>NW_027211637.1:17462500-22462500 GCF_022749685.1 Semicossyphus pulcher
CCAGTGAACACAGGTGTTAGGGCTGCTCGATATTGGAGACAGCTGAGATGTAAGAACTTTTTGTTCTGCGATATTAAAAAAAAAATCAGCAAATTATACCAGATAACTGCAGTGTTTTTATATTCATATGCAATTAATGATCATACTTTTTATTTTTTGGGACTTTTAAGTTTTTCTTTTATCCATCAGAGACTCTGACATCTGCATGAAAAAGTAGAGCGAGTTCAGGTGGAGTGACACATTTCTTTATGCAATAAATACAAACAGACTCGTGGGCTGCAGTTGTGTTACTTTACCGTTCCTAATGATGGTCAAATGTATGTTGAATCAGCGTTACCAGCTCGATGACGTAACTTTTGGTATCCTACTTCCTGTCGGCACACACGTCCTCACGCTGTGTGGGCGCTGCAGGTGCAGCCACTTAAACTATTTCATAGAAGAGCAAATATTGCTGTACTGTTTTAAAAATGTTCAAGAGGAAGAATTGCACTTGGGGTTAATTTACAAAGATGTCTGGTTGAGTTTGAATAAACTGAAAGAAAAAAAACGTTATTTTGGCATTTCTTAGAAATAGAATATCAGCAGCCTTATTTTTTAATGATCTGATCATTCACCACTTCTCGCTGTAATCCTGATGTTACAACAATCACGCTCTCAATCATTGGTGTTTATATGCAAGGAAAGAAAGACTGTTTCTAAGCTTGTGACTGTGCTTCATCGTAGAATCATTCCAAGATTCAGCCAAATGGAAAAAATACCTGCACTGACTTCTCATTATAAAGTTTAAAAGCAGCTGCAAAGACTCACTTTTTAAAACACAATCTGCTCACTGCAGAATACAACCGACTGCATCTTCGTCCCAAAAGAACCACAAATAACTGCTTGTAAATGTGTTCGGGGTCGACTAGAAATAAAAATAATGTCCAAATTGCATTCACACTAGAGGCAGCACATTAATATGTGCTATTACAATCAATGCTTCGGCTTAATTCCTGCATGTAATGTAGTGTAGGCAAAGTGAGATTGTAGTCCACTTCATGCAAAACATCAGCAAGCAGAGAGGAGATAGGAGGAGAGGAGAGATATATGAGGGAACTGGCATCTTAAATATCTTAAATCATGTAATTGGCTGCTTGCTCACATGTGTGTAAGAGTGTACAGGAGGCGTGTGCAGTGATAGTGTTTCACAGTGCCAGAAAAAGACCCAGCGGTAAGTCCTGTACAGTAAGACAAAACCATTATCCTTCACTCGTTCAGTGTTACAACCTTCAGCTATCCCGTGCATGTCTTTACCACCGTGTTTAGTCATCTGTCCATCATTGCTCAAATGTCTTTTCTACTTTTGTCCCTTCTTTATGTCCTTTTCATGCTTCCACCCTCTCTCACCACTTCATGCTTTTTAATGCTTTAATAGGGCTCGTCCTGTCAGCGCTGAGAGCAAAAAGACTCCCCACACTCCTTGAAAGGCTACACCACACAAGCATGTAAAAAAAAGAAGTGTGTCTGTGAAACAGTACGGGACGGGTATAAATAGAAACATTGAAGCTTTAAAAACATCCAATTTGGTATTTGTGTTTGAATGAAATTAATCTTTGTCACATTAGCACATCCCAAAGTGTACAGAGGAGCGGCGCAGGGTAGGAGGCTGGAGAGGAGGGAGCAGAATGAGGGGTGAAGAAAGGAAGAAGGCAAGAGGGAAGGACAAATTAGTGTTCATTTGATCCTTTGAGTTTAAGCACACTGCGATTCATGGCTGGTCTGCAGGCATGAGAGCATGATCGAGCATGATGTGTTTACTGTATGTGTAAAATGTGCGTTAACAAGCGACGTGTTTGCATCCAAAGCCCTGGACAACAATCTGTTTCTCTGTGTCTTACCTCTGGAGGTTCACTTGTTGGTTTATTTTCCCTTCTCTGAAATAATAATCTCTGTTGGAAGAAGAATAGAGGGTTTGTTCAGGATTTTTGAACAGATTTAAGTCCTGGTACTTTGATTAAGTTACAGTGTTTGGTAAAGATTTAGCTTAGCTTAGCATAAAGACTAAAAACAGGGGGATACAGCTAGCCTAGCTTCTTTCAGCTTCAGATGAAGCACAACAAAGCGAATAAGAATATCTTAAAACTTTAAACAATTTGCTATTTTACCCTCGATCAATATGGACAGTATTTGCTGGAGGTTTATGCGCAGTATATCTGAAGACACGTACGTTTGACCTCCAGCTTGCAGGAGACCGTGGCCTCTCCCTGGGCATTCTTGGCTCTGCAGGTGTACACGCCTCCGTCGAAGCTGCAGGGCTTACGGATCTCCAGAGAGCAGATGCCCTGGCTAGAGAGCTGACGGAACTTGGGGTCCTTGCCGATGATCATCTGATTCTTCATCCACTCGATCTTAGGCTGGGAAGAAGAGGAGAAGGGGAGACATTAATCAACTTATTCACCTAACGAGGTACATATCTAAAGATAGATGTTATTTAGGATGTAAGTAAGAAAGTACATTTTATCTATATAGCATTTTTCACAGACATAAGTTGTATTAACAAGTCTGTTTTTTAACTGAGGTTCGGTGCTATGGCCTCAAAAGCAAGATCACAACGACTCTCAAAGCATGTCCGCGGGACAGACAGCAAGTGAAGTGCGTTGGACTTCAGGCAACAAGCTGGTGAGTATGGGTGGATGAGTTCTGCCAAATATTCTCGGGCCTGACCGTGCCGGGCTCTATAAGTGACGGCGAGAGTTTTGAACTTGATCCTATAAGCAACGGGGAGCCAGTGAAGAGATTTCAGTATGGGAGGTATGTGAGACCGTTTGTTTGATCTGGTAAGAAGTGTTGTCGCAGCATTCTGTATTGACTGTAGGCGACTGAGGGCGGACATGTTGAGTGAGGTGAAAACAGTTGAAAACTATAGCTCTGAGTTTACTACTGTTTTGCAAATAGTAATAACGCAATCCAGTTAGCTGATAAGATGACGAGTGATTTAAAAATGACTCCTAAATTGCAAAGGTTAGAGTGAGCTGCAGAGGAGAGGGCCCCAATGCTTTGCATGATGATGCATGATCCAGTCCCTGACAGTGTTTAGGCAGTCTAGCAGCTAAGACAGTCTGAAGGCCTGACTTTCAAATTAAAGCTCCTGTAAGGATTTTTTTTGCTGGTTATGAAACAGACTGAAATTAATTCTGATTAACCTATATGACCTACAAAAGCAAACCAGACCATCAGAGAAAAGATAGATTTTTTCTATATGGTTATTTTAAATGCCTGAAACTGCTGGCGGGGGGGTCGGTGTCAGACGAAGAGATTAACTGCACGCTACAGACATTTAAAGTGAGTGAGAAATACGACTGTTAAAGAAAGCAGATTTTTGTGTTAAAAACCAACACTTGAACAGGACAAAATCAGCAAAGAGATAAGAGGTACAGCTTGTCCACAGGGGGCGCCAAAATCAACACAAACGGAAAGTTGCTCACAGGAGCTTTAAGGTCGCGATTCAGTTAGAATTTAGATTTAAACTTTTTACAGCACCGACAGCTATACAAGTGAACACTTTTACATGCACAAGGGTTTTCAGTTTTTTCACTGGGACAGACATGTAATAAACATGACTATAAATCTTGTCAAATACAGTAAGCAGAGAGAACAGGGCACTAACAACGCAGAGCAGGTAAACAGCGTAAACACCATTTGGATATATTGAATTAGTCCCTATACGTGCATTAGTTTTGATTAAGAAATTTTGGATATTCTGGTTTAAGGAGCATTACTAGGACATGTATACAGCACATTTATAATATGTGTCATAATTGGGGTTTTTAACCTGCATATTGTCTGTTCTAAGTCAGCTCTGTGAGATGTAAACAAACCAGCTGGTCCACAGTTTGAAAGGCGGGGGTTTAACAGAGAACGAGTGGCTGCATGTCCATGAGAATAATAGTGGAATAGTCATTTTCGTTGGATTTATAAACAGCTTAGTATGAATATTGTCTTTTTCTTATTATTTTGTGCATGCAAACATATTTAATATAACAGAACTTTTACACTATCGAGGCCTGAAGGGAAGGCAATATGTTGCTACAACTTCAGGAGGATTTTCTCGTTCTGCTGAAGTTGCTTCTGTCGTCTCCGACAAAAGTGCAGCTGCAGGGAACAGATAAGTAGTGAGAAAACACTGAGAGGGAGAACTGCTGATCCTGCTTTTGGTTTTGATGATCATGATTGAAAGCTTAGGTCAATTAATTTTACATTTAGAATCAAAATAGGGTTTAAATAGGTGAGTACTTCTTTCAATCTAAGATGCTGCTATTGAATTTCAGTCTTTCCTGGATTGCATTTCACATCCAAATAAATCAATGTAAGCACGTTGATTTCACAGCATTGCTAGCAATCCCAGTATTACACATCTATTATAACAATATTGCTGCTTCGAGTTGCTTGTGTGTGTCAGGTCAACAGTTTTAGACTTGTTTTTATCAAACTGAATATCGGAGCAGCTCGGGCTCAGCTGGTTTTTCGGTGAACCGACAGTTTGCTAGAATGGGAGTAACATAAGTATTTTTCCTGACCTCATCAGGTATGTGCTATTCAGGGTCTCAGTGACACTCTCTGGGATTTCTGAGGGTCCAGCTTCATGCAAGTGACTCCGCTTATTGGATTTCACCTCAGCTGATGCATTTCAGCACAAATTGTTCTAATTCTTCTGAACTAATGTGAGAGATATATTTAGCTCCGAGTTGCTGCCTACGTTGTCAAAATAAATGTTTTTTATATCTAATATTTAAGTTCTGGATCTGACGTGTGAGTTTAGGGAAAGAAGAAGGTCAAACAACTGTAAACTGATTTTTAAGAATGAAATATAATCGGAATTAATCAGGTGTGTTGACATTACAGAAGTGTCTTGTAGTTACACATTTTTACTCAAGTTTCAGGATGTGAAGATGTGAAGGGGCAAACATCTAGAAAGATCTGATTTAATAATTTAACTTAAAGTCAAAACCAATAACACCTCTGATTGAAGAACTGGAGGATGACGAAATTAAGGGACCTTCTTCGTTCTTGGTAGAGGACCAGGTCTTGTACATCTGAGCCTTTGGCAGCAAAGAGATGCTGCTGATGAGGTTAATGATGTTGTTGCAAACCAACACCGGTAAGAAGTGAGCATGCTGCTAGTGCTGATTTTCCGAGCAGACCTGCAGGTTTTATGTGACAGGGACAGCTGGGTTTACTCTGCACCCGAGTGACAAAATGTACGATCAAAAAGATATCATATTTTGGATCATATTTTGTGCGGGATCAGGAATCAGCCATCAAAGGAAGCATTTTAGCTCAACTAGTAGCACTTCTTTCTGGATGGCGATGTTGCTCAGATGTTTGTTTCACCACTTTGGTACAGATAGAAACATCTTCTGGTTTATGGAAAACAAGAAAACATGATCATATAACTGTGATCCTGGCCTCCCTGCACTGGCTTCCTGTCCATTTCCGTATTGATTTTACAATTTTACTCCTAACTTTTCAAGCTCTACATGACCAGGCCCCTCGGTATATTGTTGACTTACTAACCCCCTATGAACCTGGGCGCCCTCTCAGATCAGCTGAGCCTGCCTGAAGACTAAGGGCAATCAGGTTTTCGCAGTCCAGGCTCCCAAACTCTGGAACGACCAACCTGCTGAGATACGGTTTGACAAAACACTTTTTTTTTTTTTTAAAGGCTTTTATTTCTGTGTACATTTTTTAAGATAATTTTTTTGGCCTTTGGCTTTATTTATAGAACACCTGAAGATAGACAGGAAATGTTGGGAGTAGAGAGTGGGGGATGACATGCACCAAATGATTGGCAGGCCGGGAGTTGAGCCTGCAATCATTGCGACGAGGACTGTAGCCTCTGTACATGGGGCGCCTGCTCTACCAACTGAGCTAAACGGCGCCTCCTGTCTACATTTTTATTCTGTTTTTCTACCTTTTATTCTATTTTTTTTATTATAATTGTAATGATTTTGAAACTTTGAACGTTTGTAAAGCACTTTGCAACTTTGTTAAGAGAAGTGTTAAATAAATAAAGATTATTACATTATAATTATTATTATGGATCCCCATAAAAATCCTCAGGTGATGAATCCTAATGACTTCAGAGATCATCTGCAGATTTACCATGTTACAGTTGGTCACTACGTTTGATATTTTTAAAGTGAAATTTAGTTAAATTTGACTGATTATATAATTATTGATGATATGTGAACAGAATAGCTTCCTGCTTAATCTTGTATCTTGCATTGTAATTAAAAGGCACTCCAGGAAATACTTTAGAGACATGTGAGACACACCAGACATGTTAAAAAGAGGACAACATGCTAATCCAACGCCCCTGTTACTCAATGTTGTGGAAGGAGACACCGGGAACAGTTCTTTGATTTCTCATGGAGCTGTAAGAACTATTTCAACATGCGTTCCAACAAACCTGCTGACATACCGCAGAAACTGTAGCATCATTAACAAAAATGACCGGTGTGAAATGCACATACGCACAGAGTTTTCAGGTTTGCAAGCTGGTACTTGTTGCAAATAAAAGCTGATTTTAGGGAGATGTGACCTCCCCAGAAATATAATTATGAACAGAAGTTAGATGAGCTGTCAACCTGCTCTGATCAGGCAGGCAGCAGGCTGAAATTCAGACATTGCAGAACGCCGCTGAAATCACCACACCCTTTACCACCGCTTGTCTCCCACCGGGGCACACTGCAAGTCACCAAGACAGCTGAGGAAATTATTTCACAACTGTACTAAAAAAAATACCGCACAATATACAGTTCACCTGTGTTCCCCGGCCTGAACCAACTCCCTTTCCTGTCCCCTCACATTCCTGTCTTTGGGCATCCATGTGTGAGGATGTCAGTGACACTGATAACAGCGCTGCACTCTGGACAGGCGGCAAAAATAGGACCTTCTGTGATACTGCAACATCTCCACTTAGTCGTGACAGGACAACAGGCTGTTCTTCTAATCATCGTCTCTTTGTTGTCTCCCTGCTTATCTGCTCTCTCTCCTGATGAAGCATCTCACTGCCTCTATAAATGACAATGCTTTATCAGAGCCAGGAGGACAACTGGTCATACTGCATGCCTCTCTGCTGGGCATGCTCAGCAGGCCTCAGTGGGCCTGTGGACCCTGAGCCAAAGAAGATAAAGTGGCTCAAGACACAGATGCTTTAACATACTTACAACTCAGGTGTGACATCGTTTAGATGATGGAATTTATATGGAGAGATACAAACTTGTTATCATGTGGTTTAAAGTTATGTGATTGAGATGATAGTCTGAGGTTTATAAAAGGTGATACTGTGGGATTAACATGTGGCAGCAGACTTGCATGCATGTGGGTCAAACATAGGTTAAGTACACGTTCGACAGAGGTGTCCGATGCCTTCTTTCCATGGTCCCCTACAGATAATCAGCGGGTATGTTACACAGCTGCTAGGACTCAGCTGCACAGCTGCTGAAACTTGGTTGAACCAACTGCAGAACTAAAGCCTGCTGGTTCTCATGGTCAAGCACCAAAGACTCATTTAGACACAGTGAGACTACAGTGGGTTTATAGATCCTAATTCCAGAGCATGAATCAGCAACTGGGTACTTTTTCCCAAACACAAAAATGTAGATGCGTCTTCACGCTGACTTGTGTTGTCAAATTCCAGCTCTTACAGGACGATCAGGCGTGCTGAGTGCAGCCTGGGCCGCCATCAGTGTACACCAGCATGTGCAGACTGTCAAACTTGTCCTTGGCTTCTCTCACCAAGGACAGCTAATCAAGCGCATTTCCACCATCTGCGTCAGCCAGACAACTGTAAAGATATGTTTAACCAGAGCAGCGGCCGCCAAGAAAAGTGAGAGACATACTGAAACTTCTGTTAGACATGCCGTTGTAAGCCCTGCCCCAGTTCAACAGAGGATCTTTATAGCAGTGACATTAATACCTCATTTAAAGCGGTGAACCGCAGACTCGATTTATCGAGGGGTCTCAGTAAGAGCTGTTTAAATATGGATTAATATTGGATCAGGAAATTAGAATTCTTCTTCCTACACTCAGAAAAAATATCCTCGCTGTATTAACTGAACGTGAGCTTTAAAAGCCGAACAATCACTGGCCACCAGCGTTAGCGCTCAGCTATCAGGACAAGACACCCTCCACATAAACTGACCTTGGGGCTTCCCCGAACAGAACACAGCAGCTTGGTGGTGTATCCCACGGTGGCAGCGTGGTCACTGAGGGGGGTGGTGAACTTGGGCGCCTCGCTGAAGTCGTGCTCAGGATACTCGGGAGGCTTGTAGACGATGCCTGCGGAAAAAAGGAGTAGGGTTAAGATTTCCCTGGCGACTTCATTCATCTTGGTATTATATTTAGAAAACCATGTACATGACTATTGCTTAGCTTGCAGAGTTTCCCATAAGCACTGATTTCTTACACTTCTCCATCACTTTTAAGATCTTGGTCATTTTAAAACCAGACTTTTTTTGAGTCAACAGGATTACAAGCTAAGCGAACGTTTGTGGAAGAATAGATACAAACATCTTTTAGATCATTAAGTGCAAACGTAAAGCAACAGATTTAAAACGCTGACCTGCATAAATGGCATTCCCTGCAAGGACACAGGCCCAGGTAACTACAGCATAAACACACACACACAAACACACGCAGGAAGAGCATTTGCTCTGCCAGCTGTCTTAATGTTGTCAGACCCTCTTAAAATGTATTTGAGTAGTCTTTGAGCACAGGCCAAGAGCGCAACCCACTTATGTTTACACATACACACGCGCACACACACATGACCCACGGACTTGCTGCAGCTCATTAAAGTACCCACTTGCACTGCAGCCACGCTGTTAAACACCCAGAAGAGGTAAGAAATGAGTGCAGAAGGTCACCTGTCTTTTGGACGGTGGCCACCCCCTTTGTGACGGCGCTGCTCTCACTGATGCCCACCTTGTTCTCAGAGAACACTCTGAAGGCGTACGAGTTGCCCATGATGAGGTCTGAGACGGTGGCAGTGAGCCGGTGGTAGTGCTCCAGCACGGTGAACCAATCCTGCAGATGGACACACAACAGACACCCAGTTAAGTAAACTATACTTGGATCATGACATTTTTGAAAAGGTCGCCTCTGAAGTGGGCCGTTCAGAACAGCTGCAGGTTTCTTCGTAGAACCTTGCTTCGGCTGAAATCAACCGATCGTCATTCACCGTCATTCTCCTCAGGCTGCCTTCTGCACAAGCTTGTAGTCAAGTCGTTGTCAAGTTTTCAACTCACCATTCTGATACCTTCTGGTGATTCTGGGTCGCGCATATAAGGCCGAATAACCGATCCTGGAGCGGTCATGTTTTCTACAACTTTAGAGTGACAGTGCAGTGCAGCCCGCTCCAGGGCTCTGCGGTCACTCGAAATACTGTCAGCCAATCGGGGCTAAGGTCTGACCTCTGATTGGTTAAACGGCTTGTTCATTTCAGGAGGAAGGAGAGGCTCCGAGAAATAATTTAATTAAACTTTACCAACGTGATTCAAAAACACATCATAGAAAATTGATTGCATAATTAAAATAAGCAAGTAAAAAGGCTAATTTATCTTCTCCGTCTCAGTAACACACATCTACCCTCTCTCTTTCTCTTGTATGAAAAAACGTAAATACGGTAGCGGCACAGAAAAAAAGACAACTTTTTCTACCTATGTTCATCTCACTTAGTGAATAAAGGTCTGCAAACATAATCAACGAATACAATTTAAGCAAGGCAGGCCTGATCATATCTAACACATTTGTCTAATGTTGCATTGTGCTATCAGCTACAATCAAAACCTGTGCCAGGCACATATATGACCTTTTAACAACACCGTATATGTATGTGGCGTCTACTGTACCCCGGTCTTCCTGTCGGCCTTCTGGACGGTGTATCCAGTGATCTCTGTGTTGCCGTTATCCTTGGGAGGGGTCCATTCCACAGCAGCGTTGAAGCCCCAGGCATCCACCAGCTTCATGCTGGTGGGAGGGCCGGGCAGGTCTGAGGAGACACATTAAGTTATTATAAAGGGTTAAACTCATAACCAGTGTGTTCCTCACAGTACGAAGGGCGTCTGCTCCCAGCCGTGTTAGATCAAAAGTGTATATTTGTTTGGTGCCTCTAATGTCAGGCCGTACATTTTAACAGCAGCAGCTGACAGCTGGGTCGCACACTCTGGGGTCAAAGGTCATCATTGTCAGAGGTGTGATGTGTGCATGCTTGTTTAGACTTAGAAGCGACAAGTGCAAATGTGCATGCGTGTGTGTGTTCGAATGTAAACATTATTCACGTGTGACTCACCCACAATCTGAAGTGTCAGAAGAGCTTTGTCTTCAAAGCTGTCCACTTTAACGGACATCTCGTAAACACCGGAGTCCTCCCTCTCAGATGAGCGGATAAACATGATGCTGTCCTTGTCGCTGTTCCGGATGTTGACCCTCTTCATGTCCAGAGGCTGACCATCCTTCAGCCAGGACACCACGGGTTTGGGCTTTCCCTGACGAGTTAGAGAAAGAGAGATGATAATGTCTGTAAAGATTTCTGTGGCAGGTTTGTATTGTTTTTAAGATGTTGTTCGTCTGTGCTTACGAGAAAGGGGATGACCACGTTGATCTGCTCTCCAACCTGCTTGACGTAGCGGGTTCTGAGATTGCGGGGCATGCGGATCTTTGGACGATCTGCAAGAACACCAGGAGTCAAGTCGGATATGTTTCTCATACATCATCAGCTTTCTATTTTTATTACCTGATGTGTTACATGACTTGGATGCCTAACTAGCAATACCAGCGACTGGTGCACAGTGTACAAACCGTATGATGAACACTTCCCATTTGGGGTCATATGCGCTCAAAAGGACACGTCAACAAGACCTAAATAGAGGAGCTACTGCTAGACGAGGCTGACCAGACAACACGACTGAATGAGCTAAAATTAACCCCCAAGTTTGTCCCAAACTTATCACAAAAACACATTATAACACTTTAGGACTTATTGGTATACATTTAAAAATAGTTGCTTTTTATGAGTGGTTATAGAAAAGGAAAAAGGAACTAAAGCAGAAGAAATTGTGTGTTTGTGTGAGAGCGGAAATGTCCAGTATCTGGGTAGAGACGGTTTTAAAGAGGAAGACCCCGCGTCCTCTCTTTAAATAGCTTCAGTGATGAGACACTTGGACTGAAACCAACACGTGTCCCCTCCTGACACGCACAAAGAAACAGCAGGAGGATGTCATCACTTTCAACTTCAACTGGAGTAGTCAAACATCACATCTCGAAACACTCAAGACTGCAAACTGTAGACATCCAAACCTACAGCGATAAGTGCTCGTGCTCTTGCTGCGATTAAAATGACAGGGATGAAATTTCACCGTGGTTGGGACTTTGTGGGACGTCCACTAAGCCACCGAGCTCTGTGGTTGTTTTCAGGCTGGGCGATAAGTATCGGGAACGGCATCGCAGCATGTTTTTGCATGAGCAGCAAATGTCTGAAAAGCTCTGTGGGCTTAGAGGATACCTGAAACAACCAGGCTGCTGCCCTCCATCACCTGTCTCACCCTGCAGCAGAATCTGGCTTCTCACTACCCATCAACCCTCCTCTCCATCTTTTCTCCCTCTATTGCTCCTCTTTTAACCTGTTTTTCCACCACTTTGTGTCTCATCCTCCTCCTCCTAACATTTGTCACCATAACACCGCTGCACAGGCTGGGATCCGGCTGCTGGAAGCATCATCCCCCATGAGGATCAGCTCTGCTTCCAGATTTGGCCCATACTCTAATCCCTGCTAATCAGCACACTTCCCAGCAATGCCCGGAAGTGTTGCTAACATTACAGCATCCAGCAGCCAGCAGGCCCTCCTGCAAACAGTCTCTAACCTGTCTTTGTCTCCGGATAAAGTGTCTTTGTGGGGGGCTTTCAGCATATGTAGGACAGTGTGTCTTTATCAGAGGCTTGGGCATGAAGAGATGAGTGTCTGGTCAGGACACACAGCTGAATTTACCCCCAGCGAGCCGCCCACAATCCGCCAATTAGGCTCATGTGTCGCTCCCCTCATCAGGCAAACAGATCTAATTGCATAACTAGCATTTCTCTACTTAAGTTTCCCTTTTTGTTCGCCGTGGTTTGAACGCCGACCAGGAAATACACTCAGAGACAGTAAGCTGTGCTTCTGAAAGTGGATAACTGGGGCATGTCGGCTCAGGTCGGCACCCTGTCAATGTGACTCAATGTGTGGGCTGATGGAAATTCACAGCTCCAGTAGCGAAACCAACACGAGTTCAAACAAGGAAAGTGTCACTTTAGGACATTTTTGATGTGTCATTCTGAGTATTTTCGGGGTGATTTTAATCCTTTATTAGAGGAGAGGTGACAGGAAATACGAGGATTTACGTCATGTCGTTTACTCTTTCTCTGATCAGATAGTTCCTTATTTAACTGATAAATTTGCCAATTTAGGACTTGATTCAAGAAGCTTTCTTGTGTGATTGCTTGTATTGAAAGAAAATACACCAGTTTTAGCAAAAATATATTGTTTTTCATCAGCGTAACTCTAGTATCAGCAAAATGACAGCGAATACAGTGCTAACGTGCTGAAGCTAGCTTGGTATCATGCTAACATTTGATATTTAGCACCTTGCTAACGCGAGATGTCATCAGTTTTGCAGGTATTTAGTGAGTTTTTTGTTTCCTGTGATAGGAGTGGACCAAACTTCATGAGCATACTTTTAAAAATATTAAAGTTAAAGTGGACCGACAGAAGGACACTGAACACATCCTTAGCATGGAAACATAAATGCTAACTTACTTCAGTATGCTTCATTTATGTAATTGGATAATCATATTAGTGATACCTGTGCCACTCAACAGAACAGCTAGAGAGCCACTGCCATAAATTATAGAGAGGCAGTGACAGTGAGGTCACACTCACAGGGCTGCAGACATTTAAAAATGGCTGCCAGATGCCTCATTAGCTAAACGTTTTCCTTTGCCCGACTCAGGCTTCCATTAAATCATCTTGAAGGCGGGTGAAGCGGGAGACAATTTACAGAGAGTCTGTTAACCACTGCAGCAGCCATGCATGAGGTTATATGGTGCAGCGGTCCGACAGATCCTGTACACTACAGGAGGGACTCTTTGTCCTTATCCTTCATTTGTTGCAGCAGTTCATTTATTATTAACAACCATTTATTGTGTTGTTTATTATTTTAATTGTCATTTAGTTTCAGAAATCGTCATACATATTTTAGTTGATGGTTGAGAAAAGACAGATATCTCCTCTTCATATTTATTGTATACTGGTGCACAACAACAAACAAACTATAAATATAAATGTCGTGTTTATTGGTGGTCTGTTGGTCCTCATTTTTCTCTTGTTATTAGACTCAAATGTTCCCCTAATTTTTTTTGTGTTTTATAGTATTTCATGTTTGTAAAGCACTTTTAAATCATTGATTTTGCTAAATAAACAAGCTTCAGTTCTTCTTACTGTATTATTAATTGTTTTGTTAACTTAGCATCTCTATTAGTCCTTTATGGTCATGATTGATTGATTGATTGATATCTTTATTTATAAGTTACAATTAATGTAGATTAAAAGATAATAATAAAATAAAAAGATAATAAAAAATGTATAATTAAGAAAAGTGTTGAAAAATGTGTAAACTAAAATCTCAGTTCATGTTCGAAAAGGTGTTAGATGAAGTTTACACTTATGTTTTCCTAACCCTGATCTACAGTTATATATATATATATATATATATAATATACACCCGTCCATAGTAGAAACAATAAATACATAAATAATTAAGCAATTTAATAAGCGATGACAATCTTTCCTCTTCTCTATACCTATTGAAAATGTATTTTTTCGTTTAAACAGAATTTAAGAATTTATTAATTAAATAAATAAATATGGGCTTTACCTCATTGTGTCATTTGTCCAGCCCTCAGTAGCATCTGAAGACGTGTTAGTGAAAGCTAGATTTACAGCTAATGAAAGGTCTTGTCAGCACCTGTGGGATTTATGTCCACACATCTGTGCTGTCCATCCGAGACCACAGCAGTTAATACCTTCAGGGTTGCAACATGAGTATTTTAAGGATAGGTCATAAGTTACAACTATCACAGGGCCGCTGATAAAGAGGTTGGGGACAGACATTTTAAAAGCTGTCTTTACACTGTTGAGACCTCAGATATAAAGAGTGTCTTTAGATGGGGCGTTATGTTTAAGAGTTTAGGACTGTTGAAGGCACTTTAGTGGAGAAATCAAAGGATATTTTGCACTCTTTTGGAGACACCTACGCACAGATCCACAGACGGTCGGTTGAACAGATCGGGAACTGACATTGACTGTTACTCACCACCAACCTCACGGATCGGCACAGGCCCGGCGAGTGCACCAGGTTCACTGCGGCCGCCGGCGTTAACAGCCACCACGCGCACATGAAGCAGGTCGCCGGCTGTCAGATTCTTGGCGCAGAGGCGGTTGGCTTGGGTCAGCGCCTCCTGAGCTGCGACCCAGTCTGTTGCTGGAGGGAAAGCAAAGTAATTTGGGTTAGTATGCAGCTTTCAAAGCAGTTTTCCCTTTGGAGTTCACTTGTCATGATAGCTTGATGAGGCTGCAACTGTTTTTGTAAATATGTATTCCTCCTGAAACTGCGAAGCATCCCTTAATGGGCCATGTTAAGTGGTTTATCGCGTGTCGACACAAGTTTACAAACAACCTGCCCATAAGGAGTACACTTTGGCCGACAGGATGAAACCTCAGGAGGCTCGCTGTCATCTGAGCAAACGAGCGCTTCTAAAAGTGGTGTCAGGAGATACAGTGACAGCCGGTGAAATGCAGCCTGCCGTATACGGCCTGGACCCGGCTATGAGTCTATGTGCCCTCTGACACTCTGGGGACAGGTGCAGCCACACACACACACACACACACACACGCACACACAGACTTACTTCCATCCTTGCGATACTCGACGGTGTATCCGTCCAGGCCGGAGTCTCCGATGGTCTCTGGTGTCGTCCATTTAATGGTGAGGCTGGAGTCATTGACGTCTTCCACTGTGACTTCCAGAGGAGCGCTGGTGGGGACTGAAGGAGGTTCAGACGGGTTAATTAAGGATTGACAGTAAGGTGAGCTGAAAGGACACTAAAGATACACACAGAAGGGAATAGGAACCAGTTACTCCGGACACTAAAACAATATTGTGTCGGGCTGAATCCAACAAATAGTTCCTTTATTAATCAATCTGCAGATTGAGCAGAAAATGTCTCAATGTGACATCTTCAAATGTCTTATTTTGTCTAATAAAAGGAACACTACTCAGATAACTTCCCCACTACATTGATTATAATTACTTGACTGATCTTTGGGTCTACAAAAGAAGTTCACTTGGTTATTGACTGACCAGGTTAACAGCAGAGCGTACTGTCGGCGTTACCTGCAGGAGGAGGGGGCGTGGGAGGCTTTGGCGGCTCCTCAACTACGGCAGCTTCAGCTGGAGCAGCTAGCGTCAAACAAGCAGGAGGTTAATGTGGTTTTTACAAACAAACACCAGCAATGAGGATTCATATCCAGAGCATCTCTTTCCATAAACCTGCTGAGGATTTCCACTGGAAAAGACATCAGGAAGTTCAAAGTTTTGTTAAGAGTCCTCACAGCTGGAGAAAAGCATGATGGATAGCACTCGTCTAATGACATTTTTAATAAATTAGTCAACATTAATTGCTGTGTATTTTGCGTTTTTCTAGTTATGTTGTTGTCTGTGTGGTGGTTCCTGTTACCGTCTGCGGGAGGATCAGCAGCGGGAGCATCAGCAGCTGGAGCAGCCGCTTCGTCTTCAGCAGCGGGAGCATCAGTAGCGGGAGTGTCAGCAGCGGGAGCGTCAGCATCAGCAGCAGGAGCATCAGCTAGCGTTAAATGCCATTAGGAAAGTCAATTAGTGATTTACATTATAACATTACTCATGCAGGGGATCAATCAGTTGTAAGCTAATTTGATCAAGATTCACTCCACTGAAGCAAGCAGCAGGACAGAGCAGGGACGACGAAGCGTTCTGTAGTCACATCGACAAAAACAGATGGTTCAAGAGCCAAACTCCTGAAGAGACACTGTAACACGTTTGCACGCAGAAGAAGACTTCAACATGTCCAACAAAAAGAAACCTCATGGTTTAATTAAAAAAGACACAGCACTTAAAGATGAAAACTTAGACAGAAAAGTCAGTCAGGGATCAAGAGGGAGAAACACAAACATGTGTTGTGCACAGTGGGACACAAACACACACACCGTGCTCTACAGCAGGGACGCCTGTGGTGTGTGTTTACCCTCAGCAGGAGCTGTCGAATCACCTCCTTCCTCAGGGGGAGTGTCATCAGCTGAAGTTAGGGGTTACATGTTGAGGTTAGCAGGCAAAACAACAGCAGTCACTGAACTAAATCCACCACTGATGTACTTCACCAACCAAGGTCTGATGAACATGTCTTTAAAAAGCTCCGTCTAATGCATGTACAGACAGAGTGAGGGGAGATATAACTGGCTCATCGCTGGGTTTACCAGCTCCTGGGTGGGGATGTAAATCTCTGGTGGGTCCAACAAGTGTACCATCAAGTAAGTCACATGCAGTTTGCGCCGCTATTTGTTCCATTACTTCTTAATAGAACAATTTCTGCAGGATATAAATGTACTGAAATAAATCCTCAATAACAATGTGATATATCATAAGCAAGGTTAGACACATGTTAGCATGTAAAGAGTTTGACAGTAAAAGCAAGAGGGGGAAAGTGAATAAGAGCAAATTCACTACTTTTTCTCTCAAGTAGCCTCATCAATACAGAACCAGAAGTCCACCTATCTTGATTGTAGTTCTATACTGTACTTCGAGGTGCACAGTCAGCATTTTAGCTCCACCATGAAAAGGGCTACATCTTGAGAAGCACTTTCAACTGTTTGAATAAAAGAGTGATTAGGGTTACAGTCACTGCAGCTGGTGTCTCCTTTGCTGCCTGGCAGTGACCTTAATATTGAATCCACTCTAATATATAAAACACTGGCACGTGCACAGACAGGACCCAAGGGGGGTAAAGTAGCATCCACGAAAAATATTGACAAGGATAAGATTTATAATTCCCCACCCCACCTCAACCCCTCATAAATGATTTTGTCTCATCAATTTACTTTTTAAAATATCTTGACTTGAAACGTTCATGAAACGCACACATCACTCCAGCTCCGCCCTAGTTCGGTTACAGTGAATGATATCACTCAGGTAGGCACTATTTTAATTATGAAATCCACCAAAACAACACTTACTTTTTATGTTTTCCATTAAAAAAACTATTAAGTAGGACTATAGTAAAATATGAACAGCTCCCATGTTATCAACATCATATGTGATGATGGATGGTTAAACTAAAGTATATTTTTTGTGCCAGTGTTTGTTGAATAAAGAACTGTACAGGTCTACATCACTACAAACTACATTGCCCAAAATAGTGAAAGTTTTTCCTTTCTAGAACATTTTAACAAAAACCTTTATGGGTTTTATGCAAGACTTATTCTAATTTTAGCTTGGTTGTAGCTTCTATGCTCCCAAATTCAATTCACTTGTATAATTCCTGAGAGCTAGTTTAACCTAGCTTTGGTACTTAAGTTCCCTTGGTACCTGGAGGGGCTACTTCAGCAGCAGGGGTGGCCTCAGCTGGGGCAGCAGGGGCTGCTGGAGCTGCTTCGGCCGGTGCCGCCTCGGCGGGAGCAGCAGCCTCCGCAGGTGCAGCTTCCGCAGGTGGAGCCTCCGCAGGTGGAGCCTCTACGGGAGCAGGCGCAGGCTCCGGGGCGGGCTCAGGTGCCTTCTCGGCAGCCTTCTTAGCTGGGGACTTCTTGATGGGCGCGGGTTTTGTTGGCATCGTGCTGACAGACGGCCAGACTTCTGGATGGAAGAGCTTGGAGGGTCTTAGGTAATATATATAGCGGGAGGGTGGGGGGCTTGTCAACAACTCCACCCATTCACTGAAGCCCCTACACCCACTTTGGTCACATCCTCATATCTTGAAACCTGTAACTTACGCAGGTTTGTTTGGTATTAAAAGTTAATACGATTTATACGAGCAAATAAACATAAAATGCTCAATAAAATTACGCCAATAAGCAACACATGCAGATACACTGGTCATGCAGCCTGATGTGCGCATGAACATCATAGACTGTATAAATAAGATAAACATAAGTACTAGCGCCCTCTAGTGGGTAACATCATGTAAACAGACACCAGAGACAGGCTTTGATGTGAAGAATGGCATGACTTTATTGTGTCCATTGCTTGATGTTAGACATATGGGATTTAATGTGGTTATAGAGACATGCCATAAAACCATTCTTAGGCCCCCTTTTTTAGCCAAGTGCTTCTTCCTACAGGAGGAAGACAATAAAACCACCATGGACGCCCGTTCTCTGCACACATGTACGATGCCTTCTCTTAGATCTGGATATAGACATGTTTTTAATGATTGTTGTCGCAGATGCACTTGACTATTTACAGTGTTTACAATAGTGATGTCATGTACAAAAGAGAGAAAAAAAACCTTTACAAATATTTGCATAAGAAAAAACAAATGTCTGCTCTTAAAAATGAAAAGAGGAAGATATCCAGTTATTAAAAAATCCCTCCCGTGATAAGGTTAAGTGTGGTAGGTCCAATGAAACAGAACTTTGGGATACGCATCAGGGACACCTGCATCAACATCGCATCTCCTTCCAACTCTCAGGAAACTCTTCAAAGATGTCAAAATCTTTCACACTTCAGTTTAAAAATGGTGTCAAACCGCACACAAGCAGCCCACATTCTTATCTACACAAACATCACCTGGACTAACAGCTTATCAGCATGTCGACCAGGCAAAGGTCACAACTGATAACTCACTCTCGGCCAGAATCTGGGCATCGAGGTGACAGCGTTAAAGTGACATCAGAGTAGGTGAGAGGAATTGATGACGTTTCCTCTGAATGGAGGCCTCTGTGTGGTAGATTAAAGCAGCTTAAAGCAACTTTAGGCCAAATTGTGTTTCAGGCACAGTTAGAAGTAGGCATCGTGTCTCTACTTTACACCAGCACCCTGTTTGGAGAGTAGAGGAACATCTGGACAGAATATGGCAGTCTGAGGTACTTCAGGGTGAACGGGCACAGGGCTGAGAGGTTCAAAAATATCTGCACTACCTACATTTTCATCCGCTTACACGCCTTCTTCCTTCTTTACGAGAACAGTCAAAGTTGGGAGCAATAAATACTCTCTGTAATCTAGAACTCTAACATATATTATGTGCAAACAAATGGAGGGAAGGAACAGGAGGAAGCCACTTAAAAAATGAGATTCGACCTTTCTGACCCCCAGCCCTTACCTTGACAGTATCCTTTAAAAGAGTGTGAGAAGGAAAATTATATCTACATTATTAAAAAAAGGGATGTTATCAAAGATATAAAGAGCAAATGCAATGAGGGAGAAGAAATGCTTTTTTATCGCTTGATGGCAGGTTTTGTTTTTTTTACTGACGTTGAATGAGACGGTGAAGGCAGAATTATACGCCTCTGCTGTGTTGATAATGGCATGTTACGTCGTCATAGGTGGTAGTTGCTGTGTATAGATGATGGCTTAAGATGACTCAGTATAAAATCCTACAAAATCAAGATTTCCAAAGCTGTATCCTCATCTAACACAAGGAAGTTTTAAAACCCATATCTAAGTACAGAATATACGCAAGCAGAGCCGGAAATGTTCGGCCGGTTTTGGACGAGTTAAACAAGCGGTTTGTTTTCCTGTGTGTTGACAATACTGTATGTAGAGTAGGAGTGTTTATTAATGGAGGAAACCACCGGCTGCTGAATTCGTATATTCTTTACAGCCCGACCTTAGAACCGATTCACTATTTCATTCGGTTTTCACCCATGCACGTTGCTCTAACAGTTCTGACATTCGATGCGTGAATGAACCGATGGCTGAACTGAAAAGAAAAAAAAACATTCAAGGCCATTTTTATAGTTTTGTGTGTTGCAGAGTGCGTGTTGTTTTGTTGCCGAGCACCTTTGATTAGCCAGAGATGACGCAGCATTAAGAGGCAGGAAAATGTAGCTGCTGCCATCTAGAGGAATTCCTAATGAACTGCACGATTTGGCCAAACTGATCACAGTCACCGACACAGCCTCCTAAAAATCCAATTACCGTGAGTAGAAAATAAAGTGCATTTTTGGCTGCTGTCGAGTGACGGTCCTTTTGAAAAGAAGCATGCACCTTTAAAGAAAACCAGAACAGTGAGCACCAATAGTTGTTCGGAAAGTCGTGGCAGTAAAAAAACTAAGAACAGAAAATAATGGGTCTTGATCATTAGGATTATATGTAATATTTTGCATCATACTACTCAGGTTACCATGCACTTGCAGATTCAACATCCCATCTGAAGCATTAAAGAGGGCAGAGAACAGACCAGTCTTTCCCTGACGTGATCATCACAGCTTCCTATGAAAGCACTTTA
Organism: Semicossyphus pulcher; assembly: GCF_022749685.1. Classification (NCBI taxonomy): domain Eukaryota; kingdom Metazoa; phylum Chordata; class Actinopteri; order Labriformes; family Labridae; genus Semicossyphus; species Semicossyphus pulcher. The sequence continues at coordinate 17,483,048 of NW_027211637.1, forward strand.
ATTGTCTTTCCAAAGTCCTGATAGCCGGGCAGAGCGAACCCTTCGTCCGTAATCTCTCTCTGTAGATCCTTTACACTTAGCTTTGAAGCTGTGCTGCTCACTGAGCACACAGTACAGTTTACTAATGAGTCTTTAAAGTCTCTTTGGGGGCCGCACTCGCTGCGTCAGCTGAAATAAAGAGTTCATAGTTCCATAGCTTGACTGGCAGGCGCACGCTCTCCTTAGAGTGTGGCCTGCAGAGTGGGATCCAGGCAGCCCTCCCGCTCTGGAGACTCGATGTAGTTAGCAGACTCTTGCAGCTTCAGCAGCATGGCCATCTGTGGGCAGCAGAGAGAGGCGGAGTCAGATAAACAGCAGATTTATTGTCATATTATATGTTGCAGACTTTGCTCCTGCGTTCTTCGATGGTTACGCAGAACTTCAGGCACAATTTATTCCTTTTTTTCTTTCATTAAAGCTGTATTTATGGACTGAACACTCACCAGTGGGTCTGACTCCAGTGTGCTAGGTGGAGGTGTATCTTTGGGGGGCTTCTTCTCCTCACTGGGTGCACCTATGCTGGGGGGAGGTAGATGAAAGAGCTTGGACTGGTCCTGCTGTGCATTCGGCCACGGGAGAGTCCCTCTCACCCACTCCACCGGATCCTCCCATACTGCCTTGTGCCCGTGCACCTGAGAGGAAATACAAATACTGTAAATGACAAGCGAAGAGGTGAAGGGATTAAAATGTGGAGGATTGTCTGTGTGTGCTCACCTTGATGCCGTCTTTGGCTCCCTCCTGCAGGTACGGTATGATAGAGTGGTTCCAGAGGTCGATGAACCACTGTCTGAACTCTGCGACGGATACTGGGCAGGACAGGAAGAAGCAGGGACCTGAGGGAGGAGACATTTCTTGTTAACCAAACAGACCCAATTACATCACTATAAGTCGCTTGTGTGTCCACTGTTTCTCACCTATGAGGAAGTCTGAAGTGCTGTGTTTCTCCAGGAACGCGTGCAGGTGGTACCAGAGCTGAGGGATCCAGTCCAGTACACAGAGGAGAGCCTGATGGCGTGCAGAGTCCTGCTCCTTCTCCTGGTAGGCTTCCACGGATTTACGGTGCAGGTACCTCAGCAGGAAGCCGTTCGCCGGTTCCACGTTGTTGGAGAACGTCACCATCCTGTGTTTGCATATAAGAAACGTGACTTAAACTCTATATGAAAGCTTGATTTTGTATTTTATAGTGTAATGCACGAGGGGAGAAGTTGTCAGGGTTTGTGCTCACCTGAAGCTCAGGTGCAGTCCGTGGTTCGATGACATCTTCACAGGCTGATTGGTTGTTCCAATGATGTAAGGACTGAAACATCAACAGAGGGGATTATGTACTTTCATGTACTAAATCTTATTTAAGCTGTTTGGTGCAATTCTGTAACTGTTTAAAGTGACTCACCATTTGTGATACTTGCAGGTGAGAGCTCCGTTAACCAGCTCAGTAATGGTCGCTGAGTCACTTATGTCATCGATCAAAACAGCCAGCGGCAGCTCTCCTCCGGTCTCTCTGTCAATCTGATTTGCTAGATTGGACAGATACAGCTGCAGCTCCTGTGAAAGCAAAAAAAAGGGTGAATTTTCTGTGTGCTTAAATCCATATTTGTGTGAAGGGACACAAATCCCGTCTTACCTTATGCGTCTGACGATGCATGTTGAAGTTGACGGCAGCGCTGCGACCCACGAGGCACGGCTCGTGGTCGGCCTCGGATGAGTCGCTCTTGCTGCGCTGCAGGAGGTAGTGGGCCAGACGCTGAGCCAGGTAAGTCTTTCCCGTCCCGCTGGGCCCCGACAGAACCAGACGCCTGTGCTTCAGCAGCAAGCTGATGTAGTGCTGCATCATGGGCTTCGGAATCAGAGTCTCAAACACCAGTGAGTCGACACATTTTTCTCTAAGACCTGAAGAGAGGCAGAAACGGGTGAGAGAGGGGAGAGGCAAGTGGATTTGTATGGTAGTTACAGCTGTTTTTTCCTCCATGTTTTAGGCCATAATTTACAAATCAAATGTAGGAAACAATTAATTCAACATTTCCAAACATCTATGATTGGATTGGCTATGATTTCTATTATCAGATGAAGATAACACAAACCTTTCAGGGTGACTAATATTCGAGGTGAACCACTTGCGAGACAACGATACGGTGAGGCTTGAGGTTTGTCTCCTCCCATCAGCCTCTGCCCTCCCTGGGTCAGCTGGTACATGTGCAGCGAATCACAGGACAGACCCAGGCTGGATGTCGGGTCCACCTGAGTTAGGTAGTCCTGGTGGAAACAATAACAAATGTTATCGATGAAATCGAAGCTGTACTGTTTGTAAGAACCAATGTCCACACGAACTTTGACTGACCTTGAAGGTCTTGGATATAAGAGAGTCCAGACCGGTCCAGTCTGTCCTCGCATTGACCGGCACTGAGCCCAGGTAGAACTCCTGCTGCTGCTTACTGTCCTGCAGAGACACAGAGAGGTAAAGAGGGGTCAGTATCTAAGCTGTTAAATTTAAAGCTGTTTGGATACATAATTGTGGCTGCTCTGTGTTTACCTCTGCTTGGTCTTCGATGTGGACCAGTACTCGTGCACACACCTCATCCAGCTGGGAGGACACGCTTAACGTCTCGACGGGAGACAAGTCTGAAGGAGAGGAGAAGATATAACTTCCTCTGTGTTTGTGTGTGAGATCAAAAGAGGTTTCATTCTTCGTTTGTCTCCTACCTGGATCTTTACAATCGTTCAGACTGAGGCTGAAGGACTTGGTGAGGGACATGCTCATCGGCTGCCTCAGCGAGGGTCCGAGGAGAGAGGCCAGGCCTGAGGGCTGGGAGGTGGAAGAGGTGGGGCCGGAGCCGGGTAGATGCGGCTGACTTCCTGTTTTCAAATGGTCATTCTCCGCCTTCAGATTCTCCACCGTTGACTAGGAGAGAGAACATTTTAAAATCAAGTTATAAATTTACACATAATCACATTTATAGTTTATGTATATATTAGAAAAACAAACCTGCATGTTGTTCATGGCTTCTCGGAGCTGCTCCAGCTGGTGTGCAGAGCTCAAAGCTTCCAGTCGGATGTCTGTCAGCTCTCTCTCTTTCACCCAGAGTTCTGAGCGCAGGTCCGACACCGCTGTTTCCTCATTGTCTCCCTCCTCTGAAGTCTCCATGATCCTGAAAGGGGCAAGATGCAAAGTTCAGATACCTTTGTAAACCAAAGTGGCTATCTCACTTTGAGCTGAGAGAGTGTTTGTGTACTTACACAGAAGAGGTGGCAGAGGCCGAGGTGTTGAGAGACAAGGGCAGGCTTTCTCCTCCTTCTCCCCCCTCATGGAGCATCTTTGGGGAGTTGGGAGCTGAGGAGTCAGGCGTGGCGATCTCCTCAATGTCTGAGTATGTTTTGGAGCCCTTCTTAATGCTGAATGCCTTGTTGAAGGAGCTCCTCAGCTACAGGAGGGAGCAAGGACAAGGAGAGACAGCCAGACTATTAAACTGACATTCAGTGGATCGCTGCATTTATTACTCAGAGGGGTAAAAGAAGGAGCTGTGAGGGTTGTTACTTTGACACATGCTGAACATGAAAGGAATAGTTTGTCACCCTCGGAAACACTTATTCGCTCTCTTGACAGGAGTGAGATGAAGCTAATATACGCTAACATGTTGTTGATGATCGGATTGTCTGCTTTTCCCCCAAATGACAAATTATTCCTTCAAGCTTTCTGTTGTTTTGTGCAAATAGATTTAAGTTATTGTCGGTGCCTGTTTTAATGGATTTAGGTCGGTCAGAGTTACTTTGTAAGTCTGTACAAAATACACAATAAAGCAAGGTGTAAAGAGGAGAAACTTTGTATGACACATCATCTCTGCTGATTGGACCCTCTCACTGAATCACAGCCGTCCATTCAAATGTAATATTCACAGAACAGCCTATCAGTGGTCTAGGAGCTCAAAGAGCAGAGATGGAGGGGGCTTGAGGATTGTGTTGATGGTCCATCATGAAAATCATAGAGGTTTAATCGGGACACAATGACTACACTCACCTCAAAGACCTAAAACAGCAAAATAACACGACACAGAGGAGGGAGAGACTGGTCATACTTCCTGTCATCGGGTTCTTGCATTTATGTCGTTCGGATAATTAACTGAGCATAGACAAGGTAAGTTAAACATGGCCTTTCAGGTGGCTTGCGTTCTTACCCAGCTCTTCTTCTTCTTCTTTTTGGCGTCTTGGTCCTTTAAGCTGCCCATGCTCGACATGCTGGTGAGGCTGTTGAGACTGGAGATGCTCTCACACGAGTTCTGACGTCGAATCGTCATGTCTGGGAAATAATGAAACACGACATCAAAACAGGGAAAATGTGCAGAGCTGCAGACGAAGACAAAGAATCAACTGGTCAATCTCCAAACCTTTCATATTATCCGGGTTGTTTAAGGCTCCGTGTATGACAGCGTGGGCTTCTTCGTTCCTGGTCCTCAGAGTGTCGATGGTCTCCCTCAGCTCCACGAGCTCCGAGTCCTACACAAGAGTTTAATACATGTCAGTGAAGGATGAAGAGCTGGGAAAACTCATTGCTCTTTTTTCCTCGTTCTGATTGTCACTCTTTATTTATATATAAAATAAACACTGATATATTCCCATAAATTACGCAGTGGAGTAGTATTTTCTGATGCTTTAATCGAACACCTGGTGGGTTTGATCCCCTCATGTTGTTAACAGTTCAAAAGGACAAAGAGTGGAGAACAACGCAGCCTCTCTGTGCTGCGTTTAGCGCGCTAAAGTCGATCGTGCCCCTCTCTAAATGGAGCTGCCCGACCCATCTCCTCAAAGTTAAAGAGCCCGTGCTCCAGGCTGAGCCGCACAGGTCAGCGCGCTGGCACAAACAACAAAGACTTTTTCTGGAGCGGTCTAGACGGGCTCTTTCAGAGGGAGCAGCAAGGCATGAAGCACCGAGAGAGCCTCCTCACATTTATACACACACCGAACGCTGCCTGAGGCGCTGATCAATTCACTCACACCAACGCAGATACAAAAGGCTGAAGAATGCTGGAATGTGATGTTTGGTGTGAGTGCACGTGCAAGCTGTTTGCACTCTGGGGCACTGAGTAACCGTGTGGGACTGCAGCCTGGGCCTCTAACCTACATTCAGCTCCTCTCCGCAGGCTGTGATCAAAGTCACTTCGCTCCGAGTAACAGCGCTGCCTGATCTTAGCTGCCTGGCTATGAGACAGATTGTTTTTGTTTGAAATTTCTCTGCAAGCACGACACTGTTATTGTTTGTTACTGTCACACAGTAATTAACCTGAAACATCTTGATCTTTGGGTGGCTAACTGGTTATGCTATTGGATCGGTGCATTGACGGGCAGGTTCCTAATGCCACATTTAAGGCAGTATTGGAGGTGGATACTGGTTTAAGTATGGGTGCAACTCTAGTCTGACAGTGTGGGTGCGGTTACCTTCTGTTCGTGGCTAACTGACAAACTCTGCAGCCGAGTCGTCATCAGGGTCAAACTTTGCTCGAAGGCGGCCACCAGATTTGCCTGTTTGAAAAAGATGGAAGACAAAATGGACTTTTATTAATGAGGATGTTTGTAACAGGAAATCAGCAAGAGTTTCCATACTTTGGTTTTCAACAGAGCATCGAAAGACACATAAAGTATTCAGATTGTAATGAAACAAGAACATCTATACAGAATCTATATATTAGACATTTTATCCCTCGCATACAAGGTGCTAAAGAACTGAATAACACACAAAGGCTGAACAGAAAAGTCTCCTGTGGAAAATCCACCTCCTCCCTAATCTCCCTCCCTCACACACACACACACACACACACACACACCCACTTTATATGCCAGCAGGAAAGGAAAATTACTCTCCCCTCTCTTTTATAGAGTGCATTAATACAGTAGAACAATGAATACAGCCTAGTCATTAATCCAGCACATAATCCTGTTGTGATCCCAGCATCTGTTTTGCATATTCACTGTCCTCACATAATAAGGTCAAACTGTATGAAAAAAAGCCTCTCAGGGGACGAGTGCACGCACGCACACACGCACACACACATACACACAGACAGACACGCAAAGACAAAGAAAACACTTGATCGATGTGTGCTGCATGAAGCCAGGCATAACGCCTGCGCTGTACTGCTGCACTTGGACCAATGGAAAAGCTGACGGGGTGGTGGTACAGAAACAACCTTGCAAAGAAGAGAGAAAGGGTAAGGCACCTGTGTGTGTGTGTGTGTGTGAAGTGGCTCGGAGAGAGGTTCAGTAGGAGGTTAGCATTATTCAAACCCCACCACGGATAAGAAATGTGCTGAGAGCTGCACAGAAATGATGTATGACTGACATGCCACATTGTGCATTTTAAATCCCTCTCTGTGGGTCTCTCTCTGAGTTTGCATGAAGGGCAATCAATACAATGGTAAGTGTTATATTTACCAAAAACAGCAGGTTATTGTACCTTAAGTACACGAGTATGATACTCAAATACAAGTAAAAAGCAAATTTGATGGGGACTTTTTTCAGCAGTTGGTTTGGTGCAATAGTGAGTATTTCTTGGCAGCAGGATGCTGCATCAGGGAGCAACTCTAAACAGTCTTCAGTGCTCGTGTTCACCATGATGAAGAAACATTTCCACAAGTGGAAGTGGAAGTGTTTTTACATGAGGTCATAGTAAACAAAAGGACACTCTGACATTGTGTTTTCTTTGCCTGCTATGGCTGCTTCAACACTTGTGGGGTATCTATGAGTATCAGTTACCTCTGCCTCAGGGGAGACGTCATGTCGAGGTGGACAGCTTATCAAGATGAGTGACAAGTACTCGGGAGGGAGAGGCTACTACAAATAACCTTGAGAAAAAATGTTGTAGCTTTAAATTCTTTCTGTTTATTATACTGACAGTCTGAGTGCTCTCATGTTTTTTTTGTTCATTAAAAACAGCAGATTTCGGATTAAAAGTTAGGTTTATATAAATATGTTTTTCAGTGCAAGACAATTACACAATGGAAAACTCTCATCAAGGAATTCCAAGGAAATTTTTTTTATTAATTTAAGACTATTTCCCAACGACACAGAGTAAAATTCCAGACAAACAGTACTTACGTTTGCTGTCAGCTGTGTCGTCAGGTTAGACACCTTCTCCTGGGATGACTCCAGCTCCCGCCTCAGCTTTCGGATTTGCTGTGACAAAAAAAAAAAAGGTGTGTTAGAATTTAAAAAAACACAAGGTTACTTCTGCTGACAATGGTTGACTTTATACGAGCGACGTGTTGGGTGGATGTTGTTCATGAAAGGACTGACAGACTTGTTCTCCCACAGACATCAGGGACGAGAGTGACGGTTGAAAGGGCAGTAATGAGACGGGAAAGAAGGGAGAGCAGGAAAGAACACGCTTACCTCTCCCTGAATCCTTTCCTCAGCCTTCGCAAGCAGGGGGGAAGAAAAGTCAAGATGTTAGGAGAAGAGAGGAGAGGAGAGGAGACTAACAAGGTATCAGGCAGCCCAAGAGAGAAAGTCTTGTCTCTTGTGTGTACAATTAAAAGTGTGAAACAAGAGGAAAGCACTGTGCACATAACATCAACACTCACATAAATACACACCACATCGACCACATACTGAGCTGTAGCTACCTGATTCTGCATGCTGCCCACACTCACCGAGGAGTAGCATGACGAGGCGTTGGATGCCAAGGAGAGAACAGACCCATGGACTGAAAAGACAAAAGGAAGAGACGTTAAATAAACCAGCAAGAGTCTCAATCTGAATCAGAGCTGCACAACATTAAGAGAACATGTAACAGATATGCAAATAATTTTAGGGGCTCACCCTCGTCTGGCTCCTTGTCCCTGAAGGATCCGGAGCGAACCATTCCCATGCTGCGGGGGCGTTCAGCCAGCGACAGCGTGCTGCCCAGCGGGGATGCTCCGTAAAGCTCCAAAGAAGCATCGTGTGTCGGGATGCTGTTGGATCGAGTCATCCTCGGAGGTCCGCCGACCGGGCTGGGTACTTTTAAGAAACAAGTGATGAGGGAAATAAAGTGAGCGATTTTATACATTAAATTAAACCAATGCTTCATTATAAGTAGTTTAATAAACTCACCCATGCTGGTCTTGGAAGTGCGGGGCAGGGAGGTGGGTGAGTGCAGCAGTGGGAGAGTGAGTGAGTCGGTCATACTGAGGATTGTATGAGAGTGTCTCCTCTCTCCTTTCTCCTTCCCTTCCTCCTCGACCTGAGAGGCACTGCTGAAACTACACAGAGGACAGAGTCAGTGGTCATATGGAGAAAGGAAATGTGGCTCATTATAGATCTGTCTTTAACACAGACCTGCAGACACTCTGTAGTTATAAGCAGATATAAGAACATTTTTACGTTTATAACTTCTCTTATAAAGACATATTATACATTATTATAACTATGCTACATTATATTGTCATTTATTATCTGTTTATACACCAGCACCCAGTTACATATGCTTCATAAGAGGGGGTAAGAGGGGGTTGTTGAAAATGCCATCAATGAAAACTTAAAGGAGCAATTCACCCCTGGAAAAAGCCACCGTCAGTCAAAGCTGGTGTTCTTTGTAATCAATAGAAGCAATAATATTTGAAACTGGTGCCATAGCTGTGGAGAAAGTTGTACAAACAGCTCGTGGTTTCGCCCATTCTACATTCCTACAACACCCAGCGTGCATTGTGCCCCTCCTTCTGAAAGGAACGGCCCAGTGAGAGACGCTGGAGTGAAATACTACCGTTTCGCTGCAGGCGATGGCTCAGAGCGGTACAGAATCCGAAATGCGACGTGAATATACCGGTGGATCGTCTAAAAAAATCTTCAGGTCTGCAGTCTAAATTTCAAACCTGACGATTTTGAACGAGACATGACATCGGAGGTGGGCCTAGATTGAGGAAGTGTCGTTTAGCGAGCTCCCTGGCCTCCGCCAGATCATGCATCTTACGTAGTCTGGTGGAGGTTTTCCAGGGCCCATTGGAGAAGTGGATAGCGTCCTCCAAAGGCACTGAGTGAAATTGCAATTTTTTCCTGGCATTAGCTCATAACAGCATGATAGGACAGAGGTTGAAAAAGGGCGAACTGGCTCTTTAAAAATAAATCTGCTTAAAACTACAACAGTGTGTCACTCATTGTGTTTATATCCTGTTTTTAAATGCTAAATGAATCATTAACCTGTCCCCGCATCTTTCATTGAGAAACAAAATGTTCCCAGTGACACAATGAGACTCATTTTTGAAGGGATTAAAGCAGGATTTTGTCACACAAGTGACAGGAAAAGTGAGGATTAACAGATCTGTCGTTCACTGAGGGTTTCACTCCGGATCTCTGTGCTTGTACAATTAATGGACTGTGGCCAAATTACGTTGAACCATCAGTGCCTGACAATCTGGTTTATAAGGGCGTGTGTGTGTATGTGTGTCCACTCACCTTAAACCTTTCTTTGGCAGCGTGTTTCTGTCTCTCTGAGAACTGTGGAGATTAAACAATGTCATTATTAAACCGCTGGTGCAGGGAGTTATTAAACTCTCAAGAACAGGCAGCAGGCACAAAGAAGCACAGTACGCCTGGCAGACAGCTGGTGTCAGCCCGTAATTATGACTTCAGTCAGTGAGGCCTGTGCAACACTGATAATAGCCCTGTAGTAATAATAGAGTCGAAACCCGTCACTCTGAGTGCGTGTGTGGGAGTGAATGCATGTGGCATCCTTTTCTTGTTTAGGTTCATAATGTAAAAACTATTTTTACTCTACTATTTTCTATTTTCATCTTTACAACAGATCCACTATGATTTATTTATTCTCTCCTCTTTGTAGGTGTAAATAGGTGTTGTTTCTCGCTCTTAATAAATGCCTTTCCTTTCCCAAAAAATGCCTCCTTTATCCTGGCAAGCAGAATTATACCATCAAATGCCAACTGAAGCACCTTTCCATCTGCCCACTCAATGAGGCGAGGGAGATGCATGATTGTAGCGCGGAACAAAGTGAACTGGATATCAAAGACCTTCCCTGATCACTCCTGCCTCTCCTGAACAATGAATAATGGTAGTGCAGTTCCCCACATGACCAGTAGGTGGAGCTACATAGCAGTGTTACAAAACTCCTTTGCATAAAAGCTGGTTGAGAGCGATAAGGTTTAAAATATATGCAAATATGTGTTGAAGATGATCTTTACGAATAAGTTATTCTCACCTGTCGATGAGAGACAAAGAGACTTTACTTCCAGAGCTCCAACTGGCAGGAGGGCCTCTGTCTTCATGTCTGTCTTTCTCTCGGGACTCTAAGGTAGTGTAGCCTCGTACCAAACTCTCCCTCTCCTTCTCCTTGGGCTCTGGGGCCAGACTCATGTGGAGCGGCAGTGACTCCATGCTGCGATGGAGCCCGGACAGTCGAGGGTAGAGCAGGGGAGACGTGCTCCCCGCGCTGACTTCGACCCCAAGGGAAGACACTTGCCTGGGCCCCAAACCGGTCCCCGAGCTCGAGAAGCAGGACGAAGAGTTCACATTGAGTAGAGGGGCAGGGCTGGGGGTCAGGCAGGGCCCGGTGGAGCTGGCCAGGTCCTGGAGTTTAGAGTAGGGAGGGATCTTAGGTGGCAGGGAGTCATGAACGCCTATGTCTAAGCTGTTGGAGTTCAGCTTGTCCAGATGGGCCATGGATGGAGGCTTTGCCAGACTGCGCATCCCAGATAACCTGAAATTAAAGAAAGACAGACTTGAAGCAAATGTATATTCATAAAGTGTCAAAAAAATACTGGGGATATCGACCACGGTACCTGTGTGTGTTGGGTGAGGGCAGATCCATGCTCTTGCCACTGCTGGGGGGCCTCAGCCCATGCAGCTTCCCTCCATTCTCTGAGGGCGTCTGAGCGGGGCTGCCCTTCAGCGATCCTCCTCCACACTCAGAGTCAGATACGACAGACTTAGTTCTGGCCCTCTCTTTCTCTTTCTCCCTGTCCGTCTGATTGACAGGACTGGGACTCGGGATCCCGCGCCCCCCTGCCTTGCTCAACCCTGTTCCTGAGCCGGGCTCTTTGAGCCTCGAGCCCTGGGAAATTGAGGAGGAGGGTTTGGTGAGCCCGGAGCCCGCGTCCATGGTGGTGCTCACAGGGCGGGCTGAGCTCGGCCGGGTTAGAGTCAGCGTGCTCGTCTTTGCTGGGCGAGGCAGAGAGCGATACTGGAGAGACGTCCTGGCATTTGGAGATAGAAAACCACTCTGGTCGCTGTTTGAGACATCCAGACTCGTCTTACGTCCTCCACCTCCACCACCAGACACTGGTTTGACTGGAATACCGGATGATTTGGGAATCTTTCCCACAGTCGCAGAGCCGCAGGGTATGGAGCTGCCACCTGTACTTGTGACAGTGTTGCTTGTGCCATTACTGGTAGCTGTCGTCGGCTTCTTGAAGCCAAAGTTTCCACCGGTTGAGGGCCTGACGAGGCCGGACGGAGGTTTACGTTGCTCACCAGCTCCGGTGCCGTTTCTGTGATCTTTACCGGCATCAGAAGACGAGCGCTGAAGGCCGGAGGTCTTCACGGCTAACCGAGATTTATCCATCGGCTTCCCGTCTGACTTTACTGAACCTAGAGAGGCAGAAGAGAGAAAAAAATCCCAGATGAGTCGTCTGAACAGTTTAAAGCCTTAACAGTGTGTGGTGGTGAGAGAGACTAACCAAGCCATATTAGGACATGATATCTTATCTGAACACCTACAACGTCTGACTGTCTGCTGATAAAAACAAATCCCTGTCTGCGCAGACAGACCGCACGTAGACCAGACTCACACACACTGTTATCATGCAGTTACTCCTCTTTTCCATCCTGACGAACTAAAACTGTTTTCTCTGGCTTTCCAGTAAGCGCACGTCTGCGTGTCACAGCTGCAGAGTGCTCACATTTACATGTTTAGCATGGCTGTGGAAAACTGGTGTTCACACTCACGGAGCGTGTCTGCGGGCACAAACACCCAAAATAAGTGAATTTCTCCACTCTTAGGGGGAAAAGGGCAGAGAGGGAGATAAGTTTGTGGAACCGGCGAAGCAGGAAAATTATGAGACTTGTTCCCAATCTGTACATTTCCCAGTTGGCAAATTAATTGTACTTGTTTGGAAGTTATTAAGGGAAAAAACAGTCTATTAGACACATGTGCACTATTTGCACCACCCACACAAGCAGAGTCCGCACTACCCACGCTCTTAATTTGTATCTAATGGGAGTAGTTATGGGAGGTTTATATACAAGGCATTAACAGAGTCAAAGGACTGCTGTTCAATGAGACCCACCGGCGTGCTGCCTCGGGACATCTGGAGTCACTTAAGGGTATTTATAAACCCGCAAAGGACACATAAGCACACATAGGGCCAGACATACAGTATATACCACACACACTCTCTCAGCGCTCAGTGATCGGATCGTATAGGAATGTGACACTGACAACACATTACGCTCGGAGGGCTTTTGTAAACGTGAAAATTGGGTTTACATGTCAAGTCATAAACTCAATCCATCGTGTAACCGCAATGTTGCATGTTCCGAGAACATTTCAGAAACACACACACACACCCGCGCACTGACAGGAACCAGACGCGAGTAATAATTCTGACATAAATGAAGCCTGATTTATTGACAGCATCTGTGGAGACAGTGGAGCTCACAGTTGGACACAGCGACGTGTAGTAATTCACGGCCTCTTCGACACACGTCGTGACGCAAGTGGCTGGATGCTCATTTATAATCCCCTTTCTTAGATCTTCTAATTAAGGACACTGTGGCAGGGGGCTTAAATATTCCTCGACTCGCTGACGTTATCTCTCTCATCCTGACAACATTTTGTGCTTTTATTAGTGCTGGTTAAGATACAGCATCAGGGTCACGGATTTGTATACATTGGACGCAAGTGGCTGGATGTGTCTGCAGGTGTGTGTCAGTGTAAGTGCAGGTTACAGAGAGGACAAAAGAGAGGGAGACACACGACCTGTCAGCAGGCATCTGCTCTGCACTGACAAAAGAAGAACACCTGCTCAGACTTCCTGTTTCCGACTTCCAAACATCGTATTCGCTCTTCCAGGTTTGCAGTGTTTCCCACAAAAAACGCCAAAAACCAGCAAACTAAATCCTTATTCCCATTAAATCAGTATTATGTTGTGACTTTACCATTACTGGATATTATTGTCCCTTAATGCTATGCACAGCAAAGACCTAGGCTTTGCAAACAGCTTGAAACATTTATACAAACTGGGGAATGTTTGTTCCAAGACTCCACCAACATCTGAGAAAAAAAACTAATTAAGTGTTTGATTTGAAAACAACATTTTAATCTCACCTCGTTAAAAGCTTAAAAGCAGCAGTAATAAAAATGCCAAATAGGTAAAAAGATTTTTTGCAGATATCCGATATGCTGATATTTTCCAACCCTTTTAGCCGATTTCGATCCCGATATATTAGGCACGTTTTTTTCCCCACCAAATTGCCGAGCACATCAAGTCTCCACTGTAGTGGAAATGATATCATGCCTACTCTTATTGTAGAGATGCAGAAATAACATAATACAGTGCTTTTTAAAATGTACACATTCAGAGGTGCACGCAGCGCACGTGTACAGAGTTAATGTCGTAGCATTACATTTAGGCATAATTAAAGCGTTGTTTTATCGGTGGGAAATATCAGGAGAAAAATGACATATCTGCTGATGCCGATAATGTGCCGATAATATCGGGCATCCCTAGTAAAAGGTTTGAGTTAATGTGTTGAAGAGTTTGCAATGAAGACTGTGTCGCGTTTCCTTTAAAATAAATGATTTCTGTTCGGACAAAACAGTGAAAGAACTGAAAAAAATGCCCACTATTGCCAAAGAAAAGTAATTGTTGTTAATCTATAAAGAAAAAAATACAAAGTAATTGTTGGTTCCAGCTTTTTAATATGAGGTTTTGCTGCTATTCAATCTTTTATACTACAGTAAACTGAATATCTTTAGGTGTTGGACTTCTCGTCATTGGTCGGACAAAACAAGCAATTTGACCTTGATCTTATATTTTACATCTAAAACAATCAATCACTGATAAATTGATAAGAACAATAATTGGTAGTTGCAGCTCTCGGAATAATGAACCAATGGTGTGGGGGGAGAAAAAACAACACAAACATACAACATGCTTAGTAAATACAGTGTAAAGTGCAGAATAAGTATAAAGATTAAAGTGCTTGTAACTCCTGTCTCCTTCAAAGATGTCACCCTCTCTGCGTCTCCCACAATGCCACAAACATGCAGACACAAACGCATAAAAAGTGAGACACAAACACACACATAATCCTGCCAAACCTCAAACTGATCTCGAAGATGAGCAACAAATACATCTGTTACTATCTAAGAATGCCTGATCGTCATGTGATTACATTTACGAGCTCCTCCACACAGATGAGCTACAAAAACCTTTCCCAGACTGCGATCACTCGACTCCATCATCTGATTAGTTTGAGAGTGAAACTCGGCGGCGGATGAAGTAGCCTTGATAGCAGAACTGTTCTTTTCACGTCAGTAACAATAAGAGGCTCGGCGCACAGATCACAGCCTGATTCAACACACTTTTCTGACATATCTGTCATTTCAACAGCTGGCGATGCGGCAGGACGGTCCCACAAAGAGGACTGTTGACACAGACACTGCCTATCTAGACTGGCACACATCACATTAACTAATATCCTGTTGTTTTGGTTGTCTATATGTGTGTGTGCGTGTGTGTGTGTGTGCTTACGTAAACGGCACACAGATGGCGTGCTTAAAAGGCAGCTGCACAATCCCCACTATTGTGCGCGAGTGAGAGTGTGTTTGCGCGTTAAGTGTGAGGGGTGACACTCTGCTTGGCTGGCACAATCTCAGACGTGTCTGCCCTCACACACACACTAGTACAAAACACACTATTACAAACACACACACGCACACACACACTCTCTGGTCCAGTTGTTTTGGGTACAAGGCCTTTATTTAAGTGCTATAAATTGTCTCTGTCCGGCACAAAAATAAAGCTTGGAAAGGAAAGGCAGGACCATTAGGAGGAAAAAAAAGACAGTGTTGGTCAGTGTCTGTGTGTGTCTGTGTGTGTTTGAGTGTGTAGTTGGCAGGCAGGAAGGGAGTGGGTGTGAGGCTGCCAGGAGGAGGGGAATATTAAAAGACAGCCACAGAAATGTGTCAGTCTGCTCAGGTTATGAAACCATTTCTAGTGAAGCTATATATATTACACCTCACTCTGCGTGTGTGCGTGCGTTTCTCCACCCACCTGCCACTTTGAGCCCGCTCTGAGAGGTGTGTGTGATCGGGGACGTGACTCCCACAGGTGGGTTTCTTCCTTTCTTCAACATATGTCCTTGACCCAGGGTCTGAGGTTTCTTGAGTTCGCCTTTCCCTCCTTCCAGCCCCTCCCCGTGCGTCCGTGTCTTTTTCCATTTATTGGCCGATTCGGACTTGAGGCTTCCTGTGTCGTAGATGCCGCCGCCCTGGCTCTTGCGGCTGGGTTTGGTGTCGTCAGTGTCCCAGGACAGACCACTCTCCACCAGAGATCTCTTCTCTGCATCTGTGCGCATCTAGAAAGAGAAAGACAGACACACACTTTAAACCCATAGTCCGTTTGGCTAGACACAAGGAAACAAATTGTGATGAACAATGCTGTCCTCATCTCACATAAAAACTACACATGGTGTCTATTACCAAGTCAGCAAAATGAGGAAATTCACACACTAGAATCCGAGCTCTCTTATAAGATTGACTATATTTGAGGCATTTTGATCATGACTGAAGAAGACTCGAGGTTCACATGGATCTTTATATCCAGCACCTGTCCCGCCGAAGTTTTGGTGGATGTACAGATGACTTTCCCCTATGTTTAAACTTTTAACTTGAGCAATAGGTTGGTTATGTAAACCTTAATGAAGATTTGTAGAGGTGCTATGGATTCAATTCTGACTGCTATTAGGCTCTATGTCAGACCTATTCTGAGCAAACTCCATCCATAGATTAAGACCTGCTCAGATGGTTGAAAGTGCTGGAAAAAACGCTATTGAGTTGATCTTTTGTTGGGATATTTTTCTAAAAGTACATGGGCCACCGTCAGTCAAAGCTGGTGTTCTCTGTAATCGATAGAAGCAATAATATTTGAAATTGGCGCCATAGCTGTGGAGAAAGTTGTACAAACAGCTCGTGGTTTCGCCCATTCTACATTCCTGAAACATGCATTGCGCCCCTCCCTCTGAAAGGAATGGCCCAGCGAGAGACGCTGGAGTGAAATACTACTGTTTTCAAGTCAAAGATATTGATCGCTGCAGGTGATGGCTCAGAGCGGTACAGAATCCGAAATATGATGAGAATATACCGGTGGATTGTCTAAAAAATCTTCAGGTCTGCAGTCCACATTTCAAACCTGACGATTTTGATTGAGACATGACATCAGAGGCGGGCGTCCTAGGTTGAGGAAGTGTAGTTTAGTAAGCTCCCTGGCTCCCCTGAAAAACCTCCGCCAGACTACGTAAAACGCGTCATCTGGTGGAGGATTCCCAGGGCCCATTGGAGAAGCAGATATCAATTTTTTGTTTTATCATAATGGCATTAGCTCCCCATGACAGCATGATAGGATTGAGGCTGAAAATCGCCGAACTGGCCCTTTAAGAGGCCAAGCATCATCTTTTGGGAAAGCTGTGACGTGTAAAGCTGTAGACGCCTCATGCAGTCTTGGCGATGCACACACAGTATTATATTAGTAAACAAAATCTTTTTGTGATGAATGAAACTTTTTCTTCCTTAAAAATCTTGCTTCACTTTGTTTAATTGTGAGTCATTTCCTGACATCTTTAACGCAACCCATGCTACAGATGCTAGCTTTAAACACCGTGATGAATGACTCAGTGGAACGACTCATTGGCTCATTTATGCCAAAAACATTGTGAATCCCTTGAGATCAGTACTCGAGCGTTCATCATCGGTTTACATTTGGTAAAAAGCCACATGTGGACTATGACAGAGCTTCAGACTCTGCCTCATCCTGGTGCCCTTTAAACAGAAAAACATGTCTAACCCAGTCATCACTGACGTCTCACCTCCCCGGTCTGAATCCTCGTGTGTGCTCTATTTGAACACTTCAAAGGAGACAGCATGAGAAGAAGCTGCCCAACACAGTCATATATACACTTACATTAGATACAATGACTCCCACACAAACACACTGGCCTACAAAGAGAGAACAGACAACACGAAACAGACTCCAATAAGAAAGAGGCCAAATGTTAAACTAAAGGAAATTTGAGGTCATTGTTCAGTCTTCTGTGTGTGCGCCAAAAACATGCAATCCCTGTGTTAGTGTGTTTAATTGAGTCTACATGAGGATGGATACGACTTGTTTTCATAGAGGCAGATCATTCTACCCCCTGTAACTGTTACACAAGGCAGGAGGTGAGTGAAAGTGAAGATGTGTGTGTTCATGTGTGTGTGTTTGTGTCAGTTCAGGACATCGCACCAAGCCGCTCTCATGAAGACTCGTATGCTGAATTCCTTTTTTATTAAAACCAATAGACCCCATGGGCAGGTTCCCATCACATGAGGAGGAGCCATGCCTGTGTGTGTGTGTGTGTGTGTGTGTGTATGAACAGACAATGTTGATAAAACATTGTCATTTCCTCACACACATTCCCTGATTATTGAAACAGGAGGGTGAGATACACATCTGTGCAGATAACCGTGGCAAAACAGGGATAACAACCCAAACACACAGGCAGATAGACACACACACAAAGAGACACACAAAGGTATTAGGAAAACAAGGTGCGTGGTCCACCTCCATGTGTAGAGGAGGAAACGTAGGTTTTTGTATTACCTACACATCCCACTCTCCGGCTTTGATTCCTTCTCTCTCTGTCTTTTTTGTGCCCTCTTTCCTCATTACCCTCTCTCCTCCACCCTCACAGTGTGTTATATAATATGAGGGAGGGTAGTAGGAGGACTGGATGTCACATAAGGGACGACTTTAAGAGAATTAAAAATCAACAGGAGCCTAAAAGGGAAACGGAGGCGGGATGCGAGGGAGGAAGCGGAGACAAAGGAATGCCTTCAGGGCAGGAAGCAAAGGAAGATCAGCTGAGGATGGCCATGTGTATTAGACAAAGTGGGGTGCATGATGATGTCATATGTGGTTGCCATGGTAATGATGCCATAGGGGGGGTAATGTCTGCCATGCTAGGACCGCAGATGGCCCCGTATGCGCTTGTGTGTGTGTGTGTGTGTGTGTGCAGATGGCCGTGCTCTAGACCTGTCCTTCAGTACACGGGAGAAGACAAAGAGCCGCACTCTCAGCATCCCTGCTCTACGGTTGCTATGGTAACGCTGCTTCCCTCTCTCCCCAACTCATGTTGTCTCGCTTCCTTTTAAAATCCCTCTTACATCAGTCACTTTAACCACATTGCGGAGGTGTGACCTACATCAGACACTCAGAGAAAACACAGACACACACACTTACACACACAGACAGAGACTGGAGCTACAGATGGATCTTGGAGAACATCAAGCAGAGATGCAGACAGGATTTTAAAAGCACAGAGGTCACAAGTCTCAAATCCTCCCATCCTTACAGCAAGCCATTGTATAGATTTATCTGTGCACTTTGCAATATCTCCAAAATAAACCTGATAATAACAAATAAATTCAGCTTTGAGCCCCCATAGCGCACTAAAAGCAATCCTCGTGGCACACTGCAGCGGTCCAGCAGGGGTATGTGTGTGTCGCAGCAAACATTGATTGCTGCAGATGTGATAAATAATACGGGTGTGCATAGAATACTTAATCAGGCTTTGTCTCTGATGCCCATGTCCTGCTGCCTGTAGTGTGTACATATGTGTGAATGTGTGTGTACATGGCACATCATTCAGCACCTCATCAATACCTCACTGGATTAACAGCTCAATTGATACTACTGTAACCGACACACACTGCTAATCCATGTGTCAGACAGCCGTGTGTGCGAATGGTCATGTGTGCAGAACTTACCACTATGGCTGAGTTTCTGCGGGAGCCGATGGGAGTGGTGGGGAGGGAGTTGAGAGTGGGACTGGTGTTGAACTCTTCGGAGCTGAGGTTGTCAGAGCCGTCGCTCAAACCGCTGCTGATGGAGCTGCTCTCATCCCAGCTGCAAGAAACAAGGACAAAGAGGACACGTCAGACAAAAGTCAAGCAGGGGGTACTTGGAAATATTTTGGAGTAGCTCAACTTATTTAAAAAAAAGAACTATTAATATTTAATTTGAAAAATACATATCTTTTTTGGTGATTAAGCTGTAACGAGTTTCGATTGAGAGTGTGTAAAAAAAATAGTTAGCGGTGATGTCGCTGGGTATAGATGTTGAGCTTCCATAACTGCCCATTTACCCATAATAGTCACCACTTAGAAGCTTTACCACAGTGCCCGTTAACTTTACATATTGATGTGCGGCCAGCCTCAGGCGTAAACAGCAAACTAAACATCTTGTTTATCCCCAAAGCAAGCCCCGATACCCACCAAGCTAGCTAGCCCTGCTAGCATAGTGGACAAACATTAAGGATACAACAACTTATTACAAGCTATCCACGGTAGCAAAGAAGAGCTGTTTGAAGATGGGAGACATTCAGATATATCTGACAGAGATTGAAACATCCCTCTCGACATTATCAGAGAAAGTTCAGGAATTAGAGACACGTGGGCGCTAAGGAAGACAACATATATGAATACTGTAGCCGCAGAGACTCTGCAAAAACAGTTGGCTCTCCTTAAAGATAAAGCTGACAATTTAGAGAAGGGTAGCAGGAGGTCCAACTTGAGGATTAATACACCAAAAGGGGTATTTCATCAGATCGGGTCATTGGTGTACATCCTGGATAAACGTGGGAACCATTGTATAAAAGAAACAGACAACAAAAGATGAAGCTTCCCTCCAAACAAATTAGCTTTCATCTGTGATCAAGAGTCATTTCATCAGCCTTACAACAGCTAATCTGCTTCTGTTGCAAGACACTCAGTGAACCGCAGTGATTAGGAGAAATTGTATTTTCATTATACACATTTGGAGGAAGTGGTTGAACAAAGTCTCTTTTAACTGGTAATCCTGAGTTCAAGCCCCAATAGAGCCAAACATCCACCTGTCTTAAAGTGTCCTTAAAGAGGGGGTATTGTGCTGTTTCACATTTAAAGACATATATATAACGTTACAATGTTGGATGTTCATACAAATGTGGGTGAAGTTTCAAATATGTAGGTAAAAGTATGTCGGAGTGATTCCTTAATTTTTTCAATACACTGCACTTTGTGACATCACAAAGAAAGTGGGCTTGTAGGGGCGGGATTTCTTAAAGGGACAGGGCTGACTGAGTCGTTTCAGGCAGAGGCTGCATGAGGGCCTGCACAGAGCATCAGTGTGAGAAAAATTAGGAGTTTTTTTAAACTGTAAATTATGCTAAGCTACTCCACAGGTATCACAGAGAGAAATATGAAGCTTGAAATAAGCATAATACCCCCCTTTTAATCAAGACACTGAATCTCTCCCAACTCCAAGGGTGTAATTCCCTGTGAAGATCCATCAAGCATCACATCCGGCCACATCCTCTCAAACCCAAGAACATCTGACCAAAACACTCAGTGTCAGTTAGCTGCATATCTCCTCGAGGTTACACACAGCATGAACTATCAAAGCTCCCCCAGCTCAGTTACATCAGCGCCTGGTTTCATGTCTCCCAGTTTGTCTTTTGATTAAAAATTCATTGACCTCATTTAATGCTGCCTGCTCTATATATCTAACTTTCGCACTTCATGAGCTGCAAACAGTTGGCAAAGTGAAATCTGGAGCACTCTCGACAACATCTCAACCCACACGCACAGAAATAGCACTGAAGAACATATACACTGTTGCATGCGCCCACGAGCGCAGGCGAGAGGGGAGTCTGCGCCAGGGCTGTGAAGTCTGTTCGCTTTGCACACATCAAGCAGTTGTTTTGAAAGTGCGGACACAAATAGGCGGGTGGTGTTACTTCTAAAACAATAACAACAGTAACTGGTAGTCTCTTTTGCATCTGTCTATCGACCTTAACGCAAAGACTTGTAGGAGTGAGGAAGCGGGAGAGTGGGGGTACGTCTGTGCCTATATCCACATGTGCCTGTATACATTAAGTAGGTCATATTCAGGAAGTCAGGGGGTTGGGGTGCTCTCTTATTAGGGTCATTAGGTCATACAGATATCATACTATACTGTAAAACAAGTCAAAGGGGGCGGGGCTCGCCTAATGAGGTCGTGTACACTGTGTCAGAGGGGAGGATGGAAGGAGAGAAAGTGGTGTGGGCCTTCCGGTTGGGTGCCTGTATGGGTCACACTGCACCCTGGGGCAATTGGCAGCAGGGATTGGGGTGGGGGGGAGAGGGGGGTGAAGGGGAAAGCCCTCCCTGTCTAGCCTGTGGATATACAGACAGAGAAAAAGAGCAGACGAGATTTTACGTCTGAAGTGGCTGTCATGCTGCCTTGTCTGTACGCCAGAGCGGGATTAGGGGCAAATTTAAGATCGGACGAGACACGTTCAGAGAGCAGACTAACACTTTCTGTCACTACGTGAAACACAACACAAAAGAATATTAACATAAATATCTGTGGAGTGGGATTTCAGGCTGAAAAACATCTATTGTGCCTCTTTTTGTGTCTCCTTTCGGGAGGCACAGCGTTGTTTCACTATCAGCACCTTCTTCATATCCTGTTTTTCCCTTCAGAGCTGTCTGGGCGTCCACCAGCGGTTTTGTGAATGATAATGCTCCCTCTGATGAATAATTCAAATCTGATAGGAAACAGAACAAACACAGTCTCTGCTGGATTCGGTGTCACTCGGCTGACAGATGTGAAAACAGGAGCCCTCGGAGGAGAAAGACGGGGTCAGAGGTCAGACATCAGGGACAGCGCCAGCTAGGTAGGTGAATCAAATATAAAAGAGGGTTTTGTCTGATTGATCGGGGAGATTCTCGTATAGGAACAAAGAAAACTTTCAAAGACGAATCTCTGCTGTGTTTTCTGACTCCTCTGACACATGAAACAACCAAATCTGCCAAAGAGAGACGTTCAATTAAAGGCTGTTAGACGAGGCAAGAAGACGCCTCAGAGATTCAGAAAGTAATTGAGATGTTAAGACTATGCGTGCGCCAAGAGGAAATACATCATAAGTCTGTGTTAAAGTTCATGTATGTGTAAGTGTTTGAATTTCAGTGTCACAGTCTTGGCTTTGATCCGCAGAAATTATGTTAAATCAGACTTTAATGACCCACGCTTCTCACTTCTGAGAGGAGAATAGCTTTACTTAAGCTCGGAAAGACCTTAGAAATTATCTGCCTTCGTTATTAAGCTTCACGCAAGAGGAATTTTTTTCGTCTGTCCAAGTCAGTGCAAAGGTTTTTGGCTCAAACAGAACCCCATCCTCAATCAGTGTCTGCAAAGATAGAGCTCCACACTGTCACGTCTTCCTTCTGCACTCCTCCATCGGCTCCTCTGGGTGAGATAAAAGGAAGTCTGCGCTTAGATAGGGGGCGATGAAACACGAGGATACTCGAGAGAAGAGGGTGAAGTGGCGTGTGGGAGAGAAGAAAGAACTGTAAGGAAAGGCTTGGAAAAGAGATGATACAGAGGGGAGAGAAGTGCTGCTAATGACACACGGAAAACTCCTCCACTTCTCTCTCCTCTCTCAACTCGATCCAAAACCTTCCTCCTCTACCTCAATCCGCTCCATCCCTCCTTCCTTTAAAAGCAGCTTCTGAAATCTGTTATAATCCCTCCTTGCTCCGCCTCAACTTTTTCATTCTTAAGTAACAGCTGCGGAGACGGAGGGATAATATTAGCACCCTATTCATCTTCGTCGCCCCTTCACACATGAGCTAAAGCACCTTTCTAAAGCCACTTCAGTGTCACTTTTAAACCGACAATATATCTGCTTTTATAACGGAAAGTAGCCACGGTCGTAAACTAAATCTGTGTCCTGCTTATGGATGTTAAATGTCATTGCCTTATTGTGACGATAAATCTGATACCGAGCTGAAGAACACAGCCGGAGGGAGGGGATGATGACGTTGAGAAATGATGCCCTATGAGTGTAATTTCATGAGCAAAATGAATATCAATGCTGATTCCATTTGGGGCGCAATAAATGTCAATTAATTTGAGATGTGCCTGATTAAACTCATTTTTCACCTCTACCTGGGTGATGATTTTCATTCTGTGCACCATGTGCAAAATGCAGCATCCCACTGAGCTGAGATCACGCCACACGGACTCACTGTCTCCTCCTCTGTCTTCGCTCACAAACGAGAAAAGCCACAATGACATTAGCGCAAAAATGTATCGTCTCAGAGAGCGGGGATGTTTCACGCAGATGCAGAATATTTGAAATGGTTTGAATATTTCATTTATTTTTTCCAGACTAATCAAGGTCGTGGTGGTCAATATACACAGCATCCTCTTTTCATAGAGACATGATTTCTTTGTTCTGCGTAGTCTGCACAGAGGACCCACACGCCCACACAAATACTGAGTGGTTCTATCAAGAGAGTTGTTCAATAGCTGCTGCTGAGCTAAATAGTCAGCTTTTATTAACAGGCTTCTGTGTGCCTCCGCTATTCAGACTATTGAGCTAATTGCCCTGATCTCAACATGAATGGTATTTTTGCTGCTCGTTATATGAGCGCCGCACTCTGTCTCCTTCTCTCCTCTCCTCTCGCTCTGACCTCTGAGGTTGAAGGATGGGAGGAGGAAAGTAGGAGAAATGCAGTAGATCTAGAAAAAAGCCACGGCAGAGACAAAGCAGCTTTGCTTGGGGTTTGTGAGTGCAGTGCTTGCTGGGAGCTGGAGTCCTGCCAGTGTCTGGGAGCAGACTTAACAGCATTGGTTGATAAGCTGTTCCATCTAAACAAACATTTGTTAAAACTGCATGGAGGCCGTTCGGAGGAAAGAGATGCTGAAGCTGAACTGCTTTTGGACGAACCTAAAGATCAGTGACTCTGCCAAAAGCCAAAAGCACTGACCTTAGAAAGAGTCCAACTCACTGACCTGCATGCTGAGTATTAATGCAAACAATTAAGTAATTATCTGATCAATAGTCAATGCCCATTATAAAGAATGTAAGTGCACTTATGCAAAGCCTGCAGATCAATAGCAAGGAGAGGGCAAAATGTCATTGGTTATCTAATAATACATCACTTTGCAGAAAAAGTTAAACTGAATCATTAAGGTGAAATGATTATTTATGTTTACAAATGTTCTCTAAAGGGTAATCTCAGATCCCACTGGCTATAATCTGACGACGATTTAGCCTCTAAGGGACAGCGGTGAACATACCGGGGCGTGTAGCCGGCGGTTAGCAATAAACAACCTCCAGTCAAGACTTCATTTTCCGCGTGCCGCACTGTTTAGGGAAAAAGAACCTGTTTTTCTTGTGATTTACTTTAATGAACGGGTCTTACCTTTGCAGAAATTTCAACATCATGTAAAAAGTAATTTGTAAAAAGTAAAAATGAAGCCTTGTCAGGTCTGTCCTCAAGAGGAGAAGAAAACTACTTCTAAAATGCTCTTTTGTTGTTGAACGGAGGTAATAAGGATAAGGATAATTTCTGATGCATTTGAGGAAGTCAGGAAATCTGAACGCACCGCATCAAATCGTTGTCAGATGACGCTGATGGGAGCCGGGATGTCATTACGGCGGATAACGTTCCGCCTGCTTTTGCTCTCCACACGGACTGTTTTCTCCTGCATACACCGCAGCCTGCTGATACGTGATTGGTCAATATTACTCAGACTACAAGTGCAGTACAAACGGAAACCAGAACACTTGCCGCCCCTAAAATCCACGTTCCTGCCTACAGATTCTAACTTTCTATGTACAATCTGTAAACAGAGATTATAATGGAGTTTTAGGCCTTTGGTAGCACTCAATAGCTGTTTTTCTGTGATTGAATCCCTGTTTATCTTGTGGAAGAGGATGCAGGCATAGAGTCCCACTATACTACTGATCAACAGGTGAAGGTAACGAGCCAAGATAAGCGGCAACACACCAGCAGGGGAAAAGAGGCCGCAAGCTAGTAAACACTGATGTGTCTTCAAGGATGCACACAATGCATTTCGCTGAGGGACACTGAGTGTAAACACAACGTTTGATTGTTTACTCGGAAAATCCACAGAACACCTTGAAGCAAGCGACGGTGCTAATACAATCTGGCTCTGAGGAGCTGGCGGGAAATTACTGTAATAAGACCTGCTGCACTATATTAGAGCAGATAAGATAATATTGAGGCTAGTAGGAGGACTTTATCCAGTAAACGAGACAGTGATAGATTTAGTAAATTATATAGTACAAATGCAGCGGTGATATAAAAGTGTTTCCATTCTTTGTGTCCTCATGGGGTTAGACACGTTTTACTCCGGCTGGTATTTGCACACATTGTGACCCGCTTGTGTTAAAGCATGGAAAGTGTTTCTGCAGTCATTCAGCGGACAGGAACTTTCCATTCCTATTAAAATCCACAGTGTCACATGGCAGAACCCAAAATGGCTAAATCAGACGGGATCCTGGTTGTAGTGATGCCTTTTCAGGCGAGTGGAAAGTAGGGCACTGCCAAACTGGCACTGGGCAGTCGGCTCAGAAACCGGAGGGGGCACGCATAAAAGAGCTGCTGAAGTCATTAGATCTGTTATAAAGAGCAAATATACGAGACTAATGCTGGACGATACAATGAGATGAGATTGTCTGTGCTTGTGTATCTGACTGTGGAGTTAAGCACGAGCAGAGAGATCTCAGATCAGCTCGAGGAGGAAGACGACAGCAGGTGACTCACCCTCTGAGGCTCGGGTGAGGGGCATCGAGAGGACACATCTGTCAATATGCAGACACACGGCCGAGTGAAATACACTCATCAACCACCTATCATATAAATATTACGTTCACAAAGGTTTGACAGACAAAATCAAATAAAAAAAGAAGACAAATCAAAGGGAAAACATGAAAAATTCAACAGCAGCTTTGTGAATCGCTGTCTGCTTCATCATCCTCTCCGGGTCTTGTCTAGACAACAAAGCAGGAAGTAAATCCAACAGGGATGACTGTTTTCTTACGAATAAATACACAAGATCACAATGATGTAAACACACGTCCACACAAACGAAAGGGAACTAAATGACTCAGTTGCAGGGGACAGCATTGTGACCGGCCGCACCCATCGCTCTCTTCTCTCCAGCACAGTCATGGCTGCTCCGACCATCTGGGAGACGCGCTTAAAAAATACTGTCGTGTCGATCAGAAATTTTTGTGCTACAAATCAGGCCGAATTTGTGCACAAGCCTGCATCAAACGTGTGTGCCTGGACATTTACCTGGTCAGATCAAAAGAGAGGGTGAGTGGGGCTTGTGTGCACAGATGGCTAACAATATGGGTCCCTGGACCACTTCAGCGGCTTATCACCAGGAAACAAACACACTGACACACACAAATCTGTGGAACACCTTGATAGCTTATGAGCAGACAACAGCTCGTCCAAACTGAATCATTATTTACGATTCAAATTGGGAGTAAAAACATGAAAGGATGAGGCTGGATGAGCATTTAAAACACCCTGGTATTGAATTTTTAAAGATGGGATTATCCATCACAGCAGCACCATATAAGGCCATTTTAAAATCCCTCTACTATACCTTGAATGCTTCAAACTCTGACACTCAAGGGACAGTATAGACATAACACCGCGTGCAAATCCAGCCACTGCAGACCGTCATACTGAAGCTACAACGACCGTCGTATATATAACCTCTCTGTGAATTTACTTACAGTTCAGGCAAGATTGATTAAAAATGTCATTTCAGCTGTTTTCCCCATAAAATATCAGCCATCTGCTGCTCTGGAGTCACGTTATTTTCTCAGAGAGGAGCTAATATACGCGCCGAGCGTCTGCACTCTCACTGATAAACTACTTATTCACACTTTTTAATGAGGGCACGTTGCTGGTTTGGCACTTGGGGCACTTGTCGAACAATTAGCAACAAATCTGTCGTTAAAAAATGGCTTTTAATTAACAACCAATACAGGTCCTCTGCTGGGCTGTATTGTTACGCACTTACAGTAAATCATTGACGAGACCCAATTACAAACTAGATTGCGCCGGCGGCCTCTCTGCCTTTGGGTGCACGCAATTTCCTCCTCAGCGTTATTTATTGTTTCCTCTAGATGTGATGAGTGGTCGCTGCTCGGACAGTCTTTTGTACGCATACACACGAGTGCATACACACACCGCACGCAGCAGTATTTGGGCATTACAGGGGATTACAGAACAGGCTGGAGTTAATGAGCTCGTAATTACTGCTAATTCCATCTGCCACCAGGATCAGAGCAGGCCAGGGGCGCAAGCTGGAGGTACAGCGTGTGTGCAAGTGTGAGTCCACCGAGGTCACACCCATAAATGGCCATCACAGAGGAGAAACCCTGTTGTGCCTTTGACGGCCATTTCCCTGACAGCAATGGCCTTGGGGTTTAGGACACAAACACACACACACATCAAATGCACTTAATTGCCATCGTCCCCTAGAGTGAGGCTTGAATTGGCTGTCAAAAGTGTGTGATGTTAGTAGCTGGTGGAAACGGCAGCTTTGCTCAAGTCACTGCTCCTCTGAGGGTTACGCTAAAGCCAGCAAGGCTCGCGTGTTACGTCTCTGAGATGTGCGTGCGGAAGAATATTGAGGTGCATCATTCTTCCAAGTTTTCCTCATGGGGAAAGGGACAAATTCTGGAAATGCTTCGGGGCTTTCTGGATGGAAAGTTAAATGCAGCAGGAATCCTGGTCAGTAAGGCGTTTTTTTCTGAGCGTGGGGGAGGAGACGGACGGAGAGAGCTTAAGAAGAGGAGAAATCGCTTCAGCTGAATTCTCCTCAGACAGCAAATTAATCTCTGAATCTCCTCTCTCCTCCTGACCTCCCCAGGGTGGACGGACTGAGGGTTTGCTGAGAGTTCAACACGTCGCAGCTGAGAGTCGTCTTGGCTCTGAGCTCCTTCATCCCCGTGAAATTAAACAGGACGGTCTACACGGCTGACGGCTCCGAGCTTCATATAAGGAACTTTGAGGGGTGAGGAACTCCTGGAAGCGAAAATTTGTGCGACTGTTGATCAAGCCGACGCCAACTGGGTCATCTTGGTCTTCTCATACTGTAAGGCCCAAAAAGGAAAACAGTAGGAGCAGGGAGAGGTGTGCAGATGGATTCTTCAGAGGCACCAGACACATACGCTTTGTCTTCCTCTTCTTACTCAGCTCAAAGGGGGTTAAAGGTCACTAACCCCCAGTCTAAACAAGGCTTTGAATGCAGTCACAATACAAAGAATGCCTTTTGAACTTTCAGTATAAATTAAAGCTTTATAATAATGACGAAAACTGATGAATACTTTTTCCACAAGCATCATATGCTCTTAATTTAAGGATGGTCACAAACTAGGTCAAAGAGTTTCAGAGGATATTAAAACGCCCCAGTGTTTAAGGTGGTGACACAGTAACCTTTGACCTTTCAAAGCACCCTGACTTTCTCTTCTTCTCTCCAAGAGAGCAGGAAGCAGAAGAGGGACAGCACTCTTGGGACGAGGCGGGACAGCCTTTTAAATCACCTCCATAAGTAGTTCAGGCTGGGGCGCAGTGTGGAGCGCTTCCCAGCCCCGAAATCAAGAGCTGAGGACTGGGGAGGAGCTCACAGGGGGAACCCCGGCACGCGGAGGCCCGGGACAGGGGCTGGATCTTGGGGTAGAATTACTTCTGGCCTCCCTCGGCACATGTCAACGACAACAAAAGTGTGGAAATATGAACCTGTTTGGGTTTTGGGGGATGGAAAATGTTGCACAGACCCAAGTGTGATCACTGATATGAACTCTGAAATCAAACATTGTAATGAGGATGCTGTCAGTGTTTGCACTATTAAACGCATCACAACAGGGAACTGTCTCCCTCTAACACACTCTTGCATAAAGAGCAGATGTAGGAAATATAATGTCAGCAAGATGGTAACGTGAATGGGGCGGTGGCTCAACACGGACACCAAATGCCTCAGCAACAACAACTGGTGCAGAACCGTGACTAAAATGTAAGGTCCTATTCCGACCAAAATAACTGCAATGTTAAAGAAAACGATGCCTTCAATGTCAGTTCTGTTTTATTCTGATTACGATGGATAAATCCACTAATGCAGCTCCTTAATAATGTGTTAATCTCCCAGATTAGTCCAGACAAAAGTGTGAGATATTAAATTTGCTGACTGGGGTACATGCAGGCTGGTGCTACTTAAAGGAGCAACACGCCCCTGGAAAAAGCCACTGTCAATCAAAGCTGGTGTTCTCTGTAATCGATAGAAGGAATAGGATTTGAAATTGGTGCCATAAATGTGGAGGAAGTTGGACAAACAGCTCCTGGTTTCCCCCATTCTACATTCCTACAACACCCAGCGGGCATTGCGCCCCTCCCTCAGAAAGAAAGTGAGAGACGCTGGAGCGAAATACTACCGTTTTCCAGTCAAGGACATTGATGGCTCAGAGCTGTACAGAACCAGAAATACGACGAGAATATACCGGTGGATCTTCAGGTCTGCAGTCTACATTTCAAACCTGACGATTTTGAACATGACATCGGAGGCGGGTCTTAGATTGAGGAAGTGTAGTTCAGCGAGCTCCCTGGCCTCCGCCAGATGACGCGTTTTACATGATAGCATTAGCTCCCCAAAATAGCATGATAGGACTGAGGTTGTACATCGTCGAACTGGCCCTTTAAGAGGCCAAGCTGCGTCTTTTAAGTTAGTTTTGAGGGAGAAAAAAAGGGTAGATGTTTTGGCAGAGCGTAAAGCAGAAAAGGGAGAACGTTTGAATCAAATGTGATTGCATAGCTTTTGTTTAAATCAAATCGAGCTACACAAAGAGGCCACTGATCAGAGCAGAACACCAGTGAGCACCTGCCAAAGGTCGTCCAAACACCACCTGAACAGAGAAGACTGAAAGGCCCTTTGACTGCAGCGGAGATACTCTTTCCCGTTTCCTGGCTGAGATAAAGCAGACACCTTTCAAAACACACGCACATTACCCCCATGCTGAGGACGGGACAGATT
Source organism: Semicossyphus pulcher (assembly GCF_022749685.1). Classification (NCBI taxonomy): domain Eukaryota; kingdom Metazoa; phylum Chordata; class Actinopteri; order Labriformes; family Labridae; genus Semicossyphus; species Semicossyphus pulcher. The sequence continues at coordinate 17,513,206 of NW_027211637.1, forward strand.
ACTTCAGTGTGTATTCCCACGCGTGAACACATGTGGTGGTGGTGACCGACGGGCCTTGGGGGCGCACCCTGCATGAGCACGCACCCATCACCTGCTGTCACTCATAACACTGGCACTCTGGTCATGCCACTTAAAGTTGTTACAGTGAGTTTGGGAGACATTCCTCGCCCCCGGGCCGCTGAAAACACACACTTCACATTCCAGCCAGTGTATTCTGAGGTCCCACTCCCTAATCCTTCAACATATGCAGACGCACATATGCATGCCATCGCGCGAGTGCACGGACGTAAAAATAAAATGATGGATCCAGACAACAAAAACAAAATCTGCAGCCTGAAGTTCGCAGCACGGACGACTAAAGGAAACTCTGTTTCACTCGACATTTCCTTGAAAACTACTTCACTATCTGAAAATGACATCCTGACTTTATTATTCTCCGTGGCCATTGAAGCTAGGCTTAAAGCGGCCCCTCTCGTCCCCAGCAAGGCTGTTAAGGTGCACAGTTGTTTGGCTGTAGGTCCTCCTCAGGCTTTGATGTAACAGAGAAACTCACTAAACCACGGGGGCACCACCTCATGAAAATATGAGCTCTGTTTGTGAAACACAGGCTCCTGTGTGTACAATAAAAGAGTGCATGTGTCTGACAAGCACAGGTTACAAGCATCTGTTGTTTCGCTCTCGGGTCTCCCTAATGACCTTGTAGGTAGGGCACAAACACGCGGCCTCTTAATCAAGTGGCTGCATGAAATAAGTTGTGGGTAAATTAGTAAGCGCTGCAAGTGTGGATGCAGTACATAAACCCATTCTGGAAATATCCGACGGTTAAATTGTCATATCGCCTGGTTGGTATGTTTTTGAACACTCTGCCGTTTCTATGTGAACAGGCATCGTTATAAAGACTTCCCAAAACACGCCTATGTGGACAGAAAGCTTTTAACACTTAATTTGTTTTTTCAGCACTTTTATCTGCTCGTGTGCGGACATGTTTTTGTGTGCTGGAGATTATTAAGTCCTCTTGATGAATATCTATTCATGAGGGTGTGATAAGATCAACGAGCTGTTGACCCTTCTAACTCATCCAGAGTCTGAGTCAGCAGAGTGTGTTTCCAAAACAACTTAATCTGTCTTTAACCCTGAGCTTTTAACCTAGCAGAACAGACTAGATTTGTTTGAACACAGCGTTTAAACGAAGCTGAAATCCCCGACTTTCTGCATCTTTACACTACAACGAAGATGGCAGAACGTCCTGGTGTTGCATGATCACATTATCTCCTAAAAATTCAAACTAATACCCCATTTGGCCTCTTTTCTGCTGCGTCACCGTCTGAAGTCACAAATGTGCCGGAAACAGGGGCAAATCAGATCGGATCAGAAGAAGCTCTCTCACCTCGCTGTCTTGCCAGTGTTGCTGCAGCTTGCATGAAACAAAGAATAAATAGTAATATGTTGTTCTTCTGTATTTACGCGACAGTGGGTGGAACTAAAATGTAGTCATAGCATGGCTCCGGAAAGAGGGTGACCCGGGTTTTGTGTTCCCATCATTGCCAATCGGAGCCGAGGCGATTGTTACCTTTCCCACTGAGCAAAAAAAGCCGAGTGTTGCCGGGTTTTTTGACCAGTGGGAAAGGGGCTTTAGAGGGCACTGTCACCTCACAGGTGCCTCCTAACAAACCCGATCAGAAGTTCTCAAAAGAGCAGCCAATGTGACGTTTTACCGAGCCACACAGATGGATATAATTGCAATATAGTATATTACTGTGGAGGGTCATGAATGAAGCAGCTGATATCAAGGAAGCTTTTGACCAATCAGAGCTGCTGTTTCACCACTGACCAACGCTTAATAACACCGCTTTATTAATGAGAAGAAACAGGGGATTGTTTCGGGTGCGACACGTTTTAATGAGTGATGTCACCATCATACAAATCAGCTATTTGGATGAGGATTGTGTTGTTAATCAGGGGTGGATCCAGACACAGAGGTAGGTAATGCTGAGCAGGCTGTTTGTGTATTGAACAGATTACAACACACACTCGCAGGAACAGGCACTAAGTTGATGTTGGATTGCTTTCAACGTGACTAATAGAGTCGATCAGATCTTTGTGTTGGCTGGAACTAGTTAGCTCATGATGCATGTTTAATGTTTCATTATGTGCACACACACACATGCTGACACACCCACACAAAGGCTTACACGTGTAGAGACTCACACACTGGCTGATACCACCTCTGGCTAAGATCGTGGAATTAATCAGTCGTTTGACAGCCAGTGTGTTTAAGCACACGAGTCCAACACAAACACGCGGATGAAAACACAGTTTGTGCTCTGGGATTCAAAAATAAAAATGTGTGTGTGTGTGTGTGTGTGTGTGTATGCCCTGATATCAGGCCACTTTGCTCTAATGGGTTTACATAAAGGGTCGATGGATGCTGTAGGGGTCAGGGGATCAAAAAAGAGCAAAGATGACGCCCAACGAGCCCCCTAAATGCTCTCCTACACACACAAACAAAATCAATAAGAGCCCCGCTCTGTCTGTAATATCTTAATGCATCTGTAAAGCAAGTTAGCTCCATGGTTATTCCTTCAAATATTCTATCCATATGACCTGTCTGGGTATATGTAGTCATTGCTGTTATGCAGCCTCATATCCGCAGCACACTCACACCAACTGTCCTACATTAGCCCACACATTAAGACGCACAATTAGATAATTCTCACTTTGCTGTGTGGGTATAAAGATGATATGTAGGAGGCTTGCTGCAGATCATCCAATCACAGCACATATACCGGGAGAAGGCATCTTTCAAAATGTAGGTCAGCCGTTCACTAGAATGCGGTCCGGTCCTGCAGCGAATCAATGCGAACACACCCACACACTCACACATACACACACACACATATACCTGCCTGTGCTGACCCACCAGGCAAACTGGTTGTCATCGCACGCAGCTTAAAACAATGGTCATATCAGCCGACCGTAAAATTTAGAAACACTTAAGGCGCGCACGCACATTGCGCGCGTGCACACGCCGGATTCACATCCATTAGCGCTCTATTCACATCAGATGATTTGCATTGTTTCCTTTGATATGGATTCCTTTGAGGCTAAAGCACCTTCCTGTCTTTTAGACGCTGCTTCTAATAGTCTTTACAGTAACAATAAAAGACAATGCTGATTCAACATACAGGTTTCCGCATTGACGTCTGCGCTTATATACTGCAGGCTATACCTCCATGTATATGCACACGCACGTCCTTTACTCTGCGTCTAGACCGGGATAACATATCCTCTAACAGTCTAATCTGAGCGCATGCCAGTCACAATAATGAAACGTGCCACCATGCAGCTGTTGGGAGTTTTATCAATGAGACACGCTGCTGCTTTTTACGCACAGGCTCCACCGCGGCTCCTACAACCCCATTCACCAATCTACGATAGCTCACGTTTTACCGCGTTTATTCACACAATTTAACGCAATGTCACCAATGTGTCAATTAGCTTCCCATCCGGCATTCTCAGTCACATGATGCAGGAACTGGACTCATCCATTACCTTGACAGAAAGTGCATTGTCCTCCCCGCGCGCTGCGGAGCCGGGAGATGCAGCATTTTCCCGTTCAGCACGCGCCCGCTCATTCTTCAACCGTCCAGCTTTTCACGCCGCTTTGTTCCCGATTGGCATATCCTGCTTACTACGGATCTGAAGCGAGAGAGAGGGAAGGAGAGTCCAGCCGATAACTGGGGAACCGCCTGTACGAGTCAGCAGCGTTAACTGACTGACACACTCCCGCAGTGCCTCCACTCTGACACACACACTCTCTCTCTCTTTCACACACACAGAGGAAGGGAGGGAGGCGATGAGCAAAGGAGGGAGGGAGGCATGGATAGAAAGGCAACACCCCGAATTCCTCCTCCTCCGGCCCCCGTCTCACTGATCGCGACCAGCTGTGCCTTTTCCAAAAGCGCAAAGAGGCTTTGACGCGCGTTCAGCCGCGAGATAAAAACGCAGTCATCACATTCTGTAAAAGCGACATGTCAGAGAGGCATTTTCACACTCTGAAATCTACAATCAACTCACGAGACAGCCCACCGACTCCACTCACTCAACCCTCTGATACCATGTCAGCACTTAAGATGGCTGGCATTCATTTTAATTTCGGTTTACAGTACATGACAGGGTTGAAAGATGTTACTTAAATACAAAACATGATGGATAAATGTTCTACTACAAGTAAAAACAACAATATATCAGCAAAATGTGTTCACTGATGCACTGATGTAGAATTTAGTAACACTTAGAATGGCTTTACTAACTGCTAATAATACATTTAGGCCTTAAGAGCCATCTATAAGAACAACCTCTGGGTTGCCAGGTTGGGGAAATGTGCTTGGCTGGGATATATCCTCCTTCAGCATGTCTTGCTTTGCATTTTTAGCTCTTTAACCAATTAAGACACAACCTTTGAAGGGTCCATAACTTGTTCAAAAGAGCTGCAGAGTATCTAGACCTTTATCCATTTATTACAGCTTCAAACCTGATGGTTTATTGTGAAGGGGGTTAATCATTAATGATGGGTCATGGCAGTTATTTTTAATGCTGAAGCTAGAGGAGGGGAATTCTAACGGTTTTTTATGGTTAATCTGTAACTCGTCACGTAAAATCTTTATCTGTGAGTTTAACTGTAATGTAGTGGAATAAAAAGTCAGTATAGCACCTACTTTGATACTCAAACTCTGTCCAGGGATGCAAACTGTAATAAAATGAAGCTTAAATACAATGCGATTATTATGGAAAGACCATATTAGCACATAGATATCTCGCTAATAAAAAGAAAAACTCCATCTTTGATTTATTACACATAAAAACCTTTCAACAGTCGCTCACTGTTGGGAAGAAATGCTGGCTGGTAGCCAAACCAGTGGTGGCATAAATAAGCCTCAATCAGGATGCAATGAAGCAGCGAGGGTAAATGACTCCACTGTTTCTATTGTAACAAAGTGTGTATTGGCTATTGGAGACATTCAGAGCAATAGAGTGAGTATCATGTATCCACTCCCCCCTTCTCAGCTCTGCCTCTGCCCCCTCCCTCTCACAACATCCAGTGGTGTTTAAACACTTTAAGCACAGAGTGGACCCCAGTGAATAGATGTGCCTGTCTGCTGGCTCTGTTCAATACATGAATGAAGGGTGAGAAAGAGAGAGACAGACAGAGGAGGAGGGAGATAATTAACAGTGTCTTTTCAGGGAAGACAGAAAATGGAGTGAGTGGAAGAGAAAGATAGAAATAGAGGGATTGGAAAACACCAACAGAGAGAGAGAGAGAGAGAGAGAGAGATCATTAACACACTTGTTTTAAGTGCAGAGGGAACAAAGAGAGGATTCTTTAGGCCACTGCTCTACAGTACCACGCAGGGCGAGCTGGGCACAAAGTGTATGTGTGTGTTAACAAGTTTGATTGACACATTGGCATGCTGGACTGCAGGTGTGTGAGCCGCTGCCATCGTTGTTGCCTAGTGTTAATAATAAAGAGAAAAGAAAACAGTTTCTATGAGCACCAGTGCACACACACACACACACACACACACCCTTACAATCCTCCTTAAGTCAGTCTTAGCCTTTGCTTTTATTCATGTCAACTCTCATCCGCGTTTCTGGAAAGGCTACTTGGACAGCGCTCTGCGTCTGTCTGGCCAGCTCTCACTCTGACCGCTGACTCATGTCCAGACATGCCCTCCGTCTCCCCCTCTGTTTATTCGCCTCTCCTCATCAAAGACTGTCTCTTCTTTTTTTGTTTTTTTTACTTCTACCCTCTTTTTCACTCAGAATCTAAAGAGCACAGTGCAGGTTTTCTTGTCCGTGTTTGTGTGTCGGTGCAGTATAAGACCAGTGTAATTAGGTGGCGATGTAGCTGTGTAATGACAGTATACAGGCAGGGTCACCCGTATGACCCTGGGAACCCGTCACTCCTCTGCTGATGAAAGAGACAAGCGAGCTGGGAAAACTCATCCCCCTTATCAGAGCAGGAACACACACAGGCAAACAGAGGCAGTTGCGACACATGCTAAGGTACAGGCTTAAAACACCCAACGCACACACAACAAACTCTTAATTTAATCTTAATTCGACCTGTAGCGACACTTGCTTTTATCACTCACTTCCTGTACACTCACACACATTAACATTAAAACAAGTATGATGAGTTAGGAACTGGTTTTTCAATCTCAGGTTGAGTCCGATATGTGACTTTTCTAAAAAAGTATCTGTCAACAGTCACACGCTCACAAATTCTTTTGTCAGATTTTCTGGCACACGGCCTCGTCCCCTCCCCGAAGTCAAACCGTAGTTTGTGTACCAGCCTGCAAGCTCAGTCTAGCAGCTCAATGCTTAAAAAAACATGACCTCACAGTGAAAAACTCATGGCTGAGCTTCAAAGTGCAGGTCCCCGTCTAAAAGGGTGCTCTTGAGGCTAATTAAGGGAGCACCAAAACTATCTAATTAGACTCTAGCTTATGTTCTCTATTGTGAAGGTCCACTCTGCTGGGGACAATATGAAGAGGGACCGCTCGGAAAACTTGAGCGTCACGAGACAGACAACAAAAACAAGCCGACAGACTCGAGAGTTCAAAAGTATCTTAAAAGTCTCCGCAGCCAGTTGAGCTTAATGTCTGCTGGGAAAATAATGAGGATATGTTCGCTGTCGGGGGCGCTGGTGCATAAAGGAAAGAATGAGATTAAGAGATGGGGCAATGAGGAGAGCAGGAAGGGAAGCACGGTGGCGGGAGGGCACAAAGAAAAGTGTGTGACTAATGTCGAAACAGCTTCAGAGAATAACACGGTGGGAGACAACGGGAGGGAAGGAAGGTTAATTCTTATGCGCATTACAAACCCCCCTCACACCCCACTGTTAACCTTCCATGGCTCGGCTCTTGTGTGCATCTTGTATGTGTGTGTTTGTTAGCGTGTGTGTAGTTTAGATTTGAGTGGCTTCAAATTAAAGCTCCCAAAAAGCTTGTCTTTAACCATGCAGTTTCATTTACCCCCTATAGAGGAACTAAGCATGTACTTTAAAGGCTGTATAGATGTAGAGGGAGGCTATGGTTGGTTGGAGAGAGAGAGAGAGTGTGTGTTTGTGTGTAAATGTGTGTAGGAGGGGGTGGGCCTGTCTTTTACTGTGGGAACCAGCCTTCAGGAATGAACCTGATCATTTCCTCAAACTCCTCTCTTCATAACAAGAAAAGTGCCTCTAACACTGAGGACAATGTTTTACATAATAATGACAAAGAGAACAAAATTGCACTTCAAATTTTCTTGTTAAATAGTTTCTTCAACTAAATTACAAAGAAACAAAAACAACTTCCTCCTCAACACAACAGAAGTGAATTAAATGTAACTTGTAGCATTCACAGCCATGCTAGCAGCTATATGAGGCTTTACTAAGTGGTGCCTTGAGCTAAATGCAAACATCAGCATTCTAACATGTTGACAAAGCAATGCTTCCATTCTGATGGTTTGAAGTTACTTTGTGTACCATGTTATCCTTCTTTGTTTAGCATGTTAGCATGCTAACATTTCCTTATAAGCACTAAACAAGAAGTGCAACTGATGCTGATGGGAATGCCATTGTTAGATTTGCAGCGATTTGCCAAAGTATAAGACTTATAAAAAAATGACCAGGATGGGACGATACATGAAAAGTCAGGGGGTCACCAAAGTCTGTAGCCCCCTTACACTGCCAGTTCAAGGCGGGATTATTACACCTCTGTTATGTTTCATATTCTATGTTAAACGCATTGGAGGTAGTAACAGAGAGAGGCGAAACAGCGTCAGTGTAAATAGCAGACCCGGCAGGGAGGAACAGCGTTGTGTGTGTGTGAAGCACACTCTGTTTGTTTACACCTCGCGCACATTTTGCTTCCGCAACCCAGGTTTACACGCTGCGTCGGCAGAGCTTCGTTACAGCGCTGTCACAGAGCCGCAGTGTAAAAAGGGCTAAAGTGATTTATCCTACAGGAGCCAGGTTTATAAGTGCTAATTTGATTCCAATACATCCAGTAAATGTTGAGATATTGTCCTAGATATGTTAACAATTTTGACCTGCTGACAATGCTATCTAATTGTTGATCTTTATATTAATCTGTGCCATATAATCTGTGCCTGTGCAATGCTTACTTACTTCATTACTTTGGCTTTGCTACAGCATCTTTGTAGGAGTATGTAAAGAGCTACAAAATCAACCCTTACTATATTTACTCACCATACTTTTATCATATACAATTCTTTATTGAAGCCTTCACGGTCCCGTAACAAATTCAATCTGCAGCCTTCCCCTCTAAACTCTTAAAGCCAAGCTTTGTTGACTCAATGATGTCAGTCTATACGGTTTGAATCTATGCTTGTTGGTTTAGCATCATGTTCACCATCAGATGTTGTTTTCAGGTCACTTCCCCCTTTCATCTCCTCTATAGGTCAGGTGTGATTATATCATAAGAAAAGTAAATAAAGTGAAGACAGTAAACATCTCGAGGAAGCGCGGGGTCGTCTCCGTCCTTAAAGGAAATGTGGTGAAATTGGTCATCTGGCAGGAGTCGTGACATTTTGACCTCTGTAAGTTTAGAAGCTCACGCACACACACTCCATTTATTTCCCTTGCACGCTCATATTGTTGACATGGTAACACATCCCTCTGAACTATGTGGGGGTCCCTCCACGTGCACACGCACACACACACACAAAGGACACCGCAAACCTTTACACGCCCCCTTGTCCTTCAGTCTGCTGACCACGTCCCTGAGTTCTCTTATGCTTTTCCAACCTTCCCATAGGAGGAAGCCGGGGATTAGCGGGGATTATGCCATAGCGTCCCCATAGAGGTTTACCAGGGCTAAATGGGGGGGGGTGTTTAGGCAACAGTAGTCGGTTTTGGCGTTTCATTGGGTGAAGTTAAATGACAGCGCCTTTAAGAGAAAGAGTGTGGGAATATGAGATACATGCTGTAAAATTTGAAGGGAAGAAAAAGCAAAGAAATAGAAGATTAATTTTTTTTGACTTTCCCAAACTTTTCTTTTCATTCTGAAGCAGGATGTGGGAAAATCTGTCCGAGGGATGCAACTGTAGTTCCCAGGCTCCGATCCAGAACATGTGTTTGTTGCTCAACATCAGCATGTTTCACAATAACGAAATGGCCCAAAGTCAAACTAAACATAACACTAGTGTGTAAACTCTGTGTGAGTCTGTCTGTGAGGGAGTCGCAGACGGACAAAGAGCGTGACGAAAAGAAGTACAGCAAATATTTTCTTTAGCAACAGTGAAAGTTGACAATTAAGAGGAAGACTCATTCACTTCTTCCCTGTTTGTTTGGTTAAAAGTAAACAATGATAGTGAATTAAGGAGGTTAATAATGCGGCTGGAACGCAGCATGATAAAAAGGTGCATGAGGACAGTGTTCTGGTTGAAGGAGGAGGTGTCAGGGGGACTGCAAATCCCCCCGCAGCCCCATATGCTACTCTCTGTTAAATCTTTTAATGTGTTTGTGTATCAGTGTGTGTGCTGCTTTATGTGCATATGATTGTGTGTGTGTTTGTGCTACTTTAGCAGACGAACAGATTAATGTCATTATTGTGTGTCAGCAGCGTCCTGCTGTTACAGCTGGAGCCGTTTACATCATCCCTGAGAGACGGAGCCGGGCTGTAGACAATATATGTGAATTATAATCCAGCTACAAGATATGAGCTACATTTAATTATGATTTAGTGTAGGTATGGCTTTTATGGTCACTCAGAATGAAACTGAAAAGCCTCTTAAAGCGCACAAACACCACACAAAGAAGGACAGTAATACCCATTGTGTGCCTGTATTCTCCATGGGTGTTCCCTCTACTGTTTTGCCCACACGTGCAGGAACAAAAGAAGAGCGCACTCCACCATTCAGTCAGTCCCCCCTCATAATGACAGGAAAAGTAATTGATTACACGCCGCGCTGAGCAGATAGAGCCGAAGGAGCCGCGTAGGCCCAGAGAGGTCCAGAAAAGAGCAGGTAGCGGATGACAAGAACAACACACGCCCCATCAACCCCGTGAACCCCACCTCAATCTGCCTTGCATTAACTTTTCATGTGCATCCCACTGTCTCAGACAGACACTGTCATACAGACAGAGGGGAAGGCACAGCGGGAATCTTGATGCATTAATCTATGAGAGCATTGAGGGGGGAAATAGAGTCTTTACTTGCGTTATTTGCGCTTAATTTTGAAAGGAACATATGTGTATTTTCTCTGCTTTAAGACCTTAACTACAAACTATGCTTTAGTTATTAACACTGATTTCTACCTTCAAATGCATGCTGTACATTTTATGATTCTCTCAATGTGTTTTATTACTTTTCAGTCAACTTAATCTCTTCTGTTCCCCCACCATATTTCAAATTGTGATCCAAGCTCATGTTGTGACAGGGTCTGGACTATTGGGAGAGCGCTCTACTGTTTTTCTTTCGGGCAAGGGGTCTGTAACTGGACCTGCAGTATGACTCATGGTGTAAAGATCTGGCTCTGAGCGAGAGGGAAGCCCAGGGTGTGTCCACTGAGGATCGCATCAGGGGAGAGAGAGAGAGAGAGAGAGAGAGAGAGAGTGATTGAGCGAGCGGATCCCTCACCTGTAATGTAAATCAGATCCAGATGTGGGAGGAGGAATTCATTAATCAGATGTGTCAGGCTGCGTTAGGGTCTGAGTGTGTGTTTGTGCGTCTGTGTGTGTGTGAGTGTGGTTCTAGTTTTTTGCCAGTAGATGGGGTCAGAGTACAGCGGGATTGAGCTTGATCTGAGAGAGGTAACACTTCAATCTGCACCCAAACACACACATTTACACACACGAGTGTGCTCAACTTGTCAGTAACTACCCTGCCTCACTAGAGATAAGCTTTGTCGGCAGGTCTGAGAGATGGAGTTAATTAGAAGTGCTTATCCACGGCTGCGGTCAGATATCCATCAGTTAAAGGCAGATAATGACCTCCAGGGTTTGAATAACACGAAACATTCAGAGGCAGTGAAGTAACGAGTGACGTCAAGAAGCTTATTCCAGTCATCACTTGTGTCTAAAACTTCTCTATTTAAACGTTCCTCTTTCTGCTTCAGTTCCCTGTTCTGTGCTGGATTTACACTAAGATTATCTAACTCACTTCTGCTTTTCAGGATTGCAGACAGCACGAAATCAAAACACGTACAGCTGCAAGTTTCGGGGAACTCGGTGTGTCTGAGTGCACGTCGAGTGTGTTTGTCATGCTTCAAACAAATGTTTTCATAATTCAGACGTTTAGTGCAGCGAACCAGCCCGTCTCGCAGAGTAGTAACCATGGAGACGGTGCGTTTACTAATGGGAGGTCGCTGAGGCTGGGAGCTCCTCCATCCAGAAACAAAAGCGCCTGCGCCCAGCATGGCACAAAACGAGCCACGCGCTCATCCAGTCGGCCGCACGTGTGTGCGTGCATGTTCAGCCCATTATCACCACTTGAACAACAACAATGGTAATCAATACAGACTATAAAGGCCAGATGAGGCTCAGACAAGAGCTCGGCTTTATGCTGTATGCAGGGTTGCTTTAATATCACACATAGACACACTTATAGAACAATTACTCTGCCTCTCTGAGGATAATATCTCTGCTCACAGGTATCTCAGGACACTCCTGATTCCCTCGCTATATACCAACACACTGTTGTGCTACAGACTGTTGCTTGTCGACATCATGTAAATGGGACTATAGTGTTAGTGTCAAGCCTTTTTGTAATAGGAGGGAGAAAAGGCTGTGATACAGATGAGATAACAGCTGATATTACTCCTGGTTACAAATAGAGGTTATTGAGGGATATGGATTATTATTTAAAGCTCAATCATCATTTTTTTTACCACTCGAACTCCTTCCCAAGCTGACATACTGACAGTCATTACATGTTATCACCATTTATTCTGATTGGTTAATTACAACATTCTGAGGTCTGTTATTTCTCGATAACAGACCGTTGTTATGAAGAACAGACCGTTGCTAAGGATGCAGCACTAACTATAATCATATCCGTCTGCCAAAAGAAGTCCGGTAAATTTGACGTCAAAGACAAAACAGGGGGGAGATAACAATAAGGTTAAAGATGTAAATACTGAAGGCTACAACAAAACTGAAGACAGCACATGAATTAAACATTAAACACACTACGGGGTACGGCGGTGTGTTAAGACGTGAATGGAAAAGAAATGTCAACAGACTCCGACAGTGGCGAGATAGAAAACCTCAATCAGGTGCTGCGCTGAGTCATGCGGTCCTGTTCACCCCTTCAGGGTGAGACATTATCCCTCCGCTTCACGTCGGGGTCCTGCTCACCCTGTTGGGGATCCATTCCGCCGTAACAACCTGCTCGCTATACATTATCCCTTACATAAAGTAGCTACAGCTATAATTTGAAAAAAAAAACGTTCACGTTTCTGTTATACTGTTACAGATAGGGGCAATTTGCTAGGTCTACTAGGAGGCAGTTTAGCAAACTTCAAAGTAAAGCGAATGTAGAAGAATTAAAAAAAAAGAAAATAAGTTTCACCCAAAACAATTTCACGGGGCAGTGACAAGATGGGATAAAGTGCCTCTAAAGACAAATAAAATCAAGGATCACTGCTAGAAGACAGTATCTAGCAGCAGTATGCCCACTACACACAAACCTGTAAAGATAAAATACAGAAAACTTAACCAGACAGAGAAAAAAAGTGTAAATCCACTCCCTACACGGCACTGCACCTCATTACAGTTCACGTTCACACACACTCAGGGGAATGACCTCCTCATTGTCCCCTTCCCGCTGTTTCCCGGTGAGAATGACGTGTGTGTGAGTGAGAGTGTGGGGGGGACACTAAGAGGGGTCCGGCCTCCAGATGTAAGACGAGCAGATGCACAGGAAACGTATAAGAAGCTCTGACTCAGTGTGTGCGTGTGAGTGTACGGGGTCTGTGTGTCAGGCAGGTCAAGACACAGTCACGGTAAAGCTACCTTTGAATGTGACTCACACCTATACAGTAAAACTCAAGTGAGTCACAGTGAGACCCCTGATGAGTCAAGTCCTGCTCACTCATATATGTTCATTACAGACGCTAATATTTAAAGACGCAGCTTCCTCATAATTAAACAGAACAAAGAGATGAAAGAGACACAACCCAAACAAAGAACATGTGTGTGTGTGTGTGTTTGTGCTGCATAATGTATGTGGGGGAATCCTATGTATTATATATGCAGGGATGAGACATGGTATGTGCATGACCTCTGTATGACTGGGGCACTGCCTCTATGTATAATGGATGAGAATGGGTAATGAATTATGAGGAAAGGGAGGGTAATCCAACATGGGAGTACTTCATGTTAAGAGGCTGGAGAGCAAAAGGGAAAACGGCAACAGCAGCGCTGGCCTGCCCTCTAGTGGTAAAGACACATTAGTCTGAAAGCTGCAGGAGCAACCTCAGCACAGCGTACAGACTCACAATTAACATATAAATGCCTGAATAAAATGTTGAAAATAAAGATTTGTCAATATAAATTAAATAAATTAAACTTTCCGGGTGTTAATGTGTGATACGCTGATTTTCTTCATAATAAATTGAACACCTTTTTGGTTTTGAGTTCTGGTGGACCATTTGAGGACGTCAATTTGGAGTCTTAGAGGTCGTGAGGGGCATATTTCACAATTTTTTTGGCTGTTTTATAATATCAACAGATAATATTATTGGACAAATATTTCATCTATTAGTCAGTCAACAATTTTTAGCTGCCTCCACAGAATGAGTCATAACAAAGGCTGAATATCAGAGTCTTCCCAGGAGAAGGGTCGTTTTAGATTGTACAAATGTTCACAATATTCCAGCTCTTGCCTAAACCTTCGCCAAGGGCAACTTTAAAGATTATAAATCACCCCCTCAAACCCCACCTAAACAAGACTTGGTCAAAACCTAGTATGTGGCTGACCGCTTCAGGTCAATGTGCGCTTTTGTGGGCAATTTTTATTTTTACAAGGACTGTCCTTATGAGGCCGATGGTGACGTGTTTGAAAGCAGGTGCGCGCTGCGGATGTAGGTGAGGACAGCGGACGAGCAGCGGAGGAGCAGCCCCGCCAACTCCCCGAACAAAGTATCCAGAGCCGTATAGACAGAGAGTCGCGTCAGTGGAGGTCTAATATGCTCCATGATCCACCATTGCGATTTCGCAACTCTCTCTCTACGGCTCTCACTCAGTCAGACCCGTGTGCAGGGCTGACGCTGGTGGTCAGCCAAAAAAGCAAAAACACGACACAACTCAAGCAGATACAGAAGTTCAAAATACAGTTTCCTGTAATAATCCGCCAGGCTCGGGAATGTGTGTGCGGGCTCTCCAGCATCCAACTTTGCATGGCATTTCTGTTGCCTAGGCAACGCAGGGACATCCGTGAGGTCTTAGGAGTCAGCTACCACTTTCTTGTAGAACTCCTCGAAGGCATGATCGCACCTCTTTTGTTGAATAAAGCTTCGTGTAAAGTCCACGGCTTTCTGTGCATCCTGTAGGGTTCTTGACAGGTGTTCAGTGGGAGAAAAATCACATCAGCGCCAAATTTGTGTGCTAAATTTGTCGAGCAGTGTGACGTGTTTTTTATTTTACATGTCTTATATTCAAAAGTTGGTTGGGCTGGCCCTACCGGTTCCATGTTCTATGATTACTTTAATATCTTCTTTAACTCAATTTGGTAAAAATAGATAAAACAGTTCCTTTTTACCGTCTGTCTGTCTGTCTGTCTGTCTGTCTGTCTGTCTCAACTAATGTTACCTTGTGTGATTCTTTCTCTCACAAAGCTCTATATAAACCTGTACAACCGCTAATTTGAAGCCATGACCAGACACACATTAACGCTACAGGAAACTGAACTGTTGCAATTGACTTCCTGGTGATGGGGGTGCATTTTTGCGGTTACCGTGGAGACGTCAAGCTGTGTTCAGCAGAGGAGTTTGTTTTTTGAGTTGGCCGAACTCAGCAGCTTCACACACACAAACGCTGTCAGAGTTTACAATGAGATAATGTGTTTTCTTTCGCTGTGCTTAGAGTCGGTCACTGGCACATGATGCTGTGTGTGCGACTGAAAGTTGTCAGAACTCCTCCTACTGGGACAAAGGCTGCAAAGTTCTACAAAACTAATCGAGGAATTCCAGGAACAGAAATTAAGTCACTTTTGAATACAGCCTCTAAACTCAATGTCTGCTGTTAGTGAAACTTAATCAATTAATTCATGAAGTCACGGGGTGGTGCGTTTACTTCCTGAGACAGACTGATGGAGACACAGGGAATTACATACCAATTTGAACGCTAACCGCAGCATCCAGCGTGCTCTCTCTCCTGACACGACTGATTCTTTTTACAAAGAGAAACGTTGTTCAAAAAGTCACAATATTTTTGGGTCATCCTGTTATTTTCAGCAATAAGACCCAGACAGACACCCAAACACATTCATATCTCTATTTGTAATGTGAATGGGATTATTCATCTCTAATCCATTTTAAAGCAGACGACCAATCTAGGTTAGAGACTCTCTTCCTGTTAAGTGCTCAGTCATTGATGCCACAGCCTCGGCCGTGCTGCAAAGACAGGTGTGTATATGTGATTTGAGACACAACACCTTAGAAGATAAAACAAACCGCTACACAACACAGCAAACTCCGATACACAAAGCAGAGAAAGTTCTCGTTTTGTTTCCCTGATTTGATCTCAGCTCCAATCTTTGTCATCCAAGGAATCCATGCCAAGCTTAAAACAACACTCTCTCCAACCTTCACAGCTTTGTCTGAGCCACCTTGGCGACGCAGAACGAGTCACCACTTTTCCAAAGTATCTGCATTCGAGCTCTGCCAGGGGGCTCCTGTGAGCCAGCGCTGCAAGGGGTCCTCCACATGGACGGCTGCTGGCAAAGCCGGCGGGCGCGCAGCTGAATTTGACAGGATGATCTCTGCGAGGGGGCTACACGATTGTGACATCATCCACGGCCTCTGCCAGAGGGCTGTTCTCTGACTCCGGCAGAGCCAGCTGCACCAGGGGGGCTACAGCTGCCAGTGTCATGGCAGACGCTATTAGAGGCTGATCAAGGCTTTGTTGTGATGCTAAACCGCTAGCCACAGGCCGGGCTGCAGCTGTGGGGTCGTAACTGTTGGCAGGTGGCAGGATTCACCTCTCAAGTAATGTTACGATCACTAATGAGACACAAGTGTACTGCTTCCTGCAGTGTCATGATGTCATAAAAACCAAAACATAAAACCAAAAACACGTACCCATTCCCCAGATCATCGATATCATCATCGTCCTCATCATCCTCCACTGGGCTCTTCCCGCCGAGGTTGCTGGTGCTGAGGTAATCTCCCTTGAGGAGGGCCGGATCTGATTCGTCCAGGGCTTCGATGAGGTGGATTCGAGAAGAGTGGCTAATCCGGATGGGAACTTCAGACTGCGTGTTCCCTGTGGACGGAGCGTCACCGGCCTGCAGACGGGGGCTGGCTTGACCGTGGCGCCATGACAAAGGAGAGGAACGGTTTGATAGACTGGAAATTGAGAAAGCAGCAGCTTCATCGCTGTCGTAGCACATGGTACCCTCCACGCAGCTATGGTAAGAAACACAGGATACATTTCAGTTTGAAAAACTCCACTTAAGGGGAACAGTTTGAACAGACAGGAAGTGAATGTCTGTCTTTCATTTTCTTATTTTTCTCAAAGAACTTCCTCCAACCTGCAGCCTCCTCGCTCAGATCACTGAATAAAGCTGTATTACTATTTTCAGGGGCTTAGGGTGTTTGTGTTTGCAGTATGTCATCCAACATATGCGCACATGTGTATGTAATGCCTGTGTGTCTTTATGTTTTTAAAACTGCCTTCATTTTCCTCCGAGCACTTTCCTTTTGAGCCTACAAGAATTAGCATCCCGTACGTCACATCACATCAAACGTTCCCCCGTGCTAAAGCAGCGCAGCACATCACTGCTTAGTGTCTGGGATGAGAATGACGAGCATTAGCATATTCAAAGTTACCGGCTCTCAAACTGTGTGTCAGTGCCTGCTACATTAACATTAATCTTGTCTGCAGGATACAGAATCATCCCCACAAAAACCATGAATGGAGGCATTTTCACATGAAATGCTAAACCGCTAACGTAAAACAGGCAGGAGAGACGAGGAGAGAGAGGATGAGAGAGAGGGAGCGACACATCTTATTAGGATGGATTTTCACAGGCGTTCTGCTTGTTATGCATACAGGATACATCAGGGGAAACATGTGCAAACAAAACTACTTGCTTGCTCACCGATCCATTTGTTGAATACACGCCAATTTCACCCTCTAAACGCTCCTTTTTCTAAGGAAGTATAACATCATGTTTGCACAGGAAAGTTCCCCAGCACAAGCCGCAGGACTCATCGCAGATTATGTCTTTGGGGACAGCGGGGGGAATGATTCAAGGTTATTGCGGTACAGTTAAAGTATGAATGGCAAAGAAAATGTATTCCAGCAGGTAACCATCTGCTGAGTTGCTCTTCATGTAGGGAGCTCCCACAGAGGGACTGAGAGAGGATGCATGGCAGGAGACGGACGGAGGGGAAGCTCTCAAGGACAAAACCTGAAGACTTACTGAAAGCAATCAACGACAGACAGGAAGCAGGGGAACTGAAAAGGACACACAGACGCTCACATGCACTCAATCATAGCATTATTGCACGTCTTGTTGTGCGTATGGATATGAGTCGTGAGTGTGCATCGACAGGGTCGGCTTTGAAGTCAGCTTTGAGCTAATCCTGCTTCAGTTCCGTATTAACCAGCGCGGAGGGAGAGCAGAACAGGCGGAGAATGACAGACTAATGGCTGCTGGTCTATCAGGAATACTGATATTGATCTGAGAGCCCACAGGCAGTTAGCCACCACACCCCGAAACACTGTTTGCAATGTCAATAAGAAGCTGCCCATCTCGACAACTGTTCTGTTTAGCTCTAACAATACCTCCTTTTTCTGTTGGTCTTTTTGTTTCTATGCAGTTTTCAATGTGTGCGAGTGACTGACCTGTGGCTGAGCTGCACCCCTCTCAGGCTGGTCATGGTTTCCTCCAGATTCTGTCGAAGGTCCAGGACATTTTGCACGGTCCTCTTCCTCTGGGACTCCGGGTCTGCAGGGGGGCAGACACACATGGATGCACACAGACATGAAGGGATATTTTTAGAGATACAGAAGAAGTGGACAACAAATACACTTACTACCTTTTCAAAGACATTACAACTATATATACTTACAAATACACATGGGGTTAATAAAAACAAATAAAGGACAAAAATAGCTAATATGAGTTAATTAATGAGGATCATTTTTTCGTCTAAATGAACCACCTGGACTGATAATCATTTGCACTACAGGTAAACATGTAATGTTCACTTATTCATAGCCTCAAACAGAAGTGGAAGAGGCCAAAATTATAATAAAAAGTCCCACAAGGACAAGACATGACAGAAGTAATAGTGGCAGAGTTTGAACATCTTGTTTTTCCAGATGGCAGTGAAGCAAACTAAATGAAATATGATGGCAGTCAGACATCAAAACAACAGAGCAGACCTTTCAGACCACAGAGGTCTCACCCTCTTTTCTCAGTCTGCCTGGATGGATCCCTCTTTCCCTCCTCTAAGCCACAATGCCCGCTCAATGCACTGTGCCCCTTTTGCCCCCCTCGCTCTCTCCACAGAGGAAAAAAAAATCAAAAGCCTTTCTAATTTAAAACCCACCAGGGGACATGTTGGCATTTGTCTCACCCCTTCCTAATATGATGTAATCTGCTCAGATTGGGCTTGATAGATTTATGCTGGGCCACCGCTAACGTTTGTGTGTTTGTGTTTGTGCATATTCAGACAGCTCCTCCAGGGGATTGGAAAACTGGATGCCATCAAACAGAGGCTCAAACGTCTAGTCATACAGACACCCTGTTTTCATGATTTCAATATACATGTATATATATATATATTTGCCCTTAGTTAAAGGACAGCTGAAGAGAGACAGGAAATATGGGGAGAACAGAGTGGGGGTTGATACGCAGCAGGAAGCCGAGGGCACGAGTCGAACCCGCGGCCGCTGCATCGACGACCGTAGCCTCTGCATATGGGGCACCTGCTCTACCCACTGGGCTTAACCAGCGCCTCATGATTTCAATATATTGTTTGAATTTAAAACACAGGGCGTTCTGTTCCCATTGTTGTGCTACATTCCCGGTTGCATGCTCACATAATAAAATCTGATCAGAGCTAATCTCACAAAGACAGTAAGCTAATCAGGCGACCGAACCTGCATGACACGACCTTAACCCTCGTGACCCTCTGGTCTGTATTTATGTGTGATGGGGGTCATGGTGATAAAAGAGTTATAGCAGTGAGATATGGGTTCAGTTCAATAGACCATTAGAAGCGGCCAGCTGGCTCCCACATGAGCACAGCAAGAGATTTACTATAACCAAAGGTACCGGGTAAGATGGACAAAAACAACTTTTGTTGAGTCTTTGTTGTCTAAAAAACACACTGTAGGGTTTGTGCTCACCTTAGCATGTTTCCACCAGATTTTTTAAAGATAGCATAGTTAGCATTGTCACTGTGAAACCATGTTAGCATGCTGCTAGCCCAGCTGAGCCGCACCGAGATGCTAGCACAGCTGTGGACACTTTGTCTTCTTGCGTAATCAAAATAATTCAAGCTTAACAAAACAGACACATACTGATCCCTCAGAGCAACATATGTCATATACTGGAGAAATGCACTAACATGTATGACGCTATAAACACACAACCCCCACATACACCCAAATCACAACCACCCCCACTATGGGTCAGTCCAGCTGGTTAGTGAGGAGGTGCAGGGGGAGGCCACTCGATTGACTAAGGAGGCAAATCATGAGCTGCCAGAGGTGTCAATCTCAACAACAGCTGCAGACTGAAAACTGTGCCCACACATACACTCGTGTATATGCACGGCGGTTACACACAGAGAAACACTTACGGCACACCAGACCTGATTTATAAAGCTGGATTGATTTCTCCTGAAGAGAATGGCCACACGGACAATTGATTAGGCCGCCCCGGGGACAGGCCGATCGGCGGAGAGATGATGGAATCATAGTGATCCGACCTTCTGCTGCTCCCACGCGATCACACAGTGCAAATGTTTTATTAAAAATATATGAGTATACAGAAATAGATCTACTTGGCTCTGCAGGAGAAGCTCACATGAAAGACAGTGATGCACGGTATGGAAATTCAAGCTTTCAAGAGCCACTTTTCAGCTTTTAAATGTTCAATTTTTGTATCCTGTTCAAACAAAGGTTTACAGGGAACAAAAGAATCCTTAAAATATGCAAACAAATACAAAGTCTGACACACACTCCGGCACTCAGACACTCACGCTGGCTTTAATTGAGCGTTTTTAATTACCTTAAACGCGAGCTTTGTTTAACATCAGCGTCAAATTGATTAGATACGGTCTGCGTGATTGTGCATGTGTGTATGTGTGTGTGCGTGTGAGTTTGTAAAAGACTTCCTGTCCTGCGTCTGCACTTGTCCTGGCGGGTCCCAGCTGGCATGGGGAGGGGGTGTATGGGTGACAGTGATGGGGGAATTAGGGATGCAAATATCCCCGTCAGCCCCGGCAGCTCCCCAGGGGTGCAGATGAATTACAGGGATCTACTTAAAACCGAGCGCATGCGTGTGTGTGTGTGTGTGCGTTTGGGACAGTGCGCTCCACCTGGCACATCTCAATGCACTTTTGATCACACACTCCAGCTCTGAAGAGGCCGTGAAACTAGCAGAGGAGCCTCTCATAATGGCCCACTCAGACTCTTGAAATGAGAGTCAGCAAGTTGGAGTGGGAGTGTTTTTGTAAGTGCATGCATGTACGGCATGTGCAGGACGACCTCTGCATCCTAATGCAAGTCAGACAAAAGTAAGAGACAGAAAGTTAAAAGAAGCTAAATAAATAAGAAATAAGAGGTGTGAAGTTTGGCATATTCTGCCTCGTACACCACAATAAGAGTACAGATGGTAGACAGGACAACATCAATATACAATGGCTGTAAAGAGATGCACTCTCCCTTTCTCTATCGTGTGTGTGGTCAAGTCACAGGCAGTTAAACAGAACTGCTGGCCTTTGAATTAGCACAAATGTTACGGAGCGTGTGTTTGAAGTCTTTGGACAACAAAGCCTAGGCAGATGTTGACTGCTCAAGACTGAACTCATGTCAAACGGAGACATATGAACGTCTAGAAATGCTTCTTATAATACTAACAAATTTTATATTTTTTGTCACATATAGATTGTGGAAATTTTAAATAGCCATAAATTCCTAATCTCAGGAGTGAATGGTTTGTTTGGGACTATTTTCAGCTGCGGATCAATCTCAGAACCGGCTTTAGTCTGACGACGATATAGCCTCTGGGGACAACGGCGAACATGTCGGGTGTGTCCGGTTTAGCAAACAGTTGGTGCTAAACGACTTCCAGCCAAGATTCCTTTTCCCTGCGCTGCATTGTTTACAGTCCAGTTAGCCACTAGAGAAGCGACCGTGTGTTTAGATCAAAAGTGAAGCATAACTTGCCTCTCCAGATGTAAGATAAATAAACGTGTAATTTCATGGTTCATTAAATGCCCCGGAGGAGCGCATGTTCGTGTTTGTGGTGAGTCTAAGTTTCACTGTGAATAGTAAGTTACACAGCAGCTTCACTCTGGCTAACTACTGCGGTATGAACCAGAAAAAGAAACAGCTTTCTCGTGATTTACTTTAATTAACAGGTCTTACCTTTGCCGAATTTACAACATCATGATGCAGATTAGCAAAAAACAAAAATGAAGCTTTGTCAGATCTGTCCTCGAGAAGGCAGATGGGATAATAACTGTCACGGCAGATTACGTTCCGCCTACTTTTGCTCTGCACACAAACTGTTTTTTCTTGCATGCGACTACAAGTGGACTACAACCAGAACACTTGCCGTACTAAAAATCCACATCCCTACAGATTCTATATTTTTATGTAGAATCTGTGAATAAAGATAAGCTGCAGATTCACATTCTTGATATATTTAGAGCGTCCATGAGTATTTTCAGCATCATATATTGGCTTGAATCTGAAGAAGAAGTGTGACTAAGTTAGTCCATAATAAAAGGAACATTTCCCAGTGCAACAGTGTGACTCATTTTATGTGTTTTTAATAGTCTTTGGTCAACAACAGACATCTGTGGCACAGAGAAATAAGCTCTATCAGGCATTTTCTGTGCAATAGAAGTCCTTTTTTGGACATGATCTTTTCTTGAGCATATTAAAAATATAAAATATTAGTGGCCTCTTCCCTTAAGAGTAGAGGAAGTAGAAAGTATGCTTCACGGATGTCCACTTGGTCGTCTCTTGGGGCGCTTGACTCTCCATTTGAAAGAAAATAATAACTCCCCACAGACACACTAATGGCTCTGTCCTTGCAGGAGTAGTAGCAGTTGTGTGTGTGTGTTTGTACGAGAGCATCACATCCTTCTCTGATGTGTGTTCATGCATCTGCCCCCACATGAATGTGTCTTTACAGCAAGAGCAGAATATGAATGAAGGTGTGAGTAATGGCCTCTGTTTCTATTCTTTCCTTTCTTCCCTCCGGAGTTCATCCGTCCCTGTCCTCTTCACGTGTGTGCACATATGTTAGTGTCACAGTATCCCTCCTCGGGCTACAGTACGCTTATCACATGATGCATGTGTGAGGTTGAGCGTCAGTGCTGCTGAATCTTTATAACAGTCACACACCTCTAAAGACAATCATTATAGCATTCCTGACTAGTGACAAACGCTCACACAAACAGGATGCTAGTAAACCTCAGTGGTTTTTGTTTAGAGTGTTTCATCAGCGCAGACAAAGGTAGAGCATCTAATTATCCAGATCTACACCTGTCACAGTGAGCATGGATAGTTATATGTATACTTTCTGTCTCCTGTCTTCACTCAGTCGAGCATCACAGCCCTCTGCTGACCTCAGACAGTTTGCAAAACAGGAAGCATTACAACATTCAGCCCATTCCTGCACATCTGGACCAGGCGGACGAACGCACGCTACGGCACCCAAATGTGCATCCACGCACTTGCACACACACACACACAAACACGTGCACCAAAGTTCATCCGCTTCACTAGGATGTCGCAACAGGATATTAGAGGCCTTGAAGATTATATCTGATATAAGACATGAATGGTGCATGAGCATGTCAGCACGCTATGTTGCATCTGTGTACCCCATTTTTAAGAAGTTGTGGGTCGAATGCAACAAATGCTACAGCATTAGGGGGATAAAATAGGAGGATAAAAGTGGCATTGCTCATGTGTGAGAAAGAGAAGATAATAAGAGACAGCAAATGGGGGTTTAGGGCAGATGTCATGACTGTGTTGAAATCCATTTAATATTTGGATCCCTAAAGCAAGAGCTGAGACCGAGAGGATGAGCAACACACTGACTGTCCTCGAAACATGCTGACAAAGAAAACAGATCCAGGATCCTCCGTGCAGCATTTAATACAGAGGTCAAACCTCAAACGTCTCTCTCTTATCCTCTCAGGCCAGATCTCCACACCCGCAAAGCCCGGCTCTGAACGTCGACCCAAACTCAAACACACACAATTAAACATGTTCTCCATATCTCCTTAACCACAGCCCTATCTGTTTAGAAGTCAGAGTGCTGTCTGCTTAGAGGGAAGATGAGGAGGCTTTTAATGATCTACTTTCTTAGAAAAGGAGCTTGATGCCTCGCTGAGGTAGCGCCACAATAACATGACTCCTCTAACCCTCCTGATTTGGCTTCAAAGCACAAGAGTGTGTGTAGGTGTGTTTTCCTCCGAGTCGAGCCGCACAGGAGGAGATTAAACCTGTGTGAGGTGCTTTAAGCGTAAAGAGATAAAGACAGGAACACATCACACATGAACAGTACAAAAAATATCATCTGAATACACTAAACTAGATGTTTTTGTGTGCGGTATCATAAAATATGCTATATCTCTTGTGCTTCCTGTGCATGCCTCAGAAGTTTGTCCTCAAATCTAACTGATCTAAATACTGACTGAGTCGCACACACACACAGCCACACACGCGCTAAATAAACCCAGCAACGAGCCAAGGCAGCCCATAATGTGTGGCAACGTTTGGGTGTATTTTTGTTCAAGAGGGTTGTTTCCTGTGGAACTGTATTTTACGATGTGCTTAAAGCCAGCTGCAGCTCGGCTCTCACATGTCACACAGACAGTCTGAGCTGTGTGTGTGCACCGTCGATAAAGTGATGGGTGAGGTGGTAGGAAACTGATGACAGCAGGGAAGCAAGAATCTCAACTTAAATCTACTTTTTGTTTGTAAACTGTCAGGAAAAAAGGATGAATAAAAGCAGAGGTGAAGGCTTTAAGCGGCTTATTTTAACCAGCCAACAGTCCAACAGATATGCCCAGTTAGTGACGCGTTTTCCATCACCCAGCAGTGGTTGCTCTGTCAGAGAGGGTAGGCGGAGCTAAGCGGCTGCTTTTCCAGTCTCTGCAAGTGTTGCGAGTAAACAGTAATCTACTATGGCTGAACAAACAAAGAAAAGATCGATGACTACAGATACAACTTCAAAAATATATCCAAAGAAAAAGAAACAAACTCGACGCTCAGATGAAGGAAAACAGTCTAAAAAGAAAAGCGACCGTCAGCGAGGAAAATCAAGAGTTACAACCGGAGCCGACCGTGGACGTTACACGTGTGACACTGTCTGGATATCTGGGAAGTGTGCTCCTGCAATTACTGTTTATCGGCATAGGTGCCGCCAAAAACTGAGAGCTTCGAGATGACATCTTTTATGGGGCGCAGGTTTAGCTCAGTTGGTAGAGTAGGCGCCCAATGTACAGAGGCTACATTCCTCGACGCACTGCAGATCAGTTGCTGCATGTCAGTCCTCCACTCTCTGCCTGCTTTGTTTCATTACAGGACATATGGGGCTGCAGGTTTTCTCTTTTCATTCATCCACTGATATTGGTTTAGTCGGCAGAATTGCAGCTGGACTGTGCTCAGCAACATTTCAACTTCCATGTGTGTTTTATTTGACAGTAATCAAATCTTTTTTTTTGTTGAACCAGATTTGTGTGTTTATGTGACTTGGTTGATAAAAGTACAAATATAAAAAAGATGGAGCCATTAAAAAGGTGAACCATGCTGTTTGTGAGGAAACATGCTGAGTATTTGTAGTGCAACAAATACGATCACAGGATGTCTGTTTCCAGGTAACGCCTCTGTTTGTCAATTGTTGTGCGTTCAACCAAAACCACAAGCTCTGCTTTAGCATTGCCAGGGGCGCAAGCTAACCACCACACTGTCATAAGACTCGGTCAGATGCACTTTTGGTTACTAAAATCTGCAGCTACCACGAGCAGACAGCTGCCTCACTAACAATGACACCTTTTATCTGAGACCTTTCATAACAGGAAAACACAAATAGAACAGAAATAGATGAACAATAAGCATTCCTCTTCAAAAGATGGCCTACATTACTCTGCTTCTGTCTTTCCCTCTGACGGAGAAAACAAAACACACAGGGATTAAGTGTATCATCATATATAGACTGCATTTTGTTTCACTTTGTTTGAAGCGTGCATACGCCATGTCTCTGTTATTACCTGGTTAAGATAAGGATAATAAATGACCCATAAATGTAACGTTATCTACATGAGAATGAATGCATTTTCAGAGGGGGCGCTGTGGTCTGTACCAATGTTCCCTCATTTGTCTTTATATCATCATGAGATGTAAGCTAAGCTTCTGCAGGGATGCTTTACTCAGTATCATTTTAAGGGCCTTTTTCCCGTGGCACTCATTGCAGATAAGCGTGAGTGCTCCAGTATCATCAATAAGCACTTAAATCTTTCAAACATCAATAAAAACATGTAAAAATACAGCCCTGCAGCTGTCACACTGATGGCTACAGAAATAACATCTAAATGATAGAACAGTGTAATAACTTCTTGTTTTTATTGCTAACAGCATCTGTGTTTGTGTGTTGCATAAGAGCTGATGAGACAAAACAGTGCAGAGAGTACTAATATGATTTAAGAGGATGGCAGGAAGCAGACAGCACTAATGCAATGGCTCCTGCATGAAGTCCTTAGAGACTGACCACACATCATTGGAAACACACACACACACAACAATGGAGGGAAAAAATGCATATTCATGCAGCATGCATGTGCACGGACATGCTTCCTGTCTATGAATCTCTGTCACACTGAAAAGACGTCCTCTGTCCTCCTCCTGAAACACTTGTACCAGAAATATCCTCCCTGCTGTCTGACTGGTGACAGAACACTGCTACCCGTCAACTCGCATCAGAGTTGAAAGATAGCAGGAGGAATAGAGGGAGAGAGAGAGGGGGAGAAGCGTTGGGATGCTTTATTCCTCACTTTCCTTGGGCGTTTGTGTTTATTCGGCTTGTCACCACCTCCTCGATCGGGAGGACGCCCGCCCCGAATCCTTCAATCAGCGGAGCCCGGGGTGGAACCGGCCGCACCCGCATCACATTAGAGACTCAGCACTGCCTTCACAAAGGAGGGCCTGAGCATGAAAAATACCCCGTCACAGCCAAAAAGGATGAATGCAGCGGATATAGACAGGAGTAGATATCTGTGACACACATTCAGTGTGTGTGTGTGTGTGTGTGTGTGAGCTTTGGACATTTAAAGCTGCAGCGCTTTGTTGTTATTTCCTGCAGCGCTGTTAAGTTCTCTTGAAAAGGATTGTGTATGTGTTCGCCCGCGTGTGTGTGTATGTCGTCTTTTTAGGCTTTGTCGATTTCTCTGTAGGGTTTATTGTTCCACAGACAGCTGACAAGGATGCAAGAGTAACAGCCACACAAACATGCCCACGCGCACACAGCACAATGTCACGCTAAAATAACAAGCGCGCTGGTAGTCAGGGCTACTTTTATAAGCACTCATGTGTCAATGAGTTGCATTTAGCTTGTCACATGTAAGTCACACAGTGCCCCGATTTCTACTATCAGCTGAGCCGACACCAAAACCATCTCCAATCTTCTAACCTAAATCTATTTTCTCTATCTGAGCCTTTAGGGAGTAAAATTCCCCCAAATCTCCCTCCTGACAGATGTCCTCTGGGCTTTAATCTGCAATTCATTTTAGTCTCGATGGCTGGCCTTTTCCAGGGTGATAGATCCGTGATTAGTGGAATGGAGGCTGAGTCTTCTCTATCTTCATGAAAGGCCCTAATCCCAATGCTTGCTTGTCTTTACTCTGGATCCCCTCTAAACCGAGCCTGCCCCCATGCTGGGAAAGGGCCAAGCCTACCCTCTCACATACACCTCATTATGGGTGCTGGAAGGGGACCGTGAGGTGTCATTAGTGGCACACATCTGAGGTTCACTGCTTTAGATTAGCCTGGCAGCCCTATGCAGGAGCTGCTTTACAAGGTGCCTTTTCAGGTCGACTCATTTTATAGGCAGAATTTACAGACATTTTCTACTTCTGCGTCCAACCTGGATGCTAATGGTATTAACAAGATAGAGTATAAAACATGCTGCGAGGCCGCGAGTCCAAAGCTGCTGCCTGTGGACACACAAGTAATTCTCTAGATCCAATTAAGAGAAAGCTCTTAATCACTCAGTGGTAAAACAAGTACGTGCGATTACAGATAAACAGATAATACTGACACTAATCCTAAATCACCTCGCAAGATAAACATAAAGTAAAATACGGCGTAATCTTGAAATATCCTGGATTGCGTCTTTCTTTTTCTTGGCTTCTTTGAGTGTGTGTGGGTGGGCGGTTATCCATTCTAAGTGCATGGCTGGTGGTCTTGGGTTATACACTCTAATCTCAAAAGGACAGTGTCACAGTGCATGATGCTGGATGTCACGCAACAAGACATGTTCAAGATACATGCACAGGATATTAAAGGGTCAGTTCGCCGATTTTCAACCTCAGTCCTATCTTGCTATTATGGGGAGCTTATGACATTATGGTAGAAAAAGAATGCAATTTCGCTCTGTGCGCTTCTCCAATGGGAGCTTGCTTCCTCAAGGGTTACAAGTTCCTCAATCTAGGACGCCCGCCTCCGATGTCATGTCTCGCTCAAAATCGTCAGGTTTGAAATGTAGACTGCATTCTTCACACGATCCACCGGTATATTCTCGCCGTATTTCGGATTCTGTACCGCTCTGAAACACTGCCTGCAGCGATCAATGTCCTTGACTGGAAAACGGTAGTATTTCACTCCAGCGTCTCTCGCTGGGCCTTTCATTTCAGAGGTAGGGGCGCAATGCACCCTGGGAGTTGTAGGAATGAAGAATGGGCAAAACCACAAGCTGCTTGTACAACTTTCTGCACAGCTTTGGCGCCAATTTCAAATATTATTGCTTCTATCGATTACAGAGAACACCAGCTTTGACTGACAGGATACAATGAAATGTCGCGTCTTGTGTGTATGTAGGACGCGGATGAGGAGGCGGTGGGACTGTATATGGGAGGAGGAGGAGTGGA
This sequence comes from Semicossyphus pulcher, assembly GCF_022749685.1. Taxonomy (NCBI): domain Eukaryota; kingdom Metazoa; phylum Chordata; class Actinopteri; order Labriformes; family Labridae; genus Semicossyphus; species Semicossyphus pulcher. The sequence continues at coordinate 17,541,781 of NW_027211637.1, forward strand.
TCACTGGGAATGATCCATTGAACAGCCATAATCTATCTTCCTATGACAGAGCGCACGGAGCAGAAACCAATTAGCCGCGCGTCCCATCGGAAATGGGGAAGCAGATACGATAAAAGATGAGCCCACAGCCGCAAGCTGCAGGGCAAGTTACAATTAACCTCTTCCTAACACACACAAACGCACACACATGTAAGAGTGTGGTATACTGAAAGAACTATCCTACACCTGCTGTTGTGTCTGGCAGGATGTGCTAGACTTGAATGACCCAAACAAACACCTGGTCACTTGGGATGATGGGTAAGAAATGTAGGTCAGCGGCTCTTATAATTTTTTAATCCAGTGTTTTGATTCCTCCCTCTACTTTCACTTCCTCTCTGTTTTTCCATCCTCATATCCCTCCTCCCTACCTGGCTGCCTGCCGTAGGTGTGGCCAGCAACATCACAACCAGGAGTGAAACAAGGAACAAGGTCACACACAGATACACACCACATCCACACACACAAGGTCAGAGAAGCTGTGATTTTAGGCCGTGCTGCAGGAGGCGAGTGTGCGAGGAGAGACAGAGGAAATGAAGGAGAGAGAGGAAGAAGACAGAGAGAGGTTTGATGGACGGAAAATGATTTCCTCGCATCAAGCCGAGATATAACGACCCGCTGCACTGTTCTCTTCCTCCATCGCCCTCGCTCTCTGATGCTATCTGCTCCTGCCGAGAGGGCGGGATGGAAAGAGAATGAATGATAGCTGGAGAGAGGAAAACACAGACGTGCAGGGAGCGCGTGTGTTATCATGAATAATGGAGTTTAGGTGCAGTTAGGGACCCCGGTTTGACCTATTAGTCACAAACTCTGTCATCATTCTTAAACACAGCCACATCAGCTGAAACGTATGACACACTGTGTGTCCCATCAACAATGTGTGAGTGTGTATTCATGTATTCAGTGTGTATACACACATCCGTGTTTCCGCTAACTACCTGCCCATGCCACCACCCCCTCAGATTCCCCTCTCTCCTCCTACACGTTGCCCCCAGTAACAGGGCGAAGAGGGGGAGGGAGGGGGGTAGCGGTGGTGGTGGTGGCGGAGGGGTGGATGGTGACCATCTGTCAGTGGCCCGGAGATCAATGGAGCTGGAGGGGGAAGAGGGGAGGACGGGGGTGAGGGAGTGGTGCAAGGCTAAATATGTGGCCCACTGTGACCGGAGCCTGACTCAATATGCCGCCGTTTTATTTACCGACTGAAAACACACACCCCACGAGTCCCCACTCACACGGCCTTTATTAACGAATGGCTGATTTTCGGTGCGAGCCAGAAGATGCTGAGGCTGCGGTATCAGCACTCTTAGCTACCCCATATATACTGTAGTTTCAGGACAGGCTTTAATTGTAATATACGCTACTGCGCTTACAGGGTTGTAGAGTTAGAGACAAAAGAATGTGAGACAGAGAGAAAAAGGAGGTGATATTCAATAGGTTAACATATATCTAGCTCACTGTGGTAGTGGGTCAGATGGCTGTGGGACAAAACACTCGCAGTGCTAGCAAATGAAGCGACAACAAAACAATGTCAGCCCCTCTGGAACTGCTTATTCAGCTGCTTCACGGGAGCACGCACTGATAGTAAACATCCGCACACACATTTTCACAGACACATACATCAATTCTGCAGATATAAATGGAGCACATTTTAATGCTACAGTGATGTAAACAAAGGGAATTGGCAGCTACAGAGCGAGGGCTCGCAGCGGCGTGTAGTGAAAAAACACACTGACATTATGCTCTGCTGCTGCAATAGAGCCTCATTTAAAATTCACTGTTGATGCCGGAGCTACAAGCGCGAGCAGGGGCGAGCGGTTTGGGTGTGGAGAGGAGAGAGGATGTTTATGTGATTCGATGTCAGCTGAATCGATGAGTTGCTGATGTTACCTTATTGATGCACAGTAGTTATAGCATGTCCTAATTGATGTCGGTGTGTTAGATTAGCAGACTCACCGAGCATTTGGCTGAAGAGAAGCTGCTCCAGGTCTCCCAAAACCGTCACCACTAACTCTGGGTCCACCTTCAGAAAGCTCTTATCATCTTCTCCCTCTACACCCTTCTTCTCTTTCTTCTCCTCTGTAGACAGAGCTGCAGGTCTCCCCTTCTCCCCTAGCTTCTTGCCGTTAGTCCCATTAGTCCCAGCTCCATTGGAGTTAGCCTTAGTTGGGTGGTCTGCGTGGTCTGCGTCTGTACTCTGGGCTGCCTCGGGGGCCTTGCTGATGGGCTTGACCTCAGCGTAAGGTCCCCGTGGTTTACCAGGGGCAGGGATTCGACTCGGTTTGCCTATGTTAGAAGTCACGGACGGTGAGCAGAATGGTTTGGGCTTCCCCTGGAAAAGGGACTGTTCTGACTTGGACAGAGTCCTGGAAAGTGGTGGTTTCCCACCTCCAGCATGAACTGTCTTAGTCTGGCCTGGCTTGATGGAGCCAGCGCCAGGCCGGCTCGTATCATCATTCCAGCGCGGGGATTGATAAAGGTGCAGTTTCTTCTCAGCATCAGTGAGCACAGACAGGTTGGTAAGTGATCGCTGCTTGCGGAGCCCGGACGGATTGGGGACTGGGATGGGGATAGATCCAGAGGAAGGACGGTAGACCTTGAGCTCTGACCCGGAGGGACGTGAGGGTCCCTGGGGCAGAGCGGATGGCTTGGTCGAGGGCTTCCTTGAGGCCATGGCCTGGGCTGGAGTTTCCTGGCAGGAGACAGCAGCAGACCTCAGGTCCAGCTCTCTTGGCTTAGCCGTCATGCTAATGTTAGCCACATTAGCCTCCAGCATCCCTCCTGCAGAGAGCCAAGCAACAGCATCAGTGACACACTCTGAAACACACACAAGCAGGCAGAAAGAAACGGAGGGAGGAAAGGGGAGAAAGAAAGGTGTGAAAACGGCAACACTGACTCCCTCTCTGTCTCCCCTTTGGGTCCAGGCTGAGGCTGAGACTCCCCACTGTGAGAGCCAGCGGGTTCACCTCTGTGTTTAAAATGACGAGTGGGTTAGTAGAGTAGCAGAGGCAGTCACCCTTACTCACTTCTGGCAATCCATGGATCTGCAGATCTGTGTCCAGCACCTTAATCCACTTCCTCACAGTGTGTCTGCGGCTCCATGTACCACAATAGCGCTGCTAGAATAAAAAAACAGCAGCCTCTCTGACCAGCGTCTTTCTCTGTCTCCCTCGCTGCCTCTCTCTCCCGCTCTGTATTCCCTCCTGCTCGCCAGGCTAGCAGCAGCCGACTGACAGGAGAAACAGTCGCAACAGCAGCAGCAGCAGCAGCAACATCCTCCCCCCGCCTCCTCCTCCTCTTTCTCTCCTCCCTCTACCTCTCCCTCACTCGCTGGTTTGCTCACTCAACCCCCGCTGGCTCATTCACCCTCCCTCTCCTTCTTCCTCTTCTACCCTTCCCTCCTTTCTTGTTGTCTCTCGCTCTCTCTCCTCCCACTGGCTGATTCACCCGCCGATCCTCTCCCTTTCTCTCCCTCTCTCTCTCTCCCTCTCAAACACACAGCGCAGATGCTGTGTTATGCTGCGCACCAGTGAAGAAGAACGAAAAGAAAAGAAAGACAGAGAGAAATTTATATTGACTTCAGCTGCATGTGATTCAAATGATCCTAGATGCCAAATACTGCAGCCAGAATAAAAGACCCCCTGCACACACACATGCACATCCAATCACTCATAATCACATTAGCTGCTCAATTCGTCCATTCACATTCAGATTTTCTTATGTGCCCTAATCACGAGAGGCCCACCCATGATTAAGCTGCTTCAAATTATCTGGAAACAGCCGTGACGGCAGGATCAGCTTAGGAGAGGAGAACAGGACACACATTTATCAGTCCCTAATACACAGTGGGAGAGGTCAGGCGCTAATTATGGTTCAATTAGCAGCCAACAGACCTCAAATGATCATCACACCCCCTCCCACCTGCCCCATGTTACCTCTGAACTCATGCCCATTGCTCTATTCTCATTTCTTACAGTATGTCGCCCATCCCCCGTTTCAGTTAACACAGAAGCACATGCTGTTAAATTTGTAGGGTATAGATTCATCACAGTCCACTATAACGATACCTGAGTGGTTTAAAACAAGCACCAGGTGCATGTGTGGGTTTGTGAATGAGTACCGGTGTCTATATTTGTGTCTATCCTCCCCTGCATGCGTATGAGTGTGTGCGCGTGGGTCCGTCTCTGCGAGTGTGTCACATCGATGAGACAGTCTCGGAGAAGGCGAAGCTCCAATCCAGGGAGTCGGTTCGCTCTGGCACGTTTAACTACGCCAACTCATCGCTGTAGGTCCCATCTTAATCAAGAGGACTAACTCAAGAGTCTTCTTCACTCTCACTATGATTCCCAACTTCATCATGTTTTGTGTGAGCTGCTTCCTTTGCTGCGAATACCTACAAAATCGATGAGTAGTTCCTCGTAACAAAGAGAGCTGGATGAAGATCCGATAAGTGAGGAGCATTAACAGAGATAGAGAAACTCATCCGTCTTTATTTCCATTAGAGGTAATCATGATGACAGCGCATAAACTGAACTTTTAGTCCATCATAGCTCATCAACGATCCATTAAGCTGTTTGCATCTGTTTTTGTGTATTAATGCACCCATACAGGTAGCTTAACCGGTGGAGTCAGTGTTTATGCCCTGGGTGTATTACCGTTAGAGCACTTCACTTTCTCTTGTATGCGAGCAGCAGTGCCTGCAGCCATGATGTTATCACGTCCCAAACTGTTAGTATTAAACAAGCAGGCTGTTGGGCTAATGCCCATGTTCCGTTACATTTGCATAAATTGGTTGACACTCAACCAGAAGGAAAACAAGCTGCGTCCTGTTTGCTCAAACTGCAAATTCAGTATAAAAACTGCTACTTTTTGAATAGAAGCAAAAATGTCTCAAACTTAAAGGGCCAGTTTGCTGATTTTCAACCTCAGTGCTATCATGCTATTATGGGGAGCTAATGCCATTATGGTAGGTAAAAAATGCTATTTCGCTCTGTGCCTTTGGAGGACGCTATGGAGCCCTGGAAAACCTCCACCAGACTACGTAAAATGTGTCAGCTGGCGGAGGCCACGGAGCTTGCTAAACTACACTTCGGCTTCGACCTGACGATCCACCGGTATATTCTCGTCGTATTTCGGATTCTGTACCGCTCTGAGCCATTGCTTGCAGCGATCAATGTCCTTGACTGGAAAACGGTAGTATTTCTCTCCAGTGTCTCTCGCTGGGCCGTTCCTTTCAGAGGGAGGGGAGCAATGCACGCTGGGTGTTGTAGGAATGTAGAATGGGCGAAACCACAAGCTGTTTGTACAACTTTCTCCACAGCTATGGCACCAATTTCAAATATTATTGCTTCTATCGATCACAGAGAACACCAGCTTTGACTGACAGTGGCTTTTTCCAGTGGCCAATTGCTCCTTTAACACAAAAATGCTAACAACACACATTAAGGTTTAAACTTTCCAACAGGCTAACATCTATCCGGCCTTGAATGAGAGCGTGTGTAATACAGGAGCAGACAGAATCACATACAGAGGCTGTTATATTGTGAAAAGGCCAAAGCCATTAATTAGACGCAGCTCGCTTTAATAAAGGGCCAATGTTGAGGTGGTTATGCCACACTGAGGCCAGAGCTGTGTGGTGACAGTTATAGGGGGGCTCTGGGGGCCGGTAGCAGGCCAGTAGGGGGGTAAGAGGTGTAATTTAAGGCTAATAGGTGCTGTACGTCAGCTCTTATATCTCCCTGATGAGGGATTAAGGTAAGTTAAACGAGAGTGACCACGTACAAGGCAGGTCTCTGTTGTGCGCAGATGCACGTGGGGCGAAGACACGCGTCAGTGCTCTTGAAAGAACGTACACACACACACACAGGTGAGGTGTGTGTTGCCGGCACACAGCTACTTGTTTGTTCGGGTACTCGTCTCTCTGGCTCCACAGGCTAATCACTTTAATATATGGCTGATGTAAACATATAATCTTACTCTCTTCTGCTAAGTCCCTCTCTCTCTACACACACACACACACACACACAGCATGCTGTTTGTGCGGGGTGTCTGACTGACCTGAGCAATCTGGCCTGACATCAGAGAAGCTGGCAGTTTCAGTGTGATGAGTGCCAGTGCTCAGTATTAGCCTACACATTCATAACACACTCAGTAAGTCATAGAGGTGTGTGTGTGCGCGCAAGTGGCTGACCACAGTTGCTAGAGCAGAAATGTTGCTACGATGACGAGGAAACAGCTCCATATACGCATACTTTTAATTCAGGGTAAGTGCAGGTAAGAAAGACAGGCGGACAGAGATACAGGACTGAAAGACAGGATTGAAAATAGAAAGAGAGAGAGGGATAGACGGGTGGAAAGAGGCAGCTGGTGTCTGTACTTTGCATGAGTATATTTGCCCTAGCATCTCTAAACAGTTAGGAACAGATTCGGCACTATATTTCCACAGAGCAGTCATGTGAAGTAGCCAGTAGACACACACACACACACACACACACACACAGACGCTGTGTGGAGCATTATATGCATGTTTACAAGGTTACACAAGGTCTCTGGCTTTGAAAGGAAAAGTACTGCGAGAGCCGAGGAAAACACTTCTGCTTTGGATGCTGCCGACTGTATCAGATCTCCTCTAACTTAAAGAGGAACGGATCCAATTCGACAAAGCAGATGGTGCGCGTTCTCACTTTCACCCACTCCCTCCTGGTTCCTCTTGTTTTGCCTTTTTGTTTCGAAGTAAAAAAAAAAAGTTGTGCTAAAGATGAGACGAGAGGAAGTGAGAAGAAAATGACGAGTGTGACTGATGATACAAGATGCGATCGAGTCAGAACAAGGAACAGCAGACTCCGTGACAAAGGCCTTCTGGATGCTTAGCGAGGAGAAAGGATGAAGAATGCAAGCATGTGAGATGATAACGCAGAAAACGAGGCAATGAGGAAAGCGAGAGGAGGAGGAGGAGGAGGAGGACGGGGCGAGGAAGGATCTCTGTACGGGTGCCAGAGGAGCAGAGGAAGCCTGTAAGACAGAGAGGGGATATCCTGCCTCGCCGCCTCGCCACCCCTGCTACGTTCGCTTATGTCCGCTTACACTCAAACGCATGGGGTCCACAGGACACGGGGATGAATACAAGACTGTGACACACACTGCAGCAACACAATAACAAAGCTATTAATGTCCTGTTTACACACAAAATACCGAGACGGCCTTCTGATACATACAGCGTGCGGCTGCTCGAGCGTGAGTCAAACATGTATGTGTGAGTGACAGAGGATGTTAGTCCACAGCGACACCTCTCTGGTGGTCTCACTCAGAGCTGATGATGCACACCATGACTCACTAGGCTCAAGCATTTCAGACACTTTAAGGCTATCCATTGCAATAGTATGAGTGTGGCCTGATTCCGGAGGCACAAATGTTCATCCAACAAAAACACCATTCTCTCACGGGGGCCGGTGTCGCACACTCATCGTGAATCACACACAGCTGAGAGCTGAGAAAACACCATCCAGGAAATATGTTCAAAAAACGATGAGTTGTGTGTTTTTAAAAGGTACTGCTCTTTGTAGACGCTCCCCAACGCACCATTCAGTGTTGACATTCTCAGCACACTTCCCAGGGGTATCCCACAATGCTGTGCTGCCGAGGCTGGTTGCCTAGTTACAGCGTGGTGTGCATACAGCAGCGACGGATATCATGAGTGTATGAGGGCGTTTACTTGCATATTGTGCTTCTGCAGTTACTTCAGTGAAACACACAGTTCTATTTTTAATTAAAAAATCCCCCTTCAAGCATGTGGTCATGTTCGAGTGTGTGTTTCATCCTCCATGGGTTATTAATTTGACAGATAGACGTCTTATTGGCTTCATCCCTTTGTGCGTGTGTGTGTGTGTCTTCCCACAGAGACAAGGGGAGGTTACACACATGACTAACTCTATAACTCGACTCCCTTGGTTGGGAGTCACCCCAGAGGTCAGAAAGGATCTTGAGTGTGCGCACTTATTCACCCATTCTTCAGCTCACCCTCCCCCCTTTATCTCCTCTATCTCTCCCTCCATCTAATAAAGACACTGATGTAGGCCTCCGACATCGTGAGGGGAATGTCCCAGGGCAGATAGAGGAGGAAAGACACTCACTCAACCTCACTCGTGTGTTGTCTTTACTCTCTAATCCCAACATTAAAAACTGGGCCATCCCTTCAACTGTCCCGACACTGGTCTGCAGAACTCTTGACATGTCAAAGTTAGGGTCAAACATAGTGTAGGGGATGACATTAAACCCTTAATAGTGATTACTGCCCCACTCACTGGTGATGAGCGAGGACATAATCTAGCGCACGCTTATGTCTGATCATCTTCCCAAAGCTACTAAACCACTCATCACTGTCCGAGCGCCAACTCGGCATATGTCTCTCTGATTAGATTGGCCAAAGAGGATTATGCACTCTCTAAGAGTTGATGCAGCGGGGGTTATCAAAATGCTATTCACCAGGCTGTGCAGGGGCATTAAAGGGATGTCGCTGTCATACTTTCATTACAAAAGATTTGCTGACGGCTACTGTTCTTAAAGTGAATGGCACGGGGAGTGGGAGGGGAGGTCAGAATGTACTCTACATGAGGGCTCCCCAAAAGGATGTTGGCACTTTTCAGTGAATAGGCACATCCAGTTTATTCCAACTTTACACTAATTGTTGGTTACATACAGTGTGTGAAAGTGTTAAATAAAAAGTAGGCCGCTTTTTTTTGGCCATTTCCATTGGCTATGAAAAGTTGACTCGAGCTAAAAAGCTTTAGAAATTCTGCCATTCTGAGTTGTGCTCATCATTTTAAATCTTAGAATGGAAATAACAAAGTCGAATTCAGTTTCAAAAAGGAAGGGGAGGGTATGAATATTTCATGTCACAACTTTCCTGAACTTAATAATTGGCATTTATTGATTATTGATCCTAAAAGTGCACTCAAGCATACTGGAATCACTATTTTTCTTTAGAAATACATATTTTTTATTACATCACAAATGGGTGCACATCAAGCTACACAAGTCATAAGGTCACTATATCATGAAAAAAGGAATAAATAAAGGACTGCATGACAGCAATGATAACGTTAAGTTGTTATCCACTAATGTACATGTAATGGATGTTATCATCATAAACTAATATAGAGGGTCTTTTTAAATCTGTGATAAAGCCTTTATTCTCCGACCCCAAATTAAGTTATACTTATGACTAATCTTAATTATTAAATGTAACAAATGTAAATTATTGCATTGCAATTCAATACTAAGAACAATGTGACTAAAAATCTGTATGTACATTAAGTGTTGGGTTAACTCACTCCAATTAAATTCACACTGATAGTCTTGTGTCAACCTGAGTGGAGTATACATTTAATATAGAGATTTTATGGAGTGCAGCAGTTGGATCGCGCGTCCCATATAAAGAGGCTACGTTACGGGTTCGACTCCGACCCTCGGCCCCTTGTCGAGTGTCATCCCCACTCTCTCCTCTCTGGCTTCTGACACTATCCACTGTCCTGTCTCTCTCAAAGTAGGCAAGAAGGCCAGAAAACATTTATTCTATTGTATCTTTTGAGTCATAAATGTCCTTACTTTAATGAAGCTTATAATGCTAAGTGTGTCTTGAAAATGTCAGAGAGAAGTAGATTATACTTAATTTTGGCGGTTGTAGTTTAAGTGAGTAATAACAATGTAATAAGCTTCATGTTGGTAAGTTAGGTGTAATTGCAGGACTGTTGTATGAGACTGCATTAGCTAAAGCTCGGTGTACTAAATAAACTGGCATCCTGCTGTATATTATGCTAAGAATACATTAAGTTAAGGGCCATAACTCAATTCAGTGTAGAGTACAAGCTGGCTCATGGCCACTGAACAAAGTTTTTGGCTCGCACAAAGAAATACATCATGTTTTGTTAATATATTGCAAAATAATGTGTCGATCCCGCACAAGGAAAGTACAATTGTTTGGGGGTTTCTCAGACCAGATTTAAATAATGAGCCCCTGTGCGTCTGTAGGTGCCTGTACAGTAAGTGTGTATGTGTGTGGGAGAGAGAGCAGAGAGTGTCCGCGGGGAATATCAGGCCCTCACTGGGAGATGAAAAATGATACACAGTCCCCACATTGCATTTATCTTTCAAACACCATCTGTGTACTGTCACACACACGCACACATCAGCACACATACACACACATGCAAAGACAAGAGCGCAGGCTCGAGTACACCTCTCCAGAGAGGGACAAGGTCAGGAGGTCTGCGGTCTAATTGAAAGACCACATGGTACTACAGTCACATTAAATGTTCGGGTCTTCATTAGGGTCTCGGGTAGAAGACGTAAGAGCTGATTATGTTACTGCAGATGCTCCCTGAGTGAATTTAAGCACAAGGAAGACGTTTAAATTGTGAAACACTCCTTTTTAATTTATCCAAACTTCAATCCGTCTTTTTATCACTGCTTGCACATTTGCTCTTTGTCTTTCCTCCTTTCCTCCATCCATCAACCCGCTGACCTTATCAGTTCCCCTCGTTTCATCTCTCTCTCCTTCTCTCTTCCTTCCCTCCAAACTCTGCCTTCCTCCCCGTTTCCCTCCCTTCCTCCGCTCCCTAAATTACAGTTATTACAGTGTCAGCCCACCCCACGTGTAAACGCAGCTTCAGAGGAGTCTAAGATACTTCAGTTCTGTTTCTAACGCCTTTTAGGGACCAATTACAAGGCCACAACCACAGCACCAAGACAGCCAGAGGCCTTTAAAGACTGGGGCTGGTCCACCATGAGCTCCCATCCCCCCCTTTTCCACGAGCAGCTGGCAGAAACCTCCAAAAAGCTCTTAAAAGGTTTTATTTGCAAACAGCTCCAGTCTGGTGACTTTAGTTCTAGACAGGCCAGATCAATGGACTAGACAATGTTAAAGTCGAGGAAACTGTTTCTGACATATAATATAATCATTGAATATGATATGTTTTCTATAAACTAGGTAAACTAATTTTCCCTGTGTTGCCCAGAGATGTATCCAGAGCATTGTTTTAACCTAATGTCCACCACCAGCTGCAGCGTGTTTGGAGGGAATTTATTATATTTTTCTCCATTTTAGATCAATAGATTCCCTCTTTCCTTAAAAGCCCACTTTATATGTCTGCCTTGTTTTCTGTATCATCATTCTCTCTGTCTGCAGGTCTTTATGTCCGAGCTGACAGACACTAAAAGTCTTACACAGAAAAGCTGATTTTGTCTTTGACTGTACTTTCTCAGCTGTGCAAATAGTAGCGATCAAATAAAGCCAAAACATGTTACTGTAATTGAAATACATTTCTTAAATCTATTTTATATTTGATTAAATTACATTTTTATTTCTCAGTAGTAACCTATAAGCAGGGTATCAGTATTGTTTGTGTATTGCATGTGTTGTAAAGGAGGGATTAAATTCTGTTTGTGGCTTCAGTGTCCTTGTCTGGCCTGTATAATTTTACAGGTTAAAGTTATGACATTAAAAACAGAGAATTGGCCATTGTGTCAACTGAAACCAAATGCTGAAATCATAGCTGATTGACAGGCAGTAATACGATAAAGACAGCCCTTAAATCAATGTAAAACAACAGGGGGGGGGGAAAGTGTGATGATCAACCAGCCTCTTTAGCAAACAAAACGCAGCATGGAAGCATCACAGTACTCAGGATCATGTTTGGCAGGTAGCATGTTTATCATTTCTACCACCCTAATTTACAACATTAGCATGCTAATATTTGTCCCTTTGTGCCCTCATCCCAATACTTTTATTTATCTACCACATGTCCCTTAGTGGTCACCACATACCAAGCGGCTTTGCCAATTTCAACAGACCCAGGCTCCGTCATACAAGCTCCAGGTACTGACAACGCCGATACTACAGTAATGTTCTTGAATTAAACACAAAAGAGAAAAATAGAGAGAAGAGTTTGTCGAGAGAGGTGTGTTAGAAAGAGGATGGGGAAGGCAGAGCCATGGTGAGGTGCCCTGTCCAAGGCTAGCACTCACCCCCGCTGGACCGGGCTGTACGCTCTTTTTATGAGGGAAGAGAGGAGAGAAGAAAGAGCAAGGAAGATGGGAGGTTAGGGTAGGGGGTAATCTCTATTTACAGATTCTACATAGAAATGTCGAATCTGTAGGCAGGGACATGGAAGGCAAGTGTTCTGGTTTTCGTTTGTACTACGCTTGTAGTCCGAGTAATATTGACCAATCACGTATCAGTAGGCTGCGGCATACGCAGGAAAAACAGTCCGTGTGGAGAGAAAAAGCAGGCGGAACGTAATCTGCGGTAATGACATCCAGACTTCAGATGATGAAGTCCCTGACGCGGTGTCACAAAAGCCATTCAGTGTTCAGATTTCCCGACTTCCTCGAATGCATCAGAGATTTTCGATCCGACCTCCGTTCAACAAACGAGCATTTTAAAGTAGTTTTCTTCTCCCCTTTGAGGGCAGACCTGGCAAAGCTTCATCTTTACTTTTTACAAATCTGAATCATGATGATGAAATTTCGGCAAAAGGTAAGACCGGTTAATTAAAGTAAATCACATGAAAAATGGTTTCTTTTCCTGTAAACAGGAAATCGTTTATCGCTAACCGCTGGCTACATGCCCTGACATGTTCCTTGGCGTGCCCAGAGGCTATATCGCTGTCAGACTATAGCCTATGGGATCCAAGACTGGGGGTAACCCTAGACAGATATCACCTACCCTACCACGTGCCTTCTAACGGCCCCCACAACTCACAAGCCAGCAAGAGCTCCAATAAACAAACAGCCCGATACAAATGTCATTAGTTTACATGTACTCATAAACCAATTAGTTTACCCAAGTTCATTAAAAGATTACCATTGCCATGACACACTGTTACGACTAAAACAATTTAAAAGCTAAAATAAAAAAGTTTCTTAACTTTAAGGGACAGAATAGTAACATTTCTTAGCAAATCATCTGACCTCTTCTGCATGTTGATGTTCAGTGTCCTGATACATTGTCTCTGTCATTATGGCTTGTGTAGAAAAAGTGCTATGATTAATCCAGTACAGATGGGAACACCCTCTAACGCCCTTAAAACTGGAAATGTGCACTGTACACCCTGAGTCATTGTTTCATTTTAAACCAATTCAATAACTGTCCACTACTCTGTCAGATGACTTTAAGCTAGGAGAGATTTTTATCCATTAATGTTTGATACACTCTAACTCTGAACTGAACGGTTCAAAGCTACACCGTTGATCTCCTCCCATCCAACTGACACCACATCAAAAGGAATGATTCACTAACCCACTGATAAAGTCATATCTCTGAAGCTCGTCCACATCCTTCGACTCAGGCTGACCACCACAATGCATGACTAGAGCTGTGGGTGCCGAGCGAACCATTACTCAAAGGGACGGGGAGGAGGAGGGGGGTCGTGCTGGGACTGTGGCTTTTTTAGGTCAATGAAACTGGAAAGGAAGAAAAGGGGAGGAGAGAAAGCTCAAACTTCTCGACAGCTCTTGGATGAAGCTGAAATCAATGAGCATGTAATTCACGCAGGCAGCGCGTTGAGAAGTGCCCCATTTCATCCCATTACTGCCCCACATCACCTCTGTCGTCTTCCTTTATATGAACATCCTGAGCCCATCTCTTTTCCCCTTCTTCTTATAGGAACCACCGCAGTCAGCAGAGCCTCAGGCCGACACACACACACTTTTATACCACCTGAATTCAGCAATGGCTGTTCTACTCATGCTGAGTAGGAGCGAGACAAACAAACATTTAGACAGAGAATGATTGACCCTTCGTCTTCACTGAGTCTATTCAGGTTCCACAAAGAGACCCAAAGTTTGGCTGCTGGCATGTCTTTCCTGGCGCCGTGTATAAATCTGCCTCAATAAAGGCTCTTGGCTGCTTGACGTGTTGCGATAGTGATACCAGTACCAATACCAGTATTGGTTTCGGCCTCCCATACAGCCTAAAATGCAGTATCTGGTATTTGCCAGTATGTTTGTCAAAGCTAGCAAATTGTTAGCAATCAGCGTTTTTCCACCAATAACATGTATGTTTTTTTTACTGGCTTGGTATCAAAGGGGTATTCAATACTGGCCAATACTCATAGTCTTTGTATTGTGTTCAGAGCATGCAACACAACTGCTGGTATAGACCCAGAACAGCACACGTCACTCCACTGTTCATATCCCTCCACTGGCTCCCAGCTGCCGCTCGCATCAAATTCAAAACCCTGTTGCTCGCTTACAAAACAGCAACATAAACCTACCCGAACTCCGTCATCCAGGTCTACACTCCTTCCCGTCCACTACACTGTGCCAATGAAAGGCGCCTGGTACTCCCATCACAACAGGGCCCTAAGTCACTAACTAGACTCTTCTCCTCTGTTGTCACCCGGTGGTGGAATGAGTTACCAACTCCATTCGGTCAGTCCGCAGAGTCCCTTTCACCTTTAAGAAGAAGCTAAAGACCCAGCTCTTTCATGAACACCTCTGCACTTAATGATATTGATGCTATTGATGATGATGATCGTTGCTTGTGTTGTTGTAACGCTCAGATGTACGTCGCTTTGGACAAAAGCGTCTGCTAAATGAAATTGTAACCTTGTAACACTGTACTGTGTGTGTTTCTAACCTGGTGTTAGGTCATCACAGCAGACTTCTATGGATCCAGATGAGCAGTCACTCAGGTAATCCACCGAATAATCGCTCTCCAGCACTTGCACCCTGCAAACAGATCACAAAGAGCGCAGTCATCATTTCAGAATGATTCACAGTCAAACACACAGGCAGCTGTGTGTGGCAGAAGATTGTGTGTCACACTGATTTCCACAAATGCAAATCGAAGAAATAGAAAATCAACGATATCGCACAAACCACCACAAAGAATTTTAACTTTATCAAAGCAAAAGCTTAAGAATTTAATTGTTTCTAGTTCTTTATCTTATAAAAGTACAGAGCATCATGCAATCAATGAAAAGCATTTCTGTTTGACTGATTCATTCGTCACAGATTGATTCATTTAACTAAACCACCACCGCACTCAACAGCACACATCAGACACAGAAACACTTCATTTCTTTACTTACAAAATTAGATTCACTTTGTTCTTGTTTTCATCCCACACATCATGAGCGACTACGTGTGTGTGTGTGAGAGAGGACAATATATTGAGTCAGCCCAGAGGCGGTCAAGAGGACACTTTAACAATCAACTCTGCTCCAGAAAACACCAAGCGAGTCTGTGTGTGTGTGCGTGTGTGTGTGTGTGTGTGTGTATCCTTGCACACGCATGTATTACTGGAAGAGATAGAGAGGAATTCGGCTGAAATGGCCACAGCAGCCCTCTGGGGTTCTCATATTCAGAGTGGAAGTCAAAGTGTGTGTGTCATAAAGCTCTAAGAGATGTAACATTAGACTTGGATCATGATGGACGTCTTGGTAAATTTTCATATCAGTTGTGTGTGTGTGTTTTTGAGTGCAGGCTTACCTGTAGCTGAAGGGAGCCACAGTAGCCATGTTGACTCTGGGTGCTTGTGTCTCTGTGGACGCGGCCTCCTTGTCCAGGCTGTCATCCTGCACATTGGCAGCCACCTTCGACACCACAGGCGTGGTGAAAGTGATGGGTGGCAGCGGCAGGGGGCCAGGAGAGGAGGCGGGAGTGTTGTCCTCAGGGGTGCCCATCTCCTCGTCTGATTGGCTGGTGGAGTCACAGTGACCTCTGATGAAGTGCTCAAAGCTTGTGTGAGCTTGAGACAGACGGAGGTTACTGTCGTTCACCATGGTGGACTTGGCTGGCTGGTTCTCTGGAGGCTCTTCCTTACTGTTGGAGTTGTCTCCTCCTCTGAACCTGTGCGGGGGACGCAGGTTGCTGTTGCTGGCCCCCCACGTTTGGTTCTTATTGGTGAAAGCGTTTCTGTTGATGTTGCCATCATGTGGAAGCTGTGAGGGGATGTGAGGCAAAGGTTTTGCTAAATCCAGCGTGTCTTTGGAGTGAGGCGGCGCCGCCCTGCGCTGGTTTAACGGGCTGCTGTAGGCGGAGCGTGTCACCTGGGGAGCGGGCAGAGCTCCAGTCCGCTTGAAGAGCTGACTCTTCAGGCCGGGGTCTCTCGTCTGGTCCCTGGAGAAAGGCCCGGGGATGCTGGAGCTCCGCGGGCAAAGTGAAGGAGAGTGCGAGGGTGTGTGAGTGGGAGTGTGCGTGGGTGTGTGTTTGGGGGTCCGTGTGGAGGGCCTGGGCAGGTCAGAAGCCCGGCGGCGTGTGTCTGCTTTGGGGGAAGAGGGCAACAGGCTGTGTGGGAGAGGGATTCCTGACGAGGCAGGAGCCCGGGGGGCCGACTTCACATTGACTCCTCCACTCATACTGACCTGAATGAAGAAACACAGGAAGAGAGACACACATAAGTTAAAATAGTGATGTTTGTGCTACACTTAATCGTATGTAGTTGATCATATTGAGGTTAATTAAAATGTATTTAAAGAGAATCTCAAATCTAATCTGATGACTGAAAGTAGAACTCGCTGTTCCGAACACAGACGTAGTGAAGCATCCATGCTATGCAATCATGTGAATCAAGCACATATGACAAACTGAGTCATGGTAAACCACGAGTTGAGCTTATTTTCAGTAAGGCATGCAGCGTCTGCGCAATCCAATTTGCCTGCTGGGAGTTCAAAATGCAAAAACAGCCTCGCACACAGACACATGCTCACTGCAAACGTCTACCAGCTGCTCTCAGAGCGTTATGTTCTCAAATAACCGATTCTCTCCGCATAATCGATCTAAATACACACTCAGAACGATTCCCACAGACACACATCGTTGCAGAAACACAATGCTCTCTTACACTTCGGAGGGGGTCCTGGATGGTTCTCACCTGAGCTGCTCTGATTCCAGATATTCACAGTTTGTGTGACCCTCTCAGAAACACACATCCCTGCCAGCCCTGCCAGGAAATCTTAAAGTCAGCTCCATGTTCTTTGCGCGCCTTCTGTTGTACTCTAACCGAAGCGAATGTTGCTCAAGTGAAACATTTCATGTAATGTCATATAATTTAACCACGTCGCTCTGAAGGGAACGAGGACGGGAGGCTGTGAGGTTGGAAGAAAAAAAAGCAGGGAGGGAGGAGAAACGGGAGGAACGAGCACGTGTAGAGAAAGACGGATCACAGCATCTGAGAGAGACTGATAAACTTTTTGCCTTTTGAGTTCAAATAATTACAGAGACAGAGATGAAAGGAAGGAGGAGGGAGGTCAGGTAGATTCAGTTGGGTGTTAAAATGTTTGTTTTCCCCGCTGATCTATTTTTTCATGATTTTTAATCTCAAAAGTGACTTTTTATGTGATTTATAGTCTATTATAAGGATAGTTTCTTACACTCTGTTTTGCCTACGACATAAATAAGTGTACAAAAAAAGAAGTATATGTAATTAACAATTATCAGTTCCCAATCTGGAAAATTATGCTTTTTATTTTACTGTGAAAAGCCTCCAGCTAGACTTATATGCAGTAAATACAGTGAACAAAATTGCTGTTGCTCTCCAGATGTAGAAGAGCAGGTCAACATCTGCTCTGCTCTAACACTGATATATACGTACATACTGTATACACAAACTGAAACATGTCTATATTGTGCATTTTATGTTTGACTTCCTACTTCCTGTACGCACTTTTGCCCTGGACACGTGCAGGACAAATAGAATGAATTATTATAATTATACATACACGCACAAATACACAGATTTAGCGCTGATCCCTGCTTGCCCTTTCCTAAATAGCAGACATTCTGCTGCCAGAGGACTTCTTGGGAAGCCGTCTTTAGTAAAGCAGAGATGTATCAAATTAAGCCGTCAAAGTCACGAGGATGAAATGTTGGATTATTTGACAGCGCATGCAATCGCAGTATAGCACACAGCAAACTGTCTGTGTCTGAATCAATGCAGGGGAAAGAGTTCGACTAACCCCCAAATAACTAAGTTTCAAATAAAGGAAAGGCATTATTTCCTTCACCTCTTATAATATCAGACATTCTGACACTGAAAACCAAGATTTGGTTGTTTTATCAGGGACTGGTGCTCTATCATAGTTGACTCATTGCTAATAGAGAGCGGCGCAGCAGCATACGGCAGCAGTGATGCAGCAGAAGGTAAACAGAGACAGATGCGATCATCCATCCTGCCGTCCCCTCGTCTCTCTCCCTGAATTCCTCCTCGTTCCTCCTCGTTCCTCCTCATCTTTCCCATCTCCCCGCCCCCGTCTCTGTTTCACTCTGTCTCCTCTTCTCTCACTCTCTATCTCACGGGGGGCCAAGTCACTAATAAGCATCAGAATTTTTCTCCGTCTGACACAATTCCTGCTAGGATATCCAGGAGCACAGGTGCAGTCTGGCTCTGTGTCTATCTGTATGGAGATTGGCTATTCCCCCGGGGGCACACAGGGGTCATACCAGCACTCTCGCAGCCCCACATAACGACATACTGAGGCTCAGCTGGTGGAGGGGATGTCTGCGGGTATATATAAACAGAAAGAGAATGAAATCTTGTGATTTCTGCTGAGTGAAACCAGCAGCTGTAGGCGAGAAAAAACTAGCAAATCAATTTAAGGCCTGAGTCCCTCACACAGAAGAGGATGTTTGTGACATGTGTAAGGTATGTTCTCTGTGTCATGTGTTCGGACTATACGCTACAGGCTTCAAAGACAAGATCACTCTGTTACATAAGTGCATTTACAAGAGTGGGATTGTTGGTTTTGAGGACACTTTCCCCTTTGGCTGAACTGTGTGTGATTTGTCTCGCTACATAAATTATATTCAACAAACATGCAAGAAATCAGATTATTAGTTTGGTAAAGGCAAAATGTAGGGATTAAGTAGTTTGAGCTTTATTTAGGATTGATATTGATGTCAGTAATTGCTCCAATTGAAAGACTGATTAGGTCGTCCATAAACATCTTGACAGAATGAAAAGAAGATCAATCAGTTTCCAGCCTAAGGTGATGCCTTCACATCACTGGTTTGACTACAATCTTTTAAAACCAAAAGATATTACATGTACAGTGAAACATAACAGACAAAAAGAAGGAATGAAACAAAAATCTTTCTGGAAATTTTGCATTATAAATATACTGTTACACTGAGTATAAGTTCCTGTTTGTGTTGCTGTTGTTTTGCAGTTGTTTTTTGAGGGAGGTGTCCAACGCAGTGGGTAACTGGCTGAGAAGTCGTTGCTAAGCTACTTTTAAGTTCGGCGTCCTGGGACAGAGAAGACGTTAGTTAAGTGAGCGAGATCTAAGGAGAAAAGCAGTTAGACAACCTGTTTGTTATTTTCTTGCGGGGACACCTCAACCTCGGGTTAGCGGTTGCTGGGACAAGGAAACAAATGTGGGCTCTGTTGAGCTGGCAGGCAACGCACATCCTCGTTATTCCACCATCCGTCTGAGTACCCTGCAACGCTACAATACTAAACTTTAATCGCATGACTAATCAAATTGCTGTTGATATGTGCTTAATCACATAGATGTGAGCCTCTTGGCTAAGTACATAGTGCGCATGACGTTTCAGTAAGGATTCATAGAAACATACTTTTAATATTTGGTCTGTATTTAAGTGGAAAGGAGCAAATAAGAAGTGCAGTTTTGTCATTTGTAAAATGACACAAACATGGACACAAAAACATACGTTTGACTGTATTTGTCCCAATTGTATTGATCATTGAGCAAAAATGTGGAAGACTGCTAAAGTGGAGTGAGTCCTCTCAGGTATTCCACAAGGATGGTGCTGCCACCTGCTGGATGTTGAGTGTAACAGCAGCATTAGCAGAGGTTCATATTCCTCAACTTAAATTCTCTTCTGTCTTATTTATCATCTTCCTATACATAGCAAAGAGACACATAACATGACATCATTAAAAACACATCTGTCATAAAAGATAGAAGGTCAGGTTTGTACTTTCTCTAGGAGGAAGAAAAGAAGGAGAGCATGGCAGACTGAATTAGATGCGACCAGCTTCATAATCATATTACACCGTTTTAACTCCTCTGTCACATGACACTCAGCCAGAAGTGAGTCTGATCATAGAAACATGCATACCCTCGCTCTCTCAACACATGCACACACACCATACCCTTGTGTAACCATACCCTTGTGATGAGAACCCTCTGACTCATCACAAAATCAATAAATGAGGTGGTAACACAGGCCTCTCTGTCTGCGATCTGAAGGACATTAGCAGCGCCTGTGTGTTTGCGTGTGTCACCCAGTCTGGAAAGTCCACAATAAATGAATCTAATTACCCTCCTAATGACAACAACCAAAGCGACAGCGATACTGTGCTGTCATTAATCACTGTACACTGAAATAGTGACACACAGTGGTGCAATAAAAGTAAAAGTGTGCGGTGAGGATTACTGGAAAGGCTCAGTTTTCTTTTAAAAAAAAGAACAGATGAAAAAAAGAGCAGCTTGTCATGAAATGTCACATGTCTAATCTGCTCTCTCACATGAGTGTCTTACCTGTCAGTGGGGTCCTTCAGCGCTGCGTTGAATGAGGAACCAGAGCCGGCAGGAGGGAGGTCACACATCCACGACGGCCCTGGGAACAATGGGGTGTTTTTTCCTGGATCACTGTTGCATCCTCACCACCGCCTTCTCATTGGTCCGCAGCGCCTCGCCATTCATCGAGACAGGAAGCTGTGACAAACAGGAACTACATTTTCAGCCAATGGGGATCTCCTCGTTCAGATGTGAGTCATTTTCAAAGTCACTTTCTTTGATCAAATCTTTGTTCTCATCTTTTGGCAAGAAAAACGTCACTTCAGGCGTACACAAGAAATGTCTGTTCCAACAATGAACTGAGGACTGTTTATATTACTATGAGTCAGTGACCCAAATGGAAATGTTCTTGGCCTACAGTGACCTGCCATGACACATATCCAGTCATCCTAAAAGATGCCACATCATACATTTAGATCCTCGTATTTCGTTGTTTTAAGGTAACTTCATCTTAATGTACTCTTGATAAACTCTAGAAATGACTAAAGTTGGCGTTATGAGGTTTTCAATGCAGCACACAAAGAACCACACTAAGACATCATTGGTTTAGGAGTTTAACAAGATTCCTACAGAAAGCCTCTGATTCACTCACAACCTTGGAAAACGATTCCTGTCTGACACACACATCCACTCTCCGTGCGCTCATTATAGCAGCAATGACAGACAAACACAAGTAACCACACATAAACTAAACAGGGCAGAACACAATCAAACTACCGACCACATAAACACTAACATGTGTTTCCTCCCGTTGTGATTCACTACTACGACTCTCGTCCACATCACCCAGCCGCACTCTGGACGCACTACTGTAACAGTATGTACGTTTTACATGCTGCACTGAGTCATACAGCCTCTGTGATGCTGACTCAGGCTGATCACATCATGTCACCCCTGGTTACGGTATATACCCCCCCTTTATCATCCGCTCTCCCCCTCTTTTCATCCCACTTAAGCTCTGCCTTTTCTCTCTGCTAACCTCTCTCTTCCACTCTAGCGCCATCCCTCAGTAACGCTGCCGACTGTGAAAACATAATGTTTCTGTTCCTTGAACCTGAAAGAACCCAGATAAACACAAACAAACAAGCAGAGGTACGCAGCTACTGTCACACTTAGAAATGCACAAGCAGCCATATAAGATGAATTTAAAGAACACAAGGCGACACTCACCCTCTGCGAGCATCAGGACACAAAGCAGCGAGTGAGTTTGCCTCTGATCTGTATGCCGCTGAGTGCGTCCGGCTCACTCTCCTCTCTGCCGACTTTTGCCTCAGAGACCTGCCAGCATGTGTAGTTGTGTGTGTGTGTGTGAGTCTCTGTCTGTCATTCCACTCCTCTATCACGTCATGCCGCTAGGCTGCTGCCGCAGTACGCCCGCAGCCGTATCCCCGCCCCCTCTTTATTTTTTCCTCCCCTCATCACAATCCCTATCTCTCTCTCTCTCTCTCTCTCTCCCCTCAGTAATGGACCTGTTGGCTGTGCTCCCTCCCTCTCTGAGGTGAAATATAAGCCCGGGAGAAGCTGAGACAGGCTGGTCCATTAGCTGGATGAGTGTGGTTTGTGTGTGTGTGTGTACTCACACATGGTCGTGTGAGCAACACATGGTAATGAAGCAGATGTAGCCACCAAAGTAAAAAACCCAAACGTACGCTGAGGTTTTTTCAAAGTGTAATTGGTGGTCAGAGAAAGCAGGATGACAAAACTCATGAAATAAAATATAGTAATCTAAAAATAGATCCAATGACGACAATTGAAAATGTGCCTAAACACACACGCATCCTATGTCTATATCTGTCTGTTCTCAGTGCGCATGTCTGCCTGCGT
This sequence comes from Semicossyphus pulcher, assembly GCF_022749685.1. Lineage (NCBI taxonomy): Eukaryota > Metazoa > Chordata > Actinopteri > Labriformes > Labridae > Semicossyphus > Semicossyphus pulcher. The sequence continues at coordinate 17,564,181 of NW_027211637.1, forward strand.
GCACAAGCATCCTGAAGGAGGAACAAGCCATCCATCACTCCTCTAATTTGTCCCCCATCTCTAATGAAAGAGGAGGAGAGGGATACAGAGGCTGGAAATCCACGTGTACACATTAAACCCTCCCCTGACATCGTCTCCCAGCTGAGCGCTGAAAAACATCCCTTGCTCTGACCTTGAACTTCTTCCTCTCCTCCTGTCTTGTCCGTCCATCCACATAAAACCGCAGACTGTAAAAGTCTCATCACTTGTAGCCGGTCCAGATCCAGCTTACAAAAGAGAGAGGGAAATGTAGTGTAACAGCAGTGAGGTGTCATCAGTGTTGCTGCGTGTAATGCCAGGATGCCTCCAGAGAAGGAGGTGTGAAGCCGTTTCATCATTCATAGTAAGCACTGTACAGGCTACAAAGATGTCTTTTATTCGCTGTTTTGACAACAGGACGACAGATGTTCCTGTTTTTATTCGCAATGTGTTTTTTTCCGGCTAAAATGAAAGAATCTGGCGACTCTGCGACTTGTTTTTGCTTGTTTGCTTTTCAATCTCTGTGTCCACTCTCTCTCTCTTCATCTGTGTATTCTCTCTTCTCATATTTCTGCTGTGCTGGCTTACAGTTTGACACACTGACTTAAGGGACAGCACTGAATATTTAATGAAGATCGCACAACACAGCCTGATCAGACCCATTTATTAAGTCTATTATGCTGACTTTTTGCAGTGTACATTTCTGAGAATTTCTATGGTGTGTGTGTGTGTTGAATCAATCATGGACTGAACAGTCCTTCGGGGTCTTTACTGCCTTGATCTTGACGTAAAGTACAGCCGAGAAGCTCTCTGCCTGATCACATATTGATCAGGCATTGACTGGCTGTGCTAACACTGGACTTGGTCTGCAAGTCTGCGCTACATAAATAATGCAAAACGTGCCCCATCAAAGTGCAGTAAGCTAATAAATACATCAAGACATCAACCAAGCTTGATTAATTGATAAATGCGATTAGGACGCAGCACATGGCCTAACAAGGAAAGCACCTCCCCCCTCACATACAGAGCACATGCACACTGTACACACAGAGGGGGGGCTCCCTCTTTTCACACACGTGCACAAGCAGTACAGTCTGCCCTTCATGCTCAACACAACAATCACTTATAGCTCACCTCTAAATACTCACATTAACATCAAGGCCGCTCTTCTTTTTTCCAGCTCCCAACGGGGACTCAAATGTGTCAAATTGCAGCTCATCAAATCAAAGCCACAAGCACAAAACACACTCACATGATCTGTTGCTTTGTCTCATGAAACGGGAAGTGACTCGTAACAAACCGGGGGATTATGGGTAGAAGTGTGTAAGCGTCAGTGAACAGTGTGTGTGTCTGTGCATGTGTGTGTGTTATGGGGCGGCAGGGGGGTTAATGTTATAGCTAATCTTTCTGACGTCCCCCATGGCATGTCCTCCTCCCTGTGGGGCTGACCCTGACAGACGCTGTTGTGACAAAGGGACACTTGTGTCACTCACCCCGAGGGGCATCTGGAAGGGCGGAGAGGAAGGGGGGGGGGGGGTTCTCCAACATGTTGGCTGTCTGGAACACGGGGCCTCAGATGTGCAGTTTTACTGTGATGAGTTAGATAACGTAATTATGAAAGCACAAAAGGAGAACCAGAAACAGAAGCAGCAAACATGTCAGGTTAATGTGGCTTATATGCATTTACTACTTCCCTGTGAGGGTTTGTATCTAATAAGCCGATCTGCTCAAACCAAAGTGCACTTGCATTTGGGTTTTTCATCATGTGTGATTTCCGAGTGATGGCACTGAAGCCATTAGATGGCATCAGAGTTCACCAGGGTCTCCCAGTTTGACATTAAGCAGGTTAAATGTCAAATTTTAAATGAGAAAGGTCGCATTATAACAAGGCCAGAGAAGATGTTAATGATACAGAGAGAATCCAGAGCTACTAATCGGTATCTCTGGTATCCATAGAGCAAGAATTTCTAATGGGAAGTGGTAAATGACCTTTCTTTCCCTGGGTTAGAGGACAAAACTGGGAAAAAAGAGGAGAACCAAGAGGGTGCCTTTCTAGTCTTCTGACCATTTAAGGCACTTTTAAACTACATGTCACATTCACCCTTTCATACACACATCCATCCATCCATCTATACTGCTTATCCTGTTCAGGGTTGCGGGGGCTGGAGCCTATCCTTGTTGTCATTGGGCGAGAGGCGGAGTCCACCCTGGACTAATCACCAGGGCTGTATTTGTTGTGTAATTCCTGCCCATTCTTTCAGAGTATGCAAAGTACTGGAGGCTAAACAGGCTAAAACGGTTCAGAGACACACTTGACACTAACCGAGTCGGAATGACACTGATAGACTTTCCTATTATTACCTCTGAGTCTCCTGTTCACCTGACAAGAATGTCTCAGGGTCACAGCACAAAACTGCAAAAAGGGAGAAACAGGAAAGAAAATTCTATGACATAAAATTTATAATTTTGTTATGATGATTAATGTGATTTAGGTGAATGATACTATCAGGGTTTATTGTGATGAATAAGTGTATTTTCTTTTTTTTGTTAGTTGGTCAAAACTCTGATTCCAAAATATCATGTTAAGTTAATTCTGCCGGTTTGACAACTTCTCTTTTCCCTCTGCTCAGCTCATATTTACAATCTGCCATTCACTCAGCTGCACAGGTTACACATCAGCAAACAACTTACGCACTGTCCTTCTTTAAAGAGCAATGTTACTCTTATAAAAGGAGGTGACGATCTGAGCTGAGTGACACACTTACTCTAAAGCAGTGAAATGGTAGATTGGTCAATAAAAGAAATGTCAAAGAGTTAGCCTAATATGAAGTGCATTTCTCTACACCATGACTGTAGATGCTGATCGAGAGCAGAGAGAAATCATTAAGCAGTAACCAGATTTCTGAGTTTGCTGTGAAAAATGTAAAAAACCTTAAAAACTTGAAAACACATACCTGCCTTGGGCTAAGCTAGCCCTTTCAACTTTAAGAAAATACCTGTACTGACAAGTTAAACCAGCTCAGAGTGCTGGGTGTTTAAATTCCCGCCCACCCCCCCAAACAGCAAACACCAGGCGCAGAGAAGAGGCTGTCACAGATCTTCACAGGTAAGCACAGCTGACACCTTCCTCTGACCATTACTCGCTCTTTCTCTCTATATGTTATTCTCCAGGCTCTGCGGGAATCCTTCTTACTGAATGATTTAAATCTGTATCTTATATTATATCTTTTCATTATTGAGTCAGGTAATCTGGAAGTTAAATGATTTAATAATGTCAAGAAACTATACTATGCTTGGTCCTGAATCTAGCAGGTTTCATGTCCATGAGCATTAATGTCTAATTGCCTAACTGAACACGTGATTTTAATCAGAAAAACATTAACAAATCAAAGGAATCAACTTTTAAAAATCTAAATGGTAAATGAATCAATGTTGTCAGATGTAAATAGATTAAAAATAGAGGATCAGTAAACATGACAGTCCTTTCTTCCTGTCTGAGGGGCCCTCCGATGAATAGCTGCATACTTCTAAAATAGCAGCCCTGCAAGCTGTCATGTTAAAATACAGGGTTGTTATTTTCAGTGAATCACCTCCTTTGCTATGTTACCAGCAGACTGTCTATCATGATCGGGTCAGTACCTACAGAAATGGAGGGAGCAGAAGAAATTTCAAGTATGACAGCCGTACACACATATTTAATCAGATCTTTGCCTTTTAAATGAGTCATCAGTATCATATATGTTCTTCTTTTACTTTCTACGGTGCTGTCCCAGAATGGAGAACAGTGCCAGATCCAAAACAAGCAGGATGGCTATTTTCACAAAGCCTCCTTCACAGCAACAGAGATTCACACAGTCTATTTCTGAGTTTGGACATCAGACAAGACAGGGAGGAGCAGGACCGAGCGTTGATCGCTTTCTACAAGAGAGACAACGTGCGGTGGACGTCTCCGCTTCAGTGCAAACTGAGAGGTAGTCAGTGGTCAGTTCATTTGTAGTAATCTAAAACATTGCGAGTTACCCGTAACATGTGTGTTTCTTTGCAGGTGATGTTGCAACAGGAAGTGGGGTCGACCGCCACATGATGTCAACAGTGATTTTCAAGCTTATGAGTGGATTCCATATACACTTAGGTTAGACACCACAACACACACACAACAAAAACGTTGACTCGGACTACTTTCAGAAGTCAGGAGACTAGAGAGCACTCAACATAAGTAATATCAAGATTCTTATTGGTTAATGATGTGAGAATCTGTTGATTTTCCATGACCCACATTATAGTAAACCCACGTTCTTTGGGTTTTGAACTTCACTTTGAGCTCAAGTAAACTGGGATCAGCATTCCTCCTAATTTTCTGATGTTCTGTAGAAACAAACAAGTAATTGATTTATCTACAAAACCACTGAGAGAACAATTAGTCATGACAATAATGGTTATTTGCACATCAATCACACGATACATTGTGTGTTAATGGAAGCATACACTGTAGGCATTTATCATAGACTGGTGATACTGGTGCTAATCAGCAGGGTTGAAGTTCACATCCTTTTACAGGCACTGTTACTCCATTTTCAGTGATTACATTGTAATTACTGATCTATAATATAGGTTGCAACTTGTATTACTTTACCCTTTAATACAGTCTTTAACCATCATTTTCTATGACAAGATTTGTCTTATCTTTCCCTTTATTTAAGTTAAACTCAACTCAAAGTATTGTAGAAATATCAAGATCACACAATCCAAAGACTTAGTGGTGATCTGTTAAATTTTATATTGTAAGCCCAAAAAAGGACATCTTTAGATTACTTCCCTTATCTGCTTTTGCAACCAGTTTTTGCTGTATTTTATAAGTAAAGTTATTGATAAAGATTAACAGTCCAAGCATCCTCTGGTAATTCATTCTTTTCAAGTCATCTGCAAAACTGAAAACTGAAATCATCGACCAAGAATACATTTTTCTTGTCTCTTCTTTGTCTCTTTGGGGCATCAAAAGAGAAAAATAACTGCGATTTCCTGTTTTTATCTTGCAACCTATCTTGAGAACATACACAGCACAACAGGTATCTGGCTAAGGATCTAAATCATTATAAAAATAAGAGTACCAAATCTTTGATTTTATTCTATATACAGTAGCTTTTACAGCATATACTCAAATCATTTATCTTCATTATTCTGCTTTGCTCTAAATGTTTCTTAACCTTCGACCTCTCACTTTTGCAGGAAGTGTGGCCGTCACTAAAGTCTTCGAAGGTGAGCCCGATCACCTCGTCCCCTCGTTTTCAGATGAACTACTTGACAATAACATGTTCGCCGTCGCAGGCCGGATGATCGGCCATTCCTTCTTGCATTGCGGCCCGAGTTTCCCGGGGCTTAGCCCGGCCGTTATTCACGTTCTCTTTGGAGGTTCGATGGAAACTGCTCCTGTGACTATACACGACTGCCCTGACCTCGACGTCCGGGACACTATAATAAAGGTGAACACGAAACACATCACTTCACAGGAGTAATTTATTCCACACGTGCTGCATTAATAAAACATTTTTCATCATGTTTTATTCCAGCTTAAAGGAGAAGAAGAATTAGAACAATCTGACACCATCCATCAGCTCTGCCTGTCATTGGACCTGCCCGCACCAAACGCCACAAACAGGAAGTGGCTGTCTGAGAAGCTTCTCTTGCATGCTGTAACGTCAACGTTTTTCTATACACTACACTTTAGTCTCTAAATTCATGCTAATTTTCCATGCCAGTGCTGAACACAGAAAACCCCCTGTCATTTAGATAAAACTACACTCCTACACGCCCTTAAAGAAGCATTCCAAAGAGCATTCCCCCATCCTCATTTTGTGAGATTTTTACTTTAAGTGACACATCTTGATGATGTCTTCCAAAAAACATTCTTTTTTCTTTGCTGCCGGCCAACAATTTATTGCAAAGGCTGTTTTGACATCATTATCGAAAAGTCTCTGTACTGATACCGGTATTGATAAAATCCTAACAATACCCAATGCCGATTAATTACATTGTGTTCTTTATGCCATGTCTGTCTCTACTGCAGGTTATCGAGCGAACAAGGCATCAAATCAATCAGCTCCGACAAGGCTTAAAAGAGACAGGGCTATGGCCCCTTCTCATTCACAGGAGAGATGTTATTCCAGTCCTGTTTCCCAGGGATTCAGAAGCAGCAGTCACACCTCAGGTACAGCAGCAAAGGCAGATTTATGGCTGTTCAATGCTGCAAACAACTGGCCCCTATTCAGAACGAGGGCTTGGCGTTTGATCCTTTATTTGATGAAACATACAGAATGATTAGCCTATTTACTTTCCTTTGCTTTAACGCTCAAGTTTATTGTTTTATTTTAGAGGCATTCCCTTGGCACTGTAATTTGCACCAATACCAAATACTAAGAGGGTCATAGATTATTTTGAATGCAGCTGGAGGTGCATGTATTTTCAGATCATCTTGGATTGCATTGTATGGCCGTCATCTATAACCGTCTTCTTTGAGAGCTTTAAGCCCAAAGACGAAGACAAGTATGACGTCATGGATGTACGTCGAGTGTCTGGCTACCTGAAAACATTCATTGAAAATGGTACGTATTAGTGTAGTTACTGGGATATTTTTTGAAGCGATTGCATCATTTAGCCTTTTCTGCTTTGTCTGATCAGCTGCCGTTTTCCCACAGCGTCTCCCGCAGAGCTAAAGAGCCTCATAAAGTTCTGGATAGGATGGGAGGTGCCCGCCAAGGAGATGAAGGTGGAAATAGTCGAGGCCACATTCCCGACGGCCGCAACGTGTTTTGAGAAGCTGAGGCTGCCGAGGCATTACACAGCATACAGAACATTTCATCAAGATCTGTGTGCGTGTATATCTACCAGCTACAGCGGGTTTGGATGTGCCTGACGTGTTTTACCTCAAATGTATAGAAATTGTGTTTTAAATCTACTTTTGTAGCGCTATGTAAAATAAAACTATCTTTTATTACAATTAATAATATTTTGTGAATATTGTTACTATATTTCTTACTGTAACTTTTGATTGTCACTTTTGATTGTTAAATCTGCATAGGCTTTCCTGACAATGCAGTATGTTGTCAGCAGAACTGTTATATTGTGTACTTTTTTTTAATTACTTATTTATTAACTGCACAAAACATGCAGACTCATACTTCCTGCATGTAATTAAATTACATGGCTGGGTTAAATACTTGATTCTGGTTGGTTAATTACAGCATTCTGAGGTCTGCTATTTCTCTATAAAAGACCGTTGCTATGAGGAACAGACCGTTGCTAGGGATGCGGCTCTAATCACAGAATCAAACTAACTGTAGCCCAAGTGTAAATATCAACGTAACGTTGGCCTGTTTACAGTGGGGAAAAAGAGGGAGGAAAACAACAGAAAGCGAGAGCACTAAAGGTTAAAAAAGTATGTAGGCTTGGACAGAGAGATGTACAAAACTAACGACAGAACATGAAGTAAACATTCAACAGAACACAGTATGGGATATGTGTTTAAAGGTTATGAATGGAAAAGAAAACATCCCATTCACCTAGTCTTACTTCACCATCAGTCAAAATGTCAATCAGATTGGTTAGCTCATTTCAGAAGGCTACAGTTAACCGTTGGACACAGCTCTGAGTGTAATGGACTATTTTAAATGGAAAAAATATTATCTTTTTAAATCAATGACATCCACCCCCCTGTCGGAGTTCTCATTTAAGTATTTTTGTTAAACAAAAATGTGCCCCACCTACCCACGAAAAATCTGGAGCTCCTCTATATCTTGTTATTCTAGTCCTCTGCGATAGTATGACATAATATTTAGGCTTTGGTCTGTTTTTCAAAGCCTTTAAAAAAAGTCACCTTAGGCTGTGAGATTGTCTATGAGCTTAAAACCTTACATTCAAACAAACACTAATTTACTGTTTGGTATGTTGGCCTTCTAGCTTTTGTACGAATGTTCAGTACCCACAAACACCACACGGTGGTAGCAGAGGTCAATTATCATCATCCACTCTGCCCTCTCTGTCTGCACTAACAAGCTGCTCTACATTCCATTTATATTAATGCCTTCTCATCCATTAAGCATATCAGACTGACCTTCACCAGATAGTCACCGAAGGTCAATTAAGGTTGTGGTGATGAAGTACAAGGGCTGGAATTACTTTGAGATTGGATCCTATTTACTGTGTAAAAGCAAAACAGGTGATTTATTCAAAGTGATTATCTGTTAAAGGTTACCTCTAAAGAGGATTTACTGGCTTGTAAGATAAATGCAAAGTCTGAAAATCTGAAAGTATATAAGTGAGCTTGAAGGTTATCATCATGTAAATGTTAAAGAAATCTACATGGAAACCAAGGTTAGAAAAAAATGTCTCCAATTCAATTCTCAGGTTTGGATATGAAACAATTGAAGTATATGATCTCTCACAACGCAATTTCAGGAATATGTGCTTTAAAGAGGGGGTATTATGCTGTTTCACATCTTAAGACATTTCAAATGTTACAATGTTGGATGTCCAGTCTAAACGTGGGTGAAGTTTCAAATCTGTAGGTAAAAGTATGTTGGAGTAATCCCCAGGCTTCTCAGCTCAGTCTGCAGGCTGCTGTGAACGCCAGGTTTCACACAGTTTTTTCTACATGCTGCACTTGATGACGTCACAAAAATGTTTATGAGAAATATTGCTGATGTGATAAGGTAGCTGGTTACTATAAATAATCTCTGAAGTCGGAAATTTATATTGGGAAGTTGGTGAGTTCACAACGCAGCCTCAGCAGGCTTCAGAGAGCTGGCCAATCAGAAGAAAGTGGGCTTGTAGGGGCGGGGTTTCTTAAAGGGACAGAGCTGACTGATTTCAGGCAGAGACTGTATGAGGGCCTGCACAGAGCACCAGTGAGTTTTTTTTTAACTGTAAATTATGCTAAGCTACTCCACAGGTATCACAGAGAGAAATATGAAGCTTGAAATTAGCATAATACCCCCTCCTTTAAGGCCAAGACTGTCAACTTTAACTCTGTAAAAGTGCTTCAACAATGCAGGAATTCACCATGTTAAGCAGAGTGGCTGCTTGTAGATCTGAAAATTTCTAACAGTCAGAACATCAGGCCTATTAAATGATTTCATGTGGCTAGCAAGAAATGAGAAAGAGTTCAAAAGGAAAGAGGAGAAAATAATAACATACCACAGATATATGTCTGAACATGTAGCTACAATTATCATCTTACCATTGAACACAGACAAGGAAATGACTAAATGACACCAGCAGTAAAGTGAAAAAGGAGAGGGAGGGAAAAGGTTAACTGTTATGGCAATTGCACTGTCTTAAGTGTTTTATGTCCTAGTGCTATTGGCTCTAATTCTTAGCAGGTATAAAATATAACTGTGCAGGAAATAAAGCTGCTACGTACAAGTTCCCTCCCCATTCACCTCTCTCTCTCTCTCTCTCTCTCTCTCTCTCTCTGTCTCTCTCCCTGTCTCTCTCTTACTCAGCCAGTCAGTCAGTCAGAAACTCCCTTGTTCCTCCACACGCGATACGTGTGCGGACTGAAGCAGCAACAACAAAAGCTCCTCCTTTCCAGCACATCTGGAAAAGTTGAAGAGAGGAGAGGAACATACCAAAAACTCTTTCTGGACAAATCAGGATAAAGTCTTACAGTTGGGTTAATGAGAGAGCTATTGAAGACTACAAGTGCAACTCCTCCACCTAGCTCTGGACTGCTGGTTTCCTGAACACACCCAGGCGCTGCGTTAATGCTACTTTTAACAGGGAGTCAAATATAAACCTGTCTGTCACCATTTAAAGACTGAACCTTGAAGCTGCAGGTGAGTAATGTTGAGCTTCCTGCTCTCTTTTTGCTTCTTTATGTATGTATTTCTCTCTCTAGAATTTGAAGAGGTATCAAAGCATGCAATTTAACTGGTACATCATATGAAACACCAATGTACTGAGCATGCAGCCAGTTCTACTTCATTAAAAAACTTCCTGATTGTACAAAGTTGACACTCCGCACCTCTCAATTCTGAACAACCGTATGTGTCCATACATGTTTAGACATGTACCAGAATACCAGAATAATGTGGAAAGAAGAAGCATGGCTCTGATAACCTTTTCGCCTATTAGTGGAGAATATATTCCCATGCATCCTTAACCCTTTGTGGACAGACTGCTAACTCTGTCAGTCCTGTCACTACCTGTCAGTATCATGACTTCTCCTAATATGTCAGAGCAGCTATTGTTTTGCACAAACCAAAAAACATATGAATGAACTAACTTAATTTGTCTTTTATCGCACCCCTTACCTGTGTTTTTACTCACCTCCTGCCTTACATACTTCGTCCTGGAGCTTGCAGCTGGAGTCTCTTCACATCTTGACCTTCTTTCTGCTCCTTACTGATCGACTGGCCTCCAAAGTTGCCTAAAAACAACAAGAGTTAAAAACTCCTCATTTACCACTTCATGTGAAATTTTCCTAGTTGGGCTGCTGGAAAACTCCAAAATTATATTATTCTACTGATGACGGTACAAAAAAATTCCAGACTCTCATCCAGTTTCCAGGACTTTAAGGTAATTTAGAGAATGCAGGTTGGGGCAGTGAGGCTGCTAATGTGAATTCTTTCCAGCAGAACAACAATAATCAAAGCCTTTCACTTTCCTCTCATTTTCACATCCTAGATTTTTCTGTGTCAGCGTGGTTTCACTGAACCTCACTCGGTTTCACCCTCTGTGGCTCTAGTTTGTGACTTTTCTACAGTATTTGATTGAAATGTTTGCTTCTTAATACAAATCATATGTAACAAAACACACACATATACTGCATGTACATCACTGGGGATACCATTTCACATCCTTTTCCGCAACATCCCATCTTCATCTTTGCCATCAATAATGCCTTTTAAGATTCCACTCTCCTGCCTGAGAAGAATCTCCCAAAATATACTGAAACCGCCCGTGCTTACAGCGTCGGAAAGCCACAGCCCAGCAGCCAAGCTTCGGCTGCTCCACCCATTACGTCACTTGTGTACTACCGTTTAATATCAGGCACTGAGCTCATATTCTCATGGAGTACCATTCTGGTGTCCGCAGTTATGTTAAATTTTGGCTTAAAAGAGAGGCAACTTTGTGTCTTCTTTGGACGAGTCACACGATCATCAACTGTATGTTTTGACTCCAAAAATGGGAAGTGTGTCCACAGATGATAGGAAATGACCCAACACTTTCATATTTTATCTGACCCAGCTCCAGCTGCTTCTTCAATATGTTCCAGGCCGAATAAAACAAACTGAGATTAAGCGGCACAGTCTGCAGCCGTGATGGTAAATGAGACAGACAGACAGTCAGACAGGCAGGGAGTAGACGGTGTTAGTCAGGGGCAGGGAGGTGGGAGGGTTATACGGTCAGGAATGTGGATGTTGAGCAGCGAGAATGGACCGGGAGGGTAAAGTTGGGAGACACACTGGGAAGAAACAAGCGGGATGCCAAATTCTTTAACATCCCAATTACTTTACGACGCATTCAGAGGTCACGTTTTCACATTACTTCCACACTGGCTGTCTGAGAGACTTTCATTTGTAGCAGATTAACAAAAATATTATTTCGTCTTGTTTTTCCTCTGCTGGCTCGCTGTTCCTTTACCAAAGCCACAGAAAACTGGCAGGAGTGAAATTACAGTCTGTGGGCTGGGCTTGACGAGGCCAAAATTATAGGCAACCAAATATGGGTTTCTTACAATGAAAAGTCGTGTACATGTATGTGCATGATGCTTGTGCGAAGGAATTTATTAGATACATTGTTTTTCCATTTAAGGGTTAGTTCCAGACCTAAATTACAGGTTTTTAAACCAGGTCAAAAAAAGAACATTGGATAGTAAGCCTAAAAGAATAAACCTGTAAATGTGTTTAGCCTTCAACTGTCTCCGTCTCTTCCTTTGAACCAAAAGCTCTTCTTCTAAACACAGATAATCACTGGGTCTGGGTTCTGTAAAGGTGCTGTATCTATATGGACAGCTTCTGAACGGCTACGATATGTGATCAGTTATCACAGTGTGTGTCTTTGTGTCCGTGTTCATATTGCATGCATATCTAAAGGATGCCATTTGGAGGAGGAAACAAGTGTGGCCGCTGTCAGAAGACAGTTTACTTTGCAGAAGAGGCGCTCTGTGAGGGGCGGAGCTTCCACAAGTCCTGCTTCCTGTGCAGTGAGTAAACTCTTCCTGTCATTGTCACTGTGGAAACCGCTGAACTTCTGACACTTTTTATAACAATCACACAAGCTATATTAGTATGACTAATTTGAGCTGTTGTTGTGTTGTTTTATTTCACATGCTTATAAGCGTGAAAATCTCCTCTGAAAGTATCTCCTCGTGTGTGAACACTGGTGGTAGTTTGTGAGGCTTGTAAGAGACCCTCATTACATTCTCAGAGGCTGAAACTTGACATTTACTATTAATAAGATTTTACCATTTTACATTTTATCTGTTCCTTTAATTTTTGGAGTTTAACTGCTTATATTGTGTGACATCACACCTTCTATGTTCTTCAATCAGGAAATCAATCTATACCAGCAAAACAAGATAATCCACCTACCTTTTTCCCTATCCTATAATCACACACATGCATCAAAACTATAAAAAAAAATCTAGCAATTTAGAGATTAATTTAAAAAGTATTTCTCTGCTTCCTTGAAAAATATGCAGGCTCATTGGGATCAAAGTTATTTGTGTTCCTGTGTTGTAATCGAACATTCCTGTGATGGAATTTAGACGAGAACATTTTTCTTCAACAGAACTGTTCCATAAAAGGAACGTTAAGAGTCTAACAAAACACATGAGCATGTGCACAAATATGCAAACAATAATATATGTGTGTGTGTGTATGTAATGTGCTTGTGCAGTGGTTTGTGGGAAGAACTTGGACAGCACAACTGTTGCTGTTCATATGGATGAAGTTTACTGCAAGGCGTGCTACGGCAAGAAGTATGGACCAAAGGGCTACGGTTATGGCCAGGGAGCGGGGACCCTCAGCACGGACAAGGGAGAGTCTCTGGGTATTAAACCTGAAGAGTGAGTACCACATTAATACACACTCTTTTTAAATCTCTTTTTGAGGCCTTTATCCACGTTTTGACTCTTTTTTTTCTGTCAGAGCTGCTCCTCATCGTCCTACCTCAAATCAAAACCCATCCAAGCTGGCTCAGAAGTTTGGCGGGTCTGACAAGTGCCCTCGCTGCGGGAAGGCTGTCTACGCTGCTGAGAAAGTGATCGGAGCTGGGAGTGTAAGAAAAACACAAACATGTGCATGCATATGTGTATTTTTTTTTTAAACGTGTTAAATTGGATCTTGTATTAATTTACAGTCATGGCATAAGATTGGATGTTTCACATGTGCAACATGCGGGAAGAGCCTGGAGTCGACCACACTAGCTGACAAGGATGGAGAAATCTATTGCAAAGGTAAAACCATAATGTCTTCACTTCCCACAAATTAAATTTGTTCAAATTAAACGATAGCATACACAATCACACAAAAACAATTTATCGGGTATGGAAGAAGCATCCTCCAACACACATAGAACCTGTATATATTACCTTCTTCAATTGCTTTACGTCTGTATGTCATATTTAACACAAGTCGACCAAGGTCTGCAGCAAAAAGGTTTTTAAGTTTTAAACCCTTATATGACAAGGTTCCTTCTCAGATGTAATTTAGACGAGAGGCCTACAGGTTTCGGCCACTGAGATATCAATTATAACGAAAAATGTATTCAAAGGAAGTTTGACTGTAAAGAAACATTCTGAATCTTGTGTCAGACCTGTTTTCATTGCCGGTCCTGAGCTGTGAAGCCAGGCAGGAAGGCCCCTGTTGATCGTTTCAGGCAGCATTTGTCTGAAAGAGATATGATATTGGTGATGCATTGAACAGTTTGAGCACAACAAACAGTATGACTACTAAAAGAGCAAGATTGATTGATTGAACAAAGGTGGCTATGATTTCAACTCAGTATTTAAATTCTTTAGTGGTATGTCTGACTGACATGTAATAAACCCAAGAATACAGCAGAGGGCACCCTTTGACTAAGGATATTATCAAATACAGAAATTGAGTTGACATCTCTGGTTGCCTGCTTTGACAAGTCAGGTTTAAAAAGGGCCTCGACTTTAGCAGAGGCCTTTTAAAATTTGTGACAACATTCCCTGTTGAAAAAGTTGTGGAGGCCTATGGTAGGCCAGGGCGGGTGATGTCTGAAAATATAGTTTAAAGTTTATTAGAAGGATAAACCCCTTGAGATGAATTATCTCGTTTTCAAGGGGGTCCTACACACAAATAAACAAATGATTCAGTACATGAGGCAAGAAAACACAAAAACACACACACATACAAAAGCTCTCCTAGGCCACTCCCACACTCACTGACCCCCCTCTCTCAAGGCATAGCAATATATATACAGTAGATAATTTTACACACACCCATACAGAGCTATTTATAAATACACATTTGTAAACAGATGACCCATTGGAGAGACATCATTTGAACTTCTCAAGTACAACTAGAAGCAAGAGCTGGTTGTTTGAAGATGATTGAAGAGAGATGCCTCAAAGAGATGAGGTTATAGATCTCATTGAACTGGGCAGATCGTTCCAATCAGATGGAGCTTTAAATTTGAAAGCACAACGCCCAATTTATTTGTGAATTCTAGGGACGAAGAAAAAAGGATATTCAGTATGCCTTAGACTGTATGAAGTTATATGGGATTAAATATTGTTTAAAGTAGGAAGGATAACTGGCAGATGACAAAAACTTATCAGAAGGTGTATTCTATAGCAGTTACGTAGCAGAGTCCTATTGTCACAAATGGTTAAGTGTTTACAAACAACTACAGTTCCTAACAATGTGAATTTTGTGCCTCTCCTGTTTCATCATTACACTCGCCTTAACATGACATGACATGTCAAACCCTGAAAACCACAGGTGTAATTCAGAGTATTAATGATGACTGTACTCCATTCAGTTGAGCTAGCTCCAGGGTATAGCCAAAAATTTTAAATGTCACCTCACTTAAGCTGCCTGTGGAACTTGATTTTAGCTAAAAACCTGAGCATTTCCTGAGCTTAAAGTTAGCTAGCTAACGTTAGCTTGCTAGCTGGCTAATGTTAACCCACTTTATGACGTCAGTAGCACTCTGCGGAGGTCCCACACAGGGCTAATTCTTACAGCTAGCTAGCATTTACCTTGTGTGGGACTGGCTTGCAAAGACATGATTTTGGTACAATAACGTTGCAAGGGTTGTGACATTACCTTTTTTTCCCCAACAGGCTGTTACGGCAAAAACTTTGGTCCTAAAGGATTTGGGTACGGACTGGGAGCCGGGGCTCTCGCGCATACTCAGTAGAGGCCACTTTGTTGACAGTTTTCAAAGATGCTGCACTTCTGCCTTCTTCCTGCAGAGGGCAGACTGTTGATAGTAAACATGCGCCTGACAGAAACATGCTTGATGATAAAGTTACATTTTTAATCTTACAGGGAAAATATTAATGCCACCTACGTTTTGTATAGACAAATGGTGATTTCTAGTTAATTCTGATACATAATACATTAATACATTAATACATTAATACTAAACCATTACCCTATTGCACTATCTGCTCTAACTTTCATCATCCTTTTCTTTGGCAGATTTTTCTCTGCAAATGTTAAAGAACAAATGCTGCTTTTTATGTATTGTGCAAACAGTGTGATAATAAATACAATTGGAAGACAATGAGTTTGTGTTTTTGTAATTGGTGCAAAGATTACATAACTAACATTAGTGAAACTATGTTATTGTAGTGTGTGTGTGTGTGTGTGTGTGTGTGTGTGTGTGTGTGTGTGTGTGTGTGTGTGTGTTGTAGTGTAAGGAACTAGTTCAGAGGATGACGTGCTGTGTTTAAGTTTCAAGAAATGACATATGCTCATAGTAATCATTCCTGTCATATCATTGCACTGACACATCTCACTGCTGAGACGATAGGTCCAGTAGCTTCAGAAAGGTAGGGGAATCACAGCCTCACTCCACCCACAGAGCTCAAATGTCAATTTATCGTCAAGGATGTGAAGAATGACAAAGCGTTTTAAAGGCCATAGTTCAGCTTTCCTTCAGGGGAGGTTAATAACATTACAGTGAAATTTGAGTCTCCTCTAAATTTGTTATCCTTTTCTGTATCTGATCAACAAAAACATTGTTCTTGTATCCACCCTTTGCCCTCCATTCAGCTTGACATTCATACTTTAAATGTTATTTAACTCACCTTTATTTATTATTGTTCTCTCAGTTTATTTATTCAGACAGGTGTGTATCAGATTTTTCCAAACAGGTGACCCAAGTGGGAGGTGGTTGAACCCACCCATCTAATGTTTGATTCTGTTACACGCAAACATCAGTGTGCAACAGTGTGCCATAAAAGCCAACTGCCTATGTGCACTCACTGGCACACACAAACACACACACACACACACACACACACACAAGCAGCCCATAACTCGTCACCAGAGGGGGCGTGGCGCTAGTGTAAGTGGAAGAAGGTCCACAGAGGAGCCGGGCATGTTCAAACATATCCAGGCGGTCCAGCCTACAAGTCTGCGCAGCGTGCTGTCATTACGCACGGCTTGCGAAGGAATATATGACAACGATAGAATCTGCTATCAGTACTAATGCCTTAGATCAAAGAGGTGTGTTCTACTGAGGAACACTTGACACATGTACAGTTATATTATAGATGTGTATTGAATGGGTTTATCATTGCTAAAGACTTCCTAAGTTTGGGCTCTGTTTGAAGACTCCGGCTCAGCGTGGCCATGTCTCTCCCGGCCAAAGTGATGAGAGACGGGCTGCTGGAGAAGCGCAGCAGCGGGCTCCTCCAGCTGTGGAAGAAAAAGCGCTGCGTGCTCACAGAGGAAGGACTGCGTTTACACAACTGCAAAGGCTCCGGTGGTGGTGATGCTCCCAGCTCAGCGTGGAGCTCCAAAGCCAAGGAGCTCCGCTTTGAGCGCATGGCCACAGTGGACTGCGTGGAGTACAAGCGAGGGCTGGTGTACTTCACAGTGGTCATGGCCACGGGGAAGGAGATTGACTTTCGGTGTGCACAGGAAGGCACGGCGTGGAACGCGGAGATTGCTTTGGCGCTGGTGCGCTATAAGAATCTGCAGGCCGTGCAAACAGGGAGGAACAGGCACCTGTCCAGTGCACACCTTGGGAGCACCGGGGAGGATGAGGAGCTGTAACCTGGTAAGCATTCCTCCTATGAAGCTGGAATTAGGCTATCTTAGAAATGAAATAGAATATGGCGATCTACATTAATGTTACCTAATTAAACTGAAATATGAATCATGTCAGGTTCACTCCTACTTACAAATTGGTGTCACTGACAGACAAACACAGATCAAAGCATCACTTGAGCACCTCATGGGTAAAGGTATCAATGCCATAAATTGCTGTGCTTCTCAACCACTTGTCATCAAAGACCCAAAAGTCTCCAACAAGTCCAGCAGCCGACTCCAGTGTTAATCCCCCCTGCTGTGGTGGTTGATGGGGTGCTAATGGTAACAAGCTGGTGCAGTGATTGGATGGAATGAAAACATTCAGACTCTTGGGGCTTAGGTGGCACAAGGCTGAGAGCCACTTAAAATCTCAAGCTTAGAGTGTGCTAAAGATTATTTACAAGAACCAATTTAGTACTTAGATGTTCCACAGTTGAGTCCAAAGTCATGTCAGTTCTTCCTTACTATGGTCACTGCCGGCCTCCACTGCTACACAGTCTTCCTAAGACACTATTACTTGACTTGAGGACATAATTACGATGCAATGTGAGCCTCCAAAATAACATCTGCCCGCCTCTCCCTCACAAGGCAGCCAAGTATTTTTAAACGCAACCACACACACAGACATAAACACACAGCCCACTCTTGTGCATTTCACTAACAGGAAGACAATTTGGCATTCAGGCTGTTTTTTTCAGCTTATAGGACACAATCAGTGCAACCACATGACACCGATACTTCACCGATCTGATCACTGAAGTCTCAAATGTTCATGAACTGAGTGTGTAAGTCTGAACTATGAGCTCACGGTCCAGGAATCCACAGCCAAGCTTCCTTAAGAGAGCTGCAGAAGTCAAGCGCCCAAATTAACTTAGTAGCTGTGGTAACAGTGTAATATAACTCACTACAAGGCACTTAAACAGAATCCCATCAGCTGCCACTGTGTCAAATATATTAAGTAACAATAAAATATTTAAAACGTTCTTTGCTTTCATCAGGCTTCCTTCTTTTTGGGATTGAACCAATCAGAGTGGAGAAGAGGTGAGGACGCCAGATTCATCGGCAAACCATGATGGGATGTACAGTACAGCCATCGGAGAGTATGGATTAAAGGACAGGACAACACAGACACACTTCCCGTCCTCCTGTTGGAACCTTTACAAGATGTCATATAAATCATAGGAATGTGATACACTGTCAGTACAGATGGTGTTTTCCTGTCATGATGACCTCATTGCTTGAGGTCACCGCAGAGGCCGCCACATGAGGAAAATATGGCGCTTTTTTTGCAAAGAAACGGTTGCTGGGACACTGTTTATCCTTGTGCCTTTAAATGTATATTGTATTTTGGATATCATTTCCAGACGTCTTCTCACGCTGGTGAAACTGGAGTCACTTTGTTTTTGCAGACTTGCTTTTTTTATGCTTTTTAAATCGCTTTGTAAACTTAACAGATCTGCATGTTTTTCCAAAGCTTAACATGAAGTATACTGCTCATATCATTGCACATTGTATTCTATATATTTGCTTAAACCATGTACAGTATTACACCTTTAAATAAATGTTTTCCAGTAATCGTAAAGTGTTGGAATACGTTTAACTTTACGACAGTATTTTATTTGTCTGGGATATATAATGTCTTTAAGTACAAAACAGTCAGCTGTGATTAATTTAAGGTTCCGACCATTAATTGCTTCGCTCATCTGTTTCCAGTTGTGCTGTAACCTTGCTGCTACAGCCTCTGGAAAACACACACACGCTCACTGTGGCATTGCTCTCCTGCTCTTGCGTGAATGCTGAAGTCAGGACACCTTTTGTTCTGAGCCGTGTGGAGGACTAATGAGAAGCACAGTGAGCCTGAGGCATGTGCACAAACACACATCCACCCACACATATTCACCTACTGAGGCTTACGTGAACACACACACACACACACACACACACCCAGCATGAAATTCAGCAAGGCCTCAGCATCAGGAGACTCTCGTTAGCCAGGGCGAGCATATATTGTTCATTCAAGCATCTTTTGTGTGTGTGTGTGTGTGTGTGTCAAGAATATGGCTGCCTGTGTGTGTGTAAGCGGGCCTCAGTGCAGGTCAAGAATAAAGGCTTGATTGTGTAGCGACTTCTCTCATTACTGTGGAAAACCCCAAAGCTAGCCACACCGCATGAGTCAGCAAAGCACCAGGAACACTGCAGAGAGCGGAGACACCCAGTGATGGATCGTTGGTCAAAATCAGCGAGTTTAGTGGTTCAGTGTGTGGGCAGGTGTAAATACACAGAATACGAGCAAGTTTGTGCACTCAGTGGTGGTTATTATGTGCAATATGTCTTTAAATCCGAACCGCTCCTGAGTGTGTGAGTGCTCACACTACTCAGAGGAATGTCCTGTCTAAACATCACAACCTCTGTCCAGGGTATCTGGTTTTCCCAGCAGATAAACACACACATATAGTTATCTGTAATTTCATAAACCAAACTCTAGGCCTCAGGATGATGTTTGCCTTATGTTGAGCGCCATGTTATGACAATAGAACATTCAGCTGATTAGTTAATCAGTGCTTGTAGAAACAGACAGAATATCTGTACTTACTACTTAGAAAAGGACTCCAGATTAGGTCAGATTGTTTTACAGGAAACATTTGTCATTGCAAGTTTTACCAAGTGGAGCCGCTGCTGCTGTGTGCTTGTTAAACCACTAGAGGTCAGTCTCCCTCCAGTTGAGTGAAGAGAACGTCTGTGTTTGGCTCTGTTATGTGTGTATGGGGGGCTCCTCTGTGGTTTGTACATCAAAGTGTTTATGTAGTTCAGACTCAGAGTTGTTTTATCTTATCGTCTTGTGTATATAACATATTTTTGTTTTTGTGTGCAGTATAATTTAGGTTTATATTCTCCGCGTCACATACTTTATCACATACGGATTCCAGTAAACGCTGTACAAACACAAAATACTATATCACTGTCTGAAATGTGTTCTTTTTCTAGATGGTTGATGTTGGACAGTATTCTGTGAGCCTCTCAATTTTTTATTTGCACGATGCCCACAACATCCTCTTGGCAAGCTAAAGGCATTTTTTTTACTTTAGCTTTGACGTGTGAAGCCTAAAGCCAAAAAAAGCAAGAAATTAGGCATCAGAATTACAGTTAAACAAATCTTGAGAAAAAGAAACCAGCAGAAGTAAAGAATACGCGTACTACTTTAATAGAACAATATCAATTTAAATTGTACCAGTATGAAAGGCTGTATCATTCATGGTAGTGACTTAAACACATGCATTGTTAGAGAACCACAATGGTATGAAAATTATGACGACGCAGGAACACACCTGTTACCATATAAACGTATTAACTGTGATTACGTTGTGTGTGTCGGTGAGACACTTTGCAAGCAGGCCTATTAGCGATGCCATTTCTGTCTTCTAAGTTTTCATGCTAAGGCTACAGGTTACAAACTGTGGCATGGACTCTGGTTTTGCCTGTCAAGAATATCTGTCTGAGATGGTTAACACAAGCCAAAAAATCCCAAGGGCCTCCGTGCGACTATGTCCCAGCCTTTTGATGTCCCCTTCGAGGTTATGGTGTGGGTAAACAAGTCTACAGCCGTGCCAGCAGCTCTCTGAGGCTGCACTGGAAACAGAATACTTTGAGCTAAATGCTAATGTCAGCGTGCTAACATGCTCACATGGCACTGAATAATTTCATGTCTGTGTTTAGCCAGTCGCTTTAATGTTTGCTATGTTAACCTTCTTAGTTTAGCTTGTGTACTAACATTTGCTAATTAGCGCTAAACAAACAGTGGCTGATGGGACGCAGCGTGTGAGTGTCATTACTCTTGTCTGTACTTTGGCTTTGCTTAGTTTGTGTGTATTTTGTCATAAACCCAAATATTGGGCACATCTAAATATTGACCTGATGGTTGTACAAGAGGAAAACTGAGGTGATAGTCACAGTCATTAGGATCATTTGGGCAACATGAATGTCAAAAATGTGCTTTTTAAAAGGTATATAGACAGAAAACAAAACCTGATGATAGTGCTAAAGGAAAAGCCCCGGGATCACCACTGGGACTTTTTTTCTAGAGATGATTAATGTCTGTTCAAATTTTCATGGCATGCTATACAATAGCTGTCAATATATTTGAGTCTGGACCAAAGTGCTGCACTTTGTAGCCATCCCTTGAGCCACGCTTATAGTGTGTCTAAAAATACTGCCTAACAACAAAGAGGCTTAGGTGTTGTCACTCTCACTTTCCTCCAGCTCTTCTAACTATGTATGAGCTCTTTTTCCCTCCCATATTTTATTAAGTCTCAGTTCCCTTCCTTGTCTATCTTTGACCAGCAACATCATAAAAACGTATGCCTGTAGTTCATCATCTCACTCGTGTTCACCTTCCTGTCGTGCGGGGCCAAAGCTCCAGGGCTCTAACTGCTGGTTATAAAGAATCTTCTGAGAGACAAATGGACAGAGCAAGATTAGGCAGAAAGAGAGATGGAGTTGACTAATAATAGCCTCCACTAACAAAAGAGAAAGAGAGAGCCAGACAATGAGGGGGGTGCGGTGGTTAAATAGGGGGGACACCAAATCGTTGGCCCCATCTCTGAACTGTCCATCCTGCCTCTGCTGCTGTCGCATCTCTCTGCTTCTCCTGCGTCTGACACTGGTAAGGTGCCTTCATGGTGTGGTCTGTAAAGCATATAAGATGTGATGTTAGGCCTTTTCCTCCCTTCTGTAAATATACTGTACAGAAACTGAATGAATGAATAGATATAAATTTGTCTTTGATTGTTGGAAATCGGCCGTAAAGACTCTGCATCTAATGGTTTAAGTTGCCTTTAGAAAGTTCTTGAAGAACTGCAGATTTCATGTTCTTAAACCAGTGCAGAGGGATTTTAGCAAAGATCTCGAGTGCTATAAAGTGTTTTAATGTCATTTTGCCTCCTTTTTAGGGCTGTTGCTGCACACAAACCACAACTAAAATAATGAAATAATACAAATTAGTCGGTTTTAATCTGTAGCCAAAGCAGCTCTTTTTCAAATCCGAGTCTGACGTGAACTTTCCAAAGCACCTCAGGCTATTTCTCCCAAATTGCCAACTTGGCTGCACCACAGAGGCTCATACGCATCCATGAGTTACTGTGGGTAAATCTCTAATCCAGGCTGGGCACCCTAGAGCACAATCACCCTCCACAGCTGTCTATCAGATGTCCCCTGGTCTATTTGGGGAGACAGGCCACTCTAAATTCCTCTCCCCGAGATAATCCTGAGGAGAAAGATGGGGATAGGAGGCGGGAGGGATGGATGAGGGATGGCTATCAGTCTGGAATTTTCCTAATCCGCTGGAGCAGCCCGTCACCCCATCACCCAGGGAGGTCTTAGGTGGCGTCATTCTCGACTGGAACAGGCTAATAAAATGAGAGAGGGATGAAAAAGAGAGAAAGGGTGAGATGAGGTGAGACATAGAAGGGTGAGTGCTGGGAATCGTTTGTTGATTTGTTAAAGGGCAGAAGGGCAAGAAGCTGAGGGAGAAGCTAATGCGATGACAGAAGTGTAAACAACACAATAGAAGTGAGTTGACAAGACTAAAAACAGTCTCTCATGCTCGCCCGCTTTGTATTGTGGAGGTTACAAGTCTCAGAAAACTAAAAAAATTATATATATTTACATTAATACCATCCTTTGGTTGATGGACCAGTGACAACATTTTTGCCTGATTATTTTAACTGTTTATCCTCTTCTTTTAGGAGTCCTGTAAAGTAATAATCTCGAAGATTTAAGTTAAATAAATGTCTGTTAAGTCACTGTCTATCGCCGAATGAGGTAACACAATGGTGATTGAGCCTATGGCCCACTGATGAAAGCAATTGCTATTGCAGTATATCATATTATTAAGGATTGGATGTCTGTGGCGATAGTCGTGGAAAACATCACAAGCGGTGCCCAGTTAGTGACGCGCTTTCCATCACCCAGCAGTGGTTGGTCTGCCGGAGAGGGTAGGCGGAGCTAAGCGGCTGCTTTTCCCGTCTCTGCAAGTGTTGCGAGTAAACAGTAATCTACTATGGCTGAACAAACAAAGAAAAGATTGATGACTACAGATACAACTTCAAAAATAAGTGAAAATCCAAAGAAAAAGAAACACATTCGACACTCCGATGAAGGCAAACAGTCTAAAAAGGAAAGCTACCGTCAGCGAGGAAAATCAAGAGTAACAACCGGAGCCAACTGTGGACGCCTGGTTATCTAGTTATTACTTTGATAAATGCTGTTCAGTGTATATAAATTACATTGGGGTTTAAAACCATTTTCTTTAACTATCTATTTCACTCAGTAAGAGTGTTGGGGAAGATACAACCAAGCTACCAATAACTTCACACTATAAAAAGTCGAACTTCAGCCAAACTACCCAGGAGAGAAATCTTGTTGGTTCATTCAAGTTACTTAGTAAGGAAAAACACTTAAAAATGGCAATGTTATAATAAAGTCACATGCCCGCAAAAAAGACACTCAAATTAGTTTATTGCAAAATGTTACATCTATTTTATTTTCTTATTTATAACAATAGTGATTCTTCCTTAGGCTGAGATCCAGGACAACTCTCTCCTGGATCTCAGCCTGTTCTGGCAGAATAGTCAAAGCTGGTCCATTACAATGAAGAAATTGGTGACATAAAAATAAATGATTCTTTTGTTTGTATAGCTCAAAATAGTTTGTAGTTTCAGAAGTTAACAAGCAGTTTACCTCCATGAATAACGATGGAAGTATGAATGTAGTTTAACTACCAGCAGATGCTACAATGTAGTTCAACGACTAGTTTAATTAAATGACCTTCACTAGTGCACAACACTGGTTATCTTTAGCATATAGCTAACTTTTTAAACTTTGTTAAATTGCTAAATAGCTTTTATATACACTCAACATGTGGTGTTTAATCTAAATCAATATGTGGATGTACTTTTCTTATTTAAATTGTACTTTAAATTAAGGTGAGTATACCCATAATATTTCCACGTATCCACAAGCAACAAGGCTACATGAACTTGGAACAGTCGTCAGTGCCTTGATGTGTGATTTGGGCAAACTTACCATGTAACTCTCTCCAAAGTCTTAGGCTCCCTTTCTTACCAGTTCATGTTGAATGATGGTTTTTGTACGATAATGCTCTCAAAGAGTCCTTTGTTTTACTGATCCTTCAAAGGCAGAGGCCGTGCTTCTGTAAAGTGTGACAATCAAGCGTCAACAAAGCATTAGCAAGAAGAGCTGATGAGCAAACATTAACAACTGTTCAGCGTGTGTTTGTTCCTAATCTCTTCTGTCTCTGTCTCCAGAGAGATCTTATCAGCAGGATGCCTGAGCACGTGTGAGTGTCCTTATTATAGATCAAGTTATCATTAACGCACACACATAAAAGACAACATCTATATTTCTGAGCTTTGTTAATGAATTATATTTGCTGTTTTAATTTATTTTCTTTGTATCATGTCCATTTTTTTCCAGGCAAGAGGTAAGACCATTCATCATTCAGATTTTAAGCTGCAAATAATTAGATATTAGTTGTGTTTAATGTCCTGAAATATGTTCTATTCAGAGGAAACCAAAGATCTCAGCCTCAAGGAAGCTGATGCTGAAGGTAAGATCAATGTAATATATGTGTTTGACCACAGGGGAGCAGCAGAGGTCATATTCTATACAGTATAATACTGATGCAGACTCTACGCATAAACTTAGCCACCTGTATTACCTTCCCATGTTTTGCACAGAGTCTGATGGTTGCAAAGGCCAAGGAGGAGTTGGAACAGGAGATCCTGGTTAAAGAGGATGAGAAACACAAGTACCTGTCAGAGAGAGCTCCTCCTCTGCACACCAGCGGCATGAGCCTCGCTCAGCTACAGGTAACCCATCCGAAAAACCCCACACATTATCCCACATTCTTCCCATTCTTCGCTCCTTCCACCGGCCTCCTGGTAACTTAAATCTTATAATCTCCCATTTTATAATAAAAGCAATAAACCCCAAAGTATTTACTCCTAATTTAGCTAATTTAGGAATTAGGGTGCCTTCATATTCCCTGCTCCACAGTGTAATCTAAATTCCTTTTGTTTGTGTGTGTATAGGATCTCTGCAAAGAGCTCCACGCCAAGATAGATGTAGTGGATGAGGAGCGATATGACATAGAAGCCAAAGTCACGCTCAACACACGCGAGGTAAAACTGCCTAAACATATTTCAGTGTGCAGAACTGTAAATCTAAACATCCTTATTAATGTGACACATGCAGCAGAACTCCACCTTTAAATTCTCCGTCCTTGTTGCAGATTAAAGACCTGAACATCAAGGTGTTGGACCTCAGGGGGAAATTCAAGAGGCCTAATCTTCGTCGTGTTCGAGTCTCTGCTGACGCCATCCTCCGCTCCCTGCTCGGCTCCAAGCACAAAGTGTCCATGGACCTCCGGGCCAACCTCAAGTCTGTCAAGAAAGAGGACACTGAGAAGGTGTGTGCAGGGGGGAATAAAAGAAACACACACTCATATTTATTTACACACAATCCAACCAGCCCAAGCAAGCTGTGCACCTTCCTTAGGCCAAGCGTGCAAAGTGGCAACCGTGCAGTTTCAGACGCACATGATGTCATCGCTTGCAGTGCCATGGAACACCTGGGAAGTGTGTTCATGTGTGTGTGTGTGAAGGGTGTGTTTGAGATACTGATCAGTAGGCCAGCGCAGGGCGGCAACCATATGTGTGTGTGTGTGTGTAAGAGGAGGTACGGTACACAGGACAATGATCCCATTGTACACAGAAGAGAAGCTTTTGTAGCCGGTGCTGCTCACTGGTCAGTGTGTGTGTGTGTGTGTGTGTGTGTGTGTGTGTGTGCATTTGAGGATTAGTAAGTTCCGATGTGAAACCAGTTATACTTGTACGTTTATACAGTATTCTCATTGGGGATTCCCAGGTGACAACACAGGCCTTAAAGGCTCAGACAATACTGATAATAGGAGGTTTTTTAACCTGCTCTACTTCACGGCCTCTATAAAAACAAAACAACAAAGACTCCTCTCATTCATCCAAACCAGCTCTTACACCGTCTTATGTTTCTGTGTGCAGAAGAGGCCAGTGGAGGACAGTGACTGGAGGAAGAACGTGGAGGCCATGTCAGGGATGGAGGGAAGGAAGAAGATGTTCGATGCCGCTAAGGGTCCTGCCCAGTGAACCCAGAAGGTGCTTCTGAATCGGTTTTGTTTTGATCTGTGGTCTTTTACATTTCAGTCTGATGCTGTCACTGTTTATGCTCCTGCCATTGAGGTGAGAGGATGTCAACTTACTCCCAAACTGAAGCGATCAGCTTGCTGTTTAAAAAGATGATGTTAAAAAAAACTCTTTCAATCTGCCGTCTTGATGTTCTTGCTCTAAGATAAACTCTAAGCATTGCCTGTAGTTTTGTGAACTGTAACAAAAGGATTTGCACATTTACCGCTGGATTTACATTAAACTGTGTCAACAATAAAACACATAATTGAGCAAATTTCTCTGAACTTTTTTCTGTTCAAATGTGTCTGCAATAAATCATTTAAAGGAACAAGTGGGGATCTTTACCTCACTAAGAATGCTGTCTTCACTTTGTGCAAGCTTCATTTGTCAGATATACAGCAAAGTTCAGACCTTACAGAACTGCTCCACCGCCATGCTCTCTCCCGCAGCCTCCGCTCCTCCGATGCAAACCTCCTTTCTCCGCCACTCAGTACCAGGCACCGAACCTGGGGTGACAGAGCATTCTCCATAGCTGCCCCCTCCCTCTGGAACTCTCTACCCCAACACATCCGAGACTGGACCGACCTGACTTCTGCTTTTAACCTCTGATGGCGATTTATTTTCTCATAGAACCTCGTATTGTGTTTCTTTTTTTCTGTTATTATTCTGTTTCCTTAGTTGTTTTTAATTATGTAAAGTGACTTTGAGTACCATGAAAAGCGCTATACAAATAAAATGTATTATTATTATTATTATGAAAGTTACCACTGCTCCAATTTCAAGATGATCCTGAGGTATGTGAATTACTTCTGCAAGAGGACTGTGCACTAAATCAAACATGATTTTTCCCTTTCAAGATTGGGGTTGAGTTTAAAAGCGTACGCCTGCCAGGCCTCAACCTTTGCGTAGACAGAAATATCTCAACAACTGTTGAATGGATTACTGTGGTAATTTGTATTGACATTCATATCCCACTCAGGATTAACTGTAATCACTTTGGTGATCCCATGACTTTTCATGTAGCGCCATCATCGGGTCAAAATGTCAATCTGTCCAATATTTTGGATGACGACCAAATGCACGTTTAACTAATGACATTCCCATCTGCCCCAGCTGTACTCTGTGTTTGGTGCTAATTAGCAAATGCTAGCATGGGACAAAAGACAACCCATCAAGCGTCCAGCGTCTGCTTTTATTTTACTGAAATGTAAAAATGAAACATCTTGACAAACCTAAACTCAAAAGCATGTACCTCTTACACAGAAGCATTTAAGAGAGCAAACTTCTGCCAGCTGCCCATGCCAGCATCCTGTGCCAGGTTGTAAAACAGCCTTCTTTAGCTGCTGTCTGTTTTGCATGCTCATAAAGCATGCTCTCAAAAGTGCCACAGTCATAGCACTTTAATCATTATTGCCTTATCAAGGTTGATGCAAAGAGCCTGCAGTAGTCTTGTGTCATCAAATACAGTTTCCCGTCATGTCAGAGGAGCACATGTGAAACCTGCAGCGGCTTAGACACACAAGATTCAGAGACATGCAAACTAGAATCAAAGATAGCAGCTAAATGGTTTAAACTAGGCCAGCCTTTTTAACCTGAGCAGGGTCATATTAGCCCAAACACACTAAATGAAGGACTTGAATGAGTATCAAGTGCTATATGTTATATACAGTTCTAAAAGTGGCTCACCCTATAGTGGCCCCACGGTCTAGACAGAATATAGCATTAGGTACAGGTGTAGTATAAAGCCAGGTGAGGTGGAGGGTGTGTTGGACTGAGCCTGAGTGTGGGTCAGAGTCCGACACACAAGGCTCCAAAGGAAGGTGTGGCTTCACACAGGAGAGCAAACAGTCTGACTCAAAATTATAAGAGATTCACTAACTACTAAGTGTAAGAAATGGAGAAAATAATAGTTTAATTTTCGTATTCCTTTACTTCTGGACCATCAGAATCACTTAACATCCTTTTAAAACGTACTTTCACTCTTTTGTGAAATACATTTCTATTTTTAAGTCTATTGTTTCTGTATATCCTGTCAGTTAGTTTTATTTTACATTAACATGAATTGTACTTGGTTGTTTATTTGTTATAGGCTAACTGCGTGTTAGCTTAAAAATGTGCTTATTTAGCTAACATTAGCTGCATGCAATGTCCACAAAAGAGTTAGACTAGCGTCACAGTTATCATAACTTCATAAGTGCTACATTGCCACCATAAATGGAGTCTCTCTCTCTCTCTTTCCCTCTCTCTCTCTTTGTACCACAGGTGGATAGCTTACCTCTGTGGTCACGTGACGCCTCAGCGAGCTGCACCGGGGTAAAGGTGGACCGCTTTGACTGCCGCACTCAAAGTCCCAGTCAGTCGACTGTTCTCTCTATTTGAGCGAAGTGCACCTGGAAACTATATATTTTATATTTCGTCCAACATGTCCATCAGTCGGAAGAACTGGTCGGCTCTGTCCAGGTAAGATCATATTTTGAGTTTTTTTAAAGGGAGTATGATACAGGTGTGAGTTTGGGAGCAACGATTGCAGCTGCTGCGTTTTGACAGCAGATGTTATTAAACATAAAAGTAGCTCTATGCTTCACCTTCATATTTTGAGAATAAATACGTTTGTAATATTCATCAAGGGACTTTATAACATCTTTAGTCAAAAACTGTAGGGGTCTAGTAGTGCACATACAGTAGTTAAATAAAACAATGTGCTATTTTCAGTCGCTTTTGCTGTCTTATTGTTATAACAGGCATTTTTACCTGTTCTCTGATATTATAAAAACATAACTAAAGTCAAAGTTGGCTTTATTTTCAAGAGCAAGAGAGAGTTAAAGTCAAGAGATGACTGAATGGTGCATATAAATTTCCCCAGATAAGCAAACAAGTGTGCCTCTATATTCAATAAAAGTTGAAGAACAAGTAAAGCAGGTTCTTTGTAACTGTTAGCCTATAATAATCCTTTCCAAGAACAAAACCAAGCAGTTAGCTGGATTCATTTCTGTATATTTCATCAAAGTTTAGTTTTAATGTTGAGTCAGCTTTCTGTTTCTTCGTTTCAGTCTGGTCTCATCTCTGCTTCTGTTTCGTTTTTATTTCCTGTGTATGTTATGACTCTGTCCTCAGCCTTGCGCGCCAATGGACGATGGAGGACGAGGAAGAGGTGGAAAGAGAGAAGAGAAGGAGGGTGAAGAGCTCGAGCGGCACAGACCCCGATGATGACCCCAACCAAGCACCCAGAGACACACCCCCAAGTGAAAGCACCTCTGGGACAGGCTCCGCAAACGACATGTCCCAGGGGCTCAACAGGTTATTCTCTCCATTTCCTAAGGCAGAATTTGTTGATTTGAACTTGCCGAAGCTTGATTTATAGACTGTCTGAACACAGTCCTGTTGCTGCAGGTGTTTCTCTGCTCTTCTCATTTGTTGTTTCTCACATATAAGAGGGCCGAAGGGATGCTAGTTTGTGTGAATCAATCTTCTTCGATGGTACGCCGTCTTAGTGGATTGATTTCAGTTGCAAAAAGAGGGAGATGATTCTTACACTTTTGCCTCAAGGGAGTGTGTTATTTGTACACTTTTCAAAAACATGAAGAAACTTGATACCATGCGTGGAAAGTTTGAAAGGCTGTCAAAAACACCATCAGTTGATAACCCGGAGCAGAAGCATTTATCAAAGAGAGAGAGGAACTGTAGAGCCTTTCATTAGAGAAACCTGATCAGACAAACAACTGACAGACTAAACTCAAGACTATTAATCATACATCAGCCCTCAAGTGTCAATATCCAATTTATTTTCAGTGTGGAGCAGATGCAGCTGGACTTCGTGGAGGTGCTGCGTGTCCGTGATGAAAAGCGGAGGATGAGGCACGTAGAGACGCTGAGACGACAGAAGGAGGTGGGGGAGGATGAAGCAGAGGCCAGCAGAGAAGGAGGAGCAGGTGGAGGGGCCAGGGTGGAGCTACTGGGGGACTTGGACGAGGACGAGGGCAGTGTGATGCCCCCTGTGAAAGCCACATCGCCACCACAACCACTCCCAAAAACAGCCTCTTACAGTCCCACAAATAAAAGCAGCAGCAGTACCAGCGCTAACATCACAAACAGACAAGTAAGATTTGAGTCCCTTGTTTCCATTTAGCAGAGTGAAAGAAATAATTGTCTTAAAATTGTTTTCATTTGACTATTAAACCTACTAGAGTTGTTGCATGACAAGACAAGAGGCTACAGACTAAGAGACTACAGTCATGCTAGCAGCTATGTTAGGCTGAGCTTAATCACAGTTCACATTGAGCTAGATGCTATTTTTCTCAGACTGCCCAGACAACGTCCAACTCACCTCAACATGCTAAAGTTGGCAGTTGCTGGTTGCAGTCTTTAGAATGTTCCGAAAACCAACTGGCAGCTGCACGCTGCCCAGACATGAGCTGTGTCCCAATCAGGGGCTGCAGCCTTCGAAGGCCGTATTTGAAGACCGACAGAAGCGCATTGAAGGCTGTCCCAATTCAAAGGCTCCTTCAGATGCGGCACACAAATGCGTCCTCCGTTCACCGGGTTGCAAAGGATCCATCAGGTGCATCATTCGCAGCCCAACATATGCGGAGATGCATTGCGCGCCAATTCAAACAAAATGGCGGACTCTTACACGGCCAAGGAATACAAGTTTAAATGTAAAGGTTTTGGTTTCAACCCAATCCAACAGCCAGCGTTACACAGGTTTTAGAAAACAAAAGGGCCCTTGAAACAAATTATCTTTAAAATAATAGATGAACTTACTCAACATAATTTATGCTAGCTACCTGTTAGTTATGCTAGCTACCTGTTGCTAGGTGACAGGAGCGGTGTTTGGTGATGCAAGGGTAGACCAGATCGTCTCATTTCCGTTCGGCTTTAACCGTCTACACAGGCTATGAATGGTGCATCCTCTGTCGACCACCTCCTTCAAAGGCTGCAGCCCATGGATTGGGACACAGCTATTAACTGAAAGAACGGACTTTTGTTACCTACTTTTTCTTATTTAAGTGTTTGCTTTATTTTATAAAGACAATTGTTGGGAAAGGCGCACGTAGGTCCGACTTTTTTTGACTCCACCAAACCCGACTTGACATGTCAAACTGTCGGCGCACACTGACCTGACAGTTGGTGTTGGTTGGAGTTGGTCGGTGTTTGTCTGGACAGTGTGCAGCCCTCTTAACACACTTACACTAACACTAAAGGAAACGTTTGTAATTTTCTCAAACTCAAATTAGCAGTCTAGCATGCTCTAGCATTTGTTAATAAGCACCAAAACATGAAGTACAACATAGACGAGTGGGTAGTGTCAGAAGAGATTTTGATCTTGTCCTGAAGACAGAGCAAGATGAAAAGTCATCTTGAAGTCAGCCTGAAGAGATTAGGATACATTTTCTGGGAACCCTGAAAGGCTTGGACAAAATGTTATGCTAATCGAAGCATATATTTTATGGCATAAGAAAAAACTTTTACCTGCTCGTGGTGTTGAAGTAAGATTTAGAAAATCACCTAATTTAATACTAGACCAAAGTCTTGGATTCTCTGACCACCACTCTGACATTTCCATCACAAGGACGATACAGCTAGCATAGCTTAAATGAAGAACGAGGTATGAGCTAACTTTACTGACAGACAAATCCTTTAACTAGACAGGTCAACAAACTCTAAACACACTCACATCCAAACTATAAATGCCGTCCTTCGTCCTGACACAGTGGTAGCCCACTGTGCCAACCTGCAGTGTGGTTAATCACAGTTAACTGTTGCCCCACACGTAGGGTGAGACCTGTTAATCATTTCCTAGATTCTACAACAACAACTTTTCTTTTTCTTCCCTCGGGGAAGATATTAATATTACATGTTATGTGAAGGTGGACGGACTCATTGTGCATTACTGACCATGTTTAGGTGACCAAAGACATCATTATGCTCACACATGCACATGCTTTCCATACATATTTTATATCTATAAAAACGAAATTTGAATGTCAATTGTCTATATAAGCATTCACATATTAATAGTAGGATTTGAGGAAAATGCAGCAAATGCTGTATCGATCAATTCCTGTCTTATCACTGGACTCTTCCGTTGAATCAAGTGATCATGCAAATCATCTATAAAGTTCCGATAAGCTGTACCTAAGGTCATAATTTGAACTTTATCTTTTATAACACTCGCAGGCAGCTTTTATTCCGTGGATCTGCAAATAAGGCAATAACTGTTCAGTGTTATGTAACGCAAGGTGTGTCTCAGATGCTGTGTGAAAGCCTGTATGCTGCTCTGTGCTCATGTTTATTCTCTCTCTCTTGTTTGTTTCTTTGTTAGCACGAAAATGGGGAGTCGTCGGGCAAAGCCCCTGATCCAAAGCCATCGTCCAACCCGACACGCAAGTTTGTCAGGTTAATGAAAACCAAATTGTGTTTATTGTTCTTTACGTAGGTTTGTCTTTAGGGTGGATCAAATACAGATCAAACATTTTATTAAGACAAGACTGAGGTTATTGATTCCACACAGGGAAACGACAGCACAGCAGAGGAGAGGAACAATTTAGTTGAAAGTTAAATAGCAACTTTCCCCAATAAAATTGATAATAATTGTGTAGTTTATTGATTAAATAATCGACCACATGAAGAGAGCCACATACTTATAAACCAGTCTGTAATAGACACATTTATTTAGCTGTAAAGTACATTTTTAAACCTGACTTATACCTTAATATTAACACAGGATACAGCGTTAGATAAGATGTGATGTAAACAGACGTCTATCTCATCAAGATTAGCTGGCACGATAGCTGGGAAAATATTGTGTATAAAGTTTGGATGATAAGACATGGAGGCATAAAGTCTGCCACCTCTGTTTTATTTATGTTTTTGGATACATAGATGTTAAAGTGTATGATGTTTCCAGTTACGTGGTTTTGACATGGTAGAAAGTCTTTCAGCTGTTTAGTAACGTTATTAGCTTATTAGAAAGTAATATTCCAAAAGGAGACTTGTGAGTAGCGTGCAGTTATAGCTCTACTGCTAGTATCTTTACTGTGAGTTTGTCTTGGATCACTGCTTTCTTTCTCACACACATCTTAAACTAACCTTTTAATTCACTTGCGTCTCTGGTGTTGCAGCTCCGTCTCCATCTCCCTCGACAAAAGCCCCTCAGCCAGCGGATGCACATCTCCCATGAGCCCTCGCTCTCCGACGGCCTCCATGTCACCTGGAGAACACTGGCCGTCCCCTTGCCAGAGTCCCTCCCCGAGAGGAGCTCAGAGCCCTGTTCACAACGGACACACACAGGAGGTATTTCAACAAACGCACTGCCAGGTGACATCATTTGCAACACAAGTTTCTGTGCTTCTGCTTGTCACGTGGAGCTTGGCTGCAAAGTGCTGGCACAGCTGCTCATTCAATCCTAAAAAGCAACAGCACCCTCTAGTGTTACAGGAGTGAAAACAGCAAACTATTATTGGCTGCACATTATTCCTGCAGTCTGCACAAGGTACAAGTCTTGAAAGAGATGCTCGATCTGCCTGATCAGTGCCGTAAGTTTAACATTATTTCACTTTACCTCAGACCAGTGTGAACGGCTCTTCCCCCAGCGGCAACTTTGAACAGACTGCCAAACCTGCGTTCGTCAGACAGAGCTCCAGGACTTTATCTTTCAGGGTAAACACAATGCCAACATTAATTTTGCCTATTTGACTGTTAAAGCATGCTTTAATCTCACATCAGCTGTTAGACTATCAGCGCAGGGTTATTTGCTTGTGCCACTCAGGCTTCGGGCTCATGCTAATAGCTGAAGCAATATTTACCAGCTTTTACTGCTGACTGGATGCTTTGTTAACACCCTGAACACATCACAAGTGACAGAGTGCTGGTCATATTTGGATGACTGTATAACCTCTGGTAACACATACGTTCGGTTTTCCTCAGATGATGAGGAAGAAGGAAGAGGAGAGTGCGCCGCTGCAGAGGAGGTAAGGAAGCATTTTTGTCTTCGCTTTCAGTTTCTTCGTATTTGTCTACCTCGGTTTAATTGCTGCTTTTATTCTGTTGTAGTGAGAGTGTGAGGATGGCCTCCAAGAAGTTTGAATCCAACGCAGTAAGATAACAATTTACTTTCATCCTGTGTAAAATATTATTAATATTGATAATACTGTTATCAGGGATTTACAATATCCAATTTCTTAGTGAGATTGTAATTATAAATTCACTCTGCACATTGGACGAGAGGGCATTTTTTCCCATGTCGGCTTAGCGATAACACCAGAGATAGCGACTTGAGTCAGTGGATCAAAATGTAATTGAAACTAAAATGTAATTTTTTTTGGTTTAAGTTTTACATAGTTGATTCACAGTGTGTGTCATGCTAATTTTCCTTTGTTTGTTTTAACCAGGACCAAAATGAAGATGAAGACAAAGCATCATCTTTCCAGAGAAAGTAAGTTTAGATAGCAACAGGTTTTTTGTACCTCTTATAAAGGTTTTAAATGAAGTGTACTCAGCTGGACCTGTGCTTATATGTGCATTATATTTTTTGTTTTGTCCAGCTCTAGGCAGAGGATTTCATCCAGGTCCATCCAGGAGAAGATGGAGAGATTGGCCCAGGCTGCACAGGTCAGAATCTCAAGGAAGACAAACATAATAAAACAGCTGAGTGCTGATGTTTTTTTTCTTGACCCTGCTTTCTACGTGTGTAGAAGTCTGACGCGATGCGGTCTCCGGACGTGACCCAGAGGACCCTGTTCCTGCTGGAAGAGGTGTCCAGGAAGAGAGGCCTCTTTGAGAAGGAGCAGCAGGCGGCGTGCCCCAGCAGCCCGGGAGTTTCCCGACAGGTCTGTTCATTTTTCCTCAATGTTCTTCTTTATGTTATGTTGGATGCTCCAAGATCCAGGCTCAAAACTAGAGGAGACAGAGCCTTTGTGGTGGCTGCTCCGAACCTGTGGAACAGTCTACCTGTCAATATCAGAACCGCCCGGACCCTTGAAAGCTTTAAATCCTTGCTTAAGACCCACCTCTTTGCATTAGCTTTTAATTCCAGCAACCTTATGCAACCATATTTTATTGTGTTTTTATTGTTCTATTTACTTATATTGGTTCTTTTAAACGATATTGTGTTTTATGCCTGCCATCTACAGCACTTTGGTCAACCGTGGTTGTTTTAAATGTGCTATATAAATAAGCTTTGACTTGACTTCTGTGTCAAATGCACATTTTCGATGCACATATGCTATTAATATAAGCACCAATATTAGAATTGTGTAAAGGTCTTATATATACCTATCTCTGTCATTGCTTATCAGGAATTTAGGAGCTTCACATCAGGAATGTCAGACCGCATCAACCGCTGGCTCAACAAGACCAACCAAACCGGGTCTTCAAACAGTCCGACTGTAAGGCTGTTTGCATTGTTTCAGAGTTTTACTAGTGCAGCATCTGGCTGCTAGAGGGCAGCAGTACTCTTTCATCTGTACTGTATGTGTCTTAGAGTCCTGGGCAGGAAATATACTCCTTCTGCTTACCTGGGAAATGTTTTTGAGGTTAGGGTTACGTTTTTTGAAAGGAATGTAAACATCTTCTAAGTTGCTTTTAAAATTTATTTTAGGGAGGAAAGGTTTGACGTACTTATTGTTTTTAAAAATAGGTTTTCATAGTTCCAGCAACTTTGACTATTTAGGCTTTAAATTAATTAGAAACATCAGTATGTTTGTTCTTAAAGTAGTCATTCTATCCCTTTATAGAGGGGATTTTTAAACCTGTGGTTATAAGAGACTTTACTTAGTAGATAAGTGGTTGTCTTAACTTATCGTAATGTTTTATTCTGAAGTTAAAAAATGTGTCTATGACATACCTTAGTCTAACAGTAAGGTATGCATGGCTACAGGGACACTGACATCTGCGTGAGCATAAATACATTCTTGGAATTGCATCTAACATATATTGTGCATATATGTGTCTCTTTTTTGCCGGTGGAATTAGGGTTAATTGCGTTGTAGAAATAAGCTGTAACTTTATTTTGTATTTACAGGACCTGAGACATGTGGACATCACCAGCAAGAGGAGCCTGTTTGAGAGCAGAGAGGAGGACAGCATCCCCAAAACCAGCCCTGGAAAAATCTACAAGTGATGGAAGCCCATTTATGATGCCTGACAGGTAAGATAAGTGTCCCTTAGTGCACGTAGTAACATACTAAAACATTAAATTGCCAGTTTAATTCTACAGACAAAGGTTGAACAATAGCTTTGTATTCATCATCAGTGATTTCCTGCCTTTTTGTGCCTTCATTTACAGGATTTAGAAGATGGAGGAGATGAACTGGAAGCTCAGTGGATGCCATGACTGATTCTTTTTTTTTTTTCAAGCTTTTTATGTTATTTCTTCACTGCCGAAGCACCCAGGAGGAGGATTTGCAAAAAACAGTGTACTGAAAAGGAGGATATTGCTTTTAAATTTAGGAGGCTTCAATCACACACCTTTGCATTACTTCTTCAAGTATCAATATGTCTTATTTAAACATCAAAACACTGTTTAATTTGTTTGGAAAAGAGTAAAGAGGAGAAAGTGATAGAAAAGAAGAGGGCAGAGATATATTTGCTTTAAAACTTCTTGCCTTAACTTTATGTAATGTTTAAAGCACTTTAAACAGGTGAAGGTCTTCAGGCTAGTGAAACCTTTTTATTAATTACACTTGTGGGAATTCTGGCGTTGTGATTGTATTTTTTTTTCTAATCTGCTAAAATTTGTTTTGTTCTTCCATAGTGGGCAAAATGCCGCCTGTCTAAAGAATAAAATGTTTTATTACCATGAATTTGTGTCATACACTTCTTTTAACGGCTCACTTACTAGAACACGGAAAAAGCGTCTAGTCTGTAACGCACCTTTGCTCTTTAGTGTCACTCACCTCGGTGCGGTGAGGATGCAGATAATAGGTGAATGTCTGTGTTCTGTCAGTGGCAGGTTGCTATACAAGGGTGAATGTATGTGTGTGTGAATGATTGTCTGCGAGCAAGTGTGACTTTATCTGGCACTGCAATTACACTCGTGCACACACCAGCCTTTTTAGGGAATGGTGATAACGGTGAGTACATGCTATCTAAAAAGTTATTAATAACACAACAAGGGCTGCTAAAGCCTCTTCCCCACAATGCAGTCTGTTCCTTTACCCTCTGAGACCCCAGGTTTGTGTTAGTGAAAGCAAGGACCTCACCTCTGCTGGACAGTCTCTCCATCAGCTCTCCGACCTCATAGCTAAATCAGGTAAGTGGCACTGATTCTAATGTGTGTGCATTTAGGCTTTAAAGTGCTTGTTTGGAAGCTGAAATGATGTTAAAAGTTGTTGAATTTATCGTCTATGTTTAAGATTCTCTGTCGCACACCTGAACGCTCCCTGCCATGTCTGACAACGAGGAAGTGGTGGAGGAGTATGAAGAGTAGGTTCCATCTTACATACGTAGTAATATTTCAAAAGTCTCTGTCAGGACATACTGAACATTCACCCTGTTTGTTTCTTTACATGTGATGTCTTGAAAATTGAATGATGGTTTTGCCTTTGTGTAAGAAGAATAACCTTCATGCATGTTTGCATTTCACAGGGAGGTGGAAGGTAAGAGCTCTCCCGTCATGACTCACATATACTGTGCACTGCTGAGAGATGTGATCTGCTGTTACAACTAAACCAATGCATGCTTTGACAGATGTTATCTCTGACTAATCTGGTGAGCTTGAAACAGTATACCAACTAGTATACACACAATATTACATGGGTTTTAAAGGAATGCTTGTTGAATATAGATTATATATATATGAGGAATGTGCACTACTACAAGAAAAATCTACAGGATGTAAAGTTATTTGTTCAGGTTATGCTTGTTTCCTCTTCCTGTCCGTGCTTGTAATTACTTTATATCTTTGATTGTGTGACTCCATTTGTCATTTCCTTCTTTTGTGCATTTTCCTGGCTGTGATTCAGAAGAGGAGGCCGCTGAAGGTATGTGAACTTCTACTGATATTTAAAGGTTTAAAGGGTATTATGCTGTTTCACATTTTAAGACATGTATATAACGTTACAATGTTGGATGTTCATACTAAACGTGGATGAAGTTATCCCCAGTCTGCAGGCTGCTGTGAACGCCAGGTTTCACACAGTTTTTTCTACACGCTGCACTTTGTGATGTCACAAAGTGCAGCCTCAGTAGGTTTTGAAGAGCTGGCCAATCAGAAGAAAGCGGGCTTGTAGGGGCGGGGTTTCTTAAAGGGACAGAGTTGACTGAGCCGTTTCAGGCAGAGGCTGTATGAGGGCCTGCGCAGAGCGCCAGCGTAGTGTGAGAAAAATTATGAATTTTTTAATGCTAAGCTACTCCACAGGTATCACAGAGTGAAATATGAAGCTTGAAATTAGCATAATACCCCCCCTTTAAATGGAAGGTCTGTGTCAGCAATCAATGATTTTGGTCATGTTTCATTATAGCACATTAAATGCATTTTACCAGAGCAACAGGTGGAGTGATTGTTGTACGTGACACTTCGTGTGCCTGTGGTTGGAAAAAGGAAACTGTGAGTGACATTCATGAAGGATGAATCAGTCGTCACTTTCTTTCTTTCCTTCTCCGCATGAATGTTGCTGGCTGCTTCGCTGGCTTGCTTTGCTAACCCCGCTCTGTGCTTTTGCTCAGCAGGGGAGCAGGGGGTAGAGGAGGAGGTGCAGGAGGTGGAGGAGCAGCAGGCGGAGGAGGAGGAGGAGGAGGAGGAGGAGGAGGAGGGGGCAGAGGAAGGTACTGCTTGTGCTTTGGCCTAAAAGCGTCTTTCTTTCTTTTGAGATACTCCACGGACGGTAAATCAGGCTGCTTTTGTGGACACGGTGCCAGTACTCGGAGGGTTTTTGTTCTGTAACAACTTGACCTTTGAACAGGGACATACCAAACTTTTGATGAGGGAGCTCACTGTTCACATGCACAGTAACTGGGCTTAAACATCATGATACAAAATATATTAAAATTTTTAAGATATATTAGTTTTAGTTAGTGTTATTTATATATACAGTATTTAATGTTATTGAAAAATAATAAAGTCAACATTTACATTTAACATTTAGCAAGCAATTTCAACAAGACTTATTTGTATTGACAGTTAAAACATTGCTACTAAGAAATTAAATATAAATAAATCCTTTAATAACTCAATAAAAGAATAAATAAAAGCATAAAAATGCATATACTTATATATGTATACTTTTTTATTTAATAATAGATTTATACTTTTTAATAAGCTGCAAAGTGAAGTAACCTACTTAAAGCTCCTGTGAGGAACTATTGGTTTGTGTTGATGTTGGCGCCCCCTGTGGACAAAGCCGTACCTCTTATCTCTTTGCTGATTTTGTCCTTCACATGCTTAACACAAGAATCTCATCCTGCTTTCTTTAACAGTCATATGTGTCACTCACTTTAAAGTTTTGGAAAATGTAAACAAAGGCAGCGTGCAGTTAATCGCTTCGTCTGCCAGCAGTTTCAGGCCTTAAAAATAACTATATAGAAATAATCAATCTTGTCGCTGATGGTCTGGTTTGCTTTTGTAGCTCAGAGTAATCACAATTAATTTCAGACTCTTTCATAACCAGCAAAAAACATAAATCTGTAGATCTATGAACATTGAAAAACAAAAATGTACGCATGTAAATGTAAGGAAATAAGGTCATGATTTGTTTATTAGAGAAATGTCTTTATATATTTAACTTTATATTTGGGTATCTTTCTATTTTTGCATTTTGTATTTATGTATTTAATTGTGTAGACTATTTAAAAACGCATTCAGCCGAAACACACATGGCCTGAGTCCACAAAGTTGGTCTTTACTTTCGTCAGTAATCAAACATTTATTTGGGACTTTGCTCTCTTTTCTAAAGTTCCCAAATAATGACTGATCTGCTCATTAACTTGTGCATGCAATTTTGGGTATAAACAAAGGCTTCATGACATGTGTTGACGGGTCTCAAGTCAAAGGTTGGAATGTTTGTTATCACATCTTTCCAGCAAACGCACCCTCCACTTCACGAGCTCTTGAGTGCCTTCTGCTTTAAATACCAGAGAGGGGTAGCTCATTCTGAACAGATCCCTCGTTATCTCTCCGCAAGGCTTTCCATGCAGTCTGAACACACTGTGGTCTATTCTGCTCTGGAACAAAGGGTCAGACCAACCAGCCGGACTCACTCAGCGTGGAGTCATGTCCGAGAAGTGCAAACAAGCTCCGGCTTAGCAGGAATGAGGGGAAAAGAGAAAACAATACTTAATAAGATCCAGCAGCTCTCTTATCTTGTTCCCGTCACCATGAACTTACAAAATGAATAATGACTGACAAAGACGAGTGATCCTTGACAATGACAGTGAGTCAATATCACACCCTGTGAGTGTCTAGATTTGTCACTGATATGTCATTACATCTCTTTCTGCCAGAAGACGTGCAGGAAGAGGACAAACCTGCTGCAGAGGAGGAGGCCAATAAAGAACAAGGTGAGGAGTTTTAACCTGGAAAATGTTGTACAGTTACATGTAAGTGCAGACATCCAGACAGGTTTGTTGCTTTTGTTACCAAGTAGGACATCTTCCAAGTTATGGTGATTAATTCTTTCCGTCTGTAACAACCAGTCAGAGGCTGACGGGAAACTGCAGTGCTATCTCACTAACATGTCACTTTGGTATGTGACGGTCTGGAGAGTCTTCTTGATAAGTTATTTTCTTCTCTGTCATACGATTAGTCACTGCAGACACAACAACTGAGAATAATCCCAGGCCACCCTGTCCCTCCCAGCCCTGAGGCTCTCACTTGTTATTTAGAATTAGGTTTTAGCTGTAAGATTAATCAGCAATATTTAGGCGTTTCTCCATGCTATTGGCAATTACATGAAACACGAGGATTATTAGTCAGATTTAGTCAACTTCGCCCTTTTAATCAGTCAACACCCAGGAGACTCCTTTAAGCTGTCAACTGACACTGGACAGGTGACTTGTACACCTGCCAAAAAGGTCTTTGAATGCACCATTTGTCTTTGCAGTTTGGTTTGACATCTGAGGAGTTTTTTGACGTATGGTGTGCAGTGTGTGTGTAGGGTGATCGGTCCACCACTTCAGTCCAGAGTGAAATATCTCACTAACTATTCGATGGTTTGTTATAAAATCCTTTAACTTTCCTTCCAGCCCTACCAGCAGTTTAATGTTTTTACTTATCAAGTAAATTATCTTTATGTCTACTGGAAGAAAAGGCACAAAACTTGGATTCCCAGTTGATATAGGCCAGGAGCCATTCCCAGCCCTCAGGATGTTTTTTGCTACCTTTGTTTATGTTTACCCTTTTCCTTGGGCCATCACAAGATGATAATGACCACTCCCAACTCAGGGCCGTTTGGTCTCAGGTGCCTTTGGCTACATGATGTCCGAGCACACATGAAGGTACTGCAATAGCATAACTAGTCTTACAGGTATGAAATTTGGCAGGGAGTATCCTGAAACGTATGGGAATAAGATTTAAGGGGCTTGCTGCCATTGTGATTTGAGAAATTACCCCCGACATTTTCAAAAAGACAAAAAAACAACTGTCTGATTGTCAAATTCTCATCAAAAATTGTCATTTTTCAGGCCATATTGTTAAAATTCACTGTCTCAAATGTATGTTAAAAAACTGCCCACGTTTATAAGCTTCAATTTGAGCCCAAGATGACCTTTCTGTCTTCAAAATTACCCTTGCTGTGACCAAAATGCTTCACTGTACCTCAAATCAGAAAAAGAACATTCACTTACCAACCAGATGACTGAAAGCATGTCTCTTGTATCAAGCAACATTTTCATCTGTACTGCTGCTGCTGCTATCTGAAGTCAAGAACGAAAAACATAAAACACTGAATACTATAGTAGTGTCAACATTTCAATTAGTCCAACAATCCACATTGTTTTATCACCAGCCAAACATCAGCCTCAGCTATGCTTTGTTTTTAGCGCTAATTAGCAATTGCTAGCATGCTAACACACAAAACTAAGATGCTAACATCGTCATTCTGAGCATATTAGCGTTGCAGACGTTAGCATGAAGCTCAAAGCATCCCTCTGATTATAGCGCACAGCCGTAAGCGTGGCTGTAGTCTAGTCTTGTTTTAATAAAAATGTAGGAATGCTCCCTCCATTAGCTAAAACACTAGTTAAAGCTGTCGCAGCTTTTGTTTCACATTTTTGGTGAAGTGTTATTCAGAGGTCATGGATGCCATACCTTCTTTGGTGTGAAACTGCTTATTATGGAGCCTCGTCTCCGAGTCATCCGCCTCCACCTCTCCAGAGTGCTATTTATGAAATGTCACACGTGCAACACGTCACTTTCGACACACACCAACGCAGATAAGCAAACAGTTCCTGACTTTCAATGTTGTATTTTGATCTCCTTGTCTTTTAATCTACTCTAATATAGGATTTAGTCCATCAGCACTCCTGACACACTACTATTTACTGGCCCCTGATGCACACTAATTTGACACACTGTCATAAACACACACACCTC
This sequence comes from Semicossyphus pulcher, assembly GCF_022749685.1. Taxonomy (NCBI): domain Eukaryota; kingdom Metazoa; phylum Chordata; class Actinopteri; order Labriformes; family Labridae; genus Semicossyphus; species Semicossyphus pulcher. Next base: position 17,607,263 of record NW_027211637.1, read on the forward strand.
TCACGTCTCTTATTTGTGTTTCAGATGGAGAAGGGGAAGCAGAGGAGGGAGAAGGTAACACTGTTTATCTAAATGTTGGCACGCCCACGCTTCTGTTTTACTTGGATGTATTTGTCCTTAACCTTAATCATACCTGACTTATCCTCAGATTAACTTTCTGCTGTATTGAATATCCTTCTGTTATGAGCTCACACACAGGCTCTATTGTTATTAACTGCTGGCATTACCTGGTAGGATTATAAAAAGTTTTTTTGGTAAGATAGTGTGTGGTCTGGGATAGTGTCTCCTTTTTATATGTTTATTTTCTTTGTTAACAGAGGAGGAGTCCAAACCCAAATTCAAGTGAGCACACATACACACACACACAGGGGGTTTATTCTTCTACACAACTGTTGTGGACACCAAATATTTGTCTTACAGCTATTCTACTCCCTACATGCAAAAACTTTAAATACATTTTCTGGCATTTTCAATATTGTATCTGTCCTGTAATCTAGCACAAAGACCTGAATCAGAAGGAAACAGCTAGCCTGGCTCCGTCCAAGAGAAACAAAAGAACCTCTACTGATTAGAACACTTAATCTTGTTTGTTCAATCTGCACAAAGAAACTGTGGCCTTCCAAACAGTCTGGTGCATAAATTGTTTTTTAAAACTTTGCTTCTGGATTTTGTTAACTTTGGACAGAGCTGGGGAACTTCTTAGCCCTGTTTGGGGCCGTTAAGGTACTTTTTAGAACCTGACTGACGCCATGCGTGTCAAAAGGCATAACTCAGTAAAATCTCAAAACACAAACATGATACATCAGCCAGCAATACACATATATTCAGACTATATTGGACATGACTTACATGAGCAAATCAGTTTGTCGCAGGTCCATCCACGCATATATCTGCTTAGAAATCACAGGAAAACAAATGATCTTTGTTATTTCAGTAATTGCATTAAATCATCACTTTTTGTCTTCAGCATCAAAGCACCCAATGATAGTAGTCTGCTCATAGCTAATTGTAATATACTTTAATAGTTCTAATTTGCCAAAATATAAACCAATATAAGCTGAAAAACAGGGCTGAAGTTGTAGCTAGTCATTAGCATTACTTACCAAGTTCACAGCATGCTTCTGGTTTACGTCCTCCAAAGCATTATTGGAAGTATTACAGTAGTTCCCAACTTTAGAGCACCAAAATGACAAAGACTAATAGGAGTGATAAAATGCAAAACAATTGTCATCACGTTGCTCAGAGTGTCTCGAACTGAACCCTAAGCCCTAAAACAAAACCTCACTCCCGCTCAAAATTCTTATGCCTTAGCATAAATGCAGGCCTAACCCCCATGTGACTATAACCTAAGCTGTATGCCCCACATATTGCTATAAAATCAGTTTAGCGGTCATCAATGTTTAGAAATGCCATAAAATACAGTGGAGAAAACAGAATATGAATTCCTTAAGACTTTAAATCTAAATAAGTAAGACTTACACTTGCTGATTTGCAAAACACTGACTTATTTCTGTGTCTGTCTACATGTAATGGTAAGTTAAAGTTCATTCTGTAACACTGTTGAATGAAACATAACCGATATAAAAAGCAATGTATGCAACAACACAACATCAATATAAGGAGGCTGCTTCAAAGCATAAGCGACAGGCACAGACATGAATACACTGAAGGGAAATATTATCCTCATTTGACGCCAAAGTGACTCGTGTTTCTTTTCTGTTTTTATTTTTCGACCTCACTTCACCCTGTAACGCTCTCATTAATTTTTCCGGTTTTAAATCTGCAGGCCATTTATGATGCCCAACCTCATTCCTCCCAAGATCCCAGATGGAGAGAAGGTGGATTTTGATGTGAGTGACAGACTAGGAATCAGTACAGTAAATACTTAAGCAACATCACATCAGAGGGAGAGATGGTGTACTGAATATCATCACGGCTGTGCGGCCCTGTGTACAGCATGTCTACATTGATCAAGCTGGTACCTCTGAATCACACAGCAGGCTCTTACTTCACTGGTTGATAATTTAAAACATACAGATAAATGTACATGATAAAAAACAGCTGTGGTAACCTGTAGTACACTCAACACCCACATTGTTTTTACTCTGTATTAATATTTTGAAACCATTACCAGTTATTGATATCATGTCTTTCTGTAATGTGGAAATCATTGACACATTGCTCCATACCAATAAGTCAAAGAGGCTCTGAACTCCTGTTTCCTGTGTAGGATATACATCGTAAAAGGATGGAGAAGGACCTGATGGAGCTTCAGACTTTGATCGAGGTTCACTTTGAGAGCAGGAAGAAGGAAGAAGATGAGCTCGTTAATCTCAAAGAGCGTATTGTAAGTGCCTTAGAATACAGCCAATGAAATCTAAATGATTCACAATCATATCGGTAAGATTTGCTTTAAGATCTGTTAAGATGTGATGATTTGTCGTGCAGGACAAGCGTCGGTCTGAGCGAGCAGAGCAGCATCGAATCCGCAGTGAGAGAGAGAAGGAGCGACAGAAGCGTCTTGAGGTATAGTCATACTCACGCTGCTGTAATCCAGTTTATATGTCTTGCATCTACTACCATACCTTCTACTACATTATCCTCAGTCCTCTTTCCCTCTATGTCCATGTTTTTAGGATGAGAGAGCTCGTAAAGAGGAGGAGGAGGCCAAGAAGAGAGCAGAGGATGACGCTAAGAAGAAGAAAACCCTCACCAGCCTTCACTTTGGAGGCTACATGCAGAAGTTGGTGAGCACGTGGATAATTTATAGTGGGGAGGTTTTCATGTGCACAAAAGGGCAAGGATGTAGAAAAGCGCAATGTTTGATTTCATTTTACCACAGACGGAAAAGCGGAGTGGTAAGAGGCAGACTGAGAGAGAGAAGAAGAAGAAGATCCTGAGTGAAAGACGCAAATCTCTGGACATTGAGAACTTGAGCCAGGACAGACTCAAGTAAGTAGAGAAGTATTGTGTCATTTTACCCAAATATGGATTAAAAATTAGGCAATGAAATGTATCATAAATACAAAAACAGCCACACTCCCATTTTCTGGATCTGTGTCTAACAGGGATAAAGCTAAAGAGCTGTGGGAGTGGATATACCAGCTGGAGGCAGAAAAGTTTGAACTGCAGGACCAGTTCGGCAGACAGAAATATGAGGTTTGTTTGCAGCAGTAAACAACAGTATACAACAGGTTCTAATAGATCTTTTAGAATAACATTTTTATCTTTACTTTATTCCAGATTAACATCCTGAGGAACCGTGTCAGCGATCATCAGAAAACGTGAGAAATTAGCTCAAAATCTTATTTTTACTCTGTCAGATTCCTCACACATTTCATACAGATGCAACACCCTGATGGATGCCTGCTCGGGTTCTAGAGCAAATTAAGTCAAGCTAATAGACTCTAAACATAAAACAAGAGAGAGAGGAGACAGATTTAAGAGACAGGGGTTGTAAAGGGAAAAGCAATAGGCCCAATAATAGAGCCCTGAGGGACTCCTCAAGCAAGAGGCTCAGTGGAGAATGCAGAGTCACCATGACTAAGAATAAGTCTTCTGTCATACAACTAAGACTTGAACCACTCCAAAGTAGTAACCTGAGGCAAACACAATATTCCAGGCAAAAAAATTAGCACAGAAATAATCTATTAGCTATTTTTTATAATTCAGGGTTTTGGAACTCTGGGGTCCTAAGATCATACTGCATTATGACTTGAGAAACCTAAAAGAGCTATTAATAAAGAATATATTAACTAGACTAATATTCTGGTAACAGTCCAGCACTTATGTTTAAAAGCTCTCAAGCCCCCGAAGGCTCACTGAAAGAATCGGCTGAATGTGGCAGGGGGTCAGGTCACACCACTCACAGACTCCTTGAATGTTTTGTGCTGACGGCCTTCCTTTTTTTTTTTTTTTTTTTTTTTTTTAATGGATGACAGAGGAATCTGCAACCTCATAATGTTAGCTTACTGCACATTCTTCAGCTTTTTGCAGACAAACAAGTTGCGCTGGTGACTTTTACCTCATGTGACTCTTCCTTTTTTTTTAACAGATCCAAGAGGACCAAGAGAGGTTTAAGGAAATAGACGCCGACATCTTAAACGAGCAGTGTATCCGTCAGCCCGGTCCTGCAGCTTCCGACGCAAACCAAACCTTTCCTGCCACACCCCAGTCACACCTAATACTAATACCGTGCGAATCCAACCCTGTTGTTTAGCTCAGTCTCACTTCTTTAGAGTTTCCTGTGTTTAAGGGTGTAAATAAAACGATCTTTGTTCAATCAATGACCTTTGGATGTGTGTTCATGAGTGCATTTAATGGCACTCACTACACAGAGAGTAAAATGACTCTGCAGTAAATTCAAGACATGAATGCAGGAAGCCTGAAGCAAAGACAGGAAGAGACATTTTCCTACTCATAGACAGGCTCCAACATGATGCTACTCGAGCCAACGCCTAGACCTCCACCCAACACACACACATACACACAAAACTGAAAGACAGTTTATCATTTTCATAAGAATGTAATCCAGGTTGGAAAATCCTCTTTAAAAAAAAGTGGCTCCAACCTGACTGGCTTTCAATTTTATTTCCGCGTCCAAACAGCTCATCTTAAAGAAAAAAATACACACAACACTTCTCATGATCTTGATCAGACATGCAGACGCAAAAATAGAGACCAATTATTTCATTGATGTGGATCTGATGTAGGCCGAAGTGTACTGGAAAACTTACAACTTGTATCTAATCCAGCATTCCATTCAGTGATAGTATTATTGATAAATTTGAAGCCAGATTTTACCAAAGTCATCTCAATAATTAAAAGCAAACACACAAAACCACAAACCTCTTGGTGTGGTTAAAGGGTGGAGACTTTGGTTATTATTATTCTTATTGTGTTCTACCACTAAGAATAGGGGAAATCTATTTTAATCTAGATTTAATCTACCATATCCTAAAATAATCTAGCCAAAACTACACACCAATTCTTTCCAGTTCAAGATGATTTATAGCCGTGAACAATTACAGTCTCTTTGAGGCACCGAGAAATTTCTAGTGTGTTTTATAATTTCAACACTCTGTGGAGACTTTGATAAGCGAGAGGGAAGTCTGCATCTGTTCTTTGATTCACTGCTTCACGTTATCTGTCACCAAAGTGAAGCGGAGCAGAGACACGAGTTGACATTGATTTGGTCACATTGGGTGCAATGAAAAAGAGATACATTTAATAAACGAAAGACGAACATGGTATTTTCAGTATATTGAGGACACTACTACACAGTTGGTGTATCTGGTAAAACTCTCACCAAACTTTGCTGTAAGGCTTATAATTTTGTTTTGATGGTTGTCTCTCAGTCAGAGAACGGCATGCACAAACCACAGATGTGCTGGAATTTCAACTCGGAGCTTAATGAGTCCAAGAGATCAACATAAACAGATGAACAGTATCTTGCAGCTTGGCTCGTCTTGTGTAAACATCAAATATACACAAAGTATCACCCTCTTATTAGCAGATTGAACTTTCTTAGAAGTTGTCTGTTGAAGAAAAAAAAACACCACTAACAATGTCTTCGTGTCTGTTATTTATTGTATGTACTGAGCGGCAGGAAAAGCTCCAGATGATATGCCACACACAAACAGTTCTCCTAAAATACATTCTGAGCAATACTGACATCAAATGAACCTCAGCTTAAAAACAGTCCACTGTGGTGTGTTGTTGGAGCCGTGGGAAGTCACAGCCGATGCCAAACAACTCACATCTTTGCAAGACAGCTTTAGTGATTTGTAATAATTGGTATTCAAAAAGCATTAGAGGTTTCAGATGATTTAAAACCTGTATTTAGTGAAGCATGGTAATGAGAGTAGATACCCTGTAAGAGCCCTTAAAACGTTATTAGTAGCAGAAAACGTCAAAAAAAGACATGTATATTTGAATGTGCTGCTCCTAAAGTCTGATGTTGTGAATGTTTATTATAATCAGACTGATGTTGACTGAGTTTTCTATACATTGTTAACATAAGAGAATCGGCCCTGGTGTAGCATGTTGTGAACTATATTAAAATACTTCTCTGTCTCCAGTTCCTCAGTTTATGCAAGAAAACAAACAACAATCAAAAACAAACTAAATATAACATACAATTTGTAAGTTTCAATATGCAAGGTTATGACATCAGAAAAAGAACAAAGATCTCACGACACTTTCAGGCTTTAGTTTGATATTTTGGGAAATACACTCACTCCTGTTCTTGTCAACAGTTGGATGACAACATTGATACACCGCTCTCATATCTGCCTTATAAAAAGAAATCCTCTGCTAGCTGTTAGCTTAGCATGAATACTGATAACAGGGGGAAACAGCTGGCTCTGTCCAAAGGTAAGTATGTATAGTAAACATACACCCGAACTGTAAAAATGACCCATTGTAAACTTGTAAAACCACAGGGCGGCGATTTAACACTTTAGTTTATATATGGATTAAAAAAATTGTTTTTATTATAGAGCTTAAGAGGCGATACTTTGCAGTTGTTGTTTCCTTTTAAGGGAGCCAGGCTAGCCGTTTCCCCCCATTTCCAGTCTTTGTGCTAAGCTAACCAGCTGCTGGTTGTAGCTTTTATTTAATGTGCAAACATGAGACCGATATCTTCTCATCAACCTTTGGCAAGAAATCGCACAAGTGTAAATTTTTTGAATTTAGGCACTCATGTTGAAAGCTGTTTCTGTTCATGTTTTTATCAAAGAAAATTCTGTTTTACAGAATAAAACAAACAACAGAAGAAAGTAACAAAGAATTAAAGATTACAAATGTAAGAATTCTTTCTTTCACGTGAAAACGTTGCAAATCTAAGAGTTTCTTAAACTGAGCATTTGCTCGGTCCTTTCATAAAACCTGTCATCTGTCTGCACATAATAATCTATTCATACACATTCATTGTCTATTAACTTTAAGAAAACTAGCAAAAACAAAAAATTAAAAATGTTATTATGCTTTACACTTAAGGAGCATAATCCGATAGCAACAGTATCACAAATACACGGTGTGTTTATTTTCTTTGTAGCTTTTCTTATTGTTTACTTATAACTTTCATTTTTGGCTGCTCAGTTCTTCAAGGCCACAATACCTACTTTATCTTTGAACACGTTTGACAATAGTGCCACTCATGAATCAAACAATCATTGCATGCCGTAAGTAACTCTCACTGCAGATAACATTGTTTATCCACATTGTCTGGTGTATTGTGACCCAGGCTGTAAGAACAGGTTTACGCTCACACACACTTAACCTACCAAAAACACACTCACCCATTTATATACACAGAACAGAAATACATCCAAATTAAATACATATGACAAGGCAGGATTATTGATGAAAGTAAAAGCTCTCTTTTCTCTAAGCTATTTACAACACATGATCTCCTAATTGATAGGCTCTTTCGACAAGATTATTATGTGAAGGATGTAATTCTACTCTCCTTGTTGCCTGGGTGGGGCCACAGCAGTGTCTAAACATGCTGGTTTCCATCTGCAAGCAGACACACAAGCACACGCAGGGAAAAAGCCAGAAAGAGAGAAAAACTTTTAATCTTTATGATGAAATTGGGCTAATTTCGGCTCCAGTCAGCCGTTAATTTAGAATACATGCACATACAAGCACTCAGGAGCAAGTCATACCTCTCAGGAGCTGTGGTGCCGTTCCACTCGCGTCACACTCAGTCGATAACTTGCGCGAACCTGTGCGCTAGACTGGTGTTGTCATTGACGAAAAGGGATTTGCCCAGTCCCAGCTGTGGATCAAAAAGGTACAAAGAAATCAGTTAAGGGTGTCGCACAGATTATCTCACAAACAAAAGTTATATAACACACCCAGCTCTAATTAGGAGAGGAAGTGGCTGTGTCAGCAACTTAGAGGAGCTTCAGGCGAATAATGGCAGTTTGAAAACTGGAGGGTTTTCCCTCTTTTGCCAAGTCTCCTGCTCTGTCACTTAGTTCTAAGATGAGACATGTTCAGGCAGTGCACTGCTGTCATACTACAAGCACATCTCATACCTAAAAAAAAATCTTTCATTGGCTCTGTCTATCCTTCACTTCGTCCATCTCTGTCTCTCTGTCTTGTCCTCTTCTTCCTCTCTTTTCCATTTTACATGTATTACTCCTCCCACAATAGACAGTGAGCACTGAAAACCAGTCCGCCTGGATTCCTCCGTGACTGTTTCTGTATTCACTGAGCTCTTGGGTGGGGCAGGAGAGAAGGGAAAGTGTGAGCCAGACAAGTAATAATAAACCAATTTTAGCCTGGCCCTCCCGCAGCATGTGCAAGGCTGCGTGAGCATGTGCTAAGCTTTAACCTGACACACGTATACAACAGCTTTATGTTGTGTCTGCCTTAGAAAATACACACTGTCAGTCACAGGAGAGTCTTTATAATTTACCTTTTTCACAACACCTTGCAAACTCTTGTCGTTCCATAAGTTGTAGAGCAGCAGGGAAGCTGCTTTGCTGCCTTTGGGGAAAGACCTGGGACAAAAGGGCAGAGGTCATTAGGAAGCACAAACAGGAGCAGTTAGAACAATAAAGGCAAAAACACACACAAGCAAGCAAAGATTGTGTGGATAAGGTGACTGCATCTTTTTCACGTTCCCCGGAACATTTTGTTGTATTGTTTCTTCAGTAGACAGTAAAAGTGCTTTAAATACTGTAAGGCAATCAATACAGCTTTGCAAGCTGAACACAGAGATGACTACATAAACACTTACCCATTCTCACTGAGGTCAGCCAGCGATGTCACCAGTTCACTACTAATGACCTTCTTGCTGACCTCAGGGTCGGCCATCATCAGATTCCGTGCTGTGCTGCAAGCCGTTGCTATAGTTTCATCAGAGTTTCCCCTTTCCCGGGGAGAAGTGATGAGGCTGGTGATCTCAGGCAGAATCTGCTTTGCTGCAGAGAAGACACAGAAAACAGTAAATCAGTTTTATGTGGACTAACTCGACATTTATGTTTCTGCAAAACTACCACATCCTGTATTTACATTGCATGCTTTTACTTACCCATGGAACTTTGCAAACTGCTGGTCCGGGACATGTTCCCCAGCAGAGACAAGGCAGTCTTCTGCAAGTTCCGGTTAGGAGACTTTAAAAGGGAGGACATGTGCATCATAGCCCCCAGCTTTTGAACCAGAATCTGGCTCATGGCACTGGAGCCCTGCAAGAGAAGCAAACAAATACAGAAGGAAGAAACTACATTAGCTCCCACTTCACTGTCTATATGATTATTAGATTTGCATTGTGATTCCAAATCCAGCTGGCTTTGTAATTTCTTTTTACATTTACACGCCTCTCACTTTCTTTGTTCTAGTTTATTTGGTCTGCCCTTATAACCTCTGAATCCCTGGAACTGCAGCTCCACCCTTTCTTGTGAAACCAGTTAGTTCTTGCTCTGCTTATGAGTCATAATTCCTTCTAAAGCTTTGTCTCTGCATAAATCAATATAAGATAATATCATTCCTACCACACACTAAGGGTTAGATAGTTATTATCTTGTTGAACTCACCAGCCCATTGCTGGCAGTTAGATTCTGCAGGGCACCACAGCAGGCTTCCAGTGTGGCGTCCTTCTTAGATGAGCTGAGCAGAGACAGGTACGTCTGCATGGCTTTGGGGTGGCACAACCACTTCACACCAGATGGGGTGCTGTCCTCTAGCATTCCTCGAGCCACATCAAATGAAAACTGAGAATGGGTGAGAATGAGAGGACTAAAGGCTTGTCATGATTTAGCAGACAAACATAGGTGAAGGTGTAATGGTTGATGCCTACCTCCTTTTGAACCTTGCTGCTCCTGGGGCTGAAACATCCAATCGTGGGGCTTTTACTCTCCGCTTGGCTCCCTGCTGGAGGCTGGAATTTGGCGAAGCACTGAGGAGACTCTTTCTCCAGTTGGTAAGTCAGGTTGTGGAGGATGCATGCACAGTTTTCGACAGACTAGAGGAGAGAAGAAGATATTATTTATCTCTTATGACTACTTTCATAGGTCGCTAAAATTGCAAATGTACCTTCTAAATTTCCTGCCATATCCAAGCACATTTGTCAAGGAGTCATTCACTGCACATTTATGATAAAGGAATACCTCATATGAAAAATAAAAAAATCTGAACCATACATATTAAGTCCTTGCATGATAACTTTGAAGTTATTTTTGGTTTGCAATACTGTATCTTACAGGTAAAGTATATTTTTTTCCAGAAAAGCAACAAAAAAAGAACATACTGACTAATTTAAAAAAATAATTAATAAAAAAATTAAGTAACTTTTTTATCAAAAAAAAGCTTCTTGCTAAATTAAAGTGCCAACAATGCTTAAAGCGCAGGACCTCCTACATAACCACGGAAGTTCAACTTACACTGTACTAAAAGAAGATAACTTATCAGGTCTATCTCTCCCTCTGTATCTAAAACACACGGACAACACACAACCACCACACTGAGCTGCATTAAAAGACGCCTGTGTAAACATGGTACTAGCACAGACGTGCAATTAAGCACACACACCCACAACCTCCACAAATGAATGGATGCGTCTGCCGACTAAATACTGTATATACACATGCTGACTCCGCCTACAGTATTTGTGTGTGTAGTATGTGTGTGTGTTCATGTGCTCAAGGTTGGTGGCTTCTTTTGATTACCCTGGGCTGGGAAAGTAGCGTTGGGCTGGTAGATACATTTTTGGCTTTATGGTTGAACACCATAACAAGCTGTCATTTTATGGTCAAAAACAAAGATTTTGTTGTTTCTACTCCAATTTTTACCGATTTGATTGACATGAATTGTATTAAATTGTATGAATAAGGGAGGACCTGTTTACTTTGATGTCATTATCATGGCATATTAATTTATTTATCATCCATAATCCTTTAATTTTTAAATAAGTTGGATTTTTTTTTGTTGCTCACATTTCATGGCAGTATTTTATCACTTTATTGTAATTTCGCCACAACACCAGGGGTGCACTTCGCAATTTTTGCATTTGGTTGTCTAACTTTTTATCTTTGGCAGATGCAGATATGAAGCTTTGTATGCTTATGGCCTGTTTTCTATTGCGTACGTAATGGTTTAACGGGTTCTGGCAAGGCTATGATTTGGGCTAATAACATTAATGACAATCCCTCGCATTAACTGTGCTATAAAAAATAAGAATAAATAGTAAAAAGCCTGTAAATATTTTGTTTGAGTTGCTTAGATGGAACCATGTGAGCATTGTCATGTGACTTTAACAATTCATAGATTGTGAAAATAGCTGCTAATTTGTTGACCACAGCAGTTTTACTCAAACTGATGAAGATGGTGGGAATGGAAACTGCTCTGTCGATTCGAGATGAGAGTGCGTTACCTTGTCATCGGGGTTTTCCTCTGCCACACAGGACTGGACGTAGCTCATGAGGGAGTCGATGAGGCCGGGGCACTCTCTCATTGCCTGCCTTTCCTTCTCTTGGGCGCAGCTCAGGTTCCTACACACATATCGATCATTTATTTAAATACACATGGAAACTCCTTCATGTGGAGAATATAGCACCACATACAGAACTGTGAGTCCCTCTACATGTTACAATCACACCCTGTTAGTAAGCTTGATTGATAAGGTACAGGTGTACAGAAGTATACAGGGACAGTCGTAAGCAGCTGCAGTCATCACTGTTGCTTAATACACTTTTACATTAGGTAATTACAGAGTTAGCAAACAGCCCTCTTGTCTGATTGAACTGAATAAGGGTGTAATCCTTCTATTAATGCAATCTAATGACACAAACAGTAAAGTGTGCTGGTTTTTTATCTGAACTCTGCCTTTAAAACATAAAAGTTGACCATGTAAAGGCCCAAAAGCACTGATCTTAATTACAAGTTCTCACCGCAGGCATCCTGTGGCGCTGTGAAAGACATCAGGGTGTACGTTGTTGTTGGTGCTGCTTTCTGACCAGCCGGTGAATGGCACCACCACATTCTCAGTTAGGGCAGGCAGTGCGGTCATTATAAGTTCTCCCTTCAACTCATCGGCCGAGGACAGGTTCCATAGCAGACCTAAATATTACCGAAAAAAAGGGAATGTTCATGTCTGTTCATTTTTTATGACTGTAGTAGTCATTTCATTCAAATATGTTTTTGGCCTTTCGAGGTTGACTTTATTCTTGAAGTAATAATCTCGAAGATTTTCATTTAAATCAAATCTGTTGCCAAATGAGGACATTCGCGGAAAAAAATCACAAGCGGCGCCCAGTTAGTGACGCGTTTTCCATCCGCCAGCAGTGGTTGGTCTGCCAGAGAGGGTAGGCGGTGCTAAGCGGCAGCTTTTCCGGTCTCTGCAAGTGTTGCGAGTAAACAGTAATCTACTATGGCTGAACAAACAAAGAAAAGATTGATGACATACAGATACAACTACAAAAATAAGTGAAAATCCAAAGAAAAAGAAACAAATTCGACGCTCAGATGAAGGCAAACGGTCTAAAAACAAGGCGACGTCAGTGAGGAAAATCAAGAGTTACAACCGTAACAAAGGAAGCCAACCGTGGACGTCTGGTTATCTGGGACGACAATTGCCTTTTTTTTGCCATAAGGTTCCCCCAAATAAATCGCAACTGAGATCTTCGAGTTTATAACTTTAAAATAGCGTTTTAGAAATCATGTTGGACTCTATAAAAATTGTAAATTACTAAAAATGTCCTTGATATAAAACTGTGCTCTGCTTTATCATCATCTTTTCTCTTCTATCTCAGTTCATTGTATCATATTCTATATATATGACCTGTTACATGAAGTAAAACCAACCCGTTTGATGTATGGATTTGTCCATTGCCTCTGTTGACTTGATCTGCTATTTGATTCTATTTCTATGTTTTGAGTAATTTGTGATATATTTCCCATAACGTTTATGCTTTTTTTATGTAAGGCACAGTAGGCCACTGTCTCTGATTAAAATGCCCTACCAGTGATTTGTTTCTGGGTGTCAGTGGAATCTGTCTCCTTCAGCAGCTGCAAGGCTTTAGCTATACCGCCACAGCGCTGAACCTCCAGCTTGTTGTCGTGGTGCTTGAACACCAGGTTCCTCAAAGCCCCAGCAGCAGCCTGGCTAACCGCAGGGTGGGGGCTCCGCAGCAGGGTCACCAGAGTGGGAATACCTTCAAGTTGGTAAACCTGAGACACAGAAATGTGGAGGAAACGGGTGTGAAATATGTGTGAGAGAAAGGCGTGACAACTGACTGACTTCACAGAACCAGCAGCCAAGTGTGATGATGAATGATTTTTCCTCCCTTTCCCTCAAGGCAGGTTACACCAAGGTCTTCACAGAGCGCCCAAACAATTCTATCACCACTGCCAAATGATCTTTACACACACATACGTATATCTATATATGTATATACAACCCAGCAGTGCATGTATGGAGGCTCTGTCTGTACACGTTAGGAAGAACAGTACACTATATTACAGAATATATAAATGTGCAAGTGCTCTGACCTCCTGTTTGGCCTGCTCCTCCTTGTAGGTGGTGTGTTGGATGAAGGTTGCTCCACACTGCTGGTAATTTACATCAGGGTGAGACAGGAACTGTACAGCCTCCCTTAGGGTCATGTCTGACATGGTCACTGTGCTGTTCACGCTGCAGTTACAGGTACAGGAATGAAACAGAGGGTTAGGAATTTCACACAAAAAAACAGCAGTTTAATGAAGTGAGTTTTTTTGTATTTTAAAGATAAACTTATTTGCTGCTAGTCACATGACACATCAATGTAAGAGAAATAAACTCACCCTGACATCTGCTCCAACTTGGTTGCTTTCAAGGTTCCCATTTTGCCTTCGGTCTGAGATATGGCAGAGGCCGGTCTGACAATGCGTGTCTGGCTGTTGGTCAGGGGAATGCCATTGGTCATCGAATGCATGCTGTATCTTTGGCCACTAGTCTGGAGGGTTTGCTGGCTCTTAACAGTCTGCCCTTTAGCTCTCTAAAAAGAAAAGAGCATTTTACAATGTTTAAACAATATGGCAATGTGAAGAAGAAATTGGTTTAGTTTAAAACATATGAACATGTTAGGGTACTTAAGTGGCACTACAATTTAACATGAATATAACTGAATACCATAATAGGTGCAGGAACAGGAGAAAATACAGGAGCCAAGGCAGGGTCACTGCGGCTGGGTTTCAGCCCATTGGGACTCTTGGGCCAGGTGGAAGCGCTGACTTGATGTTCCCATAAGCCAGGGGTGCTGACATGTCTGGATCCCAGGGTTTTACTGGACATAGTGCGACTCTTCTGAGTATTAAACTAAAAAAAAAAAAGAATGAATTATTCAGACAGTTTACATAACATAGCATCCTAACCACATTTCATTCAGATTAGACTTAAAATACATAAGTCATGAAATCATAAGTAGTTACACAAGCTTGTTATAAAAACCTGCTGCTTAGTGAGGGGAAAATTCACAGAATGCTGCTAAAGTGGCTGATACAGTGCATTTGTCAGCTGGAATGAGGATAGTAACTTTACTTAAGTATTTACAACATTACTGTACTTTGTAAACCAACTTTAGTGTAGACCACTGTCTGCTCTGCTGTGATGCTTTGCTACATAATATGCTGCAGACTGTGCTAAGAGTTGACACCATTTCTAAATCACTCGAAGCATTGTTTTCTGTAAAAAATATTTTCATATAGGCACATATCATAAAAGACATATGCTGTAAGGCCCTGGTTCAGGATGTGTGCTGTGCGTGCGTGCAGTAGTAGTGTTGTTTAGTCACATTTCATGTATCCACTGATTGGGTAATCCCAGCCGCAGTTACATTTACATTGTACAAACTTGACGAGCCCTACAGTAGTTGCATTTATGTTGCAGTTTTTAGTTTATTTCTGTTGGAAAAAGGCTGCGAAATGAATTAATTGTAGAGGGAATATGTTCTTCTTATGCACTACCTACTTGTCATTTTAGTTGACTATTACAGCGTTGTGTTTTGTGATGTTTGGTTCTCAGGTCCAAACTGCACAGATTTTAATTAAATACATTTGAGTGGTTGAAAAAAAATTGGGTCGTGATTTGTCATTAAGGAGGTGGTGGTGGGTCCTGAGGCCCGCACAGTTGAGAGAACACTGCTGTAAGGGATATCTGTGATAGGCCCGTATCAGGCCGATACGATTGGCAAATCAATGCCACCTTACGCTTTCTCTTAAGCAACACTCTCGGTTGAGAAAAAGGAGGTAACCCACTTTCCACATAAACAATTTTGGAAGAAATCCCCTGAAAAACCAAGGCAGAGGAATTTGACCTGACACAAATCCTGCATACCTCTCCTTTCCTTAGTTTTTGTTGAAGGCAAAAGAACCAAACAAACCAAAGTAACATAATATCCGTCACTGGACACCAGCTGGAGCAGTCGCCTTAAATGACTGCTGGTGCAGTTGAGCAGTTTCACACAGAGGATCTTTGTGTGTACAAGTCAGAGACAGCACCAGTTCAACCTGTCTTCAAAATCCTGATGTCTTGAAGCTTAATCTCTTGTAATAAAGTTGTGTTTACGTATCAAATGATGAGGAATACACTGTTTTGGCTCTGTGTGTGCTTGTGTTTGGGTGTGTACTAAACACACTTTTCAAGCTTTATCACAGAGTAACTGTACTTGTCACAGCCTGAGCGAAATGACAGAACATGTCTTGCTAATGCATGAACCATGAGTCATTCCTGTAATCAAACATGTGTCTCCTATTGGCCCATTTGAAAAATGACAGTAAAATCAGGCAGAGAGGAACATACCCTTTACCCCGTTAGTGAGGAGGGAAGTGTGCAGGACTAAGACAACAAAAGGAAGAGCTTTTCCCTTTCATGGCACTCAAAAATAATAAACACTTCAGCTGAAAAGAAATCAAACTTTTTTCTCACAATCAGTCTGAGATGTTGATGTTTTGATTTGGGGAATTCATTATTGACTAAAAGGGAAGTAAGCCACTTACACACACGGTCACACAGCACGCTCTGTGTATCAACTCCCTCCCGTTTCAAACAGGACTGGTTGCTAAGTTACCAGCCGTACGTCAGCCCAGCTATATAGCAGCAAAAGCATGATGGAGGACAGATTTGTCAACACCACCTGTGATAAGAACTGACAGCGTGTTTACCCTCAACGTGTTGCATGCTCTCTTCATTTGGGTACAGCCTGACTGAGACACCGTGGCCTCATTACGTCACAGGCGCGACAGGTGAAGCGCATGCAAATTTAGGAGAACAAACACAAGCAGCACAGAGACACAGCAGTGAGGGACTAAAGAAATAGGTTATAAATATTGAAACAATTCTTAATTTAGGGCTTTTGCTGCTATTTACACAGGAAATAAAGAGAGCAGGATATGCAAGAAGTCATAGCTGACTCTTGTGGAAATCATATTTGAGAGAATCGTTGATGATTATGAAAGTTATGATGATGTAGCACATGGCACCCATGATGTAAGATAAAAAACTACTTTTGATTCTTTAGTGCAAGATAAAGAAATATAAAGTCCTACAAGGTCAACAAACTGCCACACTGCAACCTTAGACAGGATGGCTTACCAGTTGTTTTGTTTTTCTGACTTCCACACAGAAACATTCATATTTAACTCCATTAAGTGGCTTCTGATGGACTTATTATGGCAATATATACCACAACAAGACAGCTAAAATATTGTCTTTAACTGGTCATTCCAACTTAGAAATTATAAAATATTTCTGGTTGTATTACCTCATAACGCTCAATGTTGCAAATCAATGAGCGAGGCTGTTTCATGGCATTATGGTTTACATTTTTGCATAAATGGGATGACGTTAGTTTGTTTTCTATTAAAACAGTCCCATCTAGAGTTCCTCAATAGTATTATCACAAAATTAAGTGCAATACTGCATGTCAAAAATTGAAATGCTAGCTCACGACCAATACGACAAAAACCAAAAGTCAGGAAATATGAAGACGCTTTAACAGCGACTCTGCATGAAACTGTGAATTTGGCATTACAGCTCTCTGACAAATGTTATCACGCTAATAGCTTTGGCTTTATGTTGCATGTATTATATTGTAATTTTTTCCCTTTAGTTAAAGAAATATTCATAGAGCATATACAGCAGCGCACATTCCCATGCTTTACTGTATGACAGGTAATGCAAAGTTCAATACACAACAACAAATGTGAACTTAGAGAAAATGTGTGGCTACCAGCTCTGCAAGACATCTTTAATCAGGCAGGCGAAGTATTCAATTTGTACTTGGAGTTTTATATAAGGTGACTGTTAGTTCATCCAAAGTGTGTCACAAAGGAAAACACAACGTGGCTGACAGGCACGTACGTATTTCATGACGTGCTGATTATGGGCCTTCAACAGTGAGAAAAACACTTATCAATTATCACACCCCTTTGACATGCCTCAGTTCACTGTTATTAGGTCAGGTCAGGACAACGCATAGCAAATTCGTATTCCTATTCATACACACACACACCCCTACTTTCGCAACCACAGTGATGAAGTCAACATTGCTCCTCAGTGGTATTTGGATTAGTCCTGGATTGCGAATGAGTTGAACTCAACGTGACTCTTGGAGGCAACACTGTAATTAAAAAAGGGTATTCGAAAACAAACTTTTTTATCAACATCACAGACTCCAGGCTGTACGGTATGTTCTGTTAATTGTTGATTATACAATATAAAGCATCTAACGCGCTGTGGCGACATCAGTTTAATCAATGATGCCATAGAAATGATTGCCAAACAGGTAAAGCCAGGTGGCCACAACATGAGCTCAGCTAGTCCAAGTATGCTGTAATGTTTCATAAAACAGCACCATCAATCATCCACCACTGGGAGCTCCCTCAAATTAGGCGTTACCACTAACTTATAGGCCTTTTCATAGTCTCCGTGATTCTGTTATTACTTATCATTACATCACCAAAAACCAAACGTCTCACAGATGCGTTGCGACACATTAACAGAGAGCTGGGAGGGAATTTTGGAATGTGTGGGAGCTTTCAGTCATCTCAGGGAGTTTAGCATATCAACACTTTCACCAAGCTTTCACCATCAAGCACATCTTTTTTGCATCAAGTCATTTTTCAAGCAAGCTCCAGAGTTTTATGTTCTCTTAAAGGCACACTGCAACATTTTCAGGAAGAACTCTTTTTTTCCTTTGTTGCCCAGAGTTAAGTGTCCATTTAAGCAGATAGTTAGCTTAGCTTAGCTTAGCATAAACACAGGGAAACAGCAGACCTTGCTCCGTCCGAGGTTAACAATATCTGTCTACCAGCACCTCTGGGCTAAGCTTTCTGAAGTCTCTGCAACGTGCCTGAAGTCACTGAGTTTGGCGAGAAATAGTCCCGCATATAATTCCTTGTGAACATCTTTTCTTCTTCACTGGATTGGATTTTGCAAGCCTTGAACATAGCCCGGTGACTTGTTTCCCTTTTTCCAGTTTTCTAGGTAAGCTAACAAAAGTAGTAACAATGAAGTATTCCTCTAAAATGTTCTTTACTTCTAGTTTAAGGGTTCTGTGCAATGAAAAAAGGGGCTAAAAGAGAAACAATTACCACTCTGTTGTAGCCTGCCGACATGCTGGAGTTGGTGCGGCTGTAGTTGCCATTTACTTTGGATGGAGCAAACTTGAATGATCCAAAATCGTAGGTTGTCAAAGGCTGAGGACTCAGGCCTGTTGAAAGAGGAGAAGTGTGAGAACCGAAATAAAGAGGCAGAAGAAGAATGCAAGATAGGCCGTCAAACAGAACTAATCCAGTGATGACTTTTTCACCTCCAACATGTTACTGCGGGCAGACTGAAAGAGCGAAACTAATCTGAAACTCACAGATTGTTGATCTTTCTGAGGGAAGATAAGATGTCCAGTGAGCATCAAACACAAGACAGCATGACGGTGTTATAGAAAACTGTCGTGTTCGTTAAGAGGGCTTCAGATTTCAGCCGATAACTGGTCTGTTAAGGGTCAGTGTAATTTTAGTCAATATCAACGACTGAAACGGTTAATGATTGGAGTTTTGTTGTATATTCCACATTCAACTTGTAGGGTATTTTATCAATCATTATTTAGTTCTTCTATTATCAGGTAATGCATTTCTAATAATCCTTTTGCAGTTCCCTTATTTTATTTTTGTCTTTACACACACACATTACATGAGCATAAATCAAGATTCCCGCCTGCCTTGAGTCAGACATGAAGACAGACATGACATCTTGTCAGTCACAGTAAGTGATGTGAATCAGAGCTTTACCAGAGCCAACGTTGGGCACCTTTGCCTGTTCTTGTTTGATGATTCAGAGAAACGTGAGGCTCGCTGACTTCGCCATTACAGGATTATGGTTGTCAAAACAACGACTTAAACATCACTGCCAACAGAATATACATCATTCATTACATTAACCGAAAGTTTAGCTTTGAAGTTCGAAGCATTAACGCAGGTTTCGAATGTTTCATTTGGACGTACTTTCTATACAGTGAACATTTGCGCTTCCTTCCTCTTCATCTTGAAACACTGTACACCTCTTTTGATAAAAACATTAAATATTTCACTATTTTCTTAACACTGTTTGAATTATAAATTTCCTATAATTATTTTTTGACTTCTTCAGCAGATGATTTAGCCTGTTTCTGACTCTGATTCTGACATGTGAAGTCTTTGCAGGACAGAAAAATCCTCCTAAAGTGACAGAAGGACCATCTCACCAAATAAACCTCAACCAGCCTCAAAGGGTCAGTTCATCAAAGTCACAAATAAAGGGTTTTCTCTCTCGGCCGAGTCATAGTTAGCCATGAAAATTGTCTCTAGGTGTTTTGCTATATCTTTCTCTGATACTTCTTCTACAACTTCTACACAACTTCGATACGTAAGACCTCCCTGTGGTACGTTTTTTGAGTTGATTTTGGTCAAAGAAATTCAAGGATTTCTGCACACTGAAGACGGCAAAGCTGAATCATGTGTGCATTTCATCCGCTTGATCTTGACATAGACGTAGAAAGAATAGACTAATAAGAGCAGTGTGATTAATCCAAATGAGCATCTGTTCTGCACGACTACTTGCTGCTTGAGCACAACATTTTCCCACATTTTGGTGCAGCAGCAGAAGCGTCAGGGGCCGCTATTGAAAAACCTCAGCAAATAAAACCAAATCTATCTGCACGCCTTGATAGTCCTCAGGATAGGTGGGATTATTGTAATTTTGTTGACCTGCCCGTTTAAATATGTCCGAACTGACTTAACCTTGGCTTAACCCACAGCGGCGATGATCAAACTAATATCAGATATTATCATTTTTGTTGCTCCAGCATTGTCAGTAAAACAGCGCCTTTTACACCAATTAGAAAATATTTATACCACTTTTTGATATTAAATTAGCCCTAGTATTAAAGCCTCAGGGTTTGTGTGCAACTCTAACCTTGTGGTTGTATTTTGTATTATTCAGTGTTTGTTTACTGTAACATAACCTTTGCCCTGAGCAAACTCAGGTCTTACTTTTTAAAGTTCAGGTTTCTTTTTAAACTTTCTTAAAGGAACAGTGCAATTTTTTGATTATTCCTGGTTTTTATTGTATGCCTCTCATATAGGCTACATATTCCTCTCTGCTATAAATAGAAATCATTATTACATAGGCCAATTCTAAACAGACCAGAGGTGTCCTTATCACGTGAGCCACACATTTCACAATCACTTGTAGAATTGAAAGTGTCAGTAAAGCTGTATATTAGCACACAGATATGGCCTACTATATAGATTATTAACAAGCTCTTCTGATAGAGTCCTCTGTTTTCATACAGAACTGCACTACATCTGAACTCAACAAGAAGTGCTGCACATAAAATACTCTGTTTCTCAATGTTGGTGGATCTTCATAATGCTTGTTGCAGTGATGCCAAATTATTTTGAAAGACTAAAATTTTCTCAATGTGTCTGTGGGCTTTAAAAGCCCATGGGCTGCAAAAGCCCATGGGCTGCATTCCTCACTCCCAGAGAAAAACAGCTTAGGATAAGTAGGACGTTTCCCTGACAGTAGTGTTTCTGAGAGTACACAGTGACAAAAATGTCTTGTTCAACAGCAGCCAAGGATCCTATTTCACACCGTTGATATTGCCTATTTAACACTGGAAGGTCTTTTTATGCGTTACCTATTATCGGCTAACGCACTTAAAACCTGCCAAAACAAGTTACTTATTTTCTAAAATACACGAGGTTACACAGGAAGCATAATAAAGGTTTGTATCCACTTTTATCCCACAAAGAAATGATATTGGGGCGGTAGTGGTCTATTTCGCTGCATCATAGGGCCAAAAACGCTGCACGGGAAAACAGCAAGTTCCGCCTGTTTAGAGGATACAAGTGCTAGCTTCCTTTTGGGAAAGCTTTGTGACGCATTTTCCCAAGGACGCACAACAAATCTCTAATATTAATTTCAGCAGGTAACATAAGGATGCTTTAACGTAAAAGTACTTTTAATGTGAATGTAAAGGTTACAACACAGATAACGAGGTGAGGTAATATAGTAATTTTTCCATACTTGTCGGTGAGGGAGACAGTGTACCGTTCCTCCCCTGTTTCGACTTGCTCCTCTTGATGGTGTGAACCTGGTCCAGCACGCGCTGCTGTCCCGAGCGCAGCTTGTTATCGGAAGGCAGCGCGAGCGACGTGTCCTCCGCGCTACCAATGTGCGTCGCCGAACGCAGCGGCTCCGGAGCCATCATCTTCCCAGCTCTGTGCCCTTTTCGTGAACGTCTCGATTAAAGAAGTCTCCAAACAGAAGTGTAGACCCGGAGGAGGAGTAGGAGGAAGAGGAGTGCTGCCCAACTCAGCGCAACGACTTCAGCAGACGTGCCAAGTATGCAGATAAACTAAAAGTGTTCCCAGAGCAGAGGCGGTGAGCTCCACCCTCAGGACCGCGCCCCATCGAGGTGGGACCGCAGAGAGTTCACAAGCAGGTGTGGAGGGAAGGGAGGGGCGGAGGCAGACACGCAGAGCCTACATTAAAGCTTATAGCAGAGTGTGCAATAACTGCCCCACTAAGCTGCCAGGGAGGATTACAACAAGTTCTTTGAAAGAAAAACATCCAAGGTTAAAAAATAAAAAAAAAGACGAAGAAAGAAATTATTGTTGTGTCATAGAAACATCCTATCTGCTCCCTCCTACCTGTCACTAGAAACACTAAACGTATGAATGAATTTGACTGCATTGTAGGCCAAAGATGAAAAGAATAATACATTTTGAAAGCTAATTACTTCTGTTGAAATGTAACTTGTTACTTGAGTAATTTCAATTCTATGCTACTTAAAACTTATAGTCTAATCTATTGCTTCATTATTGGAGTAAGACTTTACTCATTAAGATTAGATATAAAAAATAGTTAGAAAACTTGCTCCACTTTAACCAACTACAAAATTGAAATGTCACCAACACACTCATGCATTATCAATCCTGTATTATATATTATAACAGTATACCACTCATTGGGCACACTGACAGTTTTTTACACTTTATGAATACTTTGCTATTAAGAATTGTACGTACATGACATTTTTAATGCAGGACTTTTTAGTTAGTATTTTCATGTTACAGTTTTGTTACTTATGTGTTCATTCAACACTGCTACTAAAGTGTGTCCATTTGAATATAACTTATGGTCCACTTTGCTGAGAGAATTATTGTTCATTAATACCTTAAATAACATTAGTATAAAATATATAAATAATTAAGGTTAGTTAATAAGGGGAAAAATTACCAAGTTGTGAGAAATAAATTTGGCCTGTTTATTCTCCTTTTTAAGAGGCTATTCTGCATGATGACTGCTTTGACTTTGAAAGGCATACTAAAGTACTTTGCTTTGCTGATGTCAACGATGGGCTATGAAACTATAACTCGTTATATTTGTACGCTTTGTTGACTTGACCGTGTGATAATTAAGCTGCATTAAAAATACCTCAATCAATGGAATTCAGACCTCATAAATGTTCATTACTTACACATACTATTCCCACTTTGAAATTGCATACCTTAGATCTACTACACATAACCTTTGGCCACATATACAGTGTGATGAAAAGATATGCATGCCTTATCTATTAAGCTGCATTAGCTACTATGCAGTAAACTCTCCTTGGGTCAACTCACCATTTATTACCTGTAATCAACATGGTAACATTTTACATAATTTATTAAAGTTTATTATAGTTATTTTCTTCGCTTATGTAGAGAACATTCAATTACCTCTGTGTTTGATATGTTCTTTTGAAATTAAGCTGCATTGCCTTGATGTTTTACTTTAATCACTCTTACTGTTGAGAACTTACATAGTGCTTTTCTAGTTGTCCGACCACTCAAAGTGCTTTTACACTACATGTCACATTCACCCTTTTACCCTCACATTCGCACACTGATGGCAGAAGCTACTATGCCAATCTCCAATCAGGAGAGATATGCAAATTTGTAGGGAGCATTTTGGGGTTCAGTGTCTTACCCAAGGACACTTCCACATGTGGACTGTAGCAGTCGGGAGTCAAACCTTCCAACTGAGAGACGACCGACGCTGCCACTGAGCCACAGACATAATTCACTTATACATTTTTTGTATTACAAATAGCGTATGGTGAACTGTTTTTCTCCCCCCTAAATCATAACTACTGACCTTAATTTCCATTATAATCACCCAAATATGTGCTTGTACAACTTAAAATAAAACCCCAACTACAACTAATGTGTAATATATGATGTAACATGTACAAACAAAAAAAATGGTCTGTGACAAAAATGGCCCAGTAGAAACTAAAATATTTGTTTGTTTAATTTCAAATTAGGGGGGGGGGGTAAATTGACTTAATTTAATTTTTGAAGGACTAAGATTTTTCAAAAAGAGATATAACAAGTAAAGTGTTCAGAATATTTTTCACTGAAATGTAAAAAAGCTACAGAAAAACCATTAAAGCACTGTAGATCATCATGTCCCTGACAATACACATAATTTAGTATAAGGTACACTTCTCACTTCACCTCTGAGTACGTTAGAGTGGCCTGCTTTTACTACATGATTTCTGTCCAAGCATATTGTAGAAGACAGAGGTGAAACAGGTCACGGTACGGTTCGCATTATTCGGCTCGAGATAGAACAAAGGTTTAAAATGAGAAACAGATGAGCAGAGATGGACGAGGTGAAGAAAAGACAGGGAGAACATAGAGGGGGAAGAAGGAGGAGATATTACGATCTCATGCTCTCTGCATAACCGGATTGTTTTGGCGTAGTTTCAGTAGGTGACACTTTCCCACCACACCCTTTGCTTTAACACTGCCAAGGTAATAAATGAATATCATGTGTGCAATGTACCTGTGAAGTTTGTGCGTTTACGACATTGAAAGTCAGTATTGTTTGACTAGAGATGTTGGCTGAGGGCCAGAATAAAAAGAAAGATATGCAGCGGTTTTTAAGCCCCGTTTAAGCGATCACCACATGAAACAAAACCTCTCTCAGCGTTAGTCTATGACATAATAATTTACTGATTTAAAAAGAGAGACACTCATGAGCAACGTGTTAGCTACGTTAGCTGTGTTTTTGTGCTGCTGTGATGCTGGCAGGGTTTCAGGGTAGGTACCACACCCAGCCTGAGGGGTTTGTGTGTGTCACCGTTTACCACTTGCAATTTTGGCAGCATCGCTTTGGTGAGTTGGGCCTTCGCAGACAGATAAAACTCTGACTAATGTCTGCAAACAGTTGTATAAGTCGCTCTTAACCTTGAGAAAGTTACATTAAAGACATCTGTATGGTGTCACTTTGAAGCGTTGAAGCATTTTCTGCAGTTGTAAGAAAGTATGATAGTAGTAATAGTTCTCTGTGTCTCCAACATGTCAAAACACAAGCAAAAGACAGAGAACATTATAACCACCATAGTGCTTTCATAGAGACAGAAAGCATGTGAAGTCACACCTCAACAAAAGCCCTCTTATCACTGACACTATGCAGTACATGCCTTGGACAGTTGCCAAAACATCACAACATATACTTTTTTTTAAGACTTTGAAAGAGCTTTCAGGTGGATTTACAGGCATACTCATCTGCACTTCTCATGATAATGTGTAGGTACTTCTTCTGAAGGATTAAGGAGGTATGAGAAAGAACATTAAAGTAAAGAGAGAACCCATTTGATGTGATCTAGACTGACGGGCAGAAGTTTTGTTGTTGATTAATGTAGAACCTTTGCCCCACAGAAACAGGACAGTATTGCATATGGTATATGGAGTGCTTCCTATAGTAGATGTTAACATAAAACCTCTGTTTAAACCTGTAGGTTTAATACCAGCATTTGTACGACATTTGAGCGCGTATTATGAATCATAAATAGTAACACATATGTCTGTATACTACTGTATGTGAACTGTGTGACATATTTTTCTTACAATAGTCTATTGTTTGATTTTACGACTACACAGCATTATCTGTGGTCATGTAACTGTGCGGAGACGATGGTATGTGTGTGAGTGACACGTAAATAAAGCACAATGATAGGGTGGCCACATTATATATGGAGTGAAGGTATGTCCTAACATGCGGCATGTCAGAGCTGTTGATATGTCACAGACTCTGAACTCATTCATCCGTAACTTCTGTAAAAATGAGGGGACAGCACCATCTAGCAGGCCAGATGAGAACTGCAACCGATGTGTGCATGAAACAGTGACGCAGGGTGAGATAACACTATATGAATAAAGCTGTCCCAAGTGACTGTAACAATGTAGGAAAAATGGCTGCTGGAGTCGCAGTTCTATACGGCAGAAAGAGGGTAAACTTTTTCACCTTTGGTTCTGTCACGGCACCTCTGCTCGGTCTACTCTGATGTTGATTTTGCGCTCTTTTCTTACTTCTTTTTTATGCCATATGTGTTTTCTATGTGTCAGAGCAACTGTAACGCCCGAATTTCATCCCGGGGATAAATGTATTTCTGATTCTGTGTCCAGGGATGTAGTGGCAGGCTAATCAGGGTGATATCCATATAAGCCAGAGCAGCAGCCATTCTGGGACAGATACCTCTGCGTTGCTCTTTGTTATTACAGCACATTTCCACTCATCCGCAATATACACAACTGACTTTACAGTTTATTCACATCACCTTGCTTTTGTTAGTTTTTACTATTTTTGTTGCAGATGAATTTCTCAATTAGTACACCGTTACGTGTCTCCCGTTTTTGTCTCAGTCCAAGAGCCGAGCGAAGCCAGTACAAAAACCAACGGTTAGGGCTCTCAAAGTGAGGCAGCTTAATTGAATACATTTTTATTTTACATCTGTTATTTTTTCTCTGCAACATATCAAAATGTCTCTTTTAGAAAGTCGTAGTATGACTAGAGCTTTGTATTGTTTAATAGTGGTGCCTAAACGACAAAAATCAAGTCACATCTTATTTGAAAGACTTTGATTTGTTCCCCTACAAAGTCCTTTTTCTAAATAAAGAAATTGCATCTTCTTGTACTGAACTGCTTACAAAAAACTGTTCCTAGATAACTGCTAGGATTTAGATAGGGAAGTCTTGTCTCCTTCACATTCATAACAACTTTTTTACTTGACATAAGCTTTTCAGTTGGTACACGAAAAGGATACTCGAGCTAGGTCTTTAAGGGTTATCTGTGGAAGATGTAAAGATTTGAAGTGTCTCTATAAGGACTCTAAAGGCTACAGGATTCTGCAAACACCATGTGATTTTATTGGTACAGCATAAAGGCACAGATTTAATTCACTGAGCATACTTGACCAAAGGAGTGATGAGGCACAGCCATCCAGAATACATAGACAGGAGAAAAATTAAATCAAAACATTTTAGCTGACCACACAGTGAATATTGTTATTAAAAAACTGAACCAGTCGGCTCTTACTTTCATCACAAAGACGGGTTATTGTCACCTTCTACATGGTTAAAGATAATCCTGCCAGGAGAGGGCGCAATAGAGTCAGACAACTTTACTATAAAAAATACTGGTAGCCATGTGTACCAGAAAGAAACATTACATACAACATAAGGGATAAAAAGAAAGTGTAAGCGGAATAATTCGCTAGTGTTATCAGGCAGAAATCTCCCCCAGTGCACTGTGGGTGACCGTAGTGTGGTCTGTACCATTCATCATTTTGTATACAAAAAAAGATCAAACTGAAACACCCATCATATACGATGCTTAGAGTAACACTTCTAGCTGTGCTTGAAAAATACAAAAAAGATAGTTCATCTTTACAAAAACGAGTCCATTGTCTTGTTTTGGCGTATAAACAGTACCATTACAAGTGTAGTGTACACATCCTATACATCAGTGCTCCTCAGGTTAAGGCTTTACGAGCCAAAGCACATTCTTATCCCAACTCACGTGGAGGTAGAAATACTGCAGCAAGCCCACACGGTCCGAGTGAAAACAGTAGTGTGTCGATGAACAGTAAAGAGAATTCTTTCTTTCACAATGCTGCTGACTCCAGGGTGTAAACTGAATCTGCTTGTGAACCATTTTTGTTTCTAAAAAACAAGTGAGCCGAACTTAAAAACACCTCCTTGAGATTTGATCGAAAGGATCTCCCCCTCCACACTCTGTACCACTGGAATCCTTTAAATGCACCTAAATCGATGGCTCTCTCTAACACTTTAGACTGTGTTTCAAATATAACATGTAGTGCATTACATTCTGGAAAGAGGCGCACGCATACTTTCTGTCATATGATCGTTATGAGTTTTGCTTAAACCAGCGAGAAATCATGAATCCACACGAAGCAGTGATACACCATTATAGGCTCATTCCATTCCAACCTTACAGAGATACTACAAACTGTAGAAGACATAGTTATTGTGGCAGTTACATTAACACTGATTAAATGATTTGTTTGCCAACGTATATTCAAACTCGTCTCACATCAGTCACACCTGTGACGTAAATGCATATGCTTAGAAAAAAATAATAATATTCATTTTTAGTACATCGCAACTACATTCCCACTGTATATGGTTGCAGGTGACACATATCAACTTCATTATATGTATGTTTAGACACTTGCTGGTATTTAATTTTGAGTTTTTTCAGTGAATTAGTTTAGATCTTTATCTTTTAATTAAAAGAAAAGGCCAAAATCTCTAATCTCTCAGAAATATTGATTTGTTCTGAATCTGAATAGATGGATTTCACTTTAGAGTTTTAAGTCATGGGATCAAATACTGATGGAACCGCATACATGCTCAACAATTAACAGGTGTGACTACAGTGTGACTGTTGGTCTGTTAAAACAAGTGTGTGTTTAGGGTAGAAGAGTAGGGATTCTGTGCTGAAAATAGTGTTTATGTACGTATCAAAAAGTCTGTGGAGAGTCTCTACGTGCACGCAACGTGCAGCTAGTCGTTTACTAGTCGATATACGTGGTACTGTGCTCCATGTTCGCTAGTGGACACTTCAAACACAAAGGCGATGCACAGCAGAGTCTCCTGAGTTTCTCTGTTGGACACCACCTAACAAGAGACAGGAAAAACATTGTGAATGTCAGGATTTCAAAATAAAACATCACCAGTCCAGAGATACAGATGTGGGAAATAGCTGAGGTGCGCATACCTGCAGGATGGTGAAGTTCTCCAGTACACTGTTCATCATGTATTTCTCTGGCAGGTGTTTGAGTTTGTGAATGAAGTTGATCATATATTCACACATGGGGGAGCGATTGATGCGGAACACATACTTTCCTCCTTCCATGCGTGCATATTCAGTCTGAATAGGATGAAACCACACATGCACGTCAAAATGTAACTTTATGTTCACATGTTCAAGTATGAAACCTGTTAAAGGAACTATAAAAATAGGTATCATCTTCTCACCTCAACCTTCTCTACCACCTGCTTGCCAAAGGAGCAGACCTTTGTCGAGACACTGATGGTGATATTTTCTGATCCACTGTACTGGCTGCTCACTCCATAGAACACGCCAGAGCCCTCCTCGATGTCGCTGCTCAGGTCCGCCTAGAACAACGACAAAAAGATTGACTGAGCAAGAAAATAGAAGAAGACAGATACCCTAAAGGGCCTACGCCTACGCCATATCTCTTTACCAACGTGATTCAAAAACACATGAGAATAATAGACAATTGATTGCATAGCTAAAATATGTGCCCTTTAAGTGGGAACAGTGTTATTGTGTACTAACCCAGAACTTGACGAGGAAGAAAGCGTTGTGTGGCCCTTTTTCATACAGCTCCTTCAGGCCTCCTTTTTTCTCAGAGAACTTGTCGTAGATCTGCCTCACATCTATGGACTCCAACACTGGGTCGTTGTAGCCCGGGTTTGATGGGCCAATGTGCACGAAAAGGTGTTTATACTGTAGAAAGGAAGGAGGTATTAAAATAGGGTGTAAACAACATTATATACTGTAAGATTGCATTCATGTCAGGATGTCTGTACCATCTCCCGGTCTCTCTGGCTCTCCATAAAAGCAGAGAACTCCAGTAGCCGGAGTTTTGCAGAGGCGATGGTTCTGTCTTGCCATACAGGTGCTGCTATAGCTGCTGGGCGCGGAGGAGGCAGGGGCTCATAACCTGTGAAATGTTTACACCATCAAAACATATATAACATGAAAATAATCATAAATTATTAGTGAAATTTGTAAGTGTGCTTCAGACATACTGATTGGTGCAGGGACAGGGGCTGGTATTGTAGTGTACGGTGGCTGTGCAAAGGGCTTGATGCTGAAAAAGAAAGAGTAGAGACCAAATAATAAGTAAGTTAAGCTTAAAAATAAGACTCAACAACTTTAAACAAACAAATCACTAGTGATACTTACTCCTGAGAATGTCCAGGCTGTCCTGGCATAGGACCGGGCCAAAACTTTACAAAGGGAAAGAAGGGAAACAGAGGAAATAGTATTACTCAGACTTTTACCTAGGGGGTAGAGAAGAACAGATGTGTGTGCATGTCTGTGCGTCTGTGTCTCACTCTGACTGGCGGAGGGAACGCAGTCTGGGGTTTCATTACACTAGCAGACACAATCTGAGCTGATGAGAGGTTGGCTACAGTCTGCAGAGCCTTGTCTTTGGATACCTGGTCCTGAATGACAAAGAGCAAGAAATACACAATGATAATGCCCCATGCTGAAAAATCCAGAGAAAATGTAGGTTAATGTTCCAGAGTCAGCCAACCTCCAGGCCAGTTTAGACAGCAAGCCAGCCAACATATTATACAGTACATCAGCATGATGCAGTAACTAGGAGGGAGGACAGGAAAGAAGGCAAAGCAGATATAGGGGGATGCCAAAGCAGGAGGTGCACCAAGCTAGCAGGCTAGCAGAGCTAACAGGAGCCATCACCAGTACTGAACTAAAGCCACTAAAAACAAAAGAGTAATGAGCAGGATTTTTTCCAGTCTGGCAGTAGATCTGCATCGTGGACTAGCAGTAATGTGATGCCAACCACAAAGCACAAAGCCTGAAGCAGAAAACTGTAGTTGTATAACCAAAACTTACCAAGTTCATGGCCTATGGCAGAGAAGACACATTATTAATTACCTTTAATACATGGAAATTAAAGGCAGGTCATAAATACACTGTAAGGCAATGAGGGAAAACACCTGTCTCACTCTTTGAACGCACCCTGAACCTTCCTTATCAAACACACTCACGCTAAGCTAAGAAAAACAAACATTATAAGTTACATCTTATTAATCCGTTAGACGTTTATACAAGGAAAATCTGAGTTACAATGTCCACATGTGGTTTAAAGCAGCAACTTCAATCCCCTTCTGATGTTAAATTATGTCACAAAGAACCTTTATTACAGAGCAAGTTAAAACCACATGAGAACGGCTTTAACAGAAGAGATATAGAGGACTGAGGGGAAAATGTCGTAGAACAAGAACGTGGAGATCAGAAATGATATAAAAAGAGAAAACTGAAATTTGTCACATGTGCACATGAACAAGGGGTACATTAAATACGCCCTGTATGTCTGTGTGTTTGCAGGCATTTATGTAAATTACTACAGCCATGCACATGCTTAGGTCAAACATACAACTACTGAGTCTCATGCAATTATCTGTCCAAAGCCACAAGCCTCCTGAGACTTTTGGACATGTTAACAATGCATGCATGCCAAAATTAGTTCCACAAGGTTCGGTGCTGGAACCACTTCCATTCACATTATATATGCTTCCTACATAAGTAATATATTTAGAAAACACTCCAATGATGCATATGAATGAAGCCATATGAAAGCAATCAGTTGACTGTACTCCATGTTATTTCACTTTGCCCGTAACACCATAAAAACGCTGATGATATAGCTCCCCTAGGTGGCATAACCCTGGCCTGCAGCACAACCATAAGGAGTTATCTTTTATTATTATGTGACCAACTTCTACATAAAACAATTTATTTTGTTTACCAAGCTAACATTGTGAAAAAAAGACAAGGAACATCCTGTCTCAAAAAGATGCAGAAAAACTACTCCAGGCAATTGTTACTTCAAAACTAGTTTATTGCAATTCCTTATTACTAGGCTTCCCTAATAAGTGCCTAAAGACTCTCCGGTGCGTCCATAAAGCTGCTGTGCATGTCCTGACAAGAACTAGGAAATGGGATCATATTTTCCAATATTACCTTCTCCTCATTTGCTACTACTTAAAAACTAGAACAGAATTTGAAGAATTTCTTTCTTGCCTTCAAAACTCTTAATGGTCAGGCACCATCCGATTAAAGAGCTCACAGTGCCCTACTGCCCCACTAGGACATTATGCTTCCAGAACGCAGGCCTGCTTGTTGTACCTATAGTCTTATGGGACGCAGAGCATTATTTATCAGGACCCTCTTCTGTAGAACCATCTACCAGTTTGGGTCTGGGAGGCAGACAACCTGTCTTTAAAGAGTAGGCCTAGAAATCTTTTAATAAAGCTTATAGTATAATATAGTCATGCTTGCCTTTGCTGTTAGTTAAGCTGCTATAGGCTTAGACTCTGCTATAAGCTCCTCTCTCTCCATCTGTATGTATTCAGTCCTATAATTGCATGTTACTAACTTTTTCCTGTCTACAGTGAAAACACTAAACCAGCCATAGTTAACTATTTACAAGTGTCTAGTTGTCTCCACAAGCCCCTGTAGCAAACACTTTAGCTATGAGGAGGTACATGTGAACTATGGTAGTACCCACAATGTAGATATGGAGCATCTACTTGCATAAACAGTTAGCCCCCCCAACAGCCAGTATAAATCAGCCATAAGCTCTTATAAAAAATAATTGAATGTGTTAAGTTTGATTTGGGCCACATGCAGAGCGAAGCAGCTAGCATGGTAAAGTCAGTAAGCATGTGTACCTTGAGCTTAGACTGAATTTCACGCGACTTTCTCTTGGCCAAGACTTGCAGGTGACTAGAGACCTGACGAAAGACAGGATGAAGGACAGAGGATGGGAGGAAAAGGGAAAAGGAAAGGAAAAGAAGAGGGGATGTGACTACAGAGAGAGGGGAGAGTCGATTCAGCAGGAACCCACCTTGATGCTCGTCTGGTATTCTCGTACCCTCTTACGTGCCAGAACCTGAATGTGACTAGACACCTACGGGGGCCAGAGTTACCCCCATGAAAAAAACACACATTCACACGATGATGTTGCAATTTTATAAGCATAGTCCCAGAATGATCACTTTTAGAAGACGAATAGGTAAAGAAAAATACATAAGCTGCTCCTAGAAAATCCTATACACTGCAGTCTTTAATAACATTGGTGCATACCTGTTTGCGCGTGCGCGTCTTCCCTGTTCGTAGCTTGATGTAACGAGCTATCAGCTCATTTCGACCTAAAAATGAGGAAAAAAACAGACATAAGTTGGCCGTGAAGAGGGTAAATATAAACAAAAAGGACAAGGACTGTTAAAATGAATGATGCTCGAAGTGAATCAAATAAATGTCACAGTCCTTGCCTTAGCTTTTGACTGTAGTACGTTCACTGAAACCCATTAAACTAAGGGAAACAATGACAGAAGTGGCTGATCTAATAAAATAACACCAGGTCATAACACACCTGGCTGGATCATGAGTACTTCATGCTTTCAGCATAGTGCTCACAGTGGCCTTGAGGATCTCACCTGGTCAAATGTGTGCATGTTTAGGTTGAGTTTAAGCCATGGTGTAAGCAAAAGATGAAGATAGGTGGGGATACATTTTCAATTCCCAGAATGCATTTGACGTCAAGGCAGCATGATATGAAAGTTTAATGTGACTGCACTCAGTGGAGAAGATGATGAGGCTCTAATGAGTACTGCATGACTACTGCATCCCTTCACACACACAATTATCTTGATTGCCTAGCTTTGTTTCTGTGACTGAATGATATTCTCATTAAGGAAAGCGTGTGTTAATTCAGAGTCAGATTCGGGCTTGTTTAATGGTAGAGTTACAAAATGGTTTTTGTTTAGTTCACAGACTTTCAAAGTGTGGTGACTTCAGACTGCTTGGTCAGCTCTTTCTTTCTCCGGCTCCCCCAGCTCCAACCACACCTGATGATCTGCTCATTCGTAATCCAAACACGTGAGCAACATTATTTATTTCTCTGCTGCAGATGTCAGACTCAGAAAGAGACTAAAGATAAAAGGTGACCAAATAAAATCTGACAGACTGATTCCGTGGCTGTCACAAATTAATCATTTATATACATGTGCTAACATCATCATCATCATCACCATCACCGACTTTCTTTCTGGGAAGTGGTGCGACGCTGCAGAAACGTAGGTCACATCAGGCTGAGTCACATCAGCTCTTTGGATTTACCAGAACACAGAATTCCCCAAAATCAGCAGAAGGGGCTGACTCAGACCCAGCAGTCTGCTCCAATTCCCCAAACAGGACACATGTGCATTCCTATGAACTAACACTACTGCGCATAGAGCCAAATGCTTTTTCCTTAGAAGTAAACCCATACCTTTGTGTGTGTGTGTGTGTTTTGCACCTTGACACAAGAACACTTAAACTTCTGTGAGACTTTTCGTCACAAAAGACAGATAATGAGAGATAGACATATAGAGTTAAAGAGTGACATAATCAGCAAGGCTACTTGCAAATCAGGCATATTTCACGTAAGACCAGTTAAGGTTGACCTCAGAATCAGAATCAGAACCAGAAATACTGTATTAATCCCTGGTGGGAAAATCTAGCTCCTTGCATCATGTTGGCAGATTTCACAATCTGATTGAGCCTCTTTAACCATGATTGAGTTATCTGCAACCATCCAAGAGAAAATTCAGCCACATGCCTAAAAAGATTAAACTTATTAAGTATTTCTCATTGTTCTAAAAGATACAATTTGGACTTGAGGGAACTTTTAATCTTATATGCAAACTTCAAAGCTTCGTATTGACTCTGTTTACACCGAAAACGGCTGTTTTAAGTTTTAGAGCTCAAGTTAGGAAGAGTAGAGACAAGTAGATCCTTGATACTGTATCGGTCATGGTGAAAAATATGTTAGTTAAAGCAACATAAAGAATTCTGTATGACTTTATTATTTCGCTTCGATTACAACCAAAGTCAAATTATTTAATCCCCTTTTCTACTTAATTATATACAATATAATATAAAAAATGTAATAAATATGTTGTATGTACAAATTTAAGGGGTTAATTCAGGGTTTAAATACATTTTTTTTGGCAGAAACACATATCCGTCATTAAAATGAAAGGATATTTAAATCACAGAATTCACAATATGGAGGTGTGGAATAAACCCTTTACTCTAGTTGGATCGTCCCGCTCTTAGTATAAATGTTATTGGATCACATGGGAACTACTCTTACATACTTGCACACCTTGCCATAAGTAGCTGTAAACTGCTTAATAATCTCCAGAACACAGATCAAGGGCATTAAGTGCAATTCATTAGGTTTGATAAATGCAGGCCCCAAAAAATAGAGTCATTTAAAAAAGCTGCATCGAGAACAACTAATATGACGGTCCTGAACCTTCCAGTAAAGACTGCGTCATTACATTTTCCTGCAGTTTTCATCTTTTAAGGTGTTTCTATCTACATAAGATGTAAAACATTATTGCATGTTCCCCTCCCCCCTACATGTTTGTATAAAGGACAAAACCTTTGCCCCCTTTAAAACAAAATGCTGTAAAATACAACTTCCCACGCATATTTATTCAAAAATCCCCAACGTGTAAAAACAACAACTGTCTGACAGTCTCAAAAAGTCGTACCTATTACCAACATGATTCTAAAATATCATCATTAAAACAAGCAGGCTCTGTTTTATCTGCGTCACCCTGTGAGTGCAGGAGCAAGTGATCTGTCTGCTGATCATCCTTTTTTGGGAGTACATGCCCTGACACCGTAATCCAGTGTGACATCATGGTAGTAACATATGACTGAGAGCGAAGGCAGCACAGAGACTGGAGCTCAATTACGGCTGGCCTAGTTTAGCAGGAGGGGGTAAATATTCACATGCATTGGGGTAGAAGTAGATTTGGGGAGTTTCGCATTTGAGGGGCTTTCGGATGGTAAAATTCCTTTATCAGTTAAATGTTATCTTTTTCTGCTCTTAGCAGCAATGCTGGGTAGTAAATTATCTGAACCCGACTGTTCAAGTTCAGCGGAACTCACTAAATGATTGTAACTGTTTGACTTTGATATGCAAAGTCATCCACAGGAGCTGCTGTCTGACATGAACTGTGATCCATAAATGCACTTCCAATTTTACCAGTTGACTTCATATTTATATATATATATTAAAAAAAAGCTCTTAAAGACACACTAACAATGTGTCAATTTCAAGTGAAAACAGACGAATTCACATTATTTATAAAGTAACATTGTATATGATAAATAATGTAAGGAAAATATCACATATGACATGAAAAAAGCTGGCACGCTCAACTCAAAAACTACAAAAGGATTATCGGTGCCGACTCGAAGATATCACAGTCAGCACAAAAGTCGTCAGCACTCGCAATAAAGTCTTTTAATGCATAAACAGCAGCTGAATGAAACCAAATATCACATATAACCAGCTATGCAAAAAGGTTTCTCATTGAACTGTTTTATGCGGCAGTGACTCAAGATTTCGGATGGTTTCAAAATGAGTGAGCAGTGGGTAAATGTGTGTCCGAGTAGTCTGTTTTGTGTCAGTGTAGCATTCAAACTGTTTTTCAATATCAGGGTAATTCCCCTCCTAACTGCCTGAGACAGGGGGGATTTTTAGACTTCGGGGGGGACAGTATTTATGAGTTTTACTTGGCCCAATTTTTTACTTCCGATTGTATTTCTTGCTCTCCTCTAAGTTGGTATCATAAGTGATCTGAAATATAACATCACACCTTTACAGTTATTATTATTATTATTAGTAGTAGGAGGAGAATTTGTATTGTATTATAATATATAGCAATATTAAGTTTAAGGCTAATTAAGTCCATGCACAATGCAAACCACATCTTGAAGAGCTCATCGCCAGATTTAGCAGGATGAGAACAATAAATAAACTAAAATGGACACTTCCAAGCACTCTGTGTTTAGGAAGTGGCTAATAGCTATCACTAACTTGATGCCTCCTCAGTCCCACAGCAAACGATGAAGTCATATCTCTTGTTCTTAATGTAGCCTAATGTTTGTGCTGCTCTTCATTATGTGGCACATCCAGACGGTCTGTCCTGCATGCAACTTTGTTAACTTAGTGACTAATGGGAGCATTATGAAACATGAAAAATGAATGCAGGAATCTTAGACTCTAGACTTGCAGGAAACTAACATGTTGTGCGAAATACCCGCATTCTGGCCCCGTTCCAAATGTGTGAGTGTTTACTCCAATGAGACTTTTGTTGTTTAACGAGAAGGAAGTAGGGGTGGTCGACACAGTGCGCACACACTTCCCACAAAAGGCTGTAATGTTGAAACAACCTTTTCCTCCCTGTTACACGGGATCACATATCCCGTTTCCCTCACAACACACTCTTGCACATGCACGACACAGGCTGCCGCAGGCGGGAATGCCAACCTAGTCAGAAAAAAACAAAAAATGCTGGGAATGTTGGACGAGAGCCAAGGCCTTCAATAAGGTAGATAGAAATGGTCAACAAACATCAAGTGCTACTCGCAGGCTGCATCCTGAACGGATTCTAAAAAAGGGCTAAACAACAAGTACCATGCAGTCCCAAAGACTTATATGAAGTAGTTTAAGTAATTAAATAATAACTCCATATGTTTACCTCAACATGACCTGAAATATCAACCTGCTTATCCTTTGACCCCATCAATACCGGCTGCCCTTTGACCTCAGAGTAAAATAGCTCTCTCCCAAAATACTTGCAGGCAGATCAGCTGGGCACAAACTGAGAGGTCTTTACAAGACCACCCAATATCCCTCTAGGTGCTAAAGTTTCCTTGCAGGCAAGGACTTAACTTGACATACAAAGCCCTATAAAGTGTTAAACAAGTACAAGTGAAAAAAATAATCTGAGCCTTTAATCTATACTTGTAAATAAAAGGGAAAACAAAGATGCAATTTAAATCACCTCTTGTTGTTTTGCGGTGCTATGTTAATTAAAACTTTG
Source organism: Semicossyphus pulcher (assembly GCF_022749685.1). Lineage (NCBI taxonomy): Eukaryota > Metazoa > Chordata > Actinopteri > Labriformes > Labridae > Semicossyphus > Semicossyphus pulcher. The sequence continues at coordinate 17,644,820 of NW_027211637.1, forward strand.
CTGTGCTTATGGAGACAATGTTTGTTTACACTGGAATGGGGCTTTGCATACTGTAGATAACCTCTAATGACAATGCTGCAAAGATTCTAATTTGAGAGTAAGCCAAGAACTGTAAAAACCACATGCAGTACAGCAGGTCTTTCCCACGAGCTGAATGCTTTCACCTCGATATAATTGCCTCAGATAGAGTAAGGTGGACTGCTTCTCCTCTGACTCTCCTGTACTATCTGTGAAGTTTCAAAGCTTTGTCCTGCAGACTGCCACAATCTGCACAGTAACCTTGTTAAAACCTTGTTATTATAACTAAAAATGAATGTCCTAGTTGGAAAAAGGGCCTTAAAACATAGTGAAAAAGTCAAGTTTGTGGCACACAAAGTTTTGTCATTTAATTTGGTTTAAAAGGAAAAAACTGAAGGACGGAAAATGTGGACAGGATGGCTGTATGACAATCATAATGTGCTCTTCCTCACCATACATCTTCCCCTCATCTGAAAGTATGATCTTCCTCCTGCCGCAGGGGGGGTAGATGGCCAGAGCTTCCTGAAAGCTCTGCTCGATGTCCGGACTCCACACTCCCTCAGGGTCGCCGTCCAATCCACGGTCCGCCCCGTCTGCCAGTCCTTCTCCATCGCCACTATCCTCCTGCGCCCCGTCAGGGCTGCCACGGCAACTCCACTCCGACGCAATGATGACGGCTCCGACAACAACACACCTAGAAGATACATACAGGACAAGACATTTTTATAAAATCACAACTTCCTGTCCTCTTGGTTACTGTTGCTAGAGCCGTCAATATTTCAGCATGTCGGTTTCGTACACCGTGCAAGTACAATAATAACAGTGGCAGATTTAGCTTAAACCCTAGAGGCCCCAAAAATAGGACTGCATGCAACAACAAGCCATGTACTCTACATTTGTCACATTTAAGACTTCCTTTCATTGGCTATTATTACTTAGTAGTATTTAAAATAATTTATCAAAAAGGTAAAATGCACTATAAGCAGCAACAAAAACAGAAGTCCCAGGTTCAAAGTCAGGTTTTCTTCCACATTAAAAAAGCATCACATCAAAATATGTACTGCAATTTTGAGGCAGTGGGCGGTATTTGTTTTGATAGCTAATGAATTTAGACAAAAGGGCACCACAATCAGCGATGTTTAAGATTTTAATGCAGCCGTCTTCTGGATGTTTTGAAAACACAGAACTGGTTTAAATCATCTATAAAGCAACATATACAAACCCTAAAATGTATAGTCTATGTGAAGGTAAAAGAAACAAACAACCAGGGCCTAAAATTGTGTTAAAAGGGGGGAAATCCTCCCCATAAGGCTTCACAAAGGGGGGATTTTTACACCTACGAGGGGATAGTTATTGTAGATTTAACTATGGGATTTTACTGTCATAACTTTACCTCAAATTTCATTCTTCGCTCTCCTTCAAACACCATCAAAGACTGTCTGAACTATAACGTATGTGTAACATAAAGTTACTGCGCCATTTCTGAGACAGTAATACTTGTCTTTTGACTGCTCCACCTCAGTAATGTTACATTACTGAGCATTATTATTATACCAATAATACTAGTAGTAGTATAAGAATTTATAGTGGATTATATCATATGAATACCAATAAGTATTGGGCTAATATAAGTCCTTGCCCAATTCAAACCACATCTTGAAACAAAATTTGTCAGTTGGCAAGGATAGAAGCAAATCAAACACACCCTTCCCAGCAGTCTGTGTGTTAAGGAAGAGGCTAGTAAATTAGCTAGCGAATCAAAATTCAGAGTTACTGTACTGAGCTAACTCTAGCATGAATATGTTAGCATTAGCTTGCATTAGTGTTAGCTCATTACAGTCTCTCAGCAGCTGTTACAGAAAAGTTTTAGAGCGATAGCAGTGTTAAATCCAGCTCCCATTAGGAAACAGGTCAGTTCTGGTCACAAACACACTGCGAATAGACATTTATAAATTGCCTTTCTGTTGTGATGACCAAATGTAGCTCACTAGATATGTTTTATTAATACAGAAGACATTGGTCTGTTCTCAGACAGTTGCTTCCCTCGTATACCTGGTCAAATTAATCAGAAATATATGCTACATTTTTGGAGAAAGAAAGAGTGAGCTGGTGTGAAATCCAGACTCCAGACCTCTAAAGTCTCTACTTCAGATCAGCGTCTCCAGATGGTCTGTGCTGTACACAAATGGGAAAACGTTGGCTGCGCTACATACAAGGACATTAACACAACATTACAGTAAATGTGTGCATGGATCTGCGAAAATAAATATTTAATGCTCGACAGCTGTAATCCCAGGCTGAAATTCAGGTCCTGAAAGGCAATTTTTTTGGTGATAGAAATATTCTGTGTTGTACAGAAACCTGGGAATAGAAACCCATTTTGTTTCTTACATTTTTAAACATTAAATTACGACAATTTTAAATTTGCTCGGGTATTAAACATGTTCCTTTCATTTGAAGAACAAGATTTGTACATCACAATGTTCCTGCAGCACTAAAGTACTTCATTATCCTGCTTTTTAGTCACATATTTTACTATTTAAAAAAAAAGCTGCTTCTGTGATTTGGATTTAGTATTTGGCAATATTTTACAGTGTTTCCATGCAGCCCTAACTCAATTCACTGTCTAAAATTGTGATATAAAATGGAGTTAAAAAGATTTGCCAAGTAACGCATTATTTCATCTATTGATTAGCTAACTGATAACTAAGAGTTTCTAGCTTCTTGATTGGGATGTTTGGCTGTTTGAAAATTTGTAAGCGAATTTAACTAATGAGTCCCAAAGACAAGCATGTCAAGAAATCACACACATTTGAAAGGAAGGGCAGGATCTCAAGATTAACTCTGCGGCGTCCAAAATGGTGACAGATTTCTTAAACTTAAAGTGTCTTCACACGTCATCAAGAGTGAGATCAGACTCATGTGAAGTCGGTTACGGTTTCCCCTGTACAGGGTGTATTAATAGCCCATATATTCTGGGTTAAAGACCTGACAAGAAATATGTCAAAACATTAAGAGCTTGTAAATTTATAACTAATCAAGGTCACTGAAGGCACGACCAGCTGGTATTGCTGTTTAGGTTACACCAGTGGAAGGAAAGATGATTAAAGACTAGATGGCCATAGTCAGTAATAGCAAGATGTTAGTCATTTCCCTTAATTAATAATCCATGAGAAACTAGTTAAAAGGCTGTTTTTGAGCCATATGAAGTTCCCTGAAGTCTGCCGTTTTGCCTGCATGAGGAAATTACAAATTCTTTTGTTATTGTTGAGGATGCTCCAAGTCTCCTCAAACACAGGCACACATATGCAACATGAATGCTGCCTGGTGTGTAATGTTTTCCAGAGTGTGGCTAACATAGCCCGGCCACAGAGAAACCACAGAGGCTCAGTGTGGTCGCAGAGCTTCCCCTGCTGTGGTGGGCTTATTGGACACACTCTGCACAGGGCCTTCCCACTTTCAATCTCTGCTGACGGGACTCTGCTGTTGCCATAGAGATCAGACAGGCCCTGGTGAGATAATTAGGAAAGAGCAAAGCCTAAAGGAAGATTGTGATATTCAAAGGCAGGAGATGTGACAGGCATCAAAGTTCAACTATGTCAGAAGTAATCTACTGGGAAGATGTTCATTCATTGTCCTGACTGGACATGATTAACCCTTCATGTTCTGTTGTAGGACCCCCTTGGCCTTATTAACAGTTAAATAAACAGTTACTACTCGTCACCTTGCACTTTTCTGTAATAGATTTATGAGAATCAGTCATGATATTTTGAGTTAATCATCTCAGGGGTTTAATAGAGTTAAACCTAAGTCATACCACTATATAATATTGGTTTTGAACCTGGGGGTTAATTTAAGGGTTCACTACATGACTAAAGAATATGTATTATCTTGCCGTTCAGACCGAATAAAGTGAATAAACCTGCTTTATGCAGGGTTAACACAACCATTCTTCACTGCAACGCTTGGACGAACTGCAAAAGCTAGTTAGCATCTATGAGCCAGGATATAAAGCCAATTGAATCCCTCACTAGAATCTGGGGACCTGAAACTGAAATGGTAATACACTGTGAGATGGCTATTAATTTAACAATACATTTATTATGGAGGTTTTAAAATCAGCTGCATCCTGTTGAAAGTGTTGATATTTTACCAACACAAACATGACAACGGAATATATCTGAAACATGTTTCAATTTAATGCTATCCAGGACAACAGAAACTACACTTAATATGGCCTTTATAATAAGTTGATTATCCCCACTTAATAAGTTTGAACAAAAACTGAACATTTCCTTCTTCATAAATCACTTATCAATGTGTACCAAAATAAGTATTGTTCAAGATTACTTCTGACTATGGCTCAGATTTGGGAAATCATGGTTCTAAGATATCGCAGCCACAGCTTTGCCAGTTGCCAAAGTAGTGATAATGCAAAGTTGGCCCATTAAACACTGAGGGTATATGTAGCCCTTTGAGTTTCAATATAGCTCCCAGAGACCTTAAGGTCAGGTGTTTAGAGCAGTGGGGAGCCAGTAAAGTATTGGGCTAAATAAAGCTATGAGCTCAGCAAACACATGCACATTACAGACTGCCTTCGTCTTCAATAGGAAGAGCAGTGACTTCATGATTGTCAAACATAGATTTCATCATTGTACTTCCCATTCCCACTTCACCTCACTACTACTAGTAACACAACTACTACTTGGGGGATTTTGTTGTATGAGCTTCATGTGAACCTTCAAAATGTCACATATTTTTCAATTTAGAAAAAGCAGTCAGAATAGTAGTGCTGGAGACTAAACAAAGGTGTTATCTGTCCTCTGACTTCTGTTCAACCAGTAAGACCAGTCTCACACGTTGGTGACACTTTCACAGTAACAAGAAATGAATTCCATCCGCGAGCGTGGAACGTTAGAGGGAAAACTGAAATCACGTTCCACGGTTAGAAGCAGTTTAGCCAACTGTGAGATAGCAAAATCTGTGTTTGAGCCAAAGTTGGAAAAACTAACATGTAACTGTACTGTGAGGTTGTTAAAACACTGCACAACAACTTTTAAGCTTAAGAAGTACCCTTATTTTCTGTATTTCAGTAGGTTAATTACAGACGAGCCACTGATAACACTCACTAGCTGGCATGCTAGTTGGTTAGCATGCGGGCTAATAATACCCCAACAAACTCCAAACTAAGACCGAGACACGACCAAAAAGTCATTGTAAGTACAGCACAGAGGCAGAGTAAATAAAAGAGGAACCCCCTGCTACACAAACAAGGCTCTGAATCAGCAAAGCAGCAGCGGGAAAATGCGAAATATGTCAAATATCCCAAAACTTCCAGCACACACGAAGCGAAGCAGCTGCAGCAGCATAAAAGTTGCTGCACACAACAAAGAAGTATCTGAGAGAGCACTCACCTTACAATGGCTCTCCTGCTCCACTCCTACAGGCACACTCTCCTCTCGTTGTACTTTGGTTTCTTCGGCGGATTTACTTTCTGAATGGCGAGTATATTCTCGGGTAAAATAATAGTGTTTGACAGAAAAAAAGGCGGAATGCCAAGTATGAGTTTGGTATGAAACCAACGCGCGGAGGAAAACGCACAGAGGCGTGGCGTCGAAACACGCGCACACGCAAAAGTTTTGTGGGTCCCAATGCAAACTCCTCCCCCCGACATCAGACTCCTTGGTCGGGAGAAAACAGGGAAAGGGAACAGTGGGAGAGATTATGTTAATACTCTATTTCCCAAAATATAGCCTAGATGATTTGTCTTTGGGGTGGTTTCTGCTCCTGTTGAAGTGTTTTTAATTAAGTCGTTCATTACAAATTGTACAAAAGTTATAGTAACATCAGCAAAATGTAGGCTATGTGACTGATACTAGCCTATTATATTACTGCATATAACAACTTAAAGTTGTAATTTGTAAATGTGTTGCCAGTTTAAGGTCCTTTACAAAACACTGACTGGGTAGTTAAACAGTAAACAACATCGTTTTCTGTATTTTCAATGGCTACAAGCCAAAACCATCAGAGGCCACTGGTGAATCAAACATAACCAACTGTTAACTATATTTATTGACATTTTGGAAATTTGCAGAAACTAAAGCTGCTTTTCTAATCCAGTCAAGTGTGCAACTGTTCAACAACTGCTTCCACTGTGTTAACATGTTTGTGTGAATTAAACTGCAAAAAGTTTTCAATGTGCAACAATATCAGCTTATATATTAAAGGTCTTATAGGGTGGGGTTGGGATGCTGCTATTTGTGGGAGTTATCTTGCTTCATTTCCTCATCTTGAGTCTCTGTCTTCAACAAGGGTCAATATCAATCGTAAAGATTTTCTTTAATTGGATTTTAGTGTCTTAGATTTTAATGGACATAGCGATGTGTGGCTATATAACTGTTTACATCTTACTAGACTCATGTTTTTATTCATTATAATGCAGCCATCTAGATTTAGTAATAGTAAATCAGGTAAACGTGCATGTTTGCAGTATTCTGGAGACATCCATGTGTGCACACACTCACACATAAACACTTTTATCTAATATCTTTTTACAAAACACAACAAATGCCCCATTAAGATTTAATACAAATATGAAAAAATCCCTGTAAAATAACAAATCCCATTGATCTATTCTTAGTCAACAAGTATTTGATTTGCACAGTACGCACACCAGGCCTGGATAAGCTGTAACTTAAGACATTAACTTTCCTTCTTTGCAGGACCAGTATCATCCAAGAGGCCTGTGCAGCTGACATTTGTCTCTTTATTTTATTAAATATACAAATAATAACATCAGGGCCCATAATAGGCTGCCTGAGCCTCTGGTGTATAAATTACACGTGTGTTTATATTGTCTGCTGTTTACAAGTGACTGTATACAGAGGGAGGTATTTAACAGTAAACTATAGTTAGAGTACTTTATGATAATTATTTTAATAGTAAAAGTATTTCCTATAGTATTTATATATACACTTGTTCACATAAGAAGCTACATCTACTGTTGAAGTTTATTTACTGAGTTATTGAGGAAGTCCCCTATTATAATGGCTGTCAAAGCGGATCAGGGATCCAAACAGGCTTGGGTCAGCTCTGGTTAATGATTTACATCACCTACAGTCTTACCCTTCCATGCTGACAAGGTGAGAGTAATTGGAGGAAAAGGCTCTGCTTATACAGCTGACACATTACTAACAGTGATTCTATTGTAAAGGAGATGTAATGGCCTCTGAAGGAAATGTCACAAGACTGACAAAGAGACTTAAACCCTCTTATTCTCAACAGGCCCCTCAACTGCTCACAATAAGCTGCTGTTTAGTGGTACAGATTAAAGGCTGACATCTTAACTACAATCCTATAGGACTTCTAGTTACACCTGTATTCAACAACTGGGGTCATATCAGTACTGATCAGTGAGGTTTATTGCAAAACATTTCAACTTCATCACTTCTATATTTTGAGACCTGCTTGCCCTATCTGGAGCTCCTTGGGTTCTTTAACACCATAAATCTATTTAATAAAATGTGATCAGGTGCTGTATAAAAGTAACAAAACAAGACGATCAATGACAAAAGTCATAGGATTAGCTGGAATTGGAAGAAGAGCAGAACCAGGCAGCATGGGGAAAAACATTCCCTTGACATCCTGAGGCTGGTGCTGTCCCTACATATGGCCACTGGAGGGCAGTATTACAGTTGCCATTGGCATTTCAAAGGACTCGACCATAGTTGACATATAATGTTGATAATATAAACACTTGACTACAAGTGCATATATTTGAAACAAACAAAACTAATTGAGACATGTATTCCACTAATGGTGACCAACCAGTATTATTCAGTAGATGACCCAACATAATTGGATTTCATTGGTTTCTATATGCACATGTGTAGACCTTAACCTACCTTAAAAAAGTTCCATCTCTTCCGCATTTTGGTCTGCAGCATCAGTTGGAATTAGAAAAGTATTTTTTTAAAATTCAAAATCTAAATAAGGGCTACAATACATATTTGGAATTGTATTAACTTTGAAGCGGCCTACTCAGTCCTTTTTAGTTTTTCCTTACTCAAATATAGTAAGTAAGTGAGCCTCTCTCTCTTATGCTTCAATATCTTTACGCGCTGTTTCACTCTCTCTGTAGGGAAGACTCTAGAATGAAAAAATGTCAGACCCTATAGTGGTAATGCTGAAAAAACTGAATGGTCATTCCAGTAGTCATAGGCAATGGATGGTACTTACCTGCATACTACATTGTTGAAAATATCCTTGTTAGGCTAAAATATGCCCATTATCAGAGCTGAGACCTACTCTTTTCATCATGTGTGCTAATTAAGGGAAATTAGGGGGACTAACAACCAAACAAAACCTAGACAGCATGTGCAGGAACCAATGCATCCATATTAACAAAAAAAATGCATTTACACAAGTTTGCCACTAGATGGCGCGCCTCATCTTTACAGTAAAACTGCTTGTGATAATTTAAACGGAGTCAGCCACAGTGAATTAATCTATCTTGAATTTCATCTTGATCTACATGTGGGCAGATGTACAGTTACATTGTTAATTATTTTTCCGTTAAGTCTTTAAATTATAATTTACATTTGTTGGTGTACAAAAAATATGTCGTTTTACAGTCATAGCAAAGTCAAACTATCAATTCACCTGTTGGACAGCTAGAGTATGCAGCCCTTTTCTCCCAACCAGTACCTTGTAAAGCGTCAAGTCAGGTAAGCAATAGCAATAGGCTGTAAACTGTAATCAGTGAAAATTATTTTAAAGTTATTTTGCTCAGTTTGTTACCTTTAAAATTTTACAGTTTCAATAGACCAATCCTGTTTTCAAGTTTGTAAAAGTCTAATAAAATTCTTAAAACGGGTAAGCTAGTAGCTTACTGCTAGATGTTAGCCAACTGCTAATGCTAGTAGCTTTTAGCTAGTAGCAACAAGAAAGGTGTCCACAGGAAATGTTATCATGTCTGACTCTAAACTTTAAAATCATCAATGCACTAAATATCTGAATTAAAATCACGTTCATTTGTGATCATAAATGATCACTAGTCTATTCTGGTCCTGAGCAACAGCAGAAAACAACTAATTCATTTATAACCAATATTACAAATTATTACATTTATATAGTTGTTATACCACTGATAATATGTTTCATGTAAAATGTGACACAATAACTGAGGAATACCTTCACAGTAGTTTAAGGTAAAATAGTGTTATGACAATTATGTCAGAATATCATTAGAAAGCGTAATAAGAGAAGTGTAAACAGGGTGGCCCAAAAATGGTTAGGGCCCTTGTTTGGGAAATGCATAAAACCCTAATGAAACAGAACCTAAAAATACGTCAATTAAAACTACAGAGAAATTGATTTGCGATTATTAGGCTAGTTTTTCTGATTAACTGCTTCAATATTACAGTATGAAACCACTTGCCGTCATGTTTTGGTGTGTGCATAAATAGCAATTTTTCCTCAGTATGTGTACGTGTGTACCTGTGCAATATCATTGAAGGCCCACTTGACTTCATGTTTTCAAAATAATGTAAACATTTAGGTTTTCCTGTGCATGTCGTGACTGTGTGTACACAAACATCCAAGCGGCTCATGTTACTGATACCAGGAGATATTACAAAGCGAGTGTGTCCCTGTGTGAACTGGGTGCGAGCAACAAAACTGTGTTATCAGATTCAGCTGTCACACTCGGTTAAAGGCAAATATAACATCACAACTCATAGGCATAGTCCTTTTTAACTTTCCACAACCCTCTCCAGCAATGATTACCTCGTATTTGACATGATGTTATACTGTTACACTGTTGCTCAATATGAATGCTGAAGGAGACTGACAAACTTCTCTTTTCCTGTGTGTGTCAGTATGGAATAAAAATGGTCGCCGTGCCTCTGCTCTTACAGCTGTACAGTACAGTCTAGCTGTGTGACTATATTTGTCCTTCCCTCCTTCTCTCTCTTGCAAGGGGACAGGAGAGTCAAGAGTTGGACGGCTGCCAAAAGAGGCCGGCCCGCCATGCAGCTGAAACTTTTACAAGCCAAGCAGGAAGAGACACAGGGAGCGATCGAAGAAGAAAAGGAGCAAAAGAAAGAAGTGAGAGAGACGTCTAAGTTCTTTCTCTCTCTCTCCCTGTCTCTCTCCTCTCTGTGTCTGTCTGTCTCTCTTTCTTTTCTTATTCCTTGTTAAAGCCATACTGTATTTGCCCGCCTTCGGTGGCAGGGGGTAAGTGTAGGGCTGGAGGACAGGACGGGAGGGGAGGGGGGGGGGGGGACTTTGGGTTCAGAGAGTTCAGCTGAGGAGAGAAATAAATGCATAAACAACAAAGGAGACGTGACGTCAGGTTGAGGGGCTGTCCAACCTGCTGGCTGAATCTGAGCCTCCATGGAAGAACCGGATTGTTCGCACCACATGTGTGTGTGTGTGTTTGTGTGTGCGCCTGTGTACAGTATAAATGTGTGTGTGTGTGTCTGTGTGTGTGTGTCTATTGTCCTATCTCCGAGAACAGACTCATGTGGAGTTTAAGCAGGGAAGCTGGACTTTTGTGGTCTGTTTTGTCTCCGCGGTGAGTGTTCGAGGGCCGGGAGAGCCCTCCAGAAACGTGTGTGTGTGTGTGCGAGTGTGTGTGTTTGGTCCGTTTGGACACAATAACTCAGGTATTACAGCGGCTGCAACGAGGAATTAACTGTTTCATCTCCTAAAGAAAAAACAAGCTTTGTTTTTTGTCGTCAGTTGGTTGAAGTAAGTTTTTTAATAGGAGAAAAAGTATTTGTTAATAATGTAACGGCGAAAAGTATGTCGTTTTTTTGAATTTCAAAATGACATCAGCTCAGCAACGCGCTCCGATTGGTTGGCTCGACTTGGGATACCCGCTCATACGGCGGTGATTGGTCGGCGAGCGGGCTATAGAGAAGGTCGGCCATTTATGAACAGATGGATTTATGTTTTCTCTCCTAATGTTTGAGGTCATCTAGAGGCGACAGCTCGCTGATCCAAGATCTGCTTCGGTGTCCAACTGTCTTGCTGGTGTGAGAAAGCAGAGGGAGACCTGGGAAAGATGCCAACGGCCGGAGGGGGGAAAGAAAGTGACATTCTCTGAAATATCCACCCTCCTCGCTCATTGATTCATTTAGCTGAACTCCCGCAAACCCCTCCCACTGAGGAGGGCAGATATTATCCCCTGATGGAGTGAGAGGACAAATTGACGGAAGGATAAAGGGGGACGCGGAGAAAAGGAGGCAGAATAAAGATGTCGAAAAAGATGTTAACTCTTTTGAGGGCGAGGGAACTTGACAACAAAAGTGCATCAGTGTAGAGTTCGTGCTGAGTTTTGATCGACTTATTGCAAAATACGGTTAGCTGGAACAATATGGCAGAAGTGTCCGGATCTGCCTGTCTCTCTCCTTATCTGTCTGTTGCTGCAGGATAGTAGAAGCACAAGGTGAGCGGTGTGTTTTGGATGATTAACGTACATTGCTCCGGGCTGCTGTGCCACTGTTCTGTGTCACCGTGTCTGCTCACGACAGTTTACGCTTCTTCTTCTTCTTCTCTTTTCTTTTTCTTGTCTTTCTGTGTCTTAACTCTTTCCCTCTGACTCCTCCTCTCTCTGTTCCGCCTCTCTCGCTACAGCATGTCCCTCCCTTCCTCTTTTCTGTGTCTCTACACCCCCCTCCACCTCCTCCCCTCCCTTTTCTCCCCTTCCCTCTTGGCAGCAGTGCCAAAGTGGGCAGGCGGACCGAGGCAAACACAGCACAGGGCAGAGCAGAGGGCGATCCAAAGGCTGGCGAATTGATTATGTGTATGCTTGTGTTTTGAAGTGTCCTCGGTCTGTGTGTGTCTGTGTGTTTGTTTCCGTTTATGTCATACGCAACTGCAAGTGCTGTGAGTCTACTGTGAGTGTGTTGTGGAGCTTTCCTCTGTCTGCTGTGCACAGTGTGTTTGATATCGTGGCTTGTGTGCGTTCTGTAGGGCTGTGTCTGAGCAGACGTCCCTCTATCACCCTGTGTGCGGACGGACGCACTCACGCCAGTAGGAGGGGATTGTGGGAAGGGGGTGTAGCACTCAGAGGGTGTGCTCTACTCCTCTCTTTTCCCTTCTTCCCGCCATCACGGCCCTCTTCTCCTCCAGTCCTCCGGCCCAGCCCGCCGCTCACGTTCAGGCTCCAGGTATTTTTCTTTTTTATCCTGCAACACCTCTTCCAGTTCTTTTCACTGCCCTGTAATCTTTCTCCTGCGGGTCCTCTCGCCCTCTTCCTCTGTCCTCCATCATGGTCTTCGTCCTGTATATGTGTCTATCGTCGTCGGTTGCCACGCTGCACTCCGCTCGCCGCCATTTTGGCTCAATAGACATAGCAGGAGAAACTTTTCTGGAGCTTAGAGGGACTCCTCGACTCCCTGCTGACCATCTTCTTTCTCCTGCTTCCAGTATCTCTTTTTTCTCTGTCCCTGTCGCCCTCTTCCTCTCCCGTCTCTGCTCTAGGACGGCAGGATCTGACAGGGCGGTGAACCGTCTTTCTGATGCTTTCTGTACTGCACAGGTGTCTTGTTGTAGACTGGCAGGAGCAGGGGCCGGCCTTCACGGCTACTTTCTGACCTCAGAGGGTCAACCGAGCCTGAGAGCTGCTGTTGTGTTGAGGTCAGTACAAGTTTTGCCGCTGACCAGTGTTAAACAGTCGCTCACGCCGGACGAGTGAGACTCTCGGCAGTTCTCTTATCATGCAGGGCCTTTATTGAAGCTAATAAAAGGGCAACATGTACTTTGTTTCTCACTCCCTGCAGCGAATGCTTGCACTCTCTGCAACAGCGAAAACTCAGATATGTGGCAGCGGTTTCACATGATCACGGGTGTTTGCGTGTTGCTTTTATCTCTCCACGATCAAGAGGTGTGACAGGTTGTTAAAAGGTTGCAGTTGCAATGTTTGTCTTGACACACTGCGCTATAGGCGACTGTATATGATACTTTGCACTTTAGAGGAAACTGAGGCAGAAATGAAACCGAGTTTGGTCAGGCGCTGTAAAGAAAAGGGCAGATTGTCAGGAAGAAATAGCGATGTGCTGTAGGTGTTTTCAGTCATTCTTTGTCATTTCATCGGTACAGCCGATTATGTATTTTCACCAGGGCGACCTGCCTGTGGGAAGAGAGAAATTATATAAACGTACACAGTAACGTTCGGGTGATGTCGATCAGGCTCAGCTGCAAGAAAACTAGCATATTATTCGTTTTACAGTGCAAACTGTGATAACAGTCTCATACTTCTGTAAACAAGTGCAAAAATATCAGCGATGCGCCTTCCGAATTAGATAAACAGCATACGTAAATAAATCAACCCATTAGATCGTTCTGCTCGCATTTAGAGGGCAGAATTTCATACAGAATGAAATATACGAAACGTCCGCATATTTTTGTACAATTACAAACCAATGTGGACTACTTAAAGTCAGTATTTTTATCTTGATCTAAATACGGGTTGGTGTTAAGATGGCGCCTTCGTGCCACGTGTTTAAGAAACAGTGAATATGGACAGACCCTTTCAACATGCCCCTCACAGTTTGTGGGTATACAACTCCTCATTTCTCTGCAGCAGCCTCTGCCTTTTTCGAATCGCTCTGTCGTGGCATAACGTGACACACTGATCCATAAAAAGAGGCGAAAGAATGTCATTTTCTGAATATCGACGTGTGACAGAGATGAGAGAGAAATGTTAAGAAAGAAGAAGCCGGAGGAAAAGAGAGAGAACAAGGGTTACAGAGACAGAAAGAGAGGTAGGAGTGGGAGAGCTCTTTTCCCCGCCCCTCTCTTATCCTCAGATGAACTTATCGTGTTGCCTCATAATGTTTCTGAGTTTTTCTCCTAGAGGCAGTCAGGCTAACTTCCTGCATGCAGCCTCAGCAGAGCTGATTGGTTGATATCTTGGCTGACCGGGCCGCGGTTTGCAGCGAGGCAACAGGAAGTTTCTCCTCTCATGCAGGAAGCGGCAGCTGCGTGGTCCTGACATACAGCACTTTGCACTCTTGCACGCACACTCTTGTTTGTGTGAACGCATTAGTGTGTGTATGCGTGTGCTCTTGTGTGGCATAAGTGAACGCTGTAACATGTGGGCGTGTAGCTACATGCCAGGCCAGGCATCTGAGATATCAGAAACATTTGAAACCATGGTAACCACACAGCTCATCAGCACATTAGCGAAAGCACAGACAAGTGGAAAAAGAGGAGAGGGGATAGAGAGAGTGAATGAAGAGGAGGACAGAAACCTTTGATGTTTTCTTCATTCAGGCCTCAATTCAGATTCTGTTTCCTTTTATCAGCCTAAAACAGTCATTCTCTTGAAAAATACAACTCTTATACGTATTTTAAAAACATATTTTTTAAGAGCAGAGTGTGTGTGTGTGTGTGTTCCCTGGCACCTCGCTTTAGCTCCACGTCTGTGTATACCTTAGGTTGAAATGATTGTCAGGCCCTCTGACAATGCCTCCCTGATATTCCCGCCTTATCTGGGTCACGCTATCTTTTCATCGAACACGTTGCGCGACCTCTAATGCCCGTGAGGCCGGCATTTGTGTACGTGTAGCCTTCTAAATTGCAAAACAGAGGAGTTAATGGTAAGCTTTTTATTTAATTACTTATATCAGGATCAGATGGAATGAGCTTCTTTTGTACACGCGGGGTCAAGCAACTGTGCTGTGTTGTGTCTGTGTCGGCTGCACATGCATATGGAAGCGTGCTTCTGTGTACATGCATGAGTGTGAGCATGAGCCTCGTGTGTTTGCGTTTGGTTAATGAGGATATACAGAACATCTGAGCGGGCGACGTGCCAAGTGGGCACGGAGGAGGCTCGGCGCTCCCTTCGTCCTTTAATGTCGGAGTCAGACATTCCTGAGGGGACGGGGAAGATGAAAAAGCAGCAGGTATGATAAAATCGCTCTAGCGCTCCCGTCGAGGATCAGCCCGCTTACTCGTATCAGCCAGATGCCTGGGCACAGTTTTTCTCTAGATTAAGACATAAGTAAGACAAGACATCCGTTTGCATCTTTTTAACTGTGGGAATCCTCCATCCTGCCATTTATTGTGTGGCATACTTCCTCTGCCAACTCCAGCTCCCCCGCCGCTCCTCCTCCTCCTCCTCCTCCTCCTCCTCCTTCTCTTTGCCCACCACCTCCTTCCTCCCTCATTGAAATTCTGCCTGGCACACAGACACTGCCCATTCTTGGCACAAAGCTCAGAGAGAGAGAGAGAGAGAGAGAGAGAAACACACAAGAACCTGTACCAATCGTCTGGTGCCCCGTCCGTTGTGTCTGCCAAGCATTCATCCCGTCTCGCGGACCAAGGGACCAGGAAATCCAATAGGTATTTCCCTGCCTCTGCTTCCTGCGAAAATCTGCTCCAATTCTGAGGAGTTTTGTTGGCAGCCGAGCGCGCTTGTGTGTGTTTGGGGATTTGCTGATTAATTTGTGCGTTTATCTCGTTTGTGTTGGGTGAGGAATAAATCCGACGAATCCTGCGTTCATTAGCAGAGCAGGGGAGGAAGCTGAAGGCCTTTTGTTTCCACGATATTTTCACGTTTGATTTGTTAAAGACGGCACCGTAGAGGTCATTTTTATTGTGTTTTAAAAGCTTTGCAGAGTGATATAGGAAGTTTGTATAATGTGCACAGGTTATTTACGTTCTGTTCTGTTAACTGAATCCATAAAACAGCACAATAACAAGATCGTTTGATTGAAACATTTCTCTTTTAAAGTCTGAAACAGAACCAGGCCTGAGCCGTATGGATGCTTTTTTTCTGTAGATCTGTTCAAACATATTGAAATAGTTTCCCCGTGCTACATTTACAACTAGCATCGAGTTGTGGAAACCCTACACAGAAAAAAAAAACACATGTAACTGTCACCCAAAGAAAGATTAACATACTAAAGCAGGAAATTGTTTCCAGAAAACACATCCTGGTCGGTCACAGCGGAGCAGCGTTATCAGAGGACAAGAGAGGACAAGGTCTGTGTGTCTTGGCTGCTAACACCAATTTACAACCATTCAGTCACAATTGTGCTGTGACAGAAGCACTGACAGGCTGCCTGAAAGATTACTTCAGAGGCACATTTATTTTGAAGCTGTTAACATAGAAAAGGATTTGACCCAGCCGGGCCGTGTGTGCCCCTTTTCCCTGCCATAGTCCACAATCACAGACAACAAGCTTCCGATAGATCTCACATGACCGACCAAGTTCGGCCTTGGTGTTTTCCAAACAGTTGTGCAGGCGAACGGGGACGCCTATTTCTGCGATTAACCAGAAGCACAGAATTCCCCACAAGCGCTTCATGTTTCAATTTCAGTCACATTTCCTGTTAAGTCTTCATTAATTTGACCCGATTCCCTCGGCGCACCGCGTCCTATCACTTTGAGTCTGCTCCCCTTGCCCTCCAGTCAGTAAACGTTTCTTGGCGACCAAACAGAGCTCGTAGATCTGTCACTGGCACGGTGGCAGAGTTGGGCGCCATGCCAACGCCCCCCCTTTTCTGTCTGTCTGGTGCTCAGTAATCAGAAGAGCAGGGTCTGCTGCATGCTAACTATAGGCCGGTCTGGACCCAGTCTCAGGGGTTGTGGCTGTATGCTAATTTATGCAAGCAGTGTACCTCCTAACCCTGTCTATCTGAGGCCCAGGTCTGGCATTTAGTCTGGCACTCATTAACCCTTCAGTCGCTGCCGTGTTAACCTGCTGGCACAACCCAACCTTTATCCCAGAGGAGTTCAGCAACGAGCTGCGTCAGGATGAGCAAAGCTTCTTTTTCAGCTGGAGTGACGAATATTTGATTGAAATTAAGCCAATTTTTTTATAGTACAATAAATTCGGTGTATCATGGATGCGCTCGTGATGCTGCGTCTTCACTGAGAACTTTCCAGCCGTCTGATTAGTATTGTGAGAGTTGCTCTTAGTCTGTACTCGTGACAGTGAGTGCGTAATCTCGGTTGGCTTCGTCTCAGGTCTTGGCACGAGATTGATCCTCTATCACTCACCATAGAGCACACGCTCTCACCTAATCCTGCCAGCATGATCAGAGAAAAAACCCCGGAAAGGTAGACCTTAAAGTGTTTTTAAGCAGACCTAAAATGGCCGATGTACGAGACGCCATTTTGTGTTTCCTTGTTGTGTTTTGGGGGGCAGAATACCAGCCTTGTATTCAATCAGAGGCAGCTGGTGGAAGCCATATTTGCAGGCATCTGTGTGTGTACCCTCGTCTGAGAAGCAGCAGCCAGCCTACACAGGGATAGCCCACTGGAATGAGCTCAGTTTTTGGCAAAAACGGAAACGAATTCCTGGCACAGAGTCGAGCAGCTCTTTTTTTTTTTCTCCCCTCTTTCGATCACATGCCAGAGTCTCAGGAAGCCAGTGAGTTGTTTGTTGGGCTTTCACACATTAGCGCTCTCACTTTCCAATGTCTGCTTACCGTTAAATTATTTGCCTCTGATTTGTTTTAATGGAACGTGCTTCGTGAAGACGTTCATCGCGGTGAAAGAAAACAAAAAACGCTTGGTTGATCGGCGAGGATGTGCCAAAATGCAAAATGTAAGACAGTCCCTCTTTTGTCAAGAAATGATAAACGTTTCTCCCAATCTTGGCAGTTGAAGACGAGCGGTTTTTCAGACATAAGTCATGAATTTGAAGCATTTCCAGGAACACAAAACAGAGAATAAAACAGAGTTAAGCTGAATAACACGATTACACTCCTTTTTTTTTTGCAGGGACTTAATTTGAGCAGATCAAACATATTACATGAATATCCAACCTAGTTTCATCTGTCCTGATAAGAATGGTAATTAAGATAACCCTCTCTGTCTCTTTTTTCTTGTACCATTGCAGGAGAGTTACCTTTGCGGATCTTTGATGCGGAAGCAACGTGGATGCTGTCCTTGGGGCTGAGGTAGTAGATTGAATAGTTGTGGGGTTGTGTAACCTCTTTCTGAGATAACTATACAATCTACTGTCTTTCCCAAGGAGACAGCTGAGTCAGCCGCTCGCCGACTGTCGCCTCCAGACGGGCAACATGCTGTCCAATCAAAAACATGCGCTCGCAGCGATCAACATAACGCACTCTGACAAGCATTGTTTTTTTCTTTCTTTGCTAGAGCAGGTAAATTATGTTTCTCGTTCCCGAACAGGATGTGAACGTGCGACCGTGTTTGATTTGGGCTCTCTCAGGGTGAGGTAGTAGGTTGTATAGTTTGGTGGGTGGGATTGCAGCCTGCTCAGGTGATAACTATACAGTCTATTGCCTTCCCCGAGGAGCTCGCTGAACACTCATCAATGTCCGACACGCTCTCATGGCCGAGGATCGCATTCATTCTTACACTTCAGGTAAAAGGAGCAGGTAGATGTTTCCTACAAAGTTTATTAGTGATGTATTTAAAATATGTACACCTCAATAAAGTCACTTGTCTCAAATGAATTGTGCAAAAATCACAGAAGCAGATCCTGTTTGTGTCACCTACTGCAAGTCTGATGGTGTTTTGGTTTGTGTACAACAGCAGCTATTGAGTTTGTTAGTGTAGAGCACCCTCTAGTGGAGACTCATGATACAGTCTTTACAAAATAAAGTTTGAAGACAAACAAGGGCGAATGAATGTCCGACTGAAGTCTAGTTTTATTCAAACCGATTGATACAAGAAGGAATTCGACGTTCACTGTCTGCCTGTATTTTGTCTTCAGATCATCTGTAATAAAGATTGTGTGACACAGTGATATTCAGACTTTCTTGTGTGTGTGTTTCTTATAAATAAAAAACTTCCTACAAAGTCACATGACCTCACTCTCATTGGACTTAAAATGTCCTTTGTTAGGGCGTGGTCTTCCCTCCTGATCCACACGTCTCCGTGTGATTGGCTTGGCTGCTTGTTCTCGGTCGACGATCGTGCTTTGCCCCATGGAAACAGTTTACGTGTAAAAGGAAGCGCCTCCATATTTGACTGTAGGCCTGCTGGATCTTTGGGATGCGATACGCATAGACCACAGGGTTGACTGCAGAGTTGGCGTGAGACAGGAGAATACCTAGGGGAAAAAACATTTGGTACTTTAAGATTGTTCCGTAACCTGCTGGTAAGTATTGTGTTCTGTAAATACAGTCTATATTTATAAAAAACTTTAGCATGAAAATGACTTTACACTGTGTAAGGACTGGAAACATACCTGCATAGAGTGTCCCCTGTGTGACAGCTTGGGGACCATGAAACAGCAGCAGACAGTTCATCAGGTGCAGAGGAATCCAGCAGCCGGCAAACAAAATAAGAACCAGAGCCAGGGAGCAGGCCAGCCTCTTCTCCCTGAGCAGAGAGGCCTGCGCTTGGGGACAGCTCTCCTTCAGCCGGCCCTGCAGGTTCCAGAAGATTCGAGTGTAGAGGAGGGTCATGACCAGCAGGGGTGCCATGACGCATCCCAGAAAGTTAAAGTAAACCATGAAGGGGAGGGTTATAACTGAGAGGAAGGTGCAGGGTGGAGACGAAGAGACGGAATAGGAAGATGTATTGGTGGCATCAGGTGTTGGAGATGAGTAGTTGTTCCAGCCAAACAAAGGGGTGAACCCCAGTAGACAGGAAAGCGTCCAGCATACAGAAACAGCAGTCCATGTACGCTTCTGTGTGGCCAGGGTTTTGTATCTGTAAATCAAAAAGAAGCATGTTATCGTAGTTTTTTGTACAAGTAATCTACCGTTTCAAAGTCTGTCTAACCTGAGTGGCATGTGAAGCCGGAGGTATCGGTCCACGGCGATAGCAAGCAAGGACAGCACCGAGGCCTGAGTCAGCACGAGCACGACACAGCTGAGAAGTAGGCAGAGGTCAGGGGTCAGACTCACCCAGCCGTCCAAAAGCACAGCCAAGGGCACAGCGGCCACACCCACCAGCAAGTCAGCCACCGCCAGGGAAACCAGGAAGC
The DNA here is from genome assembly GCF_022749685.1 of Semicossyphus pulcher. Taxonomy (NCBI): domain Eukaryota; kingdom Metazoa; phylum Chordata; class Actinopteri; order Labriformes; family Labridae; genus Semicossyphus; species Semicossyphus pulcher. Next base: position 17,664,765 of record NW_027211637.1, read on the forward strand.
AGAATGTCGGCTCCCGAAGCGAATCCCGGATGCCAATACACACTGCACACACCACCAACACATTGCCAAAGAAACAGGTCACAGCAATCAGCACTTCGAGCACCGTGTAGGCCACCCAGCTCCATTCGGCCATCACTTCAGACGAAAGACAGAGAAGCTCCTAAGTGTGACAGAGCAGGTTTCTGTGAAGGCTGTTGAAATCACCAGCAAAGTTAAGTCCAACATAATCCTGCGTTTGCCGCTCAGATAGTTTGTTCCTGCTTCCAGCTCTTGGTTTTAAATGTCCTAAAAAAGAATTGAACAGATGCTTTTTATATGCAAACATGCATGCGCTTATATGTGCACATAAAACAACAGGCGTACACTCCTATGAGAGGCCATCTGTGTTTCATCAGTGATGAAAATCCTCTGATTAATGTGCCTCTGTAGGCTGAGAGGAGAGGTCTTATGATTGAGCAGTCACATTTTTCAGGTGTGTCCTGAGTTAGAATAGTAATACTAAAATGCAGAATTACAAAGCAAAATGCACTTATATGAAGTAATAAACTGTCACATATTAATACATATTATATGACTAAAGCATATATTTGTAAACAGAACATTAATGTTGTAACTGTTCCAACTAATTCGAGCTATTTCATATGCTGGTGTGTAGTTTGGTGTCATATTGCATCATAGTTTGAGTTGGTCATTATTTTGTATGTGAAATCTAGTGAGTTGAATAAATGTAGTGTACAAAAGTAGTACAGTATAAAGTAGCATACCATAGGAAAACCCCAAAGTACCTCAAAAAGCCTCTTGAGTAAATGTACAGTTACATAATGCTCAATATAAACAAGCCATACAATCACCAGTACAAAAATCTGTTTTGAATATTATGTAACTTTCTCTCGTGTTATATATGCGTGTGGCCTCATAATTTCCCTATAAAAGTGTGATTATTTTACTTTGGCATCTTTATACTAAAAGCCACACACAGCATTTTAAATACAATGAGTGTGTGTGCTGCTGTCCTGTGTCAGGGGACTTTGTAGATGTTACTGATTAACAGGTCTGTTTTTGATGGCGGTTTTCAATGCATGCTTACTTTGCATACATTTTTGGCTATGGGTGTGTGTTTGTGTGTGTCCTTGTGTGTATGTTTACTTTAGTTAATAAGCACATCTGTGTTTGCTTGGCTGGACGACACATATCTTTGCTCAAGTCAATATATCCAGAGAGACGGATAGACAGACAGACATCAAACATTTTGGAAATATGTTCATTTATTTTATCTTGAAAACAGATATTTCAACAAAAACAGATTATAGGTACAAAACCTCATTTTGTTAACATGTCTTCTCGCATACAGAATAACAAAAAAAGAAAAACACACCTTTAACTTTAATTTAGTTTCTACTTATAAAGTAGATATTTAGTGATAACCTTTTAGATTTACGTACTTTTTAATGCCAGCATCACTGCAGAAATGTCCTGTTCACCTTTTATACCCTCTCCGAAAAACAAATCACACCTAAAGTGTTTCATCTTCTGCTTTTACAAATACTCAGTATTCATTTGATTCTGAATGCCATAAAATTAGAATTAGCAGAAAGGAGATATCCATCGTGCTTATTCTATTTCTATGCATATGCAACCCTTCATCATGCTTCCTACACCGTATTAGAGTCTCCTTGTAGGCCCCTCAGCGTCTTCTCATTGAACCGGTAGGTGAGCTTTCTCTTCACCTTCTGAATCTCGCCGGTGCGGGAGTAGTTCCTTAGCGCCCGAGCCATCTTCTGGTAGGTCATTGGCTTGCGGTTGCCCTTTCGCCGGCCCCACAGCTGCGCCAGGCGCTCCTTGTTTTGGGAGGAGAACTGGAACGTGCCGGCGGAGGATTGGACCCACCAGATGCAGCTCCGCATCGTTGGCGTCTGTAGCATCTCAAATAGGAACTGGAACAACCGCTCCTTCCTCTTTCCTGGAAAGGAGGAAGAGGATGTAAACATAAATATGAGGTCACACTGACTTTTAGATGTGCGTAAGTGGGAACATCTGTGTTTTTGCCCCAGTGGAACTATATGCGTTTTGGTGCTGAGGTTTGGTGCGTACATACCCGAAAGTGGGGCAAGAGGCAGGGAGTCCTTCCTTCCTCCCCTGTCAGATGATGGTGATGAGGAATCCTGGTATTCCTGGTACTGGGAGCTACTGGACTGGGAGTCTGAGTCAATGTATCTAGGTGCCTCGTAGGAATAGGAGACGTGGTCCTGAAGAAAAACACATAAAAACATGTCCAAATTCAGACTCAAAATTCTGAAATTTGTCCCCAGTTGTGTGTTGTTATAATCAGCTATGAAAGAAGTATAAAAGCTTCAATGACACTGAGGTCCTTAAACTCACCCACTGGTTGTTATAGGGACTGGCCCAGGTTGGAGGCAGGACTCGATCTTCATATTCCTCATTTGGAGTGTGAGGGCCACAGTGCCACTCATTAGGATGCTGACCTGACCAGCTATTCTCTACGTAGAGACAGGCAAAACATACAGTCAGAAAAAAACACAGAAATTAAAAGTAAAGCATCCCATTATCATCACTGCCCGCCTTCTCTAACCTAAGATCCTAATTCCATGGTGGGAGTGTGCGTGAGTTTGTTGTCCCATGTTGGTTGGAGGTGATGCAGGTGTGTGCACAGGCTGGACCTCCTGCGAGTGCTCCTGCAGGTACTCCTCTATGACCTCCAGGTCCACCTCAGGGCAGGAGGAAGGAGCCCCGCCGCTCCAGGCCACACGATCTCCGCTCAGCCTGATCTCGGTAACGTAAGCCATCTGAGAAATACAGAGGGCAGAAGCTTTCAGAAGTCTTACAAACTGTTTGATGATGACAGAGAGAAAAACTTTGCGTGATTGGCAGTATCTTTAATGTGTCAGACATAACTGGAGGTTTTGTTATTATCATGAATTATTTAAGACAACCCTTTGTTGTTTAGTTGTGGTGTACTATTTTGCCATTAACAGTTAATAATTCAACTCCAAGGTCTGAAGATCAAAGGTGAACCCATTCATCAATTTATTAGCTGTGAATTTTCTATAAAAAAAAAATATAAATTTTTTACATAATATCAAACAGCTGTGATATTTACATTAATTTGCAGTACTGAACTGTAACTCATATTAAAGCTGACGTGAGCTCTTTGTTGCTGTGTTTGTGTCTTGAAATTGAGCCAGGTTACAACACTGCGACCATGTGTGTTTTAGTTTGACTGGCAAATTCATGCAAGTGTTTGTGCATTCAGCAGAAACAGGTAGCATTCAGGTGACAGTGATGTGTGGCTTAACTGATGTTCTTACACATGACCTTCTACCCTCAGCCGAGACAAGTCAATTATATAAGATAACATTTTAGAGCTACTGAAACTTTCGAGAATATTATATATCTTGTTCTTTATCAATAATATGACTTATCAATAGACGGAAGAACTAAAAGACACTAATTAAAATATAATAACATCAGACTCACCGTCTCCATTTCTGCCAGCATGCTCTAAGGACAATCTGGAAAGAGAAAAAACACTCATGTAAGACAAAAGAGCTCAAAACTCACCATAAACAGAGAAGTGAAATAAGCTGTCACACATAATTCTCTAACCTATAAGAGACAGATATGCAGTCATGTGAGAACTACAAACAAAAAGACAAAGAAGTTGATGAATGAGTCCAACCATGAAGATATCTGTACCTTGTTAAGTCAGTGGTGTGCTCCTGTTTCTGGTACAGTGAAGTAGTATCCTCAGGCAGTAGGGGGTGGAGACATGAGAGTGTTAATGCTCACCTGTATGATGATGCTCAACCTGAATATCGCCTCTCTTATAGTCTTTGCACAGTTTTGGCCAACCCTCTTTGGCCAAGAGACAAATTGAGTGTGAGAGTGGGAGTGGTTTACAGAAAATGTCTTGGCAGGTTGTTTGTCTGTTTCAAATAACAGCTCAGCTTTTTTTTCATGGAATCAAAACTTGTCTGTGGTATCTTATGATTGTCTTTGCCGCAGCAGAGGTGCCATGGAAGATAATGATGCAACTTTTTATTTTTGGCTTCAAACTGCTGGTAGAATCAAACATGACACACTTTTGTAGATAGAACAAAATAAAGATAATTATAACTGGGAGATGGAGAAAATGAAGCAGAGAAAGGAGGTAATGAGATTATGGAAGAAATATGCAAATATATAACCTGTAGGTTTTAATGTTTGGAATGTACGCTGAAAACTCCTACACACATTTGCTCACACATTTGTATACATCCCATAATACATTGTTGTACAACTTATCTACCCATCCCCCACTTTCAGTTTTGGTCTCTGCAAATTCACTGTGGTACAGCTTTGGTGTTTTTTTTCTAAATGAATGATTAACAATTGTTGAGTATCACCTGAAATTTTTTTTTGTCAAATTTGTCTATGTTAATATTGGCGGGACTTGTGTGATGTGTTCCACAAGACTAAATGAGGACCGTATGTTTTACAGGGACCTCTAAATGTAAGACAATAACAACCCCCCTTTCTTATCGTATATGAGTAGTATATAAACATAAACATGTTTATAATACATATTGTATCATTTGAAAAAATATGACTTAGTAACAAATTTGTTATGTTATTATTGCCGGGACATGTGTGACGTGCTACCAGACCAAATGAGGACCGTATGTTTTAAGGGGACCTCGGTACAAACCCCTCCTACTTCATCTATGAGCAGTATAAAATCATAAAAAAATGTTTATAATACATTGCAATGTCGGTATGAGCAGACGTAAAATCATTTTTTCTACAAACATCCATCTGTGACATACTTTACAGGAGTAGTTAAATAGTAGTTAAATTGTCAACACATAAAAAGATCTGATATCAGCTTACAACTACATTGTGGACTCTTTTATGAAACACTGATATACAGCTATTTCTGGCTAAAATAATGGTGTTATAACAGGCTCATTCATCATTAACTCTGCCTTGCACGCCATGGCCATATACCCTTCTGACTCATAGATAATCAACATCATTTCTACAGAATTGCTTTGGACAAGGGCTGCACTAACTGACCACTAACTGAATAGAAGTGATATACGGTAACTCTCCCTTCCCCTTAAAACCTTCCCAGCTCAATTCTGTGCACAAAATTGTAACTGATATTCAGAATTATATGAAATCTATCTTCCTTAGGCTGCTACATAAACAATGAAGTTCTTCTTAATTCATTGTGTGGAAGCAAACAGCCACAAGTATTGCATCACAGCCCACATTAGATACACATGACATCATTCATGGTTTACCTTTGACAATGCAAAATTTTGAGTTGGAAGAGTAAGCAGGTTCCTTTTTGTTGTTCGTGTCACGTGTTATTAGTTCTGACGTATATTCCAGTACAGTCCTGGCAGTGAAGCGCGTCTTTTTGCAGGGTGTGAGCTGAGGGATTTCCCCAAACCTCTCTATGCCTGAGACACACAGACTGAAGGAGAACTAGAATAAAGACTACAGTATAAAAAAAACCTAAATAAAACCAAAACTACAACCAGAACTCCTATTTTCACTTTATCTAAAAGAATGCATATTATTGTCAGTAAAACTGAAGGGTAGAAATATCAGTTTCCTCAACACTGGTGTGACTTTCTGTCTGGTGTTACAAAGTGAGTTTCCGCAAAAAGTCCTAAGAAGTGTACATCAGGTCAGCTGCAAAGTTGACTTGTTCAGATGTGTGAAACAGGAATTTCAGGGGCTGCAAGTTGCTAATGTTGACATAAAGCAATAAATCATAGAGAAGTAAAATAAAACAAGAATGAATATTGTTAAAAAGGCCTTCACACAGGCCAGATATGTCCAGCAAAATAGTAAGTGTTGCCTATGACCTCCTTGGACTGATGATGTATGATGTGTATGTAATGGGTGAAGCATATTTACACCCTGTGCTGTATTACTTCTATCATCTCCACAAGATTAAAAGTAAAACTGTGCTTACTGGAATGGCATCAGTTACTTTATAACCTAAAATTTAGTGGTCAAATATATCACATTGAAATATTGCCAAAGTGTACACTGTATACCTAGTGTACACAAAGAAACAGTTTAGGGTCATGGGAGGTTAATATGTCATGGTATCATAGCAGGTACTTGGAAGGTTCTTTGACTTGAAGAAAACACGGTCTATGTGTTTTTGTACAACTTTAATATTGTGCGTTTCTGTCTTTTTGGTTGTGGATTGTTTGCCTATAAAAATGTACGCATGTTTACATGTTTGTGTGCATGTCTCTATTCATACATGCATATGTGTAAAACTCTCAAATAAATTGACTGAAACACTCAGCAGCTGGGCAAATAGTGCCAGTGATTTCCTGAAGTGTGAAAACTAATGAAAACTAACCACCTGGAAACATGCAGTCTTTTTTAACCCCTTTCTCTCACACACACACACACACACACACACACACACATACACAAAAACACACCTGACACAAACACAGATACACATTTATAGGCATGAAGTGCCATAGAAAGTTTTGTTAACTTTGTGCATCTTTTCTCATGTGCAGCAAAAAACAATTACAGCAAATATCAAATATGGTGATTTGATCGATACATCTGATCATGAAAAATTGTTTGTTTTTATGGGATTTTACACTCTGGTTTTGAAAGCAAAGTTTCTAACAGAGAAACCTGTTCTGCAAGGTAGAGAAATCGCTTCCGTGAATTATCAGGAGCGTTTCCCGTACATGATGCACATGATGTCATATACTCTTTTTAACCCTCAGGATGCTGTACTGTACATGTAGAACAGATGAAAGCCCATCCATAAGTCACAAATCAAACCGCAGGTTAGGCCATAATCTTTATGATGTGGTATGACACCAGTTAGTGTATCTTATGTTTGCTTACACTGCAAGGGTTAGAAATATAATGCCCATCGAGGCAGATATAATCACCCTTCACCTCCCCCACAATGTGTGTCATAATTCTCTTTTATGAGCTTCAGCAGTCAAGACTCAGTGATGCAAACAGAACAGCCACTACAGATTTCTCTTGTATGAATGTTGTTGTGGGTGTAACATATTATTAACTACAAGCCTATGATTTGTCAATCAATAATTTGTCTTTGAAGGTTGGGCAAAATATTTAGCATATTTTACATCATCTATCTTTTATTTTGAAATGATTGTCTTTGGTTCAAATACCAATACATGTCCATTTTCCAGTCCATAACCGTACCTATACCTGTTGGAAGGTTACTAATGTTATTGATTAACAGGTGTCTCCAAACTTTTTTCACCTGAGAGCTACTTTGAAAAAATGAAAGTGGCCAAGAGCTACTTGCATTACATCGCTGTAATTGCCGGTGACGCCCCATGTTGATTCTTTTGTCGACTGACACGTTAGTACAACAGATGGGGCACACACACTTGTCATTCACATTCGTGAATAAAAACTTTCCCTCTCCCCGTGGAAAAAGCACCTTCACTGTCCATCATAAATGTGGCTAAACAGGCTAGTAGCACCAAACTCCTCACTTTAGCTCAACTAGCGCACAGCATGACTGACCCGCCCTGTCAATGGAGGTTGCTGCAACATTGCTGTGATTGGTTAGGTTCAGACGTTGACAAATTTACCAGGAGCATCACCATTTTTTATTGACAGCTGATAGGCCTATCGTATTAGAGGGGGTGGGACATCTGTGTATTTGATTGAATTGAAGTGGGAAGAGGCTTTCAAGGCGCATTTAAAGTCGTCAGATTATTTGTACAGAGTCTGTGAACCTCTTGGCGAGCTACTAAAATCCACGCCGCAAGCTACCTGTTGGAGACACCTGGGTTACAAGTTATGCTGTTCAGAATGTAATAAATAATGTAACTATTTTTTTATCACGTAATAAACTAACATTTAATTTGATCACTTTTTGATTACTTTTCTAAGACAATCTTTAAACTGGGATATAATATACGTCATTCCTATTTGTTGAAATTATGCAGAGCAACCAAATGTATGTTACATACAACATCTGATTTGTAATTGTAATTTAATAACATAGTTTTTCTCAGCAACCTCAACAGATTACAATTACAATGATTTTGTAAGTAAATAATGTAATACCCCGTGCCAGGTACTCCAAGTCCAAGTCCAAAGACATTCTCGTTAGGTCAACTGGAGACTATAAATTTCCCGTAGGTGTGCGTGTGAGCGTGAGAGGTTGTCTGTCTTTGTGTGTTAGCTGTGATTGACTGCCGATCAGTCCGGGGTGTACCCTGCCTCTCGCGCAATGACAGCTGGGATAGGCTGCAGCCCCCACGTGACTCCAAACAGGATAAGAGGTATAGATAATATATGGATGGATGGATAATGTAATGCTGTTTGATGTAACAAGTTACTCCCCAACTCAGTAGTCATATCAGAAATGTCAATCCCAATTGTGATTCCAAAGACAACACTAAAACAGGTGTCAATAGCAATACCCAATAATGCCAATACTGATAAAACAACATTAACAGCAGTCAACAAACTAGATGTAATGATTGGTAAATTACTGTCTATCAGAACTCTGGAGTCCACGAAGGTGTTAAAGGATATGTTATAAAACATGTCCTAGATTGGTCAATAAAAAGTCCTGTTAGACACCAAATATTCAGCTGGTAATTTAAGTGGTGCAAGGTGCTGTCTTATGCTCACTCATTTTACTGGGTCAGTACTGATGAGTTTTCTTTCCAAGTCTCAAATCTGGGCTGTAATTTCATTCATAAATTCGTCCAACTATTTGGGAACAGTTGGAGCAACAATCACTGTGGGGATCCCATCTTTATCAACATAGCATAGAGGTTATAATTACAGTGGCAGTTGTGGTTATAATGGAAGTCGGAGGCAAAAATAGGCAAATGAGCCCCCCAAAATCTGTACCCGGACATATTGGGGTAGCAGCAGTACGGTAGTAGCTATAGCAGTTACAGCACTTGCAGTAATTGTAGGGGCAGTGGTGCTGTTAGTGGAAATAGATATTGCAGTATGTTGAACATCACAGCTGAAGGAGCGGCAGTCCAAGTTATTCAGCGTCTAAATGAAAGACACTTCTCAAGAGCTTAATAAAAGACTTGATAAACGTGTTCTGGAAAAACCCTCATCATGCAGTGAAATGGGTGACGGTTAGGATTCCTATAACTCAGCTTGCACCTGGAGGATTCAGACAAGGTGATAAGGACAAAGAGACATTGGACCCTTGCAGTCAGAAGCACACAGTGTGCGGCAGGTGAAACCTGATCACTGTCGCTTTACGAGGACACGTGGGTCATAGGCTACACTTATCTGATTTGTGTTTTGTGATTGCCTAAAAAATGTTATCAATCCAATTTTAAAGCATAAACAGGGAAGTCTGAGCTAAAAATAAAAGTTTGTACCTAAAAATAAACTGAAGGGTTTTACAGAGGGGGAGATTTTGAATCTTGGGCTGATAAAGATGTGCAGGTATATGGGCCTTACAAACATCAGATATAAGATCACTCTCCTTCTTTAATAGATTAACAACTACTACCATCACAGAAGTGACGTAACAGCTTCTACATATTGTATATTACATCATTTCACTATATACTCCAGTGATCCATTTACAATATAAAGTTGTGCAGGCCGTCAAGAAGTGACTCTTGTTTTGCTGCAATTTCTGTCAACTCTAACTACATTTGCATATTCCTTTTGTTGTTGAGCATGTGTAACTGTGTGTGTGTGTGTGCGTGTGTGTAAAACAGTGAGAGAGATTTGATCATCTGTCTGTATTGCACCTGAGTCACCTGTGATGTTTAACGGCCACAGAAGCAAACATTGTTGACCATTAGTCTGTGAGGTTTCAGGCTTATCAAGCTGGGCATCAGGTGCTGATGAGTAAGGGGCCGTGTGTGTGTTGGTGTGAGTGTGTCCAGGTGTAGTGGGTTTACAGTTATAGCCAAACCCCCTAGATTAGTGAACATACGCAAATCACCTGTACACATGCAGGTAACTGGGAATTCCCCCTAACGCCTAGACTAAAAGGTGTGTGTGTGCATGTTTGTGTGTGTGTCAAGTGATAAGTGACAAAGCCGTAATCTCCGCCCCCTGAACAAACATCAACACATACTATACATGGTGCAATGCAGTCATTTGTTAAGAGCTGAAAACTCTGTGGTACAAATAGTTAAATTAATCGCATTAAATTGGGTTAAGTTTGAATTAAATTCAAACGTACTTTCTTTGTTAATTTGTATTGGAGGGTTTAACCTGATGATTTATCAAAGGCAACAGTCATTTAAAGTTCTGTTGGATGTTCACACCCATGGGCAGGCCCCTGGTGGAGGCCAGGTGAGTCAGGGCAACAGTCTGGCAGGTGAGGAGACAGTTGGACATGCCGCGGTGTTGGCATACTATTTGTACCGTGTGTCAGAGACATTGGCAAGTATGCAAAACTTGAGGTTGACCCCCAGCATCACCACCCTTACCACCTTTCTATCGCTCTCACAGTTTGTTTTTCTGTGTGTACCCTCTGTCTGTAACTTCTGTAGAGCTAATGCAAAAATGGAACCACATTTAATTTATATATGTCCAATGTTTGGTTCCAAGTACTAGCCTACTCCACATATTTTTTATGCATGTTTATTTATTTTATGAGCATGACTTTTTACAGCTTTGATATTTTTACCCTGGTTTAATTCATCTTGTGTGCACATAAATACATGTCATTTGCATATGGTTGAAAGCAGAGCAGCGGTCAAGTGATCGTAGTTCAGTGGGATAATATACATCATTCATATGGGAATGCTGGAGATAAGGAATGGGATTGGGAACTGGTGGGACTTTGCATTCCCACGGAAGATTGTTTGTGTCCTCCAGTAGGCACTCCTACAATCTGTGGCCTCAATAAAGGCTCATAAACCACACAGACACACACACGCACACAAACCCGTCTGCCTTATCGGAATAACACACAAACTGGAGTGTGAAGACTGTACATAAATCATCTGTTTTCACAGCGAGATAAGCACAGACAAAGGGAGCCAGAGCGGGAGAGTGTCTCTTTATCTGAGCTCTGTGGATAAAATGAAACATCTCCATGAGATTTTCCATCTCACTTCCAAATAACACAATAAAGGGCCTGAGGGTCTTTGATGGGTTATTTTGAAACCAGTCCCTGTTGCACAGAGGAAAGCCCACACACGCCACACAAACTGAAGCCATGCATATTTTGCCTGTAAGCACAGCTTGACCAGATCATATTCTTTTCTCCTGATGGAGGCCCACACCTCCACTCCACAGCTGTTGTCATGAAGGGAGGGGAGATGAAAACAATAGCCGTCTTCTCTATCAGCCTCCCACATCTGAACTCGCCACCTCATTAGCAACAAACTCACACGTTACATCTGCCTGTTCTCCTGGTTTACAAGGTTTTGAATTTTTCAGACAGCGATGAGGTTTGATCTTCTTTAATGTTGACATAACCATAAAAAAGTTGTTGCTGTCCTCTGCCCTTTTGCTGAAGAAAATGACAAGAATAAGGGTAATATCATGATTTGCTACTGTTAGAGGTGGGACCAGGTCATTGTTTAAGTCAGAAGGATATCTACAATTCCAAGCAAACACTATTTAAAAAAAAAATATAACTCTTGATAAGTCTTAATTAAATTGGTGATTTAAAATAAAAACAATAAACATGACAAACAGTCTACAGCCCTAGATTCTAGCTGATGTTAAAGTGATAATCTCGAAGATTTTCATTTAAATGTCCGTTACGTAACTATCGATCGCCGAATGAGGTAACACAATGGTGATTGAGCCTATGGCCCACTGATGAAAGCCTTTGCATTTGCAGTGTTACAGACTGGGTGTCTGCGGCGACATTCGTGGAAAAAATCACAAGTGGCGCCCAGTTAGTGACGCGTTTTCCATCACCCAGCAGTGATTGGTCTGCCAGAGAGGGTAGGCGGAGCTAAGCGGCTGCTTTTCCGGTCTCTGCAAGCTTTGTGAGTAAACAGTATTCTACAATGGCTGAACACACAAAGAAAAGATGGATGACTACTAGTGCTGTCAAAATAACGCAGCTGTGTTTACTTCCTGTGAGTGTTGCCAATTTAGCGACTTTCTCGCCACTCAGACCCTTGCGACTGTTTTCTAAAAAGCGACTCGCAACAAATTTAGCGTCTTTTTCAGACCAGTGAAATATATTATATTGTAAGTCATTCCCCCTCTTACAGAGTAAGTACAACAGCTCAGAGCTGCTCTCTCTCCTCTCCCATGCGCAGCAGCACTGCGCAGGCAGTCAGGGGCGGACGGGGCTGGCCTGGGGCAGCGGGCAGGAAGACGGCAGGGGCCAATCAGGCAGCTCGCTCGCCGCAGCAGTGCTGTGACAACCGCCACACCGAACCATCCTGGCCAGAGATGGATAAGAACAATGATGGTTTTAAAATTGAACTGGCACCTGGGTTTTGTTATTATTTCTTTTAGTATAAGAAATCTGCCTTTCAAGCTTATTGAAAATCGTTGGTTCACAGGAGAATCTGTCTAAAGTTAAAAAGATGCTATTAATTAAAAATATTAATATTCGCAGCAAATTGTGCCTTTAATTAGTTCATTTTAGTTTTTATTTAGTCACAAGGAGCCAAAGGTCAGGTGACTCAAAATGAGTGACCTTCATCCTCTTTTTCCTCCACACATTTTTATAGACGATCCATTACAAAGCCCACACAGAACACAAATCATGTTTTGAACAAGAGTAATCAGAAAAGGAAGAAGAACTGCTAAAAGGAACATATCACAACAATGCACTCCATTTTATTTTTTTATCATTGTTGAATCTTTGGAAACCACATACGAGGGGTTTTTTCTGCTGTGATTTCTGCACCTTTAGGAGTGCCCGCTACAGTCTACAGTAAGGATACTGTCAGCATGCGTGTATTGCTCTGTATGGTTAGCCTGATTGCTCTAAAAAAGAGCTTGCAAAATCATGGCAAGGGAAAGGCTTCCTCTTTCCTCAGAAAACCACGTCGCGTCTGAGCGACTGTCGGATATTTATCACTTCTGCTTAGCAGAAAGCTCCAATGGTCAGAGTGCGGTCAGCAAAATAAATGACTGAGCAGTTTGTGGTGTTCAGTGTTTGTGCTTAAAGTATGGCAATAGAATCGGAGCTGAAAGGGTAAATATAGTGCTTATCAAATGATTATTGATTAGACATCCGTATTATTAAGAAAAACTCCTGATAGAGAATCATGTTCTGAGCCACAGAATACTCTTGAAAAGCACATATTTATTGCAAAGTACCTCTTGAAGTTTGACTGTCAAGATTTCACAACCCTGGCAGCAATCTGATGGACAGGAACTGGAAGGGGCTGTCCGACTGCGGAATAGATGATATCAACGTCTGTCTAAAAGGCAGCTGAGGTCAACCCTGTTCACACTTCACAACAAAAAATGCCTCCTCAGCAGATAGAGGCAGGGAAGATTCTGACCAGAGGAAAACCACAGATTAAATGCACACGGACTAAATAAAAGAGAAAGAAAAGCACGTTCTTTGTGAAGAAGGGTGGACTCGGATGTGTTTCAATAGACTTTATATTGAAGAGTTGGATGAAAAGTATGAGACCAGATCTACAAAAAGCATCTCTACTCCTCTAATGTCAAACTTTTTTTTTGTTTGCCCATAGTTATAATAGTACAGTGTGTCTGGATCTGGATATCTGGAGCTGATACAGCTATCATATCTAAGATAGAATAAGCCTGAAATGTGTTTTTTTAAAGATCTATGACCAGGATATGAGGTGAATAGGTTCAGACTGTTCAAGTGAATAGACTCGTGAGTGCCTGCTGTTAAACAAGCGACCTCAAACATTTCTTTAGCATTTCGGTGCTGCAACACTTTGGCCTCGTTGGCTGCCTTTTACACCAAAGAGATTTCTGTGAGAAGGTAATGCTGTGATTTCTCAGCTGGGCTCTAATAAATGCTATTAATGCACCATAAATTAAGCTGAAAATCTACCAGAACATGTATTTAAAGGCATAATAAGTAGGATTTTCCTAGAAAAATAAAATATAGACTTAAGTAAGTAAGTATAAGTATAATATAATATAAATCATCACTTATGGGCCTCTATACATGTGTGTTGGTGAGTGTGTGTGCTGACCATAGACTGTATAAAAAGATGGAAGACATGACAGCTCCCTAAAAGTGAAGCCAAAACATTTCGGGCGCCCCCTGCTGACTGGCTGCAGTACAGGTCATAAAGCCTGCCTTCCCATGTTAACAGATGGGACATGAGTCAAACTATAAAATCAAAATACACGCCCAATAAGTTTTTCTCAAACATGGTTTCTTTCATTATAGTTAGTTATTATCATGCTGATTCACGTCCAAGTGTGCATTTTTCTGACAAGTTTATTTTTAATTAGTTATATGATGCTATCAAAATGATGATTGACAGCTCTGTTGACAAATTCGGCTCCTGCAGCCGATCGGTTCCAGGTGAGCAGAGTAGAGGACGAACCGCGAGTGGAAACGTAACTAAAACAATCACTACAGTCATTGAAGTTTCCATACCTGAGAAAGTAAACCTCAGACCAACACAGAGAAGCTCTTCTGCTGTTAAACACACCGGCGTGCGGGATCCTTGCTGTTTTTTCTGTAAGTTAAGTGTGTGTTTGGGTTAGCGGAAGTGGCTACGGCCGCTTCACTAGTCGATCTCTACTGCGCAGTCTCTGGCTCCATTTGACGTTGCCATCGCAAGATGGCAGCGCCTATCGCAGGGGCTATTTTGGCATCAATTTCGCACAATGGGAGCAGATGGAGACGCGTTGTCCATCTATGTATACAGTCATTGGTGCAGACCCTTGTGAGACCCTTCCCTCTGCATCTATTCTGTTGTTTTGCTTTGCACGGGACGTTTTCAGGAGGGGCGCTGTTGTGGTTCCATGAGCCAATCACAGAGTGAGTTCGGTAGTGGTTCAGATTAGCAACTGGGCCCCATTCAGACCGGCGAATATGGCATAAGAGCAATGAAGAGTTGGCCTTCTTTCCATGGACAGGTAGGTGCCTCAAACTGGGTAGGACAAGCTATTTGGCGGTTAGCATGCTAGTGCAACAGTAACCAGCGGTTAGCATGCTAGCACAAAGGCAACCGTGACGCTGTTGATGTTAGCTCCGCAGGGTGGGCGTGTTCTCGCACGAGAGTGAGAGTGAGCTTCTGGTGAAGAAGTGCCCAGGAGGTGGGGCCCAGTTTAAATGTGTTGTTGACAAAATGCAAGGAAAAATCCTACTTATTATACCTTTGAGACTAGATCTTTTTTTTTAGAGGAAGGAAAACTATTGCCAATGTTTAGAGGGGCGGATGTGGCTCAGAGGTAGAGTGGGTCACCCACCAATTGGATGGTTGGTAGTTCGAGCCCCAGCTCCTCCAGTCTACATGTCGAAGTATCCTTGGGCAAGATACCAAGCCGAACGAAATTGCTCCCAGAGGCGTAGCCTACGTTGTATCAATGTGGGTGAATGCTTAGCTGATTAGCAGCTTTCAATTGCAATTTATTAGTGAATGAATGTGTGTGGGAAAGGGTGAATGTGACATGTAGAGTAAAAGCACCTGGAGTGGTCTAAAGACAGGAACTGCGCTTTACAAGTACAGTCAATTTACCAAGTTTCAAGGCCCTTGTATAGAGCTCACTTTTAATAATTAACATGAATTATGTGTCACTTAAAGACTACTGGATATTGTTGAAGCACAGAAACTGATGTCTTTATTCCTATTACACGTACAGCCAACTAATCACTCCAGATGATGATGGCCAGAGATTTTTCACAGCACACATTTGGACTTGTCACAGTTGGAAAAAGCACAGGTGTTGCTTGCATTATCAACAATGGCTTTGTTCTACACATGTAAGCATTGCGACAGTGAGTCAGCTCTCACAATACCAGGACCCTGAAACTGAAGCAGCTAACTGGAATTAAGTCATTAAAATCATCATTAAAATATATTTCACTCTGTGCCTTTAGTCCCCTCACATGTCAAAATGTCTGCCATGAAAAAGACCAACTATCTTACTGACAAATCATTGTCTCCAGATTTGATAGTGACATTTTGGTAAGCCTCTATTTAGGAATGTGTGAGCGCGTACAAAAGCGTGTTAATTGACGACTCTATGACGGTCCTGTTTGTTTACCCTTTATTGGGTTGGGACAAATTGCACCTTAATCATAGTTATTAAAGGTTCATTAGTTTGGTGACTTCACATAATTCCCAGAATAGCTCCACCTCCACCCTGAAAATGATAATCACCTGTGTGGACTAACACTATAACTGTTGATTATGTAAATGTTATTTATGTTAATTATTGCGACTAAGTGTTTATGTAATTTACTTAATTATTTTAATAAACAAAAATAAGCCAACACTAACAAAATACAGTACCTGGTGATATCACGCATTGCCTATTGCAACTTCCTACTAGCAGGCCTCCCTGCATGCACATTCAAACCTCTGCAGATGATCCAGAACACCGCAGCACGACTGGTCTTCAACCAACCCAAAACAGCAGGTCACTCCACTGTTCATATCCCTCCTCTGGCTCCCAGCTGCCGCTCGCATCAAATTCAAAACCCTGTTGCTCGCTTAAAAAACAACATAAACGGCTCCTGCCTACCTGAACGCCCTCATCCAGGTCTACACTCCCTCCCGCCCACTACAAAAGACCAATGAAAGGCGCCTGGTAGTCCCATCACAACAGGGCCCGTAGTTGCTGGCTAGACTCTTCTCCTCTGTAGTCCCCCAGTGGTGGAATGAGTTACCAAACTCCATCCGGTGCGCAGTCTCCTTCCACCTTTGAGAAAAAGCTAAAGACCCAGCTCTTTCATGAACACCTCTGCACTTAATAATGTTGTTGATGATGATATTGATGATAATGCTTCTACACACCCTGTGCATTGCCTCTGTCTTTGTCCAGTCAGACCTGAAGCTGTTTGTTGGCACTTATGGACGTTGCTCCCTCCTGTCTAGATCCGTGCGTGTGTTGTATCAAACTGCAAAGGACATATCATAAATACCAATGAACATGTGAGCTTTAGTTCGGTAAGGATTTGTCAGACTGTTAGACTAGAGGTCATGATCATTCTGTGTCTCCTGACCTGCCGCAGTGATGCCGTTACATCTCTTGGCTGAAGATGGCGCCATTTCATCAGCTAATTCAAGAGTCATCTCTGGAGCCCATAACGAGCAGTTCACACAATATAATGTTATGATTTGATATGATTATTGTGATCTTTGGTTTAGTAATGACACGTTTCATACTGATTCTTGTTTTTATAGCTGTAATGTTCTTTTCAGTTCTTTGAGGCTTGTGAAACCCACAATAATGAGCCTCTTCTTTTCATTCATATTGTGTTGAGTCTCCTGCGAGTCCTATCTCGGTTCTGCATGGATGGGACTCTATGGAGACAGTCCAATACTTTCAGTCACTGTTAACATTCCACATCAGTCTCCCTCCACACTGACACGGCTGATACCATCATGCAGAACTGGGTAAGACGGCACAGGCATTCATCACTTACAAACACACACACACACACACACACACACACAGAGTAACACAAGCATGAACACACTGCTGCATACGTGAACTTGCAGAACTTATTTCCAGGTCAATGAACTTTTTATAGTTTTATTTACAAGTGTCAAAGTCATACAGACAAACACACGAATCCACAAACTCACTCAAAAACACACCCTCTGATTGCAGCGCCACTGGCGTCGCTCAGAATAGCATCAAACAGAGTGGAGCGTCTCTCTCTTTAGCAGCGTGCAGGTGCAGACCTGTCTGCTTTAGTCAGCCTATTTCACCATATTAACCCTCGTATATCACACTGTCACTGCAGAGAAAACAAGCAGTCGAGATCAAAACACAAGAAAGCTTTGTCCTGGTCTGACAGATACAACTTCATTTAACGGAAAGTGTTTGGGTACATTTAAAGTGATCCATCCTCTGAAGATGATTTCTTTGAAAAGGTTTTATTCAGCCATCCAAGGCATGTTAACATTCACGTACACAGAGTCTGTTATGTCACGGTAAAATAATCTTGGCTGAAGCTATCTGGATGCTAAATATTATCTTTAATGATTAATAAATTCAGTTGAAATTCCTTCAACAATATTAAAACAAACTGAGGGAAATTTGTTGTTTGTGGTTAAACAGAAGTGTGCTTTGCGTTGCTGCTTTTGGCTGCAACTTAACACTCTTTCTCATCAGCAGCTTTTTAAAATCATTTTGGCAAATTTTTTGTCTTAATAGTTAAACTTGGCTTTCAATACCTGATCTGCTCTCGGTTTTAGTCCACACTGTGGGTGGGGCTCCCTCTTATGTTTATTGCTAGTTATTGCACCATGAGAGTTAAAAACTATATTAAAGCAACACCATACATGCATTTTGTATTTTTCATTATTATATTTTGTTGCTTTGGTTATTGTCCCAATTTTTAAATGCAAGTTATTTCTTAAACTATTTAATATTCTTTTTTTCGTCTGTAGGTGGTGTTACTAATTCTGCTACAATCTTACACCTTTATAATACTTAAATAAAATAAAATGCACTATGCATGACTTTTCTCAAGCTGTTGTTGACTTACACGTTTTCTCTAGGTTTTGATGATTTGCTGTATAATTTGGTTGACACCTTTCATTCCTTTGTCCAATATTAGGTGTATGACCCAATACTCCTCCTCCTCAATACTAATGACGTGTATTAAGATGGACGACGCGTCTCAAAATTGAAGCCAAAATAGCCCTTGTGACGGGCGCTGCCATCTTCCATTTTTTGAGCCAGTAGACACCTGCGGGTGGAGCCGCCATAGTCACTACCGCTAACCAAAACACACGCTTAACTTAACAGAAGAAACAGCAAATATCCCGCACATTGGAGTATTTAACAGCAGAACAGCTTCTTTGTGTTGGTCTGAAGCAGACGTCCACAGATATATAAACTTCAGTGACTGTAGTGATTGTTTTAGTTACGTCTCCTCTCGCCGTTCCTCCTCTACTCTGCTAATCTTGAACAGATTGGCTGCAGGAGTCGAGTTTGTCAACAGAGCTGTCAATCATCCTTTTGACAGCATCAAATAACTAAAAAAAAACTTGTCAGAAAAATAAACACTTGGACGTAAATCAGCATGATAAGAACTTACTATAATGACAGAAACCATGTTTGAGAAAAATGTATTGGGCGTGTATTTGGATTTTATAGTTTGACTCATGTCCCATCTGTTAACATGGAGGAGGCGGGCTTTATGAGCTATACTGCAGCCAGCCAGCAGGGGGCGCTCGAAACGTTTTGGCTTCACTTTCAGTGAGCTGTCAGGGTGTCCATCTTTTTATACAGGCTATGGTTCTAACAAACAAGCATGGTAAACTTTATACATGCTCAATAACAGCATATTAGCATTGTCTTTATAAGCATGTTAGCATTTGGCTTCAACTAACCTTAAGTACAGCCTCACAGCTCTGTGAGGCTGTACTTAAGGTTACTGTAGACTCTTAGACTAGTTGCTTCCAAATAACATACACGTCTTGCTGAGTGTGTGTAATGTAAGATAGTGTGTAATTTTGTACTATAATTTTGTGTCCTGTTTCTGCACTGTTGACTGCAGACAGAAATGAGCTGTTGAAGAATAGGCCTACTGCTGGAATATGATGGGAAGTCATGGCAACCTTAAGTTATTATAATTTTAAATGTCATGAAAGGTAAATTTCAAGCATGAAAATACAAATCAATAGCAGTTCTGAAGGATACAGTACTGACACTCCACCTGAGGAAGAGCCTATGATTAAGTGCTTTGCTAACCATATCCCGAGGCCTGCTCTTGTCGCATAACACAGGCAAAAATACCTCCACTCCTGTTTTGCCCACTCACCAGCACCCTTCTCCTCTTCACCCACCCTGCCCCACCCTTGCATCCTCAACCCCTTACCTCATCCCCCTTCCTCTGCTGCTCTTTCTTTCATTCATTTCTTTCCTTTGTACTGTGAGATGCAGAGAGGAAGAGAGGGAGGGAGGGGGGAGGGATGGAGGGAAGGAGAGGGACCTTTTGTTGGCTTTCAGGTGGTTTCACATGAAAGGCCAGAGTACACACCTAGGTTGCCGCCACTGGCGACCCACGGCGTCTCACTTGCTTCCGCTGAGAATACCTGAGTAAGCCTTCGATTGCTTGTGTACAGACCAGGCATGCAGAAATAAAGACACATGCATCTGTATATATCTGCATACAAGTGTGCACAAAAAAAGACACACTTCTGTTGACTCCTGGTCTGTGGCATTGATTAAAATGTGCAGGCGTAGGGTGGGGAAGAGGTTTTTTTGGACGGGGGTGCAGGGGATGTGTGCAAGCAGGTGAGGTGTAATCGAGTGTGTGTGTGTATAGGGGGGTTGATTGCACGGCTACTTTGTCTGTTCTCTCCCTGAATGGCTTCTTCTTGCTGCAAGGAGCTCAGGTAGCCTTGTGTGCATTTGTGTGTGTGTGTTTTATTCCCAGGTAGACCACGGTGAGTGCTCTCAAGTTAGTGTCAGGTGTCAGGTAGCTACTTGTCTTTGTGTCTTCAAGGCTGCCGATTGCTTGGATAGTGTTTACAGCCCAGAGAGCACAGCGGAGAGAGAGGGAGGATGGGGGAGGAGAGGGGAGTCAGCGCTTGGCTTTGATCTGATGCAGACTGTTTGATAGCGTGTGTGAGTGAGAGAGCAAGTGTGAGAAAGACGGGGAGAGAGGGAGAATACGAGTGCACGCATACTTTTTCATTGGCATGTACAAATGTCGAACAACTGCGAGTGTGTGTGTGTGTTTGAGCCGATCCAAGGGCCGGGCCAAGCTACTCCGGGGCCCTGTCAAGAACTTAATTTAACCCCCATATCTAAAAAATGTTTGATTTGAACATTATTGATGGAAAGAGGTTTTTAATCTAAGGGATTCTAAGTTACCAACCTGGTAACTAACTATCAACTAGAAACAAAACACAACATCAACACAACATATTAACACAATAGCTGTGTCTCAATTCGGGGGCTGCATCGTTCGAAGGATGCGGCCTATCAAGGATGAGTCATTTGTAGCCTGTGTAGGCCGCTAAGGCTGAACTGAAATGAGCTGGTTTGGTCTACAGAGGATTTCCTGTTGGTGTCACCAGCTGTTCCCGCCCTTACCCTTGCGTCATCAAACGCTGTCCTGTCGCCTAGCCACAGCGGGCTAACAAGCTATCATAACGTAACTTAACCTATTATTTAAGATAATTGTTTCGAGGCCTCTTTCGTTTGTATTGCTAGCTATTCAATTGAGTTGAAACCAAGTGTATTCCTCGGCCGCTTAAGAGACCGGCACCTCATTTGAATTGGCACAATGAATCTCGGGATATGTTGGGCCACGAAGGATGCCCCCGATGGATCCCTGGAAAAGGAGGACGCATTTGTCAGCTGCACCTGAGGGAGCCTTCGAAATATGGCAGCCTTCGATGTGGCGCTGTGACGCAAGTGGCCTTTGAATACGTCCTTTGAAGGAAGCAGCCCCTAAACTGGGATGACTTACAATCAGGCGTCACATCATCACTGCCTACTCGCCAAGTTAACAGCCTTGTAAACATGTTTATATATTAGTCTATATCAGTCTGTCATTTTGCAATTACTTGTACAGTTTATTTGGATTAAAACCTTTTCACCTTTGTAGAGTCTCGCCTGTTCGAGGCAAGAAGTCATGCTTAATGTGAGTAATGCATCCGCTGCTGGGGATTTAATTCTTTGTAGCCTTACAAATGTTAACATTTGAAACTGTAATGTATTAGAGTAATCATGGCTACTTTATAAGAATATCTTAAAGAAGCAATGTAATTGTGAAGGAAAAATCAGCTGCTCTCCCCCATCAATGAAAAGTGGATTACACACACTCACATTTAACCTCGCACCCATCCATCCGTCAGAACAGGTGCAATTTGAACAAATACGTAGCTCGCTTTCCTAACAGCAAGGAGTGCCATGTGTGGTTGCCTGCGTATTTGTGATTTAAGGGACAAACAATATATAAAATAAAGATAGAGAGACCACAAAGAGAGACAGCCAGAAAGAGAAAGAGAGAGAGAAAGATAGGAGACCAGACTTGCAGGTTTTTTACAGTGTGTGTGTTTTAGGGCTCCCCTGGGGCCAGACAATTAAAGAGCATTTAAAAAGATGACAGAGCTCTGCGCCCAAGAAGGGGAGAGGTGGAGTTTGCAGGTGTATGAAGAGCATGTGCATGCTTTATTATGCACCTATGGGAATACGCGTGATTGCATTCTGCAAGAGATCACGCAAGGTGCTCCTTGGAAAAAAATTTGGAACATTTGCCTGTGTGAGTCTGAGGTAGCGAATGCCTGTGTACTGCGATCACTAGAAAACAATTCGCGCAACATTTTTTGCACTGACAATGGACAGAGAGAGCAGCATCGGACATTCCACTACAAAGAGGAGGAAGAGAGAGAGGGAGCACGAGAGAGAGAGACGATGTGAAGAACAGCTCTGAAAGAGTTTTTGTGGGGCCATAACAAAGGCCCCTCAGAAAACACAGTGGCATAGGAATGTTAATTAATTAATGAGAAACCATTCAGCCTACAGAGAATGGTGTAGAAAGAAAAAGACAGGGAAGTAGAGAGAGACGTACCGACTGAAGGGGTAGACAAACTCAAACTGGGTGCAAAGTTTTTATACTTTCAAAAGCATGGCGTGCACTTATTCTAGGCCGAGTTTGCGACTGTGTTTTTCAAAGCCTGTTAAAGGGATTTGCGTGTCATAAATTTACATTTTGCATCTTTGTTCTTGGCTTTGCATGTGTGTGCATTTGCATGCATTTAACATACTGCTGCTGTCGACAGAAAGCCTCAGCTCCTCCAGCTTTCCAGGAACTAAGAGGACGGCCTTGTTTTCCACATTGACCAACATGCATTTTTGAGCTAATCCAGTGGGGTTTGAAAAGATTTTATGAGCCCAAATCGCTGTCAGATTTTTATCAGGACCGTGTAATCCCTCTACTAAAACATGAAAATCACTGGAGTTATGGGGTGTAACTTAAAGCTAACCCCATTAAGGATTTCTCAAGTGTCTCGCAATCATCAGTGGGTGCAGGGTATTACCGTGATATTTTCTTGATCGTGATCTCCTCTCCCTACTGCAGCTTTTTATTGCTTAGTACTCGCCTCTGGGAGATACGCCTGAAAAATAACCAGGACAAAAGATAGAATGAAGTCGGCTCTGCTTTGAATGGGAAGCCAGATTTTCTTTCTTTGATTTGTTATAATTACAGTGCATGATTACGTGGATAAGCACCATCCTGTACTTACAGGTGCACACATTTATAGCTTAGTTGAGTAACGTATGAAGACAGTCTAATTTTATGGCATTCTTGTCCAGCTGTGTCAAGAAAAGCAGGTTTTTATTTGTAATCGCACACATGCAAAATCTGTGTGTTGCAATAAAAGAAAAAGGGGGTCGTTGGGGGGAGTATTTTGACGATTCTGAGAAAAAAAAAGCAAGTGAGCACAGATAGACTGTGAAATACAGATAGGCTTTACCCCGGGGCAGCTGACACTTCTTCACAAATCCACACTCTTCCCTCTATAGACCGGAGTGTGTGTGTATGTGAAATGGATACGCGAGCGCTGGTCGCTCATAATCTGTTATTTTCTATGGGTGTCCGTGTGCGTGTATGCGTGCGAGCGCGCGGGTTTCCGCGTGTGTGCGATCGCGACATTCCAGCAGCAGAAACCTGAGAAGGTGTGACTTACGAGACACTGGATTCTGCTCTTTCTGGGGACTGAGGGGTGCTGAAGTGTCAGAATTCCAATTTCCTCCAAATAGTCACTCCCAGTCACACACTCTGACCCTCTGCATCTCTCTCACACAGCCAAACACACTCTGCTGCCCTCATTCTTATCCTCAAAGAGCTGCCTTTTTCCTCCCCTCTCTTTCAGCTATAAACACTGTCTTTTATTTTCTCGCAGCTCCATTCATAAGGTCCCACAAGGAGAAATCTTGTCTCACACCACTGTACTGTGCCACCCCACTCCTCCTCTTTTCCCTTCCTCAAACTAAACCCTCACTCTCTCTTCACATTGAGCTTCCAGGCAAAGTAAAACAGAGGGGAAAGGAAGAGAGAGGGGGAAAGAGAGGGAAGAGTTTTGAGAATCGCGGGCCCCTCCCACTTTCCGGAGATGCTCCAGCCCATCCCTAAATTGTGGGCCAATGAGGGTGGCTCATTCACAACTCATGCGCTCCTTCTACAATAGGTAAGGAGAGAGAGACAGAGAGAGCAAGAGACATATACAAGGAGAGAGGGGGAAAGAGAGGGAGAAAGAGTGACTGTGTTTGGGGGAGAAAGACGGTGAGACAGGAGAGGGCAGAGTGAGAGGGAAGACAGGGAAAAGGGGGGAAAGAAGTTAGAATAAAGTTAACCCCTAGGGATGAAGAGGTGATGAAGAGATAGAGCTTGGAAAGAGTTTCAGTGTGGCTACCTGCACAGGAGATAAAAGACAGTAAAGGGACTTTTGAAGCTCGAGCCAGAAGCCAGGAGAGGAGGATTTGGGAAAGAAACATTGGAAGCTGCCTCAGGAGGATAAAGGAGAAAGTGTCAGACAGAAGTCCCTACAGGTGTAGATGCAGACAGGTGGACAGTCAGACATGCTTCCTGCGCTCCTGCTTCTCTGCGTGGCTCGAGGAGTTTGGGGTTCCGTCCCCGGAGTCTGGGGGTACGGACAGATCCAGGACAGGCAGGGGCCGGCGGCACCTCTGTGCCCGTCTCCATGCCAGTGCGAGGAGGATGGGATCTTCGTCATGGTGGACTGCTCGGAGTTGGGACTATCGTCTGTGCCAGCTGACCTCAGCCCTCTCACCACTTACCTGTGAGTAACACACTTCCTGTCCTGTTTCTGTTTAACCTCTGGCTCCAGGCCTCTCACTCTATCCCGACAGTTTCTTTGACCCCATGTATCGTTTTCTTGTGTTCCCATTTTGTACCTCATCCTTAAGTCATTCCACCTGATCCCTAAACTTCTCCTTTCATGCATGATGATAAAGTGCCAATGTCGAGTCTTGATTAATCATTTATATTTGAAAAAGCTCCAAATACGCTCTTAAACTGTAGATGGGATTCCTCTTAGAAATAGAGGTTGGTTGGATGTGTGACCAGGAAGCAGCAGCAGAACCTGCAGGCAGATTGAAACAGTTGGGTCGAGCGAGAACGTGAGAGTGTGTGTGAGAGTGCGTGTTGACCAATATGGCAAAATTAGTGCACCACTTCTTTTAGTATCAGGTTTCCAAGCGCCAACTGGAGACCCAGCGTGAGAGTAAGTGTGTGCGCATGTGTATGCCTTTTGTGTACATGCGTGCAAGTGTGTGTGTGTGTGTGCCAGCTGCAAGCACATGACACGGGCATATGTTTTTGTGTGTGATATAATCGTGTGTGTGAGTTTAATGATCCAGTTTACGCCAGCAATCTGTATGTCATTATTCTATGATGCTAAAAGTGAATGGGTAGAAAGGTAGGAACTGTTGCAGAGTTGCTTTAACAGCGATGAATTCCATATTTTTCTTTGCTTTTCTTCAAAATTGGCACTTTGACGGCGTTAATTTGGAAAGATTCAGGAAAAGTGTTTGAAAGGCTGGCGAGACACGTGGCAAATTACGTAAATACAATAAAAAACAGACATTAATCATTAACATTTTAAGCATTAAACGCTGCAGGGAATAAATCCCACTTTGCCAGCGGGAATTTTGAAAGGCTGTAAGAAAAGCTTTAGACATATATAAAAAAAACCAGGACATCTGAGCACTTTCTTACACCACCCTGCTGTGGCTCGCAGCCAGGTCTCAGAGATTGCTTCACTGCGTAAGCCTCTGAGGACACATTACAGACACTTTGTGATAACTGATATTGAAGTGATAGAAGTCAAATCCAGGAAACAGGGTGTGATAGAGCAGTTGCTCACTAGGGGCTCTACAAGTATTACAAGAGTGGAGGGACAGAATTCAGAGGGAGTGAGCGAAAGATCAACAGTTTTTGTAGCAAACGATGCTACGGGAGACGCATAAAAAGACAACTCGACTTGAGTGATGCCTGACTTTAGCTGTCATGGGACCCTGAGACCGACAGATTTCGCTGTGTTCACTTGAAAGTTAAAACACATGTAGAGTTTATGGAGGTGAAATACGGTCTGTTACTCCATCCAGGAATCACTCACTTATACTCTCACACACAAGGAGGGATGAATCTGAGCTGCGGGCCAGAGTGTTGAGCCTCTGCTAAAATATAAAGAGTGATGACCTGAGACTCCCTCTGTGAAAGTCTACTCTGCTCTTAACTGGTCCACGACAGCCACACACACAGATATACACACAAACACACATCACTCCCTACAAACACAAGAGTAATTGCTCATTTCCCCTCGTTACCTAACAGTGGAACTGGACCAATTAGTGAGTTTGAGGGCTGATTAAGAATAAGATAAATATACTCAGCGACCAACCGCACACGCCCACACACACAGAAACACACATAAACACACATTACTGCAGCGGGAGAAGAAGGGGAATGTGGGACAGCAGGAGAGATGCCGCAACAAATTAAGAGAGACGACGGAGAATCGCAGATTTCTCTCTTGGCCTTCTGATAAAAATCATCAAACACAAACAAAGCAACCTCCCCTTCCTTACCCTGCGTGCACACACACACACACACACATAACCAAGAACCTTGAACAGCAGGCTATAGTGTCTCATTTCATCCTGCAGAATGAAAGGTTACAACAGCAGAGAGCCGGTCCAATCCCCACCAGGATCTGTCGAACTGTCCAGCACGCCCCGTTGTGCTATGGAGGCTGGATTAGGCTGCCGAGGTCACAGGGATTTGCTTGGGAACAGTCCACATTACAAACCACATCCACACAGCGCTGTGAAAGTATATGACATCATTCACCCGTGTCATCGGAGAGCTCTTCAAAGTGAGCGCAACTGTACGTGCTATGGTGACCGAGAGGGCAATCCAGGCTATGCCTGACTCACACAAGTCTTCACGTTTTATATGCACGTTTGATCAGATTGCGTAAAGGTGGAGTATAATAACACTGAGGTGAAAACAGGCCGACTCTGCAAAGGAATTCAACTACTCAGAGGCAAAGGTGCTCAGAGCAACTGTGCGCAGAATGGGTAGAGATTTATGACAATAATCGTTTCCGTGGGCAACACATGAAATGAGCTGTCATGTGAGACGCTTTGAAAAGACCTTCTCTTTGATATCAGATTAGAGAGGAAAGACAGTGCCCAAGGGTGTGCGCCTGTGTGGGTGTGTGTGCATGTGTGTTAATGTGTGTTAAGAGTGAGAACACAGTGTACAGTATGCACATCAGGGGCCGGTGCTGTTTTATGTGTAGCTGCATGTGAGGCAACTTGTCATGAGAGATGGATTCACTATGACACAATAAGTAGCGTAGTAGTAGCGTGTGAATCAATCAGCGGCGTCCAGGACTTCTGCAGATATCAATATGTGCAGTATATGGTTGTTGTGATTTATTTCTAACGTTGTCAGGTGCTTGAAACATCTCACACTTTCCTCAGCCACACCGAATGTGTGTTAGAGGAAAAGTGTGTGTGCATCATGTGTGTGTCCAGGGCCGGTCTGAGACCGGAGTTGAGCAGCGATTAGGTGATGCCTTGCGGTAGCGGTGAGCGAGCTTCTAACGGTGTTTTGGCCGAGGCCAGGAAACCGCAGCTAGCGCATTACCAGACAGGAAAACCAAGGAGTGTGTGAGTGTGCGCGTGAGAGTGTGCGTCTGTGAAGACCACCCAGAGTGCTGAGGGACTTTTTTTTTTTCAAGCCAGTGGAGGTGAAGCAAGAGTGTAAGAAAAATGGAGGCATGGAGGATGAAAGGACGGGTGAAAACTGACGAGGATTAGATATTGGTGCCAGAGAAAAGTGTGAAGGAAGAGTTATAAAGAGTTTACACACACACACACACACATACTGTACATGCACATGCAGGAGACAACATCCTGCCCCTGTATGGCGGCCACAACTGTAACAGTCGTGTGCGTGTCATTTAGCCATTATGTTGATGGAATGATCCTATCATGAGCAACCGGGGGTCACACTGTAAACATCATGCCTGAGAGAGAGAGAGAGACAGAAAGAGAGAGAGAAATTGTAAAAGATGGGGGGGCGGGGGTGGGGGGGTTGCGGGGAAAACGGACAAAAATAAAAGCAGAAAAAAAGAGAGCAGTGTGCGTGTTTGCTGTCAGTGGAGGGTCCTCTATACAGCAGCTATCAGCTCCAGCATCAGTGTCCTGGCTCCAGACGTCTATGGTAGCCCCCTGCCTCAACTGCTCCCCCTCCCTCGCGCTCTCTTTCTATCCTTCCTCCCCCCGCAACTACTCTCCTATCCTCACCTGTTTCCTCTGGCCTCCTTCAGATAGAACAAGACTCCATATATTAAGTGCTTGAGAGAGTATGTGTGTGTGTGTTTTCAGAGCAGGTGTTGAAGCCAGTCATGCAGCACTAAGTGTAAATGTATGATCAGTGATGTGCAATGTGCGTCTTGGAAAAACTAAATGAATGCATGTAGCTCAGGGCAGAGTGGGATAAGTGAAGGGTGTGTTCCCAAAACCAAATGGTGTAAATTTTTTCAAGGTGTGTGTGTGTGATGGTTGGGGGGGGGGGGGGGAGGTGCTCTGGCTACATGCCAGCAAACTATCAGCTGTGATCAGAGTCGGGAAAGAGAGTTACGCACATCTGATTATACAGAGGAAGAAAACAGTGACACATGTCACAGATAATGTGTTCTGCTTCAAAAGTTGCGTACAAAGAGGAATTTACTGCACACATTTCCTTTTCGTATTTTTTCCGCTCTCCCTTTACTCCTTCCTTCCTGTAAACCTTAAATGTTTGCCTCGACGTGTCAAGCCTTCAGCTCTCTCCCCAGCGAACGCCAGAAGAAAAAGCCACTGGGGCTCGCTTCAGAAGTGATATTTATGCCAGAAGGGTGTTGGAGAGAACGGATGGGCAGTCAGCACCGGATAGTGTAGTGGTTTGTGGTTTCCTGAGAGCAACCTGGGAGGCTTTTAAATGTCGCTCAGGGACAGACGGCAGGTAGGCAGGTAGAGGACAACAATGGTAACAATGACAATTCCCTCGGGAGGGGCCGACGGAGAAGACACAGAGGCCATAGTGTGCTCTGCCGCTCCATATCCTGTCCTTTAGAAAAAAGTAGAAAGCAATCACGACACAAGATCTTGAAGGGGAACTAGGGTGGAGGAGCAGGAGATTGGGGAAGTGGAGGATGTGTTCGGAGCGCATGTGCACATGAGCTTTGCATGTGGACTAAACACAACCGTCGTTGGTATATTTCAGGGTCAGACCTGTACCCACTTGCTGAATATGTAAATCTGTATGTTTCGTGTGATAGCAGTGTGACGCAAGTGTGTCGGGGGCCAGGAATGTGCTCCCTGTGACGTGTGGTCAGCGGGGTGAAGGGCTGCCTCTGATTGAGAGGATTCAGAATGCCTGCATGGCCCAGATTCCTATTCAGCCCCTTTTCAACCCTGGGAATCCATGGGAATGTTTGGATGTTTGTGTGTGTGTGTGAGTCTGTGTGCATGGATCTGTGCAAGTGCAGTAGCCCTCTATTTTCCACTACAGAGAAGGCATTGTCTAATCCGGGGCCAGGCCACGACAAATGTCCCTAACTGCTCTGGTGCGTCTACATGCCTATGTGGAGACACGTACGCATGTGCATCCACGACCTGTGGACATGCATGCTGGCGCTTGAAGTGCTTACGGTTAGATAATATGTATGAGGATATTGATTTCTGTTTTTCAATCCTGGAATTCTGGGAAAAAAAAGGGTTTTAAGGAGATTTGAGAAGTCACCCAGGAGTCTGCATGAAGGCTGGGTTTGCAGTAAACAAGGTCTTCTTCTGCTCCGGACATATAGGACAATATTTAAATGAATGTAGATACTAGTTCTTACAAGACATAGCTCCGTAAGTTTCCCCTCCACCTCAAAATGGGTCTGTCTGTCTCTGTCTGCCTGTCTGTGTGATCCCTGGCCAGGCCTGCAGACTAAAGTGGCTCATACGGGGCTGGCACTGTGCAGGTGATGACTAGTAAGAGGTAATGATACTTAATGCCCTTTCCAACGATGCACACACACACACACACACGCACGCACATACCCACAAGACCCCCATGTGCACATTACAGACAGGGAAACACGTTGCTCAAGCAAGGTTCTATGTACAAACATGCTTGGTTGCACACACATACACATACAGACACACACACACTGACTTAATGATGGTTAATGCCCTATCCAATCCCCCTGTGCAGCATCAAAGCATCCCACAGAGCAGTGCTGATACAGCGATGCTAGCAGGGATTAGGTTGGGAGAATGGACCACTGGGACGGGAGTTAGCTAAAGGGAACAAAGAAGCAATCACAGACACACTTAAATGTGACACACGTGCACACACCACAGGGTGCACGCACACACGCAGCATAGCTCAATCGGAGTAGAGCAGAGGAATGTCCAAAAAGTGGAAGAGGGGCCGTAGAAAGCAGGAGGTAGAGACATTAATGAGGATAAAATCTTTTTCAGGACTCTTAATTCTGCAGGGTAAGGTGACCTGAACTGAATGGAGAAACAGCAGTCGCATCAGGATGATGGCATAAGGCAATAGTGTCGTTGTTGCTGAGACCGGACTTCACAGGTGTATTTTCAATCTGCCGTAAAGGGAGGCTGGAGGGAACTCTGCCTCTGCATTTGCAGCCAGAATCACTCACGTCTCTATTACACGTCTGAGAAGGAGCAAAAGAGGAAATCTGGACTTTTTACATGCATGGCAAGAGGCCAAACTAAATCTCTTTAAACCAACAGCAGCCACATGTCCTCATGGGTATGGGGTAAGATTTCATCTAGTGCTGATCTAAGTTCAGATCTAGATGTTATCCTGGGGTACTGTTAAATATATGGCTCAGATGAGCTGATCGTAGATCTGTGAGTACGGCAGTAAAGAGGAGTGAGCCAGGATTGGATTTGAACAGCCCTCTAACTAGATCCAGTGTCCTGCTGTTTCTGCCATTCAACCAAATGAAGTCATAATAGATCCTGACACTAATACTCATCGGGTTTCATTTACCGCTGTATCCACTGCCTCTAAATCAGTGTGCAGGAAGGACACCTCTCCGGAAAAGATACCTTTTCAGGATGTGTGGAAATGTGGGGACATTTGTAACCCTTTTCCACATGTTATTGCTGCAGACTTCAGCGACACTTCCTTCCTGTGGCATGAAGTGTTCGCTTTGATTTGGAAAGAAGCTAAGAACGCTTTATGGCAGATGTCATGTAAGGGACACATATGAAAGTCAGACAAAATACTCAAGCCAAAACAACAGATAAGTGGACTATGGGCAGGGCTATGAATGCCGTTTGCCTTCCAAAGCTATGTCCTACCCACAACAGCTGCCTGTCAGCCCTGTCCACATGTTGCAGGCAGTTGTATGTTGTGTAGTGCCGACTGTTCCAACACTTCCTGTTCCATTACTGAAGTGCTTGACCTTTCACCCCCCTCCCCTCCATCTCATGACAGGGTGTGTGTGGGAGGACAGGGAGCGGACATAGAGTGTGTATGTGCACGTGTGTATGTGTGCGCACGGTATTCCAGGGTATGAATAAGTCCCAGAGGGCATGAATATGTTTCCCATGACATGGCCTCAGACTAAACAGCCGCTCTCTCCACCCAGACATCCGCCTGTCATTCTCCCCTAAACCGCAGCGAGCGGAAAAGAGCACAAAACATGGGAACACAAATACACAGACGCATCTCCCTTTTCTGTCTTGTTATCTCCTCTTTTCTCTTCCTCCCTCCCTCCCTCTCTCGCTCTCGGCTCTTTTGTAGCTGAGTCCTCCCCGTGGCCCTCCTTGTCCAGGTGAAAGACTTCTCCTCGCCCTCTCCCTCACTCTTTGTGCCCCGTGAAAGAGAGAAAGAGAGAACAAGGGAGGGAATGATAAAGAGAGAGTGCCTTTGGACACAAAGGGCAGTGTACCCCTCCCAGGAAGTCTGGGAGAGAGGGAGAAAAAAAACACACATCTTTAGAGGAAGAAGGAGGGGAGGAGGACAGCATTGTGCCCTCCTTCCTGCTTCTTTGTGTGTGTGTGAGCACGCCTGTGTGTGTGTGTGTGTGTGTGTGTGTGTGTGTGTGAAAGCTAATGTGTGACTGCGAGAGAAACTGAATGCCAAAGCAGTCAGTCAATTCAGATAGAAAAAAAATCGTACACACTTAGACCTCACCCTCACACACACACACACGCTAAAGCACACAACCATTTAGGCCCTCTTCAAGGCGGCGCCCGAGCATTGACTACCAGTTGCTTTGTGTGGAATAAAAGATCCCCTTTCATCATGGCCTTAACTGTTTCAAAGAGCTAAGCGGAGAGGATCAGACTGGCTGAATCCGACTGAAGACATTACTGTCATAGTTACTGTAAAAGACAGCCAAGGTGTGGCTCGAGCAGCGCTAATGCAGAACTCCTGCCCTCTGGGCAAGGCTCTGGTTGTTGATTTCTACTAAAGATCTATTACTCTAATGTTCCTCACAGATAAGCCGCCTTCAAAGGTGCAGAGCTTAACGCCATTATTGGCTGTTTGTTTGGTAAGCGTCTCCACCTGAGCGAGGGAGAAGAGGGATTGGCAGGAAAGCAAGAAGAGAGAGAGAGAGAGCGAGCGCAGAGGAGGAAGTGAGAGGGAAGACCTCAGGGTATGGCTCTTGTGAAGTGATTGTGTGTGTGTGTGTGTGTGTGTGTGTGTAAGAGATTCAGAGAAAAACATCCCTCTCAAGGCCAACAATGTAAGCGTGTGTGTTTACATGCTTTTCCCTGTATTGTTATGTACTGTACCTGAATGCAATTTTATGCATCAGCAATAAGCCAGAAACTTTTCCTGGGAAGTTTTTTTTTGTTTAACTTTGAAACAAAAAAAAAAATCTCCAACGTGAAATGTATCGAGTCATCTCTCCTCCGTCTGCTCTTGCACAGCATTGTCTGACAGGCACATTACACCATTCACAACAGAAACAGACACCTGAATGCTGATCAAATCTGCCCCACTCTGAGGGTACATTCACTCGTCAGGGTGGTCCGTCATCCACGCAACAATAGCCGCCCGGAGCTCGGAGAGCGTACGAGTGCCAGTGGATGGATGTAGCGTGGGTGTGTGTGTGTGCGCCCATGAACGTAAACAGGGGGGTGTTTCTCATGTGATGTGGCCAGTTGTTTTGCCGCGCTAAATCACCAGCTCTTGTCAGAAATGCTTCCAGTTTGAAATTGGCTACAACGGCGCTAGGGGCACATTGACACCCACACACACACTGCCTTTGATCAACCAGGCCGATAACATACTTCAGTAGTTCTGCTGACGGCGAAGAGGAAATATGATAAATCACATTATTGTAACTACCGGACTGTGTAACCCCATGCTCCAGTTGAAATCTGAAACAGAGATGGGGAGAGAAAGAGTGTGAGCGATAGAGTGGCATAAGAGTGAGAGAGAGAAAGGGCCAAGGCCGATGAATGGAAATGTACCTCTGCTTCTTCATGCTTCCGTTCCCCCCTTAAGACAAGCTCTTTGCCGTGGTTACTCTATCAATCACAGCATAAAGCAGTCAAATATCCAATGCTTTACCTTTCTTCCTGTGCCAAACCTTCCTCTCTTACATTCACATGCACGCAAGCGTGTACACACTCACACACTTACGAAACGATCTATCAGAGAGCATTGTGTATCTGCAAATCACGGAACGATAAAGGGAACGGAAAAATCTTCATTTCTTCTGACTCCTTAAATTGCTGAAATATTGGCCGCAATTTCACACACGCTACCGTGCTTAAACACGCAAAATTACATGCACGCACATGAAGATCTAATTCCCCTCCAGACAAGCAGAAAGAGATCACCGGGGGCTTTGTCAGTCATCCTGCAGGTTCAGAGCACAGGGAGATAAAAAGAGCAGTTAAGAGGCACATTTGTGAGCGTGTTTGTTGAGGGATGAGCATGGGTCTCCATGTCTGCATCCTCCTGTTCCTGCACAGGAGTCTTTACTTTGTCATTCAGCAGCAGACGGAGTTCAGAGGGAAGGAGATGCCCTATGTGCCCCTGTCAGTTGAGAGATGTGTTGTCCTGCGATATCAGGCTGCTTTCTTGACGCCGCGATGGCGAAGATAGGGCAGAAAACTCCACCAATGAAAATTCACACGAAAAGAATAGAAAAGAAATCAAATGAACTTCCGTTCTCCTCCTCTCACACATACACACAGACCCACACAGCAATCCTCCTCCATGCCCCGGCAGCGGCCATGTATGATGTGGTGAAAGCACGACCAGGATCTCTACCCACCACATCTGCAGGCTCACTGGGAAACAATAGGGGTGTGAAAATGAGCGACAGACATCTTACCACACACACCGCAGGCACCTATAAATGGAAGAAGTATTGTAGTGCACACACAGACTCTGACACACACTTGCACTTAGTCTCCTTCTCTCTCCCACAGCGCAAACACACATAAGAGTTGTCTATAAAACGGGGACACAGAAAACCCAATTCTAATTGTGGAACTCTCAGAAGCCGCAAAAGCCTTAAGCGCTCTCTTTCTCATTTCTTTTGCGGCCATTTATTTGCGCTGAAAATATCTGCACGTCACCGCGCCAGCCGACACAATGCACATGTGGTAGTCATCAATCATAATTATCATGGTTTAAAAAAGCCACAGCTGTTATTTGATTTTAAAAACAAGCCATAGCGCAGCGCCTTCCAACGATACGTCAAGTTGTCAGCGGAGGCCTTGGCCTGCACAGCAGAAATGTCTCTCTCTCTCTCCTGCTTCCCAATGAGCTGGTTGGAGAGCACAGCCGAGCAGAGCTGCATTCAACCTTACCCCATGACTCACCACTGTGTGTCTTTATTTTTAAACATTTTCTCTCTCCATTTCTGCGTGTTTATTCTGTCTGAGTGAGTCCGCTGTTGTGGACTTCACACGTTTGTTTATGGCTTCTTTAATCAGGACCAGATAATGCAGAGTTGTCTCAATCCCAGAAGCTGGATAATGTGTATGTGTGTGTGTTCATGTGTATTTCTATTCTTTAATGATCCCACCAGAATGTTTCATGAAATATTCCCCCAGTAGATTATTACTACACAGACAATGAATAGTATTAAGGTGTGCATGTGTCATGTTCAGGAGGCCACATGAGGTGATGATTTGCTTCCCGTGCTGTACGTGATGTCATCCACTGTTGATTATGTCAATTGGTTTTCTGTTACTGCTGGCTGTTTAATCTCCATGGCGACTTTGTTATCACTTATATTTACCTCTGACTTTAATCAAGCAATAGTGCATTACACTTGTTGTATTCATTCCCAAATTACAGCCTGGAGCGAGAGCAGAGCGTGCCAGAATTGGGACAAACATGAAGTACACAGTCCACATGACATCACCGCAGTAATTTTGTTGAGCGGGAGGTCCCATGAGGGCATCCCATGTCAGCAAGCATGTTTTAATGCCTAAATCTTCTTAATTCTTTCACTTATTTATTAAGAAAAGTAATTGGTTATGCTGAATTGTTATTTTGTAGGATTTATCGTATTTATTTGATGTTTTGTCACTTATTTGTAGAGTGCCATTAATTGGGCACATTAAAAACTGAAGACTGGATAAGAAAAGAAGATTCTATGGACGCATGAGGCAATAATATTTAGGTACTATGTGCGGATATTATTGTAAAAAAATGGGGAAACATTTCAAAAGACTTTTTAATGATTAAAATGAAAAATATAATTAAAAATAATTAAAAATGTTTGGACACGTGCATTATTGACTCCGACTTGCATTCTCCTCCTAATTTGGCCCATTCCTTGCTGTAATGGTGCATTGCCACCAGAAGCGGCTGTGGCTAAGTGGTAGAGTTGGTCGTTTCAGGTTGGAGGTTCAATCCCCAGCTCCCTCAGGCTATATGTCGAAGTGTCCTTGGGCAAGACACTGAACCCCAAATTGCTCCCGGTGGTATAGCCAACGGGTATGAATGTAGCAGCCATCAGTGTGTGAATGGGTGTATGTGATATGTAGTATAAAAGCAGCTTTGAGTGGTCGCAAAGACTAGCAAAGCGCTATATAAGTACAGTCCATTTACTATTTACCATTATGTACAACTGCTTTCAGCAGCATAAATTCTGTAATTCCATGAAACACAAACAAAAAGACATGCTCACCAAAATACACAACCTACAGGTCAGTAATTGGGATGTGAAAAAGGTAATGGGAATATCAACGCTGTAAATTGATCTGCTAAAGTAACATCATTACGGAATCAACCATTTTTACTTACACTGATTGGAGGCATCCCCCCGGCCTATTTGTCTCTGAGTAACACCTTGAACCCGGCTCTCTGCAGTCAGACCTCCCAGGAGGGGGCGTCTGTAACAGGAAATTCCCATGCAGGGAAACTAACATGCCATTATTATCTTTTCATAGGGAAAATATTCAATGTCAGCAGAGGCTGTAAAAAGGCTCCATAATTATCTGACCTACAAATTCTCATGGGGAAAGGAC
The DNA here is from genome assembly GCF_022749685.1 of Semicossyphus pulcher. Lineage (NCBI taxonomy): Eukaryota > Metazoa > Chordata > Actinopteri > Labriformes > Labridae > Semicossyphus > Semicossyphus pulcher. The sequence continues at coordinate 17,701,422 of NW_027211637.1, forward strand.
ACACTTAACACTGCGAGCTCCTCGCATAAGTTAGAACACACAGCCTCATTCACTGAACAGTGGCAGACCACATCCCAGCATGTAAAATGTTATCCTTGACAGGGTACCAAACTGCTGGTACACTTAATATGTCTTGTAACAACTACTAAATATACCCAAATTGGTGCAGCAGAGTATCGCCGTGCAGCTTTTTTCCACACTCCCTGGAAGCTGAATATGGATCATGCCTGCGGATAAATTCATCCAGCCCCCCGTCGGCTTGGCTGACTTCACAAACAAACAACCAGTGTGTCAAAACTCCACACTGCAAAGGGCTTCTGAGAGCACAGTTTACACTTGCTAGCCCGGTGGTCTGGCTTTATGAGCAATGGTTAGTGTCATACACATACATGGACACACACGCACAACTGAGCCTCACTCTCGAAGACTCATGCGAGACCCCAAGGGCTGTGAAAGCAAAGAAGGGTTGACGTAACACCTTTCTTTCATTGTGTTTATCAAAAAAGATGACCTTACATGACTGGGGTCACAAGGTTATGTATGTTTTCTACCAGAGGCTGACACATAAGTTGTCCTCATGCTATCCGAGGTGTTAAAAAAGCGTGTTAAATGTGTGTGTGTGTGCGCATGTATCCGAGCATCCCGCTCCTCACCCTCTTTGACCAAAACGCAGCTGCGTCAACACTCGCCCCCCAACGCACCCTCTCACGTCAGAGTGTGTCAGAGAAGCAAAGAAATGGAGTGTGTCTATGTGATGGTAATGAACAAAGGAGGAAGAAGGTGGTCCCCAGAGAAACCTGAGGAAGAAAAAAGGGGAAGAGGAGAGATAATGAGAGAGGGAGAGATAGATACGAAGGGAGACTGAAGGGTCAGATCCTCGAGAAGGTAGAGTGAGACATCTGGAAAAGAGAAAGAGTAACTGGGACGAGGAGGAAATTACAGCTGCCCAACAATGATTCATTGGGGAAAATTCTCTTCTACATCTCCCTCTCCTCCCTCTCGTCCTCCAACCTCTCTACCTAACCCTCTAACCTCTCTCTGCGTACTACTCCCCGATCTCAATGATTGATCGCAGAGTGAAAAATGTGCTCTAAACATTTGTAATTTTACATGTCCAGGGTATCTTCAAAGACCATCGATAACATACGCGCTGATTGATACTTTGGTGCTGATGTTCCTCCTTTTCTCTCTCCAGGGATCTGAGTATGAACAACATCAGCGAGATCCAACCCAGAGCCTTCCACCGGCTGCACCTGTTATCAGAACTGTGAGTACAAAATCATTCAACTCACATTCAATTAATAAACCTCCGTTGTCACAACTCACACATGACAAGAAACAGTGATTCCCGGAGCCGTTGATATGAGCAGAGCTCGGTGATGGGGATTGATGACTCTGGCCTGCCTCTGATCTCTCCTACCAAGAAACTGCCTGCAGCAATAGGCTAGTAGATCCTGGGATGGCTGCACAAAAGAGGGAGGTGAGGGGAACCTGATACTCGCTCAGAGAGGGGATATATGGTCCTTAAAGTGTTCAGAGAGCAGGTTCTGTGCTCAGCATCCAAGCCGATGTTTTGTTGCCCTGCTTGACTTTGTTTCAGCTGGACAGCTCAGCAGGAGCAGTACACACGTAGACACACGCATTCGCCAAGACAAACAACACACAATAGGAGAACTTTAGGACAGGATTTTTATATATTAAAGGAGCGAAGATTTATGTTTTTCTTGTTTATGATATTAAGGTAAAGTTAGAGAAGAAATGGTGCCAAAACAGAATGGATGCTTTATTATTCTCTTGGCTGGAAATAACTTACAAAAAAGTTTAATTTATCGAAATAACAATAACTTACATTAAGAAAACAAGACCAAGAATTTGACTCATGGTCCAAATTTCAAGACTTGACACTTTGTTCAGTGCTTGGCAAAGCAGAAGGTATTGGTTTCATTCTCACAAGGCTGATGAAAACACACACGCCGCAGCAAAACCACTAAAGTTTTTTGAACGTGTTTTCGGTCGACCTGCGCCGATATCTGATTCGACCACTCAGCAGAACTCGGCTAAGTCTCGGGTTTGACAAAGGCTGCCATCAGATCTCCCCTCAGGGTGAGAATGTGTGCGTAAGCGTGTAGAAACTCATGGGGGCTTATGTGTGTATGTCAGCCTTCACCTGATTCTTTTACTTCTAAAGCCTGCAGTTATTGTGTGTGCGCGTCTTTGTGTGTGTGCACGGGGTGTTTGAACAGTCCGCTGTTTTCCTTGCTAATTCTTGCAGCTGCAGCCTGTGAGGCATGAGCTAATGATGATGAAAGTGAAAGGTCAGTTGGATAAGCATTCGGTTTGTTTTGAGTCACAGTCAAACTAGATTAAAAAAAACTATAAAGTTTTGTGACACACTGTAGTTCAGGAAATAAATTCAAGACCAGGACTCATTGTCTTTTACTGAACTGCTGATCTGTTCTTTTGCTGTCGTAAAAACAGTAAAGGTCAGGTATTGCTGATCGCATTATAATCAGAACCACACATTGCAGAGTGATGCTGAACATCGATGCTGACTTCTGCATTGGGGAAAAGGCGGGTGGGGGTCTTGGACGCAGGTCCACCTGCAGTGCCTGTCCAAAGACAATCCTCCCAGTGTTTTACGGCCCTGTTGATCTCGCTTCCTCTGTATTGCTCTCATGTTCTGACACTTTATGGAGACGTTCTTTTGCTTTGTAACTCTTCCAAGGAGGATGTTCCTGCCCTAAAGCCAATTTTTATAGCCCGCTGACCATTTCTGGAAACATGCTGAGACGATAATGATGTTTCAAGGCAGAGGGAAGCACATATCTAACATTCACTCCTGTCTAGAAGGTTAAAAGAGATGAAACATAGCGGGTTATGGTAAACACATTAGAACTATAACCAACCGAGAGTCACAAACACAAACACGGTCGGTTTCAGAGCGGGAGCGTTTGATGTGGGTCTACAGCACTTGTTGGTAGCACAGGGAGAGGCGAGGGCCAGGCAGGTTGTGACTGGTAGAGTGATAAATTGTTTGATGTTGGGCTCTACCTCCCTGCCTCCCCCTCCCTCACTCTGTCTCCCTCCAATCCAATTCATTTCTACAGACCCCCATCTCCGTTTTACTGCAGGCTATTGCAAGCTGTAGTGAGACTTTGATAGTTTTTTTTCCACTTATTGGCTCTCTCCACATTCTAAAAAACCTAAACAAATCTGCTTATGGCAAGAAGTCCAGCTTTCATCCTGTTTTTCACTATCGGGAGGAGAGGGAATAAAATCTTATGAGTCACATACAGAGTATCCTTCTGAAGCACTGCTCATAAACTGTATCATGCTGCCTCGTATCTCTTTGCTATGGTTTAACAGTGCAAACAGCGTTTGAAGTGAAGTGATTAAAATTAATTCACAAAGCAGGTAGCAAACGTCCCTTTGATTCATTGCGGCATTAATATTGATAATAAGATGTAACAGTAATCGCTCCACCCTCCAGCCTTTCTTTACCTCTGACTTCTTATTTCTAAATCTTATTCTATTGATCTCAGATCCCTCTCATTAAGCCTTCATTTGGCGCTTTGATCAGTAAATTACTATTAATTCAAACATGAGACCTGGCACGCAACTGTCTGCCGAGCATAAAGTGAGAGGCAGACTGCATGTCTATGGATAAATGAGAGGGCAGCAATGCTCACACTCCTGTACAGAATCGGAGACTGATTACTCATCTACCTGACATATCAAAGACAACCGCTCTCTTCAAATGTTCCGCTCGAGTATCAAAGATGTTCCATTTATTTCTGATCTAATTACAACTTGGAACTAGCAGAGGGTAGTTTTAGGTGAAATCGTCCCCCTAGAAGCCTTTCCTGAAAACCACTTTGGAAGGAGACAGTCATTTCTGCCTATCATCAGTATCAAAGTCCACACTGTTCATACCTCCAGATCAGGTTTCACTTTGACTTTTTCTTCCCGACTCTCTTCATAATCAGTCGTTTGGGTTCAGCCTCTCATGCTCATGTTATCATTATGTGCACTCATCACTCAGCTTCTAAATACAGACCTGAATTCGGCCCATTGTAAGCGTCCTGACAAGTAGAACAATCTGGAGCCTTTAAAAAACCTCTACCACTTGCGGCACTGCATCTTTTAAGGCACATCCAAGCGAGTGAAAGTGCATAAAACATCCAGCTGAAGACTAAAGTATAAAAGCTGATCTTGCCTTCAGCAGTATCATCAAACCCTGGAATATGCCTGCCTGTGCTTCTCCAGCCCTGTCACGAAAATGACATCCAAACGTAAGAGCAGAGAAGTGGTGAGCGGAGACCAGCGCTGCCCTGCTTGCCTTCCTCTCTGTGATAAGATTGTCTGCTGATAGGCCAGGCGTATGACGTAGGTGAGGGTTAAGGGGTTATAATATTGGCTTTTCTCGATGCTCCAGGTGCATCTCACATCTGGAACTATGTAGGTCAATTAAAACTTTTTCCTTTTAGCTTTGCCAACATTGATTTTGTCTGCTTGTCTCTTTCTTCCCCATAAACACGTACCCACATGTTCCTTTACACACCCCCGCACACTTCTGCGTCTACATTTTAGTCCAATAATTTCAGGGGTTAACGCCAGGTTAAGTGGTTGACCCTCAGGAAGGACCTCTGAACAGAAGGAGGGATAACATTTCTATTGATGGACCAAGGGTGAAAAAGGTCATACATGCACATGTACTTTCAGACACACCCACGCACACACATCCCTCTCTATGATAAGGCATGTTTATCCTCTCCTTCTTCTTTCATCATCCACTCCTATCAACCATCCTGGCTCTGCTCGCCGCTATGATCTCCTATCACTACCTGAGATAGTATTCCAAAATGTGATGCTGTGTTTGCTGTCTAGGTCTTTAATCCCTCTTTTTGTTTATTGTCTTGAGGCAATAAGACATGGTGAAACATAGAATCATCTGCAGTTGGTATGCTTCAGTAAAGCCCCCACTGATCAGCTGTGATAGCAGCATGGTCTCACCTCCCACTTCTCTCCCATGTGTTTGAACTACATTGGCCTCTGTCATATTATATATGAATCATTTCAGCTGAATTATGCTGAGGTGGAATTTATATCTACGCAGAACAGGGGCCAAGAAAAATTCCTACCATCCCCAAATCAAATTAAAAGAAAAAACAGTTGGAGCCACAGTTTGACAAGAGAAAGGCGCCTTTCATCAGAACGAGATTGATGTGGAACAACCAGGAGTGCAGAACTCATATGTACGATCATTTACACACACGTTCACACATAAACACACACACACACTGATATCATGGAAACAGTTGGTCAATGGCAACTGCTGGTGTTCTGCTGATGTCTATCAAGAAGGTCTGAACATTTCTCTCCTTTTTCAATATCTATCTTTACTTGCGGCATAATTATCCGTTTGACAAATGAAGTCGGCAAAAAGAGGCATGATTCCATTCTAATGCTGTTTTGGCTTGTGTGGTTGTGGTTAATAGAGAAAGGCTGGTTGGCAGTAGGACATGCACATCATACCAAGGCCTTAACTACAATGTTTGTTTTCTAAAACTCAAAATCACTGGTCCTCCTTATACTCCAAAAGCAAAGACATTATTTGTCTCTCGTGCTACCTATACCTTTTTTCCGCCTGTAACTGATCATTGTGTTTGAACAGGAACCAAAAGAAGGAACTCAGGGGTCTTTGCAGCAAGATGCTTAGATCTATTTTACTGGTGTCAGGACCTCAGCAAGGCCTATTGAAACTGTTACCCCTGGAAAAGTAGCTATTGAAATGGTCCCTGGTGATGTGCAATAGAAGAAGCTAAAATGGTACTGAAGAAGCAAACCTATTGTCCTCTGAGGGACAACAAATGGGCAGTGTAAAGGTTTCTTTATAGGTGAAACTTAGATCTAAGAGAAAATTGAACTCTTTATCTTGACATAAGAAAGAATTTTGGAATTTGTGGGGTCAAAAAGCTGCCGTCACCGCATATCAACCCTCTGTCTTCCATCTCTGTGAAGTCTTTATTGAGACATGTGGCGCAGTCGCCGTCTGTTTGAATGAGTTTTGACTGTGGTTTGAGAGGCATGACTTAATGGCTCCACAATAGCTTGGATAACGATCAGTCCATTTTTGTATTCTAGCATGCTGATGTGGGTGAGCATCTATGTGTATGTGCATGTGTGTGTGTTTAATAAATACAAGCCCTGTAAGAGTTCTAAACTGGGCTGAGTGTGAGATTTGGCAGGCATGAGTAGGGTTGTGTGGTTTGCCACTGCACAGTAATAAGACTGAGACATATTGACATGACTATCAGATGTCGGAGGGAGTTTGCTGGGAGCGCTCGTCCATTACCATGTGGATGATAGCTGCTTGGAATGGCAGGCAGAACTCTATATCAATATTTCAATATCCTGGCACTTATGAAACAACTCAGCCAGAGGCAGGCCGCTTAGTAAAAATGTCAGGCAAATGTCACCTGTAGAGGAATAGTGTGAAAAGGAGGATGCCAATGAGTAACTTTTAACTGGTCTGTGTTTAATGAAAGTGGGTGGTCTGGAGCTGTGAAGCCTAAATCTGTGTTTAAACTGTGCTTCCAGCTTGTGACCTTGAGAGTTCCTCTGCTGGACTGAATGTTATTTATTTGGACATCTTATACACACTCACAAATGACCATTAGGTGCTGTGTTTGATAAACAAACTGATTGGATTGCTTGTGTGAATGTGTGTGGTTTCTCTCCCTAGCTGTCCTCAAGGCCCCTCAGAACGGGCCAATTTACCTCAAGGACATGGAAAATAGCACATGCATTGCGAACATGCACACACTTATGTCCACATCCATAGTATACACCTTACTATATACACACACCCATAAACACACTCACATGCGCACAAGCAAATATACTTCCACGCTGCACTTGTTGACCCAGTCGCTTTTAATTCAGTCTTTACTCACTCATCAGAGCTCCCAGGATTGGTTAAGGTTTCAGGGTGTGCTTTGGGCCAATAGCAACCACACTGAAGGGAAAAGAATAATGTTATTTGCATACTGCCCCAACAGTAACCCCAATGCAGGAACTCAATGATGAAGTCATATCACAGCTCGATCCAAAAACGTAGAATAAAGCAAAAGGCAAACCTTCTCTTATGAGACTTGTAAATTTTTATATGTATGTTCTTATATTTCATTTTTCACTTGTATATTTTGATTTCTCTTTTTTGATCTCTGTTTCTCTCCTAGGCGTATCTCAGGGAACCAGCTGAGGTACATCTCTGGCCACGCTCTCCAGGGTCTCCACAACCTCAAAGTTCTGTAAGTAACCTCCTTCTTACTCCCACCCATCCTGCAACACTCTGGTGGTTCAGTGTTCATCTCAGGTGGGTTGTTCTACTCCAGCATTCTGGGGTGATAGAGTTGTGCTCCTGCCTTGAATAAAACACACAGGCCACGCATCATTAACTGCAGTTAAAGTTTATGGGCTGGGGGAGACCTGCCCCGCTTGCAGTTCCTTCACTCCCAAACATGCCTTGTTTCAGTTGCAAGCAAGTATGCGCACACACATACACACAAACACAGGTGTAATGCAGGGACCTCCCAGTCACACCACCCACCGAGATTACAGCAAGTGACAAAAAAATCACTTAAAAATGGTTTTCAAAGCTGTTCTCTCACACCCCATTTCTCACAGTGTGTTCATAGCCTTATGATCCATGGCCACCAACTGTTAGCAGTGATGTGTTGTATTAAATCGCAAAAAAGTTCAGAGCAGCCATAAAATCCATGGTTCTTTCTGAATCGCGAGTGCGGCATCTAATGAGTTGTGACCGTATTTCTAGTGGGTGCAAGACAAGGGTATTAAAGAGGTTTTCATGAGCCTTGGCAACCAACTCAGTTCCTTTAGCGCCCTGGCTGACAAAAGTTTGAGAAGCCCTGCCATTGAATATAAACTTTGCTTGAGAATTGTGGTTTGGAATTTGAGGGAATCTAGGGGATTACCAGGCACACAATTTGGTCTTCTCTCACCTTGTGTTGTGAAACTCACCAAGACAGCATCAATAAACCAGCCATGAATCATGGGCTATTATGTCATTACTGCAGAAGGACACACATATCCTGAATTCTTACAAGCCCGCAAGCATTCACGCTTTGTACAATAACACCCGAGCAAACTTTTGTCTCATTGACCTCAGAGCAGCTGAGCTGTTGCCTTTCTCAATATATTAGCTAAAGTCAAGCCATGTCAAACACAAATGGACCGCTGACCTTGTGAATAGTAACTGCATGGTCCCTGCTGACTCTCATAGAGTCATACACACTCACACATGTAGTGAAGGTTACGAACCCAGAATGGAGTACGGTGAAGCTCCCCGTAGGAACTGTATTTATCATGGCATCATCATGCCAGTGGAAACATTCCCCTGATCCTCTCAAACCTGAGCAGCGTTTTTCCAGCACTAAAGCAATCACAGAGGCATAACAGGGCAACTGAAAATGACACTGGAGTCTATATGTCTATCGTGCTAATATTGGACGCAAGGTCCGACATTAAACTTTAAGAAAGAGGGAGAGAAAGACAGAGGGAGCGAGGGAGAGAGGAAAGAGAGAGGGCTATTGTTTGCTCCCCACTTCCTCCTAACTTTTTGCTCCATTCTTTTGAGAATGACATCAGCAGCCCACCCAAGGAGCTTCTCTTTCTCTTTCCTTCTACCCTTCATTCTCTGCTTCTCTTCAAGCTTTCACTGGCCCTTTCCTTCTTGAGTCAGATTTCCCTCACGATGGAATTATTTGTTCTGCCTGATGTGCCCTCACGAACACCAAATTCACTGTACTGCATCTAGACATATTACCTTTAACCAAATTATCCTTTGTCTTACAGGATGCTACAAAATAATCAACTGGAGAGGCTTCCCGATGATGCTCCATGGGACCTACCCAACCTACTGTCCCTGTAAGTCTTTCCTCTCTCTGTTACGCACACGCATTAATCACACTGCACTACCTCATCCAGGGGGGAATGAAACATCCTCTGGCCACCCACCCACACATCTCTGCTCTAACCGCACTGCAGGTATAGAGTACCACTGACATGATACAGAGCACACACCAATAGAGCTGCATTCAATGCTGTGCTCCCTGATGGTAGGAGTCACAGCCTGACTGTGTCAATGCAGTTCATGGTAGCATCTGGAAGCCATGAGGGAAACAGCAGACACTGCAGGCCAGGGAGAGCATCTCCAATGAGCTGTGAAACAACCCCATTTTCCATCAATTCCCCCTCTCTTCCTCCTCCGCTCCTCTCCTCCGCTCTTCTTCCACCACCCACACTGTTATCCCCCTGGCTAATGAGAGTGTTTGGTGGCATAATTGACTCATCTGTGGGGTCAGTGTATATGTGTGTGGATGTGTGTGTGTGTGTGACAGCGTGAATGTTTTGGCGGATGCATGTGGACCACCTCATCTGTAATTCTGTCTCTCCGAACTCTGCGCCGCACACATACTCTACATCCCTGCATTCCAAATTAATAATTCTTTGTAAATATCCACGGTCATTTCCTTCATCACATACACACTACAATTGCTGGAGTTGAAACATAGGAGGGGCGTGCACATGTGACTCCTCTACCACCTACAACGTTTCCCTCTGGCATGAAACAGACCTGGTCTCCTTCAGGAAAGCCACCAAGCCTGCGCACAAGCTTGCACAAAATGTACACTTATACTGTAACTACAGGCACTATAGCTCAGGATGAGCGCGTGTATGTCTAACCTCTCAATTTTCTGTCATGATGATGTCTCTGTCTATGTCTTCCACTACATATATATGTGCATAAGTGTGGGTGTGTGTGGTCTAACAATTTTTTTTCACATGGAGATTGTCTTAAGTAATGAAAACACACTCACACACACAAGCAGAGCCAGTGTATTGAGACGCACCTTGTCATTAAAGTAATGATAAGCCCAGCAGAGAAAGATTACTGGAAAGGCTTTGGAGAGTGAAGCTTGTCGGCGCCTCTCACCGACATAAAACACACCAGGTAAAAAGACTGCATCTCAGACAGTAGATGGGTTTCATCCAAAATAAATCATCTTTTAATCTCGGACATTAATCCTTTTGTCAGCAAGAACTGAAAAAAATTTAACCCAGCGTTTTAGGCTGATTACAATAGAACTTGATATATTGCTTAGTTTGGTGCCATCTTGAGTAGAAAGACGTGTTTTGGTCCCATAACGCAGGTTAACCAGCATAATCACCACTGATGAGTTCCAAAAGCCACATTAATCAACACAACTATGATTTTTTCCCTTGTTTTTAGATCTGGCTCAGTGGTCGTAAAACATGTTCCTCTAAGTTCCCTGTTGTATAAAACTTTGGCCATCTGGAGAGTTGAACCAGGGGAGGCAGGTCCACAGATCTCCTGGATCATTTAAGAGAACTTTCTCTTGCTGTCTTTATTTCTCTCTCCTGTAATTGTAGCTCAGACTTTGATGTGATGGACAGGAAATAGTTGTTGCTTTATTGGCTTCTGTGGAACATTCCTGGTTCTGTCTGGACCTTCTGGAGACCTGGCAGGTCCACCCAGAGGAGCAATTATTATTTTGCCCTGGAGAGCAAACTAGAAAGTTGAAGGGTCTTCTGTAGCTTTCATCCTGTGATTTGGTTCAGGGACAAACAATGTCCACAGTCGGAGCGAACAGGATGCACAAGGACGATGTTTAGCGCTGGGATAAATGTGTGCTCAGGAAGTAGACAAGATGAAAATGTCTTGAGGCTGTTTGTGTGCATGTGCACGCACTCATGTGTATTTACATGTATGCCAGAGAGTATTTTCCTGTGTGCCGGTGTGTGAGCATCTGCCAGTGTATACAGTTGCCTCTACTGATGGAAAATTTCCCTAGGGAGAAAAGCTCAGAGTTCAGAGTTCAAGTTCAAATTTCACTTTGATGATGTTGTTTGTTTGGTGAAGCCTCCGAGGGGTGAGGAGGCTGAGCAGAGGCTGTAGCCCAAGAATCAAAGAACCACAGTGGAAGATTGATAAAGGAGGATGTTTGAAAGAGGAACAAGAGTTAAGGAGTGAGACGCAAAGGGGCTAAAAAAGGCTGGGAGTGTGTCAATGAAGATGTAAGAAACAAAATGTGTGTGCGAGAGGGGCCGGAGGGAGGAAAAGGAGATTAATGAATGAGTGTGAAGGGCCAAAGGAAGAAGAATAGCAGGAGGAAGTGGTCTCAGCTTGTCAACTATGCCCTGAGGGGATCATTCATCACTATGGACAGGGTGTGCATTTACGTCAGATGTGTGTGTCACAGTCCACACTCAGTGCTCGCGGTTTGAGGGACATTGAGGTAAAGAGGGGACAAAAGTTTGTTATGTGTGGTATGGTCAAAGAGATGAAAGTGCTTTTGTGAGAGCATGTGTGTGTGTGTGTGTGTGTTCAATGTCATAAATTCATCAGCTGGAAAGGAGTTGTTTGTGTATTAGTGGTGGTAACGCCAGGGACTGATGGCGGCAGCAGGAATCCAATGGAAAGAGTGAAGGAGGGAGGAAGAGATGAAGATGCATCTTTAACTGTCCCTCCCTCAGTCTTCCCGTTTTTCCAGACACAGAGGAAGTGGGCTTTATACAACATAAATAAAGTGAGGTAGAATTAAACAGGCCTGCCACAAGCAATCCTAAACGTTTGTGTCTGTGTTTTTCTCATCTTACATTTCATACATGTCTGTGCTGGTAAAGCTAGACATGGCTTATTTAGCATGGGAATAAATCATAATGAGGAGCTTCTAAGAAGCTGCAGCTAAGATGAAAGCAGGAGAATTAAGGATGCATAATTCTCATAATAACCTTCCTGCAAGCCAAAGTCTTTCAGTGCCACAACACACAACCTGTAAGCACGAACAAGCAGTGATACACATGCAAACATGCTGTGCTTAGACTTGATGATTATCGTGCTAAGCTCAGTTCCTCTAACCCTGCAGGCGTCTTGATGCTAACCTCTTGTCTGCGGTTCCGGCTGGGGCCTTTGGAGGGGTTCGCTCTCTAAGACACCTGTGGTTGGACGACAACTCCCTGACAGAGATCCCAGTGACAGCCCTGGACTCTCTGCCCTCCCTGCAGGCCATGACGCTGGCACTCAACCAGATCTCACACATTCCGGATTATGCGTTCACCAACCTCTCTGCCCTGGTCGTACTGTAAGTGACATCCTGATTACTTAAAACTCTACCGATTGTGGGTTTCTCTAATTATTTGTTTTGTTCACTTAGAACAAGGCAGTGATGATTGCAGTGTGGAAATGATTTGATCAAAAATATTGGTGGCTTTTCCCCAGGCATCTCCACAACAACCAGATCCAAAGCATGGGTGCGAGATGTTTTGAAGGTTTACACAGTCTAGAGACACTGTGAGTATCACACACACACACACACACTGAACAGTGGTTACAACATCATTTTCCCTATTTCACACACGCAAACTCATGAGCACACACCAAAAAGTGCCTTCATTTCATAGACCCAAATGAGTACCTTCTCTGTTGCCCCCAAACACTGATGCAGGCTTTGTAATGACAGAGCATCAGCCTGTATCAACATTCAGTCAGTAAGATAGTGTTTACAACAATCGCACTGCCTTAGAATAATTTTTAAGGGATACGAAGAACTCCCTGGAACATAACCTCATAAAGGAGTCATCAATTTTGTGTGTCTGACTTCAGCCTTTTTTCTTCCCGTGCGTGAAATCATAAAAATCATATGTACCAAGAGTGCCAAAGAATAATGAAGTGTGGCGCTAAATTGTTCAGTCACAATGATTAATATCCTGGTAATTTCAGCAGGTGCTTGAACGTTTCTCAAAACCAATAAATTCCTCTTTGATTACCTTGAAGTAACATCAAAAGAATTCTGTGTTTTGCAGAAGTTATTGCCAAGCAGCACTGAGGTCAAATATGGCTCGGTATGGCTACAGGAGAGTTGTTCGAGCGTACGTGCTGTCCATAACTAGATTCTTACCACACACCAATATGGAAACCGCAGGAAACTTCCACAGTCTTATGAAAGAGGTGGAGAAAGAAAGCAAGAGAGATGAAGACAGTGCAACTGTTCCTCCTGCAAAATTCATGGTGGTCTGATGAAAACACAGTTTCTGGCACGCTGCTTAACAACCTGTTGAAGTGTAAAAAATTATGCGTTCCTTTTTATGAGCACGTGTGTGGGCACATGCGTGAGTGTGCAGATAAGCAAGTACTTCTGCCTGCGCGGTGTGCACTCACAAGCGTATGGCCAGCGTAACACAGAACTTAAAAGCCATTATCCGTGCTGGGAAATGTGAAGGAAAGAAGTGTAAGTCAGTGGAGCTATGGTTAAGGGGATGAAGGGAAACTTAAGAAAGAGAAAAAGAGCGATGGAGCTCTCTGGACCAGAATAGTGTGTGTTAAAGTGTTTGGGCCGTCAGCGGCGAGAAGAGACAGACGATTCAGCGGGATAAGATGACAGGTGTCATTGACGTGGGGATTGCGCTGGTATGAGGGGTTAATCTCTCACAGCGGCCTTGCTTATGAGAAATACGAGAGACCATCTGCATCACCACAACCCTCCCCAACCCCTAGTGTGCATTATAAAATCATTACTACGAGAAGCCGGCCAGGGGACGGTTGGAATACGCAACAGCTCAGGCAAACAAGACTCAGACGCAGACAGACCAAACATTTCACAACATCCACCGATACATGGGAAAGAGCCCCGGTTTATCTAAAAGTGCTTCATCAAAGGCGTTCTTGTTGTCCCAAACTTGAAAAGAGTAAAATTAAACTGTTTTTTTCCCCAACTCAGAGCTTAGATATCCTTTGACCTGAATGCCTTATAATCTTCAAAGACAGCACACATCCAAGCACGTGCCTTAATCTGGCAAAGGACATACCGTGTATGCACAAACATTTGCACTGCAGACTTTTCCCACATACTGGACTCAAGCATATCTACAGAACTCATATACAGACAAGAAATACAATAAAACCTCTCTTCCTGCCAGCTGAGTATGAGCTCTGTCTACGATAGCAACGGTTGTTTTGATACAGTGTTTCCTGGGAAACTAATCAAAGACAGACCTAAAGAATTGTGTCAGCGCAGCAAAGGTCAGGGGTCATATCCAAACTTCACACTCAACAGCTGTCAGCCTCTCTGAGTGGAGAGGAAATGGCATGTATACATGTGCAATCGGACACACTTTCTCACAAACAGAGCTGCAGAATATCATTATATAGTTGAATTCTGATTTCCATGCAGGGTGATTAAACCCCCATCATGGCTTGGACTTCACGTTTGCATGTTATTGTCTCTCTCTCAGGGATTTGAACTACAATGATCTGCAGGAGTTCCCTGTGGCCATCAGGACACTTAGTAAACTTCAGGAACTGTGAGTGTACACACACCCGCACACACACACGCACGCACACACACAAAACACACCTGCCTGACATGACTATCATGGTTCCGTTATCCCGAGTAATCCCGTTAAGTGATTTTAATGTGGCACTCGGATACAATCTCTCTCGCCCTAAGCAGGTGCTGCCTCCACACCCACGCACCCGCTCGCCTGCACGTACACACGGACGCGCACGCACGCACACACAAAACATGTTTTCCCTCCGCTTCAGCAGATGTTCTGCAGCGTGCATATGTGTCACAGATACAGCGTGTGTGAGCATGTTTACATCTCATTTATCCAAAAATGTTTTTCAGCTGTGCAATGGCAGGTGCAACATGAGGACATATGACTTGACTCTCGCTCACAAACACACTCTGTCTCTCCTCAAAACACACACACACTTGCATAGAGAAAATCAGAAACATATTGATGAATTGACTTTCTGACTAACAGTGTGTTTTTATATTTGCAGGGGCTTTCATAACAACAATATCAAAGCCATCCCTGAGAGGGCCTTCGTGGGAAACCCACAGCTCCAAACCATGTGAGCTCAATGCTTAATGCTACAATGTATTAAATAAACACATACTGGCTATTTCATGTCAACATCATGTTCACCACAACTCATTCCCCAAAACAAAATCATCAGAATATGTCCAAATCAATTTGTCTCTCGTGTCTTGCAGTCATTTCTATGAGAACCCCATCCAGTTTGTGGGAAAATCCGCTTTCCAGTTCTTACCAAAGTTGCACACACTGTAAGTATGCGGTCAGTAGAAACCCTTCCAGTGAGTTAGCCCAAACACTGTTTAAATCATCCTCTGTCCCGAGCAGTGAGAGTTGAGTGGACATGTGTAATGGCCTACTGAATGATGTTGTGTTAGTGTATTGCTGCGCTGCGTGCTGATGTGGTAAGAGAGAGTGTGTTGTAAGAACATGTTGAATAGTGTGACTTATGATGTCTAGTGAGACAGCCAAAACAGCCTGTGTTGATGTTGGAGGAAAAGTTTGATGGCTGAAATGAGCTGTTAGACAATGTCTGCGTGCACACGCATGTGTGTGTGTCTGTGAGTGAGAGAGAGAGAGAGAGAGACATGGGGAGAGCGAGAAAGAGTGAGCGGAGAGTTTTCTGACACTTTTCTCCCTGTTTGACCGCAGTTCCCTGAACGGAGCGACCCAGATTCAAGAGTTTCCAGATCTGAAAGGAACCACCAGCCTTGAAATTTTGTGAGTGCCACCTTTAACACCTCACCAAAAATGCTTTTGAAAAGACATAGATATTGAGGACAGAATACAATCCCAGGAGATGAAGTAAATATGGGTAAAAGAATGGAGAAGCAGGGATGAGCAGGGGAGAGATACATGCAGAAACACGATAGAAAAGAAGAGGGAATATGTGTGTTTTAGGATTCTAGGAGAGAACAGGACACTCAGAAAAAAAAGATAGGGAGGGGTAAGCTAGTTATGCCAGCCGGTGACAGGTTTGGCGAACCTACACAGCTCCCTGTCTGACCAAGTTAGACTCACGGGACTGGGGAATCCTTTCGCTTGCTTGCACTTCGACAATGATCAGAGGAATTTCTTTTTCTCTATAGGACGCTGACTCGGGCCGGTCTCTCGGCTCTCCCTCTGGATCTATGCGAGCAGCTGCCTCGTCTAAGAGTGCTGTGAGTACACACACACAAATATGGGGAGGGGGGAATGAGAGGTACAAAAACTGATACCCAACTGTGGAGAGTCGTGCCCCCAAGCAATCATTTGTACAATCACGTTGCTATGAAATCCAATCACCCCCCCCTTCCAAATTATTGTCCTGCTATATCGCCTTGCATACAGAGCTGACTTCACCCAAATAATCCTGTCACCCTCATGATTTCCCACGCTATAAATCCACAGCTGGTCACTGTGTTTATGTGTGATTTGTGTGTGTGTGCGCTTTGTGTATTGTTTTAGGGAGCTGTCTTACAACCAGATAGAGGATCTGCCCAGCTTTTACCACTGCTCTGCACTGCAAGAGATGTGAGTAGTTCAACCCAAAACACACGGTTGCATACATATAGTCATCAAAATTACTATTCTTATGTACTCCACTGCACATTGTCCTCCATACTAATGTTTATGTATGTTTCTTAACAGAGGGCTACAGCATAACCAAATAAAAAGGATAGAGTCAAGTACCTTCCAGCAACTCACCTCTCTAAGAGCACTGTAAGTACACATGCACACACTGTTGTCATGGAAATTCATTGTCCCGATCAGTGGTGCTCAATCTTGGGAGCAAGTGGTCTCAAGATATATCTGAGGTTTTTCCTCTTGACAGCTCTAAAATATCTTTTTATAAAATGACTCAAAGTGTGATGAGGTGTCTCAGGTAGACAAGGGTCATAAGCCAAAATGGTTTAGAAGCATTGATAAATATCAATGCAGACTTATGACCAATCACTGACATCTAGTGGTGATTGAGAAACAGCATTCAATGTGTAAAAGTAATTCCTTCCAGTCAATTTCATTAACGTTGTTTCTGCTTTCTTTCAGTGATCTGAGCTGGAATATGATCGAGTGGATCCATATGGACGCCTTTGCCTCCCTTCACTCTTTGATCAAACTGTAAGTAAACACAGACGCATAACCATCACTAACACTCTTCTCCCTTTCATCTGGTCCTTCTGCAGTGTCACTTTCCTCCCCTACAAGGCATTCCGAATTTGAGCATCTTTAATTAAAGTTAAGCTGTACGCCAGAGCCTCCGCCTTAAACAAACACGTCTAAATTGACTGTGTGCGCCACAGAAAACCTGTTGTGTTTGGCTTGGTCTACAGAGAACACTGATGTGCATTCATTGTTATAAAAAAAACCTCTGTGTGGCCAGGAGGCTCATCTCAGGTCATGCCAATACAAACTGCTTCATTGTGTGAAAACTGATTAAAGTCTGTCTGGCTAAACAAGCAGATGCGCTACATCTAAAAGGAAGTGTTATCTATAGAGAATCTGAAGAAGAGCCATGTCTGAACAGTTTAAAATATCTAAGAGACAAGGCCTTTTGTTACCAAGGATGACCCTCGGCAATATTTGAAATGAAAACACATTATGTAAACGTCGACTTGGCCTGATCTGACTCCTGCCCCCTTCTGTTTCTTTCTGCATTTTTTTCAGGGACCTAACTGAGAACCGTCTCAGCTCATTGCCTGTAGCAGGTTTGGGGGGTCTCACTCATCTCAAGCTGAGGGGCAACACAGAATTATATGAGGCCTTCAGTCCTGATCACTTCCCCCGTATGAGGTAACACACACACCATCATGCGTCCTTTTACTCTTTGTTTCTTAATGTATCCCCGGTGTGAACTTTGTATTTTGTTCTCTCGCAAAAAAACTGATCCAAGATTGCCAACTTCCCCAGGTGTGTATCCTCTGGCTGTAAAGAACAATGCCTCACTTCCCATCCCTTCAATTACCCGTCCACTCAATTTTCTTTTAATCTATATCTTTAACTTACCAAAAGCATCCAACGTTGACAATATAGTAATTACAGTGTACCCATGCAAGCCATCCCTGTACTTCAACAATAAGAAAGCATTTGTCAGCAGCAAGTTCATTCTTGTTACAAAGATCCCTGAAGGCCCTTAGAGGTGCAGTGAAGTAAAAATACAGATGCGTTTCAAAGACACAAGTGACTATGTTGGTATTGCTGTAGAACATTGTCCAATACAGAACTCTTGGCGGAAAGTCATCTCAAAATCATTGTAAATGTTTGGGTAAAACCATCCACACTTTTTGCACTCCGATGTTGCATCCATTGTTAATACTATTTCTTCTGTTTGTTAAAGGGTAATAGAGATGCCTTACGCCTACCAGTGCTGTGTGTATGGTTCCTGTGATAACTACAAGCCGGCCAGCCAGTGGGACACAGAGCAGAGCAACACGGACGAGGACTTGCACAAGAGGACTGTGGCCTTGTACCCCATCCATGCTGACACACACTGTAAGAAAGCTTACTATCCCTGTGCAATCATATATACATTAATAACACACATGGAACACACCCAGGACAACGGATGAAGTAATAGATTTCTGAGAAATCTGAGCCAAATATGTCTTTGCTCATAGCCAAATTATTGACACAAGCCCACTTGAAACATGACTGGCGTCACTGAAACCACAGCTACCTGGCAGCTGACACACAATTACACTTGAGTGTTGACCCCCCCAAGCATTCCTGTGGCAAGTACGAAATATAAACACCAATAAACCAAAATTAAGTTGAAATTAAAACCATTAAACCTACAACATTAAAGCTGAAAATTGCTGGGTGTACCAAAAGGTAACAATAACAAAAGATGATTAAACCATGACATGTCACTGATTAAAATTTATTCACCTTTGTTAGGAAAACAATCATGATTATCAAATTTCATGCAAGTACCAATTATCTTTCAGAAGTCTGTTTCTTTCATTACCAAAGAATGTTAAATCTCCTCAGCTTATTGCACCAACCCCCTGTAATCAGTACCACACACAATCCAGCATGCATATGTTGTGTACACGTATCCATGCAAAATAATGTTTGCTAGAACCTCAAACAGGACTTATGAAATAGACAGGCCCCAAGGTGTAGAACTTGTGATTTATGGCTATGTCAATGATTTATTGCAGATGACCCTGATCTGGAGGAGTTCCAACTGGAAATAGAGGAATCCAAACTACAAACCAGTGTCCAATGCACACCAACACCAGGTAACTGAAGTTACACCTGAGAGATGAAGCTCTGAAGACATGATGAAGTTTATCTTATTTACGTACAGAAAGAGGAAACTGAAATAAAATTTAATCAAGTATTTTTTAATCTACAGCTGATGATTTATATGTTTTCAGGTCCTTTCCGTCCCTGTGACTCTCTGTTGGGCAGCTGGCTGGTTCGTGTGGGCTTGTGGTCCATCTCCTTGGTGTCTCTTTTGGGGAACTCCCTGCTGCTCCTGTCCCTCTTCGGCTCACCTGGCTACTTGTCACCGCTCCGCTTCACTGTGGCCTGCATGGGTGCCTCAAACCTGTTAACAGGTGTCTGTACATGCACCCTGGCGCTTGTGGACTCCCTAACGCTCGGAGAGTTTGGTCACCACGGTGCCCGCTGGGAGGGGGGTCCTGGTTGTCAGGCGACAGGTTGGGTCTGGGTGTTTGCGTCTGAGGCAAGCGTGCTGTTGTTGACTCTGGCAGCTGTGCAGTGTGGCGTGAGCGTCACATGCGCCCGAGCCTACGGGAAGTCTCCATCCCTTGGGAGTGTACGTACATGTGCACTTTTCTGCCTCACTCTTTCCCTCACCCTTGCTTCTCTCCCACTGGTAGGTGTTGGGGAGTACGGGTCGTCACCTTTCTGCCTTCCCTCGCCTCTGCCACCCCCAGCCTCTCGACTGCCATCCTCCCTGGGCTTTCCCTTGGCGCTCATTATGATGAACACATTGTGCTTGCTTATAGTCACAGGTTCATACATCCGCCTTTACTGGGAGTTACTCCGTGGAGAGTGTGAGGGTCTGTGGGACTGCGCTATGATCAAACATGTTGCCTGGCTAATATTCACCAATGGCCTTCTGTATGTCCCAGTAGCTTTCCTCTCCCTCTGCTCCCTCCTTGGTCTCCTCTCTCTAGGAGAGGAGGTGCTAAAATCAGTTCTCCTGCTTCTCCAGCCCCTGCCTGCTTGCCTCAATCCCCTTCTATTTCTCCTCTTCACACGAGATCATTCCCAGTTTTTCTTCTGGCCTCACCCTAAAGCGCGTCCACAACTACGCCGGGACCGAACCCTGGACTCGCTGGTTTCTGTGGAGACAGAGAAGAGCTCCTGCTCTGATTCATCAACACAGGTGTCACTTTCTGATGCAGACGCCCTGTGTAGTGGGGGGCCCACCCTCCAACCCCAAGTGGATTCAATCAGGTTTTCCCATTGCTCCACCACTTCCTCTGTTCCCCTTATCCCTTGTCAGATACCCACTCCCACTGCCAGAGATAGAGACAGAGTGACAGAACGAGGGAGCCTAAGTGACAATGAATGTTTGACGAGTATGGATCAAGAAGTGATTCATAACACTTGCCCTCTGTATCACTCTGCCATGACTCCTTCTCTCAACTGTCATCCATGAGCCTCTAAGCTAGCTGAATAGCTGGGACACTATGGACACTCAAGGACTCATCATTGAACAGCAGCAGCAGCAAGACCAGCTCTGGATTATCAATCCTCAAGCACCTCAGAATGAGTCCAAACAGACTGTTAGGTACTCCAGAGAAGTCTATGAGAACACAACAAAGTGCCTCTAAAATGGAGTGCAACTACAAGTTCCCTTCTCAACAAAGACAATGAAAGGAAACACCACTAAACAACAAAGGACAGTTACGAAACTACCCAATGGACTGCGTCAGTCATAGACTTGCATGACAAAAGAAAGCTCATATAAAGGTTGTTGACTACATTAAAATCTAAGCATCAGACAAATCAATGGTGTAGCCAGGGGAAATTAGGTAGAACCAGTAGAATATTATGTGTAAATGTTAATACCGAAATGTGATCATGAGATCATTTCATCTTATTTGTATTTGAAAATATAAGTCCAATCCTATTGCAAAGGTCTGTTTCAAAGAAAGGGAAATGTCATCAGATACACCAGGACATCTTACCAGAGTAAGCTAACATTTTTCATTCACAGAAATGTCATATATTTCTTGCAACTGTATAGTAGCTGTGTTAAAATGTTGGTTGTGTGGTGGCAAAATGCAACAGAAAACAGATTGCACATAGTTTCATACGGTTTACATGTTTTTGTTTCAAATATGCATCTCAGTAGTTCTACAGACTGAATTGGATGTAGCTATCTTTCTACAAACATTAGAGTAGGCTAGCAATATGTACATACAATGTAACTACCTCTGAACTAGCATGGTATTGACCCACTACAGCCCTATGATTTTTGTCTCCCTTTTTATATGATACACAGCAAATATATAATTTTATATATTAAGAAATAAATCCTTAGTTTGTAAAAAAAAAACTTTGCTATTTAGGATGTACATACTTTGTATACAACTGGTAAGCATATATTTGAATAAAATTATTATCGACATACTGAACATACATGAACGACTCTGCTTATACTGCTACTGTGAAACAACTCCACACTAAAAAGACTGCAATTCAATGTGTAAAATACAGAAAAGACGTTAAACGCTTAATAATTGTTCAAAATAAACTTTAATATCACAACACAAACAAACAGTATACATATAAATATGTTAATACTTTGGGGATAAGAATAGGAAAGCATATAAAGTTAATAAAGGCAGGTATTCGAGCTCAATAGAAATTAAAAGCCATACTCTTTACAAGTAGAAATGTGATTAAAGCGTGGCTGGTCTGGAGAAGCGACACCTGCGGCTCGAACAGGTTAGGTGGCAACTACACACAGGTTCTCTTTGGTGGCTCCTCTGCCGCATGTTGTGCCTCTCGTTTCAGGAATTTAGCTTTTTGATCTTCAGTGTTTTGTTTGTTGGCCTCCACAACTCCCTGAACACAGACAGATGCAAAATATTTTAGACTGTGACTTGATGACAAAAACATTCTTTATTAATGATCCTCACATTCAAAAACTGAAAAAGTATGAAATGGGAAAAAACACATGCAAAAGAATATTTACATGAGCACACAACATTCTATTGAGGTAGCACAGCACCACCTTGAGGGTGAAATATATCACTAAACATAGCTTAAACAATGACAAACGGTAACGTGTTACAGAGCCAGTCACACTACTACTACTACTACTACTACTACTACTAATACTAATCAAAAAAGTAATAATACTAGTGCAGCTTACCCAGGAAGGGAGGTACATGTTGATTTAAAACATTTTTGGAGGAAAATGACAAATAATTTCACAACTGCTTCAACCATGGAGTGACTTACCGTGTTCTTCTGAACAGCATGTTCCTGACTCCACTTCCTGGCCTTCTCAGTAAACAGCTGCTTGTTGTATTTGAACTCTGATGACTGCATTCAAAATACTGAATATAAGCATATCTTGACAGATGTATACGGTAGAGATTGATCACAATTAAAATGCTCACAACTGCTATTTTTGGATTGCCATAGGCTGTTTCTTGACAAGAGGTTAAGGTCAGACTGATCTCCAATTCTGGCATTTAGCAAAACCTCGGGTGTGTGAGAAACATGCCTACTGGGAAGATGATTAAATTATTTAGCTAATTAGCTCTCAGTCATTCTAGTGTCAAAAAAGTGGTTTTGCAGAAGCTCCTCACATAGTGTGATTACTTATCAAAGTTTTGCTACTCTAACACAAATGATGATGTTTATGAATGCAAGGTTGCCGGACTCACAATATCAGCCATAAGTGGATCGTCTGGATTGGGCTCAGCCATGAGCAGCTGAATGCAGGTGAGGACAGTGGAGATGTTAAGGGAGGGCTTCCAGGCACCCTGAATAAACATTAAAATGTAATACATTTTAGGTGATATGTTACTTCTATTTGACAGCAGACAAACAAACGCAGATGATAAAAGTGACAGAGAAATGTTATTTTTGTTTATCGATTATAACCTTTGGTGGGAGTTTCAGAGCATCATGGCAGATTCGTCCTAAAGTGTCGATGTTTGGGTGGTAAATGGGGGTCAAAAAGCGAATTTTGGGTGGCTCAAATGGGTACCTGTGACAGGAAAAACAACAGGTCAGTTTAACATGACAGCAGTGGATACTTGTAACATTATCTGGCAATGTTAAACCTTTGAGAAGATGTACCTCTCTGGGACCTTAATCTCCAAGGAGAAGAGTCCACCTTCATATGGCGTCTCTGTTCCGCCCACTATCTCTGTAAAGCAGAGGAACAGGGAAAGGACTCAGCAGTTTTATTAAAAAAGAAAAAAAAAGACAAATGCGTAATGTGATAAATTGCGGGGAAGAAATGCAGCACAGTTTTTGCATTGTATTTCATTCTATCGAAGACTTATTCTGCGAGTACTCACGTGCCCGGAGGTCGTCTATCCGCTCCTCAGTCTGCCAGCACGTTATCCCGGGAGGTGGCTCGGTGCTTAGCATCTGAAGTTCACGCTTCAAACGGGAAGCCCTCTGCATCCTGCTTAGCGGAGAATTAAGTGAACAGACATGAACAAACGCCTAGCAAGGTGGTGATTTTAAGCTAACTTGAGAAACGCTCAACGCTTACGCCTGCTAAATAATGTGGCTATGGAAACATGTTAGTAAGTAGTCCAAATACTACTTCCCGGTTAAAATAAAACATATTCGATATTAAATAACAGTTACTTACTTCTCTCCCACTTTAGAAATGTCTTTAAACTTAACAACCGCTCTATAGTTTAACTCCTCTTTAACTTGGAAAAATCGTCCAAAAAGAGAAGCGATTTCTGTTTTGGATTTCCCTCGGCATACGTCATCAACCCGCCCGCCAGTTTTAAGCCTCTTCTTCTACGGTTTAAATTGCGTCTTGCACTCAGTCGGAACGCCACCGCCACCTACAGTTGAAAGCTAGAGTCGCCGTTAATAACAAACGTATGGTTTTCTGTTGGAGATGCTTTAGTTTGACATACGCTTAACATTTTGGATAAATCAAAATCTCATTGCGCACCGATTTAGAATGGTTGGCATCCTCTTATCATCCAGTAAGGCATGAGATGACTAAAATATCGCGTGTCAAACTAATTACAAAGTACTACACTTACTGTACAATAAGTTCATAGTGTTTTACCTTTCATTTTCATCCATACTTTATGCTTGAAGTCGGTTATGTTTATAATACAGATGCACATCTTAATATAAAGCATTTTTATTCATTATAATTTAAAACTTTCTTCCTTTATTTTTTGTTTTAATGTTCTCAAGAACCACACAGTTAGTAGAGAGACATTTCTTATCAGGTATTTTTTGTCATTAAAAGAAATTACAAAATTTCTATATTGAAAAGTAAAACTAGACCTCACAATCACAGAAGTGGGGTACAATACATGCATTGCCTAACTTGCAGTTTGATGTCCATCTACTTTTAAGGCAGTTGCATAGATAACCTGAAAAGTAATGTGTTTGTGCTGCCTGTCTTCCAATGTGACGTCACTGAAGCCAGAGTCTCTCAGAGCTGCCATGTAGTTCTCCGGGCGCCAGTTCTCCCCTGGCATCACTCGTTTTGCTGCCAAAGTGGCCACATTGGATAGCCTCAGTGTGGTCACCATCAGGCCTCCTAGTGGGGTTCAAAAGAGGGGAAAAAAAGAAACAAATGTGTGCAGACAATCATTACTAAAAGACAGTGATTTTGCAAAAAGACAAAATTGGAGAAAGGTTTAAAATCACAGGACCATTCAGACAGATAATATACTCTGAAAGTAAAGTCTATCTAACTGATACTATGTTGTACCCTACCTGGTTTCATTACCCGGTGTATCTCTATGGCTGCCTTCCTGAGGTCAGGCCAGAAGTAGTAGCAGTTACAGTGAAACACTTTATCCACAGTGCTGTCTGACAGAGGCATTGCTGCTACATCACAATGGTGTAGGATAACTTTGCCGCTGGCCACAAGTTCTTTAATTCGCTCACTTGCCATCTGTAGAAGAAGAAGAAAAATAAAGAAATTTGTTGTCCCCGAGGGTTTTCTCAGCTTATGTCTCCAAGATATCTTATAGTTTCTTCTATATTTTAGTAATCCTTATGTGGGTCCTGCTTAGTTTTTTTAAAGACACTGTTTTTGTAACAAGCCTCAAGTATGAGATAAATTAATTTCAAAACTTTATTCCATTTCATCTGTATTCATACTTCACCTTATGCATGTACTCAGAGTAATCCACCCCTATAAGGCGGCCTGAAGGCTCTGTGAGTAGTTTGGCTGCAGACTGCAGCCCCAGTCCAGGGCCATGACCCAGCTCTAGCACTGTATCCCCGGGTTGGATCCCACTCAGCCGCACAGCACTCTCTTCAAGGAGCCCATTACGCTTTGTGAGAAACCTACTGACCAGCCACCCTGCCACTGAGCGTGTCGGGTTACCTAACTGTTTGCCCAGTTTTTCAGCCCACATCACTGCAGAAATATGACAGAAAGACATCTGGGTATTTTTATACAGGTAGCAAATATGCAATGCAAATCTGTGTAGCTAGCAAAGCCAGTTACCACATTTACAAAACTTTACTATCTTTAGCACTGGTTTTCTATTAATGTGTAGATCATTTTGACTAAATGCTGTGTCACAATCACAAAAAAACGTTTGTTGTCAATGCCACTATTTTTATATTTTGGACAAAAAGAACTTTGTGACACCTTTGCAACTATGTCTACGGAGCCCCGGAGTGGCCATAGATCAAAAATAAATTAATACATTGTGAGCATGAAATGCTATTTCGAGCGCACAAGGTAGTAAATCGTGGCCTCATTTTAACAATTCATTCCCTTGTTTTGGTTAATTTGTTCCCTCGTTTTCCCTCGTCTCACCAGTTTATTGTGAAGTTGAGTCTTGACAGATATGATACAAGTTTAACTGTTTATAACAAAGCTTCCTCCTTGGAGTGAGTTAGCAAGAAAAGTGGGTCAAACATCCACGTCATGTGTAACCGTCCAGACCGTCTTGTCTTGTGGCGAAAGTGTGCCTGTATGTAACGGGGTTAAGCCAAGGACAGCCCCATACTAATTTAACCCCTGGTAATAACAATAATAGTAATGCCTTAATGACTTCACAATAAACTGAAATAGCATTTCGTGTGCATGAGGTAATAGATATAAATAATAAATCGTGTCCTTGTTTTATTTATTTTTTTCATCTATGGCCACTCCGGGGCTCCATACATGTCAGACTGCCAGATTTTCAAGTAATCAGTAGACGGAACAGTTATGATCCAGAGGTGGTATATTTTGAGTGGGACTTTGCCTCCACCAATTCTAAAATTAGGTTAATGTGTAATCTGCTGTTGCCTCATATTCAGAAGAACAAGAATTTGAGGCAGATGATGCAAACTCTACATCGTTATCTATTATATGGTTGTTATTATAACATTAGATCATGATAAGTGTACATAGATTGTAGATTGTATAAAGCAAGAATGTCCAATGTGGCACCATCTTTCAACATGCTCTAGGTGGACTGTAGGTTTGCAAAATCAGAGTCTGTATCTTATCCCAGTTAGAGGGATTTTATACTGACAATGTGCACGACGAGGTGGGTATTTTAAGTATGAAATTCTTCATCATTTCTTATCTGTATAGTAGATATACTTCAGACATATACTTGTACAGCATATGAATAGTTATAGCCGAAGTGAATGCTCTGTGGTTGGGGGCGTCGCGTTCAGTAAGTTACAGTAAACTTCATGTCTCACTAATGAGACCGCACTATTGAGAATGTTTGTCTTCAGTGCTCCTTGCCTTGATAAATGTCTTACCGTTCGCGGTATGGTCGTGTGAGAGCCGTCGGTCTGTTTGTGTTTTGTCTTCCTGTAAGTTAGTAAAAGGGGGAGGAGCTACGGGAGCTCTTCCTACTTTAAAGGTGCACGCGCTGCTCTTGTCTGCTGCCTCTCGTCCACTTATTATTGTTCCCACTGTTTTTTTTTAATCAATGGCTTCCTGTATTTCATATTTATCTGCCCCACCCCCTTCCCACAACAGTTTTCTTCTTTCAGATATGTTGTGCGCAAACGTTTGAAAACTGTTTCCCCTCATATTTATATATTATATTATTTATATAATATTTATGAGAAATACGGTATAAAATTCCCATAAATGTGATGCTGGCTCGCGCTCTGATCAAGTGCAGCGTGACGTTTTTTTTTAAGAAATGTCCTCTGTGGTTGCTTCCTCCAATCAGCCTATTTCGCGCACACCCCCTGCAAGGATTATGTTTCTTTCGTTTTCATTTCCCGGAAGGGTCGAATGTGAAAATAGTGGAGTATTATTTCTTCGAAAGTTTTCTTCGAACTTCTTCATTTAAAATGGACTTTGAGGAGATTTGACCTGGAGTTTATGTCATTTATTGGACGACATATATGTCTGCGTATGAGGAAATTATTCCGTTTTTTCGTGTAGTCGAACATATAAAGGACATTATAATGGAAAACACTTCCCTGCCACCCTTGCTCAAGGTAAGTTCAGGTCTCAGGAGCAAACCGTTTTAACAACGCGTTGTCTTTTAAAACCAAACAGGTAGTATAACTGCACATTTTGTATCTTTGGGTTAGTTTTTAAAATCTCACTGCACTGTTAATTCTTTTTTGTCACTAAGTGTGTATGTGTACTGATGGGCTTGTGTGGATTCTTTTGCAGCAAGAAAACGGAGCAAACAGCCCTGCAACCATGATGCATGGAAGGCAGGTCAACATGCCTCTCAGTGTTCATATCTCCCCCCAGAATCAGCTTCCTTTGGCCAGTCCTCCTACTCAGGAAGACTTGTGGCATCTACCTGGAAGGCTGCGTGAGTCCAACTCTATTTACCTTTGTCAAGATACCTCTCCATATCTACCCTGCAGTAATGTAGATGCAACACTAGAGCACAAATTTAACCTGTAATAATGTGTTCTGAAATATGTGCATCTGTTTCTTTTTTTAGGAATAAACCCATCTCTGTGGGATAAGGAGGATGTTGCCCACTGGCTGCACTGGGCTCAGAAGGAGTACTCTCTGAGGCGGCCTGAAAATGGGCGCTTTGAGATGAACGGTCGAGCTCTATGCCTGCTCACCAAGGAAGACTTCAGACGCCGCTGTCCCAGCTCAGGTAGAAATAAAGGTGTATGCAGAAAGAGAGTGTGCTGATTGATCTTGTGCCTGTGTTTTCATACGCACCCCTGTTTTCTACAGGTGATGTTCTGTATGAGATCCTACAGTGTGTGAAACAGCAAAGGAGGAATGTTGTTTGTGAGCCCCCAAATATATCTCCGTCCCTTGCAACTGGACCCATCCAGAGCCCGGTCAGCTGCAAAAAACCCCGTCTGAGTGTTAAAGAGCCACAGACTCCCACAGCCAATGACACACAGGGTGAGTAGCATCTAGGAGGACATTTTTAAACAGACAGTAGCTCTCAGTAGCTCTTAATGGTACAGATGGCAGTGCAAAGAACAAACACACTGTGGATGCACAGTGTCAACCCACAGTCGACTGAGTTTGTTGCGTATCAAATAAAACTTGTTTTTCCTGGTTAGATTTGTTGCTGATACTTCCTGATCAGCCACATGTACATGTGCCAGCACTTGATACAGGATTTCATTCTCTCTCCTAATCTGTTTTGCTGTACTTTCAAAGAACATTCATTGCCCTCTTTTTCCAAAACTCTAAAGTTTAACCGTGACCAATGCATGCCTGACCTCACACGTAGTGCTAGTCACATCTCTTTCTATGCATGTGAGGAGCTGGGGTTATGAAGTAGCCTAATGATGATTTTAAATGAAATGAAAAAGTCCTGCATTTATAAATTTAGGTATTTGAGTTGTGATGCTGTTAGGTAGCTTTGTTAGATTATAGATTATTTGCATTATTTGCAGCTGCACTAAATCCGCTAAAAATTGAGGAGAAAAAAGCACAATATTTTTTAAGTTGAACTAAAGAGAAATCTTAAATCCAAAATGTCAATTTGCAAAATTCGTTTGTAAAATTGCTTCCTTATTTTTTTCTTTTTTTGTGAGACATTTTACTGTCGGACTGTGAAATACAAACGCACTCCTTGTTTGTCTGCACCATAAAAAAAGGTGCTTTCCATTGTAGAAAGTAGGATGCGTGCCAGTGGGTGCGCCATAGTTACTTGGAAATCATTGATCTTCCCACTCCAGAGTCCAAAACAATACCTGTATACTGTATGGAAGCACTGAGGTGAAAAGCTTTACAATGCTATTCTCTTTGCTAAACCCATTTAAATGTTTAAGCTGCTGAAAAAAAAAACACTTTTGCTTTCACTTTTTCACAGTTCCTCATATTTCTCTCTCACAGTTTCCCTCGCTTTCACAACTGCGGCATCTGCAGCTGTGGCAACGGCTGTGACCTGCCAAACAGAGCCCATATCACCTCTCAGAGACTGCCCCTTGATCTTTTTCTCCTCCCAGCCCTCGCATACTAGTGAGTGTAACAAACATTATAAATCTAGTGCCGTCTTGTTGTTATTATTTCATGCCTAATTTTCTGTCTCTATTTCTTTCTGCATCTTTCCTTCTCTCTCTAAGATGGATCAGCAGCAGTCGCTACATCACTCCAAAACCAAGTGAAGAGTTCTACCCAAACAGAGAGCATCGTCCACGAGCCGCTCAATCTGTCCAGTCGAGAGAAGCCGAGGAGCCCGCTGCACAAAGCCAACGGCCGCATCCCAGGTAAAGTTATGTTAATTTGTTAACAGTAGCATCCCATCAGAAAACATGCAAATTGTTTTTCCTGGTGAAGGTGCAAAAATATGTAAACATTCATCCTTCTAACATCTGCATCATGCAAGTTTGACCACTAGGGGGCAGAAAAACTTTGATAACCCATCAGAGTCTCAAGTTTTTATACATTTAGACATCCATAACAATGATGCTACACCTCAATGTATTGCATTATGGGTAGTTATTTAAGCTTTAAATGCCTAAAATGACGAAATGACGTTTTAGCAATATGTGTCTTTCTTCTGTTTCTATCCTAACCAGAGTGCAGACTGCTGTGGGACTATGTGTACCAGCTTCTGTGTGATGACCGGTACCAAGAATACATCCGATGGGAAGACAAAGACAGCCTGGTGTTCAGGGTGGTCGACCCGAACGGACTGGCCCGTCTCTGGGGAAACCACAAGGTGAGCAAGGGAAAATGAACACACAGATGAAGAGGAAAAACATTAAAATAAAGCAGACGTGGTAGCAGAGTAATAGCAGTGTTGTATCTTTTTATCCAACAGAACCGAGACAATATGACATACGAGAAAATGTCCCGCGCTTTACGCCACTACTACAAGCTCAACATCATCAAAAAGGAGCGAGGACAGAAACTCCTCTTCAGGTCTCGGTCCATTTCCCTTTCGTTATTCTCTTCCTGTCTTTCCCTGCAACAACAGCACACACTTATAATTATTGTACCTTTCCTCAGGTTTCTCAAACTCCCTACGGACAACAAGAAACCGCCGGCTGAATCTGAGTTCCCAGAATGTACTTCTCCTCAGGACGGGGACTTTCCTGACAGCAGTCCCACATACGAGTTCAGCGAGGACCATTTTGAGGTTTCCCCTGACCACGCTTCACCACAGCCTCCTCCATAGGGAAAACTGCATTAGGTGTGCTAGATACGGTACAGCGAGACACATTACTGCAGAATAAAAGGGAGTTCAGAAAATAACCCACGCATGTACAGATTTCACTAAATGCACTGTTAGGTATAATGTAAAGAACTGTGAGTTACGTTTTGCTGTGAATCAATGTATATATGTATGATCTGAATGAACACTAATATTAAGGGAAATTACATCGCCATCCAAACAGCCAAATAATAATCAGAACTTTAAATTTCTCAGGCTTGCTTAACATAATTGCAATACAACATATGCACTCCTACAGTGCTATTTAATGGGGCTTGCTGGTGCGTGGTGGAAATGACCAATCTTTTTGTTGCAGGCTGAATGCCGGTTTGTTAAGTTGCACCGTTTACTGGACAAACCTGAAGGTGGGGTGATTTGTTAAGTTTTAAATTTAAGAAAGCAAAAGGGTTGATTGTCAATATTTTTTTTCTGCTTTGTTTGAATACATACTTAGTTTGGCATTAATAAATACATTTATGTTTATTTTAATTCGGTAGTGGGCCTTTCTGTGTGGAGTTTTCATGTTCTCCCCGTGCATGCGTGGGCTCTCTCTGGGTATTCCGGCTTCCTCCCACAGTCCAAAGACATGCTCGTTGGGTTTATGGTGATTCTAAAATTGCCCGTAGGTGTGAGTGTGAGGTTATCTGTTTCTGTGTGTCAGCCCTGTGATTGACTGGCGATCAGTCCAGGGTTTAAGTAAGTAAGTAAAATTTATTTATATAGCACTTTTCTCAGACAGAAGTCACAAAGTGCTTCACACAAACAAAATACAATATACAGAAATAAAAGCATAAGCAATAAGGTGGCTCACTGAACCACATTATAAAAATCAGGCCAGACAGACAATGCAAAAACAAAAACAAGGTAATGCCTGTACAAGCAGATTTTTAACTGTGTTTTAAAAGTGTACCTCACCTCTCGCCCAATGACAGCTGTTATAGGCTCCAGCCCGCCCACGACCCTGAGCAGGATAAGCTGTATAGACTATGGATGGATGGATGGCTCAGTAATGAGAGTAACCTCTTTTAGGGAATTATGTTATAATGACAAGTGATCATGCCCAACGAAAACACAAACATTCACATGTATCAGTCTTGCCTAGAGCAAAGCTAGCATTTAGACCTGCAGAGGGCGCTGTGGCAGCAGGATAACATAACCTTGTGTCCTAGACAGCAGAAATGAGGACAGTGTACATTTAGTTAACTTTGTTTACCAGATTTGGGACGTACATAATAAGCAAATAAGGGTAGAAGTGCAATAAAAAATCGATTACAGAGGTGGAACAGGTCATATTTCTTTCTCATAGGATGACTATAAACACCCCTTTATTCTATGTATTATATGAAACCAGTGTTTTCCTGAAGGTCTGTGTTAAAGAAGGTGATTTAAATCCAAAGAGTGAAGGAACATTGCTTTCCTCGGTCAGGTTCCAGGAAAAAGACAAACATTTCATCATAGAAGAACAAAGTCACAGTCAAGATTTTCTTAGTAAATAAAGTTTTCATTAAATGTTATGTCTTCAAAGATTCACAATTAAAGATTTATTTGTTTGTTTATCTTATAATAGTGCTTAATAAGTCCCTTTGAAAACTGTTACTATGAAATCCTAAAGAAACTTTTTCTGGGAGCCTTCAAAGAAAAGACGTATTAAGTATGTTTTTACTGATGTGAACTTTGTGGATTCATCCTTTTGATTGATTAGTTCAGCCTTATGAAAGTCTGGAGCTTCTTCTTCTTCTTTATTTAGTAGTGTCACATGAAAGGTAGCCGGAGATACGCAAACCAAAAATCAGATTCGCTTTTTGGAACAGGAACAGACAAAAAGTCATTGAGGCTGCATATGCTATATCACATGGCCATGACTGATACGGCACGTCTAATTGAGAGTAGTTAAATAATACCGATTCTGAAAAGGCCTCTGCATAGCTGTACTCAGCCGGCTCGGACACAGGCTGTTTTTAAAAGACGGAGAGGAGTTTTTGACACGAAGAAAAATGGCTCCAGGGGTTTCCAGTTGTCATTATCGGGAAGTTCCTTCATCCATCTCCTTCTCTGGATCTGGATTTCTGGCCACCTACCAGCTCGGGGTCGCCCAGTGCTTACTCCATTACGCACCATGGATCCTTCGCACAGCGCCTTCTGTCCTTGGGGCTTCGGCTGGCTCTCTGGTAGCAGCCACTGTGGTCTGTGAAATGAGCCCGGGTAAGATACTTTATCCTCTTTATCTCTATCCTGTCTTTTATATAATTACTGTTTCTGATTCAAAGTCTTTTATTTTGCAGTAATTATTCGGGAGGAGATGCTGAACTTTGCAAAACAGATGAAGACTTTCACTCTTGGACCATTGAACCCGTCAGTCAATATGTTAAAATGGTTAGAGTGTGTTTTAAACAAGCATCTGCCTTCTGACGCGCACCAACTGGCCAGTGGTCGCCTCGCTGTGGCGATGACCCGCATGACTGACTGCAAACTGACCATCATGACTGAGTTCCAGTCCAGAGAGGATGTAGTGCAGGTGAGTTCACACCCTAATTCATTTTATTAAACCTTTTACAACCACGCTTGTAATAACATGTCTATTCTCATGTTTTTCTAGGCGTTGCTCTGCAGCTGCTTTGTGCCTGGTTACTGCGGTTTGCTGCCTCCATCCTTCAAAGGAGAGGTGGGTATTTGATAGTCTTTTGACAGAATCACTTTGTGCATATATTTTATTCTGTATTGTAAACTATGTGATCTCATCAACAGCATTATGTGGACGGGGGTTTCAGGAGCATGCAGCCCATGTCGACTGTATCCTGCAGCCCAATCTTGACGGTGTCTCCGTTCTCTGGAGAGATGGACATCTGTCCCTCCGACGCTCCGTCCATTTGGGACATGGTCGTGAGCGGAGCCACTTTGAAGGGCAACATGGCAAACAGCTTCAGGATCTTCAATGCTTTGTATCCCATGGCTTTGGAGGTCAGAACCTTGTTGTATCTCACCGGATGCTTAAAATCTCGATGTGAAGTTTGTTCTCAGTCTTTCACGGTTTATTGGCTGCTGCTTAGGTTGGTAAAAAAAGTACAATTTTTAGAAAAGTAGTTCTTTCTTTTTAACATGATCTCACTTTTTTTGTTTCATAATATAATTCTATTTATGAAAATCCCTGTAAGAATGCGAACAACATAAAAAGTTTCTAGATTAAGTGACCCTTAACGACACACGTGTTGGCGAATCAGTGTGAATGAAGAAGAAAATGTGTCAGTAACACTCCTTCGAATCATTTTGTACCATTTCCTGTTAGATAACGTTGTTTTCCTTTCTCTTTTTAGACTCTGGATCAAGCCTACCACGGCGGCTACAAAGACGCTTTTAACTTCCTTCTGAACAACAGTAGGTCAACTGTGTCTTCAAGACATAAAGATAATGTTCACATTCAGTACAGCAGACTCAGCCTGACCTACTTTCTTTCAACTCCTTCTATGTCTTACCCTTATGTGCAGATCTCGCAGAGCATTCGATTCTGCACAAAGTGTCCCTAAAAGAGCCGCTTTACTACGACCAGAATAAGTGGTCGCATCTGGAGCCCAACACAGAGCAAGAGGAGGCGAAGGAGGGAAAGGGGACGACTGCCACGCTGACAAATTTGACTGACAGTGGATGTGTGAAGGGCGGCTCTGCTGAGGTGGAATCCACCCGAAAACAACCAGTGAAAGGAGCCTCTATGAGTTTCGACGTTGTGAAGAGTGGTGAGGCTGCCACACACGCATACACAGATAGTAAAATAATACAATTAACTTATATTAAATTAGAATTTACAGATTTACAGATTGTCAGATTATAAATACAGATTCGGTAATACGACTGAGCATTGTTTTAATTACATTATAAGAAGAGCGAAGAAGGTTTTGTATGTTTCCTTGTTTTTTTTAGAATTACATTTAAAAAATATATATATTTTTACACTTCCCTTTGTTAAAATTGTTGTCAACATTTCTATTGCAGCTGTGATGGGCAACATGGTGACCTATCTGAGCCTGTTTGGCCTCCCTGCGAGAATCTTATCCCACCTGCTCCTACCTCTCATTGTGTCGTTTTACGCCCTACTCCAGACCAGGCAGAGGTAACAAACACACTGAAAGCGCCTTCCTTTGCAATGATAAAATCATCGTTACGTTATAGCTATAATTATTGTATGGCTACATCCAGATACAGAGACATCAAAATTGATGTATTGTGATTTGAGTTTAATTCAGTGAGTGTTTTCTCTCTCTACCTGTCTCTCTCTCAGACTGGAGCTTCTGTTCACACAGGCGCCTGAGTTGGTGTTCTGGGTCTGGCACGCTGTGAGACACTTCACCTTCTTCTTTTACGACATATTTGTCTGTACCGTGAAGAAGAACATGCAGGACCGGTAAGACTGCATCCTTAATTCAGTGATTTCTCTGAAAATGAAAGCTCCTGTGAGGTTTTTTTTGCTGGTTATGAAATAGACTGAAATTAACTCTGATTGCTCTGCTCTATTTTTAATGCCTGAAACTGCTGGTGGGGGGTAGGTGTCAGACAAAGTGATTAACTGCACGCTGCCTGTGTTTACATTTTCCAGTGAGTTATAAATATGATTATTAAAGAAAGCAGGGTGTGATTTTTTGTGTAAAAAACCACCACATAAGCATGCACAAACCAAAAGTTCCTCACTGGAGCTTTAAAGTAATATAATCATTTACAAATTCAACGTTCCTGCACTCTACCTGAGTATTCGGATTTTATAATATCTTAATTTACCCCATTTGTCTGACAGTTGTATGTAGTAGTTTCTGCTGTTCAGATTACATTTTTATCATACCCATCCTGTCCATTGAAAACCAAGAGTTAAGTTTCTTTATGGCTGAGAAAGTTGTCCTAATTTTTTTAGCACATAGATAAATAAATAAAAAACCCTTGGACTACTTTTCAAATGTCAGAAAACTACGATGGTAAAAGTACACTATAGAGCTGTGCTTCTCAACAAAAAAGTCAATGCTGCGCTTTTATTTTGAAGGACATAGGTTCGTGCAATAGTAGTTTAGTTACACTCGTTGTATCCACTGATTGAGTAATCCCAGCTACAGTTACATTCCTGAAACATGATGAGCAGTAGTTGCATTTATGTTGCAGTTTTTAGCATATGTAAATAATGGGAATATTTTCCCCTTATGCACTGCCACCATTTTGGTTGACTATTTTACTGTTGCCTTGTATGATGCTGACATACTGTGATGTTTTGACTGCACCATTTTTCATTTAATATATTTGAGCGGTTAATTTTAAATTTGGGTCATGATTTGTCATTAAGGAGGTGGCGGGTCCTGAGGCGAGACCAGTTGAGAACCACTGCTACAGACGTTAATGCATCACTGATAATTCTCCAATGTTAATCCATTTAAACACTTTAGTTATCAGGTGTTACACACTGATATTTTTTTTTGTACCGTCTCATCTCTTGTCTGACCTGACTTGATTGGATTCACCTCAGCTCGACTTATCTCTTTGTTGTAGGATTATGCCCACCATCCTGCTGCTGCACTGGCTGAAAATTCATAAGCGTTACGAGGCTTCACTTGGAAACAAGCATGCTACACCTGGCCATTGGTTTCCTCCTTCTGCCCATTCAGAAAACATCAAGCGTCGGAGTCCACTATAACTATGGGATTACAAGAATTCAACATGACCGTATATTTTTTTAAAAGCTTACCAAGCGTGTGTATAGCCAGAGTACTCTTGCATTGTTCAGCTGGTCACATATCGGATCGATGAAAAGTCTCCAAAACTGGTGCTTTATTTTATCTGAACTGGTTAAAATGTGTATATTTATTTTGTACTTTTTACTGTATACCTGTATCAGTACAGTGCCAGGCTTAGTTGCAGTATTAATGGCTTCTTTTAGAGTCAGATGTGTACAAGATTTGAGGTAAAATAGTCGCTGTGTGACAGAATGTGTTTACTATAGGCCTAAAGCTGTCGCAGAGCTCACCTCAGGCTGTCAGGACACTTTATCTGTATTGTGGTGAAAGTGTGGAAGGTGTGTGTGTAAAGTAAGGAGACCGGAAAAAACAAAAAAAAACAAATCGCAAGCTGTATACAGCTGCGAGTAGTGGAGGAGTCAAAGTATATGAGGCTATTTTAAGATTACATTTTACGAGCAACACCACACCAAGCATGTGACAGAAAATTTCCAGGAAAATAAGGAACATTTGCCTTAAGGTGATGTAGAGTGGTGAACTCAGGGTGACAAAAAGCTGTTTCTTCCTGGAAGTGTGAGCATGCAAAATCCGTGCTGGTCAGAAGACACGCGTGTTAGGCAACTGAAAGCTCGGCCTGGCGGGGCTAACGCTGCTAAAGTGGTTCAGTGGAGCAAAACCTGCGTCAAACCAACGTAGGGCTCTCATTGTTTATATTAATTAAGTAATCCTAAATTTAAGCGTAACATCCCTAACAAAAACGCTGAGGATCAATGTGGTAGCTTAGCTCCAGGGCGATGAACAAAGTGTTTCTAATTTAATTTCCACATGAGCAGTGACAGCCGGTCCTGTGATGCGCTGTGTGAACATTGCACTCTTTCAGTCCTCGTCGCTCACACAAAACGCGAATCACTACTACTGTTCATTGATTTGACGTTAAACCTCAGATGCCTCTGGTATGTCCTTATTTACTTTTCCGATGTGGATTCAGAGTATCGAGCAATTATGAGAAGTGTTAGGTGTCTGTATGTCTAAGGACACATTTGATGTTGCAGCAGTAGAACCTTTGACTTTAGCTTCTTTGTATCATATTGTAAGAAAATTAAAGCACTTTTAAGACTCCTGTCCTGCTGTGTACTGCAAATGAATAAATTGCAAATGAATGAATTGTGCGCCTCTTAATTGTTTTGTAACATCCATTTTCATTACCGTAGCTACAGTATGTGTTGCTATTAGCTGTTAAACTCCAGCCGTTGCTAGTGTAACATGGTTAATTATGCTTCCACTTGCAATGCCATCAGATCTAAATATTATGTTTATGTGTTTATACATACCTATTTTGGTTCAGTGTTCTGTCACTTTAAAAATATTTGCGTGGCTGTCCACGAGGGACGGATGTACCCTACGTTGTTCCCAGTTTAACTTACCGATGTAAGAGCTTCATCCTGAATGCATGTTCGAGAACATTCCAGTGATTGCCTTATTTGTCCATCACCAGAATAAACAACCGAACTGGGAATCCTCGTCTGTGATACTTTTAAACGACACGACACAACGCAAGATCACACCCGTTACACTAGCTGCTATTGTTTCAATTAGCTACATTCAGATCATAGACTGTATAAAAAGATGAGCGACATGGCAGCTCCCTAAAAGTGAAGCCATAACATTTGGAGCGCCCCCTGCTGACTGGCTGCAGTATAGGTCATAAAGCCCTCCTCCTCCATGTTAACAGATGGGA
The DNA here is from genome assembly GCF_022749685.1 of Semicossyphus pulcher. NCBI lineage: Eukaryota > Metazoa > Chordata > Actinopteri > Labriformes > Labridae > Semicossyphus > Semicossyphus pulcher. Next base: position 17,739,554 of record NW_027211637.1, read on the forward strand.
CATGAGTCAAACTATAAAATTCAAATACACATCTAATACATTTTTCTCAAACATGGTTTCTGTCATTATAGTGAGTTATTATCATGCTGATTTATGCCCAAGTGTTAATTTTTTTTAAATTATTAGTTTGATTAGTTATTTGATGCTATAAAAAGGGCTCCAACGCTATGATTGACAGCTCTGTTGAAAAATACGGCTGCTGCAGCCGATCTGTTCCTGATTAGCAGAGGAGAGGAGGATCGGCGAGAGGAAACAAAACTAAAACAGTCACTACAGTCATTAAACACTCCATATCTGCAACACAAGAAGCTGCAGACTGTGCCTAGCTGAGGGTTCTTTGCTGTTTTCTGGCAAGGTAAGTCAATACCGCGGCTCCAGCAGCCAATCTCTACTGAGCAGACACTGACTCCAAACGGCCAAGATTGCAGCGCCCGCTTTTGGGATTTTGGCTTCACTTTTGTACAATGAGAGGGGACTGAGACATGTCGTCCGTCATTATATATTGGTCTATTGGTCTACCAGGCTATGGCATCAGAGGTTATTGCAGTTTCTTTTCCCAAATTAAGGTGAAGGTCTAAAATAATAATTTCCTTCTATCTTCAAGGCAATATTCCACACAGCCCTTCATTTACAGTGGCTGTCTGTTGTTGTTATCTTGTTCGTGCAATGAGTGAACTGTCAGAGTCAAACCGTTGTGACTTCTTAAGGATGTTTACAAGTCATTTGAAATGAGATTTCATGTGGTGGCCACAAGAGGGAGCATTGAGCTCCCAGTAAAGCTGGGTAGACTGGGAGAAAACGTGCTGCGATACCAAAGAGTCACTCAGCTAAACTCAAATAACATATAAAACAAACAGATAACATATAAAGTGAACATAAACAAACTTTGTCTGTGCAAAGAGTGCAGTCACAAATACAGCAATGATATCATCCATCTGTGATATCATATAAGCATATATGTATAGTAAAGAGGACAGAGTAAAGTAGTATAAATATGTATATACATATACATATAGCAAGACCAATATGGATGTAGGTATGTGCAATGTTATATAAGGCAGATAAGGCACTAGAAACATATATAAAGTAATAATAATAATGCAAACTGTAGTACAAAAAAAGCGAGTGAATAGTGTAAAGATAAGAAGTCCAGTTTAGTGTATGTCAGTTTGGCATGTGCAGATGTTTGCAGAGCCTGATGGAGGTAAGAAAGAAAGAAAGAAAGAAACTTCCTTTCAGATTAATAAACCATGTGGTATATTGAAATGAAAAAGGGATACAAAAAGGAGTTACAATATCAGAGCTGTTGAGTATCAGATCTGTTGAACAAATAATTGTTCACTTTAAAAGCTTTTTTTTGGTGATTATCTGCTTTTATTACAGACAGCAGAAAGATGCGTGTCAGGTCCTCGGCCTTGAATGAACCAGGTCCAATGCATCTCATGGTTAGTGTCTTAGCCTGAAGGTGCACCACATATAATACACACTTGTTCTGCTAATCCAGCTTTCACACTCCTGCCTGAATGCTAACATGTGTTAGAGCCTGAACGCACCATTTGATCTCACATCTTTTCCATACAGATGGCCTGTTACCTGCGCAGAGATCCTCTTATATAACGGGTGTGGATGGATCATACGGATAACACACACATCTGCTGCTGTCCTACACCAGCCACTGATCCAGCCAGTCAGCCTGGCAACCAGCTGGCTTTGTAATGACCGAGAGGAGACACAGCGTGGTGTCTGCACAGCTGAAACATGTGGGTTTGCAGAAAAAGAGCAGATTCTCTGAATAAAAAAAAGTTTAATCTCCTCTCCTCTCTTCCTGGACTGTCGAAGGGCATCAAAATTTGATTGGAGAAAATGAATGACGGCTAAAATTAGAGCACAAGCTAAACTCTTTGGTGATGATACCTCTGAAAGTACATGACCTTTTTTCACTAATCCGCTTGGCAACAGGGTGAACAGAGTGTGTTCCCTGTAGGTGATGTGACGGCATGTCTGCACATGCAGACAGACTTTTGTTTATCACGTTTTTTTATTCCTTAAAAAAAAAAAGTGTGGGTGGTTTGTTTGTGAGAGAGCAGAGCAGAGACAGATAGTATGGCTGGTTGGTTTCATATCGAGGAGTAAACGGGATGAACTTTGACGTGTTGAAGACGGCTTGTGACCTTTGCCCTTTGACACGCAGAGTTGCTTTCTCACCAAGACTTGCAGAGGAGGGAGGAAAAATAAAGGGATATAGCAGAAAAATCATAAGATCTTATGTCACACCTGGCACACAGAGAAGGCTGAAGTTTGGTTGTTACACTGTGTATGCTTCTCTAGTTCTAGTTTAGTGAGCTGTGACTCAGCAGGTCATCTATTATTCTGAGGCTTCCTGTCCACATGTCAACGTGTCCTTGAACAAGATATGGAATTGTTGCTGGTGGTAATGCCAGTAACTGCTGGCATTACCACCAGCAACAACTGTGACTCAGTTGCACTCGAGGCACTGTGGGTAAAAGCACCATACATACAATCCAGTTACAGACACAGTTTGTAAGCTAACTAATGTAGTGACACAATGAAACTTACAGAGGCTCCCATTCAGGGCAAATGATGTACGATTCAGATGGCCGTCGCCAATGAAACAGCTGTGGCTTCACAACCAGTGAATATAAGCAACGGAGGGCAGTGATCCAAAAGCAGACAGAAAAGCAATTTAACTCTTTTTAATCTCGAAGTTATTTGAAGTATAGTATAAATAAGTCAGTATCATTTTTTTGGCCTTTATTGGACAGTGAAGAGGAAGTGGGGCCGCATATATAAGTCGAACCCAAGGCCGACGAGATGAGGGCCCAATCCCAATCTCCACGCTCACGGACTTCGAGGCACATTCCCGGTAAGTGCTGTCCCACTGCCTGGCTCTGATTCTGCATATCTCCTGTGGAACTTACCCAGAGTTCATAGCAAACTTTGTGACATATACAAATGTGATGGCCCAGCCACCCACTAAATGTAAAGAAATGCTCATACATTGAAGTAGCATTCAATAAAGTTTGAACAAAAAAAAAACTAAATGTTAACAACGCGAGCATGGACAGTGATGGGAACCACAAATATGTTTATCTGTAAGTGACAGCAAAAGGCCATTCTGACACTGTTATACTCACAAATACATGCTGCTTGGCTTTTTTTCTTATTAGATTTATTGGCCCAACTGGTTTCCAGACAACATGTGATGCATAAGCAGTTCTCAAACCCTCACGCACTCATGGACTCACGCACTGCATGCCTGACATTAAAGTCTGTGAGGGTTCAGTGCCCTTGGCCCTTGTCTGTGCATGTCCGACCATTAATTTACACTTGTCAGGGTTTAGGTATTAGATATGGTCTGTGCTTTAAACTGTATCTTATATAAGCACAGTGTGTGTCAGTCTGAGTGTGTTGGCGTATGTGTGTGTTGTACAATAATCAGTCAAATTGAGTTACTCTATTGTCGGTTTCCACAGGTCAAAAAACCCACTAACACCCGGCTTTTTTGCTTATTGGCAAAAGGTTACAATCGCCATTATTGGGTCAAATGACCCTGTAGTAGACCTGGGTAATTATCGCCTCGGCTCTGATCGGCAGTGATGGGAACACAAACCCGGTTCGACACATTAATCTCTGCCCCCTTTCCGGCACAATGCTATGCTCCGTCGATAACTTCTGTGACTCCTTGTCATCTCAGCTACAAATTCAACCCGTCTCCGTCGCAGAACTCGAACATCGCTCCAAATTTGTCTGCGCTGAGTTTGATAAATAGACTGAATGACTAATAGATACAATAAAGACCTAACCATTGTAACATCTTCACTGTTTACTAACTGTGTCTCTGGCGCATTTGTGACATCAGATGGTGACGCAGCAGAAAAGAGACAGACAGGAGAACACTTCACTGGATATGGGAAAAGAGACAATCGGCATCTTTAAGCGGGTCTTCCCGGGTCTGTAAATCCCGCGTCAATACGCCAATTTCGGTGGGAAAGGGGTATATGTCTGGGCTATAGTCAGACTGTTTAACTCTGAATCCCTTATAATATCAACTCATGAGCACCCAGATCGGATCTTTCTTTCTCCTCTGGTCACATGAACACCGACGTGTGTTTTGCCACACCTCGCAGTCTGTCTGCAGGGTTAACTTCATTTCTCCTAAAATAACTTTGTTGTTGTGTATCACTGACTGAACTGTCTCTGTTTAAATGAATACACCTGGAAGGGGATTTCACTCACACACGAGTTCAGTTGGACTTTGTTCCATGAGACCAAAAAAATCGTCACAAATTTGAAATGGATTATTATGAATTTTGGTTCTGATATTCGTGGAGCCCAGATGATGAACGCATCCTCCTTTCTTGGTTTTCTTTTAGCCAGCAGCAGTTGAAAATGTCTAACTAAAAATATAATAGTAATATATATAATCGTTTTTCCAGCCTCAGTTATCAGAAAACAGATATTAGGTAACATAACAAACTACAATGGTGAACATTATATCAGCTTAACTTTGGCGTGTAAGCAAGGTAGCATTTAGCTTGTTGCACTGCTTAGCTTCTAGCATGGCTGCACACTGCAGGCAGATTTTGGTTATTATAATAAGAAAACTTGAGCAAATACTAAAAAGATATGCAAGTTCTAGAAGATTCTTCACCCTACGATGCCCAGGCCTTCACCATCTCTCTGAGTTTGTTTGTCTGTCTTGAAGAAAGGTAATCTGTGGGATCTACAAGAGATCATTTAGATTAATTCTGTCCACTCAATCAACAGACCTAAACAGATGTTGCCAGGTTTCACTACAGAGCGCAACTTGCATGTTTTAATGAATGAGTGTGTTTTGTGTGCATGTGTGTGTATGTGTGTCCTCCTTGGATCTCTCAGACCCTCAGCTGGACCATGTGATCAGCTGAGTGATAAACAGCAACAGATTGACAGTTTTCTGTTTCTAATCCTTCACTCGTCCTCCTCCTCCTCCTCCTCCTCCTCCTCCTCCTCCTCTGCCACCCTCCAAATTTAGAGCCCAGCTGATGAGATGTAGGAATACTGTCTTGATGATGGTGCTGAGCACTAGGAAATCTCCATACTCTAGACTAATGGAAATAATCCATTACTTAACCACTTAAAATCTATTGCACGCTGTTTATTTTCAGGCCTGTCCATCCAGAAAGAGAAACATTAGTTAATGCATTGTCTCCTACACTTTGGCTTACTGCCACTCATTTATAGATTGTAAAAAGTAGGGGTGGGACAATATATCGTCATCCTGACTCGTGCAATACAATAATCGATAGGCTGGCGCCAAATATATGACGCTCTAATCAGATTTCACAGCATTTCTGACTCACAGAGTCACTACTTCATGACTCCTCGCAGTGACGCTTGTGACATAATTGAGGGTAATGTGAACGGAAATTAATTTGCGGATGAGGAAGTTGACAGCGAGATAAAAGAAGAAGAAGACAGCGGTAGAAAAAGAAGTTAAAAGATGAAGTGCCTTCTACTCTTAAATCCAAAGTCCTAATTTGTTTTAACATACGTTCTGTATATTTAATTTACAGACTGAAAAACGTTTGTGTCAAATTCTGTGAAACTATGTGCCTTCCTCCAAGGGTGGCGCTGTTGCAAATGGTCCACAATCCATTTGGAGAACCTAACATGACCCCGAACAAACTGAAAAGCCGTGGATTTGTTTCTGCTTCGACTTCATGGTTACACTCGGTGAAAAATACGAGCACATAAAGTGGGGAAAATATGTCAAAGAGAAAACAGAGTTCATTACTTGCTAACTTTGGATTCACTACTAAAAAGCTTGGTGACGTGCATGCTAACTGATTGCCATGGCTTGTGTCCATGAAATCTTGTATATTGCGTTTAGAGTCTGTGTCAGCATAAAGCTGGAGCACGAGGTAGGGGGGACCCCCTGCACACTGCTTGGAATATATTAATTACCGCAGAATTGCTGTATCGTGATATTAACTTGGGCCACCTTTTGCATCGTGAGTTACCTTGTGATTCCCACCTGTAGTAAAAACACATACTTGTTCATATCATCAGGTTTGTATCCTGGAGTCATGAAGTTTTTCAGGGCTTGGAAAAGACACATTTGTTCAGGTGACTTGACTGGGGTTGATCAGGCCTCAGCCAAGTGGCAGTCAACTGCCCCGACTGGTCACCACTTATGAGCTGGACACAGTCACTGCCACCTCCTGGCATGCTATCCCCCTGCTTTGTCACATAATGACCAGTGTTCCACTGGCCTTGCTGAGGGAATGACAACTCTACTTCTCTACTGGAACGCAGCTGGTCCTTCACATGTTTCTGTAGCAGCACCAGTCCTCCAGCAACACTTAATTTGTAATTTGCCCTCTTTCTTGCATACACCTCCTTTTACTCAAGCAAGATGAGCAGCCTTGTGACCTTATGGACCAAAGAACTCTGACCTCGACCAGGACTGGATGGTACGTGGTGGAATTTTTTGCCGCCTTTGCAGGACAATTATCATCTGCCAATCTTGTTTTGTGGAAAGCAAACCAAACAGAGCTGATCATGGGGCCTGTATTTGTCTGCTCTCTTTCCTTGACAAACATGGTGTTGTTAATTTCAGGGCGTTGGCATGTGCTGTCACTGATGCTGTTGCTGATCGCCTTAGGAATAGACTGGACTAGACTATCTCCAGTGATAGCGCCCAGTGCCCATGCAGTGCCTTTGGAGCAGCTGCTCAGAGATGATGAGGGTCCCATTCTTGGGACGCAATGGACATAAGGGTGTGGACTTTTCTTCACATGATCAGTTTTGATCGAAGGGCAGGAATGAAAAAATTCAATCCTTTGTGGGTTCCACTTCAAGATGTCCTGGCAGATGACATTTCACTCCATATCCTGTTCCCCTGTCATCCAGGCACCCTGCTGTAGCGCGGACACAGTCCTGCTTGTTTATTCTTCCTTCACTACACTCACCTCCTCCTACTGTTCAGCTAACCTTCCCAAATTGAGAGGGCAGTAACCTCAGCGTCCATCAGTCCTCCTCTTGAAAGTTAACATAGCTCGTGTAGGCTGGGGTATGCTGTCCTGAACCCTCTCAGTGAGACTTAACCACCCGAAGCCCCCACGTTACCACTCTTATGTGTCCCATGACTAGCTCCAATGAAACACAGTTTTGTTCTGAATTGTCCCTACAAGAATATGGTTTAACCACCACTGATGTGTTACTTCCCCATGGCGGGCTGATCACTGCTTCCGCTGGAAATCTGTTCCAGTGCACAGCTGAGGGGATTGTATCCCTGCTTTGTTTTTTCATTTTTACCCAGGGTACATTTGCTGAGAGTTATGTTCTGTTTTCCCAGAACACCCTGACAACACAGGTACTTTTACAGTTCAACACATAATTCCAAGAACAACCACAGCCTGATTAATTGGTCTCAGACGCTCCAGTGCAGTATTTGTGGGTTAAGGGCTTTGCTTAAGGACAACTCAGTGGTAAGAATATTGGGTGATATAACTGTTCTTATAGAATCACTAACATTTTGCATTCAATACTTAACCTTGTGATGATGTAATTTTGTTTTTGAAAACATTTGGCCTTCCTTTTGTTGAAAGGAGACAGTTGATTTATGAGAAAAACATCAGAATCAAATGTAAAAGAGGAAATAAAATGATAAACTTGTTCTGCTTGTTTGAGCTTACTCATGCAGCGACCAAAGCTGTTACAATTTCAATGTGCAAAATGAGTTTTCTGTGTTCACAAAACAAATGTGGAGTAATTGGCACATTTTTCTTTCCTCCATTCTTTGCTCCTTGTACCCTCATCGCTTTCTTGCTCCCAATACCTCTTAACTCCAGTTTGGAACTTTCCATCAAACATCTCGTTAATGATGAAGCAATCTCATGCATATTTAAGCACCAGACGGGGATCTTCCACTGGGCAGCCCTGGCATCACAGTAACTCATTTACACATTTATACACCTTTTAAAAAGTCAACAATGTAATTTTGTTCTTTTGGACTTAGATAATACGATGAAAAAAGGGCAATAAAATAATGTTATTTAATTAAACTGGAGAAGTGGGCATTCAAATGAACAGCTTTGGAATTCTTTTTGGCTAAAATCTGTTTGTGTATTTGGTAAATGTGTGAAAGTATATTTTTATGTCGCTGTGTGGGTCGGTTTATGTGTGTGTGAATAGTTAAAGCTTACATTGTCCCAGTAGATTAACTTCAGACACTGCATGCAAAAGATAACACTCCTTCTGTCACCTCCAAAACTGGTGAGAGTTTGGCCTAGAAAAACCTAGTATCCTGGAAGCAGAATTTTGCACCTGCACAAATGACACACACTCCTGTTGCCTGCTCTCAGTCTCATTATATGTTTAAGTTCAAATGCCTTCCTGTTTGACAGTATATTTGTGGGGGTGCTGTGTGTGTATATAATGCAGAGTTAATAGCGTATTAAAATATATTGTATTGAAAAAAACATTTTAAAAAATGCAGCAAACAGTGTAAAATAAAATAAAATAATGTAACCTTTTTTTGTTTTTTCAAATTTTGTATTACAGAGTTTCAAAAAATACTTAAGATCATTCATGGGAATAGATTTTCTTAACTTGCATTAAACAGACTTTGTGGGTCTTTGCACATATTTCAGGGAAGGACTGGGAACAAATAAGTCTTTTTCTTCCTACCTCATATTACACAAAGTACAGTTGTGGCGCCACATAAGATCATCAGCTTGCTTCGCATATGTGGTGTGCTTTGTCTGCGTGTGTGCCAACATTAAGATTTATGTGTTTGTTGGAGAGCTTTTTCATTTGTAACCATGGATAGAGGTTTTAAATACACAGGCTTAACCCAAATCCAGGGACATCCATTGCAATGCCATTGCAATAATATGAGAGGTTAATTCATGCTTTGATAATATGAAGATTGTTCACAGGAATCCTATATCTAGCCAATATACAAAAGGTTGGTTGTTGACAGTAATGTCACCAGGTCCACCACCACCTCCTCCGGTAATGTTTCAAACTGGAAGCTTACAGAGATGCCACAAAGAAGGATTCAGCAATTACATTTCGGGGGGGGGGCACCGCAAATGCTGTCTTCTCAACAACCCAAGGGTTTTAAAGAAAACAAACAAAAACAGACACTCATTGCTATCATCTAATTAATTAACTAAAAACATCTGTCCACTGACCAGTTGCTCATGCTGCTTAAACACTTTAGCTTGGCAAAGCTGTGTACTCAAACAACTGATGAATATATGAAATAATACATACAAGTCAACAAACTTAAAAAGGTACAAACAGTTAGGGTGGAGATGTATTTGGTGATATTTCCACAGAAACAAAACTTTTGCTCCAGTCACAGAGACTGGGAGCAAATAAGGGCTGAAGTCTAAGAAGGCCCCGCCCTCGCCGTACAAATGGCCGCGACCTATTTCCACACCTGCCTGTAACCTATCTATCAGCTGAGAGTCCATTAGCAGACACCAGGTAGCGTGTGAACTCTGCTCTCATCTCCTCGCAAGTGTTATTTATCCCTCCTTTCTCTCTTTTCATCAACGGCTCTGTTTTCACTCTTTGCCCTTGGATGTCCCTCGTTTCCTATAGTAATCTAGGTCATAGCCTACATCATTTCTTTGTTTAGGTTTCATGTTATCAGGATTAAAGTCAGCTGCTCTCTTCAGCAGCATTCTGACCACTGTTGTGACCAAGTCATCTTTGCTTAAGTCCCAAGTAAGTCTTCAGTCATTTTTTTCTTGGGCAAGTCAACTCGAGTCCTTAGTTAAGGCAAGTCAAGTCCCAAGTCAAGGCAAAAGTCAAGGCTTTTTTCCACCCAAGATACAGCACTCTTACCTGTAGTATCCGGTCTTTATAAAGAGAAAAGACAAGGTATTAGTAGCTCGTCTAATAATGATATTATTGGCTAATTAATATAACCAGTTCAAAAAGTATCACTATAAATTGTATCTGTATTATCTTGGCACAGACGCAGCCATGATGATGGTCTGGTCTGAGACCGTACTGACTGATGAGGCTTCTCTTTGGGGAAAAAACATCAGGTAGCAGGGGTCTTTGATGTTGAGTGTTGCCATAGCGAGGAGTTTGACTGACAGCCAGTCATCCAATCATGACAATCACATACCGGGGAGCTTTTTGAGTTGTCCAATCTTGATTCCCAGTTTGCGCTGCATACATACTTGATAGTTAGACAGAAACTTGACAACACTGAATTATATCATTTTATATTTAACAGCTAACATTCAAACTTATGAACACACGCAAGTCATCCGAGTGGTCATGCCTCAAGTCCAAGTCGAGTCTCAAGCCATTTATCTTTTGTCAGGTCAAGTCGCAAGTCATCAAAACAGTGACTCGAGTCGACTCAAGTCCAAGTCACCAAGTCTCAAGTCCACATCTCTGGTTCTGACAGTCTTAAATGCTGGAATCGCTGTGTTTGTGTCATTGTTCCCAACCCTGCATAATAAGAATACAACAGTTGTGAAGTGACACAGAATTAAATTCAGCTCTAAAGTTGACTGAGAATCTTAATCTGCATTGCTAATTAGACATTTTGTGCAAATTAAAAGTTGTTATGATGTTAAGTTGTGTCTTTTGCATGCGAGTGACAGAAAAGTGGAAAAGCAGAAAAAAGAACCCTGCTCTCATCTGACACCATCTAATTAGTGCTCTAATTACTATTCTCTTAAATCTTCCCTATCTCTGCCCACCAGGTACCTAATGTGAATAAAATAAAACACACTTTGAATTTACCTACATGCTTTTTACACCACGAGGAGTTATCTCACTGGAGGGAAGCAAAAGCTTATCTTAGCATCCTGCTGGCATGAGCAAAATATTGTTTTATATGATAAATAAGATGAGTTCATCCACATTGTTCCAAGTACTTACCGAATCCGTATGTTTAGTTCACCTCCTGTAACCTTTATCAGCCTGAGACGAGGTGTTGAGGTGAGCACACATAGAAGAGTATCAGGTGAAGCTGGCAGGCATTAAAAGCAAGGAGACTACGCCATGTCAACCAGACACTGGCATCCTGTTGTTGTCTGGAAGACTTCCAGATATAAAGTCCCCGCAATGCGACACGTCTTGTTGACCTCTATCTTTCTCGGTGTGTGTGTGCCTCTGTGTGTCTGTGTGCGTGTGTGTGTGTGTGTGTGTAGTATGTGTGGCACTAAGATTACAGTGAAAGCAGAGACTGGCAACTGAAAGTAATGACGAAATCTTCCCTGGAACAGGAACACCGAGAGACGTAAGGAGAAAACCCCAAACACGCGCACGCACACACACACACACACACACACACGCCTACATTACCAACAGGGGACTATTAGACTACAGCAACCAAGTGAGGACATATGTTTCTGGACATTTTTAAAAAGCAAAAACAGAACCAAAACTTTACTTTTAAGGTCTTTAAAAGTAAAGGGGACTTGCAGGCTTGAGCAATGTCTACCTATCAAAGAGGGGACCGCATATATGCAGTGGAATTATTTGAATGTTTGTACCCATACTTTCAACTTTTCACTACCACTGAGAAGCCTCTTTCTCTCTCTGTCTGTCTCGCTCTCTCACACACACTTTCCAAACAGGTCAGGGCATATAAAACATGAGAAAGTATGATTTAAAATCCCAGAATATATTGCATACATTACAGTAAATTATATACTGAAATGTCATCATACATACAAATACAAATACAGTGTAATGGTCTCATTGGTGTTATTAACTTTGACCTGCTGTAGCTATGACGATGCAGGATATCACTTCAGGCAAGTCCACCTTTGAACTCATTTACAATAGTGACTTTACAGACGTAATACCGTATTTTTATCACCACCATGAAGCCGGTTGTCAAACACTCAGATAACACATCTTGGTTTGATCATATGCTTACCAGGAATTGAGACACGATTCTCAAGCTGTCTTGAGATACCGTCGTATTCCTGGACCCAAACACGGATTAAATGTACCAGTACATTACACTGATACAGTATAATTCACAATTGCTCCCTCAAAGTAAGAAGAATCACAAGACATAATGTCCGCTGGGCCTGTAACAGTTCCCTTTATTCAATTTATTCATCAATCAATCTTTGGCTTCTTATGTCCACCTTTTACTTTCCTTTTTTAATTCTCTTGTGGTGCCATTGCAAGGTTTACTTTCTCAATAAGATATAATTGATAAACGATACGTATTTGTAAATGAAATCCAAAACTTTGAAGGATAATATCTACCTCAGAAAGAGAGGGAAGCACTAAACTTTGGATATGTTAAATAATACATCAGTTCAGATTGCATTTCTTTGGAAATTAAGAGAGTTTACAACTTCTAGATTTTCAACAAAGCTGAAGCATGTATGCATGATAAACATAGGTGTTACAGTAAGATTATGTATGGCGAATTCAACAGTATCCTAACGTTAAATACTTTAAGGCACTCTGTTATAGTACATAGTGTGGAGTCAGTTAGACTGCTAACAACAGGGAAGGACTCGTACCCACACGACTCATCAAAGAAAATGAATAAATACAGTAGTATCATGATACACTTTAAATAAATAAATACAGAGGGCTATAATCTAGACACTATTCACAAGGAACTCATTCACAACACTTGTGTTTTTTGTTCATACAATCTTTTTTGTGTCAGCTTGACCATTTTCCCATCAGTTATGATTTTGCAGTTACCTGTAGACTGCGACAGCATCTTTTGGGTGCCACAGAACTTATGTTTAAAGCTATAGGTGTAAATGACCCTTCCAGTGTGACCTTGACTACATGAATTGGGTGCTACACGCACACAGAGTAACATCACCTGATGCTTACATTTCCATAACCCATAATTTATCATAAAAGTCTGATGATCTATGACTCTTTTCAAGGTCATTATTATTAAGGCCTATCAGATGAATTAAGAATTACCGTAAAATCCGGAATAAAAAACACTGTCTGTTTCTTGAGGGTATTCCAGGTATGCATAAATAAAAACGTCCATGTTATTTCAACGGATATTTTCATTTGAAACACATTCAAAACACACAAATCATAGCCTACCATCTGTTTTCGCCATGTCCAGTTTGCAATCCTGCTAGTTACCAGTGCGATAGTTGAGCTCAGCCTATGGTAACGTTGATTGTTGCAAGAGTGGCGATTATAGCGCCATTGTCTGGGTAAAATACCATAACACAATAAAATACTTCTCGCTGCATTTTATACTGGTATGTTGTTCGCACCTGATGAAATGTATTAAAAGTGCGCCTTATACACCAAATTTTATTGTAGCTCTGCAGTACAACTGCAGCCCCGGAAGAAACTGTTGTGTTGCTTGAGCTTCTAACCTAAAATGATAAAAGTGAAGCTGGTGTGCAAAATGTTGTAAATAGGATTAATAGTCAAGACAATACAAATAAGAACAAAATGATAAAAATCCACTAAATCTACAAACTGCTAAAATGTGAAAATCTTTTCCTGCTTTGATGCAACTAAAGAAGAGTCCTAACACAAAGTGAACTATGTTGACATACAATCGTGAACATGAACACAATGAATTCTTCTGCTTGTCTGTTATCTTTAGTGTAAATTTCATACCAGACACAAAGGAGGTAAGTAGAGTTCACTTTTTTTATCCTTATAAAACACATTTCCAATTGTAAAAACATTTTATATCACTGATACCATTGTTGGAGGGAAATTGCAACATTTAATTCCCTCCCAACTCTCCTCTTTAACATTTCTTTCCAGCTCTGTAGAAAGTCTCTTCTTCAAAATTGTCCCCTTCCACAGTTATTTTCCTTCGATTTGCCAGATGCCATTGGCTTTACTAAGCGAGGTGTTGCTACCGTGTGTGGAACTTGTCTCAGCCTTCATGGCTTGCTCAACTGCATCTGCCAAAGGCAACTTGTCCTCTGCTTCCGTCTCTCTGTGGTAGAAGTAGTTGAAGTTGGAGACAATGACTGGAACAGGCAAAGCAATGGTCAGCACACCTGCGATTGCACACAGGGTGCCCACCATTTTACCCCCCATTGTAATGGGACACATATCTCCGTAGCCAACTGTGGTCATAGTAACCACAGCCCACCAGAAGCCATCAGGTATGCTGACAAACTGTGTGTTAGGCTCGTCTACCTCAGCAAAGTAAATAGCACTGGAAAAGAGGATGACTCCAATGAAGAGGAAGAAGATGAGCAAGCCCAGCTCACGCATGCTGGCCTTCAGAGTCTGTCCCAGGATCTGCAGCCCCTTGGAGTGACGTGAGAGTTTGAATATACGAAACACCCTCACCAGACGGATGATACGCAGAATAGCCAAAGACATGTTCTGTCCTGAGCTCTCCTGTGGCGTTGAGACCAATTCTGTCACCACAGTTACAAAATAAGGGATGATGGATATAATGTCAATGATGTTCATGAGGTTGTGGAAAAATTCACTTTTGCTAGGACAGACCAGAAATCTCACGCACAGCTCAAAGAAGAACCATGCGATGCATGCGGACTCAATGATGAAGAAGGGATCGGAGAAAGTTGTGGGCTTTACAGCAGATGGCGCCGCAGAAGTGTAAAATATGGACTGGTTGAAAGGCATTACCGCTGTGGGCACAATTGGATCACTGTCATCTCGAAATTCTGGCAGCGTTTCCATGCAGAAAATAATGATTGATATGACAATGACAAAAACAGACACCAGTGCTACACCTCGGGCTGCATTTGAGCTCTCTGGGTACTCAAACAGCAGCCAGAATTGTCTGTACATATCATTATCAGGTAGAGGGATCTCGACATCCTTTATAAATCCTTCATCTTCTCTAAATTGCTCCATGGCTTCGTTTCCAAGCTCATAGAACAGCATTTCATCTGCAAACACATCCAGGGGAACGTTAGCTGGCCGTCTTATCTTACCCCCGGACTGATAGTAATACAAAATCCCATCAAAGCTGGGCCGGTTCCGATCGAAGAAGTACTCGTTCCTCATTGGATCAAAGTAGTCCATCCTCTTTCGAGGATCTCCCAGAAGTGTATCAGGAAATTGGTCCAATGTTTTGAGCTGGGTCTCAAAACGAAGACCTGCAATGTTGATGATGACTTTCTGGTCTCCATCGTCCAGGCCTCTTTTATCTACAAAGAGATCCTCGCAGCACTCCTTGGCAAGCCGGCTGAAAATCGTCTCACTTTCCTTAGTGCCCTCACTGCTTAGCAGCAATTTCCAGTTGGTGATCATACTGGCGCAGCTACTACGTCCTTGTCTGTTTGGAGTTGGCATAGTTGGAGACTGTGGTACTCTAAGTGTCTGTGTCTGTGGAATGGGCGAAGATGAGGTGGACTCCCACATGTGGGAGGGCACTGGACTGTGGTGGGAGGGTGGAGAAGAAAGCTGAGGGACTCGCAGAAGGTAGTTGCTGCCAGGACTGCTAAGTACCTGGGGAATATCCACTGTGAGGGCTGTAGTCTCATCGGCATAGGTGTCTACCTCATCCTCAAGGCTGGCATCAAGGTCACCCAAGCTCTCAAAGTCTACCAGGGCCACCTCCATGGCTGCAGTTCAGCCAGTGTAAAGCCTTTTGGCCCCAGGATAAAACAATCACACACACAGATGGGCGGCTCAGTCACCAGAATCAGCAGCAGAGAACCAGAGCAGTCTTCAGCAGCAGTTACAGTAGCAGGGCGAATTGAAAGCCCCCTCTATTCTTGATTCCCTCCGACACCTGTAGAGAGACACAGAGAGAAAGAGAGTCAGTGTGTTCTCTCATTAGTTAAGGGTTTGATTTGTGGTTTTTGTCATGAGGTGATAACAGCGTGACTTTGGGAAGCAAATGTTTTATCATGACTCCTTGTTTCTTGTTTCTCTCTGGCAACAAGCGGTTGGAAAAGGATGAGGAATAAAACAACACGATGAAGACAAGGCAGCTAGAATATGGAAAGGAAGAAAAGAATATGACTGGAGATGAGTTTTTGCAAGAACAAAACTTCTTGCCACTTCTTTCCTGAGTTATTGTGGAGGCACTGTGATGAGTCATGTAACTGTGAAAGAGGCAAAGAGCAAACAAAACAATGGAGTAACTGGATTTGAGTGTGGCTAATGGAGGGTTTATTTATATTGCCTAATAATTACGCTATTTTAACTCCTACTCCAACTGTACATACAAGCATGTGCAAATACATACATCTTCTGTTACATAAACAGAACAGCAAACCTATCACCTGCTTAAAGGCAAGGAACTCAAGGTACACAGCCTGAAATGACCCCAGCGTAGGTTAGTGCAGGGTAACCGGGTTTGTGCATATATTAGTGCATAATTAACTGGCTGTTAGAGGCCTACCTTCCACCACTCACAAGGGCTTGTTTTTAAACTGCTCTGTGCCACATCACTTCTCCTAGGTAATCTACTTTTCTGTGCCATTGAGACCGGTGTTTTGGTTCAACGAGTGACCATGTTAACTGGTGACTTTTAGCCGAATGCGTCTGTGGTTGTTGCACTAATGGAGAGGGTACTGGGAGGGCTGCACATGCGCCCTGAACAGTGGGGGATCAAGGACACCTCAACGCAGGAGCTGGCACCTCTCCAGCTACCAGCCCCAATTCCACGCTTGGTCCATACCGGGACTTGAACCAGCCAGTTCAGCCAACCAGTTCCCAAGCCAAGTCCCTACAGACTGAGCTACCGTCTACCCCAACAGGAAAAAGACAGGAAAACAGGAAGAGAGCAAGTCGCTCGTTAAACCAAACCGCCGGTCCCCTTAAACTGCTCCTCATCGGTTGTTTGGGAGTATTTCAGGTATAAGGCAAATTATGTTGAGAAAGAAAGAATAATAAACAAAGAGCACATGAAACCTGTGTCTGCACTGCACTTTGGCCATAATCGTGCAGTCCTAGTGCTGATGAGGCCTGCAGATGTTTAATTAATGACTCCAGACATGAGTCACCACCTAAACCCAATCCCAGTAATACCAATCCAGCTGGGAGAGAGCGAGAGGGAGAGAGAGAGAGGGCCTGTTGAATGAATAAGGAGGAGGACGCAAAAATTGTTAGGAAGACGGATGTGGGTGGATGCATCGGGTGGGCTAAGGACAGAATGCAAGAGAAGGAAGGTGCCAATGAGAGAATGAGAATGGGAGTTGATGGGTGGGCGGATGGAGAGACAGGATGATGAGAGAGCAGCCATGAGGGGTGGTTTCTCAAGAGAGGAAGAAACGCATGTCGAGGAGGGGCAAAAGAAACAAGATTGCTAGAATGAATGTTGTTTTTAGATGTCGGAAATAGGACTGTAACACTTGATAAAAAGCAGACATAGTGTATAAATATAATTGAATGAAACCCTCCTCTCCTCCGCTGTTGAGCCACATGATCAAAGTGATGTCGCTTCACTCGTTGAGCAAACAAAACTTTCTCATGATCCTAAGATAGAAGCTACAAACCAATAGACACTCTTAAAGCTCTTCAATCAAAGCCTGAAATTGGCCAATGCTACTGTTTTGCACAACCAATTCTTAATGTTTTTCCAATAAATCAAGTTGCCATCAATATTTAATTTTGCTTAATGTAACTGAAAGAAGTGCCGACCCTCGAATGTCTGTCAATGAGAGTAATGGCAAGACGTATGACTGCTCTGGCTCTCCGAATTGACAAATGCTTCCCAAAACACATCAAGAAGGTTGCACTGATGCAGCTGTTTCTCTTTAAAGTGTAAACTGCCAAGATAAGCACATGCACAGACATCAAACAGGCAACACACACCTTACCTCCCTTAGCAGGAAGTCAGACAGAGTGCATCATTTGCTATAAAAAAAGAAAAAAAAGAAAAAACAGGAGGAGAAAGGGTCCTTCCCAAGTTCTGCCACTGCTGCAGCTTTCTGCCACCACCTCAATTGGCATCAGAACGACTAATCTATCATAGACTTCTTTGGGTAACCTTACGCTGGAGTAGAAACTAGAGCTGGGGCAAAGGCTACTAGTTCACACACACCAACACATGCAACGAACAAGCACACAAGCAACAGAAGAAAGAAACAGCAGGGAAAGAAATCTGGCATTGAATATTGCTACATTGTGTGTGTGTGCATTTGAGTCTCATGGTGTTTGCCATCCAGCCGTCTCTCACTGATGTGTGTGTATGTGAGGGAGTCAAGCATGGAGAGATCGGAGGATCTTATCGCACCGTTCCAGTCTACAGGTCATTGAACACATCACACACAAGGCGTATCTATATCGTACTTATTTACAGTATCACAATAAATAAGTGATGTTACACAACTCCATTACCATGTTCAACATGCAGGGGTGGAGAGATTGATAAAACAGTGTCCTTGTTCAGAGGAACCAAGGCTCCATTCCTCACCGTGCACAGCTTTCCACCTTTCACTTTCAGAGCAGACCTCCATCTATTCTTTCTTTCTGAGCTGCACACCATGACAACATGCATTTTTAATGCGGTTCAGGCTAGTCTTCCATCACCATCGCAGGGGAAAAAGAGGAGAAAGTGGACCTTTTAAGGGGCCAACAGTACTTGCCAAACACAGATGATCCTCTGTCCACGGAGCAGCACTCAGACGCACTGGACCATACCTCCCTGTCCTCACACTGTAAAACATATTTGTACACACAGGCATGTCAGGAAGCTTCCTCCCCACTCCCATACAACTACAGCATGTGCAGACAACTATTCAGGACACTCATGTCATCGCTGTTTAATCAGCATGTCTCGATCTATGTTATATATTATCTGTGTGTAATTGCTACATTTTAAATAATTCATTAAGAATTAAGAATGAAAAATCAAACTGTGCCTGCAGAAGGATTTAATGAGGCATTTTTTATGCTCAGCGTCAGTGGTGTCATTATAAGACTTTGTCATGAACACTCGTTAACATTATAACTCATCGAGCCTTTTAGAAACAGAGTAATAACTGTGTAACTGTGATTCTGCAAATATAAAATCACAAAAACAATGTAAGGTATTTAATCGAGGCCTGATTTTAAATGAATCCAGACATGTACATTAACGTAGTAATCTCGAAGATTTTCACTTGTCTGTTAAGTCACTATCTATCGCCGAATGAGGTAACACAATGGTGATTGGCCTTTGCATTTGCAGAATTTCGTACTTGGTCACAAGCAGCACCCCCATCACCCAGCAAAGGGTAGGCGGAGCTAAGCGGCTGCTTTTCCGGTCTCTGCAAGTATTGCGAGTAAACAGTAATCTTCTATGGGTGAACAAACAAAGAAAAGATCGATTACTACAGATACAACAAAAATAAGCGTCAAACAAATTCAACGCTCAGATGAAGGCAAACCGTCTAAAAAGGACGGATAAAATAAGATAATCCTTTATTCGTCCTACAGCGTGGAAGGTTACAGTGTTACAGCAGCAGAGGGGACAGTGCAACATTACAATAAACGGCATATAAAAAGTAACTAAACAAGTGTATCCTAAAAAATATGTACAGAGCTAATAAGATAAAACGTAATAGACCCAGTGAAAGCGACCGTCAGCGAGGAAAATCAAGAGTTTCAACTGGTACAACCGGAGCCAATCATGGACGCCACACGTGCAACACTGTCTGGATATCTGGTAAGTGTGCTCCCGCAGTTACCGTTTATCGCCACAGGTGCCGCCAAAGAGAACGAAGTCGAGATCTTAGAGATTACCACTTTAATGGACAATACATGATAACTTTGTTTAGATTTATGCATACTATATACTTATTTACAGTTGTTTTAATCTGGACTGCATGTGCAGTTGATAAAAGGATCAGCAAAACTAAAATTCTTCTTTCTGTAATGAGATTGAAATTGATCATTTTTACATTCAAAACCACACAATCAAATGAAATACACTCTTGTTGACATTGTGAAATTAATATAAGATAACCCTATCAATCCATTTCCATTGAATTAATAACATTATAACCGATAAATGCAGGCTGTCTATGCAAAAGTACAATGATTTGTCATTAGTGGACGATGGCCTGGTTTGGGGACGAACAGGTCTTACAATTCAAAAGAATAGAGAAAAAATGGGGCTGATAAATATATAGTGTAAATTATTATACATATACATTAAATTGTGTAATATAATACATCCACATATCCATGGAAAGACTGCAGTGTGGACAAAATGCTTCTTCGGGGGGCACTGTGACCTTGACTCGTGTTGTAACAGCGTTAAACAGAGGTGTCATATGGGGCCCACGCCACCCCATGGTGCTCGGACTATTCTTGCCATGCTATTAATACACAGGGAGAAGTGGGAGAAACCCATGGGAGAACAACTCTCACTACATGTCATGCTCTAATACACACAAATACAGACGAGTACTGCACAAAGTAGAAAAGATAAGTGTGATGGGAATCCGCATGAGAAATATGGTCTCGCATGCTGTGCTGAGCAACTGTACACTTTAGTAAGCTAACCGCTGTGACTTTACCACATGTGTGTAAACATGAACAGATGTTCAGGCAGATCGAGCTTAACTACAAGCCAATCCTTTGCTAGCTGGTGGGAAAGAAGAGCATGTCCGAGTCCAGTGTGGTTATGAGGACACAGTGTTCACCTTACAAATCCAAACATTCACTGACAGTTAACCTTTTATGGTTTGAATTAGAGTCAGGTAATTGCTTTATAAACCACTGCAACACAGATGTCTCAGCATGCATCAGTCACATGCAGTTATTCCTCATAATGATCTAAAACAAAAATATAGTGCAGGACATTAAATGCATCTTTTTATAATTCACATCATCACTAAGCATGATACTGTGAGGACTGATCTACTTCTGCAGTCCTATGCAAAGGTACAAAACACACAAGAAATGCACTCTGTGCTTTCACAGTGGACATAATTGTCACATTTATGCCCCAAGCCCATTAAGAAAAAGCACATCATGTTGTTAGTTGACTTAAAAGCTCTTTGTTGAGAACCATAAAGTCTGTAAAAGGCATCATGTTCCTAAACGTCCTGCTCTTACGTTAGCTGATGTGTTTTCATAAGTGTTTTTGTAACACATTTTAGGCCCTACAGCTTTCCTTCGAATTCCAGTTGGCCTTTTGTTTTCCACATTTAAACCTAAAATATGCTGCTTATCAACATGCTTGTTATTCTTTTCTATGAGTTTGTCAATTTTTGCACGTTTTTGATGGCTTTAATTTTACCTTTCTAATTCATTTAATACATGTAACACATTGTTCAATATTGAGGTATACTGTACGGTACTACTGCACTATATACAAATACGATGTAACTGTATAAACTTCATACTGTGCTGTTAAATGATGCAAATTTGCTTAAAACAGCCTCTGCTGCAGCTCTTCTAATTGCACATGCTTCCAGCCTAAAACACATCACAAACTGAAGCCCAACACACTTCGCTCAGAATATTCATCATCACATGAATAAATCTGTGACAGATGTTTGCAGCTGAGCAGAGTCAGAGACTCTGTAAAAAGGGCTCACACAAGTGTCCGGGCCGTACAGTTACAACTTTTCACTGCAGACTGCATTCTCACTTTGATTTACAGTTGAACCCAGGATGGTTGACCTTGTGTGCTGGACCCT
Source organism: Semicossyphus pulcher (assembly GCF_022749685.1). Classification (NCBI taxonomy): domain Eukaryota; kingdom Metazoa; phylum Chordata; class Actinopteri; order Labriformes; family Labridae; genus Semicossyphus; species Semicossyphus pulcher. The sequence continues at coordinate 17,761,132 of NW_027211637.1, forward strand.
TTGTTAGGCTCCCGTGATGTGCTGGTGTGGGGTTTCTGGCCGTGTGAGGGCATTGGTTGGTAGAGCTGGTATTTTTGGACCAGAGTTTTGACCCTATTAAGCAGATTAATACAGGCTGGGGAGCTCAGTGCTATAAGCCGAGGGATCTCTTCTGTCAGATCAACACAGATACTAGCGAGCCATCACAGATAGGCACACAAACACTAAAAGTTACACACACCCACACACACGCACACGCACACACACGGGGAATACAGTATAAGGCTGCTTCAGTCGCCTTTTTTTTTTATGTATCTGTTTTATCCTTGCAATGTAAACTAGAGTAAATCTAAGGTACGGAAGTGAAATGGTCAACTAAAAATTAATTTCCCCCTCATTTTTAATATATATCCATTCATTATATTCAGCAATTTTTCAAGCAGTAAAGGCAAACACACCCCACTTCTTGCTTCTTACATGTGAGGAAATGATCATTTGCTTTGTCATATATATTGGTGACTAAGTTTCTTTTAGTTTTCTGATTGTTGGTCAAGTCAAAAAATCCTTTTCATTTCAATACGTCATCTTAGGGGGCTGCGCGGTGGCGCAGTGGTCAGCACTGTTGCCTCACAGCTAAAAAGGTCCTTGGTCAAGTCCCGGTTCAGATGAAGGGGGCCTTTCTGTGTGGAGTTTGCATGTTCTCCCCGTGCATGCGTGGGTTCCCTCCGGGTACTCTGGCTTCCTTCCACGGTCCAAAGACATGCTAGTTAGCTTCATTGGTGACTCTAAACTGCCCGTAGGTATGAGTCTGAGCATGAAAGGTTGTCTGTCTCTATGTGACAGTCCAGTGTGTACCCCGCCTCTCGCCCAATGACAGCTGGGATTGGCTCCAGCCAACCCCGCGACCGAGGATAAGCGGTATAGATAATGGATAATTGGCTGGATGTCATCTTAGACATTCTCCACTATTTTCTTCACTTGACAAATAAAACAATTCATCAGTCAATCCTGAAAACATTCTGCAGACTCATCAATAACATGAAGTTTCAGCCCAAATAAAAATGTCATGCTCACCCACGTTTCCCTCAGGCATAGATGGTGATGTTGCATATTAATATAACACATAGAAGATAAGCGGCGGCTGTGGCTCATTGGTAGAGTCTGTTGTCTTTCAATCTGAAGGTTGGGGTTTCGATTCCTGACTGCTACAGTCACATGTCGAAGTGTCCTTGGGCAAGACACTGAACCCCAAATTGCTCCTGAAGGCACAGCCCTCGGTGTATGAACGTCTATAGATCTCCTGATTGGCGATGGGCATAGTGTCCTGTGCCGCGAGTGTGAAGGAATGAATGTGACATGTAGTGTAAAAGCACTTTAAGTGGTTGGAAGACTAGAAAAGCGCTACATAAGTAAAATCCATTCACCATTTGTTCTCCATTATGGTCATAAATCTTGAGTGTTTATAGGACTACATTTTTATAACACTAATTCATCACAGTGCCGCTGTGCACACTCAAAATGAGTCAGTTCTGTTCATTATTAAAAGCAACACTTTCAGACAGTACAGATGGCAATTGAGAGAATATTTTTAATTATCAAGCATCTATTATCCCAATAACAGATTTTTTGAATACCATCACCCTCTCCCTCTCTCCTGAGCTTTTAAATCACTTACTGAAAAATGAATTACAAATATCCATTTGGTAATGCAGTTCACACAACCTGAGCCAAACGCTGCTCCTTATTAATGGAGCTAAAAATAGGTCCATAACGGACCTTTCATTATTTTCAGTGTGTTGCAATCATGTGATGTTTGTTCTGTGTACGTGAGCACGTGTGTATGTGTTTGTGGGGAGGGTCATCCAAGGAGAAAAGAGAGCAACACACAGATAATGTGGCACGTTTTGAAAATGTGGGAGTAAGACAAATGTGGTAAATGTACTAATGTAATTGTTTTTTTTTTACCTTTTTTACCTTATTACATGCTGTTTTACCCATTTAAGTTATACCCTGTGGTATATCATATACTTTTAGAATAAGGTTATCTAGGAAATGTTCTGAATAATCATTTACTGTTGAATGGATACATCGTATCGTCAGTCCAGTAGTAATATCACAATAACTTATGACACTCTTGACATTTCTGAAAGTGAATAGCGTTTACCCCGCACATTATAAAGGCCTGTGTCCACTAACGACACTTTTTGCGCCCATGACCTCAATTATCAGAGCGCTCCTCACAGTGCTTACTGTTGCTAGGTTACGAAAGTTGTCTGGTGTCACTTCCGCTTCCCTCGTTAGTTAAAACATAAAAACAATGGAAAGGAATCGTGTCCTGGTGTTAGCAGCAGCTCTACACCTGGAAACTGTATCCTTGAAAAAACAAAAGGATTAGCTTAACCTCCACCATTGTTGACAAAGTTAATGTCCCGTCCCTTCTTGATTTTGATTGGTTGGTGAGGGAGAAGTGACATTGACGAGCATGACGGTGTTCCAAAAGTTTAACAATTTTTAACTGAGAGTGCTGTGAGCACAGCAACAAAAAACAGCGCTGTAATCGCTGTAATCGGTGAACTGAAACAGCCGTTAGTGGACACAGACCCTAATTGCCCCATTGTCATCAGGGTAATTTAATTCATATATAGGGTATTTGTATTGTCTTATAAATGATCCTTCTGCTTCAACCTTGGATGTTTTTAATCATCCTGTTACGTGTCGCTCTTCTGGTTTTGCACCGGTCACATGATATAACCTTCGTCACCCCGCCCTCTCTCGTGGTGAATGTTCCTGACTGTACCTGCTGTACTCAAACATCAGCTCAACTGCGACTTCTTGCGAAAATTTTACTACTACTGCTACTACTGCTGCTGCTAATTTTATTAGGTGGCTGGCAGGAGAAAGTTCACAAATTTGGGGTGAAAGGTTTGGCCGTTTCCGTTCACGCATGCAGCCCACCCAGGAGAGCAGTGCTTGTTTGAAAGAGGCTACTGATTAAAGCTCAAGTGAGGAGTTTTTAACTGGTTATGAAACAGCATTAAACGTGATGCCTCTAAATGAACAAAAAACACTTTCAGCAATAAGATTGACTATTGCTACATAGTTATTTTTAAGGCCTGTTACCGTTGCCACTCGGTCAGTGTTAGATGAGGTGATTAACAGCACGCTGCTGAAACAGCCTTTGTTTACATTTTCCCTGGCAAAGACTCACAGTAAGTGATACGTTTGACTGTTAAAAGAAAGCAGGAGGACATTTTTAGTCAGAAACAAAACTTCCACATGTACAGGACAACATAATTAAAGAGACAAGAGGCACTGTTACCGCTGACACTGGGTCGGTTCTCACAGTAGCTTTCAAGAAGATTAACCCAAAAGTAACTGTAGATTGGTTATTATCCACCGCCAAGCCCAGCGCCATGTGGCTGGAGTAACGGTTAAACACCAAAAATACAGGGAGTGAAAGTTCAAACTAAGTAACACATGATATTGGACGACTCATCACACTCAATTAAAGAAAAATCCCTACACCGTGTGTCTTTGGAGAGCAGCTTTCTGTCTATGTGCCGTCTCTCTGTGAGGCATTCAGAAGATGTAAGCTGCTGATGCTGACATGGGTGTGTCTGCAGGCTGCAGGCCAAGCCCCAGCGCACAGCAGCTGGGACCACAATCCTCACTTGGCCTTTTGACAAGACACACACACATGCACGCACGCACACACACACACACACACACACATGCACGCACACGCACACACACACACGCACGCACGCACGCACGCACGCACGCACGCACACACACACACACACACACACACACACACACACATCACATCCTGATGAATCAAAAACTTCCTGTGGAGCATCTAAAAACAGCTCATAGTACGGGCCTAGTTTAATCTTGGCTTTAGATTAGGCATTAATACAGCATGATCAACAGGTACAGGCTGCTGTCCTTCGCTTAGTAACACAAATATCTCTGTAGACAAGACTGACAAGACTTAAGGCTACTGTTTTCTATAATAATAAATATTCATGACTAAAATTGCAATATGATTCTTACTAAAGGTCTCCAGGATTCATCAGGACTGAATCACTTGATTGAAATCGATAAACAGCGACCAAACAACTGAACAACAGTCACCAGATACTGATTCACATGTTGCTAAATCCTTATTGGTGACATCACCTCTTTACACATTTGCCCCGCCCACTTCAAACAAGTGAGAAGAGAACAAAAAAACAAAAAAGAAAGTGTTATCAAATCTCCTAAAAGGTTAGCATAATCTGTTATAATTATGTTTGACCTCAAAAACAATGAGACACACTCTCCTCCCTCCCACCACCAACCCAGGATAACCCCCTCCGATCATAACCTTGGCATTCTTCCTCTACAGTGGGGATTAAGCCCGTCTCATTTACAGGAATATTATGTTATTTTTGTAGAAGCCTTTTTTTTTTGTGCCGCATCCAGACGAGGAAAATATAGCCATCTGGTCTGACTCTCTATTACATATCACTAATCTTAGGTGGTGGCGGACAGACAAAGTGACGCACGTGCACGCCATCCACACAAACACAGATGACTCGATCGCCACATCTGCTTAATATAAATAACATTAATTATGACGCTTTTGGTCGATAAGTCGCCTTTGTTCTGGCTCACAAACTTGGACATCATAGACTGACTCATTACAGTCCTCTTGAATGTTGTGTTTGTACTTTTTGTTTTTTTGCCCACTTCTGTAGATCAAAATTCCCTTTGGAGCACTATTAAGATCGGGCACGGATACTGGTGACGTATTTATACAAGATTTTAAATATGTAATCACTGGTGGCATTACATGCTGCGAATGGTCTGTGTCATCACAAGATAAACTATAAATGGCTTTTATATAAACTTTGCAAACTTAAGCTTAGTTTGTTATGTGTTTTGCAGGTTGGCGCTGGATGGAGGAGCAGTGGAGTGAAAATTAGAAGCTTTATTACTCAAGGAATTTTAATTTGGAAAGTTTGAGTCACAGTCAGAACCCGATATGTGCGAAGATGAGCGACGGCATCCGTTAGAGGTTGAACAACACCGCATGAAATCTTAACTCAAACAGTGCGGGCTCTATCACAGTGTTTTGGACGTGTGTACGAGCAGCAGCAAAGAGCAGTCTGCAGAGGCAGGTGATCTCATCAACCAGAGACAGGAAGTAATAAGTGGAGCTCTTCAATTTCTTTCATGTTCAAGTTCAACCTCCTCCTTTGACATATACTTTTGTGACAGCTGTGAGAGCCACTTTGCAGTTTAAGATTTTACATGAATCATGAGGTTTACTCATTAAACTCTGAAGTCACAAAGACAGACCTGTTTCTGGGTCATATGGGAGTTGCTGCCTTTCTTCAGTCGTGAACAGTTTAACAAGTAAAACTGATTTTAAAACGAGTTTGAAGAAATGTGTAATGTCACAGAACACCAGCCCCTCTCCAGTTAATATATTATTTGCTGTATAATATAAATGTATGATCATTATTTCATTGTTTAGTCACAGTACACGCCACTTTCAGTAGCACCACTGTCATTTTCGGCTTTATTGCCTGAATAGATTTAATGTGGGTACTTTGAGAGACTTTTAATAAGTTCATTAATGTTGACTGAAATCAATTCTACTGTCTAATTGTTTTTTATATTGTGTGATATTTATTATTTTATAATTATGTTTCTGTTTATATTATGTGTAGAATTTAATGTCATGTACATGTGTGGACCTCAGGAAGAGTCTATGCTACCTTGGTAGTGGCTAATAGGGATCCAAATAAATAAATAAAACGTCTTTGCAAACAACCGAGATATAAAAAGTGGTAAAAGACAGCCTGTTCAACTTTTATACACTTAAATCAGTGATGAAAATATCTCGAGATTTGGCAAATTTCTGACTGTAATGGAAATAAGCCACGCGCCCCTCCTCTCTAATGTACTTGCATACGTGTTAACTTTTCCCCTCCTTCATTCATTTAGAAACACTAAAGAGCTAAGTAACAGAAATAAGATGTGAATTCTCTGTTCTTAAAACAGGCAGGAGCATCGCGCGACCGCGCAGCAACTGGTTGAATCACAAAACGCGCGGTGACGATGCATCACTTGTTGCAACAGACTGTTCGAGAAGAGGAAAGTGGCCTACCTTTAATACCGTGTCGATCCTTCTCACTTCCGGGCGTTGTTGGTGAAAGTTCGGTGCTCCGGGCCGTGCCGGAGGCATGGTTAGTGCGCACTGGATCTGGATCGGTTGCCCACCACGCGCGTCCTCTCACCCCCTGGTTGACCGCACAGACAGCAGGCACGGCGGAGGTGCCCCCGCCAATCACCCTGGGGCCAGATGTGAGAGTGATATAACAACAGCATGGTTACGTTTAATTTGGCCAATTCCCCGCTTTCAAAATCCCTGTTTTTCTTCGTCCTCCAACCAAAGCTGTGTTTCTCTCTTTCTCGAGGGGAGGAGAGAGGGAGAGAGAGAGAGGGAGAGAGAGAGAGAGAGAGAGACACTAAGCAGATTAAAAAAAGGTTGTTTCCTAACCTCTGCCAGTCTGCTTTATGCTCTCTTGACCACCATCAGACATGAAAACTTGGTCTACTCATTTCTAACCAAAATCTGAAGCACAAGCTTTCTCTTTTTTTGGTCACATCAAATGCCCTTAAATGATTGGTGATTGATGATGGTTCACAAGTCATATTAAAACACTGCTGAAATGTCAGATGCAATAAAAGCGGTCTCTGTAATTCTTCCGTCTGTCCAAACTGTGGAGACATTTTGCCGTAAATCAGGTCTGATGTAAAAACAATGACAAAGTAAATCATTCACTGTGTTGGTGTCTGGTTGTCTCTCTCTTCCATCTAATGCCACATCTTTCTCAGCCCCAACCAAAGGTGACTTAAGTGACATCACTTGAGGCAATTCATTAGATTTTGCAAAGCTTCTCGAGCCAAAAAAGGCCTTAATTCAACTTTTTTCACGTATGCAGAAGTTCCTCCCCTCCCTTTTTAATATTCTATAACGGTATTTCACTTTTGACAATCCCACCTGCACCACTGCGTTATCTTTTCATATCACAAGATACCATATTGCATTTCTTACGGGCCGTGCGAAGGGCAAACTCCCCCTGGATTAACAGGATTGATTCACCGCATTGCTCACTGTCATTATATTAATATCCTCTCATCGCTGTTTAAACGGATGCGTCTGGCACAGATGCGACCACTGGCTGACCCCTGCAACAACCCTGCAGCCTCGGGCAGGGGAGGGGGCTGCCTCTGTGTGCCTCCTGCGCGAGCGTGTATCAGTGCAGGTCTCGTTGGAAGTAATGTTCTGTGTGCACAGGCTGCCCTCTGCAGGACTCTGGTGGCACTACAATTAGAGACATTTAAACCTCCAGCCTTTTGTTAGCAAATGTACGGTTTCGGTTTGTTTCGGACTTTCATGAAAGAATGAACAAGTCAAAAGAAAAACATGTGAACTCGTTTATTTTGATGTATCTCATCTTATATTATTTGGAAACATGTGCCCAGAGGCATACTGAGTTGACCTCTATATATTGACCTCTATGTTTTCCCAGTGCAACAGACATGGATCTGTTGACTGCAGTGCAGAGCCATAGATTATTTATGTAACAAATCTATTAAAAATTGTTAATTAAATCATTTGTTGTCTTGTTTAGGCCATATCCTCTAATTAATTTTGCCCCATCTTGCAATTTACACGTCCTCCTGGTTGGTCAAGTAGTAAGTAATAACCTTATAAATAGATCCGACATATTCCACTGCATGTATATATATCTCAATGACAGCTTTGCACGCTACGCCCACTGTTTATGTGCGTTTCCACCAACTCAATCTATATTCATGAGTAGCGCCGTCTTCCTCTAGACTGCGTGTCTCAACAGGCCTGATCTCCTGCTCTTCTCTCACTCGCTCACACTTGTGTGTTTTTCCTATCCCCCTCCAAAGCTGTTACCGCCAACACTCTGTTTCTACTCGGTTTTTTTTCATGTAGAGTCACAAAAACAGGAGGACAAAAAAACAGGGAAGGCAGCTACGAAGACAAAGCGGATAATGTGAAAGAGATTGCAGTGTCTAATGTCGTTATTTCTCATTAGGGGAATTAAAAGGCATACTTGTTAATACATACTTGTTGTCCTGTGGATGCTATTATGCTAATTCCAAATAAAGACTTTTATTTTCTCGGGTTTGGCGTTTGAACAGATGGTGGGAGAATAAATGAGCCCTTGAGTTTGAGATACAATTATCAAAGCTAAGTAACCATCGTCTGCTAATGCTCTCCAATACCAAACTCCATGATGTGATGCACTCTAGATGCATACTTGATCAATACACTAAGAGGTATAAAAACGAGAGCTTATTAGTGTGTTTATATGAGCGCTGTGAGGAAGCCAAACTTGAACCTACAAGATAGAAAACTAAAAACACACCTGGAAAGAAAGACACACGATACCAGAAGCGACCAAAGAATGAAAGACGCAAGAAAAAAAAAGGAAAAATGAGACAAAGAGGAATTGAAGAATGTGGTTTTTGATGTAATGAATTATTTATGCGGGTGGGATATTTTAAGACCCCTATATCATGTCTGTGAGCAATGAGTGGGTGGAGATACAGAGAGGAGTAGAGGAAGTGAGTATCATTCGCCTGTTCTCTAACTGAGGTGACTATAATTGTACTTAGCTGCACACAAAGAATTATAAAACTGTGATGTTTTCGTCAAAGAGGGGAACTCTCTGTCCTCTTGTGAAATGCTTGGTTATCTGGCATGAAGGGATTCAGATCTTGTCTGGTGAATCACTGTTAATAGTTTCTGACAGTTTTAAACGGCTGCTGAGCTCTTTTTACTTTGAGAAAGCAGGCCAAAGAGAAGTGAAACAATGCTTTTTTATACACAAATGAAAGCAGAACAAGAAGTATGTGTTTTTCATTTTTTACTCTTTTCATCACTTAAAGGAGCAATTCACCCCTGAAAAAAGCCACTGTCAGTCAAAGCTGGTGTTCTCTGTAATCGATAGAAGCAATGATATTTGAAATTGGCGCCATAGCTGTGGAGAAAGCTGTACAAACAGCTCATGGTTTCGGCCATTCTACATTCCTACAACACCCAGCGTGCATTGCGCCCCTCTCTCTGAAAGGAACAGCCCAGCGAGAGACGCTGGAGTGAATTGCTACTGTTTTCGCAGCAGGCAATGGCTCAGAGCGGTGCAGAATCCGAAATGAGACGAGAATATACCGGTGGATCGTCTGAAAAATCTACGGGTCTGCAGTCTACATTTCAAACCTGATTTTGAATGTGACATGAGATCGGAGGCGGGCGTCCTAGATTGAGGAAGTGTAGTTTAGCGAGTTCCATGGCCTCCACCAGATGACTCTTCTTGTGTAGTCTGGTGGAGGTTTTCCAGGGCCCATTGGAGAAGCGGATAGCATCCTCCAAAGGCACTTTTTTTCCTACCACAAAGGCATTAGCTCCCCATAATGGCATGATAGGACTGAGGTTAAGAATCAGCGAACTGGCCCTTTAACATTTTGTTGGCTTAAGAAGAAGAATAGGCCTACTTGAGAAGAAGACGTCTTCAAGAGGAAGTAAAACTTGTTGGATTTGGTTTAAGAAAAAAAGCTGCAGTTCCCCTCTAATGGGTAAAGAAGGATCCTAGCTTGTTATACAGACACATCTGCTCACATGCAATGAATCATGGACACTGCAGGCAGGCAGGATAACAGAAAGGATGAATGAAGGAGTGTGTGTGTTTATGTGTGATTCACTGCATCAATCCATGTGGTCCTAGAGGCGTAAAAAGTGAGTCAGAGCTCAGCGTTAAAGGCCACCTCAGAACAAGTCCTTCATCTCCTGTACACTCAGTCAATGAAAATCAACATGTGGCTGACTGTCGAGGGCATCTCTTTCCAGCGTCATTCATTTGACTGAATCATAGTACTGCTAAACCTTTCAGTTTTCATGCTCACTATTAGCACTGAAACCTTTTAGCTAAGTGGTATTTAGCCATGTTTTCATCCCTGATGTTAAAAGAGAGAATGCCATGTTTTCAGCAGCCTGCACAGAGATCGTCTCCGGTGTAACTGAGTCTCTGTACCTTAACACCTTTGTTTGATCGTGCATAATTCCTGGGAGTCTTTTCTTTAATGTCATATTTTCAGCAGCCGCACAGAGATCGTCTCCGGTGTAACTGAGTCTCTGTACTCTAGACAAAGTTTGCCTCTTTAAATATACAGTAATTTTGAAGACAGCATGCCAAGGGGCACAGTTTGTATTCCTTAACACCTTTGTTTGACCGTGCATAATTCCTGGGAGTCTTTAAAGGTCATTGTAGTGCTTGGTTGTCTCGGCTATGTTTATTAGCTTGTTATCTCTTTAAACTTGTGTTTGTTTTGCTTCCACGTGCTTAATCTGGTTGCTGCCTGAGATGAAGACAGACGGAGTACAGCAAAGAAACAGCATGCCCGAAAATATTTCCTGTCTGATTCATGGGAACTCATCTTATATTTCACACATGGATCTATTTCTGATTTATCTATTGGATTAACTTTCAGTCACCTGCACAGATCAGACAAAATAAAGAATTTAATGCCATAAATTTGAGTATTGTGCATGTGTCACTAATCTCACATGGTGAACAACACCTTCGCTAATCACACAGCTTAGTGTAGACTGTTGTTCAATGCATCTTGTAAGCTAAAATAATATTGAACACTGTTGCAGTGCTGTGTTTGGCTGTAAGTAAAGGTGTATGATGGAGAGCAGCCTGCAGAATGTGGGTCAAACTCGTAAATCAATGCAGCTCATTAAATACATCGACAGGCCGGAGCTCCCCAGTAGCCTTTTTCTTTTCTCATACGTCCACCTTCTGTGCTCCTCAAACCCTGCTCCCACTCCGCCCACTCTATTATACACATATTGTATTATGTTATAGCCTATATTTTATGTATGTAAACATTGTAGTTTGCATTATATTTTCATTTTCTGTTCAATAGAAACTATACTGGTGAGCAGAAAATCTCGACTCTATACCAGGTAACACACACAGTCCTGAAGGAGATAGTCCCATAAACACAGAGGGAACCTGCTGTATGTGCTATTAATAGCTCAGGTTAATACACGGGGCTTCCACTGTGGGGAGAGGGAAGTGATGAAAAAAAGGGCTTCCCCTCCTCCACATGTACAGATGTACACACAGTATGGCTCCCCCCTATGGAACCTGGTGTGCTATAAAGAAAGTTCAGGTTGACAGGCCATTAACTAGGCTGCGTATTAGGTTGCAAATCAGCTCGTACTGCAATGTGCAAGTGTTAACAGCCTGTGAGGCATTCACTTGGCCTATTAGAAACGGCTCGTACAACACACAAATACAAGTGCGCTCCATTAAACTGACAGGTCTAAGGAGAGAAGGTAGGCAGGAAAACCTATTGGCAATTTATTTTATCCTTTTCTTGTGGCCACTTTAAATCATTTTGTAAATGCTGCCTTCAAAATAAAAGCACAAGGCCTTTAGCGAGAAACGGGGCAGGAAACCTCTTTCAATTTCAATATTTTCTTTTGTCCACTTCAAATCATTTTGTAAATGTTGCTTTCAAAATAAGAAACCTCTTGTCAAAATGTCAATTTTATGTTTTTCTTTTGTCCACTTTAAATCATTTTGCAAATGTTGCCTTCAAAATAAAAGCGCAAGGCCTCAAGCAAGAAACAGGGCAGGAAACCTCTTGTCAAAATGTCAATTTTATGTTTTTCTTGTGGCCACTTTAAATCATTTTGTAAATGTTGCTTTCAAAATAAAAGTGGTGTGGGCAAAAACGTTCTGCCTCTGAGCCGGCATTGGAGATAGTAACAGAGGCGTAAACAGCGGAGCAGACAGGGTGGAACAGTGCCGTGTGTGTGTGTGTATTTGAAGTAAGCGCAGTTTGTTTACACTTCATGCATGTTTTGCTTCTGCAACCCCGAACGTAAAAAACACACAATAGGTCGGCTTTACGCCGGCGTTGCTTGGCCCAATGTAAGATGGCAAAGGCTGCGTGATGGCAGAGCTTCATTACGGCGCTGAGGCGGAACCGTAGTGTAAAAAGAGCTTGAGAAACAGGGAAGGAGACCTCTTGTCAGAATGTCAATTTTATGATTTTCTTGTGGCCCCTTTAAAACATTTTGTAAATGTTTCCTTCAAAATAAAAGCGCAAGGCCTTTAGCGAGAAACAGGGCAGGAAACCTCATCAAAATGTCAATTTTATGACCTTCTTGTGGCCACTTCAAATCATTTTGTAAATGTTGCCTTCAAAATAAAAGTCAAGACGAAAGCAGGGAAATATCTCTAACACACATTTTAAGGTGGTATAAACCACAGATGTGTGATATAGATGAAAAAGTGGCTGCCTGGCTGGCCTTAAGAGTACTTGTGTGAGCTCCTGTTTAATACATAGCTAATCAAACAGCAATCAAAGGATCAATACCCATCAGTTATCTGGAAGGCTGCCTGGATACTGTCCTGAGCCGACATACCGGAACCCAGCCAAATGAGATGGCCAGAGGGAGCATTATACTCCTGCTAATATCTGTCTGAGAGGAGAATCAGATCATCCACTCTGCATTACCCCGGTGCTTAGAGCTGATGGAGAGGCAGAGATGGAGACGGATGCAAACAAGAGAAGATGTGTGGGAAAGGAAATATGAGAGCGGCAAAAAATAGAGAGGGAGAGCGAGCGAGAGCAAACTCGAGCAGGGGCGAACGAGAGCAGAAGGGAAAGACGACGAGAGGTGAAGCGAACATGTCAAGCTGCAAGAGGAAGCGTTAAGACTCTCTGAAATGACACTGATAGAGAGAATGTTTGTACTTGTCCCACTCTGCGCTGAACCAGGAGTCAAGAGCGTTTCGTACTCCTCCTCTCTCTGCCTCTCTCTTGTTGGTTTTATAAATAGACCACTTGGCTTTCACAGCAAACCACGGAGAGAATAAGATCCACTTAAGGAGAGATGCGGGACATAAAACCATTGAGGAGGGCGAGGGTCAATTCCAAGATACGTTCTGTAATGGACCTCAATTTATGGTGCATGTGGAACGTGAGATATGAGACAAAGGAATGAAAATCCACTCACAACAGGTGAAGCATGCTGAAAAAGACACACTAGAAGCCTGAGGTTATCATAAAGATGTTATTATTCATTATAGTTTTTTAATTTACATTTTTTTGATAAAGAATGCATCTCTCTCTAGATATTCTCCAATAATCTATCTATACATTGGTCCTAGTGAAGGGCATGGCAAGCATTCACATCCTTATTCCTTGGTATAAAAAAACAAAGGCTTTATACAGACAGCTGAGTGCCAACATTAGTAGAGACCGCAACACACTGAAGAAGCTGAGCATGATCTAAATCTCATATACACATATGTAAGAGAGGCAAGTAGCTGCAGAAGTATGTATGAGGCGGTTGTCTGAGGATAAATGAGTCATACAGACAGATTCTATAGACCAAGGCCTGCATGTGTGTTTCAATCGAAGCTCAGCCCCTGCACGTTGTTGGGCTCCAAGGTGAGCTCACATTCAAATAGAAAAACATAGTGAAAAAAACAAACAATATACATACAGTGTCTGATGACACAAATAAGTTCAAGTTCTCATAGAAATCATATTTCCTTTTTTCATATATAATACACGTCCATTTGTATTCCCTGGAGCATATTATATGTTAGACATATTAACAGACTATACACCTTTAGTTTCTTGGATTAATCAGCAAGCATACACTTTGATCCCCTGCTACACAGGAATCTGTACATGGCAGAAGCTTGTTTTAAAGCTGAAGCTTTTAAGACATCATTGAAAGCAGCTGTAACTCTTAGATACATTGTTTACATGGCTACGTGTTTTCACCACCAGCAGCGGCTGTAAGTCCGTTCACTTTGTGGCCTTGAAGTTTGATAGAAACAAAATAAAAATGTCCGTCCTCACAGCAGACGTGGCCACAGAGGTGTATAATCAGGCAGTGTGTGTACACCGACTGTCCGGCGTGTGTGTATTTCTGTTTCTTGAAGTACAGCAAATGTGTGTTTTCCTTGGTTCAGATTGTCCTGATGTGCCGTCCTGTTGGTTTCTCCAGGAGAGGAGAAACTGACAGTGTCACTTCAATTATGTGCTTGGTAACGAGAGTGGAAAAGACGGCAGTAGAGACAGAGCTTTGGAGCCACATGAAGTCACATGAGTGTTCCAGTACACAAGGAGAGTTTAGAAAAGTACAAGTACACGTCAGAGTACAAAGCAAAGGAGGGCGTGGGCAGTGTTTATATTCACTGTAGTCTATTCCAAGCAACTTTCCCTGGCTGATAGTGCAGCTCCTCTGAGTGTTAAGATTCCTTAGTTTGATAAACTATATGCATGTGATCAGTATATTCAAAGGCCGTGAACGATAGCCTGCGCTAGGATGGAGTAGAATATACAGAGCACCATATAGTCGTTCTGGCCTGAAGAGGAGCACTGTGTCCAAATTGTTCTATAAGCTACACACTCAGCTTGTATGAACTGTATATAGAAGCTCTCTTCATCTCTTTCATTCTCTCTCTCTCTCACACACACACACACACACACACACACACACACACACACACACACACCGCAAATGTACACAAACACGATACACACAGTGTGATTGACCTACACATCAGCGATAAGGGCACTCAGACGGTCCCTCTGAGCTTTATGATACACTCGGCTGAGCAAAAACTCGTCTGTTTGAGTCTCGGTGCATCGGCAGGACTGGCAGCAGATACTGTTGTGCTTTCACTATGAGGCACAGTCACTGGGGTTGTGATTGCAACTGACTCTAAAGACTGAAGGCAGTGGGACATCAGTGAATATGTGACTATTGATCAGAGGTTAGGCTACTCATCCCACCTAGCTTTTCTTACATTAGCACTGAACAGCCCTCTCTGGGTAAATACTTCACATGGATCATGACTCGACAATATTTCAGATGACGCATATGCAAAGCTTGACACATCTTTCATACAGTATATTGCACACAGTGTTAGTACCTCTACAGATATAAGAGTATATTTATGTCAATTAGCTTTTTAAGTATTATTCATACTTACTCATGCTACAATGAATACTTGAAAGGACATGCAGCACTATGATAGCAGAAGAGCATCTGTTTGATAAAAAGCTGATGGACACTAAGCCTGCATTATGTCAGCAATACTGTTTGTGTTAGTGGAATGATTTTAGAACTTCAGGAGGACCAAAAAATGTTAAATAAATACTGAGACAAAATTAATCTCTTTTATGACGCAGGCCACAGTGTGCCAGGTGGCGGCACATTTGTCTTACAGACCTGATACCTGACAAAGAAACACTTGTTATTAAATCTAACAGTCAAATAAGGTAAAGCTCCAGAGGCAGGCAAAGTTGACTAATTGTTATCTATTGATCAAGGTGGGAAATAATAGAAAACAGGGCTTGTACGACTCATCGATTCGATTTTACCTATAAGCTAATGAGCTTCTTGATATCACAAGCACTCTTCCAGCTGCCGTTAATGCTGAAACCTGCTTTTTATCCAGCAAGACTGAAGAATACAAAGCTGGCATTGTCTTTCTGTATAGACGGACCTTAAAGGTAAGAAAGATAAGAAAGATGTATTTTCAGTTTATCACTGAGCTCTTTCTTTGGCAGTGGGCTTTTAGAAAAACACCATTTCAACATCTTTAGTTGTAAAACGCCTTCTTTTCAGCTACTTAAAGGGGGGGTGTTATGCTAATTTCAAGCTTCATATTTCACTCTGTGACACCTGTAGAGCAGCTTAGCATAATCTACAGTTAAAAAACTCATAATTTTTCTCACACAGGTGCTCTGTGCAGGCCCTCGAAACGAGTCAGTCAGCTCTGTCCCTCAAAGAAACCCCGCCCCTACAAGCCCGCTTCTGATTGGCCAGCTCTCCAACGTCTGCTGAGGCTCGTGTAGAAAAAACTGTGTGAAACCTGGCGTTCACAGCAAGTCTGAGCTGAGAAGCCTGGGGATTACTGCAACATACTTTTACCTACAGATTTGAAACTTGACCCATGTTTAGTTTGGACATCCAACATTGTAACATTATGTCTTAAAATGTGAAACAGCATAATACCCCCTCTTTAACTTTACTGCCTTCAAATTAGCTTCTGACAAAATAACAACAAACTAAAATCTCGCTGTCGTTTCCTGCTTAATCTCATTTGCTCTATTTCTACAAACATGGAATGCTATGAAGTCAAGAACATCATCAAACCGAACATTTCTCACTGCACGTCTGTTACAGTGGACCGGGGTGGCGGCTGGAGAGACACTTAAAGGTGCAGTTAAGAGAAAATGGAGAAATAGGCACTCAGAACACTACAGAGAAAATATTCACTATGTGTCTACATCAGGTATTTTACCTGTCGAAAAATGTGTTGCGAGGCAAACAATCATCATGTTGGCATCCATTACAACACAAATGAATGCACGTCAATAAATAAACAAGACATTCACTCTGTTTAGAGAGACGTTTCTTCTAGCCGGCATTGGCTGGAGACAAAAAAAAAAGGCAGAGTCATGGCGAGAGTGTACATACTGTAAATCCACTCGGACGTCACCAAGAGAAATTGGCAGGAAAAAGAAGGTGTTGTGCTGTTGTGGTCCAGGATTACAGCACAGCACTGTCGTTTATCTGTTGGTCTCGACAGAGCTTCTCCAAGACTCATATCTAGAAGTGAGGGCCAAGGGAGGAGCGCTCGTGCCCTTTTCTCGGCCAAATAACCACTTTGCCAAAAACATATTAGTATTGCTCTCTTGCTTTCTGTTGGTAATTCCCCTGACAGAACAGCTGTGATATTAGTGATTTGGTTTTTCTCTGAGTCAGGACCTTGGCAGTTAGAGCAAAAGTTGCTCAGGAATGCTAATAGTATGGCCTGCTATCAATCACAAGTTTACATGTGAAGATACATTTAAAAATAAAAGTTACATCGATCTATATAATTGTTTTTCGTGCATCTTCTCCCAGCGGCAGTATGGGCAAGTTTTCCCTTTATTAATATTGATTATTACTGGCTAGGCTACTACTTGGCTACTGTTGCGAGCAGGACGACTACTGGCACAATGGTAAGACTATCTCCATGCAGACACTGACAATGTCCTAAATAAGACGAGTGGCAGATCTATGGTATATGCCATGGAACGTGGTAGAACATGAGGACCGCTCTACCAACCTTTCTCGTTGTTAATCTGCTCTTGATTCCCAAACTGGGCGCCAGAAGGTCAATGCAGGGGGTCACACCTTCATCCTCCCATCACAGTCCCTGTAGACCCCAGCTGACTTGAACCACCTACAGTAGCTTACATTATACATCTGTACGCATCTTAGTGATGTTTACATAGTTAGTGTTGGCCAGGGTGCAGTTTCCTGTTTTCATGGCTTCTGGTCTGAAGTCCTCAGTGCTGTGGTTCACCGCCTCCTGGATCTCCACATAGTCCGATTTACTGAGGGTGGATCCACTGCCACTGCGACCGCTCTTCTTCAGATCGTCCGCCGAGCCGACTTTAGGCACACTTGGGATATTCAGATACTGCGCCTGCTCTTCGCCCTCCGTCTCCCTGTGGTAGAAGTAGTTGAAGTTCGACACAATGACCGGTACAGGCAGTGCGATGGTCAGCACACCGGCGATTGCGCAGAGAGACCCCACAATCTTTCCTCCGATGGTTGTTGGGACCATGTCTCCGTAGCCCACGGTTGTCATGGACACCACGGCCCACCAGAAGGCCTCAGGGATGCTGCTGAATTGGGAATGTGGCTCGTCAGCTTCCGCGAAATAGACGGCACTTGAGAAGAGAATCACACCGATGAACAGGAAGAAGATGAGCAGGCCCAGCTCACGCATACTGGCCTTTAGAGTCTGTCCCAGGATCTGCAGCCCCTTGGAGTGACGTGAGAGTTTAAAGATACGAAACACCCTGACCAGACGAATGACACGAAGGATAGCCAAAGACATAGCCTGTTGACCTGCCTCCCTGTCCTCTGGCCTCTCTGCTAGCTCTGTGCCCAGGGTGATGAAGTAAGGGATGATCGCCACGATATCAATGATGTTCATGATGTTTCCAAAAAATCCAGCTTTACTGGGACAGGCGAAAAACCTCACTAGGAACTCGAAGGAGAACCAGATGATGCAGAGGGTCTCCACGATGAAGAAAGGATCTGTAAAATATGTTGAGCCTTCATAGGTGTAGGTGGCATTGGACATGGACAGGAATGGGTAATTATACATTTCCTCTTCATCATTTCGGAAAACTGGCAGCGTCTCCAGACAGAAGCTGACGATAGAGATAAGAATCACCATGACAGAGATGATGGCAATGATGCGAGCAGGACCTGAGCTCTCCGGATACTCAAACAGCAGCCAAACTTGTCTCTGAAACTCGTTCTCTGGCAGAGGCCGCTCCTCTTCTTTTATAAAACCTTCATCCTCCCTGAAGATTTCCATAGCCTCCTCACCCAATTCATAAAAGCGGATCTCCTCAGAGAAAATGTCCAGCGTCACATTAACGGGCCGGCGCAGCCTCCCTCCTGATTGGTAATAATACAGAATAGCATCAAAACTGGGTCGATTCCGGTCAAAAAAGTATTCGTTTCGGAGAGGATCAAAGTACCTCATCCTTTTCTTTGGATTCCCAAGCAGCGTCTCTGGAAACTGGGAGAGCGTCTTAAGCTGCGTCTCAAAGCGCAAGCCTGAGATGTTGATGACGACCCTCTCGCAGCACTCATGATCCGGCTCCGGGTCGTACTGGTCATGAGGCTGACCCGGCTGTGCTGCTGCCTCGTCCACCGTGTCGCTGGTAGCAACCGTCATGCTGGAGGGAGATGGGACCTGCAGGATTCAGACAGGGTGGGGCCACGTCGGGCCGGGAGGAGAGAAAGCCTCCACGCAGTCGTGGATTGGGAACAGGCAGATCTGCCTGCAGCGAGCTACAAGACAGAAAGCAGAGAAAGACTGCAACAATGAATGACATTTGCAGGAAAACTCATTTTAAACATGAATTTAGATTTTGAGCATGCATATTCTGCCTCTTCACTGAAGCATTCGTTTGGTTAAACGTGACATCCTCCCTGAAATGCTGTGTTATCTCAAGACCTTCCTATAAAGCAGGACAGTTGAAAATAACAAGCAGAGGGGTCAGAAGCATTTGGGCGAAACTGGCTCCATTGTGTCTATGTGTATTAGGTTATGAGTTCCCTCTCATATGAGCACACTGAAGGATCAATATGCTAGCCAGTAATACTGTATCAGCTCTCACGGGGTTCAATTACAACCAACGAATCTGATTATATGCTGAGTGCTCCGTACAATCTCTGAGATAGATTTCCCTTCTCTGGATGTGCTATGCGACCAATATTCCCTCCCAAAGCCCAGAAAAACATCATCAAATCATCGATGGAAATAATAGTTTATCAGTAAATAATGTGTAGGGAGGTTTTTCATTGCCAGTGGATGATATATCTCTATCTATAACTCAGAGTTGTTTGAACAGCAGCCTATATCCTGACCCTAAGACGTCTCAGGCTACTGCACAAAAGCTGTAGGCTATGTATGAAGATGTAAAGGGGAGTGGATACTGGCCTTATTTGAGGTCAAACTATTTTACCTTCACACAGCAACAGATGCAACAAAAGCAACAAATTCTGAATACAAAATCAAAAAGTCCTACCTATTAGCTCTGGCACGTGCTAGACTTGTCCACACTGTGTCCGTAGGTGGTACAGGACCCAGCAGAAGTGTCCGGTCAAAAGTCAGCCTCCCCGGTCAAAGCAGCTCCGTCCTGCCGGCCATATATCACCCCAAACTCCGGCTCTGCAGCGACGCAGCGATGGGAGTGGGAGAGGGGACAAGGCGTGAGGATGCAGGAGTTACCTCCCTTCGCCTGAGTGACCAGCAGACACATGCTGTGATGCAGCTAGGCTACAGGTTGAAGCTGGCGGAGGGGGGCGATGATATTGTGATGGGAGTGAAGCTAGGCAAATCTTAAAATGCTGGCAGCGGTAAAATATGACGCCCCCGGTTCAGAACAATACGCCGCAGCCTGCAACAACAGCAAAGGTAATCCTGGTATCTGCAGACTTATTGTGGAGGGGAGCTGTTGCTGTTAGTAGGCTGTATTAGGGAGGCGCACATGCTCTGGTTCGTGATTCGTGTAAATCGAAATCACCTGTTTGAGCCCCCAAAACATTCATTCGTGTTTTAGCTCGTCTCAATCTAATTTTCTAATTTATCTCCACGTCAATTCCGCACTCTTTTTCCTGATGGGGAATATCCATATGAACACACCAAAGACGCACATTAGTAACAAATGAAGGCTTATGTTCACAGCCCATTCCATGGAGTAACGCAGTCCTCTGATGGCGTTCAACTATTTTCTTTCATCAATTTGAGACAAAGCAGCCAAGTTCATGCACTGGGATGTTCAAACATTAATTTGCGGCGTTGTTGTTGATTGGCAAGCGCGAGTGAGTTAGTTTGGAGTGGCAGGTGCCAGACATGCTCAAGCCATTTGCAGCCCTCTCCTGTGAGGATCACGGACAGCCACAATAGTCTCCATGCACTAAACAAAGCAGCATAGCATTATCTGTCGGACTACAACATTATTTCAGATAATGGCATGCACGGAATTCACCCTGATTCTCTCGGTGCGCTGACGCACGTATGTTTATCCAGTTTGTCTCCTCTCACAAGGTGCCGTGAGGTCGTGAGTCCATTCTTTTATATGTGTCCTCCTTCTTCCCTTGTTTGTCTGACCTCTCCAGCGGCTTTCATCTCACCACGACCAGCTGTTGTCGAGCAGCCGGATCTTCCCATGTCTCTCATATTTCACAATAATTCACCATAGTTGAGACGCGTGGGCTGCAGTAGGGCATCGCAGCGCATACTAACAGCTTCTTGCGCGCCTCGCCCCATCTCTGCGCCCCCCCCCCCCCCCCTTCCCCACTCCTGTCCTCAGTGCTACACATTAAAGGGGAAGAAGCATCTGGATGGAAACTGTTTTTTAACAAAACATAGGCGTATCAGTAGAGAACAAATAACAGCAACATTTAAAGGTAGAAACAATTACAAAGCCCCCACAGAAATAAGCATTTTAATATTGTTTTCTTCTGTTCTGGAAGGATCTAACAGGTCAGGAAAAGAAATAAAAAGAAAAAGTTTTCCATGATTCAAATGAGAGCATTAAATTGAGGAAATAATTACTATGAATGCCTTTACTCATTTAGAAAAGTACAGCATGCGCTCACTCACTACGATTTGACCTTTGTGTGCCACATGTGAGGTCCATAATATATGCATACAGAGGATGCAGAGGCAGGCTCAATTTGTTGAGTTGCTGATTATGCTCGGATCATTTACAGACCTTCATACTGTATCACAGCCCGCTAACTACTGCACAGTCCCATTAAGCACGTGCAGGCACACACACACATGCAGAGGAGTGATGCTAACAGCCTCTTAATGCAATGACAAACTAGACGAAGTTCATGTTGAGAGCCCGATGATTATACAGTCAAATGAGGTGATTTTGAAAGTTTTCCCTGCCCCGCTTTGCTTCGCAGGTTGAAAATGGGCCAGGTGGAAACCCAGATATGTCTGCAGGCTTGAGCGTATGAACATGAAAGAAAAACTCCACAACTCCCAGGAGAGTCCACGAGGAATACCACTCACAAGTCCTCCCCCTCATGTGTTCCCCTTGCTCTGCCGTTCTGCACTGCCCAAGGACATGTTCAACATGATATGCAATCCTTCTCCAATCAAAATGTCAAAAGTGCTGATTAAGATGATGACAAGGGACGGCAGGGAGAGCAGCAGTCGCTCGCTCAGAGCTGATAACCACTCTGCCACTGTGGCTGAAGGTCTCAATGAGGAGCTATCGACACTTTTACATAAGTGGGGCTGATTGATGACCAGGAACTCTTTGAGTCCTCGTTGTCCGTGAATGTAAATGAAGAGGGCCCAATTCTGCCAAGAGCCCGGCCACCAATATCCAATGCTGGGTGTCAGCGGAGTAATGATTTATCACCCACCACCACATTCACGGCAATCATCTATAACGCAGTTTTACTGGCGGGACGGGGCACTTAGAGTATGGGATATGGGATTGAGCTTGATTGGGTTGGGGGAGGGGTGAGTCATATCCTGTGTTAAAGGAATGGTTATTTCATTCTTGCAGCTATTTTGCATTTAAAATGTGCACACACTGGTAATGTTACATTCATATTCAGTTTCCACAATTAAGCAATATCACTTGAGAGGGAGTGCTGTTGTACTGAGCACAACTTCTAGTCTTATATTACTGTGTACAACAGTTCTACAGGTGGCATATGTTAGTAAAAGGTAATAAGAAACAACAGGTGTTTTTGAGTTTATTTAATCATTAGTTTGTTTCTATTTATGAAATAAGAGTCTGTTGACTTATGTGGCATGTAAGATGTCAAGGTACCACCAATCTACAAAAAACATCTGCTGTAATGGCGGAGTGATACGCATAGTAAAAAGTCCCAGTGTTGTTACACTCTACACTCACCGGCCGCAGCATTAGGTACACCTGAGAAATCTCACGTAATCCAACACACCAGCTCAGACAGAAGATTTACTTTTATGTTGCCTGTAATGTACAGGCTTTTTTCTAAGCCGTGTTTATTCGATGATATTTCAGCGTCTTCAGCGCACTACATTATATACTCTGGCCCCCTCGTTTATGTAAATAGGGTGGACAAAAACTTAGAGACACGTCTTAATATGATTTAGTTCAGTACTTCAGTACAACGACAACGACAACGACAACGACAACGACAACGACAACAACAGGTAAATAATAAAATCATTTTGCAGATAGATACAATATGTCTGATACAGTTAAGTATAATGTTAATCCATGTAATAAACAGAAACAGATTTAAATGTTTCAAATATGTTACGGACACAATTTGATACAGGCGATGTAACTGAGCCAGTTTCTCTGAATCACCGAGCATCTATCGACAGCATGAGTTTACAAACTGTGAAGCCAAGCCTTCCAACGCAGTCAGCAGACTGATCAGCAGCAGTGGCCTTAGAGTCAGTTGATTGACATGTCCAATGATGATAAAGTCATGCATTAAATTATGACTAAATGTCCATAAATCTGCTGTGACATTATAGAACAAAGACGGTCCTTGTCATTCCTTGATTGCAGAGGAATCAAACTTTTAAGGTTTTCGTCAGTGTCAGTGTAGTGCATTAATTGATCACTACGGTCATGGTTCATTGCAAACAGCAACGCTAAAGCTGCATGCTTTTCATGCTGCTAAGTTCACTAAATGTTACGAGATTTATGGTGCACGGTGCATTTTAAATTCACTAGTGTTATGTACATACTGACAGTTGACCTGGAGTTATTTAGAGCAATTAACCAGCCAGCCATTTAGGTCCTCAATTGTCTCCGGTTCCCTTCCACCTTCAGCTCGTGCCAAGTCTCTAAATGGCACCATTGATTCCGTTTAGTGTTCGACCGAGCAGACCAGATGGAACCTCACAAAGAAACTTCAGACTGCTCTCCAACAAATGACCCCACATGAAGGCTGCGACCACAGCTGCACGCTTATTTACTCTATAGACATCTTTTTTTAATTTCAGGGACCCAGGCTGAGAGGGAGGCCGAAAATGTCTAGACAGAAGTGATTGTGTTGTGTGACTTTTGTTTGGGCTGTGGATAAATAAAATAATGTAGGGAATAAAGTGCAGGGAGTAAACAGAACTCAATAACACAGCCAGAACCCATTATTCCCATGATCCAAGCACATTCAATTCACTTACTCAGAGAATCATTTCCCTGAAATCCCACACAAACCGTTCGGTTGGGACATTTTGTGAAATTATCTGGCCATTTGCATAGCAGTGTGTGAGTCAGCAGACCTGCACGCCTAAAATCTCCACCCTTTTCTATGCAGCAGAACATGTGGAGGAGAGAGAGAGAGTGAAGAAGAGACGCGGGTGTTGATCCAACTTATGACAGCAGACTGCAGGGGAGGAGCTTTTTCCAAGGATGACCTCTGCTGGCGCTGCAGCAGGTGATCACTCACTTACAAGCTGCTTCACACGCACACACACACGTCATAAGTACTGTATTGGCATGTGCATGCACACAGCACCAGAGCATGTGCACACCCTGAAGTACACATTCAGACAAAGTCATACTGACCTATGTTTCTTTATTGCTCCAAGACAAGAACCTTTAAAAGAGAAACGAGCAACCTTTATGCACACACACAAAATGACACCGATGAAAGCTTTAAAAACTCGCCAAACTTAAGTTAGCTTGCTTCGACGCTCCTCTCTCCCCCCCCCTACGTGTCCCCGTGGGGTCCCTCTATATTTAGAGACTGACCTTGGAAGTTGTCTACCTGCCTGTTGAGAGCAGCCGGGCTGATGATGATCACAGCTTTCATGATGAGATATGTCCTTACCCTCGCAGTAGAGTACTCGACTATTGATTCTGGATGTGGTTTCACTTTCTCTTGTTTTCCCAGCCTTCGAAAACAAGGAAAAATCAATGACCTAACTCTGGCACACAAAGGTGTGGCTTTGGTTAGAGAGGAAACTTTTGGGGCTTATTAATGACATCTATAATGCATGACTAGCGCGGCTCAATATGTACGCTATATGCAGAGATCTTTACAATGAGGCTAATGGTCATTTAAATGGGATAAAAGCTTGAAATGATGTTGGATGTGTGTCACAGAGAAAGAGGGGGGATATGAGGAGACTAAGGTGAATGCGGTCAGCAGGAAATGGAGTGTGTAGAAAATGAAAATGAAGGGGAGGGATGGAACAAAAGAGGTGGAGAGGGCAGCCGATAAAGGTCACACTGACAGAGTGATGAGTCATCTAGACGAGCACAGCAGCTTCTCCCTCTCTGTTTTACTCCATCACTCTCTCCTCCATCTGTCTGTTTGTTATGACAGCAAAAACTGAGACGACGAGCAGCAGATTATCCAACAGCTGACAAAAAAAAATCAAATGTGTGTTTGTGTGCCTTCATGTGTTGGTGTGTATAATTCTTTTTGCATGTTTAACACATGTCTCGATATTAGGATTCCCACCTTGTAGGGCATCTGGCTGCAAAAACTGGAAGTGGAAGAGACCAATCAGCATCCAGAAATAATGTGGAAGCACAAGCAACAGCATCATCATCCTGAGGAGCTGCCCTTCTGCAGCTGGCTCTGCGAGTGAATGTGGAAATATCACTAAACTGGAAAAGTCCTAAAACAGAAGTGAGTAACGTGTGCTGTAGGTGACAGGTGTGATGAACAGCATTTTGTCATCTTATTTTATGTTTGTAATTAAAGGCTTATTGTAAAAGATATTATGATGTTATTGTTTTTTTAAAGGCTTTTTGAACACCATCACTTAATACACCATTGAAAAGTCAGAAAAAGTGCATGTACCCTTTAAAGCTGCGATGATAAAAATCACCTCACATTGTTAGCTGTTCGGTTTACACTTCTTCTGGGTTGTTTCCCTCACATTGCTTTTATAACTCTGCAAGCCTCTAAAAACCCTCTGTAAGCTCAACCTTCTCAGCTCAAAAAGTAGAGCAACACGGTTAGCAGCTAGCTAAACATAGTTTAGCATTTAGCAGCTAAAGAACCACAAACAACCACTTTGAAGATGGTGGAGACCAAAAATAGAGCAAAATAAGAAACAACTTACCGTCTTATCTCTAAATGTAGGAGTCTAATAAATGCTAATGTTGAACTAAAACTGCTGGATGTACTTTTTTACTAACAAGTTTACTATGTTTCCAACACTTATATCAGCCGCCCTAAATGAAGGTTCTTGATGTCAGAGGTCATTTAAAGTGATAATCTCAAGATCTCAGTTTCATTCTCTTTGGTGGCACCTTATGGCGATAAAGAGTAATTTAATCATAAATCAATCAAATTTTATTTGTATAGCATCAAAACATAACCAGAGTTATCTCGAGACACTTTAAAAAAAGAGCAGGTCTAGACAGTGCTATTTGTTATTTTATTTAAAGAGAGGCCCAACATGAATCACCATGAGTAGCACTTAGCAACATTTGGCACAGTGGCGAGGAAAATCTTCCTCGAGGCAGAAACCTCGAGCAGAACCAGACTCATGTTGAACAGCCATCTGCCTCTGCCGAACAGTGGGATAGAAGGAGATGCAGGATAGAGACAGGCAAAGAGAGCAACAACAACAACAACATATGTCCTTGCTACGTCAACAACAACAGGTAATACATACTTATGGTTATGATGCCAATAATAATAGTGTCACTATAGTATAACTGAAACAGTGTCACATGTATCCACGGTTGTCACGCTTGTAACTCTTGATTTTCCTCGCTGACGGTCGCTTTCCCTTTTAAGACTGTTTGCCTTCATCTGAGAGTCGAATTTGTTTCTTTTTCTTTGGATTTTCACTTATTTTTGAAGTGGTATCTGTAGTCATCGATCTTTTCTTTGTTTGTTCAGCCATCAGAGGCCGGAAAAGCAGCTGCTTAGCTCCGCCTACCCTCTCTGGCAGACCAACCACTGCTGGGTGATGGAAAACATGTCACTAACTGGGCGCCGCTTGTGATTTTTTTCCGTGAAAGTCACCACTGACGGCCATTCCATGATACTGCAAATACAAAGGCTTTCGTCATAGGCTCAATCACCATTGTGTTACCTCATTCAGTGAGATAGTGACTTAACAGACATTCATTTAAATTAAAATCTTCGAGATTATCACTTTAAAGTCCTTAATCTTTACAGAGATTTTAGATTATCCTTTCATCACATTAGCAGTCGTTGGCTGGTAGCTCCGTAACCCTCTATATGCTACAGGCTGATATTGGCTCATGAAAGAGTTTTGTTGGCATTGTCATAACTCCACTCAGACCTGCTGTCCAACTAGACTCCCTACATGGTGGGACTTGATCTCCCTGTGGGAAAATACACTGATCCTCTGCCAGACTCACACACTCAAAAAAATGCATTTACAAGAACCCCCTAACACACAAGGACACACTGCCAACCCCGGCCATATGCACATGAACGCTGCAACAGTTGACACTAACACAGCTTGGTCCCTTCAATGCACCTGCAGAGGGCTGAATCTGATCTATATGTCTATTCTCTTTAACAACAACCCTCCCTTGTTGCTATGGAGACTTCCTGCTGTAGCGTGTTGGCTGGCGGTGAGCTTTGATGACATCATAGGGTTGTTTTTTTTGTTGAGATCTTTCAGGCAGTTGTATTTTCCACTAAGACGTGTAGTAATGAAGCCAGGAAGAGGCAGGAAATGGCAAAGAGCCAGAGAGAGAGGAGAGGGGTCTTTGTCCATTATTGTGCTGTACTGATAAACAGTGCGAGTATTGAGTCTGGAACTATCACATCATTTTCAATATGCCGTACAGGAAGGCGGTTTAATCCTCATGAACGCACAATAGCCTAGAGAGATGGCAGAGTTATTAGCGAGCTGGTGGGCTTAGTGTGGCAATAAAGCACACTTGCTCATACACAGGATGACAGTGTGATGGCTGTAAACCTCAGGGAGAATGTTAATATTTACCTCCTCTGCACAGGGATGATGTGTGCAGTTTTCCACTCGCCTCGTGCACAGCTCCGATCTCTGGAAGGCCCCGACACGAGCAGTCAAATGTTTTCGTAAGATACGTCCACCGTCTCTCTTCCAGGAGATGAAGAAATTCCCGGTGCTTCTGAAGTTGAATTCTCAGAACAGTGTCTTTGACCTTTAGTATCTTCCTTCTGTTTATTGATGTTGACTGTATGTCCTCATGAAGGACTGGCCCAGTGACCCTGTTTCAGAGAGCACTACAATGGAGGCTAGTGTTGAGCGATTTTCTGGAATTAGCGTTCAAAAGGGCTGCGAGGAAAACATCTTTGTTCACTTTTAAAAGACCGTCACTGTATGAGGCTCTCAGAAAAAGAGATAAAACACAGGCAGTTTTGATGCTGCTCATGTTTGAACGATTTTTTACGTTAAAATCAAGGACAGAATTACTTACTTACTTACTTTTAATTCTAATTACTCTATATGAGCTACAAAAGCAAACCAGACCATCAGCGACAAGATTGATTATTTCTATATAGTTATTTTTAATGGCTGAAGCTGCTGGCGGGTGGTAGGTGTCAGACAAAGCGATTAACTGCACGCTGCCTTTGTTTAGATTTTCCAGGGCAAACATTTAAAGTGAGTGGTACATCTGACTGTTAAAGAAAGCAGGATGAGATTTGTAAGCATGTACAGGACAAAATCAGCAAAGAGATAAGAGGTACGGCTTTGTCCACAGGGGGCGCCAAAATCAACACAAACCGAATGTTCCTCACAGGAGCTTTAAACTCTTGATTTTGTAACTTTTTTGTGCAAATCTTTAATTTTTTTTGCCCATAATTCACACTTATCCTTTAGAATAATGTAGCAAAAATTAAATTGTTACTAAAAACACTGTATAAGAGTGAATGCAGTGGATTGCATCTACAGGAACATCCACACAGAGATGGCTTTGTTGCCGATGCCTGTAGTCATATCTGACATAATCGAAGTGCACTATACATGCACTTGATGGGTAATAAGGTCAGTAATTGGACCTAGATTTTTTTCCCAGACATAAATGAGCGTCTCTGTAATTGAGTGAAAGCAGACTGCAGCTAAATAAAGACAGCACAGCTCGTAATCTGTTTATGGGTCATGTTTAAGACAGCACAGAATAACACAGAACAAATTCTGGTACACACAGCCTTCCCCCGAAAAACACCCTGCCCCTTGCCGGAAAACACCAGTGCACTCTGGGATAAAAGTGAGCCATTCACAGGCATGTGTGTGTGTGCGTGTTTGTGTGTACGTGTAATGCCTCAGTGTTGTTCTCTGGTCAGGGGGAAGAGCTGCAACCAGCACACGTACAGTATGTGTGCTTCACATATTAGCGACACAGAGCACACAGAGCTAAGAAAGGCATATGGCTAACAGTCTTTGATTAGAGTCACAGTTTCATATCAGTAAATCACACTTGGCCTCAGTTTTCGGCATTTTTGACTTGAAGCTGTTTGTCAGTTATTGTCCGTAATGAATATCATTACCTGGAAACATGAACGTAGAAATAAAGTCCAGGATTGAAATGTGCTTTGCAAAATTGCTGGCTGTTTCCTGAATCTGTTCATTAGAATTGTACATAGAAAGCGGTGTGGAGAAATGCCACACCGAGCTACAAAACTGTACGCAGAATATGTGTATTTTTGTCATTCCTGTGATTGCATTGTGTCGCATTTTGATTGAGGAAGGATCGACTGGATGGGGGGGACCTGCTAGGCACCGTTTGTTGGAGGTCCTGGTTTGGAGAAACCAGTCAGGAGAGGGGGAAGAGAAACTGATCCAGTGGGAGTTCTGTCTCATCTCTTGACTTTGGCCCATCAGGCCCGACAGGAAGACCAGAGTCATTGCATCCTTAAAGAGGAAAAAGAAAAGCATCACAGGTTAATGGATCATCTATAGAGCTCTAAAAGAGAAAACCTTTACAAGCCATGTAAAATCCAGAATATCAGTTGCACCAGAAGATATAAGATGCTCTGTTTTTGGGGTTATCCCAGAGGGAAAAGGTTTTCTATAGCTTTATTAATAATGACGTGTATACAAGTTATTTCAACACTATTTAAATTTCATTTAAAACGCGCACAAATTTCAGCCTACCATCTGTTTTCGCCATGTAGAGTTTGCTATCCTGCTAGCTACCGGTGCTGTAGTTAGCGGTAGCTGGCAGCCTACGGTAACATTGATTGTTGTGAGGTTTGCAGTGGCGATCATGATGGTGCATGTCCACTTAAAACAGCAAGGACAACACAAAACAGCTCTGCGGCATATTGTAAATAGGAGACGTTGTAGCAGCAGGAAACAGTTTAATGGTTTGACTTCACCACTTAACAGCCGACAACTTCAGCTGGATTATAGCGCCATCGTCTGGGTAAAATACCGTTACACGCTAACATACCTCTCTGCATTTTATGCTGGTATATTGGTCACACCGGTATATAGGGCACAGGCACTTTTTAGATGAAAACAAAAAGTATTGAAAGTGCGTCTTATACACCGAACTTTGCGGTAATTGTCAGTGAATGTTATAAGAGGTCATATTTACTCTTCTTATTTATTGAATTGTCTATTTACCTCAATGGGAGGCAGTCTAGTTGGGTTCATCAGGGGTTCCAGGAGGTCTGTGCAGAAAAATGGAACAACTTTCACCTGAGAGAGAGAGAGCGAAAGACAGAGAAAGAGAGAGAGAGAGGGGAGGAGGAGGAGGAGGAGGAGGAGGAGGAAAACAAAAAGCACAACTGTTAGAGCCACACAGCTTAGCCAGACCCATCACACAGCTCGGTGGTTTTATTAACAATGCAACGCTGCACCACTTCTCCCCGCCGTCTCATTAGCACTCATGCAAAAACCAAATCATCAACATTGTCAGTTCAAAAGGGGAAAGGAGGAAATGGATGAGACAGACTTTCCAGCATCAAGAAGGACACCATCTCCCTTTAACCTTCCCTCAGTGACAGCCACATTTTGTCCTTTAAGCTGTCTCTTAGTGGAGCAGATGTGCATCATGTTTAGCCTGTTTAAAAGCTTCAGCTAAATGTCGACACTGTGGTATACTTGAAGAAAGATGAGTCGGGCTAAAGAGAGGTTATAAGAGCCTAATGGAAACAAATGTTAGATCACATGAGCTGCAAAGAGGCACATTAGCAGCTGACAGAATCATAAATTAAAAGATAAAGCGTGCATGACGCAACGTTATATTATGTCTGTTTTTCTGTGCGTCTCATCCTGCACATGCCCACGAGAGTCGCCTCCAGACTGACCTGATCTAGTTAACGATAAAAAGTAGCTCCTCTTTCTTCCACAATATATCTTGCTTACTGATCAATAGACGAGGGTTTTCCTCCACTCAAGCTTTTATGTGACCTCAAAAATGAGCAGCCCGTTTAACTGACGTCAAATACGGAGCTATCACTGAAAAATATGAAGTCAAGGTCAGGGGTCAAAACGGAAAGGAATAATCTATGAAGAGGTCATTCTCTGGGACGTCCCATTTTGCCTTCAGGGTGCACCAGCTAATGAGACTGCCCTGATTATCACTCAACCATGACTGGAGAGGTGTCCATAGTATAAGTGTAGTACTGCACACATGTGCACACACACACACACACAGAACATGTTTGATAGATCCTCCGCCTCATCCTGCCTTTTTAAAGTTTTATTCCCCATCACCCTCGTGTCTGTTTCAGTTAGAGTAATCACAGTCTGGGAGGACACTGGACATAAATCTGCAGGGAGAGCAGCGCTGCAGTTTCAAAGAATATGGCACAGGAACAAAGGCAAAGAAGACGCTCAAAGGATTACTCACTGGGCCTTACATTTTAAGTTCAAACACTGAGTCTGTATATAAGCTATTTGCTTTAATCAGGAGCTATTTCGTATTGTTTTTATTAAATAAAATATAGCACAAACCCCCTGCATAAGAAAACTGTTTAAATTAGAACCAGCAACAGGGTGTATGCAGCAGTAACAGTGTGCTTCATGTTTCACTGAGAGAATGACACAAAGCTAATAGGAGCCACCTGTTTATTTTTAGGACAAAATATTGGCCACTAGTGGGCAGCACTGAGGCAAACTGGGTGGGCATGCTGTTAGTGCCCTTATTCAATTCACAGACAAAGTCAGCTGAAGGTTAAAGACATCCTGGGCACACTGCAGGAGCATCACAGATGTTATAGAAAATAGACTCACAGACTCAAGCAGTCTAAAGGTGCGCATACCCGCAACTGATGGTAACTATAATGTTAAGCATTAATGACAAAAATACTGACCCCTTAATTACATTATATCGTGTTTTTAACTATAAAACCCTTTAAAGTAATCTGTAAGGAACTGTTTTACCCTGCCCATGTGAGTGGAGACGCAATATCATGAAGGCACCCATCATTCTCTTGAGGGTCATTCCCTAGATTGGAAAGACCTGCTTGAATCGACTTGTCTATAAAACGCGTGTG
The DNA here is from genome assembly GCF_022749685.1 of Semicossyphus pulcher. NCBI lineage: Eukaryota > Metazoa > Chordata > Actinopteri > Labriformes > Labridae > Semicossyphus > Semicossyphus pulcher. The sequence goes on from NW_027211637.1 coordinate 17,793,236, forward strand.
TACATTTGCAAACAGTAAAAACACGGGCGTAATGGCTAATGGTAAAGAGATAATTCAAAGAGAAAGAGGCAGAGCTAAGAACTTACCAGTTTCATCAGTGGGAGAACAGCGCCCTCTGCCGGCCGCCCGGAGTATCACACTCCAGACAGCCAGACACAACGTGCTCCCCAGTCCATTCATAATTCCTGACGCGCTCCCTCTCCCTCCGCTCCTCCGGCTTCATATATATGGCTTGCTTCATTTATAGGGGGCAGTTCGTGGTGGTAGCTATTTTTAATCACACTCTCTGAGTCAGTGTTGAAGCCACTGAGGAAGCTTGTTGATTAGCGGCGGTGGCGCTGGGCATGTCTGGGCTTGTGTTTTACGCACGCCACAGTCTTATCACAGACTGAAGACAGACTTAGATGGGCATCTTCGATATAGCTCCCAAGCCATCTGGGAGGTTACTGTGGAAACAAGGGTGCCATGGCAACGGTGACCGGGGTTACCGCGGAAACGACCGTCTCCATGGCGACTGCATCACAGCGGGCTATATTTGAGGCATCCAAAGGGAAGTACGCGCCATCTTTGATCGCTGCGTGCGCGCCGTGTTTCTCCTCTCACGTGTGTCTCGCACCGATAATGAGACCCTGGCCCCCCCTGTGTTTATATGGCGCCGTTTACGCACTTAACAGCCCGCGAGGACAGTTCACATCGAGGAATTATGGGGGGTTATTTTAGTAAGACAGAAGCATTTGGACTAGACTTTAACGCACAGTAAAGGCAGAGCACAGAACGGTCTAATTGAATAATATATGCAGAACTGTGTTTTCAGACATTACATGTGTTTAAACACACACACATATTTAAATGATCCTGAATATTATACACAGGCTATGACTGACGAATCACGATTCATAACGCATGTTAATACAATGTGAGTGTCCTTACATATGTACTCATCTTCACAGTTATAAAGCTTCTATTACTACCTGTTGTGTTCATATTTTGGCTATTGCACAGTGCACAACAGGTCGATCGCCTCACTCAGACAGGGAAAGTAGGGCTAATACTTTAAGGAGCTCTTTCTCTCCAAGCGCGAATGGAGCCACACAGAATTATGGATTCAGATCACTGAAATGAAAAATCCTGATTTCTTTGAATGGAGCACAAAGCAGCGTCTCTGAACACACAGGGTTTGCCCTCTTTCTTTTTCTCTTTCTTCCTTTATTCCGCTGCTTCCACACGCTCGTGCGCAACGACTGTGCGTACACACACATCCTCTTCCTGTGTTCAGAGCCATGACTCGTAATGGGCTACACGTCTGTGAAAATCTTCTTGTTTATATTGACACAGTTCTGAGAGTTGTTTTGCTGCGTGCTGTTGGTGTTAGTGGGGAAGTTAGGCTGCTGTTTGAACGCGCTGTTGATCGCGTGCTCCTCTATCACCATGTACTCGCTCTTGCTGAGAGAGGAAGAGGAGCGAGTCTTCCTCAGCTCCTCTGTATCAGCGAGAGGCTGACAGCTGCCCACGTGCAGGTACTGAGCCTGCTCCTCGCCCTCCGTCTCCCTGTGGTAGAAGTAGTTGAAGTTGGAGACGATGACCGGCACAGGCAGGGCGATGGTCAGCACACCAGCGATGGCGCACAGAGACCCCACAATTTTCCCCCCGATTGTCACGGGGTGCATGTCCCCGTATCCCACTGTAGTCATGGTAACAACAGCCCACCAGAACGCGTCCGGGATGCTGTTGAACCCCGACTCAGGGTCGTCTGCCTCAGCAAAGTACACAGCACTGGAGAAGAGGATGACACCGATGAACAGGAAGAAGATGAGCAGGCCAAGCTCGCGCATGCTGGCCTTCAGAGTCTGTCCTAAAATCTGCAGCCCCTTCGAGTGACGCGAGAGTTTAAAAATACGAAACACCCGAACGAGCCGAATTACGCGCAGGATGGCTAAAGACATGGCCTGCTGCCCGTTCCCCTGCCTCTCTGCCAGCTCTGTGCCCAGCGTGATGAAGTAAGGGATGATGGCCACGATGTCAATAATGTTCATGATGTTTTTGGAGAACGTGGCTTTGCTCGGGCACGCGAAGAAGCGCACCAGAAGCTCGAAGGAGAACCAGATGATGCACAACGTCTCCACCACAAAGAAAGGGTCTGAGAAGGGACTGATGAAATAAGGGAGTGTGCCATTTATCACAGGCGCAATAGTGATCGGGTCCCTGTTGTCGTCCCTGAACTCTGGTAATGTCTCTAAACAGAAGATGACAATGGAGATGAGAATGACCAGGACAGACACTATGGCGATGCCCCGCGCGGGACCCGAGCTCTCCGGGTACTCAAAGAGCAGCCACACCTGTCTCTGAAACTCATTCTCCGGCAGCGGCCGCTCCTCCTCTTTTATGAAGCCCTCATCCTCCCTGAACTTCTCCATAGCCTCCTCACCCAGCTCGTAGAAGCGGATCTCCTCAGAGAAAATGTCAATGGGAACATTTACGGGTCTTCTGATGCGCCCCCCGGACTGGTAGTAATACAGGATGGCATCAAAGCTGGGTCGGTTCCGGTCAAAAAAGTACTCGTTCCTGAGAGGATCAAAGTACCTCATCCTCTTCTTGGGGTCACCCAGCAGCGTCTCTGGAAACTGGGAGAGCGTCTTGAGTTGCGTCTCGAAGCGCAACCCTGAGATGTTGATGACCACCCTCTCGCAGCATTCATGATCCGGTTCGTATCGGTCCAGAGAGTGGTGGCCCGGGAGAGCCGCCGACTCTTCCAGCATGTTATCACACGCCACCACCGTCATCACGTCGGCCTCTGTCTCGGTGTATCCGTGGTTCACCAGGTTGTCGCCCCGGGTTTTGGTCGCGCTCGGCGGGGGTGATTGCAGGAGGCTGAGGTGGTCGTCCATGCGCGGTTCAAGACGCATACAGGGGCCGCCGCCTCGCCCCCTCTGCGAGCCCCGGTCAACCACAGCCGCCGCCACAGCCTTGTCTCCTCCGCCGTCTCCCTCACTCTCTCTCCCTGCGCTTCACTTTCACTCTCTACTGTTGCTGTTCCCGCCCACAGGGAGAGATCTGGGTTTATAAACAGGCCTGCCACCCGCCCACGGCGCGCCAGCGCTGGGTACCTTTCCCTGTCCTCCGCCAATCGCAGGACGCACCGATGTACACAAGAAGCAACAGACGGGCGTCATTCAACCAGGGTTTGGGCGTGCCCGCCTCCCGCTGCCCCCCTCTCCGTCTCGTAGACATGCGCTCACACACATGTACGCACACACACCATGCGAGTCCAAAGAGTCTTCTTTATAAAACAAGGTCATTGCCCACAGATAGGACATTTTCAAAATAGGCTTCTCATTAATATATCAGAAGCTCATTTATTTCCGGGACTGTTTAGTAAGACCCAGCAGCATTACGCGTTACCTTTGTTACATCTTTTGTTCATCCAAGGAGCAGACCTGGGCGTGTCAGATTGAAATTAAATGCATTTGGAAATTGAACATTGTACATAATTCTTCTCTCGTTAGTTTCCTAATTAACGCACAGAGTAATGATGAGTGGAACAAATCAATGTGTAATCTGGAGTAGAATTGATGGCTGCTTCCCAAAGTGGCCATGCTACGTGTTAAAGTGAAGATGAGGAAACAGGGAGGGCGGGGCTGGGAGAGAGAGGTCGAACAGGTCAATGTGAGAGAACGAAACCTGGTGTTAAAGTAAAAGCACGTCCACATTTTTGCAGACAAATAGTACCATGTTCTTCATCAGGCACTGGCATCAAGGGGAACGCACAGTGCTACAGCATGCACACACTGGCCGCATGTAATATTTAAGAGCTAATATGGTGAATGTCAAAAGGGCAACAACAGCACACAGCATCACCGGTCCTGTGAGAGATCTGTTAAATCAAAATCACACAATCACACACTAAGACAAATACAAAACACATTACATTTAAATAGTGTGATAATTTCCCCTCACAAGCAGATATTGTAGGTTGGTGCATTTTTAAATAATAAACTGACTTCAAAATATTTTCTTAGTCCTCACTTTGCCCCGTTAGTCTCCTCTGAATGTTCCAAACTAGTTCAGTTAGCAGACTGTACCGTCCAGTGACTTTAGCTGCAGGGATTTTCTGGAGCGATGCCCCTGGGGGGGTGGTGCTGTCCAAGGTGCTGAAATGAAAAAAACAGAAAGTTATGAGGGAAAAGTTTTTCGTTTTCTTTTACCAATTACAATCTATGAAAGAGCTTACCTGCAGGTATAGAATCACGCTCATTGATTAAGTCAACATGAGTGGGAGGAGCCTAACTACCACTATAATTACACTGAGGCTGAAGAGAGCAAGTGAGAAAGGTCCATATCTCTCAGCTTTAATCAGTGGCATCTAGTCATCGGATCTGAGCTGTGGTTGAGACTTCATCCATCCATCCATTATCCATACCGCTTATCCTGTTAGGGGTTGCAGGGGGGCTGGAGCCGATCCCAGCTGTCATTGACCCTGCACAGACCGCCAGTCATTCACAGGGCTGACCAAGGACTACCTCATATTCATGGGCAATTTTAGAGTCACCAATGACCCTAACGAGCATGTCTTTGGACTGTGGGAGGAAGTGCCCGGAAGGAACCCACACATGAACGTTGAGAACATGCAAACTCCTCACACAAAGACCCACTTCTGTGGGATTCGAACCGGGAACCTTCTAGTTGTGAAGCGACAGCGCTAACCAGCGTGCAGCTTGTGACTTCATTGGGAAAAAAAGTTTTTATTTTAAAATAAGGTTGAAATAGGAGCACTCAAACTTCTTTATACTACATGTAGCCCATGCTTAATGAACAGATATTAGCACATGTGAACCTGATTACATGTACGGACAGAGAGTGGAGAGAATTTAATACTTATACAATACTCCAAGGATTCAAGGAAATGAGGACAAGGTGAAGACATTTAGCTGTTCTTCACTTCTACAAAGAGCTGCTCTGTGTTTAGGGATGTAAGTCAGTGGAAGGTCTAAGTAATTCTGCCAATGCCAAACACTTCAGTTTCCTCTGTGTGTGTGTGTGTGTGTGTGTGCGTGGGACGGTGTAGGTGTGTGGGAGGTGGTGGTGTATATGTAAGCCGAGAATAGAACGAGAGACGGGAAGCATGAAAGTTGACTGCTTAGTAGGCTGAATATGCTCAACAGTGTTATAAAGCCTCTCAGCAGCTCCCTTTAAGTCTGCCACAGATTGATACTCTGTGCACAACAGTTGCGCATGCAAACACGGTCTCAGACAACATATCGACAAGTGGTAGCAGCATCATACCAAAGGCAGAGAGGATGAAAGAGACGTAGGGCTAATTGTGAGGGACGACTGTGTTTACTGAACAGCAGCTTCCTCCAGATTAGATTAAAGGAGCAGTGGATGACCGGAGTAATCTGAGAAATCTCCCAGTGACATGGGTAATATGTGGCTACACCCAACCTGACACATGCAGCCCCACCCACACACGCCCACACATGTACACTTACTTAATTATCCATACAGGCTGACCTTACATTCAAAAACTGTTATCATAAATGCAACAAGACTAAGCAAAGTCCTGAGAAAAGTGAAAAGCTTCACTTACCCACACTGTGTTTTTGTATGTAACCACAAGGGGGAACCAGTACAGGTTAGCCCAAAGAAAAAAATAGTAAACTGTAACTTTGGTTTAGCTTGTAGAGACCAGTATTTATGAGTAGAGAGAGAGACAGAGACTGATATTCCACAACATTATATACGAGTCAGTTTTTTCTGTTTGTCACTCTTGAGAAAACTTCTAATAAGCAATATTAAAGGGATAGCCCGGATACTTTTAAGTAGGCTTCCGTAAACCACTGACCCAAACAGCTGATCTGATACTGTGTGCTGCATGCGTAGTGGTACAGAGCCGTTGTATGTATGAAAACAGAATCCCAAAGGAAAGGGCTTTCTGAAGTGAACTTTTATAAGTGTGTAAAGTAAGTGTTTCCCATGAACCTGTTTACACTACAAAAAGAAACCCATACAATCTACTCAATAAATGAGGTAACAATTAGAGTCATTTTTACCCCATGTTTTTGTTAACCGCATTTACTTACTAATATTCAGGAAAGTGAGCCAGTGTAACGACCAAGAGAAGGCTACAAATATACATTTTTTGTCATAGACAGTGAGGCCGACTACAAATCGTCTGGTATGTCTAACTTTTAAACACTTTAATTCATTCTATAATGGACTGCAAAATGTTGAACAGGAATCCTACCTTCAACCGATGATGGCGCTCAGACACTCCAACCCTGGCCTGCAGCAAAGAACCAACTTTGTGGTACAGGCCCAATTTCTTTGGGTACATTTGATTATGTTATTTTGTGTTGCATTTGTTACTGCTGAAAATTAGGTAATGCAGGTACACTTTTAATATATTTCACTTGCTGACATATACTTTTAGTATAATTATGCACTTTGCAACGATTTTAGTTACTATCCTTAAGAGCCGGCTGGCTAACAATCATCTGCTGTACATAGTACACTCACGATTGATAAGTACCTTCATACAATCCCACTTCAAAAAACGTAAACTATTTGTATGCTACAACATCAAAATGCTTCTGACATGTTCATGCATCAATATTGCTTTTATTCTATAGTATAATTAGTCTTGATGCATGGTCAATACTTATTCTACATGCTTTTTGTCGAGGATATTCTTATACTTGCTTGTGATTAAAATATTTTTACATTGTAAGAGTTGAATCTGTCTTCCACCACTGTGGCCTTGCACTATTTTTCTCTACTGGCACAGACGTTGACTCGAAAAGTGCTCTGTGTGTTCATCTGGATGCTGGAATCACAATTAATGGCTACCGTAAAACGATAACACAAACAGTTTAACAGAAGCTTTGCAGAGGAACAAATCAACATTATGTCCATTAAGAGGAGGGCTGCAGTGAGAGAAAGTCTGGGTTCAAGTGTTTACATTTTGACACTTGTAGGTATGGTGCTGTATAACTTAAATGACAATGATTGGTAACGACTGTGACTGAGACTCTGACTCTTTCAGTGTGGAGCCTGTTCTCCTATTGAGGCCACATTGAAGCTGTCTTGTATTAAAAGGGCCAGTCGGTCCACAGAGAAAAAGCTCAGGGACAGCCACAGGGCCTTTTAATGTGGTTTCCACTCCCTGTGTTAAATATAGGACCACCCCAACTCCCTTATTAACCTACGAAATGAGGCTACCTTGCACATTGCACTTGAATGCTTCAAACTGACTGAAAGGCATTGAAACAGGCCCAAAGAGCATGTGAGGGGGGGAAGTGGGTCATTCTGCAGGAAGAACAGCTCAGCTGGCTGAGGTCATGGACATCTGGTTGCACTTGAGAAAATGGGCTGGTTTGGATCTTCTGCGAGGGATGCTCAGCAGCATTTATGCACACAGTTCCTGGAAGAGGGGTGAAGTTAATGTCTTGAAGAGAACACTGAAATTGGGGATCACGTACCTGGCAGCCTGTCCCAGCGTGTACTGGTCAGCATGTTTGTGTGCTTAGAAGCTTCAACTCTGAAGTAGACAGCATGTGCATTTGTTTCTCTCAAAAAGTGTTTGATTTCAGGCCATCTCACCAGGTAATATCAACCTTCCCTCATTATCAGTCACCAGTCTTTTTCAATTATTGCTATAATGGAACATTGATTTAGCTTGTTTTGTTTTCCGAGTACCTAATGAGGCTAGGCTGCCCGTCTAGTCAAACACATGTTTCTTTAGTTTTTGTTCTTTATAGGATGTTTTTTCATGTCTTTACAATGGGTCTAACAAAGGTGCTATGCTAATACCTTGTGTACCAATCGTACATGCTGAACAAAGCTGGATCCATAGCAAAAACAAGGCTCACGCTAGCAGCTCTGTGAGGCTTTACTCGTGTGCTATGAGCTAAACACTAATAACATAACTATATCATACTCATAGCAACCATAGACCGTATAGAAGAAGGATGACATGACAGCTCGCTAAAAGTGAAGACAAAACATTTTGAGCGCCCCCTGCTGGTTGGCTGCAGTATAGGTCATAAAGCCCGCCTCCTCCATGTTAACAGATGGGACATGAGTCAAACTATAAAATCAAAATACACCCAAATACATTTTTCTCAAACATGGTTTCTGTCATTATAGTTAGTTCTTATCATGCTGGTTTACGTCCAAGTGTTAATTTTTCTGACAAGTTTAGTTGTAATTATTAATTATTAATTAATTATTTGATGCTGTAAAAAGGATGATGGACAGCTCTGTTGACAAATACGGCTCCTGCAGCCGATCTGTTCCGGATAAGCAGAGTAGAGGAGGAACGGCGAGAGGAGACGTACCTAAAAAAATCACTACAGTCATTGGAGTTTATCTGTGAACGTCTGCTTCAGACCAACACAAGAAGCTGTTCTGCTGTTACACACACCAGTGTGAGGGATCTTTGCTGTTTATTTTTGGTAAATTAAGTGTGTGTTTTGGTTAGCAGAAGTGGCTACGCCAGCTCCACCCGCATATCTCTACTGCGTAGTCTCTGGCTCCAAATTACGTCACCCTCGCAAGATGGCTGCGCCCGTCACGGGGGCTATTTTGGCATCAATTTCATACAATTAGAGCAGATGGAGAAGCGTCGTCCATCTTTATATACAGTCATTAATACGAACCAATTATATTCTTCTCAGGTAGAATGTTTTAGCATGCACACATTTGCTAAACTCATAGTACTGACTGTGTTACTGATCAAACGTCATTGGGTAGCAGGTTGGAACAAGCAAAAATATTAACGGACATTGGTGCGAGGTCAAAGGTCAGATGATTACAAAGTGCTTATGATTCATATCAGCACAGTGTGCATCACATTTATGGCCATCCAAACATGTCACTTTAAAAATAATTCATGAACTATTAGTTTAACCTGGAACGTTGTAATAAAGTAATACTGCTATTTTACGTGTTTCTGCATTATACCCGAGGAGGGAATGACGTGAAGGAGCACATGTGGAGAATAAATCTAAAAAGAATCTTGAATGTGGTGACTGGATGGAGCCGAGACTTCCCGTCAGTGTAGCTCTGGAAATAAATGTCAGTTGATCACATCTCCCCTGAGCTGTGGAGAAAGTTTAAGTGCTTCTCTGGTTATATTCCCCGGGAGACGCCTCGGGGAATGACAGGACGACTGATGTCAGAGAGAGCGAGACGGGCAGGCAGACAGACTCACTGCTGATATATTGTGAATTAAAGATATCTGTGTTCTGAGTCGAGTTTTGCAGGGTTTAAATAGAAAATCTTTAAAGTAATCTTTCATCTGTAGTGAGATGCAATGACAACCATACTCAGTCTTTGTAATTACCCCACAGACAACTCATTAAATCCTTGTACTCTATCGAGGTTTTAATCACTCCACTTTACAAGCAGTGTCTTCCTGTTACTCAGCCAGTCGCATGCCCTCAGCCATCCCACATCCTCTTCCTCTCCACATGCACATAAACAGTAAAAGCACACAGGGGTGCTGTAATCTGAATATTCACAAATGAAGAGGAGGCCCATATGGACAAAAGCACCTGTGTGTGTGTGTGTGTGGACTAATTAATCAACTGCTTATATTAGCATAACTATAGTTATCAGGGCCGGAGTGCAGCTGCACACGACGTAGGCACAGGGGAGGCAAACAGGAGGAGAGGCAGAGAGGCAGAGATGACAGGGCCATCTGCGGAACAAAGCCTGACTGGCCAGGAGCTGCACCAGGTCCTGCTGTAACCCCGGCAACAGAGAGAGAGGGATGGGGGAGAAAGGGTGGAGGAAGCGGGAGGGACAGGGCTGGCTGTGGCACTTTGTTATTGTTTGAGCTGGGAGACAAACAGATAAACTTATAATGGTTGTACGGGTGAGGCATGCACATGGACCACCACCACGCTGTTGCACAAACACAGCACAGTGCGGTTGCAGTTTTTTCCGCCGTCTTGAAGCTGACGTTGCCTCTTAAGGAATGTGCTTTTCAGGTTGTATGGGATCAAGCATGGGTTCCTGAAGAGTTCCTGCATGATTGGAGTGTCACAAATATGAAGATCTAGCTGCAGGCGATATGTATGCATTATAGATACAGTCCCACCAGAGCCCATCAGCTGGAGCAGGAGAGAGGGGCTTCCCTGCTTCACACACCAACCATCACTTCCATTTACAAACAGAATGAGGACAGAGACAGAAAAAAAAAACACCTCCACATTAGCAGGAGAAAATACAGCGAGGCTGAAGCTGATGGAAGTGAGAACAGTAATGTGTTATCCATACTGAAGCCCTGGAGACCACGCAGGACTTTGATGAATTATAAACCCTTGTAATTATCTATTAATTAGAGTGTTTGTCTCGGTGTTCTGCCCTACTTAGACACCAAATCTTTCTCAGACTGGAGAATCGGATTGAATACGAGGAACAACGACGAGAACAGCTGCTGAATAATTGCATTAGACGACAGTATGTCAGGCTATAAAATATAAACCAGAGAACGTATTCTTTGGCAGATCTTGGTAGTTAAGAGCTGGGGAAGACGTGTGCTTAAGAGTCACAAGATCAGAAAAACTGGAATGGAAGAGCCTCATCACATCCCTCCTCCTCCTCTCCACGTTGACATTGCTCACACTTAAAGTTCACGCATCATCTTCTCCCCCTCTGCGTCTCTCACCTCCACCTGTCCCTTTCCGCACCTTGTAATCTTTTCCTCATCTGCCTCGCTTTTTAACATTTGGGTTCTCTCCTCTGAGGCAAATACATCATCTACCTCCCCTCTGTTTGTCTACATCCATTTAAGGCCTGTCCGAGTTCTTTAGGACTAAAATCACATTATACAACAGTTAGTTCTGACCGAGTAATCTGATTGGACAAGAGGCATTCCATGAGTGCTCATATAGAGTATAACATCGCTGGGACTTTTCACTTTGTGTATCACTCCGCCTCAGCAAGGTGTTCTGAATACTGTTAATTAACATTACAGCAGACTGTGTATGTCTACATTAATGAAGCCGGTAATCACACAGCAGACTCTTATTTCACTGGTTGATGATGAATCAAAACATACAGATAAATGTACATGATAAAAAAACAGCTGATCTGTGGTAACCTGTAGACACAGAGTGTAGGAGAATGTTTGGGTTGCTTGGCAACAACAGTCCAATTTCAGTTAAGTTGTGGAACTAGTTGAGTTGTTGGAGCAAAAAACACACTGTTTACTAGTATTTGCTGCTCATATAACTGTTGCAATGTCACACTGGAGGACTTGATTTTATTCCTACGTCCGAATCACAGCCGTGATTACTTTCAGTCCATCACTCCCTCTCATGTGATATTGCTTAAATATCCTCTTGGATATTAGACCTTGTAATACATTATAAAAAGGACAGATAAAAAGGACATCAAAATTAAATATGTTATGCAATATCTTGAAACATACATTTTGTATTGAACTGAATGGATTGACTGTCACAAACACTTGTCAATAGACTTTTGAAAATATAAAAAAACGGAACATATTCATGCCCATCTGTGTTAATGGGTTTACCTCTGTGTGGCTTGTTCTTCTCTGCTCTGCTGTCTGAATGTTTATCCACCAAGTCTCTGCTCAGGAAAGCCACCGTATCCCCAGTTGGTCCAGATGGTTGTTGGGACACGCAGCGAAATATTGCATGCTCGAGTGCATCCACAGAGTCCCACAGTCCTCCACATTACAGAGTAAGTGTCTTCTCTTAGCCAACACACGAATCCATTTCAGATGTTAATGAAAAAAACATTGCCTGTAATTGTCGCCGGTGAGTTTTTGGTTTCGTCTTGGCAAACGGGTAAACAGATGATTCTGTTACAATAAAATACAACAAGAATATGAAAGTAGATTTTGCTTAAAATAATATTTATACACCTCAAACTAAATAAGAGATTGGGGTGAAAACAGAAGAGAGCAGCCTTTATGGACCACTTGGCCTCCACTACTCTGAGCGGAAAGTTGTGTTAAAGCCCCCCTCCAGTGAAAATCAAGTGTTAAACCTTGTAAACATCTCCATGTGGTGTTCTTCATGTGCTACAAGATACATCAGGGACAACATGAGCAGTCATCTCCATGGCTGGGCCTGTCTGCTTTTAAACTGCAGTGCACCAAGGACAGGCTGAACAAGACGTTTTCAGATTGGCAGGTTTGAGACGTCACAAACCTAAGGAGCCAATCCCGTTAATGGACGGGGTGACGTTATGCATATGTGCGACCTATGGCGACCACTTCGGCGATGCGCGAGTGTCGTCATAGTTTTTGCAATCTCACTACTGACTGCTAACGTTAACGTTACTACTACTAATAACATTTCAAGCTACGTTTCAACAAGTTGCCGCTAAACGATGGCAGAGACGTGTTTTGTTTTCAGCCGTAATTTTACGAAAGGAGACATGGTTGGAAATTTGCGTAGTGGGCGGGGACTAGGAGATAAGCCACTTCTCTTAGAGGAAGCAAACTTACGTTAAATGACCGCTGGGTGATGATGTCAGAATGTAACGCACCATCTTTGACTGCCAAACTGTCCATCTGCAGCTTTAAATACGTCTTGCAGAAAGAATCGCAACACCTGTTGAATACAGGCTGAGGCAAAGATGGATACACGCTGCGATTAACAGTCAGCTGGTGCATCACTGTTCTTCTGCTCCAAGGGACTCTGATCGAGCTTTTCTAATCCTCTCCAAGTGGCATATCGAGCAAAGAGTGTGTTGTTGTGCTTGAGAAAAGCTCAGCACATTGCATGGTAGCTCGCTGCCATCAGAGTGTGAACATGAATGGTGAAATAATAGCAAAGCAGCCATTTACCAGCCAGCTTGGGAGGAAGAGTCTGGGCATCACCAAAGACTTAAGGCTTCATCCTCTGGGGAAGAGGAGCGCCTGTAGGAATGCAAATCCAACAAGTAAATGTGGAGATTTCACAGGATTCCTTCCTCTCGATGCCACAACCGCTTCTGACTCATCTCTGGATCTTTCCACCGAGCCTTTTTGCGCGGTTATGGCGTCAGCAGGTGAAAGGTTACCTGATCCAATACTCCATGGAATGAAAAGAGGCAAACTGCAGCATGATGGAAGATGGCTTCCACTGTAGACCACCCATCAGCCCCATTTCCATATTTCCCTTTGGTGGCGTCTCCTCCCCTGCTGTGTGTTTTACTGATAGATGAAAAGGAAGGTGTGTGAACTCCAGGATGTGTGTGTGTGTGTGCTGGAGGGAAGGTACCATGGGAGGTCCAATACCTTGTAGAAAGACTTCCTGGACTCCACAGCAGCAGAGGCAATAAGTCATTAATAGAACAAAGCTGACACACACACACGCACTTTGTGGCTGGAGCTCCTTGGTGGCCTCTCTGGCCTCCATGTCCGCTCTCTCTCAGGCCGCACCTCCTCGCTAAGTGGGTCGGCGTGTCTTTGCTGACGGCGACTGCAGGATGGATTCACTTTTTTTCCTTAAGTTTGCGTCTTTCACCTCTGAGCACCTCGTAACATCGGCATATATTAATCTTGTGTCATCTATTTTTACAGTCGCCATCAAGTCCTGTATTCAGACATCAGACCTCTGCAGTGGATCTCGTCCTTTCAACTCCTGTGCGTGCATGAGAGTGTGTGTAGAGGACATTTGAGTAAACCCTAAAGTAATTGTTAATCCCCTTCAGTGCAGGGTAACGCAGGTAACATACAATCCTGCAGACTCAGCAGTCTGTTTAAGTGACAGTTTACTTTCATTAACATATTACAACACGTGTGATGAGTCAGCTCTTTGTCCCCGATAAGTTAAGGTCATTAAGGAGGTCTTTGCAAAACCTGCTGTGATTATTATATTTATGTAAATGCTCACGACATTTGACTTTATGTTCATTCGCTTTATTGATTGATACCGTCAAGGTTAAGTTTGCATGATGAGAGTTTATGGAAGGAAAGTATCGACAAGGGTCGACAGTGAGTCACTTCTTTTACATCTACTTTGCTTTCTTTGAAAAAAAATTGCAGATTAATGTCAAAGTAATAATCTTGAAGATTTTCATTTAAATAAATGTCTGTAAAGTCTCTATCTATCGCTGAATGAGGTAACACAATGGTTAAAAGCCTTTGCATTTGCAGTATTACAGACTGGGTGTCTCTGGCGACATTCACAGAAAAAAATCACAAGCGGCGCCCAGTTAGTGATGCGTTTTCCATCTCCCAGCAGTGGTTGGTCTGCCAGAGAGGGTAGGCTGCTTTTCCAGTCTCTGCAAGTGTTGCGAGTAAACAGTAATCTACTATGGCTGAACAAACAAAGAAAAGATGGATGACTACAGATACAACTTCAAAAATAAGTGAAAATCCAAAGAAAAAGAAACAAATTGGACGCTCAGATGAAGGCAAACAGTCTAAAAAGGAAAGCGACCGTCAGCCAGGAAAATCAAGAGTTACAACCGGAGCCAACTGTGGACACACATGCAAAACTGTCTGGATATCTGGGTGCTCCCGCAGTTACCGATTATCGCCACAGGTGCCGCCAAAGAGAAAGAAACTGAGATGTTCGAGGTTACCACTTTAATATTCATAAAAGCGTCTTCATTATTCATAATATGTAAGTATCCCTCTAGCAGTAATTGTAGAATTTGTAAAAAAATAGCATGGGGTATTATTTTAAAGCTGAAGTAATAAAAGGAGAATGTAGAACATTTGACTCGTTTTTTTTATTTTTTTATTCAGGTGCTTATTTTCTATTTCACACTTTCTGGCTTTGCCACTTTTTGGCTGTTAAAAACATCAACTTTGTTTGTTCTACTCTATGAACTTTATGGGTCATAGAGGCAATACATACACACTTAGGTGTAGACAAAATTGGATTGATTGCTTAACAAGATTACCAGATGGAGGTTAAATCTTTGAGACTTTTATCATAATTTGGAGGTATAAGAATACAGACACTTGACAGATAAAGCAGGTATGCACTCTTTGTAATATTATTTATAGAGACCAAACGTTAATGTACTCATGACCTTGCACTTGGGAACAGTGGCAAGGACAAGCTTCCTTTTAGTTGGCAGAAACCTGATTGGTCGAGAAAGACGGACAGAGAGAGAGGCAGAAAGATAGAAACAGACAGAGCACTCGTTTGCAGCCTAATGTGAGTGTGATGAAGAAGTTAACATTGTATTTGTTATAACTTACAGCACAATCAAATTAAGTTGTTTCATGAACATGTATAACGTATAGTTGTTACTCTTATTTAGTGCTGAATCTTTAGCTTACGATTATAATATATTACCTTTTATCCGTATGAATGGAACAGGAGGGTAAAAGGTTCAACTGCTGTATGTCGTGCACCACTGAGTCCCACTGAGACTGCTACAGATTAACCTGCGTGTCAGAATCGACTGAGACTTCAATAGCAGCTCCTTTCCTGAGCTGTCAATACACACAATGATTGTGCAGTCACACACACACACACTGAACACAGTTCCTGTTAGTTGTTTATTGTCCCCCCATTGTTTTCTCCTCCATCGTGCTTTCTCTCCTCCTTGACTACTGCTCGCTCATTCATCAGACTCATCTTCTTTCCATCTGTCTTCATCCCCCATCAGCGGCCTCTCTGAGGTGTCGCCTTGATGAATTATTCACTTGTGGCATTTAGAAATCTCTGCCCTTGTGAACAGAGAACACACATTTAAATGTGTGTGTCATATAAACCCTGCCCTCGGCATGTGATACATCCTCTCCCACACTGCTACGTCACATTTGGGTTTTTCTGGGTAAAATTTTCACTCACACATGGACTTTGGGACACTGCGGTGGCTTTTCAAAATAAGAAGATTATACACCAGGTTATTTGACAAAACATTACACTAAGGGGACAATATAATATCACAAACCTTTGCATCTATCCGGCTATCAGAGCCGTTTCCCAAAGCGATTCCTTGTGAATGCAGTGGAAATAAATGGACAGGAAGGTCTGGCACTAATTACAGTAAAACAGGAATATTGGAGGAAATTGTATTTCCACTTGGAGAGTTTGAAGGTGGAATTTGGGCAGTTAATTCCCACCTCACATAGCCGTCATGCAGCTTGACTTTTACTGGAGAATAAACGCATCTGTAATTACGTGTGCGTCTTTCCATCACCACGGCTTTACCACCACACAGCCGAATGTGAAACTGTTCGCTTAAAACAGTGAAAATTCTCAGCGCTGCTCTTTTGTCAGACTCTCTTTGTCCTTTGGCACATTGTGTGTTTGATTCTGGGCTTGTTAATTAGACACACAAGCTCCGTGTTCCCTGTTGTGAGAGGCGACAAGGCGATGAAAGAAGTAACCCAGTTTCTCACAGCTTACCGCACAAGGCTGCTGATATGATTATCTCATGCACACACACGGTTTTTATTGATATTATCCTAATTATTATCATTCTTATTGTTAATGTTATTGCAATTCATCACTCAATTACTTTGTTTTCATCCATAATTTGACTGTTGAGCTGATGCAACAAATGATTTATCCCCAGTGTGGCTCCGTCAGGAAAAGCCAACCGGAGAAACTGCACGGAAGCTAAGCTAATATATCCTACCTATGCAGCGCACGGTATCACAACAGCTTTTTGGGTCAGCGGTTTGTAGAAGAGACAACAAATAACAGAAAATACAATATTATGGAAACGATGAAGTGCCGTTCACAGTGGGGGCAAGAGGATATCGTTTTCCTACGCATGCCGTGACGCGTATTATGCCATATGTCAGCTGTTTGGGTCAGAAAGTGTGCTGGCTAGCAGAGGCTGAAATCAAACTAAGATATCAAAGTTGGTGCTTGTTTGTTTCCGGCCTGTTCAAACAGAGAGTGTCCTGATTACCTTGGAGATTACTCTGAGTTCTGTTGGGTGATAATGGGCAACACTGAGGCAACTATACGTCTGCACAGGATTATGCAAAAACAATGCCAAATAAGCCATCTAAACTCTTGCTAAAGAGCACTACTGTACCGTCAGGAAAGCTAACGCTTAACAAAGAAATGAATGAAACAACTCGCCAAACAGCCGCAAAAGTCTTCCCCTGTCTCTCGGTCAGCCAGTCTCATCTGTAAAAGTACTTCCTGTGCAACCTCTGGCTCCCCCCGTGAATGGCATTTTGGTGTTTCCGTAATATTGTATTTTCTTTTGCTTGTTGTCTCTTCTACAAACCGCTGAACCAAACAGCTGATCAGTTACGGTGCGCTGCAAGTGTAGGTATACAGGGCTGTTGTGCGGAGTGAGACGTGTGTGTAGTGCAGAGAAAAAGGGCTGTTGATGACAAGGTTAAGTGGTGAGAAAAATATACGACGCACGCTCAGTAACGAGTCCTACATATAAAAGCTTGTTAAGTGGCTAAAGTACATGATACTCGTGACCCCGTCTGCAGTGGTGCTTAGCTTAGCTGCCGTGTAGGAGCTCAGGCCATATTGACTGTTATCTACTGTACGTGTAGAATTACTATTGATAAAAATCTCATACAAGCCCACTTCAAAAAACCTGAACTATCCCTTTAACTCACTGTACGCTAATGAGTATACTATTTTCGTAAGTGGCATCATTCAGAGATGACAAAGTCAGTTCTGGTGGCCTCTGTCCTGGGACCCTGTGCTATTTACATCCAGATAAAGAGGAGGAAAGAAGGAGAGGAAAGAAGAGAGGAAAACAGTAGAGAAAAGAAGAGATGAGACAGAGAACATAAAGTAATAGTATAAGGCATCCGTGTTCTGTCCCCTTCTCAAGCAGGTCAAAGGGCTAATAGCATTGAGACTGCGGACGGCCCGAGCAACCGGAGGAATCAGAGCAAACAAAAACTGCAGCACAAAGAAACCCACATACACATACATGCTGCTGAGACACACGCTCACTCACCGCAGACCTCCCTGGCTCCCCACTTTGACAGATGACTTCCTCGGGCATCGAGGGGATGCAAGACTGTGAATTGAATTTCAGAAAAAAAAAGGAAAAGTACACGCGCACACTAATGCACAGATGTGCACGTCCACACACACAGCACACAGAATGACATTGACACAAAAATTGAAGCTACAGTGCCCTCAATCTCTGTGAGACCGAACGTCATTTTGTCCTCCATTATGCCGCTCCATCCTTCCTTCATTTCGAATCCGTTGTCTCTCTCAATTTCCAACTTACTCTCCACTCAACCGCTCTCCTCTCATCCCAGGCTTATCTCAAATGTATCTTGTGTGTGGACGCATGTGATTTGTGCATACGTATGTGATCGTGTTGTTGTTTATCTGAATGGAAGGACCTGCGTTGGAAATATTAAAATAAGCAATCTGCAGCACCGTACTGAAGCTGCAGGAAGCATGATTGTTCTCGGGGAAGTAATTTCAGACGCATGAAGCAGAACGGAGGCCTCAAGGTTGTAATTCGCACTTTCATATCTCTGCCTGACCCCATTTACATAAGGACATAGTGGCTTAAGGGTTTCACCGCTGAACTCGTGGGTTATAAAGGAGGGAAGTACACCTGGGAGAAAGGAGGCCAACAGGTTCACTGTTAACCGTTGAGATAATTCGGCATCCTATGCAACAAGTGCTTGTTGAAGGTGTTTGGCATGTGGAGTTGTATCAATTTGTCTTTGCACAGTTTAGAACTAGTTTCAATTTATAAAGGTGTTTGTCTTTATAAAGGTGTTTGTCTGCTTTTTGCAGATGATGTGGTTCTGTTGGCTTCATCACACAGGGAGGTATTCAGCAGACATTGGGGCGGTTTGCAGCCAAGTGTAAAGCGGTTGGGATGAGGGTCAGCACCTCCAAGTCTGAGGCCATAGCGCTCCATCGGAAAATAGTGGAGAGAGCCTCAAGTGAAGGAGTTCAAGTGTCTCGGGGTCTTGTTCACAAATGAGGGTAAAACGGATTTTGAGAGGGAGCTGAGTCTGAAGGCAAAGCTTTCGATTTACCAGCCGATCTACGTTCCAACCCTCACCTATGGTCATGAGCTCTGGGTAGTGACCGAAAGAATGAGACCGGGGATACAAGTGACTGAAATGAGTTTCCTCCGGAGGGCGTCTGGGCTCAGAGATAGGCTAGGGAGCTCAGACGTCCGGGGGGAGCTAGGAGTAGAGCTGCTACTCCTTCGCATTGAACAGAGCCAGTTGCGGCGGTTCCGGCATCTGATTAGGACGCCTCCTGGGCGCCTCCCTTTGGAGGTTATCCGGGATGTTCCAACTGGGAGGAGACCCCAGAGCTCGCTGGAGGGATTATATATCCAGTCTGGCCTGGGAATGCCACGGAATCCCCCAGGAGGAACTGGAAAATGTTAATAAGACTGGTCCAAGGACTGAACTTGGAAAGGGTGGAAATATACTGGCCTGAAACTAGACTTAAATTAAGTTATCATTTAATGACCGGCTCCACAGTGTGCTTGAGTTATAGCAGTCTAGCAGTCAACTAAAGATGCATCAAAAGGCCACTTGAAACCAATTTGCTCAGTGCCTTGTGAGCCTCTACCCAGCTGTGACCTTCAGAAGGACAACCAAAGAGGAAAAGAAATGATACCTATGGAATCAGAGATGGAGGGATAAGAGGAGGAAGAGATAAAGGGAGCGTGTTTGGGGTGGGGGCAGTCATTCCATTAAACTGCTGACTCTCCTCTGGCCTGTAATGGCCTTTACCATAGCAACAATGTCCAATAGAGGTATGTTAATAATGTAGCAGACAGGAGAATAAAGCTGCCAATCAAAGAGCTTCAGTCCCCACAGCACTGAGTGAATTATTCACCACAGGCACTGATTAGAACTGGGAGAGGGAGCGAGAAAAAGAGGGCGACAAAGGTGTGGAGAGCGTGACAAAGGAAGGGGAGGAAGAGAGACAGACGGAACAGGAGAGAGGAAGAAAGAAAGGTATTGTTACGTAACTGTGGAGTTAAAAGGGGGAGGGCAGTGGGTTGTGGCTCAATTCAAACAGCTGAGGATAAAATAAGAGTGTTGTCGAAGGAGAGGCTGAAACCTCATGGAACAAAGTGCGCGGCTCTTTTATGGATCCGTGTGTAAAAAACCTGTTGTTCAGACAATAACGTACTGACTCACCTCTGTTAACCTTTTCTTGACTGCTGCCATCTGTGCTCCGCTTTGTTCCTCTGCGCGCCAAGAGCTGCGACAGATGCTGATCAGTCATAGGTGGAAATGAACAAGAGGAAGCGTTGGTAAACCTGTCATCTTCTCGTCACTGAGAGGAATGCAGATCTCAGATGAGCAGCTGCAAGCACGGGAAGGGACAATGACACGTGTGACAGTCATTCACGCGAAAGAGAGAATGTTCGCTAATCAGACTCACAAAAACAGATACAAGTGCAAAAACACATGTAGGATCTATTTTTTCTTCCTCCGTATGTCTCTCTCTCTCGCGCCACTTCCTGCCCTTTCAATTCGCAGCGCTTGAAACACAACGCTTCCTGGCAAACCTTCAGTCATTAGGATGCAATTAGCGACTTAAATACGCCGAGCTCATGTGTAAATTTAGCCTTTATATGATCTCTTCATACTAGCGAGGGCAACGCGGGGATGGAAAGACGCTGGTAATTATAGAAGCCTGTGGCACTAAAGGAAATGTGCCACATAATTGTTTACACGTGCATGCACTCCAGACAGACATGCAGGAACACACACACACAGTTTTTTTCCACAGGCAGAGGTAAATTTAAGCTCAGACTTCAACAGAGTTTGAAACACTTTTGTCTCTTTTGCTTTCATTTCGATTAACTTATAAGAGGTTTGACTGGCGATTTATGAGCTATGAGTTGTCTAAACAATAAAAGTTAGATATTGTTCATTAGTTTTGACATTCTTCGCATGTGTGCGAAAACGCACCCGTCCACATGTGCAGCAGCGCTCCAGCTTTCATGAGCCAGTTTACAGTTTTTCCAGGATTGTGACGGAGCACTGTTGGATGAAACATCCTCTCCCCACATGTTGGGGGTGCGTGTGTGCGTCTGTGTGAGTAAGAGATAGAAAGAGACAGAGTGTGTGTGTGTGTGTGTGTGCGTGTGTGGGTGATAAGACGCTGCAGAGCTTTGTTTTTGTCATAATTACACATGGTGGAATAACGCCTCACGCAACCAGATGGAGTCTATGTTTGAGAGCTACACAATCAAACGCCCCTTCACAGTCCGACATTTATTTGTTATCAAGCAGCTTTTTTTGAGTAAATAAATCCAACACAAACTTTCCTGCTCACTTATTAATAATTCAAAATGTCCAACACAAGAAAAGGATTGTTTTAGATTCATTTAAGATTGCTCAACTTGACTCCTGTCTCAGGTGTTTTTAACTCCCCTAACAAGAAATGTCAAACCTCAGCATCTGTGTGAAGTTAGTATTTGACAGCATCCTGCAATTAACCTCACCAAAGGAAGATACAATTACAAACTCCTATAATCCATTTCACGAACTTCATGTGTAGTTATTGTTCTTTTATTTGTGTTGAGTACAGGAAGGTGAAGCTTGTTCTGCTGCAACCGAGGCACCAGTGCGGTGGACATAAAATATGATTGCACCAGGAGCATGTTTCACAGACTGATGCTAAGGTAGCATCAGTCACAAACTTTGTGATTTGTGTGTGTGTTTGTGTAGTTTCCCCCAGCAAAGGTATCTATAATATATTGGATGCATACAACCATGTACTCAGGTACAACCTGTAGCAGCAAAGAACTAGAATCAAGATACAAATGGAAAAAATTGACAAGAAAGGCCCAAATGTTTCAGAGCATACATGAAGAAGAAGCATGTCCTAAGTCCTTTGCACAATCATTTGCGGGACAGAAAGGGAGGACTGGTTTAATAACATTTAAAAAGTGACTTTTAAGGCATCATTTGATCCTCAATACGACTGGTTAATGTTTTTCGTGCAACAATAGCTTAGATTAACTCTCTGTGCTCCAAAAGATATTTAAAAGACTGAGCCGTTTGCATCATCTGCTTAGTCCTTGGATGTGTTTCTTTTAATGCAACAGCCTCTCTACTTTTTTTGTTGTGTACCTCAGATTAAAAAAATCCACTTTGCCTTCATGCCTGCAGCCTGAAAATGAAACCTTCAGAGCTACGACTTACAGTGCGTCTTTAGACATTAACCTGTAACCCGAGGAGTCAGTGTGTAAGATAAAAAGACCCTTAGTCAGATGACTTAGTCAGATGACTTAGTCTGTGTGGCCACAGCAGCCTCCACATTACTCAAATAACTGTACCTGCACTCAGAGAGCACATGCACAGCCTGAACTGGACCCTGATGTTGGGTAACACATTTATGTGTTTGCGTCATAGGTGTCACCTTGTAGCAGCCTCTGCAGGCCTGACCCTCTCTCCTGTTAGAATATTACCATTAATAAAGTGATAAGAGGCTCCATTAGGGGAGGCCATGTTATGACAACAGGAGGAGACGGATGGATAGGGAGATGGCCGACCCTGAGCCTGATGTGCGCATTAATGCGGCCGACCAGTAGTTTACCGAGTGAGGCCCGAGTGTCCCCCGCAGATGGACTGACGTAAATACACACCCCACAGAGAGATATGCACGCGCATGCACTCGGAGAAAGATTAGAGTGGAGACAGTTACCCTCTCACTGAACTCTATCGCAGAGACTCCAGAGAGATCAACAAATGCAAAACCTGTAGGCTGAATAAATCACATCAATAAAAGAGGAAAGCTCGGTTTTAAGAGTTTAGTAATTATCTTGTGGATTAAGAAGCTTAAACCAAGGCTATAGAAAGCACAAGGGCTCAGACTGACAGACTAAATCGTCACCTTTTTCCACTGAGGTTGACACAAGATCCACTGCTGCCCCCTAGTGGTCTAAAGGGGAACTGAACAGGTTACACTTAAAGTTAAGATTAAGTGAAAAGTGCAGAAGATATCTGCCATCAGTAAAAGACAAGAAGGAACAAGTTAAATAGAAAAATAATGGCATTAAGGAGAATGAAGGGGAAAATATGAAGGTAAAAAAACAACAAAAGAAAAGAGATGTAGAGAGAGAGACAGCCCGCCTTTGTACTCCACCACAAAAGCGCAGACAAAGAAGCATGGACACCTGATCACCAAGGTCTTGGACCAGAGAGAGAAAGCCTGCAGGAATAAAGAGAGAGACAGACGAGGGCATGAGGTGCATTTGAGTGTATGTGTATGTCTGTGTGTGTGTGTGTGTGAGAGTGTTTTATCTGGGGAAGGGGTGAAAGCCAGGAAACAGGTCCCCATTGTGCAGCAGGGAGTAATGAAGGCGGTAATGAGGGTTTGGGTTTCCAGAGCTGCCCATTACAAGCGCACCACGGCCGGGCCCGAGAGAGCAGAGGAGGGGTGGGTGCTGGGTATCAATGAAGACAGGGGAGCTTGATCTAGATAGCAGTGAACAGCCGCCAGGCTCAAACTACCACACAGGGAGTACAAGTGACCCCAAGGATTGTGATAATACAAGATTATGGATGATTATGATTGAATGATTTGAAAGTGTTAAAAATCACTATTGTAATATTTCTGTTTAAATCTCTCGTCTGAAATTGTATGCTTTCTGCAAATGGCATATTTATTTCATTGTGTATCTGTAGTAATATGATCGGCCACCTGGGGGAGGCAAACAACACTGAAAAATATGATAATGAACCTTCATAAGTAACATTATCATCATCATCAGGTAATAGCTTATTTATTGACCTAGCACCAAAGCATACACATGTACACACACTGACACTTAATATCACAGAGCGTCATCCCAAGTACGTCTCAGCGTCCCCCTAAACCCAAACCTTAACCATCACAACACCCAAACCTGTACAACAACTCAGTGATGCAAGATATACTCTTTTACTTTACATTGCAACAATGTGACACTAATCATTAAAAAGCAAAAGTCATGCACTGAAATATTCAGTAAAAGCATCAAAAGTGTTTCCTATGGAGCATGATTTTATTTATTTTTGTTAATGATGCATTAATGTGTTAGCAGCATTTAACTGATGTTTAAAGTGGAGCTTGTAACAAGCAGTGTATGTTGGGTGCTTTAAATTCCAACAAAGCATCTAATCTTCATGGTGATTAAATCTCTGTACATTGCGCTTTGTCTCTGAATTGTATACAGTAACATTTGGCACACTCCCTTGGTAACGTACTGTACTTTCCTGTACAAAATATGCAGCTCTGTCATACCAAATATGTACGTCATACATATTTTATATATGTTCTTAAGTAGAATTAAAAAAAACCATAAATATTGAGGTAGGACTGTTGTAAACTGCCATTTTACCATAAGGCACAAGTAACACCAAGTCAAATTCCTTGTATGTGTAAACCTTCCTTGGCAATAAACCCCCCGATTCTGATCACTGTAAATTACTACCTCATCATATGTATATACTGTATGTAAAATTGTAATCTGCCAAGTAAATAATTAAGTGGTCACATGAATGTTGTGGTGATAAAAAGTCTGTATTACTCTTTGAAATGTAGTCCAGCAAAAGTAGCCTAAAGTACCACACACATGTATTAAGTTAAATGTTTAATAAAATGTACTTGGTTAAGTTTTGGCAGCGGTGAACTGCAAGAAACTGCAAGATGTCCCCACTTTTACAAAATGTCCCAACTCCTAACATGTTAAATTTCACTTGGTCCTCTAAAGACAGGTAGATAGGAATGGGCCGTCTTTATCGTCCTTGTGCAGAGGATGATACCGGGAATACAAATGCAAACACGCCAGGGTTAAAGGGAATCAATGAAGAGTTGATGAACAGATAAAACACACACACATACACGCACAAAGCCACAACTTCCTCTTCCTCTTCAATAGATAAACAACCTGTATAATGCAAACACTATATTTTTCCTAATCTGACAGGCTGAAAGGCCATGGCAGACAAAAAAATAAGGCGTTAATAGCAAAGTGAGGATGGATTTATGTATAATACATGTGTACTTTCTGTATGTATACACAGTGAATTAGAGAGCTGTCATCTTTATGAAACAGGTCTGTGGGCAGTCGGCCCCGCTGGCTGGGAAATGATGAAAGATTCAACAGCAGCGTCGGTCGCTCACAGAGGATAATCTGACCTTTAGTGATGTCAGTCCGAACATGTGACTCTCTGACGGCTTTAAAGTCTGCCTCCTCTCTGTTCCCTCAAGGTGTGTGTCTTAGAGACAGTCCTAGGTTTACAAGTGTTTGTCCGGAGACACAAATTCCATCTGTTCCATCTGTGTGTGTGTGTGTGTGTCTGTCAGAGCTGTAAAGCCTTGGATGTCACCTTGTCATCCCCCAGCTTGGTTGTCTTTCTGTGTAAACTCAGGAGACTGACACTGAGACTGGAGCAGAAACAAGCGAGTGGAATGTAAGCATTTGGGAAATGTGAGAACTTGTCTGCGACTTGCTCTCCGTGTGCACTCCAAAGTACCTTTATGGTCTGTGCTTTTGCATGAGTGTGTCTGAATGTGTGTGTGAGCCTTAAAGTTTGTCTGACTTGTTTTTACATAGATTTTTGTTGCTCCTGATAAAAATCCAAACATGACGGTTATCTTTATGGTCACAATTTTAAAATATCAACATTAACACTCACATGTTTAAAATCAAAAGGGAGGGAATGTGACCTGGGTTACAAACAGGAGGTAAAAAAAGTTACACCTTTAGGTCATCTGGCATCCTGCCAGGACACTTTATATCACACTTCAAAGAAGACTGTATGCGAGTGTGTAAATCATTACATTGTGGGGACAGAATCTGTTCACGTCATCACATGTGCAGACTCGTCTACCATATGGGGACAAGACCTCAGTCCACATAAGGACAGCTATTTATTCAAGGATTAAGGCTGGGTTCTAGGTCTGCTTTTGTGCGCTTGTGTTCATTACACATTAAGGGTCTAAAACTCTCACAAGTCCACAAAAGACAGGACTATTTTAGCACTATTAAGGCTGTAGGGATGCCGTTGTTGGTCGTCGTGTTCAGAACTTTTCTCTGGACTGAAACATCTCCAAAACTTTTACATGAGGTTTCATGAAATTTTGAGAAATTCATTGTTTTGAGGATAAATGAATAAAATATATCAAAAACTATACGAGGGATAAATATGATATTGATACATCCATGCTTTTAACGACTCATTGTAATACTTCATATATATATACTATATTTGATCCCCTGACTCATAATCTCTATTTACAGATTCTACAGAGAAATGATTTCCAGGAAGGTAAGTGTTCTGTTTGAACTACGCTTGTAGTCTGAGTAATACTGACCAATCACGTATCAGCAGGCTGCGGCGTATGCAGGAAAAACAGTCCGTGAGGAGAGCAAAAGCAGGCGGAATGTAATGCACCGTAATGACATCCCTGCTCCCATCAGCGTGATCTGACGACAATTTAGCTTCTTATTAATCTCTATAAACAAACATCTGCAGCAGCTTAACTAACAATCCGTTCTAGATCTAACATTTAACTTGAGATGAATTCCCTTGACGCTGTTCAGCGTTAAGATTTCCCAACTTCCTCGAATGCATCAGATCGATCCGATCTCCGTTGAACAAACAAGCTTTTTAAAAGTTTTCTTCTCCTCTTGATGACAGACCTGACAAAGCTTGAATTTTTACTTTTTACAAATCTGCATCATGATGTTGAAATTTCGGCAAAGGTAAGACCCATTAAAAACAAGTAAATCACGAGAGAACAGTTTCTCTTTCTGTAACAATGCAACACGCGGAAAAGGAAGTCTTGACGGGAAGTCTATCATCGCTTAAAGCCCGGCACGTTCACCGGTGTCGCCAGAGGCTATATTGTCTCTGACTATAGCCAATGGGATTAATCAATTTGTCCTATATTCATTCTTATGTCCAGATACCTGCAAACATTTCCCTATAACTCCCTAATATACTGTACTTTCCTGTACAAAATATGCAGCTTTTTGACATCAAAAGCCATTTTAATATCTATGTTTTTATTTCATTCTGTTTAGGTAGTACTGTTGTTCACTTTGTTGCATTTTTTCTTCTTTTTCGTATTTTATGTTTACCATGATGCACCAGTAACACCAAGACAAATTTGGTTGGAATTTGACAAGATGTCCCCACTTTGACAAAATGTCCCCACTTTGACAAAATGTCCCAGCTCTTAAGAATCAAAATTTCACTTGGTCCTCATAAAGATAGGTAGATAGGAATCATTGTCATTATGCAGAGGATGAGGCCAGGAATACGAATGCAAACACGCTAGGTTTAAAGGGAATCAATGAAGAGTTGATGAACAGATAAAACACACACACTCACACACACAAAGCCACAACTTCCTCTTCAATAGATAAACAACCTCTATAATGCAAACATTGTATTTTGCCTAATCTGACAGGGTGAAAGGCCAGATACCTGCAAACAACTCCATCAGCTTCAGCTAATGAGCAAATGTTAGCATGCTTCTCACATAACCTTCTTAAGATCAGCATTTCAACATTGTAATTGTCTTAGCGTGTAGCACCCTCACTGTGCCCGAGTACAGGCTCACAGAGGCTCTAGCATTTCTAAGTGAGGATGTTTCAAGGCTTTAAGACTTGCTGTTTATATTACTGTAAGAATTAGGTTTTGGGTTAAGGTTGGGGTTTGGGTTAGACATGCAGTTGGGATGGTTAAGATTAAGGTTTATACCTTTGGAATGCATGCATCAAGACGGGGTCACCCATAAGTATACTGCACGAGTACAAACAAAACATAAATCTGTTCACATACTCACAGGAGAAGACTTGCCTCCCATATGAGGACAGAAATGAGGTCTTCATGAGGTGAACATTTTTGTTAATCACTCATAGTGTGTGCATGCATTGGCCTGCTGAAAGGAATCATAAATAACACATCATCAACCTAATACAGATATAAATGGTGACCTCGAGTCTACCATATAACATATTTTTTCCATAGAGTACAACCCCTGCTGCATAGAACAACAGAATGTCCCCACATAAAGCTCAAACTAAATATGATCTGTCTGAATCTCTTGATCTTTCCAGAGCTGTAATTTTAAATGTAACATGCCACGGTAATTGACCACAAAACGGTAACTAAATTGCAACTTCTACAAGCAGAACCATTAGTTCAGCAGAAATATTGGAAAAGGCAGAGAAAAACACCAACCTGAAAACAATTACTGAGGGCAGCAGAGAGAGCGGAACAGAAACAACATGGATTTCAATATATGGTTACTTAGCTTTTTGGCCACTGTCCATACCACCCATAATCCCCTGATGGCGTACATTTATATAACTTTGAAGCAAAGCCCGTCTGATTTGGTTTGAGCTATAAGGCTGCCTGGCTAAACAAAGCCATTTTGGGGATAAACAGTTTGATCAAAGGAAGTTAATTTATCATGGATTCTTTGTGATAAATAACTTATTCAATTATGGTGCGATTGGTAACTTTTTCCACTTTGCTTATTGCCTTTTTGTGTGTTGTGTCCATAATTTGATACGCTCCAGATGTGTGTCTGAAAGTTGCCACAAAATTCTAGCTAAACAAGACACCAACCTCCATGTCAGCCTATTAGCTCTAAAATAACCACAAACACTCAGATCCAACACCAGCAGCCCCACTAAACAGCTCCCAGTTATAAATGTCCCTCTCATTCTTCTCTTCAGTCATGCTACTCCTCTATTAAGGGTCCTTGTGGCAGAGGGGCTGCCCCATCCAATGCCTGCGTCCCGTTTGATCCCATCCTCAATTTCAAAGGGAGATACCTGATCCTCGCCCTGGGTGAGGTGGGTGAGGTAGGAGGGGGGTGGGCACGGGGGAAGGACAGTGGGCAGGGAATACAATGATTGTAATAGATGGGTATACGCTGGATTCAGGTCCCCTCTCACTGCCTTTTTCTCTCTGAAGGATTGTGTTTCAACAGACAGGTAAAGATGGACAGGCGGTCAGGTGGGTTAGGGTTGAGTTGGTGGTCTTCTCATGTGTCGAACCCTCTACATCGGGGGCCTTATTTATCAACCATGTGTATTCAGAAGCTGGTGTGTAAACATTTAGTTCTTGTGCTTGTGTTCAAAAGTCTTTGTGCTAGAAAAGTGAAATCAAGTGAACTTTGATTTCCAAATCAGACACAAACCCTCAAGATGTGGCTAAAATTTGTGGCTGCAGAAATTGAACACGGGAAATTCCAACATTTTTTGGTGAGTTTCTGGTTTCTCTTTCAAAAATGAAAAGACTTTGCCAAAGTCAAACACCCATGACTTTATTTCGAAAACAAGGGAATTTTTTTATGGTGAAATATTTTTCTTTTTGCTACTATGCAATGTGTCTTTGGTTAACCATCTTTTTCAACCACTCACAAAGGCCCTGAAAACATACTTTCACAATTAGCTTTTTACTACAAGTGTTGTGATCCCACATAAACACACAATTTTCTGCACAAATCACAACAGATTGGGTTATTCACATGGGAGTTGTCCGTTTCCACTGTGGTCAGGTTTTCATTACTCTCTGTGCAGATGCACCAGTCTGGATTAGGCAATATTTGAACCAAAATCTGACAACAGTTGTGAGGATGTTTGCTTATACGGCCACCATTGACATAAATCTGATCAAACTGCATTAAAAAAATGTTGATACAGATAATTTGGAGTTTTTGAGTGCAAATTGATTAAAGAAATAATATTAGGTACTCCCACATTAAGGCTAAAAAAATATAAATAAGATGTTGGTGACCATATATGGCATTTTGAGGGTATGGCTATTTTACATTACGACATGCTCAAGTAGCTAGATGTAAAATTGGTGTAAGTTTTTATTGCTTAATTGTAAGGAGGGTGTTTCTATGAATAATCCAACATACATTAGGCCGTTCCATGTGCCCAGAAAACTCATACACACTGTATTAAATGAGGCCCCAAAGATCACAGCTCTGCTCTCATTATGATTATCACATTAAAGTTTCTCCATTTCGCCTTTCCTTTTATTTTATGCCTTTTTCTTTCTCAGCATTTTCTCATAGCGTGTGAAAAGTGCTTTTAATGAAATTCTTGAGTCAGAGCGAGGTCAGGTTGGACGTGTTATGTTCCTGGACCCTAGGGGCCTAATGTGTTCTGGAGCAATGGTAGGAATTTTTACAGTTTCGAAAACAGGCCCAATCGCCTTCCAAGCAGGTGGAATTTCTGCCAGTGGATGTGGCTGTTTTTGCACTCGGGCATGATTGCAGTAATCTGAGGCGCTGGCTACATGTGTCAGACATGTAAACAGATGATTCACACTTGTTTGTTCAGACGCAAACACAAATGGTGTGCAATCACACAGCATATACAGTAAAACATATCCTTTACATTACATAACACAAGAGGAACTGGTTGTCTCCTACATTGTTTTGACATCCGAGCATCGGGAGTCATTCAGGGTCAAACAACATGACAGCTATGAAACCCCCCCAAAAATATCAAACTTGAATTAAATCGTTTCAGATGGACACAGACAAATTGTTTATTCCAGATAATCCCCTTGATTCATTATTTCCTCCATGTATATCCTAAATCAAAACAAGCTATAAGCTCTTCTTTCCATGCCTTATAAAGCAAAGAAGAAACCTAGTAGTTTATGAGGACAGGAAGCTATTCAACAGTGTACTGGGCATCAACATTACACTATGACCTAAGTGGTCCTACAAGGATCAAGAATAGAACTAAAGAAATACATTAAAAAAGATTTGTGTGTGCTCGACAGTTTCAAACAATCTGACTAAGATAAAGAAACTCCTCCAATATAATATCAATATTACACTCCTATATAAACAGCCATATTTTAGCCTTTGTAATCGCTGGGGTTAGACTGGTCTATAAAGGGATCATGAGAATCTGCGGTACTATGATTCCTGTAGAGTCTTAAATCACCCGTGCATGCATAAAAATTCTGAGCGGCCATCACATGGAAAAACTGTGTTGTTATTCCCTGTGTGCACACATGTGTGTGCGTTCGTGTGTGTGAGGTGCATGTGTGTGTTTAAAAAGGTAAATCATGCAGGGTCAGACCCAGAGGTGTCTCCAGGGCAGGTTGCACCACTATGTCACAGAGTCAGAGACGCCAAACATGCACCTGTGTCTGGAGCTGTGCCTGTAATCTGCACACAGCTGTCCTGCAGAAAAATGCATTTTTCTTTTACTCCAGTATTAATTGTATCAATATTTATGCAGAACCAAAGTCAGTTTGACACTTTGGATTATGCAATAAGCAGCTGAAAAGCCACATGTTGGCTTTAAGGTTAAGAGAGCTTACTCATGCAGCGATCCACGGTGGTCTGTTTCCTTCACTTTATGAGGTGAATTAATGAAACGCACAGCAGCTCATTACGTGAGGCCTTTACAACATTGGTTAAGTCGGCAGCAACTGGCTTCTCATATTGTACAGTATGCATTCTCTTTTACATGCACACACATGGCGTATTTCATAGAAGGTTAAGTAATTATCTGTGATTAAGTTGTGAGAAATTCCTCACAGTGGAAATATAATGTTACATTAATTATCCTGAACTCCCACCAAGCAATTACATCACTTCCATTTCAACTAATGACATTAACATCTTAGCTCTTTTTCATTGTGCTCATTGTGTCTGGTTTCTGCAGAAATTCCTTATGCAGTACCCACAAAGCATTGCGGTTTGACACGAATGCGCTTGTTTAGCTAAATAGGGGCAGTAATGGCATGACTGTGGCTAAGCAGGCAAACGCCTGAGCTTTACAAGACCCCCTCTGTGTCATTAGCATTGTAGTGTACCATATCACTGCCTGTCATGCCTGAAAGCCTTATGTTAGGCGTGACAGCGTGTGCATTCATTACAGCAGCGTTAAAACCATTAGGTCAGCGTGAGGGTTTATAAAAGTCTGATCACGATAAGAGCAAACAGATCGGTCTCACTTTGGGGTTTTATGGTGCTGCGTAATCGCGCCTTGTAAACAGTTTATTTATCCAATTAAAAAGGTAACGAGACACGCTGAACAAAGAGCAAGTTGGGGCTTTTCCAAAACTAATCTCATAATTTGTCATTATGGAGTATGTTTATTTTACTTTTGCCTCATAGTCTCCCCTCGTCTCCAGCTACATTCCTCCAGATGGGACAGGGTGTGTTTGAGTCAGTGCTCCAAGTTCTTGAGCAACTACTGCACATCACCTGACATATCAAAAGACACTGTTTTCTCCACGTTATCGTGCTCCTGAGACTTTTGTGGATGAATGTTGCTGCTGAAAAAAAATCAGCAGTTACAAAAATCCAGGTGATTTAGATTAACTGGGAAACAGGAAGTTCCTCGCTCTGCTCCGACCTGTGTTATGGTTTCCAAATTGAAACTCAAACCCGCAGAATGCCATACAGCAGCACAATGCAGCGCGCTGCCCATGCTGTGCTCAGCATATGTGGGCAGGATTGGTTTACTAGAGTCCGATGTTTTATTTAGCATGTGTCAAAGTGGTTGTGTGTGTGTGCGCGCATGTGTGTCAGTCATAAGGGCATGTACCCGTGTGTTTAAAAGAACATCAAGGAACACTAATCAACAGTCTATTACAAATGTGATTGATGAACTTTGGCAGACTACTGCAGCCAAAACTTGCACAGGCCACATCGCTTTTGTGCAAGTGTGTGTGTGTGTGTGTGTGTGTGTGTGTGTGTGTGTGTGTGTGTGTGTGTGTGTGTGTTTCTGTGTATCCATATGCTGATGATATTTTATTCAGCAGATGTCACTGCCCCTGGTCACACTCATCTGAACAAGAAGACACACAGATGCAACATAAAACCACAGGCTTGGATGGCTCTCTTGTAATAACCCTGACATCATTAAAAATAAAGGGTGGAACATGACAATTACCACCTATTAGAGTCCGTCTCACTCAGCCGCACACAGTCTGCATGGACTACTTAGCCATGGCCGATGGTTAGAAGGCCTTCTGTACAGACTGAAGGAAAAGGGAATTTTGCTTTTAAGGTTTGATGTCTGAATTATAGTGTGACAACTTTGTACATACAGAGATTTTGCAGATCACCTGAAAGCTTTTAAACCGTTTTCTCTTCCCTCTTGAGGACCTAAATAAAACTAATTAAAGATGTAACGTGGCCATAAATGTGTTTTACAACATGTTGACCAGAATCTTCGGAGCAGGAATCCTCCAGCGAGCCGCCTTAAGAGGAGGGAGGAGGCCTTTGGTTTGAAAGCTGTGCTCTTTGGCCAAAATGCTGCTCAGAGATGAATCTCTGGGTTACATTAGCTCAGATCTTTGTTTATCTCACTGTCCACTTCAAAACTGACTCTGATGGATATTTGTCTCTGTAGATATATGTGCATCAGGTATCTGTTATTTTGATCTTTGCTACTATTCTTCTTCTCTTGCTCTTTCTTTCTCCAAATCCACTTTTTTTGGTTTATTTGTTTCAACTTTTATGTTCTCGCTGTTGATCTTTCAGCACACTTAATGTTTCTACGGCTAGATACTAGACTGTAGGAGTTATTGAAACTTGAAAACCATTAACACCAGTGTTTGGGAAGCCGTGTAAACACTTGGTTCAAAGTTTATCTCACACACAGTGTTTGGTACCAAGCAGTGCAGTTCCACTGAAAAGGTTCATAAAAATGGTTTGTTATCAGAAAAGTAGCCACATTTCCAAGTTGTCCAGTGATGTTTCAGCCCACGCAGAGTATTAATTCCAAATTTACGATGAGCTAGAGGGCTTTAACAAGAGCCGGGAGTACAGCATGTGCCAAATTACTTACTCAGGACTGCAGCATGCCTGCAATTTGAGATACTGATACGACCATTACCAAAGCTCAAACATTACCAAATGCAATACCATAAATCAGAAGAAAGGAACCAATCAAACAACACCCGCTTATCCACTAAGTAAAGTTGTTCCATTACCGATATCTGTATTGGCCTCTGACGCTGCCAAAAATATGGTATGAGGTATCGGTAAGTATGCCAGTTTATGCGTCGCCCCCTTACCACAAAGACCCAAAAATCAACTGGATTTAGGATGGAAAAAAAGGTATTGGAACATCTCGACTTTAAGGGCATACATAAGCACATTTGCTTCTATTAATACAGTCAATATGGGAACATAGTTGCCAAGACTGTGTCTGGATTGACATATACCATTAGCGTCTGGTGATATGGAAAGTTACCAGCTCTGGATGGATGACAGCGCTTGTTAGACTTTGTTTAACTGATTGCCTCTGAGAACATTGTGGCAATGATTTTGTATGGCTGTCTACCCAACCGCAGACATCAGGAATAAGCTTCGGTACTTGTGAGTGTGAGACACAGCTATAAACACATGTTAATGGCCATGGACACCTGTGAATACTTCACTGTAGGGCCTCTTTCTCAGTATCCCTCCTCCAAAACTGCCCCAATCACATCTGCGTCTGTCAGAGTCGGTGGTTTTCCATGTGATTATTCTTTGCAGGATATTCCTTGTGAGTCATCTCCGTGTGTGCGAGCTCCCACACAACACACTATCCCTCCTGCAGACTGGAGATTGAGACCACCTGGTCACAATCAGTCAAGGCCAGGGGTTAAAATCATTGTGTCTTTAGCGTGGTGGAAAAGGCTCATGGAGGGATTGGCGAGGCAGGCAGGAGTATTGAGTGGGACTTGACTAAGCATGATGCAACCACACTCACCAGGCTTGAACACCTTCAAAATTCCTTCATCCGTTTGTCGAGTCTACCTCTGACACATGCCAGGCACTCAGCTATGACGGATGTGGCTACTATGTCATCCCAACTTTCCCAAGGTATAGTTATCAGGAAGGAATTTCTTGGCTCCAAGTAGTGTGGATTGAAAGTTTAAAAGAAACGATACTTCCTGTGAAGAAACTGGGCACCGAGCTATCTGATGCTAAGATATTACATAAAGCCTTTAAGTCAGGAAGTAACGCTCATGTCACAGCCTATGGTATCTGCTGTCATGACACACTGGTGAGCCCAGGTAATCACCTGCAGATGTCCTCAAATACATACAGAAAGGAACATTTGGGATTCCTTAGGATTTCTTTTCTCAAACCATCAGAGGAGCCATCAGATCGACGCCGACAAGAGCAGACAATGGAACAAAAGATAGCAAAACTGGAGTTGATCCCAACGATGGCAGCAATTTCCTGCCCTCTTTGCTGGCCTGTTACTGAGGCTTAGTCCACCCCCCGCAACCCACCATCCACACCGCAATGTGTCAATCTCAAGGTAAAAGCTGGAACTAGTCAACGACAACGAAAACAAAGATGGTCTTTTTGAGTAGCGCGTTTTCTTTTGGCAGATCTGTGATTCCATAAGTGCTCGTAGGTAGGATAAGTGCCAATGGAGCCTATATGGTTCTCTGCAGTGCGTGGAATGGTTTTGACAGCACCCAAGTCTCACCACTGAACATACTGAAGCAATGCTGATTACCTCTGTAGTATGGACCCTGAGAGTGTCTGTGTATCTGCAGATGCTTAACAGTTTGACAGTGCAGAACCATCACTGTTTGCACATGTACTTTCAGCCCCAGGTAGAGCTTTAGAGATTTCTGGAAGATGTTGGCTGAAAATAGCAAACAGTCCCTGTGTTTTATCCTCCACTTTCTTGCCCAGCTAAGCCCAGACAGAGACTCGGTGCCATATCTGATGTGGCAATATCAATCAGCCGGATTCTCAGCTGGTTTTAATGGCCACTTTGTCTCTGTGCCATCTCATTCTAAGTTAAGTTTTTGTCTGTCTTCTGTTTCTCACCATCCCCTCTTTTATTTGTTTCTCTCTCCCCTAGCTCCTTTTTCTATCAAGATATAAACCAGAGCTGGCACCAAAGGCAGCGCACAAGAGGAGGTTGTTGCTACAATAAGCATCACATTACAAACAAAGGAATAAATGTGTGAAAGCCAAGGCTGTTCGCTGTATTCCCCCCCACTCGACATGTGGCCGACACACTGCAGACCCTCGACGTGGCAGCAGGAACACGTGACATCATCGGCGAGTCGCAGGACATAATGCAAACAGGACATTTGTCATTCAGACACTGTTTTGTCAGGTTGATATGGGCCGAACTTCATTCACTAATTTCATTCTTTTGGGGGTGCTACATTGCTTGCTTAAAATATAGCTCTTAGTTTTTCATTGTATTAAAATGTTTATATCTGTACATTCTTGGTTTACATATAAATCGGTTCAACCTCATTAACTGACAGGCCAGATGTTAACCGGACATGTTTCAGCTCTTGTTACATCTTTTTCATGTTATTCTGAATGTGTCTTTGAACAACATTTCCCTTTACTGAAATGGAAAATAAAGTTGAAACTTAAATCTCATCTTTTGTCTGTGTTTTTAGGCCACAATTTGTGACTCGTTCTTTTGAATGCCTTTATTTTGGATTTGAGCGTCATTTTTGGCAAACAGAGGTGTGCTTGAACAAGAAGGAGTTATTTACTACAGCTGGGTTGCTGCTGAAGAGCTGACCCTCGCTATGAACTCCCCAACCATAAAACAAACATAAAAAAAACATTTAAAACCACAGGCCACAAGCTGTTTCTCATCCGACAAAGGCAAAATCTGCATCTGATTGTGTTGACATTGAGTTTGTGGGTCATCTAATAAAAGTAGGTCAAGATAGATTTCTGGTGTGTCCACTCCTCTTTGAACAACAGACTAACTGTGTGGATGATGTCACATAAATATATGACTCAGACCTGCGCATCATTATTGATCCGGGCACTTCTTATTTCCATCCGTCACTTTCACACGGACATAAACACACATATGCACATGGGCATGCACATACACAGGCTTCTATGTGCTTTGGTCTATGGTGATGTCATTTTACAAACATTCAGCCCTCAACGCTTGTCAAGATTGCAGAGATAAAAGCACAGGAAGTTGGTAAGAGACTGTAAATCTTGTCCACAGGCAGAGAAGTCCTAACTCTGGAATTCCATGCGCGACGATACATTGTTATCCAGGTTGCCCGTTTTATCGTGTGCTCTTCTGCACAGACCTCGAACAGTAGCTGTCTACAGCCGTGAAACTCTAACTCACTGTGAACTCTTGCTGACTGGAGAGTCAAGTTACAGACTGGTCTACTGACATGTAAAGCATTGCAAAAATGTCCATTTACAGATACAAATTATGAACGCAAGATTGATGGCTAAACGTGACATTTGTACTATTTTAGTGTCCGTTTTTCTTCGCCGCTGAGATGTGGTGAAGTTAGCATGGCTGAGAATAAAAGGTGTAAAATACAGCTTTGCAGTTGGTGGAAGGTAGTAACGTTTTGGCAGACTGTGGTCGCAGGGTGGTTGAGAAGTGGTCTTGTGTGGTCCCACCGGGTTAGGATGGAGTTAGTCAGGGGTTTGTGAATGGAGTGGAGGAGACATCTTTATGGCGCGGAGGCCCTCTCTCACCCCTGGACAACACTAAACACCGGGAGAGCTCGGTTCAGCAGACCGCCGGGAGATGCGGAACATGACGTGTGTGGATTTAAATGTGTGTGAGCACGCATGTGTGAGCCGCCTCCTCCATTAAGAGTACAGTCCATCTGCAGATCGCCATACTTTGAAAGAGCAGCATTAGAAGTTTGCTGAGCCTCCAGTCTGAAATGATAACGTTACTGTACTACCCCATATCACAGCAAATCAAACTTTGGACTTAAAGTGTTGTCTATGGCAAAGAGCGAGTGGAAAAACACAGCAGCAATTACTGCGAAAGAAAAGCTTGGCCATAAACACAGGCTGGAAATGCTTACCGCAACGTCCAAGTGTAACACGGTAAGCAGCTCCCCGCTCATCGCGTCGACGCAGGATATTGAAATCTCTTTGTGGTCCAGAATGAAATGATTATGAAACTGTCCTCATTTGAGAAAAGTGATGAACGGAGGGTGAAGCCGTGACATAATTTTCCAGTTAAAGAGGCTTAAGTCAGCAGCCATCTTACTCCAGTGACCTGCGCTGATTAGAGTATTGTCTGGCACGGAGGCAGGGTGGGTCTGCCAAGCTCTAACCACCCAAGAACCTTGTTACACACACACCACACACATACACACAAAGTCCAATGAAAACGGCTCCTTTTTATCTTTAAAGTTTGAGTTTAATCGGACTTCCTGAAGATAGAGCTACTCCCCAAATCCGGGAAAATCACACCTAAAATGGCAAGGTTGGATCAGTCTGGTTTCCACATCATTTCCCGTCATTTAGGATCAATTAGGTCCTTCATTCCATTCTGCTGACGTTTCCCCCATCGACATGGGATTCAATGGGGTGAGTAGGATATTGTAGGACGTTTGTAACAGTACAGACATGATCAGTATTTTCTGCAGCACAAAGCAGATTAGACTCAAACCGCTGTGGGACTTCCTCCACAAATACTCCAACTGAGCCTCCGCTGAGATCACAATTGTTTCTCAAATATATTCAAATCAGCCCTAATCCCAAACCAATAAGCCGGGATAATTGCAGATGGTTTTCTCACTCATCTTCCTGCGTGTTTCCATTACACTTTTTCTTGCCACCCCGCCCCTTCATAGTCCTCAGCGTAAAGAATCCTCCGGAGTGTCTGACCCCACCTCTCCCTCCCGTGTAAAAAGTACATCAAATAGCTCAGAAGAAGAACAGACAGATGTGTTAGAGGGGAACATCTGTCCAGAGATCTCCAAATGTCAAATGGAGGTGCCAAGTGCAATGAAACTCAAAGAAAGTTTTTCCTCAGAGGACTGGAAAAGAAATAAAGCCAGGTGAGAAGATACAAAGGATTCGTGTACACGAGGGCTCCTCTCAGCAGACAATTAGAAACCAATTTCCTCTCAAAAGGCTGAGTTTCTCCAACTTTGCCCCTTAATAACTTTGGATGCTGCGAGAGTATTTTTGGGATGAGTTTTCGAACATGATCCCGAGCTGACTTTTGGAGTCTGAAGAAAGAAGGATATTCTGGACTTAGACGTGAATGACGGCTCGAGGGATGACATTTCAACATTTTATTCAAGGGTTAGCATTTAGACATTCTGTTCAGACAGAAAAACATTCCACCGCTCCATTTCACTGGCTGACAGCTGTGGAAAATGACGCTCACCATAATAATTAATGAGAACAGGAAATGTTGTGATATCACTACGATGAAGTCCGGCAGGAATAAAAACACAAGTGGTCCCATGATCAGACAATCTGTTAACAAGCCAAATTGGAGGAGATCACACCAAACAATAACGCAATACTCTGAACCCTCACTATTCAGGAAAACAGTGTTTGTGAACCTCTTAGCAAGTGCGTTGGTACATACAATGTAATTATTAGGGATGGATGTTTGAGCCAATATGATGAACTTAGGATCAAAGTCAGTAAGACGCTGTTTCCATCAACACTGGCTAAATAATGATGCCAGAGTGAGTAGTTCCACTACTTCCGAAAGTGCTGCGTTTTAGATCACAGTGAGTATGACTAACTAAATGGATCACTAATGAGGTAATGTCTAGCGGCTCTTTATGGTTTTTGGAGATAAATGAGTATAAGTATAGTGTTTACCATCATAGTGTAGCGTGTTAGCAAAAGTTGTGAACCAACCTACTAACAGCAACATTTTAATCCCTTCAGTCACATAGCACAATTTGCAAAATAAACCACTCATAGACCAGAATTCATCTGTTTACTCCACCTGCAAGCTAACAGACTTGCTGCATAAATTATTCTGAGAAAATATTTTGGACTTTTATGGGTTTGTAGACTCTGATAATTTATGTTTATCTATTTATCCCATTAATGTAGCAGGATCAGCCTGAGCTTTATGCTTCATGATTTGTGCGCAATGCAAGTACGCTACAAGATGTTTTCCATGCTCTACCTTCTGTCACAACCAGCCTATAGTCTTTGGTAACATGTTTTACCAGACACATTGTGAAGAGTCCCTGAACTCTGGTTAGCTCTTCCCATGATGCACCACAGCACCAAACAAATGACATCCGCCTCAAGTCTATGCAGTACACACTGCATTTTCTGCATTTGTGTTTTATGGCTCGGAGATTCCTCTGTGAAAGACCTTGTCATCGAAGGCCTTCTTGCTCATTTCTCTCACTCCATACTTCTTTCTGTTCTCTTTTCATTCTGTCCCTCCTTCACTGTGGAGCTGTAATGGCTTCAGCAGATGCTGTTTTGAAGTAGCAGATAGTAGCTACTGTGTGACAGAGGATGTGTCCTGTGTTCTGGATTGTTGTTTATGGCTGTAACTAAGCCCTGTAGGCCTGTACCAGCCCTGCTGTCTGTCAGGTATCTGCTGCAAGCCGCCACACACAGAGGAATCAAGGAGCTTAAAGGGGACATACAAGTGGTTTTGCACAAGCAGCCAAGTAAATCCTTTGTGCGTATAACTTACATTACTGACACCCATTTCCCAATGCACCCAATTGGGTTTTTAGTTTTCAAAGTGTTTTTCTCGACATTCTAAGGGCCCAATGTTTCCTTTTTGAAAGCATACCAAAATTAGATTCATGTGGAGGGACTTGAAACCTGCAAATAAATCTATTGCAAAGAAAATAAAATGTCAACAAATGTTGTAGTTTGTAGTACTGTTAAAGTTGTGCTCTTTGAATTTTTCCTGTTGATGCATTTATGTACAGGAATGAAGTTGGAAATTGGCGCTTCACCATTCAAATCCAACATTGCTTTCTAAAAAGAAGTTGGATCATTGGATAAAGTACACCAACAATTCTAAGCAAATTGGAAGCTGTACATAGTCAGGATGCTCATGAAGAGTGATCCAATGTAGGTCAGAGCAGCCATTGGTAGAGTAGTGCTGATAAAAGTTGTGTATCCCTTCATAGTGTCTTGAATAAAAACTTGGCAGGCTAAAGTAAAGTGTGTCCACTCAGATTTACTTTGAGCGTATCTTATACTAAATCTTGAGGGTAGAGGGATCAACATTTTTATTGGTTTTCAGTGGAAGACTAATACTGTATAAAAAACAGTTTATTCCTCTAATTGTTTGGAAACATTCAAGAGTTTCGAATCACGTTTCTAAAGCAGCAGCGGCAAGAACACGTGCATTTACCAGAGTTCACAAGAATTCTTAATATTGCCGATGCCACTGTTTATCTCGGTGGCCAGAGCCTTTCCAGTAAACCCTGCGCTTGGTTAGACCTAAACAAATGACAAAAATAGTCCCGAAGCTTCAGCATGGTAGACCTGGTGTGTGTCCCTCTTCATTTCCTGTGAGTGTACGCTGGTGTGCATGAGAATAATTTGTCTCAACTCACAATTTATACCAGTCCATTGGCGGCTCCAGAGCAAGCTTGTGAGCTCATTTCTATTACATGTGGTGTGTTATGCTGGTATTTCCCATCTAATCCCCTTTGCCGACTCAAACTGACACTGATCTTCTTGTCTAAGCATACCAAAGGACAGCTCAGGACAGAGGAATGAAGCTAAAAGCCCATAAAACCTTGAGATCAAACACACTGTTCATTTTCAATATGTTTGTGTGAGTGATGAGGGCCATTTTGGATCTGCGTGTCCGACCCTTGTGCAATGTCATTCCTTCCCAGGATCGTCTTGTTAACTATCAAAGTTCAACACAGCTACACAGTCACTGAACTTAACTTCACCTTGTTTGTGTTGACCTATTGGAGATTTTTACATTCAAACATCGGACAAATGATGGCTGGCTTGCTTTGAGATTTATGGAACTCACTGGTCGTCCTAGAAGTCTGTATTATTGTAATTGTCTTTTGCACCAAGTAGCATGTATACTGGCTCACCATAGCTGGCTTGTGAGCCTGTTCAAGGTCTATCATATATTTATTTATTCATCATCCAGTGAATAGAAGCCAGGATTGTTGTTGGCTTTTCCCTTGGGAGGAATTTCTTTGGTCTCAAAGCATCACTGCAGTCAGTAACAAACACTCCAAGAATGTCCCCTGTGGGAAACAAAGTTAAACTAGTTCACTCACCAGCTAATGAAGCAGCCACGTGAGTAGACTGTTTAGCTTTGATAACTTGGCATTTGCTAACCCCTTGATCCTCTCCGGCAACACCCACGCATCCAAATACAATAACTTCGGGCTCCAAAAAAAACCCCAACATGACAGTGGCCAAATCCTGAACCCAAGCCCTCATTTACACAGTCGGAGAAACAAATGGGTGACAAATGTCCACTATTTGTACAGTCTATGGTTTAAACCCAAAGTCATTTCCAGATTTACATACATGATACAACATGATAGATCGGGGAACATTTCACATCTGAAGCCCATGTTACATTAATGGTCAGACAGAAAATCTGTCTGAATGGGAGCTGGACCAGACACTTCTGAAAGAGCAAATAAAACATGAGCTTGCAGCTCTGCCTGGTTGGTTTTGTTCCCATTGAGATTGGAGAGGGTGTGTCACACATCACATGACTTCATAGAGTGAGCGTGCTTTGACTGTTGGTTGGAGGTGTGGGGGGTCATGCCTTGAGGTTTTGTGGGGGTGGTAATGAAGCATTTCCTCTAGTGTGATCTCCAACAAGCATACCGATCTTAATTTCTCTCTGATGCATTCCAGCCCGGTACAGTAATCACCCTCAGGGTTTCTCGCACGGCTTTCACCTGGTTGGAAAACAATTCAGATTAGTCAGAGGTGGAAACACCCTGGGATCTCCGTGGCGTCATGAGGTTGTCATAAAGGCCGTCTGATCACAATTGTTCTCCAACAACATTTGGTTTAAACATTTATGTTCCTTAATTTTGGTGTTTTTTATGCCCTGAAAGAGAAGCTCTGCTTTATGTAACCTGAGATCACTGATTCACTTTGACATATTGGGATACTGTCCAATCAAGATGGCCAATTACTTTTGGCAGTAATGGCGTTTCTGGTTGGCCTGACAGATGCTGTTGGACAGTCTGAAGACAAGCTCAGTAGCTTATGTCAGTCTCAGACTTTTACTATACAGGTTGTGTTTGAACTTATGTAAATGTGCAATGCAATAGTGTACATGGTGACCCAGTTTAACCCTTTAAAAGACTCTCTGCGGGGATTCAGATGGAATAAGCCAATCCAGTTGCTGCTTTGTTCCTCTCCCAGGTGTCTTTTAACTCACCCCTCACAACTAAGTCTGCCTCCCCTCCTCACCTCACCCTTTACAATCCATCTGAAGCCCCAGCCTTGCCTCTCTGCTCACCCCGACTCTTCACCCGCTTGTCAATCCTCGAATCCACCTACAACTTGTCTTCCCTGCGATCACTTTCATATCGTTTTAAAAACACTGCTGAAAAGTGGGTGTAAGTTGGCCAGGTCGAAAACGTATTTGCCAATCTGCTTCCAACAAATTTCTATCACCTTCATAATTGGATGGATTCTGTTATCACTGATCACACGATAGGAGCATGAATAACGAGAGAGAGTGGATGAATGACGCCGACACAAAAGCTGTTATTATTTTGAATGGGTGTACATAACTCTTGTATAATACTGGCATAACTACTCAAATTAAGCTGTTACCAAATGCTCAAAATATCACGTTTTTTATTTGATAATGTAAATATATATCCCAGAAATTTTACAACTTGAAGTCAAGAAATTAAATTCACAGCAAACTTAATACTACAGTATTTAAGCTCTGCCATGCCATGATCATGCAATGTCCCCTTCATTCAAATGAAGCAAATGACAGTTTAAAGACAACATAAAATTTAAATCAGTTTTTATGGTACATCTATGCCAGCCTTACGATCATTCCTTTGTATGAACTGTTACTACCTTGGTATCCTGGGAGCATTTATGACACTCAATTAAATCACAATTTTTACATGTGCTCAGTCACCTGGCAGCAGATACTGATAATAGACAACGCCCATTATGTCATCAGCTAAACTGAGAGTAAAGCGGTCTTGAAATTGACAGATGACAAAAGAAACGTTTATAAAGAGGCAAACTACTTAATGAAATAAGTAATGCTGTCGTCATTAAAGTATCAAAATAACTTTACGACAAATGTGAGTTGCGGTTTTATTGAGACACGTCAGGATATCTAAAGACAGTAGTTTTTGTCCACTTGGGAGACAACATTCATTTGAAGTCTTGTTTGTGTACACCAATTAAAAGAAGACCAATACTCCCTCCTCTTTTAGCTCTGTTTTTGGTCTCAACCAATCCCCAAGGGAAATATCTGGCTCTTCAAGCTGCCAAGTGTTAAACTATGTTGACCATCTCGTTATATCTTCTCGCATTGATCAGTATGGAAAATACGAGGAGATATGTTTAGACATGAATGAAGACATCTGCTTGGTGTCATTTTAAAAATAGTTTCAGTAGTAGTCACGTTTGTATTTTGTGTGATGAGGAGTGTTTGTTGGCGACTGCACAAAAGGAAACACGTATCTGCTTGTGCTGGCAGTCAGAAGTTACGAGGAGTTAATGACCACAAACGTGAAGCGAGAGTGAATGGGGAAAATTTTCTTTGACAAATTGAAGGGAAACAATTATTAGTGTGTAGCGTAATGTGTAGACATCAGGCG
The DNA here is from genome assembly GCF_022749685.1 of Semicossyphus pulcher. Classification (NCBI taxonomy): domain Eukaryota; kingdom Metazoa; phylum Chordata; class Actinopteri; order Labriformes; family Labridae; genus Semicossyphus; species Semicossyphus pulcher. Next base: position 17,837,676 of record NW_027211637.1, read on the forward strand.
ACATGCCCTGGCATGTGACGAGGTAGGAGGTGAGTCACTGAAGTTCCACATATGGGAGAAAAGTGGCGACGTTGGAGACTCACATCTGTGGAATTTGTAAAAAGGGAGATGGAATTTGTGGGAAGAACTGATGGGAATTGGATTTTGCCAACAAAAAAAACCCATTAAGGATCAACGTCCTTGAGCTATCTGGTCTGTTTGATTGCCGCTGTAAAGTTGACAACAAAATACATGTTGCTAAGCGAGTGAGGACATGAGCCAAGTGATTTCCTGCTCATGGCTGCTTCCATGTTTTCGCTCTCTAATTCCACATGGCAGATGTAGTGTATGCAGCTCCATGCATCCTGGGTTTGTTCCCAGATTTATGTGACTTTATTAAAACCATAACTGGCTCCTGTCATTGACCACTTTTGTCAGACTGTATGCGGAATATACTGTATGCACTTTAGAATGATATCCAACCACGACAATGTGTTTTGAAGCAGAGATCTAAGCCTACATGTGTATGAGTTGCGAGCTGTGAAGTAACGTACCCTGAGGCCAGGGTTCCATTACAGGACACAATGCCCTCTGTGTGTGTGAGAAACAGCCAGCCGCTAAACAACTTTCTATAGACTTATTCGGACACTTGTAACCACCAATGGAGTCACAGTAAGACTGGAAAGCTGGCAAATGTAGTACATTTTCTTTTTCAGGCATTACAACATCATAAATAAAATCTTCGAAAGAGTTTTTTTCTTATTTTATCTTAATATAATTCGGAAGATAAACAGCAAAAAAAGTTGTTGAGAAAATGTCTGTATCCAAATGTGGACAATATGGGAGGTTTTACAATTTCGGTTAAAAATATGGAATTTTTTAACTTAAAAAATTGTGATTATTTTTGTCATAACAAAGAGTCAAAAAGGGAGTCCAGCTGTGGGACTCTGATATGATCTTAAGACTTGCATGTGATGCAAAGACTTTGCTCTCATCCCTTCACTCTGGCATGGACCCAGACGCGAAATTAAACCAAGATGTTGGTAGAGTTTGCCAGAGTCTCTGGGAACGGGTTCAGTAGCAGTGGGGCATGTCGCAGAAACAATGGTGAGAGAGGCTAAAGGTTAATACACTGAAATACCCAGCACACAGAACCACAGTAACAGACACAGGCGCACATAAACACACACAGGGACTTTGGTTTTAATGATGTGCTCGGTTTCCACTGAGAGGAGATTACGGTTGAAGGGCAAACTGTGGGAACAACTGCAAACTATTCAGCTTGTGAAAAACGTCTTGATATTATATGAGCCAAACGTGTATTAGAGGTTGTTTCTATAGGTTCAGGTTTGACTGTGCCTTTGAATCCATCTGCACAGGCGGCTGTGCACGCTGACTATGAGTGTGAGCGTGGCTGTTTGCTAGCCAGTGTGTATACCGCGTGGTGGGACAATAGGAGGATTCTGCCGAGCGAGGCCGTGGGAGGAAGGGGACAGAAGAGTCAATGAGTGAAGAGGCTTCTGGGATGCGTCAGTGCAAGGCCATGATGAGGGTGTAGGAGGACGAGCCTTCTAACTCAACAATGCGCAGAGGAGCAGCCATTCAGCCGCCTCGCAGGAAGACACGCACACAACCATAGGCACACACAGCCAACAAAAGGCGCAGGTGAAATTAAGCCATTCATCCACCTTTTCCTGTGACATATGGATAACTGGGCCAGAAAGAGTCAGTCAATGACTGATTCTTTGGCGCAGCTTTTCTCTGACTAGTCAGGAAAAGAGAATTAAGGTTATGGGAAATGTTAGGAGAGATGTGTCATTAATTATTGAGTAGAAAGGGAAAAAGAATAAAAAGGAAAAGGTAGGTAATACTTCGTGGATGATCTTATAATTTATATAAAGTACAGAGGAAGCAGGGCTAAAGAGACATGTCAGATTTACAGTGTAAAGGAGTTTACGATAGTTTCAATAGTTAATTCTCACATCATATCCTTTATAAAAGTGTAATGTACCAGATCAGGAGGCCTATGTGGCCATGTTGGACACGTTTCTCGTTCGCCCTCTAAATTAATAATTAAAATCCTTCAAAGTAAATGAATTAGAAACTTTATAGGACAAAGATTTCATGATGAAGGTCTCCACTAAAACACCTCAGCTTCACGTCACAGGTTTTTCAGGTTTGTAAATACTTGAATTAAAAAATGAATTGCCAACAATAGAAAGCAAGTGCAATTTCAAATGCTTTAAACAACCTTAACAGGCCCTTCAATTAACGTTGTTGTAACATTACGTTGTCAAACGTCACAGCGGTAGCGGACTGTGCGGATTTCTGTTCTGTGTTGCTTCACACGTAACTCATATTTGTTCCACTCTCGTAGCTGTTGTCTGGCGTGATGGTAACTTGTGCTCCGGCTCAATAAACGCCATCAGCTCACAGAAGCCTTCTCCTTCCACAACACTTAATGGGAGCATATCTCCAGTCACCATGTTCGTTATTAGCAGGCTAATCTTCTCCGCTCTGGTATCATCACAACGGTGTGTGCTAACAGGGCTAGCAAATGATGTGATGCGAGACTGCCTGTTGTCTGTTTAACACCACATATCTTGTACAGCGCGTTATGGTCGTCTTTTTTGTCGAACTACTTCCAGACATCTTTTCCTGGTCACAGCTGACATGGTGCATGTAACCGAGTTAAACTACTTTAGCCGAAAACAATGCATACGTGGGTGTGCGAGTTGTGTAACGTTACTCGAATAATGACGTCAACAACGAGTACTCGAGTACTCAATTATTCGTCCCCATCCCTACTATGTATATGGTTCACAAGGGTGGTCTATGCATTATCCCAGAACACTGGGAAGACAGGAAAAGTTTTGATATTTTTTTGAGTAACCTAAACACCCCAACCCTAAATGTCAGGGATAATGTACTTTAAATACTTTAAACCAAAACTATGAATGGTTTTAAACCACTAGGTGTATGAGATACAGTTTTTTCAGTTCCGGTGAACTGGCCCTTTAAGTTGACTTGACATCCTATCACCTGGATTAGAATCTTACTAAAGGCAGACACATGACACTCAAATTACAGTACTAAGTATGACATCATGGTTGGAACGATTGATATGAATGGGGATGTGTGCTTTAAACACAAGCGTGTGCGTGCGTTTCAGGAGGCCTGTGTGTCCCTGAGAGGCATCGTGTGCTTGACAGAAACCTGTCGGTCCACTTCCCTCAGATGTTATTGAGACACATATTGAGCGTGGCTTAGGATTAGCCTGTTGTTAAGTGCTTGGAAGAAAACACTGACGGTATTTAGATGTGGATTTTATGCTGGTGCGCTGCACTGGTGCCCTACGGCTGCACGTCAGAAAAGAATTAACTTGCATATTCTTCTGCAGATTATGTGGTATTGTGCAGAATGCACCTAAATAATTAGGCACTGCGGTAATGTCAGAACAAGATTTCAAGTCTTTGCAGGCATTTACTAGAATTTATAGAGCTGTAAATTGAAGACCACACATTAAGGCTGGATTGTGAGTCATGCCAGTTATTATAAACACACACACAAACACGTGCACTGCAATGATTTATGACACAAAAACCCTACAAACCACAAACAGCCTCTTTCTCATATCAGTGGGAAGGGTGTGTTAAATTTATTATTTTCTAAATAAAGAGTCGACAAAATTCTCGTCATTATTCAGTTGTCTCTCACTTATACACATTGGTTATGGGGGTTCACTTATTTCTGTAATTCAAACAGTTTAAAAAGTTAATAAAAAGATTCCACAACTTTTAATACCTTCACCCTAAACTTCAGAAAATCGCCTCAGGTGCAGAAACCTGATCAACAATGCGGTTTTAAAAGTCACCTGTGTTTAAGTCTCGGCCTGTAACAAGGTCAAACTCACACACAGATCCTACGAAGCCATCACAGTGTTGAAATGCCTGAAATATGAGGATATTTGTGCACTCCTGACCTCCTCTCCACCCTCCTCAGCATTTCTCACCCTTAACCAACCCCAGAGCCGGGTGCAGGGTCGGAGTTCACCGACTGGGGTTTCCCCTTTCAGACTGAGCCTAGATAACAAGGAGCGAGGCAGTTTTGACAGTGCCACAAGTTCGTACACACAAACACACACACACACACGCACACACATTAGAAATGTCAGAAACAGAGCTGCACAAGCTTTAGGGAAATGCCCATTCAGGTTTGAACTCATCAATTGGGGTCAAAATTCTTGAGCAGAGCGAGACCCCTCTCATGTTTTTACCTGTGTTGTTTCTGCCAGGGCCCATTTGCACCCAATAAAGTTCCCTCATTGACACCGCATTTGTGTTTCAGCTCAAGGTAAAAGAATTTCAATTTTCCCAGGAGGAGGAGAAAGGGATGGCACTGACACACAATCCTTCCTTTCTCTCGCTTTTTTTTTTTTTCTCCTTCCTTCTCTGTCTGTCGGGGCAAAGGGTGGGATGTCTGTCTGCTCAGCGCCAGGGGCTCTGACAGCGATACGGTTCAGGTCAGAGAGAAGCTGTGAAAGCGAGAGAAACATAGAGTCAGGAAGAAGGTGAAAAGGCAAGACGGGAAAATAAAGATGCATAAACAAATGAGGGAGAAAAATGACAGGCGAGAGAGTGTTGTGATACTAGAGCCTGGAGGCCTCGCTGAATGCAGGGCGTGGCTGATCTCCACCAGGGTGAGGGGATATCTTAGCAGCACGGTTTGCTCTATTTCACTTCTTCATTTGCCATTGACAAGTAGCAGGGATGAATTCCTGGTTGCAACAGACCATCAAAGATCTATTCTTGTAATTCCAGGAATTTCTTTGAACGAAAGACATTTTTTCAATGTTTGACTGCAAACGACGCGTATGTACGATATCAGCCGTAAGAAGTGGGCATGTACCACGTTTCTGAGATGGTTGATTAGCTGTTAAGATGATCTTACCTTTACAATCATCTTCAACATATAGGACGTTGGTGGTTGAACATTATGCACGGCAATCTAGGATTCCATCGGCTATCGTCTCACAATGTCACAATGGTAAAGCCTCTGTGAGCAGGGGCCACATTTTTGGGCCTTCCGGTGCAGCTAGAGAAGCAACAATGGAACTCCGTGGCCAAGACTTGTGTTTCCGTGCTGGTCATCGTCTACCGTCTGGCTAGCAACTCGATTTGGAATTGAGAGACGACCTCAATGACCGTTTGGTTCCGGGATTTCATTAAAGTGCATGATACAACGAGGCCTGTGAACAGGAACAAAAACGACTCTGATACTCCTGTCCCTTACCCATAGTGTGATAGAGATTACATGCATGGCCGAGGCACATTGCACTCCAACTACATGTCCAAGGATAGCCGTGCGAGTTTTAGCAATGACTCAGGTGTGTCTTGGGTGAGTTTTCCCTGCACAGGCCAAATCCAGACCCCACGATTAGATGATGTCAAGTCTGAAATGAAAAGAAGCTGAATCATCCCCGGGTGAAAGTGAATTTCCACAGACTTACACAAAAGAAACCAAAGTCGATGAAACTGGAAAGAAAGAATGAATAACAGCAGCTAGGTGTAAATTACGAGCAGCTGTGTGGTTTTTTTCCTCCACGCAGCACGTGCAAAGGGTAGGCACTAGGACCTGCAGTGAGCCGCACGGGGAGGGAGGGAGCAGCTGTGGGACTCCTCTACTAAACTTTTAGAACAATCCATTTCCCAAAGAGTGTGGGAGGGAGACAGACAGAAGTAGATGGCCCGAGACCTGGATTCACAGCTTTGAAAGCAGGAGCGGGATTTTGGGGAGTTTGGGATAATTCTGCCCTCGGCCTGGAGAGAGAGTGAGGTGGAATATAGCAGAGTTGATTTGGAAGTTGTCACCCAGTGGAGAGAGAAGGAGCATTAAGAGGGCGGTGAGTCCTATCTTGTTCTTTTAAAACTTTAATTAAACTTTGTGTTAATGCTTGAGGTGTGTGTGGGACAGAGAAATCAAGAAACAGTCTCTCTCAGAAGATTTACACTCAACTTTTCTCCTTACCTGTCATTAAGTGAAAGTGGAGCCTCTGAATTGAGACTGAGCAGCAGCAGCAGTCAGACCTCTGCTGCAGGGAGAAAACTCAAGTTGACTACCACGCGCAGGAGGTGGAGAGAAAAATTAAGCTGGGTTATGAATGTAAAGTTTGTTCTTTGAGTTTTCAGTCAGTTTCCGCAGTTTTCCAGGTGTACATGGATGGAGAATGAGAATGGAAGAGGGGGGAAGAAATAGAGACTAGAGGTGAGGATTAGGGGAAAAAGGGGTTCTCCAAACTTCAATGTGAACCAGTTCACTGTTCAAAACTCTCCTGGGACATCAGGTTACCTTCTTTCTCTCCCTCCCTCTCTCCTTTCTATCTCTCCGTCTCTCCCCCTCTTTTTCTATCTGTCTTTCTCTGCGCTCATGTTACACAACCCTTAAAGGACCTGTAGATTCTGATGAGCTCCAATGTCCAACATGAAGTTTGCAGCTGAGGTTATCCTTGTGTACGTCTGGGTGGGGCCTGGTGCTTGTGTGTGTGTGTGCAGCTGATCAATTCTTTAAACTTTTATGTATATTTGGGTGTTATTATGTGTGTATGTAAGCATGTGTGCTAAACACAGACCTCATGCCTGCCACTCCTACCAGGGAATTCCTTACAGGGCTTTGACAGGGGAGGAATGTCACCGCGGACCAACATTTACGCACACAAACAAACATCACACATAGAAGGCTTCAACAGGGGCCCCCAGTTGGTCAGCCGCGTTAGAACTTTATGTGCAGGTGTGTTTTTAACATAGTCTCTTTCCACATGATTGTGTGTGTACATCTGTGTTGGATAAGACAACGCATTGAAACTTTCAGCACAGGCCGGAGAGCGAAGCTCTCCAGAGAAATGTGCTCAGTTCTCCACAAAACTAAATTGTCTAAATTGTTTACGAGCTTCAGTTTTGCTGCCAGTGTGTGCCGTTGGGGAGCCAAGTGTGTTTTCATCACCTCTCTGTTGGTCCACAGAGGAAGTGGGAAGAGAAAGCTGCAGCGGCCCGGCTGTATATCATACATGACATCCCAACAGATACAGTCCATGTGGTTAATACTTGACGATTTAGATGATAACCTGTTAAACAAATAGATATGCAAACATTTATGTGTTGATACGCTTAATAAATTGATGTCCTGTGTCCTTAAAAGGCTTTGCACAGTCGAAGCATACAGTCCTTACCATGTAAGAAAACATCACTGTTCTGTCATTATCAGGCAGCTAGCAGCAAGCAACACCAACAACAGAGCGGCTATCACATTAAATATAGAGTATATATGCAGTAAATATAGTAAACTTACCACATGCATCTTGTCTCACACATGAAGGTGCACTTTCATGTCACATTTTTAGGGCATACCTACATGTGGCTTGGTTTGTAATTGCATTGTCTCCCGTCGCTTAAATATAATTAACAAAAAAAATTGTTTAACATTATTTTAAAATCACATTATTTTTAATGCTTTGATTTGAGTTTCAATGAAAGAAACCTGATACTTTATATATTCTTCAAACCAGCGAGTTGACCCAACAATACAGTTAAAAAAAGCTTTGTCATATAAACTACTGTATGTGTGTGTGTGGAGGGCAGATGGACAGTGCTGTTTTCCCCCCACAGACAAAGATGTCTGTGATTATTCATGACCCTCTCAGGTTTCCCTTTGAAGCTGAATTACAGCTTTCCCTATGTTAGCACCTGTGTGTGCATGAATGTATGTATGTGTGCGCGTGCATGTGTGTTTCTGACTGAGAGAAGAGAGAAGAAGGGAAAGACTATAGCTAACAATAGCTACATATAGTAATAAGTAGTTACTGTATGAAAAATATATCAAACTCAGTTATTATTGTGTTCGTGTAAACGAATGCCTTTCTATCGAGTTCACTTTACCCAATATCCATTGGTTATTTACACAAACAAAAATATGGAATTCTAGATCCAATTTATTTAAACTTTTTTTTCAAACTTCAACGTCTGTTTCTAAGTTATTGTTCATTAAATGTGTATGGCCAAAACGACCCACATTTACAGGTTAAAGTTAGGTCATTTTCTTTATTAAAAGTATATAACCATCCCACCAAAGTATGACATAGCTTCTGAGTTTTAAGTGGAAGTGCACCATTTATCAGCCATTACATCATTACCACTGCACCATTTTTAGCCAGCCTGGCTACGTGCTTGTCAGCTGAGTAACTGATGGATGCGTTTCCTTTTCGTTCTGTGTTTCGATGCGTTAATGGACTGAAATTATTCATCATGGGTCTCACAAATTATTGTTCTCCTATAATGGCAAAAATCTGGTAAATACAAGTTGTGCTATTCAACACATTTTTACTTGATGGCAGTTTTCCTACGTAGAGTTGTGAGATTGTGTCATCGTCCAAGCACGTATGCACATCTCTGAGAGTGTACTGACTCAGATTATGACAGGTCCAACCCCCCCCCTTCTTAGACACATAAAAGGATGTAAAAGTGTGAGCTGTCTAGACTGAAGATCGTTGTATAGAACACCTGTGCAGGGGAGAGGCTGTGACAGCACACCTGGGTTGTCAGTTTAACTGTGGCTACTTAACCTGAGGGCCCGACGCTGACCGCCCAACCCTTAAAGTCAGATTATAAACAACAAATATCCTAAAAACCAGGTTTGATTCTCTAAAGATATTAAATGGTCCTGCAGTTGTTTGTCTATTATCACTCTCAGAGGTGTATCGCACACATTGTCCGAACACCCTAACTTTAAAGCACTGTGCTGGATTCTGTGTGTCTTATTTTCCACTTTTGTAAACCTATTTTTATTGAACTTTTAGTCCTAGATTAACCATTAAAAGTAGTGTTAAACACCACTCACTTGCAGCATATGAGACCTCATGTCTACAGTGATTAGTAGTGATTGGATTTAGGGATGGGAATCACAGGGTAACTCACGATACGATACGCGATACGTAGCCCACAACAACAATAATATGACGATACAGCGATAATTGACAAGCCAATCACATAATGATACATCACGATATCTGATAAACATCTTTGGCTAATTAATTTCGGATCATGTTAAACTTATTCATGTCATAAGCGCCACTGCGAGGAGGTAGTTCACGCAGTGAGTCAAAATGAGCGCCATTTATTTTTTAATAAAAATATATATACTTAGTGTCAATACTTGTATTGCAAGTCAGGATGACCATAAACGTATATTGCCACATTAGATATTTTGTCCCACCCCTAATTGGAATTATGTGAAGTGATTTAATAGACATGTTAAAACACATAACTACTGATGCCCTGGAGAAAGTGGTTGGTATGGTAGATAACATACCACATAATGTAGTAATACTAGTGTTACTCGAAAATCTGGAAAAATGCCAGCTGGCATCAAAAACACTAATTAGGGGTTAGCGCGCACAGAAACATGATGTCTGATTATTTCATCCTATTGAGGTCTCATCTTAACAAAATAAAGTCCCATTTGTTTCTGAGCCGAGGCCCAAAAATTGTATCTTCGAGCACGTACTTTGCGTTAACCCATTACATTAGCAAAAGTGTCATAAGCTCCAAGAGCTCACCGAATGATAGAGAGGCTTTTTTTTTTACCTGAAATGTATTCATTTCAAAATAAAGCTAATGCGTTTTGCTGAAAAAAAAGGCTACAAAACAAAAGCACACATTTCATTTTTAGTCTTTACTTAGTTCCTGAATTAACACCGTAGAAGAACAAAACATACCGTTAAGGAGAAGAAAGAATCTTTCTCTCTGTCTGTGTTAAATGGTGTTAATGTTTGAACATCCAGAACAAAGCTTCCCTGTTTGGGGGAAAAAAGAGCAGATGATAATCCGTGGGTCAAAAACTAAACCCAGGCCCTGCTTTGGTTGTCTGAAGGGTCACTAGCGCTGCAGTCTGGCGCAGGTCAGAGCACAGAGGGGGGTAAGAACATCTGGTGTAAAGTGAACCAGCTGAAGTGTTCAGTGGGAGAGGTAAGAGGTCACAGTGTGGGCCTGGGGTGACGTCTGTGTTTTTGGAGGAAAACTGGAGGTCAGCGCAGGTCACTATCCTGAATCTTGTGGCACAGCAACAGAGAGCAAAGGGAAGAGTGAAGGATATGGAAACGTGAAGTCACCTCTAGAGTTTGTTTCTGCAGTAATTCTTGTTGACATTTCCTTTACAAACAACATCTCACAATGTTTAGGGAAAAAAAGAATTCAATGGAAATCAAGCTAACTTTGTTTGACAATTGTAACTTTCAAGGTTTGGACAGGATTGTTGTCAGACTTGAGCTGGATTGTTTTGCACCTTTTTTCCCCATGTGGACCTGGTTTTAAGCCCCTTCACACAGCACTGGATCAAGCATAATACACTCCTGTGTTTGGACTATTCCATACATTGAAAAGTGAATCCAGGTCTGTTAATGCAAGTCGGCCTTTGTGTTTGACTGTTGAAGATCTGATTTCGACAGGTGCTCGATCAAAGGGTGTAATGTTTGCCTGTGACTGCGTGTTTCTGTTTCAATGTCTGTGCACATGCGCGTGTGTGCGCTGTATATGCTTTAAGAATGACATCTAAATGTGCAGACATGCCTGCTCATTCCACATTAAATGCCTCTATGACTTTCAGCTATGGCTGTCTCTTATGCATGTTCACGCAGCCCAAACACACAGTAGCTGATAAATCACTGAATTACCCGGGCTTTTCTTACTGCAAGAATAACAATGTTGAGTTCTTAATCTGTTGATTTAGTGCAAGCCTGATGTTTTGAATTTACCGCAACTCCTTTTTTATGTGCGTGTGTACACATTTGGATTGATGTGATGACACCGTCTCACTCTCACTTTTCTTTCCCTTTATCCCGATTGGGAGGCTTGTCTGGACATGAACCTCTCCCTCGTTGCCATAAACAGAGCAAGAAAACTTTTGAAATTGTCAAGGCCTAAACATTTAAAAAGCATTTGCTCTCAACGGGATTTTTTCGGCCAGAAAATATGTTTATTACAACTTCTTCCAAATTGAGAGGCAAAAATTTTACTTTATTAAAATAATTTAAGAGATACAACCCACCAATGTTGGAATGTGGTTCGTACATTGGTCTGAGTACGTGTGTGTGTATGTATACGTGTCTGTGTTGGATACTCATCAAACACTTAAACACGCCTTAGCCCCAAGGATACAAGTGAAGCCACTTATTATGCACTTATTCGGATTATGTTGATTGGGGAATGCACAGTATGCAGGAAGATGAGCCACTGGCCGCAACAGATTGGCCTCCTACACAATGAGCAGAAATTTATGAGTAATTCTTGTTGTAGTTGTTTCAGTCAGACCAGTCTGTCACCAAGTTTTTCTTTTAGTTCAAACTTCAGGACTGATGGTTTGTGATGAGAACTTTTGATAAAGATGCTGCCTTAGGAGGCAATTTCTCTTTCCTGGATTCTCTGTTAAGCCTGCGCATTAGGCTCCACAGTAAATATTAATTCATCTAAATCCTCGCTGCAGGTCACATAAACACACACACACACAAACACGCAGACGTGCTGGAAAGTAGCCACTCTTATCTTTTCACCATAGCTCTGCTCACACTCTGAACATGGCATGCTGCTAACAGACAGAGGATGGGCCTGGGAGGTCCCACACAGACAGGTGGTTGACATCAGCCACAGAGGGGAAAAAAGAGGGAGAGGAGGAAGATATGGACTGAGGGAGGTGGATGACAGAAAGACGTGGAGACCACACAGAACAGAAAATGGCCGGGTCAAGTCTTTAGTGAGAGGGGTGAGATGGTAATAAAAAAAAAAACAGTGGGCGCGACGACAGCATCGCATTTTTAAACTCTTTGGAGGTTTAAGTACAGTTCTGACAAGGCCAGCTATAACAGTACAGCGGTCTGTTTTATATGGTTAAACAAAGAAGACAGCTGAAACCTTGTTCGGTACACTTTTAATTAGAGTTGTTCCATTATGGATACCTGTTCTGATATCCGCATAACATACTGCCTAAAATGCAGGTATTAGGTATATCAGGTATTGGCGAATAGTGTACCAATTCCGATACCATAACGCATTAGCCCTCCCCCAAAAAATCAACAGGTTTCAGGTTAATTATTATGTGATGGTATCAAACAACAACATCGCAATGTAGTGGAGAGTGTAATGTTAGTCATGGCTACTAAATCAGTGTCTATCCTGATGGTATCTGAGGGATTCTCTGTATTGGTCAACACATGGTGGTATTTGAATCTGTACCAGGGAAGGAAAACATGGTATGGGAACATCCATACTTTAAATCTTGACTGAGAGCAGCACAAAATGTATGGTCTAACCAATAGTTGTTGCAATATTCTGGTATCAGCTAATCAAACAGCATGGATAAAAAAACAAATCAAACAAAATTAGGATTTAAGGTTAGTTGAAACATGGCGGCAGGATGTCGTTATGTGAGTGAGGTCTTCTCCTATTTTGGTTCAGTCCTAGAGTGAGATCTTCATGTCCACATGCTTCAGAGCTGCCACACTGGCTGGTTGACCTTTAACCCAAAAGACGTTCAACAAATTTGATCCATATGACACCATTTCAAAATGGAAGGCCTGGCTCAATGCTCGCTAATAGTCAGAGAACTTTAGCTGTTCTGTAACAGCCACTCAAATGCTGTCCACACCTTTATGTCACTTTGATTACTTCATCATAATATGCCTCAAAAAAGGGACTTGCCCAGTACCTTTTTCTTATTGATTAGCTCTTCCTCCAAGATACCCATACGAAGTGGACAATATTTATAAGCTTACCGTGAAGCACAAACAGTTTTATTACAGTGTACCAGTTGGAACAATAAGGGAATACCAATCATGCATATTCCAATGTCTGACGCATCATATACCCAGTTTGCTTCTATGGGCCCACACCCATGCTTATGGCGTCAGGCAAGAGTGTAGCACCAATGAAAAACTTGGGTTTCTGAGTGAGCCGGTCTGTCTCTATACGCCCACGTGTCGCTCTGTTCTGTAGCAAATTTACCTGGGTGACTCATTCACGATCGCTCCTCTGCTGTTTTGTTTGCAACTGCATGTAGTCAAAGTGTCACATGCAAATCCATACGCTTGATTTCTTTGAGGGTACGATCTGTAAACGGCGCATTCAGAGTGGAGATATCAGAATGTAAGATGAGTCAAATCACGCTCAAGATGATGAACTGGATGACTCATACCAACATTAGTCATTGATCTTAATCAGAAGCACTGCTGAGATTTATTTATGTGTTTTAGGCAATAAAGTTGAACTCCCCTGGATGATCAGTATCAACATGAAAATAAACCTCTGCTTGGACAACAGACATCCTTTTGAAGGCCTGTGGTCAATGCCCTAGGAGTAAATAATCATGAGCTACAACAATGACATTTAGTTTTTTGCCTTGTCTTTGTCTGTGAACGCTGTTGTGAAGAAAGACATAATTGGGAAAGTCTTGTGTGTCTCCTGATCCCCAACTATTTGCAACTCCCTGTAGTCTTCAATCCTCCTCCCTACTTCCTTGTCCTTGAATTCCTCTTTGTTTCCTTCTCTGCTCCCCTACAACCTTATCCTTCCTTGCCCTGCTTCTTCCTTTCACATGCTCCTTTATGTTCTGGATTCCCAGGACATCTCATTGCCCATCCATACCCCACCCTCCATTACTTGCCTCTCCTCGTCCCTTGATGTCCAATCCCTCCCTCTCCATCCCTCCATCTAGATCTCTCTCCGTGGCCAGACAGACATTTTTGTCTCTGGTCCTCCTCCTCTCAATGCTTCTCTGTGGGATCATAGATTCTCACAAGGAAGGGGGAGTTACAACTACGTCCATGCCAAAAGATTAACCACTTGTCATGAGAAGATTGTTGAATGTCAAGGTCATAAAAACTAGGGGTCTGGAAAACATGTTCATCATTGTGTTCATCCTGCCTTAAAGGCCTGGAGGACCGGCCTCCCACGTGTGCTGGTCCAGTGCAGGGAGAGGCTGGGTTGCCTGGGGAAGGGCCAAGTCACAGAGAGGGGTTGAATAGGGAGACACAAACTTTAAATAACAAAGGCACGGTGTTCTGGTTGTGGTTTTGCCTCATTGCCAAAAGAACCTCATGTCTTGAGTTTTGCAGGGGTCCAAGACAGCAGGCAGAGTTCATTAAGAGGACATTAAGCAACATCACAGCAATGAAATTCATTGACTTTGAGGGCCATTTTAAAGTAGACATTCAAATCAACTCACAGCAGTTGTGTCAGAAAAGTGCTCGGATGTGTTCACGTTAATGTCTACAATTAGAAAGTGTTAAACTTTAACCTGAGCAGCACTGACTTTTGGAGGTACAGACAATCTTGGTTGACCAATGCTTGAATTGCAAGACAAACCAATCAAAACTGAACACTTGTGTTTCTGAATTTCAGGAACTGTGCAAGAACACACCTGCCTCTTTATCGAACCAGACAAAAGACTTGGCAAAACATCACCTTGCAGATGTAGGTACCATGTTTGAAAGCCTGAAACAGAGCCATCTACTGCTAACAACATTTGCATGGTAGTTGATGTGATGATGTTTGGTACATTGGGGAGTTGTGGAGCAGTAAATGCTGCCACTAACAACATGGAACACAGAAAAAGACCCTTGCTCTGCCACTGTAATGGGGTGAAATATGTCAAGCCAATTGTATCTGAAGATCTAAAGGAACAGGCTCTTTCATGTTGCCATAGTGTCTTAACTACACACATTCAGTTCTCTTTCCCATTATAGTACAACTTTGAGCACACCTTTTCAGGAACATCCCCAGAAACCTTTGTAGTGCATTACATACTGTAACATATCAAGTATCGAATTTTCTGAAAAATGCAAGTAACCATATTAATAAACAAAAAACTCCCAGAGATATTTGTTGGTGTACAAAGAGCAGCATTGTTTCACTTTACAGTTTCTATTTGCCACTCATCCCGTTTTCCTCTAAATGCAATTACCACTGAAAGTTTGCTCTCAGCTAAAAATGTTGTGTACTTTGGATTTCCTTCAAAAAACACCACAAGGATTCAATCTTTCTATTATGATGAATCATTGTTCCACTTACTGTAAGACAATGTGTGACAACAAGGGAAAGTCTGAGGTTACACTGTAGTCACATCTCTGCTTTGTCTCAGGGTTGCCCTTGCACGTAAAAAGACAACTCTGGAACAAATATTGTGCTAAGAGTTGACGCCAAGTATTTACCACATGTGGCGTTATGTGTAGCTGAAGATGTGTGCAATGTCAGCTGAAAACAGATAAAATTATGTTCTTTGGGGCTGAGAGATGCAGTGAACGCCAAACTTAAGGCCTGTGGTTCCTGGAACTGTGTTCTTTAATCTTAGATGGGAACGTGTGACTTGTCTATGACAAAGGGCTGTCCATCAAAGAGAAAGAAGACACAACGATGACAAGGAGACTTCAAATTCCCATGTACTAATTGTCTGAAAGGTGCCGAGGATTAAAATTAATGACAAGGTATTTACATTTGGCTACGATGCCTGGCAATCTCTCCCCTCTTGACTCAACACATTAACATCTACTTTTCTTGTAGAAGCCAAAGTGGAGCCATATGTAGACGCAGGTCCAACTGTTTTAATTATCCCAGTTCCAAGGCAAATTCCTTCCACAATGAATTGAAGTCCTATTGTCTGTGTTTTTGGCATTTCTGTAGAGAAATCCCATTACAGCTTCTGAAGCAGTAGCCAATTATTTGTATCCTGCATAACAAAACAATAAACAAACAAAAACACAGACTAGGTTAGAGATTGCCAAGTTGGAAAAGAGACAGGACAATCATTTCCCCAGTGCGAGGGCTTATGGACATGATCAGAAAATGGTTGTGTAATTTTCCTACAACACGAGGAACTGATAAAGGATCCACCAGAGCAGCCTTCTGCACCTGCACACATTTGCTTGCAAAGTGTTGAAATCTGCTTTCACTCTAAGATACAGAAATGACCATGTACCAAGGAAGTTACCCGTTGATTTGAACCGTGAGAAAGGACAAACATGAGGTTAGATTCATGGTGCAGAAAGGGAGAACTTGGATCAGTGAAATCAGACTGACAGACAGAAAGACAGAACCAGAGAAAGTCACAAAACTGCAGAATGAACAAATTGGCTATTTGCCAAAGTCTGTTCCCGTTTTAGTATCCACACCTTTGCTCCCTGCTCCCCTGATATTCTCAAGATACCCTGAACAGATACAAAAGCTTATTCATTATCCCAGCTGATGAATACAAACTCCAGTATAAAATGATGGTTTGTGCTGTACATTAGGGCTACGAGCATTGAGATTTTCGTAGTCCAGTAGTTGTCATAAATTTAAGTCGACTTTCTGACTAGTAGTTGCAGTTTTTTTTATTTTAAAATCTTTTGTACTTTTTGGGACATTGTAAAATGATTTGTTTTAGGGCTGAAAAATAATGTTTCAAGTTACAACAATTCAGAGAAATCGACGCCAAAAGCATATTACTAAACCTTTGAGAAATAACTTTTACAAGCGCACATCTGAAGCTAGCCGCCCGATAACGACAACGCTAACGGCTAAGTGGTAAGAATTCTAAAAAAGCTCAGAAAAACCAACAAAGTGACTGAACATTTAATTTAACACGGCATAACATTGTCTCGAGAGAGCATTGGCCCTCTGAACCATAGTGGAGAAACTGATTGTTAAGTTGGACGAATCGGTTGGCTCTAGCCTGGCTTGGAACTGCTGACTAGCTAATTATCAAACCTGTGAAGACGTTGTGGTAAAGTGGCATAAAACTGTTACTTTATTCACTTTCTGCTGACTACTGTAACTTAACAACCAATGGAAAACATGCGGTTCACCATGTGTGTTGTACATCCTAGTACTTTTCTTGAAGACGCACCGGGGAGAGAGACACTTCCGAGTCACATGGATATGTTACCCAAAAGGCATTTCACTTAAAGGGAATGTCTTGGATGGTTAAACTACACGCAGATCAAATAAAGGCTCAGACCAGAGAGAAGGTGCAGCTACTGGATGGAGTTCAAGGGCCTTTTTCCTACCACTAAACAGATGAAAACTTTGTGGGCTAAGAATATTATCATCCACTAAAGTTTGGTTTAGCCATATTAAATCCTAAAAGGCGCCAATCATGCATATACCTTCTTCGTATCTGCACTCTCACTTCTTTGTACCAAGTCTTGATTGGTTTTATTAGAGGTATGTTTGTTTAAATTGCTTTCCCATAAAACCTGAGAGCACAGGTATTTTCAGAGGTCTTGTTGGCATTGCTTCACTGAGCTGTGAAGCGATTAGTGACCGAGTGTAGTTCCTGCCAGTATCAGCCAACTACTGCATGAAAGTGGTCCGTCTTGGAAATGCATATACCTGCCTGTCGTGGACTCCAGGCATATTTTATTGCTGCACCCAATGAACCCATCATGATAATACAAGCTGATTTCAAGAACTGCACACACACGTTCTTTTCTTCCATATTGTAGCAGTCGGTCAGTTCATGCCATAAACGTACAGTAAATGTCCTTTTGTTCTGCATCTCTTGCATCATTTGTCATCGCCCCGAGGAGTCAAGTGCTTTAACAGGTTGTGTGTGTCTGTCAGTTTGACGCTGCCTGTCTCGCTCTTCCTGTGTCTCGAGGCCGGAGCAGCACCGTTTACTTTTTGAAGTATCCCTGATGTACAACAGGTGCCTTTGTTCCCTCAGCAAATGTCTTTTAAACATGAAGACGAGGGGAGAGGACAGGCCAGGAGCGGATCTCTCTCATCTCTGGTACTCAAATTACAACTTTCTCATATTCGCTTTTAGTTTTACCCCCGGCCTGAAACCAAAGTGTTAGCAGATTGAAAAACAAAGGCACAGAATAGCGACACTTATGACTAATCAGTTATTTTCAAGAGTAGCTAAAGCAGTATTTGCCATGTTTTGTTGTCGACCCTTGCCGTGTATCCCATATACAAGACATTGTAAGCGTTTCCAAGAATAGCGAGATCACTGACAGCCTCTCAAGAACATTTGGAGAGTGCAGCTTCATTGTGCTTTTAACGTCTACTGCATGACATCAGTTTGCGTGACAAAAACTTGATTCATGGCAGAATCTTGGCTGTTGTATTTGTTTCCCATGGCGGCTTGTCTATACTGTGACGAGGAGATTGTCTTCCTGTAGATGAGAAGCTGCGATTAGTACAAACGCGACAGTGACAGAACGAGAAATGGAGGCCTTGTTGTCGTAAATACGGCTCTGTTAAATAAAAGGCATCTAAAGCACAATTGAATGCTGCTGCGAGACTAACTGAAGAGCTATTATCCGATTAAACCTTCACCAAAAGTAAGAATTATTTGGTCCTTAAAGACAGATGCTTAAGAGTCATCCAGATTGTCAACCATTGATTAACAAGCATTAAGCACCGTTTTTAAAAAGGAAATATTTCACAACTAAATGGCTCTCACATTTGGAAGTGTATAAAAGAGAAAAGCGAGCACGTCGACCTGGCAGTCCACCCTCATGATAATTATTTCCAGTAGATGACAGCAGGAGGAACTGCACTACACTGACATGATGAGAGACGCAGAAAAACTGTTTACCTTCCTCTGCATCACCCTCTCTCCGGCTCTTTTCTCTCCATCTCTGCAGCTGTCAGTCTCTCCCTCTCACCCGTTCATAATCTGGCTCTGCTGTCGTCACCGCGCGAGAGAGGTGTGTGTTTGTTTTTGAGGTGTTGACACGGCGCTCTCGCACATCTTTTAACAAGGACTCGTATCTAATGACTAATGTGTTGCACAGATAGGAACAAACGCCGTGCTGGATGTAAACTAACCTCCGTCTGATGGCAGGAAACGCTCTCTCGAGCTGCACACGTTTTGGCCCACCTGCCTTGCCAGTCAACACGCTTCACTGCAACCACATGCAGAAATTTGGCAGCTTGCAGCTACCAGATTCCGATCAGTTTAGCATCTTGTACGCTGGCAGACTAAAAGAGAATGTGTTACAGGCTAACACTTCCAGTAAATGTGTTGCATGGCTCCGCTGCCTTGGGCTAAGCAATTAGTCTCCGTCTGAAGTGTTTAACTCTCATGCTGCCTAATGATTGGCTTCCCAGGTCACAACCTCAGCAGCTGCGTGACTTGTGTCTTCGTTCCACATCCTTTCATCACCTTTGGCAATCTCGTTTAACCAGGTAGTGCCATGTGGTGCCATGAACGCTCCTGCCAACTGAAAGGGATGGTTGAGTCAACAGAAAACGTCTTGATTTACAGTTTGGCAAAGACGTCGACTTCGCCTTCTGTGAGAGGGAACCTCTTTAGAGCATCCACATGAGGCTGATTTACAAAGTCTGCTCTCATAAACATCCTCCTTGGTGCAAACTGTACGAGGCATGAATCATAATAGCAAATAGGATCACTGCTTTGTTTATCCCAGAGTGTATTAATACAGTATGTTGAGTGTTTGAAAATTTGAACCATACTGCAGCTGTCATTTCTGTGGTGTTTGCTGTAACTGTTTTGGAATACCTTTGTCATTGTTTGGCTGGCACATGAGAGCAGGACTGTCTCCGATTCTGCTGGGCATCTCCCATGTGTGTTTGTGTACTTTGATTTTTCCGCCTGGATACTAAAGAGGAAAGCAGCTCACTGTCTGACCTGTGCATGTCAAAGCGCAGGGAGCCTCACACAGCACTTCCTGTCTTATCAGTACCATATGGATCCCCACAGGTTGATATAGGACATATGCAAGCATGTAAAATCCATTGGTACATTTCACCTAGCATTTTTTTTGCTCCAAGCCCAGTCAGTAACCCCAAACTGTGGCAGATGTGTTTTATCTTTCCAGTGAGCCTAGTGCGCGATTGTGAAGCAGTGCATGGTTTTGTTTACAACACAAACAAACAGCATTGGGAGCAGATCCAAACACTTTTCACTGAACACTTCAAACTTCCATATGCGTGCATTCGCGAGGGGGTTGGCAGGATCACCAGACAGATTCTGATCCAGTGCTGAAGTAATCCGGTAAATCAGAGGTGCTCTGTAAACTGCCCTGACCCCTGTGCTCCCGCACCGCAGTGTTTACGCTGGCTCCACTGGCATTAAACACTAGCCACATATTTTTACCATTAGGATCCTCCCGTCTCTCCCTCGGCCATGTAAATAGTGCGCTGCCCGTCAGCCGGGATCAATCAACTCGCTGCCTGTTTGGACCAGCTCCATGTGCGTGTGTGCATGATATCAGCAGCAGGTCAGTTTCTCTGAAGTCTCAGACAATAGTTCATCTCCAAGATTGGTTGATTGTTTTACAGATGCAATGCCAAACTGACCCTGCGGCAGCAGCTGTATTGATGTAAATGCTCAAATACAACTATGTTGAAGTATTTCAATACATGCTTCAGTCCTGCAGATTTTACTTTGGTAAAAGTGCATATGATTTTAGCAGTTTTAGACTCACAGAACATTATAACATTGGATTATTATTACATGAAAATACATATAATCAGAATCAGAAATACTTTATTAAACCCTGGGGGGAAATATATTAGCAGCATTTAACATTGTTGCTGTGTGAAGATATTACTTTAGACCTTTTTGGGTCATTTACATAACATATTTTAAAGCTCATAATTATATTTTTACACGATCAAAAACCTAAGTCTTAAAAAAAAAAAAAATTAACAAGTGACAATAGGTAATATAAACATTGTGGAGTAAAAAGGTAGATAAAAGAAGTATAAATAGAATTAAATAGAAGCTCCTAAAAATGAGGGATGCCACTTTTTTTCAAACAAGTACTTTAATTCTGGTACTTGCAGACACCAAGTACCGATATGAGTACTTAATAATATAGTTACAGTTCTCATAATGACTTTGAAAAGATGTTTCATTTTCATCAGATATTCCTAACTTTGACTGTAACAAAGTAAATAGATAGAATGATGCAACTGTTGCTGACATTTTAACATTCAACTTTGCTTCTCCGCCTACCTGCTTAACCAACGGGAGGCTAACGTCAAGCCGTAAAGTGCTATTCGGGTGCGGTACTCATCGTAGTTTTCCGAGTACAAGTACTTCAGCTCCGATACTGGTATCGGTATCAGTACATCCCAACTCTCCACATAGACAGATAAGTACAAAAATGTGGTTCAAAAACTCTCATGCATCCAAGCTGCCTTTCTTATGGAAACAGGCCCAGTGACGTTTTGATATTTCTCAGCTGCTTGACCCTCTCTGTCTGTGAATGCTGGTCTATGCAGCACATGCAGGCAACACTGCCCTCTTCTGGTTATTATGTGCCACACAGGGGGGGATTTCATTTATCAAGAAGATGTGTGTGCCGTACAAGATTAAATACAACCTTCATAATGTTTCAGCTTTGCAAACAGGACCATGAATCACTTCCTAAGCTTTCTAAACACCAATCCAGGATGCTGCACCCATCACAACAAAGTTATATTTAAAGTGTTAAGCTCAACATTAACAACATGAAATTTCCACACCGTAGCAGCCAACCAAGACAGGTTTAACAGAACATTGAAGATAAGTCTAAAATACTGACACGCCAGTTTCAACTCAACCTCGGTGACCTTTTGAATGTTTGTGTGGGAGGAAGGGTGTATACACGCAACAGGCATCCAAGCATTTACCTTTCATAAAAACAACCTCACATCACATGCAGTCTTACATGCTCATGTGTCAAAGAAAGACACCTTTTGCACATGTATGCACATCCCGTAATAATGATGCATGCTCGAGTGGTTGTGTTCAAATAAAAAAAAAAATATATGTAACATCTAATGAGGTGTGAAATGCCGCACATTCCAATGTATGGCAAGCCTGAGCTCTAAGAGATAAACATGGTGAGTGTGTGTGTGCGCTTTGCATGAGATAAGGGGAGATAATAGTAAATTGTGTACGTCTGTGAGAGCAGAGGTGGTCCGATGGGAGAGATTAACGCTTTCCAGCGCTTGGTGAAACTGCAAAGTATGAAAGTCTGATGAGGATGACTAGATATGTCCAGCTTTATTTCATATTACACCAACTTATCTTCACACCTGCAATTCTTTAGGCTTTGCATTTTTGTTGTGAGAGGATGTCTCGCTGTATTTTTTATGTTTCACAGACAACATTGTCTTCGTAAAAGCATGTGTAATAGGCTCATTATATGGGTGTGACCCAGATACAATAAACTCATTGTGCGTTCATGACAAATGAAGCTGTTGTGTAGTTTTTATTGGCCACATAGACGTGTCCTTTCCGTCAGTTAAACTTCAGTCTTGAACTGTATTGACAGGCATTCATTAAACCAACGGTATTATTTACTTTAAACAGTGAATATGACTTTGTTGTGAATCCATGTGTTAATGTAAAGTATTTTGCTTGCATGTGTGTTTCAGAGCTGTGGTTCAGGGGGTCCAGATGGCAGGCATGAGGGGCCCGGCCTGCACTGGAGTCTGGCTCTAGAGTCCACAGGGGCTCCCACTTCAACTGGACACATTCCACAGGTACACATAAACACTCGGTACAGCAACATGCAAAGCAAGACACACAGAGTACCAAAGATGTTCCTGTGATGGTGGTAATGGACAAAACATTTGTTACACAACCTTAAGTGTGTGAAAATACTTCTTGAATATTCAGTGAATCTGACAATGTTCTCCAAATTTAGCACTTAGCTTTTAAAGTCAGTTCAATCAGAGGATTTGACCGGTTATAGCAAAGGGTTAAAGTTTGCGTTTGCAAAACAACAAAACAAAACTTTAGCTCCATGCATGCTTTAAAAGTTTTAAATAAACATTCGGAACCAACTAAATGAATTCCACACAGAGTGCAAAGCAACAGCATGTAACTCAATTATATTAAATAACTACCACATGAACATATGGTATTATACTTATCTAAAATGCACCTTGACTGTCTAGAAATGCATGTTGCTTTATGCAATGCAGGCCTCCACTCCTCGCTTCAAGGTAGCCAAAATAGCAATGAGCAGTGGTTTAGCAATTGATTCCATTATAACATGAACAACCATGTAACATGTTAGTGACCAGATAAATACTGAAGGCCTACATAAAGGGAGTAAACCAAACTGCTAGAGGAAAATATGTCCAGACCATGCAGGAGCGTGATAATGCTATCTTTTTAGCAAGCACCTGTAGTAGTAATGCAATGTAATGCACATATTCACGTACAAAACCCATATTCAGCAGCAAATTAAACAGCCAGTTGCACAACATCACCTCAAAGGATGCACCAACCATTATGACAATAATTAATCCAAATTGACTCAGCACAGCAGCAAGACTACAGCAAGAAATAACCAACTAGGCAGCCACAGCTAATTAGCAATGCCAATAAGTTAGCAAAGAACTAATTAGCAAGTCATTTCAGTGCAGTTAGCAAACAGACTGTAGCCTATTCGGCCAAATATGTGACGTCAATTGTCATGTAATGAAAGCTCAAGCAGCACAGCAGCGGATACTAACCTTAGACCCCGGCATAAAGATGAGTAGAATCCCGGTGAGTCCTCTGATAGAGTTGTTGCCATAAGACATGAAAAACAGGAGAACTCTGCTTCTGTCTTGCATTGGAAGTGTTGGCTTTTTGGCACTTTTTTAACAGCTTTTCAACAGCTGGTTCCCGCGGGGATTGAGCAACAAAAGACTTGCACCTGCACTGTTTATTACTTTAATTAAATAATCCAGAATGAGAAACAGACTTTACACGGTGAGAGCGTTAGCGTAAACCGAAGAGCGACAGGTTATAATTTCCGCGCTATGCACCTGCGTAAATATGATTGGACGTGACTAATCACATGGCTGTGAATGTGCCAATCATTGTTGAGCAAAATGGAAACAGCTGAATCCAATCAGGAATACAATTGCGACCTTACATTGTGCTACATTGAGTGAGAAATGCCCATCTCAGGTTTCCAGAGTTTAAAGAAATGCTGTCAGATAGCTTATTCTTTTATGTGTGAGTTAAAAAGTTAAAAAACCAATCCTCTAGTTTAAACGGGCATATTTGAATTTTTGTTCTAAACCTATTGGTCTTCTTTCCTCATAAAACTTTTTTTTTCAATCTGTTTGCAGTTTCAAAAACAATCTTAACAGTATGTATACCTTAAACAAGCATGACATGCCTTAACTTTACTTCTTGTGTTGGGCTCAGGACGTGTGCCCATGAGGTCGTCACCACTGGTCCTGCTCCTCCTGATCGGCGTCCAGGCTGTACTGAACATGTCAGGTGGATTGGCCTGGAGCGCCGGGGCGGCCAACCACAGAGTAGGACAGCAGACGGCAGCCAATCACAGAGCAGGACAGCATCAGACAGCAGCAAGGGACCACCTTTCTGAACATCATTCTTCACATGAGCATCGTAGGAGCAGCCACCACAGGACCAAGAAGCCCCATCGGGCAGCTTCACACACCCAGGATATGAGCCCTGTTGTTGGGCACTCTACATCGGATTACCCCCCTGACCCCTCCATCCCCGTGGTGGACCCAAAGCTCTTCTCTAAGAGACGTTACCGCTCCTCGCCCCGTGTTGTCTTCAGCGAGGTGGAACCATCCCATGACGCCCTGGAGGGTGAGGGCTATGACATTGACGGGGTGAGGGGAGTGAGGGTAAGGCGCAGGGCAGGATCGCACACCATGCACCGAGGAGAGTACTCTGTGTGTGACAGCATAAATACCTGGGTGGGCAACCTGACACGAGCCACAGACATAGCTGGGAACGAGGTGACAGTGCTGCCCAATGTTACAATCAACAACGTGGTGAAGAAACAGTTCTTCTATGAGACAACCTGCCGGTCCCCCACAGACAGAGGCTCCGGGATCGCAAACGGGGGAAGGTCGGGGGGACGAGGGGGCAAACAGGGCTCCAAAACTGGCAACTCAGGCTGTTTGGGCATCGACAGCCGCCGCTGGAACTCCTACTGCACCAACACACACATATTCGTAAGCGCCCTGACCATCTACAAGGAACGGACAGCCTGGCGTTTCATCCGCATTAATGCCGCGTGCGTGTGCGTTCTCAGCCGGAAGTCCTGGGCCGGACGACTGGGGCACTGACCCCTGACCACTGAACTCTGAACCCAGCACACACATTTCTACAAAAACAGCCACTGCAGCTTTATTGCCAATACTGTAATCCTCCTCCCCAACTCCAAACACAAACAAACTGACCATTCAATCAACACACACATACGCACACACACACAAACAGCTTCATCAATCCAACCCTTGGCCCCCCTGACCCTACCTCAGTCCGAGAAGTTCTGGTTGTTTTAAGTTATGAGGACTGCATGTCATATTTATGGTTTATACAGTCAAATATGAAAGTATATACAGTATGTGTATATATACAAAATGAATTCAAGCTTTTAATGTTGTTGTTGTTATTGTTGTTGTGTTGTTCATGCTGTTATTTATTAAACACCTCAGTACTTGCCTGGTTTCTTGTGTCAGTTTGAGACAACGTTACAGTCCAGATTTTGGTTTTAAAAAAGCCCTATTTTAAAGTTTTTATATTTATTAAGAGCACCAGGTATTGAAAAACCCAAATGAATTATCATTCGGCTTCGCTCTGTCTTCTTTAGCTACCAGCAGCTCGCTGTTGGTTTATATGACCGGCAAATTTGATGTTTTGGGTCGGTCTCACCGCCCAACTCGACTTTGTATTCAACTGAAAAAGGCATGGTAGTGTATGTTACCTTCACAGCACTAAAAACAGACAATGTTAGCTTTTAGCTTAGCATTTAGCTGCGAAAGAATCACTTATTTTCCAAATGTTTTGTGATAAGATCAACTGAATTAGAGTGGAGAGTCAGTTGTGGACATTTATCTGTTGGCCAGAGACACAACTCCAAATAAATGCTGATGCTCCTCCTTGTTAGCACGTTACAGTTTGCTAACAAGCACTCCATAGTAAGTTTATGAGGTGATAATATGTGATTGTGTTTACTGCCTACAAGTGGCGAGAAATCTATTAATGCAAGATTTGTAAGGATTATGCAGTAATTGTGCTCTAAACAGGTAAGAGCTCCATTTGGGGTCCCAAAGTCAATACAAGATAGGGGACAGGAGCCAGATGTAGAGCAGGACTGACTTCAGACAAACGCAGCACAGACCGACCGGCCATTCCTCTCATACCTGTGCATCCATTGGCCAGGATTTTTCCAGGCTGCAGGAATGTCGTTCACACCACGAAGGCCTGAGAATCCAGCTCTGAACTGTATACACACACAGACAAAGATAGATTGCCTGTTTTGTTTTGCAGCAGTGTGGCTGAACTCCTCCCACTGTCACCTTGCAGACACAGCTGTGGGTCATGCCTTTGCGTCTTACAAAGGAAACATCAAAATACAACAAAATACGAATATGACAAAACCGGTCATAATGAGCTGATCTGTTCTCATCAGTTGGGTTGATTTTATTCTTTATATGTTCATATAGCTCCAGAGAAAATATTCAATAGAGGTCCTCAGTGTCTCTTAGGACGTTGTCAGCTTTGTTAGGCTGGTTGTGTTTCATTAGAGCCATCACAGACTTCCAAAAAAGATTATGCAATGGCAGAATTTTGTTAAAACATGCCACCCTCTTGTGGTAAAGCTGAAAACTATCCATGATAAATGTTGGGGCCAAATGAACAGGAGCGGTAATGGAGAGCTGTTACAGAAAGTTGATTTCTTCACCTTTCCTCACATCCTCACCCTCCCCGGGTGCCAGGCTGCGCTCTCACCTTCAATACTTCTGCTGCTGCTTCACAGATCATACACCATGTTATTCAGCTCTGCATGTGTTGCCAGGAAACCTCATCGCGGCAAGGCCACATGTTTAAAAGGTTTTTTCAAGAGGTGAAAGGAAGTGTGGTTTGTTAACTGATTCCCTTTTACTCTCAGCTTTGCTGCTGTAGCTGCGACTCAATAGGAGACGGTTAGCAGCATTTAAAGAGAGAAAGACGGAGCTGAGTTCTAGCTGCAAAATGGGCACCTTCACAAGAGACATGAGACAGCCAATGCATTATTTATTCTCATAAATGTATCCTTTTTTATAAGCAATTTCCAAGTCAGGTATGCAAACATGGACCTGCATAAATACAATTAATATATAGCACTCAAAAGCTGTGTCAAAGCACCTTAAAATCAACTTACTACTCATTTGTACATATCTAAAACCCTACTTCTACATCTTCCAATACATAAATTAATAACACTGCTTCTCAGACCTCTTTCCCTGAAAACATATTAGTGCAGGTTTTCAGTGTGACCAGTAGATGGTGCTATAATGCCACTGATAGAAGTCTCTTTCACTGCTAGTCTGTTCGATGATGTCAGACGCGATCACCAAGTTGTATGATCACAGATTAATTCATATTATTGTCAAAAACCACAAAAGCATAAAATATCTAATCAAAATGTTACACTCTGGTTACAGCTTAATTGACCTCTTGACCTCTGCATCCAACCGATATCAAAGTCTGCCATCAATAATGACCTCAGAGCAGAGGAAAAGCTCCAGGCCGTGACCCAAACATGGGTGTAGCAGAACAACAGCTATTACTGATCCCACCCAGTTATAAAGGAAAGAGAAAGCAGGGACTCTTATTTTGAAAATACTTACCAACACAACTATGTTAGTATCTGTTGGCTGAAAGAACAGAGCCACTGCACACGCCATGGATGGATCTGTTACGTATCATGCTGGGATGTATATAATGTTATGACCTGCACGCATTTTTCTACTTCAAATGTTTGGACACACGTAACAGCTGAGCCACCAGCAGCCCCCGATAACCGACAAGCTGGGACACAGTGGCCTTTTCCCAGTCTTATCAGCCTTTCCTCTTTTGGCACTACTCTGGTTAGTGTCCAAACTAAACCATGTTGTTTTCTCTGAGTCCTCAACTATTCCCTCATGAGTCCCACGGTACAAACTTAGTTGCTCTGAGAGTTTTTCATGGATCATTCCAGGACAGACAAATGTGCAAAGTGCTGAAAAGAGCTACATGTCGGTGATTATTCACATGATTACATCCGTTGAGTATTTGTTCTGGCCACTTGCTCCCTTTTCTCGCCGTCATGTCATTCCTGTCCGGCTCCGTCTTCTCTCCAGACTTCAGCTCGGCAGACGGCTTTGTTTCTCAATAAGGACATTTTCTCAGCAGGGCCTGATTTCCCGGTGATAAAATGAATTGCCCTTTGGATGTTCCCTTCTCCTCTCCATGGTTGTGGGGGAAATATTTATGTTGAACATTTATGATGCTGCTGCTGAAGAAGACACTGAGGGGAGGAAATCCAGGAGAGGGGCTTTCAATCTCATTTATAGTAGATTTAGTTTGTATCGTGTCTGTGTGTAGTTTTTACTTTGCACAAGGTTGGACAACGAAATTAGAAATAAGACGTCAACTGTGCTTTTAATTCAGAGAGATATGAGCACCACAAAAAAATCATTTTTTTTCCTCAAAGAAACTTTGTCATCAGTTCGGATAAAAATAAGACTCTGAAGTTGAACGAGGAGGACATTAGCAATCAACCGAAGCTTTTGAACTCATCACTCAAGACTTAAATTAGAGGCACAGGCAGCAAAATGAGAGAAGCAGAAATGATTTTTGAGAACAAGTTCTGTTGACAAAGTAATAGGTAATTTCCCCTTTTTTTCTCTCTCTTTTTTTTTTTTTACACTTTTAGTTTTGGTTTACAGTTTATTGCTGCACAGACAACTGGTTTAAATGCACAGAGGCAGTTTGGGGAAGGGTGTTGTACTACTGCTGTTGGGAAATACTTCAACACCTCACCATTACAGTTTATCTTCTAAAAGGAAATTGAGTAAACCCTCTTATCTAATATGATTATACATTCCTGTACTGAGGCTTGTTTTTTACTTTACTCTACCTTGTTGCCCTGTGCATGAGGTTTGACTTTGTAGTAAGTCTGTAAAATGATGTGGGCTGTAATCTCATGATAAACATGATCAAGATTTACTATCGTTACAGCTGTTTGTCCCTTTTCTCCTTCTGTTGTTTCAGCTCAGCAGGGATTTTGTGTTGTCGTGTTTTGTGTTTTGGTCGGCCTTCAGGTAATGATTTGTTTGTTTATTTGTACTCTAATAAATCCCATGTATTTGAGTGTTTTAAGGTGTTTCACACAAGCCTAAACTGTGCATATCTTGAACAAAGATTTTGGTGTAAAATAAAATCCCATTGGTGTATAATCCCAGTTATTTAAATATGATGCATTAAATATTACTTTAAATGTAAGGAGTGACTTTTTGTCACAAGGAAACAACACGTTGGCAAAACATTTGCCAAGTCCCCATCGTGTAGTCACAGCCCCCCTTCGGCCCCCCTCCGTATTATTGAAAGGGGCGGTCTGGAAAGAGTTTAAGCGGATACCGCCGGCGTTTGTGCGCGCCTGCGTGCGTGTGTTTGTGTGTGTCTTTGTAAGAGAAAGAGAGAGAGAGAGAGAGAGAGAGAGAGAGAGACTCTTAATGCACAAGTGTTGTGACCAGGGTGGACCGTTATTGTCAAAGTGTACGGAGCCAAAACAACCGTCAGAGCAACATTTTGCGTGCTAAACTGCAAAACACAGACACATCCAGCCGAAATGGGGAAGGTGGAAGGAGGAATGAAGTGCGTGAAATACCTGCTGTTCGTGTTCAACTTTATATTCTGGGTAAGTGCGTGTTCGCTTTGTGCTTTTTGAGATGCAAGTTGTGCGTAAAGGTAGCTCACACGCACGGAGCAAGTGCAGCAGTGCAGAGCAGCCATTCCTCACAGCTGACCTCCACACCCACGTGTTATTTAAGTTACGATGCTGAGATTGTTTACAGTTTTCGCATTCATGCTCTTTTCGGACTCCTGTGTGTTGTATTTAGTTGCAGACGGCGTGGGTTTACTTACTTACTCACTTACTGTGCGTGGCGCGGAAAGGGTGACAGCTAGAGTGTTTTTTTTCTCTTAGCTCACCGGACTCAAATCAGATTTTCCACAGAGGAAAAACCCGCCCCTTTTTTCCCGGGGAAGCGTGTTTTTGAAAGGAAGACTGAATGAAAAGACAGAGAGAGGGAAGGGATTGAGAGACAGAATGGAAAAGAAGCTCAGTAGTTACGACACAGCTTCATTAACAAACGGTGCAGAGCTGATTGATAAGTTAAAGCCACCCTTGGGGGCAAGATCACCCACCTGCCTCTTCTTCTACTACAGTTGTTAAAAAGCAGCACTTGTCAGAAGGACACAAAAGAGTTACTTTACGCAAGACAAACTGTCAGGTGGATGTGAAAGGTGTGTGTGTGTGTCCTGCATACATGCCCTGCACATGTGTCTTATAAATAAAACCTGACATCCAATTAGAGGAAAAATAGAATTTTCTATAAATACACACACTAATTTCAAGTCTACAAGAAGTTGGTGGATAACCTTTGTGGTTGTATGTGTCCCCCCTGTTCCTACTCCTCAGAGGGGCTGTTCTTTGTGTGTATCTGTGTATGTGTGTGTGCGTGTGTGTGTGTGTGAGAGAGAGAGAGCGAGAGAGAGGGAGAGGGAGCGATTTTCCAACAAGCATCTGTGGAGTGGATCAGGCGCTGAGTGCAGCGTGAATGGATCCATTGTGACAGCGGGACAATAGCATAACTTCAGTCTGCTGCTCCTGCCTGGCTGAGCAGCAGAGCCTGCAGGGACCCTGAACGCAACAGCAGCCCCACCGGACTTCATCATTAAGTTGTCACGTCTCTCACTCAGCAACTGCAAGGGTGTGGCTTTAGCTGGAATTTTATTGGGAGTGTGGATGGACACATGACAGACAGTTGGACAGAAGATGATCGGTGGAAAGAGTGAATGATCAGAGAGAGGAAGGAAGAGAGCGAATGTGACAGGAGGGAAAAGGGTCATTGGGAGATTGAGAGGGATATTCATGTGCGTGTGTGCGCTTCCCGCTCACATGGCAAAAGAGGGACAGTTGGCATGAACTTGACCCAGATAAAGATAGAAAATAGATCCGAATGGGGATGGCGGGATATTCTGTGGGAGCGTGTCAAACAGGAAACTCCTTTTTGGTACCCGAGTTCTGCACATTCCCTGAACTCTTTCACCTACAAATGAACAGTTATCTCTCCCTCTGCTCATTATCAAAGCCCCTCTGCTGATGGTGTAGTGAGGGATGATGAGAGGAGTGTGTGTGATGATAGCCAGTGATGGAGGAGGGGCAGATGTGTTTGCTGTCAAATCCCCCCTAGAGTAAAGCAGGACAGGCTGGTGGCTCTGCTGTTGGAGTGTTGGGTGATGGAGCTGTGGGGCATGCTGACACTTTAACTGCAAAACTGAAGTTGTTTTAACCTGCTGATGGAGCGTGTGATACACTTAGGTAATAACCATCCTCATTTGAGTAAACATGGTCATCAATCAGTGCTTACAAAGTGGCTCTGTGTTTATAAATCTGTCGGACTTCGTGTCACAGCATCATGATGTAGTGACATCCCTGCAGGGCTTCCTGTCAATAATAGAATGCAGGCTTATCTCTTGTATATGTTACACGGATGGTTAAAAATACAAAAGCTTGCAACAGTAAATCAATACCTCGCTGGCTTGTCTGGTCTATATGCGTGCGCTATGGTTCACTGGCTGCCCTATTTAGTCAAATATTAAGCCTGTGAGATAAACAGTGAGGGGTAAACATCGCGGTATGAAGCAGCTTTCCCACAGTGTTCATCGGGCACATGTAGGAACATGTATTGATAGTGTTGTGACTCTCATTAAAGAATTTAGTGAGTTAAAGAAAAATAATAAGTCACTAATGGAAAGCAATGTCTAACCATGTGCAAGGCTCTTCTTGAAAAACAGTTCTCCAGTTGTTAACAACTTTTCCACTGAGTCTGCTGGTCAGTTTTTTTGTATTTAAATTGTATCCAGCTAACACTGCATGCCACATGGAAGAGATTCTTTGTTCTGTTTTATGTTTATTTTCACAAAGTTCAAAAGTTCCTGCCCCTTAAATACAATATATAACTTTATTGAAAAGGTTCCCAGTAAAGGGGTTCTGTCTTAATATGTATCTGGTAAGAGCCTTCTACTTGCGACTAGTGTGATTTGTGGCATCCCCCCCAGGCACCGTCCTGGGTCCCCTGTTGTTTCTGTTGTATACCAGTGATGTTTATGTCTGACCATTTCTGTTGTGGACAATAAAGTTCACGACAAAAAAGATTGATGAATATTTATATATTAAAATAATAAAGAGGTAGCTTTTTCTATTGCAGGACATTTGTTCTCTTTTAAAATTGACACATTTCAAAGGTTGGTAATTCAGGTTCTTTCTGTAACTCTCCACAGCCAATATAGAAAAGATATTACTTGTGACGTACGCCGACCGAAAAATCAATGTGGACACAAAATATCACTCCACTCTTCAGCCTTAAAAAGACACTTGTCTGTGTTGTGGAGGTAGATGTGACCACTACACGCCCCCACTTTTGCCTGTGGCAGAGTACAATGGGATTTACTCCACCCATGACTGTCTCCCTCCTATTTACACTTTCCCTCTGCCCGTCATTTTTAATGTGCGCTTGCATCTGTTTTCCAAACATACGCCAGACAGAGGCCTATTTTTGAAAGCTTGAATCACTCACTAATTACTGCTGGATATGAAGAAGTAATTTACAGTTGTTTTTCTCTCAGACACTTATTTTGTTTTAATTTACATGAAGGCAATTTTTCCCCTCGAAACGGGGAAAGTGAATGATGCCACAGACTGTCTCTGACCAAGACCACAGCTTTGTGTCAGCTCAGTCCCTGTTCTCATGGAAATTCCCCTCACAAAAACACGATTTAACTGCACTGTTTAAAAGTTGGCCTTGCACTGTAAAAGAACCTCAATAAAGCTTCAACGGAGAGATTTCCATCGCTGTCTAGAAACATCCAGACACACAAAATCTTTCATAAGGGGTGAGGACAGAAAAATGTTGAGTTGCTGGTATTCTCACTTTCTTTAAGAGATATTTAGTCCATACAAGACCTCTGTGGGACACATGTCTCTGCACATGATGCTTCTACAGTGTCTGTAGAGAAAGTAAAAAGATGACAGATCCTCTAACGTCTTCTTTCATTCTCTCTTTCGTTGTTCCTGCCTCTTTCCCTCCTTTTGTGCGCCACAGCGCAGGGACACAGTGGGTCTTTGTCCTTTGGGTGAGGTTGGTATAGAGGGGGGGGAAAGAGGAGGCGGGGGGAACACGGAGATAAGTCAGGGGGCGAGCTGGGGGGTGTAGATTTGTGAGGTAGAAAGGCACGGAGAAGGGAGGGGTGCGTCTGGTGTCAGACGGGGTAATGATGGTGGACTAAAGTGGTGGGGGGGGGGGGGGTAAAAAAGGGAGGTATGTAAGCAGGGAGGTTAATGGGACCTTTGGGATCATCAGGCTGATGAGTGCCAGAGTTGAGAATGTACTTAGCGGGAGCTCGCAGTGTGGTATCCATGTATGGACCTAATTTTGAAAAGGCTTTTAAAAGTAGCCGTAATTGTAATGAGGTTTGGTTGAGCTCTGGTACAACCACCTGCTCCTGCATACAGCGCGAACAAAGTCCTTGAGCTTTATATGATTATAGTGCACAGGGACATTTACCAGTCTGAACAAGATGTTACTTAATATCATACTTATACTGTATTATCATGAATATAGTTTTTTATTGCTAATATTAGTCATTTTTTTACTCAATCTATTTTTTGGCATCTGCTATTTTTATTGCTGTTTTTATGTCTGCCTGCCTGAATGTCCGTCTGTCTCTTTCCAACTTTCTCGCGGCTTTTCGCTCACGAGTCTCCAGATTTCTGCTTGTTAATTTGACTTTTTTCCGTCTCATTGGTGGATTAATGTTGGGTAAAAATAAATATGTTGGGTAAATAATATTATACAAGAGCCAGGGGCTAACTTTTGAGTTGAGTGATTTTGCTTTATTTATATATATTTATAAAACATTATTATATTTCTTTCTATTATTATATTCTACTTCCCACACGATTCAGTAGGCAGCAGGCCTCACTTCACACCTCCACCAACACCATGGCACCATCAGGTGTTCAGACAAATACCAGTGTTAAACAGATCCAGAGCTCCTCTCCGCTCTAATCCAGACTGGGTCAGTAAGTCTACATGAACAGCCCTCACTTCACTGTGCTTTATCACTTTGGACCTGCTAATCCTCAAACCCCGAGGGCTCAGCTGTCCCATACATCACCACGCATGACACTAAATCCTCAGTTTGGGAGGAAGCCGCCTTTCCAACACCTGTCCCATTCAGATGCTTTACAACTGAGCTACTGGCTTTACTTCAGACCGGCACTGTAAAATATAACCTGGAGCGGAGGAGGAGAGGAGTGGCGGCAGGGAGGATGAGGATGAAATACAGAGGATGAGGAATGAAAGAGAAATTGCTAAAGCAGAAAAGGGCAGGTTTGGTAAACAAGAGGTCGCAAAGTAAAATTACAACACAAACGTGAAACAGTTTGTTTTTGTCTTAACTTGGCAAACGGGTTTGTTTCTCTGAATACATTTTCCGAACAGAGCTCGAGGACATAGCAACAAACAGTCACGCTAAAAACACTCTAAACTCTCAGATCTAGGACACAGAGACCATGTGACTGTGAAATACTCTCCATTTAGTCAAATCATTTTATTTCCCCGCACACACACACACACATAGAGACTGTGTTGTTGTTTTGATGCTCAGCTCAGAAGGTTTTTAGGCTGGATTATCCTCAGGGGGCGCAGGCTCAGTGATCATTAAAACCTCTCAGTATTGATCTGTCAGTGGAGCGGCCACCACAGACTCCGTCCTTGAAAGCATCTCAGATATCAGGGAAAAAAGAACTAACTTCAAGGTCTTCTGACCTCCTCGGAGAATAGAAGTTTTGCTGTATTCAGTTTGCCTCAGAGCAAGAGCATTGCAGCGAGTGTGATTTGAGTTGATGTATTACTGATGGTGGTTTAGATGAGGGAAAATATGAGCAACAAACAGGAGAGCCTGTTAAAGCTCAAGGTGCCACATTGCTGCCCGCAGCCAAGAGGGTCATTTTATCCCCAATGGGAGGCCTGAAACTGCTGAGAGTTGTTTTAAAGTTACATTTTCATGTGCTCTTTTGCTTTTTAACACACAGCAGATCAATTTATTATGACAATAGAGACAAAATATTTAGTTTTTAGCCTAACTGAATATGATTTAAATTCTGCCTCCTTTGCCCGAGTGCAAAGGGTGGAGGGCCACAAGTGGAAACTCCACGGCACCGTTTGCTTCATTTATGTGGAAAAAATCACATTTATGCAGAGCAAGAGCACAAGCCCTCTGACGGCCTGGAGAACATTCACGGCCATTGTCGTGCTTGAGATGAAAAACAGCGTTGCGTGTGAGATGAATGCTGGAACCAATAAACACCAATGATGTCAGATCTGAAGCAGGATAGAAACGATAAGAACATGCAACAGCATGGAACAACAAAATATCAATAGTTACCGAGTGTGTTTCTCAAAACAAGGACTGTCTGTGCAATTTTAATGATTATGGTAGACTGTGAAATATAAGCATGAGTGAAGGCCAAATTGTCACATCAGTCGTATTACAAGTCATGCTGTCTTTTCTCTCTACAGTTGATGGGATCCTTCGTTCTAGCCGTGGGACTGTGGCTGCGTTTTGACCCAGAAACTGTGTCTCTGCTCAATGGTGACAAGGCACCAGACACTTTCTTCATTGGTGAGTACCAAAACACATGTCAGCTGACCTCAGCAGTTGAGTCTTCACCGATGTCGCAAAAACATTTTTTTTATCTTAAAGTTGTAATCTCGAAGATCTCAGTTTCGTTCTCTTTGGCGGTACATATGGCGATAAATGGTAACTGCGGGAGCACACTTTCCAGATATGTAGAACAGTGTTGCACGTGTGACGTCCTCGGTTGGCTCCGGTTGTAACTCTTGATTTTCCTCCGACGCTTTCCTTTGTAGACTGTTCTTTTCTTTTTCTTTGGATTTTCACTTATTTTTGAAGTTGTATCTGTAGTCACTAACTGGGCGCCAGTTGTGATTTTATCCGCAAAAGACGCACCACACACCCAATCCAATAGAGAGTGACTTAATAGACATTTATTTAAATAAAAATCTTTGAGATTATTACTTTAAAACACCTGCAAAACGTTGTCTTTGTTGCAGAGAAACCGTTCTAAACTCATCATAGAGAGTTCAGTTTTATTTTGAAGTTTCATCAGTTCCACTTTTCGTACCACCTGGAAATCAGAACACCATGTTCCTCTTATCTCGGTCGTTCTGAGGCTTCACGGGGTGCTGAAAAAAAGCTAATTGACATGTTACAAATTATTTTGCCTTCCAATTTTCAAGTGAAACAACAGGCTTCCCTCCATGCAAACACACATAATACACTCTGCAGAAGTGCACGGAAATAGCTACAGAATTTGTGTTCTGTGGAAAAGTGTTCAGGGTTTTTTTTTTTTTTCGATCATTAGGTATGTGTGTGCGCCTTCAAACCGGATATGAGTGTGAATAACAGCAAAATACTTCAGTACACTGAGCGTAAATGCACAAGGGAAACCACAGGGCTGCTAACCACCCTCCGCTCACTCAATCACCCTGCCCAAATGGAAAGAGAGACGAGAGGGTGGGGAGGACTTAATGTGGACTTATATGGAAGATGAGACATCACATGAAATCAGTCTCTGCCCTCAGTAATCTAAATGTTAGTCTTCAAACAGGCTCCAGACTAAACTGTCCTCCCTCTGATTGGTACTTGAGTTGCTTCTGTTAACTGACAGGGGTGTGTAATGGTAGGCAAGTGTTGCATGTTTTCCTACAACAGCTATTTCATCACTTCTTTCTGGGCATGTCTAGAGGGTAACCAAAGGTTTGTGAAACTGTCACATGCTGTATGTGTAACGCAGGATTATGAGCCAGGAAGGGAGCTGGTCAGGAATGAATGAGCAAAACTCCGGACTGTTACCCAGGAGACTTGCATCTATTTTAGCCCAAACTATGATCTTTTCCCAAACAGGTCGTTTTTGTGACCAAATCTTACCAAAAGTTAACATTTAGTTTGGTTAGGTGCTGGTTAAGTTAAGAATAAAATAATATGCCAAAGGTGACTGTTGGTTTGACACACAGGACACAAACAGTGATCTCCTGGGTGTAAGAGAAAGAGCAAGTGTGCATGTGCAAATCTAGGTTTACCATTTCTAGCTTTCCCTCTGTGTGTGAAGTAAGACTCAGCTGTCCATGTGGTTTGCCCCTGGACTGGTGGCTTCTGTCAGGTCCTCGGAGAGATTAGAGCCACACATGGCTTTGACAGTGAGAGTTTTGTCCCCACAGATACAGCAGAAGGTGCTCAACAGTTGCTATGCCTCGTACCTATTGCGTCAAGCCCACACAAAACTACTCTCTTTTTTTTTTAGTTCACACAACCACAGATAAAGAGCAAAAGGAAAACCAGAGCAGTGGAACATTTGACACCTTACGCAACTCATAACGTCAAAAAGAAAAGACTCAATTATTGTGTCACATCAAGTCTTTCCGTCTTCCTCTTTCACTCCCACCTGAGCCCACATCACCGGGGGGCTGCTGCATCCTCTCTCGCTCTATCCTCTGCAGAGATGTCGCCTCGCAACAGGCCCCACCTGCACGATTTCACTGGAGGAGGGAGCCAGTCTGTTGTTGAATTCCTCCCTGCAGACCTAAACATGATGTACCTTTCGTAATTAGATGCTTAACAGGAGAGCAGAGCGTCTAGGAGGACTTGCAGGATTCTTCTTAGAGTCCCACCTAAATCATGCTACCGCTAACAAAGCTAGCTACATCGCATCTCATTTGCGCCTAAACAAAATCTGATGTGCCGCCTTTTACTTAACTGAATACAGAAGACATCTGAAATGTTAATGGAAGTGTATGAGCTCTGTTTGGCAGCCTATAGACTGTGACTGTTTCAGCTTACATTTGCAGATATATGCTGCCCCCTGCTGCTGACTGTGTAAACTAGCTGATAAATCAACCAAGATAAGCACATTAAATGCACTTTCTTCATAATTATGTTGATGGATTGATATATATGGAAAATGTTTGCCAAAAATGTTGCATTTTAGTGGTAACTTTCTCTCCTCCTGTTCCTCCAGGCGTGTACATCCTGATAGGTGCTGGCAGTCTGGTGATGTTGGTGGGCTTCTTTGGCTGCTGTGGAGCTGTTCGGGAATCTCAGTGCCTGCTGGGTTCAGTGAGTAAAAATAAATACATGAGTGAGACTGAACTTTTGAAAAAAATAGGCATATATTTTAACTCTATCCTATTTACATAACTTCTTGTCATCTGTGTTTTTCCAGTTCTTTGCCTGCCTGCTGATCATCTTTGGTGCCGAGGTAGCAGCAGGGGTGTTTGGATTCTTAAACAAAGACAGGGTACATTTATTATTTTACAGCTTGAGTCGTGAAATGAGTGTGATTCATCCAAGTGGCTCCGCGTCATTCACTCGTGTCCTCTCTCACATAGATTATCGAAGACGTCCAGAACTTCTACACAACGACCTACAATGAGAACAATAATAGCACGTTGATCATGTCATACCAGAAAGTAGTAAGTAAATCTTTCTTCCAAAACCAGAAAAAAATTGCAAGTTAAAAGCTATTTGTGTTTACATGTGCTTCCTGTTTTTATCTTCCCGCTTTCAGCTGAACTGTTGTGGGACCAAAGTGAGCCCCTGCACTGATCCCAAAACAGATACCAAGGTAAGATCCGACACCAGCTCCAAAATAAGGACGGCAATAAATGTCTGCCCCTTTCCTTTTCAAATAAATGAGTCCTAACTTCTATTGTCTTTGGTGTGCAGGACTGTGAAACAGGCATCAAGGACTTCTTCAACAGTAAGCTCTACATCATCGGGTACGTGGGCATCGGCATTGCAGGAGTCATGGTAAGTCACGATCTGAGATGAGTCTAAAACACACACAAATGCATTCTTCTTTAGGGAATGTTTTTATTTATGTTTTTTTCTTTCAACAGATTATTGGTATGATCTTCAGTATGGTGCTCTGTTGTGCCATTCGCAACAGCAGGGAGGTCATCTAAGCTCGATCGCTGACTTCTACCAATCACAGCTCCCCAAAGACTGTGCAGCCTTCAGGTCAAATGTCATCCTTTGTCCATCATCCACTCTGGGACCCAGGAAATAGACCGTGTTCAAAATATTTCTTTTTCTACTATGGTGCTCCACCCAGCTGTCCTGGCCTGATCTGATCATTATTTTTTACAGACTTTGTGTTTCATTTATTTTTAATCATGGCGCTCCATCTTTTACCACATTTTAATAAGACTTAGATCATTCGCTGGGAACTGTATAATATCTGATGTTGGCCTGACAATCAGTCAAATCAGTTTTTTCCTCATGGCCGTTTGACAACCACTACAAATTTGAACCCACATACTGACGCAGAAGTGTCAATGCTTTCTCACACAGCCTTGACACTGACCCCGGGGCTGTGGGAAACTTTAGCCCGAGAGAGCAATCCAAGGTGAAAGCAGCTGAGTTTGCATATCTGTGCGCAGAAAGGAACACACACACACACACACACACACACACACACACACATGAACGCGCACAGACACACAAGCACAGCAATGTTGTGTCACACGAGACCACAGCCTTAAAAAAGGTTTTCTGGAATCGAAGGGAATCCTGATTGGTGGAGTCAAAGGAGGGTGTCAAGAGAGGGAATGGCCAGTAAATGTTTCGAGAGCGCAGCCCAAGCACTCCACCGTCACACATACAGTAGACACACTTTAGAGTAGAAACTGTACAATCAAAACTCTCTTACGGGATTAGTTTGATATGTTTGGAAAAAGCCAATTGGCCTTCTTTATGTGAGTTACTTGATAGCACTCTCATGTCAAAATTAGCTTAGCTTAGCACAAGGCTAGAAACAACCAGCCTGTCATTGCTCACAGGAAACACTAGGGTAATGGTGAACTAGTTTTGAAACCTTCTGACAATTTACACCCGATTTTGTTCCATTTGGACAGAGACAGGCTAGCTGTTTCCCTCTATTTGGTCTTTATGCTAAGCTATGCTAAGCTAACAGGGCTGCTAGCTGTAACTTACAATACAATGCAAGTATGGTATCAATCTTCTCAGCTAACTCTCATGAATAAGCATGTTTCCCAATATGTTGAACTATTTCAAACAACTTAAACATTTTATCTTTTGGTCAATGTGCAACAATGAATACTTAGAATTTAGCAAATTATGCTGTTTGTTATTTACTTAATAACAGAAATTGATAGAAAAGCAGCCTGCTTTTAGAAATAGTCAGCAAAAATCTAAAGCGTACATGATTTGTCATAAAGGAGTTAAACATGCAGACATCCTGGTAAGCTTTGAGACAAAATAACTTTGAAAATGACTAAATAATTTCTTCCCTCTTTCTGTAATATACTTCACATGCTCTCTTATGTAAGAGAGTGCCCCCCAGTCTGTTGACTGTGTGTTAAGAATATCATGCAGACGTGTGTCGATGCTAAATATAAACCAGCCGGTCAACTGAGAACAGGCACTGAGGCTGTGAAAATCAGTCATCCACACCGGGGCTTTGAACTTCTTCCCACTTCCATCTTATTTCCCTCTCTGTGCCTTAAAGTACACCGCTCACAACTTACAAAAACCAGAAACAACCCCTGTTTTACTCTCTGCCATAACTTTCCCAGCCTGGACTCACCTCCATTTAGTCCAGGTTCAATCAGGCCACTGTTAATGTTTCTTCCTGGTGTCAGGATTTTGGTATGTAAATATGTGTGAGTTTTCTTGTAGTTGTACATTATTTTGTAGCTGATGTGATACTATTTAAACACGCTGTGTGTAGACAGAGGCTTTAGTAGTTGTACAGTGTTATAGTCATGACAGTGCTTGCCATAGTCAAAGCAAATCCACACAACTAAAACAGCTCCTTTTACGTGCCTTTCTTTGATAACAAGCTCTTTCGGAACCACAGGCTGTCTGAACATAGCACGAGATATTTGGAAAAGTTGTGCATAAGTTTGTAGAGTTGGACTGCGTTTAATTGTCACACACATCAGACGAGTAATTGCTGTTTGTTTGTTTTAAAGTGTCGCACTCGACTGTGTCGTCTCTGCCAAGAGAGCTGACGAGGTGAAAGCAAAGATTTCTCTGCCAGATATTTCAAAAGTCTCTTGTGCTGGAGACTTAACACAATTATCTTAATGTTGTTTATCTCCGAGATATATGGAGCAAAAGTCTGTTTTCTTTTACATGTAAGTGTATCGAGGCACGAGTAAGGCGACGTCAACAAATTCGTTATCAATGAGGCTGTTAGGATGACAGTAGGCAGTGTTTACTCTGACGAGTAAAAATAAGATAAACTGGGAACATTTTAGTGCAACCAAATCCACAAAGCTGTTGTTCTCTCCCTCAGTTATATTTGTTTGTGCAAATCTGGAGATGTAAAGTACTGTGCACGGAAAAAGACACTCTGTACACAGTCGAGCCTTTTTGTAATTGATTGTGTGTTAATTTATTTGAATACCATTCCAGGCTTCTCAGGAAGATAGGTGTTTAATAAGTTTAATAAAGGTTAAAGTTTTACACCGTTTGTTGTGTTGTTTTTCATTCCAGAGGTTTACATTCTGATATTTTCAAAGTGATTCCCAAACTGTGGGGCGCGCCAATTTTGTGTAAGGTAAAGGTCAGCCAGGTAAACGTAAGGCTGATGATGAATCTTTACCAAACGTTACAGCTACTAACCCAAAGACAAGGGAATATGACGAGTCATATCTCTCCCTCAGCTTCACCTGTACAAGGCTGGGTAATGAAGAGAGACCACAGTGTGCCTCTAAGTATTAGCGTCTGATAGCATGAAGCCGAACAAGTTAAGATGTCACATCCTGCACACAAAGATAAGCATGTTGATTTTTTCAGATAAAAGTACAGTGAGGGGTAGGGGGGCTTAAAAGTATTTTCATCTACCTGCAGAAAAAGTTTAGGAACCACTGTCCTAACCCCGTCTTTCACTGGAACCGACACAAGAACAAACGTTTGCTTTATTACAAGGTTTTCAAATCAAACAAGTACATGGAATCTATATATATGTCCTACAACTTGTTAAGTTATCTCTTTTTCTTCCACCATTACACACACAACCTTGGTCACATACTCTTTTGGCTGCATGTTTCAGGTGCTGGAAATACACCAGTGTGTTAACACACACTCGGTCCTTTCTAGGACTGCATTACACCCTCTGTTTGTTGCCAATGAAAACAGGTTGGTATACGTAAAAAAGTAGGCATTAAACACTTTGTCTATTCTTTATAAAGGAGCATAAAAAATAAATCCCCTCAGCACACATCTATGACTGTTAAATATATCTACTGTAGCAGCTTATACTGTAGTAGTAGGTATATATTTAGAAGGAATCAGGTGATCCCCCTGGAACCCCAATCCTACTAATTACATTAGTACACAGTATGAGGAAGTATCTGCTAGACTTTATGAGAGTTATAAGCAAAGTGTGGCTTTAAAGCAGCTTGTGAAGAAAAGAGACTTGTTTTAGAAACGATTCAAACATATAAACTGAAGGGATTTCTCTTGGATTTCTTCCCACCTGATTATATTTGATGTCTCACGCGATTATGTAGGTTTCCAGGATTAGCTGCATGAGTTTCATGTCAGAGTTTCCTCTTTCTGCACTTGAGCGTAACAGACAGCTGAAGATGTAGTCGAGAGGATAGTTATGCATGCGATGCAGCAGAGGCTCCAGGATTACCCAGGCTACAGTTACCCCAACACTGCAGCATGAGCGCTTTTACCGCCACAAACGTATCCATGCCAGTGAATCATGTTTAGAGGAGTAGAGTAACATCTCTTAAGCTTGCATCAGAAAAAATTAGACTTTGTTAGCAAATGAGTTCCACCTTTGTGACTGTAAAATAGAATATGCCATTCACAAATAACACAAGTAAACACTGCATTTAAACATATTTATTCAGGATTGAGAAATCTGTATTTACACGTGTCATTCTAAAATGAACTGCTTTCAAAACTGGTTGAAACATTTTGAACATGTTGAAATGTTTCAACTTATTTTGAGAAAATAAAAAAACATGATAAATATTTACAGTGATAAAATCATTGAGCGAACTTTGACCGATGACATGTCAAGAAGAGAGAGAGAGTGCAGCCCATTGCCAAACTCTTTTCTGATCAAGTTGCCTACCAGGATACATTCATACGGGCTCCTGTGTACTTAAACTGACAAGCGCAGTCATTGACAACCGCAGTCAACTTAGAGACAGTGGCTACTTGTAAGTCATGTTGCACTTTTTTCAGAAGACTTGGTCCCAAAAGCACAACCAATCCAGCTAGTAAAGTCTCGTCCAGTAAAGTCTGGCCCTTATTGAGCTGTTTAGCTGCAGAGGCTTGCAAGTTGCAAAAACATTGAACAGGCTGCCACGGGAAGATTCCCAGTGCCCAGTGAAAAAGCCAAACACCGAAACCACAACTTTGAAAAATAAACAATAGAAATCCTCTCAGGTTAGCTACAGTCTTGTGACCACCTATAAAGCAGTGTAGATAAGGAGGTTTCCCATTCAGAAGCACAGAAAACCCCTGCTTGAAATAGTAAGTGGTACAAGATAGGATCCCTGTGGCATCCCGTTGGACAGGAAGTCCAAATGTTTCTTCTGTTCAAAAGCATCGACCACCTGAACAATCCGTTTTTCCGATCTTTTACCAAACAGGCAGTTTTATCATTTGACAATCGTGTTAGGAGAGAAATTATTTTCCTAATGATATCTGCTTTAAAAATAAATACACTATGTACATTTACAAGGACCAATATCCATTGCCCTGTTTCACATGTAACCCTGTAAAGGATTGAAGCTATTCAAGTAAAGTGTAACAGCCAATGTCTTGTGGTTACCAAATGGAGCAGTTGAAGGGAAGATACAGGTTAGGGTTACATTGGAGGGTAATTGATACAGAGGGATAGGGACTTAATATACAGAAACAGGGGGAAAGGCGTGATGCCACAAGAGAACAGTAAACATTATCCTTTGTAAAATGGTCAATGTTAGACTAAC
Organism: Semicossyphus pulcher; assembly: GCF_022749685.1. Classification (NCBI taxonomy): domain Eukaryota; kingdom Metazoa; phylum Chordata; class Actinopteri; order Labriformes; family Labridae; genus Semicossyphus; species Semicossyphus pulcher. The sequence continues at coordinate 17,881,781 of NW_027211637.1, forward strand.
ACTATTTTTTTCTTAGAATAAGCTCCAATAAAGTCCATATGTACAGGCAAGTTTCAATTTCTGTCTCTTAAATAATTAATAGACATGCTAAAGGTATAAATTGAAACCATCTTAAACAAAATGGTATCTGTGTGGTCCCTTTAGCGTTTTACTCAGAAACCCTCCAGCAATAAAAAAGGTACACAGTAACAAAGAGCTGGGTCCATGGATATACCCAGGGCATAGCTGCCTGTCATTTAATGAGGTGGTAGACTCAGAAACAGCTTGTTTATGCAGAGTAGATGTTGTAGGGGGTGTACCCCAGCAGGAACTCTCCAACTCCTACAAAGTACACAACCTGGGCGATGCCAAAGAGCGGTGCGATTACCAAGGCGCGGCAACTGGCACCTTTGAGGAAGGCTCCAGGACCCTCCTTTCTCAGGATATTTCTGCAATGGAAGAGAAAGCGCAGTGTTAGCATGTAAACTGTGCCATTCGTGGTGAGCTAAAGGTATGTTTCATTACTGTATGGCGAATTTACCTGACACAGTCCACCACTCCATTGTAGGTTTCTTCGTTAGCTCCTTTTCTGAGCGATTGCAGCCTTGTCTTGACCACTGCACAGGACATGCCAAAGAGTAAAACTGAAGTTCAGTTCACTGTTCCCCAAACATTGACCAGTTATCTGTTTAGATTCACGTATATATACAATCACTCACCGTCACAAGGGCTGACAGTCACAGCAGCAACACATCCAGCCAGGCAGCCGGACATGAAGGACCAATAGAAGGGCACAGATGGGTCTTCAGAGGAACGCTGGCCGAGCTGGTGCAGATGTGCAAAAAGTGGGAAATACACCATGGAGAATGGGATGTCCCTGAAAGTGCCAAGAAATAAGTTAGCACTTAAGAGACCATTGACCAATGATGGAAAACCAGTTAAGCAAAAGCAAGCTTTATTTCACCTCATCAATGTGGCTCCGAGACCCCTGTACAGTCCTGTGACTCCTTTGGTCCTCAGCAGCTCTCTGGTGATCTCTGTAGCCGACACTCGCATGACTTGAGGCCCTGGGCTGGTGTTGTAGGAACGGCTAAGGACAGCGCTGGTCCCTCCCATCTTCAGAGTCGTTACTACACTGGGTACCACCCTCTGCTGGGCCGCTATCAGACACAGGAGGCACGCTTTAAGTTAACACTTTTTCAGTAGCTTCTAGCTGCAGTGTCAGCAAGGACGTACAGTTTCATGTCATCTGTAATACTTTTTCTTTTTGATGTAAGTTTTGAACCAGTTTTACACAAGCAGAAGGGCCATTCAAAAACTGCAAACTCCAAAAGAACAGCAAGTAGAATGGCAAAAAAAAAGGTTAGCAAACATGGGCGCTAACTCGCTAGCTGGCTCACTGGTCCTGTACTCCGGCCCTTTAAAGAAAGGAATACTAGAAATAACTTTTTACAGATTTTGATCTGCATTTACAACAGCCAATAGCTCTAAAGTGTGTCACATCCCGCTGTGATTTGGCACTCTCAAAGAAGAAGAAGTAGAGTGTCCAAAAAGTTAGCAAACACGGGTGCTAGCTCACTATCTGGCTCATGGGTCCTGCGCTCCGGTACATTGTTTGGCTTGATACTGGCATTTAGGGGAGGATCAGTGCAAGACACGTGATTAAAAACTCTTAAACATTTAGTTTGATACGGTGGGGACTTTAACAATGGAGTTTATTTGCCCTGAAGCTACCCTTAGCCTAAGTATCTCATAAGTAACTGCCCATAGCTGGTCAGTGCATTACTATGTAGGACTGGTTTCTTTTCTAAGGGTTATAACGAGGCAGTGTATTTCTAATCTTGAAACACTGTTGAACACCTTCAAAACAAGCTGTAGGCAGAGGGCTGGTAGTCTATTCAGATGTGATTACCTAGCCTTCCAGCATCCTGCAGCTGAATCTTGAGCATCTCCATGGGTGTGGTGACGATGACTTGGCACATGCCTGCACAGCATCCTGCCAACATTTCCTTGAAAACTGTCAACCTGCTACTGAGAGAAAGAGATATGAGACACATAGGGAGTTGAAAACCAATGAATGACATTTCCAAAAAAAAGTATCTCTTTCAGTGCTGCTACTCACCCATCTTTGCTCAACTGGTGGCGGAAGAAGTCATTAGCTGCTAGTTTGATGGCCTTCTCTGGGGTTACCAAGGTGAGATTTACTGCAGCACCTGCAACATCAATTATTCTTGTTGACAAACTCTAAAAAAACACATAGAAATGATCAGTTTGGAGAGTGTAATTAGTCTTACCTCTGTACATGCCAAAGTAGCCTTCAGATTTCACTGTCTTTATGAGGCAATCCATCCTGAATGCAAAAAAAAAATGTTATGAGAAACACTTCAGGGCTTTATGCAAGGAGAAGGTTGTCTTATTATGTTCAGCTATTACAAAATAAGTTGAGTGTATAAGGGCTTTCAATATATCTTAAACAAGGTCTGGGACAAACCATCAGTGATCTTTTCAATGGAGGATGTGGTTCTTACATGTTCTTGTAGAGTTGTTGCCCGCTGCGTTGGTTCTGCAGGCGGGTCTTGGCCAGGTCGATCGGGAACACACAGGTGACTCCCACCATGCCTGCAATCCCTCCATTGATCAGTTTGGCTGGGAGGCTGTCGAAGGGCAAGTCAAAACAGACAGGCGCAGAACAGTCATTCATTTTCTCACCACATTTCTACAAGCGGAGTAAAGTGAGGCTCTGCCAGGTGAGGTGGCTAACCTGCTGAAAACGTGGCTCGGTCATTGAAAACACAAGATCAACGATCAAAGATATGATATGCACAGGGAAGTAATTCATCATGCTTTTTTAAGTGTATGCATACTGTATGTGAGGCATCAGCATTTCAACAGTTCTGCGTATTGGGTGACTGCCTCTGGGAATCTGGTCATCCAAAAATAACTTGTCCACAGAGTAAATCAAAGCTTCACATTTATGCAGGAAGCATTATTCATACTAATGCATCTATAATTTAGCTCATAAGCGGCGGAGAAGAAAAATATCACAAACCTGAACTGTTTACTTTATAAAATGATTGAAATATAAAACATAAAAGCATGCTATATTCCTATAATTTTCTCTGAGCAGCCAGTTCACGCAAGAGGATTAACTGTCCCGATGGAAAGGGCAGCTTCTTACCTATACTGCTGTTGCTGGGCCATGGTTCTTGGATGTTGTGGGTGCAAAGGTTGGTCGGCACAGACGAGGAGGACGCGGAGGGAGAGCAGGCTTAGGGTCCCCAAGAGACTCTGAGCAAGGCAAGAGTAGAAAGAAGCTGGGGGTTATATATATAGAGGCAGGTCCAGCCCTGCAGATACAGGGATAAAATTCGACTTTACTCTCCACCCACTGCATCGCCAGCCAAGTGCTGCAGCCTGCACGTCTTCACCCCTCTGAAAGCAAGTCACACAGCTTCCAAGGACACAACTTTTAACTCTGTGAGGGGGGAAAGTGCCAGGAGCTATCAGTTTCTGATCAGGGTTAAGTCAGACGTGTTACATCATTTAGAAATCGGATAAGTTAGCTGACTGCACAATGTGTGATTAGTTTTACTCATATATAAACCTCTTTGTTTCTTAAACGTATGGAGTCATTGAAGTCTTTAAAGGTGATAGAAAATGATCTTGTGCCCACAAGATAACACTTATTCAAGTATAATAACTAAAATAATAACCTGTGATGAAGATTAGATACATAACCTTACAGCCCAAATGGTAATTGTGTACCTTTGACCCCCGAATTCTACATCAGTTCCTCATGAGTTCAAGTGGACAAATTGGCCAATTTTGACAAACTTGAGGTCATAATGAATTTGACCTTTGACCTCCAAAATTTACATTTGTACAACATTTGAAAGCCCAAAGTTAGAGTCTACTCTCGTCAGAGATATAGAGCATTCGGATTCACTAATGTACCAAACAACTGAAGATCCCACCATCCAGCGTTTAATCCAAAGAGCAAATGGAGTTGGTTGACGTTCTTGAAGACGTTTCACCTCTCACCTCTCACCTGAAAGGCTTCTTCACTTCAATTTTTGAAATACATACAATGGTTGTTTACTGGCAGAGAAGCATACAAATGTACCTGCAATTAGAACAATGTGTCAAAGTTAAGGTTGTAGTAGAGTGACATTTTATAAAAATATAATCATCAACTTGAAAAGTAGAAAGTACAACCAGCAACAATACTCAAATAAAAAAATATCTGAAACAAACAACAACAACAACAACAACAACAACAACAACAACAACAACAACAACAAGACAGAAATAAACAGCAACAAAAATAAACAAAACAAAACAAAAATAAATAAATACATATACACATACATCAGATATTATAAACATAATGAAACCTGCAGTACTACATCACCAACATTTCAATAAATAAACAACTATCACCCTTTCAAATAACTAATTCACTATGGGGGAATTTAGTTCTTTTGACATATTGGAAAAAGGGGCCCCAGATGTCATCAAATTTATTAGATGAGCTATGAATTGAAAGCCGAATCTTTTCTAATTTGATGAAATATAGGATATCTCTTATCCAGTTGGTATGGGAAGGAGGTGTTGCTGATTTCCAGTTGATCAAAATTAGACATCTGGCCAATAAGGTTGATGGTGGAGGGAGGGCAATGATGGAGCCACACCAAAAACAGTGCACTGAAAGCATCAGCCTCAATTTTCTCCCTGATAACATCAGACAGGGTATCAAAAATGTTCATCCAATATCTAGATAGCGATGGACAGAGCCAAAATGTGTGAATAAGATTTGCTGGAGATTGTTGACATCTATCACAGGCTGGGGAATGATCTCATATATTTTCGCTAAGCAAGCTTTAGTATAATAGGTACAGTGTATAAGTTTACACTGAATAAGCCTGTGTCTTGTACAAATTCAGGATTTGTGTACCCTTTTTAAGATCTCCATCCAAAGATCATCTGATATTTCTTCCCCCAAATCCTCCGACCAAAGATCTTTTATGGAGTTCAGTGATTCTGGGCGCAGTAGCTGAATTTGGTTATATACAACAGAAATTGAACCCTTTAAAGTTGTAATAGGTATGAGGAAACTATCCAAGGGTGTAGCGCTGGGTAGGTTGGGAAACCCAGGGAACATATTGTGGACATAACTGCGAACCTGTAAATATCTAAAAAACACTGTTGTTTAGGGAGTGAGAATGTATTTGAGAGCTCCCGGAAGGATGCAAAGACATTATCGCAGTACAGATCTTTAAAGGTCTTGATTCCCAAATTGGACCAAACCAAAAAGGCATCTACTAGAGATGGAGGAAAAACATGATTAGCAACCAGCGGAGCATTGATAGATCCTGACTGGAGGCCAAAATGTCGTTTAAACTGACCCCAGATCTTGCAGGAGTTTTTAACCAACATGTTCTTGGTATAGGGAGAAATAGATGATTGAATAGGTGCATGTACTAGGGCTTTAAGTGAGACCGGATTGGCAGAATTGGCCTCCAGAGCCAGCCACGTAGGGGGGGGGGGGATCAAGGGCTTCAAATATAAGCCAGTATTTCAAAATCCTAATATTGGCAGTTCAATAATAGAACCTGAAGTTCGGAAGAGCCATCCCTCCAAGTGGTCTTGGTCTCAAGGCTTCTTCACTTCTAAATTGACTGGTGGACCGAGCTAGAAATGTAACCCTCTACTGGTCTTTAGTGTGCTAATAGATGTAATCAAATGAGAGTCGTTAGCCTGTGCTGTTGGCCTAGTAACAATGAGAGTCGTTAACACCCTCCGGTGTTGGTGGGTTGTTGGAGTTCTCATGATCCAAAGTATGGGTGTGGTTTCTGCTGTTTGGGCAGAGAAATGAAATCTGAATTGCTCTGTTAAGTGAGGGTTGTCCAACCTACAGTAGATGGGTTTCTTAACACCTGTTTCAAACCAGTGGTTTTCTCTGGCCAGGATTTGATTTGGTCTTCAAAGGAGCGTCCTTTGTCCTTAAGATGTAGGTGGACAGCTGAGTCCTGACCTGAGGAGCTGGCCATGTGTTTGTAAAGGGGAAGTTTTGTTTCCCCCGATATACAGGTCTTCACATTCCTCATTGCATTGTACTGCATACGCTACATTGTTCTGTTTGTGTGTATCGGTTTTGTCCACTGGGTGTCTCAAGCAAGTCTCGAGTCATTTTTTCTTGGGCAAGGGAAGTCAAGTCTAGTCCTTAGTTAAGTCAAGTCAAGTCCCAAGTCAAGTCACTTTTTTTCCACCCAAGATACAGCACTCTTACCTCTCGTATCCAGTCTTTATAAAGAGAAAAGACAAGATATTAGTAGCTCGTCTAATAATGATATTATTATTGGCTAATTCATAAAACCTGTTCAAAAAGTATGACAATTAATTGTATCTGTATTATCTTGGCACAGACGCAGCCATGATGATGGTCTGGTCTGAGACAGTATTGAGTAGTAACAAGTACGACTGATGAGGCTTCTCTTTGGGGAAAAACATCAGGTAGCGGTGGGCTTTGATGTAGCGTGTTGCCATAGTGAGGAGTTTGACTGAAAGCTAGTCATCCAATCATGATAACCACATACCGGGGAGCTTTTTGAGTCGTCCAATCATGACTCCCAGTTTGCGCTGCATACATACTCGATTCTTAGACAGAAACTTTGAATTATATAATTTTATGTTTAACAGCTATCTTTCAAACTTACGAACACATGCAAGTCATCCGAGTCATCATGCCTAAAGTCAAGTCAAGTCTCAAGTCATTAACTTGCAAGTCCAAGTCGAGTCTCAAGTCATATATTTTTTGTCAAGTCAAGTCGCCAGTTATCAAAACAGTGACTCGAGTTGACCCGAGTCCAAGTCACCAAGTCTCTAGTCCACATCTCTGACCCACAATGCAATGCAGAGACTGAGCCACTGTGGCCCCTGTGCGCAGGCGTTTCAGAGAAGATTTTGGTGAGTAAAATAGCCTAAAACTCGTAAGTTTTTAGTCAACAGAACATCTGAAAATCAAACAAAAGAAGATCTTTCTCCAAAAGTAAAATTGCAGAAATGAGGCTTTAGGCTATTTGACATGAAAGGGTGCTTATTATACTCATTTATCTCTGTATAAATGAGTGTTAGTATCATATTATTCATTTCATTCATTTACACAGGCAATACACTCAAAGCTTTAATTCAAGCTCAGTAATGTTTTATTGCAATATCTTGCCTAACAAACTAAAATAAAACACATGACCATCTGAGGAGCTGAGATGCACAACAATAACATATCAACAAGCAGAAACATCTCTGATCCATCAAGTCCAACAGCCGTTTCATTTGATTTGCAGGTGCATGGCATGTTGTCAGGTTTCCAAAGTAGGCTTGTTGTTCCTCTTCATGCTGCCAAGGGTCGAGCTGCAACTGTCATAAGAGATCCTGGGCGTGCGGACACAGTGGTGTAAACGTGTGTTGCAGCGCCTGCAGCTGCACCGATGGGCCGAAGGATAATACAGCTGTGAGTTTACATTCTCAGGGCAGCCTGGCAGGTGGGCAGGTCGATACACCAGGGAGAGGGGCACACAGCTCCGCTGGATCAGGAAAGTCCTCCCGAAGCGTCCCTTCAGATTGGTGTCCTGAGAGAAGAGAGACAGGGCTGTTAGAGGCACAGATTTCAACCCAAATTATTAAACATAAAGTTTCTGTGAAAAGTGCGAAGCAGCTCTCACCTGTGTGTAGCAGTAGCCGCTGCAGATGGTGGTGTTGACAGCCACACACTGGGCACAGTCGTGCCTCTCGATCCATAAGGTGTGATTCTTCACTGTGCAGATGCACACAATCCAACCCATCATCACACACAGCAGCAAGCATTTTACCACTACAGATGGCATGCTGAAAGACACAAACAAATGTGCAGTGAGACAAAAGATAGAAGATGCATTCAGGACAAAATAATGAGTTATATTAGTTTGTTAAAGTTCATGCAAACATAAATTAATAGACAAATAACACACCTTGAAATGTGTCTCTATGTAACAAAAAGAATATGTATCAAAAGGCAAAAAGTGGGACTTAAATGTGCCCCTGAGTTAATTAAAAATGACAGAAAATATGCACCCAAGTGTGAAGAATTGGATTGCAGGGGAAATTATTTCAGGTATCTAATAAATCTCTGCTCTCTTTTGCCAGAGGGAGGATTTTTCTCCTCTTGTTAAGTCTGCTCTGTTCCCCAACTCTCCCTATTCCTCTCCTCTGTGCATTTCTGAAACAACCAAGAGTGTCAATCTGCTTTTATGGAAACACTAATCCCCCTCGACTTCAGTCTGCAACATCATTCCGCAAATCACATGTCAGCTGCGTACAATGTTTGGAGTTAAAAGTGGTCTAAAAACCCACATACGCACAGGGATGGAGACATAACGTGGGTCTGTTTGGTGTTGCCGTGGATTTGAAGTGTTCTTTCTCACAGGTCATATGGGCGAATATGGGCTCAACTATTTGGGATGGTTTGGACAAAAAGCAACAACAAAGTTATACAACTGTGTCCCCGACCCTCACACGGTCGGGGCTGGTGAAAACTGATCCATGTGGTTGAATCAGCTCGTTTTAGGTCAGGAGCGCGCCCACCATATGTTTGAATTGTGAGTGCGTCCTCCTTTTACATCCACATCTTTAAGTCTAAAGGAAGACTGTATGGGCTATATGTGCAAATAACTGATACATTTATGAATGAACTATCAAATCAGAGAAATGAAGATGTTGGTAAAAGTGTTATCATATTTAGATAAACCTGAAATAACATTAAATATAATATTTTCCCTCTGGGCCAGGATATATGTCACCCAAAATACTGATAAGCAATTAAAGAATTGGAGAAACGCTTCATTAAAGAATATTAACATAAATAAAATCTAATTATTATTTTAAACATTTTTTTTTGAATAAAAATGTGATTATTAGCATGATCTGATTTGGCTGCTGCTGGGTCAGCACTCACATGTTTCCGTCAATCCTTTGGAAAATGTTACACTCATCCCTCATGTAAGCCATTAATGCTTCCATTACTCCCATCTGTTCCTAATGCGAGCGGTCATGTGCCCGCAGACTTTTCTCTCACAAAGTCATTAGATTAGATTAGATTAGTCATTGATTTTATTGGGAACGATTTAACCTTTTTTTTTTAATAACATACATTTATTAAAATTTGACGCAATAATATATAGTACTGCCAGTATGGTTATGGCCCAGAATTCTTTGTGACACTCCTGGTTACCGAGAACTTAGTAGTAGTTATTGTATTTTACCTGCTGCAGCAATGTTTTGTTGTTTTTTAATTGTCAACCTGCCTGATTGACTTAAAACATAATTTAAGTGGCTCAGGTAGTGCTAAATCTCACTCTAACTGTGAAGGGTCTTTTTCAACATGAAAGCTATAAGACAACTGTTGAGGATGCTAGGAAGTGGTTTGTTTACACGAGAACTGGTTGTAAACATATTTTTGATCATTTGAGAAACCCCAAATAATGCTTTTTTTTTCATCCTAAAGTCAAATTTTTTTTGAGAACGTATCTGCACCTAACTGCATTATCAACAAACATAAAGATGAGCCATAGACCAAATATATTGATCTTTAATGAAATACATAAATTAATGCTGAAGACTTGGACAATATTTTTTGCTGCTGACCCGGCCTTTGTTTCTGTTTTTGCTTTAAATCCTTCATGTCGGGTCGCAGTTATGCAACAAATCCATCAGATAAATAGAACAAAGTGGGTCGTGGGCAGTTCACAAACTACCTGCCCTGACACAGATGCAGCGTCTCTGACGCGGATGGATTATTATTTGCGTGAGGAAGCTTTTTGAAACATGGATCTATACATCTCTGCAACCAGCAGAGCATCAGCTTAGTGTTCAGCAGTGTCAAAGGACAGCAGAGCAGGTGTGCAGGTTAGAGATGTGGCTACAACTCTTTATACCTGAATTTGAAGAAAGAGCTGAGATCTGTTTCTTGTGCTGACAAATAAAAAATAATAACACTTTATTTGACCCTAAAAGGCAGCAGTAAAACAGAGACACGGGATACAGACACATTGATAGAAAGGTCAAACTAACAGGACAGGTCATTTGTCCTTCTGGTCAACCCTTTCCTTTTCTTGTTGTACATGATGTCTGAGGTTTTAATTCTGTGGCTCTCATCACGCTGTGCCGGTAACTCTACACGCTCTGATAAGGCCGTGGAACTGGGTCAGACAGAAACATGAGGCCCTTTTGTTTTATAGGGGCCGTGCCCCAGCGTGCCCCGGCAGGTCAACAGGTCACAATCAGAGAATAACAAATCCTTTTTCAGACGATTAGCCCAAGAAATATTCTCTTTATTCTCTCCTGTTTCATTTGATTTTAATGTATTATGATAATGTGCAAAATTAAACTTTATTCCTAAAAGCCGCCTTGGATCCAATCTAAATTTAAATACACTATTTGTTAAAATTCAATGAATACTTGTTACGTGTGATTTGCCATAATTTTCCTTGAAATTTTGCACTGCACACTTGACAAACAGGCCAAAGGTCAAGTGTATTACGCTTTACAACCCTCATCATTCTTCTGTATTATTCCACTGTCCTTTGTTAAATAGAACAGTGGCATAGTGTTGATTTTACTCTAGTTTTAACACTGAGGGCATTGATTCAATTCAAATGTAAAAGGTGAAAATCAGAATATGGATGGGGTTTATTCTGATGTAGGTTTACACATTTTAGGAATTGGAAACTTGGAACTTGGAAATATGATAAGAATAGAAAGCAAGTAAGCAGCAGTACTCCCACTGTCAGGAAACGAAATAAAATATAATAACAATAATAATAATATTAAATACACTTACACAATACACTTACACTGACTAAACCAGTCAGTTTCATACAAAAATAAATCAAAAGTGGGAGGAGAGTAGTCTGAATTGGGTTCTGGAGCTGTGCCCCACCTCATACATCGCACTCATTTGCCAGCCGCGAGCGATTCCAAGCCAGAGAGCGTCACATCCACCGGAGCTGACAAGTTGCAGCCACTCGGCTTCTCCTGCTACAACCGCTCACATTGGCCCATGCTTTCTGTTCACTCGCTCACCCGAATCAGGTGATACCCTGCTAGGGTAACTATTGGCTCTTGTCTCAGACCTTCCCCGAGGTGATTGGTGGAGTGACGAGCACTCAGCACGTGACCTCTACAATGAGCTTCCACCCACGGAAGTAAAAGAGGGGGACTCGACGTATTAATAACACCTCTTATGTTCTTGAACCCTTTGTAGCGGTGCAACTAACAATAAACTGTTGTATATATTTTTAATGGTTAGGTTTCCCATGACAAAAAAGGCTTAATATCGACATCATACAATAACTAATTTCCACGTCTTGGTATTTATTATAGTGTTGTTTTGGTGAAGCGCGACTTCCAAGCGCGAAGCATGCTGGGTAATGAAGCCGTCCCTCCTATCACGTTGACCAACTTTCCACAATTAAAACCGTATGAATCTGGCGACCAAATGCGTCTACAAATAATGTTATCCGTTTAAGTAATCAGCAATCTTTCACCTAAAGACAATGTAACCATATGTTCAGTAATTTATTTGAAGATACTCGATTTTTAATCGAAACTACGGATGGTCTTCTCGTGTTATTTTTACACAAGGAAAAAAATTAAACCCTTTTGTTTGGTCTGCAAAATGTCTGTTTTGTGATTTTAAGGTCCTATTAAATGTTATGTCTAATATTAAATTAGGAAAGACAACAAACTGAAGTTTTAAACTGATCAATGCAACACTTTCTTTCATAACACATTAAATCATCATGTATTTTTTAATTTGCTCTACTCTGAACTTTTAACTGGAGTTCACAGATCAGGCAGTCTGTGACCTCCTTCGACCAGTAGATGGCAGACAAACACAATCTCACATCCTGCTCTGGATCATGATTGAGCTCCTGTGTGGATGCATCTTTTGTTTGTTTGTTTTCCACAGGCAGATGTAACCTGAACAGCTGAACAGCATAACTCAGCAGAGCAGAAATGTTTTATAACACTCCCAGCCCCAGAGGAGACAGTCATTAAGTCACAACTAAAATGAACATGGCCAGATGTCACAGCTGGCTCTTTGCCCCACAGCCCACAGGTAAAGGTGTTATTGACCCCTTTTATTTTGAGTGAAGAAATTCAGGCTGAAAGGCTTGTGAAACTGCATAATCTTTGTGAACACACACACAAATGGACAGAAAAGTAAGTGTCACTGAACATCCTGTTTTCTTGGTCACATAATAAGTAGCCGAGTCAAGGCCCTCTTCACGTGCAGAGACAAAGACAGAGTGGATGAACGTGTTTGACACAGGATTGTTGTTGAGACATTTGTGGAACCTGTAGAAAATGAAGCATCTCCAAGGACAGTCAATCCTTTTGTCTCTTCTCACACCAGTTGCTAACACATTTGTTCCACCCTCTAATATGGCAAAGAAAGGTGACATTCCTAAAAATTGATGATGAACCTGCTATTTTTATGAGAATATCAAACATTTCATCTTCTCCTGCCATCCAGGTTTTATTGCTCCCAACAAAAAACAGGAGCCTGTTTCATTGTGTGAGAGAGAGAGCAATATATCTGGGGCCATTTTTGCCCTTGGTGCACCTCAGGAGGAAGAAGAAATAGTTTGACCCAAATCATCATCGGTGTCCTTGAAGACACCTTTTATTAATAACCTCAGGAATCTGGAGACCTCCTCCTCCCACCTCCTCTCCGTTGTGTTATTCCCTGTCCTAACTATTATCCCACCTCCTTTTTTTTGGTTTGTCTGCACCTTCACGTTCGCTCACATAGACCCGAAAGGCCCCCACAGGGCCTGGAAATCAATCTCACTGAGCTTAAAATAATCAACCTAGTTGTGGAAGAGGGCTTACCAGTAACATGTAGAGTATCCTCTGTTCTTCCTTGGAGGATGAGGAGTGTCAGCCATCTTGGGTTTTCTTTAATTTCAATAACATAATGTGTAAATGACAACCTGCCTGTTCTGAAAACAGGAGGGAGATAAAGGTTGTTGTCACTCCCTAATTGGTGACCCCTGTCTCGGTGAGATTTGACCCCCAGACAGCTGCAGAAATATCATCGATCAGCCAGGGTAAGAATAGCATCTGGAAGCCGGCTTGTTGCCGTCACTGCAAACGTCTCCTCCTCACCAGTTTGGGTAATTAACGACAGCGGTCACAGCGACGCATCCAGCCGAAACTTCAAACAATCTTCACCCCTGCCTGTTACAACCTTTAACTAATGAGTCCTTCTGCCATTTAAGCCGCCTGTGTGAGGGAACAATTGGGAAACAGCAGCGTGACCCAGGTCTGATATAAAGGGACACATTTAATGAAATACAATCCACTGAAGTATTGTTTTTGTCTTTCTGCTCTATTTTCCTTTTCATGTTTTTTTATTGTGTCTGCTGAAGTTTGTTTTCAGACTGCTATTGATTTTTAAAGGGATGCAAATTTTTTTCCCAAGCCAGTGCTGAAGTCAAGGAGGCATTGCCCGCCCTACATTACAACTCAAATATAGCTGTAGCAATTAAGGCCAACTCTCCTATGCTACATTAAGCATGCGGGAGAAATCAGTCTTTATTACTGTATTATTTATCTGTGAATGTCAGACTGGGCAGACAGAATAAGACATGGGGAGCACTCTTAATTTGATTCTGCATGAAAATGGCTGCAGAGATGACCCAAATGCATCTGATTCACATTGACTTTTGCCCTTTAGAAGTACAGGGATAACAGGGTTAATATTAGCAGTGATAGTGGTCATTTCTCTCCCTTCTGCTTTCATTCTCTCTCTTCCTTCTTCACTATAGCTGCCAGGAGGAAGAGTGAGGTAATTACAACCTGCCTCTGACCCTCGCTGGCCTTCAGCCACAAAGAGGAAGGCCACAAAAACAGAAGACGATGGAGGAACATAAAAAAAAAAAAGAAGCATTAAGGGGCAGAATGGGAGAAGAATAAAGAGGAAGAAGAGATGGCAGAGGGAAAGAAAAAACAGGGAAGAGAGTGACTGATGAGTGACAGAACGAGGATGAAGAGGGCAGGCGAGAGGAGAGGAGAGGGGGGCGAGCAGGATGGCAGAAGGAGAAAGGGAGGGTAAGCTTCCGACAAAAGGAAGTGGGAGACAATCCAGTAAAACACATGGTGTGTGAGTGTGTGTGTGCATTCCCACACATGTTGCAGCAACAAACATGGTAAGTGAGTGCAAGCGGTAGATGGTCACAGCCCTAATAGCATTATATTACTTGATGCCAAATTTGAAATATACGCTAGAAGGCCAGATTGCAGGCTGTTAGGGATTTAATTCTAAATTAAGCCTCTATGGAGAAAATTTGCATGTAAATCCATGTACCGAAGCATTACTCTGTGTAAGCACAACAATTAGAAGCATTTAAATCAGGGAGTTAAGACATCTGAGTGGGTGCCATAAAGATGAGAACACATGAACACACACAAAGGAGTGTGCTCGAGTCAGGATGATAATTATTGAAATACATTTGAAGCGTGTGAGGTTTATAATAGCTGGTATCTAAACTCACAAACACACACACGTTGACTAAATAACAGCAAATGTGAGAGAAAGGGAAAAGCAAAGGAGTGCAGATAAACAGTGTGAAAGAAGGGAGGCACATTGTGACAAAGTGAGTGAAGGAGAGCCAGAGCTCTGAGCCCTCCTTCGACACGGCTGCTGGCCTTGAAGCCTGTCTGCTCCGAATGGCACATTTGGCAGAAAAGGGATGTTTGCGCTGAGTTCTCAAAGCGACAAAGCATTTTACTTTCATCCCAACAGCTGTGCAGCCCGCTCTGCTTTTATGGTAGTTGACCTCTTCACTCCGTCGCGCTGGAAAACAAGCTTTGTCCAGCAGCGTAAGGTCGCCAACAGAATGTTTTCTAGCTTAGTTTGATGCACTTGCAGAGGTGAAGGTCGGTGATTAACAACACAAAAACAGTGACTCATGATGATGATTCATAATGACACATAATGGTCATCTCACACCTCTGTGTGTGCCGGCCTGTGATCAACACCTGGTACCTACATCCTACTAGGTTGTTAAGAAGACTTCATCGTCTGACCTGAAGAGCACGCACTTTATTTGATCATTTCAATACTTAAAGTAAGTCAGTAGACTTACTGAAGAAGAGGTTTATGGTACTTGAAGTTTCTTGTGCTGCTTCCTCTTGATTTTAAATCCAAAACAAGTGAGAAGGAACTACTTTACATCTAGTTGACTTAAGTTTCGAATAACCATGATCTGGATGAGAACTTTCGCAGTCTTATTCCAGTGATTGTTTGAGGTAAACATCTACAATATTACACAATATAAATCAGTAAATATTCCATAAAAATAAAGTCAAAATATGCGCGTCAGGATTTTTGAGTTGCAATGTTGGCAAAAGAAATGTAAATATTCCTTCCACCACTGTCAAATATCCAGGAGGCAGCCAAAAGAACAGGAGCACCTGAAGCCTAATTATAGTATTATTCTGACACAGTCATTGTTAGTCAGACTTTATGGTAATATGTGGAGCGGTAGTTACCCCAACACTACAACACACACATACATGATATGTATGGTGAGCGCAAGCTTACAAGTCATGGTCGCATTTGCCTGTAAACATGCATTAAACCTTCCCTGATGAGACTTTATAATGATCTTTTTATTATTCGTGGATCTTTAGTTTACTCGTGTCACACACACACACACACACAGAGATACACACACATGCGCGCACCTTTGTGAGAATATATTTTCAGCAAATGGAAGCTGCAGCAGACTCAAGGTCTCTTGTGAATGTCTGAGGGAACAGACTGTAAGCACCTGGACAAAAAGGGAAAAACCATATTGCCACACAGTGTGTGTGTGTGTGTGCGCGCGTGCGGGGGTGTGTTTGTGTGTGTGTTTTTGGTAGACGGCAGCTAGAACAAGAAAGATATGTTTCTTCTGCACAAAACTTAACTTGCTCTCTCTCTCTCTCTCTCTTTCTCTATCTACCCCCCCATCACACACACGCACACACACACACACACACAGAAACACACATACGCACAATCAACTAACAAGCATGTGCACAGGCATGCAACCTCGCAGACACATAGAAACCCAGTAGTTAGTTCCTGCGTCATTACAGTAGCCATCTGTCAGTATGCAGGCACACACACACACCGACTTGGCTGTGTGTGCATCCACTACACACACACACACACTTACACGCACACAAAGGGCAGCATGCATTTGCACAAACACACATTCACCCTGGCAGTATCTAACCCCTGTGACCCCCCCCTGCCCCGCATGCCCTGCTAGTATTTTGATGGATTTTACATGAAGCTCCAGATTTGAGTGAATCTAAGAGGTGAAAGGTTTCCTCTCCCTTCTTCTCTCGTTTCTCGTTATCCTTTTCTCTTCTTTCTCTCCATCCCTACCCACATGAATCTGTGTGTGCATCTCTGCCTGCCAAAGGCTGATGTCATTGTCCGGCAGCAGTGTGTGCTTTCCAGTGTGTGAGATGAAATGATGAATGTTGAGGTATAATCCCAGGGTTTAATCCCGGACCACTCCCAATCCGCTGCCTGCGCGCACACACACACACACACACACGAAACAGCCGGAGTAACTCTACTGACAGACAGCACACACACACATAGACAGTTTTATTAAAGCATAAAAAAACATGCAGGGTTTGGGAGGAGGGGGGCGGAGGACACATTTGGGCCTCCAGCAGCCTTTAATAATGATCTCACATTATTCAAAGATGCCCACCTGCTAGGCACAGAGAGAGAGACATAGAGGGAGAGAGAGAGAGGGATGAAAGATTATTTATTTCTCATGGGTGGGAGACAGTGAGTGAGTGAGAGTGAGTGGGAGGGAGGGCGGCAGTCAGAAACAAGCAAACTAATTCTCACCGAGGAACAGACAGTCGTGCCAGAGCAGGAGCTGCGCTTAGTTCACCTCCCTCTGACGCTCTTTGTACATCAACAAAGAATCAGTGCTTTTTTTTCTCCCTCTCGAGTCCAGGTACAAAGTCGGACCAGAGTTTTTCATTTTGGATAGGGGGGCTGCAGACACACGCACCCACACTTCTCCAAGCCGAGACAAGTCAAGGTAAGGCTTTGAACGCTGTAGAGCTGAAGGCGTGGTGAATTAATTTCGCTTTAACTACTCGGTGTAATCCCTGCTGGCGGTAGAAAGCAGTCGATGAAGAGATAAAAAAGCGATATTTTCGGTGTGCCGTGCTGCTTCTGCTGATGGTAACGCGCGCTGTGCGGCGGAGTCCGCGCGTAAAACAGCTGCAGTGAACAGCTCCAACTGGCTCAGATAATTTAGGCAAAAGTGCCTGTCTGCTCATCGTGCCAAGAGAAAGTTGAAGGAGAGATCCAGTCGGTTATATTTAACAACTGACTTGTTGAATTTCGTGAGAATTTGACCATATCTGTGTACTATAACTAAACTGTCTGTTGTCAACAATGGAGCGATTTTATCGAACCTACTGTACGTTGGTGTTGTCGTCCTCATCTCAGCGTATGAGTAATTTTATAATAAATGTATATTTTCAGGCTTCTTTGAAGAATAACAATAGGCTAAGATGCTTTTATTTTGGTAGTCACTCACTCTTAAGTGGCAGGTTCAGGATATTTGAAACTTCATACTTGGCATACTAATGCATCAAAGGCAGTTTTTTTTATTGGTCCACTTGAGATAGTAATTTTATTCTTTAAAAGGTTCCTTTATGGGAGTTTCTCGCTGTCTCTTCTATATTTTCAGGGGAGGGGGGGGGAATTATGTCCTCTTCAAAGTAAAAGCAAAAATATCCTCCTCACACCTTCTGCCTTCACTGCCTGATTCTTCTTCCATTTATTCACGTGTTAATTATGCATAAAACAGTAGGCTACAGAAGCATCGGCCACTTTACCTCTCCATACTAGGTCAGCATATTGACTGCAGGCTTCTGTTGAATCCAGACTGCTGCTATTAGGTTGTAAGTGGGCTTTTGAAATAACCACTTACCCAAATGATCTCTTATTTTGAAGGAGAAGAACCGAGACTACTGCTAAAAGGTTGTCGTTAGTTATTGGAATAACTATTAAACTAATGAGCTTTTATTTTGAAGGAGAAGAACCGAGGCTACTGCTAAAAGGTTCTCATTTGGCTTTTGAAATAACTATTAACCCATAATGAGCTCTTATTTTGAAGGAGAAGACCCGAGACTACTGCTATAAGCTTGTCACTTGGCTTCTGTTGGCCCAATGAGCTCTTATTTTGAAGAAGAATAACCAAAGCTACTGCTATAAGGTTGTCAGTGGGCTCTTAAAAGAACTATTAACCCAATGAGCTCTTATTTTGAAAGAGAAGAACTGAGACTGCTGCTGTAAGGTTGTCACTTGGCTTCTATTAACCCAATGAGCTCTTATTTTGAAGGAGAAGAACAGAGGCTACTGCTATAAGGTCGTCAGTTGGCTTTGAAATAACTATTAACCCATAATGAGCTCTTATTTTGAAGGAGAAGAACCGAGACTGCTGCTGTAAGGTTGTCACTTGGCTTCTATTAACCCAATGAGATCTTATTTTGAAGGACAAGAACAGAGGCTACTGCTATAAGGTTGTCAGTTGGCTTTTGAAATATCTATTAACCCATAATGAGCTCTTATTTTGAAGGAGAAGAACAGAGGCTACTGCTTTAAGGTTTCAATTGGCTTTTGAAATAACGATTAACCTATAATTAGCTCTTATTTTGAAGGAGAAGAACCATGCTACTTCTTAAGGGTTGTCAGTTTGGAAATAACTATTAACCCAATGAGCTCTTATTTTGTAGGAGAAGAATCAGGCTACTGCTATGAGGTTGTCACTTGGCTTCTATTGGCCCAGTGTGCTCTTATTTTGAAGAAGAAGAACTGGGACTAGCCTATTGTTATTGGGTTGTCGCTGGGCTTTTGAAATAACTATTAACCCAATGAGCTCTTATTTTGAAGGAGAAGAACCGAGGCTACCGCTATAAGGTTGTCACTGGGCTTTTGAAATAACTACAAACTCAATGAGCTCTTATTTTGAAGGAGGCGCTCGCTGCAGTTAAATGTGGAAAAGTAGCAGCAGAAGAAACTGTAGTTTGAATATTTCTATCTAAACACATCAAATTTGATTTGCTGTTTATTATAGCCACAATTGAAAGTGTATCATCCTTCACTTTTTTTTGCAATGAAAGCAGAGTCCACCCCCTGCTGGCCTCATTAACTTGTTTCATATGAGTGTGTGTGCAATTTGATAAACGAGGAGTGCAGAGAAACATCACAGACAGAATCTAGTGTAGGCTACTACACCACGGCACCCCAGAGAGACACTAAAGGAGGCTGCCGAACCAAGAAAGCCAACAAAGTGGCGGAGGAAAGGAGGCTGGGGATGACAAAAGAGGGGCAGACGAGGGAAAAATGTGGTCGCTCATATCTTCAACTCATTTGAGTTGTGAGGCTGCTCTGTATTTCACACCACACTCTTTTAGGGTTAGAAAAACTTGATGTGATTTGATGTAACAGTGCGAAGAACCTTGTCTGACATCAATCGATCTATCTATCTATCTAGCTAGCTAGTCTCTCCCCACCTTCTTGGTAGATGCTGTCCTTTAAGTCAACCTGTAAGCTGCAGTATTTCACGTTTGAACTCCTCTCTCGGGACCTCATTTGGAGTTTGTGGAAAAGCTGCAGCCTAAAGGACAAAAGCCTCTCAAATCATCTGTGTGCTTTTTCATTGTGTACTGTACAAAAAAAAAAGATGCTGTTATCCTTGGATTTCACTGGACCAGCCAGATAACTGGTATAATCCAAAAACCACACACATAACCAAACAAAGGTGGTTTCAGTGATACGCCCCATGAGTGTGTTCAGGTGTGTGTGCACATTGACTTTCTGTTGTTTTTGGTCACTAACCTGCTTTTCATGTGAGACAGGAACATGCAGTTTACGTTTACAACCTTCGTCCGCACAGCTAAGCTCGCCGCCTTTTAAAAGTCTGAGATTCATTTTGGAGATTTTCAGCAGATTGACCTCTGATGTGCACTCACGCAGCAGAAGCATTTGGAGGATAAAGTGTATCAGCGGGATATTAACGGACAGAGGGATGGATTTGGGAATCATATTATAGTGATATAATAGAGCAGATACAAATTGTGTAAGATCTGTATGATTGGATATGTAGATTTATGTAACATTCATTTTGTAGAGCAAAGATTCGAGTCGCGGTTGAATTCTGATTCCTTTTGACCTCCTTTTGCAGCCACAAAGCCTTTGAGGGTTTGCTCAAGTTTATGCGGTTCATTGAATTCAGGCAAAGTTATTGAAAAGCTACTGTTACTGTTTTGGTGCGATTAATGCTTCGAGCACCCAAAGATTTTAGGCATGTTATGAACCTTTTTTTTTCAACTCACTTGAGTCGGCATCATTTTCACACTGTTGCTTTTAACTGTGTGTCATAACGGCATGCATTTCCCTGCAGTTATAAAACATTTCACTGCAGATAAATTCACTCTTATGCCGTTAAAGATGTGAGCGCAGGCTATTCTGCTGACTGGCTTCTCACTTCTACATGTTTAAATCAAACAGCAGGGTGGATTTATTCAGCAAATAGGAAAATGCTGACACAGTTTTATGGTAAAAAAAATAATCAAAGATGTTCACAAGTGTTCACATTTCCACGCTTTGAACTCAATTAAATGGAAGAGTGAGCTTTGACTGCGCACACCAGCCGCTCGACGTCACTTCTATTGATTACCAAACGAGTCATCAAGGGTGATGAATGTAGTTTTTACACTGGTGATCCAATTCAAATACAGTAATGCCTTTATAATGAAAGAAGAAGGGATGAGGATGGTGGAAAGGACGCTCATGTTTACAGTAACATTGGCGGTATTGATCAGCCCACATATTTCTCGGAGTTGACTCACTGCAGTCTGAAGTGCGAGGTTGAAGGAAATGTACTGTTTAAAATAGAAAGTCCAGAAAACCAGAGACATAAATAACTCGAGTATTGCTTATTGATTGGATTGGTAAATGCTGGAGAGAAAGAGCCCCATACACAGATTTATGATTCCATCAATAGGAAACCTGATAACGAGGTTTGTGCAGATGCTGGTGCAATGCAGGCATCAATACCCCATTAAAACATAATGGTATATCATAATAGCTCATGATAGTAGATGTAGTAAATGCCCTCTGATTCTTGTGTGGTTGTATGTGAATGTTTCTCTGCTGCAGTCTGCGCCACCACGTCCACATCCTCTGAGATTTTCCATCTCAGCAGCTGGGATCGGTTACAGATGGCGGTCGTAAGAGATTAGGAAGTGCATCGATCCTTCATTATGACTTTTCAAACCCTCCATGTAGTGTGACATTTGCTCCCTGCCACCATATTTGGTGGCCTGTATAATGATCCTTTTGTGCCCCTGAGGCTTGGAGACCAAGATTTGCCAACAACCTGGCAACAAAAAAAAATAGTGTGTGGAGGCAGAACAGGCGTACAAAAGTAGTAGAGCCAGCAGTGCAAGAGTAAAAACTCAAACATTTCTTGTTTATTTCCGCACACATGCCACCTATGTTACATAAGGATGAGCTTGAGGATAAACTGAACACACAGCATATGTTTGTTTTTCCCTTAACTGACTTTGGTGCCAGAGGTTTCTCATGTCCTGCCCTCCCTGCTCATCTTCTGCCTCCTTGCTCTCACACACTCCCTTCTCATCTGCTCGCTGCCTCCTCCAGCTGAGCCCTCTGTCCCCTTCTGAACCCCCAGTGCGCTTTCTGTCTCAATGTGTCATAATATATATTTATATCAAGAGAGTGAGAGTGAGCGATTATTATCTGGAGATCTGTGTAGTAGAGGTTTAAATTCATCTGTGTAAATGGAAGAATCATTTACAAGTATTGTGCCATCAGTACAGTGTCATCTGCAAAAGTGTTTCACTTTACATCTTCAAGTAAATAACGCATTATGTTTAATATGCTTACACTGTCCATGTATTACAGTTTCTCTCAATTGCTTTGGGAAACTTCTCGAACTGTGTCTAAAGTTCTTAGCACTGAAGATGCATTTTCCAAAACAGCGGTGACTCACCCAAAACTTTGAATTCATGTGTCAAAATGAAGCTATTGTGCCATCAAAAAAGTAATTCGACTCTGCTGGAAGTGTGTCCTTATCTGCTAGTTCAACAGTCTTGTCCTGCATGTTTTCACTGACACTGAATGTGTTCTGTACCAGACTGTTGTTTCTCTGAAGCCAACTGACTGCTATTGTGTATCAAAGTCAATTCTCCTCAGATTTCAAAAGTCCAAGGTTCCACATATCACTTAGTCGCTTTCTGATCAATCTGAAGACAAACAATTAGAATTTTCCTGCAATGATTACACAACAGAGAACAATACAGTAAACAGACTTTAACTGTCAGTCAAGAAAAGCCAAATCAACCGAGAAAAACTGTAATAACTCAAAGTACTACTGATGCTTTTGAAGTACTCCCACACTACTAGCTAAAGCTAAAGTTAGCATGTCTAACATTCAAGTGTTCATACCATTCCCATACTGATATTAATGGTAGTGTATTGTGCAAAAAGTCAAAACCATTACCAGACCTGCCAACACTCCTGATTTGGGCAGGAGTTTTACCTGCCCGCTTTACTCCCGATTTGTAATTTCCCCGATTATCTCCCTACTTCGCATTGATTCCAATCAAATGGGTGTTCTTCAACCTCTATGGGATATGTGTCTAAGACCTGGCCACCCAACTGGCGGTAGCGTCAAGCATGCGCAAACCACTCTACCTGGCGTGCGTATGCGTCACTCTTCACTGCGACGGCTCGCTACCTCTTTACTACTTAGCTTGCCACTGAAAATGGCTGAAACAGTCCCAAAGAAGAAAAAATACACCTCCAAATTTAACCCCACCTGGTGTGAGAAATTCACCTTTAGTGCCGCTAGCCACATTGATACATAACATGCGGTGCATGCATAAGGTGTGTAGAATGGACTTTAGCGTAGAACACGGTGGGAAATATGATGTTAACAAGCATGCTAACTGTGCCAAGCAAGCAAAACAAATTTTCCAATACCCCGGAAAATCTCCCTCTTTTTAACATCCTTATGTTGGCAGGTATGCCATTACTTACTCTTCATCAGTTTGGCTTGTTTATGCCATTAACCTGGTGATTATAATTTCAGAGGAATATCCCAAATGACTTTCCTGAATGCGAGCAGTCTGTATAGGCATGTAATTAGAAATGTAAACTGACACCATAATGCCCCAAAAATGCAATTCAAGACAGTTCCCACAAAGGTTGTCTGGCAGTTGATGAAAACCATCCTTCATATCAGAGACAAAGTCCTGATATTTCACATAAGGGAACTGAAAAGGTACAGTTAGCATTAGCTTGGCTTTAGGTACATTGTCCCTGGGAGGAAGATACCTTGGCAGTAACAGAAATATTAGCTAACATAACTAGTCCCAGCAGGCTTGAAGAGCCCAAATATTCTCTGTTAATCATTGAGACAGTTGTGTCACTAGCTTTGTGTTCACCTACAACGCTAGAAATGGGACGTTAAGGCTAAAAAGCCATTAGCTAGAAGAAGCTAACAGTTGTAACAGACAGAGCTATTAGCAGTAAGCAGCTAGGAATTATCAGTAGTAGTGAGCGGATTGTTAGCCAATATAAAATTAATGAAGCAGCTCTTGAGCAACAATAGGCAGTTGAATACTGAGTGAATACGTAGAAATTGTAATGCTTATTAAAATGTTATATTTTTATCTGAGTAGCTAACTGCTAACCTGCTAACAGTATACATTAGCATAACACAGTAGCCTATAAGTATTAAGTGTTGCTTGGCTTCCTCAGCCCCACTAAAGAGTAGCCTATATAGTAATTGTATTGTTGCTGGAGTTTGTACAATATAATGTTGGACAGTTGCCAAACTCTTTCCGGTTGTTGGACTTCCCCAGTATATTACATAATACAATATTAGCTACAGTTTAAGCAATACAAAAACTACAAAACATTTACAATGGCAGGAATCCCAGATCCGGGACACTGCCAAAATTATTTTTGACTGATCCTTGGGCCAGCGATCTGCTCACCAAATTCCAGCCAAATTCCCTTGTAACTTTTTGAAATATTTTGTAGACAAGAGAGTCAAAGACGAAGAGAGCACATGCACTGAGCAACTTCACTGGCAGAGGTAATGAAAGAAATCCGGCATGTGTTACTACAATAAGACACGGAGACGTCAGCAGCTCCTGCTCACACAAACACACACAAACACGCACAGTAAATGTGTTTTTGACTTGTGCTGTTGCAGTGGGACAATAAACAGCTTTGAGGCAACCACAAAACTACAAACTCTGATTAAAGCGATGAATCAAATTCTTCTAAACTCTACCAATGAGCAACCTGTACCAGCACAGCGCAGCATGGGTGAAATTAAACTCCGGAAATCTTAATTTGCAGAACTTAACATCATTTACTGCTCGAATTTAGCTATTGAAAATTAGAACTCTCAGCTCCAGGTGCTAATAAGGAAATATATTAGGTTTACAGTCATTTTTATGCAAAGTAATGTTTTAGAGACAGAGAACGGAGAAAGCAAAACCCCCAAAATATTTCTTCCTATACACTTGAAAGGTTGTAGCTCATGAAATAAATAACTGGTTTATTTCACATTCATGAAGTCTATTTATTTCATCCCAGGTGTTACAGTAAAGCCACACATCATTTTTACTCCACATTTATTTTCAGTGTTTCAAAAGTTCACCTAAACTTCCCTTTACAGCCAGATAAGAAAAGTATTGATCACTGACTGTTACTCATGGGTGTCAGACTTCCGCTCTCGGGGCGAGAGATTCTTCTTTCGAGTTAAGAGGCAGCTTAATCATACTGATAAAAGATGTGTTTTTCCAGTAATCAGTAATCACGGCCTTGTACATACATACTCCGGGAGAAATAATGAGTTCTCCTTTCCCCTCGGCTCGCTGTGATAGAGGAAAAGAGAGAGATTAAAAGTGACAGAGAAACAAGGAAGAAAAGATAGATTAGCGAGGAAAAGAGCAATGGAGATGGAGAGACAGAAAGAGTACTTAATTAAAGTGACATTCATTACCACAGTCTGTATATGCCTGTCTTTATGCCCTCATCTGTCATTTCTCAATCTCCTCTTCCTCTCCTTCTTCCCGTTACGCTTTTCCTAATGCTTAATCTCCTCTTTCTTTCTGTCACCTTTCTCTTTCCTCTCAGGGCCATCTTTCACTTTCCCGTGCGTCTATCCTGTCATCGTTTCTCCACACGGACTTATTTATCTCCGTCATTAGACAGTTGGGTGAATGACTGCGGTGGCCTTTTGTAAGGGAGGAATTGGGAACAGAGACGGGGAGACATCATGACGTAGTTTTCCCCACTTTAAATAGCACTCTGGAGGCCGAGCAGCAAACTCTTAACATACTCCACCTGGCCCAATTTCCACTCACCTGTTAAGTGGGGTTTTTTTCTCATGCTGGTCCAGACTGGGGAGAGCAAATCTCGGAGCGCTTGGCTGTTCTGGCTCGACGTTTCTTTGAGTTCAGCCAAAAAAGTGTGCTAGAATCTGGGCCAGCATACGGCTAGGACACAGATCAGAAAATGACATAAAAGGTGCAAATAAAACCTGTAAAATACTACAAGCGAGGGCAATCCTGCTGATGTTATAATGATGAAGACAAAATAGAAGGAAGGAAGTAATTATAACGAAGTACACGAGCTATCATAATGAGTAACAGTCACTTATTGCTTGCTCATTATGTTCGTCAGTGGGATTTATCATTTGTTCCTTCTCCACCAGCCCCGGCTACATCACCCCTTATGTAACACCCCAAGCTGTTGTAAAGATGGATCCAACAAGCCACTGCTTTATCAGTCCGTCAACTGCGGCTCCCCATCCGATCATAACCACAGCTGCCAAAACTACTACCCCTCATCTTCTGCTAGCCGTTCCCCTGAATAGCGATACAGCTAATGCAAGCAAAGGACAGCTGCAGCACAGCACTTTGTGATTGAAAACAATTATGTTAGGGAGCAGAGGGAATGGCGAGTGTACAGGGAGACAGATACAGGCAATTAAACATACTGGGAAAATAAGGTACATTGAAATGCCTTCTACACTGTAGCAGTGGGAGAAAGTGTCAAGTGTCTCCACTTGGGTTTGAACGCTTGGATGCATACAAGAGACGAATCTTTGTTTTTTGTGACGCTGCTCCGAGAAGCAAAGACAGAAATAGGAATCAGGAAGAGTTTCTGGGCTGCCCGCGCTGAAGCAAAAGACAACTGAAGAGAAAGAGAGAGGAGAGAAAAAAGAGGTCACAACTGATCCGGATTTATTGGCTCAGCTGGTCATAAAGGAGGCTTTATTCTCACATTGCATTATGCAAGCCAAGATCTCTGCTAGCTACAGGTGAAAGATGAGCGCTGTGCAGACGCCCATTCTCTCATCTTCCTCCTCTCTCGCTGCTCTCTCTCTCTCTTAGGATGGATGAGTTTAATACTGAGGTGGTTAGAAACAAAGGAAGATTTCCTCACTAAAGTGCATTCCTTACTTTGTCTGACTCGTGGAATGAGAGTCGAGCTTCTCCTCTGATTCTGCCGCATCTACGCCATTTACCCTTCTATTAACTCCGCTTTTCTTCTCCCTGCTCTCTTCCTTCCTCCTCTTCTAACTCTGTACCATTACAGAGACATCCCATCGACTCCGTAAATGCATTTAGCCATCCATAAAAGACAAGCAGATTTGGAGAGGAATTGGAGCTCCTTCACCTATTCTCTCACTTTAAGCCATATGCTAGTACACACAGTACCGGCCCTTCCCCTGGCACACTAGGTGGGATCTAAAAATGTCTACTAGACAGAAAAAAAGTCGTTTTCTGAGAATAGCTTCTCAGAAAAAAATAATAGAAAAGAACTCCTATCTTGAGCAGCAATGGTGGGTAGAATAGCTTTATAGCCAGAGATGGTTTAAGGCACAAAAATGGCGCCATCTAAATTGCCACGTAACCGTAATGTTACTAATGGTAGCATGCATGGTTTGTGCTCTTATTACAGCAGAATTAACATTTATATCTAATATATCCACCTGACTAAACACTAGCGAGCATAAGCAGTTGAGTAATTGAATTTATCAGCACGCTTGATGGATAATCCGCTCACGAAATTCGAAGCGCTTAGAAATAGTGACAGGTGGTCTAAATGCTTGCCTCTGCAAAAAAGACGCGCTACTGAGAAGTTTGGAAACAAGTGTCAGAGGAGGAGCAGGATTGTGTTGGATAAATGGAGATAACCGTTCCAGTCTGCTTCATCACAAAAAGAAGAGCCCGGGAAGCGATAGGAAGAGAAAAAAAAACGGCAAGAAAAGCAGCTAAATGGGAGAAAAGCTGGAGCATGCTCTGCCTTTGCTCTGACCTGGTTCCAGTTAATCCGCCTACTTTACACGATGAACATTACCTCCACACTGTATTTATAGAGCCTTTTGGTGTGTGTGCTTCTGTGTGTAAGCCTGTGTGTATATGAATGTGATTTTTGTGCGTGGCAGTGATTGTAGAGTAAACGCAGTCAGTCCATGCCACGTAATGGGTCTGATAGAAGAGCTTAAAGAAAAGAGGACTCATGTTTGAACGGTTTTTTTTGTGCAACAAGCAGCAATCCCCAAAAGGCTGAATGTTGGAGCCATTGTGGAGGCGCCATCTGACACGGTGCCTCTGTTATCCACAAGATGTTTGTTTCAAGACAGCGCCAAAATTGAATTAAATTTAAACTTCTCTCTTAAAACACAATGTCAGTAATTTAGTCCACAATATGTCATTATGGTTAACAGAGCTTATTGAGCATTAAAGAGAGCTTTGGCGCCAGCTGGCTTGACTGACAGGTGCTTTGGGCCGCGTTGGATGGTTATGGTAAAGTTTTGGTTCAGTTATGAACACATTATCCGTCACAGTCTGTCTTCCTTTTCCTTCTCAATAGCCACTTCAGGTGCCCTGCCATTCTCCACCTCTCCACCAGATGCCCTTAGACTTCCCCTCCTTTCTTCAACAACACACCTGTTCCTTTTACAATCAGTCTATCAGTGTCCTGACCTTCCCCGCAAACTCACACACCTATCTCCACTAGCACAAATCAGTCACTCTCCATATATACCGGACTCTATCCATTGTTGAGTCTCAAGTTCATCTTCATTACTCTGCTTACGTGATAATTTGGCTAGTTTTGGCTTTCTGGATATAACGAACCTGCCTGCTAAGCTACCTGCCTGTTTCTTGTTCTAAGTTTTCCTGCTTCCCTTTTCTCTGCCTGTAAGTCATCTGTTCACACTAATTTGCACAAAGCCGCATGCTATTCTGTGCACTTGAGGCCTACCTTCCTGCCTGCTCTACAAATCGTGACCATGTAACTGCCTCTAGAGGCCTTTTTCACAGCGGACATTTTTACATCCAACAGGAGGAAAAGCGCAGGTGTTTATGAGTAGCATTAGTGATGGCTGTATTCCATTTAGCTGCTTCAATTTCATGGTCCTGCCTGTCATGGCTTCCTCAGACACCTGAATACAACAGAACCATTGTTAAAGTTCTTATTAACGCCTGTGCTTTCCTGCTGTTGGATGTAAAAATGTCCGCTGGGAAATAAGTTAATGCTGCTTTGAGCTAATGTCAGCATGCTAACACTTGCTAATTTGCTCTGAAGACAAAGTTAAGCACATGCTAATGGGAATGCTATTAGTTTTGCAGATATATAGTCATCAACCAAATAAATTTTAACCTGATGGCAGCAAAAGTTGAGGGCTCACCAAAGTTGTTACAAATATACAGTTAGCATGCTATGCTACATCAAAAGGTCAGAGAAATAGAAGAAGTACCTTGAATGTCTGTGCAAAATGTTATGTCAATCAACCCAGTAGTTCCTGAGATGCTTAAATGTGAAACAAAGTGATTGACTGACATTATCTTTCCTAAAGCTGCGCTGGGAAACAAAATCGACACTTGAATCTGAAGACAAGAAATTCTTACCTTTTCAGTATTTTACCAAAACCACATTTGTACCCTGACTAAGTGTTTGACTATAGTGTCTGAAGGGTATGTGCCCTTTTCTGTATGCACATGCACACTCCCCAGCCACCTCCCAGTGCAGTATAAAGATTTCTCGAATTTCACAGTTGTTGAATTTGAAAAAAGGCCAAAAAAAGTCTATCCAGATTGTGATTATATAAATGCATTAAACAAAGCAAATAATTAATAAATGAACCCAATTACAAAATGTATTTTTTTTTAGGGGAACTGCATGCAGCAAA
This sequence comes from Semicossyphus pulcher, assembly GCF_022749685.1. NCBI lineage: Eukaryota > Metazoa > Chordata > Actinopteri > Labriformes > Labridae > Semicossyphus > Semicossyphus pulcher. The sequence goes on from NW_027211637.1 coordinate 17,911,144, forward strand.
CCCAAACAGAGGCTTTGAGGAAATGAAGAAACCAGCTCCGTAGATATTGTAGTTGCATTTGCACTTTTGACTCCCAGAGGAATGGAGCCAGTGGAAAGACAATCTCCATTTCAGGACAAAAAAAATCCTCTCTTTATTATTTGATAACGTCTTCCTCCTCTTCTAAAAATGGCAACCCAGTCAAATTCTACATAATCTCACCTCCAGCAGGCTCCACAGGTATACTAGATGCTATAAGGTGTGCGCAGTATACCCACACACTGTTTAAAAATAGAGAGGATCTTGACAGTCCTACACGAAGCTTCACAGCAGAGACCTCTCTGTTGAAATGGTCTCTAGCCTTATGACTCTTATCCAAAACTTCAATCACCGCTCCTTTCTCCTCCTCTTCTCTGCTCCTCCTCCCTTCTCTTCCTCTTCTCTCTCTCTCCAGGGAGGGGATTTTGCTTCTATAAGTCTTCTATCACACTGAATATTTCACAAAAGCTCTTTTTTTTTTACTTCCAGCACACACACATACACACACTGCTGGCTTTCTCACGGAAGTCTTCTCGCTTTCATTCCCTCACGCTCTTCACAACTGTCAACCTCCATGCTTTGTCTTTCATTCTTTCTCTTTCTTGCCATCTTCATCTCAATCTTACTTTCCCCCTTTCTAGCTACAGTGCACACATTTCATTCCTCTTTACTCTCTCCTTTTCACTTTCTCTATACCTACAGGAAACCTCTTTGCTCCTTCCTCTCTTATTTCTAAAACACATCTCCTGCTTTTACTTTCTTACATCCTCTTTTATGACTTTTCCAGGAATGCATTAGAGTTATAGAGGCCTTAAAAGGATTAAGTACCTTTATAATCAATATACTATCTATTTGGCTATGCTAACCTCCTGTTTTGTTTATTCATAATGGAACCAATTCATCACATTCACACAGCGGTACTTTTTCCTCTGAAAGTACCTCAGGATGGGAAGCTCAAATGCACTGTCATACTACACATGAGTGCTTAGTGTACAACTAGGTTGTGTGTTGTTTAAATGTAGGGTGACAGTAAAAATAAGGAGTGATATGTATTTCAAAGTTTAAAAAAACATATTTGATGACCCATTTGCTACTTTTACAAAATTCAAGCACTTCCTAGATAACATTGTGTTTGCTAACTTAGCATTAGCTAGTAAGTATGTTGACCGATTATTTGTTCCACGCCAAAATTATGTAAGCTAGGAATTAAAGCCTTTCCTTTGGGATCTTGTAAAACTACCAAACGATGATATAAGCTTGCAGCAGCGTCCCAGCTAACAGGCTATAGCTGGATGCTAACGATAGCTGTTGTCTGACCATAGCTATGGGTTATCAGATATGTTGCTAGCATTAAAGTGCTACCATTATGTAAGCTAGAAATTAAAGCCTTTCCTATATGAGCTTGTAAAGCTACCAAAAGGTAATATAAGCTGTCAATGACTTTCTCGCTAATAATAAGCTATCTAGTAGGTTGCTGAATGCTAATGTTAGCTGTTGTCTGATCATAGCTTATGGGTTGTCAGTTACGTTGTTTTCTTTTCAAACAACCAATTTTAGCATTCAAGCACTCCTGAAGTAACATTATGTTAGCTAACTTTGCGTCAGCTAGTAAGTATGTTAACCGGTTATTTGTTTCCAGCTAACTTTATCTAAGCTAGGAATAAAGCCTTTCCTATAGGATCTTGTAAAAAGATACCAAACTGTAATATGCTTTCAGCCACTTCCTAGCTAACAGCATATCTAGTAGGTAGCTTGATGCTAGCATTTGCTGTTGTCTGACCATATCTAATGGGTTATCAGATATGTTTTTTTTCATTGAAACCTGATTTTAACTGCATCGTCTTTTCAGTTGCTTGTCAATCTGGAAGCTGTGAATTGATAGGCTAACAAATGTCAGAAACCTTTAATCGATACGATAATCGATCGAACAACAAAACTGTTGACGCTCAGTTGTCAGGTCAGTTCATCTACTTTGCTGTAAATTAACTGTGATATGGTTAACTACAGGGGTCATTAAGGTTGACCTTAAGATGTCACAAGTATCTTCAGGACAAGCTGCACAGATCGCCACAATAGGAAACTGCTGCCCACTAAAGTAGCCTATATAATCAGACATGTTTAAGCAATTTTCTCTGCTGTAGTAAATTTTCATATGGGTATATGCGTAATGTTAAATGAGTCAGTGCATCAATGAAGATTGCATGGGAATTTTGCTCATCTATGAATTATTTATGTGGCGTGCAGGATGAGTCTATTTTGTTCCCTTAGTGTTCTTGTGTGTGTACCGTTGATTCACCCCCCTAGAGTTTTAATAACGTGCAATTCGTCTCAAAATTAGATTCTTCGTTTTATCATCATTGTCAGTCAAAGCTTGTGTGTTTTGCAAAGTCTCTGAGGCCCTAAAACAGGTGTCATTCGAAACCACAATAGCTGAACTACCGATTCTCTTCTTCTCCTTCCTATTCATCGTCTGTGTCGGATTTTGACGACATGCGTACAAATCAGACGTTTTATATCAGGAACACAATGCAGTTGGAGACGTTTGAAAAGAATTCCCATTAGAGGACGTTGTTAATATTTTATACATAGCTGGATACTGCACAAAGCATACTGTTGATCTAAACAACAGTCCAGAGTGTACAGGCGCCTGCAGTAGCCTGGGGCTAATTAAACCAGAGTCTGCACTCACTGTGCATGCAAGACTGAATGGGAACTGTGAAATTGTAATGTCAGCCAGTTTTTTTTTTGTCTATTTATGAGTAATCAGAGATACAGACTATATCTGGAGTGTAACCCAACGAGCAGCATCAAAATATTTCCATTCCTCTGAAGCGATAACAAAGTGCAATAGCTCTAAAACCTCCACATTTTCACAGGATGTTCTGCATTAATATTAAAAACTTAAACATTTGGGGATGACTTTAACTGTGATGTAACAAAAATTCATTTATAAATTTTGCAGAATATGAAATTATTTAACGTGGAACTAAATTAACTGAAGCAGACAAATTGAAAAAGGCACACAAGATCAGTGGCAACACGGTGGAACTTAACAACAGGGATATGATGAACACAAGATTATACTTTATAAGAGGGAGTTACAAATACAGCCAGATTGCATTTAATAAAATATGACCCAGACCCGCCCTTGTTGACGTGTCTGTACGTCAGAATAAAAGTCATTTTAAGGTGTGTTTACTTTGTTTTTCTCAGTCCTTTAAGTTTCAAGTTTTTTCCCCCCCTAACTTTATTGCCAACTTGTCAATGTCCTGTCACTTCAGGTTGTCGTTAAACTTCCTGTCGTCTTGCGCTACTTCCTGCTACAGATGGAATTCGACCACGACTCTCTGGATAAAGCATTACAAAATAGGATAAAGAAGCAGCCATAAGTTGACCACTTGTGCAAAACACTGCTTTGAAAGTAATTCTCTGACCTGTGTATGTGTGAGGAGGCACCATCTGTGTCCGATTACGTGCGCGCGCTGCCGACATGCCCAAACTAGCTCATGCCCATACAAGCATTTGTTCTATTTCCTTCCGCTCCTTTTCTCTCTTTTTTGTCTTCATGTTTTTTTTTTGTCCCTTCTCCTTCTTCCCCTCTCTCTCTCTCCGTCTCTCTCACTCTAACTTTCCCATGAGACTAAATGACCTCATTTTCATCCTAAGACTCGTGCTCGAGCAGGCTTGCTCTCACACAGACATGCACACACGGCGAGGAGCGGGTGCAGAAGTGTCACGATTCGAGACAGTCAGGTGCATATTATGAATACCCCGAATACATGCCTGTAAATCAACGAAAGTGTGACTTTTTCTCTGCTTGACACCTCATAATTTAAACACCTTTTGTCACGTGACTTGTACTATAAGAGTCGACATGTGTTTGTGTGCAATAGCAGCTGTGTCCTCGGCCCCCTCCCCCCTTCTTTTTACAGTTTTTTTCAATTGTTTATACGCAATTTTGAAAAGAGGGCTCCTTTTTTCTAAATATTCACACAATTATCCAAACACCACACTCAATTTGCATAACTCCTAGATTGTTTGCAAAATGACACACTTCAGTCAAAACATATACACATATTTTAAAAACATACACATATTTATAAAAATACTGTTTTTTTTTCATCTCACTAACACAGTCTTCAAATGATCAGACACTATTGCAGTCAGTTACACACTACTGTGATCAGTACAAAACACATTTGTAAAAACCCCTATTTTAGGAAATAGCATGTGCTACTTTTTTGCCAGACATTTTTATGTAAGGGATAATTTAGATGACAAAAAGAGATTGACAAACCCACGACATTCTTCATGATTACTTTGAGGTATACAGAGAAAGTGTCAGGGTTCAATGTTCCCAAAAAGGTGAGGACCCAGATGCAGATTTAAATGATTTAATAAAACAAAAATCCAACTGAAGAGTCAACAAAAACAGGTGAAAACACAAGGAGCCAGGTAATCCAAAAATCCAAAAATCCAAAAATCTAAAACGAGACATCAGCAAACACAGGAAGACATGCATAACGTTATCACAGACAGAGACAAAGACAATGTACCAGCACAGAGACAGGGGAGCACAAAGACTAAATAAACTTAGGAGGTGAGGCTAATCAGACACAGGTGAGACAATCAAGGGCAGGTGAAAACAATCAGGGCAGGGCACATAATCAAACAAGCGGGAAACACAAAGGCAGGAAGTGGATCAACACGGGATACAAGGTGACAAAGTAAAACAGGAAATTATCTAACCAAAGAGACACAAGTGAAATACTTTCCCCCCATTTCTGACTAAATACTGACAAGAACACAGAATAAACCAAATACAAAACTAAACGATGAAAACTCATGACAAGGGACAAAGTGACAAGTTAAAACAAGAACTAATAACTGAACACCGAAATACAAGACAAAACCAGAACTAAACTAGAAACTCATGACAGAAAGTACACAAATACTATAAACTTACCAAGCACTGTACAAAACTGATGCTGCAGACTGAAAATATTTATTTCTTACCATACTCGGTTACAGTAACATATCAATCAACAATGAAAATCAGAACAAAAGAGTAGTTTTTCTTACTACTGTAAAGTGTGGACAAATAAAAATCTGTAGACAAATAAAAATTACTGCATGAAGTACATACACTTACAGCAACTCTGAAGATAAACTAAAGCAGCAACAACAACAAGAACAATACTGTAACTCTAATCATTATCTCTCCGTCTGGCTGGATCAGGCCATAGGATTTCATCCACATCACAGCCTATGTCTTCATTGGCAAGGCGCCGTTGGAAGAATCGCCCTGTGTGACGAATCCACCCCTGCACAGAAGCCGCTTCGATAAGATCACAGGCCTGCTCCATGGCCTGACGGTCTGAGGGGCAAACGGTCGTAGGGCCAAAGGTCGTATACCTTCCACCGCCATGCAGAGAAAAACTACTCTATTGGGTTAAAGTCGAGGTGAAATGAAAAATGTAATTTTAATCCTTTTAGATCACATCCCCGGTAATTTTGTGCATCATTTTTTCTTCCTGTAAAAAAAAATATCCTGTGTGCTTACGTAGGCTAGCACCAAACAATTTCAACCAATCAATCTGCAACATTTAGCCGCAGAGCACCAAGAACGCTCGGTCAGTTAGCTAGCTACTGCGCTGTGGAGAACGTCTGTCTACGCCCACTTCTCAACGATCAAATCAGATCCCTCCAATGATATGTCCCGTGTGCACATCAGGTTTCACTCGGAAATACGTCACGATATGGAAGCTAGATACTCTCAAAATGACGTTTCAGCTCGACTTTAAGGATGGGGGAGTATGGTGGAAGGTATAAGACTGCAAATTCAGGGTGCTCATGTCACCAATTCTGGACCAGAGATAGAAGATAAGATCCCAAACGACAATGTACTGCATGTGGTCCACTTGGTTTAATGCTGTGACGATGTCGTGTAATCTGTCAAGAAATGCAAGTATGAGATTGGCGTTATAGGGTCCCAGATTCGCATGGCGGTGGAGGACCCCATTTTGGGTAATGGCAGCGCAAAGGGTGATGTTACCCCCTCGCTGCCCTGGCACATTGGTAATTGCCCTGTGTCCAATTACAGTTCTCCCTCTTCTTCTAGTTTTTACAAGGTTAAATCCAGCCTCCTCAACATATATAAATTCAAGTTGGATTTCTTCAGCATCCATTTGCAAGACTCTCTGAAACACAGTAAAAGACAATAGGACGCTGTTCAAGATCTATTGCATATCTATTGTGATCATTGATGACATTGGCTTGGATTTCTCTCAGCCTGATACAATTGTTGGCCGAAACCATGTTTACAATGGCTGTCTCTTGTGCCCGAGTGAACATGGGGCCCCTTCCACATTGGTGTCCTCAACCCTCAATCCTATGTAGACAAAAAACACATGTCACAGGAAAGGATGTCAAAAGTGATGACAAGTACAGTAAGCTGCAGTTTCAATGTACTGTGCAGTTAGTTTACCTGTTTTCTCGATGACATGTTCGAATTACTGTCGCTACAATATTTCTGCTGAGATTTGGCTGAACTCTTAGTACATGGTTGATAACGTGGTCAATAAGTGTTGCACGGATTTCTTGAGTTAAATTTGGTCCTCGTCTTCTTTGTTCAGGTTCTATCACTTCTTCAGGTCCCTCTCTACCTCTTAGGCCTCTTCCTCTACCTCCTTCTTCTCCTATTTGAGCTCCCCCTCTCATTCTCACTCTTCTTCTTCTAACTCCTTCCATTTTTGTTGAAGACAGGTGAACTCACCTGCTGCCTTTTACAGCACCTACCTGAGTGCTGTATTTTCAATTAAGCACATGTGTGCTTCCACACCTGGTGGATGTGATTATCCAATTCGTTCATTAGTGTGGTCATTGGCAAGCCGGGGCTTTGTAATGAGAAGGAAGTAACCTCACAATCCTTATCTGTGTCTAAGGTGTGAACATGCGTGTAGAGTTTTGCAAATCACTGTGTGTAATGTTTTGCAAAAAGTGTGAAGCTGAGTCTGTGCTTATTGTTGTGCAACTCTGGACAGGTGTTTTGCTTCTTGAGTGTAAAGATCTGTTAATTGTGTGAAAATGTTCATTTTAGTGTGTAAAAAACTGTAATAGCAGAAGTGTGTGTGAGGCCTTCAGGTTTCAGATGACTGCAGATGCGACAGGTAAAAGAAAATCAATTACCTTTTCCAAACTGATAGAGGAAAAAAAATCACCTATTAGAGTTATCCTTTACACCCCTAAAACTCAAGGGCAACTCACCGGAAGATTATAATGAGCAGCCAAATTATAACGAAGCAAAAAAGCTGCATTGTGTTTGATGTTGTTAAAAAACTTTCAGTGATTCGTCAGCCTTGGGTTCATATTCAATCGAGAGAATACACTTTTTTAGTTAATGAGCTTACAAATTAATGACTTTTTCCATTTAATGAAAACATATTTTGCACAATACTGACTGCTGTTTGACTCAAACGAAGCGTTTACTCTGATTAAATGCTACACCCACATCCACATTGGAAGGCATGAGCAACAGGTAGTAGTCGAAAGCATCAAAACACTTCCCGATCTGTGCTTGCTCTTTTATAAAACAGACAAAACAGAGTCGGATGCAGCTTCAACTCTTGTTGTCTAATGTTTTGTGTTTTTCTCGTGTTGCAATCGATGGATCAGTTCAGGCTCGCAACATTTCCTCTTCCACATTCCCCGCTGCGGGTCTTATCGAAGGAGGTTTGCCTCCGCTGCAGAAAATAGGAATCCGTGCTCGTCTGATTGACAGGTGTTGAAGGACGAGCAGGAATAGACAAAAATACAGTAGAACTGCTGCACTCTGTTGGCATTAAGGTGCTTTTACTTCGAGCTGAGATCCTTGTGTGTGACCTCAGTCAGCAGAGGCGTAACATCCAGACTTAAACAAAGAGACAGAAACGGGCTTTTATTGTGGAAAGGGAGTGAAGGAACGGTGGAGATTTCTTTGCTGCTGATTACCGGAGAAGCTCGGCTGGGGAGATACGGCGCTAGAGGGTTGTATGACAGAGTGTCAGGAACTGTGAAAGCTCCTGTCTGTGTGTTACATTGTGTGTGAGACTTTGCATGTGTGTGGATGCAAACCAGGGGTGTCGATTAAAGTCCAGGTTTTTGGAGAGGCTCTCTGCGCGGTGTGTCTAAAGGCCATGTTTGGCCACAAAGGGAACGGATTAATGCGGTCGTGATCAATAGCAATTCGCAAATTCACATGTGCATGGCCACACACAAACACACACACGCTAATGGATGCTGGGAAAGAAGGCTTTTCCAGTTTAATTTATTCCCCCGAGAGTGCAAAGCTAACAATGAGACCAGTGGCTAAACACATGTACAAGTGTGTGTGTGTGTAGGTGGCTCGTGGGTTGGTGCATTACCGGGTCTGTGTGTGTGTGTGTGTGTGTGACAGAGAGAGTGAACAGAGGTGTGTGTGTTTGTGTGACAGAGTCACAGAGAGTTCTCGCTTCACATGAGTGTTTCTCAGTCATCTAAAAGTGGATTAAGTGTAAAAAAAGTGCCACGTTAACACACACATACACACACACACTTAAATTAAGTTGCTTGATAAAAGCAGCATCATCTCAGGCCCTGAGGGGGGTTGCATTTGAAGTCAGTGATATACCGTGTGTGTGTGTTTGTGCGCACACTCTTCCTGTGCTGCACATTTTTGAGGAGGAAACCACTTGACAGAGAATTTTCTCTCCACACTGACCCCCCCGGTAACAAACACACATGTTTATTACACACACACACACACACTTATAGGTGGAAACAGCCCTCAGCTTTCCACACTGCGTCCCCTGTGTATTACATATCCTCTGAATGTTTCATACGCTCTCACACTTCTGAAACATTAGCAGCATTTCCTCCTCCTCCTCCCCCTCTCTGTCCTCTCTCATGTCTGCCAAAAGCGTTTATGTTGCGTTCTGTGAGGTGTGCGTGTGACGGAGCTGACAGGAGCCGTTTTAATTCAGTGGTTTTTATGTTTGACACGTGAGCCATGTGCGACGCGGTCGTGTCTGCCTGGCATGGCAATATCTTCTGCACCACAAACTTTTCGCATGAAGTCTATTTTTCTCCAATCTGCATGCATGAGCAAAGTGCGAAGAAAGAGTTTTGTTTTGGGTGTTTTAAACTTGCGGTTGTAATTAATAAGGAGATATAAGAAAGAGCGCCATTGTTTCCCATTTTGCTTTTACATTGATTTGTGATTGACGGTCAAAAAACAAGATAATTTGAAGTTGCTGCTCTGAGATTTCTTGATGGATCTCTGTTCTGTTGTCACAGACATTACTGTGGTAACAGGAGGCAGCAGCAAGGTGCCTCCTTAACATTGCGTCTATGCAGACATGCTGTGTCAAGTCGAGTCAATTCAAATGTTATTTATGCAGCCCAAAAATCACAAATCACAATTTCCTTCAGGGGTTTTTTACAATCTGCATAGCGTGCATCAGCCCTCAGGAGGAGCCATGAAGAAGACAGATAGACATGCGAGAGATGCTGCGTGTCCAGAGCAGACCAACAAAATTACAGAATATTCAAATTATGATGACAGAAGAAAAACAAACACAGATGGTTAGAAATGGAAAATTATTGAAAGATCACAGTTTGCTTTCATCAACATTCTCAAGGTTTCTTCACATCTTAATTTCCAGGGTTAGAAAACACCAGCTTGGTGAATAATAAAAGATTAAATGAAGAAATTAATTTAATACACAATATTGTAATATAGTCATACAATACAAAAGAAAAGCGTAAAACAAAGCTGGCTGCTGCAGCACAGGAGCAGAGCCGGTCAGTGGTGGACATCCTCACTAAGTTAAGCTAAGAATCCACCAGTACACAGAGAGCTGTTCTGTTACACACTTGGGGTTACACAAGCTTACAAACAATATTGACCCATTAATTAAATTACATCCACTCTTGTACACCGGCAGTACTTACTGTAATTCTTGCTTCAGGCAAGAATCACACAATTCCCTGAAGGGCCGTGTGCTCACGGCCCGAAAATGATTAGTGTTGTTCATTTACAGACTGTGGGCCCAGTAAAAAACCACCTGTGCAATGTTGTACAATGCAACGCAATAGCTCTAGTATGTTATTGGATACTCCATTTAACCAAACCCGCAGTTAAAGAACAAACTAACTGTATGAGTAGGACAACAAATAAGGTATCAATCAGTCAAAGTTTGGCCAGAGACACGAGGGAGGTTCTGATTGAAGAGATAAGGCTGTTTCACAGTTTCAGGGCCATGGCTGCACAAGTGCTGTCACCTTTAAGTTTAAGAGACAACCAGAACGCCTGTGTCGACATCTGAGAGGCCAGGAGGAAGTGTCAAGGTTCAGGAGACCTCTGATATAGGAGGGAGAAGGCCATTCACAGCTATGATAATAAAGAGTGCATGCTATTCTGTCCAGTGCACACAAAACCGATAACGATGGCTTCAGGAGTGAAATCAAAACTTCTCGCTGTCCAAAGGCTTACTGCGCCAGCATATTTCCTGCAGTGATGTAATTTGTATTTCAGTCAGAATAGAAACCACGTCGTTGAGGCACAGTGCTAAACTATAAATGCTCGCACTGGACCAGGCTACTTGTGTCGGCTACGTAAAGGCCCTGTGTGAATTCAACACAGGGGTGTAAAGCTTCAGCTTTAGACAAGCTTTAGTTTGAACTTTATGCATAGCTTCGCCCAACGGTGGGGTAGCATCTATCTGATATAAAAATACTAAGAGCTGGCCAATTATTCTGATGAAAAATGTAACTCAACGGTAATAAAATGTGCTAGTTTCATGGTCAAAAATCAGAGGAATAGGGAGACACGCTGGTTTAGCTCAGTGGGTGGCGCAGGCGCCCCGTATACACAGGTGACAGTCCTCGACACAGCGGCTGCAGGCTCGACTCCCAACCTCGGCCCTTTGCTGCAGTTCATCCCCCACTCTCTTCTCCCAATATTTTCTGTCTCTCTTCAGCTGTCATATCTAATAAAGGCAAAATAGCCAGAAAATAATCTTAAATAAATACATTTTAAAAAGGACAGAATTAGAGCCATCAAGTTAATTAGCACACTAGCACCCTGTTTGACAGTTAATCCAAACTTTGGACCAAACTGAAATGTCTGAAAAGCTGTGGATTGCCATTAAAAAGTTGCACTTAAGCCGGAGATATTGTTGCTTTTAACTAAACGTTCATGTGTGCATGATGGCTGCCATGTGTTCCCTGCGTCTTTTTGGAGCATCACGGTGTGGACCCACTGCACCCGAACCAATGCGCCTTCACTCGTGTCCGCCCAGCCTCGCTGGTCACTTGGTGGCGTTAATTGAGGAGTCTTTCAATCAAACCAACACCCTGCAAGGTTTATTTACTAAATAGTATATCATCGTTTTCTTTAAATGCTTATGACTTGATGAGGGACAAAAGCTGTTTAAAAGTGATGCCACTTGCCTGGTGCACGTTGCCAGGTATCCCAGCATGCTTTGAGCAGCGAATCACTCAATTGCAATACACAATGAATGGGGGAGAATTTTCAGTTTGCGTTCAGTGGGTACACACCGTTACGGTGCAGAGCGTCTGGAGATGTGTTAAGCCTACGCGAGATGCAGTATGCATGTGAACGGTAACAAAAACAATGGTAGAATGTTGACCAGCTGCTAAACCAGTCTGCAATATTCACATCTGTATGTGCCATTACCACTGCACACCAACAAACATGCCAGTCAAAATAGCTGCCAACAGATAAGTTCCATTTTAGAAGTCGACGGCAAACCTTCAAAACTAAATAGAAACAAGTCCAGGACCGTTACGTCAGTGCACGGAGGAAAATGTTGGAGAAACGGAGCGGGAACTGTCATGAACTCAGAATGAACATCAGAGTAACCTCCTCGAGTGTCACCATGTCTGTTGTTTACATCCTACACATACGGTAGTTGCATACAGCCTGAGCTCTCTGGTGTGCCCTCTTGAGTTATCATCCAGTATTGATGCTATATAGCAAAGTTTCAGGAGCAGGACCAAACCTCAACCGCGCCTCTTCCGGCATTCCCATAAACTAAACTTAACCCTCTCCTCCCCTTTCACTCTCGTATCATTCTTTCTGTCCTCTTATCTGTAGGGCCCTGAGGGGGTTCGTCGTGCCCGGGTGCTACGGCGGATCCCCAGTTAAGCTTCCCCAAAACGCTAACCTCAAGAACTTCGACCTCTTCAGCATCATTATCATCAATCTCATTAATCTATAAATTGTTAAATCATATCCTGTTGATGTTGTGGTCCTTGCTAGTGTAGCACGCGTAGTGCATAGACACGTATGTGAACAATTATGTTCATGACGCAGCCGGTTGTGTACAAGAACGCCAGCTCTAAAAGCAAGTCGTGCCCTGTATTTTCCTTTAGCTACATTTTCAGGTAGAACATTTGCTGTCTCAAGTGAAAGCTTTCAACAACTATATGATGGATTTCCCTGAGACTGGTGACAGATCCATGTTCAGTAGTAGTCTTTCAATACAACACATTTGATCTTCTGTCGTGATACATTCCTGTCAGGCACTTACAGACACAGCAACCTCTCCACAGTTCTCCCATCTGATCCTCATGTTGTGGACTAAACATGACAACAGAATGCTTTAACTGCACAGGATAGAGAGTGTTAGACAGACAAGGCAGTACAACGTGGAAACAGCGGAGAGAAATCACACTGTAGAGAGATTTAGAGTCGAGAGAGAGAGAGAGCAGGCTCATGCTTTTGTTCATAAATATTTTTACAGTTTGCCACTTACAAGAGAGAAAAGCTCTAAACGTGTAAAGCACGCATGCTTTATGCAATAGATTTACATAATATATTTATGATTGTCTTCCTTTTCTCCTCGCTTACGATCCCCCGCTCACCCCCCCTATCGCTCTCTCCCTCTTTCTCCCTCGCTATTATGAGGAGCACTGATTTCTAATTTGATTTATCGCATAACTTGAAGAGAGCGCGCCTGTTCCTGCTTCTGTCTGTGCGTTTTTTTAAACTTATGCACACAGCCTTCAATCAAGTCAAAAACGTACGCGCACACAAAAGCACACACCACCCATGATACAGTCTGTGTATATGTGTGTATCTATGTGTGCGCCTGCAGGTCTCGCCTCAGGCTATTCTGGTCTCAGAAACAGCAAGCCTGTCAGCCAGACGTTGCATCATTCTACGTAAGCAACAGACGCACACATGCACACACACACACACACACACACACACACACACATATATAAAAAAAACTCTGTGGCCCTTCTCCCTGAGGACGCATTTACTGTGTGAGACCGGCACAGATCCAGTCTCCTAATGAGGGGACAGGAGACACAGGAGGGGTGAGGGAACAGGGAGGGAGGGAAAGGTGAGGAAGGAAGTGGTGGAAACTTTAGAGATACTTGATTCAAAACTGTATGTGCGTGCAATTCACACTACATTGATTTTGGTACATTTACAGTGTGTCTGCATTTGGGTTCATCCTTCTTTCCCTCTCTGGGCAGATGTGATGAATTTTCATTAGAGCGTTTCCTTATTAAGCCTGTTTCTGGACTTGTGTATGCCTCGCAGTCTCACACACACACACACACACTGTCTCCTTCCCTTACACACACAGGCCTTAGATGAGAGCCGCTCTGTGAGCAATAAGGGAATTAGTGTTTATAACAAGCTCGGAGGAACGACCCCTTACAGGAAACTTAGAGGAAGAAGCAAATGTAATGGGTATGATTGCAACACACACACACACACACACACATGTAAGACTCATTAGGTGGTATCCTCACACGCCTAACTCTTAATACTTCAACTTTAGTGTATTAAGAATGGTAATCCATTCACGCTTGTATCCTGTAGCACACTTGATTGTAACCAGCAGAGTAATTCTCATAATTGGCCTTTCATCTGCGTCTCCTCTTCATCTCTCTCAGATCTTCTCTCCTGTGTGCGCCGCCGTGTCCTCACAACTCTTTTATTTGTCCCACTTTCACGTCACAGCATCCCGATAAGGCCTGGGACCAACCTCGGGCTGCCGCGTGCCCCGCTTAATATCGAACACATGCTCGTCAACAGAGGCAGTGAGCTCAGCAGGAATGATTTCTGTTTAACGCCATTAGATTCTGCTGGAAATATGTTTTGTCAGCCAAAGTGATATTAATGAAGATATGAAAGTGCTTTCAGCTGCGTTTAGAATATTCATTGTGTTACAATTTCCTAATTACACCCAGTGTAAGTCTTACATAAGGTTGTAAATCTTATGAAATTTCCTCAGAAGAATTGTAAACCTGTAGCTCTACAGATGCGGCATAAAAAGTCAATTTTTGCCCTTTTTTTATGTGTTCAGTCAAGTAAACTATGGAAGGTCTTGACTGATCAATATGGAGCAGGCTGCAACTGTCATGTCTTGTTATACACAGATGAAGAGACACACACTGATTTGCACGCAAGAAAAAAACAAGGCAGGAGCAAATTTGTGGTTATTGCTAATCTTATTAAAGGTGAGGAACCTGATGGTAATGATAGGCTTAATTACCCCTAAGAGGGCTTTTGGGACACAGAACATTTCCTTCCATTATCCTGTATTCGTGTGTGAGCGTTTCTTTAATGTATTACCTTAATTTACTTGCTCCCACACACACCGAGGGGCAAGTGCGAAAGGATTAGTGGTTGTATAGTCAAGAATCCTCTCTGTTATTCCCATTAGTGTAACAGTTAGAACATCAGGGTTCGCAACATCATCCGTAACCTCGGACGTTCCCTCCCCGCATCTTTAGTGAGGAATTGCCATGATTAAACCTTTCAGACTATGAGAACGAGGAGAAAACGATGAGATGAAAGTCGAGCAGAGGCAGGAGGGAGGCAGATAAAAAAAAAAGGGGAGAGAGAGAAAGACAAAAAGGCTTTTAAAGGGAAGTGTTCGAGCTGCTTTGTTGAAAGGAAGACCTCTTTATACTTTAGATTCCTGAGGAAGCACACACCTGAGTCCATGCTGCTTTGTTAACAGGTATTCCCCATACTCACATTTTCCTCTGCTGTTACAAAGTCTTACTGCTGTTGGCTATTCCATGTTTGCAGACAAATTGTTCTAATTTCACCATTTCACAATTGATCACTAACAAAAAAATACAATAGATAGTAAAATTGAAGCCATATTTCAAGAGAAAACAACACATTTTCTACGTTTTTTAGCTACTGACAGCTTTGCCAAACCGTTGTATTCAACCAGTTCATAGCTAACAATGTTGTTAGCTAACATAGCACTGATAGCTAGCTAATATTTTCGTTAGCTTGAAATTTAGGACTTTTCTCATGTCGTGTACTACTATCAAACAGAAGCCTATTGTTAGCAAGAGGTGGTTGAATGCTAATATTAGCTGTTATCTAGCTAACGGTATTTAATGACTCATCAAATATGTTGTTTTAACTGAAAATATGACGTCATTGCCCTCAAATCTTCACTATCCATCGTGTTTTCCAACAGTGAGCTACCACACTGGAATATAAGATGCAGACTGTTTTGGGGGGTTATCCCAGAGGGAAAAGGGTTTTCTATTGCTATTTATTAATAAAAATGTGTATACAAGTTATTTCAACACTGTTTTAAATTTGTTTTCATTTAAAACACATTCAAAACACACACAAATTACAGCCTACCATCTGTTTTTGCCATGTAGGCTAGAGTTTGCAATCCTGCTAGCTACCGTTGCTGTAGCTAGCGGTAGCTGGCAGCCTACGGGAACGTTGATTGTTGTGAGGGTGGCGGCTACAATGGCGATCATGACACTGTATGTCCGTGACTAAGCGTTAGCAACCGTTTTCCTCGCTTAAAACAGCGAGGGAAATGGCACTGTGGCTTATTGTAAATAGACATTGTAGCGGCTTTGACATGGAAACAGTTTAATGCAGAGATTTGACGTCACCACTTAATAACCGGATGGTGGCATCGTCTGGGTAAAATACTGAAACACAATAACATAACTCTCTGCATTTAATACAGGTATACTGGTCGCACCGGCGCAGCCCACTTTATCGTCTTATACACTGAATTTTACGGTACCTCTCCTGAGTGTGACGTCATAGGAAAATGGCCGCCATATGAATATGGTCTATTGTGACATGCAAACAGTAATGAGGGACAGATATGCATCTCTGTCACGCAAGGACACTTCTACTGTATAGTGACGTGCACTGAGCTGTATGATGTGTGTGCTTACACACCTACATGCACGCTTTTTGTGTGTGTACGTGTGTGTGTGTGTGTTTGTCAGATGGTCAAAGCTCACATGAGTCTGACATGCGAGTGCTGTCATCTCTTGTTCACACAGGCAGAAGTAACCTGAGGTCAGCCGCAGACCCTCTGCTGCTCCGACTCTCCTCCTGAGGCAAACACTGACACACACACACGTCTTGTTGTTAATCTTATCTTACCGTCGATCTAGTGTCACCTTTTAAAAAATGCGATACTGCATCACTTAATCACATTGTGCTGATAGCAGGATTTGATAACGATAACGACATAAGTTGTTGGTTTAGAGGCGTCGTCGTGCTCCATCTCTATGACAAGGACACAGCAGCACTTAGACTCTTGACTGACGACACTGTAAAAGCAGCTCACACACGATTGTTGAAATATTTACATAACATACATTCACAATCATATTCATCTGTCTGCAATGGAGGAGCATCACAAGACAAAGTAGTCACGGCAGCTTCTCACAGAGAACATATACCTACTGTAATGGATTGTGTTTCTGTGGTCTGTCAGTCTGTTTGCATATTGTATCTACTGATGAGCTGCAAAACATTTCTCTTTCCTTTTTTCTTGTCGGACTGAGCTCGGGCTTAATAGGAAAGAGCGTCTGAGGAGAAGAGTGCCAGCAAATAGCAGATTTTCTCAGAATAACCTTGACGCCGTGAACCTCTGAAACACTTCCCCTCTGAGCTGATAAAAAGAGATTCTATTCCATTTGATTCATTTTGGAGCCGCGCGCGCAACACTTGTGAACAAGCGCACAGACACACTCAGATGCAGAGACGTGCACAAGCAATTTGATTTAAGGTGCCGCAGATAAAGTGTGATGTCTCGGATAGCGCGGTGTGCCTTCACACCTGGGCCTGTGTGTACCTGTGTGCGTTTATGGGTGTGCATTTCAAAGACATAAGCAAGATGTAAATCAAACCGTGCAATTGTCTGCAATTCTGCATGTGGTTTTGCATGACAAAACAACAGCTCGATCCATATTCATAAGGATATATGCATTTTTACAGATTTGCATGCATTGTAAGGTAAGCAAGGGCATGAAGATCTGTTAAACATCTTTCATTTGAGTTTTGTCCTCTGGAGCACTTTAGACGACAGCAATATGGGCAGAGTGAGATGTTTAAGCACACACACCTGTTACTTCATGTGTCCTGTAGGGATCAAATGAGGGCCTCAGTTAAGGGACAACGGTAATCATGGGCAGTGATTATAAAAAATAGTGAACTGCACACTCAGTTATTTTCCGAAAATATGAATGTTAGACGTCGTTCCTTAAAGCTTCTAAGGGACAAAATGCGAAAAGGTCATTTTGTGTAAGCTTTTAGTAAGCACTTAGCTCCTTTATTTTACATCCTCAGATGGATCCCAGATTTAGTGACGTAACCACGACCTCTGTTTTAAATCTGAAATCCATAATGTTAAAGAGGGGGTATTATGCATACACATTTTAAGATACATATATATATATATATATGTATATATATATATATATATGTATATATATATATAATGTTACAATGTTGGAAGCCCAGACTAAACGTGGGTGAAGTTTCAAATCTGTAGGTAAAAGTATGTTGGAGTAATCCCCAGGCTGCCCAGCTCAGTCTGCAGGCTGCTGTGAACGCCGGGTTTCACACTGTTTTTTCTACACGCTCCGACGTCACAAAGTGCAGAGCAGGGGCGGGGTTTCTTAAAGGGACAGAGCTAACTGAGTCGTTTCAGGCAGAGGCTGTATGAGGGCCTGCAGAGAGCACCAGTGTGAGAAAAATTAGGAGATTTTTTAACTGTTAATTAAGCTAAGCTACACCACAGGTATCACAGAGTGAAATATGAAGCTTGAAATTAGCATAATACCCCCCCCCCTTTAACCTCTTTCCATATATATTATTAATATATCCGAATATGGCTCAAGTCCCTATCTGACCCCTTGAAAGTGCAGATTGATTGATGATGATTGTTTTTCTTAATCTGACACAAAAGCACTAAAAATGGCACATTTACTGTGCGGAGATTCTTCATCATCTCAGACAATAATGCGTCCCCTATCAAATTACGTGATCGATCAGTGACAGTCGCACTAGGGGCCAACAATGATGATAAATGAACTACTTAACAAACATGACACAGGATGCTCCATCATGCTCCTCTGCAGCATGAGTGTGCAGATTACTGTGGATTTTATCTTTAAAACCCCGATGACCGGAAGGGGTGAGATCCGAAGCAGTTCCTTCCTCCCGAGCGAATGTTGCATTGTAGTTTAATGCCTTTATTTTACTGTATTTCCCTCACTAACATTCAGAATGCGTGCTTTGAATTTACTTTGCAGAGAGGTGGCCCCGTCAGCATGCCTCCAAGTGCTTCCTTACTTTGGGGACAGCCCTTTAAACCCCTAACAAATATGAGTCACACAACACATTATCACATACCTACATGCACCCACATACACAAACACACACCTTCACCTGTGCAAACATTCACACACGCATAGTCGGGAAGCTGTGATGTCGAGATGCAATCTCAAACTGCCTCTGCACTTCTGCGTTTTACACATTGTTCTCATGTACACTATTTTCTCCCTCCACCTTTTCACTTAGTCACGGTGTACCTTTCTCCTTCCTTCTGTTCCCAGTGTTTCTCACCTCTTTCCTTATCTGCCATCTTTTCCACACTTCCCTTTTCATCTGCTTTCTTCTCATATCCTCCCATATCGCCTCCTACTCTCTGTCAACCTCAAGGTTCGTACTGACTCAGCGCTCTGCAGGTTGGTTGTTTTAAAACTGATTCTTTAAGGTCGAGAAACATTAACCGGTGACACCAAGAGAAGACGGACACACATCTTAAAGGAAGGACGGACCGTGAACTGATTTTCAACACGTAGATATATTCCATAGTCTTAATAAAAACAGCTTTCCAACAAAGTTTTAAACCCACTCTCACTGGGGAGAAACAGGAGGAAAAGTTTGGAAAGTAAAGTAAAAGCTTAAAGACACATTCACTGATGTTTTAGCAGTGCCCAGAAGCTCCAGCAAATCCCCAACACGAGTCCAAGATCACTGCTGATGTTTTTAAATCAGCTGTGGTCTGTGTTGCGCTTTGAAACATCCATAAAGGAGCCATAACAGTGGAGAATTGGAGGGCTTCTGATTAAAGTTAGAGTGAGTACGGTGGCCGGCAGGGACCAAGCTTCAGAGCAGGTGTAAAGCTAAAAACTGTAGAACCTCGGCGCTCTAAAACCAACATCCAAAGAAGTTAGTGGCGATGGACGTGCTCCATTTGCATCCATCCAGCATCACCTTCACTGCCCTGGGAATGTTGTTGTGCTTACATAATCTCCTGGCAAAGCGAGGCCTTTTCAATCCACCACTAAATTCCCCTCGGCCTAACACATGAGTGCGCACATATGGACACACGTGCACACACAAACGCGCACGCTTCTGCGCACATGTGGCATATTCACATCCACCTTTGCACTTGCTCTGAATCACTTATATGCACACCAATACACACACAGTGTATCCAAGCACTCTGGATTAGGGGTACAGATTAGAGATTAGGGCCAGCACTGGGATTACACAGTGCTCTCCAGCCCCGCCTCCATTATAAATGTAGAGGAAGGGAGAGGGAGAGAAAGAGAAGATCTGACATCACTGATATTCACTCCTTAATCCTAAATTAGCAGCGGCAAAACGCTGTCACCTCCGAGGATTTCTTTTGTCTTTCCGTTCTCGAGCTGAAATCTCAATTTTCTCCGTTTTTCTCATTTCCCCTCGTTCTCGCTCGCATTAATCAAAGCTCCCGCTCAAACATCCCATTCCCTCCTATCATATAATTCCTGACTCGGTCAATTTCATGGATTTGTCTCGATGAGGTCCCAAGCCCCCACAGAGGCAGAAGATAAACTGTAGGTAGGAATCTGCTCTGTAAGAGGGTGTCAAGAAAAAACAATAGAAAAGAATGATCCAACAGGGTTTGGCGGTGAAAGGGGAAGGGGGGGTTGTCAGGTATTTAGGGGAGGGGAAGGATCTTGAGGATGGATGGCTGAAGCTTCCAGGGAATGTGTCTTCTACAGTAGATGGAGTGTTAAAGGATGTGGGTGAGGATAGCCTGAGGACTGTGCTGAGATGGTATATCGATTGCTGATTGATTCACTATCTGGATCCTTGATTTTTCTACCTGGGCGTTTGGGACCTCCTGTGGGGTCACACGCTATTTTAGGGCGGCCATGAAGAAGAATGTGATTGCATGTATGTCATCATTTGAATGTAGGTTGTTCATTCCCCCTGTCAAGCACATTCAGAGTTACTACGAGATGAAAAAACAAATCATTCTGTTTTATGTTTACAGCGAGTTTAAAAGGTCATGAACCAGTGATCTAGATCAAACACACCCACACACACAGATGCAGACTACAAACAGAAATCTAATTTTCCTGTCATTAAACCCCCCCGGTCCTCTCAGCGTTGCTCGGGTCTCCAGTGATTGCCGAAGACGGCAGCTGCTTTGGGGACACAGGGACACTGCCCTTTATAAATAAAGTTTAACTTGAACTTGACAGACGTTGCACAGAATCTGCAGACTTTAGCAGAGTGGAGAGAAGCTTAGTGGGTAGCTTAGTATCTGTTGACAAGGCTGGCACGCAACCAGGCCGCCAGAAGCGTTAGTATCCAGATTCGCTCATGAGTCGACTTGGCTGTATCTGTGGTTTTTCCAATGTTCCGTTTATTTTCAAGGCTAATAGTAACGGCGCTCCCTCTGTGCTTTGAATGCAACCACTGGAAGCTTTCATAATGTTTCATCAGTACCTCTTTTCCTCTTTAACATGCCTGTCCATGCTGCTCCGCGATCCCTTTATCTGCCTGTTACCTAAAGGTGTCATCAAAATAATTCATGCTTTACTTTCCCCCTTTGTGGTGCAATGATGGAAATGTCTTTTTACTCGCTTTAAAGAAGAAGACGTACTTTATAAATCCCTCAAGGGGGGATTCCATTTGTCTTACTCTGAGGGTATTTTTCACACACGTCTTCTTCGCTTTCTCTTAGGTGAATGCCGTCATGCCATTTGGGTGCCTTGCCCTGCGAGATGGGCGGTCTTACGATAGCATCTCCGATGTCACGGACAAATATGAGATTGGACAGGTCCTCCGAGCGTAAGTAACTTAAAAATTCATGCATGGATCTTTGTTACGTCAACCATGTTCAATTCATGGGCACATTCCATTACTCCCAATTGCTCTTTATTCACTTCATGAATTATTTCAAACTCAGTTAGATCCCTTTTCCCTCCAGATTCAGTTTGGCATATCAAACTGTTACACTTTCCGCACGGCAGACGGTAATATGGTGAGGATAGTGTGACCTAGCAGACACATTTCTCAATTTGAAGCCAACCAAACGTCTGTATATTTCTGATCAGTTCATGAAACACGCTCTCGGACATATTTTCAAAGAGCTGTGAAAATCACACTCCTGCTTAACAGGCCGAATACTGGATGTTTTCTTCCCTCAAACACCTCTCATTGACACATTGTAGGCTCACACACACACTCCAAACACACACACACACACACACACCAATCAGTGTAAGAGGCCATATGGCAACATCAGCATCTGGCCTCAGAGATTTCTGCTCATCTTTTATATAACACACACACAAACACACATACACATTAACGCCAAATTAAGCGCACATATGTACGCATCTGTTTACCACACATTTAATGTGTGATCAAACCTACAATAAGGTAAGAAGTAAGAAAGATAGAGCGCCATCAAAATGTCTGATGGTATTTATCGGGCATGAAATATGTAATGGGAACCGTAGTTTAATTTTGCATCACACAGCTTCTCAAAATCCATTTGGGTGAAGTACTGCATGCCTCAAAGGCTCACGATGCTCAGCCGATGTCAGCAATCGCCCCATTTCAGATCTGTTTTTATGACCCTTTTATTCTCTCCAACGACTCTCCACCCAATTAAATTCTTTCACAGTATTTCACCAAAACAGCCCGTTAACTTTGTCTCCCTAATTTGAATATTATTCCGTGTCTCTAAAAAGCATGCACGTTCTTTTTGTGCTCTAACATTATATTCACCTTTTCGTGCCTCTTCTCCCCGTCTGTCTGTCGTTCTATTTTCTTCTTCTTGCGTAGGAAGGAGTTCTGCGAGCTCTGCCTGGCTAAGGACCGACAGACAGACAAGGTGTTTGTCTGCAAGAAATTCCTCAAGAAAGACGGCAGGAAAGTCCGCAAGGCTGCCAAGAACGAAATCATGATCCTGAAATTGTACGCAGTCAGTCGGTGGACGGATGGATGTTGTGATTGAGGGTTGAATGAGAGGCAGTCACATGTAGTAACGCTTGTTGATAATGTTAGTTCTTCTGTAAGCTTCGACCCAGCTAAAGACACTTACACCAACCTTTCTTTGTATATAAGCCAGAGATAGTCAACACCCTTCAATAGCATGTGAGACCTTCACTATTGTGAGGTCAGTCTGTGACCTTTAGTGCGTTTCCATTCCAGGGTCAACCACCCAAACATCCTTCAGCTGATCGACACGTTCGAGACCCGGAAAGAATATTTCATCATCCAGGAACTGTGAGTGTTTCTTTTACTCTTTCACTATTTATCCAACCTGTGTAAGCAGACCGACGAAGTGTACTTAAGTGTGTGTGTGAGTGACTTAATTGCGTATGTGCCGCCATGTATCTTAACACACAGAAATCCATCAGCTTGAGGGTCGGGCTTGAGTCTACCCTTCTTATTACTGTGTGCTCTGTTGCTCCCCTCAGCACCAGAGGAAGGTGTTAGATTTTATGAGATATTTGTTCTTAGTAACGCTCAACATTACTCAGAGCTCCTGAAGCACCGCTTTGCCGTAATAGGGTCTCTACAGAGAGCGAGGGATCGATAAAGTAGAGCGAGACCAATCAGGATGCCCTTTTTCAACATTTGCAACTTTATTTGAAAGCAATAAAATTGATTGAAGCTGAGTGGACGAAATATTTCCCGTCTGTGACTGTTACTCAGAGAGACAAACTGCACTCAGAGTGGCGTCAGTCTGTTTATGCGCTGCTGTCTGTTCGTGGCTCACACTTCTGCCCAGGCAATAGTTCTCCTGCTGCGGGCGATATGTGTTTATCACACCCATCGTTTACACAGCCTCCGATGTTAACCAAGTCTGTTAGAGTAATGACCAATAGTCTAACTTTTAATTGCTCAGCGGAGCTAGCTTAAGGCTCGTAGAAGCAGATTGCTTTGCTAATAGAGCAAATAAGAAGAGCACAGGGCCTTTGGTAACTGTGTTATCGGAAGCTTCTAGTGAATGATTGTGCAGCAACATGTGGTTAACAGTCGCACCAACTTGCATTCATTTTTATTAGTGTACTTGGCAATATGTGCACTGACGTTTCACTCTTGTGTGTGTGTGTGTGTGTGTGTGGGAACCATGCAGCGCAACAGGAGGAGACGTATTCGACTGGATACTCGACCAAGGGAATTACACAGAGAGAGACGCCTCCAATGTCATCAGACAAGTCCTCGAAGCTGTGGCGTACTTACACTCGCTCAACATAGTTCACAGGAACCTAAAGGTACACACACACACACGATGTTTCCCTCTCCCTACATTAGAGCAGGTGTTTGTTAGTAACATTACAATAAAACGATACACAAAGTCTGGTGACTTACCGCTAAAGAGACAGGAAGAAAATCTCACAATAAGATTTTTAGAGTGAGTTGCCTTTATTGCCGTCACACCCCAGAAAGCAATTTCCAGTATATAGTCTTCAGACTCTCTATGGAGAGATAAAAGCATTGCATACATTAGCATATGAGTTAATGAGTCAACATTTGATAACATTTTTTTGGCAAGGGAGTAAGCACTGTCTTTATGGCTTAATGCAATCTCTAGTGATGCATGTATATGCAGACCGATTCATATCTTTATCCCTCATTATGAAGCCATTAGGATGCCATTACTGCATCTCTTGGGCTTCAGACTCCCTCTAATGGCAGAAGGCGGGAATTTCTTTCATTCTGGACTCATCCTGTTGACCAGAGGAAACTGAATGAATATTACATTTTCAGATCAGAACAGATGCTTCCTATACATATATAGATGGACCATTATTTTCCATGTCAGAACATAACTTAAAATTCAGCTTTAATTTAACCTCATTGTTCCCAGGGCTACGTTTGTCTTCCAGCCAACACAAAACAAACACAGAATTGAACAGAAAATACAATAAGGTACATAAACCATCTCATACAATGTCAAGGCATTAGCTGAAATTCCCCCCACAGGCTGTGGTTAAAAAACTATGTACTGTATAATGGGTAATAGCATCACATGCAACTGTGTCTACATTATGCCTTCATCATCCTACCCATTCAACAATGATTTGAACAGCATTACCATCATCCCTTAAAATGTTATAATGAGGACTGATATTCGCTGGTAACTCCTGTTCAGCTTAACCATTTAAGAGTATGATGGCGGTGATCTACAATGGCCTTAGTGGCCACTTTGCTATGTGACGCAGTTTTCTGTACACCAGACAGAGATTGTCTTATAATCTAAATAATGATAATTTTTGACTCGACCGTGGAGCTTTAGAAGGGTTTTTACACAACCAAAACCAAGCCTACGAAGAATCTGCTATTGTTTCTGTGATTTTTTTTTTTCATGTTGTAGTAGTGGGCTGCACAGTGTTGCAGTGGTTAGCACTGTCGCCCCACAGCTAGAAGGTGCTTCAAATCTCGGTTTGGACATATGGGCCTTTCTGTGTGGCGTTTGGATGTTCTACTCCGGCTGCCTCCTCAAGGTCCAAAGACAGGCTCAATCTGTGACTCTAAATTGTCCGTAGGTGTGACTGTGGGCGTGAAAGGGTGTCTATCTCTACGTGTCAGCCCTGTGGTTGGCTGGCCATCTGTTGAGGGTGTACCCCACCTCTCGCCCAATGATTGTGAGTGTGTTTGTAAAAGAATACTTATTCTGTTCCTCATTTCCTTTAGCTGGAAAACCTGATGTACTACACAGAAAACAACCACAACAAAGTAGTTCTGCGAGATTTCTACCTGTCCAGGTTTGAGAACGGGCCCATCACAGACCCTTGTGGAACACCAGAATACCTGGGTAAGATACTCTCCCTTTACCACTATCTTCTTTCTGTTTCATATATAACTTTAAATCTCTAAATTCTTCGGTCTGTAATCCACTTCCACGTCCTTCCATTAGCCTTACCTTTTGATGTGAATGTAGGCCCACGAGCATACTTTACCTTTTGAGTTCTTTTTTTGCGTTTGAAGATCATAATCTGTCAGGGGAAGACTAATAATAAAACCAGTCATGAAACCCTGTGAAACATGTACACAGAATTGAAAGCACCTAACTCTCACCCTCCTCCCACACCTCTCTTTTCATATCCACTGATCTCTTGTGTGCTGTCTCGCGCCTCTCTCGCGCTGAGGTTTATGCGAGGGCAACTTGGAGTGCAGAAGTGTGCTTCGGCCTGGTTCTCTCCAGTGAGAGGTCAGGACAGTTATTCATAATGCTGAGCCGAGTAATTAGACAAATAAATAAGGGAAGGGAGCAGAGGAGGAATGAGAAGCAGAGAAAGTTAAAAAAAAAAGAATAAAGGGGAGCTCTTGTCAGTGCAGGGAAGACTTATGAATGTGGTGTGATGGTTTATAAATGAAAACACAGGCCATTCGCATCTCTCTTCCTCTCTCACTCTCTCTCTGTATATATTTTCTCTCCTCTTCGCCTCTCTCAGCTCCAGAAGTGGTCGCTCGTCACCGATATGGTCGTCCTGTGGACTGCTGGGCTGTGGGTGTCATTATGTTCATACTGTGAGTCTCCATCAGTTATTAGAAATGCTCTAATTCAAATCAGAGGACAGTACAAACTGAGCTGCGCATAAAAAGCAGCTGTATAATTTATTAGATTTATAATTCACATTTCCATGAATTATTTGAGTTAGAAAACTTATATAAGCTTCTTGACAGCAGAAGACAAACACCAAGACAAATTCCTTGTTTGTGTAAAGCCACTTGGCAGCATAACCCTGATTCAGATTTTCTTCTGAGGAATTATACGCATGGTTTTGAAGACTTTCCTTCATCTGAATGTGTTTGCAGCTTATCAGGTAACCCCCCTTTTTATGATGAGACAGAGGAGGAGAACACAGATCTACATAATCGCATCATTTTCTGTCGCATTGTTGCTGGGGACTTTGAGTTTGATTCTCCGTACTGGGATGACATCTCACCTGCAGGTACACAGGTCCACCACATGGTGGCTCTAAATACCAAGTTGAATTTTCAAAGGCATGAAGCATTAGAAGTATTGGTAGTCATAAGAGATATTTAATGTCACACTGTTTAAAATACACATCTTCTATGACACTCTTCTAAACCAAAAGTACCACTATCATCCATAATTCATGGCTTAAAAACCTTACTTTATATTCTCTGTTTTAAAAAAACAAAATGTTATGACTGTAACTTCTGTTCCCTGAAGCAGAGGAACGAGACTGAAAGGGAACATTATCTACTGATATATAACTTCATTTTCCTCTTACAGCTAAGGAGCTTGTGTGTCGACTCATGGAGGTGGACCAGATGCTGAGAATCACCGCGCAGGATGCACTTTGGCATGAATGGTAATTTTGTTGCACATAACATAGACTATAATAAAGAAATGGATGTAGCCATGAGGTCGTGACCGTATTTGGAAAGGAGGGTGGAAAGGCATTGTTTCCTATCTACCCTGGTTGACAGGCCGCCGTGGTAGCGACATTTAATCAAAGGTGAACTGCAATAAAGCATTCCCTGCTTTAACACCAACTGACTCTAAATGGGAACATAATTAACAATCAACATCATGCTGTATTGAAAAACAGTTGAAACTAACATTTCAGGAATTCATTAGGAAACTGATACTGATGAAATACACCGATCAGCCATAACATTATGACCACTGACAGGTAAAGTGAATAACATTGATTATCTCGCTACAGTGTCCCCTGTCAGTGGGTGGGATATGTTCGGCAGCAAGTGAACATTTTGTCCTCTAAGTTGCTGTGTTGGAAGCAGGAAAATTGGACAAGCGTAAAGATGTGAGTGACTTTGACAAGGGCCAAATTGTGATGGCTAGATGACCGAGTCAGAGCATCTCCAAATTGCAGCTCTTGTTGGGTGTTCCCGGTCTGCAGTGGTCAGTACCTACCAAAAGGGGTCCAAGGAAGGACAACCAGTGAACCAGCAACAGGCTTATTGAAGCGCATGGGGAGCGGAGGCTGGCCTGTGTGGTCAGATCCAACAGAAGAGCTACTGCTGTTCAAATTGCTGCGAATGGGGTTGCGTAGCTGCAGACCAGTCAGGGCGTCCACAAAAAGTGCCTTCAATGGGCACCTGAGCATCAGAACTGGGGCAATGGAAGCAATAGAAGAAGGTGGCCTGATCTGATGAATCATGTTTTCACCTTCAGAGGTCCAGTGGAGTCCATGCCTCGACAGGTTAAGGTTGTTTTGGTGGCAAAAGGGGGACCTACACACTGTTATGGCTGATCAGTGTATATAAACTATTGTTTCACATAACGGGACTTCTTTTTCAAAGCAGCAGAGTCTTCCCCTGCTGGCCATGAGAAAGAATGCAGTTGTAAGGCACTTGTGCATTGGCTTCACTTTTGACACCAGAAGCTACATCCACTTCTATACGGGCTATGGCATATAATCATAGGACAAGGATGAACACTTTGGCACACATCTACTGGGTTTGCCCTAACTTGTATGTTTTCTGTCACCTGTGTCAGGATCGCGGGTAATGGTGCATCAGAGAAGAACCTAAAGGATGGAGTTTGCGCCCAGTTTGAGAAGAACTTTGCAAAGGCCAAATGGCGGGTAAGAGTTCAATGTCAGTTCAGTATGGGATTATGAAGGTTTATTGTAATGATTTGAACATAATCTGCTTTGAGCTTTACAACTCTGAAGAGGTATGTTGATTTGGTCATGAGGATGTAAAAGATGCAGAAGATGGAGAAGGAAGAGGTGGTAACAGTTATAACCCTCTTCTCTCTTTTCCCATGTGGTTCCCAGGAGTTGAAGGTATTGTAGTCCAATATGAGGGAGAGTGGAAGGACAGAGCATGGGCAGACCCTCACTTTCTGTCAGGCATGATTCAATAACAAAACATCTCTAAGGGCTGGACATCCTCTTGAATTAAAAGGAGGTTTTGTCTATGATAATCAAGCAATCAGGAGCACTTTCAGTCTCAGCCTTGAGATGTATTGATCATGTTTGGCTGGTGAAACTCTTCCCATTAGCTCTGTTCCTGCCCACTGTCACTCTGCCTGTCCCAGAAGAGATCCATCCACTCTGCCCCACTTTTTTTCATTGGACTAGACCCAGATGTTCAAAGTGGCCCACTCTGCTCCTTTCTTACTCCTCATCTGCACTAGTATATAAAACCAGAGTGATCAAAACATTATTACTATCAGAAACAGGGAGGATGGTTTGCTCATAGTGTTTCTAGATTTTATATTTGTGTGGATAAGGAGAGGGAGAAATAGAAAGGATATGCGAGATATAGGCCACTGTGGACCGTTTAACTACTAAGATTTGAACAATACAGCCCTCTGTCATCCCTCTAACGTGAATCCTGGCTCATTGCCCCATACTGTATCTTGGTGTTACATTCAAGTCATACTTGAAGCTATACAGAAGCTGCTCAGTTAAGCCATATTGTATTCAGTGACATTTCTGCGTCCAAATGGCTTTTCACTTCCAGAGAACTAAACCCCTGGTTTAGAAACAACTTCCAAGCTCACACATTTCTCCTTACTCCTTCAGCGTCTGCAAATCTAAGGGAGTCAGATGCGTTTACGAATGACCAAACCCTTATCTGCTCTCTTAGCTTTTCCAGTCAGCGAGGAGTGGCCTGTTGAGAGTGAGACTTGAGATTGATTTAAACCAGGGTACGATATGTCATAGCCTCTTGGAAGTAAACAACCGCCACTAATCTTACTGCACTGTCCACATTAAACCAATCACATCTCAGCGCTTAGTATGTTGATGCTAAATCGTGGTGCCTTCACAGGCTTTTTGTCAAATGTTTGTCTTCTAAGCTTATCTTTTATGCTTTGCCAGAACTAACTGTAGTATCAAGGGTTTTTTTTCTTTTAGGGCAACAAGTCAATGTGGGTGTTACTTAAAACAGAAACTTCAAAATCTAATTGTCTTTACACTGCTGTCCTCTCCTTTTTCTTTACCTCTGTTTGTTTCACAGAAAGCGATCCGTGTCACCACCTTCATGCAGCGTTTGAAGAACTCAGAGGCGCTCATTGACAGTTCAGCTGAGGGTCAGGGTGGTGAAGAGGCAGTAGATGGTGAAGGGGGTGTTTCCCAAGGGACAAGCGATGAGGGAGACAAAGGGACGAGTGATGGAGGGGTGACGTCAAGTAGTGTGTCTTTAGAGGTTACTGTTGAGAGTGCACCAGCAGGTATGGATCAGGATAAGAGTGGAGAGAAACAGGATGAGGTAAAGTCAAGCGTAGGTCCATGTGTTGGAACTTCACCATCCGATATTCAGGAACCTCTCTGTCAACAATCACATGCAGCACCCAAACTCCCGCAGGAGGAGCCTGGTAAGGTTAGTGCAAAGAAAGCAGCAGGTGAAGGAACCAGAAAAATGGCTGCCAATTTGGGTCAAAATAAAGTTGCGCCAGAATCAAAACCGTCCCCCATGAAGACGGCTGACCCCTCCAAGCTGTCAGATGGTTCTTCAGAAAAGAAACACACTTCGGCCTCCCCTGATCCAAGCAGCAAACGTAAGATGGCTGCGACGCTCCATGGTCCACCACCTACAGGCTCTGCTGCTGCTGCAGCCTCACCGGAGAAGAGGCCAGGGATGCATAGGGATGAGTCTGATGGAAGCTGGTGTCAGACACAAGTACCTGAAGCAGTGGCAGAGAGGTCGGTGGTACCATCCATCACTCCAGCTATTGGGCCTGCAGCTGGGACGGATGTCGGATTAGGAGTTAGATTAAGGGGTGATGATAGCCCTATGAGTAGAAGGGATAGGGAGGCCAGGAGAACAGACAGGTACAGCGCAGAGTTTAGCATAGCAAGGGCAGCTCCTGCGACAGGACAGGGTTGTTATACAGTGGGAAGCTCTGCTAGTTTGGGCCGCCATGCTACGCCATACAACCCAGATGTTGGGTCTGTAGGTATGGGGATAGCAGGG
This sequence comes from Semicossyphus pulcher, assembly GCF_022749685.1. Lineage (NCBI taxonomy): Eukaryota > Metazoa > Chordata > Actinopteri > Labriformes > Labridae > Semicossyphus > Semicossyphus pulcher. The sequence goes on from NW_027211637.1 coordinate 17,941,685, forward strand.
GGTTATGGGAGTCCATACAGCTCCCTGTATACGAGTGGAGCAGGGTTAGGGATGTACGGGACTGGGCTACCTCATGCAGGAGGCGGAAGCAGCACTACAAGCGACTGGCAAATGGACAGTGTCATCGAGCAGATAGAAAAGCAAATGGCCGCCGTGCTGGAGAAGATTGAGGGAGACATGCCCTCGCTGCTGGAGCAAATCAGTGACTGCCCTATTGACCCACCACGTGCCCGCAGCACACATGCCTCGCCTGCCAGCTCCCGCGCTTACTCCTCTCAGCACACCTCGACCGCGACCTCGGGCACTCCTCCACCCCTTCCAACCTCTCCCAGGCCTGCGCTACCATCTCTCCCTCGCCTTACTATCCCTCCTCCCTCCTATCCTCCGCCCTCCCCTCCCACACAATCCTCACCCCAGGCTGCGGGAGAGCAGGACGACAGGGATGGACAGAGGGATGCTGCTCGTTCCAGCCAGTCCCCCAGAGCTGGGATGGGCAGGGGGCTATGAAGCAGGTGTGAATGATGCAACATCGAACATTGGTTTATAGTTTCAACTTGAGGGTTTGAGGACTCTGTTTCACTCAGAAATATCATTCACTTGCTCCTCAGAAGAAAAGTAACCATGCAGTTTTTGTTTGTTTTGGCTGTGTGTTCATATTGGGAATACTGTATAAGAGAAATCTCCTCATTAAATACTCTTATGACTGGAGCATAGGGGAAGTAGAGTACTGTATCTATCTGTATGACAGCTGCAAAGCAAAAAATCCCAAAGGTTTATTGCAATTCAAATCTTGATTGTGCGCATGAATGCTCACCACAAAACCTCTCATACCAGATTCTAAGCAGTCAGCACAGTTTGCTAATTATAAATCTACACAAGTGAGAACAGCATGTTCTCAGTTCTCAGCTATTGGTGAGAGCCAACAAAGTGTTATGATTAGCATTATCCCCTAAACTGTAAATACATGCAACAGCTGGGTTCCTCATTCCAGTTCTTTACTCCCATGTTGTAAACTTCCCCACATCCAAACTGACATTTACTTTTTTAAATCAGCTCATCCTATTTAATTATTTTCTGTTCATTTTTATTTATGTAGCTCTGCATTCTACATAGCCAGGCTGCAGTCACACCCTTGTACAGAAGAATATGAAACTGAACAGATGAAGCCTTTCCACTGGCCTCTGGAGATTGAGAGATGTTTTTATTATATAATGTATTTTAACTTGAACTGCCACTTAAAGTCTTGTGAGTTGCCCCACACCTTCTGGAGAGCTACGGAGAAAAAAAAAGGATATTGTACAAAGGCTTTTCAATAAGACATGAGCTCACACACATTTTTTGTGTCTTTTTTTTCAAACTTGCCCAAATGTTTTCACCAGAAAGTTTGTTTTCATTTTTCTCCACCTATGTCGACACATTCATTTTGTTTGTTATTTGGACAGTGCGGTCTATATTTGCATCTTTTGAACATGTAAAAAAAAAGTCTTGCTGAATTTCATTATGCTTTTGGATATATGTAATACCAGGATCTGTGCTTTTATCCCGAACAAGTCAAGACATCCACTATTCGGTCCCTATGTAAACTGTGCTCTGTTTGCAAGTCTTTCAATAAAAGTAAAAACAAACTACATCTTGAGTCGTTTTAATTGATAAAGTTTTAAACCTAAGGTGTTGAAAATGTGTTTCTTTCGGGTGTACATGGAATTACAAATAACCTGAGCAGAAAGAACCCTTATCCAATGATTTCTCAGACAGTCTTTTGTGTTATCCCGCCATGCCTACAAGCCCCATCTACCATTGCGTGAAATTCGGATCAGTCTATTCATGTGAATGCGCGGGGGTGAAACATGTACTCATGGTTCTAAACAGTAAAAATTAGATTAAACCACGTCTTTGTGTAGAATTTCATACACTTACCCTTCTATGTTGTGCGGTTGAACATGCAAGATGAATAATTAAGTCTTCTTTGGATAAATTAATCACATTTTCTTTTCGTTGGACCCTCTGGACCGGAATGATGGACGTGCCTGTAACGTGCACATGTTGCTGCTTTGCTTTGCTTTCAACTGAAATAGAGTGAGGGGAAACGGTTTGGGAACAGCCGGGCAGGCAGCCGTCCAGCGGAAAAACTCACAGAGCCCGCCACCCTGACACACTTTTCAGTTTGCAATCAGCGGCAGTGTTTAATTGTCACGTTGTTTGTTAGGTTTCTTGCTTAAATACAAGCCGATTTTAATACTACAGAACAGGCCGAGTAATATCGGATGTGGTAAGTTCTGCACACTTGTGTAAGATCCCGTCTTGGTAATGTTAGCGTCAGCTAGTTGGCTAACGTTAGCTAGTTAGCTTACATAGCGGCACAAGTAGGAAAAAGTCGTTGGGTGGCTAGATAGCCTGAAAGCTAGCCGCACACAGGCTAACAACTACGCAGTCGTTTGATCTGCGTTAGTGGTAATCGTTAACGTTAGTTTCCTTCGGCTATCTGAACCGTTTGAGCTGTCCATCTCGGCTAACCATTGCAATCAAGCCACTGTCACGTAGCAGTTAACTGTTAAACGTTAAATTTGCATTTGCACTTTACTGTGCACGAGAATGCTGTGTTCATGTGTGTTCTGTTATAAATAACGTGAACGGTAGCTTGAAAGCTAGTTGGATACAAACATTAAGTGGACGAGAGGCAGACACTAGCTAACTTGCAACGCGCAACGTTTGCTAGAACCTACTGGCAATATCGATTGATGTATTTGGTTAACGGTACGAACGTTCGACAATCGATGTTGCCACAGTAACGCAGTATTCGCTACTTTCTCCTCTTAGCGTTCCAAGTTAGGAAGCATGTTAACGTGACATGAATGATATTATTACCCTTTAGCTCAGGCAGAATGGTGGAAAACAGTGTTTTTATCATTTCGCAGTTAGAAGATGAGAATGGGGACCCCCTCGACATGTGTACCCGAGAATATGCGGCCCACTCTTTTCCTGGGCCTTTGTCATTTGCCAGGCACCCCCTCCCCCAATACTCCTCCTCTGCTAGGAATGCTCACCCCTAACCTTAATGTGACTGAGGGCCCAGACGCTCAGCATCACAGCATCTCTAATGTTTACCTGACTAAATTATCATTGTAGCACTATCAGATTTGACTAGTGGTATGTTTCGCTTAACTCGGAAAAAGTATTTAATCTTTAAGCCACAAAACACCAATTGGCATATTTACAATTCGCTTAAAGCTGTATTTCTTATTATTATACATTGCGGCATGTATTGTGTAAGTTCTGTGTATGCCTTATTGTTCCTCAACGAGACAACAACCTATCACTGAGACAAAGATGCTGTTGGTGATGGACTTCTTTCAGCACCAGTCAATGGTTATTTTCTGCCAAATGGGTCACGAGATACACTGTACTTGAAGGTTGCCTTTATGGTCTGTGCGTTTTTAATAGAATTGTAAGAGGTTTCTTACATGGACTGCTGAGGGTCCTGCAGTTCATTGTACAGTAATATACATGGCATGCATCTTCTGGTAGCAGGGGCGGGATGAACGCGCGTGGGCCTCGGTAACAGCCAATGAGCGGGACGCCTGGCTGAGCAGCACGCTCACAGCCACCCTTTCCTGTTGAATATTTTAGCCCATGCGTCACAGCTCCTCCGCCCCTTTCTCCCCATCTGCCATTTTGGTTTTGTTCCCGTCTGCAGTCGCAAAGCCAGCAACGCAATTACACAGAAGAGACTCTCAGCTCAACGACATAGTGACTCGACAATATAGTGTAGACCCTCCTAATCCCGCATCGCGTTTCTTCTCTTTGTCCTCACCGTCGACTTTAACACCATCGTTATTACTGACATCTAGACACTGCGGGAGAGGAGCGGGTTCGCATTGGGAAGGGACCGAGAAGGATTATTGGTAAGAAAAGAGATATCAATGGAGCACGAGTGTAATGGCTAGTCTTTCATTCCCACAAAATGTTACATGTAGTGACAAAGTTGGATAGTTGATTTTCGGCGGTGAAACACTAAACCGTAACATTAGAGGAGCTGTGTTAGCTAGCTGTCAAAATAAACCCGTTGCTGTCTTTTGTGAGCAGGTTGCATTATAGCTATAGCTGCTAGCTTGTAAAGTTGTGTTGGGGGGTAATGCAGGCCTAGGCCGAGCCGCTATTCGAGAAGCTGCAGGGCTGCTGTTTTCTCTCCTTTAAGTTATTAATGTTCCGTCCGTTGCCAAATCACTTAACTGATTAGTGTCACGCTACCATCTCAATCTGTTTCCTCTTTATGTCGTTAACCGATAATTGATCCACCTTTCCGAAACGTTGAAAGCTTACAATTGGTTTAGCAGCTAGGTATTAGGTTTTGCAAATAAGGTACAGTAACAGTACTAGCCGGGCGGCTCGATGCTTTGCTGTATCATGCTGGATGCCTTCATTTTCCTTTTTGACGAACAGCAACCGTTCCCATTACCGTGCACTGTAAATTGTTTTCCACTTCGGTTGATGGTTGTAAGATGAATATCTGTCCACATTAAACGTATAATTTGAATGTGGCGGAATGCTTAAAAAAGCTTGGATTAAACTTCAAGGAGGCAGATAATTTAGCTGCATTGGATGCGGAAGCTGTGATCGTGTTTGCTGTGAGGTGGGAATGTGTTCGCGACATTGCGGCCTGTTTCACTTCCCGAAGTGACTGGGTTTGGTCGGATTATTTCGTTATGCAAAATGTACTTGGATTTCATGTTTAAATAATTCTTTCTGCTAATAAACGCCCCTTTGTATCTTTTGGACCGAGACTAGTTGCAATGGTATTGTATGGTGTGTCCACACCTGCAAGCCACCGTGAGGTGTCACTTTACCGCAGTGAAGTTTTAATGATTCAGCTCTTTTTGTTGGAACCATGTTGACCGTCCTTAAACACCGGTATAATGAACAATAGAAGTACATAAACAAGCCAGCGCTGTCTCTGAGCATGAAAAGAACTGATAATGCTGCTATTCATGTCTCTTCCGAGGCTCAGTTCGTTTTCTAGCAGATTTGTGTTTGGCCTGCAGCCAGCCCAGCTGCTCCCTCAACTAGAAATCCTCTCTTCAACATGAGGGGGATTGGGTAGCATTTACCTTGGTTTCTCATAATGGAACCATAGCAGAGAATTGTATGTTTTTACACTTTCAGCCTGAATTTGAATGACTGCCTTTCGAAAGTCTCCATGAAATATTTGCACGTGAACACCTCTGTCTGCTAGATTATTTAATTGCTGAGGCTGTCAAATTTGATCAATTTCCATGTATAGACATAACCTTATAAAGGGGAAATGTTAAGTGCTTACACAGGGCAGCTTATTGTGCCCAACATGACCAGTCTTTAATGGTGTGTGTTGATGCACAGATGTCCAGCTCGCCGCTGTCCAAGAAGCGTCGCTTGTCAGGAACAGAGACGAAGACGGGATCCCATTGCTCCTCCTCTAACTCTGTCAGAACTGATCTGTCCCACACACCTGCCAACGTAAGTGATCACACACTGAGACAAAGACACACTGTACACCTTTGGTAAAAGTTGTTTTATAAAACTGACTGGATCCCCCGTTGTCTCCAGGGCATGGCTAAGAATGGCAATGATGCTGAGATTGATGAAGGCCTGTACTCAAGACAGCTGTAAGTCTTAACACCTCAGTAGAATTTCATAATGATGGAAAACTGACAAACTTTCAGTGTTATTATTTGGCTGGTTGTAAAACAATGCAATGGTGTCATGATTGTACTTTCTGTCCTTCTGTAGTTACGTGTTAGGCCATGATGCTATGAAGCGCATGCAAAACTCCAATGTCCTCATCTCTGGTATGAGAGGTCTTGGAGTGGAGATTGCCAAGAACGTCATCCTGGGAGGAGTTAGAAGTGTCACTGTGCACGACCAAGGAGCTGCAGAATGGAGAGACCTCTCTTCCCAGGTTTGTGGAAGCTTGCACTGATATTCTAACTTTGCTATTATAAATTGATGTTTATTTTTTATTAAGTTGGTTATAGAGACATTGTTACAGTCACTGTAATTGGAGATTTTTTTAATTGGAGATTCATCCCATCACCCATAGCCTTTTAGTCTGATCTAAAGTGCAGAGGAGCTTTATCTGTTATGAGTCACTGGTGCTATATTGTTGCCATCCAAAAAGAGAACTGCAGCCACCCCCACCCTTGCCAACATGGGCTGACCCAGATTTATCAGTGGGTAGCCTCTCCCTGGGTCATAATCATAGTAGAGCTAAAGCCTGTTTTAGGACATTACAGCAGAGAGATTGTTTTGGGCTATCTGTCTGAGACCCTGATTTCGAATGTGTATTTAAAGCCAGCCAGATAAATGTGTGAATATACTGTGCAGGTGTTAAGTCAGGATGTAGTCAGAGACCCCCTTTTTTAAAACAAAGTGATATGATTGTGAGTAAGCTGGATCTGTGATCATCCAGTCGGAGTTTAACCTTGTGCTCTCATTTCTATTTCCGCCACTGGCATTTGCCCCAACGTCCTTTCTCATTCAAGCTCAATTGAATAGCCTGTGTGTATTTCTGTCACATATTTGACATGACTTCTATCCATGTGCACCAGGCTTAATTTTAATTTTTGAAAGCCAATCACTTCCGCTCTGATGTGACCCCTTTTTCACACAAAGAAAACAATTATTTTACATCTGTTTTAGATATTTAAATTAAAATAGTTTTAGATTAAATAAAAAAGACTCTAAATGCATTATAAACTTGATAGTGTCAGTTTTGAATCATCCTAAAGAATTAAATATTCCTGTAGGACATTGTTGGGAGTTGTGCAACATATTTTTGTCTGTTTATACAGCCAATTACTTGTAATCATGTTTTCGGCTTTATTGAAACAATAAATCATCATGTAGAACAGGAAGTGACAGAACGGATGTTTACACTGTGAACCACAGTGCAGTTACTAAATTGTCTGTCTCTTTCCTTACTAAATGATGGTCTACTGAAAGAGGAGATGAAGTGGGTTAATCAGTTTATATATTGCGGTACCTCAGTGTCTATGCAGACGGTGTCCAAAAATAACCTTTGGAGTTATTTATAATTTTTAACAGATCGAGTCTTTGTGTGGTCTCTCGTCTCCTCTACAACTGTTATTGTGTGGTTATCGTTTCATTTACTTGGTATCAAATCCGCCCTGACATCTTGTATATTTTTGTGTGTTTAGTTTTACCTCCGGGAGGAGGACCTGGGGAAGAACCGAGCAGAGGTGAGCCAGCATCGTCTGGCCGAACTCAACAACTACGTTCCTGTGACGGCCTACACCGGAACACTCGCTGATGACTACCTGACCAAATTCCAGGTATGAATGAATAGGAAATCATGTCCTGATCATTCATCAATGAAAGAGGAAAGAAAAGTTGGTGTTTAAATTAGTCTCTTTTTTGCGACCCAGGTGGTAGTGCTGACCAACTCCTCTCTGGAAGAGCAGCAGCAAGTGGGAGAGTTCTGCCACAGCAAAGGAATCAAGCTGATAATCGCAGACACACGTGGTCTGTTTGGGTAAGATTCAACAATTCTTGTGAATTAACAGGTTGTGTGCAGTGTATACCATATACTTTTTCTATCAATGTCTAATGTTTATGTTCATACGTTCTGTTTTATAGCCAGCTTTTCTGTGACTTTGGTGAGGAGATGGTCGTGTATGACACCAATGGAGAGCAGCCGCTGAGTGCCATGATTTCCATGATCACCAAGGTTGGTCCTAAAACTTTGCCCAGAATGTTTCTCTTACTCCTTGCTGCTTTTTAAGAATAAAGACAAGCTTCAAGACCGTTTCCTTTTTTTTTGACGAACATTTTCTCACTCTTCTTTTCTCCAGGACAATCCAGGGGTTGTGACATGTCTGGATGAGGCTCGTCATGGCTTTGAGAGTGGGGACTATGTCACCTTCACAGAGGTTCAGGGTATGACAGAGCTCAACGGCTGCCAGCCAGTGGAAATTAAAGTTCTGGGTAAGAACGCTGTCTAGTTAGGAAAAAGAGATGGTTTTCTTGGTCTGGGTTATGACTGTTACAAATAAACATGTCATCCTCTCTGTCCAGGTCCTTACACCTTCAGCATCTGTGACACAGCTGGCTTTACAGATTATGTAAGAGGAGGAATCGTCTCCCAGGTCAAGATGCCCAAGAAGATTGCTTTTGTAAGTGAAGGACATTTTCCACACCAAGTGATGTCATTGGGCAGTGACCCTTTCATTTTATGGCATTTTTGTCATCCATTATTGCCACTGATTAGCAAAACAACCTTTGATCTAACCACAACACCCTCTCCCACTTTATCTGCTGTTCCTCTCACCTGTGTTTTTTTTTCAATGCCGAGTCCAACCCGACTGTTTTGTATCGTTTTTGTGCAGAAATCCATCTCTTCTTCCATGGCGGAGCCAGAGTTCATTATGACAGACTTTGCCAAGTTTGATCGCCCAGGGCAGCTGCATGTGGGCTTCCAGGCTATCCACGCCTTCCAGAAGAAACACAACCACCTTCCTGCACCTTGGAACCATGTAAAACACTCAGTTTGCAATAATAATATGGCTGGAAATTTCTAGATTTACTGCTAATTCCAGATTATGGATTATGCTGAAATAATTGCTCCATTTATGATAACCATTAATCTCATTCTGTTATTACACTTATTAGTTGTTATTTGAAAGTGTAAGAATAAACTCTGTTGTATAGAATTTAATCTCTATCATTGAATACAAATCTAAAACCAGTGTAGTATTAGTCATGAATAATTGTGCAGCACTGCATTGCAACCCTTATACTGAATTAGACCTGTCAGTGAGTTTAATTAGCATTTTGTATCATGTGACCTGTTGTAACATGCTGAGCTGTGTGTGTTCCAGGCTGATGGTGATGAGTTCTTGGCATTGGCAAAAGAGGTTAACTCTGCCCAGACGGGTTCAGCCAAGGTGGAGCAGTTGGATGACGCACTTGTCAAAAAATTGTCCTATGTTGCTGCTGGTGACCTTGCCCCTGTCAACGCCTTCATTGGGGGCCTGGCTGCACAGGAAGTGATGAAGGTCGGTCACTCTAACAGTTTCTGCTGTATTGATTTGTTTTTATGGGTTATCAGTGTTTTTGAGGAGCGTGTGACTGTTTCTGTAATTAGACATGTACTGCAATAACCTCATCAATGTTCTTTGTGCTTCTTGAGATGTTTACACGATCTTTGTTCTTTCAGGCATGCACAGGAAAATTTATGCCCATAATGCAGTGGCTGTACTTCGATGCCCTGGAGTGCCTGGCAGAGGAGGAAGGAGTTGCACTCACAGAGGAAGAGTGTGCCCCTGTAAGACTTTAGAGCTATTCATCCGCTAATACTGATGACTGATGCACATGAAGGTGACAAATGTGTTAAACCTGTTCCCCTACCTCTATCTCTTCTCCTAGAGGAACAGCCGATACGATGGGCAGATTGCTGTGTTTGGCACCAAGCTGCAGGATATGCTTGCCAAGCAGCGCTACTTCCTGGTGAGTTGGCCAATGGAAAATATCCGAACACCTCCTCTGGCATCCTGTTGCTTAGGGAGATGGAAAGGATAAGTCCGGTGATGCACCATCTTTTTTAATGTCAACCAATCTTATTCAAATCCATGAATTGAGCCAACTACAAGTGTAGTTAGTGTATCGGAAGCCAAATACCTCCTGTTTTTTTTAATTATTGATTTGTGTCTTTAGTGCAAAAAACATTTTTGGTCTGAGAATATTTTTGGATTGACAAATATGTAATACAGCCAGCCGTATTCATCCTCTACTGACCAAAGCTAATGGACGGTGTTTGTTGGATGGTAAGTGTTAACTGAGAGCTTTTATCTTTCCAGGTGGGAGCCGGGGCCATTGGCTGTGAGCTGTTGAAAAACTTTGCCATGATTGGACTGGCAGGCGGTGAAGGCGAGGTCATCGTGACAGACATGGACACCATAGAGAAATCCAACCTCAACAGACAGTTCCTGTTTAGACCCTCAGATGTCACGGTCAGTATCATGTTTGCTCGGGCAGTTTATGATGTAGCTCATAAGTTTGCCTTTTTTTATTGATTGATTTTGTGGTCATAGTAACTACTCCAGAGGGCGCTTAATCTATCCCCTGATGATAGATGATGTTATAGTACAAAATTAGAGTTAGTAGCACGCCTGGGGTCATACAGGCTCACTGTTGTATTAGTTATTTCATGGGCTGAAAAATGAAATGCAGTGACCTTTCGAAGAACAGACTGATATTGAAACACCTATTGTATTACATTGTTCTCCTTTGTTCATTGAAGGGCGATATTATGTTTCATAACACATTGGGGTTGGAAAAACCCTCAACTTCTTTTGTGCCAACAACTGTAAATACTGTTGGATTGTCTTTATTGAATTAAGTATAAAGAGCCACAATGCAAAGAAATCCAATATTTTTTTTGTGAATGTTTTTCTGTATCTTGTAATTTTATGCTTTTTTTTTCATGCCAAAATTTTGATGAGAAAAAGAAATGACTGCTTTAAAAAAACATTTGCTTTTATGTGGTAACAGAAAATGAAGAGTGACACGGCTGCTGCTGCAGTGAAGCAGATGAACCCCTCCATCAGGATCACAGGTCACCAGAACAGGGTCGGCCCTGACACAGAGAGGGTCTATGACGACGACTTCTTTGAAAGCCTTGATGGAGTGGCAAATGCACTGGACAATGTTGATGCACGTAAGAGAGACTGCAATTTAAATCGGATTTAGATTCTTAACTGTAAAATGCATGACTCTTTAATTGAAGCACTTTCTTTTGCGGCCCATTTACAGGTATGTACATGGATCGGAGGTGTGTGTACTACCGTAAGCCCTTACTGGAGTCTGGTACTCTGGGCACCAAAGGCAATGTGCAGGTTGTGATCCCCTTCCTCACAGAGTCATACAGCTCCAGCCAAGACCCACCTGAGAAGTCCATCCCCATCTGCACCCTCAAGAACTTCCCAAATGCCATTGAACACACACTGCAGGTTCGTGCAGAGTGCACACACGCACATATTTACAATTTAGATGAACACAGGCGAAAGAGTGGGCCATTTGATATTGCAATAATTATGAATGCGTAAAATTGGTTATTGTGAAAGCATATTTAATAATAAGAATTCATGAAGTATACTTAATCTGTTCATTATATTGTCTCCTGTTCAGTGGGCCCGTGATGAGTTTGAGGGACTATTCAAACAGCCACCAGAGAACGCCATGCAGTACCTCACGTGAGTTGCCTTTGATGCCATTCCAAAATGATCAACATCACTATAGTTAACGAGCACGATCCCTTATTAATTTAAGTGTTTGATATTATCAATGTGATGCCTTTTGTGATACTATAAAAAACACCTTGAAGAACCAAAATCCAAATCTTAAAACGATTCTTAAACTGCTGCCAGAAATAAAAAGTGTCAGCTCATCTGACGTTTATAACTAGCTCATGAGGTTTATGATCGTTGTCCTTGCAGAGATCCAAAGTTCATGGAGCGCACTCTGAAGCTTCCTGGAGCTCAGCCCGTTGAGGTGCTGGAGGCTGTTTACAAGAGTCTCATCACAGACTGCCCCCACAGCTGGGCTGACTGCGTAGCCTGGGCACGCAACCACTGGCAGTGCCAGTACAGCAACAACATCCGCCAGCTTCTGCACAACTTCCCCCCAGATCAGGTACATATTGAGCTCTTATTATGACTAATATCCGATTGCTTGCTGTCAGTGCTTTCCACCTTTTTTTTTTTTTACACAATGTCGTATTCTGTTTCATTTAACTCATTTTATCTATCCAGTTTTTATTTACAGCTATAGCATCTTGCTAACTTTCTATCCATCTATTTATTATTGACTTTGAGGCATAGTCAGTGATTAAGGTGTGTTCGGTTGTAAATATTGGTCTTGCGACTGACATGTACCTAACAATGAAATAACTGCGTGTTAATGAGAGGGCATTGTGTACATGAGTCTTTTGAAACTGCTTCTATTCTTCAAAGAATGTAGATCAAATTAAAACTTGCTCTTATGCACTAAAAGTTAAGTATCATCTCCAAAAGACCTGAATGTAGTCGCTAGATGTATGGTGCTCCGATGATGATCCAGCCATGCTAATACTGATACACCAGGCAGATCGTTTGTCTGCCTGGGTGTAAGTGAGTTCAACTCACCATCTCACCCTGATGGTATCAGAGTGTGCTGAGGAGAAACTACATACTTGTAGCTATTTTCGCTACCACCCAGCTGTAGATGCATCTTTGCTCATATGCTGGTTGGGGGGGTAATGGAAACTGACCTTAAACACCAAAACCACTATCATGTCTCACTCTCAGTGATGAGGCCTTTGTTGCAGGTTTATCACATCTCTCCTCACCTGCTATTTCACCTTTGTCGTCTTTATACAGTAGGCATACTGTGATCCAAAAGTTTTTTGATCTTTTTGTTTTATATATTTAAAATTCCTAACATACTGTAAATTCTCAAATAGTGGGCGGGGCCTTTATTTACCTCAGCTGCAGAGGTTACCAGGCTTTTATATGAAGCAGGCTTATGTTAGAGACAGGCCATTATTTCTAATTATCTCTGTACATGTGGTCATATTTTAATATGAAGCCTAATTTTTCTATGATCTGTAGTTTTTTTCCCAGCACTTGATTCTTTTCGGATCAATGTTAAACGCAAATCTAGATCTAAAATTCAAGTTGAGAAAAAATTCCCCAAAGACAAAAATAAAAGCTGTTTAGCGTTCAAGTTTCCAGGCTTCCTTGAATGCATCAGATCGATATGACCTCCATTCAACAAATTAGCATTTTAAAAGTAGTTTTCTTCTCCTCTTGAGGACAGACCTGACGAAGCTTGCAATTGTAGTTTGCCAAAATCTCAAATCTCAATCATGATGCAGATTTTTAAAAAGGTAAGACCTGTGAATTAAAGTAAATCACAAGAAAAACAGTTTCTTTTTCTTTAACAATGCAGCAACCGGAACAGAAAGTCTTGACGTCGTTCATTGCCACTATGGTTAGATTGTACCCACAGTGACTAAAACAGTACACAACACTTATGATGAATAATCAACAATAACAAAGTGTTTTGTTAAAAGTAACACGATTGCATGATTATTGGCCCGTATTTGTAAATAAAAAGTGATAAAATTCATCACTCATAAATAATTTAAAAAATGCATTTATAAATGATTTGATTTGACTTTTTTAAAACTTTTTTGCCGGCTATTGATGGAGAGCCGGCTTTTATTTGACCACCGGCTGTTATTTGACAATTTACAGTTGGTTTTTTTCCTGAAAGGTTTTCTGTTTTGATGGTCCCAACATGTTGTTTTTTCTTAATCTGTCTTTCAGCTTACCAGCTCTGGTGCCCCCTTCTGGTCTGGCCCAAAGAGATGTCCTCACCCCCTAGATTTCAGTACTAGCAATGTAAGTATTGGCTTATAATGCTTCTTATGCACACCTACACACTGCCCACTGTCGGCTCTGAGCCCGTCTATCAATCCCGAAGATAATGAAAGAAGTGTTTTTTATTGTAGGAGCTGCACATGGACTATGTCATGGCTGGAGCCAACCTGTATGCCCAGACGTACGGCGTACAAGGCAGCACTGATCGTGCAGGCGTGGTCAAGATCTTACAGGAGGTCAAGGTGCCACAATTTACCCCTCGTTCAGGGGTTAAAATCCACGTGTCTGACCAGGACCTGCAGAACAGCAATTCCTCTGTTGGTAAGATGATGAATTGTTCATGGACAAGAAGGCATTCAATGCAATGTCGTATTTATAGTAAGGTATATGGAGATCTCATTTTGATAGCTTGTACATTAAAGTCAGAAGTCATGTACAACTGACCTGTTTGCTCATATAGATGACTCCAGACTGGAGGAGCTGAAGGTCCAGCTGCCTACCTCTGAGTCTTCACAGTTCAAACTCTGCCCCATTGACTTTGAAAAGGTACGTTACCTTTCCTTCTGTATCAAAATGTCACTGTAATGGTTTCAATTTTACTGTTCTTAATACAACCTTAACATGCACTAATTGTCACCCACTGTTAACAGGATGATGACACCAACTTCCACATGGACTTCATTGTAGCAGCATCCAACCTGAGGGCAGAGAACTACGACATTCCCCCCACAGACAGGCACAAGGTGTGGGGACACATTTTAGAGATTGGCTTTGGAGTGAAATATTAACACAAAACAAAATGTCGTCTTTTGCTGTTGAAATAATTTAAAATATGACCCATCTCTCATCCCTATTCAGAGCAAACTGATAGCTGGCAAGATCATTCCTGCCATCGCCACAACCACGGCAGCAGTGGTCGGCCTGGTGTGCCTGGAGCTCATCAAAATCGTGCAAGGACACAAGAAGCTGGAGACATTCAAGAACGGCTTCATGAACTTGGCCCTGCCTTTCTTCGCCTTCTCCGAGCCCATCGCTGCTCCCAGACACAAGGTAGGCAGCTGCACATGCATCACTACTATTTTTTAAGCTGCGTTATTTCCAAATGATGTCATGAGCGTAGAAAAAACATTTAAGTGTTATGTCTAAAAGACTTCCCAAATGTAGTCATAAGATGTTTGGTGCTCCGATGATGATCCAGCCATGCTAATACTGATACACCAGGCAGATCGTTTGTTTGCCTGGGTGTAAGTGAGTTCAACTCACCTTCTCACACTGATGCTATCAGTGTGTGCTGAGGAGAAACTACATACTCTTTGCTATATCGACTTCCACCCAGCTGTAGATGCATTTTTGCTCCGACCTGACACCGGGACTGCCATTGATCCTTCCTCTTTGTCTTTGCAGTACTATGAGATTGATTGGTCGTTGTGGGATCGCTTCGAGGTCACAGGGTTGCCGGCCAACGGGGAGGAGATGACACTCCGACAGTTCCTGGACTACTTTAAAGTACGTTCTCGTCCGCTTGTCTTTGCACTATGCTACCATGTTGTCTTTGGTGTGTAATTAACCATTTCTTCCTCTTCTGTCCTTTGTCAGAATGAGCATAAGTTGGAGATCACCATGCTTTCTCAGGGAGTGTCCATGCTCTATTCATTCTTCATGCCTGCTGCCAAACTCAAGGAGAGACTGGACCTGCCGTGAGTGCTTTATTTACATGCACATGCCTGACTGCCTGACTTAAAATTAGTATTTTATTCAGCTTGATAATTGTGTTCTTCTGTTTGTTCATAGGATGACAGAGATTGTGACTAAGGTGTCCAAAAAGAAGCTGGGCAAGCACGTGAAAGCCCTGGTGTTTGAGCTGTGCTGTAACGACTTGACAGATGAAGACGTGGAAGTGCCCTATGTCAGATACACCATCCGCTGAGCCCCACATCGAACCCGCCCACAGGAGGGTGGGGATTGCAGGGGGGCAGGGGGGAGACGGGGTGGGGTGTTGAGATGGGGGATTTTTGGGTGGGTGAGTTGATCCAGATCAGCTCTACTGGATCAATCAGTTTTTTTAGGCCTGTGGTTTGTGTAAACCTGTGCCTGAGTGTACATAGCCCCAGTAAGCTGATTTAAGGATACCTGTATGTGTGTTAGGGATCCAGCTGGTGCTCGGCTGTGGGAACAGGGCCGTCAGTGGAGGAAGGGAGCATGTATACTGGACCTGATGTTTCTCAGTAGCAGAACCTCTCCGCTGAGTTTAATTTAAGCCTTAGTGTTCTCTTGGCCCTCGGCAGCCAAGCTCGTGTCCCTCTGAAACATCCTCACGCTCTTACTAGCCTTCAGCACTAAAGGAGGGATATTTTAATCCAGTCAAATGTCTCCCCTCCACTCTACTTGCTCCCTTCCCTCCTCTGACCCCTGTCTCGTAGACCTGGTCCCACATCACTGTTTTTCTTTTTTATTTCAAAGATGCACCTCATTCAGAAGAAGTTCAGCCAAGAATCCCTGAAATTGTGTCACATTCATTAAGTATCCATTGTGCCCCCCCAAGGCCATATCACTGCCCTTAACTCTACCCGACTCCCCAAATTTGAACGTGTAAAAGCACCTGAAGATGCCACCAACCCAGATTCAACGGCCTCTCCTGACTGAAAAATAATCTTGAGTATCTCACGCCGGCTAATTAGGAACCACGGCCGGTTTGAAGCGCCCCTACACCCACCTCATCCAGCACTCTGTAGTTTCGGAGGGGCTCTTGCACATGACATCAGTTTTATCTTTATTCTCTTTATACTTCATGTGTTATGTTCATTTCTATTTTATTTTTTGGCGGGTGGGGGGTGGACAGGGTTTCGGCACACACCTTCTACATCATAAAACTGTCTTCTTTCTACTTTGTTAACTCCAAATGACATTACAGTATAAGAACAGGGCAATGAGATGTATCTTGAAATGGGAGCACTTAGTGTGATAGTGAATAAACATGTAAAAACATCCCTGAATTTGTGTTTGTTTTGTTTTGTGATGGTGAAAATGTCATAAATGTGTCTGATTTAAATGCATCACTTCTGGTTTAACACGTAACTCTAAACAGGAATTTTAAACATGTCAGATGTTCAGGGTTTTTTAGCTGTCTGACCTGCTTGCGGGTTCTTCATCAGAAGTTTCATTTGAGAGCATATCCGGGAAGTACAGCCTGAATCAGCTAAACGCCTACCTGACAACTTCAGATAAATCTTTTTTTTTTTTTTTTTAAATGCAAGAACAGTGCATCAATAGTTTGGTACAATATTAATATTTGCTTACTTCCTCTTGCGCCGCACATTATTTTGGCTGGTTTAAAGTTTGATCCGACGAGTTCAACCAGGTTGAAGTAAAAGTTTGCACAAGCTGAGGTCTGAACCCGCCTCTCCGTGATGAGCGGATACATGAGTATGTGCAACTCGAAAGGATGTGGTCGACTGTGAGATGAGGAAGAAAGTGAGGAGGAAGAAGTGCACTGAACTCTGTTGAGCTCGCTGCAAACAGCTTGCTGTGTGTTCACTGGAAACAGGAGAGCCGTGTAAAATTGGATCGTGTCGACGTTTCTCATTTTGAGAATGTTTCGAGTTTGTGTGAAGATGCACTGAAGACGAGATGGAAGTGGAGGAGAGTGGTGAAGCGAGGACTTCCTGGTATGATACCTTTAACATGTCAATGTATTTCTGCCTTACGGGGCTGTGTGCTGTATGTCGTTGTTGAGAACTGACGGTGGCCAGAGTTTAACATCATGTACGATGGTATATTTTCTAAGAGGAACACATCTAGCTTATAGGGACAGGGTTTAGAACTCTAATGCTGCTGTTATCAAAAGACAAGAAGAGCAAAATCTCAACTGTTCTGTTAATTTGATATTTTTATAGAGCTAAAGACACAAAAATGAGTCACTGTGCTGGACACTAGAGGTTTTTTTTATTTAGATTACCTGTATGAACGTTTGCGGTTTCCCTTATTAGGTCTGCAGCACCAGAAGAGAGACCCTCCATCCCCTGTGACCATGCTGGGGTAAGCTGCACAATTCGCATTTTAATTCTTTAACCTTCTCCTGTCTTAAACCTACGTGGGTGTTCTTCTAAAAAAAACTACCTAAACTTCTTTACATTTCCGCTTTTAGAAGAAGAGAAAACAAGATCCGGCCCCTGAACCTGTGATCAGAATCACAGAGGTAAGTGTAAAATCTGAAACACACCGTCAAACTCTCTGTTGTATCTTAATGTCTCTCTCTCTCTCGGTGTGTCTCTCTGAAACTAAGCGGAAGTTAGTCAACCTTACCTTTGTGACCACAAAAACTGAGCTGATGTGAGAACATCACGTTCGGCTGTGCAGCCACAGACTCTCTAAACGCACACGCAGTTTAATCTGCTTTATGTGACACCATGTCATTTTCAGGTTTTCCCTTTATCATCTTAATTATGTCTATTATCACAAACACAGAGATTTTTCTGCTGAACACCTTTCCCTCTGAGAGTACGCTGAACATGCAGCTGATGTGGTTAGTGAGGCACAAACAGGCAGACATCTTGTATTTTACTACAGAGGCACAGTTTCAACCTTCTTCCTCTTTGAAAGTGTCACACAGGAAACGAGAGATCTGCGCCATGCAACATCTCATCCCCCTCCGCAGCTCGCTCTTTCTTCACCTCTTTATATTTTACCTCTAAATTCTTCTCTTATGTAACCTGTTTCATCAGGATGAAGAGGACGACGAGGAGGGTGAATTAATGTCCGAGCACATGAAGGATTCAGAGGTAAGGAGTTCCTCGTTTGCAGGTGACAGACGTGTGTGCAGGTGTTTTAAAGCCAGTAGTAGTTTGACCCAGTTTAAGAGGCTTTCACATTCACACTAATCGAAGCTGTTCATGTTGATTACATTGCAGGAGCCCAGCAATAAAAGGGTCAAACCAGTGGTTAAGTCCAATAGCCTAACAGGGGTCATAACCCCTGTGAAGACCCCTGCTCTGAAGCGCATTGGACAGTCCATTTCGGTAACACAAACACGCTCAAACACCTGCTGTTACACAGAATAGGTTACAAATATCTTTAGCATGCAGGCGTTCATCTACTCTGCTCTTTTCACAGCGCTCCATCAGTTTTCGCACGGAGGCTCGACCTTTGCCCCCGGCCCCCCTGCGCTCTCGCCCCAAGGCGTCGTCGTTTCCACGCCGGCGCAACAGCCAATGCTGGAGCGACACCGTCGAGAGCCACGACCTCACTGCCAAGGAGATCAAACGCCAAGAGGTGCGAAGGGTGTTTTATATAGGCTAATTTAAGATGCTGCAATGTTTTTAGGGGGGTATGTGGGTCAAGCTGCGGGGCTGTGGTTGTTGCATTGGCAGGGCTTACCAGTGCCTACTCTGTATGTCTGTGAAGAAGCTCCACACAGCGATTATGAAAGAGGATGTGAGCTGGCACTTGAGGCTCTACTTCCTTTATTGAACAATCAGCTGTGAAAGCTCATGCTGTGTATTTCACATTGTGTGCAAGGGTGTGTTGCACGTTGTCCTGTGTATGCAACATCATCTTTGTGTTTCTCTTCTGCAGGTGATCTACGAGCTCACTCAGGGAGAGAGGCAACTCATCGATGACCTCAGTCTGGTCAAGAAGGTACAACAGCATTTTACACCTGTTACTTCATATCGATTCACATATTAGACAGTCTCTATCCAGTTGTCCTGACACATTTAGTCTTCCTTCCCTTTCTCATGTGCTTCCAGGTGTACTATGAGCCCATGCTGAAGTTGGACATCCTGACAGAGAGCGAGCTTGGACAAATCTTTGGCACACTGGACTCTCTCATTCCTCTCCATGAAGGTAAACAACCTCTCTACTTTGCACACTCTTGCATGAACACAACAGAAGTAAAGGAAGTTGAATGAGTTTAATGTGATATTTCAGTAACGCTGGCATTCAGTCAGCAAAAATCAATACAACTTCTACAGTTCGTTCTGTTTTTGTTTCCTTTCAGATCTCCTGAGTCGTCTTGAGCGGCTGAGGGGATCAGAGAAGACAGTCGGAGAGGTGGGGCCGACTCTGATGGACTGGGTGAGTGTCTTCAAGAAGGAAAAAAGGGCACAACCCACCCTTACTCACACCAGTTCCTTCAGTGTCTTTGTTTTGTTCCTCTTTAAACCGATGACACAGAGTTCAGTCTGTGTGCGTCTCTTCTTTTCTCTAACTTCAGATGTCTTGTCTTATTGCTCCTCCCTCCCTCTCCCCTCTTCCTCCTCCGTGCAGTTCCCTTGCCTGGACGCCTATGTTACGTACTGCTGTAACCAGGTGGGGGCCAAAGCCCTGCTGGACCAGAAAAAGCATGAGAAAAGAGTGGAGCACTTCCTGCGCCTGTGCCAGGAGTCTTCATTTAGCAGGAAACTTGACCTGTGGAACTTCTTGGATCTCCCTCGAAGCCGTTTGGTCAAATACCCGCTGCTGTTGAAAGAGATCCAGAAGTGCACGCCTCCAGATCACCCGGACGAGGACACGTTACCTGAAGCTGTGAGTTGGTGTCTTACATATTCCTGCACATGTGTGTTATTTTCTGTTAATTTGAAATGAGTCCCGCCTTATTGCTTAAACTAGTATGTCCATTTTAGTGTCTAAAATAATCACAAATTGCCGCCTCCAAATGGCAACTACAGGGACCAGTGATTCCTGTGATGTGACATTAGTAAAACTTGAACGCTTAACACTCTACATGTTGTTGCGGTTACTTACACTTTGCATAAATACAGAGTAAGAGTTATATCCAATTCAGAATTTCATCTAGACTATGAGAGATCTCAGTGGGAGGAGACGGGACACTTTCTTTCTTCATCACCAAAGGGACACATTCATTCTGCGTCACGCTTTGTTGTGTTCAGTTGGACCTGATCCAGAGCATCGTGGGGGAGGTGAACAAGAAGACGGGGGAGGCGGAGTGTCAGTTCTACAGGCGAGGTCTCAGCTACCTCGATGAGAGCCAGAGACTACCAGAGATCCAGCAGTCGCGCTTCCTGTACTGCCACGGAGAGCTGAAGAACAACAAGGGCCAGGTAGCTGCTGTCTGATGCGTTTCCTCTTTTAAGGCCCTTTTTTTAAATACAATATTTATTATAGTTTGAAAATGTCATCTGTTTGACTTATAATTGTTATAATTAAAATGTATTTTTATGGGAAACCTGACAAAGATGTTACTGTGATATCTAAATATTAGACGAGTTTTATTCTGATCCTCTTAATGTCAGTTTGAATATTATTAAATATTACAAATATGTCTTTCTCCGTTGGCAGCGGCTGCACGTCTTCCTGTTTGAGCTGGCTTTGGTGTTGTCCAGACCGGGGGAGGACAGAGACGGGGGTCAGGTGTTCAATGTGTACCGGCAGCCTCTGCCCAACGCCCTGATAAACCTGGAGGAGATCCCAGATGGGGAAGCTGCAGGAGGGGGCACCTTCAGGGGAGCGTTCACTGGGAATGATAAAGGTAACATCTACACACTATGAATACATGTTGTATCTATAAATGTATCGCTGCTTGTGTAGAAAGGGAAGCATTAGTTAAATTTAGGCTACAACTAAGCCTATAAATTGAGAGAAATTATGCCACTCCAACACATCTGTTGAAGTGAAACCTACAACTTTGCTTCCGCTCATCGTACTTCCTTCCCTTCTCTCTTTCTCTCCATCTCTGTAGTGAGGAACTGTTTCCGTGTGAGCAGCAGAGGGCGCTCCAAAGTCAACCCTTACAGCCTGCAGGCCAACGACTCCTTCAGCAAGCAGCAGTGGATCACCTGCCTGCGCCAGGCCATCGTCCAGTCCCGAGACAGGACGGCTCAGACCAGCCAGTCGCAGCTCTCCCTGCACCCTGATCCCGCCCTGTATCACATAGCCGAGCTCAGCCTCAGCTCGGACACAGAAATGGCGGACCACACCAGCCGCTGACTGAGCACAGGGGGGCCTGGAGAGTGTGCATAGATCCGTACAATGACTTTGCATGAAATAAAACATGGACTCTTTGTGAGAGATGAATGTGTCTAGACACACGCGTAGAACTTTTCCACATGGATGCTTTTATTTTCTTGCATTTTTTGATGGATTGCATGATTGTGGTGATGTGTGTTGCACAGCTTGAACAGTGTTACTGAATGTGAATTTCCCGTGTAAAGTTTCTTTGTTGTTGTTTTTTTAAATAAACTGACACTTAAAAGTTTGTCCAGGTACTCTTGGCAAAGTACGCAAATACACGTCTAAGTATAGCCAAGAAGATCTACAAAGAAAAGATTAGTGATGCTTATCCTCCCTCTCTCCCTCTCTCCCCCTTTCTCTCTCTCTCTCTCTCTCTCTCTCTGACACCGGTGACAGGGCATGAGAGAGCGAGAGAGAGAGGTAGACTTTCAGTTCTAGCTCACAGCCACACAGTGTAACAGTAGACGTCCCCTTATGCATTTTTAACAGCTCAGCAGGTGATGGGAACAGTTCGGTTGGGACAGTTTGTCCGCAGATAGAGTGACCAAGTGTTCAGGTGAGTCCATACTGCTGTGCTTATTTGAGAATATTTCTCAGGCTTTATTTGCAAAGTAACTTTGTTTGCAGGATGTCTAACCTCTACCTGCACAAAACAGCTTATACCTGAGTAGTGAGAGTGGACTGTTGTGCTTCATAGGTAGATTTACTTGACTCTTTATTCAGTGGAAACTTGAGTTTCACTCTTTAAAAACCGTCTCTTTCTTGTATTATATTCACTGAAGTCTCTGTCAGACTTTCCGGGCTGCTCTGCAAGCTGTAATTATGCGAGAGAAAAGTGAGCCAGAGTGGATCAGCTCGATCTATTCAAGACCAGGATTTACCTTAAAGGGATGGTCATTCACAAATTAATCCTGTTCTTTTTCCCTCAGCGGTGAATGACATCCCTCGTCATTTTCCAGGAAAGAGAGGATAATACTTCATCATCTGCTTCCTACGTTCATTAAAAAAGAGGGACTATTTCTTCTCCGTCCGACAGCTCATGACCCTTGCTTTGCATTCACCTTTGACTGAAAAAACTGAGGTGGTGCAACCTACCCACCTGGCTTTTACGTCTTCGGGAAGACTATCATTTTAGGCTTCCTTTGTGGGTATACACATGCCTGGAGCCAGTGGCGTCAACGTAGAGGGATCTTGCGAGGCCTTGTGTCGTACCCTGGTGTCTCAGAACGGCCTGCAGAGAGAGACCGCTGACATCTCCCAGTCTGTCCTCTACACCTCACTGATGGGCCTGCTACTAGTCGCTGACAACGAGGTGGGCAAAAACATAAAATCATTTAACCTTTAAACTTGCTCAAACCTTCGACTCTCTTAATGTGGGATTGAAGGGATTAACGTAACGAGCACAAACACAGACGGAGAAATTGTGTAAAGGAATTAATGGGGAGTACACATCGACACACACGTGTTTAAACACCTGTCAGCAGTCCCTGCTCTCTAATAGGATGAGTGCGTGGGGCTGACCTGCTTTTAGCCTCTCTTGTTATGATAATGAGATAAGAAGGCTAAATCTGTCCTACCTGTGCAGTACACACACTGACATGACAGGGTTAAAGCAGGCAGGCTGTAACATGCTGTACGGACATAGCCAGGGGTCAAATCATAGGGCACATGTGCATTAAACTAATGCACATACAGAGTCCTGTAGGTTATATATAGAAGATGTAACCGGTCATTAGCTCCTTGTGTTGTCTTTACTTTCTAGAAGGAGCAGCTTACCTTAGGCGCTGGAAGGGTTGGCCTTAGAAACATAGGAAACACAGTAAGTGCTTAATGATGCAAGAAGTGCTTCATACACAGATACTTCCAAGATACATTTTTGCATTAACACACTAACTTACCCCTATTTTTCAATTCCAACGTAGTGTTTCCTGAATGCAGTAGTCCAGTGTTTGTCTCACACGCACGGCCTCCGGGACTACTGCCTCCTCAAGTCCTACAGGCAAGAGAAGTTCTCCAAAGAGGATGCAAAGCTCATGGAAGGTAACATCCTCCTCTGTTCCCACCTCCTCCTATTATTCCTCCCATGTAATGTTTTCATCCTCTCTCATTGCATGGTGCCTTCCTGTCCCCAGCTTTCTCCCAGGTGCTGTCGGGCCTCTGGGATGTAAACGAAAGAGACTTGGTTGTAAATCCGCGACAGTTTTACAGTATTTTTAAAGAAGCAGTGCCTTACTTCAGCGGTTACAGGTGAGAATGTGGATGATGTTTGTCTTTTGCGCCATCAATTTAGACTTTTGTGCTGTGAGAGAACGCTACTAAACAATAAGCACTGCATTTTAATCCTAAAACTGTTTCAAGACCGAAACTATTTGAATTACTTGACATTACAAAGACTTGTATTTGAATAGCTTTCTGTAATTGTGACATGAATAATTGTCCCTGTGCCTGTGCCTCTGTGTGTTTAATGCAGTCAACAGGATGCACAGGAGTTTCTCAGGTTCCTATTGGACAAGCTGCACACAGAAATCAACCGCAGACCCTACGTCCGCCGAACAGGGAAGGATCCCGAACAGAAATATGCCAGATTCAGGTGTGTATCAGAGCTGAGTATTGGCAAGAATCTGTAGATACGATACGTATCACAATATAATGTTTATCGTTCAATAAATTGTGATACTGTTAGCAAGATGATATATTATGATTTGTTATAATCTTATTTTAGGAAAACTGCCTAAAATCTGATTTAGTCCTTGAAACTGTGATGTCATCTTTCCTTCCAGGATTTCAGAAGAGGCAGCTGCCATGTGGAAGAAACACTTGGAGAGAGATGACAGCAGAATAGTAGGTGAGTAGAGCAATCTAGTCAGGGTGATCCATCAGTCTCACCTGTATTTTAAAGTCTGATGAAGAGAACCACTCATAATTCTTACCGCCCTCCTCACAGATCTGTTCTCAGGCCAGCTGCGGAGCTCGCTGCACTGCTCCGTGTGCTCCCACTACTCCAACACGTTCGATGTTTTCTGTGATCTGTCGCTGCCCATCCCCAAGAAGAGCACTGCTGGGGAGGTGACGCTGAGGCAGTGCCTGGACCTCTTCTCTCAGGAGGAGAAACTGGACAAGGAGAACTCACCAGTAAGTTAACGCAGAGAGTGCCAAACATATGGATCACAATACATTAATGTATCTCTGACTTTAGGGTCAAAGGTCACTGACAAGAATGGTTTAACCTGAATGTATTTTTTCTTTTGAATGCCATATCTATACTTTCAAAATGTATCCACTTAACACATTATATGATCACATATTTGCTGTTGACAGTGAGTAAATCTAAAGTCCCTGCTGCTGACACTAAAAAACGTGGCCAATAATGATTTTTTTTCCTGCAGCAAACATCCATAATTACACACCTTATTTGCCTCCTGTAAAATCCAAGTTCACTTCCAAAAAGACACAAAAGTAGGGCTATCTTTTCCCACAATTTAAACATCGTCATTAAAGAAATACAGTAACAATGCATCAACAGATGTGTGCAGAGGAGGAGGAAGCCAAAGTGTTTATACAGTGTCCTCCCCAATACAAAGCAATTCAGTCAGTAATCATAAACATCAGGCTCTGTAAATTTGAGTTTTGTAGACATATAATGCAATAAATTAGATTCTATTTGATTCCTATCTTTTACAAAAGAGGGACCTCTTTATTTAATGCTATATTAATTGGAAAAAGCGCAACAGTAAGATCTATAATAGTCCAACTGATCCTGTGTATTAACTAACTTAATTAGTTTTAATAATGTTTGGGTTTGTGTGTGTGTTTCAGATGTGTGAGAGGTGTAACAGGCACACAGAGTGCACCAAGCGGCTGTCCATCCAGAGGTTTCCCCAGGTTATTGTGATCCGTATCCTTGCCACCAGCTCTGTATTAACCTTATCAGCCAGTACAGGAAGTTGTGATGAAGCTTAACCGCCTCTATCAGATCTGAATCGATTCACAATGTCACGGTGGTCCATCAGTAAAAGCACCACATACGTGTCCTTCCCACTCACTAACCTGGACCTCGGACCATATGGGCCTCTGGAATGCGGTAACACATCCAAACATTTCTTTCAGCTTATCCTCCTATAGGCTATATCTCATCTTTTCCTCTAACCATGGCTTATATTCTTTTACGAGCATCGATGTGAATTATATTCTAAAATCTAATCTCTAATTATTGTACATCCCTGCAGGCCCAGTTCTGTATGATTTATATGCAATATGTAACCATGCTGGGACAGTGAACATGGGCCACTACACAGCCTGCTGTTCAGATGAAAATGGCTGGTGCTTCTACAATGACTCCAGGTGAGACTCATCCTGCTCTAAGCTCATCATGTTAACTGTATGTCTGATACAGTTTTAATAAAAGTCTACTGTGTCTTCGTGTCATCTGTACGGTGACACCGTCTATATAAATCTGCAGCTGTTACTTACGATCACTCTCCATCTGCCCTCCTACAGTGTGACTCCAGTCTCAGAGAACCAGCTCCAGACCAATCAAGCCTATGTGCTGTTCTACCAGCGCAGCAACAGCACCACCACAACCACCGTCAGGAAATAGACCTGAGACTGGCTGATCCAGAGAGCCAATCAGAGCGACTTTACCTCCAGTGTCCATAGAAACAAATAGAAGCAGCAGTGCTGTAACACTGGCATCTGTGAACTTCTCAATCTCATTAGCTCAAATAAACTCGGAGGAGGAGAAGGAGGAGGAGAAGGAGAGGGAGAGGGAATACATACTCACTTTAAGGGGGCTTGAAGAGATGAGCTATTCTCCTAAATCATGGAGATGCTTTTGAAGAGTCTCTGTCGTGTGAGAGCTGAGACGACTCAGACAGACTCTGTGCCCTGGTCCTCAGGTACAAGTGAATGGTGTAAATGCACATGATGCAGAGCTCATAAACTAAAATAATTGATATTCATGCTGGCAACATAAACACAGCTAAATCATGGATGGAATAGAATTAGACATCTTATTATGACTCTCATGACAAAGGACTTCAAATTCTCTAAAAACAATTTTAAGCTACAGTTTTGTGGAAAGGTACTTTTATTCAGGAAAAAAAAATGTCTGTAGCCTGTATCTATGCTGTCTTTTATTTTTTGCTTTTTTAATCTCAAATCTCCCTCCTCATGGATACGTAACTCTGAAACGTGAAACCTGAAAATATGGACTATATTTCCCCTCTGATCTTATTACAATTTATCTTTAATGCATTTAATCATATATATGTATGTATATTTATTTTTTACATTTGTGTCTACTGCTATTGTACATATGGACAAATTACAGAATTTACTCTATTGTATTATTTTTATTTGAAAATGTCAATAAAGGACAAATGACAAAGTATTACAATCATTGTTATTATTATTATTATTATTATTATTATTATCATTAGTAGTAGTAGAAATACTAGTATAATGTTGATGGTTTTAATTTAATACTATATATATTGGTAAACTGTTTCGCATATTTTGATATGTCATAAATATTACTCTGGAGCTGAAAATGTGCCGCAGCCTTCTGACAAATGACGTAATCGTGCACATGCGTACAAGCTGTGGGCGGAGTTTCCAGTCGGTCAGGAAGAGGAGAAAGGCGGACACAGAAACATCAAGCGGTAATCATTTTCAGCGATAGCTTTTAAACTTTAAGCCTGCTCTTGTTTCGCTCCCAGAAGTTTCACAATAGTGCGTTGAGTACTGTAGTTGTGATTTCAGAGAGAATACCTTAAATGACAGCAGTCTAAACCATGGAAACACCGTTAGCTTTCTTGCTAACCTAGCTAATGTTAGCTGGTTTGACAGGCCCGGACTGTACTGCACAGCTTTCAGCAGGAATGGGAACACAGCACGGAAATGTTATATGTTTACACCCTCTACCTCCGAGGAATATCCCTGTTTGGCAGCCCTGTCGTTTTGGTTTATATTTATTTAGTAAATCTGGATCTTTTCAAAAGATACTCCAACATATAAGAGGGCCTGTTTGTAAACGTTTCTAACGTTGTCTGAGCTTTTAACGTTACTTCTATGTGTCAACCAGAGGGAACTGTGTCCACGCATAGCAAGCGTTCAAAATTACTTACACTTTGCTCATCAGTATACGTTTGGTAAAATTGTGTTAAGTTATACTATTAGTGGGGAGACGTGTGGTGACTTGTGATGATTTTGTTTAAAAGTGTAACCTTGTCTTGGACTCTGTTTTACAGATGGCTGCTATCAGGAAGAAGCTGGTGATAGTTGGGGATGGTGCATGTGGGAAGACTTGTCTGCTCATCGTCTTCAGTAAGGACCAGTTCCCAGAGGTCTATGTCCCCACTGTGTTTGAGAACTATGTGGCAGACATTGAGGTGGATGGGAAACAGGTGAGACATAAAACTGAAAATTATTAATAATAATATTGAAACTAGGGGTGGGGATAGCAGGGTAATTCAGGATACAATACGCGATACGAGGCCCATGATAACGATAACATCACAATACAGGGATTCTGCGATAATTGATATATTGCAAGACAATCATATACGTCATGATATTTGATTAACTGAAGAGAACAAAATGCCCCTAAAAAGATAACGTGCAGGATTAATGTATTATTTATTGCAATTGGGTGTCAGGTTCACAGATTTTGACACAAATTGAGATGAAACAATGATGCGGTGACTCAAATTGGCAGGAAAATCTGTTTGAAATATTGATATTTGGCGCCAGCGATACGATTATTGTATCACACCAGTTGGGATGACGATATATTGTCCCACCCCTAATTGAAACTGCTGACATGGTGTTTTGTTGTCAAATTTAAAAATGCTATGAATGTGGGCTGCATCTTTTCTTTATCTGTTTATATGACAATTATTTTTTCTCACTTGATTTGTACCACACTATGAACATTGTAATGATTTACATCCCTGTGATGTCTTGAATGTCTTGTTTTGTTAGTCCAGCAGTTGATTGAGTTGAGAATTTTGACTTTAATTCTCTTTCTGTTGCAGCTCTACTTACAATTCTATTTTTTCTTACCCATAATATACACCCTAAAAATATTCAGTTTCCCTGTCATTGAAGGCTAAGAAAAATGGCACATTTTAATGTTTTATGCGGTGAAAAAAATGACTGATTTTTTTTTTTTTTTAGATGACCATTGCTAAAAAGTACTGTAATAGGAAATGTAATAGGTGATTGTAACAGGTGTTGATACTGTGAGTTGTCTCTATTTAGTCTCTGCACTATCAGCAGCATAATTATTCTCATAATAATAATAATGTAATAAAGTTTGGCTGAATCATGTAGATTATAATCTTAACCTTGTTACTTACCTGTAACTCTCTTTCTCTTCCCAGGTAGAGCTAGCACTTTGGGATACAGCAGGTCAAGAAGACTACGACAGACTGCGGCCTCTCTCCTACCCCGACACTGATGTTATACTTATGTGCTTCTCTGTAGACAGCCCTGACAGTTTAGGTATTGTCTTTGCAACAGTTACAACGCTATGTATTGAATGCCTTGCAATAGGTATGTGACTAATTACTGCATTCTTTCCTCCTACTTCCTGCAGAGAATATTCCAGAAAAGTGGACACCTGAAGTGAAACACTTCTGTCCCAATGTTCCCATCATTCTGGTGGGCAATAAGAAAGACCTGCGCAATGATGAGCACACCAGACGAGAGCTTGCCAAAATGAAACAGGTCTGTTTTTCTTTTGCTCATAATTGTGCACATTTGTTGATGTCAATGTCAAAATCCAACCCTTCACTCTCACCTGTGTCTCTAGGAGCCAGTCAAATTTGAAGACGGCAAAGACATGGCAAGCCGCATCACAGCCTGCGGCTACCAGGAGTGTTCTGCCAAAACCAAAGATGGTGTGAGGGAAGTCTTTGAGATGGCAACTAGAGCAGCACTGCAGGCCAAGAAGCGTGGCAAGAAGTCCAACTGCCTTCTTTTATAGGCTCTGGGAGAGGTGGGAGCTGCCGTCAAGCACAGATGGAGAGGGCAGCTTCCATTAAGATTTGACATAGGGGAGAATATTGGGGAGGGCCCAGAGAGGTTTTGCAGATGCTCAATTTGTCATCACCCAGTTATCCTCAGCAAATTAAAGCAGGTCTTAAATGATTTGATAAGCTTCTACACCTTGGTCCTTGGTCTGTACATTAGGTTATGTACCATTTTGCTTGCTTCTATCAAACACTTTTAGATCTAGAAATCTGTAGGGCAGGTGGTGGGGGGTGTTTCGAAGTTGAGTTGATGTAAACTTGTTGAAATGTGCCATGATTGGAATGAAGATAGAAAAGGTCATTACCAGGCCAAAGACGATGGGAACATGCAAGAGACAGACAGAGAAAAAACATTAATGTAAAATAGGTTTGAATTAAGACCATGTCTAAGTGGATTTTACACAGTATCGCCTACATGTAGTGCCTTGAGAGCAGCGGTCAAGAAGAGTAAGTTGTGGGGTTGGGATTCATTACTTTAGATGGGGTAATTTTTTGTCATTTGTAGTGTCCACACATCACATTTGTGAACGCTTTCTCCCTGTCATTGGCTTGGCTCCTTCAGGCTCATATTCTGACTCAGGCGCTATGCAGGGGTATGCCTAAACTAGATTGTATGAGATATTTTTCCCATATGGAATTACTTACCTGTACTTTAGAGTGTGTGTGTGGGAGTGAGTGAGTGTGTGCAACTGTATGGTGGTTTGTTTTCTCCAGTGCAGGTCTGCATGCAGTGAATGTGTGTATATTTGTGTGGGTGTGTATTAACACGTGTCTACGTACTGTATGCATGGAAAGGCCTTCTGCGTCACTGACCTAACCCCTTGTTTCCATGCCAAAGTTACCCCTGATGGCCACATTTTACGGCTCAGATGGGTAATGGAATTAACAGCTACTCAGAGTGACATAGAAACCTTCACTTTACTGGAAGACATTGTACTATACCTAGAGGCACAATCAGGTTAAACATATTACGAGTTTTTAGGACCTTTTTTGTGTGTACAAGAGATTCATTTGATTGTGTTAATCAGTGGGTCAAATCACGAGTGGTGTAGTTGATAAGTTGAATATTCTTTCTCTAGATGATAGGCTTATCTTATTACTATAATGTCCATTATGTACTGTATGTCTTACAAGGCCTTGTTAGGACATGTTATTGATGTGTATTTCAAGTTTGCCTTTTACTCAATTCTCCCCATCTCCCCTTTTAATGATATTGTCATTATTGTACTATAACTTTTTATTGTTGATGTCTCTAATTTTCTTAGTATATTTTAATCATTTTACTTAATCCTGCTGTTATGATCAGCTTATGTCAGTTAAATGATAAATAAATTGTAACCGTAGTATTGTTTTGTTTAATTAATTGAAGGTCAACCTTAGGGTGCATGGCTGGAAGGTTTTGGGGGTGGGATGCTAGAGCAGTTATTTTACTTTTTTTTGTTTTTTGCTTTTTTTTGTACTGTGACATATTAGGATTTTTTTTTCTCCAAATAAAGGTGATATTAGGGTTTTCTGTTGTAAGGTATTTATGTGTTTCTTGGATCCATTGATTCATTTATAATTACAACAGTTTTCACTATATTTCTGGCATTAATTTACTTTTTTCCCCAAATAAAACATTCATAACCTGTCGAAAAATCTTGTTCTTTGCTTTTCCTATATGATATGAAGATGTCTACAGTGTCCTAGTTTAACTCGGCTGCCAGTGAAGGGCTGGCCTGTTTGTCTTGTCCAATCATCGTCGTCGTTAATGTTCTCGCTCTCCACGCACCAATCACGTAGCAGAGTCAGGTATCGGGCCCGCCCATATTGAAATGTCTTGCTGTGGCCATTTTACACAGTATCCCTGAAAAATAACTACACTTGGCTCCTCGGAAAAAAAATAAAACTGTTCGGACCTTGTCTTCGACGTGACATTCACAGACATATTGTCGGTTACATTTGGCGTTGGTAAGTGGTTTTCTCTTTTCACATTATAAATGCAGTTGTTGTGTTTGTAACCGGCTGACAGCCGTATGATGAAAGCGTCTCACTTGACGAGCTAGCCAACATCAGGCTACAACAGTTAGCCTGCCTGCTAACCTAAATGACCGCCGTACGTCATTGTTGAAAACGTCTTTTTTAAATGTAACTTTATGCACGTGCGTTGCGCTTACACGTGTTTATAAGCGGTGCAGAGTTATATCGGTTCATTTTGGTGAGTGGTGTTATAGATAATGTCTAAAGTGATGACAGTCTAAGTTGAAGAAGTCTTCACAGGATTGAAAATTGCAGCAAACCAGGTAAGAAGCAATGCTGCCTGCTTCTGGACTAATTTATATGTAAAGAACTCGCTTATTAAGGCAATGTATATGTACATACAGTCTGCAGAGCTTACTTAGTTTCTTATGATAATTTCATTTCGTCTAAAATAAAAAAAACATCTGATTTACTTCCAGGTTCTCTAATGCTTTAACTACATAGAAAAAGGACAGAGACCTGGAGCAGAGTCCGTGGATCAGCATGGACTATGAGCGGAGGTGAGCTAAATGGTCATTTTATTTCCCCCATTAAGAGTACATCTGCCAGAAAAGTCCCTCACAGTGTCTCTCATGGTCAGCAGGGGTGGGCGAGGGGACCGCACAGGTCGCTATGGCAACACCCAAAACGATCACAACTTTCGGGACATGGACTATCGAGGTTATGGCCAAGAGGATGAGGAGGCAGGAGCAGGATATGATATTGGAGCAGAAGGGGACAGACCATACGTCCAGGAGGAGCAATTGCTAGGTGTTCATGACTTCTCACCAGGTCGCCACCAAGAGCGCCCAGGGTTTCAACACAGAGGAGGTGGACGAGGGGACATCAGGCGTGATGGGAAGGGGCTCCCGTGGTCCCCTTGCTCTCAGTTGCCGCCTGATCAGCCTCTTCCCTTGCTTCAGAGAGAGGAGGAGGGATCCAGACGGGAGTTTGAGCAGTTACAGACTGGTCCACAGGAAAGAGGTCGGGGGAAAGGTCTTAGAGGCATTCCCGAGAACAGTGTCCCTCATTTGGGAAGTAGGGATGGAAACTGGGGTCATGGCGGCACCCATTCAGAACAGATGGAATACAACACGGCAAGACAGAGAGAGGAGGACAGGTTCTCTCGTGGGGCGTTGAAGAGGAGGGTGAGTCATAACAAGTCCTTTTTCCTTTTAGAGCTGCTACAGTTTTATTTTGCTCTTGGCATATGTTGCTAATCTATGACTGTTCTATGCAGGCTTTTCCAGTGGGGGCAGAGGAGCATAGCTGTGGGATTTCTGGTCCAGACCTGTCCCCCGAGGAGTTAGATCAGAGGGACCAGGACTACCGTGCAGATCTAGACCACAACCAGAGGCCAAGCAACATCATAATGCTTCGCATGCTGCCACCAAATGCCACCGCCAACGAGGTAAGTGTATGCCTCTTGGGCATGTTTGTGTCTACGGTGGTCTGTTGATGCATCTTGTTGTTAGTAGGCTTAAATCGCAATAATGCCTCTGTGTTTGTAGATCCGTGCACAGCTTCAGGAACAGGGGATCCAGCCAAGAGAAGTTCGCCTCATGAGGAACAAATCTTCAGGTGAGAATTTGTCCATTGGTCTAATTTTTTTTGTTCTCCCTTTTTGTCCCACTCATCCATTACCTTTCATTTTTTTGGCTCTTCCCTTATCTGCTTGGTCTTCTCTCTTTTACTAATAAGCACACTCCCTTTCATTGTCCTCCTCTCTTACTGTCACAACCTTTCTTCATATAGCTGATGCAAAGAATACATAGTTATGTACTGTACTCCTATAAAAGCTTCCGCTTAGATAGCTGCTTTGATTCTTCCCTGCTGGAGTCTTAATTCTTGCTAGTGCGCACTTTGCAACAAATCATTCATGCACGCTTCAAAGGAGAGCCCTATCAGTGTTTCTCTTCAACACAAGAACGCATGCAGTCGTAGGTTAAAGATCTTTACTACATGGCTTTGATTTTCCTTTTCGCCTTGGCTATCTTATTGTCTTTACCCTTTCATAATTCTGCCTCATCCATCTTGAAGTGAGATCTGTCTGAGTAGATGAACAATGCTCACGGACTAACAGTGTCAACTGAGAAATGAGCAGTGGAAGCAGACTTTGCTTGACTGTGTTTGTCATTGTAGCTATTTTCGAATGTGTGAGTGTCCGGATATAAGTGTTGCAGCTACGTTAGCGTCATCCATACCACTCAGAAAAGCTTGTCTTTTTCAAAAGGTTTCCTATTAAGGTCATCCTATTTAGGCTTCCTCCTCTGCTAACTCACTGGTTGTCTGTTAAGTGTGCCTATCTCACTCAGGCATACTTACAGTTCCCCCGCACTGCTCCGTCTCTCTCACCCCTACATCACTGTTTCTCTGTTTAAATGATGACCTTTTCTGGTTACATGTTATACCATACACAGTGTTGCTAAAAATAAATCTAAATGTGTTGTATAATGTGTTGTCAATCAGTTATAGTAATGCATGGACAGGATATGGTGTGTTTAAGTTGAGGCTTTACACCTCAGTGCTACATAGTTCAGACTGCACTCTGACTCTCAGAGTATCAGAGATGTGCATGTGTGCGTGCGTGCGTGTTTGTGTGTGTCTGTTCTGCCTGGGTGCTTCATCATTTGTAGCCACAGAGCTCAGACTCAAACTAATGAGTGGGTAGGATTCTCCCCCTCTCTCCCTCTTTCCCTGACCCTGTGGAGATACTTGACATTGCGTCCTCCCACCCTTGCAGAGAATTTGACAGCAGCTCTCCAAAAGGCTGTCAAGTGTGTTATTCCCAAGGGAGAGAGGAGGCAATGATTGATTTTATTAGTGCTGATACAGGGTCTCTCTCTCCACTGGACATGAAGCACTAACCCCTCACTGCGTTGTTGTTATGTTGTTGTTGTTGTTGTTCGGTTACCATGGCGCTGGGCGGTGTCCAGGTCAGAGCCGAGGATTCGCCTTCGTCGAGTTTAATGTCATACAGGAGGCCACCCGCTGGATGGAGACCAACCAGGTCACTCTCCCCTACACAGACACACATACACATATACATGCATACAATGGGATAAATGTGTTCATATGAGGACAGAAGTACAGTCACACCACGCCCTGTCATGTGCACATGATGCATTCCAGTATGGCATAGACACACAGAGTGGAATTTTTTTGTCCCTGAGGTAGGAAGGTAAGTCTTAATACTTTGAGGGAAAATCCTTTTTTTTTTCTTTCTACTTAAACAGTTTTCCACAAACAGGCAAAATTCATGTTACATCATGCTGACGTCTGTCTGTGTGGGGCCCAAAGACATAGTTTGCATACCTGGACCCTCCCAGTCACATGTGCATATCATTCATCCAGTATAAGCTCCTCTTTGATTAGAGGACTCGTGTTTCTTCAGTGACATGTTCTCACTCTCTGTCCTAAGTTTACAGTACCATCTCTCCAAAAGTACGAATATTATTTCTCATATGTTCTGTTTTATGATGAGCCAGGACCAATATAGTGCTTCATTTTCACTATTACATTCATTATTACATCTTTAGGAGAGAGTTATTGTCTATGGGGGGGTCAAGGTGGTGACAGTGGGAAGGGATGTGTGGAAAACTGTGAAAAGGTTTCCCCTTAAGGGGGGAGGGATGACACAATTGAACTAAACACATTGTGTCCTTAAAAATGGACACCCAAAGACTACACATACACCATCTCAGTCCGTCCCAGTTTCCTAAAGCTGAAGGTTGCAATTCTCTGGTGTCCTCTTTCTTTCCGCCTCAGTTCTACTCTTTTTCTCTCTGTCCCATCTCTCTCTCTTCTCTCTCGTCCCTTTCTCTCTCTCATCTCTTGTGAGATGAGGCCTTTCTCTGGCATGTGTGGCCTAATTATCGCTGATAATCATTCTTTGTTTCCCTTCCCTCTCTTTCTTTTTCTTTCAGGGAGTGCTGTTGATTCTGGGACAAAGAGTGTCGATGCACTACAGCGACCCAAAACCGCGTGCCAACGAGGACTGGCTCTGCAACAAGGTTGTGATTGTGTGTTTGCATTGTATGGATACGTGGAAATCTAAAATTGGAAACCGTTTAAGAAACAAAAAAAGTCTTCTAACAGTTTGTCTTGTTACATTTCAACAGTGTGGTGTGCAAAACTTTAAAAGGAGAGAGAAGTGCTTCAAATGCAGCGTGCCTAAATCAGGTAATGTTTAACCAATCTTTTTCAAATATCACTGCCAAAGCACAAGCCCTCTGTCACCATGTGATGATAAATGCATGGCATGCTGTCATTCCCCAGAGGCTGAGCTGAAGTTGCCACAGCTGCAGAGGGATTTGCCCATCGGTCTCCAAAAGGAAGGAGCCCAAGGTTTATTGCCGCTGCCTGCACCCTACCACTCCTCTGGCCCTACTGTCAACCCAGGACAGGCTGCACAGCAGGCAGATGTTGCCAATGACAGTAAGTCTATTTCTTGACATGATTCACCACCATGGCCCTCTATTATTCTATTCTAAAGCAAGAAGGGAAGGGAATCATTGGCATACTTGACCCCAACTCTTTATATTATCAGTTCCTGAATTGTTAATTGTTGTGTTTAAGATTATAATATTCTGTCGTTCTCTCCTGCACCAGCTCTGATACTCAGAAACCTGGGCCCGCATACTTCCTTGGATGCCATCTTATCTGCTTTGGCTCCATTTGCCACTCTCTCCCCTTCCAATGTTCGACTGATCAAGGACAAGCACACGCATCTCAACAGGGGCTTTGCCTTTCTTCAGCTGTCTACCATAGTGGTGAGAAACTAAATGAGGCAGACACACAAACATGCATTAGTGCTGAAAGGATGTAGAATTAGAGAATAAGAATTAATGTGTATTTAACTAAAATTGAACAAATTAAATGATTATTAAACAATTTGTAATTTTTGTTTACTAATGTTTTTTTATTAAGCTTGGTCTGACTCATACATACCCACGCACAAATGCACCCACACTAACTCAGAGGTCTCGGTATGTTTTATCAACAGGAGGCATCTCAGCTACTCCAGATCTTGCAGGCTCTTCAGCCAGCTCTCTCTATTGATGGGAAGACTATTGTGGTGGAGTTTGCCAAAGGCTCCAAACGGTAAATAAACACACACCCAAACTTTGCGCACACACAATCCCTATTGCACAAAGAATAATACTGTGGCTCCACATCAGCTGAAATAGCTTAGAAGAAGATTACCTAAAACAAATTAGCAGTGAAAAACATCATTGAGTGTAATATTTTACCATCAGAAGAAAAGCTGTTTTGAAATGTAGGTCACAAGACACCCACTGAAACCGTCTTTGTCTCTTCTCCATGCTAGTGATGTGTTCCTGACAGATGGCAGCAGAGTGAGCGCTGCTACAGTAGCCAGCACAGCCATAGCTGCCGCACAGTGGGCTGTCACTCAGGTAACCTGTCTGAATGACCCATCAGTACAGCACAACATGAACGTGCAACGCATCTTTAATTTCACATGTTATAAATATGATATAATTCCTGCAATGTAACTTTTTAAAATCCTTTTCATTTCCAGACAACTCAGAATGGATCAGGTGGAGGCCAGAGTATAGATACAGCAGTGTATCAGCAGGGGGCAGCAGTTACATACAGTCAGGATGGAAGTGAATACTCCGGGCTAGACGGCACAACTTTCAAAGCCCAGGCAGATGTCAGGGTTGCTGCTTTGTCCAGTACAGGAGGAGCCCTGATGGGGGCGTACACCGGAGGAGCAGCCTCAGGTTGGTGTCATATCTGTTAAGTATAGAGAGCAATAAACCGATAAGATCTATATAGATCAATAAAACGGTATCAAACCTGAAATGCACTTCAACTTAAGCCACCTTGTTTTGTGTGCTTGCACATGTGCAGCTGCCATTTCCTCTGAGGCAGTGACATCCGGATCAGCGCAGCAGCCTCTCACTAAAACACAGACGGCTCTCATCACCACAGCGACAACCACACCAGTCACACAGGTACCATGTTTATTTTTACTTTATTTTTGCCTTAAGTCTTCACCCTCTTTTATTCTTGCATTTTTGCATGCCATCTTTATTTGGCTGTAATACCTCTGTGTCTCCACAGGTAGAGATAGTGGGAAAACCACAACCAGCTGCTCCAAGCCAACCTGCGACCCCGGGGACTGAACATGAACTCCAGCAATACCGTAAGCTTTATGTTTAATGTTCCCTTCAAATTAAGAATTTATTCGCTGTTTTTTATATCACACTAAATGAATATCTTCACCAATAACTGCATTAAATTTGATATGTGATTTCCTGTCTGTTTGACTGCAGCTGTGCCCGATGTGTCCACATACCAGTACGATGAGAGCTCTGGCTACTACTACGACCCACTCACAGGTCTCTACTATGACCCCACCTCCCAGGTAAAGACTCGTGATTGTGCTGAGCCAGCATTTCTGCCCTATTACAGCATTGAAGTCATGTTTTCTTGGCCCCTTCTCTTTGCAGTACTACTACAACCCTCACACTCAGCAGTACATGTACTGGGATGGAGAGAAGCACACCTACATTCCTGCTGCCGCCGGACAGGCAAACAGCGAAGGTGCTGCCACAAGTGTTGGTGCAGCCCCCTCAGACTCACTGTTTGCTTCCCCTGGCAGCAAGGAGAAAAAAGACAAACCCAGGAATAAAACTGCACAACAGGTACTCTCCTACACCTATATTATATTGCTAGATGTTTTTATTAGGACTATAAAATTGCAAATCTTCCTCAGTACATTTCCATTAATGTCTTGTCTTGGGGTTTTTATTAATAGATTGCCAAAGATATGGAGCGCTGGGCAAAGAGTCTCAATAGACAGAAGGAGAACATGCGCTCCGTCTCCTCCTCCCCTGCCATCGGCTCCACAGCTCTACCACCTGGTTACACTAGGACACCTGGCCACAGTCGCTTAGATGACCGCCGCGAATCTGCCAGTGCTGATGCAGGTTATGCTGTCCTGGAGAAAAAGGTATGCGGCCCTCACAGAAACACGTTTAGCTGTATTCACCTTCATTCCTTCAGGGCAGCAGGTTATCATACTGACTAGGGAGAATGTCCATCAACCTGAGGACAGCAACTCAAATTGCACCAGTCTACGTAATAAGACAATTGCTTTTTTTGTCCTGCAGGGGGCACTCTCTGAACGGCCTCAGATTTTCCTGGACCAGATTCGACAAAGTACAGAAGTAAGGACATGGTCACAGTGATTTTGAACACTTTTTTTAATTTCAGCATACTATCTTTATTACATGTGTCTGTTTGTTTCTAAGTGTCTGATCTTACATCTTTTTTCTGTAGCGGTCCCCACCCCAGCAGCAGGGTCTGGTCCCAGCCTACAGTGGAGAAAGTGACAGCGAAGAAGATGGAGGCGACAAAGACGAGAAGGAAGGGAGAATGACAGACTGGGTTAAACTAGCCTGTCTGCTGTGTAGGAGGCAGTTCCCCAGCAAGGAGGCCCTTATCAGGCACCAGCAGCTGTCTGAGCTACACAAGGTGCTAACACTGTTTGAAAATACATTCACACTGTTAGAAAGATGGCATAAATTATCAGTAAAGATCGTCTTTTCCCTTTGTATTTTGTTATCGAATGGATGTCCAAAAATTCCTCTTGTAATCAACTCATGACCTCTTTACCTCTCTGCCCTCAGCAAAACTTGGAGCAGAGGCGAGTCCAGCAGGAAGTTGGAGGCAAAGAGGTGGGTCAAGATCAACATTTCATAGAATACATATGTATGTTGTTGACTGTTGTTTTAATTTCCTTCTTATGTTTTGCTTGCAGAGACTTATGGATGGACCTGAGCCTCCTGATGCTAAGAAGAGGAAGTTCAGCCCCATGTAAGCATCATTGAAGAAACAAACAGACTCTCTATGTTCAAACTAATAAAGTTATTTCAGTTTAACAGTTGGTGTTAGATGTATCAAAGTAGCCTGTGACTGAATACGACCATGTGCTGTCCCTCCTGTACTGTTAAGGTTAGGGTTTTTTATTCGGACTACAGCTACACATATGTAGTGATGTTTTTGGTTTCTTTGTTGTGTGCTCAGTGTGGTTTTTTTCTCTTTTCGTCTTTAGTGATGGGATCACCGGCACTAGTCTTGGTGCCAGGATGCTACAAGGAGGTGTGAAAAAGGGGCTTCTATTGCGCAATATGCAAGTGGAGTGAGCATCACCCTGAAATGTCAACTTCCTGACCCTGAGAGGACAATGACAAAGCCTAGCACGCAAAACTTCACCATTAACATCATATCGCTATCTATAGATAAACCTCTTAGTTTGGTTTGACATCACAATTACCTCAACAGTGGTAATACACTCATATGAACTGATCCTGTAGTTGGATTACAGGATTTTGCACAGAATGCACTTTTTGCTTTTTTCCTGAATGATGCAGTTTTGAGTTCTCACTTGCTTCAGAGCTTGTATGTGATAAACAGGCTCAATGTGGTTGGGAAACATTTGCTGTTGGAGAATGGAAGATCAGCGTCGATCTTCAATGCAGCAAATGGGATTTTCTAATATTACTGTCTATGCACCATAGATTTTTTTATTTAAAGCTGTATGCCTTGTCATTCAGTGAATGACTGATCTGGGCATAAACTGTGTGTACATTTTAGAAGAGTTGTGGCCCTTATGTAGTGGACTGGGTCACACTAACATTAGTGTGTAGATGAAAAATGTCTGACATATTGCAGGTATGAATTCACATTGTAATACATAGTAAGCTTGAGAGAAAGTTATTTTTTATTTCTGTATTTGTTCAATAATGTGACTGTGTTTCATCAAGCTCATGTAAATGAATCTAGAATAACACATTTTCATCATTATCAATGATTTCTGTCTTTTATGGGCGAGCCAGTAAACAGTAGCTAATTATTTCGACATTTTATCTTGACATTTCCAAAGCTTTTTTTTGGAAATGTGTGGTTTAAAAAGAGGAATATAATGCAACTCTTGTTATGAGGTCTCTACTGCAACAACTTGACATGCAGAAATCGTATAGCTGTTGCACAGCAGCACATTGCCCCTAAAATTAGTTTGCCCCATCAGAAAAGCGGCAGCAAACTTGTGTTCATGTTGAGGCTGTAAAGTTTCCATGGCAACAACAAACGCGGTTCCTGGTTAGCTCGTGGGGGACGTCAGACATCTGTAGTTAGCTTTATAACAGAGTTACACTATCTCCCACTAATTGTTTTTCCTCAGTTTAAGTCGATTGTTTTTGCTACGTAGGTTAACGTTGGTTGATACATTTCGATATTATTACACTGGTATTATAACGTTGCAAAGCTAATGTCTGTTTAACAGGTGAGCTAACGTTAGCTACTATAACTTGGCAGGCCTTGCAAGTCCTATTTAGTACTACTAGTTTAACCAAACCCATTTTTAGTTTAGCCAGGTCTAAGCTAAGCATATCAGGATGTCTGACATGGAGGAAGATGTTGTCTTGTCGGATGTAGAGGGAGATGAAGAAACTCATCAGGAAGGAGTCGGGGAGGACGACAAGGTAAAGTCTACGAATCATGAATTATCTAAGGAAGTATGACGTAACTCAACGAAACATGCCATCTCCTTACTGTAAGAAAGGTAGAGATAGTCACCTGGAAGTTGGACTCCAGCCAGTTTCGTGCAATTAATACTACATTTATACATTTAATAAGCTGGTGTACCTACCCTTTTCTCTCCAAAGTTCAAGAAAGCTATGGTAAATGCAATTACTTTCATTTTCAGAAAAATTGGATTACATAAAGGGGGATAGTACCAGCGTATAGGACCGTTGTGTGGAGACATGTATTAACATGTAACCACTTGTCAAGAAGTTGTTTAGCCTGAAGGCTGCATTCCTCAAATTTTTGAAGATTCAGTAAAAATTGTTATGGATATTTATGTAAAAAGGGCATTTTTGTAAAACATTTTTTATGTAGTTCTACATGACAGCAAAAATGTTTTGTAGCTCTTTGAACCTAGGCCCCTGTCACAACTGGGTCATGTACGATATAGCCTACAGTATAATCCTGTGTGAGTTCCCATAACAATTTTCTGCAGAGTCATCCTTATGATGTATTCCCTCTCCCAGGTAAAGGTGTGCCATTTGACCCAAGAAACCATCAGTCAGGGTCTTTCATTACTGTGTCGAACAGGAAATGGACTTGGACATGCTTTTGTTAAGCTGGACCTAAAAGACAAGTAAGGGTTGCAAAAATAAATGAAATGCCAATCCTGCCCTGCAATTTTAAATTTAGGTTATCCTTGTTGTCCTTTCTTAATGTATCTCTTGAATGTTAACTTTCTCTTTGTCATCACTGTAATCCTCAGTGGACTGAATGACATTGCCGCAATCAGCAATTATATCCACATACGTTTTCTGGATGTTTCCAACAACCACCTCACTGATCTTTCTCCTCTGGCATCTCTGACCCAGCTACTCTGGCTGAAGGCAAGGATCTCTTTCCTTAATTCATTTATAAAAGGACATCTCTGAGGCTGTCGATATCACTCACTCTTTCTGACGCTAACATTTGAAAACAATTGTTCCTTTGCAGGTTGACAATAACACTGTGGCATGCTTCAAAGGGCAACCTTTCACCCAGTTGACCTACCTGCAGTGGCTGAGTGTGGCAGGGAACCAGCTAACAGATATGGATGGCCTGGTTGGGCCTTCATTAGAGAGCCTCAATCTGACAGGTTGGTCTTGTGGTTTATGTCAGGATGTGTTGATGTTGAATTTCCCCAGTAAAATGAAGAATAGTTACTGTCACTTTGATTAAAGAATTAAAGTGATAACAAGACATCAACGGTTTGTTTACGGCTAGATTTGGGTTAACTATCCAATGTCTTATCATTCAGTCTTAGGTATAAGAAACTCTTTCCTTTAGCACATTTTAATAAAATATCTGAAACCTCTCTGGCAGGTAACAGTATCCAGAGAGTGAATGGACTTCAAGGTGGCTGCTTTGCCAACCTGGTAACTCTAGAGCTGAGAGGAAATCACCTGGATACCACAGATGGCATCAATCTTCCCAACCTGCAGCGTTTATACCTGGTAATAAAAGTACTATAATTTTGTTAATAGCACTGACACACTTTATGCTTAAAGAGATGATCCATGTAATAACCCAGAGAACACACTTCATGTAACAATTCTTGCTCTCCACCATTCAGGCTCAAAACGTTATCAAACGTCTGGAGGGTTTAGAGCGATTAAAGTGCCTCACCACCCTTCATCTTCGAGACAACCAGCTTGATACTCTGGAAGGCCTCAGCCCTAACATGAAATGTCTCCAATACCTCAATGTCAGGTAAACTGTTGCAACAAAACAGGACAGATCAGAGCCATAATGGAAGTTCCCATCATCAATTCACTTAGACACCACACATGTAAAATGATACATGTCATATATTTTTTGTCTCTCTACCTTAGAGGAAATGCAATCTTAGACAGGAATGCCATTAAATCCCTTGGGCGTGTTTCAAAAACTCTGAGAGCTCTGGTCCTTTCTGACAATCCTCTGGTGGAAACAACAGACTACCGGCTAAGTGTGCTGGTTCTCCTGCCACAGCTGGAGCGACTTGATAAAGATTCCTTCTCCCCTGAGGAGAGGACTGAGGCTCTGGAGAGAATCGAGGTAGAACTAAGGAACATCTTATTCCCTCTGTGGCATGGTCAGACAAGAACTGCTCTTTTACTTTTGTTCTAATGGCATGTATGTCATTTCAGGAACTTAAAGAAGAGGAAATACCTGGGCCATAAGATTTGTAAAGATGGCCAAAATGAGGAAGTAATTCACTTCCTTGAAAAGTGAGGCTTGGTGTATGTATAGGGTGGTGTAATTGTGTTGAATGAAAAGTATTATATATCTCTATAGAGCATCTTGTATTATTCATTTTGCCCCAGCAAAAATTAATTACGTTAAAGTTCCTTGTACATTGTTCTTACATTTTTTCTATTTTTTCCAACAATATAATTTTAAAAATGCTTCTGATGCTTTCATTAACATGTAAAAATGAAGATATTCCACTTGAGTTACAAAGCAATGTTTCACTGACTAATAAATTAGTCATGAGGGATTATTTGAACCCTTTGTTGTCGGCCAATCTAGCCTGTGTGTGTCGCTGAGTAAGGATGAGAGAGCAAAATCTGCCTCCATTTCCCTGTTGGCAGTGGTCCAACTGCAGATTTAAAGAGACAGTGACAGGCGCTGTATATGTATAGAAAATCAACATATAAACACTGGGTTATACTGTACTAGTCTGTGCTCTACGTACAAAATATGGACTTTTTATGAGATAAAAGAGGTCTGAGATTCATTGTTGCAATCTGAATTTAATATCATCAATATCAATTCTGCCACAAACAGGAAGTAAACTGCCCTATCCATCAGTATTAGATTGCATACTTAATTAAGTCTTCAAAGTAATGTTCAGTTCACTGTCATATTTCTTAAAAAATCACAACAATAACCATATAACACTAACAGTTATCTACCTGTTATCTACTATTTCAGAGTTATGCCGACATAGATGGTACGCTCATGAAAAAGGAAGTGATAAGCATGATTTGAGCTCAGATCGGTATCTTTCACTAGCTGAAAAGGATTTGTGAAAGCGGCATCACCTGCTAAACTTGTACCATAACTCTTCTTCCAATGATTGGATTAGGTGGGAGTGGCTGCCAGAGCACAGATAAGTATCCCTCCTCTCTCGGTCCTCCTCCTCCTCGGCTGTACATGCACTGAGCAGCTAGCAGCAGCGTAGCATTCAAGTTACACACCGGGAAGCAGCTGTGTCATTGAAATAACCTTCTTTAAACGTCTTACGCCGACGCGTTTTTCAAGAAACAATCAAGAAACCATGACGAGCTACCACAAACCCGACGAGAAAACTCTGCAGGGGCTGAAAGACGTCGCGAACAAGCTCAGGATCAACTCCATCAAGGCGACATGCGCCTCCAACTCTGGGTGAGTTATTTAAAGTTGTGATTTAAGCTTTTAAAATCGTATGGGGCTACAAACGAATACATTACGCCATACTTTGT
The DNA here is from genome assembly GCF_022749685.1 of Semicossyphus pulcher. NCBI lineage: Eukaryota > Metazoa > Chordata > Actinopteri > Labriformes > Labridae > Semicossyphus > Semicossyphus pulcher. The sequence goes on from NW_027211637.1 coordinate 17,986,139, forward strand.
TACTTAACTATAAACCAGTCGACGCACGATATACCTGCAGGGCCCGCTGCACGTGCTGCTGATTATGTTCACGCGGTGGAGAACGTAGCCACAGCAGACAGCTAGCAAGTAAATGTGCAAACTGTCTAATCATTACGAGTTAAGCTCGTCTGAGTCTACAGACGAGGCTAAAACTAGCATAAGCTGACAACATGAGAAATATTTGACGCTTAAAATAATGAAAATATATTGCAATAGCTGGTCGACTGTACTGTTCATGCAAGCTAGCTGAGAGTTCATGCTTTCTAATTACTCAGTTACTAGTACATTATGAGGCATTAGCATGGGCCTTCTGTTACTATCTCTATAGAAATCACATGATCACGAGGGTTTAACCTCGCGTTCAGTTTAAAGTTGCAGCTGCATCCTGAAATGCTAAGCACATGCACACAATTTGATTTGCTTACAGAATACGTCTGTACTCAAGTACAGAAATGGCCGGTCAAAGGGCACCTGTAGTATTGCTTCATCCCAACTGCCAGGTTTGGCAACCTGACTTCTTCCTCTTCATGTAGGAAATGCCACTATTAGCTGAAACAGGTCTAGTAATAGATGAATAGTTTCCTTGTTGAAAGGGGTGTAACTTCACAGCTGCGTTCATAGAGAGATTATTCTGACCGCCCTTTGCCTTCCTAGTATTGTCAGAATTATGATTGGGTAAAGCCACAAGTTACTAAAGAAGTGTCAGAAATTTCTGTAATTGAAATAATTTATTGTGGAAGCCTCTCAGTTGGCTCTAATCTGTAGGCTGTCACGTGTATCCTCAAGACTATCTGTTAAATTTGTTAAAGGGGAGGCAGTTCTTCACTTAATATTGTCCTGCTATGGAGCTTGTCACAGAAAACGAGACGGTACATGCATAATAGTCTTCAGTTCCTTATATTATTGGTATACACTTTTTTGCTTCCAGAATAAACTACAACATAATGTGGGGAAATTTGTTACACAGCATCTGTCAATCATCTGAGTTGGATGTATATCGTTCCTGTATAATCACACTGTTTAGTAAAATGTCATACATCCTCCTAGAAATCCGGCATTGCATAATGTTCACCTTAAGGCAACTGCAACTTCCAAATAAGAGGTTTGTTCGAAAACCTGTTTTTGGTCTCTTCCTTGTCACTCGACAAGGAAATGGATGAATTCTCTTCCTTGTGTCCTCACTATCAGGCATCTGATGATCTGATACCGTTTTCACCTTAAACAAAAGATGTCTTATAGATTTGACACTCATCATATGTTGTTCCTCATTATTTGACTGATATGGATCATTACACTTGGATCTGATTTTTTTGAATTTACTTCAGTTTATTTCCCAGCAGGTTATCGCTCAACACAAGGACAAGGAGTAAAGAGGCACCCTGTTTTTTTTATTTTAAAATGCACCAGTGACCATGTATGTTTCTGTTAGACAGCTTGTTGTGTTCCCAGCATGGTTGAAATGATGCTATTTGTGATCTAACCCACGTAGGGAAGCTGTGGTGCTGTTTAGTAATATGGGGATTTCTAAACATGTCTATTACAAGACTTGGACAACTATGCAGCAACTAACAGTTTCACAAGTGTTCTTTCCCTTTTTTAAAATGTTTTTTAAGGTCTCTTGAGTGTGGAAGCCTGGTTTGATTAACAATCTATTGATATGAGTGATATCTCTAATCCCAAAAGATAGGAGGTTATCTTAAAGACTCATTGCTTGCCCAATAAATCATCAGTAATCACTCTCCTAGAGTGACTCATTGTCAAACTAAAAACCAAGTGCAAGGATTGTAGCAACACATGCATGTTTGAGCATGGTTTGGATATGTGTCTTTTTTTTATTACTGGCATTGAACTGCTATTAACTATCTCCTCCTCTTCTCCTCAGTCACCCCACATCATGCTGCAGTGCAGCGGAGCTCATGTCTGTGCTCTTCTTCAACACCATGCGCTACAAAGCAGAAGACCCTCGCAACCAGTGCAACGACCGCTTTGTGCTCTCAAAGGTCGGCATACATCCTTTTTTTTTTTTTTGTCTGAAATATTCCGAAGTTGGTCTGTACACCTGAGATTTGTGGGACCTGTTGTCTTAAAAGACTCTTTTCCCACTTGTCTCTTAGGGTCATGCTGCACCTGTGCTGTACGCCGCCTGGGCTGAGGCAGGTTTTGTGAAAGAGTCTGATCTGCTTAACCTGCGCAAGATTGACAGTGACCTGGAGGGCCACCCCACACCAGTAAGTAAACAATGTTGTTTTCTTTGTCAACAGAACATGATGTACAAGTTACTTTTTATACTGAGTCACTTTTTCTTCATCTCTCCTCGTCAACAGAAACTGCAATTTGTTGATGTGGCTACAGGATCTCTGGGACAGGGTCTTGGTGCTGCCTGTGGCATGGCCTACACTGGCAAACACTTCGACAAATCCAGGTAAAATACTGCAGAACAATATTAACTAATTGAGGCTTGCGTAGGGATGGGTGCTGAAACCCGGTATTAAACAGGCCTCGGGGCTGAATTAGGAAATATCGCAGTATTGATAGACTCATGATACTTCAGAAATTAAGAAACGAGTACACTTGAGGAAGAGGGTTAATTGATAAGCCCCGCCCACTACCAGCTAGCCAAATTAGTTTTTATACTTCCATCATCACAACATTAGAGTCTATAATAGTGATCAGTTCTAAACATTGCAGTTTATTTTGCTGTGAAAAAAATACAATTTTTATTGTGTTCTTAATTTCTTTCTTTTCTCTTAAGAAATAACAAAAAGAAGCGATAAGAATAGAGTTAAAGTACCGGATCGTTAAGCAGCATCAATAAAAGTAGTAATACCATCTTAAAAATACCCATCCCTAGGCTTGCATTTATCCTGCTTTTGAAACATCTTTGAACAGTTGTCATTCGTCAGCCTCAGTCTGAAGCTAACACTGCAGCAGTGTGAAAGATTACTTGAGGGCACTGCTTGTCTGTTCTACAAGTAGACTTTGTTTTGTTTGTTTTGAAGGGGGAAATGTCATACCTGCTGTATTGACTCAGCATTATTTTAACAAGCTTTGTTTAACGGTAGTGTAATGCCTCGACAGGTAGGTGAGGAACAGCTTTCTTTTAAAGATGCGACTCGTGCTCTGTAATCGTTTAATGGATATACCTGGAGAAGTGTAGTTGTCTATCTGAAGTCTAATGTCAAACAGATTTTAATTTATCATGTTGTCACGTTCGTGTGATTAATTATCCGGACGACAACAACACTAATAGTCCCCTTTTCCCCTTCCTATCATGTGTTGTAGTTACCGCGTGTACTGCATGCTGGGTGACGGAGAGTGCTCCGAGGGCTCCGTGTGGGAGGCCATGGCCTTTGCTTCCTACTACAAGCTGGACAACTTGGTGGCCATCATGGATGTCAACAGGCTCGGCCAGAGTGAGGCTGCACCCCTGAAGCACGACATGGAGACCTACCGCAAGCGCTGTGAAGCCTTCGGGTCAGTAACAAACTTTAAATTACTCTCCTTTTTTTTGTATGGTTATCTAGGAACATTTCTACACACTGGCTTTTTTTTTAAACACTTCTTTGCAATAAAAATTAACTAAAAAATAGTGGGCACATTTGTATTAACCAGTGTAATAAAGATCTTACTATCTATTAGTTATTTTTGGGTTTTAATGTCGTCTTTACACTTAATCAGTTTTTCATTTGCATGCTGGTTTGTCTCTACTGTTCTTTGACCTCTTGACCTTTTTGTATTTCTACTCAACATCACAGGTTAATACATTTTAACTTTTAACATGCTTGTTCAGCAATTATTTTGGGTTAATATTTGTTGGTTAAAATTGAGCAATGTTTGTGCAGGTGGAACACGTATGTTGTGGACGGACATGATGTGGAGGAGCTGTGCAAAGCTTTCTGGCAGGCTCAGCAGGTCAAGGGCAAACCCACTTGCATTGTTGCAAAGACGTTCAAGGGCAAAGGACTCAAAAGTATGTGTGGTTTTCTTATGCTTTTTGGGCGAGAAAAATAATACAATTCTTTTTTTATGAGTTTGATTTATGAGACCTTTTCCATTCCTTGGCTGCAGATATTGAGGATCTTGAGAACTGGCATGGAAAGCCCATCCCCAAAGACAGGGTGGATGAAATCCTGAAAGACCTTCAGTCTCAGATCCAGGTCCCCAACAAGACCCTGAGCCCCGAGCTGCCCAAAGACGACACAGCACCTGCAGACCTCAGCCCAGTCTTGCTGCCTTCACCCCCAGCATACAAGAAGGGAGAGAAGGTACCCTTTTTTTTTTTTATGGACACTAAGAATAAATAGAATGCCTCTCCTCTCCCCATACCCCTAATAATTTAACATGCATTTGGAGCTTTTATTTACCTTATCTGCCTGATTTAAATCCTCCCAACCTGTCAGATGGCAACAAGGCGTGCATACGGTGTGGCACTGGCCAGGCTGGGCCAGTCAAGCAAGAGAGTGGTGGCCCTCGACGGAGACACCAAAAACTCCACCTTCTCAGAGACCTTCAAGAAGGCCTTCCCTGATCGCTACATCGAGTGCTTCATTGCTGAACAGAACATGGTAAACAATATTTGCGTCTTCATTGTTCATTTGAAAATGCTGTTGTCTTATTTAAAGTTCAGTGACAGAAACATGATGAACTGTGACTTATGAAAGCGGGATAAACTTGGCTCAGTTCACTCTTCACTACCATAAGCTGCTCCAAACTGGTCTAATCTGTTACTATTAATTCTCTAGCATGATAATCCCATCCTCCCACTGCTGCTTATGTCCAGTTTACGTGCACTTCTGCTGTTATTAAGACTAGCCCCTAATGCAAATGTCTTTGCTCCTTGCTGCAGGTGGGAGTGGCCATCGGCTGTGCCACCCGCGACCGCACTGTTGCATTTGCCAGCACGTTTTCTGCCTTCCTGTCCAGAGCCTATGACCAGATCCGCATGGGAGCAATCTCCCAGACGAACGTCAACCTGGTGGGGTCCCACTGTGGGGTCTCCATTGGTAAGCTTCATGCCATAGCCTCACCTGTTTTTATATAAGACAGATTGAGTTTACTGTCTCTCACTGACCATTATGCTGCTTCTAGGTGAGGATGGTCCTTCCCAGATGGCCTTAGAGGACTTGGCCATGTTCCGTGCTATCCCAACCTGCACTGTGTTTTACCCCAGTGATGCAGTGTCCACTGAGAGAGCTGTTGAGCTGTCAGCCAACACAAAGGTTTGCAGATGGCCTTATTTAAGGGTGCTTCCAATAAGTTTACCTCACAACAACATCCTTATGTTTTATTTCTTCTGTCTATTCTCAGGGTATCTGTTTCATCCGTACCAGTAGACCAGACACTGCAGTCCTTTACTCTCCAGATGAGAAGTTTGAAGTGGGCATAGCCAAGGTAATGATCAATCCCATGATTTTACATTGCTGTTGGCAACAAAAAAAGCAACACCAGAATAATATCTATAAATTTGTGTGCTTACCAGGTGGTGCGCAAGTCTGACAACGACAAGGTGACTGTTGTTGGTGCTGGTATCACTCTCCACGAGGCCCTGGCTGCTGCTGACATGCTGGCCAGTGAAGGTAAACTCGCACTGCCCTCTAGTTGACAGAAGTAGGTATAGAGGCCTGCATGTCATAACCACCACCCACAACTGAACTGTAGGGTTGTTCAGGGGATTGAGTCATCAGCTGCTCTTTCATCTAGTATAGCCTGATAAAGATCTCTAGAGTAATGATCTCTTAATGAATCCTATAGGAAAGAACATCCGTGTGATTGATCCATTCACCATCAAGCCCCTGGATGCTGCTACCATTCTGGAAAGTGCCAGAGCCACAGGGGGACAGATCATCACTGTGGAAGATCACTACAAGGAGGGTGGGTTGTTTTCTGTTTTAGTTGAGGTTTGACTGTTGACTTTCTATTGCTGGAAGATACACCAGGAACTGTTACACAAATGTGTGTAGTGCTGCTATTTGGCCCAAAGTAAAAGTGTTACTTAGTTGTAGAGTTTCTCCACCTGTTTATTGATGCATTGTTGCCCTCTCTGATGACCCGTCTCTTCTGCCCAGGTGGTCTTGGTGAAGCAGTGCTGTCCGCAGTGGGCAAAGAGCCCGGCATAGTTGTAACCCGGCTGGCGGTGAGCGGCGTTCCCCGCAGCGGAAAGCCTCAAGAGCTTCTCGACATCTTCGGTATCAGCGCCAAGCACATTGCTAACGCTGTGCGTCAGACCTTTGCAAACTAAGGACCGCACCTGATCTCTTGTTTCCTGCTTTGTTGCATCACTACCAACTTTCTACTGAACTTGCAGCCACCTGACGTGATCACATTAAGATGTAACTAAGTTAACTTCTGAGTTCTCAAGTGCCATCTTGTGGCATTGACCTGAGTGTAGTGTTCTCACTCTCACAGAGTGGAAATAGAAGTGCAATGTGCTAATATTTCCCCCTCTTGTGCACCTTCATGTACCTTCTCCTCCCAGTGGATTTTACTGTTAGTCCACAACATTCCTTTCTTGTATCCTTATGTTGTTTCAAAATTGAGTTTTGCAAGTGGCCCAGTCAAGCATCACTGATTACTGCAAATACAGCTTCAGTTTGATTTAAATCTGTCACCAGCAGCTCATCCAGGTTCTCCTCCATTGTGATCTGTCAGGCCGTGACTTCTGTTCCTCATTCCAACTCTCATTTCCCTTTCACATTCCCTACAACCATGCCTCTCTTTTTCTAAGAAGCACTGTTACTGTTAGTCATTCATATAAACTACTAGATCACCTCTTTTTTTTTAAGTTGTGTTCAGTCACAGCTTTAGCACTTAGCTGTGGTGTAAAACAGTATCTTAGGCCTCAGTAAGGAAATCACTGAAGTTACGAACTGTTTGAACATTCCTGTGGTGATTCCTGACCAAATGAGCATCACACCATGTTACTGGCGTTCCAGGTCATCATGTCATCCTGTTGTAGCTGTGATGTGCTGAATTAAAAAAATTAACCAAATTCAACTGTCTTTTTGTTTTACTGTAGCATTTTTTTCCAGCAGAGTCTTGGCTTGGCTCTATAGTTGCCATTTTCAATTGGGCCACCATTCTGGTCCAAAATATCTCAACTTTTTGACTGATTGCAATCAATGATTTTGCGCAGATGTTCCCATAAGGAGGACCCCTAATGATTTAGCTGTAGTGATGCATCAGTCTGACTTTTTCAGCCCGAATACAGATGCCTGTGCTTTGAGCATTGGGTGATACCAGTACAAATCTTTTGTTGTAAATTTTGGAAATACTTAGCAAGTAGCAGAGCTTTTTTCACATAACCTGTGAAATGTCTTAAATCGCCTGTGAGGAACTTTTGTATTGATTTTGGCGACCCCTGTGGACAAAGCTACCTCATTGCTTTGCTGATTTTGTCCTGTACATGCTTAAGTGATGGTTTTTAACATAAAATATCTTATGCTTTCATATCACTCACTTTAAATTTTTGCCCTGAAAAATGTAAACAAAGGCAGCGTGCAGTCAGTTGCTTCATCTGACACGTACCCTCCACCAACGGTTTCAGGCATTAAAAATAACCAAGTCAATCTTGTCTCTGATGGTCTGGTTTTCTTTTGTAGCTCATAAAGAAATCAGAATTAATTTCAGTCTGTTTCATAATCAGCAAAACTCCTCACAGGAGCTCTAACATATATATATATAGATATATATATCTATATATCTATATATATATATCTGCTGAAAAAGAGCATTAAATTACGTATTGAAATTAAATTACTAGATCCCAGACAAGCTAGCACCCCCATTAGGTTGGACATTTTCAGATTTTTCTTAATGTCTCATCTAGAAGGACTCTATGGCATTGTACAGATTTCCATATTAACTTCTAGTCTAATGTCAGTGTGTATTTGTAGTTTTAAGTGAGACGTGTTGTAGCTGTACTTTCGACTGTACTGCTTATTAGCAAGTGTTGGTATGCTAACACACCAAACAAAGATGCTAAACATTATACCAGCAAAACATGTTAGCATGCTGACTTTAGCATTTAGCCTTAGGCAGCACTGTCGTGCTAGCATAGCTGTAGAGTCCTGTTCTACTTTTATTGAATATTAACTACATGTGTCTCTGACAGATAAACGTCATACATATTTAAAGCTGTCACTGGTCGCACTGTCTAGGCTATTATTGCCCCGTGGTAACAAGTTGGTTGTGCTAACAAGGGCCTAAAAGAGAAGGTGAAGTATTCGTGGTGGATGAATCCTCTGCCTGTGCACCAGTCTGCGCAGTGCTGGAAACACAGGGTGTTGTCTGACTGAGGTTTAGGAAGGGGTTGAATGTGGTCAGTGGATTACTGCATGTTCCTGTCAAGTTTTAAATGAATAGTCTCTGGACACATCACTATTGACCTTGGAAGTACACATTAAAACCTGAGTGTTTCAGTGTTTAGTGTTAAATTATCCAATGTGCCATTTGGAGTCTGGATTTCACTGCTGTCTCTGTCTCATCAACTGAGCTTCAGGTGCAGAAAAACAAAAAATGAATTCATGAATTTGACTAAATTGATATAATTAGAAATGATTGTTAAGTGATTTTGTCGTTCACAGAAGCTGCTGTCTTCTACATGACAATATGCACACATATTTTGACAGATTTAGTGTGTGTATGTGTGGTTTCTGACCAAATAAAGAGAGGCTGTCAGCAGGTTTCACCCCACAGTGAAAATCCCAGTTTGGCTCAACACTCAGCTAGTGGCACCTGCTTGGCCTAGCAGTAAGTGTGATGCCCACACACTCACACAGAGTACATGTTAAAGCATCTCAGTCTATGTGCGTCCAGACAGTATGTATGTACATAATGTAAAGACGGGCTCATTGTTCATTTCTCAGAGGTCGTATTTGTTTTCATACATAGATGCTAGTGGAGCTTTGCCAAACATGGTTGACTCCGACCTGAACTGTCTACCAACCCCTCTCTGTCTCGTTCTGGAAAATGTCCAGGATCAGTTTGATTCAGCCAGGAGAAAAACAAACCTAACAGTTGATCACAAATTCATTCAACTCGAATCTATCACAGGTGTATGAAACTTATTGTGTTCAAGTTTGTATGTTTTGCTATTTTTGTCCGTCTCTGCTGTCCATCTCATGTCAGCAGACAGTTATGAAAGAGTGAGGAGACGAGGAGGAGCAGGGCGGGGCGGGTCTGTGTATTTCATGGTACGTTGAATGAGGGCCTTTATTAACAATGTGAGAGGTTTTTTTTTTACCTTCCCATTCCTAGATACTCCTGCCCACCCTCTTGCTCTTCATTTTGAGGTGGTAATACGTGCAATACAGTCCAGTATTGCTTTTGGCTGACTCGCACCGGAGAAACTGCACCACAGAGTTTACTTCAAGTGCTCATAATCTCAAATGTTCAGGTTTTCTGGAGATCCTCGTGTAAACTCTCACGTTGATTGCTACTCACAGTTTCTTCCCAGTGACATAACCGTCTGTACTTTCTGTGGATTTGCTTTATTCTTGGTTTCAGCCCTGAAGAATCTGAAAAGCTTTGGACTTCTCTCTCTGTCTCAACAGAAACACCTTAAATCGATTTAAAATCCAACAATGGAAATGCCCAGGACATGGATCTTGTTTATCTATCTGTGTGGCAACGTTTTTTCAGGACAAAGCCTAAACTTTCACGACATGGATGTAAACTCGGAGACTTCATCTGAGACACATGAGTTAGACACAGCAGCCGTTCATCCAACAGAAGAGACCTTGTTAAATCTACATGTTTCAGGTGCAGCCCTCCCTGCTGGTAAGATAATATTTTTGTGTTGTAAATGCTGCCTGCTTGTGTCTGCATGATCTTGGCTGATAAAGGTTAATTACTAAAATGGTTTTAAGTTATTTAACTTACACAGCAAAGTAAAAAAACAAGCTGCATTGTTTTTTCTGCTGCAGGGACTAGTGTCTAAAGTCCCTGGGACTATTTTTATCTTCCTGCTCTGGGGGTAGTGCTTTTCAAACGTGCAGGGGCTTTGGGGATGCAGCACTGAATATGTCTGTAATGCAGCTGGGACTATATTTTTGATTTTTTTAAAAAAGGTATGGTTCTTTGTAACCTTAGTACAAGGCGTGGCAGTTTCACACGTCAGCAGGCTAATTTGTCTAATCTTCATGGGACTAAAGGACACCTACACAACAATTGGCTGGGGGAACCTTTAAGTACCATGGAAAAAAGATCCTGGGACTCTAATGTCTTTAAATCTTTTATGCTTTTTTTATGATTTGTGTTGAAGAGGGTGCGGAAGAGCTGCTCCACATGGAGGCAGAAAAGGCGAGACAGCACCAAGGAGTTGATCTCAGGAAGGTGGAAGCTGGTAGAAGCAGAAGAGGTGCTTGGGGCAAGAGGAAGCACGCAGCCACAGTGGAGGCCAACGCTTACAGAATAGTATGGAACATTATTTATTACATCCTTTCACTCATGTTATTCTCTGATGTAAGACTGTTGGTGATTAACGTCAGTGATCTCCATCCGCTCCTTGTAGGCGGGGCTGGTGCGACCCTTGATGGGCTGGAGGAAACGAGGAAGAGGAGAGCAGGAGACCAGCGCGCTCATGGCTGTACTGAAGGAGCTTCATGGTGAAAAGAGGAGGCTGATGGATGAAGGCAAAGCACAGGAGGAGGAGGAGGAGGAGGAAGATGATGATGATGACGATGATGAAGATGAGGATGATGATGATGATGATGACGATGATGATGATGATGAAGAAGAAGAAGAAGAAGAGGAGGAAGAGGTTTGAATTGTTGGTTGTTTTGCTTTATTTTTAATCAAGTTGAGTTAATGAAGGAAAATTGCCTCATGTTTTGAACTCTCTGTGTCAGGAAGAAGAAGAGGAGGAAGAAGAGGAGGAGGAAGAAGAAGAGGAGGAAGAAGAAGAAGTAGAGGAGGCAACGGAGGCTCCCGGCAATCAAACAGAAACACTCTCCAGCTTTACAGAGTCTCCTCCCAACTTGTGTCAGACTGCTAACAGAGAAATCAGCTGCAGGAGCCTCGGCATGACTCACCTGCCAATTATGCACAACCTGGAGGCCACAAAGCTGGACGTGGCAGGTGTGTGTGCTCGTGCATGTGTTTGTGTGTTGTCCTGATAAACTCATCAAACTAAATAAGCATGATTGTATTCAGGAGGATGGTGAAGAATAGAAACAGACTACATTAAAGTGATACAGCTGAGATATTGATAACATATGAACTAGTTAAATGTTAAAAATACAGCTCTAAATGCTCCTTTGATACAAAGTTTACTGATTACTTTATTGGCATTTACATCAAAACAAAAAGGTCCAGTCAAGAGAAGGCCGTATTGCGCTTATGCACTGCATCGTATGTCTTACTATGGGATTTATCTTTAAAGAGAACAACATCAGAGTCATCGCTCCACAAGCTTTCTACGGTCTGCCGAGCCTGGACACACTGGACCTGAGCAACAACAATCTGGATGATGAGTCATTCAGCCAAAACCCGCTGTCTGTGAGTAACACTGCTCTGTGTCATCGCACCTATAAAGTTAGGTTTTGTATTATTAATCATGCTTGTAATGTAAAAGAATACTTAATTAGGGTTCATTTGAGGAATACCTGTTCTTGCTTTTAAGCACTTCAGTGTATCACTGGAGAAAACATGATGCAGTGCAAAATCTTGGTGCAATTAGAATAATAGTTGGCTTTTAATTACCACTAAATAGTTAATAGCTCCCTACGAGTTGAGAAGTTATGCTAGTTATCATGTTGATGCCAGGTGTGATCAGGGTCTCAGTAACTTAATAAAACAGGGTTCGGAATTGTTCCACCATAAATGCATCATGACTTTCAATCAACATCTACTCCATGGCATGCAGCTTTTTATTTTTTCTACCGCAGTATTCCAATGACTGAGGCGATGCACCCTAATCCAAAAGCCAAATCCAATATGATCTTAACTGCAGAGCTGCTGCAGTGCTCGCAGTCCCAGATCTGCAGCTGCAGACCTGAAGGACCGGTTCAGCCTGCTCTAACTGCAGGCAACGACCGTTACTGAAGTTTTTCTTTTATTGTTGCTCTCTGAGTTTCTTCTTCTTCTATATTTTTTCTAATTTTACTTTTAATACTTGTAAAAAAAAAAAAATTAAATTGTAATATTTACTTGAACATATTTTCAGATGGAGTCTGATGAAGTGTCAACAGGTGTCTTTTCCTCTGTATAACTGGAAAGAGGAGGAGGGGACCTAACCCGACTTTATTTGTCCAAAAGAGAAAAAACAAAGATGAAAGGCAGAGCCAGAAGGAACACAAACAACAAACACAAAATTAGCAATTCACAACAAGTACTAACTGACTTTTACTATTTACAGAAGCTTTATGTTTGATCGTCAATAGATTTTATAGTCATTATAAACCCTTACAATAAAAACAGGATGTTTGACAGCTATAAGCTGTGTGGTGTTTTTATTCTTTTGTTTTTAAGTGGGAAATTAATATCCACTGGATGTTAGAGTGACAAACAATTATCAATTATTTTATATGTTAAAAGTAGAACTTCAAAAAGACACACACACACACACACAAATTAAAACAAACAAAAGCAGTGGATGTAGTGACTCTCACTGCTGCAGGTGGTGCTAATGTTCTAATAGCAGCAGGTATAACTTTCTGAGCATGCTGAGGCAGCTGTCATCATTATCACTTCCCATACGACGCATAGGTTAGCATGTGTAGAATTGGTGTGATATTTACCCAGAAAGCTTCCCGTCGTGGTGAATCTGCAGCCTTCTGAATGTGAATGAGTGACTTAGTGAGTTACAAGGCTGTTTTATAAGTCACTTTGCATCTAATTAAGATAAATAGCAGGCTGCATCCTGTATCATTAGTGTAATAAAAGAGCACAGAAAGTTGCATTAACTAATCCTTTCTAAGAATAACCTCCTGGTCTAACCTCTAAATGACCACACACCAAACACAAAGTCCTGACCACGCTTTGACCAATCATTACTCACCACCGGCAGCATACTCTCACAGGATTGGACGGACCTGTTGGGGAAAAAAAGCTGCAACCAATGATGTGAAGAATAAAAGGAAATTATTTATAGAGGAAGATTTTTTTCTTCACTTTCTGCTCACATCCCAGTAATGACAGAGGACTGGTGGACTGGCGTGATCGATGCTGCAAAAGATTCAGTCCACTGCTTTTACTTCACACACATCAACCACAGCAGCTTTCACTGAAGAGCCACCCAATGCTGCTTTACTAAAAATACAACATGATAGATTGCATTATAGACAGATGCATTTCTGTGAACTCTGTGATCAGGTTCTTTTGGCCATATGGGACGGAAAGTTATGGAATTCAAGACACGTGGCCATTGTGTGTGTTTAATCTTTTTGACCTTTTCACTCTTTTGCTGTGTCTCATGTAGAACCTGACCTTTCTGAAGAAGCTAAACCTAGATGGTAACCAATTATCCAGGATCCCGGCTCTGCCTGCATCTCTAGAGGAGCTCAAGATGAACAAAAACAAGCTCAGTACACTCACCCCTCTCTGTTTCCAAGGTAGGACTTTTGTCTGCGTTCATCAAAGAGAAATGACTTGTACGTAAATGTATATAATTTTAAGTTTTTCCTTTTAGGATTAATAAACCTGTTGAATCTGGAGATGGAGGGAAATATTCTCTATGAGGGCAGTGTGTCGCCGTTAGCCTTCAGACCCCTAGAGAAACTTCTGGACCTCCAGTTGGACAACAACCGCTTCCGTTTGCTCCCTCTGGGCCTTCCTCCCTCGCTTCAGGTGCAATGATGTGACTTATTTGTGGAAAAAATCCACCATAAACTGTTTTAATAGCTAAATCAGACGTCTCATTCTGTGTCTTTCTTTCCTATAGGAGCTGGAGATGAATGAAAACCAGATTGAGGAAGTGACATCAGAGGCACTGAGGGGCTGCGTGCATTTGAGAACGCTGGGCCTGAGTCACAACCTGCTGCATGAGCAACGCATCGCTGACCGCGCCTGGACCAGCCTCAAGTACGTCTGTCTGTCCATCCGTCCATCCATCATTTGTCCATTTATCCATCCACCACTAAATCACTCCATCCACCACTAAATCACTCCTCCCATCCATGAATCATTCCATTCATCCATCCATCCATCTACCGATCCAGCCATCATTTCATCCATCCATCCATCCATCCATCCATCCCTCCATCCATCCATACATCCATCCATACATCCCTCCATCCATCCACCCCTTAATTAATCCATCCCTTAATCAATCCATCCATACTTCCATTCAGCAATCCATCTATCCATCCATCCATTCCTCAATCACTCCATTCATTCATTCATTCATCCATCCATACTTCCGTCCAGCAATCCATCTATCCATCCATACATCCATCCATTCCCCAATCACTCCATTAATCCATCAAACACTCCATCCATCCATTGATGCCTCCACCCATCAATCCATCTATCATCCATCCAACCACCAATCGATCAATCTATCGACCCATCCATTTTATCCATTGATCCAACCAGGCATCCATCCATCACTCCTCCCATCCATGAATCATTCCATCTATACATCCATCCATCCATCCACCCCTAAATCACTCCATCCATCCATCATCCATCCATCAGTTCATCTATCTATCATCCATCCATCCATCTACCAATCCAGCTATCATTTCATCCATCCATCCACCCTTTTATCCATCCATCCATCCATCCATCCATCCGTCCATCCATCCACCCATTTATCCATCCATCCATCCATCCATCCCTTAATTAATCCATCCATACTTCCATTCAGCAATCCAGCTATCCATCCATTCCTCAATCACTCCATTCATTCATTCATTCATCCATCCATGCATTTATCCATCCATACATCCTTCACTGAATCCATCCATACATCCATCCATCCATACTTCCGTCCAGCAATCCATCTATCCATCCATACATCCATCCATTCCCCAATCACTCCATCCATCCATTTATGCTTCCACCCGTCAATCCATCTATCATCCATCCAACCACCAATCGATCAATCCATCCATCCATCCAGGCATCCATCCACCACACCACTTCCATCTCTCTGTCCATCCATCTTGCTATCAATTTTAAAAAATAAGCTTCTGCAGTTCCTCCCTCAGCCACAAGAGGGCAGACTGAAGTTGCTTTGAGTTAAGAGAACTTGCATCATTTTTTAATGTGAAAGCAGTCATCAGTCGATGTTTCAGGCAGTTAAAAGATTTGAAACAACAGATTTTCATCAAAAGTTGGTGATCTTGTGCTCAGGTTTCTATTCCTGTTAACAAATGAGTCTGAGGCTTTAATTCACCTATAAAAATAATAACACACACTAAATTCAGATCAGTTCTTTTAGCTTCTTTTTCATTATTATCATTGATTTAGATGGTGGATGTTCTGAGTGGTTCACACAAAGACTTTCCTTTCCTTCTCTCTGACACACAGACACAGAGACACACACATGAAGCATGTATGAACATATCACACAAGTACATCACAGAAGTTATGACAGCTGACCTTGTGTACTTAGATGAGCAGGCGTGTGGAGGAGGAGCTTGAGGGTAACTGTGTGCCTGTAAGTGTGTTTGTGTATGTCAACGTGTCTATGATGGTGTGTGCATGTGTGTGTGTGTGTGTGTGTGTGTGTGTGTGTGTGTGTGTTGTTTAAATATAGTGAATTCCAGTGGGCTTTTTCTCTGCTCCCTGGGATCCTTGTGAACCACAGTGGGAGCTTCAGGGAAAACTGAGGAGAAGGAAACGCTAAAGAAAGAGAGAAAGACGGGAAAGTGCAGTCGGAGAGACTTTGGGTTGTACTGTACGGCTGAATGATGATGTGAAAAAAGAAATAGTATTAAATTAAAAAATTCTACCACAGAGATAATGTGTTAAAAGGACAAGTGAATCTCAAATGGAGAAAATTCAACTAGGCTGCAGGGTGAGCCTTCGTTTGACCTCTGACCCCTATGTATTTGACTCCTGACACTTGACCTCATTAGTGGTGAGAGCAGCACTCTTCCCATTGGCACAGCAGGCTTATTAGCTGCTCCTCTATTTTAAAAGCCTCCTACAGCTCTGCATAGACGCCATAGTGAGAACAAATTCAACTTGAACTTAAGCCCACCAACACCGCAGGAGCTGCAGCCTCACAGGGCAAAGGTCATTAGTGAGACCTGAGTGGTGTAAAACATGACTCCTCCCTGCAGTTGGATGATTTATTACTATGGAAACATTTTATAATTAAACCCACCTTGAGCTAATTTTGGGGAAAGTATTCATCATGTAAAATCTGCAGTGGTGGAGAAATAGTCAGAGAGGGATTGATAAAACACGGACAAACAGAATAAAAAAGTAAATTGCTGAGTAATGAAAAAAAGTTGAGCGTGCTGGTTCTGATTAGTGGAGCGCCTCTGTTACATGACCTGGAGTTGGAGTTATTGCTGGGGGCTTCAGTGATTGGAGGCTACTGTGTAGGAGGCTGGAGGAGTTTACGGGCAGCAAGGGAGTGCAGTTTGGACCTGTGATCCGTCTCAGGCAGACCAGGCTGAGAGCCAGAAAATCATGTCATTATCGTGATAAATCTCACTTATGGTCAGTACTGTGAGTGTGTGTGTGTTTAAGTTTGACCTAATATTAATTTTACATTTTCTGTTCTCCACATCCCATTTGTTTGACCCGTTTACTTATTCTAGAGCTGTCTTTAATTCCTGTTCCACTGGGTTTGTTTTTTTTTACAATTACTGCCCATGTTTAAATATCTGTTTGTATAAAGACATGCTTTCTAGATGGAGATAGAAATATCCATCAATTATCTATACCGCTTATCCTGTTTAGGGTCACAGGGGGACTGGAGCCTATCCCAGCTGTCATTGGGCGAGAGGCGACTGATTGCCAGTCAATCGAAGGGCTGACACATATACGCCTTTCCCACCCAAATTAGCATGTTGACGCGTTTTTTTCAGAACTACTAATAAATGCCGATAGTCTTTTTCCCATATCCAGTGGAGCATTCTCCTTCTGGTCTCTTTTCTGCTGCATTACCGTCTGACGCCACAAACACGCTGGAAACAGGGTTAGTAAACAGTGAAGATGTTACAGTGTTGTTTTTTTTTGGCTTTTGCCTTTATTATATAGGATAGCTGAAGATAGACAGGAAATATTGGGAGTAGAGAGTGGGGGATGACATGCACCAAATGATCGGCAGACCGGGAGTCAAACCTGCGATCAGTGCATCGAGGACTACAGCCTCTGTACATGGGGGCGCCTGCTCTACCAACCGAGCTAAACCAGCGCCCCTAGGTCTTTATCGTATCTATTACTCATTCAGTCTGTTCATCAAACTCGGCGCCGACAAATTTGGAACAATGTTCGAGCGATGCTCGGACGGAGGCGGGTGGAATTTGTAGCTGAGATGACGAGGAGTCACAGAAGTTACCGACGGAGCATAGCATCGAAAGCTAGATTAGCGCGTCGACCCAGATTTGTGTTCCCATCAATGCCGAGTGTAATCTTTCCCACTAAGTAAAAAAGCCAGGTGTTAGTGGGTTTTTTGAGCAGTGGGAAAGTGGCTTTAGACTCACCAATGAACCAGAGCATGTCTTTGGACTGTGGGAGGAAGCCGGAGTACCCGGAGGGAACTCACACATGCATGGGGAGAACATGCAAACTCCACACAGAAAGGCCCGTTACGTCCGTACCGGGGTTCAAACAAGGAACCTTCCAGCTGTGAGGCAACAGCGCTAACCACTGCACCACCGTACAGTCCCATATATTTCATATATTTCACAAATATTTCAAATATAAAACATAGTATATACATGGTTATGTATATGATTGTCATTATAGTTCAAATCAGCCCAACCTCAGCTGACTACAATAGTAAAAGGCCATGTATACATCAAAGCATCAGCAATAATGATTAAATAATGAGACATATTACGATGACAGTATGATGGGGACATTTTCTGCATAGTGAATCTATGATCTGTCTTTCATCTTTATTCACACACTTGCTCTTCATGAACCTGTCAGCTTAAATAACTGTCTTTAATGCCTCTGTCCTGCAGTCAATAACAACTTAAGAGTGATCGCATCCCTGCTGCCAGAAGGCAGACCTGACTCCAAGCTCCAACTGTGTCTCTGACAGAACCAGAACATGTGTGAAGATATGTCCATGGATCAAAACTAAACAAACAGCACACATTCCAAAAGTCCAACATAATAGGGTTTAATATGTTTTCAATTGCAGTCTTATTTAATGCCATCATACATTTTTATTGGGAACATGATCATAATCAGGACTTTGTGCTTCAGTTATTGCTTAACACTACTCTGTGTTCTTCAGCTGATATGGTGCGTAAACCATCCAGAAAAGCTGCGCTTAAAGCATTAAGTAATAAGTAACACAGAAGTGTTGTCTTATTTTATCAAAGCACAAAGTGGTTTCATAATAAGCTTGCATAAATGGGAAAACAAGCACATCACCCACACATGCACTCAGCAGCTGTGCTAAAGTGTTACAGATGTAAGTGAAAACCTCTTACTTAAGTTAAAGGATCTTTTGTTGTCATATAAGCTGCTCTCCTCAATTAAAAACATCTTCATAGTCTGAATAATTGATACACTACACATTATTACATACATACAATCAATGGGCAGTATACACTCAAAAGCATACACACATGTTTCACTGCTGTAAATAATTAAAGCCATATTTTTAATTTAAATAAAACCACATGTGCTTCAATGTGTTTTCAACAGATGTGACAAATATCCCAAAAAGGCTCCCAGATATCAGCTGCACACAGAAGCCTGCAAGTTACTGACATTTGTAGCGGAAGCCACGTGCTGCCATCATCCATCCATCATTCTGTTTTTAAAGTCCATTTTAAAGTCAATCCAGCCTGCTGGTCACAGCTGCTCTGCTGGCTACATTATGTATCTTGGTTAGGTCGCCAAAGTTTGAAAGCTAGCATTTTTTTTTTTTTGAGGGCTGGCACGGAGGGCCCTGCACAGATTGAGAGTGTGTATTTAAGTGTTGTACTTCTGTGAGCGCAAGTACTCTTAGTGCTGCTCTTATTAGAACACAACACCCAGAGGATAAACAGACCATCAGATTGATTACTCCCGGCCATGTTGTTTAAAAAATTGGACACACACATTTGTGCGCACAAACACTTTGGGTTTATGTAAGTGCTTTGTGCCACTCCATAAATTCTTTAGCACCAAAGTAATAGATCATTATTACAATTGGATTGCATGTGTTTGCCAATGTATGAATAAATTCATATAGTATCTAATGAGAACTAGTGTTTTCAAGTTAATATGTATTTCCGTGTGCATGTTCTCGGCGCATCTGTGTCTGTAAGCTTGTTTATTTCTCTGTGTATGCATCGTTGTTATGTCTCCACATCATGTTGCAATATTAAGGCTTGCTTACATCTTGGCGTGCGTTCATGTGTGTAGGTGCCAGTGGGTGGGAGTGTGGATGGACGAAGACTCGGAGAAGAGAGGACTGTGTGTCCCTACGCTCATTAATACCATGTGGAGCTCTGAGCAGCGGTGGACTGCTGCTGAGCTTCCTGGCAGAGATTTAGAATACAAATTAGCAGCGCACAACTGGTCTGAACTGGAACGGAGGCATGCGATATATATTTGAGGGTTTACATTTCAAACAGAAGCCACATTTTCATAACAATCCATAACTGAGACAATATGTATAGGTTAAACAGAAAGCCATGTGGTGGCTCGTGTTTTTGTGTGCTCCCTACCTCTGCGTCTTTTCGTAAAACATTGATGGTTGTATGAATGTCTTATTATTCGTCTGTTAAGCAGAAAACGTTGCGTGACCTGTGATACTGACAAACAACCAGGAATATTTAAATTACACCAGCATTCTGATTCAGCCCTAATCAATGACCTTATTCCCAACAAAACCACCATTACTATCTGTAACCTGGGCGTTGTAAAGTTCAAGGGCGGAGAGTTAATGCAGAGGTCTTTCTATAAGTCACCTTTACGACTAGCAGAAATATTGAGGCCTTAAACATCACTCAGACAGAAGCCCGTCCAAGAGTCTCCCACATCCATTACCCTCCACTCTCTTTCTCCTCATTGGCCCCCCCCATTTCCTATACTGTGTGGTCATTGGCTGGCCACTTTTGGGTGGTCTGGGCCCATTGGAAGTTGCGTTGGTTCTATGAATGGCCGAAGGACAGGAAATTAGGTTTTTCTCCTGCTGTGAGCTGTGCTGTAAACTCACAACAGCTGTGCAGGATCTTCCAACAAAAACACCAAACCCCTGTACTACATCTTTGCATCAGAACCCCTGAAATATGGTCAGCCGTCTACAGCTGCCCTTTCTTTCCTGCACAACAACCATTTTCATTCCCCTTATCTACCAATCTGGCAAATATCCCCCCTCCATCTGCCAGGCTCTCTTACATTGTACCCTCCAGGCCCCATTAATTTCTCCCCTTCTGCTGCTGCCCATGGTTCCCCTGTAGCCTCGCCTCCCCAACAGCGCTATGCAGGAGGCCAGTGACTATAAAACACAAGGTCTGCAGGGAAAAGCCTTGGAATCAGAGAGGAAATAGGCAAACGTCATTTAATTGAATCAAGAGCCCTGTAAAATGTCAGCAAAGTTGGCATGCTGATAGTAAGCAGGTTAACCGTTTTTTACCATCTTAGTTTGACGTGTCCACAATCGTCAACCGCAAAGTACAGCCGAGGCTGATAGGAATGTCCATTGTCTTGTAAACTAAAGAATGGGACACAAATTGAGATCAATAAAAAGTCGGGGGATGAGCAAAGTTGTTGAAATTAATCCTGAATGGCACATGAATGGGTGTGCCAAATGCCATGCCAATCCAACCAATAGTTGTGTGGTGGCGGTAGAAAAAGAAGTCAGGGGATCATTAAAGTCTTCTACATTGTCTTCTGGTTCTAGAGGAAAAGACAATGAATCAACAAAGTAATCAGAAGATTTATCCTCTGGGGACCTCGATTGTTAATAGAAAATATAATTGAATTTAATTAACATTGGCATCTGGACTCCATTGACGACAATTCTACTCCTATTCTATGGCCCCTACAATTTATATTTGAACGTCTTCTTGTCTGACTGAGATTCATGATTCTTCTTCCTGTTTTTCTCAGGTCCCTGGAAGCCCTGGACCTGTCCTACAACCAGTTCACCATAGTCCCAATGAATTTGCCTCGTCCTCTCCGTAAACTGGACCTCCAACACAACAGCGTTAGTCAAATCCCGGCCTTCGCGTTCCGTCACCTGAAGCCCGGCCTGCAGTCCCTCGGTCTATCCCACAATGCCTTGACCAACGAGGGGGCAGAAAGAGTCTCTTTTGTTGGAACGTACCGCTCACTGGGTGAGCTCCTATTGGACAACAATCGACTGAAAGAGGTCCCTCGCTGCGTTCGACAGTTTAAGAACCTGCAGGCACTGAGGCTGGACAACAACAAGATCAGGTAGAATAGCATTTTTCATAGTTAACAATTAAAATTCAAATGGGATTAGAGTTCTTATATTGCAGGGTAAAATACTTGCTTACATGTTACCCAATCCTGTCCTTACACCGTTAACTCTGTTAGTACAGCTCCTTTTGGAAGTTGTTCAAAGAAGCCCGGAAAGAAAGAAAAGTGATATCGTGGCACATTCAGTGTTTTGTGGTATTCATACCAAGATTTCATCAACTGTCCCTGTCAACACAAAAATCAAGACAATGACTATTGTTTTCAAAACTATTTCTTATTATTGTCTATGAACAATACCACACTGTGTCATCCAACACAGTAAAAACCACTGAATAAAGCAACAAGCCTGACTCATGACTTTGTACATTTATAATAGTTAGCAGCCAAAATACAATACACTAATACTACATCTACTCTACTGCGGAGAAGTGTTAGCAGGACCGAGATTTCCTGAAGTTATGTAGGAAGACATTTCAACAAGACTGTACAGTCATATTCAGCTAAATGCCCAGGTTAGCATGCTAACATGCTCACAATAAAATGCTTACCTGCATGACAATGCTAACTAGAAAATGCTATACTTGGTTACTATCATAGCATAACATGTTAGCAGAGTAATATCTGGTATCTAGAACAAAACACAAACTAAAGCCAATGCTAAAGGACGGTCATTCATTTTGCTTTTGTTTATTTTCCCGCCTTTTTACCTTTGTTTGGAATTTGACAGAAAAATTCATTTGTCTGTGTGTGCTCTGGTCGCAGGTTTCTGAGGCAGTGGGGGGTCTGCCATCCTGGTAATACTGGCTCCACTTTGGCTTCGGTGCACTTGGAAAATAATCTGCTAGAGGTCGAGAGGATTCCCGCGAATGCCTTCTCCTGTCTCATCGATGCTCAGGGACTGGTCCTCTATCCGCAGCAGAAGCACTCATAAGACGCATTCATGGACAGATACATGCATGTACATCATCATGACAAACAGCCACTTTGTTCTGTCTGGGTATTTTTTTAATCATTCATTTGCCTTCACTGCTTGCCTCTTATGTGCATCAGACAGGATTTAAAGCAGTGGTTCTCAACTGGTCAAGCCTAGGGACCCACCACCACCTCCTTAACGACAAATCTCAGATTTATTTCAACCACTCAAATTTTATTAATGAAAAATGGTGCAGTTTGGACCTGAGACAGAGCGCAATATCACAGGATGTCAACTTCACTAAACACAGCAGGATAATAGTCAACCAAATGACCAGCAGGTAGCAGAGCATAAGAGGAAAATATTCCCTCTACAATTAATTCAATTAACAGCCTTTTTTAACAGAAAAAACTGAAAAAATGCAACATAAATGCAACTACTGTAGATCTCATCAGGTTTCAAGAATATAAATGTAGCTGTAGCTGGGATTACCCAATCAGTGGATACATGGAGTGTGAATAAACTACGCTACTACTGCACGCACGTCATAGGAAACCCATGTCCTTCAAAGTAAAAGTCAAGCACACTTCTGCGACCCACTGAAAACAGCTCCGCGACCCACTTTTGGGTCCCGACCCACCAGTTGAGAACCATGGATTTAAAGCATTATCATATAGTTTGCTTTGTCAGTCAGTCAGTCAGTCAGATTTTATCATCTCCAAACACAACCTTTTTATTTCATATCTTGTCTTTGATAAGGAATGTTACTATAATGGTTTTATGTAATAAAGCAAATGTTTAACACTGTAATAAAGCTAATGATATAAATAAGAGAAACAGAAAAATACACTAAAATGGAATTCAGAACTGCTTAAATCACAGCTTTAACAGCTTTCTTTTACTTTAAGTATAAAGCATAAAAATGTTGCAGGGCTTGCAGAAGGAGAGCTGGATATACATAAGGTGTATTGGATGTGACAGGGATACCAAGGGGGTCATGAAGCAGTCAAGTCTTGACCCCCTGCAGCCTGGGGGTCCCGGAAAGAAAGTGAAAATGTCTGGTGACACAGTGTGAACCTAAGACGCCCATTAGGAATAAAAACATAAACATCACGCAGGTCCTCTATCACCAGATGAGTTCCAACATAAACATCCGACACCAGCCGCTCGGCAAAAACACAAAGACTGTGGGCCTGTGGACTGGGGCCCTCAGTCAGGGCCTCCAAACATGTAAAGGTGACGTCAGTCTCTGTAGGATTATGTACAGTGATTGGGGTGTAGGTATTTGTGTGCGTGAGAGGAGAGGGGCACCGATTATTTGGGTTAGCAGTAGGAAAAAGGTAAGGAATATGCTGCAGGGACAAAACTTAAGCTGACTTTTAAGATACAATACAGTGATTGTTCTAAGAAAGTCTTAGCTGGTCAGTGAAAGATGATAGTAGCAGCGGTTCACGTCTAGTTGAGTTCAGTAAGATGTGACTAAAAGGAGATTTAAAACAGAGAAGGGAAGAAGACAAAGAACTGGAGCAAATTTAAAGCTATTTTCCCGTTTGGGAACTAAAGCCACGGGAGCTCTGGTGTCCTGCCAGCCTCAGAGACAGCAATTTCAAAGATCTCATGTTCTCTTTTTCTATAAGCCTTTTTCTCCTTCACCTCTTCCTGCACAGTTTAGTACAAAATAGCAAACAATGCACCATTCTTCTGCCTTCAACATATCTGCAATCTCGGCCTCTTCAGAGATGCTTTGAGCTCTGTGACGTGAATGAGAGCCTTGCCCTGAACATTTCTGGACTGGGGACCCATAAAGTGGTCTTGGTGAGAACATTACAGAGCCAGAGGAATAAACACCAACCCTGTTGCACTCTGTTTTTTTTTTTTTTCTGAGGCAACAACTCTATTTCCATATAATTCCTTTCATCCTGTATTATTACCAGAAACCCACTTCAGGAACCAGTCTCACAGAGAAAAAGACAGCAAACATTTGAAGAAATCTGATAATCGTGCAAGCAATTAAGTAAAGTCTCTTTACTGTGTTTAATCTTCCCGTGCAAAGACATAATATTTTCTAAAGTATGTCAGTTATAGTAATAAATGTAATTTAAATGATAAAATGTTGAGTCGTTCTGACTGTTTTACGTTGTAATTTACTAGCAGTGCACTTGCCGTGTGGCTCCAGGTATAAGTTTTCAGCAGAGAGACTTTTTCATGCAGCTCTAAATGAAGACCAGAAGGTCCCCTGCAGATGCTAGAGTTACGAGAGCGAGAGAGGGAGGGAGGCAGAAAGGGAGAGTTAATAAGAGAGAGAATGAGGCTGGGTTATTAGGAGGCAAACAGATGACAAAGATAACAAGTTTATGAAAGCAAAGTACACGGTCTGAATATTCGATATAGACACAAGCAAAAGCACACACACATACTCTTCACTCTCTCAGCCTGAGCATGTAATCACACGTTAGATTTCTGCTTTCAGTCTTGCGCATGTGGTGCAGCCTCCATAATTGTACAGTCATTTTACAAACAGCACATTACTGTCTAAGAAACGACACATTCCCATTTATACTGCAGTTCCTACACGTACAGGCAGAGCCGGAGCTTCGCACCAACACCAAACTGCGTCAGCTCTCTTTTTTTGCAGTTTGCCATCTTTGTAGTTTTGCACAGATGGATGCCCCAGCTTTGATGTTAAATCCTGAAAGCTTCCCTCCATGCAAAGCTTATCACATGTGGTACTATTAAGTTTGACAGGCTTGCCACTTAGGTGCCGTCCGTCACGTTGCGTGTGACACGGCTAAACTGTTAAACCGACATCCCATCACGCCCAACAGATGTTTCGCATCCCGTCGAGCTGAGGCCAGAGCCCGTTGACCATCGAGCGGCACAGTGCTTTTCTTCTCCCATGCTCTGTCTGTTCTACCCGGCGACAGCAGCTTCCTGTGTTTGTTATTGGAGGAGTGGGGGATTGCTGGCTGATAAAATAAAAAGTACAGAGCACACACAGAGAAAAGCAGCTAAAGAATCTCTCTCCCTGACTCACATGGGCGTCAGACACAAACAGATAAAGCGAGGCGAGGAGAAAGAGGATGGCTGAGTGAGGACTGTTCCTTTGCTAGAACATGAGATTGGGTTCCAGAGTTAAGGGTCAACTATTTAGGGTCAACAAGAATGTGCTTACTGCAGTGTGCAGGACAGCTAACCGTTCGGTCATCAGCCCGGGTGTGATATCCAGTTAAATTAATGACTATGAAGTAAACTTTTATTGGGCTGATTTCCAAATCCAGAAACAGAATCAACACTTTGGTCAACAAATCACCATATTCACTCGGCAGCCAATTTTTCTAAGGTCACAATCAACAAAAAAACAACATATTTGATGACTCATTAGTTACTGTTAGACAACAGCTAATGTTAGCATTCAACCACGTCCTAGCTAACATTGACAAAACATTAAGTAGTGTTACAACATACAATAGGGATAGCGTAAATAACTAGCTAGCAGTAATGTTAGTTAGCTAACAGTAAGTTAAGTTAGCTAGCTAACAGTAATGTAAGTTAACAGTAAGTTAAGTTAGCAAACAGTAATGTAAGTTAACAAGTTAATTTAGCTAGCTAACAGTGATATAGGTCAACTGTAAGTTAAGTTAGCAAACAGTGATGTAAGTTAACAGTAAATTAATCTTGCTAGCTAACAGTAATGTAAGTTAACAGTAGGCTAAGTTAAGTTAGCTAATAGTAAATTAGCTGACAGTATTCTAAATGGTTGCATGCTAAAATAAGCTTTGTGACTTAGATGTCAGTATCTCATGTGTGGTTTTGAAGCCTGGAATACAGCAGTACAACACTGCAGCATCCATGCTTCCCCACCTTAGAGGAAAATCAACGTGTAAATATAGTGAATATATTCTTCTCTCTCCTCCACACACTCACTGCATGGCAGCACCCACGCAGGAGCTAACAAGTGGGTTTGCTAATCTCTGGAGACACGTTAGCTGAACACTGTAGGACAAAAAGAGTTTAATTTGGATGCCAAGCCCTCGAGCTACAGACCAACACCATAATCAAGTGAACCACAGCGCAAGAGAAAGAGAGACAGGCAGACAGGGAAATAAAGAGTGAGAAACGGAGAGAAAGACTGAATCTACTAAATGAGAGAGAGGGGAAGCAGAGAAAACAAGACCTTTATCAAAACTCTGTCCTCTGCCAACACCCCTGCAGGGCATTGATCTGGTCTGCATGGCTTCTCCGCCAATGTGGATACAGCACTCTTTCAGAGAAATAAAGGCATAACTAACACAAAATACATACAGGAGTGTCAGTCTCCTCCCGCATTGATGTGGATGATGAGGAAAATGATTAGGACTTGATTCTCGTATTCCTCAAACAAAAGAGAGCTCATGAATAATGCGATAACTGCAATTCTCTGTGTGGCAAACTTTGCACGAGGTTCCCACACGGCGTTGCTTGCCAAACTCGCTGCCGCGCTCTGCGGAGGAAATCAGATAGTTAGAGAAAAACACTGCACATCCTGCCAGAACAAAATTTAATAGAAAAGCGTGAGAAGACACAAAATCATATGTTTTATAAACATAGTGCTAGAGATATTTTCTCTGCATGTGGAGCTTAGTGGTATGACCATGTCCTATCCCAGTGCTAATCACAGAGAAATGTGTCAACCAGTGCAATTATCAGGTTGATTTAGAACAGAAAATATAACTATGACTCATCAAACTTTATAAAAAACATTAAAACACTTCTAATACTACCCTTCAAAAGACCACAAAAAATATGATTTACACAAAGAACTATGTGTACAATTAAGGTTTCTGTCAAAATGAAAATGGTGCTATGATAAACTTTTTTGTGGGTTTAGCCTCAGAAACCTCCTGGATCTCAAGTGATGCTGCGAGGAAACGTTCCTGGAGAGAATTCGTTTTAATGTGACCGCTTGAGGACACATTTTTGTCATTCTTGACTTTTAGATTTCATTACAGGAACCACAATAAGGGCTCACTCTGTGCATAATATAATTGTGAAGTCTATCTGAGATGCAGGCAATGCCAGTTGTAACTTGTGTTTTAAGTGGCAGTGTTTAAATTACAATGGGTTTTATCTAAATTGTCTGCAAAAGCAATTTATTACAGACCTCGGTCACAAAGTTCAAAGACAGTGCACACCTTTTTTTCTTCTTCTTTTGCAAACAGCCCTATATAACAATATTATATTGGAGAAAAATTACGGGAGCCCCTAATTATATTATAATTCTTTAATGTTGTGCATAATTAATGTGTCATTATATTTAGTCTTTTCCTATATAGTTGCATTATGTCAATTAACATATTATCATAAGAGTACTAACTTTAAATAACACAGCTGCCATAAATATGCCAGCTGCCATAATGGCACAGAAGCTGTGTACTTAGGCCTCTCCCCCTCCTCCTCCTCCTCCTCTTCCTCCTCCTCCACCTCTTTCCTCCATCCAAAAAGGGGAGAAAGGAGGCAGGCTTGTTAACTTTATGGGCTTGACCCCCCCTTGCTCTCTCAGTCATTTCCTCGGTGTGGACTGAAACTAGCACACACGGTGCCCTGACACGGTTTGCATCGCAGAGGCACAGTGTGCAGGCGGAGGAGCTGCGGCTGGATGTCAGAGGACCGAGGGGAAATACTGCAATAATCCCTAAATGTGATGAAAATATAAGACTTTTTTTTTTATAATTTCCAGGATAATCTGACCGACACCCACCAGCCTATTTTTTTGGAATTAATATCTTATTTCTGTCCTCAAGGTAGGGGAATTTTATTGCATGTGCTACTCTGAGAAACTTTTGGTTAATTTTTTTTAACGAAATAATTTGATACAAAAACCAGGTTACATTAGGAATTACAAAGATTATGTAACAAATAAATACTTAAATGTAGCTTAGTTATAAAAAGTGGCATCAATATAATATATTATATATATAAAAAAGTAGGCTACATTTATTCCGTCTGTATATCTCTACGTATATTTCCTTTTTTTTGTATTACTTCGTTATGATTTGTTCGTTCAACTTTTCTATTTTAAGATAAAGTTTTCATGTTGTTTATAGTTTGCACCACACAATTTATCAAATATTTATCGTATTATTTCCCCTCAAAGTCATTATATTAATATTATTGTCCATATAACGAATACAGCCAATTAAACGCAACCTGTTACACGACTGTAATTTCTCCAACAGCTCTTACTCTGGAGGGCCACTAGATGGCGCAACGAGTCTCAAAGACTCTTCAATCGGAGCAGTCATTAGTGGAGGAGATAATAATGAAGTTAAACTTTACTTTCCGCTCACTTTACCCTCACATCAGGGAACTCTTTATTTTCTCTTCAGACTTGAAAAGTAACGCAGGGCATTTATAGCGTCTTTTTATTCCACTCCTGCATCGTCATTAAGGGAGAATAATTATAGTGAAACGTGCCAATCAAGTCACCCAGTTAGGTACACGAGCCTGCGCTACCCTCAAATCCAGCCTCTGTATACTCACAGCGTTCTGATTGAAATCTGTTAAAGGAACTTTAATCGGCAGGAAGGTGATTATAGCTTGCTCTTTAGCTTGTTTTATTTTGGCACATAACGTGATGCTAACAAGTCCTTTATGGAAAGACTCATCTGTGGAACCAAATCTGTCCCGTGCTGATGACGTCACGTCCAGCTATAGTTAAATACCATGTACGAGACATTTGTATTAGTGTATTTAACAGAGTCGAGCTTATTGTACAAAGACAAACACAACAGTGTCTGACTGTGGAGTCAAAAAGTCTGTTTCCTGACTGTACAGCGTGCCTGCCTATTAGCTGGCTTGTGGGCTGACCACCCTGCACCTGCTCGTCTGTCTGCTGTGTGTCTGTCTCAGCATCAGTGTCTTATATCATAGATTGGTCTCAAAGTCAGTGTTTGTAGCTCCATATTCTCCCTGCAAAATGCTTTTATTTGGTAATGTAATTGATCAATGTCAATGAAAAATCAGTGCCATTCAGGCAAATTCAGTGGTTACATTTTCTATAGCTCTCACAAATTTGAGTTAAATTTGAACTCTGGGACCTTTTCTCTTTACAACAAAATTTGCCGATTCTTCCATTTCTCCTCTTAAAAAGGCTGCCATTGTCTTCGGCCTCTATTCATAGCCCACTTATAACTGGCACACACTTTGGAATAGTCCACATACTTTGAATGAGGCTCCTCTGCCCACAGGCATGGATGCTCAGGTCAGCTGTCCCCCTGCTGTTGACTGATTTTGCCCTTTTTTTGTCTTCCTGTATCGCCCTGCTCTCTGTGTTTCTCTGGTTAAGCCCTCGTCTCAGCACAGTCGAGCAGCTTGCCACCACATCCAAGCTTGGCGGCAACAGGGAAGCTGCCAAACAGTTCCTTTTTTTAGGGATAGCAGTCACCAAATTACAGCCGCTGGGGCAGTTAACTCCACCCGAGCGCTCCTACCGGACCCGCCTAACACCAACTTGAACACATGAATTTGTGGATGTGTGTTTGTGTGTGTGAGTGTGCCTGTCTGTGTGTGTTTATGTGTGTGGAGGAAAAGGAGACATGGCATAGGGAAATGATGTAGGTCAGCCAAATGACCAGATCCTTTTGGAGGTGGACTTTAGATTTTTGAGAAGAAAATAAACGGATGGTTTACATACAGTGTTTTTGTAAGTGTGTATGTGTGTGTGTGTGTGTGTGTGTGTGTGTTTGTGAGTATGGTCAGGGCCAGCTTGCATTCCCACAAACAAACATTTATGTGAGTTTTACATTGTGTTTTTTTTAGGTTTCAGAGTTTATGACAGCTTGGATCCTGCTCAGAATAACATGATGGTTTTGGGGAAATATAAAACGTAACAGTTTGGGGGAAAACAAACGAACATCCAGTGGTGCAAAATTAGATTTATTTTCTGCAACACAATACTAAAGCATGTTGAATGCCTTGTGCTCCATCAGCACTCTGATCACTTTAAGCTAGCATGTTAAGTTAATCAGCTCTGAGTGTTGACGTGGCGGCAGCCAATACACCAGCGATGTGGTGCCAGCTGGCACACTTGGTGAGCTCCCTGCCCCACCTTAACTCTGCTGACACTCTGCCAGCAGAAGCTAAGGAACAGAGATGCTGCTACGTATACAGAGTTAAATGAGCCAGCATTTTATGTCTTAAATGATAATGGTAGCCATGATGGATTTTATGAGTTAATGGTGATGCCATTGGGTTCAACACAGACAAGAACAGCTGTGAATTGAACATGCTAGCATGAAAAATTATTAACTATTCAACCTGTATCTGTGCAGAAAGTTTGACTGTCTGTGTGGTTATAGCGACACCTTTCCCTCGCCTGTGGTCATGGGAGACCAAACATTGAGATGTATCATGAGTACACAATTATTCTTGGCACCACAGAGAGCATATAGCTTAAACATACGTTTGTTTAGCTTCACAGGGGCAAAGGCCGCCTTGTGGGAACTCTCCTCACATCAAAGTAATTGCAGTGGATGTGAGGCCTGACAAGCAGCCAGCACTTGATGGATCGTGCATATAGGAAATGTAAAGCTAATCTCAGACTACGGCTGTGGGAAACTCAAACAAGTGATGCACTTTTAGGGGTTGATTGTTCAGCAGATGGTGCTTTCAGGAACACCGCATCGTTATATTTCCAGCTGGCATCTCTCCATTCATACATCCATCCATGACTGTCTCCTTTTTTCACCTTTTAAATTTAAAAGCAAACCACTGGAATTCATGTCTTCATAAAGGTGTCTGTCTTCTGGTGCCTGTTGTGACAGCTCTAACCACCTGTAGACATTCAGACCGTTATATAATGAGTGTGTGTGTGTGTGTGTGTGTGTGTGTGTGTGTGTGTGTGTGCTGGCACACCTTTGACACAGAAGGGGGATTTCCTCTGTTTCTCTTCTTCTTTGTTTTACATTTTTTCAGTGCAGGAAAATAATCACTGCTGCAGAGGTGAGAGGAAACACAATTGATCCTGATGCAGGATTAGCTTGATCATGTGGCCAAAAGTATGTGTACACCTGAACGCAACACCCACATGTGATTGTCAAAGAATAGACATTAATCTGCTGCGTCTACTCTTCGTGGAAGGCGGTGTTTTGCAAGTTATTTGAACCTGTCTGCAGGGATTTGTGTTGTGGTGCGTTCAAATTCATGCCAAAGCTGTTACAATTCTGGTCAGTTTGAACTCAGGGACAAACACATGAGCCAGACAAGAATATCCGCTTGCCGTCCAGCCATTAAACCACTCTTGGCTTCTGGAGCAGCCGAGGAAATAACAATTAGGATTTAAACCCTTGTTTGTCTTCGTCTCAGACCGGATATGTGATGCTCACAGCTTAACTTTTAGGAGAGGACAGGGATTCGTACGTGCACACACCAGGGTCTGACATAAGTGGTTGTTACAGCCAGAGACGGTGCAGATTGTGGGATGCAGTTCAGCTTTATCTTCAGGTCGTGTTTACAGAAGCCTTACACATTTTTTCCTGGATGTCTGATCCTATTCCTGTCTCCCTTCTTTCTTAACATCATCTCCGTCCACTGCCACATCTCGACAAACGGCTGACAAATCATCGGTTTGACCAATGACAAATGACTCCACAGATGCAGGGCTGCCACATTGTTAGATTTATACTCCTTTACCTCCCATATTGTTGCAAAGCACAGTTTGCAGAAATTGATGGTGTATAAATAAGTCCGGTGGTGTCTTCTGTGTATATCGAGCTCTTCTTGTGTGTTTGCGTGTCATTGTGTGATGCATATGCCCTCGCTCTGTCCTCTTGGCTGCATTCTTCTGGCCGAGCCCAAGGCCAGTGGTGTTTTTTCTTCTCTGCAAAATGGTATAATTTGGCAGCTATTTTTATTGCAGGGAGGCAGACTGCAGGGGCCAGTTATTCATGCTTCCAGGCAAGGTCCACATCATGCAAAGACTCTTTGTTTTGCTGATTTTAATTTTCCTAAATAATACTTTTATACGTCTGAGTAAAGCTCAAGCACCCTACAGTTGCAATGGGTTGCAAGCATAACTTTCTCATGATGTCCTTCATAATCCAGGACAGAGATCATCACCCACATGCTGTGATGTACATCCTCGGACCACAGCTTGGATTTCTTTGTTGAGTGTTTTGGTTAAGGCTCTGCTTCTGTAGCTTAAAGGATCAGTATCAGTTTAGAGAACATTTTTTTCATGAAGTGTGGAATGAGAAGCATTTCCCCCGACATTAAAAAAGCCCTTGAAACCTCCTCACAGGCTTTATTTTTGCAGCCTCCCTTTTAAGCCATCCAAAGTCGTGTGAACAGTCAGTGCTACTAGAAATATCCAGAGACGTGAGGTGAAATAGGAAGGGCAAAGGTCACGCAAAGTGGCTGAATGGTGTCAAACTCAAGAGGATAGAATTAAGACACATGAGGTACAAATGTTTGGGAATGCTGTGAATTTAGCACCATCAATTCTTTCTTTGTAATTCATCATACTCCTCCCACATCTCCTGCTTTCATCCATCTCCTGGTCCCGTTAATGCTGACAGCCAAGTTTTCCTTACTTTGGCTTCCAATGTAATCGCAATATTGTTCCTGCAGGGTCCTTAAACGTCCCTGGAAAGTCTGTTTGCACGCTAAACATTGGCATCAAGACCTTCTAGCTGCAGGATTACGGAGCTGGGCATCACAGAAGGACTTAACACAAGGTTAGAGATTATTGGGTTTTAGGTCACCCCAGGGTCTAGTGCACGACTGGGCTTTACTTCACAGGATTAGCTGCAGGTTAAGGATCACAATTTCCTGCAGTAATGATCAATTGGCCTGGTGATAATTTGTTTTTCTAGGAATGAGATACAAGGTTGAGTGTTGGAAGTGTTAGTTAGGTCAGTGCATGAAGGATTAAGAAAGGAGAACCGACACACACATGCCAGCGTGTCTGCTGACCTCAATTAGCAGCCATGACATCATGGAGTCTGTGTTTCATGACATGCAGACACATGCACATGCACACAGACACACTCACGCCTGCACACACAGTTTCCCCTCCAAATGAATGGTGGCTTTGTTCGACTGCTCGGTTGCAGGAATAAAGTTTTCCACGGCTGAGGCGATGTCCACGACACTATCTGATTGGCCGGTGAGGAGAGACTCGCTCTCCCGGGAAGTGGCAGGTTGTTCAGGAAGCAGACGGTGACATTGTGTCACTTGTGGTCTAAGTGACTTTCCTTCCCACAGTTGAGTCTTGGAAACTTTCCTCAGGGGAATGAGTCCATTGCTCCTCCTGTCCAGCCTCCGG
The DNA here is from genome assembly GCF_022749685.1 of Semicossyphus pulcher. Classification (NCBI taxonomy): domain Eukaryota; kingdom Metazoa; phylum Chordata; class Actinopteri; order Labriformes; family Labridae; genus Semicossyphus; species Semicossyphus pulcher. The sequence continues at coordinate 18,019,888 of NW_027211637.1, forward strand.
CTCCTGGTCTGCCTGGGAGGTGTGGAATAAACAGAAGGCCTTTATAATTAAGAATAAGCAGACCATTTCATAATATTCCAATGTCCACCAGCCTCAGCTAAAGCCTCTATGAACATGTTTGGATTATACTGTTGGGGAGCCAATGGGCAAACGTTCGCACGTGGATCCCTCATCATGTCCACCCATCCCACACACCACCCCCTACTCATTGCACACTGTGTCTGAATTGTGCTTTCTCTTATACATTATATAGTCGGGTTGTCAGCACTGTAACTTTACCCATTGGTTTGTGAACCCTCCTTTTGAAGCCTACAGTTCCACATTTTAGTTGTCGCCATCTTGTTTTTTTTAACCTGAAGTGACCTTATTTTGACCACCACATTTGGAGTAGATACATATTGTTATGTCTCAATCCTGGTTGACAGACGGCTGTGATCGCAACCTGTTCAGCAAAGGAAGTAACGCCCTGAAGCGTACACTTCTTTCTCGTCGTTTCACTTTAAATGGGACCATAATTCCAAAAGAATCCTTTTAACTAAATTAAAGATTCAAAACTAGTGATTGAGACCATTGGGTAATAAATCATTCAAGAGGTGGGGTCATTTTCCCATCTAGTTTCATACAATTAAACTTATTTTTGCAGCCAGTGAAGTCGCCCCCTGTTGGCCTTTAGAAAGAATGCTGGTTTAAGGCAATGGAGCATTTAATTCAGCTTTAAAACAAGAGGCTACTATTGTAAGAAATTAGATGAAATAACCGTAATGTCACTCATACATACAATGCCTGCGTAGACCGTTAAAGCCGAACTGAAATGAGACGGTCTGGTCTACCTTTGCGTCACCAATCTCCGCTCCTGTCACCTAGCAATAGGTAGCTAGTGGGCTAACTAGCTAACATAACTAACGTCGCGTAAGTTAACCAATTATTTTAAAGATAATTTGTTTCTAGGGCCCTTTCGTTTTCTTAAACATGTCTAACACTAGCTGTTCGATTGAGTTGAACCCAAAAGTGTTTGCATGCCCGTTTAAAAGTCCGCCATCTCATTTGAATTAGCGCGCAATGCATCTCAGGATAGGGTGGGCCGCGAAGGATGCACCTGATGGATCCTTTGCGGCCTGGGAAACGGATCTGAAGAAGCCTTCGAATTGGGACAGCCTGCGACATATTTCTGTGACGGAATCAGCCTTCAAATACAGCCTTCGAAGGCGGCAGCCTCTGGATTGGGACAGCTAATGAATATAGGGCCTATGGGCTCCCAAGGGTCACTCACATGGTTGTCTGGCTTTTTCTTTTCGTTTTTGCCATGCGCATATTTTAGTCAACTTCCATTAATATAAATGGGGAGGACAAAATGTTAGAAGCATCTTTCAGGGTACAACAGTTAAACAGCTTATGGCACTAAGGCCTTTTTCACACATACACATATACAAATTGAAGACCGTCTGCCCTGAAAACTTTTCAGGAGTTTCCAGATTTTCAGCAGCGCAGTGCATGTGTGAAAGGGGCTATACTGTATCCACCAGTTAAACTAGAACAAAAAATGGTATAACCATAATGAATTTGGCATTTACCGTAGAGCTGTTTCGTTAGACAGCATTAGTTTTAGTTTTATAAACAAGCAAATGATTGTAAAGTTTCATATACAATAAAATGTTTCTCTCCTTCCTTCTCGTGTCTTCTCAGGTGCTTGAATCCAAGATGTTGCCACATTGCTGCTTCCTGTTGCTGCTTTGCGTGGCACGGCTGCTCTCCCCCTCCTCGGCCCTGCCCTTCGAGCAGAGAGGCTTCTGGGATTTCGCCATGGACAGCATGGACAGCGACAAGATGATGACGATGATGAGGGACGAGGAAGAAGGCTCGGCCTTGGAGGAGATCCTCCCCCCTGACGTCCACATGTGCCCCTTCGGCTGCCACTGTCAGCTGCGGGTCGTCCAGTGCTCTGACCTTGGTCAGTGAGAGTGTTTGTGAGGAAAGAGACGGACAAAAGAGAGAGAGAGAGATGTGTCTGCGGTGCTTTGTCATCACTTTTTATTGTGTGTGTGTGTGTGTCAAGATTCTGACAGGAAAGCAAATGAGTCGAGCGAGTGAGCACAACTCGAGCCTCGCATGACTTTCATATCTCCAGGGAGTAAAGTCCTCCTTTGGTGAGAGAGGAATTTCTTTCCCGAGATAATGCGGGTGTATTTTGACAAGGAAAGGCATGCCTTTGAGGGATTTTGTGTTCCAGACTTTGTGTGTAGACACTGGGTGGGAGAGGGGAGATGGTTTGAGCAAGAAAAGAAGAAAAGAAGGAAGGATGAAGAGAAAATAAGAGAGATTGAAACGGATCAAAAGAGGGGAGTTAGAGGAAGACACAGCAGCAGGCTAAAAAAAGGGCACGGTAATGGGAGGAGGTGAAAAGTTGATCATTTCCTCACACTTAAGGAGCTGTTTTGCGTCGTTTTTGGGATGTGGACGGGATGTCTAATGGAAACCCCAAACAGGAAGGCAGGATGGAGGGATGAATGAGTCAGTTTGAAGATGGAGGAGAGGATTAAAAGTGGATACAGGTTATGTTTACCTGTACAGCTGTTTTAATAGCGGGATAAGGAAGTTTCCAGACAAGGATGCAAACAAGTTCTCGCCAAATCCAATATGATTTCCACGATGCCTTCACAGTCTGTCTTTGACTTTATTTTAGTCCTATTTCCATAAAGGCAGACGCTACAATTTCCTGACCATGCGGATAATAAAAGCTGTTCCCCCTCTGTCTATTCTTACAGCACCAAAGTCAGTCATATTCATGGCTATAAGATTCTTCACATTATACCAGCTATATAACTCTAATAGGCTGTCTGTGTTTAGACATAATGGTTTTGTCGAATCATCATTTTACAAGCTCTATATATTTACTGTCCCCGGTCTCGCTGCAGCGGGTAAATGTGGAAGCGTATAATTTCCGCGATGTCAAGTGCTTATTTAGAACAGATGTATTTTCGCGGTGGCGTCTGTCTCCTCTCAACGTGCATCCCGGCATTATGTTGGGTGTACGTGTTGAGGGGTGCTAGGGGTTACGGAGGGTGCTAGTTTTGTCAGTTTGTGGTACTAGGCTTTGAGATTTGCGGCCGATATGGTGGAAGCGCTGTGGTTTGGGGGTTTTAGCGGGTTAAGGGATTCAGATAATCAGGGTGTTGGTGGAAGCTTTTGCAGGCTTCTTTTCATGTCTGATGCAGGCATACAAATTTGAGGCTGGCAGGATGCACGCGGAAAGCTGCAGGTGTTGAGTGCCAGGTGGATATTTCCTACCACATGAATGCACCTGGCAGCATTCTGCACCTCTCACAGCAGCTGTAATAACTTTATTACTTAGAGGAGGAAATCATAGAGACTGAGCTTTAAAAAGTACATCTAGGATTAAACTGCTCCTCTACAACTTTACTTAATCTACTCTGCTCTAAAATCATGCTAAATGTCTTCAACCTTTAACGCTCCACTTTGGCCTATATTGCACCAGATCTCCCAGCACCGCCTGGACGTGCCAGAGGGAGCTGCTGCGGGTTTGATCCTGTGTGGTGACTTGGAGGGTGTGGCCCAAGCCATATATCTAAACTTAACTCTGGATGGACAGCTCTGGGCAGAGTCCTGTGGATCAGATGTGGGTTTGGTGGCAAACTGGATCCCAGTGGGACAGCTGGCGCTCTCTCTCCCACCAGCAGGGTCTGGTTGCATCATGGTCGCGGTCCAGGTCGTGGTTCTGGTCGGAGTTCGCTTACCGTGGCCTGTCTGCTCCACCGACCACATCTGATACAGTCGTCCACGTGGCTCTGTGATGTGGGCTTGTTAATGAGCTCTGGTTTCTGTGTTTGTGCGGGTGCTGAGTCACTTTTCCAGAGAGAGTGGAACTATGCAGGTGGATTTTAACGCTGTATACTCCCATTCTTAGCCTTTATGAATGTATTCCTCAGTATTTATAAGCTTAAAGGGGGGGTATTATGCTACTTTTAAGCTTCATATTTCACTCTGTGATACCTGTTGAGTAGCTTAGCATAATTTACAGTTTTAAAAACTCCTGCTCTGTGCAGGCCCTCATACAGCCTCTGCCTGAAACGACTCAGTCAGCTCTGTCCCCTTTAGGAAACCTCGCCCCTACAAGCCAGCTTTCTTCTGATTGACCAGCTCTACGAAGCCTGCTGAGGCTGCACTTTGTGACGTCACTATGTGTGTAGAAAAAACTGTGTGAAACCTGGCGTTGACAGCAGCCTGCAGACTGAGCTGAGAAGCCTGGGGATTACTCCAACATACTTTTACCTACAGATTTGAAACTTCACCCACGTTTAGTCTGGACATCCAACATTGTGTAACTATATATTTGTCTTTAAATGAAAACAGCATAATACCCCCTCTTTAACAGAAATTTGATGCAAATTGTAACAACTTGTTAGCAGGTGTTTCTGTCACAAAAGACACTTATGCTCCCAAAAGTCAACTGGCAGCTCCACCACTCACACATGAGCACACACAGCTTGTGTTTGTCCATTTGTAGAGTGTGTCTGCCTCTCTCCCTTTCATTTTATATGTGATCCTGCCCCTGGTATTTAACGCACATCCTTTGTGACTTCTGTCAAATCTAAACCAGATGGAAAACATCTGGTGTCCCCATCTGTGTGAGTGGAATCTGTGCGTGTGCGAGTCTGTGTCAGTGACAAACCAGTGATGCTAGTTATGCGCCGCTTTGACGTCTCTGGGTGACCTCCACAGTTGTGTCTACGTCCACCTCTCATTAAAATAATAGATGCGGATGCCCAAAGTGCTCATTTGAGACTGTGTGGGCGTGTGATTGGGTTGATTTTTAGGCACGATGACGGTTTTAGAAACACACAGTGACTATTTATTTTCCAAGGTCTATGTGTGACTAAGATATCCTGAGAGCGTGCCCATTGAGACTGGTTTTTAGGGTGTTGCTTCACAGTCACCCATGAAAGCCTTTAATGGAGTATGATTCCCTTTTGTGTTTTTATTGGGCTCTCCTCAGGTCTGACCGAGGTGCCAAAGAATATTCCTCTGGACACCAAGTTCCTGGACCTGCAGAACAACCGTATCACCGAGCTCAAAGAGCATGACTTCAAAGGCCTCACTAACTTATACGTAAGAGACACACACATTTATAATGTCGCTCTCAGCATTAAATCAGCCTCTTAAGGACGTGTTAGCTCAGCTTGTATTGGCTTCAGCAGTGTGACATATCATTATGACTCCCCCGTTTCCTCTGGAGCTTTATTTCCTTTCTTTTTTCACCCTCCGCCGCCCATCGCTCTGAGAGCTTTAATTGTATTAAGTTAGAGCCCTGAAGCCAAATGGGAGTATTCACGCTCACATCCTCGCCTCACTTAGTCAGAAAGGCTTTTCTCACTCTTGACCCGCATTCAAGAGCGCTGACCAAGAGCAATATTAAGTCTGGCAGCTTAGGAAACGCAGACATGACATTATACAACAACACCTCTATTGAGGTCTGTTTATGCTAGCTTACATCTGTCTCCATCCTTCAGCCAGCGCAGGTTAAAACAGAGTCTGCTAAGTGATGGGCTTCTGTGAGCTGCTGCTGCATCTGTTTTAAGTCACTCAAACACATTCAGAGGATGCAAACACATCTCTTTGTGAATGTTGTGTGTTCTGTCAGAGTGCTACTCATCAAATATAGTGGATGTTAAATTTCACTTCTCCATGGTAACTGTGTTTTTCAGGGTCTGTCTCTGAGGAATAACCATATTTCCAAAGTCCACCCCAGAACATTCATGCCTCTGAAGCACATGCAGAAGCTTTACTTCTCCAAGAATCTGCTGACCACCGTCCCCAAGAACCTGCCCGCCTCTTTGGTCGAGATGAGGATCCACGAGAACCGCATCAAGAAGGTGGCAGCTGGAGCCTTTGCAGGACTGGGCAACATGAACTGCATAGGTCAGAAAATGCTGATGACTTCATCAAATTCAGGCTATATAATGTGGTGCTCACCGCTGCCTCTGCCTCTGCGTAGCACTGGAATTGCAGAAGATTAAAGAGACTGTATTTTTATTTCATGCCACAAATTTCCCTTTCATCTTCCAGAAATGGGAGCAAACCCCATCCAGAACAGCGGTTTTGAGCCTGGAGCATTCAAGGGACTGAAACTGAATTATCTACGTATATCAGAGGCCAAACTGACAGGGGTGCCAAAAGGTAACAACTCATCTGTGTGGCACGAATGCTAACATATTTACAATGTATCACACTGTTATCTAAAGTATTGTTAAAGCAATTGTTCAGCAATTTTTTTTCTTAATGTATCATTCACTAAGATTCATATCATTCATTTTTGTCTATTTCAAAGATGAGGAAACAGCTAGCCTGGCTATGTTAAAAGTAAATAATCTGCTTAACCTCACTAGTTAAGATGTTATAGCTTGTTTTTTTTAATCAATAAAGTCATGCATTTGCTTGTTATGTGACATCTACAACGACAGCAAACATTTGAGGAAAATCACTGCCCCAAGCAAAGAAATAGCCCAGCACTTTTAAGGGCCTGTGTCCACTAAAGGCATTTTTTGCATCTATTTTCGAAAAAAAACAACGACGGTTTTCGGTGCTCGGCGTCTTCAGCTCAAAAACGCCCTAGGCGTAGGCTGTTTTTTGTTGCTGCACTCTCAGCACTCTCAGCTGAAAATAGTTCAACTTATGGAACACCGCCAAGCTCTTCAATATTACTTCTCCCTCACCGACCAATCAAATCAAGAAGGGGCGGGACCAATGACTGTATATCTAGATGGACGGCCCATCTCCATCTGCTCTCATTGTACCAGCCAAATTAGCCACCGTGATAGGCGCTGCCCTCTTGCAATGGTGGCATCATTTGGAGCCAGAGTTGCGCGGTAGAGATCGGCGGGTGGAGCCGCTGTAGCCACTTCCACTAACCAAAACACACAGTTGAATTACCGATACAGCAAAGATCCCGTACGTTTGCGTGTTTAACAGCAGAACAGCTTCTTTGTGTTGGTCTGTGTTGGTTTGTGTTGATGCCAGGACACGATTCCTTTCCATTGTTTTTATATTTACTTTGTAAAATTTCCATGAATGAAGCAAATATTAAGCACTGGGTGGCTGTGGCTCAGTGGTAGAGTTGGTCGTCTTTCAATCGGAAGGTCAGAGGTTCTCCCTCAGGCTACATGTTGAAATGTCCTTGGGCAAGACACTGAACTGTGTGAATGGGTGAATGTGTTATGTAGTGTAAAAGACTAGAAAAGCGCTATATAAGTACAGTCCATTTACCATACAGACTTAACTGTCACTACCAGGGCGCCGCCAGACAACTTTCGTAACCTAGCAACAGTAAGTGCCGGTGAGAAGCACTCTGAAATTAAGGATGTGCTGCCAGTGCAAAACAAATGCCGTTAGTGGAAACAGGCACTAAAACAGCATACTGGCATTAGTACACTTTAATTTCTGGATGAAAACAGACATCAACTGTTAATTAGTGAGCTGTAGATTGTCTGATAGATTTTTGACCCTTGGACAGAGCTAGGCTAGCTGTTTTCCACTGAATCCAGTCTTAATGCTAAGCCAGGCTAATCAGCAGCTGGCTTTTCAGTAGCTTCATATTAAACTGACAGCTAAAAGTGTGGTTTCAATCTTCTCTAACTCTCAGCTATGTGCATGTCACATTATATCAAACTACTCCTTGAAGTGCCTCTAACAAACAAAGTGTCAACATGGCAATAAAGGGCTAAGTGGTTTATGACACAATAACTAGCCTTACAGATATGTTGTCTGGCTTCCAGATCTCCCTGACAGTCTCCATGAGCTTCATCTGGACCACAACCAGATCCAGGCTGTGGAACTGGAGGACCTGAGCCGCTACAAAAACCTGTACAGGTACGCTATGTTTCATACATTTTGCACATCAACATCATTCTCATATCTTACCATAACTCATCTCTTGAACCTTTGGGGGGTTTTGCTTTCATTTTTGTTTCATATCCTGTGGTTTTTAAGAAATACACCCCAAGTCAGCAGTGCCCCTCAGGGGTAATAATATGAATTACACTGACATTTCACTAACAAGAAGCATGATAACTGTTAGTTTAGGCCTGTGTAGGCTTTCTGACTCTGGTCTCCACTGTCATCTAATGTAGGATGAAAACTTTCGACACATACCTTGCTGACATTTTGACTTGTCATAGGAAAATCACAGACCTTCTTTTCTGATCTGTTCCTTTAATACACTTCACTTAACTTTGACCAGCTTTCTACACCTATTATGAGGTTATTTATGTTCACAGGAGCATTGCCAGGCTGCTTTGGACCTAATTCCCACTTGGCTTAATAACCCCCTCTTGCAAACACATTTATCATGGAATTTGCAGTTTAGTTAAAAAACTAAATGTACCATGCAGTGGCCTGTTTTCTGCCTATTTCTAAAGTTTATCCTCTTGTCTCACTTTTTCCAGGTTGGGCCTTGGCTTCAACCATATCCGTAACATAGAGAACGGCAGTCTGTCCTACCTCCCCAGACTGAGAGAGCTGCATCTGGACAACAACCGCCTCACTCGTGTTCCTAAAGGCCTCCCAGAAATGAAATACCTGCAGGTACATTTAAAAACGCACATGTTTTGTCGGCCATCTTCGTCTTGATGCTTTACTCACCCTCCCCCTGCTTTCTAGGTGGTGTACCTCCATTCCAACAACATCAATCAGGTGGGCGTGGACGACTTCTGCCCTCGAGGATTTGGGATGAAGAGGACGTTCTATAACGGCATCAGCCTGTTTGCAAACCCCGTCAACTACTGGGAGGTGCAGCCCGCGACGTTCCGCTGCGTCAGCGACCGGCTGGCCATTCAGTTCGGCAACTACAAAAAGTAAAGACAGGGGGATGATCAGAGATTGACAGAGTGAAGGGAGGAGAGGAGATAATTTAAATATTGAATAAAACCTGAGAGAGGATGAGAGGGACTGATGAAATAGAATGAGTTACAATCACATAACTTGAAGGGAGTGGGGAGCAAAGCGCTTGCAGTACTTCACCTGAGTTTTCGCATTTTTGAATTTTAAGATTTTGAAAGTTTTGCCATCAGAAATGGATCAAATGGAGGAGAGTGTCTAAGAAGAATGTTTCCCAGCCTAAAATCAATGAAAAAAACGAGTACTGAAAACTTGTGAAGCATTTCATTCCATATTTTTTACACAATAGCGCTTTATTTGATAGAAGTCATATTTGTTTTAACAATTACGAGTAAGAAAATAGAAAAGCAATGCCTTATAGTTTTTTATATATACCTAAGAAGGTGCTCTGTATGACTTTCTGTGTGTGTGCTAATTTAGGAGATACATCACATTGTGCCTGTGTCACTGGTCTGAAGCCGCTCGGCCTTCAAATCGGACATTAAATTCAACTTTATTAACAAACAACTAGAAACAGATTCTCCACCTTTTACAGACATAAAAAACTATTATACAAGTAGAATCAATTATTCAAATTTAGCAGTTCACAAACACTTTGTATATATCATGGCAGTTGATTGATTAAAATTGCAATATGTACATTTTAAAATTCACGGCATCATCTTTTCTTATTGACTCGAGGTAACTGAACCAGCAGCCTGCCTGTGTAAGGAGTCTGTTCTGTGCCTTTACTAATACTTTGCTGCCTGTATGATATTTTAATGCAGTATTCCTCGAGGGGACACTGAGGTAGTGGGGGTTTGCCCCAGTTAGAGAAAACACACATCCGCTTTGCTTTGACACAATGAAGGCAGTGTGTTTACATAGTGCTACAAACTACAGTAGTGTTGATGCATTGTTTTGCACAGTTTCTTCTGTTATGCTTTATCTGCTTCAGGGTTATCAGAGGGTTAGTCTGTTTACGTTGGTAAACCTACGTGGATCTACTTTAGCCGTATAAGTATTCTGTCCTGTCTCTGTTCTGTAATCTGACAAGCTACTGCTGCATGTGAATAAAGACTTTTTTAGCCTGCCGCATAAAGCCAGAGAACAACTGATGCCCTTAGGTTGGATGCTGTGTGAGAAATAAAGAAGAAATATCACTTGTGTAGAGACATTTTGAGTCCAAACTTCATAACACAAACACAAAAAGCTCAGATTACTTTCAGTGTGTGACAAAAACTGATTCTTTGAACATTTGTGGGATTAAAGGAGGTTGAATTTTCCAAAATCCTGAATATTAAACAGACAGAGATGAACCTACTGAGGAAAGAAAGTCACCAGGGCCTTAAAAGGCTTGAAAGTGTCTTAGACCTCGTTCAGACCTGGTATAAACATGTGGTTTTTGTCATCGGATCAAAAGTGGGCAGCCTTAAGTACAGGTAGGCTTAACCCAGATATATACTGTGCTTGCTGTTAATTACGCCTTCCCGTGCACATGATGGTTGCCACATGTATGTTTGGAGCGTCAAAACACTATGTGTATGCGAGATGCAGTGTGCACATGAACGGTAGGGGCAGTGTAGAGGCAGAGGGGATGTGACAGATTCAACACAGCAGCAAGGACAACAATGGCAGAAAGTTTTGAAAAAGCTGATAAACCAAGTTATCCACATCCGTACGATGTCCACCACATCTGTCCACTGACCACACAAAAGCTGTCGCTATTTTTGCTGTGATCTCAGAATTAACATCATAGTAACCTCCTCAAGTGACGCTATGACAGTTATTTACGTCCCGCAAATACGCTAGTTGCATGCGGCCTGAGCTCTCTGGTGCTCCCTCTAGAGGTATCCACCATTAACAGGCGTAGTGCATAGACAACAACGTAAATAACTATGTTCATGATGCAGTTGGGTGTGTATGCAAACACAAGGTTAAACAGCGAGTATATCTCCGCCATAGAACTTTCCTCTTGTGATCGGACCGCTAAGGACACATGGATAATACCAAATTTGAACAGGGCCTTAAATTCAAATCTACAAATACTAACCTGAAATCTTTACTGTGTCCTGCTTTATATGAACATGTCGTCTGACATATTTAGACAAAACATAATGTTATGGCATTTTTGCATCAGAGTACAGAGGTACGCTGTTGTCAACAATGACTTTTTTACACTAATAAATGAATGAAAATGTACAAAGTGTTTAATCAGTTTAAAGAAAATGTCACTTTTCTTCTTTGCTGCTCTTTCACAGTTGTGTCTTCAGCATTAACGGACATGCACATTAACATAATGAAAAGAAGGAAAGGGAAAAGGAGGGAACATAACCTCAATGGGTCTGCCCAGAGCTAAATAAGAACTTTTTAAAACCGTAAATCATGCTACTCCAGAGGAATCTCAGAGTTAAAAGTATGGAGCTGGAAATAAGGATAATAGGGCCCCTTTAATGAGACCAACTGTATACTACTACAGATATTTGACCATGTCTCTTTCACATTTTCACACTGACGATATAACAACTTGCAGACTAAAATAATGACTTAATAAACTCCATAATTTAACCTAGCAGGTTTGGTGATGTGTAGAAGTTGTTAAACCATGGTTTAAGTCCTGTGTTTTCTAAACCAAAACACATTTTGCCTTCTGATAAATAATAATTATTTTATATGGTCAAATATAAATCATCACTCAGTCACCAGTGGCAAATTCTAAATTTGCTGTCCCTTTTCAAATCTGCCGCTTGGTGCGTCACCGCGGTGCGCCGCAGCCTCTGATTCACCGCCACAATGAGAGCTGATGAGGCACAGAGCACTCGCTGCCTGTGTTGACACTGGACCGATATGCGGCGATGCTCTTGCGTGTGAAAGCGTTTGCAGCGGTCTCAAAGCGGCTACGGAGAGATTTCGCCTCGGATGAGAGATTAGGAGGTGGTGGTGGTGGTGGAGGAGGAGGAGAAGGAGGAGGAGGAAGAGGAGAAAAAGCGACGAGCATCAGGAGAAAAAAAACCTGCTATCTTTTGGTCCATCGCGTCTCCTCGGTGGCAGCAGGCCCGTCGACTGGGAGCGGAAGCCGGGGGCTGGATTTGAAATGTCGCAAGGATGTGCTGGTGAGTCGGCTGGTGCTGCAGAGCTTGTATAAAGCCGGTATTGAAAAAAATGCGATTTAAGAAGCAGCATTTGTGGTTGACAGCAGAAATATTGCAGGGAGTGGTCGTGTTTTATCAATGTTATTGACATATTTTAGCTTTTGCCATGTAAATACTGTACATGATAGCTTGCAGAGGCCTGACGAAAGATGCAGATAAGCTAATCACCTGCACTCAAGGCTATCTGATAACCATGGCGTCGTTTCTGCTCAACGTTGTTTTATTTCTTTAAATAGCAGTAAAATATAAATATAGAAAATACAGTAAAACATATTGTAGCATGAGCTCCAGCTAAGTATCCTGTCGCGCAATGCATGAATTATAGGCAATATAACTGTTTATATCATCAGGGAACTGTAATCAGCTCTCTTCCATAAACGCCCAATGCAAATGTCACAGCTGAAAATAAGCCTTTCTAAATAAAGAAGCAAACATGACATTTGTTTGTAGCTGCTTGTCATTCCCGGCTTATTTTAGCTTACAGTAGATAAATCTGCTGCTGCTTTAATACTCACTCAGGCTTCTTTTCATTACAGAAAGCTTGATGATGAAAGGAGGAAGAGGAGGAGAGAGTGGAGTGAGCACTTCCTGGTTTGGGAAAGGTTATAATTAGACCCTTGCAAAACCAGGTACCCTACATCAAGATTGATGTAATATGATTAAAATAATGTGCCATAGATGCAATAAACTAACAGTTTTCATCTTCTATCGCAGAGACGTCTGTGGTCAGGAGGTGATGGCAGTGCTGACTGAGCTTCACCACTACTACTACCCATTCCTACAGATGGACGCCCCCCTCCTGCACGCCTGAACCTGACCTCAGCGCTGCCTCCTTCCCCTCCTCTCCTTCTGCCTCTCCTCGCTCATCTCCCACCTCTTCCTCCTCCCCCGTCATCCAGCTGCACTTGCCCTTTTCCCACCTCTCCTCCCAAAGCCTCCGTACATTTTCCCAACATTGAATTGTTCCTCTACAGTCTTACTTTATTATGGCGTGCTTTGGGCGCTCTCTGGACTCTCCGTGCACACTGGCCTTGCTGGTGGGCTTCCAGTTTGCCTTTGTTCTCTATTTCTCCCTTGGGGGCTTCAAAGGCCTGGTTTCTGTCCTTGTGCACACCACTGAGCCGGAGTTTGATTACTCTCGACCTCACGACGTCTATACCAACCTCAGTCAGCTGGGAGTCCCGCCTCCCCCGCCTCGCAACTCCGGCACTGGACCCCCAGCTACAGGAGCACCGCTGAGAGACTGTCAGATCCCCTCTCCACTGCTGGGTGAGAGAGTGAGACGGGTTAAATGTGTGCTGTTATGTGTTATACATACATTTAAAGAGCAAGAGTATCAATATTTATTTTCACACTTCCTCATTCCCTTCCTCCAGTCGGACCCGTATCGGTCCATCTTTCCTCTCCTCTCACTCTGGAGGAGATCAGACAGAGGAACCCGTTAGTGTCGCTAGGCGGACGGTACCGGCCTCCGGACTGTGAGCCCCGTCACCACACAGCGATAGTGGTACCGTACCGGAACCGGCAGACCCACCTACGAGCCCTCCTCTACCATCTGCACCCCTTCCTGCAAAGACAGCAGATCCACTACAGCATCTACATCGTACAGCAGGTCGGGTCTCGTGTGAGTGTGTGTTTTGTATGTGTGTGCATAGGGGTGGTCACATAATGCTTTTTTAGGATGAAATTACATCGCTGTTACTGGGAAAACCCAATCAGTTGTGCCGCTGTAATATAAGTAGGTCTATTACCTTGTAGTACTGGAATAGACTGTTTATTACTGTAATGATGGGACAGTCTAAACCCTTTAGTTTAATGCTGGTTTATTTTTTGTGTAAAACTTAGAGTAATAATCTTGAAGATTTTCATTAAAATAAATGTCTGTTAAGTCACTATCTCTCGCCGAATGAGGTAACACAATGGTTATTGAGCCGATGGCCCACTGATGAAAGCCTTTGCATTTGTATAATTAGGGACTGGCTGTCGGTGGCGACTTTTGCGGAATAAATTACAAGCAGCGCCCAGTTAGTGACGCTGCTTTTCTGGTCTATGCAAGTGTTGCGAGTAAACAGTAATCTACTATGGCTGAACAAACAAAGAAAAGATCGATGACTACAGATACAACTTCAAAAATAAGTGAAAATCCAAAGAAAAAGAAAAACATTTTCTTACTTACTCTTTCTTTGAAAAATACATATTAAAATAACTTCATTTATCCGTAGAAACTTAATTTGTGTAAAACAATACGTGTACAGTTCACGTACCCAACAACATACCCCCACACACATATCACAACATTTGTAGAGCAATCAACAGTGCTAAATGAAGCTTTAAAACTTAAAACTTACTGAATATGCAATATATATAAATATATATATATTTTTTTAAATGAATGGTGTTAAAATAGATAATTCAACTGTTCATGAGCCTGATAGATGTGGGCACAAAGCTTGACATGGCTCTCTTAGTCCTGAAGGTGAGTGATCTGCATCTGAAGCCCAGGGGAGGTGACTGTATTGCCTGTGTGTGTGTGTGTGTGTGTGTGTATGTGTGTGTGTGTATGTGTGTGTGTGTGTGTGTGTGTGTGTGTGTGTGTGTGCGTGTGCGTGTGCGTGTGCGTGTGTGTGTGGTGTCCGAGGCTATTTGTAATCCTTTTACTTTAGTCCGTCTGTTGTAAATGCTGATCAGTGGTTCCTGCTCCAGTCCGATTATTTTACTGCTCATTGTTACGACTTTGTTTAGTGGATTGCGATGGATGTCAGACAGGGACCTAAACCAGGCTTTTATATTTAAGGTTATTACAGATTCAATGAAACATTGAAAAAAGTAAAGGCAAAATGATTTTCTATGTTTGGAACGTTCTGGTTACTCTTAAATACTTACGGTGTAATTTTAAGTTTTTCTGAGGTTTCTGAGCTGCCTTGGCAACCTAAAACAATTTTTTTTGCATGGCTACAATCAGATTATTTCAAATAATATGACTACACACAAAGGACATATACTGTAAGTCAAAATGTTTGTAGCTTGCATCTCTGGGCTGCTAAGTAGATGAACAATAGCAACATAGTGCGAGATCATAGTCAAAGAATCACCTTAAACGGTGTGTCCCTTACCCAATCAGAATTAAGGACTTAACACACTCTGTTTCTTAGTGAGCACATTTGTCTCTGTGTCTGACCTCAGTGGGGGAACGGTACCTTTAACCGAGCCAAGCTGCTGAATGTTGGCGTGCGGGAGGCCCTCAGAGATGAAGACTGGAGCTGCATCTTCCTGCATGATGTGGACCTGCTGCCCGAGAACGACCACAACACCTACACCTGCCACAAGCAGTTCCCCACACACCTGTCTGTGGCCATGGACAAGTTCAGATACAGGTAGAAGCACAGCGGGGGGAATATTTGGACTTTTATAGAAGTGCTAAGATATAATGTTGAAGCTTGTAAACTCTTGATGTGACCCTCCCAGGCTGCCGTACCCACAGTATTTTGGTGGGGTGTCTGCAGTGACACCAGACCAGTACATGAAGATGAACGGCTTCCCTAACCAGTACTGGGGCTGGGGTGGAGAGGATGATGACATCGCTGCCAGGTGAGGGTGTTGAAAGCAGCAGAGGTCCATATCCCATAATGACAGAGTGAACTCTGCATGTTTACACGTGTGTTCAGCATCAGAGCTACGTGTCACAGCCATTTCAGCCCGTCCGCCTTTTGTACTTCGGCTCTACTCATTCATCTTTTTCTTTCATGTTTACACTTTCTGTACCACATGTTTTCCTTTCCTTTGAGTTTAACGTTATGTCTCCTAACATCATCTTTCATCTTCACCTCCCCTCCCACTGCTGTGGCTTCGCTGTGTGTCTCTCACAGTGAGTATGTTCGCATGGACGAGCTGGCAGATTTGGGTTGGGAGTTTGAGAGTCTTCAGGCTCATCTCCGCTCTGTGCTGCGGTGCCCTCTCTCCACTCTCCTGCTCACTCTGGTTTCCAACCTAAAATATATATCATATAGTGGACATCAGCAACATAAGTTACACGTCCATGTTTTGACTTAGATAGCTGGGGTTGCACAGCAGCAGCAGCACCAGAGATGGAAAAAGGGAACCACAGTGTTTTCCGGCGCCTATAGGCCGTAAAATGTTATTCTCATACGTCACCCACAATTCTATGTTTGCTTTCTTTATTTCCTGCCTTGAAATGTATCCCTCAGAGGTTAGATGTACTCTTGCTGTTGTTTTCCGTTATAGAAAATAGCATGTATAGTACAGAGCCAGGCTTTATAGATCTAATATTATCCAGACCCTGAGATTTAGTGTTCCAGTTTTACGCCTCTGAATGAGAATATGCTGTTCCTGTTGACCCCTGTTGTGTGCTGTCTATCCAGAGTACGCCTGTCTGGCATGAAGATCATGCGCCCCCCAGTGGCCATTGGTCATTACAAGATGATCAAGCATAAAGGAGACAGAGGCAATGAGCAAAACCCACGCAGGTACGAATGGACAGGTCATTTTTGCAGGGCGGTTGGGGTATTTCTGATCTATGTAGCATCACTTTGTTCTGCCTTCTCTTTGAACCATTAATATTTGTCCTGGCTTCAATC
The DNA here is from genome assembly GCF_022749685.1 of Semicossyphus pulcher. NCBI lineage: Eukaryota > Metazoa > Chordata > Actinopteri > Labriformes > Labridae > Semicossyphus > Semicossyphus pulcher. The sequence goes on from NW_027211637.1 coordinate 18,036,521, forward strand.
CGAATGCTGGGGAGTGAATCAGAATTATGCCGTCTCTCTCCCTCTTATATCTCCAGCCCCTTCAAATGTTGAGGTTTAACTGTAATGGCGGTTTCATTTTTGTGGACACTGTTTTGTGTGGGGTTGGCATTTTCCTCTGCTCGCTCTGTTGAGCCAACAATTTCTGCTGCCTCAGGCGGCATTCTCATTTGTTTTCAAATTTAAAAGAACATTGCATTTTTCATGCCTACCGTGCCTCAGAAAGATTGTCTTCATTATAAAACAAGTTCCTGCAAATTCGCTTTAATGCCAGAAGTTATATTCAAAAGGTTTTATATCTCAAACATAAGACTAATCTTTCCTACCTTTTATGTAAAAGGTCTTTTTACTATAGTACTGAGAATGGAATCATTTGACATTTTGGGAATTAGTGAATCTGCCCCTCTCACATCCATCTGTTAAATAATGTCGCTAAAGCAAGTAGGTGAATAGACTTAAACATATAGGCAGAAAACAGCAAGCCTATCTCTGTCCAAAGGTACCAGCTACCAGCACCTCTACAGCACAAAATCTCTTTCTATAGCTCTTTTGTTTCATCCGTCGTGTTCAGATTACAACAGGGGGATCTGTGCACAAAGTATTTCCCTCCAAGATGCAGTGTCCTCTAACAGAAACTCCAGGAAGTCACTGCGTCCAGTCAGGACATACTTGGGTCAGTCAAAGCTGGTCGATAGAAGCAATAATATTTGAAATTGGCGCCACATCTGTGGAGAAAGTTGTCCAAACAGCTTGTGGTTTCGCCCATTCTACATTCCTACATCACCCAGCGTGCATTGCGCCCCTCCCTCTGAAAGGAACCGCCCAGTGAGAGACGCTGACGTGAAATACTTGGCTATGGCGATGGCTCAGAGCGGTACAGAATCCAAAATAAGACGAGAATATACCGGTGGATCGTCTAAAACATCTTCAGGTCTGCAGTCTGCATTTCAAACCTGACGATTTTGAACGAGACGTGACATCGGAGGGGGCGTCCTAGATTGAGGAAGTGTAGTTTAGCGAGCTCCCTGGCCTCCGCCAGATGACGTGTTTTACGTAGTCTGACAGAGGTTTTCCAGGGCCCATTGGAGAAGCGGATAGCGTCCTCCAAAGGCACAGAGCCAAATTGCATTTTTTTCCTACCATAATGGCATTAGCTTCCCGTAATAGCATGATGGGACTGAGGTTGAAAATCGTCAAACTGGCCCTTTAAATTGTTTCTCAACTGTGTACAGAGCCATGCTTGCTGTTTCCCTGCCTCCAGTCTTTATGCTAAGCTAAGCTAACTGTTTCCTGATTGTAGCTTAATACTTACATACCTCATCTGACACTTTTTGACCCTGAAACAAACACAAACCTTTGATTACATTCATCTTTCTAGATTTGACCTCCTGAAACGGACCAGACTCAACTGGCGCTCTGACGGCCTCAACTCTCTGAACTACGAGCTCCTTTCCAAAGAGCTGGAGCCTCTCTACACCAACCTCACCGTCAACATCGGAGAGGATCCCCGTCTGCCCCCAGGGAAAGTACCTCTTACTGTGAAAACAACCACCCCTGTCCACCAACGTAGCATCAGCAGCAAGAGCGGGAGCACGGCCAAACAGGAGCAGAGGCAAGCGAGCAAACGGGCTGAGGCAGCAAATCTGACCGCGCTCAAGTCGGTTGGTGACAAGACAGAACCTGCCCGGTCGAAGGCAGCAAATCAAACGACACAGGAGAAGACAGGTGTGATGAAGTAGGACGAGGTGTTTAATATAGGGACTACATCACATCTGTAGCATAGAACAGTGTTCGGTTGTGAGATAAATACACCAGCTTTTTGTGCTCAGTGCAAGTTAGGGATAGATATGCAATGGATCAAATAACCAAGCCACTACAGCGGTGCGTTCAGGAACACGACTGAGTCAACTCTTGGTTTATCGTCCACTGAATGTGACTCTGGTACGAGTCTGCGGTCATGCAATTGACCGGTTCGGAGCCAGGAGAAAAAATGGTGCAGGACTCCACGTAGAGGTCCAAAACAAGCTAAATGAAAATGAGACAGCAAACATATAAATCTCTGCTCTTTTTCCAGACGTCGTAAGTTGTAAGCAACCCATCTGCTGCCAGCAGACCTGCAGCTTCATCCAGTTCGCTCCCCCCAAAAAAACTGCTGCTGTCAGTCCGCCCCGCTCCACGGTGGGTTTGTGTTTCCGTGCCTTCTCTCTTTTATGCGCATTTTATAGACTGGTATAGTTGCTTTTAGACGCTGACCTGGGGTTCATTTTTCCTCTCCTGCGTCGCAGCAAACGTTAGAAAGCAGGGAGGCTCGGACTGATCCTAGACCAGAGCAAACGATCTGTTCCAGGACTGCCGTTTTATATTTGTGTGCATCGATCAAGCGCTGACCAACTCCATAGTTATCAGACGACTCTAGAGTTTATATTTATATCAAGAGACTTCTTTATTTGTTTACTGGTTTGTTTCTTTCCTTACAGTCTGGTGCCTCTCTGACGTTTAGTTTCTAGACAATCAAATCATACGGGAAGATAACTATGTATCCAACCACATAACAAAGTACACACCTGTCAGATAAACATAGACGTGGCATGGTAGTTGTTGTCTAGCTCGACTATACTCTCGATACATGGATAGACCTGTGCATCTGGTATTATCTGTACTCTTATTTTTCTTTTAGAATAGTCAGGTATGGAAAAAAAAACTTGCAAACAATATTGTCAGCACGTGGCGACACATTTGACAGTTCAGATTGTGTTTTTAATAATTAAAATAGTTACGATAAAGCACTGTGTATAGATGTAGGTCAGCTGGACGTCTTCACGGAGGGTCTTTCAGTATATTATGAAAGACCCCGGTGCATCTAGCCGCTAAAACAAGCCTCTCCTTGTCTTTATGTGCTAGATGGAAGCTTCTGTGTCCTAAAGGGAAGGAGACAAGGAAGAAAGGAATGTGTATCAGGCAGATAATTAAGTAGTTTTACTCTGTGGCCTGCCAAACTAGGACATGCATGTAGGTTATTTGTGTGAACAAATCAATTATCATCTACTTCTGTGATCTAAAACCCACTTCATCTCTCAGATGTTCTGTTTGTTTTCAGCCACGTGGAATGTATTGTTTTTAACTGTCATCCTTGTTTACCTTGTTGTGAAGGGAGCGTTTATCAGGTTACATCAGTTAGAGGAACTCCTTTTTTTTTTGCTGCTATGACGAGGGAAGTGGTTTAATTCCATATTGTAACACTGGATTTCTGAGGTGGATTATCACACTAACAGGTAATGTATTGCTCATGTTTGAATGTATTTAATTTATTGATCTATTTATTGACTCACTGATACATGCAGACTTCTATAGTTTCCGGGGTCTCCATTGTAGAGCAGATTATCATCGACATTTACACTATATCTCCATGCTCCTTATGTTAACATTGTGCCTCATGAAATAAGCCCATATTACTGATGGCATTTTTCTGGGTTAAATGTGAGCGCCCTCAAGTGGCTCGTCCTGGCATAGCGCCAGCCGTGAGGAACCGAGGACTGAATGAAACTGCAGTGTTGTGACTTGAATGTTAAATATTAACGTCGGCCATTCACAGGTTTCAGCCAATCAAATCTTTGCATTGCTCTGTTTGGAGGGCGTCTTGTATTGCGTAGTATCACATGATTGATCCTGCCAGTTTAAAGGTGTAGGGCAACTCTCCGACTCTCACTGGTTAATAGAACCAAAAACGACATGATGAGTGATTTATGAATGGATCTAGTTTTGTAGAAGGAGTATACGTTTATATATATGATCAAATATTACCCAAAACAATCCGCACAAATGCATTGTTTTAACAGAGTACAATTATAGATAATAAGGCCTAATGTCTTAGCTTTATACATAAGAGTTTAGTTGCATAACAATAGATAATATATCCTCCATTTATCATATTGCCTGTGACGCCTGTGTGAAATTAAGCAGTGACACAATGAAAGCTTTTAAGGACGTTATGTAATCTCAGCAGATTAATCGGCAAACTGTGTGCTTACCTGGAGATTGTTCTATATTTAATAAATAGGCTAGTTTTTATAAAGGATGTTTTTTGCATAAGTGTTGGAAATATATACTGTGTAGTTTAAGAGAGGTTGTTTAGAAGAGGTTGTTTAATCATTCATTGAAAGCGTTTGAGAGGTTTAGATGTGATGGCTGGAAACCACCTGACTTAGAAAGACGGGATGCATCTAATACATCACTTATAATGAAGGAACATGATATTAGCATCATGCAATGCACCTGTCGTTGTCTTAGGTCGCCTTATTTACTGACCTTGTCCTCAAAATGAGAAGTTATTTACCTGTGTGTGTGCGCGTGTTTGCGAGCAAGGTCAACAAATAAGGCGGCAGAAGCAGCGATGATTGACAGCGTTGTGACAGAAAGCAAATGTCTATCAATAAAAACACATCATCAAAAAATGTGTCTCTCCTTCATTTTCCATCAGAAATGACCAAACAGATGAATGCAATGCTTTAAGTCTGCAGCCACTTAAATAAACGCCACACTATAAATACTCACAGTGACTCCCCCGCAACACCCCAGGCCTCTTAATGAACACAAGCTTTTAGCATTTTGATTAATGCTGCTACAGCTCTAACGCTGCAGAGATCAGATGCTCATGCTAGCCGGTAGATTAACAGTCATATATCATCATCGACACATAAGAGAGTGATCTAAAACAGCACAAACCTGTTACATCACCCTGTGTGTCGCAGACCTCGCTGTTCTATGTGGGCATAAAGAGGAGGATTAAAAAGTTGGATATGAGATCATACCTATAAATAGACAGTAACCCCCAGCGCTGTATGTTCGATCCGTTTCATAATCTAAAATGCTGCATGACTCACCAGAGAGGGAAAACAAAAAAACCCAGGAACTGGGGTGGCCAGAAAGAGAGCACCTTATAAGCAATCCCACTGCAACACAGACTGCAGCCTCTAACAGGACCAGGGAGTCAAAACAACTGACAGTCTCAAGACTTCTACAGCCTCTTCAAACACATAGCACACTCTTGACACTGTTTGTCTGTTGTAGTTGATGATACTAAGAGGTTTTCCTGGTACTTTTTTCCATGACTACATGGCACAATATCTTCAAAAATGTGTTCATCGGATTAAGTTAAACAAAAGCCACAAGTAGAAGTATTGGATGGTAAGATATGATACGTGGCTCACGATAACGATAATATCGCGATACAGCGATTCTGTGATAATTGATATATATCATATAATGATACTTCAGGATATCTGATTAACTGAAGAATACAGTGCAGGATTACTGTGTTTATTCGCTGCAATTTGGTGTCAGTTTCACAGCATTTAACACAAACTGAGATGAAACAAGGTCAGCTTTCAGTCTGTAACAATAGAATAACTGTTAAAGCAAAATAGGAGTTAGGATTTGAAAGTAGGTAGCACATCTCTTAAATTATTTTCACCGCTGTCGTCTTCTTCTTTTATCCTGCTGTCAACTTCTTCGTCAGCCAATTAATTTCCGTTCACATTACCCTCATTCATGTCTTTCAAGTGCCACCACGAGGAGTCATGAAGTAGTGACGCGGTGAGTCAAAATCACAGGGAAATCTGTTTAGAGCAGCATGTAGTTGTAAATTAAAATATTGATATTTGGCGCCACCTCTAATGGTAAATGCTAAAACCAAGGGAAATGGTTGTAAGTTGAGAAAAGTCACAGCACTTACAAATGTCAGCTACATGGTTAACGTTAGCTTATGTTAGCCGCCATAAGCTACGGGTCAACCAGATGAAGTTGAGGCTGTTGCAGCAAATATCCTTGGTGGTAATTTTATTGCCTATAAGCTCAGGACGATTCTGTTATTTTTTAAAGTAACATAGTCATAACTTTAATATAACTAGAATATTGAGGCTAACTTCTAGCTTAATCATTGAACTATATTTATGTGCCTTAAAGTGACATGGGATTTGAATTGCATGTAGTTACAGTATGTTCTGAAGCGACATTAAACAAAAAGAGAAAGAACATAATACTAAGCTATACTAACCACCCCTTATGGCGCAGTGTAATCGTTGACCTATTGCTGCGAGATATCACAGCGTAATGTCCTCTTTTAAAGACGTCACACCTGGACGTCTTTCTGCGGGACGTCTCTGTGACGCCGTCACTCTGTCATGGCAGCAGTGACAGTCTAGTTTGCACTTCCCCTCCAGTGGACTGACACACTGGCCTGCTGAAGTGAGCGTGGCAGGCAGACGCAGAGGGCTGAGGCAGCTTTTAGTCACCTCCTGTTACTGTATGGCCTAGGAGACACAGCTGACCTCTCACACCCTCAGCAATACTGACGCTCTGTTAATACACACACACAAACACAAACACATGCAGAGAGAAAGATACACCATAAACTACTGAACAAGAGTGCTCATTGTTACATAGAGATAGAAAAATAAAGTTGTTTAGTGTATCATGTCACTATACATGATCCACTTAAATGCACCAGTCCTAAAGGCAGGTTATTATTACAAAGGCATATTGTAGGGGCTCCTAGCATTATGAGCCCCTCCATATAACGTCTGCATCCATTTCCAAACACGTCATGTCATACTGGATATAGTGTAAAACACTAAAAACATGGTGTCTTTGGATTTATTATTTAACTTCAAGCGGACAATGCAATCAATTTTCTATTATTCTAATGTGTTTTTGAATGCCGTTGGTAAAGTTTTTCATTTAAAAAATTGTATACATATTTTAATTCAATTCTTTTTCAGAGCCTCTCCTTCCTCCTGACACGAACAAGCTGTTTTCCCATTCAAAGGTCAGACCTTAGCCACGATTGGCTGACAGTATTTGGAGTGACCGCCCAGCCCCTCCCCCACGTGGATAGTGGCCGCACTGCACTGTCACTCCAAAGTTGTAGAAATCATGGCTGCTCTGGGATCCGTTTTTCAGCCTTATATGTACGAGCCAGAATTGCCAGGAGGTATCGGAATGGTAAGTTGAAATCAATGACTGTATATATAGATGGACGACACGTCTCCATCTGCTCTCAATGTACAAAATTGATGCCAAAAAGGCAACTGTGATAGGCGCTGCCATCTTGCGATGGTGACGTCATTTGGAGTCAGAGTTGTGCAGTAGAGAACGGCGGGTGGAGCTGCCGTAGCCACTTCTGCTAACCAAATCACACACTTAACTTACCAAAAGAAACCCAGCAAAGATCCGGCACGTCGGTGTATTTAACAGCAGAACAGCTTCTTTTTTTTTTGTCACTGTATTTTTATTGAATTTTTCACAGATACAGCAGGAATGACAGATATAGAACAGCTTCTTGTGTTGGTCTGAAGCAGACGTTTACAGGTATGGAAATTTCAGTGACTGTAGTGATTGTTTTAGTTTCGTTTCCTCTCGTCATTCCTCCTCTACTCTGCTAATCCGGAACAGATTGTTTGCAGGAGCTGTATTTGTCAGGAGAGCTGTCAATCATCCTTTTTACAGCATCAAATAATTACTTAAAAGTAAACTTGTCAGAAAAATGAACACTTGGATGTAAATCAGCATGATACGAACTAACTTTATAGACAGAAACCATGTTTGAGAAAAATGTATTTGGCATGTATTTTGATTTTACAGTTTGACTCATGTCCCATCTGTTAACATAGAGGAGGCGGGCTTTATGACCTATACTGCAGCCAGTCAGCAGGGGGCGCTCGAAATGTTTTGGCTTCACTTTTAGGGAGCTGTCATGTCATCCATCTTTTTATACAGTTTATGGTGGAAATCTTGACTTGACTACAAGCTGGTGCAAGAAGGCAGCCTGAGGAGAATGACGGTGAATGACGATTGGTGGATTTCAGCCAAAGCAAGGTTCTACGTAGAAACCTGCAGCTGTTCTGATTGGCCCATTTCAGAGGCGACCTTTTTATAAATGTAAGTCACATTTCACTGTAAACAAAAGCAAAATATGAGAATATCCATTGAAAAGATATGGCCCCTTTAAAGTAAGATATGATGTGACTTCAAATAGCTCAAATGGTGTTTGAGGAGGAAATGTTATGCCTAAGAAAAAAATGAAAAATTTCCTCTGCAGTCGCTGTTTCAGTGTGAATCATTGCCACACATCAATGTGAATATCCATGATAGTAGGTCAAAACATTTGGTTATATAACCACTCTTAGTGTTCTGCTCTAAAAATCATCAAATCATCGGATATGGAAAAAAAAAAAGATCTGAGAGGATGTATCAAGATCCTGAGGCATCACACGCATGGGGGCTAAATAATGAGGAGGAAACGGGATCAGCCGTCAGGGTCATCAGGGTTGGGCCCTCGTTCCTGTCTCATCCCACGGCTGCTCAGCTGTTCCTGTCATCCATATTTGCAGCCTCAGTGGACAATTTCCTCAGCCGCGGGCCCTTCTCAGTGCTCACAACAACACATAGATCAAGTGAATTAATTCTGCTATTGTGGCAGGTCACTGAAGATCTAGGTCATCCAGTCACGGCTCTTTTTTTTGTGTCGCCACCTAAAGTCATGTGAACATCTTCCAATCCTCCTACACGATCTGACCTTGACATTCCCAGGTGATTTTCCACAGAGGTATGTGTGTGTGTCTGTGAGAGACTGAGCTGTTTGTGTGTGCAGGCGTGTCTGTGGATGCATGTGTGAGTATGTGTGTGCACATGTGTAAACTACAGGTAACAAAGGTACGGTAGGGAAAAAAAAGAATGGTCTACCGTCTATACTTAGGGCTCGCCTGCGGCTGTGTGTGCATGTAGGAGACGATAGAGAGCACAGGAGTGGATGTGGGAGGGTGAGCAGAGTGAGAGAAGCAGAGGGAGGATGACAGAGAAGGGAGTAGGATGGGAGGGAGAGGAGGAGGAGGAGGAGGAGGGAGGGTGCAGCGAGGGGGACTGTGACGCACGCCGATCGTCTCTGCTCGCCGCTGATTGGCCGCGGCGGCTGCCAGTTGGAGGAGCTGGGAGTCAGGCACTGCTAGGAGAGCAGATTATGAAGCGGAGCTCGACCAGCGGCAGTCTCCTTTCATTGTCTCAATGGCTGCACACGCATTCCTCCTCTGCTCCCTCGCCTTGCTGTCTGCCCTCAGCCGGCCTGGGCTCTCCTTCACCGAGGAAGAGCTGCAGGTGGGACTCACCTATGACGAAGTGCCTGAAATCCTGGACCGAAGGTAAAAATTCTGCTCACAGTGGAGGGGTGTAGGGGAGGAGGGGGGAGGGGTAAGGGGAGATGCATGCAGGGATGCTGGGATGCTGATGTTCTCTCTGAGGGTCTGTCTTTCTTCCTTTCTTCTGTCTCCCCGTCTCACCTTGGCTGTGACACAAATGGTGAACGCACGGCAGTGTCGGTGTGTCAGAGAGAGAGAGGGCTGAGCTGCGAGGCTTTGTTTGTCTCAGTGTTGGGGACTGCATCAGACGCTGCTCATCGATCACGGATGGGGCTGTTGTCTCCATACAGTAGTGTTGGTCTGGCAGAAGGGAGCTAAATAAGGCTGGGGAGGTGGGCCTGCAGGAGAGGTACAGAGAGAGAGGAAAGGAGACAGGAGAGGAGAGGAAGGTAAACAAGGATGGGACGTGGAGGAGAGGAGAGGATGCATCAGGGATGGTCTGCTGGGGTCTGTTTACTGATGCAGTCATTGAGAGAGAGAGAGAGAGAGAGAGAGAGAAAGGGAGAGAGAGAGAGAGAGAGAGGAGAAGGGAATTCTAGCCGGCCATGTCTGCATAATGCACATGCAGTCCTGCAGGTCAAATCTGGATAAAATATTCACCTCTTAAACCTGGAGGCGCTCACAACAGTGTCACAGGGACGGAGCAGAGCAGGCAGCCGGGACCTTTTTACAAGCACCGGTTCCTGCCTGCTTACAGAGACATCAAGGCAAAGAGCAGCAATGCTGTGCCAAAGCCATGTAAGGCTCTTGAAACTGTGCCATGCGTGATGGCTCGCACAATCCTCCATAGGGCAAATGGTTGAAAGCTATAATGTGCTGCAGTATGTGACACAATGCCACTTAATCACTGTCAAACTGTCTGCCTTGTTGTTGCACTTTCAGGTCAGTCAGACACTCTGGAGAATGACAGATTATTACTGTCATTTATTGCACGTCTGATCTGTGCACATTACAATTCATGATACAAGGCCTCACAGGATTTCTCTCATTCCAGTTCAATCATGTGTGGGTGAGACCCTGACAGATCCCTATCGTAACTTTTCACCGCAGCCGCTCCGGCACAGAATGGCTACGTTAATTTCTCCAGGGGGGGCTTCGAGTCCCTGGATCTTAAACTTTGTACGTAACTCTGCAACGTAACAGTTGCAGTCCCCAGTCACAGCGCGCCGTTCTCGGGCTCTGACACACTCCGAGATGCTGTTATATAAGAGCAGCCTTTCATTTCAGAGGCCTTTGCTGGGTGCATAACATGCAGAGGGAAAGGTACGAGGGAGTTAGAAGCCTCTGGTGCTGAAAGACGTGTTGTCGGAGGAAGATAATGACAGGAAGATGCCTGGTTTTTTGTTGATACTGACATGTGCGGTACTCTGACGAATATGGGAATGGACTTGGACTGACAGCAAAGAGCTTCACAAAACTATCAAAAAGAAATGTAGTCACAAAAGACTTAATGTTCATGTATATATTTCTCTGCTTTAATGTCCCCCCATCCATCAACTACTCTCTAGGAAATGTGTTAAAAGCCTTTCCAGGAACTTTTTGCCAGGTTAAAAACAAACAAAAAAACAGTTCTGGCTCAAAAGGTCATAAACGACACATTTTTATGTAACTGTTATAATCCGTGTGGTGTAATATTTATAAAACGAGCGTAACACATTTCTGCTGAAAATCTGATCCTAAAAAGGGGACGGATTAGGGCCGCAGAGACTACGATGTCATTTTGGAAATGACCTCCTCAATCAGGCGGTCGCAGACTATCAACAGGAAAGGAGAGAGAATCAGAGGAAAAATACCCGAGTGAGACTTTACAGCTTTAGTTTACGGTTGTTTGCGCTGAAATAAAATGAACCCATTGTGATCTTTTTTATTGCGAGACTCCGAATGGAGCAGACGGAGATAAAACGGATATGATACAAACGTCCAAATGAGTTGCATGAACCATAACAAGCCTTGATGGCAAATGTTCAAAGGAGCAGGATTAGTGGATAACATAGTGACACACACACAGCTTTTCATGCATCATTTTAAAGCATGTGATATGGGTTAGATGCAACATTTAAAAATCTGAACGAGATCTACAAAAACTTTTGATTACAAATAAAAAACAACAGTATTAAGGTAGCCTGGCCCAGTAAATTCTCAATTACAAAAATGAATTAAATATGACCCAATTTCTGGAGTCTGCAGCAACACGCTCAGATTACATTACATCACTGACACTATCTAAAGGAAACTGGCAACAGACATGCTTACTTAGATTTAATGGGGTCAGCACAATTAGACCAACACACGCAGCGTGCATCGTTCCATATTAAATCTTCTTAAGCTACAAAATAAAAACACGACATTCTGAGAACACTTTTATTTTGTCGACTACAAGTTAAAGAAGCTTCAAACCGCACTGCAGGACCGACTCCTGCGTGCATATCTGTCCCCGTTTGTTGTTCTGCAGCGTAACGTAGTGACACGGGGTCAAGTGTGGAACTTATTGAGTTTGTAGCTTTAAAAGGCCGAGCTGGCAAAGTGTGCAAACAACATGTGCTTAAAACTGTTAAACACAGACATAAGGAGGCGAATATAGACGCAGATTAGAGGTCAAGTATTGGATTTCCAAGAGACGATTGATCAGTGATCCCCTTTCAAAGGAGGATTAAAGGGTTAAAAGACGCCTAATGTAAGCATTATAACTTGTATGTATTTATTATGATTGCAGGGACAGAGAGAGAGAAACAAGTCAAAGGCAAATAATCATGAGTGTGATTCCCTGTGTGAATGCAGCGATGATGTTAGGGTGCACACACCAGCACTGATGCAGCCGATCTCAGAGGAATAGAAAGATTTAGACAACTCGAGCGCTTGACCTGAGGTCACATACACTGAAGGTTCACTTGGAATGGCAGCGGGGCTCTGAGCGGCATCTCAGTAAACTCCTAGAGCTTAATCTGCACTAATAAATCTATTAATAGGCGAGCACCTGCACGCCGTGGGATTAAGACATGTTTTCCTGCCTCGTAGGGGACGCGATCGTTTACCAAAACCGCGCAGTGCTTTTCGACGAAGGAAATTAGAATTTACTACCACTGAGATTAACATCGCTTTGCATGAATAGTTCGCCCTGTGCATTGTGAAATACTATCATAGCAGGGCTTGAAATTACAAGCAGGCATAATGTAAGGAAACATGAGTACGAGCACACGTCACTGTGGTCTGATACACTATTAATAAGCACGATGACAAACGTTCAAGTCTCTGAAATCACAACTCAGTTGGCAATAGCACACATTCATCTGCTTAATATAACAAGTTGTAGTCTTGATTACATTTTGAGGATGCAGTGAGCACACAGAAAGCGATGTACACAACAACGACTAGATTCCTCCACAGCACTGTGTTTGTGTAGTGGGATGTAAAGGCTTGTATGGGCTGATCCTGGTGTACAGGGAGTGCGAGTGCAGTGGCTCAGCACTCTGTGGTAGCACAGGCGAGGAGGATTTGTTTACAAGTTTAGGGAGCAGGAACCACACCTTCTCTCTGCGCAGCAGCTCCGTCACAGATGACGGACGATGAACTGCTATCCATTCACTGGCTTGAATAAGGATGTCTAGTAAATATATATCGATCGAGAAACCATCAGTAGCAGAGATGATTCCCATGGTTAATATTTAAACGCTATAGCAGGTACTTATCCAAGAGTAATTGTAATCATCAGTCATTATGTACTCAGGTTAACCTCGTGCTGGTGATGCTCGTATTAATCATGCAGTTTGTAAAGTTGCATGCGCACATATTTAAGATAGAGGGGAGCGAGGTGAGCCAAGGAGTGGCCCTGGCATGGCTTTGATTATATAAAGGGCCTGTTCAGCACCCAGGCACCGTGTGACAGGCTGAACCAATGACGAGGCCGCAGCAGTCCTGGGTTGCTGACCTCGCGAAACTGGCACAGGAACAAACGGCTGGGCTTTAGTTAGCACTCACACACACTCACGCTCGCACAGGCTCCTCTCAGCCAGCTGAGGCCTGGGAAGGTGCAGAGGAAGGAGTGCTTATTCACTAGAGTTTGGGATGGGCTGTGGTGCAAATGCAGCTTGATTGCAATGACACAAAGAGTTGATGCGAGGACTGTGGCCGTGAATTGATTACATTAGTCATCAATATGTTAATCCGAAAGAACATTTAGACGTGCAGGGAGCTTTGTAACCTGTTTTTTGTTATAAGTTAAATAAGGATGAGGTCACGTATCAGCTCGCAGCGTCCAACCATGCGACTGAGGTTTCAGTCACAACCGCCAGCTGCCAAAGCCATAGTGCTGTTGGCAGCTCTTTCATATACAAACGCGCTTACCCAGCATCCACCAGGGCAAATGTAAATATTTAGTAAACTGTCATATTGTTACCCATGAAACAGTAGGTGCAGATGTTGCATAAAAGCAAGTTCATTCGAATGTCTGCACAAAGCGGTCTCTTTCTCTCTCTCTCACACACACACACACACACATCCCAGGAAGTAATTTAGCCAATCATGACGCTGACCCAGACAAACACACAGCAATGTAGGTTGAGGAGCTCTTACACAGGTAGTGACAGCTCAACAGTCACGTCCTCATCATCACACAGGCTTTCATCATGTGTTTAACTGGGCTGAAGCTGCGTTCAGTTTCATTCGGTTCATCGGGAAACCCGACTGATTACTCTACAGCTGTGTGATCTGAAACGCAGTCAAAATCAATGCTGTACAACGAAAGAGTAGCCCGCATATACTGTTGCATTACATCAGCTTCTCTTACTGCAGGATGTGATCATGTGTAGGACACCATCTTTTTCCTAACACACACTTTGTTTAACTCGCGCAGCTGGGAACATTTTGTTCTTTCACCCGAGAGAAAACATCAGCGATCTTTCCCTTTATCAACATCAACTGTTACAAATAAGAGAATGTTCTCACAGTACAACAATAAAATCATCCTGAATATCATTTTGATATTATAGAAGAAACTAAATATAACAAATTCAAAGACTATAGAACCAAGAAATCAGTGTAACAAAGAAAACAATGTGTTCATGGGTCCCACATACACTCGTTTAATTAATTAACCTTCTCCATTCAGACGGGTGAAATTAACTTGATTACAGCGACTGCTGTCAAAGTTCAGTTTTACTCGACGGGCGTGCAGTCATTCAGGATCTGGAAGGTCATTGCAGATGTATTAATTAGCACTTGAACTGTCCAGGACACCGTCAGCTATGACATCATGCCCTAATCCCTTCATCTCGTTCAGGGACTACGTCTCTCCATATTTGGGCTCCGAATGGACCTGGCCTGCGCTTACCGCTAATCCTAATCCATTTGGCACTAAACTGCACAATATTGCCCAGGTGGAAACTGCACCAGATGGGGAGATAACTGCTGCAGGCTGCTGGGACTGATATGTCTGGCAGCCTACCCTAAACCAATCAGACAGGGGACTTCCTGATACCTTATTATTAGTTAGACGCTGCCAAAGTCTGCGCGTTGTTTTTGTGTTTACTTCCACCATGGAGGACCGATACACTAGATTATAATTAGGGATGCACGATATTGGATTTTTTTTGCTGATATCCATTATACCGATATGTCCAACCCCTTTTGCCGATTTCGATAGCGATACATTCAGCACGTTTTTTTCCACTTAATTGCAGAGAACATCAAGTCTCCTCTGTAGTGGAGTTGATATCATGCCTACTCTTATTGTAGAGATGCAGAAATAACACAATACAGTGCTTTTTTTTTTTAATATGTTAGCATTCACTGGGCAATATAAGAAAAGTACTTAAACTTAGGCTATGTACAAAATGCCATATTTATTTGTATGTAACATTTCATTTCAAATAAAACTTTTCATACAACTCAGACCGGCTTGGACGATGAGATTTGGCTCCTCCTCACATGACCAGTGCTGAGCAACCATTGCAAATAGCAACCTTGCTGTCCGTTGCGGAAACTTTGAAAAACTGCAAACGTCTTGCACCCTTCTTCACGCTTGACGGAAGAGGTGTGGTGCAGGCAGTGGGTGCGGCGAGTTGTCGTAGCATTACGTCAAGCTTTTTTAGGGAATCATCGAGCACTTAGGCAGAATTAAAGCGGTGATTTATCGGCGGAAATCATAATAATATCGTGCATCTAATTATAATCTGTCAAAAAGGACAAAAGGGATATATAATTTAAATTATCCCAAAAAAAAAAGATGCAGACAGCTTGTCTGAGATACTGTGCATGGCATTCATAAATGGCACGGATGAACGAGCCAACAATACAGCCCTTGAGCCAATCAGCGAAAATGTCATACATGACGTGATCCATCGTCTCCTTGAATCTGGCAAAAAACCAGACCAAACAGTTTGAGATTTTAAACATGAAAGGCAAATAAAAGCCCCAGACTTACTGCACATTATGACATAAATAATATAAGGAAACTGCAGCTCGCCCCAACCAACAATGTAACGTGCAGCTCTGCCCGAACAAATCAAAAGAATGTACTCGAAGGCTGGTGAAAGTAGGAAGTAATGCAGTTTTAGATCACAAAATGCAGGTTGGAGTGCTTCATAAATCACTGAAATACAGTATATACAGTAGCAGTATACAGTACAGTAGGACAAATGATAAACTCTGCTAGTGATTGGCTTTTTTGGTGTTTAAATTTAGCATAAATATTCAGTTCACTCAGTCTATCTCTTCAAAAAAGGCTTTTCCTACAAGATCACAGGGCTACTTTTTGAGTAAAGACAACAAACACAGTATCAATCACAGACGAAGCTGTGCACGGACATGACTTTTGTTGTGCTGCATTCTTAAAATGAATGAAACAAATAGACCGAAACAGTACATGGTGATGTCTCACAAAAAGCAGTTGTCGTGCTGGATCTCACAGATCTTAGGCTTTACCCTTTACAAGCCCATTATAAGTGGCTATTGTGTGGAGCTTAGCGAGCAAACCACCAAGATCATTACAGACACGGGAGGACGGCTGCACAGTCAGAACTTTGGATTGACCACCACAACAAGCAAAACTGGCCATGTCAGCGCCGCAAAGTAAGCCCATTGCTGGCGCATTATGTCTCTGATTAGACGGTTAAAGGGATCAGGATTAGCTTAAAGAAGTCCAAGGGGTTTGGGTAGACTGAGAGGACGACAGCTAGGGCAAACACGTGGAGGGAAAGGAAATGGTCTGTCATCTGTTTACCCTTGTGAACTATGTAGGTCAGTTCTAGGATCTGCCATTTAGTAAAAGCAATACAAACGCACAAAGACTGGATTTCTGCAGCGTACACAACAAGGCAGACGTGGGTAGAGAAGTGTGTGTTCATAGTGGGTGCTCTGCATGTTTGCAACGTGCAGTCCTGTCTCATGTACAAGGAGTCTTATATGTTACATATGGATTATAGTATGTGTCACAATGGTTTGTATGCATTTAAAAATGATGGTCACTTTTATGCATATAAAATACTAAATATACTCTGCTGATAATATATTTATACATGGCTTTATGGTGACATCTGTTTTGTAAATGGCACAACATGTCCATCAGGTCATTGGAACTTTTTACAAGCTTTTTACACTTTCTCCGCCAAAACCAATGACTAGATGGACGACGCATCTCCATCTGCTCTAATAAAAAACAAAAGTGATGCCAAAATAGCCCCGGTGATAGGCGCTGCCATCCTGCGATGGTGACGTCATTTGAAACCAGAGTTACACAGTAGAGATCCGCAGGTGGAGCGGCTGTAGCCACTTCCGTTAACCAAAATATGCTTAAATTACTGGAAAAAACAGCAAAGATCCCGCATGTCGGCGTGTTTAACATCTTCTTGTGTTGGTCTGAAGCAGATGTTCACAGATATGTAAACTTCAATGACTGTACTGATTGTTTTAGTTTCTCCTCTACTCTGCTAATCAGGAACACATTGGCTGCAGGAGCAGTATGTGTCGACAGAGCTGTCAATCATCCTTTTTACAGCATCAAATAACTAATTAAAAGTAAACTTATCAGAAGAATGAACACTTGGACGTAAATCAGTACGATAAGAACTAACTATAATGACAGAAGCCATGTTTGAGAAAAACATATTTTGATTTTATAGTTTGACTCATGTCCCATCTGTTAACATGGAGGAGGCGGGCTTTATGACCTATACTGCAGCCAGTCAGCAGCGGGCGATAGAGAGGTTTTGGCTTCACTTTTAGGGAGCTGTCATGTTTTTATACAGTCTATGGGATAACGAGTAATTTCTGGTTGTACTTATTTATCACGCTATCACGAGATAATGTTGCAGCTTGACCGTAACATCAAATGATCATAACTCGTTTCCCCAGAGCTGTAAAAGCACAAAACAAGCATAGAAACAAGCTTATTAGTGGGGGCAGCATGGCATGTTGTGGTCTGTAATGTCACAGCGACCAGCTGATTGTTTTGTTTTCTGGATTGCCGGAAAATTATCCTGTTATCACGAGAAAATGAGCTTTCAGATAATGGTCCAAATGAATCTGTTATGATGGGAAAACCAGCTTTGTTTTCCCGAGATAACGAGGCAAATAAGTCGAGATCTCAAATGTATAGACGCATGTCCGCTAAGGGCTTCTGTACATAAGGGTTCTACTATGTTGTATATGGAAGTGGGCATTTTTTTTACCTATTTTACAGGTTTAGTGTTTCTTTGTACAGATTACACTGCAAAGCTGTTTTTGCTGCCTGCGTTTGCTGCATGAGTATATAATGAACTTTCCTCTTCAAGGGAAAATGCTTCATAAGCATCCTGTACTTATTAAAATAACCTTCATCACTTCCCCGCTTGCTGCGATCACAACACCTGACTGTGTCTTCTGTCTCTTTCCACAGCAAAGCGAACCCCAAACAAGCAACAAGAGTGACATCAAGTAAGTAACAAACACGGTGTGACACCAGGCCTGATTCAATCAAACCTGCCACGGTCATTTTGATGCTGATGTGTTGGATAGATGGTCCTGACAGCTGCATTTCTTTCCTAATGCTGCAGACATCTTTGCTGCATTTTAACACAAACACATTTTGAAGTGTGGCGTGTGTGTGATCCGTACACCTCTGTGGCAATTCAGCTGTGTGTGGCTATATTTAGGCTCCTTGACAAAAAGGCAGAAAAATGATGGAGACATTTCTTTAAATTATATGATTGCAAATTATATGTTGCTGGAACAAGATGACGAGTATTTGTAAACACTGACAATGCTACCATAACTGGGAAATAAACTGCTGATGAGTCACTGTGATGACGCAAAACAACTGGAAATAGAAAGGAGCCTGAGCACCGAGGTGTATGCAGGATCTAGTAGTGCCTGTGTGTGTGTGTGTTTGTGTGTCTAGCGTGTGTGGAATCGGCTGAACTTCATGATTATGTTGCAATCTGCAATGCAGCATTGCAATCAGCTTAATGTATACACTGATATAATCTTTCATGGTGCAGTAAT
Organism: Semicossyphus pulcher; assembly: GCF_022749685.1. Classification (NCBI taxonomy): domain Eukaryota; kingdom Metazoa; phylum Chordata; class Actinopteri; order Labriformes; family Labridae; genus Semicossyphus; species Semicossyphus pulcher. The sequence continues at coordinate 18,055,201 of NW_027211637.1, forward strand.
GTATGTATGTATGTGTGTGTTTCCAGGTGAAGATGGTGGGTACGGCTTACAGAGTGAGGAGGTTATTTTGACGCCTGAAGATGAAAACCCTCTCAGGAGAATACTGCAGGTACACACACTCTCTGTTTTCCCCTAACTATCTCCAGCATCAGCCCTCTATCTTTATCCCTACAAACACACACACACACACACACACTGGGATGCACACAAACACAACAGAGCATACACACGCAGCTGTACTGCTTGACCTTGGATGTGAGTGTACTGTTGGTCTCACATTCACCTGACACATTAGAGGTCACATTCAACTCTCCTTAACTACTGTAACCAGTGCTGAAACTCTCATCTCAGTTATATCATACCATACATTTGGTACATCATACCAAACACTTTATAGCCACTGTACAGGTCTTTTTAAATAGTGCTAAATTAGCCCAAATGCTATCCAATGCGATGTGCTACCTGAACAAAGCTAGAGGGGCAGTTTAGTGTTTTACAAACAAGACAACACTGCTCCATCCTTTAAGATTCAGTGAGGATTGAAACATATGCATATTAACTGACACTTAATAGTTAGTTAAAAGAATGGTAGTCTTTTACCATTTGAAATGATATATCACGGCATGCTTAATGGATAACTTTGGCTGTGAAATGATTGTGCGTGATCAAAGTACATCCACAAAAAATTCTTGTTTTTGCCGCTGACAGGCTCAGATTGTTACTCCTGGTGTCTGACAACATTACGGAAAAGATCCCTACAAAAATCGTCCTTTTTTTAAAGAGTAAGATCCTTTTTGTGTAACCAGAAACAGAAGTCTCGCTCAAGGAGAAGTCTCGCTCTGAAATCCCACGACTCGGCGCAATTGCCCCAGGGGATTATGTTGCAGCCATTGTGGGCGTAACGGTTACGGTGGAGGCCAAACGTTTTTGTTCCTATGAGTCATTTCGACACCCAGATTTGTAAAAATAGGGACCAGGTTTAAAAATAGCAAACTTTATGAGGGAGGTAGGGTAGGTTGTGCCCCAAAGAAAGCTTGGTTTGCAACCATCGTCTGGGATAATTCAAGAGCTGCTAGACGGTACACACAGATAACTATGTTCTTGTTTAGTGGCTGCATCAACCAAAAACCTACATTTCTCAACCAAACTCCTTCAAGTTGACCAGTTTGCCACTTGTATCCGTTAATGGCATTCCTTAACACATTTTTGCTATGAGATCATCTTCCTGGTGTTAAACAACAGCTAAGTTACAAGACACGGCCCACACAGCAATTGTTTTAGCTGATAAACACCTTTGCACAACTTTTGCGGGCCGCATCATCCTTCTTAGTATCCAGCCCCTGAAACGGTGCACAGCTTATGAGCATGTCTCTGAATTAACATCTGATTGTCCTCTAGAGGACAGTCAAAAAATGCAAAACTGTTAATGCTCAACCTTTGTTTGCTAGTTCAATGCAGTTTCTCTAATGTCTTCTTTCTTTGTATGTCTCCAGCCTTTTAAATGGCACCATGCAGGGATGTCTCACAGTAAGAGGAAGCTGCTGCAGTCTCTGATGGGGCCTTATGGCCCTCTGAGCGTGTCTTACAACGGGAAGACCTGCATTCTGTTCAAGGCGAAGCGCCTGGCAATCCGGTACAGGAACCATACCTTTATCGACCTGACTGAGAGAGTCTTCAACCCCAACTCGCCCGTAGACACTAAAGGCTCCATCTGTACCAAAGAGAAGGCTACGTAAGTCAGAAGTACTGCTTTTCTGTATCTATTACACAGGCAAACAGACAAAACTACACAAAAGCGGGAATAACACAATTTTTTTTACTCTTGATAGCTGAGAATTTCTCTGAGTTTTTGTCTTAAATCAGACGTTTTATAAATCTGGTTTTGTTTTGCAACAGGCTCTCATTAAGGTTTGGTGACGTGGAGGACTTGCGGGGTCTAGTAATCAGGTAAATATGTATTGTCTTTATATTTATCACTGTAGAGAGTCCATGATTGTATGAGAATAGGGAGTATACTTGAGTGTGGACTTCGCAGTTATCTAACTCTGTCTCCTCTGCCAGGCTTCAGATGTCAAACACCTTCTATGAGGCAGCTGGTCAAAACTGGTTCACACTAGACAGCGTTCACATCCACTACAACTGGACGCAGGAGGCTACGTTCAACGCCAGCGAGGTCTACGCTCCTGCCACTTCGTCCTACCATTGCCAACACGTCAGCAGCCTGCACAAATATGACACCCTGCTAGTGCCCAGCTCCCACACTGACACATCCGCTAACTGGCACATCACTTTCACTGATTTCCAGGTACACTCCTTGAGTAATGTCTGCACATTCACTGTTGTAAAATAGTCCTTTTCCCAGTGTGTCCCACATGTGTGCACGTGTCTGTATGTTTTCCAGCCATTTCCTTTTGTGTTCCTTCTGTTTGGCTGTCTGTCTGTCTGTCTGTTTACCGTCTGTTTGGCATCCTGTCAATCTGTCTGCACACTCTGTTTAGCCATCTGCTAGGCTTTCTCGACCTGTCCATCTGCCCAGTGTCTCTGTGCCTGATAAGCCCAATAAGAGCCAGTTGTCCTCTTTTCTTCAGACTAATCTCATCTTTCCGCCTTCTCTGTCTTCTTTCAGATCCAGGCCTTCAACGTGCAGTCGGACAAGTTTGCGTCGGCCAGCGACTGCGCCACTTTCCTGACACCGGCCATCCTGATGGGCTTGGTGACATCTTTGATCCTGCTCCTCGTCCTGGCCTACGCCCTGCACATGGTGGTACACCTCAAGCACATCGACCGCTACGAGGAGCACAAAGCGACCGTCTACTTTCCCCGCAGTCCGGAGGCAGAGTTGCCCGACAAAAACAGCCTGTGAAGGGAAAAAAAAAAAAGAAGAGCTGGAGGACGACAGGCGGGGAGAGAGAGAGAGGGAGAAAGCTGAGAAGCAAAGCTGAGGGGAGTGCAAGTGATGAAAAGAGTGAAAAAGTATCCTCCACTGAATATTTGTTCAACAAAAGACAACTTTGCCTGTTCTCATGAAACCTTGTAAGTCTTAACTACTTTAAGTAAATGCAGACCTTGGTTGGATACTTTTTCTTCTTTCCTCATTGACCTGCATCTTGGCATCCATTTTTCTAATAAGGCCTTTGGATGTTCAAGCCCTTCCCCGAGAGATGTCAAATGTCAAAGGTCGAGGACCGCCCCGGGGCCCTGAAGGGCGACAGCATTTACAGGCCTTTACCCCAGTCAGCCATTAAAACCACAAAAGACTAGCACTTGTAGCTAATACAGCTAACATCAGATGCTCCTGATTATATGTATGTATTACATGGCTCACAAGTGTCACATTACAAGCTTCCATCACACATTGTCTTTCCAGCTTTCATTACAGTGTACTTTGTCTAATACTGCTGCAAGAAATATATGCTTCAAACGGCCAGCTTTATAGCTGAACTAGCCGTATTAGCTGCATGCCATAAAAGGCTGGTCTATCTCGGCTAGCACAGTGTTTCCTGATAAAAAGGATTACAGAGAGTCTTGCATGAGTTGCAGCTTAAAATAATAAAATATGGCACAAAGTAGAAGGAGCTTGAAAAGCTATGGAGTGTAAGCAAGAGAAATATTGGGAACCACTGGTCTAGCATCTGGCTGGAGTGAATGGACTCGCACTTCTGGCCCTTCAGAGCCTCTGGCGTCTCTCACCCCACCCCTGAAAAAGACTGCTGCTTGGGACTTAACTGTGAAATGGCCTTTTACAGACCAGCCAGACGAAGGGGGTTCTACAAACTAGCACAACATTGGTTAGTTGCGAAAGCACTAACAACAAACTATCAAAGACTATACAAGGAACTATGCTGCACACGACTGCCCATGCACGGGCATGGCAGGAATGCGGGTCTTGCGATGACTTGTCTCTCTGAGAGTCAAGCGTTTGGACAAGGGGGAGGCCATGGGTCCTCCATCCACGGCACTGGGTTTGACTGCCAAAGTGAAGCTTCAAAGGAGTTGCCATAAAATATGGTGAGAGACAGAGTGAGACAATGTGAAAATGTGAGCTAACCGTTACAGCTATGTACAAAACAAAAACACATACATGTACAGAAGTGTCACTCTGCGGAGGTCTTTTTTTATATACGATGTAATCATGAACTACTATTAGGTACAGGATGACTATGCTAATCCTCATAACCAAAAGGATATTCAAAGCTGTAGATACATTAAGATCTCTATACGATCATAGCTGTTTACTATCTTCAACTATTGCACAACTAATAAACATAGGTACAAGTAAGACATTGTGCTATGAGGATTGGTGAAGTATCGATGCATATGATTTTTTCTACAACGTATTAACGTATTAAACTGTCTGTCTATTTGTTTTACCCTGGGCCAGCCAATGTATGGTCCAGTTTCATCAAACTGTAAATTACAGTACAAATTCCTACCATAGAAGGACAATACTATGGAATGCCGTCCACCCATTGGGACTTATAGATGCCATTATTACGCCAGAAGCCACACTAGCAGCAGTAACAGCATCAGAAAGTCATTACTACTGATAAAAACACTCAGCATGACAGTAAATAGATATCTTAACATTCGATATGGCAGTTCTGTCAATCTGTAGCAGTGTGAAATGTGTTCTTTGGTCATAAATGTATCCTACAAACTATGAAATGAGTGGAGGCAGTTTGTCCAAGGACCGACTGATGTAGATTGAACAATAAATGATATTCAGAGGAAAAGGTGTGCTGTGTTTATATGTTAAGATATTATATTCTACTGCATTCTGGAGCACACTAATCGCATCATTTGCTAAAGCTTTCCTTTTGATAATAACAACCAACCCCACTATCAAACTTGTCTAGCCTAACCTCCTCTGCCAGCTCCGACTCCCCTCCTGAGTGCCATCTGCTCTGTCCTCTCACCTCTCTCTGACCTAGAGTGTCAGTCCCAGACTAGGACAGTTTACCAGCCGGCACCCATCCAATCACACACTTTCATATAGGCTACTTCATAGGCAATCATAGCCTTATTGTTATCTCAAACCAGAGCCCAAATGTCACCTCCCTACCTGTCATAAGATGCCCTCATTGAATAAGTATCCAAGAACATTGCATATTAGATTTCCAAGGAGTTAAGACTCGATAACTAACTTAACTCAAATGCAATATCACACAGGATGTGCCCCAGTCTAAGAGTTGGCAAGAGCTTCCTACTGATGAGCTTATTGATTCTGCAGGTGAACTATGCTAAGCCAACACAGCAAAAAGAACAAAGAGCCGATAAAGTGTTATTCCCCCATTATTTTCTGCAGCTTTGGAATTTTTTCAACTTAAAAACTAGACTGTAACAAAATTGGTTTAAATTAAAAACAAGACAGTATCATTTGCAACCCAGCAAAGCCCAAGAAGACAAAATAATTGAATTAAGAATGCCCTCGTTATCCAAATTAATCGTCACCCTTTGAAGCCATACTTGTGTTCTACTGCGACATCTAGTGGCTACCTGTGGTCCTAGCAGCTACAAGCACTGCACCATGACAACTGTGCGTTTGGAAGCATTAATTGTAGTACTTTAGTACAGAAATTACACCCAACGTTCAGTATTATGTTACAGTTAAATAAAGCTAGTGTGCTTTGAATTTCGACATTTATGTGGTGCCAGTTTGCTGACTTAACACCTAACTGCAATGTCAATTTCCTCTCCCAGAATTCACCTGACAGACCGGAAGTGTGGAAAGGCGGCAAAAATAATAGGGATATGCGCCTACAGGTAACGAAAGGTATTAAAGTAGCTACATGTTTTCATCGGATATGAATCAACTTAATTTTGGATAAAAAAGATAAAATTTGAACGGTGTGTTAACTCTGCGGATTCATTGTGATAACTGGAATGCTTGCATGCTTATGTAAGCGACATCAGCATTCAGTCATAAGCAACCCATAGTTTTAGAGTAATGCTATTTGAATTTATTGAACAGTGGCTTTTATATCAGCGTCTGTAGGCTACTTCCGTGATGTCACAGATCCTCCAATCTCTAATAATCTCATTGAATCCTGCAGGTAGGTTTTAGAATTATTTATTTATTTATTTATTTATTTATTTACTTAGTTACAATTCACGAGTTGACTTATATCTGCAACTGCTAGTTTTTCTATAAGTTGTTCTTTCTACTTGATACATTGAATATCCAGCGAATTTCATGGAAATCATTAGAGTTTGATAGACTGTGTGGCTGGAGTAAAGTTCATGGTGAATAGGGCTACAAAATGAGGTGTGGTAATTTACAACATTTTACGTTTTGATCTGAAGATGTGGTGCGGGGTTCACCAAAAAAATATCATCATTGATCCTTTTGAGTCCCTGAATATCAGTACCACACTTGATGCCAATTTGGTCATGTTGATGCAAGTCCTACAAATAAGCAGACCTAAACAAGTTTTCCTTAGGTCTATAAGTTAATGTGTCCAACAGTGAGACTTTGCTGAACAGAAGTACACAATTCAGAGCTTTATTTATATCACACATGAACTTTTGAGTTCTGAAGACTTCAGAATTAAAATGTAGAAAACAAACAAACCTTGCGTTAAAAAAAAACTTATTGTACACAAATGTACAAGTACACAAACTGACCTGTCATGTCGTTCACTGGCAGTAGTACAGAATGATAAGGGTTGACATTGATTGTATGAGGCTATTGATTATATTGAAAATGTAATTTTATCAAACATCCACTAGAGGTCAGGATAGCTATAAATTCAGTAATGTGCACTACAGTGAAGAACAGTATGCTGTATTACAAGACCTGTAAAATGTGCTTTTCTTACAGGTGGTCATATACGGTGACATTCTCCTGACCAGGTATAGTGTGGCCTGGTGTTTTCTGTGTGATAATTCACTTATATTTGCAACTGTGGCGTGACATTTTTGTAAGTATGTTTTTATCAGAAGCATGACAAAGGATTTTATTAGTAGTTCAGTTTTATTACCTAAGTCATACAAAAACAGAAACCCTGCTGTGTGGTTTTCATGAGGTCATGTGGAGGAATATTTTTAAAATTTGTCTCGCCTTTAAAGGCCCAGGCCCAGTTTTTTTTTTACAATATAATTTATTGGAAAAAGGTTTATTTAATGATGAAACAGTAAAATAAGAATAACAAATATATGTCTGTTCAGCTCCTCAAATAGTTATATTTAAAGTTGATTGTTACTTATGTCTGCACTTTTAAAGTGTACCTTTATGCAACATGCTCTAGATGGCACTGTTTACTTATATCACAGTGTCTATTTGCTGCCTCTGGATGTGTTGTAACTCCTCATAAATGTATTATAATACATTAAAATTTGTACCTACTGTGACCAATCATAAGAGCAGAAGTACAGACTGAATTTAAAAGGTTTTGGTTTCTTCCGCAGAGTACCATGGTCAGCGTTAGTGACCATAACTCTGCAACATATTGAACCGCATTAGCTTGAATCATGACAGTGCTAAAGCTTCATATTAAATTGAACACATAAAACTTTGAAATAAGGAGTAGTGGAGATTTATCAACAGTTTTTAACGACTGGGGCAGAGATTCTTTGTGTTGAAAGTGAAGCTGGAGACGTCTGTGCGAGCAAACTTCCCTCAGCGGCCCATAATTTCTCCCCTCCTGAGTCATGGACAGGAAAGTCATGTTTAGTGTTTGTTGTTAATCTCTCCCTGTGCAGAACTCCAGAGCGAGGATCCTCCGAGTGTTCCAAGCTGGGGATTCGGACTTTGTGGCCGCAGCCTGTGCAGAGACAGATAGGCCTGCCTGTTTTATATGTAAAGCTGCCAGCCAGAAAGCACAGGCCCGCAGGGTTCTCCGCACAACTCCTTTGTTGCAGCCAAACTGTCACGGGGTCCCACTGTCTAAGCTGCTTTGCATTCTGGGAGAACACGAGATGGGAAGGACGGTAAGGATGGAAGGTGGGTAAAGATGGACATTTTTAGGAATCCATGTTCAGACGCTTTTCACAAACTGTTCGAGGCCTGGATGACAGCATCAGACAACCTCTTTCATCCTTCAACCTTTCAGTTCTTCCGTTTCTCTTATTTACTCCGTGTTTGGTGTGTCCACTGTGGTAAACAGTTAGAGATAATATTGCTCAGCCCTCAGTGCCTGGGATTATTCGCCGCTGTCAATCATTGATTTGGCCCAATGGTGCACTTTGATGTACGTTAGGACTCGCTGAGTCGACTATTAATTGAACCTCACAGTGGAGCCAATCACAGCCTCCCAGTTCCTCGTCCTCTATCAGCAGAGCCGCAGTGAACGGCCTCATTTTAGCCTCTTGGGTCTGTTATCTTTGCAAATGAGTTGGTTATCAACAAGACAGCTTAGACGAAACAAATAAACAGTGCAGGGGTGGATCAGAGGAGCTTCCTTGCGTCTATACAGTAGCTCAGTCATGTCTTGGTTGTTTTACAAACATGTGCATCTTGTTTTGGTTCACAATTAGCCGCAGAAAAAATATCTGCTGTTATGAAGGGTTAAAAATAGGTTCTTTAGACAACTGTGCTTTGGCTGCATTTCAGAACATGACAAAACAATAATAATCTAATATAATGCCTGAAAGCGAGCAGTGTTTTGCCTCTTCATTTGCAGCTGTGAAGCTCAATGTTGTCAAACCAATACAGAGAAAGCAGACGGCACGAAAGAGGTGGGCTATCTGCTTGTGCTCTGTCTCGCTGTAATTTCCTGTAACACGGGGCATGGCTCTGGTTCTGTCGGCAAACAGTTCGCCTTTGAAGAATGATTTGAAAATATACATTTTAATAAGGTGCACTGAGGCACAGCCAACGAGACAGAAGAAAAAGATAAAAAGGAGATTGCGTATCTGAAATACGCTGATGATGGGAGAGAGGGAGGGGAGGGGAGGGGGAAATAAATGCTAGACAGAGAATAATGGGGGTAAGGAGAGGACTTGTAGCAGCAAGGTGTTTTTTTCTTTAATTGAAGTGGCTGGGGAATGTAAAATGGAATGGCATGCTCTGGGCGAAGCAATTGTGAGCATGTTGTGAATGTAGAGCACTTTAGCAGCATTTTTTAATCTGCTGCACAAAATAATGCAAATATAACAGACGTCGTCGCCGGCTCGACGTAATGAAGCCACCTCTCCCATCAAGTCTTTACTTTCAGGCAATCAGGCGGCCGCTTGAGTTATTTCACTCTGTTTGTTTGGAGATAGACGGGAAAATTGACAAGTTTACTCCTAATACAAAAGTCAGACTATAGACGCAATTGGATTTTTTTGTCTGTGGACACCCGTCATCATCCGTCTGTTACCCCTCTCTGTCTGTCTCTGATTTCTCACTCATCTCTTGTTTCTGTTCTCTCTCATTCCCACCCTTCTATTTTTAGGAGGAGTGCCTTTAATTATGCATGTTGTCATAGTGCTTTTAGCATTAGTGTCAGTTAAAAAGATGTGTGTGTATGTGCATGTATCTCACACAGGCACAGTACATTCCCTGCTTGCCGGTTGTTTACCTGGATTGCTTTGCATCTGATTGCAACCTCAGTGTGAGGACACCATATAAAGTGTAAGCCATGAGATGCGTTGGCCCTCGGGAGACGAGCAGTGCCGACATGACGGTCTAGAAACGGACCTGTACCCTCTTTTCAGACCTGATTTGTGGCTCCCTTTCCAATATTAATTACAGAATAGGTTATTAAAGTAATGTGCATCAGATTCTTTAAATATTTGACCATCTTTTATTTCTTATTGAATTTTTTACGACTAGAAAACAAGATGTTGGAAATGTTAAAGAACCATATCAATGCAAAATAATTCAGGGTTAGGGGTACGTAGTGGTTATGAGGTGTGTTGGTATTGAGATGATCAGTTCTGTAGCCTGGTCTTAAACTAGAGGCGTAGCTCTGTTTTAGGAAGAGCTAAGAGTGTGAAAATAGGGCGGTAGAGCGAGTGAGAGAGAACGTTAATGTCTGTACGAGTTACATGAAGCATCGGGGACCGGAGCAGCGGAAGAGCAGAGAAAGAGTGAACGGTAGCTGTATATACAACATAACTAATGTACAGTTTAGGCTGTGTTTGTGCGTAATAAAGACTACGACTCCTCAAAACTCAAGCCGCGCTCCCGTGTCTTGCTTGCTGCATGCTGCTGGCGAATTAAAGTGACGGGAGTTAGCGCCAAAGCTAGCTACAGCTTCCGTCCTACTTTAAACGTGAGTGCCTTCTGGGACTCTGGACAGCAGATTACTAATTTGTTCGTGGGCAAGCGTTATCTGCTGCGCTTCAATTATGAGGTTGTCACATCATTACAGTTCGAACTGTTAATATTTCACCAGCTTTGAACGATGTATCGAGTTTTGATTGAAAAGTGACAGCCCTATGTGGTGATCTGTGTTCACTGTTCGATAGCCGGTAAGTCAGCCTCGGTCTGCACTTCCTCCCAAACCAGAAGCCTGTAGACCCATGCTGATTTCACACCCGGCTCCTACTCACACAGGACACACTCTAAACACCAAATTATGTGTGCCCTTTCCCTACCTCTGTCATACCGCACTCCAGTTGCGTTTAATTTACCGGCCTGCCTTTCTGTCGCAACTTCTTCTTCCTCTCATTAAAGCTTTGGCCTTTTAAAAGCACACGGCTTCCCCCTGTCTATTCCACTGTCTGTCTGTGTCATCCCTGCACCCATGTTCTCCAATTTCATTGTTTTTTTCCTCTCCCTACATGCCCTCGTTTTCCCCTTTTTCTTACTTAAACTCCATCCAACCCTCTTCCTCTTCTGCTTCTTTCATCTCCTCTCCGACCATCTCCGTCCCTCCTCGCCCGGCCGCTTCATTGTTTTGATATATGACCTAATTACTTTGCTAATTGGGGTTCTTGTAGCTGCCACACAGTTCGGTGCTGGGGAATTCTATCTGGTTGGCTTTACAGTATACATAGAGGTCATAGTCAGTGTGATTGCTTGTCTCTTTCTGCTCTTCCATAGTACAATTGGAGTCTAAACACCAGAGGAAATGCTTTTGGTGTCGAACATGCCAGTATGTCTTGCTTCCATCATGTACTCTATAGTGGCTCATCAATACCACCGTCCCCCCGGCCATTATGGGACTCGCAGTCCTCCATCAGCTAATTTCTCTTTCATAAATGGCTTTAAGTTCTGATTCTTATCTCCGAGCAAAGAAATTGACTGCTGTAAAATTGCTTTTAAAGACAATTATGTTCCCTAATATGCATCCCATTCTGTAGATTCTTTTCAATGACAAATTAATCTCTGGTGTCCTTTTAAGAGAGCCAGAAGCACTCATTTCTCTCCTCTTCTCCTCCTGCTGTTTCCCAGGATAGCTTTCACTCTTCATTTCCAACTCTTTTCTCTTCTTTTGCTGAATAAGCTGTTTCTTTCTTTCACTGTATTGACTGCTTGTCAGGTCCGAGTCTCCTCCTGATCTGTCTGCTGCAGGAGAGCTTTTCCTTAACTTTCTCTCACTTACTTCCTGGTTCTCTTTATCAGAACAGCTATGCTGATTTTAAATGTAATCACACAGACACGTAGGGACATAGAAGAAAGATACTTTTTCAGGTTTGCATCTTATTATAAACCCTTTATTGTTATTTTTCACCTTTGAATAGTTCGTTTTGAACAAGATCTCAGAGACCAGACTAGCTTGTTGTTTACAGGAACTTTAAAGGTGGGGTATTATGCTAATTTCAAGCACTCTGTGATACCTGTGGAGTAGCTTAGTGTGATTTACAGTTTAAAAAAAATCCTAATTTTTCTCACGCTGGTGCTCTGTGCAGGCCCTCATACAGCCTCTGCCTGAAACGACTCAGTCAGCTCTGTCCCTTTAAGGAACCCTGCCCCTTAAAGCCAGCTTTCTTCTGATGTGTTTTGAAGCACCGCTCCTACCCTGTGGCCGTGTTACAACTTTGTCGGCAGAGAGTAAACTTCACTTTTTCAGTTTGAAATAAAGGTCTGCTGCTCTTGTCCTTTGGAAGAGTAAACACTGATGTCTTTCCTTCACAGCCAAAGAAACTTTCTCCAACACATTCTTAACCAACTTGACGAGCAGAGCCGTTGAGCAGAGTGCTGGAGTGAAAAAACATTTCCAAAGCCGACTGAGCTGCTGGATGTGTGTGTCCTTGAACTGTGCCAGTGGCAGGAAGTTCTGCTGTGTCTTGGGCAGATGCCCAAATATAGAGTTCCTCCACTTTGTGACATCACAAAGTGAAGCGTCTGGAGAAGTCTGACTGAAAGCGAGCGTTCACAGTAGCCTGCACACTGAGATGTTTTTAGCAGGGGATTATTCCAACATACTTTTACCTTCAGATTCAAAACTTCACCCACATTTAGTATGAACATCCAACATTGTAACATTATATATGTCCTCAAATGTGAACCAGCATAATAACCCCTCTTTAAGTTATAAGGACATTATACAGACTCTCTATCACAGCTGCATTGCTACAAGAAACCATTCTGCGTATTAGTGTTGAAAGACTTCAAATCTAAAACAATATCTGTTAAGTAAAGTTCACAAAAGTGCAAACATGCAACATTAAAATAAAGATTATTAATTTAAAACCTCCTTAATTATTTAAAAACTGGAAGAATTTAAGTCTTTAAGTACAGTCTGCTCCTGGAGGCTTTAGAGCCCTAAGCAGCTGCTAACTGCATCCTGCGTATGCTTCAGGCCAGCTGTGCAGGTATTCTCAGGTGCAACTTTTAGAGAAAATAGGAACATTAGCCATGATTAATAGTCTCTTGCCCCACATATCCAAGGAGGAATATCTGAACTTTTAACACTGAGGAACTACTTTATATCCAAGAAACTAAAATGTATATTATAAGCATTAGATTAGATTAGGTTGTTAAACATTGCTGAAGTATAGATTTTATGTGGAAAATAATGAGCAGTTTCCGTTATGTGACTGAATCCTGTGGAGAAAAACTTTCTCTCTTTTTCTAAAAGTGTTGAAATGGCATCAAAACATCCTCAGCAATTTCCTTAAGAAGCGACGCCAGTCTGAAAAATTAGGCTACCTTTCACCAGCACCGGAGGAATCTCTCAAGAGTCCAAATCAAACTCTGAGCGTAAGCTTTTAAATCATCTATTCAAGCGGGCGTACTGTATACTGACAGCTACTATTGAAGATGATTTCTCCCAAAAGCCTTTATTCGCTTTCCATCTGCTGTAACATTCCTTTTCAAAGAACTTCCTCGTACAATCACAGCCTTTGCCAACAGCACAGATCAAATGTTTAGTTCAAGGACACAGTTTGCAGTAAAGCAGGACGGCCCAGTAATCATTTATTTCTCCTATCCTGATTTCAGAAGGTGTCACACCAGGGACAGGCTCACCTCTTCTCACGCCGAGGCTTCCACCGCCCCCTGCTGTTCGTCCTGGCAACGCCTGGTGCAGTTTGTCCTTGTTTCCCGAGCCCATGAATCCTGCATGCGGGTGGGTATTTTGATCCATGACGGTGCATATTCCACCGGCAGCCGTGTTCCATCTCATCAAGTACAGTCGTCTGTTTCCCTGCCGGTGTTGATGGAGGAAAGTCTTTGGCATCTCATTATTAATTGAATTAAGGGCGGTATTTCTGGAGCAAGGTGAATTCTGGGCATGGTAACAAAGAATTATTTATAGTGTGCTTTGAAATTCCCATGCTCTAATGGGACTGAGCCCATCACTGTCTGTGTGGATAAGAACATTGAAGCTCTCATATGGACAGAGTCTCCTGCCTCCTGCCCTCTGGTGTTAATACAAAACCAGCCTAGACGGAGATACTTCAGCGCTGCGGTAGCTAAAAGTATAAAATATACAAACCACACCCATCATTTAACACGTCAAAGAGACATAAAGTGACTAGATGTCAACTTCGTGACACTCTGGTTCTAAAATAAAAACTTAATGTAAGTATTGTACTTTAAAAAGTATCAATAAAAAATCAGGACGCAAGACAGTCGTCCATTAAAAAGTGTTGCAGAGTTGAGAAGCATGATAAAGAAGATAAATCATTGAGTTATCAGCCTTTCCAGTTCAGTCATGCCAATATGCCGACCGCCTGATTCTTCACTCTGTTGTGCTTTGCAGATCTGACCTTGGTGCTAATGAGCTGCTAAAGATACAGAGAAGCTGGTAGCTCCCCGAGGTCAAATGAGGGGCAACAGGGAACCACTGCAGTGATGAAGCTCTCACACTGTTTAAAGTGTCAAATTATTTTTTTTGTCTGACACTTTTTAAAAAGTTAATCTTTCAGTGATATCATGGAAATTTCATTAATTTGTAAAGTTTATGACAATATTCAATGATCCAAAACAACACAGAATTTATAGCTTGGAAAACATCTCAAAATTGTCCTTAAATCAACATCTCTATATGGCCAGCCCAATCCAGATCTGAACCCATTGAAAACCTCCTGAATGTGATCAAGAGGAAGATGGATCAAATAAAGCCGAGCTGCTTGAATTTTTGTGCGAAGAGTGGCTTAACTTCACCCAGCAGCAACGTGACAGACTGCTTAAGAGCATGCCAAGATGCATGAACGCTGTAATTAAAAACCAGGTTATTCCACCAAATATTCTTTTCTGAACTCTTCCTTAGTTCTCATTTCGTTCTCTTTGGCGGCACCTTGTGGCAATAAAGGGAAATTGTGGGTGCATATGTCCCCGATAACCAGACGTGTACGGTTGGTTAGACTGTTTGCCTTCATCTGAATGTCAAATTTCTTTTTCTTTGGATTTTCACTTCTTTTTGAAGTTGTATCTGTGGTCATCGATCTTTCTTTGTTTGTTCAGCCATAGTAGATTACTGTTTACTCGCAACACTTGCAGAGACCGGAAAGCTAGCTCCGCCTACCCTCTCTGGCAGACCAACCACTGCTGGGTGATGGAAAACGCGTCACTAAGTGGGCGCTGCTTATGATTTTTTCCGTGAAAGTCGCACCAGACACCCAGTCCCTAATACTGCAAATGCAAAGGTGCAGTGGTCACCTGTGTTTTTCCAGAACTCTTTATTAGCTTTTGGGTGCCATCATGAACAGTTGCTGCACATTTTAACCTCAATGGTTGAGGTGTCTAAAATTACCCTAAAATGCTTCCACATGAATACACCTCTTCTACCACACAGCAAAACTTGCAATAATAGGACCTCAAATAATAAGGAGGAATATTTTTAAGCACACAGCAGGTGTTTTAGATGTATGATAATATCCATAGTTTTGGACTTATTTATGAAGCATAACTGCAGCAAGCGAGATAGGGCCTCGGGGACCTTTTCATAGTGGTGCAACATTAATTTAACTAGGTATTAAAATATGGAGACAAAAAAGCTGCTTTTGTACTGAATTATTTTCCAATGAACATATTAAAATAAATAAGATAATAGCTTATGTCGTATTTAAAGGGCCAGTTCGCTGATTTTCAACCTCAGTCCTATCATGCTATTGTAGGGAGCTAATGTCATTATTGTAGGAAATGTGTCTGTGCCTTTGGAGGACGCTATCCGCTTCTCCAATGAGCCCCCGAAAACCTCCGTCAGACTACGTAAAACAACAATCTAGCCCGCCTCCGATGTCACGTCTCGTTCAAAATCGTCAGGTTTGAAATGTAGACTGCAGACTCGAAGATTTTTTAGATGATCCACCGGTATATTCTCGCTGTATTTCTGAGCCACTGCCTGCAGCGATCAATGTCCTCGACTGGAAAACGGTCGTACTTCACTCCAGCGTCTCTCGCTGGGCCGTTCCTTTCAGAGAGAGGGGCGCAATGCACGCTGGGTGTTGTAGGAATGTAGAATGGGCGAAACCACGAGCTGTTTGTACGACTTTCTCCACAGCTATGGCGCCAATTTCAAATATTATTGCGTCTATTAATTACAGAGAACACCAGCTTTGACTGACAGTGGCTTCTTCCAGGTGTGAACTGCTCCTTTAAAGCTGCCGGTTTTACATTATCCCTATTGCATGAAAAAAGCAAGTTTAAAATCAAAGATGTCAGAATGCTTATTTTTTTCTTAAGTGTCAGTTACAGCACAGTTACCAGCAGCTTAGGTACACCCTGCTCTCCAAAATGAAGTGTGATTACAGCATAGAGAACGGATGAAATGGAGGGTTAGTGGAGAAACAAGAGGGGCTGTGGGCGTGTGAAGATGGAGAGGAGTACTCGGTCATTAGTCTTTGATGTTTTTTTTCCCTCTGATGTGACCCATGACTAATTCTCCTGCACGTTTTTTAACATGAAGGGTGTGTGCAGGACTTACTTAGGAATACATTAATACATGTAATGTATCAATGCATTTTTGTGTGTGTGTCCTCAGGTCGTCTTTCAGGTGATTTCAGGTCTTGCTTACCCAATTAATAACCGCGCCCCTCTGGAAACTGCATGTAAGCGTTGGTTTCAAGGTTGACTGGACTGTATAAAAATCCCTTTCTAATCCAGACTTTAGCCTCCTCCCTCCATCCAGGAAGTCTCCTGGGACATGGCGCTATCTCACATGCATGAATCCACTGTTTCATTAGGAATTATGTGGAAAAGTGCTCAGCTCCTAGCTACTAACCAGAACTGATACTTTTTATGTCGATGATTAATATCAGTAGAACTCTGTTATTCTCTAACTTGCTGTGTCGTTTGGGACATGGCTACAAGCTATTATTACAATAGAAATCATGAGGGACTAATGGGATAGTTTATGGGGTCCCATGAGAAGTAGTACACTGGGAGTGTAAAAGCAAGCCTTGGGAGTAGATAAGAAACATGCACTATTGTTTATATTGCAGGCACTTCAGCGTGTACAGTATTTTGCAGTCACATAATTAATCATTGCAGATGCCTTTATGCAATTACATAGTCACAATTAACCCTCTCCTGTGTGTGTGCTCCTTTATACTCAAAATAGTAATTAATTACCTGTCATTGTAGCACGAGCTCTAGAGGGGATGACAGCAAAAGGACGAGGATGGGATGGAGATAACTAATAAGAATGAGACTGAACACTTAAACTAAACTGCAACCATTTGTCTTTATTTCATTCTCTATGTTGTTTTTTTATTCAACATTCGCTCCACTTACTGTAGCTGCTTTTATTCAGACCACACTCTCAGGGGAGACGTTGGCCTCGTGTATAAAATCCCATTTAGTAAAGAAAAAAATCATTTCAAAACACCGCAGCTGATATTTTTGATCTGTTTTTTGCAGGTTTCCAGGAGTGAAGAGCATAACTGCTGTATGCCATATGTCACCTCTTTACCTCAGGGGAGATGGTGTTTAACAGGTTGTTGACTCGGCACTCTCTTCTCCGTACTGTCTGGCTGCCATCAGGCAACACCAGACTCAGTATGAACATGCTGAGGTAGAAAAGGAAGGTTAATATCATCATTTAAAGCTCCAGTGAGGAGTTTTTTGCTTGTTATGAAACAGACTGAAATTAATTCTGATTACCCTATACGAGCTAAAAAAGCAAACTAGACCATCAGCGACAAGATTGATTATTCCTATAAAGTTATTTTTAATGCCTGAAACTGCTGGCGGGGGGGTAGGTGTCAGACGAAGCGATTAACTGCACGCCGCCTTTGTTTACATTTTCCAGGGCAACATTTTTAAGTGAGTGATACATATAAACAAAGCAGGATGAGATCACTTAAGCATGAACAGTACAAAATCAGCAGAGAGATAAGAGGTACGGCATTGTCCACAGGGGGCGCCAAAATCAACACAAACCGCAAGTTCCTCACAGGAGCTTTAAAGTAATAATCTTTAGGTTTTAATTCAAATAAATGTCTGTGAAGTCACTATCAATAAATGAGGTGACACAATGGTGATTGAGCTGATGGCCCACTGATGAAAGCCTTTGTATTTGCAGAATTATGGACTGGGTGTCTGTGGTGACATTTGCTGAAAAAAATCACAAGCGGCGCCCAGTTAGTGACGCATTTTCCATCACCCAGCAGTGGTTGGTCTGCCAGAGAGGGTAGGCGGAGCTAAGCGGCTGCTTTTCCGGTCTCTGCAAGTGTTGCGAGTAAACAGTAATCTACTATGGCTGAACAAACGAAGAAAAGATGGATGACTACAGATACAACTTCAAAAATAAGTGAAAATCCAAAGAAAAAGAAACAAATTCGACGCTCAGATGAAGGCAAACAGTCTAAAAAGGAAAGCGACGTCAGCGAGGAAAATCAGGAGTTACAACCGGACGACACACATACAACACTGTCTTGATAACTGCTTATGCTATTGTCTGACAGGATCTCGCTTCATTGCAGACATGTTGGTTTGGAAACCTTGGAGCTCGTCCTGTGACTTCAAAACACTTACCACTGAGGTAAAGTCAAGCAGTTAATATCAGAGCAGTAACCTGTATGCAAAAAGCAAATTATTGAAATGTATTGATTTGCATTATTTGTTTTAATTTGCACTTTTAAGTGTTTAACATTATGTTGACTCTTCTTCTGTATGTGTCGGTGTTAAGACTCTTGTTACAGGTCAGCCATGGTTGTTTTGTGGGCTACATGAAAACAATTGATGTTTGACCCTCATAAGACCGGAAGGTAAATCTTCCAGTGCCACAGATGAAGGCCTGTCATGAACTGGGCACCCCTTCTGCAGCAGCGGAGATCATCTATTCAGCCCATGCTGATCCCTTCCTGTGCTTTGCCAGAATCCTTCCAGCTCTTTGTGAAACGCGATCCATCGCATGGGGTCCATCGCCTGGAGGCTCTCATCCTCTTTCACAGCCCATATGCCCACACACTGTCAGTGCCACATCACTGCTGCAAAGTGCATTTAATTGACAAGCTTTTATGCAGCATAACTGACTTATCATGTGGCCCCCTCCTCCTCCCATTTACGCTCTCACTTTCTTTTCTCTTCTCTCTGTCTTTTGTCAGCACTTTGGCAGTAATGCCTGCTTCAGTGGACTGGGCATGCAGCACATGACTTGATCCGACATGAAAGCTAAAGGCTAACTATTGTAGCCCATGAGTGGGGGAGAAGTATGGCGTAATTCAACAACAATAACAGCATCCTCAGTAGCCTATCATCAGATCCTCAGAGCAAGGAGGAGAGAAAGTGAGAGAGAGGGGGAGAGAGAGAGAGAGAGGTGTGAGAGAGGAGGCTAGTCGCAGCACTCGCGAGGAGTAGGCGTGCTCTCGTGCGCGGCAGCGTTTGATAATCTCCCCGGTTTCCCACTGAACCTCCACTCTGTGCTCTCTGAGGGTGAGGTCGGTCAAAAAATAAAGCGACTACTGGCGGACTTTCCCTGCCGGAGGAGTCGAGCTCGACTTTCCGCCGAGCAGCAGAGCCGTGAACGCCGCACCGGAGCACACCGCGGCACTTTGGAGAACTCACCCAGCTGAGGAGGAACCTGCAGTGTTACCGAGACCAGCTGAACACATTGCCATGAATGATTTAGTCAGTCAGCATAGGTGACTTTTGATTCCCTCCATTTTGCCCATTTTTTCCCTTCATCTGTGGATTCTCTAGAGGGGGAAAATTCACGGTGGCAGCATAAACCCAAAACTCGCACTGTGCGCGCGAGGAGGGTATTTTTTGCCCAAGATGCTGGCGGATCGGAGATGTGTGCTTTCCAGTGTGTGTTGTCTTTTACTTTTCTCAACTCTAAGCACCAGGGTCACCGGGGTGGGAGGCACCCACCAAAGCATCCCTCCGTCTGTGTAAGTAGATGCTGTTTTACGCATGAGGTGATGCGCGTTAGTTGATTCTCCAAGTTTTAAACCAGAACTCGATTTTTAAAAATCCCAGCTGTGTGAGCCTGCAAGAAATATCTGAGCACTTATTGCGAATGTTTCCCCCTGTTGTTTAAGGGTGTTTTTATTCAGTGTGATGCCTCATTTCTCCCCAAATTTCAAGTTTAAGATATTAAATTGGCAGGTTGCAAATAAATGCTGTTGCTAAATCCCTGAAGTCAGAATGCACCTGCTTAGCTGTTCTAATATGTGTATATTTTTATTTCTACTGTCTGCAGGGTGAAGCTCTGGGCTTCAGCGTTCGGTGGGGAGATGAAGTCCATCTCTGCAAAGTACTCTGGCTCCCAGCTGCTGCAGAAGGTGAGCACTTTTATTGTCAGTTGTTGAAACTCTTACAATATCACTCCAATTTCCACATGGCTGAGCTGGAGCAGGGTTTTCATGTGGGCAGTTCGACTCACAAAATAATGAGTAGAAGAGAGGAGAGAAGAGGAGCTCTCTGTTTTTATTAAAATATAATGTTTATACCACCCCTCTGTGTAAGTACACACAGGGACGCACTCGGTTTCACACTTTTTTTTTTTTAAAGCTGAAATGATGCCATGCTGTGGGTAAAGTAACAGTTTATTTAAACGCTTGAATATACCGCTTTGAGAGACTTTCAAAATTGCAGTGTGGATGTGAAAGAGCAGCTTATGAGAGGAAGCAACGGCTGCTGAGTAATTTTTAGAGTTGAGAAAAATGTCACTCTTCATCTCTCACACTGCAGGACCTGCGCTTTTTAGCCACTTGAGAATCAGTAATGCATGTCGACTAGGTAGGCACCGATTTAAAAGCTTATTCCGAACATGTGCCTTTTAAATGGCTGTCCAATTGTCGAGCACTCCTGCAGATGCGTTCACACACACAAACACACACTCTCCGAGAAGTGCTTTTTTAACTGAACGTTCCAACAGCCCCTTACCTCTTCCCGTACCTCACCGCCGTCTCCTCCTTCGCTCTTCCTCTCTGCTTGGTGTTATTAATGCAAGATTTGAGTGTGATGGAATGCAAATTTTCCTAATGGAGGGTCAGTTGATGAGGCACGAGTTAAAAGTGGCTAATGGATAGCGGGTGGATAAAGGGCCAGGCTGGAGCTAACCTCTCCGCGTGTGCACACGCACAATGTTGTGCTCGGGGGCTGCGGTGGTTTGCAGAGACCAACTGTGGTGTGCCTGCAGTTAGGTGTCACACTGGCCGACTTAGAGATGTGATGTGACATGCAAACCAGGAACTGTGTCTATCGCTTACACATGTACCCACACAAATGCATGCACGTAACAGATTTCACATTCACACACACTCACACACATATGGGCCTATAGCGTGGATTTCATCAACCGCTCCGAAGCCAGAGCCGCGGTGTTATCTCTCTAACAGGATAAAAACTGTTCCCCCTTCTCATCTTTTTCTGCCGCCAAAAAGCAGATAACCCTCCCACAGAGCGACGACCTCTTTATGAAATGCAAATGAAGGCCGCGGGGTTAATTGAGCAAAGAAAAAGACTGGAGACCTCCTTTGTGAGAAAAGTGCATCTTTCACACCAGGCTGGTATGTTGCAGGATCACATGGTACCCCTCAGATGTGCACGGTGTTTTAAATGCACACATGCATCCATCCATCCATTGTGGATCCGGAACAGTCTGGTAGCTCTTGTCCAGAAAAAAGCTGAGGAGGGACCACAGTTCCCCTGAGGCTACATATGCTTTTAAATGGGCTGAAAGAACGAGGGAGCGCACTGTTGTTCACAGAGAGGAGGATGGTGCTGAAGACAGAGGACCACGGCTTGTGTGTGTGTGTGTGTGTGTGTGTTTCCCCTGGGCATGGGACAGATGGACTCAGTCTCTCTTCAGTTATCTCTCTGACCCTAGCGTTACAAAACTCCCCTGGAAATAGCCCATACCTCTGCTTGAGTTTCACACACACACACATGCGCACAGATACACAAATACACTATACGTGCAACATAGCCTGAGTCATGCTGCAGACATGGACAGACACAAGGAATTCTTTGAAGCATTTTGCTGACAGTAAATTAAACAAATGCTCTTTCACACCAAAACATTTAAGGGTATAATGTAAAGAAAATATACTAAACATTTTTCTATGTATTTCTTGCTCACACTGAATACATGCCGTCTTTTACTGAACTATTATGAATGAAAAAAGACGGCGCAGTAGGTGGTGATTAACATTTTCAAACCTAGTCTGTACGGTAGACAACAGGAGTAGCATAAGGACGTAACAGTGCTCATCAGGTTTTATTGTTTCTGAGTCATGTACCTGACATGTCTCATGTTGTTCTTAGTTAAAATGCCACAATTATAATTCAATACCCCCTTTGTGTAAACTCCGATTTAATTTGATGCTTGGTTTGACTCCCTATTTAATCATCGTCATTGAGAGACAGTCATAAAAAGTGCAAAAGTGGGGTAAATCATAATTAAAAACATAAACCCGCGCAATAAATTACTCCATTTTTAATTGATTGATTTGAATTGATTGACAGCCCTAATCCAAAATCATTAGCAGATTAATTTAATGTATTTAAAGATAATTCATTAAGATGCTTCAGTCTGAATGAAAACAGTTTGTAGGATCAATTATGACTTGAAATCGTGACATTTCTGTCGTGCGTGACTGCTTGATTGGGAAACATAACTCCCAGAAAGAACCTGGGGTGCAAAATAGATATTAAATCAAATGTTTGAATTAATTAAGAAGATTTGTTTGCTGCCGTTTCCAAAGACACAATTTAAAATCTTTTTTTTAAAAATGTCATCGCAGTAGTTTTTGGCTTTTCATCCCCCCTCTCCCCGTCCTTTTTCAACTCCTGACCTGATCTGTCCTGCCTTCCTACGCCTCGGCCTGCTTCCTGTGTCCATCGGAAACGGCTCCTATTTCAAGGTTATACAGTCAGGGCATGCGTGTGTGTATGTGTGTGTGTGTGTGTGTGTGTGTGTGTGTGTGTGTGTGTGTCAGCAGAAGAAGAAAAACATGATCAATAATGCTTCACTTTGCTCCCCAAATCAGACGTTTGCAGTATTCTCATCATGCACACATAATATACACAACGTATGTTTGTACAGTAAGTGTGTATACGCACACGCACACACTCATACATAGGACAGAAGACTTCCGGTTGAGACACATTAAACATCTCCCACTGATAGCTGGAATTAGCTCTGTGTGTTTTACCCTCTTCGCTGCTATTCTGTTGAAATCTTTAATTTCATGAATCATTGAGCAACCTGTCTATATGAGCCAGTCTGGCTGTTACGGCTCTGTGTGTGTGTGTGTGTGTGTGTGTGTGTGTGTGTGTGTGTGTGTTCATGTGTGTGTGTGGACTAGTTTTCACTTCACTGATGTTATGGCTTTCTGGAATCCAAGTAGGGGGACATTATTCCAAGCGGAAATAACTTGAAGCCTCTTGGTAATGGAGGACAGAAGACGAATGATGTTTGTGCGGGATCGCCGCTGCGGCTCAAAGTCTGAGCGTTAACCTTTTCACGTCTTCTTCCTGTTTTTAGAAGCGGAACCTGCGGCGAAGGAAGGCGCAGCAGGAGTTTGCGCGTGAGAGTGTGTGTTAAGTTTGCATACCTGGTTAAAGCATGCACACTGCCTCTCTCGCACTCGGAGGTGCATATAGAGCAGAGGATGATGGGGAGGTGTAATGATGTGTGACAAGTGTATGCTGGAATCGATTAGGCCGGGGTGGGGAAGAGGAGGAGTGTGTGTCCGGGTGCGGTGCACGCTACTGACACAGAGTGGTGCCGCTTTTCTTTACCTCAGCAGGACGCTGACATGTCTGCAGAAGAGTTCTCAGAAAGAAGCGGCTGATAAAAATGTGTTTTCCACTTATTGTAGTCCAGTATAGTGTTGGGAATTTCGGCTCTTTGAAGGGAGTCGGATCTTAGCCGTTTGGCTCTCAGAAAGTCAGACTTGCAAACGTGCCTGCACACTTACTGCATATTTAAAATTCAGGAAACAGCAGAATAATGTAGGAGCAATTCATCAACGTCATTGATTTGCCAATAATTTATTATAAAACTCAAAAGAGATGTCAAAAAAAAAAGACAACAAATTGGCGGAGGGTTATAATGTTGCGCATCGTCGGCACTATGTTGTGCTGACATGATTCCGCTGCATGTGTCCCGGTGCAGTTGAAAAAAGCTGCCTGTGGTTACGGCTCTCACCTACGACTCGGCTCCCGTCGTTCGCACCAAAGAGCCGTTCAAAAGAATCGGATCGTTCGCGAACGTCACATACACTGGTCCAGTAGAGTGAAGAGGCAGAAGGCGACGTGATCGTGCTGAGTTTATGGAGTAAAGAAGAAGAGTTACAGAGCGGCAGGAGAGGAGCAGGCTTAAAATTGTATCCTCTGATAAAGCATCAATTTAAACTACAAACCATTTTAATGAATTGGTAAATTAAATTAAAATTGAGTATCAAATAAATTATGAGTTTAAAACTTGAACACTAACTCGTCACTAACTAAAAATCCTTTACATACAGTATGTGTGGCAGTTCTATAGTATGTAATATTGTAATTGAGGGATAAAAAAATTTAATTTGAATTAAAAAAAAAATTAATCTTTATCTCTTTAGACTCTTTCATGCATCCATTATCCATCCAGATTATCCTGCTCAGGGTCGCAGGGTAGGCTGGAGCCTATCCCAGCTGTCATTGGATGAGAGGCGGGTTACACCCTGGACTGTCACCAGTCATCTTTCATGCAGTTTATTACAAAAATTAGACAAATTAAAGCTTCTTTTTAGCTTGATACCGCTCTGTTTTCTTCACACCGATTTATTTTGCTGTTATCTGATTGGCTCTCAGAGAATCCTGCATCTAAACACACACAGCAGCGATGTGTTGCGATCTATCCGAGCCCGTCCTACAACACGATTTTTCCTCAAAGCGTCGTCATATTTGTCAATTTTTCCTCTTAAAGATCTATTTTTATTCTGAATATGTATTTTAGTCACGGCAACCAGATTTAAGAGCATGACTAATTATTTAATTTTGAAGTGGAAATGATTATGCATTTCAGTTTTTCCACGTTCATTTCAAATTAATTACATATCTGGATGACAACAGAGGAAGAGTGAGTCACGCTGTGTGTGCTGAGTTTTTATCCACCGAGGACTCGAATTAAACAGCACTTAAAGTTTTAATTTGATTTAGCATTTCTTTTTTTCTTTTTTTTATTAACTGTTATGCATTTGTCATACTTGTTAAAAAGAAAATGATGAAGCTGAAGTGCTCTTTATTTCTTCTGCAAATTGCCCTTTAAAAATGTAGGAATAAAAGCTTCATTTGTCATCCGTCGGCTTTTGTTTCAGCATTAGAATTCTGAATTTTAGAACAATTCTACAAATACTCATGAAACCTTTTATTGTTTTATAATGGGGTTGTTAAATACATAAATAAAATCAGATAAAATAATTCTTGCAGAAGGTTGTAGCCAGTTTGCGTTAGCATCTGTGAATCCTGAGTTGAGGTCGCTAAACATTTAAAGTTCTGTTTTTTGGATGCATAAAAAACTTTTTACTTTTTCCCTTATTTCTCTTCTCGCCCTCTATTTGCCTTTCTTGCCCCATGAATGACATCTGTGTATCTGTGTGTGTGGAAGTGCAGGGGAAGTAATGTGTGATGGTGCCAATCTGCTGCCAGGCCTGTGTGATGGCTGAGGCGTTCCAGTGTAACAGTGTGTCAGCGCGGGGGAGACGGCTGCAGATTAGATTTAGCTTTGGGAAAATTGAATAGCTGTCAGGTTTGGTTCAGCACGGCTGGCGATGAGGTGAGGGGGAAAACGGGGGTGTGGAGGGGTGTGTACTGATGACTGTCCCTCTTTCCCCTAACCTCCCCTAACCCTCCCATCTCTTCTCCCGCTTCCTGCTCCCGCCCTCTCTTGCTCTCAGTGACCAAAGCATGATGTTGTTCATTCTTCCAGCGCTCATAGAAGAAGAAGAGAGGTGTGTGCGTGTGTAAGAGAGTCGTGTCACCGAGTTAATTACAGCATTAGGCAGGCGGGAGTTTACAGCCTGTGCCGCTCTCCTTTCATGTCCTAGCCGGCCAGCTTTAGCCAACACAGCCACTCACTCATACTGTAATTAGTGCTTTGTTGGTGAGAAAAGCACGAGAAAAGCCACTGTGAATCAAACACCCCGCCTTTGCTGTGGAGGGCTCAGGAGCACGGAGCGAGGCCCCTTTGCTACCGGATTAAAGAACTTAAATTCTTAAAGAGCACAACTGCTGACGCTGTGTTTGTGCGCTTAGAAAATCAAGTGTCTTTTGATGGTTTGTAGCGCCGTTCACCTCTTTGATTTATCCCCAATCTTTCTCACTAAGTCCATTTGCCAGCTAGAAAAGGGCTCGATTCAGTAGCTCATTTGTGTTGGTAGAGAAGTTGATTTTTTCCCTCTTGTTCCTGAACTTTCTGCAGACACACGCACACGCGCACACACCGAGCGTTAGCACACGGTGTAACACCTCGTGCTCGCTGCTGTTTGGATGATGAATGTGAACGCTGAAGATAAATATCCACTGTCATCTGTCATCGGCTGTTCAGGTCTGCCTCTGCCTCTGTCGGCCTGCAGATAAAGAGCATCTCACCGTGGCTGCACCGGACATTAATAGACACACACAAGTATTCAAGCGCGCACACACGCACACGCATTTCTGTAATTATGACAGATTGTTCACCCGGTGTGCTCCAGACTCGACTGCATGCGGAGAGTAAACATTAGGCAACTTGCAAAAAAGGGCGGGGCTCGTACTATTAAGCACATTAACGTGTGCGGCATTGTGTGAAGGACTGTCTGTGACTCGCTGCTGTCCACATCAATCATCCTGCCGCTTGTTTGGGTCCAGCCTGCGTGCTGTAGGTAAAGATGCTCCGCATAAAGCGATACATCGAGTAGAAGAAAGGACATCAGGCCCATTACAGCTGCTCCATCAATCCCAAACACCTCCTAATGTGTCCGAAAACTCTGCACGCTCAAATAAGTCTAGTTTATACTCCTTCATCCAGCTCCTTCATATTTCGCCTTTACTTTCTCCTCTTATTACCTGCAACCTCTCCGTCAACTCTTCCCTATGTCAACATTTTCACCCAAGTGTTTTTGCGTCCCTGTGCCTCCCCCAATTATGTTCCTCTCTTTCTCCCCTTCCCTCTCACACTCCCCTCCTCCTCCTCTCCCTCCATCCCTCTGCTTTAATAATGGATAGGATGCAGCTTCGGCACTAAAGAATACATGGGAGGGGATCCTGGGACAAGTGTTGGTGCCCAAACCCTTAAAAAAAAAAAAAAAAGTAGCTCCGCTGGCCTCGCACGATGCCGTGCACTCGCTGCACTCTCGGGCGCCCTCAATATGTGTCCCAAGTCACCCTGTCTGCCTCTGCATCAACTCTGCCAACACACACACACACACACACACTCGCACACACACACTCGGTTTGGCTGACTTTATGAAGTCCTGCACTGCACCCCATTTGCACAACACTTCTCACAGACTGAGAGAGGGCTGCCAAAATCCAGCTGAGCAGGACAACAGTGGCCCCTCCTCCGGACGACCTTCACCTGCACTTGCTCATCAGACACACACACGCACACACACACAGTTTCCAACACAAAGGGGAGGATTACAGTCGAGCAATGTCTCTTCTTTAAGTACCATGTTCTGTATTTATCATCTGGAGCCCGCGCTGGTTAACGTGCAGCTGACACTGTGGTAATGCTGAGCACTGAGTAAGTGACGGATGATTACTTAGACACAGAGGATCGGTATGGATCAATGCTGAGCCGTATTGATTACACAGTGTTGTTGGCATGTGCACTAAAAAAGACAGATACTGTGAGGAAACTAAGTCTATATAGTCAAAGAGGAAATGTTGCTTTTTCAGTCACATTGGGTCAATTTAACTGCTGATTGATTCAATTATTAGTCCCTCGTTCTGTAGCTTTTGGCCTATTTAGTGGTCACATATTTTTTTTTACTTGTGAGGGCTTACTGGACATAATGATGGATATATTGCTGATGGATTTAAACCCAAAAATATCGAATGACTTTTTTTTTTAAATGTCCATATATGGTGAACGAAGAATCATATCATAAAAGTTAAAGTAATGATTAAACTAAAACAGTTTGAGAGTGTGAAAGTGACAGAAGTTTAGACCATTTTTTAATCACGATTCCTGAATGTCAGCAACGTGTGCTCCTGAGAAACGATGCAGAACGAGATGATCATGGTTTCAGTGAGCACCAGAAGATCATGATCCATCCAGTCAACGTGGCTGTACGATATCTCTCTGGATTTTTGACCCTAAGCCTTCGAGTACTTATTCGGCTTTGGCTCCTACATGACTTTTGATTTGATCAGGTTAGTTTATCAGCTTATATTAGATCATTGCACATACTTAAAACTGTTTTCTGTCTACATGTTGTTTAATGAACAACAATGTGTTCTCATGTTCAGGAAACAGTTGCTTAAGCTTGTATTATACATACTTTTTTTTTTACAAGCCAATTTTGCGCAATGTGTATTTTTATTACTTTTAAGTATTTGTCATTTGCAAGTTTTAGTCCGGTTTAGAAACTGATTTTTATGTGCTTAATGTTTTCATGTCCAGCGTTAGATGTGGTGTCTTGGCTGTGATTGAAGCTGCTGTGACAGTGTTATTTCCTGTAGATTGATAGATAACAGTCTCGGATCCCATCGGGCTATACTCTGAGACCATACAGCCTCTGGGGACACCGGTGAACGTGCCGGGCGGTAAGCGATAATCGACTTCCCGTCAAGACTTCCTTTTCCGCGTGCTGCATTGTTACAGAAAGAGAAACCGTTTTCTTGTGATTTATTTAATTAACGGGTCTTTACCTTTGGTCTCATCTTAAAAAATCTAACTTAATGGATCCATAAGATTTTTTTATGTAAAAATGTTGATATCAGTATCATCCTTAAAAATCCAGCAGTATCAGCAAGTAAATACTCAGTGATTTGTTTGCAGTTTATCTTTGGTTGAGTTTCTTCAGTTGCATCTTTGTTTTATATTTAACGTCTTACATTAATCTGGAATTCATTATATTAAAAAGTTTAGTTCGACTTCAAAGTGTCTCCTGATCGATGTTCTGCAGATCTCAAAGTGCTCTCCACTTCCTTTGTGAGCCTTTCAAAGCAAACTCAAATGAAAGTGCAGCTGAAAAAAGTGTAACTTCCCAGAATAAATCTCCACATGTGAGCTTGAATTCGAGCTTTATACTACTTCCACCACAATGTTTTGCTCTCTCCTTCCACTTTCACGCCGGCTGCTGCTAGAATCAATTTGAGACTGTGAGAATGTATGGAGGGGGATGTGGAAGCAGCGGGCCACATTGTACGTGCTGCTAAGCATGAAAAATGTTTTCCACAACTCTGCTGAAACCAACTGAATGCAGGCGACTACAGATACACTGTGGACTATTAATCAGTTCCATGTGAACAGATTAGACCTGCTCTGAGTGCTATTATGTTTTTGCTGAAGTGAATTATGGCTGCGCGAAAGAAAAAGTGGAGGGGAAACGGTCGAGAGGCTACTTCCTGTTCCAGCGTCTTAACTTTTGAAAGGGAAACCTTTTAGGGGACATGCGTCCTCATGCTGGCTTAGATGATGCCATCCTCATAGAAGTTTGTGTGTGCGCGTGTAAGTGGGGGGTACGACATGATGGCGAGCCATGTGAGGACATTGAAAGATGGCGGTCATTAGAGAGAGCAGGGATTTGGCCCCCACTCCGAGGGGCAATGGTGCATACCCAACAGACAGCAGCAGTGCACCCTGGGACAAACTCCTGAGCGTCGCTACCAGCTTTGCCATAAGGCCTTGTTTGTGTGTGCGTGTGTGAGTGTTGGTGTACAGCTGTTATTTCACTGTTCCTCTCAATAGCCCTCAGGCAGCCTTCAAACACTCGATCACTGTAGAAGCACTTACACACTCTCTCTCTCACACACGCACACACACACACACACTCAGGAGCTGTGGGTGGATGAATTGTGTTGAGGTGTTGAAGTGATTTACATTCTCTGCACATAAAACAGAGGAGCATGGCCTGTAAGGGGTTAAATGTCTGTCATTAATAAGTGATGAAAAGTGAAGTGGAAATTATTTTAACTTTTACTTTTAAGGCCTGCTATCGACTGAATGTTAGTAACATCAAAGTTTGGGTTTATTTCCCTGAGTTCCTGAGTAGATATGATTGCCAGTTTATCTGACCAATAGAAGAACAGCAAAACCGCCCCCAGAGCATTAGTCCATAAATCCTAAGCACAAAAAAACAACTATAAATCACACACTAAAAAAAGGCAACAAAAACGTAAAGAAGGGTAAGACAGCGATGCTTGCATTTTAACATGGATGAGAGCAGCCCGTCCGGGTACTTTGCCCAAAAGTCATGGCCCCGCCCCTTTCTGGGTTAAAGTAGTCCCTCTGGGGCGCTGGTTTAGCTCAGTTTGTAGAGCAGGCGCCCCATGTACAGAGGCAGTCCTCGACACACTGATCGCAGGTTTGACTCCCGATCTGCCGATCATTTGGTGCATATCTTGCCCCACTCTCTACTCCCTACATTTCTTCAGCTGTCCTATAAATAAAGGCCAAAGCCAAAAAAATGATCTTTATTAAAAATAAAAATAAAGCAGTCCCTCTAATAAGACTGGCAGTTACTAGAAATGCTGGGGTATTTGATGATTTAATATCTTAAAATAATAATACGGTACAGTCTTAACACTATTAAGAGCCCAAATGCAAAGTCAGGCAAACAGACAAATGATTAACATCGTGGCATTAAAAATAATCAAAGCCATAGGTGTACATGAGTGTCCTCTCATATACCTTCATCAAGCTTGCTGAATGTCCCCTTCTTGTGACCTTAGGTGTCAGACTGACCTCGCATACACTGTGTGTATTTAAACTGTGTTACCTGAGTTAGAGCGTCACTGTTAAAAAGTATTTATTTGTCGCAATGTGTAGTGTCATGATGAAGTGGTTAATATGGCCGTTGTTTCGAGAATAAAAGGATAATATCATCAAGTATTTCCTCACATAAACTCAGTGTAATTAGTTGTTACCTGTATGCAGACGTATCTTATTATTAAAAGAGTGGAAGTGATGATGATTTTTACATTTAGTTTTCATGAGAGGCTTTGCTGAATTGCTCACTTACACAATTATTATTGCTGCAGTTTATATGAGATGTGACATGTAAATCACACAAATTCTGCTTAAGTGTGAAGAATCTGATGACGGAGGCCGACCACAGCTGCTGCTGTTATAAACACAGCGTTCGCTGGTTTAGGGTACACACATCACCGGATCCCACAGTATACCACTTTCATGCTCTGTGCAGGCAGCCTGAAGCCACAGAGCTGCTCTTTTACCCTCCTTTTCCCTTCGAGGAAGTAAAGAAAAACTTAAATAGTTGTTTTTTTACACTGTTTGAGACACAGCATTTGACGCAGAAGCTTAAAGGCATGGTACTGCAAGTGATTTCTAATGTACCACCAGCTCTTTAACAGTGCTTGTTATCACCCTAAAGGGGGCGTGGTCATTCTGGCGGATGGGAAGTGACGTTTGTCTACTCTCATCTTTTGTAGTTCTTTGTGATGTTTTGGAATTAGCGTATTTGTGAGTTGTAGTTTTATATCTCAACAACCATTTGAGGTTGACACAGTATGTTGACCATTACAAACTCATAACAACGTATTTGTCCTTATAAAGCATTTACAAGATGTCTCAGTTTTGAATGCTGACCATTAAAATTACATGATATTTTCCTTTCAGAGCCGTAATTATCTTTACAGTATTTTAAACCAAGTCCTTTACACTGCTTTGCTCAAATATTTAGTTTGCAAAACCCATGCTTTGCTGCATTATTTATGTTCATTGTTCTTTGATATCAAGCGGTTGGACCTCAAATTTAAATGTCTGACTTGAATCCAAATTGTCAAGTTGGCAAGTCGGGGTGGGGTTTGCAGGGCAACTCACGATACGATACGTGATAATATCACGATAACAATAATATCACAAGACAGCGATTCTGCTGTTTAGAGCGCCATATGTATTTGTAAATTAAAGTATCGATATTTTGTTTTGCACGAGACAGACGATATATGCAGGGCTCCCACACGTCCTGGAAAACCTGGAAGTTTAGAGACTAGTTTTCTAGTCATGGAAACACCTGGAAATTGATTAAAATGACCAAATATCCTGGAAATAATCTATGTTGTCCTGGATTTTTTAATTGTATTTCAGCTCCTCACTCAGATCGGCTACATAAACCTAGGTGCGTATTTTTGTTTGAAACTTGACTGTTGATAGGATAAGCTGTGCGGTATGACGGTAAAATTATATTATTATATTATACGCCTAAATTATATGACCGTTTGTGAGCAAGTGCTGTCCTGTATTGTCCAAAAAATGTCCTGGAAAGGTCCTGGAAAATAATATCTGAAAAAGAGTGGGAACCCTGATATGGTCATATTGCTATTTTGTCCCACCCCTATTGTCAGCTCTTTTTATTGCATTCAGACAATCAGTGTTTGGTTATACACTTTATACACACACGCACAATGAGGAAAATGGCTACCACTGAAAAGCTACAACTCCCTGGAAATAATGAACATGGTTTTACTCCACTTGAAGACTCCCTGCTGAGCTTTATATTTTTGTTGACAATGAAACTATTTACTGTTTTCAACAGTCTGTCTTTAGCTCATCTGATGATAACAGATTTACAGCAGCTGTCAGTGCTGTCAACACACTGAAGAGGAGGAAACCAGCGTGGAACAGCGATGATAAAGAAAGACTTGGAGGATCATTATTTAGCTGTTGTTATCTGTCTCGGTTTAAGAGAGCGCTAATCAATCAGGAGCGAAGAGATACCAGATTTGGAACAGAGTTACTCTCCCCGACACGAGGCAGAATTCAGTTATCTCGTTATAATCAATCATCAATTTAATGAAGTCGTTTTAAAAATTGTATGAAGCGTTTTGAATCTCTCCTCGAGTCTTCAACAGGTGTTTTATGATGCCTTCGAGGTGACTCAGCAGGAAAAAGGACAACCAGAGCTCGTACTTTTATAAGAAATAATTCAGACTGTGTTTCCAGTGTTCATCTACTTCCTGTTCCTGCTTTCGTGACCGCCAGTCTGACTCACGGTGAAACTTCCCCCTGCTCAAAGTCTGTTTCCTGTCTGTAGCTGCCCTCTTCTTACCGTGTGATTGAGTGGTCTGTCAAAGCTTTGTGTGCTTGTATGTGTTCTCACGATCCTCCCCATCCATTCACCGCGCATTGATCTGTCTTTGAGACACCCTGCGTTATGATCAATACCTTATTCACCCCCGCTGATAGATTGCACTGTGGTGAATGGAGCGGCGGCGAAGGTGTGGCCCGTCAGGCACGGAGAGTTTATGATCCTTGACTTTAAAGATGTCTTGTTTTTAACGTCTGCGTGATTAGCATTAGCGCTAAGTGTTTAATTTACATTCTGTCTTTGTGTGTGTGTGCTTAAGAGCGTGTGTGTGCGTGTTTTACAATCCGCGGGGAGTGTCTCTGTGCCACCAGATACGGGACTCAGACCAACATGCTTTTGAGGCAGGGAGGACAAGCGTGAAATTAATTGTTCCACTTCATCTCCGGCCAGCGCTCTTCTTTTGAGCGAACAATTTGTCGGCTGGCATACAAGAGGAGGGTATGAAAGGAGGAGGGCATGGCTGCGATTTGGCGTTCCTGCGAGATGCTGTGATCCAGCAGTGATTTCCTGCTGCGGATTTGGGCTGATGCTGCCGTCCCCCCCACCCAAGTATCAAACTTGGAGTGTTTCACAGTGCGTTGAATGCAAGATCAGTCAGGGTGCAATTGTTTCAGACAGCCGCTCGCACTCGCTCTCTGTGTTTTTTTCTTGTTTCTAGAAGCACATCGCAGTAGTGGCCCAGTGACACCGTGGCAGAAAGCAGAATTAACTTCAACCACGTGATGCCCCTGGGTGCTACCTCTCTTGTCCCTCGTCTCTGCACCTCTGCGCCCCCTCGTCCTCCCTCTGCCGTGTTAGCTGTAATTACAAACATGGCTTTGGGGAATAAGCGGCCCTTCATGCGAAATGATGACACTGCAAGACATTTGTTCACCTGGACATGTTTTTAAGAAAATGCTTGCACTCTGCGGGCACAAGGATGTAGCTCGAAATAATGAACACATTCAAACACTTGAAAACATGTACACACACAGGCGGAGCACTTTGTCCAGAGGGAGATAACTTCCCGGTTGTGGACTTTTGTCCGGTAATTTGGTTTAAATTTTCAGTAAGGTCAATATGTGACATATTTAACAACAGTTTCCTGTCAGATATAAATGAAATATACTATATCTTCGTCATGACATCATTGACATCTGGGCTGTTTTTGGTGTGCGGTGGTAGTATATGTAACCGAACTCTATAAAAGTGACGCCGGTTTAGCTCAGCGGTTAAATCGGCGACTGTATACAAAGTCCTCGATGCGGCGGCCCCAGGTTCAACTCCCACACTCCCGCCCCTTTCCGCGTGTAATCCCAACTCTCTCTTCCCCCATTTCCGCCACTATACACTGTCCTCTCTCTAAAATAAAGGCCTAAAAAGCCAAAAATAAAACTAACAAAATCAGTGAAAGTAGCAATAAGACGATCCAAAAATACTCCATAATAAGTTAAACAGAGTGAACTAACCGCTGTGTCACCAACGAGCACGCAACGCTGCTGTTGTCCGCGGGATGATCGAGGCAGACGCTCCGTTACACGAGGTGGCTTATAAGTGAGTGTATTCCCGTTATCAGCGGCACCTCGTCCCGATGCTGGTTAACACTGTGGCTACATAAACGGACCGCTCATGGAGCAGACGTGCCGCAGAGTGTTAACATTTAGGGGCTACACCTACAGCGCACACACGGCGTGCTGTTGTGCGTGCCAGATGACATACCGTATAAGTAACACAACTGCAGCCTACAAGTTTATTTGTATTTATTTTATACAGAAAAGTGTTGCTCCACCTGAACTCTCTCTGCTTTTTCATGTGGGTGTCAGAGTTGCTAACCCAAGAGGGATAAAAGTAGGAGAGGGGTTAGAAGGAAATAGACTTAAAAGTCCCAAATAATAGAAAGTATGATTGTTAACTGTACATGAAAACATGCTGCATTTATCTCGTATACTGTATTTTTTTGAAATCGCAATAAACTTTGGAGAACAAGAAATTATTGCAATGTCAGTTTTTTCCAATATCGTGCAGCAAGTGTTTAACTAACCAGATACATGTTGCGGTTTAAGAGCACCATATTTCCCTCTGCCTGCAGCAGTATAAAGAGGAAACATTCATGTAAAGTACCTTTGAAATTGTACCTGAGTTAATGTACTTAACAGCATGCTCATCATCTGTGAAAAGGATTATTAGTTCGTACTAAACAACATCCATTTTATAAAATGCGTTTCTGTATTTGTCACAGAAATGATGTGAGGATTACAAACTCCGGGGAAACCTGTCTCAACCTTAGCTTCTGAGACAGGCGAGTCCAGGAAGAGTTGACGGTCGGCTCCAACGCATAGCAGAGCTGCACGACTCAGCAGTGCATCCTGTTGTCCTGGATGCCTCACACAAAGTTACACGGTTGCTCATGCAGAAGTACGATGGAGACCTGCACCATCCTGGTCCCGAGCGGGTCTTTGCAGAGTCCATTCCCCAAATTGGCCGATCGTCCAGCTTCCCACCTCGGGTTACACAAACTTTGCCTTTTACTCCACTAGCATGGATTGTTTTGGGCTCATGTTTCAGGCTTCAAGGTGGGCAGACGCCATGAGAAGCGCTAATCGTTGATGTTGATATTTGTCAATGAAAACTGTATCCAAACACCAGGTATAGTTGAATGAGTCAAAAAAGGAGACACCTTTTTTTCGTCGTCTTTCAATTTTTCCTTTCTCAAATTTTGTTGATCGGAACGTTTTCTTTGCACACTAGAAACATTCCTTTTTGTACCACCTGTGTTCAGGATCTCAGACATCAGAGAGACTAGCAGATATAGGCGGTTGCCTAGGGCGTCACGTTCTGTGGGGGGCGCAGGTTTGAGCCTCAAACATTTTAATGAAGCCCTGATATTAAATTCAAGCCGACTGCAAGACTGACACCTTCACTCCCAACCTTTCTCTCTGCTCCGCTCGCATTTACCGTCTCTCTGCCGCTCTCTCTCTTTTACTTTCTCAACCACTTGCTAAGTGCGCACTTCGCGACACAAGTTACAAGAGAGGAGAGGAGAGATGCGTTCAGGTCCAGTTGGAAAAACTCAAACTCGATCTTTTAAGAGAGGGGAGGGTAAGAGGTCGTAAGTTCTGTTGTTTAGTTAGCTCGCCCTACTCGTCTAATCACACATTTGATTAAGACAGACACGATAGACAACATATAATAGAAAGGGAGGGGAAGAGAGAGATTAGCATGTGATGGAAAGAGAGAGGGAGGAAACAGGCAAAGAAACTCTATCCTAAAAAGTTTATTGTAAGTGTCTATGATCAATCAATCAATCAAATTTTATTTGTATAGCGCCAAATCATAACCAGGGTTATCTCGAGACACTTTACAGAAAGAGCAGGTCTAGACCGACTCTTTGTTAAGTTATTTAAAGAGAGGCCCAACATGAATCACCATGAGTAGCACTTAGCAATTCGGCACATTGGCAGAAAAACTTCCTTTTAACAGGCAGAAACCTCGAGCAGAACCAGACTCATGTTGAACAGCCATCTGCCTCGACTGGATGGGCCGAAAATGGGATAGAAGGAGATGCAGGATAGAGACAGGCAAAGTGAGCAACAACAACATATGTTCTTGTTACCACAACAACATATGTCCTTGTTACATGAACAACAACAGACACATACTTATGGTTACAATGCCAATAATAGTGGTAGACTAGGGTGAAGATTGGCTAAATAAATAAATAAATAAATAAATAACTTAGCGAGAGAAGCAGAGTAATGATAAAGGCTGAGGTAATCGGAATTGTAACAGTTGAAGTCAACAGGTCTACTATTAGCATTAGCAGCAACAATAATGATACTATGGGGAAGGCTGATGTTAGTAGTTGTTGCAGTCGAGCAGGTCCACAGCAGCAGGTGGTCTGCAGCAACGATCCTCAGGAACCTTCAAGACAAGGGAGCACAAGAACTCCCGGGAAGATATATGGTTAGTAATGTTAATGGGACCAGAAGATACAGAGTTAATGAGCTGCATTAATATGACAGAGAGAGAGAGAGAGTCAGAGAGTCAGAGAGAGAGAGAGAGAGAGAGAGAGAAGCTTGGTGTGTCAGATCCCCCCGGCAGTCTAAACCTATAGCAGCATAACTATGGGCTAGTCCAAGCCTGAGCCAGCCCTGACTATAAGCTTTATCAAAGAGGAAAGTTTTAAGTCTACTCTTAAAAGAAGAGAGGGTGTCTGCCTCCCGGACCTTGACTGGTAGATTGTTCCAGAGGAGGGGGGCCTGGTAATTGAAGGCTCTACCTCCAACACTACTCTTAGAGACTTTAGGTACCACAAGCAGGCCTGCATCCTGGGAGCGCAATGTTCTAGAAGGGTAATATGGCACTATGAGCTCTTTAAGATATGATGGTGCCTGACCATTAAGAGCTTTGTAAGTAAGAAGAAGGATTTTAAATTCTATTCTATATTTTACAGGAAGCCAGTGCAGAGAGGCTAATACAGGAGAGATGTGATCTCTCTTCCTAGTTCTTGTCAGCACACGTGCTGCAGCATTTTGTACCAGCTGCAGAGTTTTTAGTGACTTATTAGGGCAGCCTGATAGTAACGAGTTACAATAATCCAACCTGGAAGTAACGAATGCATGGACTAGTTTTTCTGCATCGTTTTGAGACAAGATGTGTCTGATTTTTGCTATGTTGCGAAGATGAAAGAAGGCTGTCCTTGATATTTGTTTTATGTGGGAGATGAAGGACATATCCTGATCAAATAGAACTCCCAGATTCCTAACAGTAGTGCTGGATGCCAGGCTGATGCCATCTAGGGCAGCTATATCATTAGAGAAAGAGTCTCTAAGGTGTTTTGGGCCGAGCACAATAACTTCAGTTTTGTCTGAATTAAGTAGCAGAAAGTTTCTAGTCATCCAGATCTTTATGTCCTTAAGGCATGCTTCTAGTTTAGATAGCTGATTGGTTTCGTCTGGCTTCATAGATAAGTATAATTGAGTATCATCTGCATAACAATGAAAATTAATGGAGTGTTTCCTCATGATATTACCCAGAGGAAGCATATATAAGGTAAAAAGAATCGGTCCGAGCACAGAACCTTGTGGAACTCCATGACTAACTTTGGTTTGCATAGAGGACACATCATGAACATTAACAAACTGAGATCGATCTGATAGATAAGATTTAAACCAACTTAGTGCAGATCCTGTAATGCCAATTAAATGTTCTAATCTCTGTAACAGGATGTGATGGTCTATCGTGTCGAAAGCGGCACTAAGATGAATGAAGATATGAATGAAGAAAAACCCTTTTAATATTACAGCAAACTGATGCTAACTTGTGAATTTCACATTTTTTCCAAGTCTAGTAAATACATGTTAAATGATAACAGGTCAGGTACACATGTTTACATTTTCAATGATTACTTTTAATGTAAATAAAGAGTACATAACATCGCATTAAAATAGAGCTTTTTATAAAAAAAATTCTGGGGTAGAATCCCCCAAACCTCTCATATCCCAACACATTATAGCAAGGTATATCAAATCTGATGATCAGGTCTCTTCTGGATAACTGTGTTGCACACTAGCATGCAAAATAAAAAAATGATATTGTGTAGCAGAAAAAAATATATTTTACCATCTGCAGTGGGGGCGCCAAATTCTAAACTCGCCTAGGGCGCCAAAAAGGCTAGAGCCGGCCCTGCACACACACACACACACGACCACACACACATTTCTGAGCCGTGTCTCCTTTGTTCA
The DNA here is from genome assembly GCF_022749685.1 of Semicossyphus pulcher. Lineage (NCBI taxonomy): Eukaryota > Metazoa > Chordata > Actinopteri > Labriformes > Labridae > Semicossyphus > Semicossyphus pulcher. The sequence continues at coordinate 18,093,936 of NW_027211637.1, forward strand.
TCAAACCAAACTCATCCACTTGTAGTCAGACAAGAAGGAGGAGGCAGACAAAACAAACGAGGCTGATTTTTGTGAATGAAAATCACACTTTGAGTGAGACGGGATGCTATAACACAGACTTGTTACGCAGGGTGCTAGTATGCTCCGTTTCTTGGCTCATTCTTATGACTCTTCTTTTTTGCAGTGAATGTTCAAATATGGGACGAACTAAATCAATAATTAACAAGGGTAACGATACGTTGCGTGTGAGGAGACCATTGATGTCTGTGTGTACGAGAGAGAGAGAGAGAGAGAGAGAGAGAGAATCAAACAGCTGTGAGATAGTGTGAGAGCGGGCCAAAGTAAAGTGAGCTCTGGTGACGCGTAAAATGAGCAGGGATTTGGGGGATTGGGGTTCAGTCTCACTGTGAAATGAACTTTCTACCCTTCATTAATCACTTTATTGTCAAACCCAAAGGAAACGATCATACATAGATACTTATAAAGGCAGTCATTCCCGAGTCTGCACTTCACTTCATCCTGAAGGAAAACAGCACATAAACATGCTCCTGCCCCGCCATCTACAGGGACATAGTTAGTATTTGTACTGTGTATTGGTTTTGTGTGCATGTTGGTCTGTGTGTCTCTGTTTCTGTGTGCTAAAGTGCAGCCTGGATCTGTCGCTTCTAGCCTCTGATTGTCCCTCAGTCAGAGCGCTCTGTGTAGGAGAGAGATTAGCAGCATCAGCTCATTCATGTGATGCGGCGCAGCAGAGGGCTGAGGGAGGAGAAAAGAGGGATTGAGTTACCACAGACCGTACAATGTGTGTCACCGCTGCTCGTCTCTGACTTCCACGCTGTTTAGAGTATTTTTCGGCTCTAGCAGTGAAGGGAGAAGTAAATCTGTGAGTGGGCTGCACATAGATAATTTGTCTTGGAGAGGCATAGCTTGATGCTCATTGGACACTAGTTGTGCAGGGCAGCTTCAATGGACCAGTGATGTTGCTGGGTACGCGTCCTCGCTATCCATGCGTCTCAGGGAAGCATCTCATGTTTCCCATACTGACGATAAACAGCAAGCTTGTTTCAAAATCAATAATCAGCAAAAGAAACCTTGCACATCTAATTAGCGCAGTCTTGTGTGCACAGTCTTGCTACATGCTAGTTTAGCCGCTGCAACAACAACAAGAACAACTAGCCAGTCACCACAGATTTCATTTTAACAATTAAAGATACAAAGTTCATAATGGTTAATAAACTCACCTTTCCACCGCTCATGCTGTTTTCACTCCTGATGATGTTTTACTCTCTAGGGGACGTGCTGTAGTGAAATAAACAAAAACATACTCCGGTGGCTGTAAAGAAATACTTTCCAATCGCGGCTGCCACTTTCTTATGCTCAGACGACGTCTGCACGTATATCACGTTACCAGAGAGATCCCACGTATTATACTCACCTCTGTTTTATTTGGTCATTTATTTTGGTGCTATTCATGTTGCTATAGAAACACTATTTTATTTGCAACTTAAATTTTCCGATTTGGAGTTTCATTCTTTTAATTTCAGATACACTTTAAAATACATGAATATTTGGGGGATCAATAAAGCTTACCTTATCTTATATATCCATTAATTATAACCAAATCATACCATACCAACAGGAAACAAGGGTTTAACACAGTTTCTCAAGAAACAAAAGTTTTATAGGGGATCTATTCAATTTCCCAGGGACACACTCAAATCACCCCCCGTGGGTTACGGGGACTCACTACTAAGTTTATTTATAAAGCACCACTCATACATAGAGCTGTTCAAAGTCCTTTACACAGTTAAAAACAGAGTGTTTAAAAGAAATATGACATTAGGCAAAAATGACGTGTTAAAATATAGAATGAAAAATATGAAAATATCGATCAGGTCTGGTCAGAACAATTCTTTTTCCCAGACTCCTTTATTTCTCAACACTTATAACGCTGTAAGTATTACCCAGTGATAGAGTCCCAGACTCAACAATGTTAAAAATCTCAGTTAACTCATTAGCTAACCTCAATATCCTCATCATCAATGATGGACTGTATGCTGTATGCAACATGCTAAGCTCCACCCTCATTAACTGCTGCCAGTCACTTGATGTGATAAAAGAAGAAACAAATCATCCGTCTAACAAGGTGAATGTTAAAGTTCTGCTTAAAAAAGTAAAGGATTTATACAGTGGAGCTTGGCTGTCATAGTGTAAAATGGTTCTGTTAAAAAAAATCCATCAGACTTGAGGTTTTGTAAAGTGGCTTTTAAGGACATCTCTTTCAGAAATGCACATTACTGCAGAGTTTAGATGGTAATTTCGCAGTGCAAAATTGTCACTTGGATCGTTTTGGGATTGCAGCAGAAATCTCAGAGATGTATATAATTAAAGTTTAACTTAAAAATCATGTTAAAGTGAGCGACACAGCGCTTTGTCCCAACAGCTACACTAGCAAGTAAGTGCAAGAACAGAAATCAGGCCAGTATCCAGGTGCACCAACTCCAGCAGCACAACAATCCTCTGGGGAAAAGAGAAAGGAAACATCATTTTATATTCAGCACTAGATTAGATAACATAATTCTTCTTTGGCGGTGGCACTGCTCACCGGAGCATAAACAGGCGCTGGAACCCAGCGTTACATCCCAATACAAGCGACCGCCTACAAAGGTCAGAGCAAGCAGTCTGAATCTGACTCCTCCTGCTGTCTTCTTCTTCACCTCCCCATTACCCTGCTGTTAAAGTTGCCATTGCAGCCCGTTGAAGAAGCTCTCCTCTCCTGGGAATTGGAGGTTCTGGATGTATGTCAGTCGGCGATGAAGATGATGTGATGTGAAGAGGATAGCTTCAGGCTAATTAGCTCTGCTCTGCTCAGCCTGAGTGAACGCAGCGCCGCAGACAGCCTGTGGTCAGCTGGACCCTCTTAGCCTTTCACCGACCACACGGACGTGATCGCAAACACACAAACACTTCGATTGAGGCCGCCGGCACGCACTGCTTTCCTTCTGCCACGTTGAATTATCTGTCAGTTCTGCGCCAGTTTCATGGGCGAGGATTTAGTGGAGCTGTAGACAAAAATATACGGGTTTAAATAGAAAAGACTTAGGAACTGTCATTAGAGAGAATAATTCTCAGCTATGACTGGGCCCATGAAGTCAGCCCATTGGTTTTTATAATTAGCAAAAGAAGTGGGTGCAGGAGAGAAGAAGAAATGAGCGAGGAAGCAGGAAATTAAAGAGGGGAAGAAGAAGCGAAAGGAGAAAGAACAAAGAGAGAAATGATGAAGGAACCAGTCAGTCCAGCTCAGGTGAGAGCCACCGCTGACCTGTCGGCTTTCACAGCCCACCACCTCCAGCAAAGAACCAGGACTGGCCTCAAATCTGGGTTTTCTGTCCCTCTGACACACTGCAGTTGTCAGTCAGCCAGTGGGATTACTGCTCTGATTTTCGTACGGTTACGGTCGCTGTGATTTGGCTTCTGAGTCATCAGCCAGTCACTTTGATTGGCCACAGAGGAGTTACATGAGGCTGCAATTAATTAGGAGTGCAGGGTGAAGGTTTGTTTGAGGGAAACTTTTTTGTGGTAGTTACGCAGAAGAAAGAAAATCTGTCTCATCTTCAGAACTTTAAGGACATTCAGTTTGATTCTTCCATTTGTTTTGTTGTATAAATCATAAAAAACAAAAATTGATTGATCTTTCTGTTTGGTTTTCTTTCCCTCTGTGATCCAATCTTCCCCCGTATGCAAACAGACTCATATTTGGACGCCTGCTCGGGCGGCTTCTGAGCAGAATTTTTCATACTCCAAACTGTTTTGCCACGACATGCAAATGAACCTGGCAGCGAAGGCTGCACGTCGGCAGCATTTCAAATACACACAGACTGTTCAGTGTTACGGCTGCGAACAGAGTGTTGACGCTATGATATGGAGATAAAGCTGGAACAGTGAGCGTTCTTCTATACGAGCTAGATTTTATTCAACCACCGCCTGGCGTCTCACTGTCTGAGCTCTCTGCTACTTGTTGACTTTAAGTCTAACTTTCCCACTTATTCAAAACAGGAAGTTCATCCCCGACAGATTCGCACACTCAACCCTTGGACACTCATCCCTTTACCTCGATGAATCAGACCCTCTTTTCCTCTAATCACTTTAATTGCTGTCAAAAATCCCCTCAACCGTAGCGTTTCTTTCGAAGCTCTTACACTCATTCTGGCTCCACAGGAAGTTTGTACCTGCAGGCTTTGGCCCCTTGAACTGCTTATAATTGGTCGCTTGCAATGATGAATGTAGTCATCAACAGATTTGAAGTTAATCTGTTACCTTGTACAATTTCAGTCCAGCTGCTTATTTTTATGTTGTAAAATTTTAGGCCAAATTGAACCTGCTCCTTTCTGCTTGTGCCCACCTGCACTTCTGCAAACACAGATAGCATTGTACACCCCACTCCGACCTCCCACTTTAATATCATCTTAGCTCGCTCTTTCTATTCATCTATCACCCTATTCCTCCACTTTTTCTCTTTTAAACATCCCCCCCACCTTCCCTTTTCTTCCTCATTCTACTTGCTTTTGCATCTCTGGAATCTCTTCGCGCCCACACAGTATTTCCTCTCCCTCTCCTTTTATCTCTCTCCGTCTTCCTTTGTCTCTCTGTTCGCTCTCTCTTCCTCTGTTTGTCTGTCTGGCTTTGTCTTCCTCTTGGGATGCAGGAAATGCAAGGAAAGCCGTATCATCTCACACGCTCAAGAGGAGGAAACAAAGTCCCCGTAATTCAAACAAGATCACAATCAAAGATCAAATTCAGTATCTCTTCTTTTATTTGGGGTGTTTTTTACAGTTCCACTGCACAATAAACTCACTCGGCTACAACTCGAGACTTCATCCCTCTATAAAGTTTTGGTCGGAAGCAGAAAATGTTCCTCTCTGTTCGGCGCTGTCCTGCAGTTTTGCAGATGATTGCCTAAATCCAAAAGCTGCTGCCTGAGTGTCTGATTCTGTCCCCTTTCCTCCTCCTCCCACAGCGCGCTCTCTCTCTCTCTCTCTCTCTCTCTTTTCCCCCTCGTCCTTGTGTGTGTTGCTGCACAGGAGCGGCTAAGAGCATGCGTCTCAGCAGGTTGGCATAACATTAGAGGGGGCATGCTATTTGATATGGCGGTAATCTTCTGTTAAATCCTCCAAGAGTGAAACACAGCCGCCTGCAGCTTTGCACCGAGTCCAAAAATGGTCTTTCTTCTTCTTTTTATTTATTTTATTCTGTACAAGTATACCCACTTGCTTAGATCAGCTCTGCATATATGTGTGTGTCTATGTGTGTGTGTGTGGCATGTATGGGTGTGGAATTAGCGAGACTTAATGTCACTGTCCCCGGTTAAGGCGCTGGTTAAGCTAAGCAGCCTGGTATTGGTTTTTAGCAGAATAATGTGATTTAGCGTGCTGCAGACTCTGAGGGCAGCTGTGTGTCATCGATGTAATAAAGTGCGGTTTGTAAAACTGGAAGGTGGCTGATAATTCTCTCGGCTGAGCTGATTGGTTTCGTCTGTATGTAGATTACTTTGAAGAAGAATCTCCTCCTAAGCTATTTTCTACTTTTGAACCACTAATAATGCATTCTCAGTACCTTGTAGCATTGCTGCGGCTCCTCGCTGGTGTATTGTAATTATGTTTTTCTATATTGTGATTTTACTCCTGGCTACTTTGCATATACAACTCCTATTGCATGTCTGTTCCTCCTTAAGCAGGACGTCTCACACTTTCTTATGTTTAACTCTGTTATTCCCCGATAATGATCTTCTTTTAGGATAAACGCTGTAATGTTCTCATGTGTACACTTCACTTGTAGTGTAGAATCTGCTTTCTTAGCTTACTCACCTCCCAATATCTCAAAAAATAAATAAAAAAAGATATGTTTCAAGACTGTAACTGGGGATTATTATATTTTCCCCCATAACCCTGCAATGCCTAAGAAATACTGTTTGTGTCACATGTCATGTAATAATTAAGCAATATCACACTCGAGGTTGTGCTGTTGTACAGTGTATCAGCACTGCTGTGATTTGGTTGTCGCAGATAATCACAGCTGCGCTGATATTCAGTATAACATCGCAACCTCGAGTGTGATATTGCTTTTATACAACAGTTATACAAGCTGCAAATGGTAGTAAACAGTAACAATCAACAACAGATAATATGTATATACAGTATATATTATTATTATACTATATAATCAGTATTATACAACAGTTAATTCCGACCAAGTAATCTGATTGGATAAGAGGCCTTCCATGAATGCTGATATAGAGCACAACATCACTGGGACTTTTCACTCTGTGTATCACTCCACCTCAGCCACATGTTCTGAATACTGTTAATGTACACTACAGCAGACCATGTATGTCTACAAGCTGGTACCTCAGCAGACTCTAATTTCACTGGTTGATGATAAATTAAAACACAGATAAAAATAGGTACATGATAAAAACAGCTGATGTGTGGTAACCTGTAGACACAGAGTGCAGGAGAATGTTTGGGTTGCTTGGCAACAACAGTCCAGTTTCAGTCAAGTTGTGGAACTAGTTGAGTTAGTGGAGCAAAAAATAATCTGTTGTTGATTATTACTTCTTATAACTATTTGCCGCTTGTATAAGTGTTGTATTAAAGCAATATCACACTGCGGCCTTGATATTTCATACAACATCAGGCCCTCTCGTGTGATATTGCTTAAGTAACATTAATGTAGTTAGAAATCTTAACAGATACACAAGCTCATACCTGCCTACTATCTAAAATTCCATGTCTTGTTCAGCAGATTAAACATGCGTGTTAAAGAATCAGTTTATTGGACGTACTTGTGGTGTGTGGTGATTAATCTGTTGGAGTATCTGTAATCTGACGACATGACTGTGTGGTTCTCTTTCAGAAATACAAGGAGTTTGAGCGGGCGGTGCGTGTGGAGGAGATTGATGGGCTGCGGCTGGTAAAGAGGCTGGCAGAGGACATGGAGGAGATGTTTCACAAGAAAGCCGAGGCCATGAAGGTACTTGTTTCTACTTGAACTGTAATCCAAAAACACACTTCACCTCAACCTTCCCGAGAAAAAGATTGAAATACAAAACTCATATAAAAGCATAAGGACTTATGTTAAGATCTATTTTATTCAACGTTGTTTAATAACAGTATTTCCTTTATAAATGGAACAAATTCAAATGGTTTTATTTTCCTTTGTATTGGTTCATCTATTCCTGGAAGAAGCTGGAAACGAAAATGGCAGAATGAGCACGGTGAAATCACTTCTCAAGTATTTATTTCTGACCACTCTGCTGACCGGATTGGATGTCTGGAGAAGTGCAGCAGTGTTACATTGCCTCAGTGAAACCAGACACATCCAGTTTTGCTGTGTGTATGTGTGAGGGAGATATGTTGAAAGAGGTGACAGACAGAGAGGCTGTGATACACCCATCGGTGTCTGTGTCGCCTTATTGATCTGCTCAGCCCAAACATCAGTATCTGCTGTACGAGGCCACCTCAGGACAAAGCTCTGCTCTAAAATGATTTTTATATGTTTATGCCTCTTTCATTCATTTCTGCATCTATTTCTTGGTGTATGAAGTGTCCTGTTTAAAACACTACTGTGCTTAAGTATAAGTGTAAGGTTCTTAATAGACTTACCTTATCTAAATACATCTCAGAAAAGAAGATGAAAATAATAGTATTTTTTTTACTGCACTGCATTAATTTGACATCAGTTGTCACTAGTTACTTTGCAGATTGACAATTAAGTTGCAGAATATAGGATTTGTTCATTATCATGCATTTTGATGTCTCAGTCCCGGCGACAGCGATTGCCAGGTGCATGAGTATCAGGTTAATTTTCTATTCGTCCCATTCTTGTGAATGCAACTTCACATGATTTACAAATGGACAGATTATCATGACATCTGGTGAAAAACTTTCAAATTCCATTTGTTGGTCAATTGTCAAAGGTCAAAGGTCACTGTGACCTCACAAAACACATTTTTGAGCAATAACCCAACAATTCATATGCTAATTGTGAAAACAATTGCACCAAATGTTTTAATTGGATAAACAGATAAAGTAATGCCATTTTTTAAGGTCAAAGGTCAACTTCATTGTGACATCACAATGTTCTGTAAAAACACGTTCATGGCCATTATTCAGTGACATAACTCGGGAACAGAAGGGGAACTTGGGATTGTTCAAATTTGGTCCGACACTGGAATGGTGACCGTCATCTTGAGTGCTCAACTGTAATTCACATTTTAGCATTTGCAGCTTCTTAGAAGTAAAATCCATCTTTAAGGAATTGTATTCTGTCATAGTTACACTTTTATGTTCTATCATAATCAGCTTTATTGGCTCAGCATGTGAATACATCCATCCATCATCTAAACCGCTTATCCTGTATCCCAGCTGTCATTGGGCGAGGGGCGCGGTACACCCTGGACTGATCGCCAGCCAATCACAGGGCTACACCGATTTTGAATTTAGTTCTTTTTTTCACTCAGTGAACTTGCACACTATAACATCATCGGTAGGATAAGAACAGCAAAGCCTGAGAAAGTCAAGTTAACTTTTAATAATATACCATCCGTCCATTATTTATTATTTATTTATTTATTTATTTAGCCAATCTTCACCCTAGTCTACCACTATTATTGGCATTGTAACCATCAGTATGTGTCTGTTGTTGTTCATGTAACAAGGACATATGTTGTTGTTGTAACAAGAACATATGTTGTTGTTTCTCTCTCTGCCTGTCTCTATCCTGCATCTCCTTCTATCCCATTTTCGGCCCATCCAGTCGAGGCAGATGGCTGTTCAACATGAGTCTGGTTCTGCTCAAGGTTTCTGCCTGTTAAAAGGAAGTTTTTCTGCCAATGTGCCGAATTGCTAAGTGCTACTCATGGTGATTCATGTTGGGCCTCTCTTTAAATAACTTAACAAAGAGTCGGTCTAGACCTGCTCTTTCTGTAAAGTGTCTCGAGATAACCCTGGTTATGATTTGGCGCTATACAAATAAAATTTGATTGATTGATTGATTGATTATCTATACCGCTTATCCTGTTCAGGGTTGCGTGGTGGCTGGAGCCTATCCCAGCTGTCATTGGGCGAGAGGCAGGGTACACCCTGGACAGGTCAGCAGTCAATCACAGAGTGGACACACAGAGATAGACAACCTTTCACGTTCACTACGGGCACCTATGGGCGATTTTAGATTTACCGATGAACCTAACGAGCATGTCTTACCTGGAGTGAACCCACGCATGCACAGGGACAACATACAAACTCCACACAGAAAGGCCCCTGGGTTCTGAACTGGAATTCGACCAGGACACTTCTAGCTGTGAGGCCACAGCCCTAACCACTGCACCACCGTGCATCCCTTATACGTATATCCCTATATCACAAAATTAGAAACTTACCTGCCTGTGTACGCAACAACATGCTCCCTGTGCACTCAGTGCACATGAACTTCCACAAGCTACTGTAAAGCTAGCGCGCTTGGAGCACATGAATTGCACAGATTGGTAGTTGGATACGGTTACCCTGCTTAATAAGTGAGGCAGTGCACTTCCACCTGTTTAGGAGGAGCAGCTTCGGGATTTTTCCGGTTGGATACTTTCAAAATCCATCTTACTTATACTAGTTTCTTCTACGTACAGCTTTAAATATCATCCCTACCACTGTTGTCGGCCCATGTATACATGTGCAGTATGTGCAGTATGAACAGGCTTGTCTATATACTGTATATACTGTGTGAGCATATCTTCAGGCCTATAGATATGAGCGTGTATGTGTGTTAATGTTGTAACAGGTGCAGTTCAGGATGTGTCCACGGTGCACTGCCTCTCCGGCTGCAGCTGTAGCTCCAGGTGATAGATCCTATCAGGGCAACATGGTGCTGTTAACAGAAATTGGATTTCTCTCTGAGAGTCGGGTCCAAGGATTCAAGCTGAAAGGAAAGCAAGCGAGAGAGAGAGAGAGGGAGGAGGGGTGAAGATAGTGACAAACCATTTCCATGCTTTAGCTTTGCTTGCGCATGTGTTATTATGCTTTTGCATGATACCTTTGCCCGCTCGGATTGCATGACCGTGCCCGCTTTAAAGCGTTATATTCACTTTGAAAGCCTTTCACTTTTTAAGCCGTCCACATATACAAGAGAACAAAAAGACAAGATGAAGTATTTCGAGCTTGTGTGACTCATCTGGCATTTCAAGAATATGAGTCCTCGTCGTTTACAATGAGTCCTTGCATTAAAGCAGGGTTCTAATATGTTATGTTAATAACTCTTTTGATAGGAAATGGAGGACCCCATTACTTGTCTTATAATAATGAACATTGTTTTGGAGTATCTGATAAACTTTCTTGATGGCAGGAACATTTTTTTTATGGATTTGTGAGATTAGATGATCTCATCCAGTGCATTAACCCCCTGGAGATACCAGGGGGTTTGTCGTCATCATCATCAGTAGCATCAGCAGTAAGTGCAGAGGTGTTTATGAAAGAGCTGGGTCTTTAGCTTTCTCTTAAAGGTGAAAGGGACTCTGCGGACGAAGAGTCTAGCTAGCGACCAGGCGCCTTTCATTGGTAGAGCGTAGTTGGCGGGAGGGAGTGTAGACCTGGATGAGGGCACAAGCTGCATCATCTATCGAGGTTTGAAGTTGCATGCAGGAAGGCCTGCCACTAGGGAGTTGCAGTAGTCAATACATAATATCATGAGAACCTGTACCAGCAGTTGTGTTGCATGCTCTGAAAGGTAGGGTCTGATCTTCCTGAGGTTGTAACAGGCAAATCAACATGACCGAGCAATCAAGGCCACGTGAACCTTAAAGGTTAGCTGGTCGTCAATTATGGCGCCCAGGTTCCAGGCAGACTAAGTGGGTATGAGTTCAGTTTGTCCAAGCTGGATATTGATCCGTGGCTGCATAGAGTGACTGGCTGGGATGACAAGGAGCTCAGTCGTGGATAGCTTGAGCTGAAGGAGCAGGAATAAATGTTATAGAGGTGAAATATGAGGAAAGTTCGCCATCATGACGCCACTTCACCTCCACCTTTCTCATTTTCAACACTGACAGCCGCCTTGTGATGAATGTGAGTCTGGAACACACAATAGAAGCGTCCGTGAGTCATTTCCTCTCTTTTTCTTCTCCATCTTTCTCCAATTTCTCCCTGCAAACCCTCCTCTGTCTGCCTTCTCTGCCGTCCTGCTGCTGTCCTTAAGCATCCCTCGCTCCTTTGTGTGTGTCTCTCTCCTCTCTCTACTCCGCCTCTTCCCATCTCTCTGCTTTTTGCTAAAGTATACGTGGCGCTTCGGCGATTCAATTTCCGTGCTGGGCGCCCTCCCCTGTCCGTCAGCGCGGTTTTATCTGCTCGTCTCCACGTTGATTCCCCCTCTTTATCGCTCAGCACACCTGCGGGGAGACAGCAGACTGCTGCTGTAAAAGGGTGCACCTGTGAATATGTGCATGATGTCTGCTGATGTCATTGTTTTGAGGAGTGTTTAGTTTGTGCTTCCTTTCTTGTGTGTGCTAAGATTATTTTGATTTAAAAAGAGGAAGATGATGTTGTTTATTAGCTCAATTTATAGAATTCGAGCCAGGTTTGGTTTGTGGTATTTTATGTGTGTGTCTGAGTGTGTGTAATTGCGTTTAGAGTTGGTGTCCTCCCTCCCTTATCATCTCTACATTATTGTTGCTTGTTCAGCCACCTCTGACAGAGAAGGAAACTTTATCTAAGAGTAGTAGTACATTTTGTGTGTCTATTATAAATCCACAGTCCTGTATGTGTATGCTTATTCCCGGGCTCAGCAAGCATCCTAGCTCGCCATTGTTATTTTTTAATTGCTATTACCTCCATCAGGTCCTGAGTTTGTCGGATATTATTATCGTCTAGCAGGCTACGGCTCCTCCTTTCCTCCTCTCCTTCTCTCCTTTCCTCTCCACTTCCTCCCTCTCCTTATCTCTGCTGAAAAAGTTTTGTCTGCCGGCTGGCTGAAAAATGGTGGCAACAGCCGACGGTTAAAGAAGCAGTGCGCATGTTGTTATCAAAGTTGAAAGGCGTGGAGCTATTGTAATGCCCTCTTTGAAGTCAAGCACGGCTGTGTTTCATGTGACAAATGCACTTCAAAGCAGAGTGGATGCCTTGCTGCTAGGGCTGTTTCTTGGTAATGGCATTCGGTCCCTGCATGCTCTGTACCTGCTGATATCATTTACCTGTGGCAGCTACGCCTCTGTAGCCCCAACATGATTACCAGTGTCGAGCAGGGGAAGTCTGCATGGGTGTATGTTGAAAATAAAAGGCACACACAGCACTTTAAACGAAATTTCTCTGCCAGCAAAACCTCCTATGATCTTTAATTTTCATTTGCTGACACGCGCGGTGAATATTAAACACAAAGCCTGCGTTTCGACAATGTGGCGTCTTCTTCAGGAGATGATTATAATTAAGATGAATATTTTGGAGGAATTCTGGTTTATGTAGTTCTGACTGTCGGTAATCAAATGATAACTTTGCTGTTTAATTGCTGAGCGCATGAAGACAGCTAAATAAGTAAGTCGGAGCAATAAACACAATCAAACCTCCAAACTAATTTGGAACAAACAAAGAGAAATATACACAGCTCACAATCTCTGTCACAGCACAAATTCACAAATTCATCAGAGTTTGAAGAGTCGGGACGCTGGTTTAGCTCAGTGGTTAAATGGCGCGTCCCCTAAACAGAGGCTACAGTCCTCGATGCGGCGGCCCCGAGCTCGACTCCCACCCTGGGCCCTTTGCTGTGTGTCATCCCCACTCTCTCTTCCCTTGTTTGCGACACTATCCTCTGTCCTCTCTCTCCAATAAAGGCATAGAAAATTAGAAGAGTCACTTTCAGTTTTCGGTGTCATGAGCATAGACTGTATAAAAAGATGGACGACATGACGGCTCCCTAAAAGTGAAGCCAAAACCTCTCTAGCGCCCCCTGATGAGTGGCTGCAGTATAGATCATAAAGCCCGCCTCCTCCATGTTAACAGATGGGACATGAGTCAAACTATAAAATCAAAATACATGTAAATATCATGCTGATTTACGGTAAAGTGTTTATTTTTCTGACAAGTTTATTTTAAGTTAGTTATTTGATGCTGTAAAAAGGATGATTGACAGCTCTGTTGACAAATACGGCTCCTGCAGCCGATCTGTTCAGGATTAGCAGAGTAGAAGAGGAACGTAACTAAAACAATCACTATGGTCATTGAAATTTACATATCTGTGAACGTTTGCTTCAGGCCAACACAAGAAGCTGTTCTGCTGTTAAATACACAACGTGCAGGGTTTTTTTCCCGGTAGTTTAAGGGTGTGTTTTGGTTAGTGGAAGATCGTAAGATGGCGGCGCATATCACAGGAGGTATTTTAACTGAATTTCCTAAAAATCAGCAAAGAAAATTCAAATAAATGTGAGTTTCATCCACTGCTGTTATACAAGTATTCCGATTTGGGCTCATCAGGATAAACAGCTGGTGGCACTAATTCTGCAGTTTGGTGCCATTAAACAATTGCAGAAGATGAGAGCATGATGAGGAGACATAGTTTAAAGAGTGTCAATGAAACAATGTAGAAAACATGATGGACATTTGCTTCTTCATGTTGTAATTTAAAGGACATAACTGCCTTTTTTTATTTCTCCAACTGGCACCGGTTTAGCTGTACAGAGGCTATAGTCCTTGACACTGCGGGAGCCCGGGTTCGACTCCCACCCTCGGCCTTTTGCTATGGGTCACCCACCCATTCTCTCTTCCACTGTTTCCAACACTATCCACTGTCCTAAAGGCATAAAAGGCCGAAAAAAGGTTTCAGGCAATTTCACTATTCCAAAATTCTGTCTGATCTTGCTTATCGCAGAAATGAGAGCTTAACCTGCTTATCCAGGAGTTTCCCATATTTGTTGGTGCATAGTTCTGCCGGGGATTATAATAGTGCGGTCCTGCCCTTTCCTCCTGTCTCCTCACTGAAAGACCACACTGTCACACTGAGCTCACAGCACTGCTCCCCTCATTTCCCTCATCTCACTAGCTGTCCTCAGTCTCAGCTCATTGCCACATCTGTGTGTGTGTGAGAGTGTGTGAAGAGTGATGGCTCCTAATGACAGCAGAGCCAGCCAGTGGATATCAGGACAGCAACAGTGTCTTCCTTCCCCTCCTCTTTGGTTGTTTTTCTGTCACCAAGAAATCAGAGTGAGCGAGATGGGATTGTTTTGAAGACTGATGAAATGGGGATGAAGCAGGATGGATGGGAAGGGTAAATGTCAGGAAACAAGAGAAGCAAAAAGTTCGGTCTAAGCATGAAATGAAAGTGGAGAAAGTGTGAAGAAAGAGGAAATATGAGATGAAGGAGATGGCGATGGCAGCGCTGGGTTAAGCACTTCATATTCCCTTTCAGTCAGCAGAACTGCTCACAACTTGTCAAGTATTGATTATTGGGACTTGATGTATCAAAGCACACTCCTCCCCTCCCTTTCTCTGTACCCCTCTCTTTCACTTTCCCTTTGTATCCGTCTCCCCACCGTGCTCCCGTCTGCTTGGCTCATGCCCAATCTAAATGTGCAAAACAGAGGAAGCAAAGTGTCACAGAGCACTTTTCCATTTTGTTGATGCTGCAACTCTTCCCCTGGCTGCTTTGACAATATTAATTGCTGTCCCTAGTGCTATTGATGGGCTGACCCGAGCCAATCTCGCTCAGCCCGGCTCTGGCCTCGATGGATCGGGGCCTCTGGCAGGACGAAGACCCGCAGGACGTGCCCTGATCCAGGAGGCCAAGGCTTAGTGAGCATTTCCTTCTACTTCTGAGGAGGAGCAATACATCAGGACAAGCAGAACCAAGCTCACTACATGTGTACTTGAGTTTTTTAAGCTTAACTCCAAAGAATAATAAGATGGATGAAGGAAAGTTAAGTTGAACCCAAAGTAAAAATGCATGATGAACCAGGAGCACAAAGCACCTTTGGGAATGTCTTCAGGGAGTCTATTTAGATCTGCGGTCTTGTTCTTGGCTACCTCAGAAGAACATTCAGATTCAGGCCACTGCCCTCACCCCCAGGAAATGTGCAGAGGCAAGCCTTAATGCACTGCAAAAAAAAAACCTCCAAGACTTCCGCTACCAGTCAATAATTCATGTGACCCCGTGTCCCCCCCCTCCTCTGCTGCTCTGACAGCAGTCGTTAGCATTACTCAGTTACATATGACAGCTTTTCGCTAACTTTCACGGCTTCAGCGTTGCAATCATAATGGATAGGTTTGTGTTAAGGTCAAGCGCTTCAAGCGCCAGGAAACCCACTGCACAGCTAGTACAACGCATGGAACAATAGGCCAATCAAGCCGACAGCTTAATGAGGGGGATCGTTTATGAACTTTTGAAAGTGTAAACAAGCTGAAGCCTTCGTCAGGCAAAACATAATCACAGGATGTGGGATAATGAAAGGGGGTAGATGAGTGCAAATGTCAGAGAAATGGACTGGGCGGGAGGAAGGGGGCGGGTTGAAAAATGATGAAATTGGAATGGAAATTATGTTTGATTGAAGGGGAAGACATCGTTTCAGCTAACACGAGGGAGCTGGGGGAACATTAGAAAAATAAGATTCTTTTCAGGCTCAATAAAGTCGGACTAAATCACTCAGAATCAAAAGTTTATCATCGGGACGAACCAGAATCAATCATCTAAAGCGAAATATTTCCGTCCGCCCGTCCGTCCCATTCTTGTGAACGAGATATCTCAGAAACGCCTCGAGGGAATTTCTTTAAATTTGGCACAATTGGACTCAAGGATGATTAGATTTTGGACGTCACGGGTCAAAGGTCAAGGTCACTGTGACCTCATGTCCATTCTATTCTCTTGAACACGCTATCTTCAGAATGCCTGGAAGGAATTTCTTCAAATGTTGCTCACTGTTTACTGTTCTGTTCACTTCTACTCAAGGATGAACTGATTAGATTTTGGTGGTCAAAGGTCAAAGGTCAAGGTCACTGTAACCTCACAAAACATTTCTGGTTATAACTCAACAATTCCTACGCTAATTATAATAAAAATTGGCACAAACTTTCTCTTGGACTCAAGAATGATGTGATTAGATTTAAGTGGTCAAAGGTCAAAGGTCACTGTGATCTCAGGTCCATCCCATTTGTGTGAACATGATATCTCAGGAATGCCTTGAAGGAATTTCTTAGAATTTGGCACAAACGTCTACTTGGACTCAAGGTCACTGTGACCTCACAAAACTTGCTTGTGGCCATAACTCAAAAATTCAAATCCTAATTATGACAGAATTTCACACACATTTCTAATAGGTTTAAAATGATTAAGTGATGACATTTTATACCCAAAAGATGAAAGGTCAACTTCACTGTGACAGCTTCATATTGTCACTCCAATCCAATTCTTATTGACAGGACAGGGGGCCTCCTGTTCCTCTGGTTATCCACAACAAGCTCTTGTGAGGGCAGCATATTTCCCACTGGAAACTAGTCACTGGAATCATACATGTCGCTATAGTATTAACTTCCATTTCGCCAAAACATAGACTTAATACCTTTTGTTTAATAACTCCCAACATCTGGAGTCTACACAGACAGAAATGCAACTTCAACCTGACTAGTCGGCGGAGGCATACAACTGCAAGGCGGTAAGACATTTCTGTTAGGACGAAAGATTTTCTCTGGATACTAATTTCTTCGTACGCATGACCTTCTGTCTTATGATGAATCACGTCAGACAACCTGACAGCGCAAAGGTATAATAGAAAGTGCTATCAAAGCAACAGGGGTAGATGTGAACTTGTTAATACAACACATGTTGTACTTTGGATTTAAATCAGGCTAAAAACTAATCCACAAAACAAATTAACCTGCGAGAATGAAGAGAAAATGATGCCTGACCAGGAGCAGAGCTGGGTCGGGTATAATCAGGGTTTGTGCTTAGAATCTGTAGTGAAGACAGACACCAGCAGAAACACATCAGGGATCTGTAATCAGGTGCAGATGCCAGACTCGTCTTCTAATCCAGTCGCCACAGCCAGCCTTGTTAGCGCTGTGTGTTCAGCTTTTACCCCGTCAGCTGCAGTGAAGGCTTGTGAATGTCCATGTTAGTGTATGAGCGTGTGTGTGTGTTTCCAGACAGACAACAGGGCCTGCCTCTCTGACTGTGTCAGTTTAATTATTGCTGTCATCTTGTACCACGCCCGGGCCTCGACAGAAAAAAAAAGTAATATCCTTTCTCTCTTTTTAACTGCATCATACACTGTGACAGGACCACCTATTGACAAAAAGACATGGCAGCTCATTTAAATATATACAAGACGCTCAAACGCTTTCAGATAGACCTAGAAAACATTCACGTTTAACTACAGCAACACCACAAGCGCACAGAGGCAAACACACCACCTGGTGATATGCTGGTATTGAAATTCACGAGAGTGAGTTGCACTTACTTATCACTTATCTGTTTTCCCGATTGAAAAAACACCCTGCTACTTTACCCCCAAGCTTTAACAGCCCTCCTGCACGGAAAGAGTATGAGAGCCTGAGTGGATTAACCACAGGTGGAAAGTAAAGAATCAAGTGTTTAGATGTTCAGCAGAGTGCAGTGTAGATTAAAGAATTGTTCTCAAATGAATGTAAGATTAAAGATTTTATCACACTTACATTGACATACTTGCATCCTCTCACATTCAATGATTGACATTTCCAAAAGCGCCTGCAAGACACAATAGGTCAAAGGGCTAATATCCCAACACGTGTCGGCTGAGCAAAACATTAACACTCCTGCGTGCACACACAAACACACACCATCACCCACTCACAAATGGTTGAAAGAGTGTTTCTATCGACACATGCTTCACAGGCAGCGTTTGACATTTTCGTGGGGAGTGTGAGGCTAAGCGTTCAGACCTTTAGAGAGTGTTATTCTTTCATTCCTCTCTTATCCTCCTTTTATTCCACCGTCCTTATCTTTGTTTGTTCCCAAAGCAGGCTTTGTTGTGGATTTACAGCAGATTCACCTACCACAGGTTTTGTGATGCCCTGATGTAGCCGCATGCACTGGCACGCATGCCCTCACGTAGGCATAGTTCAGTTTCTTGTTTGATCATCAAAAAAGATTTAAGAAGTCCCTGCCAGAGAGGACACCCGCTGGTCCCAGGAAGAAGGAAGAAAAAGTGTACACATGAATGGACAGCCCAGAGGAACCAAGCGCAGAATCATATGCAACAATATGCAGTGGCCAGGTGTGTTGCTATGGTGAAGAAAATGATTGGCCAGGCTCTAGATTACAGTGTTCACTTCCCAAAACAGCCTGTCTGCACACACATAGCAGCAACAGACACACACACATACGCATAACCTCACACATGGCTCAGCTGAAATAAGCTGGCTGATTGCAGTAGTTTTACGGGTAAAGCCATTTGAATGGAAATGTGAAATGGAAGTGCATTACCAAAACTTATAGCCACCAGGACCAGCTGTGAATGAGAGAAATGACTTGCTATGAGAACATAGCGTATGCATCGCAGCTGGGAGTAGAAAGAAGTGCCTGTGTGTGTGTGTGCGTGTGTGTGTGTGTGTGTGTGTGTGTGTGTGTGTGAGCAATCCCAGAGAGTCGAGCCTTTTCTCAGGGCCCAAAAACGAAATTACGTTCCTTCACCTTTGGCCTGTTTGAAATGCTTCTATTGCAAGTCATTATTATTTTTTTAGACTGTAATTTATTGAACGTAATTTCACAATTTCCTCAGCAACAGACTGTTGGCAGAGCTGCATCTTCAACCATCATCACTTACACCGGAGTCCCTCAGGGCTGTATCCTCGGCCCCTTTCTTTATCCCTTAACACACTCGATACAATGGCCTGTATCAGCCCTACACACGTCACTTTGCATGCATTACTTCACACACTCATACAAGATTTCACTGTCATACTTGGACTACTAAAAGAAATTATTCAGCCCATTCATTAGTCCATCTGCCCCCTGTTTTTCAGACATGATGCCATGTCACGCCTCGCACTTGTAATAGCAAAAGACAACAATTACCCCTTCAGTCAGCTCTTCACAGCACTGCTTTCTGGTTGTAGTTACAAACTTCTAAATTAAAAAAAAAAAACTCACTGTGGTTGGAGCTTTGTCCTTTCTGGCACAGCAGCCCTGAACAAACATGCATTGTTGACTGTTTGTAAAGACATAGATATCTGTTTGAGTGTGTATTTGTGTGCATAAGTATGGATGGCCTCAGGCAGGGTCTTAAATGCGAGTATGTGTGACCAAGTGTATAAACAGCATATCACATAAATCTGTATGTTTCTGTGCAGAGATGTACAAGCTGAGAAAACAAATCCCCCCTCGGGACAATAAAGACTATCTATCTGACACACATGCACAAACACTCGCATATTAACACACGCATCCAATCACATTCACTGTTTTTATGATCATTTTGCCTTCATATTAATTTGTGATATTTCTGCACAAGCGATGTGAGTCATAGATACTTAAAAAGAGACTGCGTAACTTAAATTTCTCCATGATTATCTTTCATCTCTGAATGATGTCACTGACACGTTTAAGAGAGAGGGAGAGAAAAAAAAGAAAGAGAGAGAGAGCATAACATTGACCTAAAGGCACACAGATTCCCCCACCACCCTCAGGCACACACAGCAGACAGTATCAGCAAGAGGGTGATGATAGCGTGTGTGTGTGTGTGTGTGTGTGTGTGTGTGTGTGTGTGTGTGTGTGTGTATGACTGATAGTGTCCATGTGTAAAACAGCATGAAGTGATGATGGAGTTTGTTGAGGTAGTGTCCAAAGAACCTGAGGCAATCATTACCTCTGCTGCTGAACCATTTAGGAAAATAGCTTCTTTTCACAAGATGGCCAAATGTCTGTCCACTGTCTGGGCGCGTGTGTGTACTGTATGTGTGTGTCCTCAAGGGCTGTAGTGTTGCTGTAGTGCTTAGGGGCACTTATAACGGCTGATGTAGAGCCACTTTCTGTATGGATGTTTTTCTGCCTATTATTTTTCACCCACTAATCAATTCACTTTTGTACTAAAGCGATTACATCTCTCCTCCTCTCTCCTCCTTCCTCTAGAGGCTGGTAGAGGCAGCAGAAGAAGCCCACCTACAGCACGAGGAGGATCCGAACCTGCAGGTATGTGTTATCTGGATCTACAGCGTATTCTGACCTGCACAAACGTTATCCCAATCAGCATGCTCATTCCCTGTTCTTGTAACCTCATTAATTAAATCCTGCTGAAAATAATTTATCCTACAGACGCCGGTGCGTCTGAGACAGGACCTCACAGTGACAAGGGCAGCTGCACACACAATAGAGTGGAGACGGGGAGGAAAGGCATTAGGAATCTTGTTCTGTAGTCTCGCTTGACTAGGCTTAACAGTCTTTTAAAAGTATGTTAGTCTACTTCTGTCGATATTCGTTTTGTCGGCATATTCTCAGTCTGCCACTGTTATACTGACATATATTCACAGTCCCACATACAGTGTGGCGCAAAATCACTACACGGAGTCTTGAATTAGCTGTAAGCATCTAGCAATCTGGTCAGGGCACTGGATATTAACGGTAACGTGTACCACTTAATACGATTACCAGCAGTTGCTTTACTTGTATATAGGAATTTTACACCTTGCTGTTAGCAGATGATGATGTTTTTTTTACTTAATGTGTAACCCATCCATAGTAAATGTGGTGTTACTGGAGTCTTCACTTAACCTCTCCTTTTTTTGTAACAAACAATAGATGTTGAATTACTATTAAACTTAATGAATGCAGAATAAACGCAGAATAAACACCGCCGCCCTAAATGAATGCTAAGTCCCTTTTAATGGCTGGGTGTGGCTGCATGTCTGACAAATAAACGCCAGTCTCAGTTAGAAGCCTGTACGCATTAATTGTTTATCTGGTTGTCTGAGCAGTGAAGCACTGTTTTTTTTCCCTTCACTCGCACGGCACATGTCACATTCACTGGTCGCTGTGGCGGCACGAAAAAAAACAGTAGGACATGAATGCCGTCAGGGGCAGCAGTGAGACACTTCTCCGTTGATCCAAAGAGAGTAAGGAAAAAGTAAAGCTGAACGTATGTCAGAGAAAGACGGTAAAAAGGAAGGTTGAGTTGGGATGAAGCATAAAGATGAGTGACAGGAGGGACGGGAATGACTTCACGTGTAACATGTTAATAACGTGTTTTCTCCATCTCTCAAGCACCTTTTTGGTACTGTATGCATTAAACAACAAACAAAACATATACTGATATGCTTCAAGAGCTTCACAGACCTACATGTCTGCGTAGCACAGTCATTATTTAAACAGGCGTCTCTCTTTCTGGTTTAAATAAACATTTGTATATTTTTCTCATCTTTTGCACAAAAATAATTAAAGGTCCGGCTTGTATAGACGCCCTTCCCTGGTAAAGGCAGGGTGAGCTCATAGATTAAAGTAAATAGTAGCTCGAGCTATTGATTGAAGTTTTACGGTCGTAACCACAAAAGTAGTTTTCTTCTAACCACTTTAAAAAAAAATGTTTTGTAGTTTTTGCAAACATTTCATCCTGTAGTTCTAATTTATTTTCACCCCAGTCTCGTTGTCTCTGTCTTATACAAACACACCACATAATGATACTGGCAGATGTTCACAGTCTTAGTGTAGTCTGCCACCATTGTTAGCCATGTGGTTGTAGTCTAAGCCCCAACTTTACTATGACCCAAATAATGCTTGTGAAAAGATGTTGTGGTGCACAGATGTATGTATGAACTTCTGACTGATGTAGTTGGAAACCTCTAGTCTACCGCATCATATGAGGGAAACCCATGGGTATTGTAGTCCAAATCCTCAGTTTAAGTAGAACATACTCATCATGAATGTGCCTACAGATATATAATAGCAATAACTAAAGATTATATGGGAGGAATCATACATTTTGTCAGCCGCGAAGCAATGAATCGTCAGGATTTTACACCTTAATGGAGAATTATTTAAGGTATTATATCGCTGTCTCATTCCTACTCAAGAAGTAAACAAATTTGAAACTACTTCCTGTGACTTCCACCATCAGTTCTGCAGACTTTGGGAAATGCATTCAGCTAATCATATCTGCATACACACCCCCAAACCCAGCCTCTGCTCGCATGGTTCTGCCTCAAATCCATTTGAGCAGATTTAATTTTTAGAGTACGGCTTTATGTAGTGTGTACTTCTGTGTTTGTGTGTGTGTGTGTGTGAGCCAGAGAGAGGGAGATAGTGCACTTGTGATGTTTCGCCTGAGTCTGCTGCACATCATGCACATCTCAGAACAGAGTTTATGAAAGTAGGAGGAGCAGCAACAGAAAGTTGAGTTTTAAAGAGGAAATATGATGCTAAGCCGACTTGGGAGTATTTGCTGCTAAACTACTTAAAAAGTCTGTGGTGTGCGCATGTGTCTGTGTGTGTTAGGAGTGCTCTGTGTGTGTGCCTGTGGCGACGAGTGTGTGTTTACTCTGTCAGCTCTTTAAGGCATTACAGTGAATGCCAGAGGTTTCTGCTGTCATGGGCCATTAAGGAGGATCAATTACTAAACTCAACCACTGACTGCTGTCCGGTCAGAACTGAACCATCTTTTCACAGTAACCTCTCGCCTTTTTTTCTTTTTTTAGCTATTTGCTTGATTTTCCACACGCTCTGGAATTTAAAGGAACATTTCACCCTGAAACTCCTGGACAATGCTTCAGAGAGCATGAGATTTGACCCGTTTGGTTCGGATGGTAGATAACTCTAACTGTTGATTATCAGAATGTAATAATATTGGGGTTGACGATAACTCAGTCTGGAGGGACTTAGCTTGGGAACTTGAGGGTGGCCAGTTCAAGTCCCGTTACGGACCAAGCGTGGAAATTGGGGCTGGTAACTGGAGGTGTCATTTCCTGGGTACTGTCCAGGTGCCCTTGAGCAAGGCACTGAATCCCCCAACTGCTCAGGGTGCATGTCCATGTGCAGCCCCCTCACTCTGACATCGCTCCATTAATGCAGGTCCATAAAGCCCTGTCTGTGCATGTGTGTATTTTGGGCCTGTGTGTGTGTAGCATGTTTGTACTAACACAGTGAAAAAATTGAATTTCGCCTCTGGGGTTTATAAAGTAGTTCTTCTTCTTCTTCTTCTTCTTCTTCTTCTGCTTCAGCCTCGTTTTCTTCTTCTGCTTCTTCTTCTTCAGCCTCGTTTTCTTCTTCTGCTTCTTCTTCTTCAGCCTCGTCTTCTTCTGCTTCTTATTCTTCTTCTGCTTCTTCTTCTTCAGCCTCGTCTTCTTCTGCTTCTTCTTCTTCTTCAGCTTCTTCTGCTGCTTCTTCATCTTCTTCTTCAGCTTCTTCTTCTGCTGCTTCATCTTCTTCTTCAGCTTCTTCTGCTGCTTCTTCTTCTAAATATATGATTCTAAATCAAATATCTTAATTTTGGACTGAAGATTGACAAAACAAAAACACAATTTTCTGACTTTTTTAATCAAGCAATGAATCAGTTGATAAAGAAAATAATTGCCACATTTAAGTGATAATTAAAGTAATCATTGGCAGCTATAGTGCAGTTTGGTGTAATCAAAATGTAAGCTACTGTTCTTTACATACAGTTTAAGCTCCTGAGAATCATACAGTGTGCCTCGTCAAGACTCACAACTCTGCACTGAAAAGTAAAAGTTCCATATTTAGTCCAAAAAACAACATGAAGCGGTGCTTTTTTCTGCTGTCTGACAACTGTGCTGTCTCCATATGTACAGACACCCACCGCTGATTGCAACAAGTTCCCTCTGGGTTTGAACACCATTTTGAAAAAGGAATAACACATCTGAAGCAACAGATCCAGCAGGAGATCAGTCGATGTAAAGAATTGCAAGATTTCACCCATTTGCATATTAACAAACCGCACTCTTCGAAACACACTTGTGTTGGTCAGAATTTTGCATGTTTTTGTAGAGATACGTTTGTGCGTCTGTCCCTTGTGGACACTTGTCTGTGTGTGTTTGTGTATTTCCATATGCTGCTTGCGGGGCAGCAACACTGTGTGGGCTCACAGCGGTGCTTTATGCCAGTAATTACTTGGCGGCGGTGAGATGAGCCCAGCGAAGTCAGTGTCCCTTTTGTTTGGGCTTTAATGACACAGCTACAGTACAGAGCTGATAATGGCTGATGGAGAGACGGTGGTGTGATGGAGAGTTTCACAGTGTCTAGGACAGAGTGAGATACTGTTATCAAGCAAAAATACCTGAAGATATATTATACTTACATCGCTGAAGTATGTATGTAGAAGAAGGAGGGAGAGAGGGATGAAGGAGGAGAAAAATGAACATGATATGACAATTACGTGTACCTGCCATATGCGTTTGGCGGTAATGACATCTACTTAAACCAGAGATTAACACACTGGCAGAGGGTGGTGGTGCATGATGCAGTGTAATTTTATTACAGAGCCTCACTTAGAGATCAGGAAGACTAAACACTGTCTGGGTTGGGTATTTTGAGAAAAATATAGGATTGCTCTGAAACCATTTTTTTCTTCTGAATACCACTTTGTCATTTGTAAGGTATAATGTATAGTGAGCAGGTTGTTCTCTCTTCTTTCGGCGGATTGATATGGCTACAGTTAGTCCTCCGGATTGTGTGATTAGAACCGAATCCCAAGCAACGGTCTGTTATTAGCTGCGTCTCAATTCAAGGGCTGCAGCCTTCGAAGGAGGCGGCCTACGGAGGAATGCGCCATTCGTAGCCTGCACCTGCCCTTACCCTTGCGCAACCAAACGCCGCTCCTGTCACCTAGCAACAGGTAGCTAGCAGGTAACTACTAGTGTAACTTATTTTAAAGATAACTTGATAAAGGGCCCTTTTGTTTTTTTAAGTTATGTAACACTAGCTATTCGATTGAGTTGAAACCGAAAACTTTTAAATTTAAAAATAAATTCCTCGACCGTGTAAGAGTCTGCCATCTCCTTTGGGCCACGAAGGATGCATCTGATGAATCCTTGGTGGCCCGGGAAAAGGAGGACACATTTGTCGGCCGCATCCGAAGGAGCCTTCGAAATGGGACAGCCTTCGACGCGCGGCTGCGACACAATCGGCCTTCAAATACGTCCTTCGAAGGAAGCTGCACCTGGATTGGGACACAGCTAATGAGACATAGCAGACCTCGGGAGTCGTAATTAACCAAAAGGAATCAAGTATTTAACACAACCGATCAGATCAGTGCATTGACTGGCATACTTGCTGATTCCCGATACCGCATTTTAGGCAGTAATCAATCACACTCATTTTAGCGTTGATTTAGCACCTTTGTAAATATCAAACTATTGTCTTTATGAATCACCCCTAAACATCAATCAATTAACCGTTAACCACAATGTTTAGTTAGAGTTAAAGTATACTGTTTGTGCTCACCTTCATTTTCACAAAACACATGTTCCTACTTTACTCGTCTTGTTGCACTCTCACTTTATTTGCCTCCTCATTTCGGGCACACTTGCTGCTGCTATGGCCACCCTGCTGCTAAACAGATGAAAGTTTGTCCTGCTTAAGGTCTGTCTGACTGATGTGTGAAGTTAGGCTGACTTAAGCAATGAACAAGTAACACCAAAAGGAAATAAAGGAATAAAACAGTTGATCAGATTTGTCTGAAAGATCTTCAGACACAGTCTGAATGTGGGCGGTTCGACATTACTCTCCATCATTCGTCACAGATAAATCCCTGCATCACTAGCCTGCCCTGTGTCATGCGTGTGCGTCCGTGTGTGTGTGTGCGTGTGTGTGTTGGTATTTATCCCTAGTTAAGCAGGTTTTTCAGTACCTCTTGGCAAATTATGTCTCAGCCATTAATTTCTCTCCTCTAATTGTGTTTTGAATTACCTGAGCATAAAATTAAATGCTCGAGCCTTCTTTAGTTGCGATCACAAACTGCTGTAGCTTCTTTTTGTTGCTGTTTACAGGCATGAATATTAATATGCAGGTACATTTAGTGTACACCTATGTGTGTGTGCGTGTCTTTGTGTTAATACAGCTCTGATGGTGGCATTTCTAATGGCGCCTTTTACTGCAGAACATGGTGAATAGATGGTAATTATCACCAGCTGTGCTAAAAATACCACGTCTACGCTGTAGGGTGAAACCTCCTCCATCACTATTCGGGGTTTATTATAAAATGTTTGTGTGTTTTTTTTGCCACTGGATACATATTTGGCTGGCAGCGGTTTGATAGGAATTTCCTTATCTGTCCTTTCCAGAGCTCTTCTGCTTCCATGTGAAATTGGCACAGTAATCTGCTGCGATTTTCCTCCCTTGCTCTTTTACCCGCAATGCTCGCGTACTGTAAATAGGAAAGCGGAGAGCAGTCTCCCATGCCCTCTGCAGCCAATGAAATCCTTCCTCGGAGGGTGGAGACAAACAGCCAATTGCCAAGCTCGATGTTGACTGAAAATGTAGCCACAGTCTGGAGGGAGAGAAATGCTTAATCTTTCTCTTTTGTTGTCGTACCCCCCCTCTCTGAGGTATTACCATGGAGTGCAGAGAGGTG
Source organism: Semicossyphus pulcher (assembly GCF_022749685.1). Taxonomy (NCBI): domain Eukaryota; kingdom Metazoa; phylum Chordata; class Actinopteri; order Labriformes; family Labridae; genus Semicossyphus; species Semicossyphus pulcher. The sequence continues at coordinate 18,120,499 of NW_027211637.1, forward strand.
GCCGCATGATTGTTGATTTGCCAATTTGCCCTTATTATTACCGGCAAAATTATTTGACCCCGAGTGTGTGTGCCCGTGTAGCCAGAGTATCCTCTACTACTTCACCGTCCTGTCGCATCCACACCCAGAGATGCAAAGGTGGGATCATTTTAGAAGCCATTTATTCAAGTGTTGGCCTGACGTATAATGCTCGAATACACCGCACATATACACACCACTGCCTCTTATCCAAATGCATAGAATGTCTCACCTCCATTACATCTCCAAACTCAAAGAATTTTAAGCGACCTACATGTCTTTCATCTCAGAGAGAAGGGTGCAGAAAGGTTCCCTGCTGAGGGAGTAGCCACCAATCCAGACGTTGAGAAGCCTCTGGAAAGCTTATTTGAAAGAATGAATCAAAAAGAAACATTTCCATAAACTCTGACTTACACATCAATTTACTGCTTCAGTGCTTAAAGGATTGTTATCGGGCAAGAGTTAGAAGAAAAACAACATTTTATGTAATGACATTTTGTGGTTTTTAAGGCCTTATTTGAAGATGAATGAACATGCAGTAAACAACAACTAATTTCCACTTTGCAGAAAAGTGGGCAGAGAAGCAGATTTGGAGATCAAAGAGTTATGGTGCAACCGGTGCATCATAAAGCAAGCAATTAGAGAGAAATGTTTCCCCTACTTTAAAGTGATAATCTGAAAGATTTAAATGTAAAAAAATAAATGTCTGTTAAGTCACTATCTATCTCCGAATGAGGTAACACAATGATTGAGCCTACGGCCCATTGATGGAAGCCTTTGCATTTGCAGTATTACAGACTGGGTGTCGGTGACGACTTTCGCGGAACAAATCACAAGCGGCGCCCAGTTAGTGACGTGTTTTCCATCACCCAGCAGTGGTTGGTCTGCCAGAGAGGGTAGGCGGAGCTAAGCGGCTGCTTTTCCGGTCTCTGCAAGTGTTGCGAGTAAACAGTAATCTACTATGGCTGAACAAACAAAGAAAAGATCGATGACTACAGATACAACTTCAAAAATAAGTGAAAATACAAAGAAAAAGTAATAAATTGGACGCTCAGATGAAGGCAAACAGTCTGAAAAAGAAAGCAAGGAAAATCAGGAGTTACAACCAGAGCCAACCGTGGACGTCACACATGCGACACTGTTTGGATATCTGGGAAGTGTGCTCCCGCAATTACCGTTTATCGCCACAGGTGCCGCCAAAGAGAACGAAACTGAGATCTTCGAGATTAAAACTTTAAACAGTATACGCAATCAACACGGAAGCTCTCATAAGACAACTGAGTTTAGACAAGAGAAAATAAGTACTCTCTTACCCAACATGACTCATGTCAGTTTGTCCTCAAACGTGGGCGCTGGTTTAGCTCAGTGGGTCGAGCAGGCGCCCCATATACAGAGGCTACCGTAGTCCTGGCCACGGGTTTGACTCGGCCCTTTGCTGCACGTCATTCCCGACTCTCTTCTCCCCACACTTCCTGTCTCTCTAATCCAATAAAGGCAAAATGGGCAAAAAATAATATTTTTAAAAAAAGTGTTGAGGCTAGAGAGAATCTGAAAGATAAGTACCCAGTTATCAAATTAATAATTAATATGCGTTGGACAGCAAACTCTGGCTGTTTAAACAGAGATGTGATGAAAAGGGCTTAAATGGCCTTTAACTTTTACCAACTTACTTCTTAGGCTTAATTTTAGTGAGTTCACATTGGTCAGTATCTCTCAGTTTTTTATGACGTACCGTAAAATCTGTATTTTAAAATAATTAATTAATAATAAAAACATGTGTACAAGTTATTTCAACACTATTTCAATTTATTATCATTTGAAACACATTCAAAACGCACACAAATTACAGCCTACCATCTGTTTTTCGCCAAGTTTCGGGTTTGCCATCCTGCTGGCTACCAGTGCGGGAGCTGAGCACAGCCTGTAACGTTGATTGTTGTGAGGATGGCGGCTGCACTGGCGATCATGACGACGTATGTCCGTGACGAAGCTTTAGCTGGATTATAGCGCCATTGTTTGAGTTCAAATAAAATACCTCTCTCTGCATAGTATATTAGTCACACCGGTATATAGGACGCACACACCGGAATATAGGACGCAGCCCAGTTTTTTGGTGGAAGAAAAGTCTTTAAAGTGTAAAGTTTAAAGTAAATTTCACGGTATTACTATAACGCTGACCTTAAAAGATTAAAGTTCCTAACACTGACTGTCTACATCTCTCACACACACACACACACACACACACACACGCACGAGTGCCTCAGAATCGCTCTTAGCTGCGTAATGAGCATCGCTGCCTCAGGTAGCTGCTATAGATTGTCGTCATGTTTCCATGAGTGGGAGTGCACGAGCTATAAGAAGCATGACGAAGGATTTTAAGCATGTGATATGAACCCCAACTTGGCCTCTCCTCCGAGTTATTTACTCAATGTGCTGTCTTGTTAGCTCTCTGATTACCTGTATCCGAGCCCTCTGGTTGTTTTCCACTCACATTTCCACACTCTGGGAGTGCTGTCTCTCCCCCCTCCCCTTTTCCCAACCGTGGAGAACGAGCATAGGGAGGAGGGTGAATACAAGAGGGGGAGTTGAAGAGGAGATGAGAGTTAAAAGTGAACACCAGAGGGTGGAGCGTCACGGTCAACCCACCGCATCACATTTGGCCTCCTCTCTGACTCCTCTCTCTCTCTCTCTCTGTTCCCCTGGAGGATGTTGACTCACTGTTGTGCTTTGCATTGAGAGTATTTATCAAATCAACAGGAGTGTGTGCATGACTAAGTGCATGCATAGGCTCTCCTCTGTAAGGCAAATGAGAGACTTGCCTGTATGTTTTTTTTGTTGGTTTTTTTAAGATTATTTTTTGGTTTTATTTAGAGAGAGGACGGTGGATAGTGCCGGAAATGGGGGAAGAGAGCGGGGGGATGACACGCGGCAAGTTTCAGCAAATGTGTCTTTTTCCAAGCGCATAAATCAGCATGCCAGTTGTTATAACTCTATATATGTATGAAAAATACACTCATGCTCTAAAAGAATCGCACCATAAATGAGAAACACTCTTACATTATGAAAACCGCTCAATGAATTTGTACATCAGCTTGAAATCAAGCGCTTAAAAAAACAGCCACTCAACCCAGTGATTGCGGGGAAATAGCCGTGTTTAAAGTGTATCGCTGCACTAAACTCGTCTCACTCAACAATCACACCGAGACTCTGACGAGCGTGGAGAAACCAGTGAAATGTATCCTGATAGAAGCATCTTAGCTCATAGAGTTACAAAGTTCTTACTAAGGCTGTTTAGAAGAAGATATATACATAAACTACATGTTTAAAAAACTGTTTCATATCATTGTGCTTCAGATTAAATTTATTGTTAACATTTATTTAAGAGAGAATCTTCAAGAAAACAAGTTAAGCCTGAAGCCGGATAAAAGAAAAAATAATAGAAGGTATTATGCTATTTTGTGAGCATCAAAAGTCTTTTATTAAAGAAATTGCTTCAGATTAGTGAGTAAAAGAAACCTGTGTTACTAAATTCTGCTGATTTGAATTACTTCTTATTATTTGTGCATTTCCTTCCTGCAATAAGAGTGAGCGAGCGTAGAGTCGATACACAGCATCACAGCAGGGAGGGACAAGAATAATGGTGTTTTATAGTTTGCAGTTAATTATAATTTCCTTTTTTTCTCTCTTTAAAGTATCTTGATATTAGTATCGAGTGTTTGGTCATAGCAATATTTTTTAGAACTCATGTTGCTTTTTTTGTCTAACCAATGCTCCAAAACCAAAGATATTTGGTTCATTATTATTTATAATAATAATAATAATAACAACAATAAAAATAATAATAATAATAAAGTTAATTTCTATAGCACTTCTCAGAACTAACGTTATAAAACATAAAAGCCCAACAATAAAATTCACAACAATGAAGGAATAAAACGTGTTGTCATTCTCAAGAGACACCTGCTTTGACAGCAGCAATAACACAAAGTTACAGACAGACAGGACGTTCAATACAAATAATAATAATAATAATAATAATACATTTTATTTGAAGGCGCCTTTCTCTGCACTCAAGGATACCGTACATAGATATATATATATCTACACAAAATACAACACAACAGATACATAACAAATAATAAAACCATTAAAGTGATAAGAGCAGAAAGTGTTACATGGTACATGAGCAATTTCCCACAGTTTTAAACAACTGGTTGAATAAAAGACACAATCAATAAATAAATAAAACACCATGAATAAAACATAAAAGATAATATGTAAAGTGGTTCAAAAGACAATACTGCTGTAGCGAGTTCCACAGCCGAGGAGCCGGAATGGCAAACGCTCTTTGTTTATGTCAAAGAAGAAGCTAATGTTTGTTGTTGTTTTCAGAAGACTGAAATGGTTAATTGTCTGTAAGAATAGTTACTAATTAGTTTCTGCCAGAGCACTAATTACACATTGTGTTACTGTCAGGCAGTTGAACTTACACATACAACAACTGATGAAATAGTGAACCTTTATTTGTCCGGTTGGGCCTTTTCGAGCAGATGGAATAAGGTGTATAAAAACTTAAAAAGCTTTATCTTTGAATTGTGCTACTTTTAATAAAATAAAATTAATATGTATTCCTGCCTTTTTTACTCTCATTGAGCACTTTGTTTGGGTGCATAAATTACAAAAACTAATTAATTTAAAAACAAACCAAAGAGAGAAGATGATGGAATAATTATTTAGCTTAATGACTGTAGTGTGTTGTGCTAAAGTATCACTGTCTCTGCAGACATGTTGATGTTTACACAGTTCATACACCACCTGAAATCCCTCCAAATGTTGGCTCCTGTTTCTGCAGCGTGGAGCTGAAATATGCTGCTCTGTTTACCTCCTGTAACCCGTCCTCATCCTCTCCCTCTCTGTCTGCAGCACACTGAGTGAGTGGGTGCTGATAGCACATGTGCGATCTCTCAGCGTAATGCACTGCAGCGTTAAAGATCAGGTTGTTAACACCATGATCAGGGACTGCATTAGTGGCACTGGGCGCTCCTTCACTGTAATGCTGGAACGCCATAATTGACTTACTCAACACACACACACACACACACCCACACATTTCCCGCACGTTACTGTACAGACACACAGCCTCAAATGAAGCTCGGGAGGATGCACAGCTGCACACACACACTCGACGGCTTGCCCCTGTATCCACTCGCACACCCACTCTCACTCCCACGCTGTTGAAGCTCAAAAGCTTATGGGAGCGATTTTAATCAAAATTAAAGCCCACACGCGGTGAATTTAAATAAGTCTATTAGCAGACTCATTAACTGTTGTTTGTTTTACTCTTTTTATTTGCCTTAATATTCTGTGTACTTTTAACAGCTAATGCCTGTGGTGGCGTTCTGTCTTTGAAAGCACGAGAGAGCGCTTGAGTATGGAGCCCGAACATCTGCACAACTTTAATTGTATTGTGTGAATCGAGTCATTAGTCACTGTTATTCCCTGCCTGGGTTCTGCCATTAAAGAACTCAGCTCTTTGTGTGTGCTCGTTCCGGCCCAGTGTCGGCCTAATGTACACATGTTTTGACATGTGTCACACACAGTACTGTTCTACTGTCTGCGTCAGGAAACGGCTTTTATTTAGGACTCATCTAATTTTGTTTCTCCAACTTTCTAACAAACAGACAGGAAATCTGGAGCACGGCCAGCGTGCGAGAAACAGACACTAGACAGAGACAACCTGGCAACTGCAACAATGGTCTCGCAGATAGCGCTGATAGTAGCCAAACCCTGCCAATGAGAGCTGCATGCACCAGAGAGCACATTGGAGTTTGAATACCGTGCGGAGACAGCAGGCGCTGAGGAGTTTGATGAGGATTGCAAACAGCCAGTGAACAATGGATGGAAGGAAGGAGTCTGAGCCAGAACAAGGAAAGAGATGAATCGGAGTTGGAAGGCAGCGACAGAGGAAGTGAGAGTGAGGATGATAGAACAGGTACTAATGAGGCGATGGCAGAAAGAGAACAGAGTGAGGACGCAGTGAGGCCGTGTTTGCTGCAGGTGTAGTTGGCTCTGCCTCTCTGCACCATGTTTATATATTTTCTGCGATTTTGCTCCCAATTTTTACGTATCTTAAATTTGGCTCCTTCCACTCTCGGCGTGAGGCTGATGTTGAATCATTTTTCTCTTGGACCGTATTTGTCATTTGTTTTAAAAGTACAGGAAGCTACTTTGTTATACCAACAAGCAAAACAACATCTAACTTATGACTCAAGCTTTTCTGCAGATCCCTGCAGCTCCATTTTGCTGCTTTCAGGGAGGTAATTTGTGCTTTTCAAAACTGTTGAATGATTTGAAATGAAAAAGAATATTTTTTTGGCTCAGAATGAACCCAAAAACATTTTTCCATGAATGAACAATTAAAGCAATCACACGTATGAGAACTACTAAAGTGCACATTATCAGAGGTTCATATTCTGATTGTGTATTCTTTGCATATTTCACGTTATATGCACTACTTTGGACTGGAGCACAACATACTGAGAGAGACCTAGAGAGGGTGTGAAGGTGATAATCACGTATAATTCAGGCTGTCCCTGGACACCACGCTCTTCTCTGGCAGGAAGTAAAGACACAGTTGCCAGGGGATGGGAGGTCAGACAGGTGAAAAGGACGTGTAAGCAATTCTCTGCATCGGGGAAACTGTGCCAGAGTTTTCAACCGCTTCAAGGTCATCGATCCTGCAACCTCACCGGATTTAATGTGACACTCTCTCGTGTCAGTGGCAGAAGTTTGTTTTTCTTATCAGAAACAATCTGACAAAAATCTGCGATCTGAGATTTAGCAAAGAAGCTGTGAACAATACTTGCATTATATTTGCATTAAAGATACTCTTATATGGTAATCAATAACTCATTTATATATGCAGATAGATTCAGATTCACACACAAGGAATTTGACTTGGTGTTCAGGTGCAGAACAATTAACACAGAAGTAAAATAAAGTATAAGTAAAAAGCTATTAAACAGTGTAAACAATTAGAATAAAATGTAAATAAAGCAATGTAATACAACAGGTGTAATTAAAGAGCTGATGGTAGTGCAAATAGCTGACCATATAAAATTAAAGACTGTGTGCAATGTAAGCAGACAGGCTATAAGTCCAGTGTGCGTTAATGTAGCGCATAAATCTGAATTAAGGACTTAACATTAATGTGATGTTGAGTGATGATGAGAGTCTGTGTCATGGGGGGGGTTGGGGGTTAGGGAGGGGAAGAAACTGTTCTTATGATGGGAGGTTTTGGTCCTGATGGAGGGGAGGGTCTCCCAGAGTCAAGCTTTTAGAACTGTGTTTAGTAGGGATCCACGATATTAGATTTTTTGCCGATATTCGATATGCCGTTATTTTCCAAAATTATATTGCCAACTGCCGATTTCGATACCGATACACAGTATTAGGCACATGTTTTTTTTCCACCTAATTGCAGAGAACATCAAGTCTCCCCTGTAGTGGAATTGATATCATGCCTTTTCTTATTATAGTGGCCAAATACCGCAGACATCTTGCAGCCGTCTTCATGCTTGATGCAAGAGGCGTAGTGCAGGCAGTGCGCGTGATAATGTCGTAGCATTACGTCAAGCTTTTATAGGGAATCATCATCATCATCATTTAGGCATAATAAGGCGTTGTTTTACAGGGGGAAAATATCGGCAGAAGTATGACATATCTGCTGATGCCGATAACATGCCGATAATATCGTGCATCCCAAGTGTTTAGCTATTGTTTGGTGCTAGATAAGGAGCGTATAGTTTCATGGTTTCACCTCTTTTTGCTTTCGTGTTTTTGTTCCTCTGATAACTTCCTCTCCTTATCTTTATTTTGTATACTGTGTAATTACATATCGACTATGGAGAGAGTAGAGGATTTCTTTTTACTCATGTTTTTCCTTTATGTTGATGTTTCTCTTTTGTTTGCTTCTATCCTGCCTGTTTAGAATTTCCTGCTTAACGCTGTTACGTGAAGCACTTTAACTTTTGTTTTTAAAAAGTAACATCTGTACTTACTTTCAGTCTCACTCTCAGAGCTGACCTTACAGGTTTAAAGTAGATGGATTGAAATATAAAACATGTGCTCTTACCTCCTTTGTTGTTCACTTTTCTGTCCATCCTTTAGAGCACAAGGTTGAATTCGTTTCGTAAAACAAAACATCAAAACTGAAATAAAAAAGTCCTTGTCAAAGTCGACTAATTTGGATTCTGTTCACCCTGTTGTGCTGAAAAAACAAGTACCGTACTGCTCGATGAAAATGGCTGCTATCCCAAACACTGTAAAGGTCGATGTAGATCAGATTTTCACAATTTGTGGGTCAAGACCTCAAAGTGAGCTGCATACTAATGTTTACTGACACAGCTAAAAGCTGACTGAAGGAACCCTGTCCTACACTGACTGATATGGTATGAAAGGTTGTAACTTCTTTGTCTATTAAATCTCACTGTGGCTCTGCACACTCACCTGCTAATGTCACACACAGGGCTAGACAGAGTCAGAATAGGTAAAATAAGGGCAGGAATATGCACCACTGCGCTCCCTCACCTTGAAATGGCAGCGTTCTCCTTGATAAAGGGCTAATAAGCCTAATCAGGGCTGATTAATTACACCGATAGGCCCTGCGTTCACCAGCCTAATTGATGGCTTTATCTGTGTTTTGCACTGGGCTGAGGGGATGATGATGCTCCTCAGGAGGAGCTGGAGAGATTTTGCCTACATGAAGGTTACTGGTGCTGGAGTAGAGATGATCGGGTGATGGGGAAATAGACGATAGAAGTGGGCAGGACAATAAAACATGCCTGAGATTTAGCTTTGGTGCAGAATATATAAGGTATGGTGAAATCTGTACACTGTTTTCTCTCCACAGATTCACCCTTTGCTCGCACCTGCAGTCTTGTCAGTCTCAAAGAAAATCAAAGTCCAGACAGTGTCTGCCCCCCTCTGAATGATAACACATGTACTGAGGCTTTGTATTGGACTCTTGAGAATGGCAATTCATTCTCCTCAGAGGCCCTTTTCAAATCCTATTCTCTTGGTCATTACAAGAGAAATCAATGTGGCCTTAAGCCATGTAATCACCAGAGTTCACCTGTGCGAGGGATTGAACCACTGCTGCTGCTGCTGCTGCTGCCAGTGACAGAAAGAACAGTTACATATATTTCTATTTAAGTAGGAATTACAGGTTGTTTTCTTTCTCTGAAAGACTTTCATTTAAATAAATGTCTGCTAAGTCACTATTTATCGCCAAATGAGGTAACCGATGGTGATTGAGCCTACGGCCCACTGATGAAAGCCTTTGCATTTGCAGTATTACAGACTGGGTGTCCCTGGGTGTCACAAGCGGCGCCCAGTTAGTGACGCATTTTCCATCAGCCAGCAGTGGTTGGTCTGTCAGAGAGGGTAGGCGGAGCTAAGCTGCTGCTTTTCCGGTCTCTGCAAGTGTTGCGAGTAAACAGTAATCTACTATGGCTGAACAAACAAAGAAAAGATCGATGGCTACAGATACAACTTCAAAAATAAGTGAAAATCCAAAGAAAAAGAAACAAATTCGACGCTCAGATGAAGGCAAACAGTCTGAAAAGGAAAGCGACCGTTAGCGAGGAAAATCAGGAGTTACAACCGGAGCCGACTGTGGACCTCACACACGCAGCACTGTCTGGATATCTGGTGTGCTCCCACAATTACCATTTATGACCACATGTGGCGCCAAAGAGAACGAAGCTGATTTAATAAGTGTAAAGTTTTAAACAAGAAAAGAGCAGTTACAGACTCATCTTGCGACTCAGGCTTAAACTGTTTTATAGGCCATGTTAGTAAAAAAAGACTCACCTGTACTTCTGCAATGATGCACTGTGACTACAAGAGCCTGTCTTAAAGTTATGATAACTTCCCCTGTGTTAGCGTGAATTCCCATAGTTCAATGGCTTTACTTTGTGTCTGCATGTGTAGTTCATTATAAACTTTTCTTTATTCAAAATGTTTCCTTTCACCTGCTTCTGTATCTTCACCTCTTTGTCGTCGTTGCTCCTGCATCCTCTGTAGCCTTTGCGGGGTCTGCTGCCGCTGTGTGGTTCCTCAGACTTCAGAGCCTTTGTGTTGCAGTGAGCCATGTGCTCTATATTTATCTAGCTCTATGATTTATTAATAGTCTCCACAGTATGCGCAGTACTAAAAATACAGCGGCGGCAGAGCACCACATGCAGCATCGAGCTAGGAAGGGAGAGCCGGAGCTGAGGGAGGATTTGTCAACTCAGCAGCTTTCCACTGTAACAACATGCACGACTGGGATGATCCAGGGATTCAGGTTACCTCAGAACGCCAGCAACTCTCTGACTCAGCACTTACGTGACCCCGTCGTTCTATTCAGCGATAAGTCAATCACACTGAAACCGAGGTGCACGACTCTGAAAGAGCCAAAAGTGTTTAATTACATGTGAAACCTCCTCACTTTCTATCTTATCTCTTCCTTTTTTTTATCTCCAGTATGAATACTTCAACGCCGTGCTGATCAATGAGGTGGATGAGGAGGGGAACAGCGTGGAGCTGGGAGGAGAATTCCTGCTGCAGCCCAACGACCACTTCAACAACCTGTCAGTCAACCTCAGTCTGAGCGTGGTGCAGGTGCCCACCAACATGTACAACAAAGGTATGTTTGCGGATCATTTCTTGGTCCAAAATGCAGACTGCAGAAACATATACAACCATAAAAATATAATGCATCAGTTAAACAGTAAGTTCTATTGCTGCTGCACGTGGATGTACGCTGGTGTCCGCTGGCTTTGAGTTCATTAACTGTAACTCTTTGGATCATCCCTGCCACACACTGACTTAATTAGCAGTTAAATAATCAGACATTCTGCTAATTTACCATCCACTCAAGTCCGTCCCAATGAAGTCATGGCCTTGTACAATGCTCAGTGGACAGAGGGAATGTCATGTCGGCTTAGCCCGGCTACCACAGGCAAGGAAATTATACAGGGAGAGAGCGGAGAAGAGGGAGGGAGTAAATGAAAAAGAAAGTAGGTTAAGTCAGACTGATGGAAGGTCTGAGCAACAGATTAATTACAGCGAGGTGGAAAAATGGAGAAGAAGCAAGTGAGAGTGACAGGAGGGGAGAGATTGAAATGGGAAGAAATTGAATGAAAGAGCCAGGAGAGGAGAGGCTGGCAGACCGGCGGGCCGATACACGGAGAGGAAGAGTCATTCTGATTTGATTCACAGGCAAATGAGTAGAATTACACACACACACACACACACACACAGAAAGAGAGAGAGAGGGAGAGAAAGAGGGGGAGCTGTAAGGGTTTTAGATCTGCAGGCTTTGTTCGCTGGTACTGATAACGTTGATGTGTTGGCTGGGACCGCAGGCAGCTCGTTGGTGGGCAGAGTATCACGGTTCAGCAAAAGGAGACAGAGCGGCTTCGGGGAAGGAAACAGTTTGTGAATGATTCTTTTTTTATACTTTTTAAACATTTTAAATCATTCTCAATTCGCATGAGTCTGTAGTGGTATGTGTGCTACTTAATACAGCAGGATTCAGAAAGGAAATAGCGTTCTGCTTAATAAAAGGCAAGAGGTCGGGGTAGTGTGGTGTATTGTACAGGTTGCAGGTGAGGAGATAAACGCAACACGTTCTCAGTCACTACCGCTGAATGATAAATACGGAACTTCCGGTTAGATTTTCAAAATAAAGCGTTCTGAACGTTTCACAGTTAAACTCACACATACATAACTCAAAAATTTTGACTTTTTGATGTGCAACACTTTGATTGATAATTTAGTAAAATGGTTCCAGTTTGGTTATTTTTCGGAACCATAAATATGTGGTACGGAAAAAGGCTAAAAAGTACTAACATACGCACCCTAGTAATGTAACAAATGTAGCTTATGCACCAGGTATTGCGTAACTGTAGCATTACTGATAGTAATTCTACACAAAAAGGGATTTTAGTGTGGTTGTTCAGCACAGGTGGTGAGCAAAAAGATGTGTGGTTTTATCAATCAAAAATTGCAAGCAAAGGAGCGAAAAACAAGAGTTCCAGGTTAATTAACATAAAACTTAAAACAACTGAAAAATAAACAGCCTCACAGCAAGCTGCCACCAACAACTATTCTCTGCAGACGATGTCTGGGTCAATCTAATCTCTATTTACAGATTCTACATAGTAGAGTAGTCTACAGTAGAATCTGTAGGCAGGGACGTGGATTTCCGGGAAGGAAAGTGTTCTGGTTTCCGTTTGAACTATGCTTGTAGTCCAAGTCATGTCGACCAATCACGTATCAGCAGGCTGCAACGTATGCAGGAAATACAGTACGTGAGGAGAGCAAAAGCAGGCGGAACGTAATGCACCGTAATGCCATCCCAGCTCCCATCAGCGTGATCTGACGACGATTTAGCTTCTTATTAATCTCTATAAACAGACACCTGAAGCAAGTTCAGCCAACAATCTGTTCAAGATCTAAAATTTTACTTGAGATGAATTCCCTTGTCACAAAAGCCGCTCAGCGTTCAGATTTCCCAACTTCCTAGAATGCATCAGATCTATCCGACCTCCGTTGAACAAACGAGCATTTTAAACGTTTTCTTCACCTCTTGAGGACAGACCTGACAAAGTTGAATTTTTACTTTTTACAAATCTGCACTATGATGTTGAAATTTCAGCAAAGGTAAGACGTTCACCGGTGTCCCCAGAGGCTATATCGTCTCAGACTGAAGCCGATGGGATCCGAGATCGGGGTCACTCTTATACTACTTGCAGGCCCCGCCCTATTTGGATCCGACCATCGCAGGGGGTATAAGGGAAACCAGAGAGTGTAATGCTCACTGAAACATGAGTCAAACACAAAACATCAACATGGAATGATAATATTTCCAAGTGGGAAACACATTTATACAAATTGACAAAATAAAACATGATAATTAAAAACCTCTTCTTGGATACAACAAGAAACAATTAACTAATTGAGGGCACCACACAGCATGTAACTAGGCACAGGTGGCTTCTCAAAGCCTTATCGCTCTCCTGGCTGCAGGAACTGTGTGGGAATCTGGGGCAGGTGAGAAGGTATCGAGAAACCTTTTTACAGTAACCAATGCAGGTATGTTACGTACCTAATGTATTATGTTACTTTAGAGTAAACAAACATTGCGGACGACGGGCAGGAATCACTTTATGCTCCCCGTTTGCTTCTGTCGCCCTGGCTGCGTTTGTTGTGCTTCCTTCTTCAGTCAGCTTGCTTCCCCATTGGCTATTGTTTTCGTTCCACGTGACAATCCACAGACTGCGTGCTCGGCCGTCATCGGGGTTCCCGCCACACAACAGGATAATGGATCGTAAATATTGAATGTTTAATATTACAATTTGAAATCGGAGCAGATCGGGGGAAGCAAAATCGAGCCCAAAATCGGCTCGATTATCTTGTGGCGCTTTAGCTTCAAGTAGGAGCCGGTCGCTGTCCCCTGAAACTGTTTGTCATTCAGCTGGAGGGATGGCTGTTGCTTGTACACTTCATAAATGGTTTGGTGGCAGCGGTGATGAATTAGAGGTTAAGTCCATGATAGCAGAGCGCTGCATGCCCACGGAGATTAATCGCAGGAGGAACACACCGCGTCTGACATCCATCTTCCAAACTCACACCACAAGGCAACACCATCATACTTCACGGGGCTACATGACAGGAACATGTACCACGGACGCAGTGAAGCCATGCACACATTCACAGCGGGTCGATACACTAATGTACACGACGTTCACGTGAGCAAACACACACACCTACTGCTGCTCTCCTGTTTCTACTCGCGCTTCCTTCTCCACTCGTTTTAAAGCCCTCCTCCCTAATCATCATCAGTAACCTAATAAAGTAAAGTTGATTTCAGCTCCGATCGCTCTGACTGCTGGGAAACCTATACAATTCTGCTCCTTAATCTGAGTCCATGTGCACGTGTGAATATATAGAATCATGGGAGCTTCTTTGATCAGACTGAATCATCGAGTGCATTAGTCGAGGTGAATTTAAATGACAGCTTAGGGGGAAAGTCGAGCCTGTACTCTCTCCTCCATCATGACGAGTTGAGACTGTAATAGACGCTCAAACTGATCCAGAAGTGACCGTATTGTTGTGTAAATGGAGCCTGGAGCAAATCCAGCCTCCACTCCACAGAGGTGGATGGGTGTTTACTATCAAGAGAGGGCTTCAGTGTGCTAGCTTCCAGAAGGCTAATTCAATCATGGCTTATTGGCATGACTGTTGACAGCAGGACAATGTTGCCAGCATAGAGGATGATGGGAAATCTGTTATCTGCTTTTCTTTCTCTCTGTCCATTAGGTACTTGTCTGTCTGACTGTCTCCCAGTCATTTTCTGCCTGCCTCCCTGGCTCTCTTTTTTATCTCTCTCTTAAGGCTTTTGTGTACGTGTCTTACTGTACAAAGTGTCCGTCTGTCTGTGGATCCTTTTCCACTTCCGTCTCGGCTGCCCTGCTCCTGAGGCAGGCTAAATTGTGGTTGCAAGCGGCTGAAATGAGCTTAGCTTTCTGCTAACCGGTTACATTCATAACGCTCTCAGTCTGTAGATTGAAAAGAAGACTCAGTGATTGGATCTGACCCAATATACAGTTCATCACAATCCTGCTGGATAGAGTAGCAAGCAAAAGGACAAGGTGTAGTGTAGATGCACATGAGCATACATGCAGAGACATCGTGTATGTTACACATGGACACACATTAACACTTCCCTGCACCAAAATGAGTTTTGTATTTCTTAAGTAGTAATTAAATGTCGTATATTCTGTCTGTTTTTATAGGTGTCTCTCTGTCTACAATTATTATTGATATTCAAATTTAAAGAATAAAGTACAATTAAAATAATTTAAATACTGTGTATAGTGCATCTGTGATGGCAGCTTCTGCTTAGTTATCTAAAAAAAAAATGTATATTTTGCAAAATGCAAAAAAATAGCAAATCGATAACAAATCAAAAGGAAAATTTTGTTCAAGTTTAGCTTAAATCACTCATATTTCAGCAATCTTAAAGCTTTCACTGGACAAAGCTCTGTTGTTGGTGAGCTGTGTGCGACAGAGAGTGCAACACATATATCACTAAGCCTTTAGTGCACTTGCTCCAACCAGAATGCAGACACTGCACAGCAGAGATTTAGACAGTTTATACACTTTTTGGCGCAACATTTTCATATTATTTAACAGCTGCCACAAAGTCAGATTCAGCTTTTGACTAAATGTTTAACACATTTGCACTTCCTGCATTTTGCCTTTGGAGAGCAGAATAATCCATTGTCTCTCCTCTCCCTTTTCTCTTTCATCTCTCTAATCCTTTTCACTCTAAAACAAAATTAACCTTCTTACGCAAATAGTGTCTTTTCTTCCCTCTCCACGCTTGTCTTTGTCTCCCCGTCTTTTTCCCTTCAACCGCCAGACTCTGCGATCGTCAACGGAGTGTACTGGTCTGAGGCCTTGAATAAAGTGTTTGTGGATAACTTTGAGAGGGACCCATCACTCATATGGCAGTACTTTGGCAGTGCCAAAGGCTTTTTCAGGCAGTACCCAGGTAAGTGTGTTTGTGAGGGTGGATGTGTGTTAGGTTGGAGCTCTGTGTGCGTGTGTGTGTTTGGAATGAAGTTGCCGTCTACCTAAAGGAGAAGGATGGGTGTGTAGAAATCTTTAGTGACTGACGGCTGGATACTGGAGGCTGGCACGGTGAGGAGGAGAGGGGAGAGAAGATAGACGAAGAAGGGGGGGCGATAAAGAGAGACCTGCGAGAGAGTGTTGTAGAGATTAGAAAGTGGGCGAAGTAAATGGATAAAAATCACATTTTCAGGTGAAGTGCAATGAACGAGAACAGAAGGTGCATAATTAAGAAGCCTATTGAAAGGAGTTGGTTATATGCAGCACATAATATAAGGAAATCAATGAAAACCCTTTTCCTCCTTTATATTTTTATCTTTTGTCCTCTTGAACCTGTGCTTTTAATTATGCTGTTTAATATCACAGGCCTCAGCCTCCTTCTTGCACATACATTCTGTGCAGCTCTGCCTATCAAAAGGCCTCCTCCACTGTCCATTGTTAGTTTCTGACCTGCAGCCCTCCAAAGTTATTGCAGCATAAAGACTCAAAGATGAAAGCTAAATTTGTTCCATTGTGTTCTTTAAAGAAAAATTGGAAAGAAATAGTCCCACTGAAAACAGCGTTTTCAGTGAATTATTCAGTGCAATTTGGACAGGAGAAAAGTGTCTTGAATGGGATGTAACTGTTGAATTTTTCAGTGTAATTTTCCAATGCTGTGAGCCTTAAATTCACCTGTGTTGTAATGGGGTGGCAGCAGAGATGTTACATCTCTGTCTACATGAAGTAAGGGGTAAATGTGTATTTTTGTACATAACTTAATCACTAAAACTTGCTTACTGTGGGGGCAGAGGTACCGTAACATCCGGAATATAAGACGCAGTCTGTTTTTGGGGTTATCCCAGAGGGAAATAAGGTTTTCTATAGCTATTTATTAATAAAAACGTATCTACAAGTTGTTTCAACACTATTTCAATTTATTTTCATTCAAAACACACACAAATTACAGCCTACCATCTGTTTTCGCCATGTTTAGTTTGCAATCCTGCTAGCTACTGCTGTTGTAGCTAGCGGTAGCTGGCAGCCTACGATGACGTTGATTGTTGTGAGGTTTGCAGCTGCAATGGAGATCATGACGGTGCATGTCCGTGACGAAGCGTTAGCAACAATCAAGTTAGTTTTCCTCACTTAAAACAGCAAAGAAAACAGCACTGCGGCATGTTGTAAATAGGAGACGTTGTAGCGGCTTGGACAAAATGTTTAACACGTAGATGTAACATCGCCACTTAACAACCGGATAGTGCGATCGTCTGGGTAAAATACTGTAACACAATAACATACCTCTCTCTGCATTTTATACTGGTATATTGGTCGCACCGGTATATAGGACACAGCCCACTTTTTAGATGAAAAATAAAATCTTAAAAGTGCCTCGTATACACCGAATATTACGGTAGTTTTTAAAAGCAAATGATGGCTCAGAGAAAACAGCCAAGGTGATGTTTGTTTTCCTTTCATATAATTCATTCACTTGTCTTTTACCTTTCTGATTCTGACTCTGTTTCTCCAAGGCATCAAGTGGAAGCCAGATGAACATGGGGTCATAGCTTTTGACTGTCGCAACAGGAAGTGGTACATCCAGGCTGCCACCTCTCCAAAGGACGTGGTCATCCTGGTGGATGTGAGCGGCAGCATGAAAGGCCTCAGGCTGACCATCGCCAGGCAGACTGTCTCCTCCATACTGGACACTCTCGGAGACGACGACTTTTTTAACATCATCGCTGTAAGTCTGTGCAGATGTGAACACAGCTGGAGGGTGGTTCATAAACCAGTTAACCTCAAACACACACACACACACAAACACAAACACACATTTCCACATCCTCTCCTCCTCGGATCAGAGAAAACGCTGGAACGAATCAGCTTTTTCTCCTGTCACGCTCACAACCAATTAGCAGGCAGCTGAATGAAGATTTGAATTGCAAAAGCGACAGTTTTGATTGGATCCTGCCTCAGGCACCAAAACCATTGTTATCGCATCTCAGTCTGATGAAACTCCACAAGCGTATGTGTGTGTGTTTGAGTTTATGTGTCTATATGTGTGTGTGTGCGTGTCTGATGATATTTCACATCAAAACGTAGCTAGTCACTTTGCCAGCCTCCATCCTCTTTCTCCACAGAACAAAGTCTTCATTATCATTTGATATCCTAATCATGTTATTTTGAAAATTATTCTTTTGAAAAGTAAAGAAAAGGAGGATTTGGGCAATCAGGCGGAAACATATTGTTTTCACCAAACACTCTTTTAATGGATGTGTCATTCTGACTCGTCTGCTTCTTCTTTCTTCTTCCAACTTTTACTGTGTCACCGTCTAAATGCATGAAGGAGTTTCTCCAATGAAAGACGTGCAGTTGTGTGAAAGTTGTCATGAATTCTGTTTAAAGTACCAGCAGTGAGAGAAAAAGTGCATCTTGTGCAGCGTTAGTCTGCACATATGCGCGTGTTTGTCTCTGTACGTACACACGTTTGGGTAAATGTGCTGCCTCTGGAGGAACCCACTTCCTTTCTTTCTCTTGGACTTTGAAGTCTTATTCAGACTCATGCATTAAATAGTGAGTATTATCACGAAACGGCAGGCTCTGGGTACATTGTGCACTGTACAGAGTGTGACTGTGTGTGTGCTTTTCATCTAGATGAGAGAAGTTCCTAACATCTTCAATTTAGCCTTTTGAGCATTGGATTAAACCGAAATAAAAGATAATTATGTGAATGATTCCTTTTGTGTTGTTTCAGTACAATGAGGAAATACATTATGTGGAGCCGTGCCTCAATGGAACTCTGGTCCAAGCAGACGTCACCAACAAAGATGTAAGTTTATTCCCTTCCTTTAATGTTATTGGTTTTGTCCTTAGATATCATTGTGATGGACATCATGGTCATGTTCAGGGGCAGTAGGAACAGAGGATGTGTGCGCCTGTGTGTGACCTTTTTAATCAGCCTGCTTGCAGAAACAAAGTGTCTCTGAGCAGGCGGGTGCGAGTGTTGATGCTCTCATTGTGATTTCCAGAGAGTTGGTCCTGATCTCTCTGTGACTGGTGTCCTTAAAGGGGAACTCATCTGATTTTACACATCAAAGTCTGTTTACAGGTCAAAGGGAGTTCAACCGCATATGTGAAAAAAGGCATTTTTCGGCCTCTGAGGTAGTTGAGCAAAAATTTGCTAAATTGCCTTTAGTGATATCGCTTGAGGAAATGTATGTTGGGTATGAAGACTAATAGCTCATTTAGCAACTTCGTGCATCACACTACCGGCTCTCTGGCCGAGCTATCAGCGGTCGGCTTGAATTGTGGGTAATGTAGGGTTTTGAAAAAAAGAAAGAATGGAATAAACATGAGAAATCTCTGCTTCTGCTTCCTTGGTTTTAATCATAGACTGTATAAATAATGGATGTAGCCACTATGACGTCACACATTGGTTCCTCAACTGCGTAAATGAAGCTGAAATATGGCCGCCGCCATGTTGGTTATCTGGAGAAAAGTGACCATATTTGGATAAGAGGAGCGAGGGGTTGTCAGGTCACCAACAGGTGACCTGACAAAAAACGTAGCATACTTGCCGCTAGCTCACCCGGTGAGATTGCGGCGGGTGAACAACACATATAAGGAAACTTAGAATAACCGGTCTTCTCACCACTACGGTCCGCTATAATCTCTCCAGGGAAAAGCCAACAACTCCTGACTCCTATTTACTGGCCGATAAATTTAAAAATGTATGATAAACACTGAACAGGCTAACAAGCCAGCTATAGCGAGCATAGTATACCTGCTACTTGGTGCTAAAAATACGTCAATACAATAATACTCTCCGAAAAGCTGAAGCACAGACTTCTTGCACGGCCAGAAAGTTCCATAAATCCCACAGTGAGACACAATATTTGTCCAAATTTTGAATTAAAGAAGTCCAACAACACAAACAGGCGAAGTTAAGTTCAGAGTCTGTGTGTCTGTGTTGACGTCTAGCAGACAGCCAGCAGGATCCACCTGTCAATCAAGTGACCCTGCCCCTATAATTTAAGGCTTTATAAAATTAAAACGGGCGTATTATTAAAAAACAATGTACCCCTTGAATGGTAAAATGCCTGTATTAGTATTATTACAGTATTGATGGAGTGCTTCGTTAATGTTTCGTATTTTCCTAAATGTGGTGAGGGGAATGTTTGCGTGTTTTACTGTGTATATGTAAAGTGACTAGAGAGTCCATACAAGATGTTTTTATGCCCCTGTCTGCTGCCTCCGGTATAAACTCAATCTCAAGGTCCCCAAGAAGAATTCACTCTTAACATTTCACATTCCCATTAACTCAAAGTCAATTTTTAAATTAAATTCAATTCAATAACCTCAATTAGCTCTAGCCCAGACCAGTCAACGGATGTACTACTTTCACTGCAACACATGCAGGCACTGTAGAATTATGTGTGTTTACATCTGTGTGTGTGTGTGTGTGTGTCGGTGTTGAACTTAATTTATGTTTATTTCTAAGTGAGTGTACACTTATGCATATGTATTAGCATTATGTGTTTAATTCCAGATGGTAGTTCAATGCTGTGTGAGTCAGCCAGCTAAGAGGGAAGGCAGTCTGCAACAGAAGATAACACTAGCATCGTTTACTTCAGCTGGGGGCAGGAAGTGACTGTCACACCAGAGACTAAAACCTACTGATGTGTCTCTCTAAAATCTGGTATTTCATACCCAAACTTCAACTGGGTCATAAATACATTCATGCTTCCTGAGGATACACATTCCTCTGGCTATATTGCACCTTTAGTTATTGGTCTAATTAGCCACCGCTAAAAAACCGAAAAAACTGCAAGGATCCCGCATGTCGGCCTATTTCACAGCAGAACAGCTTCTTGTGTTGGTCTGAAGCAGATGTTCATAGATATGGAAAGTAGTGGCTGTAGTGTAATCAGTGTTGCCAGACTGAAAATACAGTAATATTGTACTGCAGCTTTAAAATGATCGTACATATGAAAAAAATACCACATTAAATTGCAAAACTATGCCCTGCGGACCGTATTAATGTAACAACACGTAGGTCCCGTCCTTTGTACAAGACAGAAACTGTACACAATCATTCCTTCTGTTATTACCCTTCAAAATAAAAGCACCATATCTACACTGCGTCTCACTGTTTGCACATTCGCTTGACAACTTGGTGCAGAGAGAGCCGGCAGGTCTGTGCTGACTTAAGAAGTTTATGAGGCTCAACATGACAGAACTCCTGAAACTCTTGTAGCTGCGCCGCACGCTTGGTGCTGTTTTTGAAATAGCCATACACATCCCTGCCTAAATCCTCACACATTCGGGGGAAAGCTGCTTGCAAGCCGCGCTCGTGCAGAGATGCAATGAGTGACAGATGCATCGCTTAACTGTTATTGTGGGTTTCTTTGAAAGGGCAAACTTATTGTACATTTAGCCTTTTTTTAGCATTATTGATCATACATCTGGCAATTATTAATTTCTATCACCGCTGCCAAAGGGTTGTTGCAATTTACAGCATGCAGAACGGAAGTGTCTTTATTTGTATTTTTCTGGGAAAAGATTTAGAGTGACGAGTTTGACAGATAAAAGACAGCAGGAGGACTTTGTTCCCATGTACAGGGCAAGATCAGAAAAAGAGATGAGATGAACCGCTACGGGGCCTAAACCTGACTTAAACATCACCTGTCAGTATGCTGTACTTAATATGATGTTTAACTATATGCGGAGTATCATTTTCAGTCATTGCAATACCTGATGATTTAATATTGAAACATGTATTTCCTTCTCACATCCCCACAAAATACACCAGCTTTATTTCTCCATATCTTTTCAATGCGTTTATCAGAGTGGCACCTGCCTCCATGTTGCGATAACTAACTCACTAAAGAATCAAAACCTCAGGCTTCAGCAAGCTGCAAACTAAGATATTGTTGTTTATTCCTTAATATGTCCCTGTGGCCATGCTCTATTAAGCAGCACCCTGTGATCATGTCTGAATATGAAAGCTGTCAGCAGCATTGAACGGTTTGATGTCCAATGTACATTTAAGTGCCTTGTGGTGCAGCACAAAACACTGGGCCAACTCAGCATTGCATGCGCGCACACACACACACACACACACACACACATGCGCACACTTTCTGCCACTTAAGTAAACTGCTGCACCAGGGATTGAACATAGCCCGCTGTGCTGAGACAAATCGCTTCGATCTCAACGCACACACAAGTTTGCTGTGCTCCAGGGTACGGCCTTTTGTTGGAACCGATTAACCTTTTTATCCACATCAAAGGAAAGGTTGTGTCTTTTTGCCATTTGGGGGGGGTGTCAGGGAGGTTGTTTTCGTGCACAAATTTATTTGTGTTTTACGCCTGTGTGTGTGTTTGTATTGTGTGTGTGTGTGCGTTTGCTCCCGAGCGAGCGAGCTCTGATATGGCCTTACGCTGCTCGGGCCCCCTGCTGTGTGCTGAGAGACTTTTCTCCTCCCATCAGTAAGGAGCAGAAGACTGGAGGAGATGAATGTCGAGTGAGTGGAAGAAAAATGCTGGAAAAATATGAAGCTTGGAAGACGATGATGTCAGAGTGCGGGCCCCGTCTTATCTATTAATTAATGCATCTGATGTTACCGCTTATATCAAAGTGTGTAAAGGAGGAAAGGATTTTTGCAGGTAGTTGGATGGAGCCGGAGTTGAGAGGCGATGCTTGAAATGCCAACAACTGCATCTGTATAGCTATAAATAGATTGAATTGGATAATGTGCAGAGTCCAGCTGTGTGTGTGTGAGTGGGTTTGCCTCCAGGCTGCTGCGAATAATGAGACATGCACATGAGACCTGTTAGGTTGCCGACAACATTAAAATGCCACAGAGATAATGTACCCATTTTGGCATGATTACATTTATGAAGAGACACACAGACTTGCAGAAACACTAGACAGAACAGTTGTCAGCTTAAAGAAGGCGGAGGGAAAATAGATCAATCTTTCACATACAAATGACTCCTCCTGTCGTGTTCGTTTCTCCCCCCTTACTTTGGTGTTCCCGGTCAAATTTGACCGGTCTGTTTTAACTGCTCTTACATTAACACAAAAACCATTAACACCAAATCAAATTTAATACCTTTTTAGGCTGTAAACAATGTCTCAGACTAGAGGTTAACATGAATAACTGTAGTGAATGCACAAAGAATAGACACTGAAAATGTTTTCCAAAATCCATCAGTGTTGTCTTCCATCTCTAGTTCAACTTAAATCTCCTCTGCATCTGGTTCAAAAAGTGTTGAGTCTGAAATGTGTTGTCCTCGTGGGGGAATGTGTGGATGTGAACGGGGATGTTTTCCATCTGATGGATGAATATAATCTAGTGTTACCCATTCATTTCCTATGGCGGTCATTTTTAACCGGGAACACCACAGGTGTTAGAAAGTTGACTAAACTACTCAAATTCCAATGAAAGTGGTGATCAGCAATTTTATATGTTCAAATGCCGTGTGGAGGATATCATGAGGCCTTGAGGCAATCAATTGTAAAACACACACATACAACAGGGGGGTTAAATTAGGGATGCACAATATTATCGGCACGTTATCGGTATCTGCAGATAATGGCTCAAAATGACAGCATCGGCAGATCAGGTCATTTTTCTGCCGATATTTTCCGGCAAAAAACAACGCTTTAATTCTGCCTAAATGCGCGATGATTCCCTAAAAAAGCTTGACGTAATGCTACGACATTAACTCGGCACGATGAATGAAGTTACACAGCTTTCACAACTCTTAACTAGCTAACAGTTAGCTCACATTCTCGTCATTTTACCAGACTTGCTGGGTGTTGCCCACTCAGCGACTTTCTCTACTTTTTAGACCCTCGTGGCAACTTATTTTCTGAAAAGTGACATTTTCAGATCTGTGAAATGTATAATATTGTTCTTCAGTCCCATGTAAATGCTGCTCAGGGTAATCGCAGTTCACAGCTCCTCTGCCAACAGCTCCAAGTTGCTCTCTCCTCTCTCCTCTTGTCCCCTGCGCAGCAGCACTGTGCAGGCAGTCAGTGCAGCGTGCTGCGCTGCTCACAATCACTAAGACGTATGCAAATTAGTATGACGTCATCAATGTGCTAATTAGCATATGACATCATCTGGCGACTTCTAGCGACTTTTGGAGCTAGTGCTAACTACATTCATTGGGAAAAAAGTTGGCAACACGCCGAAAATACACTCGTGGCCAAAGCCGACGCTAACAGAGAGTAACATAAACATCAGTGCAAAACTAACTTACATATTCATGGACGCACACACGATAAAAAGAGTCCGTCGGCGATCACTGATGTCTCCGTAGTAGGTGCAGTAAACAAGTCTGGGCACGTCTTCCTTACTTCCATGTTTTGGGGGGATGCGGCATTCAGGTGCGCTCAGAAACGCAAGTGATCAGACGCTTGACTTTTTGTACAACGCCTCTTCCATCAAGCCTGAAGGGTGCAAGATGTCTGCGGTACGGCATTTTTTGGCCACTACAATAAGAGGCATGATATCAATTTCACTACAGGGGAGACTTCATGTTCTCTCTTAGGTGGGAAAGAACATGTGCCTATATATCGGTATTGAAATCGGCATAAAGGGTTGGAAAATATCGGCATATTGGTAAAAAATCCAGTATTGTGCATCCCTTCTTTAAATCTTTTTGCTGTTGCTGTCACCGTCTTATTTTCTATGACCTCCAATTCTGTCTCCCCGTCTTCTTATCACCCTGATCGTAACATTTTCTCCTCCAAACTTTATTTCCCCAGCACTTCCGGGAGCACCTGGACAAGCTGTTTGCTCAAGGCATCGGTATGTTAGACGTAGCTCTGACTGAGGCCTTCAATCTTCTCAGTGATGTAAGTAATGCTCTCGTGCACGTACACGTACACACACACGCTGAAAAGAAACTGTTCCACGCACAAAATTAATTACCGCGCTGTAATTATTAGCTTAATCAACATGCAAAAAAAACAAGTAAACAAGGCACTTGATGACTCAGGTTACTGGTTTGACATCGCCTCATTATGAGGAAGCAATTAATCAAACACGCATGTACCCAAACATGCAGGCAATTACCTTCTCCTCCCTTAATGCTCATACTTTATGTATCTATCAAACTGTACACTACAATGACACTGCTTCATCTCGCTTAATGACTCTTGGGGGTGTGATGCACTCTAAAGGTAGCCTGCGTCCATTAGCTTTTACAGTTAGCTTTTAAGATTTGAAGGTGAGTCATGAAAAGACATTAAAGTCTGTGCTGTAAAGTAACTAGTTTAACTTTTAGTTAAATGTTTGATTTAAAGTTGTGTGTTTTCAGATTGGAGGGAAGCTTTATTTTGTATTTATTTACCTCTGTTAACTTCCTTCTTTTCCCCCCCTCTTTAGTTCAACGAGACCGGGAGAGGCAGTGAATGTAGCCAGGCCATCATGCTGGTGACAGACGGGGCCGTGGACACTTATGATGCCATCTTTGCCAAATATAACTGGCCGGATAGGAAGGTAGTGTATTAAACACATCACATTAAATTTAGGTCTCACCCGCCTTGGTTACTGTTGCTATGCCTGTCAAGCTTTGCACTGACATGTAAATATTATTTTCAACTATAACAGTGAGAGATGATAGCAAATTTCTGGAAAAATAGTTCCCAACTATCAGAGAGAAGTCGACAAAGAGGACGACAATACACATTTGAAAGCTGCATCCAGAATATAATTTGTCAGGGGAGTGTTGAGTATGAAGGACATAAAAATCGAGGCGGTCCCACTGCAAGCGTCACGCACCCCACGTCTTGACAATTCATGATAGTGCCAATTATATACAGGAACACTGTGTGTTCTCACACAGCAGGTTAAGTCAATATATTATATTGTTTAGTTATGACCCCCTATATCTTTCATTATCTAGTATGTTTTAGCCCATTGCATTGGCTGTGAATGACTTTCTTTCGAATGAGAAAGTAGATCCATTTGCCGCAATTTTAAAGGGACACCAAGGAATTCTTCACATCAATCAACCGAAAAAGTAAGAGAATTGAGTACAGATGATATACAATTGTAATAACTACAGTTTTTAGAGAAGAACTGCTCCTCCCACTCAATCTGACCACAGGATTGAAGGACAAAATGTGTCAGTGTTTCTCAGGGATATACTGTTTTGTTGTCGTTACGATTTGGAGCCTGTTTTTTCCAGGTATTAGTATTTGGACAAGTTGTTATGGACAGTTTTTGACAAGCAGAAGGTCTTGAGCGGCCTCAGTATGGGGTCCTTTCAGAGGGCTTTAAAGCAGAGTTAAGTAGGGCCCTGTCTCTGAGGACCGAGCTGTCTTTCTGCTGTCCTGCAAGGTAATTGTGGTGCTCTTCTGTCAGGCCATGAAATGAAATGGGAGGGGAGAGAGAGAGGGGAGATGGAGGGGAAGAAAAAGGGTTATTCTTGGGTCATTTTCTCCTGTAAAAGAAAGCCCACAGGGTTTTTACCCTTAAAAGGTTTCCAACAGAAGTGCTATACTAAAGCCAACGCTGGATGCATACAACCTTAACACATATAGGAGGTACACGCATAATAATGTGCCTGTACAGACTTTGCCTCCAGAAATGAGTTATTAGCCAATTTAGATCTGTTTGAGTGTATGTTTATATGCATTAATATGGGCGCCGATTTGTCACCATAAGTGCTGCACTTGTGTTGTCATGTGTTTACGTGTCGTGTGGCCCCTGTTAAAACCGCTTGCACCCCACCCCACCCCCTTTTCTCACTCCTGCCTCAAGGCTGAACAGCAGTGAGCGGAGAGGGGACAAGGCTGCTAGATAGTTCCATTTAGAAGAAGCCCCGCTGATAATAGAAGTCCTCGGTCTCTGTCACTGTCCAGTCTCTCTCTCTCTCTCTCCTCTGTTGGTTTTTAATGGCTTCCTTCCAACCAGCCGTACGGCTTCACCGCTGTATAGCATCAAACTGAGACTGCATGCATGCTTTGGAATAACAGAATGCAAATTAGTAAGTGACTATCAGCCTGCAGACGGCGTTTCTTTCAAATAGCTATATGCTGATTGTATCACAAGACTATAAAGGAAGTACTGCCATAAAAACGGGTATCTACAGATTAAAAGTCTCAGACACTGAAAAACTTTAAATACATTCAGAAACGAATTTCCCTTTTATGTTACACCAGTGATTATTTTCAGAGAGATACTGTCACAGTGCTCTGATAACGGCCTTTTGCAGATAGAGAGTGTTTACTCTGGAAGCGTGACCTCAAAAAGCATAATGTACAGACTGAAATGCAAAACAAAGAACTGATATTTTGTACCATAAAAAACTGTTTTGGTGGATAATTTAACAGGATTTACAGTAGATGTAGGTTTGCATCTACAAACACATCGCACAAAAACACAGACATATCTGTACACTATTGTACACATGCAGCTTAACACATATGGGCCGCATGCTGAGCTTGAATTATGGGTAATGATACTCTTCCCAGCATGATCTCTACCAGTGCTCACATGTGGTCTCACTCATGCCTCGTCACTGTCGTCTCTCCTGCTAGTGCTAATGTACAGCTGACAATCTGACTGCTTACATCGTAGCAGCTCAGGATTTCCGTGTTTGGCAATTCATCAGAGTGATTGTGTTTGAGTGTTTTCATGTCAGTTCAAAGCTTTATTTCCAGGACTCACTTGTTGTCACATTATTATTTTAGCTTGTTGTTTTTCTAAGCAGAACAATACAGAGTAATTAAACACAGTGTAAAACCAGAAAGAGAATAATGAATCAAAAGCGAACCTGGCATTTCATCACACGTGTCTGTCAAATGTGTGTGTACAATTTTGTAAATATTCTGTGTTAAGCTGGAGATATACTTGGTTGTTTTTTTTTTGGAACATTTCATTTATGGTGGGTTTGCATACAGTCTAAAATCAAGCAGACAAAACATAAGACAAAACAAGGTAGTAGTATTAATGATAACGATAATGAAGCAGTATACACACATACACGTGTAAACCTTCACACACAAGTACACATGCATCTAACAACACATACGCACACATGTGTACCTACCCTCTCACAAACATTTACGCTTTAATATGTATAAATATATTAAGAATAAATTAACAAAACAAAACAGACACACAAAAAAAAAAAAATTACAAAAGACCAGCGGCAACAACAAGAAAAAAAAAGACAAGTTAGGGCTACATTGATAATGTATCCATCAGAATTTTTTGGACGTAGGTGCGAAGGGGTGTAGTGCAAAGGGCTGGGAGTTCTATTATTCCCTGATGTGCTGCAACACTGGGTTACAAATCCTGAGGAACAGTTCATATTTTAATCTCTCAGTCAGTTCGCTTAACCAGGTCTCAAACTGGGGGGCTATGTCAGATTTCCACATTTTCAAAATGCATCTCTTGGTAACACCATGTCGTAAAGCAAGACTGTCTGTGTACTATAGTCTAATTTTCCCACCATTGAGGAGTGCCCCAGTAAAGCTGTTTCAGGGTCTGGGGCTAGAGTTATATTAAAACTGTTGGAATACCATTGAAATAAAAGGGACCAAAAGTTATAGATCTTTCGACAAGTCCAGAAATTGCTTGTTTTAACCTGACTGACTGATTTTAACCACATGATGGCTGCCACACATTCCCTGTGTCTGTTTGGAGCGTCAGTTGTGCACATCCTCAATAATTAACGCTACGCGTACGCGAGATGCAGTATGCATATGACTAGCAGGGGTAGTGTAGAGGCAGAGGGGATGTGACGGGGTCAACACAGCAGCAGGGACAACAATGGCAGAAAGTTCTGAAGACATTGTCATTGCCACTGCACAGCGACAAACATGCCTGTCAAAATAGCTGGTGACAGATTAGTTTAGAAGTCGTGGGGAAACCTGCAAAACTAAACTAAGTCCGGGACCATTAAGTCCCTGCACGAAGGAAAATGTTGGAGAAACGATGCTGGGTCGGTGCTGACGGTGTTTTGTCTGTTTGTCTGTTGCTATTAATCTCAGAATGAGCATAATAATAACCTCCTCAAATGTCGCCATGTTTTGTTTTTTACATCCTGCACAGGCGGTATACGGCCTGAACTCTCTGGTGTGCCCTCTAAAGGTATCCTCCAGTAACTGCGTTATGCATAGACGTGAACAATTACTTTCATGACGCAGCTGGTTGTGTATGTGAATGCAAGGTTGTAAAGCAAGTATATCTCCGGCCTTACTCATATCTTACCTTTCATATTGTCACTTTTACCTGACAGTTGACTTTTGGCAGAGCAGCACCTTCGTGTATCTCAGAAATCTGGATTCAAATGACATTGATTGAAGGATTTATTTTGTAGCATGTAACTTCTGATTGTATATGTTCTTTGTTTTGTTTTTATGTGAAACTTTTTCATGCTCCTGTCTTTGCCAGGACTCCCTTCTAAAAGAGGGCTTTTATCTTAATGGGAATAATCATGGTAAAATAAAGGTAAAAATAGATAAGGAAATATAAAATCAGCATTCTCCCCTGACTGTAAAGGGCTGCCCATTTCCTGTCTGTACTGACGCCAAATTCCTTCAACCACCAGAGAGTAGCCTCCTGCACCCTCCCCAGACAGCTGATCTTCTGACAGATTGTCCGTGTTTGGCTCGCGGCCCTTCCTCGAGGACAAAAACCTGTGTTGTGCCATCAATGTATTATGAAAACTGGATATGGTTTTTGCAAGATGGCACCGATTCATACCAATTAAAGTTGATCACTCAGCACATGGAAAGTTTTGCAGCAATTTGTGGGCTGATTGCGTATTAGTGTCTTTCTCAGGCTGAGTCTGCTGATAAAGTAAGTGTTTTATTCTTTTGGGTGAAAGCCAACAGACGGTTTATCTCGGCATCTCATGGTTTCAAATTTGCTTTTTTTTCATTGTTTTACAGCCAGTTTCTTTGTAATATGGTGAAAAGTGTTTTTGGACCTGGGTTACATTATTTAGATCACTGTGCAGACCAGCCCTAAGTCTGCTCGTGTGCCAATAGCCACATCTGCAGGCCACCCTACAAAGGCGAAGTTAGACAATACAAAAAATGTATGAAAGATGCTGCGTTCTGACTGTCCTTGTCAGCCTCGGCTTACCTTGGAGGTGAAGGTGTAGACAAATTGAAGGCTGGCTGCATGTACTCCCACTTGCTTCAGGAGATTGATATGCAGGGCTACATGTCACCTTGCCCATGCCTGGCTGTGCCCTCTCCTCACTGCACTGCCTAGACCTTATCTGGTGACACCGTTTGCAGTGTATCATGAGGTCCCATTGCGCATCAATTGCCAACATTGTTACTGCTTTTCCAATTGGAAGCACTCGCCATAACTGCCTGTAGGTTATTAGGTCTATTCTGCAGCATTACAACCTATAAAGGGGACTCAAGCGAGTGCCACGGTTGCACAGGGTGCAGTTGCAAAAACGGTCAGCTAAACAGCTATGACTGGTGATGCTATGAGCACAGGGAGACAGAGTCACAGTCACCACTGCTTTGTTCAGACTGCAGGGAAATTAGATTACATTTTTGAGTCTAAACATCACCAAACGATCCGTATGGGTCTGTGGTAGTAGCAGAGGCGTAAACTGCGTACACTGGTGACGCAGCTTTCCAACACGCATCACACGAAGCATGAGAACATGAGATCCATCATCTGGCCCTCCAAACAACCCTGCTGTCACGTTGTGTTGCAGGACTCTTCTAAGGAGGCTGGTAAACATTACAAATCTGCTTAGCCACTGACGCACTTCTATTACTCTGTATTTAAGTGTATCATTGTGTGTTTTGTTGTGAATGACGCAAAAGACACTTTGATATTTGAGCTCTCAGAGCTTCAGAGCCGAGACGCATCTGAGGAAAATCTGATTAGATTCGCAATTCAGACCCACATTCACTGTGGATTAGATTGGATTTGCAGAAATCGTATTTCATGTGTGGTTTTGATGTCCAGACTGTATAAAATCTCTGTGGATACAATCCACTAAAAAACAATTTGAACAAGACCCATGCGACCTCAGATCCCAATATAAATGACAGAGTAGTATCTGTCTCTTTCATATGGGAATCTACCACAAGGCGCTGAAAGCATGTCCTCTGCACTTGGCCCTCATTCATAAGAATTTCACCCAAGCATTGTCTCTCTGTGTGAAGTGACTCCCCCTCTCTGCGCTGCGAGTCTGCATCAAAGTTTCTTTCATGATATGTTGTTTTTTGTTAAGGTGAATGAGGCTCCGTGTTCATTTGCATACAGAGCGGGAAAGTGAGATGCGATCACAAGTGGTCACTGAAGACGCATTTGAAGAGGCTCGTTGATGCCAGGTGTGAACAGCTGGGCTTAGAGCTGTCCGCGTGTGATCGGATCGCCCAGGACACCAAATGTGCACAGGGCCAAATCACCAATACAAAATACACAACAGACTACTACAACTACTCTACACAACTTTGTAGACTACTACAAAGCAAAAAAGTACCATTGTCCGGAAATGTGTCATAAGAGTACAAAGAAAGTGATTAAAATGATCAGTTCCTGAATATTCGCCCGGAACGATCCGAGTTCGGCCTGGAATCATTAAAAAGTGTTGGGTCACCTGCTTTTAGTCGGACTGAGGCAGACTTCAAGATAAGGAATTTCATTAAAGGCAAAAAGATGGATTTGAAAGTTTTATTAATGGAGGGGAAATAAAATGATCTGCTAACTTTACAAAGTGTGGCCGGGGTCATCTGATTTGCTTATGTCTTAAAGTTTGAAGCTACATGAACTCACATGCTCTCTCCAGATTTAGTCCTAGTTTCTTCACACCAGGATTTCATCACAAAATAACATCCCAATCAACAATAGAATCCCTTCTTGATTTATGCAGGTTAGATTAAAGACGTGTTGTATAAACTAGGGATGTGACAAAATATCGATACGGGAATATATTGTCGCCCTGACTCGTGCGAAACAATTATTGATAGGCTTTCGGCAAATATCGATGTTTTAATTAAAAAATATGTGGCGCTCTAAAGAGATTTCCCTCCTATTCGACTCACTGCGTCACTACTTCCTCGCGGTGGCGGTTTTGACATGAATAAGGGTAACATGAAGGGAAATGAACTGGCCGAAGAAGAAGTTAATCATATATCCTGATTAGAGATAGACCGATATGGTTTTTTCAGGGCCGACACCGATACCGATTATTAGTAGTCAAGGAGGCCGATAACCGATATTTGAAGCCGATATTCATTTGCAGTAAAAGTGAAAATATTGGCGTAAAAATTTTGAATAATACAAACTCCAACACTTAACTTTGTTTAAATGCCTTTAAGCATATGCATCAGAGCCAAAATAACCCAGTTTTAAATTGATCTCTTATCGGCCATCGGATTAAAAAAAAATATATATATATATATATATATTTTTTTTTTTAAAAGGCTGATGCCGATATGCGTCAAAATGCCGAATATCGGCGCCGATAATCGGCCTGGTCTATCCCTAATCCTGATGTATCATTATTTGATCGCTGTATCGTGATATTATCGTTATCATATCGTGAATTACTACAGTACACTACAGGAAACTTAAAGTATATACATTTGTTTATCCAAAAAAAGTGACACACAAATGACAGTCATCGGTCTCTGCGGACAGTGCTGAGCCTCCTTATACAAGCTAGTATAATTTTAGGAATCATCATGACATACCTTCATGGATGTTGTTGTGGCTTCCTCAAGCTGGCCTACATTTGAAACCAGCTGGGGTTTTATTTCCAGCAGTCGGCCTGTCTGGTCCTAGATGATGCTACATATTGCTCCAGAACACAAGAACAATTACTCTGCTGTAAATTAGTAGTGGGAGATGTCTGTGTTCTGAGCGTTGCAGACATACTTACAGGCGTTAGTGTTTACACTGGAGAATAAAATAATTGAGTTAAGGGCTAAATACATTAAGTAGGAGTGGGAACATATTTGCATACATGCGTACTCGTGTTAAAATGGCGGTAAAGTGTGCATTAGCCTGAACATGTGTGTTACTCATGTACATGAGTGTCTGGGTGAATACATTCAGATGTGTATAATAGCACGTCTGTGCTTTTCTATCCTTACATGCATGTATTCTTTTATTCTCAGCTATGTAACATTTGTGCAGTCAAGTAGGTTGAGGATTGCATGCTGGGGCTTTTTATCTCCACTGCACTTAACTCAGCTGTAAACCTCTTCCATATTTAATAACCAGCCTGCTGCAGTGTGGCCTCAGTCTTGGCTACCAGTGAAGAAAAACACATAACCACAAATAGAAAAGCCCACCGTGGCACCTCTTACTCATAGCCCTGCATGTAGGGGTCGTGATCATATCGGCGTGTGTTGGGTTTTCTTTTACAATGTCATTCAAATGACTGAGGTTTGCATGAATAGAGGATGATTATGGGCCAGATAATGAGGGCTGCTTAAAAAATGACAGTCTGACAACTGTACTTATTCACAGTGAAGCTCATTACAGTTGACAATAGGCCGAAAAACATCCATAGTCGAAAATCAGAGCCTACAATTAGCCGTCTCTGGTTTATGTCTTTGTCAGCTGAAGCCGTTATAATCACTATTGAATTTAAAAGGAGTTCGGCTTTGACACGCTGCAGGAACAAGGAAATATAATTGAATACAGAAAAAGGTAATGTCATTTGTGAATAAGTTAATTGACAATAATATTTTTGCAATTTTCGTCATCAAAAATCAGATAAAGACCCACACATACCCACATGTAGACATGCACACACACACACACACACACACACACACACACAAACACAAACAGACACATGCTGTCAGGGTGAGGCAGAGAGGCAGTGAAAAATGCAGGCATGGGAGCGATGGCAGCTGTGCCCCCAGAGGCTTGCATCTGGTCCAATCTGGCAACCTGCTCTTCACACATACACATACATACACACACACCTGCCAACTACACCTGCTGCTGGAGCCAACTGAGCACTGCCGGGCAAAAATGGGTTTGGCAACAGAGAGTTTAGAAGATTCTCTGGATTGCGCCCATAGAGCTGTGATTTGGCATTTTTTAACTCTAAATATTGACATGGTTTATTGTCTGCATTCAGTCTAACTGCAGATTCTTGATATCTTGTATTAAAACCCTTATCTGTTAATCCTTAATTGTTTCATTTCTTGAGCTGATTATGATTGTTTGAATTATTTCAACTTTAAATGAAGTCTAAAATACAAGTTAAAGACTTTTATGAGTCTATAATTGACTCTATTAAACAGGGAGAAAGGGCCAGCTAATCACTGGCAGATAAAGGATGAGCCTCCTGCCTGCCTCACACAGTGTTATCTTCTATTTGGTGGTGTGCTGGACCCTATCAAAATGCGATTAAAATGACTGACGGACGCTATCTGCTTTCTCTCCTCAGGTCCGCATATTCCCGTACCTGATTGGTCGAGAGTCCGCCTTCGCAGATAATCTGAAATGGATGGCTTGTGCTAACAAAGGTGGGATCTTACAACACATACGCAGACCCCTTTTTTTCTCCTCATAATCTGTTTTTGCAGAAGAAAGTTGCCGCCGTCAGACAGGAAGGAAAAACTGAACACGCTCAGGATGTGTTAGCTCTGTTTGTGTGCGTGCATTTGGTTGCACAAACATGTGTTTGTCAGTGCTCATAAGAATTAGCATGTGTATGTGACAGCAGGCAGCTGGTACCAGTTGCTCCAACAAGATATGTCACATTATATCTTCCTCTAAGCCTAAAGTCCAAACTATCTATGCCATACACCACTTTTCAGCTGCTTTATGTGTGGTCATGGTTGTCTCAGTGTGTAGAGCACTTTCCCTTCAGGTTCTATATTTAGCTAGGAGGTGGATGACAGAGACAGTCTGGCTCCATTTCCTCAGGCTGCCGTAGATAAGACAGGCAAGCCATAGGTCACACAAGGGGTGTGCGTGTGTTTTTA
This sequence comes from Semicossyphus pulcher, assembly GCF_022749685.1. Classification (NCBI taxonomy): domain Eukaryota; kingdom Metazoa; phylum Chordata; class Actinopteri; order Labriformes; family Labridae; genus Semicossyphus; species Semicossyphus pulcher. The sequence continues at coordinate 18,155,138 of NW_027211637.1, forward strand.
GCTGTGTGTGGGTGTATATGTGTATAGATAAGAGGGCAAGGGCATCCACAGTTTTGCTTGGAAGTGATATCAGAGAACTAGTCCAGTCAGTTTGATGGTGTTAGTGGCAATGATGAGAGCTTAATGTCTGTTTATCTGAGTGTGTGTGTGATGCTACATAAGTTTGTGTTTGGATGCCGCATGATGATTCAGGCCCCTGACAGTGACATCCTCTCAAGCCTGCAGGAGGTGTGCAGTAGAGTCCTTTCAGTCTGCCCCCGAGGCACAACATAACCAGCAGGAGATTTGGTTTAATGTCTTCTCTGTTTTAGGAGTAGTTGTGCAGGTGGAAAGGTGTTACCTGGTCTTACCTGATTCTGGAAATGCTAAGTGACACAAAACAGGAAGTACTTGAAGTTCTAGGTGATTTTAATACCTCTAAGTCTTGTGGCTTTGGTTACCAATCAACAAGGAAAGGATACAGGCCTTTCTTACTCACTAGACTCCACTCTGGTCCTGGACTAGACCCCTTAGTGCCGGTAAAAATGAATCTTAATGCTAAATGACAAATAGACAAAGCGCTACAGTTGGCTAACCTTAACGTTGAAGTTCAAGCAGACAACTTTAAAGAGGGGGTATTATGCTGTTTCACATTTTAAGACATATATAATGTTACAATGTTGGGCGTTTATACTAAAAGTGAGTGAAGTTTCAAATCTGTAGGTAAAAGTATGTTGCAGTAATCCCCAGGCTGCTCAGCCCAGTCTGCAGGCTGCTGTGAACGCCAGGTTTCACACGCTGCACTTTGTGATGTCACAAAGTGCAGCCTCAGCAGGCTTCAGAGAGCTGGCCGATCAGAAGAAAACGGCCTTGTGGGGGCGGGATTTCTTAAAGGAACAGAGCCACCTGAGTCGTTTCAGGCAGACGCTGTATGAGGGTCTGCACAGTGCACCAGTGTGAGAAAAATGTTTTTTTAACTGTAAATTATGCTAAGCTACTCCACAGGTATCTCCACAGGAAAAATTAAGCTTAAAATTAGCATAACACCCCCACTTGAAGCTAGTTTTGAGCGGAAAAATTAAGCAACATACATTTACCAGGAACTTGATTGGGTTTCAACAGCTCGTTAACAATAATATCTAATCAGCTAATAAAATGGCAGCAATTAAGCACAATGACTCAGCCAAGATTTGGCCAAGGAATGGACTTCTATCTGTGCATATAGACATGGAAGCATGGATCCATCCTGCCTTGTACCAACATTGGTGGTGGTGTAATGGTGCAGGGGTTATTTTCTTGGCACACTTCAGGCCTCTTAGCACCCAATGAGCATCTTTAAACCACCACAGCCGACCTGAGTATTGTTACATGTCCATCACGTCATGACAACAGAGGACTCATGTTGATATGGTTACTTCCTGCAGGATAACACGACATGCTATAAAGCTCACATCATCTCAAACTGGTTTCTTGGACATGAAATTAGTCCACTACACTCAAATAGCCTCTTTAGCCACCAGATCTCAGTCCAAGAGAGCATCTTTGCAAGGAAGAGTAAGTGTGCAGCTGACACGTTTGCAGTGTTAGGGGTGCTATCATGCTAATATCTAACAAAACCTCAGGGAAATGTTGCCTTACATCCTGACTTTTTTCATCCGTTATTTTCATGTTTGGGACACCTTCATCTGTATTTTTGCTTACATATCACCCAAACCAAGGTCCTTTAGAAATATATTAATGCTCTCCTCCTGACTGTGGCTGTCCTGTCCTGTATGTGCGACAGGTGTACCGTGTCACCGAAGGCGAGGAGCATTCATTTTTTTTCTCATCTCACCGGCCCCCCGGCGGCTCAGCCCGAAGGACGCCCTCAGACTTCCAGAGGGAGCAGTCATTCTTCACTCACACTGTGATGAACGATTGCAGTTAGACTGAGGCTGCTTGCTTTGTGTGTGAAGCCAGTCTGTGTGTGTGTGTGTGTCATTGTACTGTCTGCTGGAATAATAGCTGCACCTGAATGTCTCTGAGGATGAAAAGGGGGAATCTGTCAAGGTTCACTTCCAGGTCAAGTTCAGGGTCAAGTGCATTCTTGTTGCTTTGGTGCCTGCACTCATTGTGTGGTTTTCGATGCCTCCCGTGTGTAAAAAATTAGATTTAGCCTCTTTTTAGTTCTTATTTTTAACTTCTTTTCTATTTAGAATTAGTTTATCAACAATAAATCCCCTTTCTTAGTTATTCGGCGGATACTTGGCTTCCCTCATTGATCCGTGTAGTATGTCTAGACACTTCTCTTCCCTGTGGAGTAAAGGTCGTTGCCGGGAACGATGACCCCGAAATCTGTTTCCTCCAGCTATGATTTTCTCCTTGACTGCCTCACGGTGATGGAAGCAGTTTGCTGTTGTTACGGTTGACTGGAAATGGCGTGGTCTCTCTCTTTCCCCCCATATTCTCTGTGTCACTTCTCCTCCTCTCTCTCTGCTTCTGTCTTACGGTTGTCCTGATTCCCTCTCTTCTTCTCCTCCTTTCTCTGTCCCCCTGCTGAGATAACAGTACATTCCCTCCTGCACATGCACATTAGCATCATAATGGCTGCATTACCATCTTAGGAAATGGCAACACATTTGGTTTAACTGAGATCGTGTTTTTTTTCTCGACGCATTTACATACCACTTACCCATTCACAAACCCATGCTGCTTCGCTCTCACGTGTACATCACTGCAGGGAATTCTTAAGCTATTACTCATACATGACGCTAGGTTTCCATCTGCTTCATCGAGCAAATATCTGCCGCCTATCGTACTGTATTCCAGATGTAATTCCCCGGCTTTGGTGTATGAAATGGGAGCGATGGCTTGGAAAAGATTATAAAGCCAAGCTGATATTAGATGTGGCGTTTGCTGCAAAGTGACAGCATTTTGAAGTCTCTGTTTCGGGGAAGCATAGTGATTGAAGAGACTAAACCTGTTCACCTCTTCTTTGTCTGGAAGCATATCAGTAAAATAATACATCCTCGTTTCTCTCGTCCTCTCTCTGCTCGACAGGCTACTTCACTCAGATTTCCACGCTGGCAGATGTGCAGGAGAACGTGATGGAGTATCTCCACGTGCTGAGTCGTCCAAAGGTGATCGATCAGGAGCACGACACGGTGTGGACTGAGGCCTACATCGATAGCACCGTGAGTTAACTCTACCGCTCCTACATGGTACTGGACTTCACTTCCCGCAGAGCTCGCTCACCACACACAATCACACTGTGTTTAGTAGTGTGGCCGTTTTTACAGATTTCATCTAAGGCCATGTCTACACGTACACGGGTATTTTTCAAAACCTAGTTATTCTCTGTGTTTCGGCCTTCTGTCCACACACAAACGGCATTATAGGTCACTGAAAACGGATGTTTTGTAAAAGGGTGAAGACTTTTTGAAACATTGTTTCCACGGAGATGTGTAAAAGGGGGAAAATGGCGTTTTTGGCTCGTGACGTCAGGCTGTGCGCCGTTATCTCCTTTATGAGGCGTCACAAACGAGGCGACATTCCTTGCAAACATAACAAAAACAGTGATGCTTCTAACCTTGCTAACATGACTTCTTCCATGTTGATGGACAACATGACAGCTTCTTAAAAGTGAAGCCATAACATTTTAGCGCCCCCTGCTGACTGGCTGCAGTATAGGTCATAAAGCCCGCCTCCTCCATGTTAACAGAAGGGACATGAGTCAAACTATAAAAACAAAATACACACCAGTTAATTTTTAATTAGTAAATTGGTGCTGTAAAAAGGATGATTGACAGCTCTGTTTACAAATACGGCTCCTGCAGCCCATCGAGAGGAGACTAACTAAAACAATCACTGCAGTCATTGAAGTTTACATATCTGTGAACGTTTGCTTCAGACCAACACAAAGAAACTTTTCTGCTGTTAAATACGGCAACGTGCGGGATCTTTGCTGTTTTTCACCGTAGTTTAAGTGTGTGTGTTTGGTTAGCAGAAATGACTCCACCCGCTGATCTCTACTGTGCAGACTCTGACTCCAAATGACGTCACCATCACAATATAGCAGCTCCTATCACGGGGGCTATTTTGGCATCAATTCCGTACAATGAGAGCAGATGGAGATGTATCATCAATCTATATATACAGCCATGGTTTACACATACTGTATATGCACAGTTACTCGTCCACTATACTGAGGAACAGGGGTGTTTGTATTGCAGCCCACCAGGTAGTCTTCCGTCAATAGATTTTTTCAGACTTTTGATTGGCCGTGATTTTCTTTTTCTTCTGTGCATGACCGGGTTATATCGCTGCCTGTTGGTGTGGCATCCTCATGACAGCGTTTCTGTTCTGTTTTACGTTTTCTGTTGAACGGGAACTGTGCTTGTGTGGACTGGGTTTTTTGGGGGGGGTGGAACAAAAGAGGTAAAAACTCTGAAAAATACCTGTGTACGTGTAGACGTGGCCTAACTCTACTTAGAAAACTTTACCCATAATGCACTTTGTTTAAGCTTGTGTTCAAGTACATGTGCATGTCCAAGATCTTTTGAGTTATACAATCCAAAGGAGAATAGTATTGATCTAATCCAGGAAGGGCTCTTACGATGTGTTTCGCCTCTCTGTGTGTCTGACTGTGTGACTGTGTGTGTGCGTGTGCAGCAGATGGAACCATTAAGTGAATGAGCCTCCTGTGTGTGTTTGGGAGCTGTGTAGCTTTAGTAGAACATAAAGGGGCACATTGGTGAATTAGTCGCTGATATCTCAACCTCATGCCCCGACCTGAAACGCACACATTCACATCGTTTAAAAGTGGAAAAACTGCACACGCACGTTTTTACTTTTACTTTGCTTTGTATTGTGTCTTTCTGGCATTATCATCTCTAAAACACAATTAAGGATCCTCTGCTATTCATAATATACACACAATAGACTGACACATTTGTCCTCCACCATTTCTGCAAAGATTAGATACTGAAGAGATAGTGGAGTTCCCTCTGCGACCCTCAGGTTTTACCTTTTTCTGTCTTCCTCTGCTTCTTTCTCTCTCTCTGCCCTCATTATCCTCCATTTATCACAGTCAGAGTATATCCAGCCAACACTGACTCAACACTAACAGCTTAAGTGTTGTTTCCTCTGCTGTGACCCTCCCAGCCATAAAGTTCTCCTCTCTTGACACAGAGACTGTTTTTAAAGTTTGAAGTCGATGGCGGTGGATTTTACGCGCCCACTGGTGCTGGCAAAGCGGAAACTGCACTAAAAGGCTTTTGCACACTTCAACCCGCAAATATATTGACCCTTTCTTTCCTCCCTTCCTCCTTTAATCTGTTCCTTATAGCTCCCCCAAGCACAAAAGGTAAAAAATCCCTGATGTGAGGTCATCGCTGTATTGTGTTGTGTCGAGGCCTGGTGTGTGTTCTCGTGCATTTCATGTGCATGTGCGTTCTGGTCCCTGATCTCAGCAAGGTGATGTAATTTTGGGTGAACTAACCACCATACTGACCCCATGGCATTTTTTTCTGTGTGTCGGTGTCGTATGTCGCTCAACAACCTCCTGATTCAAACCATGCTTGTGGTGGTCATCGGTCCAGCTGATCGCTCTCTTCACGTCTGTTGCACACACTCATTGATCATTGGTGATGCTGTGTCGGCCGTGCTTCGCCAGTGTCTCCGGGGGCTGGCTGCGTGACCATGTGTGTAAATGTGAGGCTACATTTTTTCGCCTGTGTGGTTTTGGTGTGAAAACAAGATTGCCTGTTTTTGTTTGTTTCAGTAGAAATCTCCAGAATAAGCTGGTTTGTTATCTTCTGGGTGAAAATCCAATAGCCTCTAATGACTGGCGGGATGATCTGTTCTGATGCCTTTTTATCGTTTTCACTGTTTTATGAATCGTGTGTGGGTCGAGATAAGCAGCTCTATGATAATAACAATGATGACGGTGGAGCAGAAGATTGGCCGGGCAGTCCCATTAGACAGCTGGCAGGCCATATGTTTGACACCGTACTGTTAGTGTGATAGACCCGAGCTTATTGACATCCAAGCAGAAATAGATATCATATTGTCAGACATGATAATTGGGATTAGCAAGGAATCTGCGCTGCGTCTTTGCATGTAATCACCCCGGCACAGCTCTGGTCTGGGTGCTCTGATAGTAAGCAGACAGTGACAGAAACACACACACACACACACACACACATGGTGATAGTGTCTGATAAGAAGTTAGCAAAACTCCTGGGATTGGCTCAGTGTTCAGAAAGTGATGAGCATCCGTGCAGGGCTGATGTGTATCATCTTTCCAGATGCGCCCTTCCTCCTCTCCTCTGCATCCCTCCCAATAATCTTTTCACCCAGTGCATCTCCTCCTGCTTCCTCTTTTTCACTTCTCCCTCTCCAGCCCCCCCACCTGTCTTCTTCCCTCCTCTTCTGCTCCCTCTCCCTCCTCTCCTTCGTCTCCCCCAGCTTCATCCATCATTCTCCGCCTCATTTGGCTTTGTTTCCCACTCTGTCGGATGAACTGACACTAGAGCTCAGGGAGGATGGGGCGGGGTGGAAGGAGGTGGAGATTGGAGAGCGGTGCGAGAAAAGAAGGTTAGGAAATTAAAGAGAAAGGATATCGGGGGAAGTAGGGGAGATAATGTAAAGAAGGATGCGGGGTTGAGGAAAGGTTTGTGCTCTGAAGTTCAAAGAAAAGGACTGATATTTGGTAAAGCATGAAGACAGACAAATGGAAAAGCTGGGAGCAGTTTTAGGCGACAAATTGAAGCAGTAAGCTCTTCAAAAAGTTACACTCCACGATTTAAAAGCCGTAGTGTAAACATTGATTGAGCTTCCATATTTATACCCCAAAAAATCGGTGTGTCCAAAAAACTTGGACGCTAGCTCTTCTCCGCTTTGGGTGTGTGTTCGTCTTCCCACAGGATCTCACAGCGGGCTTTGGCATCCCTGCTTACAAACACCTACATCATTAAAACCTGCTCTCCCAGGTAACAAGGGTCACCCTGTCCACCAGAACACAATTTGTCACCGCAACCTAGATTACGAGGTGTCCTATGAGACACCAAACACGGGGCAGGGGTGTGTGGTGTGTGTGAGCCCTCTGAGGGGTACGAGTGTGCGAGTATGTGTGGGTATTTGTGTCAGCGGGGAGCGAGTGTGTATTCTTTTTTTATTCTCTGACCCACAGCGGGGGGAAAGGACTTCCACAGCCCATTAGCTGTGACTGATGCAGATCAAGCCGCAGAGGCAATGATGATGCAGAATTGGCCCGAATTTGTGCGAGTGAGTTCTGACCTTGGATGAGAGGTCGTGTATGATAAGTCAAATTCTAGATACAGAGCAGTCCTGTTGGGACTTGGGGCATGGTCATGTTGGAGGACAGGTTCAAGGCTTTTTCCTTTTGGCTTTGAGTCCAACAGATGCAGGTGTTGGCCGCCCTTTTTCATGCAGCTCTTGTTATCTGCTTAATTACAGTATCATTTCCCAGAGCAGCCGGGCAAGCCTGATTCTCAACAAATGCACATATACACCAATCAGCCACAACTTTATGACCACCTGCCTAATATCGTGTAGGTATTTTGCCGCCAAAAAAGCCCTGACCCGTCGAGGCATGGACTCCACTAGAGCTCTGAAGGTGTGCTGGCACCAAGACGTTAGCAGCAGATCCTTTAAGTCCTGTAAGTTGTGAGGTTGGGCCTCCATGGATTGGACTTGTTTGTCCAGTACATCCCACAGATGCTCGATTGGATTGAAATCTGGGAAGTTTGGAGGCCGAAGTCAACACCTTGAACTCGTTGTGTTCCTCAAACCATTCCTGAACCATTGTTGCAGTGTGGCAGGGCGCATCATTCTGCTGAAAGAGGCCACTAGAGGCCATTAGAGAATACTGTTTACATGAAGGAGTGTACTTAGTCTGCAACAATGTTTAGGTAGGTGGTACGGGTCAAAGTAATATCCACATGAGTGGCAGGACCCAAGGTTTCCCAGCAGTACATTGCCCAAACTGACACCTTTCTATCCGAACCGGAAGTTTTAAGCAGTTTGAGCTGCAGTATGTCTGTGAAGGTTCTCAGTCATCCAGGTCATGGCAATTCTAAGCTTAATCCAAAAGGCAACTGGGCTTGGTTGAAGTTCTTGAAGACGTTTCACCTCTTATCCGAAAGGCTTCTTCACTTCTAAACTGACTGGTGGTATATTTCTAGCTCCGTCCACCAGTCAGTTTCTAACTGAAGAAGCCTCTGGTGAAAACTGGTGAAACCTCTTCAAGAACTTCAACCAAGTCCAGTTGCCTTTTGGATTAAGCTTAGAATTGAGCTTCAATAGCTCTTCTGTCGGACCACAAGGGCCAGCCTTCGCTCCCCATGTGCATCAATGAGCCTTGGCGCTGTCCCCGGTTCACTGGTGTTCCTTCCTTGGACCACTTTTGGTAGGTCCTGACCACTGCAGACCGTGAACACCCCACAAGAGCTAAAGATTTTGTCGTCTAGCCATCACAATTTGGACCTTGTCATAGTCGCTTACATCCTTGCGCTTGCCCACTTTTCCTGCTTCCGACACATCAACCTCAAGGACAAAATGTTGCTGCCTAACGTACCCCACCCACTGACAGGGGACATTGTAACAAGATAATCAGTGTAATTTACTAAACCTGTCAGTGGTCATAATGTTATGGCTGAGTTTTGGAGTACAAAGAGTACATATTTCATGTGACTGCTCAACAACAGTTCACGGACAAACACTAAATGTCAGTCCGTACGTTTGCAGAGCGTTGATATATGATCCCTTACACCTGAGCCTGGAAATAGATTCAGTATTTTTAGATGAGCCTCTGCTCCTTCTTCCCCGTCCTTTGATCGATCCCGTACTCCAGCAGCACGGCCCTCCATTGTTACAGCAGCTGTACTTATGTGTGCTTTGTTCTCCCTTTGATGTCTAATACTACATCCTGGATTGCTATTACCAGCTGTCTGAGCTCAGGTCACCAATTCCCCTTTTTTGTCAGTGTCTGAGAGACACAGAATGGATGCTAGTAGTTTCCTGTCATTACCTGTTATTACTGGAGGTAAAGGGGGAAGGAGAGTGTGCAGTGTGTGTGTGCTCAGTTAGGAGGAGTTCCTGAAGAAAAAGCATCTGTTATTTAAGTCAATGTAACGTAATAGTGCTTTATTGATTGCTGCAGCACAAACAGATCACATGTGGCATGATGTATGTTCCTTTTCACATCTAACCTAAGAAAATCCTGGATATTACCCATAATGACTTTGGTTAACTCACACACAACCAGCACGATTGACTGATATTTAGACACTCTTCTGATTAGACAAGGTCAGACCCCTTTTTTTGCCGAGTGGGAAGCCTCCCTTCAGTATCTTCATAACAGAGTGGAGCTTTCATCTCTAATGGATCATCGTCAGATACAGACAGCCGCTGGAAAGATAAATATCATAATTATTCCAGCAGTCTTTAGGGAGGGAAGATACCCAGATTCAAACTAGCAGCGCTGCCTTTGGATGAGCTTATTCTGCGAGACATCAAAGGCAGGCTGTGATTGAACACATTTTAAGGCAAATAATCAACATGAATAAAACATGTCATGGAAGTTTTTGTAGGTCTCTCAAGAAGATAATATGACTCGGGCTGCTGCAGGAGTCCTATCAGGTTCTTTACTTAAGGAGCGTGTGCTACGCAGCTTGAGATAATCACTCACTGAGTGTCACCAATCAGGATGATTCATGTAATGTGCATGACGCCGTGCAATGTGTACGTTTCTCTTGTATAATGTTTCATCATGAGCGTTCCTCTTTTCCCCTTCCTCCTTCTTTCTCTCTCTCGCCCTCTTAATTGCCATCATTCTCTGTGTTTCTCTCGTGACACACAGCTGGACGATGGTCAAGGCCCGGTTCTGATGACCACGGTGGCAATGCCGGTGTTCAGTACCAAGAACGAGACCGTAAGTGCACAAACGGTGTCGCATTTATCTTCCCCCAACTTTCTCCAACAAACTTGCAGTTTAAATGTCTGTTTAAAAATCTGTGCAGTTACTTATGCATAACTTAAAAGGAAATAGCATTTGAGACAGAAATTACGAAATAATGGTTGATTATTTTCACACTGGATGAACTAATTTCAGTTTGATTGGAGTCCATAAATTAGGATACAGCCGAGCGTCACTGTTTGAATAAATATACATAGATTGACATTTTCTTTTTTAATAATCGTGGATCTGTAAGCAGCCGAGTTATGTAAGTAACCTTTCAAATGCAACTAAGCAAAACTTGTGATGTGCCTGCTTCCAGAGAAACCGAGGCATCCTCCTGGGGGTGGTTGGGACGGACGTGCCTGTCTCCGAGCTGCTCAAAGCCATCCCCAAGTATAAGGTACAACTCCCAACATCAATCACTTATTTCCACATATATGAACAGATTTCAGTGGCTTTATAACAAACCCTTCTATAGCATCAAACCAATGACTGTATAGATAGATGGACGACGCGTCTCCATCTGCTATCATTGTATGAAATTGGAGCCAGAATAGCCTTGTGATGGACGCCGCCATCTTGTGATGGTGACGTCATTTGGAGCCAGAGGTGCACAGTAGGGATCGGCCGCCATAGCCACTTCCGTTAACCAAAACACTGGTATTTTGATTTTATAGTTAGACTCATGTCCCATCTGTTAACATTAAGGAGGCGGGCTTTATGACCTATACTGCAGCCAGTCAGCAGGGGGCGATAGAGATATTTTGGCTTCACTTTTAGGGAACTGTCATGTTGTTCTTCTTCTATACAGTCTATGCATCAAACCCTCACGCAAGCTGAACTCCACAGTGCCGTAATTGAATGCCAAACCCTGAAGCAAATAAATCAGAGGTATTGTTGAATTTTTGACGCTGATTATTCACGGCTCCTTCCTCAATTCCATCGATGACAAGAAAATGATTCCCTATGAGTACTAATGCATTATTACAGTGTCTCCAGCCACCTCCCTTGCGCTGATTTATGTCAGTTGTACTTTTGAAACTCGGCTGGGTGTGATGTTTTGACATTTCAAAGTGTTTTATTTGTCTGGACATGGATGAATACCGTCATCCTCTTGCATTGTGCTGTCTGTTAGTTTCACCACAAAGACAAAGATGCAGCCAGGAAAAACGACAAAGAGCTTGATTATCCCCTACTTATAATTAGGCACAGATTTCTCATGCATCCGTTCTGTGTGTGTTTGCGTGTTTGTGTGTGTGTGTGTGTGTGTGTGTGTGTGTGTATGTGTGTATCCTCCTAGCTGGGCATTCACGGCTACGCCTTTGCAATCACCAACAACGGCTACATCCTCACCCATCCAGATCTACGTCCACTTGTGAGTATTACCTCCAGAATCAGACGCTCTGTAACAAGTTCACCGAGTGTGAAGCTTATTATCATAACAATCCAGAGATTGAAGTTCAAATGTATTAATTTATTTTGTACACGCAACTGAGGAATACTACCTTTCATATCAAGTCAATTACTGATTTCTCGTCACCTTGAGATACCGACTGACATCGAAAATTTGTATGTGGGTGCTCTGTGTGCCGTGCGGTGAGCGCGTGTTGGCTGCGAGGTGGTATGTAGATGAGAGGAGTGTGTTCCAGGCCTCCGCTGTGCCGTGAATAGACAGAGATACAGCTTCTGAATGGCTGTGATTAACTCTATTGTACTCACTCACTCCTCTCACAAGAGGATGAGGGGAGAGAGTGCAGAGAGGGAGGAGAGCGAGGAACCTGCTTAACGTGAGAAAAGGTGCAGGGTGACAAAGCAGGTGGCAACACCGGATGAGAATGGAGAGATACGGAGGGATGAGAGGAGAGCAGACATGGAGGAGAAGAGAGAACAGACAGACAGACAGATGGTTTAATAGTGGGCTAATTAAAGATGTTAATGAACAGTGCTTAACAACTAATGAGGGGTGGGAGGCTGTCCTCGCTGACAGATGAATGGAGAGGCAGAAAGTACACACATACAGTTTACACATATACGACACATCATGGATACGCCCAATACTCTGGCCTCTGCCATCTTTATTTAATGCCCATCAAACAAGGTTAGCCTGGTAGCTACAGAGTATTGCTTATGATTTTTTTTAAACTTAAATGACAAATGAACCCCAAATACACTTAAAATCCCACTCTAAAAATAAGCTGAATTACACTTAATATGCAGAATACAAGTTGCCACTTCTGGTATAATGCTGCAACAAAACAGTCGCTTCTAAAAGAATTTTAAAATGTGGCATTAAAATATATTTTATTTCTAGCTAGAGTAAGGTTAAAAGATCAATACCACCCTCGTATTACATGGCTGTGTTAAATACTTGATTCTAAATGGTTAATCACGGCATTCCGAGGTCTGTTATTTCTTGATAACATACCGTTGCTATGAAGAACAGACTGTTGCTAGGGATCGGGCTCTAATCACACAACCCGGAGGACGAACTGTAATCATATCAATCCACCGAAAGAAGTCCGGTAAATTTGACGTTGGTCTGTTTACAGAGGGAAAAAAGAAAAGAGACGAAAACAGTGGCGAGAAATTAATAAAGGTTAATGGTCGCAAAAACTGAAGGGTACGACAGGGAGATCTACAAAACTGAAGACGGAACATGAAGTAATGATTAAACGGAACACAAAACGAGATACAGGGGTGTTTAAAGACGGTGAATGGAAAAGAAAATGTCGACAGACTCCGACAGTGAGGAGACAGAAAAAGGCCCTGTTCCATTCCCTGATAACAACCTGCTCACTATACATTATCCCTTACATATCTGTCCATAGAGTGTTGGGATACCGCAAAGAGACTATAGGCCTAACTTAGCCTGACTTTCACAACCTAAGGTTCCAAAAAGACTACAGGAAGTTGGTGCTCCCTGCCAAGAACCATTTACAGCATGTAACCTCTTGTAAAATCCCACCTTGTTTTTAACGGTAACTGTTTCTGTACAAATAAAAATAATAAATATAAAGTTTACAGTGAGCTTTCAAGGTTCCAGTAGATTTATTTTTCCTATGAACAGAGCAGGCGTTTCCCCCTGCTTTCTGTGTCCTGTCCTGACAGAAAATAAATTACTTATGTGTGTTATCTTTTGTCATTTGATTGCTGCTTTTAGCTTCAAAAATAACGTGCATGTCCTTGCATGGTTTTAAACAAAATTTCTTCTACAAATGTCTCCTTGCGCTCTGGAAAATTTTAAGAACTCTTTTCCATTGTTCTTTTTTATGGCATAATAATAGTTCGTAAACAAGAGACTAATGACTAATTTATAAACAAATCAATCTGTAGTTATGGTCCCTGTGCGCTGCAGAATTCTCCTTGTGTTTCATGTTGTTTAGTCTCTCTGTATGTGCATACGTGTGTTTACATGGGCCTGTGTGTGCAGTATGGCGATGGCAAGAAGCGAAGGAAGCCAAACTACAGCAGTGTGGATCTGTCCGAGGTGGAATGGGAGGACAAGGAAGACGCAGTGAGACCCTTGTGTTCATCTACATTTAACATTGTTGCGCTACACCTCTGACTCTGATGTTTGAGATTTGCTCTGTGCTTTGTGCTTCTAGCTGAGAAATGCCATGGTCAACAGAAAGACAGGGACCTTCTCCATAGAGGTGAAGAAGAGCGTTGACAAAGGGGTGAGGAACTGAACGTTTAAAATATGCACAAACACACATGAAGGAGAAGTTTTGTGACGGTCCCAAAGGGTGTGCCAGAGAAAATACTCAGCAGGGAGAATCCACTCTGCCAAGGGGTTGTTACACTCGGCACAGCGATGTTCAGGATTGACTTGGGGATTTTGTTTTCAGATTTTGTTTGCTCTGCATGCATGGGTGTGTGTCTGTCTGTGTGTGTGAGCCCCTTATCTCCACCGAGCACATGTTGCTGAATACGGGAGAGAGACAGCAGCCCAATGATTCTCTTTTACGACTTGCCTATCTGAGAGAGAGAGAGAGAGAGAGAGAGAGAGAGGCATTCAGGTGTGTGTGTGTCTGTGTGCGTGTGTGTGCACTTTGCATTTTCAAAGCTTAGTAAAGAGCATTTTACATAACCCTGACTATTAAGCGTTTAGTATGTAAATGCACATCTGCACACACACTCTAATGTAGACACACATGCATATCCAGAAGCCTTATCCAAACACTCACATGCTGCACAAACACATCCATCTGCAGAGTCAGTGGCAGACTGTGAACCCCAGCAGGAACATCATGCACCACTAGATGGAGCCAGACTGCAGAGAATCACATCAGATAACCGCTGTCACACTGCCAGCTGTTTACTGTGGCATGTAATGGAAGGCATTAATCTATGTCATTTCAGAAACGTGTTCTGGTGTTGCATAATGATTACTACTACACAGACATCCAGGGGACTCCTTTCAGGTAAGAGAACAAAGTTTATAAAGGCTAAAGCATCAATAGTTCCCGTGTTCTTTGCAAAACAAGATGCTGGTGAAGCTGGAGATGTGTGTTAAGAGAACTATTGTTATTTTTAGTCTGGGGGTAGCTCTCACCAGAGGCCACGGCAAGTTTTTCTTCAGAGGGAATGTGACAGTGGAGGAAGGTAGGGAATCCTTTCTTTTTCCTTCTCTGCTTTGGTAAAATGTGTTTTGTGTAATGTATTTTGAAATGTTGTGTTTTGACCTTCAGGGCCACCGTAGGGTTCAGATTTGTACAACAGAAAATATTAGCATTGCATATAAAACTATGTTATATAATGTAAAACTCCATTACAAGTAAATGTCCTGCTTTCTGAATTTTACAGAGGTAAGAAATAGATTAAAGGATATTATGCATATGCTCATAATATACATACATTTGTATATGTATGCACTGTATTTGTTTATTAATATTGAGTTTTTTTACTAGCCACTTTTGCACACATTTTTTGTTACATTTCTTAGCTATCTTTTCGTGTTTTAATCTGGTCCAGAAACTTATTTTAGTATTTTTATGTGTAGTTTTTATGTGCTAAATGTTTTATGTTCAGTGTCAGATGTGGTGTCTTAACTGTCACTAAAGCTGCTGTGACAGTGTCATTTCCTTAGGATTAATAAAGTTCTATCTATCTATCTATCTATCTATCTAGATAACTAGTTGGCTAGCTAGATAGCTAGCTGGCTAGCTAGATAGCTAGCTAGCTAGCTTGCTGGATGCTTAATAAATGACATTCAATAATGGCTTCTAATTACCTGAGACATATAAGGAGTTGTTTGCGCTAGTTTATTAATTTAGTTAAAGCTTTAACAGCACATTAGTCTTTGCTATACTAATAGTGAACTTATTAATTGTTTTACCAGGTTTATTTTTTATTTTTTAAAGAAGGAAGTTGAAACAATTTTAAAACAAAGATCAAGGGCCACAGAGTTTTGCTGACGTTGGCATCGACCATTCGCTTGGATGCTAAGCCAGCATTTCCAGGAAATAGATGAAGCCACAAGACCATAACTAAAGTATTGCAAGTTAAAGTTCTCATGCAGAGTGGTTCCTTTTAGATATTTTATATACATTATTTGATATATAATTGGATTGTTTGTACCAATGCTTTAACATCTTCAACATGTAAGTTGAAGCTGGTTGAGGTTTAGCAGCTTTTAATTTAAATAGCAACAGCTGTAATATTTTATAAGATGATCATATGAATCCTAAATCTTTCAAGTAACTTGTCAACATATATTTGAATTACTGTTGATAAAGAATATAAAAATATACTATCTAGTATAAAGTAGCACTCCATTGTAATACGCAAGTATTTCACAAGTACCTCAAAACACGCAGTTACACTGCTCAGCTGATATTTTACTTTGCTTGCAGTCTCTTTCTCCTTCTTGTCTCTCACACAGACACACACACACATACACACACACACCCTCATTTAATAGTAATGAAGTGATAATGAACTTGAAAGCCACGACTGGACAGGAAGTTAAATATTTTTTTAGTGGGTCCTTGAACTTGTTCATGTCTCTACAGTGTGTATGTCTGCCCCGGCCTCTGTGTGTGTGTGTGTGTGTGTGTGTGTGTGTGTGTGTCTATTTTTCATGTCCAGCCTCATGCATGTTAATATTCATGTCGTTTTTGGTGTGTGTGTGTGTGTGTGTGTGTGTGTGTGTATGTGTGTTTCTCCAAACATGTCCATCACACGGAGACCTCTGAGCATGACTTGGCTCTTCCTGATCTCATCAGACCTGTCACATCCATTCAAAAAACACATTTCTCAACCTTGCTGTGTGTGTGTTTTTAAGAGTGTGTGCATTTGAGGTGTAGATGCCTTACCCTATTATTATGAGTTCATATTGAGTGCTTTTGCTTTTTTTAGTCTGAGATATGCACGTCTTTTTTTATTATAGGACTTCATGACTTGGAGCATCCTGATGTAGCGCTGGCAGACGAATGGTAAGAGAATATCCACACTGCTGCCTTTTTCTGCTCTGATAATATCATCATTATCCCTCATGCAGATCACTTTGTTATTAGACTTTATGCTAAATAATTCCTTTATTAAGGAATCAAAGAAATCATACTTTGATACAACAGTAATATCACTGGAATATTTTCTGGATCAGTGGAACTTTCACTTGATGGTTTCTGTCACCAGAATTGGGAACCAACATCTTAACAAATCACATTAGAAGCTTTTCAGAGCAATGCTTGTAGCCTCCTTTGTTTTACTTCATCTTTTATGCATCATAGAAGCCTTGCAATAAAAAAGTAACTAAGCAGATGGTTTGTATAAACAAGCTTAAGTTTTAATTACAATCCAAGGCTGATAATCTTTTAAAAACTCAGATTTCATGTATGTTACATTTTCCAATGACCTTTCTTGTTACATTGCAGGACATACTGCAACACAGACGAGCACCCAGAGCACCGCTACCTGTCCCAGATAGAGGCAATCAAAATGTACCTCAGTGGACACGAACCCCACCTACAATGTTAGTTCAACTACACAGTCCAAATTCCCCTCTCTGCGTATTGACTATTTCTCCTGTTCTGTGGCTGGTTTGTTGAAAAATAACACATCTGCCTTGTTAGGTGACAAGGAGCTGGTGCAGGAGGTTCTCTTCGACGCCGTGGTGACTGCACCTTTGGAGGCCTACTGGACGAGCCTCGTGCTGAACAAGTCTGAGTGTGTCTCCCCTTCTTCTCTTTCTTTTCCATGTTCATGTTGAAAAAGTTTATTTAAAGACTAAACACAAACCGAGTTTACTTCCTGAAATGCATTATGTAGAGAAAGTGTTGCAGACATTAAATGTTAAAGAGCAGCTCCAGTCTTGTTTTAAGACATATAAAATGCTCTGCTTGAAATAATAAATTGTGTCTGTTTTTTCTGCGAAATATGTTTTAATTACCTTGTAAAAATCCTCCCAAGGCATCTCCTCCTTCTCCCTCAGTAAGATTCCTGAACCTGCATAGTCCCCGCCCACTATGTACTACATTTCTCCTTTCCTAAAATTACAGGCGAAAACAAAACCCGTCTCTGCCATCGTTTAGTGGCAACTTGTTTGAACTTAGCTAGCTTGAAATGTAGTAGTAACGTTAACATTAGTAGTCAGTAGTGAGTTTTGCAAAATGACGGTTACAGCTGGCTCGTGCATCGTGGAAGTGGTCGCCATAGGTTGCACATAACTATATGCATAGCGTCACCCCGTCCATTAACGGGATTGGCTCCTTAGGTTTGTGATGTCTCAAACCTGCCAATCTGAAAACGTGTTGTTCAGCCTGTCCTTGGTACACTGCAGTTTAAAAGCAGACAGGCCCAGCCATGGAGATGACTGCTTATGTTGTCCCTGATATGTCTTGTAGCACATGAAAAACACCACATGGAGATTTTTACAAGGTTAAACACTTGATTTGCACTGGAGGGGGGCTTTTAAGGAAAACCAGAAATAGAAGGCTAAAAGTTCAGTTCTGTTTTGCTGAAGCTAATCGCGCACAAATAGACATTACTATATGTTTATTATCTTATGTCACTACACAGGAACTCTGATAAAGGAGTGGAGATAGCCTACCTGGGCACAAGAACAGGCCTGTCCAGAATCAACCTGTTTGTGGTGCCTGACGAGCTTACAAACCAGTAAGTATGCTGAGTGCATGTGTTAATTTGCCTCTTTGTTTGTGATTTCATTGAGCGTAAGCTATGATGCGTATGTGCGTCCTCTGTATCATCATCGCCTCTGTTCTCTCTCTGCTTCAAGAGACTTCCTGACAGCTGAAGACAAAGAGGGGGTGTTCAACGCCGATCACTTTCCCCTGTGGTACAAGAGAGCAGCAGAACAAGTTCCTGGAACATTTGTGTACTCGCTGCCTTTCAACACAGGTTAGAGGCTCATTTCACTCTGTTATAAAATTTCAATTCTTTCTTGGTAACACAGTATCCTTTAGAAGAAAGATATAATAAAATAGACCACCTCGTGTCTGAAGGTTTACAAGAAAACGGAGCAGAACAAAGCCATAAGAAATGAACAAATGTCCTCCATCCCCTCTTTTCCTCTTTCACCCATATTAGGTCGATTTTTCTCACATTGCATCTCCACCTCCCCTTCCTCTCTTATTAATTCTGGGCTGTGTTCTTGTGGACAGGACTGATTGCTGTGGGTTGAAATCAGATACGTTAGGAAGACGTTCAGCCCTTTCCATAGTGACTTGGCGAGAACACACACTCGCAAAAAGACTCACACAAGCTCCTCTAGCATGTGCAGTTTAACTATGTCTCTAAAAAATGGTTCCTCTCCCAAAGGGAGAATGTGTTCTCATCCGTCCTGAGCCTCAGGCTTTCCATTAGTGCCAGCTAATACAAGTGATCTGAAAGCCTCTTATTTACTCAGAGGACTCGCCTTGGATGCACTTTTCCTCCCAGGACTGTGGCAGTTAGCTGCAGCCATGAAATAGTACTCTGTGGTATTTATACTCAGTGTGTCTCTCCAATCACTCTGTGGTCAGCTCAGCACTAATATAAAGAATTATGATATGACTGTGATGTGAACTCGATGTGTGTGCCTGTGTGTGTTTTTCCTTTCATGTGCGTGGCGTAGGATCAGAAAACAAGAGTGTCGTATTGGCCAGCACTGCCATTCAGCTTCTGGATGAGAGGAAATCACCCATAGCTGCGGGTAAGTGGGGACTCAAGTGGCTCTTTCTTTCTCACACACTTCTGCACTGACAGGGACTGAAATATTCTCTTTCTGACTCCGCTATGTGGGCTTTATTTTCCTGGTCTTCAGTCGTCTGCCCGTACTTCATTTCCTCTCATTGGGTTGAAACATTCACTGCCCACATACGCTGAATGTGCTGCTTTTTTCGTGCATGCACTTGCCCCCTGAGTGCAACATAAGCAGTATTTAAGCCTTAATATATTAATAGAACCCCATTTCATAAATGTCTTTTGTGCCTCTGTGTGTATTTAAAGCATATTGTGGCCTGGAGGATTTCATTGTGGCCTGCCTCGTCTCACGTCCTGGTGACTCAGGAGCCCAAATATGTCACGCCCATATAATGCAACATGGTGCAATCAGCAGATGGAGGGTATGAAGTGCATAGTGTTCTGTTTGACATCAACTTAGTTACAGAGGAAAGGAACTAGAGACATAATAGAAGAACTGGGGAAGAGGAAGGACGGTATAGAGATACAGATATTGTTTTAGGTATTGTTTGGCAGTTGTCATGGTATTATCTTCAGGAAAGTTGGAATGAGACACTCACCTCCCCCGAGAGGCATTCGATAACTTCCAGTAATCAGTTAGTTTTATAATATAGCTATTGCAATGGTACAGTTCAGGTTCAGATGGCAGGTTTTAAACTTATAGGAAGTTGGGAATTTTTTCTGCGGAAATTTGTAATACAGCTTGTGATGTGTAGAAATTGAAAAACATTCACTAAAGTATATCATGTGTATTTGACTGAATACTATTCCTCAAGTAGCTATGACAGAAAGATGATATGTTTATCCTTTTGGAAGTTTCCCACTGTATTTAACATTAACAGCTTTTGTTCACACAAGTTTCAAATACAATTTAAATACAGTGTACAGTAAGTAGAGTGTTGCGATCGGACTGTGATGGTCGGCTGCTGAAATGTTCTAACTGCAGTGAAACACTATCGCCCCCTCGCGGTTCGGCGGTTAACCGCCGCCCCAGCACGGTGCCGGAGTATGTTTAGTTTATTTCACTACAGAGCGTCCCTTAGACGGTAAAACATCATGGACATGAGTGGACACAGCATGAATGGTGGATTAATCATTGTTGAAATGAAATCCGTGGTGATGGGCTAGATGTGCAGAGGGTTGAAGCGGCGGTGCTCTGACAGCCAGGTTTCTTTTACTGATTACTGTGATTTTTAAAAAGTTTGTTGTTCACAATGTTTCGTTCTTTATGGAATGAAGAGGATTGTGAGTTTACCGCGCCCCCTTTTAATGCACCAGAGACGCTGGACGCGTACCTAGCAACATCACTGTGTCTATATTTAAAAATAAAAAAGCGGTGATGACGGTCACTTGGTCCATCCCGCGGTTGCCGTCACATAACCACGGTATTGCGGTCATGCGGTTACCACCACAGCCCTGTGTTGCGAGCCTTCCTTTGCCAAAAATATGCACCAATGCCCAACGTGGAGCACAGCGTTTACCTCACATTAAAGACTACTTCTGCTCTGATAATTATCTTTGTTAGAGCTCCTCTCAACAGATGACAGCCAGTGAAGGAATCATAGAAAAATAATCCAGACAGAGTAAAGACAAACTGAAGAAAGGTGAACGAGGAAAATCTTGTGGAAATCCACTGATAACATGAGAGAAGAAATAAAAGGGCACAGAAAGAGGAAATTATTTCACGGTGCCTGGATGCGTTGACATGAAAGCACTGCATTGTGGGTACTCTTGGCCTGGGGGAAACCACTGGAGCAGAAGGACAGAGATGGGAGAATCTGTGCGGTGCCACTGCACACATACACACAGATTATGCATCGGATTTATATCAGAGTGGTACACAAGCAGCACAGTTCACACCAGCCCACAGAAGGACCTGACCCTGTTGAATTGATCATTATTGTTATCAGATCATTCTCTCAAATCCTCAGTCCAGATGACTAATCAGTAACAACGCCTCATGAATTGTTACATTGGGTGCTGATGTACAGTAATGACGATCGTGCTCGTCAGATCGGGGGATGTCTGTGCGGATGATTTTATATAAGAGAGTCAGATGGGAGGAGAGATGTAGGCTGGAATGCAAATTTAGCGTGGGCCGGTTAGGGCCAGTTTTCACTGCCCTGCGCTCCACTGAGCTGTAGACTTGTGAATACGCTAATACACTAACTTAACAGGACAGGCTGATGACATCACACACCACGGGCCCTGCAGACATCTCTTGAGTCACAATGTTACCGTGTGCGTACATACACACGCGCGTGTGTGTGCGCCAGGGTTTGTGGTCACATCCTGAGCCACGTGCAGAGTCTGCTGCAGAAATATACACAGCCGAAAAAATCTGTGTACGTTCATGTGCATCCACACAACACAGAGGGAGCTAAAAATAACTGCTGATGAACAACTATCGATACGTACATAATAATAATGGATGCTTGTAATGCACACAGTAAACTGATTTTTAATATGATCTAAATAATATTATCTATGTTGCCTGAATGTCCTTCTGTGATATTTTACTTACAAGCGACACAAATATGATAAACCAATCACCTTCATTACATAATACCCCAGAATTCCCCTTGTACCAGAATATCAGTGAACTCTATGTATCACAAGAATCACATTATTAGAATATACAGTACAATCTATAATAATCAGATAGAAATATGTGTTTTTTTCCTAATTTTCTGTCTTTTGACATTTTGATATGAGTGATAATGATTCAACAGGAACGTCTAAGGGGAGAAATGTGTTACTTGTTTTTTTTATCTGAAGGTTGTAAGGTTAAAATAATCAGACTTCTCACTTTGGTTAATCAACAAATACTCGCAAATTTCAATAAAATAAACCTGTACAGTGTGATTTTTGCTAAAAACAAACATTAGCAACCCGCTCAACGAAGATGATGACATTTTAAAACCTGTATCCACACATCAGCACATTAGCATGTTAGCCCTTAGCTCAGTGCACCTCTCTTTGCTAGCTAGATGCTAGCATGAGAGGAAAGTCAGCCTGTCAGTAGACTGTAGTCTCAATAAATCTATTTTTTTTTCATCTAAAAAGCCGTCAGATATTAGTTAGTTTATTATTAGAGGAAATTGGAGGAGGACACATTTTCATTGTCTTGTGTCCATGCGTTAAGCAGGGAGACAGAAGCTGTGTCCAATCCAAGGGCTGCATTCTTCAAGGCCGTATCTAAAGGCTGATTGCGTCACAGCGGTGCGTCGAAGGATGTCCTAATTCGAAGGCTTCTTCAGATGCCGCCAACAAATGCATCCTCCTTTTCGCGGGATCCACCGGGTGTATCCTTCACGGCCCAACGTATCTCGAGATTCTTTGCGTGCCGATTCTTTGCGTGCCGATTCAAAGCTAGCGATACATATGTTAAAATAAACGAAAGGGCCCTTGAAACAGATTCCCTTTAAAATAATAGGATAAGTTACGTGACGTTAGTTATGCTAGCTAGTTAGCCCGCTAGCTACCTGTTGCTAGTGGCGTTTGGTGGCGCAAGGGCAAGGCGAGGAACAGCTGGTGACGCAAACTGGAAATCTTGGTAGACCAGACCAGGCTCAATTCAATTCAGCTTCAACGGTCCACGCAGGCTGTGAATGGCACATCCTCCGTACACCGCCTCCTTCGAAGGATGCAGCCCCTGGATTGGGACACAGCTTGGTGTCCAAAAGTTCATATTTTGCTTTGATTTTAACTTCACATATAAGCTGGCAGAATGCATTGTTTACTGTAGTTGGTACAATATCCTAACATAAACAAATGGAAGAACACTTCAGCAGTAGAAAATTCTTTCACTTTCAACACCCCCTCTTTTAAAAATACCGTCTCCATTTAATGTCAAATGTTTCCCTTTATTTTATATAATACATACTGAAGGACAAGACTAGCATATTTTAACAGCATTAAATCACAAACATTACTAAAAACTGTAGATTTTTAAAAGTTTTTTTGTCTCTGTGTTTGACGGCGCAGCAGGATGATAATTCAGACTTATGAACCCGTAAAGTGGTAGAAAAACAACAAGGCTGAGTCCAGGTTTTGCTGTTGTTTTCTTTGTTTCATTATTGCTTCAGCGAATTTCCCCTCTTCTCTTCAGCTGTCAGAAAAATATCCTCTAAGAAAACATATTTCCTCTTCAAAACTATATCACGGTATTAGGCACAAACTCTTAAAATCTCTATAAATATGTGCATACAGTAAACATCTCCCCACACGCACACTCGAGCACAAATGAAACACAGACACAATCACTCGTTCCTGCTCTCATACCGACGTTAATGACACAGACGACTTAGAACAAAACTGAACTGACAGCAGCTGCCTACTATGAGTTTTTAAAATTACCTCAACTCTGAAATCTATTTTTTAAATACCAGAGCTTCACTAATATACCTACAAATACACATATATAAATATATAGCATACTCTTCATATCTGTGATATGCATGTCTCAGACAAAATGGAATTGGCTCCTTGTGGATTCTTTGGCCTGTCCCTGGAACCCGCGTACAGCAGAGGATACTCTTCTTACCGGTGCATAGTCAAGTACCTGTAGATATTAGCTACCCAAGTCTCAGACAGGAGGTAAACAAACACACACATGTAAAGAATCTCACTCTCTTCTGTCTCACAAACACACACAGCATCCAGAGAAGGTCAGGTTAAAGGGTTGAGGCCCAGGTTCATGTGATCGTCTCCTAAGCGATAGCATTCTCCAGTGGTTCCTTCTCATCAGCTGTGTTGTGATCCGCCCCCCGCGCTGCTGCCAACTCCTCGTTCTTCTTCAGCTCCCGCTGATATTTGGCCATGATCGCAGCGTAGGCGCAGCCGTACACAGCAGCAGCCAGCATCATCAGACACACGATCCCACACACCACGCCTGTGATGATGACTGTGGCGATCGCGTGGCGCAAGTTGACAGGCCGCGGCCTCTGCTTAGGTTCACACTCTGGCAAACTCCCTCCTCCTCCTCCGCCTCCTCCTCCTACTCCTACTCCGGCACCAAAACCCTCCCCCATCGCCATGGGAACATGGAGAGCGTGGCTGGAGGGATGAGCGTGGTTGCCATGGGTGTGGCCTCGCAGCAGCCTCTCAGACTCCAGGTGGTGTATGTTAGCAAACAGGTAGTGATAGCTGGTGGTCATGCAGGCGTGGAAGAGCTGGTAGGGGACTTTCTGCAGGTCTCTGTCTCTCATTTCTTCTGGCTGCGAGCAAAGCACCTCATCCACCACTCCACCTTAGGATCAGAGTTAAAGATTGTAGTTAGATCAGAAAGAGGGGGGTAAAAGAGAGGGGCAGGAAGGAGGGGGGATGAGGGGATGCAGTTAGTTGCTGTGTATTTTAGGCGCATTATCTGCTGTTAATTGCCCATTTCCTTTTTTGGCAGCTCACTACAGAGGAGGCATCTGCCATAATCATCATTGCTGAGCTTAAAGCAGCCCATTACTTGCGATATTAATCAATCTAGGGTGCGATGAATCCTTTTAATGGGCTGTATTAGTTAGTGTGATAAAGGAACAGCTAATAAACCCGTCTGTTTCCCCCCTCTGTTTGTCCCATAAATCTCTGTATTATTCATCTCTCTCTGTATTCATGTCGAGCCGTGTTCCCCTCCGCCTGCCTGATTAACCACTGGCTTTCCATTAAGCACACGTCCTTGTATCTGGACCCATTGTTCTGTTTTGCGGTAATTAGAATTTTCAGCCTCTAAGACGAAAGCTGTGTCAGAGTAACACGGGCATGTAGGCGGGCCGGCCAACTCCGAGCGAGCCTAGCTTTCACCGTACACTGGTTATTTGTTATCTAATGCTGGGGTTGCTCTAGCATGGAAAATAATGTAGTTGGCAATTTAACTCCTAATCGCCCGTGTGCAATCTCTATCTCTGCCCGCAGAGATCACAGTTACAGTAATAAAGGCTGCAGCATGTTTAAGATCAGCGTTATTCAGGAGGATCTTATTGAAGCATCTTTTCATGTCAGTGATTTAACAATACCAGATATACAAACACGCACTGATTCCATCATCTTTAATAACCGAGCAGACCTTTAAGCTTGGTCTTAACTCCACTCTGTCAATCTCTCCAAGTGCAAAATATAGAAACATTACATCAATTTCGGGTTAGTGTATTTTAATCTCCAGGAGAGGCTCCCTCTCATTCTGTAAACTGACCGAAAAGTCCAGGCGTTCCTACTTAAACTACTGGTTTGAGGATATTTGTCATGTTAAAGGTCATTATCACCATAATGTAACATTATCATAATTAAATACCCAGCAGGGAAGGCTTTCACATGAATGAATGCTACAGACCAGCTAATGCTTAGAGCTTGCAGTGGTCTCACCTTTAAAGAGGTATGTCTCCAGCCACAGTTTGAGGCCTATCAGCTGGCAGTCGCACCTCCAGGGGTTTCCTCGTAGTGTGAGGCTGTCCAGGCGGGTCAGGGCCTCCAGCAGGGAGCGGTCCATACGTGTTAGCCTGTTGTGCGCTAACCCCAGGTGGCTGAGGTTCCTCAGACTGTCCCCCATGGCCCCAGGCAAACCTGACAGGCTGGAGGAAACAAAATGCGACACAATGAGTTATGTGGGATCTAGTTTACGGTGCATATTATTCAAAAAAGGACATATAGTTTGTGTCTTGACCTGTTGTGCGAGAGGTCAAGGTGCGAAAGCGAGCGGATAGGCCCGAGCAACCGCTTGTCGAGCTCTCTAAGGCTGTTGTGGGCCAGGCTGAGGCGCTGCAGAGTCCGGACACCCAGCAGAGCAGTGGGCGAAACTGTTGTTATAGAGTTATTAGACAGGTCGAGAATACGGACGAGCGGTATTTCCCGGAAAGCCATCGATCCCAGCCCCCTGATGCGGTTATCTTGGAGATACAGTTCCTGGGTGTCCGGGTGCATTCGTCGGGGGATGTCATACAGGCCTCGACCCCGGCAGTCTACCACTTTGGTGTTGCTGTTGCAGCTACACTCCTTCGGACAGGCGTGTGAAGAAGACAGGAGGGAGAGGAGGGCACACACCAGAACCACTGTGAAGACAGCGAGACAAAGTGAATAAAGCTAAAAGATTGATGATTTGGTTTTGCATTAATCTAAGCTCTAAAAAAAGAAGTCTTAGAGTTAACTTTGTTTCCACTGTTCTTTGTCTAATAAACAAGAAAGTAAACTTTCTAATATGCCGACTCCCACCTCCCACCCTCCCTTAGACAGCGGCCCTTGGTGACTCCACCAAAGCCTCATAACCCTTCACCCACACTCCACCCACACATAAATCCATACACAGCAGAAATTGGGTGTCTGATTCCCTTTGAAATGACTTCACATGTCCATTTCTTGGTGAACATTTACAGCAGTATTTATAGCGCTGGCTGGACTAGCTCGAGGCTCGATGAAATGAATCTCAGACGAGCCCCAGCCTGGTCATGTAACTAGCTCGTGAGCTGCACTCCTAAACACATAGATTAGCTGCAGCGTGTTTATCTTCTAGTTTTAAGCCAATTCCTAATTGGGAATGTTTAATTTTTCCTTCTGTTAGAGCTGCATTTCCCACCAGATTTCACCTAATATCTGCCTTTGTGATCCGGCAGCTGTGTCTCATATCATAGAAAACGTATTTCTAGCATCATATTAGGAAACACTGTGCAGCAATTAACTGTAATTATCAGAAATACATTTGGGAATGTTGATTTGAATGGGACAGCATGATCTAATCAAGTTGTCAGCTGTTAACCAGCAGTTGCCATTACCTTTTTTTTCAGTGGATTTTGACTCTCAGGTTTGGAAATAATGGTGCGCAGCTGCTCCCAGGTTCCATCTCAGGTGTTGTTTGGTACAATGACAGTGTTGCTTTCATGAAATCATGTTCAAAACACCATCAAAAACAAGCCCTGGCCGGGGGGGTTAACACGCTGCGGTGCAAAGCCCTGTGCTAATTGCATCTTTGTGAGTGAAACGAGAGAGTGTGTGTGTGTATGCAAGAGTGCGTTCATTCACGTGTTCACACATGTGTGCACACGTTCATAAACATACTCATATACATACAATGCATACACATGATCAGTGGAGCGTTGTAACAGCAGCTCTGGAATGAGGTCAACACAGGAGAATGGTGATGGGTCCCTCCGACCCAAAGTGCACACAGAGAAGCTTATGATGACAGAGCTGCAAGGAGCACTTTAAACCAGCGTGGTACCAATGTCAATAACACTCACAGGAGAAGGTAATGTAGCTTTAAATATAAAAGTGTGAGTGTAAGGCTGACATATATGCATTGGAGTGTTTTAATTGAAGAAGTGGGCAGCCCATGCTTTAGTATCTCTGAGTTATACAACAGTTTACACAACATAATAGCCTCAGCAGCTGATAGCATCCCACCTAGCCCTTAACACAAACACAGACACACAAATGCATTCTTGTTTATATCCGTCCCCGTGGTGGATCTCACCTCTCATTTCTGCCACTCGTCCTTTGCCCGCTTGCGTTCGATCTTCTTTTAGCTCCCTTTCTGGATCCTAGTGATCAGTTGATGATCCATCAGCCATCAGTGAGGTTGAGACTGCTTGTCCTGGCTCTCATCTGGTCACAGGCGGGAAATGCAAGAGGCCAAATCAGCAGCTGAAACCTGTGATGCCCTCAGGATCCCCAACGCTGCCTGCACGGGCAAGAAACCCCATCAGAGCGGGAAGATCAGAGCACACAGCTTACTGCCAGCCAGTGTGGGAATCACAGGAGTTAGGGAGCTCTGCCTTTCTCTCTCTCTCTCGCTCTCTCTCTCTCTCTATGCTCTCTCACTCTCTCTCAACCCTGTCTCTTGTATTTTTCTTCATGCTGTTTCCTCTATTCTCCCGTCTGATTTTATTTCACGTCTAATCCTCTGTTGAATCCAAATCAACACCCTGACCTCTCCGCGTGTTTCTCTCTCTCTCTCTCTCTCTCCCTCTGTTTTGCTCGCTCGCTCGCTCTCCCTGTCCCCAGTTGTATCTAGTGAGTGTGATGGTGTGTCATCTCCCAGCGGACAGCTGTGCCTCTTAAATCACACACATACACGTACGCTGACATTCACGTTCCCTCCTATCGCTCTGACGAGGGGTCTGAACAAGAAGACAAAATTAGATCTGGATTGCGACGTGTCTGCACAAATAACGCAAACACTTGGACTCACAGCGAAGCGCGTTCAGAGGGTGCCCGTCGCTGTGGCATGCACTGATGATATTATGCATGAGCCGTGGGCAGAAGGGCTGGCAGAACACGCCCCCAGCACAGCAACACAGAACGCACGAATGCACACAAACACATGCACACACGCACACAGCAGGATATTAAGCTGTTGCGGTGAATTTACATGGATTTTTTTTTCCCCCTTTGCATGTAAATGGATTGACTCTTAAGCTTATACGAGCTCCTGGGTCACTTGAAGGAGAAGCAAAAAAAATGGACAAAGGAAGAGACAGAAAGAGATTAATGATCGAATCATTTTTAACGATGGGTATGATCACGCTTTCAAGCCGACCTTGGCTTGTCGTACCCTCCCTTGTATTTGCCCTCCTGTCCATCCGTATTTATCTCCTTTCTTCTGCTGAAGGGCATGACAATTATTTTCATTCTGTCACATACAGCAAGAACTGCAGTCAATATGTGTCACCAGCCTATACTTAATGGATTTATTGTGGTAATTGTGAGAAGATATCAGCCTTGAGCAATGAATGCACGCCCCGAGGTGCTTTAAATGCACCTGCGCGCACACGCACTCACAAGCACACTTGAGTGCTCATGGATTCCTACATAGGGAAATACATCCTTAAATGTGTGATGACACCTTTGTATTCGGTGGAAGCCCATACGGTTGATGTGTGCTGACAGTCTGTTGTGTTCGTGATGCGTTGTCTGAAAATGTTAAGCATCAAGTTGCAGAAAAAGAGAGAAAACAAGCCCCGCTCTTCCTGCTCCTACCAGACTGCCATGTTTTATCACCATGTGCATCCTTTAATGCTTGTAGCATTAAGGCCTTAAGGGCAAACTACAAATACGGTTTGCATGATTTGCATTTGATATTTTCTTGTAAAAGTCACGGCTCCTTCAGCTACTTTAAAATTATTAAAACGTCTTAACTCTTGACGAGATCGCGCAGGAAGGAGAGGTCAGCGGAGCCTAAGTCTTGCAGACCGTAACAACAGCTCATCCTCTGAATGTTGCTCAGCATCTTGACATGATCCGCCCCTGCAAAGTGCACCACCATATTTCTACATCTCTCAGACAGCTCTGTGTGTTTGTGACTCGTGTGTGTGTGAGTTAATGCCTGTCCTAGAGGTGTTTTTTTTTCGCTGTCATAAGGACGTGAAACCCAAACACACCTACACACTGCGCGCTTGCTCTCGCAGTCCGCACATGAACACACACTCTGGGATGCACCCTAACGCTGTGGAAGTACACGCTTATACAATCCTTATTAGAATCCCAAATACCTGTAGGATTTAAAGCGGTTGTCATCTCCCCCTGCCTGGGATTGCACTGATAGCAGATTGGTGATGGGGTGGATTTGGAGAGGATTTCATGTCTCCTCATCTTCGGACTCATAAACCCAGCTCACAGCATAAATAGCCCCAAGTTCTTAAATCATACCTAGGGAAATTAAATGTTCCCCCATAGTACAGAAAATTCCCGAGCATTAGTGAGACAGATTTGGGCTTTTGTCTTTTTGTACTGAGCCGACTCGCAGTCAGCAGCCAACATCAGTGCACCTTTAACCTCTAATATCCCTCCACTGCTCATGTTGGATTTGTGTTGCCATGAGTTATTCTCCCTGCTGGAGAGATGTGCGGTGCTGTTTGAATTTTCAAAATAAAGGTTGTTTCTTAGACACTTTCATGTTTCAGAAGTAATCTTTGATTTATTCAGAAGTTTAACGCGTCGGAATAATCACTTTTTTACTCACAAGTTTCTGTGTTTACTTTATTTAGTAGTAGGTGAACCTGTATCTTTTATTATCTTAGTGGTCGAGCTTCTTCCTGGTTTTGTACCATGTGTGTTTCCACTGCCGTTGCCCAGCATCTTAAATTAGCCCGTCCTCCCGGGTTTTCCATGTGGGTGTAGAAATGGTGGGCCGCTGAAAGGATCTGGCACAGCTTATGACGGGATAATCTGCACCTGTTCCTCTGGGCAGGGGCTAAAACAGGCCACAGCAGTACCCCTCTGCACACGAGTGCACAATCACACTAAAAGAAGTGCAAACCGTCGAAATGTTCCTCGCTGACATTTTAATTTATGTAAGCTATTGCTTTAAGCTTTCCATAAGGGCTCTTATGGAAATGCTGGCATCTGTCACAGTTGCTCATCACTGTGGTTCTCTGTGTCAGTCACATCTAAGCTATCACTACAGCAACTACTGTACGATATGTACAACTACTACGAGCTGCAGTATAATAATAGTTATTCTATTAAACTATAAAATGTATAATAATGCTATTTTGCTGTATCTGATTTACGAGCTGCATTATAACAATCACATGACAGTGTGTGAATCCCAATAACACAATGTTGAGATATAGATCTTTCCTCTTTAATAGCTGTCATTAAACAGTCACATGTACGTCAAGATATCTAAAAATATGACGCTGAATTCTTCTTCTTTCCAAACACCATGAATGAATAAATCTATTTTTTGCAGCAGATATTTACTTGTTCAGCTGTGAGGCATCCGTTTGGGAAGTGGCTGGCTACACACAGAACTTGGCACCGTCTGCAGCCAGGACTGAGACACTCTATTAATAGTCATGGCCTCATACATTCAGCTACAAAAGAAGTCCTGGTCATGCACCACAATAAATTCCGCGACTTTCATTGTCATCAACTTTATTTGTTGCAGTCTGGAGGCAGTTTTGCCAATATCACTGCGATAGTTTGGTTTTTGTGTGCATGCATCTACTGTGTATAACTTTGCTGTGCATCAGGCCTCTCCAGGTGCTGATTTTGCACTTTAAAGAGCAGCTTCAGTCAGGTTTTAAGACATATGAAAAGCTTGAAATAATAGATAGTGTCTGATATGATGACATATAATCACCTTTTAAAAATCCTTCCAAGGCATCTCCTCCTTCTCCCTCATTAAAAACTCTCTACTCTGCCATCGTTTAGTGGCAACTTGTTGAAACTTAGCTAGCTTGAAATGTAGTAATTAGTAGTAGTAACGTTAACATTAGTAGTCAGTGGTGAATGTGCAAAAATTACGATGATGGTTACTGCTGGGTCGCGCATCGCTGAAGTGGTTGCCATAGGTTACACATAATGATATGCATAGTATCACCGCTCTTAGGTTTGTGACGACTCAAACCTGCCAATCTGAAAACGTGTTGTTCAGCCTGTCCTTAGTACACTGCAGTTTAAAAGCAGACAGGCCCAGCCATGGAGATGACTGCTTATGTTGTCCCTGATACGTCTTGTAGCACATGAAGAACACCTCATGGAGATGTTTACAAGGTTAAACACTGGATTTTGAAAGGGGGTTTTAAGCGTTACAAATCTTACATTCAGTCTTTTTGTATTTCCCTTTTTTAAGTGTGAACAACCTTCACAAAGCCGAGATAAAGACAGCAATCAATAGATCGTATTGCACTGAAATTTGGATATAAAGTACAGTCTTCAAGATCAAATCTCCCTCACTGTAGTTTAATTTCCCAACACTTAAATCCATCCAAATGCCACACTCTCTTCTTTAGTACCTTCAGCTGCTCTGCATTTGTATGAAGCTTGAAATTTTGCTCCTGGAAAGATTTAGAGACCCTAAAACCATAGCAAACCCCCGCAGAGACAAAGCTAGGGTCCTCTGAGTCTCAGTAGCAGGGGGTAGAGGGAGAGGAGCATGAGGAGGAGAGGAGGCGAGTTAAAGCCTGTGGTGAATGTGTCAATCTTTCCTCAGGCATCTCTTTAAAAAGCTGACACGTTTAATGTCTGGGACTGTGTTTTTTTTCCAGGCGAGGAATTCTGGTCAGATCGGTGCATTTAGGGACCTGCTGGGATGAGGATTATGGCAGTAAGAGCAGCTCTGTGTACAGACTCTTGAAATGGCTGTGGGGATAACAACAGGGAGGCAGACAGAGGAATGGGATGGATTTCATGTGGGCAAAGGGAGAGGGTTTGATCGTGTGAAACTGCATTTAAAGTGTGGTTAGAGGCATCTGTGAATATGTGTGCAGTGTTACATACACACACTTAGAAAGCTGACACATATGTGATGCAGGGTGTCAATGCACTTTGTGGCCCTGTTTTGTCCAGCAGGGGTTTTGCGTCAATGTAAGTTTATGTTGTCGTCAAAAAATGATGCACTGTGACCCTGTGTGTATATAAATGATATCTCTCTTGTCTGTAGGATGACTGCGATAAAGATCACACAGAACACACAGAACGCACACACATCCTGTTGCTACATGTCAGTGACCGTGTCGCTCTTTTTCAGCTGTGGGCATCCAGATGAAGCTGGAGTTCTTTCAGAAGAAATTCTGGACAGCCAGCAGACAGGTGTGTATGCAAAATAAAAACAAAACAACACATGTATTAGAAATAGAATCAATAACTACTTCATTCTTACTCCTAGCTGCTAGTTTACGAATGTGTAGCACTTTTCTCTGCTTTTTCATACAGCATCCTTTGGTCTATGATATTTTTGCACATACCTTATATAATACTACATTATGTAGCTATAACTATACTAAGGCTTAATATTCCGTATCATTCTACATGATTAAAACTACTCTATATACTGTATTTATTGCCACTTTTATATTTCACCTTATATTGTACTTTAGCTTTACCTTATACCTCATATATACTGTAATATCTCATACTGCTAAAATGTTGCTGCTATTACCCATACATGTCACTTTAACCTGTCACTTATTTTATTATGTATTTATTAGTTTATTCTCTGGGACAATGCACATTAATCAGCATCACTGTAAATGTGTCACTGTTAGCCAAAAGGCTAATATTCAACTGCTGTCCCTCAGCCTGATGTAAAGTTGATGACAAAAATAAAGCACACAACATATAAAAAACTGAACAGGAAAAGGCAACACATGAACAGCCGTGAAGCTTGGGAGAGTAAGGCAGCATCATGCAGTAGGACATATAATAAATACAAGACAATATTAAGCAGACAATCAGCACAAGCAGCTAAAACATGACAACATAAACTCACATTACATTACAGAAGACAGGCAAGAACATAGAGCGAGAGCAGACGGGGCAAGCATGCAGTGGCTCAGTACGGAGGCAGGTGTGGTTGTTTTTTAGCCAGGTTTTAACATTATGTGTAATAGAGCGGTAAGACTCACTATGGCGTGTGTTTAAAGGGAGGATGTTCCAAAACTGGGAAGCTCTTAGGACAGCTATGTACTTACTCTTACTTGTATAACAGTTGTATATTTACTCCTACTTGTATAACAGTTGTATATACCTCATATTTTATTTTATTTATTTGATCTTTTATTATTTTTATTTATATTTACTTACTTAAATTTTTAGCTATTTTGTCTTTGTGCTGCTGCAACACCTGAATTTCCCCTCTGGGCATCAATAAAGGATTATCTTATTTTATCTTATTTTAATTTGTATTTAAGTTTTTTGGTAGAACCTTTAATACAACAGTCTGTTTCATTTGTTTATTAATGTTTGGTTGGGAAAAATAGCACATATACAAGGGATTTAACAGTTTTTGTTTTATCTTCCAGTGTGCAGCATTAGATGGCAAATGCTCCATAAGCTGTGACGATGAGGTGAGTCAGCCTTCCTCCTGTCCGTGGTTTTATCTCTGTTATTTCTTACAGCTGCTTTAACTAATTGCTTTATTTTTAACAGAACATAAACTGCTACCTCATTGACAACAACGGCTTCGTTCTGGTAGCAGAGGACTACACTCTGGTAAGATGTCAGCACACACAGAGATGCGCATAAAGAGCAAGAATATGGATATAATAGAGTCATAGTTAGAATGAACACATTCATGCGAGCAGAAAACAAGCAGAGATGTGTTAAGATGAATCAAGATGAATCATTAGCCTATGAGCTACTAGCATGATACTTGCATCATAAGAAAGCCTGTGCCAATTGTGGGCTTACATTTATATTGAGTCATGATAGATGTGGCTGAGTTAATGATGTGAAAGTCCAAGCTAACGCTAAAACATTCTATATGTAACACTTACATTGGTTTTCCTATTATATAATATTTTCCTGCGTCTCATGCATACTGTTTGGACTGCTCTCAAGGAGACATGCTGCTGTCCTAGCATATACCCTCTGCTTAGCCGTCACCAGACATGCTGTCACTCCAGCTCTGGCTCATCTCAGAGCCAGTCCGCTGGCTGTCACTGCCCTTCCCTCGCTCTGCATGTTCTTTTCACGTGCCTCTCACTTGTTGCCTCTCCTGCTCTTTCTCTGATCTTCGTTTGGAGGTGAAGGAGCTTTTAGGGTTCATATAGTCAAGTTTTGTGGCATAGTTTTTGCTTCGTAGTGAAAATGTCATCAACAACAAGATTAGGTTGTATTTAGCCTGTCAGCATTGCTAATTTTTGTGTCGCTGCTATGAGGCTCGGCGTCTGCATGTTGTAGTATTTTAGGGTTTCTTTCATCCAATCTAATTTGGACTTTACTTCTGTTTAAATGTTGTACCTGTTATAGCTTCTACTTTTATAAACACATAAGAGGATGATAGTTTTATATTTTGTTTTATTAAATAAAGTCTCTTTCTCTTCCTTCTCTTCAGACAGGGAAGTTCTTTGGAGAAGCAGAGGGAGCTGTAATGAGTAAGCTTCTGCAGATGGGCTCCTTCAAGAGGTGAGTATTTCAAACTGCATGTGTCTGTGTGTGTGTGTGGGGGGGGGGGGGGGGGGGGGGGGGGTGTACTCATACCTTGCCAGCACAAGTGCATGTAAGAGTACGTGTGTAAATGTATGTGCATAATATGAGGCAGGCCACAGAATGAGAGCACGTCTCCCCCTGCGATGACAGCTCTTAACTTGGCCAATCGTGTTGAGCTATTCAGCGCTGAACTCCGACCCCTCGCTCAGCAGAGTTCTCCGTTTGGGGATTACAGCAAATCTTTTCCTGAAACGAAGGCATTAGGAGAAACTTGAAGTCGCACACGGAGACACACACACACACACACGTAGACACATACACGGCTTGTTGTAGAAATGTGTCTGCTGGAAAACGCCAGGAGCAGTGGGTGGCGACTTTCTGCGATTAATTTGGAAGTTGAACCCAGGAGGATAAGTTTCCCCGAATTAGCAGAAATGCAGAGAAGCAGACACAGACAGACGCATATTGTTGTCTCACTTTGACTCGAACTGGTACGATATAATATTTGTGGAGAAAACTTAACTAACACTTAAATTTAGATTGCACGTACACTCACAACCACATTTCCAGCACTGTACTAGGACCTTACTCGGATTTATCTTCCGCCTTTGGGATGTGGATGAGCAGATTTCAG
The DNA here is from genome assembly GCF_022749685.1 of Semicossyphus pulcher. Lineage (NCBI taxonomy): Eukaryota > Metazoa > Chordata > Actinopteri > Labriformes > Labridae > Semicossyphus > Semicossyphus pulcher. The sequence goes on from NW_027211637.1 coordinate 18,190,750, forward strand.
GCATGCTGTCCCAGTGCATAAAAATCATGGTGACAAATCATCGCACAAGTAGACAGCCACGCCTGTTTATCATAGGGATGAACCTCAGAAAGCTGACAGCAAATGGTTTACAGTCCCACTCATAAAACACAAGGAGGCCTACAAGTGCTTTCGCTGCATCTCTACTGCCGAGTGATGACGGATTGTTTAAAATTAGGCGCGACACATGATGAATGAATAATATTACTTGTGTCGGTGAAGTAATACAGCTTCTAGATCTTAACGCTAATGAATCCAGTACGGTCTGTCGTAACCCGGTGCCATCTGTGGAGAATTAATGGGCCCGGTTACAGCACAAGTTTTGTCATGATTAAAAAACATTAAAGGCGTTTTTTGAAGTGCACCACTTAAAGTGGAAACAAGCCGCCAGGTTGGATTTATGCGTCAGCATCAAAGCTGCAGATGAAGACAAATGCAGACAAATTATTTTGTGTTACTTTTGGATTATCCGTCTTTCCAAACGAGCGAAAGAAAGGGAAATCAATAAAAAAGGCTTGAAAGTGATGCTATACTTCCATGCTTAAAAAATGAAGGGCTCGCTCACACACCCAAACACACATACAGCAATTACACATCTGTGCAAACACACACACACACACACACACTCACACACAAATATTACATTAGTCTAAGTTTGCTGCTAACACCATTATGTGCCCCGGCTTAGCACTAATTGGTTCCTGGCGGTGTGCTGGAGCTGTGTGTCACCGTTACTGTGACTGAGGTTTGAACATCGCCCAGGGCTGCGGATAGACCGAGCCCACTCACACAACACACACACACACACACACAAAGTATTGTCAAGTATATAGGAACGTGTCCACCGGCTATGAGAAAGAGTGTCCAGTGTGTATACGTGTGTGTGCGCGCGTGTGCATGTGTGTTAGGAACCCCTTCAGTAACCTCTCGCAGACAGAGCCAGACCTCACACCCTCAGGCTCTACTAAGCCCTTAAATCCTCCGATATCCCCTCCAATATCCCCAAATCATCTACACTCACACACACACCCACCTTCCTACATCGCTTTGAGGAACCTCCGGGGAAGCTCTCGGCTTTCACTCGCTTTCCTTTTCCCATTCTCGCCACATCCATCCAATATATTATCCGCAGGTAAAGCGGCGGTTATAGCAGAGGTGGGATCTCTGCTTCCTGCTCCCACACAGCTGTCCAGGAGGCCCCGCAGGCAGTGTAATAGTAGAGATCAAGTGTAAATCGAGACACCTCATGCCGGCTTTATCTCCCTTACAAATGTATCGCTTATGAGAAGTTAAATCGATAAAAACATTCCGTCCACCTTTACCTGCTTTTATCTCTCATCCCTGATCCGTGTCTCACCCTCTGTACTTGCTTCTCTATCTTTATCTCAGGGTCACTCTTTATGACTACCAGGCTCTCTGCTGGGTTTTCTCAGAGAGCAGTGACAGCGGGCACACACTGTTGGATGTGAGTGCTACATTTTTTCACACAAGCAAAATTGGGACTATTTTATGTGTTTTAAGCGTCTGATCTATATTTTCTCTCTCTTCCCCCTCAGCCTTACTTTGCTCTCCTCTCCGCCGTGAAGTGGATCCTCACCGAGCTCGTCATGTAAGAGTGTCTCCGTCTGACTGTAACAGCACACGCTGGCTGCATACATGTGCTCCTATGGTGGCCTCTCCCCGTCAGAGGAGCTCATGTTTGTGCCTATATGTAAACTGTATGTTTGTTATGAGTGCCTCCACATGTATGTCGATGTGATCGTCAGACATCGTGAGCAGTAATCGCTACCTGATGTTTCCAATGATGCCATGTTGTGGTTACAGAGACTTCCTGGGTGGTCTGTTGTTGCCACAGTGCATTCTGGGAAGATTTGGTTGTCAGAGCTTATTTATAGCATGTGAATTTTTTTATTGCTAACCTTTTGATTTATGTCTTTAGTTAATGATTTGCGCTTCACTTGCTTAATCACATATCGGAATGTGAAGTTGTGTGTCTTTAGACGTTACATTAGATACATGTGTAATACAGAGTACAATAAAATGAGTCATTAAATCGTCTTATAATTAGTTTTTGTTTAGTTACGTTTATTCACTTCTCCGCCTGGACTCTTAAAGTTTGGCGGCCTAGCGAGGATTAATTCAACACCTGTGAAAAGTGTGAAGTGGAGGGAGAAAATAGAACCAAATACTCTGTATACACAAAATATATTCATTAAGAGATTAACTAAACCCACTAACCGTCTTTGACAAGTCACCCGACGCTGAAGTTATTTAACATTTGGGATGACTTTCCTTCATATTCGCATGAAGAGACTCAGATTCCTCAGCAGCTTGCATGCTCTCAGTAAATATTTAACTCTCACTTCTTGAGAAAAGTTTTCCGCATTTATTTGCTTCAGAGACTTCGAGGCATGAGACGTAAACAAATAAGACGGAACTGTAACCAGGAGAACTGCCAATAAGCAAAGATTCATATCTGCGCCCTGGCGGCTTTTGAAGCTGATTCCATCTTCTTCTGTGTAAATAAACTGTTTGCCCGGCTGGAGCTGTTGAGAAACTTTTACCCTGCATGTAGAGAATGGTTGGAATGCAGCGGGGAGCGTTGCAGTATGTATTACAGAAGTGTGTGTGTTGGAGCGTGTGTGTTGGTATGACCGATGTCTTCTCTGTATTTAGATTCCTGGTGGAGTTTAACTTGTACAGCTGGTGGCACTCTGACCTCACTGCTAAAGGTAAGAACACACTCCACGATGATCTGCTTGTTCTCTCTCTCTCTCTCTCTCTCTCTCTCTCTCTCTCTGGCTAATGCAAACTCACATATAAAAGTGTACAGCTTAAACTTAGGTTATGTACAATAAGACTCAATGCAAGCAAACAGCACTGTTTAATATTTACTGTAAGGGCTGCTCAATCTGCTTATCACGTTTGATTTAAATGTCTTCTAAAGCAGTGGTTCTCAAAGCGAGTTCCCAGGACCCCTGGGGGTCCACAATCCATAGCCTGGGGGTCTGTGGAATAATTATAATAAATGTATAATAAATTGTGCTGTATCATTAAAACTGCATGTCTGCAGATGAGGACCATTTGCGCCCATGAAACAAGAATATTGTGTCCATCACTCACACCCATGTTAGCTTTGGACCAATAGAAGCTGACATGATCGTGACACATCAAGTCAGTCATGAATCACTCAGGTCGCAGCGCACCGTTCCTGCAGCTGTCTATACTGTTCATTTTCTGAAAGCTTTATGTATAAATGCTGTCAAGTTTAGTCCACAAGCAGTTTGAATAAAATGAGCCTCTGTTTTAAAGTATGTAAGTAATATTAACATGATTCAAAGCGAAATGTTTTTCGGTTTGTCACTATGAAACAGGTCTGAAGTATTTAGACTGAGACCGTTTTACAAAACAAATAGTTCCAAAGGCATCTAAGATTGCAAATGGTAGGAAGCATATGCTTAATGGGTGTTACGATTATGAGGGGGTCCTTGGAAAATGTTCCCTGGCCCCAAAAAGTTTGAGCTCTAAAGGCTTAATTGTTAAAATATACTGCCTGGCCCAAAAAAAAGTCACACACTCTAATATTTAACTGGCTTTGATTAGGGCACGCATTCGCCGTGGCATCGTTTTGATAAGCTTGTGCAATGTCACAACATTTATTCCCGTCCAGAGTTGCATTAATTTTTTGACGTTGTATTGATGATGGGAGAGTCGGGCCGCTGCGTAGAGTCTTCCCCAGCACATCCCAAAGATGCTCAGTGGGGTTAATGTCTGGACTCTGTGGTGACTAATCCATGTGTGAAAATGATGTCTCATGCTCCCTGAACCACTCTTTCAGAATTTGAGCCCGATGAAACGTGGCAACGTGTCACATCTTTTCCACGACCTCAGGATATGTCTTCTGACATGGTTGTTTAAGAAATCAGAAGCGACTCACTGCATCATGAGGGTTAAATAACTTTAAGCTGAAACATATTAATCACTGCAGTCATTTTCCAATGGAAGCCTCTTACCTATTTGCTTAGTTAATTCCAGGTGGTGACTTTATGTCTGGCCTTGCAGTGTCATAAGGTCAGTCTAGATACTAAGTGCTCAGTAATTTTGGTCATCAAAAATAATCTCCTGTATTAATTATTATACATCTAGAAGGAGATTTAGATGATCATTTTCACCGTACATTTGTGAAAGTTATACTCAAACTTTTTTCAAATTTGATTGTAATTTTTGAAGATGTACTTCAGTCTGCATTTTTCAATTTTATTTATTTACAACTGTTTTTTGTACGACTGAAAAACGCTCACAAAAACATTTTCCGTTGTCAAAAACAGCAAATATTCTCCTTTGTAATACAAACTAAAGAAACTAAAATATACTTGGAAATTGGAGATTTTCTTCTTTTAAGTTTAATCATTTATGACACAGAAAGGTTGTTAAGGATCTTACAGTTACAGAACGCCAACTATTTGTTGAATTAGTATTATTGTTTTTAGTTAGTACTTCAGTCATTTCTCAGTATTTTCAAGTTTAAGAAAAAAGAAAACTGTTTTTAGCAGTAAACTTTTATGTCTCCCGGAATAGAGAAAAGAATTTAAGTCATTTCTTATTTAATGTCTGCTCATTATAACTCATCAAATAACACTTGCTTTTTTATTTATTAAAGATGTTTAAAAAAGGAAAGTGACCCACTCTGTCAGTTCTTCATACTAATGCTTGAGGTTGTTTCCCTCTGAATAAACAAGCAGTGTCCTCAGCACTGACCTCTCCATGTCTTCACCATCTCCCCTCCGCTTCCTCTCGCTCTGAGTCAGTGTGACCGCTGCTGGAAAAACAGAATAAAGACGCACAATCCAAAACCTAAAAGTAAAAATGGCAGAACATGAGATTACCTCGAGTGACCTCAATGTGAGACTGTGTGTGTGTGTGTGTGTGTGTGTGTGTGTGTGTGTGTGTGTGTGTGTGTGTGTGTGTGTGTGTGTGTGTGTGTGTGTGTGTGTGTGTGTGTGTGTGTGGTGGGTGTGGGTGCGCGTGCACACACATTTGTATTTGTTTGTGTGTCCAGAGGGGTTATACTTGATGGTTTTATGATCTGTAAGGATATGTGTCATATTGGTCGTGGTAGGAAGCAATATCCGCTTGTAACAGGAGAAAAAGGCCTCTCTCTCTCTCTTTTTTCTTTCCCTCAGTCTATCTCTCTTTCTCTCTTCTCTGGTTTTACTTCTTTCCTTCCTTTTTCTGTCTCATTTTCTTCCACAAACGCTCACATTCTCATACGATTACAGCCAAGTTATGAATGCTTTATGGTGTGCCGAATTCTGAAATTAAATCCTCACTAAGCAGTTTCATATTTAAGTATTAATTTGAGCCAAAACCAATATGAAAATATTCTGTACGTGAATATAAGAGAGAGAGAGAGAGAGAGAGAGAGAGAGAGAGAGAGAGAACCACAGAATGAAAGTCTATAAAATGTTTTCTTGCTAACTCTTATCCAGAAAGAAGCAAAGCAGGGCATCGCAGCTCGCCAAGCATTCGAGACAATTTCACAGCTGGCTGGCCTCAGGTCTTAGCGGCACTTTCTATATCTTTGTACAATAGAGACACAGGCCTGTGACACGCTGCTCAAACACCCCAATTTAGCAGCCCGTAACCCAATCTACACAGCCTCTCGAGTCGAACTAATCCCAGACGTTTATACATGTAGGCTGCGGTTCTCGCGCGCATATTTACAGCTGCACACGCGCACATTGTTTCACACAATTATGCCGCACTGCTTACAGCCAGTAATTAATCTGTTGCATTCAAATCCAGTGCCTCTTTAGGAATGTGTGCGTGTTGAGCAAATCAACCTGATGAAACTCAAATATCTTTCAGTGTTTGAACTTTATTTGCAAAATTTGATCACATACGCCCCTGATTTCTGATGAACAAGCCTGCTTTAAGACACGATGACACAAATGGGTGCTTTATTATCATCATGTAGTGTTGTTTCAGACCTCTAGGTGGCAGCAGAGTTCAACCAATGCTGCATAAAAAAAGCTGGCTTAGATTTACACTGGAAATGTCTCAGGCAGCTCTGGTTCAGAAACTCTGCTTTCTTTCAAACTTGTATATTTGCCGGGATGTGGTGCGTTTGCTTACAGATCTATTTACATGAAGATTTTAAATATATATTTGACTTTGAAACGGATGTACTGTTCTCTCACGCTCTCTCTCTTCCAGCTCAGAGGATGGGTCGGAGCATGCAGGTACCGTGTGACACGGAGTACCCAGCTTTCATCTCCGAGAGAACCATCAAAGAGAACACAGGAAACCTCGACTGTGACGGATGCATCAAGTACGAGACACGCATAAACAGACACATGAACACGCAAACATCAAACAGTCTAAATATCTGTGCGCTGTTGAGTTAAACACCTTGGATCAGCTGGCCACTACGCTCCATAAAAAAGGCAAACAATGAAAACTGATTAATCCTGTTAACTCTCATCCTGGCGAAACATTTCTATCTCAATAATCCCTGATAATGGGAAACATGTGTCAATCATTTGTTGTCTGTTGAAAACACTTTTATCCCAGCTATCCGTCAGATACACGCACGCAGACACTCGCTCTCTCCTGCGGCAGATTGAAATACGAGGCATTCAGACGAGGCAGAGAGGTGGAAAAAAAGGCTTCCTTTAAAAATGGGAAAATGAGTGTGGTCCCCATTAACAATTTGGGCTTTTCTGTCAGGCAATTGTGGGGTGTTCTCTGGATCCCTCCGATGGGCCCTTCATTGCTCCCAGCTGTGGAGCTGCCAGGGAAGCTCAGAACCCCGTGTGTGTGTGTGTGTGTTTGTTTTCCTGGTGTGTCTGCTGACGATACAGCGCCACAAGGTCAGCAGGGTAACCACTGCCCTGGGTGCTAGGAGCAGAATGCGGTTGGGGATGCAGTCAGACCCCGAAAACACACACACACACTGCGCTCAGTGCATCAGAGAAGAATGGCCTCATCCCCGATGATGACACCAGAGCTGGGATTAGCGGGCAGGGCTGCGTGCTCCGAGCAACATGCCTTCAAATAAATCTCTTTTAGAGCACAATGAATTTGACAAAGTAAAATGGAGGTTTTATTTGGGGTGTATGGAGTTTTATTGCTCATATTAGTAATAGAGGATATTGGTGATAAACATCTGTTTCACGTTACAGGCTGACTGAGGCCTTCTCTCATATTTTCATCGGGACACGCGTGTGTGCTTTATGCTGTAGGAAATAAACCCTAAGCTCTATTAAACCTCTCTTTACTGTATTATGACTGTGTGTGTGCGTGCGTGTGTGTGATGTCAGTATTTGTGTTTGTCCGTTTCGTCCTGACGGGTGAGACAGATTGACATGAAACAATGAAATCCACTGGATGATATAATGGCTTAAGTGGCCCTATAGGATGATTTAAGCTCCATTTATGCCTCGCCAGCTTCTCCAGACTGTAACACGAGAGTTCGGACAAAGAGTGTGTCATGTCTCTAACCAGAGAAGGTCTTCAAGGGGACTATTAGCGACAATGCTCGCGGTCATATATCCTCCGGCTCCACATTTTATTTTTCTTTCTCCGGTCCATCCCAGATGAGCCGTGTCCCGAGGAGAGAGAGGTTCAAAGCTGCAGTGAGCTACGGCTGCAGACGCGCAGACGTGGTTTCATCTGTTAGAGACGCTTTTAATGCATCTGTGTTTTTATGCTCATGCTAAAAATATATTCTGTATTGCTATGATAGTTTTTATGCAGTCGCAGAAAAGAAGAACATTTAACAACATAAAAACAGAATAAAAGGCGATCTTTTTCATGTGCACTAAGTAATAATAATAATACTTTATTTGTATAGCACTTTTCAGGACAGGAGCACAAAGTGCTAAAAGTGATTTCCAGAAACAAGTTAAAAGGCAATCACAAATGTAGATTTAAAAAAACCCACAAGAACTGCAAAATACAAGCATGCAGCTGAACTGTGTAAAAGAAAAAGTTAAAATAACAAGCAAAAGGTAGTAAAATAAAATAAAATATGCACACCTGAGCTCTTAGCTAAAAAGGCAAGTTTGTAAAAATGTGTCTTAAGAGCAGAAACTGCGTCCGCAGATCGGATACAGAGTGGAAGACTGTTGGAGAGCTGAGGTGCCCTTACAGAGCTCGATCTCCTTTTGACCACAACCTCGACTCTATAGTTAGCAGGCCTAATGCAGCTGATCTAAGGGGCCTTCTTGGGCAGTAAGCAGGGGTGGACAGTCATCAAGTAAATGTGCTTGAGTACATGTTTTGAGTGTATTTACTTTACTTCAGTATTACTTTTTGGGGACACTTATTACTTTTACTCCGCTACATTTGAAAGACAAATATGGCACTTTTGATTCCACTACATTTCTATGAATGTTCCCGTTACTCGCCACTCTTGCTCTGAAGTCAGCTGATGAATTTTCTAAAATCCAAAACACAATAAACTGTGTTTGTGTAGTTCTGATCAGGCGGTTCATTTAGTGGTGGTAATGATGGCTACGGCAGAGAAGGATTACGATTCTCCACCTGAGCACGTATGACCATACGTATCTACGTTTAAGGTTTTTGAAATGAAGAATGATCCGTATCGTTTTAAATGTTCGCTCTGTTTTTCCCTGGTTATCAGGTATTTTTGGTTGTACCTATCAGTGTTCCTCTTATTTTGGAGCTGCAAATCTGGAATCTGTAGCATGTGAGTTTAAAAATGTTAATAAATGAACATAACGTAGCAGAATGTTCACCCATGTATTCTTGACTGCCCTCCTGCTTTGTGAAAATACAACAACCTATTAAGATGTTTTTTAAAAGTGGTTTGAATACTTAAGTCATTTTAAAAGCAAGTACTCCAGCACTTTAACTGAAGTAGTAATTTGACTGAGCAACTTTCACTTGTACTGAAGTAATATTTGACCAGGAGTATCTATACTTTGACTCAAGCTATGACATTAAGGCGTTAAAAGCTCACTTACACTCTAGTGCCAGGCCATGTAAAGTCTTGTATGTGGTGAGTAAAATTTGAAAATGAATTATAAAAGGAATTGGGTAACTGCTGCAGTGCAGCTAAAACTGGGGTTGTTTGAGTTCTGGGCTGCAGCTCGGGCACTGAGGCACGTGAACAGGGCGTTGCAACATTACGCGCGTGAAGAAATAAATTAATTTCAGTGTCGTTAAAAGAAAGCATCGCCCTGATTTGTGCAATGTTCCCGAGTTGATGAAAACATGACTGTAACAATTTATTGGTGCTTTGATTGAAGCTTAGCTCACTGTCAGATATAACCCCCGAGTTTTTAACAGTGCCCTTAATATTTGGGATGAGGGCGGCCGAGCAGTGGCTGGGTCTGACTGCGGATATTCTCTGGGCTGATGACGAGAACCTCTGATTTGTCAGAACTCAGTTTTGTGACATCCAGTTTTTCACAGCAGAATTAAGCAGCTTTGAAGTGTAGCCAGTTTATCTGCAAGTGACGGTAATGTGTGTCTTTAAATGGATTATGTTGTTGATATTTTTATTTCATACATCAACTATTGTACATGTTAAATTAAGGTGCCATTTTTACATTCTAAATTAAGCTCTGTTGCTGTTTTACCTTTCAGATTTAACATTTCTTATAGTCCCAAATAGTCACATTTAGAAGTCTGATTTTATTTCATAGAATATACACTATTTTTGTATTATTTAAAAATGTGATTATTTTACAATAAGATTTATTATTTTTAGAATCATTTTAAATATCTCTTTCCAAATGTTTAGCAGCTCATCTTACTCAACCTGCAGGACTGTTTCTTAAAATAGCAACATCTTGTAGAGTCCTCTCTTTATACACTGCACGTTGGGCTCATGTCGATGTGTCAAAAGGAGAGCTCTGCACTCACGCTGCTCATTTTCCCCCAAAGTAATGAGAGAAATGGAAATAAGATGACAGCATTGCTCTGAAAACCCGCAAGTCTGTTTGTTGAGGTTTTACTGGAGCGATTTCAGCTCAATGAATTAGTAATTGTTAAATTACACACAGTTATTACTGGTCAAATTTCCCAACCGTGATGACAGATAGTTCTAAAAACCATACAGTGCGTGCAGTTATGGTTAGTTATGCAACGATTGTTGGAAAAATGTGACAATTCTGTTCGCGACCAACACAAATATTACATTTAGCCAAAAGTGAGCACGGAGTGATTTAACCGTGAAACACAGATAAACTTTGCTGATCTGCACACAGAGTCAAGTATGTATGAAGTATAATGGGATATGAAATATTATTATATTAGCCCTAAAATGAGCTTTAGTGCAGCTGACACTGGAAATGAAAGGCTTTTCCCTTCATGATAAAAAGAGTTGATAAGCTGCTTATTTTCATCAGCTACAGCTCCAGATCGTGTGATATGTTTTGTCAGAAGACAACATGTTGTTTCTGAGACACGGCTTTATTTCTTTCTCTTCTTCTGCCTCATCCTTCTCTCTGTAGCTCTTACCATCTATGTCAGATTTTCTATGTCTTTTCCCAGCGGGTTATCTGGCCACCTGAAGCCGCAGCAGTGTCGTGAAGAAAGCCCAGTCTTTGCCGTCTATCTCTTTGTGAGAGAGAGAACGCATGAACGCCTGTGCCTCTGTGTGTCCAAGTGTGCATGCGTATGCGGTGCAGTGCTCCCTTTTCCCAGCACTGGGTATGTTCAAGGCCAGCAGCTGTGCTGTCAGGATGTGTTTAAGTCTTTTCTCCAAGAACACTTGCTCTGCTTTCTATCAGCGGGCTGAGCAGAGCCCGGCCCGGCCCGGCGCTGTGCAGGGGTGAGCACGGATTATTAAACATCAGCAGATACTAATTCAGCCTGATTGGAACTGGCTTGGCCTGTTTGCTGGTCTGGTTTGGTTGGGTTTGGTTGGTCACAGTGGGATGACTGTATTAGAGTGCGGTGGGTTGGTGCTACTCGGGGATTGGAGGCTGTTTGTGGTCAGATTAAATTGGTCATAATATTGAATTAGTCAGGATTGAGATGTTCCTGTACTTTCTGGGTCTGTTGTGATCTCTCTCTTTGCCTTCGCTCCTGTTCTGCTTCACAAAAGTTCAGTGTGCGTGTGTGTGTACAGTATTTCTGCATCAGTGTGTGTTCACTCGGTCACTCGTGCGTGTTCTCGTACGTGTCTGATAAATGCCTCGCAGTGAACTCGATAAATCACCCGGCTGCTGCAGGGGAGAGGGAGGGAGAGAGGCAGGAGATAAAGAAAGAAAGGGTGACAGAAAGAAGAGATCATCTTTACGACCTCTCTTCTTCATAAAGCTTATCCTCGCTCATAAATCACTGGCCAGGAGGCCGAGGCGAGCCCTGATCTCTCAGGCCAGTAAAACACAGTCATGGGAAGCTGTGAGCACAAAAGTGTGGTTCCCATTTGTCTCCCTTCGGAGTGTTTTATATTCGGCAACACTTCATTGGCGCTCGCTTCGGATGGGATAAAACAAAGAGAAGGAAGGAAAAGGAATGAGGAAGTTTGTGTGTGTGTTGGTGTGAGTCTGTCTATGTATCTCTTGACTTTATTGACAGCTGGCGGTGAGACAAGTCTTCTTCTTGACATGCATCCAGTGCATCTCCTCTCCGCCGGGGGAGAATGTGAACACTCAGAACACAAATCCTCTGACACACATGGAAATTTACATCATACCCATGCGCCTTGTCTACTCGCCAACCCGCTCCCTCGGCTCCTTCTTCCTTCCTCATCTTCTTTTTCTGTCTCTGGCTGTCTGTGCTTTGATTGGCAGGTCCTTTGTGATCCAGCAGATCCCCAGCAGTAATCTCTTCATGGTGGTGGTGGACAACAAGTGCGATTGCAGCATGTTCGAGCCAATCACCATGGACCCCATCGAAATCATGTATATCCTTCACTGGCCAAAGACTCGAGAGTCGGGGTCGACTTAGCAGAAGAGTGAGTAAGTTCTCGTTTGGAGGAAGCGGCACCAGAGTGAATTCGATTAAATGAGGAGGGATACATTTCACAGGGATTTGGGTAAACTGGATTAAAAGCCACAAGAATGGTACAAATTGTCACAGCTCAAATTTCAAATGAATGACGGATTAGAAATAAACTGACACAGAAGAAAACGAATGAGGAAATGGATTTTTGAGGGCAACTTTTAATGTGTTTAACAGCTGTCCCGTTGAAGGCTGTTTCCCCCCCTACGAGAAAAACAACAGTGTTACCCGATTATGCTTTTCTTTCTGTGTGTCCGACGATGCCGCTGACGTGTAAATAGCATGGGGCATTTTAATTTGTAGGGACGTTTGTTTGCCCTCTGCCTCCCTCTGTGGATGAAAGAGATGAAAGTTGTGAGGGACAAGATCTGAAGCCTCGGCTTTGAGAGTCTGTCTCACAGTGCGGCGTGTGTGTGTGTGTGTTTGGACTGCATTGCACAACATCCCTCTCTGCGATGGGATCCTGATCAATAACAGACACGACTCAGACTCGAGTCAAACTCAAAAGAAGCTCAGCGCGTCACCACATACACGAGCTCGTTCCTCCTGCGATGTGTGTTTCCCTGAAACTTTATACAGTACAGTCACGCTGTATATACATGTCCACCACTGTTTATTTTGTTGCACAGTGCTTACTGTAGAATAAAGCCTGCTTTGCTGTTGCTATGCGACAAAAGAAAAATTCATCAAACACGAGCTCGGAGTCTGCTTTCTTTTTCTTGCATGCTGTGCCCAAAAGTATCACTGCATCCATAAGAGCCTCTTTCAACAGAGCAGCTCGAAAACATGCATTCATTCAACATTCCTCTCCATTATAAACAAAGAAATAGAGTCCAGCAGGAAAACACCCTGCAGAGGGTACACAATGTCTGTTGTTGCCTTAACTTCAGCTGCACATAATGAATCTCTCAAGTGCGAGAGGTTGAAGATGCAAAAGGACAGGAGGCGCCCAGATAGCTGTCACCCCTTCCACCCTGAGGTACCCGCTCCCCGAAAACACACTCACACAATATTAATATATCCTCACTCTTTCTGCTTTTCTGTAAATCTTCTTCATGTCTTCCCCGCTCCCTCTGTAGGAGAACTCCATGGAGTGCGGAGGAGCTGTAGGTCTCGCCCCGTCTCTCGCAGCGACACTGCTGTGCGTCCTCCTGGCCCTCTTCCCGAGGTGACCAGAGCCGGCCGCGCATCCCCATCCGCGACTTGACTTGGATCGGCTTGGCTCGAAGTGCAAAAGAATCGCAGCGACGCCACAGAAAAAAACACTCATGCCCCTTTTTACATCGCGCCCAATTCCAACTCACCACCTACAAAGCCCCTCGCCCTGAGGAACCCCCCCCTTACAAGGCACTTATTTGAAAGGATTGAAAACAGATAGCTGTTTAAATAGTGATCATTAAGGTGCTTTAGCAATATCACACAAGCTGCACGGAGAGGTCGACAAAGTTATGTCGAAGTAATAATGCTTACAATGCACATAGTAGCTTCTAAACTGCACAGGTGACACTCACACCACTATGTTCAGTCCTTTCAGGTAGCAGCTAAGGGCCGGGGTCCATAGCTGGGCTTGGAACTGGGCATTAGAGCCACGTAACACCAACATGTGGAGAGAGACAGGTGCACCTCCCCCCCTGGCCCACTCTGAAGACTTTTAATGGACAATAACGAATCTGAGGATGAAAAAAATAACACTGAAGATGATATATGGGGCCAGGGTTGTAAAGAAATGTTTGTCTAATGATCTTTTTTTCCATGAGGAGAAAATAATATGTCTATATATGAAGAAAAAAAGATTTATTTATGATTTGCAAGTGATACCCATAAACTGTGACTATGAGATTTTGAGTCCTCTGACGTGAGTGGTTGTTAATTTTTGAGCTTTGCCTTATTGAAGAATATTGGTCCTGTTTGTGTACTTTTGAAATAAAACGATGTTGAAAACTGATGCCGTTGTTTGAAGGCTCTGAGTGGAGAACAATAGACCTAATACTCAGAAAAAGTTCTCATCCCTAAAGACGTTTCTATTGTTGTTGGCAGCCCTGACTGATTATTACAGTATCCGCTCTTATTGGCCGTCTGCGGGGAAATGTTTGGCTGACATTTGGCCTCCACTTGAGCAGAGATGTGGCAGGCTTATGCGTGCGTGTGCACAAGCATGTGTGTGTGTGTGTGTGTGCATCTGGTGTTGTGCTCTTCTGTCAGTCATGTAAGCCCCTGCCCCAGAGGCCTCTCCCCCACACAAAGAGAGACAATAAAAACCATGACACTGGAAGGGAAGGCCAACCACAACATACATCTGTATTTTGTTGAGGAAATTGACACAAACAATGCTTTGACATTTTCTGACAAACAAACACATATGTACATGCAGGACTGGGATTCTTACGTGTTTGTTCGTGCGCTCGGACGAACACAAAGAGGAGTTCTCAGAGATGCTGTCAGTCCCAGCGGGGGGTCGCTCCGCTGTGGTCCCGGCGCTAACAGCGAGACATGCTTTGTCTCCATCCCCACCCTGCTGCTAACCCCCACTTCCTCCTCCGCTAACAAGGTAATTCTCACATCCTAGTGGTCTAATCTGTTCTCTACTGTTTCACTGATCTCGTCCCTTGAGCAAAAACTGTGCGACTCTAATCACTTCCAGTCGATCCTGCTCTTCCTCTCTCTATGCTCCACAGACTCCCCGACTTGCTGGTGGGTCATTTATCACTGCATAATGGGAGTGAAGCTGTTTTGGGTCATGCATCCAATCCGGTCTGTGATTCCTTCCTGTTTGCCAGATGACTTATGGGAAAGTGCATGCAATGTGTGTTCAAAAGGAAGACTTTGGGAAAGCAATCTTCTCTCTGGGAAAGTGCCACAATGGCAGCCTGGTTGCCACCTCGGGGTGCTGTGAGTGATAAATGCTCATCTCTGTTTTCTGTAAGCTGTTTTCCCCACACACTGGTAGAGGAAACATAACCCATGCAGATGTTAAAAGGCACCCTTCTTCCAAATATTCCCATGCACGTTGCTTGTATACTCTTGTTACACAGGCGAGGGGGGGAATCAGGTAGCTGTCAAACAGTTTCTGACACTTTTAAACACCTTTAAACAGTTACAAAAAGACAAACACAGCTTGTTTTCATGGAGACATGAATGTGTGTCACACACATTTTCAAAGGTACTTTGTTACCGCTCAACTTTACAAACTTTTTTTGACAAATGTATAACTTTCCCCCAACTTTTTAACACAAATATCTGTCTTTTTTACTCGTTACAATGTATAACATGCTCATTACTTGAGCTTTAATGCTTTTAGGGGAGCTATTGGTATATTTTCCAACATCCCACACCTCTTTCCCAACATCGAGACCGCTTTAAACCTAAATGGATGGGACAATACCACATAAAAAATGTGATTACTTGGTGTAATCAGTCCGTGCATACCGCACATGACAGACTTAACCTGATGATTACAAACCAAAAGGCGTATCAAGAGGAACACATGGCATCTGGGGTGGAAGGCAGGAAGGACTTGTGGCAACATGAACAAAAGTGAATCAGCCAAAATTGCAGACAAAACTTTGAAGGGATTCTTTTCAGTATATTGTTCTTTTATCTTACTTGAGAAAGATTTTAGATTAATAGTCTCGATGTTGAGGTTCAATTTGCATAGGAACGTGGTGGAAATGTCCTTCAGAGGGCTACTCTTTACTTTTATACTTCTCAAAGCCTGCACTTTTTAAAGAGCAGCTCCAGTCTTGTTTTAAGATATATACAATGCTCTGCTTGAAATAATAACTTGTGTCTGTTATTTTCTGCAATATGTTTAATTACCTTGTAAAAATCCTCCCGAGGCATCTCCTCCTTCTCCGTTAAACATTCCCCAATCTGCATAGGCCCCGCCCACAATGCAAATTTCCAACTTGCCATCTCTGCCATCGTTTAGCGGCAACTTGTTGAAACTTAGATAGCTTGAAATTTAGTAATTAGTAGAAGTAACGTTAACGTTAGGAGTTAGTAGTGAGTTTGTAAAAATTACGGTGACGGTTACAGCTGGCTCGTGCATCCCAAAAGTGGTTGCCATAGGTTACACATAATGATATGCATGGCGTCACCCCATCCATTAACGGGATTGGCTCTTTAGGTTTGTGACGTCTCTGAAAACGTGTTGTTCAGCCTGTCCTTGGTACACTGCAGTTTAAAAGCAGACAGGCCCAGCCGTGGAGATGACTGCTTATGTTCCCTGATATCTTTTGTAGCACATGAAGAACACCACATGGAGATGTTTATAAGGTTAAACTCTTGAGTTTCACTGGAGGGGGGGCTTTAAACTTATCTCAATTAAGAAGTTGTATCAGCACTAGTCACTTCTGAACATGTTCACGTGGAATAGACTCCTATAACCCCCGTCCATCAAAAGAGACACTCCAACACGGAGCGAGTGAGAGAAACATCGCTGAGGCTTTTTCATGAGAAGGCGTCCACATTCCTTCCCAATGATCCGATCTGTGCTGCTGTTTGTGGTGGGAAGGAACCCCTGAGAGAGGAGTCACTGATCACTGGGACACAATGCCCTGAAGGGGCCCTTCTGCTCAAAACACACCCATCCATCAGCACACACACCACTTTAACCCTGTTTGCACGCCATTATCTTGCCTACATGAGAAATCTCCTTTGCTAATATGCCGGAAGACGGATGACAGTGAATCACACATATTCACACATTCAGACATTTGTGCAAACACTCACGGTCTCAACACACGCATATGGACACGACGTACACACACAGAGGCGGTCACACAGAGGGCAGAGCTTTTGGTGTAACCTCCTCCGATGGAGCGGTTTGCATTGAGGACCACAGATATGTTTAAATGGAAATGATTCTGAGCAGCTGAACCACACCAGGACCACACACAGGCCCGGTGACCACAACACGCCACAGCTAAGACAAGCTGGGAAAACACACACGCCATTCTGTCGGCATTCCAGGGTGAAATCTCAGTGTGTGTACGTCTTCTTATGTCGGAGGATAGACTTACAGTAGTGAGTATGTAACTTTAGAGAAACAATAAGAGAGAAGAAGAGTTTCTAACATTTGGTATTCATTTTGCGCTCTGCTCTTTATCGTCCGGATTAAACATCTGCATCATCACCGGGTCGTTATTTTCATCCCTCGCCCTCATCTCTGCTTCCCTTTCCACCCTCCTTCACCTTTTTTCCTTCTGCTCTGGCCGCATGCTCGCTGGCCGCAGTGGTGATAATGACCAGACCTCTCGACTACCTCACCCGCACATGCGCGTCTCCGCACACACACACGCACATCAGAGACTAAAACCGAACCAAACCCCAAAGACAAATTTGTTCCTGTGCGTGCCAGGAGACGTGCCGCTGCCAAGGTTGAGAGGTGCCAGCTGAAAACATACACTCTTCACGCACACACGCTCATGCACAGAGTTAGTTTAGTACCCCATGCTGCGACAGGAAGAAAAGCCTTCAGTGCTTATGGAAGTCTTGGTGAGCCTGAGGACCTGACACCCAGCTGTACTAATAATATCTGTGCGTGCGTGCGTGTGTGTGGAGAGTTAGTATGAGGAGCTATGTCTTATTGTTTTCTGATCAGGATTTGCACGCAGTACATTTAACAGAAGAGTCCGCATAACGTTCACAGGCAGCTTACTCTCTCCAGCCAAATATTGAATAACAAAACCAGAACAAATCAGAGGCATATATTTAGCATTCCTTTCTGTGTTTGTGCAAACAAGCTGAGGGAGAGTTTTCAGCGTTAGCATATTCAGCGGAGTCTTTGTAGCTGCGATCTGCCAGCCCCGCCGAGTCCAACGAAAAGCCTCATTGGGTTACACATGGCGAGCCGAGCAATGGCCTGGAGGGGCATACATATTGGCTCCCCTCAAACAGGAAGTGGCTAAATGGAGACCCAGGAGCCCCCCTGCCTCGCCTCTGCCACTCAAATGCACCCGGGCTGTTTTTAGAGTGTGGGCCGCTTTAACAGAATGGACAGTCAGGAGCGGAGAAAGAGAAGTAAAGAGGAGAGCTAGATTGGAGGTCAGGGAGGCAATGGAGGGAAAAGGCCGGCTGATTGCGAGCCGAGTAGGTGGTCTCACGATCCGAGCAACACCATTGGCTCCCGGCCTCCGTTTGTCCCCAGGTCTCTTGCGCTGGGGTTGCGATCGAAACCCGCGAGTGAGCGTTTAAGAGTTCCCTCGCATCGCAGTTCATCAGCATCAGCGTGTTTGTGTTGGATGGAGGACGGATCAATCAGTTAGGGACCATCGACTGTTGGCTCCACCCGTAAACTCTGCTGTTCTGATGAAGGCTGGATGTGATAATTGATGCAGTGTTTTTTTTTTGTACATGGCGTCTCTGGGCACGGTGTGGTTACATCAAACTTTTATAGAAGTGTGTGTGTGCGTCTGAGAGAGTGTGTGTGTGTGTGTCCGTCTGTCGTGTTTGATTTGTATCTTTATACCCCAGCTGGAGAGCTGCTCCTGCTAACTCTCTATGAACTCAGTGTGGACAGAACTAAATGGTTGCTCTTACTGGCACCTTAGTGTGTGTGTGCGTGCGTGCATGTGTGTGTGCATGAACTTATATACTGGTTCTGCTTTTTTCATGCAATGCATACTTAAACAGAAACAGTAGACATGATATTGACGTTATGTATATTCAATGATGTCCTGTATCATTACTGATGTTTGTATTGTGCGTGTGCATGTATCTGATCGTGCGTGCGTGTGTGTGTGTGTTATGTATTTGGCCAGACCGACGAGCCGCATGTTCTGTGTATGCCTGGCTCTGGGACTCCGACGCCCTTATTTTGCATAGCAGAGCAGTGAAAGGAAGGCTTTGGTTACAACCACAGGCCCTGACAGAAAAATCACTGCACCAAAGTGACATTTATATGCCCTGGTGTCCCCCACTCACCCCCTCTCTCACCCATCATTACCCTCTTGACCGTACGAAAGCTCTTGACACCAACCGCAGCTCTGTGCGTCCTCCCGTTCTTCCTCACCCCTAACCGCCATCACGCCCCTTTGCTGTATCTCCAATCTAATCTGCACTAATGCAATAACATACTGTACACATGTGTGTGTTTGTTTCATGCATATGGTCCTCCTGCTCTCTCTCACCCTAACCGTCTGCAGCATTTAGAGGCCATGACATCACAGTGGTTGTAATGTTGGGCGCTGACGTGTGTTTTGCGGTAGAGGCAAACTGGGCCGTGACGCCGTCTGTTCGGGTTTTTTTCGATGCACAGTCGGAGGGAAGGCCCGGAGGAGCCGACTGATTAGGGTTCCCATTTATGTAACTGTTGCACTTCCTCGGTTAAAGGCAATGTTGTAATTAAAAATAATCAGGGCTGTAATATACTCAGGACATGATCTCGTCATAGCTCAGAGGCAAAGTGGTGTGTGCGTGCGTGTGTGTATGGTCTGTCTGTGGGTGGATATATGAGTGTTTGTGATTCATAATGCTTATTAGTGGGTGTATGAAGTGTATTATTAATGAGCTGTGTAATCTAAAATGCCTGCAGTGTGTCATTACTGGGAGAGGAAGAGAGGAAGCTAACGCACAGTTGCATTTGTCGCAAAGAGAAGAGGAAGGGGAGGCTAAATGATGCAAAGAGAGACAGAAAGAGAAAGCAGGTGAGAGACAGGAATGAGAGACAGGGTGTGTGTGTGAGACACATATACAAAGAGACAGATCATTTGAGCTTATTTGACTGTAGAGAATTGTAGTAATCCTCCAGAAATGCCGTCATCATGTATGTAATGTGTAAGAGAAAACACACGCTCAAATACATACTCTTTGGACCTTGACTTGTTACTGTGAGCTGGTCCCCTCCCTGTTTAAGCAGAATCCAGATCACAACATCTGCTAGTGTGAATTCACGGAGCCCTTCTTCCAATTACCTGCAAGAACAAAGATGACTCCTCACATCTGAACTGCACCTTGTTTCCTCCTCTTTCCTGGATCCCATTTTCTCCCCTAATTACTGGACCTTGAACTTGGGCTGTACCTCCGCAGATACCGCAGAGTTGTGTGTGATTAATTCAAGCAAACATCCACACCATGTTTAAGCTCCCAGATTATTTGGATGATTCGCTTTTTGTCGAAAAAGAATTCACACATCACACAAAAGCAGGATATTAATTCACAGGTTTATAAATCCCAAGAGAGCCACATCAGCTTATATTGACCAGACTTGCTAACGGCAGGGTGGAAAGCTTAAATGCTGTTATGATGTCATACTGCTATGTTCCAGGTTGCGAGACATAAATGCAATCATTGCCTCTCATGACTTCATCAGCAACTAAAAGGACAATGGGTAGTAAAAATCGACCATATTTCAAGCTAGCATATCCTGCTAAGACAACAGCTATGTTAGCATTCAGCAACTTAGTAGCTAATATTATCATTAGCTAAGAAATGGTTTAAAGCTAATATTAAAATAGGAAAGCCATCAACTTTTAAGCTAACGGTATGATAGCTAACGTAATGTTAGCTAGGAAGCTGTTGAGTGCTAGCCTTTGCCTTTTTCCTGACATTAGCTTACAGGTTATCAAATATGTTAGCTTGATAGATGGCTCGATGTCCCGACAGATTAGCACCATCTCTTTTCAGCTGATCAGTAGTTGGGAAGCATTGAAATGATTGTGACCTGCCAAGGGACTGCGGATGAAAATTAGCTTTAAGCTAACATTGCTACAATAGATCAAATGGTTACATTTATATTTAAAATTGGACATGGTCCCTTTTAAAATAAATAAGCGTTGTCAGACACCGTACATTTATACAACATACAACCTTGAACACAGCAGAATGACTTTACTGTCCCTCCAGGAAGTTGTGATTCCGCCAATCGCAACTTTATCGCGCCCTTGAAGTTTTGGCCAATCTCTGCAACTTTTTCTGCAAATTTGACCAATCAACCTATTTCCCCCACGGGCGTCAATGTGTACATCAACAAATATTGATCTTTATAGGTGTGCAATGTTTTACAAACATCAGAGAGTATCGTTTACCGTGCCTTTAAAATCTCCAAAACGCTGCATGCTAGAGACTTGTCGAAATCATTCACAGAAAAAGCCCGCCTCCCTGGAGGGGCTGACTTAACAACACATTCGAGCTTTCCATCCTGAGTATGACGACACAGGAGAATGGCTGCCGTGTGAACATGATGAAAACAAAGGTATACGTATGTCCTCTAAAATGTCCTCACAGCACGTCCTTACTGCTGGTGTCTCAGCCATGGGTAAGGGCACAGGGTGGAGCTCCTGCTCCGTGCAGTCCCTCCCAATCAGCTCAGAGGCCTGGAGCTGTTTATCTGGGAAAGTAATTCCATTGTAAACCCTTCAGAGCAGCCCAGCCCGGTCTCACCATCCAGAACCACTCGTATTGTGTTGATGGGGAAGAAATGGGCCAAATCCTAATAAGCCATGTATTTATGGACCGAGGGTAACAAGTTGAGTCAGAATGGTACTTTCGGCCAGCAACTGTTTATATGCTTTATAAGAGTCTCTCTGGTGTAAACAATGTGTGAGGTTTGCAAGCGCTAAATGCCTGCTTCATTAAACAATCAAAGCTCTGCTACTTTTTAAAAAGGCGCAGTCCTAATGATAACCTGGTGTTACAGAGAGAAGTACGATTGTTAAAGGAAAGAAACACTTGGGGGGAAATTAATCCTTCTAACGATTCCTCTACATTTGTATCCAGCTCGGTTATAATTTTATCCCTCTCTCTGCGCACTGTCCAGGTCAGGATGTGGAGTAGAGCCCTGTCTCTCAGAGTTGATGTTTATACACTACTAATTTGTGTTGAGTGCCAAAAAGGTTACATAGCATATGCAGTGTGTTATGCACATGAATCAGACTATAATTTACAAGTCGTGGGTAGTTCCCAGACGTCCCTTCCAAAAGCTGAAATGTAAATTACGCCCTTGGGTGGAGGTGAATTGAAGGTGAAAGGCGGCATAAATTGCTTCGGCACACCTCTGAATTTCTGCTACGCTTCTTTCACTCTGGGATTTTTAGGTTGATTTTGCTGCTTTCTCTACTTAAAGGCTTTTACAGGTGTGTTTGTAACAGGTGTGTGTTCAATCGCACGTGTATTTTAACTTTTCAGTATGCACTTTGACACGAGTAGCTGGTTGGCTGCAGAAACTGCCGGCGAGTGTGCCACGTGTCACACACGCTGATCACAGTTGACTAGTACAGAACACACTTCTAATTACACACCTGTGAGGAAGGCAGGGGGTTCCCGGAGAGACGTGATCACCCTTGGAATCAGGTCAGTGAATCATTTAGTTTAAGACGGTGTGTGTGTGAATGTGGGGCAGCTGGTGCAGCTAGTGAGAACTTGAGTTAGCTGATGACACATTATTGGATAAGCTCTCCCTGCTGTGAAACAAATTATTACAGTATTCAAGGCTACCGGCCCGCTGATTCTCCCAACTGTTTTGAAATGGACATAAAAAATATTTTGACTTCATTCCTGGGGGCTCGCCATGCCCATCCCCCCTCCCCCTCCTGCTTCTTAGAAAGAGTATAACGTCACTCTCTTTTACTTTCTCTTTACTCTATTATGTCAAGGCTTCAAACACCTGTGAAGTCTCATCTAGGAAGATATTTGTTGTTACATTTCACAAGGTTTAAAGAGTGTCTCTCCATTAAAAGACACATCATAGCTCACTTAGAGCAGGCGCCCCATATACAGAGGCTACAGTCCACTGCAGGTTCGACTCCTGAACCTCGGCCCTTTGCTGCATGTTATCCCCCACTCTCTTCTCCCCTCATTTCCTGTCTCTCTTCAGCTGTCCTAACAATAATGTAATACAAAATGGACCCAAAAAAACCCTCAAATTTTCCTCAAACTATGACATCAGTTGGGACAGTAAGGTCATAAGTAGAAATGGCGAGTCGAGGATCCATCAAAAGACACACAAGTCATAGCTCACTTAGAGCAGGTGCCCAACATACAGAGGCCTCGACACACTGGTCGCAGGTTCGGCTCCCGGTCTGCCGATCATTTGGTGCATGTCACCCCCCACTCTCTACTCCCCATGTTTCCTGTCTCTCTCTTCGGCTGTCCTATCTAATAAAGGCAAAAAGCCAGAAAAATAATCTAGTCTGTTACACTCACGGTGGGTTTTATCTTTGTTGCTTTCTATCCGCTTTTCCCCCTCTGTAAACAGACCGAAATCAAATTTACCGGACTTCTTTCGGCGGATTGATATGATTACAGTTTGTCCTCCGGATTGTGTGATTAGAGCCACATCCTTAGCAACAGTCTGCTCTTCATCACAACGATCTGTTATTGACAAACAAAAGACAGCCCGGATCAAGTATTTAACACAGCTGTGTAATAAGTACAAACATCCTTGAAATCATGCTTGCATATAATGTGAGTGACGGTAAAATCATCACTTTCACCCATCTGCTCTGAATAAGAGCGTCAGCCGAACACCTAGACTGCAATGTTTTCCCAACATGAACTATGTTCTTTGATAAATCTTCACCACAGTTTATTTTTATAAATGTTTAATGAATACCCACTTCTCTCATTAATCTCCCAGCTAAGCACAAGAAAGATAAACAGTAAAGCTGTTAAACAGCTGAGCTGTCCCGTTGTTTTTTCCACCCACATATTCATACCGTTGTATAAAAACCTGCTGGGCCGATGCGCGCTCAGAACTTGGCAGATTAACTTTGGTTTGAGGACTTCCCTGGTCTTTTTCTCCCGATGTGCTCTGAAGTTCTACGTCTCTCTTTCTTGCTCTCTGTCTCTCTCCTCTCTTTTCTTTTCTTTTTTGGAATTCACCTCCATAATTTATTTCATGCAGGAAAAAAGACATTGTGGGCTCATAAATCAAAAGCACTTTATACAAAGAGAAATGAAAGCCGCCTGCATATGGGATGTTTTAGCTCACATTCTTAGCAATTGGACATGTAATAAAAGAAATATGGAATTTTCACCTCAGGTCTCTATCAATAAAACAAATGGGAGGCCTGAGTGTGCTCTGTGTTCCTGCACTCACAGCGCAGCGTTGCATTTACATAACGTGATTTGTTAGGCGCAGGAGTGGAGGATGTCTGACCCAGTAAGGCAAACAGAGTGCATGTACAGTAACTCTAAGTGTGATCTACACCCGTGCAAAGATAACTCTTATCACAGCAGATATATGGCGTAAGAGCCTTTGATGACTCCGTTTCCCAGAACAGTAAAAAAGGGTTGCACAGAGACAGGTTTATACTAACGTGTAAATCTCACACTTAAATCTTCTGCTCTTGACTTCACTGGTAGATTAGTTTGTTGTTTTCCCAAAACAAAACCAGGCAGACTAAATACACTTTACATGGACTTTTTAAAGTCAAACAAATGGGCTGACATTTTTCATTAACTCATATATGTAAGAGGCAATCCTCATACATACACTGTTAAAAAACGCACCGCCGTCCTGTGGTGCAAAGCTTATTCGGGCCCTCTAAGGCGGCAGCTTCATTTTATTTTCCCCCTGTCACATTGAATCTATCGCTCTGCATACCATTTGACTTATAGCAGAACTGCCAGTCTGCTAAAGCCAGCCCTGATCACTTTAATCTGCACTGCTGTTTGTGGGTTTTAAACGATCAGGTTGTGCGAGGCTGCAGAGATCTCCCCCGTGGAGAGATCGTGTTACTCCGGGACAGAACTGACAGCTCCTACTTGTGTCTCTCCCTCATTTATCATTTGATATTGTTGGATAGCCACTTATACCCTCCTCCACTTAAGCTGGACCGTATAACATAGAGGAAAAAGTGATTTTATCGCAGTGCAAAGAGAAAAGGTAGTGCATGCATTTTGAATGTTTTTGATAAAGTTAGCATTGTCTCTTCTGCTTTTAAATCTCCTTCAGCCGTAGATGTGAGTTGTTGCTTTTAAATGTGCCCCCGCCGGCTGTAGGCAGGGTCACGGGCCTTTCTTTAACCGTGCTAAAGCCAGAAGTCATGCATGTGTAGCTACTTGCGAGTGTGCGTGCATGCTTGCATTGACGCAGGGTGGTGATTTGTGTTCTCTTAAAGCCCTTTGTGCTCAGGGGAACAGCCGTATATTACCACAGGGGAGAAGACAACCATGTCCTCCTCCAGTGTCTGTTCTTCTCTCACAGTGTAGCTTTAAACAGCAGACTATAAGGTTGAAATATTGTTCTGTACATGCCGTGCTTTCTTTTACAGTAGAGGCTGCAGAATGCATTTGATGACACTATTTGCAGCAGTGGAGGAAATACAGTAGATCTCTGCAGTGAAGAGTAAATACAGTTTGTGAGTTGGTGACTGCAGTCGGGGAAGTTTGCGCACAGTCTCCCCCGAGCTGCAGAGCAGAGGGACAGGTCTAAAAGGAATGTCAGTCTCTTAAAACCCTTCGGGTAAGGACTGAGGAACCACGGTCTGACTGAAAACACCTGCACCTTATGAGGGCCAGTGTACAGAGAGCTTCAACATCCTGATCCAACATACACATTCATGAATGTACGCTTTCACACAAACACACGTGCACAGGCTGAACACGCGCGCAGGCACACACGCACAAACACGCATAAAAGCCATTTGTGCTCGCACACGCCGCAATGCACAAATGAACACAAATACTGCACATATACGCTTGTGTCATCGTTTCCACGGCTTTCTAGCATTTTTTGAATCTTTTCATTCAAAAAGCTAAAGTGCAATGAAATACTATCCCCATGTTATAGAGATGGACAAGACCCAAAAATGCTCTACACTCCCAAAGCTACTTCCCCTTCAGCTCCTTTTCAGACTTCCAGGAGGGGAAAACGTCTCTTCTGCAGACAGTGAGTTATTTGTGCGGGTCTGCAGCATGTCTGCAAGCTTGCACTGGGCTGTCGCTGGGATGGGTGACTGGTTTTACTGGTCTAACCCTGAGCACGGTGAGCAGAACAGCCTGATCTGGGCGTAGTGGTGGAAACAGCTTTCCTGGCCAGACCTGTATGTGGGGCCTTGAAAACAACTTCCTCATTAGACTTGCTGAAAATCCCTTTGATTGCACTGACAGACTTATAAAGTCAAAGATTCCAACACGATGTTCTCAGTCCCTGCACGGCCATTCGAACTGCAGCACCTGGGATATTTTTGGTTTCTCTCCTCAAGACGAGAGTTTGCTAAGTTTCAGACAACTTCCAATATGTGTGCTTTGGTTCCTCGCCATGCAAAGAGGTGGCACAGCAGGATACCTTTCTAATCTAATCGTTTCTCATTAGCCTCGCCTCAGGGCTGATGGCAGACGGCACCGTGCATCAGGTTAACACACTGCCTTAGTTAGTCTTAGCTTGTTTTTATAGGCAGACGGCACACTGTGGCGCTCCAGCAGTCATTAAGAACCACAGCACGAGTGATGAGCTAAAGGCTAAACTGGAGCCCGGCCGGGGGAATCAGAGCGCTAAAAACACACACACAGCTCTCGTGGACGGTGACAGCAGGGCCTCGTTCAACGCCAACCTTTAACACTGTTATGAGACTCCACGGAGGACAGGATGAGACCAACGCCATGTATTGTTTGCGGACAGTTCTCACTTTCAGTTCTGGCTGTCGTGTGTATAAACAGGAAATCTGAATTCTCTTTGTTGACATCTGAAAAACAGTTTTGGAGAGCCGAGGGGGAGAGATAAAACGAGCAGTGTGAGAGTGAAGAACATAAAAGTGAGGATCTGAGAGGAGACGGGAGACAGTGAGGGAAATATTAGGACCAGATATTTCCCCTGTTTGGCTGCAGGGCTGCACATATTCTGTCCATGTTTCTATCTGAGCTTTGGTGTCTGAAAGACTTTCCTGATTTAATTGTCCTCTAGTTTTTTTACCTCCAAAGCTTATTGGATATTCGTTCCAGTTAGGGATGCACGATATTGGATTTTTTGCCGATTGGCGATTTCGATACCGATGTATTAGGCACATGTTTTTTTTCCACCTAATTGCAGAGAACATCAAGTCTCCCCGATAGTGGAATAGTCGCATTATGTCAAGTTTTTTTAGGTAATCATCAAGCATTTAGGAAGAATAAAAGCGTTGTTTTATCGGCAGAAAATATCAGCAGAAAAATGATATATCTGCATCATTTTCAAGCCATAATCTGCCACCGATAACGTGCCGCTAATATCCTGCACCCCTAGTTCAGGTTTTATTTCTTCAGAATCCAGATTTGCCATCATTTAATTTGTCGTTGCAACCTAAAAAATATCCACACTAATAGTCAATGAAGTCACAAACTAATAGGATTAATGCCACATTATGTTTATACCAAAGACCAACAGAGCTGAATGTGCTTAAAGGTAATACACTGTGTCACATGCATTTATCATGTAGAGTTCCAAAGTCAAACATGGTTCCTGTGCCAGTTACAGTTCCCATTTCATCTCGGTTGCTGTGACGACAACTTCCATTCTGGCATTCAGTACGAGCTGGAGGGGGAAACTGATTCTGAGTAAATGTGAGGCATGTGTTTCCTATAAATAAGATATGTCATTTTTCTAAACTCTGACCTCAGAATTTATGAATTTAAAGTGATAATCTCGAAGTCCTCAGTTTCGTTCTATTTGGCGGCACCTTAAGGTGATAAAAAGCAATTGCGGGCGCATACATCCCAGGTAACCAGACGTCCAAGATTTGTTGCGGTTGTAACTCTTGATTTTCCTCGCTGACGGTCGCTTCCCTTTTTAGACTGTTTGCCTTCATCTGAGCGTCGAGTTTGTTTCTTTTTCTTTGGATTTTCACTTATTTTTGAAGTTGTATCTGTAGTCATCGATCTTTTCTTTGTTTGTTCAGCCATAGTAGATTACTGTTTACTCGCAACACTTGCAGAGACCGGAAAAGCAGCTGCTTAGCTCCGCCTACCCTCTCTGGCAGACCAACCACTGCTGGGTGATGGAAAACACGTCACTAACTGGGCGCTGCTTGTGATCTTTTCCGCCAATGTCGCCACAGACACCCAGTCTGTAATAATACTATATACTGCAAATGCAAAGGCTTTCATCAGTGGGCCATGAGCTCAGTCATCATTGTGTTACCTTATTTGGCGACAGGTAGTGACTTAACAGACGTTTATTTAAATGAAAATCTTGGAGATTTGATCTTTAAGTCAAATATGAGGTTTCTGGAATCAAAGTGTGTTATTATTTTCTGTGTCAGAAATGACTGTTTTTCCATCTCTTAAGCTTGACAAACTCTACATGTAATGATGTGCCATGTTGTGTGTGTAGTGTTGAGTTTTGTGTGTGTGTGTGCATGAAGCTGGGTGTGTGAAAACATTTATGAAAGTGTCCTGGGGGTTTGGATACCCTGGGGAAACCAACTTCTGGGTGTAAGAAGACCTAAAGCTGGTCCTCTCATTCTTCCTGACACTGTGGCCAATCATAACCTTTCCCTGGGTTCCCTCTGTAACTCAGATCAAGCTTAAGGGGGCCCTGAGAGTCACTCCTTGTACTTGCGCACACACACATAAACTCACAGACATCACCAGCCTGGTGCCAGAACCCATTCATCAGGCCCTCATAGCTGGGCCCTGTCAACCTCCAGCCCCAGGCCTGTAGGCCTAAAGCCAGGGGCTTGAGTTCCGGGCTCCCCGCCAGTCTGTCATGGCGCTGGGCCGCGGGCCAGCCTTCCATCAGCTTTGATGTGAGCTACAGAACCAAATGTGTGTGGAAGGGGGGGCCCCTCAGCACAGGAGTTACACAGCACACTGAGCGGGTCACTGAGCTACCATAAGCATTCAGTATGTGCATACACACATCAACAGAACACTTCTCCAAAACATGGTTTAGGAAAGGTTTAAGGTTTTTTTTATTGAAGTTTCCATTGCATAAGCTCCTTGTTATAAAATCTAATTAACGCTCGAAACATTTTGTCCTCTAATATGATTAGGTTGGCATAATTGTTTGATTTGGAGGCTTTTATAGAACTGAACAAAGTTAACATTGCAATAAAGACACACTTTTTTTTACTGTTCCACATGCTGAGCTATAATTTGTCAGATTTTCATCATGTTGAAGCCTGAAACAAAGCGTTTTATGGCACTGCAGCCCTGAGAGATTGATTACATTGGAGGAAAGCCGGCAAAAGCAATGAACTGTTGAATTATGTTGTGTTTGAAAGTGGTGTGCCAACTCTCATCTGCATGGACAGGTTACCCCGCTCTCTCTCTCCCCCCCCCTCTCTCTCATAACACATAAATAACCGCAGGCGCTCATGTACAAAACCGTAACATTTCCACCGCCATACACATCAACACAACACAAATCTAACAACGCATTGAGCAACAGTCTTTGCAAAACAGATTCTGGTCGGCTAAAAACAACAGTCATGTTTCAAAAACAACACATGCTGATCAGTCTGCATGTAGTGATTGACAGCTGGTGGATATTTCCAATATGATATGAATTATGAAAGGGAAAAATTGTGGTATTTCGATCTAATCTCGACCATAGTTTTGCTAACCGTCGTCTGACCTTGGTGTTGTTATTAGAGGAGGAAATGATTTGACCAAAAACACTGGATCGCTTCATATCTCCTGTTTCGTTTTCTGTTTTGCTTTGTCACTCTCTATCTCACTCTTTCTTTATCTTCCACTTTTGTTTTTAGTCTTTCTGCTTTGTATCAGGAGGAATGTGTCCGAACGGCTCCTCTGTCAGCCCGTTAAACAGAATCAATTAATGATGATGAGGAGAGAGAGTCTGTCGCTGACGTCAGCGCGGCGAGACACGCTACTGGAAGCATTGTTCATTAACGCGGTTCCAACCCGGAGAAACTAACCATCATCGCGATATTCACAAACTCCCTCTCAGTGTTTATGTGTAGGTGTGGTCCTCTCATGTGTAATATTTCAGAGAAAGCTTGGCCAAATCAGACAAATAAACACGACATACAATATGTGGGAGTGAAACGTCCTCTCTGAGCCTCCTCTAAGAGAAGTCAAAGCCAATAGGAAGTGCGAATGTTCCACGGGCAGACACAGGCCCTTACAGAAGGATTTTCACCTTTAAAAAGGTGTGAGGTTTATTGGATCTAGCGGGACATTACCTGCATATCCAGCTATGCCGTTTTTCCATCTGCGAGTGTTGATTCATTAACCACAAAGACCTCAGTGTGAAGCCCCTGTTTAAACACCTTATTTCATTAAGTGCTTTTTAATGAGGGCGCTAACTAGCCCAGGTGTCAGTCAGCGAGAGAGAGAGACGGCCAAAGCTCTCGGAAAAATCTGCTTTTCAATGGTCTATTACATTTTTCTTCTGATGGTAAAAGTTATGATGAGCGTTTGTGTCCGTACTTCTCTAGTTCTCCGTCCAAGTGCATCCTGTGCGACCCGTGTGCGGCATTTTTTGCATTCTGTTCCTGACTGAAGGAGCTGGCATTAAAACAGGTCTTTCTGTTTCGTAACTGCATGACTGGGCCCTCATGCGAACAGTAACACTACGGTCCATTTGCAGTGTTTGTTTTCAACACAGCATGTTACAAAGTGTATCTGTCCTCAGATTGATTTCATAAATCTTTAGGCGTCTTTATTCATAGAAATCTGCATGTTCAGTATCAGTTCTTCTTCTGTAAAACGTCTCTATCCAACTCTATATACCTGTTAATTATAATTTCACTTCTTAAATCCAAAAATCAAACATATTTTAATTTATTTTCTCCTTATTGTTTCTCTGTTCTCTATAATACTGTATATCTTCCAACCTTTTCACAGTTCGGGCTGAGATTGTAGACTATAGGAGAAGTGCCTCTCAGGTGATTGATTGCCACCAGTGGCCAATGACTCACAGGCATCCCTCCCAAACCTGAACTTCAACACTTCACAGATACGCTTCATTAATACGAGCATTAAAGCAAATGACTTCATCTCAGAGAGCGGGAGGGAATCAGTCACTGTCTGTCTGCTTCCTCCGCTGCTTCCTCTCCGTGTTTATCCATATTTTCACTCCTCGGTGCGGTGAGCGCGAGGGCGCTCAGGTCATCATAATGCGTGACTTAAGGGGTTGTATAAGGTGAAACTTAAAAGTATATATTTATTCAAAGTTTTCATATTGATAGCAGAGAATCCAAATCTTGAGTTGGGTTTGACATAATTTATCTAAAGCAGCTGCAACTGATATTTTATAATAACAATGTATCAGATCATAATGTGAAATCAATTAGGAAGACGTCACTCAGTATAGGTCATAAAGCCCGCCTCCTCCATGTTAACAGATGGGACATGATTCAAACTATAAAATCAAAATACATGCCAAATAAATGTTTCTCTAACATGGTTTCTGTCAGTATAGTTAGTTCTTATCATGCTGATTTACATCCAAGTGTTCATTTTTCTGACAAGTTTATTTTTAATTAGTTATTTGATGCTGTAAATAGGATGATTGACAGCTCTGTTGACAAATACGGCTCCTGCAGAGTAGAGGAGGAATGTCGAGAGGAGACGTAACTATCATAACAATCACTACAGTCATTGAAGTTTCCATATCTGTGAACGTCTGCTTCAGACCAACACAAGAAGCTGTTCTGCTGTTAAATACGCAGGTGTGCGGGATCTTTGCCGTCTTTTTTGGTAAGTTAAGAGTGTGTTTGGGTTAGCGGAAGTGGCTATGGCAGCTCCACTCGCCGATCTCACCACAGCGCAGCTCTGGCTCCAAATGACATCTCCAGCGCAGGATGGCAGCACCCATAACGGGGGCTATTTTGTCTTCAATTTCGCACAATGAGAGAACATGGAGACGTGTTGCCATCTTAATATGCAGACATTGTTACGAAGCCAGATTTGCCTCAGGAGTAGGTGGAGACCAAAAACAGAGGTAAAAGAAGACTGAAGTTTGGACTTACGAAAGACTCCATTTACATCACCAGCAACACGTGGTGCTGTAGATGTAAAATTAGTGGTAGACAGAGAGGATGAAGATGGGAAAGGAAGCTCAATAACTGCTGTACAAAACTTTAACCATAACCGGGCTGAGCTGCACTGATGTTAGAGTAACCCCCGGGGCCCACTTTACTGTAATCCACCGAGGCTTAGCAGACTGACAGAATCACTCAGCTACTGGCTCTGACCTGGCACTCAGCTCCCTGTGGGGCAGAGCTACACACACACACATACCACCATCACCACTACAGAGGAGAAAAGAAAGAGAGGATCCCATGGCAAACCACAAACAAGTCAGTCTGCTCTGGGCTTGTAAACATGTCTCATTGTGTAAGATATTGCATGCATTCTGAGAGGAAGCCATAACGCAGAGATGTGATGACAGTGAGCGTGAACGCAACTTCCACTCGCTTCAAAATGGAGCTGTGTGAGAGCAGGGCAGTGCGAGGACAGAGAGGCAGAGCGTTGGAGCAGCAGATCCGATGTCACTGCGGGATAATGTTTACATTTTTTATGAAGGTTCTGTAAAATCGATTAAAGCCAAAATCCAAAACTTCATTTGGCAAGATGGTCATTGTGTATGACATTAAGACAGAATAACAGATTGTAATCCTGTACTGTCCTATGAAGGTGAATATGTTTCCACATCTGTGAGCAATAAAGCGAGACGAGCTGCAGAGCCGCACACACACACACACGCACTGCATACACACCGACAACTATTCTACTGTGTTTACATTTCCAATTGTAATGATCTCCTTTATTATTCTGCTTGGAAACTAAATTAAGTACTAAAACTCAACAAAATGAGGGGTGCTGTTTAGTTCATAACTTGATAACCATGGTAACCAGTGTAGGAATAAACTTGTTTTAATGAAAACAGTAATTGAATGAATATCAGACATTCTTCTCTTCCTTTTCTCTTTCACAAAACGGGATTTAACGTCCCCTGTTGGCTCGGTGGTCCCCTGTTGGTGAACGTGTTAAACGCCTTAGTCCACTGTTAGATAGGTATGCAAGTACATACACACACACACACACACACACACACACTGCATACACACTGACAACTATTCTACTGTGTTGACATTTTCAATTGTAATGATCTCCATCATTGTTCTGCTTGGAAACTATATTACTAAAGTACTAAAACTCTACAAAATGAGTGGTGGTGTTTTTTTATTCATAACTTGATAACCATGCTAACCAGTTAAACCATGTAGGAATAAACTTGTTTTAATGACAACAGGAATTAAATGAATATTAATTATCTTAGTAGTAATCCTTCTGTTCCGTTTCTCTTTCACAAAACAGGATTTAAAAAACGTCCCCTGTTGGCTCGGCAGTCCCCTGTCGGTGAATGTGTTAGAC
This sequence comes from Semicossyphus pulcher, assembly GCF_022749685.1. Taxonomy (NCBI): domain Eukaryota; kingdom Metazoa; phylum Chordata; class Actinopteri; order Labriformes; family Labridae; genus Semicossyphus; species Semicossyphus pulcher. Next base: position 18,224,014 of record NW_027211637.1, read on the forward strand.
GCCTTAGTCCACTGTTAGATAGGTATGCAAGTACACACACACACACAATAGCCTCAGTCTTGCAGATTGAGAAATTGTGACCTTTATGTATACCTTCTCTATTTCCAGCGCGAGTTGCGCCCCGTTGAAACAACTTGTGGTTGAAGCGGTTTCAGGGGGGACACTGGGATAGAACTGGCAGGCAGAGAAAGACGGGGCAGCTAACTCTGTGGCACCGACCCATCTCTCTGATCCAGTCCAGACTGTTTGCGACGTCACGGTGCGGTGTCCTGCCCTCTTTCGCTAAAACACACAACCACAATTCCCAAATAGCTCTAAATGCAGCTCTGCGGAGCGCTCTTATTTTGGCCCGGTTGACGCTTTATGAGAGTTTTACAGTAAGAGCCGGGGAATGGAACAAGCTCCACTTTGGCTTGGAGAGATGAGCTTTGCCAGAGCTGAAGCACTGACAGCTCTTGTGTTCTGTTTTCGGAGGCTTTAGAGCACAAAGACGGCCGGCGATGATCAATAGAGATTGTGTTTTTACGGGATTGTGGATGATTTCTGCCGTGCTTGGTGCTTAAGGTAGAGTCACGGTTTGATGTGGTGATATAAGTATGAGTAAGACAACTGACTCTTAAACCAGAATTCATCCGCCCGTGTAATAACGTGCTAAAAGAAGGGGGGAACAGGTTCACAGTTCAAGCTGAGGTTTTGTTTCACAGATGGTAAAATGTGCTGTAAATCTATTACATCAATATGTGCAGCCTGGTGTGTTGCAGTTACAGTAGAACATTAGTTGAGCCTTTTCCATCCTGCAGGAACAGAATCAACCAAATATTTATGAATCTGCAAAGTTGTGGTCAGCAGATCTGGCTTCAGCGGAGGGAGGTTGCCTTATATCAAGCAGCTGCTTTGTTTTAGGAAAACACAACTTGTCACGTAATCGTCCTGAAGAGACCACGGAGGAATTTTAATGCAGTGGAAGAAGAATAGAGGGAAACCACTTGATAAGCCGAGTGGACCTCAGTTTGTGTCCAGCCTCATTCATTCATCATCATAATTATCACCTTAGCAAGGATACAAAAACATACACATGCACGAAGGCAGCTGCAAGCAAAACATTTAAGAGAATTTTAAGGTATTTGCATGTTTCAACATTTCGCAAACCTTCATTGTTCCTTTCGGGGAAGAAAACATTTTTGTAAACACTTGTTTCTATTTATTTTCTGTGGGAAAATGAGATTAAAAAGTGGGGAAAGTATGAGAACAATGTATGTTCTCTTGACAAAGGTGTACACCTGCTTACAATATCAGCAAAGCACCTCCTTCTCTTAATGTGTGTGCAATTGTGAACTTCTTAGTGCTTAATTGTGTGTGCAACAGCTAAAAAACAACCTTTTCACCCCGTGACCGCAGCCAAGAAAAGACAGTGTTCTCTGCAGAACAGGCGTATAAATATTTACACAGTTGCCCGCATTATCCGTCTGAGAAAAGAAAAAGTGGCAGGTGGAGGAAGGCCTGCCAAGAGGCGTCCAGGCATCCAAGCATTTTGTTTGAACATTTGGTAAGCAGCCGTGCTCCTCTGGTAATTCGTACCTGTGTGTGCACCTGCGGGTGTCGGGTTCCCTCTGCCTGCTGTGCACCTGGATCTCTGTTTATGACTGCTGGAGGAGTTCTGCTGGCCTGAAGTCACTCACTCACTCTGACATACAAGGAGCCTCGTCCAGCAAGTGCGAGTAGTTTTCTAACCTTCATGTACAAAAGAAATCCGGAGTTGAAGGTTCAGTTCACATCCTCGTAAACTCTCCTGCCGACAGACGGTTCAAGTGTGTAAAAACTCCTGCTGTTCTTCGTCTCTTTCAGTTTTTTTTGTACTTTTCTGCTTTTCCTAACTGGCCTGTGTGACACCAATCAGAAATGTAAACACTTGTCATGATGCAACACCTTTTGTGCAACTGTGCAGAAACACACAAGGCTCCAATTGACGGGGTCACATATGGGATGTGCTCCTAAAGTCGGTATCATTTTACAAAAGTAAATATTAGCCGATGTCAGGAGCGTTTACGCTGTAACGGCAGGCCTTTAGCTCTACTTCCCTTTAAGAGCTTTCTCTCCCCTCTCCTTCAGCCCTCGTGTAATCCCCGGTCTCTCATTACCCAATCTCCTCTGCTGTTCTCTGCATCTCCTCTCAAACTCCAGCAGTTTCTGACAAGGCCCAGTCGTCTTCCAGACAAACCCCATTCCCCCCATATTGAAAATCCCCCCTCTTCCTTTCCTCCTGACACAATATGATTAATCATTCCATTAACTGATCCACTGTCTCTGGATTGTTGCGCTTATGATACGACCTCAACCGTTCCCCGGGGAGACACACAATCTTCAGGACGTCTTCCAAAGCTCTCAAGCAAACTCTCCTTGTCTTTGTTCACTACACGCCTAAAACAGCTGTCATCCAATGTGGGTTTGACTGTCTGTCACTGAATTGGCCCCAGGGTGAGGAGACAGAGTGAGGGAATGTAACTGGTTCGGAAAAACCCTAAAATACTGTTGGAACTAAAAGAAAATGTGAAGTTAGGTCGTAGGTAAAATCTGGATTGAAGGCATACACGTTTAAGGCTGTTTATGAAGGGTTTATATGAAAGGGGGGGTATTATGCTAATTTCAAGCTTCATATTTCTCTCTGTGATACCTGTGGAGTAGCTTAGCATAATTTACAGTTAAAAAGAACTCATCATTTCTCTCACACTGGTGCTCTGTGCAGGCCCTCATACAGCCTCTGCCTGAAACGACTCAGTCAGCGCTGTCTCTTTAAGAAACCCCGCCCCTACAAGCCCGCTTTCTTCTGATTGGTGTGTAGAAAAAACTGTCGGAAACCTGTGCTGTGTTCAAAATGCCATACTATACTCGCTGTACGTACTGATTTTGCCAAAATGTAGTACAGTATGCAAACAAAAGCAAAATGTGCAGTAAGGAGAAAATGCCCGGATGTCGTACTGTTCGGAGAAAATCTCCAGTATGCATCGGACCAGACATTGCTTACTGTATCCCACAATGCATCGCACTGGAACGTTACAGCGGCAGTTGAAATGGCGGACAGTAGCAGCATCCCAGCAGAAGGGGGCGCTTTAGCCATAGAAGTGGCGGGTATTGTTTACTTCCGCCTGGCGTAGCATACTGCAAAATTAATTTGAAAAGCTCCTCCATACTACATACTACCGCCAAACGCAGTGTGCAGTATATAGTATGTAGTACGGCATTTCGAACACAGCCCTGGTGTTCACAGCAGCCCGCACACTGAGCTGAGAGGTCTGGGGATTAGAGGTCATCACGGGTCCACCTGAGACCTGAGCCGTGACCCAGACGGGTTTGGGTCCACGTTTTATGTGGCCAACCAGTTGCGGGTCGGGACTCGTTCTAGAACCCCGGGTCTGTTCAAAATTATGTGTTATACCCGAGTGGATCCAGGAAGACCTGGGCGTGATTAGAAAGCGCTGGTCATGATGAAACAGAGAGTACAAGCAATCAGGTGGCATCAATGACCAGTGCTCCACCGCCTTTTGCTCAGGAGGCGAAGGGTCAGATCAAAGGTCAGACTCGGACAACACGGATGATAGCAAACTAGAAATGCTAACGTTAGCAGCCGTGGCAAAGAGTAATCGTTATCATTGTTCAAAAGGACAAATAGTCGAAGCTATCTTTATTATGCTAGATGCAACAAAACCTCTAATGGAGCCACGCATTTGTCATCCGTCTGCGTGACAGCAAGTGGACTTTTAATCTGAAATAACTCGTGGATTAGCTTTGCTGTTTTTATCAACACCACATGGATAACAGAAAAAGAGCCACAAAGAGCAACACTTGAGTCGTAAGATACTGTGAGTAAATACTCCTCTGCTGGTTTTACATTTGATATTTATTGAAACAAAGTAGAGCATTGAGCCAATTTGTAAAAAGTAACAAAATATCCGCTATAACACATTAACAAACCTCAAATTCATGGAGAAGCTTATAAATATACAAAGTTGGATTGGTAAGAAGAGTCTGTCTACGGAGAATCATCACAGGGATAGTGAGCAGTTAACTGAGTGGTACTGGAAATCTGTGCGGATGATCACATGTGAACATCTGTGACGTATATACGAATATAAAAGTGAAACAGTAAAGCTGAACATGAGTGAGGAGAAAGGATGTGAAGTTCGAAACAATAAGGTGCATTTCCCTTTACAAAAACAGTGAAGAGCCGCGTTAGTGAGAACACCATGTACAAAGTGAAGACTCGGGAGATGTCTGACTACATGTTGATCTATGATGGAGATGATGCTTTTCTGTTCTGGCTAAAGAAAATAAATACAGTTTACTGATTGGTTGGATAGACATACTATATACACAGAGCATGGAATATTTCACCACTGTAACCACAACATTGCCCATATATATTCAAACCATGTTACGTATTGTAGAGTAATGGTAAATTGATAATTAATATGGAGAAGAATGTAGGCTATAATATTGATATATTTACTGATGCACTGTAAAAACAGCTGAACAGACGCATACAGACGGGTTTCAGCCTCTGTATCAAAGTGCATAATGGTGGAGGGCGTGTTGCAGCACCTTGGGGACTCTAAGGCTTCTGGGACAGCTTAATAAACGGCCCAAACCCCAAAACAGCCCTCGTATTGTACCCATTGTACTCCAAGGACTCGTACCAAACAACAGGTCTCCTTACCCAACATGTGGTGAGAGGGGACAGGCAGACTTCAGGAAGGATGTGAAGGCTGCTTTGGTTCTGGGCCAACGTAAAAAAAACATCCATACACTACAGTACAAAGTCTCAACACAGTCATACTCAAGGACATAATCAAACGAAATGGGAAGCACAGTCCAATTTCGCAATCATTTGACAAGAAAATTGGTATTTTTTGGACTTTAAAAAGGGTGGGGGGGGTTTGGTGGGTGGGGATCTCCAGCCACTTTCAGGCACTTGGAATGGGTTAAAATCGGCTGGTGATGTCTGGGCCATATAGAACATAACAATCTCAAAATAAATATTTCACGATACTCTCAGTTTCTGAAGACATAACATTTTTTTTTAAAGAAAAGAGTCAGTCTTTTTGCAATGGCATAATTGTTTAACTCTATAAATATAATTTATATAGTTTCTTTCTTCCATTCTCTCTCTGTGTACAACTCCTTTCCTCCGCTGCTCATGGGTGCACACGGATGTATGCCCATCGTCTGCAAACAAACACACACAGGCTGCGCTCCTCTCCTCACTTGCAAACGAATTGGTCTACGATTTTGGTGCATCGCTTGCATTTGACGTAGCAGCACCAGTGGAACTTGCAGTGGCAGCGCTCCACTATCTGGGCCTTGTACTGGTCGTAGCCGCGGCCGCAGCACATCAGCTCGCACCCATCCATGCCCTCCGAGGTCTTGTTGCAAAGGCGTCCCACCGTGCCCAGGGAGCCCGTGCTCTGGTTCTTCAGGCAGTAGTCTGGACTGGACTCGATGTACACCAGGTCGTGGCTGGTCGGAGCGTTGAACTTGCTGTGCATCTGCACCATCTTCCCACGCGTGTTTAGCTTCATGGCAGCCGCGCTGTCGTACTTTTCCTTCAGCGCGTCGCCCACTTTGCGGAAGTCGGCCAGCTGCAGCCAACAGGTCTTAAGGCTGCAGGAACCTGAGACCCCGTGGCACTTGCAAGACACGTGGGCAAGGTCGGACACCGTCTGAGAAGGAGGGAAGAGAAATAAGCGGATTAAAAAACCAGATAAGGACTTTTATTCCTCTGGAAAACTGCAGAAAAATGTCCAGGTTATGCATGTGTAATGTTCCTAACATGACCTGTCTGCATAAATATTTGCACAGTGTGCTGCTCATGATCTCATAAAGGCATCACTTTGCCACGAAGAGCCGAATGATCCTGTCCATATCTCCAGAAGTGCATTGAATAAAACCTTGTCCTCTCATTTACTTGAAAGGAAAACAGCATGGCAACAGATATCTGGCATTATGTTTCCTTTGAGGTCTATTCAAGATTTTTTGAAAGGAACAGAAAGCCAGAGCTGCCTCCGATGACTCCGTCTACACACAGATCAAAGCCTCCGGAGGGGAAACACGCAGAGATGTTACACACATGATCAGCAGAGACCTGTTTGACCACCTGGATTGTCTCACTTCTAATGCATATTGCTTTTTGGGTAGCTTCCCTCTTATATGATGACAGCTCAAGATCTGTGTGCATATAACCCCACTTTCTTACCCTCCTTCCAGCCTCGTTATTGTGAAGATTCATCAGCAGCCGTGCGCTCTCATACGAGCCCTTCGGGTAGCTCTTCTCCCTCTCGCGTGCGTCCACAAACTCCTTGGAGAACCTGTAGCCGTAGTTGAGGTTGTCTCCGCAGCCGCCCCACAGCCAGTCTCGCGGCAGGTCTTTGGGGCGAGCCGCGCGGCTGCACCCGCAGCTGGAGAGCTCCCCCTCTCTGCAGGCACGGCTCACCGCGTTCACCACCCCTGCTGCGCTGATGGCATAAGTGAACGCCGTCTCTCGGCTGCCTGCGGAAAACAAAAACATCAGTAGATGAAATATGTCTGAAAGCATGTTCATCCATCTTCTGCTTCCATTCTTGTAGATTATGCATGTGTATTTATTTTACACTGAATTTCTGTCACTGTCATTTAGCTGTAAGTATCTGTACAGTGTTATGAGATATGATGTCATATGACAGCATAAACCATACATGTAAGATTACAGAGCGCTCCAGCCAAGTGCTGCAGGCTCCTCATCACCAACACGTTGAGCGGTGGAATCTGGTTTGCTGTTATTGGGCTTCAGCCAGAGAGAGGACAGCGCCCTCCAGTGACAGAGATCCATCCTAACAAGCAGCTTCAATTTCACCCAAAATTGAAAGTGACAACAGCTCTTTTACTTCATCCGTCATGACTGAGTGATTCTGGAGCCATTGCTCATTAACTCCCACTGTTCCTACCCTCAACATTTCCTCTGTAGAGACGCAGAGGTTTGGGCCTTTAAAGAAGAAGAAATACACGTAAGCACTTCTTTGCTGTCACTAAACGCTCGATCCATTTCTACCGCTGTAGACCAGAAGAGATGAGGAGGTAGGTAAAGAAGAAAAAGCCGACCTAACTATGAGGCCACGTGTTGACATTGAAGAGCGCGGCTGCTACAAAATAAAAGAATGCGCAGCTCATATACCTGCTGGGTCAAAGCTTTAGAGAGCGTGCTATGATGACAATAACAGATGGACAGAGAATGGGAGATGAGGGAGGAGAAATAAAAGACGTCTAAAGAGATAAGTCAAGAAAAAGATATTAAAGAGAAAAAAGAAAAGGCCGGATAAATGAGACGGACAGATGCCCTTCATATCACAAAAGCAGTAAAAGACAACAAGGGAGCGGGACAGGAAAAAGGAAAAACCCAGCAGGAATACTGGTACTGCTTTTAATCCAGCTGAGGATATTGGTCTAATAGTAGACCTGTAGACAGACAACCTGTCACACTGCTGCCTCCCCTTCCCCTGTACCCCGCCCCTGGAGCTCGCCAAAGCCAGGCAGGAGGGACGGCCTGACCCAAACCGCACCAGCACCTCCCAGAGCTCAGCTTTAAATCACCAGCAGTCTAAAGCCTAAGCCAGCAGGAAGAAGGACTGTAGGACAGACTTTCAGACGGACAGCTATAGAGGGGAGGACATGTTTATTTGGCCCGGAGTTGGCTTACATAGGAGCAACGCTGGGGAGGGAGAAGAGGGATGGGAGAACGGAGGCTGATGAGGATTCTATGAAGACTGATCTGTGGAGGGGGAATCAGCAGCGCCAGAGACACCGACAACAGGAACACATGTGTGCACACAATCTAACGCACAATAGACTCCTTATTAAAGCAGATTTAGACTTGCTTTAACCCACATTTAAAAATTATCTTAGTCGCTTGCAGCGTTACTTTAAAAAAAAAACGCATAAAGCCTCCTTTCTTAAAGCAGCTTCTTGGTTACTCTGGATCATTTTCAGACCTCTGCATGATCAGTTTTCAGCGGAACTACTTTCTCACAAAACAAAAATAGTCCCAAGAAAACTGTTGACGGTGTGTTTTGGGGATTATTCAGTGGAATGGGAATATTATTTCTGGAAAACAAGTTGGTGTTGAGTGCATTAAAAGTTATTTTGCAAGCTGAGAGCTCGCAAACGAGATTCCATTCACCATTTATCCATTTATTTTCAATGAGATGGGAGCGGAAATCTGAAATAATCTGGATAAATGTGCGTTTTTTTGTTGCTGTTTTAGCTATCCGATATTTTGGTGAACTGACCCTTTAAAATCTACCAACACAAACAGAAATCTGCATGCCTCACTTAAGCAGGATTTGAAAGAGCGCCAACATCTAAGCGCCACAAGCGCTTTCAGATTCAGATTTTGCCAACATGCAGCCAAAAGTCTCCCCCACGCTGACGTCGCATAGATTCATTAGAATTCAGCGGGAGAGTTACGATCAACAAACCACCTTTACATTAGCCCCTGAGGTGAAGCCTCACGTCCAAAGAAAACAAAAAAAACATGTTAAACATCTTAAATAAAAGAATCCAAAAGTGGAATTTGCTTTCAAGAGGGGATTGTAAAGCTTTTGAACTTCCTATAAGAGATCTGAGACACACACACAATCACATACACAGACAGTGTAATCACTGACAAGGTGATATATTGGTGCATGCACTCACTGCACTCCCGTTACTTGTAAACACAGGGCAGCAATACTCCACCTCCGCAATGTGTGTCTGTGTGCGTGTGTGTGTTACAGGAGATTAGGTTGTCTCGCATTCATCGGGGGAAAGGCAGATTCTCTGCCTCCCTCCTGCTGCATGTCGGGGGCTGGTTTAGCAGGCCAAAGCCACATGTGATTTATCCAGCAACCTCACCCACCAGCTATTCCCTCCACACAGCTGCTGAGAATCAGCAGCTCCATACATTTCACACACACAGAGGGAGAATCAAGAAGAACAATATGTCATTTTATACATCTTTGCGCTCTTACCTATTTGCATGACCCGTCCAAACACAGAGGAGTTGTCCACCGTGCTGCAGTTCCAGCGCCGGTGTCTGAACTGGTACTGGCACTCTCTGATGCCGGTCTTGGCCCCCTCGCCGATGTACTGCATGTGGTCCTGGTAGAGCTGGCACAGCTTCTTCTGGCCCTGCGACAGGCCCACCAGCTGGCTGCACAGAGGCTGGGCACCGATGATGTAGGCCTCGGGGATCAGTAAAGGGTTCATAGCCAGAGACCTGCATGAGGTGAGGACATAATAATACAGTTGTTTTCACTCAGTCGCCATTATTACGCAAATGTCTGCAAGTTTTCAGGCCAAATACACAATCAGCAGCTGATTTCACTTGACTAATTCCTCCGTCTCACGGGTGAAGTTATGTTAATCAGAGAAATGAGGGGCAGTTATTTATTGAATGGAGTAAAACCTGCGTAAACTTTCAGCAGTGTGCTATTTTTGGGCAAACAGCGATGAAAGCATAAATAAGCAAAGAAAACAAGAGTCAGGGAGAGAAAAGGGGGAAAAAAGGGACATTTAAAGTAAAAGGGGAGAATACAGAGCGGGTTAAGTAAATGCTGTTTAATAAAGAGCAGCCATTAAAGACAATGACTCCTCATCACAGGTTGCACAGCAGTTCAAACAAAGCGTCTAGTCTTTTCGGATTTATTTTGAAAGTTTTTAGACGCCTTTAGGAGGCAAACATCTGTGGTATTTAACTGAAAAATAAAAATGGAAGGAAACCAAAAAATAAACATAATTTTGAGTAGCAGAAATTTGGTTTTCCTGTTTTTATTTTGATAAAAGCCAGCAATCCTTTGAATTTAGCCTGTGACCACTTGGCATTGTCCTGAGCCAGACCCCAGGCTGGGAAGCGCTGTGTTAAAGCAAAACATGTAGCTGACTAAATATGTTTTATTCTAATTTATTTCTACCATTTCTACACTTCTCAACATGCTAAAGTGCCTGTCATGATGACTGTTTACTCTGATGTACTAAAGTTGTACGCCTGATTACAGTACAAAAGAAACAAGTCGTTATTGTGTAAGAGGCAGAAAGAGAAATTAAAAGTGGACTGGAAGAGGGAAACATGCAGACTAACACAGCAGAAACATGGAGAGGGGAACACTAGCATGAGCATCTGGTTCCCGGCCACAGGACAATTAGAGCAGCCCATCCCTGAGCCCAAAGAGAAAGACAATTAGCCCCCAGTGTAACCCGATCGACTGGGGAAACTCGGCAGCCAGGGAACATAAACGGAACACACACAACATATACACAGAAGTGCACACGGGAGGAAAAAAAACTAAACATACACATATTCTGTGCGCACATGCAGACTGACACACATACAGTCGGCCTGCCCGCTCCTCCGACTCTCTAAATCATTCACACCTGTGTGTCCTCTCCGAGAGGAAACTGAAAGACACACACAGTTTGGGCTCCAAACTCAGCTTTCCGAAGGGTCTGCGGTAATGTGCGAGTCCTCAGCTGGGTTTGTAATCCAACACTGTATTTGAACTTTAATGTAGTCGCCTTCAGAGCTGAGCCCATTAGACATGTTTATCTGTGTAAATCCTCTTCAAATTAATTGTTTGAATTATTATTTTCATACACATGAGCCCATGAACACATGATGTCACCGCTGGCTTTGATGTGCTCGTTTGAGGTAAATAAAATCTTACAGGGAGAGTTTGGGTTTCCTGTAAATGCTGCATGTTGTGGGATACACAATCAAGCACAAGTGCAGAAATTAGAAACACACAAACAGGATGTATAGAGTGGCTTTAAGTAGTACTTCTATGATGACTGGTCAACACAACTTTCCCCCTATCAGGAGTTCTCTGTGTGTTTAAGGGCAGCAAATATAGACTTTACTAATAGCAGCAGGATGTGTGTCTGCGAACACACACACACACACACGTAGATTCAGTCACACACGGTGTTCGTTTTCGCACATATTTGAACGCCGACTCATAAGCCGCAGCATTCTATGTTTTCTATGATATTCATAATCTTGGTTTGGCAATATGCAAAGAAAGAAAATAAAGGGGGGAAAAAAGGTCTTCCTGCGAGGCTAATGTGCTACAGTCAGCATGTTGTGTTATTTCATGTGTGGTGCAACTGAAGCGGAGGACGCTTACTTAACAAACACGCACACACACTCTCAGACACGAGCCTGAAACTGACTTTGAAACTAAGTAAAACACGAATTTAAACCCTCACTTTTTTTGGACATAAAAAAATCAATAAAAATGTAAATTTCTGCCTTTTTTATGTTTTTTTTCACCACATCTTATGAACCCTATTTACAAATATGACTCATGTATGAGTGTTAAAAGAAACTGACAATCTCCTCTGGCTGTATTACAAGTAAACACACATGCACAACTAAAGCCACACACACACACACACACAAAGATATAGTGTACATTAAGAGAAAATTAATGCATACCACCATGAGTTGGCCTCCACCACCACCTGCATGAGGAGCGTGAGGAGTGTGAGGGCAAACACACAGTGCCTGGAGTCCAACACTCTGCCAAAGGGCCAGCAAACCGGCCGACGCGTACAGCCCAGCCCCAGGTTCATACTGCCGCTGATCTGAGGGAGGACAGAGGAAAGATGCATGTCAGTCAGCCTTAATGTGCACCACACAGGAAAAAAAAGACAAGACAGATATATCTATGATGTCGAAATGTATGAAGGGAATGCAGGGAAAAAATTCTTTCAGCTCTCTCTCTTTTTTACATGCCAACAGCAGCGTGCTTGTGTGTGATGGGAGCCCTGAGGCCATCAGAGCTCGCACAGCAGAGCAGAGCAGAGCAGAGCAGCGACTTGGCAGCAGGTCTGAGTGTGAATCACAGAAGACTGATAGACGTGCAGCCGGAGAAGACACAATGACCATGAAACCCCATCTAGACACATTCCTGACAGTCCACTTTACTCAGAGAGAGACACACAAAGACACACACTGACAGAGCCAGGCCTGGTACAGTATGTGTGTCTTACTTTAAATCTGTTTTAGCCTACATATTGTCAGACCTGAATTGTCTCAGATTAACCGACAAATAAGACAGTATTTTTAAGGCAAAGATGGTGAACTTACAAAAGAATAAATACATCTAAAACATGGGCTTAGAATGAAAACATGATTCTGTTTTTATGGTCTACTTTTCAATCTGTGCCAGGTTTTTTATTTTCTTCACTTACCTAAATAAAGTTACAACCATGGGAAATTAAAATTATTTAGTTCTACAAAGTTTTCATCATACTAATGAATTAAATACATTTTAAAAAACATCAAAGAAATAAATATAAAACATGGAAACTAAAAATGTTACATTTAATTTTTAAATACAGCTTCTTTAAGGAAATTAAATGTGAGGGTATATTAAATAGGAAATACGCATGGTGATGTCTGCCAATAATTATTTTCATATTAATTTTAATTGTTTTAATTGACTGTGGATCGGACTGAGAGCAGCCACGTCAGCGGATGATAGTCTATGGCCTGATTACGCAGAGACGCTGTTTGCCTAACTTAAAGTAAAAGAGAAATAAGCGTTAAAAAAAAAAAGAAAAGTTTCCTGCAGACAACTGCATGGCTTTGCTGAAAAAAAAGTTTGGTTGCTATGCCGGCAGAAATTGAGTAAAAATAATTACCCTTTAAATCTAAACCGGTGTGCCAGCCGTGTGTGAATGTTGGGACTGAGAGCAGCTCTAATTTGTCACGCTGTGTTATTTTCCAGGTTTGAGTCGTGCAGACCTGGACCTGCCTAATACTCATTAGAGACGAGGCCAAGTTCACCATCACTCACTCCGCGCACGCGCACGTACCCACGCACGCACGAGCATGTGCTTGCAGTTTGTGCACTGCTTAAATAGAAGTTGTGTTATGTTCCTTGCAGATCTTCTTCATAAATTAAAGCAATAATCCGCAGAGGGCGGCAAGTTTACACTGATTTTAAAGCAACTAATTGTGGCCGTTATGCCAGGAAGTGGACTGAAAATTATATTTTAATTTGTGGATAATTATGTTACACAATTAAATATTATTTTGCAACAAGCAGTACACTCAATTAGGAGTGAATCAACAGCTGCAGTGACAAGTTTCATTCTGCATGTTCACATTTTAATTTACAGTCATTATGGCACAGGTGCGCGCAATTATCTGACATGCCACGACTCAGTCTCAGCCAATCAGAGCAGAGAACGGAAATTATTCGTTTTAGGAGACAAAGCATCGATCCTTTCTTTTCTTTCTTTAATTAATGTCTTAAAACAGTTTTAATAATGTCAGTGGCTGCACCTATTAAACACTGTAAATCACATTTATTTTAATTAAACAGTTCTGCGTTTGGCATCTTAACTGCCATCTGCGCAAATGCTGCGCTCCGTGACCCCTACAAACGGTTTGGCTCGAGCGAAAAATTCATGCAGCTGGAGTGAAAGACTGACGACTACCTTGCTGGTTTTTGTCGGTGGAAGAGGCATAAAATTGAGCAAATTTCAGGAAGAGACCAGTTAGAAAAAGGTCGTCCAGATGACAGCAGGCGCTGTTTGGTTGAAATGGATGATTTAAGAGGCTATTTTAAAAAGACCATATGAGACTAAATCGAATTTAATTAAACGTGACAGTTAAAGAACATTCGTAACACACTGGTTATTTATTTAGACATAATGTCATTGATTTATTTTGCTTTTGTTTTTGTATTTTTACTGGCTGGAGCTTCTGGCCAAACCACCTAAAATATTTTTATAATTAAATATAATAGCACTTGAATAATTTTGGCCATAAAAGACTGTGTGGACGTGAAGATCGAAGGTGATATGAGTGCCAAATTAACTTTTAATGAATGACAGGGCTATTTGAGGGGGATATATTTACAGTATGGCCTTCATCCTTAAGCCTTTGAATGTGACGATTTATTTTAGAGTTTTTAGAGGAGTATGATGTGTTGGTTGGGCAATATATGTATGTTTAATTCATATAGCATTCAAATAAATCTGTGCCACTTTCATTCAAACTGAATGTCACTGTTATTTACATGACTCATTGGTGAAGTATTATCCGCATTTATTAGCACAGAAAGAGGAGTCTCCTCTCCTGCCTGCCCTGTTGTTTCAAAAACCAGGAGAGGGAGCCAGGTACAAGGGTTTGATGAGGAGGAGCAGCACAAAGGACATTAACTGACTTAAATGGGGACCGTTAACAATGGAGAGGAAACGCAGACCTGTTTTTTCCCATACGTGTGTACTGAAATATAAATAATTTATAGTTCTTTTTCGCTGAATTCATTATTCGACCAAACAGACATATGTGGGTCACAGGTAATGCAGTGGTTAGGTGGGAAGCACAGTTCACAAATCACATCTGTCAAAAACCTTTTGTCCACATACGACAAGCACTATTAGTCCAAAAAGGTCCCACTGAAACACGCTTTTTCCTCTCTTTAAGATAAAGTGCGGCTGCACGGATGGGAAAGTGAAGCAGGAGACCTGCAGGCTACTCACCAGGGAGCACAGCCCGTTAGAGGTTGTAATCCACTTTCTGCAGACGATATCAGACCAATAATCCCAGTGCAGGCCAGGTGGATTTAAGATTTCCTTTTCCGCTGCAGTGCAGACAAGTCCGCTCGTTTATCCGGATCTCTTGGAAAGTGCTTGATTGGGGATGAAGCTCGTGTAAAGCACAAAGTTCTTCAGGTTTGTTGTTTGGCGAACAATCAGTGAATGCGCTCCGTGCGCCAAACAGTTCAGTGAGTTTGTATGAAGCAGCGGGATGTATAAAATGTCCAAAAACAGTGTAAGGAAATGATCAGTTCCTTAAACGAATCAGTGCGTGACTTTACGGTTAATATTAACAAGTAAAACCATCTACGGCAACCCAAAGTGCCAGCGGCGGAAACGTCAGATGTCGATTCTCTTCTAATTGAAAGCGGCCTACTTTTACAGTCCCTATTCAGATAAAAGCTGTTCCAGATTGCAGCTAGACTATGTCAAACCTAAAACATGGGAAAGCTTGTTCTGAGCACTTTAATCCAGCCGCTAACACGCTCAGGTCATAGCGCGTTTTACCTGCGGAAAGATCCACACGGTGATCCTCGCCACAAACGACTTGTCAATTTACCTTCCATTCTGTGCAAAAACGACTTTGACAATTCCTCCGCTCGACTTTAAAGTCCTCACATGCAAAAACAATAAGTCATCCGCCTCGCAAAAAGAAGAAAAAAAAAACAGATGCCACAATTAATCGGCTCCAGACAGTATGCTCCAAAAAAAAAAACTTTCCGCGCGGACTATCTCCAAACAGTGCGGCTTGGCGAGCGCGCGCGGTGCCAGGGGGAGGAAAAGAGCACAGCGTGCGAACTACAGCGGCTTTGCCCAGGCTCCGAGCCTGTCGTCCTCCCACACCGTGTGTGTGTGTCTCTGTGTGCTCAAGTGCAGAAAAGTATCGCCGACTATCCCTCCCTCTCTCCTGTTCTCTTTCTCTCTCACCTGCCTCAGTCGCCTCCTCTCACAAACTAGCAAACTGTAGCATGGATGCGCAGCGCTAGACCTTCAGATGGCGCATGCGCCTCACATTACTGCTCAAATCCCCCTTTTTCTCCTGCAAGTCACCAACTTTGAAGGAGCAAGGAATTTGAGTGTAGGTAAAATTGTGGAGGGAGCGCGAAGGGCGGAACAGGCTGTAACAAAACAAGCGTCTCTATTACCTAAAATAAACTTATAAAGCACCCGAGGCTATTACCCTATCCATACCAGAGCAGAGTTAGGATTTTCACTGGCAGCAGATCGGGTTACCACTCAGTAAAATCAGGACAAGCAGGTCCATATTGTGTGCTTATACAGACCGCTCTCATCACCTGAAGGCCTTTGAGCATTACAGTCATTACGGTAATTATTATTTTATGGTACATTATCTCAAAACACGCTGGAGGAATCCTTACATTTGGATTTTTTTTTTTAAAGATGAGTGTCAAGGGGCAAAGTGTGTAATGGTTTCACATGTGTCACTGTACATTTCTCAGCCTGGACACACTGAAGGCATTCAAAGGTGAGTGCTGTGTTATTTTCAATTGGCCTGGACAGAATTTCATGTGGATTGAGGAAATAGAGATAGAATAACAGTGAGAAAAGAAAGTAAAACAATGCTCAAATTAATGGAAGGGGGCAGTCACCTGGAGGTCTGGCTGCGTGCCTAAATAAAGAGTTGCCTCAGGTGATAGAGGGAGGAGAAAGGGAGGGGGAAAGAAATTCATTTAGACATTTTTATTATGCTGATCTTATTGTAGCCTTAGTCTCAGGATATGTGTCTGTGTTGCACATTGGAAGCTTATACTATTTAGCTCCTACAGTGTGGGAAAAAAACAATGCAATTTTGCTCTTTCCGGCCTCAAAAGCTTATTTGAGTGCAATCATTTTGTCAATTTTTTTTCCCAGTGTGTATATCTCCATCAGGAATGAATGTGACTGTAAATACCTGTGGCAGAATTGAGTGTGAAGTGCCTGCAAATCGTGCAAGAGGTCCATTCCCAGCTAATGTTACCATGGTGGATGCTGGAGGCTGCGACTGCGTCAAAGAGCACTTAAAACATGCTCAGCCACATTTCTGATCCCCTCACTACGCCTCCCTCCTCCTCCTCCTCCGCCTCGATCCCCCCCACGTTCCCTTAGGAAGAAAAACTGGGCAACATCTGGCTGAGTTTATGAGAGAAAGAGAGAGAGAATTGGTAGACCATGAAAACTGGGGAGAATTCTTTCTTAGGCAGTGCAAGAGTCTATTGTTGTAGTTGCCATTAGTGGCCGTGAAACTTTAATCTTGTAAGAAATACCCATTGTTGCGCTCAAATTTACCAATAACAGCGCCGATGTCAATGTTGACATTATTGTCTTTCTGATAAAACACATGTTGCAGTTCTCGTGAAAACAACTTTTATTCAAACAGAAACGAGCTGACCGCTGCGAAACACTGTGGAACAAGTCAAGGCTGTTAACCCCGCAGTCATGAGAGCGGCATGAAACCACACACACATGCACACACACTGTACAAAAAACTGTACATGTAAGGTAAGGGCCAATGGAAACACTGCTATACTGTTGAATATAAACACAATACTGTACCTCAGTGTCATCGCCTCCAGTACAGTGAAAAAAAGTCATGACACAGTGCTTTAAAATGCAAGTCACTTCATTATAAACAGATGAGCCACTCAGATTCACAGGAACAATAAAAAGACAACCAAGTAATACATCATCATCAGCGTAAGAAGTCACACACAGCTGAAAAAAAAGAAGAAGAGTGGCACTCAGACTGTTTCGGAAGTAGAAAAGCAAACAGAACATGATATCGGTTCATTAAACAAATGCACAGCAGGCTAAAAGAACACAAGGAGAAACGTATAAACAGACTCTTCTTACAGTAAGCTGGCTGAGCTGAGGTCAGCGGAGTTTCCTTCCCTGTTAATAAAGGTCCTGATTTTTTAGAGAGGATGTAAGCTGAGCCTCAAACTGTTTTTGTGTCGGGCATCTTAAAGCCCAAATTCACTTTTCTTGTTGATCTCTCCGCTGAAATTGGGAGATCGTCAGTTGACTGAGTAGTCCAAACAATTCAGACACAGTCCCATTGCAGTAATTTGTTTCAGCAGACAGGGTTGTCTCCTTTGGCACGGTACATTGAGAAGGTCTCTGTGGATTGCAGATTTTGAGGTCCATGTTGTGATATTTACAGAAGTTCGCTATTTAGCTGCAGATGTAAACACATTCATGCCATCATAAACCGGTCCAGGATTGGCATGGGTTTACGGTTAGTTCCACTGGCTCAGCTTAGCCACACTGGTAGTCGACAGCGGTGGAGTGATTGTCGCTTGATATGAAGCCAGAACTCTGTAGCACCGCAGTTCTGTAAATGAATCCAGCTCCCAGTCTATTGAAAACAGGCAGGGAAATGAAGGCAGTGGACCGCTTGCCAATACCTTGAAGCTCCACGCTGATGACTGATGCTCTGCTGAGGGACATTCACCCACAACGGGCTTAAGTACTCAGTGGGCCATTGCGTTTGTCAGTGAAGGAGACATTCATCGGTAAGATGGAGAACTTGTGACCGGCTGAACTTGTCCACATTACATTGAAATGCTGGCTTCTGGAGGTTGTGTATATCTCTTTATATCTGATGGCGGGGAAGTTTGGGCTTGGTGACTTTGTTTGCCTGCATTCGAAGCTCTTGAACCTCTTGGTACCTGGCTCGACGAGCAGCTGTGGAAAGAAACATTGAGAAAAAAAAGAGAATCAACCGCAAAGAATGAAAAACAAATGCTAAACTCCACACAAGGATATGAGGATGCATCATTTAGCCAAGGATCTTAAGTTGTTTTTAATTTCCTCCGTCATCTCCTGAAAGGTTACATCATACGATTACATTTCTCAGTAATGGACACGGAGGGCTCAGACTCTCAGGTCTATTGTACATATTTAGTTTTTCTTAGCCTTAGGTTGACCGTTTTCTTCCTCTAGCTGTCTGGCGAGCCTCCAGAGCTCCTTAAGAATGCCCTAAATGCAGTTGGCAGCAGCCCAAACATCAAGTGCTCATTAATAAAACGAAAAGAAAAAAAAAAGTCTATCGGAATGTGTCTGTTATTCAGGCCGCACAGCAGTCAGCAACAACTCACTTCTTTCCTGAGGGTTAGGTTAGGGGGAAAAAAAGGAACAATGATGTATGTCTAGCTCGCTGGGGGCGCCTCATTGGCTGAGCAAACAGGCCCCGAAATAACTACCAATCACGGAGGACGTTATCATCAGTCACTCAGAGAGGTGCACAGAGAGAAGTTAAATAAAAACATTGAATGTGAGGCTGAGAGGCGTGCGCAGGTACATCCATCTGCACAAAAGTACGATCAGTACTCCATGCATGGTAGCATCTCACATGTGAGAGTGTTGTGTATAAAGACAAATGTCAAATTGGTATGCCCAGTTGTGCACTCTTCCTGCCTCACTCTGATTGGCTGCCACGCAGAGAGGGACCATCCATTACAGCCAGGAGTAAATAAACACGCGCAGCAATTATAGTGCCATCATTTGTTATGCAACACAGGGCGTGTGTACGTGCATGTGTGTCTGCGCAAGAGCACGTTTGTGTTGTGCATGTGTGTTTCGGACGCCATTCTCAGGTTTCTTCGCCGTCGTCTGCACTTAAATTAATGATTCGAGGGCCAGAGAATCAACAAATATGGCCCCCGGCTGGGCATAATGGAGAGCATGACCTGCCCGTGGATGTGTTTGAAGGCCGCTCCTCTTTCTTCTCTGTCAACACCTCACTGCCTCCACACAACAGACGCATTCACCACACAAACTCACGTGTGACGCCTGCATTCGCCTTGTTAATGAGGAAGTGTGTGTCGCTTTACGCGGCCGTGAATGTGTGTACGCTTATCGGCCTATGATTATTTGACATGTCAGTGTGTTGTGACAGAGTTAAAATCAGATGGAATTTTATGTTCTGCAGAGTAAGTCGTGTATTAGTGGTCATGATTACGCCCGCTTTAGAAACATGTGACAAAGCAAAGCACATTGTATTAACCCAGAATGCAACAGCCGCACTCCGGATAATTTAGTGAGCTCATATGGCTCCTAAAGGCTGCTTAAAGCCGTTTCAGCCCAAAGGTCGTTGTCCGCAATTTTCTGCATCATCAGCTGCTAAAGACAGCAAAAAAAAATCCCCCCAGCTGCACACACAGCAGAGCACAAAGAGAAGACTTTAACGAGTTGTAGCACTTGATGGCCACTGCTTCTGTATCTGATTAAAATAAAATGTTGAAATAAGTTGAATATGATTGAAAACAACTGAAATTAAACCCCTCTGTGCTGACAGTTCCTTTAGATGACTCGTTCCAGTTGATATCTTTCCAGCGTTGGAACGATGTTTGATATAAAATTCCTGCTTATAATTTTTTAGCCAGCAACGCACAAGAGAGGACATTTGACACAAAGTCGTAAACACACATGGAGATGTCATTTATCAGACAGACACTGGCCATGTGCAGCAGTTTCGCTGCATTAAGACTGTGTGTGTAGGGATGTGATAGATCGCACTGTTATATCCGAACAGAATCTTCACAGCGACGGCTACTGATAAAACTTTAAAGGAGAAATTCGCCCCTGGCCACTGTCAGTCAAAGCTGGTGTTCTCTGTAATCGATAGAAGCAATAATATTTGAAATTGCCGCCAAAGCAGTGGAGAAACAGCTCGTGGTTTCGCCCATTCTACATTCCTACAACACCCAGCGTGCATTGCGCCCCTCCCTCTGAAAGGAACAGCCCAGCGAGAGACGCTGGAGTGAAATACGACAGTTTGCCAGTCAAGGACATTGATCGCTGCAGGCAATGGCTCAGAGCGGTACAGAACCCGAAATACGACGAGAACATACCGGTGGACTGTTTAAAAAATCTTCAGGTCTGCAGTCTACATTTCAAACCTGACGATTTTGAACGAGACATGACATCAGAGGCGGGTGTCCTAGATTGAGGAAGTGTAGTTTAGCGAGCTTCCTGGCCTCCGCCAGATGACTCGTTTTACGTAGTCTGGTGGAGGTTTTCCAGGGCCCATTGGAGAAGCGGAGTGAAATTGCATTTTTTCCCTACCACAATGGCATTAGCCCCCCCTAACAGCATGAAAGGCCGGATGTTGATGGCAAACTGGCCCTTTAACACTTGACACTCACTCCATATGAATGCAAAGCTTCAATTTCAAAATAAAAATTCCCTCTCCCTCTTGCAGCACTCAGCCATCATCTCCTTCCAACTCCAATCAGCCATTCCTATCTTCCACTCCCTCCGTAACCCTCATCCTCCTCCCCACTCCTCCGCTCTCAGAGTGCTTGATGGTGGGCCTGGACAGGGTGAACACGTTCTCATATTAATATAGTTTTAGCCGGCGTCTGGAGACAGGAAAATGATTGACTTATCAAAATTGGCAAATGCCCTCTGCAGAAACAGAGGTCTAATTGAGGTGAGAAGCCATCCACACTGCTTGATCCCCCTATGTTAATCAAATATGCTTATTTTGCGACCAGTACTGTATATGTGCATACACAATGTACCATGTCAAAGCGGATAGATGATCTAAACGGTTCTGTAAGGTGTCTATTTTGTTAGTCCACCTGTGTTTTTCTACCACAACATACAAGCCTTGTCTTTCTGTCCGACCATCTTACTCGAGAGGATCGGATGTCGAGCCTGAGAGTCTGGATGTGAGCGGCCGAACCCCTTCTTGTCTTTAAGTGCTACTAATATAAACTGCCTGTTAAACGGATCCTTGCAGAGTTTGGGGACCACCAATGTTAAAGTGCTGCTCTTTCACTTGGAATTACCCTGTGGTTGGTGTCCTTTCACTCCTACAGAAAAAAGAGAAACACGGCAAATTAAATTACCAGTACAAAGATTGGTACACCACACACCCAACTACCCCCCCTCCCCCGACCTCGCCTCACCTCGCTTTACCAAAGGAGAGATGTAGAACAAGCCATTATGTTGTATGAAGGGGCATATAATGGACTGAAACACAGAGAGAAGTACCGTAAAATCTGGAATATAAGTCGCACTAGAACACAAGAGGTAGTCTGTTGTTTTCAACCCTATATACATTTATTTTCACTTGAAACAAATTACAGCCTACCATCTGTTGTCGCCATGTCGGGTTTGCAATCCTGCTAGCTACCCGCGCGGTAGTTGAGCTCGGCCTATGGTAACGTTGATTGTAGTGAGGATGGCGGCTGCACTGGCGATCATGACTGTGCATGTCTGTGACGTAGCCTTAGCTAGATTATAGCGCCGTTGTCTGGGTAAAATACCGTAAAACACTTAAGTATTTCTCTGCATTTTATGCTGGTATATTGGGCGCACTGGTTTATAGGATGCAGCCCACTTTTTACGTGTCTTATACACTCCTTTTTACGGTAAGGGACGACTAGCAGCAGGGCTGGTTTTCTCGCTGTTTGGTCTAAACTGATATTTTGCTGATGCAGGCCTACAATGTGACTACAGAACATATTAGGCTGGTGATAAGAGGGTCTATTTTTCTTTGGAAAAGGTCAGACGAGACAAAATGCCTTGCAAAAGAAAGAAATCACACGTCTGAATTATTGAGTGCAGTCAGTGGATATCTGGTTAAATGTGCTCGTTAAGCTTCTCCAATGCTTCATAGCAAGGCAGTGTCTGAGGTTATCCATTACAGCAGATGCGATAACATTTTTTGTCCAGTTTTAATTCATTACTCTGAGGTCACACTTTCCCATGAGCTATAAACTCAGATTATGTTAAAAAAAAGTTGTGTGCACATGTCCCATCCAATCATTTTGAAACCGAAGCCATCTAAAACCAGTAAAAAGATGTTATCCATCAAGCCATCCCAGGAAGCGAGAACATCTTCGCTGCAACAATTGCTTCAAGAGCTCCCTCTTTCTTCCCCACATTTTTCCTTTTTTCCCCTCTCGCTTTCTTTTTTTCTGCCTGACTTTTACAACTTCCTCCTGGTTGGGGCTGCAGCTCTAACCCAAACAAAACTCCATTTTTTAGTTATTGGCCCTCATGGCATGTAATGGAGAATCAAGCTAATTATCCCTACAGCTGTTTTCACTTGCTTTTTATGTAAGCAATACCTGGCTGATCCAGAGAGCAACAGTGAGGCCCTTCTTAGCGCTCCAGGCCTCCAGGCCGGCTGGAATTAGAGAGCAAAATGCCAGGTTTTCCTCCGCCCCCCCCCCCCGCCCCGATCCTGCCCGTGTGTACCCCTGCACCCATCTCCCTGCACACAACCCAGCCCGACACAACCCCCCGCACGCCCACAAGCTTCCATTTCCACTCCCTCATACACCTTTCACAACTCCGCCTTTGATGTCAAACAAAGCTGCTCTTCAACAGCTCGAGATGACAAGTGCTCATTTTCTTCCACTGATGGTGTCGGCAATTAATGAATGAGGTGAGCGAGGGTGTGGCTCGAATTCAATTGCAACCATCTCCTGCTGTCAGAGGACTGAAAAGAGAAAAAGACGAGGGAGGGAAAGACAGACAGACAGAGGGGTAAAGGCAGAGAGCGGGAGAGAGGGGGGTAAAGAGTGAAAGAAAACAATCCCTCAAAGGCTAATTACATAATTTCCTTCATCTGAGCAAACACATGCTGGGTGAAAGCAAGTGTGAGCAAGTCTCACAGATGCCAGGCCGAGAGGTGCTGAGGAGACCTACTAACACAGTCTGAGACGGCTCTTTAGCAACGGACAGAGTATGCTACCAAAGGAACAGAGCCAGATCTCAGAGGCAACATTATATGCACCATTTGGAGCTTTTGAGGGATTCATGTCCAAAACCTCAGTATTGATCCTCCCTTCTCCAGCGATCTCAGGCAAGGGAGACTCTGTGCAGATAAACAACTGCTGGTGTAATGTTTCCCTCATTACAGTTTGCTCTTCCCTGCAGCCAGAAATCTGTTCAGTCCAAACACCACTAGGTGGAGTTGACTGTTGATGAAAAAAAAAAAAAGGAAGAACATCTCATGTATCAAACTCATTAAACTCCCATAGAGAGGCAGCGTGCATCTGTAAGCGAGTCGGACAGTGTTTGCCGATTCTGAGCTTTTCTCTCGTTCCAGCGCTTCTTCGCGAGCGTGCGTCGACTCCTCGTACATCCTCAAACTGACATCTGGTTTGAGATGAACGGAGACAGAGCGGGGGAAAGACAGAAGGAGACACTGGTAGCAATTTCAAGACTTTTATTATTTCAGCTAAATTATAGTTAAGACTCCGCCAGCTACAGAAAGTAAAAGATCAATCCCTCCGTTTTTCCTCTCCCCCTCTTTCTCTCTTTTTTTTTTTGTCTCTAATCCTGTGAGGAATGATGGAGGGCTCTCTGTGGAATGGTTTCCTGAGTCCGGCCAAGGTGTGCCAATGTTCAAATGATACGGGTGGAATCTGCAGGACCCGCTCCTGATGCGGAGCTAGTTTCGACTTACTTCGCACACACTCACATACTGCATGTTTGCGTGCATGACAAGCAGAACAGGTACTTAAATGCTTAAGTTCATGCAAAGGCGCAGGCATTAGAGAGGAAGGTTGAAAAAGTGTAATTGGTGGGACTTGTTCAAATATTCATTTATATCTTAAAAGCCCTCAGGTGGAAAAGAAACTATGTTAATAAAAGGTTAAGTGTTCATGCAGGTCTTAAATACAAGTTTGCGCAACAACAATAAAAGGTGCGTGGATTCCTCTCTCCCCCCCGAATTCCTCTCTCCTCACTCCTCGTCTCTTGATCTGTCTCTCTTAATGCGCAGACTAATCTCAATCATTTACTCCTTTAAGCATTTTTATCACAGGATTCCTTCTCTTTCCCCCTCTCCTGTGTGTACACACACCATTGCACCTATATTCCCACCGTAAGAATAGCACATGGACACCGGTGAACTTGTGTCCCATAACAGCACCTTGACCTGCAGCTAAACCTCAAAGTGGCGCAGCGGCGGCGGCGGGCCCATCACAACTCAGGCCGCAGAGCCCTGAACGCGCCTGCATCCTGACACCAGCGCAGGCCCAGCCAGGCAGGGGAGACGAAGTGAAACCCGAGCCCACATTAAAGCACCTCCATCAGGTAGGAGATCAGGGGAGGCCTCCATGCTCTCAGTGTCTGCGGGGGTCCGGGCCTCTGAGGCCCTATCTCACCTCCATCTGGAAAGAGAATCTGAGGGTAGCCTGATGGTCTGATAAGAGGCCATGCCGACTGACACGGTAACAGCCTCTCACCCCCATTCGGAGAGAAAAAAAAAAAGGGGAGTGGATGCTAGCCAAGCTGTGGTGCACTCTCATGCGGGTGCAGGAGGGAGGGTGGGAGGCATGGTGGCATTTGCTTTGAAGGTTTGACCGGGTGCCTTGAAATGTGGTACGCCGCTACGCTTACAGAGACAACTTTATAGATCCTACATTAAACTCTCTTGTGATTTCTTTGCTCTCTGTGCACTTCTGGGAAAAAAGAAATGATGGACATGATTTCATAATTCATTTTTGTGTTTTATAACAGAGCAGAGTTTCCATGCAGGAGATACAGTGTGGGTTGGAGTCAGGACCTTGTTCCCGGAAAGCCGGAAAAGCCGGACAGAGAGCCAGACGCTTGGCGAAAGCCGACATTTGCACAGACACATATCTTCATTCATAATACGTGTTTTCTTTACTGTCCTGCTTTTTCCTCTTCATATTTTTGTTTATGTCTCCTGCTGTGCTCCTTAAAGCAGTCATCGCTCCGTTGTTTTCCAGGGTGCTATAAATGCTCCACCCTCCCCTTGATGTCTTCTCAAGATGAGCCCAGCTCCACTGACCCATCAGTCCTCACTCATGACCCGACTCGTCGCTTCCTCTCGCTCACTGGCCACAGACTCCCAGTTTCTCCATCTGGTTTTTATTGCCCATAGTTCAGCTGCCTCTCTTAACTGATTTGCCCTTCTACCAAACCAGACGGGAGACATGGAAGCATCTTTTTTTTCCTGTTCGGTGTTTCTACAGTATAAAATTAGATCTAAAAGCCAAGACTGAACAAAGACACTGGATAGAACAGAGACATCAAAAACTACAATCCATATTTTATATATTCCATCTTAACTGCTGTAACACACATGAATAATACTGATGGTTGATGACTGATTACTGAAAGCAATGCCGATTCTTGGACGAGAGCCGGATATGTTAATAGCCCGGGCAGTAGAGTCTGCGTGTGTGTGCGTGCCCCAAACAGATGAAGCCGCAGCTTTGGATGTTACACGGTTTGGTTTGGTCATCTCAGGTCCACTTCAACCGCTTAAAAAAATAAATGTGATCCTTCAGATCTCAATCTGAAGAAAAAACAGGCTCACCTTTACATAGGTGCGTTGGTGTGTGTATCTGCCCCTGCATGCTGGACCGGTGTTTGCCTATGAATCTGTATCTACGTGTGTGTGTGAGCGCGCGGGACACTTGTGTCAACAGAATCTGATAATAATTCCTATTCAGAGCCTCAAAGTATTTGAGGGTAGACAGGTTCAGGCAGAGATTTACACAGTCAGCTAAGATTTTTTGTTTGGTCATCAAACATTAGAGCCTCTGGCAATTCAGCGGTAACAATGCGTTCATTTATTCCTCGGGCAAGGGGTTAACTGATTTTGTTTTGTGCTTTATTCTCTCTTGCCTCATGCTCCAACATTATAGACACGGTGACCTATTTTACTCGTCTTTATTAAACCGATGTGTACAAACAGGATCTGAGACGGAGCGACAAAGTCGAGTTTGATGTCAAGTGGAGTGAGTGTGTTTGTGCTAGCGCAGCTGCACCGTGGTGCTTAATGCTATTTAAGTCCAGCCTCAGGAAGAACCAATCATGTTGTTGGCCGGGGAGTCTGTTTGGTGCTCCCGGGGTCAGTGTAGCCTCAGGACATGAGACACATAGGATATACGCTGGGGATAAAGAGGGAGGCTTTCCCAATGCCCGGTGGTCTGCTGGTGATCGCTGCACCGGTCTGACCTGTGTGTCAGTGTGAGAAAAAAGGGCTGAAGGAACAAAACAAAAGACGCCAAACAGCTAGAATTTTTAAAACATAAATCAAACTGAGGGGAGTTTTTTTGCGTCCATAAGCTCTGTGTGTGCATATGTGGTAGGTAAAACAGGCTGTGGGGTCCCACTGCCAGCAGGCAATGAGAGGAGCGGGAATAATCAGAAAAGAGGTAAGAGGGGAATAACCCACCTGAGCAGCCTCAGGGTGGAGAGGTAGGATGTGTGGCGGGGCATTAAAACAAGAGAGCGGTAAAGAGATGCGATGACACAGGCTGATGGGAGAGGGAGACCTGAAACACACACATTTAAGCGAACAATAGTTCAGATATCTGGGCCGGGAACGATTCCTGATATTTCACTCAACTATAAAAAGCCTCTGGAGCGCTAAACCCCTTAAAAATGTAGGTTTTTCACTGGACAAAAACCACCGACTCTCCCTGTGCAGCCGTCTTAAACCTTTTACGGCCTCTTGGAGCGCTCCGTACGACACTTCGGAAGGTTCCTGCCAGTGAAACTTAAAGGGAGATACTGCCGCTCGTAAATAAGCATCGTAGAAAGAGACAGAGGTTTGGCTGTGGCCGCTGATAGAGAGTAAATAATCCTCATTAGTTTTGACAAAGCGGATCATAGTTTTTTGGTATTTACAACTGAGACACACTGTACCCATTAAATAAGCACTGATAGAGACATGCACACTGTCAGCGCGAAGGCTCGCACTCTACTTTAGTCTGGCTGTGGGATTTATGCAGAAGGTTATGATGCACTGGCTCGCTAAATATGTGTTGTTATGATAGCTGAGGATGATATAGAGCGTGGCTGGGACTGTACTGTATGTAAACTTGTCGTCACTCTTCAATGAACTCAGATAACTATAAAAATATGACGTGATGTTGATATCAGGACAGAAAAAGAGATGCTGATAGTTCGCCCTGAAATGACCTCTGAAAAAGCGATTTCATAAAGTGTTTGCAGCCGTCCAGAAACTCATAAAATACGCACTATGAAATGTGTGTTTGTATCTGTGTGTGAACTTTTCTCCAGGAGGTGCTGGGAATAGTATCGGCTTAAGGCTGAAAGAATTCAGGCCTCCCAAGCAAGGTCATGTGCTGATGTTTAGTAGGAGCTTTCTCAGGTCACAGAATGTGACTTTAAACCATCACTCACATTACCCCACATCTTTGAGTGGTTCTGTTAAGGCAGCATACCCCACATCTCTACCCCGGTTTGCTGTAATGACAGGTGACAGCCGTCTCGGTCCGCTCACATAGTTGAAGGAGAAGTCAACCCAAATAGTTGCTCGACATGAAATGGACATTCATGGCGCTGTTGGTACCCTATGGGAACTTGAGGTAAGGTAACATAGATTTAACCTGAAAAGTCTGGAAAGTGTTTCATGCCGTAGAATAATATCGGTATTTTGGAATAATAAAATGTAAGCTGAAATATGAGTTGCTGATTTTGGACTCCTTCTTGCTTTTGATTCAACACATAAACACTTGAGGCTAAAGAATACGGCAAGCAATGCTACAGTAAAGCAGCAGTGCGTTCGAACTTTAAAGGGCACGTTCACATTTTTTTAAGTCTGTCTCGAAACAATCCTCACACACGCTTATGAAGTTTTAAACAAGTTTTGCCTGCTGTAATCAGTTAACCTGTTCATATGGGCTTTTTGAAAAGATCCTTACCTAATGGGTTCAAATGGAAAAGATGGAGGACAAAATCAAAAGCCCTCATTTTGTGCAAAGGTGCATTAAGCTGTTGTTCAGCTGAAGCTAATAGCAGGCTTTTTAGCACAGTCTTTTTTGTCTTTGTTTCCTTGCAGAGCTATATTTAAGGGAGTCGAGGGAACACTTCACTTCAGACCAGTGTTTTTTTCGTTAACAAAAATAACGACGAAAGGGGCGCTGCACGTACAGAGGCTACAGCCCTCGTCGCACTGATCGCAGGTTTGACTCCCGGTCTGCTGATCATTTGTTACATGTCATCCCCCACTCTCTACTCCCAACATTTCCTGTCTATCTTCAGCTGTCATATAAATAAATCCAAAAAAATAATCTTAAAAAAAATAAATAATAATTTTAAAAAATGTCGACGAAAAATGTTCATCAACATTCTTTTTCCATGACGAAGACGAGACGTTGGCGAGCTAAAAATAGATCGTTGATAATAACATTTTTGTTAACAAGACGAGACAGGACTCAAATGTTAGTGGTGGACTGTCAGACACTCAAAATGCATACTCCCCCCCGCTGTGTGTCTAATCTGTCCGTCAAAATACAACTAATTCACTCCGGTAACTGGGTAACCCGGCTGGAGATAACAGGTATCACAAAGGAGGTCATGAACTTTCTGTGTTAACTTTCTGCTTCAGGCTCTGTGTGCTCACAGAGAACGGGGCGATCATCGGCTGTCTGCTTCAGCGATGATGAATAGTGTGTAAATGTTTAGATGTGGTGTCTACATCGTTCATTTACTGTGCGGATGATCTGCTGTTAATTTGACCTGAAACAAACAGAAGAGGGAGACTGGAGGAGGGGGTCATATTTTCTCAAGAGAGAAAACGGTTTGACTAAAATGTGATGACTTTTTATTGAGTAAAACTGGACTAAAACTAATAAGCACTTAGTCTCACTCTGAAGACCAAGACTAAGACTAAATCTAAAATAGCTGCCAAAATGAACACTGCTTCAGACGGCTGAAGCCTCATTGCATGCATCAGCAAAGCTTTGGAATATATTTTTGCACAGGCCAAAACCAGGACTGTACATTTTGTCTCTCATAGCTTACATTGGAAACACAAAAGGAAAGGATCTATTAAAGCAGGAACAGAAGGAAAAATTAAGTAAAAGCAAAACATGTTTCAGTGTTCTTGTGGGCACCTGACTATTATTTTACGGCCGAGGAACATAAGAAAAATTGTAACCCTATGCTTTAAAAACGTGGGGGAAAAAATGTATTTTGAGTGCGATGCAATAGCTATGTAGGATGTTATTTCTATGGTTGCAAGAAGTGGTAAATGTGCCATGTGGTGGTCAAGCAAGGACGGCTCCTACCTCAGTCGCCCTGGCCTCGCTCTACCTGCTGCTTAGCTTAGCATCACCTCTGTTGAACGCTTCACAATTCCCACTCAGAACTTAACTTAAGAAATGTCCCCATCCCCTTCCTCCAACTTTTAACTCCACAGTGCAGCTCAGCTAAATAAATTAGCATCAGCCCCTGTAAGTGCTAGTACACATGTGTACAGTGTTTGTGTTGAGAGGGTTGTGTTTCACAGGGATAATTGCATTTTGTCTCTCCCCACCTGGACTCTGACACATGTTGGACAGCTCAGACAGACACGCCCAACCTTACATACTAATGTCAGACTGTCAGAGCACAGAGAGCAAGAGTTCTCGCCTGTTAGAGTTAGAAAGAGTCAGTCAGCGTCTCACATTTATGAATACACACATGCACTCTTATGGATCTTATGATTAAGGACTATATGCTGCTTTGCTGTCCTGCTAAATTTCATGTCTACCTCTCCACATCTGTTCTTCTTCTACCTTTGCTTTCGACTGCAAGACGAAGCGCATTTTTTGACTCCAACTACAAGTGAATGCAACAGCTCCTGCAGTAAATAAGACAAAAAACCCACAATTTAAAGATTTATGCACACTTACAAGCACGTTCATAGCCTAGCAAGGAAGCAGCAAATGACAAAGACCGAACAAGAGACAGAAACAAGCAGTGATGTTTAAAAAAACACGAGCGTAATAACAGTGGTTAAGGCGTGCTCTTTCATTGAGTAAATCTGTCCGGGGCTATTTCACACTGTAGGAATCTCCTGTCGAGCAGATCAAAGGCTCGCCCAGAGACGGGGCCTCGTACAGCGCACAAGGAACAGGTGACAGCTCCGACACAGACGCAGGCATTTACACGTGCACACGCAAAACCTACTCTACTATGAACAGCACACACACATGCATGCATATTTGAATGAACACACAGCGAGATCAGAAAAGCAGCGAGTGACAGCTCCTTTTGTGTGGAGACGAGCCTGTGGGGAAGTCTTTCTGCGGCGCTACGAGAGAAGCGTGCATCTATCATCTGAGCTTCGAAAACCACTTAAAGAGAGTCAATACAGGCTACACACACACCAAGTATGCAGCGGGTATGACAAAGTACATTGAGACCTTACAAGTATGAGCGTGACATGTACCATATGAGCAGAACAGTGATGAGACTAACACATGTACGGAGGACATCTCGCAAGGAATGGTAAAGAAGGCCGTGAGGGACTCGATGCAGCCTCATGATGGATAGATGTAATATAGAGCGGGCCATATCCAGAGGGGGTGAACATAAGGCTATGTCATCACTGGTCCATCTCTCTTCATACCTTCCATCACTTTTCACTCCCTGCTATAAACAGCAGGATGGGGGGATACTGTAACTCCCACACACAAGGACGCACAAACACACACAAGGACATATGCGCTCGCAGGGAAACACATGGGGATTCAGGCATACGTGCACACACACAGACCTTTAATTGCAGGAGAGTCCAGACATGCACACAAACGCATGCATGCATATACACAATAACATTTTCACAAAGAGAAATTAATCCCGGGTGGTCTCAGACGCAGCGATGTTTCCACTTGACAAAGCTCTGGTTTTGAAATCACGCGATCCGATTCGTACTGGGGTTCAAACTGCACACACACACACACACACACACACACACACACACACACACACACACACACACACACACACACACATCTGCAGTGTGATACCCATGAAATAATATAAAAGGGAAATAAATGTGTACAGAAGAGCAGGGAGACAGAATAAATGGCTGCAGGGCTTCTGGTGCTCACTCAATATCACCCACCGCACCCTCACTCTCTGAGTCTGAGCCTCTATCGAGCTAAGATGCTGTATGTTTAACACGGGAAGGTCCCACCTTAAACACAGCCATTATGGCCAATAGCGTTCCATGTTTTCATAGAATATGAGAAGATTACACAGCACTATGACGGGCCAATTACGTCCTTCACTAAAACACACCTCTGTACCAACAGCTCTCTAATGATGATGGCTTAAACGTTTTCACCAATAGAGCCCTTTCAGCTGCCCCGGCAGTCACACACAAACCGCTGGTATAGACATACACACACGGGCGCAGATGCTGACGGAGTCAAATTGAATCCTTGTGTTAAGTGTATAGAGCATCCCTCCGTACCACAAAGCTCTTTCTGTGTTTGTGTGTGTCTGAGCGTGTGTGTGCGTATGTCATCCCCACCGGCCAACTTTGTGCAATCAGGTCAAGGATTGCTTGGAAAAAAACAGGAGACGGACAAGAAGTGCCAGCCTTCCTCTCACATCTTCTCCACATCCTTTCTCCATCCCCCTCTCCACTCAAACCTGTGTCACCTCTGACCCAGGTCCAATTCACTACTGTCATTATGCAATTAACACCAATTAAGTCATTTGGCTATAAGAATGTGTGTCTGCATGTATGTACGTGCATGCCTGTGTGTGTGCGATGTGTGTACGCGCGCATGATAGGGCAATTACAGCAGCACAAGGGAGCCTTTTGGAAGCGGAGAGCGCTGCAATCAACCAATCAGCCTTCAGATGGCTTTGACATGAAAAAGAGAGCGTGGCCCCTGCTAACCCGGGGGGTCAGCCCCAATTTACTCTATTTACCCACTCAGGAATGACTCGCTGTGTGTGTGAAGAGAGGGAGAGGGGAATGATGAATAGGTATGGAAATGTCTAAGTTAGTGAGTGGGAACGAAATAGAAAAGAGGTGAAGGAGAGGAAAGGGAGGGAGAAGAGGGATGAGAAGCCTTGGGGTTGTTGGGCAGGTGAATTGTAGCAGGAGGGAGGGTGGGGGGGGGAGAGAAGGGGATGTGGGGAGAGGCCTTCAGGTTGTGTTTGCAGAGCTAAAAGGCCAGCAGTTGGAGCCCATTTGCTAACAATTTCCCCTTGGAGAGTGGCTCCACACACACACACACACACACACACACACACACACTTTTTCCTATCCTGCAGAGCGCAGATGAGGAATGACAACTTAACACTTGGCCGCAGCTTTTACACAGTGAGATGCTCCATCATGAAGTTAGGGCTGCTTCTGCTAAACAAAGTATAAAAGATGACTTATACAAAAGCACACCATTATTCGATTATGCCAGTTTCAGTCGGTTGTTTGGATCAATCCTGTTTATAAAACCGTACTTTAGCATGTTTTATACCTTTAAGCACACATTCTATATACAAATACAAGTTATGCTTACTCTACTGCTGACCTCTTTCCCACGCATTTCCCAAGGCAGGAAATATCTAAATGATAGATATTTGAGACATTATTGAAACAGGTGATCCATCTGTGAACAATATTTATCTTTCCTTTTTGTTACATTGATTGTGTCGATGATTGTAATGCAGCTGGACACATTTTGGAATTTCTTCTTGGTGATGCAGTCAAGATCAGTCCAACAACAGAAAGCCAGCTGTAAACAAACTTTGAATTCATTTGGTACGCTGTTTGAATATTAAAGTCAGAGGACAAACAATAAACTCACAAAAGAGGCTCCAAAAGTTTAACCCACATTTGCCTGTGTGTCTTGATAAACATGTCTGCTTGGGAACCAACACTTGGAACTCTTCTTGAAACAACTGTCAAGAAGAGTTTTGGATTCTATCGCTGTCCTTGCATTACCATGAACAATAATGCTACTTTTCAAAAGATGTACAGGTAACAGATCATTTAGGGCCTGTGTCCACTAACAGTGTTTTTTGAGCTGGCATCGGCCATGACGTCAATATCAGAGCGCTTCTTGGCGGCACATACTGTTGCTAGGTAACAAAAGTTTCTGGTGGCACTTCCGCAGGGACAAAAAACAGCTGACAGTGAGTGCTGAAAACGCTGAACTGCGATGGTTTTGCATAGAAAATAGGTGCTGCCAGCATAAAAAACGCTGTTAGTGGACACAGGCCCTAATGCTACTTTTCAAAAGATACAGATGTAATTGATCTTTTAGGGCCTGTGTCCACTAACAGCGTTTTATGTACTGGCAGCACTTGTTTACTATATAGAACCCAAGCAGTTCAGCGTTTTCAGCACTCATCGCTCTCAGTTGAAAACAGTCCAACTTTTGGCGTTCGTCAATGTCACTTCTACTTCACTGACCAATCAAAATCAAGAGAGGGACTTCAGATATCAACTTTGTGAACAACAATGGTGGAGGAGAAGCTAATCCTTTTGTTTTAGAGGGTACAATTTCCAGGTGTAGAGCTGCTGCTAACACCAGGACATGATCCTTTCCATAGTTTTTACGTTTTCTTTGTAAACTTTCCCTGAATAAAAGCCAATATTAAGCATACAAAGGAATTTAAAACAGACTAAACAGTCTCTAGCAAGGGATGTGCAATTGCCACCAGACAACTTTTGTAACCTAGCAACAGTCAGTGCCGGTGAGAAGCTGTGAGGTTGCGGGCATAAAAAACGCAGTTAGTGGACACAGGCCCTTATCTTAGATAAGGTTAGAGAACCTTAAGTTTAAATGAAACAACAAGTAAGGCTTGCTCACTAGAGAGAAGTAAATTTTACCTCATGGTATTTTTGGCAAGTTCTTTTCTGCTTAAATGTTAAAGTGTGTTCTTCTTAGTTTCTGTAATAAAACATGCAAAACCACTGATATGGTTCTTTAACAGCTGGATCTCCATGAACAGGGTTCAAGGGTTTTCCTTTCAGTCCCATATTCAACCAGTTAATCCGTATTGATTTTACAATTGAAAAAGTCCCTGTTTGTGTTGCTCTCCGTACGGAACTAACCAACCCTCTGATCAATGGAGCAGCTGTGAGGTCTGGTGCCAGGGCCGGGCTGCAGAGTAGTGAATAAAATACAACAGGACCAGTCAGCTCGTCGTCACACCAAACAACCTCCTGGCTATAGAACAAGGGAAGGCAGAAAAACCAGAAACAGGCAGAGAAAAGAAAAGAGAAGTAAATACAGATGCTCAATGTTTCCAGTGCTCCTGGTCAATAATATCACATATCTGACGAGAGCCACACAGGTTATTCTATATCTGTTATGTGTGTGTGTATCAGAACAAGAGTGTCCTGCTCCGGGGGGCTTAGATGTGGACTGTAATCAGGACCACATGACTCTGCCACAGGAAGTCCTCCAGCAAAGGACAGGAAGTAGGAAAACAAGGACCACATCATTAGTCTCGCTAGTCCCAAACCCCACAGCCAATACAACTGGGCGTGGTTGGAGGGTCCATAAGCGTGCATTAGTACCATACATTTGTATTTGTTTATGTGCGCAGCCTGCAGGCTGATATTAATGACTTATTTGTTTACTGAGCGTAATGAGACCCGCTTGTGTGTGTTTAGTAGAGTTAGAGCAAAACTCTGGAGTAGGATTGGGCTTCCCGCCAGAATACCAGAGCTAAATAACTACAATACACACACACACACACACACACACACGTACTCACACACATATGCATCCCCAGACAGTGGAGGCAAATGAGAAACAAATGGTTCCATTGTATCGTCTATACCTTCGTCTCCCCTTTTCTCCGTGTTATGGCGCAGTGAGAATGCAGTTTTGAAAATTGTCTGTCCAAATCCTCTACACACCCGCACATACACACACACACACACACACACACACACACACACACACACACACACACACACACCTCTCCAAAAGCCCCACCAACAGCCCTCCCACCACATTCTCACCGCCCCTTCCTTCTCTGTTCTGCAACCCATCAAAAGTAAAGAGGCTAATTTCTGTCGATGGCTTACAGGTGGCCAGTGCAAGGTGAACCACATCCACTCTGCCGGCCAACTCACACACTCACACACACACACACACACGTGCGCCAACACTTTAAAAAAATGCATGCCTCTAACCAACCCCTTTCTAAACCCAATACCAAACATCAAAGAGGGAAACACACCTTAACACACCTCAAAGGCACCAGAGACACACAGTAACGCATGTGTGCAAACACACACACACACACACACACACATTAAAACTTCCAAACTCAAACATATGCACACTCGTAAACCTTAAAGCATGAAGGATTTCCAACCAATGGTTTGAGGGTCACTTCCAGGCCTGGGACTTTCTCATGTTTCCAAACAGAAGAAAAGCTTTCCAAGCGCTTTCATAAAAATCTTGTAACTGTCAGAATTTTTCTTGTTCCAAGTTCCTCAAAGAGCAGCGCGCTGTGGCAAAAAGTTATCAGCCTCAATCTGGAAATGAGACCTTGGATTTTATCTTTTATCTTGGAAATGTGCCTCTTGGAAGTAGAAATTCTTCAGCTGACAGCAACAATCTAGTGAGTGTGAGGCAACTATTACAAATGACGGCAATATCATGCGGAATGAGCTTCAGTCCAGTTTTTGTGTTATTTAGTTCACACAATTTGCTCTGAGATTTCATCATTCTTCCAACTTAACTCGAATATCAAAGTGTCCGCACAGACAGACAACGTTCTTTTTGTATCTGAGCTTAACGATTTGTGAAAATGAAAATATTTATAAGGCAGAATGAGAGCGCAAACTGGTGCAATGTTTTGGTAAATTTAATGAATGCGAACAGGTGATAATTTTCAATGCCGCATGTTTTTAATCAATCACTCTTCCTCACACACGTTTCACATTCTTGGCCATCCATCTGTCTCTCTCAGTCATCGCATGAAGGTTAAGAAGCACGCTGCCAAATTGCAAGATCGGGCTGAGAGACCGAGCTCGAACTCTTACATCGGTTCCAACCAGCAGAGGTGTACGTGTGTTGTGTGTGCGTGAGTCTGCGTGTTTGTGTGTGTACTTCTGCACATGAAGATTGGATTGCAGCTCTTTGAAGCCCTGCCCTTGCCTTCATTAAACACAGTCCTAGAGCCTGGAACTGCTTTCTGGGAATGTGTCGATAGCTCACTCACACACACACACACGCACGCACACACACTGCAGTGCCAGTAAAAATGACCAGCTCTCTTTGAAGCCTGTGTCACTGTGCAAAGTGATAAGATGAAAGCTGATCATCCCCCCTCAAAGAATCTTGCAAAGCCTTAAGTGAACATTGTGCCGACAAGCCTGCACCCAGGCCAGGAGGGCCTGACGGGTGCCAAGCTAACTGCTACATGCCACACTTATCAGCTGCTATCTGATTGGACGGTGATTGCGAGCTGCCACTTGGCAGTTATAGATTAAAAGTGGACAAGCTCTTCTGACGAAAAAAGCTCCTTTGAAGTTTGTTGCGCACACAGATTCCAAAGTAACACTGACAAAAAGGTAAAAATGTGTGTAGACACATTATTTGGTGATGTTAGAGACTGCTCTATTCTTTGTTACTAACAGTTGAAGTCGACTGGCCCATTTATTTTAGAAGACATCTGTGGATATTTATGACCCTGGTTAAAAACCTTTTAAACGATAAACACTGAAGAATTTAAACAAACAAAACAACAGCTCAATTCCTGACTTCCCACAAAAGAGAGAGAAGAGCCGTGTTTTGGACAAGACAGAGGACGAACACAGAGGAGTCATTTTGTGACCCAGTTTGTAAAGTTACCAGCATCCTCTGCTGTTGCTCTGTGTCCATAATGCAGCTAAAAATCAAACAGTTTCATTAGCAGACGCTTTTGTCCAAAGCGACATACATCTGAGAGTTAATACAAGGCAAGGCAAGGATCAAGACAATGTCAGTAAGTGCCAACAAACAGCTTCAAGTGTGAGCGGACACAGGTGCCGACAGTCAGCGCACAGGGCGTAAAGAACAACATGCATCATCATGAATACCCTAATCAACAACAACAACATCGTCAATATCATCAATTGCATTAAGTGCGTTGGTGTTCCTGTAAGAGTTGGGTTTTTAGCTTTTACTTAAAGGAGCAATTGGCCCCTAGAAAAAGCCACCGTCAGTCAAAGCTGGTGTTCTCTGTAATCGATAGAAGCAATAATATTTGAAATTGGCGCCATAGCTGTGGAGAAAGTTGTACAAACAGCTTGTGGTTTCGCCCGTTCTACATTCCAACAACACCCAGCGGGTATTGTGCCCCTCCCTCTGAAAGGAACGGCCCAGCGAGAGACGCTGGAGTGAAATACTACCGTTTCTCTGCAGGCAATGGCTCAGAGCGGTACAGAATCCAAAATAAGATGAGAATATACCGGTGGATTATCTGAAAAATCTTCAGGTCTGCAGTCTACATTTCAAACAAATTTGAACGAGACATGACTCAGTTATAAATGTGGAATGTCAAGGCACCTCAAGGAACAAATGATTGTATTTTACGGTGTGTTTTTTTCAAGTAAACACTGCAGACATCGGAGGCAGGCGTCCTAGATTGAGGAAGTGTAGTTTAGCGAGCTCCCTAGCCTTTACTACGTAAAACATGTCATCTGGCGGAGGTTTTCCAGGGCCCATTGGAGAGGCAGATAGCGTCCTCCAATGCCACAGAGCAAATTTTATTATAGTATTTTTTTTTTCCTCCTATAATGGCATTAGCTCACCATGATAGCATGATAGGACTGAGGTTGAAAATCGGCAAACTGGCCCTTTAAAGGTGGAAGGGACTCTACGGACCACCGGGGGACTACAGAGGAGAAGAGTCTAGCTAGCGTCTTAGGGCCCTGTTGTGATGGGAGTACCAGGTGCCTTTCGTTGTCAGAGCGTAGTGGGCGGGAGGGAGTGTAGACCTGGATGAGGGCATTCAGGTAGGAAGGAGCCATTTTTGTTGCTGTTGTTGCTGCTCGTGCAGCTTGTATAACAGATCTTTAGAATAGGGTTAATGAGAAAAACCAGCAGCAACACCAGATGGCTTGGATTGTCTTGGTCCAACATTGTCTGATTTTAGGTGACACCCAGCTCATACTACAATCTGCCTCACAATTATAATGTGTTAAACATCTTGAGGAAACAGGGAAGAGAGAGGAGAACGATTTGGATTGGGAAAGAGACATCAAAGAAATAATAAGATACAGTGAAAGTACGGAGGGGTAATCCCTGTTCCCTCCCTGTAGAGGCGTGCAGGCAACGATGGAATACCCCCCTCACACGCGTTTAAATAGGGGCTTATCCCAGCACTTTGATACACCTCTCTATAATTGCCTGTGTAAATTTCTGTGTGCATGTTTAAAGTGTATGAGTGTGAATCTGTCCGTGCAAGTGATCAATGTTGTCTTGTCTGTCAATCTCGCTCATTATGCTTAATCCCGGGGATGACACTCGCAATCCTCTCTGTCAACCTGGGCCTTTGCAGCGGCACTCAGGCAAGGAACTGGGTTTAGCACTTGTTCTCCATCGCTCTCCGCGCGCACACACACACACACACACACACACATCAGGTAACACCACAAAGAGAAGAAAGCATTTTTGCTTGGCAAGAAAAGCAAACAATGATCCAACATCTGTATATGTGTGTGAGAATGTGAGAGAGAAAGAGGGAATGCACACACAAACTTCAGTCACAAAGAGAGAGGAAATCAAGCAACACTTCCTGTGTTTGGAAACCTGAAACTGCCAAAAAGCGATGAGAATTGCTACAAGGAGTTTAATACCCATATAAATATCTATCTATTCATTACTCTGTTGACTCCCCCCGCTCTCTCCCCTTCTCTCCTCTCTCCCTCTCATCTCTCTCCTTCTTTCTCTCCACCAAAAGGGAATCCGAGAAATGTCCACAAAACATCTTTCACCAGTTTTTCATACTGTTTCTGCTTTGGTATGATAAAGTCACGGTATGTTGCCTCATTCCACCCACACACACACACACACCCACGCACACACACACACATACAACAAAGCTGGACCTCATGCATGCAGGCATACAAACATGCGCTCACTTGAAGTCACTTTGTAGCGTGAGGACCAAAACACACAAACTGTCTTAACCCATCGGAGCTGTTTGGAAAGTCAAAATACTGAACTTGTTGCTGCTGCATCCAAAATACACAAAGTTTAATCAGTCTCTCCCCTCGCTGTGTGACATCACAGCATCACATGATAATGCATGTGTGTGTGTGTGTGTGTGTGTGGTGGTAGGATGAGGCAGAGGTAGGGCTGACTGAGCTGACATAACAGCTGACATCACTGATAAAACGTTTGGCCTGTGATCTCAGTGTGTGTGTGTGATCTCTGGACTCACCAGTTGGCAGCAACAACTCAGATCTGGAAAGCCCTTAGCTGATCTGGCAATTATTGGTCGCTGTTGACCCGTGGTATTGAGGGGGAGTTTGCTCTCTGTAGGTGGTGTGTATCAAACGCTCACATGAGGTCAATGAGGCCCATCAGTATGAAGATGCTGCTGAGAAGTGAATTTGGACTTTATTAGCGCACAGCAGAGATGTGGACTCGACTTGGACTTGCAAGTTAATGACTTGAGACTTGACTTGAGGCATGATGACTTGCGTGTGTTCATAAGTTCGAATGTTAGCTGTATAAAACCATGTAATTCAATGTTGTCAAGTTTCTGTCTGTGAATCATGATTGGACGACTCAAAAAGCTCCCCGGTACGTGATTGTCATGATTGGATGACTGGCTGTCAGTCAAACTCCTCGCTATGGCAACACGCAAAATCAAAGCCCCCCAGCTACCTGATGTTTTTCCCCAAAGAGAAGCCTCATCAGTCTTTCTGATTGAAAAGACCAGACCATCGTCATGGCTGCGTCTGTGCCAAGATAATACAGATACAATTCATTGTCATAATTTTTGAACAGGTTATATAAATTGGGCAATAATATCATTATTAGATGGGCCACTAACACCTTGTCTTTTCTCTTTATAAAGACCGGATACTACAGGTAAGAGTGCTGTATCTTGAGTGGAAAATAGTGACTTGAATCGGGACTTGACTTGACTTAACTAAGGACTCGATTTGACTTGACTTGCTCAAGAAAAAATGACTCAAGACTTGGACCAACTGACTTGAGACTAACTTGGGACCTGAGCAAAGATGACACAGAGGCACTACTTTGATTTTGAACAACTCAAGTGATTCTAATAGTCTTTCTGAGGGAGCAAATGTACTCGGA
Source organism: Semicossyphus pulcher (assembly GCF_022749685.1). Lineage (NCBI taxonomy): Eukaryota > Metazoa > Chordata > Actinopteri > Labriformes > Labridae > Semicossyphus > Semicossyphus pulcher. Next base: position 18,264,663 of record NW_027211637.1, read on the forward strand.
GTAAAGGGCAAGAAGACTCGGGCAAGAAGAAAGCTTGCAGCTGTGGATGTCTTGTCCCCAAGTTCAAAGGGCCGGGCTCGGCTTTATGCGTAAATGTGTAAAATGAGTTATTCCTTTGAACGTGCACAGACACACACATATACGTAGACGCAGACAAACATACACACAAACAAATTATGGCTCAGCCTAGTTATTACCTAAGCAAACAGAGTGAGTCTGTGCGGAATGCCTGCTGCGAGACACACCACTTCCAGACACAAAGCCTTTCGTTACAACGGGGAAACAGACACACAAACACAGTTTTAAAACGCACACGCATTACACTGTGTGAGAGAAATAACTATGTGTATATGTAATTAGAAGGCAACAAACAAAGCAAACACATGTTTGGGTCTTGTTCCCTGGCCTGCACTTCACTTCATTTGCACTGCGGTGCAGAAGGTTCTGCTAAACACATGGTGCCTCTCTGGAGGAGCGGGAGACCGAAGCTGGCCAAGGATGAACATGTTCATGTGTGTGCATAGTTGGCTTGGGAATATCATTAGCATAGAACAATAAATACTGTAAATATAGGCTTTATAAAGCAGTAGTTGTTGGACTTCTCCCAAAAAAAGATTTTTGTTTTTCTTTTGTGGTGACCCAAATAATGTTTACGCAGACATGCATGCAATCACACATGCACACATGTTCGTTCCCCATGCCAGCAGGAAAGATTTATTGGTTAGGAGCTCACGCTAATTTGGAGCAACAGCATATTTTACAGCTGAAAGGTGTGCGTCACAGTTTTGGTTCCTGCTCACAACTGAAATATATCTGAAAAAAACGCAAACACATTCTTCAAATAACTTTAAGCTTACACGAGCAGGCGCAAAACATCCTCCTAATGAAAGCAATGTCAAACTCATTATCAGGAACTGCCTCTGACTCACCTGTTATTGAGTATTTATTGAATAATTACTTGGCTAAGCCAGCGTTCTTAGAGAGAGATAAAAAAGAGAGAGGGAGAGGGTCGAGAAAGAATGCGACTGTGAGAGCGAGGACGGCTGAGAAATTAAATTGAGACGCAGAAGAGAGAGACAGATTGCGTCCGCTGTGGTATGCCATCTTTACGATCTGTCTGTGAGAGAGCTTGTGAAATTGAACTCAGGTGTAGCGTGATCCCCAAAAAGCCATTTCCCCATTAGGGCTATGGAATCTCACGTAAACAAATTACACAAATACTTTCTCTATAAAAGACAGGGTGAATTTTCTCTGACTGCGCAGTGAAACCTGAGCGGGGCCTTGTTTATGTGTGTGACAGAGTGTTTACATTGTCCTCCGCTCCCATCCCTTCAGATGGGGAGAACGCCAGGCCTCCGACAGCTCTGCTCCTGTCACACTACCTGTCTGTCTCGGGGGTTTCTGTTATGGAGAACATGTGCTGGGTCTGTACTTGTGTATGTGTGTGTGTGTGAGCGGGAAATGCCAACCAGTGCTCTGTCCTCATTACAACCAGCTTAACCCCTCAAGAGTGATGAGTTCAAGGACAGAAGGAAAGATTGACCTTCATACAGGAGGGACTGATTTTGTGAACAAAAACAAGCACCATCTCCATGGCTTCCAGTGAAAACACAGAAGGGGTCAATCATTTCTTTTGATAAAAACATGGCTCTTTACCAACTTGTGGAATGCTAATGTTAGCTGGCTAGCTTGTGCTTGCAACCCTGCCCACACTATTTCCTGACCCGCCCGCTGTTTGCCACAGCAAGCAAGTAAATTTCGCTTCGCCAGTTCTGGTCTGACCGCGCTATAATACAACCGCAGCTTGGCCACTGAGCAGTAACACTAGAGCTCAAGCAGAACCCATTAACCCGGCCAAGTCTCCCCAATGAGACTGAGGGATTCAATCCAACAACCTTAAAGACCCTTCCTCTGACCTTGAAGCTGTTCCTGGTCATTTTTCCACAGAACAACCACAATATAAAAATAATCAAGTACAATACGCCTCCAATGTTCAGACCTAACTGACCTGACCTCATTCTTTATCCTGACACCTAACAAGAGTGCACAGTAAACTGTGATGCTGCTTTGAGATCAGTAGGAGGAGGACCACCCGGCAGTGGAGCTAATCCTATAGCTGCAGGGTTGAGGCCTTGCTGCGTACACACTCTGACAGGCTGGGCCACTCCTGGATGGGATATTAGAGTGGAGGCAAAGTACAATGGCACCTATTGATGACTGGTGTTAGCTTTTATCCACCATGCTCTACTCTGCTTTTGGTGAGAAAGAATAATCAAGTAAGTCCCTCTTGCTCAGTTACCACTCTTGAATCCTCTGCCAGCTGGTGTAAAGTTCAACATAGTTTTCAATACAGGTGCGTCACAGCAGGACTCTGAATGAACAGGTTGGCGGTGAGAGGAAGGTTAATGTTGTCCTCTGAGAAATCTGATGTTAAAAGTTAGTTGATCTTTTCGTCACAGTCACAAGAGAGCACTGGCATTGCACAAATATCACTGTGTAACAGTAATACACCGTCAAGTATTAGGGCCTGTGTCCACTAACAGAGTTTTTTTACGCTGGCAGCTTCCACAACCCAAATTTCAGAGCACTTCTCACCGACGCTTACTGTTGCTAGGATGCAAAAAGTTGTCTGGCAGCACTTCTGCTTCCCTTGGTGACCGTTAAATCTGTTTTAAATTGCTTTTATTCGAAACCATTTTAACTAATAAAAACAATGGAAAGGAATCGTGTCCTGTCATTAGCAGCAGCTCCGACCTGGAAATTGTTCCCTGGAAAAAACGAAAGTATGGGCTTCTTCTCTGCTTTTGTGGACAAAGTTGATATTGGTAGCTGCCCTGCCCCTTCTTGATTTTGATTGGTCGGTGAGGGAGAAGTGACATTGACGAGCGCAGCGGTGTTCCAGAAGTCAAACTATTTTCAACTGAGAGTGCGGTGAGCGTAACGACAAAAAACAGCTGACGCAGAGGGCGTTTTTGCACTGAGGATGCTGAGCTCTGAAAAAGCTGAACTGCATTGGTTTTGTACAGAAAATAGACGCTGCCAGCACCAAAAACACCGTTAGTGGACACAGGCCCTAAAGTTGGAATCAAATGTGATACAAAAAAACTACTACTTCGGCTGAGCTAAACTCTGGATATCAGGTGTTTAACCTCACAGCAACCAGGACGCCCTGACAGAAGGTTTTTGTAGATGTCTGCTGTGAAAGGCTTTGCATCGTGGCACTGCCCGCTGAGCTACAGAGGCTTAAAAGAAGCCCAATGGAACTAAGTGGGCAGTTAAGAAAAGCTGAACTGCAGCAACAACTGGTTTTGCATCAATTTTGTAGTAAAACAGTTTCAACAATATGAGCTAAAAATGACAGAAAAAGTAGTTCTGTACTTGTTTAAACAAACAGTGCAACAATAAATTAACTACCTCCTCGTTGTACGCCAGCTACGTCGTACAACAACCTTCCAGTCTGAGTATCTCGAGTATGTAAAGAAGATGCTGTTGGCCAGAGACTGCCTGCTACTTCGTATCTGCGTGGACAAAGACAAACCCTGTAAGCCTCCGCAACATCTTGGTTTTGATAAAGCACATTGTAATGGACCACTTATCACCTCAACCTCATCAAGGTTGATGTGGCCAACCGTCTTCACATCGAGCACTGCCGGATTGGCAGAAACACAGAGCGGCCCACTGCTGGTTCTGCTTTAGAACGTCAAACACACTCACTTCAAACACACAGCCAGCGGCACTCTTCGAGAAATAGAGATGGAAAGAGAAGAAAAGAAAGAAATCGAAAAAGGAGCGACAGAGATACACTGATTCAAAGCAAACCCCAAAGTGGAAGCCCGAGGATAAACAACCAATCAGAATAGGATCGTGTCTCGCCCAATCAGGGCGCATACCAATGAGAATCCTCAGCAGACCATACCAACCAACCCCCTGGAGGTATACACAAAAAAGAAGTCGCATACACACAACGTGACCTAGATACACTGCAGCATCTTGACTCCTGACCATGTCTGGCCTCAGCGCGACTAAAACCCAGAGTCTGTGTTCAATCTACCCCCGTCTCAACCCCCTCTCTAAACTGTTCTTTGTGTCTGCACTGGCAAACAGTGCGATGGATGTATGTGATTTTGTGTTTAAGTTTGTGTGTGAGTGTATATATGTTTGTGCATGTTTGTGTGGCGGGGATCCCATGAATGCATTGCAGACACATGGGACTGGTCTCTGGGCTCAGTCCTGGCAAGGATACCCTCGTTTCAGAGAGAATAGCAAGGAGGATAGTAGCGGGATGTTGGACAGGAGTGTGTGTGTGTGCACTTGTATGTTGTGTGTGTGTCACTGACTTTTCTTGAGGAGATAGACTTCCTTTGGTCTGCAGGGATTTGAGTGTGTGCGCACTAAAACAAGTCTAGGCTTGCGTCCTTACAGTATGTGTGTGCGCGCGTGCAGTTGTTTCTCTGCCAGTGTGTGTTCAGGCTCGCATGAGAGTGTGTGGTTGTATAGATCCCCTCTTGGCAGTTGCAGTGTAAGCTGAGGAGGGTCTTACATGGGCTTTAATCCTGTGCTGAATGTCATCGTACAAGTGTGGCTTTTCCACAGGCTCAGATAAGAGAAAGAGAGGGAGAGGGAGAGAGTCCTACTGCACATGTGTAAGTTTCTACGTGCGCATCCGAGTGCAAGTGCGTACATGTATGGGAAAGACACCCCTTGTAAAGTAGCCTGACCCATCGGTTTGCTGACAGGGATTACAGCAGTGACATACAGTAAGCTGTGAGGGACAGACAGAGCAGCTACAGCACTAATCTGCTTGTCTGAGCTGATCTAGTGACACAGAGGGAGAGAGGGGCCGTTCTGGCATCCAATTCTAAGGTTTCACTGAAAAACACAACCTGGCTGAAAACACACTGCTCAGCCCAACAAGCTGAGCTGTGTTGGACTAACTTTCGTTCAGGCCAGGGGCTTATACACTTTTTTTTTTTTTCAGCGAGGGGCCCGAATGAGAAGTTTATTCTGTAGCCCTAAGACTCAGGGGCTTTAAAACATTTTACTACCCATGTCATACGGGCACCCTGCAGCAAAAGGCCTGGGACCCATTTTGGGATTTGACGCCTAAGTTCAACAAACATTACGCAGGTTTGATTGGGTCACAGATACAGAATGTATAACGGCGACACATCAATAATAAAGGAAGGTGTTGCTGTTTTGACAAATGGCAACATGGCACATCTCGCTTTTTACAAGCTTCCTAGACGTGGACGACCTTCGGGGGGAAAGCGTCGGGGCTAGCGTGAGAAATAAACCGCAGCCTACTGTTATACGAGGCCTAATTAGTGGTCAGGCCTTAATGTTGAGTGGCAGTCCGCAGGTTGTTTGTGTTGTTACAGTAGCTCCGCGATATGAAGCCTCTCCGCTGACTCTGCAGCGGGATGACTTTCAGCAGGAGGAAACAGGTAAATTCCTGTTAGTTTTCCTCTTCAACTCTACGAGGAGTGTCCGATAGCAGCTCTGGCATTTCTAGTCCGGGGAAAGAAAATAGTGAAATTCCTTCTGCTATTACCTATTAAAATACATTTAGTGTTATTTCTCCGCCACAGCGTTTCCGTAGGTGTCAATCTTGATCATAAATGTTTGCTTTCTATTAGGCGATTAAGCTGTATGCGCAGAGTGTCTGCATGTGTGTGTGCAGTAATACTTGGGTTAAAGCATTACAAGTGCTATGTTTTGCAGTGTGTGACATCCTTTGAGTGGTAAAGTCAGCAGGTGTGACTCCTCTAGTTTAGCAACCCCCCACCTCCCTGTATCTAGTGATTGACAGCCTAGGGGAGGGTCTACGTGTTACAAACACAGCACAACACAGGACTTTCCCAAAACCCGAGGCTGTGTGGTATCTTTTAGTGCTTTTTAGTGTGTGTGTTTGTTAGGGAGACGGAGCGGCAAGCACAGGAAGTCTGAGGAAAATAACAGGTTTAAAGTCAAAAGGCTGTGATTCCTTTCTCTCTGTCTCTAAATCCCTGCACCTCCCTCCACCAGTGCCTCTTTGTGGATGTTCAGACCTTCTCTTTGGGATGTAATCCAGCTCAAACGGGGGGGGATCTGACCCCCAGAGCATCCCGCCGAGAGTACTCTTATGCACAATGATTCTGCACACACACACACACACATAAACCCACACAAACAGTCATAAGTGGCTCCCCAGGTGCGGGTTTCTCCTGAGGGAAGGGCTTTTGTGTGCTGCCATCTCAATAAGCTCACAAAACACGCTTATAATCCGGCCAATCTCTCTTTCGCTCTTTTTTTTTTTTTTTTTTTTACGACATTTCATTTACACCCCCACAGCTGGCTCACAGCGAGATCTCGCTAAAGATATTTAATCAATGCAATTATTTTCCCATTTTGACAGATCCACCACAATGTTTAGATCTGCGTTTCTCATTTTACACGTCATTTATAACAAAAATACTTGGATGTATCTTGCGGTATTGGAAGAAGGGATGGAGATAACTAATAACGAGTAAAACAGAGGAGCTAGAATAAGCAACTGTGGCCAGAACAGGGATAAGGGACATTTCTGTGTAGTGAAAATATGTTAAAGAATTACCCTGAAAACTAACTTGAGCCAAAAGTGATGTGATCTCACCAAGGGAAACAAGAATGAGAGGGACGACAAATAAATGGACAACCCCAAAACACCTCCAGGCGCAGCTGTCCCGAGAGAGGCAGAGGCTTCAAAAAAAAAAAAGCAAAGAGAAAAGGGTGAAAAATAGCGACAGCTTGAGGTGTACTGATTTATGACTGTGGGCTGGCTGTGTCATTTCTGCAGAGAGAGCAAAGCAGAGAGGAGTTTACAGACACGGACTGAATCACACCTGGCATGTTCAGACAGAGAGGGCAGGATGAGGTGGTTCACGAGAAGAATTTCAGCTTATAGACAAACTCAGGGCGTCGTGATTCTCCAAATCCACAATTGGATTTGACTTTTGACTCTAAGATTCAGATTTGGCTTTGATTTTTGATTAGAAGGATAACTTTAAATCAAAAATTGCACCGTATGCAAACAAATATTCCCTTATTTTATTATCATGGCAATATCTATAATTTGATAAAAGTCTTTATTATTTAGTTTATGTCTCAGGGACAGTGCATATTATAAAATATGCCAAAATTACCCAGAAGGCTTGTTAACATGGTACTACAAATATAAAGTCGATGAACATTTAAAACAAAACCAATGGTGTAAAGCAAGTCAATTACAGGAAGAAGAACAGCAACTCCAAATAAAGCCGAGCATGTAAACAATGTAAAATGTAGTGGTGGGAATCGCAGGGGAACACGATATGATATGAGGCCCGCGATACCGATAATATCACGATACAGCGATAACTGATGTATTCCAAGACAATCATGTAATGATGCATCACAAACTTCTTCTACGCCGCCACCGCAGGGAGCCATGAAGAAGTGACGCGGTGACTCAAAAACGCAGGGAAATCTGTTTAGAGCGTCATATATTTGTAAATTAAAATATTGATATTTGATAATTCTATTGCACGAGTCAGGATGACGATAAATTGCCGTATCCATATTTTGTCCCAACCTTAGTATAAAGTTTGGATATGCTGAAAAGTGCTGTAAAAAGTAAGACAGGAGGGACCATGTTGTCTCCAAAAATGCAGCTGCAGGATACCAGTAAACTATCCCTCCTTTTTGTGGTCGTTTGTAAAAATAGGCAAAAAGAAGGGTGGAAGGAAATAAGTACTTGGAGAATCACCTAACTTCTTTGGATGACTGAAATTTAAGTTAGACAAATGTTTGATAAAGAGTTGAGAGTGACAACCGTCAGACACATCATGACTCTAAACGTTCAGTGTTTCAGTGAGTTACAGATTTAAAAAGTAATCTTGTCCTTGCCGTGTGAATTTGCATGTAAATTCCCATCCAATCAGAACACGCCTGTTTATTCGATGTGTTATTGTTTCTCTCAGCATGTTTGAGATTCTGATCCTGAGCCTCTGAATTAGCGATCATAAACGAGAAAGCTCTGCAGCGCCATTTCAATTACATACACATGAGAGAAAAGTAGGTGCTTATTGTCTTCTGGCGAACATGTTGGTGCACTTGAACCGAAAACCCCAACAACAGGAACCGACTCTGAGAACACTTAACAACCGCATTGTAGTATAATCCTTTAAAAAGCTGGTGAGGTCAGTGAACTCAGCAGCGTGTAGTGCACCGAGAGCCACTGAGGTTATTTTTCTGAATCCAGGATGTCGACCAAATTGTATAAAATACCAAACTTTAACAATTCGATTGCCAAAATCATCGCTCTAAAGCGAGTAGCAGAACTGTGCAGAACAGCTGCATGTGTGACTGGGCCGCCTGCACGGTACTGCATAATCATTCTGATTAGCTGAGCACGATATCCATCCTTTCACTGCATGGATAAGCACTGATGAGAGGGGTTTAACCTGTAATCACAGCACTAGTATTAAAAAAAGTTTTCATCTTCACACCTGCACATTTGCAGGTTTGCACGAGCGTGTGTGTGTGGCCGTGTCTCTGCGTGTGTAATGAGTGTGTTGTGGGTGTGAAAAGGGGAGCTTACTCAGACAAACTGTCTTATGATCTACACATCAGGTGTCTAACCGTCCTCTCCTTCACACAACATCAAGACAACCACAAAAAATTACATGAATTAACTTGTCTGCCTCACAACATTGCCGGTCCTCCCTTCCTTCAAACCTCCGTCCTCCTCCACCTCCTCCTCCTCTTCTGTCTGCTGGGGCTGAAGAAGAGTCTCTGGGTCCCGTCTGTCTACAGCTCCTTACACTGACAGTGACAAAGCAATTCTTTCACCATTTTGCTACTTAATGGTAATAATGTGCTTGGTATTTTTAAACACCAACTGTCAGATTAATCATGATGCCGTAGTATAAGTGCAGTAAACAAATAAGGGGCTCTTATCTTAGGCCAAAAAAGCAGCATCCTTCCAAACACAGGATTCATCAGATTAGCTGCAGAATGCTAACTCCTGCTCGGCTACAGGGATGCAGAACAGGGTTCTCTGAACATGTATAAACTATGACTACCTGTGAGCACAATTTGAAAACATAATTTTTTGTTAGAAACAAATAAAGAACACCTCCTATTAGTCTTGGACCTGTGTGCTTTCAGATACTCATTTTTGAATGCTAACTTTATACAAAAAAAAACGCCACAACAACGCGCACCTTCACAAGAAGAGCGCCCCTCTGGAAAATAACTCAGGTGTTGTTTCAGGTCGGATAGAAATAGATACAAAACACAGAGCACCCAGATGTTGTTCCTCAGGTGTTGCTGAGTTATTGACTTCTCTCCACTCATGTTCATCGCGGTGGAACGACCTCTGACCTCGCAGAGTGATGACGCTGACAGCCGGCTGAGGGATGGCCTCGGTCAGACGCCTCCGCTGACCCCCAAGCTGCGGTTCACCGGTCACCAAAGACATGGTGCGCAGCACGGCTACACACGTGTGTGGAGATACCCACACACGCAGACATGACCCACATGCACACACTAGTATGAGTGTACACGTGCGTTTACACACACACACACACACACACACACAGCTGGAGTTCTGAGATTGTGGGCACTGGTTCAATGGGATACTGGACGGCAGCCCAGACAAATACAAGTTACTATCGTGGTCTAAGCACAGAGTTGCAGACAGTAAAACTAAGCACAATAATAGAAACAAACTAAACTGATGTCTTGTGTTGGCATCTTAAAGCCTAACGAGTTTTAGGTTATTCCATAATTAAAATTAACTGAGTTTTTATTGATTACATTGGACGGATATTTCTTCAGGCGGCTTGTAAAACTATGTGCCATGAGCTTGTGGTGCAAGTGCTGAATTTATGTGCTGACAGTTGTTTACACTGGATGTTCAGTCTGGCACACGGTGCACAAAGCGGCAGGGCCGGCTTGACAATTAGGTGTCGTTGGCAAACCTTTCTTTCGAAGTCAACCCTCAATTAAAACTTACCGATGATGATTGTACGGACCTGATTTTCAAAGGTGTTTTGTTTACTGTTTAAAGGAATCTGAACAAGGTCAGTTACATCTAAGCTGCAATTATAACAATTAAATCGTTTTGAATGTGAGAACATTGCGATGTTTATTTTTTTTTAACGACATGAATCATACGCACCGTGAGAATGTTTGGTTTTGAGGTTTCATTATCAACCTGAAGATAAATAACACAAAGAAGAGTGATGTCAGCTGCTGCAGGAGGGGCAGGTGCACCGGCTGAGGTGTGCAAGCTGTGCATGTGGGGCCTCTCACCGAGCCGCTGAAATAAACATACATGTTCAAAAATGGCCAAATCTCAAGACTAGGTCGTGAAAAGCTATATATATTATTAATATAATATTCTTATCATATACAGTAGAGTTACTTTTAATAGGCTGAAAAACTGAATTACTTTAAATGTCACACTGAAGTACAAAAAATCGAATATAATTTTAAACTATTCATAAAGTTACTTCATTTTGTCAGTATGTGTTGATTTTATAAACCTTACGTATCTTTTGCTTAATCATAACGGATGTGAGATTATGATATTTCCCTCTTACGATATAAGTATAATATTATAAGATAGTAGCTGTCTGTCTGTGCATTCTGTCAGTGCATTCTGTCCAGAGCCTCTTAAGATATCAAACAAGAGTTTCGTCTTCATGTCGTAGCTCTGCAGAATGTTCATAAATCCCCAACATCAGACTCACACTACATCGAGTTTACCACCAACAACAAGGCCCCATGGAGGGCAGTAATATACACCATAGGTGTAACATCAATGTCACCTCAGCACCAAGGAGAGCCAAAAGTGTCTGAATTTATTAAAACAGGATATTTCTCTGCAGCTTTGATAAAAAAACAATCGTACTGTCCACAATCCAACTAGAGTTTAAATAAAATCTGCTCTGCTGTCAGGTAATCCATTAAACTCATATCAGAGCATCAGCCATTTAGCCACTCTGTTAGTCACTCGAGCAAACTTTAAATCATTCAGTGAACTACAAGCAGCAACACATACAAGCTCATGTCCAGTTTTTTTTATGTGCATTGTTCTTTACGTTTGCACTGGCACGCGTGCCTGTCACTTTAAGAAAACACAACAATACAACAACAAAAAAATATTCTTCCTGACCCATCTGTGCACATGATTTTAGCGATGGGGTCAGCAACGCATATAACTTACTTATTTATATTAAACTACATACATTTGAAGTCCCTAGGTCAAAAATCTACAGAGTTTAGTTAAGTGTGTGTTGAGTTTGTGATTGTATGTGATGTGATACAACCACCTAACAAGACTTTAATAGGACCTATAAAAAAGTGTGTTCTGTCTCATATTTAATTTCAATTCAAGCTTAGTATACAGTGAAAAATGTAATCAAGTTTAACAGGACAAATCCTGATTTAAACCTATGTATATTCTGCAGGATGTTACCGCGTAGAGGGCTTATCTGTTAAAGGCATCCCTATCTGTCTTCCAGCACACACATAAGAGAGACCACCAGGCACCTCCTACAGTCAGTCGCTTGCAGGAGGGATCTATCGTCTTGTCAGCCAAGTTCACAGTTTCCTGCCCACTTTGCTATATGGTTGCTCTAGTTTGGGTTCATGACTTTCAGGTTCAGGTCAGTGTTGAGGCCAGTTTGGGTCCAGAAGAGCCCTTAAGCAAGACGGTAAAAACAAACAATCTGAATTAAGTAATTAAGAGACATGCACAAACATTTAAAATCTGCCGCTCAGTTTCAGTTTCCAACTAAACTCTTTTTGTAGATTTGAATAAGTCGAGAACACACAAGAGTGGGAACCTACTGACAAACACGATGTAGACATACAAACACTGTATTCAGTGCAAACACAGCAGGGGCAAATGAAAGCCATCTTCTTGACTTGTTTTAACCTGAACAAGGCCTCCTTCCTGCACACACACACACACACACACACACACACACGGGCGTACACAAACATATTTCTGTCCCCACTTGGAAAGCCTCTCAGCTTCTTTTCGCTTCATTCAGTACAAATAACTTCACGGTGGGATAAAAGCATAATGTTTCCAGAAAACCTCTTCCCCCCACTTTGCTTCACTCTTCTGGCCCCATCTCCTTCAGTTTTTCCTCCAGCCCCCTTCTCATGTGCTCCCTGTCCAAAAGGACATTCTTATTTCATTAGGAGGGGTCTGGGAGGCCAAGAGGGTAAACAAAACCTCTGTAATCAACAGCAGGACAAACACAGCCACAATGAGCCAATCAGAGCCCGGTGTCCTTTTTAGACAAAACCATAGCTAACCAATACAAATCCGCACCTGGACTCTCAGAAGATCAGAACGTGCCAACTCAAACTCAGCACTTAGGTTTGTGTGGAATTCAACATGTAGCTTAAAACTGGGATTCAAGGTTAGCCATAAGAATCATTGTGAGCATGCAGGCCTGCACAGACCTGATACACACACACACACACACACACACACACACATCCTCGGCTATTTGTCTATCGGTGCTGTCATCTCTGTTTGCTCATATTAGGGAAGGCTCACTCAGGGACAGGATATGGGGATTAGGTCTGGCCTTATTGCGCTGTAGCTACACACCGCTAAATGGCTCCCATCTGTTCTCACATAGAGGACGGCTAATACACGTTAGCTGCGCTCCCATTGTGCACTGCCAGAATAACAGCAGTGGATAGATGAGCAGCACTGATATCGCTAGCCACAACACCACTCTGCGCTAAAGGCTAATGTGCCGGGCTTATTCTATTAGATTGGGATAAGACGCACATACATACACACGCACACGTGGATACACACAACCGTCGGGATATCTGATTGGAGATACCGAAGCAGTAGGCTGGAGGCCTTTACCTTGAAGGAGTATACGTTAGAGCGGGGGGAAGCTGAAATCTGCGGAGAGGTGGAAAGAGCGAGAGTGATGGAAAAAAGATGGAGAGATGGAAAGAGAGGGGGCAGTGTGGTCTGTTTCATTACGGTGAATCCTGACACTGCTGCATTCTCGGCACACATGGACTGGATTATAGGCTATGTGGGCTGCTCCGGCACTGTATAGCTCAGCAACGCTTTCTCGCACACACACACACACACACACATACATGCACACATAAACATCATAGCTAAACACACTAAAGCTTTGCTCTGCAGGAAGACAAACCATTTGCTCATGCACAAGCTATAGGACTCTTAATCCCAAAAACAGCACTAGGGCAAAGTGCACAACTACTAAGTCATTGAGGTTAGAGACTGAGTCTGCTTGTGATGGTCCACCTGTGGATTACTGGGGGAAAAGAATGAGATGCAATGGAAACTATGACTATACCATGATGCCTAATTTTCTCTCTAGTTCCCACATAAATGCACACACACCCTTCCCCCTCTTTCCCGTCGATCTCTCGCCTCCAACATGCACATTTCTAAGTTTCTCTTCTTCTCTGTCACTGTTTGTTTTACACACAGATGTATTAGCTTCGAGCAAACCATAACCCTCCCCGCGCAGACCTCTTTCAGCACGTCTGCGTTCAAAGGCATCCTGAGTCTATGGGGGGCTTCGATATAAAACTCCCAAAACACGAATTATCCTTTTATGACTCTGCATTCTTCACTTTATGCTTTTTCAGCTCGCAGCATTTAAAAAAAAACAACTTCATGACTGTTCTGTGTTGTATTGTAATTAAGTACCCCACACACTGGCTCTCAACAGGGTGGGGTAGCGCGGTAAAAGTTTACTACGACTGAAAAAAACTGCGGCGCGGAGAGACAGACTAGTTCATCTCTGGTTTTTCTCACTGTGTCGTTTTTATCACCTATGGGCCCCGGTACGCTCGCTTTAGGCTGCTGGGTGTGTATAGGCTTAATACCACACAGTTACCTATATAGCCGCAGAGCGCACACACAGCACGCCGCAAACTCACCATATGAGCACTTCACAGAAAGGCAGCCATAAACCTCTGAATAAACTGAGGCTCTTTAGTTGACTGAAATTCATAAGCAATGGGAAAAGGAGCCGGGTTCTATTACACTCTCTCCTGTCAGAGTTGGGTAATACTGTGGTTATTGTGGTGCCATCGATGTTCCCGGCTAATGGTTACTCGAGCCCACTGAGAAAGCCTTTTGTGCAGAAGATCATTAAAATATCTGGAGTCGATCTACACTATGACACCACGGTGAGGAGTATATTAACTCTAATATGAATACAGTAAGGCCACATGCCCAAGTAGCGCCTTTTTTTAGTCGTTCCCAACGAGGACAGAGCGTATGCGGCTGCACCCTGCGTCTTTTTTCAGAGTGCTCCGCCTGTTTTGTGCGGCCGCTGTGAGCGCTTACGAATTAAAAATCTCTGAACTTTTCAGAGAGACGCTGGTGTCATCACCGACGCTTTTCAGACAGCCAATCGGATGGGGCACCACTCGTCACATGGTTACCACCAAACATGGAGGAGCAACTTATCTTGGCTGTTTCGGTCTACCCGGAGCTGTACATATGACAAACAAACAGCATCACAATAGAGACCGCAGATCTGCTGGACACTAAATGTTGCTGGTAAGTGTTGGGCTTTTATCACCCTAAGCGTTGTAAGCTTGTAGTTAGCTGTGTAGTAAGTTAAACTTACTGTTGTCATAGAAACAAAACCCGCGTGCAGCATTTTTTTTTTAACCGGATGCAGCGTTTTTTCTCCCAGCTCTCTCCAGCGCCCTGCCAGCGCTTAACCACAGTGCTTAAGATAACAAAAGAAGTGCAGAAAAAACTCACTCTGGACAGCAGGATGCTGGGTTGCCATGGTGACGGTCATCATGCCCATATTCCCTCTTCATCATCCTGTGAGAAAAACATGAGAAAAGAAAAGATAATTTGTCATTTTCCGTCCATTTATGTCACTAAATTACAAGATACCTGCGTTTATGTGGCAGAACGTGGCTTCCTTTGAGACCAAACTATTTACTGTGCAAACCTTGCCCCAGTGGTTAAGTCTTAACAAGTCTCATTGCTTAATCTTATGCTCCTTTTAACCCCCTGTGGTTTTTAATGAAAACAATCCTCCTCATTTAGAAAAAATCCCACGATGATATCATGAAATGCTTTCCTCAGTGTGATCGTTAGCAACCAGTAACTAAACACACAAGGGGATTCCTTGAGGCTGAAACTGTGCAGGCGAGAGCCCTGCTAACAGGAAAGCTAATTCACCCAGACACAAACATTACAATAGTTAGCATGAGCTGGCAGCCAAGCCCTTGTCTGCATAATGCTAAACCCGGCTCCGGCTAACGCTACACAAGAGCAAAAGGCACAAGGGCTTTGGCTGCGGTCCACAGCGGCTTCGGCCGGTCTGAGTGGTTGTGACAGGCTCAGTAAACTCAGTAGGCTACACCTAAGCAGCTACGCTATAGCTGTAATGGCTTTTCAATGGAACATGCTACATGCTAAATGCTAATGTGCAGTGAACGGCTGTGACAGGCCCTGTAAACAGAGCCAGACCTATAACCAGTCATTCTGCCAGGTTAAACACACAAACACACTCTCATACAGACGTACACATGTATGCACACAGAGACGCACACACACATGCAGACCGAATACCATGTGCTACTTCTAATAAACATGAAACAGGCAGCATGTTAAAGCGTAGAAAAAAAGAACAACAACCCAGAAGAAAAGGTTGTATAATTCTGCCTCCGATAAACACTTTATGGCTGTTTTCTATTTCCTTCTGAGGCCGCTGCCAAGTATCTGGCAGTGGTGCTCTGGTTTGGCTAAACGAGAACAACATGAGCACAACATGCCCGTCAAAGTGCACACAGCCCATGCTGAGGCGCAGGCCTGGGGTGCATCTAGAGAGGCTAAATCCACTTCCTGGTCTTGTCTCCTCTGATTAGTTTTTACCTGTCCTCAAGTCCATCAGGGATGACGTAGAGGACAGGGAGTGTGGTTTGAGGATTAGGATGGACCCACTAACTGTAGCTTTGAATAACGCGCTCCGTGGAAAATCTTGAGTTTCTTCTTGTGCTTGTAAGTCCACTATTCCAGCGCTTGCTTATGTTGGGTGTGCATGCGATATGTACGTGTTTGTGTTTGAGCAAATGCAACAAAAAAAAAGCATGTGCGGTCACTGTTTTGTTATTCATGGCACTAGCTGTATCTTGGAAAGACATTGTGGTCTCCAGGGTGAGCACGCAGACCCTCTTCGTCATCATTATCATTATCATCATCAATCATCCTCGGAGTGGCGTTCCCGGGGCCCGGCAATAAAACCGAACCACTGGCCCTGGCCGCTCTTGGATATTACATTTTAAATGGGGAAGATGGAGGAGGAGAAGGGACGGCAGGAAAGAAGGAAAAAGGACGAGGAAGCGTGGAGAGAAAGAATGTGGGTGGGAAGAATTCGCCAGGAAGAAAAGTGATGTTAAAGGAGTAAAAAAAGAGGTTGGAGAGATATGATAAAAATATGGTGTAGCAAAAACATAGTGGATGAAGGAAAAGAGGGGTTACATTTGAAAGACGGAGATCAAAGGAGATGTGAAGTCCTGTGTTTGGAAGGAAAACAGTCTCACCTCAGAGACTTCAGTGACATCCACACTGTCCAAGCCCTATCAGTGGTGCACACACACCCTTTCAAAGGCCCTACTCTGACCTCTACCCAACAGCCCCAGAAGGTCAGAGATCAGATATGAGGAAAAGCCACAAGGTGATTGGCTGACCTCTGTCAACACGGTCTGTTGTTTTTGAGGGAGAGAGGGAGGGAGGAACAGAGGAGCAACTCAGCTACATGGAAAATAGTTTGGTTTTAGTTTGTGGACAGAACTGGTGACAACATCTTGATACACATATACAAATCAATCAATGAATCAAATTGTATTTGTATAGAACCAAATCATAACCAAAGCTATCTGATGACACTTTACAAAAATAGCAGGTCGAGACCGTACTCTTTGTTTTATTAAAACTTCCTTGCTGGCAGAAACCTCGAGCAGAACCAGACTCTTGTTGAACAGCCGTCTGCCTCGACTAGATGGGCTGAAAAATGGGGTAGAGGGAGATGCAGGATAGAGACGGGCAAAGAGAGCAACAACTACATATGTTATTGTTATAGCAACTACAACAGCAGATAATACAGACTTATGGTTACAGTGTCAATAATAATATAAATGTGTAATATTAGCAAGAACAGAACAGAAATGATAAAAGTAATTGTAACAGCTGAAGTCAACAGGTCTGTTGTAGCCATTAGCAACAACAATAGTGATAATGGGGAAGCTTTAAGATTAACATTAACACTTTAAATAGTGACAATAAAAGTAAGATTGATATTGATAGCTGTACCATATCTTATACTTATCAGCTGTTCATGTCAGCGGTTTGTAGAAGAGACAACAAACTACACAAAATACAATATTATGGAAACAACAAAGTGCCGTTCACGGTGGGGACTAGAGGACATTGTTGTCCTTCAAGTGTTTTATACTGTTGAGTGATAATGGAGTTAGATAGTGCTCCGCTAATGTAAACAACCACACTCCAGGCGCAACACTGAGACAGTTACACGCATGCACCGATCATTTTTCTGAAGAGGATTATGCAAAACCAACGGTAAATGATCCAGCTGGACTCTTGCTTGCTCTTCGCGGTGGAGAATAGAGGATACTTTTATGAACCAGAGAACACAGAGGAGGTACTTTTACAGATGAGACTGGCCGACAGAGAGACAGGGGAAAACTTCTGCGGTTGTTTGGTGAGTTGTTTCATTCATTTCTTTGGCGCTAACTTTAATGATGGTGAGGTACAGTATTGCTTTTTAGCAACACTGTGGCCGGTTTCTAAACACCGGGGCCGTGCTGACCGGCATCCTCTGTATGTAGTGCACTTATTATTGATAAGTATCTCATACAAGCCCACTTCAAACAAACCGAACTATCCCTTTAAGACATTTTGCTCCTATGCAAAGTGCCAGCTGGCTTATACAATTTCCAAATGAACAGATTTGCCACCATTACTTCCTGCCTACTTCTCTAAATACCTATTGTAACATTGTTTTTCTATCAGACACTCTTTTGCATTAACCCATGCACTTAATATTTTCACTTATATTTGAGTTGTTTTTTGCATTTCTCTAATTTGTGTGTAATTTTGCAGCTATCTGGCACTATGATTTCCTTTGGGATAAATCAAGTTTTATCTTATCTTATCTTCTTTGTCGTTATTTTTGCCTCCTTAGATGTCCCACTAAATTTTCATTTTCTCACAAGTGTTGCGTACAAAGTGTGAGCCATTACAGTTCCCTTTTATAGACCAAATATTTCCACTTTAATAGAAAGTATAATTCAGCCAATCGGCCCAGATTTATGAGTTATTTTGTTATTCCCCACATTCTTAACAAAACTTCCCAGCAACCCTTTTAATACTGTCTTTGCGAAGCTTTTTCAGTCCAACTTGCGAAGGTGAAATATCGCCTTCAGAAAGCTACTGTTTCACATGTCAAACACTATAAACACTACCGCAGTAAAACAGTGTTGGATAGCAATATTTACAGAAAGATATTTATAAGAGCAAAGCAAAGGAGAGTAATGTGCGATACTAAAACGTAAGCCCCTGCAGCTCACAGTTTTATATGAGGCCTAGCATGGTTGAAACTATTCTGCCGTGCAGTAAAACAATGCAGAGATTTGATCGTTTTATAATATTATTCCAGCAAGAAAAACACAACATAGCATAACCTAAACTACACGGCAAGAATTTAACCTTGTGGGATTACACTGTGGTTTCCAGGGTTAAGCTATGCTCCATGTATTTCGCTTCCCCTCTCTAAACTTTACGAAATATGCCGCAAAAACCTTCAAAATTAGATGTAGATTCATTCTATAGCTGAAGAGGATGCACATGCTCACATAAATAAACCCTACTGTAATATATCACTCAAGTGTGTCTGACATTCTGGGTGAAATGTGTGCATATGGATGTCAATCAACCCCAGACCCTCACATTCTTCAAGGGATCAAAAATAGAGTGTTTCCACAGGCGTGAAGGGCTAACAGAATATTAAAACCAGCTATACTGTCCTCTTACATGTTGCCGAGGTATGTGTGGGGTGATGCATGGGTAAGATCGTGTGCTTGTATGCATGTGCGGCCGGGGGATCCCCCGCTCTGATTTTAGACAACAGTTTTGGGAACATTTATAAAGTCTAGAAACATGTATAGAGCATATTTAATGGAACAGATGTTGAAATCGAGACGCAGAGGGAAAACCCCAGGTATTCATCTTTAACCCCCCCACACACACACACACACTTCATCTTCACAGTTTGGAATCCCCCTGACAACAATAGTTTTAATAAGTTTATTTTGCAATCAAATAACTCGCAGCTTTCATCAGCTAATGGAAAGACAGTGAGATCATCTCTGTTTGCCTTTGAAGATCGCTATCTCCCGTCAGCGATTCCATCTAGGTACATTGTACCAACAAAAACTCGGGTGTGTATCTCACTGAGCGCCTACACGCGCACAGGCAAGCACACTCGGAGGAATACCTGCGCAATACACGGGCACTTTGTGCTGATTACAACAACAGTTTGTTCTTCTTCAGCTGTCTTCACACAGACACATTAAGTCTGTCCTCGGGGCAGTCTGGATATGATACTCAGACGGAGAGAAGTAGCTCATATGAGAGATGAATGATATATAAACTAATCTCACACACAAATCCCATCGATCAAAAACACTCATTTGGCAGTTTTCCCCTTCAGGCTCCTTATCTCGATGATATGAATAACTCTGACTTGGCAGGAAGTAATGGAGTTGAAGGAGAAGAGACAGAGGAGAAGCAGGAGGGGAAATTTTATGCTGCCGAGTCCGACCGCAACTGACTGGCGGTGGTATATGATAAATATGAAATTGGATCGACTTTAAAAGCTTGAAGAGGAGAGCGCAAGTCGTATAAACTAGTGTAAACAAGCCCTGAGATTTCAGCTGGCTGGTGTGAGTGAGCGTCTGCACATTTATATATTGACCTGGTCCATTGGTGGCCGGTGGTTGGCGTGCGGAGGCCCTCTCGGCAGGCTTCGGTGATGCATGTTCGCTGGATGCAGGTGGTGAGAATGATGGGGGTGGTGTTGCGGGTGCATGTGATCTTCCTCGTAGTTATCCGCTATCAGCTTCATCCTGCTCTGAGTCTGCAAAAAAGGAGATAAACAAGAACATTTATGATGCATAATTATAACATCAGCACATTTATTTCCCGAACACTGCTTATTTGTTTCTTTAAAAATGTTATCGAGGTCTCGGGGTGATTAGGCTGAGGGATTCTTGGATGAGCGTGTTGAGAGCCGTCAGAGATGATAAAAGCCGTGCTGCTAACAACACTTGACAGGTCATAAATTGAGTGAGTCGGAGTGCTTGATGAAAATATTGTAAGTCTGTCAAATGTCATCATTTTGCAGATTATCTTTTAATTGGATTAGACGAATTCTAGTAAGAACAGTTAGTGAGTGTTTTATGTAGCTCAAGGCCACAGGCGTTCTGGCCCGGGTGAAGCAACCTCATTTTGGATGTCATTGATTAAAATTGCACTCAAATATGTATCTCTGTGCATGCCTGTAACGGGGTGAGTGAGACTATGTGTCCTTTGTTTGTGTGTCTCTGCATCTGTGAGTGTTTGTGGAAGAGGCTGTCAGCCTGCCAACATCATTCCTTTGGATAGAGATAACAGCCCGGGCTGACTAACGTTAACAATCAGCCTTCCTTCAGTGAGGCCAGCTGTCTCGGAGACAGACAGAGACAGAGTGGGTGCAGATACATTGACAGGCGCAGCTTTATTCCCTTTACTGCTGATACTTCTCCTGAGGGCGGCCGTGACTCCAGAGCGGGAGGCGCGAGTGTGTATGGGATGGAGATGATTCAATGGAAAGATATGCACACATCTCTCGTGCAGAATTGTTTAAATGAGAGACAGCCATGGCAGGAAGAGGGAAAAGGCCTGAGTCAGCTGTGACGATAGGACGGGGGCGAGGGGGGATGGTGTTACAGTAGTCACGGCCTGGGGGACACCGCTGCTGAGATAAGGAGCATGAGGACTAATGACTGAGGAAACGAGCTAGTCAGGATCACAGGAGAGGATGTGGTTGGTATTAAAGAGGTTAGCAATTAGCTTAAATTGGAGAAGAGCCGCTTAGATAAGGTGAGAACATTGACACCCCGGTGAGAGGCAGAGATAAAGGTGAAGAGTGAGGGACGGAGGAGGGCTCAGACAGACACCAGACCGGTGGTTAGATCACTTAAAGGCTAGGTTGAGGTGTACGGCCCTCTGTGACCTCAGGTGTTGACACTAGCAGGTGTGACTGGGTGGGGCCGGCTTCAATGCAACAGTTACAAAGCTGACACCTGTCATTGAAGCTGGGACAATTACTATTATATACCAAGCAGCTGATGAAACTACTGCACAGCTACATACATGCTCATAGCGCCTTCACTCATACTGTTCCCCGACAACGCTGTTTAATTCACATGGAGAAATATGTTTGAACTAATTGGTTGCTAAGGGTCAGCAAAGCTAATGTGTGTTTAGTCCTTGTTGCTGATCTAATAAGAACCACATTACATGTTCCTGTTCGTCTAATTACCACCATATTTGGTAGGATTAAAAGCCAGCCCTGTAAGAATTCATTGCATGTGTGTGTATGCATGTGCACATGGTTGATATTTAATGATCTGAGACAAACATAAATGAATAGATTGATGAATTGCTCCTGGAAGAGTCGGACTGTGCGGCCAGGACAGCGCACATGTGGCCATCCAGTTCATGCAAACACACATACATACACTCTCCTCTGACAGTCATATTCCTGCATGTGCATGTGTAAAAGAGGTGTGTGCATATAAAATGTCTGTGTGGTGGAATGTGTGTTTTAATTGGCGTTAATTAGGGGCTTTACAGAGTAAACAGCTCGGTAATGGCCTCCAGGCCTGCTTGTAGATCAGGCAGCCCGGAGAAGAGACAGGTGGCACTACTGGGAGAGGAGAGGAAAGGGAGGAGAGGGGAGATTGAGGGGTCTGTGCATGTGTATCAAAGTGCAGCTGCTGGTGTAAACATGGCAGTGAAGATCCCGCTGCTGTGCTAACAGCTGGATCCCAAACCTCAATCCAAACCGTCTACAAATCACAAGCCTGTCCTGATTACACACAGAGCTGCATTAACACACATGGACACAGGAGGCTGACAAGAAGGGCCTTAAACAAACAGGCAGCCGGGGAGAGGCTGCGCAAGTTTCACAAGACTTTTGTATACTCCTCTAATCAGGCCTGCATGTGTGTGTTTGTGTATGTGAAACACTGGCATGCTAACGGAAAAACACAGCGACCCAGCTCTCAGCAGGAAGACACATAAGCTGCTGTAGATGGCACACTTTTAAGAGCACAAAATCCATATTTTCAGTATATAGAGAGGATGGATGCTCAAGTGCAACCAGAACAGAAGGGGAGAGAAAAAAGAGAGAAAAAATGGCACACCTCCGAGGATTCCACATTCATCTTTTCTTGCCTTCAAAGCTCTGAGGACGTTTGATAATCCATCACCAAGATGGTACCTCTCAAAGACATCCCACATGGTGATACATTTGTTCTGACTTTCTTCTCAAGCAGTCTAAACACTACACTCACAACGTGTACGTCTGTGGTTGTAACTTTGTATATATGTTTGTCCGTGTCGATGAAAGCCTTTGCCTCAGAGCGAGGCAAACCGTCTGAGAAAGGAAAGTTTGTTTTAGCCCGCCGTCTTCATGCTCGCACACACACACAACCGTCCAACAGAGGGATGTGGGGAGGTCAGACGGGGCACTGCTATCTGTAAATCTATCTGCTGTCTACAGATCGGCTTTCCCCTATGAGACTCTGACTCCCATAATTCTTCGGCATTTCCTGGTCAGTTTCCTTCCGCCATTGGCTGTTGAGGACCTGAGGAAGGCGACCTATCCTGATATGTGTGTCAATGGG
Organism: Semicossyphus pulcher; assembly: GCF_022749685.1. NCBI lineage: Eukaryota > Metazoa > Chordata > Actinopteri > Labriformes > Labridae > Semicossyphus > Semicossyphus pulcher. Next base: position 18,287,691 of record NW_027211637.1, read on the forward strand.
TCAGAAGACAGAGAGGCGGTGTGTGTCATGTCGGACAACATGATCTCCAGGGACTTCTGTGGAATGGAAGGAACCCAAGTAATGCAAACTACTTAGCTTACAACCTCCATTACATTAATAGATGACCAGCACTTTTAGGGTCATGCTGTTGCACATGCCTGATGCACATTTTGGCAGTTGTATTTATATGAATGAGAACTTTTTAAGGCTTGCATGTACTCGAAAGAGGAGGCAATGAAAGATCATGCTACCCCCTCTTTCTCCTCTCCGCTGCTGCACCCCCTGAGGCCACAACCCTTGCAATTAAAGCTCCTCACATCATCAGGTGGACTGTAACTGCTGCTGACCCAACGGGGAAAACATGACGCATCCAATGGCGATAAACAGATAATAGGCTTTCCTTGAAATTCCTTGAATAGAATTGCACCCCCTAGGAACCGTTTACCGTTTACGAGACACGAACAAACATAGGTCCGCACTAAAATGCGCACCCAGCCACTGCATCTGTTGACTTTTAAATGCACCACGTTTCCCAGAAGCCCCTGTGACTCAGGAGACTGTATAGTTGGACTCCCTGCTGCTCCCTCATTATCGTTAGCATTCACGTTAGCTCAGTCACTGATGTGGTCTGACCAGACCTTAATGACCCGCATACCTTCATCAGCCCCAGGTTATACTGAGAGCCCAGGCGAGATGGGAAATAGTTGTGTGTGTGTTTGTGTGTGCTGGGATTTGTCTGTTTGACCAGAAGTTATAAGACAGGAAAGTCCGCCAGTGACTCACTGAAGATGCTAAACCTTTGTCTGCGATTTGGGTGCATCTAAGAACTCTGATTGCAACATGAAAGTTCAGAGAAAAGCTTTTTCTCATGTGTTTATGTGCATGGATTCGTCATCACAGCTCATGCATGACTGCGTTGGCTAAAGATGACTTAACGCAGTACGTGCGGTTTTAGGCGTGGATGTCTACTCTGTTAACTACCCGGAATTATTAACTTGCATTAGTTCCTGGTTTTGAAGTTAAAGCTGTTTTAGGGCAGTCAAGGCTTCAACATCGGCAGCAGGTTTGAATTTGTAGTCCTGCTTTAATTCACAAAGCAAAACTCTGTCCTTAGCTTTGACCGCAAGGCCAGGCTCCATTTGATTCATGTGCGGGGCAGTCAACCTCTCAGACCAAGGGGTGCAGTAAATCTAAGCGTCGTTTATAAGCACTTATAAAAAAGCTCGGTGGTTGTGTGTGGTGGATGTACCTGCTGTTTGAGCTGGTGCATTAGCCTGTCCTTTTCCCTCTTAAGAGCAATCACTTCCTCCTGGGCTTTCTTCCGTTTGGAGGAGGATAACTCCAGGAGGGCGATGTTAGCATCCTTCTCACTGATGGCTGCCAGCAAAGCCTGCTGCCTGAGGGGAGGAGGAGGAAAAGGTTAGAGGGAATGTTTATACGGCGTGTTTATTCTCAAAAAAGTGTCATTGTGAAATATGATTAGGTATTAAACAGGTGGACGGCGGTTTGACACAGCAACCACATCCGCAGCTGTGGGCCTTCGTATGTATACAGATGTCACAGCACTCAGTCATCCCAGAGCTCCTTAGACTCAGACAGAGATTCCACAGAAAAGAGAGCAGACATCTTTGAAGTGGTCTGCTAAGCACTGCATTAGTGGTACCTCAGCGTGACTCATGGACATGTAATAATGTAATGGAGCCAAACAGAGCCGGCTGAGGAGGATATGACATCTTTCCTCTGTCACTGCCTGTTACCACAGTGTGTGTTTTTAGTGTGTCTGTGAGTGTGTGTAAGGAGGGGGCGGCAACAAATGACTGTCCACAGGTGCAGAGGTGACATACCAGCGGGCGTCATCGTACACAAAACCAGACGTGCGCATTGACAGCCACAAAGCTCAAGGGAATGCCTTGCGTAACAATTTGAGAGAATTCTCAGTGTGGAAGCAGATTGGTGATGAGTCTCCTCGTCATCGAGCAGGATGTCGTAAATCTGCTGTTGCTACAAACACACGATCAACCGCCCACTCTGGTAAACACACTCAGATGCACATTCTGAATTTTTTTCCCATAGATAGCCAGGTGCATACATCCCCTCCACTGTGGCCAGCGGCCCTTAAAGGGGCCTCATCTTTTAAATGGATTTTCTCATATTTTGCATGAGTTTCACATTTTTGGGCGTTTATTGTTCACAGTGAAAAAGTGAAAACTGCATAATAATTCTGTGTTTTTCCAGAATGACATTTTTAAAAAGGTCGCCTCTGAAATGGGCCGTTCAGAACAGCTGCAGGTTTCTACGTAGAACCTTGCTTTTGCAGAAATTGACCAATCGTCCTTCGCTGTCATTCACCTCAGTCTGCCTTCTTGCACTAGCTTGTAGTCAAGTCGATTTCAGCTCACCATTCAAAAACCTCCTGGCGATTCTGGCTCAAAGATATAAGGTCGAATGACCGATCCTAGAGCGGCCATGTTTTCTACAACTTTGGAGTGACAGTGCAGTGTGGCTGCATATGTGGGGGAGGGGCTATGCGCTCACTCCAAAGCCAATCGTGGCTAAGGTCTAACCTTTGAATGGTAGCACGGTTTGTTCGTTTCCTGAGGAAGGAGAGGCTCGGAAAAATAATTAAATTAAAATATGTATACAGTTTAACGAAACGAACTTTACAGACGTGATTCAAAAACACATTAGAATAATAGAAAATTAATTGCATATCTAAAATATGTGCCCTTTAAGAACATTGTAAAAGAAGGTAAACAAAAATCAAAAAAGAACCACTGTGCGAAAAAAGAACACTTAGGTGTACAGTTGACTGTATCTTAATTTATGTTTGGTTCTTCGTATCCACAAACTTCCTCTGAAAGAACATCGAAGGAGTCTCAAGCTGTCCAACTAGGTGTAGAGAAAAAAAGGTATTTTAAGTTGAATAAACATAAATCAGCTAAATGCTTTTCAAATTAGGGCTCTAAAGCAGAACGGTAAGGTAATGTGTGGGTTTGTGTGAGGTGAGGGTTAGAGGAAGAGAAGGAGGGAGGGTGCATTCAAAATACACTTTGGACTCAATTAAAAATTGACCTGCATTGGCGTGTTTTTATTCCATGATTTAAGTCCCTGCAGAAATAACTCAATTGTGAAAATAAACACGCTGAACTCAGAATATAGTCCTGCTGGCCCGGGACTTCACATTTTGGTGTTTTTAGTACAATTATCTGCACGCCGCATCTGGATTCTGGATTCTCCCGTTCAAGGCCATTAATAGGCCTCTGTGTGCTCGCATGCCGTGCGTGTATTTGTGCGCGCATGCACGCGGCGGGTTCTGACATGGATCGGAGCAGCTAATCACACCATTAATCACGGAGCAGGACCAACATGACACTTTTCGTCTCCCCACACCTCCACTGTTATTCCTTTTAACGCTCACTGTAATGGGAACACACGCTCTCTCACACACACACACAGACCTATATTGGACTTGTACCACAGCAACTACTTCAGACTGCAGGCTTATTCTGCCTGACCTGGCAATTCGCGATGTAAAATGGGGAAAGGAATTCTTGAAGTTAAAAAAAAGTGCAATTGATTTTTAATCTCTCTTCGTACGCTCCAGTTTTATATTCAGGGCGAAACAAACCATAGGTGAATTTTTGCATTTGGCACAATGGCATCCCAGTTCTATACTTCGGCTGTGTTAAACCAAGAGAAAAGATGATGCACAGAGTCGTATATGGGCAAGGAATGCAGCACAATGTGTCACTGTTCATAAACAGTGTTTCAGATTAACAGTCCTAACCTAGTTGCTGTAGAGCCATCTCCTGCCGCAGTGCCAGACATGGAAACTCACAAACATAAGACCACATAGACAGAAAATCCAATAGTGCGGGTTTTCTAATCTCCTTCATCATCAACAGCTCGCAAACACAGTTGGAGGATTTTGTCTAGTTAGGTCAGTATGAGACAATAAACACGCATGGAATAAAATACCACCAAGATGGAATAACATGGTTACCATTAGGATTGGGACAAAGTGGAGAGCCCAACCTGGTGAAAGAAAAGAGCGCTGTGAAAGGTTTAGTGGCACCAACTCCCACCCCAGATTTAAAGGGGAGGTTTATCTAATCTGCGTACTCATCTGAAAAAGCCAAACAGAGATCCATCTCTTTCCGACCACCGCTGAGTCACTTCATCAAGACTTGTAACGCTCCCATTCATCAAGATGTCTCTGCTAAATGAAACCGATGAAAGACACAGTCTTGGTGTTGAGGAAATATCAATGGGATACACTCACAGTTTACTGCGGCTAAAGAAAAGCCTTACGAGAAACCTATGACTTTAGACATTGTCTATGGCGTCACCGTAATTGCAGTCCTCTTCAAGGACGTACTGTATGTTGTCTTTTCATGAGTAACAAAAGTGCTGTTGTCTTTGAAGACATGGCTGTCACATCCATCTCACCTTAATTCCCAACGTTAAGTTATGGCCTGATCCTGTGATGGTCTGAGCCCGATTGAACTAAACCTCTGAACCGAAGTGGCTGCCATGCTTCGGTTGCAAGCTAAATCACTTCCAGCCTTTGAATTAACACAGCAGATTACGGCGCTGTCTCCCAGTGGGTGCTCTCTGAGTGGTACTGCAGGATTCTGCTGAGTGATGTCTTCCTAAAACAATAAAAACGGGACATTATTATGATTAGCCAGCCTGTAAACTTTGTCTCCCACATCCTCAATCAGTGACTATGTGTGCGCAGTGTGTGTCCGTGTGTGTGTGTGTGCTGATTAGTATTGCTAACAGCCTTTGAACCTGAATCACGCTGGAGTATTTCATCACATCTAATTTGAGTGGCCGTTTGGCCTTAGATGCAGAGCACACTTGCAATGAGCATGAATCTAGCAGACAGGATTCATCTATCAGACACACACACACACACTAATGCTTGTACAGTATCTGCCGGCTGATCTTGAGTGGGTGAACCCTCTCTCTTTCCTCCTCTTCTTGTCTCACTCCCTGCTTAAGTTGGACTTGGCGTGTCCTGGACAAACAAAGGATTATCTTTATTTCCTTCCCTATTGAAAGGGCGACAATGAAATGGATTTTCATGACGAACTTGCGATTACTCTTCATAAAAGTCCGACCCCGTGCACCGAGAAGTCATAAGGCGTTCCAATAAAAGGACGAATAAATCCCACGGCGGGATCTCCGGTGTCAAACATCTCATTTACCTTATTTCTTCTATTTTAAGGCAACAGTACGGTGGCTTGTGAGGTAAATATGACGCACACATAAACAGATTTGTGTTTATATCTACCTCACATTACTTTTAGTGTTATAAAGTTGTATAAAGGGAGTTTACTAGGCTCTGTAGGACTGACATCTTATTTATAAGGGGTGAAATTCTCAGCTCGACTACAACATGTGATTCCAATTGAGCCTTCATGGTCCCTGGGACATATTGAGACATTTGGATCTGCAGAGGTGGGAGATGGATGGCTAAAGTACATGACCATGCGATGAGAGGTGAGAGGGAAAGGAGGGGGGGGCGGGAGGTCAGCCGAGACGATATGGAAAAAAAAAAAAAAAAAAGGAATGCAAAGAGTGGAAGAAGAGGAGGGCGAGGAGACGTGAGGCGGAAGGAGATAATCCAGGACAAAGGGATGAAAGATGAGGAGCGAGGACTTTGATGAAGACATCTTTGAGGTAGGGCTGCTGTCAGAGGACGGCTGTGATGTCACAGGGCCAGAGGGGAGGCTGGCAGGTCACACGGATTTCAGGGCGACAAGGGGTCGAGATGGGGTCAAGAGTGAGCATGAACACACATGCGTGCATTAGCGCAAAGCTAATTCAGCGAAACAGGAAGTGAGGGGAGGTACACTGCGGGTGTGAGTACAGAGCCAAGAATAAAAATAGTAAATAAAGAAGAGATGAAGGCGATAGAAGTGGGGGAAGCATGTGTTTGACAAGAGCGACTGCCACCTGCGCTGAATGAGAGAGAAAAAGGAGGCGGAGGAGGAGGAGGAAGGGAAGAAAGGAGCAAAGGTAAAGATTTAAGAGTCCCAGTCTACCCTAAATCAGCTCCGCGCACTCCATGTTGTTATTCCTAGGCGTCACGGTTGAGAGATGTGTGTTTATAATTTGTGTTATGACTTACTTGAAATTATGAGTGTGGAGAGTCAGTGGGACAGAAACAGATGCGTCCGTGTGATGCCCAAGGGAGCCATCAATACTGTCTGCCCTTAAGTGCAGTGTGTGCGTGCGTGCCTGTGTGCAGTTGCCTGTCTTGCGCTTTCATGTCCTCATGTGCATGTGTGATGTATTTTGTTACCGAGAACATGGGGAGCCTACTAATATCTGTTCCCAGGACATCCATTATGAGGTCTTCTAGTTTGTGATCATGCCTGTCCGCCACTTAGCTGTCCGGCTCTGCAGAAACATTCCACATGCATTTTATGGCCGTTCCTTGATTGTGAGTGTGCGAAGGTGCGGCACAAGACCGGGGGCCCCTGCCTAGGCAGCACTGGAGGCCTGTGGTGAGAGCAAGCAGAGGACATGAGAATGGGGCATGGCTGAGTGACACCGTTATTTACGGCCTTGGAGCACTGTGTTATTTACAACTGAGGAGGTAGGGAAAATGTCTATTTCAACATAAAACACACGCTCTGGCTTCGTTCGGTAAGCTTACTGCAAAGCCAGTAAAGATGGTAAATCTGCATTTCAACTCTAAACGTGGATTAAATGCATTTTTATGAGGTCCAACTTTTGGCTACCTTGGCTAGGATTAGCTCCATGCTAACCTGTAGCAGCTAACCTGGAACCGCATGCCAGACGCACCTATAATCGACTTCCTGCTGCCTGCTCGCCTGGATTAGAGCCGTTATTAGTCTTAATCTATGAAGTAGGATTTATGAATACCTACCACGAATAAAAGGCGCATGCCTGTCTTGTTTTCTGGCACGTCAAGTTCAATATTGCTCTCGAGCAGCTATATTAGACAGCACATGCTAATCCTGAGCTTCAAGCAAGAATGCTAAACTTTACATGCTAACCTTGAGCCGAGCTTCCCAAGAAAAAATCCATGACAGCAGATGGCTCTCCCAGAACTGGGCCAGGTTGTGTGTGTTTTCACTTGACTAATAAAATATACAACCCACTTACTTTGCTCACCCCCACTCCCACACTAGTGGTCTGACTGGTGGAAGGAGGAGGACGGGGGGGCTGTAATTGAAAGAGTATGTATCAGTTTTACAGCAACAAGAGGGGAAAATACGAGGGGACAAAAATCAACAAATCTGCCAAAACTAGCCAAATGTTTAGAGTGGTAGCAGGGACGAGGAGAGATGTCCGACTGCTCCCAGAGATGAGCAGGACCAGACGGCCACCGCTGCATTCCTCCCGCAGAGAGGAGGGGGGGGACAGATAGAGAGACCCAGACAGAGAGGAACAGAGAGGGAGGGAGCGGCTGGTTGTACGAGTGTGGGTGTGAGTTTAAAGGCAAAAATTAAAGATGTTTACATTAGGTGAAGAGTCGACCTTATTGAAAAATACATGTATTTGGCTGCTAGGAGAGTAGGATGGAAGATTGATCAATCCTTTGTATTTGTGGGCTTGGATGATTAGCCTAGCTTAGCATTAAGAATGGTAACTGCTGAGCTGGTCATCCCTAAATATGCCTGTTGACTAAACATGATAGAGTATGCTTCTATTGTGCAGTCACTAGCTGTGTCCCAGGGGCTGCAGCCTTTGAAGGACGGATTTGAAGGCAGATTGCGTGACAGCGGCGCGTCGAGGGCTCCTTTAGATGCAGCTGACAAATGCGTCCTTCTTTTCCCGGTCCACGGAGGATCCATTGGCTGCATCCTTTGTGGCCCAACGTATCCCAAGAAGCATTGTGCGCCACAATACAGCGTGATTATGCGGTCGAGCATTAAACTTTTAAATGTAAAAAAGTTTCAACTCAATCGAATAGCTAGCGTTACACACGTTTAAAATAACAAAAAGGCCCTTGAAACTTCAAATTATCTTTAAAATAAAAGGTTAAGTTTTGTGACATTAGTTATGCTAGCTACCCGTTGCTAGGCGACAGGAGCGGCGTTTGGTGACTCAAGGGTAATGGCGGGAACAGCTGCTGACGCAAACAGGAAATGCTCCGTAGACCAGACTGCCACATTTCAGTTCAGCTTTAACGGGTCTACGCAGGCTATCGATGGCTGCCTCCTTTCGAAGGAGGCAGCCCCTGGATTGGGACACAACAACTGTGTCACAGTGAGGTTTGTTGGATTGATGCCATTGCACAGATATGAAACCAAAACCTCTGATCATTAACTGTATTTCACAGCACACACTGAGATGCTGTGAGAAGAACTGGGTCTATGGATGAACTGTGTTTAAAATATACAGCTCCGGCTGCAGACAGTGTTAGACGGACACTTGCAGCTCCATTGCATCACCATCTGAGGATCAGCTAGGGGTCGGCTGGATTCCTGTTGTTGTAAAAACAGGACAGATAAATAAACCCGGCCCAGAGGGATGTCAGTGATGATTATTATGTCACCAGCAGCTTCTTCTCATTCGGATGACCTTCTGTGTCTCCATGTGTGTGCATACTTTCTCCTGTGTAACTTTGGTCCACTTACGCGGCCATCTACCAATAAGGTGAGCTCTGACCCCGGACCTCCAGGGATCCGACCAATAGCGGAGCCTGGGTTTTTTTTCCATTCTCTAAAAGGGGAGGTTTGTTTTTCGTCTTTATTGTCGCTCAGCTGACTGACAGTGTTTCCCTAAGGCACAAGAAACAAGACAGGGGGCTTTACTGTACCACACACGTGTAGGGCTCCCCTGCCTAGAAGTCACAAGCACAGACACACACACACACACACATGCATATACAGCAGCTGGGTTGTTTAAAGCTCCCTGTCATCAGAGAGAGAGGTGAGGGTCACAGAATGAGTAACACTACTGTAAGAACACACACAAGGAAAGGGGGAGAGGAACATTCAGACATATGCAGCGTGTTACGAAAGAGCACCAAGGCCTCAGAATAAACAGCGATGAGCTGTGCCCCCTTCATCTGTCTCTGATCCAACCGGAGCGCCAGTGGGATCAGGGATCACTCACAACAACCTCCATCAAATAAGTCGTCCCTCTTTGTCTGCACTCGGGTGAGAGGTGCCTGAGCTCTCCCTTATGTAAACTGAAAATAGCAGGAAGACACCTTTTGTATTGCGTCATTTCAAATTGAGGCCCTTTTTATTGTCTTGTGAGTCAAACAGTTCATCACCGGCTCTCGGACAGGAAGGCCACCGCAATGTGCTGTCTTTTTCTCCCTCCATCCTCATTCCATCACTCCTCCTGCCCTCCCTTTCTTTGGCTAATCAAAGAGAGGAGTCACTCATCGGGGGAGAAGAATATGGCATCACCTCCGCCTTGGACTTCTCTATCATTCGACTTCTCGCTCCCTCTATCATTCTCTATTTGGCTTTGTCGTGCCCTATACTCACTCCAGAGTGGGGCTAAATATTAAGTTCAAGGAGGTTATGCAAACACGTTGAAACAGCCATCCTTGGCCTAAGTATTACCCTGAACCCTTCAATTACCCGCCTTGCTTTCCTCTCTCTCCATTCCTTCTGCCTTTCCTGTCCTCCGTACGGGTTCTCTCACTCCGGTCATCTAACTGCAGCCTGGAAATACAGCGCACACTCATGACGTGGGGCCAAAGAGCCTTAAAATATCAGGGGCAGAGAGTACAACATAGCGGCGCACTATTACATACGCACACACACACACACACACACAGATGTGCACCCAAAATACGCACGCACACACAAACCGATGAAAGACGGGTCCAGAGAACAGTGGGAGCAAGTACCCCTGGTGTATTTTCTCTCTGTTCCAAATGTAGGGCCTGGCGGTGGACCACAGCTGAACCACAGCCGACATGCGGTGGAATGGGAGGCCGCCACACTCACTTCCCTTAAAGGAGCCATAGACACACACACACACACACACACACACACACACACACACACACAATCACAGAGTAACACACATATGCTCAAACACTCATATACACACATGTTCAGCAATTTCCTGGATAGCACTGTCCTGACGATGGGAGTCCATGTTTAAAAAGTGGTGGTTTGAGGTGAAGGGACAGATCTGTATGGGCTGTTTCCCACAATGCTTTGCCAGACAATTACACAACCCAATTAATGTGGTTACTACAGCACAGCTAGGACTTTGCTCTGCGCAGGCCGGGTGCGCGTGCTTTCGTGCGTGCGTGAGAGGGGAGATGTGTGCACGCTCCTTTGGCCTGTATTACTCTTGGAATTATAGCTTTGCTTGGATCTTGGACCGGTCGATTTCCCGTCAGTGCGTAAAGGACACACAGGGTCACACTAACATTCACCCCACACTCCATCAGCCAATCATAATTTTTTCCAATCGCAGCCCACATGAGCTCAACTGAAAAGCGGCCTACCAGGAGAACTACAATACCCACAATGTGTTGTGTGCCCTCCCAGCAGAGAGATCCATTTCCCTCAGAGGATGAAACCTGAACTGTAGCAAAACATCAGGAGAAGCTTTTTAAAAAGTAAGACATGGTCTTAAAACTTAATTATCTACTGGTAAAATGTGTTACTGTTTAATAGATACTGCAACATATATTCCTTAATAAAATAAGATACTCTGTCATGCTCTGTTAATCACCTTTTCCCAGCCTCAGTTGAACACTGTGGTTGAAGAAGCAGGTGCCGCTCTAATAGGTGTGTTTTCCTAGGCTATGTTTTGTACAGATGATGTTTTTATTTAACTTATATTAGTGATAATAGATGCATATAAAAGAAGTTCATAGTTCAGCTGTCATTGGACAAGAGGCGGGGATACACCCTGGACTGATCGCCAGTCAATCACAGGGCTGATGCACAGAGACAGACAACCTTTCACGCTCACTCTCACACCTACGGGCAATTTTAGGGTCTCCAATGATCCTAACCAGCATGTTTTTTGACTGTTGGATGAAGCCAGAGTAACCGGAGGGAATCCACGCATGCACGGGGAGAACATGCAAACTCCACACAGAAAGGCCCACTTAGTCCGAACCATGACTTGAACTAGGAACCTTCTAGCTGTGAGGCGATAGTGCTAACCACTGCACCACCATGCAGCCCAAAGATATTTTGTGTGTGGCTGTACTTTTTCACTGGTGTATTATTGTCGGAGCTGTTGGTGTAGCGAGTCTGAATTAACTGATGTTCTCTTGGGTGGGGTACTATATGACCATTTACTGATCATAGATTTGGCATTTAAATCTGTAGAGTCTGATGAGTCGTTTTTATTAAAGCAGTTGAATGCATGTAGTGGAGTGAAAAATGAAAATAAAACCTAAGGGGGATGAGTATCCTGAAGTGCATTCCTTGAGTATATGTATTTAAAGGAGCAGTTCGCCCCTGGAAGAAGCCACTGTCAGTCAAAGCTGGTGTTCTCTGTAATCGATAGAATCAATAATATTTGAAATTGGCGCCATAGCTGTGGAGAAAGTTGTTCAAACAGCTCGAGGTTTCGCCCATTCTACATTCCTACAACACCCAGCGTGCATTGCGCCCCTCCCTCTGGAAGGAACGCCTGCTACCGCTACTACTACCGCTTTCCAGTCAAGGACATTGATCGCTGCAATGAATCAGAGCGGTACAGAATCCAAAATATGACGAGAATATACCGGTGGATCGTCTAAAAAATCTTCGGGTCTGCAGTCTACATTTCAAACCTGACGATTTTGAACGAGACATGACATCAGAGGCGGGCGTCCTAGATTGAGGAAGTGTAGTTTAGCGAGCTCCCTGGCCTCCGCCAGATGATGCATTTTACGTAGTCTGGTGGAGGTTTTCCAGGGCCCATTGGAGAAGCGGATAGCGTCCTCCACAGGACTGAGGTTGAAAATTGGCGAACTGGCCCTTTAAATGTACAAAGCTTCATGCAGCTGGATTAGCACTGAGACAGAGAACACACACACATCTGCTAATAATTAGCAATGCAACCTTGGTTAATAGTTTTCTTTAAAAGGCGGATGGTAAAATGTAAGTAGAACAAAACAAAGTTCAAACCGCTCTGCTTTGTGTTGCAGCAGCAGGAACCACATGCTTTCTTTACAGTCTGCTACACAAACACGCTCCGACCACATACTTACTTATATAGACTTCATTAGCTCTGCTTTAGAGTGCTTTAAAGGGAGTAGAGGGACAAATACATTCAAAGCAAGAAATTATGAAAGAGAGAGACAGAGATGCAGACGAGACACACACACACACACACACACGTGCACAGAGGGCTACGTGAGGGTGCTGATTAGAGGAGCTGTTGCCAGGTCTGGACAGGTCTGCTGTATATTTACACAGATCAGTGAGGATCATGGGATCAAAGAGTAACATGATTACTACCTGGCCTTCTGATAAAACACCTCACTATTATTTCCCTGTCAATACACACAAGAATACACACATTTGAAAGGGCACACATATCCGAGCATGTCCGCGCGCACACACTCAGATAAACTTACAGAGATGGGCTCCAGTATTACAATACACACCAGCGCACAGATGGACGCACGCTCACACAGACAGACATGTACACCCACACCGCTCTATAATCTGGGTAATTTGTACGTTGAAGCTAGTGTAGACAGATCATGCCTCTGGTACATCGAGCCTGTTGTGTCATTGCATTTTCTTGTCCGACTGTTGGTTTGAATAGAGACATACCTTTACTTGTAAAGTATAGTGGTTGTGAATATGTTTCGTGTGAAGAAGGCCCATTGAAACAACCAGCGCTCTTTTTATAACAGCATTTTCTCTTAGGTGGGAGATTGAGTGCGTGTGTTTGTAAGTTTTACGAGGGTATGAAAATTGAGGCTGCAAGCATTAATGCACGAGTACATGCACGTGAAGCATGAAAGTGTGCGCCTTGTAATCACAGCAGCAATAAGAACAGCCGCTCTTTGACCTTTATGCTTTTGCTTGCATGTTCACTTTCCTTTTGTATTTATTGTGTTTTTTTCAGCAGTCTGCTTTTTCTTAGAGAAAGCATAAAAGCAGAAGCCGATCCGCAGACAACACACACACACACGCACACGCCTAAACGCAGACGGAACTGAACTGTGATAACCGCCCGGCCGGCCCTCCCACACACCTGTTCGCGGATTCCAGCGTGCGTCTGGTTTTTAATAAAGAGACCAGTGGTGGTGTGCAGTCAGATGCTGCTGACAGAGCCACTGATTTCCACATAGATAACACACTCACACACAGCCGAGCCAGCTCCCCTGGTAGATTACATCACAGTTATTTTAACAATGGCTTCCACTCAGTACTTCTGCTGGCTATGGTTACATTCAGGAGTGTGTGTATGTATTGTTCGAGTTCTTGAATGATCATTCTGCAGTCAGTAGATTATAACTATTTAAAGCCAGAGTTTAAGTCATAATGTTGCAACAAATATTCAGATGTATCTGCCTCTATGTGTGTGAGTGTGTGCGTGCTGTGACCAAGACTATTAAGATGACTGTTCTGCTGCCAAAACTGACATTGGAGAGTTGTGAGTGAGAGTGAACCCATTAAATAAATGAGTTCCTAATGTTCCCTCACTATGCAGTGTCTCTAAGACACACACAAACTTTTAATCACGGGCCCAGACAGCACATCTTTATCAGGGATACCCCACATGTGAATGAGAAGGGACTGACGTTATCTCGTTTTGCTTTGATCCCTCAGTTGTTTCCAGATGACCACACAGTTCACTTTCATGTGCTAAATCTGACGCTAGCTTTAGTCCTGATATTAAGACTATTTGTGGACATAGACGAAGACCAATTTGTTCTGTTCAGGGTCGCGTGGGGCTGGAGTCGATCTGAGCTGTCACTGGGCGAGAGGGGAGGTACATCCCGGACTGATCGCCAATCAATCACAGGGCTGACACATAGAGACAACCAATGACTCACATTCACACTTACAAGCAATTTAGAGTCGCTGATTAACCTAACAAGCATGTCTTTGGACTGCGGGAGGAAGCCGGAGTACCCGGAGAGAACCCATGCACAGGAGTAACATGCAAGCTCCACACAGAAAGGCCCCTGCCGTTCAAACTTCTTGATGCGAGGCGACAGTGCTTACCCAGAAAACAACCGACAGAAATAACCTACAATTTCATAAAACAGTTTGAAATAAACACAAGATACTTGTGCCCTAATGATAAGGATAAGCGCTCAGTGAAGAAACCCCTCCCCTTGTGCCCTCATCCCAATACTTATACTTAACCTGCCACATGACCCTTAGTGTTCACCACAAACCAAGCAGCATTGCCAACTTCAACAGACCCAGGCTCTGTTCATGTGAGCTCCAGTTATTGACAACAATGATACTACTTACCCTACCACATGGCTTGTAATGGCCCCAACAACAAGATGGGCAACAGGGTCATTAAGTGGGTACCTCCTTCACAGGTGTTTCGTCAAGTTAGTCCCACGGCACCTCGGGGAAGCGCAACAGTTAGCTCTGTTAGCTAAATTGCACTATTGACCTAAAGCAGGGGTCTCCAACCTTTTCTCATCTGAGAGCTACTTTGAAAAAATCAAAGTGGCCAAGAGCTACTTGCATTACATCGCTGTAATTGCTGGTGGCGCCCCATGTTGATACTTTTGTCGACTGAAATGTTGATACCACAGATGAGGCACACACACTTGACTAAACACAAAAAACTTGCTTTCCCACTGCCCGTGGAAATAGGTTGTTTTCTGCTTTTTCAGGGCGTGGCCACCTTCACTGTCCATCATAAAGCTGGCATAAAACAGGTTTGCTAATAGCACCAAACTCAACAAGCGCACAGCACAACTGACCCGACCTGTCGATGGAGATTGCTGCAACATTGCTTAGATTATTTTGTATTGGAGGGGATGGGACATCTGTGTATTTGATTGAATTGAAGTGGGAAGAGGCTTTCAAGGTGCATTGTTGTCTGATTTTTTGTACTGTGAACCTCTTGGCCGAGAGCTACCTGTTGGAGACCCCTGACCTAAAGTATATACAGTATGTCTTCCCATTTTCGGGCCCCTGCTTTGTCTGTATGCATACATACGAAATTTTTTAGGTGTGTGAGAAAGAAAATACTGTGAACAGGGTGTCTGTTCAGAGTTGTTAGGCCTCCTGCCGCTGTTACACACAGCAGAGAGAATACAGGTGTGTTTTTGTGTTGTTTTCTTTAAAAGAGAGACACTCTGGGGAAAGAGAGAGTGGCAGGCAGAAAGAGTCTAGAGGAAATGTCTTAAAGGTTTGTCATGTTTCCAAGATTCTCATTTTTTACTTTCATGATTTTTTAATTTCCAACAAATGCCTCAGTTTAGTTGTTTAGCACATAATAAACAAAAGATCTGCAAGTCTCCACCACTGACACATCAAAAAAAAGACTCATTTTACAGCTTCAATATGGTGACGTGCATGAACAAACATCTCTCGTTTTTTGCAGAGGATCATGGGAGACCACCTCAGAGCTTGAATCTCCAAAGTAGACTCTGCAGGGAGTGGTGAAGACACAAACAAACATTCTGACATGAAAATCGGTCTCTGTCACAGAACAAGAACTTTAAAAAGAGGTTAAGAGAATATAAGTTAGCCTGCAAGACAGAAATGTGTATTGCTCTTTTATCTGCAGTCATGCAGTCAGACATACCAGCGAGCAGCTTAGAAGTGTAGGGAAACACTGGCACGAAGCACAGAGTGACTGACATGTCAGAAATCCTGCAGTGTGGCGTGCGTGCAGATAAATGAGGGCTCTGGATTCTGTGTGCGTGCATGAATGAATTCACTGTTTATCCTGTATTTGCACTGGTTTTACCGATGTACCTGTGTGCATGCGTGCGTGTTTATCGTGCACCGGGCTCCCACAGTGACAAGTCAGGACACTAACGTCAGGAAACTGAGACACTCTAAATCTGACAAACAAACCATGCCAGGAGGAGGATCTAAACAATGTGCCGCAATTGCTTTATTACTCAGTGTTTGCCTTAGGTGTCATGTTACTGAAGTCTTCAACGCCATAAAAGCCTTCTCTATGGTTCAGCTCTGTGTTTGTGTGTACGCTCTGGCAGAGGCTCCCCGATGACTGGTTATATTGGACATGCTCAAACAAAGCCAAACACACAACAGGAGCCGCGAGCAATTAGGCCCTGCCACAGTGCATAACTCCTCTCTGAACAACCTCTGTTTCCTCTCGCCATCCACCACGCTCGCCATCTTTCTATCCTCTATCCTCTAACACACATTGTGCTGCCTCCATCCGCTTCACGCACACACTCACATATCAGTCTGAGAAGCCTTTAAACGCTCCCTCTGCGCTGGCATGCTGCGTGACATCAGAGGCAATGATACTGTTTATGTAAATGCCATCTTCGGGATTAAATGTTAACCTCTGTGGGCAGGAATCGCTGACTGGCATGGGAATGCCAGTAATGCTAGCAGGCAGCGTAATCCTCTGGATTAATACATATTAGGGTGGTTTAGCAGAGAGCCGGGTGGGCCCTGTGTCTCAATTTCATCCCGTCGCTGTGATATATTTGTGTATCTCCACATCATGACAATGCAACTACTTTCTCTCCTTTAATACAGTTTAAAATGTGTTTCGTGTTTCTAATCATGGTCCTTAACTCGCTTCTATAGAGCAGATGACAGAGCAAAGCCAGTCATAGTGAGTGATGGACATCCAGTTTGAATCACATCCTCTGGAGCCTGATCCGGGGGTGATATCTCACTGTCTGTGGCTTGGACGTGAGAGTCGACGAAGATCTGTTTCAAATCAATGTAAGAAAAACGGGCATACTCAAACTGGGTCAACCTCTTTCTCCCCCTGCAACCCCTCTCACCCCCCTCCCTCTCTCTCTTTGTCTTTCTGTCTCTCTCTCGCTGTATTTTGGGTGTCTCTTTGGCCTTTTGTCACTAAACACCTCATAAGAGATACGTCTCTTTGGGCATAACATGAAGGAGGACAGGATGGAGTAATGGAGCAGTGCTGCAGTTGTTGAGAGAGTGTTTTGTGTTAGTGTGGGTTTGGGGGTATGTCTGTACCAGTTGTGTACTAATAAAGCTAATTATTGCCATCTGGCCGGCAAAGCGATTTCTGAATTCCTGTTTTTTTTCATGTCACATACTTAGAAGGCTGTTATTTAAAGCTAGCCAGTTGGAATGAGTAAAATGCAGAATGAGCTCAGATGACACCGATAAAGCCAGAATCATCAAGAGTGCAATTCTGTGGCCCTACATGTGCACAAATGTGTTCGTGCACGGTATAAGAACTATAACCAATGATGTCCTTGTTGCCTGCTTACACCTCACACCTAGCAGTGCTCATGTGTGCAGATAAAAGTGCATGTAAGTGCATTTCAGGCAAAAAATGCACACCAGTTTATGAGTATGTCAGAAGTCTGCATACCTTGGTATGTTTGTCCTATGTGTTTAAACCTTTTGTAGTGGCTAGCGGAGCTCTCCTGTTACACATACACATGTTCTTTATGGGCTGGCTAATGGAGCCGAGCTCTTCCTGCCTCTGTGATGTGGTTTGCTGTTGTTTGATGTGCTCAGGAATCCTGCATAGGAGAGCACCCAGAGCCGATCTTATCACATAAAAGCCCTCGCAATGGAAGAAGACACTCAACTCTCTTTTTTTTAACTTAATAGAGATCTGTGTCCCTGTGAGGCTGTGTTTGTACGTGTATGTGTGTGCGTGTGTGTGACTTAGCGGGCGCATGTGCAAGTGTGCACAATTTCTCTAATTCAATCGAGTGTGTAACCCAAGGCCAAACACACACATTTGATTTGCTGAACCCGGAGACCTCTGGCTTGAATGGACCAGAGAAATGTCGGATATGCCAGTGCATGTTACAGAGAGTGTGCGTGTGTCGGCTGTGTTTGCATTTGCGTTTTGTGTTTGTGTGTGTTTGTGGCAGAGGGAGCGACAGAGGGAAAAAGGAACTTTGCTTTCAAAGTCATTTCTTTTTATTACACGGCTGTGTTAAGTACTTGATTCTGATTGGTTAATTACAGCATTCCAAGGTCTGTTCTTTCTCGATAACAGACCGCTGTTATGAAGAACAGACCGTTGCTATGGATGCGGCTCTGATCACACAATCCAGAGGACTAGCTGTAATTACATCAATCCGCACAAAGAGGTCCGGTAAATTTGACGTCGGTTTGTTTACAGAAGTTAAAAAAAAAAGAAAAGGGATGAAAACAGCGGAGAGAAAGCAATAAAGGTTAATCGATGCAAAAACTGAAGGCTACAACTGAGAGATCTACAAAACTGAAGATGGCA
The DNA here is from genome assembly GCF_022749685.1 of Semicossyphus pulcher. NCBI lineage: Eukaryota > Metazoa > Chordata > Actinopteri > Labriformes > Labridae > Semicossyphus > Semicossyphus pulcher. The sequence continues at coordinate 18,306,024 of NW_027211637.1, forward strand.
CATGAAGTAAACGTTAAACAAAACACAGTACTGGGATACGGAGTTGTTTGAAGACAGTGAATGGAAAAGAAAATGTCGACAGACTCTGACAGTGATGAAAAAGAAAACAGAAATATAATCATTTTTAGATTAATAAAATAATTTCCAAATCAATATATAAGTAAGTAAGTAACAAGTGGGATAATGTATAGTGAGCAGTTATCGCGGAGGAACCCCTTCAGGGTGAGACAAGTGTTTCTGCTCACCCTGTCGGCTTCCATTCCGCGATAACACCCCGCTCACTAAACATTATCCCTGACTGAGATTTCACACTGAAATCAAATAATGTGTAATGACTGTATATATATTTAATTAATCAATCAATTTGTTTATATATAACGCCAAATCAAAACAAAAATGATATCATGAAACTTTTTGATATGTTTAAGAACAGGCTGAAGGAATATTCAGTGCATGCCTTAGCTAGGCATGCTATAAATTGTTATCGTTAGGATGTTTGACTGCAAAAAAAAAACTATACGGTTTGAGTTATATTTAAGTTTCACACAATGTAAAATTGTTTCAGTGTTCTGCATTCATGTTCAGAGCTTGAAGGGGTAAGAGTATATATCTTTAGAAGACTGGAATAGAAAAAAACATAGCATAAAGTGTATAAGTAGCATAAAAGCAAGACAACATATTCATGGACTTATTTCAATTTGTGCATCAAGTGAAAGCAGCAAAAATCCTGCAGACTGTTTATCACTTATGCTGATGTTTCGAAACTGTCATCATGAATGAGATGGACACATTTTCAATCAAGTAAAGTGGTCTACAGTGTGCAGTCATTTAGTCCTTTTACAGTCACAGTTTGTGATACAGTGCACCAGATTATAAGACTTTCTGGTGTGCAAGGACATGGCAATAGTAAGTTAATTAATTAAATCAGTCATGTAGCTCTAGAAGGCTTCACCTTAGCCCAGTGTTTGCATTACATTTGATACTAAATAAAAAGTAAGTGAAATTTGATAACAAATTTAATGAATTGACATCCTATATGAATACCAGTAAAACTGCTATCACTGCAAGGGCTCTGGAAGTGACTGAAAAAGTGTGTTTTTTGTTATAAAATGCATCAATGGGAGCTGCAGGTTGAGCATCATCACAGACGGAAATAAAAGGAAACTCACCACCATAATCTCTGTAACCTCATCCTGTCTCTAAATGCCTCACACGTCATAATATCCTTTAAATTGACTGAGGTTTGGTTTCAGTAATGTTGTTCAAGCTTTGAATTATACGCTGAAATGACATGACATAGTCAGTTCTATGATCTTGACTTGAATTACTCCAGACATAAACACACATACCCTCATATCAAGGCATTTATGAATGGCCGCATTCTCAATCACGCACACACACACACATTGTCTATATTCTTTGTTTAATGTACTTGACGAAAATCGAGCCATTGTCTCTGCTCACACTGCCTCTAGCCATTCCTGTCTCTGCAGGAATCCTGTGTTGTTTGTTTAGTGGTGACCAGTCCTGTCTCTACGCAGTCTGTCCGCCCACATGAAGGCGTTTTTATTTTTTTTTCAGTTATTGATGCTTGCTTTAAAGATGAAGCCTTACGCAGATTAAACTGTGGTTGCCATCTTGACTAGATGTGACGTTTGCACCAAATAAACCCTGGGTTTCAGTTTTGACTGTTTTTTTCCTCTTGACGTCTCTGTTCAGTGTGCTTCGCTTTTTCTTGGACATCAACTCTGATATCGTAAAATTGAGACTGAACTTTTATTGCCGAGTTGTGAAACTTAACAATGTCTGTGCTGCTTGTGAATGGTAATTTCTCTCCGCAAACAAATAAGACAAATGTAGTTTTAGTTTTTAATGAGATTTGAAATCCTGGTGGTGAGCTTAAAGCCAGTGACCCCTACTTTCTCTTCTGATTTTATTTTTATTGTCCTCTTATTCTCTTTCCACCCTTCTCCTTTCATTTCCTTTTCTCCCTTTAACCTCTCATTTCTTCTCTTCTCGTCTCTTTTCCAGGATACCCACCAACCCCCAGAGAGCAGTCATGTTTCCAATATGTCTCCATTTAGCGGAGACCAAATGAACAAGAGCGGGGCCAAAACAAGAGCAGGAAAAATCATCACATAGCCGCTGGCCCGATCTGCTTATCTTTCACTGCTAATAGCTTTCATGCTCTTCACATCATTTCACACATGCACGCACACACACACATATTTAGTCAAATTCATGTATGCACATGTTGTTCTGTGCACACAAACACCTTCAATGCACACCACCGAGGATACAAAAGCTCATCCAAACTTGCTTGGGCTGTTTCCTGCCACTGCCGAGAAGTACATAATGATAATTACAGTTTGGGTCTACATCCCTGAATTAACCAGATCAGACAAACACACAATCCAAGAGTGCCAGGGGCGGCTGTTGTGTAAGCTGACTGGTGTGCAGTGCTGGAGCAGAGCGGTGCTGGGAAGCGGCCCGTTCTACTATTGTTCTCTATTAAAACCTCCTGGGAACCATCTCAGCAAGACTGCGAGACGTGTGGGACCAATAAAACTCCAGCAAAGAGTCAGAGAGACACAGCCCGAGAGACCGAGGGCTTTATGTAACAATATGTTGCTCTTGATTGAGGAGAACTGGGTGAGAATTTGTAGAAATAAAACTTCAGAGACTCGGATAGTTTTGTTTTTTAATCGACATATAAAATGTAAGAAACAGACGCAGACAGATAAAGACAGAGACAAACCTCGACCCAGATAGAGAGAGACAGACAGACGTGGCCGGAGAAGCCGCAGAGGAGAAAAACAGCAGCCGGGGCTCAGGTGTGTGTGCCAACCCGACTCCGAGGTGTTTACAGTGTGTGAATATGTGCCAGTAAGCACCACTGACTCACTTTTGTGGGTAAACCAGCATTTCATGTGCCCATAATGGTAAACCATGAGGGCGCTTCACCAAGCCACTGTTTAAATGGCTGTTTTACATCGCAGCACTTTCAACAACATATCACATACAGCTGCGTTTCAAACAACTCATCCCCTCTGATTACTGCACACGCTCCCTGGGCTTCTAGTTAACCCTTTGTGCTCCGTCTCTACTCCTATTGATCTATCTGCAGTATAGAGCTGTGTCCTATTCCAGGGGCTGCAGCCTTCGAAGGAGGCGGTCCACGGAGGATGATCCATTCATTCGTAGACCATTAAAGCTGAACTGAAATGAGACGGTCTGGTCTACCCTTGCGTCACCAAACGCCGCTCCTGTCGCCTAGCATCAGGTAGCTAGTGGGCTAACTAGCTAGCATAACTAACGTCGAGTAAGTTAACCTATTATTTTAAAGATAATTTAAAGGATGCACCCGATGGATCCTTCACGGCCAGGGATGCGGAGGACGCATTTGTCGGTCGCGTCTGAAGGAGCTTTTGAAGTGGGACGGCCTTTGACGCGCCGCTGTCAGCCTTCAGAGACAGCCTTCAAAGGTTGCAGCCCCTGGATTGGGACACAGCTTATATCTAACTATCTGCATATCTATCTGTCTGAATTCAAATCGTCTTTACTTTACGTCTATCTACCACCTCCTCCCTTGACCTCCCCTTCCTTCTCCTCATTCCTTTGATGACCCCGAGGGCAGGGCCGTCGTTAAGGAGGCCGTCACTGGTCACCTCTGGGTCCCGTGTCCTGGGCTGCCTCTTTACGGCTGCAGGGCCCACCTCATCAATTGCCCACTCACGCATGCACTTAAATTCTCTGTCACACACACACAGACACACACACACATGCAAAAAAAACTTCCAATCAATTAGTCTTGAGATTTAAACAAGCGAGTAAACAGGGGTGTTAGTCTCCCTAAGGCCAATCAGATTGGGTTTTCCCGAGACTTCTACACCAAACGAAATGACACTAATTAGCTCTGTGTGTGTGTGTGTGTGTGTGTGTGTGTGTGTGTGTGTGTGTGTGTTTGCGACTGACACTAATTAGCAAGGCCGGTGCACCTACTTCCTCAGGACTATTTCCTGTGATAGTAATTATTAGGTATGTGTGATAAATTCCAGGCCTTCTTCCACCCATCCAGAGATAGAACAAGAGAAAAGCAGACAAAAAGAAGGAGAGGGAGGGAGAGAGTTTAATACTCAGAGGAAGTTAAAGAGGTCAGTGTTAAAAGAGTGATGAAGTAAAAGTAAGAAGAGACAATGAAAGAAGGATTTGACTCTAGAGGGTGTAACTCTCGCTGTTTCCATAAGCAACATCTTCTCGTTGCCTTCTTGAAATTCTCTCCCTGTCTCCTTCTCTCGCTGTCAATCACTGCATTATTTTTGTTTTCTTGTGTCACGCTCACCTCATCTTCATTATGTCAATCTTCAGTTTAAGACAAGAAGTTCTTTCTGTCTCTGGAATGACTCCTCCATCCCTGTCTATCAGCTTAACTAAACAGACGCATACAAGCGCTATCCTCCCCTAGTCGTACGATGTCTTTTGAGTCTCAGCGTGTCTTTCAGTTCAACATCAGCTTCATGAGACAGCTCCGGCCTTCCAGCCACTCAAACGAGACAATGCAACTTCTTTCAGCGACTACATGTCTCACAAATCCTCTCCTTTATGACAACCCAGCAGTTTTAACACTGTAGGAGAACAGAGTGGGTTTTATCTGAGGTTGTACGTATTGTACAGGACATAAAACCAAAAATTTATCTCCACTGGGTGGGCCAACGCTTGCAAAAAAACATCATGTGGATATAAGCAAAAATAAAATGTTAATAAGCTGCGATAAAACTAGTCATAATTTACGCTAGAACAGCCAAACCCTAAAACAAGCAAGCTGCAGTCCAAGAGCATGACTTGTTCTGGAGAATACGGGTCAGCAAAGGTTCATTTAAAGAGCAACTTGCAAGTTGGAGACCTCAGTGAGTCAATGTGTGGGAACATTTTTTTGTAATTATATTTTCAGCTCTACACTACAGAGGCTTCTGGAGTCATTTTTTGTGACGGGTTTGACCTTTATAAATATGGATCTACATGCTTATAATTATGAGCCTGTAAGGAGTCAAAGAGACCAGGAACAGGCCAGGATGAGGAGAAAGAACGGCCACAGGAGAGACATTGAGTCATAGTGTGACGAGAACCAGTGTCATGATGAGTGACTGGTGTTAGCTAGCGAAATCTAACGCAGTGCTCACATCCCAACACTGTAAAGTTTATCACATACCAAAGGCTTTGACAAATCATGAGTAGTAGCAAGTGGGAGCATTAATACTTACCCCTTACAGTAACTACAGGGCGAGTGTTAGCTTGTATCAGCTGTGTTTCCTTCTATAACGGTAAATCCGAACTACGTTTTACGATGCCACAGCGGTGTGAGAGTGAGAAACAGAGAGGGAGAGAGAGCGATGACAGTTTCCTGAGACTTTGATTGATAGGTGCTTTTGCGTCCCGTCTCCAAATGCACCCAGGCTCCGAAGCTAGCTCCGTTCCTCTTCCTGTCAGGAGAACGGTGGGCTAGAATTTGTGCAACCGGCACAAACGCAAAAATGAACCCTCATAAGAACTGGTGAAATGCAATGTTAGACGCGATACGATACAACTGCTCGGACTCACTCCCACCTACTTCTGCATGTTGAGCTGAGGCAGAGTCGGACACGGCGAGACCTCTTGTTACATAATATGATGCAATGGTGGAAAAAAGCCGTTTTTAGCAGCTTTACTGGAAACGGCCACTTTTCCCTCTAAATGTGTGCCCTCGTGTCTTGTAAATCATATGAAATCAAGGATTAACCTTCTCCACAGCCATTTCCAGACAAGATTGAGTATTAATGTAGTAAAAAAACACACTTAACCTCCACTTGTATTAGCTGAACAATGTTAAACATGCATCTCTGAATGTGTACTGTACAGGACCCAGGTAGAAGTCTGTCATTACCTTACTGTACTAAACAAGGACTTTCCATAAGATGAAGTCCTCCATTGACCAAAAACCACAAAGGAGGAGGAGGAGGAGTATTAGGGTGGAGCATGCCTCGGCCCTGACATAATAACACACCTACAGGCCCGACAGCCGACACACATGTCGAAGGTAAACACGCGTGTCAGAGGGCACGGGAGCACAGACAGACATGATGAATGGCCTGAAGTTCCCACGAGGCGACACGCATACAAACTTGCTCGCAGAGAGAGGAAGGTGATGTGTGGTCAGCCCCTCCTCGTCACTGCAGCACAGAGAATCCCATTCACACGCAGCGCCGGCCCTCTATGTCTCATCATTACTTATCACAACAATGGCACTGTAACACCACACTGGTCTGAGTGTGTACGTGCAAATGTGTGTCATTTTGAAACCATACAAGTGAACAGAATGCAGCTTGGTTGAATAAATGAATGTGTACATTAGTTTAAATGACTGGATGCATATGCTGAAGATGTGTGTATAAGTGTGTGCGTCCGGGCCCCTCAGAGAGATCAGTGAGCGGGGACATGACCTTGCCAGTACAGCTGGTCTCTCTGTGTGTTTATTCAGCGTAACCATGGCAATGTCTCTGTGCAGACAGGATGTCTACTTGGGGATTTCAAAAGTCATAACGTCGCTACTGCTCTAAGCTTCATTATGCCATGGATTACTGTAACTAGCCAACAAACGGATACACGAACACTATTCAGGGACAGGATCTAATTTTAGGGCTGAAGGATGTTACGTTTCCATCATGTCAAACAGCTCTGAGTGCGAGTGTTGAGTTAGTGATAGGTGAGAATAAGTGAGCTTAGGCGTTCATATTTTGGTTAATTTTTAATAGCAAAAAAAGTGATGTGTTCATCCAAATAATTCACAAATTTTAAGCACTAACACTGTCTGTGATTTACTGCAAATATTCAAGTCAAAGGGCAGAAGAAGAGTGTGTAATTGTAACTGACAGCTCTGTTACAGCTTCTCTTACCACAAGGAACTTTCATCCAACATGTTCTGGGTGTTTTTAAAGTACAGATACAACATAACGCAGGAAAATCAATGAAAATAACAAGGAAAAAAACACAACTCTTTTTTCCAGCACAGCCTCAGTTGTAATCTCGACGTGTTGTTCTCTTTAGCGGCACCGTTTGCCTTCATCTGACCGCCGAATTTGTTTCTTTTTCTTTTGGATTGTCACTTATTTTTGAAGTTGTATCTGTAGTCATCGATCTTTTCTTTGTGTGTTCAGCCATAGTAGATTACTGTTTACTCGCAACACTTGCAGAGACCGGAAAAGCAGCCGCTTAGGCTCAATCACCATTGTGTTACCTCATTCGGCGATAGATAGACATTTACTTAAATGAAAATCTTCAAGATTATCACTTTAAACACATTTTTGTTTTTTATATCTACGTCTTTCATGTAGGCTAATCAAAATGTTATTGAAGCTCTGGAGGTAATTCGGTGTTGTTGGATGAGGCGCAGGTGCTTCTGCATGTTGTGTTTTGTTCCCCTCACCCGTTGTCCTCTCTCCTCGACCCAGCTCTTGTCTGCTAACCAGACTCTCCTTTCCTCCCGCCCCTCACAGCTTTACTCCATCTTTCCCCCACCACTTCCTCCATCATTCTCCTCCTCCCTTCCTCCATCAATCACTCCCTCACTCGATCATCCCCTTTTTTTCATCTATGCTTTCTACTTTCTTGCAGAGTTGTTCGACTTATGTTTCTCAAATTGTCGAATCTCCCCTCCCACTTTCAAAAAATGTCCCATTCGTCGGCCCTCCATCTCATCATGTGCTCGCATCAAAGCTGCCCGCTACCGTTCCTTTGCTCTATCGTCATTCTCCATCACTAAACTGTAAACAGAGATGATATCAGCTGCACTGTCAGTGTCTGCAGGAGGATCAGGATCGGTAAGCCGCTGCAGCGTTGTGGCGTGTAGAAACATCTCAATGACGAGCTTCTCAAAATGTCCAAACACATAATTTCTCTATTGTGCACCTACACCCTGTGACCCGCGACTCGTTTAATGACAGGCCATCTGTGTGTGTGTGTGGATACAGTACAGTATGGAAACTCAATCTGGTGTTGGGTGACAGAACAGACCCACACCGCTCCTTATACATCAAGCTCTATATCTGAAAAGGGCAAATATGAAAACGCACTCTCTCTCTCTCTCGCTCTCACACACACACTCGTGCACGCGCACACACACAACACAAGCGAGGAAACCCAGCGTGCAATGAGAGGATATTGAAAATGATTTTTCCCCCTCTTGTCTCTTTCATTAACAGTGTTGAAAAGCCAAGAGTCTGGTCTCTCTCTCTCCCCCTCACACACACACACACACACATTAAACACACACACAGAGAGCTCTCTAGTTCACTGGGGAACGTGCCTCACATGGTTTGCTTCAGCTGGTCTTCTTGACAAATGCCACATTACAGCGGAGAGAAGGAGAAACTTGGCATGCCATCAAACTTCTCTCATGATTTCTAAGATTTGAAATACTTCAGTTTGTGTAGCCCCTCCACTCCGTCCTCCCCTCCCTCTCATTCTGTCTTATTTTCTCTCCCTCTTGTTACCTCTCTCTCTCTCTGCCTTATCTTCCCTGTTTGGTTTCCCCCTGCACTAACTTGGACCAGAGCTGTGCTGTGGGAATACGGCCCCTCTTTTTAAAGCAAGAAGTTTGTGTAAGTACGTGCATGTCTGAGTGATTATATGTGAGGCCGCGTGTACGTCCCGCATGCGTATCCTTGTGGCTCGTTCAGATGGAAGCCAGTCTCACGAAGCTTCGCCCCTCGCAATTCAACAGTCCTTTAATCCTCATCATCAGTGACCCCAAACCCCAGCCTCCGACCTCTTCGTACACACACAGAACCCGATGCGCAAGAGACCACACAGACACACTCATGCCCCCTGTGCCCCCTCCATTAGCTCCTAGACTCGCATTCAACTCAAAGAATCTACTTTGTTGCTGTTTATGTCAACCACCCATCACACTGACCTTCTTCTGCTGACATTTTTATATCATTTAAGCGGAGGACCCGTGTGTGTGTGCAGCTACACGAGCAGGCCGAGAAAGACGCACACACACATTCTTCTGTGATCAGAGGGGCTCGTGAGGCGTAATGGATTTCAAAAGTAGTGTTTTCAATACATATGTGCCACCCTCCTCTTTTGTACTGCGCTCACTGCCTGACATTAAAGGCATTTCTCTGCAGCACATGACAACCAGATATGTGGCTCAGCGCTCCCTCAATCAGAGCGCTCAAAGCAAACACACATGTAGCCGCTGCACTGACAGATCACTGAACTCACTTACACACGCGCTGACACACACTCACACAACTTTTTCTCCGTCTGTCACACACGGACATGAGAATGATAAAAACAGCTGCACAGATATCGGTCTGACCCGCGCCTTTTAACCGGCTGAACCACCTGCACTCAATAAATGTAGCTTTTCACAAGGCAGCTATAGACGACGGCTTCAGAACACACCTCGGCGCTGATATCTATATAACACTCATGCACAGATGCACAACGCAAACAGGTGAGTGGATAAACAGCGACGATGCTGCCGTGCAGGGTAGTAAAGATGCGCCCAGTGAAAAGCCGAGGAATGTTTTCAAAAATCCGTGATCATATACTTTTATGGGCTCGGGGTTGCGTCACCACCACAAGCACTTGTGGTTTGTTTTTCCTGACAGTTTGTCTTAATGTAGTGCCAGCAACTCCTGCCCCGCGTTTGACGTTTAATTAAAATGTTTTACCCAGATTGTAACTTTGAAGTCTTTCTTTGACAGACTAATGCAAAGCCATGACTGACAGGATATAGCATATGTGAGTATTATTCTTATTTAAAAAGGAAAGGAAAATAGGTAAGTATGGTAGATTAAAGGAGACATATTTTAGCAATGCAACCAATTTTCTATTATTCTAATGAGTTTTTGAATCACGCCTCTCCTTCCTCCTGAAACGAACAAGCCATTTTGCCAAGCAAAGGTTAGACCTTAGCCACGATTGGCTGACAGTATTTGGAGTGACAGCAAAGCCCCTCCCCCACATGTGCAATCCCATGTCACTCCAAAGTTGTAGAAAACATGGCTGCTCAAGGATCGGTTATTCGGCCTTATATGTACGAGAAAGAATCGTCAGGAGGTATCGGAACGGTAAGCTGAAATCATGACAACGACTTGACTACAAGTAAGTGCAAGAGCTGAGCCGAAAATAACCTTTTTAAAAATGTTATTCTGGAGAAACACGCAACTTTTTCGCTGTGAACAATAAACACCCACAATTTTTGAAACACATGCAAAATATGAGAATATCCATTCAAAAGATGAGGCCCCTTTAAAGTAGTTAAACAGACAAATACTGTGCAGATATATAAGTTCTGTTTATGAAGAAAGATGGCCGAGTGTGAGACTAACTTCATCTCCAGAATCTCCTCCAGCTGTTTGCGTCTCTCCTGGCGAAGACTATTGAGGTGTCCGTCTCTCTCGTGCAGGGACTGCTGAGTGGAGGACAGATGCAGCTTGGTGGCGTCGAGCTCCTGGCGGGTCTTCTCCAAAGCCCCCATCAGCTCCTCCAACTGCTCAAGGGGAGACAAATGCACATGTGTTTGAAGAGTGTGCAAAAATACCAGGACACTCAGGTTAAGAATTTTCATTGATTTAAGTTGACAAGCACAAACACATTCAATGCTTCTACGTGGGTATGGTAAAGTGATTAGACACACACCTATGTGCACTTTATTTGCCTGTATGCATGTATTTCAGAGGGTGTCATACAGGTGTAATTACTGAGGTTCAAAGGTTAAATGATGATTCGTCCTGTGACCGCTGCACTGGCTACAAAGGATCCCTCTTCTCTCTCATCTTTATCCACTTATCTTATCTCACTCACAAGTGTGGCTCTACTTTAGAGCAGGTGAGAAGATTGCTCAACCCCTCAACTACATCTCCCTCCTCCGCACACACATGCCCTCCAGCCACGCAGGCCTGCGTCTCCAACCCTGAGTGTTTGACAGACAGGATGCGACCTCAGGGCGTGATTATTCAAAGACAGGAAGTGTGTAATTGTCTGACAACAAGTGCTTTACAATAGGATGCAGAGCTAGGAAGGTCTGTTTACATTATGTAAATGGCAGAGCACGAGAAAACCAATTGATCCTTGTTCGCTTGTAATGATTGGCAGATTTACGGTATGAGATACTCGAACAATAAATTGCGAAGTGTTGGATCTGAAATGAACAAAGGGAAAGAAAAAAAGGAAAAGAGTTGGAGAAAAGAAGAGTTAGGGGAAAGCGCTGCATGGGGTAGGAGATGAAAAAAGGAGCGGGCCTCTTTTATGAAGGGGCCAAATCGTTCACACATTTTCAAGACGCTCTCCATCTCCGCCGTTTTTTTTAGGTGTGTTTCGCAGATGTCAGATAAAGTGCTGCTCGCTGACTGTTCATGAATATCTCAGAGGGATTGAGAGCAAAACGAGTCGGGAATACAGAAACTCTAAATGGTGGGAAAGAGGCAGATTTCAGTCACGAACTTCCAAGCATTGTTTCAAATCAAATACACTCCATGTCGCTGCCAAAAACAACAGAGCTGCGTATTACCCAGCAGCTAATATACCCAACATCAACAAGACATCCAAGTATCCGAAATCACACAGTGTTTAATGTTTGATGTCTTCTTTCAGGCTTAAAAGAATCCAAATCCAGTCTTTTCATCTTGAAAGCCAAGGGTCACGCACACACAACTCCATTTACACCCACCACATGTCTATCAACCCTCATGCGCCAACTGGCCACCTCCCAGTCCCCCATTAGTCCACCACCCAGGCTAGCCCTCACTTCACAATCACATCATTAATAAGGAATACAATGCATTTTAGTGAAATTAGGGACTTAATCAGCTTAGCGGCGAGCCTGTGCGTGCTAATTTAGCTCAACTTCAAGGCAAAGCCCCCCAGCCAGCCTAAGGCTCGCTAAGACTGGCCCAAAGCCCCTTTAGTTGTTAAGCTGATTGGGGGCTCAGAGGTAAGGGCCAAATCCCTCTTGTCCATTTGCGTCGGTGTTGCTGGTTCAAAGGCCTAGTTCAAACGCCACAGAGGAGGAGAGAGGGAGAAAGACAGGAAGAGAGACGGGGAGGAAAGGAGGAGAGACTGAGGAGATAATGAGGCGAGACAACTTAAGACGGCAGATGGGAGAGAACGAGGCTCGGGACAAACGGATGGACGGCAGAGGCGGCTGCAGGAGAAAAGTCGACGGATGGAGAGAAGCAAAGATGGAGGCGACTTAGAGAGCTGGGGTGTGAAGAGAAGTGACCCAGGGCATTACCCATGCTCCATTTCAGCAGGTCAGGCTGATGGAAGACTTTCAGCGCATTACACATCATGAGACTGATTACACTGGGACAGAGGGGAGAAGAAAGGAGGAAAATCTAGGAAGGAGGGAGGGTGGGGCGAGGGTAGGGGGGGCATAATGTGAGAATGTGAGTCTGGCAGGGCGCTCTGAAACGCTGCCAGGGTCAGGTGATGAGGTTTCAGAAGGACCTGTCCTTCTTTTTATTCCCCCACACACATTCTTCTTCTCTTGTGTGAGGTAAGAACGGCGTTGGACTGACGGCTGTGTAACTGTGCCTCTTTATGCGATGACGTCATGCTGCTTTGTAAAGTTCAGTGTGTTGACAGCACGTAGCAGTAAGCATGACTGACGGAGCAGCCTGAGCGCCAGGCCGAGCGGGTATCTTTCCTTGTGTTGATTGCAATGGCAACTCTATTCTCGCTCTATATGTGTCAAGCGCAGTTGCCAGCATGACTGCAGACGAATGTTCTCTATGTGTAGGGTCTTGGATCGACTTGAAATAAAAGCAACCGTTGGGGTCAGTGAGTGTTAACGTGTCACAAGCCGGGGAAAGGATTTCCCTGACGCTTTTGGCTCCACGCGGGTAAACTTAGGTCAAAGCTGAATCATCCAGTTCTCTGCGTGCGAAAAAGTCCCACAGACATAAATATATTCCTTTCTTTCGGACTTCTCAGTGAATCAGAATATTGTTTGATAAACACAGTATCCATGCTGACCGTAAGTCGAGCGTGAAAAGCACAGAAACGGCAAAAAAGCGAGGAAAAAACAAGCCACAGTTAGCATTGGCTCTCTCTGAATGTTCTAAACTGAGTCTGACCTTCTTTAACTTTCCCCCTCAGTCCACCAATCTCTTCATCTCTTCTCTATCAGCTCCTTGAACATATATATATATATATGTGTGTGTGTGTGTGTGAGAGGGAGCATGTGTGTTTGAAGCAATACAGCCGCCATTCTGCCTCAAAATGTTAATTCTTGTTTTAACCGCAGATTGCTCTCGTGTTACTCGTGGCACTCGTAAGTAATGCAAGGTCATTCTCATTCAAATGCACGCTCACACCGGGAGGAAACGCACTCCCTCGCCCTGTTTCTCTTTCCCACCGCAGACACACCTACGCTCACACACACATATATACAAATGTACACAAGTGCACTTTTTTTTGGGAACCCATTTAAAGATGTAGGCCGAGCAGCTGGCAGTCAGAAAGGGGGATAGATAGCAGCGCATGCGGAGTGAAAGGGCAGCCTGTGCTCCATCAAGAGTACGAGCTTAAAGGTTCTTTAATGAATTCTGATTGCATGCACAAAAACTCACAATATGTTAAACATTCGCTCGCACGAGAGGAGGGTGCTGGATGTGTTTGCAAGTTTTGAACATTATCTCATTTGTTATTATAATATTTGTTGGTTAAGAGCTGCATATTAAGTGATTAGGGGTCTTTCATTAACCGCAGTTTGCCTGCAGTTACACTCTAAGCCACAAGGGGGTGCAGTGAAGTTCCTCAATGGTCCTTCCTATAGGTGAGCTGATACCTGCGCTTATGTAAGGCTGCATGAGTCTACTAGTAGGTGCATCGGGGTGTTTTTGTGGAACATTTGGTAAACCTGTCTCTGGGCATGAACACGGTCGGCCTCCTCCTGCGCCCAAAGAGCCTCCCTATGCGCCGAGGTGTTCATGCTCTCCCTCAGCGCCTTCTCCAACTCCCTGATCCGCTCCGCCGTGTCCCGCATGGCGCCCTGGGAAGCTGACAGAGTAGGCTGAGGAGCGAAGAGGAGTTCAGAGGAGGAAGGTTTGGAAGCAAAGTAGCAAAAAGGCCGGGGGACAAAGTGTTTTTCTTTGAGTGCACTTTGTTTTAAAAAGTCATCATCATTTGTTTTTGCACGGATCTGATAATGTGTTTAGAGAAGAGAATTTGAGAAATAGGGTATTTGTCAGTCCTTTTAGTAAAAGAAATCCAGTCCATGTAAAACAGAAACCAAGTAAAGACTTGAGGAAGTCAAAAGCTGTGGTGGGAGAAGAACAACACTTCTCTGAGAAAAAAAGAGACACACAGCCAAAACAGAAGAGAGTGATAAGTGATGGAGAGAGAGAGAGAGAGAGAGCTCGTAAGTGCTGTGAACTTTGCCCACATCCATATGAGTGTGTGAATGTGTGAGCGCGGAGGAGAGTGTGTGTGTGTGGCCTCTCTGACACCTATGGTGAGTGGGGGAAAAGGATCCCTCTCCACACAGGGTGATGGAACTGCGAAGGAAAACACTGGACAGAAATAATAAACCCCCCGATTCTCTCTCTCTCGTTTTTTTTTCCAGAAAGCTTTCTCTCCTACTCCTCAAAAGTTGACTTGGCTTTGAGTTCACACGTTCACACTTTTCTGGAAGCCGTGCAGAAGCCTTGGAGACTAACTGGACGGAGGGTTCGGTTACACTTGTTGCAAAACACAAACTAAGGATACGCAGTAATAAAGACTATATTAGCAAAATACACAAGATCAAAGACGTTGTAGAAAGAAGAATAAAAGTCGAATTATGATTTGAACTATTGGCCAGGAAACATCAAGTGAGTAAAGCCACAGTTTATAATCCTTACATGAAGAGAGGTAGCAACACTGGGCACTAATAGCAACTGTTTACTGGAAGCAAGTGAGAGCAGCTACTGGCTCGCAAAACCACACAGCAGAATTGAAGCTGGGTGTTTAGAGAATTAGAATTAAAGGCGTCACCACCACAAGCTTCAACACACAAAAGCATCCGGCAAATGAGGAGGACACCGTTCATGCTGCAGCTGAAAGTGTCCCAATTCCGACAGCAAAAAGTTTCATGAATGTTGCATTTTTTTCGGAACAGGGCAACTTGACAATGTGGTACTCAATCAGAATCCAAAACATGCAACCTGCAAGCGACATGTATTTGAACACTCAAATCGGAAGTGGTCCGCGTTGCCTTGGTGATATGCACGTTTCTAGACTTCCTTTTTCCGCTTGACCACGGAGGACAACAACATGCACATTTAATTGCTATTTGGGGAGATGCCTATCCAGATGAGATGTTGCTTACTTGCTCAAAAGTTGCACATCCAAAGTCCCAACGCCCGAGAGCACCCCATTTCTTATGGGAAAAAATGTCGTTGTTGTTGTTTGCGCACGCGTATCTTTTTTTAAAGCTCCTGTGAGGAACCTTTCAGTTTGCATTGATTTTGGCGCCCCCTGTGGACTATGTGTGTACATGTATATGACCTGTTTTTGTAACAACAAATCTAATCTTTCTTTTTTTTAACATTCAAACGTATCACTCACTGTGAATCTTTGCCATGTAAAATATAGAAAAAAGGCTGATTTGGCAGCGCCTCGTCCGACACCTACCCCCCGCAGTGGTTACAGGCATTAAAAATAACTATGAAGATATAATTGGTCTTGTCACTGATGGTCTTGTTTGCTTTTGTAGGCCATTTAGAGGCATCAGCTTTAAATCATTTTCTGTTTACACTGATATCTTACCTGGGTCACATTCTAACATAGATATGAACTGTGACCCCCAAAAAATCCAGAATTGAGCATGAAGGCCTGCAGTATGAATGCAGCCTCAGACACTGTGCAAGCAACAAGCTGCACGAGGACGTGCTGCAGCAACAGACATTGTTGGAAGCTGTGAGGATGCGAAGCAAACTCTCTCCGACAGTTGCTGGTATTGAATTCACAATGCTTGAAACAAATGCAGCTTTGCAGGTATATGGCCGATACATGGAGCTCTAAATGAGGGCCCAAGTTTAATATTGTTACAAAGTCTGACAGCTCTCAGAATAGACACATATTTTGTATAGCATAAAAGGAGCCCGAGGCTCAGCAGTGCCATGGCTCACACATGGCAGATCTATTGTGAGATCAAGTGAAGGATATGCTAAATGCATGGAAAACTTTCTGAGACGGTGCCAGGAACTTGCAAGGAATGCATATTGATGGCTTTTTAACTGCTGCTAATAAATATTCAAGAGTCAAAAATGAGATTTGGGTTGATACCAGTATCATACAGAGATTCTCAATGAGGTGGCAAACGACTTCAAGCAGGCTCCCACGATTCAATAGTGAATATCAAATGGCTCCTTCATGTAAAAGACTATTTATGACAACATTAACTGACTGATTCAGTTATTCTAACGAAATCAAAAGCAACAGGATTATACTAGAGACGGATGAAAAAAGTGCAGAGCCAGCCAAATCACAAGTGGATACTTGTGGCTCGTCACGTCAGCACGACACAGCTGGAGGTGAGCGACAAACACCCGCACACACACGCACAGAGGCAGGCTGTGTGTGTCAGCAGGCCAAAGTTGTAATTGGACGTGACAGACGGGCAGTAATTTGATGCACCAGAATCAACAAGTTCTGGTCTGGCCCCGCCCAACAGACAGAAAGAGGCACATGCACGCACGCACACACTCGTGCGCACGCCCCGCTGAGATGGGGCTGCCGCTGCCGGACCCCCGAGTGTAACCTGACCAGAGAGCTGTGTCTGCCTGTGTGTGTGTGCCCTTTATGTGTCTGTCTGTCTGCGTCAGTGCATATCTGTGTGTTATGAGAGTTTTATTAGTAACAAGAGAATATTGGTGCCTTTCAAGAAGAAAAAGAATGGAAAAAAGGGCAAGAGAGATAAAGAGAGTGGGGTGAAATGGGAAGATAATTGCCTCTGCAGCACCAATCATCACCTTATGCCCTTGGGAAGAGCCATTATGGAGTCTGGCCCGCTTTTGGTTTGATGGAGGGATTATAATCACTAAAATAAACGAGCGGAGAGTGAGAGAATGCATATTTCCAGCTGCTGGGTACCTATGATCCTATATGCACACACACACAGGCGTACAAACCACTTACCCACATAGCCTGAATCAGGCAGACACAAGCATCTGTCTCTGTCAAAAAAGTCAAGTGCGCAGCATCAACCACTTTGTGCCCTATTTCATGATTTAAAATATGTGAAGTATGTGTGCTCAGCCAGGAGTTTCATATACAGTTTGAGTCAAGTGTACAGACTGTGGGAACGAGCTTAGGCCAGGCTCGGACAACAGCGAGCTTTAAATCCTAACCTGTTTACAAACTGGGTTTCATAAAGAGAAACTTTACAGATGTAACTACAGGACAGCATCTTCAGATTATAGTGTGCGCTAAAAAGAGCAGCGACCGCCTCACGTTAACTTGAAAGGATCAAAGTAATCTAATGGTGCAGTAGATGTAAACACGACTGAGACTAACTAGAACCTTTACTAGTTGTAATGATGCTCTGCAGCGAGAACAAACAGAAGCAGAAGGCTTAATGAAAACGTTCGGAGGGACAAAGTCAACACAGCTTGTCTATTCTTAAGCAAGAGCTGAAGTTAAGATTGTGCCTGTTTGTTTTCTGTCAACAGCAGTATGCTAGCTAATGTTAGCCCCAAGGCTAGGATGTCTATCACTGCTTGGAAACACCGTGAGCAGCTCTGCCTCCTTCTCTCTTTCCCGGTAGTTTGCTATCGTTGTCCCTCTCAGACGGTCTTGGTTGTAATCATCCAGATTCGACGTCCAAAATAACAAACATGGTTGATATAATATGGGTGGCTTTGATGAGTCTGCGAGCCACACATAAGGATTAAGATTGGATCTGTAAAGCCCTCACTCTACCAGAAAAGCTGCCCAAAATATTGGTACCTGAAAAAGGGCCCTCTGATTGTCAGGACGGGCAAGTAGGACATAAATCGGAGACCCGTCCGAGAGAGAATGAAAGTCCTGCAATGTGTCTATTCCTTTGCAAGTCCCCAGAGAGATTCTATAATCCTTAAGTCTGTAAATAGAGAAAGGGGGGTTACGAGTGTCGCTGATGCCTCGCCGTTACAGATAAAAGAGAGAAGAGAGGCCTGTGCAAAGGCTCGAAGTGAACATTTCCGATGTGTGTTTTCTCTGTGTTTGTGAAGTGCAGCGTGGCGCGATGGAGACGATGGAGCGGAGAGATGCTATCGCTCCGTCCCACATAAACTCTCCTGGAAAGATTGGGAGAGGGAGCAATGAGGGAAGGCCCTGTTTGTTTGTGTTTACCCTCGGAGCGTGGTGTGTTCCTGATGGAACCAGAGATAGGCGGATGGGGAGCGGAGAGGGAGCGGGGAAAGAGGGAGCGAGATGGAGGCTGCAACGGAACCCGACTGCTGAGTAAACACAATGTACAGAATGCTTATTGTTTTTATCACGCATTCACATCCTAAATAATGAGCTGGGATTTGTTGTGGGGACTCTTTACATTAACTTTCCAGCGGGCAGAATCCGTTTTTTTCTAAATGGAAAAAGGCAATAGAGCGGCAGCACTCTTCCTCGATTGTTGAGTGTTTTGTTGGTTGTGTTTTGATATTGCTTGAGCTTAAGTTCCTATATTTACTCCTTAGCATGATATTCAATCAATAAATGATGATACAAGGAATTATATCATCAAATATGGTCGATTCTCTCTCCTGCCTGACTACACTCACTCCTTTACTATTCCACCAGAGCCATCATGCCACGGCTGCAGGGTGGCATGTGGAGCTGATTTCCGCTGGACTAAATGATTCTCTGATTCCACTGACTCTGAGGTGCAATGAGGGAGGGCAAGAGGCATGAACAGCTGGAACAAGGCTCTGTGCTCAGAAGAGTACAGAGAGGGAGTTAGAAGACAGAGAGAAAGAGAGAGGTAGAGAAAGAGGAAAAGGTAGTACCTGCTGAGAAAAGCATGTTTCTACGTGCACACCATCACACACACACACATATTCAAACCTGCGACAGAGAGTGTGGATGTCCATCAGTCAGGGGGTCTTTCCTCAGCTCTCCAGGCACTGTCTGCTTCTGGATGTTAGGGGACCTGATTTGCCTTTAGAAAGAGAGAGAGCAACAGATGAAGAGATGTAAAAACAATCACTGAAATCATGGAATAGGAAAATATATGTATTTCTGTATGTAGAAATGTGTGTACACGCCCTATGCTGAATATACAACGGCCCAATTTCACTTGAATACATTACTCCAAATCAACAGATTTAATTTGTAGTGTTATTTTTGTTGTTATGTGTTATAAATGTAATACTGACATCCAATATAAAATATATACTGTATATGTGTTAGGTGTTGTTTTACCCTTAATTTGTTTCTATACTGCTCCAGAGTTAAAACACGTCCTGCACATTGCATCACGCAGGTTAATTGTAGGGCTCCAGTTGGACATGCACGGCACTGTTCATGTGTCTAGTCTTAGTAACATGGCAGACTGGGACAAGACGGGACTTGACCGATGGATGTGAGACACCACTGTGTAAATCTTTCAACAGCCCAACACACAAACACATGCAGACAGAAGATGCAAGCTCACACACCCACACAAACACACAAAAATAGATATGTGCAAGAGGTAGACGGGAAGACACACACACTCACAGACACACAAAGGGCATGTTTTTTTAGAAAAATAAATTGTGGCAGGTTTAAAGACGCTGCCAGAAACACACACACACACACACACAGGACAATAAATCTGCTGTCAGTGTGCATTTTTGTGGTGCTGATTACAGAGCTTAACCGTGTATTAACCAGCCAGGTTGGCTGCGTGTTTACCTCCGAAGTAAGACCAGCTTCTTGTCATTTACCGAACTAACTTAGCCACAGAACTATGGAGTGTAAACACACACGCACAAATAAAAATACACACATTTATATAAATATATTTTCTAAATGCACGGAAACCCGTCACCTAATGTGCGGCACACAGGAATCCACAAAACACACGGTCGCACTCATACAATCTATATTTTTTCTCACAAACACTCTCAAAATAGATTCAAAGCAGCCTCTTTGAGCTCCCACTTTGGCCTTCACACTTTAAAAAAAAATGCATAGAAAGCACAAGCAGGCTGACAGTGACAAATTAGCGCTTAAGAGAACCCTCTAACACTGTAAACAGGCTGCGACCAAGCAGCTGCTAAAACGCGCCACATTATTATTCCATATCCACGCTGGGGTGTTTACTCTGGGCAAAACCTACAAGCTGCCGCCACATATGGGCAAATATTTGCTGTCACAGCCCTTAGAATAGTGTGTGTGTGCTTTTATGAGTGATGTTAGTGTGCAATTAATGTGAAATATACCTACACGCGCCTTGCCACACACACACATACGCACAAACGCCACAGTAGCTTTAAAGCCTCTGAGGAGGTTTTGTTATAATAAGAGAAGACAGAGCAGGAAGGGAGTACTTTATGTCATATTTATATGTAATATTACAACCCCTGTTAGAAACAAACACAATGTATCAGGCCTGTCGTTTCATGTCTCTGACTTATTCCCATTTTTACGACTGATGTTGATTGTAAAAGTTTTCTTTTATCATCTTTACGAGTGGGTTATGAAAAGTGCTGCGTAAATAAAGATTAATTTCTGTTACCATTATGAATGAAGTATAGGCACAGATATTTACACAGCGAGGAGGAGGACGAGAAGGATCTGTTTATAGTCTGATCTTTGATGTCTCTGTGTGTGTGTGTTTTTATAAGCTCAGAGGCATGTCCGTGGAGAACAAACCTGCCATGAGGGCATATCAGCTATCACACACAGCCGCTACTGGCACAGGTGTATAAACCGGCAGACACGCTGGTCCCCTCTGATAGCTGATATACCCACATAGAGCCATCAGTGCAAAATGAAGTAAGTGTTTTGACCAACGTGAAGGCAAATGAGGGCACGCAGAGCGTGAATAAGGAGCAGATGGGAGAGGCGGAAAATATGAAGGAGACGTGTGATTTGTCGATTGCTGAAATAAGTGAATTCATGTGGGGAAAATTGTGTTTTATTGCCGTGACATTTTTTAGTAAGATTAAGTGAGAGGGGGAGCTCTATGCATGAATCCAGCCTCTTCCTAAACTGAGTGTAATAAGTAATTTTTCACATTTCCTCTTGCTTCTTTCACCTGGAGCGCTCCAGACACACGCCTTCCAACATAAGCAGCTCCGCTTTATTTTTGGCTGTCAAAGCAAACCTCTGCTCTTTTTTTTTTATAAGACTTATATCACCCATTCTTCATCTTTTGTCACACTCTTTGTCCATTAACCCTAGAATTACTGACCCTCTTACCTCACTAGACGACTACTGCTGGCGTGCCCTTGAGCAAGGCCCAGAGAGCAACTGAACGGCTCAAGCAGTGCTGCTGAGAGGCCGACAGCAGGAAGCTGCGGTCGCACTGGGCCGCTCCCAGATCTCAATGTGGGAAACTGTGAATCTTAAGTAGGGTGTTGCTGGAAAAGGGTATGCATTCTCAGTCGACTTTTTTCCTACGTAAATAAAGGTCAAAAGGAGTAATAACCTTTCAAGTTAGAAAATATAATCCAGATCTGTGTCCTCAGTTAATAAATCTTGATTCTTACTTTGTTCTTTCCTCTTTTAATAAACAGCATCATGGCACAACATCCTCTGATTTCAAGCAGACAAACCAGAGAACTCTAACAGGCAGATATGATCTGGATTAAATCATTTCTTTGTAGTACAAAAAGAGGAAGGGTGCAGGAAAGGGAGGGAGGAGGAGAAACAGGGGACTATGAAAGTGTAGTGGATGCAGTTGGATTAGCGCTGGAGTCTTACAGTTTATCTGAGACGATTGTCTTAAAGTTATAATCTTGAAGATCTCAGTATGGCGGCACCTGTGGTGATAAACGGTAATTGCGGGAGCACGCTTCCCAGATATCCAGACAGTGTTGCATGTGTGGCGTCCATGGTTGGCGTAACTCTTGATTTTCCCCGCTGACGGTCGCTTTCCTTTTTAGACTGTTTGCCTTCATTTGAGCGTCAAGTTTGTTTCTTTTTCTTTGGATTTTCACTTATTTTTGAAGTTGTATCTGTAGCCATCTTTTCTTTGTTTGTTCAGCCATAGTAGATTACTGTTTAGACCAACCACTGCTGGCTGATGGAAAACGCGTCACTAACTGGGCGCTGCTTGTGATTTTTTCTGCAAAAGTCGCCACAGACAGGCTTTCATCAATCACCATTGTGTTACCTCATTCAGTGATAGATAGTGACTTAACAGACATTTATTTAAAAGGAAGAAGTGGATCATTTCTTGTCCGTCTATACGCTTCAAGTTGAGAAAATGTGATTCACTGAGTGTGGGGAATTGTCTCTGTATCGGATGTTTGTGCTATGGAACACCTCCTCCCTGGTGCAGGTGCGACTCATCAATATTTAAACAGGAAGTTCAAAGGTCACTTTCAAAGTAAGAAAGACACCTGCAGATACAATTTGTGTTTACAAACACTTCCATGTAGATATATTATATACAGAGACCATGGAGGTGATCTGTGTATTGGCATGCGTGCACACAGTGTGTTGTCTAAAGATTAATGCTCTCAACATCTGGAGTTTGATTATAATCACAGGAAAAAGGCCAACAATGATTTGCGCTTGTTTATGTCTTGGTTTATGAGTGTATGAATATTTATCATCTAACAGCGAGTGATTTCTACCCGCCAACCGACCCCTGCCAACTCCACTACCAACATGCATTTCCCTCAGTTTCACCCCCAGACACACACGTGCACACTTACACACACATATAGTACACATATACACGCACACACCTCCTTTTTCCTGTAGCCCTCCCTTACATACCAAAGTGCTTACCACGTCAATAGCTGTGATATGGTGTGACTGGGAGGTGGATTTATTTCTTAAAGTTTGGCTCCCACATCACCGCAGACTCTCAAAGTACAGGACCGTGACAGAATTAAGAAAAGGCTGCACAAAATAACTAAACTAGTCATGAATGCAGGCATGCAGGTTGGAGTGAAGGAAAGCGAAACAAGGCTATGTATTCACGAGACAAATACATGTTCATACAACGTTTGTCTGTATACTTCCTCCTGATGTTTAAGGTTAAAATTAGCCACATTTCCCTGGAAATCACAACTTAATTGAATGCATGAGGAAAGGCTTAGATTGCATCAGTGTGTCATGTGTTAATATTACCATTTCAGTCCACCGTATCTGCTCAAAATGCTCCAACAGATAAGTAGCCGTGGCTTTCAGAGCTCTACTTAACAAATCCAACTATTAGCAACAGTGTTAACAGCTGATACGGATGCCTTCCTCAAATCCTCAAATCACTTAGGCGGATTAGCTTAAAATAACACCTACACAAAGAGCAGAAAATAAAACCCAAACAATAACCTACCTACTGCTGCCACTGATCAGCAGATCACTACGAGATCCAAGCTATAAAACAGCTGAGTCTCTCCTGTGCTGAAAGGTATTTATTACAATGACCTGCTGGCTACATTTGTCTTCCACTCTCTCTGCTGCGTTGCCAAGTGGATGAGAAAGTGTCTATTTCCTCATCTGTTCTCCTCTCCGTCCTTCCAGATAGTGGTTAATAGGGCCATCTGACCGAGCTCCAACAGAAACAGTCCGATTAAAAAGACATTCATCAGCTTGCACAGTCTTACACAGAAGTCCAATCAGCTCGCGCAGACACTCGTCCGCCCGTGCAGTCACACGACATATTAGTGCAGATACAAGTATGCAAAAATTCTTATGTTCGTCTTTTTTTAAGCAGAATTTCCACTGATAATGTGGCAGCAGTGCACGACTGCAGCGGACCTCCAATGATAACCTGCGGCTGACCTGCATGTGACCTCTAACCTGTACGCACTGACCAAAGGGGAGGGGTCAGACAGATAGGAGTGACTGGCTGACACTAATGAGACAGCAGCCTCGCCTAAGACAGACGAGCTGAACGGAAAGAAACTCTTCCAACATCTGATCCCAAAAACTTAACATACAGATTAACACACACCAATGTGCATGCGTACGCTCTGGTGACAGCTGCAAGTGCGTAAAGGCATGACGCATGCACACACACGTGGAAACAGAGAGTGGACTGTGTGAACTAACTCAGCGGGAGCTACTATATCCCCATTATACTCGATGCCTGTGTGTTCCCACACAGTTTGAGTCAGCACACGGGTTCCCTGCCAGAGTGGAGAGTCTGTAAAACGGGTAATGAATGAGGCAGGAAACTGTGTTGGATCCAGTTCGTGCAGCACATCCAGATAGATTTTAAACCATAGAGAAACACAGCTCGCGTTAACACACCTGATGGGGCTAAAAAAAATTGTTCTTCCACGTGTGTGGCTACTTTTGTGCTACTTGGAATCCACCAACGGAGAAACCGCTCGATATTAACCTACTTTTTTATTCACACCAACCAGCAAACAACCTTAAAAAAACCCCAAAACATGCCTCTCTCGATGTTTTCTTTTCCTGGATGCACGCGCACACACGAAGTAAACATGCACGCAAACACTCGCGTACAGTGTCTCTTTTCTGGCACCCAACAACCACTCATTTGGGAACATAATATACACACCATGCCAATCCATAAATCAGATGATAATTGAGTACTTCTTTGCCAGTAATAAACAGAGTAGCATAAACAGCCAGTGTCTGGGCTGGATACACCACCTCCCACTGGCATGCTGCTGGCTGGCTGCCTGGCAAACTCCAACACGTGCACGCACACACACAAACACACGCTTGTATGCATTTACAGTAATGCAAAGACAGGGACGAAATCATGTTGGTCTTACAGGCACATATCTGAGGAATACAGTATGAAATGAAGAAAAGCACACATGATAGTGAAAGTGAACACAAAAGGAGAAGCTATACGTCTCATTAAACGTATAAAGTCTCTCATTGTGTTGTCGCTGTGACAGGAATGAGAACCTTGATTGTTTGCTGTAAATGCTTTACTGTCCCACTGGGTTAGTCCAAAATGATTCCCAACTTTATACCTGGAAAAGTTTCAAATCAACCCAACAATCATGGCAATGATGTCAAGAGTGACGCCGATGGACGATGTAGGCAGTATGATGATGGAACAGGAACACACTTAGAAGTACTTACCCTGGTCTGCAGATGCTAACACACAAAGGGGAAAAAATGGCAAAACATTACGCCAAATGATTAAAAATAACACATGTACATAGGTCACAGTGTGTTTTCCCAGAGTGTGGTTACATCAGGGAAAAAGCATGACAGCATGAAAGTGGTTTCAAGTGCTGGGAGGACACAATCTAGACAGTTTATGTCTTGTGGATTACTCCTTTATAAATAGAGCACTTAGGAATGAATGGAGATCGTACAAAGATCCGGTCACTTGAAAGGACACTCTTCTCTGAGGACGCCCAGATGGTGTCCTTTGATGGATATTTATGTCACCGAGTTTTGACCCCTTACCTCTCAAGATCAGCTATCTTCTTTTCCTTGCACGATTTGTCCATCTCAGCATCCCGCAGAGCTGCCATTAGCCTCTCCACCTCCGCTTGCGACTTCCCAGATTCCTCTCTGTTGCGGGCAACCTCCTGCTCCAGTAGCCTCAGGCGATCTGTGATGTCTGGACACTTTCTGATTGCTTCTTCCATGTTTTGGGTCTTCTGGGGAGAGGGGCAGGACACAGAAAGGGAGTGGATACATTAGGTACAAAGATAGCCACAATGTACTGAAGAAATCAAAGAT
The DNA here is from genome assembly GCF_022749685.1 of Semicossyphus pulcher. NCBI lineage: Eukaryota > Metazoa > Chordata > Actinopteri > Labriformes > Labridae > Semicossyphus > Semicossyphus pulcher. The sequence continues at coordinate 18,331,872 of NW_027211637.1, forward strand.
AATGAAGTATAAAAACATGTAGATGGTGGACAGTTTAGAATATTTCAGACTCAGTTTTTATTCTTTTCACCTTAAGCTAAACTAACAGTTTGAACTCTAATTTCTTACACATTAGCTTAGCTGTCCTGTTAGCAAATTGAAGCACACATTCTTCTTCACTCCTCATGGACCAGCCCTGAATTTGTTCAAAATAATATAAGCAACATACAAATAAAGTTAACTTAATGAACTTAGCTTAACTAAGTTACAAACTGTAAAACATGATCACAAAGCTGTTGATTTAAAAGTGAGGTATCATAGATGTTGCATGATAAAGGTAGCTTTATGTTTTCATATAATTAGGCTACTGTGCTAAGTGTTAGCATAATATAATGTAAGAATTGACCCTTAAAGGAGCAGTTCGCCCCTGGAAAAAGCCACTGTCAGTCACAGTTGGTGTTCTCTGTAATCGACAGAAGCAATGATATTTGAAATTAGCACCATAGCTGTGGAGAAATTGTACAAACAGCTCGTGGTTTCGCCCATTCTACATTCCTACAAAACCCAGCATGCACTGCACCCCTCCCTCTGAAAGGAATGGCCCAGCGAGAGATGCTGGAGTGAAATACTACCGCTACTACTACTTATGCTCAGAGCGGTACAGGAATACGACGAGAATATACCGGTGGATCGTCTAAAAAATCTTAGGGCCTGCAGTCTACATTCCAAACCTGACAATTTTGAACGAGACAGGTATCCCAGATTGAGTAAGTGTAGTTTAGCGAGCTCCCTGGCCTCCGCAAGATGACGTGTTTTACGTAGTCTGGTGGAGGTTTTCCAGGACCCATTGGAGAAGCGGATAGCATCCTCTAAAGGCACAGAGCCAAATTGCATTTCTTTTCCAACATAATGGCATTAGCTCCCCATAATATGATAGGACTGAGGTTGAAAATTGGGGAACTGGCCCTTTAAGTACAAGTGTAACAAACAGAGAGCCAACTGTGCCTAACAAAATGCTACTTATGTGCACAAAGTACACCTGAAGCTAACAAACTACACCTTAGGCCAGTGAAGCAACTGACAGTGCTGCTGAGGCTGACCAACAGCTACAGCTAAGACAGAGAGAAGCTGAACATGACAAAAGGACAGACAGGGCGGATGAATGTTGAGCTAACCATGACAAAGTACAGCTTAGCCTGATCAAAGTTAAGCTAGGCCTGGCAACAAAGAGCTGAGTGAGTATGAGATGTCCAAAAATGGCTGCTGCACAAACACACAAACAAAAGCACAAACAAACAAGAAGCATAAGAGAACCCACCGTGGGGCTTCCTGCTGGTAGCCCATCTACTTTTGCTGGCACCTAAAAATGAGTACAGAAAGATATAACAGATGGAAATGAGAAGAGATAATAAAAACAAGTATTACATTTTAAGGGCTGAATATCTGATACCGATAATTACACAGGGTCAGCTGTGAGATCATCCTGTATGGTTAGCTTAGAAAGGAAAAGGTAAGTCAATCCTGAATATGTGGTTTGGGTCACAGACGAGCTGAAGCAGAAACAATCTGTACCCCCTTCTGCTCTCACCCCCCCCCCCCCCCCCCCCCCCGTCCCCCTCTTGATTCCTCTGCTGCCTGCTTTTCTGTGGTTTGCTTCTATCAGTTGTCTCCCCGGGGCGTCCCTCACATACAAGTTCAGTCATTATCATTATAAAATTACTGCCTCCCTCTGTTTGGCTGCGATTTTACGAGACCACCAAACATCTGAGATGTTTTTTCTTTCTTCGAAGTGAAAAACAGAAAGTTACACTGATGGATTCTTTGTTCTCTGAGAAAAATAACCCAGAGGAAGTTTGCAACCTAGAATTATCTTTGTCGCTGCGTCTCCCTCTTTCTCTCGGTCTTTACTGCTCTGTGTGTGCAACGTGTTCGCGGGAATTGTTTTTAACTTGTTGAAACAGCTGAGGCCGGTCGTTTAAACATCATCAAGTAAAGCGCGCGAAAACACACGCACGCACACCGAGCAATTTATTGTCAGGTCGACATCAGTCTGGGACTGTACATGTCGCTGTGCTAGAGTCTGTCATTAGAAAAAAAACCAAAGGAATGTCTGTTAACTATTACCACTACCCAATCTGAACCTCTTTCCCATTATAACAAACACAGCAGATAAACCAAATGAACAAGTTGCATCCTGCACAATGAGGACACAGCCATGGGCATCGCACAAGGAGCACTTCTTCTTACTTCTTGCACTTATAATAGAGGCTTACATAAAGAGTTAGCTTAGCAGGAACACAAGTCTAAAGATATCAGTCAATGATCTTATTGCAGACTATAACTGTGTTGTTTCGTGTCCTCACTAACTTGTCTACATGATGTGCCGCGTGTGACCTTAAAGAGCCCTAACAGCTTGTTACTGTATGTTTATACACACATGCTTGGACTAAGAGTTAAATGACTTGAAAAAAGGGAAACACTTGGCCCCTCTGAAAGGCAAGCAGAGTCACTGTTTACCTCCCCCTCGCCCCAGCTACCTCCACACCTAGCCTGACACACTCACGCACTCAGAGGCAATCGTAGCTTGCACAAAATGCATTAGGCCTAAGTGGACCAGAGTTTGTTATGTTCTCTTAACGGGAAACACAGACACGAGAAAAGCAAGGGGCCGAGCGGACGGCTGGTCCGGCAGGAATTTGTGATATTATGACAGGAGGGGGAAGGCCTGTAAAGATATGATTACATATATGGTCACTGAAATTATTATTATCATTCCTGGAAATGTGCCTGAAGTGTAAATAGTACAAATAAGTTAAATATGTGTGGCCACCAGAATCTGCACTTGGTTGTGTAAGTGCTGGTCAGAGGAAAGCCAGACGCACGGAGGCTGGGCAGCATGTAAAGCAAAAAATCCCGTCAGATATGAGTTTTTCAGACTGATATGTAAAGTGAGTTTAGACGGAAATATTCACAGATTACCAATATGCCGGCCGATTACGTGAATTTTTGAGCTGGATTGCATCGGTCTTGCACCAATATGACCAAGCAAAGGTATTAACAAGGCTGCTTTCTCAAATAATCACTGTTTTAAAAAACATTGTACAAATATTGTGAACAAATTGTAGTGCAGACCTTCTGCTCAGCTGTGATGCTCTGCTGAGGACGGAGCTGAGAGTGTGGAGTCAGAGTGTGCTCTGCTGGACAAACTACATGATGAATTAATTTTTAAAACTCCTTAAGCATTGTTTTCTGATTTTTTTTTTTGGGCAATTTTCGCCTTTAATGACAGGACAGCTGGAGAGAGACAGGAAATACTGGGAGGAGAGAGTTGGGAGTGACACGCAGCAAAGGGCCGAGGGTAGGAGTCAAGCCTGCGGCCAGTACGTGGAGGACTGTAGCCTCTATATATGGAGCGCCTGCTCTACCAACTGAGCTAAACCAGCGCCCTTGTATTCGGTATTAGTTCGGTAAAAATATTCTTGTATAGGTACTGATTAGAAAACACATCGATAAATAAATAGACCAATAAAGACAAAAAGGTGAGAAGTTGAAAAGACCAAATAGTTTCACAAATAGGACTCAAAAGTTGAGGTGTGGTGCCTTCCTGCTGATCGTCCCCATAAAGGTCACTGCCTTCCCTCAGGTTCTGTACTGTTTTCTGTCTTTGAAGAGCCTGTGTTTACATCCACAAGTCCTTTAATAAGCTCAGAATCAACAAATACTGTTTTATAGGAAAAGGATGAGGATGCTATGAAGTCAACAGGTCTCTGAGGTCAAGATAAAAAGCTCTGCAAACAGCTTGACTGAGTCAGTAATACAAACATCTGTAAATACAATGAGCGGGCCACTGTGTGTACACGACCTGGCGGCAAATACAAACTGTACATCTGCCAGAGAGGTAAACGGATGTCAGGCAGAAAGCTTATTTGTGATTAACATCAAATTAGAACACCACTCATAAAAATGTCCGATTAATGAAACAACTTCAAAAGTATGAGAAGAATCTTTTTTTCCTGAAGTCTGACTTGGTGGTCGACCAACAGCAACGTGGTAGAAGTGTTAACACACATGACTCAGGAAATTTCTTCATCATTTTCAATAATAAACTAATTTGCTGTATAGTTTCTGTAAAACACTGTTGAATCTATCTAGTAGGAAACATTTTAAAGCAGTACAATAGGGGAAATTCAAATATAAAACTGTTTCACTATTATTGGTAAAAATCCGAAACAGCCTAAATTCATTACAATCAATTACAATTCAAACTCAATAACCACAAGAGTAAAGGAAATCCAATTTAGCCAAAACACATAAAGCATGCTCTGCAGGTAAACAGTAAAGGCAGGGGTTGCTTAGGGTTGTGGGGGGCTGGAGCCGACCCCAGCTGTCATTGGGCGAGAGGCGGGGTTACATCTGGACTGCAGTCAATCACAGGGGCGACAGATAAAGACAACCTTTCAAGCTCACATTCACACATACGGGCATTTTAGAGTCATCATTTAACCAAACGAGCATGTCTTTGGACTGTGGGAGGCCGGAGTACCCGAAGTATTTATTTATTTATGTGCTGTTTTTGCTTTCATTACACCACCTTTACCAAGATGATCAAACGCAGGGCCTTTAGCTTATCGGTGCAGGAAATAGTCTTGGTTGCTGCATGAGACATGGTGAAGCTTGTGTTGAGTATACAACACTGTATTTTGGAATTTAATGAAGCCGTATTCCTGTATGTTGACTGAAAGGACCATAAAATAAGATGCACTTTTAATCCTTTTTTTTTTCATCTAAAAATTGGGCTGTGCTTTAATTTGTATAATCCAGCTAAAGTTGTAGGTCATTAAGTGGTGACGTCGTTTCCAGGTCCAAGCCGCTACAACGTCTCCTATGTACAACATGCCGCAGTGCTGTTTTGTGTCTTCCTCGGAAAACTAACTTGATTGTTGCCAACGCTTAGTCACGGACATGCTCCGTCATGATCGCTATTGCAGCTGCCCTCCTCACAACAATCAACCTTACCATCGGCTGACAGCTACCGCTAGCTACAGCACCGGTAGCTAGCAGGACTGCAAACTCGACATGGGGAAAACAGATGGTAGGCTGTAATTTGTGTGTGTTTTGAACATGTTTTAAGTGAAAATACATTGAAATAGTGTTGAAATAACTTGTTTACATGTTTTTTATTAATAAATAGCTATTGAAAACATTTGCCTCTTTGGGAATCCCCCAAAAACAGACTTCCGGTGCGACTTATATTCCAAATTTAACAGTAAATGTGGCTGTCAGTATCAAATCATGTTATACACTGGCTGACATCACTGCGGTGAATCCTTGTGTGTGTGTGTGTGTGTGTGTGTGTGTGTGTGTGTGTGTGTGACAGGTTAGTTTGATCAGATTCTAATCTCAGACCCCGTGTCAGTTCACCTCTGGCCTACTGAGTATAACAGCCCCACAACCTGTCACACTCCACTGCACGACAATAGGATCAAACGCACTCACACGGCCGCACCGCACACACGTCGACACACATTTTTCCTGTGCTGGCATTCATACACAGGCTCACAGACAGAAAGACACCCACATGTGCACACACTCACAAATACAAACACACAAACATCATCTGTAAGTTTACATAACAGGCCTGATTGCTGCAGAGCGCGCAAAATAGGCCAATTATGGCAACACTTCTGTCAGAGTGTGAATCTGCTGGCTACAAAGAGTTATTGAGCTGCGCTTGCTTTCATGTGGTGCCGCGTCAACATTCAACAAGATATCATTTCACAGGAATGAGATGTGTGTATGCTCTTTATGGGTATTAAAAAAAATATTCTCATAAATTCTGGCAGGGCGAGAGTCTGTCCCGGCTTGTAAGCCTCGGAGAGGAAAAAGAGAGAGAAAAAAGACAGCGAGGCCTCTGACTTGGCACCCAAACAGGGATCGAGGGATCTTTCACGTCCATAAATCACTCTCTCTTAATTCATCCCTTTATCCTGTGGGACAAAGTGCAGGCTAGGGAGCTGCTTACAGTACTGTGGATGCTCACAGGGAGGTAAGAGAGTGGAATTACTATTACTGTGGATGTTAACAGTGTAAATACAGGGTGCAAGTAGCACATTACAAGCACTGCAGAGTGGCTGTAAAAGAAAATTCTTTTAATTCTTCTTGTACAATAAAAAATAATTATAAAGTGTCGTGTTGTTCGTTTGAAGTGTTTAAGAGTAAAAGCGTTGAGAAAAATGTTGCTTATTTGTTTTATGGCGTCTGTAGAAGCAGATTTTATATTTGGCCTCATTTTAGAGCTTGGCACGAGTGTTGCTGCATGTGCAAATCTGTTATAATAGAGCTAACGATGAAATATTGATGCCTGCTTGTCTGTAGTGTCACACATATCCCAGTATAGCAATTTTGAGCTGTTGTGTACGGTGCTTGTATCAACGTGCAAGATCTTTCAACCAAAGAGTTTTACTTTTTTTAATTTTTCTGATTAAATCCAATATTTTAACTAATATTACAACAATATCTAAACATATATTGTAGTCAATGACTGTATATATAGATGGACGACGCGTCTCCATCTGCTCTTATTGTACGAAATTGAAAACAAAATATCCCCTGTGACGGGCGCTGACATCTTGCGATGGTGACGTCATTTGGAGCCAGAGTTGCGCAGTAGAGATCGGCCGTTGGAGCTGCTTTAGCCACGCTAACCAAACACACACACTTAAATTACCAAAATAACCCAGCAAAGATCCCGCACGCCGGTGTGTTTAACAGCTTCTTGTATTGGTCTGAAGCAGACGTTCACAGATATGGAAACTTCAATGACTGTAGTGATTGTTTTAGTTACGTTTCCTCTCGACGTTCCTCCTCTACTCTGCTTATCCGGAACAGATCGGCTGCAGGAGCCATATTTATCATCAGAGCTGTCAATCATCCTTTTTACAGCATCAAATAACTAATTAAAAATAAACTTATATATACTTATATACAGAAAAATGAACACTTGGATGTAAATCAGCATGATAAGAACTAACTATAATGACAGAAACCATGTTTGAGATTATTTATTTGTTGTGTATTTTGTTTTTAATAGTTTGACTCATGTCCCATCTGTTAACATGGAGGAGGCGGGCTTTATGACCTGTACTGTAGCCAGTCAGCAGGAAGCGCTTTCGGCTTCACTTTTAGGGAGCTGTCATGTCATGCATCTTTTTATACAGCCTATGGTTTTAATCCATATACAGTATGTTGTCTACAAAACATCACTTCTGAAGGTAACAACAGGGGGGGAAAGTATACTGACCTCTCCATCAGGCCTCTGGTTCGGGGTCGGGCTGGGGTTAACAGGCAGACTCTGGGACACTCTCTGGGGCTGCAGCGCTGAAAGTTTGTCCTTCAATTCCTGGTTCTCCTTCCTCATGTGTTCCATCTCCTCCAGCCGAACCCTGTCTTCCCGCTCCTTCTGCTCACGCAAATTCTCAATCACTCGCTCCTGGGACGGGGAGACAAGGTAAAATAACAGTTAGTGGAGAGGTGTGAGTAGAAATAAATCAAAGAGGCCAGATAGCTGTCATTCGCATGAAATCTGCACACATTAAAGAAATGTTATAAAATGGGTTTTGTTTTGCTTCCACCGGGCAAAAGATCGTCAGTCCTGTGTGATTACAGTTCTTTCCTATCATTATTGAAAGTTTTCAGCCAATCTCACGCTGAATTGGCTCGCCAGCGTGCTTCGCAAAGTGCGGCCAAAGTGAAACTCATAAATGCCCGTCATAAATAATACATCCATAAATAATAGCGGGGACATGGGGAGATGAGAGCCAACTAGGACAGAGAGAGTCGGAGGAGGGAGGTTTGGAGGGACAGAGACAGATTTATTGAGAACAGATTGGACAGTGCTGTAGATCACTTCCCTACAACTCCACGCTGCCTTCTGATAAAGCAAGCTGGAATGTTTACATCGTAATTTTCTCTATTCTCTGATCGCATCGGACAGCGGGAGGACCACGGCTTTGGGCATTGGCCCGAGACCAGGTCCACACCATGGGTGGTGGACTATGCAAGGTGTGTGTAGTAGGTGTGTGTCACGGTGTATGTGTGTGTTAAGGTGTGGACTGAAGTGATTATCAAGGTGTTTACTCAGGTGTTTATTTAGGCACAGAGCGAAGCTCAGCAATGAGGCTTTACGATGTGGCATCGCCGCATGATTGGCAGCTTTAAACCCCTGGGTAATTGGACAAATACACCCACTAACTAGACCTGGCACAGTAACGCACTCATACTGGGCTTTGGATGAGAGAGGGAGAAAGAAATAGAGAAGAGAGAGAGAGACCACATGGCTAATAGGTCCTGGGTGTTTTCCCCACATTATGAAATATCTCTAGGATGTTTGGGGTTTAGGGAGAGGGACCAGGATGTGATAATAAAACCTGCTTCTATGAGGCTTAAGTGTGGCGCATATGTAAACGCAACAAAAGCTCGCACACATAGCATCACAGGCACACACGCGCACACCAAAGAGCAGGGCCCGGCTCGGGCACAATGCCCCGGCCTGTTAATTAGAACCACAGCAGTGTGGCGAGCGACTGGCTCCAAGAGCAGGTTTGTGACAGGGTGTGTGATTAGCAACACACACACTCGCTCTTGTAAACACATTACACACACCCTGTGTTGACCACAGAATCTGAAAAGCTCGCCAACGTTCTCCTCATCACAGCTGAATTATATGTAGGCTGCATCAGAAGTGGTTTCTGGGTAAACAGATGGGCCAAGACAGAAAAGGGATTTAAAGTTTATGGTGCCATTATGCTATTCATTTCAAAGTCTGTCGGCAAGACAAACAAATGTAGGTGATAAAAAAACAGTCTAAGTGAAAACATCGCTGCGCTGTGTTGTGTTGCAAACAATGAGAAACACATACAGCCTCATAAGATGGAGACAAACAATCGCACACATATCTGTTCACAACTGCCAAAACGCCCCACAACCGCTGAATAACTTGTAGCTGCATTGCACAATTTTAAAGCAGTTTGAACTTTGACCTAGTCTTAAAATCACCTGAATTAATACAGATGAATGTAATGATAAAATAAACAAACTTGATAACACATTAAAATGATTAATCTGTCAAGAAAGGGAAACCTACGGAGCTTTCAGTGGTCAGATTGAAGAGGAATGAATGAATGATTGAGAATGGCGGTTAGTTTTCTAAGCAGGTAAAACACAACGGTGCTATACAGGCAAAAAGAAATCACTTGCAAGAGCGTGTCCAGAGGAAGTCAAAACATTTGCTGCTTTATGGCGGATTTTCTCGTTCGCAAAAATAATTCACATCTCCTTGTTTTACTCCGGTGAATTCGGAACACATTTTTACAACGCTGTCTCGCTTCGCTGTTCGCATCAGCTGTTTGCAATGAGCTTAACAACACATGACCCATGCACAGCTGGGGCTAGTAACATCGCATCATGTTCATTCAGGTGTGCAGTGCAGGCAGTAAAAGTCCTCTGCGTCCCTTCCAAAACTCACCGGTCAGCTGGTTGTCATTCAGCCATCAGTGAAGATGCAAGGACCGAAGCTGAGATTACCTCAGGTTGATGTCAATCTGGGGACACTCTTATGTACTATTTGCAATACAATTACTCATAAGAACGAATTATTGCCGGATTGCAGCTGTTGTTGTGCTGCTAGCTGCCCGGATTGCTTTTATATCACTGAATCTCTGTATATCAATTAGTAATCTCTGTATATTACCAAAGTACCTGTATTTACTACATTGGTAAATGGACTGTACTTATATAGCGCTTTTCTTTGCGACCACTCAAAGCTGCTTTTTACACTACATATCACATTCACCCATTCACACACTGATGGCAGAGGCTGCTACGTAAAGTGCCCAACTATCAATCAGATATCACATTCATACCTGTTGGCTATGCCACCGGGCAATTTGGCGTTCAGTCTTGCCCAAGGACACTTCGACATGTAGCCTGAGGGAGCTGGGGATCGAACCTCCGACCTTCCAATTGAAAGACGACCGAGCCACAGCCGCCACATTGTTATTATTCAACGAGACTAGGTCAAAACCTAGTATGTGGGCAATGTGTTACAAGGACTGTCCTTATGAGGCCGATGACAACGTGTTTGAAAGCAGGATGAGCAGCGGAGGAGCAGCCCCGCCTACTCCCCGAACAAAGTCGAGAGTCGCGTCAGTGGAGGTCCAATTTACTCCATGATCGGCCATCGCGATGTCGCAACTCTCTCCCTCCACGGCTCTGAAAGTACCGTCACTCACTCAGTCAGTCAGTCAGTCAGTCAGTCAGACCCATATGTAGGGCTGCCAAAATAAAGATCATGAGTTGAGTTCATTTCTTGTGGTGTTGTCTCTTTGACCAAAAATTGGTTGTGAGCATTTTTACCACTCGGTTTATTTCAGCTAATAGATACAATGTAGGTACTCTCTATCTCTAAAGAAGTGTTTTTTAAACTTTGCTAATAGCTGTTCATATTATCATAATAGAAGACAAAGCTAAAACTGCTGCTTATCACTTATTTGGTTAGCTTTCAGAGAGAATAGAGGCCTGGCTTGCATTAAAGCATGTGTTTCTATGAATAATTTAAGTCACATTGTAATTGTTGCAGTTTTCCCTTTGATAAATATACCAGAGTATTTAACCTTACACTTAAAACTGTTTTACTCTGATAAGCTAGCTACTGTGTTTCTTGTTGTTGATTTAACTTAGAGTCAATGTACACGTACGTGTTTATCCAACTGTATAAGCATTTGCTCCTTCATGCAAGCGTCTTAGGCTAAAACAGCATTTATACTGACAGACCATTCGATGCACCTCTCCAGTTCTATCATGGAAGCTCCTGTAGAATATTTTTCCTTCGGTGCCTAACACTAGTTTGCTCTTGGCAGGTAGAAACACGCATAACAAAGCCAAAGCTGCAAACAAAAATATATTTTAACAGATGTAAAGGCATAAACATAAACACATAAAGTATGGTTCACATAAAAACGTGGCAGTCACTTGAAAACAAGAGAGAGAGAGACATTCACATCTGTCCTAACTGGGAAATCAATAAACCTTTAAGCTGCAGCCAATGCCAACAAAAACTAAACCAGCATTCATCTTTAAGTCTGATGTACAAACAAACATGAAAATGGGAACCATTTTTTAGCCTGCGGTGCCAAAGCAATCATTTCTCTAGACTCTAGACTGCAGTAACTGTATGCTAGCAATAGCCTTATGCATGCAGCAAAGTTGAGCAACATCTAGTCGCTCTGAGTCAGTTTAAGCTAAAGTGTATATACTGCAAGACAAGGATTTGACGTCTCAATGGTCATGGTCAGGGCAGTATACAACATCAAAACTGCACTGTGCTCAAGCCTGCTTCCAATCAGAACCGCTGGCACTGCGCAACCAGAAGGACAAATTCATAAACACATCACTGAAGGCTTTTGGAGACGAGAAAAAAACACCATTAGCGTTAGCACTCCAGCTCCTCGAAAGTAACGTCTTTACCCAGAAATACTACAAATTTCGTGGGGTTTTATTGGGTGAATGACCTGTGCGATGAAAAGCAGTGCGTTTTACTGAAAACAAAACACCCACGTTCGCCAACAAGTCCATTCATCCATTAGTGTTAGTGGAAGCATGCTAGCTCAGTTGTGTTGAGGTGAGGCTTTATGGAGACAAGCTGCTCTCTCATGTTGCCAGCAAACAACAAAAGCGGAATGTTTACGACCAACATCCAGTCGACCGTCCGTCCATATGGAGCGAGTCTGCTTGGTTCACCTCAATTCACATGGCAGTCATTCAGTCTTCCTATGGGTGCACGTACGGTATTGTGTGCAAGATTGTGTCTGTATTTCTCAGAGCCAATTGATAATGCAGCAATGACTTGATATTTCACAAGCACTAGACAAGGACTGTACATATCTCATTGAGACTTTACAGCACATCATGTCTGCACTGTCTCTCTCATTATGTTCACTCACGCTCACAACTGCTATTTTTTTCCCTCTATATGTTCTTGGCTCTTATCTGAATTATCTGAATTTCCATCCCTGTCTGATCCGCACTGACTGTATTTCTCTTCCCAGCTCTGCTCCTTCTTCTTTCATATGTCTCGCAGAAGTTACTAATTTCTAACTCTGCCTCCACCCTTGCATTCCTTGACCTCTACCTCCCTTAATTCTGAGGCCACCTCTTCCATCAGGGCTGTGCCTCTTCTGCCGTTCCACTTTTCCATCCCCTTTAAAACTTCTATCCTCCTCTTGTTCTATAGATCATTCCCTCCCCTGTGTTACTGACAAGGACTAATCCTCTGTCTATGTTCACCTCATACCTCCCTTCTCTCAGCTCCCTCACTGTTCTCAGACAGGACCTCATCCAGTGTGGCCCCAGGTCTATAAATTAGGAGGCCGTGTCAGTAAATTATGGCAGTGAGTCATAGCAAAGTGTGCGACTTAATTAAGCTGTATACAAGCTTCCTGAAAGACCTGTGTGCCTCAATGGGTAAAAATTTCCACACGGTTCGAGCCCAAGTGGTGGTCTAACGGCTTCATTTGTGAGTTTTTATCATCCACACCTGACATGTAAGTTTTTGCCGGTGGGTAATTCTTCCCTCCAGACATCCAGTAACTACACAAACAGCTTTTATTTACCTTCAGCTTTACCTTTTTCTCAACCCTCTGTTCCGTACCTTTTCCGATAGGGCTTCCTCCAGTGTGGCCAGGGCTGTGTCTGTGTTGCTGGAGTCCGTTTGAAGGCCCTGGACCCGTTCCCTCAACCCAGCCAGCTGTTTGTCCTTATCCTTTAACTGCTCCAGCAGGTTCTCGATCTGAAGAGAGAAGGACAGGGATGGAGAAAGAGAGGAGCCTTGGTTAGTAGCATATAGATGTGAACAACAATCACAAAGATTGAAAGAATTATGGGAAGAAAAGTTTGGACTGAACTGCAAAATTTAAGTAGCACTTTTATAGTGAACAAAACTGCTATCATGACTGGAGACCTTGTTGTAGCCAAGCAGCAACCTCTGGGGCAGGGAAAAAAAGCTGCAGTACCTTGAGCGGCCAGCGGAGGCTTGCTCCAACAGCGAGAAACTCCCCATTATGCCACATATTAAAGGTATAATCTCAAACTTTTTCATTTAAATAAATGTCTGTTAAGTCGCAATCTATCACCGAATGAGTTAACACAATTTTGATTGAGCCGATGGCCCACTGATGAAAGCCTTAACATTTGCAGTATATCGTGTTTTTATGGACTGGGTTTCTGGTGCGACATTTGCGGAAAAAATCACAAGCAAGTTAGTGACACGTTTTCCATCACCCAGCAGTGGTTGGTCTGCCAGAGAGGGTAGGGGAAGCTTAGTGGCTGCACTTCCGGTTTCTGTAAGCGTTGCGAGGGAATGGTAATCTACTATGGCTGAACAAACAAAGAAAAGATTAACGACTACAGATACAACTTAAAAAAAAAAGTGAAAATCCAAAGAAAAAGAAACAAATTTGACGCTCAGATGATGGCGAACAGTCTACAAACTAAAGCGAGGAAAATCAAGAGTTAAAACCTTGACAAAGAGAGCCAGCTGTAGACATCTGGCTGAATTGGGAAGTGTGCTCCTGTAATTACCAATTATCGCCAGTGGGGGGCACTCAAGAGCACGAAACTGAAATATTCGAGATTGTATCTTTAAAATAAGCAGAATTTACAGCAGAATTGAACAGCCTGGTATATAAAAAGTTTTGGTCTATATCGCTAATTTCTCTATTCATTACAACTGTACATGGATTCAAATGTTGTATACCTTTAAAGACTAAAGGTATGTATAATTAAGGGGGGTGTTGCTTTGAGTGACAGGTGGTCTGCTAGATATAATTTTGGCAAAAGTCAGTCACAGGACTCTTTTGGGTTTTTTTGTGCTCATGTTTTTTGTTTTGTGATGAGAAGAGCATTTTTCAAGTTACACGGTTCCCGCCGCTCGCTCTCTCAACGGAGATGTGGGCGAGCAAACAGTCTCCAAACAGTCCACAAGCTCTTGCGTAGCTTCTTTAGTCTAATAAATAAACACCTCCAGGCAGCCACCGCTGAATATAAAATCTCATTCTGTGGGAAATAACAACCAGCTCATTTGCAAGCTAAAGATTTAGTCATGGGCGCTTTTGTAGTTGTATAACATTGATAACTTTCCATAACTTTTCCAAACCTCTCCTCTCCCACACTCGCTTGTCCAAATATGGTCACTTCTGGCTCCAGAAAAACAACATGGCCGTGGCCAAAATGCCATTCTGCCATTTCAAGAAGGAAGTCCACAAACCATGGTGACGTCACAGGGCTACAGCCATTATTTATACAGTCTATGGTCATAACAAAATACCTTGAGGAGGGATTATCCCATTGACCGACAATTCATCGAGAAGATTAATCTAGACACTGAATGGTGGGCTAAGCCTCTGGCTGGATTTTCCCATTTCCTGCTGTAATGTCTTCCATTCTGGCCTCTCAAACACGGCAATGAAAGCCTCCACTGTGCGTTTAGGGTCAAGACAGTTGGATCCATGAAAAGAAAGGAAGTGTAATCTACTACTCAGTAGAAGACAACCACTGGATGCTGTGACCAAACCAGCTTCAGCACTCATTCAGTAAATCAGCGGTCATGCTAAGAGTTAATTCAGCCCATTGACATTTAGGGCTTATGTGTCTCTGCATCTGCCTTTCTGTGGCTAACCTCACGTCGATAAAGTGCCGGTGTAATAGCCAGTTGTGGTGTTGAACCGACTTTATCTGATGGACATCCGCAATAGAACACAAACACACACAGAGACAGATGCACAGGAACGTTTAGCCACACAGGCGAACACACAAACACAGAACGCTCGGGGCTGTACCAAACAAAACACTAGCAGATGCAGCTGGAGTGGGACACAGTGCAACGGGACTCCAGAGGTCTACAAAGCCGTTACAAAGGGACAGCAACATCTGGGAACAGGAAATGGTGACTTGTTTATGCCTTTTAATTTCGACAACCACAAACGACATTCTTTTAAAAAATCTTTTAAAATTCCAACTCGCTCGTGTTTTTTTTCTACAGAGAGACAAAGCATCATTCACTCACTCCTGCAAAGCATTATTACCAAATTTAACCCAAGTGGTCCTTTCTCAGATTACGACTTGTGTTGCAGAAGAAAGGCGCATGCACCAAAGAGAATTACATGAACATGAGAATCCAATAACAACAAGAAAAGCACCTCAGGCCACCAAGAGACCGCATTTCAACTCACATGGTGACAGGCCAAAAAATGTCCAGTGGGGAGAACAGACTACATTCCAGTCATGGGTACACAGAGAGATAATGTCCAAATCTCCATGGGTATTTTACAAATGAATCCAATTAGACTGTAGACTTTGGTGTTCGCGGCTCCCTGGAGGGAAAGAGCAAAGATTCAAAGCAGCCATCTTGGATTTTGGCAATGGAGGGTAAATGGCAGGGGATAGGGGGGTGGGTGGGAAAAAAGCAGCCATGAGCCTTCAGCAGATCTTGATAGGTTAATGACAGTCATTACACAACCAAGCTAAAGGCTCTGGTAGGCCGCTCCACGAGCGATAGGGACGTTAAACCCTTCAGGGAATGATGGGAAAGCTTCACACTACCAAAGTCAGATTAAATTCCCAGCAATACATGATTGCAATGGGCGTGTTGGATAGGATTTCGGAGCAGACGCAGCGAGAGAGGCGACGTTAACGTGATTTATTTCCAATTCATTCTCTAACGTTTCTCTCTTTTTTTAGCTGAATGGACTCACGAAGCACCTTTCATTTGTTTTCCAAAGGCTTGAGCTCTAAATCCACATCATATAGCACCGGTAAACCCCCCCTAAAGATTACACAAGACTGCTGTTAAACATGCTTATCTCTGCGCACAGTAAACACAGGAGGAAGTACAAACAAACCAAATAACTGGCTTTGGCCTCTCGCAGCAGCAGCTCAGTGGCTTTGGCATAACCTCGTTCTCCTGAATAGGCACCGACAAATATACATACGCACTCATGCACGGCCCTGCTCCTGTCACTTTGGGTACCACAGGGCCCTATTTCAGGTTAAATTGAGTATGTTTCCTCTGGTCTTAGATAAATGATTACATTCTTCACCAGCCATAAGTTTGCTTTGGCCTGGTCCCGCAAAATAACAACCCCGTGATGAAATGTTTAGCCTCATCGCTAGGCCTTCTGTGAAATTGTGCAGAAAAACGCCGAGCGTTGCGTCGGCGGATGAGAACGCGTCACGTGAGCGGTGGATATGGGAAAGAGGGCGAGGAATTCTGAACGAGTTCTGAAAGTCAAAACATACTCTGTGAAGAGAAATGCTTTCTGTGGACGGGAGCGGCGCGGGGCAGCTGTTTGCCTTTCTCGGAGAGAGAGAGGGGGGCCTCTCAGCCAGTAGCTCGATTGTTATGATGAGAACAGCAGTCATTCATTTTATCTCTCAGTGCATGAGGCTACCTCAGACTTTACCCCCGCATCTCGCTCTCTCTCACACACACACTTTTATCATTAAACCACAGTGCATATGTCATCCCACTCTGCAACCACACACACCTCCCGCTGAAGCAGACCACCAACGATAGGCAGCTATAGGCCAGGCACTGCGGTGTGGACTGTCTGTCTCATTGAGCGTGTATCCTCCTGAGGAATCATGACGTCTGTCTCGGTCATCTCCCACACACACGGCTCCCCGCTGTTTACAGCCATACTGTTTTGACTGTGATAACTTAATCAACAGGCTGATAGGACGGGACCAGGTTCTCCTTAAAAGAGGGGGTGATGATGTGCAGTTACCTTTTACTGACCTTGAGCTTGGACATGGTCGCCCAAGTCTCAAACAATAGCTGACAAACATTCTTGTTAAGTTAGACAGTTAATAGATGTCAACAAGACTTTATTCTCTGTTTAGTGGGCTGACAAGAATGCTTTAGAGTATGTTCATGATTAGAACGAGCAGAGCTCTAATGCGATGGGAGAAAAGTTAGTGAAACAGTATCAGGCCGTGTTTCTGGCAAAAAAAACAACACTGATCTAAAAGCAGCGCGTTTCGGAGCAGAACCACAAACCCGGTCGACCCGTCTGTCTTCCATCCAAACTAAAAAGTAGAACTCTGAGGCCTCCGGGGAGTCATTTCTGCAGAACACAAAGGAGACCAGCGTGGAGCATGACCACCATAAAAATACAATCATTTGTATTTTTAAAACTCTTTTGGACCAATAAAAATACCAAACAATAATTGGTCACCCTTTCTGAGAGGCAACTCATTTCTCTGCGCTTGTCATCACCTCTGAAAATATGACAGGGACAGTAGTAAAAGCCAGCGTCTCTGGCAGCGGCACGCATGTGCACGCATGTAGACACACACGAATACACGGAGGACGAGAACCACAAACTGGACGAGATGTAGTAACGCAGCGTGTACTTCCCCAGAGAAATCTAGGTCAACGTCAGACAGAAACATGATGAAAGACTCCAAACTGCAAATATCAAATTGCTACTTCATGCACTCCAAAATACTGCCATCCGAGTAACGCATGTACATATTAAACTTTATGATTGTGTGTGCATGTTTCAGAATACTTAAACATGCAAACCTGCATTACAGCTTGTTGATTCCCTGCTTAATAAAGGACTTCCTCCTGCTGCTGAGCACTCAGATGTGGCTCTTCAAAGAGAAACACAGCTTGGTTGTGAGGCTCAGGGAAGACAGTGACCTTTTTAGTGTGAGGAGGGTGTGCGTGCACTTCATTTAACCCCTGTCCCCCCACTGCTTCCCACCACCACCCTGACTCTGCCTGTGAAACAGAGCAACACAGACAGAAGGTTGTTTACCGTGTGAGCTGGCGCCCCCATGTGGGTATTACCTGCAACAGGCCCCGTGTATTCATTATAAGTTTCCATGAATAAGAGTTTCAGCTACACATAAACTCTCACTGTACTAAAAAGGACCCGACACAATATTCCCACAGCTGTCCTGAACAGATCTCTCCAGACCGTTAACTTTAGGACAACGTGACACAGAGACCCTTAAAGCAAGAAATCACACCTCTCCCCTGATTCCCTCAAACGACCTTCCTGATGTCACGCCGCCTCGCCTGAGGAGAAATTACTCATCTGTTATCGAGCAGAACGACGAAGCGCGATGACTTCATAAGACGAGTTGTGCCCGAGAGAGGGAGAAAAAGAAGGGAGGGTCAAAGAGCACGATGCTCACGATCTGCAATCATGCACGCGTTTCCAAACAAGGAAAAGGAAAGGTCATTGTATAGTTTATTAGAGGACAGTTTTGATTTCTTCTCATCACTGTATGACTAAGAGAGTTGTAAATCTTTCTCCCTAATGCAATAATGACAAAGAGGCCTTTTCTCTGATCTTTCTGCCAAAGCTTGCCTCTGTATTGAGCCATTGTGTACCTGCATACGCGTACGTGTCTCTCTCTATCATCTGTGCTGTTCTCTACCAAATGTCTTTTGCCTGCAAACCAAGCACAGGCAGGACCCGGAGTGAATAAGCCAAAGAGGCAGGTTGTTGCCTATCCTGCAGCCAAAGAAAAGAAAGTTTTGTGAAAGTCAAACTAAGAGAAGCATGAAAGAGACAGAATTTTCTACGGGCTTCACTTTGATTACGGCTGAGGCCAGTGACTCTCTGAGTAGCGTTCTCTCCATTTACCCAACATTTATTTCGCTCCGAACCACCAGCGCCTGTTAAGAAATACAAAGGTGCTCTGTGTCCTTTGGGAACACACACACACACACACACACACACACACACAAATACTCTAATTTGAATGCAGGCACACAGGCACATAAACATACACAAAAGCAGAGAGAAGTAGGCACTTTGACTACGCAAAAAAAAGCATACAGAAAACATGATGAGTCTCATTCATCAGTATTCATTAAGATTTTTTAAACAAGCCACTTTTTCTTTATTTTTCAGACGCATGACCTCATCAAATTACCATAGTTACAATCAATAATGGTAAATGGTAAATGGACTGTACTTAGGTAAAGTGCTTTTACACTACATGTCACATTCACCCTTTCACACAGTGATCGCAAAGGCCTAAGTGCCAATCTCCAATCAGGAGATTGGCACATTCATACACCGATGGCTGTGCTTTCGGGAGCAATTCAGGGTTCAGTGTCTTGCCTAAGAACACTTCGACATGTGACTGTAGCAGTCAGGGATCGACCCCCCAACCTTCCTGAGAGACGACCGATTCTACCACTGAGCCACAGCCGCCCCAAAACCTCAACCAGCGTCAAAAAAAAGAAGAAGCAAGGCACCAAATAAGAAAGAAATGATGCTAAAAAGGACAAAATTGGGTCTGAAAAATGACTAATGCTTAAAACTATTTTCAAGAAAAAAACAGCCCTTATTTAGTGGCGAAAGTGTCTGGGTTTCTCGTTCCCAAAGGTTGCATTTTACCAACGAATTACTGATAATCAAATTGAATTCATGGCATACTGCATGAAACCAGTGAAACACCCACTGCACGTTATGAAACTCCAGGTGGAAGCCAAAGAGTTGCTGATAAGATCTCCTGAACAGATGAGTGCAGCTGCCATCGTCAGCGAGGTGGTGAGGAGGCAAGGGTTCACTGAATTGTTTCAGCAGTGCGTGTAGGCTAAAAGCACGTTACAGTCATAGGTTACAACACCAACACTAACCAAAGTCGCTGAACCCAAAAGAGTCCTTCACGGTTAAAGTTAAGTCGAAACCACAGGCTAGAGATGAGGCGCAAATTCAAACCCAGCAACTATTATTTTAAACCATTACAGCCCGTTTAAGGACGGAGTGTTTATTGGCAGTGTGAGCAACAGGTGCATTCAAGTTACCACAAAGAAAATCTTTCTTCATAATGATACCCAACTGGAGAAAAATATAATAACAATATTTAAGAAGCTTGATAAATAAGCTCTGCTGTTCGTATATTGACATTTGCATATGGACACACAAACACGCTCATCTATTTCTGTTCAGCCATTGTAACATGTGGCTTATTCTGAACATACAGTACTGATCTCTGAGGAATACACACACACGCACGCGCGCACACACACTCGCCTGTGATTATTATCACGAATGCTAGGCCAGGTTCAGGCGATGGGGGCTGCATATTGCACTTACACATATGACAAGCAGACATCCTCCCCCTCTTCCTGCGCATTCCTGCAGAAAGTCATTCACACAGAGACCCTCCACTGCATTCATACATATCAAATACACACCCACACACGGGCAAACACATACGCACGTGTACAACACACAAACGCAGACACAGAGAAACAACGAGAAAGACGAAGCGAGTGTTGTTTTCATAGCGATTTCTCCCGGTCGACCGCAAAGCAAAAATGAGCAGTGAGAGACTCCTGCAGACCCCGAGCTGTTCGATGAAGACGGATTGCACTTGTGCAAGCGGGGCTGTACGTGAGTGTGAGTGTGTCTGTGTGTGTGCCGGCCAAGTTGATCCACGTCCATGCTCTTTAGGCTCAAGACCCTATCTCTGCCCCCCTCAGCTGCGGAATGCTGCAGTGATTGCTGGGTAATTACCCCGACGCTTTATTCCTCTGCTCCCAGCACCATTAGCATTAATTCTTTTCTTTTTCTTCTTTTTGGAGAGGAAAGGAACGGGAGCCCTTTGATCTGAAAGAATGAGGGAGAGAGAGAAAGAAAGAAAGAATGAAAGAAAGAAAGAAATGTGGCCACCCGGCGAGGACCACGGCGGCTATGGTTCGACCTGTAGCTTCTGACCCAGGCCCGCTTCACAGGGATCTGGTCAGATGGGTCAAACACACCATACAGTACACATACAGTTGAGATGGGGACTGCCAACAGGTTAGGTTGAACAGGTCAGTGTGAGTTATGGCTTCTGTCATCATCAGGATCCTGTGGGGTATGGGCGAGTCCTCACAACACGTCACATTTCTTGAACTGGAGAGTACATGTGTTGCGGTCAGGAAGAAGAAGGACTTGAATAGCTGGAGCCTGACATATGGCCCAGCGCTGGGTTTGTCTTGACTGATGTGTAGCCTGGCTCCAATCAGCCAGCCTCAGGCTCTCACCATTAACCCCGGCTGATTGCTGATAGGAGCAGAGTGGGACACAGAGCGGGGAGGGGGGCTATCACAGGCTGTTTACCGGAACCTCCCCAGCTCCGACGGGCTTATCTGTTACCATGTCTCTGTGCTGTGATTGGTCAGATGGAATCCATTAGGATGAAAGGCATTGGTGGCCTCATCGCAGATCTATCAAGATCACACACACACATGCAGGAAGGCATGCAGAAGAGTTCAGGGGATCTCTGAGAAACGTTAGGATTATTAACATGGAATTTTCTAAGTGTGTCAAGATTCACTGTTTATTAAGTCACATCCTCAGGAAGCTAACAGATACAGCGCTACAAGAACTTTGTGAAGAGGTCACATTTCCTTCACTAATCTAGGAGAATAGAGGTTTGAGACCCAGCCCTTGTGCTGGCATGTCATTGGGCGATATTAACATTTTACACGACCACTCAATACATTACTGTTACAACTATACCCTACAGGATCCCTGTCCACCGCGTTCCGTGTGCGCTGTGGTTCTGGTCTGCCAGACAGAGTGCAGCGCAGCAGAGCTCTGGCCCAAGCAGCTGGATTCGCGAGATCACAAGGTCGCGGGAGAACTACA
This sequence comes from Semicossyphus pulcher, assembly GCF_022749685.1. NCBI lineage: Eukaryota > Metazoa > Chordata > Actinopteri > Labriformes > Labridae > Semicossyphus > Semicossyphus pulcher. The sequence goes on from NW_027211637.1 coordinate 18,353,570, forward strand.
TTTACGCGCGGGAATCACGTGATAACATCGATGTTAAAACAGAGCAGCACAGACAACAGTTCAGTTTGCACCTCCGAGATAAACTTCTCGTTGTCCATGGCGTAGAATAACCTCTGGGACCCTCTGACCGACTGACTCGAGCCCCCGGTTATGACGTTATGTTGATGTGGTGATTGGATATAAAAACAGGAGTCTTTACATGGTGTTTTCTTTTGGACCGGATGCTCTATGCTGTTTTTGTGTCTGACTTCCTGTTTGGAACGATCTGCCGCGTGGTTGAAGCGAGAACACGGGCGTAAACACGAGCATTGACTAGAGTCGGCGCGATCAACTCCGGAGGTCGCGGCGCACACGGATCCTGTGGCGTTAGGAAGTAGTTTAAAATTGCAAAGACAGATCATTGTCATTCATACATATCTGTTTGTGTATACAGAATATATGTGGACACTCACACGCATAATAAACACTGTGCTAATGCTGGGCTAATATTTTCCTTGCAGCACTTCCCCTCACTATACATTTGCATCATACTGAAAAGTGCCATTGTTGTTTTGGGGTGGTGCGTAAAACATGGAGGAGGCGGGAGAGAAGAGGGGAGGAAGAGGGACTAACAATTTTTTTTGGGAATCAGCGTAAGCATGCAGGGCTACAGTAGTTTGTACAAATGAATAAGAAAATAACACAAGGCAGTCATTAGACGCTATGCATCCGTTGATTCAACAAGGGACATGAACATGCAGCGTGTGCTGCAACCGAAGCTCTTGAAATTAGGAAGAATGGACGGACAGAAGAGCAATTGCTCCACAGAGAGAGACATCAAAGCAGGGGAAAGGAAAGAGAGGAAATGTAGAAGGCCAGGGAACATCTCTATTTATCTCAATATCACTCTCGCGCTCGACTTTTTCCCACAATCAAAGGCCTCGCCGTGCCGATGACACCGGACCGGAGCCAGCGATGACACCAGGCCAGAGCAAGTGTTGAAAGAGTCTGGCAGAGGGTGCGCTGAAACAGAGACGGGTTCCCCTGAGAGAGCTGAGGGGAGACCTGCTCGACACTATAACTAACAGAGACCCTTGTGTACAGGACATCCTTCAATACACACACACACAAACATACACACACATGTGCCCAGTGCAGCCCAGGCAGACGTAATCGAACCTCTGTGTCTGTGGTCGCTATAGGAAGGGAACCTGATAGGGGGTACTATACTTCTCTGCACACAGCCAGCCTTTTTTGAAAGCATGAATATGGATCGAGACGACCACAATGTTTGAACATGAATAACACATGTATGCCAAAACCACACCACAACCGGCTCTGCGTGTCTACCTCCCACGCCCCTACCCCCCCAGCGAAAGAAAAAACAAAATGAAACCAAAAATGAGAAAATAAATAAATAAGTGCATCATTATGCATTGGTCATGGTCTCACAGACCCAGGGCTCGAACAGAGCAGCAACTGTTCAGTGTTGTGATACGTAAGACTGAAAATATCCACGCAAACCGATCATGTGCATTTTCTTTTTTCATCTAAGGACCAGTTCCTCATTATTTTTAGTTCAATTCAGCCTCTTAGTATTCGGATCAACGCAGGGCTCAAGCTACAGGAATGACATCATGGTACCATGCTATAAGTCGTGTTGACTGTCCGTAAAGAGGCCCCGTGGAAAAGATTAAAATCCTTATATAGAAAATAAAGCACCAAAGAGAGAAATATGCTTCATTTCAAAGTAGTTTCGGCAGTGATGCACTATTTTCAACATGTCTTTATATGGGTCTCACCTGCCCACTCGCCTGGGTCCATTTCCCCTGTATTTGAAGTATACATTATGTATTATAAAGTGATGGCCAAATTAAGGGCCTGTGTCCACTAACGGCGTTTTTTAGCTCTCAGTTTCCTCAGCACAAAAACGCCCTCTGTGTCAGCTGATTTTTGTCGCTGCACTCTCAATTAAAAATAGTACAACTTTTGGAACACCGCCGTATGCGTCAGTGTCACTTCTCCCTCACTAACCAATCAAATTCAAGAAGGGGCGGGACCTACGATATCAATTTTTTCAACAAGAAACCAGCTGGTTCCTGGTGTAGAGCTGCTGCTAATGCCAGGATTCCTTTCCAATGTTTTCATGTTTTATTTCCTTGAATAAAAGGCGATATTAGGGGCGCTGTTTAGCTCAGTCGGTAGAGCAGGCGCCCCATGTACAGAGGCCACAGTCCTCGTCGCACTGATCGCAGGCTCGACTCCCGGTCTGCCGATCATTTGTGCATGTCATCCCCCACTTTCTACTCCCAACATTTCCTGTCTATCTTCAGCTGTCCTATAAAAAATAAAGCCAAAAGGCCAAAAAAATAATCTTTAAAAAAAAAAGGCGATATTAAGCATACAGAGCAATTTAAAACAGACTTAAAGGTCACTACAAAGGGAAACGGAAGTGCCGCCAGACAACATTTGTAACCTAGCAACAGTACACGCCGGTGAGAGACGCTCTGAAATTGAGGTCGTGGGCGCTGCCAGCGCAAAAAGCGCTCGAGGACAGGCCCTAAAAGGGTGGACTTTACTAATCATCATTTCCACCATTTTAACATGAGGGCTTTTTACACTGCCAGTTCAAGGTGGGATTATTAAGCCTCTGTTACGTTCCATCTTCTATGTAGAAAGCACAGAGGCAGAATGGTGGGCCGAAGTCGTTCTGCCTCTGAGCCTCAGAGGTAGTAACAGAGGCGTAACAGAGGCGAAACGGCGTCTGTGTAAACTGCAGAGCCGGCAGGGCGGAACAGCACCGTGTGTGTGTATTCGAAGCACGCGCTGTTTGTTTACACCTCGTGCACGTTTTGCTTTCGCAATGCCGGAACGCTATTTAAAAACACACTGGGGCGGCTTTACACCGGCTTTGCAGGGTCCAATGAATGACAAAGGAGGATATGTTGACAGATCTTCATTATGGCGCTGAGGCCAAAGCTTACCCTTTGTAAGCTTTGGCTTACAATAGAAAAAAAGACTTTTAAAAGACTTTAAAAAGAATAAAGTCAGACACCCTCTTGCAAGGGTAACTTGCAAGGTCACTGTCTATATTAAAGAAAACAATCAAAGAGACAAACGGACCGCTTTAAACCATCCAAATCAACACAGGAAGAGTCCAGGAAGAAAGGTGTGATATATAATTCAAATAATACAAAACTGCAGAACAGGTTCTCAAACTACAGTTTGATACATCAAACAGACTTCTTGTTGTTATTTACATCTACATTCTTTCAATATCTTCCCTTTCCATTTCATACTTCACCCTCATAAACATCCAACAGACGGTTTTTGCTCTTAGTTCTCCAGATGTCAATTCCTCACGAGCGGACTTGCAGACAACACCCAAAGGCAGAAAACCATTATGACACACCAGCTGACCTGTCATCAGCATGTGTCATCATCAGAAACACTGCAGGTGGTGGGGAGTTGGACCTGTTTGTAGTGAAGATAGAGAGCTCGTCGTAATAACACAGATGCATCCTCTTAACCCTCAAAGCTGTCCAGGAGGATGACACATGTTTATCTGGCATAGATATTGACTCTTTTCATCAATGGGGAATATATACAACAGATTAATAGCCCTGTGAACTGTTCACTCATTCAGACATGATAATTTTATGAGGAAGAGGCCAGAAACTCAATCAACCGTTTTCCTCTGAATATATTTTTCCGCAGGACTTTCGTAACCTTCTCTGCCGACCCACCGTTCACCTTTTTCTCAACCCATCTTTCTGTTTCTCTATTCAGAATATTTTGACATGTCACAAAAGTCTGCTTTATTGAGATAAATGTACCCCTGATATTTAGATACAGGATGTATCAGGGAAAGCTTCATCCTGTCCTGGGAAGACTTAAAACACGCAGGGACGGTAAAATGTCTTTTACGACTTGAATACAATAACTGATACAGCAAGATATGCTTCCCAATTACACTCCTGTCTTTCCCCTTGTAAGTTATAGTGTCGGTGAATAGAGACTTTCCTAAATCACACTTAACAAGCCCACAGTATTTTGGACTCTTTTTGCATTTGTCTGTTTCGAAATATTGCCATCATATGATCCTAACATGATACAGGGTTGGTTCAACCAAATTGAAACAAAAATAAATATACTTTCTTGTGTCCTCGTGACGTTTCTGGCCAAACAGATAAAGTTTTATTTGACCAGGTTTTCTGGAGCCGCCCAGATACAAGAGGATTAAATCTGTGGTCCTCCCAGAATTTAATTTTAAAAAAGTTTTTATTCAGAAACAATGGCCTGCTCGCCGGGTAATCCACAGACCTCACTGTGGCCTGTGACCAGTTTTCATTGGAAACACAGTCTACTGAAGAAAGACTTCCTATAAAATCTCTTTAATGTATGCTGACAAATGGATTTATGCCGGTTAAATCACAATAAAAAATGAGTAAGTGAAGACCAAAATAAGGTGATTTACATAACTCAAGGGTGTAGAATTAGGTAGGGATGGACACGTCCATGTATTGGTGAGCTGATTTTATCCAGGCAGATATGAAACATGCAGAGAAATAGAGGTATGATAGGGAGAAAGATTTGCAGCCCAAATGGAACCATGGACATTGGAGTTATGTGTGTGCACTTTAACATTTATCTCTATTTGTTGGAGGCTGTAACCATCAAGGACTCTTGCTAACAAGGTGTTAGCTATTGCTAGCATTACGCTGACAAAGTACACTTAAGAGGGACAAACAGCTTAAGATGTTGAAATACAGCTGAACCTTATGGTCATAGAGCTAAGCTTGACTTCAGATATTAGGATCCAAATGACACCAGTGTCAACGCCATCTGGGCCTGCAGGGATGAATACAGCAACTGCAGCTGCACCGAGATAATATTTTTGAGTTACAGTTACATTTATTAGCAATTTGGTAACAAAGAGAAGTTTTCTGTAAGTACAGTGCACTTATACCAAAAGTTTAAACACAATCAGGGTCAATTCTATAAAGGTAAGGAACTAGGTACGGAAATACGTACTTGATTTCTTGTCTTGGGTGGACTTACTATTAAATGTGAAGACTTAAATCCTTCACAGTGCTTGCCTGTGTATTTCATAAGAGAGTATAACACCCAGAAGAGGGAAACCAGCTTTGACTCCTAGCTCCGCTCCTGTCTGTCCCTTTACACATGACACTACAAGCTTCAGCTCCCAGTGACTGTTGCAAAAAAGACAGTTTGGATTAGCTACAGCGTAGTTTATGGAGTGAAACATCTGTCACTTCCTGCATTAATTTCATGTTAACACATGTAGGAAACAGTTCCATAACATTAATTGCCTATTTCCAGCAAGGCATATCTATCTCATATTGCTGCAGGCTAAATTGTGCTCGATTACTGCTGGATTTTAGAGATGAACTGTTGCATCAGGAATAAGGAAGGCTTTTACTAAAAGGAGCAATAACGTGAGTAAGGAGAAGTGTGTGTTCTAGATAGAATAGGAGGAACACACAGGTATGTAGAGAAGAGGGAGGCTTCACGCAGAGCGAGAGCAAACTGGCCAATGAGTAGCCAGCCATCAACAAAATGACAGGCAGCATAAACCTAATGTTTGCCTCATCATCCGACCTTAAAAGTTAATAAGCATTTATCTGCTATGAATAAGCCTTTTAATTGGCTCAAATAAAGAGCTGTAGGTGGGACCCAGAGGAGTACAGCACAAGGTGCACATAAAGGTCATCTTTAAATTTCTCACACAGGGAGGTCCCACAAACATCATAATGCATTTTAACATATTCATGCATGCACATACACATACATAGACACACAGTGATGGCACTGCACGTGACCTTTGGAGCCCTTTCTCATTAAGCTCAGCGAGGGGGAGGGTGGGAGGAGAGAGCGGGAGATCTAATTTGAGGACATGAGAGGAAACAAGGAAGTTCAGAGGGGACCTTTATGTGTGTGTAATTGGTCTATGGAGGAATTACCAACATGCACGCCACAGGTGGCCACGGGCCCCGTCTGAATGGCTAACCTTATAAAAGTCATTAAGGCCTCTGAGACATGCCGTGCGAGGGTTTGTGTGCTTTTGTAACACTGTGTGTGTGAGAGTGAGAAGAGGTGCATATAGATTTATGCATAGTATATGTTATATTTAGACATTAAAGGAATTGTGGGATGCTCTGGAAAATAAGATGTTGCTTTCACTTACAGTTTATGCGTGAAGGTATCTGTGTGTAACTGTTTGTGACTGAGCAGCAGATCGCTCTGGGAACTCGTTCAATCAATCAAATAACAGGCACATTCACAGTCGATTTCAAAGCCAGCAACAGTAACCAAAATGTTATATCATAAACTATGAAGAGGACGTATTAGAAAAAAGTTACACATTTACACATCCATCTTTTAAACTGAGGTCCATTATTTACTCACTTTAAGCTCTTTTGTCCTGATGGAACAAATTTAGCTTTATCCTACGTTCACCAGCTAGAAGCTAACTTTGTCCGTCTGCTATTTATACAATGTACAATGTAGGGATGCTAATTTTGATTTTTTGACCCCTGTTAACGGTCATTTATCGTTAACCGATAAGAATTAAATATAATTTTTTCCAACAACAAGCTCTCCATCATATGCACTGATTTTGATGCGTGCTCTCTCTAATACTCCCAGAAACACACACACTTATCCTCAAACATAACTACCTGTGGCACCGACAATCGTGCCCACAGATATTAATAAACTGTCCAGTGTCCGAACTGGAGAATACAGACAAGTGATCCAGCATCCAGCAGTAAATAAACATTTACAACCGACCTAAAATGGGCTCACCAGAACTTTGCTGAAAACAAGCTTGACCTCCTGCCATGGGGAGAAGAGACTGGAAATGACCTGGGGCCGAGGCGCTGTGCTCTGTAGCTTCTGTATATGAGACTCCTGCTCTAGCAGCTGATCTAAACCAGCGCCCTGAATCTGCAGTTTTGAGGAGAACTGATGAGTCCAGTGACTCTGATTTAATCTAAGAATAAAAGTGCTAATTTACAAGAAATAAGTTTGATCTGAACTTCAGGTCTGGCTACACCCCATGTACCACTGTATGAAGCTGCAGCTAGCTGGACTCGCTTACCTTCTTCTGCAGGACATTCACCTTCCTCTCCTTCACATCCAGCATGTCCTTCATGTCTCTGATCTCTCCCGTGAGCGTGCTCTTCTCATCGGTCAGGTCCTGCAGCTGCTTGGTCTTCTTGGTGAGAAACTGCTCCTTCTCCTCCAGACGCACTCGCAGAGCATCTACCTAGAGAAGACCCAAGACAAGAATTTAAGAGCCAATAAAGAGTCAGACCAATTAAAGGTTACAACAACATATAGTCAGACTGAGATCTGCTGGAAAACACATTCTTGTACCAAATGACAGGTAGAAGGGCGGGGAAAGGAAGACATTAACAAGACAGGCAGATGGACAGCTTATGTTGAAAGTAATCTGTAATAGACGGACAGTTTACTGACAGGCAAAGAGACAGTAAACGAGAAACACTTATATAAATACAAAGAGATGCAAATGCAAGATTAGGAAAGCTCACCCTACTTTCCCCCAGCTCTCACTCAGGTGGCCCAGATGTTATTATTCAGCACTGGAACTGACATTTCTCAACACTCTCACTTGTTGACATTTGAAAGTAGTAAAAGTTCAGCTTTTTTCACCTACTGTCCATAAAATGAACCACTGTGAACCGAAGCAGTAAAAATGTGTGTGTGACAGAAGGAGCCTGGAGCCCGTCCCATCACTCGTTATTGAGAGTGCTGTGTGATTGGGTCAGGGCTGACATAGATCAGACCGCTCACACACTTCACACTCACACATAAAAATCCTTTGTGTTTGGCTGTGAGCAACGAGATGAGTGAGATCCAAACTCCCTCCAAACTTCTTATTGGACGTGTATCAGTGTTCTGCTTCAACGCCTACAGTCACACACACACACACATACAGTCTCTCAGCTGGCTGTCATAGACACTCTGTGTGCTCCTCTGACTATATTTCCAGCACTTTTTATACCACAAGTGAACCTATTTGAACTTAATTTGGAGGTGTGCATGTGTGTTTTATATTAATTCAAAAGACACACACAGACTGCAGATAAAGGGAAGCAGAGAGGGAGGCCTCGTTAACAGATATTTTAACAAGCGTTACTTGGACACAGAGGTGGCTGTGTGAAAACACTTAGAGAGCCCCGGCTTTGTTGTTCTCTCCATCTCATGTCTCAACTATTTTTCAGGCGGCGTAACAAGAGAGGGAGAGAGCAGTGGTGGAAAGTTATTTGGTCAAGTCTGAGTCACTTGTACTTAACTTGAGTTCATTTTCAAAGCTTTTTATCTACTTCACTACATTTTAAAGGAACATAGCTTACTTAGCGACATGTATCAGGCCTGTGTTCATATCAGGCACTGTTATACTGTAAATAAGGCTTGACTAAAAGAACACAAAGCTCTGCACAGCTCTGACATTAAGATGCTGTCCACAGATTAAAGAGATGGTTAAACATTCTGTTTATTCGCAACACTTGCAGAGACCAGAAACGCAGCCGCTCCTCTCTGGCAGACCAACCACTGCTGGGTGATGGAAAACGCATCACTAACTGGGCGCCACTTGTGATTTTTTCCTTGAATGTCGCACCAAACACTCAGTCCGTAATAATATTATATAGCCTACTGCAAATGCAAAGACTCATGTGCCATAGGCTCAATCACCATTGTGTTTCCTCATTCGGCGATAGATAGTGACTCCACAGACATTTATTTAACTGAAAATCTTATAACTTTAAAACTAAACAGCAGAACTTTGTGTGTTTAATTTAGTATGTTTACTTTATGATATTGCAGCTGCACGGTGGTGCAGTGGTTAGCACTGTCGCCTCACAGCTGGAACGTTCCTAGTTCGAATCCCGATTTGAACGAATAGGGCCTTTCTGTGTGGAGTTTGCATGTTGTCTCAATGCATGCCTGAGTTCCCTCCGAGTACTCCGGCTTCCTCCCACAAGGATTTAATTGGTGACTCTTATTTGCCCGTAGGCGTGAGAGTGAGCGTGAAAGTTTGTCTCTCTTTATGTGTCAGCCCTGTGATGGACTGGTGATCAGTCCAGGGTGTAACCCCGCCTCTCGCCCACTGACAGCTGGGATTGGCTCCAGCCCCCGCGACCCTGAACAGGACAAGCAGCATAGATAATGGATGGATGGATTACTGGAAGACATCTTTCACCACTTGATGGGAATATTTAAGACAGCAAAACATTAAAAACAACATTACTTCCACAGAAACACAACTGACACTACTGAAAAGACAATTGAGAGCTACGACTGCACGTGTAAAATGAGAGTGCACTTTGAAGGCCACAAACACACTCAGGGCCCCTCTCAAGCAGGAGCATTAGAAGCAGGCCAGGACCCCCAGGTGTAAGATGGTGAAGTATTTATCTCATATTGCTCATCTGGCAGACAACCAGAGTCTAATACTGAGCCCTGCTCTGTCCTCCCCACTCCACACCAGCTCACACACACACACACAGATACACACGCACACTGGTGACACCACTAATCCTTTGTGTGTACAGTATGTTAGAGCACGCACATCACCCGTGCTGATACCCATGCGGTGCTATGTGAGTGTGTGCGTGTGTATGAGACAAAAAAAGGGGGGGGAAGAGAGACCTACGCCCCCTCCCCGAACCCCACCTGGCAAGGAGCAATTTAGCAAGAATGTAGCAGAGAGGCCTAACAGGAAATCCCTGCTGTCTCACCTGCACTGGCCCACTAAGCTGTGATAGTACTGTACAGACGCCCTGCTAATACCCTCTTAAAGCACTCACCGCTGCCAGGCAGGGTACACGCAAACAAGCAGAGAGAGATGGACGGATCAGATGAGATGGAGAGGAGTCCGGGTGAAACCAAGGGGGGAGATAAATAACAGAAGGTGGATAGAGACGACCTGCCGCCTATCCGCTAAAAACCATTACTCCATCAGCAGGTCTGTAACAGGAAATACTGTACGTCTTTATCAGCAGGCGCGCACGCTGAGATGATCGACAGCTAACAAGTCAAGGTGATTAACCCCTCGCTTCTCCTTCAATTTCCTCTCGAATTTTCCCTTCCCACTGGTCCCGCTCTCCTCAACGTCCCCTTCCAACAACACCTCTCCCTCGCCCGGGCCACTACTCCCTCTCTTTCAACACTCCATCCCTCCAGCCACGCTCCAAACTCTACAGGAGTTTTTCCTATTGCCGTTTAAAGGTGCGGGTCCCGTGGAGAGACAAAGTGACATGTCGGTGTGAAAAATCCCTCGTGTCCTATAGCCCAGTTGTCTTTGGGACAGGCCCATATTTCCCAACTTTGACTGTCGGTTTCCATAACATACAAAACAGAAAAAAACGCCCACATTTCTCAGGGACGACTCAGGTACACATTCCGCCTACGCAATTACACACTTGGGATTACATTCTGTTTTTCTATCAGAGTTTTTGTTTTGTTTAGATTATGAGAGAAAGAGAAAGAAATTGACAGGTGAGGGGAAAGAGGTAGAGGGGCCCGCTAGCGTCCAGTCCGGTCCAGCTCAAATCCAAAGGGGACATCTGAGATTGCGCTGAGGCGTTCCTTTGATTAGATGAATTACAAACACATTTTTATCACAAAATCTTCCCCCCAGACTCTACTTAAGCTTTCCAGCCCGTCACTCAACACCATATGATTTAAAAAAACGACCTTGATATGATTTCAAGTTTCTGCGGTTGCAAAACTATTAATTCATTGGAATTTCTTAAAACAAATACGGTCACAAAATAACGAGTTCATGCAACAGTTTCCTACATGCACACACATGTACCTGCACTTAAACATGCTACCTTGCACACACGTGCAAAAACACACACTCATTCTCCTTGATTTCCTCTCTCATGCTTGCAATGACAGCCAAATGTGGATTCTGGACACCGGTTAGCAAAGTTAAACAGAGGCTTAAAGAAAACAGCTTCTCTGTTTGTCCTCACCTCCTTTTTCCTGCCTCACATTTCATCATAAAAGTTTTTCTGGCAGGCGGATCTGCAGAGGTATCGGGCCCGGCGTAGGCTCCGGGCCGTGATAAACAACACGGGAACTATATGAGAAGACCACAGTCAAAACGGCAGAACAGGAGATGATTGAGGGAGACCACAGCAAAGGCCTGGAGACACACCAATTCTTGCATACTCACACACTAACAGTTGCACTCTCACTCGCACAGTTGGGTCCTAGTTTGACCTTATATGATCTCTCGCTGCAGCTCTATCTGACCTTCAAACATGCACACGTTTACACTCACACCGTGCGCTTTACATGTTCTTTTGTCTGACTGTTACTTCAGGCGACAACGGCGCCACAAAAGTTGTAAAATCCCACGAGTGGTTCTGTTGGACTGCATGTGCGCTGCTCACAGCTGTGTGAGACTTCTCTGGCTGCAGGACGTCCAGCAAGCCTGTGTAAACACAGCAGACTTAATTTATTTAAGGGCCTGCACTGTGAAATGAATCATCTAAATTTATGAAATAATATTCGACTAATTCATGTTTGTCTCGCCATTAATGTGGCCAAGTCTGGATTGTATCACTCAAAGGCGGAAGGCTGTTTTATTTTAAGATGATGCGTCTCCCGTATCAGCTATAATCATTCAGATATCTACTTTTAATTGAATCCTCTGCATCAAAGAGAAAGCAAAACACTTCCATATGATTCAGAGGGATGCCTGCATTATTAAAGACTGTCCAAAGGTGACATTATATAAAATGTGTCGCCTCATAGTTGGTGTATAAGCGTCTGACTGTGGGTATCATTTACGAACAAAGATGCGAGAGGAGTTAAAGGATCCATAGTTTCCTCATGAGGCAATAGAAACTTCCACTAGATGTCAGAGGGTCATTGTTGTAGGTCTGTGAGGTCAGACAGCCTACAGACAAAAGTGTGATTTATTTCATATGACTGCATTCATGCATGTGAGTATTAACAGTATGTGTGTGTGTGCACAGGTGCAGGGGGAAGTTGCAATGTCGAGCGGACAGAGTGAGGGGAAAAGCCCCTCCGCTGATTCAGGGTTCTCTCATTCACACACACAGTCACACATACACTGTATATACAAGCAAGTTCACACACAGGAGATTTCCTCTCCACCTGAGCTGGCCGCACCAGACATGACGACACCGGGTGTCTGATCTGCGCGGAAATGAGGTACGTTGGCTGTCCTGGGTCTTAGGCTGGTTGTCATTTGAGGTGTGTGTCATCAAAGGGATAGAGCAGCAGTCAAAGCTCTGATCAGGAATCGCATAAAGGAGAGATCACCGTAGGGCCTTCTCGGGATAACAAGCGGATGTAAACTGCCTCACAGCAGGGACTGCAAGGTGGAGATGGGGGCAAAGTCGCGTTGTACACTCCGACATCTGCGGATGAAACCACAGCAGCGCAGCTGTCTGCCCACAGGCTACAGAGGGAACATGGGGAAGAACAGATGTAAAAAGAAAAGACAAGGATGAACACACGCACTCAAAAAGAACTCCCAGGAACCGCTAACAAAAGGATCTTTGTCGACAGAATGAATGAATGTTTTCTGCCAAAGCATGAAAGTCAATCATGCCATGCTTTTGGTATTGTACCAGAGGATAGATATATGAGACAGAACATGTAGGGGACTCGCCCCCAGTACCATCACACTCGCCCTCACCGCGCACAGCTGCCTCAATCCCTCTCTCGCCCTCCATCTATCATCATTACCTCCTCAGGCAGAGATGCACACACACATACGCGCAACACACACGCATATAAAGGAAGAGACGCTACAGGCGTTCCCCCTCATTAACACTTGCTCCTTCTTTGATTATTTTTCCTGATCATTTCCAGAAGCGCACGCCAGTTGCTACATCCTGTTTCCAGGGAATCCATTTCCTGTCAAACCACACTGAACGGTCGCTCTGGCAAACATGTGGTCTGCAGTGTACAGTAGATGCCTGCTATCAGCTTGATTTCAGCTCAATCAACAAGTGAAGCATTCTGCCGGTCTGTGTAACACACCCTCGTGATCAAGGCCGCAACATGTTGCTGAAAGCTGCAGAAAGTCTCAAGAAAATGAGGCTTCTTTGATTTTTGTCAAATATATCCAAGGTCAATAATTAAACTTTATATTGGAGAATCAGCAGGGTTACCTTCATTTGTGGTGTTTTAGCCGCCTCACTTTCAACACAGAAATGTGTGAAGTGTTTCACATCTACGCAGGATTTTTCCATCTACAGTGTCAAGCCAAAAAGGTTCCAAATATTACTTTTCCTCAATCAGCATGGCTGGCTTCTTTTCACTGTTTTGGGAACAATTTGCCCAAAGTGGATCAGAATGACAGCGAAAATATATACAAGAAACTAGCGCTGTCAAATATGACGTTTGATTATTCCTTCTAAAGAAACACACACATCTATTTTTGCGCGATATGTCCACAAGAGGGCACACCAATACAACCAGAGACGAACTACAAAGATACATTTATATAAACATAAGCAAGCATGATTAAAAGATCAACATAGATATATAAAATATACATAAAATAATTAGTTTACAGTAGATCGAACATTCAGCGCTCCGAGCGAGCTGTGCTGTTTAAAAAATCAGCATACCTATAATCTGTCTGTTATGCCGGGCAGCGATTTGAATTCTCCGCCATCGTTACCACACGCCACACAGTTTGATTTGCTTGTTTCAGCGAGCCAAAATTTAATTACTAACATATTCAAAGATGCTCCGTAACCAAGTGAGTGCACGTGAGGACATACGAGAACACGCGAGACAGCTGCGGTATTGCTCATTTTTTCACATAGGATTTTAATTTTAATAACCGAATATCAATTTTTTATTTCAATTCGGTTGTATTTTCAAATTTAAAATATTCGTGACAGCCCTACATGGAACATCCTGCCCTCGCATTTCTCCTGTAAAATGTATTTGGCATCATAGATCAAATATTTAAAGTTGTAATCTCAAAGATCTGTTTCATTCTCTTTGGCAGCACCTATGGCGATAAACGCTAATTGCAGGAGCACACTTCCCAGATATCCAGACAGTGTTGCAGTGTTGTGTGACATCCACGGTTGGCTCTGGGTGTAACTCTTGATTTTCCTCGCTGACGGTCGCTTCCTTTTTAGACTGTTTGTCTTCATCTGAGCGACGAATGTTGTTTCTTTTTCTTTGGATTTTCACTTATTTTTGAAGTTGTATCTGTAGTCATCGATCTTTTCTTTGTTTGTACAGCCATAGTAGATTACTGTTTACTCGCAACACTTGCAGAGACCGGAAAAGCAGCCGCTTAGCTCCGCCTACCCTCTCTGGCAGACCAACCACTGCTGGGTGATGGAAAACGCGTCTCTAACTGGGCGCTCCTTGAGATTTTTTTCTCATTCTTCAATAAATAGTCACTTAACAGACATTTATTTACATTAAAATCTTTGAGATTATACCTTTAAACTAAAATGACATTAGCAGATGAATAGTGGCATGGCCAGGGCAGCTTTAAAACAAGTTTAACGGAGCTCTTTACTTTCTCCCTCACTACCACATTTGCTATTTAGTCGCGTCATGAGCCCACATTAGAAGAAACAGAGACACGGGCTGCACAGTGACCTGCCAATACCAGTGCTTAGCAAAGCACTGTCAGTTGATTCATCCACTAAATGTTCTAGAAATTGTATCCCTTTTTTAAATAAACCAACGAGGACAAAAAGGAGCTGTTCTCTGAATGGATGTTAACACTCCAAAAACACAAAGCTTAAACGCAGCACTTTAACCTCATAGATATTGTTTCACTTCAAATAAAATGTGCTGGACTGAAAAAGCTTCTACTCCAATCTTTCAGGTTTATTGAAAGGCTGACCATTAACAAAGTTTGACCTTTCTGTTAGCGGGAATGAAAACACTTCATTTGTATTCTTGTGGCGTTGCGTGGCTCGATTTGTGTGTGCATGTGTCTGTATGTACATGAAATTAGAGGTTAAAGTGGTCCGAGCAGAGCAAGTTGACCCTGAAGAGAGAGAAGGTCAGAACAGAAACAAAGGAGGGTATTGTCTCTGGCTTTCCCTTTCAGCACCTCACTGCGTAGTGGTTAACCAGCCGCTGACGGACAGCGGACCAAGCAAAATCCTCATAACTTTCTGCGTCTTTGTTTGGTTTCAAAATGTGCACAAATATTATAAATTGACACATAGATACTGAGCACCTGCACACTTCATTAAGGCCTTAATGCAGGATAAAGTGAAAGTTATCTTCCTGTAACGTCATCAAGTGTGCAGCATGTGCATTCCCACGAAATTACTAATATGCATGCACAAGTAGCGGCGTATCCACACATGTTTACCTTGTCTCCTGTGTAAACCATTAAATATCTCATCTCCATTCTGACCCCTATAACTCCACTTTATGGCTTTTCCACATGGCCTCTGAAGAACTCGCGGGGGCTTTATTTTGGACCGTGCCATGTTTGTTCTGGGGGGCCCCGATGCTTTGCTACTCGCACTGCATCCCAAACCGCAGCGCCCCGGGAACCTACGAGCGCGCTGTTGGGTCTGACAGTGGTGACCGTGGTCAGCGCAGTTCAGATGAGGTCATATCACAACTGGTGTGCACTGGTTTGAACTCATCGTGACAGGCTAAGTTATTAATTGGTGTTCAGCCTTTAACGGGAACGGCTTATGCCGAACAACTCACTGTTTCGCTTTAATGTGTTCATCAAGTTCTCGTCTAATGTTTCATACGCAACGATCAGGGGTAAGAATGGACGAAGGAGAAGGGGATTGAGGCAAGAAAATGGGGGGTGAGAAGACGGATGGAGGAAGATAGTAGGACGAAAGAGAAAATATTGAATGAGGGAGCGAAAGGGAATGAGGCAGAAAGAAAGGCAGAGAGTGAGAACACAGCAAGAGGGAGGAGTGTAACCACATCTTGTCTCCGCCTCACTACCTATATGAACCATTAATCAGTAAAGAACAAGGAAAGATCAACAAAAACAGTCCAGCAGGGACCTCAGCACACCGTACCATCACATCACTCACTGACAAAAGCCCACAGCCCTCGACATCCATCAACCATTCTCTCACGTCTAACTTCCTCCTGTCGCTCCATCCATCCCTGAATGTTTCCTTCTCCCGCCCCAGATTCGTCTTTATTTTCCCTATTCATCACTGTCATAATGGTTGATGTTAGCAAGTCCTTTTTCAGTCATTTATATCTTCTTCAAGTCATTACACCTCGACCTCAAAATCAAAACTCAGCGGAGGTCTTCTGGCAGGCTCGCAGCGAGCGCTGGTGATGAAAGAGAACATGAGATATTTGAGGTCACATCTGAGAAAGTTAAACTGAATTACCGCACGGCGCTTTCTGTAAACACAGACATGTTGCCACATCGCAGAGCGTACATTAAAGCCGCGCTGCTACCAACACTTCTGTTGGCATTTAGAGAGGAACAAAATATCAAATGTTGTACTACTGTGTTATTTATGCGGCTGATTCCAGACTTTGACATAAGAACTCTGAACCTGCTTCAGGTCTGGGTTTCCCCTGTGTGAGTAATTGGCCACCTGCAGAGAGTGATGAATATGTTATTCAGGGCATATCAACCTGCACAAAATAAAAACCTTTACTAATATCTGCCAAAGAAATTAAATACAACATGATTTGTTGCAAGTTAATTACTCATATTATATGACGCTCATGGATTGAGAGCTGCAGCAGACGCAGTAATAACAGGTCACAAAGAGAATGCCAAGAAGTTATTTATATTGGCTTAACAGGGGAAAAAACCTGCCAAAGACATATTTTACCATCAGTCACTGTTTAAATTAATTTGTTATTAAATTTCAATCAGCCAAAATACATAATGTATGTAAATGAAGTGCCTTTTTGAGGGATCTTTTACAGATTTTTTCTTATTTATGTCGCACTTTATTCCTGTCAGGAGGAACTGTTCCGTCATTATTGTGTGTTTTGTTGTGTTCGTACGCCAAACCACGTTACCATGGTCATGAGTCAATGAAATCCGAACTAATGTTACTTTGTCCCCGACTCACAAATCAGTTCAGAATTCGCTCCAACCAAAAGTCATTTTGTCCCCTGAAGAGTAAATAAATCTCGTCGGTTGTCATCACAGAAACCGAGTGTGACAAGCAGCAGCAGAATAAAATAGTCCCACATGTCTTAAAGAGCAGCTCCAGTCATGCTGAACACTGCTCAGAATAATAAATTGTTTCTGATGTGTTTTTTCTGCAAAATATGTTTAATTACCTTGTAAAAGTCTTCTCCTCCTTCTCCCTCATTAAAAACTCCTATATCTGCATAGGCCACGCCCACTATTCCCCCTCAGTCGCAAAAACAAAATACATCTCTGCCATCGTTTAGTGGCAACTTGTAGTGACGTTAGTAGTCAGTAGTGAGTTTGCAAAAATTACAGTTGGCTAGCGTATCGCCGAAGTGGTTGCCATAGGCTGCACATAATGATATGCATAGCGTCACCGTGTCCATTAACGGCATTGGCTCCTTAGGTTTGTGACGTCACAAACCTGCCGATCTGAAAACGTGTTGTTCAGCCTGTCCTTGGTACACTGCAGTTTAAAAGCAGACAGGCCCAGCCGTGGAGATGACTGCTTATGTTGTCCCTGATATGTCTTGTAGCACATGAAAAACACCACATGGAGATGTTTACAAAGTTAAATGCTTGATTTTCACTGGTGGGGGGCTTTAATACATTCTGATCTGGCCTCTTTTTGTATTTTAATATCAGAAAACTAAACATAGTCGAAGCACATGCACGCAAGCCTCTATTCCACTTGGGTCATGGCCTGTTCCCTCGTTGCTGGCTGGTTAAATATGCAGGAAGGTCTCTGATAGGTTACCCGATCTACTGGAGTATAGTTACAGCCCCGCATTGTCCTGATCGGGGGCAGAAAAGACGCATACACATACCGTGCATAATACTGTATTAAAGGGTTACGTTTCCACAGACGTGGGCAGCAGCAAACTCACAATACTCACACACAAGCGTGCACTCATTATTTTCCACAATTTCCAGTTATCTGAAGAGGTATGCGATCACAGCCATTTGGAAGCTGTCCTTAACTTTGACTGACAAATAAATACACTTCCATTTTCTCATTCCCACACTCACAGTGCCTGCTCTGTTCGGTGCCCCCTCTTAGACCCATCCTGATGTCAATTGCTATTAGAGATGAAGCTGCTCCCGAGGCCTGGGAGACAGCAGTCTGTCTCTGTGGGAGTGGACTACTGTACCGTCACTGTCATTCATGATGGGACCCACCTGGCACACAGGCTCATGTCTATGGGTCGGGCTTTGATGGCCGACTGGGTGAAACAGAAAGAAATCTGGGGGCTGAAAGGATATGAAATAATTATATGAGATGATGGAAGGAGGAGGGGATCCTGTGAGAATGGCTCTGCCTCCTCGCCAAATGATTGACAGGCAGTAAAGGAATGCTGGCCTAAAGCGCACTCAACATCTTTACTCATCCTTTGCTTTGCCCATTTAGTCCTGGAAACCCTAGCCTCTCCTAAGCGACGGAAAAATGCCACTTCAATAGCAGGAAAAAAAACTCCTCAAGACCGGAGATTAGAGTCCAGCAATCAGCCCTGACAGTGTATGTGTTTTTGTGTGTATCTTTGCGCGTTTGTGACTGTGTGTGTGCGTGGTAATCTAGACTGTCGGATCTGTTTACAGCCCGCTGCAGTAGCCAATGAGAGAAGAGACACAGCGCAGTGACGTGCCAAGTGTCGGCATTTTAGTCAATTAGATGTCATCCTCTCGCACATGATTAAATATCATGCACACATACAGTATGTGAATGCACCAACAGACATCGATGGCACACAGACACACACAATCTGCGCACTCAAGGGGCATCATTTTCATTTTAACTTTGGCAGACACATACTAGCTCAGGTGACTACAATTATAGCCTCAACTCAAAAGTTATATAATGTTTATACATAAAGTGATATAATAGACTAATAATAGAATAATTATGTTCATTTAAATTGGGTGCATGGAAGTGTGTAATCTCTATATAATAGGGACTTTAAGCAGCGACGGTTGAAGGGACAGCACTCCACTGTGCTCACTTCCTGTCGTTGTAGCTCAGCTGTCTACTACGGGAGAAAGACTGGTTTGCCGTAGTCCGTACAATGTCAGATTGTAAGCAGGTAATTATACGTTTTTTACCGTATTTGACACTGTCTTTTTGTTTGTATTCGATTCTACCTTTAGTAGTTTTATGGATGTATAATATATTTGTTAAAGACAGCTGCGAATTTTACCGTTTTTCCTGTTTGTTATAGACATGTAGCGGTTTTCGCAAGAAGCAGAACAAGCCGTTGTAAGAGTTATAAAGTTACAAATCGTTGCTTAGTGACGTTAAATTTCCATCACTACGGCAACCCGGTGGAATGTTTCATGGGTGCCTTTAGCCATCCCCTGTAGCGGTCCTATTCTTTTTGATAAATCAATATAATAAGAATACCTGTTAAAAAAAATCTTCTATTGGAATTTAAGGAATGTTGAGCTGAATTACTGTATGACTGAATTTAAGGGACATTCAACAGTTAACATAAAACATAGTTAGAAAACATGAGCTAGCCATCAATGGTGATCGGTTCCAGCAAGTCAGAAAATTAGTTTTTCCCACACTCATCTGCTGTGAGACCGATATGTGGAATTTGAAGAGTTATCAATGGTCTGCAGAGCCCCGACCTCCCTTTCTCTCTCTGTAATCAAATATTGTAGAAGGCTCTTGATGGAGGTGAGGGGTGCATAGAGGAGAAATGTTGCGTGGTCTCGCCAAAACATTACACCTGTGGCAAAAGGGCACACATGCACCCACACACTTATCTTTACTTGTCATTTCAGTAAGACACACAAACAAAAACATCTACACACACTGAACCACCCACTGAAAACCAATCCCTTTAAGTATGATGTATTCAGCCAACTGCAAGGGCCAAAATTCCTTGCACATGTATGTACAATTAGGCCTAATTTTGGCCCAAATTGCTTCCTGTAATGATGAGTGGACATAGTTAGCAGGCTGCCTCTCAACTGCCTTACACAAAGAGATCTAAAGTATCAGTTCCAAGTCGAGAGAGTGATGGAGAAAAATACTAAATGCTGCCGCCCCCCCCACCAAACACACACACACACCTCTGTGTCTCTACATACAACCCGCCTCCATCGCCAACAGCAGTGATAAAATCATTAGAACCACGAAGTTGAGTAACTTCAAAGATGAAGAAGAAAAAGCTGCCAGCTTTCTCCTGCCTTCTGCAGGACCGACCCGCCCACACGAACAACGACCGGGTGGACAAAAGGAGCCACACGCACGGACGTATTTTCCGCCTACCTCATCAGAAAGTGAAAAAAAAACTTGGGCAGAGAAAGAAAAAAGGTTGTTCTTTTTAAGGTTTCACCGTATGTGGTCCTTGCATTTGTGTGGTTGAGAGGACCTCTGTCGAAACATTTACATCTGATCATGCAAGATAGGCTATATTTCACCATCAGCAAAGAGGCACATTGATCTTCATTGCTTTAATCGCAGCAGCAAATGTTTTTCTCTGTTGTCCCCTGATTAAAAAAAGTCTTAATGAATTAGCAAAACATCAAAGCAAGCAAGCAAGCAAAGGACTAAAAGCCAACAAGGAGGATTACAGCAGGAAACTTCTACACTAAAATAGAATCACTTTTTAATCCCTGTAAAGCCACAGAAAGCTGCAAACAGCCTAAACATATTATAGCCCTTCCTTCTGTTATTATTGTAGCGATCTACAGACTTTATCTACACTCAGACGGCCTCATCCATCTGACGCCGTGTGTATCTTTACAAGTGGGTTCCAGGAAGCTGGGGTGGCTCTGTGCATCATGGTAAGTGTTTGCATCTGTACGGGTGAAAGTGTGTGTTTGCACATCTGTGGATTTGTGTATATGAGCGTGTACTGACCTCTGTCTGCAGCGTGTTGGCGCGTTGCTCCTTGGCGCTGAGCGACTCCTTTAGCACTTCGATGTGTTGCTTGCAGTCTGAGTTCTGATTGGTCAGGGTTTCTAGTTTGGTCTGCAGGGCCTGCATCTCTGTCTCCTTCCTGTTCTGGTCCTGCTTCAGCTGCTCTATCTGACAATCAAAGAAACACAAGCAGACATCTGTTATGAAAACCTTTTAGTCATCATTGAGTGCACTGATATATTTGTTGATAACAAAACTGTTCAAAGAGAGAAAGAAATTAAGAACATTGTTCTCAAGCAACACACACAAACCAACCACATGCAGACTACATGCAAGAACAATGTTTATGTTGCTGTTGCATATGAGCAAATCTAACAGATTTTTATGCACTTTGTTGTATATTATCAGAACTTTCAAAAGTGCTTTGAAAGCACGCGTTCTTTTGAACGCAACATGAGGCTTAAACATGCGTTTTTTCAAAGGAGCGAGCAATGTGGACACAATTAATAGCCTGATAGCGATCTCATTATTCAAAATCACAGCGTGAAAAGTGTAACTTTTTCATTATACCACGTCGATTTGTTTTACTGTAATAAAGGCTATAACTTTTCATTTGTTAAAACTGAGACTTTCAGTGATTCACTACATTGTTATATGTGTCACAATCCCTTTATCTCGATGATACATTACAATATTGAACTATAACCCAGCTCTACTTTACGAGTCCTCGTTCAGGGAAACCCAGGCCGACTGTCTGCTGGACAGACACGCCACACCAAACAGCCGTTGGGTGAAAAATAAACGCAGGCAGACAACGTTATGGGATTCAGTTTAACACTCACATACCTGACAGATTACAGATTGTTTTAAGGAAGGACAAACACAGCGAGATAGAGAACCACAAAGGAAATCAAGTGTACTCATAAACTAACACAGGGAGGTTTCTGTGCTGAGGTTAGCACAAGATTGCCATCGGTCTACTGGTGCCAAAAAATGCACAAAGCTGATTCTAAGTGAGATTTCTCTAATTGTGGGAGCAGGGTTCAGCTCATTAGAGGGTGATTCTGACTCAACCAGAGCTTGACCAATCAGAGCTCGCTCTCAAAGAAAGAAAGAGCCAAAGAGAGCAGGGAGAAGGGGGGATGAGTAATGGCAGAGGGGGGGGTGCAGAAATAGGGATGCACCGATGTGACTTTTTCGGTCCAAGAAGCGATACCTGGGCTATTCATATCAGCCGATTTCCAATGCTATATAATGTTATGTTTAATATATGTTTAAAATATGTTTAATTAATAAGCTTTGTGCCTCGCTGTGTGGTAGAGACTCAGCTGTGCAAACATCAGGTTTAACTTAGACATTGCTTTTCTAACTTTGAGAAACAAAATGAAACAACTTTGCAGCTATTGCAAGTAGCTATATAACTTGTCTGCATAGCAAGCTTAAAGAGGGGGTATTATGCTGCTTCACATTTTAAGATATATACATTTTACAATGTTGGATGTCCAGACTAAACGTGGGTGAAGTTTCAAATCTGTAGGTAAAAGTATGTTGGAGTAATCCCCAGGGTTCTCAGCTCAGTCTGCAGGCTGCTGTGAATGCCTGGTTTCAGCCTCAGCAGGCTTCGGAGAGCCAGCCAATCAGAAGAAAGTGGGCTTGTAGGGGCGGGGTTTCTTAAAGGGACAGAGCTGACTGAGTCGTTTCAGGCAGAGGCTGTATGAGGGCCTGCACAGAGCACCAGTGTGAGAAAAATGAGAACTGTAAATTATGCTAAGCTACTCCACAGGTATCAGTGAAATATGCTTGAAATCAGCATAATACCCCCACTTTAAAATACCTAAAACAGCTGACACTTTAGCTCCCTTCATGCAGGCTGAGTAGCCCCCTGCTTCCTTTAAGCAGAAAGGCTGGTCATCACACAGCTGACTTATGATGAAGCCGCTTACATAGACTTAAATATAGAATAAAATTGAATGGATCTGGCCCATTAGCAACACCCCAGAGCGAGCTATCTTAGCGCGTTGCTAGTTTGTGTAAGAGATGGTGTAAGATGAGGTGAGACTTGGAAGAGGACAGCACGACAAAGAGAAAAGGGAGTGGACTAAAAATGATGAAAGGTAAAGGGAATATGGTAAAATAAGGAAGAATCTAAATAAAGGGTGGATGAATGAAATAATAAGAGAGACTGATGAGAAGGGTACTTCTGCTTGTTCTGTGATCCAGGGCTGTTGAGTGGGGAGGAAGGTGGGAGCTGTTCTGATGGGAGGCGCACGTGGTGACAAGGCCTGCTCCTACAGAGACACAAAGACAAGAAAGACAGCGAGCCACTAAACTACAGCACACAGCCAGCTGGGAAACCTACAGCGATTCCCAGCTGGCTGCGTGCTCCTCCACACTCCTCCACACTCTGCACTCCTCAACCCAGCTTAAGAGTGGTATACTTGGTAAAGTTAACAAACTTTCTTGCTCTAAGAGGCCACTAGTATTTGAGTAAATCAAAGCCCAGAGAGGGAACCGGAGAGGACAGGGATGCTGTTCTCACTGGTTTCTCTTATCACAGTCTCACCTCAACACCAGTCGCCACCACTGCTGAAAGACCAGGACCCTAAACACTTCAAGGATATAGAATGAATCTGTGTGCCTGTGCATTTCCATGCGTGTCTTTCTGTGTTACGCAGAAAGATGAGACACGGGAGAGCGAGCCTGGGCCGTCACTGTGATGTATATCGTCCCAGATCGGTACCGGTGAGGAGAGAGAGCTCTTTCCTCTGCTGTTGTAAGCTCACATTCATCTGTCAGGGCACCATTCATAAAAACATCTCTTTTATGATTGCATCAGGAAGTTCCCCGATGGAATGACAAACAGGGCCTACAAAGAGCGCTATTAATGAACCAAAGAAATACATCTTCACATGGAGCACTCCTCATGGGACTCAGACATAGCAACTGGAAACTAACATTTTTTAGTATGGCTCCTGTATATATGAGCCAATGTGTGCACTGCCGTGTCCCAATCCCTGTCAGCGAGAGGTAAGAGTGTAAACACACACGGTGCACTGTAAGCTGATCGGGCCTCAGCTTCCTCCCACAGAACAGTCAGCCATCACAGACAGGAGAGCAGTACAATGCGTGGTTAGCACACAGGTAAGGTTCACAAGCATTTTGTGAGGCATAAGGATGAAATACATATAAAATATAGAGCATACTGAAACATGCAGGTACACTTGGTTCTCCACAAGCATGCAATGGCAACATGCACATGCTCTCAGGTAGTTGTAACCGATGCTTCAAGACAAACATGCATCCCTCGGGTCATGCAGTTAAAGTTGTCTCGGGTGGCGTGCAGAGACATTCTACCTTAGTCTTCATGAATTTCGAATGGCTCTTGTAGACCTCCACCTGCTTGAGGTCATCCTGCCTGTCGTCAGGGTGCAGCAGGCCGCTGGTCTTTAACATCTGGACCTCATCCTCTAAGTCTCTGATGTTCCTCTCCAGGGAAGAGATCTTGGTGTCCTGCACCAGCAACAGTAGGCAGGCAAAGAGTCAGCAAAGATCTGACTTGGGATATATGTAAGGCTCTGGGATTTAGCTAAGGTCAGTTTAGACAATAATCTATCTCATGATTTATCAATTTAAGTCTTTAAAATGACGCTTTTAGAATGCACAAATACAGGCAGTGAGAAAGCTGAAGTAAAGTGAGAGTTACAGAGAGGAGAGAGACGTGATATCATAAGAAAAGGAGATATCTGCTGACATTCTCAAACCCCTTTCCCACCAAAATGAGCATGTTGACGCAGGTTTTTCAGACTCCTTTCGGTCTCTTTTATGCCGAGTCACCATCTGACGTCACACACGCGCCAGAAACAGGGTTAGTAAACAGGGAAGATGTTACGGTGGTTAGGTCTTTATTGTACCTATGACTCATTCAGTCTGTTTATCAAACTCGCCGCCGACAAATCTGGAACGACGTTCGAGCGCTGCTCGGACGGAGACGGGAGGAATTTGTAGCTTTGCGTGTTATTTCATTGCGGAAAGGGAGCGGAGATTAGCGTCTACTGCAGAGTCATTTGACCAGGGTCTGAATGCCGATTGTAACCTTTCCCGCTGAGCAAAAAAGCTGGGTGTTAGCAGGTTTTTTGACCAGTGGGAAAGAGGTTTCAGACAGATTCTCCTGGAAGGCATTTATTAAGCAGGACTTGTTTGTTTACATGAAAAATGAAAGAAATAACTGCATAAATGTGTCAACCTATAAATGTCTATCAAGTCTGAAAAATCTGCAGTAAAACAGGACAAACATCTAGGCCAGTAATGTGCAGCCAAGATGCTTTCCTTTGCAGCATCTATGAGGGAATGGAAGGGTCTGTCACGGACAGGTCCTGAGGTTGTTTAGATGCATAGGTTCAGACATACGTTAAAAGCTCAACCTTGGAAGAGAAGAGAAAGGTAATTGAATAAATGGAAGCAGATTGCATGATGCCATCAGACCAAACCACAGGCATCATGTAAGCATCTGACCTCTATTATATCCTCTGACTTCAGCCCGGTCGAGAACACGGGGCTGCATATACCATCCATAACACAAGGAACAGCACACAGGAATGCTAAAGGATACACGTAACACACCAACGCAAAAATGCTTTACTTTATGCTCACACAAAACAAAAAAAAGCCCACACACAGACACTGCTATTATATTATTTCCATTGCTTCATATTAATTTCTGTATTATACGCTATGTTCTGTCTTTAATAACTGATTGCTATCGGGTTCTGCTCCGCAGCACAGAGAGTAAAAACAACACCCAGAGGAAGAGAAACGAGGCCGACCCAAAGAAAACACAGAGGGTAATGTCAAAAATAACATTCTGCACAATAGGAATGAGTTTAAGAAAAGCTGGGCCTCAAAAGCCATGAGACATAAACTATTGTACATGACGGTGCTGCATTCCAGCCGAGGAGGACTTCATGACAGGAGTAGAGGAAAACACAAGATGCTGAACATTTGTAGCTCATGCTCAGTTGACAGAGGAATCGAGACACGAGCACTCATTACTGTACCTGCCAGATAACGTCAGGATCAAAACAGAAAGGGGGGTTGGTGTTCTGTAATTACAAAAATGGAAATATACTCCACTTAGTCCGAGCAAGAGCACAGACGACACAGCACGAAGAATATACAACATTTACACGGCTGCATTAATACCGAGTGTTGTTTATATCAACAACTCCAAATGAAGACTGTAACATGTGTACAATCCCTTTCCCAATGAATACAGTCATATTTAATTGAGCCTCTCTTACACTGTGGGCATCCCGGGCTAGCACATGTGCAGTTTGTTATTAGGCAGACAAATCACAAAGTATGTGTGAAAAATAACTGTGGTTTTGCTGTAAAGAAGCCACTTTAGGAACAAGCGTTTGCTGAAAGAACATTAAAAGTGTATGTGGGTGGGTGTGCACGCAGACACATGTGGAGTCAACTGCATTTTTCACAGCTCGGACAACTTCAAAGGGCCGAGATGAGAGTGAAAGCTTCCATATGTGACATTTGAAACAAATTGAATAAGTGCTCGACTCTGCGTGGGCCAATAATGGCCATTACTCGGGCATGGCCCGCCATAGAGACATGAGGCAGCAATAAGACTGGATTGTTTGTGCATGTATGTTTGTGTCTGCATTTACAGGCTGTCCGGATCCTCTACTGCTGCCCACATTACAGCAGTGTCATCAATTATTAAGGTTTTGTTGGTATGAAGCTGATACATTCTGCAAATAAGCAGCAGCCTACACTGCTCAGATCACAACATCACTTTTTCAAATCACAACGCCTACACAGTTTATGTCCACTGTTCTTTAGAGATTAGGTGGTGAAAATATTTTCTATGCTTCTTTAAAACACTAACATGTATGAATCTAACAGCTGTTCTATTACAGAACTACACACTCCTAATGTAGCACATTATCACCAAAATGTTGCCTGCTCTTGCTGATCCCAAATCTGCCATTAAGCCCTACCTTCATATCAATGACAGTCTGTAGAGCCCTGGTCTTAGTTGGATCGGCCTGCAGCTGGTTTCGGCGATGGAGCTCCTGGGGAGGGACCCGGTAAAAATAAGCCTGGCGGCTCATCATCTTTGGTTCTTTCTAAGCACCCACAGGCTTCAGAAAAATACACTGAGCAGCGGGACCAGTCCTGGATTACTGCTTTTTTTTTTAAATATTTTGTTAGATAAAAAAACGTTGTCCTTGACTTTTCATCCTTAAAAATTCCAGTTTTGCAAAAAAGAAAAGAACAAACTTTTACGGTGATCTTTAAGCAGGGCTGCTTCTCTCCTGAGGACTTTTTTCCTGTCTCTAACAACAGGTGTCTACGGTCTGTCTGTCTCTATTCGTTAGCAGGTAGGAGACACACTCAGCTGCAGGTCATATGAATCTGTTTCTATCTCTGTCTCTATTTTGCTATTTCTCACTTCTTATCTCTGTCTCTCTCTCACGCAGATGTCTCTGGCATGCTGAAGCTCTTGCTTAGCAACACTTTCTGCCAGCACATGCGCTACTCTTCTTCTATCAATAATTAATGGTAGCTGACCTACAACTATGCCTTCACAAAACACCAGACGCATACTGACACACAACAAGTAAAACACACTTGTTGAACAGGAATAAGTGCTCGTAGTAGGACAAGTCCATTCCGAAGAAACCAATATTGCAATTATTTTCTACTATATGGAGCTGTAGCACTCTAATCTGAGTTTGCCATGTTCCCACCCATACAGCCATTCATGCCGAAAAAGCCGCTCTACTGACGCAGTTGGGGGTTAGGGGCTCCTCTGTTGTGGTAATGAGGGAGTGGCCTTTGCTACAGGGGTCCTCAGAGCTGCCTTTCAATTGTCTGCCATATTTATCTTAATTGAAGTTGTGGTTGTGACTCGCAGGCTCATCAAAGTATTGGGCCACCACTTCCGGCTTCACACAGTATTCACTGTAAAACTAGAAGATTGGATTGCACATGTCTATGGCGGTTGCTATGCTAATTAGAAACAAAATAAGTGAGCATAGCTGCTGCCTCCTGATTGTGTTTTAAGCAGCTGCTAGAAAGGAGAAAACGTGATCAGTAGATATTCTAATACTGGTTTAAAAATCCACATAGAATACAGATTGGGCTACATAGGATCACAAATAAAAACACCCATACAAGCACTCTGCCGCACACTGAGTCTCACCATATATACTGTATGTTAAATATATTAAATGCAGCATGTTTGAGTTGAAGTGAAACATAAGGGAAGTTACATTTTTTCTAGTTGTAGACACAAAAAACAAAGTAAAGATGAGTTTGAAAGCAGAGAAACAGCAATGCTATCATAACCAAAATGAAAATATCAGAAATCGCATAAAGATTGGCATTTATACTGAGGCATGTCATCACTCAGTCAGAGGACAAACAGGGAGATGCAACACGCAGGCTTGGGGAGTCACGGAATGCAAGTAACGCCGTTACATAATTAGGATACAAAAAAGGCAACTGTATTCTGTTACAGTCACTGAAAAAAAGAGGTAATAAGATTACAGATACATTTAAAATGAACACTTCTAAAATACATTTTAAAATGAAGACGATATAACACCAAACATGGTCTATAACATCTGGCATCTCATTTCTAAACCGTCCGTCTGACCGTCTCTGATAACACCCTGCACCTGTGCGCAAATGTTACAAAACTTCATGACACAACTCTCACAACACCGCTGCTCAAAGTCCTCATGGCCTGTGGTGAAAAAAAAATTATTTTACTGGGTGGAAATTCTGCCATCTTTTTGTCTTCAAAGGAGAAAATGGGAGCAACATGAAAATGCTGTCATTATCCAAGGACTCGACGTCTACTTTAAAGAAACATTTACAGGTAAGACCAACCACTAACGTTAGCGTTCCAATAATCTCTCAACCACAGTGCAATAACCTAATTTAGTTTAATCGAACTAAATACCAGGTCAATTACCCACTGTTTACTTGTATATTTTCTAAGAGTGTATATTTTATATATTTTGTTATCTAATTTTGTACTTTTTATATATATATCTATATAGATAGATATATATATTTTGATCTTTATTTTTTACTCTCTGTGTGCTGATTCTTTCCTATTGTATTGTACTGTATAAGCTGCTGGAGACTGAATTTCCCAGAGGGAGTCATCCCAAAGGGATCAATAAAGTTGAGTCTAAGTCTAAGTCTAAGTCTAGCTGCACAGAATGCAGTTAAAAATGTTCGCTAACCTGTCGTCTTCTTCTGCTACTACTGAAAAATAGTTTGTGACTCTGGTGACGGCTCACAATACATTTTTAAAGTAACCCTCCCAAATCACGTTGCCATCATTTCCCATTTCTCCCATTTTCCCCAGTGAGTTGAAATAAGAGGAGACAAGGGCCTTATCCTCTAGTCCTTGTCGATTGTAGATAAGGAGGGATTACTGCTGTCGGAGCATGCCTCCCACAGACAGGCATGCCCACTGCTGCCACCGTCCTAATCTTCTACTGACCATATGTGTATTAATGTCTCACTATAAGTGTGACTCTTTTTGTCTCCCTGTGGGCATTCAAGTATTTATTGGTCCCACTGAGAGTGTGCGTATCAACTCCTTATCAACAACGCTTATAGCACAATGGGGGGAAATTAAGTCATGCGAAAGAGCATGTCATCAAAGACCGTCTTCTCTGCTCCACATGTGTCAGAGGGCCGAGCATATGGAATGAATAGGATCAAACGTAACACTATAGCAATAAGTGCCGGCATCCTGAATGAAGGATACGGTCAAAAGGTTCAATTCTAGCCTGAAGGCAATGGTGTCATATGTGCCATGCGCAGACCAGGACATGCACAGATCCTACAAAGACACACACACACATTCATCAATCACATTCCCATCCCTTCTCCATCAGTGAGAGAAAAAGGAAACACATTTTCTCTGCCGCAAATGCGAAAATGTGTCCGCCTATCAGCTCAACGGCTCCAAGAGGAGTTTGACAAAGGAGAAATCTGAGGGAAAGCTTTGCAGAGAAATAAGCACGAGGTGAGGAGAAGGTTTGAGGGGTGTAATTTTGTCCCGATAAACTTTTCCGCTTAAACATTCTGGGAGATCGACAGAGCGTGGCGGGTATGTGGTACCCGGGGTGTGGTGGGGAGAGGGGGGCATTGGTGTGTGCGTGTGTTTGCCCACAGTGGTCTTCTAATGTTAGTTGAGAGGAGCTTCATTAGCAGAGGCTGAAAGTAGCCAATAACGAATGAGGCCCTGAAAAGCTGGGACAGGCTTTTTTTTGACGATTAAACTAACCACGACAGATAGCATATCCGCCTGGGGAGGAAGAAAGAGAGAGTGGGAAGTTGATTGAGAGATAAATAAACACAGGCAGGAAGGCAGATGATAAAGGAGGGAGGAGAGGACACCAAAAAGTTGCAGCCGAAGAAAAAAGCAGTCATGAGATTACAAAAAGGCCGATTTGCTGACATGGGAATCTAAAAGGTGGCAGTAGAAACTCTTAAAAAGCGCCATTTCTGAAGTTTTATCAATGTTTAAGAAAGAATCCAAAACAGAAAGAGCCTGCCAAAAACAGCATCAGGACTTCTGAAGCCAGTCACTGCAGAAAAAACGTGACATTCTCAGCACTAGAGCGATGCTGAACACCGATCCAAAACTCTGAGTAACGTCTTCATGTACAGTACGGGCCCTGGCTCTATCCGGAGCCCCTGAGGACCGACCACATGAAATCTGCAGTAAGATATGTATGAAAGCAGATATGCCATCTTCAAGTAAAAATCTCACAGTGAGAGTGTGCATGTGTGTGTGTGTGCGCGCCGTTGGCAGCAGGTCAGGGCTAGGCAGGAACAGACCAGTGGTGCAGCTGTTATTATTGGGTCTACAGGGACCTGGCGGCTGGGGAGAGCAGATTAGGCCCAGATTTATGCCTCTCAGCGTGTGTGTGTGTATGTGTGCCATCACACATAACTTAACTCAGTTAGTTCATGGACAGCCAGAGGAGTTAAAGTCTAATGGGACGCTGCCACTTTGTGGACGGTTCTAGTACTGCAAAAAAAAAGAACTGCAAATAAGCGTTAAAGAAAGCTGAAACAAACTTTATGAATGGGTTCCACATTATTCTTACAGATGATGCTGATGTTGGCAAGTCAAGTGTAACCATTTTAACTTAAAGGTGAACATAGACAAGCCAGGGTTTCTATCTATTTGATTCTGTGTGTGCAGGTTACACAGTCTGACAGCTTACATAGTTTAAAGGGCCAGTTCGCAGATTTTCAACCTCAGTCCTATCATGCGAAGCTAATGCCATTATGGTAGGAAAAAATGCAGTTTCACTCTGTGCCTTTGGAGGATGCTTTCCGTTTCTCCAACAGACCCTGGAAAACATCCGTCAAACTACGTAAAGCACGCCATCTGGCGGAGGCCAAGGAGCCCGCTAATCTACACTTCCTCAATCGAGGACCTGAAGATTTTTTAGACGATCCACCGGTATATTCTCATCGTATTTCGGATTCTGTACCGCTCTGAGCCATTGCCTGCAGCGATCAATGTTCTTGACTGGAAAATGGTAGTATTTACTCCAGCTGCTCTCACTGGGCCGTTCCTTTCAGAGGGAGGGGCGCAATGCACGCTGGGTGTTGCAGGAATGTAGAATGGGCGAAAGCGCGAGCTGTTTGTACAACTTTCTCCACAGCAATGGTGCTAATATCAAATATTATTGCTTCTATCGATTACAAAAAACTGGTAATATAAACTCAAATTCAAGGTGATAGCTTCTTTTCAAGCGAGCAAAGAATACCAAGTAAGAGGCTTTGCCAACCCTCAGCCCTGTTTTAAGGATAAATAAAAGCAGAGGTGAGCTGAACATGGAGGCCTTTATGATCTCAGCTCAAGCTAAACAAGTCGGCTCATTTAAAGGAGACTAATGGGTGCAGTAATGAAAGGCAGTTGTGCTGGTTTCCTTTGGAGCTAATCAAAGAACTAAAAGTAGTGCCCCCTAATAGAGGCAATAGCTGCGCTACCATCACAGGCTTGCCTTCACGAACCATGACAAGTGCAAGTGAAAGGCTAAATCACCACTCTGACACACAAACAAAGGCAAGGGGGCTTAACAGGAAGTGGGCTGCTGCTTACAGTTAAATGAGTGCATAGAAATCCTTCAATGAATCTGTATTGAGACTTTAATATCTGAATTCCACAAAAACCATCACAACATCAAACTATCAGACAACTTGATTCAAAACTATTTTAGGCGTAGTCTGAAATATATAACTTTTCGTTGTATTATTTTCACTTCAATTCAATGTATAACAAGAGCTGAGTTATAAAGTACTATCTTGATTTATAATTATTACTTAGTTGTGGTTGTTACAATGTATTTTATGCATCAAGACAACATTGTTCATATGTTTTCCTAGTCCTCATTACAATATATTAAATGTTGTTGGTGTTCTCTGTAATCAATAGAAGCAATAATATTTAAAATTGACGCCGTAGCTGTGGAGAAAGCTCGCGCTTTTGCCCATTCTACATTCCTACAACACCCAGCGTGCATTGCGCCCCTCCCTCTGAAAGGAACGGCCCAGTGAGAGACGCTGGAATGAAATACTACAGTTTTCCTGTCAAGGACATTGATCGCTGCTGGCAATGGCTCAGAGCGGTGAAGAAATACGATGATAATATACTGGTGGATCATCTAAAACATCTTCGGGTGTGCAGTCTACGCCAGGTTTTCCAGGGCCCATTGGAGAAGCGGATAGCATCCTCCAAAGGCACAGAGCAAAATTGTATTTTTTCCTACCATAATAGCATGATAGGACTGAGGTTGAAAATCGACAAACTGGCCCTTTAAGCTTTTAGTTTGGCCTGGGAACTGAAAATTGAACAGCTATACAAAAGCTGTACTAAGTTCATATACATTTATACACTCACACAAACACACGCACACACAGCAAGACCTCATCAGACCATCTCAACATCAGAGTAGAGGAGGCAAGAAGGAAAGAGGGAAAAAAAAGGAAAGAACAACAATCGACTCTTTTCAATCAGGGCAGTCAGGGTGTTTTCCCTCATTAATCATACATTAATATTCAGACTAACACTGCTTGTTTTTCTACCTTAGAAAAACACTCCTTTCACCCATCTCTCCCTCTCTCCCTCTAACCTCACCTCTCAGACCCAGTCACCCCCTCCACCCCCTCACACCCGCAGTATGTGTTAAGCTGTCAAGCAGTTAAAAATAGCACAGCACGCAGAGTGTGTATGGACAGGTACTCACCTCTTACACACAGAACACGGTAAGATCCCATACATTACGCACACACATTCACACACAAGTACACACGTGCACAGAAGTGGTTGCATTAGCATGGGCTAAAACACCCACACTCCCTTCTGTCAGAATCATCACGGTGACCAAACACCCGGCATGGGTGGATATCCCATCAGCCACCGGCAGCCCGGCGAGGGAGTGTCCTTGCTAGAGACGCTAAGCCGACAGGTCCCAGATGTGCACGCATGCTCACACACACATACACACACACAATCTCACACACAATCATTGTGACGGGGCCTTGCAGACAGAAGCAGACAAACAACAGACAGAAAAACAAGAACATCATTACACAAACAATAGCAGAAGCGTGCGCAGACAGGGAACACACACACACACACACAAACGCACACACACTGACAGAGAGGTAGAGAAATTAAAGGCTAAGAAGATTTAGGAGTTAAAAATAAACAAGGCAGGAGTGAGGAGCACAGAGCAGCCTACTGCTGGCAGAGGATACAGAGACACCTGTGCTACACCGCCGTGACCTGCAGGGCTGGTTCTTTTAAACACTCAATCAATAAAATTCTGTCTGAAAAAACAGTGGTACAAGCGAGGTACAAGCTGATGCAAAGTCATTTTATTTCATACTTCAAAGGTTTGATTAGCTGCAATTAATTTTCCACCTCATTCAATTTCCGTTTTCTGCAGAACAAGCTGCATGCCTCATACTGGAGAATACATGTCACATGCACATGAAGATACGAGTGGCATATGAGCAACTGCCATATGAGCATGTTGTGCCCACACAGGTACACACATACACACAGGCGCACACACGTAAACACGAACTGAGTCAGATTGTAAAACGGCATGGCTCAACACAGGCTTAGAGCTCTCCGTATGTTAATCTGGCCCATTGATAAGACCTGCTGAGCTGCTTTCTGCTCCCATACTGTGTCTATACATACATATCACACACACAAACACACACACACATACACTGTAGATCCAAAATGCTTTCACAGCTAAATGTCACTAATTAATTTAATCTATAAATATGCACAGAAAAATAACTAAAGAGTATAACATGGGAAAAACATATATCTTTAACCACTATATAACAATATCTGTTCGGTCAGGTAGAGTCTGACGTAGTAATTGCTTTGTGTTAAATAAAATCGTGCAAAGAAACAAATGATTGACAGATTCTTAACCATTAAAACTCTGAGATATATTACGCACCTCTCTCACATGCATGTTCTCCAGCTGAGCTTCAGCCTCCTGCGCAGCCATGGTTATGATGCCCGTCCGCTGTCCACGACCCCACGGCCCCTGACTTTGACCTTGGCCTTGAAGCATCTCCAGCAACCTCTGGATGCTCTCGTCCCGGGCGCCCAGCGTCTGCTTCTGAGAGTCGATTCTCATCTCCATCTCCTCCATGGTCTTCCTCAGCAGGTAGAGCTCCTTGGCCTGCCGCTCGTGCTCCGACTGCAGCCGGAAGAAATTCTCCTCTGATGGATCCAAAGGAGGAGGTGAGGAGAAGCCGTCGCAACCCGGCACCTGGCAGGGGCTGCAGGGCCGAAGTGAGCTGGAGCTGGGTGCTGCCGCCGGACTGTGGCTGTATAGAGTTTGATTTGGGCTGCTCCTCGGCCCGGGCTGAAGGGTGTTGGCGGGGCTGACTCTCTGCGAAGCTACTGCGGCGTTACAGCCATAACCAGGGCTGTGAATGATGACATCAGCTTCCTGTTGACGTGGATTGTAGGTGTTGGACGGGCTGGCTCTCAAGCTGTTCTTTGGTCCAGGACTGTGCAGGTTGCTGGGGCTTTGTCTAGGGCTGTGGCCAGGGCTGAGCGCCCCTCTGTGGTCCTGGTCCGTATGGAGTTCCCGATAGGAGCCAGAGTTACCCTGCTGTCTCTGTTGCTGTAAGCGACTGTTCATCTCCCTGTGAGCCCTCAGCTCCTCCTGAAGCTCCTGAACTGTCAGCGGAAGCTGCTACAAAGACAGGATGATTTAGCACCAAATCAGTCATATAATAAGAAAACCAACATACCAAACACATAAAATTTCTTGCCATTACACAAATGAAAAGTAGACAGTGGGGTTCATTAAACAGACCTTGTTCCTTCTGACTTCTCCAGGCTGCAGCAGAGAGATGTGACATAAAAAAAGACACACATGTGCTTAAAGCAAAAATAGAAAGCAATAAAAAAACATAAATATGTAGATAACACAAAGCTATTTGGTGTTGTTTGTGTGTTTTGGCCACCAGAGGGCGATATATCGCTACAAAACACAGGGAGAATACTACTGCAAGCTAAAATGACTTGGGTTTGATGGCAGGGAGATGAACATGACACAAGGGACATGTTGATATTATTCCAGATCAAAATTAATTTTCTTATCACGAGGAACAAATAATGCGACAGTGACGGCAATGAGCCTTAAGAGCCCTATTGTGTTAAACATTAACCAAATGATAATTACACAGAGAAATCAATCGTGAACTGAGGACACAATGACAACATTTAGAAACCAGTGGGCAGACTGACAAAACTTTATCCATTTTAAACTTAAAGGTCCAATTTAAACTAGAAAGCAGAATCATTTATTCTTTTTTCCACTGGTGAGTACTGATTCCACGAGGTTTCTCGGCTGTAACATAACACAAAACACAAAACTTTAAATGTCAGACCGTGCATCATCCTGAAGCCTGACATGACATTTAAAAGCCTTGAGAAGATCATGGCCTTCAATTCATTTAAACTCTGTTTGCTGTACGATGTGTGTTTGTAATGATGGAGTCAACTGTGCAAGGGCAACACTGACAGGGATTAAAGGGATAGTTCGATTTTTGGACGCTAAGTTGTAGTAGTGTAGTGGATGCAAAGCTATGAGCTTACTAACGATGACGCGAATCAGTCAGAATCAACGTGGCTGAGAAACCGGCTGAGAAACCGGCCTGCTGCAGGTGTAGTGATACTGGATTTGAAGAGAGAAAATAGTGCCAAAAAAAAAGGCGCAGTATATGAAAGCCTAGGATGATGATTTCACCATTGTCTGTGTGTTGTCTTTGTAGGGTAAAACCTTTTGGTTTCATGACCCTGGCATCTCGCCGCAACTACTTATCCTACCTTTGGAACCGGCCAGAACTCCAACTACAGGACTCTGAGAATAATAGCTTTGCATCCACTACACTACTAGCAAGTATTACATGATGCCATGACTGAGCGATATGATACACGTATAACTTAAACAATTGATTACTATGTGACACAAATGGGCTCTACTCGAGCGTTGCTTGGGACGACACATTTCACTCAACTAAGTGTAAAGTTGTACAAATACAATATGCTAATTTACATAATTATCATAATCTGACTGGACAATGGGAATGTATTCTATGCTTGAAGCCATGGACACAGGGCTTTATTGATGACTAATAGAGCAGGGTAAGAAAGAACTGTAAGGAAATTAAACAAAAGGATAAATACACAAAAACACATCTGACACATCACAGAGGATGACTAACATTCATTGACACAAACACTACACGGAAGTTAAATCACTCTATCTGTGGGAAGATATTACTAATTTTTCCTCAAGTATTCTTACTCCTCTGCTCGAGTCCAGAAGGTAGGGAGCGCCAAGGACACAGAGTTGAGATGTAGGAGGCAGGCGAGGGTGAACACGGATAATCAATGCAACCAGCTAGCGCTGAATATCAAGTCGGAGTGGGTGGACGATCCTCCGCACACACACACACACACACACACACACAAGACTGAAGACACAAATACATATGGGGAAGTGTACACAAACGCACACACACACACATAAACCAAACACACAGATGGTCAGGGGACAAGTCTGGTCCTTGCAGCTGAGAGAAAAGGTGACATTCCTTATGCTAATTACAAAGTTCTCTTGACAGGCTGAGCTCTCCCTAGAGTGTCTCTAAGGGCAAAAAACAGGGGATATAGTGAGGAAAAAAAGAGGAGGAAAGTGATCATCTGAAAGGAGGGAGGGGGGTAGAGGTGATAAGGAGAGCGAGGTGCAACAGATAAGAGTTAGAGCAACATTTTCTGCATGAGGTGCTGTTTGGCTTTGGCGTTTTCAGAGCAAACAAGTCCAGAAACTGGCTTTTTGTCTGATTTAAGGAGATAGTGCTGTAAACATTGTGAGTTTAATTGTGGTTAAAGATGAGAGAGGAACATGGTTGGTGGCATTTAATGAGTAATCAATGTTGTTTGGATCATTGTAGGCTGGAGCTAAAATACCCCTAGGTGTGTGCCTGTAAGAAAGAGGATGCCAGAGAGACACCGTCAGAGAGACAGTAAAAATAAGAGAGTGAATCATATTTTGGTTTATAATAAAAAATGTTTTGCAAGCAAGTTACACAAGCATATAATTGGAATACGTCACCAGTGGGTGTCTGTGTATGAAATGTTAGTAATCTCGCTAGAAACGCTTCAGTTGGTGTGAATAAAGATGCTTCTAATTCAGGGTTGCGTTCAAGGTCAACAGAGTTGAGTGTGCAGGGTCTGATATTGTATTTCTCTAACGGTGGCTCTTGGGCTGCAACTGTTCTCCAAGGTAGACGGACTCATCAATGCCAGTTTTGATAGATAATTAATTCATGTATTTCGCAGATTTTCCGCCAATAAAACGCTTTAAGTATGCCTGAATATTCGATGATTCTCGCACCAAGTTAATGTGGTAGCATTACGCCTGCACCACGCCTCTTCCATCAAGCGTGAAGAAGGGTGCAAGATGTGTGCGGTACGGCACTTTTTCAAAGTTTCCGAACCGGACAGCAAGGTTGATTTAATATGATGTATTTGTTCTGTGCGATAGGTAAAATTTGCCCTAGTTGTGGCTATTGTCAGGATTGTCTCAGGGAGAGCGTCGTCCAAGCTTGTCTCAGTTGAATATTACAGTTTTATTTGAACAAAAATGTTACATATAAATAAATATGGCATTTTGTACATAACCTAAGTTTAAGTAGTTTTCTTATATTGCTCAGTGAATGTGTACATCTTAAAAAGCACTGTATTGTCTTATTTCTGCATCTGCCAGTGGGCAACTACAATAAGAGTAGGCATGATATCACTTCCACTACAGGGGAGACTTGATGTTCTCTGCAATAAGTGGAAAATAACATGTGCCTAATATATCGGGTTAGAAAATATTGGCATATCAGATATTAGCAAAAAATCCGATATCGTGCATCCCTAATATTGACACAAGTTGCTGAAATGTTTCTAATACAGACTTAATTTTAGGCCCCAAAAAATCTAAAAGAATAATTTAACCAGGAATCCATTCTTCCTTGCCGCTCCAAGACTGTAGGCTAGCAACACAACAAGTCTCCCTGAGCTGCTACCATGAATGTATTATTGATGACACCTGAAACTACTATAAAGTACTGTTTTAGCAAGCGAAGAGGGCCTGATGTCAGGTAGTTGATCATGTGTCTATAGGAGCTTCATGCTTAAAAGAAGTGTTTCTTTGACGCTTGCTAAGTGCTCAACTTGTTTTTAGGATAGGATTCCTTCAGTCGTCATCGTTCTCAAGGTTTTTATGGGAGTCAATTCATCTGCAGAGGTCTCCTCCTCTCCAAAACAAGCAGCTCGGAGATTAAACTGCTAAAAGCAGTGAATAAAGCAGCTTTGAGTAAAAATCAGCGTCTCTCGGGCACTCTTTGGCAGACGCAAGAGAGCGATGTGTCAAAAAGATAATCTTCATACAGAATTGTTATTCGTTTATGCCTTCATCAAACTAGAAGTATTTGTTCACGTTTCACAAAGGGTTTAACCTGAGCCGGGCACAATGATAGCGATCGTATCACGTCCTTATAGAAGAAGTAATATACTTCTGTATTTTTGGACTACAGCATTGGTATGGGATCGGTTCTGTAATCGGTATTAGTAAGGAAAGTGTACCAGAAAATCTCTAACACCTGTGCTTCCTTCTCATGAGGTGTAGAAAGGCTATCAGTTACAGAGGGGTGATGAGATCATGATCTATGGATTAGCTAGTATAAGTGGTTTCAGTAGATATAAGAAGAAAAGAGTGAATGTAAAAAGACAGGAGTTCTCAGGAGTGTGGGAGAGACAAATGAGTCAACACTTGAAAAAACAGTAATACACAAGTGTACGAGTCTGTCGCCTGAAGGAACAGATCAGAGACAGACGCATCCATCTTTCACAGACAAGGCCGAGCCGCGACCAGCCTGCAGATACACAGAGACTGCTTACACTGACTGACCTGCTCCTCTTAATACAACAGACATGAGGATCTTGACATCAGTAGTGAGGTGGTAAACACATGTATTGCCTATAAAGCTGAGTGAACCACCTTTTGTGACGCTAACACATTGTGGGTGGTGAAAGAAGTGTGTGTCTTTTTGTGTACCTGTAGGAGAGTTGTGTGTGCTTGCGGCTTTCTCTTAGAGAAGAGAATTATAAAAAGGTGAATGCAGATTTTCAAGCACTTTTAGCGAACAATTGTGCTTGTTCAAAAAGCTTTTTGATAGACAAGCATTAACCAGAACTCTACAAGGCTATACAGCATGTGTCCCTGGGGAAATAACAACCGGTTTTAACTGTTTTTAAAACAACAAGAAAAAGAGTGTGCGTGTGTGTGTGTCAGTGTCCTCACACAGTATGACAATGTGAGAT
Source organism: Semicossyphus pulcher (assembly GCF_022749685.1). Lineage (NCBI taxonomy): Eukaryota > Metazoa > Chordata > Actinopteri > Labriformes > Labridae > Semicossyphus > Semicossyphus pulcher. The sequence goes on from NW_027211637.1 coordinate 18,393,572, forward strand.
GAAAACGCTATAAATACAAATGCAGAGGTGGCTCCTTGGTTACTCAAGGGAGGAGTCAGATGGATGAGTGTAGAAATGATTTAAGATTTTTCAGGTATGAGCAATAAAGAGACAAGCTCCCAAGCAAGTGTGAAAAATTATCTGAAGAGGAGGACAGTTATCTTCCAGGTATTTCCCTGTAGGAGAACAATTGTATTTTTCCACCAGACAAACACAAGACACACAAGGAAGTTAAATGCCACTCACGTAAGTAGAGAAAAAGAGGGCAGGGAAGAGAGGAAACAGGAGGAAGACAGACAAAGAAAAAACAGATATATAGTTGTAGCAATGCAGTAAGACAGATGAAGCTCGCCTCAGACTAAGCGAAACATACTCCAGTGAGAGGTGGCACAGGACAGACTGGTCACGGTCCCTCCAGGAGTAGCTGTGAGCTCTTTTTGAATCTGGCTAACACTTAGAACGGCAGCCACTAGGGCACGTTCCCATGGAAACACAGACAGCGCCGAGGCTGGCAAACATCTTTACAAATGAACTGCACAGAAGCCTTTCTATGCAACCTTGAAGACAGGAACAAAAGGTATGATGTGCAGAGGAGAAAGGTGGGTCGAGACAAAAAGTTTCAATGTGACGTGCGAGACAAAATTGGAGTTTTGTTTGAAAATGAGATTTCCACATGCTGAAGTTGTGGCAAAAAGTGGAAATGTAGCATTTTTGAACAACCTCTCCACTTTGTCATTTTTCTCACCTGCAGCTCCTCTTGGTTAGGCCTGTACTGGTCCTTCAGTACCGAGGTCCTCACTCCCTCCTCCCGCCTTACCCCCTTGTCTCTTTTCACATCTGGGCTCCAGAAGTTGACATTGTTCATGGTGTGGCCCATCCGTCCATCCCTCCCACCATCCAGTTCTTTCCTCAGGTTGTCGTTCTCCCTCTGGAGCTCCCTCAGCTGAGCCTGGAGATCAAACGAGGAAGCCTCGCCCCGTGCGGTTGAGTCCGACGCCTGAGGATGCCTCCCGGACTGGCGCCGCAGACTGGAACTCCCTGCAGGATGTGACGTTTGGTCTCCATAGGGGTCTGACTGGTGATGCAGCCCATAGGAGGTGATGTTTGGGCTGCTTCCCATGGCTGTTGTCCGATTAGTGTAGGAGGAGCGGCTGGTGCTCCTGCCCAGTGTCATGGTACCCTTAGGGTACCCACCAGAGGGTTCCAAGGAATCTCGCTCAGAGGGGTACATTGTGCCTGAAGTGGCATAGGCAGCACTCAACGACTGGATGTTCTCCATAGACAGGGTTTTACCTCCTGGAGCTGTCGCTGAACCATGAGCTACTCCCTTCTCTGCTGCTGTGGCAGCTTTCAACTTTGAACCTGGCCTCGACCCTGACCCTACACTTCCAGCCGGTTTAGCTACGGGTGCAGGCAAACCTCCGGACACAGAGCCAGGTTCTAGCCCAGAGCGGGAGCCTGGTGCTGAGCTCACGGCCTGTTTGCCTTTCCCCAGTTTGGGGGATCTGGAAAAGCGTGACTGAGATGTGCTGCCATCAGTGTGCCCACTACTCTTTGAGCCAGCAGACAGCTTGCTCTGCGCGGGCTTAGCTCGAATATTTAAAGGCATTTTTCATATGGCAGAAGTCGACTTCTGAGAGGAAACGGTTAATGTTGGGTGTATTTTCATGTCCCTTCATGGAACGAGAAACAAATAGGTTTAGAATTAAGGCCACCTCCGGGCCTCTCAGTTTTCATCTCTCCATCCCTGATTGTTTAGGGCTTGGGTCTGAGTCTTAATTAGTCCTATTAGAAGAAAGTAGCAGTGACTGTTGGCTAGAGGGCTCCCAGACACACAGGCCAGAGGTCTTGTTTCAGCTACAGTGCAGGACATTGTGGATTCTAGACAGGGGAGGGGAAAACAGACAGTAACACAAGCAGCAAAGGTTTTAGCTATGAATATAAGACACATACAAACCACTATGACTTCTGTGTTACTTTGCTTTGAGCCATATAAACATTTGTTTTACATCAACATGTTTAAACTAAATACTGAAAACCTCTTAAATATGAAATGACAAAATAGGCACCTGTAAACCAACTTTGCCTGAAGAGAAAATTTAACAATGCCAATTTGTGTCTTTCTGTTTTACCCATCCAACATGGTTCATGGTAAAAAAAATTCTCCGTTTTAAAATTTTCCCTGCTTGGGTGTGGCTAATCAAGAGCGTAAAAGCACCAGCTTTATATCAGTCAAAAAACCTTGACCTTAGCTGATCAGTTCTGGGCAGAGCAGAGAGGCAGGGCTCACTGATCTTGAGTGAAACTCATATTTATTGATGGTTATAAGAGCGTTGTGACAGGAAAATGTTAACCACCAGACTCTAGATTAGCGGTGTAGCATTCAACAGGTTTCTTGCTCATCTTGTACAGAGAACTTTCATCAGCCATAGTCACCACAGTAAATGGTGAAATAGAAAAGCAGGGAGATGGACCATTTGACCATTTCAGCACCATGGACAGCACTCAAATTACTGTAATATAGCAAAGAGATGTTGGTGCCTGCTTAGGTCTGAAGGAAAGAGAAACATAATAGAATAATTGGCTATAACCATGGGACACTGCAGAGACAATTGGAAGGACAGTGCTTATCTTTCGTCCCTCTGGGGCAAAGTTCATCTTCAGACTTTATGAGAGCTGGTACCTTAGGCTTCAACTAAAAACAGGCACAATTCTAGCACGATAAGACTTTGCTTTTATTATTCTAGATAATACAGTTATTATACCACAAATTGGGTTATCTTTTGTGTTTAAGTAAGTAGATTATTTAAGTTAAAAAGAATAACTCAGGAAATCCAAATAGATGCAATACAGCATAATATGGAGCAGATATTGGGAACTCTGTCTGTAAAGCAGAGGCAAATCCAAACCATAATCCCTCCTCTAATCCAAGAGGATTGGGTGCTGGGACTCCCTGCACAGGATGCAACTGAGAGATTGGTTAAATCTACTTGTCAGTCATAACATGGCTGTCAATCCTTTATCCATCATTGTTTGAGACAATGAATTTAGCCTTATGTGCTAGTAATGGAACCATTTTTATCGTGTATAATTTTTGTGGAACAGTAGTGCCTTCATATCCCAATTGACCGTGAAAACTCCATGATGATTAATAATATTTAAACTGATATAAAAAGGTTTGGACTAAAATCTATCAAAGAAAACAACACAGATGATAGCTTGCCACTATCAAAGATTAGTCTGCAGATTATTAGAAGTAAAATGGAGGTATCACAAAACTGTTTAAATGATGAGCACGCGCCAAGTTAACGCGGCTGTATGCCGCCTTGTCATAGCACGCTGACAGGACGAAAGAACAGACAGATAGAAAGACAAGACTGCTGGAAATAAAATAATAAAATGCCACAAGTAGGAAACGCCTCATTTCTTACCTGCCTCAAACCTCTGCACTTTCTTCTGAGTTGGCAGCCAGCTGTTGCCGCAAAGAGAAAAGTCGAGTCACCAGCTACACTGAGGTAATGTTAGCGGAACTCGTTAATTTTCTTGCTAACATTTGTCAGCACGAGCCCCTCTCACACAGCTCAACATGCTGCCAACCTAAAGTACAAACTGCGAAGTATACTGACTTGTATTTCACGTTTGGCTCGAGAAAAAGGGTCGTTGGGCATGTGCTTACGCAGCCTGGACACATACGCCCGAATAACTCTACTACGACCACGGCATGAAGGATTAGTTTCTTGCTCATATGCACACGGCTACATGGGTCCGAGCTAGTACCTTACATAATAATTAATCTGCCCCACACACTGATAGCACAGTTTCATTTGTTTAAATAATGTTGCCAAATGTTGCCACAAAGTCCAGGTGTGCACACAGAGTGTGCTCGAGCTTACCGGACAGGCACCTCTCCATCACCGTGAAGTCCCAAACCTACCCTGTCCGACCTCGGCGCAGGCTTCATGATCTCATCGGCTCAGCTCTCTCATGATGACCTGTCCTGCCATCGGGTCCTCGTGGGCGCGCGCTTCCAAGCCGGCGCGTGCGCGACCTACGCGGCGTGGTTGATGGGGCAGCACGAACAGCAATGATGGAAGGGAGGGCTATTTTTTTCTTACACCTACATTAGTGTGTGAATTGTCTAAGCTGCACATGCCCATGCTGAAAATACAAAATAAAAAGCATTAGCGATGTAAGTTCAAGTAAACAATTTAATTCCAGTCTTCGTAATGTCAACGGTTAAAGGTTAAAGGTAAAGCCAACGGTTATTTAATCCTATCAAAGTGAGTTTGATCGTTATATCAGATGTGGAGACATGTGATTTGACGAAGCCACTACTTTCGAAGTTTATTAATAAAGGGACTGCAGCTGTTCAGTTAACCTTCAATCACTCAATATAACTTAGCCAGACAATGAGTTGGAAGGGCTATTTTTGTGTGAGAGGTTTCACTCTCAGAAAAGAGGTGCAGTTGGGAGTCGAAGACCACGAAACAAGAAACGAAATTGCTTGATGGCGCACAGGCTAAATAAGGTGTCACTTTTAATACTAGCATGCACTTGTGTCACTTAACTTTGATCTATTATGATCATCTGCCTGCGGAATGAGTAAGTAACAGTAAGGAACAGTTCATGCTCATTTCCTCACAATATGTAACAAAGAAGAAGTGATATTTGAGATGAGGTATTGGATTCTTTCATATACAGGTGCGGATGACTCTTTTGCAATACTTAATTAAATCAATATACTCAAGTGAAATCAAGTTGATTTTATTTGTACAGCATAGACTTATAAAATATACAATGCCTCATAAAGCCAACAATAGCAACATGCATCTGCCCTGCCCAAACTCTCAGAAGACAAGGATTAAGACACTTTAAGGAGGAAAAAAAGTGTGTCACAATTTGATTAAACAACAGAGCAACATGTTAAAAAGCTAGAAACTTACATGAAGGAGTTGTTACATATTCATTTTTTAAAAAGAAACATATTAAAAACATCCATCATATCGTTTTATATGACAACTGAGGGTATAGGTAATTTTGTTTAAAGTGAGTGAGTTTTTTTCACCAATGTGCCCTGCATCAGCCGTTAAAAGGCAGTCATATAAAACTTTCACTCATGTTGTTGTCATAGAAGTTGAGGTTATCTGACGACAATGCCATTCTCACTCGGTTCCAGAAAAGGGGTTGCGCCCTCGGGTTTCTTGGCCACGACAGCACAGACTTTCTGCACAATCTTTTCCTCAGCTGAAGGTACTTCAGTTTGGGGAACATCTCATCCAACAGAACCAGCACAGCTGCATCCACCTAGTGTAGATAGAATCAGAGATAATTTAGTGTTATGAACACACGGTGAAAGCATGCACATGAAAAATAAAAAGTAACTTTGACTAACCTTCTCATCCAGAAGTCGCTGCTGAACCATAAAGAAAGTCTGCCGGATTACACCATTCACAGACTCACTCGGAGTACCACCACTGGAGAGCACGAACACTGTCTTCACACTTTTGTAGACGGCATTATGTAGATTTTCAATACATGAAAGGCCTGGAATCCAGTCTCTCTCCTCCAGACAGAGAGAAAACCTCCTGTGACCAGAGTTCTCCAGATTGGCTGTTAACTCATTGTAGACCCAATCCCTCACAGCGTGGTTCCTGGTGTCAAACACCACAAAAGCATCGTAGAGATAATGTGAATCACTTCCAGCCAGCTGGGAGTAGCCCTTGTGTCCTGCCCAGAGTACTTGTAAGCAATACCACAGATCCCAGCCGTAGAGATGCTTCAACAGGGGCAGAACAGTGAATGTCACAGTCAAGAAGGAGCAGATGAGGGAGGCGAAGCTTCCGTAAATGTCCTGGCAGGAACGCTGACGATCCATATGCAGAATGCTCTCACCTTGTTGGGACTCTGGGTATTCACAGTGTATATGCGTGAACAGATAAGGAATCCGTACCTGAGTTGTACGCAAGAAGTCGGCAAACCATGATGTATCACAGTCACATTTAAATGGGTTTGCATGCAGGGTGAGTTTCTGAAGGGCACTACCATTTTTAAAGGGGGCAGGGAGAAACTGTCTGTTCAACTCTTTGATCTGATTGTGGCTCAGATAGAGATATTGCAAGGACTTCGCCTTACTGAAGAAATTCTCAGGAATACAACTGAGGCGGTTGTGACTAAGGTCCAAGAGAGAAAAATGTTGTCCAAATTCGATGACCGTGGTAGGCAAGTCAGAGAGGAAGTTTTGACTGAGGTTCAGGTGACGTAAATTCCTGAGTGCTGAGATGTTATGCCATGGGAAATAGTTCAGCCGATTGTCGCTAATGACGAGGTTCTCAACACTTCCGGGGAGGTTACGCAGTTGTTCTGCTGTAATCGTCATCAGTCCATTGTTAGAGATATCCAGGTAGGTAAGGTTTGTCAGACCTTGGAAGAAATGATTGTAGTTATTGTTATCATAATTCCACATAATATGAAGGTAGTTTCCATAGAAGAAGAGGTACTTCAAAGAGCTGCTGACAAGCATTTGATCTATTCGCATCCCAATGCCATTGTTTGCCAGGCTCAAGACTTCCAAGTTGGTCAGATGTGTAATGAACCCTAAACGATGACCCATTCCCCTCATTCTGAAGTGAAAATCATTGTTACTAACGTCTAATACCTTCAGAGTTGTTCTGAGCTCACTGAAAGAATCTATATAATAAAAATCAAGTCTGTTGTAGGACAGATCAAGAAAAACTAAATTTGTCATGCTTTCAAACAGCCCTTTCTTCAGTGTTTGACTCATGTAATTAAAGGAAAGGTCCAAACAAACTGCGTTTTCCATGCCCACAAATACCTCTTTGTTGAGAGACATAATGTCATTTTGAGAGAGGTCAATTGTAAGGTTATTTTGGCAGAAATGTATTTTAAACTCCCATAGTGATCCAAATTCATATGCATTGTCCTCAATTATTTCCTGCCAGTTTGACGGGTCAGATTTCCATATGACACTTCCAGATGTGGCTTCTTGAGCCATTAGCATAAGTGATGCATCAGGAAAATTCGGTGTGTACATTGTCTGGTTTTGACAGATATCCTGTACCGGGATCTCAAACAAAGATGGACTCCGGCGACATGGAAGGAAATTAAGCATGTTTTGGGAGAGGTCAATTTTGAGGAGAGCCGGAAACCGTTTCAGAGCTTTTAAGTCACAAGTGTCGATGAAATTCATTCTCAGTTCTAGATTGGTTAGATTTTGGAGTTTGGACAGAACACTGAGGCTCTCGTTTGAAACCCTGTGGAAAAAGTTACCACTCAGAAGAAGAGTTTGTAGACCAGATATATTGCCAATATGTGGGGAGAGCTTCAGTTCCGGAAATGTCTTCAGTGGCTTGTAGTTATAGATGAGGCTAATCCAAGTGAGGCCCTTCAGCTCTGAAAAGAAGGTGCCGTTACGTATTGCACATGCCAGTAGGTTGTCAGAGAGGTCCAAACGTTTTAAATTCTTCAAAGGTTGGAAAAGACCCTCTGGAAATGTTGTTAGAGAGTTTCCTCTCAAGCTTAGGAATTCAATTGAGCTGTTCTCAGCATATAATGAGTTTTGAGTGAGGCTTAGGGAGTGATTTTGTGGGCAAGGGAAGCATGGCCTGGCGGCATGGTCACAACGTTGGCAGTTCCACTCCAATATCAAAGTCTTGAGGACAGTCAGGTTAGCAAATGCTCCGTCTAACACCTCTGTGATTTTGTTCTCTTTTAAATCCAGTAACTCTAGAGAGGTTGGCAACCCTTTCGGGATAGCGGTCAGATTAGTATACCCTAAGGTAAGGCGTTTAAGTTTAGGGAGCTCCCTGAAAACCCTCTCGCTGATGTAAAAAGACTGGTTGCAAGGGTTTGCATAAAAGCAATTCCAGTTTAGGAAGAGTGCTTCAAGATTTGGAGTTTCTAAGGGGTTGATAATCTGGAAGATGCGATTCTTCTGCAGATCAAGAACCTTCAGGCTTTTAGGTAACAAGGGAATAGAGGTCAGGCTGTTTCCTGACAGATACAAAAATTGAAGCTTCGATAGGTTCCTCAAGGCATTAACGTCGATCCTCATCTCGCACGAGTCTTCAGAAGGTCTCTGGCTGCCTGGTTCACAATTCCCCATTATTTTCAGAATGCGAAGGTTTGGTACACCTGATAGATCATGCTGCCCAATGTGCTGTACCTTAGTCTTATTTAAATTGAGCGACTTTACAGTTTCAGACTTGATGAAGAGGACATGCTTGAGAGGTCTGCCATAGCAGACCACTTCGGTATTATTCACATCAGTGTCACATGGAAAGAACTTTGTATTTATGGTCCTCACTGACGGAAGAAGTAGACAAAGGATGAGGATCTTTTTCAACACAGCCTGAAAAAAGAAACCAAGCATTTTGCTTAAGATAAACTATTATACAGTATAGATTTTAATTGTATCACCCTATCGTTAAAGCAGCTACAATCAATTGCAAGACTCTAGTGACATAGCTTTATAATGTTACAGTAGAGTATCTGCTATATTTTTAGTTTTGATGAGGAATAAAATATTGTCCTACTTACCATCTTGTCATCTTAAAATGTATGTCTGGAGCCAGATGAAGCGGTCCTTCATACAGGTGCGGAGGGTAAGATGGAAAAATGGTATGTGAAAGTTGGTGCAGTGACGCGCAACTGGATCCATTTATGCAGAAGTGAAAGCATGTGGTCATTTTACAGCAGCGGGTGGCATATCATGTGATCTTAGTCGAATCCATGATAAGCATCAGACCCAGATACCCCCTCAAATCATTAAAAAGAAGATTTTACAGTATCATCCTGCTTTTGACTATGCAAAGAGTCAAAAATGCTTTCATATAAAATACGTTTTTTCTCCATTGATGGACTTCCTTAAACAACTAAGAGTTCTAAAGAACAGGTAGGAGGAAATAATACACCACTTCAATGGCAGTTTCAGTTTCAATCTGCATAAATGCTCTTTTAGTCATTGGCAGTGTTTAGATAATCACTTTATTCAGTGCATTGTATCATGAAATCAAGACATAACAGTGAAAAGAGAAAAAGCTGATTATGAAAATAATTTTCTTAGTTAATGTTTTCTCAAACACAACTAACAGCCTGGAAAGCCCTTTATTTTCTGTGTACGTAAAGACCGCAAAATTAACAAACAGTATTGATAAAATGTGTTTCTGATTTTTGAAACTGCATCAATGCCGAGTTAAAACAATCATTCCTTCATCAACTTCAAGGCGGTTACCGTGGAACCAAACATAGTTACAGATAGGTTACAAGTAGAGCAAAGCATCTTCAGGTTGGAGAGCGCTTACAGTTCTTTGGCTTGGACCTCACAAAGTACAATCTCCCCCTTACACACAGTAGTGTCATGTTATCTGATATTTACCATCACTAACACAAGTGCTGAATTATCCACAGAGCGAAGTTCATGAAGCCATCGGACTCAGCGTCCACCTTGGAGAGAGCGTGGTTGTTCCCTGGGTACCACAGCAACCTAAGAACCCACAGCAGAGCATTAGTGAATAAACAATAAAAGCCCTGTTGTGCAGTGAATATCTTACATTACCGATAAAACATGTTACTCAGACAAGCTGCTTACCGGACTGGGATCTGCCTCGCTTTCAGAGCTCTGTAATACTCGATTCCTTGCTTGTTAGGCACACGCTTGTCATCTTCCCCTAAGATAAGCAACACGGGCGTCTGTACCTAGATGAGAAATCAACTGTTGTTAGCAGCATATTGTGTATCAACACAGATTAATACACACACAGAATCACCCCTACCTGTGGGACATGTTTAATAGGGGACTTTTCTATCATCGGCCCCCAAACAGCAGGGTCAGGTAGACAGTCTGTGCTGTAGTCGAAGCCAGCCTCGACCATGCACCTGCAAAAATCAGAGTTCACATCAACAGGAAGAAAATAAATCTCTTTTGTCTTTTGTTCCTGCAGAGTGCGAGTGTGCATTATTGAACACTTCCCTCCCTGACAGAGAGGCTCACACATGCCCTTTATCCCACTCGCTTACTCAGAGCTGCCAGAGACGAATTTTCAGGGGTACAGATGATCAAACTAAATGTGAGTGGTTGTGAACAAGTGATGCATGATATTATGCAAACATATCCTACCAGTCGGGGATGTCTGTGCTGCCAATCATAGAGGCAAAGTTGGTGACAGGGTTGCGAGCCGAACAGGCCTTGTAGAATCCAGGGTACTGGCCGATGAGATGACAGGCCAGGAAACCACCGTGGGAACCCCCAGAGACTGCCACCTTCTGGGTGTCGAACTCGCCACCTTTTAGAACGCTTTCAACTGCAAACTGACGGGAAGGAAACATGGGGAGAAAGTGAGACTTTTAGGGGAGAGGGAAGAAAGGCAAAATAATTACTAAGATAGTTCAGATTCTCACTTAAACAGGAACTATGCCAACTAACCTCAACCAAATATACACTTAAAAAGAATCAACAGTTGTTAAAAAATCACCGCAAAACAACTTTTGAAGTCTGTTTTACCAACAGGAGCAAAAGATCCCCCCTTCTATCAATAATCATTGTTTTAAACAGCATTTATTTTTTTATTCTTACTTGAACATCTTTGACGTCCTGGTTGCCAGCATTGCCAGGTAATGAGAGGATGCTGTCCTGGCCGAACCCAAGAGAGCCACGATAGTTCACTACGTAACAAAACCACATTTGACATGTATGTTTCAGTGCTTAATGTCATGACGTGTTCTTCAAAGTGAGCTTGAAACCTGTTTACTGCTTTAAACCAACTGAAAAACAGCCTGTTAAGGAAAAGTGAACCAAGTATGTTTTTTGGCTTCCGTGACTGCCCAATTTGAGCGTCATTCAACAGACTGTGGATGTATGGCACAGATACAACTTCCCCAATGAAACACATTTACTTTACTTATTAAAACAGAACAGGGCAAAAGAAAAGCAGAAATAGTTTCTCATAAAAAGCGCAGCTGGAACAATTTTGCATGGAAAATAATTTCTCTCAGGTGAATGTACCAAGCTGTGATTAGTTATGCCTGTGTGCATAGAGTTCCTGAAGTACACGAGGGATATTTTAATGTTTAAAACAGTAGGAAAAATATATAAAGAGCTTCTTAAAGTGGCTTAAGCCTTGTTTATTAAATAATTTGAAAGCCTTGCAAAGTAGCTAACCTATGTACCAGCTATCTTCTGTAGACAGCATGTGACCTTACTCATTGGAATTACACACCGAGTACACTCTCAGCAGGCGTCATACATTAACCTTACCCAGTAACGTAGCAAAGCCCATCCGGCACAGCACAGCCGACGACAGAAACCAGTCAGCTACAATCACTGAGTGAGGACCGCCTTAGACAAAGAAACAAGGTGTTTAAATACAGATTGGCAGTTTGTATTGAAGCCATCTGTGTCTCTCCTGTTGAACATTTCAGGACTCTTAATTAGGACTATTATTAATTTTGAGAATATGATTAAACATTTTGCCACTCAGGGTCGCTATCGTCATAGCAACTACCGTTGGCAAAGCCAATCTTATCCGTGGCAGGAGCTCTTGACTGAACAAAAACAAACAGATTTACAGAGAACAATTCAAACGTTATTTTTCTGAAATACAACCTTTACATGATACTTTATATCAAACAATAATGTAATTCTTCCTGACTGTTGTTCCTGTTTGCACACAAGGGAAGCATAATGAGGGAAACCAACCATGAGGAGTGACGATAAGAGGCAGCTTCACTCCGTCCTTAACCTCCTTTGGTTTGATCAGCAAAGCTTCAAAATCAAGGCCAGCTGGAAGAATATATATAGAATATTAATTAGTTAGTCCCCTTAAGAGTACATACACGCTTCTTTGTGTGTCAGACAGGCTGTAAAATCTTTTCAACCCACCATATACTTAAAGATACAATGATTCGTTCTGACCTTCTGTAAACACAAGTATTACTTCCTCTGTTTACAGAGCCGTCTTTATTACACTAGTGACTCATAAAATAACATTTATTAATATTCTGTACAGAGATTGAATTTGACCCGATGGTAAATTAATTTAATTCAAGTTAAGCCTTTGTTCGTTTTTAAAAAACAGACTGCTGTGAACTTTAGTTTTAACCCAAACTACAATTTAATAGGTAAAGCAGCCCAAGCAAATGTAACCCAAATCGATAACTTTGCAGTTAATCTTGTACATTTTTCACTTTTCGCTGACTTTGTAAAGAAGGCGTTTTAGGCTGTGTATAGTGGTGGCAGTGTGTGTAGAGGTGCAGGCCTTTCTGCAACAAAAGTATTTTTTTTCTTTTTAAAGTTTATTTTTTTTATCTTAAATTTGTTTTCTTACGGTATTGACTGTTGTCTTGCTCTGGGGGAGGGGTGAAGGTCAAGATCTGCCAGTCAATGTCTGGCAACGTCTGAGAGTCTTCCAAAGGGACCCAGAGCACTTCCTCCTGAGAGTCCCTGGGAGGAAGGAAACCCACCCTCTGCACACAGAATTTACATTTACAACATGTGACAACATCCTAGTTTTATTTTTTGATAACTCAAATAAAGACCATTCTTAATGAAAACACTGATCCTACCAGGCTTGGAGGGCTGTTTGGGGTGGAGCAGCTGACCACCATTAGATCTCTCTGTATGTTCAGCAGACACCAGTTACCAACATCCGACTCTACAGACGAACCAAGAACATAATGAGACAGAGGTTTCCACAGCACGTTTGTGTAGAGAAATTGAGTTTATGGTTGTCACAATTACGATAATACGGTAATAGTTTTTAAAAATAAAAATGATACTCGATACCACGGCAACAATAACAAAACTGTTATTATAACATACTGATGTTTTTTTTCCTGCACAGTGCTGGTACAGAAAAAGTTACCGAACACAAAACCAGCTCATTTGACAAACTGTTTACAGTAATGAAAGACTTAATGAGCAGAATTTTCCCCAAAAAATTGTTTATTATAATATGATACCGTTTAGCCCCAAATTACAATATAACCTACCCTCTCAATTAGCAATCACAAACGTCTTTTAATAGTGTCTGTAACTGTAGAAGATCTGCCCTTTATTTGTATTTTCTCATTTTCTTCTAATTCTGCTGTGTTTGGGACATCTCTGGGTGTCAATAATTGTGCGGCGTAGCCTTGTGTCTGTAACAGACGCTAAGGTAACTCGTTCGTCTTTCACAGGACGCCAAAAGGACTTTACAAAACAACGCTTTTTGCCGACCTGTGAATGAGAGCGGTCCGCTGTGTCGTTGCTATAGCTCCAGGTGTAACGGGTGGAGCAGACAGACACAGGATGAAGTCCCGTACCATCCTGCGGGGTTGCACGGAGGTGTAGACGTGTTAGATTATTGTTTGGAGCGTAACTGCTGTGCAACAATCAGAAATTACGTCTTATTTTTCCGTTTAACAACTTTCTTTTCATTAACGGCGCTCGCTCTCTCCACTGCCTGCCAATGTCACACAACCACAGCTCTATCTCTCTCTCTCTTGGGCACATTTGGCTAAACAATAATCATATCGAACAGGAAGTTTTGACAACCTTAATTGAGTTAAGCACTGTTTCATCCTGAGTAATCCCAAGACTGAAAAAGGTGTCTAGTGACATACTTGAGGTGAGAGAGGTGATGCTCCCACTGCTTGTATCCACCATCAACAGATCCTACAAGAGAGACAATAACTTTTCTGGTCAACAGTTATTACAATATTTTCTGTCTGAACATATTTAAAGTAAAAAAATGTAATTTATCCATTAACAAGCCATTTCCCAGAGCTTGACAGTACCTTGCGGCTGCGCTGAGGACAAGCAATAATAATACGCTGACTGTCAGCTGACCAGCACTGAGGGGACAGCTGAGAGCTGTAGATACCAGCAAAGCCATCTGTAAAGACACATGGATGCACACAGTCACAATTAAATTTATAGAGGTGTAGCGTGACAAAAAGTTGCTTCAATGTCACAACCAAGTGTTGCTTACCCTCTCCAGGCCGCTTCACCACGTCCACCACCACGGAGGTCTTCTTAGTATACCAGTCATACTAAAAATACAACATTCAAGCAGAGAGAGAAAAACTAATTATTATTAGCTGCATTTTTCTATTACTATATCAGTAAGTACAGTGCAGTTTGTTCAGAAAATAAAGTAAATGTGCCATATTTGGGAAAGAGGCTTCATCCTGTCCTACCATACAGAGCCGGCTGCACTGCGCGTGTGGTCCATAAACAGAACATTCCAGGTAGACAATCCGACACTGATCTGGGCTCAGCCTCGGGGAGCAAACTGCACTGGTGCCGGATGACAGCTGCTCTAAAAAGGGACACAACAAACAAATACAATAAAAATGAACATCTGCAATCTGGCTAAACCCACTTATACCAGACACATTTTGTTATGTGAAATAGAGTAATCATGGCTCTATAGAATACAATTAACAAAGGACAGTTTCATAGTGTTATCATTTAACAGCTCATGACAGAAGACAGAGATTCACTTACCACATTTCCCTCCGGTGAGATCCACATAGAAGAGAGAGGACCTGACAGAGAAAACGGTAAGCCTGAATAACTTGCAATAACACCCTGAAGCAATTTCTAGACAGCCAACTCTAATTCTTCTCATTGATTGGTATGAAGTGTAATCAGTCACCTCCTGTTGGGGCAGTACTTGAGGCCAAGTCTGAACGGCTCATGCCACCAGCCAACAAACACCACACCTGTGTCACCTGGAGCCCAAAACGCCTGCAGAGAGAGAGGCGGAAGATAAGAAGGCAACAGCAACATAAAGCAAGACGAGAGGCTGTATTTTGCCACACCCTATGATTCATATTTTATATAACTTATTATGTTATGTTCACTTTGTTCATTCTATTTTTATGTTTACTGTATTGCAGCAAAATCACAAAGACAAATTCCTTATACGTGTAAACCTACTTTGCAATAAACCCCAATTCTGTTTCTGATGAGTGCATAAGAAAAGAACCATGTATTTTTACACAAACTGCTGCACCAACCTGTCCTGGTGAGATGTCTTCAGGCACTCCCTCCAACACAGACACGTTGTTGCCATCAATGTCCAAAACACAAAGCACTGGGCAGCTCTTACTAACCAGCGCCTCTCCCCAGTCCTCAAGGAAGACAAACTGCTCCCCCTGCAGGAATAAAAAAGCAAAAACACAGCTAGAGTAAAATGTGACCACTGAATGTTGAACACTTTGAAACAGATACACTCTTTTGAGTCTCAAAAGTATTCATTGCATTCACTTTTACAGCCTCCTTTTTCTCCGCTCTTGTTGCCTCCTCCTCGTCTCCAACGGATGACAACACTGTTGACTCAGCCTACAAACAATAAAGGAGAAATAATTTGACGAGTTATTACCTATGAGTGCGGCCTTTAATTAACAATAAATGTCACACACGTACAGTTACTAACCTGGAAGAAAGACTCCGCCTTAGGCTTCTTCTTCTCGGCCACGTACAAGAGGTGAGTCTCAGAGTGGGACCAAACCAAGCAGCCAAACTGATCTGTATACAGTAAGTAAAACAGTGTTATTAACACCTGCACTACACAAGTAAAAAGGCAACGTTTTATAGAAGTAAATAAATTGCATTGCTGACAACTCACCATCTTCATAGACTTTGCCATGCTTCTTTAAGGCTGTTAGATTGATGCTCTTCATCTTGATGTTTTTGCTCCATATCTGTAGGATCACAAAGAGGTAAGAAGCGAAGGGAAGTCAAAAATCTTTGGTTCAACATGCAAAGTTAAATGAGGTTTTAAAACCAGGTTACAGGTACAGACAGATAGATACAGGGGAGCACCCTAAAGGGTGGGCAATAAAGAAGCAAAGTGTAAGGAAGACATTTTTTAAGGGGGAGTGGGTCTCAATTCTGAAGCTAAGTCAGACAGACAGACAGAAAGACAGACCACACACCTCCAGAAACTGTGTGTCCTCTCCTTTGATTTTGCACTCTCTGACAACAGCCTTCATTTCACCCGAAGGGGAATCCTTACTAAGTAACCTGTAAGGAGAAAACATATTGGAGAACACTGTTCAGTTGGCTGAGGGTTAGGTCTATAGGAATGTCTATTACCCCACTCTGGAGAAAATGTCAAAATGTTTACGTACTCTCCCTTGATCTCAGTGCTGTTTCCTGAAGCTCCAGAGAAGACCACCGACTTGTCGTCATGGAACACAATGTACTGTCTGCAAAACTTGACATTTTCATTCCTCTCCAGATCACGCTGGCTCCATTCTGCAAATCAAAGTGAACAAAATGAGATCAATATCATTAAACATAGAGACACCTGGAATTACTTGTATTAGTACAGACTGAGTCTACCTGTATAGACGTTGCTGTATTTGCCTCCATACTGAGAAGTAATAACAGGTCCCACATCTGCTTTGCTCAAAGAAGGGAAGAGGCTGAGTTCTCTGTAGAGCCTGACAATTTCCTCAGGGTTGGTGATCACCTGACGACAAGCAGCAGAATAACTCACACTGTGTCTCAGTGACACAAACTGTCGAACAGCGAACAATGCCCTAGCCATTTCCTAGCTAGTAAGCTAGCAAGCCAGCAAGCAATGCATACGTTTGTACAGTAAAACACCACCTAAAACACAAGTCCGATGTAAAAACATTCCGTCCTCCTAATCGAGGAAGCAATTGCTGTGTGACACACAAATCAACAAAGTAAATTAGCAAGTCCGTTTCCAGCAAAGTTTGACCAGGAACTAACTTCCTGTATGGGCTGACAGCAAAAACATGCCCACTGACAGTCTGCTAGCTTGACTTGTAAGCTGGCTAACGTTATTTAATTGATATTTTCCAAAAATATCATGTCAGCGTAATGAACGCCCAGTATACATTTGCATATATACTTGATTTATTTTTGTAGTTCTGTATGTGTTCAGAATCGAAGAAAAAGTCTGTTTAGTCTTATCATACCTGTGACTCCATGCTAACGACGGTATGTGTCGCTAGTCTCAAAATACCATGCAGTTGAAAGCACAATAGAGTGGGCGCTCCAGTGCAAAGCTGGAAAAATAAACGTAAAGCTTCCTGTGGCAACTTCAAAAATAAAGTAAACCCACTGGTAAAGAGTTCCCGAATGGACCAAAAACAAAGGATTTTCTGATTTTCTTGATGATGAATAAATACATCCATACATTTGCAACACATGCAAGGCAGCTGAAACGGCCTCCCTAAGAATAAATATTTTTTTTAAATCAGGATTATGTGGCTATTATTTTATTTTGAAAGCATTTTAACTATGCAACATTCAACCGGAAGCAGAAGACAAATTAAAAAAGGAGCAATACACGCCCTCTTGCGTTATAATAAACCACAGTGTATTGACTTTTTTAGATTGTGCTAATGCAAAGTTAATTATTTTAGTGTGTTGCATTCTCTGTCGAAGCACATTTTCTTGTACTTTTTGACGA
Organism: Semicossyphus pulcher; assembly: GCF_022749685.1. Lineage (NCBI taxonomy): Eukaryota > Metazoa > Chordata > Actinopteri > Labriformes > Labridae > Semicossyphus > Semicossyphus pulcher. Next base: position 18,411,022 of record NW_027211637.1, read on the forward strand.
TACATATTTTAAAATCACATTACGCCTTGTTTTCATGTGAATGACAGTCCTCGCGCTGCCTCTGTCAGTCAGCTGGGGTAGGTGGGGTCACAAAGAGCCAAGATGGCTGACTTTGAGGAGCCGCTGTCAGATGAAGAGAAGGTTTGGAGCCTTAAATTCTTTTCTGAAGGCACATTTCTGTTGTTTGCAACAAATAACTAGTGTTGTTTTTACACGTGGATTAATGTAGAGTTTGACAAACAGAAAACCGGTTTTTGGTAATGTATCGAAATTCTAAACCTGTGTTTGCAAGCTACTACTAGCTAACTAGCCAATGCTAGTTAAAGCTTAGTTGGCTAGCGGCGAAATCAGATAGAGGGGCTCAAACTCTAGCCACTTACACTGAAAACTTTTTTGATATGGTACCCATTTCTAGAAGTCGTTTGGCAATGTTCATGTCACCCTGCAATAACTACCGTGTGAGCTACGTATTCCTCTCAAATAACGTAAGCTAACATTAGCGGCTACCGTTACTTTGCTTTGGATTTCTGGGTCAAACAGATTCGGTTGCAGCTCAAATACTTGTCAGCCTCACATGGCTTGAGATCAGTTTATGGGATGCCCACGGTTTAGATGGAGCCTGATAGTGACACCCCCGTAATAACAGTGGCAGCTGGATACATAGCCAGTTGGAGGCAAAATGAAATCACTCTGAATGACTGCTGCAATCTTTCTGCCACAGACGAGAAGTAAATGTACCTTCAAAGCAACAAGACAATCGTTTGATAATCAAAGGGTGGTTGAGGACATTCAATTGATCACATGTATAGACACATACGATTTAAGCAAATTTGACGGCCAACGGTAAAAATTGAGGGCAAGATGATGGCACGAATTTACAGTGACATGACACACAGTCTAGACAAGACTAGTAAAGCCAATTATTATACAGTGAACAATCTGTATATTTACAAAGCAGTGGATCGGTGCTCTGCTTAACATGTATTGAGGGTTATTCCTCAATTTCCCTCTAATATACAAAAGCTAGTAGAAATACATTTTTTATAGTCTCTAAAAAATATTATTTTAGAAGACATGCTTTCTGCTATATTTGTACTGTAAATATATATTTTTTATTTATTGTAGTTTTGTTGTTGAAGAGTAAAGATTTGTTTTGCTTGAAAAAACTTAAATCTTAGATACAGTGTAGTAGCATTTCTCTTTGTACTGATTGTCCAGCAAGCACTTATTATGATAGATTAATTAATCAGTTGCATTCATTTGCTTCGATAGGTCCGCATTGCGGCCAACTTTGTGACTCATGCCCCCCCAGGAGAGTTCAATGAGGTCTTCAATGGTAAGAACAAGCTGATTGTGACACCATGCCTGTGATGATAATAATAAGACTGTATCTGATGCAATATATTACACTGTAATTTGCCTGTGATAATAACATTTAATGTATTTTCTTAAAAGAGCAATATGTTAACTCTTATAACTCTTTGTCTTGCAAGATGTGCGGCTTCTTCTCAACAATGACAACCTCCTCAGGGAGGGGGCATCACAGTAAGTAAAAAAAATTCACAAATTATCTCAAAATGGTCAAAGGAAAACTTTTTTCCAAAGCATTTTGATGTCATCTTATGAAAGTTTACTCTACTTTTGTGCTCATTCTACTGTCTAGCTCCTTTGCCCAGTACAACATGGATCAGTTTACTCCTGCCAAACTAGAGGGCTATGATGAGCCGGTATGATTCATCCTCAAGTCTTTACAATTTATCCCACATGAGCAAATTTTGAAGCCAGACTTTTAAGAAATTACCTTCTTCGTAGGTCCTGATCACAGAGCATGGTGACCTTGGTCAGGGGCGTTTCCTTGACCCCCGCAACTGCCTGTCCTTCCGCTTCGACCACCTAAGAAAAGAAGTGAGCGACGTGCAGCCGTATGAAGGAGAGACGGCCCTGAGAAGCTGGAGAGATGCCTGTGATACTTCCCTTAGTGCCTACGTGAAAGAGCACTACCCTTCTGGAGTCTCGACTGTAAGGCACACAAAAACGAGTGTGACAAAAGAGTGATCTAAGCAATGTAGACTACATGTTACCCAATAACCGTACTTACCCATAGAGTGTGTGTGTTGCAGGTTTATGGGAAAACAGTTGATGGTCAGCAAACGATCATAGCCTGCATTGAGGGACATCAGTTTCAACCCAAAAACTTCTGGTATAGTAATTTTCCTTTAAAACAGCTGTTTAAAAGCATAATTAAATATATATATAAATATATATATGTAGCTTTTTCACAAAGTTTATAGATTAAAAATGTAACTTATTCTTTTTTATTTGTGGTGAAGGCTAAATTATTGTTATTCTAGTTCTTTTGAGGTGGTTGTAGCTTTAGGCTGATCATAATAAGGGGCTTCTCTTCATGTCTCTAACGCAGGAATGGGCGCTGTAGGTCAGAGTGGAAGCTGACCATTGGTCAGTCCACTGCTCAGGTGGTGGGAGTGTTGAAAATCCAGGTGAATAGAATTCAGTGAACTCATCTGCATATGATAAATCAAGGAGAAATATTTTTCACTTACAAATGATGTTCTTCTGTCTCCAGGTTCACTATTATGAAGATGGGAATGTGCAGCTGGTTAGTCATAAGGAGGTAGAAGAATCAATACCAGTGACTGTGAGTAAAGTTTTTTATACATAAGTGTGATGGTGTTGTCAATCAGCAGTGGTTTAAACGTACATGTTGCTTACGTTCTTTAAGACTGGCTTTGTTTGTAAACAGAAGAGGTTATCTCTGTTAAGCCCCTTTCCTACTGGTTACAAAACCCGCGAACACCCGGCTTTTTTGCTTAGTGGGAAAGGCTACAATCTGCATTCAGACCTGGGTCAAATGACTGCAGTAGATCCGGGTAATTATCGCCTCAACTCCGATTGGCATTGATGAGAACACAAAACCCATGTCGACACGCTAATCTCCGCCCCCTTTCCAGCGCAATGCTATGCTCCGTTGTTTCTGCGTCTCCTTCTCAGCGTCATCTCAGCCCGTCTCTGTCCAAGCAGCGCTCAAACATCATTCTAAATTTGTCGGCGCAGAGTTTGATAAATAGACTGAATGGGTAATCGATACAATAAAGACCAAACCACCGTAACATCTTCACTGTTTATTAACCCTGTCTCTGGCGCGTTTGTGACGTCAGACGGTGACATGTGAGATTTATTAGCGGGTCTTCCCGAGTCTGAAAAACCTGTGTAACACGCTAATTCTGGTGGGAAAGCGGTATTAGAAGGATAAAAGGTGATGATTTTATATGTGTTTTTGTAACAGAATGAAAGCCAGACAGCCAAGGAATTTGTTGACATTATTGAGAATGCAGAAAATGACTACCAGGTAAGCTACCACTTTACTAAATACACATTCTATGTATTTGTTAATTTTATTTATTTATTTTTTACTTGAAACAAAAGCAAACATAAAAAGATCTACTCATTATTTCTCTCCCCTCTCTTTGTCCTCAGACTGCAATTAGTGAGAACTACCAGACCATGTCCGACACCACCTTCAAGGCCCTGCGTCGCCAGCTGCCTGTCACACGCACTAAGATCGACTGGAATAAGATTCTAAGTTACAAAATTGGCAAGGAGATGCAGAATGCCTAGAGGAAGGTCAGGGACTGACCAGGGAGAAACACTCTCCACTGGGCCCACAACCCACTTATACACGTGCAAGGACTAACCAAAGCAAAACTATATCAGTATGGGGCAAGGAATTAATAATAATTTTTAAAAAAGTATAACTGAAGATTTGCAGACTGCTAGGCACAGATATCCGTCTGCTGTAAGGAACACGTGGTTATGGAGATAATCATGGTTTGGTGAAGGTGGTTACTTCTGGATGTGTGTTGTGAAAGAGTTGTGTTGGGTCAGCGTGCAGGGCTGTGCTCAGGACTGCTACTTTAAGGAAGTAATCTAACTTCAACTGTCTAATGAACCACGGACCTCTTTAGATTCAGGTGTCAGAAGTTACAACACTTATATTTTCTTCTTGTATTACTGATGCAGAACTGTGATCCGATCACAGTAAAGATCTCAGCACACAGGGAAGAGAACCAGGACCGCACAAGGCAGCTGATTAGAGAAATTAAGCACACCGTCTCATATCAGGGTTTGATTTTGGACTGGAAAATATGAAGTTTGTAAAAGTTTAATTGTTTGTATAACCTGTAGTGAGGTTTGAATTTCGATGCATCAGAAAAATCATGATAAAAAGAGGAAAATGACTAGCAGTCATGTGAAATTGTAGCTGGTACCAACCTTAGTATTGCTGAACTGACAGTGAAATTGACACTATTTCTACCTGTTTTCAACATTGAGGAGTAGCAGGATCCTCAGCATAGCTCTGTGCCTGCACTGTAGACATTAATGTTTGTCGGTGTCCGTCAGGGCTGAAGGAATGTTTACTTGTTTTCTGTTGTGCTCCGCTGATGTACGTGTCTCTACCCATGCAAGCTATGACTGAAATGAAGATAAAGCAACTTTTACGCTGCTGCATCTATAATGCATATTCTCTGTTCTCTTACTCTGGCAACACCACCTCCATTGCTGTACAGCTTTTCCTTTGTAAAGGGAAAACATAACTCATATTAACCAAGATTTATTTGCCAAAATCTCTTTCCTATGGTAAAGAACTCCATCCTCCCACCCATGTATGCAAATATCTATTTTAATACGCTGGTTTTTTTTGTTGGAGTCTTAGGATATTGCACTCGTCACTGTAACCAACTGTTTGTGTATTGGTCAATGCCAAGTGAACGCAAATCAGTTGCCATGTAAGGCAACATCATATACTGTATATGTTACATGACTTCTGTAAGGCCACATCATACTGTATGTGTTACATAGGCTGACTCTGGATCAGTTACTTGTTAGCTATACTACGCTCAGTGTTAAACCCTCACACTATACTTCAACTGTGTGCCGATCAGTTATAAAGTTCAAGACTGTACTGCCCCATTCTGTTGTACAAATAAATGGATCGAACATCTTGGTTGGATTGTTATTGATCAAGATTTGAGAGCAGGAAATAATCAGTTACAAAAGGTGGACACGCTGTAGAATTTAAGGCATGGGCAGTTTATTTAAAACAGCACTAGATGGTGCAGGGGTTCATGATATGCATATTTACTAGAGACAGCAGAGGGACATTGCCCCTCATAGACAGTGTATAGATCTACAAATAAAAATCAACTCTTGATTTTAAAGCCAGAAAACATAAAATAAACATCTGATGTGTAGATGCAATGCTATCATATGAAACAACAGCTACAGTAGCAAAATCCACACCCTTAGTCTCGGTTCTGTTCAGTGATGGAAAATCCCAAAGAGTCACAAAGTCCTTCTTGATTTGAGTGAAGCAGAAATTGACTTTCCCTGAACAAAACATTTGCAGACATAAAGTATGTTACAGTAATGTAGTATAAAGTGTCCCTTTTTTAAGGAAAGATTCAGTGTATTCATGACAAATGCACTATAAAAGACAGCACATGCACATGTTCATTCATAGAGAATCAACTGTGAGTTTTTTCCAACTATTTACAGTATAATATTGTTTTCATTGACCATCTCCAGAAGATTTAATTAGGAAAACATTTAAAAACTAAACACTAGTTTATTGTGAAATGATATACTCTACATCCATATTTTTTAGCCCTTAAACTTGCTCCAAAGTTTTGCTTCTGACTTTAAAGGGCAAGTTTCTACCTCAATCCTATCATGCTATTATGGGGAACTAATGACATTAAGATAAAAAAAAATGCTATTTGGCTCTGTGTTTGACGCTATCCGCTTCTCCAATGGGCCCTGGAAAACCTCCGCCAGACTACGTAAAACTTCCTCAATCTTAGACGCCCGCCTCCGATGTCATGTCTTGTTCAAAATCGTCAGGTCTGAAATGTAGACTGCCGACTGAAGATTTCGGATTCTGTACCGCTCTGAGCCATCGCCTGTAGCGAAAACGGTATTTCACTCCAGCGTCTCTCGCTGGACCGTTCCTTTCAGAGGGAGGGGCGCAATGCACGCTGGGTGTTGTAGGAATGTAGAATGGGCAAAACCACGAGCTGTTTGTACAACTTTCTCCACAGCTTTGGCGCCAATTTCAAATATTGTTGCTTCTATTGATTACAGAGAACACCAGCTTTGACTGACAGCGGCTTTTTCAGGGGCAAATTGCTCCTTTAAGTCTTTTGACTGGTAATTTGAGCATTAAGAGAAAGAGTGTAGTTCTCAGAAATATTGTTTACATTTCTTTTTTGGTCCCTTTATATTCTGCGTATGGTTTCTAATCGCCCTACATACAGTGTTAAGTGGAAAATAACATAAATATTTTCATTCTAAAACCTCAAACGTACAAAAACAGATTTATACAAAGGAATAAAGACAAGAATGTAAATAGAAATATTAAATCATATTTTTAAAAATCTGTAATTTACTGTATTTAGTTTCAAATAGTTGTTTTGCAGGTTGTGGTACAGAGGTACCAGTGCATCGGTCCACCTTTGAAGTGTCTCTCCTACAGATATGAGCCTCATCAAGTTGCCTTTAAGGCTGCTAAAGATAAATTTAACAGTAACCGTTGATTCAGGCCTGACACATTTAAGGAGTGAGTGTGTATGATCTGTCTGTTAGCTGCTAGAAGATAAAAGCAGGTCTGGCTCCTTGCTCCCCTCCTGCCCGCTGTTGCTGTGTCCACAGTTCCCTGTCAGCTCCGGGAAGAGGCTGCTCCGAGAGGAGTGACTCGGGGAGCCTGGAGTCGGACTCATGCCTGGCTTCTTCGGAGGGATCGGAGGAGGATGGGTTTTCTCGGAGCGAGGAGTGATCGGGGAGCGAATGCCCGGAGATAAAGGCCCTGAAGATGGTGACCTCCCCCCTGGAGGAGAAGCCGCTACATTACGGTAGTCTGTACCAAACGGGGAGCTGCTGATTGGTGCCAGCTTGACGCCCGCCTGCTGGCTGGTGAAGCGGGACAGCACCTGAGTGACAGTGTTGCGGGCCAGCTGCTTGGCTGTGCTGTGCTCCATTGGGGGAAGGATGGAGGAGGAGGAGGTGGTGGGGGAGAGGTCCCTGGGGGAAAGAGGGCCTCCGTGCAGCTGATGCTCCAGCTCGGCCTGGCTCTGGAACTTGTGTCTGGCGGCCTGGAAACGCTGGTTGACGCCGGCCTGGTAGGAGGACTGATGGAAACCTGGGCTGCCCAGACGCTTGGCAAGAACGGGGGAGGAAATGGGGGATGAGGAAAGGGAAGAGGAGGCTGTGCTGGAGGGAGAGGGAGGATGAGGGTGAAGATGTGGGTGAAGAGGGGAATGCAAAAGCGTTCCTCCCCCATTCTCTACCACAGCACCATTTTCTGCCCCTCTCCCTTCCTGCATCGGCTCTGTCTCTTTATGAGCGTGATAGCCGTTGACCTTTGACAATGATGTAGATTTAGGAGCCATCTTTCCATCTGTCTCAGTCTGAACAGAGGCGGACGCTGCCATAACCTTCGAAACAGACTCACTCACCTCTGGCACAGCCTCCTTTACCTCTTCCTTACATCCTCCAGTTTCAGCCAACCTCTTCCTCAGCTCCTCCAGCTGCCTCTCAAGCTCCCTGCTCCTCTCCTCCTCTCTCCCAATCCTGGCCTTCATCTGCTCTCGTTCCGTGTCGAACTCAGCCAGCTGCCTCTCAGACCTGGCCTCTTGCTGCGCTCCCCTGCTCTTCTCTTCTGCCAGGACGCCCCGGAGCTTCTCCAGGGCACCGGTCTCCTCTTGGAGCAAGGCGCGAAGCTGGGAGACCTTCTGCGCCTCCTCCTGAGCCAGGCTGCTGGCCTTCTGGAGCTCCAGTGTCAGAGTGGAGGAGAGTTGCTGCTGCTGGGAGAGTGAGTCCTCAACCTGGCTCACTGCCTGTGCTTGCTCCTTCTCTAACCTCCGTACTGTCGCACGCTCCGCGTCCAACTGGAGAGAGAGGGAAAGAGATACAAGAGTCAAGACAGAGGCAGTATTTCCAGATTTGACCACAAGGAGGCAAGAGAACACCGTTTTACTTCATTAGAGAACAGAACAGATTAAATCCTATAAAATATGTATGTTTATCTTTATTAGACTCAAAACTTTTTGACCTTTTCTGCATATTGTCTAATAAAAGCATTTAAATGGAGGTAAACTTGATTAAGACTTAAGAGATTAAGAAAGTGACGTGTTGTTTCAGAGTAAGAAGGGACAAAGAGAGAAGGAGTTGCTCTTCGTTTTTAATTATTTGCTTGCAGGGCATGTTTATGGAAAGTTCAGTTTGCCGTGAGGTCATCAGAAGGTGACTCGGCTGCTGAAAAGCTTTGATGAGTAATAGAGGGAAACGGGAGGTGATGAAACGCAGTTTGGTGCGTATGATCACCGTACAAAAAACAACACTGGCGGGAAGGCCTGAGGAAGACTGGGAGACACTCAGGAAGCCTTTCTTACATAAGGCCCTCGGGCGAAGCTCGTACAGTGAGTGTGCGCGTGAGCTGACCTTGCATTAGACATAGACATCCATTATCTCAGGTTTCCTGAGGCCATAAAGCCCCATGGCTGCTGGACAACTAAACAATGGCCTCTTCCTCCTCTGTTTCCGATGGAACGGCCCTGTGCTTGTGTGTACGGGTGCCTGTGTGTTTCAACAGGGCAAGCCCTCTCCACCCTACTGAGTTACACCACAGAATAACACTGATGTTTCCCTACTCGGGCGCTGGGGTTTTAAATCACAGATATCACTGTGAAGAGGGACACTGCACAGAGGCAGAAGGGAGGGAGGCAGAAAAACCTTTCCACCTGATGCTCTCCTCGGCAAGTCAGAATGAGTTTTCCCATGTTTCCCAATCATAACCCGATATAAATATAAGAGGAAACATTAAAAAAATACATGTACACTTTGTATATTTTAATGTTAAAGGGAGTCGTACCTGTTGCTGCAGTTTGTCTCTCTCTGTCTGCAGCATGAAGGTGAAGTCATCGCTGTGCGCAGAGTCCTGGGCATGCCGCCGCTTCTCCTCCTCCAGATCTGCTATCATCTATCAAACATACAACCTTATGAAACACTTACATGGCATTGTTCCTTCTCAGACTCGCTTCATATCTTTCTTTGATTTATTGTTGTCTCCTCCATATTTTTAGTTTCATTTACTCTCAAAAGCGTTTATGACTTCCATAAACCTTCAGACATCTGAGCTGTGATAAAGCTTCATATCAGCACTCTAAGCCCTGGGTGCGGCTGCTGTCTGTCTGCCTCGCTCCCCCAAGCCGAGTCTACATGGAGGCAGCTAGACACACGCACACATTCACACACACAACAAGCCTATTGTGCAAGTGGGAGCCCCAGTGTGACACTGACTGGGCACTCGGGTGGTTGCACCATCGTCCCAGCATGCAAATCTGAAATGCAGAGAACTCACTGTATGTGTGAGAGTGCGTGTGTGTGTGTGTGTGTGTGTGTGTGTGTGTGTGTGTGTGTGTGTGCATTGTCTCTTACCCTTCTGTGTCTGCTCTCAGCAGACGCCAACTGTCCCATCATCCTCTCCTGCATCCTCTTGCAGTGAGCCATGACCAGTTTCAGCACAGCAAGGGGGTTCGGGCCCACCGCGCGGCCCTGCAGGTGCTCGTGAGGCTGGGTGAGAGTGTTCTGGCGATCCTCGGACTCGCTGTCCCGCTGCAGGGCCAGGAACGGATCGCTGAGGTCGTACTGGCCGTAACGCTCCTGGACGAAGGCATCTCTGTGCTGAGCCTGAGGGATGCACACAGGAAAAATAGCACACGTTATTAGGTTGTTAAGCCATTCCTTTAACATAAAACTTTGCTAAATTCAGGATTAGGTCGCCTTAAAAACATTTAATGAAGATACAGAAAGAACAGAAAATAACTCGTTACCATAGAGACACCACAGAAGAATTACTTCATGTCACCGTGAAACATAGAGCGGAAGTGTGCAAGGGTCTGTGCGTGCAGGAAATCTGCGTGCAGAGATGTTATTGTCAGCGTGAGGACAAGCAGATGGTCTTTCCCCTCAACCCAAACACAAAGAGGTGAGGCACTGCTGTCCCACCCCCACCAGGGGCAGATGTTAACTCCTCCCTGGGGATGCAGGGATGATGGACTGGGCCATTAAATCACACACACGCACACAGCGTTGCCGCTAATGAAACGGTTAGATAATTCCTTAACCAAATGTGGGTAAAATAGATCCTGATTTCCATTGATTATAAACTATACAAGCTTGTTTGAGAGGCACAAGCAGTGAAGTGACTCGATAGGGCCTTGTTGTGACCTCCCTCCCGGTCACCCTGATAGATCATCAGGAGGTCTCATTAACTTCATGCAGGGAGCAGGTTGGAGTTCTGGAGGCATGCGGGGTCAGCTGGCAGTGCTGGTGATGTCAGCACATGCCACAGAGTTCCCTCCACGTGCCTTCGGGACACCCGTCACTGTCTCCCCACGCGGTCCTCATCAGACGCCCCGGGTCTCTGGTTCCCTCTTCGTCCCCCTGCCCAAACATGCACGGCACGGCATTCCTCTGCCAGTCCATCATCCGTCATTTCGCAGAAAATGCCTCTTTCTGCTTCCGCCTCTCTGTCAGCCTCTTTTTCTCACACGCTCTCACAAACACACACACACACACAGAAACCCTGAGGGCATCAGTAGGGAGGCCTGAACAAAGAATGTGACCCTCAGTGAGGAGATTACAGGACTCCAACAAAGACACTGTCTCAATGCCTTCAGTCTCAAGCATTGTCTCCACGTCTGGCCTAGCTCGCTTCGATGTGTGAGTGTGTAGTATTTTTGTGTCTTTTCCCCCTTTTTATTTGAATATAAATGTGTATTTGTAAAACACATTGTGTGTGTGTTTACCTGTGGCTGTGTGCATGTGTTTGTGCGTTGGGCTTTCGAGTAAAGCTGTAAAGCTCCTCCGTCTAGCGGGAGACAAATCTGCAGCTTCCTGAGGTAAATAGCAGTTTAAAGAGATCATTAAGGGCCGGGCTGAGATTGGATTGTGTGTGTGTGTGTGTGTGTGTGTGTGTGTGTGTGTGTGTGTTTGTGTGTAGCAGTCCAAGCTTAGGGTCGAGTCTCCCATGGTTTTCTCGGGATAGTTCTGATCATAATGACAGAGTGTGCTTTCCTCTATGAGAGGGCACAACAAGCAAACCCTCTCTGCTGCAAACTCTCTCATTTCTGCCAAAATACTGATGGCAAGCATCTCTACAGCTACCATGTGGGAAGGAAAATATTATATTCTTTTTTTAAACTTTTATATTCATCCACTTTTTCATAACCAATATTCAAATTTGCATCAAATACGGAAGAATCTCTCTGCAATGCTGCAGATGTAGACACCACTGTGCTGCAGCCTGTTTGAGCATTACACTCTCCAGCAGCTTGTATCCTCTGCTGCATTCCCGCAGCTGTAACAAGGTGTGAAAGACAACCCGATGTTTTTCACCTGGAAATAGTCTCTGTCAGTTCCCCACAGCCTCTGGGCACAATCATGTCCTTGTGTGAGCTGAAAAGAGCCAGGGAGTCCGGTTTCCTCAGCGAGCCTCACACAATTACGTTGGGAGCCAGCATGGACAGAATTGCATCGTTGAATGGTATTGAGTGCGGATCTCAGGTTACAAATGCATTGTTAGGGTCCGTAATCTTATTCCCATATCATACAGTGGGTGAAAAAAATATGTCATGAAATATAATTTCTGCATGCACATATCTACATGCACATGCATCTACAAGCCTGCAGCTGGCATCTGTTTGCATGGGCGTGTGCACCAGGCTGCATAAGGCTCTTAGCATAACCGGCTGTCTCCAGGGTAACATCTCAAATCCAGAAGCTTTGCACTGGGGGGTTATGGGAAAAGTATGCATTCCTGGTGAATTAGCCCGCTCCCCAGAGGAACAGTAAGACACAGAGACAAAAGGACAGCAGGACCAGACCTGTCCGATATGAAAAGCTTCTTTCAGGGAACTTAAGGGGTCCCGTGCAAACGTTTAAGGAAAATATGAGGACAAAGGACAATGAATCAGGATGCTCCAACATTTTTAAAGAGCAAAATAACAGGCTGATGAGTTTGCTGTTCAATTTTTTGCTGTTATTTCAAATCAAAAAGGTAGTTTAAGACTAAAGAGAACAAAAAGAGGACAGTAGGTCAGCTGTAGAGCTGGACTCTGTTCAGATTTATGTCTTTGGCTTCCACTTTTCTTGGATGAGGAAACAGAACTTAAGTAGTGCAAATCTTTCTCCTGGGGGTGGACAGCTACTCTGCTCTACTTAATAGTGGAGAAGGAAATAGAGTGTAATGACCACTCGTCAGCCATGTTGAATAACAGGCCTTGTCAGGTGAGAGGTATCAATCCACTGACCGTCACAACTGATTTAACAGCGCTGTTGAGGCTGCAAACTCGAACGGACACAAAGGGCTCTGACCCATTTTGTTGGTGGCAGATTAGTCAGCTGGGGAACTGTGGCAAATGTGAAATGGGAACAGGAGACGGTGGTTATTGCTACAAACTAAATAAAAGCTCCAGCTTGTTGTGTGTTACCTGTCAATCAGGCCCTCATAAGATTCAAATCAATGGATTAAGACAGGCTCTGCTTATCAACCATGTTTAAACTGGTTGCTATGACATATTTCTCTGAGGCAACAGCAGAGAAGTAAAACATAGCATTAGAAATAATAACAAATTGTAATGCTGGGTACAAGTTCCTGTTTTGTTTACTGTTGTGTTGCAGTTGTTTATTGAGGGAGGTGTCCGTCGTTATGAGAAATCGTTCGGGGGGAGGCAAGACGCATGTTGAGCGAGAGCTAAGTGAGGGTTAGCAACCTTGGGTTAGCTGTTGCTCTGTTGAGATAGCAACGCACATCGCCTCTCCCTCATTCTTCCTCCATCTGTCTAACTACCCCGCAACGCTACAATATCACATACCAGTTTACTGTACACATGCATTAGTTAGGCTAAGAACAAGAAATTGTGTCTTAGCTAACTAAGCTAAGCTAAGCTAATGAGAACATAATCATTAGCCGAACACTTTGACAGTTAAAAGAGTTGGTATTGTCTTGGGAGAACTCAAATTGCAAAAGTATCCACTTAAAGCTGCATTCATTGATTTTTGGTCACTTGAAGGCAGGCGACTGTACAACTAGCTAATAGCCAAACTGAATTTGTCGTTATAGCTAATGCTACTAAACCAAATTATTAGACTTTACGCTAACTGAGACTGACGATTGTTGCTGAGTAGTTAGCACACAGTGGGTGTGTCAGAACTCAGTCTTTTCTTATACCACTTTCCCACCAAAATTGGCGCATTGACGCAGGTTTTTCAGACCCGGGAAGACCGCTAATAAATGCAGATTGTCTCTTTTCCCATTGACGGTGGAGTGTACTCTTTTCGGTCTCTTTTCTGCTGCGTCACCGCCTGACGTCACAAATGCGCTGGAAACAGGGTTAGCGAACAATAGTACGCACAAAGAACTTACATTATACTCTTTGGTAAGAGTGGAGGCATGGAGGCCAGTGAAGTTGTTACAGTGGTTAGGTCTTTATTGTATCTACTACTCATTAAGTCTATTTATCAAACTCGACGCCGACTCAGCTGCTTGGATGAAGACGGCAAGAATTTGTAACCGAGATGATAGCGGAGATTAGCGCGTCGACCCGGAGCGAAGGCGATAATTACCCGGGTCTTCTGCAGAGCCATTTGACCCGTGTCTGAATACCGACTGTAACCTTTCCCACTAAGCAAAAAGGAGGGTGTTAGCGTTTTTTTTTGACCAGAAGGGAAAGGGGCTTTATTGTACATTTACTCCAGTCAGTTAAGGTTACACTGATTAGTTCTTCCTGATAAAGAAAAGGCACACAGTCCCACTAACCACTGCAGAAATGTTTTTAGGCTTTAAACAAAACATTTTGGCAATGTGAGAAGCAGGTGAGGGATCAAGCCATTGTTGCAAAGCAGTACAAAGATAGTGTGCGGAATAATAAGGGTAAATATAATTCTCTTGTATAAGCCACCTGACCCAGTGACCTGCGTCGGTGTGAGAGAGGAAGACAAAAACAGAGAGACAGAGAGAGAGAGATGTGATTTTAAGTGTTTATACCTTTTGAAGTGTAAACTAAGGTGTGTGCTTAAGGCTTAAGCTGTATCCTCCACACCTCCCACCCACACATCAACCACAGATTGCACTAAGATAACTGTGGCGACGCCAAACAAAAACCTCACTTTACTTTATGGGCCTTGCTGAGAGACAAACTTCTAAGTAATGTTTAACCGCCTCAGATGCTATCGTCCGTGGTTAGTGATGAAACATGTTGGCAGGTGCTCTCCCCCTTTAGTTAGACAAAGCCTATCATTTGGTGAAACAAGGAAGTATGGGTGTTTTTTTCGAACTGGGTCAAAATTAAACGATCAATGCAACTTCATTTTATAAAGCAGTTGCTGTTGTCTTGGTTTGGCCTGACCTCTTTTTGTGGCAGGTAGATACACTCCTGTTCAGTTCAGATGCCAGTGAAGGGTGTAGCTCTTTATCATATGACCCTTTTCTTTATTTCTAGGCAAACATCAGCCAAACTATGTCACTCACATAGACTCATCTTTACTGTGTGTAATTTTGCTGTGTGTACAAGTGCGTTTTTCACAACAAATGAAAGACGGTGCCTTCAGGTACTTTGATGTCATCTGAGCATTTTCAGGTCAGGAAGCTTTACTTCAGCACGCCTCAGGCTTAGGCTGATAATATGAAAGCGCTGCACTCTCTGACATCATACACCAGTGTGCATTACTGTTGGGTATTACTTTACTTTTGTGTGCAATTTTTGTGTCGTTTCTGCTCTGTTTCGTATTTGTTATCTTATCGTGTTTTCCCCGTATGCCAATCTAGACAACCAAATTAGGCAGTTTTGATACTTGACTAACAGAATATACAATCTTATCTGAGCAAAACACTCTGGCCAGGCCCTATTGTTTTCAGTCAGGAAAACACGTCAGCCTGCAAAAATAGACAAAGCATTTTAGGATTACAGGATATGACATCATAGGAAAAACAAAACAGGCTGTGCCGAGCATGACTGCAACTTTTTAACCACACAGACTTGGTGGCAAAGGGTAACAAAAACAGACGAATTTGTTTCGCAGACTGGAGAGAAAATAAAAAAGTTAGCTCCCACAAAGAGCTCCCTCATCGTGTATTAAAGGAGCAGGTGTGTCTCACCTACTATAGGTATGTGTCTTATCTTTTACTTGCATTCCTTTGATGCTGGATGCATGCCATTTATGCCTGACAAAAGAAAAGATAATAATAGCATTAGTTCCAGTATAGATATAGACAATCATCAACTCGAATGATATGCCACTCCTGCTGGAATGCAGGACCTGTTCCTGGTGTCATGTTTTCAGGAATGTTCCCTCTAGTTAAACAGTGTCCTTAGTGACAAGAGCCAAAAGCAATACAATCAAGAATCTGTAGAGACAAGTCGCATTGGGTGACGCCATCTTATAAGTAAGAAAACACACACTGATAAAGTCTTCAGGGGTGTTAGGGCGAAGGAAGGGTTAAAAAGCGCCTGAATGCGGTTGTCCCGAGCAATCTGCAGGCATCCCTAGTGCTTGCGGCTGAGAGGAGAAAATATTCAAAGTTGGAAAAGAGTGGGGAGGATTTGAGAGCCTTAATGCTTCCCTCAACCGTACACACACTCGCTTTTGTTAGAGAGAAAAACCCTATGTAGTATATCAAGAGAAAAGAAATGGGTAGAAAAAGGGGAAAACATCCACATCAGAGAGAGACAAACGGTGCAAACAGACTTCCTGGGAGGCAAGATCAATGCGTGGACACACACAGCTCGATATTGGACAAATTAGCCTGTTATCAACCCCTGACACTCCTCTCTGCAGCAACATGTCGACACACAATCTGCCCAAGTCAGTAAAAATGGTGTAAAGGCCCCCAGTGGGGACAAGGGAAGTCAGTGATTTGAGCTTACAACTCTGTACATCCTCTACACAATAAACACTGCAGCCTCTAAGTGGCCCACCAGAGACCACCAGAGTGTGTGTGTGCGTGTGTGAGCGAGTGAGTGGGCAGAGAGGACATGGGTCGTGGTCAAACATGAAAGACCACCCGTAATGTGGCCGTGTGCAAGGAAAAGAGGACGAGGAAAGGAGGGAAAGCAGGAAAACTATGGAATGAGGAATAAGTAGAGACAAAAAGATATCTGTACTGTTGTTCTAAGGGGATGACTATGTGGAGCAGCATTTAGGTTCAAACTCTGCATACGTCAGATCTGGAGCGCTGCCATTTAAGTTGTATCCGAGCTGATGTGGTTGGAACGGTTTCCCCTCAGGGCCCTGACACTGAGATTCTCTCATGATTACAGCTTCACTTTCTTACAAGATAAACCTCCCGATCAAGGCCTGTTTTATCAGACCCAGGCAGTCATGGCTGCTACTTGTGCTCATTACAACCTCCATCACTGTTTCAGACTATGAGTCAAGCAGCTTCATAGAGCAGCTGCTGTGGTCATGACTGTGACAAGCTGCCAGGGGTATGGAGAGATCCAGACGAGACTGAAACAATGCAGAGCTCTGTAGAAGAAAGAAAAGCTGCTCGTACACTTGGATGTGAGTGAATGAGCTGCACAAAACTGAGGATTCAAAGCACAACTGTGTTAAAAAATAGTCCTTAAACACAAATTCCCATCTGGCTGCCTTAAAGTGATGATCTCGAAGATTTTCATTTAGATAAAGTCAGTATCTGTCGCTGAATGAGGTAACACAATGGTGATTGAGCTGATGTAAATATCACAAGCGGCGCCCAGTTAGTGACGCGTTTTCATCACCCAGCAGTGGTTGGTCTGCCAGAGAGGGTAGGCGGAGCTAAGCAGCTGTGTTTCCGGTTTCTCCAAGTGTTGTGAGTAACCAGTAATCTACTATGGCTGAACAAACAAAGAAAAGATCGAGGACTACAGATACAACTTCAAAAATCCAAAGAAAAAGAAACAAATGCGCCTTTAGATGAAGGCAAACACTCTTAAGAGGAAAGCGACCATCAGCGAGGAAAATCGAGAGTTACAACCGAAGCGAACCGTGGACGTCTGGTTATCTTGGACGTATGCGTCCACAATTGCCTTTTATCGGCATACTACTACGCCAAATAAACGAAACTGAGAACTTCGACATTATATCTTTAAAGTTGAAATCAAAATAGATATTAAAACAGAAAACATTAAAACAATTGATGACTCAGGGAAATACACTAATTTTGTGCTCAAAGTTTGACTTCTCTCCCCAATGACTTGGTACTACAAGCTAGCTAACAGGCATGTGTAGTCATCATGTTTGTGCTCAGACTTTCTAACATTCAGGGCTATTGGCTACTGTGAAGCGCTTAGTTATGGAGGCTCATTTTCTCGAGATCTCAACTCATGACAGTGACCAGCCTGTTGTTCTGTTTTCTAGATCACCAGAAAATGATCCTGTTATCACAAGAAAACCAGCTTTGTGATCTCGAGATGACGTGAAAAATAAGTCGAGATCTCAAAAAAACGACCAAAAACAACTCGTTATAACAGGAAAACAGAGTAAATGAAATGTATGGATGCATGTCCGCTAAGGGCTTCCGTGCTTAGTTCCTCCCTTCTTTCCTGTTTTTAAAGAGCCAGCCATTTAAAAGGAGCTTTAAAAGGTAGTCATCTTCTTAGTCTGTGTTTGGTGTTCAAAACCGGTTGGATACAGCTGATTTCCCAAAGCCCAAAATGAGTGAGGATCTGAGGCAAGAGACCAAATAGTCCCGAAGTCTTTCTCTCTTTTGAACATCAACAGAAGTTTCCTGGATAAGGACAAATGGTCACTCAAAAGACACATTTCAGACACACCAGGCATGATCTGCAGTTTGTCTGAACTGGGTTTAGACACAACCTGGACATACCCAGGCCGGGAAAAAATGGCTGAACTGGAAAAAAGATGTGAAAATGAGAAACACAGATTTCAACTGGTCTGATCGGCAACATTGTTGGTGCCGCGGTGGGAAAAAAAGAAAAGGGCCTGGGAAACCAGAATGACTCCTATGCCATTGTCTCCACTATCCCTGTGTCCTTAAGTTTCCTGTTTACACATCCCCTCCCTGTTAGCTCACATTCTTTTTAGGGTTGTTTTGCTGAAACTGGTTAATTTTAGACTCTGAAGATTTCAGACAGACAAGAGTGTTTTGTTCAGTAGGTTTCTAGGGTGGCTTTAGTATTAATTCTCATCTTTAATTGTGTATAAATTATCTTGAATGTATGATAGGTGTCCGGAAATGTGAAATATAGAGTCCATAGGGGGTTTTAAGTGTCAGATGTTACTCACCCTGAGGGCATGTATGACCACATCCTGAGCTTCCAGCTCGCCTTCCAAGATACTTAGGAGAGTCAGCAGCTCTGCCCTGCTCAGAGCCTCCACATTCATCTTCTCATCCTGAAGAGACAAAGGGGGAACAAGACAAATATTCTTACTGGTTAAGAAGCAAATGAAAGAAATGTACCTACTCAGGAAATAATAGTTCTGTTGGGTATTATAAATGGATTTATGGCTGATATATCACTTCATAGTGGTTTGTCTGAGTGAGTTTTTCAGTGTGTACGCAGAGCTGATAGAGGACAGGACTCGGGGGCCTCACCGGGTTGTGCTTAGGGTCATAAACAGGAAGTCATTAGCATATCTGCATGTTAAGTTGGTGAGGGCCTGTGGGCAGCTGGCTGCTCTATTCAGGGCCCACTGTCCAGCATGGAGGTAAAGCCAGTTTGCTCCAAGTACCAACAGGCAAAAGTGAAGTTTGAACACACTAATCCAGCTCTCCATCCTCCACTGCATCCTGTGATTCATCGGCTAGGTCCGGATTAGTCACATAGGGTCCAGACATAACAAACTTCACTCAGCTGACATCATCCTTAAAACGGAGAGTAAGACAAACACGGTTGACTTCACCTCTTAAAATAAGGATGAAGTCACTTTTCAGGTTATTATCAGTGTCTTATAATAGCTCTTCCTTCAGCTGTTGACGATATGTTTGACAAGGTTTGTACAAGCTGTGTGATAACAGAAGCCTGTTTCGTTATAACTCAACTTCATCACTGTATTAAAAGTGAAAGCAATCTTAACTTCAAACAAAACTTCCTCCACCTCGTCACAACTAGAGAAGGTTAAATCTCAACTGTACTGTACTGTTTGCTTTCTTGCGGAAGCGTCCAAATTCCTTGGTGCAGTCTGTGGCGCACCACACATTCAACAGCAAAGCAACACAGTGTCAATCAGTAGTTATTTATTGGCTACTTACTTGACACGTACTGAAAGTGTGGTTTCCAGTCCTACGCCACCCACACACACACACATACTGTGATAAAAGTTTAATTATTAGTGTGTGTCTGAGTTCTTTGGCTGTAAATGTAGGCCAAACTTGTTATGCGACACTTGATATCTGTCAAAAAGCTTCCATGGAAAATCAGTTCGGCATTCCGGGGATGCCCACACCATGGGAATCCTCACTAAGAGCAAACCCCTAAATCCCACTCTGTTGTGTTCATGGTTTCCAGTAGCATTGATGCAGCTTTTTGAGTACAAATATGAACGCTCTTGTCTTGAGGTGGTTCATTCATGCAAATCCGGAAATGATGATTAAGTTAAATCTCCGAGTAAACACATTTAACAGCTAATTTGACAACACAAATCTGTCTGTTTCTCTGTAGGCCATGTGTATTTTGCTTGTGTGCATTATGTCGCCCTTTTTTCATTACAGTCTTTTCTGTCAGCTAGCAAACAAAGTCTATACTTTACTCACACCTCGTTGTGCTAATGTGCACAGCGTGCAGGACAGACTGCTCAGTGTGTTCAAAGCAAAACATGATCGCAGTGGTTGCTGAGGAACAGCCGAGGATCCACCTGCCGTCCTGGGCCTTTGTCTGACACAAGGGACTGTCATTATTTTCCGTGAAGGCAACATTCAGTCAAAAAGTGTCGCAGACGTCACAAAAAATCACCACATTAGCAATTATCCGTAAGTATAGATTGCCTGGCGTGATAATGGTTAAATCAATACTGCATCAATAATTGTGAAGTACTCACACCCATTAGCCTGAAAATGAACTCAACAAGAGACCCCTGGATCGTACCGACTATAAATCTTATCTATAATGTTTTTAGCATTATCAGTTAGCATAATGTCCTCTCTATGTTGCTGTAGTGGCTGTAAAGTTTCACTTAACAAGTAGCCTAATGGCAAAGCCCCATACAGTACAAGCCAATATCAGGTTGGGTCAGAAACCTGTCTATGGACTTTCGCATTTTGCTTTCTTACTACAAAGCGGACCAAATTTGATTTGTAATTTCTGAAAGACAGTAGCAAATATTTCAACAACCTCCCATGTAAAAATAAAAATAAAACCACACCTTCATGCGCGTTGCTCCAGCCGTATTAATTGTTCTCCAAATCCAAAAATGAGGCTCCACAGCAGCATGAATCAAAGCAGCCCACTGTCACAGGCGCTCTAGCTCTGAGGCAAGTGTGAACAACAGACGTTCAATGACGAGGCCGCCAGCCAATCAAAGGGGCGTAGAACAACAAGCTGACCAATGACTGGCGGAATTTTCGCTAGGGGGCGGGGAAAAGGGCGTTCCCGGATCTGTGAGATAAACCTCTTTGTTTCGGACGTCCAGTGTTGATTTCTTGTTCATTTCTGCACATTCGTGTGTCCAAGCGTTAATTGTTGAAAGTGTTTGCAGATTTTGTCTTACCAACACTATAAGCACATGTTTCCAAGTCAAAATGTGTGGTTAATAAGTTTTGCGTTTAGAATGCGCTCAGACTTTGAATTCTGTTGAATAAAATTCAAATATAAATCCATGAAGACATTATTGCAAATAATGTTCCTGCAAAAACAATACATAGACATATCCGGAAAACTCATACAGCAGGTTCATAAAATTCCCATAAAATTGACGCCTTGTTTGGGCTTGCATCGTCTCACGTGGTGTTTTAACTCCCCTTAATGGCCAACTGACAGTATCGCTACTCCATGAGACATAAGTCCCTGCTGTGTAGACAAGTAGGCCAATATCATGTTAGGGAGTGAGCATGCTGGCCATAAAAAATTCTCAGAGATCTAAACATGTTTTCCTAGTTCAGTGTAATCTAGCTATCAGGTTAACCCCCTTGTTTTGCAGCTTTAAATTCAAATCAGTTTAATTTGTGTGTTTTCTATTGACACTTTACAGAGGTAAGATTCATATAGCTACTGTAATGCGACCATGATTTAAGTTAGGCTTCAGTCAGTAGTAGCTCCAATTATGTTTCTGTAAAGCTATATAGTGAAGTGGCCTTATGTTAGTTTTGTCAAAGTGTGAGGTCATGGTGGGATTCATCAGGCCCTTTAAACAATGTCCTGCCATTTAAAAGTAGGCCAGTTATTCAGTGAAGTAGAATAGAGAGAGGGTAGGCAGTGAATAGTCTAATCTATGTTCTTCTACCTTCTACCTCTCCTTTTGTCTCTCGCCTGCTTTTTTATAGACCGGGTCTTTTTGAAAAGTAGGAGCAGAAACCTGATAGACGAGATGTTTTTGTTAAGGGATCTGCTCCAGATTTGGCAGCCTTTGTTGCTGGAACAACACATCAGCAGCCTTTTCTCACACTGCAAGCCTAAATGTTATTCTCACCTCTGTACACACCAGACTGTGCTTATAACTTCACCTGTACACCAAGTATCAACTGTAGGTACCTGAGACAGGGCATATCATACTGCATTTAAGTCAGAGGTCAGAGTCCTCCTGTGATTTTGTAAGCTGTAAAGCATTGCAATAAAAAAAATTTCTTACATGTTGTCATGTACAAAGCCGGCTTTAGTCTGTATTTGACTTGCTTTTTATTATTTATTACAGCTAATGTCATACATTTTCATGTAGTATCCAGATCCTTTAAATCAAATTAGCAAAACATTGTAAAAAATACCCATTGCAAGTAGAAATGTACTAACATAATTTATGGAGAAAAAGATTCCCCTGTCAATTATATAACTGGATTATTATATAAGATATTATATTGCAGCTATTATATTATATATTATAAGAAGCAATGTAATTTTTCTGACTGTGTATCTAGACCGATTTTAATGTCATAGCTCGTTAAGGTGTCACTAGTTTAAACCACTCTTCCCACTGTTGGATCACTTAATTATCAACATTGTATCATACATTATAAATGAATTAAATCTTTAGTACAAAAAAATTATATTTTTCAAAGTACCTTCCAACTATAGCTAAAAATGCAGATCACTAAATCAAACATAGCAACAGGTTCGTCAACATCTGTCTCAATTGTGTGACGAAGCACCAAAACCACACAGTGATCAAACTGAATGCGACAATTTTATTTGATAAATTATAAGCAAAAGGCACACATATGATTGTGATTGAGAACATATCAGTAACATGTGTAATGCCATGATTAAAATGTGGTGTATGAGTATAAATCGATGATACAATGTTAGTTAAAAGGCCCTCCCATTCAGCTGCACTTGGCTCCTCCTTTCATACATTTGAAATGTGGAGCAAAGAGCACATCCACCCGGAAAACTCAACATGGAAACAAACCCAAGAAATCATTTTATCAATTTTAAAAGCTTGTGTGCAATTAGTGGTTACATATTAGTATCATATTATCATATATATACATATATATATATATATATATATATATCACATATTATCTGTATGTGCATGTTCTGTGTGTGGCTTTGGGACAGTAGTAGTACATTCACATATTAGTATTCTTTAATATTAAAGATATCAAAAAGACTCTATAGCCCATTAAAATACATGTAGACAAAAGTAATTAAATAATTAATTAAGTAATTAAGTAATTATTTATTACTAAGTTATTATTAAGTAATTAAAACTTAATTAGACAAAAAACATTTGCAGTGGTCTTTTATACTAGACCCGAGCTTCAGCAGCAAAGTTGTTGATTTGACTTCATTATCGTACAATAGTGTACTGTACCGTCAACCCTGTCATTGCTATGTAAAAGTATGCAAGTTTTGCATTAAATTCTGTCCCATTATAATGGCGTCATTTGATTTTGTTTGAATCAAAATATAAAGCTGTAGACTATTTGTAAACAAAAGGTAGCTTTCAATCCAACAAAGTCTATTGATATCTGCTCCATTCAGAATTGTACTTCATTTCACAATAGTTTAGAATCGGCTAAACAACTTAATGTAAGTGGTTAGTTTGTGCGCACACAACCTAATTTTAGAAGAATATAGTTTTCTACAACAGGTGGCATACAGTAGTGACTTTAAGCATGTTAAGTGAGGTGCATAAATCAGAGTTAGCTTGAGGGAGACTCGGCAGCAGTTGCTCTGGGCTCCAGCTTCAGTTTGATGGGATTCTTTGGGGTGGTAAATCCATCAACTCCCAGTTCCAGTGGAATCTAGGAAAGCAAGAAATAAGTCAGAAATTAAGTTTGTAAAACTCAAATAAGCTCTGTCTTAATCACACATAAAAAACAACAATTTGTCTTCTCACCTCTGTCTCCTTGCACGTGACAAAGCTGAAGTCCTGAAGGATCTCCACTATGACCAACTTCATCATGAGGAGAGCAAATCTCATGCCAATACAGTTCCTTGGCCCGGCTCCAAAGGGTAGGAAGGCATATGGGTCGATGTTGTCTTTATTCTCTTTGCTGAACCTGAAAATAAAGAACAAACTGATTACCCAAACTATTACATTTGGGTTAGATTTGACCTTTACCTGCCGTTAATTCGGCAGCGTACCTTTCAGGTTTGAAGGTGTCCGGCTCGGGCCACAAAGCGGGGTCACGCTGAAGAGGGTAAACTGGTATCATGATGGTGGTTCCTTTGGGGATGGTCACACCGTTCACTTCAACAGAGGCCTTTGAAACCCTCTCTAAACGGTTACCAATGGGGTAAAGCCTCATTGACTCATTCAGCACCATGTCCAGGTATTCCATCTGCATCAGGGGTTCATAGGTCGGTTTACTCTGGAGGGAAGATACAGTATGAAGTCATTATAGGTTTGTAACACACATTCAATTGTTGATAAAAAATAAACTAAATTAGTCGCAGAATGAAAACAAAAGACAAGAAAAGTCAAGTTACCTTTCCTGGGAACGTTTCCTCAATCTCCTCTTGGAGTTTCTTTTGGATCTCAGGGTGGGTTGCCAGGTTGTAGGCTAAAAATCCCAGTGAACTGCTGCTGGTTTCATAGCCAGCAAAGATGAATATCATGGCCTGAGAAAGGATCTCATTATCAGTCAAGCCTGCAACACAAACACGCCATCATTAAACCATCATCACCATCAGGACTTGGTTCAAATTACCCACTTTGTAGTCTGGAAAGGCTTGTGACTGATCGTTGTTTCCTTCATTCTCTGAACATGAACCTTTTCACTTTATGACTGGCCTTTCGCTGGGATTTGACTCTGATTTTAAAACTGGAGAAAAATGGGACTGTACTAAAAACAATGCCAAAGGTTTCCTTCACTATGAGCCAAAACACTTAGCATAAATGTATCACCTTTAAATCATTGTTGTCAAGGTCCCAAACTTTATGACACAGGAAATGTCATAAACTCCCAGGAGTTTTGCTAATTACGTTAATTTTTAGCCTTATTTTTTACCTTTAAAAGATAACATTTGTAAAATGTCATAAGATTTACATATTACTTCCCTGCAGGCTCCAATTTTTAATTGGTAAAATGCAGCAAGCAAAGCATTAAAGAACATACGATGAAACCAAGCAGATTAAAAAGCAATAGTTGCTTCTTCGTTACCTTTCTTTTCCGAACTCAATTCCTCCTTGCTGTTCTCCGCAACCTGAGCATCCACCATCAACTGCATGAAGTCCACGCGGTTCTGCAAGACAAGGAAAAGTAGAATGATTATTTTGATTGTCCAAACTGTGTTCAAAGAAAAGGTTGTAAAAAAAAAAAAAACTATTTTACTTTGTGCTCATTTTTGTTGCGGTCTGATTTGACTGTCTTTAGAAAGTTGTAGAAGAACTCCAACACTGGAGCAGGGAAGAATGACATGTCCATCTTCTCAAAAATTGGCCCCATGAATGGAAACAGAACTTTAAAAAAAATAATTAAAAAAAGTCAATGAAGGGCGCATGATGAAAAGATAAACATTGTGGTTACAGCACAATTTTTGACATACCCAAAATTACAAGCAAGGGGTTCAGGAAGTTGAACTTGACCATTCTCTTAATGTTGGCTACAAACGGGTCAGAGGGATGGTTGATAGAATCGATGTCCACGCTGAAGGCAGTGCTGGTGACGACATCCATACTGTACGGGCCAAATACTCTGCAAAGAAAGTCAATCATGTTATTCCAACTACGCTATTCTGGAATGAGAAGAACGAACAAGGAAGTGGCGTCTTTCGCAGAAAATTCACAAGCCGCGCCCAGTTAGTGACGCGTTTTCCATCACACAGCAGTGGTTGGTCTGTCAGAGAGGGTAGGCGGAGCTAAGTGTCTGCTTTTAAAGTGTTGCAAGCAAACAATAATCTACTATGAACGAACAATGAAAAGATCGATGACTACAGATACAACTTCAAAAATAAGTGAAAATCTAAAGAAAAAGAAACAAATTCAACGCTCAGATGAAGGCAAACAGTCTAAAAAGTAAAGCGACCATCAGCGAGGAAAATCAAGAGTTACAACTGGAGCCAACCGTGGACGTCACACATGAAACACTGTCTGGATATCTGGGAAGTGTGCTCCCATAATTACTGCCACAGGTGCCGCCAAAGAGAACAAAACTGAGATCTTCGAGATTACTACTTTAACAAATGTTCACGATTAAGCACGAATAATAAAAAAATTACAGAATATTACTAATGAAAAGTCAATAGTAAGTGAACATTACTCACTCTTTGACCTCTATGACTTCGTCTGCCTCAACTTTGTTGTGAAGACACTTGAGCAGGTTACTTGAGTGCTGCATCATTATCTTGTACATCTGCCACAAAGCAAATTACAAAACCATTAAATCATCAAGTATTTAGACAGGTATGGACCAACATGTTTGAATGCACTAGTGAATAATATACAAAAAAAATTAAATAGTTCCTAGAAAAAATCTGTGAGATGGTGTTTGCTTTTATTTTTAATTACCTCTTTCAGACGTCCGCTGGTGAATGATGGAGAAAGCACGCTGCGAATTCTCTTCCATTCGTCATCTTCTACGATTGACACAGCATCACGCAAGGGTCCGTTAAGGCCAAAATCCTAAACAACACACACACACACAGAGAAAGGAAGCCACCTTTACATTATCTTCTTCAATTGGTATCAAGGTATAAACTTTGGAAATTGTCCGTAAAGTGTATATTTCTTACACGTCTGTTGGTGAACACAGAATAACACTCCTTGACCAGGATCATTTTGATCATAGCTGTGTCCATTACAGCCAACACGGGCTGCCTGCCATCGTACACTCTTGAAAAGCAAAAGCGGATATTGTCATGACTCAGTCAGGGCCTGGAGCATTGCATCTGAAATGTATATTATGAAATCAACTTTCTTCATTAACGCTCCTGTGAGGATCTTTTGGCTTGTGTTGATTTTGGCGCCCCCTGTGGACAAAGCCGTACCTCTTATCTCTTTGCTAATTTTGTCCTGGACATGCTTAAGTGGTGTTTTTTGACAAAGAAATCTCATCCTGCTTTCTTTAACAGTCATATGTATCACTCACTTTAAAGTTTCGCCCTGGAAAATGTAAACAAAGGCAGCGTGCAGTTAATCTCTTCGTCTGACACCTACCCCCCGCCAGCAGTTTCAGGTATTAAAAATAACTATACAGAAATAATCAATCTTGTCGCTGATGGTCTGGTTTGGTTTTGTAGGTCATATAAACCTGGTTTCATAACCAGCGAGAAACTCCTCACAGGAGCTTTAATGTCAGAGAATATAATACACATAAACTTACCCCCACAATTTTCCATATTTCTGAAAGCATTCTGTGTCAAAGTTGTGGACGCCCTAAGGAATAAAACGAGAGATTAAACAAAGTAGCTGCAAAATATGAACAAAGATAACAGTGCTAATCGTGCAAATGTGTCTCACCTTTCTGTACTCTAAAAATGTCCCAATAAAAGGCAAAGGTTTGGGCCCAGGGACGCCTATTTTCTTGAAAAAGCCGTATGGAGCATATCCATATCTGGGGATTAAAAGTAGGATTAGATATCAGATCTGATATAGCAAGAGTCATTTTCGACACCCTGCTGTTCTTAAGTGAAATTCAAACTTCATGTCTTTGAAAAGTCTTTTTATACTGTGCATTCATATTGTAAGTGAAAGGGAAAAGGTCTTTTATAAAGGACTGTGGAAAAAGGATTCAATTGTTGGCCTTCTTTTGTGTCTTATACATACAAAGAGCAACAACAGTACACGCTACAGTCTACACATACAATCCTGCCAAGTGTTATCAGAAATCAGTGCTATATTAATGACAGTAAACTGGCCGTTTTACATCATAATTAACAGCCCTTATGTCATGTTACCTCAATTACGGTCCACTGTATCTGTTGTGAGTGCAGCTGTGTTTCACAGCCCTTACATGATCACAGACAAGCTCCTATTGTCTGGCTAATATGAAAGCACTGCTTACTACCAAACAACAGATCGGAATGCCTGCTGTATGAGGCTCTATTAATATGGAATGATGACTTTACTCTCTTTAATCCACATTTCACAATCTACCAATTACCGGCTTGCACATAATGCTCCTACACACCCTTGGTACACCCAAATTAGCCTGTTTTGCCTGATGGACCTCTGCTCAGCATTGTTGTCTGATTTTGCTGAACTTTTTAGGGTGGGGTGATGTTTACTTTTTCCATAGTTGTTGGTATGTGCAATCTGAAACCTGAGGGAGGTCACATGAGCAAGAGAAACTAATGGACACCTGAGTTGGTTAAAAACCTTAACAATATGTACTAAATAATCAAGTAATACCCAAACTAAAGTAACACACTTGCATTTTTAGGAGATCCATCCTTTACAGAATTGCTGATTTCTTTCTTTAATATATATTACACTAATCAAGTCCTCAAAAAGACCTGCATGTTCCAACAGCCTTTGCTGCTTTGTCATTGATTATGTAACTGTAGTGGCTCCATATCGCGTCTATTTCATCAGATACAACCAGTGTCTTTTAGCTGTAATATCAAACGTTACACTGAACAAAGTAAAGCTTAATCATACCATACAACTTGGTACCATACTATAGCTTTAATTGCATGTTGAATCTAATCGCAAAACTTTTTCGAGAGCACTACAGCAAACATAGACGGAGTTTAAACATCCTCACAAAGCCCCACACCTGGAGACGACAGCAAGTAAACAACCATATTGATTATTTCCGCCTTTAAGAGGAATTACCTGTGTAAAATTGATCTCTTAGCATCTGAAAACAGAGATGAACGAGACCGCATACTCACACTGCGATGAGGGTGATGACAAATACTATTAAAGTCCAGGTTTCAATCGAAAAGTCCGGAATTAGTCCCATCTTTTCTCGAGGTCGCACCGCTGCTGACTGTAGCCGATCACTTCCCACTTTAGACTACTTGTGCTCCGTTCAGAGGCGGTCCCACAACGTAGGAAAACAAGCAAGTTATGTAATCGGTCATTGGTCAATGGTCCGGGTACATTTTTGTTTGGCATGTGAAATGTGGACGTAGTGATTAATGGGTGAAAGTTAAGATTAAGGGCCTGTGGCTGACAGGGGCCATTAAAATTAAAAAAAAAAAAAAAAATATGTAAGTGAATATGAGTAATTTTTCACTGAAACAGACCAAGCAAACCAGACCATCAGCGACAAGATTGATTATTTCTATAGTATTTTTTAATGTGGTGGAGTCCATTGTTAGGCCAAACATATATCAAACATGGAGGACTATGAGGAGGATAAGGAGGATGAAGAAGAAGTAGACTGTCTGAACTTGGTGCACAATACTATAAGTTAGTGTATTTAAAGTAAGCTACTTTTGTCATGTATTTTGTTAACGTTAGCTAGCGTGAACATAAAGCAATCAACTCAAGCAGTGCTACAGTTGTAAAGTAGCTTAAATGATGATAATGACGATGAAGACAGCAACACATTTATTAGTGTCTTTGGCAGATATTGTTTTCTGAATGACATGAAATATACTGTAGCTTACTGTTAGATAGGCCTTTTCCCCTGCCGGCATGTTGACTTGTAATAGTAGCACAGGTGGAACTAATAACATTAGTGAGCCAGCATGCAGAATACCAGGACCCTGAGCCTGAAGCAGCTGATTGGACTCATTATCTACACCTGTGCTTTTCTATCAGTGACAAGAGAAGATTTCTTCTATGAAAAAGCTTTGAAACAAAATGAAACTTTATGAAAACCCATCAACAATTACAAAGGCCCTCTGTTCATTTCAACAAATCATGAAGTCATCTTGTGCTTTATAGAAGCAGGCTTGACAGAGCTATTAAGGCTCATTGATAATGAATAAAGGTAATGCACCTTTAGCACATTTGACAGTTTGACGAACAGGTGTGACAAAACAGTTCACTGTACTCAACTTTGGCCTGTTCCCTGTGCTGATAGAGCTACAGTCACAGGATAACTGCTGACCTTTAGTCGTTAACATTAACACGTCACTTTCTGCCTCAATGGTGGCTACATGGGCAAAGCTGCTGGAAAAACGACACTATCAAGTAAAGTTGCCTAAGTTGCCTTTGTATTTCTGTAACAGCTCAGTGTTGGCCAAACAAGAGCCTATATACTTAATAACGTATCTACAAAGACAGAGCGATTAACTGCACGCTGCCTTTGTTTACATTTTACAGGGCAGAAATTTAAAGTGAGTGAGACATATGACGAGGATGAGATTTCTTGTTAAAAACCACCACTTAACATAGGCGTAGTTTAAACTTTAAGGCTGGGGGTTCACTATTATGGCTGTGGCAGTGCCACAGCTTATCTCCTAGTGTTTCTCTGTGTTTTCCCTCTCCTTGTGTCCCCAGTGTCTGTCCCTCGTTGTCTCTGTGTCTGGTTGTGTGTGTACCTGGCATGGGCGTGGCTTCCCCACTTCCCTGACTCAGCTCTGCTCCTCCTGCACACCTGCTCTCAATCGGCTCATCACTCCTCCCAGTCTGCACACCTTCCTATCGTATTTCAACCCTGGTTCTTCAGTCACTCATCGCCAGATTGTCGTTCAAACTTCAGTGGTAGCCACGCTGTCAGCCAAATCATTTTGTATTTAGCTAAAAAGTGAACTTGCCTTATTTTTGCCTTCTTAGTTCCTAACTTATTTTTTTCTCTACCTCAGGATCACCTATGCCTGTTCTGCCAGCCCTGCTTTCCCTAAAGACACCTCAGCTTCACCACTCGCCTCAACCTCTCCTGCTGCCCCCCGGATTCCCTTCCCAGCCATCAGGCCACTCATTCTGCTCTGAGCATCATTAAAACTCTTTTCTTCTCCAAAATTCCACTGTGTCCTGCGTTTGGGTCAATCCTAAAAGATCTTAACATTCACAAAATATAGAGAAAATTCAATGCATACAATAGAGGCAGAGTGATGAAATATTGCGAGATTTAGGCCCATCACAGAAACTGAACTCGCACAAGCCCTGTAACTCGAGAGTAAAGCTGATACAGATTGTCAGCTGTTAGTGTTTCACAAGAGATGAACCCTGCAGGCTCATTCATAGACTGACCACGTGGCTAATATAAACCTTAGCAAATAGCTACTGTATATTCAAACATACTGTAGTGTAGTGAGATCACTAGGCATTTATAACACAGGATGCGCTGCCAGCCCACATCTGCATGCAGGTTATTTAACATTTAACTAGTTATAATTAGTGCAATTTATTTATTATTTTCAGCGTTCAACTAGTTGCTATTTATTTATAGTCAAATATATTTCAGTCAAAAGTTTTTTTCTTGCTTTAATCCCTGTTGTGTTCGCTTTCCAAATAATTGGTCCACCTATATTTGAATGTTTTGACAGCGTCTATGGTATATATTCAGAGCTATGTGAGGGGGTTAAAAATAAGGGGGGAGCAACATCTTAAAACAGGATTTTTTGTTACTTCAGTCAGTAGTGTCTCATAGAAGTTCATAGTGCGTCACCTCACGACCCCAGCTATCAAATATCATACCATCAATACCACTCCCAAGGAAAAGCCAACCCAGATATCTGAAGCACAGGCCTAGTTTCAATTTAAGGTTGGGGTTTAACAAAAAATAGAGGAAACGTACCATTCTTGGCACGGGGTGGATGAGCCTAGTATACCTACTGTCCTTACTGTCCCAGAGGCGGTGGTCGGCCGGGGTTCGGAACGTACCATTCTTGGCACAGTGCGGGTGAGCCTACCGCTCCCTACTCTCCCAGAGGCAGGGGTCGGCTGGGGTCGGCACGTAACATTCTTGAAGCGGGGAGGGAGAGCCTACTCTCGCTACTCTCCCAGAGGCGGGGGTCGGAACGTACCATTCCTGACGTGGGCTGGAGAGCCTACTCTCCCTACTCTCCCTACTCCGACGATCATCATTGCCCAATGATCTAAACAACCAACCTCAACTCAGAAAGGCCACAGCCAGGTTCTAACACAACCGAGAACGAGGCCCTCACCAGCCTTGAACACAACCAAGATCCAGTCAGACAAGGTCCCCACCAGCCTTGAACCCAGACCCTTCATTCTTCGAGGAAACCATGATAACCACTTCGCCATCCTGTCACTGTACAGTACTTGTCGGTTCAAGTATATCTATTTCCCATGACATTAGGATAACTTAAAGAAATGCACCAACCATATGGTTATTTGTTTTGCCCAGGGTTGGATTCGATCCAGGGTGCAAACACATGCTTCGATACACAGGGCAGGTGCTCTATCCATTGAACTATCTGCTTGCCCTGCTTAATGGCTTCATTTGGAGTTTTGACAGCATTTCAATTGTGCATAATTGTATTGTGAAATGACTGTGGTGGAATTGGAAATGTTGGCAGAGGTTAGCTTTGAACCTGGGTCTGAATGTGCCCTTTGATTCAAGGGTCAGGTGCTCTATCCATTCCGCTAAAGCTGGGGAACAATAGTCTGCTTGCCTTGCCTTAGTAGATTAATTTTGGAGAAGAAATATTCACCCACCATAAAAATACTTACCAAGTTAACTACACTGATCAGCCATAACATTATGACTACTGACAGCTGAAGTGAATAACACTGACTTCTTACAATGCCACCTGTCATTTTGTTGATGTGTTGGAGTGTGTTGACTGGGTCAGAACATCTCCAAATCTGCAGCTCTTGCGGGGTGTTCCCCGTCTGCAGTGGTCAGTAGAAGTGGTAGAAGTGGAAGGAAGGAAAATCGGTGAACCAGCACCAGGGTTGTGAGTGGCCAAGGCTCAGTGATGACGAGCGAAGAGCAGGCCTGTGTGGTCTGACCCAACAGAAGAGCTACTGTAGCTCAGATTGCTGAAAGAGTTAATGTTAGTTCTGATAGAAAGGTGTCAGAACACACAGTGCATCGCAGTTTGTTGTTTATTGGGCTGCGTAGTAGCCGCAGACCGGACAGGGTGTCCATGCTGACCCCTGTCCACTGCAAAAAGTGGCTACAATGGGCATGTGAGCATCAGACCTGGACCAAGGAGCAGGGGAAGAAGGTGGCTTGGTCTGATGAATCACATTTTCGTCGTTTTTCTTCCTCATGTGGATGGCTGGAAAGGATCTGCTGCTAATGTCTTGGTGTCAGATACCTCAGCACAGCTACAGAGGTCTAGTGGAGTCCATGCCTCGACGGGTCAGGGCAGTTTTGGCGGCAAAAGGGGGTCCTACACAATAGGCAGGTGGTAATGTTATAGCTGATCTGTGTTTTAACAAAAATTGTGTTTTCAAATAGCATCTCCTGCTATGTCAGCAGAGTAGCTTACTGTGTCCTGTCAACCACACAGACCTCCCTTACCTCTTCCTTATGATACATTTTTGTTTCCTCGATTATAGAAATAAATAAATCAAACAAAAGGAGAAAAAAAATCAATCAAGAAGTCGCACACAGACAGCCCCACCTGTCATCTGAGTTTGTAAAACATTATATCCCATTGTGACGCGAGGAGGCCGCCTTTGGCTGTGGCTGGGTCAGCCGAGAATAAATAGTTGTTTTTCTCATTTCCTCTCTCGCATTTCTGCGATCCCATGTGAATGCATCAATGTCAACAATTTTTGCAAATGCCTATCCGCCTGCAGCACCACACTGAACAACTGGCAATAATGCTGCTGCTCTCTGTTTGGATCAATCTTGTAAAGATGAGTTTCGGCGCAGTAGGGAGAAGGCCATGGGAGGCGGATAAGGTAGTGAAGATGAGGTTTAAACACGGAGTGGGAAGATGTGCTCAAATATTTCAAACTTTATATGGACTGTGTATAAAATTCCTCTTGAGTCTGAAGTTAACATTTCTAACACTTGTTTTAAGTCGCTCCTGGGTACTTTTCTAGTCAGTATTCAATTACGCACCTTATTGCGGTTCAACATTCAGAACAAGTCGAATACGGAGTCATTAGGCAGCAGTTACATAGTTTTTGAAGCTATTCTGAGGGGAAGGGGAATTAGGAGGTGTGTAATAGCAGCTGGGTGGCCGATGTGTCCTCCAGATGTTGTCTGGGAAATGTTAATTGACCCGCTAATGAAGTCTGGGCTCCGCCTGTCAGCATGGCACTGCAGAGAGTCTGTGACATTGGAAGGGACACCTGCCTGTCTGAGCGGTAATGAGTCAAACTACCTTCATCTCTCTCTGTCACCATCTCTTTTTCACACGTTACTCCTACAAATCTACGCAAAAGCAGTCAAGCAGGAGGATCCCAAAGTTAATTTCATCCTTGTGCGGTCGGCTCTGGCGTGTTGGCGGGCGGCCTGCTAAATGTCACCTTCTGTAGCCACTTAAGTGTGTGCGTGTGTGCTTGTGTTGATGTGTATCCTCCTCCTTCTACGCCTGAGCTTGTGTAAGCAGCGGTACATGGTGAGTCATGCCGGGCAGAGCTGGGAATGTGTGGCCACAGCTGTTGGACGGGAGGAGGAGATGTTTAAATTGCAGCATGGAGAGAGGAGGCAGATGTACCGTGAGTGCCAGGTTGTTTTAAGGTGAAATCAAAGTCACTTTATAGCAAAATCACTAACTTACAGGCACAGACAGACACTTTGTGGTGTGTAAATGAGACAGGAAATGCTTATGGCTGCTTTTTACTGATAATTCACATAATCTCACATTAGACTCTGGCTCGAGTGTATCACCAGCAGAGGGCAGCACAGGGCAGCACTTGTGATGGTAAGGTCACACATGAGGGAGTCGCTGGAAGTTAAGGCATTAACAGCCTCTTGTCTTTCACAGATAACCTTTCCCTGCTTTTTAAAAGGTCATATACTGGGGTAACTCATTCATTTTACAACTTCATCACAATTTGCTGAGATGCAATGAAATGATGAACCACACGCTGTCTTATCTGTAGCAGCAGCAGCAGCAGCTCATTGCTGTTTAGCTGCTGCTGCTTTTGCCTATTAGTGTTAGTCCTCTAAGCACGAGTCTGGCTGACAGCACCAGTGTCCAGTGGAAGAAAGCAGCTCAGTACTTTGTATACTTATTTGTATTTGTACTCCATTATAATTCATTTAATTATTTTACCTATTCAAAATTTTGAGTAGGGAACAGAATAATCAGGTTTTAAAATACACTGGATTAAAGATAAAACTGGTTGCCAACCTTTTTGACCTTTGACCCAGTTGCACTGAAGAGTTAGTTCCCACTTATAATAATCACAATGTTTTGATTGAATTATATTTTTTAGCCCAAAATTGTAAGGTTTTGAAATGTTTAATGAAAAAACAAAGATTAGAGAGATGTCTTAAAAAATGCATTCAGCTTTGTGTAAATGGTATTTATCCTCTTTTTCCATTAATCATCACACAAACCCTTAGATTTATCTTGGGACTCTTTGAGAGGGCATCAAACTCTTGATTGGGAACAACTTAAACTAGCCCCAGCTCAACCATCCAGCCTCACATTTTAGCAGAAAAACTGGAGAGCATCCACAACATTGATAAGTGTCTCATTTGCTGGCTGGTGGACTTTTTAAGTGAAAGATCACGGCGTGTGAGGGTTAAAGGGCCAGTTCAACGATTTCAACCTCAGTCCAATAATGCTATTATGGGGAGCTAATGCCATTATGATTATGAAAATGCAATTTCGCTCTGTGCCTTTGGAGGACGCTATCCGCTTCTCCAATGGGCCCTGGAAAACCTCCGTCAGACTACGTTAAACGCGTCATCTGGCGGAGGCCAAGGAGCTCGCTAAACTACACTTCCTAATTCTAGGACTCCCGCCTCCGATGTCATGTCTCGTTCAAAATCGTCAGACGATCCACCGGTATATTCTCGTCGTATTTTGGATTCTGTACTGCTCTAAGCCATCGCCTGCAGCGAAAACGGTAGTATTTCACTCCAGCGTTTCTCGCTGGGCCGTTCCTTTCAGAGGGAGGGGCACAATGCATGCTGGGTGTTGTAGGAATGTAGAAGGGGTGAAACCACCAGCTGTTTGTACAACTTTCCCCACAGCTATGGCGCCAATTTCAAATATTATTGCTTCTATCGATTACAGAGAACACCAGCTTTGACTGACAGTGGCTTTTTCCGGGGGCAAACTGCTCCTTTAAAGGTGTTTTATCCGATCTTATTCTTTCTACTACTGGATCTCCACAGGGGTGTGTCCTTTTATCTGTTTTATACACCAACGGATGTCAGAGTCAAAATGCGAGGCGTTAAGTCAAATTTGCTGACGACTCTGTGATTGTATCGCTGCTCACTAATGACGACCCTGATCATGGCCCTGTTTAAGTTGACTTTATACACTGGTGCAAGTCATCCTTCTTGGACATCAGTGTGTCCAAAACTAAGGAGAGGGCAGTTTATATTTGGAAGAATCCCACTGTCATCACTCCAGCGGTGATAAATGGACAGAGACTGTGAGGCAGCACAAGTATCTTGGCACTATTGTGGACGACAAGCTGACCTTCGAGCCTCAGGCGGATACGGTCTGCTGAAAAGTCCTTCAACAAATGTCCTGCTTAATTTTATCGTTGTCACCATTTTTATGAAAATGTCTTATTGTTGTTTGACCAAATCTGTTCTTACATTCTGTTTTTATCAGCTTATATGAGTCACTTCATTTAAAACACAGAAACAGGTTGCTGGTCATGCTGACGTGTTCACTCAGAACTCTTACAGAGGCCCAGTCAATCCTGGATGATCCAAACCATCCGCTGTACTAGGAGCTGCAGACACATGCTACCGGCATGCAGGACTTATTCTTGTAATGGAGTATTTGTACATTGTTATAAAGCTACCTTGCACTTCTTCCACCACTGAAGGTGTCTCGCAGGAGGAGCACCGTGACAGTGTTGAGTCACAGGGGGTTTGTTGTACAGGGAGAGTTAATGGCAGTCAGGCTGGTGCAATATGTCTCTGTGCGGCAGCAGATCCAGGGACCCCTCCACCCTCCATACCCCCCACCCCTGGGAGCTGACTAACATTGTGACTGCGTCCCGAGCTACTGAGCTATACTGCAAAGTCACACACCTGCAACCCGGTGACAGCAGAGTCCGATTTTGGACCTCTTTATATTTGTGTGACAGTGAAATGTAGTCACACTTTCTTTTCTCCTGTAGAGCAAAAACAGGAGGAAGAGAGGGAGCGAGCGAAAGGAAATCTGTATGCCAGAATGATAGAGACACTGATGCAAGCTTCTGAGGGTGTGTGTGTGTGTAATGTTTACTTGTTCGATGCCAACTCCGGTGTCCAATCTATCCCATTAATTCAGACAGGAAATCATGTCCTCCGTCTGGCGGCCACTTTCGATGAGTTATGGCTGCTCTTCCAAGCGAGCTGTTGTGATGAAAGGCAACTTTGCTGGTGGAAGGCACACCAAGAGAAGAAACAAGAGAGCACACACACACATGCTGTACAGTGACAGGGTGATTTAGTGGCTTTTAATCATTCCTAAATTGCCTGTCAGTCCCTCTCTCACAGCAGCACTTGATTACACACACCGGTACGCTACAAGAAACAAGATTCCACTCCGGGCCAACTCCGGGAGCAACCTGGATCGCACTTTTATGGGAGTTGTGGCTAAAACGCACGAGAGTCCATTACACTGTTTCATGTCTGACATGTGCAGGAAAGTGCAGAGCGAGCAGGAAGGGGCAGTGAAGCCCTCGTAGATCTGCACCGCCAAGACCGAAGGCTCCATCGCGACCGTCTGTGGCGTGCGCTAAATCTCCGAATCCACTAAATCCACTTGCTCCACATTCGCTCGCCTTTCCAAAGGATTTTCAGAGAGGTACAGAGCCAGTTAGTCGTGATGCTAAATCCCAGCTGCATGTAGTGCCAGGCTGATAGTTGAAACAGCCCGAGGGTGAAAGCTTTTGGTCAGAGCTGTGTCCTCATCTGGCTGCTATTTTAATGCACTGTAACCATTGATTCTGCAAATGCAGTGTTTACAGAGCCATCAGTCCTCCTTAGATATATATATAGAAACAAATATGTTTTTTAAAAGCCTGAAGAGGTCACTATCAATTTACTAATGCAAAGATTATAGAAATTTAGTGACATAAGTTACTTTATTTCATCTTTTATTTTGAAACCACCCCGCCCTCAATCGTTGAATATGCATCAACCTCACACGCTCATCTTAAAATAGCAGCATGAAATATGTGTACGGAGTCTGCTCGGAGCGGTATTAAGCAGTTAATGACCGTGACTAGCCAAAACAACATATGTGTTTTGGCTACAGATGCAGCTGTACACACTCAGGACTCTTCAGGGTCATGTTTGCAGATTGCTCTTTAATGCTGAGCGAGTTTTTGGAACGTGTCAAAGCTGCCTGGAGAAGAGAATTCATAATCTCTCAATCCAACTTTCGGGTTGCTTTGAAGGGTTTAGAGTTTTGGGTTGTTTTTTTTTTTGGATACCTGCCTGGGTTCAAGATGTTTGACCGCCGTGTGACTAACAAGTTACCCTTCTGTGACCCGGCTTACTAGTAGTGCAGAGATTAGCACAAATACACACATAGAGACACTAAAAAGCTAACGTGAACTGCAAAATCCCAGTTGCCCAGACAGATGAACATTTGGTTGTGGCTATACACACATATTGGAGGCTTAATTTTAGATTTTGCTCTTATTAAAAGGTACAACTTTGACTTGCCCTTTAAGAGGGGGAAATCAGCAGCGTAAGTAGGGCATCTTTTTCGCTTGATAAAAATCAAAAAGCTTATATTTATATACGTATGTCAAAGTGATTCTGAGAAACTGCTTCATGCACTCATCCCATCTTTGACTGTAAAGCTCTTTTTGCTGAAATAGCAACACACAGCAGCCTAACATCACTCAAGCAAAGGAAGATTAAAACATTACTCCAATGCTTCAATCCTTTTACTGGCTCTCAGTGTAATATCAATGTGAAAATGTCGGGTCATGAGGAGAGTCTTACTATTACTAGAATCCTGGTCCGGTGAGGGGGCTTTTATTTTGTCTTTTCTCAGAAGAAAAGGCAGAAGAAGAAGGAGCCCCTGGGTCTGAAAGTGAAGTGCTTTAAATCTGCGTTGTTTCTACTGGCCACTAGGGGGCGACTCCACAGGTTGCAAAAAGAAGTCAGATTCTATGGAAGTCAATAAGGAAATGATGTCGCTTCTCACCTGATTTATTACGCAGTGAGGAGGAGTTTTTCACTGGCTATGAAACAGACTGAAATGAATTCTGACTGCTCTATAAGAGCTACAAAAGCAAACCAGACCATCAGCGGCAAGATTGATTATTTCTATAAAGTTATTTTTAATGCGAGAAACTACTGGCATTAAGCATGTACAGGACAAAATCACCAAAGAGATAAGCTTTATGCTTTTATTACCTCTCGTTTAGACTATTGCAACTCCCTGTACATTGGTATCGAGCAGTCAGAGCTCAACCGCTTGCAGCTCGTCCAAAAAGCAGCAGCCCGTTTCCTAACTGGAACAAAGAAACGTGACCACATAACTCTGGTGCTGTCTTCACTTCATTGGCTTCCAGTTAGGTATAGGGTTGATTTTAAGATTCTTTTATTTGTTTTTAAATCTCTAAATGGGTTGGCCCCGGAATATCTAGCTGACCTTATCAAGCTGCATCAGCCCCCCAGAGCTCTCAGATCTGCAAATAAGATGGTTTTGGATGTTCCTCGATCCCTTTTAAGTACTAGAGGAGATCGAGCCTTTGCAGTCGCGGCTCCCACTCTGTGGAACGCATTGCCATTGCCTGTACGGACTGCGAATAGCCTCCTCAATTTTAAATCCTTGCTCGAGACACACTTGTTCTCCTTGGCCTTTGGCTGAGTATAGCTCCCGCTATATGGTCTTCTCTTTGCTAAACTGATTGTATTGTTGTTTTACTGTATTGCTGTTTTTTGTTAACTGTAAAGCACTTTGGTTGGCCGCTGGCCTTTTTAAATGTGCTATACAAATAAAGCTTACAATGACATTGACATTGACATAAGAGGTACGGCTTTGTCCACAGGGGGCGCCAAAGCAACACAAACCGAAAGTTCCTCACAGGAGCTTTAAAGTGTTTTTTTAAAGATTGTATCTTTGGCCTTTTATGCCTTTACTGACAAAGAGGACAGTGGATGGTGTCGGAAATAGGGCGAGAGTGTATGTTTTAGAATCATGGCCCCATATTGAGTAAAATGGATGATAAAGCCAGTTGTGCTTTAGAGCATATCTACCTTGGTAATGACCAGCAACATGGCAATTTGTTCATCGGGAAGTTGTTAATGCATCTAACCTTGCATGGAAACTCCTCCTGACCAAATAAAAGTACTTCTGGCTCAAAAAAGCAAGAGAGTGACTTTACAATGGCAACATCCACTTCTACATTCTGTGCTGATGACATGAGATTCATCACATTGGCAGCCACAGTCTAAAGTAAACCAAAAAGGTATTTAATGTCTGTGTTTGTGGTCAATTTTTCTCGTATATTCTCTTCTTTTTCTCATTTTTTGATTTATTATAATTGTGCATGCCACTTGTTGCTGTGAGTTCAATTTTCTTCTGTTTCAGATGCAGGTTTCGGTCTGAATTTTAGACCTCTCATTGTCCTTTGTCTTGAAGCTGGGTGACAGCAGCGATGCAATTAAGGTGACACTTTAATCTCCATGCGTTGTCTGCAGTGTCATCAAAAACAATCAGAAAGATGTCCGTGGTGTGTTTTGGGTCGTCTGAGCAGACAGCAACAGCGGTGTCCATCCTCCTCGTCCCCATTGAATCCTATAAAAGACAGGTTCTATTTATGTGTCTGTCTCTCACCCTGTAACAATGCGCCTCTCTCCCTCTTTCTCCCTGCATCTCTGTGTGTGTGTGTGGGTGTGCTTGTGTATCTCCCCTGCAGCTGGTGTGTGTGTGACTGAATCCAGGGCTTATTGAGATGTATAGGGTGACACAGCTGTTATCATACTAAAGCCCCCAACTGTGTCAGCCATTCTGACATTGATCCTAGTTTGAGATTTTCTGAAATGCGCATCAAATATAAGACACACAGAAACACATTGCCCCCAGAGGTAGACTCTGTAATCCTCAAATAAGTCAACAGAAAGGTCCCAATATGTGCATCAGTCGGATTCGGGCTCTGTCCCAAGCCCAAACACAGACATGGATTCACTGACATGAACTTCCGTCTTCTTTAAACGCACAACCAGAGAGCAGCAAACACAACCGATTAGAGACAGTCCAACCCAACCTGGCTTACCTTGTTAGCTTCTTATTCGACTCAATCACATCTGTCAGAGTGCTTAAGAAGAGCTGAACAGTGCTAAAGGTTCTGTTAAAGCCCTGGTACCTAAGCTCTGTATCAAAGCTGACAAGACTCTGCTAGTGCGAATCACAACGGATGTTTCCATTTGAATGTTATTCATGCAGTTTTTATTCATTCGCTTTAGCAGTTATACACTTAACACGATAATGATTTGAGAAATGGAGGTAGATTAAGTACATTTCTGAGCTTGAATGGGGAAAAAATAGTCCCTTTCTATACGGACAATGCACTGCTTTTTCACAAACAGGGCAACAAAAAGGTTTTGTTGTGCTTTCCCACCTCAACACCAAAGTGGTGCCAAAATTGCGCAGAGACACTGATTGGCATGACAAAGACACCCAGCTGAGCCACTCCACTCAGTGCTGGCAAGTTCACTTTAGACCAAAAAAAAAAGGCTAACAGATGGAAATAATCAAAGTTGTTTTAATGACAAACAAAACTTGCAATGAGTAAAGGACAAGCCTAGCTTCCATCCATCCATCCATCACTTATCCTGTTGGAGCCTATCCCAGCTGTCATTGGGCGAGAGGCGGGGTACGACCTGGACTGATCACCAGTCGATCACAGGGCTGACACATAGAGACAAAGGACAACCTTGCACGCTCACGCTCACACGCAATTCAAAGTCTCCAATGAACCTAACCAGCGTGTTTTTAGACTGTGGGAAGAAGCTGGAGGAAACCCACACGTGCACAGGGAGAACATGCAAACTCCACACAGAAAGGCCCACTTCATCCGAACCAGGAAACAAACTAGGAACCCTGTAGCTGTCAGGCAACAGCGCTAACCGCTTTACCCGTGTGCAGCCCTTTTCCTCATTATATCAATCAAACAAATATATATAACCTCCAGCCAAGAGGCCTTTGACTTTGGGGTTAATATGTGCACAAGCCAGGACATCATCCCACTTCTTGGTTCAACTTTGACCTAACGTTCTTGCTGAACCCACATTTTCCCGTGTCATTAGGCATTATTAGACATTTCGAGTACGCCTAATTCCAAAAGAGTTTACACAATATAGCTAAATTGTTGTATTGTCTGACTGTTTAAAGCCCCGTCTAAGTTCAGAAAACAGAAAAAAAGAGCATCTTCCCTGAGAAACATGCTTAGTGATCTGTTTCACACACTATTCTCAGCAAATTGCCTTTTTTCGTCAGCATGAAAACAAGTGCATTGTGGGGAAAAAAAGGTATACATCTAAGCTTCATGACAAATGCCCAGAGGAAGTGGGGATTAATCATACTCCAGCCTTGGCTGTCAGTGCGGTGACGGACTCACACTGCTCATGGATCACACGGCCTCCCATGCTGACCCACCACCCATTATAACCACTGCCACATTGTAGAAACACATGTGCAGGAGTGGTACTCACTCACACACACACATTAGGTTTAGATCAATACCTTGACG
This sequence comes from Semicossyphus pulcher, assembly GCF_022749685.1. NCBI lineage: Eukaryota > Metazoa > Chordata > Actinopteri > Labriformes > Labridae > Semicossyphus > Semicossyphus pulcher. The sequence goes on from NW_027211637.1 coordinate 18,453,361, forward strand.
GCTGATACATTTTTAACTGGTGATGGGAAATCTCAGTGATCAGTGCATTTAATGAGTCACACGATCGAAACAAACAACCTCCATTACATCCCTTATTACTCTGATACACACAGATACGTGTTTCTCCCTGTTCTGCTTTATTGTCTCAGTTTGGAAAGTCTGTCCTTGTTGCAGTGATAACAGTAGACTCTTGTTTCTTTGTTTGTGTACCAGTTGGCTTTTATTCTCCTTTGTGACACAGCGCACAACACCGTGGCGAGCGCTGATGTGTGTGTCTATCTGTCAGATATAAGGCCGTGTTGTTGAGTTATTTATGGCTCTCTGACACTTCTCCGCTGCCTGTTAGAACAGCCCAAGGTGTGAGAGAACACAAGAGCACACACATTAATAATTGAAGATTGCAACGCTAGACAAACACACACATGAAATAAGACAATAAAAATAAAAGCGACTGGTCAGACAAAAGGAACAAAATACGGGAATAGATAGTATTCAGTGAGTACAATGAAGATTGATACCACTTTATTATGTGTGCATTAAACATAAGGCTACAAACAGCAGCTGGTTAGCTTAGCATAAAGACTGGAAAGTTAGCCTGGCTTTCTTTGAAGGTAGCAAAATCCATCTACCAGTGTGCAATTAAGCAGTAGTGCAGTATTGAATTGCTAACATTAAACATTCATTATATGTTGATATCTGAACATTTCATCTAATATTTATATGATGTGGCTTCATGGCCTTAAATAAGGATCCATTTTAGTTACAGTTTATAAAGTTTTCTTGTTGCTTTGATTTCTAACAATAGGTCCACTTCCTGTTTGAGGATGGTGCTCCCATGAACGCGCACACATGAATGCCCCTTGCCAGACCAGGTGTTGGCAATGTGGACTGTACCAAGTAGAACTTTGGAATGGGGGAGGATGCAGTGGCTTCTTTTTTTGTATTTAGTAGCCGAGGTAAAAATGAACTCTAGCTTGAACACTATGTTGTAGAGTTATTTCATATTTTAATTCCTAAATGGAAAGATTAATGTAATCAATATTCCTACTAGCATTAAAAGTCTGTTGAAAACTACCCTTGGTATTAGCAATGTGGTTTGACCAGGAAGTATTTAAAGCTGTTGTGTCGACCATGCAGGCTCTTTGACTGTCGGCTGGGGACCTGCCTTTTATGTGAGTTTACTTTGTTTTGTATTTGTTACTTGTTTTTTTATGTATGTTAAATGCAACAGTTAAGCAGAGCTCTGAACCGAGTTCCTTGACTGCTGTGATTATTTTGGTTCTCCAAACCTCCCAGAACTGCTTGTCTACATCTGTGGCACCCCTCATATCTGCACTCTAACAGGTGGATAAATGAGGAAATGTGCTCAGAACTATATTTGCATAACCATATTTTTGTATATTGTGAAGTAAAGAGGGTCCGAACCTGTTGACGATTAAGCTAGCCATATTAGCCTATAGCCATGCTAACTGTGCCTGCGTCTTAGTGTCGTAGCTGTAGAGAAACTGTATGATCCAAAAGGCTGTTCTGCGTGACAAAACAGATGTTAGACTTTGTAGGTGTTACACAAAAGATATTATTAGCAGGCTTTAGAGGTTTTCATTGGCAGGTTCTTTTTCTAGGCCAACTTTCTCCTGCTATGCTAAGCTAGGCTAATCAGCTGATGTCTGTAGCTGACCATCATTACCATCTTGGAGTTGCATCAATGACTTCTGACACATGCTAGCATCCCCTTTCACTCCAACCGCCTCCGAATGTGCTTCATTTGACAGAAAATCTAACTGTAACCATTTGCTATTAACGGCGGGCTCAGGTGTCTCAAACTGAACCGATAGATGTGTGTGCTGTCTATTACATCTCTTCCACTGTGTGGTGTGTGTGTTTGTGTCTAAGACTAATGAACTCCTCAGCCAGACTGACAATACTGCACGGGTGCCTTTTTCTCTTTCACAAAGCAGTTCCTTTTGTAGATGCTCTTTTCACAGTGTAACTGAGAGTCTTAAAGGGACACCGGACTTGTTGTATTCTTGCACGAGTTGTTAGGTTGCTACAAGCTCATGCAAGCAAGCATGAGACCTACAGTTAATCCAATGTGTGAGGCTTATTTGAGGCCATAACAAGAGGCAGTTTTAACTGAAATTGTCAAACAAAGATTAGAACCTTCAGTTTTTCTTCAGCACACATACACTTAGTGCGTAAGACTATGTGTGCTGAAGAACTTGCCAAATTCACAACATTTTAAATGTCCTTCTGCAAAGGTTACAGTGGAAAAACTGTTGACTCACCTTTAAATAACTTTTGGATTTTGGACAGACTTCCTTGGCGAGCTGTCTCATCTTTCCGTCTGCTGTTATCAGAAGGGGAAATTGATGATTTTAAGTTAGAAATAACTCTCCGCTGGGGTGACTCACTCTGACGTCTGGGATTTTGTGTTCTATTTGACAGTAAATCAGTCAGTCGGCTGTCGCTTCTTTACTCTTGCAAGTATGTAAGCCAGCAAAGACGCCTGCTAATCCTTTGGTGTTATGCTTTCACTGTGTAGTTTTGAAAATATTCTTTGCATGTCCTTTTATTTGAGCATTTTTAATGTTTTACTTTTCTCCTTGCATGAGCTACAGTAAAGTCTCTTTAAGACACGTTTTTCCATAGCTTCTATTTATGTAGTCCAGCCGCGTTCCTCGACTGTTTCTCTCCGCTGTTTCCTCTTGCATCACACGGGAGCTGTCACTGCAGGCACACACAGCCCTGCATGTAACATACGGCGAGATGATTACTAATTACTACGCCTCCTGCTTAGCAAACCTCTCTATTACTCCTACAAACACACACATAGATGTATCACACTGAGCATTTTTCAACATGCGCCACTTCTAGAACTCTACAGGATGTAGATGGCAGGTTTTTGCTAAGTTTAAAATCAACATACAATGGAAGCTGGATCAGTTTTTGGTCTGAGCCATGTTGGTTGTCAATAAAAAAGATCAAAGGATAAAAGCTGTCGTCTCTATGAAGACATCAGTCTCTCGTGGCCCAGGGCAGAGTCTGTGCTGCCGTGACCAGAATAAACGATATGCAGATATAATGAGGGAATGACCCGGAGCCATCTTTTTGCAATTATCTCCCAGTAACCCGGATTTCCTCTCACAATCTGTCCCACTTTGTGCGTAAACAGGAGCACATGTGGGACACCTTGTTTTATACTGATTATCATCAGTCAATTTTAAATATGGTAATGTAAAAGTGAAGTTTAGGGGAACAAATGTTCAAAAAAACCTTCAAATTAACCTTAAAACTTTGAAAATAAAATGATCCTCACTCCGCTGATTTTTTTCATCCATGAACAAGAGAGGAGAAAAATCTGTCCATTCACTAATGATGGAAAGAGCACTCTACAACCCCATTCATCTGCTGCACCTTGTTTTTCTCCACCATTTCCACCAGCATGAGCGAAACTATGAGCGAGAGAGAGAAAGGGGAGGACTGTAGATCTGAGAGTATAGATTGCCATTCTGTGTCACTCTCATCTCTCCATGACCAAAATCTATTTCCTCAAAGGAGCCTGGAAAAGCTTTTAGCTGCTGCTCGAAAATGTACAGCACAAAAGACACAGTCATGCTGCGATCGAAGGTCATGCTATAAAGTGTCATGTGGAGAGGCGAGCCTTTGTAAGGTGCTCTCAACCCACTGCTCCGCCACCGAGACCTTTCAACCTTCCAGCGCTTTTTTCCCCCTCGCCACCACCATCAGGCTGTAGTTGTGAGGCAGCCACATGGATGGTACCTCAGCGCTGATATAGTCTATAAGTCTTGCCCTGTAACTTCTAAATGATGTATGGTGTACAGGTAAGGTTGTAAATCACACTAAATGATTTATGGAGCCTGGTCTTTGTGTTAAAAGTGGTTTTACGTGATAAAAAAAACCTAGAAATCTCTGTGAGCCTGTCATTGAGACGTTAAGAAAAAGAGTATTCTGCTTGTGATGAGTGAAATGTATCAATTCAAGTAAAATGTTTAATTATTCCTTTATAATGAGTTGAGAAATATTGCTTTAAAAATTACAGTTTAATGTTGGGATTGACTTCAAAACTGTCTGTCTTTAGGCGTCACTGTTACGGATGCTAACACTGGAGAAGAACGGGGGTACACTCATCATACTGCTCATACTTTGTTGTGTTTTTTCAGGCGGTTGAACAAGTTAGTTGTGTTGTTTTGCTGCGCAGACTCATGCACATCACTTGCCCTAAACCTGGAATTCCTCCAAACAGCTGTTAAAGAGCCCTTTCGGGGGACAGGTGTTTCGGTTTTACGAGCGACTTGCTCTCTTCCTGTTTTAGTGTAACAACAAGCGGCGTTCAAAACGCGACTGAGCGTCAGTAGCCTGCATGACGCTTCAAAGACGTAACTGAGAAGTATATTTTGAGCTCGTAATGAAAAACAACAAAGAGGCATTCATGAGGACAGCTATGTTATATCTTCCCGTTTTCAGCAGCTGCTGTAACCACGACAACCGGAGATGCATTTGGCTGAAAGTTGCCACTTAACATGGTCACTTGTTAAGTACAGACACTGGTCTATAGTCTTCCACTCTAAACTGCCAAGCAACGTGACGTGCCAGCTCCCCCAAATGTGAAGCCCAAACCTCTCGTTCGCCCCCTGGGGGAGAGGCTGCTAGTTTAGGGAGCCAATCGGCAATAATATTGATAATTGTGGGAAGCTAAAATCGTGATTGGGATTAATATTCTATTAATTGTGCAGCACTACTTACTCAGTTTCTGAAACAAATGAGCCTATTATACTCCGGTCTTAAATCTTAGTCGTGTCATCTGTTCTAAATTGTTTGGGTGAACCTTTTGTTTACATTTCAGCAACAAACTTTAAGAAAAATATGGACTGGACATATTTTGGGACTGTTTCTTCGTTCACCTGCCTTATTTCAGCAGGCCGAAGCTGAGATTGCTAAAACCTGTGCCACTATTGAAGTTCAGATAACTGTACAATAAAGGAACAAAATATTGTCATCAAAGAGAGATGATGGCAGAATGTCTTCTGAGTTGTCATGAGGAGCATAGATATTTAGTGGTACGGCCTACTCGACCTCTTAGTCTGGTCCCATATTTACATTAAGGTGGTGACGCCCAGATGTGGAAGTAATTACAATGAGAGCAAAGCACTGGAGGAAGTTATGTAGTATTAAGATTGATACAGTCTGCATCAGGAGGTGGTTGGGATTGATGGACTGGTAAAATAACCATAGTAAAATCGCCCATAAGGCCGGGGTTGACCCTTGCTGTCCCTATCTAGTAGTGATAAGGATTCCAAAGCAGATGTTTTTTTCATCCCTTATAAAACAGCAGCTGCTTGGCTAAGTATTTACAAAGCACCTTAGATACCCTATAGTGCACAGAAACACACATACAATGCAGACATGCTTTACCTCACACAAACACATACGAACACAAGCTTTAAAGGGGAAGGAAGAACTCCGGGAGTAAAGAGGAGGTAAAGTCATTCACACTGATTTAAAGAAAAGCAATCAGCCCAGCGTGGACATCTGGACTGATCTGTATTACCCACAGACGGCCTAACCGGCCCGCTCAAGGACTCATTATGGAAACAGAGCAGATAAAGTGCTGCTGTTTCAAATGTTTCTCCAGCTCAGTGAGGGCGTTCAGGAAGTTTCAGGAGAGCTCAAAGAGATTTATATTGTTCAATCAGTTCAATTAATTTGAAATCAGTTGAATTTAGTCAAGCTAAATTTAACTCCTCACTTCCCTTAATGGTTGCATCCCCACATAAGAGGGAACAGACATTTTCTCAATAGACCTTCTGACTAATCATTGCAGGAGAAGCACAGGTGTAGCCAATGTCACTAACGATGGCTCAGCTCCATTAAGTGTCTGAGTTATCCATCCCAGGGAGCCAGCATGCAAAATAAGGTCCCTGAACAAGGCTCTCCTGGATGAAATGTAGCCATCATTATTGCTATTTATGACACAAGTTCTTTCCCAACAATGGCACATTGAAACATCTGCTGTAAAAACAAACTTGTCTTTGCCATCAGTCAAGGAACACGCCAACTTTAGAGGTCATGTAACATAAAACAGTATATTGTCTTCCTTGCAAAGGCAATTTTTCCTCCCTTCTAGGCCACAAGCATGTCAGAGTTTGTGTCAAAGCAGTGTGGCGTGTGCGCTCTGACAGCACAGGTACCATGACAACACACAGCAGAGTGACATGTCAGGGTTTGGCGGATGCTGGACAACACAGGAGGACAATTCTGACATATGTCTGTCTGTAGCTGTCATCTCTAGCCATAACCGAGAGGTTGGCGACAAGAAGAAGGATGAGGTAGACATTATGAAATACTTTTTTGAATTTTTTTCAGTTCAGTTCAAAGACTTGCAGTCTCTGACTATCTTTTTTTATTATTTAAGGGCCAGTTCGCCGATTTTCAACCTCAGTCCTATCATGCTATTATGGCGAGCTAATGCCATTATGGTAGCGTGCCTTCAGAGGACGCTGTCCGCTTCTTCAATGGGCCCTGGAAAACCTCCACCAGACTATGTAAAACGCATCATCTGGCGGAGGCCAGGGAGCTCACTAAACCACACATCCTCAATCTAGGACGCCTGGCTCCGATGTCACGTCTCGTTCAGAATCGTCAGGTTTGAAATGTAGACTGCAGACTGAAGATTTTTTACACGATCCACCGGTATATTCTCGTTGTATTTCGTTGGGCGAATTGCTCCTTTAAGCCGAGGAATCACATCACCATTCATAACAGTGTAAAGTTCAACGCTGGTTCAAAATGTTATGTCAAGTTTAGAACAAAGCTAGGCTTAAATTGGCTCTTTTTAGCAGCACTACTAGGCCTGACATTTTTTGGTCAGAGCAAGATATCTTCATAACTAGAGGATGGATTAAGGAACATTTTTGTTTGTCAAATAACTATTGAACTACTAACATTCCCATCATCCTCAGCTAGCTTACTGTGTGTTTAACGCTAACTAGCAAACGTTAGCATGCTAACACGCAAAACTGAGATATTAAACATGCTAAAAGTATACCTTCATAACATCAGCCTGTACTGTAACATATTTATTGTGAGCAATGTTAGCAGTAATATTAACATTCAGCTGCGTGCTCCGCAGCTAAAGTGGCCACTGTGGCTCAGTGGTAGAATCGGTCGTCTCTCAATCAGAGTTTCGAAATGTCCTTGGGTAAGACACTGAACCCTGAAGTGCTCCTGAAGGCATCGCCATCGGTGTATGAATGGGCATAGAATCCTGACTGGAGAGTCGCACTTGAATGAGAGTGTGAAAGGGTGAATGTGACATGTAGTGTTAAAGCTCTTAGAGTGGTTGGAAGACTACAAAAGCGCAATATAAGTACAGTCCATTTATCATTTACTGCTGTGTCTAAGTACAGCACTGCTGGACCATGTTACATTAAAACAATGAGGTAACATCCTGTATATCACGTCTGAGATGCTTACAATGCTCTCAGCCACCAGTGAGGGGAGCTCCAGCTTATTTAGTCAGTGACAAAGATTCTGTGTTAATGATTTGTATCTCTGCAGAACACCTCGAGAAGGAAGTATAAAGGGAAAGGGGTTAAAAAAAGGAGACATAAGTAACACATAGCTGTTCTCAAAACCTCTATTTTCTGGAAACACACGTCTCAAGGTTGTTTGCAGGGATATCAGAATGAGTATCACCGGCTGCACATGACACTGTCAAGCCAACCAGCACCTCTGTCACTAAATCAAACACCGTGCTTTATCTAACTAATGAGAACATGGCATGTGTTGTCCCAGTCAGGCCATTCATTTCCCCTCGCACAGAAAGGAAACAGCAGATAAAACTGTCACGCCACTTGAGGAGCACAGACAGACTGAACCTGTTAGCTGCTTCATCAGCGCCGCCGCAACAAGATCACACAGCCCTGATTGAGATTGTGATGACCTGTCTCTTTTAATCCAGCATGCTCCCATACCACTCCTGCTAATGTAATATTTGTTAACTGCGGACGCCTGTGACTATGCGTCAATTTGGCCCCAATTCTGGCTTGTTTGTCCATGTGAATTGTCCCTGGCTCCGTCTCTGAAGAAAACGACAGCTGTGTTGTAATCAAATCAGCAACATTATCATTCAGAATGTGTGGCTGGAGATAATTGTCGTAACATTTAGCGAAAGGTCTCCACACTTAGCTCACTGAAAGGGAAATGTTGATTGTGGAGTGGAGATGTATAATGATGGTGAAATTGTGTAATGGCTGAAAGACCTCTCTTAAAAAAATAAAGTGTGGTTTTAGAAATAAGTGATCCTGAATGCATCCTTGTCTTCCGTTCAGAGGCTCGGCTTGGTTGACCATATTAGCTTAGCGCAGCGGGAGATTTGCCCCTGCTTTCTAAGGGGCTAAATAACTGCAAGCTCTTCCAGCAATATAAAAGGAACCCTCAGGTCTTCTCCATTTGTATTCCAATTTATATCCCTACAAACAATGAGAGAGCAGGGCCGCACACTGAGCATAAAGTATTGGAAATAATGCACCGAGCGCTTGGGTATTACACCATTGAAAATGTCTCTTTGAAGTGCTGAATATAGAGTGAAAATGGAGCTTTGCAATCTTAGTCTAGTGATGATAACACATGCACTACAGTGGGAATTAGAAAGAAACGTAGCAAGCATGACACACTACTTAATATATTGTGTACCAGCTCAGGCCTAATACAGTTAAAGAGACAGAATATTCAGAGGCTCTCCCCGAGGCCGACGTTACCTTCAAGTACCGCACTTAATGGATATTTGCAGTGTAAAACCTAACTCAATCAGACGAGCGACTTCTTGTTTGTGGTTGCTTTTTGCCGACTTGTGCGCTCTCTTTGTCTACGAGAGAGACGGAGTACGGCGCTGTATGCAAACCTGCGTCCTGAGTGTGATTGCTACGTGTCGTAATGCAGGTAGCTGGGCTGCGTCTCCTGCCCTGTCTCCCATCTAAATGATTTAATATGCTGATGGATGTCTAAGGAGCAAGAAGGTGAAGGCTACTGTGTCTTAGTAAGGCAACTGTTGAGAACGCACACGCTCAAACGGGAATCTACGCACACACACCGATAACTCACGCTTGCATGCAAGCAGACGTAAACAGACTTTTCGCTCAAAGTTCATTAACAAAAGAAGAACTCACAGACAATGATGTTATGAGCCATTGCTTCTGCATTTTCAGTTCCGCTCAATTTCACCTGCTTGGCATCCCTGTCTTGTTTTTCTGCTTCTGCTCTCCCTGCCTCTCTCTGTACTTTCTCTCTCTGTCTCTCTGAATTTGGAGGAGTGATGAGGATGTGTCAGCAGCTTTGACTTGTCAGTCTACCGTGTTGGCAAAGGCCTCCAAAGGCAATTGGCAAATAGTTTCTGTCGGATGAGGAGGAATGCTTTGTGAGCGCTGGGGGAAATGCCATTTCTTCCTATGCTACCTTGTGTGTAGGATGTTTGGTGTTCTCTTTGTTGTTTCAAAGGAAATGTCTGCAAATACTCGACTCCGTCTGAAAGAAATATCCGAGTGTTGTTGATAAGAGAGTAGTTTTAAAATGACAAATCATTCAAAATAAGCTTGATAAGCAGCTTACCAGGAAGACTTGACAGTAACATGTAGTCAGAATTTCAATTGTAGACATACAGTGTGCATCTTTGTTAAATCAAGACGATGCGTTCGCTGTCTACAAGCAGAAGGAAACTGTATTTGTACTGATAATCATTTCAGACAGGATGGCAGCTCTTGTTCTTTACCTGCCAATCAACAGCAAAGCAATCATTAGCTCTAACCTACAGACGACAGGAGCGAATCATTTTCCCATCTTGGCGCTGATTTAATAGGACTGTACCTGTTTATAACAGCTGGCAGCTTTTTGATTTCAGTGCGAGAAGAAGACGGGGCTCGGATTGAAAAATCAAGCGTGCTACCGCTGGAGAAAGACTCCCTCTGTGCAGCCAACTTCTGTCAATCCAGCGAGGGGGATAAATCAAAGGCGTTTCTAAATTTAGCTCTGACACAGAATTAGTGAGACGTTCTGTAGTAGAAAGCAATGGACTGGATGGTGGTTACTAAGCAACTGGTGCTAGGCAACCTTGTTGGTAAGCATCGATTGTGCTTTAGGGGAAGTTGGGGACTGATGCAGGGAGGGAGGGAGCGCTTCAAAAACTAAAAAAAAAAATCTCTTGGCACTCTGTATAATCTGGGCGTTTTGCAGTTGCTTTTCTGGGGAAATTGGGTGGATGTGAGAGCGTTGGACTGCATGGGGAGCTCCTAATAGCTGTTTTCCTTGAAGATCTGTGAGGACATGGTGTCTCTGACAGAAAATAGCGCACGTCTCCAAACAGACAGGAGAATAATAACTGAATTGTCACATTCCAGCTGAATGAGTGCCTTCAGTAATGGCATCCGTCATCATGTGCCGCTGCGGAACTGATTACGTCATCAATTACCTCCCCATTTCTTAAGTGCAGACGGACTGTATTGCATACTAATGAGAGCGCTTTGCATGCGCCTTATGTTTGTGTGTGTGTGTGTGTGTGTTGCATGTCCCCAGAGAAGCCAATCAAACTATTGATTCGTGCGAGTTGTGACAATGACTGATGAGAAAGACAGCGAGTGGGCTGCTCTCTCTCTAAGATTAGAATTTGGATCTTTCTTGTTACAGAACAGATTTGTTTATGCTCAAAAATATTGATCGAGCTGTCAAAGTCTCTAAGAATAACAAATGTGAACTCCTAAATCATTATTTTTTTTCGCCTTCTGTTGCAGGGAAACCAAAAAGACAACCGCCGCCTTTTTTAATAGATGAGAAAATCTTCAGTCCAAGTTGAGGAACACGTCCTGGAGGCGCCGCAGACGGTAAGAGGTGGCTCGAGAACATTATTGCTACATTCATGAATAAAACAGAGCATTAGCGAGCGGACACGACAGGCCAATTTTATTCCTATTAAAAATTCACATTTCTCTGAGAAGGTCATGTGTATGTTGAGACGTAATGCTATTTGAGACGTACTCCACGGGCCGGGGCGGAGCAGTACATCGGGGACTGGCGTGTCAGTGGAATTCATTTTCAGACAGCTCAAATTGTATCACACACACACACACACTTCCTCTGCAATATATTGAACTCCGGGAAAAGCACACACGCCATGAGAGAACATATACACTTCTCCAGGAAACCAATATCGAGCCATTAGCTTGATTCACTACAAGCATCTGGATGTTTAAAGTGGATTTCTATCTTTACACTGTAGGACACATGCGGTTGATACGACCCAAAAATGCTGCCAACAGCGCACCACCTGGATGCCACATTTCCCTCCATAAGTGGTTAAATATAAATAAATGCCCTGGTCCTGCTGTTTGTTTACTTTTGGATGTCGGCTTTGCCCATATTGTTCCTCATTCATCATTTAGAGCAAAGAGAGAGGGATGATGTATGAGCTAATGGACTGGAAACGGAAAAACAAAAGGAAATGGTCAGCACTACAATAGAGAGGGAGTGGAGGCGTGTGACTTATCAGAGGCCTTTGACCTTTTGACAGACGCACTCACAACAACACATTCATGTAGTACGAGTGTGGTATACTGTAAATGTAGGATGCTGTGCCTTAGAATAGTCATCACAGTGAGATTAGCCTCTCATCCCCTGTGAAATAGGCTATTTCCAGCGCTGTGACAGACACACACTCACTGCTGATTTAGGAGGTTTGGCTGTGGCTGCACAATAACAGAGGTCACAAGTCTGTCCTTTTTGTTAGAGGTGTGTGTGTATTGGGGTGGAGTGGTTGCTTGTAATGAAAGGGCTCCGTGAGGGGAACTCAGATGACCCATGAAATTTGGACCCCGTGTAAAACGTTAGTTAATTTTTTTCAGTACTTTAATTTAAGTCCAAACACCTGCAGAACTAATGATATAGCCATCAAACTCTGTGTGTCTGTGGCCTACTTTGTGTTTAGTACTAATTAGCTAATGTTAGCGTGCTAAAATGCTATCCTTTTTAGACTGTTTGCCTTCATCTGAGTGTCGAATTTGTTTCTTTTTCTTCGGATTTTCACTTCTTTTTGAAGTTGTATCTGTCGTCATCCATCTTTTCTTTGTTTGTTCAGTCATTGTAGATTACTGTTTACTTGTAACACTTGCAGAGACCGGAAAAGCAGCCGCTTAGCTCCGCCTACCCTCTCTGGCAGACCAACCACTGCTGGCTGATGGCAACTGGGCGCCGCTTGTGATTTTTTTCCGCTAATGTCGCCACAGACACCCAGTCTGTAATACTGCATATGCACAGGCTTTCATCAGCGGGCCATCGGCTCAATCACCATTGTGTTACCTCATTCTGAGACAGATTTGAGATTATATCTTTCAACAAGCAAAACATTAAACCTGCTGTATGTTACATTAGCATGCAAACATTAGCGTTAGCTCAAACCACTGCCGGGCAAAAATCCAGCCTCACCTAGCCAGGAGCACGGCTGAAGTCTTGGTAGGACTGATAATGCACACATGTTGCCAAAGTCTCAAAATACACCCTCCATTTACCAAACGAACTACTTTGTTTTGAGGTTAATTATCTGTCAGTTGGAGAAGAAGAGGGCAACACATACGACACTACGCTGCACACATACTGTTGTGTGTACTTTTAGTATTATGCAGTTTTTTTCCATCCAGAAACCCCTAAATCCCCCTTGAATAAGCGCTCACCTTTTAAAACTGCTTCCAATAAGCTTTGAATTGTGCAAAGTGTTCTCTATCTAGCATCGCAGGCTCTGATCCTTTCAGTAGATAGAATAATCAGCCCATTCAGTCGCTCTTTTAATCACATCTTACACCTTTTGTGTAAGCCCTGCTTTGTTACCGTCTCTGTCTGACATTTAGGCCGGACAAACTGTGCTGCAATTGGCTAGCTGCTTCTTGGCTCGCCTACACAAAGTAGGAACATGGATGGGCCACCTATAATGGCAAGCAAAGTTTCTTTACAAAGTTTCCTCTCCAGAACTTTCCATGTGATTACGGTGCTTTAGGATGATCGTTTCCCCAATGCTTTGTGATAGTTGGGCATGCTGGCATCACAATATAGAACGTAAGGATAATAATACAGCCTGGGCCCTGTCAAGTCTATTTGTTTGGGCACATCAGCCTGTGCCGTGATATTCTCATATTTTCCCCTATTTCATCAGCCTCTGTATGGACCACTGACCTGCCGTCTGCCGTCTATTTGTCAAACAAACCACCGAACCATTGCTATCAATACTCTCTCACATACTTCCCAGAGTCCTGCTGCCATTATCTAATACGTATTCTTTACATGCATGACACAAAAACAACCATTAAGAAGAAATGCATCTGTGACAAATAGAAAAATAACCTAAATCAACATCTAGGCTTTTACCCTGCAGGCCTGCATGTCAACAGTGTTATATCATTTCTTTACGCTCGTGATTTGCTGTTTATTCATGTGTTAGAAAAGATTAAACTGGCTACATCTCACCAATAAAAAGCTGTTTTCATAAGCTTTATCTGTAATTCATATTTTCCAGGTCAAAATCACCCCGGAGGTAAAGGTAAACCTTTATCCACGCGGCATTAGCATGAATAAAACTAACTTTGAACCACAGATTCCTCAACATCAAAGCCATTCTTCCTCGTCGCATTGAAATGATGACAATACATCTACTTACCATCCCAGTAATGGATGTGATTTATTTCCCCATTCAGAGCCGTGCGATTGTGATTCATAAAGCCACTGTGTTTGTGTTTGAGCAAAAAAAAAAAAGGGTTGTGAAGCGCAACAGAATGCTATCCATCCTCATTAGAGCGATGGGAAGATCACTCATCTCCCTGCCTGAGAAAGCTGCAGCGCGCTCTGTTTTTGTATTCTCCCCGCTGAAACACTCGGAGACCAACTGCACAGCACTCGGCACAATGCGCTGGAATAATCACTGAGCACCTGTTTCATCTTACAAACAGAATAAAAATAGCTGCTTTTCACTCCAGCTAATTATATTTGATTATACAGGCAACAGAGTGATATGATAATCCGTGTTTTTGCGGAGTTGAATGGCGATAAAGAGAGCTAAGGTAACCAATATTGGAGGATAGCAAAGTTTACCTCCTTTAAAATACCTTGTGACATAAGTCATTGTTAAGCAAGAGAAAAAACATTATAAGCGGTAAATATGTGAGAGCATACACACTAAGTCCTATTATCTGACAATCCCCGAGCAAACACGGACTGGTGATGCATGTGTGCAGCGAGATCACCCAAGCTTTAGCCTGCTATCTCGCGAATGCCAATTGCCGTTGATATCCAGCGCCAGACAGAGACGGATGAGGTCGGATTGTTGGATTACGGCGCTGTATCATATCCGTCCGCGCGCACGCGCGTGGGCACACGCATTCACAGCGCCACTCGGCCAAGGATAAAGTGATTTGAAGTTGAATGTACGTCCACGCGCTCGTACATCCTCCTTATCGAAGTACAAAGGCAAATTCAGTTTGCATCAATCAGCTGACCTTGAGGCGCAGAGATGTTCCTGCATGGGTGGACTTCTTCTTTTTAAAGGATTGCTGTGAGAGATAATCTGTTGAGTCCGTTTATAGAAGACTTTTGTATTTAATGCCAGCGTTTTTATCCTTTGACCAGATTATCGATCTATACAACGAGAGAAATCTCTAGGAACAACCTGGTTTATAGACGTATTCTACATCCTTTTTCAAACAGGAGATACTTACCTGTATTTAAAGCATGCAGATGATTGATAGCCTCATCAGACATGATTCTATTTTGATGACTTATATCTTCATTAATATTCTGTAATGACTTTTACTTTCATGCCAGCAATCATCGTGTCGAGGAGGGTGTCACATTTTCTAACGTTGGCTTTCTCACTGTGGAATGAAGCTCCTCTTGTTCCCGTTATATCGTGTTTAATTATCTTTCTCCTCTCACCCTGGCAACACGCGCATGCACTGATAAAGGTTAGATGCATGTTAGCGCACACATACACAATGGAAAAGTTTATATTGTATTATAAATGACCTCTGGGGCATCTCTCCAAGGCCCACACCAACTTCCTGTCAACATGTAAGACTACAGCAGAATTAACAGGAGGCAGATCTTTAATATGCAAGTGAGTAAACAAGGCAGTGTATCATTAACCTTCATTCTCTTGAGAATTAAGTCAAAGGCTCCTACATAAACACGGTCCGTTGGATAATTACGTACCAGAAGCAGTTTTATCAAGCTTGACAATGATTAATACCGCTTGTTTATAGTGTACTGCGTTGAACAGCTTTTTTATCCCAGGCAGATTTTGTCTTGTCATTATCAGAGGCTGTAGCATGTGAGCTGAACCGGGTTGCACCTGTCTATTCACGTTTTGTGCAGTGATCGGACATCTTTATTGCCTCTCTGACCTTGTCCTTCTACCTGGAATTAATCACTGTCAAGAGGGAAGATGTTGTCAAAATATTCAAGGTCAAAAGTTTCTCTTCTTCAATATTTCGGCTCCGAGGTGGGTTACAATATCTTTGGTTCACTATTAAAGTAAATGCAAAGTAGGGATAATGCCAAACATGGAGTCCATTATCAGGAATTAATCGACAGCGTAGAGGCCAGAACCGTCCAAAGCACAGGTTGTCAATTAATTCAGGATTGGACACCTCAAAGGGCATTACCTGATAATACCATGGTCACTTGCTTAGGTTAGTTTTGAAACAATGATCCAAAGTTTTTTACATGCCAGAATTCAGTGTCCTTGGTAATGCCCGAGGGCGTGACTAATACCTGAGAAAATCGTCCTATCAAACCCTGTATTCCTTCTGTGATTAGGTTTGAGCATCAAAACATCTTGGACCAAAGACAATGGGTAGGTCACAATCTTTATCACATTCTGTCATTAGGAAGGGCATCTAAACCCCAATGTTTAAAGTAGGACCAAAGATAATGGGGGATCACATCCTGTATCCCTTCTATTGTTGGTTCTGGCATCAAAACCCCTTCTATTAAAAGTTGGATCAAAGATAATGGGAGATTGCATCCTGTATCCCTTCTATAGTAAGGTTCGGCCGTCAAAACCCCATATTTAAAGTTGGACCAAATATAATGTGGATCACATTCTGTATCACATCCTGTCTCCGTTCTGTGGTTAGGCTCAGGCTTCAAATGCCATTCATTGAAGTTAGACCGCAAAGAACAGGGGGTCACATCCTGTGTCCCTTCGGTGGTTAGGTTCAGGCTTCAAAACCCCCTTTAATTAGAGTTGGGAGACTTTTGTAATCATGGTATCAAAAGGGTTTAAAAACAGTAGATGAGCAACGATTTCTTGTGTCAAAGTTGGACACTAACTTTGTCGCTCTTAAACAATGCCCCCAACTCATCACAGAGGTCTTCCTACCACTAGAGGGCATTAACAACTGAGCATAAACACGTTTTAAAAACGTCTGCTGCTGTCCTTCTTCTTGGGAGGACAGGTTTATGTATACAGTCCATATAAATGTGGTGCAATGCTTGATAGCTGTCAATCATGTGCTAAGTAGACAATTATTATTCTGTAGGAGGAAGCTGAGAAGCTGTAGGCTTTAACACTGTCAGGACTCCAGCTGGGCTCTGTTATTCTGCTGGTTTTTTTTCAAACAACATGAATGTAATCTCTCTGAAAAGGCCTTTCCAGGACTATGATGTAACAATATGAAAGAGGGTGCCGAGGTTAATATTTCTATTTCAAAAAGTGTTGTTTTTGTCCTTCAAATGTTGTCTCAAATGAAAGATAGTGTTTTTTCTGCTTGTAGGGATTAGAGGATACTTTTCTCTTTTAGTGTGGTGGGTCAGCGCTGTGCTCGGACTGCAGGGAGGTGTTAACGAGGAATGACTGAATGAAAATGTCAGGAAGGATACGAGAAGATTGCAAAGGAGAACGAGGAATGATAGAAAGTCGGCATGTCACTTTTGACAAAACTCGGAACCCCTTGTTTGGCGAGAAGCTGAGGATTCGCAATGTCAGGGTGATATTTGAAGTGGGCAAGGCAATTCTTCCTGTACATTCAGTTGATTTAACAGAAGTATTTCTGACTTGCCAAATTGAGGCATAGAAGGATTAGGAAAAGAGGGTAGTGGTAACGAACGCATCGGCCTCTGTGGACAAAGTGGTACGTCCATTGTCTGAAACATCTCGGTCTGGCTAGCTTGGTAAAAGAAAGACGAGACTTCTTTTAATGCATCTTTTAAAAAGCAAGATGTATGGTGTTGAGGTAAGTGTGGGCATTGCTTTGGTAGGTCATATACAGGTAGTATGACATTGAGACTGTTTGAGACCAGTAAAAATGGGCTGAAAACAATGAATGACAAAGTAATTGCAGGCTGATTCTGCCTGGTCAATTGGTTGATTCCTCCTCCCACGAGGTTACTCTTTGGGTTAGTCAAGCAAATCTTTTAAAAGCAAAATTGTGTTCCCTTTCATCGTCGGCACAGTCACTTTTTAAAGATCCAATCGCATTTTAAATAACAAACCTCTTGTTAACAGGTCATTGCAAAACGCAGGCTTTGTCCACCATGAAGAGTGTCTGCCAATAGGTGTTGGTTTGCAGGGCAGACCGGCTTGTCAGACTTGATTTTCACATTCGGTGTCTTCTATCTTACACACACACACACTCTCTCTCATTGGTTCGCCTGTTATTTCCTTCACACAGACGACAGAAAAGTGAACCACACTGGCAGACCAACAGTTTCAATGTAGCAGACTAATCCTGCAGCCTGAGCTCAGCGATGGAGTGCCAAAACACATTTCCATTGACTGTTGCAGAATTCAGAGAAGCTACTGTTTTCATGATATTACAATAACCACTGAAAATACAATAACCAATACGTCATTGTTGAGTGTGAACGAGACCAGATACCAACCTGGTGGATTTAGCTTGGTGTTATTGGCACAAGTCTTACCAGGTGGGTTGACATGTCGTGCCGTTCATTTCACCTGTCACAGGGAATTTTGGGTCTGTCAACAATCCCATTTTCTCTGGGCACTTGGTCCTGGTTGATCGAGCCATTGGCATTATTTTCCGCAGACGAGCTCTGGACCAGGTCTGTCGCTGCCTATTTAATGCTCTTAATGGCTTTTTCCTGCAGCGCACCTGCGATAACAAGCGGTTTAAGGAGTTTGGCCATTAATGTTTGGACACATTACTCCTCTATCTGGCCTTCCTCCATCCAGTCTTTTAGTCCAACAGAGATTCCCCAGACCTGCTGATTCAGACTCCACAATAAGTCATCTGAATCAACATTCAGCTGTCTCTTTAAAAGGCTCTGATGATTGCCCCCCGCTGACCGTTTTGGTCTGCCATCACCTTTAGCCCTTGATCACGCCACCAGTGAAGTTGAGCTTGTTTGAGCAGCAGGTGAGGATGTGCTTTGGGGATCGTGAAGCACAGTGGACATGCTTGTGTGTCAGTTTTAATCAGTGTTGAGCAGCGAAGTTACAGCCAGAAGACGTCCGCCCTCTTAACCTTCTGTTCCAGCTTCCATACTTGGTTTAAAACATTATATCCACTTATATGCATAGCTTTAATGTTTCCATGGAAATGGAAGATGCTTGCTTTTTCCAATGGACCTTTTCGGACAAGATTTGTGCTTGCTGTTGTAAGAAATTTCCTTTGAAGCATTGTGAACTGTGAACGACGTGAGTGAAGCTGCTGTGAATACCCGTCTGATTGAGGACATCGGAGCTCAACTTTTAGATAATCACACATTGGCTTTATTGTAGATTCTTCTCCTCCTGTCTGATTTTTTAGACTGTTGCGCAGACCTAGAATTTTCTCTTTTGTGCAGGAGTAAACAAGCAGCGCATTAAAGCTGCTGATGCCTCTGTGTTGTGTTTGAATGTGAATAAAAGCAGGCTAAGAACGAGACATCCCACAAGACAGAACCCAGAACAAGAGATCATGACAGTTTCTTTTCCTCTAATTTTCTGCTCAGCTTGTGATTCTAAACGATATATTTCAATAATTTAATTTTTATTATATATTAACTGTTTTTGTGCAGGCATGTTCGCAGGCACTGGTTGTCTTACTTTGGTTGCTTCCTGGCAGACCAGGATTCAGATGACGCCAAGCGAGTGTCTGGTAATCTTTTGGCAGGTCGCCCCGTCAATAAGTCGGACCATCTTACACCACTCATTGTGTAGATTCTGATCTTACCAGTGTCAATTCACATGTAACACAACCCTGCCGTGGAGCTGTGGTGTAGATTGGCTCTGTTTTGGTTACATGGTCATATCCAGTGCCAGGCTGGTAAACACCCACACAGAGGTCCCGCAGGTCTCTAGTGCTGCCCTACTTTGATGCTTTATAACCATTGCTCCGCTGGCTTGCATCATTACAGGGCATTCAGAAATATATATACGCACACTCATTCCCATTAAAACACACATACAAACATTAATGCCCACATGCACAACCTTAGCCCAGACAAAGCAGTGAGAGGAGGCCTCGCTGAGCCTCCATTGGCCATGTTCAGCAACAGGAAACAAGCAGGCCAAATAAAACATTTAAGAATCTAGGTTACTGGCACGCATGAATATCTTATGCAGCTCTTTTAATGTGGGAGGGTGACACAGTGATTTGAAGCTGGGGGAGAGATGTTGCACGCCTCTGCACAGAATAACCTGATTTCCGGACGCAGAGATCTCTCATTCTTCTCGTTTGAAATGTGTGTAGTTTTTTTTTAGCACGGCGTTCATCAAGTGGTTTTGCGCCGATGGGACGACGACAGATGTCCATCAGTTGCTCTAAATACATCCTTGTTAAAAACTCATCCATGACTTTAATAGGAAAAAAAAGAGGTTTAAATCGGTGCTGCAGCTTTAATCGATTCGTCATCCAGTCAGGAAACAGTTGCTAACAAACCTGAGGGCAGATTTAAAATGGTAATGTTGTTTACCTGGCAATCAATCATTTGTGAGCGGCACGACGGCCAATCTGTTAGGGTTGATCTTTTCTGCTTCCCTCTGAGACTCGTTCGCCAACGTCATTCACTGCCGGGGATGGACCGTGTGATTCAGGCTTTAGTAGAAGATTACATTTCCTCCGACCGGGCGCGAGTGTTTGGTCGGAGCACACATGGGATGTTATCACCATCCTGTGTGTTTAAAACCTTTCCATCCAGACACAGGCCATTAAATTGCTTTTGTTTGAAAGAAACGATTGCCGGCCTCAGCAGCTGCAGGAGTCAAACTGAACATTTGGGCCACACGTGTAAAATGAGATGCTCTTATTCGCGCATATTGCATTGATGTGAATGCTGGAAGCCAAGATCTATTCAGCTCAATCTAAAAAACAATGCAGTGTATTGTTTTCTGAAACAGATATCAATATAAAATTAAAAAAAAAAAAATTAAACGCCTGCTCCAAGCGCATTTTGAAAATCTATTTCCTGTTGTGATGTGCCTGGCAATGATGCAACAGAAATTACATGCACATTTCATATGTAGATATGTATATATATATATATATATATATATATAGGTACGCAGCAGAATGTCATGTAGTTCTATGATACTTATAAATACATCATGGTGCATTTTGTACCCTATTTAAATTCTTACTTCTAGCCTGACCAATGCTAACTAAATGAACAGATCGCGCTTAATCACTGATCAGCCATAACATTATGACCACCTGCCTAATATTGTGTATGTCCCTCTTCTGCCGCCAAAACAGGCCTGACCTGTCGAGGCATGGACTCCACTAGACCTCTGAAGGTGTGCTGAGGTATCTGGCACCAAGACGTTAGCAAGTCCTGTTAGTTGCGAGGTGGGACCTCCGTGGATCGGGATTGTTTGTCCAGCACATCCCACAGATGCTCGATTGGACTGAGATCTGGGGAATTTGGAGGCCAAAGTCAACACCTTGAACTCGTTGTGTTCCTCAAACCATTCCTGAACCATGTCTGCAGTGTGGCAGGGAGCGTTGTCCTGCTGAAAGAGACCATTGCCATTAGGGTATACCGTTTCCATGAAGGGGTGTACTTGGTCTGCAACAATGTTGAGGTAGGTGGTAAGTGTCAAAATAACATCCACATGCATGGCAGGACCCAAGGTGTCCCAGCAGAACATTGCCCAAAGCATTATATTGTCTCTGCAGGCTTACCTTCTTCCCATAATGCATCCTGGTGCCCAAGGTAAGCGACGCACACACATTGCTCCCTGTCCAGTTCTGATGCTCACATGCCCATTGTAGGCACTTTGGACGGTGGACAGGGGTCAGCGTGGGCAGCGGCTACGCAGCCCAATACATAACAAACTGTCATGCACTGTGTGTTCTGACGCCTTATATCAGAACCAGCATTAACTTTCTCAGAAATGTGATCGTCAATGAGCCTCGGCCGCCCATGAACCTGTCCCCGGTCCACTGGTTTTTCTTCCTTGGACCACTTTGCTAGATACTGACCACTGCAGACCGGGAACACCCCACAGGAGCTGCAGTTTTGGAGATGTTTCTTGCTTCCAACACCGAGGACAAAGGATTCACTTTCTGCCCAACATATCCCACCCACTAGCCATTGTAGCAAGATAATCTTACTCACTTTACCAGTCAGTGGTCATAATGTTATGACTGATCGGTGTACAGCGTGTCCATTCCACAGTAGAGAGTGAGGACAACAGGCACCCACAAAGATTTACTTAGCGATTTAATATAGAATGTGTCCTCCTATAGTAAATAAAATACATTACCGTTGGATGTTATTGCCTCATAAAACCCCAGTGATGAATGTCGGCTTAGCAGGTACTTCACAGCAAGTGTCTTAATAAATTGTGGGAGGAGAGAGCTGGCCTTTAAGATAATGTAGTCCACCATCTCTTTGATCGTTCTGGGTGGGGGACAGGCGTGTGTTCAACAGCACCACTCAACCTCAGCTTTATGGTAATGTAAGTCATAATGGCCGTGACCTTGGAGGCACAATGCACAGTATACATGAAAAACATGTGTTTGTTTGTGCGTGCATGGCTCACATGAGGTATTATGCAGATATACTGAATTCCAGATGATGTACCGCACACAGGTGTTATTAGGCTTCCTGTGCGACTCATCTGCCTTCTGCACAAGGAGTCATTCAGCATGTCCCTTTGTCTTTTGCTCTCCCTCTGCTGTGTTTTCACTGTCCCCGCATGCATCAATGTCAGCCGCCCTCCCCACCGGCTTGTGATTTATGAATCCTATCCTGGTCTGTCATTACCGCCTCCAGAAGGGAGCATTGATGGACCAATATGTCGAGTCTGTCACCAGGAGAATCGCCTCATGTCCACAAACATCATGAATATTCTCGTGACAACCTGTGGCCTGCAGCATCCCACATTCAGATGATATATTAGAAAATGATTTATTAAGATGTTCCAAAAAATATATATAAAAAAAGGCTGTTATTTTATTTTGTAGGTCAGTCAATTTTTCGGCGAGAGGCCCCCCTGCAAAGGTTCTGTTCTCAATTTATCTTCATCTGTAAGTCTGATGTAATACACTGTTTCTGCGAAAACACCTCAAAAATAAGAAAAACAGGGCAGAACAGGATGCTTCTTCCTCTGCTGCTCTCTCTTTTTCCACTGTGTGTCTCGCACCTCGTTCTGAAAAAAACACTTTTACTGACAGTCTCACCTACCAGCTGCTGATCCCAACCATCATCCCCTGAGTAATGGGCATAAAGACAAAAGGGCAACCCGAGCTCTAAAAATACAGCAAACACCATCAGTGTCAAGACAGGAGGGACATCCAAAAAAGCCATCCATATATCCTTCTGTCCATTCATTCTAACCAACACTGAGAGCTTAAACCTCAACTAAGCACGGTTATTTTCCTTAACCATCCTGCATTTTTGTCTGAAATTGCATCTCTGACTTCCTTTCTTTTGTAAAAAACAACCTCTCTCTTTATCTCTTTGTATTTGTATGCCTTTGTGTGCATCGCCGTGTACACATCTGCCTGTTCGTACGTGGACCTGCAAGCATTCTTGTACCCACATGAACTGAAACCTTAGAATAGAAAAGTAGTTATTTGTGAGGGCAGCACAACAATCAGTCTTTTGTGTGTTTGTATGTGACTGCGTGTGTGTGTGTGCGCGCTACCCAATGTATGTCCCAAGGACACATTAGAGCGGATTTATGCACACTATCGGCGGTGGAGTCGACTTGAGGCTGCAGACTTCCAGGTAAACTCTATTAGCCGGCCTTTTGTTGCTTGGATGTCCTTGATCGGACTTTGACTTTTGCTTTGCTACCGCTGACATTCTTTGGAGGCCTTGCTGAAAGAGAAGTTAGTTTCTATCTCGTTTGAAGCATTAATTTGGAAACTTTCCCCAACTCTTGTTTTCATCTCACCAGGCAACCCGAGGTAACAACTTGAACCGCACCTGCCCGGTAGAACCCAGCACCACCAGCGATGATGAAATATTCAACAACTCACCAAGCCCTGGCGATGATGGGAGAGACAGATAACCGGAGGTTTTGTGCTTTCACATCGCCTTGCACACAAGTTGCAAAAGCACAGACGTCACACACACACACCGAAACTCAGTAAAAGAAAAACAAAAATTCAGCGCACACACAGTCCCTGAGCACCGCTTCAATACACACAAACCTTGTCAGTATTTACTGTCTGGTTCTCTCCCAGGGTGGTATCAGCTGTCATTCACAGATAATGCCTCAGATGTTTCCATACCTGTCCCTGTTCACACGCATTCACCACACTGACACAGATACAATAGCCTAAAAGATAGAACCGATGATATCCTGGCTCCCCTATTCAGCCTCTGTCCTCCTCTCAAAGACTCGATTATGTGTAACCCTACGCCCGGGCACAACACCGCAAGCTTGGACCCATTCACCGCTGTTTCCGACAACCTAGAACACAGGATTGCTATTCCATCCACAAGCTTATGCCAGCCTTTTTTTTTTTTTTTACCCCCCTCTCCAACCCGCCCACCTACCGGGGGTGGCATAGGCAAGATGGTGTAATTTATCTGTCAAAAGCCTCATGCCAGAGGGTTGCATTTGGGAATCAGACGACTTTTCTCGGTTGCTCTCGGCAGCACGGCCCTTGATCAGGAATCAGGCCGGCTATTATCTGTAACAGCAGAGATAGGATTGCTCGCAACGTCATGTTGTGTCCCTGACAGCCAAGGAGAGGTGGATTCATCACCTTCTTCAAAAGCAATGTCTTTGAAGAGGCATTTTCTGCTTTTTCCTTCAAGTGGTCCCCATTAAAACACACTGTTTCAGCTGTCAGAGGCCTTATTTTTTTCCCAGTAGCACGGAGTGGAGAGGGACTGCTGAGACAAAGGACTAGTTAGAGGGATAAATAACTGGATGTTGTTTATCTAAAGCTTGGAGCAAGCAATAATTACTCCATAAATGTTAGCAAATTCATACCTCATCTCTGTCCTTCTAAAACTACTTCTTTATATAAATCATACAATGGTTGTTCATCCCCAATAACATGATCAGAATATGTACATTTTATGTGACCTTTCCTGGATGTAGCGTAACGTCCACGTGAAGCTAGTTCCCCTCAGCCCTGAAACACGGCAGGTCTTGGAAGCTGTTCAATTTAATGTAGCTCCTTCGATGGTTGAGATAAACAGCCGATATTTGGCACAACTAATTGATTCCTTATCAGGCCTTTATCAGATTGCTCTGGCATTTAAACTTCCTTTTTCCTCTCTTCCATTTCCCTTCTCCAATCTCCAGCAGCTCAACCCACTTACGGCCCAGAATTCACTTTCCGAGGCATCGTAGTTTATATTCAAATCACATCATTTCCATGCTAGTTTTTTTTCTGCCTCGAAGGACCTCCCACTTGCCCGTTCAGCTTTTTGAACAGATAAAAACCCCTGGAATATCATGAGAGAATATTAATGGAAGAAAGTGATTTCAGAGTTGAGTTGCTGAATAGAAATTGCAGAATGACGTGAGTGATGACTATCGTGCTGTATCTGCTGTCTCACGCCCTTATTACCCTTTCTCTGTTCTCCTTATTCTCTTTCCTGCTTTTTATTTTCATTCCCTCCGAACGCTTGCTGTACCCAAATAATAATTCAAGTGGAAAATAAATATTTTTATGATCATAATGAGCAGTTTAGTTCCACCCTCAAGACTCTATAGCATTTACAGTATCTTATATTTGCACCCAATGTCTTGCCAGATGTAAAACACTGAAGAGATAATGCAATGTAAATTGCTGAGCGAGTGGTCAGGGAAGTAATTCAGGGCTTAGGCTCAGTCATTATTTGCCTATTTAGATTCCCCTCAAGGGAAATGTGGTGGAAAACTCTGATACAGACTGAAGAGCTGAGATAAAAGTAATCTGGCATAAAGGACAGAAATATGTAACCAAAATTGGGCAACAGTTTTATTTCATTCATTTTGCATTTTCCCAGTGATACTTTTGTTTCACAATGAATGTTTCGGCAACCAATCCACTCGGTCACATACCCGTAAAATAGGTTTCAGCTATTCTGCCCATGCTGATACCTCATGTATCAAGTGTATATACACATTTTCTAGATTTTCTGGTTCGAAAATTCCACCTTTGGCTCATTACTTCTTCAACTTTTTAAGTTAACAGATCTTAAAGTGGCAACTCGGCCAACTTCCTCTCTTAGGGAGTCCCCCAGGGTTCTATACTTGGTCCCATTCTTTTTTCCCTCTTTGTGTCTCATTATGTCACATTATACAAAAACTCAAGCTCTTTTTACTGCTACTTTATGCTAACGACACTCAGCTCTACCTCAGCCTAGAGCTTATAACTACAACAAACTAACTGGCCTCAACAATTCTCCTCAGACATAAAATCAAAAGGCTGGAAACTTTTTTTAACTCACTGAAGTCATAATATTTTCCTGCCCATTGATTTACAAATGAGGTAGTTACAAGTTTTATTCAGATCTTAAAGTTTTCAGAGTCATCACTAAAATGCATTTTTATTAGTGGAAAATTTTTCTCTGCCTAACCTTGTCTTCTGTCTTGGTTCTGCGAGAGCAGAGGAGTACTGGAGGCACTCTCAGCCATCATAACACTTTCAAATTGACATCGTACTGTCTTTAGAGTTTTAGAGTCGAGCAGGTGATGCTGTTTATTTTCTACCCACCAACGGGCATCAAAACTGATTAAAGAAAGGGCAGGTTCAATGAGCACTTCCCATCTGCCTGTGGAGAGGAAATGACACATTTCATATCCTGCTCATCCTTGTACATCAGATGTACAGCTTCCCCTCCTGTGCTGGCTGCAACAAAGAGTGAGGCTCAGCCTCAGTTAGAGAATACGCTTTATGTAGAGACACATCAATGCAACCAGGACGTCGTAAAGACTTGAAACAAAAAACAAACCGGTTTCCTAAATGACAATGAAAAGCAAACTGTCACATGACGTCTGATACCGGGCAAAGTGCAGCCTTCATTCAGGGTGATAAAGTGGCTTAATATCCACTGTGTCTGGGCCGCTCTGTTCAGTGGTGCCAGGAACAATTACCATCATCAATAAATGATAAATGCCAGAAGAGAAGAGAGGCTATTTCTCTAGTGAAGAGCTGGATCTCAGGACTGATGGATACTGGACTTTCTCTCCTCTGCTCTCGGTGATAAGTGGAAAGGCCGAGGTTGAGACATTTGAGGGGAATGGAAAAGTAATTCATTTGGGATAATTATCGGGACGACAGCGATAGCCGCAGCAACAACCGTGTAGGAATAATGATCAGCCTCTATGGCAGCAAATTGTGGCTATAATTGCCTTTTTGCTAGCTTTAGCCTCATGTAAACACTAAACCAGAGTGTTTGCATCAGACCTGATATGCTACCACTATGAGTCACCTTGGATGTAATTAACAGCATCAATAGCGCTACTGTGCCTCTGAGTCATGTTTTAATCACCAGTATTAAGACTTATGGTAAAACAGGGTCACGCTGAAGTAAAGAACGATCGTGTCTGTGTTGCACTGCAGATGATTTCAGTCTTTGGAGAGCAATACCAATACCTGATGAGCTGTATCATGTACATATTGTACTCGCTCAGAACAGGTTTTTATTCCAGCTCACTGGATTTATTTCTTCTTCTCCTGAGGCAGACATTACTATAAAATAACTATTTCAGGCCTGTTTGGTTGTATGGGAGGTGCAGTCTGGCGTTATGATGGCTGAGAGCTCAGTCCAGCAATTAGTGTGTTCAGTCAACGCAGTGGTACAACCAGTAAGGAACAAGCATACCCTGTCTTTGAGTATAGATGTGTGAAGAGCCAGTGGAAGAACAAAAGAACATTTTTACCATGCTTGAATCTTTATATATTATCTTTCCACACATCGGTGCATGATTCAATGGTGTTTTAGCGCTTTAGTTCAGAAATTGCTTAGGTAATTGCTATAAATGACTTTCAACACAACTGTAAATTTTGTCACAAATGTTTTTTGTGTGTTTCCTTCACTAAACACCACATATCATACAACAGTGGTGTGTTTGTGGACCTTAATGCCAACAGGTTTAACAATCGACTGCATAAGAAATGGCTAACAAACCATTGGAATTCTCAAGTTCGGCAGTATGGCCTTGTTGGTTTTTTGGAGAAGAAGTGGCAATATTTGGACGAGAAGGTGGTGCTGGAGAGGCGCAAGAGGTTGCCAAACAACTATTTTATGTCTTCAGCTGGCAAATTAGCCAGTTATCATGGTTCTACGTGTAGAAGCTGCTGAGTGGATTCCTTCATTTACTTGATCAAAAAAATTATTGTGGAACTTGACTCTAGCTAGCCCAAATAACCGGTGAGAGAGTCGCAGACAACGAGACATACCTAGTAACTTAGGCTGAATTCATACTGCAGCTAATTTTTCAAAACGGTGTGAACAACAAAAAGTTGCATGATGTTTTTTTTTTATTCGGAACTGGGCTACTTGAATATGTGGTACTAAATTGAAATCCAAAACATGCTTCCTGCATGCGACTTGTATTTGAACACTCAAAAAGGAATTGGTCCACGTTGCTATGTTAATATGCACATTTCCAGGAGTGATACTGTAGAAGAAGAAGAAGAGGACTTACTTTTTCCACTTGACAATTGAGGACAACAACACACAGCATATTTAATTGCTATTTGGGGAGATGCCTCTATCCAATCAAAACTAGAAGGCTCATACCACAACCGAAGCGTGATCGCAAATATTTCAAGAGAAATTTGCACACGTCATTTTCTGTTCACACTGATATCTTACCAGGGTCACATTCTCAAATAGATATGAACAGTGACTCCAAAAAATCAAATATATGAGCCCCAAATTGGAATTGAGCATGAAGGCCTGCAGTATGAATGCAGCCTTAATAACCAGTCTTCATATCGTTATGGCCTACAGTCCTCTCTGCCATGAACTTTCAACAACAATTCTGACTGCTATGAACTTGATGACAAATATAAAAATGTATGACACTGAACGAGCTAACAAGCCTGATATTGCGAGCACAGAATGCCAGCTGTCCATTAAAGCGACCATGCACCCATTACTCGTGATTTATGCCCTAATGTAATTGAAACTAGTGAGTTATGTAAAGCTTCACGCCCAGAACAGTTTAATAAAGAGAAATAGGTAAAGACATTTTTGTTCCAGGCTGTAAACAAGTTTAATTCAAGCTTGTTAATTTGGGCCCAAATGGGGATTGACTCACTTTTGGAGCCAGCCTCAAGTGGCCATCTTTGACACATCTGCATACATTTCATTTGTCGATTGCGGAGGCTGCTGCTTGGTTATACCCTACATACACGTAACAGGCAGCATATCACTTTGACTTAAAGGCTGTAATTTGTGTCACAAACATGATCCCAATCAATCTCATCTCTCTGCGGGAACATCCACCTAGGCCAGCAGAGATATATTTGTCATTTCAATCTGTGACATGTCTCAGTACATGTCATCTCACCCAGCCTGCTGGTTAATGAGACCTGTCAGCTCCCTGTCGCTCATATACTGTATATACTGTATACACACACACACATTCGAGTTTGTGTGCGAGTGCAGACCTATAACTCTGTCCTGACTAACTTTCCCTGTAACTCAGCAGTGAGTTGCTGTTTTATAGCCTGGGTGTGAATTGTCATGGCTACATTTCCGCTACACCGAGATCCGAAAATGAGATCTGTCACGCTTTAATATTTGATAACACTTGCTTACTACTCTGCTGGTGAACCTTGGCTCTAATATAGTCGCTGGAAGCTAGTACCTTGATGAAAAACTTACTGTTGTTTTGCTCCGCGCCTCTCGCGTTCTAAATCAACCTGAGGACTGTCATTTGCTTTTATTGACCGGGACCATTTCTCCTCTCTTTCATTAATTTTAAATGAGGCTTTCTGCACTTTATAGCCTGCTGTGGGAACGGTGTTTTATATTGTTTCCAACGTTTTCATATTCAGACACATGGGTCTCCGCAGACATTAGTCTTTTTTAATGCCAACCACTGTCACATGTCCAGCTCTATTTCCCAAACTACTTTCGGAACTAGTTTTCAAGGAGAACAAGTGTACTTGTTGCAGATATTGGATTGCCATTTCATGTCTGAAAACATTTCCCCAGCCGGCTGATCGATGCAGTTGAGTGTCACCGGTATCGGCTATTATGTGAGTAACCCTGAGGCAGAAGTGCAACTTTCTGCTGCACTGTTTCATTTACACAACACACATGTCAAGTGAATGCCTCCCTTGTCGCGCATGTGCCCTGCACTTATAAACTTTGTTACAAACACATTATTCGCTGTCATTGAAGCGGCAGCCTATTACTGTACGTTTCCCAGCCTCTGACAAACACCGCCACGGTCTCCGCTGACAGTCGGATGTGGTCTGCGGTGATCAGAGAGGATGAGA
Organism: Semicossyphus pulcher; assembly: GCF_022749685.1. Lineage (NCBI taxonomy): Eukaryota > Metazoa > Chordata > Actinopteri > Labriformes > Labridae > Semicossyphus > Semicossyphus pulcher. The sequence continues at coordinate 18,483,267 of NW_027211637.1, forward strand.
TCAGCGGAGACGGAGGCAGCACATGCGTATGCGAACAGACTAATGATCGATGATGTAACATCGATTATCTCACTCAGCTTGGGAACAGGAGAACGACAGCGGTTTTGGACCTGCCATCCGACCACACGTCTCAAAGCAATCAATGCAAGCCGCAAGTCGCGGCCTTTAGTCAATGAGGAGGTTTTTTGATCTTTCTTATGCAACTTTCTTGAATATGGACTACCTTAATGTGACGCTGTGAATACAGAACTCTTTAATCTCCCGTCAACATGCAAGCAGACCTGTCACTCATGTGCATGAGGCAAATAAATGGTTTTACACTTCTCTGCCACTTCCACTTTCCGCTCAGTGGTCATTTCTCATTCTGGATGGACGCTCCCTCTGCTCTCTCTCCGTGTTTGTGTGCATTTACTATGTGCTGCTGCGGGCGTCATTAATTTTTTACGACCATGTTTCTGTGTTAAGTTTTTTAAAAAATAGTTTGTTTATATAACACTTAACAAGTGTCCAATAAAAACAATGGCATATTCAGGAGGAGACGCCGATGTGGATGATGATTTAATTTCCCCACGGTCTGATGCGGAGTCCTTGGAGACCGCTGTGATGGACAACCTCGCTGTGAGTTGTTTATGCTCCAGTGAAATATATTTCATTAGCAGACTTAATATAGCTGTAAACCACTACTCTTGGTTCCTTGTGTTCTGCTCTGAATGCTGGGACAGGTTCCAATACTTGAGCATTGACCAGCATGCTATAATAATAGCCCTTAAAGGCCGAGCAGGGCTCTGTTTTGCAGCCAGTGAATGGCAGCGTCTCGCTCCGTCTTCATCCCAGGTGCGAGGTGGTAATCAAATGAAAATGCAATTTATTTGCTCACTTTGAAACATGATACAAAAAGGCACAGTAATTCAAATCTGTGGTTTCATTTGTTGCAGAGAGGATGACAGTAGTATTCATATTACGCAGTATTTATAAGAAAATGGAGTTGGAACATGGTGGGTTTAGTTCACAGTAACACAATCGTCTCACCCTGCACCGCATCACTAAAAGAGAGAGCTTCATTAGGTTACAGTTCTTTTGCAGTTTTCCATACAGAGCATAATCTCCATTTGACTCTATTTTACAAAACACACATGTGAAATGCATTTCATTTATTTCTCATTCAGTGCGGGTGTTCTGCGCAGGCTGTGACCTAACGCAATAAATAGGAGAGTGAAGGGGGGCAAATTCAATTTCACCTCTCCTATAACCTACACACTTGCAGTAAAATGAGGACGCACACACATAACAAAAGAGGTCTGATATAAAAAAGGGAACAAAAGTCACTATTTTATTAGGTTTCCATTCGGGCTTGTATGTGCATGTGTGGGCTGCAACACGTGTCAAACCGCACACACACACACAGGAGTGAGAGAAGAATAAATGGGTTTCATGAGATAACAAAAGGAAAAGTTGTTCGGGTTTATTGTCAGTGAAGCCTCCACGGGAGAAGTAGGGTCATGTCACTTCTATTTGCCGTGGTACAATCAGACAGGGGACTGCTAGTGCTGCAGGTATGCTGAGACTATCCTCCTGAGGAAAACTCAGTCTGCTTTGTGTAACTGAACAACCTTCCATAACCTCACCTTAACGCTTGTTTTAACCCAAAGCAAACAGGCCTCAACATAAAATTAAACAGCTGTTCTCGTGTCGAAACCTACTTTGTTGGACTCGTTGGTTATGCCAGGTCTAAGACACTTTAGCATTACTTAATCATTATTTCCATAGGAGAACATTTGGTCATTATTTAGATGAATATTCAGTGCTGTCTTCTTATGTCAAAAATGTCCCTTAATCTGTAATTTCACAGTCAAAGTGGTAATCTCGAAGTTTCGTTCTCTTTGGCCGCACCTATGGCGATAAACGGTTATTGTGGGAGCACACTTCCCAGACAGTGTCGCATGTGTGACGTCCACAGTTGGCTCCGGTTGTAACTCTTGATTTTCCTCGCTGACGGTTGCTTTCCTTTTTAGACTGTTTTTGACTTTGGATTATTATTATTTTTGAAGCTGTATCTGTAGCCATCAATCTTCTGTTTGTTTGTTCAGCCATAGTAGATTACTGTTTACTCGAAACACTTGCAGAGACCGGAAAAGCAGCCTCTTATCTCCACCTAACCTCTCTGGCAGACCAACCACTGCTGGGTGATGGAAAACGCGTCGCTAACTGGGCGCCACTTTTGAGGCTTTCATCAGTGGGCCATCGGTTCAATCACCATTGTGTTACCTCATTCAGCGAGAGATAGTGACTTAACAGCATTTATTTACATGAAAATCTTCGAGATACAGGACGCTAAAATCCCCGGACTACCAGACCCATGAACAGTTTTTCCCCCGAGGCTTTTCAAACTCTTAATCAACAAACAAAATGAACAGTTATATGCACCATTGACTTCAGCACCTTTTATCTACTTGCTGTAAAATCTGTTGATTGTTGTGAGGGTTGCGGCTGCAATGTCGATCATGACGGTGCATGTCCGTGATGAAGCGTAAGCAACAATCAAGTTAGTTTTTCTCGCTTAAAACAATTAGGAAAACACAAAACAGCACTGTGGCATGTTGTAAATAGGAGACGTTGAGGCTTGGACCCAGTTTAACAGCGGAGTGTGTTAATCAGAGATAGAGAGACCCAAGGACATCACCTGCAACACTAAGAGAAGATTAATAACAGGGATTAGGCATGCTGTAGTTTGCTGGTCTATGGTCCATGCTCCAGACACAATCATTCACAAATTATTCAGAATGTCCGATTATAATTACCTGCTCCTGAATGCACCACTACCTTTCAGCACCACAAGGGATATCTGCTGCTTTATCACTGGAAACGCACGCTGTAGTAATCAGAAATACTTGTATAAATGTTTTGTTAGGCAGATAGTTAATATTTCATGTAAAAAATGCTGCTGAGGCCTGTGGAGCTTTTTTCATCCGTCTTTGTCACCCATCCAAAGTGTGATTGAGCCTCTTTAAAGCTCCATTCTGCAGGAAGAATGGGGTGTAATGACCACATCCTTAAACAGCAGCCATCACCCATAAATGGACTAATAGAGATTCTCAACATTTTGATAACTGTGGCAGAGCTAGCACATCATTCCCATCAAGTGCTGTAATTTCCCCCCTGGTATTTCCCCCGTCATTACAGAAGCCCCTCTCGACTAAACTGTGAAATATTTCTGCAGCGGGGATCGGCTCCTCCCCGCCCTCAGATCTGTATTCCTGACTGCTCTCTTCGCTTTAATATTCACCAAACATTTTGAATATACCATGAGGCTTGTGCTGCAGCCCGACGGCTCTAATTGCAGAGATATAATGTTCCTCACAAGATTTATGAGCTATTAATCTGTTCATGCGGAATGATTCATGAGTCTCAGAGTTGGGAGACATATGATTAGAGTTCTTCATTTGTCATGGCTGCTGGAGACAGAAGGCTTTAAGGTCCTGATATTTCATCCAAACTGCAGTGATGTTGGAGCCCATCCACAGTATCCTTTTTATTGTTCCTGAGCATGTCCAGTCATGAAACGTAACGTCTGGGGGAATAGGTGCATGTTCATGTTACAGTAGTGGTTAATTTCTCAATGTGTTCGCCCACATGGACTTACAAGACACAACAACCACAACAAGTAAGACAATAACACAATGACAGCTGAAGAACATCTCAATAAAGGTCAAACAAGGTCAAAGGTCCTCAAATATACACAATTCTCTTTAGATATACAACTTTAGCACATCTTAAGAACACACTGTCCCTTTAACAAATCACTGTTACGTTCCTAGTGTCTTTATGAATCCATTGCAACGAGATCAAATCGGACCATTAATACACTTATTAAAGTAACACAACACTTTTCTCATACATGCAACAAACAGGCACTTTACACTTGGTATTATCATGTAACCTGGGTGAGTGGAAAAAAACTGAACAGCTGGTCAAACATGCCTCTTCAAATGCGTCCCCAGTGACCCATTATGATCGGATCTCACTTCCCTGCTTCATGTGCAAATAAACACGTAGCTTCATTCACCTTCTTTAGACCGTAAAAACAGCCAATAATAAAAAAAAAGCTGTGATGCGGCGTAGTGAGGGGGAGGCTTCAAGCCATTTCAGGCGGACAATTCAACAAAGAAGCAAATCCTGCGATGTTAAGAAAGTCAACTTAGGTCCGCTACTTCACATTAAGTTCTGTATATCAGACTCAGCCTTTTCATTGCAATTGTGCACTTCAGTATTCAGTTCTGTGTTGATTATTTTGCTCAACAAATCTTTAAGACCAACTGACCGACCGAAAATAAAATAAACCCATACCAACCGACCGAAAAAAGAAATTAAACCCATGCTGATGGACCGACCGACCAATAAAAGAAATTAAACCCATACCGACCGACCGACCAACCAATAAAAGAAATTAAACCCATACCGACTGACCGACCAATAAAAGAAGTTAAACCCATACCGACTGACCGACCAACCAATAAAAGAAATTAAACCCATACCGACCGACCGACCAATAAAAGAAATTAAACCCATACCGACCGACCGACCGACCAATAAAAGAAATTAAACCCATACCGACCGACCGACCGACCAATAAAAGAAATTAAACCCATACCGACCGACCAACCAATAAAAGAAATAGAACCCATATCGACCGACTGACCGACCAACCGACCAATAAAAGAAATTAAACCCATACCGACCGACCAACCAATAAAAGAAATTAAACCCATACCGACCGACCGACCAATAAAAGAAATAAAACCCATACCGACCGACCAATAAAAGAAATTAAACCCATACTGACCGACCGACTGACTAATATAAGCTGACGATGCTCTGCCCACTGTTCTGCTCTCCTGCTGCACCGCTCATTTACAAATGTAGCACTATTTAGCTGTTCAAGAGCCACACCTCCGCTTCTGCATCCACCTGTGGGTTCTCATTCTCGTCCCCCTGAAGGGACATTTTTATTTTTCATTTATCTTTTAGCTGAGCTTGCATCGAGTCCTGAGGCTGGAGACTAGGAGCCAAACAAACTGTCTTCTTTGCAATCTTTGCAACATCAGTTGGTTGACTGAAGTAATGATTTTAGATTTAAAAGCTGGATGTGCCTCTGTATTAATCTTTAATTTAAGGCTGAGGCCTTGAAATCTGGGTTGTCTGGGATGTTACTACCCATCCTAACACTCATACATACCATGACCTGGAAACAAACTCAAACGAAACTTTTCTCTCTGATTTAAAGAGGTCATTGATTTTCTTCTTCATGACTCCAGGCAGTGTGGAGTACATTATGATCAACGTGCTGCCCCTGAACATATCCCATATAATACGTTTGAAAAGGAAGTTTTATTCCACTGAACATGTCATCTCAGACTTTAATATATTCCTCATTGGTAAGAACTCAGATTCAGTGGATGATTTAAGAAGTTAGTTTGGTTTAGATTTCCATTTAGGGAGTGATACAGCTGGGAAATGCAGTCCAATCTGACCCGTGCTGACCACTGCAGGAGAGCTCTGCTGCTTTCATTCCTTCTTCTAACAGATGGGAAGGCTTACACACACACACAAACGCACACACGCACAGTACTGCTTTAATTTTTCACTTTAAAGCACCATCATGGCGGATGATTTCTGGTTGAGTGGACTTCAGGTTGGGGTTTTTTGCTCGTATTCAGTCATCACACACAACCATGCCAATCTGTTTCTGTCTGCTGCTGACCTGTTTGAAAGCTAAAAGTGCTTCACTCGAGTATTTCCGACATGTTTAGTGGCGTACGGAACAAGGCCACCGTTCATCACTTATAGCCTCTTATAGAACAGAGAGTAATGTTTTTCCTACATACCACAGGTTCAGCATGTGATTGTAGACATGCTCAGTCTCTGCTGCTGTTTCAGTTGGAGTGCATGCTTTTGCTGTAAGCTTTATTAACCATTGCTGCCACTGAGTATCTAAGCATTTATGGTCAGATGATATGACATATTGTATATATGGACCACGATAACTTGACTGTCCATAGCCCTTTTTACGCTGCGGTTCCGCCTCAGCACTTTAACGAAGCTCCACCATCATGCAGCCTTTGCCATTTTACACTGGACCAAGCAACGGCAGCGTAAAGCCGCCCCATTGTGTGTTTTTACATTGCGTTCCGGCGAAGCAAAACATGCACGAGGTCTAAAACAGTGCATGCTTCAAATACACAGACGGCGCTGTTCAGCCCTGCTGGCTCCGCTGTTTACACAGACGCCGTTTCACCTCTGTTACGCCTGTGTTACTACCTCAGAGGCGAAACGACTTCGCCCCACCATTCCACCTCTGTGCGTGCTACATTTAAGATGGAACGTAACAGAGGCGTAATAATCCCGCCTTGAACTGGCAGTGTAGAAGGGTAACGTGTTACACAGCCAAGAACTTGGAAAGAGCAAATTCTGAACGTTGTATTTTTTATTCCCTGCTTTAAGGTTTTATATTGGCAATAAGGCAGGAAATTATAAAATTAAAGTAAAATAAGATAGAAAATAATATATAGTAAAAGAATAATATACAAAGATTAATAATCATAATACAGCAACTCCTTCGCATCAAAACGGGCCAGTTGAGGTGGTTCGTGCATCTGATGAGGATGCCTTCTGGGCCCCTCCCTGTGGTGGTTTTCCAGGCATGCCATTTGGGAGCAGACCCCGGGGTAGACCCAGAGCTCGCTGAAAGGATTTTATATCCCACCTGGCCTAGGAACGCCGAGGGTTCCCCCTGGAGGAGCTGGATAATGTTGCTCGGGAGAGGGATGCCAGGGCTAACTTGCTCCCACCGCAAGCCGACTCAACCATGACTGAAAGAAAATAGATTCCGAATGGATGGAATAATAATGGTAATAAAAATACAAGCACACATTTTAAAAGACTGGTCATTTCGATGGTAAAAACAAGTAAACACATATTTAAAAAATGTACAATTAACATTTCACACACCACACAATCAATACTCCTGCTCCTGATTTATTTCCTGCTCTTTTAAGATACAAAAAGTCAGTAAATGGTTGTATTTTACTTGGATTGCTCGGTATTAAACCTCCTTAAAATCAAAGCATTTAAATGCACCACAAAAATGGTTCATGTGATTTTCAAAACAGTGTGAAAAGTAATCTACAGAGAGGAGGAGAGGAGAGGAGTTGAAACAGATTGTCTGGACGGCTGCATCGTATCCTCTGGGCGAAACTGCCGGCTTCACTTAATTTTGCTCCGAAGCTTACAGTTAGCATGATGGTTCAAAACGAGGGGAGCTTTCATGCTGCGATAAAACACTCCGCGCTGCACTTTAAAGCTGCTCTCTCTCTGTCTCGTCACCACCAAAAGAACGCTGCAGATTAACTTCTAACTGTAGTCTCCAAAAACAGAGAACTTATAAGTGAATAAATCTGTCAGGGCGATGTTGGATCAAACAACTTTTTTTAGAAACACACCTTCGCATCCCATCAGCGTTCACATTTCTGCGGCCTCTCCACCTGCAGTTTGCTAACTAACACTGACTGAGGCGGGTGTGAGTGCTGGTTCTCCGGCGGTTACTGTGGGTTACCTTTGTGTAGACTGAATAGAACATCTGTGATCTAATAATATCCCTTCTACCATGCATATTTCATGTGTTTTCGCAGCTATTTCTCAAGTCTGCTTTGGTGAGTCATTTAGTCATACATTTGGTTGTCACTACATACCTCTGCAAATCATGTTCCATTTCCTGCACAAATTACTGCTCATGTTTAATTCACAGGCGATACATACGGTCTAATTTGACCAGAGTGAATTATTCAACTAAAAGATGACAGATGATGGGAGAGACGTTAGCTCTGTGACTTAATCATACACAAGAATTGAGCGCAGAATGTAAACAGAACATTTGGTCACCAGATTACTTATTACATAGTCCTCCCACTCCAAGAGATGGCCGAGACATGATAAATGAAAGATGACCAATTACACTGTTTAACCAATCAGTGCAGGGAATCATTTAACTGAAGTATTGAACCATGATTTGTAGCACAGCACACAATAAAGTGCACACAGCATTTTTATACTTAAACCATCATCTTTGATGTTGGATATACAGAATATTTAAACACAAATATATACAAAAACGGTGATAATCCCTCTAGTGGCCTGGAGAACTTGTTTTCTTAGTGTGTATTTGATTTTTGCAACTTTGTATGATGTTTCTGTTTTTGTATTTGTTTTGGATTTTACATTAATGAAAAAACAGAAACAAAAACAAAAAATACACCTATGAGAGAAAAGAAAACTAAGGAGCCTGTTATTATCTTGTGCGCACAAGTTATTATCTTGCAGCAACAAGTTATTATCTTGCAGCAACAAGTTATTATCTTGCAGCAACAAGTTATGATCTTATGTGCATAAGTTATTATCTTGTGCACACAAGTTATTATCTTGTGGGAACAAGTTATCTTGTGCGCACAAGTTATTGTGCACAAAGTTATTATCCTGTGCAAACAAGATAATTATCTTGTGGGAACAAGATATAGCTTGCTCCCACTAGATAATAATCCTGTTATCTTGTGGCAACAAGTTATTATCTTGTGTGCATAAGTTATTATCCTATGAAAACAAGATATTTATCTTGTGCGCACAAGATAACATTTTTCACCTTTTGGGACCTCAGGGGCTCCGTAGAAAACACCCCCACATGAGATTTTGAAGCATTTCTCATTTTCAAACCCATTTTTCCTAACAGCATTTTTTCCCTTGTGAGCCACCGTAGCATATAGTAGTTTTTGCATCACAAGTCTAAGAAATAACTATATAAATATTCTATAATAACAGGAGGAGGCATCCATAATTTATAAAAAAAAAAAAAAGGATGAGGATGAGCCAGCACAGCCATGTGACCTATAACCCCTCAGCACAGCTGCACTCTTCCTCCAGTCTACTTAGACCTTAGAGGGCAGCATGAAGAGCAGGTGAGAGGTGAGAGCAGGTGAACGTATTCGTGTATAAGTGGGCTTCACCGACACTTACCATGTGTAACAAGTGTTTATATCTACTTCTTTCAGGACTTGACTGTCCGTGGGATTGAAGGCCAATGACTCTAAACGACCTTATGCTGAAAACTTGCCATACAAAGATCTGATCACCTCTCATTGTGTGTACAAGACAGTCAGTCAGGGTCACAGCCTCCTTCTTCCATTAAAAGCAGCTTAACCTCATGTTATGCCTGTCAGAACTTCAGTACGAGGTTCACAGCCATGACTAATGCCGTGATGCTCTCGGTCTCACAGTGTTAATTCACTGTGTGACAGCACAAGTGTAAACCACCTACATTACAGGCTCCAAGAATGCAACTCACCTGGAAATATACCCAGACATGCCCAAACGATATGTGGACATCCAAAAAAACATATGTTTTTTATATATTATTTTCATATGAAGTAATGTCGTAGTAATGGTTAAAATAATCACTGTTAATTTGTCTTTCCTCTGTAATAATTACAACTAACTTCTGCGTCTGTGTCTTTAAAGAGAACAGGGCCTATTCACTCGAAAAACCTCTTATTGGTCAGGGGCAACAGAGTCCCTTCCTTACCTCTAACAATAAGCAGCCCAGGCTGGGACAGAGCCATGCCAAACAGCCCCGGGTTGTTGCTGACTGTCTGCCAGGTGAGAATTAGGTCTCCTTCTCCCTTACCAACCAGCCAAGCCAGGCAAAAATTAAGGGCTAATTGCTGTAGAGGGGACATACTGGAGATATCTCCCGTTATAAACATACATCAATGAGGGTAATTGGACCTCTCAGGTGTAATCAAGGATCCTTCAGTCTCACCTCGCTCATCCGGCACATCCTCCTTCTGCTAGAGGAGGTTTTGAAGTTGTACATGAGCTGGCAGCAAACCAGCAAAACAACAGTCGGGCTTATATTCAGCAGCAACAGCTAGTCACAGCTTTGGGGAGCAGTCAGAATGGTTTCAGTGGAGCTGGTACCTCAGAGCAGAAAAAGCCCACCAGGCTGTGCTTTTCCAGCTGCGCAGTTACCCCCCCCGAGACCGATGCTCAGCGCCGAGACACACAAAGTGTCGCTCGTGGGAATTGACAACAGCGATCAGACTGCGTCACATCAAACAAAACCACCCTCGAGTAAGTTGTCATCGCCGGCACTGAAGTCTGAGGCGGTGAGATAAAAGCCAGAACCACAAAGTGTAGGGAGTCTTATCCTATTTGTCACAATAAAGCAGGAATTTACTTCAAAATCAGCGACATGACGGCACGATAATACAACATCAGCGTGGTTCAGACAGGTAAAAGCTCGATTATGTGGCTGGTGTAGCTGAACCAAGACAAGTTGATGGTGTTTCTTGTAATAATTCATCAAGCACAGAAAGGAGCATGCAATAGTAGCAGTGTTGTGACCGAGTCATCTTTGCTCAAGTCCCAAGTAAGTCTTGAGTCATTTCGTCCAAGTCTCAAGCAAGTCTCGAGTCACTTTTTCTTGAGCAAGCCAAGTCACGGCGCCGGTTATGTGAAGTCAAGTCGAGTCCTTAGTTAAGGCAAGTCAGGTCCCATGTCATCTTCCACCCAAGATACAGCACTCTTACCTGTCGTATCCGGTAACGAGTACGAGTGATGAGGCTTCTCTTTGGGAAAAAAACATCAGGTAGCAGAGGGCTTTGATGTTGCGTGTTGCCATAGCGAGGAGTTTGACTGACAGCCAGTCATCCAATCATGAAAATCACATACCGGGGAGCTTTTTCAGGCGTCCAATCATGATCCCCAGTTTGCGCTGCATACATACTTGATGAACTTATGACCCATGAACACACTCAAGTCATCTGAGTCATCATACCTCAAGTCCAAGTCGGGTCTCAAGTATTTTTTGTCAAGTCGCAAGTAATCAAAACGGTGACTCGAGTCGACTAGAGTCCAAGTCACCAAGTCTCAAGTCCACATCTCTGAGTAGTAGTGGTGGTGCCTTCACTTGCGCTTGCTATCTCCTGGTTAGTTACCTGTTATGTAATCTCTATTTACAGAATCTAAATAAAAATGTCTGTCGGCAGGTGACTGGATTTTAGTGTGGGGAGTGTTCTGGTTTCTGTACGTGGTGCGTTTGTAGTCCGAGTATTGACCAAAACACAGCAGGCTGTGGCGTATGCACTCAAAACAGTGTTTGGAGAGCAAAAGCAGGCAGAGTGTAATCGGCTGTAATGACATCCCGGCTCCCATCAGCGTCATCTGACAACAATTTATCTTCTTATTAGTCTCGATAAACAGACATCTGCAGCAAGTTGAGCTAACAATCTGTTCTAGATCAAATTCGCTTGACGCTGTGTCACAAAATCCGTTCAGCGTTTAGATTTCCTGACTTCCTTGAATGCATCAAAAATGATCCGCCCTCCGTTCAACAAACGATCATTTTAAAAGTTTTCTCCTCTCGAGGACAGACCTGACAAAGCTTGCATTTTTACTCTTCACAAATCTGCATCATGATGTTGAAATTTTGGCAAACTTATAACCCAGTAATTAAAGCAAATCACAAGAAAAACGGTTTATTTTTCGGGCTCAAACCACTGAAGTAAGTAACTTACTATTTACACTGAAACTGACACTCACCACAAACACGAACGGGCGCTCCTCTGGGGGATTTAATGAACCATGAAATGAGGCCGTTAATTTTGCTGACACATCTGAAGGGGCGAAATTAACTCACTTTTGATCCGAACACACGGTCGCTTCTCAAGTTGCTAACTGGACTGTAAACAATGCAGCACACATAAAAAGGAAGTCTTGGCTGGAAGTCATTATCGCTAACAGCTGGCTGAACTGGACACGCACCGTTGCTCCCAGGGGCTATATCGTCGTCAGACTACCGCTCGCTCCTCGTTTTTTCCTTAGTGAATTTTTCTCTACAAATGTCACCAGTTCATGAATGTGTTGCATGCAATCCTCTTCCTCCATCGATACGGCTGCTCACAAGCAGCTTTATGCCACAGAGCGAATACACAAACCACCATCTGCCTTTCTGCCCCTCAATGACGGTCTTTGAACAATTGGTACAGAAGGGAAGTGGGCCCATTTATTTATATGGCTCATGCATGGAACATGTGGAAAGTCAGTGTAACATGTACCTGGGGTCGTTCTCTGTGTAATGGAGTCATAATCATTGCTTCCCTGGTCATAAATCTCCATCACAGCACCCGGGAACTGTTCACACTCTCTAACTGTGCAGTATGTACCGTATAAAGATAGATGGATAATGATGCAATGAATCATAGAGATAATGATAATGATGATGAGAATAGTGGTGATAGCAACAGGAGATGATGACTATAGTACATGTTTATGGACACATAACACATAGATCTCACTCGAGACACACTCACAGTGTTTTTACCTGATTGAATGTGATTGGTTATTTGAAGGTGAAAACTAATCAGTGTGTTCTCTCGAGTGAAGTCCTGACTGACATAATGGATGAAAATGGCTGTCCACTTTGCACAAAAACAACTGTGTGTGTGTGTGTGTGTGTGTGTGTGTGTGTGTGTGTGTGTGTGTGTGTGTGTGTTTACTGGGTTGTTCAGTAATCAAAAGCAGCATATGGAGAGGGACGGACACCGTTGCAAGTACTGTTAAGAGGAACACGAGGTAGCTGGAAGCAGAATTAGATTGGAAATTTAGGCATAGGATACGCTTTCTGATTTCTCTTTACCACTTAAACCGTAGGGTCGGTTAGTCTGCTGTGATTGCTGTATTCTGCCTGCTGCGCTAAATACTGATCAGCAATATGACTCAATAGAAGCATACACCGATCAGCCATAACATTATGACCTGGCACCTGTCAGTGGGTAGGATATGTTTTGTCCTTGAAGTTGACGTGTTGGAAGTAGGAAAAGTGGGCAAGCGTGAGGATGTGAGCGACTTTGACGAGGGCCAAGTTGTGATGGCTAGATGCCGATGGGCATGTGAGCATCAGAACTGAACAATAGAGCAATGGAGGAAGGTGGCCTGGTGTGATGAATCATGCGTGTGCGTCGCTTACCTGGGGAAGGCATGGCACCAGGATGCTCTATGGGAAGAAGGCAAGCCGGAGGAGGCAGTGTGACGCTTCGGGCAATGTTCTGCTGGGAAACCTTGGGTCCTGCCATTCATGTGGATGTTACTTTGACACCACCTACCTAAACATTGCAGACCAAGTACACCCCTTCATGGAAGCAGTATTCCCTAATGGCAGTGGCCTCATTCAGCAGGATAATGCGCCCTGCCACACTGCAAACATGGTTCAGGAATGGTTTGAGGAACACAAGTTCAAGGTTTTGTCTTGGCCTCCAAATTCCCCAGATCTCAATCCAATCGAGCATCTGTGGGATGTGCTGGACAAACATGTCCGATCCATGGAGGCCCCACCTCGCAACTTACAGGACTTAAATGATCTGCTGCTGACGTCTTGGCGCCAGATACCTCAGCACACCTTCAGAGCTCTAGAGGGAGTCTGTGCCTTGACGGGTCAGGGCTGTTTATGTGGCAATAGGGCAACCTATAGATGATGTTATGGCTGATCATTATATATTGATATAAGCATGTTCATAGATATGTAGACTGGTGGTTTTGTTACCAAATGCCCCCTTTTTCTTGGACTTTGCAGCATAATCAAAGCAGAATCTATCTTTCTATCTATCTTTTTTCGTTGTGGTACAGGAACATGCAAGGGCTTGTTTTCTTGGTGTTTGTGTTTGGCCTGCAGTGTGACTATAATCATAGCCTGCCTTTTGCTTTGTATTTTGTCTCTGTTCTCATTCTGGGTGTTAGGACACAAAGAAATAGTGTAAATTAATGGTAGCAGTCATTATGTGTGGGGCAACAATTCTTGTAGGCTTCAGCTTGTTTTTGGTTCCCTCCCCGTCTTAAACTGTGATTAGTGGATTTTGGTACTTTGAGTATTATGTACTAAAGTGGACGAAGAATTTGTATTTATATTCCAGCATCTGTGTGTATGTGTGTGTGCCAACATGCACACCTGATGCCACGCCTTAGCAAGTGGATGTTGGTGTGTATCTTCTAGTTCCTGTTGTCGTTTTTTCTGCTTAAGGTTTTGCTTCAGTTGGGTTTAAATTTTAAAACGAAAGTCTGTTGTGAGACCAAACAGTAAACTCACTAGCTGGCTTGAAACAAGCCACCTGTTCTTACAGAAACAGCTGTGCTGCATTGGGACAACAGCATTGGGAATTTGTTACTGGTTTCTTTGCAAAGTGGTTTAGATCAGTTTCATGAATTTTAACTTTGGTCTTTGAAGTTTCCTTTTTTACACATGGACTACACAAACCTTTTTTATGTGGTTTGGGAGAAAGATGATCAAAGGAAGAAAAATAACAATATGCAGAAAATTCACCATAAATCTTGCAACAAAATCTTCAACAGGTGGTCTTTGTTGTGGAGTTTATAATTATTTTGCCGTTTAGCTGTCTTTGGGTTGCTTATCTCTTATCTGTAATTAAAATAAGATCGCCCTGGCTCGTTTTCCCAAACGTTGTAGTGATAAGAACTCCGGGCTTCAGTCCAGGTTAAATCCAGGTTTGTGAAGAGACTGAATAATTGATCTTTTTAATATTTCCAAGCAAAGACAGGATTATAATACGAAACGTATCTGTTACAAAACCTGCTTCTGAGCCGGCAGAACCACCAGAACTTTCTGGGCTTACATCGGATCAGAGGATAATTAAATTTGCCGTTCAGATAAGAACTCTCAAAGAGGGAAAGAAGATCAGACTGCAGGGAGAATCCTCAGAAATTAACCTTCATTAACCTGCATACATCATACATTCTAGTGTTCTTTCCATCCACGGCAGGACCACACACCAATACGCACACAGAATTCTTGAGAATTCATTATCCCCATGATGATACTGAATGAATCTGGTTTATTTGCATGCATAATGTGTAATTTTCCCCCTGCTTTTTCCCTTGCGATGGTCTCATTGACAAAGAGCCGAGAACATTGAAGAGAGGCTAATTATGGACTCTGTAGAGGACAGGTTATGAAAACACGGCCTGTTCCCATCTTACATATACAGTAATTATGCTCCATATGCCATATACGACTAATCAGAGTTATGTGTTATGATAATCTATTACGTTGTGGTGCATATCTAATGCAGTGTGACTCGGGTTGTGGTGTCCCGAGTGTATGCCGACATGGTGATGCAGTTTTGGCCTTTGAGGAAGTGTCCTCAGTGGTGGAATTATTTCTCTCTCTCTAGAGAAAGTCAAGCCAATGTCACTACGCAGCTATTGTAACAGATCCAGACTAATTTGCCGGTGCGAAATCTCATGAGCCTTTTGATTATTTGGGTGAGTACCTATCTCTCCGTTCCGATTTATTCTCCTGGAGTGGGATGAGGAGACGGGATAAAAGAGTGGAGCAACAGAGGCAGGGAAGGATTGATGAGATGGAAAAAGAGAAGTCGATCCCTGACTGAGAGCTGGATCAGTCAGCTGTGTTTGCTTCTCAGCTTGGCTTCATGTTGCACACACAAGGACGCAGCACACATTGCACAAAGTCACTCAGCAGGCTTTGGACAAAGACAGTTTCTGCACAAAGGCTTGGTCAAACTCGGGGAGCATTTGAGCAGAACAATAAATGGTCACTGCTCGCACAGTGAGATCAGAAACTGGATTAATGAGCAATATTTTGGTCCTGTTGAGAGGTCTGACAAAAATTGATACATTTTCTCACTTTCTCTGTTCCTTACTCTTTCCTACTCCGTCTGTTTCTGCAGGATATGGTTCAAAACTGGCAACACTGTCTCAGAGAAGAGTAGGATATAGGCCTGTCAACCCAAGCCATTTCAATGCTTTGCTGAATTTAATCACTTTCCAATTTTAAATAACCGCCTGTGCTGTAAAGCATAGTGGGTCTTAAATCCATCCATCCATTATCTATACCACTTATCCTCTTCAGGGTCGCAGGGGGGGGGCCTGCCCCAGCTGTCATTGTGCGAGAGGCGGGGTACACCCTGAACTCATCGCTAGTCAATCACAGGGCTGACACATAGAGACAGACAACCTTCACACCTGCGGGCAATTTTCACCAATCAACCTAACGAGCATGTCTTTGGACTGTGGGAGGAAGCCGGAGTACCCAGAGGGAACACACACGCACAGGTAGAACATGCAAACTCCACACAGAAAGGCCCACTTTGTCCGATCCAGAATTCGAACCATGAACCTTCTGGCTGTGAGGCGACAGCGCCATTGGAGACCCATAGTTCTTTGTAAACTATACAAAGCTAATATATAATTCAGGCTTTCAGATTGTACTGTACCTTATAGACAGTCAGAAAGCCAACCTAATTGAATATCAGTTACAAATCTTATCACAGCCCTCCATTGAGTGTTCTTTTTCGAAGCAACAAAAGCTTAATTAATCTGCTGTACTGAACCACTCTCCATTCAGAACCCTTGAAAGTGAATAAAAGTGAAATGCAGGTCGCCTGAATCTTCTAAAAAGACCTAATCTACAGAATAAAAAGTGTTAGATAATCACTTATGATTGTGGTGACCCCTTTAACTCAAATGACCGACTGCTAATGACACCACCCACAAGAACAGCCACCACATCCACTCGAGCAAAAGCGAACGCTCACACATGTAAGCAGGAACACGCTGATACGCAGCAGGAGCCTGACTCTGTGGAGAACACTCAACTCTTACTGTAATTATTAGTGTTGAAATGTTTCGCTACATTATTTTTGGCCCGGACTGTGTGAGCAAGCAAGGTCGATCAGTTCACCCTGCAAAAACAAATCGCTGCCATCATTTTAGTTTCAGTTTCTACTTCACTGTATTCTCTGTAACTTTCGCCGTGCTGCTACAGTGGAGTACCACACACGTTCAAGTTGGGAAATTATAGGCCTTTGCTGGCCTAAACTCTACAGAAATAGCTTGATTCTGGTGGAAGTAGCGCCTCTGATGACTTATTCTGGTAGATACCAACGTATTACATACACCAGTACTATCAGCCCTGGAATAAATGCTACCCTCAGGGATTGTATAATGTTCAGTTTTTGTTGAAACTGCTCCAAAGAGCTGTTGATTCAATGTTTTGGTCATTTTGGAGGCTGTTATTTGTAGAGCTGTTGAACTGTATTGCGTTATACTACTTCACTACTCTACTTGAGCAGAGTAGAAACACATCTCATTATATCCCAGTACAATTCAACAGCACCACATGAATCAACCCCTCTCTGAAACAGTTCAAACACACACTGACCACTGTTAGGATTGTTTCATGGCTGTTGTATTAAAATACAGAGATTGTACACAATCAACTGGCAGCTGAATCTATTTAAGTATGTATTTTGAGCATATTTTCTTTTTAACCAGTAGTTATGGAGAGAATACAAACACTGTGCGTGTTTCCTTTTTCTGGAAAAGTATTTGCCACTGTAATGTAATTCAAAAAATCAGCACTGTATGCTCAAAAATACTACGCATGAGTGGTCTGACTTTTGGTGACAGAAAATTATCAAGATTTCTAGCGCTGATGCCATTGACTATATTTACACTGCAGCCATTTTTCTCTGATGTCACTCTCAGGGTGAGAAGCTCATGCTGTTCCAATATCGTAGGCTACTTCTGTGTTCAAGGTTATAGGTGGTATAGCTACAGCTTATCTGACAAATAGTGTTCATGTCAGTATTTCTTGATAGATCATCAATTTAAAAGACCATTACAAAATTAAAATCTGGAAGGACATTGGATCATATTTTACGTAAAACATGCATTTTATAGCCTATTAGCTTCCGCTACACTACAGTTAAGATTAGCATACAGTCTCTTACGTAATGATATTAGCATTAGCGTGGAAGTGGCTGAAAGCTACTGTTCGGTAGTGTCACGTTTTACAATAGAAAAGGTGAAAAATCCTAGCTTATATAGAAAATGTAATCTTAGCTAGGAAGTCAGTAAATTCTGGCTAACATTAGCTAAGAGTTTTGGCTAGGAAGTGGCGGAATGCCGGTATTAGCTGTAGAGCTAATGTAATGTTAGCTAACATAAAGTTAGCTAGAATTTACTACCACTTCCTGGCTAACAGTGTTGTTTGCTTGGAGGTGGTTGAATGCTAGCATTAGCTGTCTAGATAATGTAATGTTAGCTGACATAATGTTAGCTAAAATAAACAACCTTGTTTGCTAGGAAGTGGCTGAATGCTAGCATTAGCTGTGGGGATAGCTTATGTTGTTTGTCCATCCTTTACGTCTGTCCATTTCTTTTTCAATTATCTTTTTGGTTGTTTATTAATCTGGAATCGTTCAACTAATACTTCTTTGTCAGATGCCTGACATGTACACCACTAATAACCTTGAACACATCACTACAACATTATAACAGGAAGTGGGCTTCCCACTGAGTGTGGCATCAGAGGAAAATGGCCATTGTGTGATTATGGTGAATTATGTGATTTTCCATGTGTGTTGAGGTATAAAATAGAGACTGTTTTAAACTTCTCTCTTAAGGTCTTTTGTTCATTCTTAGCAGAAAGTACAACGATTATAACACTATGAATGCAATCCGTCATCCCCATATTTAGTCAACTATAA
The DNA here is from genome assembly GCF_022749685.1 of Semicossyphus pulcher. Taxonomy (NCBI): domain Eukaryota; kingdom Metazoa; phylum Chordata; class Actinopteri; order Labriformes; family Labridae; genus Semicossyphus; species Semicossyphus pulcher. The sequence continues at coordinate 18,501,893 of NW_027211637.1, forward strand.
CATCTTGCCTCTCTATAGGCTGTACAGATGGCTTTTCACACAGCCTTGCGAGAGTAGGCAGTCTGAACAGATATAAACATTTTCTCCCTTGTGAAGTGGTTGGACATCATGTCATATGAACTAGTTCTTTTTTAGCATAACAGAGCCCTCAGGCTGAACTGAGTTTCATCCTACTGAGACTTCTGTTTGGTCTCTCAGCCTTTCTTTGCAACCCTCTTTCTCAAAGAAAAAAACAAATCACAGGCAATTTTCTCCATGCCGTATTCCCCATCTCAGACCTCTTCCTCACAATCACTTTTTTGGCTCAATTCTTCTCTTATGGCTGACAGTACTGGGCCAGCTGTGTATTGTGAGACCTGGGACAGGCTGCATTGTGACAGATAGGACTCCCACTTCCCTAATATCCAACCGCAGGCGACAGCAGCTCCGACAGAGTGTAATGGAAAACCTGTGTTTTGTCCGCAAACTGACCCTCGTGCTCCTGAGCGAGAATGAATGCTCCCCACTGCAGCACCAAATCACGGCCAGATGTCATCAGTGGTCTGGATACAGGAGGCCCTGGGGCAACGGTCAGGATACCCTTGTGCCACACTTCTGGTGTTTACATCAATGTGAAAAATGTAAAAACTGGAAACAGATTGTCTAAAGAGATAGCATTCTCACTCAGGCCTCAGTGCCCACGACGAACGCTTAGCCTACACAGGGCAAAGTATTTCCTCTTCAATATTTCAGATAGAACCAAACATGGGCAATACTTGTATAAGTTTAAGAACGTTTGCAGCAACTGGGCACCAAATGTTGGTATTATGAGCAAAAGTTTAGTCACGTAAATATTAAATATTTGCTTGGAATAAGTTGCAATTTTAATCCCCTCACAGTTATTGCTAAATCATTTTTACAGGCACAAGCTTCTGACGAGTGCCATCCCGAGAGCATGATTCAAACGAGCTCTCAGTCAAAGCTACATTGGCTCATCTGGACCCCCAACACATCCACATACTGAGCTTTTGGCATTACTTTTTCTCCACTGCAGAAATACATCGCACACACACAGACTACATTAAGAGGCCCTGCTGAGGAATAAAACATCCCCTCTTCAAAGTGAATCATGTATTGTGATACCCCTGCTGAACTAATCTGGACTCTTGTTGATTCTTGATTCTTGTTTGTGGTTCTCAGCATATGGTTGATTAAATGCAGACGCCCTCCTCTATACGATCGTCTGCAACGCTTGCCTGGCTTACGGAGGGCTTAAGGAGAGGAGAGGAACACATTTTAGGATGTTTTTCTTTGGTTTCAGAGCACTGACTTGTCTTCATGTATTCATTTTTGTGGGTTAATGTTTGGCTTCACATCTATCAGTGTTTTCCACTGCCAGAAAACAGCACTATCAATCAATCAATCATTCAATTTTTATTGCCACAACAGACGTTATCTCATGACTCTTCTACATTTAAAGCAGGTTTGCACTTTAATCCACCAATGAGCAGACACCTGGTACGGTGGCAAGGAAAAACATCCTTGCATTGCACCCATTGGTGGACAGCCATCTGCCGCTGTCTGACAGTAGAAGTACAGACAGCAAATATTACAACAATAATAGAGACCTATGGTAGCCCTGCCAATGATGGAAGTAGAAATGACTAACATTAGCTAATAACAAGTGTATAAATGACAAGTATGACTGATCATAGTAGTTGTGCCAGTGGAGGTCAAGCAGATCAACGGCAGCAGGCGGTCCACAACACCGAAACCACCACTCGTCCCTGCCGTGGTCTGGCTAATTTAAAAGACGTGAATTAGTTGAGCTTTGAATGCCACATGATGACTCGCACTCCTTTTAACATCCAGAACTAACAAAGAACAAAATATGTCCAATAACAGTGAGGCCTGGATAGTAACATTTGCAGGCTTCACCCTCCACAGTGGGATGGCAACCTCTGACCTTACAGCCCAGTTAGTGTCCATCAAGTACTACTTCTAGGCTTGACCAGACACGGAGATTCAACCGGATGACTGCTCTCCCCCACAAAATTACTCATTACTTCCGTCCCATCTCATGAGTCCTTTGTGGAAGGCCTTTAGCATCACCCCATCTGTGTCTGAGTGCTGGCCGCGGTGTCCCCTGTTAAACTGTGTTGAAGGGTCCCGACACCCTTTTGGAGCAGCTGCTCAAACTTATTTTACAGATCTCTCTCAAGCTGTTGAGAATTGAGAGTCATTGCTGTGTGCTTAAACCTCAGTTTAGATACTGAGTGGCTCATGTGCCCCTTTGGTCACTATGAAATGTATGCTTGACTGAGCCTGTACAGATAGGAGCATATTTCAGGGCACTGATAACTAGAGTGGCCTCGACCTGAAAGCATAGGACAAGAGTAACTCCTGATCGTGTTTGTGGATGTACAACCTTTGTTTTTTGGAAATTTTATGCAATGTCATTGTTTTTTATTTGTTTAATTAATCGTTTTTTGATACACTTTATTATATTAGTCAGATTATAAAGCATGTTTTTTTTTTTACTTGCAAATAGTGTTGTCAAGACCAACTACACCAGTCTCTGCAAGCAAACAGTAATCTACTATGGCTGAACAAACAAAGAAATGATCGATGACTACAGATACAACTTCAAAAATATTCTTAGGCAAACAGTCTAAGAAGAAAAGCAACCGTCAGCGAGGAAAATCAAGAGTTACAACCGATCTGGAAAGTGTAACCCTGCAATTGCCATCTCTCGTCATAAGGTGCCGCCAAAAAGAACGAAACTGAGATCTTCGAGATTATATCTTTAATTTACCGGGGGGGGGGGGGGAACCAGCACTGTCCCGCATGTCGGCGTGTTTAATAGCAGAACAGCTTCTTGTGTTGGTCTGAAGCAGACGTTCACAGATATGTAAACTTCAATGACTGTAGTGATTGTTTTAGTGACGTCTCCTCTTGCCGTTCCTCCTCTACTCTGCTAATCCGGAACAGATCGGCTGCAGGAGCCGGATTTGTCATCCTTAGCATCAAACAACTAATTTTACCTAAAGTTGCCAGAAAAATGAACACATGGACGTTAATCAGCATAAGAACAATGACAGAAACCATGTTTGAGAACAATTTATTTGGCGTGTATTTTGATTTTGTAGTTTGACTCATGTCCCATCTGTTAACATGGAGGAGGCGGGCTTTATGTCCTATACTACAGCCAGAGTCTATGATCGAGACCAAGACAAGACCAAGACGTGGAGGGCTTGAGACCAAGACAAGACCTGTAGCAGTTATGTCAAAGCTGACATTAGCTAATGTTGATGTTATATAACTTATTATATAGCTATATAGCACAATGAGGCCAGTCTCATCATTGTTTATCGTATGCTGCACAAACTGCAACTTAGGAGTAAAAATGTGTTACCTACGTCTCGTAATATGAATGTTTACTAGCTCACTGTTTTGTAATCACGTTAATGATGTTACATATCAATGCATATGCCTTCTAGTGACACCCACGCTGACCAGTTGTGAAATGAAATCTTGAATCATCTTCGTCTGAGACCAAGACAAGATCAAGTTAAAATGTGGTTGAGTCCGAGAAGAGACCTTCAAATCCTTGGATCGGTCTCGAGCCTTGGACGCTCTTGAGTACAACACTTCGTGAAAAGCATATTTCTAAAAAGTCTATACATCTTAAATCACAGAATAATAATTCTCTAAGTCTTATCTGTCTGACAGGTCCAGGCATTCAGAGTAAGAGACAGGAGAAAGGCAAGTGAAGGACACCCCTCCACATTTGTGTCATTTCATGATAAGAAACCAATTTCATAATGCACCTGAGAGTGTCATATAGCTCCTCCGGACCTGGCAGTATGAAATGTCCTGATATTACACACAAACAATGGTCCTTTCTTTCAAAGTAAACACAAAGGATCCCTCACAGAGGAGATCCACTGATTACAGCCTTAAAGGAGCAGCGCTGCATGCTGTTGTGCAACGCTGATGGCGCTCCATAACAACCAACGACCGTAACGACCATTTGCATTCACAAAGCAACTCAAGGAGACTTTGAAACACGAGGCGTGCAGCTAGTTAGCAGGCGCATGTTATCTAACCATTACTGCCTTAATGCTGGAGCTGAGCTGAACTTCAAAAGCCGCTTCGCTCTCGCTTGTCACTTTAATTGCCGCTTTATCTAACGGGATCTCTTGACAGACTTAGAAAATGTCAGCAACCACCACATTTAATTAGTTTTAACAAGAATACAGAGGGGAATCAAGTTTAATTAACTCAGATGAATTATTCCATCGACTAGAGTTAATTTGTATTTAACACAGCTGTATTGTTTGGCAGTTGTGTTATTTACTATATGTTCAGGCCTGTTATGAAATTAGTGTTTATTGCTGTTGCATGAAGCTGATAGAAGTTGACATTTAAGCATTATGCTGTAATTTCCTGCGGATTATCAAAGATTATGACTAAAGAGCATGCACAACATCTTTAATGTATAATTACACTGCATAATTGGCATCATCTACTTATTAGTGTTGTGGTTTAGTAAATAAGACTGGATAATAAGACAGTGACTGGCCCAGGTCCAGTTACTTTCATCAAATGTGAGAGGCCCTCTGAATATCTAATCTGATATTATGCAGAGTAGTTCTCGCATCGCAGTCATCTATACTTATGTTGTCTTTAAAACTCATCACACAGTGGAACTTTTATCGAACTAAACACACACTTAAAGTGACAGGGTCCAGTTTATGTGAGGTCACGGGTACATAAAAATGTGTATGTGACGCAGCCTGAGGTGTTCAGTCTGCAGTGGCAACAGTCTGATGTTCTTACTGCAGCTGTCTCTCAGAAGACCAGGGTATGTGTGTGTGTGTGTGTGTGTGTGTGTGTGTGTGTGTGTGTGTGTGTGTGTGTGCGTGTGTGTGTCCTCTCTCCTGAGAGCTTCACAGTGGGGGCAGCACCTAGACAGAGGTGCATCGTGCTATACAGTGTGACGTAAGTGCACAGTGCTGTCCAGGACCTGAAGCAATGCACGGTATTGTGAAAGGTCATGTGTGTGCGTGTGTGTGTGTGTGTGTGTGTGTGTGTGTGTGTGTGTGTGTGTGTGTGTGTGTGTGTGGCTTCAAAGGTCTTTCCCTACATTTTGGCAAGGATGTTCTGATTACAATCATAAGGGTCAAAAGATGTAAAACGTTAATTTATACCGACACATTACTGCAGGCACACACTTGAACAATACAATACAGTTATTACTACTGTGTATTGTGTTATATCTTCCATAGTACTTACTGTTTACCAAGTAAAAATAACCACATTAAACCATAGAACAAATTTGATGCTCAGATGAAGGCAATCAGTCTGTAAAAGGAAATTACAAAGTATTTACAATCCATCATTGTTTACCTCCATGCTCGCTAGCCTGCAGTCTTGTTTTGCCCTGCCTTTGCCTGCACATTGCTCCTTATCTTGGGGTGTTATTGCCACCCGTAGATCAGTGGTTTCAGATAGTGTGCAATATGTAGCTCTGAAATTCAAGTAGTTGTGCTGATCCCTCTGAGGGTGAATGGTCTGCAGCTCTCTGAGGCTTTAGGCATTGTTTGGGTTCAACATGAGCTGATCCTTTCATTCCTGCATGTACAGTACCCAAAAATGTTTTTTTATGTTGTTAAAAGAATTCAATCTAACAGAACAGATTTTATTTTAAGAGTTTAGTTACAATTAATAGGTGGTTCGTATGGATTTTGAGACGGAGAAAGATCAAGTAACGACCGTATGATTTTGTATCCTGCTGCTGGATGCCACTTTCTGAGTGAAACAAACACTACACGTATGACTCCACATGCCTCCTGCATGATCACGCACCTATCCTCAAAAACACATGATACCAGACAGAAAAATGCAGCAGGCACGTGAAAGAGAAATCTGCACAGCATTCACCTGGGAAACTGTGAGAGGACAGCACTGGTAAAGTCAGACATCTAAACCCTGAGAGGGAATTAACACGTGTATACTTTGATTCTCAAGTCTAAACCTACTGTCATCTTATTATAATCCTTAAAATACCATCGACCTTATTTGAATGGACACACTTCTGGGAAACATTGAAGTTTTAAGCCCTTAATCTTTACTAAATCCCCATCATTACAATGGTGTATCTATACAGTTTGCAGGGCTTTATCTCTGATGATAAAGCACAAAGGCGTGATGTCTTTGAATATAAATGCCTTTCTCATTACCCCCTGGGCCAGGATTAGTTTACTCCCCTTAAGACCTTCTGCCAAAACTTTATTACAGTTTACTTTTTGACCAGGGCCCTGCCAGGTAAGAGCCATGGCCAGCCAAGGATGATGCTGCTGTCCCAGGAGGGCAGCAGACTGTGGAAAGTCTCAACACGTTGAGCTGAGTCTGGAAGAACACAGAGGGGGCTGGGTGCAAGTCTCTCCAGTATAAAGCTATGATAATGATGAAATCTCCTGGGGGGGAATGCAGGCTCCAGCCTACCTGATCAACCACTTCAGCCTATGGGCCTGTGAAATTGACACCAACCCACGAGGTAAAAGTCTAGTCGGATGGAAAAACATGTCTTTCACCTTGAGATTTGACAGGATGGGACAGAGCAGAGCTTTCCCTTTCATTAATGCTGCTGCAGTATAACTCCACTGCAGTACATCCGCTCTCTGCTTTGCACAGCCGAGACATTTACTATTCCTGTAAAGCGTACAGTACATGAGCATTTTATGAATAACATATTACAAGATTTATTATGAAGCTCCAGGGGGTGGAAAGTGAGGACGGGATGAAATATTCTGTTACTTACTCAAATTGAACTGAAGCTGAAGTTTGTGGGACTTAACTCCTTGTCTTTAAATTGAAATAAAAAGTGAAGTAGAGTCAGGTGTTGGTTTTTCAGCTGGAGATAAACATTAATAAAGTTGATCGCTTACACGTTAATAAAATGATACTATACCAGACCTTAAAATGGGTTAGTTTTAACAATTTGTCTTACCTTTTGCACCCTAAAGCTACATGCCATTGTCGTTAAAGTTAAAGGAAATCATCCAACACATAATCCTTTTTAAACCACAACCTTTTAGTATACAAGCCATAGACTGTATAAAAAGATGGACAACATGAGAGATCCTTAAAAGTGAAGCTATAACGTTTCCAGCGCCCCCTGCTGACTGGCTGCAGTATAGCTCATAAAGCCCGCCTCCTCCATGTTACTAGATGGGACATGAGTCAAACTTTAAAATCAAAAGTACACGCTGAATACATTTTTCTCAGACATGGTTTCTGTCATTATAGTTAGTTCTTATCATGCTGATTTACGTCCAAGTGTTAATTTTTCTGACAAGTTTAGCTTTAATTGGTTATTTGAAGCTGTGAAAATGATGATTGACAGCTCTGTTGACAAATCCGGCTCCTGCAGTCGATCTGTTCCAGATTAGCAGAGTAGAGGAGGATCGGTGAGAGGAGACGTAACTAAAAAAATCACTCACTGAAGTTCCCAAATCTGTGAATGTCTGCTTCAGACCAACACAAGAAGCTGTTCTGCTGTTATACGTTGACATGCAGGGCCTTTGCGGGGGGGTTTCCCAGTAAGTTAAGTGTTTGTTTTGGGTGGCAGAAGCGGCTACGGCAGCTCCGACCGCCAATCTCTACTGCGCAACTCTGCCTCCAAATGACGTCACCAGCCCAAGATGGCAGCGCCTATATCACGGGGTATACTTTGGCTTCAATTTCGTACAATGAGAGCAGATGGAGATGCCTCGTCCATCTAGCTAGCGCCAGTCTTTATGCTAAGCTAAGTTAAACTACCGGAAAAGGAAACAAAACATATTTCCAAAAATATCAGGCAAGTAAGAAAGTGCTTCACTCAAATATACTGTATGACTGGGGAAATTCCCAGCAGCACAAGCAAATGTAAATGTGTGATATTTTCTTTATCAATAAGTGTTCACTAGATATGAAACAGAACATGGCCGAAGGACATGAAAAGAATTTCTGTTAAGTCATGAATATTTCATTTTGGTTAGCCATTTAGATTGAATATCTAATTAAATCTCTGTGCCCCTGGGGGAATATACACAATGATTCTGCAATTAATTTGATACTTAAAGGCAATGAGCTGATAATCTAAGAACACACCCACTGAAACGGCGTGTGATCAACCCTCAATCTTGTATATTTACATTGAGGGGCCAGTGAAGGGTGTAGTTGGAAGGAAAAAAAGCTACATCTAGACGACTCGATAAAACATTCATGTGACAGCAGCGATGAATAAAACATATAGGGATGATCCAGGGGTCAAGCAAGTGATAAATGTGGGCGTAGCTAAGTGTCATAAGATGTAAATATTGCCGAGAGAGAGAGAGACATTTCCCCGCCTGGCTCTCAGACTGAGAGATACTTGAGCTGCCTGCCAGGGATAGAAATACAGCAGCCCTTAACTCTCTGTGAGAAACCAACCTGCGCTGAGATTCTTTACGATAAGAGTAATTCATTATGCATGCTTTCAGCTTTGAATATGGCAGCCTTAAATAAATGATACCACCATTGCATGGCATAGATATAGTCAATGCAATAGATGCTTACAGACAGACAGACTGGTGGGAGAAGATAAAGTTAGGTTGAAATTGAGGAATAAGAAAAGTTTATGAACTTTATATGAATGTTAATGACTTAGTTCAGTGCTTATGATGTGTTTAGCGAGATCCAGTTTGGTGACAGGAGCAGGTGAGCACACTTTAAAGTAGTCATGAATTCCCCTATAAGAAATAAAAGGTTTTTTTAAGATGTGGCCAAAGGTATCTGTTATTTATCGCAAAAGTAGTTCACATGACATAAATATTGCAATGAAATACTGGATTTCTAATCCAAAAGGAACGCAGAAGCTAGGAAGTAAAAAAAGCCTGTCTGTACATATCAAGCATGTTAATAAGCGTCTGTGATGATCCCCTCAATCCCCAAATACAAAGACTTGTGTACAAAAACACATCAGACAAGACAAAGCCTTTTTTCTAATACAATCAAATATGAATTTAGTTTAACAGGCCAGTGAAACTGACTGAGGCTTTACTTACACAATGCTTTTAGCTACATGCTAACATCAACATTTCTTACACTGACAACGCTAACGTGGATATTTAGCAGGTAAACTTTAACATGTTAAACATCTTACTTTAGCAGGTTACCATTTTAATAAAGACAATGCTAACATGCTGATGTTTAGCTGGTGTAAGGCTTATCATGTGTATCAGCTTACTTCAGCGTGTAAGCATGCTAACACTCTCACTGACAATGTTGACATGCTGATGTTTAGCTGGCGTAAGGTTTATCATGTGTATCATCTTAGTTTAGCTTGTTACTGACAATGCAAACATACTGTTTTTTAGCAATAAAGTGTAACATGATAAATACCTTAGTTTAGCGAGTCACCATGCTAATATTTCTCAAAGAAAATGTTAATATGCTGACATTTAGGTGTTAAGGTTTATTATATGTATAACCTTAGTTCCGTGCGTGAGCATACACTCTCATTCTGACAATGCTAACAAGCATGTAGGGTTTGTTATGTGCTTAATTTTCGTCATGTTAGCATACTTACATTTCCCTCAATGACAATGTTAACATGCTGTTACTTAACAGTAAAGTCTAACATGTTAAACAAGTGAGTGAGTTACCATGCTAATATTTCTTAAAAAGGTGATGCTAACAAGCTGTCATTTAGCGGGTAAGGTTTATTATACGTCATCTTAGTTTAGCGTGTTAGCATTCTTACATTTCCATCAATGACAATGTTAACATGTTGTTACTTAGCAGTAAAGTCTAACATTTTAAACAAGTTAGTTTAGTGAGTTACCATGCTAATATTTCTTAAAAAGGTGATGCTAACAAGCTGTCATTTAGCGGGTAAGGTTTATTATACGTCATCTAAGTTTAGCGTGTTAGCGTTCTTACATTTCCTCCAATGACAATGTTAACATGCTGACATTTAGCAGTAAACTTTAATATGTTAAACAACTTAGTTGACCATGCTAATATTTTTTTTCAAAAAAGACAACTTGCTAATGCTAATGTTTAGTGGATCAGGTTTATTATGTGGCTCATTTTTGTTTAGCATCATTTTTCAGCAGATGCATGCTCAACATCTAATTTGAGTATGTTCGCATGCTAGCATGTGTTTATTACCATATGAGGAACACGGACTGTTTTTACAGAATATCACGGCAAAAATGAAAACTGTTGATTGACCGACAGACCAACATTATTTTGTGTTCTCATTAAAATAAATCACACTGATGAAGAACTGTAAGACTCCCGAGGAGAGTAATGAAGCAATTGAAAAGTTTACTTTCAAGCTACCATGGGGAGTTCTTGCTCTTTAGACTTTGATGGCATGCACATGTCTTTGATGGCATAATTTCGGAGCATTCGTTCTCTTTGTTCATGAACCGTGACTGATGCTCAATATTCATGTGTGAACGAGAACAGCGTGATCAATGTGGCTCAAGGCTTTGAAGGGAGCAAGGCAACAACCTCCCTCATCTTGTCTTCTCTCTCCTTCCCCTCTTGTGTTCCTCCTCTGCTTTTACCGCCGCTGCACCCAACAGTATTTAGAGGGTGTGTGTGTGTGTGTGTGTGTGTGTGGATGACTACTGACAAGTGCTCGGTAAGTCTTAAAAAGATGCCACTGGAAAGGCTTGGGATTTGACCCACATGCAATTACATTTAACTCAATGCAGGGACGCCTGCATTAATTATGAGCTTGGATGTACGAAGACGCACGGACACTGACGCATAAACAGGAACTCTAAAGGAACACAGAGTCATAAAAGCTCTCTGTGTTCTCTCTCACACATTTGCTCCTCTCATTTTCAGGCTGCAGATTATACATGTCGGCTCGCTGGCTGAAAGGAGGGCACTGTGTCCCTGATAGCAGCCACTTGCAGTATGTCCTGTGAATCTTCCCCTTTTTTTTTTTTAAGTTGAACCACTGACACTCTGCTCCACTGACAGAGCTGCTGGACGTGATTGCTGTGTGATTGTCGTGTAATTTTCCAGGGAATGCTGCGGGAAAAGGACGACATGAGAAGTCAGAATGATATCTTTGAGCTCGCTGAAATGCACAGAAAGAAGAAAAAAATCTCCAGTTTAAAAATGGTTTTATATTCCTAAATAATCCCTCTGATGCAGAAGGAGTTTAACATTCATGATGCGTTCAAGTGTGGCAACTGTGGTATGTTTAAAATACGGAATATGAATGAACGTGGATTATACTCTTGCTACTAAGCAGGACCATAATGTGTTTAAACCTCTCTAAACCTGCATTTACATTTCTTTGTCTACCTCTCCTTACTGTATCATAAATATGCTAATACTTCCACATGGATTGCTGAATCAAGAGCTACACATTCAATAGGAACAGCCTTCCCAAATAAGAGCTCATCAAGAAGGAAGGAGCGAAGGTATCACTTGAGTCTTAAAAGAGGCTTTGACTGAATAATTTGTGCTGGGATAAATTCAATGAAGATAACTCGCTCATTGAGTAGCACATGTTATGAAGGAATGAGAAATACTGCTTAAAGAACAAGGAAGCAATTGGGGAGAAATTGCTGTGAGGGGGGAAAAAGCACTCCCTTTGAAAACAGTAGTCATAAGAGTGATGGGTCTCTGGAGTCAGAGGACTAGCAGGACTGCTGTTGATGCAGCCCATGAATAAGGAATTAGGCCCGAACGTCCAGCACGTAGCCGAGCGCTATCCCACTGAGCTACCCGGGTCTGAGCCCGGGGGAGGCCGATCTCATTCATCATTAACTGCGGCTTAAGGTGAATGAAGGCAGAGAGAGCCGAGAGATGAAGGGAGGCTGAGACGGCGCGGGAGAGGGAAGGTGGCAGATGAAGGCAAAAATTGAAAGGAAGATTGTTGAGAGGTTTGGGAAACGGATCAAGCTGAGAGAGCATGATGATGTGAAGGATAAAAAAAATCAAGACCTGGAAGGAAGAGTGAAAGGGAATTAAATGTGTCGCAAAAATTGAGAATACTCAGGAATGGATTTTGGAGGTGAGGGAAGAACAAGAGGAGGAAATGACAGCAGGAGAGGACAGAGGTGAAAGGTGAGGAAGGATGGTGAAGTTGGAGAAAGTGAGTTATCTCCTTTGAAATTGAGTGTGAAGTGAGTGTGATGATCAGTTATTTGCATACATCCTGTCATTACTGTGATTGCAAGAACAGAATGAGTTAGTATTAGTTCACATATGGGTCAAAGTTTTTAATATCAGCAGAGAGGCCAAATTTAGCAGCTGATGAGACACTGGAGGTGAGGTGAGCATCTCATCAGACCAGATTTAGATGAGCAAACTACACTTACCGTAGATGAAGTATAAAACTGTCACTAAACCAGTGATTAACTTTGCACTAGCATGCTAACCACCGGTTACCTTGTTCCACCCAGTTTGAGGCACCTACCTGTCCAACAGAAAGAAGGCCAGCTCTGCATCGCTCTTTCGCCATGTTTGCCGGTCTAAATGGGGCACTGTTGCTAATTTGAACCACTCCCTCACCACCTGTGATTGGCTCAGGGAACCACAACAGCGCCCCTCCTGAAAACATCCCGAGCAAAGCAAAACATAGATGCAAATGGAAGGGTCTGCACACACACTCATCAACACACATGTATAGACGCCCATAAGTGATGATTTATGTTATATTTGTAAAAATCTATATTTTATTTTTCTAGAAACATCCTACCTTATAGTTTGGGTTTAAATAATTACTGTGTTCAGTTTAGGTGACCTTAATTTTGAAGGTTGCAATCACGGGCGCCTGGCTATCTTTTAAAATGGGGGAGCAAACTTGGAAAGATACACAGGTGGTAGGGGGTCAAGCAAAAGCCACCTGCACTATTCTAGATTAGTTATATTATGTGTGTTTACTGTCCTCCACTACATCCCAATCAACAGGGCTATAATGCCAAGTATTATCAGCCGCGTTACACTTATTGAGCTGACTCTTAATATGGCTTCTGTGTCCCTTCTCCACAGCTGAGAGCAGTGGAGAAATATCAGCCCGCAGTCCTAGATGAGCAGACCCAGCGGTGAGAAAAAAAGACAAGATATCAGGTAGCAATGCTACACGTTATGGATGGGGAACAATCTGGTCATGATTTCTTTTTAAAGACGACACTGACATTTGAATGGGACCAGGAAACAAACAGAGATCTGTTGAAGTCCTCTGTTTCGGTGACCTTTATCTGACTCTTTTTTTTACTCCTGACATAATTACCTCATGAAGTTTAACAAAATGCCTTTTGGGGAATTTACAGAAATAACTTGCGATTTGTTCTTCGTGGAATCGTCGTCTCACTTTTTCTTCAATTTGATTGACAATGGCCTGTCAAAAAACGTGAGTCAAGTGCAGACAAGATATTATAATGTAGAACCAATCACTTATAATAAGAACTGATTGAGAAAATAGCTTTTAAGGGCCTTAAAATGGCCGCAAATGATGGCGTAATCAGTTATATTATTATTGTTAGTGCTTAACCATGACTTTAAGAAGAGTCCCTCATGCATTTGTCTTCAAATTGGGTGTCTCATTTTGAAACAAAACTCGTAATATTCTTCTTAGCCCATCAGTCTGTAGTTAACTGATGGGTTCATCTAAATGAACAGCCAGCTGTCGGCAGACACCAGCTGTGGTCTGACATGCTTGGTCAGCCAGTGTTCAGCTGTAGCTTGAACGATTCCTCCTCTTCTCTCTCACCGTCTTTTTTCTCTCGTGCTATTCCTCTGTCTCTCTTTTTAGCCACACGTGGCTCAGATAAATCAACAAACTGTGACAGCTCCTGTGAAATCGGCCTCTGAATAAACAGCGATTTCGGCTCAGATGGGGCGCCTGATATCGATTTCCAATGAAATGGGAATTCAGAGCGTACACTGTATCTACATGCTGTTGGTGGGACTTATTAATGCCTTGTTTTCGATGATTCCTGTCAGATCACCCGTGCTGCCTCTATGTGGATTTTCAATGTAAACCTACAGTATCAGCACCACTGCCAACAGCATAAATGTGGAGCAGCATGTCTTACATAATATGTAAATTATATACAGCAGACTAAGAAGACAGCCACGGCGGAGGGCTACGCTTAAGGTGCTCACTCAAACTTCAGTAGAATACATAAAGTTCAAACATTTCCCCTTCCCTCATATGAGCACGATAACTTTATGCATTTGTCTCTGCGTGCGCATCAATATTGTAAAAGAACACAGTGGATCTGTTTGAGAACACCTTGCTTTTCACGCTGCAAAAGACACAGAGTGTCTGTTCTGCTGAAAAGGGCAAATCACCTGATTATTAATCACCTCAGAATGCTGTAATCACTTACACCGAGAGGCTGATCAAAGTCACGCAGACAGGTTTAAGAGAAAAGGATGAAAATCAGATCAAATGTTTCCGTCACTCTCAGTTCCTTTTAAGCTAACAGAGGGGAGGATGTTGGTGCTGTTTCTTCTTAGAAAGGGGGATGAATCAGGTGCATTTTGTAATTACTGTGTAAAACATTCTGACACCTACAACACTGCTGCAAAAACAGACACACACACCAACACATACATGCACGCACAGGCGCGTACAAATGTCAAGACACAACTATTTCATGGTTCGTAGCCCACTTCAGCTCTGAAAACAATAAAGCACCACTCGATATCCGTCTGGGTCGCTAATTCTCGGCCTCAGAGGAAGCGACAGAGGCGCATCAGCATTCAGAGCGCCTGTCACTATCGTCATCAGTTTCCATCAGCGTGATGAAGATCTTCAGCTGGGCGACACATCTTAATCACGGGCATAATGAATTGAGGATAAACCCCTGTGAATTCCAGCCGTGGTCTGACAGAGGTGATCAATAACTGAATATCGCACCATGTCGTTAGGCTCGTCCTGGACTGCTGAAGAGGAAGTATCTTTACCATAAAGCGTCTGATGCAGGTAGTAAAACGATTATTGGACCTTTGAGGGAACAGAAAGGAATAAAAGAAACACGATGTGGAATGAGCGTCGTTAACGGCAGAAAACCTGTCACAAGAGGCGCATTGGAAATGTTAGGCGGTGACAGCAGACTGCTAGCTAAACCACATGGCAACTCTTTCCTTTGGTACCAGTCAACTTGAAAAGATGGCACACTTTTCTGGTGTTTTGCTGATGTACATCAGTTAAGGTTGGTGTAGGCCTCTCTGGCAATAATTCCCATAATAAGTGCGGCTTTACGCAGGCGTTGCTTGGTCCAATGTTAAAAGGCAAAGGCTGCATGAAAGGAACAACAGAAGCCAAACCCAGATTATTTTCGTATTGATGCCTTGTAAGTGCTTCATATGTCACTATAAAGTATATAATAATGATACAAATACAAGTTTATAATATGAAATACTATTAAATTATTATTATTATTATTATTTGATTTACAACGGAGCCAGAGTACACACTGCCTACCTCACCTACGCACTGCAAAAGTCTGATCCAAGGAAGATTTTTGTCTGCTCAACATTTTCCAAGGTTGAGACGCTGCAGAGTTTGGGAAGCAATACTTCCAAATAACTTAAAAATAACTTTTAAACATTCTTATACTTCTTACAACTCATCTATTGTGCTTTTGTTCTCTGTGAGGTGTTTGTGAGGCCACGTTGCTGCATTGGTACCTGGGGTGGACTTTTACTTTCTGTCTTGCGTCCCTCCATCACACAACTAATGTGGCGGAGCCCTGAATCAGCAAACAGCAAGATATCCAAGGATGCACCAGCAATGTTGAATCTTTTTTTTTTTACTATGCCTGTCTGATTTATGGTAATAAGGTTTCAGAGGACTCTCCTGAATGCACTGCGCTCGTCTCCTTTCAGGTTTTGGAGCAGAAATGCATTTTCAGCAAGAACACAACGTCAGGCTGGCAAACCAAACCATATGCCACAGAGTAAATGAGATTACATCTCATTATAAATGGATTCAGCTGCTTTGAATACAGTCCAGCTCTCCCGCCCTGGGACTCTCCATTACCAAATTACTCTGAGATACCGGGTGGACACAACTATCAAAGGATCTTTAAGCTGCTATTTAAATCCTGAATCACATGTTGCCTTTTTGTCCCTTCACTTTAAAGTACACCCTCTTTTTGTGCAAAGGCTAACACTTGATCAAACATTACTCCTCTCTTGGCCATAGTCCATTTCATGTCAGACTCGAGAAGCAAAATGTATCTAGAGTTGTGATTTTTCCATTCACGCTTCAAATTGGGTGTTGAATAAGTTTATAGAAAGTTTTGAATTATACAATGGATATAATCTATTATAGAACAGATGTTAGATTAGCTGAGCCAGCCTGCCAGTTAGACAGAACAAATGAGTTAACTGAATCTCTAATAAGGTCACAGCTAATTGTTCATATGCTGATACATTTAAAAAATGCTAATTTAACTTCAAGTAGCAGGGATTAACAGCTGCCACTGAGTGATCGAAAATACCATCTGTGTGGAACACTGGAGAAAGATATGGAAGTTTTCTGCAGTTGTGATTTTCTATAGTTAATTTTAAGTATGTTTTTGTTATCTCAAGATTGACCAAGATAGTGTTACTCTTTCTCCCGTCTATCTAAGTCAATCATGTGTCAGGGTTCATTGTTCCCAAAAAAGTGAGGACCTAGATGCAGATTTAAATGATTTAATAAAACAAAAATCCAACTGAAGAGCCAACAAAAACAGGTGAAAACACAAGGAGCCAGGTAATCCAAAAATCCAAAATTATACAGAGGCAAACACAGGAAGACATGCGTAGGGTTTTCACAGACAAAGACAAAGACAATGAACCAGCCCAGAGAGAGACAGGGGAGCACAAAGACTAAATAAAGTTAGGAGGTGAGGCTAATCAGACACAGGTGAGACAATCAAGGGCAGGTGAAAACAATCAGGGCAGGGCACATAATCAAACAAGCAGGAAACACAAAGGCAGCAAGTGGATCAACACGAGAGACAAGGATAAAGTAAAACAGGAAATGATCTAACCAAAGAGACACAGGTGAAATACTAAACTAAACAAGACTAACTACTGACAAGAACACAGAATAAAGTAAATACAAAACTAAACAACGAGAACTCATGACTATAGACAAAGTGACAATGTGAAACAATAATAACTGAACACCGAAATACAAGACAAAACCAGAACTAAACTAGAAACTCATGACATCATGTCCATTGATTGTGATGAATTTTTTGGCTCGATTCCTTTTCCTTGGTGTGACCCAAAGCCACTTCACTGGACATCTTATAAGGTAAAACTCAAAGTTACACAGTGAACCAGGCTTTTTGATGGTGCAACCTGAGTGAAGAGAGAGAATAGGCTGGAAAATCACTGCGTTAAATAAGAGACAAAATGAAACATTGGAAAATAGTTGACTATAACAACAATAACAGAAAATAAGACAAAAGTCCTTCTTTACAGTTAATTATATGGAAGCCCTGAACGGCGTGCATCCAAACATTTTATTAACTCCGTTTTCCTGAGATAACAAGTCATTTCCTTTTAATCTCGTTTTCTTGAGATCTTGAATTATTTATCTCAAGATAACATCGCTGGTTTTCCCATTATAACACATTGATTTATCTCAGTATCTCAAGATAACAACGCTGGTTTTTTCGTGATAATGCGTATGTTTCAGTTGTTTTCAGATCTCGACATATTTATCTCATTGTCTCGAGATAACAAAGCTGGTTTTCTTGCAATGGGATACTTTTCTGGAGATCTAAAAACACGAAACAATAGGCCGGACACTGTGAAAGGCCACACCACAAACTGCCATGCTGCCAACACTAATGAGGTAAGTTCAGCCTGTTTCTAGGTTGGCTTTGTGCTTTTGCAACTCTGAGGATATGAGTTATGATCATCTAACGTCGGTGGTGCAGCAGTGTGATCTGGATGGATAATATATACGTTGAGATCTTGAAAAAAAAAAATTGGCAATTACTCTTTAATTCTCTTAATACTCTTTAACTCTGTCCACTCAGCTTCCATAGAAGAAAGTTGTGTAGCAAGCAGCTTCCTTCTGGTACCAAACAGCACTCTTACATGTCAGCTATGTTGGAAACTCTTGCTGACCATCCACAAATTCTAACTTATTACATCTAATCTTATAATTAACAAACATTTCCAGGAGTCATATTTATTAATCTCATCCTTGTCCTTGTAACTTATTCTGACATATGTTGCTTTCTATCGATACTTGTGTATGTGTTGCTGCCAATTATCTACACTGAGATTGATGTATTCAGTTCACCCAGCACCTCTTTATTGCCGATAATGAAAATGAGCGGGCTGACAGCAGGAGGACTGCGCCTGTACGCGAGCTTGGCTGGGGGTAGTTTACTCTGTTCTCATAATTAGACCCCTCTAAATCCCCGACGCTCCTGTCGGCGAAGTTTGACACAACCTGCTCCAACCGCTCACATGCACAGATGTGATAAAATACTTTTGCTGTAGGATAAGGAGGGATTAGGATTCACTCCATGCACGGATCTGAACCTCGGGGGCGTGCGGTGGGTAAGGCAGGAAATGTTTTCGTGTGCGAGGAAGTTACTACAGAGAACGAGGTGAACATGGTGAGTTAAGTAATGCGGCATCAATAGGATATTGAACCAGGTGTCTCGGATGAGATTGGTGAAGTGTTCCAATTGCCTTGAACCCTGAATTCATAATCAGAACTCCCGGATAACAAATTAGTGGAGACTAATTTAAAACAGATTGTAAGCTTGCCATCCTTCAATATCCCTCATGCCCTTGAATGACTGCTCCAACCTCTGATTAATTACAAGCTTAGGTCTGAGGGTTTAAAGACTTTATTAACTCCGTTTTTGAGGTCACCGCAACTTCCTGTAAGTGGAGCAATGCATGTCTTTTCTTATGTTTTTTCCATATTAGCATGTCCAGAGCAGACAGCCAATATCCCCCTTTTGCCTCAGGCTTCAATCTAACTACAAATAGAAGCAGTCCCCACTGAACTACAGCGACCCTGACACGCCCTGAGACGGCCCTCGGCCAATCAGAAGACGGGACAGATGTCACACGTGGACTAAAGATGCCCAGAAACATGGAAAAAATGGGTCACATGCAACAATCGTTCTCACGTCCCAGCCTTTTCAATCCATCCATCCATCTAGCGAGCGAACAAGGCGTTCACTTTCCCAGGCTGTGGTCGAGACAGTAAGGTACAGT
Source organism: Semicossyphus pulcher (assembly GCF_022749685.1). Classification (NCBI taxonomy): domain Eukaryota; kingdom Metazoa; phylum Chordata; class Actinopteri; order Labriformes; family Labridae; genus Semicossyphus; species Semicossyphus pulcher. The sequence goes on from NW_027211637.1 coordinate 18,521,132, forward strand.
GAGTTCACATCTTCAGAGGGCACGCTCAAATTTGATGGATGGATTTTGACATTGACATTGTCCTCTCCGTTAAAGTGTAAAGATTACTCAGACTGCTTATACGAAAATAGAACCGCTTTCCCTGCCCAGTATTCCCACTTGAATTCCTCGCACTGACTTTAATGTATTCATTAGTCCGCGGATCACTCGTGGCAGGGTTATGTTCCGCCATATTAACTATGTATAGAAAATAATGAGTAATGCATATGCATAGGGAGGGAGGCAATCTCAAAGCGCTGAATAAGAAAGAAGAAATGCATCACGCACGGTAAAACCCACCTTAGTATGAATATACATGCGCTCGCAAACATTTGAATAATTCATTTATGTCCACTCTATATAACACATGTCACATAAACATGCATACATTCAAACACCGATTTATTTATGGTCAGATTAAACATTGCATGTGCACGGATTCAAACATCCGTGCTCCCATCCTTTAGGGCAGTGTGCCCGTGGCCTCGTCCCCATCTCCCCACCTAAAAGTGACAGTGTGATCACCGCCAAGCCTCTCGCCATCACCCCGAGACCATTACTCTGTCCGCTCCTATCCTTAAAAGTCATCAGTATCTCTCCTCTACTATAAAAGGACAGCCAGCTCTCCCCCGCGTTACGTTTGATCTTGTCAAAGTCACTCCTCACATCGCCAAACCCGGTGAGTGGCTACAACCTCGATGGCAGAAAGCTGTCTTAACACCGGAGTGCTTTTTCCCCCCTCCCTTTGTGTGTGTGTGTGTGTGTGTCTGTCTTTGTCCCAGCGGACCGCCTTAAATGTGTTCTTGCACTCACATGTGTGACAGAGGTTGCGGGCGGAAGCACTATTTTTTTGTTTCTTCCATTATTTTGTTGTGACTTGCAGGTTAATGCCCGGTGGACTGGAAATCGAAGTGAGGGGAAGTGGAAGGAGGAAAAGACAGACTTTTAAATGTGATAACGGCATGTGTCCACCCTCAGGTCTTAACCAAGGCTGATGGGAAAAAAAGTATAAAGTTTAACCCCCAAGTCATGCATATATAGTGAGAATCTGAGGAAATGTTTTATCAGTCCATCATGATCTTCTTGCCATGTTTTGAAGACACCAGGCTCAAGGAGATAGCTGGAATATCTCTAAATTATTGATCACTGTATTGTAGGCCTTGGTGTGAATGTTAAGGAGTATTATTGCTGCAAAACTAATTATAACATTTATGATTCTGTTTTGTACTTTGCCTGGCAGATTCCCGCAGCTTTATTCCCTTTTCCTTGAGGACTTGGTTAATAAAAGGCCAGGAAGCAGCGACTGTTCCAGCAGACGGGCCTGCCCTGATTAGCACTGTGCACCCTTATTAACCTTCAATGATTACTTACCATCATCGGCATTAGGATGCAGTGGACTTGCAGGTACTTAAGTAATCATCCGAAAACATTTCCGACTTCTAATACGAATTAAAAAGAAGACCACCCTTGAAAATGAATCGGTGTAATTAGGCAAAAGCAGTGAATTGCTACTTTGTCATGCACAGTTTTAATGACTGTGTGGATTGGCAAAAATCAAAGGGCTGAAATTCTGCCTCTCTCTCTCACTCTGATGGATTTCCCTGGCTGTTAAAAAAAAACATGCAAAGTGAATCTGTGTGATCCTTTTGTGATATTTACTACGTTGGATTGCGTTTGTTGCGTAATTGGATGCACAGGAGCCTCTGGAATGAGAATTGAACGCTCCATTAATCTCACTTAGAAGCATTAGAGATGAGTCACAAAGACTCGGAAAGCGGATGAGTCCAGAAACATAATGCTCTTTTCACCTTGGTGCGGCTGCGAGGTTTGTTTCTCACAGAGGAATAAATCCTTGTGTGCTTTGGTTGAAGGTGATGGTGTTTTCCAGAAGTACAAAAATTTCATTCTAGAAGAAACCCCACAGGAAATCAGATATTAGCTGATTGCAGACATATTTGCAAAAGACATACTCTAACAGAATTGTTGCATCTACAGGACATGGTCCACGTTCTAATAAAGTAGAAGAAGAAACAGGAGGCTCTACATCTCTCTACTTTGTCTTAAACTATGGTAGCTAGAAATAATGTGCTTATGCTAGTGGTTCCAAATGTAACTTTTCTCTATGTGGTGACTGTTTCATGATGTTTCAGACTCTTCTGAGGCTCTATAATACAACTCAACTCTGAGTTTACCGTCGTCACGTTTCACACCTGAAATCTGTTTGTTTGATCCGAATCAAAGACCAAATAGTTATATTTTGTCTCCAGTGTGGTTTGTGTTCACACGGCAGCTTTTATCAGCAGACCAAAAGTTTTGCTGTGCGAGGAAACTGCTTTCCGATTGGTGCGAACATCCAAACTCCCTGAAGTAAACAGAGAGAGCACACTCTTCAATCACTTTAATGTGTCGTTGTCGAGTTTTAATACCTTTAACCAACATTGCTCTACAGTTTGATCAGTTCCACTCTCACTGAACAGTTTGAATACCTCCGTATTCTTGTGCGTTTGTGAAATTGTCCATCAAAAAGGGCGCAAACACAAAGTAGATCCATGAGGAAGCATCGACACAAGCAGCAAGCTTACACGGGAAGACGAAAGGTTTGATAAAAGGTTTGACAGAAGTTTCATAGAGATAGACGAAGAAGAACAGAGGCACAGAGACATGGGAAGACTGAGGCAGTGAGAGTAATCAAGCCCAGGTGAGACTAATCAAGGAGCAGGTGAAAACAATCAGGGCGGGGCTCACAGTCAAACACACAAAGGCAGGAAGAAGATCAACATGAGAGAGTGATGACAGCTGTGTGTTCACTATATTATCTATGCATATAAATAGTGGCATGTTTATATAGCATTTGTAAAACATATCATATTTAGCATGCAATGTAATATTAATTAGTGATTAATATTGAATTACAGCTGAGGGGTTCATGTTATACATACGAGCTATAAGGCGCTAAGCGTTGGACTAATATTGCCGACCCAGATCCACACTCGATGCTGGCATGGCTTACAGTTAAACAAATAAAGCCCAGTTAGGGGGTCACTTCCCAGATTTACATGTTTATTCTCATATTGTTATTCTTTCAAATATTTACACAGACGTAGTAAACACTAAAGAATCAGGGCTGTAGCGCTGTGTAACACTGACCTTATATAGCCTCCTTTAAATCATATATATACCCTCTGTTATCTGGTCCCATCAAAGCGTTTGTGTGAATGATCTGTGAAAGGTGTTTACAAAAGCCATCCTTCCCTGGCCTTTTAGAGTAAAGTATGCTGTCGTATGGATGTGTGTGTGTGTGTGTGTGTGTGTGTGTGTGTGTGTGCGCCTCTGGCTCTACGTTCGACACTGACTGTGACTTATGAAGGGAAAAGTGTGTCTGTTTAACGTAAATGTGGTGGTAGGGCTCTGACAGGTGGATGCTACTTACAGTGCAATACTTGAAAACACTGAATTAAATGCAGACATTGTATCGATTGTAAAAGTTGACCTAACATTTTTTAATTGGTTATCAGGTCAGGTTATAAGATAAATGATTGATAAATAATGTAAGGATCCCTGAAGAGATGCAGGCTCAATGCAGATTTGAACTCTTAGTCCTCAACGTCTTTAAATAAGCATAAAACCATATCCATAATGTATTCTAAATCATGCTCACATTTCATTATAATGCACTCATCGTGCTCTAATAGGATGCAACATAATGGTCTCAGAGCAACACTTCAAAATCAATTAAAGCTGTTTTTGTTTTCATAATGTCAGCAGTTATAACGTCTCCAAAGTTTTAAGGCAAAGCGTGGAAAAGCAAAACACTGTACCCTCTTGAAGACAGAAAGAAAAACGATGCTGCAATCCAGTCTTCTGCTCTGTTTATCAGCAAAAGATTAATTAATTTTCCTGCGAGGGGGGGATACACAAACGTGTTCTCTTTGCAGGTTATTAAACTGGAAGGTTTCAAATGACTGGCCTTCCCAGAAGACTAGTTCATCAACATTTCTGGCAGACAAAAGTAAATTAAAGCAGAACTGTGACGCGAAAGTACATCTGCACAATAATATAGTGCATTTGGAAGTTATGAGGCTTCGTACATCATTGATGAATATACAGAAATCTTTGATAAAACAATACAGACCTCACTCCCTGAAAGTGTTACAACACGCTGCTGTAGGGTCTGCATGCGTGGGGGATCGGCTGTGTGTTAGCAGTGGATTTTCTGTGAGCGTCAGTATATGTCTGGAATATCAATGACCTCTTTACACCTCTGATTGCTCTGCCCCGAGGAGCAGAGTGATGAAAGGGAAAATTGCGAGTACAGAGTCAGAGGTGAGCTTCAGGGCTTCTCTACCAGCGCCCCCCTGTCTGAGGGAGAAAACCATCCTCCAGCCTGTTTGCACATTGCAAACCCAGTCTTACATAACACAGGCCCGAGCCAGGGGAATTAACTCTGTGTTGTTAGAACACAGCATTTCTAACTTTGGCAGAGTCAGTAAATTTTGATTTAGTTTTATCCTTCATCTTTGCGCTAAAACATACTGATCTGTGACCTTACAGTGGAGAAAACACTCAACTTACTCTGCTGAAATGAGCACAGTGATATACAACCGAATCAGAAGTCGATTTGAGGTAATATATGGAGCCTGATCTGGCAACACTGCTACCCTGGTTCCTCGTTGAGAGCCAACTCAGTTTGGGCATCAGTGGACAAAGCGTGATATTTAACAGGTTTGGCACGGGTGCAGGATCTGCTGTCTTAGTCTCATTGTGTGCTGGAGGAAGGCCAAGAGCGCATCTATAACCCCCCTGTGCCACTAACTGCCTCTCTGAACAGTAGACACAGGGGCTGCCAAGTCAGTGTTTGGCACACCAAGGATAAACTCCACTACAGTCAGACCCTTAATCCCCAAAGGAAGGTTTCAGATACCTAATGAGGATTAGACAAACTCAGAAGGCAGGTTGTTGGGAATTTATGAACATTGAACTCAAGGAAGCCAGCAAACAAATATGCAACGAGGGGAAGTGTCACAACAAAAGTTTGAGTTCACTCAGGTGAAGAGAGTGCATACGAGGGGAATAGGGGTGATGCACTTAAATATGCAGTCGTGCTGGTGCCAGCCTTGAGGTGACCATCAGCAGTCAGCAGAGATATCAAGGTTAAAGCACAAAAGAGGAGGGAAATTATGACTCAAAAATACATAAACAGCATCAGGTTGGAATGAACTAGTAACCTTCAGGGCTGAAAAATAAAGCCAGCACGATGTGTGAAGAACTGCAGTTCCTGGAACGGCCACTTGAGGCTGGCTCCAAAGGCGAGTCAATACCCATAGAGCCCCATATTGAAACTTTAAACTAGAAATGCACAGACTGGTACAAAAAAAAAACAGGTTGGGTCTCTATACCTTTATTTCATGACACCTGTATAGGGTCACTTATGTATAGGGCCAATGTATGAACCTGAAGGCTCCAAAGCAGTAGTCCCAAAAAACCAATTGGATGGCATCAGAGTAGTTACATCTACTTCTAAAAACGTCTTTTGATGCCAAAAGAATTCACATATGTTAAACACTCTTTTAAGTATAAAAATATACACGTAAGTAAAATGGTGTAAAAAAGCAAGAGTAGATTCAAGCAAGACTCAAATATGTACGTACCTTTGAGTATGTAGCATCCTTGTGCAGTGTGTTTGCATGAGGATGCCTAATCTTTCAAAATGATAGCTAAAAAGTGATCTGGCCTAAAGCAGAAGTTAAGTGCTACCATGCTTATTTGCTTTTTTGCTATAAGTAAGATTACAAGATGGAGAACTCTATCACATCTATATCATAGCTATGAAACTTGAGTCAGGAGCAGTTAGCTTAATTTAGCAAAACATTGGAAACGGGAAGATAGCCGTGCTCTATTCGGTGGTAGACAAACTGCCCAGCAGCATGATGAAAGCCTAGTAATCATTCACATATGTTAAACACTCTTTTAGGAATAAAACATATGTGTTAAACTAAAATGGTGTAAAAAAGCAAGAGCAGAAGACACAAAAATGTACGTTCATTTCTACTATGTAGCCTACTTGTGCAGTGTGTTTGCATGAAGATGTAGGCTATAATCTTTCAAAATGATAGATATAAAGTGACCTGACTTAAAGCAAAAGTTTAGAGCATGGCAGCACTTAACTTTAAGATTACAAGACAGATAACTCTATCATACTATATTATAGAGTCAGGAACAGTTAGCTTAAATTAGCATAAAACTGGAAACAGGGAAACGGCTAACTATCCGGTGATAAAGAAACTCCCCACCAGCTCCATGAAAACCTAGTAATCATCATATTATCATGTTTAGTAAAAATGTAGAATATATATATATTTTAATGCATATATATATAATGCAGAATATATATATATTTTTTTTACTTTTGTTTTGTTCACCAAAAGTTGGGCTTACAACAAGTAGGCTAAGCTAGGCTAACCAGCAAAGGAGTGGTATGCACTTTCTCGTATAACTCTAACTATTCTATTAAATCTAATTAAGGAAAGTTTTTGAGGCATATTACAACATGACTAAATAATCTTTAATTAAAGTAATTTAGAAAACTGATTAACTAATAAGGATGGGTCTCTCTGCTGGGCATGACTTCACCCACCATAAAATGAAACCTATTTATCACCAAGTCTTGTCAGTGGAACATAACTAGTTTGTCTCTTGAGGCACCGCGGGACAGAGAGGATTTAGAATTTTAATGTCAGCGCGGTGTCTTCGGATAATTACAGGGGGCAGTTGACCATGAAATTCAACCCACCTTGTTATTCAGTGACATTTGAATTATTGGAATCGCTCACAGACTCATCGGTTGAAAAGGCCAGTCTCCGTGCAGTGCGTGCCTCTGTGTTTACGTGTCTTTGTGATTGTGTGTGTGTGGTTTTTTTTTTTTCCTGTGAGAGCCAGTCTTAGTTTAAGGAGTGGGGACAGTTTTTACAAGGTGAGGTCACTTTGATTGACCATTCTGTATTTTATCAAGGGACCGGTTCACGGTCAGGGACTTAATTGAGTCAACAAAAGGTTGCCTCTAAGGACAGCTATAGAAGGGCACAGGAGAACAAACAAGCCTGTCTCTCTCTCTCTGTGTCTGTCTGTGTGTGTGTGTGTGTGTGTGTGTGTGTGTGTGTGGAGCTGCATGTCTAAATAACAATCACAAGCAATTTGTCATTTTCAAACGAGCCTATAAACTCACAATGACTTTATGGTGATTCATATGATGTGTGCAGAAGTATTCATTTTTCATATTGTGAACACGTATACCGATATAACCATAATGAGGTAACCACATGTGTTGCCATGTGTTTGAGCTGTATGGCCTGACCCTATTGATATTCCAGTGGACTATATGTATCGGAGGAATAGGATCCCTGTTGACTCAATTAGGGCTGCATATTGTTCTGCAAAGCATTGAATAATGTGGGGACAAAGACATTGACTCAGTCTGAGACTGAATATAAATGACCATGTTCTCGCACAGATTGTTCTCCTTCCCATTATAAGCTTTAGCATCGACGGCTGTGTCACATATTTCCGGCTTGATTGACATGTTTCGGTAAAACACTCAAAATGTCAAACTGGATCGACTCCTATAAATCCATCGGAAGAATATTAACTAAGCCGGTACAGTATGAGCACATACAGTCCGCCTAAAGGAATTTCATACATATTCTATACAGTAATCTTATAGCACTGTGTGGTGCAACAAGCTCAGAGTTGATAGTAAACCTGAACGTTATTGTGACAGAAATGTGCTTACTCTGCGTGCTGCTGCTGCACCTGCTACACTTCAGTGCAGACAATGATTGCTCAGAGCTTTTCCAGAGGAGCCCTCTTGTTTCACTTTGCTTTCATGAGTAAACTTACCTGTGGAGATGATAACCAGACGCCCCAAGAAAAGAATGCAAACTGTACAATTAAAGGACAGACCTATACTATCGCTTGAAATTTTGAGCACAGTTTATTGTAGGTTACGGTCTGGTTCAGTTGCATTTCAGAAACCACAGTGTGGTTGGGCACAGAGAAAATCAGGTAGGCAGAGCACGTCCAAAAGCAATCATAATTAAGAGTCCATAACACACATATGTTTATCAAAATAGGCAGCTAAAGCTATACCAAGAGAGGTAATGTTAAAGGCACACAGAGGAACGTGAACAGCATCACATAGAGGTGGCCATATCATCACACACAACAGCTAATCAAGCATATGGATAGAGGTTTCAACATGTTTAGTAACGTTAAAGATTAACATCTGGTAAGTATTGTAATGTTTGGTAAGCTTCTTGCCTCAGTTAATATGTTTTATATTAGCTCTATACCCTATACTATGTCTTTGAAACATACTGTCTTGATCCAGAATCCAGCTCATTGCCGGTTTTATAAAGATAGCCTTTATTATATCTTGAACATAACAAATACCCAGACTTCGGATAGACATCTAAATTCATCTGTTGTACAAAGAAGCCTAAGGGGGCTTTCACATTAGGGACCCGGGCCCGGATCCGATTACACTTGACCCCAAAGTCAGGTTTGTTTGATTAGTGTGAACACTGTGTACTGCACTTCGTTGATCCGTGCCAGAGTCCACTTGTAAAGGTGGTCTCGAGCACGGTTCATGTGTACGGTACGGTATGCATCAGATGTGAAAGCTACCGTAGCAAAGCTGCTTTTTATAATGTCTCTTCCGAAATCCACGTATGCCTGCAGCACCGCCGATCTATTCCTCTGAACTGCACAGCCATAGCTGATACCATAGGAATGCAGGTGAGAGGGTCGTCCTTGAGATTTTCTGCAAAATATGAATAATTGTAGGCATAGTCAAAGATCAGCTCCATTGTATGAGCTTGGGATCATGTGGTTCACACGCTTTTCTACACTGGAATGACAACATAAACAATGTTCCGTAGTAGTCTTCTTCTTCTCCTTGTTTTTGAGGTGCATTACTGCCACCTTCTGCTTCGGAGTCCTACCGCAAGTGTACACGGGTACGAAACGAAAAATACTAATGTGAAAGCTGACTGGCAGGGGAGAGGAGAGGGGGGTCAAGCGTACTTGGGTACAATATGAAGCAATCATACCTGAAAACACCCTAATTCTTCTTCTTAAAGGGATAGTTCAGGTTTTTTTAAGAGGGGTTTTATGAGGTTCAAAACAGTGCCAAAAAAAAGGGCTGACATCAAGTTGAAGCAGTGAAAATATTAAAAAATACTGCATACACTGAAACAAAAATGTTTTTTTTCAAATTTATTTTTCAAAGAGGCTATAGTAGGTGTTTCTCTTGGCTCCATCTACAGCGGTAACCTACATAGCTTACCTTGCATGTTGGTACTGTGGCTGGCATCTCAAAACAGAGGCGGCACTGATTGTTAATTACTGTATGAAGTACACTCACTACTGTTAAGTGCCACATACAACCCCACTACAAAAAAACCTGAACTATCCCTTTAAAGCTACTGTGAGGAACATTTGTTTTTTGTCGATTTTGGCGCCCCTTGTGGACAAAGCTGTATCTCTTTGCTGATTTTGTCCTGTACATGCTTAGGTGGCGGTTTTTAACAGTCATATGTATCACTCACCAGCAGTTTTAGACAGTAAAAATGACTATATGGAAATAATAAATCGCTGATGGTCTGGTCACAGGAGCTTTAAACAGTATAATGAATTTTGGGTATATTAAGACATTTTTCAAAGAAGAAGAAATAGCCAACAGAGTAACTGCATCCAAAAGATCCATTAATGCCAACAGAAAATGTTTGTCTTTGGAAGATTCAATAGTTACAAAGGAAAATACAGCAAAGAGTAAAAAAATAAAATATGTTGCCTAATTTTCTGGCTTTAAACTAATCACTGGTGTGAAAGGGTCCAACTTGCATCATAAGCAAAAGTAAGACTGGCCAAACCCTTCATATCAGTCTACAATATGTTTGTGAAACAGGCGCCATATCTGGTCCTTCAGTCTAATCCAGTCGGGTCCAATCCAGACTTGCTTTACGGCCAAGGGTCTCAGGTCAGCTTTGATAACTTTACAGTAAGTCAGAGCGTTTTGTCAGCATTAACCAAATATGTGTACACATACAAGGACTTCTCTCACTGTAGTTACACAGAAATAGACATGAGCTTAACAAACAATGGTTAAAAAAAAAAGAAGGTAAAATAGAGGTTATCAAGAGATTATAAAGATTATCAAGAGATGATTAAATTGCTTGTTTTTTTGACTGCAGCTGCTTGTGTATTTGTTGCCAGTGTTTTCTCTCTATTTGGGTTGTTCTCGTAGACGCATTGTTGATGAATTATCCTGAGATCTGTTTTGGATCAGGTTCTGTCTTTTACATGCAATGTTTACTTACGTTTCCTACTGGTTCTTAGAGGGCTGGTTCAAATGTGAGGAGGGTACACAAGTATTCCAGGGAATGAATCATAAGCGGCTATACTTGATATAGTTTTTGGGTAGTAACAAATGACAATGGAAAATGGGTCATTAATAAGTAGAATATGACCCAAATCTGCAGCTCTCCGTGGCTCTACAGCAAGTTTGAGCTCACTGTTAAGCTGTCCGGACCGAACCTTAACTGTGTTGGTTCACTCTCACTGCTTTTATTCAGCAGCATTTTAAGCTGAAAGCGACCCCCTTTTTTGTGAAAAGCTCCTAAAATCAACTATACTTTAATCTACGCCATTCTTTTTTTACGTCTTATTTTTGCTGTCTCTGCCATCACCGAAGGGGTGGAGACGGCCCCCTTTTCTCTTGGCTCCGAACCTGCTGTTTTCAGTAAAAAGCTCTTAAAATTCACTGTATGTTACCTGCTTAAATGATAACTTCAGTATTTTTAAACCTGTTTTTTTGTTGTTTGTTTTTACAAATTTAGGGGTCGAAATGACTCAGGAACAACAACTTTTGGAATCGGTCCAGTCGATAACCACCGCCGGCAGCTGCAACACGGCCGCAATGACTGCAACATAATCCAGGGGCAATTGCGCCCGATCAAAGTACATCCACTAAAAGTGCTGTTTTTGCCACTGACAGGCTCAGATTGTTAATCCAGGTGTCTGACAATATTACGGAAAAGATCCCTACAAAGATCGTCCTTTTTTTAAAAGAGTAAGATCCTTTTTGTGTAACCAGGAACAGAAGTCTCGCTCAAGGAGAAGTCTTGCTCTGAAATCCTGCGGCTGGTGAGGCGTTACCGGGGTGAGTTTTAGTTGGAGAGAGGATTTGTTTACGTTCAGGACTGCCAGCAGGAATATATTTCAAAAGCCATGGCTGAATATTTACCTCGATTTCGACAATGAAGATGAGGCATTTGAATTCAATGGCCGTCCCTATTTATTTGAGTCAGAGTAGTTGAAGAGAGAGAGGGGCAACAAGCAGAGGAGGGTGAACCGGCTGCTGGCGGAGGCCATCTACTGGACAGATTCCAAAAGTTTTAGTTCCTATGAGTCATTTCGACCCCCACATTTGTAAAACTAGGGCCCAGGTTTAAGAATACCGAAGTTATCCTTTAACACCAAACAACTGATGGACGCAGTAAGTGACAAGTTGGTGAACAAAGTGGTGCATGTATCCGATAATGGCCCAGAAATTTCTTATGGGAAATCAAAACAGAGCTAAAAGGAGTGACCTTTGGACCTAGCTTAATGACAGATGCTTTTCCATAACAGCTGCATGTTTGATGAAATGGCCAGCAACCAAAAAGATCATAACAGGTTTCGTCAAAGTCAAAGGTGCCCAGGGTGTTTTTTATGGTTTCACAGGCCCTTGAAGTAGTAGCTACGCCCCTGCTAGGATGTATCCTGTTGATAACTCAGCTGGCAGCATGCCTTTGATAGGCCTATGAGGAAATAAGATTAGTACACCAGAGAGGAACAGACTGTATGAATGGTTGGATAGCTTATCTTTTTTTCCCCAAAGAGAGGAAACCGTTTTGTCAATGAATTTTGAGTGACGACGGAGGGTTGTATCATTTTTTCTCATCAGTGAGTAACCCAGTTTCTTCCTATCGTGCTGAGTCTTGAACGAGATTTCCGACAGCCTAACTGCAGTTTTGGTCCACAAACCGACCTACGCAGAGAGAGAGAGAGAGAGAGAGAGAGAGAGAGAGTGAGAGAGAGAGAGAGAGAGGAAAGGGGGAGGACGACAGAGGGAGAGAGAGAGGGGGAGAGAGAGAGAGCGCGCTCCTCCCTCCTCCTCCGTCTCTTCCCACCACTCATCCCGAAAAGCCAACGTAAGACGGTCTTCACGCGCGGAGTCCTCTCATCATTTCTCCCCTCGCATAATGGAAACTGAATTAAAACAGCTGTGCTACGTCCTTCTCCGGTACTTTTCCGCCCTCACTCCAGCAGCCGCGTTTGTCTAATGTGGCTGTCCTCTTCGCTAAATAACTTCTTCTTTCCTGGTATCCCCCCCCACACCCCCAGACACGCTTTGAGAAATAACCAAACCTACGACTTGTAACTAAACTACTCCGGGAGAAGGTCGTTTTTTTTCTTGGATGGAGTATTTTGCCTCGGTGAGTAAAAATCAAAGACTAAAACGAGAACCTGTTATTTGTAGTTCTCAACCTGTTAGGCAAATTGTATCGCTTTGCTTTTTCCTTGTTGAGGGTTCGTCGTCAAATGTCAGCTCGAAATGTCAAAAATGCTTCGGGTCATTTGCTTATAAAATCAGTCGTCAATTCGACCTGAATTGTCCTAAACCACGTTCACTATTTTAGAGAAGAATAAAGGTGCCTCTTCTGTGTTCTAGTCTGAACTCAACAGGTTTCAAACCCTTGCTTGTATCTCTCTCTCTTAAGCAGGCTACAGCCTTGTGAATGTGCCTGTTCATATGACAGAGTTCAACACATAAACTACCTATTATACCCTATTTTATGGTGCAGTCGCTTTGCTTGCTTGCCTTTAGTGTAAACTGTAGGATGCATTGAAGTGTGGTCCTGAGAAGGATGCTTCTAACCTGTAACTCAATAGAGGGGGATGTGAGAAATATAGCTTTAAAGTAATTATAGGGAATATGATGCTTAGTGGAAATTGCAGTATGTTCCTGTAATCACATTAAAGCATACAATATCAAATATAATATATTTTAGTATGCACTGTAACGCTTCCTCACCTTTAAAGTGTGATATTAAATTATATTTCCATAAAAGATACTTTTTGCTGTCTCAGCTGGACTCCCATGTCAGGATATGAGTTGTTGTTTTTCTTCATTTACACCCATTCTCTTTTATAATAGCCTAACTTAATTCCCATTGTCCTTGTCTTTAACATTATAAGTCGTCTCTTTCACATCTTGCACATTAATTTCTCTGCACTCCTCTTCCCCTGTCAAAATCAAAACACCACTGTTCTTCCTGTCCTTACAAACCCTCCTCACTCTCCCCCCTTCAGATGGTGAATGAGCTGAAGTCAAGCTGGTTGTGAAGGTGCTGGACTTGTTCCCCCCTACACCCCAAGCCGGACTCAGCATGGCGGCGGGAGTAGCGGCATGGCTTCCCTTTGCCCGGGCGGCAGCGATCGGCTGGATGCCCGTGGCCAATTTGCCCATGCCAGTGGCGCCCACTGAGAAAAACAAACGACAGGATGAGCAAATCATTCTCAACGTCAGCGGACGACGCTTCCAGACCTGGAAGAACACCTTGGACCGATATCCAGACACCCTGCTGGGGAGCTCTGAGAAGGAGTTCTTCTACAACGACGAGACCAAAGAGTACTTCTTCGACCGGGACCCTGACGTGTTCCGCAGCGTGCTCAACTTCTACCGCACGGGAAAGCTCCACTACCCACGCTACGAGTGCATCTCCTCTTATGACGAGGAGCTTGCTTTCTTTGGCATCGTCCCAGAGATCATTGGCGACTGCTGCTATGAAGAGTACAAGGATCGGAAGAGGGAGAACGCAGAGCGACTCATGGACGACCAGGAGGACAACAAGGACGCTAAGCTACCCAACATGACCTTCAGGGAGACCATGTGGCGGGCTTTCGAGAACCCCCACACTTCCACCATGGCTCTTGTCTTCTACTACGTCACTGGCTTCTTCATTGCCGTTTCCGTCATCACCAATGTGGTGGAGACGGTGCCCTGCGGCACGGTGCCCAATCAGAAGGAAGTGCCGTGTGGCGAGCGCTACACCGTGGCCTTTTTCTGCATGGACACTGCTTGCGTCATGATCTTCACCGTGGAGTACCTGATGCGCTTGTTTGCTGCGCCCAGCCGCTACCGCTTCATGAGATCCGTCATGAGCATCATTGATGTGGTGGCCATCTTGCCCTATTACATCGGCCTCGTGATGACTGACAACGAGGACGTGAGCGGCGCTTTCGTGACGCTCCGTGTTTTCCGCGTGTTCCGTATCTTTAAGTTCTCCCGGCACTCGCAGGGCCTCCGCATCCTGGGCTACACGCTGAAGAGCTGTGCCTCGGAGCTGGGCTTCCTGCTCTTCTCCCTCACTATGGCCATAATTATCTTTGCTACCGTCATGTTCTACGCAGAGAAGGGTTCAAGCTCCAGCAAATTCACCAGCATCCCAGCCTCCTTCTGGTACACCATCGTTACTATGACAACACTCGGGTAAGAACAGAGCAGACACCTCTTTTATCTTGTTGCAATGCAAGTGTGTGTGGATGTGTATGTGTGTACATATATGTGGTTTTGGCTGCTGTTTGTGAGTAAATGTTTGCTTATGGTTCGAAATGTGTGTCTGACTTTGTGGCCTCAAAAACCTACAACTGCTCGCAAGTCAGTGGCTCCCTTTTCAAGAGGTACTTCAAAAACTTCAAGCATTAGGACTGTTAGACTCTGGAGGAAATGCACATTTCAGTGTCCAATGTGTCTTCTGTATTCTTCAGGGGTAAGAGCAGCCTTCAAGATGTCCTCTCTTACTAATGGCATTGCCTGCCCTTTATACATCACCAGTAAGAGAGAGAGAGGGATGTACGAGCTTGTAGAGAGAAGGGGGAAGTTGAAACGCAGAATATGCCATTACCTACCTTTCCAACTTGCCTGTGGTTATAAGGAATACTCCTTCTGTTTGTAATGGAACCAAACAGTGACTTTGCATTTTGAGAGCCCTCCTACTCCTTCACTCACTCTTCGTGAGTTACTAGTTTCTGCCTTTAAAATTGAGTGCCTCTTGATACAAAGGCTCTGCTGCAGAATATCAAAATGCTCTCCATTTTAAGAGGAAAGCGAGTGGTTCCCTTGTTTTGGTGCGAGTAACAGAGGAAGATATTTATTGTTATTAGCACACAATCATGTTTTCATTTTTGTCTTAGTGCCCAATTAACCTGTAGCCCTAGGCTGTTATTGTTTCCCTTCATAAGGTCACAAAGCGGCTTCAACTGAGTTTTGCAAGAAGCAGCATTCGAAGGCATCCGTCAACGTTCTTCATTTTTATGTCATCATATTTCCTGCAGTCGTTTTATGGCGGTGAGGGGAACCACAAATGCATCATTCATTTGATCCGATGGTAATGTGTTTCATGAGCGTCCCCTGTTGTGGATGTGTGAGTCAGACTGAGAGGCTGACAAATTGCAGCTTCCTGCTAAATGTCAGAGTCATGGAGGCCATAAATGGCTTTGAGCTCATTGCCCGTGACACACTTGGCACCTTGTCATCTTGCCTCGCCATTCACAACCGGCGTAGAATTTTCTGGTGTTAAGCAGATGTTTGATTTCGGATCGGTTGTTTGGTTTGTGGACGAATGACGGGCCAATGAATTGTGGGGGAAATAGCTTATAGCGCTCCGCTCTGTTGTCTGCTTGATTTGCTTTCCATGCTAGCTTGAGCATCTTCCTACTTTAGTGAGACCTGAGATGTTAAACAGGTCTCCTGTTGCTTTTACAGTAGGCCCGTGGAAGAGGAGGGTTATGTGTGCGTTTGTGTGTTAGTGTGTCTGTTTGTGCATTAAGAGGGGTGTAGTTGTTGAGCTTGGCCTCATCAATAAAGCAGGGGCCAGAAGTGGGTGTCAGAGTGACTAATGATGTGGCCCACTGCATCTGCTGACTAATGTAAACCTGCCTGACATTCTGCTCTCGGTGCACGTCATAAACACACACAAACCAACCATACACACACGGATTATATTTGGCTTTGTGTATGTCTGAGTGCATAAAGACTAATATTCTAATGTGCTTGCATTTTTGTGCATGTTATTATGTATTGTATGTTGATTTGTCTTCCAGTGAATGTGACTTGAGATTCACAAGTCTGCGTTTGAACTTCTCCCACTCGTTCCTCCACTATATGCAGAGAAATCTGTGACTTCCTGCCATTTGCAATTTATATTCATCCGACTAAATAAGATAAAAGCCGGGTCCCACCGACGATGTTTTCCTTGACTTCTTGTCTTCCTGTCTAGGTGCCTCAGGGCTTCGTATTGTGCTGTTGAGAGTGTGTACTGCTTTGTTCTCCTCGTGGTGATACTAGTATCATCTGCACTCATGTTTAATTTACCGCACACTTGTGAGCTTTCGCCCTGGTGCCTCAGCTGCACCCAGAGAAATATTTGTGTGTTTTTGATTTTTTTTCATGCCCATGATATGTCAGACACTTGTGTTCATAAGCACTATGACACACAGCACCATGGGTGCCCGTGTCCTATCTGTGCCACATACATGTTGGATGCCCGCTGCAGCTTTTTGAGTTCTGTTTATCCTCAAATAATCCGGCCTCAGTCAGAATCCATAATCCTCCGTCAACAATGGGCAACGGAAGCGCAGGTGAATAGTTTTTTGAAGTGCCGCTCTCATCTTTCTCGCTGGAAATGAAAGTTTCTTTAATGACAGTATGTCAGAGGGAGAGGGGAAATGATGTCTGGGCTGAGAGGAGAGGCAGAAAATTAAGGTTGGAGAAAAAGAAGCAAGCATCTGATATTTTTGTTCTAATAAAAGCAAGAAAATCGCAGGGGGAAAAAAAGGCTTTGGTACAAACAAAATAGGAGTCTAAATCCTCCAAAGTCGACCCTCGAGGCGCTGCCGCTCCTTATGACCAACTGGACACAAAGATGTTTAACCGGCCATGCAAGTTACAAGCCACCAACCAACACTGCCATCCTCAGAGCCTTGTGCTCACTCTCTAGCAGAGCTAAACAGCTTAGCTCAAATCCTGCAAATGAGGGCCAGGAAGACAGGCATGCAGGCAGGCACACAGTGGTGAGGCTTTAGCTAAATCACACGAATTTAGGCAATAGGACCTTTGAGGGATTTTGTGTCCTAGGTTGTTAAACAAATTGATTTTGATCTTTGACTTATAACTGTGAGCAACTGTCATATTTTGTTAACCTGTGTTACTAACTGTTGTCTCGCTTGGCAGGACACAGAGAGGGCGTTTGTGAGAGAGACATGGAACTGCTAAATCTCATTACTGCACCATGTGAACTCAATAGTTTGTGTCTCTATTCGCAGTCTAAAAGCAACACAAGTGATGAAATGACCTCATTGTTCTGGTGTGATGCCAGTTCAGTGGTTTGGTTTGTAGTAGTTTTGACACATTTATTCATGATGCTCTGTTTAGAGAATGTTTTACTTCATGTTCAGCATTGGATCCAAGCGCTGTAGTGGCTTCATTTGTAATAATAGTAAGTCTTAAATAATATCGCAGTTAAAGCTCTTGAAAGGCTGATTTGAAGGAGGTCTTTTGAAAGTGTGTCATAAAGATGCCCACCGGTGTTTTGAATCTCCGATGCAGACTCTCTAAAGGGGCTATTACAAGAGTTGTGGAAACCACCACCCATCAGCACTGGTCTGCTGCCATTAGCCAGGAGATGAGACTCGGATTGAGGCTCCGGTGACTGATCGAGGAAGCCAGGTTAGCATTATAATTAGCCATT
Organism: Semicossyphus pulcher; assembly: GCF_022749685.1. NCBI lineage: Eukaryota > Metazoa > Chordata > Actinopteri > Labriformes > Labridae > Semicossyphus > Semicossyphus pulcher. The sequence continues at coordinate 18,538,999 of NW_027211637.1, forward strand.
AAAGCTAACATACGTACATACAACTGTCGGTTCGCTTCCCATCACCATAGCTTGTCTCCCCAAATCTACATCTCCGACATGTTCAGCAGCTCATATTGTTTTGGCTTTGTGCTCATCGGGGGCTGTTTCTGCCGCTTGAAGAAACAGTCGTCCAATCAGAGCTTAGTAGGCGGGGTTAAGAATGATGACGCCGTTTCCATGCATAACTTGCTTTGTTGGGATTGGACCAAGTTACGGAGATGAAAGGCAATTTGAATAACTTTATAGAGAGCCAAAGTTTCTTTCTGAAGGTCTGGTTTGGTGATATACAGAGGCATCTGCATTTCAGACCAGCTTCATACTGCCCCTTAAAGTCTACCAGGAAAACAAACTGCATGTATGAACACATTTCAGAATGATTCAAACCATGTTAAACCCTACAATACTTGATTGTAATTGAAGTGGAAGCCTTGTTCTGATTTGTAATTGAAGTGGAAACATGGTTTTGATTATAATTTAGGATGAAGCCTTGCTTAACAATGACAAGCCACTAGATAGCATTAGCCTAATGCTGGCTGGCACTTTTCAGTAGCACATTGGACCACATTTTAATATATAATTATAGCTAAATATTCAGAACATTAGACCAACCGAGAGGAGAGAAAGAAAGACGATGACTGTGGTTCAAATATTTGAAATTAAAATATAATAGGATTAAGACTCATTCTGGCCTCATCGATGCTAATTGAGCTAAGCTATTCTTTTGTGTCAAATCAGCATCACTTTGCCTAATACACCTGTTACAATTACATACTTTTCCAAGAAAATAATACAACTATCAGTTAATGCTGCTTTTTTTATTTATGATGAGATAAGGGGAACATTGAGCAGCAGTGGCAGTTGAATATAGTGGGGTTTTTCCAGGAGAGGGTTTGACTCTGTCCTCTCTCCAAAAGCAGCTTTCAGAGGTATTTCTCATGACATAGAAATAATTTATCCCTTTGTTCTTTGTGTTGCTTTATTTAAAATAGATGTGTCCCACACCACCCCAAAATGAGTCTTCCTTAGTCCTCATTTCATGTGACATATTTTGGCAGTCGGCTCATTGAGGCAGCGTTGATCAAATATTTCAGTGTTGAAAATGTAACCCTTTTGCAATATTGATTAAAGGCACTATTCAACATATAAATTGTGGCTTCTTTGATGATTCATAAAAGATCAACCACGTAGCAGCGTGTCTCACCTTGACTAAGTGTTAGCAACGTTTAGCGGTTAGCGACATTTACTATCAAGATGAAACACTTTTATGCACCTTTTGGTGATGGAAAAATGGCTGTTTTTTCTCACCAAGCTAGTTTTTATCAAAACATCATATCCACTGATGTATCTCAGATTTTCATTATCTTTTTGGCTACTGTTTGATTACGTAAAAAGTGCATATTTCTTCTTGGGACCTCTTTGAATATTCTCTATTACACACAACAGAACATGTCAGCTTTTCTCTGCGCGTCTTGTCATCTTTGCAGACTCATTAGGCTGTATTGCATTCATAGATCCCGATTGTTTGGTCGTGTTTCATTCATTAGCATAGCCGTGCCTGACTATGATTAATATCCTTATCAAAGCCCGGCTTCTTTTGATCACTGCTCCTCTAAGATCAATGCACCGCTCTCCGTTTCCCAGACAACCACAGGACCTTTCACGTACGCTGTTGTTTGCTGTGGTGCCGGGGGTTGCGCGTGCATATAGCCCATGCGTGTGTGTGTGTGTGTCTTTAAAGTACGTGTGTGCCTCCGTCCTCTTACACAACTCATTGTCACCGGGCTCTGATTAATAGAGCATTTATTTCAGAGCCAATAGCTTGTGAAAAACGATGATCAATGCAGATGAGCAAATATTGATTTGGGCAGTGGTGAGAAATGTGGCAGCCATTGTTAGTGTTACTAATTAGAAAGGGTGCTGAGAGGAGTATGACTGAAAGATAGCAGCTAAATGTGATGTCACTGACCTGTTATCTTGGATTTATGAGAGCGGTTAAGGAAGTCATTTGTCCATTATGATTTACGTGAGGTCTGCTCGTAACCTTTACCTTCTAAGGTCACGTTTAGCTGTGAGCCGACCTGCATTAATATCAATTAAGACTTATTTGGAGTTTGCATAATGACGGGAGGTTATGCGGGAGTGTTTGACATGCATGCAGTGCAGCGCAGGGCTTTGGAGTGTGCATGATCAAGGCCTTTATATCACGGCTGCTATAAATGCAACAAGAAAAAATGAGAGCGTTCAGCTTATTAAATATAAAACGCGTTGAAATGCAAATAAAGTACAGTCAGATCACTGCAGTGCATACACTGAAGCAAACCAAATAACGTTTTCCCTTCAATATCCTCGATTTCTTCATTAGATCAAGATTAATTATTCATGAAAATAGTGCGATTCATTATCATGGGTTTCAAGGGATTTACTCATGGGGCTTGATATATGGAGATATTCCAGGCAACATTTACATTTACAGTCACAGCGTTTGGCAGACGCTCCTATCCGGAGCGACTTCCATTACTCCTCAGTGTTCATTATTTAGACAACACCATCGGTTCAAGTTAAAGCAGACTCTCCGAAGCAATCAGATCACCAGCAGTGATTATCCAACTATAAGTGCTTAAGAGCGTGCTGAACTAACCAGCTGAAACTTATGTAGCGTACATTTCAGTTTAAACAGCCAGTTGTGCTTCTTTACTGTCTACGAGCTAATCAAATGAAGGGAGTGCAGGATCACAAACTCGCATTAGGGACGATGAAACATTTGTACGTATCATTAATGGTCAGAAGAATGTACTGGATCCTCTATAAGAAGAGAGCACAATGTCTCTAATGGACAGTGAGGGTCAAAGATTTCACTTCCTGTTTCTCCAGAGGCTTGCACAGTCTAGTCCTCTTATCCACCTCCCTGAAGAAAACAACCAATAAAAGCTATGCTACAATGAGCATTTGGCTGGAATCCAGTTTAAGTTTAAATAATAGTTAAGAGGCTTTGTAACTTAATTCTAATAAATCAGGGCTAGTCTTGAATTATAGATGGATTACTTTGTCCGACAGCGGTGGGTGGAACCAAACATCGCAACGCAACAGAAACCCAAATTCGTAATCAATCATAGCCTTAACAGATAATCCATATTTCTTTTTTTATTTCCGAGGAGGGTAAAAGTCAAATATTTTAGCTGCAGAATAAAACCATGCGTATCATAGCTGCAGTAACCTTTGCCCTATAGATGCTTCCTGTACAACACTGACCTCCTATTGAACTCACTCATACTGAAATAATTCCTTATGAAGAGGAAACACAAGCACACACACACAAGAGAAATTGAATCTAAACTCTGACCTCGCAGCTGTTATTTTCCTCCAGTTTGTCTTTCCTACCCCTCCATCTCCCCCTCCACCTTTGCCTCCCTTTCAGAGTATAAAGAGACATTGGGAGATGATGCGTTCGATGCTTCTGCCTTCTCGCCCTGCCCTCTGACCCCTATTCTCCTTTTTCCTCCTGCGACTGACGAAAAAGCAACAGAAAAGAGGTCACAAAATAGGAATGACAGTCCATTTTCACCTTCTTCAACCCAGTTTCTTCGCCCCCTCTTCTCTCGCTCTCTGTCTGGTGTGGCTCTTGGGATGGCACCATCGCTCTGCTTTTCGCTCCAGAGTAAAAATCTTGCCAGTAGGATGAAATTTCCTGACATTTATTATCTTCAGATTTATTATCATTTAGTATCCACAAATTCCATATGTCTAGGACTAAAGGGCATGGAAAAGACAACAGACGTTCTGATAACCAAATGCCAACCCATTTTCTACCATGATGTAGACATCTAGCCTAATTGATTAGAAGCTTATTGAAGGCTGTTTTTCCCCCAAACTGTGGCAAGTCATCCATCTAATAGATTGTCTGTAATGACTTTCATCTTTCCCTCACATCCTCTATTTTCATGTTTACTTCTGAGTGTCCCCGAGGCCGCATGTTTGTGTGTATGCCTCCGTCGAAACACTCCTTACAATGTGTTTGGTGTGTTGTGTCTCCTCTCTGAAAGCACACATTTACATGTTTAGCAAGTTCTGTTCCGTAACTCGGCGTACCTTGCCGGAGTAATTATGCGCCCCCACATTTAGTTTTATGTCTGTGGCTGCGGGTCGTTTGTTATTGAGGTTGTTATAAAGGCAGAAAAATCACTAAAGTAATTTTCCAGGTCTGTGGTTTCTAGGTACACAGCAATAACTCACAGTATTTTCATGTTCTGCTCGTACCAGTGAATGTAGCTTACAAGTGCCGCAATTAGGACACTGTGTCCATGGCTGCCAGTCAGACGCACCGGAGCACAGGGGCAAATACCTCTAATCTTCTCAATGTAAGTGTGAAATGAATGAGTACAGGGTGTGATGCTGACGAGATAATTCTTACCTTTGAATGGATTATGGTGCTAGTGAAAAAGTCAGGGGATCATGAGTGTGTGTGCCACATTTGATGGCTTGGGCTGAAGTGGTGGACCTACGACCGACCGACATATATACCGGCATTAGCTTTCAAGAGCCATGCTAATAGCCTGACTTATCTTGGCTTTTTTCTTGAATAATATACAGATTTTGGTCATCTTTGCTTTCACAGCAGTAACAGGACTTATATAATGTTGGTGCCTATAATGTGGGGTACACACTGCAAGATAATCAAGCCGATTTTGGGCCTGAATCCTCCCTTCCGGCTACTTGCCAGATATTCCTGTGGTGTGAGGTATGTTAAGAGTGATTTTACTTCCCCCAATCTGCTCGGAAGAATGTCGTGGCTGCACCGATTTCAAACCGTAAATATTGAACCTGTTTGATATTTGCGATCTGATTTTCTGTTGTGTGGGGGGAACCCCGAGAACAGCCGAGCAGGCACTCTGTAGATTAGGGGTTGGACAAAATATTGATATCGCAATATATCGTAGTTCCGACTGGTGTGATACAAGAATCGTGTCGCTGGCACCAAATATCGATATTTCATTAACAAAAAAAATCTCTCTAAACAGATCTCCCTGCCAGTTTGAGTCAGCACATCATTGTGTATCTCAATGTGTGTCAAAATTTGTGAAAATGACACCCGATTACGGTGAATGGTACATCACTTCTGTCCTATCACTACTATCCTGACGTATCATTATATGATTGTCTTGCAGTATATCAATTATCGCAGAATCGCTGTATCGTTATTGGGCTACATATTGTATCATGAGTTACCCTACCATTCCCACCCCAACTGTGGGTCGTCACGTGTAACAAAACGATTTGGGAGCCAATCTACCATGACTTCATCCATTCTTCTTTCTTTTTTCTTCGTGAATTTTCAGTAAAAAGTCATCCAAAAACACCATTGCTCATTCTCCCTGCCTCCTTTTAGTGCGCGCCAGCCTTTACAGAGACGATGTACCTTTGGGACTCGTGATTAAAACCTTTATCTGCCCTTGATAAAAATGGCGGCTTAGACGTGCTCCAAGAACCTCACAAGAAATCTAAAAAACGATCAATAACCTCCGTGTAAGGGGTAAATATGACCAGATTAAACGTGTCAAAAAGACGGAATGTACTAGCAAATATAGCCGGTACCTGCTGCTTGTGTTTTTGTGTTTGAGGTCACACAAGTCAATACTGCCGCCCAGTCTGCCTCCCAAAATCTGCCACTAAAATGATTCTTTTCAGCTCTGCTTGATGCTCGCTCAGCCCCCCTTGTTCTCTTGTGGCTATGTATTTTACCCTCTTTTCATGTGGAGATCTGGATGGTTGCCCATTTTTAAAAAAAAAGAGATATCGAGCGCCAAGCCTTTCAAGCTTTTGCAAAATGCATTTACCTGGCCACCTGTCAGCCAAGGGGGGAGTTTGTTGTGGCCAATGTGACTGTGAAGGGTAATTGACAGGGAGGGTCTTTCAGGGAGGTATTTCAAGCATGTGCTTTGTTTTGCCAACCTCCTTTTTCATCAATGTACGTGCCATGCATGCAAACACCGCCCTGTCACAGTCGCAGGACACAGTGTCCTGACTAACTTCATCTTACTAACTGGGCAAAAGTGATTGAAGTGATGCTCAAGGTGTGGAAGCAAAAAAAAAACAAAGGAAGGACGTCATACTTGTGAACATTTCATTATAGAAACAGTCCCTCTCTTCCTCCCTCCCTCCCTGTTCTGTCTCTCTCTCACTTTCTGTCACAGCTGATTGCCTTCGACTACAGTCCCTTTCAAGCCCACCACGCTCGTGCCCACTCCTCCAATTCAATTACCAGCAGGCTCTTAGTGAGGAGCCTGAAAATGAGTCAGTGATTATCAGTTTCCAGGGTGTTTAGCAGCATCCTGGACAACTGGTGGCTATCGCTGCCCACAGAGAGAGCCTAAAGTCCCATTGGGGAAAGCATACCCACCACACCAAGCCCTGAACCCATTCTTATCACCTCTGCATCACTCAGGCTTTTGTTTTTCAATTCATTAGGCTGGACTTGTCTTTGAAATGCTAGTGAGTGTCATGCTAGCAGCGTTGCTATATGGATGGCCAATCTGTCTATCCACTTCTTTAGCACATACAGAAATATGTCATGGATTGGTCTAATTGCTGAAGAATTTTGTCCAACATTCCTGGTCCCAAGGGGATGAAGCTGTATGCCTGTTTCCTGTTTGTTTAGATGTCGTGCCTTTCAGTAGCTCTGTAAAGTATTGACTACTCCCGTTCTTAAGCAGTTTTCATATCAAATACTGTGCTTTACTTTTAGTTCTTGATAGTTTATTTTTGGGGCTTTTGCCTTTATTTATTTATTTATTTTTCATGGTATTTTTTTTGGCCTTTGGCTTTATTTATAGGACAGCTGAAGCTAGACAGGAAATGTTGGGAGTAGAGAGTGGGGGATGACTTGCACCAAATGATCGGCAGACTGGGAGTCGAGCCTGCGATCGAGGGCTGTGGCCTCTGTACATGGGGCGCCTGCTCTACCAACTGAGTTAAACAGCGCCCCGGCTTTTGCCTTTATTTGACAGGACAGCCGAAGAGAGACAGGAAATGTGGGGATTAGAGAGTGAACACTGAAGGCTGTGCCTTCAGGAGCAATTTGGGGTCATTGTCTTACCCAAGGACACTTCGACACGTGGACTGTAGCAGTCAGGGATCAAACCCCCAACCTTCTGATTGAGAGACGACCGACTCCAGCACTTAGCCACAGCCGCCCTGAAAACCACAGCTGCCCCAAACGGGGGACTGCAGAAAAGTCATAGGGTCAGGACAATGCACTTTGCTAACTGTGATATAATTCAGCAGTGGATCCACTTGTTAAAACCCTGTCCCTGCCCAATCTACATCCCATGTTAGCATACTGACATGCTAAATCTAGATTTTCAAAATGGTGAAGACAATATACGAAATGACGGGAAGTTAGCATGTCAACATTAGCATTTAGCACAGTACTAGCCAAGAGTCTTGGTGTCATTTAATTGTGTTTTCTGAAGACACATTGTCTTCATGCAGTTTTCCCAGTTTAGTTCCAGTAAAGAACCTTTCTTGCACGTCGTCTCTTTTGCTCTGCTGACATGTTTCCGACTGTCACCCATCAAATAAAGGCACAAACGCAGATTAAGTAACCTTATTTTGCTGCGAGTATAAATCTGAATATGCTCCACTTAAAGTTAAAAGTTAAGATATTTTAACATTTACACAGTTTGTATTGCTGAATAGTTTTTATGTATTTTCTTGAGTGTTAAATTGTACCTGTTTAAGTGGCATGAACACTAACTCCTCTGTGGTTTGATTACATAAATGCAGTCTGATTTAAGAGGACGATAACAACGTCACTCAGTAATTCAGTGGAGACGTTTTATTGGAGTGGCTCTTGATTGAGCTTGCTGTTAGCAAACATCAGAATGTAAACAATTATGGATTAGACAGTATTGTGTCCAGCCAGCAGACGCACTCATTACTGAGTGCATAATGGGGGCTTGAAGTGAATGTGAGTGATCGTCCTCCGTTATATATGTAGGCCAAGTTATAGAAATAAATCGCCTCTCATTTCCCTGTAGAGAATGTGATAAACGCTGTCTGAATGGCTCTGATTAATCTTCTCAGGCTTTTGAACAGGTAGACGTCATTGTTCCATTTATTTTGTGCACTGACATACATGCCTTTTCTCTCACACACACACACTCTCTCTGTCTCTGGCTTTCTGGGCTTACTGTAAATCATAAACTGTGTTCTGTGCTGATTACCCTGGGTGACAAAAGCAATTGTTCTGCTACACTAAATCTGCGTGGATTAATGCTCGTCTCTGGAGCTGTTCCCTCTGCGTTATGTGTGTCTACTGTACGTGTGTGTGTTGTCCTCTCGCTTCCTCTTCACCCTGATAGACCTCACTTAGAACGATCTTAGAGGATTTCTTAACCGGACATTTGAGTCATTCTTTTGTGTATCATAACTTGGACGTAGTTTGCGTCCTTCATAAAAGCAGAAATCAACTTTTGTTTGATCCGGATGTCTTTGGAGGATTACCCACGCTGAGGGATTAACCCCGCCATGTGCCATCTGACAGCTCCCAACACTGGGGAGAGCGTAAAAGTCAAGTCATGGACTAACACCACTAATAGATTTCGGTAAGCCTTTTCTCCCTCAAAGGTTGACTTCCGGCGATATTAATTCAATTTCAAACCCCTCTCGAGAGTAACCTGTCTTCTATCGCTGCTTTGCAAGGCCATGCTCCACTGCCGCTGAGTAAGAAGTCCCCTCAAAGGATTTTCACAGGAGACAATATGCATTATGTTTTAATCTTATTAGCATTGAATTAACACCACATATGGCCTGCTCGAATGAGGGCTTATAAGTCTATCCAGGTTTCAGCTGATATGCAAAACAGATTAAGAAATACTTCCCGAGGCAAAGGAATCGTTTAAGCTATCGGTTTTTCTGTGGGTAACAAATCACGCTGAGCGCACTATAGCTGTTAAGGGGAGACAGTCTGTAACCTTGGTGTCGTATACGGCGCTTCAATCTTAACACATGAGGGACGATTGAACACATGAGCAGCGTGTGCAAATTGATTTTGCTTCTCAGTGGATAGGACACAACCTCGGCGTCCAGATGCAGTGTGTAATAATACAAGAGGTCTTTCCTGGAAGCATGATGCAGTTAAATGTATTGAGTGTGATTGAACGCGGCAATAACGTTCAGTCGCCGCTCAAAAGTAATTTACTGGCTGCAGATTTGTTACAGGCGGAATGAAGTCATAGCATGAAATAAATCAGCCGATGTTTCATTCAGAATCTAATCTGCAAAAGTTTCTATTTAGGAACTTCAAACCTGACTTTATCTTCCGTTTAATGCTGTATCTTTAACTGTGTTGCTCATTCAGTGCCATAAATCATTTTAGTTGAGATGTCATTTTTATAGATAAATGGTTAAGAGATTTCATTCTGCTGGAAAGCGCTGAAAAAAATCTCAATTGCATGTGTAATCTTAAATAGAATCTCAGTCACACTGTCAGGACTCTTATCTCCTTTCTTTTTGGAGGAGGTTGCATCTTAACTCCTTTTGCTCGCCCCTTCACTGACCTCTTGCTTCTCTTTTCTCTGCACATATAAAAAGTAATGTTGATGTAATAGAAACAGATTTTTAATATTCTTTTCCACTTCATTTTAGCTTTAAAAGTGGAACTCCTTACTCCTTATTGCACACACTTTGCACCTGCTTTGCTGCAGTGCACCGCCACAACATCCACTCAAACCAGTCTATATTACAATTCATTTATCCACGCTCAATAGCCCTGAGCTTATGTAGACACACAGCAGGGGAATCTCATCTCAGCATGTTTGCGAGGCGAAAGAGAAAATGATCTGCTCTTCATTATTAATACCACAAAAAACAAGCGATGAAGAAGAGAGGGATGAAGCATAAGGACATTATGAAGCCCATTGGTCTGATCTTAGCTTCTATGAAATGCATAAAAATACAACAACAACTTAATTGCCTTTCAATGGGTTGTCATATATCAGAGCGTTTTCTGTGTAATGAGTGGGAAAACACTCAGCAGAGCCGGTACTACAATAAAGTTAATATAGAGATTTTCCCTCTGCTGCTCTGGCAGAAAGAGAATTAACTGTGTGACTTTGTAAAGGGACTCACTGCTGAGTGCACAGCAGGGGAACGCAATGTTTGGTGGGTCTGATGGAAGTATAAAGCATTAAAGAAGGTTTTTAAATGATTTCGTAGGCCATCATAGGAATATAACACACAGCAAAGAAGGACTGTATGGTGGTCAGTGTTGTCCTGACTCAAGGTGACGACTGCAATTCACTGTCAGAGAATCTGAAGAGACGCTACGATGAACAATGGCGACAAACTCAATCAATCAATCAATCAAATTTTATTTGTATAGCGCCAAATCATAACCAGGGTTATCTCGAGACACTTTACAGAAAGAGCAGGTCTAGACCGACTCTTTGTTAAGTTATTTAAAGAGAGGCCCAACATGAATCACCATGAGTAGCACTTAGCAATTCGGCACATTGGCAAGGAAAAACTTCCTTTTAACAGGCAGAAACCTCGAGCAGAACCAGACTCATGTTGAACAGCCATCTGCCTCGACTGGATGGGCCGAAAATGGGATAGAAGGAGATGCAGGATAGAGACAGGCAAAGAGAGAAACAACAACATATGTTCTTGTTACAACAACAACATTTTAGTCGATTTTAAAGTTCATTTTAGTCGCATTTTGGTTGTAGTCACATTTTATCGCATTTTAGTCTTTTTAGTCACATTTTAGTTGTAGTCACATTTTAGTCACATTTTAGTCACATTTTAGTTGTAGTCACATTTTAGTCACATTTTAGTTGTAGTCACATTTTAGTTGTAGTCACATTTTAGTCACATTTTAGTTGTAGTCACATTTTAGTTGTAGTCACATTTTAGTCACATTTTAGTTGTAGTCACATTTTATCGCATTTTAGTCACATTTTAGTTGTAGTCACATTTTAGTCACATTTTAGTTGTAGTCACATTTTAGTCATTTTAGTCACATTTTAGTTGTAGTCACATTTTAGTCATTTTAGTCACATTTTAGTTGTAGTCACATTTTAGTCATTTTAGTTGTAGTCACATTTTAGTCACATTTTAGTTGTCACATTTTATCGCATTTTAGTCTTTTTAGTCACATTTTAGTTGTAGTCACATTTTAGTCATTTTAGTCACATTTTAGTTGTAGTCACATTTTAGTCATTTTAGTCACATTTTAGTTGTAGTCACATTTTAGTCATTTTAGTTGTAGTCACATTTTAGTCACATTTTAGTTGTCACATTTTATCGCATTTTAGTCTTTTTAGTCACATTTTAGTTGTAGTCACATTTTATCGCATTTTAATCACATTTTAGTTGTAGTCAAATTTTTTCACATTTAAGTCACATTTTAGTCATTTTATACTCACGTAAACAAAACATACGTGTCTTCAGAGTTTTGATTATCAGAAATCTATTTTTATTAATTTCATTTCAACTTTCACTAACTTTGCTAATAAAAGATACTGACAGACTGTTTTTCCCACTTTTTCTCTTGTCTTTAAATGTGTAAATTAGGTCTTTAAAATATTTTCCCTAAGGCACATTAGAATTAAATGGGATATAAATGTTGCTGATAAAAATAATAACGCTAATAAAGTTGGTTTATAGTATTTCCATCTGCTGCCAGCTTCTTGAGGACTTGCTGGCTCTGTCTTGCCATTTGTTGGAAACCAAACATGGCTTATAGACATTAAAATTGAGATAGAAAATAAAATATATTAAGAAAACTAGTATTCCACTAACTCTTTCCTTTACAGTTTACACAGTGCTCTGTCTCTCTCTCTAATAACCAACACTTTGCATGCAGAGTGAGTTGTCTGCATGACTAAAACCCCCGCGCCATCCACTGGGATTTATCTATGCAATGCAGGTTCCATTTCGCTCACATTACCAGTGTGGCTAATCAGTGTTGGACCGTGATGATAGCGCCCGCCTAATGGGTGGATATAGATCAGACTGCAGTGATGGATGCTGTGGTCAAGTGCTCTGGACCATAATGAATGTTCCCCGGCCAGGTGGACCATCCTCGCAGCAGGTGGCTGGAAGTGGAGCAGCAGCTTTCCAATAGTTCCCCTCGGCCGGGCAGAATGTGGCCGTACACACCTCTGGACACTCGATGTAAGGCCATTATTGGCAGGAAAGTTCCATAAAGACCCAAAAATCTGAAGCGAATTGTCAAGAGAGACGAGCAATTTAGCTGAGTGATGAGACACGACCCATCACACAGCTCCAGAAGCGTTGAGACCGTGTTTGTAGCTCTACCGTGGGAGAGCTGTGACTTTTAAACACATGCAGATGAGGCCTTTGCTGCTATAATTAGCAGAGGTTGGCTTGTGAATCCCACATTTCAACTTTCTTGTTACCTGTTTGTCTCCCACAGCATTTCAAAACAGCCAGAGCAGATCCAACGCTTTCCTTGAAGACTTGTAAATGTTAGATGTCTTGTTGCTGTTCATCATTAGTGAACTTGCGTGCACTCAGACAGACAGAGAGGACGCAAACACAGTGTTGTAGAGTGTAGTCCGTTGTCTGTCAAACTAGGAGAGAGTGGGGGAACAGGAGTAAACGAAAGTCTTGAGGGAGGACAGTTTGTGTTTAAACTGCAGTCTCTCTGTGTGTTTTTTCCCCGTCCTGTAGAGCAGCTCTAAGTCATAAACTTGGCCTGTACTCAGGTCTCCAGCCGTGAGGTCATTGATGTGTGTTCTATACAGAAGGCATGCTGGGAAACAGTATCAGATTTGAGCCAGACCCCATGGACGAGCAGACTGATACAAAGAACCTCGGCCAAATGCTTTTAGAAAGTCACAGATGGCTGCTGTCGAGGACTTTACCGCTCCAAATACGTGCGTGTTTGTGTGTTTGTACCTGTGTCGGTCGGTGTGATGCAGAAAGTGAGGAAAGTTTTTACAAAATCTTCGGGCTGTTTTACGATAGTGAAAAAAGGCCTGTTACGTGCTTTGGTCTCCACAGTGTGTAGAGGCTTGTTTGTCTAACTAGTCAAACTGTTTGCGCGCCATCACAGACTCTCAAATACTCTTGTGCGTCTTAAAATATCCGACCATGTTTGTGCTGCTTTAAAGAAAAGCTTCCTTTCTCTCAGTCGTTGTGTGTTTGTTTACGTCGCACTCTTTATTCACAGCCAGATGGATTAAAACAGCGACTAAATCCCCACATTCTTTCACCTGTGCTTTTTCTTTGTCTACAGGCTGCACTGTTTAGTCTCGCTGCTGCTATTTTTAGTTTTCTTGGTCATAATTGCCTTCTTATCTTAATGTGCCCCCCCACTGCGGTGGACAATTAATTTATGAACAAAACAAGGCTGCAGTGATTATACTGGTGGTCTGCAGCTCAGCCTGAGCCCAACAAGACCCAAGGGTGATGAAATATTCTGTAATAGGACGTTTTTTTAACACAGACCATTTCAAGTTACACTAACATACGTGTTACTTGTTCAATAACTTTTAGACAGACTATAATATCTCAGCAAGTGTTTTATAGATTGTAATGATATTAAGTGCGGACATTCATGGTTCCAAGAGGCTTTTCCCCCAGCGATACAATGGGACATTTCCCTAAAAGTCACAGCTGCACCACTCAACAACTGTTGGATGGATTGTGATGAAATTTGGTACAGACATTCATGCTCCCATCAGGATAAAAAACGAATACATGTGATTGGTTCATCGCCATGGCAATATTTCACTTTGACTTTAAAAACTTTGGTTTATGACTAAATACTACCGCTGCATGATATATCGTTTCACAATTGCGATGTGCGCATGTGCCACACTCACATCGCAGGGTGTGCAATACTGAGGCAAGTTAAGTGAAACATGTCAAGCTGCTACTTTATTGTTTCTTGGTGTAAAAAGAAAACTCGCCAGTGTCTCGTTTTCTACGACTCTACAGGAAAAGTCCGCCTGCTTTCACATAAGTGCAGCTCTTCATCAGAGCACAGAGAGAACTGACCGCTGTGCTGCAGAGTCTCTGTGTCACCTGCCTGTAAACTGTAATCAAGCATGCTGCCGTCGCATATGATATCCGCAGGATGAGTGCGGCAGACGTGACGAGGTGGCTTATAAGTGAGAGATACCTGTTATCAGTGGCACCATGCCCGCTGCTTGTTTAAAGGAGCAATCGGCCCCTGGAAAAAGCCACTGTCAGTCAAAGCCGGTGTTCTCTGTAATTGATAGAAGCATATTTGAAAGTGGCGCCATAGCTGTGGAGAGAGCTTTACAAACAGCTTGTGGTTTCGCCCACCCAACACCCAGCATGCATTGCGCCCCTACGTCTGAAAGGAACCGCCCAGCAAGAGACTCTGGAGTATAATGCTACCGTTTTCCAGTCAAGGACATTGATCGCTGCTGGCAACGGCTCAGAGCGGTACAGAATCCGAAATACGACAAGAGTATACCGGTGGATCGTCTAAAAAATCTTCCGGTCTGCAGTCTGCATTTCAAACCTGACAATTTTGAACGAGACATGACATCGGGGGCGGGCATCTTTGATTGAGGAAGTGTAGTTTAGAGAGCTCCCTGGCCTCTGCCAGATGGTGCGTTTCACGTAGTCTGACGGAGGTTTTCCTGGGCCCATTGGAGAAGCGGATAGCAACCTCGAATGCACAGAGCGAAACCATAATGCCATTAGCTCCCCATAATAGCATGATAGGACTGAGGTTGAAAAACGGCGAACCGTCCCTTTAACACTGTGGCTACATAAATGGACCGTTGACTAAGATATGACTAATCCCATTTCTCTTTGCAAACTTACATTGTTTGCATTACATTGTTTTAATGTAAATCAGCAGTCGTTAGATGTTTAAACACTAAACTAACATGGTGATGAAAGTCATTACACCTTTTTGAACATGTTTACTTTGTCAGTGTGCGTATGCAGATGTCCTGACACAGCCTGTCAGAGACACTAGCGTTGCTGTAGACTGTTAGTGTTGATATTCATGTCAAGCCTTGAATATTAAAATGGGAATGATGCATAACTTACAACGCATGCAGATCATTTTCACTACCCTGCCAGTTAAGCTCGCTTTCTTTTTTTTCCCTGCGCTGACCGCCTCGAGAGAATGATTCAGAGGGACGGAGACAGAAAGGGACAAGAGACGGTCTCCTTTGGAGACAGATGCAATTATGATTAGACCAAAGTCAGAGAACGGCGCGATTCATCAGGCCATTTATGAGAGGATGATCAGATAAATGCTTTAGTAAGTGGATGCTAGTCACAGCGAGGGGTGATTGATGTGATAGCAGTGTAATCCAATAAGTGATTGTGGTCCCTGCACTGCAGCATTACAAACAAAAGATGGATCCCAGGAAGGGCCAAAATAGATGTGACTGTCTCTGTGCTGTGTGTCCTGCACCTGGACGGGTTTATCGTGTTTAGCATGGAGTTTTAGAATCGCCCTGATGTGTTATTGTTGCCGTGTTTTGATTTCGCTCCACGATATGGATTTATTGATTGATGTCACTTAATCTGTCTGTTTGTGTGTGTGTGTGTGTGTGTGTGTCCGCGTCTTTTCTTCCAAAGCCCAATCATTTTGGGATTAACGAGTGATTGAATGGCTTTATGGATATAATCCTGATTTGATTTCATTATGATATGAGGTTTTTTTTTTTCCTTGCCGCTGGATCCATAGTGCACTCAATTTAATTTCAGCACATTCAATTTAGCAAGGTTTTATGGAGGCTTTCGGCACCTTCGCCTCCTGCCAGGGGAGGAAAATATTGGGGGCAACAGTTATCATCAGTCAGCAATCTGAAAAATGGACTGTAATTATGTCCGTTATGGGAGTTTTATCCCCGCAGAATTGAAATATATCGATGCCACGCAAAGTTAGAATGCCAGTGTTGACTTTTAAACGTGAAAATGCGGCGAATAGGTGCATCAAAGCTGGCTTAAGCCTCTCTTCCTCGGTGGTTTGAACACCTATTGGCATATATCACACATGCAGGCTAAAAATAGAAACCATCCACACTCCCATCACCAGCCCCTCCCGCCCTCCCTCCCGCCTCCCATCCCTCTTATTATCTCCCCTTTCTCAACACATCCCTCTCCTTCTGTCTCCATCCCCACCCCCTTCACATTCATACAACACACAACCCCTCACACGGTGTACTGTATATTCACACACACACACACAGGCAGGTCGAAAAGCACACATCAAGATGTGTTATCTTTTTTTTTTAGGTGTCATATTTTTAAACGTGTCATCTGCTGCTCTGCTGTTTGTGTTACTGTGGTAACCTTAGGCTGTAAATGAGAGTTATGTGTTGTTGAAGCACACACACACACACGCACACTCAGGCACACACATTCAGAGCTGCAGCAGCATAGATTCCCAGCTAAGAGGATCAGTGGTGGAGTGTTAAGATCCCTCCTACGTTTTCAATGTACCATAATCCTAAATTTGCACCCAAAATGTGTCTCCATCTGTTTCATTAGCAGTCTCTCTCTCGCTCTCTCCCTTCTAACCACAGCTGCATGTGTTTAATTACAGAAGTGACCTGATAAAACAGTGTTGCATCAGTGTGTTGCTCTTAATTTCAGATTCTTTCCCCCCCCCCCTCCTTCGAGAACAAAGAGGAGTGAATCAAACTCGTCTTCATCCTGCACGCCGTGTCTGATTTATCCACAGTGAGTGACTCACTTTTGTGTGCCCTGTGTCTACATCAGACACCTGTTGTGGCTCTAATTGAACAGTGTGTCTGTTTGTCACGATCAGATTGTCATTCACGCGGCTATATATGAAGCTGCCATTGTGAAAACTCAGACAGGAACCAGCTGTTATCCCGAGCAGCTCTTGGCTTTCCGCAGAGTCCGTTTGGCAGTGTTTGGTGGAGGTTTGGGCTGTGCGAGACGAATTGGACGTCGACTCCTCGCTCCATTAGTCCTGAGTTTCCCATTTATTTTCCTCGTATCTTTGCCTTTTGCCTCCTCTCCGCTGTGTCTTTATAAAGAAGTATATGCGTGTGTTTTTTGTGTGTGCGAATGCCTCCCCACAGGCTCCTCTCTGCTGATGACTGCAGTGGCCATTTCCCTGTGAGGCCCCCCCCCCCCCCCCCCCCCCCCCCGGATGACAAATTCACACATCTGTTATCAGCCTCCTGTTTTGCACAAAATCAATAGTCTCCCCTCACTTTTCTCTGCGTACATATTGTGCGGTGTTTTTTTTACTATGTGTAAGCATTGTTGGGCCACACACAAAGAAAGAAATGGGGCATAGGAGCATTTTATCTTGATATTTATCTTGACATATATACGTTTATAATGCTGCGAGTGGAAGGAGAATCTTGATAATGAAGTCTGCATAAAGAACCCACAGGGTTCAGCAGTTCAACTGTTTATTTACATGCGCTGAAGTTTGAACATTTTTAAGGCTGAATCCTTTTTTTTTTAAGTGGTAACCTTGAATATCTAACCTTTCTCTTTGGTGACACCTATGGCGATAAACGCACACTTCCCAGATATCCATGTTACAGTTGTATCTCTTGATTTTCCTCGCTAACGGTCGCTCTCCTTTTTAGACTGTTTGCCTTCATCTGAGCGTCCAGTTTGTTTCTTTTTCTTCGGATTGTCACTTTATTTTTTCTTTGCTTGTTCAGCCATAGTAGATTACTGTTTACTCACAACACTTGCAGAGACCGGAAAAGCAGCCGCTTAGCGCCGCCTATCCTCTCTGGCAGACCAACCACTGCTGGGTGATGGAAAGCGCGTCACTAACTGGGCGCCGCTTGTGATTTTTCCCGCCACAGACAACCAGTCTGTAATACTGCAAATGCAAAGGCTTTCATCATAGGCTCGATCACCATTGTGTTACCTCATTCACTGATAGATAGTGATTTAACATTTATTTAAATGGAAATCTTAACGATCATCACTTTAAAGAATAGATTATAATCTGGCGTCGGTTTAGCTTGGCTGCTAAATCAACAGTCACAGTCCCCGATGCGGCGGCCCCAGGTTCGGCTCCCACCCTCTGCCGCGTGTCATCCCCTGCCCTCTCGTCCCCTGTTTCTAACACTCCTCACTGTCGTATATCAATTAAGGCATGAAAGGCCCCAAACATAGTCCTTATAAAAACCAGTAAAAACACTTTATTTTCATCATCAGTTTCAGGCTGAAATCTTTGTCTCTCCAACACTCTTAAACAGGCACAGATTGTCAGGTCAACTGCTACTAACGTCCAAATGTCAGGTCGCCAGTTTTGTCAACAATTCCCTCGTCCTCGGAGGAGTTCGCTTTCACTGTTGCTTTAGCACCCATTGGTTTCACTCTTTTCCTTTCACAGAAGACATCCTCTTTCCTCACAGCGGCTCAAATCATGGTTTACAGCAGGAAGTTGGTGTGTACTCTGGCGGGTACTTAAGGTGCCAGTGAACACCTACAGGCTAAGCGGCTGTTGTTGCTCTTTCTGCCGTGTGATAGGCTGTTAGATCGATCTATATCAAGTATGAATGTCAAATTTTATCGCTTTTATCGACATAAATTTTATCGCAGTCCTCTTTAGAGAATGTTTTATCGCCCGGCCCAACTGAAGCCACAGATAACGATGACAACGTAACAGTAAACGCTAGAGAAACAGATGAGCCCTTACATCATCAAGTCAAGGCAGTAAGAGACTGTATGTGATCATTTATGACCACAGGTGAAGAAACATTTCTACTCCCTGCGATATTGTTGTGAAGATGTGGAGTGATGGAGGGTGATGATGATCGTCAGCCTGCAGGAAAAAGTGACGTCGTGGGGAAGGGCGTACGCACATGAAAGATGCACAGGATGTTGACAGCGTGTCATTGTTGCTGAACGCAGCAGACAGCCGTGTAGATACCTCTGACATTCATATAAAGAACGAAAGGCAGCATGAAACATTCATCTATCATTGCTCTGCCTCTGATTCTTACTGTACTGCCACCATCCATTATTCATCAGCGCGGAGGACGGCCAGGGACAGACATGATGAGTGTACTGTCAGTGGGAGAGGGGAGGCATTTGTGTACATAATGCGCACATACATAGACGCAGATGCCCTTATATGAGTATATACAGCACATGTTTTGACATAGACATGCATTATTGATATAGAGAGATATCTATGTGGGTGTGCTGCAGTGAAAGAAGAACATTTAGTATAAAAAGTGTCTCCTTTCATATGAGCCTAATTGAACTAAAACTGTTGGGGAAGTCAGCCATCTTTAAACTTTTGTATAGAGTCTTATAACGTGTGTTTTTGTTCGTGCACGTGTGCAGCACGGCGCTTTTGTCGCCATTACAAAATCAGCCAATTCATCATTTTGCATCGTCACCCAACTCCCCATGCAGGAGTTATTAATTTCCCACCAGTGACATTAAGGAAGACGGGGATAATGTGCCGAAGCTGACTTCCCCAGTTCGAAAATTCACTTCACAACATGGAACCAAAGACTGATTGGTAATAATATTTACTCATTTCCTGCAGATATGGCAACTTAAAGCCACGGTGATCCCAGCACTTAGCCGCTGTGCAAAGCAATTATCCAGTGCTGTGATGGTTAGAAAATATTCTTTTAATGTTAGGAAATAAGTATTTATAATAACTTGGAGTGATCATGGTATGTGTTCACAGTATGTGTGTTAAAGGAGCAATTGGCCCCTGGAAAAAGCCACTGTCACTGCCAGCGTGCATTGCGCCCCTCCCTCTGAAAGGAACGGCCCAGCGAGAGACGCTGGAGTGAAATACTACTGTTTTCCAGTCATGGACTGATCGCTGCAGGCAATGGCTCAGAGCGGTACAGAATCCCAAATACGACGAGAATATACCGGTGGATCATCTAAAAACTCTTCAGGTCTGCAGTCTACATTTCAGACCTGACGATTCTGAACGAGACATGACATCGGAGGCGGGCGTCCTAGATTGAGGAAGTAGTTTAGCGAGCTCCCTGGCCTCCGCCAGATGACGCATTTTACATAGTCTGACGGAGGTTTTCCAGGACACATTGGAGAAGCGGATAAAGTCCACCAAAGGTACAGAGCGAAATTGCATTTTTTCCTTCCATAATGGCATTAGCTCCCCATAATAGCATGATAGGACTGAGGTTGAAAATCGGCGAGCTGGCCCTTTAAGTTCATGGTCAGGGGTGATGATTCTGGGGTGGCAAGATAGAGAAAAAGACAAGGAGGATAAAAGTCACAAACTTCTCCCACCTGATGAGGCCAGCAACACACCTGGCAACAACATTCCTTTAACAATCAATCTTTACATGCTACTTTTCCTGTTTTATTTTGAAAATCGCAAATCTTTTCTCATTCCATTTCCTGCCCATATGTGTCTCCCGGTCCCTTGATTATCAGCACCTGCACTCGTTACACACCTGGCTCTAATCATGTCATTAGTCTATTCAGTCCTTTGTGTGAGTGTCCTTTTTTGTCTCTGCGTCATCCTCCATTTCTTCTTCTTCTCTTTCCCATTAGACTTTAACTAATCTCTATTTACTCTTTTTATTTTTGCAGCCAGGGACATGGATTTTAGGGAAGGCAAGTGTTCTGGTTTCCGTTTGTACTACGCATGTAGTCTGAGAGCAAGAGCAGGCGGAACGTTATGCACTGTAATGACATTTCACCTTAACTCGGTGTCATGAAAGCTGTTCAGCGGTCAGATTTCCCGACTTCCACGAATGCATCACAAATGATCGATCCGACCTCCGATCACCAAATGATCATTTTAAAAGTAGTGTTCTTCCTCTTTAACAAACGTCCTCTCCAATCTCCTCTTCTCAATCCACCTGCCGTTTTTCTGACGCTTCATTCAGTGTGGTCGTGGAGCCCGTTGAGCTAACTTACCCTCTTCCTCCTCTCTCCTCCTTCACCCCACTTTCCTCCCACGCTGCCATCACTCATCTTTTCAAAGGGATCCCGTATTATTTACCAAAAACTGTAATGGGGGTCGGAGGCCTCTCGGACAGGAAGCGCGGTGTAAGGAAAGACGAGCAGGAGAAAGATGAAGACAAAGTTAGACAAGGCTGTATAATGACCTTCAGACCGGCTGTGTAATCAGTCTGTCTGTCTCCTTCCTTCATCGCTGCTCCAGGTACCCTGCGGGGTCACGAGAACAGTGCTTTTGATTGCTACAGGGTTGTCATGGCGGAGTCATTTGGAGGAGGGGGGCAGCGACGGCGGAGAAGAGGTTCCTGGCAACCCGCTGACAGAATCTTTCAGATTGACGAGGACTGACTTTCACCTCCTTGACCCCTTTGCATGAGCCCTTGTCCCGATGAAGCGCGTGGGAGGTGGAAGGAGCTATTTTTGGTATCAGGGTCGTCATCGGTGTTGAAAGGAGACAATAAGTGAGAAGATAAGAGGGAAAGAAAAGAGTGGAGGCATTGGAAAAGTCGCACTGTAATGTTTTAGGTCTGTCATCTTCACATCACTTAGTTAAATATACACACAACCATACCATCCATCTGTTGTGTTGTCGTTTAACAACCTCCGAACAGGCATGTGTATTTGACTCAGTGAATTACTCATGCTCTTATTACTCATCAAGTATCAGACGGCTATATATTGAACGTTAGAGTATTAGAGCTCTGTTTCTCTCTCCGCCCTCCGCTCTGTGATTCTTGGACATGAAAGACGCAGAGTGTGGTAGGTGGCAGAGTTGTGTAAGTGAGGAGGCGCAGAAAGAGATGATAGGTCAAGTATCCCTGATTATGTAAAAAGAGTTAGAGAGGGGTGGAAACACATGCTGCTGTACCTTTGGAGAGATCAGATTATGGGAGGATCACACCGAGAGAAACTGATCCAGTTGCTCAGACATGTCATTTGTATTACCGTCACTTCTTCTGCATTTTCAAACTCAAACCACCAAGTCCTCTCCCTTTTACTTCCTCTCTGTGTGACTCCCCATCTCTCCTCCCTTTCATGCGCACCCTCAGACTGTTTCTGCACAGCTCCTGCCGCATCATTACGTTTCTTTTTTAGATGACTTCATGTGAATAAGATGGGGCCGGCTGAGCCCCGAGGTGCAGGCTGTCTGAATAGCAGCAGTTCACCCCTCAGGTACTGTAAGATGGACGCACAGACGAGCCATCTGACACGGAAATTCACTGCAGTTTATCTCCGCCTTTCATTTCATTTTACAACTGCTACTAGATTCGCTCACATTGACTCCTTTTCTTTATTAAAAACACTAAAGAAGAGATGAAACTAAAGCATGTGCAGTCATTTTAATGCAATCTACATAGCCTTAGTCTTGCTTAGCTGAAATGAGTGCAAGGTCTTGTTAGACGGTAATGCAAATGAAGCATTTGATGAAATGTTTAATATTTTACTCATGAAATGCTGCTTGTTTTAGAGCGCTAGTCATGCTAGCTTCTACAATGTTACACTTTCAATTAGCAGACACTATTGTCCAAAGTGATATCTGAGAGTTAATACAACACAAACAAGGATCTAGACACGAGGGAACAGCTTGAAGCAATGTCTACACGTACGCAAACGCAACAGAAACGCTGTCATGAGAATGCCGCACCAACAGGCGGCGATATATCCCGGTCATGCAAAGAAGAGAAAGAAAATCGCGGCCAATCAAAAGTCTGAAAGTAGTGCATCCCGACGCCTCTGTTCCTCAATATAGTGGACGAGTAAATACATATATGTGTTAACATATAAAAAGTCCTGTTAGCAGGGTTTGAAGCATCACTGCTTTTGTCACATCCGTCATTTTGCAAGGAACGTTGCCTAATTTGTGACGCCTCACAAAGGAGATAACGGCGCACAGCCTGACATCACGGGCCTGTCTACACGTCTCCGTGGAAACAGAGTTTCTAAAAGTCTTCACCCTGGCCCGAGTTTTACAAAAGATCCGTTTTCAGTGACCTACAAGTGAGTTTGTGTGGGGACGAAAGGCTTAAAACTAAGAGAAAAACATGGCCTGAGTACGTGCCAAAAAACAGCTTCAAGTCAGATTGGACACAGGTGCTGCCAGGCAATACACAGGGTGTATAGAAGCAGATAGTGTTTATCATTATCATCATCAACAACGTCATCATCATCATCATGAATAATCCAATCAACGTCCTCAATATAATCATCATCAATATCATCAATAGGATCAATATCATTAAGTGCAGAGGTGTTCATGAAGTTGGGTCTTGGCCTTCTTCTTCAGGGTTCAAAGGGACTCTGTAACTGAGCTTCTGCAGTTTATACCCACAGCACACGTCTTTCTGTCACGCCTGCTTTTTGCTTGGGCACTGCAGTAAATTATAACAGGTGAAATTGAATATATTGTTACAAGGTGCATCCACTACCTCACTTGAATGACAAGTTAACAAGGCCGTCATGTTGTTTTTGATAGACGGTGGCTTTAGGGAGCGCCTCCCTGCTTGTTCTTCTTACAAGGGGAATAATGATTACTGTGCAAAGTGAATATTTGTTTTTTTCCACAATTTTTTGGACCTATTTTTTGGCCTTTTATACCTTTTATTGAAGGACAGAGGACAGTGGATAGTGTTGGAAACAGGGGCGGAGAGAGTGGGGATGACACATGGCAAAGGGCCGAGGGTGGAGCCTGAGATGCATGATTTTAACTGGCGCCTCTATTTTTCACCTTTAAAGTTTAGAGTTAATGCTTTAAATTAAAGGGGCAGCACTGTTTGCATGATGTCGCCAAACACTTGCCCAAACAGTCGTCAGATATTGAAGATGTGATTCACAGCACGCACTTTATGTCCCTGTTATAGCGATGTAAGAGTGGAACCGGTACATACGTAACTGCCACTTGTCATGACTATTTCCACTTTCCTTGACTCTCCTCACTGCTCCCCTGCGGCGCCCTGCCCTGCTGAGAGCCCAGATATGTAGTGTAAAGGAAATGGAATTACCACACTCCTAAATCTGTGCTTTTATTTTCCTCCCACATCAATGAACGGCAGACATCTGATCTGAGCGGGGAATTAGCCTATATGGAGGAAATGGGCTCTATATTCACAATAGATGACTCTGTGTCGGTGTGTGTGCTTGTGTTGCTTGTGTGTACATGTGGGCATGAGGCTTAGTCAGACTCTTGAGTGGGAAGCTGCAGGTGTTTATGCGTGTGTGTTAATAAAGGGTGGTAGGAGGAGAGTATAAGCCATCAGCTTACATGCCTGTGGCTAACCCACCTTATTCAGGACTTTGATCCAGTGAAAGAGAACCAAATAGAGGGAGGGGAAAAGTGGAGGAAAAAACACACGTAGCAAATGGAAAACAGAAATGAAGAAGCATGGAGAGAAAGACGATAAACGGGTACGGAGGAATGAGGAAGGAGATGGAAAGTGATCAGGTGGCCGGGGTTGATCAGGAAAGTCACAAATGTTGATGGATGGGTGTTTGATTGATTGTGAATGCTGCCTCAGTAGGATAAGGGGAATGGACAAATGGGGGAGGAGAGTTAAAGGTGTGGGGTTTTGATGAAAGAAGGGATCAACTGAGATTTCCCAGAAGGGATAGAGAAGGATGAATGAAGAAGAGATTGTGGATGAAGCCGCCTGTAGAAGGAGAATGAGAAGACTTTATTAAATGCTTTTTGAAAGTATTATAGCCGGGCGCCTAAAGGGACGCTGGTAAAGGGTTAATTACATTCTGACCTTTACTTTGCTCGTGTGTCTCATTGCAAGAGTCTTGACCGATCATGTGCGTCACTTACCTGGGGAAGACATGGCTCCAGGATGCACTACGGGAAGAAGGCGCGCTGGCGGAGGCAGTGTGACGCTTTGGGCAATGTTCTGCTGGGAAACCTTGGGTCCTGCCATTCATGTTGATGTTACTTAGACACCACCTTCCTAAACATTGTTGCAGACCAAGTCATGGAAGCAGTATTCCCTAATGGCAGTGGCCCCATTCAGCAGGATAATGCGCCCTGCCACACTGCAGAAATGGTTCAGGAATGGTTTGAGGAACATGACGACGAGTTCAAGGTGTTGACTTTGGCCTCCAAATTCCCCAGATCTCAATCCAATCGAGCATCTGTGGGATGTGCTGGACAAACAAGTCCGATCCATGGAGGCCCCACCTCGCAACTTACAGGACTCAAAGGATCTGCTGCTGACGTCTTGGTGGCAGATACCTCAGCACACCTTCAGAGCTCTAGTGGAGTCCATGCCTCGACGGGTCAGGGCTGTTCTGGCGGCAAAAGTGGGACCAACGCAATATTAGGCAGGTGGTTATAATGTTATGGCTGAAAAACTCCAGCACCTCTAACACTAAAGTGGAAATATGACGAGTTTATGGGAGATTCTCTGCTCCCTGTCTTAATGCAAAGCTAGATGCCGACATCCCAGCTGTAGCTTCATATTAGGTACAAGGGTGGTATTAGTCTTCTTGTTTCTTTTTTTCTCAGCAAGAAAGAGAGTCACGTAATTCCCCCAAAAAACAGCGGAAAGCAGCAAAAACTTTATATGTAATATTCAGACCGCTTTCGGTGCTTGGGCCCTAAAAAGAAATACAGCAGATCCAAGAGGGTTCCCGCACAGGGTTCTCGACAGATTGGTAACCTTTCAGAGATAGCAGATACAGTGAATCGACTAATATGCCTATAATGCAGCGAAAAACCAAGAAAAGCCTGCAGCCTTCCGCGACGCTTCATAACAGTATCTATGAATTACTCTCTGTCTCTTCCTCTTTGCCCTCTTGTCTTCAGATGGATGAATGAATCGCCTTGGGTTGGGTTAAGTTAGCTGGCAGCTGGGGTCTTTAATGATAGAACTGAGTTAGCCTGGGGAGCAGGCACGCTGAGGTCTCGCTAACCTTGGAGCAACTAGAAAATAGCCTCATTCATCTGCCAGGAACCTCCAGCTAATCCAGACCCGCTGTGAATCATTAATGGCAACTCATCTGATTCGTCGACGGGACTCAGAACGTGAGCTAAACTCGTTTTTCTTTAAGTCGCCGCCAGGCTTCCGTCTAGAATACCAAATACGCACACACAGTACTCGGCCTTGTATGAAGGCTGTCACATCTGCCGCTCGGCCTCTCTCCAGGGAAGCATCACAAGATTTTACTTCTTCTTTGTATTAGCATTTTACATGGTCATAACATCATTGTACTGACGTTAGACATATGAGAGATTTAAGCTCATGGGGCTGTAATCCAGTGAGGCTCTTAAAGTGATGCCAGTGTGTAAAAATATGTTGAGAAGTGGAGAACTAGCGAGCACTAAAGAGAGAGGGTAGAAGTAGACGTGAGAGACATGCTTAAGGAGAGAGGGAGGGAAGAACGAGTGATGTGGATGGATGGATTTCGAGTCCAGCCTTCCATCCTGTTCCCTGTGGAAACTAGCGAGGAGGTGTCCAAGGCTGCTTGATCTTAGATTAGATGACTGTGCTCTCGCAGTGGCATAGCACAGCGATCCACACATGCTCGCAAGCCCACATGACACACACACACACAATTACCTTACTTTCATCAGGATACTCTTAAAATACAAATGATCTCTCAAAATCTTTCTTCTTTTAGCAATAATTTGGCGCTTATATCACGTCTTTTGGAACAGTTGCGTATAGAGGGGTTGCACTTTAGAAGCTCGTTTTATAGGTTCATCATATAGTATCATTTTAAAGGGTAATATTTGATATTTCCACGTCTCACGCTCTCTAAGGCCAAGCATATTCGCTTTCATTTGTGTTGCGTTTCAGCAGCATTAGACTTGTTGACATAAGAGTCGGGTTTAAGCAGTTGCTCCAATGGTCATTTCAGTCACCATGGCTCTGTACCCAGGGATCTGTATGTGTATTTCTGGCAAGCTTTGCCGTGACAGATGGACAGCAGACCTTATATTATCCTGGGAGGCCTGAACCACTGACTTCTAGCAGCGGGGTTCAGGAGAGGGGAGGATTGGATCACCCCAGGAGGGAGTCAGAGCGAAACAGGAGAGGCGAGTCTCACGCTAAGACGCGTAATGAACCGGGTGCATGGAGCCTGTCTCTCAGGCTGAACAGAGCAGGAAAGGGGAAGGAAGGCAGTATGTAAAGGTGGAGAAAGGTTGGAGAAGATTGGACATGAGGGACGGGAATAAAGGAAAAAAAAATGGCGTGGATATAGCATGGTGTCATCGACATAGAGGGAGATGTTGTGGAGTTTTAGTGCAGTTTGGCTGCAAATGTGTAGCAGGTTTTGTGTACATTTTCACATGGCGATTACAAACAACAACAGTGTGGTGCTAGCACATAGTGTAATTGTTGACAAAGCTAGCTAAATGCTAGCAAAGACTTTGTTTTCCACCCTGAATATGATTGTTATCGGCAGATACTTAAATCCTGGTATCTGAATCGGTATCAGGAAGGAAAAACAGGTATCGGAACATCCCTTCTCTAGTCTTATCCTTCTCTCGACTGTTGTCCTGTGATTTTATTTAGAATTTATAAATGTATGTGGCTTTTTGTTGCTTTGTCATTCGAATGTGGGCATGGATCCGGAGAAAAACAAAGCTTTGTCTCTGTGTATGTTTAGACCTCTGTGCCCTAGGTGATGCTTCATAACCATATTTTCGTTTATTAAAAAAGGCTGAGCACACAAGTTTGCCCGAGATCACCTCCGATCCCTGTTGTTTACTGTTTACTTATTTACAGCCCAGAGCAGAAAAGGAAAGGTTTTGTAAGTCAGGACCTTTTCCTCTCTTTGCACAATGCCTCACGACGCCTCTTTCATCTTCAACGAGTGTTTCCTCGCGCTCCTCGTCAAAGCTGATGTTAAATCCTCCAGATCTTTGTCTGATGGAAATATGAAAACTGTTTTGGATTCCCGGAGAGCCATGAAATATGGGAAAAAAAGAGAGAGAGAGAGAGCAAGGGATGGAGAGGAGAATGAGTGTGAAGTGCATGCTGTCAAAGACTAATGTTGGGCCCAGTGATGTGGGGTAATCTGTCAGCGCTAACAGATTGTGCGATAGGGTAAATAGGGTTTGTTGTGATGGCTGGCTGGCCGTCTGCCTCCTCTCTCTCTCTTTGATATTCAAGGCCTGTGGAATAATGAATACAACGAATTATCCTGAATCTGTTGCCCGTGCTTGGAGGTTGGAGAGTTGCATTCACACAGGTCCATCTCTCTTTCACACGAACATGCACAGCGGTCACAAACACAAACCCGACAAATTGACCCTGCAGCCAGAGGGCTTCCAGAGACAGCTCATGACATGTCTTGGATTTCTGTCTTGCGTGCGTACCCATGCGCTCCATCACTCTTTTAACAGCCTCTACTTTCAGATGCAGAAAATAAAACCCTTCGTTTGGGCGTGTTTTGTAAAAGTGAGGAACGTAAATGAGCATTAAACTCGTTTATCCTGCTCTGCACGTCCTCATTGTCCAAACTCCCGAACAGTGCAAGGTATGTGATGTCATTTTCAGCCACAGATTTTCCATTTGAAATAGGATGTCATCTTTTTTTGGCTTTTCAAGCTCTTTCGCACAATGCCGCAATTTGTCCTGGGCTTTTCTCTGATGGAGTATGTCGCTTCCTTTCTTTCATTATGTTGTTCACAAAGTGTTTCAGCCCTGTAGAGAGAAGTCATTACTGCTCTTCAAAAGACAGAATGGAAATGGTGGTGTGTGGAGTGAAATGCTTTCGTTGCTGATAAGGTGATACTGTATGAATTACTGTTTTTATTTTGCTGATGGAGATGTGCATTATGCATCCCTGAAATGAATGTTTTCATCACCTAAAAACACAATGTTAGTATCTTAAAATAGCATTTGTTTTATGAGGCAATAACCTGCTTTCAGTTTTCCTATCCGGCCTTGCCATTACCTCATTCTCTTCTCCTAATTTAACAACGTGCGTGCTTATAATTACCCAGCAACATTTCCTGGGAGTGTAACCTACATTTAGCTTGTTTCCTGCATTTCTACACAAAACATAACTTTTGTACTTTTGTATCGATCTCCAGAGAGCATCACGTAGATTTCAAATTGCTAAAAGGGGTCAGCGGAAGGATTTATGAGGAAGTGGATACGGCACCAGAAGATGACACACAAAACAAGACCAGATTAGAGAAGTCTTACTTGTGGGGATATTCAGCACACCTCAGCCACCCTTTCCTCTTCAGCTGCAGAGGACACTGCCTGGGCTTAAGCCGGTTATTATCAATTACATAAGAGAAGGTGTGTGGACTCAAGGACTGCTGTGCTCTTGTCTGCCCTCTCTTAATGTGTTGGTGCACAGCTGAGACGCACTTCAAAGAAAGCAGCCTCAGTAGAGTGCAGATTTTTTTCCAGGTGTGGTTGGGGTGTGTGGAAGGCCAGATTACTCCTATTTCAGAAAGTGTCGCCCTCTGTGAATCCACCAACGGTGACATGATGGCCATGTCCCTTGTGGTAACAATATTTCCTCAGGTGAAACAGGATTCCAAACTGGTGCACCCCGGACATTTGTGACCCCAAGCATCAGGCTACGATGAGAGAGAAGCCAGCAGTCAGTGATGGAATAAAACAAGCCGTCATTTTAAAGATTGTAAACCTGTGCAGCCACCAGAGGTTCTTAAGCTTACAGGGATGAACGTGCACTAAAATATTAGGCTGATGGGTCCGGCAGTGTGCCGGATTAGCTGCAGACAAACAAATACACACACACAAACACACTTGACTCTAACGCACAACAATGCATGATCCCCTTCAGGCTTAGGCCGGCTGAGATAATACAAGTTGAAAGCATTGCTTGTTGTTTTTTTTTAAGCGGATGCACTGGCAGAACGAGATGTGATGGAACAGAACAAAATGAAATAATATATTTATTACAATCAGAAAAAAATGATAAAATAAGGGTTTAAAAAATAATTCATTCATAAGATCAACAGTTGTAAATGACTCCTCGCAATCTATTATCAATTTAGCCTCAGGTAGCTAGTACGCTGATTAGCATCAACCTGAAATTACCTCCAGTGGCCTCTGTGATGACCGCTTTTGTGTTGTCTGACCTATCATGAAATATTAACCGTCTTTACACAGCGGCGTAACAAAGCACTGCTGCCTTTGCCATTTTACATTGAACTGTGCAGCGCCAACGTAAAGCCGCCAACAGTGCGTGTTTTTGCGCAGTGTTGCGGAAGCCAAACGCGCGCTAGATGTAAACAAACAGCGCATGCTTCACGTACACACACGACGCTGTTCCGCCCTGCTTGCGCTGTTTCACCTGTTACTACCTCCGATGTCGGCTCGGAGGCGGAACGATCCCGCCTTGAACTGGCAGTGTAAAAGGGGCTTTTGTTCCTGGACCTCTGAAGTCCTAGGACAGAACGTAACACCGAGTGCAACACTGGGTCTCACTGATGTGCTTTTTTAAAGTATTTGGATAACAATGGTGTGGTTTTGTCATTTAATTAGCTGACCATAAGAAACATGTAGAAACCCATGTGTCCCATGATGTTCACTATAAAATAATTCAACTCAAAAGCCAGATGAAGCTCAGGTTGAGCTGATGAACCAGCTCCTCGGTGTCTCTCTACATCACGACTTCTATCAAACACAGTGTAACATTCTCACTACTACGATACAAAGGCGGTTAAACACGCCGTCCC
This sequence comes from Semicossyphus pulcher, assembly GCF_022749685.1. Taxonomy (NCBI): domain Eukaryota; kingdom Metazoa; phylum Chordata; class Actinopteri; order Labriformes; family Labridae; genus Semicossyphus; species Semicossyphus pulcher. The sequence goes on from NW_027211637.1 coordinate 18,569,609, forward strand.
ACTTTCTCACTTCCCCCATAACACCTTTCTCTTATTATCTTGTAATACTTCTCCTTTTTAAAAAAACAGTTCAAATAATTTTCCTCTCCCACTAAGAGGATACTGTTTTCTTGTCACATCCAACTTAGCCTAAACTTTAGCATCTCTATTAAAATCCTGCTTCAGCAAAGTTATTAAACGGCATTTTCTCGATTGTTTGATCGCGAAAAAACAACCCCCAGGTCAGGCTCCAGAATCGTAATTGTAATTTAAAAGAGAAAGAATCTTGTTTATTGCCCGTGTTTGGACATTGATGAATGAGTCTCTGTGTTCGTGCATGAGTACGAGTCTCTTCGCAGTATTTTTGTGGGCCTGATTTATTTACGAGCTCGGAGCAGATTGCCTTTTTTAATTGTGATTTAGCAGAATTCACAGCTCAGCACTTTCAGCCGGGGAACAGTGTTTGGTGGAAGTGTGTCATGCGGTGAGAGCGGTCAGAGAATCAGGAACAACCATCTCCCGTCATCCCAGGGCAATTTATCACTGTGTCCCTGCCTCTAATGCAGCATAGTTAAACAGGAGGCCTCGATGGTGGCTGCACTTTTAATATTTCACTCGATCAATAAAAGAGGCTGCTTTATTTAATAGCCTTGGCCCTTGAGGCTGTTTGGCCCTGTTTAGGCTTCTTTCCGCTTTCCTGTGTAAACATAAATTAGCTGTAATTGAACAAACCGTCACATTTGCACGCCCGAACGCGTCCTACTCTGTGCTGCCGCGCGCTGCACGCCAGCCAGGCCTGACTCAGTGCTCTCCACACTTTTCTCCCTCGCTCCTAATCTCGCTGTCACTTCCTCTCTTCGCCGTCATCCGTGCACATTTCTGCCTCGCTCATCTGCATCCCTCTGTCATTAGAATTAATTAGGCGTTTTAGTTAATTACCTGCCTGCTTTAGCGTAATGGCAGCAGCCCCCTCGTACAGTTTGGGTTTTATGGCAGCCGTCGTTAACCCACCAGCCTCTTCAGTGCGTTCTTGCCGTCTCTCTGCAGCGCTTCAAACCACCTTCAGCATGTTGTTGCTGTGCTTTTGAATATTTAATCTCGTCTCTCCGTGTTCTGTGTCAAACAGAAACGTCCCGCATGACATCGCTGGAATAAATCCACGATCTTCTGTTTCTCCTCCTACAGCATCAATCTTTTCTTTATTCACTCTCAGGATTATATTTACGTTTTATGAAGCAAACCCTGCTGCTTTGATCGCATATAAACACCATAACGCCGTATTAAACGGCCGTAGAGAGATTGTACTCTCCTAAAACAGTTTGTGTACTCTTTGATTGTTTACTCCACGTTCCTTTCTGCCTGCATCCCAATATGTGCTGTCAGTATTACACAGTCGGCCGTACCCAGGTGTGTGTATGTGTAATTATCAGCACGCAGAGCTTGTCTCCATTCATTTTTAATGAGCAATGAGGCTGCGTTACCCCCGTTAATAGAGAATAAGACTGTCCATCAGCCGGCACATAAAAGCCTTGTTCTGTGCATCTGGGGTGTGAGACTGTACTGCGAGAGGTTGGTTAATGATGCGGCGTGGCTCCCTGTCTGCGCTGACAGTAACTCACAGAGCTTGAGATGGACAGAATGAAGGGACGGAGGGAGGAGGAGGAGGGGGAGTAGGAAAAAAAAGGAAGAAGCGGGGATGGAAGGAAGGACGCGAGGGAGCCCTTCAGCACTCACAACACTGTCAGTGTGAGGCAATGAGGCTTAACTACAAGTGCTGGGGTTTCACTGGGATTCATTAGCATGAGACTTTAGTGTAGAACTTTGTGAGGTTGTAGTAACACATCTGTGCGTGCATCTGTGTGTGCGTGCGTTTACTGAAAGCTCTTAAAACGTAGGTACCGTTTCATAGATTTGGCCGTTATTCCTGGGGATGTGATATTACAGCTGTTCAACGGGGGAAGGAAGGAGGAGTAGAAACACAAGCCACAAGTTAAACCAGTTTGGCCGTATTGTCTATAGCACTTATTAGATTCTTGGACATCACTTCTCTAAAGAAAAGCTGTAATCAAAGTGGATTTAGTTGTTTTCCAAGTTTCCTTTTCATCTTCTCCCAAAAGACGAAAACAGCGAGTCGAACACGTCCCATTGTTCGACTCGCCCACTCCACAGGTTCCTTCCACTGCTGTATTATTCTCTGTTCCAGCAACGTCACAAGAGCTGCAAAAATGTGAGGGAGGGAGGGAGCGGGTGCTGAAGTGATGACGTGATATACTTTGTTTGATGCAGTACACGCGTTTGCGTTTCAAGTTTGCAGAGCATGTGTGACTTTCAGTCGGCTAGGTGAAACCTTCCCCGCAATATCAGAACGAACATGTGGGGAGGGGCTAGAGCGAGGGGAGATTGCCCAGTGCCACTAGTTAATCGATCGCAGAGGGCGGAGATGGGTCGCCAAATAGCCTAAACGACGACCATAGGCGGTGATCCAGTGGGTGCTTTGGGGCCCGAGCATGTGTGGGGAAACCCTGGAAGAGTTTGGCACCGGTGGACTCCACACAGAAAGGCCCCTTACGACCGAGACCGGGATTCAAACCAGGAACCTTCTAGCTTCTAGCTTTATGTATGGAGTCAAATAACGCTGAAAAGGTCTCCACATCCCCGTTTGTCAGCAGTAATAGTGAAGCGTAAAATGCTCCTAACCATTAGGAATGATGAAAAAAAAAGGACCCAGGATATGAAAAACTCCAAAACCTATTAATGTGTGAGTGTCTGTGTGTGTCTGGTTGTGGCCTGTCTAAACTCTGCTCCTCCCTCGAGTGAGATATTTAAGAGTAGAAGCAATTTATTACCATAATATTGAATCATTTCCCGTCTTATCGTCAGTAATGAAAAATGAATAGTTTTTCTGTGACGCGCCTGCAGGAGATAGTTCCCCGGCATCTTTCTTTCCATTATACACATGCACTCGCAGGCATTCTCACACACACACACACACACACACACACACACACACACACACACACACACACACGCACGCTGTTTGTTTGTTGAAGGACTGGATCAACCTGCAGCAGCTTGACCTCCATTCATCTCCGCGAGAATGAAGAAATCACATCAACCGAGTGATTAGTCAGGCCTCCCTTCTTTTGTGATGTTGATAATTTAACCTGCATTAACCTGCCTGCTCGGCGTTCTCCGTGATCAGTATTGTCAGTGCGAGGAGGCTGTTGCTGCAGTGTGTGATGGGTAACGAGGAACCGTTGAACCCTCACCTCAATTTCCAGGGAAATGACAAGGACAAAGATGGCGCGTTGCGACGGCAGGAGGGCAACGAGCTTCGCAACACCTCCGTAATCTATGATGCTCAGCATGCAGCATCAGGCGGCGTGCGGGCTGCGCTGATGTAACGTGCGCCACATCGCTCTTCCTGTCACAGACGGAAACGGGGATTTATCACGAAGTGGCAACGTGCGTCTGGAATTCACTGTTCCTTGCTTTGCAGCATTCAACCACTGCTGCGTTCCCTCATGAACCATCTCTGGAGTGTGTTTAATTTGGTCTGCCTCGTCTGAATGTCTAATGCCTCCCGAGGGACCCCTGTGTCTATACACGTGTGTTATTGGCATGTGTACGTTTCTCTATGTGTGATGTGTTTGAGAGCACTGTGCGCGAGCACCCTGTCGCAACCGTCTCTGTGGGGTGTCGCTGCACTATTTGCATACACACTAATTACAAACAGGCAGCTGAGACCACTGGGGACAGCCACAACATGCTGACAGTCAGATAGAACACGCACACGCACTCAGACCAGGCAGAATAATACTTTGTCTTTACATAATGCTTTGCCTGGGAGCAGAGCAGCTTATGCTCAGGGCGTTTATGTCTGAAATTAACACAAAATGACCCTCGCTTTCCAAAAACATGTTCAAAGATTTGGAGAACTCAGTCGCTCCGGTTCATCTTTTGTTTTTTCCAACAAAAATCCTCAAAAGAAAAAGACACAAAGAGGATTTGAGGCACAAAATGTCCTTTTTTTTTAGGCGTACCGCTCTGTGGAGTTGCTTTTTAACATGTTTATCATGCATGCAGGCACAACGTGGGTGAGCACACAATGTATCGCTCACCCACGTATTATTTAGCAAAACACACGCGCACACACCGATGGCTAATGTGCTGTGGTCGTACAGAGACAGATCCACAACAGCTCCTAAAGTGCTCTGTATAGAAAAGTATCATTAGCTCAAATGGCTCATTCAGGCAGCAGCAGCAGCGAGTGAACAGCATTCAACCTTAATGTGTGCGACACTATGCATGAGGGAACGGGTGCACTCATGTTTGGGAGAGCTGATGGGAGATTTTGAGGGCGCTGTCGCACAGACGAAAGCGTATCGTACAACATCGTTTCCTAATCCTACGATGCGTTCTGTCTCTCTCTTACAGCCTTTATCCTATCTCGCTAAATCAACTACATTTCCTGACCCAGAAAGTTTTCCTCGCCCAAAGATGCTTCCATTGCCAAGAAACATGTGTGTGGGTTTTTGTGTGTGTGTGTGTGTGTATCCTCCATGCTCCACTGACTTACATTAGAGTCCGTCCTTCCATTAGCAGGGCACAGAGAGCTAACACAGGAGCGCACTGGCTACCTGGAGGCCACGGGTGAACACAGCGGCCTTGCTTCTCTGGCTCGGCGTGGCTTTTTAGAGAGCTTTATCCTGCTCTGCCCGGGATGTGTTTATGTTTTGAGAGAGAGAAAGGAGGAGACATGTTGGCATGTTTGGCTGGCCGGATGAATATTCCCCTCAGCGATATAGCAGCAGATACATGGTATCATCTTCAATATCAGCATGGCAAAGAAATGATCCTTGCTGCACTTAAGGAAAAGCCCATATTGAGTAATACCCAACAAACAGATATGACAGTTGTGTACTGCAGTGCACTACCCGCCCACGCTTTATCCAACAATACTGTGTTTTCTGTCCAGATACTGTTTGTGCCTCCAGCCCAACATTTATTTTCCAATCTAAAGCATTATTTGAAGCTCATTGGATTGGAGGTATATTCATTTTACAATCTCTTCTGATGCACCTGCCGGGTTTGTGAACACACATTACAAAGAGACAGCTACGCTGGGGTTTCAGTGTTAGTGGCTTATTGATCCTTTAGGTGCAGAAGTATTGACCTCAACCTGGTAAAGTATGGATTTCCTTCAGGGGATCTATAATGAAATAAGTAGGTTTGAAGTGTCCACACCACAATGTAGACAAGCTCTTTGAACATGTTTTTTTCCAGAGGCTGTTGAGGAGAGGCTTTTCCTCTGACCCACTGTGTGGAAATAATGGGTGCAGATATCAATCAATGGCTCTTCATCATAATGAGATTTCTTCCTTTTATTCCCCAGGAAAGCTGAAATGTAACAAAGCATTGGTTTTTAAGCGTTCGCTTTCCTCTGTAGGGACGGGACAAAACATCGATACGGCAATATATCGTTGTCCAGACTTTACAAATTAAATCACAAATATATGGCACTCTAAACAGATTTCACTGCATCATGACTCCTCGCAGTGGCGCTTATGATATGAATGAGGGTAACGTGAACGGAAATGAAAAGGCCGAAGAAGAAGTTGACAGCAGGATAAAAGATGAAGAAGAAAGTGAAAGAAGTCGTTCTATAGTTGTGTTACTTTAATTGAAAGTTAAAATACGTTTATGGGCTGCATGGCGGTGCAGTGGCTAGTCTCAGCTGTGGAGTTTCCCCGTGCATGCGTTGGTTCCCTCCAGGTACTCCGCCTTCCTCCCACAGTCCAAAGGTTCAATGATGACTCTAAATTACCCGTAAGTGTGGGTGTGAGCATCTGTCTCTATGTGTCAACCCTGTGATTGACTGGCGATGAGTTCAGGGTGTACCCCGCCTCTCGCCCAATGACAGCCCCCCTGCACAGCACAAAGCGGTATAGATAATGAATGGATGGATGTACACGTACATTTCATCTCAGTTTGTGTCAAATTCTGAGCTCCTTATCCTATCTCTAAGGCTGATCCCAGACGCCCTCCGGAGGAAACTAATTTCGGCCTCTTGTATCCGCGATCTCATTCTTTCGGTCACTACCCAGAGCTCGTGACCATAGGTGAGGGTTGGAACGTAGATCAATCGGTAAATTGAAAGCTTTGCCTTCAGGCACAGCTCCCTCTTCACCACGGCGGTCCGGTACAACGCCCGCATTACTGCTGATGCTGCACCGATCCGCCTGTCAATCTCACGATCCATTTTACCCTCACTCGTGAACAAAACCCCGAGATACTTAAACTCCTTCGCTTGAGGCAGAGACTAACTCCCCACCCGGAGGGGGCAATCCGCCATTTTCCGACAAAGAACTGTGGCGTCACACTTGGAGTTGCTGACCCTCATCCCAACCGCTTCACACTCGGCTGCAAACCTTCCCAATGCCTGCTGGAGGGCCCAGTTTGATAAAGCCAACAGGACAAAAACACTCCAATCTCATTGCGGTAGAACTCAGTCACACCCAATTCAAGTTTGGAAAATGATGTCCGCCTCTCCAGGACCGTGCGCATCACACTCCTCCTTCTGATCCAGATCTCTGTGTCAAACACACACACACACAGACGAGTACGAGTACATATGAGGTGAGACTCAATATGGTTTATTCATTGTACGTCAGCTCTGTACGTGCATCTGCACTAAACAGCAGAATTTGGCAGCTACTCGATGAAGCTTCTTTTTGTTTATCCATTTTGATTAAAAACCTTTTTTTCCCAAATAGTCCAATAAGTGTGCAAACAAACATACTCTCCACACATCACCACCGAAAACACACACATACACACACACACACATGCCACATGCACAAACTTCACAAATTCTCTCATTCAACCGAGCCATTTCTGAAACCTGGGCTAATATTTGTATGGATTATTGGCCTTTGTGCTTATCGTCTGCACCATATTGGCAGACTAAAACCTTATTACCAGCCTATTGAATGAGAAAAAAGGTTCTAGCCGGGCACACATAGTCACGCACTCACAAGCCGGTTTTCACAAAGACACACCGACATTTGTTCGTACATGCAACAAAAGCACACATTTCCCTGCTGAAATGCACCACGGTATGATAGCAAGAAGCAAGGTCTCAGCCAAAAGTTAGTGGCAGGTTCCGCCTCATTCATTCTGAAAGCCGCTGTAATAATTGCTCGTTTTTTTTTCCCTCCGGGGGAAAGTAAACAAACACTGTTAGGAAAATGCAACTGATTACGGATGGAGGCAACCATACTTCTTTTTCTGTCCTCCCATTTGGATGCGTAATAACATTATGTGAAATCTATTTAAAACTAATGACATCCACAGCTTCACTAAGACCTATTTCAGGCCCTTGCTTCCTCCCCTCCCTCACTGTGATCTCATCTGGCCGCCGCTCCTCCTCCTCCTTCTCCTCCTCTATTGATCCGCTGTCCCCCACCCTGTTGTATATGTGTCCATACGTGTCCAGGGCCGACTTCACACCATCACCTCCTGCTTGTTTTTCGCGCACGTCCAAGAAAGGGAGAGATGGAGGGGAGGGGGGGGGGTTGTGGAAGTTTTACCGCTGGGCTTTAGTGAGTAATGACTGGTCTTATTGCTGGGAAATCAGGTAGGCTCTCCTGAGACAGAGATGAACAACCTCTGCGTCCTCTCCTTCACTTCTGCAGCACTCTCCTGCGTCTTCAATCCACTCCTCTCTCTTCCCTCTTCTTTGTTTTTGACAGAGATGCAGACTTAGTCCTCTTTCTTTTTTTCCCTCTCTGCTTTAAAGCTACCTCCTAGTCATCCATATAATGTTGTTTCACAGCTCTTCAGCTCCCATCCCTCATGTTGCAGCAGCAAGAGTTCCCTTAGCAACTTTCAAAGAGATAGATGACGGCTTTTAAAAGGACAAATCACATAGCCTAACCCTTAATGAGCTTAGCTAGCTGTTTTCACTCACATTAAATTAGCTAACCTTGCTGTTTTTTACTCACATTAAATAAGCTAAGCTAGTTGTTTTTACTCACATTAAATGGCCTTAGCGAGCTGTTTTTTACTCACATCAAAAGAGCTAAGCTAGGGGTTTACTCACATCAAATAAGCTAACCTTGCTGTTTTACTCACATAAAATGAGGTAAGCTAGGTATTTTTAGTCACATTAAATGAGCTAAGCTAGCTGTGTTTACTCACATTAAATGAGCTAAGCTAGCTGTTTTTATTCACATTAAATAAGCTAAGCTAGCTGTTTTTACTCACATTAAATAAGCTAAGCTAGATGTTTTTACTCACATTAAATGAGCTAAGCTAGCCGTTTTTACTCACTTTAAATGAGATAAGCTAGCTGTCTTTACTCATATAAAATAAGCTATCCTTGCTGTTTTTATTCACTTTAAATAAGCTAAGCTAGCCGTTTTTATTCACATTAAATAAGCTAAGCTAGATGTTTTTACTCACATTAAATGAGCTAAGCTAGCCGTTTTTACTCACTTTAAATGAGATAAGCTAGCTGTCTTTACTCATATAAAATAAGCTATCCTTGCTGTTTTTACTCACATTAAATAAGCTAACCTTGCTGTTTTTAGTCACATTAAATGAGCTAAGCTAGCTGTTTGTACTCACATAAAATAAGCTATCCTTGCTGTTTTTACTCACATTAAATAAGCTAACCTTGCTGTTTTTACTCACATTAAATGAGCTAAGCTAGCTGTTTTTACTCACATTAAATGAGCTAAGCTAGCTGTCTTTGCAGCCATAAAATAAGCTAACCTTGCTGTTTTTACTCACATTAAATAAGCTAACCTTGCTGTTTTTAGTCACATTAAATGAGCTAAGCTTCAGTATAAAGTTGTTTCACAGCTCTCCAGTGCCCATCCATCATGTTGCAGCGGCAAGAGTTCCCTTCGCAACTTTCCGAGAGATAGATGAGAGCCTTTAAAAGGACACAGGGACAGACAAAATCACATAAATGAATTGCAATCACCTCATGCTAAACAGGCAGACTGATTGAGCATCTTTCCTGCTCCTATTGACCCAAAAGGCTCTACTGGTGCAGCGTGTAATACACCTGCCGCCACATGTCTTGCGCAGTTTGTGTTCCATCAACAGAAAGTGACAGATGAGTTTTTCAGTCCACGAGATTGTTGCTGGGTGTCACTGTGAGCTATAAGTGGCTGAGTATTGACATCATACTGTGGTGCCAAGTTTGTCTGCGTGTTCATTCCTCTCCCTGACAGCTAATGAAAAACCTGCTTTTTGATACGTCACTTTCACTCTCTTCTGGTGCATATATATAGCGAGGATTACATGGAGACGTGACTGACGAGGGTGCAAATGTGCGTCTGCGGAGGAGAGACAAGAAAATTGACAAGTTGGACAAAAGAGAGACTCCAGGAGGAGGCGAGGGAGAGCACATAAATTGACGCCGTGTGTTCAAACATCAGGCACATTGAGCAGAAAACACAGAGAGACATTCAGTAGGTCTCCATGTTCAAATGTCAGGCCCCAGGTTATTTATAGCCCCTCTAATTAAAGCATGCACCGTGCCTCTCTCCTGCTGTCTCTCTTTCTGTTTCTCCCTCTAATTCTCCCCTGACCCTCTTTCTCACCCTTTGGTTCTCCTCTCTCTCCAACTCTCTCCATCTCAACTAATTTTCTCCCACACTCCACTTCCACTTCCTCTTCCCCGTCTGTAGTTTTCCCATCTTGAGTTTCTATCCTCCACAGGCCGGTCATTAGTGTGGAAATCCTATAAATCCCGTTTGATTGTGATCCCTCCCTGTCTTTTATTTGAGTCTTATGATAAACACAGACATGCTTAATCTGCAGAGATTAAACTCTCGTCTCGCCCCATCAGGCTGCTGACAGGAACACACACACACACACACAAACACACGTGCGCACATCATTTTAACAAGGCTTGATTGTCAGCTGGCTTACTCTTGGGCAACGGTTGCCATGGTGACTCCAGATGTAGCATCCAAGGTTCTTGTTGCCGTGTATTTCCAGCTCCGTGCTCTCTTCTCTTTTTATGCTCTTCTTCCCCTCTCTATCCAACACAGCACAGGCACGCAGGGCGGCCTTAACCCAGATTATGCAACCATTACGTTAAATCTGCTTTTGAGGACACTGCTTTATGCAGACTGGGTTATTTTTTTCCCTGTTTTTCAAGGCAAAACTCTGCAATAAAAACAAAGAAGGGAGTCGGGATTGCCACATTTTAATTTTATATTATTAGACACCATGGGCTCAACTGTATGCGTCTGAGTTGACGGTCGTGGAACTTAACACATGGCTACTATCACTTCTGAGGTCAGGTGACCTTGGCCTTCCTTTATATAATGAATTTCTACTTAAAGGTGCAGTATTGTAGTCCTACTTTGCTCTGCTGAATTGAAGCCCATTCAATCAATCGATTTTTAATCATATAGTGCCAAATCATAACTTACGTTATCTCATGACACAATACCTAAAGAGCAGGTCTAGACTGTACTCATTTTTATGTTATTTAGAGAGAAACCCAACATTAATCCATCATGAACAAGTATCATGAACAAGTGCAGCAGTGACAAGGAAAAACTCCCTTTTAACAGTCCGAAGCCTCGAGCAGAACCAGACTCATGGTGGACAGCCATCTGCTTCGAGAAAGTGGGATAAAGGGAGAGGAAGAAAGAGAGAGATGGATAGAGACCAGGAGAAGTACACACAGGCAAAAACAACAACAAATAATACAGATTTATAGTTACAATGTCAATAATAATAGTATGAATAGTATCAGTTGGAGTCAAGCCGGTCCACAGCAGCAGGGGGTCTGAAATAACCATCCTCAGGAACCTGCGAGACAAGGGAGCTCAAAAACTCTTGTAACGTGCATTAAGGGAACATGAATGCATACAGATAGAGAGAAAGAGGAGGAGACAAACAAATTCCATCAAGTAAATACAATAGTAGCAACATGGGACATGCCTGTGGCTGCAGGGTTACATCTCTCCAAGCTCCAGCGAGTGCTGGTTTCACTGTCAGATACTCATTGGGCCTCTTTCAGTCTTTATTGAAGTGTTAGACTTGTTGCTCCAAAATAACACTTCTTTGTTCAACTGCATCCTGTAGTTATAACACATCACATATGCAAATCCTGCAGCCATGCTTTACACACCACCTGACTTTTCTGGTGTTAAAACTGGCCTGCAAACTATAGGCTCTTTAAAAAGGATTCATGAGTCAGTGTTTGACGTATGCAAAGCTGAGATTTTGCCATATTATCTATAGATCATGCTTGCAGTCTGTGTTTAACATTTCCGTCGTCACGCTGTTAGCATCTGATGCTGCGTGCCTAGTACCAGTTCTGTAATGCTAAATATTCATACCACCCTGTGATTGTGTAGGCGGGTCTCTTTGTATGTAAATATGTATGTGTGTGTGTGCGTGTTGCTATTTATATACCTCCTCATGCGTATATGGTTCATCTGCTCCACATGGACGCACGGGAAAAGCTGTAATTAGGGAGCGGGTGTATAAATAGAACAGCTGACTGGAACGTCTCCCACTGGTTGCATACAAGCATGTGGGGTTTTTTTGTGTGTGCATTTGTGTGAGTGATCCATATGTCATTCTCCTGTGTCCGGCGTGTGCGGGATCTTGCCCCCTCAGACCAATTAAAAACCTTGTTGCAGTGACACTCGCATATCAGGTGGGGGAATTGTAAATCAGACACTTATGTTCCGCTCTTCCTCTCGTCGGCGAGCAGCTCATCAGCCGTGTTTAGTGTGAAATCTGTGGACTTGCTTTGCACTCATGGCTTCTTTGAGCCTCGCTTGCGCTTTACAATAACTTGTGTTGAAATTAAACGTCCTCTAATGGAAGCGCTGACAAATACTGCAATTAGCCCGATCCAGAGGGAGCAGTGACGCTATATGCATCCACAATAACACCCGAGTGGAGGCAGGAAATAGCCTGGCTCCATTTCTATTATCACTTAGCTCTGAATACACGGCAGGCTGTTAATGCCGTCTGCAACTTGCTTCCTGTCCAAAAGCGGAGCGAGCCAGAGTCGTAGAGAAGTGCATTTGAGGGGTGACATCATTACAGACGTCAGCAGGGCCCTATAAGCTCCCGTTATGGGTGTTAGTTTGTGGACCCGGAGGCTGTTTCATATTCAGAGTCAGAGTCGATCAAAGCATGGGTAAATCAGTAATTATAAATGAGTCTCGACGGTTTTCACGCCCACTAGCAGGTATTAGCCTTCTGTAGGCTGAGTGGCTCTGCTGCATTAATGGACACTATTTGGCAATGCCACACTGTGTCAGGCCGTGCCAGCTGTGGCTTTTTGGAAGGAGAGGAGAGGAAATGGAAATGCGAAGGTGAAAGAGATTACTTTTCCTGCTGGTGGCCAAAATGTTCTGAACTAATCCTAAATGGTCTCTTATTGAAATGTGTTCATGTATGTTAGAACGTGGCGTCTTTAAGGTCACCATTTGTCTACGCGCATGCTAAGTGAAAAGTCATGGCTCGCTTTAGTAATAGATTCTCTTTCCATTAAGAACGGCACCTTTTATACGCTGTAATAGTTCATCCTTTGTCCTCTCAGCTTCACCTTGCAGTCTCTTTGTGTCTCCCCGCAATATTTATCGTCCTTTCACTCTTCCTCTATTGAAGGAGATGAATTTGTTTATTATGATGTGCATGTAGACGAATAATGACTCACGACGGGCTCATGTGTGAATCCACAGAGGGCACATGATGAAAGTCAGAGGGCTGATAAAGTGGCTCTCGGCACTTAGGATTCATCAACAGGCGTGGTGGAAGGAGAAAGGTAGAGCGGGCGCGTAAGGAGGCTCCTGAGAGACAAATGGAGACGCTTTCAATCGGCATCAATCCGTCCTGATAAAGACAATGAGATTCATGGAAATTCAGCGGCACTATTAGTTTTTAGAACGGGAAAGGTCGCCAGAGGAGATGGGCTGGTGACTCATGTGTGACACTAATAATCCCTACGTGGCTTTGAATACAGGATGGCGGGACGCCAGATGATACTTTAATGACAGCTACATCTTCTTAATGGTGATATACAGTCACTTTACCTTTCAAGGCATAAGGAATGTTAGTTGAGTTCAATGTAGTATGTAAAACTGCTTTTCTGCAACGTTGCACGTGAAATATTTAGACCAGTAAATCCAGCAGGGACCAACTGAGGCCTTTATGTGTGCAGTTTGTATATTCATAGGGGTGCCTTTAAGTAGTAAATTCCCAACTTCAGCTCAGAAGCAGCATCTATACTCGTGCATTTCCTGAGCTTTATGTTTTCACTCTTTTTTTTCATTAGAAGTAGCTCATTTAGGTTTTATGATAAAGGAAAGAGAAGCGACAAAGTTCAGCTTGTTTGAAGTTTAATACAGAAGTGAGAAAACAATGGTGCTCCTGTTTCCAGACTTCAGTGTAGGAGTCTGTATGCATGAACAGGACAGTAAGGGGGGTAGTTCTGTCATTTGCCCAGGGCACCGGTCTGACTGAAGGTCTTGAGCTGCTCCCCTGGTCCATGAGACGTGCTGCCTTTGGATTCCAGGAAGTGAGGACGAGTAACGTACAGAAAAACGAGTCAGAAACACATAACTTGTCATTTCACTGCTAATTATCTGTGTGTTAATATGTGTGTGTGATGTAGCCTATCGCATTTTTCTTTAAAGGAGCAATTTGCCCCTGGAAAAAGCCACTGTTAGTCAAAGCTGGTGTTCTCTATAATCGATAGAAGCAATAATATTTGAAATGTTCGCCCATTCTACATTCCTATAACATCCAGAGTGCATTGCACCCCTCCATCTGAAAGGAGTGCCCCATCGAGAGACGCTGGAGTGAAATACTACCGTTTTCGTTGGAGGCAATGGCTCAGAGCGGTACAGAATCCGAAATACGACCAGAATATACCGATGAATCGTCTTTGAACTAGACATGACATCGGAGGCGGGCGTCTTAGATTGGGGAAGTGTAGTTTAGCAAACTCCCTGGCCTCTGCCTGATGACACATTTTACGTAGTCTGGCGGAGGTTTTCCAGGGCCCATTCGCGTCCTCCAAAGGCACAGAGAGAAACAGCGTTTTTTAAAGGACCATTAACATACATGTAAGCAATAGAAACAGCTCTAATGATTACATGGCTCCAAGTTGCAGCTAATTGATATTCCCTGTCTCCGCTTAGTTTTAAGCTGCGTTGCTTCAAAAAGAATCTCCTCTTGTGGGGAAAAACAATGACCTTAACTGAACTGAACAGAGCTGAACTGAGATGAACTTAATGTGAGATATTATCATGCAATGAGGACGGTAATACATTGAGAGACTTCCGTGCAGAAGGCCTGATTTCAGCATTAAACACATTGGTTAAAAAAAAAAGATAAACATGACGTCAGCCACACCCTGACCTCCTCTTCTTAACTCACAAATCCTGGATTAGATGGAGGCAGCTGCTGCAGCATCTACTGTACAAGTGTTTCCGATCATTTTACCCTCGTCTAGTCTTGCTTTCTTTTCCTGTCCTCGCCTGACCAGCAGAGGTGTTTCCCTGGCTCAACACTGTATTGATTTATTGAACCCCATTTCATTATAACAACCCTGAGGGAAATTAATTTTGGCTTTGGTAGCTTAAAATACTTTTACATTCGAAGTGTGTGTTGTTTTTCTGTTTTATTTTTACTCTGTGGTACTCGCACAGTTTTGGTTTTATTGCTGTAATAGAGTTCTAGTTTTCTTTCCCTTCTCAGTCTGTCTGATCACCTCCTTCTGTGTTACGTTAAAATAAAAGGAAAAATCAAGGCTGCACTTGGAAGTGGCCCTGGGTAATAACTGAGAATGAGCGAGCGAAGAGTGGCGAGTGGAAGAGAGGAATAGAGGTGAGAGTAGAGGGAGATATTCACATTATACTGGGTTATGTAATCTCTAGAGGAGCAGTTTTGTTTGTGTTGGTTTTGCATCCATGCAGTGCCATGGATCAAACAGACAGACAGAGCCTAATTGGGTTCGGAAAAGGAATTTTGTGTGTGTGTGTGCCGACTCATGCATGTGAGTGTAACAACTTCACCCTCTCTCTCTCTCTGGTTTTGCATACTCCTCCTCTGTTGCATAATTCATGTCTGTACATTTCACAGCATAACAGAAGGGCTGATTTTCTCTGTGCCTCTATTATAGCACTGATCTCGATAATAAAACTTGTCATAACGTTATCTATAAAATCTCCTAATGTTCCTGTTGAGCGTTCTGAAAAGATTAAGCCTTTCAAATTAAAATGGGAGCTGGGATTGACAAAATGCTATGAACCATGAGACAGTGATATGAGCATTGAAGATAACCACACACAGTCTCGAGATTTCAAGGACAAAACGAGTCATCTTTAACATAATCTCATTCTCTAAACTGTTCTGTACCTAACCTGATTTTTCCCTCTGTGTGTAGCTGAATTAGTTGTGTTCAACAGTAACAACCATATGTTGTGCCCACCTCTATGTCAGTAACATTATCAAACGTTAGCATGCTAGAAGTCAAAGCTAAGCCACTAAACTTGATAAACATATTATCATGTGTATCAATAATTTAACAGCAGCATGTTAGCATTGTCATTTCAAGTGTATAAGCATGCAGTTGTAACATTAGTATTATTAGCTGTTTTTATGTTAGCATTTAGCTCAAAGCCTCTTTCTAATTGAAATAGAGAACTTGAATTAAAATACTATGAACCCTGAGACATCTAGACCCACAGTGACGTGAACGCTGAAGATTACCAAGAGCATGCTCCCGATTTCAAAGACGGCACTTTGACATTAAGCTAATCCTCTAAGCTACCTATCCGTGTTGCTTTTCCCTCTCTTATATATTTGTAGCCAAATTAGCTGTCCTTTAAAAAAAGTATATTTTTCTCAGCTTTATGTCGGTCATATTATCAAACGTTAGCATGTTAAAATGCTAAATTAAGCTGGTAAACGTGATAAACATTTTACCTTGTGTTTCAATAACTTAACAGCAGCATACAACATTGTCATTTTGAGCATATTAGCATGCAGTTGTAACATTAGCACTATTAGCATGCTGTTTTAATGTTAGCATTTAGCTTGAAGCTTCTTTCGAATTGAAATGGGGAGCATAGATCAGCTAAATACTATGAACCCTGAGACATCACGACCCACAGTGATGTGAAGGATGAAGATTACCACGAGCATTCTCCCGATTTCAAAGATGGCACTTTGACATTAAGCTAATTCTCTAAGCTGTTTCTATACTTGTTTTTCCCTCTGTTATGTATTTTTAGCCAAATTAGCTGTCAGTATCAAAAGTATAGGCTTTTGTTCTCAGCTCTATGAATATTATCGTTAGCATGGTAAAATGCTCAACTAAGCTGGTAAACGTGTTAAACATTTTACCTTGTGTATAACTTAACAGCAGCATACAGCATTGTCATTTTGACTGCAGTAGCATGCAGTTAACATTAGCATTATCAGTAGGCTGATTTTAACTTAGCATTGAGCTTAAGCTTCTTTCGAATTGAAATGGGAAGCGTCTCCCAATTGCAAAGACAGCACTTTGACATTAAGCTAATTCTCTAAGCTGTTGCTGTTTTTCCCTTCATTATATGTGTAGCCTACTTGTGCCAAAATTATCTGTGTTCATATTAGTAACAACAAATTATTGTGCTCTGCTTATGTCAGTGATATTATCAAATGTTAGCATGCACAAATGCTAAACTAAGCTGGTATACATGGTTAAATTTTACCCTGTAATAACTTACTTTGTAATAGCAGCCGGTTAGCATTGCCATATTGGGTATATTAGCATGAGGTTGTTGTGTCAACAGTGTAAGCAACCAGTTGTTACTTTAGCATTATTAGCATCCAGTTGTCATATTAGCATTTAACCTGAAGCTTCACTCTGTCTCACAGAGCTTCTTGCGTGGCTGTAGACTCTTTTTTTAGACATAAAAGTCGTTTGCTTGTCGGATTGTATTTTAAATATTAATATTAGTAAAAGTAAAAACATTTATGGACTGTTACTGCATACATAAGAGATGCTAAATAGAAGATTTATGACAAACAACTCAAAAGAATCATCCTCCTTAAACAAGGGTTATTAGTTAAAGAAAAGCATCAGGCTCAGAAGATATGAAATAAATATATCCCTGTTACTCTTGACATCCTTCATGTTCCTGTTTACAACCCCTACATCATTAGAAAAAGGCGCGTCCTTGAAGGTGAAAAAAAAATGGCAGACTGGAAAGATTTTGATTTGACAGCGTGCTGATTCCCATAAGATAACATGTCAGTTTTTCTATAACACCAGACACACAAGAACAGTACACGCATATGTGCACACCTCCATACATTCCTCACAGGAAAACCAAGGTCAGACTGTTCTGCTCTCTCCAGAGCAGTTTGAAAAACATAAATAGAGACTGATGCAAGCAGGGAGGGAAGGACTGACTGCGGCCCAGAGACACACAGACAAAGACAGTTGGGCAGTAATGTGGGACAGCGAGCAGAGAGAGCAGCGTGTGGCCGCAGGGTCTCGCCCCACACTGGGTCGGATGAGTGGAGGATAAAGGCAGGGCTGCTGTAGTCTCGGGAGGAGAGATAAATGCATTATTAAACAATATTTTGACAGCAGTATGGGATGTGACTTGAAGCTTCTGACTGAGAAACATGGCATGCATCTTAAAAGGTCTCCAATTGGATACAATCCATATGCTTTGCTGGATAGTACAACTAAGTCGACATAGTATTATGGATTTCGACAGGAGTATCTGTAAATATACATTATTTTATACTGCAAATGCATTACCACAATTTATGCTCCAGACACAATGAAAGGTCAAAAGTGTTGTTTACATTTTATCAACATTTATTTTTAGTTCCAATTTTACAATGATACTTTGGCCAACAGTGCGCTTACAACTTTGTGAGAACCACCGTGCATAAAGCAGGATCCATAAAGAGATCATTTCCCATGGTTCCATTGGGAAAAAAGTAGCCTGCACAAAACTCTTCCCTTAAATACATCTAACATCTACACGATCGATTGAATCGCAGACTGTGAGCCAGGCCTTATCGCCTAACAACAGTGTCTGACCTCGCGAAGGCCCTTGTGGCTAAAAAAAGGAGAGAATCCCTGCAGCCAGGTGTCCAAAATCTTGGGGAAAGCCTTTCCTGAAGAGTGTAGGCTGTTATGGCAGTTCCTTAATGCCCACAACTTTGGAAAAAAAAATGTTTAAATGGCTAACACACTCACACATAGTTCACTCTGCGATGTATGTACAGTACAATGACGGAACAAAAAGCTTTTAGAGTTTATATACCTTTCTGCAAAGTCATTCCAATATGGTTGTTACTCGGGCTGCACGATCAAGCTGCTACTTTATTTTTGTTTCGTGTCTCGTTTTCGATCTGTCTGATGTCGCATTAGTGCAGCCCTTCATGAGAGCACAGAGTGAACTGAGCACTGAGTCTGTGTGTCACCTGCCTGTCACAGCAGACGTGTTGCAAAATGTGTTTGTTTTTAGTAGCTACACCTGCAGCGTGCGCACGGCATGAGGTTGCGTGTGAGGTGTGAGTTGAACATGGGGTGTGTCGACAGGAAGTAGGAGACGGTGAGGTGTTGTTTCCTAAAGTTACCGTCACCGAGCTGATCACGCTGATAAAACACACATGTGAACATCGTTAGAATGTTTCTTTTTAATCCTGCTGGTATCGGAGGGTTAATTGATATCGTATACTCCAGTCTAGGCATCAGAATCGGTGTCAAGAAAGAAAAAATGGTATCGGAACATTTTTAAACTCTAATACAACATGTAAGTGTCCCCCTTTTGCACAGCACTAACAGGAAGTTTGTGTTAATGAGTGCTTATTGATGACTGTGTGTATAGATATGATTACTGCTCCCACACTGAAAATGTCCCGTAGGCGCATGCCCTGCGAGATGTTAGGGCATTGTGGGTTAACTGTCTGTGGACAGAGAGGCTAAAAATACCTCACAGCACAGAGGTGTGACTCCACAGGCCTGAAAAGAGGTCAGTGTGTTTGCACCTCTCCTGTTGTGAGCATCATGTGTCTGCAAGCCTGTGTTACGGCCTTTTCTGTGCACCTGTTTTGTATTACCGCGCGTGTTCAGCATGCTACCATGTGTTGTCAGGTTTGCATCTGTACGATCCAATTTGCAACGCAGGCAGCATGTTTGACCTTGCCGTCTCCATGAATCATCTCTCCCTTTCGGCCTCTCTAATGAGAAAGTGGCTGTAGTAAGAGAAAGTCACAGAGAAGGGAAGAAGCGTTATTTCCTTTATAGCTTCACATTTTTTTTAACCCTCCCCGTACTTTATCCAAAGGCTGAGGGAAGAGCGAGGTGGAGAGTTATGAATCACGGCCTGTGCTTTTTCACAGGGAAGTTTAAAAGGAATAGGTGATTACAGGTGTTCTATTTAAGGAAGGAACGAAAGGGAGAAGGAACAAGAAAGAACAAGCAGAGAGAGAAAGAAAGGCGTCAAGAGTGAGAAGGGCTGGAATTCTCTTTGTTCCTACTTCAAAGGCCACTCGAAGGCATCCACTGCCTTTCAGTCAGGGCTTATTTGAGATATCATGCAGGAATATAAAAGCATGACTTTCCTCGGAGAATACAGGGTCTGGTATGGAGAAAGAAGCTCGGTTCTGAGAGAAGATGTGAAGAAAGTAACACAGTTATTCAGGTAATAATGAATTAACAGGAGATATGGATGACGCCAGCACAGAGGCTACGTTAGCAGGTCGCCAGATGCAGTAAGTGTCACTCCGTTGGTGTGTGTACCTATATTGCCACAGGTAGTAGTCACACAAAATGTAGTTCCAAGACCTCCTGGGAACTGAGCCATCCCCATAGGGGTTTCAACTCACCCGTTCCTAACACAAGAAAAGCTCCCCACAGGTAGAATCACCTGTTATCTCTCTCCCTGCAGGGCCTCAGACTTCTCCCTGGACTTCTCGGGGCAATGTGCGTGTCACGGCTTTCTCTCTGTAGTTCCTTGCAGACATGGAATCTGTAACACAGTGTATGTCTCCATAATGGAAGAGTACCATCTTTACTGGACTGTTAGCAGATAGAGCTGCTCACGTAATATTGAGCATCTGGCACGCAAGACCGGGCAACACATGAGGCCGGGGATTGTGTAAGGGAAGATCCCTTTTAAGCTGTCTTTGTTATCTCATCATCTGAGACTTCAAAGTCCCGCCCCATTTAGGTCCTGTTAGGTCGAACAAGCACGACAAAATGTTTAAAAAAGTGGTGACGCTGGATCTTTGTTATGGTTCTGGGAATTAACTAAACACCTTCCATACAAAATGTTCACTAAGGCTCTGCTGGGTCACAAGCTTGCTCGACTACAAGTGGGGCAAGGCAAAAAGGGGCAGGGCTTATAAAGGGCTAATATGCCATCAGACGAATTCCAGCTATTTCAGAATTACTGTAGTTAATCTAGACTGCAAGTGTCTTTTTTCAGAGTCATAGGGTGCTTTTTCGACCAAAAGTTCCATAGCCGCCTTAAGTGATCTCAGGAAGATTATGCAAATCAGGCTAATGGCGTATGGAGAAGCAATAACATTAACTGCACTACACCGCCAGTCCAGTAGGTGGCGGTAAAAAGGAGATGAAGGCCATACAACAAAAATGACGCCATCAAACGCGTCGAACGGGCCGGTATCACCATTTGTGTGACACTGCCGTTAGCCTGTTAGCATGGAGGAGATTCAACTTGTGCTGTTTTTGATCGTGCTTTATCGCATTGCAAATAGATTCACTGAATGGATGATGACAGTGAGCTTGCAGCTGCAGTCTTTTAAACATGCCGAGTGAAATAAAATGCTGCGAGTACTCGGCCAATCAGAAGTCCCTGGACCTTTAGAAAGTACTACCCCACGAGCAGGGACTTTTTAGAGGGTAAATCAATTACCCCGGACTTTAAAGTTAGACCCGGGTTGCTGCTATCAAAACACAGAGTTCCTAAAAAGGTTCTAAGTTCCTGGGGAAAGTTCCTGCTGTCGAAAAGCACCTTAATTGGCCTAGTGTTTGCCTCACATGCTCCCACATATGAATGGACGTTAACAGCTTTGTTAACGACTTTATGACAATTTAACTGCTTTTCGTTTTAATTTTATGTTACAGAAAATATTATTATGTCTTGCCCTGACACATTTAAACATGAACTTTTACAGAAATATTTATCTTGGTCCTTTTGAAACACCATGCAAACACATTTTTAGATTAAATCTCTGGTCTGAAAGGGTTCGAATTGTACCCACCTTCTAGTGTTTAAACACAGCTACTGCCCGCAGAACTTTTTCAAACTTTATTTCTTGGTTTTCTCCCTGTGGTTAAGGCATGAAAGGATAAGACCTCCAGATACAGCACAGGCTGCAGGTCCAAGTTAAAGTAGAGGCCACAGAAATGAGGCTTTGTGAGCCTTAGCCTTTTGGAGCAATGGGACTTCAGCACCGCGTCTCACTCTTTTTGGCTGTAAGGCACAATCCTGAGCCGTTGTTCTCAGAGAGGTGACATGAATCTGAGTCTCCCTTCCACTGCTGCATCCCAAAATGTGAAACAATTCTTATTTTTCTTACTTTCTTTATTTCTGTCCTGCCCTCCTTCTCCTGCTCCTCTACTTATTCTTAATTTGCATATGAACATATACCACAATATGCGTACAATCACGCCTCTATGCAGACACTTGTGTTCATTTCATGTTCCATTCATGTTCTTACATACCCGCTGCGAGCCGACACACAGAGCTTTAGCTGTAACAATAGAGAGAGGAGGAGGGGGCCCCGGGACATGATACGGAGCTACAGAAAGACTGGGCTGAATAATTCACCACATTTCATCTTGTCTGCGGCTCTTCAGGTGCTACATATTGTGCTGTAAAAGTTTAGGCTGAGGCGAGTGCTTCATGACGGATGCAGACAAAGAAGGGTGTTATGAAGACTAAGACGTAGTTGCAGGGGGGTAGGTGTCAGACGGAGCGATTAACTGCATGCTGCCTTTGTTTATATTTCCCAGGACAAATATTTAAAGTGAGTGATACATATGACTGTTATAGAAAGCAGGATGAGATTTTTTGTTAAAAAGCACCACCTTAGCATGTACAGGACAATATCAGCAAAGGGATAAGAGGTACAGCTTTGTCCACAGGGGGCGCCAAAATCGACCTCACAGTAGCTTTAAAAGACAATTACCGTAAAACCCTGAATATAAGACGCAGTCTGTTTTTGGTCGTATCCCAGAGGGGAAAAGGTTTTCTTTAGCGATTTATTAATAAAACTTTGTATACAAGTTATTTCAACACTACTTCAATTTATTTTCATTTATAACACATTCAAAACACACAAATTACAGCCTACCATCTGTTTTCGCCATGTCGAGTTTGCAATCCTGCTAGCTACCGGTGCTGTAGCTAGCGGTAGCTGGCAGCCCGCGGTGACGTTGATTGTTGTGAGGGTGGCGACTGCAGTGGCGATCATGATGCTGCATGAAGTGTTAAAACAGCAAGGAAAACACAAAACAACACTGCACCAAACAGGAGACGTTGTAACGGCTCGGACCCGGAAACAGTTAAGTGCGGAGGTGTGACATCACCACTTAACAACCGACAACTTTAGCTGGATTATAGCGCCATCGTCACAGACCACTTTTTAGGTGAAAAAAGTATTAAAAGTGCATCTTATACACCAAATTTTACGGTAATTGCGAGGACTTGCAGTACAGAATACATACAACAAGAACTTGATTTAAGTGTGTTGCCAGTTTTTTGTTATATAAGTAATAATGCTGACAGTCAGCACAAGCATAAAAGTTTTACTCTGAAACTATCTGACACTGCTGTGTAATGAGTAAGCAGTGGGCAGTGTGTGTCTGTACTTTAGTTTTTTGGACCAGCAACTTACTGCGATACAGTTTTGTTCCGTCCAAATGATTTGCAAATGAAAGGTTACATTACAATTTTCCTACAGATTTTTGCACTGAATTAGGACTGCCTGGTTTTATTTAAATGTTGCCACTTTTTTTGAAGCAAAATGTGTCATTAACGACAGAATGTGAGCGTGAGGTGCCGCCGCAGGAATCCCAGTCACACACTGATCATATTGCCTATGATAAATACGTGTTTGTTCGCCTGTGATGTGCCAAGTGTACCCGTGGGGTTCCTTCTTCTGAATGTACTCACGGGTGATGTCATCCTCATTAAGACGCATGCTCCCGCTCCCACACACACACACCATCCTGCTCAAATGAAATAATGGAAGAAACACTCAGATGTATTTTTAGCGGCTTTGCTCATGTAGGCACAATGGCTTCCTTTATTCCCCACCTTCCATTCACATGCCCCGAAACCAAAACTGTCTTAGCTTTGTTGTTTAAAAAAGCTTCCACATAGAGACATCTTCATATCCACAAAGACAAACGCTGTCATGATAATACTTCATTGCTCTTTGTGTTTGCTTGCCTGCATCTCCTCCTTTTGATGTTCTTGTGTTTCCTCCTCCTTAATTTCCTGCTTTGTCTGTTTGTGTTCATTCTGCCACTAGCCTACATACACCCTACACACACACGCACACACACACACACCTCCCATCAGCCCCTTGAGCTCCGAGTCCGAGCAGCAGGCTGACAGTCGGCAGAGCCTTACAAGGCTATTCTCAGCTGCAGATGACCCGCTAGACCTGTTCTGTGGTATACTGATGCGGTTCGATATGCAGCGTGGGCCGTGTAGGAGTCACAACACTTGTTTAAACACTCACTCTCTCTGGCTCATTGGAGCTCGCCCTGCATGCTGAATTTAGCTCCCAAGCTCTGTCTTTTACTGCCTTTTCTCTCTCCTTTCTTGCTGCGTTGCGTTTTTTACTTTTGCTTACATTCAGTCTTTTTTGTATATTACTTTATTTTTCCTTCTGTACTCTTTGTCCCCCCTCTGCAGCTCCCCTTTCTCTCTTGATTACGAGGCTTCATTCTAATGCTCGTGCGAGGACGCACAGCAGCTTCAGACTTCTGCCCTAAATTTCCTCCTCTCCCATCTCATTCCTCTTCCTTTCACGAGTCATCTTTGTTTCTCCTGAATCCCGCTAGAGCCAGAAAAAAAATCTGCTCTCTTAAATAGCCCCGTGGGAGTGAAAAATAAATCTTTAGTTTATGTGTCTCCTCAGCCTACAAAAAGACTCTGCTGAAAAGGGTACGGCCGCAGCAGCCCCTGGGCCAGTCATCGCCTAAAACCACGCCGGAGGGGGATACAGGTTGAAGGCAGAACAGATTAAATGAGCCAGGAGTCATTGGAGCCCCAAGGGCACCACATTTTGCCCCAATTAATTGTGTTTGTCAGAGCGTGAAAGTCCAAGGTCCCCGCTCTGGCAGTGGGGAGAGAGGACAGAAAGGTCTGGTATGGCTCACTAGTGCCATCACCTCCCACACTCTTGTTTTCCCCTCCTGGGGTGTCTCAGCAGCTGGCCCGGGGATCCGGACGCACGCAGCTTTGAGGCTGCTGAGTTTACTTAGTTTAAGTTTGCACCACTGACTAAGCAGCTCATTTAAAACAAACTTTAATGGTCTCAGTAAGTTGATTACATTTCAGCCAATTATGGGTGTTTTGGAGCAGGACTTGAGTGTAATGGAACACAGCTTTTGGCTGGGAGGGACCTGAGGGGCTCTGGGTTATTGTGAATGTAATTGTGTGGAACTAAACAATGGGGCATCAGCTACACAGACAGCCTGAAGCTGGCTTAGCCCAGGCCTGATGTGTTTGTGAGACTATGTGTGTCCTTGTGGCTGTTTGGCAGGTTTTGTTTACACGTACGAGGAGTTTTCCTCAGTCAGTAGAATCACTTGCAGGACGACTTCAAGTTACGAGGAAGGCCCGGCAGGTTGACTTGTGTGCTGCTTTACACTGTGTGGCAGAAGAAGTAGCTGCCATGCTTTTAGCTAAGGTAAATGTTTTGAAGTGTGACATCTAATTTGGCTCTTGTAAAGGTCAGGGT
This sequence comes from Semicossyphus pulcher, assembly GCF_022749685.1. Taxonomy (NCBI): domain Eukaryota; kingdom Metazoa; phylum Chordata; class Actinopteri; order Labriformes; family Labridae; genus Semicossyphus; species Semicossyphus pulcher. Next base: position 18,594,605 of record NW_027211637.1, read on the forward strand.
GCAGAATTTGGCTGCAGAGCATCCCGTGCGTTCGACCATCTCTGCTGCGAGCGCCACGTCTGTTGCGCCACCAGACTAAAAACCAATTTGACACGTGGTGAAAAACAGTCCCGTCATCTTTAACGTGAAAGATTGGATGCGAGAGAAAGCAATGTCACCTTGTGTGTACTACAAGAATGCTAATTGCAGATCTAAGCCAACACTTCTGAATCTGCCTCGAGCTACGCAGCACAGAGACTAACTTAGCTTGAGTATTTGGCCGAAGGCTGTTTCTATGCTCAAGGCGTACACACACACACACACGCATCCATGCACATGCTGCTGCTGTTTATACAGTAAATGCACGCACACACATTCTAAACACACACACATAAGGCAGGAGCAGGGAGCCTTCTGCCTGAATCACATCAGATTATAAGACAGGCTAATATGGAAATGGAACAATAGTCACGAACAGTTTCACACTCGCATGATCACGCTGCTGTCTCGCACACTCTACATCTCTGAAATGGAAAAGCTTTCAGCTCGAGTCCAAATGTTTACAGAGAAGAAGAGGAGTTTTCATCTCGGCTTTTTCCATAACACCGCGAGTTGGTTCTGAAGCTGGTGGACAAATTAATAGGTTGCACTGCGCACTGCATTCGTTGGGCAAAGGCTGCTGCACCATCTGTGACAACTGTCTTCCTGGAGACGGTAACATCTTCATCTGAACGTTTTAGCAGGAAACTCTCAAGAGAGACATTTATAGTTGTTTTGCCTTCTCCTTCACAAATTAAGTAAACCTCTCCAAAACCATTGGCTTGCTCACAAGAGTGCAATAATAATTCTAATTTTAAATGAATATTTCTCTTTGTTGACACCAATTAGTTAGCAGAATATTCAGCGAGAGGAAAACGGGTAATAATTTATTTGATAAGAGTCCCTTTAGCTTAGCCACAAATCTCTTGAGAACTTATCTCTTTAGATTTACAGCAAGGTTTGCCCTCAGCACTGGCTGCCAGGCAAACGTCGAGCAGTATGCACACACAGAGCAGAGAGTAGAACGCAGTAGAGTGTATATGCAGCAAGTCAGTGCTGCTCTCTGTTCCCTCAGCACAGACACGCAGACGTACACCAGCAGCAGATTTAGTGTGCTTTCCCTCTTCTTAGAGTGTTTTTGTCTTAAGGCAGGCAGGTTTCCAGAGGCACACAGCAATCAGGGTCGTTGTATCTGGCTGGAGGTGTATTTTTTGTGTGTGTGCATGTGATAGACCTTGCACAGTCAGGTCTTGGAGTTGTATATTTCTTCCCGAGCGGTGTTGAAATGTTTTGACAGAGCGATTGGCCGCTACATACACAGCTCAGTGGAAGGAATGTCAGGCCTCGACAGTTGAACTGTACTGTAGCACTGTGTCTGTGTGTTTCTGTGTGTGTGTGTGAGAGAGAAGGAGAGAGGCACTGCCTGAATCTGCAAATATGTATATGTAAGCAGCAATGTGTGTCGCTGCCACATGTACACAGACACACACTCTCAAGAGTGTGGATTTTTTTGTTTGTGCATCTTTCTCTGCCTCTCTGCTTGTGCTAACACAGACGGACCCAGCCTGCTGCTGCAACCATTAACAGCACTATAAATAACACACTGTTTTCCCTCTCTGCTCTCCATATTAGTGTTGATGAGGGTTTTATTTGTGCAAAGGAGGCTGACCTTTTCCTATTGTGGGAGGTTGCTGGAGTGGATGTGGGGAACAGAGATTATGTCTTGCCTGCATCAAAGGTTGAGGTCATATTCTGTTTGTTCCTGTTGTGAATACAATGGGGTGCGATACTATACGACATGATACGATACAGTGCGAAACCATACAATGCAATACCATGGGATACCACACGATACGATGCGGTACCAAACGATGCGATACCATATGATACAATAGGATACCATACCATAAGATGCGATAGGATACCATACGATACAAGAGGATACCATACGATACGATGCGATAGGATACCATACGATACAAGAGGATACCATACGATACGGTGCGATATCATACGATACAAAAGGATACCATACGATACAAGAGGATACTATACAATACGGTGCAATATCATACGATACAAAAGGATACCATACGATACAATAGGATACCATACGATACGGTGCGATATCATACGATACAATAGGATACCATACGATACGGTGCGATATCATACGATACAATAGGATACCATACGATATGATGCGATACCATGCGATACAATAGGATACCATACGATATGATGCGATATCATACGATACAATAGGATACCATACAATATAATGCAATACCATACGATACAATAGGAAACCATGCGATACAATAGGATACCATACGATACGATGCGATACCATATGATACTATATGATACGATGTGGTACAATACGATGCGATACCATACGATACGATAGGATATCATATGATACAACAGGATAATATACGATACAATAGGATACCATAGAATACCATAGAATACGACGTGATATGATGCGATATGATACGATACGATGCAATATCATATGATACAATAGGAGACCATACAATACAGTGCGAAAGATACTATACACAATGTTATTCCTGTAGGGAAATTTGTCTTGGACTCAGATGCTGCACACATTTAGTCATCTTCATAATCATACTAATAAATAAAAAACAATTAGAACAAACAACAATCAACATGTAAACAGAGTAGCATATGTGCAAATTAAAACAGTAGTGTTGCACATATACTCTCTACTTTTCTGGTTTTGGTCTTTAGTTTCAGCGGCCTACCTTTTCCATAAGTGGCTCAGCTGCTTTGGCTTTACTTCAGTGACCTGTCTGTGGAGAATGCACATTTCTCTGGGCTGATAAAATGTAAAGAGATGGACCAAAAAAGATGAAGGAAACCAGATTTAGACCAAAGAGATGTGTTCATTCCAAGCCGGGGAAGGGGTAGAGTGGGCTGGGAACAGGGCAAAGATTGGCTGGCACACCAGCTGCTTGGGTGCGGAGACGGCAACAAGGGGAGCAGAAGGATAGAAGAGCCAGCTGGAGAGGGCAGAGAGCGGGGCAGAGCGACTGGTGGAGAGGACGAGACGCGCCGTCTGTCAGGCAATCTGCACAAGCTTCAGATACAGGTGGGCTAAGAGAGGTAAATTCTTCTGGGAGGACTTGAGCAAGCATGAGAGAATACAAGAGAGAAATGAATCAGGAAATTAGAGGAAGCTGGGTGTGTGTACACGTGTCTGTATCCACATCTGTTATGCCTGCTGAACTATTGCAGGGGTTAGAGCTTGTGTGCACATTAATATCAGGAAAGGGAAACAGAGCAAGACAATGTTGGCCAATTAAAATACCCTAAAAAGTTAGCATCCCTCCCTCTTCCTTTGGTCCACACTTCTGTATCGTATGAGCTCTATCAACACTACTCCTAAAAAAAGTGTAAAAAAAGTGCCTTCAAAGAAGCAAACAAACTGCAACCTGGCCACAAAGAAGTGTCACATCCTATATACAAGACCCACTATACAAGACCACACTGGGATGTGTCTGGCTTTCTAAGTATCTGTGTGTATGCGTGTCTGGACGGGAGCCAGACAGGGATCCCAGCCAAAGAAGGAAGAGTTTAATACAGAGCACGTCTTAAAGGGAGGGTGAGGGAGCAGCTCATCTGCCCACGGAGAGTGGCAGAGGTTAATGCAATCCCTTTAAGTGGACATGGAGCCAGTTAAGAGGCGATCAAAGGAGCGAGAGACTAAATAAGTCTTTCGATTGAAGCCCACTGTGGAGATTACCTGTTTGTTTATTTCAAAATAAAGAGTCTGAATGACATATTTTTTAAATTGATCAAGTTTTAATGAGAGGTTTGGTGCAATTAGAGTTTTACACCTGTTAGAATGGCTGTGATTCTCCTGACATCCATGTCTTTGCAGATGAGTCAGGTTAGCATCGTGTTATTTTATGTTATTGACCAATGGATGCTGTTAGGAATACAAAACGCATGATCAAACAGTTTCTGTCTCATCACTACATACATTTATGAATCATGCAGTGTGTATATGAGTGTGCAGAAGGAAGTCGGGGGGGGGGGGGGGGGAAGGGATGTTGCATTGCAAGCGTAACCTGATAGATTGGCTCTCCGCAGCATTAGAGATGGCTGTCTGATGGATTAGTATCAGTGGCATTAGCACTGATGTGTGATGGAAATGATTTGTGATGCCTGGATTGCTCGATCTTCCATCCCTCTCAGCTGATCCCATTACAACACAGAGGCTTTAAATCATCCTCAGGCTCCGGTTACTGTACGAGTTTTAATGTGTATGTGTAATGCAAATATGTATTTTGCAGGTGTTTTGCTTCTGTCATATGTGAATTGGATTATTTGCAATAAAGACGGCATGTTTCCGCCCTCCTTCACTCGTCACCATGGTTACTAATTGGCTTATAGTGCACGTGAACAAGCCGTCCCCATGCTCTCAATGTAAAATATATTGCTGTCTCTCTGCTATGGGTTAATCCCAAGCACTCTTACCGAGAATCTCTCTCCTTTTGCCCGCCGCTCTTCCTTTGAAGGTTATTTTTACGCTTGACCTTGAGGGAAAAAATGACCCGTCTGAAATTAAAATTTCATAGTGCCTTCCTGTAGCCTGCCCTCTTTTCTGCACTTTCACCCACCCACTGCTGCTGCCTCTCTCTCTCTCTCTCTCACTCTCCCACACTCAGAGATCAGTCAAGACACAATCAGACAGAATCAATACATGAAATGTAAGAGTAGGTCAGCTCAAACACCCTCTCTGTGCCACAATACATCACAAGACCTCACCTGATGGTCTGGATTCTGTTCAGCAGGGAATAGATCAACAGGTTTAAGAGTTTTCATGCTTTTCTAAAAGATTCACCATTTTATGGTTAAATGTCTTTCTTTCCACGTCAGACTCTTCTGACGCTTCTCTTTAGTTAAGTCTGAACTCTGCTGCACCCACAGTTGCTGTAACACAACCCGCATCCTCATTACACGACAGGATACATGACCGGCTAATTCTCCCATCAAAACCTAACCTGGCAACCCGACACTCCCCCCCCTACACTCCGCCTGACTACGTGCTGCCGACGACACGGTCAAAGATCAAATGGCTCCGCGCGATTCGCACATTAACCTACATCTGCATTCTGATTCGATAACAAGGGGCCGGTCATTGGGAGGGTAGAGTTGCAGCGTAGGGAGTAACCAGCCAGGATATAGGCTTACGGAACGAGCTGGGATGTAACTTGGCCTAGCACTAAAGGGCCAGCATGTCAGTTCAAAGGCTGCCCTTATTTAGCGCAGGGGAAATGCCAGGGATGAATTAGTGATGTGCTGGAAAGCTCCAGAGAGGCGGAGCGAAGGGGCTGCTAGATAAATATTGTCTGTCATTGTAAAGTAAACGTGTGTCTTTATGTGTGGGTGGATTTATGCACAAGTGTGGGTGTTGGAGCAACTTGTACGTGTGCAGTATAGTGCACACTTGTGAAACTGTACAGCATATATTTACAGTGACACTCAACAGCTTATTTCTTGCACCCACTCGGCCAAACAAAAACACCTACATACACACTTCCCCCACCTGTCTGTGCTGCCGTGTTCGCCTCTTTTTCCTGCTGTGAGTCATCTGCCCAGTTGGAGCTCACACACATGCAGGCGCGCACACACACACACAGGTGACACATTCCAGTAAAGCTCAGAGCAGTTTTCCTGTATGTGTGCACAGACTGTCTGACATTTGGTCTATGCCCTGGGGGGCTTCTGCACATCCTTTCCACCCCAGCAAAAGAGGCCTGTCACTGGGCCTCGTCGCTCCCACAGGTAGCCTCCCTCCCTACCTCCCTCCCTCCCTGGAGCTCACCTGTTATCTCTCAGCCTCCTGTGCCTGAAGCCTGCCCATGACTGCCCAGGGTGCACCCTCTGTTGAATCTCACACACACACACAGACACACACATGCGCAACAAACACACATGCCAGTCTCGCCAGGCGGTGAAATAGGACAGGAGGCTGGGCTGGAGACACCTCTCCTGAGCCTCAGTGATGCCCTAGTTTCTGGTGCAGCCTACTTTTCTCCACTAATACTCACATCCAGACAAGCTACCGTCACCCACAAACACTGACCCGCACTGACAGGCTGACCACGTCTACTTTTTGATGAATATCGCTGCTTATACCCTCTTTTAAGTCTTTCATATAATATGTAAAAGAGAATTTTAGATGCTGCCCATCTAAGCCAGCGTTCACTAGTTACAGCTAACTTCACAGTGATAGACACGTCAAGTCAGGATGACATGTTATCTCTGACCGGACGGCACACTGACCCGCCTTGAGCAGATTTGGAGCTCTAGTTAGCTGCATCGACCGCCTCTCCGTCAGACTCAGTCATAGATCAGTACGGTCGATGCTGCCGTTGTGCCGGACGCTGATGAGCAGAGCCATGTTGGCCGTGTTCGCAGTCAATAAGTCAGGCAGCGTAAAACAGTGTGTGATAAGCTTGGCCTGCGGCGCGCCAATATTCTTGGCTGCAGATAAACAATCTGACAGAGACATCTTTGATGCAAGGAGGGATGAGCAGCGAGCCGTGCGGATTGAGACCCACCCTTGTTTCCTCTGTCGTGTTTAAAGATATATTTGACTATTATCTAACTCTGCTCCGTGTGTTTGAAGCTGCATTGCATCAAAAAGTGCCTCTGAAGTTGTGCCTCTCAAAACCTAGTTGAGTATGAATTACACTTAAACCAAACAGGCTGAGTGTTCACCCCTGATATGTTACATTAGCGCTAAATGCTAACCATGCAGGCCCTGCTGCCACAAATGTGTTTTGCCACCACTAATGGGTAATGTAGCCCGGCTCTAATGTAACCTGCTGCTGATGTTAATGTAACCCTTTTAACCGCAGTGACATGGCACTCTGTGTGCAGCACTCACAAGGTCCCCATGACAACAGGCAATATCACAGGACTGGAAATACGAGGCGGCTTTGGGGCTGAAATGAACGACAGATGAGAGAGTACTCCATGTTTTTGGTTGAGGCTCAATGAAGACACAGAAACACTTACATATATATGTCCTCATGTGCACAAGTAAGTTATTTCTGGTAAACCCGTTTGTCTCTGGATAGTTTCTATGGATCTTAATTGATTGGAAAGGCAACAGTTTAATCAGGGAAGTCCACGAGCTCCAGGCGGTGTAGCTGCTTCACCTGTGGAGTCACATGGGAGTGCAGCCAGGAAGAGTGAACACGAGCTTAATTAATTTCCATCTCCTTTTGGGAGAAAGTTCAATAGTTCAATACTTGAGTCAAGTCAATCATTCTAGACCTTTCTGTACCGCTGGGGCCTTTGAGAGCGAGTCTTATATTGAGTTTTTTGGCCACATTTGGTTTCTTATTGACACACTGACTTTGAATTGAGCGGGGGAAATGTTGCAGTAGCTCTACAGTGGAGGCTTGAAGGAAGAGAATTAACATTACATAAAAAATAGCAACACAAAGCGGCTAAATATGTGGACTGCAGGCACACCACACAAACCTAAAGCACACAAACATGCACGTACCAGACTCCAGGAGGAAATGGTCTGCCCAAGTAAAACAAATGCAATCTCTGTGACCTGAATGGGAGTCAGAGTCGATCTGACGCTCCGAGATGTGCTTTACTTCTCCTCTCCCTTTTTTCTATCAATTTATCTCTCCTCCCTCTGTCTCATTTGGTGTCTGTCTCCGCCGGGGTCACCCTCGAATCCCACAGCAGCGCCGCCTCCCTTCTGTCTCCTCCCCGCTTCAGTCTCTTTTTCCACATTTGCATTTCCCTCTCTTCCTTTAATGTATTTTTTCCTCCTCCGTGTCTGTTCCCTGCTTTCTTTGATCCCTGTGTGAAATCTGCACTGGGACCGGCCGGCAGGTCGCCTCGCTGTTATGACCACAGGCTCGCTGCCGAGGAGAGACGACCTCTGACCTCCCTGGCTCTGACCTTTTTTTTTGGCTCTTTTTCTCTCAGCTCCAGCCTTATCTCTCCGCACAGCCTCGCTTCCTTTCATCTCTGAGCATCAGATCCAGCAGGGGTCAAGCACAGGCAGATACGGAAGGGAACATTTGTGAGGCTGAAAAAATGTAAAATAGGAAACAGTCAGATCAAAGGAGCGCAGAGCGGAATAATAACGCACTCTGAGTCGTATTCTGTCTCAGACATACTAAGATAATGTCGGCCTGCTAACAGCCTGTCTCATATAAAACTCTATTTACATGTAAACCTCTTTGTAGAGGTAAATAAAATGCTGCAGCTATCCTCAATGATGATACAAAAAAGATTATTTTGTTGATTTCAGAATGGTGGCTGCAAATATACTGTATGTGCTGAGATAGAATACTTTACAGGTGAACAAATATGGTAAACGGACTGCACTTGACATGTCACATTCACCTTTTCACACACACATTCTTACATATCTTCTCTTATTCATACAGTAATGACAGAGCCATGCAAGTCTCATCATCATTAATACATTCACACACACTGAAGGCTACGCCTCAGGAGCAGCTAGGGGGGTTTGCTATCTTGCCTAAGGATACTTCGGGATCAGTCGTCGACCTTCTGTTTGAAGCGTGACCCTCTCTGCCTCCGAGCCACAGCCGCCCATGAAAAATGAAAGACGTAGCTTTAAATTAAATCAACATAAATAGTTAGTGCAGCAAAATGTAATCAAGAGAAAAGGGATTGAATATGGAAACAGGACTTAGAATCCACTCTCATGTTAGCGGCTCTGTGAGGCTGTCCTTAGACACGGCAGTGCTACGAGCTAAATGCTAACATTAGCATGCTCACAATGACAATATTAACATTCAAATGTTTTGTATACACGTTTACCATCTTTTTGTAGCATTTTGTACAACTGACTATGATAGGATTGTCATTAATTTTGCAGGTTTTTGATCATGTGAAAAAATAGTCGATAATGGCGCTTTATGGAAGGAAAGGGTTAAAAAAAAGTCTTCATGGGTCCACTGGAACCCTTGAACCCTAGGACCTGAACTGGGACCCAGACAGGTTCAGGTCCACATTTTATGTGTGCAACCGCTTCTGGGTCGGGACTCGTTCTATAACGCCGGGTCCATTTAAAATTATGTGTAATACCCAAGTGGATCCAGGAAGACCCGGCCATGATTAGAAAGCACTGGTCACGATGAAAGAGAAAGAGCTAGCAAAGTGCAGCTTTGGCCACAAGATGGCATCAATGTCCTGGCCGAGCGAGTGCTCCACCTGCTTTTGCTCAGGAGGTGAAGGGTCAGATCAAAGGTCAGACTCGGACAACACGGATGATAGCAAACTAGAAATGCTAACGTTAGCAGCCGTGGCAAAGAGTAATCGTTATCATTGTTCAAAAGGCGAATAGTTGTAGCTATCTTTATTATGCTAGAAGCAACAAAACCTCTAACGGAGCCACGCATTTGTCATCCGTCTGCGTGACAGCAAGTGGACTTTTAATCTGAAATAACTAGTGGATTAGCTTTGCTGTTTTTATCAACACCACATGGATAACAGAAAACCTGGATGCGTTTTATGAACTTGGCACAGGGGACAAGGCTACTCACATTAGGACACAAAGTTTTCTTTTGACAACTAACTTGTTAATAGCAATCAGCTGTGAAGTCGGTGCTGATCTGGTCTGTTTCGCTCGGCCGGGTCAGGTCCGACATTTCTCAGTCCTGCCTAGGTCTGGGTCCCAGCTTTCAAATAGTAGACGGATCCTGTTCAGTTCCGGGTCATACATTTCCGGGTCTCTTTGGGTTTCGGGCACAACATTTTGGACCTGTGAAGACCATTAGTGACCTTCCTGGTTCGAGTCCCAGTTCGGATTAAGTGGGCCTTTCTGTGTGGAGTTTGCATGTTCCCTCCGTGTCCCCCGGCTTCCTCCTTTGTTAGGTGTCAGCCCTGTGATTGACTGGCGATCAGTTGTGTTCAGCCTCTGGGCACCAGGAAGGTCGGTGCAAAGCCCTCGACCGTCCGTTCAATAGAGATGTTTCAGTCTGGAACAAAGTTGTGGACCGACCATTAGACTGATATTGTAATCATCAGAGCCACAACATCCTTCCTACCTGCCAACAGTGATGATATATCTTTCATAATCTGGCGTCCAATATATTGTTTGGGCTTTAATTCTGTGCCTGACAATATAATTGCTGTCTCATTCCCTTTTGTTCTCTGCCCGCCTCTCCCTCCTAATACTGCTGACTGTAATGTCACACACCACTGGAGACATATATCACTGGAGTTGCGCAAGTCTTCTTTGCGTTACCCACCCTGTAAGTTTGACTCCTTCAGCGGAAGTTGTGTCGTGCATATGCGTATACTCTATTTTGTTGTTGTCTTGCATCCAACATAAAAGTGATCCATCCCAGAATTCAAACAAATCTCCCGAGGTTCATGTTTCAAACCGAGCTCAGTGAGGTCTCATTAGCAGCTTAATTGAACCACATATCAAGGTTATTGTGCCTCAGCTCCTCAGCTCCTCAACCTCTCTCCTCCTCTCCTCGGCCACACAGACACACGCGCTGCTCGAACCTCACACAGATAGATGGCTTCCTGTTTCAATTACCAACAGCCAATACTGGTTGTATCCATACATTCACTCCTATCAGCCCTCAATGGCCTGAAGAATTTAAGCACCTGTAGAGATATGCCTTTTATCAGGAGTGTGTACATAACCACGCTGGCTTTTATTGAAAAGAACCATAATGTGCACATATATATGCACACAGGCAGCTGCGTAAGCGTGTTAACGGCTCTGCTATTTTCTGTGAAATCGGCCGTATTCAGGCAGTCAGGAGTGCAGGCTTTGGGGATTCGTCCTACCTCAGATGTAATTCATATTTAAATGTTGTTATGCTCCCTCTCTTCTAGTAATTGTGTTTGCACTTCCTGGTTACTCTTGGAAGTGGATTCACTGAAGCATTTTGTTGATAGCAGTCTGGTAATCACTAATTACAAAGACAGGCGCACACTCTCAAACACACACACACACACACACACACACACACACACACACACACGCACACACACACACACACACACACACACACACTCTCATTCAAACACAAATGAGCAGAGCTTGTAACGGGGTCCCAGGCTATTATTCACTGACATCCTGGAGAGTTAGTGTACCCACGCTGCTTAATGGGACTCCTCTTGGAAACAGCCTTTGTAACATCGTGTGTAGGTTTCTTTTTTGTTATTTGAATTCTTCATTTGCTGCTGTTACCTGCTGGAGCGCAATGGGCGGGTCCCTGGATGAAGCAGGAAGAGGAAGTGATGACCACCAGTTGCTGAGAGTTAAAGCAGCCAACGTCAACAGCTACAAAATATATTCAACCTTTACCCTGCATTAACTCAGCACAGCAGTGAGCACACTTTTAGATGACGTGGTAAGCTTGTTAGCAAACAGTTTCCGGCATGTTCTGAGCAACATCAGCTTTAATTTGGCGTCACGTTTCTGTCATATGAACCGAAGTACTACTTTAACTCTCCTTTAATGTCTTTTTTTTTGTTCTCACTAACTTATGAGAAAAATAGGTTGCTTTTATTTCGCTAAATGCGCTCGCCAACAGCCTATCAGGACTGACTGGTTGTTGCTGGGTAGAAAAAAAGCTACTTCCTGCAGCTGGTAAGAGTTGATTAAAGCTGTAAATGGCCCCAAAAAACCGTGAAAGTGGCCTTAAATCAAAACAGTGAGCTGAAAGACAAAACGCCTGTCTAACGTAAACTTAAAGCTCCTGTGAGGAGTTTTTACCTGGTTATGAAACGGACCTAAATTAATACCGATGCCTTCATATGACCTGCAAAAGCAAACAAGATCATCAGGAAGAAGATTGAATATATCTTTATAGTTATTTTTAATGCCTGTAACTGCTGCCGGGGGGGAAAGGTGTCAGACGAGGCGATTAACTTTTTCTCCATATTTCCCACAGCAAACATTCACAGCGAGTGATGCGTTTGAGTGTTAAAACACAGCAGGAGGTCAAAAACTCTTCTTACCCGTGTACAGGACAAGAGCAGCAAAGAGGGAAGACGCAGCACTTTGTCCACAGGGGGCGCCAAAATCAACACAAACGGAAAGTTCCTCACAGGAGCTTTAAGTGCGGGCGTTACGCATTGTTATGATTTTTTTCACTCCCTTATGAAGATTATTTTTTTGGCTATTGTCTTTATTAGATATCTGTAGAGAGACAGGGGGTGTGGGGAGTAGAGACATGCACCAAAAGGTCACAGACCGGGGGTCGAGCCTGCGGTTGGTGCGTCGCGGACTGCAGCTCTATCAACTGAGCAGAACCGGCAACTCGTGATTTTTTTCACTCTTAACTTGGTGTCAAAAAACTCCACAAGGCTTCATTTGCAGGTTAAAAGTATTTTGTTTTCTCACGGGTTGAAAGCCCCCGGGACCCCCTTTCCAACTTTTACTTTGGTTTCTTGTCACTCTTTTAAAATATCAACCGTTTGCCGGATCTGACATATTCAGCTACTTTGTTTTGCAGCAGTGGTAGAAAAAATATTTTTATGCTTGCTTTAATCCCTGCAATTAAGATCTTTTTATTTTTCGCCTCAGGGTGAAAATTGTGCTACTTCTAACAGTTGCATTAAGCTGACCCTGTGGCCAATCAAAATCAAGTATTTTCTGTTCTTGGAGTCAACCAAATGTTAGCATACAAACTACCTGTCAAAAACGTTTAATGTTTACCCGCATTGTTCACAATAAGGTGAAGTCTTTTCTGTGTTATTTGTTTCAAACCTTTTAGGAGCTTTTATTTTGAAGGCGAGTTTTTTCTCACCTGCCGCCAAACTTTAAATAAAACGCCGGTAGGAAGCGGTATACACAGCTCTTTAACTGTTCATCCTCTTCTCCAGTGCTCCAGCTGCGGACGCTACATCCGAGGCTTGATGAAACTCGCAGTTCCACGTCATTATGTAGCAAACTGAATGTGTGTAACGGAGAAGTGGTGGCAATCCCTCAGCGTGATTCACTGTAAGATTGCTCGTGAAGTGAGTGATGGTAATGACCTTTCCTCTGTGTGCAGTGCGCTGTGAGAGTAATGCCCCTCACTTTATCAGCTTATCTGTGTTTCTTCCCCTCATTCCCCTCTCATCACTTGATAAATGTAAAGGCTACAGAACTGGATTTCGCCGTAGCCATGCGGTGTTGGACCTTAGTGTGTGAGAAAAAGTAGCGCTTTTACAATACAGCATGTATGTGAGGAGATTTTGCTGCGTGATTGAGCTGATGTAAAGGGCAATCTAGCCAAGAGAGCAGATAGTAATGAAATCATTCTGTGTTTTCTTCTGCTAAAATGATAGTCCTTCATATTTCTGCAATACAGCGGTTCATTTCAGCCTCACAATATTTCCCAGGCTCTGTTGAACCACAACAAACACAATGCGTTCCGGGTGTACACGGTAACACATTAAACCAAACCATTAAACAAGGGTGAATGACTGTAAATATTTTAGAAGAGCTATAAGAGTATCCATAAAAGCAGCTGCCAGGAACATTTTCAGACATCAACTTTTAGATTCCCTCGCTTTGGCGTTGTTCCCACCTCTCACAATACCCAGGTTTTTCACTGTAGAGTTGCTCCACACAAGGTCATTGATGCAATTAACATGCCATCCAGAGAGCAGTTATTCAGCGGGGGCTGTATACTGTGCAAAAGTTCAGGATATTCCTACTGTGAAAACCACAGTCGTGATTCCTTTTCATTCAGTTTATGTCTTTAGCCTTGGCTCCTGAATGGGCTGTTTCATTTGTACAAGGCGGGGTGTTGTAGGCAGCACTTTTCTTCTATCAGAGTACTTTTGTTTGCTTCATAGAGCCCTGTTTCCTGCACTCACGCCAGCAAGCTTTACTGCTTTTTGTTGGGGAGTTAATTAACATTCTTCCTAATCGGAGCATTTGTGTAGCCACATTTTTAAAACGAGTTGTAATAATGATTAACAATGAGAATAAACCATTTTCACTTTGTCCTGATGTGCACTCTTACTGTTATATTTAAGAGGTAATGCCAGGTCTTCCCATCTGCCACTGAATTTGCTTCATACATATTTTAAACAGAAACTCACCACTTCCCTGCTTTATAACTCTTCTTTAATGTGGCGATCATAAGATCTTCCTTTTTTACTCAGGTACATGAAGCAGCACTTTAAATCCTCAAACAGAATAAGTACTTTGAACCTTCTTGACTGTCCTAATAAGCACACTTGTTAAGCAATCAGTTTTATGACTTTGAGAGAGAAGATTATTATAACCTCACTGTAAACCATCTAATCCGCATTTCAGGCGTATTTAACGGAACATATCCAACCTTCTGCTTTTAGCATTGATGCTATCTGAACATCTGTTTCTGTCCACTGATTCCATCTAAGCAATCTTACGTTATCTTCCTCCTCCTCGACTCCATTCATCTCCCATCTCTTGTTCCTCCACCTCCTTATTACTTGCCTTCCTCTGGTGGCATTTTTGGGTTGATTATAGATGGTTGTCGCATCCCTGAAGTGCCGTGTGTCATCAGAATAACTTCCATCTGAGTGACTGGCCGTGAAATGCTGGATGATGCTGCAGATGGATGGATGGCTGAGGGTTAGAGGCCCGGAGAGACGATCTTTCACTCTGAGCTTCATTGGCCTGTGACGGGTTTCCCAACTACCACTTATGGATATTTTTATGAGGCATCATCATTTATTGCCTCTGTTGTAACACATGAATTTTTCATAGTGTAGTTCAGCTGTTAGTAAGACATGATAAATACGCTGAAATGACTTTGCACTTTCTATATCCTCAATCAGTACAGCAGCTTTTGGTGTTGTGGTGGAGGAGGGGCTGCATCATGACCATATGGAAAGTCTGTATGTTTTAGTCTGCTATCGCCATGTTTTTACATTTAAACTATATTTTCTGACTAGTAGTTCAAAGCAAATTCTAAAAATAAAATGTAAAAACAAAAGTTGTTTTGATATCAAACAGTTAAAGGGGGGGTACTATGCTAATTTCAAGCTTCATATTTCACTCTGTGATACCTGTGAAGTAGCTTAGCATAATTTACAGTAAAAAAAATCATTTTCCTCACCCTGGTGCTCTGTGCAGGCCCTCATACAGCCTCTGCCTGAAACGACTCAGTCAGCTCTGTCCCTTTAAGAAAACCCGCCCCTACAAGCCCGCTTTCTTCTGATTAGCCTGCTCTCTGAAGCCTGCTGAGGCTGCACTTTATGACGTCACAAAGCGCAGTTTGTAAAAAAAAAACAGTCTGAAACCAGGCGTTCACAGCAGCCTGGGGATTACTCCAACATACTTTCACCTACAGAGTTGAAACTTCACCCACGTTTAGTCTGGACATCCAAAATTGTAACATTATATATGTTTTAAAATGTGAAACAGCAGAATACCCCCCCTTTAAACAGTAGTTACCATTTCATACGTGACGGGAGTACAGTATGTGATATATCTGCTGTTTCAACTTTATCGCTCAATCTGAGGTTTTGGTGCCTTTTTGAGTTTAAAGCCCTGAAAACTGTTCAATACTTTATTTCTCTATAAAATCAAACTAAAAATTAATACATTTATGGGGCAGCAGTTTAGCTCAGTAAGTAGAGCAGGTGCCCCCATGTACAGAGGCATAGTCCTCGAAGCATCGGTTGCTGGCTCTACTCCAATGTCCCCCACTCTCTCTTCCCCATATTCTCTATCACTCTTCACTGTCCAATCTAACAAAGGCAAAAAGGCCGAATAAATTATCTTTAAAAATGAATTTAATGAAAAAAATTAAGCTTACTTATTTATTGGGAGTTCAACAGTCAAGAACTCATTTTAATCCAATTTGAGAAACTGATTTGAAAATCCTCCTAAATCCTGATTGGTGCAGGGAGGTACATGACATCACATTTGCCCAACTGAGACCCGCCCACTTCAGAAGGTTACAAAAGGGACCATAGTGATCTCTTTTGTGAAATAACTAAAACTGGTCTAATTGAGCAGAAAATACAGTGTTTTTATGGCATCTTATTGTTTGGAAGGTAATAGAAAAATTAAGCGTCTATTAGTGCTTTAAATAAACCACAAATGTGTGAATACACAGAGCTACTTAAAAGGCAGGTAAGCTGCTATCATAGGAATCTATGGAATGAGGATCCTGGTCAGTTGGTGTTCAGCAGTGTGAGGTACGGTAAGGAGGCGCTGCAGACAGAGGCTATAGTCGCTGTCCATGGTGCTGAAGGGTCCCAGCTTGTTGCTCAGCAAACCTGCTGTAAACTACAGACCCTGATGAATGAAATTTAACCAGGATTAAATTAGCAAAAAGATATTAGTTGTCAGTAGTGTTGCTGAAATATGCTTTTTAACTGTTTAAATCAACCAGACCATTTCAACTCTAAGTTTTGTAAAGTGATTCACATCAGTCTCCACTGTCTCTTCTGTTGTTTAATAATTATACCAGCTCTCATACATTCTGTTAACATCTTTTATGACTCTCATTTTTTCCTTGATAATTAAAGGATGTTTCTGGAGTTACATTTGCTTTAAGTTTAAACACAGGAACACGCAAGCAAACTAAACACACATGACTCACGCACAGTAGACACACAAACCCACACACGAACAATGAATGCACTGCCCCCTCCAGTAGGTAATTTGTCTGTCCTCTAGGGGGGTCAATCCCCACCGCAAGGGCTTGTGGTCCAAACAGAATCACTTAAGCTGTATCTGAGGGGAACTCAGGAAAATTGCTGAGGAATCACATGGGATTTGGTCTGTAAGTGGAAAGCAAACCCTCAATACCTCATTGGTCTCTCTCTCGCTTCCTCTTTCTCTCTCTCTCAATCTATCTTTTAGTGAAAGCTTCTTATCCTTAATATGTTAATAAAAAAGGTATTATGATCTTGCAGTGAATACATAAAAGCGGTTTATGATCTGCACAGTTGAAAGTAAATCCAGCTATAAATATTATTTTGTGACTCAGCAGGCATCAGTTTATCTAAAGCTTATTGCGCAAATGTTTTTTTGTCTGCCTGTAAAATGAAATAATAATAGGTATGTTATATTTTACAAAGCATATATATACACAACGTTGGTCATTGATCACCTTCCTGCTTGTTGTTTTGCAGTGTACTTGCATGCCGGCTGAATTCAGCAGCAGGCATTTACGGTGGATGAGCTGTGTCACAAATTTGTGTGTGCTATTCATCACACATACCTCCACAAGAGCACTCATTCCCACTCAAGAACCCAACCCCACTCATCTCAATCAAAGTCCAAGTTGTTACAATGTTGCACTTTGCCTCCAGTTTGGTTTGTGTTCACACGGCAGCTTTAACCGGCGGACCAAAAAGTTTTGATGCACGAGGAAACTTGCTTGATTGGTCAGAATTGCCACGTGGGAAAACTCCCTGAAGTAAACAGACAGAGAGAGAGCACACCTCATCCACACTCAACACGATTGCAGACTTTAATGTGTTGTTGTCAAGTTTTTTTACTTTTAAAATCGTTCACAGTTCATTCAGTCACTGAGCAGTTTGAATACCTCCGTGTTTTTGTGCGTTTCCAAAAGTTGTTTGGTCTGCCCATATTTCTATTTCCTCGTCGCACCCCCACATCTGTCCTCTGCTCATCTTGCTCTGCAAGTGTTAACATCCGTCACCCACAAGGCACAGTGTTTTGGTTTACTTCCTACATTAGGTTCTACTTTAAATCTGTTCATGTTCTCACCTGAATCGAACCGGACAGTGGTTGGAAACAGACTTCCGTCTTTTCCGGTGAACCCTGGTGTGGTGGTTTGGTCTGCACCAGAGTTTGAATGTTTGTCACCTGACCAAACCAAAGCTGTCAGGTCTGAAAGCACTCTTGTAGTCACACGATATTTTACCTGAAACTAGATAATTTTTGGGGACTAATTGGTTATGATATTGTGTCGTTGCATTGATTGGCATCGCTGTTATCCAATGCTATTTTTTTTGGCAGTACCTTCAACCGATACGATACCAGTACTGATGTGAAGCTGATACCAGTTGGAATTGGAACAACTCTAAAAGTTATATGTTTGTGTTTGTTTTTTAATCTGTTTTGGGAGAGATCGAGAGGGTTGATGGAGAGAAAATAAACCTCCGGGATGCACTGAATCTGCTGAGAAAATCTCTCTCCCTCCAGTCGTCCTTTCATTGCTTATCCATCTTCCTCCTTTCTGAGACTTTTACCCTCCATCCCCACCTTCAGCGCAAATGGTCCCAGCACTCATCCAAACGAGAGGGGTTGGAAAAAAAAACGACACCCTACCTCGCTTATCGCATGCGCACACACGCACACGCACACCACCTATTATAGCTTTCACTTTCTTTAATGTGTGCAAGCCGGGCTTTATCTCAGTGCCGTGTATAATGGCTCGGAGATGGTATCATCAGAGACAGGCCAGCTTGACTAAATGGGAGCGGCAAATTGACTGTAGTATTAGGAGAGAAGGGCCTCTATCAGGCGATCTGATAGGATCCCATTAAAGAAGGCTTGCAGATAAATATGATTAGCGTTTCATTCCTCCTAATGGAAACATTTTCTGAGGAGGGGGAGGAGACGAAATGTTTTGTAGTGATAGGGCCTCTGTTCCGCTGATGGAATTGTTAATGCCTAATTTGGGTAGAAAGGCCATTAAAGTTGTTGGAGGGGACGATGAATGTGCTCTGTAAGTATACTCTCAGTTATGGCTGCGGACCAGCGGTTCACTGTGTGTGGGCACAGCTTCGTTTTGTTGATGTGAAAACCACCCTCCACTTAAATGGCTTCATATCGGGCTTGTTGTTGTTGAATTTTTCTGACTAATGACGATGAGGTTTCATCTCTCGTCTCATCTCCTTCCCCAAAATGAGCTGAATGGCTTTTTGTGTGCGTTTGTGGTTGACGTGTCCAACAGACTGTGACAGAAGTGCTGCAGTAGATTACAGAGCGACTATCATGAACACAACTTCTTAAGCAGATTATTGTTCATTTATGGAGAGCCTCTGGGGTTCTGTTTGCCAAGTCCCCCCAAATACCGACCAGCTCTTTTCTCTTCTGTCATCTGTCAGAGTGAGTTAATGGATGTGTGCGACTGTGAAACGTGTGTGTGGATATCTGCAGGACCTGGAAGAACTTTTAGAATATTAATGTTTTTTTGTAGCATCCATCAACAACCACCGCTGTGAAGCGAGCTACTCAAACAGGACAGAGTAACACAGCAGTGAGATGTTCATGAATATTCCCCTTAAAAAATGTATTTTTTAAAGCTCAACATGTTCAGATTTTGCACAAGAGTTTTTGCATATGCATGCGTGCCTAGCAGCAGTAACAGGTTGATTAATGGACTAGCTCTGCACACAGCCAAGTCTACAGGGGCCTATAATACACATTACAGATGCATCAGTGCCGAATGTTTTTCTATTAATGTGTCGTTTTAAAATGCGTCCGTCTGTAACGCAATCGCTTACGTGTCTTTGATAAAGATTGGAAAAGAGACATCTCTAGAAAAATAATGCACAAAACCACAGGGAGAAAGAAAAAACATGGTTTCTCTGCAGCTACATCCTTCCTTTGTGAAAACTATAACATTCAGGGTGTTTTTAGAGGCATGTTCAGTGTTCACTGCCCCGTCACCAGGAGATGTTCAGGGTTAAGTGGTGAAACATCTGTGAGCGGTGGTCCCCGGCCGATGGCCCTGCAGCTAACAAGTTGGCACCGGTGGAGGTGCGGCAGGCCTAGAGCCTTTCAGGAAGAGCACCAACCTGTTCACATTAAGTTAACTTTATATTCCCTTTTTAAAGCTTGTAGTTTTCGATGCCATTGAACTGGATTTGGTTATAATGAAAGGTGGTCTTAATATCGTTTGTGCCCACATAAACCCGGTTGAATTGAATAAGCAAAACTGAACAGCACCATACATTTTATTATTTATTATTATTATTATTATTATTATTTTTTGTTATTATATTATTTATTTACTTTGGATTGAAAATATCACTGTGTAAAAATACAAGTAAAAGTCCCATATTCAATATTTTATTTAAAGCTCCTGTGAGGAACTTTTGGTTTGTGTTGATTTTGGCGCCCCCTGTGGACAAAGTAGCTCATATCTCTTTGCTGATTTTGTCCTGTACATGATTAAGTGATGTTTTTAAACAAAAAATCTCATCCTGCTTTCTTTAACAGTCATATGTATCACTCACTTTAAATTTTTGCCCTGGAAAATGTAAACAAAGGCAGCGTGCAGTTAATCTCTTCACCTACCCCCCGCCAGCAGCTTCAGGCATTAAAAAATAACTATTTAGAAATAATCAATCTTGTCTCTGATGGTCTGGTTTGCTTTTGTAGGTCATATAGAGTAATTAATTTCAGTCTGTTTCATAACCAGTGAAAAACTTCTCACAGGAGCTTTAAAGTTGAAGAAAGTCAGTTTTACCAACACAATGTTCTTAAAATATAAATTACTGTAAGTGTTAGGTTATTATTCATTAAGCTATTGGTTATATGCTTTACCATATAAAAAGCATTTAAATGTTGAAGCTGGCTGTGATAAAGGTATCAGAATACATTTCACTTTGTTTGTTGTTGTTTTCTGCGTGATATCAGTCAGCCTGTCTCTGTAATATCACCTATCTGTGAATAATTCAGACTACACCTCAGTGAAAGCAGCATATCTGTAATTTCACTGTCCCCGACACGTCACATTGCTTCTGGCTGAGTATGACGAGACGCTGAGGAGACATATTCCCTTGTAACGTTTTGTCGCTGTCTTTCTGGCTTCGCTTCTGCCTGGATTTCTCCTTCCAGCCTTTCAGCGCCAACCACACCGCACATCTGCAAACGATATGTTCACAGATGAGTGTGTCCATGAATCATAATCTGAATCCTCCGTCCAAGAGGATCTGTCCGGGCACACGAGCTTTGTAGTCACTGTACAGCTTCTCATGCACATATTTTATAGGGATTTCTACTGTAGAGACGCCAAATTTAACTGGGATTAGCTGCACTCATTTACAGGTTTATACGACTCGCTGTACAAGGTTTACAATGCTGTTTTACTGACGTAGAAATCTTCCCGCAGCAGTCTGAACGCTTTAAGGCTTTTGTTTAAGGTTTATTTGCAGTCATACTTGTAGAATAAATTCAGTAGAACTTGTTGTTTAGCTGGAAAACAAGAACAAATTACCTGCACTTTTTACCCATGAATAAGAAATGAACACCATTAGAAACAAAGGTTGCTTTTCCAACTTAAGTCGTGCTCTTTGAGCTTTTGAATTTCCTCCCCTCAGTCTTCTCTTTCCTCCCACTGTTGATTCCCTTGTAGAGCGTCTTCCTTGGGGAAGTAAAAGGGGGTGATTTAATATAGTTATTGTAATTGTGTTGTCTGTCTTTGAACCCGAGACGAGATTGCTTTTGACTTGCAAATATTTCAGATTGAATTGGGCCAAATGAGTTTTGAGAAACGGCCCTGGCATTCATGTGTCCTCCTCTTTCTCTTCTCTAAAGGTTAATAGTTTCTGCTGTCAGTGAATGAGTCAGTGGACTAACTGTGCCGCTCTGTGACGGAGGAGGTTTGGAAGGAACCTCTCTCTTTCTCTCTCCGGGTGGGATGGAGTCAGCGGGTCGAGCTCTTTGCATGGAGAAGGCTTAAAAAGAAAGATGGGAGTTGAGCTGGTTGATAGTGTTTGTGTGTGCCCCTGCCTCTGTGACCCTCAATCGTGACTACAAGCTTGAGACACGTTCCATTAAACGCATAATAAAACGTTTCTCTCATTCCTTCCCCTCACAGATACGGAGACATGGTTCCCAAGACGATCGCAGGAAAGATCTTCGGCTCGATCTGCTCTCTGAGTGGGGTGCTGGTAATCGCCCTGCCTGTCCCTGTCATCGTGTCCAACTTTAGCCGCATCTATCACCAGAACCAGAGAGCAGACAAGCGGCGGGCGCAGAAGGTTCAGGTGAGCACAATTTTATTTCCCTTCAACTTCAACTGGGCCCCAGAGGGTTGGACCTCTAGACCTTCAGCCTCTAAGGGGGAGCTCTGACGGCTCTCTCCCCCCAACGAGAGGACTCCACAGGGGTCAGGTCCTCACTGGGAAAATTGACAATTGTTTGTATAATGCACATTGCCTTCCATGCACATTAACAGCATGTGTATGATACATATTCATTGAATATCACCATGGACCTTCTCCCTTGGCATGAATACCTAAACCCTGACCTTCCATTTTCCCATTGCTCTGCATAAATACATTGAGATCTGGAGGATTTGTTCTGTTTGCCCAGAGTCAGACAATAATGTCTTCCCTAGAATGCAGCTTTAAGTATAATTAGCACGGTTAGCGTAGCGTAGCTTAATTCCCTGGTTTCAATTGGATCAAGAGTCTGATGTACATTAGCATCAGGTTGTAATAGTTGTTGCCTCTATTATCAACAAAGAAAAGAGTACTGTTTTGTTTTAGTAAAACCTTCTTCTCTATAACGAGTTTGAACGCTTTAATGGCTTTTTAATGGTTCATAAAGCCATGAGCCAGCTTCTCCTTTATGCCTCCTCTAAAGGATGCTAGCAGCGTCGCTCTGTTGATGTCAGTGAACCACACCTTCAGTCCAGACTGAGATATCTGAAAATCTATTGGATAGATTGGCATGGAGTCTTTTTAAAATACACCGCAAATGTCCACTTGGACTTATAGATAAAATGTTTTGATTTTGGTAGTCAAAGGTCAAAGGTCAACTCACTGTGACCTTAAGTACGCCCCGTTCTTGAGGATGTGATATCTCAGAAACGGCAGAAGGGAATCTCTTCAGATTTGGCACAAACGTCCTCTTGGACAAAAGGAGGAACTGATAATAATTGGATAGTTAAAGGTCAAAGGTCAAGGTCACTGTGACCTCTCAAAAACAGTCTGGGCCATAACCCTTGAGTTTATGCCCAATGTGACACAATTGTCCAACATATAAGATGAGGACTTTCATCATTCATCAACTAAAGCTTTAAACATCAGTTATAAGCCATTGATAAGAACATCTTTGGGTTGCTAGTTTGGAAAAATCCCCCTCTGACAGGCGTTTATCTGCTAGCAGGACACTTTAGCTGTGTCCAATCCAGGAGCTGCAGCCTTCGAAGGCCATATTTGAAGGCAGATTGCGTTACAGCGGCGCATCGAAGGCTGTCCCAATTCGAAGGCACCTCCAGACGCGGCCGACAAATCCTTTTCCCAGGCCACGAAGGATACATAAGGTGCATCCTTCGTGGCCCAACATATCCCCAGATTCATTGCGTGCCAATTCAAATGAGATGGCGGACTCTTACGCTTAAGTGTAAAAGTTTTTGGTTTCAACTCAATCGGATAGCCAGCGTTACGCATATTTAACAAAACAAAAGGGCCCTTGAAACAAATTTAAAATAATAGGTTAAGTTACATGACATTAGTCATGCTAGGTAGTTAGCCCGCTAGCTACTTGTTGCTAGGCACAGGAGCAGCGTTTGGTGACGCAAGGGTAAGGGCGGGAACAGCTGGTGATCCTCCGAAGACCTGACCATCTTATTTCAGTTTGGCTTCAACGCTCTACGCAGGTAATGAATGCCGCATCCTCCATTGACTGCCTCCTTCGAAGGCTCCTGGATTGGGACACAGCTTTTGTCTCTTTAGCTCCTCGATATATCAGGAATATGCTCCAGTGATATCTGATGGACAAGCCTGTGTTGAATCTGAAACCAAATCTATCAATAAACAACTTGTAAAGCTGGACTTAGAGGCTCATTAGGAATGTAAAACAATAAAACATGTATTGATAGATTATAAGCATTTGTCTTTTAAGAGCATTATTAAAAATAGAAAGAATAAAAACATACAAAGGAACAAACTTGACAACCAAACCTTGTTTTTCTGCTTTATTCTTGATCAATACAGCGTCCAAAAAATAAGCTATAAACTATTAATGACGTGATAGTTTTCAGAAAGTGGACGTCGTTAGCTTGTTGTGGAAGCATAACTGAGAAAATAGAAAAGTCTGTAGAAGTTTATAGCTGCATCCTTGAACACTTGAACACAGGACACGGCCTTGTCCTGAGCTCAACTACATTTGCTTTTCTGACTTTAAAAAAAAAACAACTTTCATTACGTGAAATCTGAAATCCTCCCAAACCAAAGTATATCTTTGACTTCACAAAATGATAGTAATGATAACCAGTGTTATCATTGCCTCAGTCCTATCCAGAAACCCAGGTCTAAATCCTAAAATAATCTAAAAGATGAGAATAACAGCAATTTCCCCTCCGTGCATGATCGTCTTTTGGATGTCCTTGTGAGGAGATGTTATCCCTGTTAGTGTTACAATAAAACACGCACAGGCACAAATTTCAAAATGGATTATGTAAACTCATTTTTAAACGCGGAGGATTTAAAGATCCTATCTTCCTGCGAGTAAACAGCCTGGCCTTTAGACCTTTAAAACATCATGTCGTGGTGTGTCCATGAGCCGAACTGGGTGTTTGCATCAGCATCAGCCTGCACACACACACAGAACACGGGGCTGGTAATCATAGTTTTAGGGCAAGTTGACACTTTTCGTTCTCCTGAGATAGATAGTGGTGTGTTTGCTTGGAGCTGGTGGAGGTGCACTCACTGACACACATTCTCACAGTCTACTCCTCTCATCCCTCCTTCTAACTCCTAACAGGGCTTTTTTCAGTCCTTCTCTCTCTCTCTCTCTCTGTGATTACTCCCATCCATCTCGGCACATGCTCTCTGGTTGTACTTTAAATCTGTTTAGAGTCCTGCAGTTCGACCGTGGCCTGACCGCCGCCCCAGTCTTAACTAACTGTAACCTTGTCTGCCAGACAAGACTCCGGTGTACCACAGCCAAGTGTGCAGGGAGGGAGAGAAAGACACAGAGGGGACGGATAGAGGGTTAGGAGGTTGGGGAAATTATCTAAATTGAAAACAGGATGGAACCGATGAGATGTATTTTGTTGCATGGAGGAGAGGAGAGGAGTGGTGACGAGGAAGGCCAGAAGGAAGGAGGTAGCAGGGGAGGCAGGGGGAGCGCTGGAGGCGATGTGTGTCCTAATGCTGTGTTCTTTCCTGAAATAGCAATCATCCAGATGAGGTGCAGGCTGGGAGGAAGGTGTGCATCTGTCTGCTCGTGTATGTGTGTACATCTGCATGAATCCTTGCCACATCCGTGTGCGTGCTTGTGCGTCCACCGTACTTCCTGTCAGGTCAGGCCCGCCCTTGGTCCGTCCCACCTTCCTGTTTGTTCTCCGGCGAGCTGCAGTGTGGTGCAGTGTCCCAAACAACACGCCGTACCAGACACCCACACCTTCAGAAGCACCCACCAACCGATCAGTGTAGCATGATGGTGCTGTCGTCATTAACCAGCACAAAATGACTCCCTCAGGCACTTGAAAGCCTCGCTGGCTTGCCTGCAGTGAGGTCAGAGCTTTGCTCAAGCACCAATACATCCAACAAAGAGGTTTTCTCTGTTTCATAACAGCATGACTCAAACGCCTTATCATTGCCTTCAAAATAATATTCCACCTGGATGCTGTGATCCTTTAGAGCTTTAGTACTACTCAGAGTGCCAGGTATGATGATAGTTTTCTAAAAGTGATATTTTACAGCATTTAGGAGACGCAATCTGAGTACCGACTCTGTCTTTAATTAGCCCGCAGGATTAGGTGTTGCTTAGCATTTAAGCTTGTGTGCTTAAAACCAGTGGAGTGTGTCTTGAATTACATATTGTGTTGCTTTAGAGGTAGGATCTGTGGAAATGATGCGATTTCAAGCCCCAGCTGCTTGTTAACTAAAACAGCCTCTCCTTTATGCCTCCTTTCAGGCCGGCAGCGTCGCTCTACTGATGTCAGGGAGACACACCTTTAGTCCAGACTGAAATATCTGAGTTTGATAGACTGGCATTGAGTTTTTCAAATTTAGCACAAATGATTAACAGTTTTGATTTTGGTAGTCAAAGGTCAAAGGTCAAAGGTCAACTCAATATGACCTGAAGTACTCCTCATTCTTGGATGCAATATCTCAGAAATGGCAGAAGGGAATCTCTTCAAATTTGGCACAAACGTCCTCTTGGACTAAAGAGTGAACTGATATGAATTGGGTAGTTAAAGGTCAAAGGTCAAAGGTGAAGGTCACTGTGAGCTCTCAAAAATCATTGGCCATGACTCACAAAAATGTGGGCATTTTTTGTGAAATTGTGTCGTAATGCTCATGATCAGGATGAGGCGATGAAGTGATGACTTTTTTACCCAAAAGGTCAAAGGTCAATTCCACTGTGACATCATAATGTCCTGTAAAAACACATGTCTGCCGATTATTGTCATCCAACTCAATGCAATATCTCAGGAAGGCGTGGATCAAATATCTCCAACATTGGCACAAACACGCACTTGAACTCAAGGATGAACAGGTTAGAATTTGGTGGTCATTGTGACCTCGCAGCAGTCCCCTTATGACAACTCCATCAGCCATAATGTACTTTGTGTTAAGTGCTAGTTAACAAACATTAGCATACTATCAGGATAAACTAATTTGAACATGGTAAACATTTCACCTGCTGAACAACCAGCATGCTAATGCTCTCATTTAGCTCAAAGCACTGCTGTGCCTCAGCCTCGCAGAGCTGCTAGCCCGGCCGCACACTCTTGTCTCGTACAATTTGCACCGACTGGAATGTATTTTACTCCATTTTAAAACAACCGCTGCTGACATGTGTTCAGCTCATTACATGTTATATCACATTAATTTAATGCTCTTTGACTCTAGGTTGGCAGTCTCCGGCACTTTAAAAGATCAGTGCAGAGGGTGCATGATAAAGCCATTACCATTGTGCGGTTCACTCTTTCACTGCTAATGACAACTGTGATCTTTAATGCCTCCCTCGAGCCATGAATTACTCAGGCACGCCGTATTCTTCAATCCCCCATTACCACTGACCGTCTACGTTACATGTGGTGTTCTTTAATGCTCCATAACCCTAATGACATATGACCTTCTCAGCCATAAAGCCGGCCATTTAACAAGTGTCTCTGGTCGTTTAGCATAGCAAAACGTCATTCGTTCAGCATTTATTACCTGCATGGGGTTTTATTTCAGAGAAAATCCATCCTTCCTCAGATCATTTCTTAGAATAAGGCGATGTTTAAGTGAGAGTAAAATTGGGTATTGAGCCAAGATTGCATTTCACGAGGGGAGAGCAGACAGGAGGAAAGGAAGGGGGAATTATCGAGGAGAGGATGTGCAGCATTAGTCCCTCAGCCTTTTCCAGCCACCGCCTCTCCGCTCCCCCTCCATTCCCTCCCCCCCCCTTCACATCCATCTTCATTCAGGTCTAATTGTTAGCTGTTCTGGGCCCCCATTACAATTAGCCATCCATCTGGGTGGTGGGAGAGAGACAGGCCCTGATCTATCTCACTGCACGAAGGCGAGATCCATGAGGATGCCACTAGTTGCTGAGACACAGACATACAGTATGTTCTCCACTCCTCCTCCTTATAGTCTCCGGCGTCGCTCCTTTTGTTCTCAAACGGATCGAACACTCACTTCAAGTCCGTCCTTCTCTCCACACATGATGCCTCAAAGTGATCCGCACAGAGCGTCCTATCTGCTGGGGTCACACTTGAGTTTCTCCTCAGAGCTCACTTGCATAAAGGTATTAATATCCTCAGGTAGGTCTAATTACACATTCTGAATAGTACACCTGACAGAGAGCAAGATTTAAATGGAGGATCACAAAGGGCAAGTGATACGGAGGGATGAAAAGAGGGGGGCAGGAATTTTAATGAGCTTAGTGTGCCTGTGGTATTCTGCTGGATCAGTACTTACACACTCAACTATCTTTACTTTATACTCTTTAATCTTCCACAACAGGCTTGTAGCTTTAGCTTTAAAACATTTGAGGGGAAAAAATATATGACTTAGCATTGTTGTGCGCTGCCTTATTTATCAACGAAGTGGAAGGGGCGATAGTCGTAAGTAAAGTCCACCAGAGGGCGACGTCTTACTTTTAAAGTTCTCCTTTGACCAAAGTATCTGTACCTCGGGGTCTTCATGCAGGTTAATGTCCATGGACCATCCCCCCTTATAATATCTGACAGTGTAGCATCACCCTCTGTGTTAACCCTCTCATCTCATCTATATGTGTCACTGTCACATCCTCCCACTTCCCCAGATACAGCTGCCGCAAAACATAAGAGACCACTCCAGCCTCTCTCTCTACGTGTCATGGCCCAGTCCAGATGTGAACCCCTTTAAAAACGTCCTGAATGTGATCAAGAGGAAGACGGATGGTCACAAGCCGTCAAACAAAGCCGGGCTGCTTGAATTTTTTGCTCCAAGAGTGACCCAACGTCACCCAACAGCAATGTGACAGCCTTCCAAGACACAAGCCGATAAAAATTAGAACCAGAGAAGAACAGATTGTTTGCAGTGATTACTCATTTTTTCCGGATCTGTGTCATGGCGCAGAACAACTGATGAAGCTGCAAAATTTAAGTGGATCATGTAGCCATACGTGGTATTAAGAGGCGTGGCGTAAGTACGAGTGCAGTACCGGTGCGGGACAGCGGGGGCAATGACAGAGCAGAGGGAGAGACCGGAAATCTTGCAGGTTAAACAGAGCGGCACAGTGTTTGTCAGGTGGAGATCGACGTATGTCACGCATTAACTAGCGCGCAGGCGTCAAATGTAACATTAACATCTTATAAACCTGTTGATGTCAACAGAGGGGGAATATTTTAGTTTGATACATTTATACGTTTTTCCATGATTCCACAAACTTGTATTCTTTCTTTCCAAGTAACAGATCTTGTCAAACCACCCACAAATACACCCCAAGAAGCAGCTGCAGCGCGCAGAGTGAAGCAGTTGTGGGTATTTGTTTGTAAATTATGAATCTTGCCTCAGGTTCGGAGCAGCACAATCAATACTGTCTCATGTTGTATAGGGAAGTTGTTCAAACTGAGGTGAAAACTCACTTGTTGTCTTTAATTTACTGCTCATCTTTTCACCACTTTGACTTAAAACCCTCAAACTTTCTAAAAAGTAAAACCGTTGTCTGTTGCGTTACGTGAGCGTTACATCGGCCCGAGGCTCACAAGACAGGAAACCAAACCAATTCCTCTCTCCCTCTCTCACTCTCCCTCTCACCCCCTTTCGCACCAAATCGTCTCACTTTTGTTGATATCCCTCCGTCAGAAGGTGGAAGTCAGAAGGTGGAGAAGTCTCCTGGCCGAGAGTGTTTTGCCCTTCTAGACGATCAATAAAGTCGTCTGCACTTCTCGAGCCGGCAAGAGGAGAAGAAGAGAGATGGAGAGATGTTGACTGGGGACTTCACTGAGAGGGGTCAAGAGGTCTGATATGAATTATTTCCTGTGGAAAAAATAAAACACCTGAACGTCGGCGTGAGAGCAGCTTCCAAGCAGAGGTGTCCTTTCCTCTATGAAGAGGAGCTAATCCAGGCTTAGCAAAGGTATTTTGTCTCTGAGTGGTGTTAGTCCGAGGTTAAGCTGTCTTTGCTAGAGAGACAGATTTCTGTTGAGTCGGAGGACTTGATCAATTCTTGACATCATAAAGAGTTTCCTGCCTTCACCGACTCCCAGGTGGATTTTCTAAAAGTCAGTTTTCTCCCAATCACTCACACCATGTTTTTTCCTCTCTGGCCATCCTCTTGTTTTCGTCGCTGTCTCTTTGTCTCTGTGCGTGTCTCCGTGCGCGTTATCGTAAAGCAACATACCTCAGAGGAAGTAGGACTTATTTCCTTGTGGCAGAAATGTCAGCACGTATAAAAGCTGCTCTTTTGGTGAGTGGCAGCTGCAAAACAAAAAGAGACTCTTCCACAGCTATTTGTGTGTGTGTGTGTGTGTGTGTGTGTGGTTCCCAGTAAGGCCTGAGGCAGAACCTAATCTGGTCTCATAGCTCGATTGCTCCACTTTTCACTCAGCCAAATCCTATACAGGCAGCCGAGCAAAGCCTGAACTCACAAAGTGCCATGGATTTTTTTTTTTTTAACTTTCAACAAAAAAAAAAGAACTTTTTAGAAAACTTCCTGGCAAAGCTCGGCGGGGTGCGGCGAGGGAGCTGAGTGGATATGTCGGGTTTTTTGATCAGCTGTGGATATGCCGGTTTAGATCCCCCAGCTGGCAGAAAATGGTGTTAAAATGAAGCATGTGCGCTGGTTTGCATCCCATAAGTATAATCTTTAAATAGTGAGTGATCCTTAAATGTGTCTCTGTGGAAGCTAGAAGGGGAAGCTTCGCTTATCTGATTGGTTGGCAGGTGTTACAGTATGTTAGATATTAAAAGCATCTGTTTTTCCAGGTTGTTTGCATTAATGTCTCACTCAGATAATTGCTTTTTTTTGGTCTGCTATGGGACTCAAAGCTGTTCTGTAAATTACTTCCTGTATTCAAGAGAGTTTATGAGATGCATTAATTTGTCTCTCCGTCTGAGTGAATGTATTTCCATACAGGCAAAACATCTCTTCATTTTTGCATTGAGCAGTATCATCAGCGCTCTGTCATGAGCACACAGTGACACTGACTCACAGCTGGACATCAGCCTGCCGCATGACACTCACAGACTTTGAACAACAACCTTCATAGTCTTTCCTGGTGAAGTCTCCTGCTTCTCTAACATGCACGCAGCTTACCTGCACCTTCGCTTGATTTGAGTTAGCAACAAAACAACCCTCGCTAACGCACTGCCTACATCGGCTTGCAGGCTAAATAGCGAATTGTCTGGTCAGCAGCAGCAGCACATCTAACACCATTCCTAAAATATCACCTGAATCAGTCTAGATGTCATCTTTACTTTCCTTATTTGCTTGATCCTTTTGCACACTGTCTAAGCTACAGAGAAATAATGTTTATTTTGGCTCTCGCTGACCAGCTGCAGCATTAACATTTCACCTTTTGATACTAAAACAACACATTATTAATGCCTGCAAAATAGGGATTGCTTAATGTGATTTCAGTTGGACTGTATAAAAGACATGGGCGCAGCCTCTTGCTTTCAAAAGTGAAGCCAATGCAAGTTCCTTAAAGCGGCATTCTTTCTAACGGCCAGCAGGGGGCGACTCCACTGGTTGAAAAAAGAAGTTAGAGTGTAAGAATTTTTTGACCAAAGACCCCAACTTTTCCGCTTATAAATCTTTTTCAATACACCATGTTGTAAGGTAAATTATGCCTCCAATCAAGTGTAAAATTGAGGATAAAGCAGGGAATGCTTATGGGAGTGGCTACTTGTAATTGGCGTAGCATTCCTCTCCAATTATGGTGAAATCTGGTTAAAAAAAACAAGACAGAGTTTTAGGCTTAAAAACAATAGTCCACAAACCAATAGGCTCATGGGAGCTACCATAGACTGTATAAAAAGATGGATGACGCGTCTCCACCAACTCGGGTTGTACCTATTTGGAGTTAAGTCTGACTGCGCAGTAGAGATCGTCGGGTGGAGCCGCCGTAACGATGTCCCGCTAACCAGAGCACACATTTAACTTACTGAAAAAACAGCAAGGATCTCGCACGTTGGCGTATTTAACAGCAGAACAGCTTCTTGTGTTGGTCTGAAGCAGATGTTCACAGATATGGAAACTTCAGTGACTGTAGTCATTGTTTTAGTGACGTCTCCTCTCATCGTTCCTCCTCTGCTCTGCTAATCAGGAACAGATCGGCTGCAGGAGCCGGATTTGTCAGCAGAGCTGTCAATCATCCTTTTTACAGCTTCAAATAACTAATTAAAAGTAAACTTGTCTGAAAAATGAACACTTGGACGTAAATCAACATGACCCCAACTAATTACAATGACATGACAACATTTTATTTGTCGTGTATTTTGATTTTATAGTTTGACTCATGTCCCATCTGTTAACATGGAGGAGGTGGGCTTTAGGACCTATACTGCAGCCAGTCAGCAGGGGGCGATAGAGATGTTTTGGCTTATCTTTTAGAGAGCTTACAAGTCGTCTATCTTTTTATTCAGTCTATGGTGGCTACTGTCACTTCATGTATACAGTCCCTGGTTGGACCTAAAGAAGGAAGTAACATCAGACACATCTTTGTCTGTTGTACATGTGACTGCGTGTGTCTCTGTGTGGAGGAATGTCCAGCAGAAACACTTTCTGGCCCTCGCCTCCCTCATGGCGTTCTTTGTAGGTGTTAATGAAAGCCCTGTGTCCGTGACTTCCCTACACTCCTGTGCGCTCTAAATGATGCTTCAGCAGCAATCCAGGCTCAATCTGTCGTGCCTGGGCTCTGCCTGAAAGCACAGATGGGCCTTAGACACAAGCGCCCGGGTCCCAAAGGCCCAGGGAATCTATCAGGGAACTGCAGAAGTAGATTCAATCTCACGGGACATGTTCTTACCATCCCCTCCATTACCCCTGCGCTGCCTGGCAACCATCACCAAAGCGGTAGAGACTCCCATTGGCTGAGCGCGGTGCCAGAACACAAAGAAGGGTTATCCCAAAGGTCTGCGGGAATGCTGAGCGAGCACAAATGTACACGGATGTTAGAGTGCGAGGGCACAAAGACAGCAAGGGAAACTTATCAAGGAGAGCAGGAAGGAAGGTGAAAGAGACTGAGAGATAAAGTTGCAGGAGAACAGGAGGTGGTGGAAAAAATGAATGGAGTGTGGTTTGTGCTGCAGAGGCTGCAGTTTCGCCTGGCTGCTGTGCATGCGTGTGTTTACATGCACTTGTGTTTATCTCCCCTGCTTGTCTTTAGATTACCAAATCGCAGCGTGCGCTACCCGCAGGTCAACAAACATTACCATGTTTTAAATGAAACTCAAGTGAGAGGATGAGCTTGAATTAGCATACATTACCATACACTCACTGAGTCAGGTATCTGTGCGGCTGGTATGTATATGAATGGAAATTCATCTATGAAGACGAGGCGTGCATGCATAAGCACACATGGAGATACGCAAACACACATCCACACACTCAATTAACCCCCCAGCGGTGCATGGGCCCCCCTACTAAACGAGCTCATCATCTACACAGCTCGCATTATCCCTCCACCAATTTCCCTTCAATCAATCCATCATTCTATTTTTAAAACTTAGAGAGCGAAGCGACAGAAACACACACCCTTTGTATCCGCACCTCGCCTGACACCTAACTGTTGACTTTGACAGGAAAATGGCGGGGCCTTTGAGGGGTGAGTGACTCAGATTACACTATCCTGTAAAAGCAGCTGTTCTAGTAACTGAGAGGTTTATAGAGACCCACTTCTTTCCCACAGGCCTTTGCATACTCGGGTAGTATTCAGACACACTTGGTAGACACAGGTAGAGCAAAAAAAAACAAACCAAGGATGTTGGCGAAGAATCCCTCCACTGCGTCAGAGCTGCTGATGTTTAAAGCATCGACTCCAAGGACGAGAGTGTGTTTTTTCTCCCTTTATTCCTTCTCTTGTTGTTGTTCCTCTCTGTCGCCGACTGCAGCATAAGAGAGAAAGAGACTGTGGGCGAGCCGCGCTGCTTTGCTTTGATAACTAAAGATTCATTTAAGCCGACGCTAACGATGTAGAGCATTATCAGCCTGGACACTTCTGTGATTTATTCTGCTAAACAAAACTGCTAACATAGCCGCACAATAACAAATAAATAGAGTTTATTTATACCTGCTCTGCTCCGAGCTGCCTCTTTAACTTATTTTCAATCCAAGGAATGTTTTATTATGTAGTCGCCATAAATCATTCATACGTATCAAAGGAGATCAGAGTGAATTTATCACAAGAGATCAGAGTGAATGCTTTAGTAGCACATGTTTGATTTGATCTGTAAGATCACAAGTGAGATGTCAAGCATGTGAAAGTGCTGCAGCTCACAGCAGTGGGATGTGTCGGGATGATACCCAATCGTTCTGACATAGGAGGGGGTGTAGGCGCTGACTAACAGGTGGTTTTTGTGCTCTGGTGCTCTTTGCAGAAAGCCCGCCTGGCCAGGATACGAATATCAAAGGCGGGGAGCTCCAGTGCCTTCATCCACAGCAAGAGAAACGGCCTGTTCAACGAAGCGCTGGAGTTCACGGTAAGTCCCCACTCACTGCCGTCCACTTACATAAGATGTGTTTACATTTACCTGACATCGCAGAGAGCCTGACCTCTGCGTGTCCTTGGGAAAAATACTTCTGAGGATTTCAGAGCAGGCAAAAATGTAAGTCACTGGATGGCAGGCCTTTAATTTCCTTTTAATTATCATTTCTTAGAATCCACCCAGCGTCCCATCAGAGCCACTCACTGTGATCTCATTCGATAAGCTGCACGTCTAATGTGACTTTCTCTGAGCCCAGCTGCCCAGCTGAGGAACAGGCCTCAGGCGATGCAGCGGGAAATGTAAACACAACTCAAGGATGTTCCTGCCTCACTAAAATGTTGCGGTTTACAAGCACTATAGTGGCCCGGGGGCTGACACTGCACAAAAACAAAAACAAGTGCCTCTTTCTCCCCCCTCTCTCTTCCTCTCTCTTCCTCTCTCTCCTTCTACAATAGTAATATAAGACAGGATCTGAGCAGCATCAGTGTTTATACACAAGCTGGGGCTGAATAATGCATTGAATTCATATTGATATTGCCTTAAGAGGCAATATTCTGCAAAGGCTGCAGTGGTGTTCGTATATACAGAATTCAGTTATGTTTCCATTTATCTTAATTGCAAGAAAGGGTCGGGAGCGAACTGCACTGAATGATAAAGTTGCTTTATTAAACTCTTAAATTCTTTAAGATCGAGATTACTTCTCGACATAACATTGTTAAGAGTTACTTTTAGCGGGGGTATGGACACTGGCAGGAGTTACAAAGTTTGCTAAAGTACTCTATAGGTATGAAGATATGGTTATATTTAAGATTCATTGCAGAGGGCATACTGCTGCATTCGGACTACTGAGGCCAATTCTCTAGCTAAATGGATATTAATGTTTGCATTTGGTAACATTTTCCCTCTATGGAACAATAAAGGTACACTATTTTACATACTAAAATTGCATTAATGCAAATGAAGGTGAGGTATAGATAGGGTATTTATTATGAAGATCTCAATATATAACTTCTTTATATAAGCAGATCAAAAGTAACTTTGTGGGATATAATCATTATTTAAAGTTTTAATCTTGAAGATCTCAGTTTCGTTCTCTTTGGCAGCACTGATGGTGATAAACGGTAATAGCGGGAGCACACTTCCCAGATATCCAGACAGTGTTGCATGTGTGACGTCCACAGTTGGCTCCGGTTGGAACTCTTGATTTTCCTCGCTGACGATCGCTTTCCTTTTCAGACTGTTTGCCTTCATCTGAGCGACGAATTAGTTTCTTTTTCTTTGGGTTTTCACTTATTTATGAAGTTGTTTCTGTAGTCATCAATGTTTTCTTTGTTTGTTCCACCATATTAGATTATGGCCACTATGGCTGACCAGAAAAGACCAGAAAAGCAGCCGCTTAGCTCCGCCTACCCTCTCTGGCAGACCAACCACTGCTGGCTGATGGAAAACGCGTCACTAACTGGGCGCTGCTTGTGATTTTTTCTGTTAAAGTCGCCACCGACACCCAGTCTGTAATACTGCAAATGCAAAGGCTTTCATCAGTGGGCCATAGGCTCAATCACCATTGTGTTACCTCATTCGGAGATTTAGAGACTTAACAGACATTTATTTAAATGAGAATCTTCAGGATTATCACTTTAATAGAAACATTCATATTGTGTGTGTTGCATCACATTACTTTGTCAAAGTGCTTAGAAGGACTACCACTGTGACTTCTTATGCACAAAGTCGACAGTAACAGCTCATTTAAACATCTATCCCTGCTCAACCAAATTTTAATTGTCGTCCCCCTTAACTTTGATTCTACAGCAGCTATTTACTGCACCATGCGGAGCCACACAGCAGATCAAGCTGTTTCCAGTCAGTACAGTACGGTGGCCACCTGGGTGGCGAGCCACAGCCGCCTCCAGACAGACTGCTGATGCGGACTTGCACTTCTATGTAAAGAGAAAAGACAGAAATACCGCAGCCTAAACACCTGTGTTTTACTGCTGTGTTAGGTGCAGATAAGCAGCATGAACACAGGTGAGCGCTCTTGGCTAGAACAAACCAAGTCATCAGTGTGGGAATGTACCCGCTCAGCAAAGAAGCTTGTGCTTCCAGCACCAGCCGCCCGCTTTAACCAACAGAAAATTGCTGCTACAAATCTTCCAAACATGGCATTTTAGTTGCCTGTCGGCGGTGCTGTGGAGCATGCAGGATCAGGGCAGTATTTCTTTGGCTTTGTGTGTTTTTTATAAACAGCTCAACCACTGATTCTGCAGGGAGACACTGATGCAACACATTGAAAGTCTGTATATGTGAAACACTGCTTTATTTATGACAAGTCAATGATGGCATTCTGAGATATACTGGAGAGACGTCTTCCCATGCAACACCTACTATAGCCAATATTTATAACAATTATGCAGAGAGGTCTTTGTTTTCTGCTCCTTCCAAATCCCTGCTCATTTGCAAGATACATCCGGATACATCTGCTCCAAATATGACCTCAGAAACAGAGTGTACATTAAGCAAGCAGATACAAATGTGAAAATCCTCATGGTGTTATATTAAGATTTATAATTCTGGAGACGCAGCACAGAGCAAAGTGTTTTCCCCAAGTTCCTAAAGACCTGACAGTCAAATGATTTATTTGACTAATATAACAATATAAACAGCGCAGAATGTTCTGACAAATACAAGCAGAGAGCCGCTGAGTTTTTACAATCAAATGAGTTTTTCTGCTTGTTTCTCTGCTTTCCTGGAGGATCCACCGGCCTCCCAAACAGTCCGTTTTCCTCTGACTCACCTCAGCGCAGCCCAAAAATGAGCTTCCTTTACCAAAACACTGCAGAGCTAGAAAAAGCACCTACACTTTCACACTCACAAATAAGCAGGCCAGAGCGTGAAAATAAGGAATATGGAAAACAAGTCATTAAGGGGTCGCCTGGAGCCAGCCGTGGAGGCAAAATGTCACGATGGAATATTTTATATGTGTTGTACATAATGTAGGATTGAGTTGGGTTAGTAGTGTCCTTTCCAGCTCAGATCAATGCACTGGCTCCTGTGATGTTAATAGACATGCCCCTTAGGGGCGGAATAGTAATGTCCTCTGTGTCTGCGGGCCTGACGCGTGTCTGTTCACAAGTAAAACTCTACCTGTCTCTTTTGTCTCCTTCTCCAACTGAAGCAACTCCCATACAAGATGAACCTTTCAGATCAGGTACTGAGCAGCAGCCGGCCGCGCACCTCCCACACCTGATTAGTGTCTGTGTAAAGAGATAAATAAAAGCGTACTAATTTTGTGTGCATTTGTATGTGTGTGCGTCTGTGTTGCAGAGTTCCACTGAGGAGGAGCAGCGGTTAAGCAAGTCCACCTCACTACTGGAGAGCCAGCACCACCACCTGCTGCACTGCCTGGAGAAAACCACTGTGAGTGTGCGCACGCACACACACACACACACACACACACACACACACACACACACGGATTGTGAAATATTAATTCAATATCTGGATAACCCCTGATTGTGCATCATTAATTAATCTTTCTGTCCTGCTGTGGCTCATTAGGTGAAAGTAACGGACAGCGAGGCTTAATGTGTTTGGATCTGCAGTATTTATATGTGCATGTGCGAGGGCAGCCCACTGTAGCATAACGTCCGGTACACTGCGTTTCCCTTACGATGCACGCTTGTCTGCCCGTTTGTGATACTGATGCAGAGTCTGTTTCAGCCTCACACACCTCAGAGCTTCACAAATGAAAGAACCTGGCATCAATTCTGCACAGACACGCTCTCATTTTTCACCTTGTATATACACAAAAATGGAGCACATGAAGGTCAGCATGGATGTAAGTTTCATCCGTAAAGGGCAGCTGTGACATGCGCTCTTAACATTGTCATACTGTCACCTTTAAAGCTGACACGGTGAGCATGTTAGCAAAGCTGTTGCTTTTTGAAAGAGCAGCTCCAGTCCTGTTTTGGGACATATCAAATCTGCTTGGAATAATAAATTGTGTCTGTTTTTTCAAAATACATAAAAATCCTCCTGAAGTCATCTCCTCCTTCTCCCTCTTTAAACATTCCTGAATCTGCATATTCCCCGCCCACTATGCAAATTTCCAACCGCCCCCTCTGTCGCGAAAACAAAGCACGTCTCATTTAGTGCCAACTTGTTGAAACTAAGCAAGTTTGCAAGTGGTTGCCATAGGTTACACATAACGATATGCATAGCATCACCCCGTCCATTAACGGGATTGGCTCCTTAGGTTTGTGACATCACAAACCTGCCAATCTGAAAATGTGTTGTTCAGCCTGTCCTTGGTACACTGCAGTTTAAAAGCAGACAGGCCCAGCCGTGGAGATGACTGCTGATGTTGTCCCTGATATGTCTTGTAGCACATGAAAAACACCACATGGAGATGTTTACAAGGTTAAAGACTTGATTTTCACCGGAGGGGGGCTTTAAACATCCAGCAGAGGAGCAACATTAACAAAGTTGGATTTGGGGTGTTTTTTATTTGAATTTAAGTCGCCTTATTACTCTTTAAGGTTTTTTTTTTGCTCTGCACCAACTCCTGAGAGAAATATCTGCTTCTTAATCTGCTAAATGCTCGGCTGTGTTCACAAGCTAACTTTATCAGTCTGCTGGTAGGAGCCTGGCAGGTAAAGTGCAATCAGGTTTTGGAAATGAATGATGAAAACAGTGTTGATGAACAAAACTGTTGAGCTGCCAAACGCCGTGAGCCAAGATTACAGCTGTGAGGAACTGGAAAGTCAGGTGATAACGTCGCAATAAGTGACCAATCAATGCACAATCAGTCGTGATCCATTGTACACATGAAAGAAGTTATTATAGCTGCTTCACCCGCTATAAGCAAACAGCTATGTAATATTGATTCTGGGCTAAGCTCCAACAAACTTTAAAAAAAAAGTCTTTTCAAAATGTGCACACCTCAGAAAGAGCCACAGATGCTCAGCGGAGTTGTTGACCCAGGCGACCAAGCAGAAAATGACAGCCTATATCAGGCTATATACAGGTACATGGTCATAAATCTAAAGGCTGTAAATGTCACATTTTTTTTTAAGCGTCTCTCTCCATCTTTGCCGCTTTGTATTTGTAGAACCACGAGTTTGTGGATGAGCAGTATTACCAGCAGAGCTACCTGGACGCGGGGCTGCAGAATTACCCGTCTCGAAGCCCCTCCCTCTCCAGCCAGGACGGCGTGACGGGCACTTGCTGCACCCGCCGAAGCAAGAAGCACCACTCCCCTTTACCGAACGCCAGCGCTCCAGCACACATGCAGCCTTTGAAACACACGCACGCGCACCAACAAGGCTTACAGGAGCTCAGCACCATCCACATCCAGCCCCTCAGCACCAGGTGAGCTCAGTTTGAAAGGCGAGGCACAAAACTCCCTCAACTTGTTTGCTATAATGTTTGAGCTTTTTATACTCCTCTAGTGTGCTCCTGAACCTACAGTGACAATAAGCACCGCTTTCTTCATTAGCCAAATTATCAATCATGTAATTATTAATAACTGCCAGTGAGGTGCTCATTAACTGTCAGACTGTCCTCCCAACATTACCAGGACTCTTCTTATACTTTTAATCGACTGTGACTTTCAGGTTGCTCACCTAGACAAAATGACTGTTTCAGCTCCATTAATTTCTCAATAAATCATAAATTGCTTGGCTTGAAAAGCATCAGAAAAAAGTAAAATGGCACCTTAGAGAATCCATGTTGCTGGTTTTATTCTGTCCGAAAAGCCAAAGACGATTACCGTTATGTTTACTGGAACATTTGAAAAGGATGCAGCACATCCGCACAGGTGAGAATCTAACGTAACAAATGCAGAACAGTGAGCATGAGCATCCTGATTCAGATGTTTTTCTAGCCATCTTTCAAATGCAAGTCATATAACCTCTAGCCTTTTAGCCTTTTAGCTCGTCCACCAACTCAACTTGAGCTTGATTGACAGCAGCCACAGTTGACTTTGTCTTTCTGTTGTTTGCTGAATCAACTTACCATGTTTTTATGAGCAAACCTAAAGCTGGGAAAGGCAGTTTTAGGCATTGATTCTTCTACTTCCATTTACTCAAAGGTTTACTTCTAGAATTTAAATATGCTGATCCACTTGCACTAATGCTGATCTAAACCAATGACTGTAAATATAGATGGACGGCGCATTTCCATCTGCTCTCATTGGACAAAATTGAAGCCCCCTGTGACGGGAGCTGCCATCTTGCGATGGTGACGTCATTTGGAGCCAGAGCTGCGCAGTAGAGATCAGCAGGTGGAGCCGCCGTAGCCACTTCCGCTAACCAAAACACACATTTAACTTACTAAAAAAAAAAACAGCAAAGATCCGGCGAACTGGAACAGCTTCTTTGTGTCGGTCTGAAGCAGACGTTCACAGATATGGAAACTTCAATGACTGTAGTGATTGCTTTAGTTACGTCTCCTCTCGCTGTTCCTCCTCTACTCTGCTAATCTGGAACTGATCGGCTGCAGGAGCCGGATTTGTCATCAGAGCTGTCAATCATCCTTTTGACAGCATCAAATAACTAATTAAATCCTGATCCTTTTTCCGGCGTGGCAGCAATACACTTCCGTACTTATTAGATTAGGACCCCTCCAAGACAAAAGAACCCACCTTTACTTTGAACAGTTGTCGCCTTTTGCATTGCACTTTTCCTCTACCATGACATGTGTGAGACAGAAACCAGTACCCATCACTCACCAACCCATCTCCTTAAAGCTCTTGGCTAACTTTTAGCAAATGATTTCTGCACACACAAACCATCCTAAGCTGTCTCTCCTTCTCTCCCTCCCAAAGCCGCTCCAGTCTGAACATGCGCGTAGACGAGCAAGCCCCCCTGAACTGCCAGAGCAGCCAGATCACCACGGCAATCATCAGCATTCCCACGCCGCCAGTGACCACTCCCGAGGGCGACGCTCACCTGCCCGCGGGCCCCACCCACCAGAACGTTGTGAAGGTGTCGGCACTGTGAAGACTAGGGTGCAGCCACATCGTACAGAAAGACAGATAAAGACTCATGGAGACAGACTGAGGGACGAAGGAGGACTGATGATGGAGAGGAGAGCGTTTAGAGTCCTGGTCTGGCCATGGTGGAGCCTGCCCTCTGCTGGTCATGTACTGTAACGACATGGACTCCATTTACAGACGGAGGATGGCTTTTAGATACAGTATATTCATGTTAGTGGGTGGTTGGCATGCATGTGTGCGCGGATGCGAGTGTGTGTGTGGGTGAAAGAGAGGGGAACATGTTTAGAGAGTCGTTTTAGACGAGGAGGCGTGTGAGGCTCCTCCCAGCGTAAGTCATGTGTCACTGTGCACAAAGCACCTTTGTATGATTTTTGCTTCGGTTTGACTCTTATTTTTTAGCAGGAAACATAAGGGAAAAGGACAAGAACTCCAAAACCAACACATTATCAAATCTCTCTGATTCAAACCTGCTGTTTTGTTTTGTCATTCTGGTCCTCTCACCTGTTGATAGATTGATAATCCATCTTTCCTTCCCAGGTCCAACGATACTCCACCTGAGTAACCTCTTTAAAAGATGAAACATGATTGGTGTGTCTGTGACGACGTTACAGACGAGTTTCATATTCGTGAATGAGTTGATGTGAATTTTTTGCTAGGTAGAGGAATTGTGACGTATTCGATAGGAGGTATGTGCCTGTGTGTGCGCGTGTGAGAGAGAATGTATTCGTCTCAGTTAATTGAAAACTTGTGTTTCAATTCTTCTGAAAGTCTCTATGGCTCAGTATATGGTATATTTGACTAGCTGCCACTCTGAAGGGTTCATTGAACACTTTTCTGTTTGAAATTCTCAGCTGCAAGCCTTTTACACAACATGTGCCTGTTTTCGCTGGAGTTAAAAGAGATTTATTTGTTTTTATGTCTCTCTTAATTTCTCCGTCATTGTTTTCCCTTTTGGCTGCTGCAGCCCGACAGACCTCAAACGGCTCAATTCTTTAGAAAAAGAAACACAAAAAAAAGAACATTTTGAATTCAGACCACCGCAGTTAAAAGCACAAGGCGTTTGCTGAGAATTTCTGACACAAATCTGTCCTGATCCCGGGTTCTTTGTGAATATTGTTAATAGAATATTTTGTAATATTTGACCATCGTTTGGCAGAACCAGTGAAGCTGTCTTCTCGTTCTCTCTCCCTCAGTCTGTCTTTCTCTCTCTCTCCTCTCTCTCTCTCCTTCTCTCGTTGTTGTCCTGTTGTATCCCTACCTCCTGTGTGATCAACAGTATGCTTTCAGTAGTCTTTATAGCTGTCAACGTTTTTTCTTCCCCTAAACTCAGCGGGCATTTTTCAAAGTTGTTGAGTATGTGTACTCTATGTGGTTAGGAAACTTGATGTTTGTACTTTTTGTCCTCCTTGGTGTTTTGAATGATTTGATTTACTTTATCTTCTGGAGAACTTAAAGCGGGAAAGTCTGTTTGTAAACGGTGACACCAGAGACGCAGAGGACAATGGATGAGCTATCCACAGATCTCTGTCACTTAAAACACGTGTCTGTTCTCTCGACTCACAGTCCCGACATGTAACTTTAGTATTGCTTATCATCTAATCCTTCCACAGTTGACCTTTCCAACTACGGATGGTGACCTTTAAGCTCTGCTGACCTCATTCTTAATCCAACAGCTACGCGGACACACAGATCTGTCTGTAAGATGAGGCGACAGCACCCACTACTGCTCCACGTAGATGAAGTCAAATGTTGATCAAGAGCACACAGACAGGGCTACAGATGCGCCGATCTTTCAGCATACTGTCCATATCAGCCAAGAGCATATTTCAAAAGCAATACTGGAATTGGTCTAATATAATGTCTGCGCATATGTAGCTGATGTGAAACAGTTTTTCAGTATAATTAGATTGTATTTAAAGCAAACTAGCAGCAAAATGTATCATGTTTTTTTAGAAAAGAGTTTAATTACCTTAAGAGGGAGACATGGAAACGCTTAATCAGTTTTACACATGCATTTGTACTAAGACTTACAAAAAACAAAAACACATATCATCACCATATCAGCCAACGTGGGTGGAAGTATATTCAGCATAATTTGTACCATATCAGTGCAACACTACACAAGACCCGAAGGTCCCTTAGACTCCTCTGTTGTGCTTTAGTTTCCTCTGATCCTGAGGTTAGTCCCGACCCAAAGAAAGTCAAAAATGAATCTTCAAACAGGATCGTTTTTTTCCTCTGATATTCATAGCAGTGACCTACGACTATTGCTGGTAATTTAGTGCTGTACACAGTGGCAACAGCTGCCTAGATCCAGTATTAGTGTTTAGTGAGGCTGTGTGCAAATTTACCCGGCGTAAAAAAAAAAAAAAAAAGAAGACGAGCACAGGCGAGCTTTTTCAGTGTACTTTAAAAAGTGAGGTTGAAGACTTCATATTCACAGCATCAAGTCCGACATTTAGAATCGATTGAAAACTACAACGAGGGTTTAACATAGGTAAAGGCAGAGGTGAGGTTCCCTGTATTATTTGTCGCTAGGATGGTAAAGAAACGTGTTTTATTTACCGCTTCTCTGTTTCACGACAGGTTTTGTTTGTGTCGGCTGCACTTTGAAATGACACAGTTTGAATTATTCTGTCGGCGTATTTCCGCTCAAAGTGTCAAAGGATTGCGTTTGATTTACAGACAACAAAAACAGAGGTCTGTGATTGTGTTTGTCTCTCTCTTTCTCTGTTATGTACTCTTATTTGATTGTCTTTTTTCTGGGCTCAGTCAGTTTTCCTCTCACTCTTTGCTTTGCCCTCCTATGCCACCTGTCGTTGTTGAGACTACTGCTGTGCGTATCTTGTCAGGTGTTGGATATTATTTATGACCTTGTCTTGTGTCCCGACTGTGAAACGCCTGATAAAACATCTATATCTGCCACAAATACAAAATCTGTGGGCTCTCTTCTTCCCCCGCCTCTAAATCACTCTGTGTTTGCAGTCGTAGAGTACATTCAGCTTCAGTGATATTTTCAATTCCCCAAAGTGCAGCCCGTGTGACCCAAATGTTCAAGCGCTGGACCTTCAGGCCCTCGATTTTAAAGGACACCCCGGGATGGAGGAGAGGATCTTGCTGAGTTCACAGCGAAACTGTCTGGTGACTAAAGTGTAGATGAGTGGATCCACTGCAGCCTGCACACAGGTCAGCACCATGGCTGACGTCTCCAGCTCCATCAGCAGCTGCGGGAAAAACAGGAGGGAGTTAATGACAGAGAAAAAGCAACAGTATATGAGCTATGACGTTTTTTTTCTTTTATAATTAATGGAGAATCTGTTTATTATTGTTCTTTTTGTAATTATTTGATCAATCAATCATTGAGTCTAAAAAAGGCAGGGAAT
Organism: Semicossyphus pulcher; assembly: GCF_022749685.1. NCBI lineage: Eukaryota > Metazoa > Chordata > Actinopteri > Labriformes > Labridae > Semicossyphus > Semicossyphus pulcher. Next base: position 18,639,071 of record NW_027211637.1, read on the forward strand.
TGTTAAAAAGTTATTTTTTGTTTACTTTCTGTGGTAACATTTTGAGGCTGTGATTTTGCTGTTTAAGTTTCAATTTATGAACAGATGTTTTGTACAGTTCATTTTGAGGACAACAGATATTAGAAACTAGCATTAATTGCAGGACTGTCACATTGCATAGAATTATATTATATAGACTTTGTTTGTGTCGTATATTTTATCACTGTGTGGACAACATTACACTCACTTTGTCCGTGTCCTGCCCCGAGATGACGTTCATTATCAGAATAACCACCATGGGCACCCAGAAGAGCGTGAACGCAATAATGATGTACCCAAAACGCTTTGCCAGTTTCCCCTCCATCCGTTTCTTCCCCCGCTCCTTCGCCCCTGGTGTGAGGAGACACACTGCACCTAGAATCTCCCGAGGTCTCACCGGGGCACCTCCGGTGGACAAGCCCGCACAGGGAGCACTTGCTTCGGCCACCAGGAGCACCGTCCGGCGGGGAGGCAGCGGGCTGCCGGAGCCCACAGCGGCCAGAGGCTTGAAGGAGCCCGGCGGAGCTGTCCGCGGTGCTGAAACTGGGACACTCGGCCAGCCCCACGCGTGCTCCGACACCGTGGGCCTCAGCTGGACTCCGCGGCTGAAAATTTTCTTTTGGTGTTGCCTTACAACTTTGAATATCCTTACGTAGTGGATAACTATCACAGCAAGAGACAGCCCCCACACCGGAACCAGCACATAGGGTCCGAAGGGATCTACGTATCGAATATCACCTTGCCCTCCGATGTGCGGGCGGCAGAGCATGTAAAAGAGCGCCTTTTTGGAGAGAGTCAGAGAGATGACAGCAAGGATGAGGCCGCATGCCCAGATGGACAGGATCCACACGCGGACCCTCGCTCTCCTCGCCTCGGTTTGGAAAGGGAACGCGATGGCTTGGAAGCGCTCCACGCTGATGCCGACCAGCGTGAGCAGCTGGACGCAGCTGCACAGCGCGTAGGTGAACTGCTGCAGGGTGCACACAGGCACCGACACCTGGCTGTCCTTCCTGTAGCGCAGAAAGGAAAAGAGCAGCAGCGGAGTGTCCACAGAGCACTTCAGCAGGTCGCTGGCGGCCAAGCTGACCAGCAGAGCGTTGTTGCAGGTCTGCAGGCTCTTGGTCCTGAAAACAACCCAACAAACCCACAAGTTCCCGGGTAAACCCAAGACTAATGTCAACGTTAAGACTGTGCAGTTGAAAATGAAGAACACTGTATCCATTAGAGTGTCATAGTGTGCGGTGTATGCGTCCATAATGTCCCTTAAGGTTCATCCTAAAAAATCCTCCCATGGTGTTTGTCCACATCAGTGTGCTGCAGCTCAGAGGGATCAAAGAGAACCATGGTGATCGTAATTGGGAACATAAGCTGCAAATTATTCAAGGGTGCGTTTGCCTTTTGTGTGGAGCAGCACTGATTGGCTGAATGGTAGGTAGCAGGTTGAATAGCCTGTAATCAGTTGAATGTGGAGTTGTCTGACCTTGGCATGAGGAGGTTACAGAAAGAAATTGCCCAGTTTGGCTCGCCCTCTTCACCTTTCTCTGTCAACATCAGGTTAGACCAATGGCTTGTGATGCAATAATGTATCAGTATTGTATGTGAATGTGTAGAAAGAAAAGGGCTTTAAAATACATGCTGCATACTGGTCATTTATTAGGGAAAAAAATGGACATACAGTACAGGGAAGGAATTCATTTAGTGCAATGTATCAAACCAGAAGTGCTATTTATTTTAGACGACACTAAACGGCATGTTTGGACATAAACCGCACAGAGCAGTCAGTGTTTCAGGAGCTCTTCCATGTAGACCGCATTCATACGATAAGCCGCCATCCAGTCGTTGGCCACGCTGTAGTAGCTTTGGTAACCTTGCTCTTGACAAGGAGACATGGAGGAGTAGTAGTCGTTCCAGGCTCTGTAGCAGGCTCTCCAGTAATTTTCCGCACTCCACTCCTCCTCCTCCTCCTCCTCCTCCTCTTCATCATCGCCATGTTCTTCTTCATCCCTTTCCATCTTTTGCTCTCTGTTCACCCGCTCTGAAGTGTGTTTGCTCCGTTTCTCCATCTGTCTTGATTCAGGTCTGCCGGCGTGTGATGGAGTTGTCTGATTGGGTCGCCTGCTTGATTTAACAGCCGGTACAGGTTTACAGTTCTTGGAGGAGTGAGACAAAGCGCTCCTGTTTGAATCCCAGCTTGTTTTGCTGTAGATTTCTGGTGCAGAAGACATATCGACTTCAGTTTTGATGGTCTCTGCTTGTGGTTTGGACACAGTGGGTGTTTGTCTGGAATGAATCTGAGGTTTAATGGCCGCTCTGTTCTTATCTTCTCTAACATGATGCGTCTCATCTTCAGCGTCGGATTGTGAGCTTGAAGAACCAGAAGCTGATCTTGGACGTAAAAAGTCTCTCCGTGTTCCTTTGAGCTTTAAACTTTGAGCCCCATCATCATAAAGTGTGACAGACTCTCTGTGCCCTTTCTGATCGCCTGTGTCGCCGTCATCTCGACCCCTGAACTCCCTGATGACCTCCACTGATCTCCCCAGCCCCGTGGTGATGAAGCTGTGGAAGTCCCGCTCGGCCTCCTCAAAGGTCATGGACCTCGACCTGCAACTCTTGAACGAGCTCAGAGGGGGGATCTTTGGCAGAGCGTCCTGCTGCTCTTTCCGAGTCTGCGCCGCTTGAGGAGGACGCTTTGAGAGCGTTTCCCCTGCAGGAGATGCTTGTCTGGGATTCCCTTCTCTATGTGCTCCCAGCCTGGGCTTCTCTGGCTTTCTTTGACTGCTGTGCTCTTGTTCTCGATTTGTGGCCGACTTGGCTTGCTTCTTCTTCACGGTCCTGGAGGAGAGCTGGGATAAAGGGCCTGGAGCGGAGGCCTCGGTGCAGACCTCCCAGTCACAGGGCTCGTCCATCAACCCGGGCTCTAATGTGGCTAAAAGGACAGAGAAAGATGAGACAGGAAACACTTAACCACATTATTATTAATTAAAAAAAGATTTTTCCAAAGGAACATGTTGATAATACTCACATGGCAACGCGGACAAACTAAGGCCGCACTTTTGAGCGATGGCCATCATCTTATTCTCCTCCTCACCGTGGCAACAGTAGGAAACAGCAAGCCCCTGAGTGCCTACAAACAATAAACAATCCTGATGAGAACCCATTGAAATAGCATGAAGGGATAAAAAGGAGTGTGTCAGAGAGGTCTGTGTCCATATTTGTACACACACACACACACACACACACAAAGGGAGTGTGCAAGCTGAGATGAATTACATTCGGTCTCAGAGATAGCGCACAAGGTCCGGATAGTTATATTTAAATGCAGATGATTAGGAACCTGTTGACCTTGTAGGTGGGTCGAACCTGCTTATACTCCAGAGGCTCACACTAATCTTCAAAATGGTGTTTAATGCAGTCAGGGAGACGCTGAGTGCTCAGAGCAACAGAGTTTTATACAAATACACCAGCAGGAGAGGAATTTATTTAACACTTAACATTAACAATGGGCTCTTTTCTTTTAAACCTGGTCATGGTTATATTTAGCATCATGTAAGCTGATTAAATCTGAGCTTTTGTGCAAGAGAGTGAATTTGGTTTTGCCATCAAAATGTTATCCAGCGAGAGGATCGACCCTGGAATAATGCTGCTGCTTCTCCACGGTCCCGTCCAGCCTGTAAAATAAGGTAAATGCCGCACACCACACAGCAATGTCAAATACCGTGTAACATTGCAGAAGCAAGCATTCAGAATCACTCACCGAAGCGCCCGGCCCGACCGATCCGGTGCATGTAGGTCTCCCAGTCCTGCGGCACGTCCAGGTTTATCACCAAGTTGACTTTGTCTGCATCGATACCTCTGGAAGTCTGAAGAGAAGGACGGAGAAGCAAGATTAAAGATCAGAAACCCAGACTGGTTTGCCACTTCTAAAGAGATATATAAATGTTAGATATGGCTGACGTGTGGAAAGCAGCACATGGTAGGGATGTGTGTCTCACCAGGTCAGTGGAGATGAGCACCCTGCACTGGTACTGCTTCAGTTTGGACATCGCCTCCAGCCTCTGGTCCTGAGTCAGACCACCTGTGCAGGTCGTCACACAGAGGTTACTTTAAAATCCCATCAGCAGAATTCTGATCGGATGCTTTAAGATCATTTGGAATACATTAACAGCTAGGTCTATGAGATGCTAAAATAAAGTTTTCTGATCATTACAGCACTCCTCACCTGAGATACAGACAGCAGGTAGTCCTTTGGAGGACAGGATGTCTGCCAGGTGCTGTGCCCTGAGGGAGCAATCCAGCAATAACAGCATGTAAGAAACAGCTTCTCAGAGATACATCATCAACTTTCAGATCCAGTAAATGTTTAGTTTCAGTGCTAAATCATGCAAAGAGCATGTGCACCGCTGAGACTTTTCTTGGGGATAAAATGAAAAGCAGCAATGCGGATGAGTTACCATTAAAACCATGCGTTACCTGGTGTGTAGGTTGGAGAACACTAGGGCCTGGTTAAATGGGATTTTGCTGAAAAGCTCCAGCAGGTGCTGCACCTTCTCCTCGAAAACCTTGTGAGGTAAAGGATGGGACTGCACCAGCTTGTAGTACTGCTTCAGACCTGGCGGGGGGCACACAAGAGCACATGCATGAGAACCATTAAGGTGCACTTTTAAATATGTAAACAACACATGCAGCAGCTGATGGGTTGCCTGGTGTAAAGCGATGCATTAATCCTTTTAAATATGATTTATATTCTCTGATTTTTATGGTGTTACCTTTCAGGCCCATGTCGCTGGGATTGAGCCGAACAAAGGTAGGCTCTCTCATGTAGCGGGTAAGGTGCTGAGCAAGGGATTCTGGGTAGGTGGCAGAGAGAGCGAGCATCTGTTTGTTCACAGGCAGAGAGGAAAAGATCCAGCTGAGGAGGCAGAGCAGAGGAGATGGGTGAATATTAAGGCGTTTCTTTTTTGTAAATAAGCTTCAAATGTATATTTGTTTTATTTATACACAAGTGTAATAAGGGGGATCATGATCGTGGATGTCCCTCTCACTTTATCTGTTCCTGGAAGCTGCCCTCCTCCAGCAGCTTGTCCGCCTCATCCAGAACAAACAGTCGGATGCTGGCCGTGGACAGCATGCCCAGCTCGATAAGCTGCTTAATACGACCTGTGAACACAAACAGGAGCATAGTCACAAAATGTAACAAACAGCATGACGGTTACATAAACACATAATGCTTCTTACCAGGCGAGCCCACGGCTACGTGGCACTTCTTCAGGTGGGGTTTGTCCTGACTCACAGGCCGGCCCCCGATGAACACATGACACTCCAGGCCCTCCATGGCACAGCCGATGGCCATCACTACTGAGTGGATCTGCACCGCTATCTCACGTGTAGGAGCCAGGACGAGCACCTGAAGGAGAGGGAAAAGTTCGATGTCAACAAGCACTTACATTTGATTGGGAACAGATTATAGAAGGGCAGGTGTTGAGGAGTTTTCAATCATTAAGACCCCTAAGCTAATACGATTAGAGTGCACTAGAATGCAGCAAGTCTTTCAAAGAGACCAGCGTACCCTTGCTTTATTGATAGTCGTGCTCTGTCATTTACACTTTGGACACCAAGCAGTTCATTAGAATAAGACCCTCAATACCAGAGATTAACTTCCCCTGATCATCTGTCGCTGGTTTACGTTGACTCTTCAGTGAATCTTCTTACCTGAGTTGCAGGATTCTCCAGCACCAGAGAGTCCAGGGCGATGGTGCAGAACACACACGTCTTCCCCGTGCCAGACTTGGCCTGTACAATTAAATCTGAAACAGCAGATGGACAGTGGGTACGGCTGTACAATTTGTCTGAATCATCAAGATCACATTTTAGCTTCCACAGTTAATTAAACTTGATTGTGTGAAATATTGATGCTTCACATCGAGAGTGGCTAATCTGCCGCATCAAAATCTGTGCCAGTCTGACCAATCAGGGGGGTTTTCTTCAAGTACGCTGTGATTAACCGCTCAGAGCTTCACAGCTGCACAAAGGGGAATTATTTTCATTACACAGGCAGCCTGCAAATGGAAAAATGTTTTATCTGGTTTAACAATGCGGAGGCATTTTCCCACATTATTAAAAGAAACAAGAAGAAAAGAATAAGAAACCCTTTGAGGTATCGAGCCATGCAGCCAGTTATAATTTGACACAAGTGTTGGACCGTTATTATTAAATATTCAGACAAAATCTATAGCTTTTAAAAATCAAACATCAGTAAAAAGGAATAGTATTTTTGACAGACAGATATATAAAACTACGTCTGTCCAATGTCTATGGAGAAAACAGTCGCTAGTCAAAATCAATTATTGGCAGCCCAATATCCATTTGTTTTGTCCACGTATGAGTCTGAAACCTAGAATTATTTAGTCAATCACAGAAGATTAAAGATATAATCTATAAGATTTTCATTGAAATAAATGTCTGTTGAGTCACTGTCTATCGCCGAATGAGCGAACACAATGGTGATTGAGCCTATTGCCCATTAGTCTCTGCATCTGCAGTAGGCTATATAGTATTATTACAGACTGGGTGACTGTGGTGACATTCACAGAAAAAAATCACAAGCAGCGCCCAGTTAGTGACGCGTTTTCCATCACCCAGCAGCGGTTGGTCTGCCAGAGAGGGTAGGCGGAATTGCTTCTCCCGTCTCTTGAAATGTTGCGAGTAAACGAAGACTACAGATACAACTTCAAAAATAAGTGAAAATCCAAAGAAAAAGAAACAAACTCGACGCTCAGATGAAGGCAAACAGTCAGCGAGGAAAATCAAGAGTTACAACCGTAACAAAGGGAGCCAACCGTAGACGTCTAGTTGTTTGGGCTGTATCTGTAATTGTATAACGTAATTGCCTTTTATCGCCATTAGGTGCCGCTAAATGGAATGAAACTGAGAACTTCAAGATTAAGGTTTGCCACTGTTTACAGACATAAGAAGGGGATTATCTGGTAAAAAAATTAAGTAGTTTACAATGACAAAAGATCTTCAACTTCTCTCAGCTCTTAACTGTCAGTAATTTTAGTTTTAGTATTTTTTAAATACCTTTGGAGTGAGAAATTAAGGATCAGTCCATGTGCAGTTCTGTAAGGGGAGTGTGAAGCAACCTGCAGCTGTCATGGGCCTATTAATCAATAATGCAAGTGCATATTAGATGGGTTCATAGTCATGTTTGCTTCTCTGTAACTATTCGAACTGAATTTGTATCTAATGGTGCTACTGCATTATTGATACCCTCAGCTTAGACTTAAAGTTATCCAGTCTAAGGACAAATTACATCAGCAGATACAGCGAGTCAGTCAGAGTTTCTGCTGCTAAATAAACACACAAAAATTAAACGCTGACAGAAACACACTGCGTCTCATGTGTGGAGTGGCCCACACAGTTTCATGCACCCACCGAGTCCGCATCGGCCCAGCGGGATCGCCTTGAGCTGGATCGGGGAGGGTTTCTGGAAGCCGGCCGCGGACAGCCCGTCCAGGACGGCCTGAGAGAGCAGCAGCGAACTGAAGTCGATCCCCTCCGACAGAAGCACATCATCGGTCCGCTTTCGCGTTTCGATGTCGTGGGCTGCCTTCCTCACGGAGGCCGCCATGTTGACTGGACTATTTACCGCTGGTGAGCAAACGCAGCTGTTTTAGTGCGCGACGGAGCTGCAGCTGCGCTCTACAGCGCCCTCTGGTGGCTGGGAGGCGAACTGGTCCTACTCCTTCTGCTTACTTGCCTTCTACTGGAACAAAAGATCACATGAGGTAACTTCTGTATTTCTTTTCTTCATCTTCTTCAAAATCTATTATTAATTCAACAGAAAAACGTTTGGGTTGCCAGGTTGTGAAAGATCCCTCCGGATCATGTATATTCTTGAGGTTATTTGGTAAATATGCAGTTATAAATGTTGACATTGTTGGTTTCGGATTTACTAATCTGCCAACGAGCATGCATATATTATACAAGTAATATCATCATCAGGGGGTATTGCCAATGAATCAAATAGCTAAAAAGACATGTTTCCAAGTGGATAAACTTCAGATCTGATCTACAAAGCGTTAGTCAGTAATCTTTTGAACATTGATAAGGCCTTATTATTTTCAAACTTGTATAAAGGGGGACATTTTCAGTAGTGGGAATATTGTTTTTCTCAATTTATACAGTAAAAAATAAAAGAGAAAAAGACAGGAATAAGTGTCCATGCAAAAATGTAAGCTTTTCCACTTTGTTTATAATCAGCTTTGCTCCACAGACTCAGTAAAAGAAAGATGTATAACAGCAATTTGAAGAATATTTATATTTATTAATGTAGATTTTGTCTTTTCTAATAATCACTGATGACTTGGGACAGAAAATGTCTGATGTGTGGTATTTGTAGACTACCGAGGATGTCTGTTTTGTGACCTTTTTTGCGGCAGACATATGTTAGCTAATCCTGAAGCAGTGCTCATCCAAGTTAGATGTTAGGCCTCTTCATTCATACATAAATGTTTGATATCAACACCCTCTAATGCTCCCTCTATGCTTTTAACCCACAGACATTCATTTGAGTCTGATCCTAAAAACCATATTGTGTTACTGAATCCCTGCCTCATTACTCAGGAGCAGCTGTAAACCCAGCAATCATGGAAAGTGCAGTCTTACAGGATATTAGGCAGAATTATTGTCCTCACAATCCGGATCTACGGATTTGGTTTTCATGAATTAAATGTCATGGTTTACAGCCCCTCTCCTCCTCTTAGCGGGCTTATTAAGAGGGTTCCCTTCTTCCTTTCTCTCGGTTTAAGCTGCACCAGAGCAGCAAACATGGAGCACCTGTAGAGGAAGACTTCATTGGTTGTCCATATAATTGGATTACATACTGATTGAAGCTCCTGCATTTATTTCTTTTTCTTTTATTTATTGGATTTGTTTACAGCTCATAGATGGACTGGTGAGACTATATTTTCATACCAGAACGCAGTCACAGCACTCACCTACTCCACATTGAGCAAAATGGAGCACTTTCTCCCACATGGCAACTCCTCATCGCCTCACAGCTCAGTCGACGCAGAGCTGCTGTCTCGGACTGGCTTCACAATACTGGCCGTCATCATGGGTGTGTTCTCGGGGGCCGGGATCATCCTCAACGTGCTGGTCATCGTGGTGACAGTGAGACACAGGCAGCTCAGACAGCCGCTCAGCTATGCACTGGTGAACCTGGCCATATGTGACCTGGGCTGCGCTGTGTTTGGAGGCGTCCCCAGCACAGTGACCAATGCCATGGGCTACTTCAGCCTGGGACGTGTGGGCTGCGTGTTAGAGGGCTTTGCTGTGGCCTTTTTTGGTAAGTCACATACGTCAATGTTTTTTGTTCAAAAGAAGAGTTCGCATGTTTAAAATGTTGCTTATAACTTTGAATTGCACAGTGGTGGAAGAAGCAACATGGCAATGTAAAAATATTCCCTTAGTAAAGAAATAAAATTCCTACTCATGTGCAAGAAATATGTGTAATATGCACATGCACTCTATTTATCAGGCTCCGATAAATAGATATAAATTATTTTGAGCTTTTTAAAGTATACATATTTGAGAGTTTATCCCATGTGGGGATTGAAAAAGACGCCACAGAAGCAGTTCAGAGAGTAAATCTTACTTTGGTTGAATTGCTCACAACTTAAATCTAAAATTCAGCAAAGTGCATTGCTTTTTTTGTTAGGTGTCACAAGCAAAAAGGTCAGAAACTAACAAATCTTTGGCAATTTGTGCTTAAACAAAATGGTAAATGGACTGTGCTTCTCTAGTTTTCGGACCACTCGAAGCACTTTTACACCACATGTGACACATTGATGGCAAAGGGTATGATGCCAGTCAGGATCTATGCACGTTCATACTCGAGGGCTTTGCCCTCAGGAGCAATTTGGGGTTCAGTGTCTTGCCCAAGGACACTTCCACTTGTAACCGTACCAGTCAGGGATCAAACCCCCAACCTTCCGACTGAGAGATGACCGACTTAACCACTGAGCAACAGCTGCTTTGATGTATTTATACCTTCAATGTGCAACCTAATCATAGGTTAGGATTACTGTAAAATCTTAATGAGAAGACAAATGAACACTAAATAAAACATACTCAGTTACTTTCCACATCTAAATGTGCATGTTGATAATTGGTGTAAAGCTCAAATGTGGTCCACTAAAATAATACCCTCTTTACACATCCCTTCTTTCCCGTTAGGTATAGCAAGTCTGTGTACAATAGGAGTCATTTCTGTTGAGCGCTACCTGGTGGTGTGTTACCCCATGGGTGCTGTCCTCTTCCAGACCAGGTGCAGTACTGACCATTGAGATCACACAAAGAGCACAAACTTGTCTCCTCCTCCGTCATGTGACTCGCCCTCTGTGCTGTCCTCAGACATGCGGTCGCAGGAGTGGCCCTGTCCTGGGTGTGGTCGTTCGTGTGGAACACGCCGCCTCTGTTCGGTTGGGGAAGTTATGAGCTTGAGGGGGTCCGTACCTCCTGCGCCCCTAACTGGTACAGCCGGGATGTGGGGAATATGTCCTACATCGTCATATACTTCTTCCTGTGCTTTGTTATTCCATTCTCCATCATCATGGTGTCCTACTCTCGACTCCTGTGGACCCTCCGCCAGGTGAGCAACTTAGATGTTGGGCATATTGTTAGCCGAGGACACTGAAGAATGAGTCTTGTATTTGGGTTTTCTAGGTGACAAAGCTGCAGGTTTCTGAGGCCGGCAGCACAAACCGTGTGGAGACGCAGGTGGCACGTATGGTAGTAGTGATGGTGTTAGCCTTCCTGGTGACTTGGCTGCCATACGCTGCCATGGCCCTCGCTGTCATCCTGGACTCCAGTCTATATATTGACCCTGTTATCGCTACCATACCTGTTTACCTGGCCAAAAGCAGCACTGTTTACAACCCCATCATTTATATTTTCATGAACAGACAGGTAATCCTCCATCATGCACACACATGAGAGCATATAAAAGAAATCACACTCTTCTATTCTAACATATCGATCCTGTTTTGTGTGTGTTTGTGCCTTCAGTTTCGTGGATATGCCATCCCCACTGTCCTGTGTGGATGGAACCCGTGGGCCTCAGATCCACAAATATCTGAGGGTGAGACCACGGTCGCTTCGGTCAACAAGAGCCAAAGAGTCTCACCTAAGGAATCTTTAAAAGAATAAAAGACTGGACTGCAAGGAAGGATTGATATCAAAGCTTTGTGGACACAGCCAAGAGGAGAGACTGATGCGGACTAACAAGGAAGAAGGCTGAATGTGAATTTTATGTTACAATTCTGTGTTGTACTACAGCATGTTTGTCTTATTCTGTTACATTTATATTGTTGATTATGTGTTACTGTATTCATTTTACTGTCAGTGTGAGTGTTGGAGTTGTGTCAGATTTACCGGGTTTAAGGATTCAAAGTTATAAAAACAACATACATTGTTCGTTAAAAGTAATGATATACATACAAAAATGTGTTCTGTTTATTAATGTTATTTAAAACCTTCGTATAATATCAGCATGATAATTGTCCTTTCATTAGATCTTTTAGTCAGTGGCGGGATTACTTTAGTTAAGAGGCTTACAAAAAACATAGAGTAAGCTATAACAAAAAACACGCACACACACTTACTGAGTTATTAGAGCCCTTTGAAATCTCTAATCGGCGATACGTAATTTTCTGAAACCTAGCTTTAATTTAATTACAAATGTATTTTAGTGCAGGTAAACATTTGTTCTGTATTTGTTTTTAATACATGGCTGTGTTAGATACTTGATTTCCGACTGGTTAATCACAGCAGTCCCAGGTCAATTTTTTCTCGATGACAAACCGTTTCTAAGAACAGACCGTTGCTAGGGGTACAGATCTAATCACACAATCCAGAGAGTTAAGTGAAATCATATCAATCCACCGAAAGGAGTGCGGTAAATTTGACGTCGGCTTATTTATAGAGGGAAAAAAGAAGAGATACGAAAACAGCTGAGAGAAAGCAATAAAGGTTAAAAGATGCAAAAACTGAAGGCGGCACAGGAATTGAACATTAAACGGAATACAGTACGGGATACAGCACTGTTTAAAGACGGTGAATGGGAAAGAAAACTGTGACAGTGACGAGACAGAAAACCTCAATCAGGTGCTGCACTGATTTCTGCGGTCCTGTTCACCTTGTCTTACTTCACCATCAGTGGAAATGTTTCTAGGTTGCTAGGTTAGCTCATTTTAATGTGAGTAATATCAGCTAGGTTCGCTCATTTTAATGTGAGTATAAACAGCTAGGTTAGCTCATTTTAATGTGAGTAATAACAACTAGGTTAGCTCATTTTAATGTGAGTAAAAACAGCTAGGTTAGCTCATTTTAAGGTGAGTAATTACAGCTAGCTTAGCTCATTTAAATGTGAGTAATAAAAGCTAGGTTAGCTTATTTTAATGTGAGTAAAAATAGCTAGCTTAGCTCATTTTAATGTGAGTAATATCAGCTAGGTTCGCTCATTTTAATGTGAGTAAAAACAGCTAGCTTAGCTCATTTTAAGGTGAGTAATTACAGCTAGCTTAGCTCATTTTAATGTGAGTAATACCAGCTAGGTTCGCTCATTTTAATGTGAGTATAAACAGCTAGGTTAGCTCATTTTAATGTGAGTAATATCAGCTAGGTTCGCTCGTTTTAATGTGAGTATAAACAGCTAGGTTAGCTCATTTTAATGTCAGTATAAACAGCTAGGTTAGCTCATTTTAATGTGAGTAATATCAGCTAGGTTAGCTCATTTTAATGTCAGTATAAACAGCTAGGTTAGCTCATTTTAATGTGAGTAAAACAGCTAGGTTAGCTCATTTTAAGGTGAGTAATTACAGCTAGCATAGCTCATTAAAATGTGAGTAATAAAAGCTAGGTTAGCTTATTGTAATGTGAGTAAAAATAGCTAGCTTAGCTCATTTTAATGTGAGTACTAACAGCTAGGTTAGCTTATTTTTATGTGAGTTAAAACAGCTAGGTTTGCTAATTTTAGGAAGGCTAGAGTAAACGGAAGTATAATCGTTTTCATTTCTGTTATAAAATCAATAATCTCTGTCAAATTATCGATTTTGTGTGTAAATAGCTGTGTAATAAGCGGGATAATGTATAGTGAGCAGGTTGTTACCGCGGAGGAACCTCTCCAGGGTGAGACAAGACCCCTCCAGCTCACCCTGCCGGGGTTCCATTCTGCAATAACAACCTGCTCTATATATTATCCCTTACATATTAACCCCAAAGTAAGTAGCAAAAGAAATCAGGAAATCAAATAACAATGTGCATGTGTATGTAGATGATGATGTATTCTATCCTCTAGCTCAGGGTTTCCGAAACTTTTCCATGCCAAGACCCCCCAAACAGCATTAGCTTCTGGCCAGGGACCCCAAAACCCACAGACAATGCTACAAAATATGTAAAGAAACATTACATTTTAGAATGTATTTTCTTACTTTTATTCACTATTCAATAATTATTATTATTATAAGGCTAAAAATGATGCCTTCAGGGCCCGCTCAGGCACAGTAGCTTGCTGTGTGAATGCAGCAGATTGCCTGTTTTATCGGCCTCTGCCGGATGTTTTTGCATCAAGTGACGGTGAAGGTTTTAAACACTCGTTTAAGAGGGTCTCCAGACAGAGGACACATTTCGGGCAAACATGGCCATTTTTCTGTATTGCTGTAAAGCCATACTTAATGTATGCTGCCTCATATTTTCGGATTTTAGTTGGCCATGAGTTCTTAGGTTTTTTTGCAGTCCTCCATGGCAGGGCTGTTGGTCTGCTCCTTCGGTCTATTTGTTGTCAGAAACCTGTCCATTTTGCGCTAGCTAGCTACACGCAAGCTTGAGGAGCAGAGCAGCTTGATAACAACCGCCAGGTCTACACAGATTACGACGTCGTTATGACGAATCTGAGATTACGGCAGTTTACGTGTTGAACGGTTCGGGACAAATGGTTATTGAAAAAATAAAATAAAAAAATAAAAAATAATATATATATTTTTTTTGCATTTTTTTTCTTATCTTCCCTCCAATTCTCTGAGGCCCCCCTAGCGCCCCCCGGCGGCCCCCACTTTGAAAACCACTGCTCTAGCTAACAACATTTCAAAAGGATTTATGACAAGAAAAAAAAATAATTACATCTTTTTTTATTATTTTTTATCAGGTGTACACATCCCCTTTACTTCCTAAGGTCTGTGCTCTAACATGGTACACAACCCCTGCACACTAACAGACCTTAGTCACCCATTTATGACCTTTTATGGCTTTCATTGATAAAAATTAATCAGTGTGTCACACTCCTTTTCACCACAACACTTCACTCCAGCCTTTTGGATCCAGCATGTTAAACAGCAAGAAAACAAAAAAAAAAACCTGTCATCAGTTTAGTCAAGTCTCACAGTTTGATCATTCACAGTCATTTCTCCCTCACTAAATAAACACAGATGCAATCATACCCATCCTACTACCTTGGCTTTTTATTGATTACAGAAATATTGCTATGACTTTCATTAAAGAAGAGAAACAAAAAAAAAAGCCAGAGTGTGAATAGCTGTATCAAACCTGTACACTTTTATATATACAGAGTGGGGGATCATCTATGTACATGCTACATACTGTACTGTCACACTCTGGGTAGATTAAGTAGTCCGTCTGGCAGGCAAAGACGAGGGATCACTTCACCCTTTCCGAAGTGACTCGAGGTCAGCGCCTGAGGAACAGGAAACTCTAACAGGCCATCTCATAGAAACAGTACATGTCAACATGGTATGATTGGTGTGTGAAACAGTTGTGTGCTTGAACACCTGGTGCTTGGAGGATGGACTTTGGTCCTGTTTTATCTGGCAGCCTGGATCAATAACAGCAGGAGCAACAGTGTCTGAGCGCTTCAAGTCCTGCTGTATAAGCGCCCAGTTAGACAGGCGTCTTTACAGTAACAACTGCACTCTACAGCTTAAAGTGGACTCAGATTTGTCAAACAAACTATCTGTGTTGTCTTCATCTTATTTAAGGTACAGTCTCCAGACTCATTGAGGAGCTATAGCAGGTTAATGTGATGTAATAAGATCTTGTCCCGTGCACAATTGAACCTTTTTCCAGCAGCAGCTATTTCACATACCAACTGACAACAACTATGTTCAATACAGAAACATGCTTGAAGAAATGGCAAGTAAAGACACGGATAAGGTAGTCACTGAATCAATCTCAGAGCCCATCGGCTAACGTCTGAACAACGATATAGCTCCTGGGAGTGGTGGCCAACTTTTCGGGGCTTTAGGTGCAACTTCCTTTTCCGTGTGCTGCACCGTTTACAGTCCGACGAGCAACTTAAGAAGCGAGGATAGAATTGAGATAGAGCAGATTGCTAGCTGCAATTGCACGCAGATATCTGTTTATAGAGATTAATGAAAAGCTAAATCGTCGTCACATGTCCGCCAGTTGGAGCCTAGGATGGCAGTACGGCTGATTGTGTCCTGCCCCTCTTGCCCTCCACCCAGTTTTGCCTGCATGCAACCAAAACCAGCTGATACGTGATTGGTCAATGCTAGACTACAAATGCTCCACAAACAAAACCAGAAAACTTCTGATTCCAAAATCCGATCCTGCGCGGACAGATTCTGCATCTTTCAGCAGAATCTGTGAACAGAGAATGAATGACACAGACAACTGACAGGATGATGATGAGAAATGATTCTTCTTCTTCGCATACCAGCTTCTCAAGCCATGTTCGACACACTTTGCTCTACCGGGGGAGACACACAAGACCATCTGTACCTCACAAACGACACTACCAATAAGTCCTGAGCTCAAGGAATGTGCAACACGTCCCCAGCCAGTCGCCAACTGTTCCAGCGGGGAACACAGTAAAGACTGAGAACAGCATCCTGGAATTAATCATTGCTTCTGGCAAGTAAAAAGGATGATCATATATATATACAGATTAAAAAAAATAAAGAGTAAAAATAAATGCACGTGGAGTTGGGAGGGGTTGTTGGATGTTCTAGTCATGATCTAAAGAGGTAAAAGCAGGTGCAAAAGAGAACATTTCAACATCTGTACATCACACAACAAATGAAGACAACGTCTGAGTCAAGGCAAAAGAGGAAGTGGGTGTCTAAGATAAGCAGGTGAGGGTTTGTACACTTTCTTTACCTCTCTGTCCTCGCAGGTTGTCCTTCATGAGGCTTCTTGCAGGGTTATGTTTCTACAGCAGGTGACAAATGTAATTATTGTTTACCACTGCTTTAATTGTAGTGTCCAATTCCATAAATGAAGGTAAATACACGTGTCCTATGTCTAGACCTCATGTTTCCTTTTTTTTGGTGTCTTAGTTTGATTCTTCTTCTTGTTTATATCAAGTATGTACTTCACATCCTTCTCTGCGCCAATGACTGATGAGGTAAAGTAATGACAGCCACCCCGACCTCTACCGGACAATAAGGTGCTAAAGTTTATCTCTGTAAACTCCATTGATCTACAAACTTTTCAAGTGAAACATCAGTGTGTGTTCATGTGTGTGTGTTTAAGAGAGATACAGGAAGAATAAGAGGAAGAAAGAGAGAGAGAGAGAGAGAGATTGTGTGTGTTGTTTTTAAAGTTTATGTCGTAAAGGGCCAACAGGTTAGGCGAGGGTTTAGGGTTGAGGTGCAATATTCAGAGTTTGGATTCAGGCTGAGGCGTGTTATGACAAAGCAGAGTTCTACATCTCAGTCTCTTTATGTACAGCAAAAGTCTGAACCAAAAACAAGAAAGTGACAGATTTGCTCTCTCTTTCTTTGCCTTTAAACCGTGTCCACGTTTCACTCCTTCTTCCTCACAGCTCACTGATACAGCAAGTCCAAAAACAGCTCGCATCCTAGACGCTGCCCTCTTCTGGACAGCGGCGGTAGTAGCAGCAAGGAGACTCGGCTTCTCTCCCACTTTTCTTCCAGCATCACGTACGTCTCTCTCTTTACTGTCTTGTGGTTGAACTGAGTCTTTAGTCTTCTTGGTTAAGTATGAATTCTTCAGCCGTAGTTCTGTGTGTTTTTGTTTCTATGTGTGTGTGTGTGTGTCTGTATGTGTGTGTTTTCTACTTCAATGTGGCAGGGTGTGTGTCGCTCCTTCTGTGTGTGTGTGGCAGGATCAGTGAATGTATGTCTGACAGGACAGCTCCCCGTGTCACTGTCCTCCTCACCTCAGCGCCCCCGCCAGCACTAAAACAACACACTCTGCCTCCTGCTCTTCCCCTGGGCTGAGAGAGAGAGAGAGAGAGAGAGAGAGAGAGCGAGAGAGAGAGGAACATGTAAATAAAATGTTGGATTTTTAAGGCGCACAAACCACCGCACACCTGCAAATTTCACTCAATGCCAGCAAAATAAAAATATGCACGACATGGCCAAAAGCACTGGACACACTTTTATCTATAAATATAACAATTCCTCAATTAACTCATTAATAATTTGGACGAGGAAACATGAGAAAATAGTTAAAAAATGCCAATTAAAAATTCCATATTGATGTCCAAAACTCTGAAATATGAACCTGGGTACGATATAAGACAAGATAGAGCCGGAAATTGTCCCATATGAGCACCTGGACCTTCACATTTTTGGCATTTTTCTTAGAAATAAACTTTAATAATTAATCTTGACTAACTCTTACAGCTTTAGACATGCAAACACTACACACGTGTGTGGGTGTTAAACATGTTGCTCCAAAATAGGCAATAAATAAGCTTCTTTCAAGGCCGCCTCTCTTCTGGGATTTAGGATCCTGGTTTCAGGGATTTGCTCCCATCAGCCATCAGAGCATTAGTGAGGACTGGCACTGATGTTAGGTGATAAGGTCGGGCTCACAGTAGGTGCTCCTGTTCATCCAAGAAGTTATTTATAGTTTTGAGGTCATCGCTCATATTTATCAAACTGCTTAAAAATGCAAAATGGATCCTGCTGAAAGATAAAAGTAGAATTTTCACTTTGAAATCAAAGGTAGTTATAACATTCTTATTGGCTTAAATATACTGATTAATTATGGAGGATGCATTTTACAGTGATTGTGCAAAAACATTCATTGGTCCAGATGAAAACTATTTTAGCTTAAGCAAATCTTTAATCTTTATTGTATTCTGTTATTGTTTGCAAACAGCAGCAGTAAAGTCAGCAATGATATTGTTTGTATTTTACATGCATTTAAGATTAATGTAATGCCCCTCATTTAGATGTTTTTCTTTCATTCTTCTCTTGTCTTAAAGCCATCGACTACCCATCCATCCATCCATCCACTATCTATTCCGCTTATCCTGTTCAGGAGTCGCGAGGGGGTTGGAGCCTTTCCCAGCTGGCGGGGTACACCCTGGACTGATCACCAGTCAATCACAGGGCTGACACAGAGAGACAGACAACCTTTCATACTCACATTCAAAATGACGGGCAATTTAGAGTCACAAATTAACCTTATGTCTTTGGACTGTGGGAGGGAGCCGGAGTACCCGGAGAGAACCCACGCATGCACGGGGAGAACATGCAAAGTCCACAAAAGTATGTGGACAGATACCTTTGGCCATTTAGTGCAGCGGTGGTGCAATCAGCGTCTGAATCATATAGCTCTATAACCTATAATTCTATGCGTTATCTCATGTTGCTGAATATAATAACTGTATCACAAGGCAGTAAAAGAACACACACATCCATGCTGATAAAAATGTCAACCCACTAAACACACTCCACATCAAACCCTCACTTACAAAAAGGCTACATCTCTCGTTGCAGAAAGCGAAACAGGGCTGCAAATGAAAAGAATCAAATGACTCCATCTCTGTTCTCTGATCACATTCTTCTCTTTATGAATGCACAGCATTGTTGCCCCTTTGATCTCTGAAATAAACACTGGGTGTGGCTCACTCTGAGGATAAGAGGATTAGGTAAGTGAAAGCTGAGATGATGCCCGGCAGGAGAAAGAAAGGGGAAGAGGGAGAGGAACTAACAACGAAAAAGAGACAAAGAAAAACAGTAGAAGGGTGAAAGGTTACAGTTAACAATGTGTTGTTTCAAGGAATACAAGGAGAGAAGTGAAATGTGCAAACATTTAGTCTAATTAAGCAACCAGGAGAGGCGTACATAAAGTGGAGTTGCATCATATGGACAGAAAACAAGAGGCTAAGTGACAGCCATACAGAAACAACAGAGGGAGACAGGCTAGAAGACAGACAGAATGAAAGAGACCGTATTTACCAGAAGGGTAGGGGCCACTCAGCCAGTGGAAGTGGAGGACAGATTGTGACTCTGAGCCCTGGGATTGGCTGCTTCTCTCTGGAAGTACTGCGAGGGTGCGGAGCCTAGCTTATGGGCTTTTTTGGGTTAGGTGAGAAAAGGGGGTGGGAAGATTGGGAATATTGAGGTGTTGCGGAGGAGTTGGGAGTAGGGCACACAAAGGAGATAGAAAGGATTAAGGAAAAGATGAACATTGCGAGAGAAAGAGAGCGTGGGTACCAAGAAAGAGAGGGGACAGTTTGTCAGAAGGTGACAGAGAGGCAGCGGAAGCAGGAAGAAAGGAGACAGAGACAGAGACTGTGATAGAGACAGAAACACTGACGTAAATCTAAGCAAATGTCACAGAGGCACATCAGGTCTGCACGGTTAATGTTTAGTGTTTCTGACAAGGGCAAACTTACAACCTGGGTGCTAGCTCAATGGTCGGGTGTCCTTAATTTGGCTAATATTAGTGAGTATTCCCATCTTTCAACATCCAATTGTTGAATTTATATGTACATTTTTTACATTCTTATGACAACATCTAGTGTTAAATGTGGCTGGTTAAAGTATGTTTCTAAAGCTTATACTGTCTACTACTGTATATATGTCCTGAATTGTTAGCAAGATAGATTTATTTCCCCAGAACACATTTTCTACACTCAGTGCATGGCAAAATGTTGTTATCAGTTCATAAACGAATGTCCAACCATTTGTTAATAAAACAAGAGTCTACATCCACGTTAGCAGCTGTATAAGGCTTTGAGCTAAATGCTAATGCTAGCATGGGAAAATGTTGTTTTAAGCTCATAAACCAATGTCCAACCATTTGTTGATAAAACAAGAGTCTACATCCACGCTAGCAGCTGTACAATTATTTGAGCTAAATGCTAATATTATCATGGCAAAATGTTTTTACTTCAAAAACAAATGTCCAACCATTTGTTAGTAAAACATGACTCTACGACCACGCTAGCCCCTGTATGAGGCTTTGAGCTAAATAGTAGTGCTAGCATGGGATGATACTCCTTATGACCACGCTAACATGCTGAAGTTTAGCATGTAATTTTCTGACTATGTTAGCTAAATGAAGAGTGAAGAGTTTGACAATGAGGTCACAATATATTCTGGAGGGGATATGAATATTTGTACCAAACAAATATGTTTGTTAGCGCATGTTAGCGCTCGAAGTGGTAGTAAGACCGAGACTGGCACAGCACAGCACGGCAGTAACTAATAAAGGCCTTCATCCGTACTTGGACTTCAAAAGCGTTCTTGTTTGTAAGAGATCCGTTATGTTGTTGTTCTGTTGTTTTGGGAGGGTTTGGGATCTGTATGTAGTCAAAGCACAAACCTGGCATTAGACTGTGTGTGACACGTAGACCACACAGTGACATGAGAGACAACATAAAGCCAACAGTTAGACAGAGAGAAAAAGACAAAGAGGAGGAAGAGGACAGGGAGCAAGACCTATTCTCTATCATACTCCAACTGAGAATCCCTCATTTTCTGCGTCCCCACCCCTCTTATTTCCTCTCATGGAGAACTCACCTGACTCTGGGTAGACCGAGGATCTCTTCCCTGGATCTTTCTGTAGCTGAATGCCTTTTACGGAGAAGATGGATGAAGCTTAAAAGAAAACAGACAGTCAGACAGTGTTTGTTAAATACATGTACATGTTCAGCCATGGCCGACTTTATGTACTCACTGTCAGCCAGTGTTTGAACCTCCTCCCCGAGGCTTCGGAAATATGATTGTCTGAGAGCGTCCTCAGCTGATACCCGCTTCTTAGCTTCAAACTACAGACACATGGAAACAAAGAGGGATATAAGGACAGGATTATTAATAATTGATTTAATGCATTAGTACCGGAGCACGTATAAATAAAAAGTTTGCATCATTATGAGAAATGTTTGTTACCTGGAGAAGCATTGAGAGCAGGTCGTGACCGTCGTTGTCTATCCTGCGTCACAGAAAGGAAGAGAGAAAAAGGAAGGGAAAGTGATTACAGCAGTGAAAAACATGTTTCAAAGTTCAGACAGTAAAACGGTGAACCTTTCCTTTAATCTAAAGTCACCACTCTGTACACGTAAACGCACCTGGGTGCGTGGTTGACGAGGGGCTCCGCGTTGTACCGGGGGAAATTGTACGTCTTAAACTCTTCACCGGTGGTGATGCCAGGCCAAGTCTCCTCTGTAGGAGTACCTGCAGAAGAGAAACAATCAGTTGGCATAAGTAGAGTGTACAAACACACACGCACAAGCAAATGCTCATCCAGAAACTGCAATTGTTCTCTCACCAAGGATTCGGAATATGAGGTGAAGCTCATCCTCCACAGTGGATCCAGGGAAGAGAGGTCTGCCAGTGATCATTTCATAAAAGATACAGCCAACACCCCTGTAAGATGTGAAAGAAACAATTGAAAGAGAAAAAAACAAGGAATTTTTGGTAACAAAAGGCAATGTTACATTAGCTAGAATTTTACTGGGACACCGGCTGATGTTCGTGGGTTCAATATATGACATTGTTGCACACAAAGTAGTAGTTCTCTTAAAATGCATGTGCACAAAGACAAATACTGTAAGTGCCACACAAAAGGAAGCTCTTTAATAGGTTCCTCAATATTTTATAATAACTTAGTTGCTCAAATCCTTACAAAATGTGTCAATATAATTGTTCAGTAACTATCCAACACTATGGGCTGAGTCTAATCACTCCAATTTCCACTGCCAAAGTGCACAACATATAGTTAACTGTAAGACACCCAAAAGAAAGCAGTCTGACCAAATAGCATCAATTTGAAACCCTCCTACATTTAAACTTTGCATCTTAACTCTTAATAGCATATTGTCAACACGTGACAACAGAAAAGAAAATAGGGGGAAAGTTTGAATTGCTTTAGAAAAAGTAAGAAAAAAGGCTTACAAAAAGAGACAGATGAACGGCGGTAGTGTATGTTTTCCCCTAAACTGTGTGTGTTTGCTCACCACATATCGATGGGTGTAGAGTACTCAGTGGAGCCGAGAAGCACGTCAGGCGGTCGGTACCATAATGTCACAACTTCATTGGAGTAGGTCTTTGTGGGAACAGACTTGGCTCGTGCCAAACCTTAATTCAAACACAAAAGTGACATTAATTAATGTAAATATTTTGTTGCTCGGTGGTGCATTAGCGCTGTTGCCTCACAGCTAGAAGGTCCCTACTTTGAACCCCGTTTTGGACTAAGTGTGCCTTTCTGTGCGGAGTTTGCATGTTCTCCTCGTGCATGCGTGGGTTCCCTTCCTCCCACAGTCCAAAGACACGCTCGCGATGTTCATTGGTGACTCTAAAATTGCCCGTAGGTGTGAGTGCGGGCGTGAAAAGGTTGTCCTGTCTCTGTGTGTCAGCCCTGTGATTGACTGGTGATCAGTCCAGGGTGTACCCTGCCTCTCGCCCAGTGACAGC
This sequence comes from Semicossyphus pulcher, assembly GCF_022749685.1. Classification (NCBI taxonomy): domain Eukaryota; kingdom Metazoa; phylum Chordata; class Actinopteri; order Labriformes; family Labridae; genus Semicossyphus; species Semicossyphus pulcher. Next base: position 18,661,801 of record NW_027211637.1, read on the forward strand.
TGGGATAGGCTTCAAGCCCCCTGCAACCCTGAACAGGATAAGCGATATCGATAATGGATAGATGGGTGCACTTTATGCACTTTGACTCAATTTAAACTCACAACAAACTGCACATTTATCTTTATGTCAGTGGAAATTTCTAAAGACTGAGCTAGAGTTTGTATAACAGTATGTCATGTTCCGATAACCACCTACAGAGGGCAGTGTTGGATGGTTAGTCACTTCAATTTATGCTACCCTGTATGCTCTGAGAAGCACTATGGCCTCTAGGGGCTGCTACCGAGGATCTGAAAACCTTGGTCCTGTTTTATCATACATTTCTTACAATATATAATTTAATAATAATTAAACTCTTTGTACATCACAAGCAAATTGTACTGAAAAAGAGGTCGAGCTAGGGGCTATTTCTGCAACTTATGCTCCAAGAAAAATGCTAAGCAACCCAGAAGAAAATGATTTTATTATCTCTGTTAAGCAGCTGAATTGTGTCAACGCTTTTTTAATTAGTTCAGTATGGCGCATGTGTTAATCCCTCTTTTCATTCCAGCTTTGGAATGAGAATTACAGTTATTATTGAAAGACAGTTTGCCATTACGTCAAATTGAGCTGTTTCAACACATTTTTTCATGTGTTAAGAAGTAAAACTAATTCAAGAAGTTTCGTGATGATGGAGCTTTATAAATGCTGACGTACCAAAGTCAGCCAGTTTGAGCTCTCCTTTTTCATTGATGAGCAGGTTCTGGGGTTTGAGGTCTCTGTGGAGGACCTTCCTTCTGTGGCAGTACGCCAGACCTCGTAACAGCTGGAAAAGAAATATCTGGAGGGGAGAGAGGAGAGGAGATTAGTGCGACTTATTGATGCATAATTAATATATGTCAGTAATAAGTAACCTAGTTATTTAATGTTACAGCCAAAATGATCTGGGGTTGAAAGAAGAAAGTGAAGTCAAAGCTAACAACATTTTAATCTAAGTTTTAATGGGTATAAAATAAGGTGGCATTACATTTCTGCAGTACTGAACAGATGTGTTACTTTGCAGTACCTTGACATTGTGAACGCTCATGATGCTCCCGCAGTCGTCCATGTACTGCTTCAGATCTTTTTCCTGATTGGAGCAAAAGAAAGACAGAAAGAAAGAAGCAATGCAGGAATTTAGATCAGTCAAAACACACCGCAAAATAAACATACACGCACGCACAGTACAGACACTCACCAGATACTCAAACACGAGTGTCAGGCACTTGTCAGTGTGGATAATGTCATGGAGAGTGACAATATTGGCGTGCTTCAAGTCTTTCAGTAGAGACACTAAAGAGGGAGACATATCAGAGACTGTCAGTCAAACACAGACGACGTGTGAGAACTAAAACAGCTCATAGTTCACTTACAGCTCAGGGAGCTGCCAGGCAATACGGATGAGCAACTGCTGCATGTCACAACAACAAAACACATGCTACACACAAACACATGATTCTGCAGTTAGGTACCTTCTCGGATGGCTGTGCAGGGCGCCCCCTCCTCGTGCTCCAGCCGGATCTCTTTCAGAGCTACTAAGTTGTCTGTTAACTTGCTTCGCCCCTTAAACACTGTAGCATAGGTCCCCTGCAGAGACAGAAAGCCCATCATTGCATCATGACAGAAAGCAAACTGATTGTTTGAGCAGTTTGTCTGTGATCAGTGTTGCTGATTTGATTGATTTGATTTGATTTAATGAACTCACCTCTCCGAGTTTGTCCAGTTTGATGTAGGTCTCAAGTTTCCCAAAGCCGATTTCAGACTAGAGAAGACAGAAAGAAGACAGTTATGAGCGCTATCACCGTGCATTATCCCCGAGCCCGTTAGTGTTTACAGCGGGTCGAGCTCGGCCGCTCAAACATGTTTAAGCTAATCTCTGGAGCCAAATCCTCCATGCCAGGGCTGTTGGCTCAGATTGCAGCCTTGTTGCTGTTGACATTTGACCTACAACTGCAGGGGTCTGATTCACCAGGCCTGGATTTTCTGTGTCAGCGTTTGTGTGCCTGAGCTTAAACATTTGCTTAGTTTCCCCGACACTTACAGTATAATACTGAACATCCACGCTACACTGAGACAGCTCACTATCACAACCACTGCGAATAGTAAACAGCCATGAGTGAATGTGTTGTGTCTGATTGGATTGAGTGAAACTTTCCTTCCCCTCTGAGCTGGTTGTACCATTTTTTTTTGCTTATTTGATAGTTTTACATGTTCCAAGTGTTTTTAATCTTAATCTTTTCTTTAATGCCTCCTTTCTTTAATACTAAAGAGACCTTAAAGGAGCAGTTCGCCCCTGGAAAAAGCCACTCCATGTAAAAGATAGAAGCAATAATATTTGTAATTGGCGCCATAGCTGTGGAGAAAGTTGTGCAAACAGCTCGTGGTTTCGCCCATTGTACATTCCTACAACACCCAGCGTGCATTGTGCCCCTCCCTCTGAAAGGAACGGCCCAGCGAGAGTCGCTGGAGTGAAATACAGTTTTTGCTGCAGGCGATGGCTCAGAGCGGTACAGAATCTGAAATATGACGAGAATATACCGCTGGATCGTCTAAAAAAACTTAAAAAACTACATATCAAACCTGACAATTTGAACGAGACATGACATCGTTTCAAGGCACCTCAGGAAACAAATGATTACATTTTAAGGTATGTTTTTTTTTCAACTAAAGACTGCGGACATCGGAGGCGGGCGTCCTATGAGGAAGTGTAGTTTAGCGGGCTGCCTGGCCTCAGCCAGATGACACGTTTTACGTAGTCTGGTGGAGGTTTTCCAGGGCCCATTGGAGAGGAGGATAGCGTCCTCCAAAGGCACAGAGCGAAATTGCATTTTTTTCCTACCATAATGGCATTAGCTCCCCATAATAGCATGATAGGACTGAGGTTGAAAATCAGCAAACTGGCCCTTTAATGGGGATTCCTTATTTGCTTCTAAACATCTCTATGGTATCAAGCAGGCATACTTCATAATCTGTGCATGCGTGATATAAAATCTGAATTAATTCTGAATTCAGTTAATAAAGGTTTTTCTGCATAATGTATGTGGCCCCCGGGGTTCAGTGTCATGAATTTTAGATGGATGTAGCTATGTCAAGCTGTGATACCCACAGGCTGTCACTGTTTATCCCTCCCCCTGTCATTTTCCTGTACTTGTTTTTCTTCATCTCTTTCTATCAGGTTTCTGCTTCAGCCATGTTTTTCCGCGCTCTTCTCTCTAAGCAAACCATCTCTCTCAATCTTGGCCCGTCCCATCGTGATGCTGATATGAACGCCAGGCCAACGCTCGGCTACACGCGTGTATGTGTGCGTACGAGGGGGAGGGTCTCCGGTGACCAAGTTAGCTGATGAAGCATGTGATCTCTTTAAAGGCATGCCTAAAAGCCAACATGAGAACAAGCTCAGACACAAGATGACACACTTACACGCCGAAACAAGTGTGTGTGCAACGGTATGCACAATTTGCAATTTGCATAATTAAATAAGATCTATGTTTTAGAATAATTACCTCGGTTGTAACTGGTAATTTTTCATGAATAAAAAAAAGGGAAAAAAATCTGTTTAAACTGTTGAAATGTGTTTTTATTTTATTAAGTATTTAAAGGTTCATGTACTGTATGTATGTGATTGTGTTGGCTCGAAGGCAAAAGAACATTTGTGATGAGACACACAGCCTATGCTCAAATATAAACACTCACCCTGTACACACACGCACACACACACACACACACACACACACACACACACACACACACACACACACACACAAACACTTCTCCCATCTCTGTGTTTGTGACAGGGGCTGTCAGGAGCGGCTGCTGAGCTCTGGTGCTCTTTTGGCAGTGGAGTGGGTCTCCTGAGCAAAACACACACACACACACACAGTGACACACACAGGCATTCAAAAACATATCAAAAACACACATACATTTGACCACCTCCCCCCACATCGACCCAGAAATAAAACATCTGTGGCCTCTGGCCTTGTTGAAGTGCCTCTAAAACAAAGGAGGGCCTGGCTCTTTACCTCCAGCCTGCTGCTTTTTGTACAGCATGCAACTGCACTCTCTGTCTGTGCACCTTACAGTCCCTTTCCTGCGTGTGTGTGCCTGCGTATGCTTTTGATGGCAACGGGTTCATTTCATTCCCAACGCTCCAGTGAGCTTACTCAGCAGAACTAGGTCAGACCAAGTTTTAGTGACAAAACTAAAGCAACTCAAAACCAAACAAAATGTGCGTGTGTGTTCGGCCTGATAGATGAACTGACAGCAGAAGGAAGAAATGTGAGAAGAGAGATGTCTGCAGCTGGGCTCTAATGTGTTTTGGGAAGAGAGTCCATTACCTTGACCACTTTTCATTTTTTTACAGGGTTTCTCGGTGTGCCACTTGTAAGACGGCCTGATGGATAGACGAGGGGAGGATAGATTGAGAATATTGAGTTAGAGGGGGAAAATGGCCGCTTAGAAAAGAGGTGCCAGGCATTGAGAGGTGGAGGAAACAAGAATCCTTTCATTAACATGATGTAGCCATTATTCAGGGCTTCATCAATCAACCAATAAACATCTTGCACTGTTCATGTAAACCCGCCCAAATGAACAGACAAAGTTTGGCTCAAAAAGAGGACCGAAACTCGAGCTTAGTTCAGATTAGAAGTTAAATCATTAAACAACAATAGCATAATAGTGTGAAATAACACGGCAGAGTTTTACAGTAGCAAAGTTTAATATTCTGATACTGCCGGGTTGAACGGGTTCACAAAAAGTGAGAGTTGCATAACTCGCTAAAGTGGTAACGGTTTGAGATAAAATGACATCTCTTGCCTCAGCACCATGGAACACTGAATCTCATTGGACTTCACTGAATAATTGATCATCAATGGGCAACAGCAGCCATGAAAGAAAGCTGATAGCAACCAACTTCACTTACATTACATTGGAAGCGATTCAAAGATCATAATACACGGTTTCAAATGTGAGCATCTGTTACGGGACACCCGACACGTGTTCTATGTTACCGTAACAAATGACAAGCTGATAACACTAAAGCTACCAGTGTGCTCAGAAGCATATTAGGCTCATTCAGTGTGACTAAAGAAGCATACTTTGTTCTATTGTGAAACTTTACATTCAGAATTGCGGAGACGGAGGGGTTAAGAATTTATCTTTATCTTTCATTTGCCATGCTAGCATTCTTCAACCTGGTCTGTGTTTTTTGATCCATCAAACTTCTTGTCAGTTCTGTCTACAGGTGCTCAAACTGACCGGAGGTTGAAATCTATGAGGAATGCATACGCAGTAAATGGCAACCTAATTAAGTCAGAGGCTGCGGCTCAGAAAGCAGAGGTGTGCTGCACATTCAAAAACAATTTTCTGCAAGTATTGCATCACACTTAGCCTGAAGACTCTGCAAGCTCGTGTTTGATTTGCTCTGGCACATGTTTGGTCCCCCACCCATTGAGCTAACAATCCGAACTGTTCAGGTCGAGACAATCAAAAGCGCTTTTCTAAGGTGGAGTAAAGTAATAATCTCGAAGATTTTCATTTAAATAAATGTCTGTTTAGTCACTATCTATCAAACGATGGTGATTGAGCCTATGGCCCACTGATGAAAGCTATGCTTATGCAGCAAGCAAACAGTCTAAAAAAGAAAGTCACTGTCAGCGAGGAAAATCAAGAGTTACAACCGTTACAAAGGGAGCCAACCATAGACGTCTCGTTAAATTGGAAAGTGTACTCCCACAATTACCATTTATCACCATTAGGTGCCGCCAAAAGAGAATAAAACTGAAATATTCAAGATTATATCTTTAAAGAGTTATCGAGGTTTTTTCATAAACAACCAAGATAGAATATTCTGAACCACTAAAGCGTTACTATCAAACAAACTGAATGCACAAATGCTAAGTGTTGGCTTCTAGATTGGCTAGCTATCTAGCCTAGCCTAGCCTTTAGTTGGTTGTAGCATCCAAAGGAATTTTAGTCTGTTACCGTTTATAATGCCCCCTTGAAATTGTGCGTCCCATATAAATAGAGGCCACAGTCCTTGATGCTGCGACCCCAGATTCGACTCCCACCCTCGGCCCCTTGCTGCATGTCATCCCCACTCTTCTTCCCCTCTTTTCAACACTATTTACTGTACTCTCTTATAATAATATAATAAAGGCATAAAAGGACAAAAAATAAATAAATTGTAAATGAACAGAGACAATCCAGATTCAGATTTGGTTATTGGTTAGGCGATGCAAGGCTAACACTAAAAAGTAGCAAAGATAAAATAAAACCTTTCTTCAAAAAGAATTAGCCATATTCACACAGCAGACATTTCCCTCTGAAAACACACTCAGGGAGGCTCAAATGCTGTGATAATGCTGTATGACTGTATTCTGGGATGTAAGTCATGTAAATATAGAGTACCTGACAGTTGTAATCATAGTAAAACAACTTATTTTGTTGCCAATTAGCTACCATGAGTAAATAGCTTTTGCTAGCATTCAAGCACTTCCTAGATAACATGGTAAGATAGCTAGTAAGTACGTTAACTAGTTATTTGTTCCAAGCTATCATGTTAGCTAGGAATTTAAGCCTTTACTATTGTGTAGTGTAAAACTACCAAACGATAATATTAGCTTTCAGTGACTTTCTAGCTAAGGGCAATATTATTCAGTAGTTGGCTGGATGCTAACATTAGCTGGTGTTTGGCCGTAGCTAATGGGTTATGCAATATGTTGTTATATCGCACCAGATTTTCCTTCAGATTATCACTGTTCATTGAATCTGAATTGATTGTAAGAAACCCTGAATCTATACGCCTAACAACCTGGAACACAGCAGTACGACATTAAAGGGCATTTGAGCTCCCCACCTTGAACATGACATCAGAGAGAAACAGCTGCTGTGTGAATATGGTTGATTGCAGTGCAGTCTTGTTTGAAATGTAATCTCTGTAGCTATTTGTCCTTTTTAACACTAAATTCCTCTTGACATGTACTTATCCTGGCTTTCAACATCTTACTACTTTTTAAATCATGTCTCCCTGTGCTTCCTTAAAATTCTCTTGTCATCCCTCTCTGCATCTTTCCCTCTCTTCCTTGCTTTCTGGCTCACTCCAAGGTGTCCCGGTGAGTAATCCTTGTCGGGAGGGGAGCTGCAGCAGATGAGTCTGACACTGCTGCTGAATTATTGATTGGTCTATTACATCATATGAATACAACAACCCTAAAGATACACAAGACAAAGGCAGGTCAGAAAATGTCTGGCACTCATTACATTGTAAAGACACAGACGTCTCTAAAGCCTTTCCTCCCTTACAACATAAACCTCTCTTCTTCCCTGCAAACCTCTCTTCAAAGATTCTTTCCTTTCATCTCAGTTAGACTCCTGCAGGAAAGCTGCGTCATTAAATCGCTTCAAGCAGAGAGCCAAAGGCAGGGCTCCGGCCCTGTTCAATAATTACAGCAAAATGGTTGATGGAGCGCCAATCCGTAATGCTTTCCCATAGCACAGAGAGGTTTTTGGAAATCATTTTATAAACTCTTAGTTTATTTATTTGTGTATGAAGGGAAACGGAAGAGAAAAGTAATGTTGAATAAAGTCTAATCAAAACAATAAAAAACAGGAATACAAACAGACATAAAGGACCATGCTGCATATTCATGAATATATGTCTTTTTCTACCCATCATCCCCCTCTCTATCTATCCAATAGCAACCCCCTCCTGTCTCTCCCACCCCCAGTTTCATACCCATAATGCTCTTGGCCTGGATACATAATACAGAATGAATTTATCATTCATCCCCCTACTGAGCCATTGTAAGCTCTGCAGCATAACTTACTGTGTGTTTAAAATGAGGGTATGTTGATGTCTTGCCAGTACGTGAGTGTGTCAAAGGACATAATAGTCTTAGTCAAGCATTTGAGTAGTGCACAATAAAAAGTAAAGTTCATATAACTTTTGTTTCAAAACAATGCAGCATCGAAAGAGCAGCACACACCCAGCCGTACATCACCAAGCAGCTGACTAAACTAAGTAAACTCGCTTCTGCTGCTTTGCACACACACACACACGCACACATGCAAATGTACACACAGACACAATGAGCACTGACCAATGAAGCGCGTCGTAGCCTGCGGCTCATGGGCTTGTCAAAGGGCGGGCTGTTCATGGCAAACTTCTCCAAGTAGCCCTCCGGTAGCCTGATATCAGCCGGGAGAGACAAACGCTTGTTGATGTCCTGAAACAGAGAGGGAGGAAGAGATTCGAGGGGAAGAGGGGTTAAATTTAAAATAAATCACAGAAAAATAAAATGATGAAAAGATATCGACCATAAATGTTTTCTGTAGTACCCTAAATGGTGCCATATATGAGTTTCCATACACATTAAACAACCACCCATTTATATTTATACACATTTAAGCATCTTCATTCAATGTGATACCATGAATATGCCTGAATATCAGATGACGCATTTAACAAAAGTAAAATAAACTTCACTGGCAGTAACATTCTGCTCTCTGTTATTCCATACGTCATCTTAAAGGAGCAATTGGCCCCTGTAAAAAGCCGCTGTCAGTCAAAGCTGGTGTTCTCTGTAATCCATAGAAGCAATAATATTTGTAATTGGCGCCATAGCTGTGGAGAAAGTTGTACAAACAGCTCGTGGTTTCATCCATTCTACATTCCTACAACATCCAGCTTGCATTGCGCCTCTGCCTCTGAAAGGAACGGCCCAGCGAGAGACGCTGGAGTGAAATACTACCGTTTCGCTGCAGGTGATGGGTCAAAGCGGTACAGAATCCAAAATACGAGAATATACCGGTGGATCGTCTAAAAAAACAGTCTGCAGTCTACATTTCAAACCTGACGATTTTGAACGAGACATGACATCGGAGGCGGGCGTCCGAGATTGAGGAAGGGTAGTTTAGCGAGCTCCCTGGCCTCCGCCAGATGATGCGTTTTACGTAGTCTGGCGGAGGTTTTCCAGGGCCCGTTGGAGAAGCGGATAGCGTCCTCCAAAGGCACAGATCGAAATTGCATTTTTTTCCTATCATAATGTCATCAGCTCCCCATAATAGCATGATAGGACAGAGGTTGAAAATGCCTGATAGCTCCCCCCAAACATTTTTGTCCTGTGTCCTTTGCTGTTTGACAGTTTATTGGTGATTTTGTCTTGATTGATCACCGGGATCTGGCTTCAAAACCGACACTCAAGCTCTGGTTACTTGTCCTACTGCTGTGCCACTTCAACACGAAAAAAAGTTTTCCCCGTCCTTCACTCAATACTTTGTCAAGTGGCTGCAGCTAAAATACACACTTTTGGTCCATGGGGGCCGCTGTTGTTTTGAATGACGGATGAATGACAATGTGAATGAAAAGTGTGTAGTAGGGCTGAATGAAAGGGCCAATCCAAGGCCACTTCATGCTGGGACTGGCTCCTGACATTCAGGCATTGAACATTCATTCAGAGAGGGGTTGGATATTCTCAAGCCCACAAACTCTGCTGGAACACATCTGGAACCAGCCTTTCTGTCATTAAAAAACATAGTTCATTTTGGTCATCAATAGATATAACCACATCGTACATGTGAAGTAAATACGACTAACCAACCCACTCCACATCAGCCGGAAAAAACGTCTCTTCCTGACACTTGCTTGAACACAATTAGCGTGATGCTACTTTTCCCACAATGCATCGCTCCTTTATGCTATCCATGTAGGACAAGTTCACTGGCAAGGTGCCAATCACACGTTGTTTCCATGGCAGCGAGCGCTGACTGGCTGGCCCCTGTCCCAACAGCCCCCGTGGTACGTGTCCTCGCTGTCAGCGTGTGAAATGATATGTGTGTTTACATGTGAGCGTTAGTGGGAGGGTAGAAAGTGCGTGTGTGTGCCTGAAGATGAAAGGGAGAGGGATTTTACGCCTTTAATGGTTTTAACTGAGCTCGCTGGCTAACATAACAACATGCAGTATTACAAACAAGTCATAACCCCGAGGACGGTGACACACTTCTTGAAATTCACCCTTAAAACACACTCACACACACTGAGAACGTCACGAAATTCTCTGCAGACTGCACGAGCACATGCTAGGGGAAATAAGCCACTAACACATGCACTAAGATGACCTACTGACTTTGAGCTATTTGCACTTGTGTACGCTCCACTGAATGTCTGAATCTTAACAAAATTCAATAGAGGAAGCAGTGCAGCAACATAAACATTAAAAACGATAGGACTGCATAATTCTCCAAGATAACTTAAACTTTTCTACTAATACACATAAAAATGTCATGCAATTACTTAAGCCAGTGATTCCTGATGACCTAAACAACATGAACTATTCATATTCCTTTTTAAAAGGGCAACAATACAGAAAATGACAAGAATACCCTCTTATTCACCGACAGATGGAAGACCCATGCACAGAAAACACATCCACACAAACACAAAAACACGTGTCCCCGTACTCACAATGCAGAACAGCTCTAGTAGCTCCCTCATTGTCCTCCTTTAACGTGTCTTTCTATACACTCACACACATGCGACTTCCACGATGCATGCCTCTGACCTGCCACATGACTGCACACACTCTGACAGACAGAGAGGGAGAGAGAGAGAGAGAGAGAGAGAGAGAGAGAGAGAGAGAGAGAGAGAGAGAGAGCACGAAGGCTGGCACAGTGGTAGAGTGGCATCCACATGCTCATAGGAGGAGGAGGAGAAAAAAAGAGGAGGACAAGGAGGAGGAGGGGGAAAGCAGGAGCAGAGGAGAGAGGAAAGGACAGATTCCTGAGGGGGGACAGGCAGATGGGGGGAAGGGGTGAATGTAGGGGGGTGGCTGTACGAGGAAGTGTTTTTCTCTTCTATCCCCCGTCATTTTGTCCTCCATCTCTCCTTCACCCTCTCCTTTCTTATCGTCTCCTGAGCTCGGTTCATGTGGATCTCCTCTTTCTTTGTCATACCAGTAATTATTCTGACTTCCATAATTACTCTCTCACCCCAGCATTTTTCTCTCCTTCTCTGTCCCCCCTCCCGCTCTCTCCCTCTCTCTCTCTTTCCCTGGTAAAAAATGGTCTAATTTAGTCCCTTCTTCTGTTCACAGCAGTCGGAGGCAGCAGCCTGTGTGTCCAGAGGCACTTCCCGTAATACTGCTGCACTCATCAGTCTGCAACTCCTTCAAACAGAAGCACTTATACACGCACACACTCTGGCCAAGACATTAAGCACATACTCAAGGATTTGGCAAAACAAGGCAACTAATAGCTGCTTTGCTTCACCCCAGATGGCAGAGGTGAACTCAAAAAGACATGACACTTACTGTTTGTAAAAGAAAAACGTAGATCTGTGTCTGAAATTGTATATGGTATGCTACGGTATCGTATCATACCGAATCGTATGATATAGCACCGTATCGTATCAAAACATACCAAATCATATTGTATTGCATTGTATCATACTGAATTGTATCAAATCGTACCACAGCGTATCAAATACAAATCATATCATATTGTATTGAATCGTATCGAATTGTTTTGAATCGTATTGAATCGTATCGTATTGTAACGTAACGTAACGTAACGTAACGTAACGTAATGTAACGTAACGTAACGCAACGTAGCGTTACGTAACGTAGTGTAACGTATCGTATCGAATCATATTGAATCGTATCGTATATCATTTTGAATCGCATCATTTATACACACTAGTCCATCACAGTATATACCCTAATTATTAGACTCAAATAAAAACCACAACTAAAATAATAGAAAATAGATTTATGTAATGTATCAACGTAAATAAACAGGATTGCTTCATAGCGATCTGATACAGCTAAAACAATATTGGATAGTTGAGGCTATTTACATCAGATTTTTATTAAGCAAAAAGTAACTGAAATCCTTTGATTATATTTTTTATTATGTTAAAGATAGATGCTCAACAGGACATTTAATATTAGAAAAAAATACTTATTGGTGTTCACTGGTAGACAAAGTATGTATTGTTGACTCTATGGATGAACTTAAACCTAGTTTGGCATTTCTGTACAGCAGTTTCTTGAAACATATCTCCTGATATATTTTTATATACCAATATCACTATATCTGCTATGCTAATATTAGCCAATACATATATAATTTTAGCTGTACTGTCTAACGCACTATATTGTCTGCATTGAATTCTTTATATAGTGTTTAGTGAACATTTGGAAAGTGAAGGAGTGTATGTTCTCTGACATAGCCAAAGTGAAGTCTGTCTTCCCATACCTCATTAGAGATACGGCGATGGTGGTTGTTCCTCATGCGGACCCTGACTGGACTCTGGACCTCATCAGAAGACGTCCCAGATGCCTGGTCGCTCTCCCCATCTGAACCCATCTTCACATTCTCATGGACGATACCTGCAGCACACAAAGACACAAACAGAGTGTTATTTTCAGGTGCTGCTGCATTTTCATTCAACTCCGCTTTTTTAGATTGCTTTTTTTGTTTTGTTTGTTGCCCCTTTCTCTTTCTTCTCTTGCTCCATCAATCTCTCCATGTACCCATCAGAGGAAACTGTTTTGTATTAGATTTCATTCCCCCCTCTCTGGAAGCCATAGTGGGGTCTCACTCCTAAAATGATGGATTGTACCACCAGCCATGCAGGGGTGATGGGCGAGTATGTATAAAATGCCATTGGTAAGATGAGGAGGTAAGAGATCGATATCACCCTGCGTGCAATAGGAGCTTTCCCGTCTTTGCCTGCCCCCCTCCCCCCCACACACACCTCCAATCCCCCCTGAACCCATCTGATTAATGAGTCACGGTGCAGCAGACAGGGCTGCCTCTTCAATGGTCTGTGAGTAAACGTGGGGGGAGGGGTCTGTCTTTGGGTTTCAGTGTATGATGTTTGACAGCTCTCAAGTTTGGGTCATGTACAGCAAAATACAGTGCGAGTGTGTGCGTTGGTGTGAGTGTGCTAATGCTGGTTCCACTATCATGTACTGTTTATATTTTAAACCGCCAGCGTAGTGACAGAAGGAGGGAAAATAAGGGGATCAGGGGGAGGATGATTTGGGTAGGCAGAAGACGCGGCGGTAAGAAAATAGTACCTTGAGTGATTGTGCCACACCAGGCGTGAAAAAGGACAATTGAGAGCCGGATAGGTAAAGCTATTTATTATAGTGCACTGTCTGTCAGCTGTGTGTGTGTGGGGGGATGTGGCAACACCACCTGGGGCTGATTGTAGGTCATTTGTGTGTCTCTTTCATGTAGCCAAGGTTGGAATTGAGAAAGGCAAGCTGGTCTACAGACTCTGCAGAGAGAGATTGGATATGGACAAATGAAACTGATCGAATGCAAGCTATATATACGCTAAATCTGATGCTTAACATATGAACTGCCACGATCATTTTCTTACTGATACAAACACTCAACTTTCCGTGTAGATCCCAGCTGCTACATCTGTCCGTCGGTCTTACTATCTGTTGACTAAAGCAGCATATGCTCATTAGCGAAACACAACCCAAACACAATCCATCTGTGTAAATACCTCTTGGTATTCATTTAAATCTCAGAGTCTGAGGTAGTGCCTGTGGCCTCAAAGCCAGACACAAGAATACATGCTTTGCATATAGAACAGCTTGTTGAGAAAACCGAGCAGTCCGTAGTCATATCGGGAATCAACCCCTCGCAACCCTGATGCTGAAACATTAAACTCAAGGTAACTGACACCGGAGTGAAGAGAAATTGAACCAGGATATCTGACAGAAGCGCACACATGATCACATGATCCCAACAGGTGACTATCCAGTAGTGCTATTATGTCACAGGTGTTTCTCACTTTTCGGAGAGGTCCTGATCTTGTCTGTTTGCGTAAACAATCCAGGCGATGCGGGTAGATCGGGCAAGATGGCTGACCTTGGAGGAAAATTCCATCCCCTTGGCCCTGATAACATGATACAATAGCGTTCAATAGTCAACAGACTATACTTCCTTATCAAGCGGGACATCCTGCTTTCTGCTCCATTTCCATAGCAGACTAAGAGCAGACAGTAAATGTCATGAGCTACCGCTGCCTCCCCGTGTGGAGCCGGGCTGGCCTAGTTAAGGTTTGCTGACTCCCTGCTACCACGTCTGGAAGAGTGAGCGTGCTGCTTTTAGGACTATCCTTGCCTCACCTAACTCTGCGTGTATTCCACTTAGCTGGAAATCCATCTCCGGCACAAGTTGGCAGCGCCTCAGAAAACGATTGAAAAGCCAGTGGAAAGGATGTTCAAAGAAGTAAAGTCAGTGTAGGATTTGCTCTTCAAAGAGTAATGGAAATTTGGGGGATTTTTTTTCATACGCCCTCACTGAGAGAGGCCAGAGAGGAAGCTCAGTGGGGCTGCTAAAAGGTGCACCAGTAGAGTTATAAGTTACAGTCCCCATCCAGTCTATTAACCACTAATATTACAAGGCTTCGAACCGAATCATTTGATTTTTTTTTGCTCTTAGTCCAGGATGATAGCATACTGACTAGATTTGGCATGAGCAGCAGGAATAGAGATCCTGCAGCCATTGTGCTGACAAGCAAATTGATAAAATATTCAAAAGAAGAACTTGCAGGAGTCCTCAGCATCCCTGAAGATACACAAACTCTCTGCCCCCGGGCCAACCAACTGCATCTGCCATCTTTAAACCTGCCACATGAAGGAAATCATATAAATTGAAAAAGGTTTGATCTTAATTTAATCACACAGAGTGGAATCAGGCATTTCACGTTAGGGGGGTACAGTCCTGGAACTCATGTGGATGTGTTGCGATGGAGGATCGGGATGCGGATGAACTTGCTCATAGAGATGACAGTGATGAAACTCACCGATACGGTTTCCCGGAGGACGGCACGAGTCCAGCACTCGAAGCATACGGAAAGGGGAGAGCCTCAGCGGGGTGTCTCTCTCCCCCATTCTAATCCCCTCTCCCGTTCTAGCCTCCCCCGTCCTTGGGTCTCCCGCGCCGGGAGCACGAGCAGGGCACCCTTGAGGGTTGCCTGACACATCCATTGTTTCCCGAGGATTTCGAAGCACTGCAGTCGAAGGTGCGATTAAAAATTCAAGAAAAAAAACATGTCACAAAAACATGTCTGGGAGTTGAAACCGCTTGAGTCCAGTCTTGGTGTCCCAGGTCTGTGCGGGACTCAGGCTTCAGGAGTTGTCGCAACTCGAGGGTGAAAATTTTCCAGAAAAAAATCCAGTGTTTCCAGGAGAACCCCTCGCAGTACAGAACAGGTCTTAAATCGGGAGGACAGTGCAGACTGCACAAGCACACTAATCACAATGCAACAACTCCCTCGGCTACTACTCCACTTTAGCACTCTCTCCCTCTCTCTTCCTGTAGACACTCCCTCTCTCCACCTCTCCTTCTTTCTCGCTCTTTTTCTCTCCGCAGTCACACTCTGCCTGCTGACTAAGGAAGGTCAAACAGCGTGCAGGTAGATAAAATGCTGCAGAGACAGCCCCAACGCGCACACACAGACATACGTACGCTGAACACTGTTACACCCTATCATCTTCGAATAACAGGTGCTCAGTCTCTATCTATGATTCACGCCGAAGCACACACGCACACGTGCAGAGACCCAAACTTACAGCTCCGCCTCCTCCTAGGAAGACAAACACTCTCATCACAACTATCTCTCCTCTTTGGCTTCCAGCTCTTTCCTCTTCTCTTGTTACTTCCTCATCTTCTTTTCCTGATATTTTCCTCCTCCTCTCAGATCTCTTCCCTGTGTCCTCCCTCTTCCTTGGATTCAGGCTGTTGTGCTGCTGTCCTTCTTTCCACTCCCCTCTCTCGATAACTCCCTCCTTGCCTCTGGCGCCCCTATCAGTGCTTTCAGTGTTGTTAGTCCTCCTGCTCCCTCCCTTCACCTTGCTATTACTCTCCTCCCTCTCATGTGATACCAATCTCTCCCTCCCTCCTGTCTCTATCTCTCCCTCCCTCGCGCTTTCTTCCTACCTCTGTCTGGGTCCAGAGACGGTTATTGAATACACCGTATAATTTGCTCTTTCTATTCCGGAGCCGATGACAACATTTTCTGCCTGATCAGCCTCTTTCTTACACGCCGCCTGTATCGCTCTATCTCATTTGTCTTCTCTGTCTCTCTCTTGCTCCGTCCTTCATCTGCGCCCTCTTCCTCCGAGTCCTTATCAATCTCTGGCGCAGAAATTGAAACCCTGAGGCGTTTGAGTGACGCCTCTGGCATCCTTGCTCCCATCTTCTCCCGGTTATATATTCTCTCCATCCTCTTCCTTCTCTTTCAACCTCCGTCCTTCCTCCATGGACATGAAGTGCAGGCCATTACTCATGCTCAACCTGTGCACACATTAACCGTACGTCCCTATAAAAAATACACACAAATTGCTCTTTGTGACAAACCTGCAGAGCATACATAATAAGACCAAACACATTCCTCAGGATGTAGAAATGTTAATCCTAAAGTTGCTGCATTATTTTTGTACTGGCACCAAATTTGCATTGCAAACAAAATGAGCAGAGTCGCCAGAGGGGGGCAGCACCACAAGAATCAAGGGCTTGTTCTTTTACAGTTTAGCCAGCATGCTTAAAGGTCCCATTACTTCCTTAATGTAATATATTACCTGTTGCGACACAACGCTGAGACATCAACCGAAAAGGAAAACAAGTGGCTGCTAGTTATGAGAAGAACGCGAATATGCAACCACAGCCAGTCTCAGCTCTTCTCCTCCTCTGTGCATAATTCCCTTTATGTGTCCTATTCAACTCTGGACCACGCAGCTACAGACACTAACATAAAAAGGCAGTGTTCAGAACATTATCGTGTTGAATGGCTACAGCATCCAAAATGTCAGCAAGATAAAGCATCAAATGCCATCTTTCCTCCTCTGACTCTCGAGGATTAACGCTTTAAAAAGGGAAAAAAAACTCGGCTGTGTTCGACAGCTGCCAGACGAAACATCACCTCTCCCTTCATGTCAATAAGCAGGCTGCCTCGTAGGCCTTAACTAACAAAACACGCTCATGCAGAAAAGCTCTCACACCCGACATGTCAATAAAGCCGCTCTTAATTATAAGACCGTTCACACAAACACACAGTCAGGAGATGTAATGGTCTAACTGCCTGAGATAAGTAAACATGTGGGATTACTTGCATACTTTACAGTTAAAACATTCTGAAAACATATTTAATCTGGCTAAGTGTGGAAGCGGTATTAAAATAAATACTTGGGAGCTGTAAGAGTGCACTTCAACTGCTCCACTGCTCACTATATATCCAATCTCCGATCCCATTGGCTATAGTCTGACGACGGTATAGCCTCTGGGGACACAGGTGAACATGCCGGGGCAAGTAGCCGGCAGTTAGCGATTAACGACTTCCAGTCAAGACTTCCTTTTCTACGTGCTGTTCACAGAAATTTTTTTCTTGTGATTCTTAAATTAACGGGTCTTACCTTTGCCGAAATTTCAACATCATGATGCAGATTTGTAAGAAGTAAATAAAGCTTTGTCAGGTCTGTCCTCAAGAGGAGAAGAAAACTATTTCTAAAATGCTTGTTTGTTGAACGGAGGTCAGATCGATCATTTCTGATGCATTTGGGGAAGTCGGGAAATCTGAATGCTGTACATTTACGTGATAAAGCGTCAGGGGAATTTGTCTCAAGTTGAATTTTTGATCTAGAATGGAATGTTAGCTGTTAGCATGCAGATGTCTGTTTAAAGAGATTTATAAGAAGCTAATCTCGATATACAGATTCTACATAGCAGAAGGGACGTGGATCTCCGGGAAGGCAAGTGTTCTGGTGTGTGTTTGTACTACGCTTGTAGTCAAAGTAATATTGACCAATCACGTATCAGCAGGCTGCGGTGCATGCAGGAAAAAACAGTCCGTGAGGAGAGCAAAAGCAGGCGGGACGTAATCCGCTGTTATGACATCAGCTCCCATCAGCGGTTATCTGACGATGATTTAACTTTTTATTAATCTCTATAAACAGACATCTGCAGCAAGTTCAGCTAACAATCTGTTCTAGATCAAAAATTTTACTTGAGATAAATTCCCTAAAGTTGTTCAGCGTTCAGATTTCCCGACTTCTTCGAATGAATCCGTTCAACAAATGAGCGTTTTAAAAGTCGTTTTCTTCTCTTGAGGACAGACCTGACAAAGAATTTTTACTTCTTACAAATCTGCGTCATGATGTTGAAATTTCAGCAAAGGTAAGACCCGTTAATTAAAGTAAATCACAAGAAAACGGTTTCTCTTTCTGTAACAATGCTGCACGCGGAAAAGGTATTGACGGGAGGTCATTTATCGCTTACCGCCCCGCACGTCCACCGGTGTCCCCAGAGGCTATATCGTGTCAGAGTATAGCCGACGGGATCCGTGATTGATAAGAAGCTAAATCATCATCAGATAGACGCTGATGGGAGCCGGGATGTCATTACGGCAGATTTCGACTGCTTTTGCTCTCCACACCGACTGTTTTTCCTGCATACGCCGCAGCCTGCTGATACGTGATTGGCCAATATTACTTGGACTACAATCGTAGAACGAATGGAAACAAGAACACATGCCGTCCCTAAAATCCAGGTCCCTGCCTACAGATCCTATATTTCTGTGCAGAGTCTGTAAATAGAGATTAGTTTAGACCTAAAACTACAGTCATGCAAAGAGCAATGTTTTCTGTGCATTGACAGACTTATATTGTTGTAGCGTGCTGCATCCTTGAGCTTAAGAAGTCAAGGACAAAAGCTTGCCACTCAGCCCTCCACCCACCACTGTCTCCCTGTCTCAAGTGCAACTGTGTACGTCAAAGATGTCTTCTTCTTGCTCTGCAGCCACCTTCTAGCTTATGCATTTTTGTGCCACTTTTTTTGGTTGGAGACACATTTATTATCACACATGCATGGCTACAGTTGAGCTTCCAACTAAAACATATTGTTTTCACCAGTTTTTTTTCACCATAAATATCACAGTCTGCCTCCAGACTAGAGAGACAATAAAACTCAAAGTGCATATAACATCCCCGAGGAACACGCACGCACAAAGAGGAACGCACTCAGGAGGCAGGAGCGAGGGGGAATTTAGACTGCGGTAATTACCTCTAAACCTTTTATCTGCATCTAAGGAATCTTATTATTCAATTACTGGGACCAGAGTGCCTACTGTCAGCTACCGGCTCTGTAGGTCCCCAACGCCTCACCCTCCCACCCCCCTCCGTTTCCTATATAGCTCTGAAAATCAGCAGCATTCTTTAGCAACACGTTCGCCCCAAGCGTACGCTAATGTTACAGCAGGCCGCACTAACGAACACCAAAAGCTTACAAGTACATAAAAGAAGTCCGCTCCATTGTTCTTAGAAAATCTAATCTGGGAGTGAGCGAAGAGGGTTAGTACGAGCAAATGGACAGAGTGTAGGGAGCGAGGGAGGGGGTCCACAGCGATTAATGCTGTTAATGCATCGCATTAAATCCCTGCCACAGATAAGGGCAGTACACAGGGAGAGATAAGGGGGGGTCTGAAAAGCTTTCAGTCTTTTATCTTTGCCCCATTCTGGGTTTATCAGGAAGTTAAATATAGTATTATGATGTATGTGGAGAGAAAGAGACAAGAGGGGAGAAAAGAACGAGAGGAGACATCTGTGGCAGCGTCAGAAATAGCAGCCCGAGAAGAGTGGGCAGCTTTCGGCACACTCCTTTTTCTCAGCGAAAAGAGACAGCAGGGCCGACTAATCCTCAACAGTGTAACTACAGATCTTCGCAGGGAGAAATAGATGAGGTAGCAGTGAGAAGAAATCTTTCCTCGCTGTAAGTACAGTGTGCTGGGAGTGGGTGGTGGCCCGGTTAGCAACAGATGGATCACAAACCTGTAAAAGCTCTCTGGCTACCGGCCAAACACCTCTAACATAAACACATAACCCTCGCAGGCAGGCCCACTTATACTCCTGATATTTTATTGAACCCTCCTTTGGATGGATGGAGCAGGTTGGAGAAAGACGGAGAAAAAGGGTGGACAGTCTCTTTAGTGCAGCAGGAGAGAGAGAGATTGCATCATCATGTGGCTCTATTAAAGGCTGCGACGTGCTCTGACTGCTGAGTGGCACACGGTGAGTCAGCGAGAAGGACCAGTGGGGAACACACACGCACACAGAGTACCTCTTAACATTTTAAATACACCTTATCACAATTTTAATAATAGAATAGCTTCTGCTTTAGGTTCTGAGTCAAGTTATGTCCTTTTTAGGGCTTTTCTGTGCTCAAGGGCGGCTGTGGGTTACACAGAATGAAGTCACTCTGCCGGACCGACTGTCTTAAGATCGGTACAATAGTTTCTACATTAAGTATGACTCCACATTCCCTACACTTTCACCATTTATCCTGGCTTATATATTCAAGGGATGTTAATTTCTAATTAATCTAATATTCATAGATTTGTTCCCTGACAGTCTTATATGTCAATATGCTTATTCGCTTTTGTGCCAAGTGTAAAATAAGAAGATCATTTCCACTTTCAGTGATCTGTCTGTTAAACATGAAGCCACAGACAGGAGAGGCTTAGGGAGTGTTTATTTGCAGTGTAACCAGCATGATTACCATTACTTCCTCAATGTAATCTATTTCCTGTTGCGACACAACCTTGAGGGATTAATCGAGAAGGAAAAGCAATTTGATGTTGGTCATGAGAAGAACTGATCTGATTGGACGAGCAGAAAGGTGGGATGATAGAACCAAGCAGCAAACTCCGGTGTTAAAAAAAGAAGCCGATGCGGAAGTGCAAAAAAACTGCAGTACCTCGAGTGGCCAATTGAGGCTGGCTCCAGAAAACAAGAAATAACATTACGGCAGATGGGAAAATGCGCATTTTAACAGCTGAAATAAACATGTTTACAGCCAGGTTTTGTTATCAATAGCTAATTTTACTGTTCAAGATAACTGTACGGGGGGTGAATTTCTTAACTTATAACTTTTTATAACTTTTATATTAAGCTCTAAATGATAGGGGCCGGGTCACTTGATTGACAGGAGGATACTGCTGGCTGCCTGCTAGACGTCAACACAGATACACAGTCAGTCAAGAAACCAATGGCTGATGTCACATTATTACGTCCATAATTTATACTTTTTTTTTTTCATGTGATGACCTCAGCAGTTTTTTTTTTTTACTCTTACTGGTACAATCACAATTTTATTTAGGAGATGTATGTAATATATAATAGCTTAGCTTAGCTTAGCTTAGCTTAGCTGTGTCATGAGTCATTCTAGTTTAGTTATGTTTTTGTCTTGTATTTCGGTGTTCAGTTATTATTCCTTGTTTTACCTTGTCACTTTGTCTCCCTGTCATGAGTTCTCATTGTTTAGTTTTGTGTTTAGTGTATTCCATGTTCGGTTCACTTGTCTTTTTGATTAGATCATTTCTTGTTTTACTTTGTCACCTTGTCTCTCGTGTTGGTCCACTTCCTGCCTTTGTATTTCCCGCTTGTTTGATTGTGTGCCCTGCCCTGATTGTTTTCACCTGCCCTTGATTGTCTCACCTGTGTCTGATTAGCCTCACCTCCTAAGTTTATTTAGTCTTTGTGCTCCCCTGTCTCTGTGCTGGTACATTGTCTTTGTCTCTGTCTGTGATAACCTTATGCATGTCTTCCTGTGTTTGCTGATGTCTCGTTTTGGATTTTTGATTTATTAAATCATTTAAATCTGCATCTGGGTCCTCACCTTTTTGGGAACATTGAACCCTGACAAGCTGAGCGCAAAGATTGCTAGTAGGGGGAAATAGTCGGTACAAGCACATTTCTCCAACTGTCAACTGTCAAACAGCTCACATTAGGGTTGGGGTCTGCAAATAACTTTTTAAGGTACCATGTGAAATGTGTCTAGCTGAGAATAGCATTGAAAACCGTCAAGTGCTAAAGAATGGCGTCCATTGTCTGGTTTGATTCATAACCCAATTGACATATTTAGTTTGTTTTTGGTTTGAACAGAACTTTTTCTTCTTTTCATAAATTAAAAAAAGTTTTTGCATCAATAGATTCTGTAAATTCCAACAATATCCAGCTTTTATGCTGCTGTCCCTGTTCCTTTAGACAGATCCATCAATTTGTTCTTATTGTATTCCCGATTTGCAGGATCGGTGAACTTTAAGCTCCTGATGGAAAACTAGTTCTCTTGACTTCAATGTAGTCTCACCGTGGTCTATCTGCAGCTCACTCAGCCGAGGACTCAGGGGATGTAAAGCACAAAGCTAATATGTGGCGCTAACACTCCCTAGGAGCTATTGTGGCGCTAACACTCCCCTACCACTCTGTCTGTCGCTCCGTCCTTTCATCTATACTTTTCATTGCTCCGTCTCCATCGCTCAGTCCCCTGTAATCAATCTCACACCGTTTTATAAGCTCCATTTCTCTAAAGCCAATCTCCGACTTCCAAGTGTTCCGCCTCTTCCTTCTCACTCCATCCTTTCTTTTCTCTTCCTCCCTGTCCTCCGTCCCATTGCTCCTGATATAAGCCGTTCTGTCACACTTGGAAATGAGATTACCGGGGATCCATATATCCACAGACCACACGTTTCATTACATAATGCAGACAGACAGACGGAAAAAGTGATTTTATGAGCATGTGGGTGATGTGAGCATTGTGCATGAATGTGTGTGTTTGTGTACGTTGGATTAAGGTCATTAGAGTTTTAGCCTCTAGATTCGTAGTAGCTTTTGGGAGGAAAGCCAAGCTGTGTCAGTAAATACGGTTTTATACTCACTGAAAACGCACAAACATGCATGCACGCACAAAACCACACACACTGCCCTTTATGGTAAGCAAACATTGCAATTTGCATGCGGGTGAGTCTTCCACTCACAGGTGGCAGTATTGCGCAAGGTTGCCATGGAATACTCAAACCTATATAAATAAACAGCTGAATATTATAGGCCTTTCTTTCATGCATGCAGAACAATATACAGAAGAGTTATCTTTACTGGGCTACTGAGTGAAAATATGTATAAAATGTTGCAACAAGAAAATGACAAAGGTAGAACTGAGGGGAACAGTACAGGAAACAGCTTCTTGGGATATATGTGTGTGGAAGAAGTACAAGACTCTATTTCTCAAGCGAAAGAAGCTGGAAGAAATACTGATTTAATTTTAAATTAGAAGAAATATAAAAGTGCTTTTAGTAAATTGAACTTTAAAAAAGACTTATAAGGCAGCAGAATGGCTCCTGGCAGTGTTGTGTTTTGTTATTCTTTGTATTCTTATTAATACTTTGTGTATTTCTTCTATTCAAGCAGCATTTAATGTTGTAGCTGGTTTCAGTAAAGCTAATTTATATTCTAAGTATAAGTAAGATTCATATTATTGTTTTGGGGAAGCTCAGTTGTCTCAGTAACCAGTAACTAGAGCTATACTGTATATGTAGAAGAGAAAAACCTTTGCATAATCTTAAGTACAGTATTCCCCAAACTCAGTATACCGCACTTTGGAATGAAACCAAGTGAGCACATGATGTTTTTTCTGCATGCTTAAAGGTGTTTGCATGCATCACTGTGTATTTGGTGTGTGCGTGTGTGTGCGTGTGTGTGTGTGTACCCAGAGATCCAGTCCTGTGCAGGCTCAGGTATGCTTTGTCTCTTTCCAGCCCCCCACCCGGCTCTCTGCGCAGGGCGGTGCGGCCCAGATGACCGGCATATTGACGCAGGAAGGAGGGAGCGCTGTGGGAGGCGGGAGGGTGCAGGGCGCACACCACCATGGGCTCTGAGACGCACACGGTGTCGGCGGACAGAGAGGGGGACGGAGAAAAGGAGGAGAATGCGAGAAAAAAGCGAGAGAGTGAGGAGAAAGCCCAGAAAGAGAGCAAACGCAGAAGAGGCAAGAATGAGGGAAAGGGGGAGGAAGAGAAGGATGATAGGGAGAAAAAAAGACAGCACAAGGTCACACAGAGAGCAGACACAGAGAGGTAGCAGAACATGTCGAAACAGTTCAATATGTAGTAGTTTTAGATAAAAGGGTGGGAATGCAAACAGCTGCTGTACTCGTGTTAGAAGAGGAGACGGTTGTGGCACACAGTGTTAGCAATAGCAGAGAAAAGTGAATGAGGCATGAGGCAGGCAGAGTGGAAAATATGTTGAGTCATAAACTGATAAAGACTGATTGTGAAGAACAGAGATAAAAATAAAATAGAGAGACATGCACGAGAAATACGAGCAGAGGCACAAGAGAGAAAAGGACTAGAACAAATATGGAAATCCGTGGGTCAAATTTAAGTTCATAGATAATCAGATGCCATTATCAACACCCTGCCAGCACGCATGTATCATCACCTTTCTTTCACATTCATTCGTATTAATGAATCCTTCCTGCAGAGTGTGGGTGGACTCCACTTGTCACATCTCCTATCTTTCAAATATTCCTTCATTTTCCTCCTCATTGCAAATTCCAGCGTGATACCTAAATTATCAGGGTTAAACGTTTTACTCTAAAATCCTCACAGGATTCACCTCCAGTTACACGAGTCCTCCACAGACAAAGTGGAACAACAGACCCGTGGTCAGCTCTAAATTGCTTCTAATTAGCACTTTGAAAAATGTGAGGAGTATTTTCTTACAGCTCTTTTGCACCTTCTGCGTTTGATATGTAAGGATGTGAGGGTGCTACGAATGGGGAGAGGCAAGAGGAGATGCTAAGTACAAGATGTAGAGCAGCGGTTAAAGTTTAATGTCCCTCTCCTCATCCTTTACATCACTTCCTCCATCCCGCTCCCTCTCTCGTCCTTGCTCCTCCCTGCACTCTCTGGAAATGAACTGACAAAGCCTGAGCTATTAAAGACTAAAGAGGAGGATGTAAAAATAGGAGGAAGAGGGCAGAGATGGCAGCGAGTGAAATTAATGACATAAAGGTGTGGATGCTGAACCGTTGGAGCTGGAATAACATTAACTAGTAATTATGAGCAAACATTATCCCTCCTTGTATCCAAGCTGCAGTGCACCTACACCTAGCTATATTTGAACACTGAGACTTTTATGTTTTTTCTTACTTTCTTTTTCAGTGAGACAAAAGCATCAGCTGATAACAAAAGAATGAGACGCAAACACACATAAAGACAAATAAACCACACACAAACAGACACACACACAGTATTTGTTTCAGCTGAGACCTGTAGTCCTTGAAGATGCCCAGCAGATGGCACCCAGAGTTTCTGACGATGACATTGCTTTTTGCACTTTCACTAGAGTAAATACAAAAATTAACCTATTTAAATATGCAGCAAAGTGATTTTGAATCCACATACGTTCACTTTCAGTCTTGTTGATTAACTAAGGACGTAAAGTGATGCAGTGAAGCAGACGATGAGATGAAGATGATGAAGGTTAAGATGCTTCCCGTGGGTTGAACGGCTCCGGGGATACTTTGTGCGAGTGTGATTTGCGAGTTTGTGGTGCAAATGACTCAATATTAACAGGCGAGCATTTCGAAAACACAGGAAATACTATTTTTGAGATGCTTGCCTTAACAAATACATTATTTCATGGAGTAGCTCGCTGAAAATGGAGTGTAAAAGAGTGTAGGACAGTGCAATGATTACTGCTATAATTTTGCATAACCCTCTGTATCTTCTGCAATAATCAGTTATGACCTCTATTTTGACTCGCTCCGCCTACACCACTATTTGCAAACTGTTTCATCAGTTAGTGCTTCTCTGTGTGCTTAAATAAGCTCCAAATGAACGCATAAGTTCATGACCTGTTGGAGCAAATGACAAACTGCTTCTTAATAATGTGGTTCGCCTGCTCTTGTGTGGTAAGAAAGCAGCCGTAACAGATGTTGGAGTCGAACTAATCACTGTGACTCCTAAGAGGGTTATGGAGGTGACACAATTAGTTTTCATCAGAATGGCAACACACGCTACCTTGTATCTTTTTAAAAGCTTTCTATATCTATCTGTGTCTAACATATATACAAGTTATGCTCATGTCAAATTTGAAATGGGTCATTGTTTGTCTGTGATGGCACGTGCTAAGACGCTTGTGTGTACCTGTGTGTGGGTGCACTTGTTCACGTGTCTCACCATTGTCCCTGGCTGTGGATGGCTCATCCAAGGCCATCTGTTCTGCCAGTTCCGACAGGGAGTCGTCGACGGGCCGAGCGCTACGGAGAGACATGGACAGCCTCCGCTTGATTATCTTCATTCTGTCCATCTTCTCAACAGCACCACCGGGGCCCACGGGCCTGAGGGGGAGAGACAGCAACCAACATTATTATAATCACCATCAGCACCACCTGCATCGCAATCATCATAATCAGGGCCATTCAGGATATTCAGACAGCAACCATTTTCCTTTGATGTCACGCTCCGAGTGGGGAGTTAAAATGCTGTTATAATGTCATATTGCTGTGTCTTTAGGTTGTAAGTTGTATGAACTTAGGGTGTTACAACCATTATCATTTCACCATTTCCTAATAGATAAGCAAACAACAACAAAACTGTTAGCTAGCTATCAAATATGATGTTTAACAAGCTTTAGTCTGTTAACACCTTTCCCATCCAATCATATTACACTTTCAAAAAGTAATGTTCATTCAGCTAACATTAACCATTGGCTGACGGTAGCTAAACAGTTATCAAATAAGAGTTCATGTTAACATTCAGCCACTTCCCAGCTAATATTACTATATATAACAAATATGTTACTCTTATAGCTAGCTATAAATGTGTTGTTCTTACAAATTTACTTTTGTTCCTATCGAATCATATAATACTTTCAAAAGGTAATGTTAGCATACAGCTATCCTTAGCCTTTGGATGACCGTAGCTAAATGGCTCTCAAATAAAAGCTAATGTTAACATTCAGCCAGTTCCCAGTACTATTATCTAGCTGAAATATGTTTTCTTTTTTGACAATCTGTTACCACCTTTCCAATTGAATCATACTACACTTTCTAAAGGTAATCTTAGCATTCAGCTAACATAAGCTGTTGGCTGACAGTAGCTAAGCAGTTATCAAATAAGAGCTGACATTCAGTCACGTTGCTAGCTATCAAATGTGTTTTTACCAGTTTAAGTTTGTTCCTATCGAATCATATAACACTTTTAAAAGCCAATGTTAGCATACTGCTAACTTAAGCTGTTGTCAGGCGGGAGCTAAACATTTATCAAATATGTTGTTTTAACTTGAAATATGTCCTGATGTTCCTCTGGATTTTTACTCTTCACAATTTCCTTTCAGTTGCTGATCAATCAGGAAGTGTTGAAACAAAAAGGATTTTTCAGACCTACATTAATGCGACTAACAAACCGGAACACAGCAGTAAACATTATAACAGTATCCGAGCCTCCCACTGTGAGTGTGATGTCAGAGCAAAATGGCCGCTGTGTAAATATGGTCAAATGTTCTCATTAAAACCAAAAACAGTTGGATCACCACTGCCCTGTTAATCTTCATTGTACTGTGAAACGACTGCAGTGCAGCCTCGGCGTATTTTCTACTGTTCTTTGGTCTCCCGATGATAGTGTTTGCTCATGCAGCGTGTGTTCTCATTGTCATGTATCCCAAGTGCAAACATTGCAGAATAAACTACAGAATGAGAGAGCAGAGACCCGGAGAGACGGATAGAAAGAGAGAGAAAGAGAGCAACAAACAAAAAAATGTGCAAAAAAACATGTAAATGGCTGACTGTGGAGCTCCCCAGAGGTTTCACACGAGAGCAGCTCTCCCAGGTGAGTTATGATTGACGTACATTTCACTTGCTCTTCCATTAACTATCCATGAAGGCAACATATTCAGACAAACTTATCCTATGCCACCAGAATAAGTTCTACATCCTCTGTACAGTAACCATCGCTAGCTGATTCTACAATAGTCCAACCTCAGCTAGTGTCTATGTAGCAACACCAAACACCTCTGATGGAAAGCTAATAAATATATTTTTTGTAGTTACAGAAGAGGTTAAGCATCCAACCCATACAACAAATGGGGGAAAAGCACATCTTGTTTTTCCAGCAGAGTGCTTTTCATATTCACTAATGACCTGTATTTGTGTTGTGTGTTCGCGTGTATCTCTTAATGTCAATGAGCTTTCAAAGTATATATTGTTTAGAGTGCCTCCAGCAGACATTTAGAATCTAATGTGTGTATCTACAGTAACTGTGTCTTCACGTGTGTGTATTTATGTGTACAACTCACTTTGTGCATTGTGTTCCCCTACATTCAGCTTTACTGCCCTGGAGGTAGATGCAGCGATGGAGAGTATTTCTGTCCCCCTTCCACTTCCTGCTACTTCTATCTAACCCATACGGGCTCGGGAGCTGACATGCACAAGCACACACACACGGCACCCACTGCCTTTCTCTTTGTGTCCAACCTTGGAGGCTTCAACAAAAGCCATTCATCCTTTCAGGCCCTCAGTCTTTCAGGCCTATTAGAGACATCCAGCGCTCTGAGGGAATTCAAACCCAGCGATCCTCACCCAGGAAGACTGGCTTTTTTTTTCCCACCAGAAGATGTGCTAAGGCAAGTATCCGTTGCTAACAACATTTCCTCTGCCGATTTACATGAGCGCTGTTTGACGCCGTTTTCACATCCCTCTGATGCGTTGCTCCAAGTTGAAAAAATAAAGTTGAAAAAGGGAACGAAAGGAGAGAGACTCACATTCATTTCATAACATCCATCACCCGTGGATTATCAGTATGGAACGAATCTCCCTCCCCCCTCATTAGCATGTTTTCCCAGACACCACTGGAGGAGAAGCCTGCTCGGACAAGGAGAATGGGTTCTCCTCATGCGACATCACAACTGTCATCTATGAAATTTGGAGAATAAGTGACTCACATTATGAGGACACGGGCGATAATATAAAGCACTGCTTATTACCCAGATAAATGCTCAGCAGTGTTATCATTGCCACACACTTGTGCTCGCGTTCAAGCATGTCCACACACACATACAGACACGCAATAATGACTAATTTCACAGTCTTCATCTTATCTGTGTTGAATTAGCATGAACAGTAATATAGTGGGAATCTCATCACCCAGCAGCTCATAGAGAAACACCACTGTATATCATATGAATTATGCAACATTATTCATTATGTGATGAAATTAAGTGACAACAACTATCCAAAGAAGCAAAAACATTCATTTTATGGAAATATTTTACTCATAACTTTGCTGCTTATAAAGGTAAATGAACTGTGTCTTGAGTAAGTTATATAGTATAAAAAAAACTGTGTCCTTTGGGAGCAGCTATTCAGTCATTCTTCTGGCCACTAGCCTCATCAGTTCTCGTAGTAATTGGGCCGGATTGCTTTTTAAGCTTGGTTACGTAGTCCAAGCCTTCACTTGCACTGTAAACTAGCTATGCTACGGACAACGAAATTATCGTCCAGAGTGCAGAGGATGCTTTTGACTAGGAAACAATTCACAGGGTTTTGGCTCGGAAGCTACACCGGCCCCTTCGTACTTGTAGATAGCATTAGCTGGGCTCTGCAATCAGGAGAACTTAATCTCAATTTTATGAAATGTGAGATATAAACACCAATTTTTACGACATTTTTGCATTGATTAAAGTAATAATCTTTTAAAATTTTCATGCAAATAAATGTCTGTTAAGTCACTATCACCCAATGAGGTAACACATTGGTGATTGAGCTGATGGCCCACTGATGAAAGCCTTTGCATTTTCAGAATTATGGACTGGGTGTCTGGTGCGACTTTAGCAGAAAAAATCACAAGCGGCGCCCAGTTAGTGACGTGTTTTCCATCACCCAGCAGTGGTTGGTCTGCAAGAGAGAGTAGGTGAAGCTAAGCGGCTGTTTTTCCAGTTTCTGCAAGTGTTGCGAGTAAACAGTAATTTACTAGAAAAGAAAAGATCGATGACTACAGGTACAACTTCAAAAATAAGTGACAATCCAATGAAAAAGAAACAAATTCGACGCTCAGATGAAGGCAAACAGTCTGAAGAGGAAAGCGACCGTCAGCGAGGAAAATCAAGAGTTACAACCGGAGCCAACCGTGGACGTCACACATGCAACACTGTCTGGATATCTGGGAAGTGTGCTCCCGCAATTACCATTTATCGCCAAAGGTGCCGCTAAAGAGAACGAAACTGAGATCTTCAAGATTAGCACTTGTCTTTATCTGTTATGTCCGTGACTGATGGGAATTATGGATCGTTTGAGGAAGAATTATTTTATGGTACAATATTTTCTGAGAGCCGTTAAAAAATTTTCATAGTAAGGAAACCAGCTTAGAGTAACAAGTGGAGCAAGTTGTGTGGATTTCGAACAACAATAACATAACAATAAAAAAAGGGCTCTGAATTATGCCTGATCATACCAAAGACTTTCAATATTTGCTGAAATGCTAAAATAGTTCTGTGTAAATAAACCCTGAGCTAGCTTTAATTCAGTTAGTGACAAATGTAAGATATATCCCTGTGTTTTAATGACTCTGTGTTAGTCAAAATAAAGAGAGAAGTGTTCTGAATGTGCGTTGGATGCTGAGTCTTGTCGGGTGCAGATGGACGTGGCAGTGTGAAGAGCTTGGAAGAGGCACAAGTGTGAGTGGGACGGGACATGTGGCTGCAGCATGCGCACGCCACACTCACCACACAGCCAGCAAACCACAAACAACTCTGATACATAACTTCCACTGAACACAGGGACCCACTCCAGATGACGGAGGCCGCTCTCAAACACACTAGAAAACACTTCTACAGTGTTAGTTGTGTTTGAAAGCAGTAGAGTGCACTGTTGATGAATCAACAAGCAGTGTAGCACGGGTAGCGTGCGTGGCTGCGTGGATGTGGTTGTACAGAGGCGAGGTGACACACCCACAAGGAGAAATCATTTTATGATGTATTCAAGACACACATCATTTGGGTTGCGAGGTTACAGGCCCACACTGGACTGGCAGTTTCTGTCTCTGGGGTGAAGAGAAGAAAAGAGATACAGAGAGGCAAAAAGCTGAGATACAAATCAAATCTCCTTATCTCCCTTCTCTCTAAATTTCCCTCTTGAGCACACACACACACTCAGACACACATGCTCATGTCAGCTATAAAAACTCTCAGCCCTCCAGTGATTGGGATGCCACACACTGCTGCAGCGTGTGATCCTTGCCAGCCTTGCTCTGGGATTCCTCTGCCAATGATGCCTGTGCAAAAGAGTGAATGGTCCAAAAGGACCTGAGTCTGCAGAATACACTAGCACCAACACTAGCTAGCTGCAGGTTTGACACACAAAGGGTCAAAAACACAGACGCGGAAACCACATTTATTAGAACAGAAGGGGCGATTTCAACAGCTTATGAGGCTGAAATCTGATTTTGTTTGTTTGTTTCAGTTCTTTGTTTCAAACAAGCATTCCTCTGTGATTCAGTGGCGCACGAATCATGCGCATACATGCACTCACATACAGTGTGGCAGAGTGCAATTGGCACTCAGTGGCACTTCAACACTGCTTGGCGCAGCCTGAGGATGCATGAGTAATGCACAAATCTGCCCAACTACAGAATCCTACACACATCCACACACACTCATGTAAACCAACAGATAACCCAAAAAGTAGTCCACTCTCCATGTAAGCCCAATGGCTCCTCCTCAGCATCTTCTCCGTCACTTAACCTAAATCTCCCAAGTTAGATTAGGAGAGGGAATTATCGAAACAAGGCGGATGAATGAAGTAGCGCAAGACCGCAAAAATGCACGGCGAAAGATGTGAAATGTCACTTTTCAGCCACAAGGAGGAAGGAGAAGGAGGTGTCATTTAGATCTTGGGGGAACTATGGCTCAAGGGGGTCACACAAAGGTCCTTATAACTTCACTTACAACTTGGAAAGTTTTGGCTGAAATCAATATCACAATATTGAAATATATCAGAATATTGAAAGGAATATTTTTCCAATTTCAATTTGAATTGTACCAAGAAAAAAAAAACATCAATGACCCTTGAAACACTCTTACTTATTCAACGGGCAAAACTTTAGACACGTCATTTGGATAAAGTCGGCTTTGAACTATTTATTTGGAAGACAGAATATTATGGATAGATAACATGACCCTATTCATGATGTGACTTAACTGAAAGTTGATTTAGAAAAAACATGAAACAATTGGCCAGACAATTTAGTATTATTATACATTATTATCATTATTTTATGTGGCAAGGGCAAAACTAATTTGTGAGGCAATTTCCTGGTTCAAAAAACATTGCTGTTTGACTTCAGGTTAGTGTACAACTTGGTTACATTCCAAAAAAAAAGACACAGATGTAAGTGCATCCTATGAACGGCTTCTTGTCATAACATTTTGCGAAAATATGGCCATTTATGATGCCTTAAAACACAACAAAGAGGATGCAAAATACAGCAAAATGTTCAACTGCAAAAAACAAACTGTGGTCCAATTGCCATTATGATACAAATAGTAATAACACTGTGGTATAAACGGTAATAACTGGGTTAGTGTTGGCCTGTGATTATTAGTGAGATTTTTCATTCTCAGTGCATCGCAACGTTATTGACAGATGCGCGTGATTTCCAATCTGGACATCCCACACTAAAATGGACATAAATAATTAAGCGCTCAATGATACTCCCAACGCTGCGTTTTCCTACATGCATTAATTGTTCAACCTATGTTAGTGTTAACATACTATCTGCCATCGTTGAACACCCACGAGGTAAACGTCGAGGCTACGCTGCAGGACCGGACTGTCACATTTGCGGACAAGTGAAGGTCCTGACGATATCCCATGTAACTAGACATGGCTGCAGGCAGCGCGCACAGAAGCAGGCAGCATTCAGCCGTCAGATAAACATCACGGGACTCCCAAAACCAAATATGCGGCGGTTCACGTCGGGCCTTGCTGGCAGAGAGATCCCTCTAGTTACCTTCCAGGCCTTTTGCGTTTTCGGTCAGTTCCTCTCTCCCCGTGTTTTCCTGACGCAAGTATCCGGGAGGAGGAGAGTCAGGCAGGGCAAAGAAAAGTTACACATAATCCCGGGCCGGCTCACAAACTCCATGGGAATAAGTCTGGGAAATTCTCTCCGGGTATCCCGAATTTACGAGTGTGGTTCCTGCGTGTTGAGACGAGGAAACTACCGTAAAATGTCAATCATGTTGCTGTAGTGATTTAAATGGCTCCCTTAGCCTATTTGCTATTTCACTTTTTATTTGCAACGGCGCCACTTTAATTTCCACATCACGATCGGGATTTTTTTACAGTGATATTGAAGAGCAGGGATTAATTCCATATAGATACAATACAACCCAATCCTTAAATACATTTGTTTTAACGAGCCGAAAAATAACTCCACCTGCAATGTCAGGTGATAGGACAACCGTAGTTACTGTGACACGCTATTGCCCCCGTTATTATCGCCCTTACATGATCAAAACGTGAAGTGAACACAAACAAATACACCACTGACCTGCTAGTGTTTGTGCTGCAGGAGACTATTGTTCCACTTGTGTATGGTAATCCAGGCGGCACGCTGGGCTGAATCCACTGCGACAAGTTCCTCCAACTACTTTGCCCTTAAACGCACCAGATTTCCTCTTTCCCCGTCAGGTAAGTCTTAACCCTGCGATACAGTGTGTGTCGCAGCGGCTTTTCTCCCGGGTAAGTGCATTGTTGGCCCGTAATAACGCATTATTACCCCTTACTTTCGCTTATACACAGCACCGTCCCGTCCGGTGATGATCAGCCATATCGCTGCTGCTGTGTGGATCCCAAGTGGAAGCGGTGGCGTGATCCCGGAAAACACCGCAAGGGGTGTGTGTGAGTGTATGCGTTTAAGCGAGAGACTGAATGTGTGTGTTTGTATCAGGCTCTCTAACCTCCACCTCCCCCTCCACCTTTCTCTCTCTTAAAGAAAAGGGGGTTAGATAGATTAATTTGGGGGTAATGTCACCGGGGAAATTAGCCTTCATTATACAAGCCCCGTTCCCGTCTAAATATGCACCTCAGAGAAATTCCTTGTGAATAATGCATCGGCTGAAAATTATGGAAATTCAAAAGTATCATCCACCACTGCTTAGCTGGCAACAACATGAGAAGAAATGTAGTCTCAGGATAATTGTCAAGTTTCCCTTGCAGCACTGAAATAGGCTACATTTTAATGTGGTTGTTGTGAGGGTTTAAATTTGATGAGACAAATTACTGGCACGAGTGTAAAAAGCATGATAAATCGGCTCATCTGGATTACATGAATTTTACATCTTTAATACACCCATGTTTCATGGGCCAAGTGAAACGCATATTCCACGTTTGATATAAAATGCCCGCTATCTGTTTCACTACTGTGGAAACCCGATGCCAAGATTTTTACATAACGTGATGTTAATTATTGTTGGTATTGTTTCAAAGTAAAAGTGAAATCAAATAAATGCTTAGTTTTTTCCCCCGGGTATCACCTGGATTCCAAACAATTACGTCAGAAATCACAGATGACACAGCAAACGCAGTTGATGAGGAGAGTCGAGCTGTTGGTCTTTGTCGCCACCTCGTGCTAAAACTGCAGCACGTTTTCATTTAAAGGCCAAATTTTTCACCGCGTATGTAGTTTTAATAAAACAAACTCTGTGGTAACTCTGGGCTGGTTGTTTAAAAAAAAATATATAGACCACATTTTCTCAATTAAGTCTTGTGACTATCTTACAGCAGGTGAAGTAATGTTAACTTATACATGCAGTTACACAATGATGACACATGGTGAGTTTTGAAAAAGATTCTGCCATTTGTTAACATTTAGTTAAATTAAAATACAATCAAGAGATTAAACGGGCACATTTTACCTAAGTTCTTAGTAAAACAGTGATGTAACATTCCCCATGGCTTTAGAGGGACCCAATGGAAAAAATAAGCTACTGATTATGTCCACAAAGGGTTATCTCAGTTTATGCTCACAGCTTAACATTTTTTACTGAAGGCTTTTATTACAAACTGAGAGTGTAGGGCTGAAAAGAAGAGGGCATTTTGTAGGCACAGCAGTCTAATTAAACACACTATCAGTTTGTATTATGGAGACTGTAGGATCCAATACCTTTGAAGATGGACCCATATTATGTGTTGCTGGACTGTTGTCCCATGTAAATAACTTCATGGATGTGCAATACTAAGTTTTATTTCAGAGTATATGCCTGGCAGAGAAGCTTTGTCAATGGAATATTGTGTGCTTCCGGACTTTGATCAACTAACCCTCTTAGGTGACATTGGTTGGTCTTATTATCTTGTAGATTAACATTTTGAAAACAGAAAGCCACCCCTGCATAAGTCCCTACCCAGTAAAAAAACTGGACAAACAAAGCAATTTTTAAAACACATTTCACAAAAAAATTACTTTTACTGAACTACATGGTCAGTCACTGTATCTGCACATTAACAACCTATACACTGTAATTGCACATTTACAACTGTAAAAACCATGGTACATTAACACCTCTACCTCCCTGTAATTTTTGTTTTAAGATATACTGTATGTTAGTTTAATATTTAAGATCTACTTAGGTTAACTTTTCAGATATGTTTATATTTTAGATTAATATAGTTGACGTTATTATCTATTACTGCTGTTAGAATTCCTGGATGTATATATTCCTTTCATTCCTCTAGTGTTAGTGTATTCGTGTAATGTATTTATTTTCTCCTGTGCTGTATTCGCTTTGATAACCTGCTGCTGTAACGCCACAATTTGGGATCAATAAAGTATCTATCTATGTATATCTATGTACCAATGTCTACTACAGAACATTTCCTTGAAGTGAAGTATATTTCCATTTCTGAATATGTACTTTACTTTTGAAAAGCATTTAAATACACATCTTAAATCTTAAATCAGTAATCCAGACCATAATATTTCTTTGGTGTAACCGTTAGAGGCCGCTAACGATCTCCCGTGGTAACAGAACCTCTGACTCCTTTGCAGTCGTTAGCTTCTCTTCTTGTTGTTAGGCAGGTTGTCAGGGGCAGCGCACCAGTCAGTTAGCTAACAGGGGATTAAGGGAATTTGGTTAATGATGACATATTTATTTCTCAGAGAAAACGACTGCCGGTATATTTGCTCTTTCGCTCGGAGCTGCCCTGTTTATTTGGACAAAAACGACAAACTGGACAGTGTCGTTTTTTATCGAAACAGAGAGAGGTTTGCCCCGTAGCTAGCTGCTAGCTAACGGTTAGCTAGGTTTGCTAACGTCAGCTAACTGTGTCCGAAATAAAGACATAGGTAAACATTGGCATTAACGTAACCCAGTAAATATATAACTACTGCTATCATTTGCGGTTTATTTTTATCGAACATGGAAGATTTACAGGAAAGTATAATGGAGCAGGAAGAATACGACGAAAGCGACAAACCATTATCATCACGTTACCGTCCTCCCTTTCGATCCCCTCGCATGCAAATCCAGAGAAGTAATGTCTGCTCTCGCGCTTACTTTGTTGTGGTCATGGTATTCTTCCATGTTTATATCCTGAATGTTATCGGCTTGCTGCTCTATGTGCACTACAACAACGGCCCCGGGGATCTTGTCAGTGGAGACGGGGACACCTCTGCATCAGTCAGTCAGAGCAGGACCCCTTTGCCCAACCCTGCCCCTGCTTCAAGAGAGCTCCATGTGGAAGACCATAGCCAGAGTTTCAGTCTACCTCGCATTGAGGGGATACGGGTAAGAACACTGGCAGACTTTCTACCAGATGATATACAGACGTGTAACACAGTAAAATACGTCAAACGAAGTATAAAATATGGGCACTCATATTTGTTTAGCAGTTAACACTAAGTAACCTTGTAATTTCCCTAACCTGATTTTTGTCAATAAATCAGAATTCAATTAATCTTAGATCTGCATAAGAAGTGTCAATGCATTTAAACCCACATGTCATGAGTATGTTTATGTCTCTCACCCATCTGCAGGTGGGCCATGTTCAGCAGGTGTCCCTTGTGCCAGACAGAATGCATGAAATGAAGACGATCAGCCTAAAACCTCTGCTTTTTGGTAAGTGTACTGCAGTCTTTGGGTATGTGCTGCTATTCGTGAATAAATGGCATGTCATCAGGATTTGGAATAACATTTAATTTTTTTGTCAAAGCCATACAAATATAAACCAGCAATATTTACTTAAAATTCACAGATATTTACATTTTCTATTAAACATCTCTTGTTTCTTTGACCTCCAATTCCTGGGAGACGTAGTGTTGGTACTTTATGAGGTCCTTTTTTAACCAGCTGACTGCACTTTATCTCTTCTATAACCACAGAAGTTCAGACATGATTTGACTAGACCAAGAAGGTTTTTAGTCAAATTCTAAATACTATGTCTATCCTTCCCCTATGTGTAGCTCTTATTTTTACATCTCAGCTCTTTTGCGTTTTTTAACCTAGCACATAATCCTAGCTCCTACATCTATGATGTTTCCATTTACGCGCAGCTGCCATCAGATTCTTATCTCGCCTTTGCCAGGCATAAGCCTTATTCACCACCAGGCGCTCCCCCTGCACCATGCCTGTCACTAGGAAAGTCCCGCCTCGTGGGTTGTTCCTCGTCATATTTCTTACGCAGGTGGCATCCCTCTCCAGCCACAGTTCGATGCGGGAGCGGATCTGCCCACCTAACAGGGGTCCGTGCTTCAGAACGTCCAGTTTGGCAGCCAGTGAGAACTGAGACAGGCTTACGGGACTGTACTTAAGCCGTGTGAGACGCAATTTCACAACTGGGAAAGAAGCAGATTAAGACAAACCATGATTGGCATTTGCTTTATAATGAGCAGCACCAGACAGAAGAGAAGAGGTGGTGGAATATTGATTTTTACCAAAGTCACTCCTGCAGAAGGTCTCCAGTGTATCTTTTGAAGAGGAGGCCTCCTCCAGCTCACAATCCCGACAGCTTGCTTGAGGCACTGAAAGAGTCAAATCATATATTACATTTTGTTTAATGAAGTCAACTGGAGCCTATGTGTATATTTTGCGTGTTTCTTACCTCTACGGCCTCCTGTGTGAGCAGTACTGTTACTGATTGAGGAGATACACATTAGATGGTCTGCAGGATACTGATCACAGCGCAGAATTTCTGGCCAGGGGTAGCCATAACAGCTCATGATTGGTGCACAGCTGTCCCGTACAGATTCACACAAACTCCTACAGGGTGATATAAACCTGATAAACAAGAGATGGAGGGGGTAGTAGTGGGTAGATGAAAGGATTAGAATCAGTAGTTTAGTGGCTTTTAACAAACAAGACTTGATTAGATTTTCGTTTTTGTTTGTCTGCTTGTTAACTGAGAGGTGCTAATTTGATGGAAAGTAGATTATTGTGCTTTGGTGGCTAGGTTTCTGTGTGAAGATCGCACCTTTCCTCATTGACTTGAACCAATTTGCATTCAAATGACCCTGCTCCCATGTAACGCAATCAATAATCACTTTTTCCCCCCTGCTAATAAAGCTGTTAATCTAATTAATGCTCAGGTTTTATACTCAGATCCTTGCTATAAACATTTTGCAAAAGGTTTTACGATATATGATTAAAAAAAAAAGCTTTTTGTCAACTTACCTGTCCAGGCAAATGGGTGCAAAGAGAGAGCAGAGGAAGATGCGGGCATCAGGGTGGCACTCTCTGGCAAGTAGTGGCAACCAGCTGGCACTCTGCTGTACAGCCTCAGCAGGAGACTCGTGGCCCAGCAGGTTAGGCATCCTCATGGTGTCATAGCCAATGTTTTGGCACAAAGCCATTCCCGATGGGATAGGGACACAGCGAGAGGAACTGCGAGGCTCCCACAGTCCACCCTCGCCTATAGAAAGCATGGAGCGGATGCCAGTAGTAGTGTCAGGGTCCCCCCACGCCTCACCCTCCTCTCTTGCTGCGGCTCCTGGCCTTGAAACACGGGTATCTCCAAATCCGGTTTCAGCGTAGCCGTCGATACTCACCCTGTCCCCGCCTTTGTCCTTGACTCCAGATCTCACTCTACCCTCAGTCCTCGCTCGTCCCTCCAGCCCTGCCCTCCCTCTACCAGGACCAAGCGCTATTGTGCTACTAGGCCCAGCAAGCAGAAGGAGAAAGAGTAGGCAGGCTGAATAGGAGGACTTTCTGGGGATAAAAATAGGGCACGGCACAACAGTCATCCTGCGACAGAAGATGGGGAAAGTGGACTAATCCTGGAGTGTGTCTCTTAACTGAATGAAGACCCCTGGTTGAGAGGATGGCAGAATAGGTGTATTTATAGTGGGCGGTGATTACATTTGCATAGGAAGGGGTAAGGGGAGGTGTAGAGAACAGAGGCAAAAAGGGTTGGAGCTCACATTAAAGTGTTATTACAGATGCAAATGCACTTGCCTTTATGAGCAGATTTAAGTGTGTTTGACAGAGCTCAAGATTAATAAGGTGGATGATTGGTCATTTGGATACTTTTGGCTGTCTGCCATTTCCATCCCCACAGCTTGAATTGAGGAACAAACTGGCCCTCATGTAGTGAAACTCCTCCACCCTTTCCATCCCGCATTTTCTGCCAACCCACACCTAAGAATGCTGTCCTGCCCTAACCTCTGTTTTTTCCACTCATCTTTTTTTTTCTACAGCTGCTGATAATGTAATATGTTAATATTAATAATATAATATATTTTTCAATACTATGTTCGTATTTGCCATATTTCCTTGTCCTACATCTTTAAAGAGGAGTTTAGGGCTGTTTTGATGTCTGATGTTTTACAGACCACTTAATAAAGCGATTAATTAAAAAAATAATCAGCAGATATATCAATCCCTTTGAATCATTACTTGTCTGTAGTGGGCACTGCTTGTGGGTTTTTGTGTGTATGAACTTGTGATTAGGGCACAAACAAAACTGGTGTGGTCCTGCTGTGTCGCCATGGCCTGATTCCTGTTCAGACAAGCAGGTCACTTCCTTTCCGGGGGAGAGACAGTGTTGGGAGGGAGAAGAGGGAGGCTCAATCCCCCTTTATTCGTATCAGTTATCCAGATTAATGAGGCTTGACTGGACAATAGGAATTAACCAAGTGGGTACAGTGTCAAAGACACGGGTGACAAACAAGGTCCCTACTGTACAGGCAGCCAACCTGCCGGAAGCCTTTTATTAAGAGGGGAAATGACTGACAGACATGGATGAATTGCTGGAAGAGAAAAGGAGGGTACCACAAAAAAATTGTGCCCTCAAACTTAGGTCTAATTAAATTCAATAAATGTGTCCAACAGAAACAACAAAATAGACTTTTTGCTGGCGTGTCTTATTGAGAAGAAAGAAGTAGTTGTAAAGGAGAATGAGTATACATGCTCAGATTCCTACACTGCTTTTACGTATTAATATAAGCAATAATTGACTCCCAGAAGACAACACTGTTTCTGCTCTCCTCTGGAAGAAGTCACAGTTGTTTGCCATTAAACCTGCCCCTGGGATAGGCTATACTACAAACAGCTCTCTGGGGAGCAACAAAGGGGAATAGCTTGTACTCATTACATACAGTCTATATATACAGTCATTAAAGAGTTCCTGTGCTTAACACATGCTAGATTTATAATTAATTCGCACAACATTATAATAGTGTAATTGTGTTTTTTTTTCATCACATTTAACAGTGATGTGATATAAAGATATTTAGCAATCTGTTCCCATAATCTGGGTTATTACAGCATCTTTTATACATTCTGATCATGCTAATATTAGCACACACTGATCAAACTATCTCAAAATTGCACCTTTGCAATAAAAGGCTTTGTTTGGTCATCTAAAGTAATCTGTTTAATCTGACACATCAAGCCATCACTGTCAATAGAGATCTTCTAATCCACTTAACAGACAGCCGCTCACCCAACATCTCAGGTGTGCAATAAAGTGGTGCGTGGGAGATTTAGACTTATAGTAATGTTGGTGGTGTGAATCGTCCGTTGAACAGACAACGTTTCAGTTTATATGCTTTTTTTAATCATTTAGTGGCTTCATTGTTACCCAATCATCGTGTGTAATCTGCATGTGAATGTGTGAGTCATTATGCTCTGTAGTTAATCTGGGAACAAACAAAGAATGATAGCCACACTTTGCATGGTTTTGATTAATGTCTCATTGTCTCCAAGGCACTCTCTTTAATAGGCTGTGTGTCCTTGATCCTACATCTAATCTCTGGTAGACTAAGGGCTTGCTGGTATCATGATGGACCTTTAATTTCCTTAATTGCATATTTGGTCACAAAGTTGGTTGTGATTTCAAAAATCAGCCATTAAAATAAGTTGACTTATTTCACATTCTACCAGGGATAGTCTTCACACACACTGGAAAAACTTGATTTTAAGTTTAAGATTTAGGTAACAAGGCAGCAATGTGTCCTAACTCTCGCTACTGTCTTTTCCCTCTTCCTGTTAGAGATCCCTGGCTTCCTGTCAGAGGAGGAGTGTCGTGTGGTGGTGCAGCTGGCCCAGCTCAAGGGTCTGATGGAGAGCCAAACAACAGCACTCAGCCAGGGACAAGAGGAGTCAAACCAGCCACTCCTTTCTCTCAGCACAGAGGAGGTCTTCAGTCTGTTGGACCTAAACCAGGACGGGCTGCTGCAGAAGCAGGAGGTGACAAGATAGGGATCCATATTCCTGCCAGCTTCAGAAGGAAAATTGATTTTCAGAAAAGTCAATTACAACTTAAAATAAATGAAATTCAGTGTTGCAGCATGTTGTGCATTTTGCTGAAATAATTCTGGTCTTTCCTGCAGATTGTGAGTCACTCACGCTCTAGAGATGGAACTTGGTTGAACCCAGACAACTTACGGCAGATACTCACCGGTCTGGAAGCTTGTCCAACAGGTTAGTGCCCCTGTGGTTTGTGTGTTTTTGTGTGTCTTGCCCTGAAATGGAATAGGTTTAAATTTAATTTAAAAAGATGTTTAAATGTGCAATTTTAGGGGCGCTGGCCGAGCTCAGTTGGTAGAGCAGGCGCCCCATGTAAAGAGGCCACAGTCCTCGACGCACTGATCACAGGTTCGACTCTTGGTCTGCCGATCATTTGGTGCATGTCACCCCCCATTCTCTACTCCCCACATTTCCTGTCTCTCTTCATCTGTCCTATATATAATAAAGGCAAAAGCCAAAACTCAACTCAAATTTAACTTGTATCATCACATCGAGTCAAAGTGTTGTTGAGAGTCAGAAAAGAACATCTGACCTTTTCACTTCTTACAGCCAAAAAGCAACCAAAATAACACGAGAGTATGAGGATGCAATTGTCCAGTTGCTCCTTGAGGCTGTCTGCTACAACTGCTCCAGCTCTTTGGCTGCTGTAGCACTGCAAAAGCCAAATCATCTGCTTTTGCAAACGCTAGAGTGATAGCTTGATATCAGGCACAGTCGTAACTCATTACGCTCGACATCCATCATGAGTTAATTTGATGTAGTTGGCAGATTTAAAGGTCAGACCCAGGCAACTGGATGTTTTTGGAATTACAGTGCGTTGCTTCATTGCAGCAGTGGGTAGAATACATATTTTGTGTCAAACACTCTATTTTCTATTCTTTGATTAGCGGAGATATCTTAAAATGCAAGAAAAGTTGAACAAAGTGGCCAAATATTTAGGCCAACACACAATTACTACTATTCCTTACATTTTTGAAGTCGGTCAAAGATGAGCATGTCAAATTCATCAGCGTAAATAATGAATCTGCTGGACTTGTTT
This sequence comes from Semicossyphus pulcher, assembly GCF_022749685.1. NCBI lineage: Eukaryota > Metazoa > Chordata > Actinopteri > Labriformes > Labridae > Semicossyphus > Semicossyphus pulcher. The sequence goes on from NW_027211637.1 coordinate 18,704,443, forward strand.
CCAGTGGTTGTGTACTGGTAAGAGTAATTGGCTGGCAGGTGGCTGTGATTGCGTGCGAGTCTTTGTGAGTGGCAAGGCCGGAAGAGGAGTGACACTGTTTTGACCTGCTGCCATTGTGCCAGGCGTTGTACACATCCCAGTCCGGATGTGCCTCATCCTATCTCATTAAAAACTGATTATTCTCCAACCCCTTTTTCCTAATTCCCCCCCCCAGATCCCCTGTATCACCCCCACCCACCCCACTCTCCCTCTTCCACACTCTTTCGTCGACCCACCACCCCCTCTCTGGCTGCCTCCTCTCTGCCACCCCAGGGCTATTGTTGCGGCTGGGGCGCGGTCTCTCAGGGGAGCTGATGGGGGGCAGACATTCATTCAGCTGAGAGTAACAGCGTACGGTTAGACACAAAGAGGGAAATATTGGAGGAAAAGAGAGGAGGGAGGCTGTTATAGTCTACTGTTTATCTGAGAGTTTGAGATTACATGAAACACAACTGGAATCATGATACTGCATAACTGAATTACTAGTTTAATAATCTCCCAGGGCTCCGTTCATATCTGTAGTTAGGAGGTTAGATTTTTGCTGTATTCCCTTAAGTGTTCCCAGATGCATAACAGAAGAAAAATAGTTAACTAAAGGTTTGTGTTTGTGACAGGGATGCTGACCTTGGAGGACTTCAGGCGTGTCTATGACGTGTCCCAAAACCCAGGACAACAGCGAAGCGGGAAGCTGCGTAGTCAATTCAAACAGAGAAGCAAACACACATGGCTTTACCAAGGCCAAGGGTCTCACCATGTGCTGCACACACTCAGGAACAGGTGAATAGACAAGCACACATACAAACACTTTCTCGCACTCTTACAGTTGTGAGTTATAACATGCTTTTATTTTGCCCTGTTGTGTCCTTTGCTCAGATTAACCAGTCTGACACGTCTGCCTTCTGCTTTGGTTGAGCTGAGCGAGCCGCTGCAGGTGATACGCTATGAGCACGGAGACTTCAGTAATGCCCACCATGATAGCAGTCCCTCTCTTTCAGAGACGACCTGTGCACACACACGACTGGCTGGGAACACATCTGCTCTCACAGAGGTCTCTTGCAGGTTAGTTTTTTGTGTATTCTGTTTGATTTGTCTTCTGTTTTCTTTTGTAGTAATCGGTAATCCAAATTAGCTTTTTATTTCACCACTCTGATTTAAGATGTTTATACAAATAGTATAGTATGTAGGTCTGATAGTAAATATTGTTGTAGATTTACTCATATTTTGGTGGAATGGTTTGATAATTGTTTTAGTTTCAAAAATATATTTTTAATAATATTTGATATCACATTAGTGTTGGTGCATAAACAAAATAATGTCACTCTTGAGTGTAATGCCTAGACCCCACAGGATCCGCATCCGTCCCAGAAGCGTCCCTCCACTCTGCTCCGCTAAAAATATGCAAGTCTATATTTGACGGAGGCCGCATGTGTCAAGCTGAAAAGAGCAGATCCTTCCAAACAGGAAGTTAGACAAGAAAACAGCACAGAACATCCGGTCAATTCAAAATAAAACACCATGTACCGACTCCCGTTTTTAAGTAGTTTTTAATTAAGTAATATACTCAGCCATGGTAGAAGCACAAAAATCACAGAATGATATCCACATGAGCAGATACTCAACCTCGGAGGTGCAGACTGAACTATTGTTTGTGTGTTGCTCTGATGCTATCTCGTGATTTGGCATTCCTGCATGATAATGTAGTTCTCTTGCGATCTCGTGAATCCAGCTGCTTGGGCCAGCGCTCTGCTGCGCTGCGGTCCAGAAACGCCTCCTGTTGGGTAGGGTGCATGCCGTCTGGCAGACCAGAACCGCGGCCCACACAGGACGCAGCTGACGCCTGGACTGTGGCGTGTAAGCGTTAGGAGACCATTTTTTTCACTATTATCTGTATCTGTCTTTTTAGGTACCTCACCATGTTATTCTACCTCAGCTCTGTAGAGGAGGGTGGTGAGACCACCTTTCCTGTGGCAGATAACCGTACATATGAAGAGCAGGTGAGTGTGCTTGTTTTCACAACCCACAACCATGAAACAAGCAGAGCCTCTTTTCTCTCTGCCACTGAAAAATGATGATTACTGTACGTGACCTGAGTGCTGCTGATAACACGCAGACAGTGCTGACACATGACAAGGAATCTGACACCAAAGTAAACACAGTGTTCCAAAATAAATGATTAGACATGAGCTGTTTACAGTTTTTCGTGTTCTAGGCGCTGGTCCAGGATGGCGTCGATTTGACAGACACCCAGGAGACATGTGGCAGAGGGAACCTGAGAATGAAACCTACTGCCGGGACAGCCCTCCTCTGGTACAACCATCTCTCCGATGGTAGAGGTAAGAACAACAGGCTTCATATATATAATTTATATATCCTGTATTGACTTGGTTTCTTCTGTTGTAGGAAACGGTGTAGATCTATATCTTAAGCTATTTAAATGCTGGTCAGTTACAGCCCAGTGGTCCTTACAGAGGGCACAATGACAACATTTTGGATTCAACATAACAAAGATAGAATCTTTTAGTTCTTAAAACATCCTGCGTTATCTCTGAAAGTTCTGAAATGCTGTTTATATTCTCCCCAGGTTGGATGGGAGAGCTGGATGAGTATTCCCTCCATGGCGACTGCCCGGTCAGGCGTGGGGTGAAGTGGGTGGCCAACAGCTGGGTCAATGTGGACCCGGACCACCAGCAGCAGGCCCGTTACCAGAGACTAGTTGCAAGAAGGCATCAAGCCAAGCCGGGCATGGAGGAGCATTACCAACCCCTCTCACACAGCGACCTCCACCAGGATCTATAGCCTGGCCTCTGTAATGACAGGACAGGGTGACCATCATTTGAAAAACGAGACAGTCTTTCATTGATGAAGCCAGTGAAGAAATGACAGATCTTCCCCTAATGTCAGATGCCGTCTTTGAAATGAAAATTGCACAAAAATCATTCCAGTTATCTTCTCCTTTCAGGAAACCTGTCTCTAAAGCCAATGTTTGGATACCCACATTTTATTAATTTATGAGCCTCTTGAGGAAAGTTTTGACTTTTTAAATATTACAAAGTTTCAGGCAGATGCTTTTGTTTTCTCTCATTACATTTATAATGGATAAATAACAAATGCATATGAATTAAACAGAGTGAATGCAATTCTCTATGTAATCATGCCTTAATGAAAATACAGATTATTCATTATAACTACTACATTATAGCTACATAAGGTTATCATGATGCGGGTTGGAAAATATGCAGTCATGTTTAAGAGATAAGTCTGTTTACCTGCCTTCCATTAAGGTTTACTTGGCATCTGTCAGTGTTACTTGTTACTTAGATAAAAGCTTTTTTTTTACAAGCCATATCACAATCCTCATCAATGAATGTTATCATTTATGTCTGTTCTGTTTTGTTTCCAACGTTTATTGTAATATGTTATTTAATAAGGGGCAATATTGCCTGATGATTGCTTGTCACACTGGCTTAGGGAGGCCAGTCCTTCAGGTTTAATTCAAGTTTTGTGTTTCTTTTCCTCACAACCCAAAAATATTTAATTCTCTGAAAGTATTTATTTGAGTGTTATTTATTACTACTATTTATTGGTTTAAGTTAAAGGACTGCATATTTATTACAGCTTGTTGCACAGAATCCGTTGCTGTATATTACTGTTTGTTCTAAGTTATAAAATATATAAAGATATGATGTTTTATTACAAGTCTTGTATGTGTGATCATTCACACAAACCTGTTAATATAGATAATGTCCACTAGATGTCGCCCAACCACATCTAGAGCGATTTATGTAAGTCAAATATGAACTAGGTTTCTATTGTGGGGCTATAATTGACTGCTGCATCAACCTTTCAGCGTCAGTTCCTTTGGGTCCACTCCATTAACTCTTTGTGATATTTTTACACACCTACATGCCATACTAATACGTGACCAATCAATCGTTTCACAACATTGATTTGAGTGGGAAGGGTGATGTTGAAGAAACTCATCTGCAGAAAACACACAAAATACACCTCAGTACTGTTTACGACAACTCATTGTAAAATAACAGTAAATTCATTGGTGGGTCAACTAGAGCCCCTTCACGCCCCCGTGGGCACCCCAAGTTGGGAACCCTCCATTCGGTTTCTCTCCGTCTCATGGAGTAGATCAAACTACCAGAACCCAACGCTGTCAGACAGCTGGGTTAATGGGTTATTTATCTGCAGTTATTTGCGTGTTTTCAGGTCAAGGACGTGTTCGTGCAGCGTTATAAACCCATCCTTGTGACTCCTCTCATTTTGACTGCTGCTGATGCTGTGCGCACCGCACTGTGGGCTGGCCTCAGCCAATCACGTCAGCCGACGGCGGGAGGAGGCGGGGGGGAGCGTCAGTCCCAGCTAACTGACCGCGGACCTGATCGCATTCTTCGTCTGTCGAACCGCGGCATCACGTACAGGTTCATAGACTTCTGACTGGGCTTTTTTTTAAACCAAAACATCTTCACCTCAAGGCACAGTATTATTTTCATTTAACTGTTATCCATGAGATTCTTCAGGCTTACCTTCAAGTGCTTCGTCGACTGCTTTTGAATCTCCTTTGTCACCGGCTGAACTGACTGCGGCGCCTCGTGAACATTTTTCCATCTCTTGGCTGAGCTGAGGGGTTCCAACGTGTGATCATCATAAAAACTGAGATTTTATTTATTTCAAGAGGGCGAAATAACAAACTCAGAAAATCAAGGAGACAACTGGAGCTCTGCATACTGTGGCTACATCTCTCTGTCTGCCTGTCTGAGCCCGCCGGGTGCCTTTTTTTCATCCAGGCACATTAAAAAAAACTTGAGCAGCCCCTGGCTAAAACCAACAGCCAGCAGCCTTGCTTTTTAAACAATAAGATATAATTTTGTGCCGCTTCCCTACAACATGTCACCTGAGTTGGAAGAGACCAGCCAAGGTGAGTAGATGCTGAATGACCTCCACTGCTTAATAATGACTAGGCCTAATTATTTACCAGCTGAAACATAAGCACATGCTGATGAATGAGAGCATCCTCATGCTGCCTGAGCAACTGCTTTGACGTTATTCTTTAGAGAGAAGAGCAACTCCACTCCAGCTGCACTTTACCTGCCTCAGTCTGTGTATTTCTCATCACAGTATACAAACACTACACACTCCAGAGCTGAATCAACTACAAAGAAGTCATTTTGAGGCTAAATATGGAGCTGAACAGGTGTCACTCACACTGCTGAATACAATACTTTACGTCAGTTTCATTTAAGTATCATCATATAACTTGGTATGGCTTGTAATATTAATTTAATTATATTAAGGTATAGACCCTACTTATGCCTTAATGAAACATATTTTCTTTTGTCTTAACCTAACATGTGATCTGTTTTGATCAACCTTAAATCATCACGTGCATCTCTTCCTCAAACAAATGATCCAAACGCACAGGTATCCTCATCTTAAGTTGCTCTATGGACCGCACACATCCCTCACCTTCCTCACTCTTTTCCCCTCCACTGTTCACACACCCCCTCAAACTGCTCTGATCTGGATTCAGCTGCCTTTGCTTTGCATCCAGCACACAGCGGCTGACTGATATGAAATGGCACTAATGAAGTGACACGTTGCTCTCATTTGCGTTCAGCGTGTCTGTGTGCATTCGTTCCACAGCGTGTATTGTGGAATAGAGGAAACAAAAGCTTCGTGGGAGACGGGGGGAGCTTGAGATTTACCTTGAAGCGTGTCTGTGCTGTGTTGTACCGCAGCACACTAATCATCAGTCTGTCTGTGAGACAGGCAGAGAGGATGAACATCGGGGGAGGGCTTAGTGATGACAGTACAACTGCAACAAGATTTTAGCCTTTTAGACACACAAATAGATCTAGAAAGTGTAAATGATTGGATGTATTTTAGCTCTATTAATGCTGAGTGAAGGTTTTGATAATTAGTTCAGGTTGGGATGAGGCTGTATTGCAATGAATTGAAACACAGTCGTCTTCTTTCATTCAGTGCAAGTCTGATCCAGCGGTTCATCTGTCTCTTGTGCTGCTAGCATAAACATATTTCCCCCAGAGTGAGTCAGACATACTGTTTGTTGTTGTCTTAACTCTTCTCTTTATCTCTGTCTCTCTTCCTTCTAATGAAACTCTTGTTCATCTTTTCTGTCCAGGTGAAATCACTCTCCCCCAATTAGAGGCCGGGACCTTGTCCGAGGAGGAGGGCGGGTCAGCTCGCCCCCTGGTACCTGTGCCCGGAGCGGGTCCAGGGTGTGGTGGTGCGGGCGGAGGGGCTGGCCCGCCGCAGACCCAGGACGGGGCCGCAGCTGGGACAGGAAATGGAGCTGTTGCAGTTCCAGCGGTGGAGAGAGAAACCTGGACCAGACAGATGGACTTCATCATGTCGTGCGTGGGCTTTGCTGTCGGCTTGGGCAACGTGTGGCGGTTCCCTTACCTTTGCTACAAGAACGGAGGAGGTGAGCTTCAGGAGCAATATGTAGAAAATGCAGCACAAGGAACACACAAGGATTCTTGCTTTAAAGTCTCTTAAGCCCTAATTAGTACTTTTGATGGATGTTGCACACGACTATAACATGTTTAAGATCAAGCAAAAGGTTGTCCAGGACTCCAGATTGAAAAGTTAGTCTGTGTTATAACACAGTCATCATTCAAACTATTCCATTAGTGGATTTTCTGCAAGGTTCATGACTTCTTTTCAGTCTGATCCAACCTTGTTGATTGCAATCTGGCCAATATCTGTGGTGTAATCAGCCACAAACATTGCATCAATAAATATTTGCGCTGTGAAAGTCGGATATAAATCCAGGTATAAAGTGCAGAACTTTAGTAGGTTTGCTTGCTAGTGATTGTGTTTAATGCTGAGCTGAATTCAACAAAATCATTCTGACTTCTTCAGCACTACATAAAAGTAATTAAATGAAATTATGGGTGAATATTAAAAGGTTCAGCTGTAATGTAGTCATAAGACACATTTTCATATCTTGTTCAGGTGTATGATTTGGATAAACTCAAACACTCCTGACAGTTGGTAGGACGACAGTTGAAAGCAGCATGGCGGGACGTAACGCTGACAAAGCAGGACCTGCGTGGCTGCGAGCACGTAGCTGAAAAGCTGTGCCCACCCACGTGGTTTCACTTCATATTATAGCTGCCTGTTACTCAACAGACGGACTTAGTACAAGTTGACCTGCAGTGTTCCTGCTGCTCCCTCATTGTCATATGAGCTTATTTGCATCGTTGTAAAACTGTCCCTGCATCCTCTCCTTATTCATGTCTGCCAACTTGTCCTGAAGTAACCCGACCTCCTTCAGCTTTTGGCCTTGACTTTCCCTTATCTCTGCCCTACCCACTTCTCTATTTTTTTATGACGCGTTCCAATGAAATGATACTAAATGTGCGGCTGTGTATTTGTCAGTCCAGCCCTCCCTCTATGCGTGTGTGTGTCTTGTGACCCGTGGCTCTGATACCCACCTTCTGGTATCGTATAACAATGGCCTGCCTCACACAGTCCACCCCCTGTGCTCCTGCCCAGCACTCATGCAGCATACAAAGGTGCTCTCTCCCGCTCTCCTCCTGATAAGGAGGCATATGGACATGTCACACAATAACCGTCCTGTGACTGTGCCCGTCCTTTCCTCCCCTCAGCGTCAGCACAGCTTCATCCTCTACAGTGCTTCATTTAATGTCTTTGACTGACCCAAGGTACACGTTGCAACGCAACAATGGTATCAGATTAGGGCTTTGGCTCTTAGCCGGTCCTGCTTGGAGACAGTAATAGAGAAATGTACTGTAAATTAATGCTCTCCAAATCTCATTTATTTGTACCTCAGCTTATAGGCCTGATTTGTCTGGTTATGATTAGAGAGGATTTCTTTAAGCTTATTAAGGATGCAGTTTCTCCATGATTTGGCTAAAATGTTGGGGTATGTATGCACAAGCATTCTCTCCATTCATTCCATTCACGCCTCCCATTGCATCTCTCTCTCTTCTCTCTGTGTCTCCCTCGCTCTCCCACCCCTTTCTCTCTTGGACTCGCACTCACGAATGTTCCCTTATAAGGCTGCAGCCCTCTGCTCTCAGAGAATGACATAAAGCATGATTGACTGAATGAGGCACAATTTGTCAATCAATAGCACCGGCACAGAGCCGACCAGGTCGATGCCTTCATGTGTCACTTCTGTATTTGTTGGACCTCCTCTAACACAACGTTGTCCCAGTTTTTTTTTTCTGCCTCCTGTGCCTGTGATGTATCCATCTTTCCCTCCTTTCTTCTTAGCCTCGCTCTGCTCTGCGTCACAGCTGGTCATGTGACTCCCTCCCATCTGCGCACTGTGGTGCCATCAACCAGTTATGTTATTATTTAAACTAAATCGTTGGTGTTGGATTTAGCGACTTAAATGTTTAATTCAACCTATTTCCTATTGTGTATTGCTGAGCACAGCAAGCTTCTCTTACAGTATGAGATTATATATGGAAACACAGAGCACTGACCAAATACTCACGGCGAAATTTAACAAGTCCTAGACGTCTCTATCAAGTCTAATTACTCTTGTTGGGGTCTGTTGTCTTTTCCTGTCTCCATCTGATCGTCATCAGCGTCTGCTCCCTGCAGCTTTCTCGTTCAAGGACAATACTTGCCAAAACTGTCCAAACACTTTTGGAATGAGAGACAATGCGGCTGTCTCCCACATACACTCAATGCTTCTCTTATCTGTGGCCTTGTCTGTCCTCCTCTCCGGCTTTCCCTCTTTTGCCCTTTATTGCCTCCTCCTCCTCCTCCTTCCGACTGCTTCTTGTTGTGTCGAGTGCTTGATTAGGAAGGAACAGCAACGCCAGTGTTTGTGCAGCTTGTGTCCTTCAGAACTTGATTAACATGACTTTTAACTCAGATTTTCTACATTTGAAGTGTTGTTAGTTTTAACTTGACCTCAAAGAGCTGAGCAGGACACAATTATTGAAGTTGTATTAATAACTTAAAGCAATATAGATGGAATAAGTCTTCAAGCCCCCCTCCAGTGAGAATCAAGTGTTTAACCTTGTAAACATCTCCATGTGGTGTTTTTCATCTGCTACAAGACATATCAGGGACAGGACAGTTATTATTTCAAGCAGAGCATTTTATATGTCATAAAACATGACTGGAGCTGCTCTTTAATGTAATATAATTATCTTATGTCTTAAAGACGTTGATTATTATTCCTTTTATAATAATTACCCATTTAATTTTGGTGTTAATTTATCAGCACCGTTTGCACTCTACATTTGACTATTATCTATTGCCTCCTGTAGAAATGTTGTGTTTTTTAAATAATGTATATATTTATATCCATAGGCCTGTACATAGCAGCTTAAGTGTTTGTGTTACCTTTGTTGAGCTTGTTGTCCTTGTTTTTAAGCTTAGGGTAGTATTTGTGAGTCTGTACAGTTCCTTGTACATGCACACATACTTGGCCAAAAAGACTGATTTTGATTTTCAGAAAAAAAATATTGCCAACTATTTTCTTCTTTTTTCTTTCCCAGTCTCCTTTGATTTAACGCACTTCAAACATGTAACAGATGATCAACAAATGAGACATTTGTTTTATGCCTCATGCTCCCTTAAAATACTTACATAAAAAAACGTACCATTTTGATTTCCCAAATTACAGGGGTAAGACTCTGTGGTACATAGTGACTTATACTATTATTTTTAAGGCAATAAACCACTCAAATATTATGCATTCACATTAGTTATATATGTGTGTGTTGTATGTTGCAGGGGTCTTCCTCATCCCCTACCTGCTGATCGTGTTCATCGGAGGTATCCCAGTCTTCTTCCTGGAGATTGCACTGGGGCAGTTTATGAAGCAGGGAGGGGTATCTGCCTGGAACATCGCACCCCTCTTCAAAGGTTACTGTCACATGTGAATATTGCTGTGAAGAAGTCGTGTCATAACCTCTGATTTGTTAATAACATTCCAACTTGCTTCCTCTCTCCTTTTCCGTCAGGTCTCGGCTTGGCCTCAATGGTGATAGTGTTCTTCTGTAACACCTACTACATCATGATTCTGGTGTGGGGCCTCTACTTTCTCTTCCACTCCTTCACAAACCCGCTGCCCTGGGCCACTTGCGGACACCCCTGGAACACCCCCAACTGTACACAGGACTTCCGCCGCGCCTGCCACAACCGCAGTGCTGCCCAGTCCGCTCTACCGTCGCCTGCAGCCACCCCCTCCAACCTCCTTGCCTCCACCACGTCCCCGTTGAACCTTTCTTCTGCCCTGCTCCTCCTCAATGGCAGCTGCTCGGAGGCCGAGGGCATGCGGTCCCCAGTCATCGAGTTCTGGGAGTATGTCGAACCTTATCTGGGATTTCTCATTGACCATATTCACATGGCTGCATTTCCCTCTGACCTCATGCTCAGGGTGGGAAGCTGTTATAAAGTCATATTGCTGTGTTACAGTTTGTAAGTCATATAAATGTATATAAGGTATCTGACAAACCTTTATCATTGCACAACGTCTTGTTTGATCAGCAAGTGCAGAGACAATAAACAGTGATATTCTGGAGAGAGTTTGGGCCATAATTCAAGTTAAAACAACCTATTTTATAATCCGTTAGCAAGACAGCAGACGACAGCTAATGTTAGCATTCAGCCGCTTACTAAATAACATTAGCTTTAGCTGGGAAGTGGCTTAAAGCTACTATTACAGATTGATTGTGTTACACAATCAATTAGGAAAGGCTAACGTAATGTTAGGTTGAAATTTACAACCACTTCACAAGTGGATGATGGCTAGCATTAGCCTTTAGCACTAGCTAGCTAATGGGTTATGAAATATTCTGTTTTATGTTGAAATATAGCCCAATGTCCCTCCAGATTTCATGTGAGCTTCCTACACTGAGCATGACATCAGAGGCAAATGTTGATATGCTGAAGGGAGTTTTACAGCATGTCAGCAGCCTTACAAAACATTTTTTATATCTTTACTCAAAGCCATAAAGATTTTAGTACGCCAATCTTCTGCTAACTTCATTTTAAGGGCTCTTATCAATGTACTGTTTGTGCTCTATCTACCTTGAGGTTCCACTCGTGTAGACCTTCATCCTGATCATTCAGAAGTTCTTTTTCTGTCATTTAAATGTCTTTTTTTTTTGCCATTTTTCTTGAATTTGCAAGGCCTATGAAAGCCTAATTTGACTTACAAAATTCAAGTCCCTGTTATTCTGTCAGAGTTATATACCTTTAGTCTCTGCGTTATTGCATTTGTTGTGTTTGTAAAGCTTTTTTTTTTGTCTTCTTCCTCCTAGACGTAAAGTACTCCGTCTTTCCAATGGGCTGCACGAGCCTGGTGACATCAGCTATGAGATGGTGCTGTGTCTCATAGCCACCTGGGTCATTGTTTACTTCTGCATGTGGAAAGGAGTTAAATCTACTGGCAAGGTAAAGCATTTTCTGGCTGAACGCTTCGTGATTCTCAATGTTACATGTCACTGTCAGGGTTTATGGAGTGCAGATTATTACTTATGGCTTAATACGTTTACTGTATGTGAAAACATTACTGGCCATTGTCAGGGGTTACAGAGTATTTGCATGGCTACACGCAAAGGTTCAAATTATTGCAGCATTTTGCCCGTTGACCCCAAATCAGCTTAGGTATAGTGAGATCATTGTCTAGACTGAAACACAAAAAAAGCAAACAAATGTATTACTTGAATGTCTGCTAATTTGTGTAGCTTTTTTGCCTGTTTTCTCAAAGTATTTATGTATAAGAGCAGCTTAATGTTTCAATGAGGCTATAATCTTTAACTGATCCTTAGATCCCTGTTATGTTATGCTCTACATACAAATTGTATAGAGTGATTTCTGTGTCGAAGAAACGAGGCCTTCTCCTTATTAAATCATTCATCCACTTATGAATGCATTCGTATTGTAGCACATGGATTGTCTGTGTTTGCATACTTGTGTCTCCAGAGTAGCCAAAGCTCATAGAGCGAGGGGAAAATATAATGAAGGCGATTGAGCCGGCCAGCCAGCTGTAAGCCGATTAGTAACTTTCCACCATGTAGATGTTTTAGAGCTGGACGGGGCTTTTCTGCCAATGTTCGCCCTAGATCAAGGCAAATATGTGCTTTCTCACTACTTTGCTCTCACCATACTGATTTAGCTGGGATTTGATGCTTCTACTAGGTAGCAGGGGGTGGCTTTCTCAGCATAACTTGACAAAGACTACCTTCTGAAAAGGTCTGCCAAAAACCCCTGCTATTGCAGGAGGTTTACGAATTGTCTGGCTTTCCATTTACAGGCTACCTTTTCTTCAAAGTAACATGACAGGGCCCATTACACATCTACTACAGGAAGGACCTAATGGGCTTCTACTTAAGACTTGAGTATTTGCAAAGCAGGTAATTGCTTAATCAAAGTGATAAAAACATACTTAGGTGCAGTTACAGTAAAACATTTGACCATAGCTGAAGGTTAATAAGCACTGAACTTTTCCAGCTAGCTTGTTAAATTCATCGTATGATTACATTTGATGTACTTATGTGTTTTGAGGTGTTTAAATGTTTTAAAGGTTTACTGTGGAGTTTTCTACTTTCACTAAATGCAAGTTTTAATACATAGCACTCAAAGCTCACCTCCCCACCCCCAAATATGCCTTACAAAATAGTCCCACTGTTTCTACAAGTGTACTTCACTGCTCTCCTTTTCCATCTTTCTGTAGGTTGTGTACTTCACAGCTCTTTTCCCCTACCTGGTTCTGGTCGTTCTTTTGGCCCATGGAGTCACTCTACCTGGAGCTTTAGATGGGATTGTTTACTACCTGAAACCAGACTGGTCCAAACTTGGAGAAGCGCAGGTATAACTTTTGCATACTTCTGGGCATCGCTGAACATTTGTCTCGGGCAGCGTAGCAACAAGAAAAACATGACATATTTGAACATCTAAGGCAACAGCATGTGAAACATCATTCAGATTATCCCATTTGTGATAGGTGTGGATTGATGCCGGCACTCAGATTTTCTTCTCTTATGCCATCGGACTGGGCGCCCTGACTGCGCTGGGCAGCTACAACCGCTTCCATAACAACTGTTACCAGTGAGTGTATACACAACATCACCATCAGACACCACTGTCACAGGAAGGAGGCCAACATCAACACAAACATCATCAGCCAGACTCTGCATGTGACTGTAGAGTATCAAAGTATTTCCACTAGAATTATGAGGCTTTCCTTCACTGTACACGCTCTGGCAGAAAGAGAGCAGCTAACAATCTGTTCAGTCAAAGGAAATACAAGATCAGTTCCCTTTTCCTCCAGTGTGCCAGGATTTATGAACAAAGGCCACAAAGGCCTTCTTGGACACTAGTTGAATGTCAAATGTGAAGTCGTTTCCCTCCTTGATCAAAATAGAAGCTGCCAAGAGGAATCAGAGCAGTGTCCTTAAGCCCTGAATATATAACAAGCTCTATTTTACTCTCTGTGTTTAAAGACTGCAAACCCATGTTACATTGTCTGTTTCTAGCAACAGCTGACCTCACTATTGCTGTTTTTGTTGGCAGGGTTGAAGAGCTTGCATGTGTTTACCCTAAATAGACGGGTATGTAAACATATTAAGACCTGTACACAGTAGCTAGCTCCAACGCAGTTATTGGGATAGTTGTTGTGTAAATAGCAGCACTTGCATATTTGGAATGCCCATAACAGGAGGAGCCTCATAAATACCCTGCCATCTGACTTTTTCTCTGCCTTGACCTTAATTGGAAGTTGAAAGATGAGTTCAGATTGTGAGGTATGTCAGCTCAGCTCTGGTTCTCACACACAGGGATAGCTAGAGTTGTGTGTATGAACTGCTCACAAATGATGCCAATGTGTAGTACATGTTTTGTGTAGCTGCAGGGATCACATGCTTTAATGCTAAAACAAAAACATCCAATATGTAACACCTTAATATTCATGTAGTAGTACATTTATGTTAGCATTCAACTCGTAGCAGTGGTGAGTCAGAGTAACCGGAGGCTAAAGCACACTTGAAAGGGCCAGTGTACTCCGTCAAAAGTGCTTGCTGGGTGCTCAAATGGGTTTGGAACCTGCCATAACACAGACACACACACCTTTCTGTTGCGGATAAGTGAGCTCTGACAATCTGGCAAACAACCAAGCTCAAGACTAATAATGACTTCAAGAAGGGACATTCTGAAAATGTGCTCTATTATGGCAATATTTACATTGCTTCGCCCCCCTTTTTATGAGGACCTGCTTTTCATTTCACCTTGCAGAGTGGTTGTGAAACCATTTACAGTATATTCACTTTTGTTTTCCCACAAGTTGTACAAATCACTGATTTTCTGGTGTAACTCAGCCCTCAGACTAAGACAGGTCTGGCACTGAAAAGCTCAGTCAGGTATTATGCTAGTTTCATATTTTCACCCTGTGATACCTGTGGAGTAGCTTAGCATAATTTACAGTAAAAAAAAAATCATTAGTATCATCAGTCAGCTCTGTCCCTTTAAGAAACCCCGCCCCTACAAGCCCGCTTTCTTCTGATTGGCCAGCTCTTCTGAAGCCTGCTGAGACTGCACTGTCAGACGTTTAAAAAAGTGCAGCATGTAGAAAAAGCTGTGTGAAACCTGGCGTTCACAGCGGCCTGCAGACTGAGCTGAGAAGCCTTGGGATTACTCCAACATACATTCACCTACAGATTTGAAACTTCACCCACGTTTAGTTGGGACATCCAACATCGTACAATTATATATATGTCTTAAAATGTGAAACAGCATAATACACCCTCTTTAAAGATTTTTGTACCTCTAATGGTTCAACAGTAAGTGTAAAGTTGTCTCCATTAACTTTGTCCCCTGGTGAGCATTTCAGCCTCAGAGAGGTGCTGACTGTAGACATGTTGTCTTTTGATATGGAGACTGAGCTTTCTTAACCAAAACACTCACTTGTTTGGATTATCTACATTCATAAGCATTCCTTAAAGCAGTGTCAGATTGATGGAGCCAATTGCTTGCTTCTGAACACAGCTGCAATGGTGTCATAATAAATATCATTGTGCAACTGTTGTTTATACATTCTTCATATCAGAGAGGATTCTTGGCCGATGTTGCCGGCTACCCTGGCCTTATCAGGATAAACAGAAGGTCGTTCCTCACCGTGCAGATTTTATAACAGGGATTTTGCTCACGCTTAAATGAGAGCTGGAGCTCCATTATAAAGAATCCGTGCATGCATCATTTTCATTCTAGATATATTGGAGAGGTTTCCTTTCACTCTTTCCCCTCTCAGACCTTGACACAGCCTCCCATTGGCTTTTTCACTCTCTGCTCCCTGCCAACTACAAAGACAACAGCAGAGTAATTGCTAATGATCCTCGATTCCCCATCCCAGCCCCTCTCTTCTGTTGACAATGTTTGTCTTGAGTGTGTTATGTAAGCCTCATGTTACAGCAAGTTTTAATGCTTATGTGTCTCACAGTTTCATCCTCTGTGTTCTGTTTCCACCTCTCTCTCTCTCTCTGTTTTCTTTCTGTCTCCCTGTATGTTTTTTTTCTGCAGGGATGCTTTCCTGCTGGCTCTCATTAACAGTGGAACCAGTTTCTTTGCAGGCTTTGTGGTGTTCTCTGTGCTGGGCTTCATGGCTGCAGAGCAAGGCGTGGACATCAGTAAGGTAGCAGAGAGTGGTAAGAGCACAGCGTCCTCTAAAAGCGGCTGCCTAAAACCCAGTGCAGCGTATTCAGAATTGACAGTAAGAGCTATATTCCGCTGATTGTTTATGGCTCTGTCTCTGCTTCTTAATGTGCAGGTCCTGGCCTGGCCTTTATAGCCTACCCCAAGGCTGTGACTCTGATGCCTCTGGCACCACTCTGGGCAGCACTTTTCTTCTTTATGTTGCTCATACTGGGCCTGGACAGTCAGGTAATCCTGTCTACTGTTACATTTCAGCTTGCTTGTTGACACACTTAAAAGCACTGAAGCAATCATTAATAGAAGCAATTGTAGACACATTACTCACGTCTATTTTACGTCCAGTTTTAGCTTTGCTTTTCTTAGCAGCATGTTTGTTGTGTGTCTGTTTCAGCCAGTGGCTACATCCATTGTTTTACAGCCCAGGGATTTGTCAATGAGCTTCTGTCCGATTCACACAGAGAGCGTCTGTCTACTCTCCAATCCATTCATTTATTCTCACTTGTCATTCTCTCCCTCATTTCTTCCTCGCCCATCTCTCTCCTTTTCCTGCCATAGCAACTTTGGCAGTGCTTGTACTGTTATTCTAGTAAATGGCGTAAAAATAGCTGCACAGCTGGTATCCTCTCAAATGATTCTGGAGGTTGAACTATGTTTTCTGCAAGGATACACATAAACATTTTTGCATGAGGGGACTGAGGATTGGTGTTTCTGTCTAAGCTGAGATGCTCACCTGCAGAATCTCAATAATAACTGATGCTGATTGGTTAATTGTGTATTTTTTTGTACTAATATGTTTGTTTGGAATGTCCATAAACCTAACTTTAAGGTTACGTGCACACATTGTATTTGTCTACAAGAGTCAGAGGTATGTTTCAGATTTGTGTCCCTCTGTCACTCACCTTTTTCCCCCTCTTTTTCTCTCCGTTATCTTTTTTTACCACTTTTCCAGTTTGTCGGGGTGGAGGGTTTGATAACGGGAATCATGGACATGCTACCCCCTAAATCTGCCATGGGCTCCCTGCGACGAGAAGTTGTAGCAGCCATCTGCTGCGTCATCTGCTTCCTCATCGACATGTCCATGGTCACTGAGGTACAGTGAGGATTTACCACAGTTTGTTCTCTAAAGAATTAGGTGGGACACATAGTGGCTGGTAGATATTGACAGAACTTCTGCAATGTTATTGAAAAAGCAGATGAGTGTCTTACCTGAGCTTCGGATCGCTTTGCTAGCAGAAAATTATTTTAAAGTTTCTTTTAAATACTTGTGTACCAAATACTGGTACAGGAAACCATTGCCAGAGAGGGACTTGGATGAAAGCCGAAACAGTGGAGACAAGGGCGGAAAATAGGTCATACATGAAGTATTAACATGGTGGTCTCGATGCTGACTGCTCTCTCTGTTTCTTTCAGGGAGGGATGTATGTCTTCCAGCTGTTTGACTACTACTCAGCCAGTGGCATCACCCTGCTGTGGCAGGCCTTTTGGGAGTGTGTAGTGATTGCATGGGTCTATGGTGAGGCCACACTGCGCGATTACAACACAAGCAACACAAACGTCACAATTCAAGGCATTATCACAGCATCCTTATCTCATTTCCTTCAGGCGCAGACCGTTTCATGGACGACGTGGCTCGTATGATCGGCTACCAACCGCTGCCCTACATGAAGTGGTGCTGGTCCTACATCACGCCTTTTGTCTGTGTGGTAGGTGCAGCTCTGTTTGCTTTTCTTTGAGTTTTACCTAACAGTTGCATAATACTGACATTTTTCTTTGTGCATGTAGGCAGTGTTCCTGTTCCACGTGGTGAACTACAAGCCCCTCACTTACAACACAACGTACACGTACCCCCTGTGGGGTGAAGCGCTTGGCTGGGCATTGGCCTTGTCCTCAATGCTCTGTATCCCTCTCACCGTTCTCTACAAACTACTGCGCTGCAAAGGATCTTTGCGGGAGGTCAGTATGCCTGGGTGCGGGCGTGCATGCTCGTACACATTCTCTTGTGCACTTGTTTCTGTTTGGATTTAGTAAAAATGTGTCTCCTTGGAAACCACCCTACCTCTCCTGTGCATATTTATTTTGCGGATTTCTTCGTTACTCATTAGAGAAGGCTGAAGCATGCCGCCAATAAACAGCTCATGGTCTGTATGCCCTTGTCTTTCTCCACGTAGCGGTGGCAGCACTTAACCACACCTGTTTGGGGAAGACATCACCTGGAGTACCTGGCCCCTGAAAGCGAGGCCAAACTGCTGCCCCCTGCAGGCACCAAGAGTACGCTTCTGTTTGAAAGTGTCATCTGATGTGCTGAGCCCTACAGAACACAGAGCAAAAGTTGCCCTTAACATCAACACGCACACACAAGCGACACATAAAACATGCACACCACACAGGCCTGGTAAGCGTAGATTGGTTAAACAGCCCGCAGTTTAAAAGCTACGGGAAAGCCCCTGGACAAATGGACCAAAGATTAGACGGGAGAAGAACTGAAATACACACCCTCATATAGTCTCCATCACACGCTGATGAACCCTCTGCTCTGCTTTCTGACTCTACCTCGCTGACTCTCCCCTCTCTCCCCCCCCCCCCCCCCGGCCCCCGTCTTTGTGCTGTCCCGTCTCGTCTCGTTCTGTGGGTGTGATGTATCCAGTGTAGTCGTGATATCTTCCCTTTCTGTGCCTGTGCGTCAAGGTCTAAACGGCCTCATCCGTCCTAAAATGTCATTTCATTATGTGCAAAACGAGCAAAAGCTTAAAAGATTCTTATAAAACTTTCTTAATGAAAGACCTCATACCTGCTGCTGATTCGCCATGGTCTGAATGTGTGTACACAAATATTTGTGTTTCTGTACCTGCGTGTGCGTGTGTGTGTGTGTGTGTGTGTGTGTGTGTGTGTGTGTGTGTGGGCGTGTGCATGTGTCTGTCTGACCATGGCAGTGGTGTCTTCATTTATGTTTGAAATAGCCTTTCCGGCCATTGTTTCTGCCAACTGTATTCTTTCAATCAACTGTACAAAAATAACTTCCATTTGTAAAAAAAAAAATAATAATAATAATAATGATGATAATCAAAAAGAGACCATGCATCACCACTTCCAGCTGTGTGTTATGAACTATCTTAAGTATCCTGTGTATTGTAGGGTCTGTGAATCAGTGTTAACAATATTTGGAGGGGATGATGATCAGTATTTCCACCTTAAGAGAAGGAGAAACTTCAGATTGAATTGTGCAAAGAGCAGGAGACTGGGACGAGGGGAGGGGAAAGAGACTTGATGCCATGTCAGGAAAGAAGCAATAAATGACCTGATAAAGATGGATGCATCAGGGTTTTTAATGACTCTTTATTAACATGCTCATTTCATTCCTAAAACCGACTTGAGATATGTTCAAAAAAATATTCTGGTTCAATTACATAAAAAATGTGTAAAAGTATAAAAGTAAACTCATTAGAAAGTCAAACTTTTTACAGAAAACTAGAAATATAATCAGTCAGGTAGAACAAGCACTGAAGGAGATGTGTGTGTTTACAATTTACAACACTTGACATTGTTTACACAGGAGTGGTTAATCCAGGCAGCCAATCGTTTCAGGATCATTGACATATACCTGTGCTTCCTGCAGGTTGATCATTTATTTGTGGGAGTTGGCACCTGTTGTGGCGAGCTCCGACGTCAGACACTCACAAGCTATTTTTCTCTTTATATTAGTGCACATATAAATGGACTGTTTTAAGCAGCATGTGTGTTTCAAATACATTTCACACAGACCAAGTCAAATTGGTAGGCTATCCAAATCAGTTCAGCACACAGGACACAGATGGCATGTACTATAATACAGTTTTAGCTTGTGACAGTTATGATAGCAGATGATAATATGACACCACACCCGGAAATAGAAGACGTCTGAGGAATCGGACGTGTGAATACCGACTATAAATACACCCACGTTGTGTTTAAAAGCTGCTGCCTGTTTTGAATCCATTACACCATATACTGTATATCTACTAGCGCAAATGAGTAGTAACATAAGGATTGAGAACCCTTTCCAGAAATTACCCTGCCCATATTAGTGATAAATATTTACATTTTATAAATTTGTTGTGGACAAAAGACATTCAGATTAACAGGAGGGCAGACTGCGGGAATATATAGATTGACATGCAGACACAAGCCTCATGTTTCCCCTTACAGTCGACCTCTCGCTCACTCTCTCACACAGGCTATAAATACAAACTCCTATTAGTCCAGTGTTACATTCTCCCACTCAACCCCCCCCGCCCCTTCTCCGTCTCTCACACACACCACAGCGGAGAGAGCCGCAATGACGTATTGCTGGCTATCTCATTAGACGATATCATAAAAAGCTTGTTGCCACGGCAACGGCTCCATGTATTTCCATGGCAACCAGCCGCCATGTCAAGGTGGTGCAGTCTCCCCCACTGAAGGGGGAGGAGACAATGACTACCAATAGTAAGCAATGGAGCAGCCCAAGAGGAGGAGGAGGGGGATGGAGCAAGCTGGATCTGTCTGACCCCTGCTGGTCACATCTTAGTGCTGCAGGGCACGTGCTGAAAAGAGAGGGAAGGAAGGTTTACGATTGTATTACAGCGATGACATGTGATAAGTAAGGCAGAAACAGCTCTTAAAGTGTAATTGATATTCATAGAGATGCACTCACTAGTACAAAATCTGTCTGCCTCAGTCTGTTGAGGATGTGAAGCACTGCATCGTGGACTGTTGCAAACAGCCTGCTCTTTGGGATGGACTCTGAGAAGAAACCTGCCGTCTCCAGCTGCTCCACGACACATGCTGATATCGGACCGTACAGAAAAGCATGTGTGACAATGCGGCCTTATGAATGCATGAGATAGAAAGCATTTTGCAATTATAGACATAAATATTTATGTTTGACTGATGGGACAGGGAACAATGTGGCGCCACTGAGGCTGAGACCTTGATGCATTCATTATCTAAACCTTCAGTGCCCTGAGTCAGCATTAAGGACATTAACTTTGTCTCTGTTTTGTCTGTTGTGCCACTCACCTTGGCAGCCTGTGAGATAGATGTCCACGTCAATCTCTCCAAAGTCCCTGAATATCTGTGAGGAACGGACAGATACCATTTCATGTTTGTCTTTAAAAAGTGAACATATATGCCCCCTCTCCTGATTTATGTAATACTGAATATTGTGCACACACATTTCCTGTCACACGTACATTTTTCAAGGTCTTCACTGTGACTGTGTCCACGAATCCGGTTGTGGAAATGTCCAAGATGATGCTGTGCGTGCTTGAGCCGCCTGCCTTTCCCTTTTCCTCATCATCATTATGCGACACCTTGTTGATGCTATTATCACCATTAGTGTCCGAATCTGAGTCTGACATGTTTGTGTCATATTCGTAGGCCAAGTTTACCTGACCATTACTAAGGCCGTTTGTAGATGTTTGTGTCAGGCTTAAGGCCACATTGTTCCCCTGACTCTGTCCTGCAGAGACCTCCTCCTCGTTCTGCTGTGACTCCTTCAAAGTGAAAGAACCATTGGAAAAGTGGCTGATTGTCTTTTTCTGCCAAAAAGTAAAAGAGGAAATTAGTGACTTAAACCAAAACTTCTGTGTCTTGACATAGCTCTATTTAAAGCACTTTAGTGAACCATACTTGACTCTTTGCCTCCTTTTTAGCTTTCTTTTTCGCTTTCTCTTGTTTACGCTTCTGCTTTGCGTCTTGTTTCTTCTTCACCATCAGCAGCTTCCCGATATCAATTCCACTCTGCACAAAAAGCCGAACATCGCATTAAAAAGAGGGAAGAGAAAGTGAGACGAGCGGGCGAGATAATGAAAGCAATTAAGGCTGCTGAAGACAGTGGACTGGGATTACATCTTGTAATCAAACAGCCTGCACACAAACACACATCAACATTCATGGACACACACCTTCTCCTGCAGGGCCTCCAAGTACATCTCAGCGTTTGTGTAGTAGATAGTTGTGGATGACCGGAAGATTTTAATTCCTGGAATCTCTTTAGCCTGCAGGGACACATCATGAAGCAGAGGGGTTCAGAAACTCACGCCCTGTTCTGCTCTCATTTGCAATTTTTGCCTCTCATGGATATTGTTTGACTAAATGGGGTTCTTCTACCACTAATGACTGAAGATGAAATTACTCTATCCACAGTGTTCCTGTAAAGGTTCAGTTCAGCCAAAATTAAAGGGAAAAAAACTCTCTTAATTCAGCCATATATGTATCTAGTTGCAGATAGTTTTACTTTTGATTGCGATTGATTGAGTGATTTTATAATTAACATTATACAAGACTAGGGATCTACAGCCATTTACCATATTCACACAGCGGCTATTTTTCTTCTGAACCACACTCAGAGGCTGAAGATCTCAAACACTGTCATAATGTTGTATTACTATATTCCAGGATGTAAATATACGCTACCTGAGAATGGTTATCATTTGAAACATTTGACAACCAAAATGTGGAGGGACTGCTGGCCATATTTCCAAGTAAAAAACACATTCTATAACCCATTAGCTAGCTTTAGACAGCAGCTAATGCTAGCATTCAAGCGCGTCCTAGATCTGTGGTTCTCAAGTAGTGGGTTGGGACCCAAAAAGTGGGTTGCAGAGCTGTTTTCGGTGGGTTGTGGAAGTAGAAAGAAGAAAAAAAAGAAGTTATGGCACTTTTTCAGTTTATTTCTGTTGAAAAAAGGTTGCTAACTGATTAAGTTGGAGAGGGAACATGTTTTTCTTATGAACTGCCGCCTGCCTGTCATTTTGCTTGACTAATATACAGTTTGGTTTTGTGATGTGATGTTTTGTTTGGTTATTACATTTGAGTGGTTGAAAAATTTCAGAAATTTGGGTCACGATTTGTCATTGAGGCCTGCCAGTTGAGAACCACTGTCCTAGATGACATTGCATTAGCTAAAATACCGTTAGCTAGTAAGTACGTTAACTAGCTCTTTGTTCCAGGTTAACATTATGTAAGCTAGGAATTTAAGCCTTTTCTATTGTATCATGTGAAATGGTAATATTAGTTTTCAGCGACTTCCTAGCTAACGATGATATTGTAGCGTTGTAGCGGGTAGTTAGACGGATAAGGAAGGGGTGATGTGTGTTGCTAGCTCAACAGAGCCCAGGTTTATTTCCTTGCCGCAGCAACTAACCCGAGGTTGAGGTGTCCCCGGAAAACAACAAAAGGTTGGCTAACTCTCGCTCTCGTCTTCCCCTCCTCCGGAACTACTTCTCAGCAAATTACCCACTAAGGTGGTCACCTCCCTCAATAAACAACTGCAACACAACAGCAAACAAAACAGGAACTTATATCCAGAGTTACAGTATTATGTAGTAGGTGGCTTGATGCTAACGTTGGCTGTTGGGTAATCTAATATGTTGTTTTAACTTGACATAAGACCAGACTTCCCATTGGATTTTCACTATCCATTGTCTTTTCAGTTACTACTCAATCTGGAAGCTATGAGTTGATTAGCATTGTCAGACAACCCTAAATCTATTAGCTGCCAACCTGGTAGACGGCCGTACAACATTATAACAGCATTTGAACTTCCCACCTTGAGTAGGAGTAAAATGGCCGCTGTATGAATATGGTCAACACTAGAGGCTCTGAGAGACATTTAATGCTAACGTTATGCAAATATGCTCACAAAGACAATGCTAACATGAAGATGTAAAGCATTCTAATGCTAGTTTTTCTGTGTAAGCATTCTTTTAAATGTTGCTAATTAACTTAGCAAAGTATGCTAATGGGTATATCATTAGTTTTGTAGGTAATTGACATATATAATACAATTTTGATCTGATAGCCGGGTTGTATTTAAAGTTAGAGGATCAATACTGTGTTTTAATGATTCCTAACGGGGACATGAATGTCTGTAGTATGTTTTTATATAATTTGTATGAACAGACCCTGGTCTAACAGCCTGTTGATGAAGACTCTTACCTCTTTGTAGGTGTCTGTGTCCAGATAGAGGTCAGAGCCTGACACTTGGCCCAGGATTGAGTAGCGTGGGCTGAAAGGTATCAATATGTTAATTACAGCAAGAATTTCCCTTTCAGCTCTTTAAATATCTTGTGAAAATGTATCATCATGTTTGCCTACTAATCAGTAGGTATTATTGAGTGTTGTGTAGTTACAGTTGTGTTCTGAAGATGACAGTTAGCATGGAAAAGCCGATGGAGACAGCCAGACCCAGGTCCAGGTTGAGCAGGATGGTGCTTATGAATGTTACCAGCCAAACCAGCTAGAGGGCAGCAGGAACACTTACAGTCAACAGGTTCAAAGAGCTACAAGGTTCACACAGTGTTTAACTGAGCAGAATGACTCTTAAACAGGATTTAGTCATACCAGATCAACCTTGTTGGTCTTCCACAGCATGGGCACGTCCATGAACTGCTTGAACATTCCTTTCAAATTCACAAACACTATTGTGGATAAGACAGCCTGAGGAACACACACAAACAGATGTGTTTGCATTATGGCTTGATAAATCCACTACCAAGACTTTTTGATGAGTATATTTGGGAAAGAAATGGCACTGGAGGGAGAGCGTTACCTTGGGAAGATCTTCAAAGAGAGCACCTATTTTCAGAATCGTGATTAGCACGATGATGGAAGAAATCAGTCCTGCAACCTGACAAAACACTCACGCTTATTGTACAGTAAGTGGTCTAAAGTTGAACATAAGAAGAAGATGTAATCAGGGGTATTTGTGCTGTCTGAGTGTGTTTACTTGTGTCTTGCCCCCTGTGCTCTCCTGGACGAGGCTGCGAGACAAGGAGGAAGTCACGGAGTAGCACTGAAAAAAGCCGCCGACTGTGTTGCTAAGACCCAAAGCAACCAGCTCCTGGAAAAAGACAGACGCATCATTTCAAATTAAAATAAAAAATGCTCACATAGGCTGAGAAACAGATTACTCTGTATATTTATACTGGCATTTGAAGCTTTTAGTATGGCCTTTAGTCCAAGTACAGTATGTCTGTAACCTTTGTGCCAATCACATAGTGTACTATTCATTAACTTTATGGCACATCCCTGCTACACTGAGAGCTGTGCCAAGCATATTTAAGCTTGCTGGGCATTAATGATTTAGCAGACCAGCTCTTAGTGGCTGTGAGTGCTCCTGGCCTGTCATTCTCAAGAGAGAATAATCCCAGTCACATGCCTCTGCAAGTGTGTGAATAAGTCTGCGTGCCATAGACAAGAAAAAGTGATTTTAAAAAAAACTACACATGCATGTGAAAAACGCAGGTTGTTAGAGGGTGATGCATCTGTGATCCCTTTTAAGAAAACTTTTTTGATCTTACATATATTTACATTTTATTGAACAACCAAAAGTCAAAATTGCTATCTTGTGCAGATAAAATGTAAAATAGGTGCACCGGTACTGCAGCAATGCATGTGTCCAGCCATGGGGTGAATCCTGGATGCATTTGTAATATGATGCTATGCACTAAGAGACGCTTGGAAATGCACTTGTGTAATTGCTGGCTTTAATGCATCTTCGGTCGCCTTCTTGAGAGGTTAAGGCGATCGAAATGTCTGTCTGTGTTTACTATTAGACTCATTTCAGACATTGACGTGGCATGAAGGGACTTGTAGATGGGAACTCCTTTTCCTAAACCATACGGCTGTGCATTGTGAAATACGGAAACAGTTTCCAAAATGGAAAATTGCAACTTTAACAGTGAATAAAAGAGCCACACTTACAGTAATATAACTGATAATCTGTAACTTTTGTACTGACAGGCAGTAACGATTGTAAAATGTGAGTAGTCAGGGATTAGTATAGACCTTCCTCTGTGATGGTTGTATTTATACTTTTGTAAATCCTGCCAATAAAATAGCTGAATTAAATCTATTTAAAATAAACTCAACACCTGATTCAACTACGTGCAGAAAAATAACATTGGTCAGGTCAGTTGAGTTATTTATTACCATGGGTGCGGTTTGATCCAGGTCAAGCTGAGTAACTGTTCCCACTGATGTGACCAACAGTGAGCGAGCTGCGACTAAAGTCTAATATTAGATCAAAGTTTGACTCTTCTATGTTAGCAGTGAGTCACACAGGAACAGGGACTCTCACAGCTGTCTGTGAGTAACACACTGTTTATCTGTGAGTGTTTTTTTTTGTCTTTTCCTCACCTGGTTGCTATCCACCTTGTAGCCATGTTTCAGGGCAAACGTTTTTCCCAGGGAAATGTTTATAGCGTAGCCCACAATGGCCACGGCAAAAGCGTCGCCCACGACCTCTGAGAACAATGTGGCATCTGGAGCACGAGGGGCCTTGAGGCTGGAGCAGGAGGAGAAGACGAATGTTACCTTGCGCAGCACATAGAGTCCTAACACACAGGCGTCTCTACAAACAGTTTGAGGCTTTAGGACGGCTCGCAGAAAAAAAGAAACCTAATAAGCTTCTTGCTTGACCTTTACGTAGAGGTGAATGTTTTAAACTTCAGCAGCACGTGTCACCCTTTGCTGTAATCACGTAAAAGCAGCATGTTTATTACAAATTACATAAATCAAAAGTCTATGAATCCTAAAAGCCACTTTTGTTTTGGCTATTTACACAAGCCTTCTGAGGAACCTCTGCTCACTAATGGACTTTTCCATCCCAGAAGCTTTTAGAGCAATAAAAGGATTTGTGCGCCCTTGTTTTCAAAGGGCTTGTTACTTATCAACAACTCCACACAACCAGGAAATGTGTCAGTTGTGTGTCTGTTATACATATATATATATTGTACACAGTCTTGCACTAGCAGCCGTCCTGAATCTCCTCACCTTTTCAAACACACAAAGATTAACTTACCCACTGGGAATCTCTCCAACTACATCAATGCTGTATGTTTCTGGAAGTCCACAGAAGTGGGTGATTATTGTTGCTGCTATAATCTGTAGGAAAAACAGGCAGAAGAAAAGTTGTTTTAGTATGTGGGGTGAATCATTACTTTGCCATACAACTTAAAACAAGGTGAACAGTGCCTCAGTCCAGTATGATCACTGTGGCCCTGATGCCCCCTAGTGGGCTATTAAATGAACAAATCATTTGTAAAAAAAATAAATAAATAAATAAATAAAAGGAAAGAAAGCAACAAAGCAGAGGACTTACGACTATGAGTTCTATCGGGATAGGAAGGGGCAGCTTCTGTCTGTAGCAGGCATTGACTTCCTTAACCACAATGAGAACTGAGAGCGCCACCAGGCTGACCACCAGCTCGGGCACTTTGGTTTCAGGTAGCAGCCGGCAAATATCCACCAGCGTCTGTGAGGGAAAGAGTTCAGGAGAAAGTAACGGAATTACAGAAGTTAAAAAATCAGGTTAATCCACATATAGAGTCGAAAGCAACAGAGGGTCAAAGGTTAAATGGTTTTGCAACCTTACTGCTCTTAAATAGAGCTGGTGGACAAAACTGTGCTCTCACAGTCTTACAGCATAATGCTATGTAATCTTTTTTTTTTACAGAGGACATTTTGAAAGCAACGGTAGGAGAAAGATGTCTGATATAATATTATTAAATTATAAGTACATAAGAATTAGATGTGATAAGAGATACCACTGTCATGTCTGTAGTTTTTATAACCAGCAAAAGACTAGCTTAGCACAAGACTAGATTCAGGGGGAAACAGATTGCCAGGTTCTGTCCAAAGATAACAAAATCGTACTATACAAGCACACAATTGCTGTTTTTATGTTGTTTTGGGGCTTTAGAGATGCTAGTTAGCAGATTATGTTACATTTGGACAGAGTTTACAGTCTTTCTGCTATGCTAGCTAACTAGCTGCTGGCTCTTTTTGGCTAAAAAAGATTGTAGCTTCAAGCATGTTCTGATTTATAGTTTGTCAGTACAGTAATCTAGCTTTGAAAGTCTTAGTCAGTTAGTTAGTTAGTTAGTTAGCCAAGTTTGTTAGTTAGTTAGCCAGTTTGTTAGTTAGCAAGCAAGGGAACATCAGGTTAAATGAACACCTCTACCAGTCTCTGCTGTTCTGCTGTTAAACATGCAGCGATGGCATCTATCCATCTAGATATACAGTCATTGGTCTCAACCAAAACACTGAGAGCTTCTTCACCAAACTTGTATCTACTGCAGAGCTCTCATAAAATGTTTATCGCGCAGCCTCTATTAAGTCTATGAATCAACCTCTTGTCAGTATGAAATGTGTGATGCATAACATACTCACATAAATAAGGGAGAAAGGACCACTGAAGCGAGCCGGCTTGACTCCAAACAGGTACTTAAGCTGAGAGACACATACATGACATGCTGATCCTGTGGTATAGCCTCGCACCAGTGGCTCAGACAGGTAGGTGACCACAAAACCAAACCTGACCACACCCAGCAGTATCTTAGAAAGGAAAAAAGAGAGAGGGTTAGCCAAAAGTTGTGAAATATGTCCCTAAAAATTTTAGATTCAAAGTGAGACAAAGGAACCTGAAAAATTCCTGCCAAGACTGTGAGGGAACATGCTATCTGTACTCTGTAAGCGTCCCGTGCGTCAATGTTCACACTTTCTGTTCCATTAGTGCCATTTGTAATAAAGTTGCTGTCTGGTGCCAGCCTCTCAGTCACACTCCCAATCATGATGCTGATCACAGCAAAGGTACCTGAACATACAAAACACATACACGCATGTCACAGAAGAACTTAATTTTTCCTTTTTAATCATTGCTACCTTCACACACTCACCTATGGAGATGTGTCTGGATGTACCAAAGATGAAGTAGACCAGCACAGGGTAGAGGGAGGTATACAGGCCAAACACTGGGCGTAAGGAGGCCAGAAGAGCATATGCCATTCCTAAAAAATCACAAAAGAAAAGAAACGTCTGTCGTCTATCCATGACAACACTTTGGCTGTTTAAAATATTCAAGAAAAAGTCTGCTTAGTTGCCAAAGGGTTAGGCCAGAAAAACAATGACACTGCTTGTTAAATATGAAGTTGAAGCGAGGACAAGCAGGTTGAAGCAGAAGCCTGGTTTCAACAAAAAGGATAAAAATAGATCAACCTACCACAACCCCTGAAGCTCCCTTATTATCACATAATATCAGTACAAAAAATGTGTGTAAAAAAAACAAAACAAGCAGTAAAACTTTTTGAAAAATGAAGCCAAGAAGTGCCAGAAACTGCAGTTCCCCACCAGCCTGGCTCAAACAGTGCGTCAATCCTCATTAGAACCCGTATTAAAATGCCTCGGTTTCTGTAGTTTATTCTCCCATTTTATTAAACTGTACTATTTTTTATCAATCTCACCTGTTTAATTTAGGACTTAAAGTTATGCATAATTAGGGGCATGATAAAGTTGACTAACAGCTGGGTGCTCCTAGCTGTCTGCTTGGTGTCACCTCAGCTAATTCAGTCACATAACTTCTCTCTGCAATGTTTATGTTGTTGATGCATTTGGGGATTTTCCTCATTCAAATATCAAAATATGGCTTGCTGTGTGATTTATTTTACTAACAGACCATCCCAGATGATTGTGCTCCAGCTTTTTCAGTGAGTAAATTCCAGTATTCACATGCTATCTCTGCTCACCATACCTGACTTCTTAGTTCTTTTAGTGTTGCTCATAAATTAATTTAATTGAAATTGATTTTAAGGATTGTTTTTATTGTTATTGTTGACTTTTCCTGCAAAGTAGACAGCTGGCCAAAGTGATGAGAATAACAGTTAAGTTATGTAAACTAGCAAGCTAGCTACGTTCTACAAACTCTCTTAGCCTTTATGGTATAGACAACACTGTTCAGCTACGAACATACAAAGAGTGTGCGTCTGTGGGAACACTTCATCTGACAAGCTAATTAGCCAGCTATTGAATTAGCCTTGAGCATTGACTTAAGCATTTGCCAAACCCTCGCACCTAGCTTATTCCACACACCCACACCCAAATATGATAATTTCTTGCTCCAAAAAAACAGCATGGCGACAGCCGTCATGCTGAACCTGAGGGTTCAAACGGTGGTTCACAAACCAATGGTAACTTTTTGGTGGTTACCTCAACTTCTTTTAAGCAGTATATGGTCATCACTGGGGTTGCCAGGCAAACAAGTCTCCAGTAAAAACCCTTTATGTTTTTACACTTTGGTTGTTGTATGGTTTAAAACACAAGATATAGCTTATTCATTTTTTAAATGTTATAGCTGCTGGTAGGTGGATTTTGTTACTTTACTTTTACTATTTATACTACTAGCATGATTGGCATGGCCTCCATGAGATTCTATTATCTTTTTTCAAGGTTACTGTCTGTACATCTCCCTGTCTGTATGTCTGTCTGTCTCTATCCATCTCACTCACTCACTCCCTCTCCCCCTATATCCCACTTTCTCTGCCTAGCTGGTCGTGACAGATGGCTGTTGAGTCTACTCAAGGCTTCTGCCTGTTAAAAAAATAGTTTTTTTCTTGCTACTATGCCAAATGCTCGCTCGTTGGTGGATTAATGTTGAGGGTCTGTTTATTATGTCACAAAGAGTATGGTCTAGACCTGCCCCTTATGATAACCTTTGGTTTGGTTTCGTTAGCGCTATATTACTAAAAAATGATTGAATGAAAAGATTGACTGACTTTTAGAAAGAGCCAGGCTAGCTGTTTCCACTTGTGTACACTCTTAATGCTAAGCTAAGCGAACCCTCGCTTAGACTGAGCATCATATTGAACTGACAAATATCAGTGGTGGTATTGATCTTCCCTTTTCTCTTTTCACCATGGACAAGAAAGAGACAAAGTGCATATCCCAACTTTTCTAATACATAAAATTCATAAATAAAATAATATAATATTCATTTCAAGTGACAGGTTTGCTAAGTTTGTGTGGTTTGATAAGCATACTCTAAGCTCCCTCCTCTGTCCATGTTCATACCCTGCGGTAGATGCATGATGCCCACGCTGCAGCCAGAGATCACGTCACCTATGGTGTTTTCTCTGAAGGAGTAGCGAGGCAGCCAGCTAAGCACAGGGAACCAGCTCAGCACTGTTAGCTTGAGCCTCGGAACTGAACACCTGCATACCAGAAACACAAACACATTGGCATTAATAATAGAGACAATTATAATATACATTTTTGTATGTTGTTTTTAAAAAAGAAGTATCATCCTAACATGAGACTTGAGAATTGTAACACCTGCTACAGTTTTTATCAGCTGGCCTTGTAAAACAATAACAAGTTGGATAACACCAGCATGTCAGCGTGCTACTGTTTACCTTAACGACAGGTGCAAGTGTAGCGGTGAACTGAATATTCAAATGTAAGAATGGCAGCATGAACTGATATGACCATTCATTTTATGTGGTGTGTTGTTATGATTCCAATGGTTTTTATGGTCTTCTATGGTGTCAAACAGGGTATTATGCTACATTATAAAATCACGAACTTTGCTCATCCACTGTTTAATCACTCTGGTCAGTCTTGGTCAGTCATTCACGACTCGTTCTTAAGTCACTTTTTAAATGTTGAGTAAGCAGTTAGAGCTACAGTGAGGTCGCCCACACAGAGCTTAAAACATGCCAAATATATTCACATCCAAAAATATCCTTTTTGTCACTTTGTATCGTTTTTTATCCGTGCATTCTCCTTCTTCACTTTTACCTCAGGGACTCCTTCATCCGTTCACCCACAGTTGGTTTTGTGGACCAGGTCCCTTTTTGCGCCACTTCATCCAGACTCAACTCATCCAGAACCTTCCTCTGCACAAAATACTCCATGGCTGAACAGTCCCTTTTCTCCATGTTCAGGTGTGTTAGTCCAAATTCAACAGATCTGGGTAAAGCAGGTGTTCTTTTCTTTTTAACTCCCCCTTTTCTTCCTGAGTGTCTTCTTGAATGGACAGGACAGTTACAGCTGTGTGGAGTGTATCCTCCTCACTCTCCTTTACTGATTGACAGTGCTTGTTTTTAAACTGTGGGAGTGACTGCTCGTTTTCTGTCCAACCACCACCCACACATGTGTGTGTGAGTTAACTTAGTGGAAAAGTTCGGTGAAAACTGTGACAACTGGTTAAACTTAACACTGTTGTTCTAATGCATTGTGGAACAGACAGTATGCTACTTAGATATGTGTGTACGAGCCAGACGGACATCTTATCTTTATGGCTGGCTAACTTTTTTTTTTTACTTTTTCAATGTCAGCAGGAAAGTCCTGAGAGATTGTACTACCAGCATCGCCAAACATGCTTTCTGGACATTCAAATGGCTCACTTTTTTTTTATACCTATGTCTTTGTGATTTAAAAAGTAAGGTCACTCTCTCTCATACATGTTAAAGGTATAATCTTGAGGATTTGAGCTGATGGCCCACTGATGAAAGCCTTTGCATTTGCAGTATTACAGACTGGGTGTCGGTGACGACTTTCATCACCATCACCCAGCAGTGGTTGCTCTGTCAGAGAGGGTAGGCGGAGCTAAGCGGCTGTTTTTCCGGTCTCTGCAAGTGTTGCGAGTAAACAGTAATCTACTATGGCCGAACAAACAAAGAAAAGATCCATGACTACAGATACAACTCAAAAAATAAGTGAAAATCCAAAGAAAAAGAAACAAATTTGACGCTCAGATGAAGGCAAACAGTCTAAAAAGGAAAGCGACCGTCAGCGAAGAAAATCAAGAGTTACAACTGGAGCTGACCGTGGACGTCACACATGCAACACTGTTCGGATATCTGGGAGGCGTGCTCCCGCAATTACCGTTTATCGCCATAGGTGCCGCCAAAGAGAACAAAACTGCGATCTTCGAGATCACAACTTTAAGTGTTAGAATAAAATAGAATAAAAGTGGTAAACAGAAAGAAAGTGTCTTACAAGAAGGTGAAATAAGCTGATAAACACAAACTCAAACCGGGCAGATAAAGTCTAAGTTTAAATAAGATAACTTTATTAATCCCGATGGAAATTTTTATGCCAGATTGCTCCAAAATTTCAGTACATAATAGTAGTAATTCAAAATAACTTCTCAAATATAAGTGAAATATGCAGTATGAAGTGTACATGGGTTAAATGCAAAGAGACGGTGCCTAATATAGTAAGAATAGTACAATAAGATATTAACAAAATTAAGCAGAGTATAACGTAATGGTGGCAATGGTGTCATATTTGCAGTGATAACAACAAGTAATAAAAAAAACTTGTTTTGTAAGAGATGATAAATGCTAAGATGATATAATAGATGTCATTTTACATGATAAATATAAAAAATGATATTGCACAAGATAGTGAAAATTAAAGTAATTTGCACATAATAAATACGTGACTGTGAGGGCACTCAACCTTTCGGCCCTGTGAGAGTGGTGAAAGAATCAACTCACTGCAATCAGGTGTGTGTGGCACTGATTGGCTTTGATTAAGCCCAGGTGTGGGGAGTCTTCATATACCCTGAGTCTCCAGTGCACTGCCCTGACTCATTATCTCACCTTCAGAGGTAGTGAGAGGTTCTCCATGTGGCTTCTCTAGTTGTCGGTGTATCTGCAAACACCAACTCAGAACTTTGTGTGTATTTGTGGTCAATTGCCTGTTTCCCAGGGAATAATTTGGGGTGCTGGAGAGTTTGTGTGACTCCAGCCTTTTGGGTTATCAAAGGCCTCCCGAGCAGCCTTTGCCTTTAGCTTCGAGTTTTCTGGGTCTCCTGGACAATTTTGGTTTTGAGTCAGCTGCTTGGCAGCGGTGATTTAGTTAATCATTTTAGTGCTTTATTTCATTAAGGAAGCCTGTAGCGGCTCTATACAGTTTCGTTGTCTTTTTCCTCCCCTTTCCAATCTATCGCTACTAATAACTTTGAGACACCCCTGGGTCTGCACTTGTGTCCCCCCCCCCCCCTTTCCTGACAGTGACGGTATTGCATCTTAATATACTTGAAACAGGCCCGATCACTTCAAAACGTGTTAAATAAAAGGCGATTTACTTTTGAAACCGATAAGTTTAGTCCACAAATTCATCAGTCACACTCCTGATAAGTCTCCTTTAAATAAACTATTTGGTGTTTATGTTGAGCTGGTTGATGTTTAACATGGTCTTTGTCAAAGTGACTTTCATTATTAATAAGGTTTATCTTGTTATTCAGTATGTGTAAAATAAGCGGCATACATTCAAATATTAAGAGGTCACACATGATGAATGTTAGGTTAAAGCGGGACACACTGATTAAGGAAAACCACCATCTGTTCAAAATTACATTTCTAGATATACATTTTTTTTATATATATAGTCGGGTGGGTAAATTGAATAGATGCTGGAATTATTATTTTTTTAATGTGGGAGAAAACCCAGAATTTTTTGTTTTTTTCCCCTTCACATTCTCGCATTAATAGGGTATAAAAATGATACATCTTTGTGTTTTAGTAATGTTTATTCAATTCAAAATGTTAAATGTCCTCAGTGTTAAGTGTTACGATGATGTTTTTACTGACTAGGAGGGGTTCAAGTCAAAGAAATAACATGAAAATGTAAATGTCAGGACACAATCAAGTTTTAAAGTATTTTTCAATTAAAGCCCCAAATGATGTCGACCAGCTGGTGGTATCTATAGTTCCTCTGAAGGTACTATTACATCAAGATGTTGCGTTCTCTCTGTTTACAATATCTCGTACTTGCGCAAAGGAACAAGTGGTTCACAGGAAAACACTTCTCGGTTGTGACTGAAATGACTAACAGTAATAGATGAGCGTTAAACAGGAATCACTCTCGCACACATTAACCCCGGCCACCGTCACTCACATGTAAATGTGTACTGTTAAAACTCTCACAACTGTTTTCATGACCAAGCACAACGGGCAGGACGAGTGGTTTGAACCCGAGAGAACATCTTACAGTCACACTCGCATCTTAGCTCATTTACACTTTAAATTAAATATGTTTTAATGAAGAAATCACAAGATGTCGACAGTGTGTTTGATGCAGTAGAACCATACATGTTCAAACCGCAGACACTACAGTATGTGTGTGTGAGTGTATCAGAGACCAGAATAATAGGTTTGATAGTACACACTATCAAAATTTAGCCATGGTGTTCTTTTGGATGCTGTTGGATTTAAATGAGTTGATGTGTTGGCTTGTTATTCAAAACTTTTTATATACAGAAAGTGGATAGACACTTGCCATGCAAGATATAGTGAGTCCTGATTTGTAGTGTGGTTTAGCCTTTCTTATTGGTAATTATAGGAGTAAATATTCTGAACACCAGTGTCTTTTTGTGACTCTAAAAGATGCAGTTAATGGCTCATAAGACACCTTTTCAGCTTTAAAGATTTTTGGTTGACAGTGAAGTGTCATGAAAAACATCTTGGTCAAAATTTTCCATTTCTTTTCATCCTCAAAATCTTATCTTGTGATTGATTTTCAATTAATTCTATGTGAGCCTTTCAACTCTTGCTGTCCTCATCTTGTATTAGCTCTTATCAATAGGTAAATAGAAGGATAAATCATTGAACCGCAGGGATGAAAAGGTGAGCTGTTTGATAACCTGTGATGGGTTATACATTCCCTCATGGCCGGGAAGGCAAAGTCAGGTTTTTTTTTCTGACCTAATTTCTTAAAAAAAAGTTTCATTTGTTAATATAACAGGGAAGGCGTAGGAATTATATAGCACAGGCGAGTTTATGAGCAACAAAGCAAGCAGACAATATTCATAGAGCACTGAAAGCAGCAGTTACAGAAGAAAAGGAGAGACAATAAAGGAGACAAGAAGAAATTAAATAACACTGTTTTATTTATTTAGAGATTTGAGCTAAATGCTAATGTTAGCGAGCTGTTTGTTTTTTATGTTTAACACATACATTTTAATATCCACCATGTTCACCTTCTTGGTTTAGAATCATAGCATGCTAACATTAGCACTAAACACAAATTAAACTGAAGGGGCTGTTGTAATACATTAATCAGTGTTGGATCATTTCCAATTTTTACCTAATGGTGGCGCTATATCAAAAGTCAGGGGATCATCATAGTTTGTGCAATTCATCCCGAGGGGATCGTGAGTGTTTGTGCAACATTTCACGATGATCCAGCCAATAGTTAATGAGATATTTAACTTAACACCTCACATGTTTTCAAGTGAAGGGATCAACACAGTCAGTAGACCTCATCCTCTGGGGAGCATGAAGAAAGCTTTTGAGATATTTCAGTTCTGGACCAACCAACAGAACATTTCCTTCCTCATGGTGACGTATGGAGCCTTACATGTTTACATCAAGAAAAAGCCAAATAAAAGAATGGACACCTGCCTAATCCCTATTCAATTGCAATTTGAACCAGATATACAAGAAAACATCAATCATTTAGCATAAAAAGTGTACATTTAAGCATAAATGGCTTAAATGTGCTTATATATGGTCATGCACTGTCAAAACTATCACTTTGCAAACTAGCCTTTACTTGGCCAAAGGTCCCGATGAAGAGCTTTGATCGGAGGACACATGTACACACATGTGGAGACCAGTTTGCATCTAAACATCCTGACCAGGAGTCACTGATTAATCTGCAACACCTGTAAACCATACCGATCACATTGTTTTGCTGATGCTGTTGTGTAATACAGTGTGCCTAACTGTGTGTGGATATGTAGAAAACACTGTTAGATTTATATCACCTCCAATAAGCACACACACCTCCTGTCATAACTGCAGGTCCTTTGCTGTATGCATTTGACTGACATTTGACTCCATCACCCAAAGACTTGATAGTGTCTTAGGAAACTTGTTAAATGTACCACAGGTTGTTATGTCAGAGTGTTTTTAACCAAGGTGCACGGAGCTGTTGAGTCATGAACAGAAACAACAACTATATAACCATAAAATATGTACTGTAGCTCACATGTGATTTAAAGTGGAGTAAAACAAGATGACGTACACTGGATTCAGGGTAATGATGGTAGTGGTAGTTGATGCCGAGGTAGAATCCGATGATGTATAATTTCCTCATCTATTACCAAATATGTGACCAATATCTTGAGTGTATTTGTAAGCTGGCATACCAAACTGTTTCATGTGTATTTTTGTGATTATACGAATGTGTGTTTGTGGATGCATAGGTGTTTATATGCTAGTAGAAAATCCACTACTAATCATTACAACAATGAAAAAGACTCAATTAGGAGTAAAAAATAAGCATTTTCTGCACGTGAGAGACGTGTAGCAGTTCGAGGTGGAGCGAGTTTTAACTAGGTTACATATTTACATAGATTAGTCCAGTATCTCCCCACCTACCGGTCGGGCCCCCTCCAAAGGTTACTTGGATGATTATAATGGTCTGTGAGATGATTAATGGTGCAGGTTGAGGGGAGGGTAAACAATTTCTGCTACATAATTTGTAATCTTGGACTCTGCTTTTATTCTGTGGGGTTTGGTGCTGAGTAATGTATCATTTTACCTCCTTTCACCCATACAGGGGAATGCTGCTAACAACACACACACGTCAGATGTGACAAGGGTCCCACATTTTAAGCCAAACAAGTTAGGATTAATAGAAGCAGCAAAAAAGTGGAGAAACGGGTACAATATTTCCCTCTGAAATGTTGAAAGTAGAGAACAAGGAATGGAAACAGTCTGAAAAGTACACCTTACAGTACAGTGCTTTAATAAATGCCGGCTACTTAATTAATTTCACCACTGCTTCATGTATTTATTAAGCACAGAGGCCTTTTCACCACAACCAACATTTCATGAAACCTACATAGAAAACAATGTGTGCTTCTTCCCCATCCTCCTGCTCATCCTCCTGTATGGTCTGTGAAAATTAGGCTGCAATGGTCCGTTTACTTAAATATTCATTTTTATTCTTTCCATTTTGAAATGTATTCGCCCGTCTTTTATGTAAACATCCATTTCTAGTTTTTCTTCAACATACCTTAACAACCTGTCAAAAAAAACAAGTTGCTGAATAATCTAAGACTGTTAGCCACTTGTAGAAACCTGAACAGTCCAACAGCCCCACTAACACTGGTCTATTTTAAACCTTTAACCAGTGAGCATGCTAATATTGCTCCCTCACTCAGTCAGCAAATAGCACACAACACAAGAGAAGAGCTGCCAGCAAACATATACAGCAGTCTATTAAGAGTAGTTAGATATCAACGCTGACGCCATCAAAAGTCTAGAAACTTCTGAATCCTTGCCCGCTGATCCTGACACCGCTGGTATGACACCTGTGTTGTTTTCGTTTTTTGCGCGAGGCTAAAAGCATGCTAACATGCAACTGCTAATAGCCTTAGCTGACTGTACGTGTCTGCCTGGAGTGAAGTGCCCTGTTTATGTTTAGCACACCCACTGACGGTGTTATTAGGGACGCTGCAAGTGTGTGAGTTTGCGGGCCAGCTTCTAGTGGGTGGAACCAGTTTAAGACACTGGTCAACGCAAAGAGAAGATAGGAATCCGAGCAAAGCCACATGGTACCTCTACATGTTTCCCCTTAGAAGTAATGTTTTAATTGTTTAAAGGTGAAAGTGATACATGTGAAATCAAAGAGTGACAGACCCAGTGGATTTGACTTTAATTCCCTCACATGAGAAGCTTCAGGAAAAAAAATTTTCCCTTATATTTTGTGCATTTATTTTATTCATAACTAAGTAAACAGTGTTCAGCTGCAGTAAGCTTACTTGTGAAGAAAAGAGAAGAACCCAACATGCTCAGACCTTTGATCAAGTTTGCTGATTGCATACAGAAGTAAATAAAGCCTTCAGTCTTCAACTTTTGGTTTTAATTTCAAAATACAAATCATACAAGAAACCTCAAAACCAAGTGTTTACTGTCCCTAAACTCCTCTGCTCACATTGTCTCTTACTTCACTCATGTGTGTTTGGCACAGCTCTGCCACAAGGTCTTTCACTTCATGCTGACTAAAGTGGCACAGACATCCAAAGCACAGATCTATGGATCCACCTGTGCTGGCAGAGCATGGCTCCCTTCTGCTCAGGCAGCTGGAGAGGATGAGAGCAGCCGAGGAGCTCACTGATGTGGTGCTGCTGGCTGAGGGGATTCCCTTCCACTGCCACAAGGTGGTGCTGTCTGCATTCAGCCCTTACTTCCAGGTATATACACTCACAGTTACTGAACGCTATTGTGCTGATACAGGAAGAAAATACAGATTATGTAATTAGAAGTGTGTTTAAAATATGTGTCAAATGTATAAAAATGTACTTATATATGATTAGACACAATTGTAGTAAGAATATAATTCGAAGTATGTATGCAAAGTAGCTGTCATGTAGTTAGTGATGGATGACGGTTACAGAGAAGTACACTGTGATGTTGGTGTTATAGAGTCTGAACTGTCCTTATCCAGGCCATGTTTACATGTGGTCTGAAGGAGACTCGGGGAGGAGAGGTGCCTCTCAGGGACACTCCTGCTCAGAGTCTGGAGCTGCTGCTGGACTACATGTACCGAGCCGAACTTCCACTTTCCAACGACAACATCCAGGGAGTGGCTGCTGCCGCCTTTCTGCTGCATGTAGACGGAGCCTTCAGGTGGGGACAGAGACTGGTAATTTATCACTGTTAATGTTAATTAATTTGTGGTACTGGGTTTGGACATCAGAGGTATCATCCTACCTGTGAAATGCAGTAAGGTATGAAGGTACTATACAAAAGAGGGTAGAGATCCATATCTTAGGTATTGATTTTGTACCCATCACCCACTTGTTGTTATTGCTTTAGGTTGTGTCAGAGCCACATGGAGGCCCGAATGGACCCCTCCAACTGTGTTGGTCTTTATCACTGGGCCAGAGACCTGGGGGCCACAAGCCTGGCTGACTGCGCTTTGAGGTTCCTCTGCCAACACTTTGCACAGGTCAGAATTAGTGGTCTCAAATACTCCCTCAGTTACGGACATAAATAATTAATCCTGGACATTTAAAAAGGTTTTTTCAATTAAAAAAACTGCCTTATAATAAGACAGGAACAGCAACACCAGGATATGCGACGACACGCTAGGTACCTAGCTTTTTTTGCCAATTAAAGTGCAGGTATTGGGATTTTTAACTCAATCCTCTCCTCCTCTTTTTTTCACCATCTAGGTCTGTGAAGAAGAAGAAGTGCTGGAGCTGGATGCACAAAGTCTTGCTGATCTGCTGGGTTCAGATGACCTCAACATATCGCAGGAGCAGGTGGTGCTGGAGCTGGTGCTGCGCTGGGTGGAGAGGCGAAGGGGGGACTCGCAGAGTGAAGCCAAGGCTGCGGAGCTACTCAGACGTGTCCGGCTGGAGCTTGTGGACCCTGGATTCCTCCGGAAAGCCAGGAGGAGAAACCCGGTGAGAGAGGAAAGGGTGGAAAGGGCCATGTAATAAAAGATACAGTGTACACATTTATAAAGGAATAAGTTATCTCATGCCTATAAATGAATCTTGCAGGTATTGCTGCGGGATGCTGAGTGCTTCGGGATGATCGACGCTGCTCTCCAGACCTCAGGTCTCTGTGAGATGTCAGCTCCACCTCGGCCTGCCCTTCGTTACGGCATGGAGACCACTGATCTGCTGCTTTGCCTGGGGGGGGTGAACACAGAAGGAGCACCTGCCCGCCGTGGAGGACTCGCTGACCTCAGTTTTTGCTTTGCCCCGCATAGTAGAAGGACTTTTTACATCCCCTCGCCACTGCGGGGCTGTGGGTGCATGGGACAGATCATAGCGGGGGCAGTGACACGAGACAATAACATAGTGGTGGCCATAGAGGCAGAAGATCAACACAGGGTGAAGAGGGTTGATATATACAGGT
Organism: Semicossyphus pulcher; assembly: GCF_022749685.1. Classification (NCBI taxonomy): domain Eukaryota; kingdom Metazoa; phylum Chordata; class Actinopteri; order Labriformes; family Labridae; genus Semicossyphus; species Semicossyphus pulcher. The sequence goes on from NW_027211637.1 coordinate 18,744,840, forward strand.
GTTTATCTGCACTCATGTATAAGATCTGCATCTTTTCCATGCACTGCTTTTAACAGGAGATTTAGACTGTGTGTTTGTGTTCCAGGTTCGATCACTCAGAGGAGAACAGCTGGGTGGAGCTGTGCTCAGCAACACACAGGGACATGTATGCTTTAGGACTGCTAGGAGATTCCCTCTACATGATAGGGGGTCAGATGAAAATGCGTAATCAATACATCATCACAGACAGCGTGGAGAGATGGTCGCTGAAGAGAGGAGGCAGCTGGCTCAGCTTCGCCCCTCTGCCTATGCCATTAGCCTGCCACTGTGCGGTCAGCTTAAAGGAGCATCTGTATGTGCTAGGGGGCTGGACACCACAGGTACACGCACAACAGACAACCAATAACAGACCTTATAAAAAAATATATACAACTATAAGCTCAAATCCAAAGAAACACAAACAAAATTTGGCGTTCAAATGAAGGCTGACAGTCAAAAGAGCATCAATAAGGGGGGAAAAAGTTACCTGCAGTTTTAACTTATCACCATAGGTGCCGCCAAAGACAACAAAATGTTCCTCAATTTCTTGTCTTTTCCTTTTTCCTCCTCTCTTTCTTCCACCTTCAGCACCAGCCAGATGATGAGCCTGACAAGCTGAGTAACCGCATGTTTCAGTTTGACCCCAGCAGGGACAGGTGGACAGAGTGTGCCAGGATGAAGTACTCCAGGTACCGCTGCGGCACAGCTGTCCTCAACGGAGAAATCTACATACTGGGTCAGACTGAAAGACAGATCGCAAAAGTATTCTGAAGCACTGGTTCTGTATGCAAAAGAATGGAGCACAATGATGTGTGTGTGTGTGTGTGTTTTTTCTCAGGTGGTATAGGATGTGATGGAGATGACAGGGGACAATCACGTCGCTGTCTGAGCTCCGTGGAGATCTATAACCCAGACACAGACACCTGGAGAGCGGGACCTACGCTGCCAACACCTTTACTCTCCCTCCGAACCAACTCCTCCAATTTAGGAGCAGTGGAGGGCAAGCTCTACCTTTGTGGATACTACAAGGGGGCGGGTTAGTTTTTTAACAGCTCATTTAGTGTGTTTTCTCCCAAATTTCTCCTTAATAAGTTTATGGTTAAACGGTTGGCTGAAATGCTTCCAGTTGCACAAAAGCAAGGCATGCTTTGTGTCTGCCTCAGAGGGAGGGAATGCACGCTAACTGACGAGGCAGTGTCTTGAAAATTAGATTTTTGGTCAACCATAGCTCACATTCTTTCTCTCGTGACTACAGGCCGTCATGAGATCATCACCAAGGAGATTTTGGAGTTGGACCCTGCAGACAATGTGTGGACGGTGGTAGAAAGACGAGCAGCCATGCACGACAGCTATGACGTCTGCCTGGTGGCTAATCTCAATCCTCGAGACCTCTTCACACCCTGATTCACATCCTCCTGACTCTGAGCAACAATGCTAGGAGCCAGGATGTGTGGCAAATGAGCTTCTGTTTCATACAGTTTCACCCAAGCCTGGCTTTACTCCTAAACAGAAAGGTCAATATGCATGGGAAATCTGGGTGGCTAGTTGGTTTAGTTTTAAAACACTAAAAGTGGGCAGAGACTGTGGTCATAGCTTAAAAAAGACCTGTTTTGTATTTTTGGTATTAGACAGGATGTAAGCTGCAGTCTCTGGGATCACTATAGAGTGTATAAATAATGGATGTGGGCACTGTGATGTCACTCATTGTTTTGTCGGGTAATATATAATAACTACTAATAACTGACTAATCAATGTGGCCTGGCCTTTTCTTTACAGGGAAAAGCCAACAACAATCCCAACTCCAATGCACAGGCCACCACACTTAAATCAATGTTTAACAAATATGGAAAGAGCTAATAAGCTAGGTATGTTAAGCATAGATACCGATACCTGCTAAAAAAGTGCTAACAACATAAACAACATAATACAACATAGTAAAAGCTGCAGCACAGACTTCTTGCATGGTCTTTTAGTACAATGAACTGCACCACAGCGAACCAAAGTTTTTGGAACTTTAATGTTGGCTTCATTTTTCGGACAGGAGGGGTTCACTGCTTTGGTGCTTCTGACCTACAACACCAAATGAGCTGATTATCATTAAACATTTCTGCCACTACAGGCTGCACAGTGGTGCAGTGGTTAAGGATGTTGCCTCACAGCTATAAGGTTCCTAGTTTGAACCCCAGTTTTGACGAAGTGGGCCTTTCTGTGTGGAGTTTGCACGCGTGGATTCTCTCCGGGTCCTCTGGCTTCCTCCCACAGTCCAAAGACATGCCCATGTCAGGTTAATTGGTGACTCTAAATTGCTCGTAGGTGTGAATGTGAGAATGACAGGTTGTCTGTCTCTGTGTGTCCGCCCTGTGATTGACTAGAGATCAGTCCAGGGTGTACCCCGCCTCTCGCCCAATGACAGCTAGGATCAGCTCGAGGCTCCCCTCGACCCAGAACAGGATATGCGGTATAGAAAATGGATGGATGGATATAACAATCCACTATTAGGGAATATTTTGTTATATTTGATTTGCTTTGCTTAGCTTCACATGAAAACTGTGGGAAACAGCTAGACTTCCTTGGTCCAAAGGTAAAAAGACACCTGTAAAACTGCTAATAGGAACATGTTATACCTTGTTTGTTTTAGTAGGGTCTACGTTCTGCTAGACAACCAGTGTAGATGAATGGAGGCCACTGTCCCTGGTGAAGAAATTGTCCAGGAATTATTTTAACTCTTGGACAGGGCTAGCTGTGTGCCTCTGTTTACAGTATTTCTGCTAAGCTAAGTTAACATCTCCCACCTTCAGCTTGGTATTGAACTGACAGAAAAGAGAGTGGGATCAATTTTCTCACCTTACTCTCTGCGAAAAACAAACAAACAAGGGTATTCCCCCAAAAACTTGCGAGAAGTGTCTTGTAGTGGTGAACTTAAAGAGAGTACAATAGTGTTAAATGTTAATTAGCCTAATGTCTTTATCAAAGTTATTGTATCATGCTTGAGAGAAGTTCATTTCTCAACGCAATGTGAAAACTCATTCATTCAGTATATGGTAAATACTTTTCACCCTTATTAATGCATATTAAAGTAAGCTACAAATAAAAGATTAATTAACTGTTACATGGACATTTAAGCCATATAATGATATAGGCCTAAACCTTATTAAGTCTTACTGCATAGTGGTCCTGAGGTTCTGTGATTACCATCTGTATAGTTCTAAGGTTATAAGTGGGGTAATAGATTACGTTTAGTTGCCTTTCCACAAATAAGAAACCTTTTATGTTTATTTATATGTGGACTTGAAATAAAACCAATGACAGTTCTTTCACTTCAAAGTCTCTGCTTCCTCCCAGTTTCTTCAAAGTGTTTTTGAGGATTTATTTTTCCGGAGCTCACCGCAACGCGAAGCATCAACAAACATGTCCGACTGAAGTGGTAGATTTAGGGTGAGCGTCTGACCCGCGTGACATTCCTTACATGCCTTCATCCCCAACTCTCCGGTCTGAAACGTGCCCTCGGAAAAACCCAAAATGATCCCAAATGAGTGTGACGCGCCGGGATGCTGCTTTGGAATGAGGAGGCTCCACCCCTCCCACCGCTCCGGAGCATGTGGTTCCCATCGCTCCTGTTGCTGTGTTTTTGAGGACCGTGTGAGAGAGGACAACATGACTGCTGCTCAAATGGATCGGTTGCATGTTTTAAAGCTATTACAGTACTTTGTGGCTTTTTAAATGCTCTATATGGGCGACTTTTTAGTTACTATCGAGCGCGTAAGCTGCTGTTGTTCAGAGCTCAAAGTAAGTTGGAGATCCAGTCCCAGTGACGGCTGCTCCTGACAGGTGCGCAGAGAGGATGGGCAGACGTGAGGCGGACAGCAGAGGCGCAATGAACACCAGCGACCACTCCGAGCTCGGTTGTCTGCAGAAGGCGGCATGCAGCGGACATCAGGCCGGTGGTGAGTCCCCGAGGCTGGGCTGCCAACGTCCCTCCTACAGCGAGGACAAGCGGCAGAGACAGGCGGACATGGAGGCGGTGGGCCGGGCGCAGACTGCCACAGCAGCGGCGATGGAAGTGAAGAAGCACCAGCACAAACACAACCTCAAACACCGCTATGAGGTGATGGAGACTCTAGGGAAAGGCACGTACGGCAAAGTGAAGAAGGCGGTGGAGAGGGCAAGTCTGAGGACGGTGAGTGTTGGGGAACATGACGCAAAATACAGCTTTAGCCAGAGGGACGTTTCCTTTTTATATCTTCAATATTAAACATACAGAATTAGGTATCATTACTAATGATTTATAAATATGCATTGGATGAACAGGTTTTTTTAACATCTGACCTCTTGACCTCCTCTGATGGCCCCTACAAAAGCTTTATAGTGATGATGGGCCATGCTGCTCATGCTTTTGTCTTTTTGTAGCCCACTGGTTATTAAATATTAATTTGGAGGTGGAGTCAAGCTCCTGCATGCCATGTGTGTCTACATGTGTGTGTTTGTGTTTGTGGGTGAGCTCATGGGCTGATGCTGGACTCTTGTTCTTGCTTCCTGTGCTGCCAGGCTGAGATTCCTTTGGTCTGACTCACTCAGCACTTGAACAAGGGGATAAAATTACAACAATAGGTCTCTTTCCAAAAGGAGTCTGACGCCCCCCCCACCCCCCCACCCCCCCCACCCCCACACACACACACACACAAACACACATACTCAGACATAATAAAATATGTTTCCATTCCCCTTTACACCCTACATATCCAGGCTTTAATATTCAGGCATTAATCCCTCACTCTGATGTGATAGGAGCACAAAGAGACAGATACCCATTTAGCCTAGAATTCCCCTTCAGTTTTTTTTAAGTAAACAAACACACAGTAATAGGGATAATCTTTGTGCAATCAGATTGTGGACATTAGATTGGCATGATTCCTGTGGCTGCTTTCACGGCAACTCTGAGACCCACATCTGTGAGAGAGAAAGGGAAGGAAAACAGACAAGTAGGAAACTGATGGAAGATTATACAGAGTGGTTGGAGAAGGGAAAATATCTATTCAGTGTGTGGGGAAAATGCTGAATTCTTTGAGCTAGAAGCACATACCAAGGATTCTTTGAAACAAAACGGACATTATTTTTGGAAACAAGAGCAGGGGGCTGTTGTGTGAGTGCGGGAAGGAGGCAGGGGAGGAGACAGTTTTAGCCCAAGAAGGAGGAAGAGGAGGAGGAAGAGGCTTGTGTGTGTAGCTGCAGGAGGTGGCTGTGACTAACGGAGGAGATGAAATGGAAGGAAAGGATGATGAATACGCGGTCATTCATCTCCCCTGTAGGTTGCTTACATTGGCTGCAAGCCTGACTCTGTTTTTTGCAGTGTACATTCTTACGTTTATAAAAAAAAAAATTACATGACTTTACTAGATGTGAAGCTTTAAAACTCGTGAATTTCCATATGGAAAGAACATAAAGTTTCTTTTTAGAGGCAAAAACAGACAAAAGCACAGGTGTGTGAAGGTTAGTGAAAGATGCTATAAAATCAGTAAAATTATAAAATTAATCACATAACAGGAATAGTTTCACAGTTTTGGAAATTAGCTTAGTTCAATTTTATTGCTGAAATTTAAATTCGAAGATTGATTCCTCATATTTGTCTGTCGTAGCAAGTAGCATGTTAGCTTAGCATGAAGACCGACACAAAAACAGGTAGCCAGGCAAAGGTAATAAATCTGAGTACCAGAACCTGAGGCTTTGCATTTGCAGAATTACAGACTGTGGCGACTTTCGTGGAAAAAATCACTAGCGGCGCCCAGTTAGTGACGCGTTTTCCATCAGCCAGCAGTGTTTGGTCTACCAGAGAGGGTAGGCGGAGCTAAGCGGCTGCTTTTCCGGTCTCTGCAAGCGTTGCGAGGAAACAGTAATCTACTATGGCTGAACAAACAAAGAAAAGATCGATGACTACAGATACAACTTCAACGATAAATGAAAATCCAAAGAGAAAGAAACAAATTTGACGCTCAGATGATGCAGACAGTCTGAAAAGGAAAGCGGAAAATAGGAAAGGAAAATATTATGTTTCTTTTGTCTAAATTCAATACAAAAAACAACATGTAAAAACAACAATTTGTGGTTTTAAAGGGGTATTTGTGCTGGAAGATTTATTGGCTGGGAGCAGTGACTTCCCGAAGTTAAAGTGTCCAGGAACTAAACACATAACAAACCCTCTGTCTAATGACATGTTAACATCACAATTACAGTACAACTAGATATAATGTGCATATTTGTGAGCTTTTGACAAGCTAGCTGGTTCCAGTGTTTAGCTAAGCCAAGCTAACTGGCTGCTTGCTCCTGCTTCATAGTGAGCAGACCTTATACATTTAACTCTCAGCAGGAGAAAAAACTGAGAGTATTTCTCAAATTCTGCCTTTATTTACACTGTTTGTCTTTAAATATCAAGTTACACAAGCTAGCTGTTTCCAGTGTTAAGCTAAGCTAAGCTAACTGGCCGCTTGCTCCTGCTTCATATTGAACAGACCTAAGAGCGGTATACATTTTTTCATCTAACTCTGAAGCAGGAAAGAAAACTGAATGTATTTCTCAAATGATGGTTTTATCTACACTGTCTTAAAAATAGGTTATTAAAAAGTGAAACAAGTTAGTTTATATTTGTCATCATGTTGTGTTATTATTTCTGTTTGGCATGAGTACATTTGGCTGTCTGAACTTTCACAGTAAGTTTTGCCACACTAGCAATTTTGCTTGGGTTACTGTATTTGAGTAGTTGTCCTATCTCGCATCATCAATACGCAGCACAGTGCTCTAGGTCATGGTTATGGAAAGGGACAGTGCATGCGTGTGTAGATGAATCTTAAGGTCAGGGGTCTATTTGGCAACAAGCCTGTTTAATCCTGCTGTTTAATCTTTCACAGATGCAGCAGGGATCTTCAGTGATGCTCAGGCTCTTGGGATTTGTGTTTGTGTGTGTCTGTATGTGCGCAGGAATTTGTATGTGAGAATAACAGGACAGGAAGTAAGTGAGTGGCCACCCCCCAACTCTTATCATGACTTATCATGACAGTAAGTTACAAGATGTAGGCTTTGGTACGCTCCGGTATGAAACACATTCTACCTCTCAAGAGTATCTGATTACAAGTGCATGAGTCACACACATGCTGCTCATATTTCCTGCATGCATTACAGTTTGGCATTTTTGGCCGATATCGCACAAGCAGCACATTATTTGGATGAACAATGAACCATTGTTAGTTGGAAGGAAACCTTAGAGATCACGCTTGGACATGACGCATACACAGCACATTTGGATTGCCTCTTTAAAAATGCTCCAAAGGCCTAACAGTGCCCAGAGTGTGTGTCTTCTCACTGTGCCCCGCTGAACAGGCAATAATGTCAAGTCCAGGGGGTAAGTCGCAGCTTAGACAGTCTGACAGTAGAGTCAGACTGTCGTCCACGTCTTCTCTTATCATCCCTGCAGCTTGTTTCATACTATGCCCTTCTTTCTCTCCCCAGTCAGCAGGTATTTGGGTCAGAAAACATTCATTAGCATGCAAGCGTACACATGTTAATAGCTCCCCGAGCTTGGACATGCGCCATTCATGTAACAACCACTGAATATGTGTGGCTTAATCTCTGACCCAGCACCGAGTCTGAGTCTGGAGTGTCTGGTGATGTGAGCTTCTATTTCAGCACTTGTTTAGAGAAAAGGCCAAAAGCTTGAATATTCTTCTTTGCTGATAGCGTCACATCGGTTATAGAAAGTTAAGGTCAGTCCTATCAGGTCCCTGGAGTGTGTTTGTGTTGTGTTGCGTAACCATTGTGGTCGATGGAGCGTGTGAATTGTGTCCTCTGATGTCTCCTAGACGTTTTTTCCGGCAGCTGAGAATTCTGGAGTTGTGACCTAGTGGAGAGGGCTGCTCACCCATTGGGACATCGTACGGGTTGACACAAAAATACAGGGGTCTGATTGATGCTATGTTAAGATGTCAACCTCAACGAGTACTCCTGGCACATTATATCTCATCCTTCAGTCTTTTCTTTCCTTATTTTGAGCTCTTTGTATTTCTAAGTAGGACACCCTCATGTCTGTTTTGTCTGCCCCCGTCCTTCTGCTTGTATGGTGCCATTTTGGTGACAGTAACTCTATCCAAAGAGGTTTAGGGGCTCCTGTTGTGTTGTCTGTATGTGTGTGTTTGCTGGTTGGGGGTTACCTCGGGGTACACTGAGTGCTTGGGATTAATGAAGCAGAGTGTGAACAGTGCAGCTGTCAACCTTCTGCCTCTGAGCGAGCGCCGAGCACAGCCGACCTGCTCTCAACACCCTGCCCTTAAAACCCACATAATCACCTCTAATGCCCAGAGATTTTATGTGTGTATATAAATATGTCTGCAAGCATCTATGTGTGTAATTTTACCAACACTATTGTGTCTTTGTTTACAGTATATTCATCGGCGTTTGTTTTGAGTTGTGAGGATGTAATACAGAAGTTTGTTAATTGGTAGGTTTGCAGAGGAATTAATTGACCCTCTGTGAAAATGGGCAACAAAAGGACATATAGCGTTTACATACTCATTCATGTGTTTTCTCTCTCAGGTGGCAATTAAGTCGATCCGCAAGGAGCGCATCACCGATGACCTGGACAGAATTCACATCCAGCGAGAGATCGAGATCACCTCCTCGCTCAGACACCCAAACATCATACGCTTCCACGAGGGTAAGTCTGCAAATGCAACACACACACACACCGGACAAAAACTGAAAAAGTTATATGAGACAAAAGCAATGTCCATTTGATTCACAGTCCGTGCCTCACAGTACATATTATTGGTGCTGTGAAATCAAAGTTGGTGTCATACTCCAACAATGCCCATAAAGGTGCATCCAATATTCTACATTTGGTATTTTTATGGATTAAAATACCATTAGCAGACCAAAAAAAGCAACGGCATCACCTTATTGATTATTCCACAGCCTGTTTAACTACTTCCTCTGTGATATAGACCTCAACTAATGTCCAAAATACTTTTAAAAACACATAAATGAGACCCAGAGTTACATCCATTATCATGGGCACTGGAGCCTCTTTTAAGTCAATAAACAGTCCTGCTGCTGTAAATACTCTCCAGAGCACAAAAGGCTTAGCAGAAGAAAGTCAATAAGTGCATCTCTTAATCCTGTTTGAGTAGTGTTAGCTGTTGAAAATGAAACTATATATTTGTGAACCACTTCAAAGATTTGATTCTTGTAATTCTTGCCTGTAATGAACAAGCTGTTTTGCCTTAGCTGCGATTGGCTGACAGTATTTGGAGTGGCCACACTGCACTGTCACTCCAAAGTTGTAGAAAACATGGCTGCTCTAGGATTGGTTATTCTGCCTTATATGTACGAGCCAGAATCGCCAGGCGGTATCGGAATTGTAAGTTTTAATCTTGACAACGATTTGACTACAAGCTGGTGCAAGAAGGCAGCCTGAGGTGAACGACGGTGAATGACGGTTGGTCGATTTCAGCCAAAGCAAGGTTCTACTTAGAAACCGGCAGCTGTTCTGAACGGCCCATTTCAGATGCGATGTTTTAAAAAATGCAATTCTGGAAAAATACTTTTTTTTTTGCAGTTTTCACTTTTTCACTGTGAGCAATAAACACCTAAAAATGTGAAACCCATGCAAAATATGAAACCCAATTCAAAAGATATGGCCCCTTTAAATACACCAGACCCAGCCTGCCCAGATGCAAGACATCAGGGTGATTAGCTCCGCCTATCTCTACCTACGTTTTAATTCTTACGCCTGCAGAACAGCATCTATTATTATCGTATGGCAAATATTTGAGTCATTCACTAACTTCTTCATAATGCCGTGCTGTAAATGTGTGTCCTGTGTCCTGTGCAGTGTTCGAGAGCCGGGATAAGATCGTCATAGTGATGGAGTACGCCAGGAGGGGAGAGCTGTACGATTACATCCAGGAGAGAAGGAGACTGCCAGAAACAGAAGCCAGAGGCATCTTCAGACAAATTACATCTGCCGTCCACTACTGCCACAAGGTCTACTGACACAAACACACACACACACACACACACACACATGCTCTAGATACACACATACTCTCAGCAAACACTTTGCAGAAATTCAGTATGAATCAGTGAACCACATGTGGCACTTGCCAAACTACACTGAACAAAAATATAAACGCAACCACCATTTGCCTCACGCAGTGCAACACATCTCCTTCGCATAGAGTTGATCAGGTTGTTGATTGTGGCCTGTGGAATGTTGGTTCACTCCTCTTCAATGGCTGTGCGAAGTTGCTGGATATTGGCAGGAACTGAAACACGCTGTCGTATACGCCGATCCAGAGCATCCCAAACATGATCAATGGGTGACATGTCCGGTGAGTTTGCTGGCCATGCAAGAAGTGGGATGTTTTCAGCTTCCAGGAATTGTGTACAGATCCTTGCAACATGGGGCCGTGCATTATCATGCTGCAACATGAGGTGATGGTCGTGGATGAATGGCACAACAACGGGCCTCAGGATCTCGTCACGGTATCTCTGTGCATTCAAAATGCCATCAATAAAATGCACCTGCGTTCGTTGTCCATAACATACGCCTGCCCATACCGTAACCCCACCGAATGTGAGCATTTGCCCACTGAAGTCGGTTACGCAGTCAGGTCGAGACCCCGATGAGGATGACGAGCATGCAGATGAGCTTCCCTGAGACGGTTTCTGACAGTTAGTGCAGAAATTCTTTGGTCATGCAAACCGATTGTTGCAGCAGCTGTCTGGGTGGCTGGTCTCAGACGAACTTGGAGGTGAAGATGCTGGATGTGGAGGTCCTGGACTGGTGTGGTTACACGTGGTCTGCGGTTGTGAGGCCAGTTGGATGTACTGCCAAACTCTCTGAAACGCCTTTGGAGACGGCTTATGGTAGAGAAATGAACATTCAATTCACAGGCAACAGCTCTGGTGGACATTCCTGCTGTCAGCATGCCAATTGCACGCTCCCTCAAAACTTGCGACATCTGTGGCATTGTGCTGTGTGATAAAACTGCACATTTTAGAGTGGCCTTTTATTGTGGCCAACCTAAGGCACACCTGTGCAATAATCATGCTGTCTAATCAGCATCTTGATATGCCACACCTGTGAGGTGGATGGATTATACCGGCAAAGAAGAAGTGCTCACTGACACAGATTTAGACAAATTTGTGAAGAATATTTGAGAGAAATAGGCCTTTTGCGTACACAGAAAGAAGTCTTAGATCTTTGAGTTCAGCTCATGAAAAATGGGAGCAAAAACAAAAGTGTTGCGTTTATATCTTTGTTCAGTGAACATGCTCCGGTATTTCACTGTGCATGAGCAAATACAGCACCACATAATCCACTAAATCCTAATCAGGAAATCCTTCAGGAAAACTTGACTTGAGTTTTCAGATCTCTCTGGGTTAAGAGCGCATTATCCCTTGATTGCATTTTACAGTCACACACTGACACATTTAACAAACACTATGCCTAAAAGAGCTTCCTTCCTGCCTCTGAGCAACTGTAAAGCTCTGTGACAAATTCCTCTTTGTTTTTGTTGTTGTGTACATAAAGTCAGCAGCATTGCCAGACAACAGGATTTATTGAGGAAAATGCATAAATCCCATTAATGCTGCACAGTCTAAGTGAGGATCTGTGCCTAACAGAAATGTTTTTGTTTTCATATCACTCTTATTTTGGCAGTGGTGCTTCTTCATGAAACCTTCCTCATATTAAACTGGGAGTTTATCATTCAGCTCCTGCAGCTTTGTAGGAGGCAGGGAGGTTGATTTTGTGCTCCTCATGCCCTCAGATATTGTCCCAAAATAGACATGAATGTTCCAGCATGAATGAATTATTGAATGTGCCTCTGAGGTATGCAGGGCACATGGAGGGATTACTTAGGCTTCATGAGAGGAATGAAAATAATTCCAAGTTATTTACTGCTTTTTATTTTCTGATCTGTTCATAGTCATTAAGAAATAGTAAGAATAATAACCTGGTTATCATTTCTCCTTATCTCTGTACACATACATACACATGCACACACAGGCTTACATACTGTACATACTTAACACAAAACATTGTCTAAAGTCATGGGTCATTTCCTCCACTTAAAGTGCCCTAAAGACGATTTAATGAACCAAAGAAAGGAGGCGATTCTGGCTCATCAGCCAGTGGCTTTAAGAGATACTGACAGCAACTCAGCTCCCTGGGTGGCCACAATTCTCCACGGTGCCATTGTCTCTTCTTATGATTTGCTAACTTTTCTTTGTCATTGGAACACTTAATAGTGATCCTGCAACTTTTTCCTTCCCTAAAGATCTCCAACTGTCCACACTCCGTGGCCTCTTTCTGCCCCCCGGGTGCTTAATGCCACCTGGGGATCAAATCGCATCTCATCAGCTGAATTAACCCAAACAAAGCATTTCCTCATGCCTTTAGATGATTAAACTCAAGGCTCTCCAATACGTTAGACACATGGCCCTGCGGCATGAGGCTCGAGAGGAATGTTAATGGTTTTAACATTATAAATGAAAGACAAAGGCCTGTGGTTTGTGTTGTAAACCTCAGAGCCCTCAGTTTTTATGTTTGCATGCAGAGAGGGAACATCTGACTGTAAACCGGAGGGGCAGCAGCACAGGACCTCACGTGTCTCTGCTCTCTTACAGAACGGTGTTGTGCATCGAGACCTCAAGCTGGAGAACATCCTTTTAGATCAAGACCTTAACGTAAAGGTAAGATCGATGACACAAACTGAGCCCTCACATCACTTTTCAACAAATGATTTTGAAATTATTATCCTCCAAAAGAAGATGTTTTTATCACCAAAATAAAATGCAACATAAGTGCACATTTAGAACATACATTGAACAGAAAATACACTTTCTACCCACGGTCATTTTAATATGTTGTTCAGCCATGCGCACTGAACCAGCACAAACATACTGCCAAGTCTTATAAAAACACTCAGGGGTCTTTTATTTTGCCTTATTTGGGTATTCCTCTCCTTATATGGGAGCTGTGCACAGCCAAAGGGGGAATGCAGGGAATCCAGTGGCAACCGCGCCAATCAGAGGGTTTTAATATAAGTCAGCTCTGCCTGTCCATCAAAAGAAAACACAAACCTCTCAGCGTCTCCTCATTCATTGCCTACCTCAGGCCCACCACATCGGCCTCTCAGAGGATCTGCTGCAGGAAGTGACCAAGCCTCTGTGCAATGTGTGTGGCTTTCATGTCAGCACAATGAAATGCTTCATGGCATGTGTAAAAGGCGGGTCCAGCCAAATGTGTTGGGTAAAATGCTGGATCTTTCGTTTGAAGTCATATAATTTATCAATACTAATAACGGTTGCTGGTTGGTTTTGCTCTAAGATGTGGATTTTTGAGTTTCTTCAAACTGTTTTGCTTAAAAGTATTCATGAATGAAGAACTGCTTATAGACACTGAAGCCTCACGCACTGTTTTGGGACAACCTTCACAGTCATTACAAAAACTTAAGCAAGCACTTAAATCATCCATTAAACACTTAATAAAACATCATTCTAAATACTGCACATGTGCAGCCAAATCTTTTTTTCACATCACTGCTATGTATTTTAACCCAGGGACAAATACTGTATATTTTTATTTTTAGCTTAATTTAAAGCAGCTAAGAGGAACCTTGTTTTGGGTACATTTTGAGGCCCTTGGGATAAAGCTGTGCCTCTCATCTCTTTAGAGAAAAGATACCTCCTACTTTGTTTTAACTGGCTGACATCCATCCATCCATCCATTTTCCTCCGCTTATCCGTTGTTGGGGTCGCAGTGGTAGCAGGCTAAGAAGTTAGCCATGTCATGCTCAGGGTGGGAAACTCAAATGCTGTAATAATGACTTGCTGTATTCCAGGTTTCAATACAAGTAAATTTAGAGAATCTTTATCATTTCAATAATTCAAGATTAGTCAGCAATGGAGGAAACAATGAAGAGTGAAAATCCAGAGAGAGATTTGTCCATATTTCAAGTTAAAACAACATACCGTAAAATCCGGAATATAAATTGCATGGGAATATAGGACGCGTATCCCAGAGGGAAAAAGGTTTTCTATAGCTTTTTATTAATACAAACGTGTATGCAAGTTATTTCAACACTATTTCAATTTATTTTCATTTAAAACACATTCAAAGCACACACAAATTACAGCCTACCATCGGTTTTCGCCATGTCAAGTTTGCAATCCTGCTTGCTACCGGTGCTGGAGTCTACGGTAACGTTGATTGTTGGGAGGGTGGCGGCTGCAATGGCTATCAGGACGGTGCATGTCCGTGACGTAGCGTTAGCAACAATTAGTTAGTTTTCCTCGTTTAAAATGGTGATGAAAACACAAAACAGCACTGTAGCAGATTGTGAAAAGGTTTTGCGGCTTGGACCCGGAAACAGTTTATCTGCAGAGGTGTGACGTCATCACTTAACAACCAAAAACTTTAGCTAAAATAATAAGAAAGGCGTAAGTTAACTTTTAGCAAATTTTTACTTTAGCTAATGTTATGTAAGCTAAGAATTTACTTCCTCCAAACATAATGCTAGCTAGGATGTTGTGGAACGCTTATGCTAGCTGTTGATTAAAGGTATATCAAATGTCTTGTTTTTCTTTCATGTCCCTCCAGGTTCTCCTCCAAGTCGCTCGATAATATAATAGATAAGAGATTTAATTATCATGATTTGTCAGGTACGCTACTTTTATATGACCTACAAGCTGAGATACTGCAGTATACATTATAACAGTATTTGAGGTTCCCACCCTGAGTGTGACGTCAAAGGAAAATGGCCGCCATGTGAATATGGTGAATTAAATTGAGACTGTTTCGTAACCAGTTATAACAATTAAAGTGCCAAATCAATGCACAAAGAAATCAACCAATCACACACTACAAAAGTTTTAATGTAAACCCATAAACTAAACATCAGTAAGACTGAGCTCAGGCGAACCAGATCATTTTTCTGTCTTCTCACAAGACTTTATCACAAGAACCACAACAGGTAGCTCAGAAATTCAGATACAATCCATTTGGGGCCAGCATGGGTGTGAGAGACCCCAGCTTCTCATAGCAGTCCATGTAATCCCCAGGCACGTGTACACGCCTTGTTCATATGTTTAGAAGAAAGAGTGTGTCT
Organism: Semicossyphus pulcher; assembly: GCF_022749685.1. Classification (NCBI taxonomy): domain Eukaryota; kingdom Metazoa; phylum Chordata; class Actinopteri; order Labriformes; family Labridae; genus Semicossyphus; species Semicossyphus pulcher. The sequence goes on from NW_027211637.1 coordinate 18,760,016, forward strand.
TCTACAAGCATCCGCTGAGGAATGTCTCAAATGAGAGCAGGACCAGGGAAGAGAATTTACACTGCAGGACGCACACAAACACAAACACATAGTAGCTTGTAGAATATAAAGCTGCATAAACAACTCCCATGTCCTGTCTACACATTAATATTGCCCCTGTATGATATAAACTCTTGTATACAAAGTCATCTTCAGTCTGTGAGGTCTCTGTTTCCCTGGACCTCGGTTCAACGGAAATAAAGCTGTCACGTCGAGTATTTTTAACACCAGAGGGGCTGATAGTGGGCTGGCGCTTGTGCTAATAATCTCTTCAGATAGAGAGGAGCCTCGGTATGTCTGCGTATGGCTCTCGAGTGAGTGATTGTTCCATTACGTGTGTAAGCAGCCTGATGTTTTTGGCCCTCTTCTCTTTCCTCGCTCACACTTACATTGGCAAAAGCTCGGCATATCTACTTGTGGCTCCTTTAAAAGGAACTGCTCTGAGTTATTGTTTTTTAGTGAGAGTTTGCTGCAAGTACTCACAGAGAAGGAATCTGGATCAGGTTCGGTGTTAACTGATTAGTGTATAGTCTTAATAATCTAAGGTTACGGGTTACATTTTTTAAACATATTTTTGGAGGATTTCATGAATATTTGTGTCCCAGTTAAATGTTTGTATGTTTGTCCCGGTTAAACATCACTTATGGTCCACCTTTTATTTATTATTAGATCAATTAAACTGAATTCTTCATGACCTTCTTATTTTTGGATTCAGTGTTGGCGGGGAGCATTTTACACCAATGTACAGTATTATTACACCATGAAGCTCACATGATCATAGCAGACCCACTGCACCCCTTATGCAGAACTTTGGATGAGGACCAAAAGAGGAATCAAATCCTTTGTTCCACGCAGCATTCAGCTGCTTAACATGCTCTGATATCACTGTCTGAAGCTGGCACTTTATGTCCTGTCAAGATGATGAGCCACATGATGCTTTTAAGATTTATGATTATGTTGTTTCTTGTTTCACGTACACTATGTGCTGTAATGGTCGTTGATGTCTTTAGTTTTTATGTTTTATGATCTTGCAAAGCAAATTCCCATAGAGGCAATAAAGGTTATATTCATTGATTCATGTTAGTATCGAGGTGTGACCTTGGTCCTCTAGGAGCATGTGATTCTTGGCCGGACGGATCGAATAGCTGTCCACCTATACGTTTGGTTCTGCTCGAGGTTACTGCCTGTTCAAAGGTTCAAAGTTTTTCCTTGCCATTGTTGCAAAGTGCCTGCTACTGGTGGATTAATGTTGGATGAGTACAGTCTAGACCTGCTCTTTCTGTAAACTGTCATACCTTTTTGGTGTTTTGTTGCTTGATTCAAGTTGTAAAGCAGTAGTAGTTTATTCTAATTGAAATGTTGCATCTTATGTCGCCTTTTTTCTCTTTACTCTGCAGCTGGCAGACTTCGGCCTTTCCAATCATTTCCAGAGGGGCCACCTGCTGCAGACCTACTGTGGAAGCCCGCTCTATGCTGCCCCAGAGATAGTGAAGGGACTGCCCTACCAGGGGCCGGAGGTGGGTAAACACATCCAGTTACTAGTTTCCTCATGAGAAAACTGTTTCAAAACTTTATAAATGTGTTTCGTTAAGTTACATTGTAGTGCATCGTTCATACTGCCTGAATTTTCAGAATCATGTGGCTTATATGTTCCTTAATAATGTGTGTTTTTGTGTGATAGGTGGACTGCTGGGCGCTGGGTGTGTTGCTGTACGCCCTGGTGTACAGCAGCATGCCCTTTGACGGGGCCAGTCACGCCACACTCACAGAGCAGATCAGCCAAGGGCGCTACCGCAGACCCAACCCCCCCTCTGGTAAACGTTTCCAAAGTCTATCAATATTTTATATACATTTCTTATCTGATGTTGTTTTTTGTATTGTTTGAACCATTTTCTGTAAATAGAGTTGTTTCAGTCAGTTTTGATGCTATAAATAACTGCTGACTTTGGTCCCTCCAGACGCCTGCGCTCTTATCGACTGGCTGCTCACAGTGCGTGTGGATGAGAGGGCTACGATAGAGGACGTGGCCAACCACTGGTGGGTGAACTGGGGTTTTGAAGAGAGTGTGTGTGACTGCCCCTCGTCTTCACAAGAATGCCCCTCCCCCCTGCTAGCCCGCTACATAGACTGGCAGAATCGGGTCGCGGCTGCCAGCAACATGACCGTTGACCCAGGGTGCCTCTCCTCAGACTCCCCCTGTTCACCCCAGCCGTCTGCCCACCCCTTTTACTTCAGCTTACCCCTGAGGAGCGATCGCGGAGCGGGAGGAGGAGGAAGGGTACGTGGAGGAATCTCAAGCGTTAGGAAGTCTCGCAAGGAGAATACAATTCCCCAGACAGCACTAGGAGCTCCTGGTGGTGTTTGTGCCACATCTGCCTCCTCCGCTGCCATTTCCTCCCCTTCCAGCATTGAAAGAAAGAAACCCAAAGGTATTCTGAAACCCCAGAGGAGTTTTGACTCAGTCTTTCACATCCCTCCCAAAGAAAACTCTCCCTCTCAACCGTGTAACGCTGCTCCCCAGCCTTATTGCACACATGCACTTGCCCACACACGCTCTGAAGTCCTGTCCACCAGTCTGCCTCCGGCCTCATCATTCAGTCAACCCTCATCTAAAATGCCCAAGAAGGGGATACTTAAAAACTTGTATAGCAGGGAGTCAGTTTATGGCTCATCTTCAGACAGAAGGATCTCTGGAGCGGGAGGTAAAGAGACTGATGTAGGTGATTTGTGCGCTGACAAACAGCACACCAGTCTCCCAGTGGCAGAAGGCAGCCCCACCATGCGCACAGAGGCAGTGCGAAGAAGGAAGGGTATTCTAAAACGTAACGGCAAGTTCTCTCGCAGTCTGGATCTTCCCGATGGCCACCGATCGTCTCCCTCTTCGGTCCCTACAATATTCCCCGAGGCCCTGCAGCAGCTCCTCCAGGCCACAGGGGGCGCCGACGGTCGCCGGAGCCGCCCCTCCAGTGTGGTGAGCGAGGACAGCCTCTTCTCCTCCGATTCCTTTGACCTACTAGACCTCAGCGCCCAATCACGTCGCAGGAGTTTCTCCCGGGGGATGCAGCACAGCGGCTGTAGCTCTGAGGAGGACCTGGAGCAGCTGAGAGCTGAGGCAGACAGGGTTGGTGAGGACGGAGAAGGACGGAAGAAAATGCTTACATAAGCCTAAGGAAGGACGGACACATATGTGCTGTGAAAAATCAGGCTGAAGGCCAGTCTTTTAGTTCCCTTTCCTGTGATAATCAGCGACTGACATTCTGAAAAGACTCAAAGGAACTCCGGAAAGGTCGCATCTCCAGTACATGGACTTGAGATGCAACCATTGGACGCTAATGTGTGTTCTGTCAATGTAAAGCACACAAGAGAGCGACAAGGCCACAGGTGACACCTAAAGGGGATCACGTATCACGCAGAGTAGGGACCTGAATGTGACAGAAAGGACAGTCCATTTAATGAACTCAGTGTGACCTCACCTGCACAGTAGATGCTCCTTCGAGGTTTTACAGCTGCTTTCTGCTCACATGAACCTTTAAAATCTGGGTCTTGATGCTCGAAGTGACCTTGTGAAACTGATAAGAAGTATAACAGAGCTCCATCTTGGATACGTGAATCCACAGTGAGGGAGTTTCCATCCACCTGCTCAAAAATTGGGCACGCTAAAACAGGTGCACATGTAATCATCACTCTGTTGCACGCTCTTGTTCAGAGGTTTTATCAGAACCCGACTGGAGAATTAACATAATAAAGTGTTCATCTTTTTCTGCTGGACTCTTTATAGTCACTTAACAAATGTATTAGAAAACACACATCAATTTGCTTTTTCTTTTGCAGATTTTCTGGAAATTCAGTTTAAATTTGCACTAGGTTTGAAAGGAAACCTGACTTTTGACAGCTGCATTGTAAGGATATATTCTGCATAACTGAACTTTTGTGGTTCTTCATGGTGACTCTTAACGTAACCCTCTTTTATAAGCTCTATATAAACACGTAAAGATGGTTTTTAACTTTTTAAGAATAAAGTTCGAAGCCAAAATCTGGACGTTTTTTTCGTGTTTATGTTAAGTAATTGTCAACAACTATAACTTAAAGTTATAATCTTGAAGATTTTAGTTTCGTTCCCACTGATTTTTTCTGCAAAAGTCATGACAGACACCGAGTCTGTTATACTGCAAATGCAAAGGCTTTCGTCAGTGGACCATAGGCTCAATCACTGTGTTACCTCATTGGGTGATAGATAGTGACTTAACAGACATTTATTTAAATGAAAATCTTCGAGATTAGTACTTTTATGACAGTTTATTATTAAATTATTACAGTTACACTGGCCTCCACTTGTGGGTGCCCACAAGAGGAGGAGGAAGTAATTATTAAACTTAAACTACATTTTAACTGCTAACTACATTATAGTGCATTTTAAACCATCTTTAAATGTTTATATGCTGCATTCACACACTAAATAGGGAGAGTTATGTGAATCATTACCTATTTCACCACATGTTTTTGAGTATATTTGTATTACACAGTAATCAACTGTACACAATTGGCTCATTTGCACCAACTGACACAATGTGTGTAGCAGATGGATCACATTGCACATTGGACATTTAAACCGGTGTTGTATGCAGTAGATGTACCCAATTTAAATCCCTAATACTGTGAGAAACTGTTAATACTGTTAATGTTGTTCTTTTCTGGGGGGGATGGAGTTAAATAAATTATGTGAAGCTGAATACTTTCCTTTTTTTTTGTTCTGGTGAGAGAACAAGAAAATCAGCAGGAGATGAGACACGGAATAAGCTGCAGCAATAAATCACCCTTTTATCCTAAATGTAATTTTTTATAATAGTTAAGGACCCCTTCTCAAGATTTTAAAGATATCACATGATCTGACTGAGACAGGGTCACTGTTGTTCTTCACTGAGGCATACAGTAATTAAGCTGTTCATAAAGGAATAAACATTATTAGTCACAAACCTGATCATCAAAAGGTATTTATTTATTTGAGCATATTTGCAGTTCCAAGAGACTGCTGACTTTATTTACAGCCAGTATTTATTACTCCTTATTGAAAGTTCTTGTGTCATGTAAATGCAAAGAAACATTGGTTGGCTGAAATATTTAGCAGCAAACAATATTTGAGGTATTCATCTATTCATCTACAGTTCAGAGGGAGAGTCTTACTTTTTACTCTAGAAAGAGTGTTTTACTACGGACTCTGTACATTTCTAAACTTCTAAGATGAGAAGTGTTTTAGGCTACAAGGCATCAAGTTATGCAGATTTTCACAAGAAAGCCATTTAAAAAAAGATATCATCTTCTGAATTACTATAATGATCGCAGCACAATTCTGATTTATCTTACAACTTAAGTCATTGATCTGAATAATTGGTCTTCAGAGATGGTGGCACTGCGAACAAATCCCATGGAGCGTATCTGGTCATGAAGTTTCTCATTCTAACTTTGAGATCTGAGTCTTGAACAATAAGCTGAATGATCCAAGTAATGTTCTCCTTCACTGACGAGCTCAAGAATCCGAGGCAAAGACTTGGCTTTAACAGTGAGAGGAGGATCGCTGTCGGGTAACAGCAGCTTAAAGCGTTCAGTTCAGTGTGGGCCTCCTGTCAATCACATTGACATTTTCCCTTAACAGCATTGACCAACACATTAAAGATGCTGAAGTATTCTAAATATCTGCAGTGGCTACAAATGCAACCAGGGGGAAGGGGTTCACGTTAAGACTTGCGGGCCAAGAGGCTTTTCTCTCTAGGCCCTCACGTGTGGATCAAAGTACATTAGGTCAACAAAAGCAACAAGACTTTACTGGTTTTCAGGCTGATTACTGGGGCTCTGCAGGGTAGGAACAGGAGAATTATGGAGAAATCCTTTAGTACCCTCATGCTGTGGATATGAGTCTTTGAATTTGTTTTCTTTTTACTTGTGCAGCTGTCAGAGTTGAATCAGTAGTCAAATAAAACATCAACAATAAAGGTCCTTCATTTAAATTCCACTCGTGTAAAAAGTGCATTAAAATGTACTCAAGTTAAAAGATGATGCAGTACTTTAACCCAATACACGTTATTTTGAATCTACAGTATATGAACATATGTTTATGTACATGTGAACACACAGCTCAATTTGTGAGGTTTTTTTATACACAGTTACATTAACATTAGATCACAGAGACGTACCCTTATAGAAACTCAGTTGGTATTGACATACAGTATATTGCATCAATAATTATATCAGCACAGTTTAATCATTTCCATCTCAATTTCATTTTCAGTCCCAAACAAAACATTAGCCTCAGCTCAGATTAGAATAGAAAAATGGATATAAATAAAGCTCAATGAAGCACCTTGGCCTAGAAATAAGGTCATATCATCTTTATGATTCTTATAAAATCCAACCACTCAGGGTAGTCAGATAACTAGTCTGATGTCCTCTGAGGTTATCTGACCTTACAACTACAGTAGAGCCAAGTGATATCTGTCTGCACAGAAAGCATCTTTAAACGTCCAGGCATGACCTCAAAACCAGAAATAATCTTACTTACAAGACGAAGTAGGAGATGATAGACACACGGCTTAAATGTCCCTCTATAATATAGTTTTGATTAGGACTGCAGGATATTACCTAACTTATTGTCTCATCATTTATCTTTAGAGAGAAGATTTTAGACAAATGTAACCCATCAGCAACCACCAAATATAATATGACCATAGATGCTCAACCTTTGTTGACTTTATGAGGATACTCATCCTCAAAGTTGGACATTTTGGTCATCATAGAGAGACAAAATCTTAGAGGTTGATTTCAACCGGTCCAAAGGTCAAAGGTCATCTCTGAGTTTGATTCCATCCAGGTTTGATGGAAGTTAAAAAAAAGTACTTACAGTAGTTAAACATTTTCTGCAGCAGAGCACATTTCATCAGAGAACGGAGCAGCACTGTCATCTTGTGGTCATATTACAGCGCATCATTAACAGCATCCAAAATTACTGGCTCACCCCTACCATCCTCAAAACACTCCACCGCAAACGGACACTGCGCAGAGCCCGCAGAATCATCTCTGATCCCACTCACCCTGCACACTATGTCTTCCAGCTACTGCCCTCTGGGAGGCGCTACAGGACAATTGCCTCCAAAACAACCCGCTTCAGAAACAGTTTCATTCCCATTGCAAGAAACATTCTTAACTCTGAACGCTGAGGATTAAGCATGGCCCTTATGCATGAAATGTGTTTGTCTGTATGTATATCTATGTTATATGTTTAATGTTAAATGTTGGAACCTGTACCAAGCTGTACTGGAAACAAATTCCACCAGCCTGGCTGTGTGGTCATTCAAGAATCAATCAATCAATCAATCAATCATTGGGTGTATTTGTAGCACTAATTTATAGGGCTCAAGTGACCTCATTTGGTGGCAGCTGTGGCCTCCCAGCTCAAAAGGTTCCTGGTTGGAATCCCAGTTTGGACATAGGGGGCCTTTCTGTGTGTCTCAGTTAATAAACCTTCATCATCTAAAATCAGGGCAATTGTTAGTCTACAACAAAAGACATGATTGTGGAAATAATAGTTCTGTGATCATGGGACATGGGAGTGGTGTTTACAGGTATTCTTTTGTGTCACAAATAGAACAGGTGTGTCCAGTTATTGTTTTATTTTGCTCTGCCAAGTGTTGATTGACTCCATAGCTATGTTTTAAGCTATTCCTGTTTAGCTGGAGCTCAATGCTTTGGCTCTATGAGCCTTAAGTTTTATGATGTTTGCTCCTATGAGTGGTCCAAGTCAGATTAAATGAACAATTGTAGCTCCATAAACTACAAGTAATTTCGTTAATTATGATGAATTCCTCTTGTGTTCATGTTACGTGCCGTAGTTTTGTGTTTTGTTTCCGTGTGTGTCTTTCTCCTGTGCTCCTCAGGTGCTGATCTCCCCTTGCTGCAGCAGGTCATCAGGCTCACCTGTTACCACTCCAGCAATCAGGCAGGAGTATAAAGAGCAGCAGAGAGGAGACAGCCAGGGCCAGTGGGCCATTCGGCTGTGTGTGTGACAGACCTCTTCGTGTTCGGGTTTACTCTTTCAGTGGAAAGAGGGCGTTTCTTCGAGGCCTTAGCATTTATTGTTATTTGCAGTTTTTGGTTTATGCAAGTGTTTTGTCTTGTAGAACGGCTTCTCTTTTGTTTAGAAGAAGCTCGCTTTGTTTCCTTTTTGCTTTAGTTTGTTAATAAATCCCTTCAACTTTGCCTATACTTTGTTCATCCCTTCTTTTTCCTGGGTTCTAATTTATTGTTACTCCCCTCATCCCCTAGTCCATTCAGGGGAACGTAACAGTTCATAAGAATTTATCATCAGCACAATCAACATGCTTAAAGGATAGTTTGACTTTTTAAAGTGGGCTTGCATGAGGTACTTATCAATAGTAAGTGTACTACGTACAGTAGATAACAGTCAGCACGGCCCGTGTATGGAGAAGCCATCAGGAGTTCCTACAAAGAAGCTAATCTAATGTGCAGATGGGGTCACGAGAAACACCTACTTTAGCCTCTAAAAAAATCCTACATGTTAAAGAAACGTATAGTTTAAGTGTATGCTATATTTGATATTTTCACTGCACACAACAGCCCTGTATTCTTACGCATTGGTGCAATGTATCATGCCGTATGTCAGCTGTTTTTGGTCAGAACGTGCCGGGGCCAGTACACAATGCAATCAAACTTCACTTCACAAGCAGTGAAAATATTCCAAAATACAGCGTACAATGAAATCTCACAATATAACGCTGAAAAATATATTTATATGATATATTTTTTTCATAATTTTAAGTACCTAAAGTACATTGTACTAGTCAGTGCATACTCAGGCTGTTTGAGTGGCAGGGGCAAATCAAATAATAAGGGCACCAGCTGTAGGGCATGGGGCACCAGCATGCAGAAAGATGTTGTGAAAGCAAAGAATGTGTTTGTGTGCAGGACAAATATAAGGAAAAAACCATATGTTTAATTTGATTCATCGTCTTGATATGATGCGCATTCAGTCCCAAAAACAAGGAACACACGTCTCTGTCCCAGGTAAAGACAATCCTTTTAATTTGTCCGGTGCATTCGGACCTGTAACTGTCCTGTTACGACCTTTTTATTATTATAAAACACTGTTGATCTCACAGAGGTGGAGAGCCCTGTAGCCTTTTATGTACTGTAGTATTTTAGGCATTGTTCAGGCCCTGGGTGTGTCTTGGTGGGTCAGTAATTCAGAATTGAGGCATTATGATTGATTAAATATATTATTAAATAAAACTTTTTGAAACATATTTTTCTCAATACAGATGATCCATAAAAAAAACTGTACATGTACTGCTTTCATTTTCCAACCCAATGACATCAGTTTATAGTGTAAAGACTTTGGTTTTTGGGAGCAATCTATATGAATGTATATAATTTCAACCATTTCAATTTCAGAAACCAGAATATTTTTAATTGGGTTAAAAGATTCATAGAGAATATTCAAGTGTCCAATCTATAAAACAATATGGTTTAAGTTTATCATATTCAATTGGCTCTTAAGATCAGGGTAAAAGTCAAAAACAAGACACCAAGATGCTTGGTAAGTTCAGACAACAACACTTGGGACATGGGAGTGGTGTTTACAGGTATTCTTTTGTGTAACAAATAGAACAGGTGTGTCCAATTATTGTTTTATTTTGCTTTGCCAAGTGTTGATTGACTCCATAGCTATGTTTTAAGCTATTCCTGTTTAGCTTGAGCTCAATGCTTTGGCTCTAAACCCTTGTAGCTCCATAAACTACTACTACTACTACTACTACTACTACTACTACTACTACAACTACTACTACTGCTACTACTAGTTCTACTGGGGGACTCAATGCCAATGTGGGCAATGACAGAGACAACTGGAGGGGGGCGATTGCAGAGGAGGAAGAGAAAATTTAGCCACAGACTCCTCCATCCCCACAGTTCCACAAAAAGATATAGGAGGTCTTTCCTACCTACGTCTATCAGGCTGTACAACATCAGCCCATGCCAAACCAACAGCAACTATTCCGTACTTGTTACTTTTGCACTTTTTTTGTTCCCTTTTAGTACATGTGACTTGAAAATTTGAATGTGCTACTAAAGGAGCTTCTTTAAACTGTAACTACAGTTAGGAATATGGAGTGTTCTAATCTCTGAAGGATGAATGGTATTAAAATAACATTACACAACTACAAAATACTTTTTAGTTTGACTTTTCTTCTCTTGAAGGGTGTGGTTGCATGTCGGCATGTGGCTCTTTAAATGCAGAACGGCTACTGTTGTTTGACTGGTTGGCCCAGCTGCAGGTATTTGATTAATAAAGGAGTAGAAATTGGGCAGGCATCAGCTCTGTATTGCTGTGTCCCTTCACAGTATTTTAGCATAGAGAAATACTGTTTAGGCACTTCCTGAATGCTGCTATTAGTTTTATATGTATTTTATACCCACTACCAATTAGGGCTAAATAAAATGGGTTATGGATTCTTGTTAGTTTTGTTTGTTAGGTCACTTACTTTCTCTTGCATGCAGCATGACTAATGTCTAAGTAATACAAATAATATAACAAGGGAGTACAGTCCAGACCTCCTCTTTTTGTAAAGTGTCTTGAGATAACTATGCTTATGATTTGGCGCTATACAAATACAATTTGATTGATTGATTGACTATTGAAATGGGACATTTCAAGTAAGTTAATTCAGGCAGCAATCACGTTTCCTCCTAAACAAATTAGAGAACTATCCTGCATCTCTTTCTATCCCATTTTCGGCCCATCCAGTCGAGGCAGATGGCTGTTCAACATGAGTCTGGTTCTGCTCGGGGTTTCTGCCTGTTAAAAGGAAGTTTTTCTGCCAATGTGCTGAATATTGCTCAGTGCTTCTCATGGTGATTCATGTTGGGCCTCTCCTTAAATAACATAACAAAGAGTCGGTCTAGACCTGCTCTTTCTGTAAAGTGTCTCGAGATATGAGACTGATTGATTGATTGAATAGGGTTGCTAGTCGAGATATTTGGTATTTACCTTTTATCAAGTTTCTCAAATGCAGAAATGTACTTCTTGTACTGTTGTGTTTTTGTTTTATAAAATCTTGTTGCGTCTCAAGTTTTGTTAATTTATCTCGTAAAATTCTGATGTATTTTCAGTTTTGTTTTCTGAAATGTTTTTGTGTAATTGTAAGAAGAGTATCACGATGAGGGCAGTGACCAATCTGACAGATGTGGTGGAGATATAAATGTCAGGTATGTTCAAACACTGAGTATCATTTGTGCAGGCCTGCCTTCATCATCTATTTAAACGACGTCTACGGCTTGTCAGATCAGCACGAAGCAAAAAGAAGGACTTGGAGAACTGAACTTAATTTAAGGTTGGTTTTCTGGTTTTGTTGATTAAATTCAAGGATGTTTTTAACTCATGGTTTGCCTAACTATGTTGCCTGGTTGGGACTTGCTTAAGACTTGCCCTGGGCTTCTCTGTATATCTGTGTAGTTACTGTAGTATCAAGGCTATTTGTCATAATAAACACATTGTAATTTAAGTTTCTGTTGTTGTACTGCTGCAATCTAATTACTATAAAAAGTCCTGGGAAAAAAAGTGTGTACAAAGCAAAGTTTTAGCACTTGTTTGCGCAAAAAAAAATCCACCTGATGGGATTTATTTGAGGTTTCACTTTAAAAAAAATTATTTGATCAACTCTCTCCCTTCCATGTTTTTTCTTTTTTTCCCCATTTTCTACAGGAAAGTTGGTGCCTGTCTGAAAATCATGGCCGATCAAGGCAAGGTAATATATATAACACATGCCTAACTATACATTGCTACTCAACATTTTATGGCTGGTGAGGTAAGACAAAATAATGACGTTAAAACATTAAAAAAATACAGTGTAAAATAAAAAACTAAAAAAGGCTAGAAAAAAATAAAATAAAATTGAAATGCAGAGAAGATGGCACCGGGTTCGCTGTGCATGGGGCTGGTTCAACAGGGGTCACATCGAGCTTATTTAACTCACTGACTGACTGTACTGTCTGCCTGAAGGAAGCAGTTCATATTCAGGGTGAAGAGTGTGATAGCATCATTTGTAGAGCAAAGTTTAATAATAAAAAGATTAACCTGTCATTTAACTTCTTTATGAGCTTAAACAGTACGAGATTAAACAGTGAAACATACATTTGTTTGTACCATTTTGTTCCACCAGGTGCTTGATGATCCCACTGATGTGTTTTTAAGCGGTTCTTTTGTAGCTTTGGTTTCATGATAATGTTTTCATTGGGCCTCATGTGAGAACATTGTCATATTTTTGTCCTTAAGCTATCACACAGAGCCCTCTCAACAACGGGAGCTGGTTTTACTGGTATTCTTTTGGTTATTAACGGGTGCTGGTTTTTGTTTTATTGTTTTCTGCAAGGTGTTTAATGATCCCATCCATGGGCATGTGGAGTTACATCCACTTCTCATCAAAATCATTGACACACCTCAGTTCCAGAGACTACGAAATCTCAAGCAGCTCGGAGGAGTCTACTTTGTTTATCCCGGAGCATCCCACAACCGCTTTGAGCACTCGATTGGGTATGTCAGCAAGTTTTCACACAGAGAGCTTTGTGCTTTAAGGTAACCACATTACAAGTTAGGTGGAGGCTGGTTTGCAGTAAAGCACCTAATAAAATATACAAATACAACCAAAGTTAACATTGCATATTTTAGTATAGACATAATAAAAGTTTATATTTTTAGTGTTGCGGCAGGATTCTCATGTGAGTTATTTTATGTGGTGTCAAAAGGGCGGCGCATTTAGCAGGAGAGCTTGTACGGGCTTTAAAAGCAAGACAGCCGGAACTCAACATCACTGAGCGAGACATCCTTTGTGTTGAGATTGCTGGTCTTTGTCATGACCTAGGTGAGTAATGCACCCCTTTTCAATATTACATGGTAAAGGTTTTAAAAGTTCCCGCATTGACAACAAATAGACACTCTTGGTTTCCTCAACAGTAATCAGTTTATTGACATTTTGGACACTTATTGATCATGTAGTAAGTTTGACTTATCAGCTGTTGAATCATTTGTAAGACAGCTGGGAGTCTGACATGAGTTACACAATCAGTATTTCTTGGAATAAAAAATATGGGCAGAAATATGTCAGCAGTAGGGATAGACCGATTATCGGCCGGGCCGATTATCGGCATTTTGACGCATATCGGCATTGGCTTTTTTTTTTTTTTTAATCCGACGGCCGATAAGAGATCAATTTAAAACTGGGTTATTTTGGCTCTGATGCATATGCTTAAAGGCATTTAAACAAAGTTTAGTGTTGGAGTTTGTATTATTCAAAATTTTGACGCCAAAATTTTCACTTTTACTGCAAATGAATATCAGCTTCAAATATCGGTTATCGACCTCCTTGACTACTAATAATCGGTATCGGTGTCGACCCTGAAAAAACCATATCGGTCTATCTCTAGTCAGTAGAAACTGAATTTGTATTATTTGTATTTGAATTGCTCAACTTAAAAAACTTGAATTTGAATTACATAATTTGAAATTGAATTTCTCAGTTTGGAACTAAATTCCAATTAACTTGACACTGATTGTAATAAGCTGAAATTGATTATTATTACTTTTGGTGGCTACCGAGACCTACCAGTGGATCTACTGGTAGCTACCGAGACCTGCCAGACCTTCCGCGGGCTATTATTAGTTAATGATAGTTTATTAGCTATTTGCACTACGGTAGCTTTGCTCTGTGAGCTCTGGGGGGCAGCTGCCGCTGTAACGGGGAGCTAAAACCGACCCATTGCCATTGTGGTGGGGTGTCAACGACTTGCTGCTGTTGCGGGGGGCTGTCAGTGATTCCCTGCTTGACCACAAGCAAACGGACAGTTGGGACCCACTGCACGTGACCAATTCACATAACACTCGCGTCCGCCCAGCCGCGCTGGTAACTTATTGGTGTGAAATGAGGAGTCACAAGGTTTATTTAGTCAAAGTCTATTGTCGTTTTCTTTAAATGCCTGATTATGACATAAAAGCTGTTAAAAAGTGGGTTGCGTGCAGTGAGTCCCCACATCACGGGGATGCTCCGGAGCAGCAAGTCGGTAACACGGCAACCTGTCAGTTTTAGCTCCCCGCAGCAGCAGCCCCCCGGAGCGTCCCTGAACAAAGCTGCCGTAGCGCAAACAGCTAATAATATAACTCTTGGTCAAATGGTCAAAAACATAGGTGCAGATTGGTGCTGTGAATCTGCACTCGATTGCTGTTCCTTATCAACCGGATGTGTGTCTCAGTAAACAGAAATTGAATTTCAGGAATTGAATTCGAATTGTAAAAACTGAATGTGGACTTTAAATGTTCAAATAATCTGAATTCAATTTCAAATAATGTGATTCAAATTCAAATTTTTAGTAATTCCAATTCAGTTTTTACTGACACATATTTCTGCTCATAAAATAAAACCAAATGTACATCCAGGAGTAAAAGCCTGACTCTAATTCATGTAAAACTGGCCTGATAAGACATATTCAATATTGTTTGGTTATACATACATTTATTTCTCCATATTAAGGTCATGGGCCATTTTCCCATCTGTTTGATGGAATTTTCGTCCCCATGGTACTGAAAAAAAAAGAGGACATGAAAAAAAGTGGGAAACTGGACGAAAAGAAAAAGAAAGAGATAGAGGAAGAGATAGAGCAGTTGAAGACTTGGAAGGTAAGAAAAAATAATTTATGTGTAACAGTACGTATGATATACTAACCAACAGGGATGGGGATACTTGAGTACTTGAGTACTCGAGTACTTGTTGTTGACATTATTCGAGTAACATTACACTAATCGCACACCTGCGCGTGCGATATTTTCGGCTAAAGTAGTTTAACTCAGTTACATGCACCATGTCAGCCATGACCAGGAAAAGTGATGTCTGGAAGTAAAGACGAAGATAACATGCTGTGCAAGATATGTGGTGTTAAACTTGTATGTCATAGACATAGTTCGATGCTTAACCACGTTCACTTAAAGCACAAGGAGAAGCCAGCGGAGACAGACAACAGGCAGTCTCACATAACATCATTTGCTAGCCCTGTTAGCACACGTCGTTGTGATGATACCAGAGCGGAGAAGATTAGCCTGCTAATAACGAACATGGTGACTGCACTGAATTTTCATATGATGGCATTTTAGTTTCGTGTCTTCAGTGACACAATAAGAGAACACTACACATTTTGTTTGTTTTGGCGTCTAGAACTAAGTATAGTGAGTGACACATATAGATACAGGATATTTGCACTTTATCTTAATATGATTGTGTACAGGCATCTTTCTATTCAGTGTGTCCCAGCCCTCCCAAATATCCCTTATAATAACATTTAATATGTTGTGAACATACTCACAGTAACAATGGGATGAAATTAAGTCACATCTAGTTCTTAGATGAGTGAGATCCTAAGGGACTCTGTTATTTAAAGATTTACACACTCAAAAGTCATGACCACTTTTCTCAGATATTAAGAAATTATTTGCGTGCAGAAGGGTGAGCCTGAAGAGAGAGGAGACCGAGATTCTAAGACTCTGCTGTAGATTGTTCTGTCAGGTGGCCGGATTTGTCTGGCCAAATGACGGAGCAACAAGCTTTAGAAGTTACAAGTCTAGGTCATTATGCAAGTTATGGCCACAGGCCTGCAGTCCGTCAGACATGATAAATAAGACAAGCATTCAATTCTGTGTATACTTTGTCTGATATATGTATTTATACATCAATGGGCCTGTGTTTCTTGCAGCATGAAAAGGGCTCTTGTGACATGTTTGATCACCTGGTCAAAAGTAATAACCTTGAGCAAGAAATGAAGGATTGTGGCCTGAAGCTGCCTGAGGACCTGACATTCATCAAGGAGATGATTATACCTAAACAAATTAAAGACAAGGAGGTCAGTCAAGCTCATTGTCAGTCAAGCTCACATCAGCCGCTCCTCATTGTTACAAAGATGTCTCTAATGCCACTCTTGTCTATCATCTCCTCAGTGGCCACATAAAGGCAGAGGAAAGGACAAGGCCTTTCTCTATGAAATCGTGTCCAACAAAAGCAGTGGGGTTGATGTTGACAAGTTTGACTACTTAGCCAGGTGCGATTTCATGAACCACTGCTGTGGAGCAATTCCCTTCTTGATTCAGAAAGTTAAAATACTTATACTACTAATTATAATACTAATCTTTGTTTTTTCCCCTGAACAATTATAATAATCTCCTCATTAGTTTAATATTCAGCATTCTGAAGAATATTAAGTTCAACTTAATCTTCCAGTTTTCTTCACATATTTCCTTAACATGGCTTTTCTCAGAGACTGCTACCACCTGGGAGTCCAGAACAACTTTGACCACAACCGCTTCCTGAAGTTTGCCAGGGTGTGTGAGGTGGAGGGGGAGGAGTGGAAGCACATCTGCATTAGAGACAAGGTGCTGACAGTGTTACTCCTGCTTGTTATCAGATATTAAACAGCAATCTGATATTAGCTTTAGTTGTGACTAAACTATGGACATTAACTCCAACAGATGATGGACAATATGTATGACTTGTTCCATGCGAGACACTGTAACCACAGAAGAGCCTGTCAGCACAAAGTGAACAACATCATAGGACATATGTAAGTGCCTTCCTTCAGATGTTAGGGCTGTTACAACACTAAGCTTGGTCTCCTTTCTGATGCAGCTTATTTCATTTGCCTCATGATTATCTCTTTACATGTTGGGTATGATCATCCAGGATTGCCGAGGCTTTTTTAAAAGCAGATGAGCACATCAGGGTGGAAGGCTCAGGAGGGAAGATGTTCACTATCTCCACAGCCATAGGCGACATGGAGGCCTACACCAAGCTGACAGGTCTGTGGATAACAATGTGTGCTGTTAGCTCATGTCTGAAATCATTTAGGTTGACTTAGACTACAGAAGGATGTGGCCAACTTTTACTTGATTCACACTCCTGTCGTCTGAGCCCGCTCTAAAGACGTGTGGCCAGGAAACACTAACTTCACTGATGCTCTTATAATTATGTCATCTCGTGGCACCCACTTCTCCTGCAATGGTTTCCAAATGTAAGCTTTGTTGGACTAGAACAAACCTCTTATATTTGCATATCTGTATTGCAGGAATTTTCTTTAGATGTTTCTTCAGATGTTTTAGAAGTCTGGTTTAGAATATGCAACACATTTCAATAACACAGAATCACTTGCACATGGGGAAATGCAATTAGTCAGATGTATCAGTCAATAATAATTTTGCAATTACTGTTAGGATACTCTGCAATTGAGAGTTTAAGCAGCTTGCTGAGGGTTCAAATGCATCCATTTTTGATCATGCACATGTTAAATGATCAATGACACCAGATCCAGTAATATTATCACATTATTTCATTGCTTAGTTTTGTTAGTCACACCCCTCAGTTCCCCTCACTGTGTCATTTATTTGTAAAACAATGGTTTGTTCAAACTCATGTATCTTTAACTGTTTGTATTTTAGATAATTTGTTTGAACAAATACTCAACTCTTCCAACGAGGAGCTGAAAGATGCGAAGGAGATTCTGGAAAAAATCATCGCTCGAAAGTTCTACAGGTTCCTGGGTGACAAAACACCAAAGGAAATCATCAAGGATCAGAAGGTATGTCTTTGTGTGCCTGTATTTGATTATCCTTCTGTGTGACACATTTTCTAATTCACTGTTATTACAAAGCTGGATGTTGTGCTCATTTTTCAGTCAATAGAACAAATTCACGTTGAATTCTCTGCTGTCTCTTGAATTTTGTGTTGCCTGCATTGTTCCTGGATTTAATATGGACAACATCACTTTCTCACCAGTCATAGTTCCATGAAATGGAATTTGGATTGGATAGCAGGGTAACAGAGTCATAGGATATATAGTCCCTCACAGTCAACTAAACACTAAGTTGGTGCATTTTTATTTTTTGAGTGAGAGATACAAATTGCATTCACGTCAGCTTTTCCAGGTTGTTTCATTGTCAAGTCTTTCCACATTGAAGAAGGACTAAATGTCTGTATTTTGTCCTCTTATTCCTTGGCAAACAACATCGCACATCACAGCCAAAATCCCGTACAGAACAACATTTATTTTATGTTGCCAATGTTCTTCAAAATGTATATAAATACCTACTGATATCAGCTGGACTGTCCTACATTTTACAAGGCAAAATGGTGCATTAACTTGGCACAAAGTAGAGCAAGGGGGTTGTATTTGGTCCCTTAATTAATCATAGGTGTGTTTCAGGGTGACATGAAACATGACTACCATCTCCCATATCCTCTAACAGAGCCTGCAACTTACACATCTCTATTTATATAGAAGAATTTGGTCATTTCATTCTCTCTCTCATGTACTACTGCATGGCGACAGTTTGAACAAATTTGACAAAAAGTTAGTTTTATTAATGTTAGCTACTGAACCTTTGACAGACTGGGTTTGGGTTCAATTTGGAATTATTTTTCTTTTGCCATTCTACGGTGCCCATCTACACGTAGGACACACATAAGCTACTTAATTAAATATTGTAACGTGCAATTTTCAGTTATATCTGCTGCAGCAATTCCAGCACAGCGAAATGATTGTGTTTCCCATTTAAAGCTGGACAGAGAAGCAGCCATGGACCAGATATCTGAGTGGAAAAAAGAATTGGCTGGTGACCAACTTACACCAGAGGACTTTGTAGTTGAAGTAAGTTTTTATTCTTAATTCACCTCACTTTCTGTAAAATCTTGGGTTCTGTAGATCATTTGATCTGTAAGATGTTACAGAACTATGTTATGGCATTTTTTATTTCTCTCTCACCCTTCTTTTTAGGTCATTACTTTCGACTATGGAAAGGGTGGCGAGGACCCTGTCCAATATGTGTATTTCTACAGCAAGGATGAACCTGATCAGGCAAAGGGGATGTCTGAAGACCAGGTCAGTTGGTTCAATGGTCAATGGAAACTAAAACTTTAGACTGACTCTTTCTTTGTATCTGCTGTTTCATCCATGATTTAATTATTTGTAAGGAAGCCTTTGTTATGTTATGTCATTGCTTTAAATTAAATCTGCTGTCATTGTTATCAGAAATCCAGGATCCGCACAGTGTGCTTTTCTGAGCAGCTGATCAGAGTTTACTACAAGAATCCTGAAGAACAGAGTCTGGAGACTGCCAAGGAGCACTTTAAGCGGTGGCGCAGGTCATCTTCCGTTTCTCAGGTAACAATTAGTTCAAGGTTGTAGGATATTGTAGGCAGCGTGAGGTTCTTTGGCTGGCGATTTTATTGCGTTGAAAGGCTGATTAAGTTATGAGCATTAATTATGATGTAACATCACAGGGAGGGAGTGATACATACGTTACAACTTGTCAGAGCTCTGGAAGATTGCTGTTCCATTGTTCTATGATCATGGGGCTGTAGTTGGTGCAGTATAGGACTGCAGTTGATGGACGAATATAGTTTGTTCTTCTGTAGAAGTTACAATTTCCTAAAGCCAAGGTTGGCCAAAACTTTGACAAAAAGAAAAGCTTCAGCAGATAGTGGACCATGATTTATATTAATTAGCCTACATGTTGCATGAGGTGAAGGGTTTTTCTTTCAAAATAAATCAGGATGAGGATTATTGGAGCACTGTCATTATCATAGACATACTGTATCTTTGTTTTAGTTCAATCATTGAAAAATCACATTATATTCCTTATGACCACACCAAGCTGTAAAGCACTTCCAACACGTGTAATGGTCTTAACTTGTGGTTTTATGTAGGGATTCAAAATATTAAGTTGTGTTTGTTTTGTATGTTAATTGCTAAATGTATGTGTTTCTGATTGATTATTAATTTGATCTTGAGTGATGTTTGATTCGATTTTGTTTGATCATTTTTAAATGTTTTAAATGCTTGTTTTATATAATCTTAGTTTTGAACAGTTCTACCTTTTGATTAAGCGTCTGACAATTTGAAATAAGAATTCAATATATCTTCTCACTGGAATCATACTATATCATAGATCAATAGGAAATCATACACTTTCTTTATTGCAATGATCTTTAAAAGTTGTTAGAAAACATTGTGTACCGCTATGTTTTAGTAATTGTATTAAGATGTGTTCTCTACATATGATGCATCTAAAGGGAAACCAACGCTATTAGAGCCTTTAAGTATATTACTGTTTTGATGGGTTGATATCACACATTAAATAAGAGTTTTTCTCTGTGCTGTGTCTTTGTGCAGTTTCATTTGTCCAAATCCAGAGGAAATCATATGTTTCAAAGAAGATCATTCAAATATGATGTATTTATTTGTTTAAAATATATTATTGTGGCTCAAGTTAATGTCATAAGGAACAGCTTCACACAGGAGCGGGTGATGTATAACTTCTATAAATACTGTATTATAATTTAGTTGATACTAAAGTCCCTTTATGGTTCAATTACAATAATAATAATAAAAGAATCTGTGAATTTACAGCTTTAATTTTGTTTATACCATGGCTTATGACATGAGTCTTATCGTAACATGTCGAGAATAAGAGTGACCACATTTGTTCAATGGGACACCTGTATAAAAGTAATAACACTTTTTTTTCAGGTACGCTTTTTCATTACTTGAATGTGTTTAAAAAACAAAACAAAAAAGACATTCCCATTCAAATAGTTTTGGTAAGTTAATTCAAACGTATCCATAGCCTAGTGTAATCCTCTTATCCTTCCAGAGATATATCCGTATTGAAGCCTGTTTTGTGGCTGCTGTGTAGTTTGTTTTGAATTTTGATTTGACAAATAAAACATTAACTTGACTAGTATGGACAGTGAGTTGGAGTAAGTTTCAATGTACCTGGTTGTAAGTGTCAGTACAATACATGGACAATTAACGTGCTGTACCAGGTAAACACATCTCATGTAGGACACCTGAAATGCCCTGCCCAGTACACAAGTAGGCTAACTTATCAACATATAGTTGGAAAATCTGAGGCTACAGGTAGAGAGCGGCTGACTTACCGATTTACCGAAGAGCAGAGTATTCATCCAGTCATGTCCTGGCCATATGTGTGTACATTACTAAACCATGCTTACTTTAATTGCAAAACGCGGATACGAAAAAGCAGTTTTAAAAACGCCGGCTTTGCAGGTCCTAAATCGTCGTCACTGAATGTTTCCGGGGTTTTGGCGTCAACACTCTGGCCTGATTCGCTCCACCATATTTGGCTCCACCTTTTGCGCTCGTTCTAATGGGAGGGACCTGTGTCAAGTTATAGACACGTGTCGTGTAATGTACCGGAAGCAATGTGTTTTAATTTTGAAATAAAATCATTTAAAAAAAAAGTTCCCATATTCAATAGAATATATTAAGGAGACTGTTTATTAAAGTTAATCATGAATTTAGGTAAACTGTTTTTGTTTGTTTTTCTTTATTTCTAATTGTTTTTACTGCTGACAGAAGTGACACTGTGTAATTAACTTGTGGAGTGGAGCAAGAATGTGCTCCACTCTTTTCATTTTGCTAACGCCACGGCTATTTGTGGTCTCATTCTACTATGAAGGTGAAGAAGTTTTGAGTCGTGTCAGTATACTTTTATTTTGAAGGCAGTGACCGGACATTGTGTGTGTGTTAAAGGATATTTTGACGCACCCCGTGTGGAAACAAAACCCGGGTATTTTTCATCGCACCAGTGTCTTCTGTGCAGAACCACCCAGTCAGCTGTAGCAGTCTATGTGGGAACCATTTACGGCTGTAATTTTGGGCTCTCTTCTTTTGTGACAAACTGAAATTATCGCCTGTTAGTATGATCAACATGGACAACCGGAAACGTCAGTTAGAGGCAGTTTCGACCTCTAATGAGAGCTTTAAAACGCCGGAGAAGAGAATGTCAGTAGGGACCTGAATGTGACAGAAAGGACAGTCCATTTAATTAACTCAGTGTGACCTCACCTGCACAGTAGATGCTCCTTCAAGGTTTTACAGCTGCTTTTTGCTCACATGAACCTTTAAAATCTGGGTCTTGATGCTCGAAGTGACCTTGTGAAACTGATAAGAAGTATAACAGAGCTCCATCTTGGATACGTGAATCCACAGTGAGGGAGTTTCCATCCACCTGCTCAAAAAATTGGAAACGCTAAAACAGGTGCACATGTAATCATCACTCTGTTGCACGCTCTTGTTCAGAGGTTTTATCAGAACCTGACTGGAGAATTAACATAATAAAGTGTTCATCTTTTTCTGCTGGACTCTTTATAGTCACTTAACAAATGTATTAGAAAACACACATCAATTTGCTTTTTCTTTTGCAGATTTTCTGGAAATTCAGTTTAAATTTGCACTAGGTTTGAAAGGAAACCTGACTTTTGACAGCTGCATTGTAAGGATATATTCTGCATAACTGAACTTTTGTGGTTCTTCATGGTGACTCTTAACGTAACCCTCTTTTATAAGCTCTATATAAACACGTAAAGATGGTTTTTAACTTTTTAAGAATAAAGTTCGAAGCCAAAATCTGGACTTTTTTTCGTGTTTATGTTAAGTAATTGTCAACAACTGTAACTTAAAGTTATAATCTTGAAGATTTTAGTTTCGTTCTCGTTGGCGGCACCTATGGCGATAAACGGTAATTGCAGGAGCACACTTCCCAGATATCCAAACAGTGTCTCATGTGTGACGTCCACGGTTGGCTCTGGTTGTCACAGTTGTAACGCTTGATTTTCCTCGCTGACGGTCGCTTTCCTTTTCAGACTGTTTGCCTTCATCTGAGCGTCAAATTTGTTTCTTTTTCTTTGGATTTTCACTTATTTTTAAAGTTGTATCTGTGGTCATCGATCTTTTCTGTGTTTGTTCAGCCATAGTAGATTACTGTTTACTCGCAACACTTGCAGAGACCAGAAAAGCAGCTGCTTAGCTCCGCCTACCCTCTCTGGCAGACCAACCACTGCTGGGTGATGGAAAACGCGTCACTAACTGGGCGCTGCTTGTGAATTTTTCTGCGAAAGTCATGACAGACACCGAGTCTGTTATACTGCAAATGCAAAGGCTTTCGTCAGTGGACCATAGGCTCAATCACTGTGTTACCTCATTGGGTGATAGATAGTGACTTAACAGACATTTATTTAAATGAAAATCTTCGAGATTAGTACTTTTATTACAGTTTATTATTAAATTATTACAGTTACACTGGCCTCCACTTGTGGGTGCCCACAAGAGGAGGAGGAAGTAATTATTAAACTTAAACTACATTTTAACTGCTAACTACATTATAGTGCATTTTAAACCATCTTTAAATGTTTATATGCTGCATTCACACACTAAATAGGGAGAGTTATGTGAATCATTACCTATTTCACCACATGTTTTTGAGTATATTTGTATTACACAGTAATCAACTGTACACAATTGGCTCATTTGCACCAACTGACACAATGTGTGTAGCAGATGGATCACATTGCACATTGGACATTTAAACCGGTGTTGTATGCAGTAGATGTACCCAATTTAAATCCCTAATACTGTGAGAAACTGTTAATACTGTTAATGTTGTTCTTTTCTGGGGGGGATGGAGTTAAATAAATTATGTGAAGCTGAAAACTTTCCTTTTTTTTTGTTCTGGAAAGCCATTTAAAAAAAGATATAATCTTCTGAATTACTATAATGATCGCAGCACCATTCTGATTTATCTTACAACTTAAGTCATTGATCTGAATAATTGGTCTTCAGAGATGGTGGCACTGCGAACAAATCCCATGGAGCGTATCTGGTCATGAAGTTTCTCATTCTAACTTTGAGATCTGAGTCTTGAACAGTAAGCTGAATGATCCAAGTAATGTTCTCCTTCACTGACGAGCTCAAGAATCCGAGGCAAAGACTTGGCTTTAACAGTGAGAGGAGGATCGCTGTCGGGTAACAGCAGCTTAAAGCATTCAGTTCAGTGTGGGCCTCCTGTCAATCACATTGACATTTTCCCTTAACAGCATTGACCAACACATTAAAGATGCTGAAGTATTCTAAATATCTGCAGTGGCTACAAATGCAACCAGGGGGAAGGGGTTCACGTTAAGACTTGCGGGCCAAGAGGCTTTTCTCTCTGGGCCCTCACGTGTGGATCAAAGTACATTAGGTCATCAAAAGCAACAAGACTTTACTGGTTTTCAGGCTGATTACTGGGGCTCTGCAGGGTAGGAACAGGAGAATCATGGAGAAATCCTTTAGTACCCTCATGCTGTGGATATGAGTCTTTGAATTTGTTTTCTTTTTACTTGTGCAGCTGTCAGAGTTGAATCAGTAGTCAAATAAAACATCAACAATAAAGGTCCTTCATTTAAATTCCACTCGTGTAAAAAGTGCATTAAAATGTACTCAAGTTAAAAGATGATGCAGTACTTTAACCCAATACACGTTATTTTGAATCTACAGTATATGAACATATGTTTATGTACATGTGAACACACAGCTCAATTTGTGAGGTTTTTTTATACACAGTTACATTAACATTAGATCACAGAGACGTACCCTTATAGAAACTCAGTTAGTATTGACATACAGTATATTGCATCAATAATTATATCAGCACAGTTTAATCATTTCCATCTCAATTTCATTTTCAGTCCCAAACAAAACATTAGCCTCAGCTCAGATTAGAATAGAAAAATGGATATAAATAAAGCTCAATGAAGCACCTTGGCCTAGAAATAAGGTCATATCATCTTTATGATTCTTATAAAATCCAACCACTCAGGGTAGTCAGATAACTAGTCTGATGTCCTCTGAGGCTATCTGACCTTACAACTACAGTAGAGCCAAGTGATATCTGTCTGCACAGAAAGCATCTTTAAACGTCCAGGCATGACCTCAAAACCAGAAATAATCTTTGCTTACAAGACGAAGTAGGAGATGATAGACACACGGCTTAAATGTCCCTCTATAATATAGTTTTGATTAGGACTGCAGGATATTACCTAACTTATTGTCTCATCTTTTATCTTTAGGGAGAAGATTTTAGACAAATGTAACCCATCAGCAACCACCAAATATAATATGACGATAGATGCTCAACCTTTGTTGACTTTATGAGGATACTCATCCTCAAAGTTGGACATTTTGGTCATCATAGAGAGACAAAATCTTAGAGGTTGATTTCAACCAGTCAAAAGGTCAAAGGTCATCTCTGAGTTTGATTCCATCCAGGTTTGATGGAAGTACAAAATCAGTACTTACAGTAGTTAAACATTTTCTGCAGCAGAGCACATTTCATCAGAGAACGGAGCAGCACTGTCATCTTGTGGTCATATTACAGCGCATCATTAACAGAGCATCCAAAATTACTGGCTCACCCCTACCATCCTCAAAACACTCCACCGCACATGGACACTGCGCAGAGCCCGCAGAATCATCTCTGATCCCACTCACCCTGCACACTATGTCTTCCAGCTACTGCCCTCTGGGAGGCGCTACAGGACAATTGCCTCCAAAACAACCCGCTTCAGAAACAGTTTCATTCCCATTGCAAGAAACATTCTTAACTCTGAACGCTGAGGATTAAGCATGGCCCTTATGCATGAAATGTGTTTGTCTGTATGTATATCTATGTTATATGTTTAATGTTTAATGTTGGAACCTGTACCAAGCTGTACTGGAAACAAATTCCACCAGCCTGGCTGTGTGGTCATTCAAGAATCAATCAATCAATCAATCAATCAATCATTGGGTGTATTTGTAGCACTAATTTATAGGGCTCAAGTGACCTCATTTGGTGGCAGCTGTGTCTCCCAGCTCAAAAGGTTCCTGGTTGGAATCCCAGTTTGGACATAGGGGGCCTTTCTGTGTGTCTCAGTTAATAAACCTTCATCATCTAAAATCAGGGCAATTGTTAGTCTACGACAAAAGAGATGATTGCGGAAATAATAGTCCTACATGTTAAAGAAACGTATAGTTTAAGTGTATGCTATATTTGATATTTTCACTGCACACAACAGCCCTGTATTCTTACGCATTGGTGCAATGTATCATGCCGTATGTCAGCTGTTTTTGGTCAGAACGTGCCGGGGCCAGTACACAATGCAATCAAACTTCACTTCACAAGCAGTGAAAATATTCCAAAATACAGCGTACAATGAAATCTCACAATATAACGTTGAAATATATATTTATATGATATATATTTTTCATAATTTTAAGTACCTAAAGTACATTGTACTAGTCAGTGCATACTCAGGCTGTTTGAGTGGCAGGGGCAAATCAAATAATAATGGCACCAGCTGTAGGGCATGGGGCACCAGCATGCAGAATTTGATTCATCGTCTTGATATGATGCGCATTCAGTCCCAAAAACAATTAACTCACGTCTCTGTCCCAGGTAAAGACAATCCTTTTAATTTGTCCGGTGCATTCGGACCTGTAACTGTCCTGTTACGACCTTTTTATTATTATAAAACACTGTTGATCTCACAGAGGTGGAGAGCCCTGTAGCCTTTTATGTACTGTAGTATTTTAGGCATTGGTCAGGCCCTGGGTGTGTCTTGGTGGGTCAGTAATTCAGAATTGAGGCATTATGATTGATTAAATATATTATTAAATAAAACTAATGTAATACAACAATTTGAAACATATTTTTCTCAATACAGATGATCCATAAAAAAAACTGTACATGCACTGCTTTCATTTTCAAATCCAATGACATCAGTTTATAGCGTAAAG
The DNA here is from genome assembly GCF_022749685.1 of Semicossyphus pulcher. Taxonomy (NCBI): domain Eukaryota; kingdom Metazoa; phylum Chordata; class Actinopteri; order Labriformes; family Labridae; genus Semicossyphus; species Semicossyphus pulcher. The sequence continues at coordinate 18,786,764 of NW_027211637.1, forward strand.
ACTTTGGTTTTTGGGAGCAATCTATAAGAATGTATAAAATTTCAACCATTTCAATTTCAGAAACCAGAATATTTTTAATTGGGTTAAAAGATTCATAGAGAATATTCAAGTGTCCAATCTATAAAACAATATGGTTTAAGTTTATCATATCCAATTGGCTCTTAAGATCAGGGTAAAAGTCAAAAACAAGACACCAAGATGCTTGGTAAGTTCAGACAACAACACTTAGAAAGAACACTTCAGAAGTAAACATCAGGCAACTGAGCATAAGATGAATCCTAAATATAACAAATCAGATTTATACACAGTCTTACAGCAAGAGAACTTCAGATAAGGGACATTTGAATTTTTTCTTCTGACTTTTAGAACAGGAGGAAAACAAGTTTTTGAAATTGCAAAGCAGTAAATGTCTGAATATTTTAAAAAGGGAATCAAAAACCACATACATTCAAAAAGCTTCTTGTTAAAAACTTAAATCTTTGTGGAAGGGAGTGTTCAACAGTCCAGGGTCAGTTAATAAACCTTCATCATCTAAAATCAGGGCAATTGTTAGTCTACAACAAAAGAGATGATTGTGGAAATAATAGTTCTGTGATCATGGGACATGGGAGTGGTGTTTACAGGTATTCTTTTGTGTCACAAATAGAACAGGTGTGTCCAGTTATTGTTTTATTTTGCTCTGCCAAGTGTTGATTGACTCCATAGCTATGTTTTAAGCTATTCCTGTTTAGCTGGAGCTCAATGCTTTGGCTCTATGAGCCTTAAGTTTTATGATGTTTGCTCCTATGAGTGTTCCAAGTCAGATTAAATTAACAATTGTAGCTCCATAAACTACAAGTAATTTCGTTAATTATGATGAATTCCTCTTGTGTTCATGTTACGTGCCGTAGTTTTGTGTTGTGTTTTCCGTGTGTGTCTTTCTCCTGTGCTCCTCAGGTGCTGATCTCCCCTTGCTGCAGCAGGTGATCAGGCTCACCTGTTACCACTCCAGCAATCAGGCAGGAGTATAAAGAGCAGCAGAGAGGAGACAGCCAGGGCCAGTGGGCCATTCGGCTGTGTGTGTGACAGACCTCTTCGTGTTCGGGTTTACTCTTTCAGTGGAAAGAGGGCGTTTCTTCGAGGCCTTAGCATTTATTGTTATTTGCAGTTTTTGGTTTATGCAAGTGTTTTGTCTTGTAGATCAGCTTCTCTTTTGTTTAGAAGAAGCTCGCTTTGTTTCCTTTTTGCTTTAGTTTGTTAATAAATCCCTTCAACTTTGCCTATACTTTGTTCATCCCTTCTTTTTCCTGGGTTCTAATTTATTGTTACTCCCCTCATCCCCTAGCCCATTCAGGGGAACGTAACAGTTCATAAGAATTTATCATCAGCACAATCAACATGCTTAAAGGGATAGTTTGACTTTTTAAAGTGGGCTTGCATGAGGTACTTATCAATAGTAAGTGTACTACGTACAGTAGATAACAGTCAGCACGGCCCGTGTATGGAGAAGCCATCAGGAGTTCCTACAAAGAAGCTAATCTAATGTGCAGATGGGGTCACGAGAAACACCTACTTTAGCCTCTAAAAAAATCCTACATGTTAAAGAAACTTATAGTTTAAGTGTATGCTATATTTGATATTTTCACTGCACACAACAGCCCTGTATTCTTACGCATTGGTGCAATGTATCATGCCGTATGTCAGCTGTTTTTGGTCAGAACGTGCCGGGGCCAGTACACAATGCAATCAAACTTCACTTCACAAGCAGTGAAAATATTCCAAAATACAGCGTACAATGAAATCTCACAATATAACGCTGAAATATATATTTATATGATATATATTTTTCATAATTTTAAGTACCTAAAGTACATTGTACTAGTCAGTGCATACTCAGGCTGTTTGAGTGGCAGGGGCAAATCAAATAATAATGGCACCAGCTGTAGGGCATGGGGCACCAGCATGCAGAAAGATGTTGTGAAAGCAAAGAATGTGTTTGTGTGCAGGACAAATATAAGGAAAAAACCATATGTTTAATTTGATTCATCGTCTTGATATGATGCGCATTCAGTCCCAAAAACAATTAACTCACGTCTCTGTCCCAGGTAAAGACAATCCTTTTAATTTGTCCGGTGCATTCGGACCTGTAACTGTCCTGTTACGACCTTTTTATTATTATAAAACACTGTTGATCTCACAGAGGTGGAGAGCCCTGTAGCCTTTTATGTACTGTAGTATTTTAGGCATTGTTCAGGCCCTGGGTGTGTCTTGGTGGGTCAGTAATTCAGAATTGAGGCATTATGATTGATTAAATATATTATTAAATAAAACTAATGTAATACAACAATTTGAAACATATTTTTCTCAATACAGATGATCCATAAAAAAAACTGTACATGTACTGCTTTCATTTTCAAATCCAATGACATCAGTTTATAGCGTAAAGACTTTGGTTTTTGGGAGCAATCTATAAGAATGTATATAATTTCAACCGTTTCAATTTCAGAAACCAGAATATTTTTAATTGGGTTAAAAGATTCATAGAGAATATTCAAGTGTCCAATCTATAAAACAATATGGTTTAAGTTTATCATATTCAATTGGCTCTTAAGATCAGGGTAAAAGTCAAAAACAAGACACCAAGATGCTTGGTAAGTTCAGACAACAACACTTAGAAAGAACACTTCAGAAGTAAACATCAGGCAACTGAGCATAAGATGAATCCTAAATATAACAAATCAGATTTATACAGTCTTACAGCAAGAAAACTTCAGATAAGGGACATTTGAATTTTTTCTTCTGACTTTTAGAACAGGAGGAAAACAAGTTTTTGAAATTGCAAAGCAGTAAATGTCTGAATATTTTAAAAAGGGAATCAAAAACCACATACATTCAAAAAGCTTCTTGTTAAAAACTTAAATCTTTGTGGAAGGGAGTGTTCAACAGTCCAGGGTCAGTTAATAAACCTTCATCATCTAAAATCAGGGCAATTGTTAGTCTACAACAAAAGAGATGATTGTGGAAATAATAGTTCTGTGATCATGGGACATGGGAGTGGTGTTTACAGGTATTCTTTTGTGTAACAAATACAACAGTTGTGTCCAGTTATTGTTTTATTTTGCTCTGCCAAGTGTTGATTGACTCCATAGCTATGTTTTAAGCTATTCCTGTTTAGCTGGAGCTCAATGCTTTGGCTCTAAACCCTTGTAGCTCCATAAACTACTACTACTACTACTACTACTACTACTACTACTACTACTACTACTACTACTACTACTACTACTAATGCTACTAATGCTACTACTAGTTCTACCGGGGGACTCAATGCCAATGTGGGCAATGACAGAGACAACTGGAGGGGGGTGATTGCAGAGGAGGAAGAGCAACTTTAGCCACAGACTCCTCCATCCCCAATGTTCCACAGAAAGATACAGGAGGTCTTTCCTACCTACCTCTAACAGGCTGTACAACATCAGCCCATGCCAAACCAACAGCACCTATTCCGTACTTGTTACTTTTGCACTTTTTTTGTTCCCTTTTAGTACATGTGACTTGAAAATTTGAATGTGCTACTAAAGGAGCTTCTTTAAACTGTAACTACAGTTAGGAATATGGAGTGTTCTAATCTCTGAAGGATGAATGGTATTAAAATAACATTACACAACTACAAAATACTTTTTAGTTTGACTTTTCTTCTCTTGAAGGGTGTGGTTGCATGTCGGCATGTGGCTCTTTAAATGCAGAACGGCTACTGTTGTTTGACTGGTTGGCCCAACTGCAGGTATTTGATCAATAAAGGAGTAGAAATTGGGCAGGCATCAGCTCTGTATTGCTGTGTCCCTTCACAGTATTTTAGCATAGAGAAATACTGTTTAGGCACTTCCTGAATGCTGCTATTAGTTTTATATGTATTTTATACCCACTACCAATTAGGGCTAAATAAAATGGGTTATGGATTCTTGTTAGTTTTGTTTGTTAGGTCACTTACTTTCTCTTGCATGCAGCATGGCTAATGTCTAAGTAATACAAATAATATAACAAGGGAGTACAGTCCAGACCTCCTCTTTTTGTAAAGTGTCTTGAGATAACTATGCTTATGATTTGGCGCTATACAAATACAATTTGATTGATTGATTGACTATTGAAATGGGACATTTCAAGTAAGTTAATTCAGGCAGCAATCACGTTTCCTCCTAAACAAATTAGAGAATTATCCTGCATCTCCTTCTATCCCATTTTCGGCCCATCCAGTCGAGGCAGATGGCTGTTCAACATGAGTCTGGTTCTGCTCGGGGTTTCTGCCTGTTAAAAGGAAGTTTTTCTGCCAATGTGCCGAATGTTGCTAAGTGCTACTCATGGTGATTCATGTTGGGCCTCTCCTTAAATAACATAACTAAGAGTCTGTCTAGACCTGCTCTTTCTGTAAAGTGTCTCGAGATATGAGATTGATTGATTGATTGAATAGGGTTGCTAGTCAAGATATTTGGTATTTACCTTTTTATAAAATTTTGTTAATTTATCTCGTAAAATTCTGATGTATTTTCAGTTTTGTTTTCTGAAATGTTTTTGTGTAATTGTAAGAAGAGTATCACCATGAGGGCAGTGACCAATCTGACAGGCGTGGTGGAGATATAAATGTCAGGTATGTTCAAACACTGAGTATCATTTGTGCAGGCCTGCCTTCATCACCTATTTAAACGACGTCTACGGCTTGTCAGATCAGCACGAAGCAAAAAGAAGGACTTGGAGAACTGAACTTAATTTAAGGTTGGTTTTCTGGTTTTGTTGATTCAATTCAAGGATTTGCCTAACAAAGTTGGCTTGTTGGGAGTTGCTTAAGACTTGCCCTGGGCTTCTCTGTATATCTGTGTAGTTACTGTAGTATCAAGGCTATTTGTCATAATAAACACATTGTAATTTAAGTTTCTGTTGTTGTACTGCTGCAATCTAATTACTATAAAAAGTCCTGGAAAAAAGTGTGTACAAAGCAAAGTTTTAGCACTTATTTGCGCAAAAAAAATCCACCTGATGGGATTTATTTGAGGTTTCACTTTAAAAAAAATTATTTGATCAACTCTCTCCCTTCCATGTTTTTTCTTTTTTTCCCCATTTTCTACAGGAAAGTTGGTGCCTGTCTGAAAATCATGGCCGATCAAGGCAAGGTAATATATATAACACATGCCTAACTATACATTACTACTCAACATTTTATGGCTGGTGAGGTAAGACAAAATAATGACGTTAAAACATTAAAAAAATACAGTGTAAAATAAAAAACTAAAAAAGGCTAGAAAAAAATAAAATAAAATTGAAATGCAGAGAAGATGGCACCGGGTTCGCTGTGCATGGGGCTGGTTCAACAGGGGTCACATCGAGCTTATTTAACTCACTGACTGACTGTACCGTCTGCCTGAAGGAAGCAGTTCATATTCAGGGTGAAGAGTGTGATAGCATCATTTGTAGAGCAAAGTTCAATGATAAAAAGATTAACCTGTCATTTAACTTCTTTATGAGCTTAAACAGTACGAGATTAAACAGTGAAACATACATTTCTTTGTACCATTTTGTTCCACCAGGTGCTTGATGATCCCACTGATGTGTTTTTAAGCGGTTCTTTTGTAGCTTTGGTTTCATGATAATGTTTTCATTGGGCCTCATGTGAGAACATTGTCATATTTTTGTCCTTAAGCTATCACACAGAGCCCTCTCAACAACGGGAGCTGGTTTTACTGGTATTCTTTTGGTTATTAACGGGTGCTGGTTTTTGTTTTATTGTTTTCTGCAAGGTGTTTAATGATCCCATCCATGGGCATGTGGAGTTACATCCACTTCTCATCAAAATCATTGACACACCTCAGTTCCAGAGACTACGAAATCTCAAGCAGCTCGGAGGAGCCTACTTTGTTTATCCCGGAGCATCCCACAACCGCTTTGAGCACTCGATTGGGTATGTGAGCAAGTTTTCACACAGAGAGCTTTGTGCTTTAAGGTAACCACATTACAAGTTAGGTGGAGGCTGGTTTGCAGTAAAGCACCTAATAAAATATACAAATACAACCAAAGTTAACATTGCATATTTTAGTATAGACATAATAAAAGTTTATATTTTTAGTGTTGCAGCAGGATTCTCATGTGAGTTATTTTATGTGGTGTCAAAAGGACGGCGCATTTAGCAGGAGAGCTTGTACGGGCTTTAAAAGCAAGACAGCCGGAACTCAACATCACTGATCAAGACATCCTTTGTGTTGAGATTGCTGGTCTTTGTCATGACCTAGGTGAGTAATGCACCCCTTTTCAATATTACATGGTAAAGGTTTTAAAAGTTCCCGCATTGACAACAAATAGACACTCTTGGTTTCCTCAACAGTAATCAGTTTATTGACATTTTGGACACTTATTGATCATGTAGTAAGTTTGACTTATCAGCTGTTGAATCATTTGTAAGACAGCTGGGAGTCTGACATGAGTTACACAATCAGTATTTCTTGGAATAAAAAATATGGGCAGAAATATGTCAGTAGAAGGGATAGACCGATTATCGGCCGCCATTTTGACGCATATCAGCATCAGCATTTTTTTTTTTTTAATCCGACGGCCGATAAGAGATCAATTTAAAACTGGGTTATTTTGGCTCTGATGCATATGCTTAAAGGCATTTAAACAAAGTTTGGTGTTGGAGTTTGTATTATTCAAAATTGTGATGCCAAAATTTTCACTTTTACTGCAAATGAATATCAGCTTCAAATATCGGTTATCGACCTCCTTGACTACTAATAATCGGTATCGGTGTCGACCCTGAAAAAACCATATCGGTCTATCTCTAGTCAGTAGAAACTGAATTTGTATTATTTGTATTTGAATTGCTCGACTTAAAAAACTTGAATTTGAATTACATAATTTGAAATTGAATTTCTCAGTTTGGAACTAAATTCCAATTAACTTGACACTGATTGTAATAAGCTGAAATTGATTATTATTACTTTTGGTGGCTACCGAGACCTACCAGTGGATCTACTGGTAGCTACCGAGACCTGCCAGACCTTCCGCGGGCTATTATTAGTTAATGATAGTTTATTAGCTATTTGCACTACGGTAGCTTTGCTCTGTGAGCTCTGGGGGGCAGCTGCCGCTGTAACGGGGAGCTAAAACCGACCCATTGCCATTGTGGTGGGGTGTCAACGACTTGCTGCTGTTGCGGGGGGCTGTCAGTGATTCCCTGCTTGACCACAAGCAAACAGACAGTTCGGACCCACCGCACGTGACCAATTCACATAACACTCGCGTCCGCCCAGCCGTGCTGGTAACTTATTGGTGTGAAATGAGGAGTCACAAGGTTTATTTAGTCAAAGTCTATTGTCGTTTTCTTTAAATGCCTGATTATGACATAAAAGCTGTTAAAAAGTGGGTTGCGTGCAGTGAGTCCCCACATCACGGGGATGCTCCGGAGCAGCAAGTCGGTAACACGGCAACCTGTCAGTTTTAGCTCCCCGCAGCAGCAGCCCCCCGGAGCGTCCCTGAACAAAGCTGCCGTAGCGCAAACAGCTAATAATATAACTCTTGGTCAAATGGTCAAAAACATAGGTGCAGATTGGTGCTGTGAATCTGCACTCGATTGCTGTTCCTTATCAACCGGATGTGTGTCTCAGTAAACAGAAATTGAATTTCAGGAATTGAATTCGAATTGTAAAAACTGAATGTGGACTTTAAATGTTCAAATAAATCTGAATTCAATTTCAAATAATGTGATTCAAATTCAAATTTTTAGTAATTCAAATTCAGTTTTTACTGACACATATTTCTGCTCATAAAATAAAACCAAATGTACATCCAGGAGAAAAAGCCTGACTCTAATTCAAGTAAAACTGGCCTGATAAGACATATTCAATATTGTTTGGTTATACATACATTTATTTCTCCATATTAAGGTCATGGGCCATTTTCCCATCTGTTTGATGGAATTTTCGTCCCCATGGTACTGAAAAAAAAAAAAGAGGACTTGGCAAACATTGGGGAACTGGACGAAGAGATAGCGGAAGAGATAGAGGAAGAGATAGAGGAAGAGATAGAGAAGTTGAAGACTTGGAAGGTAAGAAAAAATAATTTATGTGTAACAGTACGTATGATATACTAACCAACAGGGATGGGGATACTTGAGTACTTGAGTACTCGAGTACTTGTTGTTGACATTATTCGAGTAACATTACACTACTCGCGCACCTGCGCGTGCGATATTTTCGGCTAAAGTAGTTTAACTCAGTTACATGCACCATGTCAGCCGTGACCAGGAAAAGTGATGTCTGGAAGTAAAGACGAAGATAACATGCTGTGCAAGATATGTGGTGTTAAACTTGTATGTCATAGACATAGTTCGATGCTTAACCACGTTCACTTAAAGCACAAGGAGAAGCCAGCGGAGACAGACAACAGGCAGTCTCACATAACATCATTTGCTAGCCCTGTTAGCACACGTCGTTGTGATGATACCAGAGCGGAGAAGATTAGCCTGCTAATAACGAACATGGTGACTGCACTGAATTTTCATATGATGGCATTTTAGTTTCGTGTCTTCAGTGACACAATAAGAGAACACTACACATTTTGTTTGTTTTGGCGTCTAGAACTAAGTATAGTGAGTGACACATATAGATACAGGATATTTGCACTTTATCTTAATATGATTGTGTACAGGCATCTTTCTATTCAGTGTGTCCCAGCCCTCCCAAATATCCCTTATAATAACATTTAATATGTTGTGAACATACTCACAGTAACAATGGGATGAAATTAAGTCACATCTAGTTCTTAGATGAGTGAGATCCTAAGGGACTCTGTTATTTAAAGATTTACACACTCAAAAGTCATGACCACTTTTCTCAGATATTAAGAAATTATTTGCGTGGAGAAGGGTGAGCCTGAAGAGAGAGGAGACCGAGATTCTAAGACTCTGCTGTAGATTGTTCTGTCAGGTGGCCGGATTTGTCTGGCCAAATGACGGAGCAACAGGCTTTAGAAGTTACAAGTCTAGGTCATTATGCAAGTTATGGCCACAGGCCTGCAGTCCGTCAGACATGATAAATAAGACAAGCATTCAATTCTGTGTATACTTTGTCTGATATATGTATTTATACATCAATGGGCCTGTGTTTCTTGCAGCATGAAAAGGGCTCTTGTGACATGTTTGATTACCTGGTCAAATGTAATAAGCTTAAGCAAGAAATGAAGGATTGTGGCCTGAAGCTGCCTGAGGACCTGACATTCATCAAGGAGATGATTATGCCTAAACAAATTAAAGACAAGAAGGTCAGTCAAGCTCATCTGAAAGGCATGACATCAGCCGCTCCTCATTGTTACAAAGATGTCTCTAATGCCACTCTTGTCTATCATCTCCTCAGTGGCCACATAAAGGCAGAGGAAAGGACAAGGCCTTTCTCTATGAAATCGTGTCCAACAAAAGCAGTGGGGTTGATGTTGACAAGTTTGACTACTTAGCCAGGTGCGATTTCATTGAACCACTGCTGTGGAGCAATTCCCTTCTTGATTCAGAAAGTTAAAATACTTATACTACTAATTATAATACTAATCTTTGTTTTTTCCCCTGAACAATTATAATAATCTCCTCATTAGTTTAATATTCAGCATTCTGAAGAATATTAAGTTCAACTTAATCTTCCAGTTTTCTTCACATATTTCCTTAACATGGCTTTTCTCAGAGACTGCTACCACCTGGGAGTCCAGAACAACTTTGACCACAACCGCTTCCTGAAGTTTGCCAGGGTGTGTGAGGTGGAGGGGAAGGAGTGGAAGCACATCTGCATTAGAGACAAGGTGCTGACAGTGTTACTCCTGCTTGTTATCAGATATTAAACAGCAATCTGATATTAGCTTTAGTTGTGACTAAACTATGGACATTAACTCCAACAGATGATGGACAATATGTATGACTTGTTCCATGCGAGACACTGTAACCACAGAAGAGCCTATCAGCACAAAGTGAACAACATCATAGAACATATGTAAGTGCCTTCCTTCAGATGTTAGGGCTGTTACAACACTAAGCTTGGTCTCCTTTCTGATGCAGCTTATTTCATTTGCCTCATGATTATCTCTTTACATGTTGGGTATGATCATCCAGGACTGCCGAGGCTTTTTTTAAAGCAGATGAGCACATCAAGGTGAAAGGCTCAGGAGGGAAGATGTTCACTATCTCCACAGCCATAGGCGACATGGAGGCCTACACCAAGCTGACAGGTCTGTGGATAACAATGTGTGCTGTTAGCTCATGTCTGAAATCATTTAGGTTGACTTAGACTACAGAAGGATGTGGCCAACTTTTACTTGATTCACACTCCTGTCGTCTGAGCCCGCTCTCAAGACGTGTGGCCAGGAAACACTAACTTCACTGATGCTCTTATAATTATGTATGATCAATGACACCAGATCCAGTAATATTATCACATTATTTCATTGCTTAGTTTTGTTAGTCACACCCCTCAGTTCCCCTCACTGTGTCATTTATTTGTAAAACAATGGTTTGTTCAAACTCATGTATCTTTAACTGTTTGTATTTTAGATAATTTGTTTGAACAAATACTCAACTCTTCCGACGAGGAGCTGAAAGATGCGAAGGAGATTCTGGAAAAAATCATCGCTCGAAAGTTCTACAGGTTCCTGGGTGACAAAACACTGGGGGAGGAGGATCAGAAGGTATGTCTTTGTGTGCCTGTATTTGATTATCCTTCTGTGTGACACATTTTCTGATTCACTGTTATTACAAAGCTGGATGTTGTGCTCATTTTTCAGTCAATAGAACAAATTCACGTTGAATTCTCTGCTGTCTCTCGAATTTTGTGTTGCCTGCATTGTTCCTGGATTTAACATGGACAACATCACTTTCTCACCAGTCATAGTTCCATGAAATGGAATTTGGATTGGATAGCAGGGTAACAGAGTCATAGGATATATAGTCCCTCACAGTCAACTAAACACTAAGTTGGTGCATTTTTATTTTTTGAGTGAGAGATACAAATTGCATTCACGTCAGCTTTTCCAGGTTGTTTCATTGTCAAGTCTTTCCACATTGAAGAAGGACTAAATGTCTGTATTTTGTCCTCTTATTCCTTGGCAAACAACACCGCACATCACAGCCAAAATCCCGTACAGACTGCCTGGTAGAACAACATTTATTTTATGTTGCCAATGTTCTTCAAAATGTATATAAATACCTAATGATATCAGCTGGACTGTCCTACATTTTACAAGGCAAAACGGTGCATTAACTTGGCACAAAGTAGAGCAAGGGGGTTGTATTTGGTCCCTTAATTAATCATAGGTGTGTTTCAGGGTGACATGAACAGAGCCTGCAACTAACAAATCTCTATTGATATAGAAGAATTTGGTCATTTATTAAAGCTGCAGTAGGTAAGATGGAGAAGAGAGCGGACTTTGCTTCAAATTTTGAAAGAGAACAACCTCCAGGTCCCTCCCCCTCTCTCTACATGGCGCTTAGTCCCGACTCCAAAGCCCTCCCTGCAGAGGAGGCTGTCATGCGTGCGCAGGCTAGTAACCATGGGAACTAAAGAAACCAGGTATACAAGATGGCAGACACACCGGTAAAAAGTAAAATAACAATAACTGCAGCCGTTGTATTACACCACCAACACTATCTAAGTAGATACACATCAAACCCGCGGAAATCAGTGTTTTTACTGTGAACGGTAATCTACAGCAAATTCTATTTGGCAAAAACCACGAGCACTTTTCAGCTCCCGTAGCTCTCTCCACCTCAGAGATGCCGCTCCGACGTACTCTGTTTTTGTTTCCGTCTCGGTCCAAAGTCTTTTTCGCTTGCTTTTCCTCATTTCTTTTCGTTTTTTCATTCCCGTGGTCGTTTTGCAGTCATTGTGGACACAAACCGGTTGACGCTGCGCACACTGACGAAATTGTGCTTGACCGTGTGAGCATGCGCAGAGGAGTGGGGGTGCGCAGTGTGTGATTGACAGCAGCATGAGAGACTGCTCGGCTCTGATTGGTTGTTGTGTTCCGTGACAGTAGATTTATTGCAAATGCCACTAGGAGTAGGAGGAGGAGCCAGAGGAACATTCTCTCTCTCATGTACTACTGCATGGCGACAGTTTGAACAAATATGACGAAAAGTTAGTTTTATTAATGTTACCTACTGAACCTTTGAGAGACTGGGTTTGGGTTTAATTTGGAATAATTTTTCTTTTGCCATTCTACGGTGCCCATCTACACGTAGAACACACATAACAAGTAACATGTAACAAGAACATATGTTGTTGCTCTCTTTGCCTGTCTCTATCCTGCATCTCCTTCTATCCCATTTTCGGCCCATCCAGTCGAGGCAGATGGCTGTTCAACATGAGTCTGGTTCTGCTCGAGGTTTCTGCCTGTTAAAAGGAAGTTTTTCTGCCAATGTGCCGAATATTGCTAAGTGCTACTCATGGTGATTCCTGTTGGGCCTCTCTTTAAATAACATAACAAAGAGTCGGCCTAGACCTGCTCTTTTTGTAAAGTGTCTCGAGATAACTCTGGTTATGATTTGGCGCTATACAAAAAAAATGTGATTGATTGATTGATAAGCTACTTAATTAAATATTGTAACGTGCAGATTTCAGTTATATCTGCTGCAGCAATCCCAGCACAGCGAAATGATTGTGTTTCCCATTTAAAGCTGGACAAAGAAGCAGCCATGGCCCAGATATCTGGGTGGAAAAGAAAATTTGCTGGTAAAAAACTGACACCAGAGGACTTTGTAGTTGATGTAAGTTTTTATTCTTAATTCACCTCACTTTCTGTAAAATCTTGGGTTCTGTAGATCATTTGATCTGTAAGATGTTACAGAACTATGTTATGGCATTTTTTATTTCTCTCTCACCCTTCTTTTTAGGTCATTACTTTCGACTATGGAAAGGGTGGCAAGGACCCTGTCCAATATGTGTATTTCTACAGCAAGGATAACCCTGATCAGGCAAAGTGGATGCCTGAAGACCAGGTCAGTTGGTTCAACGATCAATGAAAACTAAAACTTTAGACTGACTCTTTCTTTGTATCTGCTGTTTCATCCATGATTTAATTATTTGTAAGGAAGCCTTTGTTATGTTATGTCATTGCTTTAAATTAAATCTGCTGTCATTGTTATCAGAAATCCAAGATCCGCACAGTGTGCTTTTCTGAGAAGCTGATCAGAGTTTACTACAAGAATCCTGAAGAACAGAGTCTGGAGACTGCCAAGAAGCGCTTTAAGCAGTAGGTAACAATTAGTTCAAGGTTGTAGGATATTGTAGGCAGCGTGAGGTTCTTTGGCTGGCGATTTTTTTGCGTTGAAAGGCTGATTAAGTTATGAGCATTAATTATGATGTAACATCACAGGGAGGGAGTGATACATATGTTACAACTTGTCAGAGCTCTGGAAGATTGCTGTTCCATTGTTCTATGATCATGGGGCTGTAGTTGGTGCAGTATAGGACTGCAGTTGATGGACGAATATAGTTTGTTCTTCTGTAGAAGTTACAATTTCCTAAAGCCAAGGTTGGCCAAAACTTTGACGTACAGATTTACTATCACTTAAGACAAGTGACAAAAGTGACAGCACAAGTGAGATGTTGGATCTCAATAATGACTGGAATTTTTGCTTTAAAAATGAGTAGAAGTATAAATCATTTATTGAATATAGACATTTCAGCTTCTATTTGTCATTCATATGTTTGGCTAGTTATACTCTGCACTGCTCTTTTTATAACTGATGCTCTCATCTGTCTTTTTTTACATGCAGGGTGGAAATGCAGCAACAACGAAGGGAGCAAAGGGCACAAAAAAGAAAAGCTTCAGCAGATAGTGGAACATGATTTATATTAATTAGCCTACATGTTGCATGAGGTGAAGGGTTTTTCTTTCAAAATAAATCAGGATGAGGATTATTGGAGCACTGTCATTATCATAGACATACTGTATCTTTGTTTTAGTTCAATCATTGAAAAATCACATTATATTCCTTATGACCATACCAAGCTGTAAAGCACTTCCAACACGTGTAATGGTCTTAACTTGTGGTTTTATGTAGGGATTCAAAATATTAAGTTGTGTTTGTTTTGTATGTTAATTGCTAAATGTATGTGTTTCTGATTGATTATTATTTTGATCTTGAGTGATGTTTGATTCGATTTCGTTTGATCATTTTTAAATGTTTTAAATGCTTGTTTTATATAATCTTAGTTTTGAACAGTTCTACCTTTGGAAAGTGGCTCTTGGGAAGCCTTTTGATTAAGCATCTGACAATTTGAAATAAGAATTCAATATATCTTCTCACTGGAATCATACTATATCATAGATCAATAGGAAATCATACACTTTCTTTATTGCAATGATCTTTAAAAGTTGTTAGAAAACATTGTGTACCGCTATGTTTTAGTAATTGTATTAAGATGTGTTCTCTACATATGATGCATCTAAAGGGAAACCAACGCTATTAGAGCCTTTAAGTATATTACTGTTTTGATGGGTTGATATCACACATTAAAAAAAAGAGTTTTTCTCTGTGCTGTGTCTTTGTGCAGTTTCATTTGTCCAAATCCAGAGGAAATCATATGTTTCAAAGAAGATCATTCAAATATGATTTATTTATTTGTTTAAAATATATTATTGTGGCTCAAGTTAATGTCATAAGGAACAGCTTCACACAGGAGCGGGTGATGTATAACTTCTATAAATACTGTATTATAATTTAGTTGATACTAAAGTCCCTTTATGGTTCAATTACAATAATAATAATAAAAGAATCTGTGAATTTACAGCTTTAATTTTGTTTATACCATGGCTTATGACATGAGTCTTATCGTAACATGTCGAGAATAAGAGTGACCACATTTGTTCAATGGGACACCTGTATAAAAGTAATAACACTTTTTTTTCAGGTACGCTTTTTCATTACTTGAATGTGTTTAAAAAACAAAACAAAAAAGACATTCCCATTCAAATAGTTTTGGTAAGTTAATTCAAACGTATCCATAGCCTAGTGTAATCCTCTTATCCTTCCAGAGATATATCCGTATTGAAGCCTGTTTTGTGGCTGCTGTGTAGTTTGTTTTGAATTTTGATTTGACAAATAAAACATTAACTTGACTAGTATGGACAGTGAGTTGGAGTAAGTTTCAATGTACCTGGTTGTAAGTGTCAGTACAATACATGGACAATTAACGTGCTGTACCAGGTAAACACATCTCATGTAGGACACCTGAAATGCCCTGCCCAGTACACAAGTAGGCTAACTTATCAACATATAGTTGGAAAATCTGAGGCTACAGGTAGAGAGCGGCTGACTTACCGATTTACCGAAGAGCAGAGTATTCATCCAGTCATGTCCTGGCCATATGTGTGTACATTACTAAACCATGCTTACTTTAATTGCAAAACGCGGATACGAAAAAGCAGTTTTAAAAACGCCGGCTTTGCAGGTCCTAAATCGTCGTCACTGAATGTTTCCGGGGTTTTGGCGTCAACACTCTGGCCTGATTCGCTCCACCATATTTGGCTCCACCTTTTGCGCTCGTTCTAATGGGAGGGACCTGTGTCAAGTTATAGACACGTGTCGTGTAATGTACCGGAAGCAATGTGTTTTAATTTTGAAATAAAATCATTTAAAAAAAAAAGTTCCCATATTCAATAGAATATATTAAGGAGACTGTTTATTAAAGTTAATCATGAATTTAGGTAAACTGTTTTTGTTTGTTTTTCTTTATTTCTAATTGTTTTTACTGCTGACAGAAGTGACACTGTGTAATTAACTTGTGGAGTGGAGCAAGAATGTGCTCCACTCTTTTCATTTTGCTAACGCCACGGCTATTTGTGGTCTCATTCTACTATGAAGGTGAAGAAGTTTTGAGTCGTGTCAGTATACTTTTATTTTGAAGGCAGTGACCGGACATTGTGTGTGTGTTAAAGGATATTTTGACGCACCCCGTGTGGAAACAAAACCCGGGTATTTTTCATCGCACCAGTGTCTTCTGTGCAGAACCACCCAGTCAGCTGTAGCAGTCTATGTGGGAACCATTTACGGCTGTAATTTTGGGCTCTCTTCTTTTGTGACAAACTGAAATTATCGCCTGTTAGTATGATCAACATGGACAACCGGAAACGTCAGTTAGAGGCAGTTTCGACCTCTAATGAGAGCTTTAAAACGCCGGAGAAGAGAATGTCAGTAGGGACCTGAATGTGACAGAAAGGACAGTCCATTTAATGAACTCAGTGTGACCTCACCTGCACAGTAGATGCTCCTTCAAGGTTTTACAGCTGCTTTTTGCTCACATGAACCTTTAAAATCTGGGTCTTGATGCTCGAAGTGACCTTGTGAAACTGATAAGAAGTATAACAGAGCTCCATCTTGGATACGTGAATCCACAGTGAGGGAGTTTCCATCCACCTGCTAAAAAAATTGGAAACGCTAAAACAGGTGCACATGTAATCATCACTCTGTTGCACGCTCTTGTTCAGAGGTTTTATCAGAACCCGACTGGAGAATTAACATAATAAAGTGTTCATCTTTTTCTGCTGGACTCTTTATAGTCACTTAACAAATGTATTAGAAAACACACATCAATTTGCTTTTTCTTTTGCAGATTTTCTGGAAATTCAGTTTAAATTTGCACTAGGTTTGAAAGGAAACCTGACTTTTGACAGCTGCATTGTAAGGATATATTCTGCATAACTGAACTTTTGTGGTTCTTCATGGTGACTCTTAACGTAACCCTCTTTTATAAGCTCTATATAAACACGTAAAGATGGTTTTTAACTTTTTAAGAATAAAGTTCGAAGCCAAAATCTGGACTTTTTTTTCGTGTTTATGTTAAGTAATTGTCAACAACTGTAACTTAAAGTTATAATCTTGAAGATTTTAGTTTCGTTCTCGTTGGCGGCACCTATGGCGATAAACGGTAATTGCAGGAGCACACTTCCCAGATATCCAAACAGTGTCTCATGTGTGACGTCCACGGTTGGCTCTGGTTGTCACAGTTGTAACGCTTGATTTTCCTCGCTGACGGTCACTTTCCTTTTTAGACTGTTTGCCTTCATCTGAGCGTCAAATTTGTTTCTTTTTCTTTGGATTTTCACTTATTTTTAAAGTTGTATCTGTGGTCATCGATCTTTTCTGTGTTTGTTCAGCCATAGTAGATTACTGTTTACTCGCAACACTTGCAGAGACCAGAAAAGCAGCCGCTTAGCTCCGCCTACCCTCTCTGGCAGACCAACCACTGCTGGGTGATGGAAAACGCGTCACTAACTGGGCGCTGCTTGTGATTTTTTCTGCGAAAGTCATGACAGACACCGAGTCTGTTATACTGCAAATGCAAAGGCTTTCGTCAGTGGACCATAGGCTCAATCACTGTGTTACCTCATTGGGTGATAGATAGTGACTTAACAGACATTTATTTAAATGAAAATCTTCGAGATTAGTACTTTTATGACAGTTTATTATTAAATTATTACAGTTACACTGGCCTCCACTTGTGGGTGCCCACAAGAGGAGGAGGAAGTAATTATTAAACTTAAACTACATTTTAACTGCTAACTACATTATAGTGCATTTTAAACCATCTTTAAATGTTTATATGCTGCATTCACACACTAAATAGGGAGAGTTATGTGAATCATTACCTATTTCACCACATGTTTTTGAGTATATTTGTATTACACAGTAATCAACTGTACACAATTGGCTCATTTGCACCAACTGACACAATGTGTGTAGCAGATGGATCACATTGCACATTGGACATTTAAACCGGTGTTGTATGCAGTAGATGTACCCAATTTAAATCCCTAATACTGTGAGAAACTGTTAATACTGTTAATGTTGTTCTTTTCTGGGGGGGATGGAGTTAAATAAATTATGTGAAGCTGAATACTTTCCTTTTTTTTTGTTCTGGTGAGAGAACAAGAAAATCAGCAGGAGATGAGACATGGAATAAGCTGTAGCAATAAATCACCCTTTTATCCTAAATGTAATTTTTTATAATAGTTAAGGACCCCTTCTCAAGATTTTAAAGATATCACATGATCTGACTGAGACAGGGTCACTGTTGTTCTTCACTGAGGCATACAGTAATTAAGCTGTTCATAAAGGAATAAACATTATTAGTCACAAACCTGATCATCAAAAGGTATTTATTTATTTGAGCATATTTGCAGTTCCAAGAGACTGCTGACTTTATTTACAGCCAGTATTTATTACTCCTTATTGAAAGTTCTTGTGTCATGTAAATGCAAAGAAACATTGGTTGGCTGAAATATTTAGCAGCAAACAATATTTGAGGTATTCATCTATTCATCTACAGTTCAGAGTCTTACTTTTTACTCTAGAAAGAGTGTTTTACTACGGACTCTGTACATTTCTAAACTTCTAAGATGAGAAGTGTTTTAGGCTACAAGGCATCAAGTTATGCAGATTTTCACAAGAAAGCCATTTAAAAAAAGATATCATCTTCTGAATTACTATAATGATCGCAGCACAATTCTGATTTATCTTACAACTTAAGTCATTGATCTGAATAATTGGTCTTCAGAGATGGTGGCACTGCGAACAAATCCCATGGAGCGTATCTGGTCATGAAGTTTCTCATTCTAACTTTGAGATCTGAGTCTTGAACAGTAAGCTGAATGATCCAAGTAATGTTCTCCTTCACTGACGAGCTCAAGAATCCGAGGCAAAGACTTGGCTTTAACAGTGAGAGGAGGATCGCTGTCGGGTAACAGCAGCTTAAAGCGTTCAGTTCAGTGTGGGCCTCCTGTCAATCACATTGACATTTTCCCTTAACAGCATTGACCAACACATGAAAGATGCTGAAGTATTCTAAATATCTGCAGTGGCTACAAATGCAACCAGGGGGAAGGGGTTCACGTTAAGACTTGCGGGCCAAGAGGCTTTTCTCTCTGGGCCCTCACGTGTGGATCAAAGTACATTAGGTCAACAAAAGCAACAAGACTTTACTGGTTTTCAGGCTGATTACTGGGGCTCTGCAGGGTAGGAACAGGAGAATTATGGAGAAATCCTTTAGTACCCTCATGCTGTGGATATGAGTCTTTGAATTTGTTTTCTTTTTACTTGTGCAGCTGTCAGAGTTGAATCAGTAGTCAAATAAAACATCAACAATAAAGGTCCTTCATTTAAATTCCACTCGTGTAAAAAGTGCATTAAAATGTACTCAAGTTAAGAGATGATGCAGTACTTTAACCCAATACACGTTATTTTGAATCTACAGTATATGAACATATGTTTATGTACATGTGAACACACAGCTCAATTTGTGAGGTTTTTTTATACACAGTTACATTAACATTAGATCACAGAGACGTACCCTTATAGAAACTCAGTTAGTATTGACATACAGTATATTGCATCAATAATTATATCAGCACAGTTTAATCATTTCCATCTCAATTTCATTTTCAGTCCCAAACAAAACATTAGCCTCAGCTCAGATTAGAATAGAAAAATGGATATAAATAAAGCTCAATGAAGCACCTTGGCCTAGAAATAAGGTCATATCATCTTTATGATTCTTATAAAATCCAACCACTCAGGGTAGTCAGATAACTAGTCTGATGTCCTCTGAGGCTATCTGACCTTACAACTACAGTAGAGCCAAGTGATATCTGTCTGCACAGAAAGCATCTTTAAACGTCCAGGCATGACCTCAAAACCAGAAATAATCTTACTTACAAGACGAAGTAGGAGATGATAGACACACGGCTTAAATGTCCCTCTATAATATAGTTTTGATTAGGACTGCAGGATATTACCTAACTTATTGTCTCATCTTTTATCTTTAGAGAGAAGATTTTAGACAAATGTAACCCATCAGCAACCACCAAATATAATATGACCATAGATGCTCAACCTTTGTTGACTTTATGAGGATACTCATCCTCAAAGTTGGACATTTTGGTCATCATAGAGAGACAAAATCTTAGAGGTTGATTTCAACCGGTCCAAAGGTCAAAGGTCATCTCTGAGTTTGATTCCATCCAGGTTTGATGGAAGTTAAAAAAAAGTACTTACAGTAGTTAAACATTTTCTGCAGCAGAGCACATTTCATCAGAGAACGGAGCAGCACTGTCATCTTGTGGTCATATTACAGCGCATCATTAACAGCATCCAAAATTACTGGCTCACCCCTACCATCCTCAAAACACTCCACCGCAAACGGACACTGCGCAGAGCCCGCAGAATCATCTCTGATCCCACTCACCCTGCACACTATGTCTTCCAGCTACTGCCCTCTGGGAGGCGCTACAGGACAATTGCCTCCAAAACAACCCGCTTCAGAAACAGTTTCATTCCCATTGCAAGAAACATTCTTAACTCTGAACGCTGAGGATTAAGCATGGCCCTTATGCATGAAATGTGTTTGTCTGTATGTATATCTATGTTATATGTTTAATGTTTAATGTTGGAACCTGTACTGGAAACAAATTCCACCAGCCTGGCTGTGTGGTCATTCAAGAATCAATCAATCAATCAATCAATCATTGGGTGTATTTGTAGCACTAATTTATAGGGCTCAAGTGACCTCATTTGGTGGCAGCTGTGGCCTCCCAGCTCAAAAGGTTGCTGGTTGGAATCCCAGTTTGGACATAGGGGGCCTTTCTGTGTGTCTCAGTTAATAAACCTTCATCATCTAAAATCAGGGCAATTGTTAGTCTACAACAAAAGACATGATTGCGGAAATAATAGTTCTGTGATCATGGGACATGGGAGTGGTGTTTACAGGTATTCTTTTGTGTAACAAATAGAACAGCTGTGTCCAATTATTGTTTTATTTTGCTCTGCCAAGTGTTGATTGACTCCATAGCTATGTTTCAAGCTATTCCTGTTTAGCTGGAGCTCAGTGCTTTGGCTCTATGAGCCTTAAGTTTTATGATGTTTGCTCCTATGAGTGGTCCAAGTCAGATTAAATGAACAATTGTAGCTCCATAAACTACAAGTAATTTCGTTAATTATGATGAATTCCTCTTGTGTTCGTAAGAATTTATCATCAGCACAATCAACATGCTTAAAGGGATAGTTTGACTTTTTAAAGTGGGCTTGCATGAGGTACTTATCAATAGTAAGTGTACTACGTACAGTAGATAACAGTCAGCACGGCCCGTGTATGGAGAAGCCATCAGGAGTTCCTACAAAGAAGCTAATCTAATGTGCAGATGGGGTCACGAGAAACACCTACTTTAGCCTCTAAAAAAATCCTACATGTTAAAGAAACTTATAGTTTAAGTGTATGCTATATTTGATATTTTCACTGCACACAACAGCCCTGTATTCTTACGCATTGGTGCAATGTATCATGCCGTATGTCAGCTGTTTTTGGTCAGAACGTGCCGGGGCCAGTACACAATGCAATCAAACTTCACTTCACAAGCAGTGAAAATATTCCAAAATACAGTGTACAATGAAATCTCACAATATAACGCTGAAATATATATTTATATGATATATTTTTTTCATAATTTTAAGTACCTAAAGTACATTGTACTAGTCAGTGCATACTCAGGCTGTTTGAGTGGCAGGGGCAAATCAAATAATAAGGGCACCAGCTGTAGGGCATGGGGCACCAGCATGCAGAATTTGATTCATCGTCTTGATATGATGCGCATTCAGTCCCAAAAACAATTAACACACGTCTCTGTCCCAGGTAAAGACAATCCTTTTAATTTGTCCGGTGCATTCGGACCTGTAACTGTCCTGTTACGACCTTTTTATTATTATAAAACACTGTTGATCTCACAGAGGTGGAGAGCCCTGTAGCCTTTTATGTACTGTAGTATTTTAGGCATTGTTCAGGCCCTGGGTGTGTCTTGGTGGGTCAGTAATTCAGAATTGAGGCATTATGATTGATTAAATATATTATTAAATAAAACTAATGTAATACAACAATTTGAAACACATTTTTCTCAATACATATGATCCATAAAAAAAACTGTACATGCACTGCTTTCATTTTCAAATCCAATGACATCAGTTTATAGCGTAAAGACTTTGATTTTTGGGAGCAATCTATATTAATGTATATAATTTCAACCATTTCAATTCCAGAAACCAGAATATTTTTAATTGGGTTAAAAGATTCATAGAGAATATTCAAGTGTCCAATCTATAAAACAATATGGTTTAAGTTTATCATATTCAATTGGCTCTTAAGATCAGGGTAAAAGTCAAAAACAAGACACCAAGATGCTTGGTAAGTTCAGACAACAACACTTAGAAAGAACACTTCAGAAGTAAACATCAGGCAACTGAGCATAAGATGAATCCTAAATATAACAAATCAGATTTATACAGTCTTACAGCAAGAAAACTTCAGATAAGGGACATTTGAATTTTTTCTTCTGACTTTTAGAACAGGAGGAAAACAAGTTTTTGAAATTGCAAAGCAGCAAATGTCTGAATATTTTAAAAAGGGAATCAAAAACCACATACATTCAAAAAGCTTCTTGTTAAAAACTTAAATCTTTGTGGAAGGGAGTGTTCAACAGTCCAGGGTCAGTTAATAAACCTTCATCATCTAAAATCAGGGCAATTGTTAGTCTACAACAAAAGAGATGATTGTGGAAATAATAGTTCTGTGATCATGGGACATGGGAGTGGTGTTTACAGGTATTCTTTTGTGTAACAAATACAACAGGTGTGTCCAATTAATTGTTTTATTTTGCTCTGCCAAGTGTTGATTGACTCCATAGCTATGTTTTAAGCTATTCCTGTTTAGCTGGAGCTCAATGCTTTGGCTCTATGAGCCTTAAGTTTGATGATGTTTGCTCCTATGAGTGGTCCAAGTCAGATTAAATGAACAATTGTAGCTCCATAAACTACAAGTAATTTCGTTAATTATGATGAATTCCTCTTGTGTTCATGTTACGTGCCGTAGTTTTGTGTTTTGTTTCCGTGTGTGTCTTTCTCCTGTGCTCCTCAGGTGCTGATCTCCCCTTGCTGCAGCAGGTGATCAGGCTCACCTGTTACCACTCCAGCAATCAGGCAGGAGTATAAAGAGCAGCAGAGAGGAGACAGCCAGAGCCAGTGGGCCATTCGGCTGTGTGTGTGACAGACCTCTTCGTGTTCGGGTTTACTCTTTCAGTGGAAAGAGGGCGTTTCTTCAAGGCCTTAGCATTTATTGTTATTTGCAGTTTTTGGTTTATGCAAGTGTTTTGTCTTGTAGATCAGCTTCTCTTTTGTTTAGAAGCAGCTCGCTTTGTTTCCTTTTTGCTTTAGTTTGTTAATAAATCCCTTCAACTTTGCCTATACTTTGTTCATCCCTTCTTTTTCCTGGGTTCTAATTTATTGTTACTCCCCTCATCCCCTAGCCCATTCAGGGGAACGTAACAGTTCATAAGAATTTATCATCAGCACAATCAACATGCTTAAAGGGATAGTTTGACTTTTTAAAGTGGGCTTGCATGAGGTACCTATCAATAGTAAGTGTACTACGTACAGTAGATAACAGTCAGCACGGCCCGTGTATGGAGAAGCCATCAGGAGTTCCTACAAAGAAGCTAATCTAATGTGCAGATGGGGTCACGAGAAACACCTACTTTAGCCTCTAAAAAAATCCTACATGTTAAAGAAACTTATAGTTTAAGTGTATGCTATATTTGATATTTTCACTGCACACAACAGCCCTGTATTCTTACGCATTGGTGCAATGTATCATGCCGTATGTCAGCTGTTTTTGGTCAGAACGTGCCGGGGCCAGTACACAATGCAATCAAACTTCACTTCACAAGCAGTGAAAATATTCCAAAATACAGCGTATAATGAAATCTCACAATATAACGCTGAAATATATATTTATATGATATATTTTTTTCATAATTTTAAGTACCTAAAGTACATTGTACTAGTCAGTGCATACTCAGGCTGTTTGAGTGGCAGGGGCAAATCAAATAATAATGGCACCAGCTGTAGGGCATGGGGCACCAGCATGCAGAAAGATGTTGTGAAAGCAAAGAATGTGTTTGTGTGCAGGACAAATATAAGGAAAAAACCATATGTTTAATTTGATTCATCGTCTTGATATGATGCGCATTCAGTCCCAAAAACAATTAACACACGTCTCTGTCCCAGGTAAAGACAATCCTTTTAATTTGTCCGGTGCATTCGGACCTGTAACTGTCCTGTTACGACCTTTTTATTATTATAAAACACTGTTGATCTCACAGAGGTGGAGAGCCCTGTAGCCTTTTATGTACTGTAGTATTTTAGGCATTGTTCAGGCCCTGGGTGTGTCTTGGTGGGTCAGTAATTCAGAATTGAGGCATTATGATTGATTAAATATATTATTAAATAAAACTAATGTAATACAACTTTTTGAAACATATTTTTCTCAATACAGATGATCCATAAAAAAAACTGTACATGCACTGCTTTCATTTTCAAATCCAATGACATCAGTTTATAGCGTAAAGACTTTGGTTTTTGGGAGCAATCTATATGAATGTATATAATTTCAACCGTTTCAATTTCAGAAACCAGAATATTTTTAATTGGGTTAAAAGATTCATAGAGAATATTCAAGTGTCCAATCTATAAAACAATATGGTTTAAGTTTATCATATTCAATTGGCTCTTAAGATCAGGGTAAAAGTCAAAAACAAGACACCAAGATGCTTGGTAAGTTCAGACAACAACACTTGGGACATGGGAGTGGTGTTTACAGGTATTCTTTTGTGTAACAAATAGAACAGGTGTGTCCAATTATTGTTTTATTTTGCTTTGCCAAGTGTTGATTGACTCCATAGCTATGTTTAAGCTATTCCTGTTTAGCTGGAGCTCAATGCTTTGGCTCTAAACCCTTGTAGCTCCATAAACTACTACTACTACTACTACTACTACTACTACTACTACTACTACTACTACTACTATTACTACTACTACAACTACTACTACTGCTACTACTAGTTCTACTGGGGGACTCAATGCCAATGTGGGCAATGACAGAGACAACTGGAGGGGGGCGATTGCAGAGGAGGAAGAGAAACTTTAGCCACAGACTCCTCCATCCCCACAGTTCCACAAAAAGATATAGGAGGTCTTTCCTACCTACCTCTATCAGGCTGTACATCAGCCCATGCCAAACCAACAGCAACTATTCCGTACTTATTACTTTTGCACTTTTTTTGTTCCCTTTTAGTACATGTGACTTGAAAATTTGAATGTGCTACTAAAGGAGCTTCTTTAAACTGTAACTACAGTTAGGAATATGGAGTGTTCTAATCTCTGAAGGATGAATGGTATTAAAATAACATTACACAACTACAAAATACTTTTTAGTTTGACTTTTCTTCTCTTGAAGGGTGTGGTTGCATGTCGGCATGTGGCTCTTTAAATGCAGAACGGCTACTGTTGTTTGACTGGTTGGCCCAGCTGCAGGTATTTGATTAATAAAGGAGTAGAAATTGGGCAGGCATCAGCTCTGTATTGCTGTGTCCCTTCACAGTATTTTAGCATAGAGAAATACTGTTTAGGCACTTCCTGAATGCTGCTATTAGTTTTATATGTATTTTATACCCACTACCAATTAGGGCTAAATAAAATGGGTTATGGATTCTTGTTAGGTCACTTACTTTCTCTTGCATGCAGCATGACTAATATCTAAGTAATACTAATAATATAACAAGGGAGTACAGTCCAGACCTCCTCTTTTTGTAAAGTGTCTTGAGATAACTATGCTTATGATTTGGCGCTATACAAATACAATTTGATTGATTGATTGACTATTGAAATGGGACATTTCAAGTAAGTTAATTCAGACAGCAATCACGTTTCCTCCTAAACAAATTAGAGAATTATCCTGCATCTCCTTCTATCCCATTTTCGGCCCATCCAGTCGAGGCAGATGGCTGTTCAACATGAGTCTGGTTCTGCTCGGGGTTTCTGCCTGTTAAAAGGAAGTTTTTCTGCCAATGTGCCGAATGTTGCTAAGTGCTACTCATGGTGATTCATGTTGGGCCTCTCCTTAAATAACATAACTAAGAGTCTGTCTAGACCTGCTCTTTCTGTAAAGTGTCTCGAGATATGAGATTGATTGATTGATTGAATAGGGTTGCTAGTCAAGATATTTGGTATTTACCTTTTTATAAAATTTTGTTAATTTATCTCGTAAAATTCTGATGTATTTTCAGTTTTGTTTTCTGAAATGTTTTTGTGTAATTGTAAGAAGAGTATCACCATGAGGGCAGTGACCAATCTGACAGGCGTGGTGGAGATATAAATGTCAGGTATGTTCAAACACTGAGTATCATTTGTGCAGGCCTGCCTTCATCACCTATTTAAACGACGTCTACGGCTTGTCAGATCAGCACGAAGCAAAAAGAAGGACTTGGAGAACTGAACTTAATTTAAGGTTGGTTTTCTGGTTTTGTTGATTCAATTCAAGGATTTGCCTAACAAAGTTGGCTTGTTGGGAGTTGCTTAAGACTTGCCCTGGGCTTCTCTGTATATCTGTGTAGTTACTGTAGTATCAAGGCTATTTGTCATAATAAACACATTGTAATTTAAGTTTCTGTTGTTGTACTGCTGCAATCTAATTACTATAAAAAGTCCTGGAAAAAAAAGTGTGTACAAAGCAAAGTTTTAGCACTTATTTGCGCAAAAAAAATTCCACCTGATGGGATTTATTTGAGGTTTCACTTTAAAAAAAATTATTTGATCAACTCTCTCCCTTCCATGTTTTTTCTTTTTTTCCCCATTTTCTACAGGAAAGTTGGTGCCTGTCTGAAAATCATGGCCGATCAAGGCAAGGTAATATATATAACACATGCCTAACTATACATTACTACTCAACATTTTATGGCTGGTGAGGTAAGACAAAATAATGACGTTAAAACATTAAAAAAATACAGTGTAAAATAAAAAACTAAAAAAGGCTAGAAAAAAATAAAATAAAATTGAAATGCAGAGAAGATGGCACCGGGTTCGCTGTGCATGGGGCTGGTTCAACAGGGGTCACATCGAGCTTATTTAACTCACTGACTGACTGTACCGTCTGCCTGAAGGAAGCAGTTCATATTCAGGGTGAAGAGTGTGATAGCATCATTTGTAGAGCAAAGTTCAATGATAAAAAGATTAACCTGTCATTTAACTTCTTTATGAGCTTAAACAGTACGAGATTAAACAGTGAAACATACATTTCTTTGTACCATTTTGTTCCACCAGGTGCTTGATGATCCCACTGATGTGTTTTTAAGCGGTTCTTTTGTAGCTTTGGTTTCATGATAATGTTTTCATTGGGCCTCATGTGAGAACATTGTCATATTTTTGTCCTTAAGCTATCACACAGAGCCCTCTCAACAACGGGAGCTGGTTTTACTGGTATTCTTTTGGTTATTAACGGGTGCTGGTTTTTGTTTTATTGTTTTCTGCAAGGTGTTTAATGATCCCATCCATGGGCATGTGGAGTTACATCCACTTCTCATCAAAATCATTGACACACCTCAGTTCCAGAGACTACGAAATCTCAAGCAGCTCGGAGGAGCCTACTTTGTTTATCCCGGAGCATCCCACAACCGCTTTGAGCACTCGATTGGGTATGTGAGCAAGTTTTCACACAGAGAGCTTTGTGCTTTAAGGTAACCACATTACAAGTTAGGTGGAGGCTGGTTTGCAGTAAAGCACCTAATAAAATATACAAATACAACCAAAGTTAACATTGCATATTTTAGTATAGACATAATAAAAGTTTATATTTTTAGTGTTGCAGCAGGATTCTCATGTGAGTTATTTTATGTGGTGTCAAAAGGACGGCGCATTTAGCAGGAGAGCTTGTACGGGCTTTAAAAGCAAGACAGCCGGAACTCAACATCACTGATCAAGACATCCTTTGTGTTGAGATTGCTGGTCTTTGTCATGACCTAGGTGAGTAATGCACCCCTTTTCAATATTACATGGTAAAGGTTTTAAAAGTTCCCGCATTGACAACAAATAGACACTCTTGGTTTCCTCAACAGTAATCAGTTTATTGACATTTTGGACACTTATTGATCATGTAGTAAGTTTGACTTATCAGCTGCTGAATCATTTGTAAGACAGCTGGGAGTCTGACATGAGTTACACAATCAGTATTTCTTGGAATAAAAAATATGGGCAGAAATATGTCAGTAGAAGGGATAGACCGATTATCGGCCGCCATTTTGACGCATATCAGCATCAGCATTTTTTTTTTTTTAATCCGACGGCCGATAAGAGATCAATTTAAAACTGGGTTATTTTGGCTCTGATGCATATGCTTAAAGGCATTTAAACAAAGTTTGGTGTTGGAGTTTGTATTATTCAAAATTGTGATGCCAAAATTTTCACTTTTACTGCAAATGAATATCAGCTTCAAATATCGGTTATCGACCTCCTTGACTACTAATAATCGGTATCGGTGTCGACCCTGAAAAAACCATATCGGTCTATCTCTAGTCAGTAGAAACTGAATTTGTATTATTTGTATTTGAATTGCTCGACTTAAAAAACTTGAATTTGAATTACATAATTTGAAATTGAATTTCTCAGTTTGGAACTAAATTCCAATTAACTTGACACTGATTGTAATAAGCTGAAATTGATTATTATTACTTTTGGTGGCTACCGAGACCTACCAGTGGATCTACTGGTAGCTACCGAGACCTGCCAGACCTTCCGCGGGCTATTATTAGTTAATGATAGTTTATTAGCTATTTGCACTACGGTAGCTTTGCTCTGTGAGCTCTGGGGGGCAGCTGCCGCTGTAACGGGGAGCTAAAACCGACCCATTGCCATTGTGGTGGGGTGTCAACGACTTGCTGCTGTTGCGGGGGGCTGTCAGTGATTCCCTGCTTGACCACAAGCAAACAGACAGTTCGGACCCACCGCACGTGACCAATTCACATAACACTCGCGTCCGCCCAGCCGTGCTGGTAACTTATTGGTGTGAAATGAGGAGTCACAAGGTTTATTTAGTCAAAGTCTATTGTCGTTTTCTTTAAATGCCTGATTATGACATAAAAGCTGTTAAAAAGTGGGTTGCGTGCAGTGAGTCCCCACATCACGGGGATGCTCCGGAGCAGCAAGTCGGTAACACGGCAACCTGTCAGTTTTAGCTCCCCGCAGCAGCAGCCCCCCGGAGCGTCCCTGAACAAAGCTGCCGTAGCGCAAACAGCTAATAATATAACTCTTGGTCAAATGGTCAAAAACATAGGTGCAGATTGGTGCTGTGAATCTGCACTCGATTGCTGTTCCTTATCAACCGGATGTGTGTCTCAGTAAACAGAAATTGAATTTCAGGAATTGAATTCGAATTGTAAAAACTGAATGTGGACTTTAAATGTTCAAATAAATCTGAATTCAATTTCAAATAATGTGATTCAAATTCAAATTTTTAGTAATTCAAATTCAGTTTTTACTGACACATATTTCTGCTCATAAAATAAAACCAAATGTACATCCAGGAGAAAAAGCCTGACTCTAATTCAAGTAAAACTGGCCTGATAAGACATATTCAATATTGTTTGGTTATACATACATTTATTTCTCCATATTAAGGTCATGGGCCATTTTCCCATCTGTTTGATGGAATTTTCGTCCCCATGGTACTGAAAAAAAAAAAAGAGGACTTGGCAAACATTGGGGAACTGGACGAAGAGATAGCGGAAGAGATAGAGGAAGAGATAGAGGAAGAGATAGAGAAGTTGAAGACTTGGAAGGTAAGAAAAAATAATTTATGTGTAACAGTACGTATGATATACTAACCAACAGGGATGGGGATACTTGAGTACTTGAGTACTCGAGTACTTGTTGTTGACATTATTCGAGTAACATTACACTACTCGCGCACCTGCGCGTGCGATATTTTCGGCTAAAGTAGTTTAACTCAGTTACATGCACCATGTCAGCCGTGACCAGGAAAAGTGATGTCTGGAAGTAAAGACGAAGATAACATGCTGTGCAAGATATGTGGTGTTAAACTTGTATGTCATAGACATAGTTCGATGCTTAACCACGTTCACTTAAAGCACAAGGAGAAGCCAGCGGAGACAGACAACAGGCAGTCTCACATAACATCATTTGCTAGCCCTGTTAGCACACGTCGTTGTGATGATACCAGAGCGGAGAAGATTAGCCTGCTAATAACGAACATGGTGACTGCACTGAATTTTCATATGATGGCATTTTAGTTTCGTGTCTTCAGTGACACAATAAGAGAACACTACACATTTTGTTTGTTTTGGCGTCTAGAACTAAGTATAGTGAGTGACACATATAGATACAGGATATTTGCACTTTATCTTAATATGATTGTGTACAGGCATCTTTCTATTCAGTGTGTCCCAGCCCTCCCAAATATCCCTTATAATAACATTTAATATGTTGTGAACATACTCACAGTAACAATGGGATGAAATTAAGTCACATCTAGTTCTTAGATGAGTGAGATCCTAAGGGACTCTGTTATTTAAAGATTTACACACTCAAAAGTCATGACCACTTTTCTCAGATATTAAGAAATTATTTGCGTGGAGAAGGGTGAGCCTGAAGAGAGAGGAGACCGAGATTCTAAGACTCTGCTGTAGATTGTTCTGTCAGGTAGCCGGATTTGTCTGGCCAAATGACGGAGCAACAAGCTTTAGAAGTTACAAGTCTAGGTCATTATGCAAGTTATGGCCACAGGCCTGCAGTCCGTCAGACATGATAAATAAGACAAGCATTCAATTCTGTGTATACTTTGTCTGATATATGTATTTATACATCAATGGGCCTGTGTTTCTTGCAGCATGAAAAGGGCTCTTGTGACATGTTTGATTACCTGGTCAAATGTAATAAGCTTAAGCAAGAAATGAAGGATTGTGGCCTGAAGCTGCCTGAGGACCTGACATTCATCAAGGAGATGATTATGCCTAAACAAATTAAAGACAAGAAGGTCAGTCAAGCTCATCTGAAAGGCATGACATCAGCCGCTCCTCATTGTTACAAAGATGTCTCTAATGCCACTCTTGTCTATCATCTCCTCAGTGGCCACATAAAGGCAGAGGAAAGGACAAGGCCTTTCTCTATGAAATCGTGTCCAACAAAAGCAGTGGGGTTGATGTTGACAAGTTTGACTACTTAGCCAGGTGCGATTTCATTGAACCACTGCTGTGGAGCAATTCCCTTCTTGATTCAGAAAGTTAAAATACTTATACTACTAATTATAATACTAATCTTTGTTTTTTCCCCTGAACAATTATAATAATCTCCTCATTAGTTTAATATTCAGCATTCTGAAGAATATTAAGTTCAACTTAATCTTCCAGTTTTCTTCACATATTTCCTTAACATGGCTTTTCTCAGAGACTGCTACCACCTGGGAGTCCAGAACAACTTTGACCACAACCGCTTCCTGAAGTTTGCCAGGGTGTGTGAGGTGGAGGGGAAGGAGTGGAAGCACATCTGCATTAGAGACAAGGTGCTGACAGTGTTACTCCTGCTTGTTATCAGATATTAAACAGCAATCTGATATTAGCTTTAGTTGTGACTAAACTATGGACATTAACTCCAACAGATGATGGACAATATGTATGACTTGTTCCATGCGAGACACTGTAACCACAGAAGAGCCTATCAGCACAAAGTGAACAACATCATAGAACATATGTAAGTGCCTTCCTTCAGATGTTAGGGCTGTTACAACACTAAGCTTGGTCTCCTTTCTGATGCAGCTTATTTCATTTGCCTCATGATTATCTCTTTACATGTTGGGTATGATCATCCAGGACTGCCGAGGCTTTTTTTAAAGCAGATGAGCACATCAAGGTGAAAGGCTCAGGAGGGAAGATGTTCACTATCTCCACAGCCATAGGCGACATGGAGGCCTACACCAAGCTGACAGGTCTGTGGATAACAATGTGTGCTGTTAGCTCATGTCTGAAATCATTTAGGTTGACTTAGACTACAG
This sequence comes from Semicossyphus pulcher, assembly GCF_022749685.1. Lineage (NCBI taxonomy): Eukaryota > Metazoa > Chordata > Actinopteri > Labriformes > Labridae > Semicossyphus > Semicossyphus pulcher. The sequence continues at coordinate 18,818,695 of NW_027211637.1, forward strand.
AAGGATGTGGCCAACTTTTACTTGATTCACACTCCTGTCGTCTGAGCCCGCTCTCAAGACGTGTGGCCAGGAAACACTAACTTCACTGATGCTCTTATAATTATGTATGATCAATGACACCAGATCCAGTAATATTATCACATTATTTCATTGCTTAGTTTTGTTAGTCACACCCCTCAGTTCCCCTCACTGTGTCATTTATTTGTAAAACAATGGTTTGTTCAAACTCATGTATCTTTAACTGTTTGTATTTTAGATAATTTGTTTGAACAAATACTCAACTCTTCCGACGAGGAGCTGAAAGATGCGAAGGAGATTCTGGAAAAAATCATCGCTCGAAAGTTCTACAGGTTCCTGGGTGACAAAACACTGGGGGAGGAGGATCAGAAGGTATGTCTTTGTGTGCCTGTATTTGATTATCCTTCTGTGTGACACATTTTCTAATTCACTGTTATTACAAAGCTGGATGTTGTGCTCATTTTTCAGTCAATAGAACAAATTCACGTTGAATTCTCTGCTGTCTCTCGAATTTTGTGTTGCCTGCATTGTTCCTGGATTTAACATGGACAACATCACTTTCTCACCAGTCATAGTTCCATGAAATGGAATTTGGATTGGATAGCAGGGTAACAGAGTCATAGGATATATAGTCCCTCACAGTCAACTAAACACTAAGTTGGTGCATTTTTATTTTTTGAGTGAGAGATACAAATTGCATTCACGTCAGCTTTTCCAGGTTGTTTCATTGTCAAGTCTTTCCACATTGAAGAAGGACTAAATGTCTGTATTTTGTCCTCTTATTCCTTGGCAAACAACACCGCACATCACAGCCAAAATCCCGTACAGACTGCCTGGTAGAACAACATTTATTTTATGTTGCCAATGTTCTTCAAAATGTATATAAATACCTAATGATATCAGCTGGACTGTCCTACATTTTACAAGGCAAAACGGTGCATTAACTTGGCACAAAGTAGAGCAAGGGGGTTGTATTTGGTCCCTTAATTAATCATAGGTGTGTTTCAGGGTGACATGAACAGAGCCTGCAACTAACAAATCTCTATTGATATAGAAGAATTTGGTCATTTATTAAAGCTGCAGTAGGTAAGATGGAGAAGAGAGCGGACTTTGCTTCAAATTTTGAAAGAGAACAACCTCCAGGTCCCTCCCCCTCTCTCTACATGGCGCTTAGTCCCGACTCCAAAGCCCTCCCTGCAGAGGAGGCTGTCATGCGTGCGCAGGCTAGTAACCACGGCAACTAAAGAAACCAGGTATACAAGATGGCAGACACACCGGTAAAAAGTAAAATAACAATAACTGCAGCCGTTGTATTACACCACCAACACTATCTAAGTAGATACACATCAAACCCGCGGAAATCAGTGTTTTTACTGTGAACGGTAATCTACAGCAAATTCTATTTGGCAAAAACCACGAGCACTTTTCAGCTCCCGTAGCTCTCTCCACCTCAGAGATGCCGCTCCGACGTACTCTGTTTTTGTTTCCGTCTCGGTCCAAAGTCTTTTTCGCTTGCTTTTCCTCATTTCTTTTCGTTTTTTCATTCCCGTGGTCGTTTTGCAGTCATTGTGGACACAAACCGGTTGACGCTGCGCACACTGACGAAATTGTGCTTGACCGTGTGAGCATGCGCAGAGGAGTGGGGGTGCGCAGCGTGTGATTGACAGCAGCATGAGAGACTGCTCGGCTCTGATTGGTTGTTGTGTTCCGTGACAGTAGATTTATTGCAAATGCCACTAGGAGTAGGAGGAGGAGCCAGAGGAACATTCTCTCTCTCATGTACTACTGCATGGCGACAGTTTGAACAAATATGACGAAAAGTTAGTTTTATTAATGTTACCTACTGAACCTTTGAGAGACTGGGTTTGGGTTTAATTTGGAATAATTTTTCTTTTGCCATTCTACGGTGCCCATCTACACGTAGAACACACATAACAAGTAACATGTAACAAGAACATATGTTGTTGCTCTCTTTGCCTGTCTCTATCCTGCATCTCCTTCTATCCCATTTTCGGCCCATCCAGTCGAGGCAGATGGCTGTTCAACATGAGTCTGGTTCTGCTCGAGGTTTCTGCCTGTTAAAAGGAAGTTTTTCTGCCAATGTGCCGAATATTGCTAAGTGCTACTCATGGTGATTCCTGTTGGGCCTCTCTTTAAATAACATAACAAAGAGTCGGCCTAGACCTGCTCTTTTTGTAAAGTGTCTCGAGATAACTCTGGTTATGATTTGGCGCTATACAAAAAAAATGTGATTGATTGATTGATAAGCTACTTAATTAAATATTGTAACGTGCAGATTTCAGTTATATCTGCTGCAGCAATCCCAGCACAGCGAAATGATTGTGTTTCCCATTTAAAGCTGGACAAAGAAGCAGCCATGGACCAGATATCTGAGTGGAAAAAAGAATTGGCTGGTGACCAACTTACACCAGAGGACTTTGTAGTTGATGTAAGTTTTTATTCTTAATTCACCTCACTTTCTGTAAAATCTTGGGTTCTGTAGATCATTTGATCTGTAAGATGTTACAGAACTATGTTATGGCATTTTTTATTTCTCTCTCACCCTTCTTTTTAGGTCATTACTTTCGACTATGGAAAGGGTGGCAAGGACCCTGTCCAATATGTGTATTTCTACAGCAAGGATAACCCTGATCAGGCAAAGTGGATGTCTGAAGACCAGGTCAGTTGGTTCAATGGTCAATGAAAACTAAAACTTTAGACTGACTCTTTCTTTGTATCTGCTGTTTCATCCATGATTTAATTATTTGTAAGGAAGCCTTTGTTATGTTATGTCATTGCTTTAAATTAAATCTGCTGTCATTGTTATCAGAAATCCAAGATCCGCACAGTGTGCTTTTCTGAGAAGCTGATCAGAGTTTACTACAAGAATCCTGAAGAACAGAGTCTGGAGATTGCCAAGGAGCGCTTTAAGCAGTAGGTAACAATTAGTTCAAGGTTGTAGGATATTGTAGGCAGCGTGAGGTTCTTTGGCTGGCGATTTTTTTGCGTTGAAAGGCTGATTAAGTTATGAGCATTAATTATGATGTAACATCACAGGGAGGGAGTCATACATATGTTACAACTTGTCAGAGCTCTGGAAGATTGCTGTTCCATTGTTCTATGATCATGGGGCTGTAGTTGGTGCAGTATAGGACTGCAGTTGATGGACGAATATAGTTTGTTCTTCTGTAGAAGTTACAATTTCCTAAAGCCAAGGTTGGCCAAAACTTTGACGTACAGATTTACTATCACTTAAGACAAGTGACAAAAGTGACAGCACAAGTGAGATGTTGGATCTCAATAATGACTGGAATTTTTGCTTTAAAAATGAGTAGAAGTATAAATCATTTATTGAATATAGACATTTCAGCTTCTATTTGTCATTCATATGTTTGGCTAGTTATACTCTGCACTGCTCTTTTTATAACTGATGCTCTCATCTGTCTTTATTTACATGCAGGGTGGAAATGCAGCAACAACAAAGGGAGCAAAGGGCACAAAAAAGAAAAGCTTCAGCAGATAGTGGAACATGATTTATATTAATTAGCCTACATGTTGCATGAGGTGAAGGGTTTTTCTTTCAAAATAAATCAGGATGAGGATTATTGGAGCACTGTCATTATCATAGACATACTGTATCTTTGTTTTAGTTCAATCATTGAAAAATCACATTATATTCCTTATGACCATACCAAGCTGTAAAGCACTTCCAACACGTGTAATGGTCTTAACTTGTGGTTTTATGTAGGGATTCAAAATATTAAGTTGTGTTTGTTTTGTATGTTAATTGCTAAATGTATGTGTTTCTGATTGATTATTATTTTGATCTTGAGTGATGTTTGATTCGATTTCGTTTGATCATTTTTAAATGTTTTAAATGCTTGTTTTATATAATCTTAGTTTTGAACAGTTCTACCTTTGGAAAGTGGCTCTTGGGAAGCCTTTTGATTAAGCATCTGACAATTTGAAATAAGAATTCAATATATCTTCTCACTGGAATCATACTATATCATAGATCAATAGGAAATCATACACTTTCTTTATTGCAATGATCTTTAAAAGTTGTTAGAAAACATTGTGTACCGCTATGTTTTAGTAATTGTATTAAGATGTGTTCTCTACATATGATGCATCTAAAGGGAAACCAACGCTATTAGAGCCTTTAAGTATATTACTGTTTTGATGGGTTGATATCACACATTAAAAAAAAGAGTTTTTCTCTGTGCTGTGTCTTTGTGCAGTTTCATTGGTCCAAATCCAGAGGAAATCATATGTTTCAAAGAAGATCATTCAAATATGATTTATTTATTTGTTTAAAATATATTATTGTGGCTCAAGTTAATGTCATAAGGAACAGCTTCACACAGGAGCGGGTGATGTATAACTTCTATAAATACTGTATTATAATTTAGTTGATACTAAAGTCCCTTTATGGTTCAATTACAATAATAATAATAAAAGAATCTGTGAATTTACAGCTTTAATTTTGTTTATACCATGGCTTATGACATGAGTCTTATCGTAACATGTCGAGAATAAGAGTGACCACATTTGTTCAATGGGACACCTGTATAAAAGTAATAACACTTTTTTTTCAGGTACGCTTTTTCATTACTTGAATGTGTTTAAAAAACAAAACAAAAAAGACATTCCCATTCAAATAGTTTTGGTAAGTTAATTCAAACGTATCCATAGCCTAGTGTAATCCTCTTATCCTTCCAGAGATATATCCGTATTGAAGCCTGTTTTGTGGCTGCTGTGTAGTTTGTTTTGAATTTTGATTTGACTAATAAAACATTAACTTGACTAGTATGGACAGTGAGTTGGAGTAAGTTTCAATGTACCTGGTTGTAAGTGTCAGTACAATACATGGACAATTAACGTGCTGTACCAGGTAAACACATCTCATGTAGGACACCTGAAATGCCCTGCCCAGTACACAAGTAGGCTAACTTATCAACATATAGTTGGAAAATCTGAGGCTACAGGTAGAGAGCGGCTGACTTACCGATTTACCGAAGAGCAGAGTATTCATCCAGTCATGTCCTGGCCATATGTGTGTACATTACTAAACCATGCTTACTTTAATTGCAAAACGCGGATACGAAAAAGCAGTTTTAAAAACGCCGGCTTTGCAGGTCCTAAATCGTCGTCACTGAATGTTTCCGGGGTTTTGGCGTCAACACTCTGGCCTGATTCGCTCCACCATATTTGGCTCCACCTTTTGCGCTCGTTCTAATGGGAGGGACCTGTGTCAAGTTATAGACACGTGTCGTGTAATGTACCGGAAGCAATGTGTTTTAATTTTGAAATAAAATCATTTAAAAAAAAAGTTCCCATATTCAATAGAATATATTAAGGAGACTGTTTATTAAAGTTAATCATGAATTTAGGTAAACTGTTTTTGTTTGTTTTTCTTTATTTCTAATTGTTTTTACTGCTGACAGAAGTGACACTGTGTAATTAACTTGTGGAGTGGAGCAAGAATGTGCTCCACTCTTTTCATTTTGCTAACGCCACGGCTATTTGTGGTCTCATTCTACTATGAAGGTGAAGAAGTTTTGAGTCGTGTCAGTATACTTTTATTTTGAAGGCAGTGACCGGACATTGTGTGTGTGTTAAAGGATATTTTGACGCACCCCGTGTGGAAACAAAACCCGGGTATTTTTCATCGCACCAGTGTCTTCTGTGCAGAACCACCCAGTCAGCTGTAGCAGTCTATGTGGGAACCATTTACGGCTGTAATTTTGGGCTCTCTTCTTTTGTGACAAACTGAAATTATCGCCTGTTAGTATGATCAACATGGACAACCGGAAACGTCAGTTAGAGGCAGTTTCGACCTCTAATGAGAGCTTTAAAACGCCGGAGAAGAGAATGTCAGTAGGGACCTGAATGTGACAGAAAGGACAGTCCATTTAATGAACTCAGTGTGACCTCACCTGCACAGTAGATGCTCCTTCAAGGTTTTACAGCTGCTTTTTGCTCACATGAACCTTTAAAATCTGGGTCTTGATGCTCGAAGTGACCTTGTGAAACTGATAAGAAGTATAACAGAGCTCCATCTTGGATACGTGAATCCACAGTGAGGGAGTTTCCATCCACCTGCTAAAAAAATTGGAAACGCTAAAACAGGTGCACATGTAATCATCACTCTGTTGCACGCTCTTGTTCAGAGGTTTTATCAGAACCCGACTGGAGAATTAACATAATAAAGTGTTCATCTTTTTCTGCTGGACTCTTTATAGTCACTTAACAAATGTATTAGAAAACACACATCAATTTGCTTTTTCTTTTGCAGATTTTCTGGAAATTCAGTTTAAATTTGCACTAGGTTTGAAAGGAAACCTGACTTTTGACAGCTGCATTGTAAGGATATATTCTGCATAACTGAACTTTTGTGGTTCTTCATGGTGACTCTTAACGTAACCCTCTTTTATAAGCTCTATATAAACACGTAAAGATGGTTTTTAACTTTTTAAGAATAAAGTTCGAAGCCAAAATCTGGACTTTTTTTTCGTGTTTATGTTAAGTAATTGTCAACAACTGTAACTTAAAGTTATAATCTTGAAGATTTTAGTTTCGTTCTCGTTGGCGGCACCTATGGCGATAAACGGTAATTGCAGGAGCACACTTCCCAGATATCCAAACAGTGTCTCATGTGTGACGTCCACGGTTGGCTCTGGTTGTCACAGTTGTAACGCTTGATTTTCCTCGCTGACGGTCACTTTCCTTTTTAGACTGTTTGCCTTCATCTGAGCGTCAAATTTGTTTCTTTTTCTTTGGATTTTCACTTATTTTTAAAGTTGTATCTGTGGTCATCGATCTTTTCTGTGTTTGTTCAGCCATAGTAGATTACTGTTTACTCGCAACACTTGCAGAGACCAGAAAAGCAGCCGCTTAGCTCCGCCTACCCTCTCTGGCAGACCAACCACTGCTGGGTGATGGAAAACGCGTCACTAACTGGGCGCTGCTTGTGAATTTTTCTGCGAAAGTCATGACAGACACCGAGTCTGTTATACTGCAAATGCAAAGGCTTTCGTCAGTGGACCATAGGCTCAATCACTGTGTTACCTCATTGGGTGATAGATAGTGACTTAACAGACATTTATTTAAATGAAAATCTTCGAGATTAGTACTTTTATGACAGTTTATTATTAAATTATTACAGTTACACTGGCCTCCACTTGTGGGTGCCCACAAGAGGAGGAGGAAGTAATTATTAAACTTAAACTACATTTTAACTGCTAACTACATTATAGTGCATTTTAAACCATCTTTAAATGTTTATATGCTGCATTCACACACTAAATAGGGAGAGTTATGTGAATCATTACCTATTTCACCACATGTTTTTGAGTATATTTGTATTACACAGTAATCAACTGTACACAATTGGCTCATTTGCACCAACTGACACAATGTGTGTAGCAGATGGATCACATTGCACATTGGACATTTAAACCGGTGTTGTATGCAGTAGATGTACCCAATTTAAATCCCTAATACTGTGAGAAACTGTTAATACTGTTAATGTTGTTCTTTTCTGGGGGGGATGGAGTTAAATAAATTATGTGAAGCTGAATACTTTCCTTTTTTTTTGTTCTGGTGAGAGAACAAGAAAATCAGCAGGAGATGAGACATGGAATAAGCTGTAGCAATAAATCACCCTTTTATCCTAAATGTAATTTTTTATAATAGTTAAGGACCCCTTCTCAAGATTTTAAAGATATCACATGATCTGACTGAGACAGGGTCACTGTTGTTCTTCACTGAGGCATACAGTAATTAAGCTGTTCATAAAGGAATAAACATTATTAGTCACAAACCTGATCATCAAAAGGTATTTATTTATTTGAGCATATTTGCAGTTCCAAGAGACTGCTGACTTTATTTACAGCCAGTATTTATTACTCCTTATTGAAAGTTCTTGTGTCATGTAAATGCAAAGAAACATTGGTTGGCTGAAATATTTAGCAGCAAACAATATTTGAGGTATTCATCTATTCATCTACAGTTCAGAGTCTTACTTTTTACTCTAGAAAGAGTGTTTTACTACGGACTCTGTACATTTCTAAACTTCTAAGATGAGAAGTGTTTTAGGCTACAAGGCATCAAGTTATGCAGATTTTCACAAGAAAGCCATTTAAAAAAAGATATCATCTTCTGAATTACTATAATGATCGCAGCACAATTCTGATTTATCTTACAACTTAAGTCATTGATCTGAATAATTGGTCTTCAGAGATGGTGGCACTGCGAACAAATCCCATGGAGCGTATCTGGTCATGAAGTTTCTCATTCTAACTTTGAGATCTGAGTCTTGAACAGTAAGCTGAATGATCCAAGTAATGTTCTCCTTCACTGACGAGCTCAAGAATCCGAGGCAAAGACTTGGCTTTAACAGTGAGAGGAGGATCGCTGTCGGGTAACAGCAGCTTAAAGCATTCAGTTCAGTGTGGGCCTCCTGTCAATCACATTGACATTTTCCCTTAACAGCATTGACCAACACATTAAAGATGCTGAAGTATTCTAAATATCTGCAGTGGCTACAAATGCAACCAGGGGGAAGGGGTTCACGTTAAGACTTGCGGGCCAAGAGGCTTTTCTCTCTGGGCCCTCACGTGTGGATCAAAGTACATTAGGTCAACAAAAGCAACAAGACTTTACTGGTTTTCAGGCTGATTACTGGGGCTCTGCAGGGTAGGAACAGGAGAATTATGGAGAAATCCTTTAGTACCCTCATGCTGTGGATATGAGTCTTTGAATTTGTTTTCTTTTTACTTGTGCAGCTGTCAGAGTTGAATCAGTAGTCAAATAAAACATCAACAATAAAGGTCCTTCATTTAAATTCCACTCGTGTAAAAAGTGCATTAAAATGTACTCAAGTTAAAAGATGATGCAGTACTTTAACCCAATACACGTTATTTTGAATCTACAGTATATGAACATATGTTTATGTACATGTGAACACACAGCTCAATTTGTGAGGTTTTTTTATACACAGTTACATTAACATTAGATCACAGAGACGTACCCTTATAGAAACTCAGTTAGTATTGACATACAGTATATTGCATCAATAATTATATCAGCACAGTTTAATCATTTCCATCTCAATTTCATTTTCAGTCCCAAACAAAACATTAGCCTCAGCTCAGATTAGAATAGAAAAATGGATATAAATAAAGCTCAATGAAGCACCTTGGCCTAGAAATAAGGTCATATCATCTTTATGATTCTTATAAAATCCAACCACTCAGGGTAGTCAGATAACTAGTCTGATGTCCTCTGAGGCTATCTGACCTTACAACTACAGTAGAGCCAAGTGATATCTGTCTGCACAGAAAGCATCTTTAAACGTCCAGGCATGACCTCAAAACCAGAAATAATCTTTGCTTACAAGACGAAGTAGGAGATGATAGACACACGGCTTAAATGTCCCTCTATAATATAGTTTTGATTAGGACTGCAGGATATTACCTAACTTATTGTCTCATCTTTTATCTTTAGAGAGAAGATTTTAGACAAATGTAACCCATCAGCAACCACCAAATATAATATGACTATAGATGCTCAACCTTTGTTGACTTTATGAGGATACTCATCCTCAAAGTTGGACATTTTGGTCATCATAGAGAGACAAAATCTTAGAGGTTGATTTCAACCAGTCCAAAGGTCAAAGGTCATCTCTGAGTTTGATTCCATCCAGGTTTGATGGAAGTTAAAAAAAAGTACTTACAGTAGTTAAACATTTTCTGCAGCAGAGCACATTTCATCAGAGAACGGAGCAGCACTGTCATCTTGTGGTCATATTACAGCGCATCATTAACAGAATCCAAAATTTCTGGCTCACCCCTACCATCCTCAAAACACTCCACCGCAAACGGACACTGCGCAGAGCCCGCAGAATCATCTCTGATCCCACTCACCCTGCACACTATGTCTTCCAGCTACTGCCCTCTGGGAGGCGCTACAGGACAATTGCCTCCAAAACAACCCGCTTCAGAAACAGTTTCATTGCCATTGCAAGAAACATTCTTAACTCTGAACGCTGAGGATTAAGCATGGCCCTTATGCATGAAATGTGTTTGTCTGTATGTATATCTATGTTATATGTTTAATGTTTAATGTTGGAACCTGTACCAAGCTGTACTGGAAACAAATTCCACCAGCCTGGCTGTGTGGTCATTCAAGAATCAATCAATCAATCAATCAATCATTGGGTGTATTTGTAGCACTAATTTATAGGGCTCAAGTGACCTCATTTGGTGGCAGCTGTGTCTCCCAGCTCAAAAGGTTCCTGGTTGGAATCCCAGTTTGGACATAGGGGGCCTTTCTGTGTGTCTCAGTTAATAAACCTTCATCATCTAAAATCAGGGCAATTGTTAGTCTACAACAAAAGAGATGATTGTGGAAATAATAGTTCTGTGATCATGGGACATGGGAGTGGTGTTTACAGGTATTCTTTTGTGTAACAAATACAACAGTTGTGTCCAGTTATTGTTTTATTTTGCTCTGCCAAGTGTTGATTGACTCCATAGCTATGTTTTAAGCTATTCCTGTTTAGCTTGAGCTCAATGCTTTGGCTCTAAACCCTTGTAGCTCCATAAACTACTACTACTACTACTACTACTACTAATGCTACTAATGCTACTACTAGTTCTACCGGGGGACTCAATGCCAATGTGGGCAATGACAGAGACAACTGGAGGGGGGTGATTGCAGAGGAGGAAGAGCAACTTTAGCCACAGACTCCTCCATCCCCAATGTTCCACAGAAAGATACAGGAGGTCTTTCCTACCTACCTCTATCAGGCTGTACAACATCAGCCCATGCCAAACCAACAGCAACTATTCCGTACTTGTTACTTTTGCACTTTTTTTGTTCCCTTTTAGTACATGTGACTTGAAAATTTGAATGTGCTACTAAAGGAGCTTCTTTAAACTGTAACTACAGTTAGGAATATGGAGTGTTCTAATCTCTGAAGGATGAATGGTATTAAAATAACATTACACAACTACAAAATACTTTTTAGTTTGACTTTTCTTCTCTTGAAGGGTGTGGTTGCATGTCGGCATGTGGCTCTTTAAATGCAGAACGGCTACTGTTGTTTGACTGGTTGGCCCAACTGCAGGTATTTGATTAATAAAGGAGTAGAAATTGGGCAGGCATCAGCTCTGTATTGCTGTGTCCCTTCACAGTATTTTAGCATAGAGAAATACTGTTTAGGCACTTCCTGAATGCTGCTATTAGTTTTATATGTATTTTATACCCACTACCAATTAGGGCTAAATAAAATGGGTTATGGATTCTTGTTAGTTTTGTTTGTTAGGTCACTTACTTTCTCTTGCATGCAGCATGACTAATATCTAAGTAATACTAATAATATAACAAGGGAGTACAGTCCAGACCTCCTCTTTTTGTAAAGTGTCTTGAGATAACTATGCTTATGATTTGGCGCTATACAAATACAATTTGATTGATTGATTGACTATTGAAATGGGACATTTCAAGTAAGTTAATTCAGGCAGCAATCACGTTTCCTCCTAAACAAATTAGAGAATTATCCTGCATCTCCTTCTATCCCATTTTCGGCCCATCCAGTCGAGGCAGATGGCTGTTCAACATGAGTCTGGTTCTGCTCGAGGTTTCTGCCTGTTAAAAGGAAGTTTTTCTGCCAATGTGCCGAATGTTGCTAAGTGCTACTCATGGTGATTCATGTTGGGCCTCTCCTTAAATAACATAACTAAGAGTCTGTCTAGACCTGCTCTTTTTGTAAAGTGTCTCGAGATATGAGATTGATTGATTGATTGAATAGGGTTGCTAGTCAAGATATTTGGTATTTACCTTTTATCAAGTTTCTCAAATGTACTTCTTGTACTGTTGTGTTTTTGTTTTATAAAATTTTGTTAATTTATCTCGTAAAAGTCTGATGTATTTTCAGTTTTGTTTTCTGAAATGTTTTTGTGTAATTGTAAGAAGAGTATCACGATGAGGGCAGTGACCAATCTGACAGATGTGGTGGAGATATAAATGTCAGGTATGTTCAAACACTGAGTATCATTTGTGCAGGCCTGCCTTCATCACCTATTTAAACGACGTCTACGGCTTGTCAGATCAGCACGAAGCAAAAAGAAGGACTTGGAGAACTGAACTTAATTTAAGGTTGGTTTTCTGGTTTTGTTGATTCAATTCAAGGATGTTTTTAACTCATGGTTTGCCTAACTAAGTTGGCTTGTTGGGAGTTGCTTAAGACTTGCCCTGGGCTTCTCTGTATATCTGTGTAGTTACTGTAGTATCAAGGCTATTTGTCATAATAAATACATTGTAATTTAAGTTTCTGTTGTTGTACTGCTGCAATCTAATTACTATAAAAAATCCTGAAAAAAAAGATGAAGTGTGTACAAAGCAAAGTTTTAGCACTTGTTTGCCCAAAAAAAATTCCACCTGATGGGATTTATTTGAGGTTTCACTTTAAAAAAAAATGATTTGATCAACTCTCTCCCTTCCATGTTTTTTCTTTTTTTCCCCATTTTCTACAGGTAAGTTGGTGCCTGTCTGAAAATCATGGCCAATCTATGCAAGGTAATATATATAACACATGCCTAACTATACATTGCTACTCAACATTCTATGGCTGGTGAGGTAAGACAAAATAATGACGTTAAAACAACACTGACTGACTGTACTGTCTGCCTGAAGGAAGCAGTTCATATTCAGGGTGAAGAGTGTGATAGCATCATTTGTAGAGCAAAGTTCAATAATAAAAAGATTAACCTGTCATTTAACTTCTTTATGAGCTTAAATAATACGAGATTAAACAGATATAATAGACATAATAAAAGTTTATATTTTTAGTGTTGCAGCAGGATTCTCATGTGAGTTATTTTATGTGGTGTCAAAAGGACGGCGCATTTAGCAGGAGAGCTTGTACGGGCTTTAAAAGCAAGACAGCCGGAACTCAACATCACTGAGCAAGACATCCTTTGTGTTCAGATTGCTGGTCTTTGTCATGACCTAGGTGAGTAATGCACCCCTTTTCAATATTACATGGTAAAGGTTTTAAAAGTTCCCGCATTGACAACAAATAGACACTCTTGGTTTCCTCAACAGTAATCAGTTTATTGACATTTTGGACACTTATTGATCATGTAGTAAGTTTGACTTATCAGCTGTTGAATCATTTGTAAGACAGCTGGGAGTCTGACATGAGTTACACAATCAGTATTTCTTGGAATAAAAAATATGGGCAGAAATATGTCAGTAGTAGGGATAGACCGATTATCGGCCGCCATTGTGTTTTTGTTTTATAAAATCTTGTTGCGTCTCAAGTTTTGTTAATTTATCTCGTAAAATTCTGATGTATTTTCAGTTTTGTTTTCTGAAATGTTTTTGTGTAATTGTAAGAAGAGTATCACGATGAGGGCAGTGACCAATCTGACAGATGTGGTGGAGATATAAATGTCAGGTATGTTCAAACACTGAGTATCATTTGTGCAGGCCTGCCTTCATCACCTATTTAAACGACGTCTACGGCTTGTCAGATCAGCACGAAGCAAAAAGAAGGACTTGGAGAACTGAACTTAATTTAAGGTTGGTTTTCTGGTTTTGTTGATTCAATTCAAGGATGTTTTTAACTCATGGTTTGCCTAACTAAGTTGGCTTGTTGGGAGTTGCTTAAGACTTGCCCTGGGCTTCTCTGTATATCTGTGTAGTTACTGTAGTATCAAGGCTATTTGTCATAATAAATACATTGTAATTTAAGTTTCTGTTGTTGTACTGCTGCAGTCTAATTACTATAAAAATCCTGTTTCTGTTTGCCCAAAAAAAATTCCACCTGATGGGATTTATTTGAGGTTTCACTTTAAAAAAAATGATTTGATCAACTCTCTCCCTTCCATGTTTTTTCTTTTTTCCCCTCTTTTTCCCCATTTTCTACAGGAAAGTTGGTGCCTGTCTGAAAATCATGGCCAATCAAGGCAAGGTAATATATATAACACATGCCTAACTATACATTACTACTCAACATTCTATGGCTGGTGAGGTAAGACAAAATAATGACGTTAAAACAACACTGACTGACTGTACTGTCTGCCTGAAGGAAGCAGTTCATATTCAGGGTGAAGAGTGTGATAGCATCATTTGTAGAGCAAAGTTCAATGATAAAAAGATTAACCTGTCATTTAACTTCTTTATGAGCTTAAACAGTACGAGATTAAACAGTGAAACATACATTTCTTTGTACCATTTTGTTCCACCAGGTGCTTGATGATCCCACTGATGTGTTTTTAAGCGGTTCTTTTGTAGCTTTGGTTTCATGATAATGTTTTCATTGGGCCTCATGTGAGAACATTGTCATATTTTTGTCCTTAAGCTATCACACAGAGCCCTCTCAACAACGGGAGCTGGTTTTACTGGTATTCTTTTGGTTATTAACGGGTGCTGGTTTTTGTTTTATTGTTTTCTGCAAGGTGTTTAATGATCCCATCCATGGGCATGTGGACTTACATCCACTTCTCATCAAAATCATTGACACACCTCAGTTCCAGAGACTACGAAATCTCAAGCAGCTCGGAGGAGTCTACTTTGTTTATCCCGGAGCATCCCACAACCGCTTTGAGCACTCGATTGGGTATGTGAGCAAGTTTTCACACAGAGAGCTTTGTGCTTTAAGGTAACCACATTACAAGTTAGGTGGAGGCTGGTTTGCAGTAAAGCACCTAATAAAATATACAAATACAACCAAAGTTAACATTGCATATTTTAGTATAGACATAATAAAAGTTTATATTTTTAGTGTTGCGGCAGGATTCTCATGTGAGTTATTTTATGTGGTGTCAAAAGGGCGGCGCATTTAGCAGGAGAGCTTGTACGGGCTTTAAAAGCAAGACAGCCGGAACTCAACATCACTGAGCGAGACATCCTTTGTGTTGAGATTGCTGGTCTTTGTCATGACCTAGGTGAGTAATGCACCCCTTTTCAATATTACATGGTAAAGGTTTTAAAAGTTCCCGCATTGACAACAAATAGACACTCTTGGTTTCCTCAACAGTAATCAGTTTATTGACATTTTGGACACTTATTGATCATGTAGTAAGTTTGACTTATCAGCTGTTGAATCATTTGTAAGACAGCTGGGAGTCTGACATGAGTTACACAATCAGTATTTCTTGGAATAAAAAATATGGGCAGAAATATGTCAGTAGAAGGGATAGACCGATTATCGGCCAGGCCGATTATCGGCATTTTGACGCATATCGGCATTGGCTTTTTTTTTTTTTTTAATCCGACGGCCGATAAGAGATCAATTTAAAACTGGGTTATTTTGGCTCTGATGCATATGCTTAAAGGCATTTAAACAAAGTTTAGTGTTGGAGTTTGTATTATTCAAAATTTTGACGCCAAAATTTTCACTTTTACTGCAAATGAATATCAGCTTCAAATATCGGTTATCGACCTCCTTGACTACTAATAATCGGTATCGGTGTCGACCCTGAAAAAACCATATCGGTCTATCTCTAGTCAGTCGAAACTGAATTTGTATTATTTGTATTTGACTTGCTTGACTTAAAAAACTTGAATTTGAATTACATAATTTGAAATTGAATTTCTCAGTTTGGAACTAAATTCCAATTAACTTGACACTGATTGTAATAAGCTGAAATTGATTATTATTACTTTTGGTGGCTACCGAGACCTACCAGTGGATCTACTGGTAGCTACCGAGACCTGCCAGACCTTCCGCGGGCTATTATTAGTTAATGATAGTTTATTAGCTATTTGCACTACGGTAGCTTTGCTCTGTGAGCTCTGGGGGGCAGCTGCCGCTGTAACGGGGAGCTAAAACCGACCCATTGCCATTGTGGTGGGGTGTCAACGACTTGCTGCTGTTGCGGGGGGCTGTCAGTGATTCCCTGCTTGACCACAAGCAAACGGACAGTTGGGACCCACTGCACGTGACCAATTCACATAACACTCGCGTCCGCCCAGCCGCGCTGGTAACTTATTGGTGTGAAATGAGGAGTCACAAGGTTTATTTAGTCAAAGTCTATTGTCGTTTTCTTTAAATGCCTGATTATGACATAAAAGCTGTTAAAAAGTGGGTTGCGTGCAGTGAGTCCCCACATCACGGGGATGCTCCAGAGCAGCAAGTCGGTAACACGGCAACCTGTCAGTTTTAGCTCCCCGCAGCAGCAGCCCCCCGGAGCGTCCCTGAACAAAGCTGCCGTAGCGCAAACAGCTAATAATATAACTCTTGGTCAAATGGTCAAAAACATAGGTGCAGATTGGTGCTGTGAATCTGCACTCGATTGCTGTTCCTTATCAACCGGATGTGTGTCTCAGTAAACAGAAATTGAATTTCAGGAATTGAATTCGAATTGTAAAAACTGAATGTGGACTTTAAATGTTCAAATAATCTGAATTCAATTTCAAATAATGTGATTCAAATTCAAATTTTTAGTAATTCCAATTCAGTTTTTACTGACACATATTTCTGCTCATAAAATAAAACCAAATGTACATCCAGGAGAAAAAGCCTGACTCTAATTCAAGTAAAACTGGCCTGATAAGACATATTCAATATTGTTTGGTTATACATACATTTATTTCTCCATATTAAAGGTCATGGGCCATTTTCCCATCTGTTTGATGGAATTTTCGTCCCCATGGTACTGAAAAAAAAAGAGGACATGAAAAAAAGTGGGAAACTGGACGAAAAGAAAAAGAAAGAGATAGAGGAAGAGATAGAGCAGTTGAAGACTTGGAAGGTAAGAAAAAATAATTTATGTGTAACAGTACGTATGATATACTAACCAACAGGGATGGGGATACTTGAGTACTTGAGTACTCGAGTACTTGTTGTTGACATTATTCGAGTAACATTACACTAATCGCACACCTGCGCGTGCGATATTTTCGGCTAAAGTAGTTTAACTCAGTTACATGCACCATGTCAGCCGTGACCAGGAAAAGTGATGTCTGGAAGTAAAGACGAAGATAACATGCTGTGCAAGATATGTGGTGTTAAACTTGTATGTCATAGACATAGTTCGATGCTTAACCACGTTCACTTAAAGCACAAGGAGAAGCCAGCGGAGACAGACAACAGGCAGTCTCACATAACATCATTTGCTAGCCCTGTTAGCACACGTCGTTGTGATGATACCAGAGCGGAGAAGATTAGCCTGCTAATAACGAACATGGTGACTGCACTGAATTTTCATATGATGGCATTTTAGTTTCGTGTCTTCAGTGACACAATAAGAGAACACTACACATTTTGTTTGTTTTGGCGTCTAGAACTAAGTATAGTGAGTGACACATATAGATACAGGATATTTGCACTTTATCTTAATATGATTGTGTATAGGCATCTTTCTATTCAGTGTGTCCCAGCCCTCCCAAATATCCCTTATAATAACATTTAATATGTTGTGAACATACTCACAGTAACAATGGGATGAAATTAAGTCACATCTAGTTCTTAGATGAGTGAGATCCTAAGGGACTCTGTTATTTAAAGATTTACACACTCAAAAGTCATGACCACTTTTCTCAGATATTAAGAAATTATTTGCGTGCAGAAGGGTGAGCCTGAAGAGAGAGGAGACCGAGATTCTAAGACTCTGCTGTAGATTGTTCTGTCAGGTGGCCGGATTTGTCTGGCCAAATGACGGAGCAACAAGCTTTAGAAGTTACAAGTCTAGGTCATTATGCAAGTTATGGCCACAGGCCTGCAGTCCGTCAGACATGATAAATAAGACAAGCATTCAATTCTGTGTATACTTTGTCTGATATATGTATTTATACATCAATGGGCCTGTGTTTCTTGCAGCATGAAAAGGGCTCTTGTGACATGTTTGATCACCTGGTCAAATGTAATAACCTTGAGCAAGAAATGAAGGATTGTGGCCTGGAGCTGCCTGAGGACCTGACATTCATCAAGGAGATGATTATGCCTAAACAAATTAAAGACAAGGAGGTCAGTCAAGCTCATTGTCAGTCAAGCTCACATCAGCCGCTCCTCATTGTTACAAAGATGTCTCTAATGCCACTCTTGTCTATCATCTCCTCAGTGGCCACATGAAGGCAGAGGAAAGGACAAGGCCTTTCTCTATGAAATCGTGTCCAACAAAAGCAGTGGGGTTGATGTTGACAAGTTTGACTACTTAGCCAGGTGCGATTTCATGAACCACTGCTGTGGAGCAATTCCCTTCTTGATTCAGAAAGTTAAAATACTTATACTACTAATTATAATACTAATCTTTGTTTTTTCCCCTGAACAATTATAATAATCTCCTCATTAGTTTAATATTCAGCATTCTGAAGAATATTAAGTTCAACTTAATCTTCCAGTTTTCTTCACATATTTCCTTAACATGGCTTTTCTCAGAGACTGCTACCACCTGGGAGTCCAGAACAACTTTGACCACAACCGCTTCCTGAAGTTTGCCAGGGTGTGTGAGGTGGAGGGGAAGGAGTGGAAGCACATCTGCATTAGAGACAAGGTGCTGACAGTGTTACTCCTGCTTGTTATCAGATATTAAACAGCAATCTGATATTAGCTTTAGTTGTGACTAAACTATGGACATTAACTCCAACAGATGATGGACAATATGTATGACTTGTTCCATGCGAGACACTGTAACCACAGAAGAGCCTGTCAGCACAAAGTGAACAACATCATAGGACATATGTAAGTGCCTTCCTTCAGATGTTAGGGCTGTTACAACACTAAGCTTGGTCTCCTTTCTGATGCAGCTTATTTCATTTGCCTCATGATTATCTCTTTACATGTTGGGTATGATCATCCAGGACTGCCGAGGCTTTTTTAAAAGCAGATGAGCACATCAAGGTGAAAGGCTCAGGAGGGAAGATGTTCACTATCTCCACAGCCATAGGCGACATGGAGGCCTACACCAAGCTGACAGGTCTGTGGATAACAATGTGTGCTGTTAGCTCATGTCTGAAATCATTTAGGTTGACTTAGACTACAGAAGGATGTGACCAACTTTTACCTGATTCACACTCCTGTCGTCTGAGCCCGCTCTAAAGACGTGTGGCCAGGAAACACTAACTTCACTGATGCTCTTATAATTATGTATGATCAATGACACCAGATCCAGTAATATTATCACATTATTTCATTGCTTAGTTTTGTTAGTCACACCCCTCAGTTCCCCTCACTGTGTCATTTATTTGTAAAACAATGGTTTGTTCAAACTCATGTATCTTTAACTGTTTGTATTTTAGATAATTTGTTTGAACAAATACTCAACTCTTCCGACGAGGAGCTGAAAGATGCGAAGGAGATTCTGGAAAAAATCATCGCTCGAAAGTTCTACAGGTTCCTGGGTGACAAAACACTGGGGGAGGAGGATCAGAAGGTATGTCTTTGTGTGCCTGTATTTGATTATCCTTCTGTGTGACACATTTTCTGATTCACTGTTATTACAAAGCTGGATGTTGTGCTCATTTTTCAGTCAATAGAACAAATTCACGTTGAATTCTCTGCTGTCTCTCGAATTTTGTGTTGCCTGCATTGTTCCTGGATTTAACATGGACAACATCACTTTCTCACCAGTCATAGTTCCATGAAATGGAATTTGGATTGGATAGCAGGGTAACAGAGTCATAGGATATATAGTCCCTCACAGTCAACTAAACACTAAGTTGGTGCATTTTTATTTTTTGAGTGAGAGATACAAATTGCATTCACGTCAGCTTTTCCAGGTTGTTTCATTGTCAAGTCTTTCCACATTGAAGAAGGACTAAATGTCTGTATTTTGTCCTCTTATTCCTTGGCAAACAACACCGCACATCACAGCCAAAATCCCGTACAGACTGCCTGGTAGAACAACATTTATTTTATGTTGCCAATGTTCTTCAAAATGTATATAAATACCTAATGATATCAGCTGGACTGTCCTACATTTTACAAGGCAAAATGGTGCATTAACTTGGCACAAAGTAGAGCAAGGGGGTTGTATTTGGTCCCTTAATTAATCATAGGTGTGTTTCAGGGTGACATGAACAGAGCCTGCAACTAACAAATCTCTATTGATATAGAAGAATTTGGTCATTTATTAAAGCTGCAGTAGGTAAGATGGAGAAGAGAGCGGACTTTGCTTCAAATTTTGAAAGAACAACCTCCAGGTCCCTCCCCCTCTCTCTACATGGCGCTTAGTCCCGACTCCAAAGCCCTCCCTGCAGAGGAGGCTGTCATGCATGCGCAGGCTAGTAACCATGGGAACTAAAGAAACCAGGTATACAAGATGGCAGACACACCGGTAAAAAGTAAAATAACAATAACCGCAGCCGTTGTATTACACCACCAACACTATCTAAGTAGATACACATCAAACCCGCGGAAATCAGTGTTTTTACTGTGAACGGTAATCTACAGCAAATTCTATTTGGCAAAAACCACGAGCACTTTTCAGCTCCCGTAGCTCTCTCCACCTCAGAGATGCCGCTCCGACGTACTCTGTTTTTGTTTCCGTCTCGGTCCAAAGTCTTTTTCGCTTGCTTTTCCTCATTTCTTTTCGTTTTTTCATTCCCGTGGTCGTTTTGCAGTCATTGTGGACACAAACCGGTTGACGCTGCGCACACTGACGAAATTGTGCTTGACCGTGTGAGCATGCGCAGAGGAGTGGGGGTGCGCAGCGTGTGATTGACAGCAGCATGAGAGACTGCTCGGCTCTGATTGGTTGTTGTGTTCCGTGACAGTAGATTTATTGCAAATGCCACTAGGAGTAGGAGGAGGAGCCAGAGGAACATTCTCTCTCTCATGTACTACTGCATGGCGACAGTTTGAACAAATATGACGAAAAGTTAGTTTTATTAATGTTACCTACTGAACCTTTGAGAGACTGGGTTTGGGTTTAATTTGGAATAATTTTTCTTTTGCCATTCTACGGTGCCCATCTACACGTAGAACACACATAACAAGTAACATGTAACAAGAACATATGTTGTTGTTGCTCTCTTTGCCTGTCTCTATCCTGCATCTCCTTCTATCCCATTTTCGGCCCATCCAGTCGAGGCAGATGGCTGTTCAACATGAGTCTGGTTCTGCTCGAGGTTTCTGCCTGTTAAAAGGAAGTTTTTCTGCCAATGTGCCGAATATTGCTAAGTGCTACTCATGGTGATTCCTGTTGGGCCTCTCTTTAAATAACATAACAAAGAGTCGGCCTAGACCTGCTCTTTTTGTAAAGTGTCTCGAGATAACTCTGGTTATGATTTGGCGCTATACAAAAAAAATGTGATTGATTGATTGATAAGCTACTTAATTAAATATTGTAACGTGCAGATTTCAGTTATATCTGCTGCAGCAATCCCAGCACAGCGAAATGATTGTGTTTCCCATTTAAAGCTGGACAAAGAAGCAGCCATGGACCAGATATCTGAGTGGAAAAAAGAATTGGCTGGTGACCAACTGACACCAGAGGACTTTGTAGTTGAAGTAAGTTTTTATTCTTAATTCACCTCACTTTCTGTAAAATCTTGGGTTCTGTAGATCATTTGATCTGTAAGATGTTACAGAACTATGTTATGGCATTTTTTATTTCTCTCTCACCCTTCTTTTTAGGTCATTACTTTCGACTATGGAAAGGGTGGCAAGGACCCTGTCCAATATGTGTATTTCTACAGCAAGGATAATCCTGATCAGGCAAAGGGGATGTCTGCAGACCAGGTCAGTTGGTTCAACGATCAATGAAAACTAAAACTTTAGACTGACTCTTTCTTTGTATCTGCTGTTTCATCCATGATTTAATTATTTGTAAGGAAGCCTTTGTTATGTTATGTCATTGCTTTAAATTAAATCTGCTGTCATTGTTATCAGAAATCCAGGATCCGCACAGTGTGCTTTTCTGAGAAGCTGATCAGAGTTTACTACAAGAATCCTGAAGAACAGAGTCTGGAGACTGCCAAGAAGCGCTTTAAGCAGTAGGTAACAATTAGTTCAAGGTTGTAGGATATTGTAGGCAGCGTGAGGTTCTTTGGCTGGCGATTTTTTTGCGTTGAAAGGCTGATTAAGTTATGAGCATTAATTATGATGTAACATCACAGGGAGGGAGTGATACATATGTTACAACTTGTCAGAGCTCTGGAAGATTGCTGTTCCATTGTTCTATGATCATGGGGCTGTAGTTGGTGCAGTATAGGACTGCAGTTGATGGACGAATATAATTTGTTCTTCTGTAGAAGTTACAATTTCCTAAAGCCAAGGTTGGCCAAAACTTTGACGTACAGATTTACTATCACTTAAGACAAGTGACAAAAGTGACAGCACAAGTGAGATGTTGGATCTCAATAATGACTGGAATTTTTGCTTTAAAAATGAGTAGAAGTATAAATCATTTATTGAATATAGACATTTCAGCTTATATTTGTCATTCATATGTTTGGCTAGTTATACTCTGCACTGCTCTTTTTATAACTGATGCTCTCATCTGTCTTTTTTTACATGCAGGGTGGAAATGCAGCAACAACGTAGGGAGCAAAGGGCACAAAAAAGAAAAGCTTCAGCAGATAGTGGAACATGATTTATATTAATTAGCCTACATGTTGCATGAGGTGAAGGGTTTTTCTTTCAAAATAAATCAGGATGAGGATTATTGGAGCACTGTCATTATCATAGACATACTGTATCTTTGTTTTAGTTCAATCATTGAAAAATCACATTATATTCCTTATGACCACACCAAGCTGTAAAGCACTTCCAACATGTGTAATGGTCTTAACTTGTGGTTTTATGTAGGGATTCAAAATATTAAGTTGTGTTTGTTTTGTATGTTAATTGCTAAATGTATGTGTTTCTGATTGATTATTATTTTGATCTTGAGTGATGTTTGATTCGATTTCGTTTGATCATTTTTAAATGTTTTAAATGCTTGTTTTATACAATCTTAGTTTTGAACAGTTCTACCTTTGGAAAGTGGCTCTTGGGAAGCCTTTTGATTAAGCATCTGACAATTTGAAATAAGAATTCAATATATCTTCTCACTGGAATCATACTATATCATAGATCAATAGGAAATCATACACTTTCTTTATTGCAATGATCTTTAAAAGTTGTTAGAAAACATTGTGTACCGCTATGTTTTAGTAATTGTATTAAGATGTGTTCTCTACATATGATGCATCTAAAGGGAAACCAACGCTATTAGAGCCTTTAAGTATATTACTGTTTTGATGGGTTGATATCACACATTAAATAAGAGTTTTTCTCTGTGCTGTGTCTTTGTGCAGTTTCATTTGTCCAAATCCAGAGGAAATCATATGTTTCAAAGAAGATCATTCAAATATGATGTATTTATTTGTTTAAAATATATTATTGTGGCTCAAGTTAATGTCATAAGGAACAGCTTCACACAGGAGCGGGTGATGTATAACTTCTATAAATACTGTATTATAATTTAGTTGATACTAAAGTCCCTTATGGTTCAATTACAATAATAATAATAAAAGAATCTGTGAATTTACAGCTTTAATTTTGTTTATAACATGGCTTATGACATGAGTCTTATCGTAACATGTCGAGAATAAGAGTGACCATATTTGTTCAATGGGACACCTGTATAAAAGTAATAACACTTTTTTTTCAGGTACGCTTTTTCATTACTTGAATGTGTTTAAAAAACAAAACAAAAAAGACATTCCCATTCAAATAGTTTTGGTAAGTTAATTCAAACGTATCCATAGCCTACTGTAATCCTCTTATCCTTCCAGAGATATATCCGTATTGAAGCCTGTTTTGTGGCTGCTGTGTAGTTTGTTTTGAATTTTGATTTGACTAATAAAACATTAACTTGACTAGTATGGACAGTGAGTTGGAGTAAGTTTCAATGTACCTGGTTCTAAGTGTCAGTACAATACATGGACAATTAACGTGCTGTACCAGGTAAACACATCTCATGTAGGACACCTGAAATGCCCTGCCCAGTACACAAGTAGGCTAACTTATCAACATATAGTTGGAAAATCTGAGGCTACAGGTAGAGAGCGGCTGACTTACCGATTTACCGAAGAGCAGAGTATTCATCCAGTCATGTCCTGGCCATATGTGTGTACATTACTAAACCATGCTTACTTTAATTGCAAAACGCGGATACGAAAAAGCAGTTTTAAAAACGCCGGCTTTGCAGGTCCTAAATCGTCGTCACTGAATGTTTCCGGGGTTTTGGCGTCAACACTCTGGCCTGATTCGCTCCACCATATTTGGCTCCACCTTTTGCGCTCGTTCTAATGGGAGGGACCTGTGTCAAGTTATAGACACGTGTCGTGTAATGTACCGGAAGCAATGTGTTTTAATTTTGAAATAAAATCATTTAAAAAAAAAGTTCCCATATTCAATAGAATATATTAAGGAGACTGTTTATTAAAGTTAATCATGAATTTAGGTAAACTGTTTTTGTTTGTTTTTCTTTATTTCTAATTGTTTTTACTGCTGACAGAAGTGACACTGTGTAATTAACTTGTGGAGTGGAGCAAGAATGGGCATCCCTGTTACAACTATTAACTGAAAGGCCACTACTCTTATTTTGGATGAGATCTATTAGCCTATTTAAGACAGTTGACAAATACAGGACTTGTAGTAGATAGTAGTGTGAAAGATGAAATAAAGCGCTGTAGATGTAGACTTTCTTTTTTAATCGGTTGTATGCAGATTGTACTGGATTCTAGTATTTTCTTTTCATTTTGCTAACGCAACGGCTATTTGTGGTCTCATTCTACTATGAAGGTGAAGAAGTTTTGAGTCGTGTCAGTATACTTTTATTTTGAAGGCATTGACCGGACATTGTGTGTGTGTTAAAGGATACTTTGACGCACCCCGTGTGGAAACAAAACCCGGGTATTTTTCATCGCACCAGTGTCTTCTGTGCAGAACCACCCAGTCAGCTGTAGCAGTCTATGTGGGAACCATTTACGGCTGTCATTTTGGGCTCTCTTCTTTTGTGACAAACTGAAATTATCGCCTGTTAGTATGATCAACATGGACAACCGGAAACGTCAGTTAGAGGCAGTTTCGACCTCTAATGAGAGCTTTAAAACGCCGGAGAAGAGAATGTCAGCGGTCCTGCAGGACTCGGACTACATGAACTGGAGAGTGGAGGAAACGTGTCTCTACCTCCGTAGAGAAGGTCTTGGAGAATGGGCAGATACATTTAGAGGTTGGTATTCTGGTTTGGACGTTTTAATAGTTTATTGTGTGATTGTTAATCTAAATACTTTCAGTCAGTTTAAAGCTGCCATCTGTTTATGTAATTGTGTCATATAAGCAAACAACATCAACTGTTGTATCCTCTCTGTTATACAGCACAAAAAATCACAGGGGTCGGCCTGCGACATCTCACAGATGCTGATCTGGAGAAGATTGGCATTGGGTAAGTGAGTCCCCGTGTAAAACAGACTTTAGGGATATTTAAAATGTCATTTAAAAAAAATATTTTAAATATTTTAATATGGTAGAATGAAATGTGACCAAAGTGACTTAAAATGTGACAAAGAAAGGCAAGGCCACATGGCTGTCCTAATAGGGTAACTTTAATGTTCCTTAGGTTGACTTTATATGGTTTCACACCATTTTCCAATTTTATTTTGTAGGCACCTTGGCGACCGACTGCAGATCCTACACAGCCTCAGGAAGCTGTGGCAGATAAATGCAGAGCCAAACAAGGTATCACGTGTCACACAGTTACACTCTCAAGGCTTTAAAGATAAGAAAGACATAATTGAGCGTAAAAGAGTAGCTTGTTCGATGAGCAGTAATGACATGAGTCAGAAGGAAACACAGATGTTTTTATTTTCTTTTGTCCTGTCTTCTGCCAGGTGATGAATGACCCCATCCATGGGCATGTAGAGTTGCACCCTCTGCTCATCAAAATCATCGACACACCTCAGTTCCAGAGACTACGAAACCTCAAGCAGCTTGGAGGGACCTACTTTGTTTTTCCGGGAGCGTCTCACAACCGCTTTGAACACTCTATTGGGTATGTCTTCAGTTAGACACAGAGGTTGGTGATTAGGGTGTGTCATGCCACACCATGAACCAGCAATGCTTTGCTGTTAGATACACATTCAGATAAGTAAGGGGACAATAAAAATGGTATCCTTATATAAAGCGCTTAGATTAACTGCTTCCTAAAGTGCATTAACGTGTGTCAGAGAGAAGTCAATGCATCTTATTAGCCGTGAAAAACCATCTGGTTTCAGGTAAATGATAATGCCACAATGACAAACCAACAACATTGCTCTGCTATCAAAGAGTGTTATATTGATGAAAGTTAGCAAAAAATGTATATATGTATTTTTTATCGCACTGGTATCACATGGGTATTTAGTATATGCAAATACTCAACTGTAGGTCTCATAATCGGTATCGGTAATTTCCAAAATTTCTTAAAATATCACAAAGAATACTTGTTTAAAGGGGCCTCTCAAAGCAAAACTATTTTGGTTTGAAAAGAGCTCCTCCCTAGAAACAAAAAGAACATACTGTACCGCGTGGTGTTTGGGTAAAAATAGCAACAATCGGAAAAGTCAGACTGATTCACAATAACTACGCTTTGGAAAAGCAGACTGTTTGGGCTGGTCTATTTTTGAAAAGTCACAAGAAAAGACCTTGAGCCCTTTCGCAGCCATCTGTGGAGGCCTGTCTGATGTTGACTGCTTTTATCAACTTTAAAATTTAGTCGACTGCAGCCTAAAGAATTTCTTTCATCTGGGAGTCACCAATCTGATGTAGTCCTTAAACTGCTTTTTCCTTTTTTCATTTATTTTATTCCATCCTCACTTTGACTATCCTTCTATTCCAGATGATTAACATAGTTACATTGTAGGGATAACTCCACAGACAAAAATCCTAATTTTAGGAAAATGCAAACTCGAATGTTACATAAAGTCTCTACAGTTTTCAGACTGTATCTTGTATGTAATGAGTTGTTTTGTTGCGTGCTGGTACAGGGTGGGTCACTTGGCAGGACGACTTGTTCAAGCTCTGAATGAGAGGCAGCCAGAACTCCTCATCTCTCGCAGGGACATCCTCTGTGTGCAGATCGCCGGGCTGTGCCATGACCTGGGTGAGTAACGCCAAATTCAAAGATGTGTTAGTGGCTTTAAACTCAAGTAGCAAAGTTTACACACAACTTTTTTCATGCACTTTCACCCCCAGGACATGGGCCATTTTCCCATATGTTTGATGGGATCTTCATTCCCAGGGCACGTCCGGGAATAACCTGGAAGGTAAGAAACCATTAAAAGCCCCAGAGAGAGCCAAGAGCTAAAAATCTTCTGATTGCGAAAAAATATGCATGTGTTGTTGGCACGTTCTGTTTTAAGCACATGTCAAACCGTTGCGGTGAATCATCATAAAACTATTTGGCAATCAAGGAGATGGAAATAAACACCCTATGATTCTCAAATATACTGGCCAAGACATGCACATCAGTATCAACTGAAGAACAGCCTTTAAACTAACTGTAACTACAATCCCTCCTCAGCACTAACAACATGGTCACAGTTTTCCTTCTTCTTCATTTTTCCTTTTGAATTAGTTAATTAAGTTGTAAAGTTTATCTTGTTTAACATAAGCTGTTTATAGGCAGCTATGTTTACTGTAAAACAGGGCTGCTGTGCAAAGCATTATCGTCACTTGACTGATAATGACAGCTACAAACATGGTCTTCATGTAAGTTATGACCACTGACATGTCATTGGGGCAATTGTGAGCGATAAGACAAGTTATCACGTTTGTGTTGTTTGATAAGCTCTTTCGATTTGAGTCATGAGTCACTGGGCTTTCATTTTCACATTTTGAACACTCCCATTCACAAATAAGTGAAATTTGGTTGTTTCTTTTGCAGCATGAGATTGCCTCTCTGGCCATGTTTGACTACCTGGTGAGTGACAATAAGCTGACGGAAGTGATGAAGGAGCACGGCCTGGTGCTGCCCGAGGACCTGGACTTTATTAAGGAACAAATTGCTGGACCCCAGGACACTGATGCAGCTAAAGGCCAGAAGGTATGTGCTATTTCTGCTGGTGTTTTATATAGAAAGTTAAACTTATTAGACTATCGATAAGATTTTTACAACCTTACTTGCTCTTTATTACCATTGTAACCTTCTACTTATAGTTAAGATTATTAATATAACCTGAGTCTAGACTCTGCTGGCATGTTTATGGACATCAGTCTGAGTAAATGTGGACATTTTTTGGTGTCTAACAAAATCCACTATTTTCAAAATTATATTGTCGTTAAGGAAACATAACAATACTGCTCTAGCAAGAGATTTTTGGGGTAGCTGGCAGCTCACCATCTGCCCTCTTGAGTGCTGAGTGCTAGATATTTAGCAGACTTCTGCCTAGAACTGCCTAGAAAATTGTACCTGCTGTTTTTATATGTGTGTCTAGTTATTTTCACTTGTTCTCGCTGGTACATAGTATGGACATGTTATTATCTTTGAGCTTTGTTGTCCTTTTTTGGACTGATCCTTGTGTCACACAGTGGCCATATAAAGGGCGTCCAGAAGACAAGTCCTTCCTCTATGAAATCGTGGCCAACAAAAGAAATGGTATTGATGTGGACAAGTGGGACTACTTTGCCAGGTGAGGGTTGTTTACCTGCTGGTTTCTTGAATTAAAAATTCGTAGTCACACGGTTAAAATTAGAATTTTTCTTTTTTAATGTACTGACCCATCTTTCTGTACATTACTTCACTCTGTCTTTTCTCAGGGACTGCTACCACCTGGGAATCCAGAACAACTTTGACTACCGCCGCTTCCTGAAGTTTGCCAGGGTGTGTGAGGTGGACGGGCAGAAGCACATTTGCACAAGAGACAAGGTGCTGACATTATTAAGGCTTCTTTTTGTAGTACCCATAAAAAACGCAATCCTTTACATGGTTAGTCGCGACTAACATAAGGTTATTTCTTTAACAGGAGGTGGGAAATCTGTATGACATGTTCCACACAAGGAACTGTCTCCACAGAAGAGCCTACCAGCACAAAGTGGGCCACATCATAGAGACTATGTGAGGAGCCAATTTAGCTGAAGCTTTATGATTAACTATCTTGTTTGGTAGCAAAATGTTTGTTGTAATATGTTGGGTATTATTTTCCAGGATTGCCGAGGCTTTTTTAAAAGCAGACGAGCACATCAAGGTGGAAGGCTCAGGAGGGAGGATGTTCACTCTCTCCGAAGCCATAGACGACATGGAGGCCTACACCAAGCTGACAGGTCTGTGGATAACAATGTGTGCTGTTAGCTCATGTTTGAAATCATTGAGGTTGACTTAGACTACAGAAGGATGTGGCCAACTTTTACCTGATTCACGTCTGACAATCCAGGGTGAAATTTGGTTTGGGCTATAACGTTTACCTGACCATGCTGTATTCACCAAAACGTTAAGGCCATCTGTCCTTCATCAGGGCTGTATCTGAGGTTATTTCCTGTGTCCATATATAGACTCTACAGAGAAATTTTGAATCTGTAGGCAGGGACGTGGATTTTAGGGACGGCAAGTGTTCTGGTTTCCGTTTGTACTACGCTTATAGTCTGAGTAACATTGACCTATTGTGTATCAGCAGGCTGCGGCGTATGCAAGCAAAACAGTCCGTGTGGAGAGCAAAAGCAGGCGAACGTAATGCGCCGTAATGACATCACGACTCCCACCAGCGGCTATCTGACGATGATTTAGCTTCTTATTAATCTCTATAAACGGACACCTGCATGCTAACCGCTAACAATCTGTTCTAGATCAAAAATTCCACATTCCAAATTCCACTTACTATGTGCGCTGTGTCGCAAAAGCCGTTCGGATTTCCCGACTTCCTTGAATGTGTCAGAAAGGATCGATCCAACCTCCCTTCAACAAACGAGCATTTTTAAAGTAGTTTTCTTCTCCTTTTGAGAAGAGACCTGACAAAGCTTCATTTTTACTTTTTACTAATCTGAATCATGATGTTGAAGTTTCTTTTTCTGTAAACAATGCAGCACATGGAAAAGGAAGTCTTGACTGGAAGTATTGCTAACCGCTGGCTACACACCCGACATGTTCACTGTTAGGCTATATCATCTCAGACTATAGCCAATGGCGTCAAAGATTGTGCATGCATTGAATTTAACTGTAGTTGTAGTTT
Organism: Semicossyphus pulcher; assembly: GCF_022749685.1. NCBI lineage: Eukaryota > Metazoa > Chordata > Actinopteri > Labriformes > Labridae > Semicossyphus > Semicossyphus pulcher. Next base: position 18,848,860 of record NW_027211637.1, read on the forward strand.
GCAGTTCAGAATATAATGTAGCTTAATGAAATTAGCTACACTATATTGTGAATTGTTTCAAAAGTTTGCCCAACCCATTTACAAATATGATGCAGACAGAAATATTAAAATCATATGTATAAATAATGCACACATCATCGAGCTGTGTTGTTGTACCTAAGATGTACAGTCCAAAGAGTCCAAAGATTACCAAAGAGACTAACTATACAATAAAAAGTAGTTTCCTTTTGAAAACACACTTTACAACGTGCTATTATTGCTCCAGTTTAATGCTCTTAAGCAAATTCAACCTCATCTTAACCCATCAAAAAATGTTGAATCTCTTTTTTCAATAAAAGCAGTAACCTTTGTTAATCTCATTTTTGGGGACTCTTTTCAGAATGAGAGCAAATGATTTATCCCCCTCAGATATTGATTTTTCTCCCTCTGTTGTTTGCTGGCTTGAATTTGTGGCTCCTTGTGCCAAACCGTGCCGGGTCCTCACCAACATTTAGAAACCCTTCAAAGAAGGATGAAAGTCTGCTTTTCAAATGGTTTATTTTTAAACTGATACATGCACTGGCCACACTGAATTTAAGTAGAGTTGTCACGACACCAACGTGTTTGTATCGAGGAGCAGTCCTGCTTTTATCAAATCCGCTATGTCTCAATCAAAAATCCCAGGCCTCTTTCATAACATGTCACAAATTATGAGCAAACTTATAAATCATTAAGATTTTATGGTAACAAGTTATTCCTGTTTTTATTAGAGTAGTCTGTGCTGAAAATATTGTGGTGATTAAGTGACTGAAATAAAGAAATAATAAGAATGTTTTGGTGACTTTGGTTTTTATTTATCTGACCTGCCTCACTCATTTTCTGTTTGACCTTTAGATCATGTGTTTGAGCAAATACTCAACTCCTCCTCCCCGGAGCTGGCTGAGGCGAAGCAGATTCTACGCAACATCATCTGTCGACGCCTCTATAAGTGTTTGGGTCAAACTCAGGCCAAAGAAAACATAATAGTCAACCAGGTGTGTGTTTGTGTGATTTCATACCTGTATTTTAAAACAAGTGCTCGTGACAAAATATATCATGGGCAAAGAATTAATTTTGTCCTAAGTATGGTAGTCACATTAACACTGTTCAACTGGGTCAATTTACTGCAATCAACTAGTGTTTTTCTAAACTAGTGCTTATTTGTTTGAACCAGCAAATGTTTTGCTTCTCTTTCTAAAAGAATTATGTTGACAATAAATCTATTATCAAGATTGTCAACAATATCCTGTCAACCATTTAATCATGTCAGACCCATAGTTTGTATTGGAAAAGCACTTGAGCTCCTGAAGAGTCAAACCAAACTTGTTTTTGTCTTCAAAAACTCTGGAGATTTGATTTAGGTTTTTTTAAAATGGGTTTCAAATGTAAGACTTTAGCTCAAATGGTTGGTAACATCATAGTTAAATATATTTTTTGCATCATTTAACATTGCCTGTGAGCTCATTGTGCCTATATTGTAAGTGCACTACATGAAATGTAATTATTACATTAAATATGTATGATATGAAGATGGAACTGAGACAAACATCTAAGGTTCAAATCTAATTTGATTTCCCTCCTAAGAAGGAAGGAGTTATGTTTGACTCCTCCACTTTTTGCACCAGGAGAAACTTCGCAGCTGGGGAGCAGAACTGGCTCAGTCCACCCCCCAAAACAGCAGCCAAGTTGGTACTCTGCAGCAGGAGGACTTTGTAGTTAAGGTAATTTATTTATTTTTTATATGAAATGTGGATCCGTTGTAAGTTCATGCCTTAACCTTTGTGTCTTTCTGCACTTAACGATATCCCTCTTCTCTTTTAGGTCATTTCTATGGACTATGGGATGAAGAAAAAGAACCCCATCAACAATGTGCGATTCTATTGCAAGGATGACCCGACCAAAGCCATCCAGATTCGCAAGAATCAGGTCAGAACTGAAGCAACAACCCCAGAATTCAAGTCTTCATCTGTCTTTAATCTCTCCATCTTTTAATTCAATTTCCTCCTAATGGAGAAGCAGTTTGTCACAGCCTCTGTCTCAGCTTTATGCCCCACAATAAACTGTGCTGCCGTCTTTTTTTTCCAGGTGTCTAAACTTCTTCCTGAGCAGTTTGCAGAGCAGCTGATCAGGGTCTACTACAAGAAGACCGATGAGGAGAGTTTGGATGCAGCCAAGAAGCACTTTGTCCAGTGGTGCATGAACAACAGCTTCTCAAAGCCTCAGGTGATATATGTCTGCTACCGTCTCAAGAATTATGCAATCATATGCAGCTACAATGTCTTGAGAATGAGACCCTGTGTCTCAGTGAGATCTCCAGTCTGGATAAAGGTTCAGTTAAAAATGTTGATCGTTAACATGGGATTGTAGTTAACTTTTACTCAAAATCAGAGGAACTTTTTAATATTGGAAGATATAAGTTATAAAAAGTTTGCTTTTTAAAAGTGTTATGTGGTAGGAAATAAATTCAGCATGTATCATTAAGTCTGGATTTTTCAAAAATTAGTTTTTCTTTCGCATACTGTGGAGAGAATATGATTTAAAAAAGGGACCAAAAAATGGTTTCAAAACCTCAAGCTAACTATTTTAGGGGGCTGTGTAGTGCCATGCGGCAATACTGATGACTCCTTTGTTTGCTGCGTACACTCAACGCTGCTCTTGTTAATACCCATGTCTGTCTCTTATGCACACACAGGATGGTGACATAATTGCACCGGAGCTGACTCCTCTGAAAGCCAGCTGGAAGAACAACAACGAAGGGGAGGATGGTGAAGGTTGCAGCTCCAGGGATTTGCACAATGATAGTGGGATTAAACTAAAGAAAGCCAAAACTCAGCTTAAGTATTAAGTAAGAGGAGGAGAGCAAACTACCCTTGTGTTACATACTTGTTTTCTACAAGGTGAGTGTGTAGTTGAGTACAGGAATGGTTAATATCATTAACTCTGTTTGAAACTCAATTTTTACACCAAAAAAAAAAAAAAACGGATATCAAAGTTTCACTAAAGGAGATTCATGAATGTATATTCAGGGCTTGTATTTTTTTTTGTTTTAGTTTGATCTTTTTAATCAGGTTTTATTTAAGACTCACTTTTTATTTGGAGCTGCACTTAAGTTGAATTTTTGTTTTATACCATGTGCCATTCAATAGCATGCTATCATGTATTTGCACTATGAACAGTAAATCATGGTCAAACTCTGTACACATGAGCACAATGTATCTCAGGGCAGTGTATTTTTTATAGCTGATGCGTTTCAAAGCCTTATTTTATTGAGCTTTTAAAAAAAAAATCAAAATCAATTCTGCAGTCAAAAGTCACCCCACATTTACAAACTGTTCTGACATTGCAAGTGAGCATTTGTTTTGATCTTAGTTTTAGAATTATTTATTTTCAAAGTTCTTTATTTAATGGTCTTACAGGTCGCAGCTTAATCAGGTGTTGTTTTTCTCGCTGTGATCTGTGCGACATTTGTAGACTTTATTCGACAGCATTTGAAATGTTTTCTCTTACCAAAATGTGATGTGAGCCTCATCAAACCCTCCTCATAGCTGGTTGTTTTGCCTAATGTAACAAAAATATAGATATATTTTTGAAGAATGTAAAAGAAGTCCTACCAAAGGGGTTTGGGGAGATCCTGTTTATAGTGTTTCTATTGAAAGGATTTGTAAACCGTTTAAAATAAACCTTTCTCTCAGAGTTGTGTCGTCCTCTACTCAAAGTTATTGAACACAACAGGGTTTCTTGCAAGTGTTTGTTGTGTGGAAACTTAAAGTTTGTCTCCTGAAAGTACTTTTGTGTTTGAACATTCAAGTTTACACCTGCTTTAGTTCATCCATTAACAGGTTATAAAGGCGTTCAAGTCATGAAGGACTGAAGTCAGATAGGCCTCTCTTCTGTTTGTCCTACATGAGAGGCCAAAATGTAAGTTTGTTGGTCGCAAGATTTAAAAAAAAAAAAAAAAACCATGAATCAGAGTAAAATCTGTATATTAATGTAGGATCATAAGGAAACAAATGGTTGCAATACAATGGTTCCCGATAGTTTTTGAAAAACTTCTCCAAAACATCAATTAGGCAATTAACAGGTACACTAGAATACAACATATCCCTGTGTGCACAGAAAGTAAATATCAGTCAAGGAAGTGAGGCAATGTATGTGATTAGTTTCTGACAATCAGAATTGAAGATGTGACTGTATAAAACCGTTTAAGCATTAAAGGATACATTTACGACGTTTTAAGTTGTCCAAAACAATAGCCAGTTTCCAAAATTAACATTGAAACAGGTTTTCTTTAGCCTGCTGTAATCAATGCTCCTCTTTATACTGGCAAACATGTGGCAGACAGCAAATGCACATGTATCATTTCATATTCGGCAGGGCTCCAAAAAAACAGGGTCTCAGTCCCCGCTGGTGGCCAGCAAGTTGGAGTCCTTCAGTCTCATTCATACAATACAATTAAAAGAGTGATGTCTATTTTAACCTCCCTCTGTTAACTTGGATGCCTTCACCCGCTACTCCTCAGCGTACCCTGACTTTGTGGAGGCAGTCAGGTTCCACAGTGCGCTTGAGGAGGCACTCCAGCCCGGTCAGGAGGGACAGGCCCTTGTTGGCTTCAGGGACTTCAAATTTGAGACCCTGCAGAGCCTGTAACGAGTCTGGGGACTCCAAAAAGATCCGCTAAAGTAGAAGAATCGTGTCAATTTGTGTGATTTGTATAGATTCGTCAACTACCTGGGGAAGACGGCGCCAGCTCCTGGCACGCAGATGGAGAACGCCGTCCAGCACGTCAAAAAAAGAGACAGAGAGAGAGCGAGGGCTGCAGCTGCATCCACCACCACCACCACCACCAGCAGCAGCAGCAGCAGCAGCAGCAGCGTAGCCTCTCTACCAGCCGCAAGCCAGGCAGCCAGGGGTGCATCACAGTATGTGTTTCACTGTAAAGCTGTCTTGAGTTTGATGTACCTGGATGACATCTCTGTAGAAGTGTTAGTATTTGTCATGTTATTACATTATAGATGTTGTTGTGTGTCGCTGTAGGCCTCTTGGTGCTGCGCTTGCGGCCTTCGTCTCCGGGCGGCGTTCTCTGTCTGCATTGGAAATGCAGGCAAAGCTGAGAAGGATTGTGGCCCCTCCTAAGCCTGCATTTCCAGGCATGTCCTGCATAATCCTGAGTTAAACTTTTTTGTATTTCTTCTGTTAAATGTTTATTTTCTGTTTCTTCTCTCTCATGGTGCGATTACAGCCTCCTCCTTCGCACCCTTCGGACCAGCTCTTCATTCACCTGAGGAGCCTTCGGATGAAGAACTGGTCAAGGCAGTAGTTGTCCTAGAAGAGTGTAAGTAAAAAGTAAAGTAACATTGAAATTGTAAATAACTGAGATGGTTGAATTCATTGTTGACCCTTTTATTTATTCTGCTTTTATAAATGTTTCAAGAATCACGAGAGGAATCGACAGGTAAGTTTGGGTGGAATGAAAAACCGTCTGCCTGGTGCACGTCTCAAAGCATTAGCAGACCTGTCGTCCAATCAGCTGTCAAAACATCACGGGTTTATCTGTGGATAACATTTAATCTATCATCCTTTCCCAAGTAACCTGTAGTAACCTGTTTTAGCCCCTCTAGCTGCAGCATGCTTGTCTCGCTCAATTTGTCTCCTCGTCGCTTTCTCTCTTCAAAACCACCTTGCGTGCTCCTGTAGTTTTTACAGCATGTGCAGCTTGGCTGTGTGTGAAGCCTCAGGTGTACAGGCCCCTCTCTAGTTCCATCAGCAGCCACCTCTTCCCACCTCAGCAGCACCATAGGGGGCTGGGGAGCCCACTGATGAGGAGCTGCTGGAGGCCACACAGGACCTGGAACAACTCCTGCAACCTCCAGCAGCCCTGGTCACAGTCAGGTCACAAGCTCCCTCACCAGCGTCTGCAGCCGGCACCGCCCACCCGCCACCTGCAGCCACTGTCGCCCGACCTCCGCATGCAGCCACTGTCGGCCACCCGCCGCCTGCAGCCGCCGCCGCCCACCTGCCGCCTGCGGCCACTGACCGCCCGCTAACAGCAGAGGAAGATGGTCAAGAGGGGTTGCCCGGGCCAGCTTTCCTCCCTCCCCCATCGCCTGCTGCTCATGCTGAGGTAAGGCTGCGAGTCAAATATCAGGACTCAGATGTAACTGCTGCCCTCCCCATAAAGTGATGTCCTCAGTTATTAAAGTGCTCAGCTTGTTCCTCTTGTTGTCTCCCCAGCTGCTGCCTGAGTCTTGGCGGGCAGCTCTCACGGCAGAGCAGCAGCAGTGAATCAGTCGGGTGCTGTTTTGCAGGGACAGCTGGGGGAGGTCTCGGCTCACCAATGAGCTGAAGCTCTGGTGGAACTACCCCCCGCCCCGACTGATCTACAATCAGCCTCTCGCGTCCCCCGACCCCTTCTTCCCATGTCGGCTGTTCGTGTGGATGCCACACAGGATGTGGCGCCTGCAGCTGACATGCCCCCAGCCTTTGTGCAACGGGTCCATGACAAAGGCTGGGCTAGGACCATCCAGAGGGTCCAGACAACCTGGAGTGCAGTCGTTGTAGGAAGAAGGTCGCCGGATGGTCACAGGGCATCCTAAGGCAGCTGTCCCCCACCTACAGCTGCCAATTCCCTGCAATACTTACATACAAGTAAGAAATGATGATAAATAAACAAAAGACATACTGTATATGTATGTATATGTATATACAGATATGGTTTGTGTTGAGCATCCTGTTTCATGTATTTGGGGCAACAAAGTATATAATGTTTGTGTTGTGCTTTGCAGGCTGTCCTGTGACAAGGAGGTGATTGAGAGGCTGAAGTCTCGCACTCTGGGCAACAGTGCAACCCTCCTGTATAACACCCTGCGGGAGCAGCATTCAACGGGCTGGATGCAGAGAGCCGTTCATTACTTCGGCGTGTGCAAGCAGTTCCTGGCCTTGAGCGTGGAGAGGAGGCAGTTTCCACCACTGCCCCTGCTGCCCCCTATCCCCTCACCCATCTGGCTGCTGACCATCTACAGCCATGACATCCTGACACGCCTGGATGAGTACATGGCCAGGATCACATCCACCTTCGGATCCATCCTGAAGATGGATTCGACCAAGAAGGCGAGTTTAGTATGTGACAAAGTAATAATGTCTATCAGCTGCTTTTACACCTCAGCTGTTCACATTAACACCTGAAATCTCTCTCTCCCTAAAGGTGACGAAAAAGCTTGCGGGTGCTGCCTCCGACACGGCCACCTGGGTTACCAACGTCGAGAATGAGCATGGGCAGGTCCTCATCAGCCTCCTCACCTGCACTGAGGGCTCTGAGGGCCTGTCCACCATGATGGCCGGACTGATGAGGTGGTACCGATTCGCCGGGGTACCCCCCCCCCCCCCAGCTGATATGCATGGACCGTGACTGCTGCAACAGAGCCGGCGTGTCGAAGACAGCTGCCTTGTTTCCGGTACGACACTGAGACAGTTAATACTGATAATAACCATTATGTTTATTGTCTCACATGTTACACTAAACTATTAAACTATAGACCAAAGTCAGGAATTTATTCAAGATAAATAAAACTGATTGTTTCATTGAATCTTTTTTTTTTTTATTGTAAACAGAAACCGTTTATGAGAAATAAACCACCTCATATTTTTTCTATCACAGGAGTGGAGGCAGCTCATGGCGAGACTAGACATCTGGCACCTGATGCGACGCCTTGCGTTAGGTGTCACCACAGAGACCCACGAGCTGTACCCCATCTTCATGAGGCAGCTGTCTCATTGCATCTTCAAGGTTGACCCCGAAGATGCCTGCCGTCTCACCCAGGCTAAGCGGTCCCAGCTGGAGGGGCAGCACGGGATGGTTGGACTGACTGACGCCCAGGTGAGCCAGAGGATCTCCCGAAAGGAGTGGAGGCGCCACTGTCGTCGTCAGAAGCGTGGGGCCGAGGAGTCGACACTCCTCATCCAGGAGCTCCTCAACACCTTCAGCAGACCAGCAGGACGCAACAACCTGGACATCCCGTTGCTGGACGCTGACCGCATCCAGGACATCTGGAGAACGCAGAGGCCCCACCTCAGCTGCATTCAGGACCCACCAGGCGTGCAGCTTTACACAGTGACTGGCAGGCTGACAAAGGGCGGAGTCAGCCTGCCGGTTTATCGCTGTGCGAGGGGCTCCACATCTCTGGAGTCCTTCCACCTCCACCTCAACCGGTTCATCCCAGGTAATTGCATGTGTCTCACAGCTTGTGATCAAATATATTCTGTATTTACATTTCATGAAGAAATAAATTAACGTGTGATTCAAAACCTGCCACATCAGGGACACGAGCCAATGCTCAGCACTTCCAGGCGTTCCTGGTTGATGGACTGGTGAGGTGGAACGAGGACCGCGCAGCAGCAGCTGCACCACGTGATGCAGCTGAGGGACAGGCGGGACCTCTGCACTCCTACAGTGGACGCCTCAAGCACATCCTTAACCAGAAGAGCCAAAGGGTGCTTGGCCATCAGGTGGTTAAGGATTACACCAAGCCTGCTAAGTACACAGGTGTGTGATGTGAAAACACTTTATTCCAAGATCATGGCTATGAGGAAAAGGAGCACAAACTGAATACTTTGCTTTCTGTTTTTGCTGACAGGGGAGCTCATTGGGGTGGAGTTCCTGTATGAGCAGACAGGCAGAGTGCTTGAAGATGTCAACTTGGACCCTGACACTGTGGACGAGGCTGCTGCCATTGAGGCGCTCGAGGAGGAGGAGGATGAGGGTATCGTGGAGGACGCTGAGGACCCCACCGTCTTCCAGCCCCTTACCCCATCCGCAGCAGCCCGGTCAGGTGATCCAGCTGACGCACCAGGTCTGAGTCATCCGGAGCCCTCCTCAGACTCTGAGGTATAATATTATTATATTATTTTATTATTAGAATAATTTTATTTTGATAAAAACAAAACAGAAATGTAGTTAATGTTTCACAGCGCTCTGTTTGCTCACAACAGCAACTTCTCTTCTCTGCCTCTCCCTCCCTCCCTCTCCCCCCTTCTTCTCAGGAGGAGAATATACAGGGACCTAATGACCAGCCTGGATACCAGCATGTGCAGAATCTGGCCCAGGCCCTGTTAGAAGCACGGAGCTTCTAACAGGGCCTGGCAGTAGGGTGGACAGACTCATCGCGCTCTGGAATCACCTGCCAGAGTGAGACAAACAGCAAGTCGTCTACCCTCCCAGATTCCGGCAGGAGCCATCAAAGGAGCGCTTTAAGGCAGCGAAGGGGAAAAACACCTGTCCTGGCAAGGAGAGTCTCCAACGGTAAGACTCATTTCTAATATTTTTGTTTCCTCGCGTAAATACCTGCTGTATATTAACCCACACTGTCCGTGACTCCCTCAGCTGCGTTCTCGGACAAAACTTGGGCCCTGCAAGTTGGCCCAGTGCCAGTCGCCTGGTGGAGGCCATTTGCAGCCAGCTCTGCCAGCTCCACCCCGTGGCCACACGGTTCGGGGGGATCACCAGGACTCGGTGGTCCCTCATCCTCTCCAACTCCGTGGCCATCAGAGAGGCAGTGCTGGCCAGCCCAAGGTTGATGGCTCAGACCGAGATTCAGCTCTTTGAGCTTAGTCAGATGACAGTTTCTCAGTGGTGAGAGTTTGCTGTGGAAGCTGTGTTGATGTGTTCTAATCTGTACTGTGATTTACCTTTGGATGTGGAGCCTAAAGACGGCCTGTGTTTGCCTTCAGATACCTCAGGCCCTCGCTCCAGCGAAAGGGCTTTCTTCTGTACCGGTGGGGCAAGGAGAGTCCTTTGAATACCTCTTACCCGAGGATCAGCCAGGGCCCTCACACAGGGGTCTTTCTCCTCCTCCAGATCGGGAGGAGCCTGGACCCTCATCTGGCGTCCTTCCTCCTCCTCCTCCTCCACCACCAGCACAGTTCCCAGGTGGCTTCACTGATCCTGCTGTTCCGCCTCCCCTCCCTGGACCAAGAATTCCAAGGTCCACAGCATACAGGAAGAGGAAGGCGGCCGAGGCTGAGGCCGACGGACAGGGGCCGCAGCCCGGGAGCAGAGTCCGCCGGCCGGTGTTGCAGTACACCTGCAACAAGTGTAGCCAACCTAAGCGGCTGGAAACTGGCCACACTTGTCTTTTTGGTGTAGCATACTGCGCATCGGTCGGTGGAAAGAGTGTCCAGCAGTGGAAGGAGGACATGATGAGACAATTTGGAGGCCAAGTGGGATAACAATTTTGACTGCCCTGAGTTGTTTTCTTTCCTGTGTGACTCTAAACCATAGACTGTATAAAAAGATGGACGACATGACAGCTCCCTAAACGTTTCAGTTCTGGATCAGCAGAGTGGACAGAGCATAACAAAAACAATCACTACAGTCAGTGAAGTTTCCATTCCTGTGAACTTTAACCTCAGACCAGCACAGAGAAGCTGTTCTACTGTTAAACACACTGGTTTGTGGGATCCTTGCTGTGTTTTCTGTAAGTTAAGTGTTTGTTTGGGTTAGCGGAAGTGGCTACGGCCGCTTCACTCGCCGATCTCTACTGCGCAGACTCTGGCTCCATATGACGTCACCATCGCAAGATGGCAGCGCCTATCACAGGGGCTATTTTGGCATCAGTTACGTACAATGGGAGCAGATGGAGACACGTTGTCCACATATATATGTACAGTCATTGCTCTAAACACTCGAACACATGATCCTTCCTTTTCTTTTTTGTATTAAAAAAAACACTTTGCAAACGGCACTTTGTTTGTAAGCCTTATTATTTCTGAATATTTGAATCCATTACACAACTTCAGACATTTAAATACAACACAATAAACATGGAGGATTCCTGCTGCTGCTGATACACTGTTAGGGGTCAAAGGTCACAATCTGAGTGGTCAAATGATGAAAAACAGACAAATGTCAGCAGTTAATAACATACCACACATGTTTGGATTCTGTTGACTTTGCCAGTTTATTCTATACACCCTCACTTTGTCAAAATACAACATTTGAATTTTGAATCTTTTTTGGTTGCTTTGTGTTAACAAGTATGGAAATCTCCGTTCTTTCCAGTATGAAGCAATGCACTGCTGGCAGACGCAGTGTCCACAGCTGGGAGAGTGTGGATGACTAAGGACCTCCTTGCACGAAGCACTGCATGGCAGCTTATCCTCGATAGCAGAACTAGTCCTTTTCCTCTCACTGTGACGATAAAGGAATTTTCATTTCAACTCAAAACCTTTTGTTTTTGTTGTTAGCAAAAACAGTTTGTCAATCTGCTGGCATGTTCAAACCTTTCAGCCCATCCATCCACATTTTTTGTCTTGATGGTGTCTAATCACCAGCACTGGTGCTCAAGAAGAACAGAATAACCTGGGTGGAAAATTTAAAATATTCACTATTTACAATGTATCAGATTACTCCTTACTCCCCCGGATCTGTCCGAGGAAAGTGATACAGTAGTTAGTACGACCAAAATTGGTGGCACATTATGATGCAGAATTGCATTCACAGCAGGTTTGATCCTTTTTAGGGCCATCCATGATGAACATTGGTGCGTCAAAGATTCGGAAAATTCACTTTTTCTGTCTTCTCATTTTGTCTTAGGCTCACTTTCATGACAGCAATGTATGTATGGAGAAATAAAGAGAAAGGGTGTAGGTCATGTTTGTTTTCATATGTGACAGTACAAGGAATTGTACATTCTGAACACATGAATGTATTTGAACTGTAACTCGGTGTGAAGATGAAGAGATGGTGTTAGGGTTTTGGTCATGCCTCTCCCTCTCCCTTGTATTCCCTTTTCCCTTTCCTAGTGTTTCATGTTTATTCTCAGTCAGTCGGTGTGTTTGCTGGGCTTGGTCTCCTGGTTACTTCCTCCTGAGAATACTCCTGAGTGGCTTCAGCTGCCTAACCGGAACACCTGCACCTTATCAACTAATCAGTAGATTACAACAGCTGAGGCATGCAGTCTCTCGTGTGGTAAAGATGTCAAGGCCAACTTCTCAGCTTTTTGATTTGAGTTAGATTTGTGATGCTCTCAAGACCTTGGCTCAGTCTTAATTCTGTGTCTTAGGATTCACCATGCCTGCTGTATCTGAAACATGCTATTCCCAGCCCTCATCTGCCAAGATGAATCCAGCCTCAAGTCACTTTAGTCAAGCCTTCAAATCCATCTTCAAATGATTGTCCTTTAATCATTAAAGACTTCTGGGTTTGTGTTTGCATTTGGGTCCTGAACTGAACTGCCACAAAGAAACGACTTTCACTTTAGAGGGTGTTGATCAAACTTCGGCAATTTGTACAACAAAAACAACTCTGTACGTCTAATGAAAGGGCAGGGCAATATTTGAGTGTTAAACTCCTGCCACTACAAAGAAGCACAGTCAACCTTCTCCATGACATTTTTCCGAGGTTCAATGCAGGAAAAGATTAATGATTTTTCATGCTCTGTTCAAAAGGGAACTGCATCTACAGCAGGTTTACCCTCCCCCTATAGCTTAACAACCGATTAAAAAAACTTGAGTAGTGAAAAACCTGGCCAACCTGTAGGCGCAACTGCTACTCATGACAGGAAAAACAGGTGTAGAAATGAGGGATGTGCATGTAATTATAATTCTTCTGACAAGTTTCCAAGTCCATCTCTTCAGTGGTAAAAGAGAATTTGTTGTTAAATTTTAATAAAAATATTGTGGAAAAAGAAGAAAAAAAAACACAAACTAAAGAAAACAACAGCTATATTTTAATGTTAAAGTTCTTTATCTTGAAAGTGAATTGAAAATATGCATGCTCAGTGTTACTATAGTGTAAATACATATAATAAAAGTAAAACAAATGCAATTAAGCATTAACTTCTCTTGAAAAATACTCACTGAGTGCTTTCTGAATTGCTGTCTACCTTGAATTTATTCAAAAGATGGAATCAATGTTTAAAATAACACACTTTTGTGTTGGTCGCCTGTGTTACTGTTTTAGATGCAAGTATATGCAGTCATTTTCTTAAGTTGGGTTTTGTCATTTAGAACCTCATGGTGGAAGCCATTTTGTTCCGAGTGGGAGTGGCACCAACTGATTAGGCTACTTTTGTGGTTGCTGCTTATTTTAATAAAATGTTGCAGCATGTTGTTGGCCCTTTAGCATTGTGTCAATGATTCTGTGTTCCACATTTGACCCCAGTACACTTTTTGTCAGCAGCAGTCCCATTCTGACTGAAATAATTGCACATTGTTATTTGTTTAATATTCAAGCTTGTCTTGTGTGTATGTTGGTAACTTTAAGCAACATGTTATGGTCCAGACTTGTGTGCAATTTAGATTAGTCCACATAATAAGTGAAGAGTTTTATTAGTGATACTTGTGGACTCTTGTGTGTTCTGTGGTTTTAGCTGTGATTTATCTTGAGCATACAACCTTGGTAAGTAACACTTGTACTAGTCATTTTTAACGCACATTTAAGTACAATTATTGCACATTCCACTTTATTTAAATGAATAAATAATGGTGATTTTTCGAGTAAACTTTGGTGTCATATTAGTGTCATTAGTTTTTAAATCATGTGTGGTGATGTGACAAATTATTTATTCATTGTTTTAAGGGTGGGGGTGTTACGGCTGTATGTGTTCCCTGCACTGTTTGTCCCTTTTACCTTTCTGTTGTCTTCCCAGCTCTTGCCTGCTGATTGCACAATGAGGTTCACCTGGTCTTGGATGCTTAAAAACCCCAGACTTGGCATCTGAAGGGGAGAAGGTGAGACAATGAGTCAGCACTGGGTGCTGGACTCCAAGGGTATATACAGCTCTGGAAAAAATGAAGAGACCACTGCAAAATTAACAGTTTCTGTGGTGTTAGTTTTTATAGTTATGTGTTTGAGTAAAATGAACATTTTTATTTTATTCGATAAACTACTGACAACATTACTCCCAAATAAAAATATTGTCATTTAGAGCATTTATTTGGAGAAAATGACAACTGGTCAAAAAAACAAAAAAGCTGCAGTGTTTTCAGATCTCAAATAATGCAAAGAAAACAAGTTCATATTCATCTTTAAACAACACAATATTAATGTTTTAACTTAGGGAGAGTTCAGAAATCAATATTTAATGGAATAATCCTGATTTCCAATCACAGCTTTCATGCGCTTGGCATGCTCCCCACCAGTCTTTCACATTGCTGTTGGGTGACTTTATGCCCCTCCTGGCACAAAAATTCAAGCAGCTCGGCTTTGTTTGATGGCTTGTGACCATCCATCTTCCTCTTGATCACATTCCAGAGGTTTTCAATGGGGTTCAGGTCTGGAGGTTGGGCTGGCCATGACAGGGTCTTGATCTGGTGGTCCTCCATCCACACCTTCACTGACCTGGCTGTGTGGCATGGAGCATTGTCCTGCTGGAAAAAGCAATCTTTAGAGTTGGGGAACATTGTCAAGGCAGAAGGAAGCAAGTTTTCTTCCAGGACAACTTTGTACGTGGCTTGATTCATGTGTCCTTTACAAAGACAAATCTGCCCGATTCCAGCCTTGGTGAAGCACCCCCAGATCATCACAGATCCTCCACCAAATTTCACAGTAGGTGCGAGACACTGTGGCTTGTAGGCCTCTCCAGGTCTCCATCTAACCATTAGACGACCAGGTGTTGGGTAAAGTTGAAAATTGGACTCGTCAGAGAAGATGACCTTACTCCAGTCCTCTACGGTCCAATCATTGTGGTCTTTTGCAAATCTCAGCCTGGCTCTTCTTTGCTTCTCATTGATGAGACTTCAGCCCTGCTTCTAGGAGCCTGTTTCGAACCGTCCTCGCCGTGCACTTCACCCCAGCTACCGTTTGCCATTCTTTTTGCAGGTCACTTGATGTCATCCTACGGTTGTTGAGTGACATTCGAATCAGTTGGCGGTCATCCCGTTGAGTGGAGAGTTGTTTTCGTCCTCTGCCACTCTGTAGCTTTGTTGTCTGCTGCTTGACCTTGTTCTTATGAACCGCCGTCTTTGAAATTTTATGGATGGAAGCAACCTGATGCTCACTGTATCCCTCTGCCAGTAAAACCAGAATTGAACCCTTCTTTTCGTCACTCAAAACTTTTCTTTTCAACTCTTTTGGCATGGTGAAAAGTTTTTTTTTTTTTCAATTACTTTTGAGGTACTACTAGCACTGTTTTTGCCATCCAACTTGTCCTATTGCAAGAGGATAGTGATGACCACAGCAGTGGTTTTTATACTTTTCCTCATTAAATAAGATTTGGTTTAGGTGATCGCCTAATTAAAGGAAATTCAACAGACACTGGAATGGAATGGCTGCCATACATGTAGATATGCTGATTTAAGGAAAATTTGCAGTGGTCTCTTAATTTTTTCCAGAGCTGTATAAGCTACCATCACCTGCTCTCAATCAAGAGCAATCAGGCACACACACACCTGACTCTGCTCTTTGATGATCCCTCTGCCAAACTGAATGACTGGCCAAAGTGAGTGCCCCTCACACCTTTCACAGTAAGCCATTAAGTTTAGTGATCAAATTTGAATGCTTCAAGAGCAATCATACATTCATACATTCACATAGACAGGAGCTGCTTTTACACAATACCATCACCTTGTGAATTTAATTTGACTCAATGACACAAGAAATTACGTCACATATCTAATAACATTGCCTCTTGTTTAAATTCAGTGAATTGAGCAGAATGAAAAAATGTCACTTCAGACACATTTAAGTAGTACCAGAACATGTGTGCCCTTAAATCTGCCTTAAAGCACAAAGGCAAATTACCTGCAAGAAAATGCTTTGGTTTTTTTTTCTTTCTTGGAAGTATCTATAGCCTGCAATCAACCCTTTCATTACAGCTACTCCATGACAAACTCTTGGCTGTTCTGAAGAGCAAAGTCCATGTTACTCTTAAAGCCACTCTAGGAGAGTTTTACATGGGGAGTTGGAGGCAATTAAAGCAGGTATTCGTGATTGGGAACCTTCTATCAGTGTCACTGTCATGTAGGAACTCGATGGAGGGACGGGGAGAGAATCTGACTGGTTGCACAGCATTTGATCCTGTGGCAAATGCAAAGATGTCTCCCAGCTTTGTTTGTCCTTCTTCTGTAGGCATAGCAATAAGAAGAAATCTTATAGTAATGTAATCTTAGGCTCATCAGAATGATTATTGCAGAGTAGTGTCAAATTGCTGACTACCCTAGGCTAAGAGCCAGTGATTTGTACTTTGACTGTGTTTGGACATGCATGGCCTGGATGGTTGAGATACATCCACATAGACAATACAGCAATAGCTATAACCCATGAATCTCTGTTTTTATTCACATTTCACCTAAAGTCCAAACTTTTTTGGAATTGGGGTTTGTAAAATAAGTCCTGTTGGAAATAAAAATACTTTTGAGAAAGCACTGAAGCAATGTTCCCCTGCTAGAGGGCACATCACAGTCAAGCAGGCATTGACAGGGACATTATCATTTGAGTTACAACTTATTTTATTAAGTATGTAACATCAAACCTCTGCAATGGTGCATGGACACGGTTGACAACCTGAAATATCAAAGCATCCTCATCCTCCTTTTCAGTTGCCCCAGACACCCAGCATTAGCAAGGTAGTTGGTCAGTAGTTCGTTTGCATGGATTCACTTTTTCCAGGGTGTCTGCCTCTGAAACCTGGAAGAGGTGGTTAAATTAGTTAATTGGGCCTTTGCAAGCATGAAGACACTTGGCTGTGTCTGAGGGAATACAGTTATTTGCACATTTTCATCGCATCCCTCTCATTAAATATTTTCTCCCTTTCAGTCCATTTACAAGGTACTGTTGTTACCGTGGGTGCCTGGGGGTGACTCAAAAATCCATAAGTTATCCATCCAACGGTGTACATCAATGATAAAACTGTGTACATCAAAGATCAAACTGTGTACATCACTCTGAATAAAAATCAAACTGTGTACATCAAAGATCAAACTGTGTAGATCACTCTTAGTAAAGATCAAACTGTGTACATCAATCTTAGTAAAGCTCAACCTATGTACATTTATTTCAGATCAATCAAACTGTGTATGAACATGGAATGATTGACGTATATACAATATTTACAATAATGATAAAGAACTGTATTTACAGGGATTGGCTATTTACACAATTTTACATATCAACAATATTTTCACTTTATACAGAATTTGCAATGTATACAACCCCGTGCCCCTGCCTCACTTGCCCCCCTTCTTCTGCTGCTGCTGTCTGGCAGTCTTTTTCGGATGGGCAGCCTGGAGTGGTGGAGGCAGGCTGGAAGCACGCTGGAGCGGAGGAGGCTGGGTGGCTGCAGGCTGCTGAAAAAAGATGAACAATCTGTGTCAGATTTCACAAAAAGAGCAATGATGTCACATTGATATAAAAAGCTTTCATTAAAGCATGAGCCCACTGACCTTTGTTTGCTCCTGGCTTCTCTTCTCTGCCAACCAGTCCTCCACAGAGCGTCCCTCAGCCTTGGAGCAGAAGTGCTCACCTCTGTAGCGACTGTGGCCGTATGCCTTGGTCTTTGGCTGGCCACAGCGCTTGCACAGGAAGTGCACAAACTTCTTCCTGGGCGCTTTGAGGTGAGCATCTTCCTCCTGGGCCCATCGCTGCTACTCTTCCCTCACCTTCCTCTGCCAGGCGGTGGTGCGAGGCACAGTGGGGGCAAAGGCTGTTGAGGCCAGGGGGTTCCCTGATGTGGAGGAGACTGCAGCGGCAATGGCAGCGGCGGTGATAATGCTTTGGAGCTCAGGTGCCAGGAGCCTGCGGTGGGTGGACAGCCTGAACGGAGGCGTCCTCTGGGAGATGGAGGGCGAGGGTCTGGACAGGCCGCACAGGTGCGTCCCTCATAATGTACGCGTCACAGCCCAAAAAAGATGGCCTACACCAGCCTGCTAGCCTTTGGAGACTGTGCCGCTCCCGAGCCCTGTCCCAGGAGAGAGAGAGCAAGTGAGTTTCTGTTCCTAGATAGACAGCAATCGCTTAGATTTAATTAAAAACCTATTACACATACTGCCTCACGCTGTCCACCCCAGGGACTCTGACCCATTTGGCAGGGCCCTTTGACAAACGGTCCTAGTGGCAAGAGGGAAGGACACAGCCGTATTGTCCTTGTCCAACAGTTTCTGCCACAAGGCAGCTATCTCCCTCATCTGCTGCTGCGTCACATAATTCTCGTGACACAGCGTGACGAGGGCAAGAGCCAGATGGATGGTGTGCTGGTACCCTCTGTGACCGTCTTGGCCCAGGACGTCCTGCAGCACACGCAAAACGTGGATAAAAAATTATAACAAACAGCCTGCGCTTAAGGGCATCATCATAATAGATGGATGACAACAGACTTGAGCTTGCTTAAAATAAAATAAATAGAATAAGATTAAAAAAATAGGCGATAAGAATAAAAATATGTGTTGTGTGTACTTGTTGACGAGGCTGGCAGCAGAGGGGAAGAAACTGTTCCTGTGTCGGGAGGTTTTGGTCCTGATGGAGCGCAGCCTCTTGCCTGAGGGGAGGGTTTCAAAGAGACTGTGACTGGGGTGAGAGGGGTCGGCCACAATCTTACCTGCACGCCTCAGGGTCCTGGAGGTGTACAGGTCCTCCAGAGATGGCAGATTGCAGCCAATCACCCTCTGTGCAGAGCAGATGATACGCTGCAGCCTGCCCTTCACCCTGGCAGTGGCAGCAGTGTACCAGACGGTGAGGGAGCAGGTGAGGATGGACTTAACGATGGCGGTGTAGAAGTGCACCGTCATTGGCAGGTTGAACTTCTTCAGCTGCCGCAGGAAGTACATCATCTGCTGTCCCTTTTTGATAAGGGAGCCGATGTTTAGCTCCCACTTTAGGTCCTGGCTGATGATGTTCCTCAGGAAGCGGGAAGACTCCACAGTGGAGTCACTGAAGGTGATGGGGGCGGGTGTGGCCACAACCATCTCCACTGTCTTCAGAGCATTAAAGGGGAGCCGGTGCTGATGGTCCTGGAGTCAGAAACGTGTTTCCCCAGCTTCACGTGCTGCCTCCTGCCGGACAGGAAGTCTGTGATCCACCTGCAGGTGGAGTCGGGCATGTTCAGCTGGGAGAGCTTGTCCTGAAGCAGAGCCGGGATGATCGTGTTGAAGGCAGAGCGGAAATCCACAAACAGGATCCTGGCATAGGTTCCTGCTGAGTCCACATGCTGGAGGATGAAGTGTAGGGCCATGTTGTCTGCATCGTCTACGGACCTGTTGGCTCTGTAGGCCAACTGCAGGGGGTCCAGGAGAGGGTCTTTGATGTTCTTCAGGTGTGAAAGCACCAGGCGCTCAAAAGACTTCATTACCACAGAGGTCAGGGCGACAGGTCTGTAGTCATTAAGTCCTGTGGTCCTTGCCTTTTTGGGGACAGGAATGATGGTGGAGGCCTTGAAGCAGGCTGGCAAGTGGCAGGTCTCTAGTGAGGTGTTGAAGATGTCTGTAAACATTGGAGACAGCTGATCGGTACAGTGCTTCAGGGTGGAGGGGGAGACAGAGTCCGGTCCAGCTGCCTTGCGGTGGCTCGCCATGACAGATAGAGTTGTAGCTGTTGTGTGAGGGGAGGGGGCCTTTGAGGTGGTGGGGGAGGTGGAGGTGATAAGCTGTAGTTGTTGAGTGGAGTCACTGGAGATGGTGTCAGGACTGTCCCATTGTCTATCAAAGCGACAGTAAAACTTGTTCAGGTCGTTGGCAAGGCATAGGTCATTAGCAGGGTGGGGTTTTTTTGGCTTGTAGCTGGTGAGCTGTTTGAGACCCTTCCAGACTGAGCCAGCATCTCACCCTGAAAACTGCTGTTGTTGTTTATCAGAGTACAGACGCTTAGCTTCTCTCACTGCCCGGCTGAAGGTGTATTTAGCCTGTTTGTAGCCATTTTTGTCCCCACTCCTGAACGCCTCCTCCTTTGACTGCCTCAGCCGTCTGAGTTTGGCTGTGAACCAGGGCTTGTCGTTGTTGTAACTCATTGTGGTGCGTGCTGTTACACAGCAGTCCTCACAGAAGCTGATGTATGACGTCACAGCCTCTGTTTACTCATCCAGACTGTTGGTAGCAGTCCTGAAAGCTTCCTAATCCATACAGTCTAAGCATGCCTGAAGATCCTCCACAGCATCACTGGTCCACTTTTATGATGTCCTCACCACAGGTTTACAGATCTTTAACTTCTGCCTGTACGCAGGAATCAGATGGATCATGACATGGTCAGAGTGACCCAGTGCAGCACGGGGGACGGAGTGACAAGCTCTGCTCACTGTGGTGTAACAGTGATCCAAAACATTCTCCTCTCTGGTTGGGCATTTGAATAAACTGTCTGTACTTTGGGAGTTCATGGCTGAGGTTACCTTTGTGTTAAAATCCCCGAGGACAATAACTAAGGAGCCCGGGTTTGTCCGCTCCACACACAGGATCTGGTCGGCTAGCGTGCGCTGTGCCTCCTGCGCGTTGGCATGCGGTGGAATGTAAACACCAACCAGAATAAATGAAGCGAACTCACGGGGGGAGTAGAAGGGCTTACAATTAATGAAAAGATATTCCAAACCAGGAGAACAATGCTGCTGTATCACGTTAATTGCTGTACACCAGCCACTGTTGATATAAAAACTCCACCTCCACCTTTTGTTTTGCCGGAAAGTTGTGTGTCACGGTCCACTCTGTAAAGTTGGAATCCTGCCAGCTGCATTG
Organism: Semicossyphus pulcher; assembly: GCF_022749685.1. Classification (NCBI taxonomy): domain Eukaryota; kingdom Metazoa; phylum Chordata; class Actinopteri; order Labriformes; family Labridae; genus Semicossyphus; species Semicossyphus pulcher. The sequence continues at coordinate 18,869,524 of NW_027211637.1, forward strand.
CAGAGTCTGGTATCGGACACAGACACGTCTCTGTGAAGCACAAACCAGAAGATGTAGAAAAGTCTCTGTTTCTTCCCACCAGTAGCCGAAGTTTGTCCAGTTAATTGCACAGTGAACGCACGTTGGAGAGAAAAATACCGGGTAAAGCAGTGCGTAGTCCCTGGAGGCGTAGACACGCAAGCGTGCCGGCCCGTTTCCCTCTCCTCCTGCGTTTCACTGCATTGGCAAAGGTGAGGGAACCTTTGACCAGAATGTCCAATAATTCCACAGATTCCATATGAAAGAGGAAAATAAGTCTAATGGTGTTGTAGTCCTTATGTCCTTAAGTTCTTTTCTGGAGTAAGAGCTGCGTGTGTTTTGGCAAAAAATGGTATTTACAAACAAGACAAGACAAAACAACACGCAACAACACACCGAGATAGCCATGCGTGGCGCCATCTTGGATTTCGTCTTATTCTCTTATAATTTTGTCTTTTTCACTCTTAATTTTGACTATTTATTTCTTATTCTCATATTTCTGGCTATGTGCTGCGGCATGTTAACAGGTCGTTGTCAGACTACAGCCAATGGGATCAGAGATTGGTGGGGGAGTAGAACAGGATGGAGATGCACACTACAGCAGTATCCAAGAATCCTCCTGAAGAGAAGCCAGACAGCGACACCCAGTGGCAGGTTGGTATAACCACAGCTACAATTTTTTGACAAACAGGGAAATGGTTTCTCTTTCTGCCTTTACAGCTTACACGCAAAAATAATGGCATTTGTGGCAGATTTTAGCCAACAGACATTCAGATACACCTATCTAATGTTCAAAAGCAGCAAACAGACCAAAAGAATGGAAGAATATCTTTAGATTCAGTCCAGCTCAGCTTTAGTTTCTCATTCATTTTGCAGCAGAACAAAAACAGCATAAGCAGGGTTTTTGAGCTGCATGGCTGGGTTTAAAGTGAGACCAGCTCCAGGCTGAGGTTCAGATGAATCTCCTGGGATTCAGTTGTGTTATATTTTCTGTGTTTTTTGAAGCAGGATCCAGACGTCAAGGAAGTTTCCTTCTGCTGCTTCTGCTGCGAGAGTCTGCCTCATCTCTTCCGGCTTGAAGGAATGACGTAAGTCAGACCAGACCGGTTCCTTTTCTCATGCCCCCTTCTCTCTCCCCACTCCCCCAGTGTCTCCCACAGTGTCTCTCTACCAGCACACACTGATCTCTGACCAACCCCCTCCTACCCCTGAGGGTGTCAGAGTCCCTTTGCGTCAACTGCCGGGGGAGGGGCGTTGAGTCAGCCTTTGTTCTCGCTCCCTCAGCGATCCAATCCCTGTGGTCTGACATCACCACAGTGTGCCTAAATCTCCCATCATGCCTCTGCAATCCTCCAACTGAACACGGACCAACTCAGGCAGAACCAGAGTGGGTCCTACTGAGCCATTATGATTATAACAGATACAGAAACCACAGCACAGCATCCAGACCTCTTTCCAGTGTTCTTCTTTATGATTAGCTTTCTTAACCCTCACTAACCTCACTGGGACCCGCACCATGAGTGGAGGAGGTCATCTGACAGACCACTCTAGATACAGATGGGGTTTTTTAAATCATTGTGTTAGTTCTCTAACACATATATTAAAATTGGAACGATACAGAGAAGATTAGCATGGCCCCTGCGCAAGGATGACACGCAAATTCGTGAAGCGTTCCTTCTTTTCAGGTTTTTTTCATGATAAAATATATATATAATTAATTCAATATTTCCTCCATAGTTGGTGAATAGGGTGAAAAAGCGCTGGCCGTGGCAGCAGCATAGTACTGCAGAGAAAGCAGCAGAGATGATGTTTCATACTCTCTGAACAAACTGTTTTAAACTGTTTATCCAAGGAAAACTACCACAAAACCACCTGAACCTGCTCTGTTCCATCTTTATTCTTATTCCTCTGAGAAAAAGTCATGAGATGAAAATGGAAAAAATATGAGAAAAAGTAAAAAATGATGAGACAAAAAAAATTTGAGACAAAAATGAAACAAAAAGACAAAATTCTGAGAAAAAAGTTCAAATTATAACAAAAAGTCATGAGATGAAAATGAAAAAATCATGAGAAAAAAAACAAAATTATGAGAGAAGAATAGTTAAGAGATAAAAAGTCAGAATTCTGAGGAAGTAATGAGATAACAAAAAAATTAAGACAGAAAAAGACAACCTTGAGAAAAAGTCAGAGATAAAGACAAAATGATGAGAGAAAAAGTCCTGAGATAATGAAAAATTAAGAGAAAAAGAAAATTATGAGAGAAACAGAAAATTAAGAGAGAAAAAAAAATTATGTGAAAGTCATAAGACAAAAGAAGAAAAGGATCATGATGAGATAAAAAAAATAATGAGAAAAAAGAATCATGAGAAAAAAAGACAAAATTAAGAGAAAAAAAGAGTTAAGAGACAAAGTCCAAATTATGAGAATAGGTCATGAGATGAAAATGAAAAAAATGAGAGAAAAAGACACTAATGAGAGAATCAGACAAATTTGATAAAATAGATAACAATGAAAAACATTGAAAAACAAAATTATGAGAGAAGACAAAGTTGAGATAAAAAGTCAAAATTATGAGGAAAAAGTCATGAGATGAAAATGAAAAAAATTGAGAAAAAGTCAGAGATTAAAAAAAAACAGAATTACAAGAAAAAGTCTTCATGAGATAAAAAAGACAAAACTGAGAGAAAAAGACAAAATTATGAGAGAAGAAGACTTCGTTAACAGATTAAAGCTCAAAATTATGAGAAATAGACCATCCATCCATCCTTCCATTATCTTCCGCTTATCCGGGTCAGGTCGCGGTGGCAGCAGGCTCAGCAAGGTGACCCAGATGTCCCTCACCTCAGCAACGTTTTGCATATCTTCCTGGGGGATTCTGAGGCGTTCCCAGGCCAGACGGGATATATAATCCCTCCAGCGAGCTCTGGGTCTGCCCCGGGGACTCCTCCCAGTTGGACGTGCCCGGAAAACCTCAAAAGGGAGGTGCCCAGGAGGCATCCTAACCAGTTGCCCGAACCACCTCAACAGGCTCCTTTCGATGCAAAGGAGAAGCGGTTCTACTCCGACCTCCCCCCGGATCTCCGAGCTCCTTACCCTATCTCTAGGGCTGAGCCCAGACACCCTCCGTGGGAAACTCATTTCGGCTGCTTGTATCTGTGATCTCATTCTTTCGGTCTCTACCCAAAGCTCGTGACAATAGGTAAGGGTGGGAACATAGATCGGCCGGCAAATCGGAAGCTTTGCCTTCGGGCTCAGCTCCCGCTTAACCACAACGCTCACATTACTGCTGATGGTGTAGCGATCCGCCTGTCAATCTCCAATCCATTTTACCCTCATTCGTGAACAAGACCCCGGGATACTCAAACTCCTTCACTTGAGGCAGATACTCACTCCCCCACCCGGAGGGGGCAATCCACCGTTTTCCGGCAGAGAACCATGGCCTCAGACTTGGAGGGGCTGACTGTCATTCCAACTGCGTCCCACTCGGCTGCAAACTGCCCCAATGCCTGCTGGAGGTCCCAGCTTGATGAAGCCAACAGGACAACATCATCTGCAAAAAGCAGAAATTCTGAGGTCCCCAAACTGAAAACCCTCCTCCCCCTGGCTGCGCCTTGAGATCCTGTCCATGAAAATTACAAACAGAATCGGTGACAAGGGACAACCATGGTGGAGGCCAACACACACCGGGAACGTGTTTGACTTTGTGCCAAAGATGCGGCCACAGCTCTCACTTTGGTTATACAGCAACCGGGTGGCTCCTACCAACGGCCCCGGTACCCCATACTCCCGCAGTACCCCCCACAGGACCCCCCCCCCCGGGGACACAATCATAGGCCTTCTCCAAGTCCACAAAGCACATGTAGACTGGATGAGCAAACTGCCATGCCCAGCGCCCATGTCCACTGTTCCACGGCCAGGTTGGAATCCACATTGTTCCTCCTGTAGCCTCCTTTCCAGCACCCTGGAATAAACTTTACCTGGGAGGCTGAGAAGTGTTTACCCCGATAGTTGGGACACACCATTCGGTCCCCCTTTTTGAAAATGGGAACCACCACCCCGGTCTGCCATTCCACAGGTACTGTCCCTGACCTCCACGCGACATTGAAGAGGCGTGTCAGCCACGACAGCCCAAACAATGTCCAGAGCCTGCAGCATCTCAGGGCGAATCTCATCTACACCTGGTGCCTAGCCACTGAGGAGCTTCTTGACGACCTCAGCGACCTCTGCCACAGCTAAAGATAACGCTTACCCTGGACCTTCAGACTCTGCCTCCTCTTTAGAGGACGTGTTGGCTGGGTTCAGGAGTTCCTCAAAGTGATCCGTCCACCACCCGACAATATCCCTAATCCGGGTCAGCAGTTCTCCACCCCTGCTGAAAACAGCGTGAGCCAATCCCTGCTTCCCCTTTCTGAGTCGTCTAATGGTTTGCCAGAACCTCTTTAAGGCCAACAGAAAGTCCTTCTCCATAGCCTCCCCGAACTCCCCCCACACCTGGGTTTTTGTTTCCACAACCACTGAAGCTGCAGCCCTTCTGGCCACTCGGTACCTGTCTGCTGCCTCTGGAGACCCCTGGGCTAACCAAACCCAAAAGGCCTCCTTCTTCAGCCTGACTTCTTCCCTCACCATTGGTGTCCACCAACAGGTTCTAAGGTTGCCGCCACGACAGGCACCGACAGCCTTCTGGCCACAACTCCACAATGGAAGCTTTGAACACGGCCCATTCAGATTCCATGTCCCCAACCTCCCCTGGGGTGCAAGAGAAATTCTTCCAGAGGTGGGAGTTGAAGACCTCGCGGACGGGGGCCTCCGCCAGACGTTCCCAGCTCACCCTCACTACACCTTTAGGTTTACCAGGTCTATCCGACAACCTCCCCCGCCATCTGATCCAACTCACCACCAGGTGGTGATCAGTTAGCAATGAATGCCTCTGGGTGCTGGGTTTGCAGTCTCGCGATGGTGGAGTGAATGACGTCACATGCAGTCTCTGCATGCGCCTGTGGAGGGATGTAAAGACAAACAACAATGGCATGTGAAAACTCCCTCGACATGTAATAAGGTCTGAGACCTACTGCTAGCAGCTCAATGTCCCTGCTACACGTGATCTCCTTAACCGTAGCATGTCCTTGTTGCACCATCTGTTGTTAATAAACAGTGCGAGACCCCCTCCTTTACGCTTGCCACTGCGCTTTGCCTCCCTGTCCACTCTGAATGTAGTGAATTCTGGTAGGTCCACGTTAGCATCCAAGCAGCCCCTCACTCAACACAAGGTTGTTGATAGTAATACCATATCCATAAGATATATAGAGTTCTACACAGTGAGTGTACTAGAAAAAAAAATCATAGAGTAATCATAAAGAACCACTAGCTGTACGGCTAACGGAAGCTATAATTAGCAACGGTTACTTTAGCAAAGCTATCAGTTAATCAGGATCCGTGTCTCAACAAAAGTTGTGTGAATTCTTTGCTCATGCTTTAAAGTTGTCAGTAGTACATGACCAACAGAGACGCTCCGCTCCAGCAGCATCTAACATTAGAAAGTCTGAGAAGTAATACATTCACTGTCTCGTCTCCCTCTCTCTCCCGTTAATAATACACCTGTCACACCGAGTGCCCCCTACAGGCCTGGAGCACTTCCGTTGTGATGGCTGTATTGGCAGCATTTTGTTTTGCATGTGTTTTCTGGGTTTGTGTGTTTTTGGCTTTGCATCGTTTCTGTATTTACAGCGCGTTTGATGTTAATGTATTTGTTTTGGCTTTTTGCAGCAGTTTTTTTTATTTGCAGCGTGTTACCTTCGTTGAATTTGTTTTGGACTTTCGCATGTGTTTTTTAATTTACATTGTTTCTGAATTTGCAGCTCGTTTCTTCTAATCGAAATCGCTTTGGTTGTTGCAGCGCGTTTGCCCTTGCCGGCCACCGTAAATATGCCTATTGGGGTCTGGTTTATATAAAAAGAATGACTGAAATCCACCATGTAAATGGCAATATGCCTGCATACAGGCGCTCCGGGCTCTTACAGGGAATAAGAGACGACACTCTGATTGGTTTCGTTCATGTTATGGAAAAAACACACCTATGAATAATCAAGGGACTTTAGCCAATCTCTTTGCTCCTTGGTTTCCGCCCAGATTGTGCGCAGTCTAACTAGCAGAAGTGCGTCAGACACGCCCTAAATCACTTAGCACCATGCGGTTTAGACTGTGCGCCTTCCGCCATCTAAATAGGGCCCTCTGTGTTTTTTGCACGCATGTATGTGATGACATCAACGATATGTCGACTTTATTGATAGAAATGTCTATCTGAAAAAATCAGAAGTCATGCAACCCCTAGTACAGGGCAATCTGTAGAGGAGATTTGAAATCTCTTGCTGCCATCTCAGTGGTGAAGCTGGACATAAGGTTGTTGCTTGGTCCAAGTAGGCATACCACATCCAGAGTAAGAGGAGGGTCAGAAGCGTGATAGATTTCTCTTCGCAAAGCATCAGCATCTCCTCCAGACATGAAGCCAAAGCAGAACCGGCCCTTTGGCATGGCGACATGGCGGTTCACAAAGGATCTCAAATATGAGTCACCAATGACATGGACAAACTGAAATATAAGATAAAATAGCGTTTATTAATGACTAAAAATGGTATTGGTATAGACAGGTATTCAGAGCGTATGCACGAAAGTGTCAGAGTAAGTATATTGTTTCCAGACGCAGAGGGGCAATGTTTTGCACTTTGTACATTCAAACTTGCTTACAAACAGTATTTTCAGCTCATAAAACTGCAATTATCCAAATATTGCAATATTTACATCAGTGGGGCATAACCTCAATTTCTGCAATCAATTGAAATTGAATCAAATCTGCCCTCCTGCAATTTTTAATTATTTGTTAAAGGCTAAAAATGTTAAAATGTCATTTTAAATAAAATATTGTTGTACCAAAGCAAAGTACTTTGCTATTGCAGCATCAATAAAAAAAAAAATTATATATTTATTCAAAATCATGTAGCCCTTTTAAGTATGTTTTAGTGCTGGGCAATATGACTAATACTGACTTAATCACAGAGACATACTTCAGACAGAATTGAGTGTGAAGAGAAACAGTCCGGTAAACCTTTGTCTGTGTCTAACCTGGCTGGCGGTTTACAAGCAGACAACGAAGAGCCGCTTGGCCACACAGGCTAATTAGCTACAAGCTATTTAGCTAGCATGGCTTCATTTACAAGAAATGCCATTCTTTATCATAACCTAACAATAAAAACAAGTGACGGCTTTTGATCAATGACACACGGTGCTGCCGATTTATTTTGATTGATTGATTATTATCTGAGCTTGTGTCGCTAAAGCCTACAGCCTCACTCTCTCTGCCGTCTCTGCCTGGACCAGAGAAAGACGACGCTTGTGAGGCTGGAGCTTACAGCTTAACAGGCGACAGGACTTTATGTTTTTAACTGTTGGGAATCAAAAACTCGTGTTTCTTCACTTCTCAAGCCACAGTATGTAGGCATTTGTCTGTGTAAATAAACAATATGTAGCTGCTGTACAAGCTGAATAAAACGCTGACCTATAACGTTAATTCACTGTCTATATTCCTCAGTACCGTCTCACGTATTTTCCAGTCGCTGAAATGCACTTGAACAAACAACAGCCAGCGCACATGCAGATATATATTTTAATACTCTGAGCATTCCACTTACCTTGTAGTTGTAGCGTCATGAAGTCTGCAGCTGAAGGCAGCAAAATGACCTTGGTTTACTTTGTTTCATACCAGTAGTGTATTGTTGTGATTTTACTTACCTTTATTTTTACCGAACCCTTTTCAGTTTTTTCCAACCCTTTGTCCATGTTCTGGTTAGTGGCTTCATCGATATTTAATGAAAACATGCCATTTTTGAGCTTTTCCGAAATAGGTCTCTTAAACTCTTGTGCTATTCCATGTGTGTTCAAATAGCTGGCATGCTGATTAGATATAGACAGTTTTGTCAGAGCAATTTTGTCTTCAGCTGTTTTTTTTGCATAAATTTACCAGGGGTTGGGAGAGCTTGAAAGACAAGTTGTGTTCTGCGATGAACGTGCACACACGTATTTTCAAGTCACACACACACGGTCAGTCATTGATGCTGGGCGCGAACAGCTGCTTTATGAGCGGGGTTGGATTCGTGACGTGGTAGCACTTGCATATATTAGCTTTCTCGAGCACAAAGTGCAGAAGCAAGCACCTGCTTCTCTTAACTTCTTGCACCAGCTACCTAAAGGCTTACCGTCTTTCCCTATTTCGTCTATCCACGCCTAGCGCCATTTATTTTTTAATCCTTTATCAATTAGGAGAGCATCTTCCCCAGGCTTCATGAATTTACTCTCCATCCTACTCTCCTATGTGACATCACCGCTCAGGCATCTATGCAGCATAGGACTCGGTTGAAGCACATTTTTCCAAGACCAGCCCCATTCTACTTCTGATTCGCTAATAATGTTTGTTTGAGAGAGGGAGAGTTGTGTTCCTCTCATATCATTGGCAGACGTACTCATGAACTCGAAAGTGATTTCAAGACGTTTTTCTTCAAATATAGGACTGGTTTTTTTTTCCGCAGCCAAACGGCACAGTGCCGGAATACTTAATGCCCTGATAACAGTTATTTTTAATGCCTGAAACTGCAGGCGGGGGTTAGGTGTCAGACGAAGCGATTAACTGTGCGCTTCCTTTGTTTAGATTTTCCAGGGTAAGAATTTAAGGTGAGTGATACATATGACTGTTAAAAGAAAGCAGGAGGATTTTTTTTGTGTGAAAAAACCACCTCTTTAGCATGTACAGGACAAAGTCAGCAAGGAGATAAAGAGTTACAGCTTTGGCCACAGACGGCACCAAAATCAACACAAACCGAAAGTTTCTCACGTTGGCTTTAAGAGAGAAAAAGTCAAAATTATGTGAGAATAAGTCATGAGATAAAAATGAATAAATCAAGAGAAAAAGTAATTAAGAGATAAAGTTGAAATTATGAGAAAAAGTTATGAGATAAAAATGAAAAAAATAAAAAATTATGAGAGAGACAAAGTTACGAGATAAAAAGACAAAAGGAGGTGAAAATTAAAACATTGAGAGAATATGTCAGGATGAGAAAAACGAAAAAAATTGAGAGATAAAAACACAAAATTATGAATGTAAAAGTCATGAGATAAAAATGAAGAAATTGAAAGAAAATTATGAGAGAAAAAGAAAATTGAGAGAAAGTCTTGAGATAAACATTAAAAAATTCTGGGAAAACTCAATGAGGTAAAAGCCAAAATTAGGAGAGAAGAACAAAATTACGGGATACAAAGAAAAAAATGTGAGAGAAAAAGGCAAAATTATGAGACAAAAAGAAAATTCTGAGAAAAGAAGTCAAAAATAAAAATCAATCAAATCAATCAATCAAATTTTATTTGTATAGCGCCAAATCATAACCAGAGTTATCTCGAGACACTTTACAGAAAGAGCAGGTCTAGACCGACTCTTTGTTAAGTTACTTAAAGAGAGGCCCAACATGAATCCACCATGAGTAGTTCTTAGCAATTCGGCACATTGGCAAGGAAAAACGTCCTTTTAACATGCAGAAACCTCGAGCAGAACCAGACTCATGTTGAACAGCCATCTGCCTCGACTGGATGGGCCGAAAATGGGATAGAAGGAGATGCAGGATAGAGACAGGCAAAGAGAGCAACAACATATGTTCTTGTTACAACAACAACATATGTCCTTGTTACATGAACAACAACAGACACATACTTATGGTTACAATGCCAATAATAGTGGTAGACTAGGGTGAAGATTGACTAAATAAATAAATAAATTAGCAAGAGAAGCAGAGTAATGATAAAGGCTGAGGTAATCATAATTGTAACAGTTGAAGTCAACAGGTCTACTATTAGCATTAGCAGCAACAATAATGATACTATGGGGAAGGCTGATGTTAGTAGTTGTTGCAGTCGAGCAGGTCCACAGCAGCAGGTGGTCTGCAGCAACGATCCCCAGGAACCTTCAAGACAAGGGAGCACAAGAACTCCCGGGAAGATATGTGGTTAGTAATGTTAATGGGACCAGAAGATACAGAGTTAATGAAAAATGAAAAAATTCTGAGAGAAAAAGTCCATCCATCCATCCATTATCTTCCGCTTATCCCAGCCAGGTCGCGGTGGCAGCAGGCTCAGCAAGGTGACCCAGACGTCCCTCTCCCTAGCAACGTTTTCCAGATCCTCCTGGGGGATTCTGAGGATACTTAAACTCCTTCACTTGAGGCAGATACTCACTCCCCACCCAGAGGGAGCAATCCACCATTTTCTGGCAGAGAACCATGGCCTCAGACTTGGAGGTGCTGACTCGCATCCCAACTGCGTCACATTCCGCTTCAAACTGCCCCAATGCCTGCTGGAGGTCTCAGCTTGATGAAGCCAACAGGACAACATCTTCATCCCCAAACTGAAAACCCTCCTCCCCCCAGCTGCGCCTTGAGATCCTATCCATGAACATCACAAACAGAATCAGTGACAAGGGACAACCCTGGCGGAGGCCAACCCGCTACGGGAACGTGTTTGACTGAGGATGTGGACACAGCTCTCACTTTGGTTATACAGAGACCGGATAGCTCGTACCAATGGCCCTGATACCCCATACTCCCGCAGTAACCCCCACAGGACCACCCGGGGGACACGACTATGTGCTTTCTCCAAGTCCACAAAGCACCGCCAAGCAGTCCTGCCAGGTAAAGAGCTGGTCCACTGTTCCAGAGCCATGTTGGAATCTGCATTGTTCCTCCTGTATCTGAGGTTGACAATCGGCTGGAGCCTCCTTTCCAGCACCCTGGAATAAACTTTACCCGGGAGGCCGAGAAGTGTTATACCCCGATAATTGGGACACACCTCCGGTCCCCCTCAAGAGTTCCTCAAAGTGTTCTTTCCAACGTCTGACGATATCCCTATAGCCAATAGCCAATCCCTGCTTCCCCCTTCTGAGTCGTCTAACGGTTTGCCAGAACTTCTTTGAGGCCAACTGAAAGTCCTCCCACACCTGGGTTATTGCTTCCGCAACCACTTAAGCTGCAGCCCTTCTGGCCACTCGGTACCCGTCTGCTGCCTCTGGAGACCCCTGGGCTAACCAAGGCTGACAGCTTCCCTCAACACTGGTGATCACCAACGGGATCTAAGGTTGCCGCCACGACAGGCACCGACAGCCTTCTGGCCACAACTGCTTGTAACCGCTTCCACAATGGAGGCTTTGAACACGGTCCATTCCCAGTTCCCAGCTCACCCTCACTACATGTTTAGGTTTACCAGGTCTGTCCGGCAGCCTCCCCTGCCATCGGATAATTCACCACCGGTGGTGATAAGTTGACAGCTCTGCTCCTCTCTTCACCCGAGTGTCCAAAACATATGGCTGCAGATCTGATGAAATTACCACAAAGTCGATCATTGATCTATGGCCTAGGGTGTTCTGGAACCAGGTACACTTATGAACACCCCTATGTTCGAACATGGTGTTCATTATGGCCAATCCATGATGAGCACAGTCCAAACAGTCCAGCGGCGGCACCACATTGAGAGAAAAAAGTTAAGAGATAAAAATTAAAAACTTATGAGAGAAAAGAAAATTATGAGGTATAAAACACAATTATGAGAGAAAGACAAAATTACGAGATAAAAAGTCAAAATTAAGAGAGAACTCATGAAATAAAGATGAAAAAATAGAGAAAAAAGTCATGATAAAAATAAAAAAGATAAAGACAAAGAGAGAGAAAAACACAAAATTACGAGATAAAAAGTCAGAATTATGAGAAAAGACAAGTGACATAAAGTCAAAATTATGAGATAAAGTAAATGAAATCAAAAATAAATAAATAATGAGATAAAAAGACAAAATTGAGAAATAAAAAGTTAAAATTAGGAGAAAAAGTCAATGAGATGACAAGAAAATTGTGAGATAGCTACCTTCACACAAAAGTCATAGTAGCGGATTTTTGGTGTGAGCTCTGCTGTTCAATATGACAGAGAAATGGATTGTGAGTTCATTGAGGAGTACATCAGGGGTCCGGTTACACACCATTGTACTCTGTAAAAGCAGGGGGGCGAAGGGGCCTCTGAGGCCAACAGAAAGATTGTGGGTTCAATCCCCGCCCTGGGCAGGACGGAGAAAAGGTGAGGCAAGGTAAAACAAACAACTGTAAAAGGTGAGAGAAACAACTGTAAAAGGCGAGAGACAAACAACTGTAAAAGGAGAGACAAACAACTGTAAAAGGTGAGAGACAAACAACTGTAAAAGGTAAGACAAACAACGTTAAAAGGTGAGAAACAAACAGCTGTAAAAGGTGAGAGACAAACAACTGTAAAAGGTGACAGAGAGAACTGTAAAAGGTGAGAGAGAGAACTGTAAAAGGTGAGAGACAAACAGCTGTAAAAGGTGAGAGACAAACAGCTGTAAAAGGTGAGAGACAACTTTAAAAGGTAAGACAAACAACTGTAAAAGGTGAGACAACCTGACCTCTGTCCTGATTCAGGGCACAAAAAATTATTTCCCCACTTGGCCTCCAAGTTTTCTCATCATCTCCTCCTTCCACTGGTGTACACTCTCTCCGCCGACCGATGCACAGTATGTCACACCATAAAGGCGAGTGTGGCCAGTTTCCAGCCGTCTAGGATAGCTACACTTGTTGCAGGTGTACTGCAACACCGGCCCACAGACTCTGCTCCCGGGCGGCGGCCCCTGTCCTTTAGCCTCAGCCTCGGCCGCCTTCCTCTTCCTGTAGGCTGTGGACCTCGGAATTCTTGGTCCAGGAAGGGGAGGCGGAACAGCAGGAGCAATGAAGCCAGCTGGGAACTGTGCTGGTGGTGGAGGAGGAGGAGGAGAAAGGCTGCCAGATGAGGGTCCAGGCTGCTCCCCATCTGGAGAAGGTGGAGGAGGAGGAGGAGGAAGACCCCTGTGTGAGGGCCCTGGCTGCTCCTCGGGGACGTGGTACTCAAAGGACCGTCCTTGTCCCACTGGTACAGAGGACGGCCCTCTCGCTGGAGCGAGGGCCTGGATGGCGACAGCTGTAGCAGGGACCCCACCAGTTGCCTGCAGCATTACAGCCTGCTGTCCCTCCCTGTGATGCCTGAGGTACCTGAAGACAAACACAGGCCGTCTTTAGGCTCCTCATCCAAAGATAAATCACAGTACAGATTAGAACACATCAATACAGCTTGATGTAAAACTCTCACCACTGAGAAATTGTCCTCTGACTTACCTCAAAGAGCTGAATCTCGGTTTCAGCCATCAACCTCGGGCTGGCCAGCACTTCCTGGGCCAGATTCTGGACATGCTGGTATCCAGGCTGATCATCAGGTCCCTGTATATTCTCTTCCTGAGAAGAAGGGGGGGGCAGGGGCGGAGAAGAGAGGTTGCTGTTGTGAGCAAACAGAGCGCTATGAAACATTAACTACTTTCTGTTTTGTTTTTAACAAAATAAAATTATCCTAATAATAAAATAATATAATAATATTATACCTCAGAGTCTGAGTATGACCGGGCTGCTGTGGATGGGGTAAGGGGCTGGAAGACGGTGGGGTCCTCAGCGTCCTCCGGATGTACCCTCATCATCCTCCTCCTCGAGCGCCTCAATGGCAGCAGCCTCGTCCACAGTGTCAGGGTCCAAGCTGACATCCTCAAGCACTCTGCCTGTCTGCTCATACAGGAACTCCACCCCGATGAGCTCCCCTGTCAGCAAAAACAGAAAGCAAAGTATTCAGTTTGTGCTCCTTTTCCTCATAGTCATGATCTTGGAATAAAGTGTTTTCACATCACACACCTGTGTACTTAGCAGGCTTGGTGTAATCCTTAACCACCTGATGGCCAAACACACTTTGGCTCTTCTGGTTAAGGATGTGCTTGAGGCGTCCACTGTAGGAGTGCAGAGGTCCCGCCTGTCCCTCAGCTGCATCACGTGGTGCAGCTGCTGCTGCACGGTCCTTGTTCCACCTCACCGGTCCATCAACCAGGAACGCCTGGAAGTGCTGAGCATTGGCTCGTGTCCCTGATGTGGCAGGTTTTGGATCACGCGTTAATTTATGTCTTCATGAAATGTAAATACAGAATATATTTGATCACAAGCTGTGAGACACATGCAATTACCTGGGATGAACCGGTTGAGGTGGAGGTGGAAGGACTCAGAAGTCGCCCAGAGTGCGAGATTTCAGCCTTTCAATCACCTCCTTGTCACAGGACAGCCTGCAGAAACACAACACAAACATTATATACTTTGTCGCCCCAAATACATGAAACAGGATGCTCAACACAAACCATATCTGTATATACGTATATACACATATACAGTATGACTTTTGTTTATTTATCATAATTTCTTACTTAATTACGTATGTAAGTATTGCCGGAAATTGGCAGCTGTAGGTGGGGAACAGCTGCCTTAGGATGCCCTGTGACCATCCGGCAACCTTCGACAGCACTCCAGGTACTCAGTGACCATGAGATACCAGCCATTGCTGTCTAGGACCCTCCGGATGGTCCTGTACAGCCCATCCTTTGTCTTGGACCCGTTGCACAAAGGCGGGGGGCATGTCAGCTGCAGGCACCACATCCTGTGTGGCATCCACAGGAACAGCCGACATGGGGAGAAGGGGTCGGGGGACGTGGGAGGCTGATTGTAGATTAGCCGGGGCCGGGGGGTGTTCCATCAGAGCTTCAGCTCATTGGTGAGCTGAGACCTCCCCCAGCTGTCCCTGCAAAACAGCACCTGACCGATCCACTGCTGCTGCTCTGCCTTGAGAGCTGCCCGCCAAGACCCAGGCAGCAGCTGGGGAGACAACAAGAGGAACAAGCTGAGCACTTTAATAACTGAGGACATCACTTTATGAGGGCAGCAGTGACATCTGAGTCCTGATATTTGACTCGCAGCCTTACCTCAGCATGAGCAGCAGGCGATGGGGGAGGGAGGAAAGCTGGCCTGGGCAACCCCTCCTGACCATCTTCCTCTGCTGTCAGCGGGCGGTCAGTGGCTGCAAGTGGCGGGCGGGTGGGCGGGCAGCGGCGGCTGCAGACGCCGGTGATGGAGCTGGTGACCTGACTGTAACGAGGGATGCTGGAGGTTGCAGGAGTTGTTCCAGGTCCTGTGTGGCCTCCAGCAGCTCCTCATCAGTAGGCTCCCCAGCCCCCCTTGGTGCTGCTGAGGTGGGAGGAGGTGGATGCTGATGGAGTGAGAGAGGGGCCTGTACACCTGAGGCTTTCAGAGGAATAAAATGTTTCAGAAACACGAAATAATAAAATTGTTGTGTTAATATTGATTGACAGACACACATAGAGCCCAGCTGCACATGCTGTAAAAGCTACAGGAGCACGCAAGGTGGGTTTGATGAGAGAAAGCGATGAGGAGACAAAATGAGTGAGACAAGCATGCTGCAGCTTGAGGGGTTAATACGGGTAACGACAGGTTACTAGGGGAAGGATGATAGATGAAATGTAAATCCACAGATAAACCTGTGATGTTTTGACAGCTGATTGGACGACAGGTCCACCCAATGAGTCATGTTATGCAAACATTCGGGGCAAATTTGTCCCTTTTTCTATGCCTCGTGGCAAAAAGCACCTAATTCACAAACGCCAGCATGAACAGGTCCCAGGACCCTGTTTTTTGACGACAAGGGGGTAGGTTTCTGAAATTCAGATTTCAGGTCGATTTCTGACTTCAGTTTTTGACCCCGATTTTTGACGACAGGGCCGGGGTGGTTCTCAAATACAGATTTCAGGTAAATTTTTGTTCGATTTCTGACTTCTGTTTTTGAGCCTGTTTTTTGACGACAGGGGGGATGGTTACTCAAATTTAGATTTCAGGTCGATTTTTGGTTGGTTTCAGACTTCAGTTTTTGACCTCAATTTTTCACGACAAGGCGGGGGTGGTTCTCAAATACAGATTTCAGGTCGATTTTTGGTCAATTTCAGACTTCTGTTTTTGACCCTGTTTTTTGACGACGGGGGGGTGGTAATTCAAATTCAGATTTCAGGTCGATTTCTGACTTCAGTTTTTGACCCTGATTTTTCACGACAGGGCCGGGGTGGTGCTCAAATTTAGATTTCAGATCGATGTTTGGTCAATTTCAGACTTCCGTTTTTGACCCTGTTTTTTGACGACGGGGGGGTGGTTATTCAAATTCAGATTTCAGGTCGATTTCAGACTTCAGTTTTTGACCCTGATTTTTCACGACAGGGCCGGGGTGGTTCTCAAATACAGATTTCAGGTCGATTTTTGGTCATTTTCTGACTTCAGTTTTTGACCCTGTTTTTTTTTTACGACAGGGGGGGTGGTTACTCAAATTCAGATTTCAGGTCGATTTCAGACTTCAGTTTTTGACCCCGATTTTTCACGACAGGGCCGGGGTGTTTCTCAAATACAGATTTCAGGTCGATTTTTGGTCAATTTCAGACTTCAGTTTTTGACCCTGTTTTTTTTTGTCGACTGGGGGGATGGTTATTCAAATTAAGATTTCAGGTTGATTTCTGACTTCAGTTTTAGACCCCGATTTTTCACGACAGGGCCCGGGTCGTTCTAAATTACAGATTTCAGGTCGATTTTTGGTCATTTTCTGACTTCAGTTTTTGACACTGTTTTTTGACGAGAGGGGGGGTGGTTACTCAAATTCAGATTTCAGGTCGTTTTCTGACTTCAGTTTTTGACCCTGATTTATCACGACAGGGCCGGGGTGGTTCTCAAATACAGATTTCAGGTCGATTTTTGGTCAATTTCAGACTTCCGTTTTTGACCCTGTTTTTTGACGACAGGGCCGGGGTGGTTACTCAAACTCAGATTTCAGGTCGTTTTCTGACTTCAGTTTTTGACCCTGTTTTTTTTTTGACGACAGGGGGGGTGGTTACTCAAATTCAGATTTCAGGTCGTTTTCTGACTTCAGTTTTTGACCCTGTTTTTTTTTGTCGACAGGGGGGATGGTTATTCAAATTCAGATTTCAGGTTGATTTCTGACTTCAGTTTTAGACCCTGATTTTTCACGACAGGGCCGGGGTGGTTCTCAAATACAGATTTCAGGTCGATTTTTGGTCATTTTCTGACTTCAGTTTTTGACCCTGTTTTCTATTTGACGACAGGGGGGGTGGTTACTCAAATTCAGATTTCAGGTCGTTTTCTGACTTCAGTTTTTGACCCTGATTTTTCACGACATGGCCGGGGTGGTTCTAAAATACAGATTTCAGGTCGATTTTTTGTAATTTTCTGACTTCAGTTTTTGACCCTGTTTTTTTTTTGACGACAGGGGGGGTGGTTACTCAAATTCAGATTTCAGGTCGTTTTCTGACTTCAGTTTTTGACCCTGTTTTTTTTTTGACGACAGGGGGGGTGGTTACTCAAATTCAGATTTCAGGTCGTTTTCTGACTTCAGTTTTTGACCCTGTTTTTTTTTGTCGACAGGGGGGATGGTTATTCAAATTCAGATTTCAGGTTGATTTCTGACTTCAGTTTTAGACCCCGATTTTTCACGACAGGGCCCGGGTCGTTCTAAATTACAGATTTCAGGTCGATTTTCGGTCATTTTCAGACTTCAGTTTTTGACACTGTTTTTTGACGAGAGGGGGGGTGGTTACTCAAATTCAGATTTCAGGTCGATTTCAGACTTCAGTTTTTGACCCCGATTGTTCATGACAGGGCCAGGGTGTTTCTCAAATACAGATTTCAGGTCGATTTTCGGTCATTTTCAGACTTCAGTTTTTGACACTGTTTTTTGACGAGAGGGGGGGTGGTTACTCAAATTCAGATTTCAGGTCGATTTCAGACTTCAGTTTTTGACCCCGATTGTTCATGACAGGGCCGGGGTGGTTCTAAAATACAGATTTCAGGTCGATTTTTTGTAATTTTCTGACTTCAGTTTTTGACCCTGTTTTTTTTTTGACGACAGGGGGGGTGGTTACTCAAATTCAGATTTCAGGTCGTTTTCTGACTTCAGTTTTTGACCCTGATTTTTCACGACAGGGCCGGGGTGTTTCTCAAATACAGATTTCAGGTCGATTTTTGGTAAATTTCAGACTTCCGTTTTTGACCCTGTTTTTTGACGACAGGGGGCGTGGTTAATCAAATTCAGATTTCAGGTCGATTTCTGACTTCAGTTTTTGACCCCGATTTTTCACGACAGGGCCGGGGTGGTTCTCAAATACAGATTTCAGGTCGATTTTTGGTCATTTTCTGACTTCAGTTTGTGACCCAGTTTTTTTTTTGATGACAGGGGGGGTGGTTACTCAAATTCAGATTTCAGGTCGATTTCTGACTTCAGTTTTTGACCCTGATTTTTCACGACAGGGCCCAGGTGGTTCTAAAATACAGATTTCAGGTCGATTTTTGGTAATTTTCTGACTTCAGTTTTTGACCCTGTTTTTTTTGGACGACAGGGGGGGCGGTTACTCAAATTCAGATTTCAGGTCGATTTCTGGTTGATTTCAGACTTCAGTTTTTGACCTCAATTTTTCACGACAGGGCCGGGGTGTCTCTCAAATACAGATTTCAGGTCGATTTTCGGTAATTTTCAGACTTCAGTTTTTGACACTGTTTTTTGACGAGAGGGGGGGTGGTTACTCAAATTCAGATTTCAGGTCGTTTTCTGACTTCAGTTTTTGACCCTGTTTTTTTTTGTCGACAGGGGGGATGGTTATTCAAATTCAGATTTCAGGTTGATTTCTGACTTCAGTTTTAGACCCTGATTTTTCACGACAGGGCCGGGGTGGTTCTCAAATACAGATTTCAGGTCGATTTTTGGTCATTTTCTGACTTCAGTTTTTGACCCTGTTTTCTATTTGACGACAGGGGGGGTGGTTACTCAAATTCAGATTTCAGGTCATTTTCTGACTTCAGTTTTTGACCCTGATTTTTCACGACAGGGCCGGGGTGGTTCTAAAATACAGATTTCAGGTCGATTTTTTGTAATTTTCTGACTTCAGTTTTTGACCCTGTTTTTTTTTTGACGACAGGGGGGGTGGTTACTCAAATTCAGATTTCAGGTCGTTTTCTGACTTCAGTTTTTGACCCTGATTTTTCACGACAGGGCCGGGGTGTTTCTCAAATACAGATTTCAGGTCGATTTTTGGTCAATTTCAGACTTCCGTTTTTGACACTGTTTTTTGACGAGAGGGGGGGTGGTTACTCAAATTCAGATTTCAGGTCGTTTTCTGACTTCAGTTTTTGACCCTGTTTTTTTTTTGACGACAGGGGGGGTGGTTACTCAAATTCAGATTTCAGGTCGTTTTCTGACTTCAGTTTTTGACCCTGTTTTTTTTTGTCGACAGGGGGGATGGTTATTCAAATTCAGATTTCAGGTTGATTTCTGACTTCAGTTTTAGACCCCGATTTTTCACGACAGGGCCCGGGTCGTTCTAAATTACAGATTTCAGGTCGATTTTCGGTCATTTTCAGACTTCAGTTTTTGACACTGTTTTTTGACGAGAGGGGGGGTGGTTACTCAAATTCAGATTTCAGGTCGATTTCAGACTTCAGTTTTTGACCCCGATTGTTCATGACAGGGCCGGGGTGTTTCTCAAATACAGATTTCAGGTCGATTTTCGGTCATTTTCAGACTTCAGTTTTTGACACTGTTTTTTGACGAGAGGGGGGGTGGTTACTCAAATTCAGATTTCAGGTCGATTTCAGACTTCAGTTTTTGACCCCGATTGTTCATGACAGGGCCGGGGTGGTTCTAAAATACAGATTTCAGGTCGATTTTTTGTAATTTTCTGACTTCAGTTTTTGACCCTGTTTTTTTTTTGACGACAGGGGGGGTGGTTACTCAAATTCAGATTTCAGGTCGTTTTCTGACTTCAGTTTTTGACCCTGATTTTCACGACAGGGCCGGGGTGTTTCTCAAATACAGATTTCAGGTCGATTTTTGGTAAATTTCAGACTTCCGTTTTTGACCCTGTTTTTTGACGACAGGGGGGGTGGTTAATCAAATTCAGATTTCAGGTCGATTTCTGACTTCAGTTTTAGACCCCGATTTTTCACGACAGGGCCCGGGTCGTTCTAAATTACAGATTTCAGGTCGATTTTTGGTCATTTTCTGACTTCAGTTTTTGACACTGTTTTTTGACGAGAGGGGGGGTGGTTACTCAAATTCAGATTTCAGGTCGTTTTCTGACTTCAGTTTTTGACCCTTATTTATCACGACAGGGCCGGGGTGGTTCTAAAATACAGATTTCAGGTCGATTTTTGGTAATTTTCTGACTTCAGTTTTTGACCCTGTTTTTTGACGACAGGGGGGGCGGTTACTCAAATTCAGATTTCAGGTCGATTTCTGGTTGATTTCAGACTTCAGTTTTTGACCTCAATTTTTCACGACAGGGCCGGGGTGTCTCTCAAATACAGATTTCAGGTCGATTTTCGGTAATTTTCAGACTTCCGTTTTTGACACTGCTTTTTGACGACAGGGGGGGTGGTTACTCAAATTCAGATTTCAGGTCGATTTCTGACTTCAGTTTTTGACACTGTTTTTTGACGACAGGGCCGGGGTGGTTACTCAAATTCAGTTTCAGGTCGATTTCAGACTTCAGTTTTTGACCCTGATTTTTCACGACAGGGCCGGGGTGGTTCTCAAATACAGATTTCAGGTCGATTTTTGGTCATTTTCTGACTTCCGTTTTTGACCCTGTTTTTTATTTGACGACAGGGGGGGTGGTTACTCAAATTCAGATTTCAGGTCGATTTCTGACTTCAGTTTTTGACCCTGATTTTTCACGACAGGGCCGGGGTGTTTCTCAAATACAGATTTCAGGTCGATTTTTGGTCAATTTCAGACTTCCGTTTTTGACCCTGTTTTTTGACGACAGGGGGGGTGGTTATTCAAATTCAGATTTCAGGTCGATTTCTGACTTCAGTTTTTGACCCCGATTTTTCACGACAGGGCCGGGGTGGTTCTCAAATACAGATTTCAGGTCGATTTTTGGTCATTTTCTGACTTCAGTTTGTGACCCTGTTTTTTTTTGACGACAGGGGGGGTGGTTACTCAAATTCAGATTTCAGGTCGTTTTCTGACTTCAGTTTTTGACCCTGATTTTTCACGACAGGGCCGGGGTGTTTCTCAAATACAGATTTCAGGTCGATTTTTGGTCAATTTCAGACTTCCGTTTTTGACCCTGTTTTTTGACGACAGGGGGGGTGGTTATTCAAATTCCGATTTCAGGTCGATTTCTGACTTCAGTTTTTGACCCCGATTTTTTACGACAGGGCCGGGGTGTCTCTCAAATACAGATTTCAGGTCGATTTTTGGTAATTTTCTGAGGTCAGTTTTTGACACTGTTTTTTGACGACAGGGGGGGTGGTTACTCAAATTCAGATTTCAGGTCGATTTCTGACTTCAGTTTTTGACCCCGACTTTTCACGACAGGGCCGGGGTGGTTCTCAAATACAGATTTCAGGTCGATTTTTGGTCATTTTCTGACTTCAATTTTTGACCCTGTTTTTTTTTTGACGACAGGGGGGGTGGTTACTCAAATTCAGATTTCA
This sequence comes from Semicossyphus pulcher, assembly GCF_022749685.1. Classification (NCBI taxonomy): domain Eukaryota; kingdom Metazoa; phylum Chordata; class Actinopteri; order Labriformes; family Labridae; genus Semicossyphus; species Semicossyphus pulcher. The sequence continues at coordinate 18,891,030 of NW_027211637.1, forward strand.
GGTCGTTTTCTGACTTCAGTTTTTGACCCTGATTTTTCACGACAGGGCCGGGGTGGTTCTCAAATACAGATTTCAGGTCGATTTTTGGTCATTTTCTGACTTCAGTTTTTGACCCTGATTTTTCACGACAGGGCCCAGGTGGTTCTAAAATACAGATTTCAGGTCGATTTTTGGTAATTTTCTGACTTCAGTTTTTGACCCTGTTTTTTTTTGACGACAAGGGGGGCCGTTACTCAAATTCAGATTTGAGGTCGATTTCTGGTTGATTTCAGACTTCAGTTTTTGACCTCAATTTTTCACGACAGGGCCGGGGTGTCTCTCAAATACAGATTTCAGGTCGATTTTCGGTCATTTTCTGACGTCAGTTGTTGACACTGCTTTTTGACGACAGGGGGGGTGGTTACTCAAATTCAGATTTCAGGTCGATTTCTGACTTCAGTTTTTGACACTGTTTTTTGACGACAGGGGGGGTGGTTATTCAAATTCAGTTTCAGGTCGATTTCAGACTTCAGTTTTAGACCCCGATTTTTCACGACAGGGCCCCGGTCGTTCTCAAATACAGATTTCAGGTCGATTTTTGGTCATTTTCTGACTTCAGTTTTTGACCCTGTTTTCTATTTGACGACAGGGGGGGGTGGTTACTCAAATTCAGATTTCAGGTCGTTTTCTGACTTCAGTTTTTGACCCTGATTTTTCACGACAGGGCCGGGGTGTTTCTCAAATACAGATTTCAGGTCGATTTTCGGTAATTTTCAGACTTCCGTTTTTGACACTGCTTTTTGACGACAGGGGGGGTGGTTACTCAAATTCAGATTTCAGGTCGATTTCTGGTTGATTTCAGACTTCAGTTTTTGACCTCAATTTTTCACGACAGGGCCGGGGTGTCTCTCAAATACAGATTTCAGGTCGATTTTCGGTAATTTTCAGACTTCCGTTTTTGACACTGCTTTTTGACGACAGGGGGGGTGGTTACTCAAATTCAGATTTCAGGTCGATTTCTGACTTCAGTTTTTGACACTGTTTTTTGACGACAGGGGGGGTGGTTACTCAAATTCAGTTTCAGGTCGATTTCAGACTTCAGTTTTTGACCCTGATTTTTCACGACAGGGCCGGGGTGTTTCTCAAATACAGATTTCAGGTCGATTTTTGGTCAATTTGAGACTTCCGTTTTTGACCCTGTTTTTTGACGACAGGGGGGGTGGTTATTCAAATTCAGATTTCAGGTCGATTTCTGACTTCAGTTTTTGACCCCGATTTTTCACGACAGGGCCGGGGTGGTTCTCAAATACAGATTTCAGGTCGATTTTTGGTCATTTTCTGACTTCAGTTTGTGACCCTGTTTTTTTTTGACGACAGGGGGGGTGGTTACTCAAATTCAGATTTCAGGTCGTTTTCTGACTTCAGTTTTTGACCCTGATTTTTCACGACAGGGCCGGGGTGTTTCTCAAATACAGATTTCAGGTCGATTTTTGGTCAATTTCAGACTTCAGTTTTTGACCCTGTTTTTTGACGACAGGGGGGGTGGTTATTCAAATTCCGATTTCAGGTCGATTTCTGACTTCAGTTTTTGACCCCGATTTTTAACGACAGGGCCGGGGTGTCTCTCAAATATAGATTTCAGGTCGATTTTTGGTAATTTTCTGACGTCAGTTTTTGACACTGTTTTTTGACGACAGGGGGGGTGGTTACTCAAATTCAGATTTCAGGTCGATTTCTGACTTCAGTTTTTGACCCCGACTTTTCACGACAGGGCCGGGGTGGTTCTCAAATACACATTTCAGGTCGATTTTTGGTCATTTTCTGACTTCAATTTTTGACCCTGTTTTTTTTTTGACGACAGGGGGGGTGGTTACTCAAATTTAGATTTCAGGTCGTTTTCTGACTTCAGTTTTTGACCCTGTTTTTTGACAACAGGGGGGGTGGTTACTCAAATTCAGATTTCAGGTCGATTTCAGACTTCAGTTTTTGACCCCGATTTTTCACGACAGGGCCGGGGTGGTTCTCAAATACAGATTTCAGGTCGATTTTTGGTCATTTTCTGACTTCAGTTTTTGACACTGTTTTTTGACGAGAGGGGGGGTGGTTACTCAAATTCAGATTTCAGGTCGTTTTCTGACTTCAGTTTTTGACAATGTTTTTTTTTTGACGACAGGGGGGGTGGTTATTCAAATTCAGTTTCAGGTCGATTTCAGACTTCAATTTTTGACCCCGATTTTTCACGACAGGGCCGGGGTGTTTCTCAAATACAGATTTCAGGTCGATTTTTGGTCATTTTCTGACCTCAGATATTGACCCTGTTTTTTTTTTGACGACAGGGGGGGTGGTTACTCAAATTCAGTTCCTGGTCGATTTCAGACTTCAGTGTTTGACCTCAATTTTTCACGACAGGGCCGGGGTGGTTCTCAAATACAGATTTCAGGTCGATTTTTGGTCAATTTCAGACTTCCGTTTTTGACCCTGTTTTTTGACGACAGGGGGGGTGGTTACTCAAATTCAGATTTCAGGTCGATTTCTGACTTCAGTTTTTGGCCCCGACTTTTCACGACAGGGCCGGGGTGGTTCTCAAATACAGATTTCAGGTCGATTTTTGGTCATTTTCTGACTTCAATTTTTGACCCTGTTTTTTTTTTGACGACAGGGGGGGTGGTTACTCAAATTTAGATTTCAGGTCGTTTTCTGACTTCAGTTTTTGACCCTGATTTTTCACGACAGGGCCGGGGTGTTTCTCAAATACAGATTTCAGGTCGATTTTTGGTCAATTTCAGACTTCCGTTTTTGACCCTGTTTTTTGACGACAGGGGGGGTGGTTATTCAAATTCAGATTTCAGGTCGATTTCTGACTTCAGTTTTTGACCCCGATTTTTCACGACAGGGCCGGGGTGTTTCTCAAATACAGATTTCAGGTCGATTTTTGGTCAATTTCAGACTTCCGTTTTTGACCCTGTTTTTTGACGACAGGGGGGGTGGTTATTCAAATTCCGATTTCAGGTCGATTTCTGACTTCAGTTTTTCACCCCGATTTTTTACGACAGGGCCGGGGTGTCTCTCAAATACAGATTTCAGGTCGATTTTCGGTAATTTTCTGACTTCAGTTTTTGACACTGTTTTTTGACGACAGGGGGGGTGGTTACTCAAATTCAGATTTCAGGTCGATTTCTGACTTCAGTTTTTGACCCCGACTTTTCACGACAGGGCCGGGGTGTTTCTCAAATACAGATTTCAGGTCGATTTTTGGTCAATTTCAGACTTCAGTTTGTGACCCAGTTTTTTTTTTGATGACAGGGGGGGTGGTTACTCAAATTCAGATTTCAGGTCGATTTCTGACTTCAGTTTTTGACCCTGATTTTTCACGACAGGGCCCAGGTGGTTCTAAAATACAGATTTCAGGTCGATTTTTGGTAATTTTCTGACTTCAGTTTTTGACCCTGTTTTTTTTTTACGACAGGGGGGGCGGTTACTCAAATTCAGATTTGAGGTCGATTTCTGGTTGATTTCAGACTTCAGTTTTTGACCTCAATTTTTCACGACAGGGCCGGGGTGTCTCTCAAATACAGATTTCAGGTCGATTTTCGGTAATTTTCTGACTTCAGTTTTTGACACTGCTTTTGACGACAGGGGGGGTGGTTACTCAAATTCAGATTTCAGGTCGATTTCTGACTTCAGTTTTTGACCCCGACTTTTCACGACAGGGCCGGGGTGGTTCTCAAATACAGATTTCAGGTCGATTTTTGGTCATTTTCTGACTTCAATTTTTGACCCTGTTTTTTTTTTGACGACAGGGGGGGTGGTTACTCAAATTTAGATTTCAGGTCGTTTTCTGACTTCAGTTTTTGACCCTGTTTTTTGACAACAGGGGGGGTGGTTATTCAAATTCAGATTTCAGGTCGATTTCAGACTTCAGTTTTTGACTCCGATTTTTCACGACAGGGCCGGGGTGGTTCTCAAATACAGATTTCAGGTCGATTTTTGGTCATTTTCTGACTTCAGTTTTTGACCCTGTTTTCTATTTGATGACAGGGGGGGTGGTTACTCAAATTCAGATTTCAGGTCGTTTTCTGACTTCAGTTTTTGACAATGTTTTTTTTTTGACGACAGGGGGGGTGGTTATTCAAATTCAGTTTCAGGTCGATTTCAGACTTCAATTTTTGACCCCGATTTTTCACGACAGGGCCGGGGTGTTTCTCAAATACAGATTTCAGGTCGATTTTTGGTCATTTTCTGACCTCAGTTATTGACCCTGTTTTTTTTTTGACGACAGGGGGGGTGGTTACTCAAATTCAGTTCCTGGTCGATTTCAGACTTCAGTGTTTGACCTCAATTTTTCACGACAGGGCCGGGGTGGTTCTCAAATACAGATTTCAGGTCGATTTTTGGTCATTTTCTGACTTCAGTTTTTGACCCTGTTTTTTATTTGACGACAGGGGGGGTGGTTACTCAAATTCAGATTTCAGGTCGATTTCTGACTTCAGTTTTTGACCCTGATTTTTCACGACAGGGCCGGGGTGTTTCTCAAATACAGATTTCAGGTCGATTTTTGGTCAATTTCAGACTTCCGTTTTTGACCCTGTTTTTTGACGACAGGGGGGGTGGTTACTCAAATTCAGATTTCAGGTCGATTTCTGACTTCAGTTTTTGGCCCCGACTTTTCACGACAGGGCCGGGGTGGTTCTCAAATACAGATTTCAGGTCGATTTTTGGTCATTTTCTGACTTCAATTTTTGACCCTGTTTTTTTTTTGACGACAGGGGGGGTGGTTACTCAAATTTAGATTTCAGGTCGTTTTCTGACTTCAGTTTTTGACCCTGATTTTTCACGACAGGGCCGGGGTGTTTCTCAAATACAGATTTCAGGTCGATTTTTGGTAATTTTCTGACTTCAGTTTTTGACCCTGTTTTTTTTTGACGACAGGGGGGGCGGTTACTCAAATTCAGATTTCAGGTCGATTTTTGGTTGATTTCAGACTTCAGTTTTTGACCTCAATTTTTCACGACAGGGCCGGGGTGTCTCTCAAATACAGATTTCAGGTCGATTTTCGGTAATTTTCTGACGTCAGTTTTTGACACTGTTTTTTGACGACAGGGGGGGTGGTTCTCAAATTCAGATTTCAGGTCGTTTTCTGACTTCAGTTTTTGACCCTGATTTTTCACGACAGGGCCGGGGTAGTTCTCAAATACAGATTTCAGGTCGATTTTTGGTCATTTTCTGACTTCAGATTTTGACCCTGTTTTTTTTTTGACGACAGGGGGGGTGGTTACTCAAATTTAGATTTCAGGTCGTTTTCTGACTTCAGTTTTTGACCCTGTTTTTTGACAACAGGGGGGGTGTTTCTCAAATACAGATTTCAGGTCGATTTTCGGTAATTTTCTGACGTCAGTTTTTGACACTGTTTTTTGACGACAGGGGGGATGGTTATTCAAATTCAGATTTCAGGTTGATTTCTGACTTCAGTTTTAGACCCCGATTTTTCACGACAGGGCCCGGGTCGTTCTAAATTACAGATTTCAGGTCGATTTTCGGTCATTTTCAGACTTCAGTTTTTGACACTGTTTTTTGACGAGAGGGGGGGTGGTTACTCAAATTCAGATTTCAGGTTGATTTTTGGTCATTTTCTGACTTCAGTTTTTGACCCTGTTTTTTTTTTGACGACAGGGGGGGTGGTTACTCAAATTCAGATTTCAGGTCGTTTTCTGACTTCAGTTTTTGACCCTGATTTTTCACGACAGGGCCGGGGTGTTTCTCAAATACAGATTTCAGGTCGATTTTTGGTCATTTTCAGACTTCCGTTTTTGACCCTGTTTTTTTTTGACGACAGGGGGGGCGGTTACTCAAATTCAGATTTCAGGTCGATTTTTGGTTGATTTCAGACTTCAGTTTTTTGACAATAGGGGGGGTGGTTATTTAAATTCAGATTTCAGGTCGATTTCAGACTTCAGTTTTTGACCCCTATTTTTCACGACAGGGCCGAGGTGGTTTTCAAATACAGATTTCAGGTTGATTTTTGGTCATTTTCTGACTTCAGTTTTTGACCCTGTTTTTTTTTGACGACAGGGGGGCGGTTACTCAAATTCAGATTTCAGGTCAATTTCTGACTTCAGTTTTTGACCCTGTTTTTTTTTGACGACAGGGGGGCGGTTACTCAAATTCAGATTTCAGGTCGATTTCTGACTTCAGTTTTTGACCCTGTTTTTTTTTGACGACAGGGGGGCGGTTACTCAAATTCAGATTTCAGGTCGTTTTCTGACTTCAGTTTATGACCCTGATTTTTCACGACAGGGCCGGGGTGTTTCTCAAATACAGATTTCAGGTCGATTTTTGGTCAATTTCAGACTTCCGTTTTTGACCCTGTTTTTTGATGACAGGGGGGGTGGTTAATCAAATTCAGATTTCAGGTCGATTTCTGACTTCAATTTTTGACCCTGTTTTTTTTTTGACGACAGGGGGGGTGGTTACTCAAATTTAGATTTCAGGTCGTTTTCTGACTTCAGTTTTTGACCCTGTTTTTTGACAACAGGGGGGGTGGTTACTCAAATTCAGATTTCAGGTCGATTTCAGACTTCAGTTTTTGACCCCGATTTTTCACGACAGGGCCGGGGTGGTTCTCAAATACAGATTTCAGGTCGATTTTTGGTCATTTTCTGACTTCAGTTTTTGACACTGTTTTTTGACGAGAGGGGGGGTGGTTACTCAAATTCAGATTTCAGGTCGTTTTCTGACTTCAGTTTTTGACAATGTTTTTTTTTTGACGACAGGGGGGGTGGTTATTCAAATTCAGTTTCAGGTCGATTTCAGACTTCAATTTTTGACCCCGATTTTTCACGACAGGGCCGGGGTGTTTCTCAAATACAGATTTCAGGTCGATTTTTGGTCATTTTCTGACTTCAGTTTTTGACCCTGTTTTTTATTTGACGACAGGGGGGGTGGTTACTCAAATTCAGATTTCAGGTCGATTTCTGACTTCAGTTTTTGACCCTGATTTTTCACGACAGGGCCGGGGTGTTTCTCAAATACAGATTTCAGGTCGATTTTTGGTCAATTTCAGACTTCCGTTTTTGACCCTGTTTTTTGACGACAGGGGGGGTGGTTACTCAAATTCAGATTTCAGGTCGATTTCTGACTTCAGTTTTTGGCCCCGACTTTTCACGACAGGGCCGGGGTGGTTCTCAAATACAGATTTCAGGTCGATTTTTGGTCATTTTCTGACTTCAATTTTTGACCCTGTTTTTTTTTTGACGACAGGGGGGGTGGTTACTCAAATTTAGATTTCAGGTCGTTTTCTGACTTCAGTTTTTGACCCTGATTTTTCACGACAGGGCCGGGGTGTTTCTCAAATACAGATTTCAGGTCGATTTTTGGTCAATTTCAGACTTCCGTTTTTGACCCTGTTTTTTGACGACAGGGGGGGTGGTTATTCAAATTCCGATTTCAGGTCGATTTCTGACTTCAGTTTTTCACCCCGATTTTTTACGACAGGGCCGGGGTGTTTCTCAAATACAGATTTCAGGTCGATTTTCGGTAATTTTCTGACTTCAGTTTTTGACACTGTTTTTTGACGACAGGGGGGGTGGTTACTCAAATTCAGATTTCAGGTCGATTTCTGACTTCAGTTTTTGACCCCGACTTTTCACGACAGGGCCGGGGTGGTTCTCAAATACAGATTTCAGGTCGATTTTTGGTCATTTTCTGACTTCAATTTTTGACCCTGTTTTTTTTTTGACGACAGGGGGGGTGGTTACTCAAATTTAGATTTCAGGTCGTTTTCTGACTTCAGTTTTTGACCCTGTTTTTTGACAACAGGGGGGGTGGTTATTCAAATTCAGATTTCAGGTCGATTTCAGACTTCAGTTTTTGACTCCGATTTTTCACGACAGGGCCGGGGTGGTTCTCAAATACAGATTTCAGGTCGATTTTTGGTCATTTTCTGACTTCAGTTTTTGACCCTGTTTTCTATTTGATGACAGGGGGGGTGGTTACTCAAATTCAGATTTCAGGTCGTTTTCTGACTTCAGTTTTTGACCCCGATTTTTCACGACAGGGCCGGGGTGGTTCTCAAATTTAGATTTCAGGTCAATGTTTGGTCAATTTCAGACTTCAGTTTTTGACCCTGTTTTTTGACGACAGGGGGGGTGGTTATTCAAATTCAGTTTCAGGTCGATTTCAGACTTCAGTTTTTGACCCCGATTTTTCACGACAGGGCCGGGGTGTTTCTCAAATTCAGATTTCAGGTCGTTTTCTGACTTCAGTCTTTGACCCTGTTTTTTTTTGTCGATAGGGGGGATGGTTATTCAAATTCAGATTTCAGGTCGATTTCTGACTTCAGTTTTAGACCCCGATTTTTCACGACAGGGCCCGGGTCGTTCTAAATTACAGATTTCAGGTCGATTTTCGGTCATTTTCAGACTTCAGTTTTTGACCCTGTTTTCTATTTGACGACAGGGGGGGTGGTTACTCAAATTCAGATTTCAGGTCGTTTTCTGACTTCAGTTTTTCACCCTGATTTTTCACGACAGGGCCGGGGTGGTTCTAAAATACAGATTTCAGGTCGATTTTTGGTCATTTTCTGACTTCAGTTTTTGACCCTGTTTTTTTTTTGACGACAGGGGGGGGTGGTTACTCAAATTCAGATTTCAGGTCGTTTTCTGACTTCAGTTTTTGACCCTGATTTTTCACGACAGGGCCGGGGTGTTTCTCAAATACAGATTTCAGGTCGATTTTTGGTCAATTTCAGACTTCAGTTTGTGACCCAGTTTTTTTTTTGATGACAGGGGGGGTGGTTACTCAAATTCAGATTTCAGGTCGATTTCTGACTTCAGTTTTTGACCCTGATTTTTCACGACAGGGCCCAGGTGGTTCTAAAATACAGATTTCAGGTCGATTTTTGGTAATTTTCTGACTTCAGTTTTTGACCCTGTTTTTTTTTTACGACAGGGGGGGCGGTTACTCAAATTCAGATTTGAGGTCGATTTCTGGTTGATTTCAGACTTCAGTTTTTGACCTCAATTTTTCACGACAGGGCCGGGGTGGTTCTCAAATACAGATTTCAGGTCGATTTTTGGTAATTTTCTGACCTCAGTTATTGACCCTGTTTTTTTTTTGACGACAGGGGGGGTGGTTACTCAAATTCAGTTCCTGGTCGATTTCAGACTTCAGTGTTTGACCTCAATTTTTCACGACAGGGCCGGGGTGGTTCTCAAATACAGATTTCAGGTCGATTTTTGGTCATTTTCTGACTTCAGTTTTTGACCCTGTTTTTTATTTGACGACAGGGGGGGTGGTTACTCAAATTCAGATTTCAGGTCGATTTCTGACTTCAGTTTTTGGCCCCGACTTTTCACGACAGGGCCGGGGTGGTTCTCAAATACAGATTTCAGGTCGATTTTTGGTCATTTTCTGACTTCAATTTTTGACCCTGTTTTTTTTTTGACGACAGGGGGGGTGGTTACTCAAATTTAGATTTCAGGTCGTTTTCTGACTTCAGTTTTTGACCCTGATTTTTCACGACAGGGCCGGGGTGTTTCTCAAATACAGATTTCAGGTCGATTTTTGGTCAATTTCAGACTTCCGTTTTTGACCCTGTTTTTTGACGACAGGGGGGGTGGTTATTCAAATTCAGATTTCAGGTCGATTTCTGACTTCAGTTTTTGACCCCGATTTTTCACGACAGGGCCGGGGTGTTTCTCAAATACAGATTTCAGGTCGATTTTTGGTCAATTTCAGACTTCCGTTTTTGACCCTGTTTTTTGACGACAGGGGGGGTGGTTATTCAAATTCCGATTTCAGGTCGATTTCTGACTTCAGTTTTTCACCCCGATTTTTTACGACAGGGCCGGGGTGTCTCTCAAATACAGATTTCAGGTCGATTTTCGGTAATTTTCTGACTTCAGTTTTTGACACTGTTTTTTGACGACAGGGGGGGTGGTTACTCAAATTCAGATTTCAGGTCGATTTCTGACTTCAGTTTTTGACCCCGACTTTTCACGACAGGGCCGGGGTGGTTCTCAAATACAGATTTCAGGTCGATTTTTGGTCATTTTCTGACTTCAATTTTTGACCCTGTTTTTTTTTTGACGACAGGGGGGGTGGTTACTCAAATTTAGATTTCAGGTCGTTTTCTGACTTCAGTTTTTGACCCTGTTTTTTGACAACAGGGGGGGTGGTTATTCAAATTCAGATTTCAGGTCGATTTCAGACTTCAGTTTTTGACTCCGATTTTTCACGACAGGGCCGGGGTGGTTCTCAAATACAGATTTCAGGTCGATTTTTGGTCATTTTCTGACTTCAGTTTTTGACCCTGTTTTCTATTTGATGACAGGGGGGGTGGTTACTCAAATTCAGATTTCAGGTCGTTTTCTGACTTCAGTTTTTGACCCCGATTTTTCACGACAGGGCCGGGGTGGTTCTCAAATTTAGATTTCAGGTCAATGTTTGGTCAATTTCAGACTTCAGTTTTTGACCCTGTTTTTTGACGACAGGGGGGGTGGTTATTCAAATTCAGTTTCAGGTCGATTTCAGACTTCAGTTTTTGACCCCGATTTTTCACGACAGGGCCGGGGTGTTTCTCAAATTCAGATTTCAGGTCGTTTTCTGACTTCAGTCTTTGACCCTGATTTTTCACGACAGGGCCGGGGTGTTTCTCAAATACAGATTTCAGGTCGATTTTTGGTCAATTTCAGACTTCAGTTTTTGACCCTGTTTTCTATTTGACGACAGGGGGGGTGGTTACTCAAATTCAGATTTCAGGTCGTTTTCTGACTTCAGTCTTTGACCCTGTTTTTTTTTGTCGATAGGGGGGATGGTTATTCAAATTCAGATTTCAGGTCGATTTCTGACTTCAGTTTTAGACCCCGATTTTTCACGACAGGGCCCGGGTCGTTCTAAATTACAGATTTCAGGTCGATTTTCGGTCATTTTCAGACTTCAGTTTTTGACCCTGTTTTCTATTTGACGACAGGGGGGGTGGTTACTCAAATTCAGATTTCAGGTCGATTTCTGACTTCAGTTTTTGACCCCGACTTTTCACGACAGGGCCGGGGTGGTTCTCAAATACAGATTTCAGGTCGATTTTTGGTCATTTTCTGACTTCAATTTTTGACCCTGTTTTTTTTTTGACGACAGGGGGGGGTGGTTACTCAAATTTAGATTTCAGGTCGTTTTCTGACTTCAGTTTTTGACCCTGTTTTTTGACAACAGGGGGGGTGGTTATTCAAATTCAGATTTCAGGTCGATTTCAGACTTCAGTTTTTGACTCCGATTTTTCACGACAGGGCCGGGGTGGTTCTCAAATACAGATTTCAGGTCGATTTTTGGTCATTTTCTGACTTCAGTTTTTGACCCTGTTTTCTATTTGATGACAGGGGGGGTGGTTACTCAAATTCAGATTTCAGGTCGTTTTCTGACTTCAGTTTTTGACAATGTTTTTTTTTTGACGACAGGGGGGGTGGTTATTCAAATTCAGTTTCAGGTCGATTTCAGACTTCAATTTTTGACCCCGATTTTTCACGACAGGGCCGGGGTGTTTCTCAAATACAGATTTCAGGTCGATTTTTGGTCATTTTCTGACCTCAGTTATTGACCCTGTTTTTTTTTTGACGACAGGGGGGGTGGTTACTCAAATTCAGTTCCTGGTCGATTTCAGACTTCAGTGTTTGACCTCAATTTTTCACGACAGGGCCGGGGTGGTTCTCAAATACAGATTTCAGGTCGATTTTTGGTCATTTTCTGACTTCAGTTTTTGACCCTGTTTTTTATTTGACGACAGGGGGGGTGGTTACTCAAATTCAGATTTCAGGTCGATTTCTGACTTCAGTTTTTGGCCCCGACTTTTCACGACAGGGCCGGGGTGGTTCTCAAATACAGATTTCAGGTCGATTTTTGGTCATTTTCTGACTTCAATTTTTGACCCTGTTTTTTTTTTGACGACAGGGGGGGTGGTTACTCAAATTTAGATTTCAGGTCGTTTTCTGACTTCAGTTTTTGACCCTGATTTTTCACGACAGGGCCGGGGTGTTTCTCAAATACAGATTTCAGGTCGATTTTTGGTCAATTTCAGACTTCCGTTTTTGACCCTGTTTTTTGACGACAGGGGGGGTGGTTATTCAAATTCAGATTTCAGGTCGATTTCTGACTTCAGTTTTTGACCCCGATTTTTCACGACAGGGCCGGGGTGTTTCTCAAATACAGATTTCAGGTCGATTTTTGGTCAATTTCAGACTTCCGTTTTTGACCCTGTTTTTTGACGACAGGGGGGGTGGTTATTCAAATTCCGATTTCAGGTCGATTTCTGACTTCAGTTTTTCACCCCGATTTTTTACGACAGGGCCGGGGTGTCTCTCAAATACAGATTTCAGGTCGATTTTCGGTAATTTTCTGACTTCAGTTTTTGACACTGTTTTTTGACGACAGGGGGGGTGGTTACTCAAATTCAGATTTCAGGTCGATTTCTGACTTCAGTTTTTGACCCCGACTTTTCACGACAGGGCCGGGGTGGTTCTCAAATACAGATTTCAGGTCGATTTTTGGTCATTTTCTGACTTCAATTTTTGACCCTGTTTTTTTTTTGACGACAGGGGGGGTGGTTACTCAAATTTAGATTTCAGGTCGTTTTCTGACTTCAGTTTTTGACCCTGTTTTTTGACAACAGGGGGGGTGGTTATTCAAATTCAGATTTCAGGTCGATTTCAGACTTCAGTTTTTGACTCCGATTTTTCACGACAGGGCCGGGGTGGTTCTCAAATACAGATTTCAGGTCGATTTTTGGTCATTTTCTGACTTCAGTTTTTGACCCTGTTTTCTATTTGATGACAGGGGGGGTGGTTACTCAAATTCAGATTTCAGGTCGTTTTCTGACTTCAGTTTTTGACCCCGATTTTTCACGACAGGGCCGGGGTGGTTCTCAAATTTAGATTTCAGGTCAATGTTTGGTCAATTTCAGACTTCAGTTTTTGACCCTGTTTTTTGACGACAGGGGGGGTGGTTATTCAAATTCAGTTTCAGGTCGATTTCAGACTTCAGTTTTTGACTCCGATTTTTCACGACAGGGCCGGGGTGGTTCTAAAATACAGATTTCAGGTCGATTTTTGGTCATTTTCTGACTTCAGTTTTTGACCCTGTTTTTTTTTTGACGACAGGGGGGGGTGGTTACTCAAATTCAGATTTCAGGTCGTTTTCTGACTTCAGTTTTTGACCCTGATTTTTCACGACAGGGCCGGGGTGTTTCTCAAATACAGATTTCAGGTCGATTTTTGGTCAATTTCAGACTTCAGTTTTTGACCCTGTTTTTTGACAACAGGGGGGGTGGTTATTCAAATTCAGATTTCAGGTCGATTTCAGACTTCAGTTTTTGACTCCGATTTTTCACGACAGGGCCGGGGTGGTTCTCAAATACAGATTTCAGGTCGATTTTTGGTCATTTTCTGACTTCAGTTTTTGACCCTGTTTTCTATTTGATGACAGGGGGGGTGGTTACTCAAATTCAGATTTCAGGTCGTTTTCTGACTTCAGTTTTTGACAATGTTTTTTTTTTGACGACAGGGGGGGTGGTTATTCAAATTCAGTTTCAGGTCGATTTCAGACTTCAATTTTTGACCCCGATTTTTCACGACAGGGCCGGGGTGTTTCTCAAATACAGATTTCAGGTCGATTTTTGGTCATTTTCTGACCTCAGTTATTGACCCTGTTTTTTTTTTGACGACAGGGGGGGTGGTTACTCAAATTCAGTTCCTGGTCGATTTCAGACTTCAGTGTTTGACCTCAATTTTTCACGACAGGGCCGGGGTGGTTCTCAAATACAGATTTCAGGTCGATTTTTGGTCATTTTCTGACTTCAGTTTTTGACCCTGTTTTTTATTTGACGACAGGGGGGGTGGTTACTCAAATTCAGATTTCAGGTCGATTTCTGACTTCAGTTTTTGGCCCCGACTTTTCACGACAGGGCCGGGGTGGTTCTCAAATACAGATTTCAGGTCGATTTTTGGTCATTTTCTGACTTCAATTTTTGACCCTGTTTTTTTTTTGACGACAGGGGGGGTGGTTACTCAAATTTAGATTTCAGGTCGTTTTCTGACTTCAGTTTTTGACCCTGATTTTTCACGACAGGGCCGGGGTGTTTCTCAAATACAGATTTCAGGTCGATTTTTGGTCAATTTCAGACTTCCGTTTTTGACCCTGTTTTTTGACGACAGGGGGGGTGGTTATTCAAATTCCGATTTCAGGTCGATTTCTGACTTCAGTTTTTCACCCCGATTTTTTACGACAGGGCCGGGGTGTCTCTCAAATACAGATTTCAGGTCGATTTTCGGTAATTTTCTGACTTCAGTTTTTGACACTGTTTTTTGACGACAGGGGGGGTGGTTACTCAAATTCAGATTTCAGGTCGATTTCTGACTTCAGTTTTTGACCCCGACTTTTCACGACAGGGCCGGGGTGGTTCTCAAATACAGATTTCAGGTCGATTTTTGGTCATTTTCTGACTTCAATTTTTGACCCTGTTTTTTTTTTGACGACAGGGGGGGTGGTTACTCAAATTTAGATTTCAGGTCGTTTTCTGACTTCAGTTTTTGACCCTGTTTTTTGACAACAGGGGGGGTGGTTATTCAAATTCAGATTTCAGGTCGATTTCAGACTTCAGTTTTTGACTCCGATTTTTCACGACAGGGCCGGGGTGGTTCTCAAATACAGATTTCAGGTCGATTTTTGGTCATTTTCTGACTTCAGTTTTTGACCCTGTTTTCTATTTGATGACAGGGGGGGTGGTTACTCAAATTCAGATTTCAGGTCGTTTTCTGACTTCAGTTTTTGACCCCGATTTTTCACGACAGGGCCGGGGTGGTTCTCAAATTTAGATTTCAGGTCAATGTTTGGTCAATTTCAGACTTCAGTTTTTGACCCTGTTTTTTGACGACAGGGGGGGTGGTTATTCAAATTCAGTTTCAGGTCGATTTCAGACTTCAGTTTTTGACTCCGATTTTTCACGACAGGGCCGGGGTGGTTCTAAAATACAGATTTCAGGTCGATTTTTGGTCATTTTCTGACTTCAGTTTTTGACCCTGTTTTTTTTTTGACGACAGGGGGGGGTGGTTACTCAAATTCAGATTTCAGGTCGTTTTCTGACTTCAGTTTTTGACCCTGATTTTTCACGACAGGGCCGGGGTGTTTCTCAAATACAGATTTCAGGTCGATTTTTGGTCAATTTCAGACTTCAGTTTGTGACCCAGTTTTTTTTTTGATGACAGGGGGGGTGGTTACTCAAATTCAGATTTCAGGTCGATTTCTGACTTCAGTTTTTGACCCTGATTTTTCACGACAGGGCCCAGGTGGTTCTAAAATACAGATTTCAGGTCGATTTTTGGTAATTTTCTGACTTCAGTTTTTGACCCTGTTTTTTTTTTACGACAGGGGGGGCGGTTACTCAAATTCAGATTTGAGGTCGATTTCTGGTTGATTTCAGACTTCAGTTTTTGACCTCAATTTTTCACGACAGGGCCGGGGTGTCTCTCAAATACAGATTTCAGGTCGATTTTCGGTAATTTTCTGACTTCAGTTTTTGACACTGCTTTTTGACGACAGGGGGGGTGGTTACTCAAATTCAGATTTCAGGTCGATTTCTGACTTCAGTTTTTGACCCCGACTTTTCACGACAGGGCCGGGGTGGTTCTCAAATACAGATTTCAGGTCGATTTTTGGTCATTTTCTGACTTCAATTTTTGACCCTGTTTTTTTTTTGACGACAGGGGGGGGTGGTTACTCAAATTTAGATTTCAGGTCGTTTTCTGACTTCAGTTTTTGACCCTGTTTTCTATTTGATGACAGGGGGGGTGGTTACTCAAATTCAGATTTCAGGTCGTTTTCTGACTTCAGTTTTTGACAATGTTTTTTTTTTGACGACAGGGGGGGTGGTTATTCAAATTCAGTTTCAGGTCGATTTCAGACTTCAATTTTTGACCCCGATTTTTCACGACAGGGCCGGGGTGTTTCTCAAATACAGATTTCAGGTCGATTTTTGGTCATTTTCTGACCTCAGTTATTGACCCTGTTTTTTTTTTGACGACGGGGGGGGTGGTTACTCAAATTCAGTTCCTGGTCGATTTCAGACTTCAGTGTTTGACCTCAATTTTTCACGACAGGGCCGGGGTGGTTCTCAAATACAGATTTCAGGTCGATTTTTGGTCATTTTCTGACTTCAGTTTTTGACCCTGTTTTTTATTTGACGACAGGGGGGGTGGTTACTCAAATTCAGATTTCAGGTCGATTTCTGACTTCAGTTTTTGGCCCCGACTTTTCACGACAGGGCCGGGGTGGTTCTCAAATACAGATTTCAGGTCGATTTTTGGTCATTTTCTGACTTCAATTTTTGACCCTGTTTTTTTTTTGACGACAGGGGGGGTGGTTACTCAAATTTATATTTCAGGTCGTTTTCTGACTTCAGTTTTTGACCCTGATTTTTCACGACAGGGCCGGGGTGTTTCTCAAATACAGATTTCAGGTCGATTTTTGGTCAATTTCAGACTTCCGTTTTTGACCCTGTTTTTTGACGACAGGGGGGGTGGTTATTCAAATTCAGATTTCAGGTCGATTTCTGACTTCAGTTTTTGACCCCGATTTTTCACGACAGGGCCGGGGTGTTTCTCAAATACAGATTTCAGGTCGATTTTTGGTCAATTTCAGACTTCCGTTTTTGACCCTGTTTTTTGACGACAGGGGGGGTGGTTATTCAAATTCCGATTTCAGGTCGATTTCTGACTTCAGTTTTTCACCCCGATTTTTTACGACAGGGCCGGGGTGTCTCTCAAATACAGATTTCAGGTCGATTTTCGGTAATTTTCTGACTTCAGTTTTTGACACTGTTTTTTGACGACAGGGGGGGTGGTTACTCAAATTCAGATTTCAGGTCGATTTCTGACTTCAGTTTTTGACCCCGACTTTTCACGACAGGGCCGGGGTGGTTCTCAAATACAGATTTCAGGTCGATTTTTGGTCATTTTCTGACTTCAATTTTTGACCCTGTTTTTTTTTTGACGACAGGGGGGGTGGTTACTCAAATTTAGATTTCAGGTCGTTTTCTGACTTCAGTTTTTGACCCTGTTTTTTGACAACAGGGGGGGTGGTTATTCAAATTCAGATTTCAGGTCGATTTCAGACTTCAGTTTTTGACTCCGATTTTTCACGACAGGGCCGGGGTGGTTCTCAAATACAGATTTCAGGTCGATTTTTGGTCATTTTCTGACTTCAGTTTTTGACCCTGTTTTCTAGTTGATGACAGGGGGGGTGGTTACTCAAATTCAGATTTCAGGTCGTTTTCTGACTTCAGTTTTTGACCCCGATTTTTCACGACAGGGCCGGGGTGGTTCTCAAATTTAGATTTCAGGTCAATGTTTGGTCAATTTCAGACTTCAGTTTTTGACCCTGTTTTTTGACGACAGGGGGGGTGGTTATTCAAATTCAGTTTCAGGTCGATTTCAGACTTCAGTTTTTGACCCCGATTTTTCACGACAGGGCCGGGGTGTTTCTCAAATTCAGATTTCAGGTCGTTTTCTGACTTCAGTCTTTGACCCTGTTTTTTTTTGTCGATAGGGGGGATGGTTATTCAAATTCAGATTTCAGGTCGATTTCTGACTTCAGTTTTAGACCCCGATTTTTCACGACAGGGCCCGGGTCGTTCTAAATTACAGATTTCAGGTCGATTTTCGGTCATTTTCAGACTTCAGTTTTTGACCCTGTTTTCTATTTGACGACAGGGGGGGTGGTTACTCAAATTCAGATTTCAGGTCGTTTTCTGACTTCAGTTTTTCACCCTGATTTTTCACGACAGGGCCGGGGTGGTTCTAAAATACAGATTTCAGGTCGATTTTTGGTCATTTTCTGACTTCAGTTTTTGACCCTGTTTTTTTTTTGACGACAGGGGGGGTGGTTACTCAAATTCAGATTTCAGGTCGTTTTCTGACTTCAGTTTTTGACCCTGATTTTTCACGACAGGGCCGGGGTGTTTCTCAAATACAGATTTCAGGTCGATTTTTGGTCAATTTCAGACTTCAGTTTGTGACCCAGTTTTTTTTTTGATGACAGGGGGGGTGGTTACTCAAATTCAGATTTCAGGTCGATTTCTGACTTCAGTTTTTGACCCTGATTTTTCACGACAGGGCCCAGGTGGTTCTAAAATACAGATTTCAGGTCGATTTTTGGTAATTTTCTGACTTCAGTTTTTGACCCTGTTTTTTTTTTACGACAGGGGGGGCGGTTACTCAAATTCAGATTTGAGGTCGATTTCTGGTTGATTTCAGACTTCAGTTTTTGACCTCAATTTTTCACGACAGGGCCGGGGTGTCTCTCAAATACAGATTTCAGGTCGATTTTCGGTAATTTTCTGACTTCAGTTTTTGACACTGCTTTTTGACGACAGGGGGGGTGGTTACTCAAATTCAGATTTCAGGTCGATTTCTGACTTCAGTTTTTGACCCCGACTTTTCACGACAGGGCCGGGGTGGTTCTCAAATACAGATTTCAGGTCGATTTTTGGTCATTTTCTGACTTCAATTTTTGACCCTGTTTTTTTTTTGACGACAGGGGGGGTGGTTACTCAAATTTAGATTTCAGGTCGTTTTCTGACTTCAGTTTTTGACCCTGTTTTTTGACAACAGGGGGGGTGGTTATTCAAATTCAGATTTCAGGTCGATTTCAGACTTCAGTTTTTGACTCCGATTTTTCACGACAGGGCCGGGGTGGTTCTCAAATACAGATTTCAGGTCGATTTTTGGTCATTTTCTGACTTCAGTTTTTGACCCTGTTTTCTATTTGATGACAGGGGGGGTGGTTACTCAAATTCAGATTTCAGGTCGTTTTCTGACTTCAGTTTTTGACAATGTTTTTTTTTTGACGACAGGGGGGGTGGTTATTCAAATTCAGTTTCAGGTCGATTTCAGACTTCAATTTTTGACCCCGATTTTTCACGACAGGGCCGGGGTGTTTCTCAAATACAGATTTCAGGTCGATTTTTGGTCATTTTCTGACCTCAGTTATTGACCCTGTTTTTTTTTTGACGACAGGGGGGGTGGTTACTCAAATTCAGTTCCTGGTCGATTTCAGACTTCAGTGTTTGACCTCAATTTTTCACGACAGGGCCGGGGTGGTTCTCAAATACAGATTTCAGGTCGATTTTTGGTCATTTTCTGACTTCAGTTTTTGACCCTGTTTTTTATTTGACGACAGGGGGGGTGGTTACTCAAATTCAGATTTCAGGTCGATTTCTGACTTCAGTTTTTGACCCTGATTTTTCACGACAGGGCCGGGGTGTTTCTCAAATACAGATTTCAGGTCGATTTTTGGTCAATTTCAGACTTCCGTTTTTGACCCTGTTTTTTGACGACAGGGGGGGTGGTTACTCAAATTCAGATTTCAGGTCGATTTCTGACTTCAGTTTTTGGCCCCGACTTTTCACGACAGGGCCGGGGTGGTTCTCAAATACAGATTTCAGGTCGATTTTTGGTCATTTTCTGACTTCAATTTTTGACCCTGTTTTTTTTTTGACGACAGGGGGGGTGGTTACTCAAATTTAGATTTCAGGTCGTTTTCTGACTTCAGTTTTTGACCCTGATTTTTCACGACAGGGCCGGGGTGTTTCTCAAATACAGATTTCAGGTCGATTTTTGGTAATTTTCTGACTTCAGTTTTTGACCCTGTTTTTTTTTGACGACAGGGGGGGCGGTTACTCAAATTCAGATTTCAGGTCGATTTTTGGTTGATTTCAGACTTCAGTTTTTGACCTCAATTTTTCACGACAGGGCCGGGGTGTCTCTCAAATACAGATTTCAGGTCGATTTTCGGTAATTTTCTGACGTCAGTTTTTGACACTGTTTTTTGACGACAGGGGGGGTGGTTCTCAAATTCAGATTTCAGGTCGTTTTCTGACTTCAGTTTTTGACCCTGATTTTTCACGACAGGGCCGGGGTAGTTCTCAAATACAGATTTCAGGTCGATTTTTGGTCATTTTCTGACTTCAGATTTTGACCCTGTTTTTTTTTTGACGACAGGGGGGGTGGTTACTCAAATTTAGATTTCAGGTCGTTTTCTGACTTCAGTTTTTGACCCTGTTTTTTGACAACAGGGGGGGTGTTTCTCAAATACAGATTTCAGGTCGATTTTCGGTAATTTTCTGACGTCAGTTTTTGACACTGTTTTTTGACGACAGGGGGGATGGTTATTCAAATTCAGATTTCAGGTTGATTTCTGACTTCAGTTTTAGACCCCGATTTTTCACGACAGGGCCCGGGTCGTTCTAAATTACAGATTTCAGGTCGATTTTCGGTCATTTTCAGACTTCAGTTTTTGACACTGTTTTTTGACGAGAGGGGGGGTGGTTACTCAAATTCAGATTTCAGGTTGATTTTTGGTCATTTTCTGACTTCAGTTTTTGACCCTGTTTTTTTTTTGACGACAGGGGGGGTGGTTACTCAAATTCAGATTTCAGGTCGTTTTCTGACTTCAGTTTTTGACCCTGATTTTTCACGACAGGGCCGGGGTGTTTCTCAAATACAGATTTCAGGTCGATTTTTGGTCATTTTCAGACTTCCGTTTTTGACCCTGTTTTTTTTTGACGACAGGGGGGGCGGTTACTCAAATTCAGATTTCAGGTCGATTTTTGGTTGATTTCAGACTTCAGTTTTTTGACAATAGGGGGGGTGGTTATTTAAATTCAGATTTCAGGTCGATTTCAGACTTCAGTTTTTGACCCCTATTTTTCACGACAGGGCCGAGGTGGTTTTCAAATACAGATTTCAGGTTGATTTTTGGTCATTTTCTGACTTCAGTTTTTGACCCTGTTTTTTTTTGACGACAGGGGGGCGGTTACTCAAATTCAGATTTCAGGTCAATTTCTGACTTCAGTTTTTGACCCTGTTTTTTTTTGACGACAGGGGGGCGGTTACTCAAATTCAGATTTCAGGTCGATTTCTGACTTCAGTTTTTGACCCTGTTTTTTTTTGACGACAGGGGGGCGGTTACTCAAATTCAGATTTCAGGTCGTTTTCTGACTTCAGTTTATGACCCTGATTTTTCACGACAGGGCCGGGGTGTTTCTCAAATACAGATTTCAGGTCGATTTTTGGTCAATTTCAGACTTCCGTTTTTGACCCTGTTTTTTGATGACAGGGGGGGTGGTTAATCAAATTCAGATTTCAGGTCGATTTCTGACTTCAGTTTTTGACCCCGATTTTTCACGATAGGGCCGGGGTGTTTCTCAAATACAGATTTCAGGTCGATTTTCGGTAATTTTCTGACGTCAGTTTTTGACACTGTTTTTTGACGACAGGGGGGGTGGTTACTCAAATTGAGATTTCAGGTCGATTTCTGACTTCAGTTTTTGACCCCGACTTTTCACGACAGGGCCGGGGTGGTTCTAAAATACAGATTTCAGGTCGATTTTTGGTAATTTTCTGACTTCAGTTTTTGACCCTGTTTTTTTTTGACGACAGGGGGGGCGGTTACTCAAATTCAGATTTCAGGTCGATTTTTGGTTGATTTCAGACTTCAGTTTTTGACCTCAATTTTTCACGACAGGGCCGGGGTGTCTCTCAAATACAGATTTCAGGTCGATTTTCGGTAATTTTCTGACGTCAGTTTTTGACACTGTTTTTTGACGACAGGGGGGGTGGTTCTCAAATTCAGATTTCAGGTCGTTTTCTGACTTCAGTTTTTGACCCTGATTTTTCACGACAGGGCCGGGGTGGTTCTCAAATTTAGATTTCAGGTCGATTTTTGGTCAATTTCAGACTTCAGTTTTTTGACAATAGGGGGGGTGGTTATTCAAATTCAGATTTCAGGTCGATTTCAGACTTCAGTTTTTGACCCCGATTTTTCACGACAGGGCCGGGGTGGTTCTCAAATACAGATTTCAGGTCGATTTTTGGTCATTTTCTGACTTCAGTTTTTGACCCTGTTTTTTTTTTGACGACAGGGGGGGTGGTTACTCAAATTCAGATTTCAGGTCGTTTTCTGACTTCAGTTTTTGACCCTGTTTTTTTTTGTCGACAGGGGGGATGGTTATTCAAATTCAGATTTCAGGTCGTTTTCTGACTTCAGTTTTTGACCCTGTTTTTTTTTGTCGACAGGGGGGATGGTTATTCAAATTCAGATTTCAGGTCGTTTTCTGACTTCAGTTTTTGACCCTGATTTTTCACGACAGGCCCGGAGTGTTTCTCAAATACAGATTTCAGGTCGATTTTTGGTCATTTTCAGACTTCAGTTTTTGACCCTGTTTTTTGACGACAGGGGGGGTGGTTATTCAAATTCAGATTTCAGGTCGATTTCTGACTTCAGTTTTTGACCCCGATTTTTCACGACAGGGCCAGGGTGGTTCTCAAATACAGATTTCAGGTCGATTTTTGGTCATTTTCTGACTTCAGTTTTTGACCCTGTTTTTTTTTGTCGACAGGGGGGATGGTTATTCAAATTCAGATTTCAGGTTGATTTCTGACTTCAGTTTTAGACCCTGATTTTTCACGACAGGGCCGGGGTGGTTCTCAAATACAGATTTCAGGTCGATTTTTGGTCATTTTCTGACTTCAGTTTTTGACCCTGTTTTCTATTTGACGACAGGGGGGGTGGTTACTCAAATTCAGATTTCAGGTCGTTTTCTGACTTCAGTTTTTGACCCTGATTTTTCACGACAGGCCCGGGGTGTTTCTCAAATACAGATTTCAGGTCGATTTTTGGTCATTTTCAGACTTCAGTTTTTGACACGGTTTTTTGACGACAGGGGGGGTGGTTACTCAAATTCAGATTTCAGGTCGATTTCAGACTTCAGTTTTTGACCCCGATTTTTCACGACAGGGCCGGGGTGTTTCTCAAATACAGATTTCAGGTCGATTTTTGGTCAATTTCAGACTTCAGTTTTTGACCCTGTTTTTTTTTGTCGACAGGGGGGATGGTTATTCAAATTCAGATTTCAGGTTGATTCCTGACTTCAGTTTTAGACCCCGATTTTTCACGACAGGGCCCGGGTCGTTCTAAATTACAGATTCCAGGTCGATTTTTGGTCATTTTCTGACTTCAGTTTTTGACCCTGTTTTTTTTTTTGACAACAGGGGGGTTGGTTACTCAAATTCAGATTTCAGGTCGATTTCTGACTTCAGTTTTTGACCCCGATTTTTCACGACAGGGCCGGGGTGTTTCTCAAATACAGATTTCAGGTCGATTTTTGGTCATTTTCTGACTTCAGTTTTTGACCCTGTTTTTTTTTTGACGACAGGGGGGGTGGTTACTCAAATTCAGATTTCATGTCGATTTCAGACTTCAGTTTTTGACCCCGATTGTTCATGACAGGGCCGGGGTGGTTCTCAAATACAGATTTCAGGTCGATTTTTGGTCATTTTCTGACTTCAGTTTTTGACCCTGTTTTTTGACTACAGGGGGGGTGGTTATTCAAATTCAGATTTCAGGTCGATTTCTGACTTCAGTTTTTGACCCCGATTTT
Source organism: Semicossyphus pulcher (assembly GCF_022749685.1). Lineage (NCBI taxonomy): Eukaryota > Metazoa > Chordata > Actinopteri > Labriformes > Labridae > Semicossyphus > Semicossyphus pulcher. The sequence continues at coordinate 18,914,488 of NW_027211637.1, forward strand.
TCACGACAGGGGGGGCAGTTACTCAAATTCAGATTTCAGGTCGTTTTCTGACTTCAGTTTTTGACCCTGATTTTTCACGACAGGGCCGGGGTGGTTCTCAAATTCAGATTTCAGGTCGATTTTTGGTCATTTTCTGACTTCAGTTTTTGACCCTGTTTTTTGACGACAGGGGGGGTGGTTATTCAAATTCAGATCTCAGGTCGATTTCTGACTTCAGTTTTTGACCCCGATTTTTCACGACAGGGGGGGCAGTTACTCAAATTCAGATTTCAGGTCGTTTTCTGACTTCAGTTTTTGACACTGCTTTTTGACGACAGGGGGGGTGGTTACTCAAATTCAGATTTCAGGTCGATTTCTGACTTCAGTTTTTGACACTGTTTTTTGACGACAGGGGGGGTGGTTATTCAAATTCAGTTTCAGGTCGATTTCAGACTTCAGTTTTAGACCCCGATTTTTCACGACAGGGCCCGGGTCGTTCTAAATTACAGATTTCAGGTCGATTTTCGGTCATTTTCAGACTTCAGTTTTTGACCCTGTTTTTTGACGACAGGGGGGGTGGTTACTCAAATTCAGATTCCAGGTTGATTTCAGACTTCAGTTTTTGACCCCGATTGTTCATGACAGGGCCGGGGTGGTTCTCAAATACAGATTTCAGGTCGATTTTTGGTCATTTTCTGACTTCAGTTTTTGACCCTGTTTTCTATTTGACGACAGGGGGGGGTGGTTACTCAAATTCAGATTTCAGGTCGTTTTCTGACTTCAGTTTTTGACCCTGTTTTTTTTTTGACGACAGGGGGGGTGGTTACTCAAATTCAGATTTCAGGTCGTTTTCTGACTTCAGTTTTTGACCCTGTTTTTTTTTGTCGACAGGGGGGATGGTTTTTCAAATTCAGATTTCAGGTTGATTTCTGACTTCAGTTTTAGACCCCGATTTTTCACGACAGGGCCCGGGTCGTTCTAAATTACAGATTTCAGGTCGATTTTCGGTCATTTTCAGACTTCAGTTTTTGACACTGTTTTTTGACGAGAGGGGGGGTGGTTACTCAAATTCAGATTTCAGGTTGATTTCAGACTTCAGTTTTTGACCCCGATTGTTCATGACAGGGCCGGGGTGGTTCTAAAATACAGATTTCAGGTCGATTTTTGGTCATTTTCTGACTTCAGTTTTTGACCCTGTTTTCTATTTGACGACAGGGGGGGTGGTTACTCAAATTCAGATTTCAGGTCGTTTTCTGACTTCAGTTTTTGACCCTGATTTTTCACGACAGGGCCGGGGTGTTTCTCAAATACAGATTTCAGGTCGATTTTTGGTCAATTTCAGACTTCCGTTTTTGACCCTGTTTTTTGACGACAGGGGGGGTGGTTACTCAAATTCAGATTTCAGGTCGTTTTCTGACTTCAGTTTTTGACCCTGATTTTTCACGACAGGCCCGGGGTGTTTCTCAAATACAGATTTCAGGTCGATTTTTGGTCATTTTCAGACTTCAGTTTTTGACACGGTTTTTTGACGACAGGGGGGGTGGTTACTCAAATTCAGATTTCAGGTCGATTTCAGACTTCAGTTTTTGACCCCGATTTTTCACGACAGGGCCGGGGTGTTTCTCAAATACAGATTTCAGGTCGATTTTTGGTCAATTTCAGACTTCAGTTTTTGACCCTGTTTTTTTTTGTCGACAGGGGGGATGGTTATTCAAATTCAGATTTCAGGTTGATTCCTGACTTCAGTTTTAGACCCCGATTTTTCACGACAGGGCCCGGGTCGTTCTAAATTACAGATTTCAGGTCGATTTTTGGTCATTTTCTGACTTCAGTTTTTGACCCTGTTTTTTTTTTTGACAACAGGGGGGTTGGTTACTCAAATTCAGATTTCAGGTCGATTTCTGACTTCAGTTTTTGACCCCGATTTTTCACGACAGGGCCGGGGTGTTTCTCAAATACAGATTTCAGGTCGATTTTTGGTCATTTTCTGACTTCAGTTTTTGACCCTGTTTTTTTTTTGACGACAGGGGGGGTGGTTACTCAAATTCAGATTTCATGTCGATTTCAGACTTCAGTTTTTGACCCCGATTGTTCATGACAGGGCCGGGGTGGTTCTCAAATACAGATTTCAGGTCGATTTTTGGTCATTTTCTGACTTCAGTTTTTGACCCTGTTTTTTGACTACAGGGGGGGTGGTTATTCAAATTCAGATTTCAGGTCGATTTCTGACTTCAGTTTTTGACCCCGATTTTTCACGACAGGGGGGGCAGTTACTCAAATTCAGATTTCAGGTCGTTTTCTGACTTCAGTTTTTGACCCTGATTTTTCACGACAGGGCCGGGGTGGTTCTCAAATTCAGATTTCAGGTCGATTTTTGGTCATTTTCTGACTTCAGTTTTTGACCCTGTTTTTTGACGACAGGGGGGGTGGTTATTCAAATTCAGATCTCAGGTCGATTTCTGACTTCAGTTTTTGACCCCGATTTTTCACGACAGGGGGGGCAGTTACTCAAATTCAGATTTCAGGTCGTTTTCTGACTTCAGTTTTTGACACTGCTTTTTGACGACAGGGGGGGTGGTTACTCAAATTCAGATTTCAGGTCGATTTCTGACTTCAGTTTTTGACACTGTTTTTTGACGACAGGGGGGGTGGTTATTCAAATTCAGTTTCAGGTCGATTTCAGACTTCAGTTTTAGACCCCGATTTTTCACGACAGGGCCCGGGTCGTTCTAAATTACAGATTTCAGGTCGATTTTCGGTCATTTTCAGACTTCAGTTTTTGACCCTGTTTTTTGACGACAGGGGGGGTGGTTACTCAAATTCAGATTCCAGGTTGATTTCAGACTTCAGTTTTTGACCCCGATTGTTCATGACAGGGCCGGGGTGGTTCTCAAATACAGATTTCAGGTCGATTTTTGGTCATTTTCTGACTTCAGTTTTTGACCCTGTTTTCTATTTGACGACAGGGGGGGGTGGTTACTCAAATTCAGATTTCAGGTCGTTTTCTGACTTCAGTTTTTGACCCTGATTTTTCACGACAGGCCCGGAGTGTTTCTCAAATACAGATTTCAGGTCGATTTTTGGTCAATTTCAGACTTCCGTTTTTGACCCTGTTTTTTGACGACAGGGCAGGGGTGGTTACTCAAATTCAGATTTCAGGTCGTTTTCTGACTTCAGTTTTTGACCCTGTTTTTTTTTTGACGACAGGGGGGGTGGTTACTCAAATTCAGATTTCAGGTCGTTTTCTGACTTCAGTTTTTGACCCTGTTTTTTTTTGTCGACAGGGGGGATGGTTTTTCAAATTCAGATTTCAGGTTGATTTCTGACTTCAGTTTTAGACCCCGATTTTTCACGACAGGGCCCGGGTCGTTCTAAATTACAGATTTCAGGTCGATTTTCGGTCATTTTCAGACTTCAGTTTTTGACACTGTTTTTTGACGAGAGGGGGGGTGGTTACTCAAATTCAGATTTCAGGTTGATTTCAGACTTCAGTTTTTGACCCCGATTGTTCATGACAGGGCCGGGGTGGTTCTCAAATACAGATTTCAGGTCGATTTTTGGTCATTTTCTGACTTCAGTTTTTGACCCTGTTTTCTATTTGACGACAGGGGGGGTGGTTACTCAAATTCAGATTTCAGGTCGTTTTCTGACTTCAGTTTTTGACCCTGATTTTTCACGACAGGGCCGGGGTGGTTCTAAAATACAGATTTCAGGTCGATTTTTGGTCATTTTCTGACTTCAGTTTTTGACCCTGTTTTTTTTTTGACGACAGGGGGGGTGGTTACTCAAATTCAGATTTCAGGTCGTTTTCTGACTTCAGTTTTTGACCCTGATTTTTCACGACAGGGCCGGGGTGTTTCTCAAATACAGATTTCAGGTCGATTTTTGGTCAATTTCAGACTTCCGTTTTTGACCCTGTTTTTTGACGACAGGGGGGGTGGTTACTCAAATTCAGATTTCAGGTCGTTTTCTGACTTCAGTTTTTGACCCTGATTTTTCACGACAGGCCCGGGTTGTTTCTCAAATACAGATTTCAGGTCGATTTTTGGTCATTTTCAGACTTCAGTTTTTGACACGGTTTTCTATTTGACGACAGGGGGGGTGGTTACTCAAATTCAGATTTCAGGTCGTTTTCTGACTTCAGTTTTTGACCCTGTTTTTTTTTTGACGACAGGGGGGGTGGTTATTCAAATTCAGTTTCAGGTCGATTTCTGACTTCAATTTTTGACCCCGATTTTTCACGACAGGGCCGGGGTGTTTCTCAAATACAGATTTCAGGTCGATTTTTGGTCATTTTCTGACTTCAGTTTTTGACCCTGTTTTTTATTTGACGACAGGGGGGGTGGTTACTCAAATTCAGATTTCAGGTCGATTTCTGACTTCAGTTTTTGACCCTGATTTTTCACGACAGGGCCGGGGTGTTTCTCAAATACAGATTTCAGGTCGATTTTTGGTCAATTTCAGACTTCCGTTTTTGACCCTGTTTTTTGACGACAGGGGGGGTGGTTATTCAAATTCAGATTTCAGGTCGATTTCTGACTTCAGTTTTTGACCCCGATTTTTCACGACAGGGCCGGGGTGGTTCTCAAATACAGATTTCAGGTCGATTTTTGGTCATTTTCTGACTTCAGTTTTTGACCCTGTTTTTTTTTGACGACAGGGGGGCGGTTACTCAAATTCAGATTTCAGGTCGATTTCTGACTTCAGTTTTTGACCCCGATTTTTCACGACAGGGCCGGGGTGGTTCTCAAATACAGATTTCAGGTCGATTTTTGGTCATTTTCTGACTTCAGTTTGTGACCCTGTTTATTTTTGACGACAGGGGGGGTGGTTACTCAAATTCAGATTTCAGGTCGTTTTCTGACTTCAGTTTTTGACCCTGATTTTTCACGACAGGGCCGGGGTGTTTCTCAAATACAGATTTCAGGTCGATTTTTGGTCAATTTCAGACTTCCGTTTTTGACCCTGTTTTTTGACGACAGGGGGGGTGGTTATTCAAATTCCGATTTCAGGTCGATTTCTGACTTCAGTTTTTGACCCCGATTTTTTACGACAGGGCCGGGGTGTCTCTCAAATTCAGTTTCAGGTCGATTTCAGACTTCAGTTTTTGACCCCGATTTTTCACGACAGGGCCGGGGTGGTTCTCAAATACAGATTTCAGGTCGATTTTTGGTCATTTTCTGACTTCAGTTTGTGACCCTGTTTATTTTTGACGACAGGGGGGGTGGTTACTCAAATTCAGATTTCAGGTCGTTTTCTGACTTCAGTTTTTGACCCTGATTTTTCACGACAGGGCCGGGGTGTTTCTCAAATTCAGATTTCAGGTCGATATTTGGTCATTTTCAGACTTCAGTTTTTGACACTGTTTTTTGACGACAGGGGGGGTGGTTACTCAAATTCAGATTTCAGGTCGTTTTCTGACTTCAGTTTTTGACCCTGTTTTTTTTTGACGACAGGGGGGCGGTTACTCAAATTCAGATTTCAGGTCGATTTCTGACTTCAGTTTTTGACCCTGATTTTTCACGACAGGGCCGGGGTGGTTCTCAAATACAGATTTCAGGTCGATTTTTCGTCATTTTCTGACTTCAGTTTGTGACCCTGTTTTTTTTTGACGACAGGGGGGGTGGTTACTCAAATTCAGATTTCAGGTCGTTTTCTGACTTCAGTTTTTGACCCTGATTTTTCACGACAGGGCCGGGGTGTTTCTCAAATACAGATTTCAGGTCGATTTTTGGTCAATTTCAGACTTCCGTTTTTGACCCTGTTTTTTGACGACAGGGGGGGTGGTTATTCAAATTCCGATTTCAGGTCGATTTCTGACTTCAGTTTTTGACCCCGATTTTTTACGACAGGGCCGGGGTGTCTCTCAAATTCAGTTTCAGGTCGATTTCAGACTTCAGTTTTTGACCCCGATTTTTCACGACAGGGCCGGGGTGTTTCTCAAATTCAGATTTCAGGTCGATATTTGGTCATTTTCAGACTTCAGTTTTTGACACTGTTTTTTGACGACAGGGGGGGTGGTTACTCAAATTCAGATTTCAGGTCGTTTTCTGACTTCAGTTTTTGACACTGTTTTTTTTTGTCGATAGGGGGGATGGTTATTCAAATTCAGATTTCAGGTTGATTTCTGACTTCAGTTTTAGACCCCGATTTTTCACGACAGGGCCCGGGTCGTTCTAAATTACAGATTTCAGGTCGATTTTCGGTCATTTTCAGACTTCAGTTTTTGACACTGTTTTTTGACGAGAGGGGGGGTGGTTACTCAAATTCAGATTTCAGGTTGATTTCAGACTTCAGTTTTTGACCCCGATTGTTCATGACAGGGCCGGGGTGGTTCTCAAATACAGATTTCAGGTCGATTTTTGGTCATTTTCTGACTTCAGTTTTTGACCCTGTTTTCTATTTGACGACAGGGGGGGTGGTTACTCAAATTCAGATTTCAGGTCGTTTTCTGACTTCAGTTTTTGACCCTGATTTTTCACGACAGGGCCGGGGTGGTTCTAAAATACAGATTTCAGGTCGATTTTTGGTCATTTTCTGACTTCAGTTTTTGACCCTGTTTTTTTTTGACGACAGGGGGGGCGGTTACTCAAATTCAGATTTGAGGTCGATTTCTGGTTGATTTCAGACTTCAGTTTTTGACCTCAATTTTTCACGACAGGGCCGGGGTGTCTCTCAAATACAGATTTCAGGTCGATTTTCGGTAATTTTCTGACGTCAGTTTTTGACACTGCTTTTTGACGACAGGGGGGGTGGTTACTCAAATTCAGATTTCAGGTCGATTTCTGACTTCAGTTTTTGACACTGTTTTTTGACGACAGGGGGGGTGGTTATTCAAATTCAGTTTCAGGTCGATTTCAGACTTCAGTTTTAGACCCCGATTTTTCACGACAGGGCCCGGGTCGTTCTAAATTACAGATTTCAGGTCGATTTTTGGTCATTTTCTGACTTCAGTTTTTGACCCTGTTTTCTATTTGACGACAGGGGGGGGTGGTTACTCAAATTCAGATTTCAGGTCGTTTTCTGACTTCAGTTTTTGACCCTGATTTTTCACGACAGGCCCGGAGTGTTTCTCAAATACAGATTTCAGGTCGATTTTTGGTCAATTTCAGACTTCCGTTTTTGACCCTGTTTTTTGACGACAGGGCCGGGGTGGTTACTCAAATTCAGATTTCAGGTCGATTTTCGGTCATTTTCAGACTTCAGTTTTTGACACTGTTTTTTGACGAGAGGGGGGGTGGTTACTCAAATTCAGATTTCAGGTTGATTTCAGACTTCAGTTTTTGACCCCGATTGTTCATGACAGGGCCGGGGTGGTTACTCAAATACAGATTTCAGGTCGATTTTCGGTAATTTTCTGACTTCAGTTTTTGACACTGTTTTTTGACGACAGGGGGGATGGTTATTCAAATTCAGATTTCAGGTTGATTTCTGACTTCAGTTTTAGACCCCGATTTTTCACGACAGGGCCCGGGTCGTTCTAAATTACAGATTTCAGGTCGATTTTCGGTCATTTTCAGACTTCAGTTTTTGACACTGTTTTTTGACGAGAGGGGGGGTGGTTACTCAAATTCAGATTTCAGGTTGATTTCAGACTTCAGTTTTTGACCCCGATTGTTCATGACAGGGCCGGGGTGGTTCTCAAATACAGATTTCAGGTCGATTTTTGGTCATTTTCTGACTTCAGTTTTTGACCCTGTTTTTTTTTTGACGACAGGGGGGGTGGTTACTCAAATTCAGATTTCAGGTCGTTTTCTGACTTCAGTTTTTGACCCTGATTTTTCACGACAGGGCCGGGGTGTTTCTCAAATACAGATTTCAGGTCGATTTTTGGTCATTTTCTGACTTCAGTTTTTGACCCTGTTTTCTATTTGACGACAGGGGGGGTGGTTACTCAAATTCAGATTTCAGGTCGTTTTCTGACTTCAGTTTTTGACCCTGATTTTTCACGACAGGGCCGGGGTGGTTCTAAAATACAGATTTCAGGTCGATTTTTGGTCATTTTCTGACTTCAGTTTTTGACCCTGTTTTTTTTTTGACGACAGGGGGGGTGGTTACTCAAATTCAGATTTCAGGTCGTTTTCTGACTTCAGTTTTTGACCCTGATTTTTCACGACAGGGCCGGGGTGGTTCTAAAATACAGATTTCAGGTCGATTTTTGGTCATTTTCTGACTTCAGTTTTTGACCCTGTTTTTTTTTTGACGACAGGGGGGGTGGTTACTCAAATTCAGATTTCAGGTCGTTTTCTGACTTCAGTTTTTGACCCTGATTTTTCACGACAGGGCCGGGGTGTTTCTCAAATACAGATTTCAGGTCGATTTTTGGTCAATTTCAGACTTCCGTTTTTGACCCTGTTTTTTGACGACAGGGGGGGTGGTTACTCAAATTCAGATTTCAGGTCGTTTTCTGACTTCAGTTTTTGACCCTGTTTTTTTTTTGACGACAGGGGGGGTGGTTACTCAAATTTAGATTTCAGGTCGTTTTCTGACTTCAGTTTTTGACCCTGTTTTTTGACAACAGGGGGGGTGTTTCTCAAATACAGATTTCAGGTCGATTTTCGGTAATTTTCTGACGTCAGTTTTTGACACTGTTTTTTGACGACAGGGGGGATGGTTATTCAAATTCAGATTTCAGGTTGATTTCTGACTTCAGTTTTAGACCCCGATTTTTCACGACAGGGCCCGGGTCGTTCTAAATTACAGATTTCAGGTCGATTTTCGGTCATTTTCAGACTTCAGTTTTTGACACTGTTTTTTGACGAGAGGGGGGGTGGTTACTCAAATTCAGATTTCAGGTTGATTTCAGACTTCAGTTTTTGACCCCGATTGTTCATGACAGGGCCGGGGTGGTTCTCAAATACAGATTTCAGGTCGATTTTTGGTCATTTTCTGACTTCAGTTTTTGACCCTGTTTTTTTTTTGACGACAGGGGGGGTGGTTACTCAAATTCAGATTTCAGGTCGTTTTCTGACTTCAGTTTTTGACCCTGATTTTTCACGACAGGGCCGGGGTGTTTCTCAAATACAGATTTCAGGTCGATTTTTGGTCATTTTCAGACTTCCGTTTTTGACCCTGTTTTTTTTTGACGACAGGGGGGCGGTTACTCAAATTCAGATTTCAGGTCGATTTCTGACTTCAGTTTTTGACCCTGTTTTTTTTTGACGACAGGGGGGCGGTTACTCAAATTCAGATTTCAGGTCGATTTCTGACTTCAGTTTTTGACCCTGTTTTTTTTTGACGACAGGGGGGCGGTTACTCAAATTCAGATTTCAGGTCGATTTTTGGTTGATTTCAGACTTCAGTTTTTTGACAATAGGGGGGGTGGTTATTCAAATTCAGATTTCAGGTCGATTTCAGACTTCAGTTTTTGACCCCGATTTTTCACGACAGGGCCGGGGTGGTTCTCAAATACAGATTTCAGGTCGATTTTTGGTCATTTTCTGACTTCAGTTTTTGACCCTGTTTTTTTTTGACGACAGGGGGGCGGTTACTCAAATTCAGATTTCAGGTCGATTTCTGACTTCAGTTTTTGACCCTGTTTTTTTTTGACGACAGGGGGGCGGTTACTCAAATTCAGATTTCAGGTCGATTTCTGACTTCAGTTTTTGACCCTGTTTTTTTTTTGACGACAGGGGGGGCGGTTACTCAAATTCAGATTTCAGGTCGATTTTTGGTTGATTTCAGACTTCAGTTCTTGACCTCAATTTTTCACGACAGGCCCGGGGTGTTTCTCAAATACAGATTTCAGGTCGATTTTTGGTCATTTTCAGACTTCAGTTTTTGACACTGTTTTTTGACGACAGGGGGGGTGGTTATTCAAATTCAGATTTCAGGTCGATTTCAGACTTCAGTTTTTGACCCCGATTTTTCACGACAGGGCCGGGGTGGTTCTCAAATACAGATTTCAGGTCGATTTTTGGTCATTTTCTGACTTCAGTTTTTGACCCTGTTTTTTTTTTGACGACAGGGGGGGTGGTTACTCAAATTCAGATTTCAGGTCGATTTCAGACTTCAGTTTTTGACCCCGATTTTTCACGACAGGGCCGGGGTGGTTCTCAAATACAGATTTCAGGTCGATTTTTGGTCATTTTCTGACTTCAGTTTTTGACCCTGTTTTTTTTTTGACGACAGGGGGGTGGTTCTCAAATTCAGATTTCAGGTCGTTTTCTGACTTCAGTTTTTGACCCTGATTTTTCACGACAGGGCCGGGGTGGTTCTCAAATTTAGATTTCAGGTCGATTTTTGGTCAATTTCAGACTTCAGTTTTTTGACAATAGGGGGGGTGGTTATTCAAATTCAGATTTCAGGTCGATTTCAGACTTCAGTTTTAGACCCCGATTTTTCACGACAGGGCCGGGGTGGTTCTCAAATACAGATTTCAGGTCGATTTTTGGTCATTTTCTGACTTCAGTTTTTGACCCTGTTTTTTTTTTGACGACAGGGGGGGTGGTTACTCAAATTCAGATTTCAGGTCGTTTTCTGACTTCAGTTTTTGACCCTGTTTTTTTTTGTCGACAGGGGGGATGGTTATTCAAATTCAGATTTCAGGTCGTTTTCTGACTTCAGTTTTTGACCCTGATTTTTCACGACAGGCCCGGAGTGTTTCTCAAATACAGATTTCAGGTCGATTTTTGGTCATTTTCAGACTTCAGTTTTTGACCCTGTTTTTTGACGACAGGGGGGGTGGTTATTCAAATTCAGATTTCAGGTCGATTTCTGACTTCAGTTTTTGACCCCGATTTTTCACGACAGGGCCGGGGTGGTTCTCAAATACAGATTTCAGGTCGATTTTTGGTCATTTTCTGACTTCAGTTTTTGACCCTGTTTTTTTTTGTCGACAGGGGGGATGGTTACTCAAATTCAGATTTCAGGTCGATTTCTGACTTCAGTTTTAGACCCCGATTTTTCACGACAGGGCCCGGGTCGTTCTAAATTACAGATTTCAGGTCTATTTTCGGTCATTTTCAGACGTCAGTTTTTGACACTGTTTTTTGACGACAGGGGGGGTGGTTATTCAAATTCAGATTTCAGGTCGATTTCTGACTTCAGTTTTTGACCCCGACTTTTCACGACAGGGCCGGGGTGGTTCTCAAATACAGATTTCAGGTCGATTTTTGGTCATTTTCTGACTTCAGTTTTTGACCCTGTTTTTTTTTTGACGACAGGGGGGGTGGTTACTCAAATTCAGATTTCAGGTCGTTTTCTGACTTCAGTTTTTGACCCTGTTTTTTTTTGTCGACAGGGGGGATGGTTATTCAAATTCAGATTTCAGGTTGATTTCTGACTTCAGTTTTAGACCCCGATTTTTCACGACAGGGCCGGGGTGGTTCTCAAATACAGATTTCAGGTCGATTTTTGGTCATTTTCTGACTTCAGTTTTTGACCCTGTTTTCTATTTGACGACAGGGGGGGTGGTTACTCAAATTCAGATTTCAGGTCGTTTTCTGACTTCAGTTTTTGACCCTGATTTTTCACGACAGGCCCGGGGTGTTTCTCAAATACAGATTTCAGGTCGATTTTTGGTCATTTTCAGACTTCAGTTTTTGACCCTGTTTTTTTTTGTCGACAGGGGGGATGGTTATTCAAATTCAGATTTCAGGTTGATTTCTGACTTCAGTTTTAGACCCCGATTTTTCACGACAGGGCCCGGGTCGTTCTAAATTACAGATTTCAGGTCGATTTTTGGTCATTTTCTGACTTCAGTTTTTGACCCTGTTTTTTTTTTTGACAACAGGGGGGTTGGTTACTCAAATTCAGATTTCAGGTCGATTTCTGACTTCAGTTTTTGACCCCGATTTTTCACGACAGGGCCGGGGTGTTTCTCAAATACAGATTTCAGGTCGATTTTTGGTCATTTTCTGACTTCAGTTTTTGACCCTGTTTTTTTTTTGACGACAGGGGGGGTGGTTACTCAAATTCAGATTTCATGTCGATTTCAGACTTCAGTTTTTGACCCCGATTGTTCATGACAGGGCCGGGGTGGTTCTCAAATACAGATTTCAGGTCGATTTTTGGTCATTTTCTGACTTCAGTTTTTGACCCTGTTTTTTGACGACAGGGGGGGTGGTTATTCAAATTCAGATTTCAGGTCGATTTCTGACTTCAGTTTTTGACCCCGATTTTTCACGACAGGGGGGGCAGTTACTCAAATTCAGATTTCAGGTCGTTTTCTGACTTCAGTTTTTGACCCTGTTTTTTTTTTGACAACAGGGGGGTTGGTTACTCAAATTCAGATTTCAGGTCGATTTCTGATTTCAGTTTTTGACCCCGATTTTTCACGACAGGGCCCGGGTCGTTCTCAAATTCAGATTTCAGGTCGATTTTTGGTCATTTTCAGACTTCAGTTTTTGACCCTGATTTTTCACGACAGGGGGGGTGGTTATTCAAATTCAGATCTCAGGTCGATTTCTGACTTCAGTTTTTGACCCCGATTTTTCACGACAGGGGGGGCAGTTACTCAAATTCAGATTTCAGGTCGATTTTCGGTCATTTTCAGACTTCAGTTTTTGACACTGTTTTTTGACGACAGGGGGGATGGTTACTCAAATTCAGATTTCAGGTCGTTTTCTGACTTCAGTTTTTGACCCCGATTTTTCACGACAGGGGGGGCAGTTACTCAAATACAGATTTCAGGTCGATTTTCGGTCATTTTCAGACTTCAGTTTTTGACACTGTTTTTTGACGACAGGGGGGATGGTTACTCAAATTCAGATTTCAGGTCGTTTTCTGACTTCAGTTTTTGACCCTGATTTTTCACGACAGGGCCCAGGTGGTTCTAAAATACAGATTTCAGGTCGATTTTTGGTAATTTTCTGACTTCAGTTTTTGACCCTGTTTTTTTTTTGACGACAGGGGGGGTGGTTACTCAAATTCAGATTTCAGGTCGTTTTCTGACTTCAGTTTTTGACCCTGATTTTTCACGACAGGGCCGGGGTGTTTCTCAAATACAGATTTCAGGTCGTTTTGGTCATTTTCAGACTTCAGTTTTAGGACCCTGTTTTTTTTTTGACGACAGGGGGGGTGGTTACTCAAATTCAGATTTCAGGTCGTTTTCTGACTTCAGTTTTTGACCCCGATTTTTCACGACAGGGCCGGGGTGGTTACTCAAATACAGATTTCAGGTCGATTTTCGGTATTTTCTGACGTCAGTTTTTGACACTGTTTTTTGACGACAGGGGGGGTGGTTACTCAAATTCAGATTTCAGGTTGATTTCTGACTTCAGTTTTAGACCCCGATTTTTCACGACAGGGCCCGGGTCGTTCTAAATTACAGATTTCAGGTCGATTTTCGGTCATTTTCAGACTTCAGTTTTTGACACTGTTTTTTGACGAGAGGGGGGGTGGTTACTCAAATTCAGATTTCAGGTTGATTTCAGACTTCAGTTTTTGACCCCGATTGTTCATGACAGGGCCGGGGTGGTTACTCAAATACAGATTTCAGGTCGATTTTCGGTAATTTTCTGACGTCAGTTTTTGACACTGTTTTTTGACGACAGGGGGGGATGGTTATTCAAATTCAGATTTCAGGTTGATTTCTGACTTCAGTTTTAGACCCCGATTTTTCACGACAGGGCCCGGGTCGTTCTAAATTACAGATATTCAGGTCGATTTTCGGTCATTTTCAGACTTCAGTTTTTGGACACTGTTTTTTGACGAGAGGGGGGGTGGTTACTCAAATTCAGATTTCAGGTTGATTTCAGACTTCAGTTTTTGACCCCGATTGGTCATGACAGGGCCGGGGTGGTTCTCAAATACAGATTTCAGGTCGATTTTTGGGTCATTTTCTGACTTCAGTTTTTGACCCTGTTTTTTTTTTGACGACAGGGGGGGGTGGTTACTCAATTCAGATTTCAGGTCGTTTTCTGACTTCAGTTTTTGACCCTGATTTTTCACGACAGGGCCGGGGTGTTTCTCAAATACAGATTTCAGGTCGATTTTTGGTCATTTTCAGACTTCCGTTTTTGTCCCCTGTTTTTTTTGACGACAGGGGGGGGCGGTTACTCAAATTCAGATTTCAGGTCGATTTTTGGTTGATTTCAGACTTCAGTTTTTTGACAATAGGGGGGGTGGTTATTCAAATTCAGATTTCAGGTCGATTTCAGACTTCAGTTTTTGACCCCGATTTTTCACGACAGGGCCGGGGTGGTTCTCAAATACAGATTTCAGGTCGATTTTTGGTCATTTTCTGACTTCAGTTTTTGACCCTGTTTTTTTTTGACGACAGGGGGGCGGTTACTCAAATTCAGATTTCAGGTCGATTTCTGACTTCAGTTTTTGACCCTGTTTTTTTTTGACGACAGGGGGGCGGTTACTCAAATTCAGATTCAGGTCGATTTCTGACTTCAGTTTTTGACCCTGTTTTTTTTTTGACGACAGGGGGGGCGGTTACTCAAATTCAGATTTCAGGTCGATTTTTGGTTGATTTCAGACTTCAGTTCTTGACCTCAATTTTTCACGACAGGCCCGGGGTGTTTCTCAAATACAGATTTCAGGTCGATTTTTGGTCATTTTCAGACTTCAGTTTTTGACACTGTTTTTTGACGACAGGGGGGGTGGTTATTCAAATTCAGATTTCAGGTCGATTTCAGACTTCAGTTTTTGACCCCGATTTTTCACGACAGGGCCGGGGTGGTTCTCAAATACAGATTTCAGGTCGATTTTTGGTCATTTTCTGACTTCAGTTTTTGACCCTGTTTTTTTTTTGACGACAGGGGGGGTGGTTACTCAAATTCAGATTTCAGGTTGATTTCAGACTTCAGTTTTTGACCCCCGATTTTTCACGACAGGGCCGGGGTGGTTCTCAAATACAGATTTCAGGTCGATTTTTGGTCATTTTCTGACTTCAGTTTTGACCCCTGTTTTTTTTTTGACGACAGGGGGGTGGTTCTCAATTCAGATTTCAGGTCGTTTCTGACTTGAGTTTTTGACCCTGATTTTTCACGACAGGGCCGGGGTGGTTCTCAAATTTAGATTTCAGGTCGATTTTTGGTCAATTTCAGACTTCCGTTTTTTGACAAAAGGGGGGGTGGTTATTCAAATTCAGATTTCAGGTCGATTTCAGACTTCAGTTTTAGACCCCGATTTTTCACGACAGGGCCGGGGTGGTTCTCAAATACAGATTTCAGGTCGATTTTTGGTCATTTTCTGTCTTCAGTTTTTGACCCTGATTTTTTTTTGACGACAGGGGGGGTGGTTACTCAAATTCAGATTTCAGGTCGTTTTCTGACTTCAGTTTTTGACCCTGTTTTTTTTTGTCGACAGGGGGGATGGTTATTCAAATTCAGATTTCAGGTCGTTTTCTGACTTCAGTTTTTGACCCTGATTTTTACACGACAGGCCCGGAGTGTTTCTCAATACAGATTTCAGGTCGATTTTTGGTCATTTTCAGACTTCAGTTTTTGACCCTGTTTTTTGACGACAGGGGGGGTGGTTATTCAAATTCAGATTTCAGGTCGATTTCTGACTTCAGTTTTTGACCCCGATTTTTCACGTCAGGGCCGGGGTGTTTCTCAAATACAGATTTCAGGTCGATTTTTGGTCATTTTCTGACTTCAGTTTTTGACCCTGTTTTTTTTTTGACGACAGGGGGGGCGGTTACTCAAATTCAGATTTCAGGTCGATTTTGGTTGATTTCAGACTTCAGTTTTTGACCTCAATTTTTCACGACAGGGCCGGGGTGTCTCTCAAATACAGATTTCAGGTCGATTTTCGGTAATTTTCTGACGTCAGTTTTTGACACTGTTTTTTGACGACAGGGGGGGTGGTTCTCAAATTCAGATTTCAGGTCGTTTTCTGACTTCAGTTTTTGACCCTGATTTTTCACGACAGGGCCGGGGTAGTTCTCAAATACAGATTTCAGGTCGATTTTTGGTCATTTTCTGACTTCAGATTTTGACCCTGTTTTTTTTTTGACGACAGGGGGGGGTGGTTACTCAAATTTAGATTTCAGGTCGTTTTCTGACTTCAGTTTTTGACCCAGTTTTTTGACAACAGGGGGGGTGTTTCTCAAATACAGATTTCAGGTCGATTTTCGGTAATTTTCTGACGTCAGTTTTTGACACTGTTTTTTGACGACAGGGGGGATGGGTTATTCAAATTCGATTTCAGGTTGATTTCTGACTTCAGTTTTAGACCCCGATTTTTCACGACAGGGGCCCGGGTCGTTCTAAATTACAGATTTCAGGTCGATTTTCGGTCATTTTCAGACTTCAGTTTTTGACACTGTTTTTTGACGAGAGGGGGGGTGGTTACTCAATTCAGATTTCAGGTTGATTTTTGGTCATTTACTGACTTCAGTTTTTGGACCCTGTTTTTTTTTTGACGACAGGGGGGGTGGTTACTCAAATTCAGATTTCAGGTCGTTTTCTGACTTCAGTTTTTGACCCTGATTTTCACGACAGGGCCGGGGTGTTTCTCAAATACTGATTTCAGGTCGATTTTTGGTCATTTTCAGACTTCCGTTTTGACCCTGTTTTTTTTTGACGACAGGGGGGGCGGTTACTCAAATTCAGATTTCAGGTCGATTTTTGGTTGATTTCAGACTTCAGTTTTTTGACAATAGGGGGGGTGGTTATTTAAATTCAGATTTCAGGTCGATTTCAGACTTCAGTTTTTGACCCCTATTTTTCACGACAGGGCCGAGGTGGTTTTCAAATACAGATTTCAGGTTGATTTTTGGTCATTTTCTGACTTCAGTTTTTGACCCTGTTTTTTTTTGACGACAGGGGGGCGGTTACTCAAATTCAGATTTCAGGTCAATTTCTGACTTCAGTTTTTGACCCTGTTTTTTTTTGACGACAGGGGGGCGGTTACTCAAATTCAGATTTCAGGTCGATTTCTGACTTCAGTTTTTGACCCTGTTTTTTTTTGACGACAGGGGGGCGGTTACTCAAATTCAGATTTCAGGTCGTTTTCTGACTTCAGTTTATGACCCTGATTTTTCACGACAGGGCCGGGGTGTTTCTCAAATACAGATTTCAGGTCGATTTTTGGTCAATTTCAGACTTCCGTTTTTGACCCTGTTTTTTGATGACAGGGGGGGTGGTTAATCAAATTCAGATTTCAGGTCGATTTCTGACTTCAGTTTTTGACCCCGATTTTTCACGATAGGGCCGGGGTGTTTCTCAAATACAGATTTCAGGTCGATTTTCGGTAATTTTCTGACGTCAGTTTTTGACACTGTTTTTTGACGACAGGGGGGGTGGTTACTCAAATTGAGATTTCAGGTCGATTTCTGACTTCAGTTTTTGACCCCGACTTTTCACGACAGGGCCGGGGTGGTTCTAAAATACAGATTTCAGGTCGATTTTTGGTAATTTTCTGACTTCAGTTTTTGACCCTGTTTTTTTTGACGACAGGGGGGGCGGTTACTCAAATTCAGATTTCAGGTCGATTTTTGGTTGATTTCAGACTTCAGTTTTTGACCTCAATTTTTCACGACAGGGCCGGGGTGTCTCTCAAATACAGATTTCAGGTCGATTTTCGGTAATTTTCTGACGTCAGTTTTTGACACTGTTTTTTGACGACAGGGGGGGTGGTTCTCAAATTCAGATTTCAGGTCGTTTTCTGACTTCAGTTTTTGACCCTGATTTTTCACGACAGGGCCGGGGTGGTTCTCAAATTTAGATTTCAGGTCGATTTTTGGTCAATTTCAGACTTCAGTTTTTTGACAATAGGGGGGGTGGTTATTCAAATTCAGATTTCAGGTCGATTTCAGACTTCAGTTTTTGACCCCGATTTTTCACGACAGGGCCGGGGTGGTTCTCAAATACAGATTTCAGGTCGATTTTTGGTCATTTTCTGACTTCAGTTTTTGACCCTGTTTTTTTTTTGACGACAGGGGGGGTGGTTACTCAAATTCAGATTTCAGGTCGTTTTCTGACTTCAGTTTTTGACCCTGTTTTTTTTTGTCGACAGGGGGGATGGTTATTCAAATTCAGATTTCAGGTCGTTTTCTGACTTCAGTTTTTGACCCTGTTTTTTTTTGTCGACAGGGGGGATGGTTATTCAAATTCAGATTTCAGGTCGTTTTCTGACTTCAGTTTTTGACCCTGATTTTTCACGACAGGCCCGGAGTGTTTCTCAAATACAGATTTCAGGTCGATTTTTGGTCATTTTCAGACTTCAGTTTTTGACCCTGTTTTTTGACGACAGGGGGGGTGGTTATTCAAATTCAGATTTCAGGTCGATTTCTGACTTCAGTTTTTGACCCCGATTTTTCACGACAGGGCCAGGGTGGTTCTCAAATACAGATTTCAGGTCGATTTTTGGTCATTTTCTGACTTCAGTTTTTGACCCTGTTTTTTTTTGTCGACAGGGGGGATGGTTATTCAAATTCAGATTTCAGGTTGATTTCTGACTTCAGTTTTAGACCCTGATTTTTCACGACAGGGCCGGGGTGGTTCTCAAATACAGATTTCAGGTCGATTTTTGGTCATTTTCTGACTTCAGTTTTTGACCCTGTTTTCTATTTGACGACAGGGGGGGTGGTTACTCAAATTCAGATTTCAGGTCGTTTTCTGACTTCAGTTTTTGACCCTGATTTTTCACGACAGGCCCGGGGTGTTTCTCAAATACAGATTTCAGGTCGATTTTTGGTCATTTTCAGACTTCAGTTTTTGACACGGTTTTTTGACGACAGGGGGGGTGGTTACTCAAATTCAGATTTCAGGTCGATTTCAGACTTCAGTTTTTGACCCCGATTTTTCACGACAGGGCCGGGGTGTTTCTCAAATACAGATTTCAGGTCGATTTTTGGTCAATTTCAGACTTCAGTTTTTGACCCTGTTTTTTTTTGTCGACAGGGGGGATGGTTATTCAAATTCAGATTTCAGGTTGATTCCTGACTTCAGTTTTAGACCCCGATTTTTCACGACAGGGCCCGGGTCGTTCTAAATTACAGATTCCAGGTCGATTTTTGGTCATTTTCTGACTTCAGTTTTTGACCCTGTTTTTTTTTTTGACAACAGGGGGGTTGGTTACTCAAATTCAGATTTCAGGTCGATTTCTGACTTCAGTTTTTGACCCCGATTTTTCACGACAGGGCCGGGGTGTTTCTCAAATACAGATTTCAGGTCGATTTTTGGTCATTTTCTGACTTCAGTTTTTGACCCTGTTTTTTTTTTGACGACAGGGGGGGTGGTTACTCAAATTCAGATTTCATGTCGATTTCAGACTTCAGTTTTTGACCCCGATTGTTCATGACAGGGCCGGGGTGGTTCTCAAATACAGATTTCAGGTCGATTTTTGGTCATTTTCTGACTTCAGTTTTTGACCCTGTTTTTTGACTACAGGGGGGGTGGTTATTCAAATTCAGATTTCAGGTCGATTTCTGACTTCAGTTTTTGACCCCGATTTTTCACGACAGGGGGGGCAGTTACTCAAATTCAGATTTCAGGTCGTTTTCTGACTTCAGTTTTTGACCCTGATTTTTCACGACAGGGCCGGGGTGGTTCTCAAATTCAGATTTCAGGTCGATTTTTGGTCATTTTCTGACTTCAGTTTTTGACCCTGTTTTTTGACGACAGGGGGGGTGGTTATTCAAATTCAGATCTCAGGTCGATTTCTGACTTCAGTTTTTGACCCCGATTTTTCACGACAGGGGGGGCAGTTACTCAAATTCAGATTTCAGGTCGTTTTCTGACTTCAGTTTTTGACACTGCTTTTTGACGACAGGGGGGGTGGTTACTCAAATTCAGATTTCAGGTCGATTTCTGACTTCAGTTTTTGACACTGTTTTTTGACGACAGGGGGGGTGGTTATTCAAATTCAGTTTCAGGTCGATTTCAGACTTCAGTTTTAGACCCCGATTTTTCACGACAGGGCCCGGGTCGTTCTAAATTACAGATTTCAGGTCGATTTTCGGTCATTTTCAGACTTCAGTTTTTGACCCTGTTTTTTGACGACAGGGGGGGTGGTTACTCAAATTCAGATTCCAGGTTGATTTCAGACTTCAGTTTTTGACCCCGATTGTTCATGACAGGGCCGGGGTGGTTCTCAAATACAGATTTCAGGTCGATTTTTGGTCATTTTCTGACTTCAGTTTTTGACCCTGTTTTCTATTTGACGACAGGGGGGGGTGGTTACTCAAATTCAGATTTCAGGTCGTTTTCTGACTTCAGTTTTTGACCCTGTTTTTTTTTTGACGACAGGGGGGGTGGTTACTCAAATTCAGATTTCAGGTCGTTTTCTGACTTCAGTTTTTGACCCTGTTTTTTTTTGTCGACAGGGGGGATGGTTTTTCAAATTCAGATTTCAGGTTGATTTCTGACTTCAGTTTTAGACCCCGATTTTTCACGACAGGGCCCGGGTCGTTCTAAATTACAGATTTCAGGTCGATTTTCGGTCATTTTCAGACTTCAGTTTTTGACACTGTTTTTTGACGAGAGGGGGGGTGGTTACTCAAATTCAGATTTCAGGTTGATTTCAGACTTCAGTTTTTGACCCCGATTGTTCATGACAGGGCCGGGGTGGTTCTAAAATACAGATTTCAGGTCGATTTTTGGTCATTTTCTGACTTCAGTTTTTGACCCTGTTTTCTATTTGACGACAGGGGGGGTGGTTACTCAAATTCAGATTTCAGGTCGTTTTCTGACTTCAGTTTTTGACCCTGATTTTTCACGACAGGGCCGGGGTGTTTCTCAAATACAGATTTCAGGTCGATTTTTGGTCAATTTCAGACTTCCGTTTTTGACCCTGTTTTTTGACGACAGGGGGGGTGGTTACTCAAATTCAGATTTCAGGTCGTTTTCTGACTTCAGTTTTTGACCCTGATTTTTCACGACAGGCCCGGGGTGTTTCTCAAATACAGATTTCAGGTCGATTTTTGGTCATTTTCAGACTTCAGTTTTTGACACGGTTTTTTGACGACAGGGGGGGTGGTTACTCAAATTCAGATTTCAGGTCGATTTCAGACTTCAGTTTTTGACCCCGATTTTTCACGACAGGGCCGGGGTGTTTCTCAAATACAGATTTCAGGTCGATTTTTGGTCAATTTCAGACTTCAGTTTTTGACCCTGTTTTTTTTTGTCGACAGGGGGGATGGTTATTCAAATTCAGATTTCAGGTTGATTCCTGACTTCAGTTTTAGACCCCGATTTTTCACGACAGGGCCCGGGTCGTTCTAAATTACAGATTTCAGGTCGATTTTTGGTCATTTTCTGACTTCAGTTTTTGACCCTGTTTTTTTTTTTGACAACAGGGGGGTTGGTTACTCAAATTCAGATTTCAGGTCGATTTCTGACTTCAGTTTTTGACCCCGATTTTTCACGACAGGGCCGGGGTGTTTCTCAAATACAGATTTCAGGTCGATTTTTGGTCATTTTCTGACTTCAGTTTTTGACCCTGTTTTTTTTTTGACGACAGGGGGGGTGGTTACTCAAATTCAGATTTCATGTCGATTTCAGACTTCAGTTTTTGACCCCGATTGTTCATGACAGGGCCGGGGTGGTTCTCAAATACAGATTTCAGGTCGATTTTTGGTCATTTTCTGACTTCAGTTTTTGACCCTGTTTTTTGACTACAGGGGGGGTGGTTATTCAAATTCAGATTTCAGGTCGATTTCTGACTTCAGTTTTTGACCCCGATTTTTCACGACAGGGGGGGCAGTTACTCAAATTCAGATTTCAGGTCGTTTTCTGACTTCAGTTTTTGACCCTGATTTTTCACGACAGGGCCGGGGTGGTTCTCAAATTCAGATTTCAGGTCGATTTTTGGTCATTTTCTGACTTCAGTTTTTGACCCTGTTTTTTGACGACAGGGGGGGTGGTTATTCAAATTCAGATCTCAGGTCGATTTCTGACTTCAGTTTTTGACCCCGATTTTTCACGACAGGGGGGGCAGTTACTCAAATTCAGATTTCAGGTCGTTTTCTGACTTCAGTTTTTGACACTGCTTTTTGACGACAGGGGGGGTGGTTACTCAAATTCAGATTTCAGGTCGATTTCTGACTTCAGTTTTTGACACTGTTTTTTGACGACAGGGGGGGTGGTTATTCAAATTCAGTTTCAGGTCGATTTCAGACTTCAGTTTTAGACCCCGATTTTTCACGACAGGGCCCGGGTCGTTCTAAATTACAGATTTCAGGTCGATTTTCGGTCATTTTCAGACTTCAGTTTTTGACCCTGTTTTTTGACGACAGGGGGGGTGGTTACTCAAATTCAGATTCCAGGTTGATTTCAGACTTCAGTTTTTGACCCCGATTGTTCATGACAGGGCCGGGGTGGTTCTCAAATACAGATTTCAGGTCGATTTTTGGTCATTTTCTGACTTCAGTTTTTGACCCTGTTTTCTATTTGACGACAGGGGGGGGTGGTTACTCAAATTCAGATTTCAGGTCGTTTTCTGACTTCAGTTTTTGACCCTGATTTTTCACGACAGGCCCGGAGTGTTTCTCAAATACAGATTTCAGGTCGATTTTTGGTCAATTTCAGACTTCCGTTTTTGACCCTGTTTTTTGACGACAGGGCAGGGGTGGTTACTCAAATTCAGATTTCAGGTCGTTTTCTGACTTCAGTTTTTGACCCTGTTTTTTTTTTGACGACAGGGGGGGTGGTTACTCAAATTCAGATTTCAGGTCGTTTTCTGACTTCAGTTTTTGACCCTGTTTTTTTTTGTCGACAGGGGGGATGGTTTTTCAAATTCAGATTTCAGGTTGATTTCTGACTTCAGTTTTAGACCCCGATTTTTCACGACAGGGCCCGGGTCGTTCTAAATTACAGATTTCAGGTCGATTTTCGGTCATTTTCAGACTTCAGTTTTTGACACTGTTTTTTGACGAGAGGGGGGGTGGTTACTCAAATTCAGATTTCAGGTTGATTTCAGACTTCAGTTTTTGACCCCGATTGTTCATGACAGGGCCGGGGTGGTTCTCAAATACAGATTTCAGGTCGATTTTTGGTCATTTTCTGACTTCAGTTTTTGACCCTGTTTTCTATTTGACGACAGGGGGGGTGGTTACTCAAATTCAGATTTCAGGTCGTTTTCTGACTTCAGTTTTTGACCCTGATTTTTCACGACAGGGCCGGGGTGGTTCTAAAATACAGATTTCAGGTCGATTTTTGGTCATTTTCTGACTTCAGTTTTTGACCCTGTTTTTTTTTTGACGACAGGGGGGGTGGTTACTCAAATTCAGATTTCAGGTCGTTTTCTGACTTCAGTTTTTGACCCTGATTTTTCACGACAGGGCCGGGGTGTTTCTCAAATACAGATTTCAGGTCGATTTTTGGTCAATTTCAGACTTCCGTTTTTGACCCTGTTTTTTGACGACAGGGGGGGTGGTTACTCAAATTCAGATTTCAGGTCGTTTTCTGACTTCAGTTTTTGACCCTGATTTTTCACGACAGGCCCGGGGTGTTTCTCAAATACAGATTTCAGGTCGATTTTTGGTCATTTTCAGACTTCAGTTTTTGACACGGTTTTCTATTTGACGACAGGGGGGGTGGTTACTCAAATTCAGATTTCAGGTCGTTTTCTGACTTCAGTTTTTGACCCTGTTTTTTTTTTGACGACAGGGGGGGTGGTTATTCAAATTCAGTTTCAGGTCGATTTCTGACTTCAATTTTTGACCCCGATTTTTCACGACAGGGCCGGGGTGTTTCTCAAATACAGATTTCAGGTCGATTTTTGGTCATTTTCTGACTTCAGTTTTTGACCCTGTTTTTTATTTGACGACAGGGGGGGTGGTTACTCAAATTCAGATTTCAGGTCGATTTCTGACTTCAGTTTTTGACCCTGATTTTTCACGACAGGGCCGGGGTGTTTCTCAAATACAGATTTCAGGTCGATTTTTGGTCAATTTCAGACTTCCGTTTTTGACCCTGTTTTTTGACGACAGGGGGGGTGGTTATTCAAATTCAGATTTCAGGTCGATTTCTGACTTCAGTTTTTGACCCCGATTTTTCACGACAGGGCCGGGGTGGTTCTCAAATACAGATTTCAGGTCGATTTTTGGTCATTTTCTGACTTCAGTTTTTGACCCTGTTTTTTTTTGACGACAGGGGGGCGGTTACTCAAATTCAGATTTCAGGTCGATTTCTGACTTCAGTTTTTGACCCCGATTTTTCACGACAGGGCCGGGGTGGTTCTCAAATACAGATTTCAGGTCGATTTTTGGTCATTTTCTGACTTCAGTTTGTGACCCTGTTTATTTTTGACGACAGGGGGGGTGGTTACTCAAATTCCGATTTCAGGTCGATTTCTGACTTCAGTTTTTGACCCCGATTTTTTACGACAGGGCCGGGGTGTCTCTCAAATTCAGTTTCAGGTCGATTTCAGACTTCAGTTTTTGACCCCGATTTTTCACGACAGGGCCGGGGTGGTTCTCAAATACAGATTTCAGGTCGATTTTTGGTCATTTTCTGACTTCAGTTTGTGACCCTGTTTATTTTTGACGACAGGGGGGGTGGTTACTCAAATTCAGATTTCAGGTCGTTTTCTGACTTCAGTTTTTGACCCTGATTTTTCACGACAGGGCCGGGGTGTTTCTCAAATTCAGATTTCAGGTCGATATTTGGTCATTTTCAGACTTCAGTTTTTGACACTGTTTTTTGACGACAGGGGGGGTGGTTACTCAAATTCAGATTTCAGGTCGTTTTCTGACTTCAGTTTTTGACCCTGTTTTTTTTTGACGACAGGGGGGCGGTTACTCAAATTCAGATTTCAGGTCGATTTCTGACTTCAGTTTTTGACCCTGATTTTTCACGACAGGGCCGGGGTGGTTCTCAAATACAGATTTCAGGTCGATTTTTCGTCATTTTCTGACTTCAGTTTGTGACCCTGTTTTTTTTTGACGACAGGGGGGGTGGTTACTCAAATTCAGATTTCAGGTCGTTTTCTGACTTCAGTTTTTGACCCTGATTTTTCACGACAGGGCCGGGGTGTTTCTCAAATACAGATTTCAGGTCGATTTTTGGTCAATTTCAGACTTCCGTTTTTGACCCTGTTTTTTGACGACAGGGGGGGTGGTTATTCAAATTCCGATTTCAGGTCGATTTCTGACTTCAGTTTTTGACCCCGATTTTTTACGACAGGGCCGGGGTGTCTCTCAAATTCAGTTTCAGGTCGATTTCAGACTTCAGTTTTTGACCCCGATTTTTCACGACAGGGCCGGGGTGTTTCTCAAATTCAGATTTCAGGTCGATATTTGGTCATTTTCAGACTTCAGTTTTTGACACTGTTTTTTGACGACAGGGGGGGTGGTTACTCAAATTCAGATTTCAGGTCGTTTTCTGACTTCAGTTTTTGACACTGTTTTTTTTTGTCGATAGGGGGGATGGTTATTCAAATTCAGATTTCAGGTTGATTTCTGACTTCAGTTTTAGACCCCGATTTTTCACGACAGGGCCCGGGTCGTTCTAAATTACAGATTTCAGGTCGATTTTCGGTCATTTTCAGACTTCAGTTTTTGACACTGTTTTTTGACGAGAGGGGGGGTGGTTACTCAAATTCAGATTTCAGGTTGATTTCAGACTTCAGTTTTTGACCCCGATTGTTCATGACAGGGCCGGGGTGGTTCTCAAATACAGATTTCAGGTCGATTTTTGGTCATTTTCTGACTTCAGTTTTTGACCCTGTTTTCTATTTGACGACAGGGGGGGTGGTTACTCAAATTCAGATTTCAGGTCGTTTTCTGACTTCAGTTTTTGACCCTGATTTTTCACGACAGGGCCGGGGTGGTTCTAAAATACAGATTTCAGGTCGATTTTTGGTCATTTTCTGACTTCAGTTTTTGACCCTGTTTTTTTTTGACGACAGGGGGGGCGGTTACTCAAATTCAGATTTGAGGTCGATTTCTGGTTGATTTCAGACTTCAGTTTTTGACCTCAATTTTTCACGACAGGGCCGGGGTGTCTCTCAAATACAGATTTCAGGTCGATTTTCGGTAATTTTCTGACGTCAGTTTTTGACACTGCTTTTTGACGACAGGGGGGGTGGTTACTCAAATTCAGATTTCAGGTCGATTTCTGACTTCAGTTTTTGACACTGTTTTTTGACGACAGGGGGGGTGGTTATTCAAATTCAGTTTCAGGTCGATTTCAGACTTCAGTTTTAGACCCCGATTTTTCACGACAGGGCCCGGGTCGTTCTAAATTACAGATTTCAGGTCGATTTTTGGTCATTTTCTGACTTCAGTTTTTGACCCTGTTTTCTATTTGACGACAGGGGGGGGTGGTTACTCAAATTCAGATTTCAGGTCGTTTTCTGACTTCAGTTTTTGACCCTGATTTTTCACGACAGGCCCGGAGTGTTTCTCAAATACAGATTTCAGGTCGATTTTTGGTCAATTTCAGACTTCCGTTTTTGACCCTGTTTTTTGACGACAGGGCCGGGGTGGTTACTCAAATTCAGATTTCAGGTCGATTTTCGGTCATTTTCAGACTTCAGTTTTTGACACTGTTTTTTGACGAGAGGGGGGGTGGTTACTCAAATTCAGATTTCAGGTTGATTTCAGACTTCAGTTTTTGACCCCGATTGTTCATGACAGGGCCGGGGTGGTTACTCAAATACAGATTTCAGGTCGATTTTCGGTAATTTTCTGACTTCAGTTTTTGACACTGTTTTTTGACGACAGGGGGGATGGTTATTCAAATTCAGATTTCAGGTTGATTTCTGACTTCAGTTTTAGACCCCGATTTTTCACGACAGGGCCCGGGTCGTTCTAAATTACAGATTTCAGGTCGATTTTCGGTCATTTTCAGACTTCAGTTTTTGACACTGTTTTTTGACGAGAGGGGGGGTGGTTACTCAAATTCAGATTTCAGGTTGATTTCAGACTTCAGTTTTTGACCCCGATTGTTCATGACAGGGCCGGGGTGGTTCTCAAATACAGATTTCAGGTCGATTTTTGGTCATTTTCTGACTTCAGTTTTTGACCCTGTTTTTTTTTTGACGACAGGGGGGGTGGTTACTCAAATTCAGATTTCAGGTCGTTTTCTGACTTCAGTTTTTGACCCTGATTTTTCACGACAGGGCCGGGGTGTTTCTCAAATACAGATTTCAGGTCGATTTTTGGTCATTTTCTGACTTCAGTTTTTGACCCTGTTTTCTATTTGACGACAGGGGGGGTGGTTACTCAAATTCAGATTTCAGGTCGTTTTCTGACTTCAGTTTTTGACCCTGATTTTTCACGACAGGGCCGGGGTGGTTCTAAAATACAGATTTCAGGTCGATTTTTGGTCATTTTCTGACTTCAGTTTTTGACCCTGTTTTTTTTTTGACGACAGGGGGGGTGGTTACTCAAATTCAGATTTCAGGTCGTTTTCTGACTTCAGTTTTTGACCCTGATTTTTCACGACAGGGCCGGGGTGTTTCTCAAATACAGATTTCAGGTCGATTTTTGGTCAATTTCAGACTTCCGTTTTTGACCCTGTTTTTTGACGACAGGGGGGGTGGTTACTCAAATTCAGATTTCAGGTCGTTTTCTGACTTCAGTTTTTGACCCTGTTTTTTTTTTGACGACAGGGGGGGTGGTTACTCAAATTTAGATTTCAGGTCGTTTTCTGACTTCAGTTTTTGACCCTGTTTTTTGACAACAGGGGGGGTGTTTCTCAAATACAGATTTCAGGTCGATTTTCGGTAATTTTCTGACGTCAGTTTTTGACACTGTTTTTTGACGACAGGGGGGATGGTTATTCAAATTCAGATTTCAGGTTGATTTCTGACTTCAGTTTTAGACCCCGATTTTTCACGACAGGGCCCGGGTCGTTCTAAATTACAGATTTCAGGTCGATTTTCGGTCATTTTCAGACTTCAGTTTTTGACACTGTTTTTTGACGAGAGGGGGGGTGGTTACTCAAATTCAGATTTCAGGTTGATTTCAGACTTCAGTTTTTGACCCCGATTGTTCATGACAGGGCCGGGGTGGTTCTCAAATACAGATTTCAGGTCGATTTTTGGTCATTTTCTGACTTCAGTTTTTGACCCTGTTTTTTTTTTGACGACAGGGGGGGTGGTTACTCAAATTCAGATTTCAGGTCGTTTTCTGACTTCAGTTTTTGACCCTGATTTTTCACGACAGGGCCGGGGTGTTTCTCAAATACAGATTTCAGGTCGATTTTTGGTCATTTTCAGACTTCCGTTTTTGACCCTGTTTTTTTTTGACGACAGGGGGGCGGTTACTCAAATTCAGATTTCAGGTCGATTTCTGACTTCAGTTTTTGACCCTGTTTTTTTTTGACGACAGGGGGGCGGTTACTCAAATTCAGATTTCAGGTCGATTTCTGACTTCAGTTTTTGACCCTGTTTTTTTTTGACGACAGGGGGGCGGTTACTCAAATTCAGATTTCAGGTCGATTTTTGGTTGATTTCAGACTTCAGTTTTTTGACAATAGGGGGGGTGGTTATTCAAATTCAGATTTCAGGTCGATTTCAGACTTCAGTTTTTGACCCCGATTTTTCACGACAGGGCCGGGGTGGTTCTCAAATACAGATTTCAGGTCGATTTTTGGTCATTTTCTGACTTCAGTTTTTGACCCTGTTTTTTTTTGACGACAGGGGGGCGGTTACTCAAATTCAGATTTCAGGTCGATTTCTGACTTCAGTTTTTGACCCTGTTTTTTTTTGACGACAGGGGGGCGGTTACTCAAATTCAGATTTCAGGTCGATTTCTGACTTCAGTTTTTGACCCTGTTTTTTTTTTGACGACAGGGGGGGCGGTTACTCAAATTCAGATTTCAGGTCGATTTTTGGTTGATTTCAGACTTCAGTTCTTGACCTCAATTTTTCACGACAGGCCCGGGGTGTTTCTCAAATACAGATTTCAGGTCGATTTTTGGTCATTTTCAGACTTCAGTTTTTGACACTGTTTTTTGACGACAGGGGGGGTGGTTATTCAAATTCAGATTTCAGGTCGATTTCAGACTTCAGTTTTTGACCCCGATTTTTCACGACAGGGCCGGGGTGGTTCTCAAATACAGATTTCAGGTCGATTTTTGGTCATTTTCTGACTTCAGTTTTTGACCCTGTTTTTTTTTTGACGACAGGGGGGGTGGTTACTCAAATTCAGATTTCAGGTCGATTTCAGACTTCAGTTTTTGACCCCGATTTTTCACGACAGGGCCGGGGTGGTTCTCAAATACAGATTTCAGGTCGATTTTTGGTCATTTTCTGACTTCAGTTTTTGACCCTGTTTTTTTTTTGACGACAGGGGGGTGGTTCTCAAATTCAGATTTCAGGTCGTTTTCTGACTTCAGTTTTTGACCCTGATTTTTCACGACAGGGCCGGGGTGGTTCTCAAATTTAGATTTCAGGTCGATTTTTGGTCAATTTCAGACTTCAGTTTTTTGACAATAGGGGGGGTGGTTATTCAAATTCAGATTTCAGGTCGATTTCAGACTTCAGTTTTAGACCCCGATTTTTCACGACAGGGCCGGGGTGGTTCTCAAATACAGATTTCAGGTCGATTTTTGGTCATTTTCTGACTTCAGTTTTTGACCCTGTTTTTTTTTTGACGACAGGGGGGGTGGTTACTCAAATTCAGATTTCAGGTCGTTTTCTGACTTCAGTTTTTGACCCTGTTTTTTTTTGTCGACAGGGGGGATGGTTATTCAAATTCAGATTTCAGGTCGTTTTCTGACTTCAGTTTTTGACCCTGATTTTTCACGACAGGCCCGGAGTGTTTCTCAAATACAGATTTCAGGTCGATTTTTGGTCATTTTCAGACTTCAGTTTTTGACCCTGTTTTTTGACGACAGGGGGGGTGGTTATTCAAATTCAGATTTCAGGTCGATTTCTGACTTCAGTTTTTGACCCCGATTTTTCACGACAGGGCCGGGGTGGTTCTCAAATACAGATTTCAGGTCGATTTTTGGTCATTTTCTGACTTCAGTTTTTGACCCTGTTTTTTTTTGTCGACAGGGGGGATGGTTACTCAAATTCAGATTTCAGGTCGATTTCTGACTTCAGTTTTAGACCCCGATTTTTCACGACAGGGCCCGGGTCGTTCTAAATTACAGATTTCAGGTCTATTTTCGGTCATTTTCAGACGTCAGTTTTTGACACTGTTTTTTGACGACAGGGGGGGTGGTTATTCAAATTCAGATTTCAGGTCGATTTCTGACTTCAGTTTTTGACCCCGACTTTTCACGACAGGGCCGGGGTGGTTCTCAAATACAGATTTCAGGTCGATTTTTGGTCATTTTCTGACTTCAGTTTTTGACCCTGTTTTTTTTTTGACGACAGGGGGGGTGGTTACTCAAATTCAGATTTCAGGTCGTTTTCTGACTTCAGTTTTTGACCCTGTTTTTTTTTGTCGACAGGGGGGATGGTTATTCAAATTCAGATTTCAGGTTGATTTCTGACTTCAGTTTTAGACCCCGATTTTTCACGACAGGGCCGGGGTGGTTCTCAAATACAGATTTCAGGTCGATTTTTGGTCATTTTCTGACTTCAGTTTTTGACCCTGTTTTCTATTTGACGACAGGGGGGGTGGTTACTCAAATTCAGATTTCAGGTCGTTTTCTGACTTCAGTTTTTGACCCTGATTTTTCACGACAGGCCCGGGGTGTTTCTCAAATACAGATTTCAGGTCGATTTTTGGTCATTTTCAGACTTCAGTTTTTGACCCTGTTTTTTTTTGTCGACAGGGGGGATGGTTATTCAAATTCAGATTTCAGGTTGATTTCTGACTTCAGTTTTAGACCCCGATTTTTCACGACAGGGCCCGGGTCGTTCTAAATTACAGATTTCAGGTCGATTTTTGGTCATTTTCTGACTTCAGTTTTTGACCCTGTTTTTTTTTTTGACAACAGGGGGGTTGGTTACTCAAATTCAGATTTCAGGTCGATTTCTGACTTCAGTTTTTGACCCCGATTTTTCACGACAGGGCCGGGGTGTTTCTCAAATACAGATTTCAGGTCGATTTTTGGTCATTTTCTGACTTCAGTTTTTGACCCTGTTTTTTTTTTGACGACAGGGGGGGTGGTTACTCAAATTCAGATTTCATGTCGATTTCAGACTTCAGTTTTTGACCCCGATTGTTCATGACAGGGCCGGGGTGGTTCTCAAATACAGATTTCAGGTCGATTTTTGGTCATTTTCTGACTTCAGTTTTTGACCCTGTTTTTTGACGACAGGGGGGGTGGTTATTCAAATTCAGATTTCAGGTCGATTTCTGACTTCAGTTTTTGACCCCGATTTTTCACGACAGGGGGGGCAGTTACTCAAATTCAGATTTCAGGTCGTTTTCTGACTTCAGTTTTTGACCCTGTTTTTTTTTTGACAACAGGGGGGTTGGTTACTCAAATTCAGATTTCAGGTCGATTTCTGATTTCAGTTTTTGACCCCGATTTTTCACGACAGGGCCCGGGTCGTTCTCAAATTCAGATTTCAGGTCGATTTTTGGTCATTTTCAGACTTCAGTTTTTGACCCTGATTTTTCACGACAGGGGGGGTGGTTATTCAAATTCAGATCTCAGGTCGATTTCTGACTTCAGTTTTTGACCCCGATTTTTCACGACAGGGGGGGCAGTTACTCAAATTCAGATTTCAGGTCGATTTTCGGTCATTTTCAGACTTCAGTTTTTGACACTGTTTTTTGACGACAGGGGGGATGGTTACTCAAATTCAGATTTCAGGTCGTTTTCTGACTTCAGTTTTTGACCCCGATTTTTCACGACAGGGGGGGCAGTTACTCAAATACAGATTTCAGGTCGATTTTCGGTCATTTTCAGACTTCAGTTTTTGACACTGTTTTTTGACGACAGGGGGGATGGTTACTCAAATTCAGATTTCAGGTCGTTTTCTGACTTCAGTTTTTGACCCTGATTTTTCACGACAGGGCCCAGGTGGTTCTAAAATACAGATTTCAGGTCGATTTTTGGTAATTTTCTGACTTCAGTTTTTGACCCTGTTTTTTTTTTGACGACAGGGGGGGTGGTTACTCAAATTCAGATTTCAGGTCGTTTTCTGACTTCAGTTTTTGACCCTGATTTTTCACGACAGGGCCGGGGTGTTTCTCAAATACAGATTTCAGGTCGATTTTTGGTCATTTTCAGACTTCAGTTTTTGACCCTGTTTTTTTTTTGACGACAGGGGGGGTGGTTACTCAAATTCAGATTTCAGGTCGTTTTCTGACTTCAGTTTTTGACCCCGATTTTTCACGACAGGGCCGGGGTGGTTACTCAAATACAGATTTCAGGTCGATTTTCGGTAATTTTCTGACGTCAGTTTTTGACACTGTTTTTTGACGACAGGGGGGGTGGTTACTCAAATTCAGATTTCAGGTTGATTTCTGACTTCAGTTTTAGACCCCGATTTTTCACGACAGGGCCCGGGTCGTTCTAAATTACAGATTTCAGGTCGATTTTCGGTCATTTTCAGACTTCAGTTTTTGACACTGTTTTTTGACGAGAGGGGGGGTGGTTACTCAAATTCAGATTTCAGGTTGATTTCAGACTTCAGTTTTTGACCCCGATTGTTCATGACAGGGCCGGGGTGGTTACTCAAATACAGATTTCAGGTCGATTTTCGGTAATTTTCTGACGTCAGTTTTTGACACTGTTTTTTGACGACAGGGGGGATGGTTATTCAAATTCAGATTTCAGGTTGATTTCTGACTTCAGTTTTAGACCCCGATTTTTCACGACAGGGCCCGGGTCGTTCTAAATTACAGATTTCAGGTCGATTTTCGGTCATTTTCAGACTTCAGTTTTTGACACTGTTTTTTGACGAGAGGGGGGGTGGTTACTCAAATTCAGATTTCAGGTTGATTTCAGACTTCAGTTTTTGACCCCGATTGTTCATGACAGGGCCGGGGTGGTTCTCAAATACAGATTTCAGGTCGATTTTTGGTCATTTTCTGACTTCAGTTTTTGACCCTGTTTTTTTTTTGACGACAGGGGGGGTGGTTACTCAAATTCAGATTTCAGGTCGTTTTCTGACTTCAGTTTTTGACCCTGATTTTTCACGACAGGGCCGGGGTGTTTCTCAAATACAGATTTCAGGTCGATTTTTGGTCATTTTCAGACTTCCGTTTTTGACCCTGTTTTTTTTTGACGACAGGGGGGGCGGTTACTCAAATTCAGATTTCAGGTCGATTTTTGGTTGATTTCAGACTTCAGTTTTTTGACAATAGGGGGGGTGGTTATTCAAATTCAGATTTCAGGTCGATTTCAGACTTCAGTTTTTGACCCCGATTTTTCACGACAGGGCCGGGGTGGTTCTCAAATACAGATTTCAGGTCGATTTTTGGTCATTTTCTGACTTCAGTTTTTGACCCTGTTTTTTTTTGACGACAGGGGGGCGGTTACTCAAATTCAGATTTCAGGTCGATTTCTGACTTCAGTTTTTGACCCTGTTTTTTTTTGACGACAGGGGGGCGGTTACTCAAATTCAGATTTCAGGTCGATTTCTGACTTCAGTTTTTGACCCTGTTTTTTTTTTGACGACAGGGGGGGCGGTTACTCAAATTCAGATTTCAGGTCGATTTTTGGTTGATTTCAGACTTCAGTTCTTGACCTCAATTTTTCACGACAGGCCCGGGGTGTTTCTCAAATACAGATTTCAGGTCGATTTTTGGTCATTTTCAGACTTCAGTTTTTGACACTGTTTTTTGACGACAGGGGGGGTGGTTATTCAAATTCAGATTTCAGGTCGATTTCAGACTTCAGTTTTTGACCCCGATTTTTCACGACAGGGCCGGGGTGGTTCTCAAATACAGATTTCAGGTCGATTTTTGGTCATTTTCTGACTTCAGTTTTTGACCCTGTTTTTTTTTTGACGACAGGGGGGGTGGTTACTCAAATTCAGATTTCAGGTTGATTTCAGACTTCAGTTTTTGACCCCGATTTTTCACGACAGGGCCGGGGTGGTTCTCAAATACAGATTTCAGGTCGATTTTTGGTCATTTTCTGACTTCAGTTTTTGACCCTGTTTTTTTTTTGACGACAGGGGGGTGGTTCTCAAATTCAGATTTCAGGTCGTTTTCTGACTTGAGTTTTTGACCCTGATTTTTCACGACAGGGCCGGGGTGGTTCTCAAATTTAGATTTCAGGTCGATTTTTGGTCAATTTCAGACTTCCGTTTTTTGACAAAAGGGGGGGTGGTTATTCAAATTCAGATTTCAGGTCGATTTCAGACTTCAGTTTTAGACCCCGATTTTTCACGACAGGGCCGGGGTGGTTCTCAAATACAGATTTCAGGTCGATTTTTGGTCATTTTCTGACTTCAGTTTTTGACCCTGTTTTTTTTTTGACGACAGGGGGGGTGGTTACTCAAATTCAGATTTCAGGTCGTTTTCTGACTTCAGTTTTTGACCCTGTTTTTTTTTGTCGACAGGGGGGATGGTTATTCAAATTCAGATTTCAGGTCGTTTTCTGACTTCAGTTTTTGACCCTGATTTTTCACGACAGGCCCGGAGTGTTTCTCAAATACAGATTTCAGGTCGATTTTTGGTCATTTTCAGACTTCAGTTTTTGACCCTGTTTTTTGACGACAGGGGGGGTGGTTATTCAAATTCAGATTTCAGGTCGATTTCTGACTTCAGTTTTTGACCCCGATTTTTCACGACAGGGCCGGGGTGTTTCTCAAATACAGATTTCAGGTCGATTTTTGGTCATTTTCTGACTTCAGTTTTTGACCCTGTTTTTTTTTGTCGACAGGGGGGATGGTTACTCAAATTCAGATTTCAGGTCGATTTCTGACTTCAGTTTTAGACCCCGATTTTTCACGACAGGGCCCGGGTCGTTCTAAATTACAGATTTCAGGTCTATTTTCGGTCATTTTCAGACGTCAGTTTTTGACACTGTTTTTTGACGACAGGGGGGGTGGTTACTCAAATTCAGATTTCAGGTCGATTTCTGACTTCAGTTTTTGACCCCGACTTTTCACGACAGGGCCGGGGTGGTTCTCAAATACAGATTTCAGGTCGATTTTTGGTCATTTTCTGACTTCAGTTTTTGACCCTGTTTTTTTTTTGACGACAGGGGGGGTGGTTACTCAAATTCAGATTTCAGGTCGTTTTCTGACTTCAGTTTTTGACCCTGTTTTTTTTTGTCGACAGGGGGGATGGTTATTCAAATTCAGATTTCAGGTTGATTTCTGACTTCAGTTTTAGACCCCGATTTTTCACGACAGGGCCGGGGTGGTTCTCAAATACAGATTTCAGGTCGATTTTTGGTCATTTTCTGACTTCAGTTTTTGACCCTGTTTTCTATTTGACGACAGGGGGGGTGGTTACTCAAATTCAGATTTCAGGTCGTTTTCT
Source organism: Semicossyphus pulcher (assembly GCF_022749685.1). Lineage (NCBI taxonomy): Eukaryota > Metazoa > Chordata > Actinopteri > Labriformes > Labridae > Semicossyphus > Semicossyphus pulcher. Next base: position 18,949,667 of record NW_027211637.1, read on the forward strand.
GACTTCAGTTTTTGACCCTGATTTTTCACGACAGGCCCGGGGTGTTTCTCAAATACAGATTTCAGGTCGATTTTTGGTCATTTTCAGACTTCAGTTTTTGACACGGTTTTTTGACGACAGGGGGGGTGGTTACTCAAATTCAGATTTCAGGTCGATTTCAGACTTCAGTTTTTGACCCCGATTTTTCACGACAGGGCCGGGGTGTTTCTCAAATACAGATTTCAGGTCGATTTTTGGTCAATTTCAGACTTCAGTTTTTGACCCTGTTTTTTTTTGTCGACAGGGGGGATGGTTATTCAAATTCAGATTTCAGGTTGATTTCTGACTTCAGTTTTAGACCCCGATTTTTCACGACAGGGCCCGGGTCGTTCTAAATTACAGATTTCAGGTCGATTTTTGGTCATTTTCTGACTTCAGTTTTTGACCCTGTTTTTTTTTTTGACAACAGGGGGGTTGGTTACTCAAATTCAGATTTCAGGTCGATTTCTGACTTCAGTTTTTGACCCCGATTTTTCACGACAGGGCCGGGGTGTTTCTCAAATACAGATTTCAGGTCGATTTTTGGTCATTTTCTGACTTCAGTTTTTGACCCTGTTTTTTGACGACAGGGGGGGTGGTTATTCAAATTCAGATTTCAGGTCGATTTCTGACTTCAGTTTTTGACCCCGATTTTTCACGACAGGGGGGGCAGTTACTCAAATTCAGATTTCAGGTCGTTTTCTGACTTCAGTTTTTGACCCTGATTTTTCACGACAGGGCCGGGGTGGTTCTCAAATTCAGATTTCAGGTCGATTTTTGGTCATTTTCTGACTTCAGTTTTTGACCCTGTTTTTTTTTTGACGACAGGGGGGGTGGTTACTCAAATTCAGATTTCAGGTCGATTTCTGATTTCAGTTTTTGACCCCGATTTTTCACGACAGGGCCCGGGTCGTTCTCAAATTCAGATTTCAGGTCGATTTTTGGTCAATTTCTGACTTCAGTTTTTGACCCTGATTTTTCACGACAGGCCCGGGGTGTTTCTCAAATACAGATTTCAGGTCGATTTTTGGTCATTTTCAGACTTCAGTTTTTGACACTGTTTTTTGACGACAGGGGGGGTGGTTATTCAAATTCAGATCTCAGGTCGATTTCTGACTTCAGTTTTTGACCCCGATTTTTCACGACAGGGGGGGCAGTTACTCAAATTCAGATTTCAGGTCGATTTTCGGTCATTTTCTGACTTCAGTTTTTGACACTGTTTTTTGACGACAGGGGGGATGGTTACTCAAATTCTGATTTCAGGTCGTTTTCTGACTTCAGTTTTTGACCCTGATTTTTCACGACAGGGCCCAGGTGGTTCTAAAATACAGATTTCAGGTCGATTTTTGGTAATTTTCTGACTTCAGTTTTTGACCCTGTTTTTTTTTTGACGACAGGGGGGGTGGTTACTCAAATTCAGATTTCAGGTCGATTTCTGATTTCAGTTTTTGACCCCGATTTTTCACGACAGGGCCCGGGTCGTTCTCAAATTCAGATTTCAGGTCGATTTTTGGTCAATTTCAGACTTCCGTTTTTGACCCTGTTTTTGACGACAGGGGGGGTGGTTATTCAAATTCAGATTTCAGGTCGATTTTTGGTCATTTTCTGACTTCAGTTTTTGACCCTGTTTTCTATTTGACGACAGGGGGGGTGGTTACTCAAATTTAGATTTCAGGTCGTTTTCTGACTTCAGTTTTTGACCCCGATTTTTCACGACAGGGCCGGGGTGGTTCTCAAATTTAGATTTCAGGTCGATTTTTGGTCAATTTCAGACTTCAGTTTTTGACCCTGTTTTTTGACGACAGGGGGGGTGGTTATTCAAATTCAGTTTCAGGTCGATTTCAGACTTCAGTTTTTGACCCCGATTTTTCACGACAGGGCCGGGGTGTTTCTCAAATTCAGATTTCAGGTCGATATTTGGTCATTTTCAGACTTCAGTTTTTGACACTGTTTTTTGACGACAGGGGGGGTGGTTACTCAAATTCAGATTTCAGGTCGTTTTCTGACTTCAGTTTTTGACCCTGTTTTTTTTTGTCGATAGGGGGGATGGTTATTCAAATTCAGATTTCAGGTTGATTTCTGACTTCAGTTTTAGACCCCGATTTTTCACGACAGGGCCCGGGTCGTTCTAAATTACAGATTTCAGGTCGATTTTCGGTCATTTTCAGACTTCAGTTTTTGACACTGTTTTTTGACGAGAGGGGGGGTGGTTACTCAAATTCAGATTTCAGGTCATTTTCTGACTTCAGTTTTTGACCCTGTTTTTTTTTTGACGACAGGGGGGGTGGTTACTCAAATTCAGATTTCAGGTCGATTTCAGACTTCAGTTTTTGACCACGATTTTTCACGACAGGGCCGGGGTGTTTCTCAAATACAGATTTCAGGTCGATTTTTGGTCATTTTCTGACTTCAGTTTTTGACCCTTTTTTTTTTTTTTTAACGACAGGGGGGGGTGGTTACTCAAATTCAGATTTCAGGTCGATTTCTGACTTCAGTTTTTGACCCCAATTTTTCACGACAGGGTCGATTTTTGGTAATTTTCTGACTTCACTTTTTGACTCTGTTTTTTGATGACGGGGGGGTGGTTTCTCACATTCAGATTTCAGGTTGATTTCTGACTTCAGTGTTTTACCCCGATTTTTCACGACAGGGCCAGGCTGGTTTTCAAATACAGATTTCAGGTCGATTTTTGGTCATTTTCAGACTTCAGTTTTTGACACTGTTTTTTTAAGACAGGGGGGGTGGTTACTCAAATTCAGATTTCATGTCGATTTCTGACTCCAGTTTTTGACCCTGTTTTTTGACGACAGGGGGGGTGGTTACTCAAATTCAGATTTCAGGTCGATTTTTGGTCTATTCCAGACTTCTGTTTTTGACCCTGATTTTTGACGACGGGGGGGGCCGTTTGTCAAATTCAGATTTCAGGTCGATTTCTGACTTCAGTTTTTGACCCCGATTTTCACGACAGGGCCGGGGTGGTTCTCAAATACAGATTTCAGGTCGATTTTTGGTCATTTTCTGACTTCAGTTTTTGACCCTGTTTTTTTTTTGACGACAGGGGGGGTGGTTACTCAAATTCAGATTTCAGGTTGTTTACTGACTTCAGTTTTTGACCCTGATTTTTCACGACAGGGCCGGGGTGGTTCTCAAATACAGATTTCAGGTCGATTTTTGGTCATTTCAGACTTCAGTTTTTGACACTGTTTTTTGACGACAGGGGGGGTGGTTATTCAAATCAAATGGGTACCTCAGAATTTCATCTCTGCTTTTTGCAGATGATGTTGTCCTGTTGACTTCATCAAGCTGGGACCTCCAGCAGGCATTGGGGCAGTTTGCAGCCGAGTGTGATGCAGTTGGAATGAGAGTCAGCCCCTCCAAGTCTGAGGCCAGTGTTCTCTGCCGGAAAACGGCGGATTGCCTCCTCCAGGTGTGGGGAGTAAGTATCTGCCTCAAGTGAAGGAGTTTAAGTATCCTTTGGTCTTGTTCACGAGTGAGGGTAAAATGGATTGGAGATTGACAGGCGGATCGCTGCACCATCAGCAGTAATGTGGGCGTTGTGGTGAAGCAGGAGCTGAGCCTGAAGGCCAAGCTTCCGATTTGCCGGCCGATCTATGTTCCCACCCTTACCTATTGTCACGAGCTTTGGGTAGTGACCAAAAGAATGAGATCACATATACAAGCAGCCGAAATGAGTTTACTTCGGAGGGTGTCTGGGCTCAGCCTTAGAGATAGGGTAAGGAGCTCGGAGATTCAGGAATCTGGTCAGGATGCCTCCTGGGCACCTCCCTTTTGAGGTTTTCCGGGCACGTCCAACTGGGAGTCTATTTATTCTATCTATGGTCTATTTCTCATAATTTTGACTTAATCTTTTAACTGTCTTCTTCTCTCATAATTTTGTCTTTTTTATCTCATGAGGACTTTTTCCTGTAATTCCTGACTTTTTCTCAATTTTGACTTTTTCTCATAATTTTCTCAACTTCTCTAATAATTTTGTTTTTCAATGTTTTTCATCATCTCCTGAAGACTTTTTCTTGTAATCTGTTTTTTTTTATCTGACTTTTTATCAAATTTGTCAAATTCTCTCGTTTTTTTTCATTTTTATCTCATGACCTATTCTCACAATTTTGACTATTTGTCTCTTAACTCTTTTTTTTTCTCATAATTTTGTCTTTTTTTCTCATGATTCTTTTTTCTCATAATCTTTTTCATCTCATCATGATCCTTTTCTTCTTTTTTCTTATGACTTTCACATAATTTTCTTTTTCTCTCATAATTTTCTTTTTCTTTCACATAATTTAGTCTTTGTCTCTCAATTTTTTCACTTTTATCTCATGACTTTTTCTCTCGTCATTTTGTCTTTATCTCTGACTTTTTCTCTTAATTCAAATTTTTTCGTTATCTAATGACTTCCTCAGAATTCTGACTTTTTATCTCTTAACTTTTTCTTCTCTCATAACTTTGTTTTTTTCTCATGATTTTTTTCATTTTTATCTCGACTTTTTCTCATAATTTGAACTTTTTTCTCATATTTTTTCCATTTTCATCTCATGACTTCTTCTCATAACTGTTTTTTTTTATCTCATTACTTTTTTTTCCTCATTGTTTTCTTCTTCGTAAAATTTTTCGCTATCTCATGACTTTTTCTCTCATAATTTTGACTTTTTATCATGTAATTTTGTCTCTATCTCTTAATTTTGTCTTTTTATCTCATAATTTTGTCTTTTTATTTCATCATTTTTTCGTTTTTATCTTTGAATTATGACTTAACATTTGGGTTTTCACTTTTTTATTGGTATTGATGGGCTTAAATAGAATCCTTCTTGACTCGACATACCAAGAAAAAGATTGGTCTGTTCGTATCAGCAGAAGAAAGAAAGCAAAAGAATAAAGATGGAACAGAGCAGGTTCAGGTGGTTTTGTGGTAGTTTTCCTTGGATAAACAGTTTAAAACAGTTTGTTCAGAGAGTGTGAAACATCCTCTCTGCTGCTTCCTCTGCAGTACTATGCTGCTGCCACAGCCAGTGCTGTTTCACCCTATTTACCAACTGAGGAGGTAATATTGAAAAATTTATATATTTTATCATGAAAAAAACCTGAAAAGAAGGAACGCTTCACGAATTTGCGTGTCATCCTTGCGCAGGGGCCATGCTAATCTTCTCTGTATCGTTCCAATTTTAATATATGTGTTAGAGAACTAACACAATGATTTAAAAAACCCCATCTGTATCTAGAGTGGTCTGTCAGATGACCTCCTCCACTCATGGTGCGGGTCCCAGTGAGGTTAATGAGGGTTAAGAAAGCTAATCATAAAGAAGAACACTGGAAAGAGGTCTGGATGCTGTGCTGTGGTTTCTGTATCTGTTATAATCATAATGGCTCAGTAGGACCCACTCTGGTTCTGCCTGAGTTGGTCCGTGTTCAGTTGGAGGATTGCAGAGGCATGATGGGAGATTTAGGCACACTGTGGTGATGTCAGACCACGGGGATTGGATCGCTGAGGGAGCGAGAACAAAGGCTGACTCAACGCCCCTCCCCCGGCAGTTGACGCAAAGGGACTCTGACACCCTCAGGGGTAGGAGGGGGTTGGTCAGAGATCAGATCAGATCAGTGTGTGCTGGTAGAGAGACACTGTGGGAGACACTGGGGGAGTGGGGAGAGAGAAGGGGGCATGAGAAAAGGAACCGGTCTGGTCTGACTTACGTCATTCCTTCAAGCCGGAAGAGATGAGGCAGACTCTCGCAGCAGAAGCAGCAGAAGGAAACTTCCTTGACGTCTGGATCCTGCTTCAAAAAACACAGAAAATATAACACAACTGAATCCCAGGAGATTCATCTGAACCTCAGCCTGGAGCTGGTCTCACTTTAAACCCAGCCATGCAGCTCAAAAACCCTGCTTATGCTGTTTTTGTTCTGCTGCAAAATGAATGAGAAACTACAGCTGAGCTGGACTGAATCTAAAGATATTCTTCCATTCTTTTGGTCTGTTTGCTGCTTTTGAACATTAGATAGGTGTATCTGAATGTCTGTTGGCTAAAATCTGCCACAAATGCCATTATTTTTGCGTGTAAGCTGTAAAGGCAGAAAGAGAAACCATTTCCCTGTTTGTCAAAAAATTGTAGCTGTGGTTATACCAACCTGCCACTGAGTGTCGCTGTCTGGCTTCTCTTCAGGGGGATTCTTGGATACTGCTGTATTGTGCATCTCCATCCTGTTCTACTCCCCCACCAATCTCTGATCCCATTGGCTGTAGTCTGACAACGACCTGTGAACATGCCGCAGCTCGTAGCCAGAAAAGAATATGAGATAAATAGTCAAAATTAAGAGCGAAAAAGACAAAATTATGAGAGAAATATTCATGGGTTAAAACTGAAAAAATTATGATAGTCAAAATTATGAGAAAAAAAGACAAAATAATGAGAAAAAGAGAAAAATTATGAGATAAAAAGTAACTAAAAGAAAAAAAAGAAAACAGAGATAAAAGGTCAAAATTATGAGATAAAAAAACAAAATTATGGGGGTCATAATAAGATGGAAAGTCAAAACGAAGAGAAAAAGATCAAATAATTAGATAAAAAGTCAAAATTATGAAAGTCATGAGATGAAAATGCAAAAAATTTGTAGACAAAATTAAGAGATGAAAAGACAAAATTCTGACAATTAAGAGTCAAAATTAAGAGAGAAAAAGTCAAAATTGAGAGATAAAAGGTCGAAATTACGAGACAAAATTAATACAGAAAAAGTCAAATTTGAGAGAGAAAAAGTCAAAATTGAGAGAAAAAAGGTTGAAATTATGAGATTAAACTGTTAAAATTATGAGATTAAACTGTTAAAATCATGAGACAGAAAGTCGAAGTTAAGAGAGAAAAAGTCAAAATTAAGAGAGAAAGTTGTGAAATAATTGACAGAGACAAAATGTTACGATAAGACTGTTCCAAGATAAAAATACAAAATTCTGAGAAAGAAAGATAAAATTAAGAGATAAAAAGTCAAAACAATGACAGAAAGTCATGAGATAAATATGAAAAAATGATGAGAAATAATTTTGAGATAAAGAATAAATATGAAATAAAAATTATAGTTAAAAAAATAATTATATAACACTCTGGAAATGTTCATCTGATAAAGTAAACGTAAACTCCTCATCAGTTAGGAAATTTTCATCTAAAGCATATAACAAGTGCTCTTGGGCAATTTTAATAAAAATTGTAGCGGTTCTTGCAAGAAGCAGAAGTAGCCATTGTTACAAATCGTTGCTTAGTGCCATTAGATTTCTACCACTACAGCAACCCATTGGAATATATCATGGCCGCTGTAGCCGTCCCTCAGTTGTTGTTGCTTAAAGTCCCTAATGGCAGTACAGGGGAGAGGAAAGTTTCCTGGTCCTCAGCAGCATTAAATATAGTTAATGTTTGATGTAAACATTTATAGAGCGACTCTAAAATCAAAAGGCTCTCTCTCCCGTTTGTGATGGCTTGTGGCAGCTAACTTCCGCCTTCCGGTCTAAGTACTGTGGCTTCCAGATTCATACATACTTTGCTCACACATACATACATACTCCGCTCACATATATACATATTCCACTCACATACATACATACTCCAACACATATATTATAAGGTTATGCATGCATGAGTATGTATATATATGCAAGCATTTATGTATGTATGTGCAAGTGAGTATATATATGTATGTGCAAGTGAGTATTCAATTTTGCCCAAGACCGCTTCTCATAAACCGGTACTTTTAATGGTTGATAAGACAAAATGATAGTTCTGGGTCAGTGGTTTATAGCCGATTAAGAACTCTGACATTATCTTCAAATCTATATAGAGGTCCACAAAACTTAAAAAATAAGTAGAAGTCTTACTTTGTGTCAAATAGTCCTGGTTCACAGCATGATGATATTACAACAGTCTTTGAGCTTCCCACCCTGAGCAAAATGGTCACCGTTTGATATGGTCATTATCTGTGCCCTCCAATGTAGAGACCCAGCCGCCTCTGACACAGCTGACTGCTTAATGTATGCCTCAAGGTTAAGAGAATAAGTAGAACCCTTACTTTGTGTCAGATGGTCCAGGTTCATTACTGAACGTGAGACAAGGCTTCCTAGTACTTCCCACACTCATCTTGGCCTAACGGGACACAATATCAACAACAAAGCAGCAGCAACAACAAAAACTAGTACAACTAGTCATGCCTGGAAACAAAAAACGCCACTGTATATATATTTTTTTAAAAGCTGACCTCAGAGATGTAATTGTGTGGCTTACAGTTCAAAGGTTTAACACTGAAAAGTCAGAAAAGCCATTAATGTTTGTTTATCTTTAAATATTTGACTGAAAAACACACATCTCTAAAACTTACAGATAAACATCGCTACTGTTTTTTTGTAGCCATATGCTTGCTTTGTTTACTTTTAGTTAGCTTTTTTTAAACTTTATTAAATTCTTTATCCTTACACAAACCGTCACCAAGATCGCAATGAACTCTGGGTAAGTCCCATAAAAAAGTATGCCGATATGCGGACTCACAATTTGGCCTTGGATATAGTTGGAGCATAATGAATGTTAACACCTAAATAATTATTTGTTATCACTTTTTACTACAATAAAATGCTTGAACTGTTGTACGAAAGCATTATATTATTGTATAACAAGTAGTCTTGGAGATAAATATAAGCAATTAAGGTAGCCAACGTATAAAACGTGAACCATTTTTTCAACAGCAATTTATATTCTTTAGCTCCTAGTGTTTAAAAATTCACATTTCAACATTCATCACATTACATTTTAGTGGATAATTTAACTTCTCAGCCATTGAATATGGTTAGACAATACAGTAGTCTACATATCCTACAGTACTGCCTGCCTAAATGACATTACATTTTAAATTATTATGTAACATGGAATTTGAATGCACGAATGCAAAATAGCTACATCGAAAATCTACTGCAGAACAGTATTGGAGTCAGTGGCGTCGTTAGAGCTTACCTTTGCCGAAATTTCAACATCATGATACAGATTTGTAAAACGTATAAATGAAGCTTTGTCGGGTCTGTCCTCAAGAGGAGAAGAAACAACTTTTAACATGCTCGTTTGTTGAACGATTTCGATTACATTTCTGATGCATTCGAGGGAGTCGGGAAATCTGAATGCTGAACAGGTTGTTTCTGTCCGTTTGGGCTCTTGTTTGTGGTATTCTCATTACGTGTTTGCCCTTCAATCTGGCACAAGGCTACACATCTTTGGGCTATGCAATTAGTTGTCATTTATTGATAATCACCTGCTATTTGATTTCTGTCACCTGTGTTTGCCACCTAGATGTCTGCAATCGAATACTATGAATACAGTAGTAATACAGCCTTGAGATTATGTCACGAGAGGCTTGTTGCATTTGCAATACATCTTCTCAAGTTTTAACAGGACTTTTTCCAAGTCCTATAAATGCCCCTGACTGGAGTACGTTAATCTCAGGCACCCCTCCTGTAGTAACACTTGTTTAACACTAGATGGCACCATATATTCATCTGTGCCATAAAACTTAATGCCCTGTCACTGTAATTAATAATTTTAGGATACATTGTAAACATCCCTTATTAAAGTGCAAATTTTGTGATTCACATTTTATAAGAATAGATATATAGGAAAAATATTTGTATTTATTTTAACATTTGCTCAGTGGGTCCGTAACAGAACTCGTTCTACTGGGAAAATTAAAGATTTCATTTATAACATTTTAGTTTACAGTTTGAATTAATTACTAAATATCATTCAAAAACAAAACAACGTCTGTAATCTAAAGTATGATTAAAATTTGATATGACATAACTAAATTAGAGAGTTTTATTAATTTTTTTTAATGAATTACTGAGACACCTTTCTGTACAAATGATTGATAAAAACATGGGATGAGTCTTTGTTATCCAACCAGGAGGGTAATCTCACAGGATGTATGCAGAAACACACACCCCAGATGCACTGTGGGCACACATAAACACACACACACACTTTTCCACATCCTGTGGCACGGTGGCAGCCACTCACACTGTGCACCGGCAGGACCAAGGCCGACTGCCTGCTAGTATTTTTATAATCCTCATCCTCCCTGACCTGTTGCTCCCCTCCTGGCGCCAGTGGTCTCAGCCCTCCCCCTGCCATGCCTTAGCCTTACACACATACACACACACTTGCAAACACACATGCTCCTGTACACTCTGCCGCCCTCCACGGATAATTGAGACCAGCTGTTGCAAGGTGCCTCTTCCCTCGACCCTGCACCCCTCCCTCACCCCGCTGCTGCTGCTGCACTTGCCTTTCTGGCAGAAAGCTATTCCAAAGCCCCCTCCCTTTCTCCCTCTCTTCCTCCCTCTCCTTTCTCTCTCCTTACTCATACCCTCCCCTTCTCTCATGCCTCTGAGTGGGTTTGCCACTTCCAATCAGGCGTGTTGATTGACAGATGGGTTTTTTTTATTCGTTTATAGTCTTTTTTCAAGCCATCTCTTATTATTTAGTTGTCACATAAGTTAAAATTAATGCCGTTAAGAAATCTCTTAAATATCAGTGACTTTGCCTGCTTGCTTTCAGAGTCTATACCCCCCTCCAAAAACACAGCTGAGGGCCGGCACATCACAATCAAATCCAAATGACTCAATATTTAGACATGTAAACAAGCATTTTTAGACATTTAAGAATTCTAGACCTTATCAATAAATATTTGGCAAATAGCAGCCCCATATATATTTATGCAGTTTGCATCAGACTGAAAGGAATTTTTTCATCTTTCTTTCTCTTCACCTTCTTCCCCTTTTTGATTTTGGTATGTTTTTGAGGTTGAGACCTGTAGTGACTGCAAGCCACCGCGCTGTGGCTGGAATTTGCAAAGTTTGGGAGAGGAATGGAGTAGGCAAAGGGAGGAGGAGGGTTGGGACAGGCATGTCAGACTCTCTTTTCCAGCTGGTCCTGAGGGGTCAAACTGTGTGTGGAGTGTGAGTGTGTGAGTGTGTGCGTGTGTGCGTGTGTGTGTGTCAGGGCCTCTCATTAGGGGGTGAGACGCTGCGGCTCCAGACCCCCATGGAAGGATTGCTGGTTGAGTCTGCAGTGATCCTGCCACTTTGATGCCCCTGACCCCCACCCCCCCACAAGGAGGTTAATGAGCCTCAGTGAGCTCTGCAGGCAGGCTGGTAATATGTGTGTTGTTAGATTGGGGGCATTAAGAAGAGGTGCAAGGAACCACCAGACCTAAAATGTTTTTTTAACTGTTGTCCTTTTGTAGCAGTCATATCAGACGATCCAACTGTGAATGTTTGGATGAGAATAAAGTAAAGTTAAGCTAAAGCAGCAGCTGCACCTTGGGGTGGCTCCATTCCTGCACCGCAAATATACGCCATGATAAAAAACTTTAAGAAAAATGATTTTGCCTTTTAGGTTTGAGTCACTGCTTTAATCGCCAGTAATTACGGACCAAAAATACGACTTGTTTTTTAATTTTTTCCCATTTCTGTGTATCTCTGACATTAACCCGGCACTACGCCGCATAACTGAACATGCAGTGAGACATGAATGTGTTGTTTTGGGCGGAGCGGTGCAAGCCCTGGCCCGCGAAAAGCAAGGCATGACCGTCCAAAACAGGTGCTCTGACTCTCTTGTTTGCTCTCATTTCTTTTCATCATTCACTCCCTTTCTGTCTTTCATCTCACACACCTGTTGAGGTGTGAGGACTCATGCTGGTTCACCCGAGCCTGGGTAATTACTGATATACTTTATCTCCTTTGCCACCCCCTTCTGCCACCATTCCCTGCTTTCCCTTGATGTAAGGTGTTACTTTGGGGTTGGTTAGTCACATGTTTTTAAGCACTGCAGCTTGGTTCAAACTGGGGGGAAGGGACGGAGAGGCAGAATGAGCAAATGGGGAAACGTCGTAATTACTTTTATTTAAGAAAAAATGTTACAAATGGGTTAAAACTCCACAACCTGTTATATTGCATCTGTGCCATCTGCTGTGAGCTCAATGTCTTGGGTTTTAACTGTTTGAGCATATGTGAAAGAAGTGGCAACAGAGGCCTACAGTGGTTCAATTCTGCTCTGACTGCTCGCTCCAAGGCCCACTGGTGGTCTCTGCCCCCTGGTGGAGCACCTCACTGGGCCCTCACTAAGCCCTCAGCCCCTCCCTGTGAGTCGTCACCATGACAGGGATCAAGGTTTACCCAGCTGTTTGGGATCTCCACGTGTGGTGAGGGAAAGTTTACTTCACAGTTTTGGCCCTGCAGAAAGCAGCCGTTTAAGCTGCATTTACATTTAAGTAAAACAGGTGATTATTACCTGATGGAACCGAAACATTATTGACACCTTTCACAGTTCATAATCAAACGCAGAAGTTCACAGGTTTTTGTAGTTTTTAATCATCAAGTATTAAATAGCGAAAGGTCAAGTGAGTCGGGTTAAACTGAAGACAGATGATGCCAAAGAAGGACAGAGGATGAATACAGAAGACGGATCTCCCCTTAGATGACATGGATGATGAGGATTGATACAAAACATAATTGTGACTGAATATAACTGTATAATTTAACTGCCAAAATACCCCCATGACGGGCGCTGACATCTTGCGCTGGTGACGTAATTTGGAGCCAGAGCTGCACAGTAGAGATCGGCGGGTAGGGCCGCTGTAGCCACTTCCGCTAACCAAAACACCAACTTAAATTACGGGGGGAAAAAAGTTATTATTATATACTGAAGCCAATCAGCTGGGGGCAATAGAGATGTTTTGGCTTCACTTTTAGGGAGCTGTCATGTCGTCCGTCTTTTTATACAGTCTATGGTTGCAACCAACTTGGTCTTCATCAGGGCACACATTAGCACCTCTGCTGATTTACACTTTTTGATTGAGTTCATTTTTTTCACCCATGCAATGACCCCTTCACAAGAGGAATTAACCACAGCAAACCCGAAGTATCCAAAGAGCACTGTTACAGCTGTATGTGTTCCCTGTTCTGTTTGTCCCTTCTCCCCTTCTGTTCTCAACTCTGCAGGTGAACCTAATTGCAAATGAGGTGCACCTGGCCTTGGATCAGTAGCCTATTTAAGACACCAGCACTGACACCAAGGGAGGCTTCTCGAGTGGGGACTGCAGTTGTTCTGCCTCTCAGACTGGGATTTTGTGTTGTTGTGTTGTAGTTGCTTTTTAAGCCTTCAGTTAATAATTTGGTTGTTTAATTGTCATTTAGTAAATCCCATGTATGTGAGTGTCTTAAGGTGTTCACGTGGTTATATTTGGGTCAATTGTGGATAGTTGTTAGCCCCATAGGGCCGCCTTAGTGTGGGGCATAAAGCACCTTTATGTGATAACTACAAAGACCTCAGCACTTCTAGAGAGATAGATGTACTTTACTGATCCCAAACTGGGAAATTGTAGTTCAACTCCTGTAGTTCTACTACTCCTTTGTCTTCACACATAGTATATATATTAATTTTAAAATAATCTTTGATTAACTATTAAAATAATAATCGCAAAGACTTTCATTTAAATAAATGTCTGTTATCTGTCACTGAAGGAGGGAACACAATGGTGATTGAGCCGATGGCCCACTGATGAAAGCCTTTGCATTTGCAGTATTACAGACTGGGTGTCTGTGGTGACTTTCACAGAAAAAAATCACAAGCAGCATCCAGTTAGTGACGCGTTTTCCATCCACCAGCAGTGGTTGGTCTGCCAGAGAGGGTAGGCAGAGCTAAGTGGCTGCTTTTCTGGTCTCTGCAAATGTTGCGAGTAAACAGTAATCTACTATGGCTGAACAAACAAAGAAAAGATGGATGACTACAGATACAACTTCAAAAATAAGTGAAAATCCAAAGAAAAAGAAACAAATTTGACGCTCAGATGAAGGCAAACTATAAAGGAAAGCGACCGTCAGCGAGGAAAATCAAGAGTTACAACCGGAGCCAACCGTGGACGTCACACATGCGACACTGTCTGGATATCTGGGAAGTGTGCTCCTGCAATTACCGTTTATCACCACAGGTGCCGCCAAAGAGAACAAAACTGAAACCTCAGAGATTAGCACTTTAACACTTAATATTGTCTCAAACAAATATGTCTCTTTCCTGCATATTTTTATCAGACCACCTTTCCTGATTTTACTTTTTTTTAATGTTATTTTGTGTCCTTTAAAATATGTCTTCCCTAATCTTTACCTAAACTACGATCAATTTTTTTCTCTAGACATCCTACCACTGAAACTTTCTGCTGTTGTTTTTATTTCATCACTTAAAGCTTTTCTAACACATTTCAGTTCTTAAATTAAAGATGTGGCTATTGAAACAAAGACATTTTAACAAGTCATGACATCATTTTGTTTAAATAAAGAGGCAGGACATCTTTGATTCCTCTGATAATAAGAAAATTAACAGCAGCAAATTTATTATTTTTTTAACAGATTAACTGACTTTGATTAAACCTGCCTTTAAATCCACTTGGAGTAGTTTCCTTACAGTTTAAACGATTTGGGCACATCTGGAAAGGTTTTATTGTAAAATTCAAATCCTCTGGTATTTGTGTTTTTGTGTGTGTGTGTGTTTTTAGTGTGGCTGTCATGTGGGAATCCTCTCAGTGGTCTCAACAGGAGGTTGTTTTCTTTGGCTTTCCAAAAACAAGCTCTCAGGTAATGACTTCAGTGTGTTGCTGGTGTGTTTTTATTTCCTCTGTGTGACACCAAAATTAGCTTCAATCAACAAAGACCTGAGAGAACAGATATCTTCCATTAATACAGTGTGGCATCCAGTGTCTGCTCTGTTTTCAGTAGATGGTGCATTTCTGTGTGTGTGTGTGTGTGTGTGCTTGTTTGGGCACATGTGCGTGCATGCATGCCACCCTGTGCTCCTCTCATCTGGTCGGGCCCTCTAGCTGGTAATCTGAGCAAAGAGATTAGAAAGAAAAACAGCAGAGAAGAATGTCTTTGGTTGAGCCAGCGAGGAATTTACAATGGCCTTCAGGCTGCTTTGACCTCTCCCTCCCTTTCTCTCTCCCACTCTCTCTCTGTCCGTCTCTTACACACACACACACACACACACACACACAGAAAATCATTTGTTTTTAGCTCTGTCATCAGTTTTTATCAGTAAGATTCAGTTCAGACCTGAGGATGCCGTGACATCACTAGAGGGGAGTCAAACAAGCCGAGCAAAACAGTGACTCATATGAGGTCATATCGGGTTCCATATAAACCCTCATATAAGATATATTATCTTATAATGTGGAGTCAAAAATGGCAACACCTGCTATCTTCAGATGAGATGTGATGGAGCAAGCTTTCAAATTATTGCTTCCTTAAAGTAATAATCACAAAGATTTTCATGAAATAAATGTCTGTTAATTCACTATCTATCGCTGAATGAGGTAACACAATGGTGTTTGAGCCGATGGCCCGCTGATGAAAGCCTTTGCATTTGCAGTATTACGGACTGGGTGTCTGGTGCAACTTTCATCACAAGCGGCGCCCAGTTAGTGACGCGTTTTCCATCACCCAGCAGTGGTTGGTCTGCCAGAGAGGGTAGGCGGAGCTAAGCGGCTGCTTTTCCGGTCTCTGCAAGTGTTGCAAGTAAACAGTAATCTACTATGGCTGAACAAACAAGGAAAAGATCGATGACTACAGATACAACTTCAAAAATAAGTGAAAATCCAAAGAAAGAAAAACAAATTCAACGCTCAGATGAAGGCAAACAGTCTGAAAAGGAAAGCATATCTACAAATATGTATGTAGATGTGTGTTTGTTTGTCCAATTTTGTTTTTGTGATAACAGGATAATTTTGTGACGATCTAGAAAACAAATCAATAGGCTGGTCACTGTGACATCACAGAGTGCCATACTGCCATTGTCCACACTAATGAGATACGTTCAGCCTGTTTCTACATTTGTTTTGTGCTTTTGCAACTCTTAGGATACGACTTATAATCATCTGACATTAAGGTGGTGCAGCTTTGTTAACTCGAGATAACAAGAAAATTAAGTCGAGATCTCGACAATACAACTCCCTCGGAAAACAGAGTAAATAAAATGTACGGATGAATGTCCGCTCAGGGCTTCTGTAGAATCGTTTACAGCTTGTGTGAATTAATTTATTGTTTTATTGTACAACTACCAATTGTAAAAGAAGAGGAGTTACAGGATTGACAGAGGCAATCGGTCCATCCCAAATAATGCATGATCATGAGTTTATATAATGAACTAATAATGCAAATTAATGTTTCATAAAAAGAACATTTCTGGGAGCACTTTTTCCATGTGTTTCAAATATTCTTGACCATTTTAAACAATTTTAAAAGAATTCCCTCGATGAGAATTTTTGCTTGATATAGCAGAAATGGTGACCATAAAATAAGTGGACGACACAACAGCTATTAAGAACTTACAAATCACAGTGTTACAGGGATACAATGTGTGAAATCTGAACATTTGAGTTGCACCACAGAGGTGAAATCTGTGAGTCAAACCCTGAGCAAGGAAGCTCAAAAAAAGCAAAGAAGAATTGTTGCTGATGTCGGACATTGAGAGAAGATATGTTTTGATACGTCCCCATCTGTTGCCACAGGGATGTAATGATCTGAAGCGGCTCTCCAACAGCTTGCAGCGATGTCACCATGTGGGCAGAGATGACACCCTGTTGTAGGACAGAGACAGAGAGGCTTCGATGGAGTTCTAGTTTCAGAGGAACAGCTGTGTGGATACTCAACTACCAGACCACCTGATCTGATTCCCCCCTCGCTCCGTCACAGCCCAGCAACCTGCCTTCCTCCCTGACAAACCTCAGCCAGTGTGTATGTGTGTGTGTGTGTGTGTGTGTGTGTGTGTGTGTGTGTGTGACAAGGAGAGAGAGGAGGGGTACGCAGGTCTTTGCACAGACGAAGGGGACAGGTGTTAGGGACAGGAGGTGCCGTGTGGCCTGGGGGTGTGGTCAGGTGGTGACACACCTGTCCCTGCTTGCACAAGAGGGTCCAGTTACACACACACACAGACACACAAGCATGCACATCAGCTTCACCATGTGTTCAGACATGCAACGTTTAGGCCCCGCATGCAATGTGAATCTGCTCGGCATGACAAACCACGGGCCGATTCTTGCTTTGCCAAAGAAAACACGGTTAGCTCAACTGTGTAGCAAAGTAATGTGATCATTGTGCGAGCGAGAAGCGGACAGAAGACACGCAATGTAAAGCTCTGTGTGAAGGTTTGGCTACCATGAAAAAGTGTGTGTGACAGACAGAAAGCCGCAGCCTGGCTCGGGATGTGATTAATTATTGTTTTCCATGTACGCTGGCTTAAGTGTCTCCGTGCTTTCTGTGAATCATGTGGCTCCTTGTTCTGCTGGGAAAATGGAGAAAATAGTTCCAGTGCGAGTCGACTGCAGACTGACTTTACTTTGAAAGACTGGAACAAATGACACTGCAAAGTAAACCGTTGCATTTTGACAGCTATTAAGAGATATAGTCTGCTCCAATCGATCATTAATCTATTCTGAATGATTTAGAGTCTGATTTTTGAGATGTAGTCTTGGATATAACTTGATGTGCTCATTTTTAAAAGGGTGTAAATGGACTCCTGTGTGTGTGGCACATGCTGTGTTTCTGTAAAACCTTGGAGATAAGGAGATAGGCGTCTGGCCCTGGGGTGTGGATTTCAGGCAGGTGCATTCGCCTGCCCTGCGGCTCCTCGAGGGACAGGATAGGACGGGACACGGCAGGAGAAGGAGGAGGAGAGGGGAGACAATCTGTGCACACACACTCAAAACCTCCGGATCCCCAACTCAAGCGCTGATCTCCACCCGTCTTGGCCCCCCACTCCACCCAACTCCCCACTGTATCCTTCCGTGGCTGGAATGCGTCAGGACAATAGAAGTGTCCTGGTGCTTCTGCTGGTGCCCCCCTGGGCCCACACAGGCCCTGACAGGAGGACAAAAAGTGCACCTTGCACCTCTCAGCACCACCAGCAGCACCCTGAGGGCAAATACCTGAATACCTGTGGTAAATAAGAGGGAGAGAAAGAATGACACAACATGAGGAGAGAGGGATGAAAAAAGAGGAGGTGATTTTCTGCTCTCGGCTGCCAAGTGTAAAACAGGCTCATCCAGAGGTCCAAAACACAACACACTCTTCCTAGTTACACCTGTATTATTCACCATGTTATTTTAATATTCTGACACCTGCTTTTTAGTAACATCCCCCAAGTATGTCAGCAAATAGCCTACCCTCTTACTCCCTCATGTCATGACTTGCTCGCCACTGCCGGGCTCACTCTGTGTGTGGTTTGTGCAGATTCGGCCCAGACACTCCTTTTCTTGCACCATATTGAAGCCTGCATGGTTCACATTTAGAATACATCAGAGTAGAAGCCAAAGACTATCACTGTGTAACACGTGAACGTGCAGGAGATCACAGATTTCAATCATTCAGCTCTCAGTAAATCAAAAGCCCAAAGGGTTTCCGTCCAACTAATCCCTGTGTGTCACTGACTTGCAGCCCCCCCGCCCCTCTGGGTGAGTGTGTGCTAATCGGTGAAATGAAGTGTGTTAAGCCACGATCACATTACCACTCAAGCTACCACAATGACTTTGCTCCCTGCAACAAAATGTTGGCCTAGCGAGGCGATGCTACTGGAACAGGTGCTCTGGAAAGTACAACACAGACTTCAACTTTGCACTTACTTCATCACTGTTTATATTCTTAAGTAACGAGAAGCTATTGAAATAATATTCTCATATCAATTTTCACTTTCTCAAAGACCATCTAAATAAACATGCTATTTTTCTTTTTTCCCTCCCTGTTTTTTTGTTTTACCTCTACTTTCATGTGTCCGATTACTCTGTAACTCACTTTCTTAAAAAAACAAACATGTTTTATAGGATTTTTTAGAACTTGATATGTTATTAAACCACCCAATAAATCTTATTGAGCAATATGGGTTAGAATCACTAACCAAGTAGGCTGCAAAAGTGTTAAAACAGTGATAGAATAACATTTTCATGTAGTAGGCTACCTGTCTACAGTCTATTGCACCACCACTCAGTAAGCCATGCTGTCTCCCTTTACATTTGCATTACATAATAACAATCATCAGATGAAGCGTAATTGTGCTGCATGACAGGAGCCTTTAAAAACAGACTCAGAAATGTGTGATATTCAAGAATAAAGTCATGGTCACGATGAGCACCTCCTGGCTTCATTGTCACTGCATGGTCATGTAGACCTGAAAACAAACTCCGACGGGGTTTCAGCATCAAGCGGCAAATCAGAGATGTACAAATACTTTATTGCAAGGGAAAGTCTTGCCTTCAAACTAAACTGCAGAGCCATTTTTTAAATATACATTTAATTAAGTTACAGTTACATTAGAGTTGAGAAAAGTGAACTTAAAACTGTAAAAGAGCGACCCTATAGTTAGCAACTTTCCAACACTGATTAAGTGAGCTAAACACGGAGTTTTCACACTGATAATGTCTTAACAGTAATATAAAATATTCCCTCTTTTCACTTGAGAACAGAACACTACTGTGTCTTAAATTTAGATTCAATAGTTTCCAGATTTCGTCATAAACCCAAATCAAGTTTGCTTCCTGGGACATTTTAAGCTGCTTCATCAATGTTAGAATCTTTTAACACATTAAGCCATATTTCAGGTTAAACTATACCATTAGCTACCATTAGACAACAATTAGCATTTAGCTGCTTCCCAGCTAGCGTTACCGTTTGATAGCGTGACTCAATCTGATAGTAAAGGCACAGCTTCCTAGCTAATAGGAATTTTAGCTAATTAAGGTTAGCATTCAATTCTTTGCTTACATTACCTTACACAGTTAAAATCATTGGCTAGGAATTCACCCTTTTTCTACCCTAGAACCATAAGCTAGCCATGTTAGCGTGGAAGTGGTGGAATGCTAACTTTCGCTGTTGTCCAGCAGTGGCTTATAAGTGAAATTTTTTTAAATTTTAAAATGTGGCTCAGTGTCCCTCCAGATTTTTACTATATGATATTTTCAGTAGCAGACACATCCAGAAGCAGTGAAATGTAAGCTTTTTGCCAGATTCCTTACATTTATAAAATTAGCTAAGCTTAAATCTCTGCCTGACATTATCCCAGCGTTTGAGCTTCCCACCCTGCCCTTGACGTGTGATGTGTGAATATGTTGGATGGAAACCTGGATGGCACAAAGTTGGAAACCTGTTACACACTGACACGACATATCTCATCTGTTTACCCTCCTGTCCCTTTATGGCTCATCCTCTACCCTCTGACCCTGTGGGACAGAGAGGGTCTGTGTTTAGGAGGAAACACAGCACCAGCACCAGTCACACACAAACACAGCGTTGAAGTGGGACAGCAGGAGTGCGGAGGTGGGCAGGAAATGGCGTGTACCCCCTCCTGGAGGCCATATCCTGTCCTTGGGTAAAAACCGGTTTATTTGTCCGGAGAGCTGAGCTCTTTGTGTGCATGTTAAGGCTTCATAATGTCCTGAAACCACACAGAGTTGTACAAACGCAGAGGACACATAATATATCACAAGAAAAGCATCCACAGAGAGCGTATCTCCAGGCCCTCGCAGCACGTCATTGATCAAGTCTGCTTGCAACATGTGGCATTCCTCAGCAAATTCTACTCCCTACTGATTTGATAAACGGCCTACAAACAGAAACACTCATTCTTCACCAGACAACCACCAACTCTCCCCCTCTCTTCTCCCCCCAAATGTCCAATCTCCTCTCCCTCACTGCCTCATCTTTTACTCCTCCCATTATCATGTTCTTATCCCCAGTTCACCCTCTCCTTCAAACCTCCCCATCCCACATGTCCATTACTTAATACAGGCTGGAGAAAAATTGTCGGCATATAAAAATCTAGTCTCTCCAAGGACTTAAGAAGATGAAGAAAGGCTGGCACTGAAGCTTTGGGCTGTGACATTGTGTAAGGAGCACGGCAACTTGTAAGAGCGTTTGAAACTTTAACCCAGTGACTTAACCGTCTTGGCTCTGATCTGATCCCCCGGTGATTCAGCTCTTCAACCCTCTGTCGGCTCTGATTTCAGCAATGCACTGTGCACTTTCTCTTTCTCAATATGGCGCTCCATGAACCCCTGACAGAGACATCCACACTTTGCAGAGACACACTCGTACATCTGTGTACACACAAACAGCCGAGGCCGCACCCAGATGCTTTATGTCCACGCTTTTTGGAAGAGCTGTGTTTATGCGGGACTGACAGGCCACTTCCTGTGTCCCAAACATTACCACAAACACATACAGTGAGAGCAGAGCGGTGGACGGAGAAATCAGCAATTTCAGTGCAAACCCACGCTTTGGAAAAGGTTTGTTACATTGTTGACATGCAGCGCTGCTTCCCGTTGCTTGAATCATGAGAGTGGAGTTTAAACAGCCCCGTAATCTGCTCTGGTTCACACATGTGAGGCCCTAATTATGACTATACACAGGATGATTGTTTAGACAGAGGCATTCATTTCTGCTTCCAAGATGACGGCACCCTATAACAAAATAAAACTCGTCCGGCTGCAAACTGTCAAACAACAGATTTTGTGTACACAGAACCAAAGTTGACTCCATGAGGCAACGTCCAGGCTTCCTGTTCAGTAGGGTATCTGCAAAAAACTGTTTTAGTTCTTTCATTTATTAAAGCGAGGCAACACGTGAGAATTTAAAATGAATGGCAATCCCCTTTTCTACTTAATTAGGTCAGAATAACTTTATTTCCTGTTACAGGAAAATCAAATTATTACTGTGACTCACGAGCCGAGTGCAAGAGCCGCAGACAGAGCAGGCCTCTTTCTCTGTTCGATGGCCATATTGTATGTCTGTCACTAATGGCTCAGGAATGTCACATTAGTCAGGGGCCACATGCATGACGCTGCCAACATTAAAACACTTTGAGGAGACCAATATGATATTACCCACACGCACACACACACACACACACACAAAGTGAAAAAGAAAGGTGACAGGTCCAGTGATCTCATTGCCTCAAAGCTACAGGGTGATAGACTGCCTCCTACACACTGCACACCATAAAAAATGTCCCCCTAGCTAGAAATCAGAGTTAAATTTCAAAAAGGCCGAAACGTATCAGAAATCTGTTTAGCGCCATGTTTTTTTTAAATATCTTTGTGGATATTTACGTAAGACATCTAAGGAAGAAAGTGGAATATCATCAAATTTATAGCAGCACTTGATACTTTATGTGTCCTCTCCATCTTTAAACTCATCCAACCCCGCTGCTCCGTCTCTGTGCCCACCCAAATCTGACAATGTCTGCAGTTCAAGCAGGGTTCAATCCCCCTTTTGTGGCCCGCTCTTCAGCCTCTCTGACTCACTGGCTGCGTAGGTGTGCGGCAGCAAAATGACTCTCACCTCTCGCTTCAAAAACAGCCCAGAGAGGTCTGGGCAGACAAATGAAAAATCCCCCATTCATCAAAGTAAAAGCTCCTTATTCGATATGTTTTCGCGCGGCTGTGAGCGTGCATTCTTTCGGGTGCTGTTTACATTGGGCAAGCTAAGTCATGCAATCTGATCTCAAGCTTTTTGAGAGCCTCCTCAAATCCCCCCCCCCCGCCTCCCAAACATCCACCTCTCAACACCGGGAGCTCTTGGAGGAAATGCACTGTTACCTCACTAAGTCATGCTGGCGTCAGTGTGTGCGGGTCAGAAGGGCAATGGGGACTGTGGACACATTGCTGCCATATGTGCGCCCTGCATGTCTGCTCTCAGCTGGGCTCACATATGCAAAGACTTCCTCAGAAAGTTCCTGTAAGGTGAACATGGTTGAGGAGCAGATCCCTGCACAAAGCATGAGATGCTGCTGCAGCTGCTGTTAAAGGGCCTCGTTCTCTGGGGTTACTTGTTGGTTTTCTGCAGGAAGTGGGTCAGTGGGATTCTCTCATTGAGCTAATCTCACGGCACTCAGCATCTCCATCATGCCTCAAAATTGTGCTCACCTCTCTGCCTCCACACCTGCATCTCTGTCCCTCTGCTCACCCCCTCTCGCCTCTTCAGCATGTGTTCTCCATGTGTGCCAGCGTGTGTTTGGGTGCTGACAGGCCGGCAGGTGTGTGCAGGTGCTCCCCTTATCACTCAACATCACACAAACCTGTCCTCCTAACGCACACACACTGGCCTATCTTCCCATTCAGAAACTGGCATGTCTGTCCTGATGAACTCATTTAGAGTCGTGAGTTAACACAATACCTGATGAAATTGTGATTAATCTAAGAACATAGGAGGTCCACAGCTTTTTTTTTTAAAACAATGTTTTTATTTATGTGTGGCAGAAAAAGGCACAGTGAGTATTCGAAATGCATATTAAACAAAAAATAGTTCATAAAAACTGTAGGTTTCCCAAAAAAACATGTTATTACATTTTGTTTAGACTGTGAAACTAATATTGATGAAGGCAACTTGTGTTTTTTTGGTCAAGTTTAAGTGGTCCATTCAAAACACACAATGAGTGTGGCATGAGGAGGGTCACCTGTCGCCGAGGTCACAGCTAACACGTCACTCAGCACCCTGCCTCCACAGTACACCACACACAGACAGCTGTCTCATCACACACACTTGCTCAGACACACACACATGCCATGTATGTATAGCATGGCGAGGAATGACATCCCCACATACACACACACACACAATCACACGCACACCCAAGCAGCTGCAGCATGGCCAGAGTCCCGGACCGGCCGGCACCGATGGAGTTTCCTGGGAATTAACTGCATGCCCAGCTGCCCTCAAACCACGCACACACACATCTACACACACTTGACAGGATGCAGCAAAAAAATAAAATAAAAATGTGCTGCTGATACCAATATGACCTTAAAAAAATCTGATAAACCTACAGAGTCTTGAAATTTTTAAGGCACTTAATAAGTCTTTACATAAAAGCAACAGAACTCCAGTTTGTCTGTCCCATCCAGTGTCCTTTGGGCGTGTTTCGGCTCTAAATCAGGAGGGATTCGAACCAGCGAGCAGCTTAATCTGGCTCATGGGAGCAGTTCAAGGAATGTGAGTCTATGAGGCAGGGCAGCATCCAGACGTGCTGTGTTTGTGCAGCAGGGACATGCGGCTGAAGGTCCGCGAGCAGGATCCGCACTGGTACTTCTTCACTTCGGAGTGGGTCTGCAGGTGGGCGCGCAGGTTGGAGCGATCGGCAAAGGCCCTGTTGCAGTGTTGACAAGCGAAGGGGCGCTCACCTGGGGAACAGAAAACATCAGAGACACACTTCATTAGCAGGTCAAAAGGTGTGTGGTTTTTTCAAATGATCCAGAGACAACAAAGATCAGGACCCTGACCTACTTAATGCAGATTGATGCATGTGTGACAATTGTCAGGCTGAGATTAGATTGTGCCAGGCTAAGCAATAACACTTCAGGGGACATCAATGAATATCAATGAGCACATGGTGCAACTTGGCTGTTACATTTACAAGTGGTCGATGGGATTAGTCTGACACATCAATGTGAAAAGCTGCTCTTGATGCTTACCTGTGTGAGTGCGAATGTGTCCTCTGAGCAGCCATGGCCGGGAGAAGGCCTTGCCACAGGTGGGGCACACACAGGGCAGAGTGTGTGAGCGAATGTGCATCTTCAGCGCCCCCAGGCTGGTGTACTCCTTGGGGCAGTGTTTGCAGTGGAAGGCCGGGCGTGCAGAGGCATCACTGGGCAGGGAAGGCGTCTGCTGCAGCGGAGCACCATAGGAGAACGGGTGTTGGGATATCTGGTGGTGGGACAGTGCGGAGAGGCTGTTGTAGCTGTTGCTGCAGTGCAGGCAGTGGTAGATGTGCTGTATGATATCCGGGCTGGGGGGATCTGAGGTACGCCCGCCATCCTCCTCTTCCTCGCCACTGCTGCTGGAGGGAGAGCTGCTGAGGTCCAGAGGGCGCAGCGGGGAGGGGGACAGAGACACTGGGGTAATCGGGGACAGAGGTGCAGGCAGGGTGTCGGCGCTGCTGAAGAATGGGCTGGTGGGGTAGCAGGTCAGGGCCGAGCTGTTGTTCTGCATTGGAAGTTCAGCCCGGGGAAAGCTTTCTGGGACAAAAGCTGGTGACAGAGGAAAGCTGGTCAGGTGGAGTCTCACTGATAATCTAATAAAGCACTAAACTTGTTTTCATTCCTGGTGTCTTCTTACAGCCTGCATTCAACACCCATTTAGCTCCTCCATTAGCACATATTGCAGCTGGCTAACACTTTTCTATGTTTGATGCAACTTGAAAGGTTAATATCCATCTTAACTCGCACATGGATCTGTTCGGCACGTGATGGTAAAATGTCTGTTTTGATGACAGACTGAATGTGATTCACTCAATGTCAGATATAATCACAGATGCATCAAATTAAGAAGAAACATACCTGTTTGGCTCTCCAGGTGGCTTTCCCTGTAGTATGGCTTCTTGTTGGAGAAATACTTCTTGACAAGGAATGACCGAGGCATGTTGAGGTCTGCGTTCGCCGATAAATAAAAAAATATATATCCTACGGTGGATAGCTCGCTGATCCAGGGGTCTTTTCTTCAGGCAGCTGCGGATTGCAGTCGGACGGAGCGAATAAGCTTTGAGAGATAAACAAAACCACTACCGAGGTCGTGTGTGTCTTGCTGACGGATTGCAAAGTTGCCTCCTCATATAGTAACCAGAGGGGAGAAGCAGCGGGGGTGGGTGGGCACATCTCCGCCCAGAGACACACCCCATACGTCAGGGCGCCACCAGACAGCCCCATTCACCACAGGTGCCCAGTGTGCCAAAAGCTGGAGCTAAGCCCAGAGCTAATTGTGCATTTCACGGCTCTAACGGCTCACTCTGTACCCACAGGGATGCGCTTATTGTCATTAAATGAACTATTTAAAGTTAAATTCCTCCAAATTAGACGTCATACTTAATGGTAAATGCGCGAAAAGCACTAACACAGAACAATAATAGCTAAAAAGCACACAAAAATATGAAGTGACTTCAGAATCTGAAGTTATGAAAAAGCTTCCTGACTATTTAAATATTCCCTCTCCATCATCCAAAATGTTACTTTACAACATGTGACATGGCAAACTAAAACTGCAGCGTCCTCTGTCGGTCATAAATTATCTTTGTGTGCGTGAGTTGGAAGGCTCCAATTGCCTTATGTAGTCTTCTTTACCATTTAATGCACAACATTTCCGGAATAATCCTTCCCACGTGCACAACATAGATTAAAAAGGGTTTTAAGAAGCTCACGACTAAAAACAAGTCCTTGTGTTATTGGTAACAATTGAACGAGATCATTTCCTAATCACATTGTGCATTTTGCAGCCCTTTCAGAACATTTAGACCTTTTCACCGCCACATAAGTAACTGATTTTACGCAAAGCCTTTGGTGCGCCTGTGCCCCGGAGCTTTTACGCACCCCGGTGAGGTAGAGACATCTTGAGAAGGTACACGAGACAAACGCTCTGTTCTCTTGGCAGCACAAAATACAAGGGACTCGGTTCATCCTGACAGCATCTCTCTTTCTCTGTCTCTCTGCGGGAAAGAGGTCCGTTTGAATAAAAGAGGCGCTGTTTCCCAGCTTGCTCACAGCATGATCCGAGGTCAAATTAACCGAGCTGTCAGGAGCATTATGATGATGTAAACCCCGACATGGAGCTTTAAATCGTGTGCCTTTAGGTGGAGGAAGTGGTCTTCACATAATGCATTGTGCTTTTTACTTCTAATGCGTAAATCTGCGTGATCGTCTTTGACTTTTAAGCAGTTCCACGCATCAAAATCAAGCTCATACCTGTTTTATTTTTACAATTTAAATGAGCAAGGATTACCAGAAACTATGAAAGCAATATAACATAGTTAAAGAGTAATCCATGTAGATTATTATCCCGTTCTTATTTTAATTTCACGGCGTATATTCTTGTTTTATTGTCAATTTTATTTTTGTTTTGTTTTTTACACGTATAGGCTTTTTCATATATTCTCATGTTCTGTGTTGCATGTTTGCATGAAAATAATTCCTAAGTACGCTGCACCAAACGTTTTCTAACGAACAAACGTAACTGGTTGATGTTGCTCCCCAATTTAAGTCGTTTAAAAACAAGTTTTTTGGATGCACACACCCCGTGAGTTTGAAAATCAGGTGCCAGCCATTACACAGGAATGTCCCGGTCTTCAGATGGTCCTGCTTAGCATTGCAAAGAGTCTAAAAGCTCCACGGTGGCCGCTGATGGGGCTGTATGCACCTGTCTAAAGGCGCCATTGTCACTGCATGCCCAAAAGTTCACACGTCGTTAGAGCGCTTGTTGACGCCGACGCCACGTAGACTGGAGGTCACAAGGGCAGGACAGCAGTAAAAACAAAAAAGCAAATAGCAAAGACACACGAGAAAGTAATCTGAGGTGTGGGTCTGAGTGTACACATGGTGTTTAGGAGCTTGAACTTAATGTTATAAAGCAAATCACTGCAAATGAGTACAGCATATATGGGATTTTTATTGGGATGATCTGTGTGTATCTTTCTCACAAATATAGAAAAATTATGACAAAATGAAAAAGTCACCTGACCCGACACACGCAAACACACACATACTATAGGAGTCTGCAGAAGTGAAAACAGCTGATTACACACTGTTGAATTTGTTCTTCAGAGTGCAGCTCGTCTGCAGACAATTTGTGTTACAACATGGTTAGAGTGACCTCATGACACACAGAGGACGTGAAGACATGAAAAGTTTGCTGCTCAGTCAGAACAGATGTTCTCTCCTCGCCGGCCTCAGGGATAAAACAAGCCGGTGTTCCCACAGAGGCTCAAACTGTCTGCTGGAGCACAAGACGAATCTTCATTCGGGTTATTCTTTGGGAGGTTTCACCAACTGATGCCAGAAATACTCTGAAAGTCAGATAACCCCCTGCCAAAACAAATCTGAAATTAAAAGTGGATGTCAAAGATACACGATTGAAGATGTTTGTACTTAAATGTTGGCAACAGTTTATTGATTAAATGGAAACCCTTTGCTCAAATCAATTACACAGTCCACATGCAGCCTGTAACTGGGAATATGTTCCCCTTTGCTTATCATTACCTTGTTGACTGTTATAGAGTGAAAAAATACTCTTACACAGACAAAAATAAGGTCAGTGGTAAAGTTACGATACACCTGCTGGCTAGTGATGTGTATTTAAAATGTCACATTTAAAAAAAAAAAAGCTAAAGAATATGTTCACTATTTAGAGTAATCCAACAGAACATGTAACAGAAACTACACTTACTGGTATTATCCTGGATGAAGACATGTCTAATACATGTCAAACACTAATAAATATAGAATTAAATGAACAAAATATTATCTGCTTATGCTGTTGTTACTCATGTCTGTCTCTGAGCGCTTTAAAATAGGCGGTACAGTGTTTGGTTTTAGTGAATCTAGCCTGCTTTTGTCCAGGAGAGTTGTAAAGATCTACAGAGGCGACAAGTCATTAGTCCATGCTAGTCTCCTGGTTAAAAGTGAAAAATGTTGTCGGAATATGTGCCCTAAAACAGAATAACTTTTGAAAGCATGACTACAGAACGAGTGATAATGAACAAAATGTTGTTCTTTTCCAAACAAACACAAAACTCAGCTCAATAGGACAGCCTCATGACCACCATTTATCTGAAAATCCATGAGAATACTCTGTTAAAAGAAGAACCTGAAGAGATTTCCAATAGGTGACAAATAGGGGAACGATGTATGCTGCTGTGACCGTGGCAGTGCAGATGTTTCCTGTCTAAGTTATTGTATTGTATGTATAAGAAAATTCAAGTAGAAAGTGGAGCTGCGTCCATTCATGTTTACAGCTTTGGGGAGTAGCCTATTTGTGCATGTGTTAAAAAAAGTTGTATTCATAATTTTATATGGCTGTAGAACGCCGCATGAAGCCAGCTTGTCACAAGTGATAAAACAACTTAAAAAAATATATGGAGGAGCAGAGCTAGAAAGAAATAGTCTCACTAGATCTACAGAGCCCGCTCCTCAACTCTGCTCATGGCTAGCAGCTTGAGGGTACATTAGCCGCTACTAGCATAACACACCCAAATCTCCAACAGAAGTGTTGGAAGAAGAGCGGCATTGGCCGTGTTGTTGTGGCTGTTTCCTTTACAAGGAAGTATATTAAGTGAAATAAAAAGGTTGAAATGTTTAGTTCTGCTGAAAATACAGATAATGATGCTATAAAAATGCTAACAGCTAATCGTAGCTTAAGACACACCGTCGAAAGTATTCTGCCAGAAAATGACAGGCTGTGGTGGGTTTCTTATACCTTTTTAAATTGACTTAGTGTGCTTGAAGTAGTAATAATGATAACAAGAATCATAACCTTTTCATATAACAGTGACTTAAATTGCGGTTTTTATGAGTCGACCTATGACCCCTGACTCAGTTAGCAAGATTTTCCAGGCCTCAGCTACAGATCTCCGCTGACCCTAGAACCACCTCTGATGCTAATGTAGGTCAAAGAGAAGTAATGCTATTTTAAATTGACCAAAAGGGAAATTAATTGAGGTTATACTGTTATTTTTATGTTCTTTTTGGATTTAAACCACCTCTTGTTATCGTCTTTATACTCCTTAAAGTTCCCCGATTATTTGATAAGAATACACCATCACTCATCTGCTGGTGCTTTAACAAATAATAATCTTTATTTCCCTGACTTGATGGTGTTGGATGAGGTAATGAACATAAAAGCAAAGAGATAAGTTGCTGTAACTTTGGCCTCTTTTTACATGGAATTATATCATGCATTGTCTGAGCTGATGGCTGGAGATCACTCTGCACTTTAGTGTCCTTTCATATGTTTACAAAGAAGCCAACTCCCAAACAGCTATTGTGGTTGTACAACTGCTTTAGCTCAAGTGGCAAGTACACAAGTGCAGCTGAAAGCCACGTTTTACATCTTAAAACCCTTTGCTGATGGCCAGGCTCATTGTTACCATGCAGGTCATTCAGACACCATCTAACGATTGCTCGAGTGCATTTACATTTGATCTTTAAGCAGGTTGTTTTTCCAGAAAGCACGACAACAGCACAGAAAGATCAAGTCGAGTCAAGCTCTTTGTTAATGTGATCATGTAAAGGAGAAAATAGATCTCCCAACAAGTGGATGTGATGATACAGGGATACTCAGGTTGAATCTGAAAGAAAGCGGTGGAGGATCTGTGCCCACTCTCAAGGCCATTGTGCCCCGTGAAGTAGAGCCAGTTTAACATCTACTTACATTTAACCACTTATGTCTGAAGACGCTCTCTTTAAGGTCTGTTGCTGTGTGTGTGTGTCTGTGTGTGTTGCCCCTCAGGTTCAGAGGTCCATAGGCTCAGCAGGAGACAGATAAGATTATCCCACTGGAATGCAGAGCTGGTCATATGGACACACACTCCCACACACACACACACACTCAGAAGTTTGTACACAAACTTTTTTGAAGTATTTCTCACATGTTTAAATGAGTCAAATCTTGCTCAAGGGCACTTTGACAGACGGAAGCAGCCTGTTCCCTGTAACGCACTGTAAATAAGATATTCTGATTTCTACATTAATGCAAAGGTAAACACCAACTGGACGTAGTTTTCAGGTTCAAAAGAGCAACATTTGCTCAGAAAAGGTGTGTCATTTTGATTATTCTGAGCATCTGTTATCCTGGTGCCCCCTGTTGTTGAGCAGCGTGGATGTCCTACAAAAATATATAATTGCTTTTACCTTCCAGCCATCCCTGTTTCTTTAATATCTAAAAAAAAAAATACTACTGCTTTACCAAGCAGGTAAAAATGTACCTTCTTGAACTGATCTTGTGGTTTAAATCATAATCAGAAAGAGAATTTGGAATATTTCTGTCAGTATTAGACGTAAAATAATGTACACAGTAAGAATTCAGTACATTTAGTGGTGAAGCACAATTTCAAAAGTGCTGAAAGTAGTGGTAAAAGTATTCAGATCCTTTACTTAACTTAATGCCGTATTTCACTGTATAAATACTCCAAGTATGGCTTGTGTGAAAGTCTTTGCTAAGTAAAAGGATGCTGGCATAGCAAAATGTACTTCTTGCTCCAGTCTGAAACCAAAGACTGAACTTGTGCCCACTGTCCTTCCTGTATGTAACACTGTCTGTCCTGTATGTGACATGCCTGTTCAGATGTTCAAAACGCTTCATCTGGATCAGAATGATCTGGATTTAGATATCCCATGTTTTATCTATCCAGGATCAGCTAATTCATCTTACGTTAGTCCTTGTTTTTCAAAGTAAAACCTGATCGAGATAAGACCTTTGAAGGTTACCAAAACCTGTATTACCAGTTCTCTAAATGGGACTACATACTTTGTCCACGGGGGCGTCAAAATCCACACAAAGGCTTCTTAAAGTTGCTTTTAATTAAATGTTCCATGTTTGATATTGATGCTATTTGGTGGATTGTTTTATTGGGGAGAAAATCTTTTATTTTTATACAACTCTGATGTCTACTTTATCTTCTATGTCACAGCATTGATGCAGTTATTCAAGTGCAAAATATATCAAAATCTCGATAAACTATATTGTAAAAAAATGTTTGACCGATTTTAGAGTTTTATTACCTCTTGTTCCTGTAATCCAGGCTGAGTGCACCCCTCTGCTGGGATCAGGATAATCCTGATTTTTTGGATCAAAGCTCTCAATCCAAGTCAAAAGTTGTAAACAACACATACTGGAGCTTTTATTCAGATAAACACAAAAACTGGATTAAATGATGTTAACTGATTTCAGAATCCTTTTCTTCTTTTGAACAACCCTGTTTTAAGATTTGATCCAATCCGATCGCCCTAATCTGATCACATTACCTGTAGCTTTGAACCATCTATCACCACCAGACAATTAATAACACATTATCATATTTAGTAACGGTATTATTGTTGCATGATGGCCTGAACACATTTGACAAGAGTGACAAATGAGCAAACGCATGCTTCACTCTCAGATGGAAATATTTACTATTTTTACATGAGGTAATAAAACCTTGACATGCTGTGTACGTGTGTTAATACATTAACATTAAATTATAAAGTACATCATTTAAACACACACTAAGACCAAAAATCTCATGTAAATGGCAAGAGTTGGATTTTGGCCAGATGTCTGTGTGTGTGCGTGTGTGCCCTAACCTTATCTGGACAACATGCAGACACCACAGTCCAACCGCAGGCCCCCTTTGATGTAATATATGGCACAATCAAAGGTCAAGTAATGGTCACATGTTTATGTTAAAGAGGCCACATGGGTCAGAAAAAATTCCACATTTATAAAATTATTTCTGGTTTTAAAAGCATGTTATTTCTGCAGTGTTTTTCCTCTCTTTAAATGATTTGTATGTTTTTCGTAAATTCCCTTACGTTGTCTGCACAATGCTTAAGATATTGTGTCAAGATATTTGCATTAAAATGTACCTGTTCATTTCTTAATTTTTTACTGATGCACTTTGCATAATATCCCACTGTGACACTGTCATTGATGCTGCAACTACAAGCCTAACACTTCCTGTAACTGAGACATGTTTCTTTTTCCTTTTTACAGACAAAGCACTCATGTTCCCCTGTTGCCACTATGCTCTAAGCCTTTCTTCAAAAAGCAAAAACCTAACTGCCGAAAATGTTTATCATAATAAAAAAGATAATAAAATATAACATTACAACAGCATTACAAATAAAAAATACCAGATATAATAAAAATGATGTACAAAAGTGTGATTACAAAATACAAGTAAACACAAGATTGAATGGTTGATATGTATTTGGGCAGTTTTTTGTTATTGGTTATTGGTGCTTTTGATAGACACTTAGATATACATCTATTTCTTTCTCCTACGTACTGAAGTAATTCTGTCTATTCGTTACCTTTGCACTCCATATTTTACTGTTTTCAAATGTCTGCAAGGATCATTTAAGGTCAAGAAAGGAACAAACTATGAAGTGGCGCCACCTACTGTTCACCTGGTAAACTTAGCTACAGTGAGACTATTCTGAGATGAACCACAAGGGGGCGTTCAAAGACCACGGACAAACATGTTGTATGGCGTTTCCAGGTCAGAGGTTAAATCAGAAGTCAGATAGGTTCATCTTGATTGCACAAACATATAGCTTTACAGACAAGGGGTAAAGACAGCATTCATATATATGAAATTATTATCACTGCGGTTACAAATTAAAGAGACACTGAGGAATGTGCAAATGTGTGTTTGCTGAAGAAGGTCAGCAATGTTTTCTGAAATGCAGCATGAGGTGACAGATTCACATCGACTTGTCCTCTCTGATGACTCAGCAACAAATCTTTCAGGTATGACGCTACAATATGTATGTTAAAATGTTTAAGAGCCATTTTGACCTTTGACATTTGAGTTTTGGGTCTGACTCAGGCTGAACAGTGCAGGCATAAGTGTAGTTTTTCAATAAGCTTGTCTCTCATCATCTATTGAACCAAGTTCACTGTTGAATTTAGTCTTTAAAAGCTGACAGTATCATATTTAACATGGCTATGTATGCCGTGCGTTCAATTTGACCTGCAGCTAAAGTACAGTTGGCTGTCACAGGAGTGACTAATGTTTCACCTCTAGGAATGTTCGCTCGACACTTGGGGAATGTATATGTGGCAATTATGTAAAGGCTTCTTTAGGTCATAATGTGCAGACATACATGTATTAATTGGGTTAAGCTTGAGTTATGGGCATCTGAATAGGACACGAGAGAGTCTGACCATCACAGTGTTTCTAGCTGGACAACCAGGCTCGACTAACTAACAAAAACAGGGCAACACTTGATGTCAGCTGTAATTTTTTAGTTTTTTTCTGGGCTGCTCTTATAACCTTTTACCCAAATCCAAAATGAGCATAGCCTCCAGGGTTTTAGCTGGTTTTCTCATCCCTTCAACTGAAAGTAGGCTGAGATCTGATTTAAACATCTTCACTGCAGACTGTGTTTCTGTGGAAGTCGATTGTTTACAAAAAAGTGAACACAAGGATCAAGTTTGTGTTTAAGAATACATCATTTTTTACTATTTATTATACTCGCTGAGCAGGAATATTGGTAATGATTATGTTACACATACAAATATGCTGTCACAATTAAAGTAAGTAAAAGTAAGAAAAAGGACAACTTAATTTGAACAAACAGGAAATGTAACAAATTTGCGTGTGCATCCATATTTATAAAGTTCTTAAGCGCCTGAATAAACACCTGTACAAATAAATCAGCACACTACAGTTAACATGTCAGCAGGGATGTTCATTGTTGACCATAAGGAACAGTTTAATAAACTTTGCAAGTGGACCTTTGACCTTAAACATGTTTTTGGTTGCATGTGTTACACATTTGAAAAACCAGCATGTTTATTTGACTTTTTACAGAAAAAAAATCTCTCCTACAGCTCGGTATTGCTAATGTAAATAAAATACAATATACATGGGTAAATGGCCAACAAATACTAACAAAGTAGGGTTTTCCGAATTGTACATAAAGCTATTTGATTTCATCAAGTTAAATCATAGGTGGGATTTAATTTTCTCAAACAAATATTAATCAAAACTGAATTTGGCCATAGATAAAAATACAAATTTCATTTGTTTTGGTGTAATTTATTCACTGAATAATAAAACTGTATTTTTTCACAGCGGACTTTCACACGGAGCCATTCACTGAACTTGAAGTGAAACACTTTTTCTCAGTACAAAATAAACTGGAATAATGTTTGAAGCGAAAAGGAGTGGAGATGCCGGGGATTGAACCCGGGGCCTCATACATGCAAAGCATGCGCTCTACCACTGAGCTACATCCCCTACTGGTCATTTACTGCAAATTCATCTATATTTATATTAGCATATATTGCAGTGCTGCAAATCTGTATAATGAGGTGACAGTTGAAGGGGGTATTTTGTTCTAACTGAGGGCAAGTTATGTAATTTCAGGCCACAACTTTACCCGTGATGACGAGTTATTTGTTATCTCGAGATAACATGAAAAATAGGTCGAGATCTTGAGAAAACAACCGGACATTACTATTATTAACGGCGTAAATAAAATGTATGGATGCATGTCTGGTTAGGTCTTCTGTACATTTATTAATAGTTCAATTATTGCTTTGATATTATTATTATTATTATTATTATTTAATATATCATATATATATTAATGTATTTAATTAGTTTGAGATTTTGGCTGCTTCCATCCTCCATGCAATACGCGATGACAGTTGGGGGGGGGGGGGTATTTCTGGTTCTGACTGAGGCCAAGTTATGTAATTTCAGAACATAACATTACCCTGGTTTCAACCCTTGACCCAGCCCTGTGGACCGTCTTTTAAAATAGTGTGTGTGGTGTGTGTGGTGTGTGTGTGTGTGTGTGTGTGTGCGCGTGTGTTCGTGTGTGTAAGTTAACTATCTTAGTTAAGTTGTGACATTTTTTTAATTAAAAATATTTACAGGTAAAAAAGGCCCAACATGCTCTTTAGCTCTGACAGGGCTTTGTAAACATGAGCACTGAGTTGACGTTAGGGCAAGTGAATGGAAAGAAACCGATGTATTTGTGGCTTAGTTTTATTTTTTTCCTTGCTCTGTGCTATTTTTAGGCTGCAGGTCATGTTTTGGTTTAAGTAAGGGGACATATCTGAGCAAGGGGCTCCTCTTCTTCCCTTGC
This sequence comes from Semicossyphus pulcher, assembly GCF_022749685.1. Classification (NCBI taxonomy): domain Eukaryota; kingdom Metazoa; phylum Chordata; class Actinopteri; order Labriformes; family Labridae; genus Semicossyphus; species Semicossyphus pulcher. The sequence continues at coordinate 18,985,366 of NW_027211637.1, forward strand.
TAACTTGGTGGCAAAAGATAATTTGGTCTGGATGAAAACCAATGTGCTATTAAAGTTGGAGACATGAACCTAAAACGTAATGTTTCTGAGATCAACTTAGTCGGACACAGGTGGACGAATATCAATGCTTTCTCATCACCCAAGGTACCCTAATCCTTTAGGGAATTTAAAATAGCTCCCTCGTTATGTTTCATCCTCCAGGGGAGCGTGAATGAGGGGCTGTCATCCCCCTCTGGAGAGCACAGCCTGTCCTCACTCATGCGGTGTTTATCAGCACACTCTTGCCAAGGACACCACTTCCAGGCCCTGTTTGCTTAAGCCTTGTAGGGACAGACCCATGGGATGCACGCATGGCATGAGGTTTTAGGAGGGTTGAAGAAGGGAACAGGAATGAAGGAAGGAGAGAAAGGGTGAGACACTAACACCTCCCCTACCAACTTTCCTTCATTTGCTGCAGATTGAAACACATCAGCCTGCAGACGGGGGGCGCACACTGGTTGATATCAGCTCTGTTGTTGTTTGAATTGGATTGGTGACAGGAACCTACCATGTTGAGCCTGTGCTGAGTAAGGAATAGTAGTCAGACAAGTGTTATGTATGTGGGGGGGGACTTGTCCTGGGACTGTCAAGTGCTGTTGATAGCAGCATGTACAGACTGGCTGTTTGCAATATGACACGCAGAAATAAATTCTTTATCTATGGGCACAGGCCTCCAGACATTACGGGCAACTGGCCGAAAGGAAAATGTGAAAGTAATTATGTGAAAGCATTCATCTCTCTGGCACACATTTACACACATACAGACACAATGCACATAAGCACACTTGGACAAAACATCAAGGGGTTAAAGCATAAAAGGCTCTTGTTTGGCGATAGCTGCGTAGATCAACTGTTGAACTTCTTTCAGATGTTTTTTTTTCCATATTCCCATGTGACATTTAAATATGTGGTATTTTTCATGTTTTGTAGTGTCTTTAGCTTCAGAGCTATCAAAGAGTGGATCTTGGAGATGTTGATGGAGCTGCAGATAGCGATGTCTTTTCCAGTGTTAAAAAGGAATAGTTTGACATTTAGGGACCTACTCTTATTCACTTTTGCACTGAGAGTTACATAAAGAAGATTGATAGCACTCTTGTGTCTGTGCATTAATTGTCGAGCAAGAGCCGTAAATCCATTAGCTTAGCTTAGCATGACAATAAGAAACAGCTAGCCTAGCTCTCTGTGAATGTTAAAAATACAACTAGCAACACTTCTGAAACTCTCTTGTAAGAATGCCTGGTTGGTTAGGCTGCACATGAAGCTAAATGTAAAGCTCTACGGGAATTCTTTACTTGCAACCAGTGGCGAGATGGCTATCCCAGTGCCTTCACTTGCCTAGCAACTTTACATTCATAACAAGATTCCAGGAAGTCACTAGCCCAAAAAGATATAGTGCTAGCACATAATCCTTGAAAAGTTGTAAATCTTTAAGTCCATCACTTTAGTCTAGAGTGAAACTTCTCTGAAACTATTGGATGGATTGCAATACTAACTTTGGTAACCCCAGGTTTCACCTATAATACCCTGAAACTTCATCTAGTGCAACCATTGGGACAACAATTTTTTTTCTCCAGTACTTTTGTTTATAACCAAATACCCCTGTCTAATCAGCCTCAGCTGTGCTAAACAAATTGTAGCATGCTAGCGTTGGAAGTTAGCATTGTCATGAATACCATGTTAGCATGAAACCTTAGCATTTAGCTGTAAGTACTGCAGGGCATAGAGCAACCAAACAGGGCCGCAAGAATGGCAAAGACCTTTCATGTTACATTTTGTTTTGTGTACAGATTGACCTAACGAGACACGGCATGATAATAAGTAAGCTGTTGATATTCATATTTTTAAGAATTGACATGTACCAGCCTGGCCCTTTCCCCCCTTTTACAAGTGTCAGTGCTAAGCTAAGCAATCACCTCCTTAGCTACTGCACAGACATGAGAGTGGTATCCATCCTCTCATTTATGTCTTAGTTTATGATTTACGAAACTTATCTTTTAAATAGTCAGTCTACTTAGTGCAATACATAAAAACCCAGCAACCAGAACAGCCCCAGTGTGTCGTATCATTTACTGCTGTTGGTGAGGTAAGGAAGTGGTAACACTGGAAGAAGGTCTGACCTAGTATCTTCTTTTGGCTGCCGTGTTATCATCTGCCAGCAGGCAGTCATGCTGGGGGCAAAAGAGGCCTGACATCGAGAGGAAAGAGAGGCACCAAAAATAAAGGCTGCGAAGGTAGCATAGAAAAGAAGGTCACATAGGAAGTCAATGTTTCTTTTCCCCTTTTAGAATGAATCCCTACATTTTTCTTGTGTGATGATCAAATACAGAAACTTTAGTAAGCAGAAAAACATAATGCGCACCTGTGAACTTTTTTGCTTCTAAGTACTACCACTACATAAACCTCGCCCCTACGAAGTCCTTTTTTCCCCCGCTCGAGGCAGGGATGGGCAGTTAAACACTTGGTTTCTCACAAACAAGTTAGATTACTGTCTGTTTGAAGAGTCAACATACAAGCAACTACAAGCTGGACTACAAGCCTGACTTCTTAGTCAACCTGTCCATCGCCACACCTCGCTCTTTAACCACACACAAAGTAGTGGTGTTTAAAACGCAAGGGATTGATTTGTTTGAAGCCCTCTGCGTTTACGCACATGCCTTTAGTAGGCTGTGTCAGCTGGGGCAAGGGCAGGCATGCTGTTAAATAAGAGTAGCGTGTCACGTTCATGACCATGAAAACACACAGGGAGAGCAAGGGAGAGGGAGGGGGGAGAGGGGGAGACACTGCTGTGACCTTTCACCTATTTCTCCAACCAGCTTTGGGAGACTGTGGGAATCGTGTGAAGTCAGGCAACTTTAGCGAAAGCTCAGGCATGGATGAAGAAACAAAAGAGGCAGAAAAAAGAGGAGCATATCCTCTCCTCTCTCTGTGTTCTTGAGTAGTGTTTGCAAGCCCAAATTATGTGATCTCATCCATAAAGGATAATTATCACACATACCTTGCATTTATTATGGCTATTATATCACAGCTCCTGATATGGCATTACATGCTGCAAGGACAGGATATAACAAGTTTCACCCGGCCTGTTCTGATTAGTTTCAGTACAGATGCACAGCCTGTTCTTGCTAAATGTTTGTGTTCAGTGTGTTACCGGGGTTTGGATATCATCATCACTCCAGGGTGACAATGTGTGTCCGTGTATGTGTGTCTGCGTGAGTTGCCTAGCACCTGGTAACTGTATAGGCCGAAACCTTATCATCCTGCCTTTAGAAGGCTCATGCTGTGCGATCATCTCTCACTGGTGTGGTAATAACATGACAAAGTCCGACAGAAAAAGTAGCAAACGAAGGAATTCTGGCATCTGGAGACAGGACCCTGTTGGGTGTGGTTCATTTGTTTCTAATTAGCGTTCAAGACATCAATCCACACAGCCAGATCTGATTACTTATAGAAACATTAACATCAAGATAATTCCAATGCAGAATCCTGAAAGAAAATAACTGTAACTTCAGGTTCGCTGCCAAATGCTGTATAACGATGCACACCCAGGGTCACTCAAGGAAAGTTAGTGTGCAGTAGACTAAACTCAGTATAATATAAACAAGTGTAACTAAATATTCCACCGTCAGTTCTTTTGTATTCTTAACAATAGATGAGTACTTAAATATTCACCATTATGACAAATCATATTTGGCGTAGGATCTTTCAACTGATGTCGCACAATATTTTCAGATTAAAGTCAGTCGATCTGGTTCGTGAAGACTGAAAACAAGCCTTCATGGTCAAACTTTTGAGGTTAATGAGGCTGTAAATAATGTTCGGTGTTTCCATCTTTAGTAGAAGCTTTAATGCTGGTGCACACACATATTTATACATAAACACTCACGTTGGCGCACACACTTATTCATATATGTATGCATAAACACAAGCTAAATCAATAAAGAACACCTTAGCATTATGCATAACACTCTACTTCATCCAAACACAACACAGTATGATCTCTACAGAACCACACACATGCATTACACACACAGAAACATACACACACACAGTTCTATCAACAGTAATCAGCCTGCTCAATCTGCAGTAATAAAAACCAGTGGGTCTTCTTGGATGCAGAGTGTAAAGGTGACCACCAGGGGGGGTTTCAAAACCCCACCGCAAGCTCATTGGTTGGTCAAATGCTGCATTCTGAAAAAGCATGTCTGATTGGCTGGCGTACATTGAGTGGCACGTGGAGGTCCTCCCTAACAAGGCGGAGTGAAAACATGGATGTTGAGGGGGAGGGGAGGGAGGTCTATTTACAAATGAAATTTAAAGTAACATCACCAGCATCACTGGACAAGGAAAGCTTATCTAATTTGTGAAGTTACACTGTTACTAATAATTTAAATATTCAACTTTGGCATACTGAGTTTCAATAAATAACTAATCTTATAGAAGATAATATGCAAAGGAGATTAGGTTACCTTGTGCCCTTTATGTTCATATTGTATATACAGCACCTGCTTTAAAGTAAACAGGGAAGTACATAGGGAAATTTAATGATGCAGTTTAACATTTAAAAATAAAATATCCACAGAGTAAGTTACACAACACAGAGATAATACTCTCACTGTGGTCCAAAGTCTATTCAGGAGTTGATGTAACAGCTCAGGAGCAACATCTTCTTTCTGTGGCTGAATCTATTTAATTAAAAACCAAGATGACAATTTAATCACTTTGCTTTCAACAGATCTTCATCTTTTCAAGAAGGCTTGAATTAAAAGCTATGTAAGCACAGACTTAGCATCAGTTTACCATCCCCCAGTCCTGACTTCTAACAGCAGGGATGGTGAAAGCAGAGGCTGATCACGGATCAGTGTTGGAGCAGAGTTTCCATCTGGGTGCAGGTTGACAGCTCCTCTCGCCTCCCAGCCCCCACCCTGTTACCTAGAGAGGCCCGGCTTGTTGCTTGTGTAATATTCTGATTGGCTGATTTGTTTAGTGTGGGCGGGGACGGGGCGTGGCCGAGCGTATTGTGATCTCACAATCAGCTGTTTTGTACGTTCTACATTCTGATCCGAGGATCAGCTGGAGGCAGCAATAAACAGAAGGAAAATCTGCAGCGGAAAATAAAGAGGAAAGGAGGAAAAAAAGCTGCAGATGTTATGATCTAAAAAAAAACATCAGTGTAAAATTTTTACACGAAGATCTTCTTCTAAGAAGAAAGCCTTTTATTTTTGTATTATGGTGTTTTAACTACCTCACCTGAAGACTATCTAAAGCTGTGCTTTAAGAATTGTTGTCGTTTCTACTGTGTGTGAGATCTCGTTTACAACTTGAATAACATTGCAAAGGCAGGTAAGCTATTCTCTACTTTGCTTTTCATATGATACTTGTTGTGTTTTATGCCCAGGCTATGTGCTCTAAAGAGGTATCAAGCTACACTTGTCTCTGCCAGGGAAGCGACTGCATTCCTCATAAGCTTATCTGCAAATATCAGTCACATAGGCTGTTATAAAACAATAGAAGATGTAGAATTACATCCTGTCTGTCACTGACTCATTACATATAGGGTATTCTTGACTGCTGTGTGATATAATTCGTGAGGACCTATTATTAGGTCATGAATAGATTTGAAAGCAGCAACCCAAACCAAACGGCTAAATGAGGTCGATTCGACGTCCTGTGTCCTTAAAAATGACACCAGTCTGCAGACTATCTTACAGGATGGAAGCAGCCGTTGTTTTGTGAAATGCACCAAATGCTGATGTGGAGTCGAGTCGATGGCGGATGTTGATGATTTTCTGGGAGGCGGACCTTATAGACTATAAGGTTTTCTGTGAAATAAAGACACTCGTGTTATTGTGTGGAAATAACCGTTTTCATTGTATTGTCAGAAGCCTATTCAGTCGATGTCTTTCGTGCAGTGTCGCTGAGCCACAACTGTCATTGCTTTGACCCCTCAGCTGTAGGGCTTATAGGGATAATTCATGTCTAACCTGGATACCCTACAGGAATAGACTTGTCTTCTCTCTCTCTCTTGACAGTCGGTAAACTAATGCCGTTTTATTTTGCTACACTATTGTAAAGGTGTCTTTGTGTTTTCCAAATGTAAACATTGTTGCTATGAGCATTTTTTCATACCGTTTTTTCAACTCCAGACGGTAACCGTCGACAAAGGAACCACTCAGGCACGGATTGTTGTGGCAAAATGCAGATTATACTTAAAAACACGTAAAGGTGTCACAAACACGGTCACAATATCTCACATTTTCGCTATGTTTGCAATTCAGACCTATTTTTTCCCCCCTCCGGTCGCCAAATAGGCTGGAGCCTCTCTCTGTCAGCATCCGTGACGTAAGCAAGACGTCACATGCGTCTTGTTTTTATTTCGCTAGTCCCCTCCCATCCGCCTCCGCTCCTCCTACTTTTTTAAAAAGACCAGTGTCAAAATAAAGATCTATAACTCAAGTTCTTTTAAAGAAATACATATATTTTTAAGGAAATGCAGTGAAATAAAATTTCATTTAAAGTGTGACGCTTGAATAAATACAGGCTTGTCAGGGCTCCTTGTGACCCTTTCAAAATAAGGCAACATCTTTCTGCTGCATGTATTTAAAGGTATTTATTTTTAAAGACATATGATTGCCCTGATTTTATTCCTTGAATTACATTATAACTTAAATTTATTTTCAAAAAGGGGGGTAATTTCCACCTATGTCTCAGGATAGCTGTTTAAATGGCTTTCTAAAAATAGAACAAATGGACCAGTCCCATAAAAAGGTTTTTACAACATAGCAAATACACACAAGATAGTTCTGTACACATTCAACGTTAATTAATTCCACTGTAAAATGTACTGTGGCTGCAATACCAATAAAGAAAAATAGGTTGGAAGATGAGAAAGTTAAAAGTGTATATGCTTATGTAATACGTAATAGATATTACAGCAAATGACATTTATCAGGCCTGGTTAGATAATGCCTCTATATTTATTAGGTACAGTAGAAGCCATATCAGTGGTGATTATTGTCTTGTTAGTGTCACTAGCTATGTTAACACCGCCCTGATAGCCCTGGGTGAGCTTGGACAGTCACCCAACTGCTAAAATTGTTGCATCAGGAAGTTGTTCAGTGGATGTCTGCTGCACCTTATGCAAAACAGCCCTCGGGCCCTGCTACTTAAAGTTTGTTTGTCTGCATTTTATTTGTCACAGTCTCATGACTTAAGCTTCTGCTTGTCCAGGAATGCATTAAACAATCTCAGTGTTGAGGATTGACTGCAGCGCCTCAGTTCAGACTGAGGTCACACTGTTTTTTGGGGGATTTCCTTTTCAAAATACAACAGGAAGAGACTTTTTATTTAATTAACTGGATATGATTTTTATACTGATAAAGAAAGTGAGTTAGAATGAATTTATAAAACCAAAATTATTTGTAAAAATGCAGCTTAAAAGACTTTGTATGTGTGTTTGTATGTCTTTTTCGGGATGTCTCTTTCCCTTATTTTCCTCTGTGGTGGCCATGATGATTCTCCAAATAAGGACAGAAAGTTTCAGCTTCTAATCGAGCATCCATGCATAACTCTTTCCATGTCTCTGTGCTATGTGTGTAAGTCTCACCTTTAAACTTGTGCTCCTTCATTATAATTAACCTCTGTCTCTTCTACTCATTTAGCTGTGGGAATAGTTTAATGTCAGCAGTACATATTGGGTTTCCAGGAGAATTCAGAGACGGACCAGGCTGAGGGTCAAACAGATTATATACTAAAATAGATTCTGATCTGGAATTAAAACATCAACTACTGTGAAAGTTGTGTACAAATAAACAAATACAAAAAGCAAACAGGAAGAAAGCCTTTAATCCAAGAGATGGTTTTAAATGTGTCCCAGAAGAACTGGATGAGTTTGCACTCTGTCATCTCTTCGGTCACTCTTTCCTCTGCACTCACAAGGTTTAAGTAAATATAACTGGGCCTTTGAACATGTAAGGTTTGTCTCGTCAGCGATTGCTGTTCAAACATCTGTTCAACATTACATCATCATGTTCACATCTAGGCCAGGCACTTGTACTTTGCCTCATGCCATCGGTAATGTCTGTCCTATGCATTTTCACATCTTGGAGGGTCACTTTGTTTGACTTTGTGAGGTCTTTGTATCGCCTCCTTTCAGCTTCTTTTCTTTTCTCCGGCCTGTCCATCTGTCCAAAGACTGAGCTGATTAGGTTTCTACATTTCACGGGGGTGGGGAGTGCAGCCATTGTGCACTGGCTTCCTGCTTGGTGATTTAATTGGTTGCTTCTTAAAACCTATTACTTTTACAGTGTAGCTCAGTGTTCCTCTGCTTAATGTACCTCACAGTTGGTTCATCATCATGTGAAAGTTTAATGCTGTTTTATACACAGGCCATATTTCCGTGACTCAAACTTACATAATACTCTCTGGCATTAAAAAGTGTCTCGTCTGTTGTGCTTGAACCCTGTTGAATGAAGTCCTATAGCTTATCTTTTTAGCATTTTAGGTCACTGTCCTATTTTTTTTTTGCTGGAGAAGGCAGTGGAGTATTTAGCAGCTAATGGGTCACTCAGAAGTTGGTGGAGGCCAGGGGGAGCTGGTTAAGTTGGTGGAGCAGGCGCCCCACACAAAAGGCCATAGGCCCTGATGCAGCAGCCGCAGGCCTGACTCTCGCCTCCTGCCCTTTGCTGTCTGTCACCTACCCACTCTCTTCTCCCCATGCTCCCTGTCTCTCTTCAGCTCTCCTATAAATATAGGCAAAATTGGCAAAAAAGAATCTTCAAAAAAAAAAAGAGGAGAAGTTGGTGGAGACCAAAACAAAGTCAAAAGGCAAGCTCATGTTGGACTGACTTTGTCAGTTGGTCAGCAGCGCAACTCTAAAATGAATTATCATGTGTAAACAGCAGGCAACTGTAACCTTACAGCTTTATAACATGTCACTGGTGTGTTTTTGTTGTTGCGCTGCCCCCAAGTGGCCAAAAAGTCAGTTGATGACAGTTTAAAAAAATATTGTTTTTAACAGGAAGAGTGGTCAACTGAAAAAAACGTAGGACCTCTCTGCACAACTTTAGAGCTATTTTTAATAGAACTGAGAAATTTGTTGCTACCGAGTACATCCAATATATAAGTTACTCAGCAATAACAGTGTGGACACTTGCACGGCTTCTTACCAACAGCTCCTGTTTTAATGAAACATTGTTTGTCAGTAAAGTTCAAAATGCTTTGAGGTTTAAGTCCAAAAGAAAGTTCCATCGTGTTGCGATATGTCCTGAAATAACCCAGAGAAAGCTCTCACCACACACATTGCTCACTTACTTATCTAATGCACTCTGACCAAGCAATAGGAAATGAACCCAATGAGTGACTTCTCTTTTTTTAGATGTCTTTTAAAAGAAAACATGTTATCTTGTAATGACCACTAACCAGCATCTTCTCTCTCTTTCCAGGCCTTTGCTCCAAACCAAGTGACACCTTACATTTGCACTACTGAAGCCTGTCCACTCCTGTTTGTCAAAACCGAGATCCAGCAAAGGGCTTCGAGTGACTTAAGAGAAACTTTAAAAAAAAATCAGACAAAGAATTGCATAAAACAGCAACAAGCGATACTTAAACACAAATAACTATAAATATTCATAAAGGCAGCTATAGCTTTTTCTTTGTGGACGACAAAAAAGCACCAGAGTCATCAACGCTCGACTTCAGAAGCAGTCATGTTCCAGCGTCTGAGCAACCTGTTGTTTGGGGAAGTAGAAGAGGTGGCAGCTGAGCTGAAGGGACCCAACCCCTGTGTGACGGAGGCGGACGAGGAGGGATGGATGCTCGTCAACCTTCCCGGTGAGTCTCAAAGGAGGAAGTGCTGTGATGGGTTGAAAAAATCCAATTTTGTGTTTTGTGTGTAAAGATTTAGGCAGCTAAGAAATCCTTTCTCGCATGTCCATAATACTTACTAACATTTGAAGTGTAGAAGTAATGATGGGGATGATGGAGTGGGGTGAGGAATCAGTCAGGGCGTAGCGCAACTTCACTGATGCTCACCCATATGGCTGCCACAGCAAAATGTCTGTCAGAAGATGGAGGAACACTAACATCCCCTTCCTCTTTGTTTATGATCTCAATCATGACAAAGGTCATTATTAAGTATGATAAATTGCTTCGCTGCCTGTTCAGAAGCCAACCAAACATCAAAACCGACATAAAAGTACCTCTCAGCAGACGCAAACATTATGTCACTGACATAATCACAACCTTAGAGGGTCAACACAACTAATGATGTGACTCTTTTATGTTTTGTGTTTCCTTACCCCCTCTTCTCCCCCTCCTCCAATATATTAAAAACCCCTACATTCCCCACACTGGTATGTGTGCGCGTGCGTATGTGATCCCTTAAAAATGGCCCCCTTCACCCCGCATGGCTTTTTTGAAAATCCATCATATTGCATCGTTTTTACAACCATTCACCTTAAACATCTGTCCTCACTGGCCGTCTCATCGCTGCCATGCGCTCAGAAGAATCTGACGGCATGATGCAGGCGGAGGATGAGGCAGGATCCCCACTAAATGCACAATCATGTCCAGACAGTAACCAATCAAATCATCAAGACGCACATACAAGGACTGAATGCCCCGCCCCCGTTCCCCATGTGCCTCACAAGCGGCGTAGGACACATAAAGGTCGGGCACGAGGTGTGGTAGCATCATCAGACCCCCTGTTTTGTCAAAGCGCTAGCCCTTCACATTTGGGTGCCACTACACCCGTGACCCCGCCGAGACGGGCCAGACTGTCCACGCCCTCCTCCACCCCGTCAGTGTCCCCCGGCTCGGGAAGTGAGTGTGGGGGCAGTGGGGGTAGCAGTAGGTCAGGCCCAGAGAGAGGCTGCATGGATGAGAGTTGGTTTGTCACCCCTCCCCCCTGTTTCACTGCAGAGGGAGCCACAGCGGAGGCCAGCCCGATGGAGGACCTGCTCATCGAGCACCCGAGCATGTCTGTGTACGTCTCCTCCAACAACCTGTCCATGGTTTCCAACAGCAACCTGTCTGTGGTGGGAGAGGAGAGCATCATCAGCCTGGCGGGCAGCGTGAGGTGAGAAAAGTCACACCTTTTGTAGCTTCACTTGACCTTCACTTGCCTTTTCAGCAACTATCACGACAAACACACCCTGCTTTCTCTTTCTTTCTGCAGCCGAGTGGCTGAACCAGCTGCTGTCCCCGCCACCCACAGCAGTATGCCCACCAGGGTGACCCGAGGAGCTGCGGCCCAGGCTGGAGCTCTGGCGAAGGTCACCCAGGTGGCGAGGGTCCAGCGTAGCAAAGCCCGCATCGAGCGGCGCCATCTGGGCCGCAACCGCATCCACCGCCAAAACCTCACCAGGGAGCAGGTCCCCCGTCACGCAGCCCACGCCAGGAACACCTTCCTCCACCAGCCCAGCAAGCGCAACATCTGCCACTAAAACCCCCAGCCACCAGGGGGCATTGTTTACTCTGAGGGCATTAGTAGTGCATAGTCAACTCCAGGACACACAGGATTAAATGTATTCACTCACTGCAAATTACACGCAGATACAAGTAAATCAGTAGCTTTTCTTTGGTTCAGTCAAAAGACCACCTGGTAGTTTTCAGCCCCATTCTGCTGTTATGAAGCCCTCTGAGTAGATCTGTGTATCATGCTTACCGTCTGTTGCAGTATCCAAACAACTTAAAAAGGCTTCAAGATATTTATACAGGTTTTACTTGGTAGGATTAATATCTGAAAAACCACAAAAATTTAAGCTCTATTGATTTTTTCTCCTATCTTAGTATAATATTCTCCTTTTTCTTTCACTATTCCTCAAGGCATGATTTATTAATTCAACCGTTTAATCCCTAAAACACTAGAATTTGCTAAATTTGGAGTTAATGATTTGAGGTAAAAAAAAATATGTAGTACTTTTACATCTTTCTGGTGGAAACAATGCAAGCGAGAGAACAATGCAGAGAAAGCAACTCATCATGTCTTCTAAGCTTCATACAACAGGTGATTATTTTATTCAGAAAAAAAGGCGGAAGGATATACCGTGTGTGAAGAGCGTGAGCGTAAAATCAAAACACATGTGTTTAAAGTTTGATGGAGGAAACATGGGGCAACCTGTGTCATCATAGGAAACGCGTGTCGTAATGTTGCACTCGGCTCACTTTGCGAAGGTTGGGAGCAAGTAGAAGATGGTGAGAGAGTGAGCAAAACAGACTAAAGAGTAAAAGAAATGATGGATTAGAAATAGATAGTATTAAAAGGAGCGTGATTAGCATGAAATGGTCATAGGAAAGTGTTATGTAACCCTCTGAGCATGTAGAAGCACGGCCCTTGTTCTGCATATTTCACTACTAAAATAAGGCAACATAATAATACACGTATAAAGAGAAATAATGCCTTTGGGTTACAGGGTATGGCAGGTTATAGGAAGTGCGTAGCGGTATTGGTGGCAACTCTTTATTTTGTTTTGTTATATTGTTTTCCTCATGAATCAGAGTATTATTTAACAGTCTCTGTCTGCATTGTTCCACCACAGAAAGAAAGCTTGTTCCTACACGCCGACACACAAACAAATCGCTCATACGAAGCATAATGATCATTAAATGTGTGGTCTGTAAGTTTAAGTAATGCGCCCGGCACACATCAGACATTTTCATCTAAAAGTGTGTGCCGAGATCTTTTCCATGCGAACACCAAAAACGAAAGTATGATCACTGAGAACAGTTGGGAGAAAGGGGGCAGAAAATGTCTCCTTAAAGCCTAACAACATCCCCCCCTCCTGCAGCACATTCAAAACTATCATCTTAATAATGGATGTGAAACCCATTGATCTCCTCCACCTGTGCGTCCCATTCTCGCCCTCACATCCAGCACTAACAGAGTCCACGTAAAGATCTAGCTTACTGATATGTATTCAACAACAATAGTAAACAATGGTGCTGAAGTGTATACTAATGTTTGTAAATTATTTGAGACATGGATGTAAGTTTGCACTGTCATACATTTTGTGAGTCAAAGTTTTAGCCGTGTGCTGTGTGCTTGTTTTTTTTCTTTTGTGATAATTTCTTTTCTTGATTTGATTCAAATTGTGTGTGAGAAGGTGTACTGACACGTTAAATGCTAGAAACTCCTTATAAAGACGTGAATAATGCTCATTTATTTGTCATGTAAATATATCGAAACAATTTATAACGCTCCGTTAGATGTCAAAGCCTCTCTCAGGACACGAGTCCACTGCGTCAAACGAGAATCCTCTCTCTGCCTCACCTCTGTGCTCATTATCAAATCAAGAGGGCATTTCAGTGGCCAAAAGTGGTGTCTTTTGCCCCAACTTCGGTCTCATCTCCTTTGAGATGCACCAACAAACAAAAAAAAAACAGCAGTAGACTCGAGAGTTGATGTGCCATAGGCAAACACTGCCCTCCAGAGGGTCCACGTAGCACAGCACGAGCTGTATGGATGCTGGTGAGGACATGGTACAGTGACATGGGTTTGAAAACAGTTTGTACTGAGGCGTTCAAAGGACTGTCGGAAAATCTGGGGCTTCACTTTGGATTGTTTGGGAAATGTTTTGTCTCATTTAGATCATCTAGAAAAGAAAGATACATGATTTTCCCTTGAATCACTTTTTTTTTTCATTTCTGCCAATAATCCTATAAATAACTCTGTTCTATTCAAAATCTGTCAATATCTGTTAATTTATGATATTAATATGAGTATGATTTTTTCTGTTTAAAGATGACTATTATGTATCTTGTTGATTTCTCTAAGTGGCGCAGAAAAAGGTGGATCTGAGGTGATGACTCCAACATGCACACACACATAGTGATCTCTATTATGGCCCAGGGGCCACCTATTCTAACTGATTGTGTCTGCGAGGTTGATTTTTGTTGCCTGTTGTAAAATAGAGTGAGATCCCGAGTGGAAGCCTGTGTGCATACGAAAATGTAAAAATCACCACAGATACACACCTGCTGCTGCAAACCTGTCCTGTTCCACTCATCTTTATTTCCTCCTTTGTCACCAGTGTCATGTTAAAAGGAAGTGTGTTCCCGGTACGTTGTGTGTGATTATTGAAAGAGGTGGTTTACGACTGAAGGGAGGGAGAGGTCACCAGGCGTGTCAAGCCTAAATAATATGGACAGGGAAAAGATGAGGCAGGAGACCTATATATTAAAAAATGAAATGTATCATTTAAAGATAATAGAATACGCTTGTATTATCCCATATTGTTATTAGAGCTGTTGTTCACAAATAGGACGTTTTAAATGAAAAGCGTTGAATGTCTGGGGAGTTTCTTTATGTTTTATGTTGTGCCCTTAAATGATGGCAGCTTAAAAACACTTGGGGTTTCGCCCATGTTACATCTCAATTAGTACACCCCTCCCATCCATAAAAATGAAATATATAGTCATTTAAAATTTGGTGTATCTGATATCTAAAGTATGGTGATTGTGCCTTTCACTATTTCTGCATGGTTTTTGTGATGTACTGATTTTTCCATCCCCAAAGTGGGCGGTCGTCCGCTGACAGGCAAGACCTATGCAAAAATATTCGGATGGGTTTTCCAGCATCCATTCAGAAAACACAGGTACCCGCCAAAAAAAAGAAAAACAACAACAATAAATACTCAGGTTAACACCTGAATCTTGTGTCATTATTTTCATGTGGGAGAGCAGGAGGGAATGGGATAGGAGCCAAGAGCATATGAAGTATATCTAGATGCTTTACTCCAGTGAACGTAGGAGTTTAATACTTTAAACACACTCTATTGAAAGTAAAAGTCTTCCTTTCCAAATAAGTAAAAGTAAGGAAGTACTATCAGTGAAATGTGATGACAAGAGTTACAAGAGTACAAGAGTACATTACAAGAGTAGAAATACTCATTATACAGCAAAATGTTTACATACATTTTGGTCGTTAAATCTTAATCAAAACATCAAACTTTATAAACTTTTCAATGTAACTATAGCTGTCAAATAAATGCAAATAGGTCAATCTTATTGTATAACTCAGATAGCAGACGTACATTTGCATATTACAGTGTGAATGTAGGCGGGAGACTGCAGAATGTAAAAAGGGGAAGACGAGACAGGCGTGGCGGTGTAGTATACATTGGGCTTTGACTGAATAACAAGCTAAAATATAGAGGAGGAATATGCTTTTTCATCAACTTTTATGGTGCTGAGACGAATGCTAAGTCCCCTGTCGAGAAGCTGACCTCCGACCTCTTTGTGGAGTACTGTGCACCGTCACCTGAGACTTTGATGATCATCCACCGGCTATAAAGGTGAAGCAACAACAAAAGAATTAGGCCACAGGAAGCCAGGTATTCTACAAACTTGCTATAACCTGTCTGTCCACTTCTGGACAAGTAAGCATCATATATCCTTGGAGCCCCAGCTGTGTCCTTGGGGAGTTCCCTCTGTAGCCACAGTCGTAATACTGGATTGGAAATAGCTTGGAGCACCTGCGCTAAAAAGGGGATTTGGTGTACTGCAAGTAGATCATTATAGGCCCAACGACATCTACTGTGAAGTAAGTCTGATATTGGTGTCTCGAGGTCAACACGCCCATTTTCTACATTTCCTATGAGAATATATGTAATTTAAGAATACTCTTTAATAGACAGTAAAAGTATTCCGGGTTTTCCGGTTACAAAGCTTAAATTCCAACTGTGGCTTAATTTCTCTGACAAGTAATACCGGTTATCCCGAGCTGTAACATGAAGCTTACTTCCCTCCGCGCCGGGTGGTGTCGTGAATCAGGAGCTCACTGTTGTAGTCTTGGTGAAGGAGCGTTGTCCTCACCTCGCCTCACCTGCCTTTTCAAAATGAAGTGTTGAAATAAAACCGTCTAGGACAATTCTTATTTGAGGACACGACAATGGTAAGTAACATTAACTATGCGTTGAGCTTTTTGTAGCATCAGGTTTGTTCAGAATTACGTGAAAGATGTGCGAGCTTGTTTGTGACCGCACGCGCAGGGTAGTTGTAGAGCACGTTCTGAGGTTGAATCTGTGTTCGTGTTTTAAACGGTAATATTGCTGTTAAAATGTAATATAGATGGATGTAGATGTAGTTCGCCGCCTTCTTTTCCCGACACAGACATAGGCAGACATGTTGTCGCATAATAATAATTGCGGTAGGCTACTTGCTTTGTACAATCATGGCCATGCAAGGTAAAGAGGGTGGAATACAACCTCAAAGATTAGACGTATTCTTCTTTAAGGAAATGCCATGACAAAAACTAGTTAACCTGCATGGTTGCTTTTTTTCTGCAGGTAGCAGACAACATCACTGGAAAAATGCATCATCATCATCCGAGCTACACACTCGTGTCTTGGCTTATCTAAAATATTCTATAAGAAAATGCTGCAAAAATGCAGTCGTATGGGTGTTGTACAAGAAAACTACAAATCCCAGCAGGAGAATTGTGATATAATAGGACATTAAAGATCCAATCAAGTAGATGCAATTCTTCAGCGCTACAGCAACATTTGTGGCCCATAAAGATATATGACAGGGATTTTTTCTCTGGCTGAATGAATTATTACTCCAGACAAGAAGCAGATGTGACTGGAAATAAAGATATCTTAGCCTAACTCCTTCACACCTTAAAGATAAAGACTGCAAGATCTACCGCAGCCATGCACAGCCCTGCTCCGGAAATTGTGGCAGGCTATCCAAGTGGTTGTGTGGCAGATAAAGATGCAAATCCGGAGACAACCTTGGGGAGTGCCTACTCTCCAGTGGACTACATGAGCATCACCAGCTTTCCGCGGCTGCCGGAGGATGACATGCAGTCTGGGGAAAATACCCTGAAATCTCGCAAAGATGATGACAATGTCCTGAGTGAGCAAGATACAGGTGAGTCAGCCAGGTCACTCATTTACTTCAAAATATACCTTCACCAAAGGCTATAGTGTGTTTACATTTCTTTGTGGAGACTCATGGAGCAGCATTGTTTTCCAGTCGGATCTACGAGACTTGTTTTCACTGCAAGGTTGGATTTGAGCTCGGGCTGCATTTTAATCTAAGCTTTTTCTTTCGTGTTTGTTGTCCGTCAAGACCCAGATCTGTTTCTGAAGTCGGCTCGCCTCCAGCGTCTTCCCTCCTCAGCTTCGGACCTGGCTAGCCATGATATTGCATCCCTGCAGGAGACCACCAGAGACCCCTTTACGGAAGACTGTGCCTGCCAGCGAGACGGACTGACAGTCATCATCACGGCATGTCTCACCTTTGCCACTGGAGTCACAGTAGCCCTCATCATGCAGATCTACTTTGGAGACCCACAGGTAGGGTTATGTGTGTTATGTGCTGTTGGAATTGTAACCATTTTGCTATAGTGTTGCTTTCTCATCACATAATTTAAGGTGATTATAGGATTGTGAATAATTCTATGTGATCCTCTTAGTGCCTCTTAAGAGTTTTTTTCTCCTGTTTCTTGCAAGGTCTTTAACCAAGGGGCAGTGGTGACAGATGTGGCCCAGTGTACATCCCTTGGCTTTGACGTTCTGGGGAAACAGGGGTCCAGTGTTGACGCTGCCATTACTGCTGCAATCTGTTTAGGAATTGTCCACCCTCACACTTCTGGTATTGGAGGGTGAGTGATAGAAACATATAAATCCCTACTAAACAGGATTACAGCTAAAGCTCCTTGACTTGGTTGAAAACGTAGCCAGCTTTGTGCTCTGTTGATGTGTAGCGGGGGAGTTTTGCTGGTGCATGACATCCGTAAGAATGAGACGAGGGTCGTCGACTTCAGAGAGACGGCTCCATCTGCCATACATGAGGAGATGCTGCAGAGGAACCTTGACCATAATGTAAGGCTTTTTTTTGGTGTATACTTCCAGCAGCCAGATATTATGAGAGGGAACAGAGGATAGTCTCGCTGTGTCTGTTTATTAATCGTGTGCACTCTGTTTTTGCTGTTGCATTTCAGCCAGGCCTGCTTGTGGGAGTACCAGGCATGCTCAGTGGGCTGCATCAGGCACACCAGCTTTATGGCAGGTATGGTAACTATTATATAACACTATTTTTAGTGCAATCTTTCCTTGTACCACGTCATAAAGGCGTGTTTCCAGATTTTCTAAATTCCTTCTTTCCTTTGCTGTAGGTTGTTTTATTTTATGTCACGCCCTTTATAGCTAAAACACAATGTATTATATTATTCTTTCTAGCCAAGAATAGTAAAATCCTACTTCATGCTGGCTCTGACAAAGCCTGCACTAATCTTAGTGTTCAAAGGAGGTGGATCTCTCTCTGAAAGAATCACCAGCTGTGTTAAAAAGAGAAGACGTTGTTGTTTTTTAAAAGCCTTGGTATCAGGCTGCAATTACTCTGCTGTGTAATTATCATGAGCCTGATGTCTCAGCTGTTGAGAGAATGATGCTACTAAAGTGACTAACTTGCTTTACCCATGCAAGGGTATTAAGTGTAATACAAACATATTGTGGTTTATATTGTGTGTTAATATTTTTGTACTTTGTTTGCCCAGGATCCCATGGAAGGACTTGGTTACAATGGCAGCAGATGTGGCCCGAAATGGATTTAATGTTACTCATGACTTAGGTAAGTACAGTGCAGTGGGAAGTCACTGTCACTAATGAACATGTCCCTGCAATTAAAAAAACACAAGTGTTATCATGACAAGATGAAGCCATATTAAGAGATAAGGTGTGATCTTTTCTCCCTTTTCTCTCTCCCCAGCTCAAGCTCTGGCTAAAGCGAGAGACCAAAACATGTCCGATGCATTTCAGGATTTGTTCCTCCCAAATGGCCAGGCTCCCCTCCCTGGGCTGTTCAGCAGACGCCTTGATTTAGCAGCCATCTTGGATGCTGTCGCAGTAAAGGGGATATCGGAGTTCTACAGTGGAAACTTGACGCAGGAAATGTCGGCAGCAGTAAGAAAGAATGTTTTTTCTCTTTTTTTTCTGTTTTCTCTTTTTTCTGTATCCAACTGTGATTATGTAAGTAGTCATTAATTCTGCATGTTCTCCATGGAAAGCCACTTTTACCCCTCAACAATCTCTGTTGTACTTTCATCTTAGCTTTTTCAATTCAGGCTTGGTTGACGTAATAATTCAGCCATGTCATACATAGAGAAAATAACGATGTCAGTTAATTGTAACTCATGAATCTGTCAGCAAAAGACCCTTTTTATTACACACAATCTCACAAAACAAAGCCATATTGTGATAATAATGTAAAAATGAGTTTTCTATAGTCGCAGGATTTGCTTCATTTGCCTTTAGCGGTGCAACTTTGCGTTTGACCTTGTTTCTAATTGTGCTACATAAACAATTTCCCTTGTGGTTTGGACACACCTTAGAGGAGCAGTTCACCCCTGGAAAAAGCCACTTTCAGTCAAAGCTGGTGTTCTCTGTGATCGATAGAAGCAATAATATTTGAAATTGGCGCCATAGCTGTGGAGAAAGTTGTACAAACAGCTTGTGGTTTCGCATTTCTACATTCCTACAACACCCAGCGTGCATTGCACCCCTCCCTCTGAAAGGAACGGCCCAGCGAGAGACGTGGAGTGAAATACTGCCGTTTTCGCTGCAGGCGATGGCTCAGAGCGGGACAGAATCTGAAATACGATGAGAATATACTGCTGGATCGTCTAAAAAAACTTTGGGTCTGCAGTCTACATTTCAAACCTGACAATTTTGAATGAGACATGATATTGGAAAGGGCATTCTAGATTGAGGAAGTGTAGCTTAGCAAGCTCCCTGGCCTCCGCCAGACTCGGGTATTGACAGGTCATAGTTTTTACAGGGCTCAAGACAAAGATGACTCATCAAATTTAAACTCACTCTGCATTTTGAATAGGTGCTAGCAAGAGGCGGAGTGCTCACAGAAGATGACTTTGGAAACTACAGCACGGTGTTACAACAGCCAGCAGAGATCATGTATCAAGGTAAATACCGGGATTAATTTAAAAAGAGCTGTAAGAGGGAGATGCCATAAAGGTCCACCTGAACCTAATAGCTTGATTTCACCAATTTGATCCCCAATAACTGTCTGGATTCACTTCACTGCTGTTCTAGCAGCTTGATGTTGACCAGAACCTAGTTTCATGACCTGCTATTGAGGTCAGACTTGGCTTTGCCATGAGCCAGGATTTCTTGGATTTCCACTAAGTATGTTGTGTCTCAGCTCTGGAGCGCCTGTCAGGTTTGTCGGCAAGATGAGACAAGCAGACAACTTTGAGATGTTTGTCTCCGAATGGAGTTTGGACAGACCTTCTCTGATGCAATGTCAGGATTGCAGTTGGAAAAAAATGCAAACAGTCACTCAGTTTGTGCTTGTTTGTAATTGCGCTGCACAAACATTTGCTTCCATTTAGGTCTGGACACACCTTAAGAGTCGGTGACATTACAGATGAAGTTTGGAGGAAAGCTGTTGAACTCTTAATTAGAGAACCTTGTAAAACATATCGTTCTTTTAAACAGTGTTACCACCTTAGTGAACAGATGTGCACATTTTGCGCTCTGAGCCTCAGACAGTTTCTTTTTGTGTTACTGTAAATACAGCAGTCTAACACACACTTTAATTTGAGCTGTAGACTAAATGATTAGAAGGAAACACGTCTATGCTGGTTTTGATTTTGACATTTCTTACTAAATGTATTAAAAATGGTGTTTCATGGTTTGAAGATGTCTCAATAGGCCATCTTTAAAATCAGCCCTGTACCTTGCAAGGTCAATGCTGACATAGCATTATTTAGCATAGATTTGAAGGGTTGGGACTTGTCTAAATTATGACATTTATATTTACATGAAGAAGTATAACTCGAACTGAACATTGTCGCTCAGAAGCCAGGTATGCTGTAATTAAGTTATTATTTCTGTATTGCACTACTGTATATTTATTGACACACCAAGCTGATGTGGTTTTGTTTGTGTTCACACTTTTACATTGTCAGTGATATGATTTATTGTTGTTTCTAAAGGACACCATGTGATGACCGCCTCAGCCCCACATGCGGGTGTTGCCTTGATCACTGCTCTCAACATCCTGGAGGGCTACAACATCACCAGCCAGATGCCCAGGAACAGCACCTTCCACTGGATTGCAGAGGTAGTATGCTATCTGCTTCACCACGATCTGCCAAGTGCAGTCATTTCTGTGTCTTTGACTTATTTGTTTATTTCGCATTCCCCTCCCAGGCTGTAAAGATAGCCCTCGCCCTGGCCAGTGGGCTGGGAGATCCTATGTATGACACTTCTGTCTCCGAAATTGTCGCCAAGATGCTGAGGTAGACGTCCATAATGTCGTCTAAAAATATATAATGTCATCATTATTGTCAGAATTCAGATAGGCATTTTCACTAAACCACGCGCTTTGTTTTTTTCCAACTCCAAGTAAATCACAGGCTTCCCTATTCCGCCAAATGATAAGCGACACTCAGGCCTTCTCTGCAGGCCATTACACTCCATCATTTACCTTGGAGGAGGGTGCAACAGCAGCCCAAGTCATGGTTATGGGCCCAGACGACCACATCGTATCAGTCATGAGGTACATTGTGCTTTAATTGAGCTGTTCTTGTACAGTACTTTGCTAAGCCTGCAGTGATATGACTGAAAAGCTCCAACTAACACCAGTTTTCTTACGGTTGTTTTAGCTCTCTCAACAGACCATTTGGCAGCGGAATAGTGACTCCTTCAGGAATCCTCTTAAATAGCCAGATCCTGGACTTCTCCTGGCCTAATAAAACCAAAACCACGTCACCTAACCCGGTAATTGTGCAGTTTGGCTTTTTACACTGAGTGCAGGATTGATTGATTTCGAAATAGAGAAAAAGCTCTTATGATTTTTGTTCTCTTTTGCTGCAGCATAACAACGTCCAGCCTGGGAAGAGGCCCATGTCGTTCCTGATGCCCACTGCAGTGAGGCCTGCTGTGGGGTTATGTGGCACATACTTAGCTGTTGGGTCGTCCAATGGAGAAAAAGCTCTCAGTGGCATCACACAGGTCATTGAATTACTCCAAGAAGTATTGAAATTCATGATTGATTGTTGGAATTCTGTCAGTGAGGAAATTGATGTATATCTTAATACAAATACACTTTAGTTTATTCTTATCTGATCAAATTAAATGTTCATTTTATTAACAAAAAATCATTTTAATAATGTAATGTCTTATTATTCAATATATCGTATTCTGCTTTCTGACCCTTCACAGGTGCTGATGAATGTTCTGTCTTCACGTAAAAATATGAGTGACAGCTTAGCCTATGGAAGACTCCACCCACAGCTGCTGCCCAACACCCTTCTGGTAGACTGTAAGTTTTTCCGATTGATCCTATTGTGTTTATTGATTGTACCACATGTAGCCGAGTCCGTACCTTTCTGTTATCATAGTGCTTCAACTTCAGTTGTCTTTTCCTCCTTTTTTTTCCCTCCAATATGTATCTACGTTTTTTAAAAATCCAATAGTGCCCTTGAGCCAGTATTTACATTATCATCAGATCACATTTTTGTTTTCACTATACATAGTTGATGAGTGGCTGAAACGCAGCAACTACTTTTATTTACATCAAAAACAAAGCTGGCAGAGTGAAAATGCCTTCCTGACTTCTTAGCCAAGAAGAATATTAACAATTGCTTCTTATGTAAATATGTGCAAACAATCATTATGTGTAAACAGATCATCGCTAAAATTTGCCAAGTGACTAAACACTGAATAACAAAATGAACGGATTATAAAAGGATCACTTTTGAATGGCTATAACGCGGTACGGAAAACAAGAACTACAAACAAATTTGAAGATTTAGGATCATCAATCGCATTTTTAGGTCAAATCTCTGCATTCTTGTGTTTCAAGCTGCATCATGTTAAACAGAGTCTCAAAATTACTCTTCACTGTTTGTAGTCTGCACAAGGCTTTTATCACGTGCTGAATTATCTGCTGAAGCCCCCCCCCCCCCCCCCCCCACCTTTAAAACAAACCGACCTGTTAATGAAAACAGTGAATAAAGCAGTTTCACGCTACAAATCAGTGTTTCCCTGACACTCTTTGGTGGACATAGGATGTCGGGAGGAGCTGCAAGCCCAGCTGCTGATAGTTTGTTTGTAGGTGCCCATGTTGTTTTTAGGTAAATATTTCTTTAGTGTTCTAATTCAGGAATTATCTGCCAAAGTCTCCTCCTCTCTAAAACAAACAGACAAGGTCATGTGGTGATTAAACACATAAAATCACTAAGCTCCTGTTTCTCCAATGCTCTTTGGCTGGACTTCTACTGCTACTTTAGCCCACTAGCTGGCTAAAAGCTTTCATTTTGTTAAAGCTCCTGTGAGTAGTTTTTAGATGGTTAGAAAACAGACTGAAATGAACACTGATGCCTCTACATGTCCTACAAAAGCAAACCATCAGGGACAAGACTGATTATTTCTATGTTGTCATTTGTAACGCCTGAAACCGCTATTGTGGGGTAGGTGTTAGACGAAGCATGCTGCAGAAACAGCCTTTGTTTACATTTTCCACTGCAAAGATTCGAGTCACACGTTTGACTGTTAAAACACAAATTAGACATGTACGGGACGAGACATGTACGGTACGAGATAAGCACAGAGATAGGTTACTACTTTGTCCACAGGGGTTGCCAGAATCGACAAACTGAAAGTTCCTCACAGGAGCTTAAAAGGATAATAGTTAAAAACAACAGTGACATGATTTGAAACATTGAAAAAGTAGGTAGCTGGAAATGTCAAAATAGCCAACAGGTTGAATATTCAAAGCTTCATAATTAACAGCCAAAGCCAGTGAGACTGACTGAATTCTCAGTTAGGTACAGGACAAACATTAAATGTCCCTAAGGCTCAGGAAATTAGATAAGTAAGTTACATACATACATCACCATGGTGATCCAGTATGCAGCACAGATCAGG
Organism: Semicossyphus pulcher; assembly: GCF_022749685.1. Classification (NCBI taxonomy): domain Eukaryota; kingdom Metazoa; phylum Chordata; class Actinopteri; order Labriformes; family Labridae; genus Semicossyphus; species Semicossyphus pulcher. The sequence continues at coordinate 19,009,299 of NW_027211637.1, forward strand.
ATGTTTGGGATCTTGCTTTGATCTAAATAAAATCTGAGCATGGCTTAAAATACTTAAGTTTATGCCATGATAAGCCAATGTAAAGGTACGTTTGTTACAGGATGTGTGCTTGAGTTTAAACATTTTATAGTATGACCTGCTTGACTAAATATCCTAAAAAACTATGATGGCTATATCCGCTGTTGATTTCTTTTAACAGATCATTATTACATTTGAATAGTAGAGTCTATCTCCCCACCATCCTCAGATCATCATCCTCTCTCCTACTGTCTTTCTCTCTCTCTCTCTCTCTCTGCTACAGCTGAGTTCTTGGACGAAGACGTGGAGCTGCTGCAGGCCAAAGGTCACAAAGTGGAGAGGACAGAGGTTCTCTCATTGGTGGAAGGCACCCGCAGAACCAATGACCTCATCATTGGGGTGAAGGACCCTCGTAGTGCTGATGCCTCTGCCCTCACTATGTCCAACATGCCCTAGTGTATCCCTCTATCCCCCATATTTCAGACATTATGAAGAAGGGTAGGAGTAACACTGTAGGATTGATGGTTAATGGAAGGAACTTGCTCATCAACTAATACACTAGACATACGTTTGGTTTGGTTATTTCAATAACAAAACATTGAGCATTGTGTGAAATGATATTGTAGGGATCTCAGTATATTTTTTACACACCCTGATGCTGGTATGCCCTCTCTCACAGCATCAAGTAACATTGATTACAGTGTAGGTAGTCTTAAAAGTGTATTTCTATCCCTTTCAATGGCCAGAGCAGGACACAGAGATGCAAGGCATGCTCACAAATGTATGTTTGATGTATCCAGTTTCTCTCAAAGAATACAATACATTTGGGAGGTTTTCAGTGTATTCATTTGGTGAGTGTGAGACAGAGAAAATAGAAAAGTGTAATAGCTTTTAGAGCTATTTTCACAACATTGAGTGGCAGCTACTTTCTGGCCTGTGGGGAATTGAACGGGTGCTGCACTTTAAATACTCTCACCCTGAATATGGGGTATCAGGAAATGTGATGGATATTTATGATGAACAAATTCTTAATAAGAACGGGCAGACATTAAAGAAATAAGGATGCCAGACCAGGAGGCCAGCATTTACGGCACACGCATGGTCCTGGGTGCATTTGAGCACCTTTCTGCTCTTCAATTCTTCACCTGTATTTGACTGGTGTCAAAAAGGACACAGAAGGACACAGCTGATCGTGATCAGCTTGAATTTTCACACCTAATTAGATTATTTAAACAGAACTCAGAGACTAAACCATTTGATCCCCTGCTCATTAAATGGTGTGTAACTGTGATTAGATGTTGTTTGGTACAGCTGCTGGAGTTTTAACTGTTGCAAATGTTCAATGGCTTATTAGGAGCAGTTTAGACTAACACAAGGTACATCATCCTGAAATACGGTAAGATTTTCACATCTCACTGGAAGTCCTTAAGCAGGTGGATTGGCTTCACAGGTGTTATTTACCATCAATGGTAGAATAAGTGTATTTGAATATGTAATTTAAGAATTCTTATTTGTTGCATGACTTGTTTTAAGCTTGTGGCTTGATTTTTTTTTTTTTTTTTTAAATTTAGAGCAGGGATCCTTTTTTTTACGATGGGTATGATCAGATTCTTTACAGATGGATTGAATGTAATCTGTCTATTTTTATATGAACATTTGTTGGGCTTTATGCATTTTTTTTCTACCATTGTAACAAAATGCGTTCATCAAGCACATTTTAGAAAAGGCAATTATGTTTTTTGTTCTTGTTTATTATTTAAGGCTGCTTATTTGAAGTTTGGACCAACAACTTTTATTTTTAAGAATTGCATTCTAAAAAGTGGTTAATTTGAGGATGGCTGATGCTGACTAATCAACATGATTTCAACCTTATTGTCTCTTTTGTTGGGCACTAGTGCAATATGACTGTTGATGTTTTTCCCTGTACTATAGAGTACCATGCCTTAAGGTACACATTTGCACAACACCAGGGGTCCGTTTCAGAAAGCGGGTTTAGTGAAAACCCCGGGTTTGTTAACCCTGAAATGAGGGGAAACCTCGGGTTTGCCGTTTCAGAAAGAGAGGTAACTTTAACTCTGAGTTGGTTACTATGGTAACTGTGTCTGTGAACCTAACCTGGTCGGGAGCAGGTTTTCTTCAGGAAACTCAAGAGTTTCGCTCTGTCTCCTCCCTCTAGCATATAAAACCCTGATTCGACTTCCTTAATCATTCAGCCCATGGAAGCCATTATTTTTAACTGCTTCCATGTACGTTTTTCTCCTGATGGATTGCTCCTAAATTAATATAAATTTAAGCTTCCGGTCGTGATTAAGTATTAAATAAATAGACCAGTTCAAACTTGCGAATTTACTTGAGCAGCAGTTTCTTCCCACGCCGCTTCTCTCTCTTTTGCAGCTGCAGCCGTGTTACTATATTTTTCTAAAAACATGCTATTCGCTGAACGTCCCACGAGGATTTCGAGCTCCACTGGTGTGACGTAGGAGGACCTCTTTTTGTATACCGTTGCCATGGTGAATCGTGGTATCGGGGCTCCATTAATGCTGGCTTTTTATAGTCAGCGTGCACGCACTTAAGTCCAGCTGAACCTACTCAGAGTTGATTGAACTAACTCTAATCAGCTGTTCTGAAACCAAAAAGCCAGCAAATTTTGAATCAGAGTAAGTCAAACCACAGTCCGGGGTTAGACTGAGGGTTGTTGAACCTCCTTTCTGAAACGGACCCCTGATGTTTGATTTCATGTGCATTTGTATCCGACTTTAATAAACAATCCGCACTGTCCAAACCCAAGAATAAAATGTTTGACCCCCCCTAATGTTAACAAATGTTTGCCCAATTGTTACCTCATACAGGTGAATTTACTGCATTGGATTTTTTGCTGATATCCGATATGCCTATATTTACCAACCCTTTTTACTGATTGCCCATTTCGATACCGATATATTAGGCACATGTTTTTTTCCACGTAGTTGCAGAGAACATCAACTCTCTACTACTCTTATTGTAGTGGCCCACAGGCAGATTCTTGAGATGGCCAATTAAATTTGTAGAGTTCAATGGATGAGATTAGGCCCCTCCTCGCATGACCAATGCTGAGCACAATCACAAACTTTGAAAAACTGCCATACTGCAGACTTGCACCCTTCTTCACGCTTGACAGAAGACGGGTGGCGCACACTCCTGCAGAGTTAATGTCGTAGCATTACGTCAAGCTTTTTTAGGGAATCATCGAGCGTTTAGGCATAATTAAAGCATTATTTTGTTGCCGGAAAATATTGGCAGAAAAATGACATCTGCCGATACAGATATGTCATTTTCAAGCCATTATACGCAGATACCGATAACGTACCGATAATATCATGCATCCCTACCTGTTATTAATAAACATGAGTCTATGGTGGATTTGCTCATTAATCAAGATTCTGCTGCATACATTTATATAGAGACATTGCAATAATTACAAGTGTTGTCAGGATTTTATGATTCTGATAATAGAAAAACTCAACTTATTTCTGACACAAGTTCTCTTTTTTAACATAATAAATTCTAAATCTATCTATCTATCTATCTATCTAATATAAATCAAAGAACCAATTGTTTAAAATTTAACTATGAAAAAAAGGCTTTGGTTTTTGCAAAGGCGTAGTTTGAAACGAAACGTTTCCACACATTTTTTTTTACTATACTATTATGGTCACTGAAATGCCAAACGCTCCTTTACTTCCACAACTTAGCTTTTATTTTGGAAGATACCGGAAGCAGTTTTTTTGTTCCGCTAGCTTGACGTCGTTTCTTCTGGCTTGCATCTGATTCATGTTTTGTTAGCTAATCTGGCTAGCAGATGGCGACTGGTTGAACTTATTTTCAGATGAATATATGTGGTAAGCCTTTTGCTTTGCTCATGCGTAATTTACTTCTAATGATATAAAGCAGTTTAAAGCTGCTACACTAGGAGGCTAACAAGTTGTGTTTTAATGCATTCATGTTGAATTAGCTGCAGTGCTTCAAAGCTAACTTAGCTAACGTTTGCTAACTGGGGCTTTCGGGGTACCTGGAAGGAGCCGACTCGGCGTCAATTTAATCCTCTTTTTGTAATGGGTGTCTGTTAGAGAAGTATTATTTGACTTTTAATTGATGTTCATATTGGCTTGAAAATACACTGTGACATAGTATACGGGGTATTTGTGTTCTCCTTGCGGACTTAGATATCGTTCCGTTAGCTTACGGCTGCACTAAGGCCCGTGCTACTGCTGGGCCTATACTGTAAACCAAGCCGCCCAAAGGTTATGAAAGTGAAGGTTTTCAATGTCATGATATTTGATTTTTACTTCAAATCATGCTGCAGCTAAAGTGTCCGGATTACCGGTACCTTTTATAACCTTTTGACATGTCTGCAGTGTTAAGTTTAACATCACTGGCCCTAGTGACGTCAGTAACGTACAGGTGTGTTGTCAATGTTGACCCTGCGATAACGTCATTCATTTACTTGACACGGATTGACAGAAAGGAAAATGCTGTTTGTGTTTGATCTGTTTGCGCTTACAACGTTTAATGAAAAGTTGTAGCTAACGTTACCTAATCATCCAGCATCCGATGTACTATATAAGCATGGTTATTATAGTAACGAAAAGTAAAACTAGCAGTGAAAAAAAATTCGCTAACTGAAATTAAAATAAAAACTACAATTTCAAAAATGCAAACACAAACTAAAGCTAAAGAGCAGGTAAAATCAGATAAGTTTTCGTTTTCCCCCCTCGATTCACTCTGTGGTTGCTATACCACTTTGTCCTGCTCTGTTTGACTTCTCCAGGGACACTGGCCTAATAAAAAGGCATAGTGAAAATCACATTTGATGTCATGCATTATTTCATCCTACTCTTTTCAGCGTCTTTAAATCAAGGCTTTCCTCTTAGTATGTGAAAAAAGTAACACGAAAACAAACAAACAAAAAAACTAAAACTAGTCAATTCCTCAAAATAAAACTACTTATGAACTCGTAAAACTAACTAAACCATTAATCTGAAATCAAAAACCAAAATGAAAGACAAAAAAAACAAACTAATGAAAATAATAAACTCTTGTGACTTTTCTACTCCAATTGTATCTTTAAATCTTTGTCATGGTTGACAAATGATCCTTTCCCCCCCCCCCTTCATTTGCAATTCTAGCATAAAACGGTTCAAACGCCACTCCTAGTTATAGGGGAAGATGGCACATCGACGTAGCCCACCTCATCCGTCCCAGAGGACGGAGTACCTGGAACCTGATAATGATTCCGACAGGGACTCTGGTGTTGGGGATGATGCCGGGGAGGATGCTGAGAGTTGCCATGGAAGCACAGTCACAGAAGAGGAGACAGTCAACAAGCAAGATGGCACTGAAGAAAACAGCGGAGAGGGAGGAGATTTTACAGTTTTTGTTGCCTTTCAAGGGAATATGGAGGATGAGGACTTCACACAAAAACTTGACATTATCCTCAACGGGATACCAAACATGCTTGATCTGGGTTAGTTCAATTTCTTTTGACTTTTCTTTAAGTTAACCCTACAGGTTTTGTTAACTGCTTACACACTGAGAAAACAGATGCGACCTGCCCAGTACAGTTGTCCACTAATGGCCAGAGTACTCCTGCTGTCAACTTCAATTCAACTAATAGTAAATTTAACCTCGGAGCTTTCAGGTTTTGATTATTTACAACACAGATGCACAGTAAATGTAGTAGGCCTTGTGACATTGATGAATAAAAGATGACATTGTATTGTCAAAGTGTGAGAATGAAGGCACGTCTTGCATAATGGGGTGTATACTTACTCAGTGTTAAGGTAGCAGAGGTTCCTTTGCTTTGTCTCTTTGTTGCAAGTGTCGATTTGAAACGTGCCCCTTTTTCTGTTAACCAGTGTATTTTCCAGCAGCAGTGTTGTGTGTCCATCCTTTCCTTGCCCTTCTCTAACTAGTAATTAGTAGAATGAGTTCCATTTTATATTCACTGTTATTGCAACTTGTATTTATTCATTATCCTGATTGTAGGCCCAAAGAGGCTACAGCCACAGCATGTGGAGCCGTGGAACAGCGTGCGTGTTACCTTTAACATTCCTCGGGATGCTGCTGAGCGACTCAGATTGTTGGCGCAGAACAACCAGCAGCAGCTCCGAGACCTGGGGATTCTCTCAGTGCAGATTGAAGGTATGAGCACAGACTTCAAACAACCTGCTATTTCAGGAGACAATGTTCTATAAAGGATACAAACTAGACTTCCTGTACTGACTGCTGTTTATACATATTCCCTCTTTTGATTTTCAGGGGAAGGGGCCATCAATGTGGCTATGGGACCAAATAGAGGACAAGAGGTCAGAGTGAATGGACCAATTGGAGCACCTGGCCAGATGAGAATGGATGTGGGCTTCCCAGGTCAGCCTGGTCCAGGTATTGTTTTACTAAATTGATTAGACATGGAATCTTTAGATCAAGTAAACTTTGTGCTTGAATATTGGAAAGTAGTTTTAGCAGTACTAATAATATATTTTGTATACTCGTGTTTTTATGATGATAGAGTAGGTAATATGCAAACATTGTTTTTTTTTCTTTTATGTATGTCTGACCCACATGCATTTATAAATAGACTAAATAACAAGCTGTAATTGAATGTACTTCATTTTTGTTTTTAGTTATTGCTATTCAATATTTATATTTAATTTAATTTTTTTATAAGGAGGTGTAAGGATGCCTAATCCATCGATGGTTCCCCCTGGGCCTGGCATGGCAGGTCAGGCTATGGTGCCAGGCAGCAGTGGACAGATGCATCCCCGTGTTCCCAGACCATCTTCACAGACAGGTTCAGGTTTTTATTTCTTGTACGTCTAATGAAATATGTTGTAATTATGATTTATTTTGTCTTGGATGGTAAAATAACCGAGGAACTTCCTCCTCTGCTTTCACAGATGTGATGGATCCAATGATGCCAGGTATGTCAGTTCAGCAGCAACAGCAACTTCAGCACCAACAAGTTGGTCCCCACGGTTCAGGCCCAATGCCTCCTCAGGCTGCACATCACATGCAGGCTCTGCAGGCTGGTAGACCACTCAACCCGGCTGCACTGCAGCAGCTACAACAACAGCATCACCAACAGCAACAGGCCCAGCAGCAAGCTCAGCTCTCCCAGCTTGGACCTCGACCTCCATTCAATCCATCAGGCCAGATGGCTGTGCCTCCTGGCTGGAACCAGTTGCCTCCTGGGGTCCTCCAGCAACAAGCTGCCCAAGGAGGCACTGCCTGGAGAAAGCCCCCACCACAAGGCCAAATTGTTCAGCGCCCACCTTCCCTTGCTACCGTTCAGACTCCCAGCCATCCGCCCCCCCCTTACCCATTTGGCAGCCAGCAAGCTGGGCAGGTATTCAATGCCATGGGACAGGGGCAATTACAGCAGCAACAGCAGGCAGGTGTGGGTCAGTTTGCAGCCCCCCAACCTAAAGGCCCACAGGCTGGCCCTGGTGGTGTTGGACCGCCCAGAGCCCCTCCACCCCTTCCACCTACTTCTGGGCCACAGGGCAACCTCACTGCCAAGTCCCCTGGTTCCTCGTCGTCTCCTTTTCAGCAGGGTTCACCAGGGACTCCTCCCATGATGGCTCAGAGACCCACAACGCCACAGGGTTTTCCCCAGGGTGTTGGATCACCAGGAAGAGCAGCCCTTGGCCAACAGGGTAACATGCAGCAGGGATTCATGGGAATGCCCCAGCATGGACAGCCCGGGGCCCAGGTTCATCCAGGTGGGTTACTCTCACACCATTTCTTGTTAGATTAATGAAAGAAAAAAGAGGAAGGATAGTATTTTTTTGTCATCGTAAAATATCATGTAATGTGGAGGACATAAGAAATATGCTCTAGTGTATACAAAACAAAACAAATGAATCACTATTGATCACAGGCATGCAAAAGCGTCCAATGGGCTTTCCAACCCAAAACTTTGGGCAAGGTCAGGTGAGTGCCAGCAACCCAGGAACCCCAGGTGGAGGAGCCAGTCAACAGTTACAAAACAGCCAAGCGATGACTCACACAGGTAAAATGTCAACAACACACTACAAATGGGTAGGGGTATGTCTTAGGGTAAACACACAAGTTTTGGCCTGGATATTAAAGTGAAATGACATGAGAAGAGATGAAGTCATTTTTTAACCTGATGTTAATTTTCAACATTAAAAGGATTTAGTGTCTATACCATTACAAACAGTTTTGGCAATGATCCCTTGAATTTGGTTCTCACATATTTGCGACATTTGAATAGACTGAGGCGAGATCTTTTACATATGAAAAAAGTAAACTCTGTCATAACGTAAATATGTAGGATATGCACTTAGACTGATGAAAACAAGTCCATGAAAAACAATCACTAAATGACTAATGAATTTTATACACTACTGCATCTCATGTATGCAGCTTACTTCTAAAAAAAAACTAGCTACTTGTGAATATATTGAAAGTTTTTTTTTTACCACAGAGTATTGCAACATCACAATACAATTACATTTTACGCTTTTAGTATAATATTTTAATGGTAAAATTTGGACTGAAATGTCATACTGTGCAGTACGCAGAAGGCCCAGTAGCCCTCCATTTCTTTTGGGAAACTTATTTTACTAATGTTTTATTTTTTCTCTTTTCCTATTACATTAGGAGCTCAACCATCAGCCTCCACACCAAACTCCATGCAGGGTCCACCCCATGCTCAACCTAATATTATGGGTGCGCAGAGTAGCATGGCGGGTGCTCCCCCTGGTACAACTGCTGGGCCCAGTATGGGCCAGCAACAGCCTGGTCTCCAGACCCAGATGATGGGCCTCCAGCATCAGGCCCAGCCCGTGTCCTCCTCCCCCAGCCAGAAGGTTCAAGGCCAGGTTGGAGGTCAAACTGTCCTCTCAAGGCCCCTAAGTCAAGGGCAGAGGGGAGGGATGACCCCACCCAAGCAGATGATACCTCAGCAAGGCCAGGGGGTGATGCATGGGCAGGGTCAGATGGTTGGAGGCCAAGGGCACCAGGCCATGCTCCTACAGCAGCAACAGCAACAGCAACAAAACTCCATAATGGATCAAATGGTTGCCAACCAGATGCAAGGCAACAAGCAGGCATTTGGAGGCAAGATTCCAACTGGGGTCATGCCTGGTCAGATGATGCGAGGCCCTTCACCAAATGTTCCTGGAAACATGGCTCAGTTCCAGGGACAGGTTGGCCCACAGCAGATGACTCCACAACAGCAGCAGCAAATGGCTCAACTCCAACAACAGCAGTTACAACAGCAACAACAGCACCAGTTACAACAGCAACAGCTACAACAGCAGCAGCAACAGCAGCAGCAGCAACAACAACAACAACAACAACAACAACAACAACAACACCAGCAGATGAACCAGCAACAGTCTCAGCAGGTTCCTATTGCTGGTAATCCTAATCAAGTTATGGGCATGCATGGGCAACAGATGAGGCTCCCTGCTGGTCATCCTCTTATTCAACAACAGTTGCAACAGCAACAGTTACAGCAGCAGCAGAAACAACAGCAACAGGCAATGTTACAACAGCAACAGCAACAGCAACAGGCTGCTCAACAACACCCACATCCTTTGGGAGATCCTACTAGTGGGACAGGAGACCTGGGCGTACAACAGATGGTCCCTGATATGCAGGCACAGCAGCAGCAAGGCATGATGGCGGGCCCTCAGCACATGCAGATGGGAAATGGTCCCTTTCCAGGTCATGGCATGAACTTTAACGCACAGTTCCCAGGTCAGATGCCTATGGGTGGACCCTGTGGACAGCCCGGTGGCTTTCCTGTCAACAAGGATGTAACACTGACTAGCCCGCTGCTCGTCAACTTGCTGCAGAGTGATATCTCAGCCAGCCAGTTTGGGCCAGGAGGAAAACAGGGAGCAGGGGGGGGCAATCAGGCCAAACCCAAAAAGAAGAAACCAGCACGAAAGAAGAAGCCCAAAGAGGGAGAGGGACAACAGCAAGCAGAGGGACTTGGGTAATCATTTGTATTTGTTACAGTTTTGCATTCACCACAGTGGATAGTTGAAATAAACACATACACTCATTTGGTTAAGCTTCATCTGTTTAATCTCTTATTTTAGTGGTATTGATGTGGCTTCTGGCATGGAGGATTCTGAACTTCCAAATCTGGCTGGTGAACAAAATTTGGGCCTAGACAGCTCTGGCTCAAAACTCCCTGATTTTGCCAACAGGCCTGCAGGTAAATGACATAGATTAATGAACTCATTCGGGCAATTCTTTTGTATCTGTGTTTATTTGCTGATTCGTAAGCCGTAGCAACTTAACAAATGCTGTACTTTTCTATCTGTTTTGTTTGTTTGCTTCTCTTTACATTCAATAGGCTTTCCTGGCCAACCGGGAGACCAGAGAGTATTACAGCAGGTACCCATGCAGTTTATGCAGCAGCAGCAACAGCAGCAGCAGCAGCAGCAACAACAACAACAACAACAACAACAACAGCAGCAGCAACAACAGCAACAACAGCAACAACAAATGCAGCACATGCAACAGCAGCAGATACAACAACAACAACAACAACAACAAATACAGCAGCAGCAACAAATGCAACAACAAATGCAACAGCAGCAAATGCAGCAGCAACAACAACAATTACAACAACAACAACAACAACAACAACAACAACAGCAGATGCAGCAACAGCAGCAGATGCAACAGATGCAGATGCAGGGTCTCCAGAATGCTCAAGGACAGCAGGGGATGACTGGTCCACAGACTTCAGGTCAAGGCCAACCCCAGATGCACCCTCATCAGCTGCAGCAACAACAGCAGCAAAATCAACTGCCACACCTACAACAGCAGGTATTATTATTATTATTATCATCACCATGTGCCTAAGTAAAACTATTTGATATCAACTAAATGGTTGACAATTCATCTATTCATCACATTTGCATTTCAACAGCAACAGCAAATGATGATGATGCTGAAGATGCAAGAGCAGGCGAAGAATCGCATGTCAATCCCTCCAGGAGGGCAGCTTCCTCCTCGGGGCATGGGAAATCCACCTGAGGTGCAGAGGCTTCCTGTCTCACAGCAAGGCAACATGCCTGTAATGATCAGTCTTCAAGGACATGGAGGGGTACCACCATCACCTGACAAAGCCAGGGGGATGCCCCTGATGGTAAACCCACAGGTGAGGTGCATTTGGTGCACATCAAATAGTTATTGACATTTTTGTCGCCTTGAATTTAACTTGTGAGTGTATTGTTGTTTTCTGTCTTAAGAGGAAAATGTTAATTGTTTTGTTTTTGTTCGTCTTTCTAGCTTGCAGGTGTTGCGCGCAGAATGTCCCATCCTGATGTAGGGCAGGGTCCTCAAGGCACTGGATCTGAAGAAGCCTCTGCAGGGACCCATCCGAAGCAGGACAGGCCTGGTGGCCCAGAAATTGGGGTACAGCCAGGAAATGGGACCCAACAGATGATGGCCAATCAGGGCACCAACACTCACATGCTGAAACAAGGGCCTGGTCCATCACCAATGCCCCAGCACACAGGAGCTAGTCCCCAGCAACAGTTACCCACTCAGCCTCAACAAGGAGGTCCCATGCCAGGCCTTCATTTCCCCAATGTCCCCACAACCTCACAGAGCTCCAGACCCAAAACCCCCAACAGAGCCAGCCCAAGGCCGTACCACCATCCCCTCACCCCAACGAATCGTCCACCCAGTACTGAGCCCTCCGAAATCAACCTTTCACCTGAAAGGCTCAATGCCTCCATTGCGGGGCTGTTTCCTCCCAAAATCAACATTCCTCTCCCTCCCAGGCAGCCTAACCTTAACAGGGGATTTGATCAGCAAGGTCTTAACCCAACAACTCTAAAAGCCATTGGGCAGGCCCCTCCCAGCTTAACTCTACCAGGCAACAACAACAACAATGGCAATGCAGGTGGAAATAACACTAACAACAATCAACAGCCTTTCTCTACTGGCACTGGAACAGGAGGTGCAGGCGTTAAACAGGAAAAGCAGCCAGGAGGGCAGGGTAAGAGGGCAAGTCCTAGTAATAGTCGGAGATCAAGTCCAGCCTCTAGCCGTAAGTCAGCCACCCCAAGTCCAGGGAGACAGAAAGGGACAAAGATGGCCATCAGCTGCCCTCCCCCCCAGCAGCAGTTAGTCAACAACCAGGGGCAAACCATGATGCTAAGCCCTACCTCAGTACCCCCAAGCCCAGTATCTATGCCTTCACAAGTGAGTGGGGGCGTGGAAGCACAGCAGCCCCAGAGCCTCTTCCAAGGGATGCAGGGTAACCCTGTTGAGGGAGTCAGGGACGGTCAGGGAATGATAACAGCAGAGCAGCGACACATGCCTCATCCTCAACCGCAGCCACAGTCTTTGAGGGAGTTATCAGCTCCCAGAATGGCAAGTCCTCGTTTCCCCATGCCGCAGCACCCTAAATCTGAATTGGAACTGCAGGCTGGCACAGTTGATAGGCAGCCTGCAAATGCAGCACCGACACAGGACTCCGAGGTCTCACCTACTCTCAGGACAGCTCCAACCTCCCTCAACCAGTTACTGGATAACACGGGTATCCCAAACTTGCCTCTTCGGCCCATACAAAGTAATACTGTAGTGGGAAAGGAGAGTCCGAAGTCTGCTTTAGATCTAGAGAGACCAGTTCAAAGTAATTCCCAGAGTAAAGATATGTCAGCTTCTGTCGCTACTACTGCCACTATAAATGAATCAGAGGCTAAACCCAAACCTGCTGTTTCAACCCCTACCAGCAGTCCTAATTTGCAGCCTACTTCAATTACCAGCTTGCACCCTAGTACTAACACGAACTCCAATACTACCCCGAGCCTTAACCAAAACCCCATCTCCAGTCTTGGTGTCAATCCCAGTCTGAATGTAAACCCAACACCTACCCTCAGTACCAACACTAATGCCACCACAAGTGTAAGCCAGAACCCAGTCACTTCTGGTCAGAGTAGTCCTGCTTCAACTGTTAGTACCAGTTCTAACTCCAGCTCTGTTTTAAACCCACCAATTTCATCTCTAAAACCAAGCCCTAGTCCTAAACCTGTGACAAGTGTTCACTCAGTCATACAAATCCCTGCCTCCTCCAGCACCATATCCTCCAACCAAATCACTGTGTTTGTCACCTCTAACCCCATCACTTCTACCCCGACTCCTCAGGCACCCACATCCATGGTCTCCACCATGATGGCTGTCCCTAACAAGAACATTAGACCTCAGGACATCCGACAGCAGACCCCTGTCCCCCGACCCCAGTTTATCACCACCACCCCTGTATTCATCAACCCTATATTCCAGGTCCCTGGTGCATCTGTGGCTCCCAACACCACAGTGGTATCCCAGTCAGTCACCATGGTAGGACCTATCCAGGTGTCCACTACAAACATCCAACTTTCCCCTGCTCCAAGCTCCTCAAAGACATCAGTGGCTAACATGACCAGCACTCAGCCTGCCAGAAGTGCTGTCGGACAGGTCCAGATTGCCAGTTGTATTTCCTCTCCAGTCCCAGTTGGTACTCTTCAAGCTCCTCAGCAAAGTAACTCTGGGGCTCTCAAAACAGATAATCCAGTTGAGGGTTCTGCTCCGACATCTAGTCCCCCTGTCCAGCAACCATCTCACCATCCAGGTTCTTCAGCTTCATCTCCCTTTCAGCCACCTCTGGCTTCTCCTCCTCCCTGCTCCAGTCCTGGGGCTGTAAACCCCATGCGAAAGAGCCCCATGTCTCCACCTCCTACTACCCAGTTGAAAAGTAAACCTGTACAGGCTGCTGTACCTTTTACTGGGACAGCTGACTCCCAGCAGATTCACTTAGAAAAGCCTGCACAGGGGCCCTCTGGGATGGTGCCACCACAGGCCTGTCATCCTCCTGCTAGTCCTGCCACTCAGATTGAAGTACTAGTCCCCCAAACTACTGCTGCTGCTGCTCCAAACAATATTGCTCTGCCTGCAGTCTCCTCCCCAATCCCAATTCCTGTCCAAGTTGCTCCTTCTTCTCAGATTGTTACCCAGGCTCCAATGCCTGCACCTGCTTCAGTCTCAAGCTCAACCCCGGCTGTAACTTCTAAAGCTCCTATTGTCACTGTGGTTAGTACTACCACAGTTGTCCCTTCTGCTACCTTGCTTTCCTCTGTCACTTGTGAACAAAGCCCTGTACCGTCCACCGTTCCAATTGTTTCCGGACCTGTACCTGCTCAGGAGGTTCCCCCGACCAAATCTCCTCCAGTTGCTAACCCCAGTGGAGTTTCAGCAGCTCATTCTGAATCCCCAGCTGTGGAGCCCCACATGCCTTCAGCTTCAGCACCTGCTGAAACCTCTGGGATGGCCCAAGGTAAACACACAACTGTGAGCATAAAGAATCGATGGAAATGCAGGGCTACAGACTAATTTGTTCTATTGGCGGCACTGGTGTGCGTTTCTTTTTAATTTTAGGTGCACCAGCACACAATTTAGGTGCACCTGAGAAAAATGTTTTTATGCTCTCTCCTTTTTAGCAACTTCATCATATACGCACTCTTTTTCTTGTTTCCCACCTCAGCTTGGTAGTTTCTAATGGCCTCTCTCACTCATGTGCTCTCTCTTGCTAGGAGTGTCAGAACTTTAAATGAGCCTCATTAACAGTAGCACATCAAATATACAGTATGTAGTTATTTTGACAAAGAAACGAATTACCTTATATCTAAAATGTAATGGTAACCAGCAGTATGTTAATAGTGAATGACTTTGATGAAGGAGTGTAAAATAGTCAAATTTAAAAGAAGCAGTAAGTCATTTGCCTAAAGAATGAATGTCCATGTTTTCCTACGGCTTTTTCTCATATGAGTTAAAGGCAGCCTTCAAACACGAGCAATAGAGGGGTGAATGGATGTTTAGAACTTCACCTTCAGACAGTGCTTAGTGAAATGCAGCTCTGCACTATCGAAACTAATCATTAGCTGTTGCCAGCAACGTAGCCATCAAGCACCTGTTAGTCCTGTCCCAGGAGCTCCTGAGTACCAAGGAAGCCAGGATGGCCACTTAATGTTTCTAACCTTATAATCTCAGAAACATTATATGCATTTACGTACTAAATTGCTACTAATTGATCCTTTCTTCCCAGCACCTATTCAACCAGAAGCCCCACAATCGCAGGAACCTGTTTCCAGTGAGAAGACAGGTATGTGTGGTCTTCTTTCTTTTGAGGAAGTTGTTAATGCTTGTATATTAAATAGAAAAGGAGAGTCTCGTATGATCTGAAATGAGTCACTTGAAACTCTGGGGACCTAGAAATGACTCTTGTAACTTTTGTCCTGTTCAGGTGAAGAGGTCTCGACAGGATCTGAGCAGGGGTAAGATTCCTCAAAACATTTGTGTTCTTTTAACTGCTGTATTGTTGATTAGCTGTGTAATGATTCGTGTGCTGGGGTCTATTAAGATGTTCCCTCCTATTGATCTCTGAAAAGTTGGCATAGTCTTTAGACCCGTGCTCTTGGAGGAGAAATGCTTAGACATTTCTAACTCTACTGAAACTCAGGGAGTGCATTTGGTTGGCCAAGGGGGTACATGGTGAAAACAATGAGCCACGTGGCCTCAGCACTTGGTATGTATGATTAGCATGCAACAATATAAATATACTAATGCATGTCAGTATTTTAAACAAAGATCCGCCTATCACAAAGCAACCTGTACCACTCCAATGATCTTTTATAGCCATTTATTTTTTCCGGGGGATTGACATAATATGGTGGGGAAGTGAAGCCATGTTTTTTCAGCACAGTTTATAGTTTACCGCTGTTTTTCCACTTCTATCACAGATGGGCAAAGAAAAGAAAGACGCCCATCAACTTAGTCCCAAGGTATGTATTTTAACAAGTTTGCGCTGCAAAGACACAAGCAGTGATCATGTCGACGTAGTGGATGCTGTCGGGATGAAGATGGACAGTATCTGTGGTAGACGAGGAAAAACAGCAGAGTCCTGAGTGGTATTATATCTTTCTCTGAGTAGAGCAGAGTTAACTCAAACCCTTGCATCTTTAGTAACGTCCTGGTATTGTCCTTCCTTCTTTGTCGTTTGTTGTTTTTCTGTCTGGTCCTCCCAGAGCTGCTGTGGAAAAGCCCAAGGGACCGAGTAGACGCAGCTCCCGGGCAGAGAAGGAGGTGGAGGAGGAGCCAGTTGCGGACAGCGGCGTTAGGAAGAGATCAGCTAGGCCTGGAACTAGTGCTGCTGTAAAAGGTAATTTAAACAATCTATCATTTCACCTTATTTGAAACATGGAACAACTACCTTTTCCCCAATACAATTGTACACTCTCTTTAACAGAAACTGGAGCGAGCCCCACCCAGGCCAAACGAAGGAAGTCTAAATAGCCTGTGAACTGTACTGTAAATGTTTTTGTTTCCCGCTGTGAATCAATTATTGGTTTCTCTGTCCCAGATTATACATTTCACTGGATAAAGAAACCTTGTACAGATTGTTTTAAAAAGAAGTATGCTATTGTTTTGTCCATGCTATTACATGAGATTGTAGTTAGAATGTGTGCACACAGTATGTGTTTTGTGTGAATGTGCTTTTTATATTAAATGCTGGATTAATCATGTGAAGACTGATAATGAGCTTGTCATGATTGTATAACTATGTTGTAAAACTGAATTAAATTTTCTACTGCTTTTTGTTCTGTGAAACTTTGTAAATGATTCATGTATTGCTATGAGGATGTTATCACTATAACGTCAGTCTCAGTTTGCTAATTCAGAATTGCATTAAAGCACTGTATTATTGATAAGCACTAGTAGGAGGCGGAGCGTGCTGTGAACAGACATGACTCCATCAAGGTAGAGAAATAAAGTATAGACAGATGGAGGTTTTTTTAACTGTAGCCTATCAGGACCAGAAACATTTGAAAGTAGTATTTCCAAAGGCTAAGCTTACTGACATGACATTTTAATACTGGTTCAGGTAGGGACCACTCGCAGTATTCTCTCGGGGTTGAGGTTGGTGTGAGCATGCGCAGTCGGTAAACGTTGGGACTCCATTCCAGTCTGTCACTGAGGGTTCCCTGAGCCTCGCATCTTGAACAGCTGTCTGCTTTTGATAACTTCACCTGCTTAACAAATAAAAACAACCTACCATGAGCGGAGACCATGGACAAGGAGACTCTCAGGTACCCATTGGTCAATAATATATGTATATGGTCATTTTGTATCAAATTCCTTTGCAATAAATGATATCTGACGAATATAAATCGTCATGAAATAAAATAACGGCAAAGAGATATTGGATAATGTGATAAGTTGCGCTGTTGTTTTTGTCGTTGAAGTAAAAACTTTGAAATGATGTGTCATCTTTGCGTTTTTATTGTAGCAAAATTTATATATTCATATCGTACATTTGTATGCAAGTTGAAACTTAGCTACCGGCATTTGCAAAATGTAAATATTAAAAACATATTTTTTCATAATTTCCAGGTCAATTCTGGATCTAAAGGAAGCGGTAGGTCCTCTGATGAGGTTCTTTATTCATATTGACTCATCTTTCCAGTCGGAATCGTGATCTGTCTACTGTTAGTTTTTAAAGGACAGAAATGGCGTCCCAGAGACTAAGTCCCTTCTGCTCCTCTCTCTTGCGGCTATTGTTCAAAAAGAGGGTCTGAAATGTGCACTTGCGGCCCTCGTTTTTTTAATCTGCTGGGGTATTCCGACAGGGCCTGGCATCGTGTTCATTTTGCATGCTTTGTTGTCATTATATGGACGTGCAATTACAATGAAATTTGGATCCGAAAGTGGCAGAAATGGGGCTGAGGACTTAGTCTCTGCGCCATTTTCTTTTTCTATGTGTAGCAGCCAGGGCGCCGACCAGAGAGCCAACTGTCTGCCGTGATATGGAGGCGAGAGCGGGCAGCTCATCGCCTCTCCCCGCCCGTATATCTCACCACCAGCTGCCTCCATCTCTGTGCTAGAGACACATTTATCTGCACAGCCAACAGGGAATACCCACCCCTGAGTTTAAAACTTTAACGTACATAGATTAAGTTGCACTACATTATTAAAATCAAATGACTTGATCTTGTGCAGTCATTTTTGCACGAATTACAGCTTTTACACAAGAGTATCTAATACTCCTGCAAAGTTGGGGCTTCTTATTTTCCTTGGCGGCTTCATTTGCTGCCTGGTGTAATAGAAAGAAAAGCAGTCTGTGGAAATTGATTTAGTTTATAGCTGGGATGTGTGTTACTGTTTCATAAAGCAGATAATACCCGTTATTAAACTGCCATGACAACAGTGCGCCACGAGGTGATGATGAAGCCAAGTTAGGTCTGCCTCAGGTGGGATTTTACCCAGCAGGAAACATTTTAATATGAGGGCTGATGTAAAACTATTGTTACAGTCTTATCATTTTAGTAGCTGCTCTGTGAACATGAAACCTATTTCATCCTCTCATTTACAATATCGTTATGTTTTAGGTTAGAAAAAGCTACAAGGCTCTTGGATTGAAGCTTGCTGAAATTACTTATTGTTACGCTAAATATTAGCATTAAAAAGTAGGGTGGAAAAAAGAAGAAACATGGATGCTTTTTTCTTTGAATCTGTAATTGTATAATCGTAGATCAGATGTAAAAGTATTCATTCTCATGCAACACGGGGCAAAAATCTTTTCTCTTCGGTTCTTTTTCAATGATGTTAAACAAGTTGATTTCTACTTTGTATCACAGACACTCACAAACATAAAGACAAGCACAGAGACAAGGAACACAGACACAAAGACCACAAGAAAGACAGGGAGCGAGAGAAGCTCAAGCACAGCAACAGGTAAGATAACTGCACTTTCTTCTTGCCTTATGAAATAGAGTGTCAAAGCTAAATCTACAATGAGGAGGATATTGGCAAAGTCTTTGGTTTTTTTTAGATAGCAATTCTTCCAGCATGAAACACAAAATCATTAGAGAAGCACCCAGGGTTTTGCAGATTATATCGAAACTAATAGAACCCTGCCATGTTTAATCAGCAAGCACACATCACAGGGACTCCATGAAATCCACTTTTTTAAATGACATCTGCAGGGCATTTGTAATTTTAACCAGTGTGCAATGGTTATGTTTTCCTTTGTTGTGGTTGAAATACTTGCAGGCCGCAGGATGTTAGCAGTGTCACGACTTTGACCGTTCTTATTGGCAGTTGTCCACCACACTGTTCGTTTATGTTGGTGCCCTCTCTGTGACATCTATTGTGTGTGTGTGTGTGCATCTTGGCTTCGACTGACCTCTTGCACTTGACCTCTGACCTCTGTGGGCTCTGTGTTCCAGCGAACATAAGGAGCACTCTGAGAAGAAACACAAAGACAAAGAGAAGCTGAAGCACAGTGACGGCGGCTCGGACAAGCACAGGGAAAAACACAAAGAGAAGGACAGAGACAAAGAGAAGAGGAGAGAAGAGAAGGTAGTCTGTGTTTTGAAAAACTGTTTGAACATCGTTCAAAGGTGTGAAACAGATTGAAGTACTTTAACTTATTCGAACAGAATCGCTTAAATATTTTCCCTGTTTTTCAAAGATTAAATCATCCCATGCAGACAAGCCTAAAAAGGAGAAAGAAAATGGATATGTCAGGTGAGCAGCATACCTTTGTTGTGTCTAACGTGATATTAAACTAATCATAAAGAATTCGCATCTAACTTGGACATTACCGTTGTGGTTAATGGAATATTGCTGTACTAATATGCAGTTTATTGTCTTCAATGGTTTTAGAGAGATGAGCCCTGCTGCCATTAAGAGCGAGCCTGAAGAAGACAACGGCTTCTACCCCTCTCCCCAACACAACAAGACCTCCAAACGAGAGTATGATGATGAAGAGTGGGTATCAAACACATTAAACCAGATCTTCCTTTTCTGTCACTGTCAGTATTCTAATGTTAGATGCAGTTGCATGATAAATACATATGTCAACAGATTTGAATACAAGCCCAAAAAAGTCAAGACGGAGCAAGAAAAGAAGGCCAAGAAGAGGAAACACGAGTATGAAGAGGATGAGGAAGATGAGGTTCATGATGTTTTATTACAGCTTTATTTTGAAGAATAAATTCATTTATTCTCCTGGCTGAAGTGTCTGCAGTTTGTGTCTCCAGATGTATTATGCTCTCTTCATGTGTTTCAGGACATCAAGCCCAAAAAGAAGACAAAAGACAAAAAGCTAACAGAGGGAAAGAAGTCAAAAAAAGAAGAAGAGGAGAAGTGGAAATGGTAAGTCAATTTAGGGAACTAATAGTTCTTTTCCTCAGGAAATTACACACCAAGGATGTTGGTTGAAGAACATACCATGTTTTTCTTTACTTCCACGGGTGTGTTGTCTGTGGTGATAAGGTGGGAGGAGGAAAGATACACAGATGGCTCCAAATGGCGCTTCCTTGAGCATAAGGGTCCAGTGTTCGCACCTCCGTATGAGCCTTTGCCTGACAAAGTCAAATTTTACTATGATGGTGAGTCTGTGAGAAAATAACATATATTTTAATTATTTTTTGGTCAGGACTATAATATAATTTCCCTGTATTTAAAGGTAAGCATATGAAGCTTAGTGCTCCTGCTGAGGAAGTAGCTACATTTTTTGGCAAGATGTTGGATCATGAGTACACCACCAAGGACATCTTTAGGAAGAACTTCTTTAAGGACTGGAGGAAGGTAAGGAAATAAGAGTATCTAAATGGTGTGTAGCATTTAAGTGTGTATTCAGGTATATAAGCTGGACATCTCTTTTATTTTAGGAAATGACATCAGAGGAAAAATCAAAGATAACCGATCTGAACAAGTGCAACTTCAGTGAGATGAATGAGTACTTCAAAACCCAATCAGAAGCGAGGAAACAGATGTCAAAGGGCGACAAGCTGGTAGGCCTGCATTTATGTTTACTCTTCCTGCTCTGAAAACATGAGGACGTCTCTCATTATATTTTTATCACTCTGTAGAAAATCAAAGAGGAGAACGAGAGACTCCTCCAGGAGTACGGTTTCTGCATCATGGACAACCACAAAGAGAGGATCGGAAACTTCCGCATTGAGCCGCCGGGCCTTTTCCGAGGACGGGGCGATCATCCGAAAATGGGCATGCTGAAACGACGCATCCGACCACAGGACATCATTATTAACTGTAGCAAGTTGGTAACCTCACCACCATCATGCCACAAATAAGCTGATGCTAATATTATGTCTACTTCAGGTTTTAACCACAAGGTGGCCTTGTTAAACTATTTTATGTAAGGTTATGTGAAAGTACATTGTGGGACTAGTTACTAAGGGTAAGGTGTGAACATGTGTGCTTGTTCCCTCTGTCTCTATTCTACTGTTTTTTACATTTTCCTCTCCTCCATCTGCTGACTGCCATGTTGTGCTGGATTTATTTATAGGCAGTGGGAATACTTTTCTTTTTATCTCTGTCATACCACGCCTCAGGGGCAGCGTGTTTGTGTGTGTGAGGGAGAGAAAGTTTACAGGAAGGGTAATTTGTAACATTCAGTTGCACTCACAGAGGTACTAACACAAGAATAAATGCGCTACAAGTGGTTTGTATGCCAGATGTACTGCTGACATGCGCTAACACACATGCCGGCACTGTGTCAAAGGTAATCTTCCTGTCAGAGTATGCTGTGTGTGCAAACAATAACATGGCCCAGGGAGGACATGTCCACCCCCATATACTGTTCATAGTAGGGTTTGTTTAACAGCAGCGTTTCCCTGCACACTATTGTCTCACTGCTGTGGAGTTTACATTATGGACTTAGTCTTAAACTGGCGCATTTTATGTTTGTACAAAGTGCCTGTACCTTCGAGGAGTGCGACTAACAAATAGGTCGAAACACAGCCAACACTGCAGGCAGAGAAATGCTACAATCATGCGCTAAGTTTACATAGGGGAAAAGCTGTCAACACATTTTGCAACTATTTTTAAAGTGCCTCTTTTTCTGCAGGGACTCAAAGCAACCTAAACCTCCCCCAGGGACAAAATGGAAAGAGGTTCGCCATGACAACACGGTGACCTGGCTGGCTTCTTGGACAGAAAACATCCAGGGCTCCATCAAATACATCATGTTGAATCCTAGCTCCAGGATCAAGGTGCAGAAGAAGCTATATGTTGATTAAGAAACAGATCTGTGTGACTACTCATTGAATTAACAGTTTCTGTGTGTATGTGTGTGCAGGGAGAGAAGGACTGGCAGAAATACGAGACTGCTCGACGGTTAAAGAAGTGTGTGGATCGCATCCGTACTCAGTATAGAGATGACTGGAAGTCCAAAGAGATGAGGATCCGGCAGAGAGCAGTGGCGCTGTATTTCATTGACAAGGTGAGGAGTAATTATCGTAATGAGAAGCCTGTTTTGATTTTACATGACCTAATTGTGCGTGGTTTCCCCCGTAGCTTGCACTGAGGGCGGGTAATGAAAAGGAGGAAGGTGAGACAGCGGACACGGTCGGCTGCTGCTCACTGCGGGTGGAGCACATCAAACTGTACCCCAAGATGGACGACCAGGAGTACGTGGTGGAGTTTGACTTCTTGGGAAAGGACTCCATCCGCTACTACAACAAGATCCCGGTGGAGAAGAGGGTGAGAATGAGAAGGGAATGGAGAGAGAGAAGAGTTGACAGATACATTTAAGCACAAAATCTTGATTTAGTGTGCATTTATGAGCCTTGTGTGTTGGGTGTGTATTTCACACACACACACACACACGTGAATTTAGTGTTAATGAGATAAGAAGTTGCGACGCTGAGGAGGATGTTTGCACAGACAGGTGATCAGGCACTAAAAGCTTTCCGTCAGCTCTGCCTCAGAGGGTGGTCCGTTTCCTGCTAACAGAGTGTACAGACCCACAAAGACACACATAGGCACACACACACACACACACAGCCGTGCTATATATGTACTGTTTTCAGTCACGCATGCATGGGCACCAGCTTTTCGGCTACACTTTCTCTCTGCTTTCCCACACAAAAGTACGTATAAAAGACACATTTAACAGCAATAGACCAAAAGCACTTGTCAGAATGATCATATGTAGTTTAACACCCCCATCTGGCAGAAATGTGGATGTGCATGCCTAAGCACTGCAAGTCTGAAGTAGTTAATGTGATTGATTTTAGTGCTAAATTATTTATTCCTTACTTCTTACCAGGTCTTCAAAAACCTGCAACTTTTCCTGGAAAACAAGCAGCCGGAAGATGACCTCTTCGACAGACTGAATGTAAGAAAAACACACACGATTGTTTGTCGCTCTCTTTTCTTTTCCTGTCTTCAACTGCACCCTTTCCCTCTTTTCCTCCTTGTTGTCTCCTGCAGACGTCTATACTGAATAAGCACTTACAGGAACTGATGGAAGGCCTGACAGCCAAGGTCTTCCGTACCTACAACGCCTCCATCACCCTGCAGCAACAGCTCAAAGAACTTTCCTGCTGTGAGTAACCGCAGCTTCAGCCAGTCACACGCAGCTCACTTGAATGACACCCACCAAGTGTCTAATCACATCTTTAAGGGTGATAACAACCTTACACAATTTGCAGCATGATTTCCAGTGTAAGTATTGATTGTGTGACTGCATAGTGTTAAAGTAATGTATGGTTATGGAAATTCATTTGTGCCTCTCCCACCTTGTTGTGTCATTGCTCGGGAATGCAGCCGATGACAGCATCCCAGCCAAAATCCTGTCATACAACCGAGCCAACCGTGCAGTTGCCATCCTCTGTAACCACCAGAGAGCTCCTCCCAAAACCTTTGAGAAGTCCATGCAGAACCTTCAAACCAAGGTAACCCCTGCTGCTGCTCTGCTGTGTTGTTTTCCCTCAACAAGCAATGATGTCTTGAAAAATAAATTGTTGTTTTTGTCATTGTGAGAGATAAAGACTTCCTTTTCTATGCGATGCAGATTGTTTATTCACTCGGTGTTGTGATTGCAGATCGACGAGAAACAGAATCAACTGTCAGCAGCCAGGAAGCAGCTGAAGGCGGCAAAGGCTGATCACAAGGCTTCCCATGATGACAAGAGCAAAAAGTAAGAACCAGTGCGGGAATCAGTCACAGTTTTATCCCTTACTTACTGACTTTAAGCTCGATTTCTCCAGTGGGATTTCAGACCACAAAGTTTCATCTGTACCATCTCCTCTTTCTGTATCTATTTATATCCCTCCCTCTGACCGTCTTTGTGTGTCTCTCAGGACTGTGGAGGTGAAGCGTAAAGCTGTCCAGAGGATAGAGGAGCAGCTGATGAAGCTCCAGGTGCAGGCCACAGACAGAGAGGAAAACAAGCAGATCGCTTTGGGCACCTCCAAGCTCAACTACCTGGATCCACGCATCTCTGTTGCATGGTATTTATGCTTACTATTTTGATAACAAGCGTAATAGCTGTAAAAAAAAAAAACGGTATACCGCCTACTGTTTAATAGGCCTGCCTGTCTCTAGGAGGGTGGGTGCGTGGGGTGTACATCTACCTTGGTGACAGAAAGGCAGGAAATGCTCTTGCATAGTAGGAAAAGGAGCAGCACAAGTAAAAAAGCTAACGGCTGCAAAAGGAAAATAAGAGGAAGAAAAGCGTGTGAGCGCGAGGAACAATGGGGTTTGTTTCTGAAAGCCAGGGAGCGTCCCCAAACAGCCCTCCTTCCTCCATGTGTGAAGTCAATGAGGAGCTGTCTGTGGCTAAATGGCGGGCCGGGCCACAGAGAAGGGGAACAGTGGTCCGCCCTCCCTAACCCATGCCCCACAGCTATTTATGGAGAACCTCCTCCTTAGGCACAATGGATACAGGAATGCTCCATGTTTTGCCTGATTGTAAGGCGTAAGGGACGGGGTCCCCGCTTGTAGGGCGGTGCATGGGAACCTGCTCTACACTGTAGTTGTATGTGTGAGAATAAATGTAACAGAGATGAAAACATTGAATCTGAATTGCTTCCTAACCAACATTTCAATTGTTCCATAATTCTTTCTTTACATTATATTGTGGAACAGTGGTCTCTCATACCCCTTCCCACCGAAATTAGCGCGTTGACACTGAGTTTTCAGACCCAGTAAGATCGGCTTGTAGATGCCGATTGTCTCTTTTCCCATTGCCAGTGGAGTACTCTCCTGTCGGTCTCTTTTCTGCTGCGTCACCGTCTGATGTCACAAACGCACTGGAAACAGGGTTATTAAACAGTGAAGATGTTAAGGTGGTTAGGTCTTTATCGTATATATTACTCATTCAGTCTATTTATCAAACTCGGTGCAGACAAATTTGGAACAATGTTCGAGCGCTGCTTGGACGGAGCCGGACAGAATTTGTTGCTGAGATGACGAGGAGTCACAGAAGTTACCAATGGAGCATAGCATCACACCAGAAAGGGGGCGGAGATTAGGGTGTCGTGTCGACGCAGGTTTTGTGTTTTCATCAATGCCAATCGGAGCCGAGGTGATAATCACCCGGGTCTACTGCAGAGTCATTTGACCCAGGTCTGAATGTCGATTGTAACCTTTCCCATTAAGCAAAAAAGCCAGGTGTTAGCGGGTTTTTTGACCAGTGGGAAAAGGGCTTTATTGGCCCTGCCCTCAACAATCAAGTACATTTTTGCATTTAATTGTAAACTTTCTGATCATTTTGCTAGTATGAGCTCAAAAACAAGTCTGTAAGTAGTTATTGAAGTCATGCTAGTAAAACCACAGGTGTTACTCAAAACATTAACACGGCTTAGTTCTATTAAAGTGTCGCAGTATGCCATCATGGTAAAAGTGTAGAACTGATCCACACTGACAATAGAGTTTCACTGCAGACACATAGCTGTGTTATAACAGAAAAGGTATAGGTGTAATGAATAATATTATTAACTAATGCATTACATTTAATTGACCTGGTGTTTTATATGCTGGCTCGATGGCAATGCTTGATAGGACAGTGGATGGAATTTAGCTATTGTTTACAGAATCTTCTTGTGCTGCAAATGGATCTCTATGGCGTCCTCCTCATAGGTAATCTAATATTGTGTAGAGTGAGATGTGGTGCAGCCACTGAGTAGATTTTTTTGCCCTAAACTCCTCTCTCTTCCCTCTCTCCAGGTGCAAGAAATGGGCCGTTCCCATTGAAAAGATATACAACAAAACCCAGAGGGAGAAGTTTGCCTGGGCTATTGACATGGCTGAAAAGGACTTTGAGTTTTAAACACACTTAATGTTTCACCTTTTCTATCCATGCCTTTGATTGTAAAGATGGTGTGTAGTTGATGTCAGATGATTCCACTGTGTGGTTACTGCAGGGCTGTGAAGGAGGTAGAGACTTTGTCCGAGCTGTAACCACAGTTTATTAACGTGCTGTATATATGGTTTGGTTGTGAATATAGGAAAAAAAAAAACTCTCCACCCATTTGACCGAAAGACATGCCAAAGGGCATCTCTCTTTAAAAAAAAATACAGTAGTGTGTATGTAGCTGCAGCTTTCTGCCCGTGATCAAACAACAATGAACACATACGTATTATGTTTGTCAGATATGACTGTACTGAAATTTGTAAGCCATCAGACTTATTGAGAAATTCTATATTCTCATAGAATAATGAATTGATAAATGTTTGTGTGGGAGACTGTGAGGACCATCATGAGAGATAATAGAATGAATTTCAATGTGTTGGATTTTAGTGTGAAAGATTGGTACAATGATTTGAGCCCGACAGACTGGTGACAGTGTGAAGAATAGAAACCCTAGCACTATGCTCATTAAATTATTAGCACACCGAATGTCATCTTATTTTTTCCATTTAGTTTGATTTGGTTCTTTATTTCAGGGATGTACATATTTCTTATCATTTTCAGTAACAATGATTCAGTGTTTTATAAAATGTGTGCTGTATGCATTTTCAACAAAAAGCTCTTAATTGCTCATATGCAACTCGTGTGTGTCTGTCTCCATGGTTTTGAAGTGAACAAGACGTAACATTCCTCTTGGTTACTTGAAACAGCTGATGTACTGCATAATGTTTTGTGTGTCAGAGCCAAAAGAGACTGTGACGGAGACGATTTCTGAGAGGGTTGTGGATTTTGCCAAAAAGGATCACAGAGGTCTATTAGTGTAGTGTGCTTTGTTTTTTTTTGTATTGCTGTGATTAAGCAGAAAGTGTCCTCCTTAAATTAATTTTCAAATGTGAATGGATATCTTTAAATTTTGTCATTAATATTTCTTGCTATTTGATCATTTATCACACAACTTCTGATGGGTTGACTGCTTCTTGTTTTGAGCTTTGTAGTTTTCAGAATAAAACATCAACCTTGTCCTTTTTGTCCTATTTTGTCAAGCGAGCTGATTTCTTAAGTATACAAAGACAAACATAATCTTGTAAGAGATTTATTCGACAGTAAGAGGCCATACTCCAAATTCTCAATGATATGTCTTTAAACTGTTTGTTTCTCTACATTGATTTTTATTCACACTTTATTGTCTTTCATATTAAGATACATTATCAAAGGAAGTATCATCAATTGTCAGGAAGAAGAAATGTAACTATTTGCTAATTGTAAAAATATCAACAACATCTTGGGCTTTTCTTGGTGTTTTGGACAGCGCAATGTTGCCTGTTCCTGAGTTTTGTTTCACGTTAAGTTAAGGAGTTCGTCAATTATGAAGTACAGTATAAAGCAGAGGGCCTGTGTCTTTAAGAGGCCGATTACAGGCTACCGGAGGGATGAGCTGCGTCAAGTTAACGGGACTTAAGCAACACTACCGGATGTAGGAAATCTTTATCCGAATAAATGCATAAAGAAGTTCGTTACTAACCATCCTCTCAGTCAAACGGACAGTGAATGTGTCATATCAGAATATACACCACAAAATGTTTGCAACACAAGACAACCGATAAAGCTTTAAATAAATAAATTAAAAATCTAACGAAATGAATCAATATGTCTGTGTTGAGTTTCAAAAATTATGTGTATATGGCAGATCACTTATATGCAAGGGCAATTCAAACTCCTGTAACTATATGTATAAGAAAGAAAACTTGCCTTTACCCTTTACTCTGTGCATCTGAATAGGTGATAATTTGGATAAAAGTAACAGAAATCTTTAACTAGTCCCTACCTGTTCTATTATAAGATCTTATGATCTTATGAACACATTCATCCTTGCAGAAGAACACAATTTCCTTAATCCATTACATTATTCATTTGGACATTTCCTGATGTTTGCAAAGTGAACGTATTTCCCGTTTTTAAAACTGCTCTCTGGACAATATTTTGCAAATGCTTTCATAGATGTTTGTGATATGAAAATGTAAATATACTCTTTGTTTTATTTAATTTTATTACTCATAGATTGTATGAATATATATTTAGTAGACCGAAAACAATTTGAGCATCATCTCTACAAAACATTTTAATTGAAAAAGGCTGTTAGAGTTTAAATCTTTTTGTTTTATAATCCATAAACTGTTATTTAATAAACAATGTAAAAACAGTAAATACATTTTAAAAAAGCAAACAGGGGCTAAAACTAGTTCATATTATTCACACTGTCTCTCTATTGTCTTTAAAACATAGTGCAACAAGTTCCCTGTCACGACTTTATTGTGAAAACCCAAAAAGGAAACGTGGTTTTTGACTCCTGTTGGTTTGACAGTGCTGGTGGTCGGCTGGGGGGGGAAGGGCCTGCGCTTGCTGGATCTGAGAGTAGACAAACTTGCGTAGTCTTACCACGGTTCTCGCTGTCTGCTTGCCTCTCTCTATGGACGGCCGGAGGGGAGAAGAGGAAACGGGGATTGTTGTCGTCGGGACCGCAGCGCCTTTCCAGGGCCTGGCGATGATTTAATCACGGAAAACCGGGGTGCGGGGGGAAACGGAGAAGAAGAAAGACGACGGGAGCGCGAGAGCAGAGAGGAGCAGCCGTTGGAGATGTGCTTTTGGGCCGAGATTGCGGCGCTAGGTACAGCACAGCAGCCCCTGCGACGTGTTGTTTTCCACTTGATTGTTGTCCGCACGGTAAGGCTAAAAGAGAGCAGGGAGTAATGCTACTGCTATTTGGGGGGTTTTGTCACTGGTGAAACCAGCCATGGTTGCTTTTTCTGGCCCAGCAAAATGCTCGCTCACACCGGCCCCGTCTCCACGCTGTAAAAACAGCCAGACGTTTCTTGTTATCCCACTCTGCCGTCCGCCACCAGCTGTATTCCCAATAATTTCTATCAAAAGGAAACTTTCTTTTCCTCTTGGACGGACTGCAGCAGGTTACAGGCCTGTTGGTAGTTTTGAAAATCTGTCTACATCAGATTAAACCTCCCCGCTGCCAGATTAAAGATGAAATCATGTCAGAGAGAAAGTTATCAGGCGTGATGAGCTTAATCAACACGTTTTAACGCTGCAGCTGTCATTAATTCACGTCACTGTTAATGATAAGTCATAATGCATCTCCAGCGGTACAGAGAGAAACCTTTCCCATATGGAAAAATCAATACAATCATATGAATTTTAAAATGTGATGCTTTGTAAACCAACATGCAGTGTGTTTATTTAACATAATCGTGTTTTTATGAAATTAATTTATTACAAGAAAGCAACATTATACATTTGTTATTGTTTTTTTAAACCACGTTATGCACTTATACTGTAGGTTCTGTGACATGTTATTTACTAAAATCGAAAAAATCTGTGCATTTTAAATTAGTTTAAATCTTTTTTTATTGGGGAAACAGTAATAAAACATTCGTTTTTTTCATTTAAATTTAAGAAAACAAGCAAACAACCAAGTCAGCAAGCAGAATAACAGGGGAAAGAAAACAACAACAAAAAAAACAAGGGTAACAACTAGGGATGCACGATATTATTGGCACGTTATCGGCATCTGCCGATTATGGCTTTAAAATGACATATCGGCATCTGCCGATTATGGCTTTAAAATGACATATCGGCATCGACTTTATGTCATATTTCTGCTGATATTTTCCGCCGATAAATCAATGCATTAATTATGCCTAAATGCTGGATGACTCCCTAAAAAAGCTTGACTAGTATTACAGTTTTATTTGAATTTTTTTTTTTAAGTTTTCTTATATTGTATATATATTATATAATATTTATTTTCTGCATCTGCCGGTGGACCACTACAATAAGAACAGGCATGTTATCAATTCCGCTACAGGGGAGACTTGAGTTTCTCTGCAATTAGGTGTAAAAAACATGTGCCTAATATAACAGTATCGAAATTGGCAGAAAGGGTTGGAAAATATTGCAAAAAAAACAATATTGTGCATCCCTTGTAACAACAAACAACTTTAACCCTCCCCGGGACTTTATGTCATGTCACTCCAAAAGGGGGTCATCAATGTCGTATAGTTGTCCTGAGTTTCCATCTTCAATGTATTGAAGAAGGGGATGCCAAATCTTGTCAAAGTGCCTCAGTTTGTTTGATAGTGAGAGCTGAATTCTCTCCAGTTGCGAGAGTTTTACCATTTCTTCCAGCCATAATTTAACTGGTGGAGCTTGCATTTTAAATAATCACAAAATATACAAGTCCTTTCTTTTCTTATACAAGACATCAATTTTTTTTGCAATGGTTAGTTATTTTTTAATTCTTTTATCCATCGTAGCATTCAGGAATTTGTGTAAAATGTCACTACTTTCTACTGTTTTAGTCTGAACATGAAAAAGATTTTGGTTAAGTGGGATTTTATAAATGGACAAAGTTCAAGGAAGATACGTGAGGATACGTTAGAAAGTATTAAGCAAATTTGAGAATATTTGTACACAATGTGTATTTTACCAGGCAGATGAGAGTAATTGGAATATAGCTTGGATGCAGACTTTCAAACATGTACAGCATATGTACGGTGTTTCAAACATGTGCCTCCTGAAAGCATCAACTCTCCACTGCCATATTATTTGTGTACAGCACGGACACACTACAAGTCCCCCAGGGAATTGTTGTTTCATGGATTCCCCCCCACCCCCCTCTCCTCCTGCTGTAGGTATCCCTGTCTAGGCCTGGACTGAGCAGATTGTTCTGAGAGGAAACGGACAACAAACGGGGGAAGTGAACATGGCTGGGACCTCAGGCTTCTTTTCCAACGGACCTGTTCCGTGGATGGACAACGACACGGAGATGAACAACCTGTACCGGGACCTGGAGCTGGGGACAGTACTGACGCTGTTTTATTCTAAGAAGTCCCAGCGGCCAGAGAGACGGACATTTCAAGTCAAGCTGGAAACCAGGACTATTATTTGGACTCGAAGCACGGATAAAATAGAGGGAGAGAGTGAGTAGCATGCAGACACAAACACAAACATGTACACAAAACAGAGTGCTGGGCTGAACTGGTTGGTTCACATACATTTAGAAACATTAAAGTGTTGTGAGGCTTTTGAATGGCTCACGAAAGACAAAAGGTAAGTCAACATGACATGCGGATATGATTTTATTGGGAACAGCTGGTGAATTACAAAACCTTTTAGATGATACACATCTGTACGGCTTTGTGAAGCTAAATATGAAATTATTGACTGAATGTATTTACATCTGCAGTGTAGCCGTAAAAAGTGGGACTGTTGGTCCTCTTAGCAAATATTTTCAGGCAAAGACATTTGAAAAAACAAGGATAGATCATGAGGAAATAAAAGTTTGACATTGTTCATTTATCACATGTGAAACACTCCATCGATTTTTAACCTTAAAGTCATACAGTTTTTCCTAGACAGGAAAAGACAAACACTCAAGCTCCTTTACAACGTTACTAAAAAGACAACCCCTGTCGCGTATCTCAATATCAATACCACATTCTTATTTTGTTTCCTGTGAGCTGCTATTCCGTCTCTCTTAAAGGCATAGGATTTTGAGACTCGCGTCGCAAGAAGGTCCAATTATTTCTTCTATTTTGTAGCGTCTTGCAAAGGCGTCTTGCTTTTAAGTGGTGGATATTAAAGAAACCACTTCTTTACAGCAGAAGATGAGTTACATCTCAGATAGAAACCCATGAGCCCTGAATCTACTGTAATTCACCAGGAAGCTGACATTCAGGTTAATCTTCAACAAAAACAGCTAACTAGGACGCGCAAGCCTTTGGTGTCTCATTAAGTCGTCTGTGTCTCGGGTAGCAGGATGCCTTATGCACAGCTGCACTCTGCTCCGGATGCAGCAAGAAGAGCACAAACACTCACACACACTCAAACACACACACACAAAGACAGACAGTAGGCTTAGTTTTTTTTTTTTCTACACAGCAGTATCATCTTCTGTGCGATGAAGGGTTTTATACACACATGAGCTCATAGCTGTCATTTGATACTCCTGGAGAGGTGAAATTGGCCTAGGTGGCTCATTAATCTAGAGAAATAGAATATGAGGGGTTTTACTGGAAGTGTGCGACCATTTGGGAACGATTTAGCCCGCTGTGTTTACCCCTTATCAATGGCCGTAAGAGAATCATGTCCATTAACTGTGGAAACAGCACTTTGGTTTGTTGCTAAATATAAAGGGCTGAGAAGCGTACCTTGATCGAAGTATATTTTCTCTCCCAGGTTGATTTTTTTGTGTGTGTTTTTTTTCTTGCCATTTCATGCACATTCTCACCCACCAAGTAACTGACACCACTTATATAATGTGGCTCATATATGAACCATGACATGGTGTAATAGCATGTTGGACAGAGCCGGATGTGGTCTTGCAGAAATGGCGGCAACAGCCTGGTTCAAAGTGTAAGCATGCCATAAACATAGAAGTTTGAATACCCTGCATTTACAATCGGTCTTTTCTGATCAAAGCGTTTGCCCATTTAGGTTGTTTATGAGTGTGTAGTTTTGTTTTGATACTGGAGAGACGGTTGCGTAATATTTTACATAGTGTAGTATCATACTGCTGATATATTGTGATGTAGAGTATCATAGAAACCTTTCTCAAAACCTCTTCTTTTTGACTTTGGTACTGTGAGCAAAACAACACAAACCTGTTAGAGCAACTCAGATGTTTAAGTGAGTTAACTGACAGGTTTCGACACACATTTGACTGTTTGAGCCAGTTCTTATGAATTGAGCGTCCACTTGTGTTTTTACTGTCTCTAGCTGTGACTTTACTTTGGTACCCTGGTAGGGAAACCCCAGATTGGCTCTAAGAGACTACTGCAGCGTCAGATCCTGTCCGTGTTTACAAGCTTTGCTCCAAATCAGTGAGACCGAGAAGAGACTTTAGAATCTGATTTTAATTAAAGCAAAGATCACAGGAGCTGATTTCATTAATAAGCACTGGATATGTCTGCATACCTACACCGTGAGAAGATTTACCATATAGAGATTTGCTTGGAGTCGCTTTCCCTGTATTATCTCTGCTTGTGTTATGCTATGTGCAATTTTACAAACTAAAACATACATTTGCTTTATGATGATTTTGATGAGGAGTTTAACTTCAGTGTCTAATCTTGTGCTTTTAAGTTCCTTACTGCAGATAGTTGTCAGTATAGGTGTATCAGTCAGCTGACGAGTAGCAGGAAAGTTCAGGTATGCATATCAAGGTTTGATTATATAATGTATTTATGTTTTTAAAAAAATTATCTACAGATTTTTAAACTCTCAAATGATGTTAATATAAGCCTAAATATGAAGTATCAGTCAGGCTTCATGTATCTCAATATGTACTAACACCCGATATAAGAGTATAGACTTTAAAGCAGATGGAAATAGCACAACTTAAAGCTATAATATGTAACCTTTCCTCATTAAAATGCCTTAAACGACTAGACTTGTGTTGTATACTTTTGAGTTTTATCCAACTTTTCAAACAATGATTAAGCCCAGTGAAATCTGTAATCTAATACAAGGAAATGGTTTCATTTAGTTGCCTGTGTTCCAGGGAAACA
Organism: Semicossyphus pulcher; assembly: GCF_022749685.1. Classification (NCBI taxonomy): domain Eukaryota; kingdom Metazoa; phylum Chordata; class Actinopteri; order Labriformes; family Labridae; genus Semicossyphus; species Semicossyphus pulcher. The sequence goes on from NW_027211637.1 coordinate 19,043,133, forward strand.
CAGGGACTCACTGGATGATGCATCAGAGAACGAAGAAGCATGTCAGAGAAGAGTTGATGGAAGCTACAGTTATATGCAGCTTTGTCATTAGATCAAAATAACACTAAAACACATGACCTCGCCCCCCGCGTAGGATTTCTGTCTGAATCATGTCAGATTTAATGATTCAATTCGGCAATTAACTTGAAAAAAATCCCATGATCCCACGCCACTTCATGACATCATCAAACTGCAACTTTTGTAAATGTTTTAATTTAGAGGCAACATTTCCACACTGTGCATTTAAACTAGACCAGAAGGGACAGATGAGGTCAAATCAGCTGAGCCATGGATCATGTAGTCATCATTTGCATGTTTTCAAAGTCCTTCATTATGTTATATGATGTTTAAATGTAGTATGCCTGTGATAAGTAATGATTGGCACATCATGAGTATGATTTGGATCTGTGTTGTGCCACATCACTTCTCTGCTTACTAGTGAATCAGCACTTAGCAGGCCGGCTCGATATGAGAAAACTCTGCGATGTGCGATTACGTTGTCTAATATTGGGATCACGATATGATTAACTCTTAGTTTCTATATCTGTCTGCTCATCTGCATGCTTTACAAAATTCCTGTTGGCAACATGTCCCTGTTTTTTCCCCCCCTACTAAATTAACACCATTAAATCTGAGGTTAGCTGATAGCTAGCTTGGGCTTCATCTGATTGCATCATAATGATGTGAAAGCACGCCATTAAACCCACTTCTCCATACACTAGGTAAAACTTTATCAATGCTTGGTGATAAAGTGTTGCCCGTTACATATAATGACTTCATTGCGATAAATTCAGATCTTTGTTATCTGTTTATTGCCATTTCCTTTTTATGGGCAGTTCTGGCACCTTGTCCACATTTCAAAATCACACTTGAAACCAAAGTAACACCAAATTAACGTCGACAGACGAGACTCAAGATGTTTCACACTGTTGCGATTTATTCACCGCATGCTGCAACTACTGCAGAATAGATCTGCAGTACGTATTGTTACTGTTAGAGTTGATAGTTTTGGGAATGTATGCTTTATTGTTGAATTTGACCTCAAACACATAGTCAATGAATTGATTTGTTGATCTATAGAGCACATTTTGTGGAAAAAAATCTTAATTTTAGCTTCTCATTTGTGAGTATTTGCTGCTTTTCCTTTTATATCATCCTAACTGAGTATATTTGAGCTGTGGACATAAGATATCAATTTGAACTCCGATAAGAAATATGTTTCTACCCTTATTTGTCTGCATATCATCAGTCATGATACTGCATGAGCCCATGTTGACCTGCATCACTAACATCCTGTAAATGTCTTGGTATGTTCATGTGCATGGAATTACCTGCACACGTCATCTCTCTGAGCTGCTTTTTCCATACCTTCTGTAAAGGTAACCTCACGCTTCCTCGCCTCAAACGTCATCTGTAGTTTCTGGCTTTAACTCTGCTCCTTGGCCGTCAGCCCAGTATATTTGTGACTTATCTCCCAACAGATTAGTGGGTGATAGTCATGCAGGGTTGGTTATGTCTGGATTAAACATTGTTGTAACGATCCGTTTGTCACTGGAGTATAAGCGCGGTTCCACAGCTGACTTGCTGTATTTACATTGTGTTGGAAAGGGGAACATAATCCATGTAGCTGCATGACAGATATTTGTCAGGGGGAAAAGTCCTGAGCTTGACTTTATCTGACATGATATGAAGCCGATATGGATCAGCTGATGCGTGAGCGCACATGGAAGCATAGTTGCACTGTGCCCTGCAGTGCAACTCAAAACTTGATAAAACTTTGAATATAATTCAAATCTTTTCTTTGTTAAAAATGTAAGGCAATTATTTTGATTATTTACTATTATTTTCACTATTGACTTAGTGTAATATCTTCTTCTTGGTTAATTGTTTTCTCTTTAAAATGTCAGAAAACAGTGAAAAGTGCCGGTTATATTTTCCCAAAGCCCGAGAGGATGCATTCAAATATTTAGTTTTGTCTGACCACAGTCCAAATCCTGTTAGACAGATTCGATATTAAGTTTACAATCTCTGACCAAAATGATCTAACTGACTAAAAATCCATCGTCAAAAAGGTTGTGAATGAATATTCTGTTTGTCGACTATCGTAACAGCTCCGGTTGTAACTCTTGATTTTCCTCGCTGACGGTTTCTTTCCTTTTTAGACCGTTTGCCTTCATTTGAGTGTCGAATTTGTTTCTTTTTCTTTGGATTTTCACTTATTTTTGAAGTTGTATCTGTAGTCATCCATCTTTTCTTTGTTTGTTCAGCCATAGTAGATTACTGTTTACTCGCAACACTTGCAGAGAGCGGAAAAGCAGCCGCTTAGCTCCGCCTACCCTCTCTGGCGGACCAACCACTGCTGGGTGATGGAAAACGCGTCACTAACTGGGCGCCGCTTTGAATTTTTGCCACAGACAGGCATTCATCAGTGGGCCGTAGGCTCAGTCACCATTGCGTTACCTTATTCGACGATAGATGGTGACTTAACAGACAGTTATTTAATGAAAATCTTTGAGATTTTTACTTTAAAGTATAATTAATGAAAATAATCAATATAGTTGGCATCTCATAAAACAATTGACTGATAACTTAAGCTCTAAACTGTATTTTTTTAAGGTAATGTGTGTGTATGACTGCTCATATTTAATTTTGCTGAATGAAAAAAAAAACATTCCTGAATTGACTATTCGAAAGGGTCGTTCTGGTACATACAGTGAGGTATTGTATCGCTTACAGTTGTCTTGTAAAAGCTATCTCTGGTGAGGAGAGGAAGGAACGGTGTGGCAGGCAGGACAGAGCGCTGCAGGAAGTATGGGAGTGTGTTGTAGGATACCTCCTCTCATCTCCTTTATTAAGGTTACACTTCTGGCTATCTCCTTATTTCCTGCATTTGTCTCCCAATGTTTTGACTCAAACGATTTAAAAGCGCTCAACAACAGATCAGCCTGTCGCAGCCGCCTCGCTCTCAGCGGAAGTCTGCTGGCCCTTCTGGTGGGTAAAAGTAAACTCAGATATGATGTATGTGCTCGATGTGGTGAAATTCTGTGTGAGAAGAAGTCGCACTTTTTTGTCTTAATGCTTGAGAGCAGAACATGCACATGCTCACCTTTTATGCAAGCACAGATGTGGTGTGTAGGCGACAAAAGCACAGGATGTGTGGTTCTGGGGCAGGAAGAGGAGCAGGAGCTGAAAGAAGTGTGTGTGTGTGTGTGTGTGCATTTAGCAGGAGAGTCCCCGCTGTAGGTCTTAAACTGCTGCTAATATGACGCTGGTAGGAGCCTGTGTAGCTACTTTACAGCCTACACACTCGTAAATGTGTCTGTCTGCGTGTTAATGGAGGCAAGACAAAACTGTACTCGCTCTTTTTGTTTATAAAGTTAAAAGATGAAGCTTCCTTATCTTTGTACTGTACTTGTTAAAAACAATTACAAGCATGTATACTCACACAGGTACCCACATACAAGTTGTACATGTCTTTAAGGTGTTTAAAATCGCTGTGATACAGACCTGAGCAGTACCATCACCAACAACTAACTCGAGGTTTAAAAGTTAGCAATTTGTGGTTTTGGTTGATCTCTATGGTGAAAGGCTTACCGAGGTTAATCTGAGGACAGTAACTTTATCATTTGAACTTCATCAACAATATCTCTCTACTGTATGTCTCCAATTTAAGTATGTGTGGTTTAAGCGGTGGCCTCCGCTTCACTGTTTTATGTGGTCAGGGGGCTTGAAATAGTCGTATATGCAGCGTGTTGGTCTGTGTGCTGAAACAGAAGAGGGGAGGCCAAAAAAACGTATGTATCAAATTAAATGATAAAACACTGGGCAAGAGCATGAAGCAAAGATTTATACAATATTTTTACGTGTGCTCTAGGGTTTTGTACAGATAAGATATTGTGTCATCAGACGGTGACTAAAAATTGACACCAAAAAACCTGTAGTCATGAAGGTGTTATTACAGACATTATTAGGGATAGACCGATTATCGGCCGGGCTCTGATGCATATGCTCAAAGGCATTTAAACAAAGTTTAGTGTTGGAGTTTGTATTATTCAAAATCTTGACGCCAATATTTTCACTTTTACTGCAAATGAATATCGGCTTCAAATAACGGTTATCGGCCTCCTTGACTACTATCGGTATCGGCCCTGAAAAAACCATATCGGTCTATCTCTAATAATTATTGTGTGTCAAGTTTTTATTTTACATCATTATTTGCTCAACCGAGAACATCTTTGTAACTGCAGTTAAATGTGAACTATGTGTTTCTATAACTGTTCTACGTCTCTCTGTCTCTCCAGTTGACATTCGAGAAATCAAGGAGATCCGTCCTGGACAGAAGTCCCGGGACTTTGAGCGCTATGTGGAGGACTCTGCAGCACGGCTGGACCAGGCTCATTGCTTTGTCATCCTGTATGGCACCGAGTTCCGCCTTAAATCGCTCAGCCTGGCAGGTACGCAGACATCCGAACATGTTTACATAACTTCAGATACAACAAGAGCAGTAGTGTGTTTCTAACATGAATACCTTCCTCCATCAGGCCATCGGTTTACCCTTACATCTGCTTAGACTTGTGTTTCCAACCCGTTTTCGTGGTTATTAATTGCTCCTTTTTGCATGTTTGGAACTTGAGTTTGAGTTCATACATCTTGTATTACATTCCTAAACAAAGGCTGAGGTGTAATTTTTATAAGTGAGCTTTACTGCCACAATCAAGTCAGGTCAGCTTTATTTGTGAAGCCAAAAATCACAAGTTGCTTCAAAGGGCTTTACAATCAGCACATGATGCAGAACAAGAGCCTTAAGGATCACTTGATTAACTGGTCATCAAAGCAAGCCTCTCACAGGTGACGATTTGCTGCTTTTCTTTGAAATGTTCCATTTACTGTCACATATGACAATTTTTCTAAAATGTCAATCATACAAAACAAGCAGATTGGAAACATCACCTTGGTTATTCCATCCATCCATCAATCCATCGGTAATACAGTGGTCATTGAGCTTATGGCCCACTGATGAAAGCCTTTGCGACATTCGTGGAAAAAATCACAAGCCACGCCCAGTTAGTGACGCGTTTTCCATCAGCTAGCAGTGGTTGGTCTGCCAGAGAGGGTAGGCGGAGCTTCCGGTCTCTGCAAGTGTTGCGAGTAAACAGTAATCTGCTATGGCTGAACAAACAAAGAAAAGGTCGAAGACTACAGATACTACTTTAAAAATAAGTGAAACAAATTTCGACGCTCAGATGAAGGCAAACAGTCTAAAAAGGAAAGCAACAGTCAGTGAGGAAAATCAAGAGTTACAACCGGAGCCAACTGTGGACGTCACACATGCAAACACTGTCTGGATATCTGGGAAGTGTGCTCCCGCAATTACCGTTGATCGCCATAGATGCTGCCAAAGAGAACGAAACTGAGATCTTTGAGATTACCACTTAGAAAGAAAAATATGTAACTTATTGTTTGGACAATAATTGCTAAAGTAACTGATCATGAAAATGATCTGTAGCTGCAGCCCAATACCACACATTCTTATATCCTTGATTAAAGAGAACTCTCCAACAATGACAGAAGTCATGTCGATTTTTTTCCCCTCAGCCACATCTGATGAGGAGATGACCATGTGGGTGAAGGGGTTAAACTGGCTTGTGGCGGACACACTCAAGTCCCCAACACCGCTCCAAATAGAGAGGTAAACAGTACACATGTAGCTGCACACCACATCCAATAATAAAGCTATTTCTCTCTCTACAGTATGTCCTGTTTGTGTTAAATGTCTAAAATGTCATTCTCTTGTTTTTAGATGGTTACGTAAACAGTTCTACGCAGTTGATCGCAACAGAGAAGACAGGTAAGTCCACTCAGTGAAAAGATTCAACCTCCAAAGATGATCAGATCACCCTCACAGGAAATGGGTCTCATAATATATAGCACAATTATTTGTTGCACCAGTTGTGTGTGTTTTCTTAAGCGTTACATCGAGAGAAATAACCCGGCTGGTAGGTGTCTGTGAGAGAGAGATAGCTCTGCTGAGGTGTAGTGGAGGCGCTAACCTCTCAGCCACACACCAGCACCTCTTCCTGCAGCAGGAAACAGACAGCAGAGGATGGAGGAGATGTACAGAGATGTTTGTCTGTTACATCCCCGACAGAGCACAAGCCTTTGTTACACGCAGTGGTATTGTCCTCTCGGGCCCAAATTCCAGCCTGTGTAGTAAAAGTGAATCCAGAAAGACTCAGCGGAACATGAGAGGCATGTGTTTTGCAAGGTTTCAGTGTGTCTGTGAGCTTCTAAATGATGCGTCTGCACCGCAACAGGGTCTACGCGTGCAAAGTGGTAGCCTTACCCTTATCGTACGTACGTGCGTGTCCATGTTTGTGTTTCATTTCTCAACAAAAACGTGTGTATGTGTTTAGGATATCCTGTAAGGATCTGAAGAGCATGCTGAGCCAGGTCAACTACAGGGTGCCCAACATGAGGTTCCTCAGAGAGAAACTTCCGGTAACCTCCTTCTACTTATCACAGACACCCCCCCTCCCTTCCCCACTCTGTCTCCCTGCCCACTTCCCTTTCACTCCAGTGATATTAGAAGCTGAAGATTTATGATTTGTCGTTAACGGTCCTCCTGCTCTTGTTCTTCGACTTGTTTTCTAGGACTCCGAGCTGAGGAACGGAGACGTGTCCTTCAGCCAGTTTGCCCAGCTCTATCGCAGCCTCATGTTTGACGCTCAGAAAAACGTAAGTGCATGGATTTTATGCATGCACAGAGAGTCCTGTCCCAGCACTCCCCCCCCCCCCCCCTCCCATTCTGATGCCCTGCCAGCGCACCCTTCCTCGCCCATCTGTCTGTTCTCAAATGGCTGTGAGATCAATACGTACCAGCTAAAAACCCACCAAACCCCTCTGGAGGCCATTAGGACAAACACAGACACACTCAAACAGATGAGGAGGTAGGCAGGCAGGCTGGGGTCAGATTAAATGGATGACCTCATACCCCCTCCACGACTAACAACCCAGCCCCCTACAGGATGTCAATCTGCATGACTGACACACTGAAAGGACGTCACTTTCTTTAATTAACTAATATTTTGCCTTTTTGTCTTTTAGATGGAATTTCCTTTCTTGCAGAGGTAGGTCAAAAATGAACCCACACTGAAACACACTGAATCTATCTGCAGCGTCACAGTTGTGTGTTTACTGAAACGGTCCATTGCCTTCTCTGCCAGGTTCATCGACAGACCAGAACAGAGGATCTCCCTCGACGACTTCAAGAGCTTCCTCCTGGAGTCTCAGAAGGTAATATCCCCGAGCGGTTAAACACCAAGTTCTTCACAGGTTTTGTTTCGTCTGCTCGCTCTAATACATCTGTGTTTGTATATGAATCCAGGAACTGTGGGCCACAGACAACAACAAGGTTCAGGAGTTTATGTTCGGCTACCTGAAAGACCCCCTGAGGGAAGTGGAGCAGCCTTATTTCTACCAAGATGAGGTACACAAAAGCTCTCACCGCCTCTTTCTTCCCCCCCCTTGACTCAGGGTCTTCACTTACTAATGGAAAAAAAATATTTTTCTGAGTAATGTTTTACATTTTGGAGGGGCGGGAGATGCTTAGAAATTGACATGACATGGATAGCCATGATCTCTGCCGAAAGCACCTCCCTCCCACACAGATGGAAAAGGTTATTGACTGTGGTGCTGCTTGAGAGTTCAGCAGAAAGCAAAGAATGCTTTTTGTGGTCACCATTAACATATGATTGACTCAAGACAAGAGGAAGACGGTGTAAACCACCCTGAGTTGGTATTGTCTTTCCGTGCCTTAAGTCATATAATCTCATAGCGGCTTTACAGGCCCTGGTCAAGCTGAGAATAACACCGTAAGAAGAAAAACTATGATTATTGTTGACCCACAATGGAAAGTTTGTTAAATACAGTAAATAGAATGAAGTCCGTAATCGTGCTTTTTGTTCTGATAGGACCGCCACTCATTTCACTATCGCACTAGTTAACCAAATGTCCACCCTCTGAAGTTGCGCCTGAAATCTGAAATCTTGCAGACTTAATCCTCCCCTATCATGCTATTATGGGGCGCTAATGCCATTATGGTAAAACATTTTTTCGCTCTGTGTCCTTCGGAGGACGCTATCCGCTTCTCCAATGGGCCCTGGAAAACCTGGAAAAGCCAGGGAGCTTGCTAAACTACACTTCCTCAATGTAGGACGCCCGCCTCCGATGTCATGTCTCGTTTAAAATTGTCATGTTTGAAATGTAGACTGCAGACCCGGTAGAATCTCAGCGTATTTCAGATTCTGTACTGCTCTGAGCCATTGCCTGCAGCAAAAACGGTAGTATTTCACTCCAGCGTCTTTCTCTGTAAAAGGGAGGGGCGCAATGCCAAGCTGTTTGTACAACTTTCTCCACAGCTATGGCGCCAATTTCAAATATTATTGCTTCTATCGATTACAGAGAACACCAGCTTTTTCAGGGGTGAATTGCTCCTTTAAGTCATACATACAGTCTTAAGTCTAACATAAGTTCACCAAATGGTACAAGTGTGGGTTCCACAGCCCATTAACGCCCTGTTCAGCTATGCTTTCAGCATCCTGATCCCCTAAGATCAGCAATATTCCATGTCTAAATTGCTTACAATTGCACTATAACGTTTTGGAGACACTTGCAGGCTTGTTGAATTGTAGATTTAAACTTCCCAGAAACACACCAGTTGAGTCTTATCCTCATTTCTCTCCTGTATAGCTCCTGACGTACCTGTTCTCCAAAGAGAACACCATCTGGGACTCCTCCCTGGACCAGGTGTGTCCTGATAATATGAACAACCCCCTGTCCCACTACTGGATCTCCTCTTCACACAACACGTAAGGATGGAGCCCCCGTAGCTTCAACTCATGCCTTTTATTATGTTAAGCTTCTGTCAAATTCAACCGTCTGTAATTAGGCCTTGGGAACATTTAAGTCTGGCATCGTCTCTTGAAGCCTCTAACCAAAGAGGCTTTTGAACTCGCCCCATACATCAGATAAAAGTGTATAATTTAACAATCATGGTCCAGAATGAGATCCAGGCGTTTACTTTGTAGGAAAATGTGTTTTTCCTCCAATTGAAAAGTGTGTGAAAGGCAGTTGAAATGATAACCTTCTGTGCTGGATGTGGAACAATACTCATTGGGGCAGCGGAATGAAAACTTCCCATGTTGCTTTGATAAGGTTTGAATTGACAGACTGAAAGTGTTTACAGTGGTCAACAAAAGAGAGAGAGAGCCCTTTTGATATAGCTGTATCAATGTGTTTGTGCTACCACCATAGAAAGTGTGTGCGTGTGTTTATGATGGAGTGTGACGTGTGAATCCTTTGACTGACCGCTTCATTGCAAAGTTTGTTGTTTTTTTGTGTGCGCATGCTTTGACGTTACATGCTTATTTTTAGCTACCTGACGGGAGACCAGTTTTCCAGTGAGTCCTCCCTGGAGGCGTACGCTCGCTGTCTGAGGATGGGCTGCCGCTGCATTGAATGTGGGTTTAAACACACACACACACACACACACACACACACACACACACACTACAGTTTTACCCTCGTAAAGTTAAACGCCACAACTTGACTTTCAACCTCATAATTAACCGTCTCGTCCCCGCTTCTTGTCCCTTACAGTTCTCCGTTGAATGCCGCCACCACACCCTCACTTACACACTCACACTTATTGTTGCATAACAGTGCTGTACATGGCCTTTACACCAGACCCTTGTCAAGCAGGTTTCTATGAATAGGCCTGGCTTACAGTGGGTTAAAGGGTTGCTTCACTTCATACAAAAGTAAACAAACATGATTTCAACTTGTGTGACTCCAAAGGTCGCAACTAGGGCTGGGTTTAAAAGATCAACTTCTTCGATTCCAATCAATTCTCATTTGAATTACCCAATATCGATTAATAAATCCTGAGACTGATCTTTCACGTTTCTGAGCGCTCCTGAATGCAGCATGACTCAGCCAAAACACGGCAGTGAGGGAGACATGCCCGGACTCGTTTACTGCACCTTCTATGGAGATATCAGTGATCATCAACGGACTCTTTTTATTGTGTGTGTGTTCATGAATATGTGAGTAAGTTTTGCACTGATGATTGTTACTCTCTGTTAGCGTCGGCGAGAGTATTTTCGGCATGTTGTTATACAGGAAGCCTTTCCCCATAACTCTTATGCGGTGTTCCAAATGCCATACCACACTAGCAGTACATACTGATTTGCCCAAAACGTAGTTTATATTATGCAGTATGCAAACAAAAGCAAAATGTGCAGTATGCCAAAAATGCGTAGATGTCGTACTGATTCGGAGAAAATCTCCAGCAGGCATCAGACCAGTCTACCTCGCCTACGGTATCCCACAATGCAAAGTGCTGGAACGTCTGCTGCAGTTGAAGTGACGGACAGCAGCAGCATTCCAGCAGAAGGGGGCGCTATAGCTAGAGAAGCAGCAGTTATTGTTTACTTACGCCTGGCGTAGCATACTGCAAAATTAATTTGAAAAGCTCCTACTACATACGACCGCCGAACGCAGTATATAGTTAATAGTACGGCATTTCGAACACAGCCATAGTCTCGTGTGGTTTTGTTCTTCGCGCTGTGAATCAAATCGGGACCTTGTGAATCGGAATTGAATTGAGAAATCCTTTTCGATACCCAGCCCTGGTCGCAACGCTCCTCTGAAACTGTATAGTACAATTGAACAAATATATAAATACTCTTTTTATGCAACATTTATTGCTGTAAGTGCATTATGCGTGTGTGTGCATTTTCAGTGGACTGCTGGGATGGTCCAGAAGCAATGCCAGTCATCTACCACGGACACACCCTCACAACCAAAATCAAGTTTTGTGATGTCCTGGCCACCATCAAAGAGCACGCCTTCGTCACGTCCGAGTGAGTCTCCATGAGCGCAGCCCTCGCTTTTGTAAAGCCTTTTGTGGTGATGAGATCATTTGAGGATAAGACATGACAAAGACTATCTGAAAATATCAGACTGAACTATGTGCATATGCTGCTGTGACATCACTTCTCATTATAGTGTGTGAGAAAATGAGATTATATCACACGTTAGCACAGATGAAGATAAAGAGGGAAATTCTGTGAAGTTGCGACTCTGAAAGCTCTTACGTGTGTTCCTCCTACAGCTACCCCATCATCTTGTCCATCGAGGACCACTGCAGTATTGTGCAGCAGAGGAATATGGCTTCCCACTTTAAGAAGGTGTTTGGAGACATGCTGCTCACCAAGGCCGTGGATATCGCAGCAGATGGCCTGCCCTCACCCAACCAGCTCAAACGAAAGATCCTCATCAAGGTCAGGAGCCGCCCCGGACTCATGGGAATTCATTTGAAAATCTTTTTTTCTGCATTAAAAGGTATGAATGGATGCTTTGTATACAGTGTTCTGATTGTGTACGATTCTGATTGTCTGTTGCAGCATAAGAAGCTTGCAGAGGGCAGTGCCTACGAGGAGGTGTCCACCTCCACTCCCTACTCCGAGAACGACATCAGCAACTCCATCAAGAATGGCATCCTGTATCTGGAAGACCCCATTAATCATGTAAGCAGGTTCATCATGAGTGAATGTATTCTTAAGTGTTTATCATCTTAGAGAATGCTACTCCTTTCTGTTTGACCACTATTTCGAAACTGTGTCCCACTTTTATGAGCTGCTTCTCTCCTTCTTAGGCCGGTTTTCAATGCGACACATGGATCCTCTTAATATTTCATTTAGCCGCTTGAGCCAACTGTCTCCCCCCCTTCATCCTCTCTCTCTGTCTTTTTCCCCTCAGGAGTGGTACCCTCATTTCTTTGTCCTGACCAGCAGTAAGATCTACTACTCAGAGGAGACCTCCAGTAACCAGGGTAACGATGATGAGGAGGAGCACAGAGAGGTTAGTAGGCCTGGTCTGCTGCTGATCTACAGAGACAGGCCTGATTTTGAACTTGTACTTGTGCAGATCTGTGCATCACCAGACACTGCACAGAATTTACAACAATATCAGAAATCTACATTTTTATTCATCATTGTGGTGGTTTTGTTTTTTAATATTCAAAGACCCCTACATGGATCGAATCACTTTAAAGATGTCACAGCTTAGTGAAAAACTACAGATATCAGTTTACATAACATCTCCCTCTGTTGTTATCTTCCAGGTTTCTAACGGTATGGATCAACACGTGACGGAGAAATGGTTCCACGGGAAGCTGGGCGCAGGGCGGGACGGGCGGCAGATAGCCGAGAGGTTACTGTCGGAGTACTGCCTGGAGACTGGAGCTCCAGATGGCTCCTTCCTGGTCAGAGAGAGTGAGACCTTTGTGGGAGACTACACGCTCTCTTTCTGGTACGAACAGATGATTTTGCATTTCAAGAATCTTAAAACTTTGTGCTTTTTACTCCGAGTTCAACAACATTTTCTTGGCAGTAATAAACAGCATAGAAATCACACAAAAAAGCTAGTGTTTAAATGTTTACCATGATAATATAATTGTTGCCTTCTGTATGTGTTGTTGGGGAGACTCTCCTGTGTTGCAGTAGACCTTACTTACGCAGTGTGTTCTGTAACTCTTACCAATAACAGTGACACGCTAGCAGATCAGTCAATGTCAATCTCTCCATGATTGATTTGAATGGGCTTGTTGTCACGGTCTGACGGGTCATCATTCACCTTCTCTGAGAGGGCTTTACATGAGTGGAGTTACTTCAAAGCTAATCAATCTGTGTGTATGTGATTTGCACACAATGTATGTAAACAAATGGTCTGACACTCAGCAGGTGACATGAGAAAGATAACAGGCGAGGTAGTGATTTTTATTAGCGGTTGTCATAACAACCTGTAGACAAATACTGCAGGTAAAAGTATTTTCTGACTGTTTTCCTCTCACTTTTTATGCACCAGGCGTTCGGGGCGAGTGCAGCACTGTCGTATCCACTCTCGCCAGGAGGCAGGCAGCCCCAAGTTCTACCTGACTGACAACCTGGTGTTCGACACGCTCTTTGCCCTGATCAACCACTACCAGCAGGTGGCGCTGCGCTGCAACGAGTTCGAGATGAAGCTGACTGAGCCGGTGCCTCAGACCAACGCTCATGAGAGCAAAGAGTGAGCAGCTTTCACACAAGTTTAACTAATTAGGATGATAAAGCCCCGCAGACCTTCACTGATACAGGTTTTGTCAGTATTTATGTGTGTGTTAATAATTTTTGCTTCTTGTTATAACTACAGTTCATATTCATTTAGCTGGTGCCCTCCTTTTTCCAGAATAAACAAGATGGGAAGTAAGAAAAGTTGTATCCCTTCGTTAACCTGTGATCCATCTATGCTTCGTTGTTTGTCCCAGGTGGTATCACGCCAACCTCTCCAGGAGCCATGCAGAGAACATGCTGATGAGGGTTCCTCGTGACGGGGCTTTCCTTGTGAGAAAGAGGGCAGAACCCAACTCGTTTGCCATTTCCTTCAGGTAACTTCATCCTATTGCCTGATTAAGTTATTGGTTTTTTTTTTATATCTGAAGTTAGTTCCCTCTTACTTCCTTTTAAAGCTAAGCTACGGTAGGCAACATGATTTCATAAACATTTGTTTAAAATAACAAATTTTGATCATTGCATTTCCCGAACAAAATTAAATAGAAATTATGTTGGTTACTAATCTGTGACTGTGAGCGCCCGTCCCTTTGTATTTCATCCGGTCTGAATCAAACAACCAATCAGGTTTGGTTGGTAGCTTTCCCACGTAACTGGCTAATCACAGTGACTCTGTACAGTGTGTGTACTGTGTCAGTCAGGAGCTATGCGAACGTGCGGTAAATTTCCTGTCCCTCCTTTTGCCGACAATGGCTTATACTACTAAAGAAGCAAAAAGAAGGAAGACATTGGAGGAGAAAAAGCAAGAAAGAGAATAAAAAGAGGGATCAGACGAGATGAGAGCGATGCAGAGGTTGCCCTGTTCCTACTTGACAGGTATAGGTAGCTCTTTCGGTACCAGCTAACGGTAGCACTGAGCTCCAACACGTACAGGTAAAAAGTTGGTCCACACCAAGAATCATAACTATAATGATAACTTTGGTAGTATTTGAACATTTTGCCACCAATAAGGTGTACTTTTTGGGATAAACAGCATCTCACCTCTCTCTCCTCGTCTCAGTGCTGCAGAGAGAAGCACCGCGGCACCACACCAGTTGCAAAATGCGCGCGCATGTTTGGTGTAGCAGAGTGATACAGAGAGGCAGAATGTTCACGTAGCTTATTGCCACTCTAGTTTACAAAGATGAGACAAAGACAAATCATTATAATCCTAGAAGATTCTACATTATATTCACATATATGTAGCTAATCTTGGAATGAAAGCAAAGTCTTTAATATCATGTTTGTGGTTTGTTTAACAGAGCTGAGGGAAAGATCAAGCACTGTCGGGTGCAGCAGGAGGGTCAGACTGTGGTGCTGGGCACCTCAGAGTTTGACAGCCTTGTAGACCTCATCAGCTACTATGAGAAGCACCCTCTGTACCGCAAAATGAAACTGCGGTATCCCATCAACGAGGACACACTGGAGAAGATCGGCACTGCTGTGAGTACCGCTACACAATCAATGGCATACGTATACTGTTTTCTGGGTTTGATCAAAAATGTGCTCTGTATGAACATGTAGAGTGTAGTCAGCTAATTCAGTGACCTCTGACATCTGAACACACAATCTGTCGCAAAATAGGAGCCAGACTACGGGTCACTGTACGAGGGCAGGAATCCAGGCTTTTACGTGGAGGCCAACCAAATGCCAACATTCAAGGTGAGTATGGAGACACCTTTAGATCCGCATGCAGTTAAGACACCTTCATAACCTTCTGTCTTGCCTTTTTTAGTGCACGGTAAGAGCCATGTACGAGTATAAAGCCCAGCGTGACGATGAGCTCTCCTTCACTAAGAACGCCATTATCTCTAATGTGGACAAACAGGAAGGAGGGTGGTGAGTGACCTGCATTACATTTATTCAGGAAGTAGCTCTTAATTATGCATTTAGACAAATCATATTTGCTTCATGACAGGGTCGATTCTACCGGATGGCACTATGTTATGATACTGATTTAATGCTGACATCATTTTAAAGCCCCAGTGTTATTAATATGTACTAAACCACATCCCCCCCCTCTCTTCTTTTTTCTCGCTCAGGTGGAAGGGGGACTGTGGAGGGAAGAAGCAGCTGTGGTTTCCTGCTAACTACGTGGAGGAGATCAGTCCATCAGCGGCAGAGCCTGACAGAACTGTAAGGATCAAACCCACAAACTTAAAGAGCTGCTACTACTCGTTTGTATATTCATCTCTCATTTAGCCGCTGTGATAGAGATACGTGTGTATAAGAGCTTCTGAAATAACTTCTTTCATAATCCTTTTTCTCTCTCAAGCAGGAGATGACAGAAAACAGCCCTCTGGGAGATCTCCTGAGAGGAAGCGTGGACGTGTCTTCCTGTCAGATTGGTGAGTGGGCCCTCCACTTCCTGTTTGACTCTGCGCTGCAGGGCTGCAGAGCAGGCAGTCACTTGCCACAGGGCAACCTTTCTCTGGGAGTCACATGCTTGCATGTAATCTCTGCCCTCTTTGTTTTTATTACATAATGACGCCGTCTCCTTTTCTTACTGCAATATCAGCCTTTTATCAGCCTATTCTATCATTAATTCTCCTCTTTGGTTTTACTGTTTTGCTTTTCTCACACAACTGTGTCTAGTACTTTATTGACATCCTCCAGGCTTGTCAATACAAACCCATTAGTGTTGGCACATGCAGTCATGCATTGTAGGGGCCCCTGCTAACCACGGTTAATACCTGAGCCTGTGGCGCTGCCATTGGCTGGCTCTGTGGCTCCATCTAGTGGCAATATTGGGAATGTCTAGCTAAATGTCTTGAACACTGTGTTCCAAGGCTTCCTCCACATGACCACTCACAGAGTCTTACCATTTAAAACCTTGGCTTTATTTTGGAGAAAGTGATGATGCTGAATCTTCAGGCAGGCTGCTATTAGCTTTTATGCCTCAGCACTGTGCTTACATTTCGAATAAGTGTAATTCTGTTAAACTATGACCTTTATTTAAAGCACAGAAAAAGCACCTTGGAGTTTTAGGATAAATTTGGCTTTTCGTTATTTGTTGTTATTTTGGTTAATTATTTGTTTTTCATATTTTTAATTTTAAATTTGATGTTATTTTCAACGTAGTCTTTTCACACCTCTCTCTTCAACCCTTGTCTATATTTTCTTTTCAGTTGTGCATAATGATGGGAAGGGCAGCAGGCCTCATGTTTTCTCCCTGGTGCCAAACACGTCCATGCGGACGGGCCCTGTGCTGGACGTGGCTGCCAACACCCAGGACGAACTGAAAGAATGGGTGTTGAAGATCCGTGAAGTCACCATGACCTCAGAGGCCAAGGTTAATATATGTATGGACTAGGGGGCTCGTGCCTCATCGACGGATCAAGGGAGAAGTCATGATTTATGCGTGTCATGTAATACCAGAAAAGTGTCTAAAAGTGGTGTATGTCAGGAACACGAATTCACCCCTTGAATGCTCTGTTGTTTTTTTAATACAACCATCCGAGCAGTATTTGCTGAGCGGACTGAGCTTCATGCTCAGTTTTGGCTTCAAACTACATATTGTGAAAATATAAATTGAGCGACGATGTGTGTTTTTGTTGGCTCTGCTGTATTTAAAGTTTGTGTCCCTGTGTCCAGCTAGAGGAGGGGAAGATGATGGAGAGGAGGAAGAAGATTGCACTGGAATTATCCGACTTGGTCATCTACTGTAGGCCTGTGCCGTTTGATGAAGACAGTAAGGATGAAGCACACGCTGTGAACATGCCTTCTAATACACACTAGAGCAAACATTTGGCTGATTGCATACCTGTGGCATGATACAAATAGCACACATGTCAAATATAAACAAAGGTAGGTCAGCTCCGTCTTCCCGCTCTGCCCCCTGTAGAGATTGGCACGGAGCGGGCCTGTTTCCGAGACATGTCATCCTTCCCCGAGACCAAGGCAGAGAAGTACGTCAACAAGATCAAAGGGAAGAAGTTCCTGCAGTACAATCGACTGCAGCTGTCCAGGATCTACCCCAGAGGCCAAAGACTAGACTCGTCCAACTACGACCCTTTGCCCATGTGGCTCTGTGGCTCACAGCTGGTGGCACTCAACTTCCAGACAGCAGGTATCTACAATCTTATCAGAGGTGATTAAAAAGCATTACTTTAGTCCTGTTTTCTTGACCTTCTTTTCCACTATTTCCTTCTCTTCCCACGTGCAGACAAGCCCATGCAGATGAACCAGGCTCTGTTTATGCTGAACGGAAGAAGTGGCTACGTCCTTCAGCCGCTCATCATGAGGGACGGCAGCTTTGATCCCTTCGACAGACATACGCTACGAGGCCTCGAGCAAGTCACTTTAGAGATAGAGGTACAGTAAAGTGAGGATTGGACTGTGTGTATCCATGCATGAGCAGCGGGTGCATGTTTGTGTTCTTTAAACAAACGTAGAATGCAGTGAACTACTAAAGCAGCAGCAGCAGCTCATGGAGGCCAGTTGCTGTAGCAGCTCGTTGTAGCTAACTAACTCTATGTGGATGTTTTCCTTTTACCCGTTTTACCTGTTTACTTCCCCCAAAGCAACCAAGCAACGGGACATTTAGCTCCAAAACTTAGAGCATGACTATCCCCCAAATAGAAGATGCTGAAACAAGTAAAGATGGAAAGTAAGTGACACGTTTCCCTCTTCTTCTCCTCCAAAGGTTTTGGGCGCCCGGCACCTGCCCAAGCACGGACGTGGCATAGTCTGTCCCCTCATCGAGATCGAGGTGTGCGGGGCGGAATATGACAGCGCCAAACAAAAAACGGACTCAGAAGGTGAGCGCTGCTCTAATTTTAACCCCCGGGTGTGTTTGCCAGAAAAAGTGACAGCTGTGCCAGAACTGAAGGAATTGGTGGTTTCTGTTTACTGGATACATTACCCTTGTGAAATTTCCTGTCTGGTCCTAGAAAAACAGGAAGTTGTACAAACAGCAAATCCATGTGTGGGAATAAAAAGAGAAAACATCGGATGTAGTTCTGGCACAGCTCCCATCAGCTTTCATGCTCTGCTTTTCGCAAAAAAATTGTTACATTGGTGTGCTCTATAATAAGTAGCAGTACAGTACTGTACTCATGAATTCATTATTTCCAGAACAGGTTTGAATGATGGCGATTATATCATAGACATTGGCACTATTTGTTCCACTATTCAGTCTCTTTCTCTGCTTTTTGTCTCGCATACCCAACAGAATACAAAGTAGTGCTGAGCAGGGTTTCCGCTAAAAAAAACACTGCCGGTCCACGTGTCCTGGAAGCTTTCAATGTTACGGACAAATGGGTGAAATGAAAAACGATTGATAGGCAGGCTATATCAAGGGCGCAGAATTGATACACGAAACTGTTGCACTTTCAAGTCATGTGTCGTGCATATGAGACATCGATCACTCTGTCTCTCACTGTAAACATGTCTCATGCTCAAATGACCACTTTCTGCGCCGCGTCCGCGCTGTCCATATGCATGCGCACTCTCTCTCTCTCTCCCTGAGGTAGTGCAGTTATACATACTAATATTAATTCATGTATATGAATCGGGATATACTTCACTGAAATCCCTGATGAGGACATCGCAGGCTGTGGAGAAATTCAAGTGATCCCAGTGATGGCATCTCGTGCACTTGTGGCATTGATGAGAGGGACTGGTGCTGCTCGCCGGTAATTCCTTTGCCAAAATGACCAATAATGGTTCAGATGGCTGGTTTAGCGGATTCCCAAAGCGCTGAGGGGACGGACATATAATGAATCAGTGATTTTTTTGTTGTTGTAGAAAATATATTATTTCCACCGGACATTATGATTTTAATATGTCGGACTTCAACAGATTTTACCAGTTAAAAAACCGCCATTACCGGATAATGTAAACCCTGGTACTGAGTATTAAATAAGCCAGTTAATCAGAAGGTGCAGCTTCCTCCCCGTTATCCATAATGGGAAGAGCTTGTATTAAAATAAGTTTGACATGAGAATGATTTCACTGATTGCTCCTGGGGTTTGCTGCTCTTTGCAAGTCATACTGAACCTTTAACAGTGATATGTTTATCTTTGATATAGCATACATTCATGATATTTAGTATGCAGTTTTCCTCTACTGTACATGTGTTCATGGTTATCTCTTCTGCACTCAGCTTCCTCAAACAGAAGGAGCAAAGAGCCACGTCAAAAGTATTTTTTAGACTACTGTTAGTGTGGGGAAGTAATGCATTCATACTGAACATGTGTCGTCCCTCTCGCCCCATCCCTCTCTTTTTTGTCCTCTACAGCTGATAACGGTCTGAACCCCACGTGGCCCCGCAAGCCATTCCAGTTCACAGTGTGCAACTCTGCCTTCGCCTTCCTGCGCTTTGTGGTTTATGAGATCGACATGTTCAATGACCAAAACTTCCTGGCTCAGGCCACATTCCCCATCCACAGCCTCAAGACAGGTACACACAGCAATCCATGTGCTCCCTGAAATGACCCACAATCCTGTTGTTAGATGAGTGCTGTAATAAAAGCCTCCTGTCGCCGTGTCTTTGTGTGATACCAGGTTACAGGTCAGTTCCTCTGAAGAACAGCTACAATGAGGATTTGGAGTTGGCTTCTCTGCTGGTCCACATGGACATCATCACAGGCAGGGTGAGCAGCATGTCCGTGACTTACAAACACTACAGGCACCAAAACAGACGAATAACATGTTTTGTGATTATCAAATATCACTGACGTGTTAGTAGTGCAGCGAAAAGAGTAAGACATAATGTTTTATTCTGAGGACAGGCTGACTGTTAATGCTAAGCTAAGCTAACCAGTTGCAGGCTGTAGCTTTACTGTATGAGAGGTGGACAGGTTACACTTTCAACACTTGGAGTAACGTCTCTCCCTCTTGTTCTCTCAGGATGAAAACGGAGAGGTTCTGAGCCCGTTCCTCGCAGTCGGGGCCGCTCCAGTGACCGCATCAGCCCAGGCAGGGCGGGAACGTTTGGGGGACTTGAGCTCAGTGTCTTCGACTTCCTCGACCATGTCCCCTCTGCCCCAGTCGCCAGCCCAGGCCCTGGCCTACAGGGGGAGGGAGGGCTCCTTCGAGTCCCGCTACCAGTCCCCTCTAGACGACTTCAGGGTGTCCCAGGAGACACTTTTGGACCACATGGACGCCCCGAACAGAAGGTAAATGTGTGGTGTGTTGGATTTCATGCCTGTGCGGTGTGGTCGCTGGAAGCTTCCAGACATCCTCCTGTCTTTGTCTTCACCTCAGGATGCTACGGAGGACCAGAGTGGGCGGAGAGAACCGCGTCTAAGTCCAAACCAATCAGGATGTATTTCTGTCGCACCCCCCCACCCAGTACCCTCCCACCCTTCCTCACCCAGTCGCCTCTCCCCGTACTGATGATGTCACTGACTGCTGTGAACACTGTTTCCATGGAAACGCCCACCACCGCTTTGGCCTACATTTCAGGCAGCTCTCCCTCCCTCCATTCTCCAACTGCCCCCACCTCCCTCTCTCTCCTTCTCTCTCCCCTTCCTGCCGCCCAGCCTCCTCACCACTCGCCTGACCAGAAGGAGGGCCTCGGACATAAGAGGAGAGGGGTGAGCGGCAGGGGGGGAGGTGGGGGGGGGACACTGAGAGGAAGCTGAATGCTGCGGACAGGAAGAAGAAACGGACATTTACAGGAGAACAAAAACAAGGCTGAAAAAGTTCCAGCTCTGGACTGGCGCTTTGCGGGCCGCGTCGTCCTCTCCTGCGCTTTAGGTGTGCACAACAGCTGCCGAGTGTGGAGGCAAAGAGGAGGGAGAGAGGTATAAGAGGTATCAGTTTGAAACTGTTTCCCAGTTAGGTTTCTTCGCTCTTCTCTATTTGGCGTATATGAATATATGTATTTATTCCTGCTGTGCTGTTGGCCAGAGAACAGCAGCAGCTGACCTGCTCTCAAAGAGCTCCTGTCTCCATGTTTTTAATTATTATAATTATTTAAACCTTTAAACATTCATAATGTGACATTACTTCTTTTTTTTTTTTTTTATGTATATGTGTAAAACATGAGGGCTCTCTACGGCTATTTTAACGTGTCTCTCTTCTCTGCTTTGTGGAGGAAATGATGCACCTCCAGTCTAACTCATAACCCATAACCTGGAGGAACGTTTAACTCTTTCCTTTTTGGAGACATGAGGAAGAAGCCTTTTAAGTGTTGGAAGCAGTGAGAGAGCAGGCAGCATCATGTGTCACGTTTGCATACACAAACACACCCATGCATACACGTGCACGCTTCTTTTATTCCTAACTTACATTCCTAAAAAACTGCACATCATTCCACTTTTCCTGCATTGCAGGCGCCTTTACAAGCCAGTCGGACACATTTAACTTCTGCCCCCCTCCACGCTCTTTCTGCTCACTGATGATCATGTCTGTTGGGGATCTAACACCACACTGTGTGATAAAGCAGGACCAGGGATACATGTTGGTCATTGTCTATGTCTTCTTGTCTCATCTACCGACATGTTTATTGGCCGTTTTAATGGCAGCACGCTTGTCAATGAAGCGAGTTCATAGGGCTGCAAGGTTACGGCTAAAAAGACAATAATGATAACTGCTGGATAATGTGAAGTGCTGCACTCACATTTGAAAACATTTTCATGCAGACCGCATTATGAATGTTTCAAATTTGTCAATGTACCATACTGTAACAATGGAGATTGTATTAGAGTTACATGATTAACTTTGCAGCCCTGTTTTAATTTATGATGGAATACTTTATGGGAGATGTGGTTACTTTGACTGGCATTTCAAGTCTTAATAGATTATATGGCTTCTTTAATCCAGTGTTTTGATTAGTTGAGTATAACTGACACAGCTCTAATACTTTAGTGAATATAAAAAACATCAGTATTTTTGACAAGAATCCAGAAGAAGCATCTTAAAGGTGAGCTTGAGGTGCAAGATGTTTCCTATTCGTCCCCCATGTTTGAAATAAAATTCCGTATTTTGACCAACAGTGACCAAGTATAAAGGCTTTCATCGCCTAATGTATCAAGGAAACATGCAGTTTACATTTTGCTGCTTTACAAAGGACCTTTTTTAATGCGCTGCTGCAGTGTTGCGGGCAGTTTAGTCGCAGCATCAAGCTGCTTCCCGGAAATCTGTGGGGGCATTTTTTTGAGTTACACTGCCATGATATACGGTTACATTGCCACTGCACATGAATTTATTAGCAATGCATTGTGCAAAATCTGCAGCTAGCTGACTGTCAAGTACTAGTAGAGTTCATCATTCCCCAATTTTAGACTCATTCTGGTTTTTATTCATTAACGCTCGTCTAGTCATTTAGACTTCTCGAGGTAAATGTCGGCGTGTGGGTCTCATTTCCTGTTTGTGGTGTGAGAGCGTGTTTGCTAGGAGCAGGCAGAGTCTAGGCTGCAGGTTTTGTTGTAGCTCTGTCTCTGTGGCTGACGGATGACAAAGGTGCCTGGGGGCGGGGTTAAGGTCTGTGACAAATCTCGTATATAGCCAATGGTGTTATCGTTCCAGGTTTGTGTCTCTGCTCGTATGTGATGACTTAACAACTCAGTATTCTCGCTCGGTGTTGGACCACTGAGACGCACCTAAGCCATATGGTATGACTTTTAAGTTGAGGTAAAAGCAGG
The DNA here is from genome assembly GCF_022749685.1 of Semicossyphus pulcher. Classification (NCBI taxonomy): domain Eukaryota; kingdom Metazoa; phylum Chordata; class Actinopteri; order Labriformes; family Labridae; genus Semicossyphus; species Semicossyphus pulcher. The sequence continues at coordinate 19,065,913 of NW_027211637.1, forward strand.
AACAAGATTAAATACTTGACGTCTCAATGAAAAGTTTGAGCATCTTGTTGTGTTTGCATCCCGATATAAACTCCAAAGCTCCCCCATATTACTTTTTACCCCCCCCCCCCCCTCCCAGGGTCAACGAATGGTCTTTGTGGAGAGCGCTCCCTTCAATGCTGCATCGCTCTTACTGCTGAACTGTCTGCTAACGTCTACGTGCCTCCGTCTGTGTACACATTAAAGCCACATCATTCACCTCCCCTGCTGGGCTTAAAGCACCTGCACAGCCACTGTACACCCACAGAAGTGTTGTCACTTATTATGATTGATGGGACCTCCTCAGTATCAGCCTGTATACACCTTGTTTGACTGATATATTCCTGACTAAACTGTTTAGTTTGTAATACCAGTTAGGCACAGACAAGGTAAATGCCAACCAATCTGTTAGGAGGTCTCATCAACCAGAGTAACTCAGAGCTTCTCTGTGGGTGTGCAGGGCCCTGAAGTGTTATTTAAAAATTTTTCTCTTCCAATCTTGTCTCATTTTGTTCCTTAGGGTGTCATTTACAATCGCCTTTCTGTAACGTGCCTAAACTATGGAGAGGAAAGAGTTCATTTTAATTTTGCCTTTCATATGAAACATATTCAAGCCTGAAAGTAAATAAAATACTTACTACTTCATACTACTTCGTCTTATTTTCTTGTGATTCAGTTGGGTGCGTTTTATTCAGGTAAATGTTCCCTGTATTTGCAACAGACAGAACTGGTTTCAGTACTGTCTGTCGTCAGATACTGCACAACATGAAGAAAGTACGAATGTCTTGGTCTTAGATGTGTTACCACAGAGAGCAGGGTGACTGAACTGTTTCAGTGCTGAAACTAAGGCTGCATTCATACTGCGGCTAAAAGTGTCACAATTTCTTTCCCCATATGTGATCAGATTTTTTCAAATCAGCGTGATTAGCAAAAAGTTGCATGATGTCGCTTTTTTTTTTTTATTCGGAACTGGGCTACTTGAATATGTGGTACCAAACCGGAATCCAAAACACGCGACTTCAAATTGTTATTGGTCCGCGTTGCCTTGGCAATATGCACATTTCCAGGACTGATTCTAAAGAAGACTTCCTGTTTCCGCTTTGCCATGGAGGACAACGAGACGCAGATAAGGCAAGAACTAATTCCTTTGCCTCTTGTTTGTTTTGCCCATCTATGATGGAGATGTCGCTTACTTGCACAGAAATGTATGCGCGTCCCAACGCCTTTGAGTCATCGATGTTTTACAGAAAACGAATGTCAGCGGATGTGGTGTCTTTTGTCGTTGTTTGCGCATGCGTGTATTTTTAAATAATTTTCTGTTCACACTGATTTCTTACCTGCGTCACATTCTAAAATAGATATGAACAGTGACCCTCAGATCGGAATTGATCAAGAAGGCCTGCAGTATGAATGCAGCCAATAACACCTAGGGCTCCAGGAAGTGTCAGTATTTCGCACCGTTATTAGGCGACAAAAGATGGAGGACCGGAAACAACTAAGTCCCCAGAGCCACCCTGTTTTCTGACTAAATCAATCAACAAGTGAGCAGATTAACAAAATGAAATGTTATTTACCAAAAGCATCTTTAGTTTAGAGTCAAAAGGCAGAAGTGATAACGTTTTAGTACCACCACCGTCTTTTATTGTACACCATAAATTAAACCCGCTAATGACATTCTAAGCCACTTATTTATCACATTCTGTTTATTCTGCAAATACCACCTGTAAAAATTATACATCAAGCCTAAGTATGGAACTCTTTACTATGGTAAAAGTTCACAGTTCTTTTACTTCAAATGTATTTCATAGGAAAGTTCCATAAAAACAAATGTACGCACACGTCGGTGACGTAAAGGAGCACTTGATGCTACAACACAAACCAGGTTCCAGATAGTCTATTATAGTTTGTCGCTTGTTCAAACAACAGGGTGCTTGCCTTCTTTGGATGACTTTTTTTTTTTTTTCCTACAAACTGGACAGTTTAATGTCCCGCTTAACCAAATATTATGTACAGATAGGAAATAGAAAATGAGTACAAAGAGAAGTCCACAATTAAAGAAACTAAATGATCAAATGAACGTCAGTGCTGTGTTCCACGTGAGACATTATGAACAGCCTAGCTAGCGTTTAAAGTAAGCTGCAAGCATGAAGTCAAAGTGTATGAGTGCAAGTTGGTGGGAAAAGGAGCAAGAATATGACACAATAGAAAAATAATTTGATTTACTTTAAGGCCTTGGCAAGCACCCCGGAGCAGAGCAGTTTTTTCGTACCCCAAAACAAACTATGAAATGTTCAACTCTCCAACGATCCTCGTCCGAGTCTGGTTTGGCAAATAACTGTCCAAAGCCGACCCCCCCCTGCAGCTCCTGATCAACATCTGCTGAGGTCTCAATCTCCACCATACTTCTCCCTTTCCCCCCCCACTCCTCCTCGTCTTTCTCCAGATCTCCTTTTTCTTTTCTCCCATCACAGCAGGCGAGCAGAACAAACACGGCAGGGAAACGCTGGCCCCTCCCCTCCACCACATCCACTCCTGCACTTCAGTCTGCGCTGGAACTTCCTTCTGGAGGGAAAATGGCGGACGGGAGGATTCTGGAGAAGGTCTGTGCAGCGAGGATTCGACACAACAGGATAAGGAGGGCACAGAGTGGGTGGATTGGTAGATGGATGGATGAGGAAGGGGGGGGGGGGTTAGCGGCTTTAGCGTCCATCTCACGTAGTGGGGGGGGAGGTCATGCCTACCTCTAGGGGTGTTTGAGCAGAGAGGAGGGAGAGGGATGGGTGAGGATGGTTTTTCAAGGTCCATCCAGTGATCCTGTTACAGCCGCATCTGCTGTCTATTCCTCAGACTGCCGACACAAAGACCACCTGCGTTGTGAACTCCATCCTCAGACAAAAGGCCTCTTCAGTCGGTTCCTAAAGTAATTACAGAAAATAAATTAAAAATCCATCACGATGACAACAAGCATCACAAGTATGAATCTTCTCCATGATTATACACAGTTTACTGGTGTGAGACGTGCATTTGTTTCACAGTCAAAGCACGCCTTGTTGCACATAATTATGATCAATGTGGGTTTGCATATTTAACCACAGAGACAATTACATGTGTTGTGATTGGGATTAATCTCCATTTAAAGACACGATTTCCTAATCACAAGCAAACACCCGATTAAAACAAAGCAAATCATAGTCAAACATAAAAAATCGTTACCCAAATTGAAATTTTTTAACAGGGCTAGTTTAAGCTGAGGCAATTAGTCGTTCACATCGATTAATCTGTCAATAGAAAGTTATTCTGCAACTGTTTATCATTTTCAAGAAAAAAAAAAGGAAAATGTTTTGTGGTTCCAGCTCAATTTTAAGAATTGCTCAATAATTACTTTTTCATAAACGGCACTAAATTTCATAAGTCAAAGTTTTAAACTGTCAGTCAGGCTGGTTTAGCTCAGTCTGTAGAGCAGGCGCCACAGATACAGAGGCTACAGTCCTCGGCTAGTCTACCGTGAAGACTACCTTTAGTAGGATTCACAGTCTCGTCATCGTTGGCCTCCTCCACTTCTGTTGCGACACCACACACCGACTGCTCCATTTTCTCCTCGGTCCCGCCTCCTGGCTGCGGCTCCGAAGGGGAGGATCCTGTTGTTTGAGACTCAGCTGCTGCACCTTGTACAACTGGTCTTGGTCCTGCTGCAGCAGCAGTTCGTTCCATCCGGTGCGAAGACGCCTTGGTGGAGAACCAGTATCGCACCAAGTCTGCTGTTAAACCACTAGCCTCAGCCAGATCCTGCAACTGGTGCATGAATACAAATCTGTGTTAGTGCACGGCTACAAATTAGTGGACACAAGTATGGATATTTCCATTTTTATCAGATATTCAAAAACCTAATTTAAGTGATTGCAGCACAGATTTAAAATCTGCTTCTCAGGTATGAAAAACAATATTTGTGGTCTTGAATACCTGTGACTCCTCCAGTCTGCCATGGTCATCAAGGTGGGCCTGAAGGACCTGTTCATTCCCCTTCACCAGGTCCTCTTCCAGAGCCGTGTTCTGGTGAGTCTCGAGCCACTTCAGCTGGCCGTTCTTCTGCACATAGCGGCAGTCCCCAAACCAGCGCACCACCTCCGGTCTGGGCAGTCCAGTACCTGAGATCAGTTCATCGTACTGAGTAGCGCTGGGCCACTGGGTCCGGGCGTAGACTTGTTTGAGCAGTTGCAGCTGCTCTGCTGTTTTCTTACCTCGGACAGCTGTAAGTTTAGGGGAGTTTGATGGTTTGGGTGCTAGGGTGGAGGACTGAGATGCTTTGGGGGTGGAGGATGGGGAGGACGACGGTGTGCTGCTGGACTGAAGCGTTAAAGTGGGGCTGTCCGACCCTTCACCCTCTGCTTTGCCGTTGGCCTCTGTCACCTTCAGCATTTTCAGATTGATCTTGATCGGGTTGACTTTCAGTTCTCCTGAACCGTCCTCTTTCTGTCTCTCCTCCCCGTCTATCTCCCCCTCCTCCTCTCTTGACGCCCGCTCCGCCTCCTCTTTCTTTTTTTCAGCTGCCATTCTCTTTCTCCTCTCAGTGAACCAGCCATGGATCTCCCGTCTGGTCATCTTGGTCTCACATCGCAGTCTGTCCACTTCCTCTCCGGATGGGTCAGGGTCCTGGGCAAAGCTGGCCTCCAGAGCCTTAACCTAAACAGAATACAGGAAAGGACAAGGTCACAAACCTGGAAGAACTGATGTGCTGCTTTTTGTTACTATTTTCATTTTCAAATTTGAAGTGCACAACCCCACCGCCCAAAAACTGAACCGTCACATTAGAGACCATTTGCCCTCGTGATTATCCACTGCAGAATCTCACCTGATGAGGTTCTCTCTCCTTGTAGCGGATAGCAGTAAAATCAGGGGATGGAGGTCTGGGGAGCCTGCGTGAAGGTGTGGTGGGGGAGGTGGGCGTCTGGGATGCAGTTGGGCTCAGGGGAGCAGAGCTGTGCTGGGGCGTTTTTGAACCAGAACTGCTGCTGCTGTCAGACAGGTCGACAGGGTTGGCACTGCCGGCAGTGCCGCTCCCTGGTGCACCCGAGCCGCTCCCTGCTCCGGCTGCAGCGCCGCACTTACTCTGTCCCCCTGTGCTGGAACGTGAACCTTTGAGGTTGCGAAAGTGGTAGCGCCGATCGCTGAACCACTTGCGGACTTCTCGCACTGTGAGCCCGGTCAGAGAGATGAGACGGTCCACCTCCTCCTGGTCAGGAAACTGGCTGCCCTGAAAGCTGTCCTTCAGAGCGTTGAGCTGCTCCTGAGACTTCTTGCCCTTGTAGAAGCTCGGGTCCAGGAACGAGTTGACGGGTGTCCGGGAGCCGGGCGTGCTGCTGGAAGATGCAGCAGGAGAGGGGGAGGAAGACTTTGAGGCTGGGGAACATGCATCCTCCATTTTGATGGTCGGAGAGTCACTGGTCGGGGGGTCGACATCGTCTGTGCTTGTGCTGGTTGGGTTGTTTTTGTTGCTGTTATCGTTGGTATCTCTGCTCTTCAGTCCATCCTTTACCGTTTTGCTGTTACCGTTATTAGCTTTGTCTGTGGTGTTTTTGCTCTCTGTGTTTTTAGCTTTGCTGCTCTCAGTGTTCTTAGCATTACCATGGCTGCTAACATTACTATTGCTCTTGTCATTGCAGTCTGCATTGGTCCCTCTGTGTTTCCCGTTGACACTGCTCCCCTTAACATTACTATGATTACTGCTTCCCAGACTAAGGTTGATGACACTTGCTTGACTGCTTGTAATAATACTGCCCCCTCCTCCCCCGCTCCTACTACTATTACTGCTAATGACATTGCTCCCAGTACTGCTGCTGCCCACCGTCCCCACCACCATGCTGATGCCTTTGTCTGCCACCAGGGCTGCTGCAGGGCGGGCCTGCATCATGGGGCGGGCAGCTGCCTGGGGCTTAGGCGTGACAGCCAGGGCCACAGGAGCACTGCTAACCTGGATACCGTTTGCCATTACAGGCTGCGTGACGATTACCCCCCCTTGGCTGACGAGAGAGCCCTGCAGGATGTGAGGGATCCCGGTAGCCCCCAGCGAGGCTGGGAGGACTGTGATTGTGTGTTGGGCTGGGCTACGGTGACTATGCGTCTGGTTATGTGAGCCAGAGGGTGTGGTCTGGATGATGGTGTTGAACATCTTCCTCCTGGCTTCCTCGATCTCCTCAGGTGACCAGCTGATGCCTTGTTTGAGTCTCTGCGCGGTGAACCAGATCTTGATCTGCTCTTCTGGGAACTTTGTGACCACAGTCAGGTAACAGAGCTCCGCCTTGGTGGGGTACGGGAACTTACTGAAGGAGGTCTTTAGGAAGGAGGAGGAGTCCATGGAGGCACTGTAGGTAGGGATGCTGCTCAGAGGAATCATCACCTGGGTGGACAAAATGTGGAAACGTGAGCAGTACATTATTTGAAATACAATTAGCTTCCAAACACCAGGACACAAAAAAAACAACTGCTACCTTGGGGAGATTTTTGGAGGAAGAGTGCAAGGAAGCGGAGGAAACATTTGTGGATGCAGATTGATGAAGGCTTCTGTTTTGAACCACTGAGACCACCTTTAGGAAATGGATTTAGAAGAATCAGAATGAATCGAATCAAACAGTCAAACAAAGAGACATGAAGAACAACCACCAACCTGTGTGATGGGAGTCTTGAGCATTGGTAACGCTCCAGAGCCGTTGACTATCTGGATTGCTGAGGGCAGAGTGACCTTGGTCGCTCCATTGTGGACGATTGTGGGAACATGGGTGACCGTCACTGCAGCAGTCTCTTTTCTCTCTGTCTCTCTGGAGTGTGGGTCTAAGGAGGTCTCATCTGAGACTGGGTGAGACACCACTATCCGTTTAGGCTCTGACTTGCCCTTCAGCATCCTCATAATGGGTGTTTTTGTGATGGAAATCTCGCTGTCCTTCCCCATCTCTCCCTCAGTCACCAGATTCTGCTCCACCACGACTCTCCTGTCCTTCTTCCTCAGCTGCAGAGTAGTGTTCAGCGTGCTGGGGTGAACCCTGGCGTTATGCAGGGCCAGTCCCTCGAACTTGGGCGCAGAAACCCCACAGCTCATACAAAAGAAGCTGGGGTCTGAACGGAAGTCTGGGTGTCCAGAGTACACATGATCCAAGAACAAGTTAAGGTCGTGGGTTTCAAAGTTACAAGGCTTACAGGTGTAAGTGCCAGCGCTGTCTTTGACAGCATCCCCTGCCTCTGCTTTGGAAGACTCTCCTGGGTCTAGGCCCACGTTCCCACTGGAAATCCTAGATTGATGGACAAGAACAGGGGAGTCCCGTTCCACCTCCTCCACTGGGCGTATGATCTTGCTGGGGATCATACAAGGAATAGTAGACTTCCTTTTGCTGGCCATGGTGTGTCCACAAGGCAGGAAGGGTTGGTCAAATGGCTTAGGTGCGGGGTGTGAGTGAGAATACGGGTCGTTTCTGGTTGACTATAGGCCAGGCCTGGGGGAGGGACGACAGCATGTCATGTCCATGGGTCCACTTGTGGCTTTCACTGCAGTTTTGAGGGAAAATCTGGAAATGAGAGGGGGTAACACATTTAGGTTAAAATCATCAGTCAACATAAATACGTTACACCTGTAAAATTTGATAGATTAGGTTTCATGGCATAAAATGTAACATTGTAAAGACAAATGGGGGGAGAGATGGGAGGGCAAAAAACAAGGGATATCTAACGCCACTCGGTGCAGGCCAGTTACCTCTCAGCTGGATGAAAATCATGCGCGCCTGGATGTTTCCAGGTAGTAATCAACAGCAAAGGCCTTAGGATAAAGATGCAGCTGGAGCCTGGCGTTGCCCTTAAGTCTTTGATTTAAAAGTCTTTTCCTCATCTTCCCTGCACCATGAAACTCAAGGCTATGTCTTTTATGAGGGCATTCAAACAAGCTCAGTCTGCTTCTTCACTAAAGGCTTTTTGGGAGAGCTCCTGTCCTACCCCCTTTTTTCCCCTCCCCCACACAACTCTGTCTCACTTCCCCTCGTTCAGACACACCCCCACAGAGAGAGCACATTCTGTATTTTCTTTTAATCCAGAGCTTCTGTAGCCTCACTAAACACCTTAATAAAGATTGCAACAGAATTAGTCACTTGTGAATATGTCGCCTAAGATAGAGTCTACTTGATAATTGTGTAAGTAGGCGGTTCAACAGATGTTCCTCTGAAAAATGGTGTTCTCGCCCGAGGGTAGTAGAGACAGTACAGGCAAAAACAAAGCTGCAGAAAAACACAAATCTAACAAAATTTCACTTCTAAAACCCCTCACTCCTTACAAAATGGCGAAGCTTCCTGTGGTGGAGTATTCACCTCCCTCCCTTCCACAGAGGTAGTGATGCAGTATTGGAGGACAGCTCTAGGGCGATCACTCTCCCAATCACTCTGCGCCGACATGACACCTCACGCACAGAGCAGAAAGAGCTCAAAAAACTTCTACGGCTCAAAGAAGTTCAACAGGAAAACCCTAAAACCTTTCACGGTCCAGCCCCTCCTTATGCAAAGGCGCTTCACTAAAAAAAAAACCCCAAACCAAATCCAGCCTTAGGTAGGCAGGCTGAATCTAAAATAATCTATACGCAAACAGAGCAGCACCGCAAAAATGTTTAAGTTGGGTTCAGACTCAGCACATCCTCTTTGTGCACAATGCTGCAGCAGCAACAACAACACTGTCAGGTGAGCATCATAATCTCAGTCAGTGTCATCATACAAGACACCAACCACTCTCCGACAAAATATAACTTCTCTTTCTTTTGTACCCACAACCACACACACACACACCCAACACGCAGAGCCCTGCTGGTCATGGTGCATTAGCTCATAGCCCTGTTAACCCTCACAGGACTGTTGTGTGACAGATGCCCTCTCACACACTGTTTGATTCAAGATGCACACTTTTCTTCTCTGAAAAAACATCACCCTCATTTTTAGCACAGATTCATGTAAGAACTTTTGTAACTTAACGTGCGGTTCATCGTGATGTCGTACTAACTTTTCAGAGTTTTTGAAATGAAAACAACAATGTCAAATTGCCATCTTGTGTTTTCCCCCTTTGAGAGAGGGCTACGAGGGGTTAACAAGCAAATTAAGTTTGCTACTGTTGATGGAACGTGATGCCCCTTGTTCCCCTATACACCCCCCAGAGAGAGTAACTGCCCTTCGCTTGGGTTGTGGTGGAGCCCTCCTACTCCCCTGCCATTCAGTTCTGCATCAGGGGGCACCGCTCTGCCAAGGCAGGCTGGTCACATGACCAACACAAAGGCTTATGGGTGGGCAGTCTCAGCCATCCATCACGTGGTGCTGTTGGGTGTGGGTGGGCAGGCGAGAGAAGAAGAGAAGAGAGGAGAGAAGAGGAGAGGAGAGGAGAGGGAGAGCTGACGGGAGAGGATGGTGGGGGATGGGCAGCCAGTTTGGGGTGAGGAGGCGAGGGGAAGGAGGGGTGTTAACAGTCGTGGAGGAAGCACTGAGGTGTTTCACTGAGGAATTTTTCCTCCGATACCCCCCTCCAACCAGCCAACACCAACCCACCCGGCTAACCCCCGCTCTTCAACGCCCCCTTCTTGCTCCAAACTACAATCACACAGTCCTTCCCTCCCTCCCTCCCTCCCTCCCTCCCTCCCTCCCTCCTCGCTGCACTGCGAAGCCTGGAATGTTCCAACCCGAGCTCTTCAGCCAGTGGACACAACCTGAAGTTCAGCTTCAGTGTCTGTATGTGCCCACACATGCATTTCACTGCCTCATACAAAGGGGGAAAAAAACTGATGTCACAAAGTATAAAATTCCAATTAGTGAATATCTTTGGCTGACAGACAGTGCAACAAAGGCAGCAAAGTTGGCTTCACACACCGATTGCAGGTGAAAAAAACAGAACACATCTGCAGACAAAAGCCTCAGCAAGGACAGCAGACACCCACAGGCCTCACACAGGTGAGGGCTGAAACAATGCACAATACAAGCCGAGCTATTATCAGCGAGTCGAAATTGGCTCCTCATGCAATGCACGAGTTGTGTCGACTCATCGGGCAGAAACTTTAATTTGACGTTGCACATACGTTGACCGACCGAGTGCTGATGTCGGGTTCGTGTCTGTTATGTGTGTCAGCGTTCGTATGTGTGGGTTTCCTGTGAGCTTGAGAGTGGAGAGAAGAGAGGTGGGGTGGTGGGGGTGCGCGGGGGCGCATGTGTGCTCGTGTTTGTGTGTGTGTGTGTGTGTGGCGTGCGGGGGTGGCTGCCTGCATGCCTGTGTGTGAGTCTTATTTACTGAGGTAGTGAGGCTGCCAGTTTTTTCCTGTGTGCGAGAGTCTCCCGGTGACACACAAAGACAATGTTTTCGTCCTCCTGGTTCATAACCTATATTATCTACGCCTCATCATTGGCTCAGCACTGCATGACCTCCTTTCATCCCCTGGCCTGACACTTGTCTGGGCCTGGGTTATATCCTCTGAGTACAGGCCAATAATAGCACTCTCTCACACTACATAGCTTGGCCGCATAGCGTAGCTGCATGCTGCTCTTGTTCACACCTAGCTGAGAACACAGGTGTAATGTTGAGATCTGTGGGTGTTACAAACGCACACAGAGAAAAGGTGTACAACAGAGGCAGCCCTCTCCTTGTTTGCTCCATTTCTTGCTTCCTCACTCCTCTTTTTCTTCCCCCTCCCTCTCCCACCGTCTCTGCGCCCTCTGCTTCCCCTCCCTCCGTTCCTTCTTCTCCTCCCTCTCTGAGCAAGTTTGGCCCAGGGAGACAGGTCGGCAGCGCCACTGGTGTGTTACTGTCCCCATGGCAACCACCTCCTACCCCCCCCTTCTGTCTCCCACCAGCTCATTTCTGTAAAGCACATGCGTGTGGGTAAACACGCACACACACGGTTACTCAGGCCCTACGCGCGCACACACACGCACATCTCCTATGCCATCCAGTCTCTGGCTCTGGTGGGACTTGTTTGTTCCACACACCCCTGTGAGTGGTATTTGGAGAGTCCCTGCCCTGCTCCTATTTCAGTGCCTCCCTCACGCGGTGTTGATGTCTCTGAGCTAGGTGTGGTCGCCGTCGCCGAGCCACACTATTGGCCAGAGCTGGTTCCGTTTCTTCCTGTTCACTCAGTGCGTGAGTCCCTGTCCAGACATCTGCCTGGGCTTCAGCCCCGTTTCGTTTGCCCTCAGTGGCTCTTGGGTTTGGCCTTCAGAGGCCTGAAGCATGCAGTGCTTCTGTATTTACTGTAGGCGTGGATACATAACACGGGCCCAAAATATGGCAGATGCAATCTTTTTCAGAGAGGACTTCAGAGCCATCTTTATCCCAGAGAGTATTCAAGCTAATTATCAAGCCTGCACCAAAACACAAACCCGTCGCCAAAACCCATTTGCTTTTTTCTCTTTTATGTGTCGAAAAAAGAAATCCTTCGCCATTTCTCTTCCGTCCCAAAAAACAAACACGTTGCCAGTTATTTAATGTACTCCCACCTTAAAGAGACATGGCTCCAACTAACATCCTCCTGTCAATCAACTCTACCTCTGCTGACAGCCACCGCGTCACCTCTCCAGACGCAAACACCTTTTGTGTGTCTGAACTTCTTCCCAAAACCCATTTCATTCATGACACAATATTGGCAACAGTAGTTAAAAAGACCTCAGTGACTGTGTCCTTCCGTCTATTCCTGAGTCCCGTTTGGGCTGATCACAGGTCAGGGAGTGGATGCCTCCTTGGGTTGCACACGCCTGCATTGCTGTGGCCACTGCCAGTGCATGCATTAAAACTGGGTTGCTGAGAGGGGAGGGAGAGAAAAATGGCGGAGCACCATGCTCTGTGCTGTCCAACATAAAATGGCTGACTTCACAAGCTGTTACCCAGCCAAGCAGAGCAAGAGGCTGCTCCTGCTGCTGACCCAAACATGCTCGCTCTGTCTGGATGTGCGATTGGATCGCACTGCTCTCTCCAGTAGATTGGGAGAAAAGGCTCTGGAGCTGCGGCTGACTCTGTTTTTGTGGTCATTCTTGTTGGAGATCTGGAAGTAAATCATCATCAGAGAGGAGATGAAACTTACTGATGAAAAGTCATTACTTTTGGACTGACACACACAAAATCAGCTCATTTTCAATGCCAAAAAAAAGGAAACTAGAAGGAGCAAAACAAAAATGTTGTTGACATTATGCACAAATATGATTGCAAAAAGTGTTGAGATGATTAAATCTTTCATACAACGCTAGTAACCCTGAATCTGCTGCAGACCTGATACTGGGGGGAAAGAAAGGGGGAAGGAGAAAGAGGGTGGGAGGGAGGAGGTGATGGGGGGTGTGTGTGAGTGATACTGTTCAATGTACAGCCATGGAGCTCAGACACAAACACAGCACACACAATGAACACAATGAAATGCTGCAAGATGAGGCACACTTACAATAACAACAATATTTATGACCATAATAATAATCTCTTCTAACTTTTGTTAAGCTTTTCAGAACATCTAAAATTGGCAATTTCTCCTACCCAACCCAAATTGAATTGAAAATTGTTTGTATGGTAACTGGCTTATTCTGTTAGTAAAAGGTGAACAGTGGGTGATAAATAGATAGCTGGACTAAGCTGCTTGTCTATGCCTGGGACTCACGTGGACACATCAGACACAAACTAGCTGTCTGGGAAAGCTTTGCTCTAATCCCCGGAGTCACACACTCATGACAACACTGACATGATAAATAACCACGGCAACAACAGCTTGAAAACTCATAACTGACTGCTGGGCGACAGAGCGTGAACTCTGCTTTGAGTTTATGAAAAGTGTCGCAGCATTGATTTTTAACCAAAGTCTGTGAACACACACATTATAACAGCTCCGGGAAAAATATTAAAAATATAGGCCTGGTGGATAAAGCATGGCAAATTACTTGTGCAATATTAAAAGGGCAACTGTGACCAACATTATTAGTCACAGCTGATAGGAGGTCAAAGTGAATTCTAACTTCTTCATTCATAGCACACACTGGAGAATTGGGTAAATCAGCCGGATGTTTACAAGAATATCGTACAGCTTTGCCGTTAAAATAAACCGACAACATGCTGCTACTTTTAAATTGAATTCTGTTTCTAAAACCGTGAGTGGATAGCGGTATTTTGTGAAATACCTTAAACGTAAAGTGGCTACACTGTAACGTAAGTCCCTGAGCGCAGCAGCGTCAAACATTTCCGAAAATGATGCGTGTTCATCTTCCGCTCAAGTTAGGAGGAGTGAGCCCCAACTTAATGGGCATGTCTACATGATAGGTTTTAAACAACGTAGAAAAATCAGAGTGGTTACAGAGGCAAGCCCCCAGCCCAAAAAACTCCTCTCTCTCCCCCGGTTGGCTGTCGCCATTTTAAACAGGCGACATGCAGCTGGCCAGCACTGCTGAGCCAAAGCGCAGCCCGCAAAGGTAAGCCTTCACGATAGCTCTCACACAAGTTTGGGAAAGGTGAAACACTTGTGTAAATGTGTATCATAAAACCACACTCACCTCGCTTTGTCGGAGCGCAGTGTATGCAGCGCAGGATTTAAAAAGTTTACAATGATATGTGCTCAGAGCTGACGGGAGGTTTGGGCTTTACTGATGGTAACTTATAGGTGTAAGCCCCCTCTGTCCATCGGCTGGTGATAAACGTGACACAGGAGCCAGACCGGTCCCTTCAACGACCCTCTTTTTTGCGCTTGTTTATTTCGAGTGGCTCTCAGTGTTGAAGCAGGCAGTAGAGGGGAGGAAAATACGACGGACGTACCGAGGGAAGAGACGGACACGTGACGCAGACGTCACTGACGGTGGAGTTGGCGTGAGAGCTCGAGCTCCGCCGTGCACAGAGCAGAAGTGAGTCAGACATCCCGTCATGACTTTGACCCGACGATACAGGGGGCTCGTGGTGAAGTTTTAGAGGGGGACATTATCCTCCCCTGTCCCGGTTAAACATGATGTTACAGCGGCTCACACCTGTCCCCCTCCCAGGTGACCTCTCTTAAAGTGATAGCAGCCTAAATACAGTATGTCAAAAGTTTCCCGCATTCATGAAGAAACCGTACACAAACAAGTGCTGCCCTTATAAAACTATGATAATACACAATCATATAAACTATGACTGCTAATATATATGTTCAGTATCTAATTAAACTTTCTGCTTTTGCCCCGGTACCCATCAAGCACTGTGGCAGCTGCATTATATTTGGCACGGGCAGAAAGTCATCATACTGGAATAGTACCTGACCCCAACATCTGTGGATATTTCACAACACATACATTTATTTCAAATAAGGTGATAGAACCATGTTTTGACACAGGGCCCTGCAAATGTCAAAATAGTAGCTAAAACAGTTCATAGTAAAATTTACTTATGTTTGAAAGGGCCGGTATGTTCTCCTGATCATAATCATTTCTTTATGCAGCCAGTTGCCACTTACCTCGCTAAAACTAACCTATATCCCTTATATAAAGTAGGTGGTTTAAATAACCACCAAAAGAGCCTCCAAAGTGACCATAAAATTGAAACACCTTTATAAAAAATTAACACATTGCAGGGATGTTCTGTTAAATTCACTAGTGTACCATCAAATATACTGTCAATATACAATCCTCTGAGAAGATCCCTACTCTGATTTCAGTGAATTAACCCCAACAGCCCATTTAATGTCTTCTATGGTAGTCAGTGATAATCTCAATGTGGACCTCGGTCCAAAAGAAGAGTTAAATATACGAAATTATTTCTTAGAATCAGTGGTGGCCCTTCCTTTCAGAAAAACTATACGTATAACGTCTGTTAAGTAATCCTGTGTTTACTTTCTTCCTCTTCTGACAGGAATACTAATATCCTATCAGATAAAGCTCACCACATGTAAGTTACAGCCTGGTCTCTTGAACTGTGAACCTTTTACTGAGTATTAAAAACTCATCATATGCACCCATTCTGAGCCAATCATTGATTTTCCATTAAGCTGTGTTTATTATGCATGCATGTAATTACACGCAAATTAAAGATGATGACACATCACCCACAGCTTCCTGAGTGAGTCATGCTTACTGGGTCAGTTTAACACTCAAAAGAGAAACTGAAATACGCTTACAGTATCTCATATCTAGGGTTTAACTATTTTTTTCCTTAACTACACTGATTGCAGCATACTACACCTGATAGCACGACAGAATACACACAGATACTAAGTGCTTGGGCAGATAAATATATTAAAACAACAAACATTCTGAAGAGAGAAAACTGCAATTTTGTTCTGTTGAATATTAATTCACAGCTGTCTTAAAATCAAATTAAATTTTAATATAGTAAACACATTTATCGAACCTGTTTTAGGACTCAGGCTACAACCACAGCCACATAGTAATTCATAATCCCATTACGGGCCAAATTACTCAATTCACGCCAGTTATTTCATTAAAACTTCCAGTATGTTCAAACAATTGTGGTTATCTCCAGTAAAGAGTGTTGGTGTGGAGAGGAGCTAGAGAGGGCTTTCACATAAGTGGATAGAGGAGCTCCATTATGAGTGAGGCCCTCTGCTGGAGAGCAGAGAGAACTACAGGAAGAGCTCAATGATCGTTAAGCGTCGGAAGAAGTAAAACCATCGTGTATTAAACATGAAATGAGGAAATATTTAAGAGGCGGTAGACTTCAGTATCAGAATAATATTTTTCATCTTTCTTGTACTATAATCCTCTCATGATGGCTCAAATGTATGTCTTTCTAAAATCTAGTTTAGAAAGTGTCTTTACATCAAATGAGCAGCTGTACATGTTTTGACACCACAAAACATGCAGCTCCTGTAAAGTTTTATGGTGTTTTATAAAATGGTCCATCATTGAAAACACTACTGCAGTGACATGTAATGTCGTATGCAGATCTATTTTATGACAGCAGGAGGTTGTCATGCTGAATGTATATTCAATATGATATGATATCTATTGACAATAGAGAAGATAGAAAACTAAAATAAATGCTAACTGTAGGGGAAACTTTTGAATGTGAACACATAGTTGGCTTGGGTTTTGGTCAATGGACTTTAAAGGTCTGTTTCATTATTGTCATCTTTTTAAGATACTTGCATATAAAGAGCTGCACTGATTAGTTAATTAATTTATCAACCAACCAACCAACAGAAAATTGATCTGCAAGCAATGCATAGTTTTCTGTAGCTTTTCAGGGGAAAATAATCAACAATTTAATCGCTCATGAAAATAATAATTAGTTGCAGCTTTTATATCATGTGAAGGGATTTATCATCAGATTCAACTATATATATGGCTTACAGTTAAAAACACGCCATGAACGTTTATATTTATATTAGAACAGTATGTCTTAATGTAAAAAATATGTTTTTCTCGTAAACCGTACGCAACCTGCTTTGTCAGTACTGTTGATACAGTAGGTGTAATTGAAAGCATTTACAGATCTTGGCCACTGGGGGTCGCTGTAGAATTTTTAGGAGTTTCTGGCAACAGCGGTGCAGAAACGTCGCACTCTCTGATTGGCTGTTGGTGGCTGGGGTCAAACAAATATCGCGCATGCTCAGTTAACATTTTTCGGTTAGTGACTGAAATCTGTCAGATCAGCGGAGCGTACATTACCCTAATACCGTCAAATATTTCACAGTACTTTCTTCCCCTAGTCAGTGCCAAAGGCTTAAATCCAGCTTCAGGTGTCATCCGATTTGGATTCTTACTTTTGTTGTCTGTGGCCGAAGGAAACAGCAAAGAATGACGAGCAGTTTAAAACGGAAAGAAGAAAGTCATCTGCTGAATGGGGGTGTAAAACAGTCCACATGGAGCAAAGCCTTCAACAGTAATGCTGTTTGGGAAGAGAAGGTCAGTCAATTGCCCTTTTAAAATGTAGCCCAGCTGTTATGTTATTGCAGTCGAAGTAAGCAGTGCATCTAATTTGTTCAAAGGTATATCACAGAGAAGGCTATTTTGAGCTAGCTGCCATGCTAAGGCTAAGGATTAATCTAATTTGTCTGTTAGCTGTCAAATCTGAAGGAATTCCGTTAGAGTAAATTCATTTAAAGTTATAATTAAAGATGTATTAAGGAAGTCGTTGTTTTTTAATTGCTGCTGTTTTATTTTTTAAGTTTTCCTATTTATTTATGATGAATGATTTTTAAATGTGCCAAAATAGTATATGTCGTTTTTTATTTATCTTTTTTATTTTATTAAATGTATGAACTGTAACAGTTAACTGGTTTGACCTTTTTACTTAAAATGAGCTTCAGTTATGTTAATTGTTATTCTGTTTATTGGCTGCTGCTTGATTCATTTATTTGTTGTCACTCTCACAAGCATTTTCTCTCCATTAAATAGCGTCTCCACTTACCGTATTTAACCTGAACCCCACCTGTCACCTTCCGGACCTCCTTAGTCAACCTTAACAGAGCACTAATCCACATTTTCTTTTACAGGATGAGTTTTTAGATGTGATTTACTGGCTTCGGCAAATCATTGCAGTAATCCTTGGTGTGATATGGGGTGTTGCACCGTTGAAAGGATTTCTGGGAATAGCCATGTAAGTATCCTGTGCAGCCTCTCTCAACATCTTTTAACTGAGTGATCTCTTCATGTCTGATTGGATTAATGAAAACCCTGAGAAGTTAACTTGCCTATGTGTTTTCCTTGTTAGATTCTGCATCATCAATGCTGGCGTCCTGTACGTATACTTCAGCAGCTTTCAGCAGATCGATGAGGAAGAGTATGGCGGCACATGGGAGCTCACCAAAGAAGGCTTCATGACATCTTTTGCTCTTTTTTTGGTGAGGAGGATGCTTTTATTTTTCTTTATAGACGTATGGACAGTAAAGTCAAGACCATTTGATAGATACTTCATGGATGTCAGATTCAACTGAGCACCACTGTTTGGAAGGCCAACATTCTAAAAACTGAACTGGCATTTTATGTTTATTTTAGATGACTTAGTGCAGCTGATATGTTTTCTGTCTGATCAGGATATTTATAGCTTCAGACTACTTTAGATAAATGATAGATACTCGATCCTCCTGAAGTGCCAACATTATGACCAGAGCTTGTTCATTCTTTTTCTACATTTTGAAGTCACGAGGGCAGCGCATATGATCTCTTTTTTTATATTCACATTAAAGCACTAAAATTGACCAGGCACTATCAGACACAAGTTGACCGAGACAGTACTTAACCAATTTGCACATGGTAACATGTAATTAACCTTAAATTTGTAAAGCATATGAATTGATCCTAAGTGTCTTTTTTTCTCTTGCCAGGTGGTGTGGATAATCTTTTACACAGCTCTACATTTTGACTGAGAGGAATCCATTGGGACACTAAATACAAACATTTCTGTTGAAGTAAATTTGTCAAGACAGAAGAACTCCATGGCTTGAGGGGTGCCAACACTCTTGCATACAGTATGACTTTTCAGTGCGCAGTGTATCATGGGAATCCTAGTTTGATTCACAAGATCCTGCAACACCACCGTGATGAACGTGTCGAAATACTGTACATCTCTCAAATTTGGGGGTTCCTTTTTTAAGGCACCCCTCCATTACACTTCCCATAAATGTTATATTTCCTTCCTCTCTTCATTGTCACCATCTCTGAATAAACACTAACACATAGGGAAAGCTCACGAACCAGCTGGGATTGGTTGCAGTTCTACAGCTGTAAATCAGAGGAAGGATTATTTTGTATTTGTTGGTTTCAGATTTTAGGCGATAAAGATAACCAGTATGTGGATTCATCCTAGTTTACTGCTTACAATCTGACCACTTAAATAAATAGAACTGGGCAATAAAAGTAAAGTATTGTCTTTTAGTTGTTTTGATTCAGTTTGTCCAAATTGTAACCTTTTTAATTTAGGGACAAAACGCACCATGTTGGATATATAAAACTACTAAAATATTATTGTTTCCCCTTTAAATCATCAATCTAAAATTTAACTCCAATATAATGTGTTTGCCCTTTAAGAAAATAACCTTGTTCTGATACAATAATTAGTTAAAAAGCATCATGGCAGTAAACCCGCGTACTATTAAGGTTACCAGCTACAGTATAAGTGTGTTGTTAAAGGGTAGAGTCATCTGTTTCTACATTTTGTTGCTCATTGGATATGCACACATCATTCTATCATAAAATCTGTGTGTTATTTCTTTTTAAAGCGTCTGGAATCCAACAAATGTGAAAAACATTGCAGCTAACCACAGCTGAAATCTCACTCGTGCTAATTTTAACATCAAAAGCAAACTGCTGGTGGTACGATCACACATAACAGCTGATATCCAATCCTGAGGCAAGTGTCTGTAAGTATTATTATTAACCCCCTGAAACTTCAGCCACAAACTAACCATCATCTTAATTATCTGTCAACACAAATTATTTCCTAAAAGCAAAGAGGGAGGAAACATGCATGCTATTTTCAGATGCAAATGTTCACAGATTTCAGCTAAATAAAACAATCTGTGCACTGCCATGACTTGCTGTTCGTACACCTAGATGTCATTTGCTAATGGCATTAGTTAGGAGGGTAGAAATAATTTAAATTTCTTATTTGTTTCTCACATGTAGCTTCCAGATCAAAGTCTTACCTGTTGTTTTTGACATTAATTTAAACTTGTCTGTAAATTCTGTACAATGTCCCTTTGTCAAATCCACCTTGTATTACACAGATTTATTTGTACTTATGTTATATCTCGTTTGATGTAACATATTTCTCAGTATTTTATAGTGAAGAACTTTTAAAGCCAGTTCTCGCAAAGTTCTTGTAATGATACTGTTATATTAGATACGCAGCTGGTATTTGAAAGGATTGTATTTTCTGATCAAATCTTTTGGGAATCATTAAACATGGGCTTTATTTGGCCTCCATTTTCAAAGAGAAGGTATCGTCGTTTTTACTGACATGTCATTTTAGTGAGTCTGTGAGCAGCATTACTGAAATGCATTGTAATGTAATTTATACCATAGTTAGCTTTTTGCTATCTTTATCTTATGGAAACCTGTTTCTACCAACAAAATACAGATTGACAAAGTGGTTAAATAAGTATACATAAAGTAAATATTATAAGATGCAATAATAAAGTTACGCCTGTTGTGAAAGTAGTATTGAGATCTTCAATAAAAGGGGCAAAACAAAACAATAAAAATACTCCCTTACAAGTTAAAATGCTGCATTTTGTAATTTTAATTAATCCACAGCAAAATCAAATGTAGCTATCAAATGTAAAAGTATTTGATGTCAGGATGTCGCTGTCAAGAATTCAATTATTTCTTTATTATCCCTGATGCATTTCTGTGTAAGAAACATTTTAATAGCCAGCTGAGCTTATTTTAATTACTTCTTTTTTTATTGTGTGTGTCATATTTTTGATATGATTGTATGCAAAACCCTGATCTTTAAGGTAACTACAGCTGTTAGATGAATGTAGTGGAGTAAAGCAGTTCTCAAAGTGGGATCCGTGAGCTATGGCCTGGGGATCTGCGAAATGATTTTAATAAATTATAAAACTTTAAAAACGGCATGTCTACTGATAAGGACCATTTGTGCCAATGAAACAAGCGTATTGTGTCTATTACTCCCACCCACGTTAGCTTTGGACAAATAAAAACTGATATGATTGTTACACATCAGGTCAATCTGTCATGAATCACTCAACTTACTCAGGTCGCAACGAACCGTTCCTGCGGCTGTCCTGCTACTGTTCATTTTTGAAAGCTTTAAAGATCAATTACTTGAACAGTATAAATGCTGTCAAGTTGAGTCCACAAGCAAATGAGTAAAATGACCCTCTGTTTTAAAGTATATAAGTGGTATTAACATGATTCAAATTGAAATATTTTTCTGTTTATCACTGTGAAGCAGGTCTGAAGTATTTAGGTTGATAAGTTTTACAAAACAAATAGTTCCAATGGCATCTAAGAGTGCAAATGGTAGTAAGCACACGATTGGTGTTACGATTATGAGGGTGTGCTTGGAAAATGTTCTCCCCTGTAAGGGGTTCTCAAAAAGTTTATATATTTTCTTTCACGGAAGAGCATTTTCAAAATGGGATTCAGTTCAGTTGTATACCAGCAAACCTTGTGTTTATCAGAGCCTACTGTATTTGGACCTTGTTTGCACCTACTGGGAGAGTATATACATGCAGATGCAGTTGATTTCAAACGAATTGACATCATTCATAAAAAATCTCTGTAGAAAACCCAGATCATGACGTCATATTCGATGAAGAAAAAAAACATGTGACGTAGAGTCCAAGATGGCGGCTCCCCTCGCCACGATGAAATTTTGGAAGCCGGGTAAGTACGGAAAAAATATCTAAATTAGGTATTTTAACGTATGTTTTCGGGTCGTTATGTATTAACTTTTAGCTGCTAACATAGTTGAGTCAGTCTCGATTTGGCTGCGGCCGCGTTCACTGCAGCTACGTGATCTCCGCAGCCACTTCAGTTCAGCCCGGGTAACGTTACTGCTGCGGAATCAAAGTATAACCTGCCAAAATAAAGTATAACCTGCCAAAATAAGACACGCACCTATTCGGCAGGAAGTGCAGACAGCTACGTGAATATATGCGACTACAAGGGCAGTAGGGAAGGACTCGTGTTGTCTATATGTCCTTGGTTTCCTGTCAGCGCATTGCACTAAAACCCTGGCTGTCATCCTCTTAAATCTTCAGCCTGCTTACATTTAAATAAAATATCTTATGCCTGCTTTCACCATCTGTTCTGCTCCAGGGTCTGAGGCGCCGGGGATCTCCGAAGAGCGCGAGCTCAACTCAGAGACCACCGGCTCCCCCATCATCTTCAACCCGCACACCGCCCTCTCCATAGAAAAACAACGACAGAAACTCCCCGTTTTCAAGGTCTCACATCGCTCCTAAACAGGCATTAATGTAACAAAGTGTGTGTGTGTGACTCTCTGGTGTTTCATTAAACTTTTTTGTGAATTATTTCCTATTCAGCACAGAAACAACATCTTATACCTGGTGGAGAGCTACCAGACTGTCATCATAGTTGGGGAGACGGGATGTGGGAAGACAACACAGATACCTCAGGTTGGAAGAATTTTATTATTACTTTAAAACGCTATTAAAAATGATTGAGATCTGGTGTCTAGCATTTGTTGTTTCCCTACTCTGAAAAGGACACAATACCCTCACAATATGCACAAAGTCTGACAGCTAAAGGCACAACATTGCCGCAGTGGACTGGTACCCTTCATGTGGCTTAACTCCCACAGTGGTTTAACATGACCTTGTCTTGATGCTTAGTGGCCCTTTTTTTCTTAGCAAGGTTTGGACCACATTAGCAAGGCTAATAATTTATGCAGTGTGTGCTTTTCTGCAACATCAATGTCTTCATCTTTCCCTTTTTTGATCTCCCTCCTCTCAGTACTTGCTGGAGGCTGGCTGGGCAGCGGAGGGGAAGGTGATTGGAGTGACACAGCCCCGACGTGTGGCTGCTATCTCTGTAAGACCTGTGCTCATGTTCTGTTACCGCTCAGCTGCTCCGTCACTATCTGCCAATGTCATTTGACTGAAGGCAATTTAGTTCAAGCTGACTGAAGGACACACGCCTGCTTCAAATCCTCTACTTTCCCCCCTATTTTCTGCCTCTAGGTAGCTAACCGCGTGGCGGAAGAGCGGGGGGCCCTGCTGGGACATGAGGTCGGCTATACTATCCGATTTGATGACTGCTCTGATCCCCACGCCACACGGATCAAGGTATTCCCCTCGCCAGATTTGTAATCAACACGTCAGTGCCAGCTGTCATGTATTTGCTTCCTTTTTTAATTATACTGTGCATGCTTCAGTTCCTTACAGATGGCATGCTGGTGCGAGAGATGATGGCTGATCCTCTTTTGAAAAAATACAGGTACATGATTAAGATTAAAGCATTCTTCAAAGAGTTTTTCACTAGAACTCGACTCAGTTGCCTGATATTTTCATGCAGATATGGGTCTATATAACAGATATACTGCTATTTTTTATAGAACGTATGCAGAAAACAATACTTGGGGTGATTTAGGAATGGTCTGATCACATGGTTTATTACAGCAGAGCGTGCTCTTGACTCCACAGTGTACAATACTCTTAGCACTGTCTGCAGCAAAAGTAGCAGAGCTAGAGCAGACAGTGGTGTGCACGAGAAATTGCTGACACTGTTTGATAATTTTAAATATTCTTTAATGAATTATTGTTTTTATGCATTGTCATATTGATTTAAAATTGTTTTCCAGCTGTTGGGTTGGATTGTATTCATCCTAATGTTTTTTTTCGTGCTGTATTTTAGTGTGTTGATGCTAGATGAAGCACATGAGAGAACCCTGTATACAGACATAGCCATTGGTCTACTAAAGAAGGTAATTCCATCTCATTCTGTAATTGGAGCTAATTAAACTTTAATATTAGTCATTACTTGTGAAACGTGTGGCTTCCTTTTTTTTCTTAACCATGTGACTATTCTTCCTCGCTCCCGCTCTTTCTTTGTCTTTCTTTTACGCTCCATTAGATTCAGAAAAAGCGGCGAGACCTGCGGCTGATCGTGGCCTCCGCCACTCTGGATGCCAAGGTGACTGCATCATTAAGATGAGCAGATATGCTTGATTAGCGAGATGAAAGAAACAAAGACAGACAGTCAGAGGAAGAGTTGATGTCAGGTCAGATCACGTTGTACTGACATCTGCGCTACGCTGATGAAAGACGGACACAATCAGGCCATGACTGTGCTCAGCTTTAAACAAATCAGCTGAAATGCAATATCAGACATCTACTGTACTTCCTGTTTAAAGAAAGGCTTTTATCTACGTATGCAAATTGTTTAGTAAAACTGCAGTGGTAAGTTACATCCTTTTTAACTTGAAACGTCGAGGGCAGCATTTGTGGCTACAAAACATCACTTAGCTGGAAGCGGTGCAAGCTGTATTTATATGTTAAATGTAAATGCTCCTTTTTGTCTATCACCTCCATCTTAAGAAATTCCACGACTTCTTCAACCTGAACGAGTCCGGCGATCCCAACAAGGACACATGTGGAATTCTGACAGTGGAGGGACGCACCTTTCCAGTGGACGTCTTCTACACTGTCAGGTAGTCGTAACACTCAATCAAGCCTGAGGAAATGGTTCACTATATATAGAATTTAATTTCTGTTTAATGGTATTTGATTCGTGTATGACTTATTATCTGACCCTGTATAATTCCAATTATGGTATTGATATTTCATTCATTGCTGTTTCATTTGATGCAACGATTGTTGTGATTGTAAGCTTAAAACAATAAATCAACCTTATAAACAGCTTACTGTATTAAAATATCGGCACCTCACTCAAAAATACCTGAAACCTACATTCTAACAGTGATAGAAGTCCGGCCATATATATGTGGCCCACAGTTCTTATTTGACATTGAGCCAAATACTTCACTTAACAAATGGCCCATGTCTGGTTTGCCACATTACAGCCAGTGCTACCTCTGCCAGACCTGGGCCATGCTTGGTTCACATGCCTTATGCCAGTGCCGGCTGAATGCCAGCTGTGCCAGCTTTAATCTGAATCTGGGCCGAATGTCTCTGCTATGTGTGATGCGTATTTGCTGTGTAACTCTCTATTTTTATCAGTCCTGTCCCAGACTATGTAAAGGCCACAGTGGAGACAGTTATGAAGATCCATGAAACTGAGGATGACGGAGATGTTCTGGCTTTTCTCACAGGGCAGGTTAGTGACCACATTATTAATACCGCTTATCTTCAATTTGTAAGAAATGTACATAATAGTCATACCAGAATCCTATTTGCCACATTTTTATTTATGCCCTCAGGAAGAGGTGGAGAAAGTGGTGTCCCTTCTGCAGGAACAGGCCAGGACTCTGTCTCGATACGGCATGAAGAAACACCTTAGAATTATGCCCATGTACTCCGGTCTACCTTACGCTGAGCAGATGAAGGTCTTTGAGAGGGCACCCTCCTCTGTTCGCAAGGTGAATTTAGTTTTCACGTATTTTTGAAGTTGTATCTGTAATCATCGATCTTTTCTTTGTTTGTTCAGACATAGTAGATTACTGTTTAGTCGCAACACTAGCAGAGACCGGAAAAGCAGCCGTTTCGCTCCGCCTACCCTCTCTGGCAGACCAACCACTGCTGTATGATGGAAAACGCGCCACTAACTGGGCGCCGCTTGTGATTTTTTTCCGTGAATGTCGCCACAGACACCCAGTCTGCAATACTGCAAATGCAAAGGCTTTCATCAGTGGGCCTTAGGCTCAATCACCATTGTGTTACATCATTCAGCGATAGATGGTGACTTAACAGACATTTATTTAAATGAAAATCTTCAAGATTATATCTTTAAGATACCAGTGCAGGTGTGGATAAAAGAAATTAAAGCTGGTGAAACTGTGTAATTAACAACTGTCTTATGTTTCCTCCAGATTGTGGTGGCCACTAACATAGCTGAGACCTCCATCACTATAAATGGAATTGTATTTGTCATCGACTGTGCGTTTGTCAAGCTGCGAGCCTACAATCCCAGCACTGCCATTGAATCTTTGGTGGTTACTCCCATCTCCAAGGCTTCAGCCAGCCAGAGGGCTGGCAGAGCCGGGCGAAACCGACCTGGGAAATGCTTCAGGCTGTACACAGGTATGTGTGTGTTTGCAGGAGTAGAACGGTGTAAGAGGAAGAGTGCATCTTTTATATTTATGACAAAGTGTTGCAGTTTGATGCTCCTCCCTCCACCCTCTTAGCCTGTTTTTCTGTCACTCTTTGTCGTTCCCTCCCTGGGTTTCTTATTGCCTCTGTTCCTTTCTTCAGAGGAGGACTTTGAGAAACTGCCTGCCTCTACTGTGCCAGAGATGCAGCGCACCAATTTAGCCCCTGTCATCCTGCAGCTCAAAGCATTAGGCATCGACAACGTGCTGCGGTTCAGCTTCCTTTCTGTGAGTAGCTCACTTTGCATCCACAGGGGTGGCTGTGATGTGTTCAACCACTGTGAAAGGAAATGTACTTTACATTTTAATTAGCGAGAATGGCTCACGGCCTCTGGGGGAAAATGCATTGAAACCATAAAATGAATGCAGTTACTGTGTATTTGCGCTTTTAAAGATGTAGTGACAACACTTCCCTTAGTGCACTAGATACTGACTTAACTCTCTCTTATGTGTATGAGTAAATATTGGTGTTGGACTTAACATGCATCTTTTATAATTGTGCAGCCTCCTCCAGCTCAGACCATGGTTCAGGCTCTAGAGCTGCTCTACGCTCTGGGAGGTAAGAAAGAAGGCTATCAGCAGGGATGTAAAAAGGTGTCCTTGCACATGATGCAGAATCTTAACCAGTGGTGTCTCTGCTGGCAGGCCTGGACCATTACGGCCGTTTGACGGATCCCATGGGTGTGCGGATGGCAGAGTTTCCTCTCAGCCCCATGTTTGCCAAGATGCTTCTAGAGTCGGGAAACTTCGACTGCTCCAAAGAGATTGTAACCATTGGGGCGATGATGCAGATTCAGAACATATTTGTTATTCCACCCAATCAGAAGAAAGCTGCTGTAAGTGAAAACAAGCTTTCAATAGGAGCGCGTTGTGTATTTGGCAGAAATGCTCTGTCAGCATAACAATTATCCAATTTATGCTATCTCACCCTGCAGGCCCGAGAGCACAGGAAATTTGCAGTAGCGGAGGGAGACCACCTCACCATGCTGAATGTGTATGAAGCATTCATTAAGGTATAGTGTGTGTGTGTGTGTGTGTATCTACAGTGAAGTGTGTGATAGTGAACACAGCACTTTGGGGCTCAGCAAAAAGTTGACTCCGATACAATAATATGAAACCGTCTCCTCTTTCCTGCAGCACCAGAAGAGCTCCCAGTGGTGTCAGGAACACTTCCTCAACTATAAAGGCCTGCTGCGGGCTGTGACTGTACGAGAGCAGCTCCGGCGGCTCATGAACAAGTTTAAGGTGCCAAGGACTTCCAGTGAAGGTACTTGTATGTCATGTTACGTAATATGTGGGGTTGTTTCAGCAGAGCAGGCTGAGGGACATGTTCAGGTAGCGATTAGCTGATGGCCTCTTTTTATTTTCTTGTTTTTACTCATATGTGTGTGTGCTACTTCAAAGAAACATGATCTTTGTATGACAGCACATTATAAAACACATGTATTGAATAGGAAATGGTGTGCTCATTTGTACTGTCTTTTGCCCAGGTGACCCTGATGTAATCCTGAAGTGCATTGTATTTGGGTTCTTTGCAAATGCAGCCCGCATTCACCATTCTGGATCCTACAGGTGAGGTTTGCTCTTTTGCCATTACTCATCTTCTAATCTCTATTTACAGATTCTACATAGAAATGTAGAATCTGTAGGCAGGGACGTGGATTTTAGGGACGGCAAGTGTTCTGGTTTCCGTTTGTACTATGATTGTAGTCCGACTAATATTGACCAATCACGTATCAGCAGGCTGCAGTTGAGCAGGAGAGACAGTCCATATGGAGAGCAAAAGCAGGCGCAACCTCATCCGCCATAATGACACCCTGGCCCCCATCAGCAGCTATCTGATGATGATTTAGCTTCTTATTAATCGCTATAAACACACATATGCATGCTATGCTAACAATCTGTTCTAGATCTAAAATTCGTCTTTTGATAAATTCCCTGACACGTTCAGATTTCCCAACTTGCTTCAATGCATCAGAAACGTTCAATCCGACCTCCGTTCAACAAACGAGCATTTTAAAAGTAGTTTTCTTCTCCTCTTGACAGACCTCACAAAGCTTCATTTTTACTTTTGACTAATCTGCATCATGATTTAGAAAATTAAGTAAATCACAATCTTTTTCTGTAAACAAATGCAGCACACGGTAAAGAAGTCTTGACAGGAAGTCGTTTATGGCTAACCGCTGGCTACATGCCCGGCATGTTCACAGTTGTGCCCAGAGGCTATATCGTCGTCAGACTATGGCTGATCGGATCCCAGATTGCTCATCTTCAAATATATGTCCAACTTTTCCCAGCAAAGGAATTATTAAACTTTAAAATAACATGACACTCTTTTGTATTACTTTGCACTGCCAGGACTTTGCGAGACGACCGTGAGCTTCACATCCATCCGAACTCTGTGCTGTTTGGAGAGAAACCTCCAAAATGGTCAGTAGTATTTTCTTCTGCTCCTGATCGCAGAGAATTTTCAAGCATTGAAAGTAACATGTGTGCTCTCAGACTTTCCAGAACGACACTTATAGTATCTGACATTGTATTTTTCCAGGGTTGTTTTCAATGAAGTGGTGCAGACAGCAAAATACTACATGCGCGACGTGACTGCTGTCGAGTCGTCCTGGTTGGTTGAGTTGGCCCCTCACTTTTACAAGCAGGCCAAGGTGGGTCGAATGAAGTAGCCCCAGATTCCAGCTTGTTAATTTCAGGCAGTAACTTGTGTGAATGTTTTGTTCCGTTCATAATTCTTTCTGATCTTCTGACGCCACCATTTATTGAGTGCTTTAATGGTCTGCTAACGAATTATTTTGATTTGTCTCTCCTCTTTCAGCATGGTTCACTGGCCAGCAAGAGGTCCCGGGTCCTCTAAATCTCTCCATCCTTTCACAACGTTAAGACGGGGAGATTCATAGAGCTAAGAGGAGACACTCCCTCTTAAATTGCCACTGTGCCCCTCTCCATCTCACTGTATATAAAGATGTAATATATATTTATTGTCCATGTCCACCTGCACAACCCCATCACACTATGTAGCCATGCTAGAATGGGATTAAGTGGATACATTTTCAATGTTAACACGTGGGACTTGCTTCATTTGAAAGCACCTGTCTTACTTTAATGTAGTTTATATTTGACCAGTGAGAGTAAATGGTAATGAATGTGAGATAAGACCAGGCCGTGCCTGTCTTGGGGTCCTTTAAGTGTAGTCTCTTGTTCACTTCATTCATACTTGTATATAGTCAGAGCAGGCTCAGGTCTAGGAAACGGCTCCTGTGCAAAAGACCCGTTCACACCTGGTTCTTGGCTTAATTATTTTTTTAATTGCTGTATTTCTCCTGTTGCATGATAAATATTGAAAGACAAAGGACTGTGAGGATGTTTCCCTTTGAGAGACTTATGGCTTAGTTTTATTTTGTTCATTTATAGCAGCACACACCGTGGGTAACTTTGTTTTTTTTACTTTATCTTCAATTAGGTTTCAATTGCATCATTTCTTTACTTTCATACAGAATGTATTTGGATATAGATATATATATATATATATTTTCAGGAATTTGCTGCAGAAGGAGACACATTATTTTTTTCAGTCAACCTCAGATCCTGTGTCTATTAATGATACTGTGAAAAGACTGCTATACTTATTGATCCTTGTTTTTTCACTCTGTAATGCCACTTGACTACAGTCTAGCTCAGACATAGTGGCCTTGTCACCACTCTGTGCCAGTTTTCTTTATCAGCCTATATCACATTTCCTTTTCAGATGGAATGTGTAAATGCACCCAAGCATTTAAAAAGAAAAGCTGTGAAATCAAAACTAAAAAGTGCCATTTGTTCCTGTGACGATATAAAGTGCATTTAGACATGCATCCAAAGCCTCAAAGAAACAGTAGCATGTATCGGATTTCAGCCATCTCTTTGGCTATCATAATTGCCTTTCCTCTAACGGTTAGTCTCTGTTTTGAGCAAGGCTTTTTGTACTTTTTTGTTCCCATGTTGTTACCATCAACCTTCGTTCAGGAAAATAGCCAGTTATTTGTGATTTCCGTTACAAATTGACAACATGCGTCGTACATTTCTACTTTTTGTTTTTATTTGTACTTTATGGTTTGTTTTTCTTCAGAGGTATTTGGCCCTGAAAGAGTCAACGAGCAGTATATTAAAGGTTTGTCATTTTAGTCTGCTTTCAAACCAGTAAGGTCACTGTTACACCATTTAACTTCTGCCTGCATGGTTCTTTGTAGCTCTTGTTCTTGAGGTTACTACTGTAGATTCAGTGAAACTGTAATGAAACCACAGAACAACACCATAGAGTAGATAATTAAACCAACTCAAATTAGATGGATATACAAATGAGGTACCTTTGCATGTTAAACCGTACTCTGATGTAGACACTTAAGATCACCTTGTAGACTAAATGCAAATGAAAACATTTGCAAAATGGCTTGTTTATCCTCATTTGTGCTGATACCCTTGAGTATGTATGCAGCCAAAGCACTAATCTGTACACCTGTGTAATTGCTCACCTCTGAGAATAAATCACTGGCCATTTCTTCCTTACATCCTTAAATAAAGCCTTATTGTCATGAGTTGTCACTGTTACTGTAATTTTAATGCACTGTTCAAATTCTCCAGGAGGTGTCACTGTTGTACCACAAACTGTTCATACTCTGAATGATTCAGAAGATCGCTTAGTGTGACACATACTGTATAAAAGTCTATATATGTGCTCCCCTTTTGATGAGTATGTACTTCAAAATAATTATGTTTTCTGTTTACATACTGGCAGGAAAAAAAATTAATATTTATGAGTCATTAATCCATGTAGCGATGCAGTATGTTAAGCATATGGAAAGTAGGGGGAAAAACGCTGCATAAGAGGCACAGCCATCAGGTGCAAGGTTGATGTGCAGGTCAAGAGCTACTGGGTTTGTGAGTAAATATTGTTTAAATGTTGCCTTATTCTACAGCACAATTTTAACTGACATAATAAGGGCCTTCAAGTAGGTCCTGCTTCATTACCTCATTTTAGGCCCCATTATTGTTCTTGCGTCAAAATCTAGTTTTATTACCCTTATCATCATGTGCTCCACATGCATATTGCTAAGATGTTAAGATGTTTATTTAAATTACGGCTGAGCAAGTCTGACGCCTGGTAGTATTTGTGCCCCTATATGGCAAGTTGCCAAAATTTACAAATATTTGTGTATTCACTGAAGCACAATTAAATAAACAAACAGCTATGTTTAAGGCTAGGTGGCTCCTGAATTTTGCCCAATACTTGGTGTTTCTGAGGAGGCCTGTTTTGAAATCTTAAAAACACACTATAATTCTACTTAATATGCAAAAGAAAAAATAATATGAAAAATTATGTTATATTATTATTATGTTATGTTATACTGACATGGTTTCTGTCATTACCAGTAATACATTTGTGTTTCATTTAATTATTAGAAACTTACTGATGACCCATATATTAGGCATGTAGCAGGGCAGAACAGGCAGTGGGGAAAGCTCTGTGGGCCGATAGCTAAGGCGCCACAGTTTTGACTCGTGAGAACTGAGTTGTGGATATCTGTAATTAGAATTGCAACTAGTCAAAATTAAATTTTAGCTATATTGGCTTGGAATTCAAACTAGTCAAAAAGCAATTGCTGATATCTACAATTGTTATTACTGCTACAGCGGGTTATGTCCACCGGAAATATATCTGCTGCAATACAAATATCAACCACCAGCGGAAGCACTGAGCATATCGTTGCTAAGCAGCACCGAACAGAGGAAGAACGACCGCGCCAAATTTTTTTTGTTTTTTACGACCGCGCCAATTTAACCTGCGTTCCATCGGCGGGTGACGCTTATAGTGTCACATGACTCTCAAACTGTGAAGCAAGAGACCACCTGCGCATTGGTTCATATTTAAATGTTTGTCAATAAGATAATTGCTGATAAACACCTAAAGAACGCGCGTTGCCAAAGTTTCTCTTGTCCTTTGGAAAAGCCTTTCAGGTTTGTTTACAAATACTTTTATTTAACTGTTTTGTATGAAGTTCACCTGAGACAGGTGGCTATAGCCAATTAGCTAACTACTAGCCCTGTTTGTGACCGTTTCATGCACTGCTTCAGTGATAATAAGTTTGATTCTTAGATTTAATATGTTTGTTTGAAAAACAACAACTAGTTAGCTGCAGTTGGTTTGCATTTACAAAGCTATCTATCTAGAGGTTGTCCAATATTTTATGTGGGAAATATCTGTAGTATCTGTTGGCTCGACCAAATTTGTTTTGGTCTGTTTAAAAATACAGCTCGGCTACTTTTCAGAGGAAGTTGGCGTGAGCAAAAAGGTTGCACCCAATTATTTAATGTACTTAAGACTGTTTATTTGTGCCAACAGCTTTTCGGAATGACTGTTTCTGAAAACCTGCTCATGCTACTTTTTTATATTTTGAAATGATCTTTTTATACTGTGCGTTGCATAATTAGGTTCAGCATAGCATTTCATTGTTTGGTCAGCACAGCACAAGCTTCCTCACAGAGTAAGGGCTTGCTTGTACTGGAGGAAGAAATAAAGGCAAAGGTTAATGCTTATCTACAAGAAGAATAAAGTGGGCAAAGCCATTTTCATGTTCCTTATTAATCAAATACATCCCTTTATGATATGCATGCATGAGTATTGGCTATCTTGGTATTATTCCTGTTGTGGAAGTTTTTCTGTAACCCACCAGTGGAGGGCAGTAGAGGGACTATATATTTGAAAGCTGATGGGCATTATAGGAGATGTGTGTCCGTGCTATTGAATGAGGTTCTTAAGGCAATTTTTTTGGTTGTTTCGTTTCAGTGGCACGGTAACGTCTTACTTTACTGAGCTACACTTTTAACATAAACAGGTCTCAAATGAAGGTGTTGTAACTGCTCCCATGTTGAATGTAAGAAGCATTCAAACAGAGATGGAAGAAATAAGGGCTGCTGTAATACTTGTAAACACTAATGAAAAAACGCACTCAGTTTGGAACTTCATGGTGTTTATTCCATCGCAAAATTAACGTGTATACAATATATGAGTAGAAATATCAGTTATACATGGCTAATTCTTTAACTGTGTATTGTTGATAGAATGTAGATGCAGTGTTCAACAAGGAAAGAGGAGACGATCAGACTTGGTTTTCATTATGGTGCAGTTAATGTTGTTATCCTCAAAAGAGGTCATGTGGCTTTAGTCTTTGGGACGGTCCTCTCAGACATACAGAATGAAAGATGCAGGGTTAAAATCTGTTTTAATTTTCATTTAAAATCTTGGCTTTAGTGCAACTACAACAGAACAGCAACCTTAGGAGTGTGACAATGTGTTTTTGTCAAATAATGGTACCTCTACAATCAGATCAGCTATTTTTGTTAATTATAACCTAATTAAGGGCAATAACTAAGGCATTAATCAAGTCAATTAAGAAGCAATGCTGCCCAAACAGTCAAGTATGACTGAGTATCCCACTCAGTTAAACATGATATCCAAACGTAGCCATTATTTGTCTTTGTCCCGCAGCCTGATAGTTGTCCAGCTATCTCAGGTAACCAGTTCTGAGCCACTTCAAAGCACCTTTTTCTGTGGCAGCTGAAAAAAAACAGTTTAAGACGTAGAAACTTCAGCAAAACTTGGACAAACATTTGCTACAAAGCCTGTTTAAAGCAC
This sequence comes from Semicossyphus pulcher, assembly GCF_022749685.1. Taxonomy (NCBI): domain Eukaryota; kingdom Metazoa; phylum Chordata; class Actinopteri; order Labriformes; family Labridae; genus Semicossyphus; species Semicossyphus pulcher. The sequence continues at coordinate 19,099,322 of NW_027211637.1, forward strand.
TCCATCAGTGAAATAACACGTTTTAGCCCAACCTTAATAACCTTTTTTTATTGCCACCAAAACGTCCAATGTTGAATATCAATATATTACATTTACTCAGTCTTTTTTTTTTTTTTTGTCCTCATCTTTGTGACATGTTATCGACCAATAAGAATAAAGGTTGCTTATTTGTAATTTCCTAATGGGGGCTTTTCTCAATGTGCTTTTATGTCCTTTATTTTAGGGACCGTCGGGAGGACAATTAATGCAACAATGCATCTGTCTTGGAGTCATCTGACAGGAAGGAGGACAAAAACAAGTTAAGAAAAGGTACATTTCTACATGTTTTTCTGTTCCACTCAGTTGCCCATTAGTGTTGTGTAACCATATACATGTGAAGTGTCAGCCGGAGGTATCAGTGATTAATCGCGTGCGTGTGACTCGGACGAGGCAGCCGTTTGAACAGGTTGCGCGTATGTGGTTGAGTGTTCCTCACCATATTTCAGTGCTGTCAAAAAATCATTGACATGCTCCGTCCAATTCAAAGAATGTTTAACTGTTTTAAAGGGTCTGATGGGAAAGCGAGTCATGCGTGACTTGTAATTACCCCCTGTTCAAAGTTTGAACATGTTTTGAAAGAAAACAGTGAGGTTAATATTTTCCCCCTCAATGAACAACCAGTAATAAGTGATTTCTCCCAGTTGTATGGTGGTCTTGCTTGTATCTTGGCTGTAATTTAAATCAATTCGATCTCTAAAAATGGTGCTATCCTTTTACATCTTTGGATGTGTGAGTCCATCATTGGCAATGTTGCAAACCAATGAGCAGGACTGCTTTGTGGCACTAAGGAGTTTTACATCACGTTTAAGTTGGGATATTTTTATACTTCAACTGTTAATCCATGGATTTTCACACCAGTGACGTAACACTAAGGCATCGCTGCTTAGTCGCTATTATTGATAAGGACATTTTCCCTATGTAGTAACCTAGCAAAGTTTAAGTGATAAGCATGTTTTCAAAAATTAAAGCTGTAGTCTGGAACCTTCTTTCCCTTGCCAAACAAGGTCACAAACACCAGTTAGGCTCGTCTCCAGGTTAACCCTTTGTTATTCACAGCATACCTGACTGTTTAACAGGATGCCTGTGCAGACCCTTCTGTGCAACGTCATGCAACTTCTGTTTTTGCCTCAGCCCTTCTCTTCCTTCAGGGCCCCTGCAATAAGAATTTTTTACCGGTTTTACCTCACCCTCACCCTCTTATTCTTCTGGTTCTTCTTTCTTTTCAGTCTCTTTCTTCTTCCTACCACCCTCACTTTTTAACCTATGTTCATTTAAAGCTGTATTTTCAGTTAAAAAAATCTACAATCGTTACACCAACAAATGTCTCCCTGACGAAGTAACGAGTAACGAGGATTCTTTGGGGAAATGTATCGGAGGAAAAGTAGTGAATTAAAAGCAGTAAAAGTCAGAAATGTAAAAACTCAAGTAAAGTACAGATACTTCAGATGCTTCATTACATTACACCACTGCTCCATTGCTCGACATTTTAACTCCAGGAAACCAACCCACCATAAAAATATAAATGGATCAAAGCCAGAATAATCACAATGATCACCATTGGTGTGGCTTTTCTCGTTGGAGAGCACTGAAAGAAGCGGAGAGACTGAGGGAGTACACAGATGACCGATGTTACTGCTCCTATGCAGCTTGGGATCTGTAAGATACTCTATTTGGAGTAGGTTATCAAGGCTATTATATTTTATAAATTTATTTTTTAATAAATTTACAAGTGAAAAAAATGTCATTCACTTAGCAGGAGGGAAAGGGAAAATTATACATTCATTCACCTGCTAAATCCTGAATATTGAATTAAATTAAGTTGTTTGTCAAACACTTATTTTTCTCGCCTATTTGCATTCAACACACAATAACATCAAGTTCTCGACACGGTGTGTGGATGTGATTATCCCTCAACATTTTTCATACCATGAACTAGAGGCTCTACTTCCAAATAGCTGTATGCATGAAAAAAATCAAAGAGATTTCAAGCATGGGAGGAATTTTTACATTTGGGAGGGAGGATGCAATCAGTAGCATGGGACTCGCAGAGGCCTCCTCGGGTGACAAATTGAAAGTGTCTCGGTCTAGTTTATAGCCCTGATCAGGTCAAACGAAAAATATTGGAGGTCTGGGTGAGGAGACAGGCCCGCCTGGTGCAGATAAATGGACTGATCATTTCTTATTGAGAAACAATTCCTAAAAGGTAGTTTACTGTGTGACTGGGGAAGCGGCGAGCGGAGAGCAGAACGCGCTCCCACTGCTCCCTCCCTGACCCTTCCTCCACCGCCGGAATTAAATGGATAGAGAGAACGCGCGTTTCTGATGGCACTCCTCCGCCAGAGAGACACTCCATTTGTTATGAAGTAGGGGTTCTGATGAAGTGTAGGGAGCTCCTCTTTCTTTTTTCTCCCCTTTTTTTTTTTTCATCCTTCCTTTCTCAGGCACTACAAGGCCGGCCTTCAGTCTGCTTCACATGAAATGGATGGAAGGAGCCGATTGAATTTTACACTCCCCTGGTCATGATTAATGTGTTTGGTGTGGGGCGTCTTGGCAGTGAAACTACCACTAGCTGGTGCTCAAGCTCTCCCATGGCTGTATCCTGATAACTTTGCAGAGGGGTAAGAGAGAGGGGGAGGCAGTTTAGTTCAAGAAAGCGGTCCTTCCATAACCCGCAACCCCTTCAACTCCTCTCCCCTTGTGTTAATAGAAAATCTCTGCTCTTGCCCACTCGCTCGTTATTACTTCACGCTCAGTTTCTCAGTGTGTTCTGTACCCAGTGTTTCTTGGCAGGCTGCGCTGTAAATGTCAATTTATCACTTAACCCATTGTTAAAGGGTGAGAGGCCTAATAAAAGATGCCAGGTCACGTTATCGGATTCCTTAACAGATGCTCGTGGTGCAGGTTTACTTATTCAGACTTCACGCGTGGACCTGAAATTTTCACCCTTTATTCATGCGTGGACCATTTCTCTTTTGTTTTAATTATCTCTTAAGGGAGGTTAAAACAGTAAAGCTGTAGGTGGTGTGTTAAATTTAAGCACAGAGATTAACAAAAGCCTTAACTTTAAACAAACACAAGAGTTTTATAGTGAGAAGTAACCTGTATTACCCAGTGAAATACAAAGTGAAAGCCCCCGGACGTCCAGAGTGTCTGGTGATAAGAGACCCATATTTAATGGCATTAATGGCAGCAAGGCTGTGAGCAACAGACTGGATTTACAGAAGTGCCTTAGATGAGAGATCAATAAAGAGGTAACTGAGTGGATGAGCCAGACTAAGCAGGAATAGGAGCAGGTTTAATTTTGCATAAATAATGTACTGTCTGAGGAGAGAGAGGGAGATGGAGGCAGTGCAGCCAGGAGATCTACAATATTCAGACACAGCTTATTTAATTTGTTCTCAAATGTCTACAACATATTTTCCCACTATTTTGTTTCAGTCATAACCTCGTTTCATCGTCGCTGCTGTTTCCACATTAATTTCGCCATCCACTGTACACACATCAAGTCTGTTTATACAGTTAAACCCTGATAGAAGCCCATTAAGTGGATTGTATGTTGCCCTGCTGGTACTCCCAGAGCATCCTCCTCCACAGTCCAAACCCTGCTTCCATCATCAGGACTTCAGCGTATGATGGATGGAGCTGTCTCCCTCCAGGTTGTCACAGCATCTGTTGCATGGTGCTTCACTGTATCCTGCTCTGTCGATGCTTGCTTGCACACAGATAGGTCTCCAGCACTGTTTGTGCGCGGGCCGTTTGGTGGGTAATGATGGAAAATGGGAAAGGCAAACCTTCCTTTCAGCACGAACCTCCTGAGGTTAGAAATTAGCTGTACCTTACATGCTATCGGTAACAAGGTACACTCTTTTTTAAAAAATATTAATTTACTATATTTAGAAGAGGCGATCCACGCCCCCTGTCGCCTGACCTAAGCTGACTCCTAACCGAATGGGTGTCTGTGGTTGAAATGGTTTAAAGTCAGCTGGCAGGACCGTCCTCTACTTAAGTTGATGGGAGTGAAGGTGTAGAGGGAGGAGAGAGGAGATAACTGGAGATAAAAACAATGGGAGAGTGACGAAGGGAGGGATGGCGGAATGAGGGAGAAATCAATAGGAAATCAGTGTTTGGGGAGGGCCTGTCGTTTATCAGGTGACACGGTTAAACAGCGTTAAGGCACTAAAAGTGAGAAAAATATGGGCCATCCCCATGCTGGTATTGATCACAGCCGAATGGGGCGGCAGAAGGCCGAAGCCACTAATAAAATAAGACGTATCTGAGTGGGAATCAGCCAGGGATCGATGGGCACGGTGATCAAGGCCAAAAACATCTTCACTGGGATTTAAGCTCTGCTCTGCTGTCCTGTGCCCCCCTTACACACCTCAGTGGGAACATGGGTTGGTGTGATGGAAGTGGTAGGACCACTTAAAGGCCCCATTGGGTTTGACTTACCTGTACTATAAAGAGGGTGAGGTGAATGAGAGAACTTGAAGTATTGGATGAAATGGAGAAAAAGTACTCGTTATATCTTTTATTTATAGGAAGTGAAGGTACTTTCATCCAATCTATGCTGGAAGTTTTATTTGTCTGGCACGGTGACGAAATGTCTCGTCTAGACTGCAATTTTTTCATCTTCAATCTTTTATTGACCACTTTTGTAAAAGTTACACCTTCTTAAAACGCCCTACAATTTACTGAATGCAACTGCCCGTATACCTTTTCTCAATATAGGCTTTGTCATGTGACCGTATTTGTGTTTCTAGCAATCAGATCAATAGTCTGAGTGAGTTGAGGGTGATTGAATTAATGAATAGTTTCCTTTTTGTGTATGGCCATGTTTGTGACCCATTTCTCTGGACTTATTTGCACACTTTCATGAACACTCTAAAGATTCTAGGATGCATCTGAAAGCACAATAAAATTCCCTCTTTGGCCCCGTGTCCACATAGCGCCTTTTTCTGTCAGGAGTTAAGGAGCGAAGCGTTTGTGCGGTGAGAAAAAAAACTCAGCACGCAGGTTTTGTTTCTATGACAACAATAAGTTTAACTTACTACACAGTTCAGAACAAGCTTACAACACTTAGGGGGTTAAAAGCACAACATTTACCAGCAACATTTAGTGTCCGGCCGATCTGCTCCCGGGTGGACAGAAACGGCCATAACAAGTTGCTTCTCCATGATTGGTGGTAACCAGGGTGACGAGTGGCGCCCCATCTGATTGGTTGCCTGAAAAAAGCAGCGGTGACGACACCAGCGCCTTTCTCGCTTTTTCTCTAGGCGGGTGCATACTCTCTGTCCTCATTGGGAACAATTGAACAAGACTAGGTCAAAACCTAGTATATGGCTGACCACATCAGGTCAATGTGTTACAAGGACTGTCCTTATTAGGCCGATGACAATGTGTCTGAAAGCAGGTGTGCGCAGACGTAGGTGAGGACAGCAGACGAGCAGCGGAGGAGCAGCCCCGCCTACTCCCCGAACAAAGTATCCAGAGCCGTATAGGCAGAGAGTCACGTCAGTGGAGGTCCAATATGCTCCATGATCCGCCATTGTAATGTTGCAACTCTCTCTCTCTGTGGCTCTGAAAGTACTGTCACTCATCCACTCACTCAGTCACATACAGACCCGTGTGTAGGGCTCAGAAAAAGGCGTTATGTGGACACAGGGCCTTATAAATATGAATAGCCTACATATAATGAGAACAGCTGAGTTGTTTGTAGGTCTTTAAAGAAACTCTTAAAGCTGTGATAATGCAGGGACAGAATGGAGGGTAAACCCTGTTGAGATAAATTGGTGTGACCAGGCTGTGCTTGTCTCCCAAAGACCTTCTTTATAGTGGTCAAATATAGAAACACTTTAGATATATACCTAAAATTGTGCATCCACCACATGCTTACTGCTCTGTATGATTTTAAATAACCAGATGAGTGACCAGATTTAGCGAGAAGTTGTAATTCAGTCAGTTGTAATTAGCCTCTTGCTCAGAGCTATTTCAGTGTTTGCCAAGTAATGTGCAGGCCAGGCTGGAATCACAAGTGTTACTGTTGTTCCAACATTATTTCATTTCCGTTATGATTATTGGGCAATCTTTATGACCGTCTGTAATATTTCTCAACACAGTTTTGTTTTGGAAATCCACTGAGACGTCTCGACTCTGCTCTGTCATCCACTGTTAACCCTGCCTCTTGTTCAGCCAGATGTTTGACTTTCTAAATGATGACGCCTTAAAACATTTTGAGAGCGCATTTTTAAAAACAAGTTTTTCTCATTATAGGGTTTGTTAATTTAAACTTTTCCCCCCTAATTGAAGTGTTTAGGTTTGCCTCATCAACTCTTACTGGTGCTCTGCTGTCAATAACAATGAAAATCCTGCCACATCTCTCACTTTCCTCCGCTCTTTATCTTCTTCTGCTCTCATTTAAAAGCTGCTGTGTCGGTGTCATCACGCCAGAGGTTTTGTCTCAAAATGGGCCATAACGAAGAGAAAAAACAGGGAGAGTCATTTGTTGCAGCTGAAAAACATCTGGCCGTCAGCATTAAATGAGTGAAGCAGGAAATAAAAAAATGAGGGTTTTAGTATTATTACGCTTTCTGACTTGTGTTTTAGCGTTGAAGTAGTGGTGTAAATAGACAGGATGTCTCTATACAGACAGTTTTCCAACTCTTTTCCGATTCCTCTCCTGTTCGCTCTACGTTTATTACACACCATATGGTGCAACACGGATTCTCTGGAAGAGGAATCATAGGCGAGGTGCTAAAAGAAAAGTTGAGGCCTGTGGTCCAAAGGGACGCTCGTTCCAGTAATTTGAAGATTTCCTCTGTTGTTATTCTTTGCTTTCAGTTCTTCATAAACAGATGTCAGCGGGCTAACTGCCCTCTTATGTGAAGGAGGACATTGGATGCTCTTTGTCTTTGAACTCCCTCTGGACCGTGTCTGCTTTCTGTACTCAGTATATCTGTCAACATCACATACATAACACTACGAAAACATTGTAATGTGTAGTAACCACCGACCAGCTGCTGTAGTTATTGGAAAGTTTCTTTCTGCTGCAGGACGTTCAATCTTTCATCATGTTGATGTGCGAGCAGCGATGCTTTTCACAGGATTTAGAGGGACTCTTCCTGTGTTGAGCCAAAACGCCAACTGGCTGTTAGAGTTCAGAGGCAGTGTCAGATGATGACAAAAAGTAGTAGTTTTTGTTCTGGACATGGAGGTTACATGGGCCGTGGAACACCAGAATGAGAGTCTGTTTTTCTTCTATCTCCACATTATTTTCCCCGCCTCTTACCGCAGTATGTTTAGCAAGTTCTACAAGTGAAAAGGCAGCGGCGGAGAGAGCAGAAGTGTGACAGATAGCAGCAGATCATGCAGAAAATGTGCAATGCTAAACATCAGTTACTGCACATGGGAGAAATGTTGTGTTTGCTGTCCAAGGAGTTCTGGTGGAGAAGTAAAAAAAACGGGGTCGCTCTCACATCTGGGGACTTGGAATTGAACACACGGCTTCCTTTTTTACAGTTTAAAAAAAAATTATGTTGAGTAGGGCAGAAAATCTTGCTGGGGTTTTGAGTTTCTTTTGATGTGTCCTGATGGCGATTATGAAATCCAATAAAAAACTAATTAGGAAATTAGGAGGCAGATCAATAAGGTTTGCTCTGGTGGAGCATGCTGTTTGTGCATGTGTGTGTGTGTGTGTGGGGCGGTCAGTTTCTTGTCGACCCCCTTCTGCCCAGGGAGTGTGTTGCAGCTCTGACCCGGCCAAAGCAATTGTTACTGATACTCCTCTGTGGATTCAGACTGCTCTCCCCTCACACGGCTGTAATTTATATTTTGTTGACTGCCGGTTTCTTCGTCCGTGTGTAATCTGATTCTATCGCTTCTCATTTTTGCTAATTCCACCCTCCTAATGTTACACCTAATGTACCCTGAAACCTCTTTATTGCCCTTTATTGCTCCAGCTTTGCTTTGCTTACTTAATTTATTTATTTAGAGTCGGTTTGACCGCCACGAAAACAAGTGACGTAGCGTTGGTGCATTGACAGGAACGTGATGGAGGGTTGTATGAGGTTGCTGTCTCGCCCCTGTCTTGAGAGATGGATGGCTGTGTTCACATTCTGTACAGAAAACCATACTATCTTGAATTTTACACTTTCAGCACTTTGACTAAAGTGAGCACCAAAGTTTAATATTCATGAAATTAATATCTATGTTTATGAGAGCCTAACGAACTCTCGCAAAGTGTATTAAAGGCCCTTTTTCAAACTGTCCTGTAAGGAAGACGTGTAGCTCAGTCAGACCAGTAAAGACATGAGAACAGGTTCCTACTGGGATTGGGGTTGAGGGGTATGTTGGTGTTGGACTAGGGGTTTAGTTTGGAGGTGTACCTTCAAGCCGTAGGCCTGTAGGATAATAAATGGGGGTGCCAGGCCAGGCCAAGAGGATCGGGGGGTGTATCGGACAGTACCAACCCCTCCCCGCTCCTCTCTCCCACACCCCAGTTCTTTCTTTGGCCCTACTTGCCGCCCACCGGTCGGAATGGAAACGGGGCCTTATTTAGCGGCCGGACCCGTCCGTGTCCGCGGCTGGCGATTTGTCCTTGTCTAATTACGGCTGCTGGCTGCTGCCCGCGTGCACATGACTAATGGAGGGGCCGGGGACGAGGAGGGGCGAGGTTGGGTGCAGGGGGGGAGGCAGCGGGGGAGGAGGAAGCAGTGGACGAGCAGACCGGCCGTCGGTGATTTGTGGACCAGGCACTCTGTCATTGCCCCGGACCCATTTGTCTTCAAGAGGAGTCGGGAAGAAGAGGGGTGGAGACGGAGGGGATGGAGGTGGTGGCGGTGGGGGCTCCAGGGCAGAAAATGGTTTACAATGACTCCCATTTTCCAGCACTTTCATCCTTGGCCACAACTGCGTGCATGGTTTGCCAGCGAGGGGTTGGACCGGGAGGCTGACTTGATGTAGGATGTGACAGAAACCTTGACAGCTCGCCGCTGCTATTTCTTTTTAGGGGGTTGGCTTGATGGCCACCCTCCCTCTCCCCTGAGAGCGGGCCTTATCTGTTTTGTCCCTGTCATGTGGCGAGAGCAGAGGCTCTGTAGATTCAATGCTCCGCTGTCTGGACTCCAACTTGGAGACCAATTTTATCTCGCATCTGTCCGACTATGCCCATACATCACCCACAGCTTAGACTTTGGCTGTTGTGATTTCTTTTTTATGTCACCATCCAACATTGAGCAAGTACAGTTGTCCCGATATCAATACCAGTATCTGTATTAGCCTCCGATACCTCCTAAAATGCGGTATTCTAAACATCTCTATAAGCACATGTAATTACTCCAAAAAGGATGGTGTTTATAGACGATTAATAAAGCAAATAGAACTGGCAAAGTCCATTTTTGTAGTCTTTGATAAGCTGTGTAGTAAAGGATGTTTTAGGGGCATTTCCCGCCCACATTTACCTCCAGCTATGTGGACCTTGCTGTAGCCACCTGCGTCCCTTTTCCACCTGAGGTCCTTATTAGACCCAAGCTTGGGTTCTTCAGCCGCACAGACAGAAAAGAGCAGCAGTAGGGCAGGAACTACTAACTCTGTATTGATTTTACACTGTTTTTTATCTGCCCCCCTTTGCTCCTTCTCCAGGTCTTTTTAAGTAAATAAACACCAGATTTGTCATGTTTGTCCAGGGAGAGGAGGGGGTCGATAGAGGGGATAGGAGGTGGTAGAGAGAGGCCAGGCTCAGGCCCCGCACTGGGTCAGCCATGATTCATTCTGCCATCTCATGGATGGAGGGATTCGGGTAGGATTGTTGAAGGGTGCCTGTGGAGCCTCTCTCTGACCTCCCTCGCTCCTTAACGCTCCTGGGCAGCCCCGGTCCTAAATCACCGGCTGTCAGCGCGTTGGCAGAACAATGGTGCAGGGGTCTTCTGCTGCTTCTCAGGCTCCAGCCGACTGGACACGGTTTCCTCCGTCGTTAGTGTGAGCTTGTACCCTCTCTGCTCCTTCCTGGCCCCTGAGCCCCACAGGGCCCAAAGGAGGCGAGGGGTTAGGCTTAGCCTGATGGTCTGATGAGTCGCTGGGCTGGAGGACTGTTAGCATGGGGGCAGGGAGGAAAAAATGTTGCCTTATGGATATTTTATCTTTCCTCTTTGCTTTTTCCACATGAATATTATTTATTCTGGTTATGAGATTTGACCGTGGTGACTTTCTGTAAAGACTAAACGTTGTATGTAACTCGGGGATGATAAAGTATCTCGGCATGGTTCACACTTAGTTGATTCGTCTTGTGTATGGACTGTTGGTTAGACGAAGCAGTCCTGAAGGTGCTACATAAGGCTATTGGAAATTCGGTTAAATTTTCTTACACTTTTTGAACTCAAATTTGATTCAATTAACTGAAAAAATAATAGGCCCATTAGGCAAGGATGAAAATAATCTCCAGCTGCAGGTCTAAACTAAACCATTTACTGGATAACTGTCTCAATCATAGCTATCTCTCTTTCACCTTCTACCCTTTCGCCTCAATTGTTTTCCCGACTTCCCGACTTGCCCTCCTCCTTTCGCCGTTTAAAGTCAAGAGCCCGAGGTCAATCTATCAAATCTCCTAACTGAGGGCCGATCAATATGTCAGCAGCCCTACACTCCCTCAGCAGTTATGATGATGTCCGTGGTCCTTCGCCCGCCTCGGCTGCTCTTACTGCCGCTACAGCGCGCTGAGCAGGGGATCGAACCCGGCCTGTCAGGGGGCCTGACGGAAAGCATGAATCACCATTACTGGAGCTGCTGTTTGCTCCCCGGTGCTCGGCAGACATGTGCAAACTCTGATGCGCTGTAAGTAGTGTACCAGCCTGGACCACACACGTGCGCACACACCTATGAACACACACATCTGGGTTTTTATTAGGGCAAAAAAACTTTATATGCTTAAATGTAAATGTGAATTTTCCACACACACACACACACCTAAATGTGCACACTTTATCACTCAATTAAGTGTCAGTAGGTATTTGACCCATTACCTCCTGGAACCTGATCCAGCCTGCCCACCACCTCTGGACTTGTTAGCCCGCTGTGAGCTCAGTTCAGTGGGCCTGGAAGGGCTCCGGTTTCCCCTCTAATCTCATTGGAACGCTTTAGCCACGGCTAGCGGATGCCTGCATGTCCGACAAACAGCCCACACACTAATGGCACCGCGCTTTGTGTTTATGGTTTGTGTGTGTGTGTGTGTGTTGAACAAAACAATGCTTGTATAGATCTGTTACTGAATAGTGAGCACAGGGACGAGGGAATATGATGTTGAAAAATGGTTTGTGTGCGTGTGTGCGCAAGCGGTGTGTTTGTGTGTAGAAATAATATTCTAGTTTACAGGATGCAATTTCCCCTTAATATGCCCATCCTAATGTAATTTGGCGTCTATGGAGTGTCTGTGCGCTGGGCCGGGCTGGTGTGTGTTTCTGCTGACTGCTCCGCTTTTGTGTTTATATGGATGAGTGGCTCTCTGGGAGAGCATTATGCATCCTTTTCAGCGTTTAAAGATTATGTGCACGGTGGCGGCAGAAGCATTAGACAAACAAGGAAATATGTCTTTGATTAAAATATCTTTTATCTCTTTATTGATTAAAAGGCTTAGTTTGGTAATAGAATGTCTCTGGCCCTCCCCTCTGGGCCTTTCTTTGCTTCCTTTTGCCTTTTATTTTTTCAGCTCAGGATGAAAGGAAGTGGCTGTTTTACTGAAGTTTTTTAACCCAACAGCTCAACTAAAAAAACAGTGTGTATAAGCAGCTGTAGTAATTACAAATTATATAGAATAACACACAATGAATGCATTTTAATGTCTTATTTGTGAAGGAAAGTTAAAAGAAAAACGTATTCCATCACATCTGTACTGTCATGTACATTCAGAACCTCGGCAGCCCCGTTTTCTTTTACTGTTTTGCACTCATGCGATCACTGTTACATGTATCAAGGGTGTTTCAGGAAGGTGAACCCATGCTTTAAAGTCTCTAACATGGTCCTGTTATACAAACTGGTGACCATGAAATTGTCAGCTTAGTGAAAATACAGGTAAATCTCTTCCATTTACTCTCCACACTTTGTTTAACATATTGCATCATTACATTTTCCTGTTCTAAAATATATTACTATACATAGAATATATATAATTTCTAACTTTGAGATTCAGATTTATCACTAATCACTCAAATATAAATGATGAGTATAAGTGTTTCACATGTGCAGCTTACAACAAATTAGTTTAAAGGCTCTGGTTGTTTGTTTTCAGTGATACTGTATGAAAAGAAAAAAGACGAAGTCGGCAATTTTAGAATAATTTAGCGCTCTGCTCACGTGTGATGGGCATTTGTGGTTATTCCTGTCACATTTAATGGACTATGTTATGGTAAAATCATTTTTAACATGCTGCACTTCAGACTTACAAACATCTGCTACTACTATATATTTCACTACTTGCAGTTCAAGGAAACTTAAAGGGCCAGTCCGCCAATTTAAAACCACAGTCCTATCATGCTATTATAGGGAGCTAATGCCATTATGGTTGGGAAAAAAATGCAATTTGGCTCTGTGCCTTTGGAGACACTATCTGCTTCTCCAATGGACCCTGGAAAACCTCTGCCAGACTATGTAAAACGCGTCATCTCGCGGAGGCCAGGGAGCTCGCTAAACTACACTTCCTCAGTCTCGGACGCCCGCCTCCGATGTCATGTCTCGCTCAAAAAGTCAGGTTTGAAATGCAGACTGCAGACCCGAAGATTTTTTAGACGATCCACCGTAATATTGTTGTTGTATTTCGGATCTGAGCCATCACCTGCAACGATCAATGTCCTTGACTGGAAAACAGTAGTGTTTCACTCCAGCGTTTCTCGCTGGGCCGTTCCTTTCAGAGGGAGGGGCGCAATGCATGCTGGGTGTTGCAGGAATGTAGAATGGGCAAAACCACAAGCTGTTTGTACGACTTTCTCCACAGCTATGGCGCCAATTTTAATGTTATCGCTTCTATCGATTACAGAGAACACCAGTTTGACTGACAGTGGCTTTTTCCAGCGGCCAATAGCTCCTTTAATACATTAAGTATTTCTCTGTATCAATTATTAATAATATGAGTTATCCTTTTTCCACTAACATGTGCACCTTGTAAGTGGAAAAAGTTGGCCCAGAATACTTTTTGAACCTTGACTTCCCTGAGGGATCACACGTGACAGCCGGCTGACAGACACACTTACACAAACACAGCGCACGTCTTGCCTACAATGGCTTGATATTCTCTGGTGGCTTCTAGACATCAGGGTCAGACCCCGTCTGTACCTCATTAGTCAGGTCACGAGACAAGCCGGGTGAGAGGCCAGAGCATGTCCTTAAGTCATGTTTATGTGTCCCTGTGAACACCTTACTGTCAGGTTTTTTTGTCCCTGCGCTGATGACGGAGAGCGACAGAGGAAAGACGGTGATCCAGCGTGTGTGTGTGTGTGTGTGTGTCTTGTGTGCTTGATTGGAAGACACTGAGCTGAGGCTGAATGAGAACAGATGGAGATGTGCTCTTTAATTAACCCTGCAGAATCACAGGGCTGAAAACAGGCCTCGGTCCGTGAATAACATCCAGCACATCCAGGGTGTGTGGAAGGTGCAATGTGTGTGTGTGTGTGTGTGTGTGTGTGTGTGTGTGTGTGTGTGTGTGTGTGTGTGTGTGTGTGTGTGTGTGTGTGTGTGTGTGTGTGTGTGTGTGTGTGTGTGTGTGTGTGTGTGTGTGTGTGTGTGTGTGTGTGTGTGTGTGTGTGTGTGTGTGTGTGTGCGTGCGTGTGTGTGTGTGTATAGAGTCTGCTGAGGAGTAGCCGGAGCATCGACCCGTTCCCCCCCATCCCCCTTCCCCAGAGCGGGGCGTTTTATTTCTCATTAGCGGGCAGCAAACTGCTGGGGGATGAAATTTGCTAACAGGAATTAAAAGTGCATTAACACATCTGAGAGATTCATTTCTGCTAATAGTTTTATTAGTGCTCTGACCTTTCAGTTCATTAGAGGACTGTGGGAGAAGGGCGGGGCGGAGATAGGGAGAAAGGGGGGGACATGAGGGGTCTCAGGGCTCACTGTACTTGGGTAGACCTTTGGAAGTCGATTCAATCACATAACAGACATAATAGCGGCAAATGACTGCACTTTTTTAATTTGTTGACTCTGATTTTCTCTTCAAAGACTTATTTATGTCTCTGTCTATCACCTTCTCATTCAAAAGTTGTCCCCTCTCTCTTCTTTCATGATACGATAACGATGCAGACCACCTGATCGTCCTGCAACTGCTGTAAGATAGTGCCAACTCAGTCTCAGTGGCCCCGACGCTCACCTCCCTCCACTCAATTACCAGAATTTATAACACAATGTTTTTCAGGTCTGTTAGCGCTCGAGTGTATCACTTATCCAGCCGGTTAATTGTTTATGAACTGTGCCCTCCCCCTCCCTCAAATGAAGTGAGAGAACCAAGAAAAGAGCAGTGAGCGTGACAAAAACGGCGTTCGGTGGAGGGGAATGGGTCAGAATAGTCAACAGTCTTTTAAATAGAAAAGTCAACCAATCAAGTAAAGCAGTCGCTAACAGAGTCCCTCCTATATGCCATAGATAGACGGTCAGATAGTGCCTGAATTTACCCCACCGCGGAGGGCAGCTAAAAGGGAATTAATGTTGTTTTCTTTCTGTTTTATTGGAAAGCAAGTGAGACAAGTTACAGTGCAATTTGCTTTCCCCTGTTCCCTATAATTAGCACCTTACAGAAATGAAATAACATTGACGAGAAGGTCAATAATCCTGATCTATAGTGAAATTAATCCTGCTATCGACACAACAAGCAAACAATACAATTAAGAGCAGAGGGAGGAGAGAGCGGAGAAAAAAAAGAGAAGAGGAGGAAAGGAGCAGGTCTGAGGGATAGGATGCGTTTTATCTCCTGGGCTCACTGCAGAAATCCTATGAAGGTTTCTAATTAATTCATCCATTGTTAATGAAGCCAAAGCGAGGAACCAGGGATTATACATGAGAAGAGGAAGCAACACAATTAGAGATACCAGCCTAATGATTGCTTTTTTAACTTGTTGTTGTTTCTTCCTTGTACTAAGTTGACTTGCTGGGGTGCATTTATTGGCCTTTTTAAAGTGAGCTTAACCTCTTCTGCGTGCTTTCACAGTGAAAGGCGTGTAGAAATGTGAGTTTAGTTTTGAGTAACTTTTTAAAAGGTTTGACTTCAGTCTTTGGGTCGGTACTTTTTGAACAAAAAAGTTGTGATAATGTAAATATCGGGATGACATCCGGGTGTCTTAACATTCTTAAATAAGCTCGCTGAACTCCTACCAGGTTCCTGAGCTTCTTATCTTTTGATGCCCACTGACCATCCAACCACCATGCTGCAGCCCATTCTCCTAGATGTTAAGTTCATCCATCCATCCATCCGCAATACCTCTGTTCAGGGTCGCAAGGGGACTGGAGCATATCCCAGCTGTCGTTAGGCGAGAGGCAAGTCAATCACCTTTCCCGCTTACACCCACACCTACAGGCAATTCAGAGTCACCAATTTAACCTAACGAGCATGCCTTTGGACTGTGGGAGGAAGCCGGAGTACCAGGAGGGAACCCACCCATGGAACCCACACATGCACGAGGAGAACATATTTACTTACTCCTCTTCATCCCCTATGGGACATGAGGCTTCATGAGCTCTCTCCATTGCACTCCTTGGCAGCATGTTGGGCCTCTCCCCATGACAGGTTCATTTTTTCCAGCTTCTGTGTCACAATTCTGCGCCAGGTGGATTTGGGCCTTCCGGGTTTTCTCTTGCCTGGTGGTGTCCATCTTAAGGCAACTCTCAGGATCCGGTCCTGTTCCATTCTCAGCGCATGGCCTATCCATCTCAGGCGTCTCTTTGTGATTTCTTCGGTGATGCTCCGGCTTCCTGTTTTCTTGTACAGTTGGTGGTTGAAGATTTTGTTTGGCCTAAAAGACTCCGACTCTCGAGAACATGCTACCCACAGAAAGGCCCTCTACGTCTGAACCAGGACTCGACCTAGGAACCATCTAGCTGTGAGGTAACAGCACTACCCACTGCACCACCATGCAGCCCAATGTTCATCCATCCATCCATTATCGATACCGCTTATCCTTTTCAGGGTCGCGGGGGGCTGGAGCCTATCCCAGCTGTCGTTGGGCGAGAGGCTGAGTACACACTGGACTGATCGCCAGTCAATCACAGGGCTGACACATGGAGACAGACGACCTTTCACGCTCACACCTACAGACTATATTTAGAGTCACCAATGAACCTAACGAGCATGTCTTTGGACTGTGGGAGGAAACTGGAGTACCTGGAGGGAACCCACGTATGCACGAGGAGAACATGCAAACTCCACACAAAAAGGCCCACTTTGTCCGACATACAGGATATCTGAAAAATGTTACCCAAGTGCTTCGTCTGTAGTCAGAATTTAACATTTTGCAGTTTAGGCCAAACATTGCAACTGAAAAAAGGTAGAATACATTTAAATCATGTATTTTTTTATGTTATTTAATAATATAAAGGTGCAGAATTAAGGAAAACACAATCACCTTTGATTTTGCACTTGCATGTCAGTCCTCAAATGTGCATAAGTATGCTCTTGCGTGTTCAAAAAGAAACCATTTACAGTTTATCCGACAACATCTGTACCATGATGTACCAGATTTAAACCTTATCTTATTTCAGTACTCGCAGGAACACAGGACTCCAATGATGTCAGAAAGGACAACTTCATTAAAAGGGAATCAGATTGGACTGTTAGATTGAAAGTTTAAAACAGAAGAGGGTAAAGATATATTTAGAACATTATTAGAATAACCTCTTCCTGCTGTAGTAAAGCTGGAACGACTTTAAGAGCAAACCTTGTTCTCACTAGCATTACTCACTATTCCACAACAGTCACCGGACGCTCTGTCCTGTCAGCCCATAGCAGATAATCCAATGCCAGTGACAGAGCGGGCATGGAACTGTTTCCAACTGAGTAGTTTTAACTGGCGTTTGGACCGGCCTGGGGATCCAGAGGGGAGCAGAGGCCGAGCGCAGTGGGCTGCCGGAAGGATGGTGCATCTAGGCGTCGGAGGGTGAAGAAGGATTGCCTTTCAAGAATTACGAGCCATTAAATCAGAGCCTGGAAATCTCAAGGTTCCCCAAGACTGCTGCACAAGGAATCTGGGCTGGAGAAATATTGTTTATGGTTTAAAAGGCCTGGCGATGGATTTATAAAAGAAACATTCATCATTGCAGGAAAACGGAACAAAACATTCCGGAAATAAATACTCACTCTATAGGTATACTTGTCAGCCAGACAGCACAATAACAAGTGAATTGGGAGGGAGATCCTTCATTTGCTGGCAGCTGGCCCCCAAACATGCTCTGTGTGAGTGTGTGTGTGTGTGTGTGTGTGTGTGGGCGCTCAGTGGTTTGTTGTGTCTGTGAACATATCGTATTGGATAATGAAGCATGTAAGAAATTAAGTCCTGGTTTGTTTAATTTGCGTATGAAAGAATATTTGAATAATTGATCATTTACACTTTAAAGTTTTAGTCAACATGTTTACATTTATTTGTCAATTATTTTGCACTTGACATGCCTGTATAAGTGAGTCCTCCAGTAAACACAATTAAGTGTATTGATTATCTCTGGCCGACCCGTCTATGCCATAGAAAAATATAGCTTTAGAGAAGTAGCATTTTACAGGAAGGTGATGGGTTTTCGTCAATGATGTGACCTTGAGACGGTGTAAAAAATCTATGGTGTTGTCTTCTTGCTGTCTGGTACAAGTGATGCACTGAGCAGGTCAAAACACTGGTGTTATATCCAGTAGTCCAGCAGTAATGTGACATCAGAGTTGATGCTGGTGCTGTTCAGGCTCCACAGTATACTGGTGGCTTTGTGAGGCTCTTCTTAGGCATTCAGTTAAATGCTAATGTGAGCAGGCTAATATGTACAAGATGACAATGCGTTTTTTTTTTAATGTTTCCTTCTAATCTAAGCACTACGAAGTATTTAGCCATTAACCTAGGAAGTGGACAAAGTAAAACTTAACATAATAATGGCGCCAGAGAAAAATTCATCCTCTCGGGAACATGACTGTTAGTTAACTTCAGTGGCAATCCATTCGCGAGGTGTTGAGATGCTTCAGAGGCGAAATGAAAACTTGAATCTGCTGGTTTAACTTGCGGAAACGTCAGGGATCAACAAAGTGAGTAGGATTCATCTTCTGTGGAACATGAATGTTTGTATAAAATTCAGTGTCAATCCATTTATGAGGAGTTGAGATGCTTTGCAGGCTAACTTTGATCTGCTGGTTTAGTGAGAGGATACATCCAGGTATCACCAAAGGTACTAGAGGAAGATTCATCCTCTGGGGGACATCAATGATTGTATAAAATTCAATGGCTGTCAATTGATAGCCCTTTTTACCGCTACCTTTGTCATTTTATTTTGTGTGTGTTTTTACATAGAGTTGCAGAAGGAAAACGTGCGTGCGGTGGAAACAGACAGCACACGCTTTCCATACACACACACAACGCTGTTCCGCCCTGCCGTTTTCACTGACACCTCCGTTACTACCTCCGATGCCGGCTCAGACGTGGAGCGACTTCGTAAAATTTGTGTCTCTGTTTTTTGATCAGCTTGATCACACAGCTTGTTTTTTCCCCTATGTACTACAGTGGTGCATTCACAGACCCCCCGAGGGACAGCATGCAGTGTGGCCAGGCATTCCTGAAAGTATTGATTGATAAATCTATAAGACTATGCATATTGACTGATATTGATGAGGGAAGATTTGATCAATGCCACGCTCTTTTACACACTTGTCCTCTTGGGGGTTTGAGAGTGGCGGAAAGTCTCTGTAGAATGAAAATGAGAGTAAAGGAAGACGTAACGCTAAAGAAAGGATGACAATGATAGAGTGGTGTGACAGGAAAAGAACTAGACGTGTAAGTGTGAGTTGTTAGGGCAGCATATGTGGGAGAAGTCTCATGCAGACCTGAAAGTGGTGTCTAAATATGCATGTGTGACGATGTCCAGGGAGGCAAGGTGCTGACAGTCAGCCGGCAGACAAGTGTATATGTCAACCCAAGTGTGTCTGTGTGCGTTTGATGGATGGGCTGGCAGGGCAAGGCCGCAGATAAGAGTGCAAACAAACTGGGTAATAAATGAGAGCGACAGAGGAGCAGTGATGGGGCCCACTCCTAAGCTCCTGATGCATGCCGACCAGCACCGGCAGCCATTTGTATTAGAGAAATGAGGAAGCTGTCACTGGGATGAAGAGACAGTGTTCATCGTAAAGAGGAGAAAGGTCGGTCTCTCTCTTTTTCACGCCCTGCGTCTTATTCCCCGGCTCTGTCGGCCTGACACACACACACACACACACACACACAAACACACACTTGCATTGTGGGCTTCAGCTCAGCAGGGGACTAATCAGGGCGAGGCAGGGTGCTAATGTAGGCCATAATGACTGGAGCTCTCAGTGACACATCACACACCACTCGCGCTGTTCGGGGAAAGCGCAGTGGTGGAGCTGCTGCTTGTACCACACACACATTGCAGATACAGACACAGGTGTAACTCCCAGCCTGGTGTCACCTGAGGACAGCAACTTCACAACAACAAACCGACAATGCAGAGAGTATGACGCGAGGAAAAAGGAGAATATTACAGCTCCCTTATTCATCTTTCAAGCCGTGTTTACTGCTCTTAAACTTGTCTATTTCTTCTTCATTAAATATGTAAGTGCGTGACTTTTATTTGTAATACAGTATTCTACCTTTGTCATGTGGCTGCTTGAGGAAAGGATTAACTGGTTGGTGTGAAGAAAGATGAAAGGTAGAAGCAGAAAACCTGTGCTACATGAGCTCATGTTTGCGCGCATACAGTTGTGTTTGCTATTTGCGTTTGTGCTAAATCCAGGTGCGCAATCCGTCAACGGCTGTGACGGCCCATGTTCTCTGTGCCACCCAGACACTATAAGTACATCCTGGCAAGGCAATGGGGGCAGGCTGTATGGGCTTACTTTATTTATTTATATGTGCATGTGTGTGTGTGTGTGTGTGTGTGTATGTATCACAGCCTCGGGCTACAGCTGGAGGAAGAGGAATTTGGGCCTGCACCTGCGCGGGGATAATTAATGTGGACGGAGTTGTACCCAAATAAATCAGTGCCTCCTGCAGCCTCAACAGGACTTTTCTGTTTAGGGTCAAAATCTTCCCGCTCTGCACTGGATTAATCATGCCTGCGAGCAGAGACGAGGCACAGGCGGCAGGGACACAAGCTGTATTTGTGTGTATGTGTGCGTTTATGTGTGTCCGCGCCTGCATGTGCCCTCTCGGAGAGAAGCTGCGAGGCTATTTTTTCCCCCCTTCCGCACCTCCATCCTCAGCATTGTAATCTCTTAGAGGACAAACAAAACAACAGAAAGTCATAATTTTCACAGTTGTATAATTAGCCCCGCCCTCTTGGCTACAGTGATGAATAGGTGAACCTTTTGTTTGCATTTGTCATGCTGCGGTGGCATTGTCACGGATGTGAGAGCGTGCGATGCAGAGGTGCAGGGGGGTCAATGCATGCAGGGATGGGTGTGGATGCAGGTTTATGATGAGATGTGTTTTTGGGGCCTCTAGCAGTTTCCTGTCCTTCTCAGTCTTCCCTGTACATATATTTGCTCTCTGGCCGAGCTGTCCCCGCTCTACGGAGTGCTTATCTCCACCTCTCGCTGCAATCTCTGACAGCAGGTCTGCCGCTCGAGTCCAGCGCAGATCTACGTCCTACTCTGTCCACTCCTATCTCCCAGACTGATAGCCTCTGATTGATCTCATCACCTCCCTCATCTATTATTCATGCTACCTTTTGTGTCCTGATGGAGGAAGGGCACAAAGTGGAAAGGAGACACTACCTGTTTTACCGGGACCTCTGTTTGGTTTTATCTAGAGGAAAAAAAAGCCTACTCAAAATTAGGAGGAAGTTGTGTTTTTTTTCTTCTGCAAACATGTGTTCATAGATCTCCCCGACCTGATTGATCTGTATAATGGAGTGAAATAGCTCTGGAATTGCCGCCCCATGGGGCTAAACAGAGATGGGCACAGGGACAGAGAGACATGTACTTACGGCTGTTTGGGGAGGAAATTAATGGTGCATTTTTTGTTTTTATAATGTGATTTAATGATGCAATTCGTCTAATAAAAAGAACATTTTTTAACATTTACACGTTCATTTACACATTCCCTCCTTCACAGAGGGAAACCCAGTGGGCCAATACAAACATCTCACTCCTCTCACCCACTCAGAGCGCTGCAGGCCTTTTTATTGCATTGTGATGGATGATTTCAGTTTGGCATTTTCACCACGGCGCAACATCCAAACACAACCCCCCCTCCCCATTTGAGTGCATAAGGAGGCCATCCTATATTCACAAAGCCGACATCTAATGCATATTGAGTGTGTTTTGTAAAGGATCATTTGATTGTCTTGTAAATGAAGCTTTGCCTCTCAGCTGCTAATTTAGCCACATTCCATCTCATTAGAGAGGAGGAGGAGGAGAACAAGCGACAAAGGCGTTCTCTGAGAAATGAACCCTTGTTTGATTTCAAACAGCCATCGCTGCTACTGAAGTGCCCACTGTTTGACTAATCCCAGATTACAGGGAGGTATAGCGGTGCTGCAGTAACACTGCAAAGTTGGAGGGATAAAAACACAAAGTTCTCTCAGAGTATCCGCCACTTTCTCCACCTTTTCTTTCACTCATTTCCCTCTTGTCCCCCCGCACCTTCCCACCCTGTCTCTCTATCTCTTTAAAGGATGTGCAAGTGTATCTGGTTTCCTGAAGCGTTTAGCACCTTAGCCACAAAACCCGGACAGGAAGCCCACTCTATTTGCAATGTATCAATTGCTCCGAACAACACTCCCCTTACCTCCACCTCCTTTCAGCGTGCAGCTGGCTCAGCACACACTTCTCGCATACCTCCACATGCAGGCGCTCAGTCAAACTCTCAAATGCACAGGAAGATTTTTCCCGCAACGTTTAGTCTCGTGAACATACTGAAACCAAGCGTGCATGTCTTCATCAGCACCTTGAACTAAATGGATGAATGCATCCCTTTGTACGCACACACACACACACAAACACGCACTCAGAGAATCTGACCTTGGCTCTGGTTAGTCCCGGGGTTCATTCTCCGGCCAAACTGGCAAGTCAAATGGGTCCGGTAGCCAAGACAGGCCCGGCCGCTGCAAGGCTGCTGTCATCTGTTAAACAGAAAGACACACAGAGGAACAAAAGCAGACACAGTGTACAGAAGAAGAGAGGAAACGCTTTAGATTAAAGAACACAGAGGAAATGGAGAAAGGAGAGGAGAGCTTTTGTGTTATTATTATTGTATGTGTTCGTATAAATGCAGGTGTGTTGTCTCCTTGTATGTGTGTGTGACTCCGTACACGTATACATGCAAATGTATGCATACGTGTGTGTGTGTGTGTGTGTGTGAGAGAGAGAGAGAGAGCAGGAATCAGCGCCTGAGGTGATGCCTTTTGAAAGGCACTTTAGAAATTAAAGCAGTGCCACTGTTCTGTAATGGGGCTTAAATGATCCAGAAAACACAAGATATATTGAGCATTTAATGAAACACACAGCACACACTGCTTAATTCTGCTCTCAGCCTCACCAGAGTGTCTGCCAATCCTGCCCAACAAACAGACACATGCACACATTATATAGTCACTATTAGCTTGTTTTACTTAATGCCAACACCGTCTTTTCTAATTTATCTGTGCTGTATTTACTACATAACTTTGTCACATTTTTTTATACAAGTTTAAAAATGATTCTTTAGCAGCGCCAAAATGATGCAGCAGTTTCAAATAACATAATTTAAGTGCTACAATTATTTCCTTCGCAGAGGAACGTTACGTTTTCAGTGCTGCCTGTTTGTCTGCTTATCAGCAGCATTGCGGAAAATACTACCTTCATCTAAATGAAACTTGGTGAAAGGTTGTAGCTCGGGCCCTGGAGGAACCAATTAAATTTTATATGGCTTTCGGATCCGACTCGTGAACAAGAAAAAACAGGGAGCAAATTTTAACACTGCTGTCTAAAAAGAAGCAGATTCACAAACGACATTCTCGTGAACAAACTCATTTTTGCACTACTTTTTCGGTAACAACCTGCCATGTTTATGATGCAACTACAGTCTAAGCATCATTTTTTTTGGTCCAATTTATATGAATGCGAAGCTATGATGCGACGCTTATCCATATATTGTCATGAAAGACTGGACTATTGGCCCGCACTGGATACTCTGCCCATCGGTGGTCAGCGAGGGTGCACACAGCCGTGTTTAAAATCCATCCTCTCCATACGTTTCAACGCAGAGAACAGAGAAGCAGTCACTCTCTCCCTCATTGTCTGTGAATGTCCTTTGTGGTTTGGCCATACATTAATAATGTAAAGGTAATGATCTCTAGACTAAAGGCCCTGTCCTGTCTTGTCTCCCCCCCCCCCGCCCCCCTCATCCTCTCTTGTCCCTCCCCCCTCGCCTGTCTGTAGACCGTCCAAAGGAAGAACGGAGAAGAGGATGATCGTTGGCCACAGAGGGTGAGTCAAAGAAACGGAGGAATTCCTGGCTGTGCTGTAGAAACAACGCAGGCACCGTTTTTGCCTCATTGATTACTTGAGGAAGAAAAAAAAGGGGGGGGAAAGGAAGCAAAGAATCATTCTGAGAAAACATCTCCTCACTGCCTTTCCTTTGCTTCTGAAGTTTGGTGTTGCAGAATGATGGATGAGGAACTTGCACTGTGGCCTCCGATGTCCTCTCCTCTTCCTCTCTCCTTATCCTCCTCCTCCTCTTCCTCCTCCAGACACACACACACACACACACACACACACACACACACACACACACACTCAGACACAGTGTTAGCGAGTGATGGATGGGGAGCTGGCAGTGTGGCAGTAATAGCAGACACCCAGATCTACGCTACCACTTATTCATTTGTCCCCGAATTCACATGTTTATTTATACATCTGTCCCTGTAACAACATCTAAATAAAGATGTAAGGGCCTTTTTACACACGACACACAAGTACAAAGTGTTAAACTCTTTATAAAAGGTGTATGGAGACTTTAGAAGCTCGTGTTTTTCTGCATTATGAAACCCTTATCTAGTTTCGTCCTGAGTTTTACCTGAAACATCTCTGTCCCCGTTAGGTTTTGAAACATGTCAGACACGCAGGAATGATGGACAACGGGCTGCTTACACAACATTAAACATTATTAATCATGTTCACATTGTCTGGGAGTGGGGGGAGAAGGGGAGCAACAGAAAAAAAGACGAGGAGGAAGATGCAGAAAAAGGAGGAAGCAGGGGCGAAAGAGAAGGGTTACAAAGCCACAAACAACCACCATCAATCACGGAGCCGTCAACATTTTCACGTGCTCGGATGCCCCGTTATTGGCAGCAGCCTGGCAACTGTACGTATAGGGTGTATTTTGTGTGTGTTTGATTTAGCTCTGACCCCTCTCCCTTCCTCACCGTCTTCGCCTCTCCTTAAACTGACGGCACAAACAACAACAGTTGAAGAAAAAAAAAAAAAAATCACCCTCGTCAGCAGGAAGCTGGCAGGTGTGTTAACTCCCCCAGTACCAAATTAGGATGTGCAAGATTGCAGAAACACCTCGGCTCTCATATCTCCCCCGTTTTAATCGCAAACATTTACATGAGCCCGGATGGAAACGCACGTTAGGTTTTTTCCAGCCAAGGGTTTGCTTCGGGCGGCGGGCAAAGGAAGGCTTCGCTTCACGCTCAGCCCTCCAAAACCTAACTGGGATCTTTTCCCGAGAGCAAAACCACAGGTCGGCATCCGTCTGGGGCGCTGTAACCTACTGATTTATAAAAGTTATTGCCTGCAAACTAAACGTGTTGGAAGTGCATACTTAATCATCCAAATCTGTTCCTCCAGGATTAAACCAAGGGAGTGTCAAGTGATGGCTATAGGAAGTTTGCTGGATCAAAAAACAGTTGTTGGATCTCCACTGAGAAAAGAGAAGTCCAGAAAGTTGAAGAAAGTTGTGCAGCCTTATAAATATATAAAATATACCTTCATAGCGTTCATGCATTGACATTAAGATGTGTGTAAAAAAAACACATTTTTCTATGTTGATCCTGTGGATTTTGCAAAAACAACACTAGGGGGTGCTCAAGGTTTGCACAGCCAACTGTTGAGGTCTCACACTACTCGCAACCCCTGTGCGCTTTCTATGTGTGTTTGTGTGCATGCATATATAAAAGCATTGTGCACTTGCTGTCCAGAGAGCGCTCCAAGAGTCATGCTTCCTTTTCTGCCATTACCACCACACCACATCCTGCCACGAGACCTCTTCATCATTAACTCTGTGTCTCCGCTTGTGTCGCTCGATGGTCAGGGGTTAACTTTCTCAGTTACAGAGTATCGTGTGATAGTAGTTTGAATAGATGAGCGTTTTCAGGAGTCGGGTCCATCACTTCGTATTCAGTTACTTAATGTCGTAATATGAACAGACTTGCTGAGTGGACGTGCACTAATTGGATGTTTGAGAGGGATCATTTTTAGTCTTGTCTGGGCATATTCAGAATGATGATGCACTAATTCTGTCTTTATTTCTGCACTTTTACCCTCTCTGCACACATACACACTCGCATATGCACAAACACGCTAATTCAGGAGATTTGAGATGCGTCTTCTCAAAAGCAGTGTGTGGGAAGAAAAAAGGCCTTTTAACAGTCTTTCAGTCATGCAGCCTTTAGAAAAAGACAGTTATTTAGCCGTCCTCATATTTATATCGACGCAGTCCAAACCCTCTCAATGACCTCCGTTCCCTCTATTGTTGTGGGATTCACTCGCCCGTGGCTGCAAAAAATCTCACATTAGAATGATTGTGAAGAAGATGCATACTTTCTTTTTAAAGAGGGAGCGACATATTGAAACCAGCGTCTGCGTTCTGCGCTGTGTTGTGAGGTTTTTGTTGAACTGTACTTGCTTGTTTGTCTGTGTGCTTGTGGCCAGACTGTGCGGCTGGGGGGAAAAACACAGCGCCCAAGGCGGCATGGGGGGAAAAAGGGAAAGGGCAGTGGCGTGGTATTGGAGCGGCATTTCCACTCCTTCACCACTTGGAACTCTGAAGTTTGTGCTACTTTGTGGGGGGAAAAAATCCTCAGTGTATACTTGTTTTTTTGCCATGAAATAGTTGCCTTATATTATGAAAGACAAAATTCCTCCTTGAGTTTAATTTCACTATAAATCATGTTTTCCACAGTTTTAGTTTTTTTAGGAAGCTTTGGAAATAACCTCAGATCCAGAGTCCTGAATAACCCGAAAATAAGACATTTTGTGTGTTTTATAAGAAGTGATCTCATGCAAATGTATCTCTTTTGCTTTAATCCTTAAGAAAAGACAATTTAAGAAGAAGAAAATATGATTATAGAGTCTTTTTTAACTATGTAATTATAGAAATATTTGTGTAATTATAATATTTTCCCTTTGACTGGGCTGATTTCCTGCGTCTCGTTGTCGATTGAGAAATAGTTTAATCACAGCACAAGTCGTCTCCGGCTCTCCAGATGTGCGGCTGCGAGAGAGCGCGTCGACGTTCAGGCTCCAGATGACGGAGACAAGCAATCCTAAACGTGGATGTGTTGTAGACATTCATGCATCTGTTCATTGTCAACCTGTAGGGATGTTGACTGATGATGCACCTGACTCCTCTCTTCTCCTCTCCGCCTCCCTCACACAGTCACTTTCAGACTCCGACAGCCCCCCCCCCCTCCTTTTCTCTCCACAGAACATGGGGGGGGGAAATCACTGAAACACAGAGCCAGATTATTCACCGCGCACCGTTATTGAATATGTGACTAACACACTGAGAATCGCTCTGGGAAATCAGATTAAAAAATGAATTATTTATAAGGACATGGAACGCCGGTCGGATAGGGCGGAGAGAGTGGGAGAATACACCTACAATAAAGCCCCAAACAACATTACAAGTTTGATCATGACACTTCCCACTGTAGTTATTCATTTTTATAATGCTCACAAATGTTTCCCCCTTTATATTCTGATATTGAAATATGACTCATGGTAAAATTACATGGTAAAAGTGTTTTATTATTTTTGGTTTAAATGATATTACCTATATTTTCTCTGTTTCCCCCCCCACACACACAGTCTCAAAGACACTCTGATATATTTTCCAGGGAAGCTATAAAGCCTGATATCAAATCAGTTAAACCACTTCTGCTGCTATTTCTGTGTAAACTCTCTCCGGTGCGTGAGTCACACTTAAATGAAATTGAAATGGAATATATGAAATGTTGATTGAAAAATAATACAAACTAAAAAATAACCCTTATTATAAGTTGGAGTTTAAATCAGGAAGAAATGCATTTTTTAAAATGACAATTAAATGGAAAATATTTAAGTGATTGACAAATTTGCTTTTTGCTCTCCGGTATAAAAGTAGAGGAGCTGGAAAAAAGGAAATGCATTACAGGCATCAAACTGTGTGTGCTCTCAAACACCGAGGCCATGACTTGCATCGTCAGTGTGTGTGTGTGTCCAAGCGGCTCGTCTCCCTCTCTTTCCCCGAAATATTTAACCTGCATTCTTCTCATATTTAATTGAAGTGAAGCTCTCGTGTTTTCCTCTCTTAAACTCTACAGCTGTCTGCTGCCTATTCAGTTCAGTGTCACTCACCTCCGCATCACCATCTCCTGTCGAGATGTAACCTGTGGGTAAACAGTCGCGTCGACTTCACCAGGGCTCCTCTCTCCCTTTGTCGGTCTCTTCCTGACCGTTCTCACTTTCCGTGCGGATGTAGCCTCCCCTTCGGTCGGCTTGGCGTTTCTGTCTCGGTCTCTCCGTCGCTCTCCCCCCCCCCCCCCCCAGTCTGTTCTTTGACAAGCAGCCAATGTGCTGACACGGGGGGGAAGCGTTTAGGCGTTCGAGATGTGACAGAGTCGTCCCTGCCTAAGTGATCACTCTTTTATCAGATCCTTCGCTCCACGGGCGGACATTTATTTTTCCATTCAAACTGCTGCTTTCTTTCCCCTTTTTCCTCTCTCCCTTCCTTTTAACTTTCTCTTTTGGCCCCTTTTGAATTGATTCATTTCCGCGCGTAAACACGCTCGCTGCCGTTGCAGTGACAGGTGTGGCGCTTGAGTCTCGCCGGCCATCGCAGGTGAAAGGGGTAGAAGGAGGTTATGTCAATACCTCTGGCCCCTTTCTCATCCCTCTTACCTCTCTCTCATGGGCCAAACCACACATTGGGCAGCACCCAGGGGGAATGCCGGGGAGTTTCCACTATGAACACACAGAGGTGAGGTATAGAAATACTTCCCATCTGGAAATAACCCTCTCCTCTTTTTCTCACCAGTCTTTCTGTGCTTCCCCTTTGCACCAGTTTGTGTCGTCCTTCAAAAAAGATCAGTCAATATTTGGAAGTTGCGGCATCTTAACCCGCAATTCTGTTCTTAAAATGAAGCAACAAATTAGAGTTTAAATATTTTCTTAATGCAAATGTGTTTAAAATCATCTCCTTAACTCAAACAGGTTTTCATCTGCCGCACCGTTGAGCATCACTCATGTGTAATTACTTTGAACTGTCGGACAAGCCGGATGCAGTTGGTTTTAAATGAAGTGAGGCCTCGTTTGCCTCGCGGACTTCCTCCCCACAGGGGGCATCAGGAGCCCGCTGCAGCCCACTCACATCCAACGTCTGCATCAGAGCTCAGGGCTCGTATTCAGCCGGGCTCTCCGTAACCATAGGTGTGTGATGGGAGTGGGAGGAAGAGAGGGGGAAAGATGGGAAGGATGAAGGAGTAGTCGCATCAGCAGAAAGTTGTTTTTCTGTGGCCTGGAGATTCTATTTAAAGTGGGGTGGGGGGGTGGGGGGGGGACGTACAGAGTGGTCCACAGCCCGGAGAAACGGGGGCAGGATGAAGGAGGGAGGGGAGGATGCACTGATGTTTTGGGTTTTGATTGAGGTTGGAGTGTGTGTGTTTGTGTGCGTTTGCACAGGATACCTTGCTGCGTGGGCGCAAACGTGTGCGAGTGTGCCCATGCTTGTGTGTGTGTGTGTGTGTGTGTGTGTGTGTGTGTTTGTGTGTGCGGCTGAGGTATTAATCTTCTTTGTCAGTGGAGCCCAGATGCAGGGCCCTTCCAGCAGCACAAACCCGGACTCAGCAGTCTGCATCGGGCTCTGGGAAGCAGGCACGGGGTGTAAGTGGGGGTGTTTTTTGGGGGGTGGATGCCGCTGGTTGTGCTTCTGACGGAGAGGGCAAGGGGGACAACACACAGCAGATTAGCTAATGATATTAGCCAGAGAAGACCCTCAGGTAAAACCCAGTGGTCGCAATTAGTGGAGTTTCTCCGAGGTTGCCCTGTGGCCCCGACACACACACACAAAACACACACGCACACAGGCTGAACCCACTTCTGCTTGAATATGACGCACACAAACACCAGCGAGCACCTGCATTAAGCACTGATGCAAGTCTTGCTCCCCATTAAATTATAACCCCCATCCCGCCTCTCACCTCCTGCGCCGCCTCCCCAATCTACCCTTTACCCCAGCTCCTCCTCCTCCTCCTCCTCCTCCTCCTCCTCCTCCTCCTCCTCCTCCTCCTCCCCATTAACACCGCTCAGGAGCCCCCTTCGCTGTTTGCCCACTGTGAGAGCAGACGCACTAACATGTTTGCTCAGTGGGAAACGCACGCACACAATCACTCAATGGGGGCAAAACTGGAACTCTAACAGAGCCCACAGACTCAAAAGTCTGCTGATATGCACAAACAGAGACGCACACAACTTCAAAGCGGGGGGTCGCAAAGATTGACATAACAAGCTGATAAAACCTCTACACACGGTTAAGATGCCAGGACAGCACTGAGAGGGAAGATGTTGGTATCTGTTGATGGTGAAAGATATTAATGTTTTTACAAAACAGAGCTGATTCCAAGCATATTTACTGATGGAGATGCTGAGCAGCGCGCACGCCGATGTGAAGGCCTGTAATCAATCACAAATCCATCTGAGAAGCAACTGACTCGACTGATGCATCTTAATCCGTTAGGAAGTTATAATATTCTGTCAGAGCATATACGAAACATCTTGTCTCGCTGCATGAAGCTCAGTGTGATTGTGAAGTTCTAAAATCATTCGGAGAAAGCAACCAAGTGGTCGATTGACAAATTTGGTTGTTCCAGCTTCTTTAATTTCCCTTTCCCACCGAAATTAGCGTGTTGACGCAGATTTCCAGACCCCGGGAAGACCCGCTAATAAATACTGATTGTCTCTTTTCCCATTGCAAGTCTTCCTTTCGTTCTCTTTCCTGCTGCGTCACCGTCTGACGTCACAAACGCGCCGGAAACAGGGTTAGTTATCAGTGAAGATGTACCGGTGGGTAGGTCTTTATTTAGTCTATTTATCAAACTCGGTGCTGCCAAATTTGGGGCGATATTCAAGCGTTGCTTGGACGGAGACGGGCGGAATTTGTAGCTGAGATAACAAGGAGGACAACTTCGATGCGCTTCATAGCGTCGCGCTGGAAAGTGGGCGGAGATTAGCGTGTTGACCTGGGTTTGGTGTTCCCATCATTGAATGCTGATTGTAACCTTTCCCATTAAGCAAAAAAGCCGGGTGTTGGCGGGAAAGGAGCTTAAGAGGAAAATGTACTTATTTTTTTGGTCGTATAACCATCACATTCCACTTCTGATTCTTTATAGTTTCCTGCCGTCTTTCTTTCCGTCGAAGCAGATCCTCTCTGGTAGTTTATGGTATCAGAAATAAATCTTCCCCAATAGTTGACGAACACACCGAGCTACACCTCCTCTGTGAAGTTGTGATCACCGCTCAGAATTACGTACACAACCTGGCTTTCCTGTGACAAGGTGATGAATTACAAGAGCTTTCAGAAACCTCTCTTTCCTGTCTCTCCCGGCTCCGAGAAGTCTCCCCGTGTTGTGGTTTTTTTTTGGCTGTAATTATGCGTTCTTTGCTTTTTTCATTTGTCCCTCTTTTCAAACTGCCCTACGATGGGGTAAAATTATTTCACTGGGATGATAAAGAAGCTAAAATGACCAATCTTTACAGTGTGTGTGTGTGTGTGTGTGAGAGAGAGAGAGACACTTTGAATAGTCTGCCTCGGCTTGTCAGCTCCGTCTGCTCTTTTATGTGGCCTTCCTTATTATAATGCTACTTATCTTATCCAAAAGGCCATCAGGCCGGACGATTAATTTAGGTACTGTATCCCTGAAAACTTCCCTCCTCTCGCTGCTGTCCCTCCCTCACTCCCTCCATCTGCAGGAGATTAAACCGGCTCTACTTTTCCTCTCTCCTTCTGTCCATCATAGTGAAAAATTACCTTTTAGTCTTCTTCCTTAATCGCGCTGGCCGCAGAGCAATCAGACAGGAAATAATGGCTCGGCGTCTGGCTGCGCGGACTCTCCACTACAATGCCTCCAGACTGGATTGAGGTGAGAACGAGGAAAGCCTCACATTAATGATTCCTCGTAAGTGTCATCTTTCTAGAAATACAGATAGTGTAAAACTATCACGGTGTCAAATCTTTGTGGAAGTACATTTATAAATGTTCGGCTGCTTCACAGGACGGCCCTCTCAAGTCAATTTTCTCCAGCTTCTGCGCTCCCGTTCCCCGTCCTGGCTCCCTCATTTATTGTCCTCTCTGTGTGCCTTTTGTAGAAAGTGTTTCCCAGTTTGAAGTAGATTCTCAGAGTGACTCTGAAAGCAAAACTAAAAGCAGCGTTTATTTGTCTGTGTGTTTAAATCCCAGTGAAAATGCATCAAACTACAACCCAAACTTTCCCTCGGCCTCACAAACCGCCACTCCTTCTCCCTCTCCCTCTCCGCCGCTCTACACCTCGACTTTCTCCACTCCTCGCTCTGTTCTCCTGCAGTTTGATTCGGTGTAAATTAATTGCTCCTCATATGGGAGACGGCACACGATTAGTCTCAATCCTGATAATGGCGTGTGGCTTGGCCGCGGGGAATACACTGCCAATTTGCTCACAGCGCATCTGCCAAATGATTGGTGTTTACACGCCACATCCCCTGAGGAGAGTTTGTCACAACGCCACTTCTTACATCTCAATAACACAGGATCAAGTGACAGACGTCGCTTAAGACGCACGTGCACAGACATTGATAGAACATCTCTGCAACGTGTGACATGTGAGACGGCACAGATTGTGCTTTTGAAGAATCAAATATGAACGTTTTTAAAAAGTTTCACATGATCACATAATCCCCTCTTTCCCAAACAGTTTACCTCCTCCCTCCTTCCCCCCCCATCAACCCCTCCCACCTCCTTTCATCTCTCCTCCCTAACACAGTGCTCCCTCTCTACCGTCCCATTAATCACCCCTCTCTAATTAACAGGCCCACTGTTCCCAATCTTCCCACTTCTCCCACTCCACACCTGGCCCAGCCCTCCTGCCCAGCAGGCATGCAGGGCACGCCAGAACACACACGCATCTACGCCACGCAGGAGCGCAGCTGGCATCGCTGACCACCACAGGCCGATGCTTGGAGGAGCAGAATTATTATGAAAGTTTTGTTTTTCACATTGTGCTGAAGTGAGTGGGAGGATGACTTTGGCAGCAGTGTGAAGAGTTAGTGTTCTTGGCAGGACGGCTTCCCTGTCCTCTGCTCATCCTTTTTCGTGCATCCATTCATCACCTCATCAGCCCTTTCTTCCTTGTTGTAACTCATCCGTTCACCCTGCTCACTCCCCCTTCACAGTGTTCATTTTTACAACCATCCTCACCCATCTCTCTCTTTGACTCACATCCTCCTCCTTTCCCACCTTCTCCCTGTCCTCCCCCTGTTAGCCAGGGTGGCCCGGCGATGCAGTAATGCCATCTGCCCGCTCAGCATGCCCACAGCCTCGCGTCCACACACACACACGCCCACAAACACACACGCGCACAACTTGGCAAGGACACCTTCCAGCGCAGGATATACCGATATCCACGCTTCCGCCACCAGATCACCAAAGTCCCCACGCGTTGTGTAACACACACTCACTCACAGCCCTGTTGAGTCACACGCTTCATCCGTCTCCCAACAGGGGGAGCCGGGGAGCATCTGCCGGAGGCGAGACAGGAGAGGCGGCTCTTACAGTAAGAGAGCGAATCTTTACAGCAGCCACGTACTGCCTAATCATAGACAAACAGAGGAGAGATGACCACATGGGTGTGTGTGATGGGTGTGTGTGCCACACGGACTACAAATGAAGTAAAATAAGGAAAAGCAAGCTAGCAATTAGATGCAAATGCACATTTTTGAGGTGACGATTTTGCTTCTTTTGGGCCTGTTGAAACATTGCAATCCTTGATGTTTGCTCTGCAACAACTTAAGTGGATAGAATGAGAGATGTATCGATACAAAAACAAGATGAAGAATGTGTGCTACAAAGCGAAGCAGGAAGTGGGACAGCTGGGACACGGTGTGCATTAAACATCAGTCCATTAGGTCCTGATGGAGGAAGTGGCGGCTGGTTTGTTTTTTGTGCTCACAATTAAAAACGGGGGAAATACATCATGTCAAAGCATGACTTTAAAAAGTACGACGCAAAAAAAAAACATGGCGGAAAGTAATGTAGCATGTTCCCCCATTGGTTGTTTATATAATTCATTAATTTATTTAAATCCTCTCGCTCGGGTTGACGTCGAACAAGACGGAGACAGAATTGATGGGAAATGCAGCAATTAGCAAATGAGCTCTAGGATGTGTCGAGCTGTGTTCGGTGCTGCATCGGGGTGCAGGGGGTGGCAGTACGAGCCTGTGTGAGAGGGTGAGGAGGGGGTGTGTGTGTGTGTGTGCGTGTGTGTGTGTGTGTGAGAACGTGTAGCGCTGCCAGGTGCGAGTGGGGGTCTGTGGCAGTATATTTATTAGCGGCTGTCAGGGAGGTGACACTTTGATGAATGGTGCAGAGTAATCAGGGCTGGGCTGTGACAGGCTGCACTCACAGCCTTCTACCTGCCAAACAGCCCAATCACACACACTCACGCACACACATGCACGCATACACATAAACGTTTTTTATACACACACAAATGCAACTGTATATATGCACATGTACAAACACAACCTCCTCTAAATATCCTCCGCTAACAGACTACGTCATCAAACTCTCCTCTAACCTCTCTGCCTCCCTTTATGCGAGCCTCTCGCATCCCAGAATCCTCCGCCCTGGCATTGCGATTTTTCTAACCGTTATTGACATAAAAAATGATGGAACATGTTTTTCTGGAGGAGAGTGAAAAGGATAAATTGGGCCGAGTTAGTTTAAGAGGAAGAGACGGAGAGATTTGGGGTGAAATATGCCTACTTTTGTTGTTTTTTAATTGCTTTTGAGAGACAAGGTAGCATTAATTAGTCCTCGTCTCTCTCCTGTTGTTCTGTTGGGTCATATTTCTGTGACTTTTCACTAATTAGTCGACTGCTGCAGACTAACTCATACTTTCCCCATAGGATCAGAATGACGCCTGGTCTGGTGAGGCGGAGAAATTAGGCAGTTTGGCAAATAATTACACAAGTTTTCCATTTTTGTGTACCAGTAGCTCGACTCTCTCTTTTTTTTTTGTCTTTCACCCATTCAATGCACTTCCAAGAAGATAATGTCAATTTAAAAATGTCTAAACAACCATAAAATCGAGCAACCGTTACACGCTGTCCTCGGAAAGAAACCGCTGCAAATATTGTGTTACAACTCGAACACAAAATGGAAATCATTACTTCTCGGCGAGCTTCTAATGCCTCCAAACCAGCAAGTAATGGGAGGTTGTAATCAAATAATTTCACTGAGGTTTGGGTTTCCAAACTGTTTTCCACTGATTCTATCGACAGACCGCAGTCTGGCCCTTAAGAACGGAGACATGACGGGGGGAGCAGAACAGAAGAGAAGAGTGGGGGAGCAAAATGACGACAGAGAAACTTGGACAACAGAGAGGAGAGGAGAGGAGTGGTGTGGGTTTATTCCTTTTGGTCAAGGCAGTGTATGTGGGACCTGCTTACACTCGCTCACCCTTCATGATGGCCTGTCTGAGTGCCTTCTGTAAAACCTCAGAGAGAGCTTGAGCCTGGCTTGATGGCACCATCCCTCCCCTGCATCTTCCAAGTATTCCTCTTTTCCTCTCAGAGCGACGACCTCTTTCCCAAGCCGTTATTAAGTGCTAAAATGGAATGAGATAATTTTCTCCATTTCCAAGTCCACTTTCCTCCATAGAGTGTAATTTCCTTTAAAGTCAAGCAGTCACTTTCGTTGCATCTCTTCTCAGGATATTAGCACGCTATAATCGGCACGTAAACGGTATCTGCAGATTATGGCTTGAAAATCAAATATCGGAATCTGCAGATATGTAATTTTTCTGCCAATATTTTCTGCCGATAAAACGCTTTAATTCTGCCTAAATGCGCGATGATTTCCTTAAAAGCTTGACGTAATGCTACAACTTTAACTCGGCTGCTCAAAGTTATTAACAATATACAATTAAAGACTAAAAAGTCACAGAAACTCAAGCCAGTGAATAGAAGTTAAACAACTTTTAACTAGCTAACAGTTAGCTCACATTCTTCATTTTATCGGACTTAACATCAAACACACTGAAAATACACTCGCGGCCAAAGAGTCACATAACACATCAGTGCAAAACTTACATGGACGCACACACGATAAAAAGAGTCAGTCTGCGATCGCTGATGTCTCCGTAGTAAGTGCACTAAACAAGTCCGGGCATGTCTCCCTCACTGCTGCTTGATGCTCTCTGGAGTTAAGTGAAAAAAACGTGCCTAATATATCGGTATTGAAATCGGCAAGAGCGGTTGGAAAATATCGGCATATTGGATATCAGCAAAAAATCAAATATCGTGCATCCCTAAGCCCCATCGTATAAAAACATTTAAACATTCCCATACAGATATTTTAGGCCTTTTTATGATTTTTTACAGATCATAAACTTCTACTTGAATGACTAAATACACAAATGAACATACAAAATAAATGAATTGAAAATCCCAATTGAATGAATGAATGAACTGGCAGAAGAATCCCCTCTTCCTCTCCCTCCTCTCGTCCTCCTCCTCAGAGGAGGATTCCCTGCCAGGTTGAGTGAACATTGACGGAGTAACACTTATTCTCTCCGTCACACCAATGGAAATCAATCGGGCGGTAATTGCAGTATTTGACCCCTCTCCTGTCTCCACCTCATCCCATCTCCTCTCGGTCCATACATCCTCCACACACCGACCATAAAGTAGAGCCCGAGACAGTCAATTCATTTTACAGAGCAGGCATTTTCCCCTAAACTTAACACGGACTCTACGGCGATATATTTCATCATACGTGATAAAAACCGGAGAGGCGGACCAAAGACAAACAGGAAAAGGAGGAGAGGAGAGTGTGGACAAAGTTAACAAACGCAGGAAAAAGGGGATGGTGGATTAAGACGGAGAAGTTTACAGAAGCTTCTTATTGCAGCTGCCATCTGCGTCTGTGTGTGTGTGTGTGTGTGTGTGTGTGTGTGTGTGTGTGTGTTAGAGCTGGAGACGGCTGGTCAGATGGGTAATGAGTGACCTCTTCCTCCCTGGCATGGTTTTGCCGTCACACTAGTATTAATCTTCCTACATCATCACCCCCTCTCTGAACTGACAGAAGGCCTCTCGGGGCCACACACACACACACACACACACACACACACACACACACACACACACACACACACACACACACACACACACACACACACACACACACACACACACCGAACGCCCAGACACACACAGAAGCATTGATGCATGAGCGAGGTGGCAATGATGAATGGAGATGTTCTTAAGATCCGTTTAATAAGTGTTAGGCAGGCTCCCTGTGAGAGCAACGTGGAAGTGTAAGGCGTACAGATCTACATACGGAGCCCAGCTCACTGGGGCCTGAATCACAGCCTATTTGACCACATTTACACAGCTCAACATGAGAGGGGAACACAGGCACAAGCAGAGAAGGAGAGCAACGTTTGTAATTTGCAAACATACATTTTTAATCTCATCAGTGTGCAAACTAAAATCCATGAGTATACCGTGTGGCAGGTCTTAGCGGCTCCAACCTGTTGAATCTGTGTGTGTGAGTGTGTGTGTGTGTGAGAGCGGGGAGGGGTTGAAGGTGTCAGAGATGTGAACATTAGGAATCAACTTGACAGTCTGTCAAGATTAACTAGACAGAGGTGACACCTCAAACAACCTGCTAATAACCGTGTACTGAACATTAACACATGCATGCCAATCAGGGCAAATACATGCACTCTAATCATTTCAGTCTAAATGGATTGATGCAGATGTCATGTGATCATCTTGTCGTTTAAGTTTCAGAACACTCTTAAAATACTGGCCTATTGCTCCTAAATAATTCACTGGTAGTTAGGGCAGCCAGTGTGTGTCCCCTCTATAATCCAATCTCTTCATCTGCCGTGCAGTTTGTATTTGCATGTCTTCATCTTCTCTTTTCCTTCTTACTGGGAATGCATGATATTATCGACACGTCATCGGTATCTGCAGATTATTTCCGCTGATAAAACAAAGCTTTAACTCTGCCTAAATGCTCGATGATTGCCTAAAAAAGCTTGCCGTAATGCTACGCTTGCACCGCGCCTCTTCCGTCAAGCGTGAAGACGGGTGCAAGATGTCTGCAGCACGGCAGCTATTTTCGCTATTTGCAACCGGTCATGCGAGGAGGGGCCAAATCTCATTCATTCAACACTACAAATTTAATCGCCCATCTCGAGAATCTCAAGAAGCCAGTGGGCCACTACGATATGAGTGTGCATGATATCAATTCCACTACAGGGGAGACTTGTCCTGACTTCTCTGCAATTAGGTGGGGAAAAAAACGTGCCGAATACAATGGCATCGCAATCGGCAAAAAGGGTTGGAAAATATCGGCATATGGGATATCGGCAGAAATTCCAATATCGTGCATGCCTACTTCTTACCTGTCAGCTCCGGCCTCACCTCTCAGATCCCCCCCTTTCTTTCCTCTCTCTGTTAAGCGCCTGGTCATGGAAGCTTGGGCCCTGTGTTGTCTGACAGCTGCTGCTGCGTGCCTCTTTTCTCTCTCCCTCCCTCCCTCTCACTCCCCCCTCTCCTCTCCTCTTTTTTAAACACGCGTCCTCATTTCTAAACTATCTATCATGCTGGCAGGGCCAGTGGGGCCTTTAAACTGTGGGATTGGCACTTTCTCAGCTGCTGAGCTGGAAAAGGCGGCTGCTTGCAGACGGAGACACAAGCGGTGGGCCAGGCTGCTGCAGGCGGGAGGAACAGGAGGCAGCCTGTCTGAACGCAGGTGGACTGACGAAACTTCTACACCCTGCGCGCGTGTTTATCTAAAAGTGTGCGCTAATAGAACTCCTGTGGTGACCCAAAGCACTCCTCTTTTTTTTTTTAGATTTTGCTATTGCTTGTGGTAAACAAGAAAAGTTAAAGAGAGTGAAGATGGATTGAAGAAATTAATTAGACAGAAAGTGGATGGGATGAGACGGGACTGTGAAAGAGAGCATGTGGATTCCAGGAGGGCTGTCTGCATCGAGTTGACAAACTCTGTCTCACTTGGGAGTGAGAGGTGTCTGAAAAGATGGGAACTGCTGACAACATCTGCGTGTGTACGTGTGCGTGTGCATCGAGACGCCGCGTTCGACAAACATGAAGAGATAACAATGCGGTGCTGTCAGCGGGTCTTGTCCCTGGCAGGGGGTTGGAAGCGAGCTCGAAGTGTGATTTTCGCAGACGAGCAGAGAACCCGTGATGACGCCTCATATCGATTTGAATTAGAACACGACACGCACACACACACACTTTCGCACGGGGTCCTGGTATTGAATCTCTACACTTACCGGTGATGGCATTCTTCCCGAGAGGACAGGAAGTGTAAACAAAAACAAAAAAGGTGCAGCTCTTATGCACACTCACACATGTGTCAGCATCAGCTTATGATGATACCCCTGCATGCTTTTCCTCCCGATACCCCACCCCACCCTAAAGCACCCCGTTTCACCACCACACAACCACACTGCCTGCATCGCTGGCACCCGAGCAGTCACACCATCGCCTCATCGTCGCAGGCAGAGGTGTGAGGGGATGCAGCAATATGTCCAGGAAGAACACGTACATCCATCCCCGCTACACCTCGCTCTCACAGTCAACAGTTGGCAGGCTCGTGCACTTGGCCGCCCCTGACATTTCCCGGAAGGATAATATTTGACAACAAGAGTAAGAGACACGCTGTCCATGGCAAATTTAGGAACAAAGGGAGGTTGAAATACTTTGTTTCTGGTTTGCCCAAACATTTAACCACTCAGCATAAGCCCAAAACATGTCACCACCTTGCAAGTCTGGCCACAATGTATGACAGAAATATTGAGAACTCATTTAAAAAAACGTTTTCAGGATATCTTAAGCCTCGTTTGCTTTTTGGATTCAGGAATGACTTGAATATTGTGCAGACATGCTGCTGACCTTTTCTGGTCTGTCAGTAGGGGGCGGTCTATCCTCAGCGGTCTAACTACTCTGTGTGTGTTTGTGTGTGTGTTTAGTTAATTTCCCAGCACAGTGGTTGTTTTCTTGTGCTCTAATTGCACCAAGGCACACGGGCCACCTCTTTCTTTGTCTCTCTTTCTCTCAATAACATCTTTCTCAGAGAGGAGAGATCTGTGGGGGTGGGATGATTGTTTTGGAATGATTGTGGCCTTTGCATAATTTTTCTGCTTCTTGTCTGTGCCTCTTTAATTTACCTTGTAAACAACACACAGTAGAAGTCAAATGACTAAATTGCCTGTACAGAGAAAATGTAAATCTCTTTAGAAGTGTTCAACAATCACCTACTGTTGCTGAGGTTTGGAGCCTGAGTTTAACGTGTGACTTTGTTTCCTGGGTGCAGAACAGATACGCTAAGCAGTGAACATGTAGACATTTAGATGCATTTTATTGTATTATCTGCTTCCTGTGATAATTATTGCAGAGAAGGTAGTTGTTGCATTTTCTCTTCTGCGTTTTTATCATGTTCATTAACACGCGATACCCAGCAAATCCCTGGACAGGCTCCAGTATGTGCAGGACTGTGCTTCCCGGGTTCTGACCCGCACCAAGCCCTGGCAACACATCACCCCCAGCCTCATCCAACTTCACTGGCTCTCAGTCAGGTCTCACATCTACTATAAAATCCTCCTTCTCTCACTTAGAAATCCCTCCATGGCCTGGCCCCACGGTACCTTTCTGACCTCCTTCACCCCCTATACCCTGTCCCCGACTCTGCGGTCCTCAGACACAGGCCTGCTCACCGTTCCCCACACCCGCCTGAGGACTTGTAGGGAGAGAGCCTTCAGTGTGGCCGACCCCACCCTATAGAAATGTCTCCCTATTAAGATACGCAACGCAACAACCATTCACTCCTTTGAAAAACTGCTCAAAATCTTCCTTTTCAACGAGATCTACGTTCAATAAGCTCACTTTGTTTTCTTTCCTTGAACTTGTGTTTATTTGATTTTGTTTGTTTGAACTCCCATGTAAAGCGACCTTGGGTTTCTTGAAAGGCGTTAAATCTAAGTTACTATTAGTTATTATTGTAATGTGCTGCTTTGAACCTTCTTTAGAAGAGTGAACGTGTGCTGCTGTCTGCAGAGTTTTGCTCGAACAAATAAGTCTTCAACATCTTTGAATAGTTTCCTCTAAAAATGTTGCATAGGCACTTTTTTCTAGACCGTTACTCTCAACAATTAACAGGAAAGACGGCTAATTATTTCAGAAGTTGTATGTTCATCCCTGGGAGTTAAGGCCATGTCTACACGTACACGGGTGTTTTTCAATTTTCTGTGTTTTGGACTTTCTCCACACACAAACGCTGTTTTAGGTCACTGAAAACGGATCTTTTGTAAAACCGTTTCCACTGAGATGTATGGACGGGGTAAACGGCGCTTTTGGCCCGTGATGTCAGGCTGTGCGCCGTTATCTCCTTTGTGAGGCGGCATAAGATAAAATAGGGGAGATTTACTTCTTACTGCAGCTCACAAAACAGGCAAATTAAATAGAGTACTCAAGTAATAAAAATAGACAAAAAGTACAGGTGTCAATAAAGACAAATATACTGTATGTACAGTTACTCGTCCACTATATTGAGGAGCGGAGGCGTCGGGTTGCACTACTTCCAGCAATAGATTTTTTTCAAACTTTCGATTGGCCGCAATTTTGTTTTTCTTCTTTGCATGACCGGGTTATATGCCGCCTGTTGGCGTGGCATTCTCATGACAGTGTTTTGTTTTTTTTCTTGGACAGGGATTTTTTTATAACCGTGCTCGTGAATGAAGGAGGGAAAAACTGTTACGTGTAGACCAGTGG
This sequence comes from Semicossyphus pulcher, assembly GCF_022749685.1. Taxonomy (NCBI): domain Eukaryota; kingdom Metazoa; phylum Chordata; class Actinopteri; order Labriformes; family Labridae; genus Semicossyphus; species Semicossyphus pulcher. Next base: position 19,140,831 of record NW_027211637.1, read on the forward strand.
TTCCCAACCTGGGCTCTGGACACCCAAAGATCGATGGGGATGCGCAAAGCTTTATCTGCACTGAGATTGTCAAGATTAGATTTGCACACGTTAAATAAAATAATTTAAAAAGCACTTATTTGATAAGCAAAAATATATTTTTTTGGTCCTCATTCAAATATAGTTGCTACTTTGTAGGCCACACCTCTGCAAACTATACTGTAGGCTGTTAAAGATTTGGAATGAATCCCTTTAATGTTTTGGTGTACGTGTGTGCGGGCTAGGGGGGCTCAGCCTTTCTCAGACACAAGCAGGGGGGCCTCCAAGGAAAAAAGGTTGGGAACGACTGGTGTCGACATGGAAACCGTTACTATGTAGTTACTTGATATATCACGTTTTCGTCTTTTACTGACGTCTCCAATAATTCACCTACATAATAACACCTCTAATTATATCATCTTCTATCACTGACCTCTATATAACAGTGAAATATGCTGATGAAAGGAAAGGTTGTGTTTGTGGGCATGTGTGCCACACAGTCTACATATTTATAGTCACCAGGTTGCCAGAGTACCAGGAACTACTTGTTGTGTTAGATCCATGTGTGTGCATTCTTCTAGAAGAGGGAGCTGTGCGAGACATTTCGTGACTCACCCGTCCCGTGTAGTTCATTTGAGTTCACTCACTGGGACTCTGAATCACACAATCACACGGCAAGCATGTTTTTCTGTAGTCAGACATCAGTCATTCGTCTCAGACTTCAATCATATTACCCTTATTGTGATCGTACCACACCTTTATTATGCCTGTATCACAGTGTATTAAGTAGCCTGTAGACACCAGTGTTTATATAAAACATGGTTTACTGATATATCTTCACAAGTGAAGTGCCCTCTTGTATCTATATATAGCTTTCACATATTGTTATGGTAATTATAAGTTGATTCATGCTTACAGGTGACTTAATATTATGATATACATTCTATCATCCTGCACTGTACTCATCTTTTCTGTGACTGTATTTGCGTGTGTGTTTGTGCATACAGGCGTTCCGGCGTGTCCGTTTGGGATCATGCTCGGGAAGAGGTTGACGTGAGACAAGAGTCTGTTAGAAGCATGTTTTAGATTGCCTTCAATTAGCGAGGTCCAGGAGAGACGAAGGGGGAAAGATTGGATATAGATTGGCACTCCACCGGACAAGAGAGACGGCACAAGATTGAGAGCGTACGAGGGAGGGAAAGTGAGGTTAATGACAGTCTGCTAACAGGCAGGTAATCCCTCTTTCCTCTCTCTCTCTCTGTCTCTCTCTTCGGGTATAATCAGTTTCCTCTCCTTTCTCCCAGTAGTCATGATAATTATTATAACAATTAGCTTCCTTTCTCTCTCCTTCTCTGCCACAGTGAACTGTCCCGGCGCTACACTCTGTTCAGTCCCCATCCATCCTCTCCTCGGCCAGGTGTTTCTCTCCATCATCTCATCCTATCACACTCGGTCAGTATCAGTCAATACCTTAACGAGTGTTCGGTCTGAAAAACAGACCTGCGTTAAAAAAATGTCACCGAGACAATGACCAGATCTATAACACAAACTCTTGGATCCTGGAGGAGGAAAAAGCCCCCACGTAAAATAGCCAGTTGTTGGTTTTTACTCTTACACCTCGCTTTAGTTTCCCTTTGAGCTCTTTTTCTTCTACTTTAAAAACTACAAAAGTAAAACATTCAGTTTTTCCTCTGTTCCCTCCGTTTTCCCCGCCCCTCTTCCCTTCTTTATGTGTTTGTTCATGAATTTAAGTTTGCTTCTTTGGCTGCACAGTCCATGAACACATCATTTTAAACTCATGTTCCTGCTTATGTCAATCCATGACCGCTTCCTTTGGATCAGTTTCCCTCCGTCTTTACTTTCTGCCATCTTTCTGTCAAGTAAAATCAAGCTCTCATGTCTGTATACTCCAGTGATTGGTGCAGATTGTTGCATGATGTCACTGTCATACAGAAGTGCTTCTGTCGCTAAACATACATGTTTCCCTACATTGCGTACGGTGTAGCGTCACTCACTGATCCTTACCAGTGATATGTCAGACCATATTAGCTGCACTTTACTTTAAAAAAGTGTCTGTGGACGCTACTGGATCAATTCAAGAGCGACTCAAAAGTTATTTGATTCATAAAACTGCAACGTTTTTACCTCCCGACCAGGGTTTACGTTAGGCGCTATCACGTGCAGTTGTTCGGCAGATAGAGATATCAACGGCCAAAATGTCGTGTTGCCAAGAGAGCCTAAATATAAATGTATATAGCCTTTGCCTCCACTGTTAAAACACGGAGAGATGGACAGGCGGAGACGGACAACGGCACAGTGCGAGCCATCATTTGCATCTCGGTACTCGGTGAGATGCAGTGCTGATGATGAGAGCGCTGCGTGGTTACGGCAGGTTGAAATTCCACGCGGCCTGTGAATCTATCATCCAGGATTTCGGGGAAATCTACTCCGACTGGGCAAAGCTGGCAAAGATTCTCGCTCCAGAACCAGAACTGACGGGTTTTCATTTTTTTAGTCCGAGGTATTTCAGCTTCTTCATGTAGCTTACTGTAAAATAATTTTATTCAAAGTTAATGAAATGCAAAGACACTTTTTAATTCATGTCGAATTCATGTATTAATTATGCACATTTCAAAGCATATGTCCGATAATTTTCCGTTATGGCCGAATTCAAATTGCCCGAATAAAAAAAAAAAGTCTAGCGTAAACTCTACTCCAGACTGAGAAATGTAAAAAACAAACTAGTGACACTGCCCAACTCTTGATTTAGAGAATTAGAGAAGTTGTTGTTATAGGGCGATTGGTCCAGACACAACTTTACCCCACACCGAAATCCATTAATGAACATTGGATGAATAGTACTGAAATTCTGTCCAGACATTCATGGACCCCAGAGGACGCAGCCTGCCCGCTTTGGTGATCCATGCCTTGGCTGCTGTTGGACGGATCCTGTGCAACTTGGTTCAGACATTTGTGGTCTTTGCGAACTCTCATTATCTCTTATTTTTCATTTGGCGCCATAACCAGGTCAGTATTTGAATTGCCTCATGGAGCTGCTTGTTCGGCTGCAGCGTTTGCCTCTTTTGATCAACATATTAAGAGTTTATATTGCTGTTGCGAAACCTTAAAAATGACAGTGACTTATATTTTACCTTGTCATTTCAATCAGTGGCCCTACAAGTTTTAGTGTGGCAATCTGGGTCTTTGACTCCATCATGGCTAAAGGAGGAGGAGTACAAATCTCAGCTTCTGTGTGTTTGTTTTTAACGTTTGTGTGCGTGCGTACATGTGTGTCCAGCGCTGAAGTGTGTAACCAGGCCTGTTAGGTTGAAGCCCAGTGCCGTCAATCATGCAGGGCTGTGGGGTAAGGGGGGGCGAGGGGTTGGTGGTGGTATGCAGATACTACTAGCTGTCAACAGACCACAGGAAAATGGATGCCTGAGAAAGCCATAACTATGATAAATTTACTCCTTCAATTCTGCGAGTAGCCCCCTCCTCTCTCTCTCTCTCTAGCACATTCTGATAGACATGCATGCAGTTCACACACAATACCCCCACCTCCTCTCTCCGAACCCCCCTTACACTATCTCTCCGCGGCCCCCTCTCTTCCACCAGCAGTCTGCGAGCGTGTGACTAATGTATGCGGTAAAGCTGCTCGCTACCATGCCGCTCACCAGCCCACCGCCACCCCGATCGGCCCATCCATCTCTGCGTCCGCGCCGGAGACCGCATTCAAATAAATTTGTCACTGCACGTTTATGAAATATTGATGGTGGGAGAGAGGGAGATGGGGAGTGAAAGGGGTTGGTTAGGGACGGATCAAAAGGTTCGCAGGCCCGTTGAAGGAAGGAAGAGCCAAAGTGGGAACAGGAGGGGTGTCATTTTTGAGCGGAGGCCAGGTGAGGCTTAAATAGAGACATGAAGACTCAGACAAAGGAGGGAGTTCAGTTATATCAGCGGGGTTCGCATACATCCAAACCTCAGACAGCCGGGACATCAGAGGTCAAATAAAAAGCTGTAATTCGTTTTGATTTTCAGAGGTTAGAAACAGCAAACGTTTGGTATTTTGCTCATTAAAAAAATCTAAAAATTAATTAATTCTCAAAGTTGTTTGATACAGAACTTCTTCAAACTTAAGTGTTAATCATCACCTGATAATACGCAAAACCTATTGCCACTTTTTTTATTTAAAACTGTTAACAGTGTGTTTGAGGTGTTATCCTGACAGAAACATTGTTTAACTTTCAATTATTATCAGTTCTCTCAGAACCACAAAAGAAATGTGCTGGTGTGGAGGTAGAAATCTCAGAAGATGATATCTCAAAACCTTAAATTAGGACCACAGCTTTCCACGTGGTTACTTATCACTATCGTTGGTTATTTGGATAAACCGACCCTTGAAGATTAAAGCCCCCCTCCAGTGAGAATCAAGTGTTTAACCTTATGAACATCCATGTGGTGTTTTTTGTTTGCTACAAGACACATCAGGGACAACATGAGCAGTCATCTCCATGGCTGGGCCTGTCTGCTTTTAAACTGCAGTGTACCAAGGACAGGCTGAACAACACGTTTTCAGATTGGCAGGTTTGAGACGTCACAAACCTAAGGAGCCAATCCTGTTAATGGACGGGGTGACGCTATGCATATCATTATGTGTAACCTATGGCAACTACTTCAGTGATGCGCGAGCCAGCTGTAATGTCATCGTAATTTTGGCAAACTCACTACTAACATTAATGTTACTACTACTATGTTGCTACATACATGTTTTTGCAACGGAGTTGGCGGTGGTGAATTCGCATAGTGGGCGGGGCCTATGCAGATTCAGGAATTTTTAATGAGGGAGATGCCTTGAGAGGATTTTTACAAGGTAATTAAAGGTATTTTGCCAAAAAAAACCTCATCAGACACAATTTATTATTTCAAGAGGATTTTATGTCTTAAAACATGACTGGAGCTGCTCTTTAATTGTCTTTGCAAGAGGAGGTTTCAAACCTCCGGTATCAACGAGAATGGACCGTTCTGTTTGTGCAACACAAACCTTGACTTTGTCCCAATTAAAAGTTGAGTAATTGCTCGAGCCGGAAACGCTCTCTATTCCACTCTGGGATCCGACTGAAGGGAACGAGCTGAATGTGAGGCAAGCTAGCACAGAACAACCAGAATCATGTCCACGATGTGTGCTTTTGTGTGAGTTGGCAAGTTGTGGGTGTTTTGTGTGGTACATACCAGAACACAAAGGTCACAAACATCTCATATGGGCAGAGGAATGAGAGGAATTCTTGGACGGTGAACTAATGCACTTTTGTAACGGCAATCTTTGTGCAACTTCTTCATAACTAACTCACACATAACAGAATGGCACAGTTCCTCCTGTATTATGCAAAACCCCCAAATATTGCCTCTAGTCGTCTGTACGGCAAAGTAAGAGATGGTTTGCTGCAGCAGAGTTATTGACTATTGTGATTAGTGTGATTATTGTGTAGTGCCAGTGTGATAAGCTGCTCATTGTCTGCTGTTTGCTCATGATGGAAGGAGGAGAATGGGGAGGCTGTCAACAATATTGACTCATCTCCAGAGATGCATTCCTTCTTTCTCCTGCCTCTCTGGTAAACACATGATCCTTGTTTTCTCTTCCTCCCTCCCTACCAAAACCTACAGTATCTATCGCACTCCCTCCCCCCTCCGCCCGCCTTGCTGTTTTCCATCCATCTGTCTTTCCCTCTGTCCCTGGGCCTATCAACAAGATGAGTCACAGGCCTGTCCGTGTCAGGGGCTAAATGTTTAGTCCTCTGCTTTTTAGCCCTCCAAGCACAAATACACAACGCGAAGCGATCCAAACTGACCAAACATGATGATGCGGGAACTTTCCACCCTCATCGTGAGCAGTCCCGTGCTGTATTTGGTCAGAGATAAACACAGTGTCAACAACACGGACGAGACGTTTTGTGCTTATTGAGGATGTGATGATCCTCAAGGCCACGTGAAGAGATAAGAGCAGTGGGTCACGTGATGGAGCGATCTTTGGCTATCTTGATTCTTCATAAACAGCAGCTTTTGATGAATAGCATCTCACTGCCAATGCTTAAAGTAATATTAAACTATTAAAGGACAGTCTGACAAAGTGAAACTGGTCGCTCTTAGTGAAGGAATACTCGGCTTCAGATGGCTATATGGCGAGTTTAAGCTCATTGTTTAGCTGTGGACACACATCTTTACTTGGTTCAGTCTCAACGCTCTCATTACATCTTTTATGGGATGTCGACAGAGCCATTTACAGCCAAGAAGCTCTAACAGCCCACTGCACACTACCTCCTCATCACCACACAACATTCACACACAGTTAGCAACTAGCTGGTGACCACACTGGAGCATTTAGCTGCAAGAGAGACAGATATTTCCCGTAGGACTGGATTTCTAAACCCTGTAAGTCAGGATGTTACCAGCAGGTCTGGGAGATTTGGAGAACCGAAAAACAAAACAAAGCCCAACAGTCCAGGAACTTCTCTTAGAGCTTTGCTTTACTTTGTTGCAGCATCAAGAGACATCCAAAAAGAGCACAATGACAACACAGAGGAAGCTCTCTGAAGGGGGTCCCCAGCGTACTGACAAAGAGACTGTGTGGATAAATCAATAGCTTTAAATACAGCTGGATGAAACCTTTTCAAACCATCAGAAATCATTTTTTTAGTCTTTAAAATGTACAATAACTGTACAAAATATTCATTAAGTTAGAGGAAGTTGACCTTGGAGAGAACAATGATTAGAAATCAAAGTAACAACTAAACAAATACCGTAACATTCGGTGGATAAGACACACTTTTAATACAGTTCCATCTAAGAAGTGGGCTGCATCCTATATACCAGTGCGACCAGTATACTAGTATAAAATGCAGAGAGGGGTATTTTATCATGTTACAGTATTGTATCCAAAGGATTGTGCTATAATCGAGCTAAAGCTTCGTCGCAGACATGCGACATCATGATCGCAAGTGCAGTCGCCACCCTCTCAGTGTGTACCCACTGAACGCGAACTGAAGCGGCTGAAAATTCACTCCTATTCATTGTGTATTGCAAACAGATGATTCGCTGCTCAAAGATACCTAGCAACACGCATCAGGCTATTGGCGTCACTTTCTAACAGCTTTTCTTCCTCATTCTGTCATATTCGTCCATTTTAGGAAAACGGTGTACAACCTTGTGGGGAGCTGTTTGGATTGAAAAGACTCAATTCACGCCAACAAGTGACCAGCGAGGCTGGGCGGGTGCGAGTGTAGGCGAATTGGTTGCGTGCAGTAGGTCTGCACCGTCATAACAATCAAGAGCTGAGCTCAACTACCGCACTGGTGGCTAGCATGATTGCAAATTTGACATGGTAGGCTTTAACTTGTGTGTTTTGAATGTGTTTCAAATAGTGTTGAAATAACATGTATACATGTTTTTATTAATACATAACTATAGAAAAGCTTTTTCCCTCTGGGATACCCCCAAACAGGCTGCGTCTTATATTCCAGTATGATTTATATTCCAGATTTTACGGTAATGATATACAAAATCACACATTTATAAGTCAACCAAAGTAGATCCTAACATTAGCTGACAACACAGATCACATTTTGGTTTTTGGAGTTTTTTTCACCTGATGACGCTCCCTCACAAGGACCTGGTAGAGACCAAAAACAGAGAAGAAAGAAAAGTCCAAATTTAAAACACAACTCTAGTTTTAAGCTAATGTTGCGCTATAATTGCTGGACATGTTACAATAAATGGACGATAAATTGCAAAGTTTGTAACATTGACTAAAAAAGTTTCATGTGTTAGGGTTGTGCTTCCAACTTTGTTCTTGTTTTTGCACGTTTAAGATGAGTAATACGACGCATTTGGGCTCATTTCTAAATCAGTAATGCTACTAACAAATCGGTACCTTCCGCATTTTGAGAGACGCTGTCGAGACGAGTTTGAACTCTTCTTAGGAAATGTGATATTTTCATGTTGTTATCCCACGAGGAAACTCTGCCTCATGAGTGAAGACAAAAGAATCGGTGGCGAGTTGCTTCAGTTTGGCTCTTTGGACATTCATTATGGGTTTCTTCTGAAGGTTGAGTGTTGAGTCTTTCCGCCTCTGATCTACATCCAGGCCACACACACACACACACACACACCACTTAACTTAAAATTATGTTATTACAGGTTAAGGCCGTTGCATTCAACAAGAGAAATCTTTATCTAGTCTCTAAAGTTTCCTTCTCTTCCTTTAATTCCCCTTAGTTACATATTTGTGTGTGTGGTGTGTCCTCCTGTTTGTGCTTTGCTCATTTCAAGTGATGTCATTCTGGGCGTGCGCACTCACTGTAGAATTGATCGGTGTCAAAGGGTGACAGATCAGGGTGTCTGGCTGGCTGATGTATCCGTGCATATTCCATCTGCGTTTTATTTATTTTACTGTGGAACTCATGGGGAGTGTAAAGTTTAAGGAGCGGGACAGACGTGGCGACGCAATGGTCACTTGTAGCAGGTCATCGCTCTCTATTATTGAGACAAAGCCTCTCTGTCACAACCGAAGTCTTTCTGTCCACTTCTTTATTTATCCCTCCTCCTTTTATTTATCCGTTTCCCCCGCCTTTCCTAGCTGACGCACACGCAGACGTCCCAGAGTCCTCCTTAAATCACTCTTTGACAGAAAGAGGGAAAGAAAGGGGGGATAGAGAGAGAGAGAGAGATAAAGGGGGTAGAGAGACAGATAGGGGAAAAAGAGAGGGATGAGGGTTTGAGCATACATGGAATGAACCTATCAATCCAGGGTGCCTATTATCCCGTGTGAAATGCCTCTCGCTAGCAGACGCCTAGTTAGTGTGCCTGTTCAAAATTAATAAAACGCCAGCCGAGTCTGGGCTGAGACTGCGACAGGCCGGGTTATTGATTAAGTCATGTCACAGGAATGGAAGGCTCTGCCATTAAAAGTACAAATTATGCAGCACGTTTAGCCATGCCTCTTATTCATGTAGGAGACAGGCAAGAGTCACAGGAAGAATGGAAGCCTGCTCCATTTTCTTACACTGTCCAACATGCCCCTCTTTCTTTTGTGTGGACTTTTTTGTTGTATTTAGGATCCTAATAGTGTGAGCCCGCGTGAAAGGAGAAGGTTAGCCTGCCGGAGTCAGAACAAGACAAAGAAAAGGGAGACAAAGACCGATCGCTCTGTCATGTGCAGCAGGACAAAGACGGCTCATGGAGAAGTGTGGAAAACACAGAGACACAGTTAGCCTGGAAGTACTTTTTTTTTTTTTTTTAGGACTCCCCGTGAAAAGAAGCCATTTAATCACGTAACAAATTAAATGATATTATTTTGACACGCAGCCAGATGGCACGGCTCCTCTCGTCTTCAGCGCAAAGACTGATGGAGTAGAGGGGGTGAAACGGGGAGAGGTTGATCTAGACGGAGCCGGCGAGAGAGGTGAAATTAATTTGTCGTGAGTGTGTATGTTGTGAGCTTTCTATGTTAGGTGCTGGGAGTCAGCACTGTGAGAGTAAGTGAGGCTTCAAACAGCAGGCCTCTCGCCTCGTGCTCGTGGCTCTGTGGAAGGAAACGGGCTGATTCCCCCCCTTTTTAAGTGTTTGTGCGTCGAGGTGGTGGAGGGGTTGAGTGCGGGGGGGCAGAGAGAGATTGATAGCAGGGAAATGAGGAGATAGGTGGGGAGTGTCAATAATTTATCGCAAGTGCCTTGTGTCAGAAAGGGCAGAAAGAGCTCTTTCCAGGGATCCTCAGGCCAGCGCGATGCTCGCAGCACAGGCTCTCGTTAACACCACATATATAGACAACCAAAGGTGCATGTAAATGAGCGTTTCCACTCTCACAGATGCTCACGCACAGACACACGCTCGCCACAAAAGACATCCTCACTTCAGTCGACTGGCAGGTCATTAATTTCATGATGCAAAACCCGAACACGGGGATGAAGATGGAGAGGAAAGAAAACACCTTGGTGTGTAACCGTGTGTGTCCTAGACCCAAGCCCCCTTAACAAACCTGTGTTTATGCATTCTTAAGTCTTTTTGTTGTTGTGGTTGTTGTTGCTGTTTCCAAAGCGCACCAAACCGTTGCGTCAACCTTTCAGATCTCACATGGAAGACGGAAGAGAGATTTCCGAGCGTCTTTGTTGTATGATTTATGTCAGATCAAAAGTCAGCAGCGAGGCCTCGTTCCTCTGCGACTCTCAGGTGGACAAATGCAGTCGTTTCCCTGCGAGAGAGGTTTGTAATCTGAGCTGTAACGCATTTGTACGTGTAGGCATCTGTAACAGCTGTAACGAGGATCCAAATCACTGCCGGGATGGGAGAGTCAGTCAGCGGCGACATGATGCTCCCTAATTTTTTTGAGCTCCTTGTGAGTATGCGTACAATGAGTGCAGGGAAGGAGGCATGGAGGAGGGATAATAGAGGAACGTGAGTCCAATTAATCTGTTAATTGGGGCTATTATGGAACAGATGCTGCGGAATAAGAGGAAAATCTCCTTCGCCTGTCTGTCTCTTTGTTTATTTCTACTTTTCCCCCCTCTCTCTCTCTCTCTCCGTTAAAGTACCCTTTGGCAGTCGGTGCCTGTTTTTCCTTTTCCTCTTGGCTAAAGAGCCAGCCGTGGCTAATGGCACAGTGCACGGCAGGCAGAATGCCCCCTTGGCACTGCCCGCTGCAGGAGCAGAGGGCTTTAAGATGGCACAGAGCAGTAAAAATTGTTAGCTGAGTAAAGAGGCTCTGCAGGGAGGGATAGACCGGCTTTACGACCCCGCGCGCGCGCACGGATGTTTAACTTATTGTGGCTTCAGTGACAAACTATGAAATGTGATTAAATATAAGAGTGTCCATTATTTTTGCTTTCCGTGTGTTTGTGTGTTCTTTCACATGCAGTACGTTTCTCCTTGTGACTTTGGGCTGAGTGGTCTTACAGCCCCCCAGACGTGAGGTGGAGGAGGAGGAGGAGGGAGGAGTGTTGGAACGAGGTAGCGACAGAGCGACAGAGGGGTAGAGAAGAGGGGGCGGAGGGTGGGGTGGGGGCGGGTGTGAGAGCTGAATCAGCGGGAAGCTTCGCTAATCGCCGCGGCTCATCTGTTAATGGAGTTAATGAAGAATGGGAGCAAACCAAATGCGCTGAGATGAAAGAAGTTCCACCACGCTGCATAGGCCGCTGCTCTCTGTGTGTCTCTTCCACACAGTCACATAGACACAAACGCAGCCACGCACAAACACCAGCTTCTCTTTCTTTCACATGTACCCTCGCTGTCCCACTCTGTGCGACATTTCCACCACCTATTGACACCAAACACTTTGTTTTTGCACCCCCTCGCACCTACATGCGCATTCTGCTACTTTCCACACTCCCACCCTCACACACACACACTTTCCTCGCCTGTCCTCTTTCCATATGTTTCTTTATTTCGCCTCATAAAGTGTGCAGGCCCCTCTTTAGCCCCACCACATTTCCCTGAGGGGGGTGTGTGTGTGTGTGTGTGCTGCGATGCCACTGTGTTTGCGCAGGAGGTGAAGAGATATTCAGCGACGCCATGCAGACCTCTCACCCAGCTGATGGAGCTGAAGGGTTGACAGGTCCCTGCGGAGGCGCACACACAGCCGCTGCTCACTTGTTACAGGCTCAGTAGCACTTATTAGCAATCTATCAAACACTTGTTATTGACACTGCAGTTATCGCTCAATCATGATGCAATTTTGGATCGCACTCCCGTCAGTCAAACATTCAGTGCATAATTCAGATATTGCCGGAGAGCTCTCTGCTTCTGATTGTTTACAAAGTGCTCTGAACAACATCTTTAAATGGACTGTTGGATTTCTGATTGTATTACATCTATTGAAAACAGTAATTTTGGCAAAGAGTTTTCTTTGATGTGTGGCCTGTTTGATTCAGTTTATGTCTTAGTCTGCACAGGCATCATATGTGGGCAATGATGATTTTACTGGCATGTACAAAGTGAAACCATGTTCAATGGTTAATTCAATAACTTGAAATTGGCATTGTTGAGTTCCAAATAGGCGTATGTAACCTTGTAGCACAAGGGAATCACAAATGAATTCAGGTTGATACCAATATTAATATTTAAGAGTAATGCCACCTATAAAGCTTATTGCAGATATACAGGCACCACTGGATGTGTTATTTAGAAACCGTCCGATTATGGGCGCTGGTTTAGCTCAGTGGGGAGCGCAGGCGGCCAATATACAGAGGCTACAGTCCTCGATCATGGGTGGTATAAAAAGATGGACGGCATGACAGCTCCCTGAAAGTGAAGCCAAAACATTTTGAGCGCCCCCTGCTGACTGGCTGCAGTATAGGTCATACAGCCCGCCTCCTTCATGTTAACAGATGGGACATGAGTCAAACTATAAAATCCAAATACATGCCGAACATGGTTTCTGTCATTGAGGTGAGTTCTTATCATGCTGATTTATGTCCAAGCATTATAATTTCTTTATTATTATTATTTTTTTAAATTGAATTTTATTTTTAATTAGTTATTTGATGCTGTAAAAACGATGATTGACAGCTCTGTTGACAAATACGGCTCCTGCAGCTGAGCAGTTCCGGATTAGCAGAGTAGAGGACGAACGGCGAGAGGAGACGTAACTAAAACAATCACTACAGTCATTCAAGTTTACATATCTGTGACCGTCTGCTTCAGACCAACACAAGAAGCTGCTCTGCTTTAAAATACGCAGACGTGTGTGATCTTTGCTGTTATTCTCGGTAAGTTCAGTGTGTGTTTTGGGTAGAGGAAGTGTCATCAAGGCGTCACCAAGCAAGATGGCAGCGCCAGTCAAGGCGGCTATTTTGGCATCAGTTTTGTACAATGAGGACAGATGGAGACGCATCGTCCGTCTATATATGCATCCATTGTCCTCAACGCAATGACCGCAAGTTCAACTCGCCCTCAGCCCTTTGCTGCATGTCATTCCCCACTCTCTTCTCCCAATATTTCCTGTCTCTCTTCAGCTGTCCGATCTATTAAAGGCAAAATGGCTAAAAAATAATCTTAAAAAGATTTGTCAATGATAGCATGTCTCAGAAGATGTGTCTTGGCCACAGTTCGTGTAAAAAAACAAAAAATATACATCACACTTGGATTTTTTTAAACTCCCAAGTATCGATAACAGTAATGTCCTCAAAGTTTTAGTCAAACTTTATTTGGGGGTCAAGAATCTTACCACAACGGCATGACTTCAAATGAGAGTGCTTCTCTACAAACATACACACATATGTATGTGGCAGTTAGCACATGCTGACAGTATGTGTAGACCCGTTCATGTCCACAGACTAATAAAGTGTTATTTTTGTTGTGTGCATGATAGAAACACAAACATGGTTATCTTAATGAGCTTGCAGCGAAAGATTCGTACAATCTCACACACACACACACACACACACACACACACACGCACACACACACACACACACACACACACAGTCTGCTGGTTAATCAGCTGTGTAAAGTACCATATCTATCTTTCAATTTCCCCCCATTAGGGCAGACGCTGGCTTGATTAGGCCCTTAATCTCCTGAGATTGAGACATTAAAGCATGGGAGTGATGTATTCACACATGCTCACACGGTGTCACACCTAACCAGAGAGAAATCAGCTGCCACTGCCGTGCCATGTTTGTAGCCAAGCTGCTATAACACACCCGCTCTGCACTATAAAGCAGTTTATTTTTAACTGCTTATTATAATGTTTCTATTCTTCATCACCTTTAGACCTCCAGAGTAAACTAAGTCTTACGGTGCAGATGTGTTTCCCACAATTCCTGCTTACATAAGAGTCATTAAGTACGAGGCAGCAGAGGAAGCTGGGGATGGGCCTTCCTGTAATCTCATTGCACACTCGCATACACACATGGATGAAAGTGGCTTGTATGGGAGGTGGGAATTAATCTCTCTTATCCATTGAACCATTGTAGAGTGCTTTCCTTTCCTGTCTGTTTTTTTATTATTTTGCCTGAACCTGGCAAATCTATCGGCTTCTCAAACTTATCATAGACTTTAAAGGATCAGAAATGTTGTGTCACGCGGCCACATATTTGTAGAAGAGCAAAGTTTGGACAGGAGGAGCGTGGTGCAGGGAGGGGCAGGTGTATCGAACAGAAGAGCAAAAATGTCTTGAGGTTCTGGGCCATTTCCTCCAAGGACAATAACCCCCATCTTGTTTAACAACTCACCCGGCAGGGACTATTACGCTCATTTTAATTGGCTCTTGCTTTAATTGCCCAGGTGGAAGGAGGGGGTCGCTTTCCTTCTCCTTATGCTCTTAAAGTTCGCCCTGCCAAATTGAGTTTAAGGCAAGAACTGTGTGCGTTAAAAAAACTATTAAAATAATGTTGCCGTGCTACAAATCTGAACCTGTTAGAATTTCCTCTTCGCTCACTCCTTCGCTCACTTTAAAAATGTGCAGACCTCGATCTGTCTCAGGTGGAGTCACGAAGCGGCAGTTCAATGTTAAACCATCACACATTATGGTCCGAGACAATTACCCTCCTGCTATTAGAACATCACCATCAATGGCCTCCGCACTGTCCTGAACAGCTGGTGGAGATGGAGAGATGGAGATGGGACAGTGAGTTGCTTAATGACAAGGAAACAGCAGTTTGTGGTTGTTTTGGGGGGGTTGAAACGGGAGGAGAGGGGAAAACAGCACACTGACAGGTATTTCCTCTGCTGTAAGAGAGGAGGAATTGAGGCAGTGGAGTAAAGGGACAGGGGGGGATGGGGTGGTCGGTTAAGTGATGCTCTGCTCCACTCTCACGGAGCCCTGCTAGTGATCGCGCTAAATGAACAGCAATTGTACCAATTAATAGTATTGAGTGTTATTCATTAAAGCTGTCAAGGAGCAACCTCCTGCCTTCATTAGGCCTTTCCTACGTCTACATTTATCTCTCTCTCTGCACACGTTCTTTAGTTTAAGGGGTTCTGATACTATTTTACAACCTCTCATTCTCTGCCTTTTTTGGTGTGTCCGAAAGGGACAGGAAAGCGTGTCCCGTCCCTCACCTTCACGCTCCTCAAGCGTATGAGTATAATTCAGGGTCAGGAGGGGTGAGGACATGGGAGATCATGAGAATTCAGAGGGCCTCATATCCGAGTGCAGGGATTCCCCCAGCCTTCTCTGACAATAGGACAGGAAGGAAGGAGTGTGCAGGCTGCAGGAGCGGGGCCAGGCGGTAACGAGGAGACAGGGCAGAGTAACACGTGTGTGGGACGGTGGCGGGCGTAGATGAACAAAAGGAAGAGGAGTGTCTTGCCTTTTAAAATGCAGGGTGTGTGTGCATTGCTTCTATGCATGTCTAAAGGGGCTCGTGCCAGGGTTGTGTTTGGTGCATTATCCAAACCATAGACTGTATAAAAAGATGGACGACATGACAGCTGCCTTAAAAATGAAGCCAAAATATTTCAAGTGCCCCCTGCTGACTGGCTGCAGTATAGCTCATAAAGCCCGCCTCCTCCATGTTAACAGATGGGACATCAGTCAAACTTTAAAATCAAAATACACGCCAAGAACATGTTTTCCATCATTATAGTTCATTCTTATCATGCTGATTTACGTCCAAGTGTTTTTTTCTGACAATTTTAGTTTCCAATATAAAGCATGATTGACAGCTCTGTTGACCAATACGGCTCCTGCAGTCGATCTGTTCTGCTGTTAAACACGCCGACACGTGGGATCTTTGCCGTTCGTTTTCCGCTAAGTAAAGTCTGTGTTTTGGATAGCGGAAGTGGCTACGGCGGCTCCACCCGCCGATCTCTCCTGCGCAGCTCTGGCTCTAAATGACGTCACCATCGTCCGTCATGAGAGCTATTTTCTAACCTGCTCCAGAAGTCCCATGAAAGAATTGTGCGGAGGCATGACTAGAAGCAGACATGGGCAATGGCTTAACATTGAAGTAGTAATATTGACATAGTGGGGAGGTGGATGGAAGTACTTGACTTTAAGTTGAAGAGTTGTTCATGTTTGAAGAGAAGAATCTAAGAAACAAGTTGTTTTAGTTTGTACGTCTCACTGAAGCCTAAATCTTAAACTAAAACCTGTGCGTCTGTGCTATTGTAAAAAAAAAAAAAAAAAAAAGGTTTATGGAAAAGCCATGTTCATCAAGATTTCCCTCAACGTTTTGTTTTGTAAGCTGCCGTCTTCCCACATCTCTCTGACTAAAACTACAGGGAGACTTGAAACCTCCCAGAGGTCTGCTGTTGTTTCCAAAATTGTAATCTCAGTAGTCAGCTCTTGTTGTGACCTTGAGTTTTTCTCCCTAGATCAGGGGTGGGACCCTTAGCTTGATTTCCTCTTGCACTTCAATACTTTCTTTTTTAGAGGGAGTTGGATGATATCATAAGTGTCTGATATCCGTCACGTATTACCGTAGCGTGAGTCATGGTGCAGTTAGAGCGTCAACAGAACATTCTGGCCTTGAGGAGGACGAGCTGCTTGTTCCTCTAAACTGAAAACATGGACGATAGTCTGACCCATAGGTACAGTCAAAGTTTTTATATCTTTATTTACAAGAAAAAAAGACTACAATTACATGTAATGTTGTAATAAGTTCTTAACATGACTTGGCCAAAGCAGTGGCCGAGAACAGGAAGTTCAAGAGATGGCTTTTACTTTCTAACCTCTGGCTTTATCTCCTCTGTTTGAAAGGGGAAAGAAAGGAGGAAATAAAGGAAGGAAGGGGACACAGATAAAGAGTTCTTATCTAAATTGTCTTGGCCCTGACCCTCAACGTCTCATGACTATAGATACTAAATCACTACTGTATCCTCACCTTTGACCCCTGCTTTCCGACCTGCAGATGTGCCTGGCAGCATGAATCAGCCTCAACGGGTAAACCTGGAAATCCTGCAGAATCTGTTACTGTCTTAAGATTTGACTGCAGGGATTAGAACAGTATTACAGTATTATTACCAAAGAAAGTGTGTGTGTGTGTTGTTGTCATAGACTTGTAGAGGATGAGGGCATGTGGAGCTTCCCTGCAGCTGGATCCTGTCTTCAGTGCTTTGCAGAATTATTCTCGCCCCATGACCTTTCACACATTTTGTTTTGCAATCAAGTTATTGCGTAATGCATTTATTCAGGACTAAAAAGTTTGAAGAAAAACCCCATCAAATTACAGTTTTCTATTATTTCAGTCCATTTTCGTGCCACAGTAGCAAAACTTTATTTAGGACATTATAGGGGGGAATTACAGGGTAACTCACGATACGATATAGAACAACTGTAAAAAAACAAATAAGAGATGCTTTTAAACCAAAAGTACCAGGAACTTTTTGTTCCAGGAACTTCTTATCAAGGAACTAAATCGTTCCTGTGGCTTTTCCCCAGTGGCCTAAAGTCACAGGAAGATTATGCAGATCAGGTCAAGGTGATAAACGATCTTGAAGCAAGATGATAACAGTGAGCTTGCAGCTGCAGTCTTGGCGGGTGAAATAAAACGCTGCGAGTACTTGACCAATCAGAAACAATCAGCACTGAAGGCCCCACCCTGAAAGTCCCTGGTTCCTGCTATCAAAAAGCACAGTTCCTAAAAAAATGTCTAGTTTCTGGCGAAAGTTCCTGCTGTCGAGAAGCACAGTTCCTAAAAAGTTTTCTAGTTTATGGCGAAGGTTCCTGCTGTCGAAAAGCACCGTAGGAAAGTCTCCTCTCTTACCTTCTTGACACCGCTGTCCGACATCATCCCGCTGTCTTCGTCTTCGTATTCTTTTCATCCTGCTGTCAACTTCCTCTTCAGCCAATTAATTTCCGTTAACGTTACCCTCATTCAAGTCGTAAGCGCCACCGTGAGGACTCATGAAGTAGTGACACAGTGAGTCAGTTGACAGCTCCTCAGATATTCAGTGTCATCTGTGAACATTTATTTGAATAAACTTTCCTGTTTAATAGGTAACACCGGTGTTGTCAGTAGTTTTTTAACAGATGGGAACATTACCTTGATGGGAGATGCCAGCTTGTCTGGCTGTGTCCAATTAGAGCTAGAGCTGAGTTGATTAACTGATTAGTTGATCACAAGAAAAAGAATCTGTGAATATCTTGTTAATCTATTTTTTTTCTCACATTTGCTGGTTAAAATGTGCTGCATAATGTATTTTGAACTTCTCTAAAGTTGAGCATGAAAACATTTATTGGGCACTTATTGGTAATTCTTATTGCCAGTTTGGGTCTGACCAATACATGGGCATTGACCATGAGCTCAGCTGGCATACAGACATCTGGCTCCAGCCTCCACGACAGCCCATAAACTACTGACCTACCTGGACTTGTCAGCCACGCAAGACAGAGATTTACAGGACGTTAGTATAACCCTGCCATGCCTCACACTCTGAGGCCTTGACGAGAAAGTATGAGAGATAAAGAGGAAGAGTGAGAGGCAGACAAAGATGTACGCCGACGACACACAAACGCACACAGACATGGCGGCAGACACCATGACTTACAGCCCAGCTCCTTTCCTTCTCTCCACTGTTATTATGAAGACCTTCAATCCTTCTCTCCTTTGTCCCCTCTCTCACGGACTCACTGCAGCCCTGTAACTCACAGCGATGTCAAAACAAACACACAGATAAACAGGCGAAAGCAAACACACACTCGCACACACGGATCAGCAGAGACACCAAGCACCCCCTCTTGCTTCCATCCTCCCCTCCGAGTCTGACGTCCCCCACATTGCCACCAATATTTCTCATGAGCTCTCGGCCACCAGCCCTTCATGAATTTTTATTAAACAAAACTCTAAGCAGATTGATTTCACACCGGCTGCTTTATTGCATTTTTATTTAATTCTTTTCTCTCTCTCAGAAGCTCCTCCTTGCCCTTACCTCAGTTTCACCACTCCTTCCTTTCACCTCCTCTTTCCTTCCTGATGCTTATCCTACTTCCTCTCTGTATTTCCTGCCTGTTTTATCTACTCTCTCTCTTTTTTTTTTTTTTTACGCTTTCTCTCTCCCATTCTCTGTCGTCTGCCTCTTTCATTCTCTCCATTTCCTCAAGCCTCATTTTCCTGCCCGTCCTGATTTATGTTCCTGGATTTGTGGCCCTGAGGAGGGCTGTTGTTGGTGGGCTGATGAGCTTTGTTTTGACTTTGTGTGTGTCAGTGTGTGCAAACGCATATCAGTGGTCATTGTTCTGAGCTTGTTAAAATACAGATATGTGACATATATTTCCACTATTTATTCTTTTAGTAATAAGCTGGTTTGTTAGACTTAAGGCTAGACCAGGACGGGGAGTATGGACGTTATTCCTCTTGGCCTTCGTACACTCATCATACTGCACTACAGTTAGTTTTGTTTGTCCAGGTCCAAGTCCAACGTGCCTTCTCTATGAATGCTCGTGCATAACCGACATGCTCCCGTGATAATCAAGGTCTACTTTACAAATCCTGCAAACGATCTTCTCTTTGCAGCATTGAAGGTAAAATGCTCCCAGACTTTTCAGAAGTTTTAGGACGTGATGGTGTGACACCGGGTGCTGCCATTTTTCTATGTTTTGTTTACCTGTCGCCTCCCAGTCGCAACTCTCAGCAGAGATGCTAAGGACGCGGGATGGCTCACCCCTCAGATACTGGGCTCCGGAAAATGATGTTACGTCTGCGCACAGCCTGAAAAACACACATGATGACGCAATTGACTTAAATATTGACAATTAAATTAGTTGGCAACTAATTTCGTCGGCTAATCGTTACACCCCTACTTTGCATATTGTTTTTCTTGCTTAACGTCATTTGCCCCATTTGTCGTTTGGGGGACCAGCTTTTCGTTTCTGTTCCAAGAATTTGACTTCTATTTCTCCCAACCGGTCTCTGTTGTTTTACTCTTCCGCTCTAAACTGCTGCCGCAAGGTCAGCGATCGTGCCGTGACATGCCAGCTCCCCCAAAAGTAAAGCCAAAACATCTCAGTCGCCCACTGGGGGAGTGGCTGTTAGTTTAAGGGAGCGCTTGGTTTGATATGCAGCAGAGTTTTCTACGGGCAGAGCAGGCACTTTAAAAGCCAATATCACCGTCAATCATGTTTATTTAATTGTGGGAAGCCTAAATTGTGACCAGGATTAATATTTGATTAATTGTGCAGCCCCTACTTGAAGCAGATGTCATTAGCCAAATTCTCATTAATGAGGGTGTATTACGCTGTTTCACATTTTAAGACTAAACGTGGGTGAAGTTTCAAATCTGTAGGTAAAAGTATGTTGTAGTAACCCCCAGGCTTCTCAGCTCAGTCTGCAGGCTGCTGTGCATGCCAGGTTTCACACAGTTTTTTCTACACGCTGCACTTTGTGATGTCACAAACAGGATTCAGAGAGCTGGCCAATCAGAAGAAAGCAGGCTTGTAGGGGCGGGGTTTCTTAAAGGGACAGAGCTGACTGAGTGGTTTCAGGCAGATGCTGCCTGCACAGAGCAGCAGTGTGTGAAAAATGTAACTGTAAATTATGCTAAGCTACTCCACAGGTATCGCAGAGTGAAATACGAAGCTTGAAATGATCATAATACCCCCCCTTTAAGAATGTTGCTTCACAATACCTTAAACTTAGTCAATGTATTTTATCTGACCACAGCATGAACCATTACAAACATATCTTCCACTGTGTCTTAGCAAGGTGCTGGGCCCTTTCAA
Source organism: Semicossyphus pulcher (assembly GCF_022749685.1). Taxonomy (NCBI): domain Eukaryota; kingdom Metazoa; phylum Chordata; class Actinopteri; order Labriformes; family Labridae; genus Semicossyphus; species Semicossyphus pulcher. The sequence continues at coordinate 19,161,499 of NW_027211637.1, forward strand.
GCTGCCAGCACAACCTCAGCGCGCCTTACAGTGGAGTGTCTGTACTGGAGGGATGGTCATCATTCCTTTAGAAGCTAATCCCTCATTTGGTGTTTTGATGGAAGTGGTGGAGAGCATTGTCTAGCGTGTCGGCCCAATTACTTCCAAAGCTGTTTAATTGGGTAGGGAGAAAGTGGTGTGAAGGCACATTCAGGATTACAATAATCATAGTCATCAAAACACGAGCATCTGATGATTGATGCACCCTCAAGCCCCTTTTTGAACATGCCCTGCAACCCTGAACGTACCCGGACATTACTGTGAGGAACTGCACTTTGATGGACAATCTCCTGCTTTGTGCTACACGTCAGAGAGGGCAACATTAGATGATGTCTGAAGCAGATTATCCGTTTTTTTCCTGGAGGAAGTTAAGAAATCGCCCAGCACACAAGTTCTTATGTGTCTTTAAATGTCAGATAACTGTGAAATGGACAGCTTGCCTGTACTTACACTATCCGGTTTGAGTGTGCGTGCTTGTACAGTAGTAAGCAGCGGTTGTTCCCAATACAGCCAGAAGTGATGAGGCAGAGTGCGGCTCCTGCTGGGTGTAATGAGGCTCCCTGCAGCGCCACGCTGCCTCACCAGGTCTCCCTCTGTCTCTCTGCCCAGCAGGCTTGTGTTTGCACAGCACCACGCCTCGCCTCGCCACTACACCGCATGTGCACAAACATACACACACACATGTACAATCTCTCCTTAGCTCCCCCTTTTTAAATGTTTTTCTCTTTAATTTTCCCATCTATGTCTCTTACAGAGGCAGAGCATCTCCCCCCCCTTTATTTTGTACTCTCCCCTTGTCTCCACTCCTCATCCCTCCTACCCGTCTGTCCTCAGCCCCTCCTCCTGCTCCTCTCTCCTCTCTCAGCAGGAGTCCTGTGTAATTGGGCTGTTGTCAACAGCACATTAGCCTGGATTAGCAGCGTAGCGACTTCTGGCTGCCGCTGTTGACCCTGCCTAACACAGGCCAAATAAGGTCATGAACGGCAAAAAATGCAGACAGCAGCAGCTCGGCCAAAATCTGCAGCTGTGTGTGTGTGTGTGTGTGTCTGTGTGTCTGTGTGTGTGTGTGTGTGTCTGTGTGTGTGTGTGTGTGTGTGTGTGTGTCTGTGTGAATGAGGGCGTTTGGCTTAAGAATAGATGGAAAGGTAGGTTAAAAAACATGCAAACCACAGACTTCTTTCTGAGGTATATAGAGGTAATAGTCTATCAAACACACACACACATATAATGATTTTTACCTGATAGTTAAGATCTCAGACATTCACACCTCACACATCAGGCTGGCTTCGGTGCAAAGGTTGATGTATGTACATGTGCCGACCATGTGTTACGTGTAAAGACGCCGTGGAGTGACAGGTTATCTCTCTGCACCCTCCTCCCACCCACCCAGTCTACAGCTCCACATGTGTGTTTTGGTTTGCATTCAGGTTAGGGGGGGAGGTGAGCGGCAGTCTTGCCGGTGAGGGTCTTATAAGTGGAGCGAATGTCTAATAGATCAGACGAGACAGCCCTGAGGTGACTGTCTGTCAGGCCGGTCGCTCTCTCAATCGCCCTCACTGCGCGGCGTTATCTCTGTTGTGTCTCCGTGCTGTAGCTGTTTCCCCTCAAACTCGCAGCCTTGAACTACATCGCTGGCCGTGACGTACACGCAGGGGACTCCATGTTTGGCGCCCGATTTGAGCTCTGTTGGCTGTGCTAATGGAAAAATAACACTTTTTCTTGTTCTATTGGTGTAAGGGAAATGTCTGCAGTCAAGGACGTCTCGTCTAATTCTGTCTGTCTCCGTCTTCTTGCTCTCTGTGTCTCAGTAGGCCTCGCATAGCTCCAGATGCGCCACCCCGTCCTTGTCCACCCACCTTTGTTTCTAAAACAGAGCCACTTTTATTGCCGCCCCGAGGCAGATCGAGCTAAGCTAAGAAACCCAAGTGTAAGGATAGGTATGGAAATGAGCCCTCTGTTACAATACTCAACAATATCTCCTGCACTCCCCCCTTATTCTCCTGGAAATAGAGAGAGGGGAGAGGAGAGGAGACGCCGGACGGGCATTGTTCTTCCTGCCCAGTTTTTGTGAGAAATTAATTAATGATGAATGAGTAAGAGAGTTAAGAAAAGGAGATTTTGGATTCTATTGCTGTTAACATAATTACAATTCTCTCTCTTTTTTAAATGAAGGGACGGGGGCCATTTCTCCCGCCTCTCAAATGGGTTTTTATCGTCTTCAATTTGGAACGGAAAAGCTGATAAAAGCCTTTATAATGCTTTAATTTGGCATCGATTTGCATGAATCTCCCTCAGTAATTATCAACTTACCCCTCCCCCTTTGGATGACAGAAACAGTAGATTCTGATAAGAGAAAAAGAGAGGGAGACTGAGAGTGTGTCTGTAAGGGTGGGGGGGGTATCTTCTACTCCCCATCTCCCATTTTTCTATTTCCATATCTCATCCCTCTGTCTTTCATTGGGAGAGGCGTGGAGCGAGTGATGGCAGTGGCAGGGGAGAGGGAACAGAAAAATCCTAAATCAAAGCACTCAATTATAGGGCTGCAGTAATTATGGGAGCCCTTGAATTGAAGTGCTCTCCGAGGAGAGATGGATAGATATATGGATGATGCATGAGGGGCGGGACAGATAGGTAAATAAATGAATATGCCACACAGAAATACAATGTAGCCTCCGGGCCCGGGATGACATAAATACACGTATTAATCGATAGGTCGCAAACCATCCCGATGCAATTAAAAGGGTATTGAGTGGAGTGGGCCACACTTGGGCTTGGGGAGTGGGCTTTGGCAGGGTGTAGTGGGTCGGGGCCCTGACCTGTGGGAGGGTTAATGCCCCCCTGGCCCTCACTAGCCTCTAGCCTGTGTATGCTGTGAAGCTGAGGGTCAGTCCATAAAGGGACTCAAGTCTCTGTGGGGCCCTTTACTGGTCAATAAGCCCGAATGAGTTCTATCAACTACCGCTGTGAAACAACTCCACTGCTGATAATACTACCACCAGAGCCCGGACAGACTTCCTTGTGGGTGTTTATCTTTGTCATGGATGGTTTTCTGTAAGGGAAAATGCTGCTTGCATGCACCTCTTCTCGCTGTTCCTTAAAGGAGCAGTTCGCCCCCCTGGAAAAAGCCACTGTCAGTCAAAGCTGGTGTTCTCTGTAATCGATAAAAGCAATAATATTTGAAATTGGCGCCATAGCTGTGGAGAAAGTTGTACAAACAGCTTGTGGTTTCGCCCATTCTACATTCCTACAACACCCAGTGCATTGGGCCCCTGTCTCTGAAAGGAACGGCCCAGCGAGAGCAGCTGGAGTGTCACGGACTGATTGCTGCAGGCAATGGCTCAGAGCGGTACACAATCCGAAATACGACAAGAATATACCGGTGGATCGTCTAAAAAATCTTTGGGTCTGCAGTCTTGAACGAGACATGACATCGGAGGCGGGCGCCCTAGATTGAGGAAGTGTAGTTTAGCGAGTTCCCTGGCCTCCGCCAGATGACGCGTTTTACATAGTCTGGCGGAGGTTTCCCAGGGCCCACTGTAGAGGCGGATAGCGCCTCCAAAGGCACAGAGCGAAAGTGCATTTTTTCCTACCATAATGACATTAGCTGCCCATAATAGCATGATAGGACTTGAGGTTGAAAATCTGTGAACTGGCCCTTTAAACTTCTGTATTCCTCTGTAACATGCTTCTCACAAGCCCTCTTTAGATATAACCAAAACACATGTGCACATTTAGGTGTCTAAATGTGTGTGTGTGCCAGCTTGCGATTGACAGGCTCCAAATCCATCCTCATATTAGCACATGCAGGAAGTTTGTCATGGGCCCTCTGCTGTGCCAGAGCTCATTTGGTTCTATATGAAATTTATCACAGATGTTCCTCTTCCCTAACCAGGCCTGGCTGCCAGAGACTACAAACAAAAGACTCGTCTCGCACACAGATGAAAACCAAAAAGCAGACAGGCTGCAGTCCTCTGTTTGCAAAGATAACACACCATAGCAAGACGTTTGGATTATATATATGTAGCTCTATATATGTAGTTAGTGCAAAGACAGTGAAAAAAGGGCCTTGCACCTTGAAAATATTAACAACATAGTTGTTAATGTGTGAGTTTGTCAGTCATATGTGTATACATTGTGTGTGGGTTAAAGTCGGTACTAAATGGATAAATGGATGGGACACCGCTGTACCTACAGCACAGTGTTTGGGCCCATGTTGGTGATTAATGTGCTCCTGTCTCGGCTGGCTGTGTCACAGGGAGTGATTCGTTGCGATGAGCGCCACAGCAGCCTGCTGATTTACTGGCTTCCATTTCCACTGGTGTAAAGTCAATCTCTGCGGAAGGTCAGCGGCCCCCGCGTGCACATTAGCGTCTTTTAATCCCCATCCGTCAGGGCAGGCCAGCACCACGCAGGAAGGAGCTGGAACACACACATGAGACTTTGAGGAGAGGGGAGACATGTGGATACGCTCCTCCTCTCCTTGCGTGATCCCTTTACCCTCTTTACATCCTCAGTTCATCCTGACAAACACAGACCTCATCAGTTCACAAGGAAGCACCAGAGCGCTGGTACTCTTTCTAGTAGTCAAGTGACACCATCACAACTCTAATTTTAAACTAATGCATTAATTACTCTACTGTCTGCTATTTAAACAATTTATTCACAGATTAAACTTATAGAAACATTTCAGGAGGATTTAGCCAGTTCAAACTGGGATGGTCATGGATGGCATTTTAACCATTAAGTCATGGGGGCGACCCCAAAAATGTAAAGTAAAAGTTGGCATCTGTTATCTGAACATTTTAAGGCACATGGTACCTTAAAGTAATAATCTCAAAGATTTTCATTTAAATAAATGTCTGTTAAATCACTGATGAAAGCCTTAGCAGTTGCAGAATTACAGACTGGGTGTCTGTGGTGGCATTTGTGAAAAGAATTGCAAGCGGCGCCCAGTTAGTGACGCGTTTTCCATCACCCAATAGTGGTTGGTCTACCAGAGAGGGTAGGCGGAGCCTAGCGGCTGCTTTTCCGGTCTCTGCAAGTGTTGTGAGGAAACAGTAATCTACTATGGCTGAACAAACAAAGAAAAGATCGATGACTACAGATACAACTTCAAAAACAAGTAAAAATCCAAAGAAAAAGAAACAATTTCGACGCTCAGATGAAGGCAAACAGTCTGAAAAGGAAAGCGACCGTCAGCGAGGAAAATCAAGAGTTACAACCGTAACAAAGGGAGCCAACTGTAGATGTCTGGATATCTGGGAAGTGTGCCCCCACAATTACGGTTTATCGCCAAAGGTGCCGCCAACTGATGTTTTGACCCTGATTATCACAAAATGTTTAAAACTTTGTCCTTGCAAATATATTGTAGGTCGTTACGTTGCTGTAACGTGTTGGCAAACAGTTCTTATTTAGACATCCAGCAGAAAAAGAGCACATTGAAATTAATATGGGGTCTGTTTTGTGTCCAGTTTACCCCGTTTTGGTCTGTTTTTGGTAACGACTGAGGAAAACTTCTGACACTTAAGCTGCTTAATGCTTCAATATTGTCAGCAACGAGATGCTGCCTCAAATCAAAATTGGTTGAAAAAGGCTAAAACGGTCTGCTGAGTGGAAAGGTGGAGTCCGGTAATGATAATGAATCAGTTCCTCATTTGGAGCAATACAGTTCACAAGAAAAAAATTCGAATCGAGTCACACCAAAGGATATTCTGTGATTCGGTTTGTGTTTCACTCTCTACCAATACTCAGTAAGTCTGTTCCCCAGCACCTGCACGTCTGTCTCTTACCTCTCTCTGCCAGCCTGTCTGGAGGACATGACGACTGCTAAACACAGACTGATTGATCGTCTGACCAATTGATTGATTGCTGTCTAAGAAGCCTCTTTTTTTTCATCCCAAACTCTTAATGATTAACTCCTTTCTCACTTTTACACGACCACCAACTATAACAGAAACGTCTTTCTCCCGACGCCTCTCGTTATCTTTTTCCATCTCTTTCTCATCCACACAAACGCACGCACTCTCTCCCTCTTCCTGGTCTCTTACTGATTGTCTTCTATAGACCGGCGGGGCTCTCAGTCTGCCTGGCTCCTGAAGGACGAGAGCAGTAGACAGGTAATTTTTTAATCTCCCCTCCATCTCCGTGCCTTTTTACTCCATTCTCTGCTAAAACATTTCATATTCTAATCGGCTCCTCTGCGCGTCACATCCCCCGCAGCACCTCTTAATACCTTTCTATAGATCCATCAAACTCACCAACAATCCACGGAGTTTATTTAATTTTTTCTAGCTATAACATCCTCTTCCTTTTACCTCCATCTCCTCTTTGCCTTCCCCCCGTCTTACCTTCACTCCCCTTCCCTCCCCCTCCTTTTCTTCCCTTCATTCTTTGCCTGGAGGTTAGCGCTAAACGTGCATCATTCAGCGAAAAACAAAAGGAGTGAATTGATTGGGTTATCAGCTGCTGCTCTGGTGGACCCTTTGATCAGAACTGAAAAGCAGCGCTACATGTCAGAATTCTGCTTCTGCAGCTCTTTCCGAGTTTTACAATTACTACACGCCACGGTCACATCCAAAGTTTCCCCTCCCTCTCTCCCCACAGTCTTAGGGTTAGGGCCTGCGGCGATGAGCGGTATCACGGCTCATTCTGCCTGCTCTATTCTCAGCAGGGAGATTGTGTTAGGGAGATATGCTGCTGTGGTGAGCTGGCTGCAGGAGCGCCGGTGCTACTTTTTTAGCCTAGCGCCGGGGATGTTTGACCATCACTGTCGCCCACGCAGGACTCCACATGGTGACCTGCGAGCGTCTTCCTGCTCAGCAGGACAAACAAGTTCATCTCCGGATGAGTTAACCTTGAACCAGGATTGAGCAACATGTCAGTTCATTAATAACTAAGCAGCGCAAGGCGAGGTCATAGGTCGATGCGGAGCAGCTCTGTTCGCCACGTTCTACTTTTCTCAGGCTTTGCAATAACCTTCAAGGTCAACGACAACAATAGAGGAGGGAACATTGTTCTATTTCGACCTGATGAGAGTTAGAAGTTCACACATCAGATTAATGTGTGCTGTATTACGGTAAATGTACATTTGAGGAAACCACTTTAGCAGAACAATGAAAAGGAGCCTCTGGAAAAAAAAAATAGAGGAAGTTCACAGAAAAAATACCCCGAAACACACACATACGTGCACACATACAGAGAGAGGCACGCGTGCGCTAAAACAATACACTCGTTCATTTCTTCTCTCCACAGAGAGCCTCGGGGTCCAGGCTCCTAAACAGTCACCTCGCTTCCTCAGTAATTGGCTGGCTGGTACTTAAGGCCAACAGCTTTTAATAAGCAATAGAGGCAGGAGCCAAACTGACAATAACTGCTGCCCTACATCAATTATTGGATACATATCCATCACTTGCTGACTTATATGTGACCCCAGGCACCTGCCAGCTGAGGTATTGACTGGCCAGCTCTCCCCAGTGCAAGTGACAAGTTCCATTTGCAATCACATTTATTAAACGGCTGTTAGAATGAGTGAAGGTCCGGGCCGGCCCACGTACGCTCCAGCAGCTTACGCTCTTATTAATCTGAAAGCCGCCAAAGAATGGATAAATGTCTGACGTGGATAGATATGAAGAAGTATGTGATGGAATGATTGGAGGGGGGGGGGTTCACACTCTCTGTCCCACCTTGATCTTGAGTGTTGAACTGTTCCCACACAAAGAGAAATGTAGTTTCTCTCTCTGATGTTGCCGACTTAACCCGGGCCACGTTAATGTAAGTGGTGTTACATTATATCTATCTCACTTTATAAGGATATAAGCCCGTGTGTAAGCATGTGGGTTAGAGTTTTCATTTGTGTATAACTGATGGCTCGTTAACGTGAGCAATACCATTATCTTTAATGGCATTTGTAAATCCCTGTTGTTTGTGCAAGTCCAGCAGGACTTCTCGGGGAAATAGCCCTGACAGAAAAACAAGGGTTGGATTCACTGGCCAAGTATCCATCCAAAAATTAACAAGCTGAATGCAGTTCAGTGTCCTCTCAGTAGAACTGCTAGGCTTTAGTGAATCTGCAGTTAATTGAATATTTCGCTCTGGTTCAGTTTTAATAAATACTAGCTCCTGACTTGTTCTTCTCCTTGTAATATAAGTGACGTATCACTTCTGGATTTAATTATTATTTCTATTAGCGCACCTCCTGTGATGGATGTCTGGGATGGGATTATTATTGGTCTTCTCTTATAGAGTTTCTGTAAAGTTAAAGGTATAATAAGTAGGATATTCCTAGAAAAGTAAAATAAAGACTTTTCCAAATATAATATAATATAAATCATCACTTATGGGCCTCTATGTGTGTTGGTGAGTGTGTGTGCAGACCCTTGTGAGCCCCTTTCCTCTGCATCTATTCTGTTGTTTTGCTTTGCACGGGACGTTTTCAGGAGGGGGGCTGTTGTGGTTCCCTGAGCCAATCACAGCGTATAGGTGAGAGTGGGAGTGGTTCAAATTAGCAACTGGGCCCCATTTAGACCGGCGAACATGGCGAAAGAGTGTTGAGAGTTGGACTTCTTTCTGTCGGACAGATAGGTGCCTCAAACCGGGTAGGACAAGCTAACCGGCTGTTGGCATGGTAGCGCAAAGCTAACCGGCGTTTAGCGTGCTAGTAAAATGGTAACCAGTGGTTAGCATGCTAGCGCAAAGGTAACCATGATGCTGTGGAGTGGGGTGCAGCGGGGTGGACGTGTCATTTTTGGCCAATTTTGACAGCACTAGAACATACCCTAACTACCTAACTAACTCTGGTGATACCTCTAGGATTGCAAGATGCAATTTACTTTCGTCACATTCATTAGACCTTCTTCTGTTCATAGCACAAAGCCACCAAATGCATCCAAACAAACAACAAAAAAGAGAGAGGCACTCCTTGCCACTGACACGAGACAAACTGTGGGTCAGGCTGTAGTATCTTTAGTATTGCTTGACACGGAATGATCACAATCAAGGTGTAAAAGTCTTCATTTATCTCGTCATCTGAGGAAAAAAGTGCAAGAAAGAGTCCAGAGAAGGAACATGATGAAGGGCCTGCTGAAAAGGCAGCATCCTCTCTCCCCTCCTCCTTCCCTCAGCCCTCCCTTCACTCCCTGCCCCATTGAATTATGCCTCCCCTAATTGGCTTCAGTGGCGCTTAAAGCAAACAGTTTAAATAAGTAAAAGGCACTTGGATGAGGAAGCAGGGCCTTGCAATTATTGGAACTACATCAGTCAGGGTGCTGCTCTACACGAGGGTTCTTCTCTCCCTCTCTCAGTCTTACTTATTCTCTCCTGCGTGTGGATTTTTTGGTGGCGAGTTAGCAGGATGAAAGAAGGTGTGTGTGTGTCTGTGTGTTTTTGCATGTGACAGACTGAGCTAAGGTAGCGCTGAGCTGGCCTGACGGGGAAGTGATGGGCAGCCCACAGGTACAGGATCCATTATCTAATGACCGTGCCGTTTAATCACGCGTCTCCCTGACATGTTTATAAGGCTGAACTTTGCGGCACTATTAGTGATGGAGACGAGAGAGGGCCGCAGCCCCAGCCTCGGGACCCCCAGGGCAGGCCTGGCCCTTTACCTCCTCTCCCACACCTATTATATGCTAATTACAGCCATTCCTAAACCACGCTTACAAGGAGTTAATTTAGTGGGCCATTACGCCGGTCTATATTTCAGGGTGCTGCGTGTAGGGCCCTTGTGGGGCTTTGGGAGAGGTGTGGAAGGGAGGATGAGAAGCTGGAGGAAATGGGTGAATGGTGCTTTATGTCTCGCAAGGGAAAAGGGAACAGAGAGTGGCAAGTCTACCGACAGTACTATTAGTCTGGCTGGAAGGAAAGAGCTGGCACAGGCACTTCAGGTCAAACACTCAGCGATAGAGGGAGGAATGTGGACTAAAGGAAGGCAAAGCTGTAGCTGACCGTTTAGCTGAGTGTTTTTTCCTTGCCTATACTGGCACCGAGACCTTAAGTTAGATGGTACTGGTCAAAAAAAGATGAAGAAAAACTAACAGCTGCATACTTCTTACCCTGTATTTGAAGGTGATATGATTTCATAAATTCATTCAGAAAATGAATGCCATTGAAACTCCTCTCTCTCCTGTGGCTATATGAACATTGTAGGAATCCTAACCCAAAAACAAGGGCATCACCTAGCAACAAGCAAAGCTAACATTAGCGGCAGACCTGCTCGCTGCTCCTCCCGACACGTTGTCCAATGAAGGGCCGGCGAACAGCGATTTTTAATGTGACGCTATCCACTGTGGCTCTGGCTAACATTCATATGTTCTTTGCTCTCAGTGTTTGCCCCTGCAGCTATAATACATCATGATCAATACATGGTATCCGATCGCTGCATTCGATCCAATCGCATTTTTAAAAGTAGGGCTGAATGATAAACAGTTTAACCATCGCAATAAAAATGTGCGCATGTGAGATAGTTTTTCAGTGAGTGTATTGTATCTCGTCCCAGTGCTGGATAACGCTGTGGCCACATAAACTAATAACTTAAGCGGCTAAACCTGCGTCACACACACAATGTGAGGTTGTCGGCCGACAGGAATTAGGAGACGGTAAGCTTAGGTTTAAAAAGTTACTGCTATCGCGCTTGTCACGCTTATTAATAAGGGTTGGACAAAATATTGATATCGCAATATATCGTCGTCCGAACTGGTGTGTTACAATTATCGTGTCGCTGGCGCCAAATATCGATATTTAATTTCTTTTAAATGTTCCGCTGTAAACAGATCACCCTGACAATTTTAATCACCGCATCATTGTTTATCTCAAGTTGTTCAGATTTCGAAATCTGTGAAACTTACACTGTTTTGTTTTAAGAAAATAGACTTAAAAATTTAATTGCATATATGTACATTACACTAATTTATGTGGTAAAATTTCCTGTATGTTTTTATATAGCAACATACCAAATATCACAGAACAAAAAGATGTCACAATGTTAGTATTTTTTAAAAATTGTGCAGCCCTTTTTAAAGGGGCCTTGAACCATATTAGGAGTTAGCTTAAAGCTAATTTTCATCAGCAGTCCCTTGGCTAATAGTTTAAATATAAATCTGTAAAGACTCTTGTTCAATCTATGAAAGTTATAGTCCCATATAACAAACAGCATTGGAATAAAGGCCATTCAATTAGACATCGATACTTTTATATGCAACTTTGGAGTTTTGTAATATTGATAAAAGATGGCCAAACTCTAGTCAGGAGCATATACCCAGAGATCACACATGTTTTATTCATGTATTCTGAACACTTTCAGTCACTTTTACATTCCTACTTTCTCAGATTACTATGAGGAATGGCTGCTGGCAGATTTTCTCAGAGCAGGAGGGATAAAAACACGCACGGGGGGATATGAAGTACGCGGGAGCTGGGGAGGCAGGGAGCAATGGGGACATGAAATCAAAAGGCGAAAGTGGTAGCTAAGAAATCTTGGGGGACGGAGGGCCCAGTGGAGTGGCAGAGAGGAGCAAAGGGAGTGTAGTGTGGGGTGGGGGAAGCAGAAGGAGGGAGTCAGATAAATGTGATAGCAGAGACAGAGCGGTGATAGAAAAGCAGGTCTCTGCTCTGGGGGGTAATTAAAAGGGTTTCCTCTTATCTCTGTTAGTGACACTCGGGCACAACATCCCATGTTCTTGGGACACACGTACATGTGTACTTCCCACACACACTGAAAGCTTGTGTCACTATCTGTCCCTATGTCTGTGGGCATGAGAAGATAGCTGTGTGTGTGTGTCTTTATTTGAGGCGATGCTGTGCTGTGGCTCTACCTCCAGGAGGCTATAACTCCATCACCTCCCCGTCTATCGACTCCCTCTAAGGGGGATCAATACTGGAATGATGGCCCTCCTATGTCTTCCCCATCCATCCGCTGGGCCATTGAGTGTATGTTAATGTTATGAATTATCGAGAGAACAGTTACTATTGATTGGCTGAGGATTATTGGTGGGCTGCGTAGCGGGACGGGGAGGGGCGAGGCGAGGCTGGGGGAATGGCGGGCTGGGAGGGAAGGACAGGTCAAAATCCTGCAGGAAGGTTTAAGTATCTACTAAGACTCCTGACCCCTAAAGAGCCCAGGTCAGAGGTGGCCTGGAGGGCAAGGCTGACTGTTTCAACCCCCACCCATATTCCAACACTGACCCTGTTCAGAGCTCTCTCTGTTGTTCCATTTTCCCAGTCTCTCTTTCTTCCTCTGCCCAACACTTGCAGTTTCCTGATCCTAGCGTGGCTCACCGTGTGATTGTTTACAATAGCATGCATTAGTCAGATATGAGACACAGATACCTGAGACGGATTATTTATGTTAAGGGCAGGGTCTTTAAGTCTTGGAAACAGACAGGTTGTCCTTTATTATTCAGGAATAGCGTTCTCTCTCTTTGTCTTTCCGCTCCTCTGAACGGTGCATGACTTGGAGAGGGGGGAGATTAGAGCCTGTACACCTGATACTGTCAAAACACAGACCTCCGCCCCTCTTGGAAGCATATAAACACTCTGACATACATTCTCTCTCACACCAAGAATCATACCTGCAAACAGTTACAATCTCCAGTTTGTATGCTTTGGAGTTCTCACAGAGCCCAGGGGAGAGAGAAAAAAGACTTTCCCAGGCGAAAGCGGAGCTTATTCAGCTCAGGGAAATCCTGCACACCGAGAGAAGTAGTGCCACTGTGGTCTGGGAAGAGAGGAACTGTTATTCCACAGGTGGCCATCACATGCGGTTTCATAATAAGTCCACTCAAAAGGTAAAAGTGTTGCATTATATGACAAACAGCCCGTCTATGCGGCCTCAAAGTAGGTTCATTCCCTGATAAGTGTACTATAGCACCGCTATGATGCATGTCTTTTCCTATGTGTGCGGCAAACACTATAACTGCCACATTGTGATATACTGTAGCATGCTGTATTTAGCCCATTCAATAGAGCACAAGTACAAGAGGAAACATTGTGCTTGCCAACAGCTCTTTATTGTCTCGCAAAATTGTGCAGGTCTTAAAACGAGCTGCTGAGCAGTCACATCAGAGAAGCAGGATGCAACCAGCTAAACATCATATATATGATAGCTTTAGGAATGGCGATATAAATGCACCTTATGTGGAACAACATTCTTGCATTTAAAACATGTTAATAAGTTTTCCTCCAGCAATTTGTCAGCTGTTAGAGGCCTTGCAATCAGGCCTTTGTTGAGACTTTTCAAAGTAAGAGGAGCAAATATCCCAAAACCAAAGGAAGAAATATGATTGTACAGTTTTTTATGACACAATGGATATTTGTATTCAATATAGGACACGAAACACTCAGCAATCTTAATACATTAAGAAGGGGCGCTAGTTAAGCTCAGCGGTTAAATCGGCAGCCTATGTACCTACAGATTGTAGACTGTGGCCTCCAGTCTTTCGATGCAGCGGCCCAGGGTTCGACTCCCACCCTCGGCCTCTTGTGTCATCCCTCATTCTCTCGTCCCCTGTTTACAACACTGTCCTCTCCAAAAATGAAGGCATGGAAGGGCAAAAATATATATATATATATATATATATTAAAGTAATAATCTCAGGGATTTTCATTTAAATAAGTCACTATCTATCGCTGAATGAGGTAACACAATGGTGATTGAGCCTATGGCCCACTGATGAAAGCCTTTGCATCTGCAGTATTATGGACGCATTTTCCATCACCCAGGAGTGGTTGGTCTGCCAGAGAGGGTAGGCGGAGCTAAGCGGCTGCTTTTCCGGTCTCTGCTAGTGTTGAGATTAAACAGTAATCTGCTTGATGACTACAGATACAACTTACAAAATAAGTGAAAATCCAAAGAAAAAGAAACAAATTCGATGTTCAGATGAAGGCAAACGGTCTAAAAAGGAAAGTGATCGTCAGCGAGGAAAATCAAGAGTTACAACCGGAGCCAACGCATGCAACTCTGTCTAGATATCTGGGAAGTGTAGTCCCGCAATTACCGTTTATTGCCATAGGTGCCGCCAAAGAAGACGAAACTGAATCTTCGAGATTACAACTTTAAGAAGGGGAGTCAGTTTAGCTCAGCTGTTAGCGGCCCATGTACAGAGGCAGGATCGACTCCCACCCTCAGCACCCTGCCGTGTGTCATCCCCATTCTCTCGTCCCCTGTTTACAACACTATCCACTGTCCTCTCTAAAAATATAGGCATGAAAGGGCAAAACGGTAGAGCAGGTATGAAAAAAATGTGCTCTTGGAGTACATATCCTTCCATGTCAATTGATATGTTTTATTTTGAGATAATTGTAACAATGCAGAACATGCTTAGTGGGACTGCTGTGTGAAATATGAGACTGTCGTACACAAAGTGTCCAAGGACGTGGATTGGATTGGACTTGGATTGAATTCATATTGAAGCAAATGAAGGCTGATGTAGAGTCTTGATAATGTGCTCATTGCCTGCTCCTCTGCAGCATAATGTTTCAAACCCACATTCCCAAAGGTTTCATTCAGTCACCAGTCTGCACACTAAAGCTTTTTTCATCACAGCAAGACGGTCCAGCCAGTGACACATAATCAAGCAGCAGCCTGAGGTTATAAAACTGGCATTCACCCTTAAGTGTTTTAAGATGAGGGATCTGTGAAGGCCACGAGGCAGGTCGAAAGTAAACAACACAAATTTTACATTTAACGTCACATTTTCCCAAACTAATTTCATTTTCACCCATTTTTCTTGCGTTTTATTAGAAAAAAAGTATCACAGTTGTTTTAGGAAATGACAAACCGTGATATTAAGATAGAATAACATGAAAGGCATATAGAATAAATGAAAAATACTAATACATGACGGTGTCTGAGGCGTTTATGTCTAAAGCAGTCCCTGCTTTAGAGTGTTCTCCATTCGGAGCCTATAGACATTTACTGGCAATTGATCCTGTGTCTAAGTGTTAGTCATAAATTAACACCCCTCTGCTCTCCACCTACGCCTGACTGTATTCTCATCTGGCCCATCCAATCACTGGGCTCCACAGCACACACACACACACACACACACACACACACACACACACACACACACACACACACACACACACACACACACACACACACAGACACACTCACACACATAGAGCCTGACCTAAGCTATGACTCATTAAGCTTCAGTTATACTCTGATCTTTTTGACTCAGCGGGGAAAGTTTATGTAATAATGTAGTTCAAAGAGAAACCTATGACTGTATACAATTCTAAACAGGTGTGATGCTGGTAATGGAGATGATGATGCTGCTGATGCTGGCATCCACTCCAACTGTGATGTGTACAACAAGAGGGAGTCGGAGTAAGAATATGTCAAAGGGTGTTTAAGTTAAAGTCCTTAAAACAATGCCCTCAGAGTGGACGAGAGCCCGGGGGACAGATGAATAAATAAAACAGCATTGATCTCTCCTAATAGCAAAGGCCCAGTCCCAGGCATGTGCCGGGCCGGGGGGCAGTGTGTAAAGAACCTTCCCAGGGTCGGTTAACTCGGTCACAGGGTAGGAGAAAACACGGCCCTCCCACCCCACCTGTTCCTGGAAAGAGATCACTGCACAGTGCCACCAATATTTACAATGAATATTTAAAGAGGCCTCCTGATTACTGTGTCAGAGCCGTAAGAGGGAAAGCATGAGTAAATCGGTGCCTGTAATGAGCCCACATTGGATTGGTATGTTGGTGTTTACTGACATGAGAGGAGAAGGATGTGGTGTCTTTTTATTTGGAGTATTCTTTTTTTATATCAACATTCATCACAAAATAGAAATGCTGTATGCAAAATCCTGCAAATGCATTACGTGAGACAAAACCTCACTTAAAAAGCACATGTTCACATGAAAGTGGATTCCATTCAAAATTGATAAAATATCAGAGCTACGAGGACAATCGCGCTGCAACGGCCCAAATGGTTTCCATTCGCTGAAACCGGCTGCTAATTCATAAACAATGCCTATTAAAAAACACATGCAAAAGTTCAAAATAAACTGCAAAAGGCTGAAACAAATGAATTAACATCAAACACGCTGCAAATACAGAAATGATGGAAAGAGCCCAACACCAGGCAGAGTCATCGTAACGTAGCCTACCGCTAGCTGCACGGCTAATGCCAGGTAGCTAACAGAAGCTACATTCAGCAGTGGTTACTTTAGCAAAGCGTTCTGTTATTAGGGAGGCGTGATTTCTTTGCTGATGTTATAAAGTTGTGTTTTTGCACAGTGGTACATGCACGACAGAAACACTCCACTCCAGCAGCGTCTCTTATTACAAACCTGTTACACAGAGCGCCCCCTACAGGCCTGGAGCACTTCCGTTGTGGTGACTGGATTTGCAGCGTTTTTCCTGTTACACGTGTATTTGCAGCGTCTTCAATGTTAATGCATTTGTTTCGGCCTTTTGCAGCACGTTTTATTCATTCGCAGCGTGTTTCCGTCGTTGCATTTGTTTTGGACTTTTGTTTTTTAATTGGCATCATTTCTGAATTTGCGGCCTTTGCAGTGCGATTGACCTCGTCGGCCACCATAATTATGTGGTTAGTTGATTGACCAAAAAAAAAAACCCTCAACTAAAAAATTGTAGTTATTTTTCAAGTAAAAATGCCAAACATTTTCTGGTACTGGCTCCTCAAACCTGAGATTTTTTGCTTTCCTTAGTTTTTGCATCATTATGACGTTAATATATTTTGGCTTTGGACTGATATCTGGACAAAAAGAGCAATTTATACACTATGACTTTACTCTACAATAGTGTAATAGCGTTCTGCACTAATCATTACTCACACCACCATACCTGACCTGGTCTTCATCTACATAAGATGCACACGAAAGATCTAAAGAGAACACAGCTCAAAAGAGATTTACTCCCCCAATTTTTAATTAATCTCTTGTTTGTCATCTAATCTCATTTTAAAATCGGTGACCAGTGAAAAAATAAGAACATCAGAGCTAAGAGTCTAAGAAAAATGCTACAAAACAAGAGAAATGTGGGAACAGGCCACGTTTAGTTCATTACATTTCCAATAAAACGTAACTAACCAGTGAATAACAGCAAACCAGTCTTTTAATAAGTTCATAAATAGTGAGCCAGCGGAGACAGGGGTTCAACAGGGGGCTCCTAAATAAAAGTTGCCACGTGCAAGGGCATATATCAGGATGTGGCTATAAAGCCTGCCCTTTAGGGTGGGGAGTAGTGGGAGTAGTTGACTCCTGTCTGCTGATAGGGAGCCCTATATCACTCAGTCCCCGGCCCTGCCAGTCTCACACACACGCTCACACACTCACACCCTCGTAAATGTCACCTGTTAATCTGGCCTCAAGTGCTGCTCAGTGCACTCACCCATCAACAACCTGAGCTTTCCACAGTGATGCTCCGAGGCATCGGGCGCTTCGACTGAAAGGGAGAGGGTGAAAGAAACATACTGTGTATAGACACACACTGATACTGTAGATACAATACTCATGCATAAGCACATCAGCACAGAAAACACACTTTAAAGTTAACATTCACCAACACAAGGCAGCAGGTCAACAAAGCAGGCTGTCTTTGACATTTTGGCGACTGAAATGAGACGGTGTGATCTATGGAGGATTTCCTGTTTGTCTCACCAGCTGTTCCCTTGCATCACCAAACGCCGCTCCTGTCGCCTAGCAACAGGTAGCTAATGTCGCGTAACTTAACCGGTTATTTTAAAGATAATTAATTTCGAGGCCCATTTCGTTATTTTTAACATTTGTTTCGCTGGCTGTTCAACTGACTTGAAGTCAAAACTTTTACATTTAAAAGCGTATTCCTCGACCGTTTAAGAGTCCACCATCTTGTTTGAATCGGTGCGCAATGAATCTCGGGATATGTTGGGTCCAAAGATTGCATCCTGGGAAAAGGAGGACGCATTTGAAGGAGCCTTTGAAATGGGACAGCCTTCGACACGCCACTGTGATGCAATCAAATACGGCCTTTAAAGGATGCGACCCCTGAATTGGGACACAACTATAATGATGATGGTAAATACGGAGTCAGGAAACAGTATCTGGTAGCTATAAATAACATAGACATGTCCAAGGGTATGAAAGTGAACATGCACAGTCAAAAAACAGAGCTCCAATCCAGTCGCTGAGTGATACTGGCCAGCACAAGGCTTATAGAAGAGCAACACTCATATCTGCTTTGCGCCTCACCTTCTTAAACTCAGCCTTACATCCACTGAAAGCCACATGAAAATAGATTTCTACTTTCCAAAGCAATTTTATATTATTGTATTATTATATTGTTAGTTTGGAGTTCTAATGACAAATTTTCCCTGAAAACTTCCAGTGCAGACCAAAAGCGATGCTGCAGTGTTAATGCAAGTTCAACATGTGGGAGTATTGAACCAAGGCCGACGCTGTAATGCCAGGTTTGCTTTGTTATCACATCTGAGAGCAAAACGACTGATAATCTTTTGGTTACTTCTTGTAATGATAAAAAAGACTTCATGGTCATGCAATGTAATTCTTAATATGGTTCCTTTTGGCGATCCAATTAAGCTTCAAATATGAACATACAGTACATATGATATTGCAATTAGATGCATGATTATATAAGGACAAACTTTGGCCATAAGTTTGATATTTTGTCTTTGATTGACAGGTATCAATCAGCATTTTAATATTTTACTTGTGTTAGAATTTATGCTTCACCACACACACAGCTGTCGAAAAGTAACTGAGTCTGATTCAAATGATACTTATGTGTTCTTGTTTGTGTGTTGGGAAGTGGATGGGTGGTTTAGTCGAGGGTCTACATGTTGAGGACCCTCTCGAACGTGCATACAGATATCCAGTCTCCGTACGTACACGTGTGCATGTTTGTGTGTGTGTGTGTGGTGATGTGGCTGCAGGACTGCTGTGAAGCAGCCCTTGTCTCATTAGCATGTCAATTGACTCCATCTGCTTTGCACATGAAAGGGCCAGGATGTGTAGGAGGACAGGAGAAAGAAAGAGCGAGGGATGTGGAGGGGGGGGGGGGGGGCTGAGGACGGCTGTGTATTTATCTCCACCTTGTAGGAATTTGTATCGTACACTGAGTGCACTTATTAAGGATCACAGCGTGGTGCTCTCTCTCTCGCTCTCTTACACACAGACACACACGCTCAGCTACGCTCACTATGGACGGACTGACAGAAGCAGGACACGTGCATTCACTTTGATGCATGCAGTTGTCCACACTATGTTAAACCTAGTTTATTATATTGCAGTGTTTGCTGGGAAAAATCCAGATGTGCTGTTTGTGGCAAAGTAGAACAATAACACCATGATGTAAAAGATATCATCAACATATGTGAGTTCATGCTCTGCCTTATGTTCTCCATGTTTCATAACTGTAACACACACCAGTGCTCACACTTCTCTCTCTCTCCCATGTGCGACTTCACGGCGATGATGATTCCCAAAGCCAGGTTTAAGAGTACAAACTATATCCAACTGTTGTGAAGTAAACACACATAAACAAACACATGCAGAAATGTACAGACAGCAAACAAGCTGCTGAGAGGAGGAGGGAGGGAGGGAGGGTGATGAAATGAAAGAGGGAGAGGGTGAGAAACAGAGTCCTGAGGGGAGGGCAAACAGGAGGTCTGTTTTTGCCTGACGAGCAGATCACACACACCGTAACTGCTCTCTCGTTCTGTCTGCACCTGTTACACAAACATGGGTGCTGTCAGCCTTCTTTTTTTCCCATGTTTGTTTACAGTTAGCGCCTTCACAAGCACTTAAGTAGCCAAGTTATTGTCCGTTGTGGAATGTAGGTAACTGACCATCACCTGTAGTTATTTGCGATGTGTGCGGTACTGTCGGCTCTATACGGTTGGAATCTGTTAGGAATTCAGAAATGTTTGAACATAAATTGTCTAGTTATGCAATAACAGAACTTGTTCGTGGATGTGTTCTTCCACCATGTTGGAAATCAAAAGCATTAAAACACTTACATAACGGCCACACTCATAGTCTTAAAGGGCCAGTTCACCGATTTTCCACCTCAGGCCTATCATGCTATTATGGGCAGCTAATGTCATTATGGTAGAAAAAAAAGCACTTTCACTGTGTGCCTTTGGAGGACGCTATCCGCCTCTCCAATGGGCCCTGGAAAACCTCCACCAGACTACATAAAACACATCTGGCGGAGCCAGGGAGCTCGCTAAACTACACTTCCTCAATCTAGGACGCCCGCCTCTGATGTCATGTCACGTTCAAAATTGTCAGGTTTGAAATGTTGACTGCAGACCTGACGATTTTTTAGACGATCCACCGGTATATTCTCGTCGTATTTCGGATTCTGTACCGCTCTGAGCCATCGCCTGCAGCGATCAATGTCCTTGACTGAAAAGCAGTAGTATTTCACTCCGGTGTCTCTCGCTGGGCTGTTCCTTTCAAAGGGAGGGGCGCAATGCATGCTGGGTGTTGTTGGAATGTAGAATAGGTGAAACCGCGAGCTTTCTCCGCAGCTATGGCACAAATTTCAAATATTATTGCTTCTATCGATTACAAAGAACTGTTTACAGAGACTTCATGCAGACCTTTTCCTGCCAGGGTGATGACGTTTATATATCATGCGACCGGTGCGAAACCGGAAGAATGACACATAACAGGATGAATAAAAACATCCGAGGTTGAAGAAGAAGGATCATTTACAAGACGACAGCAGCAAAGATGTCTGCAAATTGGAGAGATGAAAAAATTCAGGAGCTTCTTTGAGAGCCAATGACACAATCGTTTGCTGGTCATGTCCAGTTCCATGAGACTTTGCTCATGAGGCAAACCTTGCTTACTTCCTCCAGCAGCTGGCCCATCACGGCATGAGGTGGCAGTAAATACAGGATAGCTATGTTCAACTATTCAGCATGCAGTTGGTGCAATTACTCTTACACTACAAAGCCAGTGGAGGCCAACATCATAACAAAATTCCCAAAGAACTACTTGAACGGATCAGCATTAAATAATGCAATATAAAAGAATGATGGCATTACAACTCTACTGAAACTTCCCAGTCTCTCCAGGATTAATCTCATCAATCCAGTCCACCAGTGTCTCACGTCCCAGGGAGATTCAGCCATGGAGGAGCGGTGGCACACTGGCCCCAATACATCAGGGACCCAGACCCAGGATGAGCCCTCTTATCCACGTCCACGTGGACTCCCAGCAGTCTGCAGAGAGCTGCTGCATCCAGCCTTCTGTGGGACTGGGGCAGGCTAGAGGGTGAAAGAGGCAATTAGAGAGCGTTAGAGGCAGAGGGGGGAAGAAGGGTGGGACAACAGGGATGTGAGATGCAGGGATTTACTTCCTAACTGGGAATGAAGGGATGGGTAAAGAGAGAGCATGTGACAGGTTGCACTGGACAAAAACGCACCAACATCAAAGACCATTTTTTTAAATCATCATTTTCCTGCTTCCCTTTGCTTTTTTTTTTATCCGTGTGTCTTCTTTTGATTCTTCTCTTCCCATACTTTTTCTTTCTCTTTCACTTTTTTTCCCTCTGAATCGGTCTAATTTCTGGATGATTCATTATTTCTCTTAAAGCGGTGACAAATTAGAAAAGTGGAAATCCCCTGTTCTGCGTGAAAAAGTTTTAAGTATGGCTACAACTACAGATGTTTGTTGTCTGATACGTCAATTTAATTCTTTTGATTAAGTAATTAAATGTCTGAAAAATGTGCCCGTCAGATGTTCAGGGAGTCCAATTGCTCATTCACATTGCTCATTTTGTCTGACAACAAAAGCAAAGCCCTCCTTATTTTGCATACCCTCGCAAATCCGTTTATATGTATACGTCTGTGTGCATACATGCAGACAGATGGACCGAGAGACACAAACTAGCGCCTGCCCTCCATTCATCCGTTTGCCCGCTGTTTTGTTTGGTAACTGTGGCGCTCTCGCGGTTTGCCGTGGGTAACTGCCAGGTGGAGGAGTAAATTTGATGTCGGGTTTTCTGCTTTTTGGCCAGGGGCAAAATGATGCCAAGTCAAACGAGGCTGCAGCTGTCTGCAGACACTCGAGGTGTGGGAATATGTGCTGATACACGCAGGAGCCAGACAAACAGCTGATTCCCTAAACCGATATAAACACCACAAATGTAAACATGGTACATAGTGCGTTAGATCAAGCAGATAATCGTTGAGCCTCTGTGTGCTGTGTTTGAGCGCACGTCTGCGTGTGGGTGCGTGTCAGCGCGGGGGTTAATTATTTGGACAAGATGAGCATGTGTGGGTGTAGTTTAAAGAGAGCAGCAAACTCATCGAGCCCAAATCAGAAACACATGAATGCATCGTAGCTTCTGAGCGCTAAAGCGGCGACTCATTTATCATCTGAAAATAGAACTGTATCGCCAGTTTGAGGAAAGGATGAAGCACTGCAGGGTGATTCACTGGAGACAGTCACATCGGGACCACTCACCTTTTACTCATGGCGTGTTTACATTGTCAGCCTCACACTCATCCGTTGTTACACAAAGGCAAATTTCACACACAAAATTTGATTTGACACGAAGGAGTTTGTCTCCCTGCTTGTGTGTGTGCGCTCTCAGCCTGGAGTGTAACCACACATGCTTGTTAGACTGAAGTCTTAGTCCAGGTGCAGAAAGCTGCTTCCTGGCCCGAGCTGCGGCTCTGCCTGGAAAGCCGCTGTCTCCCCTTAAGTGGGAGCTTTGATTGGACCGACAAACTCATACATGCTGGTCTGAGTTGGCGGGAGGCAGCTGGCGAAGCTGTGTGTTGTTTTTCCTGGTCTGGTTTGGTACAGGCTGGCTTGGTTTGCTCAGTACCAGCCTGATGTGACCACATCAGTGGTGCTTTCAGGCCGTACAGAGGAAATGAACAGATAGAACTGAGTCAGCAGCACTTCGTTCTGGTTATGATCTTCTGAAAACGCACACACACTATTCTTTCTCTTACATAGCGTACTGTATGGGCTTACTCATATACAGATGCTCTACTCATGCAGGCTCGGTGTGTGTGTGTGTGTGTGTGCCTCTACAGAATACACACTCAGCAGAACCTTCCTCTCCTCTCTCTCTCTCCCTCGCTCTCTTGTCTTTGATGTTGCTCGCACTCTGAAAAGGACACCATGCCAGTCAAGTAAGTTCTCAGGCACCATGCTGGAGTCATCAGTCCTCCGACTCAGCAGCAGATCTCACTCACGCAGGTGTGGGATCTGCTGACCCGGCTGTCCGCCCCGTCCCAGCGGACCTGCAGGCTATGACCTAATGGTCATCTGATCTTCCCACCGCCACCGCCGCCATCGCTCTCCTCCTCCTCCCTCCCTTTTCCCTGTGTTTCTCCTCTCCGCCCCTCCCTCTCTCTCTCTCTCTTTTTTCTCACTCTATGAGCTCTGGTGTCTGGCTCGATGCGACCAGAATAGTCATGATGATGTCATCGGCGTGAGTCAACAGGTAGGTGCTGCAGCGTCCAGCTGAGTCGGCGGTCTCCGTCCACTGGCAGGATGGGAAGCAGGACCATGTGACCACGGCTTAAGCCATCACATCTGTGTTTCAGCGAGCAGCAGGCCGGCCTGTGTCAGCACATCTTGATTTGACTTTCACTGTGAAAAACAGACGATCCTCGCGTTAAACGTGCGTTAAGTTGCTGATGGAGCTTCAGTTGCAGCTGAAGGTTACTGTGTTTTTGTTTCTCTCTCTTTGGGGTCTTTCCAAGTCGAACATTCCAGTAAACGAATGTAAGAGCTGTGGTAGCTGTGTTGTAATTCTCAGTGTCACAAACACTGCTGATAGTGTGCGTGTGTGTGTGTGAAAGAGAAATAGTTATGAAAGGTGGAGCTACAGGGAGGGTTGTGTGCGTGTGTGTGTGTGTGTGTGTGTACATTGACGGGGGTCTTTTTGCCTTACCCATGAATGTGGACAAAAACATGTTACACCACTCCGAATTTCCCCTCTGCGGTGGCACTTTCCATAAACAAACTTTATTTTTCAGCACCCAGTCAAAACATCCACCACAATTCAGAGAACATTCCAAATAGCCCCCGGCCATGTCCGAGACGAGGAGGCGATAATTCAGTGTTATTGTATAGTTTTTGTGGTGTATTTCACAGCGTAACGATATTTCACTCCAAATTTAACATGAGACAGAGTAATAGGCTTTTAAAAGAGTGCTCAAATAAGTAGTGGAACATGTAGTAAGATTTGTTTCGGTTTTCTAAATTGACACAGAAAAGTGTCCTCATGGTTACGAGCCTCAGAGGCCTCAGTGACACACGGAGATGATTCATAGGAAACATGATTCAACCGTAACATCTGGTTCGCTTCTTTAAATCTGAGGTGCTTGATCTACATGTTTCAAGCTTTCCCGTCACTGTTTTTCGTCTGCTGAAAATGTTCTCACCTCAATGTTTTCTGAACATCTTGATAGGCTGAACCAGATTCTGACATCTCGGTGACATCAGGATGAACTTTTAAGGTCGACAACAAGTGCAGCCTAATGTTTTTCGCATGTGGAGGTTGAGCCGGAGGAGTAAGTGTGAGAAATGTGATCCTCTCTGGGGTCGCAGTTTGTTTGTTCAGTTTGCACTCTTCTCCCTCCCTCTCTCTCTCTCTCTCTCTCTCTCTCTCTCTCTCTCTCTCTCTCTCTCTCTCTCTCTCTCTCTCTCTCTCTCTCGTCTTTGCTTTCCAGTATAACTTAGCAATTAGTTGTCTTCTTCCCCCCTTCTGTCTCGTAGCATCTCTCCTCCCTCTCTTCCTCCCCCTCCCCACTAACACTATTAGTACCTCCAGAAGTGTTTCTCATTATGCTCATGATCTGCCCATATGGCTGCGCACTATTTGTGTGTCTATGTGACTTTGTTTGTGCGCACTGTGTGAAAAGATCCACAAGAGTGCTTTAAAGGCGCACGCATATACACACTTCAATCACTCAATAACACACACACACACTTAGTACTTGAGCCGGTTATTTCTGGGAGATCACAGAGCTTGTGCTCGTTTTGTTGTGGTCTTTTTATTCGCCTGCTGGTGCATGTCCATAATACACACATATGATGTGTGTCTGTGTGTCTACAGCTGTGCTGTGTGGGCTTCGCCTCACAACGGGAGGTTTTTCAGCTGCTGCCCGCTCCCTCGGGTCAGAAACCCTTACACACACTGGCATGTGCACACAAACACACACAGGAGCCGGGGTTTGACCCGCTGTCTCTAGATAAATACACTTGAGACCTCTTAGTCTGTGTCAAAGCGATGTTGTGGTTGAAAAAGGCCGTAAAAAAATCTGTTATAGTGTTGAATCAGAGCTGTAGATTATTTAGATCCCAGCTGTTGTTGGGCGAGAGGCGGGGTACACCCCGGACTAACCGCAAGTCAATCACAGGGCTGACGCATATACCCCTTTCCCACCAAAATGTAGTTAATTGACGCAGGTTTTTTAGACCTGGGAAGACCCGCTAATAAATGCCGATTGTCTCTTTTCCCATTGCCAGTGGAGTGTACTCCTTTCACTCTCTTTTCTGCTGCGTCAACATCTCACGTCACAAACGCGCCAGAGACGGGTTTAGTAAACAATAATGCGCACAAAGAACTTACTTTATACTCTTTGGTAAGCAGTATAGGGGCTAGTGAAGATGTCACGGTGGTTAGGTCTTTATTGTATCTATTACTCATTCAGTCTGTCGAGTGCTGCTCGGACGGAGACGGGCGGAATTTGTTGCTGTGCGCGTCATAGCATCGCGCCGGCAAGGGGGCGTTGATTAGCGTGTCGACCCAGGTTTTGTGTTCCCATCAATGCCGATTGGAGCCGAGTCGATAAATAGCCCTGTCTACTGCAGAGTCATTTGACCCGGGTCTGAAGGCCGATTCCCACTAAACAAAAAAGCTGTGTTTTATCAGGTTTTTTGACCAGTGGGAAAGTGGCTTTAGGGACAGACAACCTATCACGCTCACACTCGCACCTATGGGCAATTTAGAGTCACCAGTGAACCTAACAAGCTTGTCTTTGGACCGCATGCAAGGGGAGAACATGCTAACCCCACACAGAAAGGCCCACAACGTCCGAACCCGGATTCGAACTGGGAACCTTCTAGCTTTGAGGCGACAGCGCTAACCACTGCAGCCCTCGCATAACGGAGAACATGAAATTCAATCCATCTGTTAGTTTATTAATTCTCAACGATAGTCTTAAGTTACTTTATTACTTTATCAGAGAACTTTCCAGAGAACTTTCAACAACAGTTTTATTTCATGTTAAAACCTTTCAAGATCCCACTTGGTGAAGGAAATTGTCTTCTTATTCCGTCACTCCATCGTCCGTCGTCTCTCTCAATCATCTCAATGCAGATCAGTGCCACCCTACATCCCTCCCTTTCTACCTCCCTCTCACAATATCTCGTGCCATTACCTGGGACTGTATATTTTTTTATGTCCGGGTGACACACAGAGGCACATAAAGCACATATGAGCACATACACACCGCGCTGCAACACAATAACCTCAGGCCGCTGGTTATTAGAAAATCACCCAAACCTGTCGTCCCCGCAGTCATGGAAGAAAGGGGGGAAGATTTCCCAGCTATATTAAAGGAGAGGTAGTAGCCTCTGTCCCAGCTTCCCTTCATCTCTCTCCCGTTTATTCTAATCACACCGCGGCTGTCTCCTCTCCCGCCTTTATTTTGCTCTATTTTTCCATCTCTTTGTTTTGTTTTTCGCCTGACAGTGACTGGGTCTCTCCTGCCCCAGGGGAACAGAGTTATGAGCCCGATGTCCTTTCATAGTCAATTGTATAATGTGTTGTGTGTGCGCGCGTGTGTGTGTGTGAGACAGCATGAAGGGTGGGAGATGCTTGAGAGAAAGTCTGTGCATGAGCGTGTGTGCGCGTCACTGACAGTTAGTCGCCCACTGAATGCTCATACGGCAGCGTGGGTGCGTGTTGTTTACAGATCGTGTCCTTCGCTGTGGCATTTTTGGTCGGGTTCTTCCAGGATGCTGCTATCATGCTGGCCCTCCTCTCTCTCCTGTCACACACAACAGGAAGTGCTGTTATGATATGTGCAGCACAGCGCCTCCTCTATTGTCCCATCTTCCCCTTAGAGGCCTTTATAACACAGTGTACAACGCAAGCACTTAACGTCCTATCACAGTAGTTCTCTAACGACATCTGGTACCCTGCGTTCTGAGTGTGTTATCAGTATGTGTTTTCGTTAGGTGTTTGTCAGTCGTTGCTGTGAACCATCTCAGATAAGAGCGATGCACCCGTGATGCCTGAGGGCTGAATGTTCTCGTATGTTTCTCCAAACAAAACCTCCCCGTGTCACGTTCTGTCAGGGAAGTTCAAGGGAGGCCGACTCCGTATCTCCCCCCTCAGATTCAGGCCCCCTCTCCCGGGCTGCCCCCTTCACCTGCTCCATGAGCGGGAAGCCAACGGTCTGCGGGTTTTGTTTGGGCTTCGAGGCGCTATATTCGGACCTCCTAATCTCGCTCACTCTTTGGGAGTACAGAGGACAAGAATTAGAGCTACCAGGATGAGTGGACAGAGAGTTATACTGGGAAATGGTCAGTCATCGTTCTGACATGTGTTTACATTGTGGGCAACTTCATTTTAGTCACAAGTTTCTTAAGAAATAGGTACTTTCCCATGTAGCTGTTTCTGGCATCAGGTAATATATCACAGGGTGGTGCGTGTGTGCGGTAGGTCTTTAAAAGCTCTTGCATTTTGAATAATTAAAGTCAACACTGGTCTTAAAGGTGGTAAAACCTTGTTTTAGAGTCTTACATCATTGGACGTGTTAAACTGCTGCTTTTTAAAGCGTGAAATGTTCCGCTTAAAGAAGCTCTCCATCGAGGACCTGTGTCTGTATTTTGTTTTTTACCTAATGCCGGGCCCAAACTAAAAGACTTTTCAAATCTCAACAGATGTTGAAAATGTGCCCCATACATGACCATATATAATCATAGATTTAACCGTTTTGCTCCTATAGCGCGTGGAGAGCAATGATGACACCAAAGCAGCACACCACGCACCAACAGATTCCATTCTCGAACATCCAGAGTCCCGATTCTCAAAACTGGAAATCTCGCAAATCTCTCGCGCTCAAACGCAGCCGACGACGGGCAGGAAGAATTGCCGATGATAGTCTTTAGACTTTTTACTGAAAATTCAGGAAGAAAAAAAAAGAACAAAGTGTGGATGAAGCGGTGGAGACGGCGTGAACATGGGCTTTACATGTGACTTTATACTCCCCGTTTACTCTTGTCGTCATGGCTGCGGCTTTTGTGCTTCCTTCTTGGTCAGCTTGCCTCCCCATTGGCTGTTGTTTCGTTCCATGTGACAATCCACAGAGTGCGTGCCTGGCTGTCATCCGGGTGCCCGCCACACAGCAGGATAACGGAATCGTAAATATTGAACATGTTTAATATTTACGATTTGAAATTGGTGCGGTTACTACGGCCTTCCGAGCAGATTGGGGGAAGTGAAATCACTGTTAACATCCCTCACACCACAGGAACACCTGGCAAGATCATCTTTAGAAGCAAAGAAAATCGGGACTTTGCTTACGTTTGTCCGAAGGGGGGAATCGGGCCCAAAATTGTCCCGATTATCTTGTAGCGTGTACCCCTTCTTAGCTAGTAAAGAAGCAAAGACATCCAACATTAGTAAACATGGAATTTAACCAACAGAAATCGATCAAATGCTTCTTTATTAGTGGGAACAAAAACCCTCAAACACATCTGTTCGCATAGACCGCTGACTGTATCACCTGGTCAAATTCACAGTGCATAAATGACTAGCGCTTGCTCTTCTTTACCGCCCTTGAAGAGGATTTTATTATCAGCTGTGTGAATGAATGCGGGATCACCCAGGAGATGTGAGAGGAGAGAAGCTGGCGAGGGTCACTGGTGTAATGTGGACTTAACAGTGTTGTTTATAATGGGGGTTTATCACGAAGGATCCATGTGTTTGATATAGAGTAGTTAGTACTGTTGATCGCACCTGCAGTGCTGAATCACAGCAGCATCTGAGGGAGTTTTATTACAGATCAGAAAGTACCCCACTTCTTTTGATCCAGGGGAAAACATTATGTAATTATTAACGTTTTGACTCATGTGTTATTTACTACCTTTTGTGTAACTTTCTTTGATAGTCACAATTAAAGCATAAGCCTGCTTTACGTTTGGTTCCCATCATGGTGCTTTGAGCCCCACGCAGGGTGCTGCATCCTGGCTGTGGCTGAGCAGCGCTCTCCTTAGCTGGGCAGGGCGCTTCTGGAAAGTCCCTGGCTGAGGATGGGGCTGGCAGGCTGGGGGGGGCTGGAGTCCTGGAATCGTGCATGTTTTCCTGGATCAGGAAGGAGGATGTGGTAGACAGAAGACACCCCTCAGCTCACCCTTTTTGAAAAAGCTCCATCACCCCCTACCACACACACACACACACACCCACACACTACCTCACCCCAGAGCAAGAGGTAAAAGAGTGGGGGAAAATTGCTCTTCCAGTAAAAGGACATCATGAGGATGAGGGGAAATAGAATAAGTTGTGGGGGAGTGGGAGGTGCATAAAAAAAGCCCCAAAACAAAAATTATAGGAGCAGTGGCTGTAATGACAGAGAGTTAATTTCTGCAGGTTAGTTTACACGACACATCGCTTGTCGTGCAGAACGAGCAACTGAGATGTGTGTATGTGCTGCCTGTATATGTGTGAGTGTGTTTTTTGTATAGGGTTATGTGTTGGCAAAGACACGAGCACAAACGGTAGTCCATCTGGGCCGTCCTGCCTCTTAACCCAGTGTCTGGCTGCCATTTGTCACACATGCACGAGAAGCGACACACACACACACATAGAGAATCAACTGGCGTATAACCACATTACACACACTCCGAACACAAGTATGGTCCAGATTATCCTCTGTGAACACAAACTACTGATATTTATAGCCCAATAGATTTATTTTTCTCACGAGATGGAGAATAACTAAGTGTGTGTGTGAATCTGACAGTTTTTTGTTCTTCTTGTTGTTGAGTGACTCACATTCTTTTTGCCTGCCAAAGTCCCCCCCGTGCATTGTTTGTTTCTCATTCATATTTTCTCATTTTTTCCACTTGTGCCGTGCGTGCACACGTAGCCCCGTCAGTCGTACTATACGCGCGCGTGTCGAGGGCTCAGCTGTACGGCCCGCTCAGGTTTCACCTTGGCACCAGCGCTCTCACCCTGGCAGCAGATTCCGCACACTGCACGCTGCCAACTCTCTACTGCTTTCCACACCACCTGTAACATATGCTCACTTCTAACGAGGGTAAATACAGTTTCCAAGACTGTATGGGCCACAAAATATCATATATCCCTCTGCTGCAGTGAAATTTACTGAAAATTCCATATCCATATTGTTTCTAGTAATTCCATGAGACGCAGAGACAGCCCACGTTTTACTGGGGCCTCTGGTCTATTAACATTGTTGTGTCTCCAAGAGTAATTGCTTGGAATTCTAATACGGCTACGGACAAGTTATTATTGTTATTATGGATCAATCTGTTAATAATTGTTTAGATCAAATCTATATAGTTCTATAAATAATCTTATATAATATAGCCTTATAATAGCCTTGTTTTGTCTGACCAACAGTCCAAAGCCTGAAAGGTTTTCAAAAAAGAAAAGCAGAAAATCCTGAAATTAAAAAAGTTGATTGGGTTTAAATTTGTTTGACAAGTGACTTTAAAAGTAACTCTTCCGATTTTACACATCAAAGTCTGTTTACAGGTCTTGGGGAGTGCTACTGCACATGCAAAGAGAGTTATATTAAGACTTTTGTAGCTTCAAAAGGAGAAATGTTATCAAGTGCTGACTACAAAGGCTGCGTTTAGACCTCTGTAGCCTGTCCTCACCTCTGACTTAGGCTAGCAGCTCAGGGCTACTAGCATACTAGCGTAGCACAAACAAATGTACAGCCCTGTAAACATTGTGTTTCCACCACATCGCCTAACGAAGCTTTGCCGTTACAACGCCTTTGCCATTCTACATTAAACCAACCAACGCAATTGTAAAGCCGCCCCAGTGTGTTTTTCCAACGTGTAAACAAGCAGCGCTAGCTGTCGCTGTTACGCCTCTGTTACTCTACCGCCAATGCTGGCTTAGATGGAACGACTTCGCCCCACCATTCCGCCTCCATGCGTTTTACATTATGGATGAGGTGTAACAGTCCCGCCATGAACTGGCTATGTAAAAGGGGCTTATGACTGAACTGTTGGTGGTTGATTTGCATTATGGGTAATGTAGGTGCCAGATTTTAACTAGGAGAAAAGAAAATGCATGCATTTGATTCAAATATTATTGTGATATTACTTGTAGCTATCACAAGGCACAGATTGCAGTACAGATGTATAATTATGTTTCTTAAAAACAGAATGCCAACAGATGCTCTGTGTCATAGCAGCTGCAAAAACCTATTTAAGCTATTATCCACTGTATGCATCAGTTTGTAAGAGACAATGAAGAAAGTTAGATATTCCCTGAATAAAAGAGAGGTCAAGGGGGGCAGACAGATGGAGGCCCAGTGGTGAAGGCGACACTGCCTCCTCGAGAGTCTCCTCATGTGGGCACAACCTTGGCCCCCTCTCTGCCCCTCTTCTCCTACCCGCTTCACCACGCCCAGAGGGGCACCGCGGCATCCTACAGGCTGGCAGCTGTTTTTGGGAGCCGTCCCCTCCTTCACCCCGCTTCTCCTCAGCACACACCTGAGGGAGGAGCACAGGGATCACACCCCCATCTTGAACTTGTCTTCTGTGCCATCACTAAAGCTACATTAAACTGTGTAGCAATAAAGGACAAGCTCCCGCTGCACAGTACAAACACTGCAATGCATATAGCAAAGGGCATGGAGGACAAAAGCTTTCTTGCCTGTGGGAGTCTGTGTGTAAAGTGTGTGTGTGTGTGTGTGTGTGTGTGTGTGCATGAGCATACAGTATGTGCAAATGCATACGAGCCTAAAACAGCGGAAATAACTATAGGCCTGTTTCTACTATGTCGATACTTTAGATCCGATCCGTGGTCCTGCACTAGCGTCTCCGACCTCCCACCATGCACCTCTCACCACGCTGCACTCACAGAATAAATAATATTCACAGCCAAGTGTAAGAAAGTCTGGGCTTCACCCAAACTGTGGCCTCGCTCAGCCAGCTGTGGGAGGCCGGGGCATCAGGGTGTGGGGTGGTGAGTGTTAGCGTGCGTGTGGTTGCTGGTGTCTATGAGCGATGGCTGCTTGTGTGTGTGGGTGTGTGAATGCAATGGAAATGAATGTGATTTTTATATCTATATATATGTGTGTGTGTGTGTGGCTGGATGGGGACTGTGAGCTGAATAGCTGAATGACCCCAGTGATATGTATGTGTTTTGTTATGGTGAAGGTGGTGGGGTGAAATCCCCTGACCCTCAGTGTTGTGTTACAGTAGGTGACCTCCTTACCAGTGCACTGACTGTACGACTCTGTGGTACTGGATACAGATTTTTATGAAAACATTTCTTGATTCTTTATATTTCCTGTGTGTGTTTTAGCCATTCTGTGGCGCAACTAATTACAGTGTCGGTCATTCCACCCCTTTGATCTAGACTGAAATGTCTCAACGACACTTGTATGGATTGCCATGACCTTTTGTGCAGACATCCATTGTCACCAGAGGATGAGGCCTACCATCTTTGGTGATCCTGTCAGTTTTCCTCTGGTGTTATCAAGTCAGTTTTTGTATTTAGTTTTGTGTTGATGAAAACACTTATTTATACTATAACAAAATGCAGCCAGTACCAAACATATTTATTCTATAGTGATAAGTTGATTACCTGATGAGTTGATGGACAAAAAACATAGTGCCAAAATATTTTGGTAATCAACGAAGTCACCTTTAAACTGAAAACACTTTGACCAACGATGACCTTACATCCGCAGCGGTTGTGCTCACAGGGTGATGACCCATTCCGATAAACAACAGGTTGCCAAAGACCCTCATTTTTAGACCAACCCCCCAGCCAATTATCACATTCACATCTCCACTTATGCTGACATTTTAGTCTCACTGCTGCTTGCAACTCTTTTGACTCATTTCCACTGCATGTTAGGGAACGACTCGACTCTACTGGAAAAGTTGTGGTTAGTTCCTGGTACCTGGTATTGTTTTTAGGACTGGATACGATATACTTCATTAATCCCCGAGGGGAAATTCGATCTTTTCACTCTGTTTTTACAAACATGCTACACACACGCAGGCCCGAAATACAGACATTCACAAACAGGATCCCATTGACGTGCGTTAATGGAGAGATGTCAGAGTGAGGGGCCTGCACACACCCTGAGCCGTGGGGGATTCGGTGCCTTGCTCAAGGACACCTTGACGGAGCCCAGGAAAGGAATTGGCACCTCTCCAGCGACCAGCCCCAATTCTATTCTTGGTCCATTGGACTTAAACCGGCCTGCCTCCGGGTCCCAAGCCAAGTCCCTACAGACTAAGCTAATGTCTACCACCGTTTTTTGGTGACACCTCCGCCAAGGTTCCAAGCTAGTTTAGCCGATACTTAAAAGTAATCATGGCGGCCCCCTGAAATACACCCTAGTAGAATTCACATTTTCAATACCTAACTTAATGAATGTACCTTTTTAATGTAGTTTATTTGGTTATGTAAAGTTCCCACCTGTGTTTGCAATGAAGACGCACACACAGGAGATAAATGGCTGTTTCACAGGGCATTGCTGTAACGCTAAGCTGAGAACTCCACCTGCAGTTAGCAGGTACGTTGTTCAGTGGAAAATCAAGGAGAGAGATTACAAGAAAAAATGTTAAGAGAGGTAAAACCTTGCTTTGTAGGAAAACTGCATTGACCTATCATTCGTATACCACATGAAAAATGCTGCATTTTTCCCATTAACTTTAAAAAATGGCACCCAGTCACACATTTGTATGGTATAGACTTTTCTTAAACCCCTTTAATTTGATTTTACTTTGTTTCTAAAGTCAAGCAGATGGTCTAAACTCTCTGTGTTTCTCTATGCGTTGCTTTTCCAGGGCAAACTGCCCGCTTTATCCCCAGGCTTGAATTGAGCCTCCCCGGGGACAGTCGCAATGCCATCAGGCCTACTTATACCTCTGATTATGCTGTTCGATTGTGTTAATATAATGACCAACACTGTACACGGCTCTTAAATTATGTTTTCCCGGCCTTACACTATAGGTATGCAAGACAAAGTTTATTACGTCTCCTGCAGATCGATAGAAACGCAGATTTATAAATACAGATTAGCATAGAGAATAACAATTAAGAGGACGAGGGGATCGATATCACTCACCAAAATAAGTTGGCTTCAGACAAAGCCTCTCTGGGGATTTCCAGCCAGCTTAGCCTCTGACTCACGGCTGGGAGCAACAACAGTTACCCCAGGGGAGGGCAGGCTGAGAGGTGTACAGGATGGGATTGTGAGGAGGAGGAATTAAGAGTTAGATTTTTGAGTGGAAGAGTTGGGGAAAAAAGGGACGGAGGCTGATGGCACGAATAAAGGAAGGGATGAGGGAGAAAAGCAAGGATGTAAAGGATTAGCAAGGATGATAAAAAAAACACACAGAGGGGAAGTGAGGAGATAGAATTAGAAAGGATAAGAAAGGAAAGATTTGAAAAGGAAAACGGAAGCCTGAGATGATGGAAAGGATTGGACAAGAGAAAAGAGGAGCGGGCATGGAGGGAGAGGGTGCTCGGTGGGGAAGTGGGGTGCTAATTCAGAGAATGGATGTGAATAGCAGCCAAGGCATTTTTGTATTAACATAATTAACAGATGGTGTAAGTGATTAGGTTACATACGATTCAGGAAGCCAGGGTTGTTAGCTGAGTGTTAAGGCTGCACATTCTGTCAGCCGGGGAATAAAAAAAATACAGATTGGAAAAGAACAATGTCAGTGGAGGGAATTAAATCAACAACACCTACACACATCTAAACACGCAACTGTTAGGGGAGAAATGGGGGTACACTCCGTATGCAAAGATACACACATAATAAGCTCATTGACACACGCACTAGTCCAATTCCAGACTTAAAATGCATTGTTTCAGGTTTTTTTAGTGCACCGGCGAGGGACATAAAGGCGTTTTATGAGCCGTGGCCCACTTTCAAAGCTTTGTCTGCTATAAACGCAGCTTTGATATGAGAATAGTGACACGCTGCTGGGAGAAGCCTCTTTGTGACTCAGTAAAATATAAAAATAGTCCCGTTGGCTCGCTAATGTGAACACGGTGATGCCTTTTGTTCTGCATGCTATTGTCCATATAGGCAGAAGTGTGTGCGTGTGTGTGTGTGTGTGTGAGAGAGAGATTCCACCTGCCGTGTTTATGCGTTTTGTATCTGCTTTGTATTATTGCTTCGGTCTGGCCTGTTGAGTTGCTTATACAGCACTGTTCCCACCAGTCGTGATTCTGCCTTTCACCTGTTTGATATTATATCGCATTACTCACTCGCCGCCATGTGAACGTGTCTGTCTGTGTTTGTGTCTGTCTGCGTCCCCCGTCTGTCTATCTCGTCTGCCAATTGGTTTGTTTTTCCTGTACACTAACGGCAGCGAGTTGACTCGCCTGATAAGTCTGCGCACCATGTGAACAGACACGCAGACTATACAGTGGAAACAAACAATTTGCCTTGAGGCCATAGGTACGTGTGCACATGTGTCCATCCGTTTGTGTGTGTGTTTGCGTGGTGTCTGTGTCTTCAAAGCAATCTGGTTTTAATGACTGTGGGATATTGTCCAGCATGTAATTCAGACAGGCAGGAATGTGTTTGTGTGTGCGTGTGTGTGTGTGTAGGTGCATTTGGGAGTTGGTCTGCATCCAGCTGGTCTTAAGAGTGTCTTCGTCCAGCATGGACTGGCGTGAGTGTGACCGGCCCTCTGGTGGTTTGCAAATCAATCACAGGTCCTCAGGCTCAGACCAAACCTCTGACAGTGACTAGCAGTTTCCTGGAACAGTCCGCTCCCCTGAAATAACCCCACATGTTTTCAATGACTTCTGCTCTGTCATCAGGCAAGTTGGCGTGTGACGATTCTGGGTGAATCCGTCCGCCCGGGGCTGCTTGGACAATGAAATAGGTCATTCAGTCTCTTTGTCTTTTCTTTTGGCTACATGTTGATGTTTTCGCTATAAACTGGTGGTGTAAGAGGCTCATTAGTGGTTCATGGAGAGATCCTTGCTGGAGATTTAGTTCGAATGTGGCGCCAACATCGGGCACCGCTACCAACTTGTAGTCTCAACCTCAGCCTGATTGTGTTACTGCTGTATCTTGTCCTCAGGCCCGGGCTCCTAATGATCGCTTTCTGAAACGTTTCTGTTTCACTTATTTCAAAGCTAGTATTGTTACGTAACTCTTTATTTACAAGTTGGCAGCACTTTACCTACTTTTCCTCTCTGTTGGTTTTGTTTGCTTCCAAGCTTTGCCCACTCTTTTCTGCATCTTTGTACTTGCGGTTGAACTATTTTATTTAGTTTGTTTTCTACTGGCTATTTCAATTAAAAATAAAAGGTTTGAGATATTCACAAAGGAGATCTATAACAATTATTTTTAATGAAGGAAAGGATGCAGTCAACCCTTAGTTTTTCCTCTTAGGCTAGCCTTAAGAAGCTGCGTTGGTATTTGTGCTTTCTGATGTTTTTTTAAGCTTATGTTTTGGGCATTTTTGCAAGTTATTTTTTTGGTTCTCTTTAGCAGCACCTGTGGCGATAAACAGTAATTGCGGGAGCACACTTCCCAGATATCCAGACAGTGTTGCATGTGTGACGTCCACGGTTGGCTCCCTTTGTTGTAACTCTTGATTTTCCTCGCTGACGGTCGCTTTCCTTTTTAGTTTGCCTTCATCTGAGCGTCAAATTTGTTTCCTTTTCTTTGGATTTGCATTCATTTTTGAAGTTGTATCTGTAGTCTTCGATCTTTTCTTTGTCTGTTCAGCCATAGTAGATTACTGTTTACTCGCAACACTTGCAGAGAGCGAAAAAAGCAGCCGCTTAGCTCCGCCTACCCTCTCTGGCAGACCAACCACTGCTGGGTGATGGAAAACGTGTCGCCACAGACACCCAGTCCATAATATTGCAAATGCAAAGGCTTTCATCAGTGGGCCATAGGCTCAATCACCATGGTGTTACCTCATTCGGCGATAGATAGTGACTTCCTGATTATCACTTTAAAGTAGGAGAATCTGTCTCATATTGCAGCGGGGTTCCAAATGATATCTTGATTTACATGTAACACTCAAATGCTTTCACTGATGCTGAAGGACATTGTGAGTACAGAGATGCAACACTTGCAGGCTGAGCTGAACAAAACACAGTAAAGTGCACTTATAAAAGCATCTGCATTTAAATAGTTGATGCTGCTCATTAGAATTGGCTCAGGACATTGTTAGATCGGCCTAATTAAAACCAAAATATTAAATGATTATTTATTCATCTAAGTTGGAACATTTTCTTTTGAATCTCGAGCTCAGGTGTTCTTATTTTGGCGATGCATTCCACTTGTTTCAGCACCCCACCAGAGCTGAAGCGTCACATCAAAGCTCCATGTCTTGCCTTGCCTTACAGTCATGTATCAGCAGCTCCAGTCCCGTGCCCACTTTCAGCCACAGCCTCCTCTGTAGCCCAACTTAAATCCACAGCAGTCCAGAGTGGAATCAATGCAGCATTAGAGTGATGGCATGCTGTGGCTGGGCTGGGGTCATTTTATGGTGTGGACATGGAAATAGAGGATCAATCAGAGCCATGATATCTTATTACTAACGTTAATTCACCCGGAGCGGTATGGATCTATGCATTAGCCCGGCTGAGCCTTGATTTAGAGCAGAGTGGAATTGAGTGGGGAGAGGACTCTGTGTGCGCGCGTGTGTTGAACTGTGTGTGCTCGTGTTTTAAACAGTCCTTTTCATTAGTATTAATATGCATACGAAACACATATCTAAACGTCTACTTCATAGACACCATGACCTGAAATGAGGGGGTAGATAGAAGGAGAATAACATGTCCTGCTCTTCCCTCTTCAGCCCTGAACAATGAAGACGAGCCTCTTCCAGACAGCTTCACTTATGAGACAAAGCTCAAGTCTACTGGAGCTGGTCATCATTCACACGGGCCCTGTTGCTGGCGCCTCCTGGGAATATTTCCTGGTGTACAATATTTCTGAGGAGTGGGGCTCGCCAGAGAGGGGTCGCCCTGAAAGCATGTTTTATTCATCCCGCCTGTCACTCGGGGTGGCTTGTTTTTGGTTTTTGTTTAATGTCTCCTCTGAAGACCGGCATGTGCGTGTGTTTAGTTGCTATTTTTGTGTGGCTGTCTACAATTCCTCCTCTCCTTCGCTCTCTCTCTTTTTCTCTTTGCATTGATATTTGTGTGTGTGTGTGTGTGTGCGTGTGGGTGTTTGTGTGTGAATTCGTCTGTGCATGTGTTTGTGTGGGTGTTTCATCCCCGGAGAGATGAAAAGCCTAGGACCATATGTTATGCAGCAGTAGGCCACAACAGAAAGCACTGTTGCCGAGTTCAACAATAAGGATTGCCCGATGGCCAGAGGCCAGTTGGAGGTTCATTTGGACCAGTTAGCTAGTTAGTCGCCAAATTGATCCAGTGCCTGAAAAGAAGGACTTGCTTTACTGTCTCTCCCTGACTTTTATCCTTTGTCTTTAGTACCTTTTACACAGCCTGTTCAAGGCCTCGCCGTAAACGGAGAGAAGACTGAATGAGGGGACCACCGTTAAGCCTTGGGAGTTGACCAGTCAGATCAATTGCGCTTCACCATCACACTCTTATTCAGCTGTTTTACATTGGTCAGCCATTGCTGTAGCTCCTTGACACCCAGTGCACATTTGATATAAAAGATTGTTGGATGCTTTGCTGCCAAAGAAGCGGTTTCCTTTGGCTGAAATGTTGAACAGAATCCAACCTATTAGTAGGTTATTTTGACTAAAACATGTACAGCTTGGACATTATTACCAATATTTACACCTTCCAGCATGGCACACTCGAGGCACGCGACAACAGCTGGCGGCTCTCGGTGAAACAGGCTGCTGACGACTCTTCAGCACGTCCAATTACTGCATTGGCGGGACGGACGAATTGGGAGACATGCATTGACGCGATCGACTGTTTTTCTTGCACTTTCAATACGGTCAGGAACAAGGAGTTATTCTTCTTAAGACAGCAGTATCTGCTGCCAGTCACTGATTAATTTCAATCATTTTATAATTCAAAGGTTTTCTGCTCAGCTGCATTAACGGAAGTATTTCTGCAGATGTTACTTTATAAAGGTCTTCCAGGAAGGCGGCTGTATTATTGTGCCAACTAATTCATGGCATTTAATGTGAAATATGTAGAGGAAGTGTTGAGTCAGCAACATCTCATTAACAGAAGCAGATGAGTTTTTATACTAGAATATGATCAAATATTCCAACAACAGCCTGGTTCTCTCGTCGTGAAGGTTTATCTAAGAATAAAATGCATCAAGGACCATTGGAAAATGAAATTATTACTAAGGAATAATACAATTAATATTCTTTCAATTTCAATTTACGACTTAGTAAGGACTTCAATAATTGTTTACCAGCGAGTAAGAGCAAGCAGAAAACTCTTTAACCTTGAACAGTGAACTCACTGCAGCCCTTCGGCTTTCATTACTTCAGAAGACGCCAGACGCAAACCACACAGGCCAGTATCATAAAACCAGTTTGGAAATCAAGCTAACAATTTCAGCCCATTGTCTGGGATTTACTTTCAATGCATCAATTACAGCGTACGTTCATAGATTGTTGAAGAGGAAGAGCGAATACAGGGTAGAGAGCCACTGATCCTCAAACTTTCCACTGACACTGAAGCTCAAATTACAACCAAGTTTCTGCACAGTGGTTGCAAACAATAAAACATATAAAACTTACCATTTGATTTAAAAAAAAAAAACAATACGTAAAACTTAAATTTGCTTTTAATGTAGCTTCATAGACTGCCATACACCCAAAACTGACTGAATCAATTTAACAGAGAAATACTGATTTCAGTCCAGTAGAATTTACATAATCAAAACCAGCGCTGAGGCGCTTGGACTAAAAAACTCAAGAGAGCACTGCTGGAGAAAAAAAAAGCCCCAACCAACTTTATACAAACATTTTCTCGCTTATTTGCTTGTGGCTAAATGCAGCATGCTCTAAGAGACAAATACAATAAAACAAGCTTGACGCCACAGCGGTATTAGTGGGTGTCAGCAAATATTCTGTGGTGAAAGACAAATCTCTCGAATCATGGATGGAAAATTGGTTTTAGATGTAGCATCGAAAAGACTAATCTTCCCACAGAATCAAATACCCCGCAGTGATTAGAACAATAATGTTGTTTGTGAACAAAATTAAACCATTAAACACATTACATAAGAGTTTTGACTGGCTGTATTTTTATATTTCATGTTACTATGACTGTTATTTGTGATCACAGATGTTTGGTTGCTTGTACACACTTTTGGGGAAGTGGATCTGCTGACATTTGCAGATTTAGCAAAATCCACCCTGTTTATGTACAACCACAATGTTGTGTTTTGCTCCTGTGAAATGTACTCTGACATGCTAACTTAACCCCAAAAGCTCCAACACACACAGAAGTCCATGCAAATGTTCACAAAGCTGCTTGAACCAATGGACACTAGCCCGGCTTAAAGGCAGGAATATGACTGAGGTTTATACAAGCACCTGTACAGCACACACTCACTCAGGCCTTGCTGTATCCTC
This sequence comes from Semicossyphus pulcher, assembly GCF_022749685.1. Taxonomy (NCBI): domain Eukaryota; kingdom Metazoa; phylum Chordata; class Actinopteri; order Labriformes; family Labridae; genus Semicossyphus; species Semicossyphus pulcher. The sequence continues at coordinate 19,202,277 of NW_027211637.1, forward strand.
TTGTGTAATAAGAAAGGGCAATCGATACTGTCACACCGAAAAATCAGAACAAAGAAAGAGAGCAAAGTGAAATTGACAGACAGGTGGGGGAGTAACAGGTTTAAAGTTAATTTGTGCTCCCTCTCTCCATCTTTCTCATATTGTCTCTGGAAGACTCTCCTCCCCTTCATTTCGCCCCCCTCTGTCTGTTTTTTTTTCTCTCTTTCTCCATCTACTTGCACACCTTCACTGTAGAGGTCATTTAAAAGACAAGGTTTGGCCCAATCAAACTGAAGTTGTATAGCCCTAGTTGTGGCTGCCTGATTGAGAGTGACATTGACACGATTACGACAGACAAACTAGATTAAGAACGACGTGGCACTCCCTCCCTTTCTCCGTCTACCCTCTGTTCCTCTCCGTCTACCCTGCTCTGCCTCCTTCATTCCTCTTTGCTCTTGTAGTCTTTGAGTACACTGTTGTATTTCACGCAGACTTTGCCCTCTAAGTCTAAGATGCAACTTTTCTCATTCCCATGTGTCTTCCCAACAAAAACTTGCCTGTACATCCAACGAACCAGTATGTTCTCACTCCATGTATGGGGACAGTGCCACCACTGCACATCATCCACCTTTCTTCGCTCATAGCCAAAGATGGTTTTGTCTGCAGACGGAGACAGTTTGTACTCTTCCTGCCTTGGCGTTATGTTGGCACAATCAACCCACAGTTGCAGTGCGTTTGGTCTCAAGTGCACCTCTATGACAATAATTGTGGGTGGATCTACTTATGCTCAGTAAAGGGGGAGTACCCAGAAGTACCCAGAAACTCAAGGTGTGATATCAGGCCTTTCTCCATATAGTCAAGCCTTCAACATTTGGTCGCAGGGATGCTGGAGTCGATCCCAGCTGACATTGGGCGATCGCCAGTCAATCACAAGGCTGACACATAGAGACAGACAACCTATCGCACCTCCAGGCGATTTTAGAGCCACCAATTACCTTAACGAGCATGTCTTTGGACTGTGGGAGAAAGCCGGAGTACCTGGATTCAAATCAGGAACCTTCTAGCTGTAAAGCCTGCCATGTAGACGTGATAGGGACAAGTCTTTGCCAATGTTTGCCCATATACAATCTGCCAATTGGAGAGTTTGATAGCCATGCACGAGCGGTCATCTCCTTCCCATGCCTTGACTTGGAGTGTAAACAGCAAAGTAGCTACTACCCCGTTCAAGCACCACTGAGAAAGTCCTGGCTTCATCTCTGGATGCCAGCCTGGCAGAGCTGACTCCTTCTGGGAAAGGCTAACACAGGATGTGACTACCTATTAGCAGCACTTGCCATTCCATTCTGGCAGTGGTATCTCTCTTTCACGTCCTCTCTCTAAAGATGTTATGAGTGTGAAAATATTTCTGAATCAAACATTTTCACCTCTCACACTCTTGTTGTCTCCTTGTCGACAGTCGACAAGTGTTCAGATGGAGGAAGAGTGGAACTTCCACTCTTCCTCCTACTTTTGGTTCCTTACAGGTGGGTGAGGAAAACAAGAAACTGTTGCTGTGTTATTCCTTCTCCTCTACTGCCCGAAGGCACTGGTGTGTGGTATATTTAGTTGGGTGATGATGCCATCATCTTCAACGTTAAGCAAAAGCTGACTCCCAGTTTAATGGGCATGAGCAAAAATCTGCTATGGACTCGCACAGTTGGACACCAGGCCTGCTGCTCTGACCCATACCTGAGTAAGTCCTTAGGCTGTGTTCTTGCTTTCCATGTCAGACCTGTTTGGAGTTGAAACTATTGGACAACTTATCAGTTGTGGTCTTGGCAATTTGTTGGCACAAAATCACAATGGCTGCTTTTCCATTCCATATGGTAGCAAGCTAAAAGTCTTGCACTGTTTGTGGCACATGTATGTGCTATCATATATACCATGCATGTGATGTCAGCCCCATGCTGTGTCTTTGTCTGAGCAAGTGTGTGTGTGTGTGTTTGTGAATTCTGCTTGAGCGGCGAAAGACAATTGCTTGGTCTGATCTAATAAGCGTTCATCTCATTTCTGGGCTTTCTCCTCACCTCCTCTTCTAAACTCTGTTAGTATCGGTGGCCAGATTAGCTTAATGAAGTCCCGGGGAAGTCACTTTCCCTTTAAATGTATCTCCACTCCACACATCCACTCCCACGGCCTTCTACAGTCTGCACACTTTGCTTCCCAGTCTCCTCGCTCGGGGAGGAAGAAGACGCTGAATTCTCTCTTTTGGGCTTCTTAAAACCGTAACCATACAAGTTCTAATATGCATTAGATCAACTAAATGTACGCCATATAGTATGTCTTTGAATGCAACACGGCTATTCTGAGTGACATTGATCCCATGGTGATTGACCTCTGATCTTTGACTCTTCTAGCCGGCCCTCGGGGACCAAACCGATATGTGCCATCAGCCTCTCCTAATCTAATCACTGTTGCACATAATACCACTGAGTGCTATTAACTTACCATCAGGTTATAGTCTAGCTTGTGACAACACACAAACACAGTATTGTACAAACATGAGATAAATAGAAACACGCTATTATTGCTGCAGTTGGATATTTCTCCTGTTTCAGAGGAAGAACAAAGACAAAAGGCCGGAGAGATAAACGGTGACACCTAAGTAATTATACAGGTACACTTTCCTTAAGGGTAACCGCCTCGATCATACATCAGGATCTTTCAGCAAAACATAACTCCAAAAGAGCTTTCATTGATTTGTCATAACATAAGAGCAAGAGAACGCAAGTGTTGGCTTCCCCCGTATAATTCCCTTCATTCCTGTGTTCATCCTAAACACCTAATGTGTGTTTTTATAGCCTAATTCTGAGTTGGTAATCTCTCTCAATGTTCTGAAGTGTCTCCATTAGCGATTGCATCAATGGAGTGGTTTTAGTTCCCCTTGAGGGATGGAGTGGAAGGACCCCATTCTGTATCTCCTCAGTGATCCATCTGCGACTGGTCAATACAGAATGATTGACCATGTATATGTTGTGTTGTGCGGGGCTGCTTCTTTATCTATTGTGAGGTACAATGAGGCTCTATAGTGCGAGAGGGGTTCATATTTTCTTGCTTTCGAGAGTATTACATGCTTGTGTGTGTGTGTGTGTGTGTAGCGCCGAGGTCTCTTTCATCCCGCTCGTTTCCCTGGGGACAGGAGTCATAGTGGGCATGCACCCTACTCCAGACCTTCTTTGATAATCTTCCCTAATTGGTCTGAGTCGCAGTCTCATGAGAAAGCTAATTAAAACAAGGTGTTGAAGGGGAAAATAACAAAATAATTGTGGCTGTGCGCGCGTGTAGTTATGTGTATGCGAGTGTGTGTGGGCACTCCGTGGCAGTATCTGTGTATATTTATGCGAGCCCATGTTTCAGTGTTGTATTTGTTTACAAAAACATGACTTGTGGTTGGCTCGCGGGTGAGTCATGTGTTTTTGAGCACTACATGCTAAGATTTTTATTCGATTTGTTTGTGTGCGACGCATTTCCATAAATGTAATAGATGCAGGGGGGGGGGGGATCTGTGCATGTATGTCGGGTGAGTGAACGAGTCGGAGACGTGCAGATTTACTGCAGCTTTATGACAACATTGATTGAAATCTGCTTCTCATGTGGTTGCGTTTTCTGCGTGAGATAAGAGTGTATCCAGCCGAACACGAGGTCAGTCTTCAGTGTTTCAGCTCTCTCACCTCATTCCTGTCTGTTCTTAGTTTCCTCTGTCTGCTCACATGACTCTCTTTTGATGTGGCTCTTGTTTTTTAAAGTTTATTCCTGTTTGGGATCTCTGTGCCCCACATTTATTCTTTCCTCTAATATTTGTTAGTCAATTTGTTCAGATGCTTACAGAAAAAGAGAGAAAAAACAGGGCGGTTAAGGTGGTTGGGCTTGTTGAGTCAAAGATCCAAAAAAATTCAGAAAGGGGGAGGGAGAGCATCGAAGAGAGTGAAGCACGTCTGCGCTGCACCTTTTTTTGTCATGACAGCCTGTTCAATTTGCTCTCTTCTTCTTCTACTTCTTCTCCTCCCTCATTTCCTTTTTCCATCACTGGCCATCTCCATTTACTTATTGAGCTGTACTGCCATTGATCCGTCCATCGACTGGCCCTCTGATCCATCCTCCATCTGTCTGCCACTGACAGACTTTTAATTGATGAGAGAGCAGGTCAAATTAAGCAATTAGGCCAAGTGGCGGAAAAAGAGACAGAGCGGCACGTCTTTTTCAGGTAGACAGGGGGCGAAGCAGAGGTGGTGGAAGAAGTGGAGGAGGGGGGGTGAGAGTGGGAAAAAGAGAGGGGAGAGTGAGAGGGAGGGAGCGAGGATGTTGTGAAGGATAATGAATGCGGGAGGCATAGGCAGATGCGGAATGTTTACGCTTTTTCATTTTGGAATTTGAATGAATTTTTCATAGCTATTCATAAAAAATCCATCAATATTTCACCTGGGGAGAGTGAAGGAGAAAGAGAGGGAGAGGGAGAGAAAAAAGGGACCCTTACGGAATGAGTTGTCATGAAAGTCCATTGAAGCAAACAGAGTCGCTGGAGAAGAAGAGAAAAGAGGGAAGGAGGAGGGATGGAGGGATGTTTATGCCGAGGACACAAACACCTAGATAGGGGGAGCGGTGCGGGAGGAGGAGGAGGGGGGAGTGAGAGGAAGGGATGAGGAGGAGGAGGGGGCGTACAACGTAAATGTCTGGGTGAGAATGAGAACGACGGCTGGTGTGGGATCTGTCGGAAGGTGTGTGTGTGTGTGTCTCTGTGTTTGTGTGTGTGTGTGTGTGGTGTAGCCTGAGACAAAGCCGAATCAACCACCCCCTCTAACAGTAACAGCAGGAGTGGGGTTGTGTTAATTTTCACTTTGTCAAACCCCATTATGTGAGAAGAACGTCTGAGCCTTGCCATTAGCATACAGTGGGCCCAGACACCTGCGATGGGATTTCTGGTGACTTATTGCTTTCTTCCCGGGGAGCTGAGCTGGGAGTCGGAGATGCAAGAATCAACCGGTGGCTTTCTTGGGCTGAAGAAGAAGTTAACAGCAGGATAAAAGGAGAAGACAGTGGGATAATGTCAGATAGCAGTGAAAAAAAGTTAAAAGATGTGACACTTTCAAATCCAAAGTCCTAATTTGTTATTACAGTTGTTTTATTGTTCTGTAAATGTAATGTATAGTCTTACAGAATCGCTGTATGAAGATCAAGATCAAGAAATCTTATGATCCCCCACATTCTTGATATACATTTAGCGCAATAATAAATACATAAAACACAATACAAACATTTTTAAATCACATAGACTTATTTAAAAGCCGGATGACAGTAGGGACAAATGCGTTTTTTAAGTCTGTTAGTCCTGTATTTTGGCTGAATGTATCTGCGACCGGAAGGAAAAAGACAGAACTCACTGTGGAGTGGATGGCTCTGGTCGGCCAGGATCGCCTGGGCCTTCTTAAAAGACCTCGCTTTAAAGAGTGTGTCGTGATATTATCGCTATCGTTGGCCACATATCCTATCGTACTGAGTTACCCTGTGATTCTGACCACTACCGGTCAGACAGACAGGTTTACCTTACTTAACAATTAAGGCGACCAAGTACCTTTTAAAAAATCTAATCAATCGAGGACAAACTAATTTGTTTGAATGAATTTGACATTGGATGCTAAAAAAATTCCAGTAACAATTTAAGTTCAATGCACTAAAAGCAGTAAATCCAACCGAACAGGTTCCAATTTCTAAGCCCAACACCATCGCGGCAGATGGCTGTTCAACATGAGCTTGGTTTTTCCTGCCACTGTTGCCAAAAGTACTGCTCATGATGGATTACGGTCTAGAGTACGGTCTAGACCTGCTCTTTTTGTGAAGTGTCTTGAAATAAAATTAGTTATGATTTTGAATGAAGTTAAAATATTTGTGTTGCACTTTTTGTGTTACAGGTGCAGTTCATTCAGCTGGAAAAAACGAGTCACATCGGCAGTGGTGGGCTCTTCAGTTCATCCTTGACAACACTCCTCTGTAGGATGTTTCCTGCTCTGGATGGTTTCAGGTAGGACAAGGCCAAGTTTGGCCCATATCTTCTTAAAGTTGTCATCGGTGATCATGCAGTTGTCTGATGACTTTGGAAGCAGAAGTTCGTGGTCCTGTTGAATTGTATGAATCATTAAACTGAAGGTTTTAAAACAGTAACTTTTAATAACAGATTTATTGTAGTACAGTTGTGTTAGACTAAATTCTTTTTAGCTTGGTGTTCCTAATATAAGACTGACCTACAGTGTATGTCCCTGCTTGAAGTTAAGTGCAGAGGTGTATTATTCCGAGCTGATCCACTGGACAGCTCACACACCAGTGATCAGTGACTGGGCTCGACCCCCGCAGCCTCTCGTTGAACTCTGTCCTCACCAGACTGTACCATTAAATCTATCTCAGGGGGGGAGGTGATGTGGGATGTCATTTGCATGAATTTATGCCAGCAGGCGGGTCAGTCATCTGTCTACAGGTAGTCAATTAAATATCTAATTAAGTGGGGAGGAGTTTGAATAATGTAGAGGTATTGACTGGCCTGGTCGGGTGGGAGGGAGGGAGGGATGATGGCTGCGTGTAAATCAGTGCTGCGGGAGAGGAAGGTGATATGAACCAGTGAAGATCCGTCATATGGAAGTGCATGGTACGCAATGGTTATGTAAGGAGGGACTACTTTTTTGCAATGTGAATTTGACATCATACTCTATTTCAAAGCTCAGTTTGGCTCCCTTTGTTCATACCGGAATTGAACATTATTCTCCATATTTTTTTAGCCTCTAAGAGTTCAAACTGCGTTATTATAAAAGAAACAAGAGCTGTAAACAGGATGTCTGACTGACAGAGAGGTAACTCATTAATTTGGACACTTTTGGTGACCTGTCAACCTGCATCATCAGCACAGCACGGCAAACACACGCGGCGCAAAAGTCGCTGCACTTAATTGCGCGGGGTTAAGTGGGTCTTTTGCATCTACAAACAATCAATTAACATGTCGGCAGTCTTTGCAGCCCACAAGGCTGTCAACAATTATCACAGTAAGCAAATACCGCAGTATATTGCGAGCATATTTCTGCGCACACATTACATTTGTGCAACGTCACTGCTGTCGAGCTGCGGTGCGATTTTGTACCTTGGCGTCGCTCACTTTAAACCGTGTCATCTCTCATGAGCGCTTGTGCTTGTGTGAGACTGTGTGTGTTTGCCCGTGTAGAAGAATTACTGGCAGACAAAGCCTGCACGTACATTCAATATTTATACAAACCTGTACAAATACATGTGGATTACAGCTGCTAAAGAGTCTTAATTGAATCTACATAATATCTCATTACAACTCTTCCTCTTGGTTTTGGAGAGCTGGTCTTTGTATTGTGTTTTTGCATATGGTGACAGCTGTTTGTGCGAACCTTTTCACCTCACCCTGCCTTCTGTAACAATTAGTTACGTGTAAAGCAGTGGCGCTCGCAGCCACAACAATGCAAACATATTGCTGGAACAGGTGCTATATAAACACACTGCGCGTATGTTTTTGTGTAAGTTGGCCGAGCTATTTTTGTATGCGTGTGTGCTTGGCTCGGTGCCAGTGTGATTGCTCGATTCTGCTCTAAAGTGACCATGACCGCAGATATGTCTCTGTTTATGTAGCGTCACAGTGGTTTAAACGCAGCTATGCTGTTTTTGATGGCAGCGAAACCACAGATGGATACAGATTCCAGCTGAGATAAAAGATGATATGAGATGATTGCCCTCTGCAGTCACACGGAGAGGCTTCAGAGATCCTTGTGGGTCCCTGGTTCATGGAAGTGTTCGCCGTGCGGGCTGTGTTTCCTGGGAAATTTTGCAGACGGAAAAAGAGTTGATAGGAATCAGCATGGAGCAGCACATAAGCAGCTGACCCAACCCTTAAGAGGGTGACAAGGCCCTTAACCCAGTCAGTCTCACACCATAGAAACAGTAAGGTCAGGGCTGAGGATTATATACTGTACCTTTTCCTTTTTAAAACCCGAATAGAACCTGAAAGGAACCAATTCAATTAAGGCTGATTGAATCATTAGTTATGTCAACTGTACTGTTAAAAGAAAAAATCTCCATATGTATCCCTTATACAGTAGATTATGTAATTAATAGTTGGCTACAAACGTATGTCTGGTTAAATTCAGGCCGATCACGTGGTTAAAGCCCCATCAGACGGGGTTAATCCAACGGTGCACACAGTGTGGAAATAAACAGTGTTTGTTTAAACTGTTCTATTCATGCGTGCTTTGTGTTTTGGGGCAGACAGTCTGACTGATGGGCATATGGTGAGCATGGTGCTGTGGCACAGCTGACTGCCTCTGACATGACACATAGGATGGGGCCTGGGGGAGATGAGTGGAGAGTCCCTCATTCCTCACAGCGTGTTTATGTCCTCCAGGTCTGTTGTTGTGTTTCTCTTGTTTGGTGTCTCTTTTCTATCCGAGTTGATCAGGCTCAATGAATCACGATTACTCCTGCTTCCGTCCTCGTCTGTCTCCCCGGCTTCTTCGTATGTCGTCTGCCTCCCCCGATTTCACCCCCAAACCCTCCCTTTGCCCCTCGCCCCCCACCAGCTCCCTCCAGATGTGTTAATCAGTACTCCCTGTTAACACATGATTCACCCCATATGTTTTCTACAGCACAAGGCCTCCACTTGGGAGCTGAGATTGTGCATGTGTTCACATGACTGAGTGCAACTTTGATGTGTCTTCTCTCTCTCTCTCTCTATCTCTCTCTCTCTCTCTCTCTCTCTCTCTCTTCTTGTGCGTGTGCACACGTGTGTGCATGTGTGTGTGCTTGGAAATCCACCAGGCTTGCCCGGGCTTTCTCCAAAGGGCTGCTGCTGTCGGCTCAAATCAACCTCCTCTCCCCATGAGTGAGCACACTAATCCATTTGTGTATCTGAGTACATGTTGTGTGTGCGTGTGTACGTGTATATGTAAGCATGCTAATCCAGGGGAGGGCCCTGCCTAACACCCCATGAAAACACTCTATTCACCAGCAATTAGAGGCAGGGGCCCTGGGCCCTGCACTACACTTCCACTGGGAGAGAGGGAGACAAAGGAGGGGAGGAGAGAAGGGAGGAGAGGAGGAAGATATGAGGCTACCACAGGGAGGAGAGGAGGGGCACGGCTCTGAATGTTTGTGTCTTTGCCATGAGGGACGGGACGACCAGGCGGAATATGTATGAACGTGGAAAGGGACAAATTTCCTCCTCAGATTGTCCTCGAGCCAAATACACACGTCTGTCAACAAGACAGAACTGGAGAAGCTGACCAACAAATAACTCCTGTCTTCTTTTTTCCTGGTGAACCATCATCAATGGATAATTGATATCTATCATGAATCCAGACTGATCCTTATCCGCTGGGAGAGATTACACAGAAACTGAGTTGGATGGAGTCACGGTTATGAGTTAACAGTCTGGAGACGATCTCTGCGGAACACAACATCTTTCTTCCATTAGAGTCTGCTGAGAGACACCATTCATCTCTGCCTCACTGTCTGTGTTTTTTTTTAGTATCTCTGTATCTGTGTGTGTTTGTATTGTTCAAGTTGTTGTTGCCCGTGTAACCCACCGCGAACATTCATGTAAGACACTAAATGTGCCGCAAGGGAAACACCAGCACTGGGCACCAAACAACCACAAAAACAACTGTACAGTCACTTATGTTTGTGGAGGCTGCAAACAACACTCGTATCCAATCAGGAAATAGGTTTGACAAAACATTCATCTCATTGTCGATGCGTTCAGGAAAAGCATATTAGCGGAAAAAATCCAACCTCCCCACAAAAAAGCTCCAGCCAACTGATCTGTTAGGGCCTCACTGTGTCTCTTCTGCTTCTACGTAGTTACTAGTCACCTCGCTGTTTTTCTTCCTTTATCAGGGGGTTGCTTTTAAAGGAGCAACTCGCCCCTGGAAAAAAACAGTCAGTCAAAGCTGGTGTTCTCTGTAATCAATAAACAATAATATTTGAAATTGGCGGCATAGCTGTGGAGAAAGTTGTACAAACAGCTCGTGGTTTTGCCCATTCTACATTCCTACAACACCCAGCATGCATTGCGCCCCTCCCTCTGAAAGGAACGGCCCAGTGAGAGACGCTGGAGTGAATCATTTTCGCTGCAGGCAACGGCTCAGAGCAGAACAGAATCTAAAATACAACGAGAATATACCGGTGGATCGTCTAAAAAATCTTCAGGTCTGCAGTCTACATTTCAAACCTGACGATTTTAAGCAAGACATGACATTGGAGGCGGGTGCCCTAGATTGAGGAAGTGTAGTTTAGCGAGCTCCTTGGCCTCCGCCAGATGACACGTTGTATGTAGCCTGGCGGAGGTTTTCCAGGGCCCATTGGAGAGGCGCATAACGTCCTCCAAAGGCACAGAGAGAAATTGTTTTTTCTACCATGATGGCATTAGCTCCCCACAATGGCATGATAGGACTGAGGTTGAAAATTGGTGAACTGGCCCTTTAAGCCTCCCAAATGATACAAAATATTTGTGCGGATTATGAAGGTAAAGTAGAAAGGATTTAATAACCGTTATTTCAGTGACGTACATGTAGCTTCTGAATAGGTGAAGAGCAGGAGCTGAATGCAGTTACAGGGAGGTTAAAGGCCAGCGTGTGAGTTAAGTGCTGTTTAAGAGTGCAAGTAAAAATGATCTGAAGCAGAAAAGTGCAGAATAGATTAGCTCGCCATAACACACGTTCTATATTGGTCCGAGCGCGCCTGCACAATTCACCTTAAGTGCTAAAGCATGAAACAAAGATTTCTGCTAAACGTACACTACTGCTGCATGAATACGCACACTCCACTGTTTTCATTAACGTGTTGTGGGCAGACACGCAACTGTCCCGTGCATAACCGGCAGCTGCAGCCGTGCAGCGAGTGATGCCTTCAAATCATCGCCGCGGGGCCGTAACCTTGAAAACTCCAGTTAAAAACATTTCCCGCAGTTCTTTATCGCTATTTATGTTGACAGCACCTTGGCTGCTCACGACGCTCAATCTATCAAAGCGTTGCTGCCTGTTTCAAAACTGCTTCAGTGGCTCTTAGAGAAACAAAAAAGTGCCTTTAAACATGAATGAAACGGTATTGCTTTTGAACTCTCAGGTCCCTCGCAGTACCCTCCTCCCTCCCTCCCCCCCTCCCTCCCTCTCCTCGTCGTCTCTCCTCCCTCCTGTCTTTGCTGCCAGCTTTAATTTTTAATGCTTGTTCCTGAATAGGTTTGTAATAAAGAACAGGTACAGTAAGTAGCATGAAATATTGATTTTGTACATTTCCTTATGAATTTTTATTCTGTGGAATGATTAAATTTTTCATATTTTCTGCACTTGGGAGATTTCTGATGAATTTGTCTCTGTTTATTGTGTGTGAGCACACAACTGGTGTTCCCAATTTGGGGAAATGAATAATGCAGCCAGTGTCCTCTGTGTGTGTGTGTGTGTGTGTGTGTGTGTGTGTGTGTGTGTGTGTGTGTGTGTGTGTCTTTTTTTTCATAACGCTGGTTAAGGTGTATACAGCCTGCTCAGAAAGGTAAGACGTAAGTGTGTGTTTGACTTTAGCAGTTTGATTCTTTTCTCCTCCAGACAAAATACATCCGAGCTTGGTCGACGGCCAAGGAGGATACAGTGAGAGCGCATGAATGTGTGCATCTCTGAGAGAAAGCGTGTGTCTCTCTGTGTGTGTGTGTGCTGTGTAGGCCTTTGCTTGGGGCTAGCAATGAAGCGATAATTAACACAATGGTATGATTAGCCATGCAGACGAGTGGCCACAGGGTCCCTAAACAGACAGAGAGGGAATGAAGGGATGAAATAGAAAAACATGTTTTAGCGTCTGCTTCTGTGCTCACACTGGCTCCCTCCGCAGTCTTCAGTTCATCTTAAAGCACTGCTTTAAATCAGTTTACTCCTTCCTGGAGACGGCTCAGTGTCGTGACCTCCAGAACACACGCACGCCGACGCTGTCTCACTTAAAATGCACCCACATGCAAATACACAACAGGGCTGAACACGAAACATGCTGTAATAGAGCTAAGTAAAGCAGATTGGTTGTGATGTTAGTCTTACTTTAAAGAGCAAAACTTGTTTAGAGGGAAAAGTGGCTGTTTTCAGTAAAGCAGCTAAAAACCATCATATTACGTAACAAGAGGGACTCGCGGTGTCCTGCTCTGCCTTAGCCAACATGCAGAAGTAGGTGTTTCACGTTGCGTTTCACCAGTTTTCATGATGGTTAATTTTTGAGGAACAGAGCTAGCTTTCGTGCCTATGTGCATTTTGTTTCGGTGAAGAGACGGGACCTCGGGACGGGACACGCAAGCACCTACCAAACAAAGTCAAGAAACTGTCACCGCTCACCACCGTGGCACCATAAAACGTAGATGGATTTACCGTTACAAAAGGCAATACGAAATATAACTGATACATGCTGACACTCGCCCTTTCGTAACTGTAATTGTTAAGTATTAATGCTCCCACTTGCTACTACTCATGATTTGTCATAGCCTTTGGTATGTGATAAACTTTACAGCGTTGTGATGTGAGCACAGTGTTAGATATCGCTAGCTAACGCCGCATCATGCCCAGTTCTCCACTGGTTCTTGTCACACTACGACTCAATGTCTCTCTTGTGGCCGATATTTCTCCTCATCCTGGCCTGTTCCTGGTCTCTTTGACGCCTAACAGGCTCAATTATAAGCATGTGGTCCGTCGTATGCATATGAATGAACAAATTCTTCATCTTCAATGACAAGACTGGCATTTATTTATTAATGTTAAGCCTGTCTTTAATCGGCAGGACTCCCTTCTGTTGGGGAGATCTTGAGATATTTTACAGATAAACATGAGTTGGATAAAATACCAGAAAGCAAACAAAAGATCTTCCTTCATCTCGGACTTGTAACGGTAAAACTAATATCACCGAGTGACACATCTCATATAACGTCTGGACTCGATCGCAGACATCAACTTTTATTGGTTTCAGGGAGAACAGTGATTGCACCATGGTAAAAAGATCAAGAATAATCTCTTTAATGAAACGCCGGAGGGGGGGAAGGACTTCATTTGTAAGTGAATTGTGAGGCGAGTGTGTTTTGAGGGGACCTTGAGCGTGAGTTTGAACGGGATCGATGCGCGTTTGGGAAAGCCAATTGTGATCAATGAGAATGGATTTAAGCGAGAGGGCGGGGGCGCCGCAGCACTACAGCGACTGAAGCTGCTGAAATAGACTTTATGAATATTAAACAGCAGGAGGTCGATAGCGGAGCAGGGCTGCTACAGTCAACACGGGGACACGCTATGCTGGGTTTGTGCAAGGGTTGTTTTCTTTAGCAGGATATCCAAATACCTGGAATTCAAACAAAGTAAATGACTCTCTTAATGACTGTTTTTCTCTGTAAAATGAAGTCGGTCATGAGTTATTCATCACCGAAACTGCAGACGCACAAACATTGCCCACACCCGGACCACCCCACCTCCGGCCCCCTATTGCTGACACGCTGAGTGCTGTGATGGGAGAGCGTAGTAAATAAATGAATAAGCAGACAAAGCGTGTTTACAGTACAATGTGACCTCTCTCCTAATATCAACCAGGCTCTCTCTGCACCCCCAACAGATGAACTTGAGGCCTGCTCAAGGGTATACTTGTATAATGATAAGCCTGAAGAGTGTGCGTGTGTGTGTGTGAGCGTGTGTGTGAATGAATGACTGAGTGAATAATATACCAGCTATTAGGGAAACAAATTGGGCTGGTGTTACCTTGCTTGAGCTGAGTGTGGGGTGCTGTCACTAATATGTTCTGACACGGTCCCCCAAGACCTGGGGAGGTGTGTGTGTGCGTGTCTGCATGTACACACATGCTTGGATTGAGTGTACACCTCTCTCTAGGACTGGGTTTGAAGTCTTTGTATGCTAGAGCTGATACTTCCTGATACTGGAGGTTTTAACTGGGCCTAGATTTTTGGACCTGATCGAAACAGACCCATGTAAAATGAACTCTCAACAAAAATGTGCTACTTCCAGTCAAATCTTTCAAATTAAAACAAACAAGGCTGTGATTATTAAGAAGCAACATCTGCTTAGATTTAGAAGTAAAAGTTTGCTGACTAAGATTTCACATTTTATGACTTTTGGACGTGCAACAGTTATTAGCATTTTGGTTGCACCAAACTAAAATCAGGGCTGCCATCTAACTAACAGCCGTGGTAGAAACACATTTTTCCTGGACGTCTTAGCTTTAATTTCAACTCTATGATCTTTATATGCCGTATTCGTCCGAATATAAGACGACCCTGATTATAAGACGACCCCTCCTTTTTGATACAAATTTTATCGAGACAACATTTTTTAATATAACACAATTTTATTTTACATTATAAATAAAATCACATTTTCAATATCTTTAACATTAAATTGTCACATTTAAATTCAATAAAATACCTTTAAAAATGTCAACAAATCGTTTGAAGTGAAGTGAGGTCTATTTGTCGAGCAGTCAAACAGCTGGATGACAGCTCTGGTAACGGTTGTGCCTTCAGTGACAAACACTCTGCTGTCCATCTCTTGGAAGCGGACGCTTTAAAGACCAGGGTACGATTTTTTCTGTTACTGTCTGTTAGGTAAGACTGTTCGCGGTGGTGCATTGCAGTGGCCGGGGAGGGCAGGTCCAATCCTGGGGGACTCCCAGGAGCTTAACCAAGGTGTGGAGGACGGGGCACGGAGCTACGCAGCTAGCCGTGGTGCTACGCGGCGCTACAGTGGCCCGTGATCTATTTGAGCTCGCCATTTTTAGACATTACACTCTGTGACAACGATTATCTTAGAATTTGGATCACTAATCCGCCTCACTTGTTGGTTAACTTTGCCCATTTTTAAGCCATTTGTTCCAGAAATCACCGTGTCTCTCCATCTTTCCTCCCCCTGGCACGTTGAGTGACGGCTGGCCTCTGTCATAGGGGTACACTCGTTTCACAGATAAGTGGCGCTGTCTACTGTTGTGAACGTACAGTGTATTGGCCTTTAAAAGTCTAGACCCAACATATAAGATGATTCAACTTTTTCAGATGTATGTCCCTTTATTTGATAGGACAATGAGGATAGAGAGGAAATAAGACATTGGGGATGAAATGCTTCAAAGGGCAGAATGTTTAGAGTTGAACTCAGGGTTGATGCGGCAAGGAGATCGCCTCCTCATAGGGTTAGGGTTGCAGCGTTTGCTCAAACTGCTGGGTCGTACTAGTACCTCGATTTTGAGAAATATGATAATTTTTGTAATTCTACAAGAAATCTTAAAAATGTTCCTAAAACTTAAATTAAGCCAAACATGTTTACAATTGAAACTTCTTGATAAAAGAGTAGTTTTGGTGCTTTTTTGCATGCATCCACACACACACACATGCCGACACCGTCTCTCTCCTGTGTCACTCAGTGATGAGTTAATGTTGTCAGTGCTTGCCCTGGCCTCTGCTCTGCTGGGCTCCAGGCCCAGATCTGGGAGTCCAGGGAGCTGAGACTCCAATGTCCTCCCTGTAATACCTCCTGAACTCTACGCTGAACTGGCTACAGGGCATCAAGCCAACTCCTAATCTGAGGCAATGCAACGCATTAGTTTGAAAAAGCCCAGTGACGACCTATGCTGCGTGTGTGTATGTGAATCCCTGATTCCCCTTATCCTGGCTGCTGTAACTCTCAGTCTGTCTCTCTCTCAGAATCAGAGGTCAAAGGTCATGTTTTTGGCTCGTCCCACCAAGGACTCTGAACCTCTACTGTAAACACACATCTTATGCAGTCATACGCAGCTGCTGTACATTAGCTGTCACTCTGCATCTGTGTGTGCATGCATGTCTTCCCCATTCCAGCTGTCTTATTGACCTGTGAACAATGCTGCAAACACTTTTAGGCCCAACTTGTCAATACAAGCACATTACATTGATTACTTGTAGCATCTCTTTCAAATGGTCTCCCCAGCTGAGGAGACCGGAAGACTCCCCAGGGAGCAGGAGTAAGGATTGAAGGAGTTAAGAAAGAAAGGAGTAGAGGGAGGAAATTAAGCCCCCAATTCAAAACAGTTAGCAGGTAATTAGGGCAATTTACCAAAATACACCATATTCATATAACAAGTTACACCTGGAATCCTTATTATTATTATTATTTTTACACAGCCTATAAAGCCAGTAAGGCCGTCTGAAGCTTCATGGTTGGTGTGGTCTCTTTCCTCTGTAAGTGTGTGTGTGTGATAGAAATCCAAGGCCGCCTGAGCGTGGTGTGGAGATCAATGTAACCGGCCTGGCTTTGAGATGGAAGGAGCTGTCAGACCTGAATTAGATGTTAAATCTTTTGGACAAAATGTATTGTGTTCAGAATTTATCATGTGCTGTTTCCAGCCCACTGATGTATGTTGTCGTATCTGAGTGTGTGTGTGTGTGTGTGTGGATGGTGGGGATGTCCTGTTTCAGGGCTAAAATGGCTGTCTGGGAAAACATGATGGATTCTTGTCATGATGCTCGTTCACTGTGGTAACTTTCCACATTTCTTTCTCTTTTGCTTCCTTTGCTTTCTTTCTCTTCTTTCGCCTGACGTTCGTCTGTTAGTTTCCTTACAGTCTCTTTGCTTTCTTCTTTGCATGTCTCCCTCCCAGGCAGCCATGTTTCATATATCTGTCTTCTTTCACACTGTATATCTTAGAGCAAAGGTATAACCCATTCATCCTCCAGGCCAAGGCTCCCCCACCATCTCTCCCTCTTTATCCATCACTTTTCACCCCATCACTCCTCCTCCTGCTCTGTGTGCTCACGCGCCAGTATGTCTGTCTGCTGATTATGGAGCTGAGTGTCTGGATGACTACAATTTATCTGCTAACTACAATACCCGCTATGTTTCTTGTGTCTTTTCCCCCTCTTATGTTTATCTGTTGAGATATGACAGATGTTGTTTGTGAGTTACAGTCTAAAATTCTGAATGAATGTTTAAAAGTTGTCTGTTGCTCTGTTTGTTTTGCTGCCGAGGATGATTGTTGATCTGTAGTCAGAAAAATATAAACCTAAGTTCTTGTAAATAAACGCTGTAAGGCAAGCAAATGTTAATCAAGTGAAAAGTTAAAAACCCATCGACCGGGTTAAAAAATCTGGCAGATTATACTCACAGCCACGGAGGGATCATAAATGAGCTGTAGGCCCCTGTATCCTGTCATTGTCAAATACATACATTAAACCTAAATGTGTCTTGTGATTTGCACCATTTAAAACCAGACTTTTACAAGGGGCTCCTCAGGGTTCTTATGGATCTGGGTCTTTGCATCGAGGACCTTGCCTCTGTATATGGGGCGCCTGCTCTAGCGATCGATTATTAAAATTACTTTGTTTTTTATATAATAATATATGAATGAATATATTGAATCATAACCTCAGTAATGAAATATGAATTGCATCACCAGATTCTTGCCAATACACAACCGTAGTATACGCCAAACCTGCAATATTTGCATTAAATTATATCTGGCTGATTGATCAGTCTAGATCTAATGTAGTTCTAGTACAGAGTGAAAAAAATGCAATATATAGATTTCATTTGATAGATGTGTAAATAAGTACTCATCACTATTGGGAACTTTTGTTTATTATGTAGAGAATGGTGAATAAGAATAAGGGCCTGTGTCCACTAATGGCTTTTTTTGCGCTGGCAGCGCCCACAACCTCACTTTCAGAGCGTTTGTCACTGGTGCTTACTGTTGCTAGGTTACGAAAGTTGCCTGCAGGCACTTCCGCTTCCCTTGGTGGTAACCAATAAGTCGGTTCTTAATTGCTATGTATGCTTAATATTTGCTTTTATTCAAGGAAATTTAATCAAAATGTAAACAAATAGCAGCACTAGACCTGGGAGTTGTAGCCTCGAAAAAACTAAAGGATTAGCTTCTTGTTTCGTAAGTCCCGCCCCTTCTTGATTTCTTTGATTTTTGGTGAGAGAGGAGTGACATTGACGAGCGCAGCAGTGTTCCAAAAGTTTTTGCGCTTAGGACTGAGCGCAAAAAATGCTGAACTACATTGGTTTTGTGCAGAAAATAGGCGCTGCGAACGCAAAAAACGCCATTAATGAAAACAGGCCCTTAATGAATCTTTTTGGCCACAGTCTTTCAGGTTTCCCACAAAGCAGAAGCTGCAACTCTCTGATTCTATGTCCGACCCCTCTCTTTCCTTGATTATAGCTGTAAGCAGGTGAGCAGTGATGTTTTAATCCCTATCATTTGGAATTGACCTTTACATCACCACATCTCTCCCCCAACACACATGTGCACGAACACGCTCGAACAAATCAGCTCCACATGCCTCCTCCGGTGGTACAGTACAGCGAGCGGAGGATTTCATTGGGCGCAGTGGTCCCAGTGAGAAGTCGACCGCAGCAATTAACAGAGAGATGAAAGACACCAGGCAGCCTGCTGAATAATTAAGACTGGTTTGATGAGCGGGGAGTGGCTCGACGGGGAGGTCGGGCGTAAGCCCTTTACTGGATGAGTGTGTCCAGTTGTGTAAAATGTGCTTGTGTGTGATTGATTGGATTTCAAAATGAGAGGGAAGAGTGTTGACAGTCTCCAAAATGTAGGCAAAAATGATGTTCCAAACCACATTGAGGCACAGCGAAGAGGCCAGAAACATTATTATGTCATCCTCAGGGAAGTTATCCTGTGGTGTCAGGCGGAGAGTAGGCCCAGACGTGGCGGCTGAATTTCAGCCATAGCGGTCTACCATTATGCAAACGACACGGCAGGGTCAATAAGCACATTGATCCACCAGTTTCTGGCGAGCTAGAACATAAAGGGGAGAACAAAACAGCAGTGCATGAAGGGAAGAGTTTGATTGGTAAATTTGAAAGGGAAGGAGTTCTGCAGGCGCTGCGCGATGCAAGCAGGGAGAATAAAGGGAGCGAGAGATTGAGGCAGACACAGCAAACAGGAAGTCTCCCAGGAGTGTTTCAGCCAAATGTATTTAAATGTATTCTGCTAATTACAAAACTCTAAACACATACACGCTGATGCAAACACTGTCTGGCATTTTGTAGCACAGTTGTACCAAGGTAATTACATGCGCCTGCTTTACACACCGTGTGTTTCTTTGTGTGTATTTGTGAGTTGTGTGCGGGTGTCTGAGGGAGAGAGGAGAAGATAAAAACAGACTTACATGCGGAGGACACGATAAGGGGAGCCTTTTCCGCAAAGATTAAGTAGTATGGATTAAAGCAGAACATGCGGGTGGTTGGCTTTGGCTTCTCCCAAGTGAAGATGAATCAAGACGCTATAATATCTCAAACAAAAAGCCTTAACTGTAGCCATTTACATCAAAACAACTCGAGTGTCTCGGGGAATCCTATCTCTGTTCACACCCAACTACTGGAAAACACATCTGAAACCTCTGTGGAGTATTTTAGAAGACACAGTGAGAGAGAAAGCATGGATTATAGTTTTATTCAACTCTGGTGCTAATGTAGCCGATCACATGAAGAGCAGCTCTCAATAGCTACTCTCTAACCACCTGCTTGCGTGACCTCTTCATTGATTTATTGACCAGCGTCTGTCTGGACATTGGCCGGACACACACATTCCCCTCCACCACCACCTCCTGCACTTCCTCTATGTCTCCCTTCCATCCATTCCCCCGTGTCCAGTTATGAGGCTGTCTGGCTCCCAGTCCAAGGTGAAGATGTACGTGGCCGCTTTATATTCTATGACCAAAAGTCTCTTTTTTTTTGCCACCATGGTGGGACAATTACCACTTGTGGTTAGCTGGGGTTTTGGTTCAACTCTGTTACAGCCTCCAAGGCTGTAACAGAGCGAGCCGTTAAGTGATGAGGCCTACTGTAATTGGTGTAAATGGAGTGGCCTTAATAAGAGACCTAGTTTAAGCTAGATGTACCTAATCGACTAGCAAGTGATTTCATCTGAAATAAGCCAATATCGTATGATATACTGACCGTGCGTATTTTGCGCTACCTGATTGTTCAGTTACTCTTTCTTAAAGTATACGATGCCACCTAAGGCTTGGCAGTATTTACAAAAGTTTTATTAAAGGTATAAAAGACGCTTTTATGTGATAGTTTTAAAGTATTTTGGGCATTTAATTTGTCCTTTTATGCACAGAAAGGAGGCTAGATTACAGACAATTTGTCGTCAGACATTTACCATAAAATTCGGTGTATAAGACGCACTTTTAATACATTTTTATGTATTATTTATACAATATACCAGTGGTGACGTCACATCTCCGGGTCCAAGCCGCTACGCCATCGTCCTATTTACAATAGGCCGCAGTGCTATTTTCCTCACTCAGAAAACTAACTTGATTGTTGCTAACGCTTCATCACGGACATGCACCGTCATGATCTCCATTGCAGCTACAACCCTCACAACAATCAACGTTACTGTGGGCTGCTAGCTACTGAACCAGTAGCCACTGGTACCGCACCGGTAGCTAGCAGGATTGCAAACTTGGCATGGCGAAAACAGATGGTAGGCTGTAATTTGTGTGTTTTAAATGTAAATAAATTGAAATACTTACATGTTTTTTTTAATAAATAGCTTTAGAAAACCTTTTTTCCTCTGGGATACCCCCGAAACAGACTGCGTCTTATATTCCGGTGCGACTTATATTACAGATTTTACAGTAGTGCAAATGACTTTGATTATGGAAGTTCATGTTGCATCTTCATGTGGTAAAAATAATACTCTTCCTTATGAGTGTATTTCAGCCACCTCTACCTCACATGATGTGGCTTTACTCTTGCAGGACTGAACCATGGTCTTTTTTGTGTGCTCTGTGGCTTGTCTGTGTGTCCTCAGTTGAACCATTACCCTGACAAAGTGTTTGTCAGTGAGTTACTCATACAGCTGGCACTGTTTTTTTTATATTTTGCTGAAACGTTTAACCTTCGCTGTTCTCAATTTTAAAATCCTAAATAATTGCAGCTGCTTGTCCATGTTGCTCTGACTTGGACTAGCATCTGGCCAGAACACGGTTGTATAATTTGGACTAAACTGCAAAAAGAAGCCTTTTTCCCAAGCAAGAACGTTGGGAGAATGAGGGGAAGAGAGCAAGGAGAAAGAGAAAGAAAGACATGTCTCCAGGGATGCATTTTAATTCACTCAATTGCCCTATATTCCCCTGCAGTTTTTGTTTTGATGATAGTGACGCTTTGCATATCTTCACCCTCGGAGCACAGAGGATGTGCACAGAAGGGGGGGACCTGTGTGTGTGTGTGTGTGTGTGTTTCCTACCTTCCAGCATCTGGGTATTGTATTCTACTACAGTGGATGGGCACAGGGAGGGTGGGATTGTGACGACATTAATTAGAGACACAGCGAGGGGAGGCGAGAGAGATTGCATGTCAGTGTTGTGGGAGGTAGAAAAGGGAGCAGTATGGTTAAGCTAGCTGTAGCCGCTACTTGTTTGTCCCTGATATGTTTAAAAGAAGAGGTAATATGTACTCTAAATATCCTGTAATATCTACCACACAATGCTCGTGAGATGCTGTGCCCTTTGACCTCTTGATCCAATCCTGACACAATCGTAGTGCTCCACTGGATTATCAGCGACACTCCCCCTTCAGTGCCTCTCCTCCCACTCTGGTGTCTGGCGGATCACCAAAATGCCAGGCGGAGGCGAAGGAAAAACCTCACTGCCCCTCCAGTAAATGCCCCCTTTGCTGGAGCCCACACAAAGATAGAGCGTGATGTTGTAACATACAGAGTCTGCATCCGAAAATACCAGTAAAGCTCAGTGTTCATGTCTCTGTTTATGCTAAAATAAGAGCAGCCACTGTCTGCCTCTTATCTGAGCTTTGAAACAGTTAACCAGGATTAAATAGGCGGGGGTGTGCGTGTGTGCATGTGTGTGCGTGTAGTATTGCATCTTGCTGGGAAGAGCAGTTGAACAAAGATTTATTTTTGTTAGTTTTATGGCCACAGTGAAACTCCAGGCCTGTCCTGGCACCCTGCCCACCCACCTTTATTCCAGATGTTACCATGGTGAAACTTATGGGTGGTATCCCGGCAAATAGACAGCGGTTTGGGAGCAGGGGACGACTGTTGTATGAGAGTGATAGATAGATTACTAGAGAGACAGAAAGAGAGAGAGAGGGTTTAATAGTCTGGGCTCTTTCTGTGTTGTTCTTCCTCCTCCAGAGGCCGAGGTCTGGTGTTGATTTAAGCCCTGTCTTAATGTGATTATCACCCCAACGTTAAGGGCTCTGCTCATTCCCTCTGCTACATTGATTTCCATTTAAAACTGTAATTGAAAGGAACAAACATTGGTATTAGCTATTCTCGCTCTGCTTTGCTCTCTTGTTCTCTTTCTTCCAGCATAGACTGCTGAGTTTTTTTTCAGGAGTTCACGGAGGGAGAATTTGGTTGGCTGCGGTCCAGAGACGAGGCGGCTTCCTGGGAGCAGAGAGGAGGAAACTGGGATTTTGCCAAAGGCTGTTAACTGCTGGGCATATGATGATGAGACCAGGGTAGCACACTGTCTCACATAGTCTCACAACGACCTGTATACAATGACTATATGTTTGTCTTTTAGGCTCACTGTCTGCAATGAGAAGCCCATATGGCAAGCTGTGGTTTGGCGTCGATCCAAAGCGATGTTAACTCTTTGAGACAGACATGGAGGCAAAGGAGCAGATTAACCTTTAGAGCCCAAACAGAGGAGGAGCTCCAGTAGGAGTCCACCCAGAAAAACTGTGACTGTTGTGGGAAATAATATGCGAGGATGGACTTGTAAAAAAGAAAGAAGGTCCAGCACTTGATATTCTAAACGAAAAGTTAACAGATTCTGTGTTTGGAATAATATATTGCTCTATATATGCAGATGATTCTCTTATTTCCCTGTTTAGACGAATCTAGCGACCAATTTGTGTTTAGCACCATCTTGCGTTGCCGCCATTACTGCGGTGGCAACTCAGTGTCTGCTGCCGCCTGCTGACTGTTACAGCAGCATAGTTGTATCATATAAATAATGTTACAATGTTAAATGTCCAGACTAAACGAGGGTGAAGTTTCAACTCTGTAGGTAAAAGTATTTTGGAGTAATCCCCAGGCTTCTCAGCTCAGTCTGCAGGCTGCTGTGAACGCCAGGTTTCACTCAGTTTTTTCAGGCTTCAGAGAGCCAGCCAATCAGAGGAAAGTGGGCTTGTAGGGGCGGGGTTACTTAAAGGGACAGAGATGACTGAGTCGTTTCAGGCATAGGCTGTTTGAGGGCCTGCACAGAGCACCAGTGTGAGAAAACGTAGTAACTGTCAATTATGCTAAGCTACTCACAGGTATCACAGAGTGAAATGTAAAGCTAAGCATAATACCCACCCTTTGACATTATTTAGATTTGACATATTAAACATTGGTTACAAAATGGAGAAATTGAGAAAAACTTGACCATCCGCCACATATTTGTGATGAAGTGCTTTGTAATATAACGCTATTCTACTAGTTAGCTTAATTAACAGCTGCATTTAATCATCACAGACTAGTAGCATTGGCAAATGCACTTCTATAGTATATATTCATTAAGCACATCTTTTTTTTTTTTTTTTGAAAATGTTTTGGGATTTTTGCCTTTATTCATAGGACAGCTGAAGAGAGACAGGAAATGTGGGAAGCAGAGAGTGGGGGAAGACATGCGCCAAATGGATCGGCAGACCGGGAGTCGAACCTGCGATCAGTGCGCCAAGGACCGCAGCCTCTAGACACGGGCGCCTGCTCCACCAACTGAGCTAAACCACTTAAGCACATCATTTCTGTAAATGCATCTGCTCTGTAACGATTACATGCAGCTCCTACTTGATTATGCTAACTTGCTAGTAGAGGAACGTTACATATGCGATCATTTCACAACAAAATGCCATCTACAGGAGAGGGCCGAAATTACTGTCATAATAATTGGTTGATAATAATATTTATAATACTCTTGATACACTTCTAAAGAATATCTTAGTCCTCTGCCTGGCCGGTGAATCTATGCAGAGTGTCCAGTCTCATACAGGGGGACCCTCCATGACCTCAAGACGTGTGCATTGTGCCCTTTTTTCCAAAGTCAAGTTTGTCACGACTGTTAGAGCAGCTGATTAACTCTTCCCGATGTCCTTTACATGGTTGTCAAAAGTAGAGTTACATGGAAAGTAACAGTAAAAGTAGAAAATTGTTCACTTCTTAAGACAGCTTGCGTTCAAATGTGCAGATGTTGTCGGGAGATACCACTGCAGTAAGGGTGGCTGGTCAACTTCCGGTAATTCCTCGGCTTAGTGTAAAGGTGTTGAGCAGAGTTTTCTCCTCTTGCCTTTTACATGCAGTGTGGAGTATATGAAGAACATTTTGACGTTAAAGACCAAGACACAAGTAAAAAACCACGAGAGAGAGAGAGAGGAAGCACGTGAGAGATGCAGACTTATTTAATGGCAGGGAAGGAGGAATAATGGTGGGTTGACTTTATGGAAACAGAAAGCAGATGAATTGGCTAATTAGGTGAGACCACATCATTGAAGGTTTCTTATTGGCTCAACAGATAGCACTTTTGTTTAATTTGCATAATCATCCTCATCATTGAAATAAATATTCACACTGGGAGAGAAACTCAGAGTTCAGAGCGAGAGAGATATTGAACTCCGGGATAGACGACAATTATGCAAAGCTAATAATGAAAGTACAAGTTAGCCGGGCAAAGTGTGGACTGTCTCACAATAGCATGCAGCATCCATGACATACAACTTTCTCTTGTGTGTGAAGACAACAATAAACTACCGGCGGTCTGCGTCATTACTGCGGCGACTTGCCACCCACTTTCTTTCTTCAAGTCTTTTCAGAGTGCACCTCAGTGTGTGCACTTACGGAGGAGGATTCAAGGGCAGAGCTAAGTGATATTCTATGAGGGAGTGTGAATGTGGAGGTGTGGGGGGTGTGGGGGGGAGCACAAAGGAAGAGAGAGAGAGAGAGGAAGAGGATGGCGAAGAGAAGGAGACAGCGGCAGTAGATGCCACGAAGATAGCGGCATTGTTGGGGACCTTTTTTGTTGTTTGGTGTTTTTGTTCCCCTCATCATTCCCAAGTACAAAAGAGAAAAGAGAGTTGACATTCAGCACTGGTGTGGGGAAGCCGAGCAAATGACAAAACGCAACGCACCCCGCCACAGCTGTCACCTGTGCGTGGGGGTTTAAAGCTTGTGTTTTGGTGTGTGTGTGTGTACACCCTTGGGTCCCAGACAAACAGTCCAGACATTTTAGTCAAGGACAAACTCTCAGAAGGCCCTTAAGGTTTCCTCACCTGTACTTGTAGCCCTTGTTTCTCCTGTCTTCTACTATTACTGCCAGCATTTATATAATATTCTCTTCTGTTGTCATTCATACGCTCATAAGCCACTTTTTCCCGTCATTAATGGGCCGTAACAACTCCCATCTTGTCCTTAATCTTGTTGGGAAGCAGCGATGCCGGACAGCTGGTGTCAGGGTGTTGTTGGCGTGTCGTCTCCGGGGCTGGAGGCCCCATTGAAATGCCAGCTGAGTGTCTGCAAGAGAGACAACCTCCCTGATCAATCAGGAATCTCCTCATTCATTATTCACAGTGAGCCCATCCAATCGCTCGGAGCCCAGGGCCACCGCACGCTGTCATCAATGCCGGCATTGATTATCAGGCCTCATCAGCGTTTGTTTGGCTTGTCAAATCAATGCCTTTTTAACGGCAAGCCGTCCCTGCAGGAGACCGCAGATGAATATTTCATATCCACTCTGATCCAATCATAATTCAAAGCATATCACACGGCTAGCTCTCCTGTTGTTGTAAGAAATACTTGTATCTTTATTGTTCAATAGTTTTATCTGCGCTAGGTATCAGTATAAATGGATTTAGTAATTGGAGGAGAGAAACAGGAGAGAGTGCACTGTTACCTGGATTCATCAAAGGTTTGTCCCCGTCATTAATGCAGGCATGTTTGAATGTGTGAATTAGGAAGTGTTGTTCGTATGTTGGTAGCCATGAATTTCTCTTTCTGTAACATTTACGCCCTTATAGTTGTAGTTTGTTTCATATGCTTGTAGTCCTGTCAAAACTGGCTGTGCTGTGACAGCTATATTTATTAAACATTATTAAATATATGTCTTTTAAAGAAATCAACATACCTGTACCTGTCTGTTAAGCTTGGGGTGAGAATCTCTCTCTCTCTGGTGGGGCTGGGATTTGAATTATCATTACCACACGGTTGTTGTATTAGCTTGTTTCAGCTAGACTAAAGTTAATAATTAATGTATTTAAAGTGACGTTGCGATTAATTCAAAGATGCTCCGTAACCAAGAGAGTGCACATGAGGACATATGAGAACGCCGCGAGAACTTGCGAGACAGCCACAGTAGTGCTGATTTATTTCACATCGAATATGAATTTAAATAAACGAATATCCGTTTATTATTGGTTATATATTCTAATTTAGAATATGCATTGACAGCCCTATATTGCATGTTTGCTAACTTTTGCAGCATGAAACATCACATGGCGTTCTCAGCTGTCAAAGTAGCAGTGTTGAGGGTCCATCAGAGTGCTCGGATTACTTTTTTGTTGTAATGAGTTAGTTCTGTTATTTAGTTACTTTTACTGGGAAATAAATTGCTGTATTTCCCTTTTCCTTTTGTCTCCACAAAAATGAAACTCCGTTGAGCACTGTTTCTGTTTCTCTTCTTGGCAGGTAAGCCTACAGCCGTGTAAATGCGCGTGTGTAGCTAGCTAATTCAACTAGTGAGATGGCAGAGAGGACAGTGTTTACTTTGTGGACATATTTTTTAATTTTTGGGCGGAGGGTACAAGAACATCATGACGGTGAAATGTAAGTTGTGCCTGGAGGATAATTCCTTGTCAGCTGCGAGAGCTCTATTTCAAATTGCTAGCTAAACACAGCTCCGCAACACTGGTGGCGACTAAGAGCCTGCGTTGTTTCCATTGGAACAGCTGTGCCTGATACTGGATGCCTCTGCCCAGTTCACTGTCAGATTGTTAGCATAATGAAGAGCTGTTAAGGTTACATTGCGTCTGTCATTCCTGTTATTAGACTGCAGAGTTACAGATTATAGGCCGTAAACGAGGCTATGCAATGATGCTAGACTCAATACATTCAAAGGTAGATATACAGTAGGCTACACGCCGTTGTGACAACATCACTGAAATGAGTAACGAGTCGCGTAGGGGGTTTACATTTTTGGCGACGCAAAATTACTCTAACACGTTACTTTTCTCAGTAGATAAAGCAGTAACATAAAGTTACTTTTTTTATTGGCTGTAATCTTGTAACTTAACGAGTTCCTTTTAAAAGTTTCCCAACACTGCTCATTATGCAGCACCAAAAATAACCCAGTTTTAGATTTGCGTTGTTTTCAGTCAGCCTCATGCATTTAGGGCAAGTGTGTATTTATGGTAAGACTACACGATATGATAACTTCTGCAATCGATGTGAGGACCTGTGATTAATCTAAAATCTGGCAAATGTTTGAGGGGATTTCTTTAATGAGGAAAAGATGTGAAGTCTACTTAAGGCTTGGCCTCAAAGCACTGATGGGAAATGAGAGGCTAAATCAAAACTTAAAACATGTTTAGCATTATTTTTTTTGGCTGCGTATCACTGCATTGCGTCATTGTGGTTTACCAGCTGCAGTCCTTTTTGGGGTTAAACATTCGTCTCCTCTGACTTCCACTTCACCTCTCATCCACCTGTTTGCGTAGTGGTTATGACAGGTCAGTGTAGTGCTGACAGGCGTAGCTTTGCTGGGAAATAGAGAAAGAGCACAACCCTCCTTGTACAGTGTGTGTGTGTTTGTGTGTGTGCATAAATCCCCATGGCAGGAAGTCAGCAGGAAATGGAGGGACTTCCACAGCAGTGTTTACTTTTACATTTCAGCGAAAAAATATCTGGTTTCATTCTAAACAGATAGATGGCACATGAACAAAGGAGGAATCTCATATGCCCCTGTAGAGGAAATAAGGAATGTAAATATTATGTACCAGACTAACATTTTAGTTTGTGGTTAGCTATTCGAGGTCATGGTGATGTATGCTAATATCACAGATTTAAGGATGTTTGTCTGAACAAGCTCGGGCGTCCACTTCTACATGTTAAATACAGCTCTGTTGCCTTCCCTCTTGTGTTTTGAATAGTAATATCCTCTGCGACAGAGCATTTACACTCCAGAATAGCTCTTTGTCAGCCACCTGGATTATCCGAGGATGTGCTTGCTAAACAAAGAGGTTTTGATGCTGTAAAACCCCAAACAAAAAACACGCACATGTGTCCCTCAAATCCCTCAGAGCCGTGTCAGTGACTCGCGACCAGTTGCCGTAATCATGAAAGCTGGAACGCCGTCCAAACACGATTCATCACTTCTGCACCCTTTACTGCTCCTTCTGTAGTTCACCTCTGTGTTTTCTCTCCTCCTTTCATCTCTTTATCTCTAACTCTCCCTCTCTGCTCTGTTTGTTTGACAGGAGCTGAGAGGATTAGGAAGATAGGGGAGCTCTGAGGAGTGTGTTTACTGTAAAGCACATTCGTGACACATCTTCCCCTTTTTTCTGATGCGAAGCAAGAGGGACAAACCCCTCCTTGTTTTGCAAGAGTCTCACACTACTGTATGTCCCCTCGTTACGTCTCCTTGTGCTTTCTCACACTCCCTCATCCCTCCTTACCCCCATAGAGATCTTCCCCTGTTTCTCAAAGGCGTTTCGGTGTTGGCTCCAGGCACATCTTTTGTTCTCTCCTCATGTATCCCTCCTGTTAACACCCTAACCGCAGTGACTGTGCCCCTAGCCAGGAAACACAGGCTGGCCTGAAGCTCTGTTTGGGGCAATAGCAACCTGGTGCAGACAGACACGCTAACACACACAGACACACATGGATTCTTCCTGTCTGACTCTCTCTGTCTGTTTCTGTGTCGCGCACACATGCACACTTGGACTCACTGTGTGCTCTTTACCTGGGGCTATGAATCAATGAAAGCAAGCTCTCAAGTGTTTGACCTCTGAGTCTGGCTGTTGTGCGTCAGCAGGTATTTTCACTCATAATATCGCCACCAGGGAAGACGCACACGCCCACACACTGACAGATGAACATGACCTAGCACTTAAGGAAATGGCTAAAAGAGAAACGGTGAATTAGATATTTATCTGAATCGATTTAACCTCAGAAACTCCTGATGATTGATCAACTGTGGTTTTCCTTGGTCTTAGATATGGTTTCTTATTTCATGTTTTGTGTGTGATTGGTCTAAAACCAGGCCTTTTTAGTACCATAATATAAACAGATGGTTATTAATGAAGTCTAATCTAACAGTTAACTGATCCAACAGGCGGTTGTGTGCTAAATATGAAACTACAGACAGGAGACTGTTAGCCAGGCTTGGGGAGTAGCAGAATACAAGCAACGGCGTTACATAATTAGGATACGATAAAGGCAGCTGTATTCCGTCACAGTTACAGGACAAAAAGAGGTAATTAGATTACAGATATATTTGTTAAAATTGGGATTACTAGCAGGATTACTCAAAGACGATATAACACCAAAGATGCTCTGTAACATCTGGCGTCTCATTTCTAAACCGTCCGTCTGACCGTCTCTGATAATACCATGCACCTGCACGCACATGTTACGACCGTAGACCGTATAAAAAATGGAAGACATGACAGCTCCCTAAAAGTGTAGCCAAAACACATCGAGCGCCCCCTGCTGACTGGCTGCAGTATAGGTCATAAAGCCCGCCTCCTCCATGTTAACAGATGGGACATGAGTCAAACTATAAAATCAAAATACAAGCCAAATACATTTTTCTCAAAAATGGTTTCTGTCATTATAGTTAGTTCTTATCACGCTGATTTACGTCCAAGTGTTCATTTTTCTGACAAGTTTATTTTTAAGTAGTTATTTGATGCAAAAGGATGATTGACAGCTCTGTTGACAATTACGGCTCCTACAGCCAATCTGTTCCAGATTAGCAGAGTAGAGGAGGAACAGCGAGAGGAGACGTAACTAAAACAATCACTACGGTCATTGAAGTTTTCTTTATTTGCAGATTTAGTATTGAAGAAATCCAAAAGTAACTGAAAGTAATCAGTTACTTTAAAATTGTGATACTTGGATTATGTTACTGATTACATTTTTTAACAGGTAATTAGTAACTGTATCGGAATACATTTTTAAAGTAACCCTCCAAACCCTGCTGTTAGCTTAGCAGGAGATGGGGTGAAAACAGTTGGTATGGTGCTCTCCAAAGGTAACAACATATGCCCTTCAGCTCCTCTGCCTCTCACTAATGAGCTTGTTACATCTCGTTTGATTGATTTGTGCTAACACATAATTGTAAAAACAACAACTTGTGGTTTAACCGGAGGCCATGTGCTTCGGTATTTCTTGGCCTGGGAGAAGTGACCCAAACGTTTAGGTGTTGTGACTTTTCTCTCATGCGTGCGTTCTGGTCTTTGGAGAGTGTTTGTATTTAAACGTGCACATGTGTATATAGTGTGTGTGTGTGTGTGTGTGAGAGAGGGAGAGATTGTCTGAGAGGGAACAGAGTGTGTTTAGTTCTCCCTGAGTGGGTTAGATCTGATAAGGCTGACAGCCACAGGTTGATATTCCTGAGAGCAGCCAGCCGCTCCCCTTCACACTGCATGACTGACACACAGACCTACAGAAAGCAATAAGATTTATGTGTCTCCGTAGAGTGTTTGAAAATATGTTTTCAACAGGCATGCACAAAGCAACACTAAACCACCGCAGGGATCAGTTCATGCATTAGTGCTCTTCTATTGTAACTCAGAATTAAGCAGACCTGGGAATCAGCCAGCGGACACTTTGCCATGCAAATGCTCTAATGGGAAAAGTCTGTGTGTGTCGGTGTGACAGTTACTCTCAGATACACCACGCCTCAAAGGCAACGTGTGCTCTCCCAGGCCTACTTCAAACACAGCCCCGGGGCTGTCTGTGCCTGATCTGGTCATGTCTGCCTATCTGCTTGTATTTCTCACTCAGCTTCTGATTTGTCTCCCACAGGACCCGAAGAGAATGACACTCCCCACCAAACAGCACATCTACATCTTAATGTGCACAGATCTTATCCGTCTAATTTCCCACATGACTCACGGAAAACAAATGCACACTGGTGATCCTGTGTTGGGTACAATAGGCCGTCACATTCACATGAATACAGAGTGGAAAAACAAATACCTATAGATGCACATGCAAAGCACCCTCAATGGCTTTCTTTTGCCTGTGTTGCGGGCCCTTGAAGAGGGCAAAGCAGTGGCATAATGACATTGAAGAGAGGCCCTGTTTATATAGAATGAAAGAAGAGAGGAGGAGAGAGGAGAGAAAAGGCTGCACCCTTATTCAATTAGCGGCACTGGCCCGGAGTAATTACTCCTACTCTCCCTAATTCGCATGTAAATTTGCGACGAGCACTGCACTATTTTAATACAATTTAGCGGCACTTTGACTGCATGCCAGTGTTGTGCACATGGAAGAGGAGCTTTTTGTGTGTGTGTAAGCATGTGTCAGGGACATAACCGAAGAAGAATGACGAATCCTTTGTGTGATTGTGCCTCAGAAAGACAGCGAGAGTCTGAGAGTAAACAGAGAGAGGAGCCGGGCAGGAGGAGGAGAGGAGGTCTATCGTGTTGACACGATGATCAGATAAGATCTGCAGTGGGACCTGACTCGCTCCGTCTGTCCTGTGGGAACAGCAGCTCCGACTCTTTCCTACAAATCTGCTGTCACCTCTCTCCTGCCTCTTACGCACACATGCCCGGAGGAAACACTCCAATTACAATTCAACAACTTCAACTTGTTTGAAAGGGAAATGTGCCAAATTAAACGTTG
Source organism: Semicossyphus pulcher (assembly GCF_022749685.1). Classification (NCBI taxonomy): domain Eukaryota; kingdom Metazoa; phylum Chordata; class Actinopteri; order Labriformes; family Labridae; genus Semicossyphus; species Semicossyphus pulcher. Next base: position 19,234,161 of record NW_027211637.1, read on the forward strand.
AAGGTTAAGGTTTGATTGTGTGAAACTCTCCGAGTCTCTCTTCCTGAGCGGTGCAGGTGAGGTAATAAAAAGTAAATCCTAATCTCTGCCACTATCTCTTCTCCGTATTGATTTCCTCCAGCCAATAGATTGTCTGCTTAGATAATTGTCTAATTAGCCCGCTAATTGGTCCGTATAATTAGCCATTTTAGGATATTGTCCAGGTTGAATGATATTGGTCTGTGTCAAACAATCCCCATAGCCATTCCAACACGGCACATCTCTCTGCCCAGCACAGGCACGTGAATCGATGCCCTGCTTCTGTTTCTCTGCCGGCCTACAGGTGGATGGATGGAAAGATGGAAAAACAGGAGAACAGATAAGTGTATTGTGCGGCCGTTAAGCACATACGATTGTACAAACAAGGATAAACAAACGTAATAATTATCAAATGGGCACAAAACAATTCTCACACATAGAAAACGCTGGACGCTACTTACTGTAAATTACAGAGTTGTCAATGTGCAATGTTTTAATGAACCAGAAGCATACTGTAGCAGGGACATCAACTTGGAAAAGTGGACAATTGTTAATCATATTTCAAACTAGGACTTAGTTTAACTAGACGTTTAACAGTCGCAATTGTGTCGACAGGAAGTAGGAGACAATGAGCTTTCGTTTCCAGAGGTTACTGTCGCCAGACTGGTCACGCTGATTAAACATGCATTTGAACATTGTTGGCGACGGCAGATGACATACGTTAAGAAATGTCGCTTACACCTGATTGCTCTCTACTTTTTGATTCACTTGTCAGTCACTGAACCAAGTGTGAAAAAAGTAGTTTTGTTTTGTGACAAGAAAATATTGCCTACTTAAAAGTCCCAAATAATAAAAAGTATGATCGTATATTTGTGCATATAAACTCACTGTGCTTACTGGTATAATTTCCAGGAGGCTTCTTTTTAAACGCAATAAATATCTCAGAACAAGAAATGACACTTTTTTGGTGAGTACACATGTTTTTCATTTCAACCTTCATGTGAAAGTTAGTGTATAACAGTTAGATGATTTCATGACATGATCCGGCTGCTGGCAGTTATCTCAGGGTCATTAATTTGCAAACTAAACAATAACGATATCTTTCAATCTGACCTGAACTTAAGGGCCAAATCTCAGACTGGGGATTTCCCATCCGAGTCATCTGCACGGCCAAATATGGTGTAACCTGCCTGATGCTCACTCATCCAGTGTGTCTTACTCTTTACGCACGACAGAGCAGACAGACGGGGAGGCGGGTAAGACGATCCAAAAAGCTCAGCGCGTCACCTGGAAGGAAGGCGGAAGCGTGGTGTGTTTGAAACCCAAGCAGTGATACAGGAAGAGGGGGGGGGGGGGCGAGCGATGTTTAGTGCTAAGCTAGGATGTTGTTTATTGATCTGTGTACGGTCTCTGTGAACTTTATTTGAGGTGGAAACAGGCCATGCGTGGCCGTCTCCACTGTGTGTACGGGTAAGCACAAGGCTGCATCTCCAGGGGAGGGGACTCGGTGTGTGTGTTTCTAATCACATTAGCAGGTGTGTCTCAGCTGTTGAGGTGTTTTACCCTCTGCCAAGTGCCCTTTGACTTACTTTAGTGACCTCTGACTACTTTCTCCCCCATATTCCTTACACATAATATAAGAGCCTCCCGTTGCCTGTCCTATATTCACAGGTTTTACTGCACACATAGCAGCTGTACTGTACATAGATTTGTATGGGAGCCGGGCAGATGTCACCTGTTTTTTCTCCGTGTGGAAATCCCCAGCTCCCCGGGCCCTGCTGGGCAACGCAGTGACTCACTCACAAGTGTGTGTTTGTCTGTGTGGGGTGTGCGTGTCTCTCGGAGTGTTTACTGGTGAGAGTAGTGCAGAGAAGTGAGTTCATTGGTATTTCTGTGCATGCAAAAGACGTGCGTGTGTGCCGTGCGATTTTAATGTGGATGTGCTTATGTGTGTGGGCGTGTGTTCTAATATTAGGGGTGCTTTATTTGGGCAATTAGGACACACGTACAAACATGCAGCGACTTTTAAACAAGTCTCATTTTTCTTTAACGCTTTGCGAGGCGTGGAAACAAGCGAGCAGACATCCAAAATAAATGACCCTGTGTTTTTGTGTGCTTGTATCTGTGTATGGCGATGCTGTCCAAGCTTGTGTAAGTCCGTATACGTCTGCTGGTGACCTTTGACATTTACAGTTGCTCCCCTTTGACCTCATAAACATCGTCTTGCACTCGACACACTCAAAAGGCTTTCTACTCTGTGCGTCCAGCACAGTCCCGCCACATTTGCTTTGAGTTATCGCAATATTCGAACCTTCCTCTGCTCTGGCACAAAACAACATTTTTTCCGTTTCTTGCTTTCCTGACGTTCAAATTAACATCTTGTCCCTCGCTCCCCTGTTCAGGATCACTCTGTCTCTCTGTCCTGTTTGTGCGCTCCACTTTTCTCACACAAACTCCCTCTCTCTCTCTCTCTCCCTCTTCCTTTCACATTCCTTTTCAATTACAAGCAGCACTTTGGCTGTAAGTGGGAGGCGTATTCCGACAGAGGTTTGAGCCATTTCCACTTATTCAATTCAATTGCCTCAATTCAGACACCTAATGACGAGTGGAATCAAATTAGATATTTACAATAGGCAGAACGCCCCGGCAAATCGTCTGCACATGCACAAAGAGAAAAAAATAGGGTCTACCGTTCACACTCTCGCCTTTTTCTCTCTGTCTCTTTCACATAGTGGCAGTGACATGCGGGTATGCACACTTTACCAAACACACTGCTGTTTTTTTAGGCACACACACACGTGCTTGGAGTGTCTTTGTCACACACGCACACACAGGCCAGATAATATACACAAGTTGCTGGCACTCTGATATGTGCTGCTGGATTGATCCAACTCTTTTATCTGCTAAATAACTTACCATCGATTGAGCGGGGGATGAGGAGGAGGAGGAGGAGGAGGAGGAGGGGGTAGACATGGATGTGCGGGGAGAATTAAAGCTCACCAATATCCAGGAGCTGTCCGCACTGCCTGAACAAGCCACCGTGTCGCCCCCGCCCCACAACGGAGATGGCAGAGCGCGATAAAAACAGATGCAAGTCAGAGATGGCTTCCATAGAAAAGGTTTACACGAAGAGAGATGCCCCCTAAAGCCCTGCGGCACCTCTCCGTTATGAACCTGGACTCAAACAGGTATTATCTATTTCTTATCATTTAAAGGAGTCGAGGAAAAGCGTCATAGTGGCCCCCTCGTCGGCCTCAGGGGAGCCCGCTCTACACCCATAGAGGGTTCAGAGGCTAATTGGATATATCACTGCGAAAAACATTTAAAATCCCAAATCAATACCTGCCTCTTTAATGCTTTTCCTGAAGAAGTGCTCCTCTCTATTGCCGCTGACCCCCCCCCTCTCCCCACTCAGGCCCTGTCTCCTGTACAATCCCTCACCGCCTATAGGGGCCAAGGGATACGTGTAGGGGTCAATGAGCTAAGGGCTACTGGGGGCCAAAACAGAGTGAGCCCCACGGGGGTCTTAGAATTGAATGGTGGCTAGTGATGTACATGTGAGGGCTTATGGGAAACATCACTTGAAATAACATCAAACTCATGATTTGTACCAGAGGAGAGCAGCGCGTACGGCAGCACATGCAGGGCAGAGCAGCAGCAACAGGCACGTGTTGTAATTAGCTACATGTTGAGCTCTGTGTATGCTAGCTGAAAGACCAGCCTTGACTCTGCATGTAAGTGGTTATGGACTTGTGTGTGTGTTTGTTGGTGGTTGTAATTGTGGACCGTAGTGTGTGTGTGGAGCACAGATTGTCCATGGCAACATGTCTTCTCCTGTGTAGTGAGTAAGGTTTAGGGTTAAAGGTCAGCAACTACTTTAAGAGCTCACACACATCATGATTCTCACACACACCAAACACAAGAACCCTTTTGTGTCTTTACTACTTGTAGCCATACAAACAGGCCTTTTCATCTCATCTCATCTCACAGCATCTCCTCTTGAATTTCAAATCCGTCCGTGCATTACGGCGAGGGATGAAGCAGTAAGGGCAGTTTTACACTAAACCTTTGACAAACACTGGTGTTACCAATTTACACTAGCAATTTCAGATTTCCCAAGACGTTCTGCTGTCATACGCAAAAAAACGTACATAGCTCCCCTACAAGAGGAGTTGTCCACCTACCATCTGCCTGAATCCCTGTGAATGCAGCGCAACGTTAGGTTAGATCCTCTGCCATCCTCTTGTTGGTCAACTCAGCCTCCTCGCAGGATTCAGGGTCAACTGACTCTGCTCTCGGCATGTGACTGGTGAAAACTAGTTCAAGCTCCTTTTTACTGGGACTCTGCTGCTGCTGTATGAACGTGAAACGTTCTGTTTATGATTCGTCCGCCTCCCTTCATTCACATTCAAACCTCTGCAGATGATCCAGAACGCAGCGACGCGGCTGCTCTTCAACCAACACAGAACTGCACACGTCTCTCCGCCGTTCATATCCCTCCACTGGCTCCCAGTCACCGCTCGCATCAAATTCAAAACCCTGTTGCTCGCTTGCAAAACAGCAACAAAAACGGCTCCTGCCTACCTGAACGCCCTCATCCAGGTCTACACTCCATCCTGCCCACTACGCTCTGCCAATGAAAGGCGCCTGGGTACTCCCATCACAACAGGGCCCTAAGTCTCTAACTAGACTCTTCTCCTCAGTAGTCTCCCGGTGGTGGAAGCTACCAAACTCCACTCGGTCTGCAGAGTCCCTTTCACCTTTAAGAAGAAGCTAAAGACCCAGCTCTTTATGAACACCTCTGACCTTAATGATATTGATGGTACTGATGATGATGATATTGAGGATGTTGTTGATGTTGATTAGGATGTTTCTGCTCCTTTCCCCCCCATGCGCTGCCTGTCACTTGTGTCCAATCGCACTTGAAGCTGCTTGTTGGCACTTACTGACTTCGTTCCCTCCTGTCTTGATCGTTGCTTGTGTTGAATTAACTCTCAGACGTACGCCGCTTTGGACAAAAGCGTTTTAGTGTTGGTAGTGTGCTGTGCAAGTTATGTAATCCTTGTTTGCCCCAAACACTGTTGAACACCTATAATACCAACCCCTGCAGCGAGCTTACATATGACTGAACAAACAATAATTTAGATTATGGATGACTCTGGCTTTTATGTTCTCAATTAATTGATCTTAATCGGCCTTTGATCTATAAGGTGCCAAAAACAATTTTTAAAAAAGTTTATTGTACTTTATACTAGTTTACATGTACAAAGTGACGTCAAACGTTCTTACTTTTCTTAACCCCAAAGACGTTCACTTCACTATCATAGACGACAAAGAAAACCAGGATATATTTATAATTTCAAAGCTGGAAGCAGTGAATTATAGTTAACAATGTCTGAAGCAAGCATTCATTCTCTTACAGACAAACATTTCCAGAGCGCTTGTTAGTTTCCAGAACAAATGTGGTCTCATTTGGGTAGTAGACTTTTTTCCATACGCATCATGCCCCTCTCCTTCAACACACCATGTTATATCTCTCTCTCCTCCATCGTTTCTCTTCTGAGGTGCAACATTTCTCCTCAGCTATATTTTTTAATTTCAGGGCTCTTGAGTGCTCCGTTCCCTAATGTAGTCGCAGATATATCTGTTTTAACTCTCTCTGTAACAGCGCCACTGCTGCCTGGATGGGAGGCTACGGGGAGAGAGGAGACTAGCTGTAGCTGAATGTTCCAGTAGCCATCAGTTTGGAAAGGGAGGGATTCATGGATAAAATAACTATCCGATGTCCTGTTCGTATTCGCTGCCAGTGATCCAATCTCTGATTGAATGCAGGACGCTGGAGCGCAGATAGAAGAACCCCCTGTTGTGTCCTGCTCCTGTTTTAAATCTGGTGTGTGTCTTTATGTGTGTGCACAGATTCGGTCCAAGCTTCAGGGATCCGTTCCTCACTACAGTGTTTCGTCCTGCCAGCATTATTGCCTTTGACATAGTTTCATTTCCAGAAAAACAGGAAGCAGAGATGGTTGTCTTGCTCCTCTGTCCCAGCGGCTCCAGTAAACGTGACCCTGGATGTCCATTGATGTGCTTGTGGGCCGTGTGTGTTTATGCATGTGGTCGGTGTGTGCAGACATGTACGTGACACAGTGCGTCACTTGTCCTGGTGTTTCAAACAGTTAGCGCCTTCAGTTCCCGATCCGTTTCTATGAAAGGACAATGTTAGTGAGACTTCAATGACACTTGATCCTTCTCTGTTTTTGCTCTGTGATCTTCAGCCTTTGTGCGTCTGCCATAGTGATCAGGGTCGCGAACCAGAGTGTCCAGTCACTCGTGGTCAAGAAGTGGAAGTGGGTCATTATAAGCCGTCCCCGCTCGGCTCTAACGTGTTACATCTGACACTCTGTTTTTACTGGAGCTGGTCCGCTCTCTGCTTACAGCTTCACTCCCCCCTCATCCCTTCTCCTTTTCCTTCTCCCGCCAACTTCCCTCCTCCACTTTCTCCCTCCCCCCCTTCCCACTCCTTCCTTCCTCTGTTTGCTTTTGCTCCCTTGATTCACTTTCAGTGCCAACTTCTACCCTTTCTTTGTCAAATTACTCTGCCTCACTCTCTTTACTGGGTCCGCTTGACTGCAAAGGAGAGGCTCGGGAGAATAAAGAAAGAGAGGGAAAACTGGGAGGACAACCCATCATGTTGACTAGAAACTAAGTGGAGGATATGTTTTTATTGACTGTGTGGTTGTGTGTCCTTTCTGCAACTGAACACAGTTGCGATTTAACATTAGGCCGGAGCACCTGCTCATAGCCACTTAAGTTAAAGTCGCCTGTCCCATATAGAGAGGAAGTCCTTGATGTGGCGGCCCCGGTTTCGACCCCCACCCTTGGCCTTGTGACGCTAATCATCCTCCCCCGTCCCGACACACAAAAAAAAGTTAGTTTTCCAGTTTTTCCCAAAGTGGCGTTCATGTTTTCCAAAGATGGTTGGAGTTTTTGCTACTGAACCTGAGCTCGGTTGCAGTGATACATTTCTTTTGGTCATTCCACATCATCACTCACATCAAGACCACTTTTCCTAAATTGTTTTATTATCATAAACTGGGCTTCAGCTCAAACATCTCCCTCGACAAATAAACCATTACGTTCATTTATTCAGACGGATCTGTTATCAGGCTGCTTTGGAAACATTAACCCAGAATTTATTTTAGATTTCATACAAGTGGCTAAGCTTGTTGAATCATGCTGACCAAGCATGACGTGGAAAATAGATATTAAAATCCACTCTCAGGACATGCTGACGCTGAAACATTCCCCTTATATGTATTCCCCTTATTTAAAAAAAAGTAATTAGTTATAATTGTGTATAAAATAGCAGAAAATAATGAAGTGCTTGAAATAATAAATCGTGTCCAGCGCCCGCCTGCTCCGTCGCAAAAACAAACACGTCTCTGCCATAGTTTAGTGGCAACTTGCTGAATCTTAGCTAGCTTGAAATGTAGTAATTAGTAGTAACGTCAACGTTAGCAGTCAGTAGTGAGTTTGCAAACATTACAATGACGGTTACAGCTCGCTCACGCATTGCCAAAGTGGTTGCCATAGGCTGCACATAATGATATGCATAGCGTCACCCCGTGCATTAATGGGATTGGCTCCTTAGGTCTGTGACGTCACAAACCTGACAATCTGAAAACATGTTGTTCAGCCTGTCCTTGGTACACTGCAGTTTAAAAGCAGACAGGTCCAGCCATGGAGATGACCGCTTATGTTGTCCCTGATATGTATGTAGCACACGAAAAACTCCACATGGAGATGTTCACAAGGATTTTCAATGGAGGGGGGCTTTAATTCTCATTAGTCAAAAGTGATCTTCAGATGTACAACGTAGAAAAGCATCAAAACATTGAAGAAGCTGGAACTAGCCAATGTTTGGAAAAAGTCTTATCCATTATTCCCTTACATTATTATTATTATTATTATTATTTGGCTTTTTGCCTTCATTTATAGAACAGCTGAAGAGTGAAAGGAAATGTGGGGAGCAGAGAGTGGGGGGTGACATGCACCAAATGTTCAGTTAACCGGGCGTCGAGCCTGCGATCATTGCATTGATGACTGTAGCCTCTGTACATGGGGCGCCTGCTCTACCAACTAAGCTAAACCAGCGCCCCCTTATCCATTATTCCTGATAAAAAAAATAGTTGACAATAGTTCTGACAATAAACTAATCAATTAGTACCATTGCAGCTCGAGCGAGATTCTGCGTAGTCTGCACAACTCAAGTTTTCACGACAAGCCCTGCTAACTTCATGGCTTTGACTAGTACTCTTCCTCTCTTCACCCACAGCTGTCAAACCCACGGCTGAAATGCAGGCACGCTCTCTGGAGGTTTATCAAAGCTTACACGAGGAAATCACTAACTAAAGTAGCAGAAGACGAGACACGCTGAGGACAAGTTGTAGAAGGAATTTTTTTTTATTTTTTAATGATCAAGAGTTAAATCTGAAGGATATTTTCTCCCCGTCTTCCACAGTTTCACTTCAAATTGTCATTTGAATGGGTTGACAGCCATTATCAGAATAATATGTTTCCTAATTTAATAGTTTAAAACAGAATGTATACACATGCATATGTGAACATACAGCTTCCCTCAGTTCCAGTTGTTTATCTGTAAGTGCATCCTATTTAGCTTCACAGTCTCTGTGTGCAGAAGTGTGGACACACACTCCACACTGTTGGAACAAGCCAGAGATTGTCATGATAACCCTTAACCATTAACCCCAGGAGGATTCGTTGCGTACTCCTGTGTGTTTTTTTCCTTCATGATGACACTTTTCTAAAATGCAAAGAAGTACAAATATCAACCTCGTAGCCGTCGGCGTAAACAAGGGACAGAAGGTCCGGTGAGAGGACGTCACTGTGCACCATATGGCTTTAGTTTGTCCGGATTAGTGTCATCATACAGGCAACATGTGTGCAAAAACATAATTCACATATAAAGAACAGGAGCTTAACGCAGAGATACAAAACGAATGTTGTGCTCAGAAGAAAGAGGGAAGACTTTCTCTAAAGAGGAACCATCAAAATAGACTCTCAACTTCCCTTAATCGTCCTCCTTCACAGCATCTAGTACTTTTCCTTTGTATTTTGAGTTGTGTCACCAGGAATTGGCCAACAGCTGAGAATCAAATGGAAATAAAGTTCTGGGGATGAGTATCGAAACAACACCAGGGTGTTGTCGCAGATGTACTTCTCTCTTCTGCAATTTGTTTACTACTAGAAGACAAAGCTGCAGAAAGAGGCGTCGGGCTGGTTTGCACTTATTATGCAAATAATTAATAGTAGGGATGCAAGATATTATCGGCACGTTATCGATATCTGCAGATAATGGCTTGAAAATTACATATCGGCAGATATATCATCTTCCTGCTGATATTTTCAACCGATTTGAACGCTTCAATTCTGCCTAAATGCTCGATGATTCCCTAAAAAAGTTTGATGTAATGCTACGACATTAACTCGGCGCAAGTGTGTGCACGTGCACTGCCTGCACGAAGTTATCAACAATGTTCAAATACAGATTTAAAGTCACAGAAACTCGAGCCAATGAATAGAAGTTGAACAACTTTCACAACTCTTAAAGTCGAGCTGAAACGACATTTCGAGAGTATCTAGCTTCCGTATTGTGAAGTTTTTCCGAGTGAAACAGGACATGCAGGCGGGACATATCACTAGAGGGATTTGATTTGATCGTTGAGAAGTGGGCGTAGACAGACGTTCTCCACAGCGCAGAAGCTAGCTAACTGACCAAGCGTTCTTGGTGCTCTGAGGCTAAATGTTGCAGATTGATTGGTTGGAATTGTTTGGTGCTAACTTATGTAAGCACGCGTGAAATTTAGTTTTACCGGAAGAAAAAATTATCGGATTTTGATATAAAAATATGTGTATTTTTTTGGCCTATATTGTCAAATAGATGCACAATATTACTGGCGATGTGATCTAAAAAGATTAAAATGACATTTTTCATTTCACCTCGACTTTAACTAGCTAACAGTTAGCTCACATTCTCGTCATTTTACCGGACTTAACATCAAACACGCCGAAAATACACTCGCGGCCAAAGTGTAACATAAACATCAGTGCAAAACTAACTTACATATTCATGGATGCACACACGGTAAAAAGAGTCTGGCGGCGATCACTGATGTCTCCGCAGTAGGTGTAAACAGTAAACAAGTCCGGGCATGTCTCCCTCACTGCCGTGTTTCTTGGGGGGATGCTGCATTCAGGTGCGCTCAGAAAAGTGATTGATCAGACACGTGACCTTTTGTACAACGCCTCTTCCGTCAAGCGTGAAGAAGGGTGCAAGTTGCCTGCTTTATGGCAGTTTTTGGCCACTGCAATAAGAGTAGGCATGATATCAATTCTACTACAGGGGAGACTTGATGTTCTCTGCTACAAGGTGGGAAAAAACCTAATGTGCAGAATATATCGGTATCGAAATCGGCATATCAGATCCAAAAATCCAATATCGTGCATCCCAAATGAACAGTTGTCCTAGAACTCTTATCTATCATGTGCTTGCCCTAGCCTGTTGTCTATGCTAGGACAGCTGGCTACACAATAACAAGTGTATATATACTCCCTATTAAGACAGCATTGCAGTTCCCCCCCTTCATTCTTCTACTGTCAGTCTCTGTCAGACAGGCACACAATTAAACCCACACAAAATTGCACACTCTTATTTCACAATCGCTCCACCCTCACATCATCTGCCAGATGCCCCCTCTCCAGCCGCTGTTAATCATATTATCTGGAATCCCTAGCACTTAAATCCATAACTGCTGTGTGTATTAATCGCAGGGAATCTCGTTATCATGTCTATATTAATTAAAGCCATCTGTCAGGGATTGGTTGAGGGTGGGGGTAAGGCGGAGACGGAGCAGTGTAGGGTAGGGGCTCGTCAAACTGTTTGTGTTTGAAGGAAGATGATGTTTGGGAAAATGGCAGTTTGGTATTTTTGGTAATTTTGTGCACAGTTGAAACTTAAAACCTTTTCCTGCACTCTGCTTATGGTTGGCGATGGACTCAACGCTAAAAAGGATCTACTGTGAGTTCATGGCCGGGTATTGTAACACGACTTGACAAGCACTTCCTGGTTCAGTGTCACAGCAATCCTCTTTAGCTGGTGATCATATATCCATCTGTCTCTGCTGTCAGAATACATTATCCATTCACGGCGTGAACGCATGTACACGGAGGGTTTAACTTTCTGTCAGCAGGCGAACGGAATCAGACATTTAGAGATCCGAGACGAGGGGGAACGGAGACTTCAGTTTGCTACGTTTCAATCACAAGCTCCCGGCACACAGGAGGCTGTTTGACTGCCCGTAAGTGATGGTGCTAAAGCATCCCGTCTCTCCTCATGAAGGGGTTGCCCCGGAGGAGAGAAGAAGCAAGAGCGGGCGTGAAGTTCAAAACAAAATAATCTTGAACTCAGCATTATTCAGAAAAGGAAATGCCGTTAAGTTTTGATATGTTGCCTTTTCCTCGGCAGAAAGGTATCGCTCGGAGGCAGACAGATAGTCAAAGAGAGAGGTGGAGTTACGCAGAAAGGCATGTTAGATGGAAGCATAAAAGAGCAGAGCAGTGTACTGTATATAGCCTCCCACATCCATCCATCTATCTATCGCCTTTCCAGCCCCTCCCTCCCTCCCTTGTTCACACCCTTCCTTCATCTCTCAAACTTCAAGGCACATCGGAGGGAAAACATGTCAGTAACTGGGGGCTTAATCCTGGGCGGCCAGTGCTTCTCGCTCAAACATGCACAACAAATACACGCCATCGCACACACGAGGCCTCGTCTGAATGACAGCTGATCAGGAGTGCCTGCCAGCGCCCTCCTCTTCTCCTCCGCGCTCCCTCCTCTCATCTCGGCTCTCATCTGATTTGATCCATTAGCATTCTTTTCTCTGTGTTGTTCGTGCTACTGTCAGGCTCGGTGGCACAGCCTCAGTCTGAAGCAGTTGAACTGTCGCCTGGGGGGCCTCACCTTAGAGGGCTGACAGCTGCCTGCATAATCAGCCCCGCTGCCTGGATCGTGATAGGCCCAGACCAGAGAGCAGGTTGGAGGCAGGTGGGTGGGTGGCTTTCCAATTGGAGACGGGGGTTCGTTTCAAAGATGCACATAAGAAATGAAAGGGAATGAAAGCGGTGGTGGCGATGTGGGATCGATGGGAAAGAAGGAAGAGCGAGGATTACAAGAAGTCAGAAGGAAGTGCGATTATCTGTGAAAACAAACCTTAACATCAGAATCAACCATGATGACTTATGAGGCATTGTGAAACTGGTGTTTACTGTCCAACATGTATCGTGAGTAACAAACTTCTGATGAGAGGAAGAGGAAGTACGTTTGAAATGATGCTTCTTCTGTAAAATAGCAACTGAAAACAGTGAGATGTAGGGGAATATTGAGAAACAAGGAGGGGATGACTCTGATTATGATATTACTGAGGGCATTTAGGGAAAGATACCAGGTTTGAGTTTACGTGTCCATAATGTTCCTGGAGATCACGGCCTTTCCATTTAGGCTGTGACCCGTAATTTGCAGGAAATCACAAAGCTCCTTCTCCTGGCTCCAGTCGTCTTCAGGAACGGGGCCTGGCTCGCACGCAGCACATCGTAATTGCATTACAGACCTCATCCAGTCAAGCTAATCCACTTCAACTGGTGCTTCAGACTTCTTGCTGTCCTGCCCTTGACCCCTGACCCTGACACCTGGTTCAGAGCAGGGAAGGGCTCCTGTGCCGCAGCCCTGAAATAGATCTGTCACATTTCACATCCCGCCGTTGCTGTCCCCTCCCCTGGCCCACCCTGACCCAGACAACAGTCCCTCTGTTAGCCTCTGTTTGCTCTGGAGAGAGCCCTGCACCTTACAACCCGCAATCCCGGCCCACCCTAAACCTCTCTCTCTTTATTTCTGCGGAAGCTCTCCCTCCGTCCACTTCTCTCCAACTTCACTGCGCTTCTCTTTATGACTCCTTATGTTTCTGTCATTTCTCCATCGTCCTCTTGCCGTTCTCGCTCTTCCTCTCCATCCCTCAGCGTTTCCAATCCATACCTCCCTTCGTAGCTTTTTACTCCACTATTACTCACCCTCCCATGAGATCAATTTACCTGTGCGTGGCCGAACCTTTTTCCTCACACAGGACTCCTCTGTGCTGCCGTTATGGAGTCTTCTCCTCCTCCTCCTCTGTCTCCTCTCCTGTCATTCACTCGCTCTTCATCTTTAGCGCTAAGCCTTCCAGAGCTTCTGCTAACTTTCTGCCTCCCGACTCATTTGGAATTCAATTAAACCTCCGGAGATTCAACTAACTTTTTAAAGGATGGGGGCATATCTCTCTGTCTCCTTCATTCATTGCAACTTTATGGGTTCCTCCTACTCGTTTTTCTTTCTTCCCATCAATCCCCGATTCCTCTTCCTTCTCCTTTCTTGCTTTCATGGCTTGCCACATTATTACCTTCAATCATTCCTCTTTTTTTTTGCCTCAGCCTTCACTTCCCCCTCTCCCCCTGCCTGCAGCTGTCTAAATGGTCGGTGTTGTCCAGGTACATGTTATTCTTGGTGGAGGACAGAAGTAGGGCACGGAGCTTGTACTCTCTGGGAACAGGGCTTAACAAACCCTTCCCGAAGGAGGCGTGGAGCAGATTCCTCCAAAACAAACCTCATCATTCTTCTATAAATCTTTTCTTAACCCGACCAGAGGTGATATTACCCAACCAATGTCGCAATCCGCTCTGCGGTATGCCCTATCGTGCAAATCGCACCACTTGGCCGGAGACGTTCAGTAAATCCAAGGTAAATACAGGTGACTTAGGTTGAGGCCTGTGTGTACCGGGGGCAGGGGTTTACAGAGACGATCCAGGGCAGGTGTGTGGCTCTGGGCAAATCAAAAAGCATACAAAGACTTGCTATTAAACAAAACCTATCCTCTTATGGTTTCAGTGGTTAGAGAGCTGCCGGCCTTCATGCTCTTTGTTTTACTTTCAATTCATAAGAAGACATTTGGACGACCGCAAGATGTAACGCGACGTTGTGGCGTTTCACTTTACAGCCATTGCCGGCCACAGACCGCGTGATGGATCGACCCGCTGATCTCTTCTTCCTTTTTCCCGTCTGTAATTGGCGGATTAAAAATGACTTGTTTGCATGGCAGTAACGAGATTGCGGTTGGTAAATGAGGACGTGTGTTTTTGTTTTCAGCCAGAGCCAAGCTGTACAAACACAAACATTGTTACAGTTTAATGGCTGCTAAGTGACTTGGCCCATGATTGATGTGTGACTGTAATGCCAGTCAACAGCCCGTATAAAGAGAATTGGAATATGTTTTATAGTCTTTGATTTAAATACAATACAATAGAGTTGTGCATGAAGCTAGACAGAACATGCAAATGCAAGAACTCATGATGACTTAATTATTTATCCAGTTTATAAGATATCGCCAACACTTACATGAAAACCTGTTTCATCTTAAACTCTAAGCTTTTCATCTCTGCATAAAACCTCCTTTGTTCATTGTTAGGTTCTACCTTGGCGTTCAGATCTCTCTCTGTGTGTGTGTGTGTGTGTGTGTGTGTGTGAGAGACTATATCTGTATCCGTGCCACAGTGTGAATCTCTGGGTCGTGTCCCAGCTTGCATCGCTGCACAGTAAATCACAGCCAGAGTTTTTAACGTCTTCTCCAGTGCGCCTGGGAGAGTCATTAACACACACTAGAATTACAGAACACTCCTCAGCAACCACACTCACTATGCATGTGTACATGCCCTCTGGTGTGTATATATGCATGTTTCTTTGACTCGGCCACTGTATGTTCAGGTGCTGCCAACCGTTCTAGTTAAAACAGTCGAGTTGTAAACCTCTTGCGTTCACTCCGACATGCGAGGCACGCCACACATAAGCAACCAGTGTTTAACATACATTTGACTGCTGTTTAATTCTGTGCGGGGCTATCATTTCCATAGGATCATATCCATATACTATTATTAGTCTGGACCCTCGAGGGATTACTCCAGAGGTTACTCTATGGTAAAGGTGGGAGGGCAATAGCCTTGCCTCAGAGCTGACATGGTTATTGGTGCCGCTATAGCACCTTTGGGATCCATCTCACAAGAAACAGAGAGGGGAGAAGGCCCAACGCCTTTCACAGTCAGATCCCACAACTGCAGCCGATAAGGTCAAACCATCTGTCACTGCCCCCATCATACTTAACACACTTTACGCCCGCTCTCAATGGCCTTACATCCCATCTCCGCCCAATGCCGTCTGAGTCATGTTTCAAGCTACTGTACGGCCATTACTTGCTGATGGCCCCATGTGTGTTAGTGTGCGTACACATGCTTCTTCTACTGGCCCGCAGACTGACATCACAGCCCAAATATTGACTGTCTCCTGTCCTGCATGCTCACAAAGAGGAGATCTGTGCAGAGACACAAGGAGGAGGTGGTCGAGGTAAAGACATATTGATACAGGAGTACAGACTTGAATTTGAAGTTCAAAGGTCGCTGGTGTCAGTGGGCATGAAGAATAAACTTTTGGGGCGACTATTTGAGCACGTCCTCTTTGTTTTAAAAGAAATGAAGCACATTTGTGGATCATATGAAGCAACAACAGGTTAAAAAGCAAATAAATCTTGCCCTAAAAACGTATTCCTCCATTGCTGAGTGGAGCAGTAGCACCGCAGCTGCTTGGGGAGACCTCCTAAAGAGTTAAACAGCCAACTGAGCTGTACTGAACGTTAAAGGAACAGCTCGCCTGAAAAGTAGTCTTCCTGTGAATCATTGTTCTATTTGGTGTTTACTTGTGGACATTTGGATAACAGGCTGTAAGGGGGCTTGAACTGAACAGTCGAGCTTTGACACCCTGAGCTGACTCTCCCTCTCCGGGGGTTAAATTGGACCAGAGTGAGCTCCTGAAGGGTTAAGTGCTACAGTGCTGGGGCCGTGCAGCCCTAAGGCTGGGCATAGGGCCAGCTCCACTCATAGACATGGAGAGCTTCAAGTGTGTGTGTGTACGTGTGTGTGTGTGTGTGCATTTATGTGTGTGTGTATCTGTCTGTGCCAGGGACAGCCCAGTGACTCACAGAGTACAACCCTGCCCCCTTGGCTGAAGAAGAGCAAAGTTTTAAAGAGACATGAGCAAGAGAGAGAGAGAGAGAGAGAGTGTGTGTGTGAGAGAGAGAGAGAGAGAGAGAGAGAGAGAGAGAGAGAGAGAGAGAGAGAGAGAGAGAGAGAGAGAGAGAGAGAGAGAGAGAGAGAGAGAGAGAGAGAGAGAGAGAGAGAGAGAGAGAGAGAGAGAGAGAGAGAGAGAGAGAGAGAGAGAGAGAGAGAGAGAGAGAGAGAGAGAGAGAGAGAGAGAGAGAGAGAGAGAGAGTGTAATACAAATTAAGGCACGAAAGGAGGCGCTGTAGAGTGTATGTTTAACCTCTCGGCTCTCAGCTCAGATGGATGATCACACAGTTCTCATATCCTGTGGAAAGATGTCAGTCCTCTGCCACAAGCCCTGCTGGGAAACTGAGGGGCCAGTGTGTGTGTCACACTTACACACACACACTTGAATATTCACTCACTTTAGGTGGCTTTAACAGCCATGCAAAACTATATTTTCAAATGCAATACTTTTATGTCCCGTTGTCCCTTTAAACAAAATAAAAAGGACATTCAACAAGGTCAATAACCCTCCAACATGCACACAAACACACACACGGAAGACGCCAAACACACACTCTAAACCTCCCCTCCTAGTTATTTCTTTTCTCTCACAGTCCCTGTCCATCGTCTTTTGCTCATACACACACTCACTCAGCTGTTTTCTTACAGCCTCCCTCTCTCTCTTTCTCTCCATCCTTTACACGCACACACACACTAACGCAAGCAGGCGTTGGGCCAGCTGAGTCACGTCTAAGTGGCGTGGAGCGTGATTGCAGCTCACACTTACATAACCTCTGTCTCCACACCACTGTCATTAGAGCAGCCCTGCAGAACGGGCGAAAACAATTCTTTTAAGTACTCTTGAGCCTCGAGACTCACCTCGTCAATACACTGCGTGTGCATGTGTGTGCGTGCAAGCACGTGCATGTGTGTGCTAGCATGTAAGCATCTGATCACTAGTTATCTGAGCTAGTTATGAGGGAGTTAAGTTTCTCTGCTCCTCTCTGGACAGAGGGAGTCGACATTCTGGCAGCTTTTGTTGTGCGTGTGTGTGTGTGTGTGTGTGCGTGTGCCTTTTTGTGTGTGTATGGAGAGAGAGCCTACATTCTGGCAGGCTCCAGTTTATACAGATGGAGCAGCTCTCGTTGGATAAACCACAGAAAATTCCTCCCACTGTCCAAGTTAGCACTTCTTCAGGAGAGAACCGTGCGCCCTCCTCTCCGTCCCTCCGTTGCAGCCTTCCTCACCTCTTCTCTCCTCCCTCCCGCTGCCCCTTGTGAACCCCTCTCCGGCACATCCCCGATACCACACGACCCATTGCCAGTCCCAGGAGGGAAGTAGAGCAGGCCCAGCTAGTCGAGTCCGGATAGGCCCGATCACTTTTCCTGGCTCTTCCTGTAGCGGATGCGCCAGACCAAAGCAATCAAACTGGAAGCAGTTGGCTTACCGCATGGCTCCTCTTCTCTTCTCCTCTTTTTATGAACCTTGACTTCTGCACCCTCCATCAAACACTCTGCTTCTAATAATGACGGGTCCCTCTGAAATCTGGAGAAGTGATTATGTTAACACTTGATCCTCACTACAGTGACCAGAATCATGACAAATGTTTTTTCAGTCTAATGACACATCCCCTGCTTTTCCGTTTAACCTCAGCTACCTCTGCACCGGGCCAACTCCTTACCTCATGCGGCTGGTGTCATGGCTCATTCCCCGCGTACAAATGCTGCTGTGAAATGTAATATCATTATATCCCTGATAGCTTTACATTGCATTCAGGGTCAAAATGTGCAGCATGACTAAGAGGGGAGCCTTAATGTTAGTAGGAAACATGTTTTTTCCCCGTCTATTTGAAATGAATTAGTTCCCAAAGTGAAGCGTTTTCAGCTTCCCTGTAATAAACAGAAAAAGTATTTAGACCTCTCTAAGCTCCCAGACGAGTCGAGGCAAACTAATGTCAAGCTAAACAAATGTTTAACAGGGCAGAGTTTCCACATAACACACACAAACATGCGGCCAAAAATGATTTCAAGGCGGTGCTGCTCTCATGCTTATCACAAATGACCTAATTCCCTGTGTTTTCACTGAGCTCCAGCATGTGTTTACCAGTGGCCCACTGCCTCCCTATTAAAGCTGCCGTTCCCCTGAGGCCGCGGCACGCATTATTAAGACACAGGATATGGACTCTGACCATGGCGTCCCACCTCAGCCTGTAGCCACATGGTTCCTACCTGTAAACCCTCTTATGTACACCCATTTTTCTGTCTGCCTGGCTGCTTGCCTGCTTTCTGCTGTCTGCTTCTTTCTTCTCTCCTTTCTCCTGTTCTGTCGATCTTATTGCTCGTCTGTCTAGGCCAACTGCCATTTTCATTACAGGGGCTGTTTATCACTATTTCTTACTGTATATTTGACAAGTTTAGGCGAGTGAATGATTGCCACGGGACTGTGTATAAAAATGGAAGAGAAAAAACAGGGGGTGGAGGGACGTCTGAATTCACCCAACAGCGCTGCCGCCATCACACACTAATGAATAGCTGTCATCGTTACAGGAAAAGTAGGAGGACCTGCAGGTTAACCTCTTGGAAGTTGGGTTGCAATAAGGTAGGTTGACAAATAGTACAAGAATAATTAGAAACAATTAATTTCACCAAAACAACAAAAAAAAGAGGTTGATAAAGTGGAAACTTGGAAAGTAGTAGGAGGCGCACATCTTTAGCATTTGCTGAAACAAGACCAGAGGGACAAAAGCATTCAACACCCTGCTGCAATATGCTATCTGGAAAGTGTTGCCCGATAAGACACTAAAGAAGTGTAATGCACTCGTAATGAATGCAGTTAAAGAAATCCCCCACCCAGTCATGATGCTTTCTCTGGCTCCCCCACCCGCGCGCCCTCCTACCCCGAGGCCAAAGCTCCCCAGCTCCCCAGAATGGAGTCATTAGCCGGGTGCTAATGGTTTCAGACTTTCTAATTGAATGGGAACCCATTGATCTGTAGGTAGAGAGAAATGGTTCTTTTCATTGCCTCAATATGGGCCTGCACAGCATTTGTCTCCATTCAAAATTAAAGGCCGTTCATGTCGGAGAGTGAAGGTAGAAGGAGACGCACGGAGGGGCTGCGCCGGCATCCAAACCCGCGTATGTACAGAAGCAAAGTGGGAGCTACATGCGTCGACTCACACACGCATGTAGACCCGCTCTCCTCTGCGTAGCCTTAAGGGCTCCCATTGTGAGACGAGGAGACTTTAATCTGTGTTCGCTCGCGGTGTTTTCCTGGTGGGAGACTGCGCTCCTCACATCTTTTTAAACACTGCAACAACAAGGGGCTGCCTGGGGCAACAGGGGTCAGGGAGGCAGCTTAGTAGAGACGTCAACCGCCGAGCAGTCTGTGTGCGTGTTGGAGGTTGAAGTGCATAGGGCTGAAACCTATTGTGATACTGATAATACAATGCAGGGAGATATTCCAGTAGCTGTACACATGTCATGTGGCTTTTATCTAAAGTTACTGATAACTGCTGTTGTGTGTGCGTGTGTGATGTCTGGTAACTCTGAGATGACCAGGATGATTCAGAAAGGAAACCGAACAATTTCTTAAGCGGCCAAATAACAACCCAGAAGTGTGACTGGTGTTTAGTCATCTCTTGTCCAACACGCAGACTAATAAAGTTATTCATGTTTTAATTAACAAAGTTAACTTGTTGGTGTGTGTGAGGAGGTAGTACAAAGGAATACAAATTCGATCTGTTTGAGTTGCGAAAACAATAAAAGAGAGTATATGTAATTATGCAATCACCATCATTGCAAATGGTTGTGCAATAATGACTTCATTAGTCATTATTCTCGTGGAGCTCAGTGTTCTGAGCTGAAGTATAAAAAGTCATGCTGCTGTCATTTGCAACCCGTTGAACCAAGTGTTTCATTCATCTTAATGTATTTTATCAAACAACTGTTTATTCTAGTAAATTGTATGTTCTGTGTATGTGTGTGTGTGCGCATGTGTGTGTTAAAGAGACAAAAGCCAGCTGGTTCTGGTTATCAAGCTGGAATTCACTGTAAAAATTACAACATTTTTTTCCCCTTCTCCCCCCCCCCCCACCAGTCCTTTACCCCAAACCACACATGCACACACACACACACACACACACACACACAAACACACCCCATAATTACCCAGCTCTGTTGCCGCTCCATGAGGAGGCTCTTGCTGCAGCTACTTGTGGAGACTTCGTATCTCGCTGCGCTGAGACAGGAAAACAAATAGGCCCAAACATTTAAAATACAAAAAGTATGTCATTAAAATGTATAAACGGGAGCTCAGTTTATATTCTACGTCAAAGAGTGTGCGTGAGGTTTAAAGACACCCCTTATGAACTGAGTGACATCGCGTCTGGGAGGGACCTTTAATAACATATCTCTCTCTCTGCAGATTATCTCTAGATAAGTAGTGTGTGAGCACGTGTGTCCGTGTGCATGCTTCTGTGTCTAACTACTATATTGTATGTTTGTGTGCGTTAAAGGGTAACTGAGGTGCCGGGGCTGAGGTTGCGGCGTGTCCTGAGGTGAGCGCAGATTGGAGGAGGAGTCGGGAGCGGGAGCGCTTTAAGTCTAGACTTCTTAATGAAACTGTGGTTTTGGCTACAAGTTGGAATACAGTAAGAGTGTGTCTTTCACATTTTAGCATCTGAATGTCATCACGATCTGATCAGCTTTGTGTATCTCCACCCAGACATACAGAATGTTGGAGGGGTAGGCTACA
The DNA here is from genome assembly GCF_022749685.1 of Semicossyphus pulcher. Taxonomy (NCBI): domain Eukaryota; kingdom Metazoa; phylum Chordata; class Actinopteri; order Labriformes; family Labridae; genus Semicossyphus; species Semicossyphus pulcher. The sequence goes on from NW_027211637.1 coordinate 19,255,125, forward strand.
TAATGAGGTTGATAACTGACAACTATCCCTAGCTTCCATAAGTGGTTTCCAACTTTCACCTATGATAGTCTCCTGCATCTGGCAGCCATTTTGTGCCAGCGGCACAGCCACAGTTTCCAGAGAGGTAAACCGCAGTGGCAGAAGGTGGTGAAACAGCGATAGCCCACCCAGGGGTCGGCAGCCCGCAACAGCCCTGTTTGTCACAAACTACCGATGAATACATGTAACCGCTGCAACAACACATGCGTGCATTAAACCCCTCTGCAATGGCTGTAATAAAGGCGCTTCAGTCAAACAAGACCCCAGTGAAATGTAGTGAGAGCATACATCTGATTAGAGCAGCAGCTGTAAGACACACATGGTTCTATCCCTGTCATTTCCTCCTGCTCTTTCTGCGGATCACTTTATTACCCTGCAATAGCCAGAGGCGATACCAGCCTGTGATCCGAGTGTGAGTGTATGCTCGCGTGTCTTTTTTTTTTTTTCGTGTGTGTTGGCGGAGCGGGCCTTCATCTCTTCCCCAACCTCCAAAGTCCACTGTCAACAGCCTCCCTGGACTTTGCCAGGCAGCTTTGCAGCGGGACACAAACATGAGAGAGCTCAGCCTGGCCGCCTGCACGCTCTGAAGTCATTAAGAGAAACACCCTCCGCCTGTGTAACAAGCACGCTGTATCACACCGAACAATGGCAAAGGTGAGGCGCTTGTGCTGTCGGCTTGGCTGCAGTGGATGCGAGAACGAAATCGTCATTGTTGCTTTTATGGTCTGAAGCCATTCACATTAAACTGGCACGTTGGCCGAACGCGAGCCAAGTTGTTCTGTCAGTGAAGTGTGCTTTCACAGGCTGCTTCACATAAGGGAGCGACATATGAAGACAGCCATCAAATAGCATTTTAAGGACTCTTAAAGGGACTTTCCACTGAAGCAAAACTGATTGCATGCATAGCCAAATCAAAAATATGAGCAGAAGTTTAGCTCCTGGGATTGTCATCGGTGTAACCTTGAGGTGATGTTATAGAGTGGCATGAAATAGACTCTTTCAAAGAATAACCACATTATTGCTTTGGCCTGCGCGGGACATTCTTCCAGAGGCAGTAACCCTCGAGGTCAAAGTCGAGAAATCTGGAAAAATGAGAAACGAGCGCAGAAGAAAGGAACATGAGATATTTGAAAGGCGATGAGAGCCGCGGATTGGAAGCAAAAAAGAGAGATGACATAAACAGACGCGGAGTAAAACAGAGATAGAGAGCAGCTGAAGGTGAACTGCGGCGCTGGTCTGGCTCTGGGCCTCGCCTCTGTTCTGGAGTCTCTCTCCCATCCACAGTGACATGTGGTTTCACGGCCATTACCGCACCGCATTATAGTGCTGTGTGCCTTAATGTGAGGCGTCCATATGTACTCCACTCTCTGCTGGCTCCATAAAACGCGCAGGCCCAACTGTTTTCGCTGGTGTCAATGTGTGCCATTGAATCTAATTTAACTCCTTTGTGTCTTCGTTTCACGGAGAGCACATCTGAGCCAAACATCCAAAGTTTGTACCGAGTAACCATGCATGACATTTCGTGGAGTTCGGCTCCATCCTCCTCCTCTGCAGAGGTCACCATCTGCACGTTATTTAGCAAAGCAGCCCATAATAAATGTCAAGCTTTGACAAAACCACCAAATGACAAACAAAAATGCTTTGTTGTGAAAGTAAAATCCCAATTAAACCTTCTCTCTGCTCGCTCTGTTGTTGTTGTTTTCTCTCTCTCTCTCTCTCTCTCTCTCTCTCTCTCTCTCTCTCTCTCTGTGTGACTGTCTCTCTCTGTATGTGTGTGTGTTTTCTGCGCGTGTTTGTGTGTGTGAGTCCTGGGTTGAGGAACAGAAGGTCTCTGCAGGGCTTGCCTGTGTGGGTGGACTCTGGGATTCACCGTGAAAACAAGCGAAAAAGCCAAGGACATTTCCTAAATAGGAGCTCACACTTTACAGTAGAGGCTTTTGTCATTTGTCCTGTGTTTATTTAAAGATGCGCACATGCACTATAATGCCCTCTGCCATGTGTATGCTTTGTTTATATCAAGTACGTTTGTGCCACAGCATCAGTGATAAAAAATACAGCAAACCTCCGCCAGCTCCAGCTTCCTATACAGGCGTCTGTGTGGGCGTGTAAAAATCTACTTATCTGTCTCGGCTCAGATGATTATTTTGTCCGTGCAGAGTGGTTGACAATAAGCCTTCACACACAGAGCAAGATTGTGTCCTTAGGTCTGATAGTCAGACAGTAGCTGCTGAAACACTTTGCTCCGCTGCCTGAGCTGCAGCCAGATAAGTGGAAGACAAAGACACTATTATATTGTCACACGTGGCCCGGAGACATTACAACTCAACACAATGCCTGTGTGCTGCGGGCTGCTGTGGTCGAGGGCCTGGATCAGGGCTAGCTGCGGAGCCGTGCTTGTGCAGGGACTCTGTCCGAGTGCAGATTATCTGTCACTGACATCCTGTGATTTATGGGGGTGTTTTTAGAGTTGTGGTCGCATGTTTCTGGTTGGGAGTCCAAGTTTTGGTGCTGTTGTCAACACTGGATAGAGACAAACAGATATTATGGCCGTGAATAACATGGTCCTCGGCCCCTCTAGCTAAGCTTAAAAAGAGAGTCTGCTTATTTCCTGCATCAAAGTCTGTGTGCAGGTATTGAAGAGCACTTCCACCTGTGAGACAATAAGTTGTATAAAGCCTTTCATGAACTCAAACCCACTTTTACCAGCATACATTGCTGGCATTTTAATTTATTAACTGCGTAATGAACTTTCTGTATAGTAGATTTCATTGTCATCGCAATTCCTGCGGGGCATTCAAACTGCCCTCAGAAGCACAGGAAACATTTCATGTATGTTGTCAGACATTACTGTGGGTGTTTTGGCACATTAGTATCAGGCCTTACTTTTTACTTGTGACTCTCCACAGCCTTATCAGAGCTGTATGAATCTCTGAATCCAGCGGCAATCATCTGAAGAGGATACAGCCTCTGGGAGCAACGGCAAACATTGCGAGCATGTCCAGTTTAACCAGCGTTGAGCGACAAGGACTTCCAGCAAAGATTCCCTTCTCCGTGCGCTGCGTTGTTTACAGTCCAGTTAGCATCTTTAGAAGCGACCGTGTGTTCAGATCACAAATGAAGCAAAATTCGCCCCTCATTATATGTCAGCAAAATAAACGGCGTAATTTCTTGCTTAATCACATCCCCCAGGAGGAGCGGCCGCTCATCTGTTTCTGCAGAGTCTCAGTTTCACAGCAAATAGTAAGTTACACAGAGGCTGCACTCCGGCTTACTACAGGCGTATGTACCCAAAAAATAAAGTGTTTGTCTTGTGATTAACAATTTGAAAATGCTTGTTTGTTTCTGATGCATTTGAGGAAGTTGGGAAATTCCAACGGCTTCCAGCATCAAGCTTATTTGTCTGAAGTTGAAATGTTGGCTGACCTCTCATGCAGATGTCTGTTTATGGAGATAAATAAGAAGCTAAATCGTTGTCAGATGACTGCTGATAGGAGCTCTTCACACGGGCTGTGTTTCCCGCATGCACGGAAGCCTGCTGATACGTGATTGGTCAATAGTACTTTGACTAAAAACGGAAACCAGAACACTTCCCGTACTAAAATCCTGTCTCGCGCCTACAGATTCGACATGTTTATGTCGAATCTGTAAATAGAGATTAGAGCTGTATTAAAGTTAAACTCCGCTCATTTATAGCGGATAGTGCTGCTTTCGTGCAAAAAGTAGCCCTTCGTGGCTTCAAATGGGGGGCTATGCAGAATCTGATAAATTGCCTCAAGTGATGTCACATGGATTTAGTTAAAAACTACAAGTCTGAAACTGGAGAAAAAGAAGAAGCTGGCTTACTCAACGTCTGTAGCCTGCAGCTCCTCTCTGCTACAGGCTAGCTGCTCAAAGCTACTGTAGCTGCTGCTAGCATAAAGTATGAACATCAGATGGATCTGATGGCGGTCTAGTTGTATTGTGGTCACTGTTTAGAGAGAAGAATGTGTGAAATACAGGGTACATGCCCTCCTCCAGAGGAACCACTGGCTTGCTTCAGACGCTCCCTCTCTTCTTCCTGCCTCCATCCTTATATTTGTCTTTTTTCTCCTCAGGAGACAATTTGATGTTTTCAACGCCTTGGACCAGGCAGGCCTTTCTCTGGACATTTTTACTAAACGGCAGCTAGAGTTTATTTGTGTTGAGCTTTTGTCCACCAGATGGCCGGAGTTACTGGACTCGGTTCTTGTGCTGTTCCTATGGCAACCTCACTCGAGAAGTGGACAGTAATGGACCTCTTGTTGTTGGTCCGTCTCAGGTCAGGAACAGGTCAGAAGACTGTGAATGTGACTGCATGTTCACTTGGCTGTTGTCCTTGTCTTTGTTTAATTTGCACGCTATTAAATTACTATTACTCTCTACTGACCGAAAGGGGACTGTTTACCCACCAGGACGGCTCTTATCTGATCTGTTCTACACAAAGTGTGACGTCTTAAAATAGGGAGGCAACATGACTAAAGTAGTATCTGTCTTTTTTTTTTCTCATAAGGCTGGAAAATGTCTTCTATCAGTCCAAGAATAGACTAAATGTGTTTCTGCCTCTTCCTGGATATGAGCTGAATATGAGCCGAGGGGAAATAGAGGGATAAAACTGGTAGAATGGCCCATGATGGAGAGCTATAAATAGCATCACTTGGACACTCATCTTGGCTCCTGCCCCGTCCTCCTGCACCACCCTCTGCTCTGCTGTCCCACACCTCCATCCTCTCCCTGTCCTTCCCCAATTCCACCCCCTCCCCGCATGTCTCCATCCCTCCCTCGTTCCCTTATAGCACCTGCTCCGACACCTCCGCTGCCAACTGGCTGATGTCATGCTTTGGTACCGGACAGACGTCCTCACGCTTAATTCTGCCCTACTAAATGGCAGCGTGGAGACGACCAGGCTTACCCACACCTACTGATACACACACACAAACACACACACACACGCTGCTTCCTTGGGCTAGGGCTAGTCTCACGACACTCCGGCCTTGCGTGACCATCTGAATGTTTAGAAATGTCCCAGGGTCTTAAGGAAAAGGAGTCCAAAATAACCTGGGATTGCTTCAAGGACTTTTTTCATTTAATACATCAATTGTTTAGTCTATAAAATGCATTAAACGGTAAAAATTCTCTGCACATTTCACTAAAAATCTATGCGACTGATCGACTAGCAGAATTAATATCTTCACAGTTTAATACAATGGTTTAGGTTGTATTCTTAGTCGTATAAATTATCCACTTTGCTCATTTTTCACTTAACTCTGATCGTCAATGCCTAACTTATCTCCTCAACAGGCCCAAAGATGTGTGTTAATATGCCCTCTGGACTTAAGCCCCCTTTTCCTCTTGATCACAGACATCCTGTGTGACCTCTCATTAGCTGCGCCACTGACCCATGACTTTGTTATTGCCACACCGGGGCCTGTCTCCTCTAAACACACTTTGCATCCCCTCCGTCTGTGTGCATTTCCTGTCTGCATCGTCCCTGCTTCCTGTGCTTTCTTTTAAAAAAAAAACTTTTAAGTCCCACTTTGGGGAACTGGGCACATGAACCTCTTCACTTCTTCTCCCAGGGATTAAAACGGAGACGGTTTGACTCGACATAGCTCGCACTGAGAAATCGTACGTTCATAAAAGCGCCCAATTTTCCCCGCTGCAACACATTCTTCGTTTATTTCTCGGCTCTCTATTGTCACTTCATTTTCTTTTTACATGCTTTTTTATTTGCTCACGTGAAATGCAGGTCTGGTGATTTACAGCAAAGACATGTTCAGGTTGAAATGAGAGCTCAGTCTCCTTATAGTCAGCCATCTTTCTTCTTTCTTTTCCACTATTCCTTGCCCTTCCTCCTCCCATCATGCACCTTTTTTCTTACACTCTTTCTCTACATCTTTAGCCCTGTTTTTTTAATGTTTAAATATTTTTAGCTGCACAAGAACTAGATCCAGGTCCCGCAAAGACGCACACAACAAAAGTTAAGTTTGGTGTGGAACTTGTAGAGTGAATACAAAGTTTTCTTCCTCCAGAACAGCAGCTATAATCTAAAGCCTTCCCCAGCTTCTTCATCTCTCTTTATATGTTTCCCAGCTGTGAGGTCATGCAGGACAGATCATCATGCGTCCTCATGTAATTAATGTATTTAAGAGCCAGCAGGAGGAGGTGGGAGGAGCTGAGTGAGTGACAGTGAGTAAGGAGCAGAATAAGCTGAGGCCCTTGAGGTTGTGGAGCCGCTGAGGCGTCCGTGCCTGGAGCCTGCTAGTAAAACATTTTGACCCCCTCATTATGGCCCGTTTAAAGGATCAGGAGTTCCTAAAACAACTTGTCTACGTTGCTTTACATGACCGTTGCATGCAGTCATGAGGTCTCATGCAGCTTTGGAACCAGGTCTGTCTGGTTGGATCTGGAGCCGCTTGCCACTTCCATCATCTGTCATCCTCACACGGCTGTGACGAAGGGTTGCAACATCAACTGCGGCTGAGACTTCGGTTTCGGAGGAGGAACCGTGAATCACAGCTCATCTTCCTCTGTCTCACTCTCTCTCCGTCTCTCTGTCTCTCTCTAGCTCTGTCTGTCTCCCTCCCTACTTGTATCTGTCTCTCTCCCTCTCAGAGACATCCACACGATCGCAGTAACTCGCAGCCAGGCACGATCTGAAATTCCTTTAAAAACCACAGTCATCTCCATTCACCCACCCCGCCCTAATAGCCCCTCACGGACTGACTCGCGCATGCACACATACATACATGCAACCACATACGCGCACACACATTCTTCTGACTCTGTTTATTTGAAGGAACTGAAAGAAGGCCTTCCTCATCTTCTCTCTTGTTCTTTCTTGCAATCTTTGTGTGCATCTGTGTCATGTAAAAAGACAGAAGAATTATTGTACTTGTCGGGATAAAATCCCTTAAAATCAACGCTGTCTGCTCCAAAGTCCCATTGCCATTGTTCCAATGTTTAAATCTGGTTATGTGACATATTTTGCCCAACTACTTTTATATCGTTATTTGTTATTGGTTATTTTCTTGGCTAGGACCACCCTTTAAAAACATTTTTTCCTTTCAACTAGGCTTTTCTAGTTTGGATAAAAGATAAAAACCTTCCTGCATGCACATTCAAACCGCTGCAGATGATCCAGAACGCAGCAGCGCGACTGCACAGGTCCCTCCACTGGCTCCCAGTCGGCGCTCGCATCAAATTCAAAACCCTGTTGTTTGCTTACAAACAGCAACCTGAACGCCCTTATCCAGGTCTACACTCTCGTTTTGCCGATGAAAGGCGCCTGGTACTCCCATCACAACAGGGCCCTGAGTCGCTAACTAGACTCTTCTCCTCTGTAGTCCCCCGGTGGTGGAACGAGTTAACAAACTCCATTCAGTCCGCTTTCCCCTTTAAGAAACAACTGAAGCTCTTTCATGAACACCTCCACACTTAATGATGTTGGTGATGATGGTATTGATGACTTTGTTGCTGTTGTTGTTCCTTCCATACAACATGTCCATTACTGTGCATTTTCCTCTGTGCACTGCCTGAGAGCACCTGTGTCCGATCGCACTTGAGGCTGTTTTTCAACACTTACTGACTTTGTTGTCTCCTGTTTAGATCCATGCTTGTGCTGTATTGAAGTGGCAGTTAGCAACATGAACATTCTGCCTCTCTGTATAACTCCGCTACACCAAACATGCACGCGCATTTTGCAACTGGTGTGTGCCGCGCAGCGGTCGTGCGGTTCGTCTCTCTGCAGCACCGAGGCCACGAGAGAGAGAGAGATGCTGGCAAAATGTTCAAATACTACTATTATAACTAGTGATAAGTCTTGGTGTTTATCTTTTTACCTCTAGAAGTTGGAGCTTAGATCTACCGTTAGCTGTTACTGTAAGAGCTACTTTTACCTGTTGAGTAGGAGCAGGGCAACTTCTGCATCGCTTCACTCTTCAGCCCCTTACACTCTCACTCAACAGATCCCTCTTTTTAATTTAGGGCTCTCTTTGTAGCGAGTTTCTCCTCCAATGTCTTCCTTCATTTTGCTTCTTTAGCAGTATATATGCCGTTGTCGGCAAAGGAGAATACAGGAAATTTCCCGCACGTTGCCATAGCTCCTGACTGAGTCGCTGTGATTGGCCAGTTACGTGGAAAGCTGATTGGTTGTTTGATTCAGACCAGACGATTTTTGCTACATAAAAATGGTTTTACAGTCACAGATCAGCAAACATCATCATTTCGATTTAATATTGTTAGGGAAATGTGATGATCAGATTTTTTTTATTTTAACCAAATTCTTATTGTAGCTTTTTCTTAATATAGCTTTAACTCTCAGATGTTCGTCGATTTTGATAAAAGCGTCTGCTAAATGAAATTTGCACAATAATCAATGCTTCAAGTAGCCCATGAATATAAAAGTGTACATACACTCACACAAATGCACAACATTACACATATAAGAATACACTGACAACTGCAAGTATTAAATAAAACTATAGATACTCCTCTGCTTTCTCTCTCTCACCCACACGCACCATCCTTCTAATTCTTCCCTTCCAAAGTTACAGGTCGTGTAGCTGTGATGTAGCTTGAAACAGAAAGACACACAGTGATTTTATCTGCACAAAGTGTTTAACTTGTTTGTTGGTGCTTTTTCAGATTTCCTAATGGGGCTTAGTTTGCATGAGCAGAGTTCCTTGTAAGGATTAACGCAGGCTGCACCCTGAATGTCGACAAACAGTGGATTCATTTTTAAGGTACTGTGGATGCAATAATGCAACAAAAAAAGTCATGGTGTTATTCTCAGCTCATTTGGAACAGGTTTGAGCCAGATTGCATCAAGTCATGCCCTTTCTACTGTTATTTATAAGCTGGTTACTCTTCTGACCTCTCCCCCATGTCTGTTTTCCTCTTCTGTCCTTCCCTAATCGTTCTATTAACGCTATGTCATTCTTTCCATTAGTTCACACGCTTCTTCCCTGTTCTACTTCAGATAACGTGACTTGCTGTCCTGTTCTGTTCTGTCCAGTGTGAGTGAATTCCTCTAAATTTTTCCACTGAAACCATGATGTGAGGGCCGCCAGCAGCCAGTTTCGATGTCGTAACATTCGTTAACCGTCGCCCGGCCTCGAAGTGAGTCAGGGTCAGAATGAGGAAGAGGTTAGCAGGAGATGAAAAGGAAGACGAACAGAGGCAGCAGACGCGGCCCTGCCTCGTTTCAGTTCCGTTAAATGACCGCTCAGTGTGTCACGCTGCTGTTTGCAGGTTAACTGTTCCTTTGATTCATTACGGATTGCATGAAAAAAAGCTGAAACACACAACAATTATAGGGAAATGGGAATTTAACATAAGTTGAAATCTTGCATTGGTTGCAAGGGTTAGTAGGTTGGAAGGCAAAGTATTTATAGACAAAAAATCAGTGGAAACAAGAGTAACACAGAATGCTAACACTTTGCACAGGATGCTAACACTTTGCAACATACAAATACATGTTAAGATCTTGTAAAAGTGTTGGTGTCAACCTGCACGAATATCAGTGATGACATCACCTCTGAGCACCAGAAGGACAGGAAATCTTGGTGTGGTAAATCATTACCTCACTGTGCTCTTATCATCCAAAGTTACTGCTGCCAAGATTACACACAGCACGCTCCGACTGTGGGAGGGCCTGACTTAATGTCCACATGTCAGACATGAGTTTGGTTTGGTTCTTTTGATAGTATGTTCAGTTTGATATTAATGAGTACAAGAGTAAGTAAAAGATTCTGGTGGGTTCAAATATTTAGCGCAATTTTCACTGACTCACATTAAAGTTGTATTCTTTATGTTTTTATGAATTTAAATCCAATTTTTATACTATTTATTGTTAACATTTTTAATCAATTGCCATTAAATATACACCAATCAGCCATAAAATTATGACCACCTGCGTAATGTGTGTAGGTCCCCCATACCGTCCTTACCGCCCCCCTTACCTGTCTGCCCCATACTCGACAGCAATTTGAGCTGCAGTAGCTCTTCGGTTGTAACGGACCACATGGGCCAGCCTTTGCTCCCCACATGCATCAAGGAGCCATATGACCCTCTTGTTACTTCACAGGTTTCCCTTCCTTGGACCACCCCAGCAGACCGGGAGCACCCCACGATAGCTGCAGTTTTGGAGATGCTCTGACGTCCTCTGTCGTCCAGCCATCAAAAGTCATATCTTTCTAATTCTGCTAAATGGATTTTTATCTTTTTTAAATCTGCGGAGAGTCAGCAAATGTTTATGTAAATACTCTTTGTGAGGATGATTTTATAATTTTCATTTTATAGCGAGGTGTATGACATTCATCATGCGGCACGGGCTACAACAATTTGCCTTTCATGCATGAAGTTTGTTTGTTTGATCCGAATCAAAGAGCAAATTGTTAAGATGTGGCATTTTGCCTCAAGTTTGGTTTGTGTTCACACGGCAGCTTTTACCAGCGGACCAAAAGTTTTGATGCACGAGGAAACTGCTTTCACTGGTCCGAATTTCCTCTAGGGAAAAACCCTGAAGTAAACCGTTCCACAGTTCGATCAACTCCCATCGCCTTTAGTTTTTCACTGAGAAGTTTGAATACCTTTGTATTCTTGTGTGTTATATGTAGTTTGGGCAGGCCATGTTTCTATTAGAGCCCTCACCTTGTAGCTCCCCCACATCCGTCCTCCTCTCATCTGGCTGCCTGGCTGCATGTCTGTCTCTGCAAGTGTTAACATCCGTTACCAGCCCACAGTGCACACTTTTTTTTTGGTTTGCTTCCTATATTAGGTCCTACTTTAAGTCCGATTATTTTCTCACCTGAATTGAACCGGACCGGTGTTTTGGTCCACACCCAAGGTCGAATGCGTGTTCTCAAACCTGCTTAGGCGAACCAGACTTTTGGACTTGACTCCGAAAGTCCGGTTTGTTTGGACAGGTGAGTTGTCAGGTGTGAAAGCACCCTAAGTCTATCCGAGGTGTAGTACTCTTTTAATTCAGTGCCCGTGTATACTGAACGTTTTCTACTGCTGCTAAAATGCCAGTTATTAACATTTTCTTTATTGAACAATTTGTTTGGCAGCACTATTAACAGGTATACCACTTGCTCTTCTGCCTGTGTAACTTTGGGACCTGTAGTATAAACCAGCACTGGCTGTAACCATGTGTCACCAGATCAACACAAAGGTTGTGACCCTAACTTCTGAACCGTATGTTCTATACATACTTTGTAGATGTGACAAAATTAGAATGTTTGCTGTGAAAGCTTTTTTGAAATAACATGTTATGTGTGAAGGTCAGCAACCAACCTTTTGCCCTCCTTTAATGATGAGCCTCAGCACTACAGCATCACAGACTTTAGCTTAGTCACGATCCAAGCAAACGTGTATAGTAGCTTTTCCACTGTGTAATGCTTTCGATGTGCTGAATCAATCCAATATCAAGAGTTGCGTTTCCAGCTTTCCCCTTTTTTGTGTTATTTAGAGCTGAACTAAGTGCAAGTCACAGTCATGTGATTTAGGAAAGTTCATCAACAGGATGCAGCTGATGGAGAAGTTAAGAAGGAGGGGTGTTTCACAACCCCTCAGATTGTAGAAGCTGCTGGACAACTTCCCTTCTGAGTGCAAGACAGCTGGACAAGAGCGTTTAACTTTCATAGTCTCAGAAATACAGATAATATTAAGACATGTTTTTTCTCTCATCGCCTTTTAAATACACGTGTCTTCCCTTCTCTCTTTCTCTCTCTCTCTCGCTGTCTTCCTGAGACTACAGTACAGCAGAGGGTGGGTAATTACTTCAACCCTAAAATAACACGACTGGCCCAATTACAGTCTGGGCCTCATTACATAGCCTCGCAGAACAGAGGGAGAAATACTAGACCAATCAAAACATAGAGGGAAAGCGAAGATGTAAGCAAGGACGACATTTGGACGGCAGCTCTTGATATGACTTGTCTGTGAGGGGTGTGTACAGGTGGCGCAGCGGAGCACGGTACGTGCCATGTCCTGTTCTGTCCTGGCAATGTTACGGTGTTCAAACTCTGGGATCTCGTTCTCTATGATCCTTTTAGTCAATCCATGTCACCTGTATCCAGTATAAAGCAGAAATTTAATTGGCTGATGCAATGTCGTCACCGGGCAAATATGAAGCTCCATGCATTAACCTAAAAACATCACTGCCACACACACACACCCAGTAAACGCTCCCTTTCCGACCCATGGCCTCTAGTGTGGTCAGGGCTGGGTACGGCTGGGTCAACGCCAGAGAAGCCTGTTTACGTAAGACTCTTCAAAGAGAGCCAGTGAAAGAGCACACTGTACGAGGGAAGGGAAGTGTAAATACCAGCCTGATGTTGGCATAACACATGCTCTCACCGTACATCAATTACATATGGGTCGCACAAAACCTTACAAATATGTATTTTACACATCTTATATTACAAGACGAACTCAAAGATCTTTAGCATCTGAAAGTCAACTTTACTTTCTATAGTTGGATGAACCTTACATTACAAGATTCCCAGAATGTTCTGGAGCGAATGTGATGTTTGACTGTGTCTTAAATTAGAGTTACCCTCCTTGTTCTCCCGACTGACCACGGCTTGACAGGAAAAGCCTGCCAGGCCTTTTAGTGAGTATGTATGTTTGCGTATCTGTGCATGTTGGTTTATATGTGAACTAGCATGAGCGTATTTATATACACACATGCGTGTGTTAACTTCATCGCTGGATATTGAATAAATAAGTCTTTATTTAATTTGTACTTGCAGCCATTCTGCAGCGGCAAACGGTGTCAAGGCTTTGACAGCACTGCTGATCAGACAAGACAGAACACGGTTCTCACACTTACTCACACACACCTGACTAACCGACCAGCGCCTGGCTCGGCGCCAAAGGAAATTTTCTTGGGGAACTTTGAAAACCTGCCTTAGCATAATTTCACATGTGCGTTTGCGCGTCGACCTGTTGACCCCACTTTGAGAGGAAAACAGTGAAAGGGCTTAGCTGAAGATCTCAAAAGTTGTGTGTCAAAGGAGAGGGAGACGGAGCAGAGGGGTGATGTTTGAAGGGGTTGGACGGCTGAAGAAGGAGGGTGGGTGCTGTGTATGTGTGTGTGTTTCAGTGCCTGGCACAGCTCGGCCTGGTTAGGCTCCAGTCCTCTCTGGGGGGAGCCAAGTCTTCTCTCCAGGCGCTGCCAACTCCCTGTGGTGGTGTAGCTACATGTTCAATTATGCTCCGGAGCCTGCTTGTCTTTACCTATGCCTCGTAGGAGAACACTCCAAGCTTGTGTGTATGTGTGTGTCAGTGTTTGTATGCGGAGAAGAGAGGAGAATTAATTTGATTTGAGGATTCATCTTAAATCAAAACTGTCCTTGTTTGCAGTGGATCCTGCTGTTTTGTTTCTTTAGAACTGTGCAAAATATGAGAAAGTTAATGTTAAGTTAGTGTTATTAAATACAGTATGGCATTATAAGAAAATAATCCTGTGCTGTCTTGGTTTCCAGGAAAATAAAATGGACATGTTACAGTCTGTATACCAAAAGTCAAATTCTCCAAAAATCATCTTCTCGATATAAACTCCACGATCACATCTGTCACAGTTTGTTTGCAAAGAATTGCACGTGTGCAAATTGTCATGAACCTTGGATGCATGCGTCTGCGTTTGTGTGTTAGTGCGCACATGCCCGCAGGAGTGTGGATGCATTCCTGTGGGTATGTAAGTGTGTGCATGTGTGTGCCGGCATGCTTGCTCGCGTATCTGGAGGCATCCTAGGAGGGGGAGCAATTATCACTGCCAATAAAACAACAACAAACAAACAATGATTGTTCTGGGCCTCACCTTGTTGTACCACACCCCTCCATAAACCTTATTTCACCAGGACGACTGACACCGAGAATGTGCTGCGCTGTGCTGCATAAGCACTCTCCCTAAATAGCGTCTCTGTAGTCGGCGCACTGCTCCCCACGTGTACCTGTGGGTGTGCTTATCTCAATTACATACGTGCACACATGTGGACGTGGGTATCCATGTAAAAGCAAATGCTTGTACTGCACATACACAACCTGTCCAGTTGTGATTTCAATCAACACCACAGGGTAACTTTGTCTTTTATATATCATCATCTTCTGGCCTCAGCACAAAAAGACACATTAGGTATTGATTTGGGGAGAGCGCGTGTGCTTATAGGAAGCAGCTTGGACCACCATTTGTCGCTGGAAAGAGAGATAGAAAATCACACGTTTGTGTTGCTGGTGTCTTGTATCTAAAGTTTTCTCATTTTAGCTGAATCGTCAGTCCATGTGATCAGGTGTTGGTTGAAGCAAAAGAGTTGCTGCTGAAAGTTTGTGTACAACAAAGACTTCACACCCCTGAATTCCAACCATGCTAAGTGCTTGATAGTCTCACCCTTTTAGCTTCTAACTTTTGGGCACAAACTCCCAAAAGATGTTGAAAAAGTGTAGTGGTTTTAAAAGGTAAATGGACTGTACTTCTTTAGGACCTTTTATAGTCTTCTGACCACCGCTGCCATTAACAAGTAACTCGTTACGTCACTGCGTTACCTACTGACAAAAGTAATGTAGCGTTACAGTACTTTCTTGTTGCCGACTGCGACTCTTTAAGCATGCTAGTTATCAGGATGGTGTGTAGCTTACTGTACGTCTACCTTTGAATGTATTGACTCTACTGTCATTGCGTAGCCTAGCTTACGGCAATCTGTAACTCTGCAGCCTAATAATGGGAATGACAGACACAATATAACCTCTACAGCTCTTTATCATGCTAACAATCTGACAGTAAATGGAGCAGAGGCATACAGTATCAGGCACAGCTGTTACAATGAAAACAGCACAGGCTCTTAGTCCCACCAGTGTTGCGGAGCTGTGTTTAGCTTGGGGATTCTTCTTCAAATTCGTAGTGGAGCTCTTATGTTCTTGTCCCTTTTGGTCAAAATTTCTGAATAATGGGAATAGTCTTACGAAGTAAACGCTGTCCTCTCTGTCATCTCGCTGGTTGAGTAAGCTAGCTACGCTTGCGCACTGACTCAACTGTAGGTTTACCTTTCGCTCGTATGCAGCTACCTGCCAAGAAGCAGGAGAGAAACAGAAACAGTGCTTCGGGGATTTTGTTTTTTCTGTGGTGGATTACTTTCATGAAAAAGTAACTAAATAACTGATCACTTGAATTGCAGAACTAATGCCTTACGTTACTTGTTACAGCAAAAAAGGAATCCAAGTACTCTAACAGATTACCTTGTAACGCGTTACCCCCAACACTGCTGACCACTCAACACATTCACACACTATAGGTTCAGTATCTTGCCCAAGGATACTTCAGCATGTAAATTGGAGAAGCTGGCGCTCTAACCACTAACCTTCCAATTGGAGGGCGACCCACTCTTTCTCTGAGCGACAGCCGTCTGTTCTTCTTCTCTAAAACAAAGCCGTTTGCCAAAACACTGAACCTACTTTTCTCTAATGTTAAAATTTGTAACATTTTAAGAGGGGATTCTCTGTAAAAAAATTAAAAAAAAGAATTGGCTCAAATCTATGTAGCTGTCTTCTTGTTCCTTCATCTCCTCATTTTCTACCCTCTCCTCCATCTGTCTATTAATTCCTCCTCTCAGTCTTCCTCCATTTCCCAATTAAGCTAATTTGTTAAAACTTCATGTGTGATCCCAGGAGACTGCAAATGTGCACCCTGCTGGAGTTTTGTTTAAACTGCACGATGGCAAAAAGTCCCTTTGGAGTGGAGTGTCGCTGTGTGTGTGTGTTTTTAAAAGCAGCATGCATGCATATATATATACTGTATGCAATTCATGCTGGTGTGAATGTGTATGCGTGTATGTGTTTACGTCTTATTACCCCAGCAGGCCCAGTCACTGGGGAGCTCCATTTGTAAACATGATGCCTGGAGAGACCTGCATCATCTGTGCGCGCGTGTGCGTGTCTGGAGGTGTGTGTGTATGTCTGTTTGTGTGCACGCTTTTGCACAGGAAATCTCAAGAGGTAATTTCACTCAGTTTGTTTTTCTGCTTTAACGACCGATACAAGTAATGATATGCTGCAGATAAATAGTGTCTGTTTGACCTCCCTCAAGCTAAATGTTTAGAAAAAACAAATACATTGAGAATATAAAATCAGACGTGATTTTCTGCACACCGTTTAAACTCCTCTGAGACCTGCAGTATGAATGCTCAGTGAGACATGCTAAATCAGTCCTAAAATGTTTATTAAATCCACAGCATCTTGTAATGTGGCGGCAGAGCAAACGTTTTCAGCTGCTGTGAATCACTACAGATCAGTGAGGTCGCTTCAGCTGATTTCCAATGAATTATGAATGGCACCAACTTGTGCCTGCGAGGTTTCCTCTGTCTTTGCGTGCTCAAAGTGTCGAACTGGGCTCCTGCCGGTGTGTTTGGAGCCGACCAATCAGGCGTGTGGGATATGGACACAAACTGACATCAAAGACATGACACTGCCACCATTCAGAGTCATGGCCTACTTATCTCGCTAGCTGTCTCTCTCTGTCTGTCCATCTATCTGTCTCTCTTTCTTTTTTTCTGATGTGCAGTACATTAAGATTTTCTCAATTAAGAGTATGATAGAAATATGACATATGTGCCTTAGTGTCAGTGTTAACTTAAAGCTAATGTTTGCAACATTTTTAGGCTTTAAAAAATCTAACCCGTGCAGGAGACTTTGGCCAATCACAGGTTTAGTCTTTCCATAGAGATGGTAGTCCTGTTGGCTTTGTTCTACAAGTGCTGATGCACATGAACGACCCTTCAGAGACAAACATTGGAAGCCTGATTCAATGGCATGAAAACCCTGCAGAAAAGTTGACTTCCGGAATTTGCAACAACTCCCAAATGTGTTTCAAAATCACGACTCCAAAAGAGAGTCTGACAAATGCAGCGCAATGAAACGTGTCGGTGGCGTTGTCTGTTAAGTCTTTCATAGAAAGAGATGATAACTCGGCCTAAAGTTGGATTCCATGCTTCTTCCTGTCTCCTGTCTGTCTTCTCTGTCATTTGTATGTATGCACGTCTGCTGGGAAGCGGAGCTCTGTTTGAGAATAGCTGACAGGAAGTGAGTGTACACATGATTTACAAGAGTGAATGGAAGAGCGTGGTTTTGTATTGGTAGAAAACAACAGAACAAATGTACAGTAATGGCTATGTGTAAATAATAAAGCCTGCAACTCAAGACACAAGCCGTGCTCCCGTGTTTTGCTTCCTACTTGCTTCTTCTGTGTTAAAGTTACAGGAGTTAGCCCAGAAGCTAGCTACAGCTCCGGCCCTGGAGCAGAACGATAAGTCTCCCCTGTGCTTTCTGGCTACGGTCGGGACGCTGAAGCAGGAAAGGCTAGCGGGGGAGAGGTGAAGCAGGAGGGCTGCACTATGTATAATCTTGTAAGACTCGTCTGTTTCACAGAGCTATTAGTGCAGAAATCAGACTCAGATGACGGAAGCTTTCTAGACTAGAATAGCTGCACTGTAATCATATGCATCTCCGCTGAGCCTCCACAGCAGGGAATAACCCTACTGACCTGCAATATTGTGGTTTTGTTTGGAGCGAAGCCAAACAGCGACAGTCTCCACCCTTAACTCGACTGAGTCGTCCCTCTGAAATGTTTCAGTCAGGAGAGTAAAGAAAAGTGACACACTTAGAATCAGTTGCTTGGATGACATTTCTCCGTCCACTTCAGGACTGTGAAGAAGGCCGGACTGGACGAGAAAGGGTTAATTACTTTCCCAATGTTGAGCAAAGGATCTGTCTCACCCTCTCCTCTCTCTCTCTCTCTCCTCCTCTTTACTGTCTGTCTCTCCCCGTCTGTCAGCCCACAGAGGAGTCATGCAGCTCGCAGGCCGTGACTCTCTGACCAGCATTAGTGCAGAGGTGTGCAGAGCAACTCGCACACTCCCAGATCCCTCTGACTGTTCCCACAGCAGGGCAGACACCGGGCTGTTTATTTAACCATTAGCACGGGGGAGGGGAGGCGTAGCTGGGTGAGCGGAGGGGGGACGCATGACTTTTAGAAAGAGTGAACACATACTCTAAATTTGTCTAAATGTTTGGTTTCATTTTGATTAGAATAAGAAGAAAAACCTTCTGACTGGCTGAGAAAATTGCACTTTTTTCCTGTGGGGTTTTGTTTTCGTACATTTTATAGCAGCTGAAATGATCTTTCTATAATTGTATTGCCACTTGGGGCAGTGTTAAAGATCTGCAGATAGCAGTGTTAATTTTGGCAGCTGTTTTAGATTTAGTCTCAGTCTTAAGTCGAAAATGCTGATTAGTTTTAGTCTAATTTTAGTCGATGAAAACGCAAAACATTTGAGTCCATTTTTAGTCAATAAAAAGTCACATTTTAGTCATTACTTTTCGTTAAACTGTTTTCTCTTTTGAAACTAATTCAGTTAGCATGACACAGGTTCAATCTGCTGTTAAGTCCTTTCATTCGTCCTCACATTAATTGTTTCCTGACGATGTTCTGCTCGGGCCAAGTGCTGTAGATCCTCAGCTGAGGATATGTATGTGGAAACTTCTGGATATGGATAAGAATGTAAAGCAGTTCAGCTGCTGGTTTTGTAACATCATGATAGAGACAATATATATTTTTATACATCTATATGTCTATTTTTAGCTCGTCAACGTCTCGTCTTCGTCATGGTAAAAAGGTCGTTGACGTACATTTTTCGTCATGACTTTAATTAACGGAATTAAAAGTGGCGGATAGCAAATTGACTTGTCATTACATCTTTACCTGGAAATATTGGCATTAGCAATAGCTATAGATTAGCATTAGCATTGTTCTTTTTTGTTGCTGCCAAATACATCCAATATTCCCTTTCTTTCAGCTCTGTTTTTGGTCTCCACCATTCCAGCTAAAGAGCTCTTTAGCTGCTAAATGCTCCAACATGTTCACCAGAAAATGATGCTACCTGAGCCATGAAACTGAACCAAACAAGTAAAGCTGCAACTCGCTCTGCAGCTCTGTAAAGCAGAAGGGAACTTGAGATTCAGGTCTGTCACATTGTGTGCACATGAAATAATAAAGTAGCAATCATATCTCTTTTATTAAGGGCTGAAAACATGGACAGTTTCTCATACATATTTACGTTGCACAGTGTGCATTTACAGTAGCTCGTGCTTTGTTGAAAAGTGACTCACAATGAATGTCTCATTAGAACAAGTTTTATTCTCCCGGCACAACCAGCAACCCACACCACAGCTGATGTACGGAGGTGTGTGTGTTTGTGATGAAGAATTAACAGATTGATGAGGAATAATTCATTTTAAGGGTCAAAGCAACATCAAGATGATGTACCGAACATTACTTTGAATCCTTAAGAGGGACTTTATGCTACTCGACTTTAAATAAATAAGCGCTGAGAGAAGTTACTGTCGGGGCCGTTTCAGCAGTCAGGACGGAGCTGCGATGTGATTCAGGTGGGAGAGAGAGCGAGATGGGTTTTTACTTTAAGGCGCGATGAGGTGAGGACTGACTGATGGGGTGGGAGCGTTATTCTTTTCAGCCCAACAGACTCTCAACGAAACAATACAAAAGCAAATGAGACACTGTCCTATACATGACACAAACACACACACCTAGGCACACATTCACTGCACTGCTGTCTCTCTCACTCTCTCAGACACGCACTCAGAAAGAGAAAGCCAGACACAGAGAGCAAACTGTACTTAACAGAGCTCCTCCACCCTGTAATCCCTTCAACCCAAACCAGGCCTGAACACCTGCAGCGAGAACTCTGACGTCGCTACGCATGGACACTCCGAGTGGGGTAACAACAACACGATTTCTAAGGTCGGAGCACAATCTACTTTCAATAATCAAAGGTCTCAAAAGACGTTACGTTTCGATGCGTTACGTGTGTTTGTGTTGCTCACAAAGCGTGTCACAGGTGAGACGACTCTGGGTTTCGTGGGAGAAGAGGACGAGGGGGAGCAGATAATGGGAGGAGAGTAGCGTATGGTGTATAATCACACAGACTGGATAACATTGAAAAGCCTCGGGCCAACACTGACAAACACAGCTGCTTACTGACACAGTAAATCTACTGGATGACTCCGTGCCCTTTTCTGCACACACGCACACACACACACACACTAGAAGCCGAGCATGTTGAGGGTTTGAACAGTGCCATTGGGCTCCCTCAGGTTGGATAATAACTCTTGGCCTGTCAGAGCAGAGTGCTAGCTGTCCAAAAAGCTGTCACCATCCCACTTACCCTTAAAAACCAGCACGGTTAGGTCTCGTGTGCTTACGGGATCCTTGCCGGCAGTCTTCCCGACACACTTCAGCTGACACACGCTGTAATAGATCCAGGAGTCACACGCACACGTTCGCTTTACTGTAACTGATGGTAAAAAAGTTAGCACTATTGTTTTTATGAAAGTTCTGCAGAGCCGTTTCTGGATATATAGTTTTCCAAGAAGGATAGTGTGGAAATTACAAGCACTCAGACTGGAAATAACAAAGTGGCATGAATTGTGACATCAACTTTTTGAGGAACCGAACTAAGGACTAAAAGTCCTTCTTCAGCAGCTGACTTCAACAAATACAGGTACTGTGTGTCTTACACAGAGAGACAAATGCTGCTCCTGAAAATAAAAGATGTGCCTTGTAAAGTTAGCAGAGTGGGAAAAACAGACACACTTGAGCTATTGCGGACATTCCTGGGCAGAGGAAAGGCCCCAGATCTTTGCTTCAGACCTTTTTTTTTAAACTACCTTGATTAGCTCAGTTAGCTTCATGTCTCGACTCTTTCTGTTTGTCTCTCCCTCTATTTGTGTGATTGTATTTCACGACAACAGCTGAGCTCAGTGAATTACATCAGCACAAATCTCTATAAACGGATACCTTTTGTAGTATGGGCAGCCAAAGAGGTGGAACGCATTGGCCAATATATGATCCCTGAACCCATTTCCTATCATCTGATCTCATTTAGCTTCTCTATCTGGTGCAGAAAGGCGGTTGCATGGAGGTGCTGTGGTTGGCGCTGTCACCTCAGAGCAAGAAAGTTCCTCGTTTGAATCCTGGTTCAGATGAAGTGGGACTTTTTGTCTGGAGTTTTGCATGCGTGGGTTCTCTCCGGATACTCCGGCCAAAGACGTGCTCATTGGGTGAATTGGTGACTCTAAAATTGGTTTGAGTGTGAGTCTGAAAGGTTGTCTGTCTCTATAGCTGAGTCCCATTTAAGGGGCTGCATCCTTCAAAGGATGCATTTGAAGTCTAATTGCATCACAGCAGCGCGTCGAAGGCTCCTTCAGATGCGGCCGACAAATGCGTCCCCATTTTCCCGGGTCACGAAGGATCCTTTGGGTGCATCCTTTGCAGCCCAACGTATCTCGAGATCCATTGCATGTCTATTCACCTACCTGTTGCTAGGCGACGGGAGCAGTGTTTGGTGAAGCAAGGGCAAGTGCGGGAACAGCTGGTGACGCAAACAGGAAATCCTCTACCAGATCTTTTCATTTGAATTCAGCCTTGGAGTTCCACGCAGGCTACGAATGACTTATCCTTCCTGGACAGGTTCTTCAAAGGATGCAGTCCCTGAATTGAGACACAGCTTGTGTGTTAGCCTTGTCACTGACTAGAGATCAGTCCAGGGTGTACCCCCTCTTTCGCCAAATGACAGCTGGGACAGGCTCCAGCCCCCCCCGCGGTCCTGAGGATAAGTGTTATAGATAATGGATGGATGGAAAAACTGCATTGCATGTTGAGCAGGGTTATACGTCTGGAACTATCCTACAGTAACTATTTGTAATCCTTTATCCTCTTGTTGAAACACAGGTAAAGGTCAGGAGTTCATCTAAAGGCTCCTGGCCCACTGGGAAAGCTCCTGTTGTAGAGTCGCCCTAAAAGGTGCTTAACTGGTGTTACGACTTTGGTGATGTAGCAATGAAAAGATAAATGAGAGGAGTCGGACTGCACTCCTTCCCTCATCCATCTGCTCTTTTATACATAGTTTCATTTGTGAGGACGGAGGTGTGCGTGTGTACCACACAGAGGTTTGATACCTCACGCGTAAAGTAACGTATTTGCCTAAAGGTTGGAAGAACTCGTCATACTCTCGACCTGCTGTGTGCGTGTGTGCGCACGAGTTAATGTTATTAAATGATGGAACAACATGATGTCCTTTTCAAAGCGTGCCTCCTCCCTTTCTCTGTATTTTCTCCGTTCACCACCGTCCCCGTGGCCACACTCGGGGCCCAGATGAAAATATGAACTCTGAGAGAGAAGTTAATCTCCCACACAAACGCAGAGCGGAGGCTGTAACTCAATACAGCCTGCTTTGTGGGAGGCCAACTTGTCCTCATCTCGCAGAATTAATACAAGTTGTCCACTTATGAGGAATGAGATTAAAATGTAGTTGGCTCTTATTAAACCTCAGAATGAACACAGAGGCATAAAAGAGCTCTGTGTGCGAGTGTGAGAGGGTTACAAGGTGCAAATGCATATGTGTGTGTGGTGTACATTAGGGCGCAGTGTGTGCGCAGGGCGGGGGCTTGAGATTCCCAAGCAGGCCTTATTGGAGATGATTACTCTCATAAAACCTCTGCTCTCTAAATTGCCCCTCACCTCCTCCTCCTTCTCCTCCTCCTCCTCCTCCTCCTTCCATCTGCAGTTTAAACACACTTAATCAAGCGCAGGTGTGTCCTGATGCATTTACAGACGCCTCGCCGACAGACAATCTCTTACGGCTAAACAATAGAGGAGAGGAGGCAGGAGACGTTTGGGCACCTTTTCATCTTCTTTACGTTGTGAGCGAAGGCAGCGGCTGACAGATATGAATGAAAGTCTGAATTAGAACAAATGTGTCACATATTGCTTTTCTTTTACTTTTGTTTTTTTTAATTTCCCTCTCCTCTTCCTCTCCATCACTCCCCTCTTAGTCCTGAGTCTTAATTCACTCCTGGAGCCGCCCGTGTTGGGGATCTGTGGGTTAATACGGTTACCGGGGATAACAATCTCCCCCTGCATCGCTCCATGATAGATGGGCGCTGTGTGTGTGTGTGTGTGTGTGTGTGTGTTGAGTGATTGAGCAAGTGGGTGAGTGAGTGAGAGATAAAGTAAGCGGCGACTGTGTGAAAATGTGTGTGTGCGCGGAGTGTGGAAGCAGAGGGGGCCGCGGTATCCGTCAGAGGAGAACAATGGCTTTTAAATGAATCTGGGAGGTCGTAAATCACACAAAGAGAGAGCCCAAATGCAGCGCTGATTGCCTGGACGTCAGAGTCGGCGGACGACAGGAAGGAACGAATGAACGAGAGAATGAACGAGAGCCCCAGCGAGACACCTTGTTAACGCCTGAACAAAACGCCTCCATTAGGAACCAATGGCCTACTTATGCAAATGAGTCCACGTACGCACACTTTTCTCTCGTGGAAGTTCTGTCCTTGGGAGGCACATGCAGTCAGTCAGTCAGGACGAATGTAAATACATCAAAGGACAAACACTTTATCAGTACACATTTGTCCGCCTGAGGTGACGCTCAAAGAGAACTTTGCAGTGAAACCTGTGCTGGTGTAACACGGTTGATCTCTAAACATTTTGACACATTTAAATGGAAGGCCTCGCCTAACTTTCCCGTTTGAATATGTGTTTTGCTTAATCTCGTGTAATTCCATTTGGCTTGATAAAGATATAATTTCACTGTCATGGTAATGTCTGCAGCTGCTGCTCTATGTGTTAATACTAAGCAGTTGTAAATCATTAGAGCCGTGCTTCATTATGGTTAGCGCAAGTGTTGCCTCAGCGAGAGGGAAGAGTGGTAGGCAGATCGTAATTACAGGTATGTGGGGAGAAAACATGCAATTACAGATGTAGAGGAGGCAGTTTGCACACTTTTCCAGAGTGTTGTGGAAGGTTGTTTATCTCTCATCTGCCCCAGCGATCATGTACTCAAGTTCTGTAGTTTAAAGAACTTTATACTTGAAAGAGCATATACATATACAGACCTTATTTTAGTGGAACTATTCTACTTTTTCGTCTGCTACATTTATTTGACAGCTGTAGAGCTTAGAAGTCTGAAACTGTCACATGCTGCCAAAAGCTTGGAAATCCGACTTTTTGACAAGTGACCCTTCACAAAACAAGTGTCTAGTTGAGTTCCTTAACACATTTCAGATGTCAGCTCAGATGGTTTCATTTAAGTTTTCTAGGTTCAGAAAGATACAGATCTGCAAAGAAGTGCTACAAATCTGTTGAGCAGGCCTTTTTCCTACATCAGTTGTCTCTCATCTCCCCGGATTCCTCTTGTGACGAATAGAAGTAGGCCTGACCTCGTGAAACCTACTTATGGACTAAAATATTTTAGTATATTAGTACGTCACCTTGACCAGCTACAACGTGATGTGCGAGTCATGAATCAGCTCTACTGACTCATTCACTGACTCACCCCTCCTACCTGCTACTAGCCACTGCAAACTGTGAATTCGAGGCGAGACCACCATATCAACCTAGCTGAGACCAGTTTGCCGCTTGTTTCAACTCAGTACTCGCTCCTACTGCCCGGCGCCCGGAGCCCACTCCCTGCCCTGAGCTGAAGGTTTGACTCGAGTTACACGAATCACTCACTCACTCACTCACTCACTCACTTACTCAGTCACACAGTTTAAGTGCCCTTTGTGGAGTCACCCACTCAAACGGCAGGGCAGAAAAGGCACTTTTCCCGCACACATTCATGGGAAAACGAGCCTCACAAACCCTGCGGAGTGACTCACTTTACTATCAGAAATTGATCAATTAGTTCCGAGAACAATCAGAAGGTCTAGAAGAGCTGCACGATTAGCGGAGCGCTAAACTGGAAGTTAGCCGGATCAGTTGACGGAAGACTCTAGTGCGCATGCTCTCTGGGCTCTTGGGCAACTGATTTAAGTGACTGGAGTGACTCGTGAACCCGACTCTCTTTAGTGAGCGACTCAATCAAACTTGAGTTACTAAAAAGAGACACACAACACTGTAATGTGAATTACATCGAGACATTACTATAAACAATCTGATAATGTCATATATCAGCTACAGGAGGTCTTTTTGTTCAACATGAGTGTTTTACTTTTGATATTTTAAGAGCGTTTTGCTGATAATGTTTCTGCACTTTTACTCAAACCTGCAAAAAGCCGGTCTGGCTCGTTTACGGCGGTAGAAACAAGTTTTGAATCCAACATTGGCAATTCCTAACAGTGGATGATTTGTCAAACTTCCATTAGTGAGAAGTTTACAAATCCAAGAGTTGCCGAGTAACATTATCACTCAATTGGAGTCACGTCTCGAAGTCCAATATTCACTCTCTTTTGGTCTCCAGCCGCTTCTGAGGGAGGTATCTGGCTCTTTAACTGCTTGATATTCCACTATATTCACCAGCTAGTTTCTTACTGTATCTGTCTGCTATGTAGTGCTGAGCAGGTAATGCACAGTGGGTGTTAAGTGGTACTTTTACAGAAGAAAAGCACAAGTACTTATTTCACCTCTCGTCTCTTTCCCAGGCTCCTTGTGTACTGTTACAGACAAATAACAACTGGCAGTGACCCGGGGTCACTGTTAGGGTTGAGGTCAGGTCAACTCACTCGGCCACCCGGAGCAGCAGCCCAGCTGATGATCCAAGGCTAACGATGAGAGGTTAAAGGTCAGGGCTCCCTGGCTAGCATTTATGCCTCACCTGTCTGTTCACAGAGAAGGGAAACAACAGAAATCGAGGAGAGAAAGAGAGTGTGAGAAAGTGAAGACACAAAAGTAAACAGTTGTCTTAAGTCAGAAGAAAAGATAACATTATTAACTGTGCAACAGTTTAACCGCCTTTCTTGTTGTTTCTCATGCTCTCTCCCTCCCTCGCTGTAACCATAATAGTGTGTAATGTGCTCGCTGATTAGGACTTTGACGGCAAGGTTCAGACCAGCCACCCAGACACTGAGGTTAGTTAGTCTGGGTTTTGTGGCCAGACTGTTTGGCTGGGAATACCCTTCTGTTAGTTAAACCTAGCTCGGCCGCAAGGCGCATTCCCACACATGCACTCTGTGTGGACGCAGATCTGCTTTAAATAAACGACGACGCAATACGGATACAGAACAATCTGAGACAAGCATTTTTGAGTTATCTGACAGCCCGCAGAAAACATGCTACAAAACAGAAGGAGTCCTCTCCTGAGACAAGTGTGACCCCTGAAGCAGAGGTATGTGCCAACTGCTCTTTTCCTTTCACCGAAGAGAAAGAAAAGGTTGTAAAAGAGACAGTGGGCCAACTGAATGTGACCACCAGCGAGTGTAAAAAAAAAGACAGGTGGGCTTCTGCAATTAGCTTGGTCATTGTACAGTGTGGAGTGAAAACTGTCCAGAGAACACTGGGAGCAGTTGCTTCCCGCAGAGTCGACACTCTCTGTATTTTTCTCTGACGCACACGGCACACATAAACACACAGAGATACGCAAACACACAAACACAATATTTACAATACTTAGAGTATTTGGCGACGGGTTACAGGAGGCATGACTGACCTCCTCAGTCATAATTAAGAGCCTAAGAGAGCAGAGCCTTTAGGCCTTTAGGCCAGCCAGGGGCCCTGCCCAGACACACTCCCTCAGACGGCACTGTTTATGTTTCATTAGAGCACAATTATACGTCGCATCCCTCTCTCTCTCACACTCTCACACTCTCTCTGACTTTCCCTGATTCTGTCATGTCTGTCTTGTGCATGTGTGAATGTTCTCTATTTGCCCTCAGATGGATTGAAAGAGAACAGTGTGTCCCTGACTCCTTATCCTGATCGCAGGTTAAACAAGCTGCAGAGAGGCCCGTCAATGTGCGGAGAAAATAAAGGGGGGTAGAATATTATATAGAAATATGTTACAGAGGAAAGAATGTACCAGGCCCTGACGGAGAAGGGAAGAAGTGAATGGAGGGTTAGAGAGAAAGAGGAGGGAGGAGTGCCTTCCAGTAAGAGGTGGACAGCGCTTGTCCTCAGGCTCCCCTCACTTCAATACCACAAAGGAAATGACTACACATGGCAGGGAGGGGATGTACAGAGTCTTACTCAGGTCAAGTTTTTTTCAACTCGCACAGCTCTGTTCCAAAACACACCTGTTAGATTACATTTTACAATATACACACTTGCTCAGTTTAACGTGTTTCATTAACGCCTTGAGCTTGGCCAGCAACCAAAAAGTTTAAACTAGTCCGATCAATGTTTAAGAAGGGCTCTGGCGCAGATATAGGCTAACCATTTCACACGTCAAAAAGTTGCTTGAGTCATCAAAGGATGAAATGTGCAAAATAAGACGCTCTCGTCGTCAGGAAGTTCATCCTAGCTGCTACACAGACTGGGTAAATGCACAGCTCATTCCAACGCTCACACACGAGTGGAAAACTGATGGCTAAGTCAAAGACCGAAGGGGAAGAAGAGGGCCTGAAACCGTCTGAAAGCTAGTTTTTCACTCCTGCTGTCCTCACCTGAGGATACCGAGGAGTAATTAGCAGCTTTAAATCGATATTTAGTGATTCATGGTTGTTTACACCTCCTTCAACACCAGCACCATCATCAAACAAGGTACGAGGACACACACTTATTGGAGTCTAGACAGACGGCCAGGTTGTTAACACTACTGAGTTAACCCTACTCATGACCTGAGGGCACAAACTGCACACTGTAGACCAAGCAGCACAAGATGGCACGGCACGGGGAAAACACACACTCTAGGTAAATCATTGACTTCGTAATTTCAAAATAATGGTCAGAAAGGTTGAGACATTTGCCACAAAGAGACCACTATCCGGTCTGAGCTTTACCCTGTGAGTCAACAACCAAAATGCTGCATCTCTGCTGTAATAGCCTGCAAGTATGCATCACAGTCTAATCTGCGATCCAACCTGCAGCGGGGGTGACGACAGGATAGGCTTCCCAGTCCTGCGCTCGCTGTCTTTTGGCTTATCTGAACAGCGGGACGGATGTTTCCACGAGC
Organism: Semicossyphus pulcher; assembly: GCF_022749685.1. Taxonomy (NCBI): domain Eukaryota; kingdom Metazoa; phylum Chordata; class Actinopteri; order Labriformes; family Labridae; genus Semicossyphus; species Semicossyphus pulcher. The sequence continues at coordinate 19,283,141 of NW_027211637.1, forward strand.
ATCCCTGACCTTTTCTTTTACTACTGTCTCCTCCTCTCTGCTGCTATCATTCTGCTGTGATCTAGTTTGTTGTCTGGTTTATTTTCATCCTGCTTTCCCTCTGGTTTCCCCCTCTTTTACCATTTCCTGTGAGAAGAGGAAAGTCCCCTCAGACAAACAGCGCCGCTCCGTCCATCCAGTACTCTCTCTCTTTCTCTCTCTCTCCCCGTCTTGGTCGAGCAGGCTATGTAAACACATTGGTTGGGCTACAGCTGGCGTAGAAGGAGAGCAGTGGGACATAGTGTGTGTCTGAGCGTGGGTAGGTGTGTGCATATTTATGTAAGCGCCATGCATGCATATGCATGGTAGAATTAGGAGTGAGGAGACATTGACCAAACGAAGGAATGGTGTGTGTGTGTGTGTGTGTGTGTGCATGCATGACTGACCGAGTAGGGGTGTTTAAGGCATGAGATACCCAGGGACTTGGACACCGGTGAGGAAGCTCAGAAAGTCTGGAGCTTGTGGGGGTATTGAATGGCTCATTAAGTGTGTGTGTGTGTGTGTGTGTGTGTGTGTACGACAGACACTGCTGCACAGGAAAACGGGAGTTGGCCTGAGACCTACCCAATCAAAGAATGTGTTAAATCAAAGTTGTGCTGTTGACCACTGCTGCGTATTTTTAGCGTGATATGTTGGATTTAGTGTGTGTCTCTGCGTGTGTGTCGCCACAGCTCTCTGCACAGTCCCACAAATTCAGTGTTTGCAGAAGGAAATACGTTGACAGGTTTTTGGAACACCCGCCCGGGTACCCCCTCTCCATCTCCCACTTTCCTCCCACTCTTTTTTCTCCTCCGTCTCCTCTCTCTCTCTCTCTTCCTTTGGTGTAGTTTTTGGTGTTATTTTACACTCTCACACACACCCTTCCTCGGAATTAGAGCAACACACACTCACTCCCCATCACTGGCGTTGTGTAACTGCCATTTGGTGAGGAGAAAACTTTGGAGGCAGAAGTGCGAAATGATTGTAAGTCTAATTCTGTGATACTACTGATGGTCTTACATCAGCCGTTATGTCACTCACACCCTGTTATAAATAAAGTTTTCCTCCATGTTTGGCATTATTAGCGCTATTTATTTTGAAAAGGCCGAGCAGGCAAGTAAACAAATATAATTAAAACGTGTCCTCTCGGCTTCCAGGCTCCCACACCCTTTTTTTTCTCACTCTTCTCACTTTCCCTCCTACCTCTATTTTTTTTTTCTCCTTTTCACACAATCAGTGTTGACAGTTAAACAGCAGAGAGAAACGCTCTCACATTTTTTCAGCGACAGATGTGTCAATGTCCCGTAATGATGAAAGGTGACGTTCCACAGAACCTGCAGAGACGGGAAGCGACGCTCCAAAGGCCACAGGAAACAGGAAGTAAGCAAGGATGAGCTGAGCGAGACACTTACGGTCACTCATTAGGAAATCCTCGGAAGATGCGGTTTCAGTTTGTGTACGCAGAAGCAGAAATCTGACTGCAGTTCTCAGTAAGATAAAGGCGAGCACTGTGTGTTGACAAGGCGTGAGGAGAGAGAGAGAGAGAGGAGCTGAGAGTGAGTCTATAACTAGTTTTGTGCTGAAAGGTCAAAGTCAGGCCTCGGATTTGAAATTGAAATGAAGTGTTGGTTTGGCACCGTTCCCACCGCAGCACTCTATGGAAAGAGAGTGTTTGTGTGTGTGCACATGTGTGTGTGTGTGTGTGTGTGTTGCAGAACAGCACCTGCGAACACATGTATCCCCCCTTTTCCCACACTATAATATATAGTGTGTTTGGATACGTTATGCAAGCGTATTGTGCAAATACAATGTATTTTAAATACTGTACATTGTATATTTATGGTGCAATACATTAACTTTTTTCCAGTTCTTTTTGACCTGATGGCCTAAATTGTTCAGTGACAGTAGAGTAAAGCAAACATTGTTAAAGTAATAATCTCTAAGATTGTCATTTAAATAAATGGCTGTTATCTATCACTGAATGAGGTAACACAATGGTGATTGAGCCTATGTCACAAGTGGCGCCCAGTTAGTGACGTGTTTTCCATCCGCCAGCAGTGGTTGGTCTGCCAGAGAGGGTAGGCGGAGCTAAGCGGCTGCTTTTCCGGCCTCTGCAAGTGTTGCGAGTAAACAGTAATCTACTATGACTGAACAAACAAAGAAAAGATCGATGACTACAGATACAACTTCAAAAAGACGTGAAAATCCAAAGAAAAAGAAACACATTCGCTGCTCAGATGAAGGCAAACAGTCTGAAAAGGAAAGCGACCGACAGAGAGGAAAATCAAGAGTTACAACCGGAGCCAACCGTGGACGTCACACATGCAACACTGTCTGGATATCTGGGAGGTGTGCTCCCGCAATTACCATTAATCGCCATAGGTGCCGCCAAAGAGAACGAAACTGAGATCTTTGAGATTACACTTTAAAATGTTTAAATTTCACAACATGGACACAACAGATAAGTGCAGTATGACTGGAAGGACCTTTCATGCCTTTATTGTGAGAGAGCGAGAGGACAGTTGATAGTGTCAGAAACAGGGGAAGAGAGAGTGGGGTAAGAGACGTGGCAAGGGGCCGGCAGTGGGAATCGAGCCCGGGTCGGCCGCATCAAGGACTGTGGCCTCTATACATGGGACGTGCGATTTAACCGCTGAGCTAAACCGGCGCCCATTATTTGTACTTTTAACAAGTTTTGTGGTTTTCCATGGAATCCACTGTAAGCACACAGCAACTACTGACCACTAAGGAGTAACTTATTGAAACACACACACTTTCTTAGTTAGTAATTTCTAAACAAACAGATGAAGGATGAGTGGAAGTCTGACTGCAGTAACATTTCTCCAGAATTACAATTTTGAGTGGGCGTGATCTAAACCGGTCTGTGGCTGATCATGCTCCTGACAGAGAAGGATGAATAGCACAGGGTGAGACAGTGAAGCAGGGGAATGGCCGCCTGCCAGAGCCCAGCGCCAGGTGCAGAATGTAGGGTAGAGGAGTGTCCTTCCCCAGCTCCCCCGTGGAGGGCACCAGCTCATACCTCCACTGTCCCAGTACCCTCTGCTGCTGCTGCTGGGCCACTTCGCCTCCTCCGTCACCTCAGCTGTTTCTCCTTCTCGCCCCCAGCTGCTCCCTGTTTCCCTCCCAGTAGAAAACAACTTCTGCGCCACACAGAAGAGGGAGATTGTGTCGATTAAATGGTATGTGTTGTACGCCACAAATCACACACACATGTTGTGCCCTCACGAAACCCCTCCTCCCCCATCTCTCTCCCTCTCCTCTCTCTCCTCTCTCTCTCTATAGGTTGGATGGCGTTTTATGGCTTGTGTGTGTTGTGACAGTGTGAAAGGCACAGGAAGGAAAGGCCGCGCTTCCTCTGATGCTCCTGCTGCTGTGGACCAGAGCAGATAAGAACACACACACACACACACACACACACACACTGATGCACAACCATGAACAAACAATCACAACACAGATCCATGCTGCCCGCACTCACACCCCCTCCCTCTCCACCTCCCCTGCGGATTAGCTTCCACGTGGTTTGGCCTTAATCAACTCGCTGCACATCCCCACCTCCACCTCACACATTTGTTTTGTTCTCACCTCAACAATTATTGCTCTTCTATCCATGTCAAAGACTTTAAATTGCCTATGTTAGACCCAATTCTGGGCCTAACTCTTCCGGTTAGTGAGAAAAGCACTCATTCTCACTGCGCTGCCAAAAAACACCAGTTAACATGTCCTCTCTGATGTCTTTTTAGTGTGCATGTAGGGAGAAAAGACACTTCTTCCTACTTCCTAGAAAGTGTATATTCTGTGCTTTCCAGGGTGAGACTGCTGCTGAGAGTGTGTGTGTGTGTGTGTCTGTTATTTTCTGTGTGTCAGGGTGTGTGTGTGTGCCCGCTGACGTAAGCCCCTCTATCTGATGATGCCCTTCTAATCCCCACAGTGATGTGTCATGAATATGGAGTTTAAGACTCAAATCCCCAGGGATACACAGGCTATAGATAGCTCGCTCCTTCCACACACATACACACGCGGCGCGCACACACGGCTGCTGACCCCTGTGACGTCGAAAGGGCAGAAGAGGGAGAAAGCAGAAAGAGGTGATTAAGATGAAAGTGTCAGAGTCAGAGGAATTTCAATGGATGGAGAGAAGATCTGAGGAATGCAGGAAGTAAAGCTTATGGAGCTGCTGATTGGCTGAGAAATTTAAAGGATAACTCCGATTGCCTTGAGTCCTATTGGGAATACTTCATGTTAACAGCTGAGATCTGGGAACACCAGTTGTGTCTCCAAGGAATTACGTTTATCTATTACTAAACCGTTTTCCCATTTAAGTTGTGATGAAAAACATAATTGCTGCCTCCATTATCTTCTCAGGCAACTTTTTTTCTCAGTGAATGAAGGCCTACACTTGCGGGACACTTACAGGTGCATTGTGGGAATACAGAGCACATGAGTTTTTCCACCAGAGAGCAGACTTCAACACTTCATTCTCATTCTCTTCAGTAAGTTGTCAAGCTTCAGGACCCACTACATTTCTGTCTTAAGGCACTGCAAACTCATATAGCATTAAACCAGATCTAAATCCTCCCCTAACCTTCACCAAGTGCTGCCAGAGCTTAAACATAGCCACAAGTGGTTTGATACAACATCTTGTCACTACAGATGGTTGTTGCATTGCAATGAATTGATTTGATATTCTTTTACCGAACAATAATCGAATACTTTGGCAACATGTTTTCTGCTGTTCTCAGTGTTAACATTTCCTCTTTATGTTAAAAGAAAACATAATCAAGTTTGTATTACATTGTGTATCTAGATAAGATTATTATGTACTGTTTTACTTACTGTAGTTATGCATGCTTACAGAGGGATTATAACTGAGTGCTCAAGCGGGACAATGATTTATGCAGGGGTGTCATGAAGAATGTGAATAGGGCACACACACACACACACACACACACTCGTTGAATTTGCATTAATTTACAACTAACTTAAAGCTCCTGTGAGGAGTTTTTCAGTGGTTATGAAACAGACTGAAATTAATTCTGATGACTCTATTTGACCTGCAAAAGCAAACCAGACCAACAGAGACAAGATCGATTATTTGTATCTAGTTATTTTATGCCTCCGCGCCGGCGACGTAGCCGGTCCCTCCGTATGTCTGTCCCATTCTTGTGAACACGATATCTCAGAAACACCATGAGGGCATTTCTTCAAATTTGGCACAATTGTCCACTTGGACCCAGGAATGAACTAATTAGATTTTAGTGGACTAAGGTCAAAGGTCACTGTGACTACACATAACACGTTTTTGGCTTTAACTCTAGAATTCATACGCTAATTACTGAAAAATGACAAAATAGGATAAGATAACAAAGTGATGACATTTTATACCCAAAAGGTCAGAGGTCAACTTCACTGTGACAACATAACGTACTGTAAAAACACTTTTCTGGCAATTATTCAACGCCATAACAATTCAATGGGAGATTGTGTCCATATTTCACTTTTGGTCAGATACCGAATTAGTGACTAATCTTTGGTGCCCACCTTGAAACTGTGGTGACTGTAGAGATCTTCTGTGCTGCCGGGCTGAAGATGCGTGCGAAGCATCCACGTTTGGCCAAGAAATATACTTAATACCTTTTGTTAAATGACTTCAAAGTCCGGACAGACATGGATGTAAACTGCAACTTGACTGGTTGGCAGAGGATTTCAGTCCACTTCTTGGACTCACCCTGCGCTAAAGGTGGTTAAGTTTTCCCTGCTTAACTGTCCTTCCATATCATTGATGGCCACAACTATGAAAACCACACTCAAGCTGCAACGTAAACATAGACGACTACCATATGGCACCATTACATCATGTGATAACGATCAAGCTCCAACAAATAAACTCTGGATTCATGTAACACCTAGTTGAAATCAGCAGCTTGTGTAAATGTGTGTGCATGTGTACAAGCGTGTGGTGTCGGTGGGCACGCTAAGAGGACCTGGAAGCTCTTTATGTTTTATTGAAAGCAGTAATCTCAGAGTGTGGTTCCACAGGTTATTGTGGCCTGGAACTCACACAGAAACGTTCTGTGTAGGTGATAAAAGACATAATGTAAGTATAATCTCACTCTCTGCTCAACCCCGACACGCAAGCACACACACAATTGTATCCCACCACGCCCCGAAAGCTTGCCAACCCATATGGCTCGGGGATAATAAACCAAACAGCCAGCAACACGTCTCCTGCGCTCGCGAGCCAGGCAAGCCAAAGGAATGCACATCTCCCCAGTTAACTCCCTCTCTTTATCTGCCTCTTCTTTCCCCCTCTGTCGTCTGTCTGTTTGTTATTCCCTCTCTTTTCCTGCTCGACTCTGAGGCATTCTGTGTCGGACCCTCTTTTAGTGTAAAGAGGAATGCGTCTTGAGTGTACGCTGGCATCCTAGTGTGTGTTTGTGTGTTCGAGGTGTGCCAAAGAAACCAGTCAGACGAGTCTGTGAGGAGCTTGCCCTTGGGATGGAGGGAAGAGAGGAAGGGAAGTGGGATGTAAAAAGGGAGGGACTGTGCGGATGAAATGAAAGGGAAAATAAACAGTTATGTGAAGGAGAGAAGGAGAAGCAGCATCTTATCTCTGTGCCTCAAATTAATGTGACCAAACACACCTCTTACCCTCCCGCCTCCCTTGTTTCTTCCCCTGTCATTTCCCCCCCCCTTGCTCCTCTCCTCCCAGGCCTCCCACCTCTCTGTGGTGCAGTGGGACAGCCAGTGAAGGCCTGCGGCAGGAACACTAAGCCCGGGCCTGGATTTGGAGCACGGCTGCTCTCGGTTGAGCGGGATCCAGGCCCCCTGAGGGCTGAGGGGTGGGAGCGCAGGGTGGAGGGTAGAGGGGGGAGGAGAGCAGAGGCAGCGAGCAGTACAGTTCTGGATCACCTTCAAAGCGCTCCGATCCCAATGGAGAGGCTGGATTCCTCTGCGGAGAGAGAGCGAGAGAGGGAGAGAAAAGGGGGAGTACACAGAGAGAGGGAAAGACATGGGAGACAAGGAGAAAGTGTGAAACGAGAAAAGAAAGAAGTGTTTTGGGTTCTAACTTCTTTCCCACTCTCTTTCTCCCTCCCTCCTTCCCTCTCTCTGCACGGCGTGCATGCACTTGCCCTTCATGCAGCAGGCTATACTGAGATGATCTATCTGTGTGCTGGAGCAAGGAGACATGGGAAATCTGGCCCGCACAAAGGCGCCGTTGTGCCTCCCTGGAGCTTCCTTTAGGGGCCGGTGTGTGTGTGTGTGTGTGTGTGTGTGTGACTGTGTTTGTGTGAGACAAGGATGAGTAGGAGTTTACCTTTTCAGGCCCCCCCACCCTCTAGAAAGTTCTCCTAACGCAGGCGTGCACACACACACACACACACACACACACACCCTAACGTACCTCCCAAAAAGCCAAGGGCATTGCAGATTGCCCACCTCGGCGTCTCATTCTGACTCTCACGCTCTGCACCCATAAGCCTCTTAGAGAACACACAAAAAGTGTGTGACAGTGCAGGAAACCTTCAATTTGTTCAGCTAGAGTTGTGCATATTCACCTTTTTGTGAATTTGGGGCAAATAGTGCATTTTATGGGTTGTGCAGCAGTGTGTGTTTGTGCGTGTGCATCAGTGACAGACCTTCATCCTGAGTCTGGGTCAGCAGTTTGTTTAGCATCAATTAGAGGCTCTGTGTTCCTCAACGCAAGCGTGAAGGGAGAATTAACGTGCAGTGGCACATTCCCACCAGCATATTATTGCACACTGCACCTCAGCTGCAGCAGTCCTAATGCATGTTTTGCATGTGTGTGTCTTTATATATATGTGTGTGTGTGCATGCATATAAAGGTAAATTATTCAAATTCAGAAAGTGCTTCACTTTTCCATTCGTTCTTTTGTCCCGCTTCTGTCTTGCTCTTTCTTTCCTCTGCTTCTCTCTTTCAAGGACTCTGGTCTGACCACAGCCATTTCCCTTAGCCTCCGCTCTGCCTAGCAACACGCAGCACATAGTTTCCATAGAAGATGTATTTAATGGGAGAGAAGATATATAGATACTGGAGAGAACTCTTGTAAAGACAACTGGGTCTAAAGATCTCCTGCTCTGCTCATGGACAAAGTCAGAAAAACACATGTTTAGTGGCTTCGGTGCAGTCTTTTCTCTTTAAAGCAAGTTGTAGAGGACTAAACATGGAGCTGAAGCTGACAACGACATTAAATACAGAGTATGGTTTTGATAAATGAAACACCAGTGTAATTACTTTGCCTTGTGGTGCTGGGTGATGTTTTTATACTTATGGTTTTGGTCCAGCTTTTTACACAAAGAGTGATCATCATAGAAACGGAGAGATTCAAAGTGATCACAATTTGAGCCGTCCATACTTCTGAAGTTAAAGTCGAACAGTTCATTCAGACACAGCAGAGGCTGCTCTGGTGCTGGCCTGATTTGAGAGCAGAGCCCAGCATGACCCAACAGCTACACAACTCCTTTGTCTGTTAAAGTCAACAAAGAGCCAATTTACCTTTTAGTGAGAATAAACTGAACAGGAAAGCTCACAAGTGTCCCAAAAGCAGTTTTTCCTGTCAAACGTTGGAATGGAGCTCATATTATTTCTATTTCTATCCTTCCAAATGCAAGTGAGCAAGTTTCAACATGTTGGCTTGTCATTACCGGTACCGTGTTTGACAAGAAAACGACAGAATTACTTGTGTGCACTCTATTCAGTCTATCTTTGTAGTATTTAATGCCCCCCTCCAGTGAAAATCAAGTGTTTGACTTTGTAAACATCTCCATGTGGTGTTCTTCATGTGCTACAAGACATATCAGGGACAACATGAGCATTCATCTCCATGGCTGGGCCTGTCTGCTTTTAAACTGCAGTGTAGCAAGGACAGGCTGAACAACATGTTTTCAGATTGGCAGGTTTGAGACGTCACAAACCTAAGGAGCCAATCCCGTTAACAGATGTGGTGATGCTATGCATATCTTTACGTGCAACTGGGGATGCACGATATTATCAGCACGCTATCGGTATCTGCAGATATGTCATTTTTCTGCCGATATTTTTCGCCGATAAAACAACGCTTTCATTCTGATTAAAAGCTCCCTAAAAAAAATCCCTAAATTATGTAACGCTTCTCTAGTCTTTGGGACCACTCAAAGCTGCTTTTACACTACATGTCACATTCACCCATTTACACCCTGATGCTACGTAAAGTGCCCAACTGTAAATCAGTCATCACATTCATACCTGTTTGCTATGGCACCGGGAACAATTTGGGGTTCAGTGTCTTGCCCAAGGACACTTCGACATGTAGCCTGAGGGGAGCTGGGGATCGAACCTCTGACCTTCCGATTGAAAGACGACCGACTCTACCACTGAGCCCCAGCCACCCCCTAAAAAAAGAGAAGAAAATGTTACATACAAATAAATATAGCATTTTGTACATAACCTTAAGTAGTTTTCTTATATTGCCCAGTGAATGTGTCCATTTTAAAAAGCATTTCTGCATCTGCCAGTGGGCCGCTACAATAAGAGTAGACATGATATCACTTCCACTACAGGGGAGACTAGATTTTCTCTGCAATTAGGTCGAAAAAATATCGGTATCGAAATCAGCAATCAGCAAAAAGGGTTGGAAAATATCGGCATATCGGTAAAAAATCTAATATCATGCATCCCTATGTGTAACCTATGGCAACCACTCCGGTGATACGCGAGCCAGCTGTAACCGTCATCGCACTTTTTGCAAACTCACTACTGACTGCTTAGGTTAACGTTACTACAACTAATTACTACATTTCAAGCTCGCTAAGTTTCAACAAGTTGCCGCTCAACGATGGCAGAGACGTGTTTTGTTTTCGCCACGGAGGGAGCAGTTGGAAATGTGCATCGTGGGTGGGGACTATGCAGATTTGGGAATGTTTAATGAGAGAGAAGGAGGAGATGCCTCGTGAGGTAATTGAACGTATTTTGCAGAAAAAACATATCAGACACAATTTATTATTTCAAGCAGAGCATTTTATACGTCTTAAAACATGACTGGAGTTGGTCTTTAAAAGTAGCATTACATGTTCAGTCGTGACATTACTCAGCCCAAATACCCTCAGGTTCTGTTGGCCTTGGATTCAGACCTGAAATACCTTTACGTGCTGTATGTTTAGAAAGGATCATATGCCTGGCTTGTATTATTAAGTTATTAACACCTCTATAAAGGAAAGAAAGTCAGTGTCATGCTCCTCGAATCATTTTGAAGCATCAACACGTCCTGACATGTAAATAGAGCCATTGTTGTCTTTCGTAAAAGATATGCATCATTCATGATCATTCAACATTATTATGTTAGAAGTGATTAGAACATGCCTAACCCTCTTAGGGATTATTGGATTGAATTCCTGCCAGGAAATGTACCACACACGAGCACTGCCAGAATCCTTCACTTTGGCTGTAATTCTGCTGCTTTCTTCCTCACTTTGATTACACCTTTGCATAAATACGGAGTATACTTTCATTTCTTTTGTGTCCTTTTTGTGCTCTTTGATGGGGGATGGGATGTCAGTGAGCGGGCCTCTGCCAGGAGCAAGGTTTCCTCGCTTTGCCAAGGTATGCCCTCCTCCCTCTCTCTCATGTGGAGCAGGGCTCTATATTTGCTTGTAAATAGTGAGATAAGTGTGGTTTACCCGTAGCTAAGGTGTAAGGTGCACTCAGCACCGCCCTGACATGTCTGTGCCAAAGCCCAACAGGGGTGTAATTACCTGAGACTGGGTCAGCACTTTATGCAGGGTAAAAATACCTGCCTACTTATAGAAGGGGAAAAGAGAGGGCAGCTCCATGCAAGGGGAAACCTGTCTTCACACATCCAGCCAACTGCTCCGCCGTGCTAGGTGATGCCCTCGCTGTTTCTCCATTACTCCTTTAAACAGCATTACCTAACTTATCTGCCACGGGGACTCCCAGACGAAACCTTTCCATCTTCTTCCCGCGACAGTCTGACCTACTAAACGCTCTTACACTCGTCCAATATTCCACTCTCCAGCTCCAGTACCTTTCCACACTTTCTGTGTATTCCCCCTACTCCGCCCCTTTCACACCACATCTGTCTCTCTGCCCTCCGAGTCAAGGACAGCGCGGGCCAGGCAGACACGCAGAGGACAGCTCTGCACCAATCGGGAGCCGCAGAGAGCTTGTGTCAATTAAATGGTATGTGCTTATGCCGCAAATCACAGACACATGTTCCCTTCTCCCCACTCCCACCCTGTGGCTGCTGCCTCTCTTCTCCTCCACCACCTAATGCAGCGTAATCATCCTCATTACCTAATGAGACCCTACTGTATACACAAACTCTCCATTCTGTCGATGTGTAAAAAGAGCAGCCACATGCTCACGCAAACATCTGAACCTCCAGCACACTGTCAACAGAGTGGGTCTCACTGTAAAGCCTCTAATGCCACAGTAATACCATTGTAGTGTGTATTATCAACAGGACAGTGAGCACTGAATTAGGGCTGGCAGCTGGGGAGGGGAGAAACCCCTCATTAGCTCCCTTCAATGTATCTACTTCCCCTAATCTCTTACAATAACATAATCTCTTTAAAAGTGCTGCAGCTTAAGTCCAATCTGCCTAAAACCTGACACGTGATTGAGGTCAATCCGCAGTAAAGCCCAAACTGTGGGGTCCCAAGAACTCCAACGCACCACCCCCACCCATATTAGCTACAGTACAGTATGTGCAGGTGTTGTATGCATGTATCGCCTCCTCCCAAGGCCCAATCAAACACTGTATATTCAGTCAGACCGGGCCCGGCCTGCTGCCTGCGTGTGCCTCTGATCCCAGTGCAGTTTGTGTCCTTTCCGCAGCCTCTGCTCTCTCCACCGCTGCGAGCAGAGCGCCGTTCTGCTCTTTTTATTTTTTGATGTTTTTCCATAGTGTCTCTTGCCTCCAAACCACTTACAGATGTTGGCAGCGGGGAGCGTTGTGGCAACTCCAAACGAGGAAATCTAAATAGAGATCAGGCAGTAAAATAAAAAAGAAGGGCCGGGAGAAAGAGAAAACAAGGGGGAGAGGCGAGGGAGCAAATGCGAGAATGGGTTTGAGGGAGCAGAGAGCAGAGAGGGGGTATTAGTATAGAATTAGCAGTGAGAAAAAATTGACACTTTGTTGGCATTTCAGAGAAGTGGTGTGATTCGAAGGCAGCTTTTTTTGTTGCTAAGAAGGTGGATTCGAGCTCTTTTAATTGCTGTTTTGCTCAAGATTTGTATCCTCTGATTTGTTGCCCAAACAACAGACGCTTATAGACAGAAATAAACACCAAAGTATCGTTGCGATGCTGGTGTTCTGAACAAGAAAGATGTAGTTAGGATAATGTGCCAAAGAGGCCCCTATACTGTAACAGGAAACATACGTTTTCAGCAGCGTTTAAGTAGCTGATGATGAATCCTCTTAAAATTCTATAAGGTTCGAAACCACAACTTCATATTCGCTTTTCCACTAACGGCTCCCTTGCCAGGCTTCTGTATTAAATAGCAAGCCTTACCATATGAGGAATAAAACCCACCAATTGGAATTAACCAAAGTCCTACTGGAGGAGTGTTTGGCTGGGTCGAAGGTAGACTTCGGCGGTAGCTCCGCGTCACCTCCCTCCACCTGTTTTACAGGAAGTAACCTCGTCCCGGTGGATCAGAGAGGAAATGTGTTTAAATTCCACATCCTGCTCGGAGCTCAGAGTCAGAGTTCACTGCAGCTAATGCTTATTATGTCCAGACACCTCCGAGGGAGAAGAAGGAGCTCGGCGAGAGAAGTGGCGCCGTGTTTGCAGTCGTGCCGCTCCCCCGCACGGTGATTGTAAAGATGAGTGACCTGTCTCTCCTGTCTCTCCTCTCCATCCCTCCTCTTCCTCTCTCTCTCTCTCTCCCCCCCTGCACTTTATTTATTAATGGATCCATTCAATTATTTACTCCACTTCTTAGGGCGACAACAGGCCAGCGCGTGGTACACAGGATGGAGATGATACAGCACACTGACAGCGCTCGTGCAAGGCCGTGCAGGTACTTTGTAGAGTTAATAGACTGGTGGGATTTACATCTATAGTGTAATGGTGAATGGAAAGTTATCTTTATAGACATTATTAGCGAGAACATTTGATTTGTAATTTGATGGTTATCAATATATGGCTATAGATCATTTTTGCTTTGAGCTATTGAATATCAAACACTCAAACACTCAATAAACAGAGAAATAAAACAGAGTAATGTAGCTAAATCCTAATTTTTGTGGAGCTTGAACAAGCAAATGATTTGCATATTCACTCCAGGATGACTTGAAAGAATATAATAATAATAAAAATGAGTGTCCTTTTTTGACCTTATCTGTCCAATTTAAGCAGTGATGGACTCACAGACTCACTTTGAGGCTCTTTTCCTGCACAGTAGTCATCGGCGGGTGGAGCCGCCGTAGCCACTTCCGCTAACCAAAACACACTCTTAACTTACTGGAAAAAAACCAGCAAAGATCCCGCACGTCGGCGTGTTTAACAACAGATATGGAAACATTACTGACTGTAGTGATTGTTTTGGTTACGTCTCCTCTCGCCGATCGTCCTCTACTCTGCTAATTAGCTACAGATCGGCTGCAGGAGCCGTATTTGTCAACAGAGCTGTCAATCATCCTTTTTACAGCATCAAATAGCTAATCAAAAATTTGTCAGAAAAACGAACACTTGTAACTAAATGTTACTATAATGACAGAAACCATCTTGGAGAAAAATGTTTTTGGCAATGTATTTTGATTTTATAGTTTGACTCATGTCCCATCTGTTAACATGAAGGAGGCGGGCTTTATGACCTATACTGCAGCCAGTCAGCAGGGGGCGCTGATTTGGCTTCACTTTTAGGGAGCTGTCATGTCGTCCATCTTTTTATACAGTCTATAGTCCAGCCCCACTAAATGTAAACAAATGTTTGTATATTGAAGTAGTATTCAATAAAGTTTGAGCAAAAAAAACCTAAATGTTAACCTGATGGATAAAAACGTTTATCTGCAAGTGACAACATGTAGTTAATCACTTGTGGTTATTTATAGCACGTTTTTAGATATGTTTATGTTTTTGGCATAAATATTGGTAAAGGATTAAAATTAACGCCTTTCTGACTTTTGATACTTAAAAAATATGTAAACAATGTAATGTAAGACACACAGTTACATACTGGAGGTCGGCTTTTTGTATAATTATTTAATGGCCCTCTTGTTTCCCGTCAACGTGTGATGTCATGATAGTGTAATGATTTTGGCGACCCCCCTGTGGACAAAGCGGTATGTCTTATGTCTTTGCTGTATCTGCGTAGGTAGTAGTCTGTAAGGAAAAAATGCTCCTGCTGTCACATGTACAGCTCACTGTGACTCTTTTCCAGAGAGGATTTAAGTAAAGGCACTTCCTGTCTGAGTGCGTTAAGTCGCCTTGTCTGACGCTGACCCGATGGCAGTGGTTACAGACACACAGAACAAGACATACATAGAACATCTCCATGTGCTGCTTTTTATGCTACAAGACATATCAGGGACAACACAAGCAGTCATCTCCGCGGCTGGGCCTGTCTGCTTTTAAACTGCATTGTACCAAGGACAGGCTGAACAACACGTTTTCATATTGGCAGGTTTGAGACGTCACAAACCTAAGGAGCCAATCCCGTTAATGGACGGGGTGACGCTATGCATATCATTATGTGTAACCTATGGCAACAACTTCTGTAACTCACTACTGACTACTAACATTAATGTTACTACTACTTCAGTGATAGTGTAAATACAGGATTTTTTCGTAATTCAATACTGCTTTATTATGCTTCTACCAAAGTAACACATCTAAATGTGATGTTCGTTACAGGTTTTCAGTGAAAGTGAGCGCTGCTTAAACGGCTACAAGCGCCTTTCCTGTGAAATACGGTTTGTATACCTTTAAAAGTCAGCGGGGGGGCCTTTACAGCGTCCTGTTTGCATTAGAGGTTGATGGTTCAAACGTATCATTGACCGCTCGGTGTCTGCTCTTATCTTCTCCCTCTGGCCTTATCCCCGCAGCGGCCAGACATGGATCAATCCCACCCGGAATTGGGTTTCACATCCTGGAAGCGGAGACGTACACATGGGTCACTTTCATCGACTGGCTGCGGCCATGGCCATAGGTATCCATCATAGCCACCATTGACTGGTTGTGACCATGAAGGTGCAGATTCATCACAGCGAGAGGCTGCGGTGGACGAGGTCAGCGGAAATCCGCGGCTACTTCTCGTCTGCAACCATGTGGAAATGGAGCCTTTTGAGATTGTATCATTCATGTTAAAGTAATTACGCTATAACATGAACGTGTACTTATTGTTAAGCATCCAGCAGACATTTACTGGATGGAAAAATGTGGTGCTAGATTGTCAAAACGAAGCAAATATTTCATCTCAAACTTTATACTTAAGCACAGGTGTGTTTTTGTGTGTTGCTGCATCAATGTTATCCTGTTTATTTGTTACTATTTGTGTGTTGTTTGTCCAAAAAGTGATGCGATTATTTGTGTGTAGCAGAAGGAGAGAAGAAGAAACATAGAGAGAGAGAGAGAGAGAGAGGGATGAGGGCGAGACGAGGAGAAGACGATGAAGATTGACTGCCATTGACTCGGGTCCAGGTGTGAGATTCCAGCAGCCAGCCTGAAACACACACACACACACACACACACACCTATGAGAACTTGTACATTGTTGGAAAACCCAAGCAGCCCTGTTCACCGCCAAGGAGAGTCTGAAAACATTTAACAGCATGAAGGAAAACACAAATAGACAAAGACGAATTAGAGCAACGTATTTCTTTCATCCCCTACTCTCACTGTGTTTGCATTGATAGGTGAACACTAACACACGTCCACGTACACACACACACTCTGGAAAACACCCTCAGTAACTGGTTAATGTTCTCCTGTGTGTGTGAGCGTGTGTCCCTTGGGGAAAGCCTGCTTTAATTCCCTGGGAAATCATTGTGATTTAGAGTAGCAGGGAAGTCACTTCCAATGAAAGTCAATGGACCGCTGGTGTGGCAGTGGGCTGGACTGCGTGTGTGCGTGTGTGTGTGTGTGTGTGTAAAAAACCCAAAATGAAATCTTATCTAAATGTGATTAAATCAGCGTGATAACACAGACGCATAAAGAAGCTGATTGTAATTAAAATAACCTGATACGGCCCTGCGGATGGAGTAAATACAGTAAAAACAGCAAACACACTCACTCTTAATATTATGCAATATGTAAATGAGTTCTCTGTGTTGCAGGTCTGAGTGTAAAGAGCGTGCGAACACACTTCAGATGCTTTGAAATACCTGCAGCAGCGCTCGCGGAGTCTTTAAACGGGGTCCTGTGCGATGGAACACATCAGGCCGGGTTTGGGGCTCCTGCGCCTCGGCTCTTGGCTGCTGATGCTGCTGCTGATGCAAGGAGCCGGAGCTGACGCTGGAGCTGGAGGTGGAGGCTGGCAGAGCGGGCTGAATGCAGATAGGATCTCTGCGGGGGGGCGTGAATGTGTGATCGGAGACTAAAATCATTACAGCACGCCTGGTCACTGTGTCCTTGGCTCTTCCGCTGCAAGAGCCGAGGCAGATGCTTTCCCCCCGCTTTCCCCTTCTGCTGCTTTTTCTATCCCTTTTGTTTTTACTATTTTACACTATCCAGTTCGTCACGGAGAAATGTACAACCTCTGCTCTCAACAAAAATATAAAAATCATAGCACAAAATTTTGAATGGCTCCTGCAGGTGAGCGTCGCTCGGAAAAATCTTTGGGCTGTCATCTCTCTGAATCTTGCACGTGTAAGTCGCACAAGAGACAAAATCAGAGATGAAGCAGCAAAATATCATATAAATGCACCATTTATGTATATTAAATTATAAAACAGATTGTCAACACATCATTTGGATTCACTTTTTCATATTTCATTTATTTCTTCTCGATATTTCCACCTTCTAGAGAAGCCATAGAAAGAAGGCTGTGAGATAGTTCAGCAGTTTTTTAACATTTGGTTCAGTTTTTGTTTCTGCTTTCAGGCTCCTGCTCTTCCAGTTTTGCGACTCCAGCTGAGCGTCAACATGTGTGTTGAGTCCTGAAGTCATAACACACCATATGATATGATACACACGGCCTCAGTTCCTCTTGTGTGTGCCACACGCTGGCTCACAAAGCATTAACTTCTATGTGAAACCTGAAGAAGAAGAAGGTGAAAAGAAATCCTCCTGAGACAACTAACATTATTCTGTTCTGTCATTATTCTAACTGTAAATATAGGCCTCTTTCTCCTGGTTCACCCCAGCTGCACTCATGCCCTCCGGCTGCAGCGGCTGTCCAGAGAGAGAAAGAGAGAGAGGTAGAGAGAGAGAATGTAAACTAGCCTCGCCTTCCTCGGGCCTCATTGGTTGAATCTGTGCGTAGCGGTTTTGTCCTTGAGAATGTGCAGACACGGGGCAGATAATGTTCTGACACCAGAAACTCTAGACCGGGACTAGATCAACACTTACTCCCTTCTTCTTCTTCTACCCCTATTCTTCTGCTGCCATTCTATCCGCTGCCATTCTATCCGGACATGCAGATGGAAGCGTTTGTTGACATTTTGTAATGTCACGAATTGTTTTAATCTTCACGCTGCGCGTTTATCTGTGAAGCAAATCCAGTAGAAATCCCTGAAGTTGAACGTTTGTATGCATATTTTCATACAGCGATCATTAGGGGGGAAACAGTATTTCAAGATGTTGCAAGCGTGTTGACACATGGCGATCATAAATTCCATTAATGTAAACCATAAAAATATCAGCCCCGCAGGCGCGCGCAACGGATCACTGTGAAGCTGAGGTCTGGTTTTGCGCATGAGACTTTTTTAAACTTAAAGTGTGTAACAACGAGTTGGATTAAGACCAAAAATCATGCAAATTAAAAACACGAATAATTTTCCCCCACTTTATGTAAATCTGATGTTTTCATCTCCTCTCCGGTGCGTTGCAAGGTCAAAGATCTCCTTTTACCGTGCGCTCTCGTGACGGCGGGGTTTCTGCAGGAGTCAGCAGAGAGCAGCAGCAGGCAGCGCGCACAGGAATCTCCCTGCAGCGCCACATAAACGGCCAGAGCCGCTGATCTAATCACAGCAGGCCAGTGGGCTCTGATCCAAAGTTTCCACACCGATCCTCAAGTCTGAAAATCACGGAAAGGCCAAGGACGAGTGACATGCAGGAGATTCAAAGGGCGGTGCGTAAAAGACTCTGTGTTGTGGCTCATCAAAAAGTGTGTGTGGGATTATTAACTACTGCTGTTACGCTTTCCATATGACTCTGTGCGTCTGGTTCAGTCTTCACATATTTCAGAATAAAAGTCTGAGAGGTAATTCTTGCCATTTCAATGACTTTAATAAGCAAAATAGGAAACAATTTCTTCCAAAAACAACCAAAAATAAGACATAACAGAAACCAGCCTGAATGGAACAGTTCAAATTTAAGTGTTTAACTATCATTTTTATATAAACAGGATTGAAAATTGATCCCCATCATCGCAAAATACATGGAACAGGTGAAAACAAAACAACAACCCGCTGCTGCAGTTTCAGTTCGATTTCAACACAGTTGAATCAGGAACAAACCAAAAGAGATTGTTAAATGCATGACTTTTCAACAATAGTTTCAAATGCAAGCACCATGCTTTATTCGATATGATCTGACAGTTTGTTAATTTAAATCATTAAAATAAAAACTTTAACTATGCATCTGGCCAGCAGAACCAGAATCATCGAATAATAATAATAAAACAGACGAGAACATAAAAAACGCCTTACATAACATACACGATGTTTTCATTTTGAGAATTTGCACAACCTGAGTCCCTTTTTTTACTGACCGGCAGGAAAAAAATCAGGAAAACATGGAGCATCAAAAGTTCCACTTTGTTAAAATGCTCGCGTTATCTAAATATGAACTCTACATAAACCCCTGAAAAGATTTTGCTGCAAATATCGTAAAAAATATAAATCATTAATATTTCTATGAGGCCCAAAGATGATGTGCTACAGGTGGCCGCCAATCGGAATGAGCTTTTATTTGGGTTTAATATTGTTTGTTATAAACTAACAGCACTTTTCCTGAAGAAGTGGCACGTTAGAGAGCAGTAAGCCACATTAAACAGAAACCTCGCCTTCATGCGTAAAAGCCCATTATTCCCTGCAATCTGGCTCCAATAATATTGTGGCCACATGTTCGTCTCCTCAGCCTCGCGGGACACGTGTCCAAATATTCCTCCCTTAAAAACTCTGCACTCAGGCCTGCGCTGAATAACATCACAATATAGAATCAGAGCATGTCTTCCTGGAGGGAGGTGTGCACAAATTTCAAAATGAAAACGTTTCAAATAATCATCCAAAAAAAAAAAAAAAAAGTGCACTTGACACACAAAGTTTGCTGTATTTAAATGCAAAATAAATGCACTCCTCTCTCGATCAAATACCCCTCAAATGATACAAAAAAAATCATACAAAATAAATGGAATAAAAACACAACTCAAAGAAAGAAGTTCAAACCAGCCTCCTCAATCTTGTTGTGCAGTTTTGCGGTTGCATAATATTTACAAGCCCCTAAAAACAAACAAAAAAAAACACAACCCAGCACACCAAATGATACTGCACCGGCAGTCCTGCTGTTCTGTCCCCGCTGCATTTCTCTAAAAACCCCCCAAAAACTATGGAGAAGCGCAGATCAACAACATGCTCTTAATATACACGAGAAGATGAAAGTACAAAATAGAATTACCGTACATGTCCAGCATGCAGGATTAATATTTAATGCAGATTTTTTTTGTTTCAATATATATTCGAATATAACCAAGCAGGCAATAAATCAATGAGATGTTGCATAAAACGTCCTCACCCCTTCCCTCCCCCTGTGACGGGTTAGTAGACAGAAGTTAAATTTGCATAAAGTGGAGTCTTGCTTTTTGGAGATTTTTTCCAGGGCCCACTTGTTAGAATGTGTTGCAGGCTGCGAGGCCCGCTTGTTTTATAACAATGTCACCTTTTTTGAAAGAGAGGAACACGATTACAAGACAGCTGCCTCGCGACGTCCCCACACTACTTACAGATAATGTCAAAGCCTTAAAGGAACAAAAACAAAAAAGAAAAAGAAAAGTTCATCAGCCGATCCTCTTCTTTGAAGAAGCAAAAAAGTCTCTTCACTACAAGCAACTAATCTACAAAGATGCTGCTGATCAACTCTCTACGTTGCTCTTTGTATCTCAGTTGTCACGTGGATGGAGAGATGAGTATATATGAGAATACTATTTGATGGTTATTCTTCTAATATGAATATAATTGTTACTGTTATTAGTATAATCATAAACAGGATGGGAGGTGTCATTTTTGCTCGTCAGTCAGTCATTTGTGGAGAAAGAAAAAGTTGGGGGTTTTGAGGGGGAAAGTTTGTTCACAAGAAAAAGGCGCTGCAGACTCACATGAAAAACTCTGGTGATGAGGGGTTGTCACTGGTCGAGCCAGCCTCGCGGAACCCGTTATTGGCCCCTGAGCCCGTCAGTTTCTCGCACTTGAGTTTGTAGGCGTCCCTCTCCCTCGCCAGCCGGCTGATCTCCGCCTTCAGCTGCTCCACCTGGTTGATCAGCTGCGTCTTCTCGTTCTCCAGCACGTGCTTCTGCTGCACGCGCTTGAACCTGCAGGACTGCGCGTAGCCCCGGTTCTTCAGGGTCCGCCTCTTCTGCTTGAGGCGGATGACCTCGTCCTTGGTGAAGCCCCGTAGGTGTCTGTTGAGCTCCCGCACCGACATGGACACCAGCTGGTCGTCGGAGAAGCGGTCCTCCACGTTCAGTCCGCCCCCGGAGCCGTGGTGCCCCCCGGACTGGCTCAGGTGGCCGTGCGGATGGTGGTGGTGATGGTGGCGGTGGTGATGGAGCGGCTGGTGGGACTCTGGGGACACCGGGGACGGGCTGTCGGGGTCCTGGCTGTGGTGGTGGTGATGCTGGCTGTGTGGGTGGTTGTGCGCGCCCGGGTGCCCGGACAGCTCATCGGCGTGGTGTGGGATGCCCCCGGCGTATGGATGGTGGTGCTGCTGGCCGTGACCGTGGTGGCTGTGGTGGTGATGCGGGCCCCTGTAGCCCTCGAAAGCGCCTTGCTGCTGCAGCTGCTGCTGGACGTGCGGAGGCGGAGGGTGGCCGTGAGCTGTGGCTCCAATCAGGGCCTCCACCGCGTCCTCCGGGGTCAGGCTGAGGGTCTGCGGGTCTAGTTGCTGGTGGTACCCGCTGTTCGGCATCCAGTACAGCTCCTCCAGGTGGTTTTTCTGCTCCGTGGGGCTGAAGCTAGGCGAGGAGGGCACCGAGCTGCAGGGTGTACTGATGGGGGTGGAGGACACAGAGCCCTGGGGTTGGAGACGGTTACACTGGCGCACACCGTTGCGCTCCAGCCCGGCCAGGCCTTCCTTCTTCACGTCAAACTTCATCAGGTCAAAATCATTGACATATTCCAGAGCCAGAGGGCTGCTGGGCAGCTCCGGGCCCATGTTCAGCTCTGCGCTCATGTTGCCGTCGCGACTCTTTTGCAGATATGCGAGCGTCGCAAAAACTGACTTATTAATCAACGTCTCTTCTCTCCTTTCTTGTTTCATGCAATAGTTCTTTGGGCTCCTCCAGCGCTGCGCACTGACTTGCTGTAGCATGAAACACCGTGTGATTGGTGGGGGAGAAAAGGAAAAGGAAAAAAAAAAAGTAGTGGAGGAAAAACTTTCAGACTAATGCTCTGCGCACGGTTTGCGTCATATAGCCTACTTCTGCTGGGATAATCTGGCAGCGAGACCAGGCAGGAGGTAGAAAGCAATGCGTCTCAGTGCAAAAGTAAAAACCTCAGTCCTTTCAGTAGAAGCGCATTCACAAAAAAACAACATAAATAATAATAATAAAGGAAATACCACGTCTGATCGCTGAGACGGGAACCAGTCCTCGTTGCAACTTCTTGGTAGTAAGTCCCTTTTTTTTCTCCAGGAAAAAATAACAGGAGCAAACAAGCGGAGTAAATAGGGCGTCTGATTTTTCGCTGAGAAGCAGCTTTTCCAGCTCTGCACCGCAGAGATTTAAAGGCTCGCCTCTCGCTCACTCCCACACTCTGGTATCCAGCAGACTGCGCTCGGAGCCTGCCAGCGCTTTATCCTTATAGCGCAACGTGACGTCGCGCTGAAAGGGCTGGATCCTTTGCGCGCAGCTCTCCAATGGGAGCGGGACTCTGCTGAAATAGAGGAAGAGACGGAGAAGGAGGAGGAGGAGAGGAGGGCGCTCAGTAAAGGCTTGACAGCTACAGACAGTCAGCTGACCGACTTCCCTAAAAGCAGAAGGTGGGAGGAAAGTGGAGGAGAGAAATGCCTTCACATTATATAGACACCATCCTCCGCTGAAACGCGCAGCTCCTCCGTATCTCTGCTTCATTACAATAATGTGACACTTATAGACCACAGTTCTGGAAGAACAATGAGCATCCTGTATTAGTTTTATTGCACAAAACTCCGTTAGAACACCTGAGAATTTAACAAACGTCCGACACTAAAACCTACAATTTATGTAACAGGGGTCATTTGGGATATCACAGCTTGTTCCAGTTGTTGTTTTCCTGACACTTCTCACCACAAATAACACTTTATGTGTGCTGAAAGTGCTTCAAACAACTTGATGAGTTTTGGAAATAAATTCTCATGTTATTAAGATGCAATTATACACAATTAAATGGACGTATTTGCCTTTTTACACCTTATAATCTTTGCAGTTCTTGCACGAGCTTACATAAAGCATCCGTGTATCTGCTGTATGTTCCAGTTTATATAAACCCAGGTGATGGATCATCAATTATCAACAGTGTTACAAACTTTAACCTCTTCTTCTAAACAAAGATGAATAACTTTATGATGTTCTCCAGCTGTCAATGATGCGTTCACAGACACACCTGCAGGCAGATTAAGGCGTTTAATCTACATTATAGCGCACATGTGATCATCATAATACAATCCTACGTAAGTCTTGCGTTAATGTATGTTTCTGTGATCATCATCAGTGACTTGTATGGCGACCTTGCTGCTCTGAACGTCAGAGATGTCGATTGGACCTCCTGCGTGTGTTTGCGTAACCCCGCGTTACAATCATTACGGCTAACGCGTGTTTTCTTCTGGCAAAAGGTTATTCAGATCCCGTTATTACTCCCAGATCCCCTCATCAGGCTCCTCTTGGCTCGGACCCTCAGTGTTACACGGAGCAGCATCACATCGAGCCGAAAACAAGGCTCAAGGCTGCCCCTGCGTGGACATCACGTGCACCGGTGACGCTGCCGAGCTGCTGCTGCTGCTTCTATAGATTCCCTTTTATTTCGCGCCTTAGATTTCTGTCTGCGCGCTAATTGCTCATTTTAAATGTCACATCCTGCAATTATGACTGACAGCAATTAATATGCGTCATTTGAGCCTCATAAACACGCAGTGTCACGTGTTTAATCACCTCTGACACTGTCTAACAGGTAGTTTGGGACTAAATAGGATCAGATGCTCCAAAAACGCATCATTGATTTGATCTGTATTTTTAATTGCCTGCCAAACGGAAAAAACAAAGAATTGGTGTGAGTAAATGTCTCGCTTCCCCGCTAAAAGAAACTGCTTGTAAATGAGTCAATTGGAAGGATCGATTGGATTATCATTTCGTTTCCAGCTCATATCCACGCTTCAGTTCAGCCGCGACCAGAGCCTATTGATCAGGCAGGATGGGAGAGGAGGCTGCCAGAGACGAGAGCCGATAATGAAGGGCGGATTTGTTTGTTTAAATTCTTCATCAGTTCGAGCTGTGCAGCAGGGATGAACTCTGAATCCACCCTGCCATAAATCATAACACATACTCTGTTATCTCATCATGCTCATATGATGGAGTTTAGGTTTTCTTTGACGCAGTTTAAGTGATCATTTGGGGGATTTAGGGATATTTTTCAACTTGGCTAAAGCCTGAAAAATAGTTCTACACAAATAGAAAGGCAACAAAAAAAAAATCTAAAATCGTAAAACAGTTTGAAACCATAAAATCACCTATATTAAAGATAATTTCAACATTTTCCTGAAGCATTAAAGAGAAAGAAACAGCTTTTAACCAAAAATTAAACACTTTACTGAAGGCAGAATGATTTATGATTATCACTTACCTATCTGTCAACGTTCATTATTATTATTATTATTTTATGATTAAAACTTATATATATTTTAATAGATTTTACGCGCTAAAAAGATTATTTTGGAACAAAATTACATTTTGGTAATTGACTATTTTCTTTTTTTTTCCTCGAGACACCTCATCATAAAATGTTCTAACATCCTAAGCCTATAGACACACAGACACAGCACTCGTTTAACACCATCCTGATCAACTCAAACACACATCCAAGCAGAAAAAAAAAAATCTAGTCTACAATCAGAAACATGCAGGTTGTGTTCGGGTCGCATCCTCTTTTTATTCCCTGAACCTGCAGGCGAGCTTCTCATTTCTCAGCTCCAACTTCAAAAGCGCCCCGAGCGAGTCGTGCTGTGCCGTGTCGTGCCGTGCCGAGCTGCTCTAAAACCCCTTTCCTGCGAGGCCGACCCGACGGCAGCCCCATTAGGTCGTAATGCTCTCTAATATAGCCTGAGTCCAGCGCCTAATAGATCGCGGCAGGCCTGCCGGCGGCTCTCCCCCCTCGGTACTAACGCGCTGTAATGGAGAGACGAGATGTAAAAAAGCGTCCATGTCAGCAGCATATCGCTGGTTAATGATCTATTAAGTGATCCGTGTGCTTATGGACAGCGAAAAAAAGTGTTGATGCTTGCTTATTCGCCTCTAATGAGAGTCCCATCCTACGATTTTAGGAATGAATAACAGAAATAAAATCACCTTTAAAATGTTACATTTAACAGTTGACGCATGGAGGCTGCAGAGGCTGCAGAGGCTGCACAGCTCCCCACAGCTCACATCTCACACCTGCAGCAGGCCCGATGCTTTCACACACGAGGCCCATGGCTGACCATACGAAGAGACATGATCATCCTCACAATTATGGATTTCTATTCTGCTCCAGGACCTATCCATGCACGTGAACCTGCTGTCCGGAGGCCGGGCTGCATGCATGCCAAGACCGCTTGGATCTGGGTGAACTGAAACTTCGGCTGTATGGGAGGATGTAGTGACTATAAGGATTATTTTTTTTTTACAGTCAGAATCAGAGTGCGTGTCTCTCTCTGAGGTGAACAGTTGGTTTTATTCGCTCGTCTTTTGGCCGTTTGGCGTGCGTAATGATTAACCCTAATGGTCCCCCCGATCTTTCCTGGAAATGTTGCAGAACAAAACGGGAGGTAGCCGAGCTGGAAGGCCCCTGACAGGCAGAGTGAGGGATGGAGATGGAGAGACGGGGCTTTTCGGAAGTGCTGCTTTGACGAGCTTTGACGCAGGAGCGAGGAAAGAGACTCGCAGAGCTCGTGCAACATCGGCTTCAAAAGTTTACGCCACTTGGGATTTTAAAATGTATTTTAAGTGCGTTTTCACTCAGAGTATTAATAGATATTTTCGAATTTCTGTCGTTACAATATTCAGCTGTCAGATGAAGTTGTTTTTACAGAATGAAATTTCCAGAATCTGGCAAAAAACGCAGCGCTGTCAGTTTGCAATGATTGAAGGTTAAATTATGTGCAGAAATTATATAACTCCAAGTGATTAAAAATGCGTTTTATTGCCTTTCCCTGCTCTGAATTACAGCGTGTTAACAGGTGTTTCCTTGTATTAATATAGCCTATATTTTGTCTTAAAATAACAATGTCTTTTCCAAAAAACGAGACATTTGTTTGTACATTTTCTGTTCTTTTTTTTTTTACACCCTTAGTCTAAATGCCCCCGTTTACAGCTTGAAGTTACTCAGGCATTCTTGTTTACTCCAGACTGATCGATTATCTCGGTGCAAACATGTATTATTAAGACGTGTCGTCTGTGTAAACACGCGGAGGCCAGCCACCCTCTGGAGGAAGCTAACATCCCCATCAGGGGTAATTGACTGTGTTTTTTATTTCTCAGGAAAACAACAAGAGGTGAGATAAGTGCAAAATCTGGCAATCTCATTAATATGAAAAGGTATGGATTTAACATTGAGCATCACCTTTTTTATCTTTAAAATATACCTCTGCATGCTGTCTTCCTCGTGCACAGGCCTTCCTCTCACACTTCTTCAGCAGTGTTATCACTGCAGCCGCTCTCTCACGCGTACCCGCTCAGGAGGTAGTTGTGCTTGCAGGAAAAATTAGGGCTTATTTCTTGTGACAGGGCGCCTCTGGTGGCGCATTTACTCATTGCTAATAGTTTGATGTGTATCATCAGTGACATGCAGACTGTTTTTTTTACTTGGCACGCAGCTCCAACTGAAGAACTTCAGTTATTTAGTGTTTTCTGAGATGACAGCGATGCAGAGAAGATATAAAAATATGACGGGGGAGGCCAGGGCATAATTGTAGCCTTCTCTGAGATTAGATGCCTCTGATTGACGTGCTGTAAATATAACAACAAATAAATGTCACTATGCACTGTACTGGCATAATCCCAGAAGAAGGAGGACAGTAAATCTGCCTTTTGCTGTGGTCATTTCATTAATGTAAATTGCAATGCTATGTACAATAGTTTGGCTTCCTTCCAGTTGGCTCCTTGCTGAGGCTTATGCACAACACCGGGTCCTATCGTAAAGTGGAGCTGTGTAACCGCTGAATGCAGGCGACACCACAAGAACCAAATATCAGAGTGCAGGCGTGATATCATTAAATCCTCTGCTCATAACCACCGTTTACATGTGTGTGTGTTCAGAGCCAATAACAGGTCACTTAATTATCATCATTTCTACTGATGAGGAGCAACTCTTTCTTAACAGTCATTAACAGTGATTGACTTTATCTCACCATCCTGCTCACGTACTTATCTGACATTAACATGTCAGTCTGAGGAGCATCCTTTGTAGCTCCTGGCCGTCTCTAATTATCTGCATGTGTAGCTGTCAGACCGTATCTCTGCCTCATATTAAATTCCCACTTCTTATAATATTCTGGGAAATGGGCGTCATGTACAGCAGAGCACGCACAGCGCCTCTGTGTTATTAAGCTCAGAGTAAAGAAGAGGTTTTAATAGGTCTCTAATGGCTCTGTGTAATATCTTTATTTTCCTTTTAAGTGTGTAATGTATAAATGTTCATAATAGGAGGCGTGTTCACTAACTGTTCACCAGCGAGCATCAGTAGCGAGCTGACCCCAGGTCAGTTTGGTGCCACTGTGAGTGTGTGGGCATGATTGATCTGGAGGTGGGTGGGTGGGTGCTGCAGCGGGTAGTTTGTTTCTTAGATAAGAGCTGCAGTTTTTCTTCATTGTCTCTGCCTCAGACTCCTCCTCCTCTCCTCTCCTTGTTTTCCTTTTCCTTTCCTTCCTTATGTCTCCTCTCTACTTCCTTTCCTCTTCTCTCTCATTCCCTTCCTTTCCTTTCCTCTCCTCTCTCTCTCTTCTCTCTCCCTTCCTTTCCTTTCCTTTCCTCTCCCTTCTCTCCCCCTTCCTTTCATTTCCTTTCCTCTCCCTTCTCTCTCCCTTCCTTTCCTTTCCTCTCCCCTCTCTCTTCCTTTCCTTTGCTTTCTCCCTTCCTTTCCTTTCGTTTCCTTTTTTCCCCTCTCTCCCTTCATTTCCTTTCCTCTCCTCCCTCCCTCCCTCCCTCCCATCCTCTCCTTTCCTCTCTTCTCCTCCTTCCCTCCCTTCCTTTCCTTTCCTCTCCTCTCTCCCTTCATTTCCTTTCCTCTCCTCTCTCCCTTCATTTCCTTTCCTCTCCTCCCTCCCTTCCCTTCCTTTCCTTTCCTCTCTCCCTTCATTTTCTTTCCTCCCCTGCCTTCCTCCCTCCCTCCCTCCCTCCCCCCGTCCTCTCCTGTCCTCTCCTGTCCTCTCCTCTCCTCTCCTCTCTCCCTTCCTTTCCTTTTCCTTTTCCTGCGGATGCTGCCCCTGCATGTCATAATCTTCGGACCTGTTGTCTCTTACGATGGATAAGAAGATCAGAAGCCGGTTCCTTCAAACCTCTCTTCTCTTCCTCTTTTCCTCCTCCTCCTCTCTCCTCTCTCCTCTCTCCTCCTCAGTCCACCCTCCTCTCTCCTCCTCAGTCCACCCTCCCTTCGCTGGGTGACCTCCTTGCCTCCTGGCTCTCTCACCCCTCTCTCCTCTGGCCCCAGCCCTGGCCCTGCCCACCCTGGGTCATTTATCATGGGCCAGGAGGGGAGCCCCTGGGCCTGCAGGCCCCTGTCAGCCCCTGCAATCGCCTCTTTGTGGCTCCCAGCAAACAAGTGTCGGATCAGCAAAAGTCTATTAAAGCCTGGTGGGCCTTTCTCAGCCAATTGGGTTCGGGTCACTGAGCTGCTCTCCGTGCTGCTCCGAGAGCTCTTTGTGTCGCCGCCGTTCGCTGACACAGATCCCCACAAGATTAATGATTTTTAGCAGCCATTTGGGTCTCATTCGCAGGGTCCTTCTCTCTCTTTGCCCCTTTTTCCTCTTTTCTCCACCCGTTCTGTCCTCTTTTTTCTTTAACCTATTTCTTCTTCTTCTCTACCTCCTGATTTCTGGCTTTTCGCTCTGTTGTTTCCTCCTCTCCTCCTCCCTTTCACTGTTACCCTAATCAATACTGTTTTCACTTTGTAAGGTCACCATTTAAGTTTGATTGCCACTAATGGTCCTATATTTATGTAATAATTGTCTCTGTATTATGAAGGATATAAATAGCGGGTGCTAATCATGTTATTTCAGTTGTTTCAGTGCTGAGCTCCTGCCTGATAAATCCAGAGGATGTAAAGAAACCAGCTCCAGCTTCCACATTACGATCCTGGCAGGCTTCCCCGCAGCGAGCCTCAGGAGGCTCCGAGTAATTTGAAATCTTCGAGCCACTTTCCACGACTTCCATGTTGCCATGTTCTCAGTGTTGTTTCCAGTAATTACTGCAGGTTAAGTGCACGTCCCGGAGCCCAGCGGAGGCAGCTCTATCCCTCACCTGGGACATGACTCAGCACAGCTCAGGTCATCCGGCCATTTCCCCTGACCACTGGACCACACCCCGACCTACTCTAAACCCACAGGACAGCAGTGTTTACGCCGGACTCATGTTCACTTACATCACCTAATGTAATGCTTGTTTTATTAACTGGCTGGATGTTCCCCGAAACACAGTCTCGCTCTGACTGTGTTCATAGACTTCAGAAAGATAAATGCACCCGATGTGTTTTCTTCGTTCTTACATGAGGAATGTTTGCTCTTTAAGTTTTAATCATGTTTGTATGATTACTAAGTCAATTATATATCGATTTAAAATTCATAAATTCACACAAATACATCACAAATATGAATATTAAAGCATAAGTTCACTTTATTTTAATGTTAAAATCTCTGCATGTACAAAGACTGAGTGGCTATAATTGGTTCTCCTGTCAACACTGTCGTACTTGTGTGTGATGAGTGACACCAATCATTCGGTGTCAACTAAACAGACTCCGATCTTTAAAGGAGAAGTTCTGTATTTTTAAATCTGGGCCCTGTTTTTTGCAAATTTGTGTCTCGAAATGACTCAAAGGAACAAAAACTTTTGGCATCGGTCCAGTAGACGGCCTCCGCCGGCAATGGCTGCAACATAATCCCCTGGGGCAAATGCGCCCGATCAAAGTCACCAAAAGTGCCGCTGACAGGCTCAGATTGTTACTCCAGGTTTCCGACAACATTACGGAAATGATCCCTACGAAGATCATCCTTTTTCTTAAAGAGTAACATCCTTTTTGCGTAACCAGAAACAGAAGTCTCGTTTCAAGGAGAAGTCTCGCTCTGAAATCTCGCGGGTTGTGAGTTATCCCAGGGGAGTATGTTGCAGCCATTGTGGCCGTATCGCGGCTAAGGCGGAGTGACATGAGTCGTTCCGACACCCAAATTTGTAAAAATAGGACCCTGGTTTAAAAATAGCGAACTTTAATGTTGCAGATCAGAAAGGAAAATGTTGGATTATGTAATGAAAAGACACCTGAAAAATGCCCCCATCCTTCATATTAAAGGGGTTAGAAAGCTTTTAAACGTGGGAATGCGAGTCATGTTTTTATAAA
This sequence comes from Semicossyphus pulcher, assembly GCF_022749685.1. Lineage (NCBI taxonomy): Eukaryota > Metazoa > Chordata > Actinopteri > Labriformes > Labridae > Semicossyphus > Semicossyphus pulcher. Next base: position 19,313,353 of record NW_027211637.1, read on the forward strand.
GCTTGAATATATCAACCTTTTATCTGCACTCCATCCTAAATATGCGCCTTAGATATTTCAGAGTCGTCTCATCTGTTTCATTGCTGCTACATTATTCTATGGCGAAGCACGGTGGGCGAGCAGCGACAGTATAAGCGTGTGAAATCTAATATTGTTGTTCCCTGCGTGTGAGAGAAGCTGTCAGTGAGGCTGCTGGTCTGCTTTCACCTACAGCTCCCCCCCCTGTGTGTTTACAGCGTGTCTGTTTTAGGGGCCTGAATGGATGAACCCAGCCTGCCGCCATGTCCATCCACCTGCCCTGTTTCCTGTCTGATTAATCTTCCTTCTGTGCGTGCGTGTGTGTGTGTGTGTTTGTTTGTACGTGCGCCTGTGTGTAAATGGTTATAGATGGGGCAACACCACCGCTCTGGCAGCCTGAATCATTACTCACAAAGATAGGGAGAGACCCAGGGCCGAGGAACCCCTAACATCCTCCTCCTTCTTACACCGCCGCACACACACACACACACACAGGCGCAGACACAGACATGCACACATATCCCCAGGTTATTCATTTCTAAGCAGAGTGCCTGGCATTTCACCACATCCCACCCCCCGTTTATTAAGAGACGGCTTCCCTCTTAGAAAGGGGGGAGCGAGGTTTCCGATTGGGCCTCGCACTCTTTGTTTGCATCCTTCCTCTTTGCCCGTCGTTTCTATATCGTTCTCCCTCTCGGTGTGTGTGTCGTGCTCTCTCTTAGGGAGACTGTCCGCCTGCTCGACAGCTACTTAGTTTGCAAGACAAAGGTAGGGATGAAAAAATACCTCTGCAAACTAAGAGTTTGTTTGTGCGTGCACTTCAAGTCTCTTAAAGCTGATGATTTAGATTTGTTTCTCCTTCCAGGTTCAGGAAGGGCCCTCGTTTCCATGGCGAATATATGAGAGCAATTATAACCCCATCATGGAGAGACAGTGGACCCTGAACTGAATGGTAAAAATGCAATATCATCTCTGCAAACTTACAGAAAGCGCTGCAGCACACAGCTAAAGAATTTGAGCTCATACATTTGATTCCAGAAAAAGGTGTGTTCCCATTGCCCGAACACGCCTGCTGTTTATAGCGTATATGCATGAGTATATGTGTCTGTAGCAGTATGTATGCATGTGTTGGAAGAGGGGAAGGAGGCGGGGTGTATATGTACAGGAAGAGAGCCTGTAAATAAATCTGTTTGGGGATTGGGGGTGCGGGGATGAAATATGGTCCCAGGGATGTGGAGCAATGTGAAAAACTCGGCAACGCCAGGGAATAACAAATCTCCTGATGTCGCCTCGCCGCAAAATAAATACACTCCCCCGTACAAGTCATCCATCTGGACTATGAGTCGCAACAAAGACGCCCCCAATACATCCCCAACACACACACACACACACACCCATCCTACAGCAGCCGTATTTATTTACACGTTTATTTATTTGTTTGTATGTTTGTCGAATTAAATGGAAGCTGCTTGTGCGGGATTGGAAAGCGTATTTATTTAATTTTTTGTGAATGAAGCATTATTTCTCCCCCCTCCTCCTTCCTCCCACAAACTCTCCTTCAAATGAAATGTCTGTGTCTTAATGGGTGGTTCGGCGGGTTAGTGCGCGCGCCTGTGTAGGGTTTGTGGATCGGGCGTTTTAGCTAATGATCGATCACGGGGGATTAAATGATTAAATTTCAGCCTTGACAATTTAAAAGTCTCCCCACGCGTAGTCGACCGAAAGAGGGAAAGATGAAAGATTCGGCCCGCAGCGATGTATCAGAAACATCTCATACGTCACAGGGAGAAGGCATGTGTGTGCTTTTGTGCACGCGGGCACTCTCTACTGTCGTTCCCTGACATATAGACTGTAGTAAGTACGTTCAACTGAGCGTGCAAGCCCACCAGATCCCTCTTTGCTTTCCTTATCCGGGCCTCTCCTCCCCGACACTTCCATTACTACACCCGCTGCTGCACTAAAAGGCTCACACGTGGGGCATTATGTGCGTGTGTTTAAGAAATAAATAACACAAAAACAGCATAAAGGGATTGGAAATGTGTTGTGTCTTTAGAGTCGAGTCTTTCTTTTTCCAATTAAGCTCTTTTCTTTGGCTTAATTAGGTCACGGTGAGCTGTGTGTGTGAGGGTCACCCTGTCGCTCCCTGGGATGAATATTAGCCCTCGTTGTTTGCAAATAGGTGATGTATGGCGGCCATATCTCTCGCTGCTGGATGGTTTTTTAGAAATTTCCTCTCCTTTATCAATTGACTAACAAACCCATGTATCACTGCCACTCTCCCCTACTCCCCACATAAATTAAATCTCTCTCTCTCTCCGTCTCTCACTCCATTCTCTTTTCATTACTCCTTCCAGTTTTATTCTTTTTATTACATTTTACCTCGTTTCACAAACGCATCAAACTTCCAGCAGTCAGCACTGGTGTTGTGGGGACGATAATACCGCCGTAGTTACATACATCTCAATCGCAAATTTCCCTGTAACGTGATGGAGACAATAAAGGTGCTTTTCGCTGATTACCACTCTGCCTCCAGCGCGTTATTTAATGCACTCATCATTTGACGTACTTAAGGATTGATCATGGCGTCTGAGAATATGTTTACCGCTCTCTAAATGTGCTGTTTTTCAGATGGACGCTGGGTAAAGAGCTACAGGCTGGAGCCGAGCGGCTTCCTCTCCGTCACAACCCGATGACAGGAGGCCGATTATGCCGGAGCGCCATATTGTAAACTACTCATCATTAGCGGGAGCCCATCCCGGCTAACGACCGCGCTGGAGATAAACAGGGCCGATGTGGAGAGCCATCTTAATCAGGAGTGCCATTTAAGAGTGGGGCTCTGTCATTACACAGCTGCATCGCACCAGGATATGGGAGATGTTGAGCGGTAAAGCTGTACGTCGAAAGGCAGCTCGGGCCTCAGCCCGGAGCTCCGCGGGTGCTTCAGTGTTGTTCTGATCGCCGCTTTAAATCCATAATGATGGAGAATAGAAGGATAAGTGCCTGAAACATGCAGCCAAGTTAAATTATTACCCACCATTGAAGGTCTCTAGTCTGAGCCTCGCAGGGACGCTCAAAAGCTAAAGTCAATAGCATGCAGGGGGGAAGTTTATGTGAGTCCCGCTCCCTCGCTCCTTCTGTCTCCTCCACTCTGTTTATCCACAACACTCCCTTTTCTGCTCGTCTCCGCTTTCCAAAAGCATCAGTGGCTGCAGAGGGAAAACAAATAGACGTGTAATCATGAGACTGATACTCCTCTGGAGCTAACACACGCATATACACACTCAACACATATAAATTACAACTTAAAGGAGGGTCTGCTCGTCTTTCTGGGTCAATGAACTTAATGTTTAGACAAATACATGGACAGAGTAATAGCTTCAAGCTGTAGAAAGGAAGATTTACCTGCTCATTAAGAATATTTTTTACAATTTATTCACCCAAATGAAACTTTTACTTTAAAAAGTCACATTGTAGAACCTGTGTGAGGCTTTTAAAGCTGCGTTCAAGGCCCAACCTTTTCATCAGCTACGATTACCCCCTTTTTTTCTCTGCATAGTCAGATTTTCTTCGCTTGCTTCCTGACTTTTCCTAATTTCAGTAATTTCTTTGCTTCACACAATCCACAAGGACTTTAGATTTAGTTTTCTTCAACCAATAATCGAAGATGGTTAATCTTCAACGTCATTTGACTGAAAAAGCTGCAAATTAATGCATTTCAGAAGCTCGTAACGGCGACCGTTAGGCATTTTTGCTTTATAAGGGCCAGTGTCCACTGACGCCGCTGTTTGTGCTGGCAGCGCCCACGACCTCAATTTCAGAGCACTTCTTGCTGGCGCTTACCGTTGCTAAGTTACGAAAGTTGACTAGTGGCACTTGAGCTTCCCTCGATAGTGACCGTTAAGTCTGTTTTAATTAGCTCTGTATGCTTAATATTTGCTTTAATTCAATTAAATTTGATAGCTATTGGAAGATGTTCCTTCGAAAAAACGAATCAATATGCTTCTCCACCGCCAATGTTGTTGAAAAAATGTTGATATCACAAGTCCCGTCCCGTCTTAATTTTGATTGGTCGGTGAGGGAGAAGTGACATTGACGAGCGCGATGGCGTCCCTAAAGTTTTGTACAGAAAATAGGCGCTGCTAGTGCAAAAAATGCCGTGGACACAGGCCCTTAATGACAAAAAATACTCCAGTATAAAATTCTGATTGATTAATTTTCTATCAACCGATGAATTTAGGATTTTTTGTGAAATTATCAGAGTCAAACCCGGGGCCACTGCACTGAGAACTGTATCCTCCATGCATGCGCCGCCGATTTAACCGCCAAGCTTATTTTCAATTAAACCCGACATTTTTAGATTCCAATCTTTCCTTGCTTCCTTTTTCTCCTTCATCTCAGCCCCCTTTTTTTCCCTGTGTTCTTGTCATCTCTCTCATCACGTCTCCCTGTAACCCGCTCTCTTGTCCCTCAGACGGACAGGCCTGAGTTGTCTGGACAGGCCGTAGCTCTCCCCACAAACGCTTGAACAATTGGAGGTAAATACGTTGGAGACAGCCCATTTGTTTTGTGCCGGCGGTGATGCATGCTTTTGCAGCAAGCAGCACATTTTTACCACGCAGCCCAAAGCAGCTGTGAGTAATGGACTGCTCCGGCCTGTCCACTCATTCTGCTATTTTTATTATTGTCTCCCTTATAGTTTTCATTTTTCATATCGAGGAAAAGAGAGAGAACGAGCGCGCAGCATTCCCTTCAAGTATGTTCTTTCCCTAAAAGAGGCGGGAAGCGAGGGCCCCACATCCCCCCCCTCTTCCACTCACTTCATCATCTTCCATCAACCGTCCCTCGCTTCTTTTACTCAGACTGACACATTTTGTTGGATGCCAGGAAGAGACAAATAAGGGATTATCTACAGACAGCACAATAATTCAGGTTGGACAGCTTTATAATAATTTTTCATCGATCCATCACTACTTTTTCTCTGGCATGTTGTCGGGTTCAGCCTCTGGGGACCTCGGGGTATTCTTAGATTGGGGGACCTGGGAGCCTGTGACGAAAGGAGCAAAGAAAAGAAAGCAAACTTGAACTCGCAAACGAACGGAGCATAAGAACGTGTACTCACAGCGGAAGCTGTTAAAGCTCGGCTCCGGCTTTGAAGATGATTCACTAAGTAGCTAAAATTATCTGCCGCTGCTCGCCCCAGGGAGAAGACTGGTATTTTGCATTGAGGTACTCGTATGGGCACCTATAATGGCTGCCTCTTAATTCCACTGACAGCTTTACAGGACCTGAGTTATGTAGCCGCGGCCATGCTGCTCGTTAGGCCCTCGCCAGGCTTCACACCGGGTTACACTAATACCCCTCCTTTCCCCACACATACAGACATAAAACCAGCCTTACACATTTATAAAGGCTTACACAACCAGGGGATACTGGGCCACACAATTCCTCCTCTCTCCTCTCTTGGTGTATAATGGAGGTTATTTGTTCAAGTTGTTGCTCACCTGATCTTTGAATCAGATTTATTTTCTGCCCTTTATTTTGTGCTCTTTCCTTCCACCTATTTTCTTCTCCCCTCTCTCGCTGTGCCCACCAGGCCAACACCTTCTCCCTCTCCTTCCCCCCTCGCCTCCACCCTCCCGACAGTAGCCGGGTCCTGCCGGGTGATCCATCTCTGTCAACCCGCTAAAATGATAATGCCAATTAAAGCAGAGGAGTAATTGCCCTCCGCTGCCTCTGATCCCCTGCAGACCCTCAACAGGAGCCGTGGCCCCAAATACGAATGAGACCCGGTCCCCCCCTGGAGGCCCCTCGCCCGAGCGAGGGAGCGTAGGGACAGGTGGGGAGGGAAGAGGAGGGGGGTGGAGATCGAGGAAGGGGGTGGTTTGGAGGGACGAGTAGGGGGGAGGAGGGGGTGATTTGTAACTTTTAACCTCCACTGATCACCGATGGCCTTGACAAGGAAGGAAGGAGTGGAGGGAAGAGGAAGAGATCTCACACACACACACAAACACACACGGGTGGAGATGGTGGTAATTGTTGCACATGGATGAACACACACATGTTCAAGGTCGCTGTCAAAGGACTTATGGCCCCTGCCGCTGCTCGCAGACTCTCAGTGTGAGGAGCCTAATAGGAAGTGAAAGGACCATCCGGCAGTGGACTGTAACACCACTGATCAGAGGTGACATAGCTGCACTCTCGGGTCAGCAGGGCGGCCATTATGACCACCGCCACCATCACAAATTCACTTTTAGGGTTATTGTTGTCCTGCTGGTAACGTGCACAACACATGGTTTGGTCCTCGATATGTGACCAGGGAAGTTTATCGCTTGATGTTTCCTCTGTGTGTTGTAGAAGAAGAGAAGGTGACTGAAGCCAGCTGCACTGAATGATTGGGTTACAGCAGCTAAAGGTAAGGTATGTTAATAACTCACTGTGTATATCTATTTCTAATCGTCTCCACTGCTAGTTTAAACATGACTAGATGAAATGCAGGGCTGCAACCAACAATTACTGATGATGATGAATTGATTTAGCTTTTCTTTCTTTGTTCCACACCGGCCATTATTATTCCAAGAGGTCATTGATGGAGGAAATGGAGGAAATGGGGCTGCATTAGCTGTTAGCGGTTAGCTGTTTGGATATCCATGTCTAGATTTGACGACTGAAGCTCATATTAACATCAGATAAACTTTTAAATACATTTTTGTAGCTTATGAGGATTTTTTTCCCTCGCATTCGATATATGGGAAGTGCATGAGGAAAAGGGAAATTCACAATAATACAAGACATAAACCACGCAAGTCTTTTCAATGGAGAAGCCAAGACCAGTGAATGTGACGCATTTCTTCCAAATGATAAATGAACCAGTTGAGTAAGAGATTAACTGTTTTAATTCTCTTGTCAATTATCGTAACCAAACTCCTGTCAAAGCTGACATCCCGTCATCATTTCAGGCCTTCCGCCTCAACCTTACCACCAACCAGGCGGCCATGACAGCTCATGCATCACCGCATACTTATGGCAGCTCTGCATTGTTGTATTGAGTGTGTGTGTGTGAGTATATTATGGCTGCTCAGTTCCAGCAGTGTGTGGGCGGAAGGCTGGACGCAGGATGAAGTGTGTAGGTGGCTGTTAACACGGGCCCCGTCACCCGTCACGACTGGGTGCTGACCTGTGGCACGGACCAGCGGGAGAGTGCAACAGCGGGGAACGAGGATGAAGCTAACGCTGCTGAACACTTTCAGGTTTGAATAAGTGAACACTGTTATAGGGGACTTCTGTTCTGTGTATAGTGCTTCTGTGTGGGTCTGTAAGCACATTTTGGACACATGAGAGACACTTGTGAGTTGCATGATGGGTAAAGTTGTTGACAGATGCTGCTGCCTGAACATCAGGACGGCAGCTGACGAGCTCCACCACAGAGCTGAGCTCCATGGCAAGAGTAATGATCACCACAGCCTGGATGTGACAATAATCTCCTGTAACTTCATCAACACAATTTACACCAGCAGGCCTCCAAATGCTTTCAATATGTTCTGCATTATGATCGTCCTCTCAGCTAAAATCACACTCGCTGTAACAATAATAAACATGAAGGCTCACATTGATTCTACCCGGCTACTGCTCGGCGTGCATCGTAGCGCTTTAGCACCACTTCCTGGGCTCCATGCTAACGTTGACTTATTACAACGGAGCGTGCCGCCAAATCCATAATTAGACTCCTTTTGTTGCCCCCGTTGTTGTTGAAAATGTAATTATGAAAGATGAAACACAGCCTTCAATGAGATGGCTGTAAAATAGCATAATTAATATGGGCTTTTGCGAGAACAATCCCCGCTTTACGGGAGCCCCGCGTTGGCCGTGAAATTAATTAAGTGTGCCAGGATTTATGGCCTGTGCTCGGAAATGAAGAGAATTAATCGCGGGCCGAAGATGGATGGTAGCTGGAAAATGATGATGCCCAGGACCATGTGTGGGGAGGCGTCTAACTGCTTTAGGGGGGCGCTCTTGAAGGGGGATAGAAGGTTTTGACACAATTACACACCCCCAGACAACAGCTGGGCCAGCGGTGGGATGGAGTACTTTTTGGGCCAGCTTGGAGTTATGTGATTTTTTTTTTTTTTTTTTACACCTTCAACCCACCTGCACCTCTTCCCTGCTCGCTACATATGGCACCAAGGTGGAGTTAGCTTTGGCAACGCTGAGATTTCCTGGACAGCAGGAGAGTTGTGTTTTTGTTGGCTGTGTTATCACGGATGACTAATGTCTGTTTCTCTACGTCCTCCTCGATCTGCTCTGCGGTCAGACAGATGAGAAGTAAGCACGTCATGGACACAATTGGGACAATTATAGCATTAACGCGATTATAAACGTGGGGTCAGGTTGGTTGTGCGTGTGAAAAATTCCAAGCTGTCCCAAAAAGTTCTTCATCCAACCGTCGGCGCAGGTGTTGTCTGAGGAACGAATGTGAAACACGCTTTGATCCATGGCAACCGATTGTTACCTTTGACCTCCCACAGTGTCCTCAGACCCGAAACAAGTCTGAAACACAACCTCCCAACCCTCCTGCTGCCCTTCCACTGACTCTTTAGTGTGTGTGTGTGTGTGTGTGTGTGTGTGTTATAAATATGTGTGTGTGTGTTGTAATAATGGAAGGCTAATTACCCACCTCCCATGTCCCTCGACAGCGCCACAATGTCTGGGTTAGGTCTGTGTGTGGGATGGTCCATGTTGGTAATTAGCTTGATACACACACACACAAACACACACTCATACACACACTTGCAGACAAGATAAATGAAGGCTGGGTGGGTGTCTGTTGTTGGACAGTTGATTGGGCAGGTACGAGGGGAGTGTCTGGGGTCTCCAGAGCATGTCCGCTCTGATAATTACGTGTGTCCGTGCGTGCGTGTGTGTGTGTGTGTGTGTGTGCTCGTCCTCAGCCCAAATTGCTGTCTCTTGTCTCATTGTCAGAGTGATTATGAAATATTGTTTAATTTACTGGGTGGTGGAGTCGTGTGTGATTTTGATGAATCGGACCTTTTATTTCTTCATTCCCTTTATTGTCTAGTGGTTAGGTGTCGTGTGTTCGTGCGCTCGAGTGTGTGGAGCGCCGGTACCCATGTGAATAGAACTACAACATACAGATAGAAATGTGTGAAATATTAGAAACATGGAAGCGCAGTGTAGAAGAGAGATGCTCAAACAACCTGGGCTTGTGACAGATGTAAGGAATCTATGACAGTGAAATTCTCCTTATAGCGAAAATATTTCTTGCTTGTACCAGATCTTTGTTACAGTTTAAGAACACACTTTTTATTATCATGTCTGAAGAGACGATGTAGCCACGAGCAACTATCTGACATTACTTATTATATTATTATTATTATTATATATTATATTACATATACAGTATAGCATGATGATGTAGAATGGTGAGTATTTTTATGTTATGGTTTGTGCATCTATGTGTAATAATTGTGAGTTGATTTCGTATCGTTGATTAACAGTGGCTATGCCTCAGTGCTGGTCAGTGCTGACGTACGGAGCTGCAGATGTTGAAGTAAGACAAGAATCAACACATCCTAACTAGGGGTGGGAATCTCAGGGTAACTCACGATACGATACGTGGCCCACGATAACGATAACATCGCGATTCTGCGATAATCGATGTATTGCAAGACAATCATATAACGATACATCACGATATAACTTAACTTCTTCCAATGAGGTGGTGAGTCAAAATCGCAGTGAAATATAATATTGTATCGCACAAGTCAGGACGACGATGTATTGCCGTATCAATATTTTGTCCCACCCCTATTCCTAACCTCCCACCATCACCTCCCAATGTGATCAATTTCAACATTTGTTATATCTTCATGAAAGTAATACCCGAATCAACCAATCTCAATAAATGTTTTCTTAATTCTCAAGTTATTTCAACCACATTCTCACGTCTTTGACTTCTTCAACGTTCTGTTTTCAGCTGGTTTGGTTGTGGTCATTTTAATATCTGTGACTGCCGCCACCCGGTTGGTGTCAGACAAAGGGATTTACAGCGTGCATACCAAACGCCTTTGTTTCAATTTTCATGGAAAAGGATTCACAGTTGGGCGTTGGTGTAGCTCAGCAGTTACATCGCGCATCCCATAAATAGAGGCCCAAGTCCCCAAAGCGGCGGCCCCAGGTTCGACTCCCGACCTCGGCACCTTGCCACGTGTTATCCCCACTTTCTCTTCCCCTGTTACCGACACGACCCTCTGTCCTCCCTCTAAATAAAGGCATACAAGGATTCACAGTGAGTGATACCTTTGACAGCTAAAAGGAACCGAGATAATCAGAAATCACTTCTTACACATGTACAGGACAGGATCAGCAAAGAGGTACCGCTTTGCCCACAGGGATCGCCAACAGTTTCACTTTGTAAAGCCAACGATGTTCTAGTATTTTCTATCCTCCACAGATCTGTGAACACGTGTTTGTGTGTTTAGAGACATTCTGAGGAAGTCATGTGGGACATGCAGAACAGAAATAGACAAGAGTTTGTAGTGACTGAGCGAGTGTATCAGTGTGTGTGTCAGAGAGAGAGAGAGGGAGGGAGGGAGGTGTAGGCCCACTCTAATTGATTATACTGCTATCGACGGGGACCCAGAAAAACAGGCACTCACTTTCCTCTTGATTGAATTAAACACCTTTTATGGGGCAAATCGATGGCACGGAGATGATAGGGGGGGCGGATGAAGCGGATAGAGGAGAGCCGAGTGTTATGATATGTGGAGGTGAGATCTGTCCCTACACTCTCTCTCACACACACAGCCTCCCACAGACAGGTGAGAGGTCTGATGCCATGTTGTAATTCAGGCAAATCAATGCTTTTAAAGCATTTAGCTATGCCTGGTGATGAAGTACAGTCAGCACAGGCCCGCCAAGCCGTATATGTCCCAGGCCCAAATCAATCAGGAGGACCGGGCTGGGACAGTGCAGCGAGCGGACGGAGGGACGACTGGACTCCATTCTTTACTTTTATAGTTTGATCAAAGATGAAGAGTAAAAAGAAAATTGCATATCAGATGTCCTGAATCAGATGATGATATCAGCCAACTGATATGTGCGCAGGATGGTCAAAGGCCTTTTTCATGACAGCAGATTTGTCTCGTCATAGGAGGAAAAGCATGTGTTACTAATAACATCACAATGGCACAGTTTTAGTCATGTATCCATTAGCGTATGTTTTAAACACTTTAGTATGGCTGTATGGAAAAGAGTTGATTCACCAAATGACCTTAAAGGGCCAGTTCGCAGATTTTTAACCTCAGTCTTATCATGCTATTATGGGGAGCTAATGACATTATGGTAGGAAAAAAATGCAATTTGGCTCTGTGCCTTTGGAGGACCCTATCCGCTTCTCCAAGGGGCCCTGGAAAACCTCCGCCAGACTACGTAAAAGGAGTCATCTGGCGGCCAGGGAGCTCGCTAAACTACACTTCCTCAATCTAGGACATCGGCATCCGATGTCATGTCTCATGTTCAAAATCGTCAGGTTTGAAATGTAGACTGCAGACCTGAAGATTTGTTAGACCCTCGACCGGTATATTGTCGTCGTATTTCAGATTCTGTACCGCTCTGAGCCACTGAGCTCGCTGGGCCGTTCCTTTCAGAGGGAGGGGTGCAATGCACGCTGGGTGTTGTAGGAATGTAGAATGGGCAAAACCACAAGCTGTTTGTACAAATTTCTCCACTGATATGGCACCAATTTCAAATATTATTGCTTCTATCGATTACAGAGAAAACCAGCTCTGACTGACAGTGGCTTTTTCCAGGGGCGATTTGCTCCTTTAAGTTACCGAACACTTCTTTCTAGTCATCCCATAGATAGCTGGATGACTAAGGTGACCTGTTTTACTTCCCTATCGTCACCTCTGCTACTTCTACTCTATGTATTTGCTGGCTACAGCCATGCATAAAGTGCAGCCTTTACTACAATCATCTGATGACAACTTTGCAACTTTGTTTATTCTTTCCAAGAACAAATGCTTGAAAATATTTCTGCTCCACTAAGGATTTGCTGAGTGAAGTGCATGATCAGTGGTCACAATGGAACCAGAATAACACCAAGGATGATAATAATGACACTGTTCCTTTAAAAGATGCGTTACAGGCTTCTAAAACACACAACAAAATTGATGAACCTGAGAAATTGTCTTTTTATTGCATGCACTTTTCTACTTCGCCCAAACATGGCATCTAAATTACCCATAATGCATCAGTTCGGTCAGAAATTTCAGTGTGTTTTACTTCTATTGGTTAATAAAGCCCCAAGCAATGAGAGACGAGGAGCAGGCTACAGCTGTTAAACTATTTCTTTCCATCTTTCCTCCATATTTGTTTCATTTTCAAACTTTAGTCTTTCAAACTGGTGTTACAAACTCACTTTCACAGCTCCCTCTGACACCACAACAAGTTTTTACAACTTCTTGACAAAGGTTGTTGTAATCCGAGACTGTATTGTTGTTGTTTCTCTCTAACTTTGTTCTATAAGCAACAAGGGAAACAGATTGCACTGATGTCAGAAATACCACATCTCTCTGCTCACCACTATCAGCCCTGACAACACGTCCAGGCGGAGTGACATCATCCCCACAAACCCACCTGATCAATACACAATGGGAGGCTGATCATTTTAAAACTCTGCCGTCCTGTAATTAGTGCAGCAACCCGCCGCCCCCCGGCTTTGTTTTTAATAGAGCCCGCTAGGTCGTAGCAGGACAGTATGACCTCATGTAGCACAGGGAGACCCCCTGCCCGCCGCCCGTCCTAATCAGCTCCTCAAACTAGTCCACTATGGCTACATTAGTCACCGCTAGCGCTGACCCCCACAAACCGCCAAGCTAACTCCGCAGTCTGGCTCGGCCAATCAACACTGCTGTCAACATTGGCCAAACCAATTAAAGTGTCTAATGAGCGTCTTGTATAACACTAACACGGCCATTAAAGAGCGTTTAAAGAGAGGACGGGGGTATCGGGTGGAGGCTTGCGGGTTATGGTGTCATGGCTTATTAGTATTCAAAGAGCGTTTGGTTTCCATTAAGGCGGCGTCCGTGAGCGCCTCAGGTGCCCCGGTGGATCCAAACGCCGGTGATGTGATGATCGGGACTTTATAAACAGCTCTCACGCCGATGAGAACAATCTCCCCTCGTAAAGGACGCTTCGGTTTTCATTTGCGAATATGAAGATATGCAAGAGAGATAAATAAATAAGGTGCGTGTGTGGAATGTGTTCGAGAAAACAGTGACTTGACAGTATTACACAGGCACTCAGTTTAATACCCAGCCATAATATTGCTGAGGGAACAGGCCCAAGGCGCTACTCTCTTTTATTAGTCATTCACTGGGATTATGGACACATTGCTTCCATTACCTAAGAGAGAGGAGCAGGAGCCCCGTCCCCCTGGGGATGACCAAATAACTATCTCACTCTCTCACACACACACACACGCGCAGGAACATTAACACACACTCCCTGGCTTAAATAGATTTGAGCTTCAGCGCTCACACGTACACACAAGCTCCGTCATTAAGACGAACACACGCTTCTGCGGAGCCTTTTTACCAGCAGCATAATAGAATCAATACCGCATGTAAATAAATGGCAACTAAATAGATCCATAATAATGCTGCTGAATGACTTTATATCACAAAGACTTGGTGAATCCTCTGCTTTTGTTCATGCTTGTGTTGATGTGCTGTTAAATATCTGAGCCCTCTGCAGAGTAAGGAGGAGGTTACAGATGATGATGTCAAATTTGCAGACACTAACTCCACGCGCAGACACAGACACGCGGTGGGTTTGTCAGCAGTGATGCGATGAGGCTGATGGATGGCAGCAGAGCGAGAAAGGACGGACAGATGAATTTAATTTGTCTTAATGCAGGCGAGCTATGAGGTGGCATCAGCGCGTCACTACTACAGGCGTGAACACATGTATCAAAGTAAATCAATTACCAATCGATAAGGTTGTTTAATTTGCATAAATCAGACAGCGTTTGAGACGGAGCGAGCATGCTCTTCACCTTCATCTCCACTCTTTCAGTCTGTCATCCCTCCCCGCACCTTGACTTTGGGGTGACATTGCCTAGAAAAGAATAAGAGGCGCTCTGGAGATCTTCAAGTCTATCATGTAATTCTACATACTGAATCTGTCACAGGTTAGATAAACAGGCCTCTGCAGGCTCTGCTCCAGAATCGCAGTACGAGTAAAAGTTGAACAACTACAATGTTATCAACATTGCTGTACTATAAACTAAATAGGCCCAATAAACCAACAGCTACTTGACGTGATTTTTTTCCTTATTTCTTAGTTATTGGTTAGGATAGGTTTACCTCTTCTGGCCACTGGGTAACATCACCCTTTCATCAAACTACTTCTTAACATTTGCAGCTTGTTACAAAAATGATGTTACTTTGCTTTAAAGGGTTAAGAAACACTGCTGTAGAGTGTTAACTTAGAAGAGAAGTGTAGAAAAACATAGAGCAGACCCAGGATTTCAACGTTGAAATCCGCTAAAATATGGTTACAGATCAAGTCAGAAAACACATTTCTGTTTTATAATTTTAAAAACTTGTTCACCTCAGAGTTAAGAGGAGGACAGAAATGATTATTGCGATGGCATGTCAGTCAATCGGGTCTACACTATGACGGAATTTCAATGTCTTACATTTTTCATACCAAATTCATAAATACGAAGCTTTGATGTTAACAAGAAGGTTCAGAGGCATCGTAAAGAGAGCAGTTTTAAACCACAGAAGAAGAAGACTGCGCAGGTACATCAGCTGTGCAGCTCTGACTACGAAGGCAGAAGGACCCCTGGATGTCGACGTAGTTCATTAATACCTAACGGAGCGCATGTCTTAAGACACCTCCATGGCCGATGGACGCGAGTTGTGGACTTGCAGCTCTCGTGAGATCGTATCCAACTCCATCCGAGCTTTCAATAATGTTTTCGTTGGTGATGCACGCTCACTTATACAATCATTTAAGCCGCTAAATATATCTGAGATGAAACTTGAAATATCGCCTTTAATGTGTGTGAATGTGCTCAGTTTTGAACGTCTTTTCAACAATAGCCGTCTTTTAATCGCTTTTTCAAATGTGCACTGGGGAGTATGAAGATGCTAATATGATGTGTACCTGTAAGGTTTGTAAGCACCCACACACGTATTGCTACCTTGCAAGTAGTAACGCTGTCCTAAAGGTGCATCATGTTGTCAAAGAGCAGCTCATAGAATTCAAAAGAATTCTTTGAAATCCCCGAAGCAGGAAAGGAAATACTACGTTTTCTTTCCATGGCCCGACGAAATCACGAGCAGAAATTCATGTTCAAACATTTGTCATTGAATAGAGTCGAGATGCACGAGCAGGGAAACACAAGCGGGGGGAAGTAGCTGCCTGTTGACATCAATTCAGAGAATTAATGTGCCCCAACAAATCTTGTTGTTTTATTTCTGCCACTGCCTCCATTATGCGCTTTTAGTCATTAGGGCTGATACTTAATGATTGACACCCAGTTAAAGTGCACCCTCAGTGCATCGCTTATCATGACCCGCTCCTGCACACACGTGCACACGCACACACACACACACACACACATATTAATATTTACTCTCTTAAACACACAAACACACACCGCCACGCACCCACTCTGCTAAACCCCAACGTGGGCATAAATTTCTCCCGCTGTGACTTAAAAGACAAATAGCCAATAAAAGTGCCAGGGGTGTTCACACATGCGTTTCTGGCACAATCAAATCAATTTCCTCTAAGTAGCCATAAACATGTTCTCTTTTAAAAGGTGTGTGAGGGGTCCCATTATCCCCCGAGCCCCCTGGCCTGCTCCTCCACCCCCAGAGGTCTCTCCGCAGGGGTCAGCATCAAGGCCTAATCTGTCTCAGTCCACTAGATCCTTCAGACACTGAGAGATCAGGACCTCGGCCACGTCCGAGCCCTCTGATCACAAGACTACGTCCATTAATCAGTAGCAGGCAGGACAGTGACAAAGAGGTGGCCTGGCAGGGGGGTTAGAGTCCAGGAATTAGCCCGGTCCTGCTGCAGGCTCGAGGCTTGTGAGGGGACCAGACAAGGGGTTCTGTTGTGCTCAATGTTATTAATCAAAAATGTTTGTGACTGGATTTTATTTCACAGATTCATAATGAAGTCTCTTAGATCTCTGATGTGTTACTTTTGTCCTCCTTGCACCAGTGTTTGCTCTTTTGTAATGCATTTACTGTAGTGGCTCCAAGGGGGGTACTGAGACTACAATTACCCCGGTTGTCCTTCCCATGGTGAATGATTGTAATTGTAATTGACTATAACCACTTTTTGCATATAAACCCCGTGTAAAACACTCATCCCCCACCCTGCAAACGCTCCTTGCCCCCTCTTCTTCCCTCCGTCTTCACTGTCTGCTAAACCTCGGGCCTCCAGCTTACACTCATGGGAGTTGACACTCAGCTCCTGCAAATCCAGTTAATATTCAATGGCTCATTAAAGATTGATTGTGAGCAGTAAAGGGGGAAATCACACACATATAAGGGGCACAAAAACCCTGTCTTTTAGCTTTGTAATTGTGCTTTATGGAGGAGCTTTGGTCCGGCCGCTCCCCTGGTCCTTGTTAGTGAAGGTTAGAGGATGTATAGACCTGCGTGGTAGAGGAGCAGCGCCTGTACCCAGGTCGCCCTGGACCTGCGCAGGCTATAAACGCCAGGCCAGGGCAATCAGGTGCAGGATTGCCCCCCTGAGAGAGTAGTTCATTTCTCCTGCTGAAATATTTACAAGTCTGAGCATCAAGAGACTGGAAGGAGCCAATCTTATACGCTGGAAGGAGTAATCCCTGAGCGTCCCAGTCTTGGTGAGCTTTGTCCCTGTTAAAACAAATTACAGCCGGCTTTATTGCACATATGTATCATGGAATTATTCAACTGTGGTCCCTTGTTGTTTTTATTTAAATAATTATTGTTAACCAGCTCTTTTAGATTCATGACCTTTCAATTAAGGTTTCTGTCACTTTGAATCAAGTCTGTTTATTCTGTCTAGTGTCTCGCTCTCACTCTTTCCCTCGCTTCGCTCCCGTCTCCTTCTTCTTCTACCTGACCCGTGACCCCCCCCCACTTTCCCAGGAGTCCCCTGGCCTAGGCAACACCACAAACACAATTTCCGTAATGTCATTTGCAGCGTTGGATGAAGGAGAGAAAGTCCTGGCTGTCAAAAGCACCTCGACGCTGCGGCGAAGAAAACGCGACCCGACACATGACAGATTCTTAGGTTTGTACAAATGGACAGCTCCTCAACTCCCCTCCTTCTCACCTCTCCTCCCCGCCACCCCGCCACCCCAAAGCACCTTTTCCCTCTCTGCCCCCCCCCCCCACCTTTTTTTTAAAACATCTACTCCCCCACTCACTCAACCACTCTCCAAATGTCCCCTTATGGTGTCACTCCCTCACTCTCGCCCCTGTCAAATGGGCAGAAATTACTGCATTATTAAGTGTGTGTGGAGGGCTGAGTGTCATCAAATCTAATTAAATCAGGCTGTCACGTGACCTCAAATCTTATGGACACAATTATGGAGTCTTAAAGGAGCGATTCGCTCCTGGAAAAAACTGCTGTCAGTCAAAGCTGGTGTTCTCTGTAATCGATAGAAGCAATAATATTTGAAATTAGCACCATAGCTGTGGAGAAAGTTGTACAAACAGCTTGAGATTTCGCCCATTCTACATTCCTACAACACCCAGCATGCATTGCGCCCCTCCCTCTGAAAGGAACGACCCAGCGAGAGACGCTAGAGTACAGAATCCAAAATACGACGAGAATATACCGGTGGATCCTCTAAAAAATCTTAGGTCTGCAGTCTACATTTCAAACCTGACGATTTTGAACGAGACATGACATCGGAGGCGGGCGTCTTAGATTGAGGAAGTGTAGTTTAGTAAGCTCCCTGGCCTACGCCAGGTGACGCATTTTACGTAGTCTGGTGGAGGTTTTCCAGGGCCCATTGGAGAAGCAGATTTTTTTTCTACCATAATGGCATTAGCTCTTTATAATAGCACGATAGGACTGAGGTTGAAAATCGGCGAACCGGCCCTTTAAATGATGGAAAATTCAGCCTCCTTGGTTTGTATTATCCTACATGTATAGAAATACACGTAAACAGAAACACACGTATTGACATTTTTTCCTGCCATTTTCCTCTACCTCCTTTTCTTCAGCCTTCACCTCCTCCCGCTGGCATCGTAAAGAAAGCTAGCACCCTCTCAATCATCGGCTCGATCAATGAAGATGATTGGACCAGTGAACAGGAACACATTGGGTTAACACCTCCAACCTGCTCCGCACCTGATGTGACCCACAGCCACCCAGCACGTGCCTCACATCCCATTTGTCACCGCAGTTTTTCCTAGAACGGGGACGGGGGGGTTGGAGGTAAGATTGAATGGGTCGCCATGGAAATATGATTTTCAGTACGCATTGTTAACTCACCGGGGAGAGGCTTTTGCCAAATTCTATCAAAGTGTGCAACTGTGTATTAAATGACTATGAAAAGGCCAGCCATCATTTTTCATACCGTAACCATGGCGTGCCCCAGGACTTACCCCTGCTACCATCACAAAGAAGGTTATTGCTATTGATCTGCTGTGAAAATGTGTCCACACCGGATGTGACAGACGAACAGAGGCAGTTTTAAATATGAAGTCATGGTTAGTATATCAGAGGGCTGCGTGGCGCGTGCAGAGGGCCGGGTTAATATAGCCCCTCGCTCTCGGCACAGATGGAGAAGAGACCTCCAAGTCACTTTCTTCCCACGCTACCAGCAAAAGTTTGGCGCTCTAACTAGCAATACATATGGAAGCAGGTGGGCGCGGGGGCCACGAGTGGGCGAGAGGGGGTCCCAGTGGGCGGCGGGTCACGCATCTCGGGGTTGCCGAAACATCAGAAAGTCCCACAGCAGAGAATGGTGGCTGAATGTGTGTAGGAAGAGAGCTGGTTAAAGTTTAACCAGCCCCATCCTGTTCTCCACAGCCCTCCGTCAGCCGGCCAGAGCTGGGCCCCCTGTACCCCTCAGCCTCCACCCCCACTGACCCCCACCCTGTTAGGGACAGAAGTGATGGATCGCCCCTGTCATTGTGCCCTGTGAGGGGACCACTGCAAAGAGGGACCCGCACTCCTTGTTAATCTGACCCTCTAAGCCAGAGTGGACAACACATTATGACAACCCCCCCCCCTCCTCCAAAAACAGCAAGAAGAGAACACATGGCACCAAACTCAGCCGCCTACATACGAGCGCCGGCACTCTTCTCTTCCTTTTTTTTTTTATTCAGCCTATTTTCACCCCCAGCCCCCAATAAACCATGACAGGAATGCGTTAGGAGCCGGGCGCGTTTGGTGCGGAGTGTAAAAAGAAGAGAGAAAGTTGGGCAGAGAGAGAAAAATGAGAGGTGGAGGAGGGAGACGGCGAGCAGCTGTGTGGAGTGACAGGACGCGGCGCAGATGACTAATGGTGCGGGATGAACTCGTGATATTGACGAGTGATCAGTCATGTGGCGATGCCATCTCTGCCCCAAAACCATGTGTTCACTTACACAGAGTGTCGTAATGTTGCTGCGGGATTTTGTCCTTTATGATTATAAGAAAAACATCAAACTGGTCTCGTCTTACAAAGAGAGTAAATATGAGTGAACAACCCAACTTAAGAAGACAAAATAAGAGTCTGTTTAATTTTACTGATTGAAGTGTCTTCCTTTTCTGCAGGTCTGATGAGGCTTTCTAAGAAGAAGACGTGTCCGTTATTGGTACGTATGTGTTACTTCACTGACTCCAACAAAAGCAGCTTGAATTCAACATTTCAATCTTTTTACAACATATATCTGGACGTTACAGAGCGATTTCATCAAGATAAGTAAATGAAAAATATATGATGTCTTAGGTGAGGAGTGAAAGGTCAAAGGCCGCTCAGACAGTAACAAAAGGAATAAAATCATGCTAATTTGTCTCTGCCCTCCCCTCGATTATTACGTCTCCCTCGGGTTCAGCTGGCAAAGTACATTTTTCTGGTTTGTTAAGAGAACATGATGTCAAGCCCTACGAAGGGAATGTAATGAACCCGTGTGAAGGATATGGGTCATGTTTACAATTTTGCAGCAAAAAAAAAGACTTTTTCCCCTTCGTGTGGCGACAGAGGGGTCAGAGCTCCTCCCATCTGCGGCTAAACACTGGGTGTCAGAGGGCGACTAAGAGAGGCACCCAACTGCCTGAGTTTGGGGTCTTGATCACGGATACATAGACGTGTGTATGAGTGTGTGTGTGTGTGTGTGTGTGCGTGGGTGGAGGGGTTGACACACACACGCGCTGCACCTCTCTCAGCTGACTCTGAGAATATGTTTGCGTGGGACAAGTCCACCAAGACCCATCCATCACCGGGGTCCAAATACGCCCTGCGCCACTGTTGACACGGGGTTAACAACTTGACACTGACGGAGGTGGGCGAGGCCCGCGGCAGAGCGCAGGCCGAGACGGAGAGAGATGGATTGGACTGTGATCGACATTCAATTTGAATTATTGCAAATATTTCCATTTAGCAGAAAATTGAGCACATTATGAAGCGTGCACGCTGCTGGACAAGTCAGAGTGATTTTCCGGAGTGTTCTACACGGAAACGTTTGATAAACACGGTTAGCTAACATGCTGTATCCATTTCCTGGACTGTTCAATGCGGAAAAGTGAAACCATGCAGCAAAGTATCTCCTCACGACCTCGTCCTTTCTTCAGAGTAATACGTCGGGAGTAAACAGACAAGCTTGTCAACCTGGCTGCCATGAGGTGAGTTATGTTGGAACAGTTCATGAAGACATTAAACTTCCTTCCTCTCAGTAATCACCCTGCATTATTACACATTAAACATGCACTAATGTACCAGTCATCAATTCTGTGGTAAGACAACAACCAGAAAGTGATTAAAAACTTTTAGGGAGCATTGATTTAAAAACTACTTTGCGGGCTATGTGGAAAGAAGAACACATAAAGTTGTAAATCAGAGCGGGACGAACAGGTCGGGATGCCGGGAACAGTTCCCGTCCAATAGAGACGCGGAAGGTAAAGTAAATCTGTGAGTGGCTGTGGCAGGGATGCAGGTGGAGGAAAGCGCAGGGGAAATGTAGCGTAATCTCAGCCTCGGCCGCGTTATCGGCTGGGCTTTTTAACACAGGGGCCGATTTAATTGCACTTAAAGCAGAATGGCAGAACATCAATCTTGATGAGTGGATCTGCATCACAGTTCTCCCAGGCCAATCTATCACTATCTATGCCTCTGGGTAGCCCCCCCCACCCCACCCCAGCACTAACACACTCATACATGCTCATACTCCCTCGCCGTCCCATCTGCACGTTCCCATCATGCTCTTTTTTCCATTCCTGTGTCTATTGTTTGAATGTTCTCCTATGTAGAAGCAATTTATTATAAGCAAAGCAGTATTTCAACATTAGAGCAGGTGTATTTATCTTTAGTGTTGTCACATTGTACACTAAAACAGACTACAGTCCCTTAGTGTGTCTCTGAGTATTTTTCAACTTCTTTCTGGCTTCTTTCTGTGGCGTTTAGTGCACCAACCCAGTGCTTTCTTAAAATAATGTAATTCTAATTAATAAAAGGGGTCAGGTGCATCTGTTTAGCTCAGCAAGTTAATCATGCGTCCTCTATGCAGAGGCCGCAGTCCTTGATGCGGCGGCCCCAGGTTTGACTCCCAACCTCGGACCTCTGCCGCGTGTCATCCCCATCCACCATCGTCTATCCACTGTCCTCTCTCTCTGTCTCTCAATAAAGGCAGAAAAGGCCCCACCAAAAAATGTGATTTTACAGAAATGCTTAATCATTTTTGTTTTTTGCATGTTACTCAAACCAGACTACAATGTTACAATTTAATTTAGCAACCACTGTTAGCCAAAGCGACGCACATCTGAGAGAGTAGACACTGTATTTGTTAGGGATTATTTCCAGCTGAATATTTTCTGTGCTGCTTAGTAAAGCTGTTAACACAGTGTTATGTTAGACTGATTTAAAATAAACCACATGGGCCACACTTCCTTGTTGGTTTTAGCATTTTCACTGGATTTGTCGGCAATTAGAAAAACACTGAATATCACCGGACTTATCCTTTAATGTTCTCCAGAAGTCTTCAACTGGCGGCCCCTGGACATAATCGGCCTTTTAATGATGTCTGGCACTTCAGCCATTTAGCACAGAAATACTCATTTTATTCAAAAGCTTTAGGGCCGCTGGTTTAGCTCTGATGAGAGCAGGTGCCCCATGTCGACGCGCTGATCGCAGTTTCGACTCCCAGTCTGCCGATTATTCGGTGCTTGTTATCCCCCACTCTCTACTCCAACATGTCCTGTCTCTCCTCAGCTATCTGAAAACAAAAAAGCCTTAACTTCTTTTTCAGCAGATTGGTTTAAGTAGATCCAACATCCTGTTGGCCTTTTAGAATAAAAAGTTGTTTTGTTAACACCTTTAACATCCCATGTTTACAGCTCAGACAGTTATTGAACAGGCCTGATATCCTTCGCGCCCTGTAGCAACTGTTTTTACAAGTAGTCTTGAAATGTCGTCTCCTCTAAAAGGAATAATTCCCCTCTTCAGAATCAGTGATGAACCATTTTATTAAAGTGTTCTCACCACAATTTAAGATCACATCACTAAACAATGTGAATTAAAATCCAGCACATTTACTGGTGGCGTAAAAGCAGGGGAAATAGGCACACGCATTAAGGCTAAAGCCAATGGTTCTGTGGTTAGAGAACAGTAACTACCTCCTGTGCAATAAGCGTCTTGAACTCTTAGTGGCCGTGGAACACTTAAATACAGAGAGCACCGGCTTCATCCAGGCTATAAAGCATAAAGAGGACTTATCCAGCACTGAAAGCTAGGGACAGAGCCTATAGAGGAGTAATGATCCCCTAATGTGGTGGCCTCTCTCTCTCAACCTCTCGCACTCTTTCTGTCTCCTTCCCTCCTCCCTCCTCGCACAACTGCTACATTAGCAGGGATAATAAATGAGACTCCAGCATCACAAGCATAAACTTTTTATGACCCACCTAACCAGCCTTATCAAATGTGGATGTGATTACTCGGCCAGGTGACAGATGGAGAGATGGATGGACGGACGAGATGGCAGGGAAGAGAGGGGGAGATAAATAATTATTTAATATTTGGTACACTGAGGGATGATGAGTGTGGATAAGTAGGAAGAGGAAGTGTTGCAGGAAAGGATGAGGAATAAAAAATGAGAGGAGAATGAGGAAGGTGAGGAGTGGGAGGATGGGAGGGTCCTGAGTGCTGCTCTGAATGGGCTAGGAAGATGGAGTGGACAGGCTGTATGGGCCCAGTGAAAGGCGCCTTTCTCCTCTACATGATAACTTTGATCCCTCCTGTTTCCACACACCAGTCAGCAATATTGTTAAGCAGCAGTTGGTTAATACTTTAACCGAGTCCTGGTATGCAGACGGAGGGAGGGGGGTACCCCCCAGCCCCCCTCTCTCTTCTCTGACAGTATGATGTATGTTGAATTTCCTTTCTTTTGACTGTATGCTCTTAAAATCAAGCAGGTTAAAGAGTTCTAGGAAGCAACACTGCCAACTGGAACAAATAGTACCAAATATAAAATGTAAAAAAAAGTCAGACTTTAATGAAATAAATATATAAAGAAAACAAGAGAACAGAAATACAGTGAAGGAAAATATAAATTAAATTTAAGTGAAATATGAATAAAAAATTAGGATAAACATTTGTTTGGCTGCTCTCTTATAAGTTTTGGAAGTGATGACACATAGCTTATTTTCATGCATCACCATATCCTTAATGCTAAACTATGAAGGAGTATTAGGGCCACATTAAAGAAGAAAAATATTCAGAGATTATGAGAAAAAAAGATGTAATATTATGAGAATAGTCGTGATTTTGCGAGAATAAAGTCATAAAAGAAGAAAGTCGTAATATTATTAGAATAAAGTTGTAATTTCAGGCTGTTGTTAGCCTAAATATTATAATGAAGGGAAATATCAGAAGAGCAGCCAGCTGCCTGCACTGAAATGTGGAACGTGTGAAGTATAGCTTCACAGTGAACATCTTGTGTACTGATGCTCGTAAATGATCGCACAGGAGACTTAACACAACTTGAGCCGTAGCTGTATTTACGTATACACGTATTTAGTATTTATATATATGTATTTATTTAACACACCTGGTAGCGTGGAAGCATAGCATACATGTACCTCGCAAGAACATGCAAGATCTCCTGCCCGGTAATGCGCAACCACACTAAACAGCTATATATCAATACATTAGTATGGGTTTCACAGGTTACATCGGCACTAGCTATCAGGCTAACCATAGCTTAGTCTTTTTTTCTCGTAATCTTAGATTTTTTTTTCTTTAACGTGGTCCTAATACTCCATCATACCAAACTGTGATATTAAATGTAATTGCCTCCTTGTAACAAGCATCTATGAAGCCTGTAAAAATGGTTTTTTTGCACTAGAAAAAGTCAACTTTAATTCCACAACAAGTTTTTGTTATCGTTTACTCTTTCCTGTTAAGAAGCAGAGCTCCTGTTGAACTGCAGCGTTTCCCTCACTGTATCTACCGTGCCATGTTAGCTTCATGACTGATAGCGTGGCTGCATGCTAACCGTGTTTGACATGTAGTTTTTGTTCTGCCTCATTAACGAACGGCCCGCGTATGAAGAGATCAGATTAAAGGTAATTAAAATGACAAAAACACACCATCATTCCTAATGCGGCTGTAATGATGGCCTAAGTGTAGCTGAATACCCCCCCCACCTCTCCTCCTCCACCTCTTCTCCCTTCTCTGTTCCTCCCTCCGCTCATCCCTCTCTCTCCCGCTCAGCTGTGGCTGCAGAATCATTAACCTGGCTCTGTGAGGAGGATGTGCTGACAGAACACTCTGCTATTGTGCTTCCTGTCATCTTCAGGAAATCAGGGCTTCCCCCTGCTGTCGAGGTAAAGCACCGCCGGGTGACGAGCGATGCCAATCTCTCTCTGCGTTCCTCCTTTTCGTTTTGTTCTCCTGTTTCTATGTTTATCTCGATCTCTTAACCTCTCTTTATGTCCCTCGAAAAAAAGCGCTTACACGCAAAAAAATGTCCTGAAAGTAAAACATCAAACACGTGCAGAATCCCTAAATAACTGGGCCTCATTTAAAAGCCTTAAATAAATAGTAAAATTATACTTTTTCTTTTAATTTACGGGAAAATTCCTTCACTTTTAAGTCTTTAATTTTTGTCAAAAACAGCAAGAAACTAAAATACGTATTACACATGCACAGGGTGGACAAAAAAAACATGAAAACTCCAGTTCAACCCTACATGAGAAATAATTACACACCTGTCAAACAATCCGAACTAAAACTGATAATCAAACACTTTGCAGCAGTCGCATTTACAGCGATGCAATTATACTGGAGTGTAAGGCATTGTCAGGTGCTCCTGGTGTTCTGTGTGTGCATGTGTGTGCGTGCATGCACCCTGGTTTAAGTGATGGAGTGGGTATGCTCTGTCACGAGCAGCGCAGAGTTGACGCTTCCTTTACATGGCAGCTGCAAGGCTCCGGTGATGTATCAGAGTCAGCAGAAGCATTGATCAGAACCAGGGTTAATCATTGCTCCGGGAACCCAGAGGAGAGAGAGGCCGCCTGGGGAGAAGTCAGCCATGAGAGTGGGCGGCTTCACCGCGGGAGGCCTGCAGCTCTACAGTAGAGGAATGCTGGCAGGAGGGCATAACATATCACTTGTATGCTTATTTTAATGCCCGACTTTCAGCTGCACGTCATAACACAGCATTCTGCACGCGTTTTGGATGTGTGTGTTTGAGTGTGTGTGTGTGTGTGAGGATCTATGTGGTGCAGGCTGATGGGACCAGCAATGTAATCCCCTTAAATGGACGGACTTCCGAAATGTATGCAACGTGAAGCCGGATCTGTTCTGTGTCTACTCAGCAGTACCCATTCACTCCCCTGAGCTGGGGAGTTAATAATTCAAAAGAGAGATGGGGAAAGAGGCCACAGGCCGGAGTGACATCGCGGGGAGAGAGGGAGACAGAGTCCAGCGAGAGGACGGAGAGAGGGACTGCAATGGGAAGAAGGGATGGAAACAACATGGAGATTAAAAGAAGGATTTCAGAGGGCAGTATCGGAGAAATTATGTGATTATGTAACTAGAAGTTGTGTTTTATTCTCATATCAGACACTGGCCCGCAGACTACACCAACTCTTCCCTCCATTCAGCTTCCCCCTCCTCTCCTCTCACTCTCCGTCCCTCTGGGAGGACTCTTCCCTGTGACCTGCCGTCACCTCTATCACAGTTGCAAACATCAAAGTCCAGGATGCCCTCTCCAAGAATTACACATGAGGATATGACGGAAAAACACACCTGGACCTACCAATAAGTAGCCCCTCGGATACACACACAGGCCTGCACGAACGCACACACTCACACACACACTCGCCTGCTCATGCACAGATACTTGAAGGAATGTCAGAAATGCCAGCAGGAAGGATGAGGGGCAACGGGAATACAAAGAGGTCCATCTCCTCAGAGGGGAGGAAAAACAGGGCAATAAAACCGTCAAGTCAAGCCAAGAATCTGCTGATGGCACACATACATATACGCAAGTTCACAGAGACAAAAGAGAATCTGTCAGGCAGATAAAGCCGTCACTTCTCCTTTTCATCCCCGCGTTTTGTCCAGAGGCGTCCCCCTTTCACCTCTCCCCGGCCCCGCCAACACTTGTCAGGCGAGAGAGTCATTAATGTTTAGCTGGGCAGTGATGGCAGCGCTGACAGGACTCATCTGTCTAAGCAGACAAGATGAGAGAGAGGGACGGCCCATCAAAGGATGCCACTTAGAGAGGGAGGGGGGAAAAAAAGGAAAGCATGAACGGACAGCGGAGAGAGCCATCTTTCTTTGCAGAGTTAAAGGTTACGTCACCAAGGTGGGCTATAAAATGATGCTTTTGTCATCTCCATCCTCCCCTTTCCTTTATATCTCCCTATCCATCCACCTACACAGCCCCCCCACCCCTCATCCCCCCACCCCTCCACTCCCCTTCACATGCTTGTCAGCAGTTTGATTCACTACCTGCAGGTTGGTTACTCATTGAGCTGAGGAGGGACCGGAGCCGTTTGGAGGTGTATGGACGGCTGTCTATGGGCAGCCACCGGTGGCTGATTGACAGATCTGCCTGCGTCGTCCATTCGCTCCTGTAAAGACAGAAGACACAAAGCGCAGGAAGTGGAGGGAGGTAAACAGCTTTGAATATGAATGCGACACTGCAGGGGCGGTTAATAATTGGGAAGTGTTGGACTATTAATCTGAGATAAGAGAGGATGCTGCAGCAACTGTGCGGCCTTCACTTCTGGTTATACCGATCAGAAGATAGCACAGTGTTTCCCATAAGCCGTTCTAAGTAATATCATAACCACATTATCGACTTGCAGTACTTTGATGCAAACTCTGATACTGAAACACTGACGCCATACATCTGCAGAGCAAACAAGTTTACCCTATCAAAATATCTCTGAGTGCAATGAAAGATTCTTTCCCTCCATCTTTCCCGATGTGTCACAGCGTAATGGAGAAGGCTCTTTGACTGCTGTGACAAGTTAAGTAGAGGGAGCGGGGACTATTGTCTTCCAAATCAGCTGTCAGTGTGTTTCTGCTGTCAGCACTTTGACTCACTACCTGCCTGGTTAATCATCGAGCCGCTCCGAGCTGCGAGGCTGCTGGAGGTGTATGGGCCTCCGCCGTCACGGACCCCCATCATCGCCACAACAGGACAACATGTGATTGACAGATTAGCAAGCACTGGCGCTTTTTCAAAGAAAGACGGAGGATGGGGGGGGGGGAGAGAGAGAAGTGATTGGAAATTGAAGGCGACTCGGAGAGGAAAATGTGAGGAGGAGGTTTGAAGAGAAGTTTGAACAGTTCTTGATTGTAACAGAACATTGCAGGATAGTTATGTAGAAGTGAGAGTGGCGGATAAATCAGGCCTTCTTAACCAGTCATAGCTGGAAATGTAGGAGTCTTCTACTCTCATAAGAATGTAGCTATAATACAACAAAAATCAAACAATGTGTTAAGCTATATCAGGCAGGCGACTCTCCCCGAGGCATGCAGGACCTGGAAGACCAAATAGACAATAATGAGGAGCCCTTTCAAAGTGAAATTGCCTCCCCTATTGGACATTATCGCTGCTACAACCAACACTTGCGCGCCCCCCCCCCACTGTGATGAGGTTATCCCCACTCTTAGTCCTCTCTCCCTCCTCTGATTCCCTCTCGCACGCCCGCTGAGGTTTGATTTCAAATGGAAAAATTAATGGGAGAATAACAGCCCTGGGCCTCGCTCTCTTCCACACACATCTCCAGTGGGTCTACAGGGGTACACAGAGGGGGAAGTAAAATTAGGATCCACTCGCCTCGCTTGGCCTGCTGCTCCATTGTGGCATTGTGTGCATGAGCGTACACACACACTCGCACACCAGGGACCATTGTTGATACCTCAGAGGGCTTAATTTCAAATATTAGCACAGTGGCTGTGCGGATTTCAAATAAATAAATAAATAACTGAGGAAGGAGTGATTAGCAATTCTCCTGATAGTTCTGTCGATGTGTTTCATATTCATTTTCACTTCCAGGAGAATATTTCTGCAGAAACAGTGATTCTGAGAACTTTCCAAGCTTTTAGGGGGACTAAAAAAAAACTGGTGCGAGGACTTTTTTTTTTTCAACCCCCAGTTTTTGCAGCAATTTAGGAAGTCACGTAAAGTTGCCTGGATTCACGCAAAACACACCAAATAAAGATTCTTCCGGTCCAATTTACAGCAACAAAGTGCGCATGATGCTTTTAAAGGCACAGGTAAATAGAAAGTTTGTGGGCCCTGCAGCTGTACCATGTTAGTCGGGTTGTAGAGGGCACAAAAATAGATGCACACACACAAGTTTCACTTCAGCTGATACAGGGCCAAGCTGGTTGCAGGCATTACTAAATCAAAGTTAAGTCTTGTTGCTCTCAGGCGAGCAGCATAAGAACTGTGTGTGTGTGTGCGTGTGTGTGTGTGTGTGTGTGTGTGTGTGTGCAGTAGGGGGTCGGTTGTTAAGAGTTTAAAAGCGGAAGAGGAGTTGGTGTAAACCCCCGTATTGATGTCGGGGAAGCCCACTGGCACTTTCTGTTCAAACATTTGAGAGGACCGACCTGCCAGAGCGGCAGCGCCCGGGTGGCAGGATTCCCGCTCTTCCTGTTTCTCCTGACTTTGAGGAATTTTACGGTGAACAAACTCCCAGCGCTCTCCTCGCACGCCCCACACCTCATCGCAGATACCTGCCTCAGCAAAACTAGAGAGAGAGAGAGAGAGAGAGAGAGAACTTTCTAAGCATTTGAGAGGTTCGTATCTCTCGTCACCCTTTCTGTGTATCGCACAAAATGTTACACAACTGGCTTTCAGTGTCACAGATACACCTCCTGAACTTTTAATGTTGGATATTCTTCAACTGAAGGCTGCAGGGAAGTTAGTCCTCGTTCCTGCTTGACTTTATTACACTGCTTCTTTCTCTCTGACCAAACACGTAGGTGTTATTGATGTTCCATCAATACAATACCATCCATTTTCTTCCACTTATCTGGGGTCGGGTCGCGGTAGCAGCAGCAAGGTGGTCCCTCTCCCTAGCAACATTTTCCAGCTCCTACTGGTGTTGAAAAGCGTAAACCTGGAAGACAACCATTGTTTGACTCATTTTTATAGTTGTTATTGCTGATATTGGACATATTTCTACTATTATTATTGGCATTGCTATTATAGGTCTAAATGACCTGTTATTCTTGTTTCTGTGTGTATTTCGCCGTCTGTTGGTCTCCATCCATCTCTCTCTTTCTGTCCCTCCCTCTCATCCGGTCAAGGCAGATGGCTGTCCAACAATGAGTCTGGTTCTGCTTGAGGCTCCTGCCTGCTAAAAAGACACTTTTTCTTGCCACTGTAGCAAAGTTGGGGCTGCACGGTGGTGCAGTAGTTAGCGCTGTTGCCTCACAGCTAGATGCTTCCTAGTTCAAATCCTAGTTCGGATATAGTGGGCCTCTCTGTGTGGAGTTTTCATGTTCTCCCCGTGCATGCGTGGATTTCGTCCAGGTACCCTGACTTCCTCCCACAGTCCAAAGACATGCTCGTTAGGTTAATTGGTAACTCTAAATATAGTCTGTAGGTGTAAGCGTGAAAGGTTGTCTGTCCCTGTGATTGACTGGCGATCAGTCCAGGGTGTACCCTGCCTCTCGCCCAGTGGCAGCTGGGATTGGCTCCAGAGATATTTCCTTTACAAGGTAGGGGTTTTGCCAGGTTCTATAACATGACCTAAAGGTGTATAATTTGGGGCACTGGTTAAGCTCAGTTGGTAGAGCAGACGCCCCATGTACAGAGGCTAAATCCTTGCTGCGTAGGACGCAGGTTCGCCTCCGACCTCGGTCGGCCCTTTGGTGCATGTCATCCCCTACTCTCTCTTCCCAACATTTCCTGTAATATATTCTCTGATCAATCAATGAAGGCAAAAGTTAAAAAAAAAAGTGTACAGTTTCCACATTATTATATTCATATAGTTCACCTGTGACTGTTTTAACCATAATCAGCTTAGACAGCCACCGTGGGGCGTAAACCCACAAAGGTACTCTGGATATCAAGAGACTTACAGTAGGTGGAAGGGGAGAAAACAAAGGGTGGTTGGTTGTCTGTTGCAGAGTGATGGTGCGACACACTTCTAAAACAAGCCACCGTCCCTGCGCCTCTCACAGCGCGCCCGTGGGCACATGTAGCATTAATTGCTGCCTCCACAGAGCCTGCAGACTGCACGCACTATCTATTGCTCGCATCAAAGAAACCACACGCTGAACTTTATGAAATTTTTATTCAATGTGTTCTCTTCTCTTCCCTTTTCCCCCCTCTTTCTTCCTTTTCCTATTCCCCACCTTGCCCCCCCACCCCACCCCCCTTCTTCCTTTCTTTTTTAGCTCCGCCACCAAACAGACAAGAAAGACTTCTCTCTGCCATGTTTTTCAGCTCGACTTCCTTCCTGCCCAGAAGCACTCGAGTATCTCGTTAGTTCTCTCACAGCGAACATCTCTCCTCTATCTGCCAGGAGCAAAGAAAAACCTGATCGGGGGGGAAAATAAGAAGAAACAGGGGGGACTACATTAAGAAGTTTGGTGAGTGAGATTCTCCATAGAGCTGAGGTGAGAAATGTAATATCATTTAGATACAGTAATTACAGATACAAGCGGCACACAAAGGAAAGAGTCAAGATGAGAGGGGTTTCTCTCCCTGTGGACAACGTACACCGAAGGGCCTCGGTTTCATCATGAATGCACAGATACCAGAGCATGCAAACACAATGCAAGACCATGTGACGTGCCCTGAACATGGCTCCTTTAATATATTCAACAATTAGTCCCCTTTGCCGACACACACCTTTTTACCTCGTGCCTGATTATGACAACTGAGCAAATCCAAGACGATTGATGCACTGCACACATTAACTGCTCTCTCTCTCTCTCTCACACACACACACACTCCCACTGTGGTCATCCATCAAAGCAGTGATTGTTGTTTCTTCCCCCCACACGTCTCATACACACAGGTATAAATCACTGCGCCTGATTTCTGGGGCCAGGGTTTAAATAATTAAAGAGCTTTAATTTATCAGGATTTAGCACCCCCAACAGTAGGGCTGACAAAAGAGAATGAGAGATATATTGAGAAAGGAAAAAAAAAATAAGGTCATTATACATGAGATACACATACAAAATTATTCCACATTTTTACTGGAGAGAAAACGAACATCTAGGGCTAAGTGGCACCAAAGACTATACGTGAAAAGGCATTAAGGTTCTTCTCTAGAGCTACTCGATCTGGGTGTGTTCAGTTGTATTTACCTGTTGGTAGAAGACGGATGTAATGATATTGAGTGTGAAGACTTGCACTACTCTACGTGACAGATACAAGTCGTTGTATAACAACACTGGTGCAAAATAAGAGACACATTTCACCTTTAAATAATTCAAATCCAGCAAAAAATAAATCAACATAACACTGAATTCTCTCACATGCTTTCAGTTTCAGATACATACAAGTAATGACAATGTTTATTTTTCAGAGCTGTTGGCAGTGATCTTGAGAAAATGTGAAATCCAGCAAACCAAACTGAAGTGGTTTTGTGATGAAGTATTTGAAACACACTGGGCATGAGAAAGCACAACACAGTAAGTTACATTTAAAATCTTAAGTCACGTCAACATCTGTCGAAGAGTGAAGTTGTGATTATTCTGTTAAACAAATAACCTCGCTAAAACCTCAGTTTCTAAAGAGCAGTGACATTTTTATGAGCTGCATTTGAACAAAACCCTGTTTAAAAACAAAGCTGCAGAACAACACATCGAGTTAAGCACATTTATAGAATGAAATCTGTGTTGCATTATGTCAGAGCCAGGAGGCTGGTGAGCGCCAGTGGCTGTCACAGCCGGCCAGAGAGTGGTGGAACTCTACTGCCCCCCTGTGGCTGTAATAGAACATGCACATAAATCCTCAGCAAAAGAAATACATCTCAGAAGTGACCGATTATGACCCACAGATGGTCCCCAACTTGCATCTTTTGGTTCAGTGGATGAACTTTTAGCCCTATGAGTTTTGGAAGTCAGAAACAAGATCTACCAGCAGGCACAAAGACATAAGGGATTAAACATGAAAATAAAGCAAACCGCCATCTCTGGCTTTGTTTGACCCTCATTATTTATTCTTTCCAGTAGATCTCTGAAAACACAATGATCACACGCTCTCTCTCACACAAACACACGTCTTCAAAACAGCATAAAAAACAGAGCTTCCATCTGCTAACAAAAACTAAACCTCCCTCCGCTCATTTGAGAGTGAAACATGCAGAGTCACTCTTTACGTGATTATTATATATTATTGTTAATATCACCTGACCGCTTCAAAGAGTGAAGCCTGTCGTTTGCTGGCAACAGTTAGCCACCTAGTGGTCAAACCCTCGTATAACATTTAGTATTGACGGGAATTTTTTTTTACAACTTTGGAAGTTTTTGGCTATATGACAACATGTCATCCATGAACAAACCCCTTTAACAAACATAGTTTAATAGATATTCAAACTATCAAGTCTACAGACTCAACTTGGGGAGAGGAAACGAGATTATAACATCAGAAACTCCTAAATCAGACAGTACAATATGCTCTTTGTAGCTATATTGCATGATTTATTTTCTTTATATACGCCTATAGGGTCATAGTAACAAGACCGAATCCCTGTGAAACTGATTACCCATATTGATAAAGCATCACCATCATTATAGCAGGTGAATGATACAGTGTGTTGCTCTGTCTTCCCAAGACTGCAGGTCACCATCTCCCCTTCACTTCACTGGATTCCTCTCTTAGGGGATTGTTCTTCACTCATCAGTTGTCCAAAAGGGAACGCTGTAAAGCCTCCTGGATCATTGTGTGCTCATCTGTGGAGTAATCCTGCAAACACATGGGCGTAAAGAGAGAAGCAAGTATGTAAGTAAGTTAAACGATCATTAACATCACACAAAAGGGACTCCTATAGGGCTATAACTTACAACAAATGTATCGTAGGAGAATGTGTGTCTGATCTTCAGGTGCTGGAAAAAGTCAGCACTCCTGTAGCTTGGGTCCCCCCAAGGCATTGAGGCACAGATTGGGCACACCTGGACGGAAACAAAATGTGTTATAAAGTTTATTTGAACAAATAGACATTATGTGTGGCACTATATTTTTAATAGGAGTCAATGCCACTGTGGATTTCCTACCACTTGGCGTGTATCTCGAGCATGTTGGGAAGTGCAATGTTCAACCAGGCCGTCCTGATCGAGGTTCTGGCAGTTGCAATACGGGCAGGTGAAGGTGTAGCGATTTGGCACAGGACTGTGGAAAACAAACAAAGTATGACACATGGCTGATTCTGACAAAGACTTGTTTGTCACCTGCAAGAATAATTTGCTTTGCGTGTAATGGAAAAAGAGTTATGTGAGATTTTAGCTAGAATAATAGCTGCCTTTTCCTGGTTTAAAAACAGCATTACAGCAAAGCAATGCTGTTTTCTGAATTAATCAAACAATTCTAAATGGGTAAAATGATCATTAAAGGCCACTACTCATATCCACATCACAATGTCTCCAAAAAGAACAATTAGTCATCACAAAAACGTTACATTATCTTCACAATATAAAAAGCTAATTTCCACTTCCTGTGACTTAGGTTTGGCCCAATTGACTGCAGGTTTTTTGCAACACTACATGCAAGCGTGTGTGATCCACTGGAAACATCTGATCCTTTCATCGAGGAAATGAAAACAAAATTGCAAGGAAAGACAAGTGTCAGGCAGACACAGGCAAATATTCTCAGACTCAAAGAGATTATTATGAGGTCTTAATGAAGGTGTTAACCTGATAATCGATTCCTTCTGTCTTGGCAATGCAGAGCTACTTTCTTATGGTTCTACCCTGCAGGCTGATTGTTTTGTTCACAATGAGGAAATCAAACCTTATGACAAGTCATGCAGATATTGTTTTAAGAAGCAGTTTAAGGTTTGTGCGGCTTTGGCCGCAGCGGACTGGACTGTAAAGGTGGAGCGCAAATATCTCTAAAAAAATCTCTAAAAAAATCTCTACAGAGATGATGGCGAGAACAACATTATGCTGTATACAGCATAATATACATAGATGATACAACTATAACTGTAAGACTTATGTTGTAAATGACCAAAATCTTCCTATAACGTATATGGAAGTACTTTTCTGGCCTATCCCTATATTGAATGTAGACATGGTGTTTCAGTGAGGTCCTGAGTTGTGCCAGAAAAGACTCCCTATTTATGACAAGTTAAAGAAACAGTATTTACTTTTTCAGTTGATTAATATGTAAATGTAAGTGTAAATGTATGCACAACAATGACAACAGCCTTAAAAATTCACTTCTGCTTAAAAAAAACACCAGAAAGCAATACTATGAGTACTTTGGGTAAAAGAAATTGAGTGAATCAGGAAGTGATTTGGGTTTTTGCAATTGCCCTCAATGTTACCTGATAATAGCAGGCTGGCTCTGGGCAGTGGTCCTCACTCCCTCCTCAATGTACTCCTGGTATTTTGAACAGGCAGCCGTATGGCCTCTCATCTGAGAAAGTCCAACCTTAATTGTGATAAAACACACATTAGAAACTACTAGTGCTCGAACAAAACAATTCAAGTGCAAACTCAGTATGAGATTACAATTGTGCATGTGTTAGCTTTTGCACATTCAAAAAACATACCTGTGCGCCACATCCCTTGCAAGATGCCACGGATGATTGAATGACGGCCTCGAGCTCGGCAGCTTTAGTCCAGTGGCCCAGCCCAGCCCGACATACAGCACAAACAGGCTTCTGTGGACGCAAACACTCCTGCAAACAACTCTGGCAGAACCTGATGAGAGATTTGATAAAGAAGCATCGTAAGGGAAACAAATTACGCTGTTATTACTTTCAGTTTGGCTTCTGGTGACAGAGAGTAAAACACATATCCATACTATTTATAGACTGTAAATAAATCAACTGAAGGAACCAGATGCTGTCATTTACAGGAATATCCCTGTAAAGCTTGTAAACTAAAGCTTCCTGTAAACCCGATGGAAAGTCCCTACCTCCAGGGGGCGCAGGGATTTGTAGTCCTTTAAGTGGTTCCATAAGTCAATGCAATGCCGTTCTAAACTACAACTCCCAGGCGAGGCCTCCTCTTTGATGTAAACAAAACTGAAACTGATTTAACAAGCTGGTCCTGGCTTAGCCAAATATTCAAGTGAACAACATATATTACAGAGCAACAGCAAAAGAAGGCACGCGCATGGATGCTGTTTTGTGCCTTTAGTGGCACGACATCTTAAACAAATGCATTTCTTAACGTTAATTTTACCTCGTACCACTGAATTGCTGCTAGTAGACGTGGGTTGAGGGGAGGGCGTTCGAAAAAAGGCAAAATACTCACGTATGTCCGCATTGTGTTGTGACGGGACTATCGAATATTTCGAGACACACTGGACAGACGAACTCTGACACGTCGCTGCTCCCGTCAGAGACGTTTTTCTTGTGCTGTGCTGCGCTAAACCCTCCAAGCATCGCCATTTCTTTTCTTCACTGAGTCAGTCCCCCAACAACCGTTCCCGTAACGACGTCACCGGGTTCTACTTCTTTTTTATGCGCGAGGGCGGAGTTACCGCTGACAGTACAACACAGCATAACATTTCAAGTTTCTGAGTAACCGTGTACAACCGTTCAAATACTAAATTGACAATACTAGTAACGTTTCAATTATATACAAATGATTGAAGCATGCACTTAGTATCTATTAATCAATTTATTTATCAATTTTCTCGATAAATCGCTACAATGTTGAGTCCACAAAATGTCAAAACTGGAAGTAACATGCATAGTTTCCCTTAGCCTAAAGTAATATTGGAATATTTTGTGCTGTCTGACGGTCCTTAATACATTCGCATGGATATAGCCTACAACAGGGAAGAGCAGCAAATACTCACATTATAAAAACAGGAACTAGAAAATGTTTGACACCGTTGCTTAAATTATCTATCCTTTCTTGAAATAATGGTCAGTACGTTTTAGTACGTTTTGCATTAATCGTTCACTGCAAATATCGTATGAACTTGGAGCATTTAATTTAGCAATTTCAATATAAGTTCAAGATGAATAGAAATGGCTGAAGCGAAGCACATACTACATATTACCAAAACAGTTTCCAAAAACTGGAAACTTGCTGGACACTGTTGTTTTAGGATATATAATTTTGTATAATTGTAGCTAAGACACATTGTTTTTTGTGCGCTCACACTAACAGCTGAATGAATGAGAAACTGTATGTGTGAGCTCAGTATATCACACATACTGAACTCTGATAGTGATGTAGTTGATGGGCTCTGCATCCTCCGGCTCATTCTCTATCCAACAGCACGTGGGTCCCTGATGCTGATGAACTGTCAGGCATTAGCGCATGCGCATTGTGATGATGGGAATTTCCAACAGCTGAGGAGGCGTAGCTAGTCACGGCTAGCACTTGTTAAAGGTAAGATGTAATGTTGCTGTTGTTTCTGGTTAGAAAACTGTGTTATGTGTTAGCCGAATGAGAATTATACTTACTTGCAAGGGAATCGTGTCACAGTAACGTTAAATGTTTAAGTAAGTGTCTCTAAAAACGCTAAAGATTTATATCCAACGGAATACCGCCCTGCTAGCTAAAGCAAATGCTAGCTAGCCAGCTGCGCTGAAATGGGCGTTCACTGCTTAGCCTGTACTCAGTTGGGGGCCCACACCAGTGACACCATCGGGTGTTGTCGGGTTTGAAATTCATGAAGAACGACATTTAAGCTGTCCTCGGAGCTTCTGTCCTATTATCAACACTGGTTGTAACATTATGAAAACGTTGCAGTGTGTGCGCATTAGTAATACATGGTGATGTTAGCTAAGGCATGGTTCTTGCTAGCTCGCTAAACGGATGCTCGCTAAGGTGAGGAATCTGAGATAGTCGGCCAGCTTGCCTCGGGACGAAACCTTCATCTGCCGCTGTTGAAGTCTCATAGAAGATTTTAGGCTAACGTGTATCCATATCCATACAGCACTAAGCCCAATTTAAGCTAACTAAAGTTAAGTGCAGGTTACCATGGTTGACACGCATGTAACGTTACCGCGACATGCTCACGTATTCACTACCCCAAAACAAAAGGAATATGTCTTTGAACAGTAAGTCGCGATCCTTGTTAGCACACAGTAACCCCCTATGTTTTGTTGGATGCGTACATCATGGTAACAATCAATAGCCCAACCTTTTATATCATCCCACTCAAGGCACAGACTCTGCTTCTCAAGTAGTGATGCCTTTACACCCTCCCTCTTATCCTAATTATTAGATTTTAAAAACACTCTTTATTATGATTCTCTGTAGTAACACTGCACAAGAAAAAGCCAAATGAAATGTGATCCTAGTTTCTCTGTTAATTATATGTGTGAGACATTTCCATTTTTACAAAGCTCCCCTGTGTCATTACAGCTTGGTGACCTCTCAGAAGAATCGCATCAGCATGAATGTTTCTTCAAGATGAGCGACCTTGAACTCGGCGGATGCTGAAACCAGGGAACGGAATAAATACAACTCTGCATTAACAAAGCGTGAAGAAAGCCCCTCCTGACCTCATCTTGCACGACATTGGCCTGTTTGGAAACAAGTTAAGCTTTGAGCCAATACCAGAGATGCCTGTAAGAAGGCATCCCAACAGGCTGCAGCCTAACTACGCAAACTGAAAGCACCAGACAACTGCATCTCTTGTTCAAAGGATGTGCTGCTGATTGGGCACAAAGACTCATTCCTCTTCCACCTCTCCAAACCCTTATTAACGTTGAGTGTGTGCCAGCGTGTACAGTGAATTATGGTGACCAAAAATGGTGCTTGAATGTGGCATCCTGGTGCGGCATATGCTAAAAGGGGTGAGGCTCTCTCTGAAAAGTACAACAGCTGACTGATAGTCTGCTGTCGATAATGGATGCCAAATTAAAAGAGGACCTGTTTCGGAGGTATGTGACGGCACTGGAGAGGCGGCTAGAGGGTGGAGGGGAGTACACATGGATTGGAACCACACCAGAGGTGGAGAAAGGGAGATACAAGGACAGTGATGCCCTACTCTCCACGGCCACAGCTCTGCTAGGGGCCTACCAGCCAGATCCAGGACAACGCTTTCGGATGGTGCGTTTTTATGAAGTGATGGAGAATTCTCTCCGCTGCCAGAGAGGAGGCAACCTCAGGGGCCTGGAAAGAGCCTTTCGCACTTTGGAAACTATCTGCACCAACCTCTTGCTATTCCCCTGGAAGAAGGAGTTCAGATGTATAAAGGTGAATTAATTTATTTTAATGGTTGACTTGATGTTCTTACACAGTGTTCAATGCTGATATAAAACAAGTACTTAGTAGTAAAAATGTTGGTCTTGGCAGCTTAAGTCACCGGTTACTAGTATTACTGTACCCAGGAGTGTGTATGCACTTTATAATTTAGCCTAATTTAATAGACGTTTTTGTAGAACTTTTTTAGATTTTCTGATGCTGTAAGTTTTACTTCTAAAATGTTAGTAAACAAAGCAGCAAGACAAAACTGCAACTATATTACAGGGATAGCGTGTGAGGTTGTTTTTCAATTGTTTAATTTAGCTTCATCATGTCTGGCTGTTTTAAATCACTGACAGTAATGCTAATTAACACATTTCTCTTTCAGACCTTTACTGGCCCATATGTGTATCATCTGCAGTCTGCCATTTCTGACGCTGAACTCCGAGCTCTGCTGCGCACTATTGGCTACGCTTGTGACCACGACTCACAGTTTTATTTGCAGGAGCACCCAGGTGGCACAAATCATCTCCGTCAGCTGGCGTTTGAGCTCTTCCTGGCCCAAGCAGAGTGTCGTCTTCTGGGAGAGGTAGTGGCTCTGGCCCGAGGTTCGGCCTCAGAGCTGGAGGCCCTGGAACTCCGCAGAGGTTGCAGAGATGACGCAGCGGGCTGTGCCGAGGCGCTCCGCAGACGTGACAGCCTCGGGGCAGATATGGCTCGGCTGTCAGTGCGGCCGTTGGATATAGAGAGGCCTCACGCCCACCACTTGAGGCGAGGTAGCCGGCCGTCTAAATCTGTGGATGTTACAGATGGGGCTGGTCACTGGCACCCAGCTGTTAGCAAGCCCGTGTTGAAGGCCTCACTGAGTCTGAGGAAAGAGCCTCTGTTTGTGGATGCAGAGGAGGATATGAAGGATGAGATCATCAGGCCCTGCACCTCAGCATCGCTCTTCTCTGTGGCCGCTCCACCTTGCTATAGCCCTGTTGCAGATTTTTTCCCAATTCAGTCACCTCCCCCGGCTGATGCTTACACCTCCTACCACCTATCCTCCCTGGATGAGATCGACTTGTACACAGAGAGGGGGGGCACTGGGACGGGAGGGAGGCAGATCCCCTCTCGACCTCCATCCAGAGAGCCTCGGGATGCAAGGGATGCGTGGTTGCTTAAAGCTCATGGTAGCGTGAAGTGTCAGGGCTGTGGGCTGGGCTGCTCCTCTATGGCGTCCTGCCAGAGGTGTGACATGATCCTCTGTGCT
Organism: Semicossyphus pulcher; assembly: GCF_022749685.1. Lineage (NCBI taxonomy): Eukaryota > Metazoa > Chordata > Actinopteri > Labriformes > Labridae > Semicossyphus > Semicossyphus pulcher. The sequence goes on from NW_027211637.1 coordinate 19,353,675, forward strand.
TCCTGTCACGATGTGGATCCCTCCCCTTGCTGCGGCCTCCAGGACTACCACCCCAAATCTCCCCGGCCCCTCGATGGATACATTCCTGTCAAGGAAAAGCTCTCCGTCTACTCTAACACTCACTCCCACTCCCATCTCCATCCGCACCCCCTCACACTGACCCACTCACACTCCCACCCCCACCCTCACCCCCAAATGGTGGAGAAACCCCTCATGTCCACTAAGCTTTTTCCAAGCAAGTCGGTCGCCTTGACAACGCCAAAGGGAGGCAGCAGTGAGCGGATAAGCTTGGGGGGATCGCGATGTGGGTTTTGCAACAAGCCAGGTGCATCACACACCTGTGTGAACTGCTCTAAGGTGTCATGTGACTCGTGCATGGGCTTGTACGCGAAGGATATGTGCACGCGAAAGAATCCCCAGCACAGCTTTGTCCCCAACCATCAGCTCAACTTCAAATCCGGCACCATATCTCACCTGGTGTACCGATAAATCTGGCAGACGGAATATTTTTTTCTCCCCTGTAGTCCCCTTTCTCAACCCGCTGCGTAGTCTTGCACTATTGCTTTAGCTCTGTTCCCGTTTAAACAGCTCATTCACTATCTTCCCCCGTTATCTGATGGTCTTTTGCTCTCTCTAACTATCTCTTGAACTTTGTACATTTTTCTCTGGCTGTCAGAAAGGCCCTGGAATGCACATGCCACAGAGAGCCATATCGTCTGCCCATCTCTCTGCCTTGTACAAGTTCAGGCCTTTTTATCTATTTCTTCTTCCTTTTACCTTGCTACCTGCTCTTGAGTAGTCACGTGATGTTGTAGCGCTTCCCAAATTCCTCAAATTTTGTCCCCCTCAAAAGGAAAACTGGAGAAAAGAGTTTAATTCCTTCTCATTTTGAATGAATTCCGTCCAAAAGAACATATATACATTGCCTCCTCAGCTAAAAATTCCTCTAGTATATGAAGAAAAATATATATATACAGTATATATGTATGCGTGTGTGTACGAGAGAGAGTGTGGATGTGAGTGTGTATGTGTAGAAAAGACCTCTGAGCTTGCATTGTGACAAAGGAGATCTTTTTAAACTTGAAGAATAGTAGGGAAAAGAAAAAAAACATACACTGGAAGTCAATAAGTCAATAGTATATATTTTTAATCTCTATTCTCTAGAACAATGTGAGACTGTTAAATGGGCATGAGGTCTGTCATGGGGATTTTTGGGGTATAAACTTATGACAGTGGGCGTGGGGTGGGAGATATCTCAAAGGGACATACTGAGACAATGGTCAGATGCCATATATTCTATTTAAAAGATTATGCCTTGTAAATTAACCCTCAATTGTTTCTGGTTCCATGGCTGAGGTTGAAATGCTGCTGTTGACTAAAGACAGTGAAGGAGTTTGGCTTTGACTTCTTTCTGGTTAAAAAAAAAAGCCTGTTGAGTTGTGTCAGTTCCAAGCCCCCCCTCCCCTCCCGCCATCCCCTTTCATTACACTCCTTAAGCCGCCATGGTCCATGATGTTGTTGTGCACCCTTACCAGATCATGTGGTTCCATGTCAGTCTCAGGTGGAGTCCCAGAAGTCTCACGTTGATCACACAAATCATGTGATTACCGCTCTTTGACGACGTGAGCTTATTGATTGGTTTTCGAAAGTGTATATTCTGACATGGTTTCTGTCTACCTCAAATGGCTTCAGCTTAAACACCCAGTTCAACATTGTGGTTTCAAAGTAGCCCTTAAAAGTCATTCTGTATTTATTACATTGTTATTCTCTTGCAACTTGTTGATAAACCAAGACAACAATCAGCTAATCTGGTCACCCTTTTAAAGTTAGCAGAGCTTGTTTATGACCTGAGCTTTGTCATCTGAAAATAAAATAGCACACGGCTTTCTATCTCTGGCTGTTTACAGTTTCTGTAAGTATAGGGACAGAAAAACAGGAACTCATGTAAATGGATTGGATGGATTGATATGTAAGTGGTCTCAAACATTTTCGTCCCCCCGGAGAAAATACTGAAACCACTTCTTATATGTTGCAGTGCCGTAAAACACAAGCCCCTTTTACATTGCCAGCTCAAGGTGGGATTGTAACGCCTCTGGTAGGAATGGTGGGGCGAAGTTGTTCCGCCTCTGAGGCGGCATCGGAGTTAGTAACAGAGGCATGACGGAGGCAAAACGGCGCCTGTGTAAACAGCAGAGCCGACAGGGCGGAACAGTGCTGTGTGTGTGTATGTGAAGTACGCGCTGTTACTTTACATCTCGCACACGCTTTGCTTCCGCTGCTTGGTTCAATGTAAAATGGCAAAGGCGGCGTTACTGTGCTGTGGTGGAACTGCAATGTATAAAGGTCTGCAGACTACTGGTTCAAAGTGACCAAAGGGTTTAATTGACAACTTTCTATTGAAGACTGAAATACATTAAACGTCTTAAATTTTGCAAATGCACTTCCTATATGCACTAAATTTTGAAGGGAATTATCTTGTTGTTGTATCCTCCCACACATAAATCAGTGATTGCCAATGTTCAGTCATTCTGGTTTGGTGGTGACTTATTGTTATTTGGTCTGTTATTTATCTCATTTAAAGACCATAACACCCTCTCTAAGGCCTTCGATACGGGGGTGATTCGGTGCATTAGGCTAGCATGAGTTTACTAAAGCAAGCCGGTGCCATTTTCTGTGGAAATTCCATCAAACTAATTTATTTGTGTGTAATGTTTAAATAAACTCTGCTAACATTTTAGGGTACCTTTCGTGATTAGGCTTTGATCCTCCACGCAAAAGGATAATTAATGCAGTTTATTGCAGTTGAAAGACACCAAGGGCTAATTTTAAATCACATTTCTGAAAAACGTCTTTAACTCTGGGTTATTTTGACAGGCCGTTAAGGCGACTATAGCCTTTCTGTTCTGCCAGGAATAACCTCTAAATGCCTTAAGCTCATTCAGCTGTCTTATCATAGAGTATTTTAGGTTAGCAGTGATGTCACTTATTGTCCTTTGCTTTACAAGCCTGTTGGTTAAACTTTAACATAGTTGTCCCAGGCTACATGAACTACGTGCATACAGCTTGTTTTGTGACAGCTAAGGAAGGCATTCAGAGTAATTAAAAAATATACACAAGTATGGATTTACCACCATACATGGCTACTAATATGAGGCATATGGAAACATGCGTTGTAACAGAATTATGCAGCAAGTCGACCTATACATACACTATGTGTCACAGGGGTCATGTCTGTAATAATAACTATGTTTTGCCTGGAAGTCAAACTACATATTTATATTTTGTTTGCTTAAAGTTATCATTGAAACACACCTGTTTTCTACCAGGGAGTGATCTCACACTTCAGTTCATTCCCGCCCGTTAAAACTGTGTTTTTATGTCTTTTATCATGTTAAACAACATAAAGAAGGGATGCTTTGATATCACTGGGATGTAGCTTTGAGAGACCTTTTAGTCAACATTATCTAACGTGGGTATCACAAAAGACTTGAGTGACCTTAGGGAAGGTGTGCAATTGTTTATTTTCTTTGAATGAAGCCTTTCTGATTACTTTGATTATTTATCCTAGAAATATTTTACATGCTCAAGTCTGTTCATCGCAAATCATACCAGCAACAAAGATGACTTTCAGAAGTATTGAGCCATGTTGCAAGAGTGATCATATTTGCCAAATGAAGAACAAATATCTTATTGGAGAAGAGATGAAATCTCGATGCTTGCCCTGATGTACAGTAAATGTAACATAAATCTGTGGTTCTGCTGAAGTTTAGCCTTGTGTTTGTAGATGTTGGCCTTTGACAAAGCTCGGAAAGGGAATCATCAACATAGATACCTACTCGCACACCATGGGATGTGGATTTGACTCTGATCAGTGGACTGATAATTTGTGTGGGTCACTACAAAGGGCTAAACAGTCTTCAGGGCTGCTGCTGAGTTTGTGGACACTGTTTTAATCTCTAAGTGAACAACTGACCTGTCATGGGTAAATATCTGATGTGAAGCTTACTTTACATGATTTCATCAACGAGTATCAATAACTGATGTTGGAAAAACAAAAGAGCTATTTTTATTTAGTGTCATGGAATACATTGAGCCATTTGAACATGATTGGTTTAACCCACATCAGACACACTCAAGTCATTGTGGAAGTCAATACTCCCTTTACCTCTTTGTGTGGTTATCTTACTGATGTAAACAGTGGTTGTGTAGTTAGGCAGCCCCGATTCCATTCCTTATTTCCCTAACCATTTCTTGGCATGCTCTGAACAAGGCCCAGACCCTTACCTCTTCTCCCTCCACCCCACATTGTACCCCCAACCACTGTCTCCCCTCCCTCCACCCCCCTCCACCTTGGCACTGAGGATCATTGCACAATGTCTATGTGAAGGGGTATGGACCTTACGATCAATATGTGGGCTTACATGGGGGTGGAAAGGGAAAATAGCCAAAATTGTTAATCGGTGAAAATATATATATATATTGAAACGTAAATGAGATTTTATAAAATAATTTAAAGAATAAAATTCTGGAAAAAAAAATCGGCCTCGAGTCTTTCGGTGATATTTAACTTTAACTGCCTGTTTGATACATTTTATCTATATGTGTTTTCAGTGAAAAAGTTGTGTGTATCTCTTCTAACTAACTCACTCATGACTTCTGTACAAGCATGTTTAGAGGATGCAGGCTGCCCAGTTCTGCATGGGTTGACTTTTTCCTTTACGACCAGCAGATGGCGATGAATACCCATGAATGGAAATACTGAGGCTGCATGACAAACACCAATCCTTAATTTAAATACTTGTTTTATAGCATCACTTTACTTGATTGAATCCCTCCCTCTTCTCTACATTAATACTAAATCAATATTTATTACTTTTAGAGCAATGTTAAGGCCGATGTTTCTGAATGTATCTGATACTAATATGGCCACTGAGACAAGGGCAACCACAGTGTAAACAAACACAAGGGCATGCCATGCACTCGCCCGTGGATGTCAAAAAAATAAACTTTCTATGCTCAACGAGGCAAAAAGAGTGAGTTTCAAGAAGATATATTACGTCTATAATAACATGACCTCGCTGCAATAAAACAAGGTAACCTGTGCTTTTAAAGAGAGGCTAGGATATTAAATACGTATTTCATGCTCAAATGCAATATAATGGCTGTTGCACACAGAAAGAGATACCCAAATGACCAAAGAGTTATTATCAACATACAGATTCTAAGCATCATTGAACAATCTCTGTGGGATGGGTTCGATTTCTCAGATGAGCAGGATTCAAATCACCACAAGGCAAACACTAAATACTGGTAACTTCCAGAGGTAATAGTGAGATCTTTGGTTGCTGCCTGTTCTCAATTTTAGTACGACTATCAGGAGGTTGAGTTCCCAAATGTAGAATAAGATTCCAAAAGCTCAGGTGGGAGTCCTTTTATAATAATAGCCCTACATGCCAAACTTCATTTAAATGTTGCCTCAGCTCCACCAAAAGAAGATCACCCTGGAATGGACACCTGCTCAGGATAAACTTGCAGATGCTTATTTTGGCTCACTTTGCTTTATCAAATCAGAACTGCAGTCTGGTGCTCATCACTTGAATAAACAAGCTTCCATATTCCATATTCCATATCCACAGAAGACCGATAGCAGAGATGGACATCAGTAGGACCTCTGCAGTGACTGAAATGCTGAGTGAGTGCCAGCCCTTACACCCTGCATCATCCTCTCCTGTGGGATGTGTCAGAATTGTGCAGACTTAAAGCCTTGACCAGCCTTGAGGGAGTCTCAAACATACTGAGTGAGGAACATTACAGTTCAGCAGGAGAGAACGATAATGACCGATAGCACACTGCTTAGCCTTTGAATAAATCCACCAACAGCAGAAGCATGAACACCATCTCAGTTAATGGTGTCATTGAAAAGATACTGCCAGATAAATACTTACAGCACTCACGGCTTTAAGATTACGGAAGATGTAAATGTATTTTCATGTTTTTTTCCCAACAGTAAAAAACACATTCAAAATGTATTTTACAGTGACTGCTGTCTACAGTTTGCTGTGTATCTGCCTCGATTTTAGCTCCATTTTCTCCATTTATTTTACATTTTTTACAGTGACATTAAACCACAACTGCTGAAGAAAATGCACCCAAGTTGAGGAATGTGCATCTAGAAATTCCACAAATTTCCACTCTTCCCTTCCCACAGCAGCCGATCATTTGCCAAGCAACGTAGGCACAGTTTATAACGAACTGCATTTAAAATCACGTCACTCCTAATCATGGCAGTAACATACACACTGCACTGTTATGTACTTATTTGTGTTCCACCCACATGCAGTGACACATTACCTAACAATGCACCTACACTATGTGTAATTCACACACCTGCACATACACATGCATTTGACAAGACACAAATCTTGCGTGAATGAGGTGATTGGCACCTGGAGAAGCAAGTGTTATATAAGGAAGCAAAGTCCCTGTGAGATGAGATTTAGACCACGTGTAGGTCCTTTGTTGCAGGATAATTACATGTCAGAGGAGAATTGTGATGGTTTCTCTCCTTATGTGTCAGTTGAAGGGCTTCTCTCTCACTGACTTTCCCCCTCTCTTGCGCTCTTCCTCTGCACACTATTTCTTATCTTGGTGGGTGATTCGCATACTCATTCATTAACTGCATACTCAACATTTCACTCAAGGTAAATTAATTACATGTCACTCTTTAATGAAAAAAGAAGTCTTATCTTATGCCCTCTATTAGAGTTTTTCAAAACAGGAAATGGTCAGGCCAATCAGGGGGCCGCCCTACAGTTTGCAATTCATGGCGCAGTCTGGAGAACGTTCAAGGAGACCACCATCTACGTCAATAATGACATCAGTGGTTTCACTGAGTTAGTGGTGGATTTAATTTGTGAAAAACAAATGTACTGATAACTGCTGTTAAATTTTTCAGCAGCCAGAAACAATGGATTCCCATCCAGGGTGCCAGAAACGCAAGCGCTGCGGCCGCCAACTCAGGGAGACATGGACTACTGTAAAGCAGCAGCCTTAAATATCAAAATAGCGTTAAAGAAGGCAAAAGGGGACTGGGGGAGAAAGTGAAACTATTCAACGAAATCAGAAAAATGCAACAATGAGTCACTTTGACAGATTACAAGACCCCCCCCTCCTGATGTCATCAGCTTTTATGCCTGCTTTAAGCCCATCGGATGCCAACAAGCCAAATCATCTGAAGCAGAGGTGAACCAGGCGCACCTTTTGCGCAACCTTTCTGACCATGATGTCAGGAGGCTTTCCAGTGTGTGAACACCAAGAAAGCAGAAAGGCCAGACATTATGTGGGTTCAGGTCCTCAAACAGTGGGCTGTCCAACCAGAGCCATTGTTCAGAAGTTTCCAAAAAAACAAATCAAGGTGCCTGAATGACTTTGGCACCTGTGTAGTGATAACGTGCTTTGAACACTACAAAGCACACTGTACTGTACTTAATTGCTACCATCTCAAGCTAACAAACGGAAAAGGAGATAGCACATATCCATACCACCCAATCTCACCTGGACAAGAAAAGGGAGCTATGTGAGATTGCTGTTCAGTATTGACTAACATAGTTCCCTTCAGACGCTGCAGAAAGGTCAAGGACCGGGGTAAAACACTTACCTGCGCAAATGGATTCTTGACTTCCTGGTGAGCGGATACCAGGTGGTGAGGGTGTGTGGTATCCGCCCTCATCCTTAACACAAGAGCACCCCAGGGCTACGTTTTGAGCCCCCTGCTGTACTCCCTGTACACACACGATTGTGTAATCAATTTTGGCCCCAACACCATCATCAAGTGTGGTGGGCCTGACCAGCTAGTGTCAGGACAACAACCTACAACTGAACATCACTGCCTTTTATCATGTAGTTAACTGGCTGAAGCACCCTTAGGAGAAATCTCATTATATAATACGAACGGCGAATAAGTTTGCTAAAGTAAGATGATGGTGGATTATTTGACACTTTACCACCTGCTAGAGTTGTTCTAAAGATATGGGCTGACATTCAACTGTTTCATGTCTCCATGGCACCCACATACAACCTTGACAGTTCTGCTAGAAGCAGCTAATTGCTTTATGTTGCCATAAAAGTATTTCAATTTCTTGATTCGAGTCTAAAGTCTAAACCAGAGCAAATAAAGCTCACATGTGTCCACGCATTTTACATCTGGTACTTTTGATTTACAGGGCACAACAACTCAGTGGACTTTCCATCAAAGTAAATGGAGACAGAAAAACATTCTCAAAAAACTAAAGGACTTGTGGGGGGATGCATTAGTTGTTGCCTAGTCACAAGAAATACAAACACTCAACTGTTTAGTTGCTTAGGTGAACTATTGAACAGCAAGAGAAAAAAAAGAAAAGTCCACACTGCTTTTGAAAAGAAACAATTCTCAGCACATCTCAGGTACTCAAGAAGGCCATTCAGCCACTAAAGGCAGGTTCGTCAGACTTTGAATTGACCCTCAGTACAACAAGGAGACCAATGGCATGTGACCTGCGTGGCTCAAAGCTTCTAAGCATGTCTACCACTGGAGAGAGAAAAGCCATTCAGTGCAGTATAAACAAGAAAAGAAGTCAAATCTTCAGTGTACTGGAAGCAGTGATTTGAGGGCAGGTCGGTTTTCTTTTATAGTTCCTGTAAACACTCTCCCTCAATGGACACGCCATCAATAGCCCATTCTGCAGGTAATAAACGCATTTACAAGCGTCTTCAGGTCTGGTTCCTCAATTCATCTGTTTTGTTTTTTCAAAAATGAAGCTACATTTCCAGTGTTAAACTTGACACAAGAAATGAGGCTTTCCAAAATGTATTTGATCTGAATAGGTGCTAAATCATCAAGCTCCTTTTTTCTGTAAAGATTGCATGTCGTACAAGTTGCAGAGAAGTTAATTGAGGACTATGTCAGAGAAGGCTGACTCTTGACATCAATCACTTTATGGAAGAAATCCCTGATAACGCGGTTAATAAGGAAATCAAGTTACTTTGAACCATGCAAATGTTGTAATCAAAGTCGCTTTTAGTTCATTTCTTCTAGTAGCTGGACTCACTCTGCTTTTTCTAGCCGGTAGTGTCCTTTTCCGAAGTGCAAAGGAAACTGGAGTGAGGTCTGACTGACTGGCCCTAGACATTCCTTCTTATCAGCTTCTCCCTTCAAATAAAGCACTCATACTAATTCTATTAACTCTGTGTGCATATATGTGTGTGCATGTCAGTGTGAGGGAGAGCACACACACTAAAAAACGTAATTACGTAACATACATGTTATATAATAAAACTATATGTTCCTGTCAATCTTAAAATGAAAATGGAAGTTAGCTCAAATTATAAATACAACTGGATCTTATATAATTTGATTCATGTCACCCAAGTGTATGAGAATGAACTGTGACTGCTATGTAAAAACTATGTAAACCACACATCTGGTGCACAGTGGAGAGACAGAAAAAGCAAATATAAGACTCAAGTCAATTTAATCCCAATCCTTTCCATTGTATACCTGCATTCTGTGGCAGTCATTTTGTAATTAAAGTTATTCATGAAGTATAATACATAAAGAGACATTTGAAGTAGCGTATAAAAAATACTAAACGAGTAGTTCCAGTAATGCAAGTGATGATGACTGTTGAACTTTGCTGCTTGTTGTGCCATTCGGTTGGCTGTTTTTTAGTCTACAGTAGCTGTTTTCTTTCAAATACATGCAGTAATGTTTGTGTGTTCTGGTATGTTAAAGCTAAAAACCTGATAAAAGACCTATTTCCTTTTTTATCACAAAAGAACAACGGAGAGTGCATGACGTTGGTGCTGACAGCACACGGCTAATTCCAGCAATGAGAATGCTAACTGCTAACATGGTGGAGGACACCGAGATGCCAAACATGGAGGATAGTGAGGATGTAGAAGAAGAGGACTGTCCGTGTCCGAACAAGCTGCACTATTACTGTAAGTAACCTTCCTGAGCTGAAAGTAAGCTAATTGTCTTGTGTGCTGTGTGCCTTGGCGTAACGTTAGCTACAGCTGGCAGGCAGCTGCTAGCTAGCTAGAGCTGAGTAATGTGGTTTCCATAGTCTTGAGGAATTAGCTTTAGTGAGTGATTTTTGCTCACAGCTGAACATGAATACAAAATAGCTTTTTGTTGTAAATTGTTAGGAGTGTATTTGTTTGTGTCGTTGTATCCTTTTTGTATGCATTTAATAGTTAATACTTAATTTACGGAATGCTTTCGTTTTACATTTATTTTCATGCATTTCAGCTCTATACCCTGTAAAATCGGCTCTTGTCTCACTGTAGAAACATTATGTGTTATTGGTTGTTTGTCCAAAATCATTAGCACCTGCTATAAACAACATATCCCCTTCTTGGCTAACACTAGCACTAATTGCTGTTGCCACAATTGGGTTGGCACAGATTTTTCCCTGATTACATTAAAATGTATTGAACCAAATTAGTTGACTATAGTGGTTGTTTCTTTCAGTAGTTTATTCTTGTCCATAGTTCTTATGTTTAATAAAGAATAAACTGGGTGAGGTTTAAAGATTAGGCTATTCCTTATGTACCCAATCTGTGTAAAGTGGCTGTAAAGTGGCTCTTAATTGTGAAGCAGCGTGGATTGTGAAGTGCTCTTCTGTGACCATGAGAGAGAATTTGTTATCAGTCTCTCTCTGAGGTGTCTTTGTGGCTGCTGAAAATGTGGTCTGGAACAGAAGTGTGATTTTCTCAATGTTTAGTCATATTCTAGTAAAAACACTTAGATAAACTCTTCCTTTATCACAAACTCTTAATGTTAACGGTTGAGTCACGTCTCGTCTGTAATAAAGCCCCAGACCTTCCCTTCAGACGCTGTGACTGCATGCTTTATGATTTAATGTGGCAGTGCACCTTGTGCTCAATATTTTCCCCATGTCCCTATTGTCCTCTTTTCCCATGGAGCTCGCCCATTAGCTGCTTGTGGAAACTTGGACTGAATCCAAAACTCTGTTAGTGTAAGTGGCTGCATTTTGTCACCTGTCTGGCTCAGCAAGGACGACTGAGGCATCATCACTTAAAACAACATTTATTAGACCCTCTTTCTCTCTTTGCCCCCCAATAGTCCAATGACGTTCTCTCTCTCAGATGAGGGAATGGATTTACTACATCTAAGTACTACAACCAAAGTTACAACCTTGACTCCAAAAAAGAGGGGGTGCTGTGATGAAACCCTGTCTGTGGCGACCTTTGTGCAAAAAATTACAAGCGGCGCTCCCAGTTAGTGACGCGTTTTCCATCACCCAGCAGTGGTTGGTCTGCCAGAGACGGTAGGCAGAGCTAAGTGGCTGCTTTTCCAATCTCTGCAAGTGTTGCGAGTAAACAGTAATCTACTATGGCTGAACAAACAAAGAAAAGATCAACGACTACAGATACAACTTCAAAAATAAGTGAAAATCCAAAGAAAAAGAAACAAATTCGACGCTCAGATGAAGGCAAACAGTCTAAAAAGGAAAGCCACCGTCAGGGAGGAAAATCAAGAGTTACAACTGGAGCCAACCGTGGACGTCACACATGCAACACTGTCTGGATATCTGGAAGTGTGCTCCCGCAATTACCGTTTATCACCACAGGCGCAGCCAAAGAGAACAAAACTGAGATCTTCGAGATTACAACTTTAACTTGATAGGGAGCTAACTTGTCAATTTATTTTCGAAAAAAGTTTTTAGGCCCCTAAAACTTTGACAGACATGCAAACCCCAACTTAAACCCTCTAATTGCTATTGTTGATCTGAAAAAGCACTCTGAACATCATCGTTAGACAGCTTGTTTTTCTATAGAGTAACCCATGGGGATGTTGTTGCAAGTTGCTAATCTCATACTTGTGAACCTTTTTGATTTCATGTTTCTATCTGAAAATTGTACAAAGAGACTTGAGGTGTCGTTGCTGTCTGGAAAAACCCTTAAAGTTACATTAAGTGGTATTTGATGGAGAGGCAAAGTTACAGCATGTATACACTGATTGAAACTAAATGCTTGGATTGTGTAGTATCTACAGTAGATGCATTAAACAGTTAATATATAACCAACAAATAACAATATTCTTCTTTAATCTGATAAATGAAGGTTTTATTTTGCAGGTGCAGCTTCAGGCCCTTGAAGAACAAAGGAAGCGACAGATTGGTTTGGCAGACGTCATACACAGTCTGGTGACCTTCTCTTTTCTCTGTGAACCTTTCCTGATGCTATTTATTTTAAACAACATTACTTTCTTTAGTTTTGGGTTTTTTTTGTTTATCCAAGCTGATTGGCTGGTGACCAAAAGACGTAATAAATATTGTATCATGCTCAGCCAGGCATTTCATTGACCTTTGACCTGCCCTGCCCTCTTCCCCTCACCCACATCATGTGTTGCGACAAGGTCGTGTATTGACCTGTTCTGGAAAAACTACTCACGATTCATTTGTTTATCAATTTGAGACAGAGGGTCAAAGAATCAATGATCTAATAATATAAGACTTACTCACACACTGTTCGACTCACACTTTGACTCTTCAAATGACTCACACCCAGGAATCCTGGGAAAATTAGGAAAATATTGAGGTGAGAGTTTGGTCCACCTGAAAACAACCAGCCCCATTTCAAAGACCGTTTATTCAAAGCTCCTCGGCGCTTATAAGTCATGGGGTCTTGAAATGCGTCTGTTGTAACAGTTATTAACGTAAGCTTTTGTTTAACAAAGCTCTATTAGCAAAGAATGACCAAAAAAGTATTTAATCATTTTCCAACCCTCTTCAAAGTGTGCCCTTGGCTTTTGTAAATTGCATTATAATGCATATAATAACATTCAAAGGGTTTAAACGTTTTTGTTTTTACCTCTATGTCTGTTACATGTTTTTACGTCGTTGTGTTTGAAAAAGAGCTCATTTTTAAATAAGAAAAAACGCCTTAAGACAGAAGAGGCATTGAAGCAGAATATCATCATTGTTTACAGAGTATATTCAAATCTGTTACAGATCCAGACTTTGTTGCTAAAACTAAATAAGAATTAAAATACAAATAAGAATAACATTATCATCATTAAAGTTGTGATTTCGTAGATCTCAGTTTCGTTCTATTTGGCGGCGCCTATGATGATAAACGGTAATTGCGGGAGCACACGTCCCAGATATCCAGACAGTGTTGCATGTGTAACCTCCACGGTCCGCTCTGGTTGTAACTCTTGATTTTCCTCGCTGACGGTTGCTTTCCTTTTTCGACTGTTTGCCTTCATCTGAGCGTCAAGTTTGTTTCTTCTTGGATTTTCACTTATTCTTGAAGTTGTATCTGTAGTCATCGATCCTTTTTTTGTTTGTTCAGCCATAGTAGATTACTGTTTACTCGCAACACTTGCAGAGACAGGATTTTCTGCTCACTCTGCTGCATAATGAGAAGACCATCAGCATTTCCTCATGTTTTTCTTCACTCTATGTAACCAGATGATTTCCATGTTTACTGTAAACTGCTGTGATTCGTGTCCTCGTGCATCAGGAGGAGTTAGAGCTGCCTGTGACATTGTTTGGTAAAAATCTGTTTAAAAGTAAAAGCGATGCCTGTTAAAAATAAGAGGAACAAACAGTAAAAAGACATGCTTTAAAGACATAAAAGATGCACACATGCAAACACACAGAAACCAGCTCGGCGGTCTCGATCATTCTTGCTGACAAATTGATCTCCCTGTCTGCTTGATTGGCTGTTTGATCAGCCCATCACTGTTGATTTACTTCAGCACCGCACAGCTCTCTCTGAGGCCGCCTTTTAAAGGCACCAATCTGATGGAAGAGAGGAGCCAAAACACTTGTGTTGGTTTAGTTTCAGAAGCATTTGATGACAGAGAAGAAAAAACATGTAGCGCTGGAATAATTAAACCTCTTTCTGCTTTTTTGTTTGTGAGAATATACAGTATATTTAATGTATATAGTGTTGGTGACAGGAAGATTTATACCTCCATAAATCTTGTTCCCTTCACCCTGGTCCTGAGACGAGGAGGGAATTTGCATCCATGTATCATACATAATGAAAAAAGTCATGGAGCGCACAGGACATAGCATGTGGCGCCATGTGAGCCGTAGTTCTAGAAGGGAAATGGCCGAACGTTTGCAATGACTGTAGCATAAACACATTCAGTTGGGTGTCTTCTAAACTTCCCGCAGTGGCACAGGCAGGAAAGCGGTTGAAATCATACGAACACACGCTGATTGTAAAAAGCAGACGTGTTTTGTAATTGGTTATGTAACATGTGCATTATGTAAGCACTAAGGGAGAGTATGCTTTCTATATGTTGGTCTCCCTCCGAGGAAACATCTGAGTGGAATGCCTCGCAGTGTTAAAGGATCTGTGTGTGTGAGCACAAGAGCGAGTGCGTGTTTATGTGTCCCCCGCATGTGTACGTGTTTATGAGAGTTGGGTTCGGGGTCGCATGACGGGTGAGGAGCCATCGGGGAGACACTTGCTGATTAAATGAAATGATGACAAGTGATGAGACGGCTAAGGGGCAGTGATGCAACAGAGGGGAAATGGGATTTTGTGGAATATGCTGGAGAATGAGAGGGGATGTGAGAGAGACACTGGCACGGGGAGGAGATGGAGATCAATGGATGGACGTGAGCAGAGGAGCTAAGGGGGGCTGAGTGAGCCACAGAAACGGAGCCGGCAACGGAAGAGCGAGACGAGGAATGACAGCGGAGGAGGGAGAGGCGGGGAGTGGAGGAGATAGGGAGAGTGAGTGAGAGATTGAGGGTAGGCGGGGAACGGCGTGGTGAGACGAGAAGAAAGGAAGGACGGGGGAGAGATAGTGGTTATTGTAATGACACAGTTGGCGTCGCAGGGCTGAGTCGTGGAGCGTGGAAAAGATAAACAATAGTTAACATTATGAGCAGTCAATAATTTCAACTGTTTGACCCAAATGCTGATTTCTACTTGTGACTTTAATTGAGTTGAATTTTGAACTGTAAATGTATGTAAATGAATTTTAAATGTCTGATATCACTCAATTGGAAGACTGATGATCTCAGTGGACGCAGGATGTGTTACGTGTGCAGCACAGCTTCTGAATTTCTTCATAATTGGTTCCTGCTTTGGAACATATGAGTGATTACAGCTCCAGAAAATCATAAGAGAGTACTCCAAATGTTCCAAAGATCACCAGCTCTCTCTACATGGCCAGCCCAATCCAGATCTGAACCCCTTTGAAAACCTCCTGAATGTGATCAAGAGCAAGAGAGCTGCTTGAAGAGTGGCCTAACGTCGCCCAACAGCAATGTGAGAGGCTGGTGGAGAGCATGCTGCAAGAAAGCTGGAATTAAAAACCAGGTTATCCCACCAAATATAGATTTCTAAACTCTTATTAGTTTAAACATTAGTTTTCTGTTGTTTAAACATGAACATGAACTTGTTTTTTGAACTGTAACATGCAGAGTCTCATGCCAGAGAAATTGTGGAGGGACTGATTAGTATGAAGATGATGTGAAACACACTATATGGCCAAGCAAATGACCAGATCTTAAAGGAACAATTGGCCCCTGTAAAAAGCCACTGTCAGTCAAAGCTGGTGTCCTCTGTAATCGATAGAAGCAATAATATTTGAAATTGGCGCCATAGCTGTGGAGGAAGTTGTACAAACAGCTCGTAGTTTCACCTATTTTACATTCCTACAACACCCAGCGTGCATTGTGCCTCTCCCTCTGGAAGGAGCGGCCCAGCGAGAGACGCTGGAGTGAAATACAACCGCTTCACTGCCGGCAGTGGCTCAGAGCGGTGCAGAATCCAAAAAACGACGAGAATATATTTAATATATATAAAAAATCTTCGGGTCTGCAGTCTACGTTTCAAACCTGATGTTTTTGAATGGGACGTGACATCGGAGGCGGGCGTCCTAGATTGAGGAAGTGTAGTTTAGCGAGCTCTCTTATGTAGTCTGGCGGAGGTTTTCCAGGGCCCGTTGGAGAAGCGGATAGCGTCCTCCAAAGGCACAGAGCCAAACTGCATCCTACCATAATGGCATTAGCTCCCATCAATAGCATGATAGGACTGAGGTTGAAAATCCCTCTAACCCAACTAAACTCTTCTTGGAGTTTTTAGAGCACCATCTGGAAAACAGAGCATAAGGGGAAATCATTTCTATAACTCCAATAGAGCAGCAGAGACCTGGAGAACACCTCACGTTTTTTTCCTTTAACCTTTCAACCAATATAGTTCTTGTCATAATAAGTTATAGTTATAATAAGAAAGAATCTTTCAAATATAAACGCCTGTGACACAACAGATGAATATTTCCATACTTTGATAAACGCAGATGGTTTGCAGCTGTCCTGATGAGCTGAATGAAAATTAGAGATGACAGATGGTCTTCAATGTTACTTGCGTACATTCTACATTGTTAACTTTGAACGCATTACCACGACACTGTCAACATTTCACTCCGTGCCTTGCCTAACTCGTTTTAATTGACTGATCCCTCTGAGAAAAGGCCAAACAGCTGCTGCAAGTGCAAAAAAAATATGCTCAGGCAATCACCTCCTTCCTAATGTAAGTCTTGTTACACGATAATTTCATCCTAATCTTTTCCTCTCTCCCAGCTGGTCTTGCTCTCTCTCTTTTCTCTGCACAGGGTCTGGCAGAGTAAAAGGAAGAAGTTACGTGAACCTGTCTCAAAGGAGCGGCTGTAATTGATGACCCTGGCACCCTGTGCATTGTGGCTGTCAGTGAGCAGCCACGGTGCTTAGGTGCTTGGTGGAACAGGCCTGTATTACTTCAGCGGAAAGCTTCATTATTCAGCTCAGAAGCAGTGTTGTGTGACTGCTGGTCATGCTCAGCGAGAGCACTGCAGGTGAGTTTAGTTTAATAAGGTGCAGGACTCTTTCTTGACAGCTTACAGGTTATTAGGAGGTAGACGGCAGCGCAGGGCATTTCTTAAAGGTATACTGTTACATATTCAAAGAGAGAGAGAGAAAGGGTGTGCAGTTGATCTTTTGTTACAGCATGAAATGCTCAGGTGTTACCAATAACATCAACAATGGCTCTGTTTTAATTAAGCACCCCAATAAGTCACAACCAATGACTGTATATAAAGATGGACGACGCGTCTCCATCTACTCTTATAGTAGAAAAGTGAAGCCAAAATAGCCTCCGAGTCGGGCGCTGACAACTTGCGCTGGTGACGCTTTTTGGAGACAGAGCTGCACAGTAGAGGTGGAGCCGTCGTAGCCACTTTCGCTTACCAAACACACAGTTAAATTACTGGCAAAGATCCCATACGTCTGCGTGTTTAACAGCAGAACAGCTTCTTGTGTTGGTCTGAAGCAGACGGTCACAGATATGTAAGCATGAATGACTATAGTGATTGTATTACTTACATCTCCTCTCGCTACTCTGCTAATCAGGAACAGATCGGCTGCAGGAGCCGTATTTGTCAACAGAGCTGTCAATCATTTTTACAGCTTCAAATAACTAATTAAAAATAAACTTGTCAGAAAAATTAACACTTGGACGTAAATCAGCATGATAAGAATTAACTATAATGACAGAAACCATGTTTGAGAAACATTTATTTTGGTTTTATCGTTTGACTCATGTCCCATCTGTTAACATTGAGGCTTTATGACCTATACTGCAGCCAGCCAGCAGGGGGCGCTCAAAGTGTTTTGGCTTCACTTTTAGAGAGCTGTCATGTCGTCCGTCTTTTTATACAGTCGACACGACTGAACCTTTTTATTCTTGCTTTTATACATGTTCAATAGTTATCTACTGCCTGTGACATCAGCACCCCTTATAAATTAGGGTTAAAGTAAGACCATTCTTATCTCACAGGTTATGTTTACAGTCATTGTGTGCATCCACGAGGTCTTATAAACATTTTAAATGTTTTTCTTTCCTCTAAAAACGTTTGCACAGCCACTTTATTTAAATATTTTATGTCATGCAGTGTTTATATCTAATTGGTAGCTTGCGGTCTTCTTCTTGAAAACATTTTAACCTTTTTTTTTATTACTTCTTCTGTTTACCTGTGAGTTTTATTACTTGTTTTATGCTCATGGCTTTACCCTGTAGCACTCTGAGATTTGCTTTAAATGCATTATAAATAAAATGTATAAGTATTCCTGTGTTATGTAAGGAAAAGAGGTGTGTTGTGTACACAGCACCAGCGTCACACACACACACACACACAGCGCTGTCCATTCCTGCCGACATTAATAAACACTATAATTCAGCTCTGTTTTTTTTGTCCATCACACCTATAATAATAATAATAATAATATTTAAATTCTCACACTGGGGCAGCGATATAGTGTCTTTTTCTGGTTCCAACTTTTTGGGGCGGAGCTATTGCGATGTCTCTGTAAAACATTGTTTTGGCTAATTGCAAGGCTCCTTTTTGCGTCACCACTACCAACCCAGTCATAACAATAGCATGAACATGGTGACCAGAAATGTGTACTTGGGTGTGTCTTAGTGCCTTGCAGAAAACACACACGATGGAGACCGCCTTAAAAACATTGCTCCAGAGTGCGTCTGTTAGTGAAGCTAAAATCTGCAGGCTACCGACTTCCTTGGTGACTAAATGGGACAATGACCAAAGTTCCTCAAGAACACAAGCAGAGACTTAATTAAGGCCTACAAACAAACTAAATTAAAGAAAGCCTTTTGAAACCAACATGCTACTTTTTCAGCTTTTCCAGCCTTCAACAATTCTGAAAATTTCTTCATAATGCATTAATAATCTTTAACCCCCTACGCTGGCTCCCTTTAATTGCATTGTGCTCCACAGGCTTCTCTTATCCATGCCCTTCCTTCTCCTCCACGTGTAATCTACCATCGCTTCATGTCTCCAGTGTGTTCGAGAAGCCAAGATGAACGTGTGGACGGACGAGTCCGCTGAACAGTAAGAAAATGTCAAGATAAGCTATAGCTTGATGAGTGAGTAGAGAGATTAGGAGCAGAAATGAGTCCACCTCCGGGCTGGATGTATGGCCGCCTGGGGCACAAACTATATCTCTGTATGGGAGATAAGCTGCAGGCCGCGTGACAGCTGGAAGCCTTATCGGTCCACTATCGAATGATAATGAGAGGATAGTTTCTCCAGACTACAAAGACAGGCATATGGCATCCATGTGTTTTTGGAGAAAGTTCAGTCCGCCTGCTTTTATCATTTTGTCTTTGCGTCGAACGATTTTAACTTCATCTGGTGTTGAGAGAACTTCTTGATGTGCCACGCTACTCCTCAGGACTTAGAAATGAGGCTAAATGAAAGATGTGGCGATGAATGTAAATTGGACATTGAGGAATATAAAGACGTAAATAGTGCAGCCAATAAGAGCTAATGTCCTTCGCATGCCTTGCTTGTGTGGTTTGAATCATCTTTAAGGTGATGAATAGAAAGGACGTCCTTAACATGATGTGACATGCTGACTGAAATACAGGCCTGACTTTCTGAGATCTTTGAGAATCTAAGGTTCCTGTTTTCTTTGAACACTTTGGTAATCTCTGATTTACAAGGTTAGGACAAGTCGATGAGTTATGTACCCAAGTTAAGTATGTTGCATATGTCGTGTTACACAGGAAAGGTTAAAGACTTTTTGGTTTACACAAGAGACAAGGACACGAGTTTCCTGGGCGATTGCCTTGTGTTTGCTCGGAGCATCCATTCACCCCATCCTCCTCCCAAGGTGAGCTTTACCACTCTTTTTACTACGTCACCTGACTTCCTTATGTGATCATGTCATTAAGGCTTGTCTATTTGATCTATTGCCTAATCTTTCACTCCTTAATTCTAAATGCCTTATCTATTTTCTACCCTTCTTGCAGCTGCATCACGTGTATCAAAGGACATACACGGCTGTCTACATCCTATTAAGACCAACAGTTGTGTCAGCAGACGTGATCCCTCACCAGCTTCTGACCCGCAGACACTGAAAAGGTACGTACTCTATGAGGCACACTAATGCTCACCCCGGTGACATGTGTTCAGAGGGGCAAAACACTGTGGAAGTGAAAGTTTGACACAAAATGACATCATTCTGTCCAAAGAGCTTTACAATTCACCTGTCAATCATCCATTTACATTCAGGCTGCAGCTACCACTATTGTGATAGTTGACAAGTCATCAATAATTGAAACGATTAGTCGTCTAATTGGATAATTAATCGCACAATTACTAAGTGGCTCTTATTTAGCTATCAGCTTTTAAATGTAGATGGAGGTTCTTTGAAGTCTGTGCTAACTAACAGAGACAATAAATATGAGTTCTTCATTAAAAAATATGTGTTTTTTAAAACCTTGCTTCTGATTTGGCTCCTACAGATAGAAAAGATAAAGAAAAGCAGGAAGAAAAAGGGACGAGAAGGAGACAAAAAGATGAAGTGTTTAAAGTGAGAGAACTTTAGGTTAGGTTGAATGTCACAGTTGATATTTAAGAGAGAGATGCGTCAGGTTCTTTCCAGAGCACTGCAGTGTTATGTTAATGTTAAAAGCCAATACAGCTCCATCTACAGATGGCTAACGTTAGCTAGCTGAGAAGCTAATTGTATTATCTGGGCATCATCCAAGAGTCCAAGGTCCGCTTTACTCATCTTGCAAGCACTCCTTTCCTGTGGAGCATGATGGTGTTGCACCGGCAGCCGCCATTTTGCTATGTTTTGTTTACATGTGGTTCTTGGCCGCTGTTTTGCATGCAACTCTCGGCAGAGATAGTAAGGATGCGAGATGGCTCAGCTCTGGAAAGCGATATTATGTCCACTCACAGCATAAAAAACATGCGTGACGGCGTAACCAATAATTATTTACAATTAAATTGGCTGGCAAGCAGTTTTGTCGCCGATTTGTTGAATAGTTGCACCCCAATTTACATAAACCAATCATGGCAGCAAGACACCATAAAGGCTCTGGACTTGGGAGCTTTTGACGTTCAGTATTTTGCTCAATGACGGACATGCAGACAGGAGGAGCTGGGGATCAAACTGCTAACCTTGATCAAAGGACTATTGCAGCTTTCATTCACACCTAATCTGTACAGATTTATACGCAGCTGCTGACATACACTTCAGTCAGTACTGAAGGTCAGTGGAGGCGTCATAGAGTCAGACTGATCACCAACTAGACAATCGTGATACAGAACATTGATAAAGTTACGTATGTGTCCTGCTGTGCTGTAAAACGTCACAAAACAAATATAATCAAAAAGAGGAAGTGACTCATAACCTGCATACTCGGATGCATGGAGACATCCTTGGTAAAAGTAGGGCATTTAGGATTTCAGTGATACTGTGTGTACGGAAACAACAGGGGTGCTGGGATTGTAGGGGTGAAATTAGATGGGGAGTAAAATAGAGGGACAGAGTGGGAGACATATGGTGTTGTCACAGTAACAGAAGGGACGGGGAAGTGCTGTAACATGCGGGTGTGAGGAAAGATGCAGGCTCAGCAGTGGACTTCGCATACACACACACCTACATAATTTTATTAGCTAATAAATTCATACAGGACAAAATATGCTTCAACTGATTTCACGCCCTTTTAATCAAGTGAAAAATTGGTTGCACTAACGCCTCAACTGTGCTCTGTTGAGATACAGAGGCAGCTTCTTACTGATGATGTACACATACAGAAGATAATTGGTAGCTGGAGCACTGGTAGCTTAAATGTTTTATGCACGGTAAACTGAGAGGAGCAGCTCCTCTGGGGAGTGCGGAGAGAGGGAGACATGAGGCAAAGACAGGTGCATTCTGCAGCTCCAAATATCAAGGCAAAATGTTCACGACTTTGCAGACTCATAACTTAAACAGCTGCATCCATCCATTATCTATAAAGCATATCCTGTTCAGGGTCGCGGGAGGGCTGGAGCTAATCCCAGCTGTCATTGGGCGAGAGGCGGGATACAAGCAGGACTGATCGGCGGCCAATCACAGGCCTGACGCATAGAGACGGACGCTCACATTCACGCCTACAGGCAATTTAAAGTCACCTATTAACCAAACGATCATGTCTTTTGACTGTGGGAGGAAGCTGGAGTACCTGGAGGGAACCCACGCATGCACAGGGAGAACATGCAAACTCCAGAAAGACTCACATTCCTGGAACACTGCGTTCGTCCTTTGTTGAAAACATGTGGACATAAAAACAAGTACAACAAACACAGCAGTCGTCAGAAAGAGCCCGACACTGTCAGACTTTGACCACTAGTCTAGACTTTATGGAGAATATGTGGCCCACCTCAAAGGTAATAGGACATAACGCACAAGTCTGGTTATTACAAAGGACTGATGCAGGAAACAGGTCACAGATGTTGAGGAAACAGCTTTTAATTGTTTCAAGATCGCTATGGAGCTTTTCGATCTGTGTGTCCAAAAGCCCAGAGGATGTTGTAATCTCCTCTCAAGTTGTCGCTGTGTTTTTAATGTTGTAGAAGCTGCAGAGCTGGTGGAACATCTCTGCAATGATGTCACTACCAGGAAGTAAGTGAAAACACCTCATATCAGCTGACAGATGGGCAGCCTCCTGTGCACTGCTACGTTGCTGCAGCCATGATGGGACCTGCAGCTGCCATTTTATGAAACATTCATCGGCCCGGGCCTCACTTTCTCTGCTCCTTTGGAGGAAATTACCAAGAGGCAGAGTGCTTTTCACCTGTGCCATTATCCCGGAGGGATCAGACCGACCCCTGAGACCTTCCCACGTGAGAACCTCAATCCCAGATTGAATGGGAATCCACACGCTACAGCACACGCCACCAAAAGAGTGCGAGCCCAATCAATCCTTTGGCTTGAAAGCTAGCAGATATTCACTCACCTGAAACGACACTTTTTTATTACTTTCGTAGAAAGGCCTGGCTCTTCATAAGCCTAGCTGGCGCAGAAGAGCTGCTGGAAATCAGATGCCATCATTTGAAAATCTGCCACGAGTTCCTGGAGAGTAGAGAGTTTCTGGACACCTTCATGGACGCAGCTTCTCGAACAAATAGGAGCTTAAATTTCAGCAAAGGCCCCAAAAAAAGTCTGTTTGAGGTGGTTGAACAACACTACAAAAAGATTGGAAATCATTGCTTGTCAGTCAGTTTGATATTCAGCGTTGGTATCTTTAACCATTAAAATGAAGCCATTATGTAACCCCGGCAGCAATTTACTTGTGTCATGCTGAATGGCATTGACTAATGACATATTTTGTTGTTTATATTATACGAAATGGACGACATTCCATCATGCAAGTAGGCTGCTTTCTCAAATAGAGCTAAATTGCCTTCACCCTAGCATGAGGAGCAACAGCTCCGTGACCGACGCCTGATTGCTGAGTCCTGATTGTTTGAATACCTGGCAACATAGGTGCAATATGTTCTGCTGGTTTGCCTCCGTATTAAATATTCAGTGCAAAATAACTGCTCAGTCTTTCAATGCCAGCTGTGTAATCAGGAGGGCACATGGATTTTGCTCCACCGCATTGTAAAACTGCATGTAGCAGATGCATTAACAGCAACTGTGCTGCAAAAGGACAGGCGCTGTTCAGGGGTGAGTACAGGCAGTGAATGAAGGACCCAATTTCAGACAGAGGCAGCAACTGGATGTCCTCGGTGATTAATGGAGGAAATTAGCAGAAGGAAGGCAGAGGCAGACAGGTAACAGATAGGGAGGCAGACAAGTTCAGGTTAAGGGTCAGGTGACTGAAGCCTGAAGTAAAATTAAAGGCAAGACAGCGACATAACATCAGTGAACTTTCTCTTTCTCTTTCCTTCGCTTGAACTCTTTTTATTGCTTCTTCTTCATCTTTTTCGCTCTCAACGGTGCCTCATAATGACTAGTTAAAAAGATGATTTTATTTAAGAGAGCTGCTTTGTACTCTTGTCTGACTATAAGGAGACGAGGCCAAGTTGCAGCAGCTCTCTGTCAGAGCCCGTTGTTGCCCTGGACCTTGTTGCATTTAAAACCAGTGGACTGATAAAGGACAACATGGACAGCAGGTTAAATCAAACTGACATTTGATCTCAGTTATATACGACAACTTAACTGGGCCATATAGGTTATAAATAGGAAACAAATACAGAGCTAGTGGAGGGGGTGAACACTCAGCATGTGAGATGTAAATTTGAGACTTTAAAACTTGGAGAATCTCGCCCCTGGTTTTAATCCTGATTATGATCTGACGATGGTTTCATGCTATTATCACACATTAGAGTCAGCTGGGATGGCAAAATAGTAAAGTAAAAACAATTACACAGATTTTTATCTTTAGTCTCAGAATCCAGCATGAAGACCTCAATGAAAAACTCCCCTTAGCCAGTTTCAACACCAAAGAGAGGTGCTTTTGTGACTCCTCCTCATACAGTTAAAAATCTACACCTCACAAAGAGCTGCTGTTTGCATCTCACAGCACATCTTTGATGAGAAGTGAGTGGCTTCACTGTTCGTGACAGGGAGTGATACCACTGACTCATTGAGGAACAAATTTCTATCAATTGCAAGCTCAGGAAAGTCAACAAACTGTCATGAGTTTCTAGTTTAGTTCTGGTTTTGTGTTTTATTTTGGTGTTTAGTTATTATTTCTTGTTTTACCTTGTCACTTTGTCCCTTGTCATGAGTTTTCATCGTTTAGTTTTGTATTTAGTTTATTCTGTGTTCTTGCCAGTATTTAGTCTTGTTAAGTATTTCACTTGTCTTTTTGATCAGAGCATTTCCTGTTTTACTTTGTCACCTTGTCTCTTGTGTTGTCTCCACTTCCTGCCTTTGTGTTTCCCACTTGTTTGATTATGTGCCCTGCCCTGATTGTTTTCACCTGCCCCTTGATTGTCTCACCTGTGTCTGATTAGCCTCACCTCCTAAGTGTATTTAGTCTTTGTGCTCCCCTGTCTCGTGGCCTGGAAATGATCTGATCAAAAAGACAAGTGAAATACTTAACAAGACTAAATACTGAACACAGAATAAACTTAATAAAAAACTAAGCGATGAAAACTCATGACAAGGGACAAAGTGACAAGGTAAAACAAGAAATGATAAATAAACACCAAAATACAAGACAAAACCAGAACTAAACTAGAAACTCATGAGACAAACTACATTTCAAGAGGGTGAAAATCAGCCCATGCTTCCCATCATGCATTAGTTTTTTCTGGCTCATCGTGTGTGTGTGTGTGTGTGTGTGTGTGTGTGTGTGTGTGTGTGTGTGTGTGTGTGTGTGTGTGTGTGTGTGTGTGTGTGTGTGTGTGTGTGTGTGTGTGTGTGTGTGTGTGTGTGTGTGTGTGTTATGGACACAGTGAACCCTTTGTGTCTCAGGCTTAAATCACAACAGACCTTTAGACTGCTTTCAATCAAGAACACAGTCTTTCCCTAACATGAACTGAGAACTGAGAGCTTCAATGTTACCACGGACGTCTAATGTAACTTATATGTATAACAGTATATCCTCCATTTTTATTAATTTTGTGTATGAACAGAAACAATACCACATATTGTACATTTCTTCATTGTGAACAAATATTGTCCTCTACATGCAAGAGACATGATGTGTTTGCCACGCTTCGGTCATGTCTTTAAATCTAAGCGCATCAGACCCGATGTGTGAAGGTATCAGAGCGAAAAAGTCCGACTCCAGCGACCAGTGGACAATAAATCACTGAATCATGATGTGTTCCAGTGTCTGCTCCAGTAAACACTCAGTTTTTGCAGCTTTCTTAACCTTGACATGTTGTATTTAGAGTCAGAAGCCATGTCTTGTGTTCTTCTCTGACTGGAAAAAAACAAAAATAATGTTTCTAGTAATCTCTAATATTTCCCCTGTTATGTTAGAAAGGGAACCCGGCCCAGTCAAAGTAATCGGATCGGATTACGGATATCAGATTGGATCAAATCTTGAGAATTGGCTGTTCAAAGGGAAAAAAAGGTTGTGAAATCAGATTATCAGGTTATCAGGTAATCTAGTTTTTGTTATCGGTATGAAACCTCCTAAAACTACGAGTACGATTGGGTTAACAAAAAATCAGGTAAAACGGTACAACATTTTTACAATGTAGTTTGTTCTTGAGTCACTTTTATACAGTTTGCTCTACAGTGACGGAGGTAAAGTACCAGCTCGCAGGGAACGTTCCCATAACATTGGCTTACATTACGACTAGTTAAGTTTTAAGGATGTTTGTCATTTCAAATAAAGTTCTTGTAAAGTTAAAACTTAAACTAAGACAAAACGTTTTAACTGCAACATTGTGAAGATATTTTCAGGATGTTATTGAGGCCTGGGATGTCAGAACGCCTTTTATAAAACATTTGCTCAACATTACATAAAAACAAAAGGTAGAACATGCATACTGCAACATGAATGAGGATCTTTTCAAGATGTTAGTTTGGCAGAATGTGATTAATAAAACGTCCCTGAAATGTGATTTGAACACTGCAACTTTCTGAAAATGTTTTCAGAGAACGTTCTCCTGCTAATAAAAGGAACATTCTGGGAACCAAATAAAAACTTCCTGCTTAAAACATTACCAGAACATCACTAAATAGAATAGAAGCGGTATCTAATGGGCCATAATTAAAAGCATGACAAATGATTACAAACAAAAGGAAGCATTGAAGTCAAAAGAAAAACACTGATGACATTAGCCATAAAAAAAGGGACAGGGGATTATAACTAGATTAGGTGATCAAATCGTAACAAAACACCGACTGTTATCGTGGGAGAACATCCAACTGGGTTGGAAGACAGAAAAAGTCAAGCATCGTCGAGCCAAGTGTTGGAAGCACGGCTCAGAGGGAGAGAGAGGAAATGACATGTGACGGCTGGAGAGTGGACGGCAGCAGCGGCGGCTGAGTTAGAGGAGGATTGAAGGATTGGGTTTAGTGAAAAAGATGGACAAGAGATGCAAGGAAAATGTTCAGCAGGCTTTGCTTAGAGTAGGAAGTAACATGGTAAAAAGGAGAACTATGTGAAGCACATTGTAACATGTAACAAAGCAGAATACAGGAAAAAGCAAAAGCATGTGTGTTTGTGAAGAATCTGAATCTTAATCTCAGCTGACATTTACATAAGCCACAGACAGTTCATTCTGACATAAACCCCTTTTAATGTTTACTAAATATATACCTCTTAAGAGCCTTCACCCACACACACACACACGTCTGTTAGAGTCTCTATTTTAAGATGTTCCTGCGGCTTAAACGTTTAATCCAGTTAAATTTGTACTTTTCAGATTATTAAATCCACAGGAAGGAAAGTCAGCTGAGTGTACAAGGTCAGCAAAATGTAAAATGTGATTATTCAATGACAGCGTCACAAGCGCTCACTGGCTTACCCTGTCTCTTTTCCTCTCCGCGTGCACCTGGTGTATGCCGGCGTACTGAGCATGGCCTCCAGGCTGTAATGGTCAGCACACACACACACACACAGGAAAACACTGCATGGATTTTAAATTAGAGAGAACTTTACAATCCTTTCATCCAACTAGTGAGACAAAACAAAGAGGAGTAGGAAACTTTCACAGCCTGCAGACAGACAGCGTGCTTCTGATGCATCAAAGTGTTGGTTTCTAGCCATGAGACACTTTATTGATTTGCTGGAGCCCTCCGATCACCAGCCCCGCTGGGCCAACAGTCTGGCTCCAATCAAATGAATGAGAAAGCTGTTTTTTCCTAAATCAAATCCACTACGGTGGCCCTTTCAGGACACTCACCATGACAGGCTTAGCTCTACATTGTCAGACTTTTGCAACTTTAATCAGCTGGCCTTATTTTTTGTTCAAACACAGGTGCACTAACAGGCTCAGACGTGCTGTGAGTGCAATGCTAGCGTACGTCATTAGCATGTTAGTGCGTGACAGGTCTAATCTTTTGCTTGCTGATGGCTCCAGATGAAACAGCCGGGGATCACAAAAGCAATTAGGATTTATTTTGGTGGAGCAAACATATTTATGAAGTTTCATCCTGCAGGATTTTGGTTGGAGGATTTAAGGGACTCAAAGATCTGAACGCTCGGATGTAACATGTGACCATCACTTCCTTAGAGGCAAACTACAGAAGCCCTTAGCGAACATGCATCCATACATTTTAATAACTCAGTTTTCCCGTAATATCAAGTGAGTAAGTCCTCAAGAACTAAACTAATTTCCCTCATGATCTTAAGCTAAATTAGTTAGAGAAGATGGTTTGATCGTGATAACGGGATAATATGCTGGCGATCTAGAAAACAAAACAATCGGTTGGGTTAGGGTCACCATGAAATGACAGCCAGGGGCCTTTACTGCGAAGCGAGTTCAACATACCCAGGGTATCTTTTCATGATCTGGCACCAAAAAAGGCGATCACACCACATGCTCACTCGACGCTGGTTATCGACTCAATAAGTCAACCCAGGGTTTCTATGGGCGGAGTCTGCTGCAAATGACCAATCACACATAGGGACGAGTCTGCCGTCAGCTGATCGGCATATTTTACAAACTCAGAGCAAACTTTGATTTTATAAAGATATGAAGAAGTGAATCCAGACTAAAATCCACTCAGCTGCAGCAGCTGAATGCAGGAAGGACAACACACTGTGTAAATGTGTAAATGAAGTCTATCACTGCTCCATCATTAGTGCATGATATATTGATTATATAACACCTGTGTATTACATTGAATTAATACATTGCACATATTCTCTCAGCCCAGCCGTATCAAACCTAAGTATGGAGCAAATCAATATAAAACCACAATGTAAAGCAGTACGAATGCTTACT
The DNA here is from genome assembly GCF_022749685.1 of Semicossyphus pulcher. Taxonomy (NCBI): domain Eukaryota; kingdom Metazoa; phylum Chordata; class Actinopteri; order Labriformes; family Labridae; genus Semicossyphus; species Semicossyphus pulcher. Next base: position 19,382,401 of record NW_027211637.1, read on the forward strand.
TTCATATCTTATAAGCACAAAAGTTCAGGCTGCAGTGGAAGTGTTTTAACGACCTCTGTCCCTCCTCCCTTTCACGATCGTCCAGTCTGCAGCTTGTGTTTTTACCCACCCAGCCGTGGCCATCACCAGAGTCACAAGCTATTTTTCAGTTGTAGAAGAAGAAGACAGGTTAGCTAACATTTTAAACTGAAATTCTGTGCAGCTAACATCAGCGGTTGGTCTTACCAGTAAATGTTTCTTTAAATTAGATGTAGAGTCCTTGGATAATGACAGCATTTTCACAGCCGGAAAGCATAACGTGCACTGTACTGCCATGTTGCTCCCATTTCCACCCAGTGAGAGCATTTTTTTCACCGCAGGTCTTGGCAACCAGAGACTGTTGATGGCAACTTTGAGCAGCGATGTTGTGAGACTTGTGTGTAGTGAAGTGTCGTAACGTGCTCGCAGGTGCACGGTGTTATCAGGGACGGTCAGACGGACAGTTTAGAAATGAGACGCCAGATGTTACAGAGCATCTTTGGTATTATATTGTCTTCATTTTAAAATGTATTTTAAAATTGTTATCCTGCTAGTAATCCCCATTTTTATTAATGTAACTGTAATCTAATGACCTCTTTTTGTCCTGTAACTGTGACAGAATACAGCCTTATTTTGTATCCTAATTACGTAACGCAGTAACTTGTACTCCCAATCCTATGTGTAACCATGGCGATCTACCCTTGTAAGAAGTGAACCACCTTCATGGTACTGAAAACCCGGAGTTGATCCTGAAGTTACCCTGAAGATAACCGCAAATCCTGCTTCATAGTACAGCCCCCAGGACATGCCACGCTGCCATTGCCCAAACTAATGAGGTAAGTTAAGCCTGTTTCTGTTTGTTTTGTGTGTTTGCAACTCAGGGGGTATGTGTTATGATGGTCTGATGTTATGGTGGTGCAGCGGAAAGCAAACTGAAATTAGTCGTTATTACGGGAAAACTGAGTACATAAAATGTATGGATGCATGTCCGCTCAGGGCCTCCGTACCAAACCAATGGAATGACTGATAATGCATTTTTTTTCTGTCTGAATATGTATCTACAGTGTACAATCACATCTGACATTGATATACTATTATCATACTATCCCATTACAAGCACTGCCTGGTTTCTGTATTTCATGAATAACGCATGTTGATTGTTGTGAAATTAATCGGGGTGCAATCTTCCAGACATCAAGAACACGTTTATGAAAATATCACGGGCGGCAAACGCACATCCATTAATTATATGCAGTAGCTGGGTGACAACAGGCTGCACGAATGTTCTTCTTTTACTTCATGGGTACATTGCAACGTTTCATTTGGTCATTGATAATAAACACAATTACTCACTAGTTATCACAGCGTTCCATTCAGAGTGCAGGTAGGAAAGTTCAAACGGACAGACATAAAGAAAGAAACATCTTCAGACAGGCTCATCTTAAAAGTATGAAAGCCCTAATGGAGAGTCATGAATCCCAGCTGCACCCGAAAATGTAATTAGTTGTGTGCTGAGGTCCAAGGCTTTAAATCCACACTTCTGCAAATTGATTTCTTCCCCCTCATTTGAATAGGAGTGAGTCAGCTGCACCAGTACTGATACAACTAGACTTAAGAGACAGGCAACACGAGGCTCAGAGCACCTGCAGGAAGTGTCTGCTTTGATTTCCAAGTTCATAAACTAAAGACTTTGTTTGCTCGGGGAAAAGCACTCTGAAATAAAATAATTCTAATGCAGCCAACCCTTCTGAAAATGCAGCTACATTTTTGGATCGCTAGCAGCGTGGCCTCAGCGACAGCCATGATGGTAAGCTGATTCTTCCACAGACAACCACTGGCTTGATCACCATGACATGTTGTGCAGATCTATCTTATCTTATCTGATAGGGATCAGGGTGCCCAGAGGAGGAAACCTCATGACTTTGGTGGTCCCTTTAAGGTTGGCCTTTGTAGTGGTCTCCCCCTAGGCCTCTGTCTGGACGGGATCATATGCTTAGTCTTGTGTGTGAATGCATGATGATTGTGTGTGTTTCTTTTGAACCTAATCTTGCAAACCGATCAGCATGACATGTTATGTGTACATTTGAACAAACCAAGTCTGTCCAAACCTTCCTGAAGTGTTTGACTCAAGATTACATTTATGTTGTAATCCTTATAGGCGAATACGAGATATGAGTTCAGTCCGTATTGTTTCCACACACGCCCCAAAATCATTGTCCTCTTCTAATCTTATGACTAAAATCTGCCAAAAACTACTTAACGGATAACTATGTACTTTGGTTAAATATTAATGGATCCCAAAGTATCAATCCTCATGACTATAGTGATCTTTATGATATTTTTGTGGCAACATCAAAGGTCAAAATTTAATATGTCCAACAAATATTTCCCTGAACAAACTAATGACATTCCCTCGAGCTCCAGCTTTGCTTTGGGTTTAAAGTTGTAATCTCGAAGAAGTTTTGTTCTCTTAGGCGGCACCTATGGCTATAAACGGTAATTGCGGGAGCACACTTCCCAGATATCCAGACAGTGTCGCATGTGTGACGTCCACGGTTGGCTCTGGTTGTAACTCGTTGACGGTCGCTTTCCTTTTCAGACTGTTTGCGTTAATCTGAGCGACCAATTTGTTTCTTTTTCTTTGGATTTTCACTTCTTTTTGAAGTTGTATCTGCAGCCATCGATCTTTTCTTTGTTTGTTCAGCCATAGTAGATTACTGTTTACTCGCAACCCTTGCAGAGACCAGAAAAGCAGCCGCTTAGCTCCGCCTACCCTCTCTGGCAGACCAACAACTGCTGGCTGATGGAAAACGTGTCACTAACTGGGCGCCGCTTGTGATTTTTTTCGACGAAAGTCGCACCAGACACCCAGTCTGTAATACTGCAAATGCATAGGCTTTCATCAGTGGGCCATAGGCTCAATCACCATTGTGTTATCTCATTTGGCGATCGATAGTGACTTAACACATTTATTTGAATGAAAATCTTCGAGATCATACCTTTTAAAGTTGGCTTGCAAACTTGCAAAACTAACACGATGAACATGAGAAATTTTAGCTCTTTGCCAAAGTACAGCCTCACACCAGCCGGTAGGATATTAGCATCTTTCCAGGGCTCTATAAGCCAAAATGATTCCATATCACATGAACAACATTTGTACCACTTGTATTAAATCTCTTGTTTTGTGTCTTTTCACACTAATCTACACGATGCTGACTGACAATGTTGTGACAAATAACCGCTGAAGAGCTTAGGCCAGATGTCTAACAGTTACATGAAGGAACGTGCAGATACATTATTTTAATTGTCCACATTTATTTCACTGCATTCATAACTGCACTATGTAGTTGTTTTTATAAATGTGTACATCTGTTTACCCTGATAAGCTTGGTGTTGCGCTGAATATTAATGCTACAGTTCTCTCCATTGTCCTGTAACTTCACTATAGTTTAACTTTGCATTGTATAAGGCCTTTTATTAATAAGTGAGCTGAAAATCAGTGATGATTCTCCTCCAGGAGTTGATGCACAGGTCTGCAGTTCTCTCAGACAAAGCAGCCTTTGACACAGTTCTCTGCTAAATTTAACTTCACTGCCTCCAGCACTGGGCTCTTATCACAGCTGTGGCTCTAAACTCGTAAAGTTACCATCAACAGTCTCTTATCTTTACAATTCTGTCACATTGTAAAATGAAGGACCATGCTGGTGATTTTGCACTTTTTAACCCGTTTATCTTATCTTAATGTGTGCAGGAACACCTCTGACTGGTACGACTGACTAGCGAACCCCAGTGCAGAGGCTGGAGGCAGAGAGTAGGGCCAGGATGTTTCTTTATTTTAGGCGACGTTGAGTCTGAGCTGCGGGGGTCCAGTGCAGAGAGAGCCAGGGGGATGGAGCAGGAGACGAGGGCAGCAGAAGGGTAGATGCAGGAGTCAGGCTGGAGGAACTGCAGGAACAGGAAACAGGAGTTAGGTAACATACTGGCAGAACAGTTCTATCTCTGAAGGCTTGAAGGTGACTGACTCTATGAACAGAGGAGTCAGGACTGGATCTTAGGGAGGGCTGCAGATTAGGTAGGAGTGGGGGCCATGACACTGAGGCTGAGGATGATTTTCAACGTAGTTTTGCTCCCACCTTTCTAAAAGGAATGAGCTTCAACATTTGTACATTCAGAAACAGCCGTTGTGTCGTGATGAGGTCGTGTGTATGAATCCCGCGTTATCTAATTCCATACTTTGGCAGCCAGGTAATTGAATTAGACTAATTTCCTGTGCTGTGTTACATGATAGCACATCCATGTACCGAAGATTGGATCTTAATTCAACAATGACATTATTCATAGTTGGTTCAATATATGTAGACTGTGGGAGAGAAGACGAGGACAGCCTTAATGAAATGTTTGTTTTAGAGGAGGCTGCCCACGGGCTACGAATGCTTGGCTCAGGTCCCGACAGACGCATTGTCCCGTTATGAGAAGTGGAAGTAGCTCCAGAAAACAGAGACTTTATTAACAAACAACATAAAATATTAGAACAGGTGTAACAAGAAAGCAAAGGATGAGCCCCAAAACTGTGAAAAATATGAAAAGTAGTGATTTATCGGTTAAATTGATAGGAACTGAAACCTCATTAGCTGGGCAATTATTACATTTATGGCAAGCTCGGATCCCATCGGCTATAGCCTGACGACGGTATAGCCTCTGGGCTCACGCTCGAGCAGTGTGATGCACCACTCAGATGCTGGAAGAATAACACATTTTCCTTGTGATGTGAGTCCACATTTTTTTGTGTAATCAACAAACTTCTGTTTTATATTTGATAGACAAGGCTGCTCGTGTAACACTTTTACAACCTTTCATATCAGTCAAATCTCCACTAAAGCTCTTACGTCCATCACACTAATTCATGACTGACATAAAGTTATGCTGAGCTGCCGCTTACCTCTCAATCCTAAAATTCCCGCTCCAGGCGGCTGCAGACCTGGCAGAGTGTGGATGTTATTTGGCAGATGGTGTTCAGCAGGGACATCTTGTTAAGGTGAGGCAGCCTGATCGTGCCCATATGTTTGTGGAGAGCGTAAGCGCCCTTGATGACAGTCTGTGGGGTGGAGGCTGAAGGCCAGGTGTGTGGAAAAGCCGTACAGGAGATCTGAAAGATACTTCTGTCCTCTTATGTGTGCAGTGAACGAAATGGAAAGCGTGTTTCACCTCCTCGAATGGCTGAAGGTCAGAGATCTTGTTAATAATGTGATTAGAGATTAAGATTCATGTGCGGTCATATTTCACAGGAGCCTATTATGCTAACGGTTTAGCTTCTCGTAAGAGATTATTGATTCAACCACTCAGTCGAAAAATGAAAGCAAAGAGAATCATGTACATTTTTTATTTATATCAACAATTCTGTTACGATTTGTTGCCTGTTTTCACATACATGAAGTCGAGGTGTAAAAAGCCGCTGCGTTTAATGAAGCTTGGTTAGTCTGCTTTCTCCAGTAACAGGAAACACTCACGATCTCAATCAATACTCTTGTTTTGGGAATGCAGAACACTGTGACAATACCAATTAGAGCTTAAAATACAGTCTAGCCTGCTAAGAGATCCCAGCAAGCCGCAGCGTGTGTGCACGCGTGTACACATGCAGTATGTAGTGTAGAAAAACATGGATTGGCACAGGGGAGCACGTGCGGGCCAAGCAGACGGGAAGCAAAACAGCTGACTGTGATTGGCCGAACTCCACGTCAATCAATACTTCTCTTTAGGCATCAACATCTCCTAAAAATATCTCCTTAAAACGGGAATCTCTCTCCGCCTCTTCAGACCGACCAGTTTAAGATAAAGAAAAAACACATTCCGGAGTTCATCTTAAGCTAACACACGGCCTCAGCGATCTAAGTTAGACAAATAAAGCAGGTACCTCGAGGGTTTAGCGCCAAATAACCCTCTCTGTTTAACTTTCCCTCCACCTCACCTGAATGAAAGACCACTGTGTGCGGGAAACGCAGAGAGGGATTTGGAAAATCCCTCCTCTTGATCCGTCTGAGTTAGACTGCAGAAGCCCGGCTTTAGATAAAAATGAGACTGCACAGAACGACGACTGTGGTCTTTTATCTTATGCATTATACAGACATTACAGGGAGCTCTTAATGCGGAGCGAACAGAATCGACATGACAGACAGCATATTGAGATCCAAAGACAGTGAGGTAACATAAAGTGCTGGCTTTGAAGGTAGGGAGGAAAGTTGCTTGTTTTCTGGGGAGTTTGGCAAAAGTCAAATGATTCTTCGCTCAAAAGGAAAGATTAGAGATTTCTAAGTGTTTCTTAATACAACAAGCTTTAGAATTCCTTTTTTAATCATAAGGGCTCATCTGCATCAGTCCATCTTGTGAAGGTGACATTGCACGGGTGAAAAAATGAGCTCAATTAAAAAGTGTGAAATGCAACTGTCCCTGAAAATAAGGTCCGTGTATAGAGACTACAGTCCTGCATGCAGGCCCCGGGTTTAACCCCCATCCTCGGCACCTTGCCGCATCTTGTCCCCACTCTCTCCTCCCCTGTTTCTGGCACTATCCACTTTCCTCCATCTAAATAAAGGAATTAAAGGCCAAAAAAAAAAAAATTATTTAGTTATAATAATAAAAAAATACAAGGGCCAAGGGTGCTGCTGCCTCACAGCTAGAAGGTTCCTGGTTCGATTCCCAGTTCGGACAAGAGCCCCTTTCTGTGTGGTGTTCGTGGGGTCCTCTCCGGGTACTCCGGCTTCCTCCCACAGTCCAAACACATGCTCATTAGTTTAATTGGTGACTCTAAAATGCCCGCGTGAATATGAGTGTTAATGGTCACCTGTCTGTGATTCACTAGCGATCAGTCCAGGGTGTAACCCGCGTCTCACCCGAGGGCCTCCAGGCCCCCTGCGACCATGAACAGGATACTCGGTATAGATAATGGATGGATGGAAGTTCTACGTAAGTCATACAGAGTGCATTGGATTGTTTTTTGAAGGACAATTGCATTTGACACTTTTTGATTTACTTCATTTTTTTCACCAATGCAATGACTCCATCACTCGATTAATTAAGTCAACAAATCGATCCAAAGAGCACTTGTATGTGATTGCTACAAAGACCCATCAGCACTTCTACTCCTCTGTCTTCTAATCTGCATTAGCTTCACCACTCAGTGTTGGTGGTTTCTGCACGGACAGCAAACTCTCACTCGTGTGGACTTTAAGTGCGCTGGATGTTTGTCCACTTTGCTTATATTTGAATTTTAATCACAAAGACACTGTAGCTCCCAGAGGATTGAGCCTCCGGAAATAAGTTATCACAAGACAAGACATTTTTGTTTTTAGTGCAAAGTCAAACGTCTTGACACCTCTTGTATGGACAGCCTGGGTTCTGCAGCGTGTGCTGGTACTCTTTGAAGAGGCTGTGCTTTGTGAGGCGTGTGTGCCTCATCACAAATATGACCACATGTCAGGGCTACAGCAGAGGACAGAGATAACACGTCGGGACTGCAAGAAGTGCGATTAGCATGCTTGGGCAGTTATCTTCTCTCCTTTTCAGTAACACACATCAAGCGAAACATTTCAGACCTGCAAACCTTGTGCCCACTGCGTCAGCGCGAATAAGGCAGCTTCAAAATATGTTGATTGCACAGCAGGAGTCTCTTATTCAGCAAGAGACTGTGTGGCTAGGTAAAACAGGAGCTATAAGTGCTAACGTCTTGTGTCTCTCATCTAAAGTATCATATTTGGCGTCATTATCAGTTTAAAATTCTACCTGTCCAATATTTTGGATTGTTTAAACGTATTTACAATTAGCATCACAGCCTTTCAGAGCTGTTAGCATACCTTTAAACTCCTCTTCGTGTGGTGATGAAGCTGCGCTGTGGCTCTTCAAGGTTGGAGCTGAATGAGTATACACTGCTTGTTCATGCCACCAATAAAAAGAACATTGATACTCATTCATTGAGTCCTGAAATGTATTTATTTTTCACCCCGGAACAAATGATTTGTTCTCGGATGGATGTATTTAACATTTTTTTTTATACAATCCTTAATATTTTTTAAACAAAACGAATCCAAAAAGGATGTAAACATTTGCCACAATGCATTTGAAACTTCACAGACAACAAGGACAATAATGTCAATAATATGTCATAATAATATTCCAAAACCTATATCGATACATAGACGGACATCTTTCCATATATTAACATAGATATGTACAACATTTCACATTCAGCCTTGTGTGTGTCTTAGAACCTGGGGGGCAAAACGCCTGCCACGTGTGTCTATATACAAGCCTAATAGAGTCAGTGTGAAACTGCACATCTCCTGAGGACAGAGTGTTTGTTTGTCACAAGACAAAAGGAAATAAAGGGTTTCACACAAAGACTTTGCTCTCCAGCTGCAACAGAAGACTCCTTTTAACATTTAACTGTATTTATGGAGTTCAAACGTATGGCACGCTTAGGATTTATGACATTATTCAGAGCCAGCAGGAGGTGCATCACACACCGTCCCAAACGCTGCATATAAAATTCCTGCTGATTCAGAGTCTTTGTCATGTTTGCAGGCTGCTTCATGACAGGTAAGAAGACGGTTAAGATGAGCACGTTTAGCGAGGAAATATAATTGCAAACTGTAATTGCATCCAGCTCGAGCTCTTTCATGCACACGTCGAAAGGTAACAGCACTTTAATTTTCTCTGTAACGAAGCTCGCTTTGCAGTAAACTGCCCATCCAAGCAGCTGTGATCGCACTGGATCCTTCTGCTGCTTGGGTTTCTTTTACTGCTGCATTTAAATTCAAACACAAAAGCCACAAATACATTCCATGATTAATTGGGAGGTAGAAATAGTCACCTTCATAGAAGCTGTATATACTTATAATAAAGTCAGTTTTCCTATCTACGTATGTAAGGAACCCTCTGATACAATGGTGGGAAATGGGGCTTAATTAGCAATACTTGACTGTAATGGCCATTTTATTATGGCTGTCCAATAATAGTGATCTTGCTATTAGGATAAAAGTTCAGCTAAGTCTATTCTCCTCTACATATTACGGGAGTTAAATGATTCCAACTGCAGCGAGGGGATCCTCAAACCTGCAGGCCACTTGGCACTAAAAACCTTCTAACAGGGAACATTTATGGAAACACTTCCAAAGCCACCAAAAGCAGAAATAGCATAAAAAAATAAAACCATCACCCTAGTTTGAAGACGCCGAAAGAGCGTCCCCTATTAACACTTTGAGGCTTATTTGAATGATAATACATGAGTGAAATTTGGCATCTGTACATACACATATTATATACAAACATGCAAACCAATGTCTACATGAAATCCCTGACATTTTATCTATTTGTATATATATATATACAGACACATGGAGATGACCCAGGTGGGAAAGCTAACCACTCAGAATAAACACCCAGGTCCTTGCAGTAGAACAGATTAGAAAAAGAGACATCAGAATCAGATTTTCACAGTTATGTAATCGAAGTTCGTACCTCCACCTTGGCCCGAAAGCACAGGCCCAAAAATGGTCCAGCACAGGACTGGAAGCCATGTCTTTGATATGTATGTTAAACGGTAACCTGCATATTGGTAGGAAAAGTGTCCAACATTTTGGCTCAGACAGAGAGCGTAAAGGTGACCTTTGACCTTTGGTACCAGCATGAAACGGGGAAAACTCTTCGTGCATTCGACTGATCCTTCACCATGTTTTTCCTGACTCTCATAAACAACATGCAACAACTTTCACACATGAGAGGACACTCGTGTAGTTTCTCCCAGGGAAACAAGTGACACAGAAAGCTTCTTTTCTTGTGACCCACGTGTTCACCCTGCAGGTTAAAGAGCAGGACACAGTAACAAGCTGCTACCCTGTATACCAAGCAGCATACATGAATAGCAGATGATTTTCTTTCACATCCTGGTAACAAATTATTGACTGCATGTGTCAGTTAAAAGGCCTGTTTGTTCTCGGCTTAAACATGTATGTGACCGCCTCGGGCTGACGTCGGCTCAGGATACAGAGAGCCTCGGGCAACTTTCACCTCACCTCACAGTTCGCCTCAGGTTAGGGAATCACATTTGAACAACACGGCTCGGTTCATGTTCTCAGCATACGATTTGTATAATTGACAGGACAACAAATCGTTGCTTTTAATTCTATAGTCGTAACTCTTTTGGGGGGATTTAGTGAAGCCTGCTGTGCTTAATGTTTGAAGTGCCACTGGTTGGTTACTACGGTAACAAATGGATGCATTTGCGTTGAGTTGCTTCAACATACCAGTGAGTTAAAAACCTACTAAGTGAGTATCTTACTGGACTAATCCATACCTTTTAATGTATCTAAACTGCCCGTAGTGCTGGTGCAAGAAGTAGTGTGATTGTCAGGTTGTTAGGCGGTTAAGTTGAATGTGGAGATGGGTGATGCCCACATTTTAACCTTAATTCAGTCTATATTATCTGGACCTGATAAAAAGATGGACATGACAGCTCCCTAAAAGTGAAGCCACACATTTTGAGCGTCCCCTGCTGACTGGCTGCAGTATAGGTCATAAAGCCCGCCTCCTCAGTGTTAACAGGTGGGACATGAGTCAAACTATAAAATCAAAATCTCAGCTGTTTTTTTCCCCCGGTAATTTAAGTGTGTGTTTAGGTTAGCGGAAGTGGCTACGGCGGCTCTGGCTCCGAGTGACGCCACCAGGGCAAGATGGCAGCGCCCGCCATGGGAGGTGGCTTCAGTTTTGCACAATGAGAATAGATGGAGACACATCGTCCATCTTTATATACAGTCATTGATCTGGACTTAGCCATACTTCCCCTAATTCCCCACCCCCCTTATCTTACTCCTTGTTAACAGATATCGGAGAAGGTAGAAATTTTAGAATGATTTGTGTTGGATGTAGAGGGATTTGAAGAACTGTTCATCATTGATGATTGGGTTGTAAAATATGATCAACCAAGGCTGGTGGGAGTAAAAGTTCCATGAGTTTGAAGGCTTTTCGGACTCCAAGACTCTTTAACAACCCAGAAAGTTGCACTTGTGTATATTTGATTTGCTCGTACTGTTAAAGACGAGATTTTTTCCTCACACAGTATTTTTTGGCTGGAACCCTTTGCAATGTAGCGTACTGGATTCCTTATAATGAATGAGGGGGGCTGCATTTTTTCATGTGACAAAGTCAGTCTGAACACGGCTTAAGCTCTCTCCTGACAGAGCTGTAAGCCCTGAGCTAAGCAGGGTCTTACCCCAGGGCTAAGTGCTGTGTGAAAAGCCCAAGTGGCCTATTAGTTCAGGTGGTAACGGTGGTTTAGTGTCAGTTTCCCCGTGAAGCAGACACTACCAATTTCAAAAACAGTAATTTGAGGAGTGTAGCCGGCAGCAGAATACATCCCACATGCTGACGGGGTTGTTTTGCATGACTTGAAGCAAATTAAAGCGAGCCGCTTTCATCGACAGGTAGAATGTGAGAACTGCACAGAGCTGCAAATCTTCCCTCTCCAAAAAAAAAAGGGAATCAAGAGACGGCATGAAAGTCGTGCAAGTGAACCACAACACGTGCTTCAGCAGATCTAATTCATCTCTTCCATGGCAGGTCTTTTTCTACTTTTATTCGATGACCCACGCTGCAGAGAAAACTGCTTGTTGGACAAACACTGCGATTAAGCTCAACTGTGCTCACTGGGTATTTTTTATGGCAATAATGTTGGCAGGTGCTGAGGCAAAGCCGCTTGTCTCTCGCGTTACAAATCCTTTTATTGAACAACACATTGTCTCTTTTACAAGAAACAACAAGAGCTCTAAAGGCAAGCAGCCTTTGTCCCGGCATAGACATCAAATTAATTATTCGTCTTTTGTTGTAATCGCTGGAGGAGCTCGTTCAGTATGCCCGTTTCAGTGCTCTTCTCCTTCTGCTGTTGTTGTTTTGTGCGTCAGACTCAAAGGAATTTGCTGATGCACTGAGGAGTCGCTCGCTTGTATTTCTGACCGTGAAAGCACATGCTTACAGGCGCACATTGGAAAAACACACACACGTAAAGTATAAATAAACCACAGGATAACCCTTTGTCTCGCTGTCACGCACACACACATACAGGCGTCACTGAAGCTCATCTGACCTCTCTGAAGGATCACTCCAGTTTATTACAATGTTGGGTCTTATCTCCATTCCTGTCAGTAATAAAAACACACTGACCGAGTTAATTAATGGAGTCTGGGAATGAGACAATATTTATGAAAAGCAGTCCGATGAAGGATGCAGGTTTGGCCTCATACCAGTTTGAAAGAAAAACTAACAGGAACATAATTTGAAGAGAAAATTGCTGGAAGATATTTAATCATCACAGCTGTCCTTTGTAAACATCCATCAGTTTACAGACAGACTTCCTGCGTCTCTGACCTACTCTATTTGCAGTAATTGTGCACACGCTCCGTTCTCCTCTGTAATTAAGGACTATAAGCAGCATCATGAGTGAACTTTCAATTTAACACTGATAAAAATCAAACTGTTTGCTTGATTGCAACCTGTAGGATCATCTCATTGGTGGTGTCTTGCTGCGAAGGACGTCCCTGTTTGTTTTAGTCCTGATCTTAGAAAGACCCCGGTGCCTGTGGGGTCAACTGGAAAAATATACTTCGTCCCTGATTGCAGCTGATCAGCCTCCTGTGTGAACATATCTACCTACAAGCTTGTTGTTCTACAGCATAGACTGTATAAAAGGATGGACATAGTTATTGCTGCTATCCAAAGGAAGATTGACAGCTCTGTTGACAAATACGGCTCCTGCAGCTGATCTGTTCCGGATTAGAGTAGAGGACGAACGTCTGCTTCAGACCAACACAAAAAGCTGTTCTGCTGTTAAACACGCAGACGTGCCGGATCTTTGCTGGTCTTTGGCTGACCGCCGTCTGTATGTGACTGACTGAGTAACTGACTGACTGAGTGAGTGAATGATGGTTCTTTCAGAGCCGTAGAGACAGAGAGCATCGCGACACAATGGCGGATCATGGAGCATATTGGACCTCCACTGACGCAACTCTCTGTCTATACGGCTCTGGATACTGCTCCTCCGCTGCTCGTCTGCTGTCCTCACCTACGTCCGCAAGCGCGTACCTGCTTTCAAACACGTTGTCATCTGCCTCATGAGGAAAGTCCTTGTAACGAATTGCCCACAAAAGCGCACATACATACTAGGTTTTGACCTAGTCTTGTTTTCAGTAAGTTAAGTGTGTGTTTTGGTTAGCGGAGGTGGCTATGGCGGCTCCACCTGCTGATCTCTACTGCGCAGCTCTGGCTCCAAATGACGTCACCATAGCAAGATGGCAGCGCCCGTCTTTTTTGGCAATCAATTCAATTTCGTTCTATGGGAGCCGATGGAGACGCGTCATCATCTATATATACAGTCATTGACATTTTAAATGGAACTGAGCTGACCTGTCTTTTACTTTTTATAATGGCTCTGTTCAGTGTATATATTACATATATTTGTCTGGATTTCAAAAAAGGGATGCAAATTATTTGTACAAAACTCACATTTTAATACAACTATTTTTGCATAACCTGTAATTTGAAGCTCATCACATGATAAATCCTCAGTGTCCAGCACCTTTTGGACTGTTGTCGTCCCCAAATCGAGTATTCTAAAAAGGAAAAGAGTGGTCATCCTGATTCCTTCCCCACTAATTCCTTGGCGTTTCTAACTCAGTCACGCTTTCTGTCCCTGACACAGCTGGCTGAACAAAACTGATATTGGCATCTTGTCTTTGCAGAGGAATCAATGCAACCCCACTGTGGGTAAATTGAAGCATGTCAGTGTTCATTTTAACACATGTAACAATGAGCTCACTAAGCCAAATCCTCCCCTCAGTGTTTTTTTCTTCACTTGTTGTGGGTGTACTTAATGTAGACAGAGGCCGACACACTGTGGTTACAATAATTGATGCTTTGAATTAGATTTATCTCCAATGAGGAAAACAATTTTCCTTGGAGATAACAACAGCAACCCTGTGGTCCTTCAGTTTGAGGCATGCATTAATAAATAGCTATCAAATCAAATACATCATTAAATACAGTACTCGTAATAAATACACAAAAGGTAATTCAGGGAGTGGAAGGTTTCATATCAGCTCCTCCCTCAAAATCCAGCTTGAATTGATTTGCATCGGGACTTTGTGGATTCTCAGTCTTGTTTTGTAAATGTCGATCAGTCAAAGTGATCAGATAGTTGTTGACGCAGGTTAATTTGACCTGATGTAACACTGATGAACACGACTGCAGTTGCATGTTATTGGTTTGGCTTGCTCATCCACTTCACTAAGCTCTGTGGTCGGTAGTTTTTTGGCAGTATCACATATTTGAGGCATGACAAAAGTTTGACCTTCAACGTATTTCCTTTGCTCAATCTTAATCTTTTGTTTTCCCTTTTCCACAACTTGCCAATAGTGTCCTTCAACCTTCATTCACTTCTCTAAATTACTCATTTTTTTCAACTTTCTCGCAGTCCGGCTGAGTCTGTGTCTTTAGAGGAAGTCGCTCTGCATCTCGTTGGAGAGCTGACTCACAGCCACCTCACTATGCACAGATCCTTTCAGTATCCTAGCAGTCTGCTGCGGGCTGTAGTCTGTAAAGTTGTCTCTATTTCCAGTGACTGTTTCAGGGCACGGACAGTGTCTGCAGGTCCCGTGGTTCTCCGGTAGCCCGTTTGACAACCTTGTGGAGTTGCACTCTTCTTTGTGATGGGACTGCATGCAAGTTCCCTTCTGTGCCGAGCTGTGCGCACACAGACATCCACAGAGTGACCTCCTGCACAGGGCCACATCCCGGCACAGGGACTTGCGGAAGTTGGGCTTGAAGACCAGATAGACTATGGGGTTGTAAAGGGTGGAGGACTTGGCAAAGATAGCTGCCACAGCGAAAGCCATGGGTGGTACAGTTGCAGGGTTACCAAAGGCTGCCCACATGGACACGATGGCATATGGGCTCCATGCTGTCAGGAAGCCGATGCAAACTGCCACCGAAAGCTAAGAAGAAACAAAAAACATTTGTCTTGTAAGCTAATTTTTACTCAGGCCTCTATAGAATCGTGTAAATAAATCTCATGCATTTACCTTAATGATAAGTGAATGTGCATTGGTGATCTTGTTCTGCGGGGACATGTGCTGCTGCACAGCCTGGCGGGAGCCCCGCACTGTCAGCAGGATGTAGGTGTAGGACAGAAAGATGACAGTGCAGGGCACGATGTAACAGAAGAAGAAGAGGCAGATGATGTAGCTCATGGCTGCAGAGTTCTGGCTGGGCGCGTGCCAGTTGATGCAGCACGCCGTACCGTAAGGCTCGGCGCCGTACTCTCCCCAGCCCGACAGGGGACCCACAGCAAAAACGCCAGCGTAGCACCAGACGCCAGCGACCAGCAGGCAGGCGTGGCAGTAGGAGAACTTGTTACCTGAGGAAGAGACAGAGGCAGAGAGAGTCATACAGAAGAAGCACCATGCTACTAAAGCATATTTAGTCTGGTTACCTGATGCTGAAACATGCATAGAGTGAGGAGGAGAAAGAGGAAGTTGGATGTTATTATTAAATAAGAGAACATGCAATAGGGCCCACTGGACCTGCACCTATAAAGCTGACACAGACACACATATCATCGTGTGTATGGGAAGTAGTTCTGCAGTGTGTTTACTCAGAGGCTCATTTCCCTCTGAAGTCTGAGCACTGTGCACACATGAGCTCATACCAGCAAACAGATTCACCACTATTTGTCAGTATTTGCTTGTTCTTCACTGCAGAAACTGGATCTGTTTCTGTGTAATCGTGCAGCTTGTCCAACCCGGTTTGAGGCACCTACCTGTCCAAAGGAAAGAAGGCCAGCTCTGCATCGCTCTTTCGCCATGTTCGCCGGTCTGAATGGGGCCCAGTTGCTAATTTCAACCACTCTCACACTCACCTACACGCTGTGATTGGCTCAGGGAACCACAACAGCGCCCCTCCTGAAAACGTCCCGTGCAAAGCAAAACAACAGAATAGATGCAGAGGGAAGGGTCTCACAAGGGTCTGCACACACTCACATAAATGGCGTGTATACAGTTTTATTCCTGCAGCGTATAGACTGTGTTACAGCTGCATTTCTGTTCATAGTGGCGTCATCAGTGGTCCATCACTCATTTGTCATCACTCATGTGCCACAGTGAAGCAGAGGATCCATAGGAACCTCAGAAACAGCCCTCGACACTAACCAACGGTAATTGATTTAGATGAGAGCTTCTTCAGTGTGGACTCAGTGAGGAGGAGAACACAGGGAGCCTTATCTCTGATACCACACTGCCTCTTCAGCTGGATGCCAACCCTTCTTACATTTCAAGCTGAGGGGAGGCAGGGAGGGGGGAGGGTAGGGTAGAAGAGGGGGATGATTAGGCCCTGTGGCACTCGCTGAACTGTGCAGCGCTAGGGAAGGGGGCTGGTTACCCATTACAGATGGTTTTCTCATGTGAAGCAGCCATTCAGCGATCAAACTCTTTTTTTTTTGCATTAAAATTATGTATCTGAATTTTTTACCTCCGAATTCAACTCTACAATACCAAACTCTTTTTTGCTTTTATTTTTCAATATCCTCAAATCCAGAATCAAAAACTCAAGCTATAAAAAATGTACATTTCACGACAAAAGTGGAACCTACACTCACCACATCACTGATCACACTGAACGTTTGTAGCGACGGCATAAAAATACAAGCATTGTCAGGTCTGTCCTCAAGAGGAGGAAAAAACTACTTTTAAAATGTTTATTTGTTGAAGTGGAGGTCGGATCATTCGTTTCTGATGCATTGGAGTCGGAAACTAAATCATTGTCAGATGACGGTGATGATAGCTGGTATGTCATTACGGCTCGCCTGCTTTTGCTCTCCACACAGACTGTTTTTCTTGCATACGCCGCAGCCTGCCGATACGTGATTTGTCAATACTACTCGGACTACAAGCGTACTACAAATGGAAACCAGAACACTTCCTGCAATAATAATCCCATCCCCTGCCTACATATTCTACATTTCTATGTAGAATCTGTAGAATCTTATATCATTATTACTCTGAATGTCATTGTTAGACTGTCCCCTCTATTTACTCGATGTTTCCATGGCATAACATTACTTTAAGAAAACATAAGCAGAGATGACACGAGTGTAGCGTTCAGTGATATGGCGAGTGTAGGGTCCACTATTGTCGTGTAATGTTGCCAACACAAAAATGAATGTCCAAGCAAACTGTGTTTCTTACAATGTCTCAAAAGACACCGATTAATTTGTCGGTTTTTTTGTGTATGAGGGACTGACGAATCGTCGTCACATGACGGGGCGTAACTTGATTGGCTGGATGTTGGTTCGACAGAATCGATTGCTTTTCCTTGGCATCCCGGATGTTTAATCTGAATTTCTCAACTCGCATCTTGGGATCTAAAATTGTGCTTGAATTTTTATAGTTTTTACATTGAAAAATGAAAGTGAAAATGTAAGAGTTGAACTCAAGAGGCAAACAATTCAGATAAATAATTTTGATGCAAAAAAATGTAGTGCTTGAAATTAGAAAACTTTTGAATATGAGGCAGATTTGCTTCCACACTTCTGCAGTTGAGCATAATAAAGACCACAGACACTATTTGAGGAAGTATGTGAATAAATGTATCCTCCATTGTAATTCTGTCAAAGCAGATTTTAACCACCGTGCTCTTTGTTTGAGCCCCTCATGTACTGCCAGCAATGTTGACTCTGCCTGTGATTATGATCTATTTTAACCCATTGGTGCCTAAAGGCATCAAATGTTACAGCCAATACCACTTCACTTCAGGACAGATACCTCGCATTGATTCTGTCGTCAGTTAACTGTAAGTCAGCCCTCTTAACTGTAAAGCAATTCCCCAACTCCCCTCCTCTTTCGCTGCTACTTATGCCCCCTCCCTCCTGCCATCAGTCCTCTCACTGAAGTCGTGTCTGACTCATCCACTCTCAGCCTTTTGTTTGATGGACTTCGATCCGCCGTTCGCAAGTTCATCAGCCGCCATCGGTGGCTGCGGATTTAAGCGAAAAGGAAGAACCAGTTCCATGCGCTGCTCTTAGACCACGAGTCAGGGCTAATTTGTCTGTCATCAGGGGTTCATTAGGAATAGTAGTACCCACTTGAGATACTCCAGCTGTGACAGAAAAGTAATGAAATAGAGAAAGGAGGAGGCACTCTCCATCACCTGTAGCCATGTCCCCGATGCATCTCTTCTGCTAACTGTGCATGTGTTTATTTCATCAGCTGCTTCCTGCAGCATGCTCTTTTTCTCAAGGAGATTTCAGCAAAAATATGTCAAAGAGCACCCACAAAACCTTCCACAACCCAAACTAAAACGAGTCCGTCTGTTAGATTCGAAGAATCCTCGTCTCTGCTGATCTTTTTTTTCCCCTCCTCATTTTGTAGCTCTGATATTCAGACTCAGTGCAGACAAATCCTCTGAGAGCTCTTCAAAAAGACAGTGTGGTTTATTAGCTCGGAATAGAAATCTTTGTAAAAAGAGTTTCTGTCTCATCGGCTCGATGGGAAAAAAATGCAGACTGCATTCTTTCAATAAACCTCACAAGAAGGAAATCATCCTTATCTCACAGCAGCATACCAGCTACTTCATATTAAAATGTGCTCTTATTCTGATTTCAGTAAGTCACAAAAACACATATCCAGTCTAATTAAACCAGTTCATTTCCATTGTAAACTGATCCAGTGGCCCGTGTTGGGTTTAGTGTGATGACCTCTACATAATAATTTCACACATGGAAAGTGAACCTTGTGTCGGCAGCACATAAATGTAACTGTGGTTTTTACTCTCCATCTGCCCGGTAACCCAATCCTCTGACATTTTTGGTGTTGCTTCTCAAACACAGTTCCTACACTGCACGTTTCTTTCCTCACGTTTATGCAAAGAACTCCATTAAACTGTCTTAACGTCCTCGTGATTCTCATGTGACCCAGAAGATCAATGTTATTTGCTGTTAATGTAATTCATAAACTGTCTTTTGGGGAGATTTTCCTCTTTGCCCAGACTCCTGACATGTTGTTTTGTACGTGCTGCAACAGCCTGAACATTTTCCATGAGGGAAAACAGGCTGCAGATACAGAAACGATGCAAATTCAACATATTCTAATGATAAAGTCCAAAACAAATGCCGACACAGATGCACAACTCTGAACTCCTGGTCTGAAGTTCACGTCACACCACTGTGCTCAGAGCCAAGGGGAAGAGTCAGCTGATAGTACTGTTAGCCACATGGCTAACTGAAATCAGTAGCTAACAGAAGCTACGCTTAGCAGTGGTTACTTCAGCAGAGCTATCTGTCCATCAGAAACCATTTATTACCAACAGTTGTGTGGGCTGAGTACTCAGTTGGGCATCTTCCTCTCTCTCTCTCTCTACCTCTGGTGACCATATTTTCAAACCTCCAAAAAGGGACCCTTTAATGTACCCCACATGTATGAGCTCATGGTACAATTGGATTTTTCATCAGTGCACCTTTCAACATCACGGAAAGTGCCTCAGTGGATGAAAAATTATCTCTCCCAAGGCACCGTGGACACTTTGTGTGTAAAACGCAGCATATTCATTGCCTGGTAGTTTTCGAAGGAAGCTGTAACTCTCCTGGAGCTTCTTGGAAAACGCTGACTTCCTTTTCGGCATGACAGCTAGCCTACCTGAAGTTAGGCAGCAGGTCCTGTCAGTATGATCAGCTGAGCTAGCTGCATGCCAACATTGATTGACACGTACAAACAAATCAGTATTGAACTTTGACTCGTGGTGCATTAGTGATGTTTTTCTATTGGTTAAAACAGCAACAGCCTTGGCAACGGCATTGATTTACATACAGACGAATCAGGGATGCAAGCATGGTGCATATTTTTGGTATTTAAATAGGTTAAAACTGGGACAGGGCTTGTTCAAAACCGGGACTTATTAGTGTTTTATAGATATTTGTCGGGACTTGGGACACGGCGTCAAACAGGGACGTATGACCACACTATCTCTGCCATCAATAATAAAGCTGTTTGATTGCCCCTACAGGCCTGCAGCATTTCCTTTGTGATGGCTGGAGTTACAGCATTTTTCTTTTGCATGTGTGTTTGCAGCATGTTTTATTATAAGGCATTTGTTTCAGCTTTGTGCAGCTAGTATTTCATTTGCAACCCATTTCAACAGTTGCAGTTGTTTTAAACTTTTGCATGTGCTTTTGAATCTGCAGCCTGTTTCTCGTAATTGAAAGCGTGTAGTCGTTCTGAAACTTCTGGCGCTGCAGGGTCTGCAGTTAAAGTATGCATCTTTGCATTGATGATGCCCTGCTGTTTATTAGTGAGTTTGTGTGTGTGACTTGGAGCAGTCTGCTAGAATGTCTAAACTAGTTTAGGTACAAGAGAACAAGAGGAAAGCCTGGTTAAACAGTGTGTCTGTAAGCTGCGTACATTTTTTATCCTTGCAGGGAAGTCTCGTGAAGACGTAATTATTTATGTTCATTTGCATTTCAAACACTCTATTTGTGAGGCCTGTGGTCTGTGGGGTTTTACATTATACACTGTGTTACTCTTTAAAACACTGCCTTGACTTCAATTACACTTTGCTCGTTAGCAGCAATGTTAGATGTAGACAAATGAAGCGTGAATGATACGAACATGATCAATACAATCTCTAGCTGTGTTTGAAACCTCTTCCAGACCATCGCATTTCTCACACCTTCTGCTTTGTGCTGCCGTTACAAGCTGTTCCTTCTCTTCTCTTGTCCTATAATGATGCTTTTTGATCATGCATCTTTTAGGTCGTCTGTTAGGCATTAAAAGCCCGACTGATACGATATGTGTCAGATTTGTCTGTGTTCTCTTTACCCCTGCTGTGTGAATGTGTGCATGTGTGCATGTAAATGTCATAATCCCTGGATTCTGCTCTCCAGGAGGGAGACTCCTGGAGTGAAGAGACTTGTACTTCAACATGTAACGGTGCTGCCATTCACAGATAATGGACGGGAGGAGGCTCGATGATGATAGAGTATCTGAGTCCTATTCAATTACATACAGTTCCTGTCAACTGGTAGGAAATCGTATGCATTGGATATTCAGTGCTTCTAAGTTAATTATGACTAAGTGTGAAAAAAAAGGACAAAAAATGTGCAATGATGGTTTAATGAGAAAATTAAAATTGAATTCACCTCCTGCAGAGATTGATACACTGTAGAATCATATAGCTCACGGGAATGTGCGTGTGATTTTCTTTCACTGTATTAAACAGCGCAGGCGAGGGTCAACCATCCATGCTGCTTAAAGATTGAGAGAGAGGCAGTCCTGTGTATAAATCCTCATTGGCCTCAGTGGCAAAAAGATTAATTATGCTCATTAGCAATGAGCTGCTTGAATGCTCTGCAGTCAAAGCAGAGAGAGCGAGGGACATCAAGACTGGAGAGTGAAAGATAACGTTTTTGCTGGTTCTGTTTGTCTGCGTTAAGTTGTTATCAGTTGAGACTTCTCCTTTGGATGATTTTTTTTTTTATCATTATTGCATTTCCTGTTTGGGCACATTTGATTTGTCCTCTGTGGAGCTGCGTTAGTTGTCCAGTGTCGCTTGCAGCTAATTAGCAAATGCAACTAATTAATCTTCGGATTTAATTATTATTCTGTTCCCTCGATAGGAGTTCTGACTTACAGATCTTTGTGTGTGTGGGTGAAATCAAATGCAAAACTCACACAAACAGGAGGACATGGAAATAACATGGACTTGGTTTAAACTCAGGAAGAGGCAACATCTCTGTCTGCTGAGTGACCTCACTGTAAATAAGAGTGGACGCTTACTTAAAGTTGTAATCTTGAAGATCTCAATTTCGTTCTTTTTGGCGGCATCTATGGCGATAAATGGCAGTTGTAGGAGCACATTTCCCAGATATCCAGACAGTGTCGCATGTTTGACGTCCACGGTTGGCTCCAGTTGTAACTTTTCCTGGCTGACGGTCGCTTTCCTTTTAGGACTGTTTGCCTTCATTTGAGCTTCAAATTTGTTTCTTTTTCTTTGGATTTTCACTTATTTTTGAAGTTGTATCTGTAGTCGTCGATCTTTTCTTGGTTTGTTCAGCCACAGTAGATCACTGTTTACTCGCAACACTTGCAGAGACCAGAAAATCAGCCACTTAGCTCTGCCTACCCTCTCTGGCAGACCAACCACTGCTGGCTGATGGAAAACACGTCTCTAACTTCAGCTCATAGATTATCTATTTGTTCTGTCGCTGTACTGTCTCGGTTCACACTGCTCGCATGCGGATTTAAGAGTGCAAGACAAATTCAATCAGACATACAACCCGGCCCTCAGAGACATGCAGTATATATAAGGGTCTAAACTAAAGCGAATAAGATCTCATTTGCATTTTATTCTGAAATAAAACACTTTCCATGCAGGTGTAATCAGGGCCAGGTCATCCTTGTCATACATTCATCTCTCCTTTGTCCTTACTGAGCTTTAATGTGTAAATTGACTTCAGCTAACCTGAAGCTACACTGATTGTAATTCATAAACTCTTTAACCCTTACATCACTGTAACCTGTGTGTAAGCTGCTCTTTAATGCTTTGAAAGGGAAGTGTGATTGAGATGCCTTAAGTGTACTTGACATTTGAATGTCAACTGTAGACCTTGAGTCAGACAAGCTATTATCTATGCAGGCAGGTGTTTCATGTTGTGAGTGCGGCCTTGGCTGTACTGAAAAATGAGTCAAAGGCATGTGTCAGTCCTGATCAGAGTGCTACTTCCTGTTTAATTTACACAGATCATAACAAAGGTAGTGAGGTTAGTAACAGTACTACGTGAATGGTGGTATGAATTCATCATAACTCATTTAGGACAAAGTGTTCAGAGCCACTGATGTGGGTCCATGTGAGGTGGTTGGATCACTCAGCAGGATGGAGACGAATAACTTTCTTAAGCAGCCCTTCACTGTTATCCACACTTTGGGCCCAGTCCCAAATCTCCACAATCACAAGATGTGTCCCAATTCAGGGGCTGCATCCTTCGAAGGACATATCTGAAGGCCGATTGTGTCACAGCAGCACGTCGAAGGCTGTCCAATTTCAAAGGCTCCTTCAGTTGCGGTTGAAAATTGCGTACTCCTTTTCGCGGGCCACGAAGGATCCATCGGGTGCAACCTTCGCGGCCCAACATATCCCGAGATTCATTGCGCCTCAATACAAACCAATTCAAACCAATACACTTTAAAATGTTAACGTTTATATAGCTAGCTAGCTATAAATGTAAAAAAAACCAAAAGGGGCTTTGAAACAAATTATCTTTAAACTAATAGATTAACTTGTGTGACGTTAGTGATAATAGCTAGTTAGCCTGCTAGCTACCTGTTGCTGGTGATGCAAACAGAAAATCTGCCATAGACAAAACCGTCACATTTTAGTTCGGCTTTAGCGGTCTTCAGAGGCTACGAAGGACTCATCCTTCGTAGGTTGCGTCCTTTGAAACGTGCAGCTCCAGAATTGAGACACGGCTACAGACTGACGAACTTTGAGGAGCGTTCCCGCTCAGTGTGCGAGTGCTTGGTGCTGTCCCGCTGTCAGGTGTGAGGGCTCTTATGCAGCCTTTTCATGGCAAATTGCACACTTTTTCACGAGTCCGCATATTTGCAGACTTTTCTGTGGGATCTACCCAGAGTTCATTGGTATTTGTCAAATATTTAGAAAAGATAAACAATACTGGCTTTTCTGACTTTTGAATGTTTGCTCAAACATATAAACACTGTAATGTACTTCAACCACGTCCAGCCTTTTGGATTAAACCTTTGAACTGTAATCTAAGACACCAATTACACACTGGAGGTCAGCTTTTTTAAAAATTATTTAATGGAGCGTTTTTTTTCCAGGCTACGTGTGATGTCATGACAGTGTGTCAAGGTCATTTTTACACCATGCCAAACCCTCACGGACTCACGCTCTGCATACCTGACATCAATAAAATCCACGGGAGTTGAGTGCTTAAGCTTTAGGGTGGAGATTGGGATTCACTTCCTCATTACTTGTCACATGTCACTGAACTAGCCAATCAGAGGCGAGGATGACTTAGCTCAAGGTAAACATAAGAAAACAGAGGTAGAGGTAGATTTAGCATATTACCTTTA
This sequence comes from Semicossyphus pulcher, assembly GCF_022749685.1. Lineage (NCBI taxonomy): Eukaryota > Metazoa > Chordata > Actinopteri > Labriformes > Labridae > Semicossyphus > Semicossyphus pulcher. Next base: position 19,406,595 of record NW_027211637.1, read on the forward strand.
CAGTTCCAAACATAATGCAGAGTGAATTCAAACATGTAAACATGTAAATCAGAACTTGTAATTAATTGTTATTAATTTCACTTCTAAAGCTTACATCACTTTATACCCTAACCTTTACCTGAACTTTCTTCAGTCTGTTTACTTTTACATGGTTTATTTATGGCTAGAATAAATCTCTCTCTGTTATGTGTTCAATGATCATTCTACTCATGCTCTTCTAAAAAAGGAAAAACACAAATTGAAATTCATTAGGAAACACTGACAGTATGGAAGCAGCTGGGAAATCATGCAATGCCAATAATTGGATGGTTTGTATGTTTTTCCAATGAAAGACCCTGCAGGGGAATACATTAAAAAGGCAGGGGGGAATATTAAAGGCCTCCTTATTTACGCACCCTGCCGTTTAAGGAGTTTAAAACATGGCATCGCACATCAATATTTTTTGTAGCGTGGCAACTTTTACTTTGAAAATACCCACTTGACTTTCTGGCAGCACTACATTAATATTTCTCTCTTTAGATTCAAGGATTCTGGCTTCAGGGGAGAGCTTAGCTGATCAATATGGGTAAAGCCTACCTTCTAAATAATCAATAATTGAAAAAATAAAAATAAAAATAGTGTTTAGTGTGTTTTTAAATGTAGATGTTATAGACGCTTGTGTTTTTATATGGTAAAAGAAAGAGTGTTTTTTCTTACCATAGTTTGGGCAGCAGACTTTGAGCCAGCATACGCTGGAGAGCACGGTGAGGTTGGTGAGACTGCACAGGCCGAACAGGACGCCACAGAAGGCGTAGACAGTGCAGGTGGTCTGATTAAACAGCCACCTGAGAGAGAGAGAGAGAGAGAGAGAGAGAGAGAGAGAGAGAGAGAGACACAGAGAGAGAGAGAGAGTTTGTCCTGTTTGACATTCTGGTCCTAAGCCAGGATTTCTATGCAGAAGGCCTCTAGTGGATTACACAATTCACACCTAGTAGATGAAACAGGTAATACATTGACTGGCCTTCCCCTGCGTCAATTACAACTGCCGGGGAGCGTTTTCACCCGATCACAGCACATGTGACAGCAATCAGCCGCATATATGCTCAGAGGAACATAGGATCAGGCTGGGAAGGCTGCAGGAGCAGCTGATGGAGACATTGTAATTCTACATATATATATATATATATATTTATTCTACTGTTAACCTCACGAAAGTGTCAGAAATTTCTTCCCATTTTATTCATCATTTTAACTCCAAGGGTCCAGGTTTGGCCTATTCAGTTTCGTGGATAGAGACAGAAGTACAGTGTCTTGTTTTTGCCTCTTTACTACAAATACCAGTGTCCTTTGCTGTCCTCTTTTATTGATCAGCCTGTAGTCAGCGGTGCCTTTTTAGCTGAATGTTAAATATAACATTATTGCTGTGATAGAGGAGTTGGAAGCTCTTCTGTCCCCGTACCCCTGAGAGGATTTTAGAGGATGGCCTCTATTACCTTCACGTTAAAGGTAGTGCATGCTTTATGAAGCCTAAGAGGCGTCACTCAGGGCAAAAAAGTCCATATATCACTCGCTGCTGCCTGCACAGCTTAAAACAATCTCTATAATGGACAGTGTGAAGGCCGTTCATAAATTTAGAATATGTGCGTATAAAACACTTGGGTTTAATATTAGTCTTAATGATCTGATTCTTGGATGAGTTTACGCGGTCAGGTCCAAAGAGGACAGTACCCAGGTGTCCTTGATGTTAGCTATGGTCCTGCTTCTGTAACTAATCCTACGTTTCCTCATTCCTCAGGAAGATGTGAAGTTGTTTTGACATAATATATATAAAAAGGAAGTGAATGGTCACTCACATGTGGGTGTAGGCTGAGGGGATAGCCAGGGGGAACAGGCTCATGGTCATGCTCAGGTCACTGATGGCCAGATTAACCACAAAGAACTCTGCAGGCTTCAGGGAGGACTTCTTTCGATAGGCCACGAACAGCAGGATCCCGTTCCCCAGCACCGACAGCACACCTACAAAGAGCAGCAACACACAATGGTGGCAGGTTTTTGAACGTGCATTCACGCTAATAAGGGCTGTAATATCTCGGGGGGGAAACATCACATGACTCACCAAAGATGGTGTAGAGAGTTCCCATGAGGAAGTCATTGTCTTTCGATATTCTGGACACGAGCAGAAATGTTTCGGAGGCATTTCCCATCTAGAAGGAAAGAAGACAAATCACCAGGTCAGATCATCATTTTAACCTAACAAAATGAAAACCAAATGTTTAGTGTAGCTTCAACCTAATCAGTGTGTCTGGCCAAACTATCAGGATCCCACAGTTTTACTGTTTTAACAGCTGTCGGCTCACGTCTTATAGCCTGTATCCCCCTTTTCTCCTTTACAGATCAGATTTTCCGTTCGGAAGCTTCTTATTAAAAACTGACTTCTGTCTTTATTTCGCCTTACCAAGAAGCTCTTGTTGTTTTATTGGACGTTTTCTAGCAGATAGCGTTGAGGAGGGACCCTCATGAGATTGACTTGTTTTCCCTTCAGGTGTGTGAGGGACTAAATTGCACTCTGCCTCTAAGCTACATTTATCAATTTATGTCAGAATAAATGTTCCTGCCAGCAGCAGTTTTTTAAATATTCTTCATAGCTTCATAGCTGGCGATAAATGATTGGCAGTCAGGTAGAACAGTCCGCTTCGTTTTGAAAAGGAGGAAGACTCAAATCAAGCATCATTTCTTATGTGATCATGCATGAAAACAGAGGTTAACAACCGAGACAGTTTTGATTTTGATTGACGTCTTTTTGTCGGCCAAATAAAGCCTGCTTATATAGAGAACTTCTTTCGTAGTACAACCATAGACTGTCACACAGTTGTGAGTATAGGCTGTATAAAAAGATGGACGACATGACAGCTTCCTATAAGTGAAGCCAAAACATTTGCCAAAACGCCCCCTGCTGACTGGCTGCAGTATAGGTCATAAAGCCCGCCTCCTCCATGTTATCAGATGGGACATGAGTCAAACTATAAAATCAAAATACACGTCAAATAAATGTTTCTCACACATGATTGTCATTATAGTTAGTTCTTTAGTTTAGTTTCAATTAGTTATTTGATGCTATAAAAAGGATGATTGACAGCTCTCTTGACAAATCCGGCTCCTGCAGCCGATCTGTTCTGGATCAGCAGAGTAGAGGAGGAACGGCGAGAGGAGACGTAACTAAAACACTCACAGTCATTTAAGTTTCCATATCTGTGACCGTCTGCTTCTGACCAACAAAAGAAGCTGTTCTGCTGTTAATACGGCGGTGTGCGTGATCTTTAAAGTTTTTTTCGCTAAGTTAAGTGTGTGTTTTAGTTAGCGGAAGGGGCAGGACTTCGTGACCACGGTAACACAGCTCCATCCGCCAATCTCTGCGCAGACTCCAAATGACGTCACCATCGGAACATGGCAGCACCTGTCTCAGGGGTATTTTGGCTTCACGCTTGTACAATGAGAGTACATGGAGACACGTTGTCCATCTTTATATATATATTTTGACAAAAAGAACCCCAGGCAGATCCATACAATCTCAGAAACCAACTTGAGGTTTGTATTTGCAGGTATATTTCCGTCTCTGCCATTGGTTACACCGTACCAGAAGTAGAAGGATATTTACTATGTCTCCACCTCCCTCTCTTTTTGTCATTATCAGCTACACTCATCTCATCAAAGAGCAAGAGAGGAGAAAATCCTGCTTCCATGTTCCAAAGTGAACACGGTCCTTCATGTCAAAATCACTCGTGCATGTCATCAATCAGTGTGGCCTGCTGCCAATACACTGTGTTCACTATGGCTGTGGCAAGTTGCTGAGGCAACCTTTTTAGAGGACTTTATGGATGTAGATAACATGAAAATGTATTCATAGCCTTTCTATTTACTCAATGACTTTACCTCTACTTACAGATTAAAGAGAGCCAACAAAGAGGAGAGACAAGTTCAATCACCCGGGGTTAAGAGTGCGGGCTTCTCGTGGATAAATCCCCATTACCATAAACTCAAGAGATTATCTTCAAAGAGAACCAGAGGTGAGGAAATGATTTAAATATTATCCTGTGTGGACTTTTTATTAACATTTTAAATAGCCTCAGTGCATTTAGCATAGCGTGGAAGCGGCAATCCTGCAGCGGTTTGTGTGCAAGAGCAAGTACATGTCAGCCTATGCATATGTGTCCAAGCCCGTGTGTGTGTGTGTGTGTGTGTGTGTGTGTGTGTGTTTACTGGTCGGGGGTTTCATATGTACTTCATGCAGCTGCTACAGTGCTAAAAGTAATCTACAAAAAGCTTAACAACCACAATCTTTTACTCTAATGACATCACACAATTTAACACCGTATCTTTTTTACATGCAATGTAATTATCTGACCATAAACACCCCACTTGTGTTATGCCCAAAGCTTGCTTAATCACATGATGTGAGTTAGAATCTACTTAGCAGCTCTCTCCTTTTTCCAACAGCGTCTTATCTTGTGACCATTACTGAAACATGCACACACAAAAACAAGCAGTGACCCAAAAGTACAGAGTGAGTGGGTGAGTGGGTGAGTGAGTGATAGAGTGAGAACAGTCACATGTTGAAGTGTCCTTGGGCAAGACACTGAACTCCAAATTGCAACTTTTAATTTACATTACAGCAGACTGAGTATGTCTACATTAATCAAGCTGGTACCTCTGAGTCACACAGCAGACCTTGTTTCACTGACTGATTACAACAAACATACAAATGACATCATACAAAGTAGCTGCTTTGTGGTAACTAGACACAAAGTAGCAAGAGTGCAGGACAATGTTTGTGTTGCTAGGCAACAAACGTCCAGTTTTAGTTATGGAACTAGTTGAATTGGAAACAATCTGTTGTTGATTGTATTTACTTTTAACTACCATTTGCCGCTTGTATAACTGTTGTATAAAAGAAATATCACACTCGAGATCGTGATGCTATACTGAATATCTGCACAGCTGTGATTATCTTCGGCACTCAACCACGTCACTCCCTCTCGTGTGATATTGCTCAAGTATTTCATAAACTGATCATTTGGTTTTTGTTTAGAATTATAGAAACTCCTTATGTGAAATCAAATTAGTGTAGTAAAAAATACAAAGTTCCTCTGAGATATAAAGTTGAATATAACTGACCACATTGTGTTGTGTTCGGGAACTTTGAGATTGTTATTTGTCAGTAGCTGTAATCACATAAACAAAAAAACAGCAAAATGTCACAAAAGAATTATCAAGGTCCAGTGTTTTTTTAAATTATTATTAAGAAGTGAAAGCTCAGTATTCAACCTGTCCTCCTGGTGGCGATTGTAACATTATAATACATGTTTCATGAATGGGCAATGCACACTACAGTGAATAATGACCCTCATATATAAATGAAAATAACATGCTTTGCCCCCATACTTTTTACTTTTTACTTACTTTTTACATTACTGTGAATACATCCCGTCTCCCCTCTAACCCCTCCATTTCCATATAGCAGTCTGTTACATTTCCTGGGAAGCAGCATCATCATAACACAAATACACGCTGCACTCCCAAATCTGCTGATGTTTTGTGCAGGCTGCAAGTTCCTCCAACTTGTTGGCCTGCAATCTTCCTTTCCAGGAGATAATGCTGAAGTTTTCTGCTCTTACTCACCTTTTCAGAAGTTTGTTGCCTTTCCAGTATCTCAAATGGGAATCTGATATATTTTAAAATGAATGTATTTCCCTGTCTGGCCCTTGAAGAAAAATGCAAATTGCGAATGATACAAAGATTGAAATTGTAATAGTTTTTGATAAATGATAGAGGAAATGAGCTCTTGGTAGTGCAATAACTTTGCATGCAGATTGAAACAGGTGGAGGAATGTTTGGGTCCAAGCTGAATTTCTTTCAGGTCGTTCGGACTACAGGAAGTCTTTTCCAACTTTTATATATGATAACAGCACTGAAACACATCAGCTATCAGCCCTGCAGAAGATAAGGGCAGTCTATTTTAAACTGAAACTATTTTTGAACTGATTACCACATCTGTCTTTCCTTTGTGTCGCAGTTCATAGCTTGAAACTTGAGTCCAACATACTACTGTGCTTAAGATTCCAATTTTAGTCGCAACAACCTGTAACTGAATGGTGGTGGAGCCAATCCCAGCTGTCATAGGGCGAGAGAGTACACCCTGGACTGATCGCCGGTCAATCACAGGGTTGACACATAGACACATTTAGAGTCACCAATGAACTGAAGGAAACCCACGCATGCACGGGGAGAACATGCAAACTCCACACACTCCGCCGTCCCACGGTTTTGAACCAGGATCCTCCTAGATGTGAGGCAACAGTGCTAACCACTACACCACCGTGTAGCCCTTGACAAAATAGTGTAAAATCAGAGAAGTTGCCCTTTAATTCCTGGAAACTCCACATTTAGAGACGACAGATTTATGCTGCACTTTCAGAAAACTGTGTCTGCCTGCCTGTCTAATGATTTACTTTATTGCTCAGTTCCCTCTTTCACTCTCCCCTCAGAAGTGTCATGCGTTCAAGGGGCTTGAGGAGAGGATGAAGTCGAGAGAGAGGCAGAGTAGGGAGCCAGGCTCAGTGGGAGGAGCTCTTGCTCACACCCATCAGTCTGAGAGACGGAAACAGAACTACAGAGTGAAGTAAAGTCAAAACGCATCTGTCAGCCTGTAGCTGTACGGTGGACAGGGGGCTAATCATCGCAGAGGACGTCTGTGACAACTTAAGCCTTACTGTTGTACGAATGGAACTTTCAGTTCAGACACATACAAGGAAACACACATACAGTACAAACAGAAAGAGAGGGCGAAATTGTCAAGAAGAACGGAAGGGGAGGAGAGGAGTGCTGGAAAAGAGTGGAGGCTGGAACGAATAGGCGAGGACAAGTGAAGGACAAGAGAAAGCCTATAAGAGAAGCTGTCAGAGGAAGGGGATTGAAATGCAGAATGATTGAGATTACCCATGAGACCGATGGGACAAAGGGACAATGTCAGAAATTCAGTTACAGAGCGCAGTGTAAACAAAAAGAGATTGAGAGAGTGGAGTACGACTGAGAGTAAATAGTCCCCTGAATGTATTAGAGACACAGTTTACTGTAGTTTGGTGACCATGGACGATAATTGAGTCTCAAATGCTACATAGAAGTTTCCCGTAAACATCCCAAATAGACACGACATTCACTGTTGAATCAATCTTCTTATTTACCCATCATCCTCCTGTTTTTATGTAGACTATTTTAAATGACAGAGAGCAGAATGTTTGGTTTGTTTTTGGCACACATGAAGAAAAATGGAGTCAGTTAAGAATAATGATGTGTTCGTGTTGTTTTTCTGACTTAAAGGTATAATAAGTGTATATGGTAAGTGTGTGTGCAGACCCTTGTGAGACCCTTCCCTCTGCATCTATTCCGTTGTTTTGCTTTGCACGGGACGTTTTCAGGAGGGGTGCTGCTGTGGTTCTCTGAGCCAATCACAGCGTATAGGTGAGTGTGGGAGTGGTTCAAATTAGCAGCTTAATTCAGACCGGTGAACATGGCAAAAGAGCGATGCAGAGTTGGCCTTCTTTCTGTTGGACAGGTAGCTGCCCCAAACCGGTTCAGGGGGCGCATCCAGAGGGGTGGCCAGGGGTGGCCTGGCCCCCCCTTGAAATCTGCCAACCCAAAATCCTAAACTATGATTGGCTATTTGCCTTATCAGAGGCGAGACTTATGTAAAAATCCGCTACTTGGGCTGTGTAGCAACAGGCTGCTAGTAGCTTTCTTTATATGTCAATGTGGCACCTTTCCTTTCGTACTTTAAATTGTTATTCTTTTTTTGAGTCCTTAAAGAATTTAGCTTAGCAGAAAGGGTTAATTAAATGCTATTCATTCGTGTGTGTGTGTGGACACGTACTTCATGCCACCCCTGCATAAATCAGTGCCCCAGTTGGGCCACCCCAGTCAAAAAACTCTGGATCCGCCCCTGGGTAGGTTAGCATGCTAGAGCAAAGGTAACCAACGGTTTGAATGCTAGCGCAACGGTAACCAGCAGTTAGCATGCTAGAGCAAAGGTAACAGGCGGCTAGCATGCTAGCGCAACAGTAACCGGCGGTTGGCATGTTGGCGCAACGGTAACCGTGATCCTGTCGGTGTTAGCTCAGCGGTGGTGGGCGTGTTCTCGCACGAGAGAGTGAGCTTCTGGTGACGAAGAGCCCAAGAGGAGGGGCCCAGTTTGAATGTGTTGTTAACTAAATGCAAGGAAAAATCCTACTTATTATACCTTTAAGTTATAGGTCAGTAACTCATCATTAATCTCATGTGGCAGCACATTTGCACAGCATTGAAATTCAACAATAAGCAGACTAATCTGATCACATTTATCTGAGCACACTGCGACATGAACAATAAACGGAGGGAAAACACCATTAGCCTCTTACACTTAAAGAAGGGAAATTGAATTACATGCAGTCATTTGTTTCTAAAGTGGCTTATTTAATACACTAATTCGAGTGAGTCATGCGTAAGAATACTCATTAATGTAAATTACATTACAGACCATATTTCTTTGTTTGCCCGCTTACTGTCACTTATCACAAAGCTCTGATCAGTAGAATATTCAAAGTACACACACATATGCAACATGCAAATCAGTCTCCTACAAAATAAAGCTACAGTACTTCTAATATGCGTACTGAATATCTTATATATACTCTAATATATATAAGTTTACATTTTCTTGTATTCCAAAACAGTGTTCAGATAAATGTTTAAGCTCATCAACACACAGGGTTGCACACTGGAGACCAGAACAGGCTGAAACGTTATTCATCCCTGCCCATGTCAGTTAAGATTGTGAACACTAACAGGGAACGGGCGATGCTGTCCATGCGGTTGTAATGTAATATAAAATGTTGGCTGTGAGCGTTGTGTTATTTGTCGCTACAGCATGGCCAGGAGGTGTGAATGTGTACGTGCAGGCTGCTACCTGGAAGCTATGTGTTATTAAGATATTGATGTTTTCCTCTTACGAAGCAGTGTGCATCGTTTTACCTTCAGGGCGGAGGCTAGAACACATTTCTCCATGGGGACATTAAAGGATATCTTATCTGTCTTATCTTACAAACATCATCTCCACAACCAACTACAAAGCTAACCTTAGGACACAGCAGTGAGTCTCTCACACTGTAATCTGGTATGAAACGATCCAAGATAAAACAAAGAGCAATGGAGAAAAAAAACATTGTTTTTGTCCACAACAGTGGAAAATTGTCTTTAGAGCAAACAGCAGCTGATTAAAACATCAAAAGCCACACACTTAAGCACACACACACACACGACACAGCAACAACACTAACCACACACATGCAATCCCACCTTCAGCTTTATCCACGCTCACCAGACAACTGTAGTTTCATTGAATTTCAACAAAGAATCTCATTTGAGAGCTTTTCTTTCATATATCGTTTCTCTGCTACATATAGCCAAAAGGCTATGTGATTAAATGTCATACTGATCATCCCATTCATTTCCACAAAACATTACTCATCCTACAGGCATAACATAAATCCTCCTCTATCAAAACCCATAATTGATCATTGCATGCTGCTTATTCCTGTCATAACTGTAATTCTCCACTATGCACTACTTATGCATAATGTAATCAGATGAATAACAAATGACTGAGTGCAGTCAGCAGGAATGATAAGTGATAATTTGCATTGTAAGTAAAAATGAAGGGAAGGGAGGACTGCATTAAACTCTGTTTGACCGATTATCTGTGGAATAGTGTTGGCTCGTATCTTTAGGATGTCAGGAATCTTTAGGATTTAAATTGTAGTGCACTTTTTAAAAAGCCATCTGAAGATATCGGCTCTTCTAAAAGCATAAAGTTTATCAAGTAAATGTGGAAATCTTGTGGACACAGAAGTTTGAGATGAGGATGGAAAATTGGGCAGAAAAGAAAAGAGATTTTGTAGGAATTGTAATACTATGTAACGAAAATAAAAGTACAGGAAGATATAAACTCTTGTATACAGTAAATACTCTATATACAAGTAACAATCTCGAAGATTTTCATTCAAATAAACTATCGCCGAATGACGTAACACAATGGTGATTGAGCCTATGGCCCACTGGTGAAAGCCTTTGCATTTGCAGAATTACAGACCGGGTGTCTGTGGCTACTTTCACTGAAAAAATCACAAGTGGGGCCCAGTTAGTGACGCGTTTTCCATCAGCCAGCAGTGGTTGGTCTGCCAGAGAGGGTGGGCGGAGCTAGGCAGCTGCTTTTCCGGTCTCTGCAAGTGTTGCGAGTAAACAGTAATCTACTATGGCTAAACAAACAAAGAAAAGAACGATGACTACTGATACAACTTCAAAAATAAGTGAAAATCCAAAGAAAAACAAACAAATTGGACGCTCAGATGAAGGCAAACAGCCTAAAAAGGAAAGCGACCGCCAGCGAGGAAAATCAAGAGTAACAACCGTAACAACCAGATGTGACACTGTTTGGATATCTGGGAAGTGTGCTCCCGTAATTATTGTTTTGGTGCCGCAATTGAGAACGAAACAGAGATCTTCGAGATCACCACTTGACGCAATAAAAAAGCATTCACATTTAAGGGAAAGGCTTTGCTTAGGCTCAATAAAACCTCACAAATCCAAATGTATTCTGACACAAGTTATCACTGAAATCTGAAAGCGTCACAGACACAAATATATGCAATATAAACACGACTGTTGGATTTCGATAAAGCCGGGCAGCTTCCTATTGAGCCCTTTGAGCAGGTTTTATTATTCCAATGTGATTAAAAATGAGCATGGACTCACTATGCAAGGTTGACAAAGGAGAGAAAAGACTGAATTTTGGCTGACGATCCATAAATTGACAAAAATGATGAATAAATGCAAGATTCTGGTCAACTGACTCCTGTGAAACTCCTGTAAACACCAGCACATACACACTCTCTGAATGTAGCAGTGTGAGAGCAAGTTAGTCAGAGCTGGGCACTTAGTGTGGCATTACCGGTCTATTTAGACTCATGAATAATGAGTCAAATTCTGTGACCTAAACTGTGCATGAATAAGAGCCTACATTACCCTCCAAATCACCCAGTCCGCTGCTTATTTAAGGTGCAACAGAGCCTGACTGTCTCCCTGTTTATTAGCATGCTGAATGCTGTGACAGGGGTGAGCAGAAATTCTGCAAATGTGTTTTTATTCACTGTGCTAGAAAGAAAAATGAGCAAGAGAAAGAACAAAAACAACCAGCAAGGAATGCATCTTCAAGAGCTGAGGACTCAAAGAATAAAACAGTGGGAGCCAATTATCATAACTAAGCATCATTATGTAAACAGGACATGGGTTATTATCCTGTTTCCCTCAGATATTACTGATGAGAAAGATACGGATGGAGAATCCTCTTTCCCCTCTTGTACAAAACCCTATGTTCTTCATCGGAAATGTTGTGGCTCTTATTTTAACATAAAAAACAACTGTCCTGTAGCAAAGACAAAGAGTAGTCGCTCTTCTGACCTCCTTCAAAGTTGCTCCTTCAAAGGATGTCATATCAGTTTCGAAAGGTGGCCTTGAACCCGCCTCCACATCACTGGAAGAGTTTGAATAACACTGCAGGAGAGTTGGGAACTCAGAAATATGAATCTAGCAACATCCTCACTCATTGTAACGCACTGAGTTCAGGTTTCTAACTTGTAACCTTGCCAGTTAGTGTCAGCAGTCCATCCTGCATTGGCTGCGAGTCAGATTTCTTGCTGGATCTAAATCAGTTCTAAAAAAAAGGCCACGTCATCACAAACACGTGTCCATTTTCAATGATAAAGTGGAATATAAACTCTAAAATAGCCTCCATTACAACATGCTCCCTTCATTTCTCAACTCGCTCCTCCTGTCACTTCCTGCAAGCTGCTACTTAGTAAATGAGGGAACAAAAGGAGGGAAAGTGGAAAAGCTTTTAAGATCCACCCCATCTCTCTTCGTCCATTCCACTGTCTCATGTCCTCATTCTTCATCCTCTGTCTCTCCCTTAGGGTATTCATTCATCTAACCCCCCATTTTAATCTTGTTTCTTCTACAAACTTTGCTTTTCTCTTTTTCATCTCCCCGGTATCTTTATTTTGCAGTGAAAACATGGATACACACAGAGTACACAGTTGTGCCTTTTGCAGAGAGCTGAGTACATCTCGCTCTGTCTGCCTGTCTTGCACAAGGCCAACTGTTAACATTCAAACACAGATGGTGAGACCAAACAAAGACAGATGTCCGGGGTGCGTTAAGCATCTGCTCGTGTATAAGAGAATATATTTCTCAATCTGTTTCAAGCACCTTGTTCAAATATTATGAGACCATTAAATGGCCAATTATCAGTTGTTTTCACTGACGTTGGAATGCAGATGGGCCAACAGCACTTTACAGTTGGACATAAGGTAGATCATCATCTATTATAATTTACATGTAATGCCATCCACAGTGACAAACCTTTGTTGGGAAACTTGATTACGTTTGTGGACTCTGTTCAAAGACGGTACTTAAAAGAAACTATGAAACATGAAATCAGGTCAAATAACAGAACTTTAACTTTTGGCCTCACACGGGGTACCAACTTTCCGGGTTTAAAGTTTCGCACCTTCACCCCTCCAGCCACCTCCTGATGCCGATTATGTTGCTTATTATACTAGGTCACCTTACTTTCTCCCATTCTTTGCCATCATCATAATAACTACAGCCAATAGGTGTTGCTGCCCACTCAGTGGACTAGGAGGCATAATAGGGTCCAGGTGACAACTGATAATGGCCATTTAACGTCTCTGGAAGCTGGTATCTGTACCTACCTAGAGATCTTTAATGACAGAAGAATCTCCACTGCACTGTGTTATAGTTACAACACCTCCTACATAATACATCCTTTCCCTACTTCTACAGAGTCTCTCCCAGTTAATCTTTCATTATTATCATGTCAATCATTTCATTTTATCCTATTAGTTTTGAGTCTTTAGTAGTCAACAGCAATGATTTCAGTGTGTAAGATCCATATTTAATTAACATTTAGGTTAATGACAGTATTTGAACAGACTGTGAGATGGTAGATGCTCAATGTTTAACAACTCTGAGCAAAAAAGCTTTACACTCTAGTTCACATATCGATAGATTTGTATGTATAAATACCTACTATGGTAAAGAAAAAGATTCCGATTGTATGAAGTGAAGAGTGGCATTAAACATAATTGAATACATGCATTGGCACATTTCTCTTGAATCCCTCAAAGATCACATGAATCCTAGATGATAACCTCACAGCCATCTGCTCCCATAAACATTTAATGCTTGCTGACATGCCTTCTATAATTCACCAATAAAGAGGGGGCAATACTCCTGCCGTCAATGTCATGAATACAAATGCAGCAAAATCACGCCTCGCCTTGGAGGTTGAAGTAGTAGAAAATGACAAGACCAAATGGGCCTTGAATTATTGAAGGCATGAGCATGAGCAGGGTGTCACTGCAGTTCACTCTCATTCGACATGCAGGGAGATGGAGATGATAGTGATTACGTAACACACTGTAAGAGACTGCATGTGACTTCAGGGCCATGGAATGCTGGAAAATTCTTAAGTTGCATTTCGTTTCTTATTAACATGCTATGACACACCGATTTCTCCTCGTTTTTCAAAATAAAGTTCTATTTTAGTTCTTGTAATGTCATACGAAGCAACACGTACCACCCAAATATGCATCGCATACCATGAAATGTACATTATGCAGTACACAGATCAATTGTGCATGACTGTGACTCTGACTTCATTTGATTTACAGCCTCTTCTTTCATTCATTTCATTTTCCTTCCTCCACCAAACAACCTCCATCTTCGAGTCATTTATTCATCAGCATACATCTGCCTGTGCAATCAAAACATTTACCCATGTTTATGCAAATTACATGTGCTGCACTCATCTTTTTCTACTCCCCACACGCCCTGCTCCTTCTATGATTTGTACATCCATCTGTTCACTCTTCGCCTCTGACAAATGTCCCTCGAACAAGAAAACAGTCAAACATGATGTGTTTGTGCTCCTACTTTGTTATTTTTTATAATGCACAGCCACACAACCCTCACTTTTCCATCTTTTCAACCCAAGGCCGCCTGCTGCAAACACAAGAAAACCAGTTGCATTTATGCGTCATCACTCAAAAGATCACTGAGAAAGTTTTTGATTTTTCAAGAAGTTTTCAGAACAAGAGGTTTTCAAGCTTCATCATTCAGGACTCACAAGTTCTGTCTTGTGTGATGAAGAGCTGTGGGGCTCAGGGATAACAAACTTTCTCCCTCCTTCACATATCATCTACTATGTCGTGCTACGTCTCGCCCTGATCCCTCCAATATGCTCTTCCACGCGTTCTCCATTCCAGTCTCTTTCTTAACTGGAGCTCTTTGAAACGTGCAATGAATAATGTTCTGTGTTTACATTTAAATATGCTAATCTAAATAGAGTAACTGCATGGCAGACAGATGAGGGAAAACATTTCACTTTGATGGGCAATTTTCCAGCCAGCCATCACAGCAGCAGGCGTCAGAAAAAAACATAACACAAGCAGGTGTTTGATAAACAGCAAACCTGAATCTTATTACACGCTGAAAGTACCCCACACAGAGAGAACTGATGAGACGCAAATTTATCCGTCACAGAAGAAGAGAGGACTCTGTCGACAGGATTAATATGCTCGTTTAGATGTCAGAAATCTGTTGACAGTTTCAAAAAGATCAAATCAAAAGTTGTAAAGAATGTATGAATTCAGAGAAATTGTGATTCTTCATAAAAATCAATTTTTACACTGAACAGTAAACTGGAATTATTGTTCCACACATGATTCAATTTCTCTTTCTTCAGAGCAAACTTCCAGTTTTCTTATGACTTTTTGTGTCCTGGTCCTCTGATTAGAGTGCACAGGTTGTCATGTTTGTTGCTAATCCTCAAATCTTGGCTGAAATCTTCACTGTTGAGCTTTTATACAAGCTGCGATCAGCCCTTCTGCGCTGTGTCTTTGGTTTATCTGATTAAGCACTGAAGGAAAGCATTAAAATCGACATGACACTTGTTTTTTAATTCCCTTAGAAAAACAAAATAATATCAGAAATCTCACAGTTTAATAGGCTGATATACTCTTAGTGCTTAAGAGTTGCAGTCATCACTTAAAAATATACTGTTTTTATATATACACTGAAACATGTTGTCTTTTATTCTAAGGCAACTGTTATGGTTGACTTCGTTTCCTGTGTTCTGGTGCCAGCCAGTTGAAGATTCAATTTCACAAACATTGCTTGCTAAGGCGTCTACGGTGGCCCTGAGAGCTCAACACACAGCAGCTTAAGAAAATGCAAATACATAAAACACAAGCAAATTCAGAAAACAACCTCCTCAATTTGACAACACATGCGCAGCATTCAGAAAACACGCAGCAAATCCAGAAACGCAGCAAGTACAGCAAATTAGCACATTTTCTAACATCACCAACGAATAGCTGAAATGAGTCACGAACCGTGACAACAACAAACATGTCCCAGCTGTTTCCGGTCGGGTTCATCACTTTTTGTATGTGCTGCATGTTTTCTAAATTTCTAAATTTTCTTGTGTTTTCTTAAGTTGCTGAGCGTTGAGCTCTCAGAGCCACCGTAGGCTTCCCCTTATTAGTGAAACAAATGTTACTGGATGAGAAGAGTTATAGTTGACCAAGTTGCCATTGGTCAAGTAAGGCTAACTGCTTTCTTAGGGCCCAACCAGACAGAATGCGTTTTAGCAGCTGGGGGCAGCTTTTTTGTAGTTGTTTTCAATGAGAGGGACGCTTGTTGTGCGCTGCTTTTGCGTTAAAGAGCGCCTCGCATTTTTCCGCTCTGTGCGCATGCGTTTTTGGGGAAACACTCGAGTCAAAAAAACTTCAACTCAAAGCATTTTTTTCATTGTCCAATCGAATTAATGTAGAGCCGGGCCTTCTGTCAGTTTACAATATAACGGTAAGGTTAATGGCAGCTAATGATTCGGTGGTTGCCTTAAAAAAAAAGCGAGCTGCTCTTTTTTTAACCGCAGGCTTCAAGAGAAAAGGCAGTGCAGTGTGCTGTTTTACAGCCCGCAAAACGCGCTCTCTCTGATCGGGACCTTAGGCTTCATTCGAAGTGTTATCTCTCACTGTGCACCGATACATCTCACCCACACAGTGGGAGCAGAAAACCTCTGTTGTACATATATGCTGCGTCGAAGTGTAGAATTCTTCCATTAAGACATGTGCAAAACCCATCCTATATATCAGCTAAGCTAAACACCCTGAGCTAATCCCTTTGAAGCCCTTTTGTCAACATTACCACATTGTTAGACTGCATATATTGTTGCTGATGTTTGCTCAGGTCTGACACGAGTTACACACTGAAGGTTAAATCACTTACGAATGGCATGTTGGAATATTATACACACACAGATGTCTGAGTGCCAGTGTGTGCCTGCCACTGCCTGTGTCAATAGGTCTACCGCTCATCCATCAGTCCCTTAACAGGCAGACAAAAAAGAGAAATGATCATCAGCTAGTGTCTTCTTGGGCACGTCTCAAGGTGAATAATATGTTGTTTACGATGCAGGCCTATCTGTCTCCCCCATGCCCGGCCGTAACCCTGCCATTTCCCTGTCAAGCATCCGGTAAATACCCAGACCATGACAATCGCCACAGGAGCCGCCTGCTGCAGCCTGCAGGATGCCTAGCAGAGAAGGATGGTTTCAGAGATATGTGTTAGCAGGAATCAAACTCTAATACACTTTATTTTCAAGTGTACAATATCAGTGGGACACGGTGTAATGATAGCATCTTGTTTCTGAAGGGTTTTTATCCTGTTTTGGCGAGTGAAATATCACCCACTGAACCAGTAGTGTTGTATGTCTGAAATCCGTCTCAAAAATGTGTCCTTATTTCACATGTTCAACTTCCCCTGTGCAGAATATGATAGAAGTTCACACTAGTTTTTGGATAAATCTGATATGTTGGCATAAGATGATGATATATTTTATTTTGTATCAGAGAAAAGTAAGACAGCTTGGGCATCTTGGGAATGACGCAACCCCACAAAGCAGATAAATATCTGCAGAGTGAATTTTGTGAGTATTTTGTAGTTCACTTAGGTCGAGTCAAGTCAATCTTGTTTATATACAGTCCAAAGATATGGACACACATTTGGTGCAGTGGGCTTGGCAATCGGTACAACATAACACCCTGTAACTTCAGACCATCAGTTTGGATAAGGAAAGTCTCATGCTGCCATATTCACAGAAAGATGGAGAGACAGAATGAGGAAAATCATTAAAAGATAAATCAAGCGTATATTGCTCATTGCTCAGTCTATCCGGCTTCAGCTTCAAATCAGTACTGCTTGCCCTTTCGCAGCCACCTCTGTCCATTCCAGAAGGTCTTTCATTTATTAGAATGAATGTGAAAGCTTTTTGTAACACAAATTCCACCAGCTCACACTCTTGTCAGAAAACAAGTTACCAGCAGAGAAACTGCCAAGGTGAAAAAGGATAAAAGAGTGTTCAGCAAAAGTTGTTCTGTAATAAAAGAGCCTCATTTTGTTTGGCTGGCCCGGGATCAATGCTAGCATTTGTAGAGCAGAAACAGGCTTTGTGACGGCCTTTACAGCTGCATTACTGGCACTGTCTCTGAGCCAGATGGCAGCCCGTGGTGGCGTAACGTCAAGACTTAAGTGTTTGTTATGGTTTCACTGTTTTATATCAAATGATCCCTTAAAATCCAATTACATAAGATATTTTCACAATATACAGACACATGTATGTGGAGCCTCAACGCCAGAAAACAGCAGCTGTTTGAGTGTGATTTTCACCAAACACTGCATGTCTGAAAAACAGGACTGGGGTTGGTGTTGGTGATTGTCTAAGCCCCACAGAGGGGATGAAAAGAGTTACAGGAAGAGACAGAGAGAAGAAAGAAAGAGGAGGAGGTAAAGACAGGTCGTCTGTGCTCTTCTGGTTACATGTGGCTGATGGTAGCACGGACAGAGCTCTCTTTTCTCAGCTTGCATGCTGAGATCTCACTTAAGAAAAGCTCTCTGGGTAAGGATTTACTGACAGTATACACGCAACACTGACGTGGCAGCCTGCGAGGGGAAGATTAGCTTTGCACATTCAACAGTTGGACGAGAGTCTTCCAAGTTAAGCGACCCGGAGAGAGAGACATACACGCTTTCAGATGTTGTCAATATTGTAAAAGGCTATGTCGCCAATCCTTTGCTGTTAGGCCCAGTATAATCGATGTATCCACCATCTTCCGTGTACAGTCAGGGGTCCATGAAGAGAACTGCTTGTTGCTAATCAAAACCATGTCTCATTACTAATCAGATATGTGAACATGACTCAAATTCAGCTCCCCCTGGGTTTCCCTTGCTTGTCATTCTGTTTTTATTCTACTGAGTCAGACTCACAGACTCCTAAAGCTCAGTACTTTCTTATAACAGGTGTTATTTCATAGATTTACACAGACAGTGTCTAATACATAAAATTAATTCATATTCATTCATACCCTCCCTCTTCTTTGTCTCTCAAAGTCACCTTCTGGTTTCCTCAGCCGTCCATATGCCGCGGATAAATTAGAACTAACCACACAAACCTTATTAGATTTTCTGCTGTGCACATTAACATGGATGGAACACTTATGTAATAGATACTGAAAGCACGTTTAATGTCTCACATGTAAGTCATAAATCTTCTGTAGATGATTATCCTGATTCCCATGGGGCCAGGAGAGAGCGGCATCCTCGTTTGAGTGGAGTTAAGAGCTCGCTTTCAATAAAGCAGCTTTGTCAGTCATATAAGAGGAAGACAATACAAATTCCCCACAGCTGAGAAGCTTTCAGTTACATAGGTGCCTCATGTGATGTGTGTATTATTTACCAGAGAGCAAGTGAGAAGCTTGCCGGCCGTAAAAACAGCCCTGAGGAGAGTCTTCATCCTCATAATACGGAGAGAAGCAGCGGGATACGGTTCAATTTAATACAAAGGAAACATAAAAACGTCAATTCAACATAGGGTTTCAGATGCACACGCAGGCATATGTGAATGCGGGCGGGGCTCGTATATGGCCCTTATGTGTTTCTTCAGTCTTTGTTCATGTCTGCAGTATCCATGTCAACACGTTGCTCTCTTCTTCAGTCTTACATTGCCTCCACTCTAACCAAAAGGTGTGGGGAGGGGTATTTTTATTTTCCAGTCCCGAGAGAAAGATGTATCCACCTGAAATCATTTTTTAATCTAGAGTGACGCTTAGCCACGCCTACATTACTTGTTGAGCCGGTCAGGCCATAAAGAGAAGACGTGTATGCAATAAGCATCTCTCGTGGTCACTATGGTTGTGACTACTTATCCTTGGTCTCCTCGCACAGTCTAACAATGGTTGACAACAACTTGAAAATGGCCTTAGTCCTACCAGTGATGCTGATTGGCTGATCTGTTTGTCACATCTTAATGCCAGACAAAGCACTCGCCTCCGAGGAGTATGTCGCTGTAAATATGTTTGTTCAGTTTGAGGCATTTCACTTCCCACGATATTTTAAGTGATCTGTTGATAATGTATCATTTGGTGCTGCACTTTTTGGCTTCAACAAGCATTTATTTTCATTTTCAATTCATCTACTTATTAATTGATTACTGTTTGATCTATACATTGTAAACAAAGTTCCTAAGACCAAAGGTTATTTAACACAAAAGCTGTGTCCCAATACAGGGGCTGCATCCTTCAAAGGACGTATGTGAAGGCCAATTGTGTCACAGCACGTCGAAGGTTGTCCCATTTTGCAGTCTCCTTCAGAAGCTGCCGACAAATGCGTCCTCCTTTTCCTTGGCTGCAAAGGATGCACAGGATCCTTCGTATCCCGAGATTCAATGCGCGCCAATTCGACTATCGGCCGAGGAACACACTTTTAAATGTAAAAGTTTTTGCTTTCAACTCCGTTGAATAGCTAGCGATACAAATGTTAAAAAAAACGAAAGAGGCCTTGAAACTTCAACTTATCTTTAGAATAATAGATTGAGTTACGTGAAATTAGTCATGATCGCTAGTTAGCCTGCTAGCTACCTGTTGCTAGGCGACATGAGCCGCGTTTGGTGACACAAGGGTTAAGGGCGGGAACAGCGGGTGGCGCAAACAGGAAGTCTCCTCTGTACACCAGAATGTCCCATTTCAGTTCGAGGTCAGGTCTACAAAGGCTACGAGTGACTCATCTTCTGTAGACCCTGAACTGAGACACAGCTAATGTTGTCTTTTCCACAGTCTTTTAGTGAAAGGCATACTTTCCCATTCACTTGTACGAGAAAATGTGTCCAAACTTTTGACTGGTAGTGTATGTCTCGCTCTTATACTTGTATGTTTCTTTCTAAAACATGTATCAGCAGGAGGTGGACACATTTAGGTTTGTGTTTGTCTCACAGAACACTAACAGCGACGTGTGGATCTGTGTTGGTCTGACCTACTTACTGTGAAACTGAATCTCTACTACATCATTATTCAAAAGGTGACTTTTAATTTAAGGACGTAGCCGTAACAATATAAGCTTGTAAACACACGCACAACCACAAACACATAAAGCAACAGCCAGCCGACACATAAAGCATTGATGAAGCAGAAGTGATATTTGGAGACTGAAATGTCACGTCATTCAAAAAAACTGTCTCCTTCTTTGTCGTGGCAAAGACTTGGCTGACCTTAACAAAGATAATAAAACAATGATCTCTCACTCTGCTGTTCATTCAGAAAATCTCTCCCTGTCACTTTCTGTAAGTGCTGTACTAAGCAGACATTTCTCTTGTCTAACAATAGAATGAATTTTGACTGTCATAGGCCTATCAAATACAAAAACAGCAAAGGGATGTTGCTGAAGTGGCACTTGTGCTAATGGTTTGTCTCTCGGCAAATCACTAAATGTGGCTTCTACCTCATTGATTTGCCCCCAACCCCCGCCATCGTAGCAAATTCGAACAGATATTAAGCTTCACTTTTTATCTAATAGATTTTACTCTTAATTTAACACTGATCTCTTGTATGGATTTTCTTCAGATGTTCCATTGAAGCAGAAAAAAAGCAAACACTTTCAGATTTAACTTGACATCATCTGATTGTGTTAATTGCAGCATTCTGTACAACAGTATTCATTTATCTTTCTGTTTCTATCCTGTTTGTAATCACGCCCACTGTGAGCACTACATTGCCTTTACATGCACTTGAAGATTGTGTTGCACAGCCCTTGTTTGCATTATTTTACAGCCTGTTAACCACTGTCATACATACTAAAAGTGTTTATCCTGAAGTGAGGGAATTAATTACATTTTCTCATCAATCCTGATTATAATTAAAATGGCTCATCCCATGAAACATGGGTTTGCATGCTAACTTGAACACAGAAAAACACATGACTGTTTTGTCGCCGCAGTTGCCTGCCTCGAGTCCGCCTCTTGGCTAGTCCAACACTTTTGTCTGGCCTGAAATATCTCAACAACTACTTGACACTTTCGACTGGCATTCATGGTGAACAGAGGATAAATCCTAATGGATCTGGTGGTCCCTTACTGCCTTTGTCTAGAGCCACTTTGGGTTTAATTTGTGGTTCAGAGTGAAATGCCTCCACTATCCACGATAGATCGACAGTTTTCAAAGACATCCCTTTCTCCTTAAGAGGAATTGTTGTAACTTGTTGAATGACAGTCGTCAATCCATCAACAGGTCTAAATTTTATTTTGTCCAAATACTGTAAAATTTGGTGTATAAGACGCACAAAAAGTAGGCTACGTCTTATATACCGGTGTGACCAATATACCAGTATAAAATGCAGAGAAAGGTATTCTATTGTGTTGCCTTATTTTTCCCAGATGATGGGGCTATAATGTTGCTAAAGCTTTGTCACGGATATGCGGCGCAATGATCGCCAGTGCAGCCACCACCATGTCAGCCTAACGGCAATCAACGTTACCGTAGGCTGAGGTCAGCTATAGCACCGGTAGCTAGCAGGCTTGCAAACTCGACATGGCGAAAACAGATGGTAGGCTGTAATAGGATGTAATTTGTGTGTGTTTTAAATGAAAATGAATTGAAATAGTGTTGAAAATACTAATAGACTTTTTTTCCCTCTTGGATACCCGCAAAAACAGACGGTGCCTTATATTCTGGTGCGTCTTATATCATAAATATCACTGTACTTTGACTTTTAACCCAAGAGCACTGATAATCACACCAGTTGCTTCAGCTTTGTGTTTGATGCTAATCAGTAAATTAAGCATGAAAGAAACCTTAAATGGGTTGGCGAACACGGTTACAAAAACTTTAAAATATTAGCAATGTAGGCTTTGACATCGTGAGCAAGAGGCCTGTGACTTATCTCTGACCACTTCTGGCCACGTGCCTTTTACTTCTGGTTCCCAAACATCTCTCACAGGTTCTGTCAGTCGTGTACTCGCTCACCTGCCTCTCCTGTGTGATCTGGGAAACCTTATTAAATGGTGTTATTGATTGTTAATATCACAAGTATTTCCTAATAGAGGCTTTAGACAACATCTTGGTTGTGACCCCTGTCTTCCTCTGGCTTTAAGCAAAGGTTTGAAATGATGCTTTGCCATAGGGGAGCCCCCAGCTTCAGCCCTGCACCAGGCCTTTCAGCTGTAATTAATGAAGGATTACTTATGTTACTGTATATATGTGTCATACTCTATCTACATCTCACTGTTGCTCTCTCGTCTTTTCTCTAGATTAATTCATTCTGATAACAGTGTACCATCTATTCTTCAATGCCGCTCTACTCTGAGTCTTTGACATTCTTGTATAACAGTGAGGCTTTGCGGCAAACAAATATGCTACATTATGAGCGCTGCTTCTGTTGGTTTATTTTATTGTCTCTGATTTGTAGTACATGATAGTGAAAGGATGGGCTGCCGGGTTCTTTTTGAAATATTCCATTCACAAAAAAAAAGCTATCTTGAGCTTTTATTTTCCTTTGTTTGACATTTACTTTCCATTTTTTTCAGCTGAAGTGCACAAATACAACAAAAACAAGAATTTTTGAGTGGCTTCCCATTCTGCAATTTAAGAAACAAATGGAATACACAAAATGAAAGCAAATTAAAAAAATGTGCAGCACTTAAAAAAACACTGCCAATACAGACGACTCAATCAAATACTAGAGCACGAACAAATTCCACACACATAAATGATCTTTTCACCTTTTGGAATTGCTTCATTACTGGGGATGGGTGCCAACACCTGGTATTGAACGGGCCCCGGGGCTGATTTATGAAAGTCCGTATTATTGATAAAACTTTTACGTTATCGCTTCTGCTTTCAGTACTGGAGAAATTAAGACAATAAATCTGTTTATTTTTGCTACAAAAAAGTTATCTTGCACATTTTAATCTCACCAACTGTTTGTAATTTGCAATAACATGAAGACATTCGTCTGTGATGCATATTCCCAATCCAGAAGAGCCTCTGTCTCTTACACCCGCTACAGCGCACGCACACACAAGAGATCCTGCTCGTGACAATGGCGGAGAGAACTAAACGCTCAAAAGTGCGGTTAAATTTCACCAGAGTCGATGCTGACAATGCTTGTTGCCACAAGTGCAACAAGACTTTTGCTTGTAAGGGCGGAAATACGAGCGATCTGTCCAAACAGCTGACTAAAGCATCATATACAGGCGGAGTCATGCGCCACACTTCTCGCTGTTACCCACTAAACTTAGTGCACGTGAGGAACCAAGTAAATTGATAAGCCCCCCCCACTACCAGCCAGCCAGATTTGTTTTATATTAACATCCTCACAACATTAAAGTCTATAGTAGTGATCTGTTCTCAATTTCTTTTGTTTTTTTCTCTTAAAAAATAACAAATACAACCGATAAGAATACCGCAACAGTACCGGATCGTTAAGCAGCATCGATAAGAGTAGTAATACCGTTAAAATCTTAACGATACCCATCCCTATTCATTAGTCAGATGGTCATCATCAGCTCTATTGACTGACCTGTTCACATGTCCACAAGTTGGCTCAAAACTAAGAAATACTGTTTTAAATTTAAGAACTCCTTGAACAAAATACTCCTTGAAATCAATAAGCTTGTACATTTTAAAGATTATTTTCTTGGCCTTTATTGACCGGACAGTGGATAGGGTCGGAAACATGGGAAGAGAGAGTGAGGATGACATGCAGCAAAGGGCCGAGCGTTGGTGTTGAACCCGGGGCAGCTGCGTCGAGGGCTTTGCCTCTGTACGTGGGGTGCATGCCTTAACTGCTGAGCCAAACCTGCCACAGCGCTGTCACCTCACAGCTAGAAGTTTCCTAGTTCGTATCCTGGTTCGGTCGGCGGGGGCCTTCCTGTGTGGGTTTCCTCCCACGTCCCAAAACATGCTCGTCAGGTTTATTGGTGATTCTAAAATTACCCGCTTGTGTGAATGTGAGCGTGAAAGGTCGTCTGTCTCTGTGTGTCAGCCCTGTGATTGACTGGCGTTCGGTCCAGGGTGTGCCCCGCCTCTCATCCAATGACAGCTGGGGTCGGCTCCAGCTCCACTGTGACTCTGAACAGGATTAGCGGTAGCGGTAGAAAATGGAAGGGTGGATAGATTTTAAACTTGTTTTACATAACTGTTCTTTATATTACTTACTTACTCATATACCCTCATTGCAAGGTTTAAGGGCGTTATTCTTATCCTTCTAATCTCAGCTATCAAATTCTTGCCCCTGATTGAATACTTTTTATTAAGCAAATATATTGCCTTTTCTCTCTTTCCTATAACTATGTATTGTTGTCATTTTGTCTGCTTTTGTCATTGATTCAATGTCATTGTAAATGGAGTCCGCCCTCAATGACCCGAGGGGAGAGGTTGAATAAATGAATGAATAATTTACCATAAATAAAAAAAGTGTGTCTGAGGCACCTTTTGAACTGAAAGGTGAAATCTATAAACTCTACAAATATGAAAATTATAACACTTGTTTCGAAAGCGAACAGCAGCTCTATTGAAATACACAAGGCTGAAGGTCTAGCATTCTATCTGCTATGTAACAATCTTCAGGTTTATGTGGGTCTTTGTATGTCTTAGTGCTGCTCGTGCCCATGCTTCAGTGCTTTGTTTTCAGTGTTTTGGGATTAAGCAGTTGCAAAGAAGGAAAACAAGCGGTGGAATTTGGAGCCGAGAGAGGGACGAGTCTCAGGTGATGTTTTATTCAGAGCAGAACAAACCCGAATGCGTGACGGGGAGAAAGAACACCAAAAAACGGGGATGGCAGAGGGGCTTGAGGTGTGATTCTAACCTTCGGTGATGGTCAGGTTTTTCTGGGCTTTGTTATGATTGTGTCTGTTTATCACCTGCTGCCTGCACACAGGGCCAATTATGTCAGATCCTTTTAGTTTTATTTACTGTTGGATACATTTGTACTGGGTTCTTGTAGCTGGTTTATATGCAGTTGCGTGTCAGTGAAATACCCAGATTTGTCAAGGCCTAACCTTGTCTTCTCTTCCTCTTTTTCCACTTTTTTCGTATGAGACTGCCGAAGGAAAATCCATATAAACACTACAATGTGCAATGTGCTTTCAAAGAGGAGTGCAGAATTTCTCGACTCAAAATTACAAACATTTTGTAAAAAAAAAACACTTTGCATCACCAAGAAGTGCACAGTGTCAGATAAGTAATGTTTTCAGATCGCCTAGTGTTACAGTCATGACATTTGACCTGAGTCCATGAAATGACCAATTCTGAGCTAACCTTCACAAAAGAATGAGCTGTCAGTCACTCAGACACTCGACTTGTTCCAGAGGATACAAGTCCTCGGAGGCACTCTGAGCGGATGGTTACTCACTCTCAGCTGATGTCACTCTTACCCATTCAATCACACTCAGAGCTCAAGGTTGTTTCTGAGGCCATATTTGACACCACTGGCCAAGGACCAAACTGTTCTCTTCCAGAGCTTTTGTTCCTGGTTTTTGTGTGTTCGGTCACCCTTTTAATGAATTGTCATACACAAATGCTGTGATTCTTTTGAACGGCGCTGTATTATGGAAGAGCCAGGGGAGTGTTCTGGTTTCTGTATATACTGAGTAGTGCTGTCCACTTGTGTCGGCTTGTGGCTGCAGGAGAGCAAAAGAGGCAGAATGCAATCTGCTGTAATGCAATCCTGCTCCCATCTGCTTTCATGTGACGGCAATTTAGCTTTAACTATTCTCCATGAAAAGATATGTGCAGGCAGATCAGGCTCACAATCCGCTCTTAGATGGAGTCTCTGAACTCCTTTCTCGCTTCTCAAGTTGCTAGTCGGACTGTAACCAATGAGCAGCTCAATGAAAAGGAAGAAAGGCTGGATGTCCTTTATCGCTACCCACTGGCTCCTCTGAGAACCCTGAAAGGTTTACTGTTGCTCCCTGGTCTATGCTAATTTGATGCTGGTCTATCATGGATTGAGGCTGGTCTATGCTGGGTTGATGCTGGTCTATGCTGGATTGAGGCTGGTCTATGCTAATTTGATGTTGGTCTATGCTGGTTTGATGCTGGTCTGTGCTGGATTGAGGCTGGTCTGTGCTGGATTGAGGCTGGTCTGTGCTGGTTTGATGCTGGTCTATGCTGGTTTGATGCTGGCTTAAGGCTGGTCTGTGCTGGTTTGATACTGGTCTATGCTGGTCTATGCTGATTTGATGCTGGTCTATGCGGATTTGATGTCAATGCTGATTTGATGCCGGTCTATGCTGATTTGATGCCGGTCTATGCTGGGTTGTGGCTTGTCTATGCTGGGTTGATGCTGGTCAATGCTGATTTGATGCTGGTCTATGCTGGGTTGATGCTGTTCTATGCTGGTTTGATGCCGGTCTATGCTGGCTTGAGGCCGGTCTATGCTGGGTTGAGGCTGGTCTATGCTGGGTTGAGGCTGGTCTATGCTGGGTTGATGCCGGTCTATGCTGGTTTGATGCCGGTCTATGCTGGGTTGATGCTGTTCTATGCTGGGTTGAGGCTGGTCTATGCTGGGTTGATGCCGGTCTATGCTGGTTTGATGCCGGTCTATGCTGTTTTGATGCCGGTCTATGCTGGGTTGAGGCTGGTATATGCTGGGTTGATGCTGGTCAATGCTGGGTTGATGCTGATCTATGCTGGTTTGATGCTGGTCTATGCTGGGTTGGGGCTGGTCCATGCTGGTTTGATGTTGGTGTACGCTGGTCATGCTGGTTTGTTGCTGGCGTACGCTGGTCATGCTGGTTTGTTGCTGGTGTATGCTGGTTGTATACTGGTCATTGCTGGTCTGATGCTGGCCATGCTGGTCTGACAAGCATGGAAACACAATGCTGGTCTTGCTAGTCATAACATGCTGGTTTTTGTAGCAGGTCCTTGTTGCAGTCCATTTGGTGACAGCACTGCACCTCTTAGCTTTTGCCAACTGCCCTCCAACAACTTCAAAAGATCCATTTTAGTAACGGCCAACGCATTATCACATGGCAACGTTCTCATTGCTTGGGGACAAGGGTCTGGTCATCTTGTTACATGACAGAGACCAATGAAAATGCAGCTAATTATTCAGGCTTAAGCTCTTCACGAGGATGTCATCAAAAGAGAGTAAAAACAATACAAACAGTGGACCTTCTGTTCCTCTCACAACTGATCAGTTAATGCTGTTTAAACCAGACACACTGTCTTGTATAAGACTTGTGTCTGACCTTAATGAACGGACTGATACCATCAACAAGAACAGAAAAGGCACAAAAACAGTCTTTTTATGCCATTAGACCTTACGAAGGCTGAAACATTTAGAATGATAAAGGTAATAAACTTGAGAAAGCAGCGGCTCGGTGAACCAAGTCCTCAAAAACAAGCTCCGCCTTGAACAGTGACATCGGGTCATGGGTCAAAAATACTTGAATATATGTTTTGTGATATTTCAGTCAGCTGATGAAACAGTGAGCACAGTACTATGCTTTATTTATTGGGTCAATATTATATTTATCTCAATCGGACAATCTACCCTTCAAAGCAGTAATAAAACAGTTAGTGTCACACTCCAGGTGGTAGAGCTGTGGACATGTTTTATCCCCTTTTGGCTTTCGTATGGTTTGCTCGTATGGTGGGGGTATTCATCTATAAATTAAGCCAATTTAACTTAGTAATTACTACCTCTCTGTATTCTACACCTGCCCTTTTTTGCCGATAATAAGTTCAAAAGATTCCAGTCCAATACTTCTGTTATGCCCCACAGATATGTGTTGTTCAGATAGTTGGTATAACCACAACAAAAAGTAAGACCACCTGAAAGCCTAAAGGCGAATTGGGTCCATTGTGTTTACGGCCACACAAGCAACTCTGTGAGAACATAGTTGGCACAGTGCTGGTTTAAACTACATGCTAACGTCAGCAGGCTAGCATGCTCACAGTGGCATTGTAAATATGTTGGTGTTTTAATGTTGGGGAGTTAAACGTTTCAGTTTAGCACATCAGTATGCTAATGTTTGCTAATTAGCAGAAGTAGAAAGAGGCCGGTGTTATTAGTTTTGTAGTTATTTAGGTATAAGCAAAGGTAGCCAATTGGACATATTTAACTGTTGACTGTGACAATCACAGATGTTGAGATTTGTTCAGTCTTGTCCGACTGACGAAGAGTTAAAATCCCAAGATGGGTGTGACTTAACTTATCAGTAAGTTAGCGTAAGGCAGTTCCAATTTGTAGGCGATCTTAGAACACAATTTGAGTTTGAGGGGGCTGTGCGTGGAAGTTTAGATGGAAGCAATATATTGAGCTATACTTCAGATTAACTATAACCGCAGATCCAAAGCAGAGGTGCAGAATATCTTGCAAAGGTAAGATGCAAGATGTTTTGTCATCGTATAAACTAGCTGCATTTGGAAACTTAAATGAGATTTGAGAGGTTGACAGCAATCTCCATGAAAAATATACTTTAGGTGGAGTATTCATAGTGAATGTAATATGTTCATGAAAGAACAAAGTTCTCCAACTGGGAGAAAATATGAGTACTTGAGCTACATGAGTATGTCTTTTATTTTTTACATTCAATTCAGATCATGTACCATTTGTTTTAAGTGAACTAATGAGCTCTAGTGCTCAATCTTCCGGATCAAAAAACAAGCTAATTCTCATTCATTTCAAGAGCTGAACGAGCTGCATTACGTTTGTGTTGGCGTCCTTTTTTTAATGAATGTCACAGCTGCCGTAGTGAGCATGTAGTGAGAACAGCTAATTTCAGGTCTGAAAGTGTCATGTGTCACATGGTGAGCAGACATGACCTTGGAACTTTCCACACAAAGCCTCAATCATCCGACTCAACATGAATGATTATTTAATCATTTAGAAGAAGATGTGGCAAGAGTACTGAACCGTATTACAGAATTAGCATTATAGGATGCATTATTTGCTGTAATTGACGGTTTGGTATGAGAGGGCAAGGGTCCAGCAGTGTGTGAGAGAATTATTTAGTAGCTGCTGGCAATGAAAACTGTAGAGTGTTGATGTTTTACAGGTTTGATCTCATTATGTAATTAGGCCCTTAACCACTGCTAGTCTAAGGGTGCTTTCACACCTTTTGAGCGTTTCCACAAGCATTTGCTTAATTGTTTGGTCAGCCCATACTTCTATCAGAACACTCACATCGTCGCTCCCCCACATTTATCCTCAACTCATCTTGCTGATCATCTTGGTTTGCATCCTATACTAGGTCCTACTTTAAGTGGGGACAGAACCGGACCGTGGCTCATTTGGAAACCGACCGAGTCCAGTCTTTTCTGGCGGACCACGGTCCAATGGTTTGGTCCGCACCAGAGTTCAAATGCGTGCTCTAACATGTCCAAACGAACCGGACTGTCAGACTTTACTTTGAAAGTCCAGACCAAAACTGTGTGGTCTGAATGCACCCTAAGTTAAACAGTGATTGAGCTGAGTCAAAAGGATTCATCCTCTTAGGACCATGAATATCAATATTTCTAGAGAAATGTAATAGTTGTTGGGATATTTTAGTCTGGATCAGAGTGGCAAAGAACATATGACCTAATTTAATAAGTAGGTGGGGAGGTCGGTCAGTCGGTCTTTACTTTATTGATCCTAAATTGGGAAAAAATTTAAAATTAGCAATCATAATCCATGGATACCATAAGCTGAGGTATCTATATCAATATTGTGACGGATTTAAACTGGGACCATGCATCCCTGACATTAGTTATACCTTAGCCATATTATATTAGCCATTGGTAAGATTGTTTCTTTCACCTAAACCAGGTGGTCTTTGTTGGATTCCCAATCCGTACTGTAACAGCATTAGCACATTATATTTCATAGGATAAATTAACTGAAAAACACTGACAGCAAACATTCAAACATTAGTCACTGAACATTATTCAATGGTTTGTCGGGTCATCCATTATCATCGCTGTGTTAGTTGACAGACAGTGTCACAGGTCATTGCTTTGCTGGTGCAATTGTTGCGTGGGCCAGTCTGGAGTAAAATGAAACCCGACAGCCACATCCTCTTTGTGTAGCACAGGAAAACTATTGTTTGCTATGTTCTCTCCAGAAAGCTTGCTATGAAGAATCTTAATCTAATGGTTAATCAGAGGGGTACAGCGACAGAGATTAAAGACAAAGGGTTACATTGTGCTCCTGATTGTTTTTCTTCATTTCCACAAGGGGCTACACCTCATTTGTTGGATGTGCAGCGATGATGGATTGTGGGCAGGGAAACATGTCCATGTTAAAAGCCTCCAGGAAAGATTCCACAAGGCCCTGGCAAGATGCCCATGCTCGCTCACTCATAAAGCTTGCCCACCAGTTTAATTCATATCCAACCGGCATGAAGGTCAAACAACTCTTAGCCAATGTTTCATAGATGCTTGGCTCCGAATTCCTAGTCTTTGCTGGTTATCTGGGTTTTTGCATGCAATAGGTGTCTGTAGCTCCGGCTGGTCAAGACAAGGAAGAAAAGCCTTTTTTTCCAACAAGGTGTCAAGTAATCTGTCGGCTACATTAAGATACGAGCCCGAGTGTTCAACATCAAAGGAAGTTTTTTTTTCTGTGTAGGTGCTGTTTGAGAATGAGCCTGATAGACAGATGGACCCTGGGTCAATTCTTGTAAGAAACCAACAGCAGGAATAAAGTAATTGTTAAAGGTGGAAGGAAACGATTCAAAGAGAGACTATTGTGCAATTATTTGTTGGATGGATTAAGACATCTACACACACGACACATCTAACAGATTGCCGAGGCCCAAGCAGACATGGCACTGCAGCAAAACAATCCTATTAATTTCAACTTCAAATAGATTATGTTGTCTTTTACTGTGAAGTTAAGAGAACAAAGTAGCTGCCATGGTTGGGTTTACCATCCCACAGCACCCCAAAGAAGTGTCATATACTTCTGCCTGACTACGGCCAAATGGTTATACAGTGTATTCACTTCAGGTTTGGCCAGGGATGTTGTGGTGTAACTGTTCAAATTTGGGCTCCAATTTGTCATTTTGGAACAATTAAGCAAAATGAAGCATTACATCTTCCCTCCCACGTACAGCTATACATGGCTGTGTTGGTCCGGTCTCTGAGGAGTAATCAAATTAGGACACAATCTTTCCATTCAGCCCACATACCAGCCTGCACTGGATGCCAGCAAACAGATTAGATTCCCCAGTAAGCCACCAGTGTTGGACAAAAACAACTCTCAGTAGCTTTCATGTGCGTGCTGTCGGGGTGTTGTGTTAAATTAAGATGTTATTTCCTATCAGGGGGGGAGTTTCAAAGCAATTCAACCCCAGAGGAGTGTGGGAAGAGATGTATATGCCTGCCATTATAAAAGCAATACCTTAAACCGAACGCGAATGCTTGGGTTTGAATACTCAGTGATTACAGATTCATAATAACAGAGAGTACAATAACAGATATAAGCGGTTGTTAAGATATTTCAATTAGGACCAGTAAGTGGTGGAGAGAACATTTTTTTCACTTTTGATTACTGGCTTTGCATCTTTTTTTTAAAAATATTCTGCAGGTTTTTAAAATAACTCATGAACGGAAAACAATTTTCTGCGCCTTGGCCTAAATGTGAACACGCTGCAAGAATGTTTTCATTGCAAATTAAGAGTGTGATGTGCGACGTAATAGTTCAGAAATTAACTTTGAGTTAGTCACAAGAAAAAAACGCCATGGTGACTCATGTTTCTTGTAGGATGTTCAGATTTTGTTCCTTTTATGGATTCGCTTTGACGCTATGCAACATGAAGTCTACAAATCCCAGAAAAATAAGTTAAATCTTTAATACTTTCAGTAAATATGGAGATGCAGGAAGTGTGAAGGGTGGCGTTAAGGGGTTTTCATTAAGTGAGCCATTGCTGTATGATCTACTGGAATTACAAGCTTTTCACATGATGATTGCCATGCCATTATATCTGCTATAAATACAGTGTGACTGTTTCATTCATCATGCATAACTCTCCCCCCTCTCCATTCACTTTATGATTCACTTGTTTCTAATGTAAATGAACCCATTCACAGAAAGATACCCAATTATTCTTCCCCCTATATAAACACTCTCAGCCTACTTTAAACAATTATGTTATAAGACTTTGTCAATCTGTTGCTTATGTAATCATGTTTCATAACCAACACGGTCAGCCTTCTTATCTGTGCTGTCTCAATCTGTCTTTGTCACTCAGTGAGGTTGTGGCACTTCACTCGACAGAGGCTGTTCTGAAGAGCACTCCCGCTTTTTTTTCTCCATTCTGCTTATTGTACTCCCAGGCCCCTCTGCACCTCTTCACTTCATTTATCGTTGGCATTTAATCATCAGATCCCTCCTACAGTCACCCCCAACCTTCACCTCCACCTTTTACTGTACTTAAGTTTTTTAATATTAGCCAAATATACAATCTGGCACTAAAAATAATGGACAAATAACCTCTTTGTGGCCTCACCGCCCACACAAGAGGTAGAATTTTGTTCTGAGAGTCTGACGCATTTATGTTCCTCAACTTAGTTTATAAATTAATCTAAGGCCTGCACCTCTTTCTAGATATATTCAAAGACAAGACAGTGGAAAAGAAAGGCATCTGTAATATACATCATTGTAGATCTAAATTTGGACCATCAGCTTTCTTTATGAAAGGCTGTCAACTGTAGTAGTGTATAGAATTTGTGTATTGCTTTATTATTGTATATGAAAGCTGTATATTTTAATTACACTATACATGTTCTAAAGGCCCAACTGGGTCAACAGTTGACAATTAGCAAAAGTTCCAAATCTTTGTGCAATACGTAATAATAATGTACAGTGGGCAGGTTGTTATCGCGTAATGAAACCCCGACAGGATGAGCAGGACCTCTTGTCTCCGCCATATCCCACACTATGATCCGTTTAATGATAAATCCTACGTGTGTCCAGTTGGTGGGGGTAACGCGACGCACTGGGCTCCATTATGCCACTAAAATACAACAGAAGAAGATGCCCAGCCAAATTAATGGCTAATGTAGCTAGCTTCGGCACGCTAGTCGCCAGCCCCGGAAGCTATTGACCAGCCTCGCCAGTAGCCGATCCAATGGGATGCTATGGTAGACGCATGACTTTCTTCCCTGGTCGAATGAATAGGCTCATTTACCAGCGCCGGCCTCTCAGCGCTGGCTTCATGTACTGTCTTCAGTTTTGTAGATCTCTCTGTTGTAGCCTTCAGTTTTAGCGCCGTTTAACCTTTGTTGCTTTCTTGTCGCTGTTTTGTCTCTTTTTTTTCCCCTCTGTAAACAGACCGACGTCGAATTTTCTTTCTTTTGGCGGATTGATATGATTAGAGTTAGTCCTCTGGATTGTGCGATTACTGGCATATGCATGACCAAAAAAACTCAGTGTCTCATTACCATGTTAAGATTTTCCCTATTATCTACCCCTGTGGACTTAACTGTTCCTCTGTTAGTATATTTTCGACATAATTGTATGTTTAAGAACGGAAATGAAAGAGGCCCAGGCCATCTGATATTCTCACATTTTATAAACACATGGAAGTCCAAGCAGCACAGCGTTACCGAACGATCCGGCCACAGACTTCCAAACAAATATTCCTAATGGGGTCAAAGGCACAGCGTCTGCATAAACAACCACTGCTCCTTATAATGTTTATTTTAGCATAGTCCTGCAACACTCTTATTTCTTTCCTCTTATTAGGAGGTTTGAACACAACAGCGTTTTGTACTTTCTATGCAGGCTTCATCGCTCGTATCCACAAACTTGAATTTATAGTTTCCCTGCAAGCTCTTACACTAATGACATTTCATATTTCATTTTTGTTGAACTGCCGATCACCGTAAAAGTTAAATGATGATTTATGACCTCTCCTCTTCCCTTCCTCTTCCCTCTACATTTGCTCTACCTTACTCAGAATGCCGGTAATGAGCTGAAAGTGCAGGGCATCCTCTTAACTTCACCTTTCTAATGACTTGTTCTCTCATTAGTGAGTGTCATCCTCAGAGCTGACACAATGGCATTACTGTAGGAGGAGCGGCGCAGCTCAGAGTCTGTGTCAGACAGAGGACGAGGACCAGAGGGAACGCATCACAGAATGGGAGTCTGTGGTTATGTTCTTAGAACAGACAAAGAAAGTCCTGTTAGATATGAGGAGAAGAGACAGCTGTAGATGTGGTCATTTCTGCCTACTTCAAACCAGACACCCAGGGATGCTTTGAAGTAAATGAGACTGGAGTATGTGTGCATAAAACATGCCGTGGGAGTAACAGCAGTTTATTTAAGTGCATGGATGTATAAAGATATTCTTGATTGTGTATATTGTGCAGGTTAGTGGTTAGCGCTGTCGCCTCACAGCTAGAAGGGTTGCTAATTCAAGTCCCGGTCTGGACATATAGGGGGCCTTTCTGTGAGGAGTCTGCATGTTCTCCCCGTGCATGCGTGGGTTCCCTCCGGGTACTCCGGCTTCCTCCCACAATCCAAGAACATGCTCGTTAGATTAAATGGTGACTCCAAATATGCCTGTGAGGGTGAGCATGAAAGGTTGTCTGTCTCTATGTGTCCGCCCTGTGATTGACTGATGATCAGTCCAGGGTGTACCCTGCCTCTCGCCCAATGAGAGCCAATGGGATAGGCTCCCGCCCCACCGCGACCCTGAACAGGATAAGTGGTATAGATAATAGATGGATGGAAGGATAAAGAACATTAGTCCGGTCATGTAGCTATTGTGTGTACTAAAGCGTGTCAAGTTACATGCTGTGATTTATAGCAGATCATTTTTACCTTGCTGTTACAGCAGTACTCCCAAACCCTGGGTCATGGACCAAATCTGGGTTGCGCAATATTTGCTATTGTTTCCTTTAAACCAGCATAATAATTACATAATAGTAAATTACATAGAATTATAGGCTTTTTTGGGAGTAATTACTTTCAACTTGCTGTGATCTGTTTGTACAGGTGACTGATTTTGCTTAGCTTGCCCGGTAATCAATCCTTCCTTGCACACTTAGATACTTGTTGTAAAATTGTAATCTCGAAGATCTCAGTTTCGTTCTCTTTGGCGGCACCTATGGTGGTAAACTGTAAATGCAGGAGCACACTTCCCAGATATCCAGACAGTGTTGCATGTGTGACGTCCACGGTTGGCTCCAGTTGTAACTCTTGATTTTCCTTGCTGGCGGTCGCTTTCCTTTTTAGACTGTTTGCCTTCATCTGAGCGTCAAATTTGTGTCTTTTTCTTTGGATTTTCATTTATTTTTGAAGTTGTATCTGTAATCATCAATCTTTTCTTTGTTTGTTCAGCCATAGTAGATTACTGTTTACTCGCAACACTCGAGCAGCTGCTTAGCTCTGCCTACCAACCACTGCTGGGTGATGGAAAACGCGTCACTTACTGGGCGCAGCTTGTGATTTTTTCCGCGACGCCACAGGCACCCAGTCTGTAATACTGCAAATGCAAAGACTTTCATCAGTGGGTGATAGGCTCAATCATTGTTGTGTTACCTCATTTGTCGATAGATAATGACTTAACAGGCATTTAGTTAAATGAAAAAGTTCCAATGAATAACCAAAATATTTGGCTTTTGAGAAAGACTGAGGAAGCTTGACAGGGGCGGCTGTTGCTCAGTGGTAGAGTCGGTCGTCTTTCAATCGGAAGGTCGGAGGTTCGATCCTCAGCTCCCACTACATGTCGAAGTGTCCTTGGGCAAGACACTGAACCCCAAAATTGCTCCCAGTGGAATAGCTAACGGGTATGAATGTGATATCTGATTGACAGTTGGGCACTTTACATAGCAGCCTCTGCCATCAGTGTGTGTATGGGTGAATGTGATATGTAGTGTAAAAGCAGCTTTGAGTGGTCGCTATACAAGTACATTCCATTTGACAAGAAGATAAGGGGGAAACAGGTTTAACGATTTAATATCCAAGCTGATTACCTGAGTAATTAGCTGAAAAGTTAATCTACAACTCATGTTATAATCGTTCCATCGTTTCAGTAACCTCATAAACTCGTCTGAAGTCAATGTGAGGCGTGTTTTAATGTGCATTTTTCACATTTCATTACTACCTATCAGGCAGGAAAGAAATGACTTCTTCATTAACTGATTGAGTGACTGATTAACTTTAGATAAGTAAAGCAAAAATATAGAGAACAACTTGAAACAACTTTAAACTCAGCTTCTTTATTTAAAAATGTAATTCAAAGTACAAAATCAAGGAAAGATCAGGTAGCAGGGGATAACAACACACGTTTTCTACATGCTGCAGCTGTTAAAGATTACATCATTGTTAGTGATTAGTCCATAAAGCAGCAGCACTTTGTCACATGTGCTAATCAAACGCTGCTAATTGCTGCCTTTGCTGTTTGACATTTGTATCCAGCACTGCTGTGACTGACAAGTCACACTTGCTAAAGAGTGTTCTTCATTATTCAATACGGAGACCAATTAACAGCTACATGCACTTTTTACAATAATATTCTCAGTCCACGCTCTGTTGTGTTGTGTTTGTTAAGCTTCAGCAGGGCATGTTTTGTGCTGGGGTGGAGCAGCCATTATTCACAGAGGAAGGGCAGAGGGGGAGACATTTGGTAACGCAATCTATTTACTCAGAGGCCGTACCCTTGCCAACTGAATTTAGCGTAAAAATATGTGTCTGTGTGTGCTTTTATGCATTCATTAGTGTGGTGGTGTCCCCGTGTGTAAGAGCATGTTCATGTTGTTCTTACAGTCTAAGCTGGGAGTGACAGCCTCATACATAATGCATGCGCTACATGAGGATAAGGATAGCTGACATTTGGTTGCTTGTCATTCAGGATATAGCCACCCTGGGGGAATGACCATGCTCGCAGATAATCACACGTGGGTATTTGTGCACACACTCACACTCACACTCACACACACACACACACACACATACACATACTGTAGAGGAGCCAAAGCGCGTTTCTCTTCAGGGTACTGTAAATGGCAGATGTCCCTGTCAGAGTCAAAGGCTCAGTTCAGCTTTGAGGCAAATCACCCAATCTGATGTGTAACATCATTTAACAATTGTTCAGCTCCCCGTTCTCTAACATACACTGTATATAGCATACACAGCAAGGTTCAGAGAGCTTTCACAGACGTATTAAGTGCTGTTAAAAGTTAATTTCACGGTCCAATCTCTCGTGTTTAATGCAGACATTTTCAACATTATATTTCAGCCAGGCAGGCGTCGATACAGGAGCATACAAAGTTTAAGTTGTTTGGTGTATCGACCCCTTTTTTTTTTTAGCATGGCAACACAAGGCTCATATTATTCCATTACACAATCCATAGACTTCTGCAACACACACAACAACAACACTCCAGCAGAGTTATGGGGGAGAGCAGCTGCTCAGACGGGGCTTACTGTCGGATTCACTTTTATTTTTAAACTGACTGTTCAGTGTCAGGAGACCAAATGAGGGGAAAGATATGAACCTGTCACAACAAAGCATACGAAGGGGTTGCTTCACCACTGCCACCTCTTGTGCATCAGATGGATGGATGGCAGTAAAAATAACCCTAACACTAGAAGAAGGAGTATATACATCCAGGAATTCTAACAGCAATATTAATCTAAAATATAAACTAACAATAACAAAATATAAACATATCTGAAATGTAAACCTACTCAAGTAAATCTAAAGTATAAAACGTACACATAACTTAGATGTAAACAAACATGACAGGGAGGTAGAGGTGTTAGTGTACCATACAGTCTTCACAGTTGTAAACGTACAGATACAGTGATTCAAGGTCTTAATGTGCCATTACAGTGTACAGAGATGTTAATGTGCACACTGATGAAGTGGTACCTCCATTGTACTTCATTAATATGCCTTACAATGACAATGTGGCAGGCTGCTAAATGCTAACCGAGGGAAAGCTGAGAGGGGGCTAAGAAGTGTGTTTCTCATGTGAAAGAATAAAAGAACGAATGAAATAAAACTGAAAACTTGGAGACGCCGGAGGAAAAAGAAATGTGGGTCCAGTCATGAGCTTCAGGCTGAGAGTCAAAAGCTCTAATTGGAATATGGTAACTGGTGATTATGGTAATTGCAGTGAATTTTTGAAACCTGTGCCTGTGGTATCCCCACAATCCCTGTTTGACTCACGGGGAATTGGAGAAACATGTAAATGACTTCTTTAAGTAGCTCTGCTGGAAGTAGGAAAAACACTAAAAATGACCTATGATATAATAAATAGTTCGCTCCAAATAAATCTTTTCCTCTTCCACAGGCCATGTCGTGTTGGTGATGGCTTTGCTCACAGCTGTTGACAGTGTGATGTCAGCGCTCTGTCAGCTGGTTGGAAGTGTACTCCAAGCTGACGACACAGAGGGTGAGTAAATCACTGTGGATGTGTCTGTAAACATTCAGACAAACTAAATAGCTCCACAATTTCGTAGATTTGGATTGTTTCAGCAAATTATCTCTTAAATCAACTGAGTCTTAATAAGTCAAGTCATGCTGTCACATAAATCTACTTCTAGCCCTGGGTTGAAAATCAGACAGTGGATCAGTTTTTGGGTACTTTTGATCCTATCCAATAAATTAACAGCATTGCATGATTGTAAACACGTGTTATCATAGAGGTATCATAGCACCAACACAGCCTAACTCTAGAAGAACAACACTACTCTCTACTGGCTCACTAATAAACATGTTGTAACCTTCCTGATAGAGTCAACAATAACACAGTATAATGATGTGTACGGCCGGAGATGTACTTGCTTTTGAACCTTGCGTTCGCAAACACAACCGGCTGCGTCGTGGCCGTAATTGTTCACATACTTGGCTAAGAGCTCAGGCCGTATGCAACAACCGTATGTGCAGGATGTAAACAACAGGCATGAAGACACTCGAGGTGATTACTATCATGTTAATCCTGAATTCTCAGTGGCCCGGTGACTGACAAAATTCCGTAGCCAGCTCCGGGGACTGATGAGCGGTGGACAGAACACACTGTCCATGCTCCGTTTCTCCAACATTTCCCTCCATGCACGGATGGAACGGTCCCAGTTTTTAGTTTTCCAGATTTCCAGGTTCTTACCAGCTATTTTGAAAGGCATGTTTGTCGCTGTACCGTGGCAATGGCAGATTGTACAGATGTGAATAATTGCAGACTTCACTTATTAGCTTGTCTTCTAAACTTTCTGCCATTGTTATCCCTGCTGCTGTGTTGACCCTGTCACATCCCTTCTGCCTCCTCACTGCCCCTACCGTGATAGCGTTCATTTTTAAAGGACGTGCACGGCCGACGCTCCCAACAGATGCAGGGCACGTGGGGCAGCCAACGTGCCAGGGCAGTCAGTGTTTACACAGTATTACATGGAACAAAAGCCAGTGAAATTTTCAGCCAGCTTCCCCAATTTATTCAGTATATGTTATATTTTCTTTCCATAATTGCTTCTGAACATAAATGATCCTAAAGTTGCGTCTTCACAGCTTGCTAAATTAATTAGTGCTGGGATTAGCCAAAAACAGATGTGGAAGCAGAATGGATTTAAAACCTTTTCCGTCACACATAATGGCTGTCACCAGAAAAAAACAAGACAAATATGGATTATACTCTATAATTTATATCTTATCGTGTTGCTTTAAGCAAAACATAACAAAAGTACTCGAAAAAACATCAAATTGATTATTTAGAAAGTTTTTGAGAATAACTTTGTAGCTGTATGCAAACCTATAGGACGGGCAGAGAACATGAACTCCATGAAACATTGAAGCACAATTCTGCGCTGAGTATAGGTCATCTACAGTCTGTAAAAATAGACTGCTGCTAACTGTAAGGAAATAGCATGACATAAGTGGACAGAAGAGGACAAACAGGTCGCCGCAGTCACAGATGCTAAATGACAAAGGACATGGCACTGTTGAGAAAAAGCAACATCTGACCCCTCTTCAATGGTTGAGCAAGAAAGCGAGTCTTGAATGGCTTTACGTCCTTCTATTGTCACACAAGAAGCAAACACAAAGGCTGGAGTATGGATAGTGGAACGTGAAAGGCATACCTGAGGACTGTAAATGGTTCATTTTTGTTCCAGAGAGCAAATTGGTTTCAAACATAAAGACTCCTTTGTCGACAAGGATCCCCCGCTGTCTTTCAGATAGGATGCTCTTTGTTGTAGGCTTATTATTAGTTATAAAACTAGTGGTGAAAAACTAATATAAAACTAGTGAAGCTTCAAACAAAGAGTACACACTCTTGTTCAGCTGTGCCTTCAGAGTGCGGTATCTCCCCTGAGGCCTATCTTGTGACTGTTTGTGATTTATAATAGGAACAAGCTTTTATGTACCAGCTCACACTGGAGCATTATCTCACAGAGATAAAGGTTTATGATGAAGAGGAAATTATAACGAGCGTTCTGTTTAAGTGTGAGAGCGCTTATGGTCTCCCGTTCCCCGGCAAAAGTTTTTACAAGATCCAAAATACAACTAAAGTGTTTCTGTGGGAAACTTTCTTGTTTACTTTCTCTGACTGTCACAACAACTATACTGAATTCTAAAACGTATATAAAGTTAATTTCTGTGATGTGTGTTGTATAGGCGTGTATTAGTTAAGAATTATAATATTAACCGTGACATCAGAGGAGATGATCTCATGAAGAGTACGAAGCGAGCTAGTTCCCGGGTGTTTAAATGATTCAGTGCGTCAGCACAAAAACATGCATTGTTCATTTCCAACTTATACTGGTAATGTGAGGAATGTGTGGTGAGAACCTCTGGCACACTTCAGACCAGCTGTTTCTTTCTACAATTAGCTACAGATGATACGATAACAGACTTAATACTGAAGTAAAACATTATTTAAAAATGAAGCCAATGTGGAAGTGCAAAAAACTGCAGTTCCTGGAGTGTCCACGTGAGGCTGCCTCCAGAAGCAAAGAAATAACATTACAGCAGATGGGAAACTGACCATCTTTACAGCACAAATAAACATGTTAACAGCCTGGTACAAAAAACGGTTTTGTTATAAATAGCAAATTTTACTGTTCAAGATAACTGTACGGGGGGTAAAAAAGTTTTTATAACTCACCCATTTTAAATATATTAAGCCTTAAATCATAGGGGCCGGCTTACTTGAGTGACAGGTGGATACTGCTGGCTGTCTGCTAGACGTCAACACACAGTCTGAACTTTTGTTGATTTTTTTCAAGGAAAAAATTGGACATAATCTGTCTTGCTGTTAAAGAAGTCTCTGCTCCAGCTTTTCCTCAAGTTAAATGCTAGTATTACTGTAGTCATATTTTTTTTGCACTAAGTAGCAGGTATACTGTGCTCACCATACCAAGCTTGTTAGCATGTTCATTGTTTATATATTTATCTATTCATCAACCAGTGCACAGGAGTCAGGAGTTGTTGGCTTTTTCCCACGGAGAGATTACTGCTGACAATAGTAATGAGAAGGCCGGTTGCAGTGAGTCACCACCACAAAAAGAATCTCCTCTGTTGGAAACACAAAGTTTAGCTCGTTCATGAGCTATTCAGCCACAAACACAGACCGTTTAGCTTTGATAACAACCCCTCGCTCCGCTGCAGCTCCACCGTCCAATCCAAATATCCCTCATCACTTCTGCCTCCAGAAAACTGTAGCGGTCATATCCCAAATTCGAGACCTTATTTACGCAGTCGAGAAACCAATGGGTGTTGTCATGGTAGCTACGTCCATTATTTGTACAATCTATGTAAAATACGCATATTCAGTTATTTTTTTATCTATATTTAAGCCTCAAATCCTCAGAGATCTTCTATTTTTGTCCTTAATTGTGAAACACTCATTGATCATCCTTCTGACATTTAATATTAATGATTAAGATGTTTAAAGGTGTTCCTACATCCATTTATGGCTTTCTGTGGGTGTGGAAATAAGGTTTACACATGTCTGAAAAACAGAGTTATAAAACAGCATCATGGTCACATACAGCTTTATAAATCCTATAAAATGACAGTATACTATTTCAGCCTTTGTATGTTCACATTACTAAATCTATTGTATGCTCCTAACCCTCCTTTGATCAACCAAAACCTAATGACCATCCCACAATTCAGTCTTTGGTAATAGGGCATGTGACTCTGACACCATGAGGCAGCAACCAAATTGTTGCGAAAACTCAAGAAGCAAAAGAAAAAAAAAAGGAGCTTTTAAGAGCAAATATTGGAAACATCACTCATACACTATATGGGTGAAAAAAGGTTATGCAAGCTCAAAGAAAAGTGGTGCTTCACCCTTTGCTGTAGCAAAGAAAATCCCCTTTACAAGAGAAACGCTTTGATATCATTGAAAGGACAGCAAACACTTTGCCAGACCTTCTTCACTCACAGGAAAATGAGTGTACATACTTTCCCCAAGGTGTCCAATCCAAACACGACGTGCAGTGCAGAACAACTATAAAATCTCTTAACATTCAGATACCAGTGTAATGGGTACAGCTAGCTAAAACTGATTCAGTACTAGTTTTGACTCAACAAGAGAATTCTATAGGATATGAGATGTGATTTGTTACATTAACTAAAGGATTAAAATACAACTGAGTTAGTATCAAGATAATTTGACTTAAAAAATCTCATTTGTTTTGAATCATTAATCATTTATCTTCTTCTGTAATTCAGTCAAATTAAACTTTTAAAGGAGCCCAGACGGTAACATTTTAACTTAAAACAACTAGTTTGTTTTTACAGTGCGAAAACTACCAATGAAAGACTTTTCCCTGTTACATGTGGATTTTTTTGTATTTCAGCCAATAATTCACAGTATTGAAGTGGTAAAAGTTGTTTAAAAATACAAAAGCAAGTGGCAGAGAGACAAATTTACATTAAACTGACGTTAAAGTATGATACACAGTAGCTAACAGCTAACATTAGCATTCAGCCTAACGTCGTTGACAAAATGCGGTTCAAGCTAAACAGCACCACAGACCACCACCTCCAAAATGACCATAAAATTGAATCAACAGCTCTCTAAAACTGTCTCAATAAATACAGAACATTAAATGTGGCATATAAATCTGGACTGTTGTATTGGACTGCATTAGTTATAGCTAGTTGTGCCCAATAGTGTATAAAAAAATATAATCTATGATTTCAGTCCGAATCAAGTCTTGATTTTCTGGACTCGACTTGGGCTTCAGCACTGATGACTTAGACTTGAGAGAACTGGCAATCGGACTCGGAAGATGGATAGGACATGAGGTTATGTATTGATAAGGACTGTTTTATTGTTTTTGTTAATATTGTTATTATATGTATTCACTTCCTGCCAGGATGCCAAGAGAGGCGCCACGTATCATGCGTTTTGCTTTCAAAGATTTTACAGCAAATGCAAGCAAGAGCAGAGCAACATGTTCGATATGTAAATATCTGTTCAGGGTGCACCCGGAAAAAGTAAGCAAGATGCTAAAGTTACTTGGACTGTTGATAACGTTACTGTTAGCTAGCTGCTAGCTAACTTGGGCTCAGACTCAACTCTGATTTGACTCAGATTCTTCTTTGGTGACTTGGGATAGGCATGGACACTAGGGACTCGAGGTTCGGTGACTCGACTACAACGCTGATATCAGTATAATGTTGGACGATGACCCTCAAACAACTTATTTGCTCAAAGTATCTAGGGGTTTGTCCCTTTGACCACACTCTCTATACTCTACTCATTAACATTTTTCCGTGTGTCATACCATCTCCTACCTGATGCTCTAAACTCATCACCTGCTAAATGGAAATTCTTCTCTACTATTTGATGTTTAACCGCTCCTCTCAATTGTTGCTTTTAGACGACAACTTAGTGTAAATTCCTCTCTTTCATACTTCCAGTGGTTGAATATAACAAATTTCTAAACTCAAGAATGGACTTCATGTGCTAG
This sequence comes from Semicossyphus pulcher, assembly GCF_022749685.1. Taxonomy (NCBI): domain Eukaryota; kingdom Metazoa; phylum Chordata; class Actinopteri; order Labriformes; family Labridae; genus Semicossyphus; species Semicossyphus pulcher. Next base: position 19,450,986 of record NW_027211637.1, read on the forward strand.
TATTTACACATTCACAGTACTTGTACTTTACCTGGTTATTTCCATTTGTAAAACTATTGACAGAAAACAAATGTTCATATATACCCTTCTTTTACTTTAGTTTTTGGACAGTAGGCAGATATGTAGACAGTCAGGCAGGTGAGTCATCCATCATTTCATTCAGTCTGAACAAAATGATTGGTGACCCAGACCTATGCAGCAGATTTTTCTTCACACAGCATTTAGTGCCTGAATGCTGTCAGGATGTAAAGAGAATTTAAACAAGTACGACACAAAACAAGCTTCTGAAATAAATTGCCTACCCTGGCTGTAATTACAATTTAAAGTTCAAGGCAGTACAGATTAAGACATTGAAATGTTCCATTGTTAAACAACAGCCAAACTGTTGGCATTAAGCTGCTTAATTTTGCTTTGAAAATTGAGTTTTCTGTTGTCAGAGAGAAATAAGACTAATAGTAACAACCACAAAGAGTCACATAGAGCCACGTTGCTTAATGGGCTTGTAATCACTCGCAGCAAAAAAAACAGAGAAGGAAAGAAAAAGCATGCTGTCATATTCATGCATTCAGAAACCAACTGAAATGAGGCTTCCAGCTGTATCTCAGACATCAGTGATTGGTAGATCTTTATCTTTTTAAAGCAAACAGCCAAAAAACCAACAATCTCTCTAGTTCTTGGCCGGCTATCACTTTCCATTTGCCATTTTATTAAGCTTTTATAGCACATCGTTTTTGCAAGGTACGGCAGTGTTTGGATCCAACTTGGCAAAAGAGAGACAACAAGCTCCAGCACTGCGGTCCACCAAACAAGAGCTCTCACTTGTTATTTTCTCATTAATGTCTAATTCTCTGTCACTTGGGAACAACACAGTCTCTCTCATTAAATCAGCAGATTTACAATCTCATGCTGAACTCCTCTTTAAGAGCTCTTTAACCTGTACAAAACAATCTGAAACTGCAGCTAAAGGTACATATCATGTATGTAGAATCAAACACACATCTGGACAATATAGGGCGATACACAATCTATTTCAGGATCTGAGGGACAAATCCTTCCCAGGGTGCAATTAGCATTCAGTTCAGTTTCAGCCAAACCATCAAAGGCCACATAATCTTCTGTTCAACTGGGGTCTCTGAGGGAGAGTGAACATGGCCCATGTGGAAATCTGAACTATAAGATTGACCTGTAATTCTGTTCACATACAAAGAGTAGATGTTTGTTCTGCCATTAGCTGGAAAAAACACTTCATGTGGTTTATTTGATATAGTAGGTAGATGAACTGTAGATGACGTATGTCAGCTTTGGAATTCATACTTATACTATGTACTACGTACTTTGGGTTTCATACAGACTTCTCCAGATGCTTCACTTTGTGATGTCACAAAGTGGAGGAACACTATATTTGCATCTGCCCGAGACACAGCAGAACTTCCTGCCCCTTGCACAGTTCAAGGACACGCCAACCCAGCAGCTCATTCGGCTTTGGAAATTTGTTTTCACTCCACCACTCTGCTCAACGGCTCTGCTCGTCAAGTTGGTTAAGAATGTCTTGGAGAAAGTGTTTCTTTGGCTGTGAAGGAAACACATCAGTGGTTACTTTTCCAATGAATAAGAGCAGCAGACTTTCATTTCAAATCGTAAAAGTGAGGTTTTGTCTTTGCCGACAACTCTATAACACGGCCACAGGGTAGGAGGCGTGCCTCAAACATTGAGTTCTACCCCTCGGCAGGCTTCGGAGACCTGGCCAATCAGAGAAAAGCGGGCTTGTAGGGGCGGGGTTTCTTAAAGAGACAGAGCTGACTGACTCATTTCAGGCAGAGGCTGTATGAGGGCCTGCACAGAGCGCCAGTGTGTGAAAATTAGGAGTTTTTTAACTGTAAATTATGCTGAGGTACTCCACAGGCATCACAGAATGAAATACGAAGGTTGAAATGAGCATAATACCCCACTTTTAACTAAAGAATTTTTAGTACAACTGAATTAGTAATTAGTATCAATTTAATTTGACTAGAATTTATTTAGAATCGTTAAACATTTATCTTCTTCTCTGTAACCCATTTCAATTAGAATTTTAAAGCAGCTCAGATGCCAACTTTTTTAACTTAAAACGACCAGTTAGTTTTTACAGTGCAAAAACTACAAATTCAAGGGTTTCCCCTGTTACACATGGAGGTTTTTGCAGTTTGACACCAGAGACATTGCTATTAACGTCCTGGGTTACACATCAGCTATTAATTCAGAGTTTTGGCTGAATGAAAAAGTGCTAAAAGTACAAAATTAGGTATCAGACAGGGACAATTGTAGGCTACATTAAACTGATGTATGAAATACCATAGCTAACATCATCTTTATGATTTCATCTCATCCACACCATTTGAACAAGAGTCCCTCCCCCTCTGTTAATCTGAATGAACCAAAGTAAAATTTAGAAGCAGATTCGAAATCTGGGGAACAGTTGGTTTCATAAGTCAAATGACTCTCTCTGTGTGGTGTTATAAAATAAGTTGTGTTCGTAGGTAACAAGTGCATGTGTGACATCCACCCACACAGAAACTATAATGAATGTTCATTATGCCCTCCTACACACTGTATGTCAGTGGCCTTCTGCATTCATGTCTGGTTACTAGGATGACAATAAGGAGGTGTTTCCTGAGTGTGTGTGTGTGTGTGTGTGTGTGTGTGTGTGTGTGTGTGTGTGTGTGTGTGTGTGTGCGCGTGCACTTCTTAACCTTGATCAATCCTGTCCCCGTGCCTAGTGTTCTGGCATGTTGGCAGATTTCCAGACTGAATATATTATTTGTACACTTTTTATTCTCCTTTACTCTCTATTACCCTCTTTTGAATACACATGGCAACAACCATCAGCAAGGACAAAGCACCACAAACAGAGATCTTCTTTTGTCCAGGATGGCACAAACATGATGAACAAAGGGAAAGGACACACACACACACACACACACACACACACACACACACACACACACACACACACACACACACACACACCACACACCACACACACACACACACACACACACACGACCTCCCCAACTCAGAGTCACACTCCCCTTCATCTGCTCCATAAACCAGATTAATTGTGGACTCAGCCCTTCACCCCCACCGGCACATCACTGCAGAGCGCCTTGCTTCCCACACTGATGCGGAAACTGCTGTTACAATAACACCTCTATACTGACACACTGTGTGACTAACTGGGTTATATCACCTCACAAAGTTGTCACGAGAAGGCATTCTTACACTAACATACAGTCGCAGTGACGTGTCCTTGTGTAATAATGTCAGTAGGACAACAACCTGATTATTTCCATTACGTATTAATCATTGAATCTATGATCTATTATAAAATAACTGCAATCATCATTAACCAGCAATTAAGTAATAATATAGTCCCTGTCAATCAGCAGGCAGTGTTTTTCTCAGTAAACTGTTAAAACTTTGATCTATTGTACGTCCGAAATGTGTGAAAAATACTCATTGAACTTAACAAGAAATATGGCTTTTAAATGTTTTCTTTATAATATTATTTTGTTCAATCAAAAGTCCATAACCCCATTAAATAATGATATAAAACAAAGAAAGGCAGCAAATCCACACATTAGAAAAGCTGTAACCAGCGAAATTTTGGTGTTTCTGCTTGTAAAATGACTTAAACAGTTATTTAATTATCCATATTTCCACTATTAGATGTTAATTTTCTGCTTAAATGACAATAATTTCAGCTTAACTTCGTATTACTTTCATATTTTGTCAAAGCAGCAGCCCCAAATCAGCGATTTACAACAGAGAGAAGCAGATAATCCTCATGTTTCAGACGATTTAACAAGCAATATTTGTTTTTTTATACTTTTTTTAGTACTTTTAACTTTGATTAACTTCTATTAATCAGTTGAAAAACTTCAAATATGTGTCTAAACCTGGAAATCTAAGCAATCCTTCTTTGCAGTTCTGCTGAGAAACTTAACAACATGTCATGTATTTTCCCATGTTCCATTTCTTCTGCAAACAACCTCATAAAGGCAAAATCCAAAGGGGGAAACAGTACAGTGAAACTCATAATTGTCAGCGCCGTCTTTTCTCACATTTTGATTACATCAATGGGTTCTTCTGTGGTCCTGAACATCATGTGAATCAGGAATAAATGCAGCGGGAAGCCAGAGCATAAGAGATTTTCTGCAGCCTCCCTGACAGCCGGGCTGCACAAAGCACCGTGTCTCATGTCCGAGGCTGGATGTGGGCTGCTTAATTATTATTATGGCTACGGGGCGAGTGTAGAATATCAGCAGCATGGGATGTTTGAATGTCTGGACCTCAACCTAATAAACACATATACTGTATGTCTTCTCCAAATAATCACATGGCCATGTGTCAAACGGATGTCAGGCAGCTCCTGCCCTGTCATTCACACTGTGGCTATCATAATTAAAATCCCACAAGATAGATCAGTCTGAAATTTCAGGTTTAACAGACGCTTGAGCACTTAAGACATTGTGTAAAGATTTTTCCCACTGTGATTTATCAGAAATAAAAAAAATCCCTTGAAGGCAATCAGATTTGATTCAGTGATTTGCCTGTAAAAATGATGCTTTTGTGTTGAGTGAAAGGCAAGAAAAACTAAGCAGAATCAAGCAGAGAAGTCAAAGTGACATCGATGCCAATGGGAGCATCAGCTCATCAAATAGTGTGTCTCTAAAATGATTTTTTTTTTTTCATAGAATGACTGAAAAAGCACTGAAAAGCTGCTCGACTGTGTTGCTTATTAGCTTGACGACTTAAATGCTGTTTGCCGTAGCATGTTAACAACCATTAATTAGCTCCGTGCTCATGTAAAGTGCCGCTGGTTAATTATGCATCATATGATCATAAATGTTAAAGCAGATCCAAACACAAGACACATGCAGTATAAAAAGTCTGAACGTGATGCAACAGCAGAGAGGGATTCAGATATTTGTGGTCCACATTTCAAAGGGAAACGTGTATATTTAGGAAAAAGCACCCCGGGGAGACTTTGAGGGTCATAAAACACAAATAGAGTAATCAATCAAAAGACTCCCCCTTAGTGAGACAACACACGTGCGAGAGGGAAACACCTTGTTGCCTGTTAATGAAGATTTAACACGGAGAATCCACTTTCTATGATGCCTCACACTTGACTCTTGTCAATACTGCATCTCTGTTGTGTCAAACTTACGCTGACTGACTGTTATGTCATAGCTAACGCAATCCACATGACAGGTTCCAACTTTCACTCAAACTGTAGGTACAGTACGACACACACGTGCTTTATAGATGTGGCAGGTTGCACACTAATCATCCCCAAAATCAGTTGAAGCCATGTGAAAACAATCAGACAATTTACTTCTCTTTGCGGCAATAGGATGTGCAATAATTACTTGGACACAAGAGAGACACAGATCTGTTTGGACCAAATTGACACAGTAAACAGAGAAACTAGAGCCTCACACAAACACATTGTGATCCACTTTCAGGCTTGTTTTTCTCTACAACCTTTGATTTTCTTTCATCAATAAGAAACGTATAGAGTATAAGACTCACAACATAACGGCCAATAAAGCACTTTTTCCGCTTACCTTAAGGATGAGAGGGTATGCCAGAGTTGGCTGGGGATCATGGGTGTTGAGTCAAGTCCAGAGCGAAGCTGGTCAAACCTTCACCCATGTGGCGCCTGCATAAACCGGAGCAGTTGAAAGCAGACTTGTGCGTAGCCGCCGGGATACTCTACACTCTCACTCAGTCACTCCCTCACACAGCCTGCGAGTGAGGGGGATCCACTCGCAGCCAGCAGCAGCAGCAGCAGCAGCAGCCCGACAGCTGAGCTCAGGGAGATCCAAAAGGCGACAGATAGAGGCAGACGTGCTGCTGGTCTCTGCACTCTCCTCCTCCTTCTCTCTCTCTCTCTCTCTCTCTCTCTCTCTCTCTCTCTCTCTCTCTCTCTCTCTCTCTCTTTCTCTCCCCCAGTCCCCTCTCTGCTGCTCTGCTCTCCCTCTCTGCCTAAATCTCTTTCTTGTACACACAGTCATTCTCCACACTTCCCCCTCTCTCTCTCTCTCTCCCTCCCTCTCACACCTATGTCAGTCTTTATTGTTTGTGATTTATTCCCTCTTTACACAGCATGCATTCCTAACATGCAGTATTTCTTTCAAAGGGTTTTAATCCCTCAAACAGTTTTTATTATGGTGCACTTTCCTTTTAAGCACCTGTTTAACAGACAATTACATTCCTTTTATTCTCACAATTTGACCCCTGGACATAAAGTCAAAGGCTCTCTAGCCAGTATTTCCCCCTATTGTAAAATGCTCAATAGTTTGATTTAAAATGTTCAAGTATATGTATGAACAGTGTAGAAGAGAAAAAAGAGCTACTAAAGTGGAAAGGTAATTGAAGAGGCAAAGGGAAAACGACACAATACCAAATGGATATCTAGATGTGGAGAGCTCTGCAGGGCGGAGTTGAGACCGGGGCACGAGCACGGCTTTGAAGTGCAAATGGAAGCAAAATGTCATGCTTAATCTTTGCTAGCGAGTCCAGTGTTTTTTGGGGGTTTTTTGCCACCCGTAAAGGCACATGGTGTGTGTGTACTCCGTTTGAAGGCATTTTCAGGTTGCGCTGGAGCATCTATAGGGAGCTTTATTCATAAAAACAAAATGAAACATCTGTCTTCATTATCTGGCTGCACACAAAAGGAAACGGATGAATGTGTGACCTTAAAGAATTCAAGTCAAGCATGCCGTCTAATAACAATGTGTGTGTTTGAATGCAGAGATGTGACTCCATTCAGCACAGAGCTGTGTAAGCAGAATAAAGGAGAGGAGAGATGGAAAAAACAAGGGTGAGTGGGGGCGAAGCAGCAGTCAATCTGCTTTCACGCCATCCTGTTTGATCGTTACATTTTGACAGTTAACTGACAGTTAATTTCCAACTGATATAAGAAGTTTTCACAAATTTGAGTGATCCTTCCCCGCCTTTATGTCCCCTCTCTCTTCCACCATCTGCTTATTTTCGAGCAGCATACCTTGAAGCCAACCTGAATCAGCAGTTAACAGAAACACACCTGGTGAGAGGACGGAAAGACTCCCAGCACCTGGCTCCAGCCTCGCACACTAAAGGTACGCACGACAACTCAAGGACAAAAGAAATCGCATCAAAGAACGTGTCTTTCTATCTTTTACTCTCTCTGCTGAGTGACGCTCATGTGATGTGAAGGTCATTTTTACGACTCCAGAGATTATACCAGGCAACAGTTGTTGATGTATGATGTGATCAGGGACACATCATACATCAAAATCAGGGCAATGCTTATAAAGCAATGTGAGAACAGAGTCAGCCAGCGTTTGTGTTCACTAGGGATGTCGTAATCAAGTCTTTTTGGCCTGAATCCCAGTCATTACACTTTGGGTATCTGCTGATTCTGAGTCAGATGAAAAATTGATTGAATATCTGACACATTTTAATCGACCAACAGTTGTAGCCTGATTTTTTTTTTTTTTTCATGCTAATACTCAAGGTCCTTCAGCTGATGAGCTTAAATTACTGATTACTGAAACCCATATCTTATCATGTTGAATGTGGGATGCATGAAGTGGGGTTTTCCACACATTCCCTTGCTATTGGTTGATGCAAAGATCCTCTATAGCAAGTTTCTGAACCGCCACAAATTTTCTGTGTCACTTCACTGGAAAATAAAAACGCTGAACACAAAACAAAAGAAAAAAAGAAAAACAATACTTAATACATTAATTTGCTTAAAGAGCAGCTCCAGTCATGTTTTAAGGCATATAAAATGCTCTGCTTGAAATAATAAATTGTCTGATGTTTTTTTCTGCAAAATTCATTTAATTACCTTGTAAAAATCCTCCCAAAGCATCTCCTCCTTCTCCCTCATTAAAAATTCCCCAATCTTCATAGTTTCTGCCCACTATGCACATTCCTAACCGCCCCCTCCTTCGCGGAAACAAAACCAACTCTGCCATCGTTTAGTGGCGACTTGTTGAAACTTAGCGAGCTTGAAATGTAGTAATTAGTAGTAGTGACGTTAGCTTTAGTAGTCAGTAGTGAGTTTGCAAAAATTACGATGCCGAAGTGGTTGCACATAATGATATGCATAGCGTCACACTGTCCATTACAGGATTGGCTCCTTAGGTTTGTGATGTCTCAAACCTGCCAATCTGAAAACGTGTTGTTCAGCCTGTCCTTGGTACACTGTAGTTTAAAAGCAGACAGGCCCAGCCATGGAGATGCTTAAGTTGTCCCTGATATGTCTTGTAGCAGATGAAGAACACCACATGGAGATGTTTACAAGGTTAAACACTTGATTTTCACTGGAGGGGGGCTTTAAATTTAACAAGTAATGATATTGCAAATATCTTGACATGAGGCTTTTTACACTAGAATTTACAAGAAAAAATTGTTCTCGTAATAGAAAAAAGATTTGCTTACTGAAAGAAATCTAAAGCAAATTTCTTTTCCAAATGAAATACCATCTTTGAGAAGTAACAGCATTAAAAAACCAGTTTGAATGACTCATAACGTGTTACCCAGATATGAAAAGGGTATTGTCTCTGTTCTGTACGTCTATAGAAAAACACGACTGCCGTGCTGTGCTGCGAGACTGACAATAACAGTGAATCCCATTTGGTCTGTTCTTAATATGCAAAGAGATGAAAAGGATGAGACGCGTGAAAAACAAATTCTGACTTGAAAAACAAGTTTTAGACTTGTCACTGATTGGCTCTTGATATTCTAGTAGTTCTAGCTTCAAGTATGAGGTGACTCATAACCACAGAGAACAATACCATTAACAACTTATATCTTATCAAGAAAATCATGGACCAAGAAGCTTAAAACAAGTTAAACCCCAGTGAGAAAAAAAAGCGGAGAGAAAAAGGAGCACATTTTACCTTGAATTTTTATATTTTATCTTACTTTGATTTGAATTTTTGCAATTATGTGAAAGCAATTATTTTTTCTGACACATCTCTCGCTGAGAATAAATGTGAACAAACAGAGAATATTCTATGAAGTGAATTTTAAGCACGTTCTTTGGCGTTATTTTCCTGCAAGTTACTGACTGAATTAATATTATAGAGTATAATATAATTGTAGTATAGTATAGTGACAGCTGATAGCACCTGCGCATGACAAGGTGTGTTATTTAAAAACCTAAAACAGGCTGATGTGGACAAAAGAAAAGAATACAGTAAAGACAGATTTTGATCAACTTATTTGTCCCTTTAAAATGTGTCTGGCTCTGCCCCGAAGCCTCTTGGGACATCTCCAATATTTACTGAATCGATTCAGTATTATTTTCTCAGTGTGCACGCAGTTACATTATAAAAAATAACTTATAGAATCTACTCAATAAAATTGAGGTAACAGTTTGCAATGTTACTGAACATTTCTCATTAGATTACACAACTAATTACCTAATAAAAATTAGTAATAATAACTCTTGACACAGAGACAGACAAGTTTTCACGCTCACACTCAAGGGTAATTTAGAGTAACCAATCAACCTAACGAGCATGTCTTTGACCGGAATACCCGGAGGGAACCCACGCATGCACGGGGAGAACATGCAAACTCGAGCCAGCTTTATCTGTACCGGGACTCGCACTAGGAAGCTTATAGTTGTGAGGCACCTAACCACTGCCTTTTGGGAATTCAAGATCCTCAAATAAAAATACATTCGAATCATCATTAGCCTGCTCGTGTTAATTTACTTAGTAATATTCAGGAAAGTCTGCCAGTGTAAGCGCCAAGAATTTTAATTTTACAGTATATGAGCCAAGTAATCTGTGCAGAAGCAATGCAAGTCCATTCAATAAACTGAGAAACAGGTTGCACAACTCCTCTCTTATTCAACCAAACAAAGGCAAAGTCTCTCTATTAAGAAGACTTACTTCTGTTGTTATGTAGTATAAGATGAGGACTCACCCCCTCCTCCCGTCTTCCCCCTCTGGCCATCTCTGCTGTGTCTTGTGGCTCAGTTCGACCACTTAAAAGACGCCAGTGACGTTTACAGAGGCGGACACACATGCCCACAGATGGATTTATAAATATAGATCTCATAAAGGCATTGTTTGTGTGCTTTAAAATCAGGTTTTTGTACCAACTGTGTGTATCCTTCAAAACAGAATGTAGTGACTTTTCTAGGAAGTACCTTGAAGGCCAGAGCTGCTATGTGTGGTCATGCGGTCAAACATTAAGCTTTCATGGCTCAAGCAAAAGCCTATATCATGAACAAACTTTAAAATAAACACACACACCAATAACAAAATGTGCCTGCAGCATGCAGCTCAGAAAACTATCAACATGAGACCACGGGAAAGTTTGCATATATTTCCTGGAAATGTTCCACATGAGGCAAGGCAAGGCAAGTTTATTTATATAGCACATTTCAGCAACAAGACAATTCAAAGTGCTTTACACAGAACAACAAAAGCAAAGAAACACATCATAAAACAAGACATTATAAAGCAAAGTGAAGATAAACTAAAAACAGCTAAAACAGAAGCCAAAATATAAAAAGATAAGAGTTAAAGCTACAGTGCAGATATAAATAATTAGAACAGTTATTAAAATAAATGTATTAAAATAGTTTTATAAAAAGCAGCCATGAACAGGTGAGTCTTCAGGTTTGATTTAAAAGAAGTAAGTGTTACAGCAGACCTGCATGTTTCTGATTGATTTTTTAGAGAGACCTGTAAAGACGCTGTTACAGTAATCGAGTCGACTGACGATGAATGCATGGACCAGTTATTCTAGATCCTGCTGAGACATGGGTCCTTTAATCCTGGATATATTCTTGAAGTGGTAGTAGGCCGACTTTGTAATTGTTTTAATGTGGCTTTGAAAATTCAGGTCTGAGTCCATGACTTCACCCAGATTTCTGGCTTGGTCAGTGGTTTTCAACACTAATGACTGAAGCTGTGCGGTGACTTTTAATCGCTCCTCCTTAGCTCCAAAAACAACTACCTCAGTCTTGTCTTTGTTCAACTGAAGAAAATTATGGCACATCCACTCATTGATTTGTTCAATGCATTTAACTAGGGCTTGTATGGGGCCATGGTCCCCTGGTGACATTTAGATGTAGATCTGTGTGTCGTCTACATAGTTATGGTAACTAATGTTGTTGTTTTCCATAATCTGAGCCAGTGGAAGCATGAAGAATGGAGCCTTGGGGAACTCCACATAGCTCAGATGTAAAGTTACCTATAGACACAAAGTAGTCCCATTCCTTTAAATAAGAACCAAACCAGTTTAGTACTGTGCCAGAAATTCCTACCCAGTTTTCTAGACGGTCGAGTAATATCTTCAACTGTGTCGAATGCAGCACTAAGATCGAGCAGTAATGTGTTTGAGTTATTGGTTAAGTCTAATGTTACGTTTATTTTAGTTGTTGCATTCTGCATTTAAATCGACCTAAGTCAGCCTCCAGTACTTTTTTTTAAGTAGTCCAGGTAAGAGAGAAGCACACACTAGATGTACCCTCCCAAGACTGTAAATCCCAGGTATTCTCATCACGCTTCCTCATCATGCACCATCATGATGATCCACCCTCAAATGCATATGCATGAAGGGGAAGTACCAATTTACTGATCACATGTCGGCAGGGCCTCAGGTGATGAATTTTACTCTCAGTGTGCCTTTTACACACGTATGGGTGCAGAGCTTGGATAAAAGGAAGCACAAACGGTAAATCTAGCCGATGCCTTGACAAAACTTAAAAACTGGACACAGTGGTCAACAACAGAGTGCAGCATCATGTCGTCTTAAATTCTTTGGGAAGAAGCAGCATTTGGTCAGTCATGTACTGACCAGATAAAACCGTGATGCCTAACCAGACCTCAGCTGTTTCGACACTCTCTGCCAGAGGTGGTTTGAAAGCAGTACGGTGATGTCATTCAGTTTTGGCTATGAATTGGAACATCATTCGTCCCTCAGTGTAGGCCACAGTTTGGCTGTTTATGTTGCTCCTCAGCCAAATGTATGAAGTCACACACAGTTGATGGAAACATGATAACCAGAAACTGTAAACTGGACTGGCCAAATTAGTCAAGATGGTGCTGTCACAACAAGTGTGTTTCACATTATCTTCCTGCAATTAGAGCAACTGAAATTGTGTGCAGTGTGTGGTACTATTGGGAGTCACTCTGAGCAGTTGTCATAGAGTGTTGTGTTTTTTGCTTTAGGTTTACCGTAAAATCTTGAATATAAGACACACCAGGAATATAAGACGCAGTCTGTTTTTGTGGGGGGTATCCCAAACACATTCAAGACACACACAAATTACAGCCTGCCATCTGTTTTCACCACATCAAGTTTGCACTGCTGCTAGCTAGCTGCGGTAGTTGAGCTCAGCCTACGGTAACGTTGGCGGTTGCACTGGCGATCATGACGGCGCAGGCCTGTAATGAAGCTTTAGCTACATTATAGCGCCATTGTCATTGAGGAACATACCTCTCTCTGCATTTTATACTGGTATATTGGCCGTGGCCTACTAAGTATCTTATTAGACTAATTTTATGGTCGCTTTTTTAGTCATGGCAAATTATTATGTTAGAACAAATTGTACCCCGTCAGGACACCAAATCCACAGTTTTCCTTAATAATGACAGAGTTCTAGTTCTTGTGCTTGGATATGTTTCGTGCTGGTGAAGAGACTGGACTTCAGTGCTTCAGCTCGCAGCATAAGCCACTGGCCTTTATTTCCAATTACTCTTGCCTGTTTCGAGCGTCTTACATGCAATGCAAGCTAAAAATCACAGCCCTTTGGTAGTTTTGTGGATGTAACAATGTGTTTTCACCATAAAATAGTCAAACTAAGACATTTGTTGTTGTTAAACTTGATGTCTGGAGTCCAGATCACACTGTAGTGTGCAGTATCCCTAATTTATCCAAGATCCTTTTATGACATCCATTTAAAATCAGTGGACAGCAACCTTGAAGTTGCTAAGTTGTATTGTTGTGGATAAAAAAAACTATGTACTACAATGCCAGTGCCTGTGTCCAGTGTGATTGCCTCAGCATGTGTTCAGTCAGCCTCAAAGCATTCAGACATCTATAGTTTTAATACACAACCACAACAACATCATATTTCTCCTGGATGTATCACATTCCTCGTTCTATGTCGCGCTCTTATCTTTTTCTCCCCCCGTCACTCTCTTTCTCTCTTTGTCTTGTTCTTCAGTCAGTGAAAGAAACCCTTTGTATGTGGGTCATTTTACGAAAGTCAGGGGGAAAAGAAAATGACTCACAGGAATTATGGGAGTGGGAATCTTTTGTTGGGGAAAAAAGAGAGGAGGGAAGTCACGTGTGGGTACACGTTGGACTGAAACTAATCAATCATCCTTGTTTCTCTGGTTGCTGGTCCAGGAGGAATTCAGCAGGACACATGCAGGTGTACTTCCTATGATGTTGACATGAGGTTATCGAATACCACATGTGACTTCAAATGGTTCTCACGCTGAGAGATGTGAGGACACAGGGAATTAATTCTGCACATACTGAGAGATCAAAGCTTGTTTAAATTATCTTCATACGTGGATCATTCTGTTGAGTGGTCATGTCTGTATGATTCAAAAAACCAGGTGCAGATTTTTAACGTGGTGTGAAAAGTTAATTTTATGCATTTATCACTCACTCAGGGACAATCTCACATCAATGAAGTCCTTTTTTTACAGATTTAACAAGCTGAAAAATTGACACTGGTCTTTCCTTCATCTCCAGCTCTCCAGTCACATGGCTCAAACATACAATAAATACCCGTTTTCTGTTTTATCTCACTGCCATGCCTTACATGTGACAATATGCATTTCCACTGTGTCCTTACAGCGGGGCATAACGGCGCTGACCCGCGTTATTTGCTCATTATGTCCACACACATGAGCAGTGCATCATGTATAATGACTTTAGAAGGAAGCAGGAGGACTACACATGTATGTATGTGCAGTGTGGACTCTGTTCTATGGCCATTTATAGCCTAAAGTCTGCTCTACATATTCATCAGTCTAAAGTGCTTCTGCTTTCTTTTCCACTGCAGTAAGAAAACGTAAATGTCTGTGTTGCGGCAATCAAACAAGAGTAGAGATATTTCAGCCTCGTTTTAAGTTGTGGCACGACCGACCACCTAACCAACTGTCAGACTGACATTGATACCTATTGAACCATGCAGCTATTAAGGCTAAAAACATGGCTGACAATCTGCAATGTGGCAAGCAAAGACAACCCCAAAGGGTCGAGGCGAAAGGCGGGGTATAAGCTGGCTGTTTGGAGCCAGGGAAATAAGCTCAAGGCACAAACAGGCTAACATCCAAAGCATGAAATGGAAATATGTTTATTATGAGGCAAACATGTTGTGAAAACTTGACCTTATCTTCATAATAAAAATGATTGATGCGTACCAATAAAACACATCCAGAAGATACACTACAGAGTTTATCTTTCACCTCAAATCGTAATCAGGACTTCCTCGTGCACGGATTCTAGCCAAGGCAGTTATGAGTTCAAGTGTCAGATTGAGTCAAATCTCACAGAAGCAGCTTATCTGCTCATCCAACTGAATCAAAGTGATTAATGACTAATTGCGTTCCCAACTTGAACAGAGCAATAACAGTGACCTTGTGGCTGCGGTAAACAAGCAGGACAGTGAAGAAAAATGCCTCTGGCATGAGCAAACAAACACACACTTTGACATCTAATTCATGCAAGCACACGCACAAACCAGCGCCATTGAATTCTACAAAGTCTATTATCATCACACATACATATTGACTAAACTCACACACTAATACAGTATGTCTTGCTTGGTAGGACACTATATTGTATGTGCCGTGATAGGGAATGCAATAAAATATGCATCCATGCAAGCCCCAAGGCTGTATTGAGTTTGCACACACATCAAGCATTATTCACTATATTGTCCAACAGCTTTTCAATGCTGGAAAGTGGTTACGTTGCACTACTTTGCACTTCAGTCAAATTAGATATAGAAACTACTGTTGTCTGATGTTTCGACATCTTGAAAATCTTGCAAAGTTCCGTACAGGGAAATAGTATCCAGCTTTTATGAATGATTTCCTATCAAAGTGCACCAGCAAAGAAAGTACAGATCAAGGCACATCAGGAGACAGAGTAACAAAGAGTTTACGCACAATGTTGTTTGTGCGTAATACATTCTGTGAAACTGTGTCTTATTATAACTGAATGTGTGCATGAGCTTACTGCGTTTGTAGGCCGTGTGTCAGGAGGTGACCCAGTAGGTGATGATTCATCGTTTTGCAGTTGGCCACCTTTCATCTTCTCTTATTGTCTTTATTTCATTTCATTTGACCCCTTCCCATGTTGCATTGACTGTTTTATTTTTTACACCTGCTGCACATGTAAAAATCTTTACTCGGCCCGTATTACCCTCAGGCAAAGAAAACTGCATCACGTCCTCCACTGCTTGCTGCCTCTACTGATTACTCCTCCCCTTTCTCCTCCCCCGTGGCAGCGTCTCATGTCTCATGTCATGGGTTTGTTCCATCTGGGTCATCCCTCACTCCATCAGTCAATCTTTAAGCATTCAAATTACTTCCTATTGCAAACCCTCCTTTAATTTTTAAGCGTCTCTGAGAGTGTCTGAGAAAGCTCTTGGCCAAGCGCCAAAAATAATTGAACGGCTTAGGGAATGCTTGCCCATATCCATCTTACGTTTACTTTATTCACAATGTTGTCTTGAGGGAGCGTCTATCCAGTTCACGGATAAAAGAAAATCAAAATTGGCATGATTGTCAAAGTAAAATGGATGGTTTGCAGCCAAAACAACATGCTGCATTGTTGATGCCGGCTGAATTAGGCCAAACGCCCACAATGACACAATTTGCCAAATGTTACTTACACCTTAAACCCCCAGGATGGCAATGAAAGAACAGTGAGGAAGGCAAAGGTAAAGAGCAGCCTCTTATATAATATTGTGTTTATATTAACACCAGCAGCCTGATAGGTTGAATGGAGAAGCAATATTCAACAGAAACAGAAACTCATTTGTTCCTGAGTTTAGTGGAGCTACTTACTGAAGGAACCTGATAAAGGTAGCTGAAAACATTGTGTGTAATTTCATATTATGATCACATACTGAATTCTAATCTTGAGGTAACACACACTGCTAGTAGAAAGCTGGAATGTCATTACAATAGCAAGTGTATTGGATATAGACCTTTGTACAACAGACAGTGCCGACCAAGTAATCTGATTGGACGAGAGCCATTCCAATAGTGCTGATACAGAGTATAACAGCACTGGGAAATTTAACTATATGTATCATTCTGCTTCAGGTGTTCTGAATACTGTTTTTTATTATTAGAGCAGACGGTCTGTGTCTAGATCAATGACTGTATATATAGATGGACGTTGCGTCTCCATCTGCCCCCATTTTATGAAAGTGATGCCAAAATAGCCCCTGTGACAGGCGCTGCCATCTTGTGATGGTGAGGTCATTTGGAGCCAGAGACTGCGCAGTAGAGATAAAAATCTCTTGTTGGTCATAACGTTTTTCAACTATATGCCACTTGTAGAAATGTTGTATAAAAGCAATATGACACCCGAAGTTTTGCTGTGCATATCAACACAGCATTCGCCCTGCAGCCTCCTGCCTACGCTGGAATCACAGCTGTGCTGATATTAAGTATAACAGCATTCCTTCTTATTTGATATTGCTTAAGTATATGACCTTATCTATTCGATCACTGTTTTGCTTTTCTGAGGTACCGTGGATCCTTGTGTATCCTTACTTATGTACTTCTATTACCAAATTATCTTAATTGCTTTTTATGATAATATTCCAGTTATAATATAGTTTTCTTCAACTTCGCAACTTTAACGTTTTATCAGTACTGTAGGTTATGAAGGAAATTTTAGACGCAAAACAGCTAAAAAAATAAACACTGAGCTCTTTGTATTGGGATACAGCTTGCAAGGTAAATGCTGTGGCTGTTAAAGCCTGTTGTGATGGTCAATATGTTTACTGGTCAATTTATGGATCAGCTACAACTGTTGGAATAATGGACAGTGAGGGAATTATTTTTCCTGTTGAGATAATGCTGGGTAATTTACCGCCTCTGGTGACTCAGAGGGTTGTCCTTAGATCACCTTGAGTTTAAGTCAAGTGCTGACTTGATCCCTCTTCTTTGGACCTACATGCAGACAAACGAAAAACGGAAAATGGAGGGATAAAAGAAAGTAAAGGGTCATAAATAATGAAAGGTTTATCATATGTACAGTGTGATAATGTGCGATAAATAACCTGTTTGCATGCATGAGTTAACGCCACTGTCGCCAAAACCTCTTCCACTCAGACCTTCATAAGTCATTCACACGTTCACACCACTGGAGACTCCAGTTGGTGTGTCACTCAGTTTTCTCATCATGTACCCTTTCATCATCTTTCACACGTCTCTCTCTTTCTCACTGCCTCAAAGCCTGTCAGCGCTCAAACAAGCTAGTCATGCTCTAAGTTCTCACATTTCTTCTTCCTAACCAGCCAAAGCTTCACTGTCTTCTTGTTATCTCCTTCCAATATTTTCCCCGTCCCCTGGCTCCCCCTTCAGTACCTCTGCCCGCTCTTGTCTCCCAGTCAGATAGTTCCTACTTCTATTAATGAGACGGAAAGAGTTGTTTTTGTCTCTCAGTTTGTTATTTCACTCTCTGCCTCTTTGACTTAATCTTTCGCTTCTCAGATGACCAACTTTCTTTCTTGCTCTCAATCAATTCACTCTTTTCTTGTCAACGTAGCTTATCTCCAGGTTGCCCAGGAGTCCCAGGATGTGGTGTCCAATCACCTTGCTAATCCTGATGTTGTGGATTTTCCCAACCTTCTGTGTCCAGACCCCTCACCATAATCTTTTTACTGTGTTCCTCAGTCTGCCTTTTCAGAATCTCTGGACAGTTTACAGGCTGTATTTGGGTAAAGTAATGCAGTCACAAATTCTCATAAAATTTCAAATAACACTACTGCAAGCCTTGCCCAGTCCCACTGACAATGCCCCTAGCTCTAAAGAAATATTTGTCATCACTATCACCCCCTCCAAGGGACTTAACTCTGTCAGTATCTATTGGTCGTATATGAAACAGACCATGAGGTCAAAATCAAGGACAGTACCCTAGAATCAGCGTCTAAGGCTGGTCATATCGAATCAGTCTGAAAATTCCCTTTAATTGTAGATGCTCTACTTGTGTCCTAATTTTGTGCGACAGGGACGAGGCTCTGACTTCCCTGGACATCAACATGTTCAACTGATAAGCATTGCCTGTAACTTAGAGCTGTAATCATGACATTTTCAGTTAAATACATGTCTGTAGGTCACTATTCTTTGCTGGATGACAACGCAATGGGGATTAAGTCTATGACCAACACATAAAACCTTATATGTGCAGTATTCTTTGGTAGAACAGACTGGGTATCAAGTTGACATTTGGGGTGAAAGTCACAAGAAGTATCCAGTCAGCGAGGAAAATCAAGAGTTACAACCGGAGCCAACCGTGGACGTCACACACTGACGTCACACTGTTTGGATTTCTGGGAAGTGTGCTCCCGCAATTACCGTAGGAGCCACCAAAGGGAACGAAACTGAGATCTTCGAGATTATCACTTTAATAAAAACAAGTGCAAATCCAAGGAAGAGACACAATTTCAATGTTGAAATGAAGACAAACATTAAAACCTGTCTGCAGGATGCTGTTTGGATCCCTCTCAGAGTGAGGTTCATAAACACATCTACAGTTAAAATCAATTACCAAAGATGTCACCAAAACAGAGAATTACCATAATAAATGAAGGTTAAATACCAATGTGGGTATTTTCACTTCATTACTACCCAGGATAGATGGTTTGTCCAAAGCTGGTTAAACTCGCAGTAATTACTTCAAACAGAATCTATGCTGTAGAAAAACTTCTTTGGGAATCTGAATCATTTACTCTTCAAGAGGAAACGATTTGCTGATATCAGTCACCTCAGCTAAGTGGGCATTTAAGGACTCCAATTTTTCCAGCTTACTCTTCACACTTGTGAAGTCCTTGTTGGCTAGGGATTTCTTTCAACCCTTTATCTTTCTATTAGTTCCTTGTCTGTGCTGGCTATGATATAGATTAGCCCTGCCAGGGGCAGATACATCCTATCCAACCAGTATGGCTCTTCTTCACATCACAACGCTGCTATTTTGTTACTGTAACCCGATATTCTTTGTATCTTAAAGTTATCCTACAAAATCAAATCTGTATCTGTACCCTTTACTATAATTTACTTACTGTTTTTAGTTTCTACAAAAATAGTCTCTGCAAGTGCGTCACAAACACTTACAGTATTTGAGAAAAGTCATGTTTGCAAGACTCTGTACCCCCCAGTGAATCCAAGCAGCAGCACAGACTTCTGCTATATAGAGCAAACCCAACGACACACATATGTCACTGTCGAATAAGATACACACAATACACAAGGCCAGAAATGCCTGCACCATGTATAATAGTATTGAACTAGAACATGAAATGGGTGGGATGGTGGTGGGACAGATGATGATGATGACGATAAGAAAAAACACTGTAGCAGGAAGCAGCATGAATAAAAGCAGTTGTATGAACTTCGCATCCTTATATGCATCCTTATTGTCTTAAACATAGGTAGTTTTTGAATGTGATTTATGACAGTCATTGGACAATTTGATCAAGCTTACACCCTAACTATTATCTTAATTGAGCATGTGGACGATCTCTCCTAAGCTAATGTCAGCTAACATTATAATTAGCACACTGATATGAAAAGCTGTTGCTTAGCTATGAATGCTTAGCTATGAATGTTTGTAGTTGATGAGGATATTAAGATGTCAGATTTTTATGTGATATGCTTAAAAGTTTAAGGTACGGGCATTGTCACAGTTACTTTTACAATATTACAATTAATAAGCCTAATTATAAAGTAGGCCTTCTGGGAAAGAAAGCTTCATGCGTGTTAGCTAGCGCAAGATTGTTGAATGACTGCCTGACTCATCACCAGTGTTTGACTTTAAGGGAAACAAAATTAAGCAATCCTCAATTTTTTATCTTAAAACTTTTATAAGATTGCAGTATGTTAAAGCTCCTGTGAAGAACTTTTAGTTTGTGTTGATTTTGGCGCCCCCTGTCAACAAAGCCATACCCATTATCTCTTTGCAGATTTTGTCCTGTACATGCTAAAGTGGTGGTTTTTAAAAAAAGAAAAGCTCATCCTGCTTCCTTTAACAGTCATATGTATTACTCACTTTAAATTTTTGCCCTGGAAAATGTAAACAAAGGCCTCGTACAGTTAATCGCTTCATCTGACACCTACCTGCCACGAGCAGTTTCAGGCATTAAAAATAATTATATAGAAATAATCAATCTTGTCGCTGATTGTCTGGTTTGCTTTTGTAGGTCATATAGACATATCAGAATAATTTCAATCTGTTTCATCAACCAGTGAAACAACTCCTCACAGGAGCTTTAACTTAGTAACAACAGCTTTATTTTGTAGTTGCAGTGGTTGACTCACAAAAAAAGGTTGCTACACCATAAATATAGAAATGAGAAGCCTGCTGAGGGTTGATTGTAAGCATAGATGTTGCAGTGACCTTAAACCTTATATTAAGCCAAATTCATCATACTTCAAGGGGAGTAAAATGAAACATAAAATACAACACCAGAATCTAAAAGCTTGTATTTTAGTGACTGTTAAGACAGAATTGTCTGGATGCTTGAGTCTTGATCCTGCTAAACTTGAGACTATGTTTGCTACAGAAAAAGGAGAGGCTGTTTGCACACTAATATGAAAGATCCCTAGTTTTTATGAAAGCAAAATCTCACAGAACCCACTGACAAGTTGAAAAGAAAAAACTTAATCTCAGTGCAAATTTCAGTGTGATGAAGGACTATTTTCTTATGTATGGTACGCTTCTAAAATATTTGATAGCTTGGCATGTAGACTACCGATGGAAATGGATAACTTAGACAGTTCTGATGAGATACCCCAAAGCGATTACTCAGTTTGACAGCCTGCTATTTATCTGCATTTCTGACCCCATTGTGAGGGGAACCTGGAAACTGAGGGTTCATGTCATCTGTTACGGTTAGTCGCCCCTTTCACTGCTTTGCTTTTTGCTCTTTCTTTTTTTTTTTTTTTTAAACACTTTATTTATAGTTTTTTCAATTATCATACAAAACAATCATTCTGTTTTACAAATAACCACAGAAAAACAATCCCAACAACAGACATAGACTGAACAAATCCAAAATCAACGTGACAAAAATTCGTCACAGGAAAAAACAGGAGAGAAGAACAAAAACAAAACAAAAACAAAAAAACAAACAAAAAAAAACAAAAAAGCAAAAACAAAAAAGAACACACAAGACTAAACAACCACAACAAGTGCACCTAATACTTATTGTTACAGGATTGTTCAAGGGCAGGTGTAGTCACTCAGAGTTCCAGTTCCAGACCAGGTAAATTGTTCACATAGGTTACTAGAGGGTCCCAGGTTTTGTGGAATCTGCTGATGGAACCGTTGAGGGTACTTCTGATCTTTTCCATCTTAAGATTCTGCATAACGTCCCTAATCCAGTGGTGATGTGATGGAGGAATAGCAGCCTTCCACTTGAATAAAATTAAGCGTCTAGCTAGTAAGGAGGAAAAGGCAATGGCCCTCTGTAAATGAACAGGGGGAACAGATCCCGTTGGATCAGAAAACCAACCAAAAACAGCAACCAAAGGAGACGGTGAGACGTTATAAGCATAAGCATTAGAGATGACTTCAAAAAAGGATGACCAAAAAGGAAAAAGTTTCGGACAAGACCAGAACATATGATAGGAAGTAGCCGGGGTCTGTTTACATCTGTCACATAATGGGTCTACATTTGGAAATATTCTTGCTAACTTAGCTTTTGAGAAGTGTAATCTATGCAACACTTTAAACTGTATTAAAGCATGTCTAGAACATATGGAAGAAGAGTGGATCCTAGTAAGAGCCTTATCCCATTCGTCATCAGACAGCTGGACCCCAAGTCATTTTCCCACTGGTCTCGAATATGTGAAATAGAGTGGTTGCAGCTATCCATAATATGGGAATAAATAAATGATATTCTACTTTTATTCAGCCTATTAACCTTTAATAGGGAATCCAGACATGATGGAGGGGGAAGAGTAGGAAAATTAGCAAACTTTTTACGAGTAAAATCTCTAATCTGCAAGTATCGCAAAAAATGATTATTGGTTAAACCGAATTTTCTGGATAGCTGTTCAAAGCTAGCAAAAGTATTATTGACATACAGGTCTTCAATACTACGAATACCCCTATCATACCAAGATTTGAAACCGCTGTCCAATAAAGATGGTTGAAATAAGTGATTACGTATTATTGGTGAGTGAATAGAAATACTCTGAATGCCCAGACATCTTTTGAACTGGTTCACGATACGTAAGGATTGAGTTACAATTATATTGTCTTTAATATTATGAACTAGTGGTGGAAGGGGAGCACAAAGTAAGGCAGGGAGTGAGTGTGGGCTGCTTGTAACCTTTTCAATCTGGAGCCATGCAGGGATCCTATCATTCCAATCTTTTAACCACAGAGAGGTGGCATTAAAATTCGCAGCCCAATAGTACGTACACAAATTTGGAAGCGAAAGCCCACCTACATCTTTTGGTCTTTCCATAAATTCTTTTCTTATGCGAGCTGGTTTATTATTCCATATAAAGGAAGAAATCATTTGATTAAATGTCTTAAAAAAAGATTGTGGTATGAAAACAGGCAACGCTTGAAACAAATATAGAAACTTTGGCACAATATTCATCTTTACAGAGTTTGTTCTCCCGATGAGAGAGAGAGGCAAAACAGACCATCTTTTAATATCTTGTTTACACTGTTCCAGCAGAGGAGTGAGGTTCCTTTTAAATAGACTGTAATACGATTTGGTGACTTTGACACCTAGATATGTAAAGGACTCGGCAGATAACTTAAATGGCAGATTGGGATATTCTCTAGCATTACTACTGATGGGGAAGTATTCACTTTTATTAAAATTTAGTTTATATCCAGATATATTTCCAAATTCCTGCAAGACTCTAAGAATTTCAGGGATAGATGTGATAGGGTTGGTGACATATAGTAATAAATCGTCTGCATAAAGCGAGACAGTGTGAGTTAGGCCACCACGTGAAATACCTTTTATACTATTATTGCATCTGAGAGCTATAGCAAGTGGTTCTATAGCTAGAACGAAAAGCAACGGACTCACTGGATCACCTTGCTTCGTCCCTCTGTGAAGAGGAAAGTACTCGGATGAGATGCCATTGGTATAGACTGAGGCAGTTGGGTCAGTGTAAATGAGCTTGATAAGTTGAATGAAGCTAGGGCCAAAACCAAACCTGCTAAGTGTATGAAAAAGATAATTCCACTCGACCCGATCAAACGCCTTTTCGGCATCGAGCGATATTACTGCTTCCGGGGACGGAGTGCTAGATTCAGTATAGATGATATTAAACAATCGTCTCAGGTTAAAGTAGGATTGTCTGCCCTGGACAAACCCAGTCTGGTCCTCCGAGATGATATGAGGAAGAATTGTCTCAAGCCGGAGTGCAATGACCTTTGAGAACACTTTACCGTCACAGTTTGTCAAGCTAATTGGCCTGTACGATGAGCAATCACGAGGGTCCTTATTCTTTTTTAAGAACAGTGTAATAGATGCCTGGCAAAGTGTAGGCGGAAGAATGTTATTCTCCAGTGCTTCTGCATAAACTGAGAGAAGAAGAGGGGCAAGTTTATCTTTGAATTTTTTATAAAAATCAGTTGGAAACCCATCCGGGCCAGGGGCTTTTCCACTCTGAAGGGACATTATCGCATTGTTAATTTCTTCCAGCGTCAAATTTTGTTCCAATCGCTCTTTAGAGTCAGAGTCAATTGTAGGAATGTTCAGAGTGGAAAAAAAAGAGTCAAATTGGTTGTGATCCAGTGTTGAGCCTGAAGAATATAATTTAGAATAGAACTCTTTAAAGCAGTTGTTAATAGTCTGATGATCCTCTGTTGAGGAGCCATCAGGTAGCATAATTTGCGAAATAATACGGGATGCCACTTTTTGACGGAGTTGACTGGCTAATAATTTGGAAGGTTTATCCCCCTCTTCATAGAATCTACTACGGGATTTAAGGATGAGCCTCTCTGCTTGAGTGGTAGTTAAGAGATCAATTTCAGTTTGTAAGCTTACTCTCCTCCTAATCAGATCAGGGGTCGGAGAGGCAGCTATGAGTCCATCCAGAGTCTTAATTTCTGAAGATAGCTCCTCTATATTCTTATATTTCATTTTCCTAATATGGGCAGAGCGGGAAATAATCTGCCCTCTGAGATATGCTTTAAGTGTTTCCCAGAGAGTTGAGGCTGAGATACCATCAGTCCTGTTTACCTGCAGAAAAAAATCTATTTGTTCTGTAATGAACTTTATAAAGTCTGAGTCTGCCAGCAGGAGTGTATCAAGCTGCCATGTCCATTTTGTCCTCTGAATCGAAGGAGTTACTTTAATACTCACCGGGGCATGGTCAGAAATAATAATTGGGTCATATTTACAATCTGTGATAACACTTAGCAAATATGGGTCAACCAAAAAAAAATCTATCCTGGAGAATGACTTTGACATTAGAGTAATATGAATACTCCCTCTTGGTAGGGTGTTTAAATCTCCATGGGTCTATAAGTTTATGTATGTCCATGAACGATTGGATTGTTTGCACGGATTTAGATGGTCTCGGTACAGACTGGGAAGAGCGATCCCAGGTAGAATCCATTACTAGGTTATAATCCCCGGACATAATCAAGTGATGACTATCTAGATTAGGGATGGAGCTTAGCATCTTTTTAAAAAAATGATCATCATCAAAGTTCGGGCCGTAGATATTAACCAATACTAAGCGAAGTTGAAACAGCTCTCCCACAACCATCACATATCTGCCATTTGAATCCAAGATAGTGTTTGATACAACGAAGGGAACCTTTTTGTGAATGAGTATAGCTACTCCCCTACCTTTACAATTAAATTGCGAGTGAAACATTTGCCCTACCCACTCTTTGTGAATTTTTGACTGTTCTCGAATCGAAAGGTGGGTTTCCTGTAGGAATGCAATACCAACCCCGAGATGTTGTAAATGAGAGAGAACCCTTTTCCTTTTGATTGTCTGATTCAAACCTTTAACATTCCAGCTTATAATTTTCATGTCATCTTTACCTGGGACAAGATTTGAATTACCCTGTGCCATTAGAACCACTCAAGTCAAAAATACCAGTGTCTACCCCATTTAGATGATGAAAAAGCCAAATAAGTGCACGAGCTGTATACAAAACAAATAACACATCAAAACTACGACATATAACACATAAACAAGCCTTAAAAAGGCTACCCCCCCCCCAGAAAACTTCAAACTACTGCAAACCTGCATTTGCATGCCACCCGCAATATTGAATACATTTCTGAACCATTAATGAACCTTTCCAACAGTGTAGGCTATTAAATAACCTGTGATGTCCTTTCACATCGTTGAAACCATAATACCTATAGGGCGTTGAAAGTCAATGTAACGAGATCGGCGGTGATCATAAAATAAATTAAAAATTAAAAATTAGGAGGGCATACATATGTAGCGTTGCGTGTGATGTGTACACACATTCACACAAAAGACGTCCATTGCCACATAAACAATATTAATAAAATAATACTATGAAAGTAAATAAATAAAAAATAAAATAAAATAAAATAAAATAAAAATATTGTCAGTAATATTGACAGAATAACCATATCTAGTGATATCACCGCCTCTCTCAATTAGTTATTTGCATTTTGACCCGATCATCAACATTACCTCAGTCATCATCTTCTGTAGTGTGTAAAACGGAGCTTCCGTCATCAGCAGTGACATGTTTGTTGACAAAAGTCAGTGCCGTCACAGGGTCGGTGAACTTCATGCGCCTCCCGTTGTGTGTAAACTGCAGAGTGGCTGGGTAGTAGAGGCCGAACCGGATCTTCGCGGCGTGGAGCTTCTTTTTGGACTCGGAGAAGGCTGCGCGTCGTTTGTTGACATCTGGGCTGTAATCAGGAAAGATGTGAAATCTTGATCCGTTGTAAGAGAGCGGGCCCTTCTGTCTGGCGAGGCGTAGGATCAACTCTTTAGTTTGAAAGTGGTGGAGTTTGACAATGAACGGCCGTGGTCTATTGTCGCCACCTGTTGGTTTTGGGGCCAAACTTCTGTGAGCTCTGTCCACCGACGGAGGCTTCTCAAAACTGTCTTCCCCAAGCACATCAGTGAGCAGCCTGGTAATAAACTCGGATGGTCGCGGGCCCTCCGTGTCTTCTGGTATCCCCACAATACGTATATTCTGCCGTCTGGTGTAGTTTTCCAAGTATGCTACCTTCTCCTTCAAGGCATCGTTTTCCTTAGCCAGTGAAGTTTGGGAAGTTTCCACGCTGCTCAGTCTCTCGTCGAACTCCTTCATGCCGTCCTCCACATCAGTAATTCGTTGGCCATACACACTCAAAATCGAGTGCAGAGAGGCAATAGACGCCCGGCTTTCCTCCCGAAATGAGTTGATAGAGGTTTGCACAGCAGTAACTGCGTCAGCCAGCGCTTTCATATTGTTAGCATTCGCATCTGTATTTTCGCTAATGCTAACCGGGGAGTCCGAGTTACCTCTCCCACTCTGTTGTTTAGCCGGTTTGGGAGGCATTTGTCCACTCGCGAGGTAATAAAGTCACTTAATTTATGTTTCCAACGAAGTTTGAACGGTTACAAGGTCCAAAATGTAGAAATTTAACAGATTTCTGCAGGAGCTGTGGAGGACACGTCTACTCACTACTCATGCTCAAGCGCGCCCCCCCCTTTTTGCTCTTTCAACCTCCTTCTTGTTACCCTCTCTCTTGATCCCTTTGGTTGTGCAAAGTGAAACTTCCAACCAAACTACAACCCCATGCCTTTGTTTCTGCACCTCTCTTTTTCACTCTGAACCCAAATATTAAGAGAAAATGAGTGAGGACAGAGATAAATATTGTTTTGCCCTCTGGTAAATGAGGGATGGACAACAATGGAAAGATCTAGATGGAATAGGTGAAGCATAGAAGGAGGCAGAGGGAAATAGAAGCGGTAATACTCCCTCACTGAGCTGGTGGTGGTGTACTGAACTAAATTATATTGATGTGTCTCTAATGTTTTGTCCTCCCTATGTACATACATGAGGGGGCCAGAGTATTACAAACACCTCTGAATATAATGCAGCTCAGTACAACCCCACCACCCATTATGACCTTGACGCTGAAATTTCATTGAATTAACACCTCTATGACAGCTTAGAAAAAAGCCTGTACATTAAAGGCAACATAAACGCAAATCTTATGGCTGAGCTGGTGTACTGGATTATATTAGATTTTTCAGGTGTACCTAATGCAGTGGCCAATGAGTGTATATTGAATGTTCAGTACCATTATGTTTTTGACCCCTGACAAATAAGCAGTGTCTGATTTCGGGTCCTTGTCAAATTTCAGATTTTTCAACTGTTGGAATCTAACTGTTATTTTACTGCTCGATTCTTAAATGGTTTAATTCAGCTAAGACGTTAAACCGTTAAAGAAAAATTTGATTTGAGGAAAGTCAAACAGAAAAAATGACAACTGACCGAGGTGCACACCTTACATTTGTCTTCATTCGTCATCCAATGACCCTCTCAAGGTTATCTTGCCACACTTTGATAGGGGCCCGACCTCTGTATAGTTTAGAAGCACGGGGTAAACTACCTCACTGTATAAAAAAATATCTCGTAGTGCATCCTCAACTACAAGTGTATGTTCTGCTTACACATTGAAGCATCCAAATTACCTAATAATCTCATATATAATAATATCTCAGTTACAGGGACTATTTTTTTTGCATGAGTACTTCTAATTTTAGGGTTTTTATTCAGGGATTTTTCCTTTAATGCATTGCTGCTTTCACGTCAGTAACAGATCTAAATTCTACTCTACTGTGTTTGCACTAACTGCTCTTTAGAGTCTTTCGTTACCCTAAGGTTTGTGTTTGCACAGCCATTAGCAATAAAGGTATGACCACGAGACTGCACATAATGTGAGCTATAACTGTATGCCTCTTCCAATAAAATGTACAGCAAACAAAGCAAACAGGAATGCAGCACAACCCGATCTCTTGCAGATAAATGAAAGTCAATTAAGTGCATAAATGTTGGCTATAAGTCACAGCACGAGACAGTAGCTCATCTGTCTTTGTTTAATTAAAGTAAAGGGCAATGGCTTTTGTTGTTCAAGGTCAAGAAGAATATTATATGCTGTATGTTCTCTATAATGGCACAGGACAAAGCATTGTCCTAAATAGAGAACACTGAACCTGTATACAGAGCCAATGCTACTCTGCTTTGGTTAAATGGAAATCATCAGATTTGCTTTCATGGGTTACCATTGGTTAAATCTGGTATCATGTTTGACTGGGCAGAAATGCATTGACAACTTAAATTAGGCACAAAATAAGTGTTGCTTTGACTCTTATCAACTTTTTGAATTCCTCCCTTTAGCCACCCTGAATCACTCGCTCTCTTATGCCATTAGCAACACCACCGTAAAGAACCATTACAGTGTGAGTCAAAAGAGTCTGACTGGATGAGTTATTTTCACTATTACTGCCAATGGAATCTGGAACAACAGTACAATGTTTATGATGTCTCGGAGCGCAGAGAATGCTAATAGGACGCCTTCAGACAGACTCTTATGTAAGTTGCATGTTATGTTGTGATTTTGCAAGGAAAGACAACAGATGATAGTGAGTTATTCTATGGCATAATAACCTATTCTCTCTTAACATGAGCCCTACACTGAAGTTTAATATTATAGTGTATAAGAACAGTGTATACATGTAAATATCTTTAGCCTTCATAAGTTCTATGATAGAGTATGTTTAAGGGCCAGTTTGCCGATTTTCAACCTCACTCCCATCATGCTATTATGGGGAGCTAATGTCATTATGATAAGAAAAAAAAGCAATTTCACTCTTTGCCTTTGGAGGATGCTATCTGCTTTTCCAATGGGCCCTGGAAAACCTCCACCACACTATGTAAAACGTGTCATATGAGCCTCCGATGTCATGTCTCGTTTAAAATCATCAGTTTTGAAATGTAGACTGCAGACTTAAGATTTTTTAGACGATCCACCGGTATATTCTCGTTGTATTTCAGATTCTGTACCGCCCTGACCCATTATATAAATGTCCTTGACTGGAAAAGGGAAGTATTTCACTCCAGCGTCTCTCGCTGGGCTGTTCCTTTCAGAGAGAACGCAATGCATGTTAGGTGTTATAGGAATGTGCAATGGGTGAAACCACGAGAGGTTTGTATAACTTTCTCCACAGCTATGGCGCCAATTTCAAATATTATTGCTTCTATCGATTACAGAGAACACCAGCTTTGACTGACGGTGGCTTTTTCCAGGGGGGAATTGCCTTTGAAATGACTTTTTGATTTTCAAAATAGCAATAGAAACTGATATGGCCATATTTATTAGTCAGTAAATTGATTCTTTCGCCATTCATTCATAACACTGACAATATGCTACACGTCATGCCAAAAAACAGATTTTATTTTGTAAATAGTGACAGATAGCTGTGACAGATTTGTGTGTCCTTTGTGTAAAATACAGAGTTTTATTTCTGAGCTCCTTCTGGTGCTTGAGAAGAAGAGACGATTTATCATCAGAGCCAATCTATCGTCAAAATACTTATTGCCAGAATGAAGAGATAACACCCTTAGACGCTTTTTGCCTCTATAGGTAGTATAAAAAGATGTTTCAATAGTATGTCTTCCTTTCTCCAATGCAGTGCAAAGGTTGCCTCAACCCCTTGAGTTCCAAACCTTAAGAGAGGGTATAAATTTAATCCTGTGGTTAATGTGGGATTGTGGTATTAGATAAATAGTCAGTTTAAGGCTAGCACATGGCAGCTACAAAGTAGAGTCCTGTGAAGAAAAAAATGAGCAAAAATGACTTCAAATCAATGCAGGAAGTGCTGCTTTCACCTTGCTGCTGATCAGGAGGCAGACTTGGATGGGAACATGAACGCGGACATGAAATGTGTTCTGACACACAGAAGAGAAGAAAAGAAGCATTTGCCGTGCTGAGAAATCAAAATGACACCACGGACACCAAAGCAGCAGACATGCTGTTGATCCTACAACCTCAACTTGTCCTCTTGTGTCTTACTGCATTAAGATAAACTATTGCTCCCTTGAAATATAGCAATTGTGAACTCCTCTCCTTCTCTATCCCTTCCACAGTGTTGGGACCGGACTATGCCTCTAAGTCAGATTCCATAAGTAAAGGGAGTTATTAAAAATGGCTATTAAAAGAAATTAACAATTATTAAAAATAATTATTAATTATATAAATGATATGATTTAATCTACATTAAATCACCTCTGTATGGGGCACCACTTAACAAAGTTAAGAAAGTAACCATCGAATTACCTCAGTCTCATAAAGTATACTAGACTATCAATATAGACTCTAATTAATAATTAACTTAATAACTATAACCCAATTATTGATAGCTAGTAGGTTGAAGGATTTGGAGTTAAAACGCAGAAGAGGTCTTTGTGTAAGCATAAGTAACCTCAACTACAATCAATACCTGACTAAACAGACATTACAACAATACAACTCGGTAACAAATCAAATCAATAACATTATAATACAGTAAACATTCCTGCTTAGCCGGTACTGTGAGTTATTCTAGCTTTGCCCAGATGTTACGTTACCGGACCATGGACGGAAAGGCAATGCTTTGCTGTGTTGCAGCTTGTTAGGCCGACGATCCTGTTGCTCAACCGGGCTGGGGGAGCAGTGGTTCTGGTGAAGAAAGTTGCAGTTGTTGTGTTGGTGTCCAGTTGGAGGGAAACTGGTCCTTCGTTGCTCCGTTGTCCTTACTTGAAACGTTAGCTGGCAGACTCTTTCAGCTGCTGCTAAACTAGGGTTACTAGTTCGTGCTGAGTAAACCGGAAATCTTTTCAGCAGGATCTCGCATCGCTGCTGAGGCCATGCTCAGTTAGCAAGCCATGAGAGCTGTTGAATTGGAGGGAACTGCAGCAGCAGCTCCAACCTTCTTGGAGGGCAGTGCTGAGCTTCAGAGCTTCAGAACGAAAAGAACCCAAAAACAATGGTGGTCTTCCGGTTTTACAGACCTGGCCAGTGGGAGGGGTTTTCATGTGAAGGTGTGAAAACCTAGAGGCTGCTGGGAGTTTGAGTGTTAAATTCAGCTGCCATTTTGCCATTTTACAGACCTGGCCAATGAGAGGGGCTTTCACATGAAGGTGTGAAAACCTAAAGGCTGCTGGGAGGTTGAGTGTGAAGTTCAGCTGTCATTTTGAAGAGTCAGTTTAAAGTCCATAAATGAACACATTCCAATATTGGAGATGCAGTGAATCCCAACAATAGTAAATGTCAGTTTTCCTCTCTGTTAGGTCTACAGTGTTTTACAAAGCGCTCAGTACACCTGTGAAAGGCTTTGGCCCTCATCTGTGTACGTATAACATGTGCACTGAAACAATCTGCGGGCCCGCTGCCACAGCTGTACGGTGGGCATGTTTCAAGACAAGTGAACTTTCTGCAGGGCCACTGCTGTTGCTCATTGCTGTCAATGATGATATGCGTCATTCAGTTCATCTGACGCATGTATAGGCTTTGAGTTTTATTTAAGCACAGGAAATCAGGTGACGTCAATGTGTCAAAGTTTGCATTGGTTGTAAAATATTGGTGATAAATGGGTCCACAAAACATCTGATTATAATCATAATCAGTGCTGTCATTTGGACCAAAGATGGATCTTATCTAATTTGGAGGATTTTTTTGGCACAGGTGGCTTTTTTCCCTCTCTCACTCTGAGAACTGGTATCCGGAGCACATTGGCCACCGACAACAAGCTGACAACAAACACACCTAGTCCAAGGACTTCAGTGTTTATCAGTGAAGGTTGTCAGTCATCCAGGTCAAGGTAATTCAAAGCTTAATCCAAAACTGGACTTGGTTGAAGCTCTTGAAGACTTTACGCCTGTCATCTGAAAGGCTTCTTCAGCTCTAAAACCTTTGGATTAAACCTTAAAAGGACTTTAGTGTTTATTGATATAAAAAGTCTGACACTTGCCTTACTTTACTCAAACAAGTATTGATGTCTGGCCATTGCATGTAGGCTGAAACCTCTTCCTGCCTCACCTCCTCGGCCTTGGCCATGGGCCAGATGTTGGTCGATCAGTATTCTGAGGCCGCATTGCTACAGCTTAGCAATGCAACATATCTGAGGAAAGGTTAATCAATTCCCCCCCTGTCCGCTGCCTTTAGCGTCATGCCTTTAGTTCACTGACTCAGCATGTATTTGATACATTATAATGGTGGTCACTTCCAATGCAAGACTGACACGTGTGTGGGCTCAACACTTTCTTTGGGTGTTTCTCAGCTGTAATTAGATTCTTAGAGAGAAGAAAGAGAGATTGTATGCCTTGAGTTCTGGTCTGGTTTGTGTTTACAACAGCTTTTTGCAAACAAAAACCCCCATGGGAGTAGATATGAAGTCATACAGACTGACAGGTGACTCATTGATTGGACAATAGAGTTGACAAGATAGTTATATTCTGGGAAAAAAAGTAATGCCTTGTTTTCATGTTTAGATTTACTGCTGGTCAATCTGGTCTGTTTTAGTATGGGTTCAATATGGTTTGCTAAATCCAAAGGTGATTGGTGACAGGCAGGTCCAGCACCGAGTACAGAAAATGTTCCACAACACACAATGACCAGCTTAAAGTATAATAAAATGAATCTCACAGTTGACTGAGCAAAATATTTACTCAGTCAACTGTGAGATTTACTTGAATTTCAACCTGTTTTAGAAAATGTCTTAAAAATAAAAAGTTACCTGAGATCTTACAAAGAACATTTCAAATAAACTTGAATCTTCTTTAGTTGACTTGTTTTGCTCTCGGTTTCATCATTGCCCTTGGAACAACACAACGCTCTGACTAAAGCAGCACTGGTGAGAGCAAGTCAGGATAACTAATTCGACATGCACGTAACCCACATGCAGAATACTTAATACTTAATTTAATTTGAAATCCAACAAACTTTACTGTTTGGAACTACACCAACGAAGAAACAGAGGGGAGGCATTGTGGCTGGGGATGACTATTGGGTTTTGATTCCTTTGGGGTTTGTGAACTTTAACATTTCCCATTGTAAAAAATAGCTCTGGATTGCTCCATTTGGACCTATAAATCCCTCAGTTTGTAGGCTCATCAAATGCCAAAACAAAACTAACTGGAGTTATCACAAAAACAATGTTGTATACTTTGCCTCGACAATTTCAAGGTAAACTACAGGACCACAAGAATTTGGGCTTACTTGTGTGTGATAAGTCAGCGTGGTGCATCGTTGAATAAAACTGCCTTGGAGCAAAAGTGTTGGCTGAACCTGTGTGGTTTTGGCAAGAGCCCTCAGTATGGAGCTCTCAGCTGAGCCAATACAGTGATGTCACTGAGATTAACAAGGAGGCTGTGTGTTTATGATGTGGTGTTATTGTCTGATTTTACACAGCCACAGAGCCATTAAAGGAGAGATTTTCAACATTAAAACACTGACAATGTCCTTTGAGTAAAGCTGAAATTTCAGGCCAAATCAGTTAAAAGAACTACAAAAATGTGTATATCACCCATGGTTAATGGTGTTTTCAGCCTCTCTCTCTTTTCACTCTTGGTATCACCCTCCTCCTCTCCAATGGGCTCGCTGATGGATTTTTTACTGGAACTCTATTCCAGATGTGCTTGGCTGGCCATGGTGAACCATTATGTGTGTTCAGGCTTGGGTGTTCAAGTATTTATGTATTTGTGAGACAGCAAATGAGAAGAACTCAGCAAATGGAGTGGTGAGCCAGCTAACAGCGGGTCATGGTGAGATGTTGGATGAGTGCATTGTTCAAACTCTCCAGCTTTCTCAGCCAATGGAAAGATCATGGATAAAACCTGACCTCCCCCGTAGAGTCTCTGGCTGAATACTTTCTACTCTAATGTAGAATATGTTACCCACTCACTCTGGCTGCGAGAATTATTCGTTGGCGTTCTTAGAAATTCTTTGTATCACCAGAACACATTTTTCTGTGTGTGATTTGGCCAATAAAATCCCCAGCAGTTCAAAGTTTCTACTTTCACTTTTCAAAAACAGATGAATTTGTGATCCACTGGCCAAAGACTTTATATGGTAGACAACTCCAACTTGAAACAATGATTGTGTTCAGAGCAGATTACGAGCATTTGGAGGTTTGTATCTTATTTGACAAGAAGAAAAACTGAAATTTGTTGAGGTATAAATATCTCCTTTTTGAAACATTGGACATTTGACTCACCAAAAATCTGGATCACTGACTTCTTCCACAGTCTGTTGGTTAAACAAAACAAACACTAAGCCATATTATACATACAACATTTGCATCAAAAAGCTCCAAAAAGTAATGCATTTAAACACAGCACTCAGCCAACAAGTCTAGTTCAGTGGCTAGATTAACTGTGGTGACTGACAGACAGCCAGCAATACCCACCTGGCCACTCCCCAAAATACGATTATTTTAACATGTGGCTTGATGGGGATTGACTTTCTTTTGGAGCCAGCCTCAAGTGGCTATTTGAGGAACTGCAGTTTTTGGCACTTCCGTGTTGGCCACATCTTTTAGCCCTTGTGGATGCAGCTTGCTTGCACCCCTATAAACGCAATAAGCTTTTCTGCATTGACCCCTTATAAGGCTCAACACAATCAGAACTTGAAGGAGCACATACTGCTCTCAGTTCCGGTATGTGATGCCTTCAAGGTCGTCCATCCTGTTCCTGAAACAAAGCAGATGATAGAAATAACTTCACTACTGCTCTCTCTACTGCTACCAGTGCGATTGCCACGAGGCTGTCAGCGCTGTCAAAAGCAACTGTCGTCATGAATAGTGCTTAACAATACCTCAGGCTTTCAACAGCAAACAAGTATAATAAACATAAAGCACACTTTGTTTGACTATTTGAGATGAGGAGGGATTTTCAGGTCACAGCCTTGAGGTGCCAACAAAGACACTCAAGCATAGTATGTAATACATGTTTTAGAGATTGATCTTATTTTGGATCATAAAACCATCAACCGTGTATTTTTTCCGAGCATATAGTGTCAAGACTTTGTTGTGAGGTAAAGACACCTATTTTAATAACTGATTTGGAAAATAAATGGTGTTTAAAAGATGAGATCACACCAAAAACTAAACCTGCAGGCCAGACCTGCAACCTTTGCAGACAGGAACTTGGAGGAATACTTGTTCTTTGAGGTAACTTACACACTTACAGTGCTATATTTTTACTCAATTATTTTATGCTCTCAAATTCCTTCACTTTAAATATGTGTTCCACGATGAGGCCATTTCAGCCCCCACCCAGCAGATAGATATATTCTTTTATGCAGAGCCCTGCTGGTAACTCTAACATGCTACGTCTCTACTCATCGATGCATAACTGAGTGCCATTCTAACAGCTGTCAGTGTGAGGAATAATTAGCGGACATTATTAACTCCCACTTATTGACAGTCACTTTGATTATGTTATTTGTCAGTCAAGCAGACGCTGGAGAAGACCATGCAATACCTCAGAGTCCTGCCTCACGCTGCTTGTCATCTTGTATTTATTGCCATCATTAGTTGATTAGGTGATCCATGTGGAAACATCAGATATGAACTGAAATCATAAGATCTGACACAATGGGTTATAAACTGCAGCTGGTCTGCACATAGGTATTCATAGTCAATGCTATCTATGTAATATAAAAACATGTTGATTTTACTACAGTCAGCTGCATAGAAAGTCACGCATTGTGCTGAGATTGAAGGCCTTATAATCGCACAATCAATGTGACAGATGTGGTGATCCATCCTCTTTTGCTTCAGCTGTTGGACATTTATTAACTGTGGTGATGTAACTTTCATTATTACGCCCTATGGACTGGCAAGAAAAAGGCTTATGTTATGGCTTAGGTGATGAATTAGATTAATCTCAGAGAATTCTTCTAGAATTAATGGAGACTCAAGTTTAGATTGAGAATCTTTGATGTTGTAGGACAGGTATGTTGATGAGGACAGTTTTACCATACTTTAATGTTCACCACATAGCAATTACAGTATAATTATTTTAGCGAAATTAAACCAAGTGTGGATAAATAAAGCTTTCCACTGAAATGGGGAACTTCATATATGCAACATTTGCAGGTCAGGTGCTCAGTCTGACTCACAGGATGCAGTCTGTGTTTAAAAGCCTGCAAGTGATCGCCCACAGAATTCTCCTCCACTATCTCCCTGTTATGATGAAAAAATCAAGTTTTGATGAATATTTGGAATGAGAAAAGGGCAGGCCTGCTTGATTATTTTACATTCTATAGTCGGCATAGGTCTGTTAATGCTTAAATCAGTGCTTTCTTCTGCAGTGATGCATATATTGCAAGGGCAACTTCACTGCTTAAGATGTTTGTGATTGGTTATAGAAATACAAACAAGACAGAACGTCTTTTCTTCCTTACATTATACCTGCCGTCCTGTTGTGTAGTCTGACTATGTCGTTTTACCTGTTGCCCTGATATCTTGTCAGACGACTTCGTTATACCTTTCGTCCTGATGTGTCATCTGGCTGCGTCGTTATACCTGTCGTCCTGATGTCACGTATCACTAGGTCATAATACCTGTCGTCCTAATGTCTCGTATCACGAGGTCATAATACCTGTCGTCCTAATGTCTCATATCACAAGGTCATAATGCCTGTCTTCCTGATGTGTCATCCTACTGTGTCATTATACCTGTCGTCCTGTTGTGTCGTCTGACTATGTCATTATACTTGTCGTCCCGTTGTGTCAACTGACTATATTGTTATACATGTCGTCCTGTTGTGTTGTCTGACTGTGTCATTATACCAGTCGTCCTGTTGTGTCAACTGACTATGTCGTTATACCTGTCATCCTGTTGTGTTGTCTACAGGCGTCTTTTATCCTGTTGTCCTGAGCTGTCATTTGATTGTGTTGCTATACCTGTCGTCCTTATGTTTCATTAGACTGGGTCTTTATACCTGTCATCCTGTTGTGTCGCCTGACTAAGTCGTTATACCTGTCGACCTGATGTGTCATCTGACTGAGTCTTTATACCTGTCGTCCTGTTATGTCGTCTGACTATGTCGCTATACCTGTTGTCCTGTTATGTCGCCTGACTGCGTCATTGTACCTGTCGACCTGTTACGTTTTCTGAATAAGTCATTATACCTGACGTCCTGGTGTGTCATTTTGCTGACGCAGTGATACGACGCATCAGGACGACACATAAGTACGACAGGTATAATGACGCAGTAAGACGACA
Organism: Semicossyphus pulcher; assembly: GCF_022749685.1. NCBI lineage: Eukaryota > Metazoa > Chordata > Actinopteri > Labriformes > Labridae > Semicossyphus > Semicossyphus pulcher. The sequence continues at coordinate 19,488,491 of NW_027211637.1, forward strand.
AATCAGGACGACAGGTATAATGACGCAGTAAGGCGACACATCAGGACAACAGGTATAATGACCCAGTAAGGCGACACATCAGGATGACAGGTATAATGATGCAGTAACACGACACATCAGGAAAAAAGGTATAATAACGGAGTAAGGCAACACATCAGGACAAAAGGTAAAAGGACACAGTGAGATGACAAATCAGGACAACAGGTATAATGACCGGTAAGATGACACAACAGGACAACAGGGCTAATGAACCAGTAAGACGACACATCAGGATGACAGGTATAATGACGCAGTAGGACGACACATCAGGATGACAGGTAAAAGGACACAGTGAGATGACAAATCAGGACAACAGGTATAATGACACAGTAGAATGACACATCAGGACAACAGGTATAATGACACAATGAGATGACAAATCAGGACAACAGGTATAATGACGCAGTAGGACGACACATCAGGACAACAGGTATAATGACACAGTAGGATGACACATCAGGATGACAGGTATAATGACACAATGAGATGACAAATCAGGACAACAGGTATAATGACGCATTATGATGACACATCAGGACAACAGGTATAATGACCAGTAAGATAACACAACAGGACAACAGGGCTAATGACGCAGTAAGACGACACATCAGGATGACCGGTATAATGACACAGTAGGACGACGCATCAGGATGACTGGTATAATGACGCAGTAAGACAACACATCAGGACAACAGGTATAATGACACAATGAGATGAAAAATCAGGACAACAGGTATAATGACGCAGTATGATGACACATCAGGACAACAGGTATAATGACACAATGAGATGACAGGTATAATGACACAATAGGACGACATATCAGGACAACAGGTATAATGACACAATGAGATGACAAATCAGGACAACAGGTATAATGACCGGTATGATGACACAACAGGACAACAGGGCTAATGAACCAGTAAGACGACACATCAGGATGACAGGTATAATGACGCAGTAAGACATCACAGCAGGACAACCGGTATGATGACGCAGTAGGATGACACATCAGGACAACAGGTATGATGATGCAGTAGGATGACACATCCGGACAACAGGTATAATGACACAGTAGGATGACAAATCAGGACAACAGGTATAATGACACAGTAGGATGACAAATCAGGACAACAGGTAGAATGACGCAGTAACACGACACATCAGGATGACACGTATAATGACGCAGTAAGACAACGCAGCAGGAAAACCAGTATAATGACACAGTAGGATGACAAATCAGGACAACAGGTATAATGACGCAGCAAGACGACACATCAGGACAACAGGTATAATGACACATTGAGATGACAAATCAGGACAACAGGTATAATGACGCAGTAGGATGATTCACATCAGGATGACAGGTATAATGACGCAGTAGGACGACACATCAGGACAACAGGTATAATGACACAGTAGGATGACACATCAGGATGACAGGTATAATGACACAATGAGATGACAAATCAGGACAACAGGTATAATGACGCATTATGATGACACATCAGTACAAAAGGTATAATGACCAGTAAGTTGACACAACAGGACAACAGGGATAATGACGCAGTAAGACGACACATCAGGATGACCGGTATAATGACACAGTAGGACGAAACATCAGGATGACTGGTATAATGACGCAGTAAGACAACACATCAGGACAACAGGTATAATGACGCAGTAACACGACACATCAGGATGACACATATAATGATGCAGTAAGACAACGCAGCAGGACAACCAGTATAATGACACAGTAGGACGACACATCAGGATGACAGGTATAATGACACAGTAGGACGACATATCAGGACAACAGGTATAATGACACAGTAGAATGCCACATCAGGACAACAGGTTTAATGACGCAGTAAGACAACACAGCAGGACAACAGGTATAATGACCAGTAAGATGACACAACAGGACAACAGGGCTAATGACGCAGTAAGACGACACACCAGGATTACAGGTATAATGACGCAGTAAGACAACACATCAAGACAACAGGTATAATGACACAGTAGAATGACACATCAGGACAACAGGTAGAATGACGCAGTAACACGACACATCAGGATGACACGTATAATGACGCAGTAAGACACCACAGCAGGACAACAGGTATAATGACACAGTAGGATGACACATTAAGACAAAAGGTATAAAGACACAGTAGAATGACACATCAGGACAACAGGTAGAATGATGCAGTAACACGACACATCAGGATGACACGTATAATGACGCATTAAGACAACACAGCAGGACAACAGGTATAATGACGCAGTAAGACAACACAGAAGGACAACAGGTATAATGACATAGTAAGACGACACATCAGGACAACCGGTATAATGACACAGTAGGACGACACATCAGGATGACAGGTATAATGACCAGTAAGATGACACAACAGGACAACAGGGCTAATGACACAGTAGGATGAAATATCAGGACAACAGGTATAATGATGCAGTAGGATGACAAATCAGGACAACAGTTATAATGACGCAGTATAATGACACATCAGGACAACAGATATAATGACACAGTAGGATGACAAATCAGGACAACAGGTATAATGACGCAGTAAGACGATACATCAGGATGACAGGTATAATGACGCAGTAAGACAACACCTCAGGACAACAGGGCTAATGACACAATGAGATGACAAATTTGGACAACAGGTATAATGACGCAGTAGGATGACACATCAGGACAACAGTTATAATGACGCAGTATGATGACACATCTGGACAACAGATATAATGACACAGTAGGATGACAAATCAGGACAACAGGTATAATGACCAGTAAGATGACACATCAGGACAACAGGTATAATGACGCAGTAAGACGACACGTCAGGATGACAGGTATAATGACGCAGTAGGATGACACATCAGGACAACAGGTATAATGACACAGGAGGATGACACTTCAAGACAACAGGTATAATGACCGGTATGATGACACAACAGGACAACAGGGATAATGACCTCGTAAGATGACACATCAGGATGACAGGTATAATGACACAGTGAGATTACATATGAGAACAACAGGTATAATGACACAGTAGAATGACACATCAGGACAACAGGTAAAATGACGCAGTTACAGGACACATCAGGATGACAGGTATAATGACGCAGTAAGACAATACATCAGGACAACAGGTATAATGACACAGTAGGATGACAGATCAGGAGAACAGGTATTATGACGCAGTAAGACGACACATCAGGATGACAGGTATAATGACGCAGTAAGACAACACGGCAGGACAACAGGTATAATGACACATTAGGATGACACATCAAGACAACAGGTATAATGACACAGTAGAATGACACATCAGGACAACAGGTAGAATGACGCAGTAACACGACACATCAGGATGACACGTATAATGACGCATTAAGACAACACAGCAGGAAAACAGGTATAATGACAGAGGAGGATGACACTTCAAGACGAGGTATAATGACCGGCATGATGACACAACAGGACAACAGGGCTAATGACCTCGTAAGATGACACATCAGGATGACAGGTATAATGACACTGTGAGATGACATATCTGGACGACAGGTATAATGACCGGTATGATGAAACAACAGGACAACAGGGCTAATGACCCAGTAAGATGACACATCAGGATGACAGGTATAATGACACAGTAGGATGACACTTCAAGACAACAGGTATAATGACCGGTATGATGAAACAACAGGACAACAGGGCTCATGACCCAGTAAGATGACACATCAGGATGACAGGTATAATGACACAGTGAGATGACATATCAGGACAACAGGTATAATGACACAGTAGAATGACACATCAGGACAACAGGTAAAATGACGCAGGAACACGACACATCAGGACAACAGGTATAATGACACAGGAGGATGACACTTCAAGACAACAGGTATAATGACCGGTATGATGACACAACAGGACAACAGGGCTAATGACCTCGTAAGATGACACATCAGGATGACAGGTATAATGACACAGTGAGATGACATATCAGGACAACAGGTATAATGACACAGTAGAATGACACATCAGGACAACAGGTAAAATGACGCAGTAACAGGACACATCAGGATGACAGGTATAATGACGCAGTAAGACAATACATCAGGACAACAGGTATAATGACACAGTAGGATGACAGATCAGGAGAACAGGTATTATGACGCAGTAAGACGACACATCAGGATGACAGGTATAATGAGGCAGTAAGACAACACGGCAGGACAACAGGTATAATGACACATTAGGATGACACATCAAGACAACAGGTATAATGACACAGTAGAATGACACATCAGGACAACAGGTAGAATGACGCAGTAACACGACACATCAGGATGACACGTATAATGACGCATTAAGACAACACAGCAGGACAACAGGTATAATGACACAGTAAGATAACACAGCAGGACAACAGGTATAATGACACAGTAGGATGACAAATCAGGACAACAGGTATAATGACACAATGAGATGACAAATTAGGTCAACAGGGCAAATGACCCAGTAAGACGACACATCTGGATGACAGGTATAATGACGCAGTAGGATGACACATCAGGACAACAGGTATAATGACACAGTAGGATGACACTTCAAGACAACAGGTATAATGACCGGTATGATGAAACAACAGGACGACAGGGCTAATGACCCAGTAAGATGACACATCAGGATGACAGGTATAATGACACAGTGAGATGACATATCAGGACAACAGGTATAATGACACAGTAGAATGACACATCAGGACAACAGGTAAAATGACGCAGTAACAGGACACATCAGGATGACAGGTATAATGACGCAGTAAGACAACACAGCAGGACAACAGGTATAATGATACAGTAGGATGACACATTAGGACAACAGGTATAATGACACAGTAGGATGACACCTCAGGACAACAGGTATAATGACACAGTAAGATAACACAGCAGGACAACAGGTATAATGACACAGTAGGATGACATATTAGGACAACAGGTATAATGACACAGTGAGATGACAAATCAGGACAGCAGGTATAATGACCGGTATGATGACACAACAGGACAACAGGGCTAATGACCCAGTAAGGCCACACATCAGGATGACAGTTATAATGACGCAGTAAGACAACACAGCAGGACAACAGGTATAATGACGCAGTAAGACAATACATCAGGACAACAGGTATAATGACACAGTAGGATGACAGATCAGGAGAACAGGTATTATGACGCAGTAAGACGACACATCAGGATGACAGGTATAATGACGCAGTAAGACAACACGGCAGGACAACAGGTATAATGACACATTAGGATGACACATCAAGACAACAGGTATAATGACACAGTAGAATGACACATCAGGACAACAGGTAGAATGACGCAGTAACACGACACATCAGGATGACACGTATAATGACGCATTAAGACAACACAGCAGGAAAACAGGTATAATGACAGAGGAGGATGACACTTCAAGACGAGGTATAATGACCGGTATGATGACACAACAGGACAACAGGGCTAATGACCTCGTAAGATGACACATCAGGATGACAGGTATAATGACACTGTGAGATGACATATCTGGACGACAGGTATAATGACCGGTATGATGAAACAACAGGACAACAGGGCTAATGACCCAGTAAGATGACACATCAGGATGACAGGTATAATGACACAGTAGGATGACACTTCAAGACAACAGGTATAATGACCGGTATGATGAAACAACAGGACAACAGGGCTCATGACCCAGTAAGATGACACATCAGGATGACAGGTATAATGACACAGTGAGATGACATATCAGGACAACAGGTATAATGACACAGTAGAATGACACATCAGGACAACAGGTAAAATGACGCAGGAACACGACACATCAGGACAACAGGTATAATGACACAGGAGGATGACACTTCAAGACAACAGGTATAATGACCGGTATGATGACACAACAGGACAACAGGGCTAATGACCTCGTAAGATGACACATCAGGATGACAGGTATAATGACACAGTGAGATGACATATCAGGACAACAGGTATAATGACACAGTAGAATGACACATCAGGACAACAGGTAAAATGACGCAGTAACAGGACACATCAGGATGACAGGTATAATGACGCAGTAAGACAATACATCAGGACAACAGGTATAATGACACAGTAGGATGACAGATCAGGAGAACAGGTATTATGACGCAGTAAGACGACACATCAGGATGACAGGTATAATGAGGCAGTAAGACAACACGGCAGGACAACAGGTATAATGACACATTAGGATGACACATCAAGACAACAGGTATAATGACACAGTAGAATGACACATCAGGACAACAGGTAGAATGACGCAGTAACACGACACATCAGGATGACACGTATAATGACGCATTAAGACAACACAGCAGGACAACAGGTATAATGACACAGTAAGATAACACAGCAGGACAACAGGTATAATGACACAGTAGGATGACAAATCAGGACAACAGGTATAATGACACAATGAGATGACAAATTAGGTCAACAGGGCAAATGACCCAGTAAGACGACACATCTGGATGACAGGTATAATGACGCAGTAGGATGACACATCAGGACAACAGGTATAATGACACAGTAGGATGACACTTCAAGACAACAGGTATAATGACCGGTATGATGAAACAACAGGACGACAGGGCTAATGACCCAGTAAGATGACACATCAGGATGACAGGTATAATGACACAGTGAGATGACATATCAGGACAACAGGTATAATGACACAGTAGAATGACACATCAGGACAACAGGTAAAATGACGCAGTAACAGGACACATCAGGATGACAGGTATAATGACGCAGTAAGACAACACAGCAGGACAACAGGTATAATGATACAGTAGGATGACACATTAGGACAACAGGTATAATGACACAGTAGGATGACACCTCAGGACAACAGGTATAATGACACAGTAAGATAACACAGCAGGACAACAGGTATAATGACACAGTAGGATGACATATTAGGACAACAGGTATAATGACACAGTGAGATGACAAATCAGGACAGCAGGTATAATGACCGGTATGATGACACAACAGGACAACAGGGCTAATGACCCAGTAAGGCCACACATCAGGATGACAGTTATAATGACGCAGTAAGACAACACAGCAGGACAACAGGTATAATGACCAGTAAGATGACACAACAGGACAACAGGGCTAATGAACCAGTAAGACGACACATCAGGATGACCGGGATAATGACACAGTAGGAAGACACATCAGGATGACCGGTATAATGACGCAAGAAGACAACACATCAGGACAACAGGTATAATGACACAATGAGATGACAAATCAGGACAACAGTTATAATGACGCAGTATGATGACACATCAGGACACCAGATATAATGACACAGTAGGATGACAAATCAGGACAACAGGTATAATGACCAGTAAGATGACACATCAGGACAACAGGTATAATGACGCAGTAAGACGACACATGAGGATGACAGGTATAATGATACAGTAGGATGACACATTAGGACAACAGGTATAATGACACAGTAGGATGACACCTCAGGACAACAGGTATAATGACACAGTAAGATAACACAGCAGGACAACAGGTATAATGACACAGTAGGATGACATATTAGGACAACAGGTATAATGACACAGTGAGATGACAAATCAGGACAGCAGGTATAATGACCGGTATGATGACACAACAGGACAACAGGGCTAATGACCCAGTAAGGCCACACATCAGGATGACAGTTATAATGACGCAGTAAGACAACACAGCAGGACAACAGGTATAATGACCAGTAAGATGACACAACAGGACAACAGGGCTAATGAACCAGTAAGACGACACATCAGGATGACCGGGATAATGACACAGTAGGAAGACACATCAGGATGACCGGTATAATGACGCAAGAAGACAACACATCAGGACAACAGTTATAATGACGCAGTATGATGACACATCAGGACACCAGATATAATGACACAGTAGGATGACAAATCAGGACAACAGGTATAATGACCAGTAAGATGACACATCAGGACAACAGGTATAATGACGCAGTAAGACGACACATGAGGATGACAGGTATAATGACACAGTAAGACAACACAGCAGGACAACAGGTATAATGACGCAGTAGGATGACACATTAGGACCACAAGTATAATGACACAGTAGGACGACACATCAGGATGACCGGTATAATGACGCAGTAAGACAACACCTAAGGACAACAGGGCTAATGACACAATGAGATGACAAATTTGGACAACAGGTATAATGACCGGTATGATGACACAACAGGACAACAGGGCTAATGACCAAGTAAGACGACACATCAGGACGACAGGTATAATGATGCAGTAAGACAACACATCAGGATGAGAGATATAATGATGCAGTAAGACAACACAGCAGGACAACAGGTATAATGACGCAGTAGGATGACACCTCAGGACAACAGGGCTAATGACACAATGAGATGACAAATTTGGACAACAGGTATAATGACGCAGTAGGATGACACCTCAGGACAACAGGGCTAATGACCAAGTAAGACGACACATCACGATGACAGGTATAATGACGCAGTAAGACAACACAGCAGGACAACAGGTATAAGGATACAGTAGGATGACACAGCAGGACAACAGGTATAATGACACAATGAGATGACAAATCAGGACAACAGGGCAAATGACCCAGTAAGACGACACATCTGGATGACAGGTATAATGGCACAGTAGGACGACATATCAGGATAACAGGTATAATGACGCAGTAGGATGACATATCAGGAGAACAGGTACAATGACGCAGTAAGACAACGCAGCAGGACAACCGGTATAATGACATAATGAGATGACAAATCAGGACAAAAGGTATAATGACGCAGTATGATGACACATCAGGACAACAGATATAATGACACAGTAGGATGACAAATCAGGACAACAGGTATAATGACCAGTAAGATGACACATCAGGAGAACAGGTATAATGACACAGTAGAATGACACATCAGGAGAACAGGTATTATGACGCAGGAACATGACACACCAGGATGACACGTATAATGACGCAGTAAGACAACGCAGTATGACAACCGGTATAATGACACAGTAGGACGACACATCAGGATGACAGGTATAATGACCAGTAAGATGACACAACAGGACAACAGGGCTAATGACACAGTAGGACGACATATCCGGACAAAAGGTATAATGACACAATGAGATGACAAATCAGGACAACAGGTATAATGACCAGTAAGATGACACATCAGGACAACAGGTTTAATGACGCAGTAAGACAACACGTCAAGACAACAGGTATAATGACACAGTAGAATGACACATCAGGACAACAGGTAGAATGACGCAGTAACACGACACGTCAGGATGACACGTATAATGATGCAGTAAGACAACACAGCAGGACAACAGGTATAATGACACAGTAAGATAACACATCAGGATGACAGGTAGAATGACGCAGTAACATGACACATCAGGATGACACGTATAATGACGCAGTAAGACAATGCAACAGGACAACCGGTATAATGACACAGTAGGACGACACCTCAGGACAACAGGGCTAATGACACAATGAGATGACAAATTTGGACAACAGGTATAATGACCGGTATGATGACACAACAGGACAACAGGGCTAATGACGCAGTAAGACGACACATCAGGACAACCGGTATAATGACACAGTAGGACGACATATCAGGACAACAGGTATAATGACACAGTAGGATTACACATCAGGACATCAGGTATAATGACACAGTAGGACGACATATCAGGATGACCGGTATAATGACACAGTAGGACGACACATCAGGATGACCGGTATAATGACGCAGAAAGACAACACATCAGGACAACAGGTATAATGACACAATGAGATGACAAATCAGGACAACAGGTATAATGACGCAGTATGATGACACATCAGGACAACAGATATAATGACACAGTAGGATGACGAATCAGGACAACAGGTATAATGACACAGTAGCATGGCACATCAGGATAACAGGTATAATGACACAGTAAGACAACACATCAGGATGACAGGTATAATGACGCGGTAAGACAACACAGCAGGACAACAGGTATAATGACACAGTAGGATGACACATCAAGACAACAGGTATAATGACACAGTAGAATAACACATCAGGACAACAGGTAGAATGACGCAGTAACACAACACATCAGGATGACACGTATAATGACGCAGTAAGACGACACAACAGGACAACAGGTATAATGACACAGTAAGATAACACAGCAGGACAACAGGTGTAATGACACAATGAGATGCCGAATCAGGACAACAGGGCAAATGACCCAATAAGACGACACATCTGGATGACAGGTATAATGGCACAGTAGGACGACATATCAGGACAACAGGTATAATGACGTAGTAGGATGACACATCAGGAGAACAGGTACAATGACGCAGTAAGACAACGCAGCAGGACAACCGGTATAATGACACAGTAGGACGACACATCAGGATGACAAGTATAATGACCAGAAAGATGACACAACAGGAAACAGGGCTAATGACACAGTAGAACGACACATCAGGACATCAGGTATAATGACACAGTAGGACGACATATCAGGACAACAGGTATAATGACGCAGTAGGATGACACATCAGGACAACAGGTATAATGACACAGTAGGACGACACCTCAGGACAACAGGGCTAATGACACAATGAGATGACACAACAGGACAACAGGTATAATGACGCAGTAGGATGACACATCAGGACAACAGGTATAATGACACAGTAGGATGAAACATCAGGACAACAGGTATAATGACACAGTAGGATGACACATCAGGACAACAGGTATATTGACACAGGAGAATGACACATCAGGAGAACAGGTAGTATGACGTAGTAAGACGACACATCAGGATGAATGGTATATTGACGCAGTAAGACAACACAGGAGGACAAGACAGCAGGACAACAGGTATAATGACATAGTAGGAAGACACATCAGGATGCCAAGGATAAAGACCCAGTAAGACGACACATCAGGATGACCGGTATAATGACACAGTAGGATGACAAATCAGGACAACAGGTATAATGACGCAGTATGATGACACATCAGGACAACAGATATAATGACACAGTAGGATGACAGATCAGGACAACAGGTATAATGACACAGTAGAATGACACATCAAGAGAACAGGTATTATGACGCAGTTAGACGACACATCAGGATGAATGGTATATTGACGCAGTAAGACAACACAGGAGGACAACACAGCAGGACAACAAGTATAATGACACAGTAGGAAGACACATCAGGATGACATGCCTAATGGCCCAGTAAGACGACACATCGGGATGACAGGTATAATGACACAGCAGGATGACACATTAGGACAACAGGTATAATGACACAGTAGAACGACACCTCAGGACAACAGGGCTAATGACACAATGAGATGACTAATTTGGACAACAGGTATAATGACCGGTATGATGACACAGCAGGACAACAGGGCAAATGACCCAGTAAGATGACACATCTGGATGACAGGTATAATGGCACAGTAGGACGACATATCAGGACAACAGGTATAATGACGCAGTAGGCTGACACATCAGGACAACAGGTATAATGACACAGTAGGATGACACTTCAAGACAAAAGGGATAATGACGCAGTAAGACAACGCAGCAGGACAACAGGGCTAATGAACCAGTAAGGCCACACATCAGGATGACAGTTATAATGACGTAGTAAGACAACACAGCAGGACAACAGGTATAATGACCAGTAAGATGACACAACAGGACAACAGGGCTAATGAACCAGTAAGACGACACATCAGGATGACCGGTATAATGACACAGTAGGACGACACATCAGGATGACGGGTATAATGACGCAGTAAGACAACACAGAAGGACAACAGATATAATGACAGAGTCGGATGACAAATCAGGACAACAGGTATAATGACCAGTAAGTTGACGTATCAGGACTACAGGTATAATGACGCAGTAAGACAACACAGCTGGACAACAGGTATAATGACACAGTTGGATGACACATCAAGACAACAGGTATAATGACACAGTAGAATGACACATCAGGACAACAGGTAGAATGACGCAGTAACACGTCACATCAGGATGACACGTATAATGCCGCAGTAAGAAAACACAGCAGGACAACAGGTATAATGACACAGTAAGATGACACAACAGGACAACAGGGCTAATGACACAGTAGGACGACATATCAGGACAACAGTTATAATGACGCAGTATGATGACACATCAGGACAACAGATATACTGACACAGTCGGATGACAAATCAGGACAACAGGTATAATGACCAGTAAGATGACACATCAGGACAACAGGTATAATGACGCAGTAAGACGACACATCAGGATGACAGGTATAATGACGCAGTAAGACAACACAGCAGGACAACAGGTATAATGACACTATGACATGACAAATCAGGACAACACTTATAATGACGCAGTATGATGACACATCAGGACAACCGGTATAATGACACAGTAGGATGACAAATCAGGTCAACAGGGCAAATGACCCAGTAAGACGACACATCTGGATGACAGGTATAATGACACAGTAGGATGACACTTTAAGACAACAGGTATAATGACCGGTATGATGACACAACAGGACAACAGGGCTAATGACGCAGTAAGACGACACATCAGGATTATAGGTATAATGACGCAGTAAGACAACACATCAAGACAACAGGTATAATGACACAGTAGAATGACACATCAGGACAACAGGTAGAATGACGCAGTAACACGACACATCAGGATGACACGTATAATGACGCAGTAAGACAACACAGCAGGACAACAGGTATAATGACACAGTAAGATAACACAGCAGGACAACAGGTAGAATGACGCAGTAACAAGACACATCAGGATGACACGTATAATGACGCAGTAAGACAACGCAGCAGGCCAAACGGTATAATGACACAGTAGGACGACACATCAGGATGACAGGTATAATGACCAGTAAGATGACACAACAGGATAACAGGTAGAATGACGCAGTAACACGACACATCAGGATGACACGTATTATGACGCAGTAAGACAAGACAGCAGGACAATAGGTATAATGACACAGTAAGATAACACAGCAAGCAAACAGGCATAATGACACAGTAGGATGACATATTAGGACAACAGGTATAATGACACAGTAAGATGACAAATCAGGACAGCAGGTATAATGACCGGTATGATGACATAACAGGACAACAGGGCTAATGACCCAGTAAGGCCAGACATCAGGATGACAGTTATAATGACGCAGTAAGACAACACAGCAGGACAACAGGTATAATGACCAGTAAGATGACACAACAGGACAACAGGGCTAATGAACCAGTAAGATGACACATCAGGATGACCGGTATAATGACACAGTAAGACAACACATCAGGACAACAGGTAGAATGACGCAGTAACACGACACATCAGGATGACACGTATAATGATGCAGTAAGACAACACAGCAGGACAACAGGTATAATGACACAGTAAGATAACACATCAGGATGACAGGTAGAATGACGCAGTAACACGACACATCAGGATGACACGTATAATGACGCAGTAAGACAATGCAACAGGACAACCGGTATAATGACACAGTAGGACGACACATCAGGATGACAGGTATAATGACCAGTAAGATGACACTACAGGACAACAGGGCTAATGACCCAGTAAGACGACACATCAGGATTACCGGTATAATGACACAGTAGGACGACATATCAGGACAACAGGTATAATGACAGTAGAATGACACATCAGGAGAACAGGTATAATGACACAGTAAGATAACACAGCAGGACAACAGGTAGAATGACGCAGTAACAAGACACATCAGGATGACACATACAATGACGCAGTAAGACAACGCAGCAGGCCAAACGGTATAATGACACAGTAGGACGACACCTCAGGACAACAGGTATAATGACACAGTGAGATGACAAATCAGGACAGCAGGTATAATGACCGGTATGATGACACAACAGGACAACAGGGCTAATGACCCAATAAGGCCACACATCAGGATGACAGTTATAATGACGCAGTAAGACAACACAGCAGGACAACAGGTATAATGACCAGTAAGATGACACAACAGGACAACAGGGCTAATGAACCAGTAAGACGACACATCAGGATGACCGGGATAATGACACAGTAGGACGACACATCAGGATGACCGGTATAATGACGCAGGAAGACAACACATCAGGACAACAGGTATAATGACACAATGAGATGACAAATCCGGACAACAGTTATAATGACGCAGTATGATGACACATCAGGACACCAGATATAATGACACAGTAGGATGACAAATCAGGACAACAGGTATAATGACCAGTAAGATGACACATCAGGACAACAGGTATAATGACGCAGTAAGACGACACATGAGGATGACAGGTATAATGACACAGTAAGACAACACAGCAGGACAACAGGTATAATGACGCAGTAGGATGACACTTTAGGACCACAGGTATAATGACACAGTAGGACGACACATCAGGATGACCGGTATAATGACGCAGTAAGACAACACATCAGGACAACAGGGCTAATGACACAATGAGATGACAAATTTGGACAACAGGTATAATGACGCAGTCGGATGACACATCAGGATGAATGGTATATTGACGCAGTAAGACAACACAGGAGGACAACACAGCAGGACAACAGGTATAATGATACAGTAGGATGACACATTAGGACAACAGGTATAATGACACAGAAGGACGACACATCAGGATGACCGGTATAATGACGCAGTAAGACAACACCTCAGGACAACAGGGCTAATGACACAATGAGATGACAAATTTGGCGAACAGGTATAATGACACAATGAGATGACAAATCAGGACAACAGGGCTAATGAACCAGTAGGACGACACATCAGGATGACAGGTATAATGACCAGTAAGATGACACAACAGGACAACAGGGCTAATGACACAGTAGGATGACACATCAGGACAACAGGTATAATGACACAATGAGATGACAAATCAGGACAACAGGGCAAATGACCCAGGAAGACGACACATAAGGATGACCGGTATAATGACACAGTAGGACAACAGGTATAATGATACAGTAGGATGACACATCAGGACGTCAGGTATAATGACACAGTAGGACGACATATCAGGACAACAGGTATAATGACGCAGTAGGATGACATATCAGGATAACAGGTATAATGACACAGTAGGACGACATATCAGGACAACAGGTATAATGACACAGTAGGATGACAAATCAGGACAACAGGTATAATGACGCAGCAAGACGACACATCAGGACAACAGGTATAATGACGCAGTAGGATGATACATCAGGATGAATGGTATATTGACGCAGTAAGACAACACAGGAGGACAACACAGCAGGACAATAGGTATAATGACACAGTAGGAAGACACATCAGGATGACATGGCTAATGGCCCAGTAAGACGACATATCGGGATGACAGGTATAATGACAGTAGGATGACACATTAGGACAACAGGTATAATGACACAGTAGGACGACACCTCAGGACAACAGGGCTAATGACACAATGAGATGACAAATTTGGACAACAGGTATAATGACCGGTATGATGACACAACAGGACAAAAGGGCTAATGACGCAGTAAGACGACACATCAGGATGACCGGTATAATGACCCAGTAAGACGACACATCAGGATAACAGGTATAATGACGCAGTAAGACAACACAGCAGGACAACAGGTATAATGATACAGTAGGATGACACATTAGGACAACAGGTATAATGACACAGTAGGATGACACCTCAGGACAACAGGACTAATGACACAATGAGATGACAAATTTGGACAACAGGTATAATGACACAGTGAGATGACAAATCAGGATAGCAGGTATAATGACCGTTATGATGACACAACAGGACAACAGGGCTAATGACCCAGTAAGACGACACATCAGGATGACAGGTATAATGACGCAGTAAGACAACACAGCAGGACAACAGGTATAATGACACAGTAAGACGACACATCAGGATGACAGGTATAATGACGCAGTAAGACAACACAGCAGGACAACAGGTTTAATGACGCAGTAAGACAACACAGCAGGACAACAGGTATAATGACACAATGAGATGACAAATCAGGACAACAGGTATAATGACCAGTAAGATGACACAACAGGACAACAGGGCTAATGACGCAGTAAGACGACACATCAGGATGACCGGTATAATGACACAGTATGACGACATATCAGGATGACGGGTATAATGACGCAGTAAGACGACACATCAGGATGACCGGTATAATGACACAGTAGGACGACACATCAGGATGACCGGTATAATGACACAGTAGGACGACATATCAGGATGACCGGTATAATGACGCAGAAAGACAACACATCAGGACAACAGGTATAATGACACAATGAGATGACAAATCAGGACAACAGGTATAATGAAGCAGTATGATGACACATCAGGACAACAGATATAATGACACAGTAGGATGACAAATCAGGACAACAGGTATAATGACACAGTAGCATGACACATCAGGACAACAGGTATAATGACGCAGTAAGACAACACATCAGGATGACAGGTATAATGACGCAGTAAGACAACACAGCAGGACAACAGGTATAATGACACAGTAGGATGACACATCAAGACAACAGGTATAATGACACAGTAGAATGACACATCAGGACAACAGGTATAATGACGCAGTAAGACGACACAGTAGGACAACAGGGCAAATGACCCAGTAAGACGACACATCTGGATGACAGGTATAATGGCACAGTAGGACGACATATCAGGATAACAGGTATAATGACGCAGTAGGATGATATATCAGGAGAACAGGTACAATGACGCAGTAAGACAACGCAGCAGGACAACCGGTATAATGACACAGTAGTACGACACATCAGGATGACAGGTATAATGACGCAGTAAGATGACACAACAGGACAACAGGGCTAATGACGCAGTAAGACAACGCAGCAGGACAACCGGTATAATGACGCAGTAAGACAACACCTAAGGACAACAGGGCTAATGACCAAGTAAGACGACACATCAGGATGACAGGTATAAT
The DNA here is from genome assembly GCF_022749685.1 of Semicossyphus pulcher. Classification (NCBI taxonomy): domain Eukaryota; kingdom Metazoa; phylum Chordata; class Actinopteri; order Labriformes; family Labridae; genus Semicossyphus; species Semicossyphus pulcher. The sequence continues at coordinate 19,505,888 of NW_027211637.1, forward strand.
GACGCAGTAAGACAATGCAGCAGGACAACCGGTATAATGACATAGTAGGACGACACATCAGGATGACAGGTATAATGACCAGTAAGATGACACAACAGGACAACAGGGTTAATGACACAGTGAGATGACATATCAGCACAACAGGTATAATGACACAGTAGAATGACACATCAGGACGACACATCAGGACAACAGGTAAAATGACGCAGTAACATCACACATCAGGATGACAGGTATAATGACGCAGTAAGACAACACAGCAGGACAACAGGTATAATGACACAGTAGAATGACACATCAGGACAACAGGTAGAATGACGCAGTAACACGACACATTAGGATGACAGGTATAATGACGCATTAAGACAACACAGCAGGACAACAGGTATAATGACACAGTAAGATAACACAGCAGGACAACAGGTATAATGACACAGGAGGATGACAAATCAGGAAAACAGGTATAATGACACAATGAGATGACAAATGAGGTCAACAGGTATAATGACACAATGAGATGACAAATCAGGTCAACAGGGCAAATGACCCAGTAAGACAACACATCTTGATGACAGGTATAATGGCACAGTAGGGCGACATATCAGGACAACAGGTATAATGAAGCAGTAAGATGACACATCAGGACAACAGGTGTAATGACCGGTATGATGACATAACAGGACAACAGGGCTAATGACCAAGTAAGACGACACATCAGGATGACAGGTATAATGACGCAGTAAGACAACACATCAGGATGACAGATATAATGACGCTGTAAGACAACACAGCAGGACAACAGGTATAATGATACAGTAGGATGACACATTAGGACAACAGGTATAATGACACAGTAGGATGACACCTCAGGACAACAGGTATAATGACACAGTAAGACAACGCAGTAGGACGACCGGTATAATGACACAGTAGGACGACACATCTGGATGACAGGTATAATGGCACAGTAGGACGACATATCAGGACAACAGGTATAATGACGCAGTAGGCTGACACATCAGGACAACAGGTATAATGACACAGTAAGACAACACCTAAGGACAACAGGGCTAATGACACAATGAGATTACAAATTTTGACAACAGGTATAATGATCGGTATGATGACACAACAGGACAACAGATATAATGACACAGTAGGATGACACATCAAGACAACAGGTATAATGACACAATGAGATGACAAATCAGGACAACAGGGCAAATGACCTAGTAAGACGACACATCAGGATGACAGGTATAATGACGCAGTAAGACGACACATCAGGATAACAGATATAATGACGCAGTAAGACAACACATCAGGATGACAGATATAATGACGCTGTAAGACAACACAGCAGGACAACAGGTATAATGATACAGTAGGATGACACATTAGGACAACAGGGCAAATGACCTAGTAAGACGACACATCAGGATGACAGGTATAATGACGCAGTAAGACTACACATCAGGATGACAGATATAATGACGCAGTAAGACAACACAGGAGGACAACACAGCAGGACAACAGGTATAATGACATAGTAGGAAGACACATCAGGATGCCAAGGATAAAGACCCAGTAAGACGACACATCAGGATGACCGGTATAATGACACAGTAGGATGACAAATCAGGACAACAGGTATAATGACGCAGTATGATGACAGCCAGGACAACAGGTATAATGACACAATGAGATGACAAATCAGGACAACAGGGCAAATGACCCAGGAAGACGACACATAAGGATGACCGGTATAATGACACAGTAGGACGACACAGCAGGACAACAGGTATAATGATACAGTAGGATGACACATCAGGACGTCAGGTATAATGACACAGTAGGACGACATATCAGGACAACAGGTATAATGACGCAGTAGGATGACATATCAGGATGACAGGTATAATGACGCAGTAAGACAACACAGAAGGACAACAGATATAATGACATAGTCGGATGACAAATCAGGACAACAGGTATAATGACCAGTAAGATGACACATCAGGACAACAGACATAATGACGCAGTAAGACGACACACCAGGATGACAGGTATAATGACGCAGTAGAATGACACATCAGGACAACAGGTAGAATGACCGGTATGATGACACAATAGGACAACAGGGCTAATGACCCAGTAAGACGACACAACGAGATGACAGGTATAATGACACAGTAGGACGACACATCATGATGACAGTTATAATGACGCAGGAAGACAACACATCAGGACAACAGGTATAATTACGCAGTATGATGACACATCAGGACAACAGATATAATGAAACAGTAGGATGACAAATCAGGACAACAGGTATAATGACCAGTAAGGTGACACATCAGGACAACAGGTACAATGACGCAGTAAGATGACAGCCAGTACGACAGGTATAATGACGCAGTAGGATGACACATCGAGACAACAGGTATAATGACGCAGTATGATGACAGTCAGGACAACAGGTATGATGACGCAGTAAGATGACAGCCAGGACAACAGGTATAATGACGCAGTAGGATGACACGTCGGGACAACAGGTATTATGACGCAGTAAGATGACAGCCAGGACAACAGGGATAATGACGCAGTAGGATGACACATCGGGATAACAGGTATAATGACGCAGTATGATGACAGCCGGGACAACAGGTATAATGACGCAGTAGAATGACACATCGAGACAACAGGTATAATGACGCAGTAATATGACAGCCAGGACAACAGGTATAATGACGCAGTAGGATGACACATCGGGACAAAAGGTATAATGACGCAGTAAGATGACAACCAGGACAACAGGTATAATGACGCAGTCGGATGACACATCGGGACAACAGGTATAATGACGCAGTAAGATGACAGCCAGGACAACAGATATAATGACAAGTAGGATCACACATCAGGATAACAGGTTTAATGACGCAGTAAGACAACACAGCAGGACAACAGGTATAACGACACAATGAGATGACAAGTCAGGACAACAGGTATAATGACCAGTAAGATGACACAACAGGACAACAGGGGTAATGACGCAGTAAGACGACACATCAGGATGACCGGTATAATGACACAGTAGGACGACACATCAGGATGACCGGTATAATGACGCAGTAAGACAACACATCAGGACAACAGGTATAATGACACAATGAGATGACAAATCAGGACAACAGGTATAATGACGCAGTATGATGACACATCAGGACAACAGATATAATGACATAGTAGGATGACAAATCAGGACAGCAGGTATAATGACACAGTAGAATGACACATCAGGACAACAGGTATAATGACACAATGAGATGACAAATTTGGACAACAGGGCTAATGACGCAGTAAGACGACACATCAGGATGAGTGGTATAATGACGTAATAAGACAACACAGCAGGACATCAAGTATAATTACACAGTAGGAAGACACATCAGGATGACATGGCTAATGACACAGTAAGACGACACAACGAGATGACAGGTATAATGACGTAATAAGACAACACAGCAGGACATCAAGTATAATTACACAGTAGGAAGACACATCAGGATGACATGGCTAATGACACAGTAAGACGACACAACGAGATGACAGGTATAATGACACAGTAGGACGACACATCATGATGACAGTTATAATGACGCAGGAAGACAACACATCAGGACAACAGGTATAATTACGCAGTATGATGACACATCAGGACAACAGATATAATGAAACAGTAGGATGACAAATCAGGACAGCAGGTATAATGACACAGTAGAATGACACATCAGGACAACAGGTATAATGACACAATGAGATGACAAATTTGGACAACAGGGCTAATGACGCAGTAAGACGACACATCAGGATGAGTGGTATAATGACGTAATAAGACAACACAGCAGGACATCAGGTATAATGACACAGTAGGAAGACACATCAGGATGACATGGCTAATGACACAGTAAGACGACACAACGAGATGACAGGTATAATGACACAGTAGGACGACACATCATGATGACAGTTATAATGACGCAGGAAGACAACACATCAGGACAACAGGTATAAATACGCAGTATGATGACACATCAGGACAACAGATATAATGACACAGTAGAATGACAAATCAGGACAACAGGTATAATGACCAGTAAGATGACAGCCAGAACAACAGGTATAAGGACAAGTAGGATGACACATCAGGACAACAGGTTTAATGACGCAGTAAGATGACAGCCAGGACAACAGGTATAATAACGCAGTAGAATGACACATCGAGACAACAGGTATAATGACGCAATAAGATGACAACCAGGACAACAGATATAATGACAAGTAGGATGACACATCGAGACAACATGTATAATGACGCAGTAGGATGACAACCAGGACGACAGGTATAATGACGCAGTAAGATGACAGCCATGACAACAGGTATAATGACGAAGTAGGATGACACATCGACACAACAGGTATAATGATAGAGTATGATGACAGTCAGGACAACAGGTATAATGACGCAGTAGGATGACAGTCAGGACAACAGGTATAATGACGCAGTAGGATGACACATCGAGACAACAGGTATAATGACGCAGTAGGATGACACATCGAGACAACAGGTATAATGACGCAGTATGATGACAGCCAGGACAACAGGTATAATGACGCAGTAAGATGACAACCAGGACGACAGGTGTAATGACGAAGTAGGATGACACATCGGGACAACAGGTATAATGATGCAGTAGGTTGACACATCAGGACAACAGGTACAATGACGCAGTAATTTGACAAATCAGGACAACAGGTATAATGACGCAGTAAGGTGACAACCAGGACGACAGGTATAATGACGAAGTAGGATGACACATCGGGACAACAGGTATAATGACGCAGTAGGTTGACACATCAGGACAACAGGTACAATGACGCAGTAATTTGACAAATCAGGACAACAGGTATAATGACGCAGTAAGATGACAACCAGGACGACAGGTATAATGACGAAGTAGGATGACACATCGGGACAACAGGTATAATGATGCAGTAGGTTGACACATCAGGACAACAGGTACAATGACGCAGTAATTTGACAAATCAGGACAACAGGTATAATGACGCAGTAGGATGACACATCGGGACAACAGGTTTAATGACGCAGTAAGATGACAGCCAGGACAACAGGTATAATAACGCAGTAGAATGACACATCGAGACAACAGGTATAATGACGCAGTAGGATGACAACCAGGACAACAGATATAATGACAAGTAGGATGACACATCGAGACAACAGGTATAATGACGCAGTAGGATGACACATCGGGACAACAGGTTTAATGACGCAGTAGGATGACACATCGGGACGACAGGTATAATGACGCAGTAGGATGACACATCAGGACGACAGGTATAATGACGCAGTAGGATGACACATCAGGACAACAGGTAAAATGACGCAGTAAGATGACAGCCAGGACAACAGGTATAATGACGCAGTATGATGACATCCAGGACAACAGGTATAATGACGCAGTAGGATGACACATCGGGACAACAGGTATAATGACGCAGTATGATGACAGTCAGGACAACAGGTATAATGACGCAGTAGGATGACACATCAGGACAACAGGTATAATGACGCAGTAGGATGACACATCAGGACAACAGGTATAATGACGCAGTAGGATGACACATCAGGACAACAGGTATAATGACGCAGTAAGATGACAACCAGGACGACAGGTATAATGACGCAGTCGGATGACACATCGGGACAACAGGTATAATGACGCAGTAAGATGACAGCCAGGACAACAGATATAATGACAAGTAGGATGACACATCGAGACAACAGGTATAATGACGCAGTAGGATGACACATCGAGACAACAGGTATAATGACGCAGTAAGATGACAGCCAGGACAACAGGTATAATGACGCAGTAAGATGACAGCCAGGACAACAGATATAATGACAAGTAGGATGACACATCGAGACAACAGGTATAATGACGCAGTAGGATGACACATCGAGACAACAGGTATAATGACGCAGTATGATGACAGTCAGGACAACAGGTATAATGACGCAGTAGGATGACACATCAGGACAACAGGTATAATGACGCAGTAGGATGACACATCGGGACAACAGGTATAACGATGCAGTAGGTTGACACATCAGGACAACAGGTACAATGACGCAGTAATTTGACACATCAGGACAACAGGTATAATGATGCAGTAGGTTGACACATCAGGACAACAGGTACAATGACGCAGTAATTTGACAAATCAGGACAACAGGTATAATGACGCAGTAAGATGACAGCCAGGACGACAGGTATAATGACACAGTAGGATGACACATCAGGACGACAGGTATAATGACGCAGTAGGATGACACATCAGGACAACAGGTAAAATGACGCAGTAGGATGACAGCCAGGACAACAGGTATAATGATGCAATAGGATGACACATCGGGACAACAGGTATAATGACGCAGTAAGATGACAGCCAGGACAACAGGTATAATGACGCAGTATGATGACAGTCAGGACAACAGGTATGATGACGCAGTAGGATGACACATCGAGACAACAGGTATAATGACGCAGTATGATGACTGCCAGGACAACAGGTATAATGACGCAGTAGGATGACAACCAGGACGACAGGTATAATGACGCAGTAAGATGACAGCCAGGACAATAGATATAATGACAAGTAGGATGACACATCGAGACAACAGGTATAATGACGCAGTATGATGACAGCCAGGACAACAGGTATAATGACGCAGTAGGATGACACATCGAGACAACAGGTATAATGACGCAGTGTGATGACCGCCAGGACGACAGGTATAATGACGCAGTAAGATGACAACCAGGACGACAGGTTTAATGACGCAGTAGGATGACACATCAGAACAACAGGTATAATGATGCAGTAACTTGACACATCAGGACAACAGGTACAATGACGCAGTAGGATGACACATCAAGACAACAGGTAAAATGACGCAGTAGGATGACACATCAGGACAACAGGTATAATGACGCAGTAAGATGACAACCAGGACGACAGGTATAATGACGCAGTCGGATGACAGCCAGGACAACAGGTATAATGACGCAGTAAGATGATAGCCAGGACAACAGATATAATGACAAGTAGGATGACACATCGAGACAACAGGTATAATGACGCAGTAGGATGACACATCGAGACAACAGGTATAATGACGCAGTATGATGACAGTCAGGACAACAGGTATAATGACGCAGTAGGATGACACATCAGGACAACAGGTATAATGACGCAGTAGGATGACACATCAGGACAACAGGTATAATGACACAGTAAGATGACACATCGAGACAACAGGTATAATGACGCAGTAGGATGACACATCGAGACAACAGGTATAATGACGCAGTATGATGACAGCCAGGACAACAGGTATAATGACGCAGTAAGATGACAACCAGGACGACAGGTGTAATGACGAAGTAGGATGACACATCAGGACAACAAGTATAATGATGCAGTAGGTTGACACATCAGGACAACAGGTACAATGACGCAGTAATTTGACACATCAGGACAACAGGTATAATGATGCAGTAGGTTGACACATCAGGACAACAGGTACAATGACGCAGTAATTTGACAAATCAGGACAACAGGTATAATGACGCAGTAAGATGACAGCCAGGACGACAGGTATAATGACACAGTAGGATGACACATCAGGACGACAGGCATAATGACGCAGTAGGATGACACATCAGGACAACAGGTAAAATGACGCAGTAAGATGACAGCCAGGACAACAGGTATAATGATGCAATAGGATGACACATCGGGACAACAGGTTTAATGACGCAGTAAGATGACAGCCAGGACAACAGGTATAATGACGCAGTATGATGACAGTAAGGACAACAGATATAATGACGCAGTAGGATGACACATCGAGACAACAGGTAAAATGACGCAGTAAGATGACAACCAGGACAACAGGTATAATGAAGCAGTAGGATGACACATCGGGACAACAGGTATAATGACGCAGTAAGATGACAGTCAGGACAACAGGTATAATGACGCAGTAGGATGACACATCGAGACAACAGGTATAATGACGCAGTATGATGACAACCAGGACAACAGATATAATGACGCAGTAGGATGACACATCAGGACAACAGGTATAATGACGCAATGAGTTGACACATAAGGACAACAGGTATAATGACGCAGTAAGATGACAGCCAGGACAACAGGTAAAATGACGCAGTAAGATGACAGCCAGGACAACAGGTATAATGATGCAGTAGGATGACACATCGGGACAACAGGTTTAATGACGCAGTAAGATGACAGCCAGGACAACAGGTATAATGACGCAGTATGATGACAGTCAGGACAACAGATATAATGACGCAGTAGGATGACACATCGAGACAACAGGTAAAATGACGCAGTAAGATGACAACCAGGACAACAGGTATAATGAAGCAGTAGGATGACACATCGGGACAACAGGTATAATGACGCAGTAAGATGACAGCCAGGACAACAGGTATAATGACGCAGTAAGATGACAGCCATTAAGACAGGTATAATGACGCAGTAGGATGACACATCGAGACAACAGGTATAATGACGCAGTAGGATGACACATCGAGACAACAGGTATAATGACGCAGTAGGATGACACATCGAGACAACAGGTATAATGACGCAGTAGGATGACACATCGAGACAACAGGTATAATGACGCAGTATGATGACAGCCAGGACAACAGATATAATGACGCAGTAGGGTGACACATCAGGACAACAAGTATAATGACGCAGTAAGATGACAGCCAGGACAACAGGTAAAATGACGCAGTAAGATGACAGCCAGGACAACAGGTATAATGACGCAGTAGGATGACACATCAGGACGACAGGTATAATGACGCAGTAGGATGACACATCAGGACAACAGGTATAATGACGCAGTAAGATGACAACCAGGACGACAGGTATAATGACGCAGTAGGATGACACATCAGGACAACAGGTATAATGACGCAGTAAGATGACAGCCAGGACGACAGGTATAATGACGCAGTAGGATGACACATCGAGACAACAGGTATAATGACGCAGTGTGATGACCGCCAGGACGACAGGTATAATGACGCAGTAAGATGACAACCAGGACGACAGGTTTAATGACGCAGTAGGATGACACATCAGGACAACAGGTATAATGATGCAGTAACTTGACACATCAGGACAACAGGTATAATGACGCAGTAGGATGACATATCGAGACAACAGGTAAAATGACGCAGTATGATGACTGCCAGGACAACAGGTATAATGACGCAGTAGGATGACAACCAGGACGACAGGTATAATGACGCAGTAAGATGACAGCCAGGACAATAGATATAATGACAAGTAGGATGACACATCGAGACAACAGGTATAATGACGCAGTATGATGACAGCCAGGACAACAGGTATAATGACGCAGTAGGATGACACATCGAGACAACAGGTATAATGACGCAGTGTGATGACCGCCAGGACGACAGGTATAATGACGCAGTAAGATGACAACCAGGACGACAGGTTTAATGACGCAGTAGGATGACACATCAGGACAACAGGTATAATGATGCAGTAACTTGACACATCAGGACAACAGGTACAATGACGCAGTAGGATGACACATCAAGACAACAGGTAAAATGACGCAGTAGGATGACACATCAGGACAACAGGTATAATGACGCAGTAAGATGACAACCAGGACGACAGGTATAATGACGCAGTCGGATGACACATCGGGACAACAGGTATAATGACGCAGTAAGATGACAGCCAGGACAACAGATATAATGACAAGTAGGATGACACATCGAGACAACAGGTATAATGACGCAGTAGGATGACACATCGAGACAACAGGTATAATGACGCAGTAAGATGACAGCCAGGACAACAGGTATAATGACGCAGTAAGATGACAGCCAGGACAACAGATATAATGACAAGTAGGATGACACATCGAGACAACAGGTATAATGACGCAGTAGGATGACACATCGAGACAACAGGTATAATGACGCAGTATGATGACAGTCAGGACAACAGGTATAATGACGCAGTAGGATGACACATCAGGACAACAGGTATAATGACGCAGTAGGATGACACATCAGGACAACAGGTATAATGACACAGTAAGATGACACATCGAGACAACAGGTATAATGACGCAGTAGGATGACACATCGAGACAACAGGTATAATGACGCAGTATGATGACAGCCAGGACAACAGGTATAATGACGCAGTAAGATGACAACCAGGACGACAGGTGTAATGACGAAGTAGGATGACACATCAGGACAACAAGTATAATGATGCAGTAGGTTGACACATCAGGACAACAGGTACAATGACGCAGTAATTTGACACATCAGGACAACAGGTATAATGATGCAGTAGGTTGACACATCAGGACAACAGGTACAATGACGCAGTAATTTGACAAATCAGGACAACAGGTATAATGACGCAGTAAGATGACAGCCAGGACGACAGGTATAATGACACAGTAGGATGACACATCAGGACGACAGGCATAATGACGCAGTAGGATGACACATCAGGACAACAGGTAAAATGACGCAGTAAGATGACAGCCAGGACAACAGGTATAATGATGCAATAGGATGACACATCGGGACAACAGGTTTAATGACGCAGTAAGATGACAGCCAGGACAACAGGTATAATGACGCAGTATGATGACAGTAAGGACAACAGATATAATGACGCAGTAGGATGACACATCGAGACAACAGGTAAAATGACGCAGTAAGATGACAACCAGGACAACAGGTATAATGAAGCAGTAGGATGACACATCGGGACAACAGGTATAATGACGCAGTAAGATGACAGTCAGGACAACAGGTATAATGACGCAGTAGGATGACACATCGAGACAACAGGTATAATGACGCAGTATGATGACAACCAGGACAACAGATATAATGACGCAGTAGGATGACACATCAGGACAACAGGTATAATGACGCAATGAGTTGACACATAAGGACAACAGGTATAATGACGCAGTAAGATGAGAGCCAGGACAACAGGTAAAATGACGCAGTAAGATGACAGCCAGGACAACAGGTATAATGATGCAGTAGGATGACACATCGGGACAACAGGTTTAATGACGCAGTAAGATGACAGCCAGGACAACAGGTATAATGACGCAGTATGATGACAGTCAGGACAACAGATATAATGACGCAGTAGGATGACACATCGAGACAACAGGTAAAATGACGCAGTAGGATGACAGTCAGGACAACAGGTATGATGACGCAGTAAGATGACAGCCATTAAGACAGGTATAATGACGCAGTAGGATGACACATCGAGACAACAGGTATAATGACGCAGTATGATGACAGTCAGGACAACAGGTATAATGACGCAGTAAGATGACAGCCAGGACGACAGGTATAATGACGCAGTAGGATGACACATCGAGACAACAGGTATAATGACGCAGTGTGATGACCGCCAGGACGACAGGTATAATGACGCAGTAAGATGACAACCAGGACGACAGGTTTAATGACGCAGTAGGATGACACATCAGGACAACAGGTATAATGATGCAGTAACTTGACACATCAGGACAACAGGTATAATGACGCAGTAGGATGACACATCAAGACAACAGGTAAAATGACGCAGTAGGATGACACATCAGGACAACAGGTATAATGACGCAGTAAGATGACAACCAGGACGACAGGTATAATGACGCAGTAGGATGACACATCAGGACAACAGGTATAATGACGCAGTAAGATGACAGCCAGGACGACAGGTATAATGACGCAGTAGGATGACACATCGAGACAACAGGTATAATGACGCAGTATGATGACAGTCAGGACAACAGGTATGATGATGCAGTAAGATGACAGCCATTAAGACAGGTATAATGACGCAGTAGGATGACACATCGAGACAACAGGTATAATGACGCAGTATGATGACAGTCAGGACAACAGGTATGATGACGCAGTAAGTTGACACATCAGGACAACAGGTATAATGACGCAGTAAGATGACAGCCAGGATGACAGGTATAATGACGCAGTAGGATGACACATCGAGACAAAAGGTATAATGACGCAGTAGGATGACACATCGAGACAACAGGTATAATGACGCAGTATGATGACAGCCAGGACAACAGATATAATGACGCAGTAGGGTGACACATCAGGACAACAAGTATAATGACGCAGTAAGATGACAGCCAGGACAACAGGGATAATGACGCAGTAAGATGACAACCAGGACAACAGGTATAATGACGCAGTAGGATGACACATCAGGACAACAGGTATAATGACGCAGTAAGATGACAGCCAGGACAACAGGTATAATGACGCAGTAGGATGACACATCGGGACGACAGGTATAATGACGCAGTAGAATGACACATCAAGACAACAGGTAAAATGACGCAGTGAGATGACAGCCAGGACAACAGGTATAATGACGCAGTAGGATGACACATCGGGACAACAGGTTTAATGACGCAGTAAGATGACAGCCAGGACAACAGGTATAATGACGCAGTAAGATGACAACCAGGACGACAGGTTTAATGACGCAGTAGGATGACACATCAGGACAACAGGTATAATGATGCAGTAACTTGACACATCAGGACAACAGGTACAATGACGCAGTAGGATGACACATCAGGACAACAGGTAAAATGACGCAGTAAGATGACAGCCAGGACAACAGGTATAATGACGCAGTAGGATGACACATCAGGACGACAGGTATAATGACGCAGTAGGATGACACATCAGGACAACAGGTATAATGACGCAGTAAGATGACAACCAGGACGACAGGTATAATGACGCAGTAGGATGACACATCAGGACAACAGGTATAATGACGCAGTAAGATGACAGCCAGGACGACAGGTATAATGACGCAGTAGGATGACACATCGAGACAACAGGTATAATGACGCAGTGTGATGACCGCCAGGACGACAGGTATAATGACGCAGTAAGATGACAACCAGGACGACAGGTTTAATGACGCAGTAGGATGACACATCAGGACAACAGGTATAATGATGCAGTAACTTGACACATCAGGACAACAGGTATAATGACGCAGTAGGATGACACATCGAGACAACAGGTATAATGACGCAGTATGATGACAGTCAGGACAACAGGTATGATGACGCAGTAAGATGACAGCCATTAAGACAGGTATAATGACGCAGTAGGATGACACATCGAGACAACAGGTATAATGACGCAGTATGATGACAGTCAGGACAACAGGTATGATGACGCAGTAAGTTGACACATCAGGACAACAGGTATAATGACGCAGTAAGATGACAGCCAGGACGACAGGTATAATGACGCAGTAGGATGACACATCAGGACAACAGGTATAATGACGCAGTAAGATGACAACCAGGACGACAGGTATAATGACGCAGTAGGATGACACATCAGGACAACAGGTATAATGACGCAGTAAGATGACAGCCAGGACGACAGGTATAATGACGCAGTAGGATGACACATCGAGACAACAGGTATAATGACGCAGTGTGATGACCGCCAGGACGACAGGTATAATGACGCAGTAAGATGACAACCAGGACGACAGGTTTAATGACGCAGTAGGATGACACATCAGGACAACAGGTATAATGATGCAGTAACTTGACACATCAGGACAACAGGTATAATGACGCAGTAGGATGACACATCAAGACAACAGGTAAAATGACGCAGTAGGATGACACATCAGGACAACAGGTATAATGACGCAGTAAGATGACAACCAGGACGACAGGTATAATGACGCAGTAGGATGACACATCAGGACAACAGGTATAATGACGCAGTAAGATGACAGCCAGGACGACAGGTATAATGACGCAGTAGGATGACACATCGAGACAACAGGTATAATGACGCAGTATGATGACAGTCAGGACAACAGGTATGATGACGCAGTAGAATGACACATCGAGACAACAGGTATAATGACGCAGTAAGATGACAGCCAGGACAACAGGTATGATGACGCAGTAGGATGACACATCGGGACAACAGGTATAATGACGCAGTAAGATGACAACCAGGACAACAGGTATAATGACGCAGTCGGATGACACATCGGGACAACAGGTATAATGACGCAGTAAGATGACAGCCAGGACAACAGATATAATGACAAGTAGGATGACACATCGAGACAACAGGTATAATGACGCAGTAGGATGACACATCGAGACAACAGGTATAATGACGCAGTAAGATGACAGCCAGGACAACAGGTATAATGACGCAGTAAGATGACAGCCAGGACAACAGATATAATGACAAGTAGGATGACACATCGAGACAACAGGTATAATGACGCAGTAGGATGACACATCGAGACAACAGGTATAATGACGCAGTATGATGACAGTCAGGACAACAGGTATAATGACGCAGTAAGATGACAACCAGGACGACAGGTGTAATGACGAAGTAGGATGACACATCGGGACAACAGGTATAATGATGCAGTAGGTTGACACATCAGGACAACAGGTACAATGACGCAGTAATTTGACAAATCAGGACAACAGGTATAATGACGCAGTAAGATGACAGCCAGGACAACAGATATAATGACAAGTAGGATGACACATCGAGACAACAGGTATAATGACGCAGTATGATGACATCCAGGACAACAGGTATAATGACGCAGTAGGATGACACATCGAGACAACAGGTATAATGACGCAGTATGATGACAGCCAGGATGACAGGTATAATGACGCAGTAGGATGACACATCGAGACAACAGGTATAATGACGCAGTAGGATGACACATCGAGACAACAGGTATAATGACGCAGTATGATGACAGCCAGGACAACAGATATAATGACGCAGTAGGGTGACACATCAGGACAACAAGTATAATGACGCAGTAAGATGACAGCCAGGACAACAGGGATAATGACGCAGTAAGATGACAACCAGGACAACAGGTATAATGACGCAGTAGGATGACACATCAGGACAACAGGTATAATGACGCAGTAAGATGACAGCCAGGACAACAGGTATAATGACGCAGTAGGATGACACATCGGGACGACAGGTATAATGACGCAGTAGAATGACACATCAAGACAACAGGTAAAATGACGCAGTGAGATGACAGCCAGGACAACAGGTATAATGACGCAGTAGGATGACACATCGGGACAACAGGTTTAATGACGCAGTAAGATGACAGCCAGGACAACAGGTATAATGACGCAGTATGATGACAGTCAGGACAACAGGTATGATGACGCAGTAGGATGACACATCGAGACAACAGGTATAATGACGCAGTATGATGACACATCGGGACAACAGGTATAATGACGCAGTATGATGACAGCCAGGACAATAGACATAATGACAAGTAGGATGACACATCGAGACAACAGGTATAATGACGCAGTATGATGACAGCCAGGACAACAGGTATAATGACGCAGTAGGATGACACATCGAGACAACAGGTATAATGACGCAGTGTGATGACCGCCAGGACGACAGGTATAATGACGCAGTAAGATGACAACCAGGACGACAGGTTTAATGACGCAGTAGGATGACACATCAGGACAACAGGTATAATGATGCAGTAACTTGACACATCAGGACAACAGGTACAATGACGCAGTAGGATGACACATCAGGACAACAGGTAAAATGACGCAGTAAGATGACAGCCAGGACAACAGGTATAATGACGCAGTAGGATGACACATCAGGACGACAGGTATAATGACGCAGTAGGATGACACATCAGGGCAACAGGTATAATGACGCAGTAAGATGACAACCAGGACGACAGGTATAATGACGCAGTAGGATGACACATCAGGACAACAGGTATAATGACGCAGTAAGATGACAGCCAGGACGACAGGTATAATGACGCAGTAGGATGACACATCGAGACAACAGGTATAATGACGCAGTGTGATGACCGCCAGGACGACAGGTATAATGACGCAGTAAGATGACAACCAGGACGACAGGTTTAATGACGCAGTAGGATGACACATCAGGACAACAGGTATAATGATGCAGTATCTTGACACATCAGGACAACAGGTATAATGACGCAGTAGGATGACACATCGAGACAACAGGTATAATGACGCAGTATGATGACAGTCAGGACAACAGGTATGATGACGCAGTAAGATGACAGCCATTAAGACAGGTATAATGACGCAGTAGGATGACACATCGAGACAACAGGTATAATGACGCAGTGTGATGACCGCCAGGACGACAGGTATAATGACGCAGTAAGATGACAACCAGGACGACAGGTTTAATGACGCAGTAGGATGACACATCAGGACAACAGGTATAATGATGCAGTAACTTGACACATCAGGACAACAGGTATAATGACGCAGTAGGATGACACATCAAGACAACAGGTAAAATGACGCAGTAGGATGACACATCAGGACAACAGGTATAATGACGCAGTAAGATGACAACCAGGACGACAGGTATAATGACGCAGTAGGATGACACATCAGGACAACAGGTATAATGACGCAGTAAGATGACAGCCAGGACGACAGGTATAATGACGCAGTAGGATGACACATCGAGACAACAGGTATAATGACGCAGTATGATGACAGTCAGGACAACAGGTATGATGACGCAGTAGAATGACACATCGAGACAACAGGTATAATGACGCAGTAAGATGACAGCCAGGACAACAGGTCTGATGACGCAGTAGGATGACACATCGAGACAACAGGTATAATGGCGCAGTATGATGACAGCCAGGACAACAGGTATAATGACGCAGTAAGATGACAACCAGGACGACAGGTGTAATGACGAAGTAGGATGACACATCGGGACAACAGGTATAATGATGCAGTAGGTTGACACATCAGGACAACAGGTACAATGACGCAGTAATTTGACAAATCAGGACAACAGGTATAATGACGCAGTATGATGACAGCCAGGACAACAGGTATAATGACGCAGTAAGATGACAACCAGGACAACAGATATAATGACAAGTAGGATGACACATCGAGACAACATGTATAATGACGCAGTCGGATGACACATCGGGACAACAGGTATAATGACGCAGTAGGATGACACATCAGGACAACAGGTATAATGACGCAATGAGTTGACACATCAGGACAACAGGTATAATGACGCAGTAAGATGACAGCCAGGACAACAGGTATAATGACGCAGTAGGATGACACATCAGGACGACAGGTATAATGACGCAGTAGAATGACACATCAGGACAACAGGTAAAATGACGCAGTAAGATGACAGCCAGGACAACAGGTATAATGAAGCAGTAGGATGACACATCAGGACAACAGGTTTAATGACGCAGTAAGATGACAGCCAGGACAACAGGTATAATAACGCAGTAGAATGACACATCGAGACAACAGGTATAATGACGCAGTAAGATGACAACCAGGACAACAGATATAATGACGCAGTAAGATGACAGCCATGACAACAGGTATAATGACGAAGTAGGATGACACATCGAGACAACAGGTATAATGATAGAGTATGATGACAGTCAGGACAACAGGTATAATGATAGAGTATGATGACAGTCAGGACAACAGGTATAATGACGCAGTAGGATGACACATCAGGATAACAGGTATAATGACGCAGTATGATGACAGCCAGGACAACAGGTATAATGACGCAGTAGGATGACAGCCAGGACAACACGTATAATGACGCAGTAGGATGACACATCGGGATAACAGGTATAATGACACAGTAGAATGACACATCGAGACAACAGGTATAATGACGCAGTAAGATGACAACCAGGACAACAGGTATAATGACGCAGTATGATGACAGTCAGGACAACAGGTATAATGACGCAGTAGGATGACAGCCAGGACAACACGTATAATGACGCAGTAGGATGACAGCCAGGACAACACGTATAATGACGCAGTAGGATGACACATCGGGACAACAGGTATAATGACGCAGTAAGATGACAACGAGGACAACAGGTATAATGACGCAGTATGATGACACATCGGGACAACAGGTATAATGACGCAGTAAGATGACAGCCAGGACAACAGATATAATGACAAGTAGGATGACACATCGAGACAACAGGTATAATGACGCAGTAGGATGACACATCGAAACAACAGGTATAATGACGCAGTATGATGACACATCGAGACAACAGGTATAATGACGCAGTAGGATGACACATCGAGACAACAGGTATAATGACGCAGTATGATGACAGCCAGGACAACAGATATAATGACGCAGTAAGATGACAGCCAGGACAATAGATATAATGACAAGTAGGATGACACATCGAGACGACAGGTATAATGACGCAGTAAGATGACAGCCATGACAACAGGTATAATGACGAAGTAGGATGACACATCGAGACAAAAGGTATAATGATAGAGCATGATGACAGTCAGGACAACAGGTATAATGACGCAGTAGGATGACACATCAGGATAACAGGTATAATGACGCAGTATGATGACAGCCAGGACAACAGGTATAATGACGCAGTAGGATGACAGCCAGGACAACACGTATAATGACGCAGTAGGATGACACATCGGGATAACAGGTATAATGACGCAGTAGGATGACACATCGAAACAACAGGTATAATGACGCAGTAAGATGACAGCCAGGACAACAGGTATAATGACGCAGTAAGATGACAGCCAGGACAACAGATATAATGACAAGTAGGATGACACATCGAGACAACAGGTATAATGACGCAGTAGGATGACAGCCAGGACAACAGGTATAATGACGCAGTAGGATGACACATCAGGACGACAGGTATAATGACGCAGTAGGATGACACATCGAGACAACAGGTATAATGACGCAGTAGGATGACACATCGAGACAACAGGTATAATGACGCAGTATGATGACAGCCAGGACAACAGATATAATGACGCAGTAGGGTGACACATCAGGACAACAAGTATAATGACGCAGTAAGATGACAGCCAGGACAACAGGTAAAATGACGCAGTAAGATGACAGCCAGGACAACAGGTATAATGACGCAGTAGGATGACACATCAGGACGACAGGTATAATGACGCAGTAGGATGACACATCAGGACAACAGGTATAATGACGCAGTAAGATGACAACCAGGACGACAGGTATAATGACGCAGTAGGATGACACATCAGGACAACAGGTATAATGACGCAGTAAGATGACAGCCAGGACGACAGGTATAATGACGCAGTAGGATGACACATCGAGACAACAGGTATAATGACGCAGTGTGATGACCGCCAGGACGACAGGTATAATGACGCAGTAAGATGACAACCAGGACGACAGGTTTAATGACGCAGTAGGATGACACATCAGGACAACAGGTATAATGATGCAGTAACTTGACACATCAGGACAACAGGTATAATGACGCAGTAGGATGACATATCGAGACAACAGGTAAAATGACGCAGTATGATGACTGCCAGGACAACAGGTATAATGACGCAGTAGGATGACAACCAGGACGACAGGTATAATGACGCAGTAAGATGACAGCCAGGACAATAGATATAATGACAAGTAGGATGACACATCGAGACAACAGGTATAATGACGCAGTATGATGACAGCCAGGACAACAGGTATAATGACGCAGTAGGATGACACATCGAGACAACAGGTATAATGACGCAGTGTGATGACCGCCAGGACGACAGGTATAATGACGCAGTAAGATGACAACCAGGACGACAGGTTTAATGACGCAGTAGGATGACACATCAGGACAACAGGTATAATGATGCAGTAACTTGACACATCAGGACAACAGGTACAATGACGCAGTAGGATGACACATCAAGACAACAGGTAAAATGACGCAGTAGGATGACACATCAGGACAACAGGTATAATGACGCAGTAAGATGACAACCAGGACGACAGGTATAATGACGCAGTCGGATGACACATCGGGACAACAGGTATAATGACGCAGTAAGATGACAGCCAGGACAACAGATATAATGACAAGTAGGATGACACATCGAGACAACAGGTATAATGACGCAGTAGGATGACACATCGAGACAACAGGTATAATGACGCAGTAAGATGACAGCCAGGACAACAGGTATAATGACGCAGTAAGATGACAGCCAGGACAACAGATATAATGACAAGTAGGATGACACATCGAGACAACAGGTATAATGACGCAGTATGATGACAGTCAGGACAACAGGTATAATGACGCAGTAGGATGACACATCAGGACAACAGGTATAATGACGCAGTAGGATGACACATCAGGACAACAGGTATAATGACACAGTAAGATGACACATCGAGACAACAGGTATAATGACGCAGTAGGATGACACATCGAGACAACAGGTATAATGACGCAGTATGATGACAGCCAGGACAACAGGTATAATGACGCAGTAAGATGACAACCAGGACGACAGGTGTAATGACGAAGTAGGATGACACATCAGGACAACAAGTATAATGATGCAGTAGGTTGACACATCAGGACAACAGGTACAATGACGCAGTAATTTGACACATCAGGACAACAGGTATAATGATGCAGTAGGTTGACACATCAGGACAACAGGTACAATGACGCAGTAATTTGACAAATCAGGACAACAGGTATAATGACGCAGTAAGATGACAGCCAGGACGACAGGTATAATGACACAGTAGGATGACACATCAGGACGACAGGCATAATGACGCAGTAGGATGACACATCAGGACAACAGGTAAAATGACGCAGTAAGATGACAGCCAGGACAACAGGTATAATGATGCAATAGGATGACACATCGGGACAACAGGTTTAATGACGCAGTAAGATGACAGCCAGGACAACAGGTATAATGACGCAGTATGATGACAGTAAGGACAACAGATATAATGACGCAGTAGGATGACACATCGAGACAACAGGTAAAATGACGCAGTAAGATGACAACCAGGACAACAGGTATAATGAAGCAGTAGGATGACACATCGGGACAACAGGTATAATGACGCAGTAAGATGACAGTCAGGACAACAGGTATAATGACGCAGTAGGATGACACATCGAGACAACAGGTATAATGACGCAGTATGATGACAACCAGGACAACAGATATAATGACGCAGTAGGATGACACATCAGGACAACAGGTATAATGACGCAATGAGTTGACACATAAGGACAACAGGTATAATGACGCAGTAAGATGACAGCCAGGACAACAGGTAAAATGACGCAGTAAGATGACAGCCAGGACAACAGGTATAATGATGCAGTAGGATGACACATCGGGACAACAGGTTTAATGACGCAGTAAGATGACAGCCAGGACAACAGGTATAATGACGCAGTATGATGACAGTCAGGACAACAGATATAATGACGCAGTAGGATGACACATCGAGACAACAGGTAAAATGACGCAGTAGAATGACAGTCAGGACAACAGGTATGATGACGCAGTAAGATGACAGCCATTAAGACAGGTATAATGACGCAGTAGGATGACACATCGAGACAACAGGTATAATGACGCAGTATGATGACAGTCAGGACAACAGGTATAATGACGCAGTAAGATGACAGCCAGGACGACAGGTATAATGACGCAGTAGGATGACACATCAGGACAACAGGTATAATGACGCAGTAAGATGACAGCCAGGACAACAGGTATAATGACGCAGTAGGATGACAGTCAGGACAACAGATATAATGACGCAGTAAGATGACAACCAGGACAACAGGTATAATGACGCAGTAAGATGACAGCCAGGACAACAGATATAATGACAAGTAGGATGACACATCGAGACAACAGGTATAATGACGCAGTAGGATGACACATCGAGACAACAGGTATAATGACGCAGTATGATGACAGTCAGGACAACAGGTATAATGACGCAGTAGGATGACACATCAGGACAACAGTTATAATGACGCAGTAGGATGACACATCAGGACAACAGGTATAATGACACAGTAAGATGACACATCGAGACAACAGGTATAATGACGCAGTAGGATGACACATCGAGACAACAGGTATAATGACGCAGTATGATGACAGCCAGGACAACAGGTATAATGACGCAGTAAGATGACAACCAGGACGACAGGTGTAATGACGAAGTAGGATGACACATCGGGACAACAGGTATAATGATGCAGTAGGTTGACACATCAGGACAACAGGTACAATGACGCAGTAAGATGACAGCCAGGACAACAGGTATAATGACGCAGTAGGATGACACATCGGGACAACAGGTTTAATGACGCAGTAACTTGACACATCAGGACAACAGGTACAATGACGCAGTAGGATGACACATCAAGACAACAGGTAAAATGACGCAGTAGGATGACACATCAGGACAACAGGTATAATGACGCAGTAAGATGACAACCAGGACGACAGGTATAATGACGCAGTAGGATGACACATCAGGACAACAGGTATAATGACGCATTAAGATGACAGCCAGGACGACAGGAATAATGACGCAGTAGGATGACACATCGAGACAACAGGTATAATGACGCAGTATGATGACAGTCAGGACAACAGGTATGATGACGCAGTAAGATGACAGCCAGGACAACAGGTATAATGACGCAGTAAGATGACAACAAGGACGACAGGTTTAATGACGCAGTAGGATGACACATCAGGACAACAGGTATAATGATGCAGTAACTTGACACATCGAGACAACAGGTATAATGACGCAGTAAGATGACAACCAGGACAACAGGTATAATGACGCAGTAGGATGACACATCAGGACAACAGGTATAATGACGCAGTAAGATGACAGCCAGGACAACAGGTATAATGACAAGTAGGATGACACATCAGGACAACAGGTATAATGACACAGTAAGATGACACATCGAGACAACAGGTATAATGACGCAGTAAGATGACAGCCAGGACAACAGGTATAATGACAAGTAGGATGACACATCGAGACAACAGGTATAATGACGCAGTATGATGACAGCCAGGACAACAGGTATAATGACGCAGTAAGATGACAGCCAGGACAACAGGTATAATGATGCAGTAGGATGACACATCGGGACAACAGGTTTAATGACGCAGTAAGATGACAGCCAGGACAACAGGTATAATAGACGCAGTATGATGACAGTCAGGACAACAGATATAATGACGCAGTAGGATGACACATCGAGACAACAGGTAAAATGACGCAGTAAGATGACAACCAGGACAACAGGTATAATGAAGCAATAGAATGACACATCGGGACAACAGGTATAATGACGCAGTAAGATGACAGCCAGGACAACAGGTATAATGACGCAGTAAGATGACAGCCATTAAGACAGGTATAATGACGCAGTAGGATGACACATCGAGACAACAGGTATAATGACGCAGTATGATGACAGTCAGGACAACAGGTATGATGACGCAGTATGTTGACACATCAGGACAACAGGTATAATGACGCAGTAAGATGACAGCCAGGACGACAGGTATAATGACGCAGTAGGATGACACATCGAGACAACAGGTATAATGACGCAGTAGGATGACACATCGAGACAACAGGTATAATGACGCAGTATGATGACAGCCAGGACAACAGATATAATGACGCAGTAGGGTGACACATCAGGACAACAAGTATAATGACGCAGTAAGATGACAGCCAGGACAACAGGGATAATGACGCAGTAAGATGACAACCAGGACAACAGGTATAATGACGCAATGAGTTGACACATCAGGACAACAGGTATAATGACGCAGTAAGATGACAGCCAGGACAACAGGTATAATGACGCAGTAAGATGACAACCAGGACGACAGGTTTAATGACGCAGTAGGATGACACATCAGGACAACAGGTATAATGATGCAGTAACTTGACACATCAGGACAACAGGTACAATGACGCAGTAGGATGACACATCAGGACGACAGGTATAATGACGCAGTAGGATGACACATCAGGACAACAGGTATAATGACGCAGTAAGATGACAACCAGGACGACAGGTATAATGACGCAGTAGGATGACACATCAGGACAACAGGTATAATGACGCAGTAAGATGACAGCCAGGACGACAGGTATAATGACGCAGTAGGATGACACATCGAGACAACAGGTATAATGACGCAGTGTGATGACCGCCAGGACGACAGGTATAATGACGCAGTAAGATGACAACCAGGACAACAGATATAATGACGCAGTAGGGTGACACATCAGGACAACAAGTATAATGACGCAGTAAGATGACAGCCAGGACAACAGGGATAATGACGCAGTAAGATGACAACCAGGACAACAGGTATAATGACGCAATGAGTTGACACATCAGGACAACAGGTATAATGACGCAGTAAGATGACAGCCAGGACAACAGGTATAATGACGCAGTAGGATGACACATCGGGACGACAGGTATAATGACGCAGAAGAATGACACATCAAGACAACAGGTAAAATGACGCAGTAAGATGACAGCCAGGACAACAGGTATAATGACGCAGTAGGATGACACATCGGGACAACAGGTTTAATGACGCAGTAAGATGACAGCCAGGACAACAGGTATAATGACGCAGTATGATGACAGTCAGGACAACAGGTATGATGACGCAGTAGGATGACACATCGAGACAACAGGTATAATGACGCAGTATGATGACTGCCAGGACAACAGGTATAATGACGCAGTAGGATGACAACCAGGACGACAGGTATAATGACGCAGTAAGATGACAGCCAGGACAACAGGTATAATGACGCAGTAGGATGACACATCGGGACAACAGGTATAATGATGCAGTATGATGACAGCCAGGACAATAGATATAATGACAAGTAGGATGACACATCGAGACAACAGGTATAATGACGCAGTATGATGAAAGCCAGGACAACAGGTATAATGACGCAGTAGGATGACACATCGAGACAACAGGTATAATGACGCAGTGTGATGACCGCCAGGACGACAGGTATAATGACGCAGTAAGATGACAACCAGGACGACAGGTATAATGACGCAGTAAGATGACAACCAGGACGACAGGTTTAATGACGCAGTAGGATGACACATCAGGACAACAGGTATAATGATGCAGTAACTTGACACATCAGGACAACAGTTACAATGACGCAGTAGGATGACACATCAGGACAACAGGTAAAATGACGCAGTAAGATGACAGCCAGGACAACAGGTATAATGACGCAGTAGGATGACACATCAGGACGACAGGTATAATGACGCAGTAGGATGACACATCAGGACAACAGGTATAATAACGCAGTAAGATGACAACCAGGACGACAGGTATAATGACGCAGTAGGATGACACATCAGGACAACAGGTATAATGACGCAGTATGATGACAGTCAGGACAACAGGTATGATGACGAAGTAAGATGACAGCCAGGACAACAGGTATAATGATGCAGTAGGATGACACATCGGGACAACAGGTATAATGACGCAGTAAGATGACAGCCAGGACAACAGGGATAATGACGCAGTAGGATGACACATCGGGATAACAGGTATAATGACGCAGTATGATGACAGCCAGGACAACAGGTATAATGACGCAGTAGAATGACACATCGAGACAACAGGTATAATGACGCAGTAGGATGACACATCGAGACAACAGGTATAATGACGCAGTATGATGACAGTCAGGACAACAGGTATAATGACGCAGTAGGATGACACATCAGGACAACAGGTATAATGACGCAGTAGGATGACACATCAGGACAACAGGTATAATGACACAGTAAGATGACACATCGAGACAACAGGTATAATGACGCAGTAGGATGACACATCGAGACAACAGGTATAATGACGCAGTATGATGACAGCCAGGACAACAGGTATAATGACGCAGTATGATGACAGCCAGGACAACAGGTATAATGACGCAGTAGGATGACACATCGAGACAACAGGTATAATGACGCAGTGTGATGACCGCCAGGACGACAGGTTAAATGACGCAGTAGGATGACACATCAGGACAACAGGTATAATGATGCAGTAACTTGACACATCAGGACAACAGGTACAATGACGCAGTAGGATGACACATCAAGACAACAGGTAAAATGACGCAGTAGGATGACACATCAGGACAACAGGTATAATGACGCAGAAAGATGACAACCAGGACGACAGGTATAATGACGCAGTAGGATGACACATCAGGACAACAGGTATAATGACGCAGTAAGATGACAGCCAGGACGACAGGTATAATGACGCAGTAGGATGACACATCGAGACAACAGGTATAATGACGCAGTATGATGACAGTCAGGACAACAGGTATGATGACGCAGTAAGATGACAGCCAGGACAACAGGTATAATGACGCAGTAGGATGACACATCGGGACAACAAGTATAATGACGCAGTAAGATGACAGCCAGGACAACAGGGATAATGACGCAGTAAGATGACAACCAGGACAACAGGTATAATGACGCAATGAGTTGACACATCAGGACAACAGGTATAATGACGCAGTAAGATGACAGCCAGGACAACAGGTATAATGACGCAGTAGGATGACACATCGGGACGACAGGTATAATGACGCAGTAGAATGACACATCAAGACAACAGGTAAAATGACGCAGTAAGATGACAGCCAGGACAACAGGTATAATGACGCAGTAGGATGACACATCGGGACAACAGGTTTAATGACGCAGTAAGATGACAGCCAGGACAACAGGTATAATGACGCAGTATGATGACAGTCAGGACAACAGGTATGATGACGCAGTAGGATGACACATCGAGACAACAGGTATAATGACGCAGTATGATGACTGCCAGGACAACAGGTATAATGACGCAGTAGGATGACAACCAGGACGACAGGTATAATGACGCAGTAAGATGACAGCCAGGACAACAGGTATAATGACGCAGTAGGATGACACATCGGGACAACAGGTATAATGATGCAGTATGATGACAGCCAGGACAATAGATATAATGACAAGTAGGATGACACATCGAGACAACAGGTATAATGACGCAGTATGATGAAAGCCAGGACAACAGGTATAATGACGCAGTAGGATGACACATCGAGACAACAGGTATAATGACGCAGTGTGATGACCGCCAGGACGACAGGTATAATGACGCAGTAAGATGACAACCAGGACGACAGGTATAATGACGCAGTAAGATGACAACCAGGACGACAGGTTTAATGACGCAGTAGGATGACACATCAGGACAACAGGTATAATGATGCAGTAACTTGACACATCAGGACAACAGGTACAATGACGCAGTAGGATGACACATCAGGACAACAGGTAAAATGACGCAGTAAGATGACAGCCAGGACAACAGGTATAATGACGCAGTAGGATGACACATCAGGACGACAGGTATAATGACGCAGTAGGATGACACATCAGGACAACAGGTATAATAACGCAGTAAGATGACAACCAGGACGACAGGTATAATGACGCAGTAGGATGACACATCAGGACAACAGGTATAATGACGCAGTATGATGACAGCCAGGACAACAGGTATAATGACGCAGTAGAATGACACATCGAGACAACAGGTATAATGACGCAGTAGGATGACACATCGAGACAACAGGTATAATGACGCAGTATGATGACAGTCAGGACAACAGGTATAATGACGCAGTAGGATGACACATCAGGACAACAGGTATAATGACGCAGTAGGATGACACATCAGGACAACAGGTATAATGACACAGTAAGATGACACATCGAGACAACAGGTATAATGACGCAGTAGGATGACACATCGAGACAACAGGTATAATGACGCAGTATGATGACAGCCAGGACAACAGGTATAATGACGCAGTATGATGACAGCCAGGACAACAGGGATAATGACGCAGTAGGATGACACATCGGGATAACAGGTATAATGACGCAGTATGATGACAGCCAGGACAACAGGTATAATGACGCAGTAGAATGACACATCGAGACAACAGGTATAATGACGCAGTAAGATGACAGCCAGGACAACAGGGATAATGACGCAGTAGGATGACACATCGGGATAACAGGTATAATGACGCAGTATGATGACAGCCAGGACAACAGGTATAATGACGCAGTAGAATGACACATCGAGACAACAGGTATAATGACGCAGTAAGATGACAGCCAGGACAACAGGGATAATGACGCAGTAGGATGACACATCGGGACAACAGGTATAATGACGCAGTAGGATGACACATCAGGACAACAGGTATAATGACGCAATGAGTTGACACATCAGGACAACAGGTATAATGACGCAGTAAGATGACAGCCAGGACAACAGGTATAATGACAAGTAGGATGACACATCGAGACAACAGGTATAATGACGCAGTATGATGACAGCCAGGACAACAGGTATAATGACGCAGTATGATGACAGTCAGGACAACAGGTATAATGACGCAGTAGGATGACACATCAGGACAACAGGTATAATGACGCAGTAGGATGACACATCAGGACAACAGGTATAATGACACAGTAAGATGACACATCGAGACAACAGGTATAATGACGCAGTAGGATGACACATCGAGACAACAGGTAAAATGACGCAGTATGATGACAGCCAGGACAACAGGTATAATGACGCAGTAAGATGACAACCAGGCCGACAGGTGTAATGACGAAGTAGGATGACACATCGGGACAACAGGTATAATGATGCAGTAGGTTGACACATCAGGACAACAGGTACAATGACGCAGTAATTTGACAAATCAGGACAACAGGTATAATGACGCAGTATGATGACAGCCAGGACGATAGGTATAATGACACAGTAGGATGACACATCAGGACGACAGGTATAATGACGCAGTAGGATGACACATCAGGACAACAGGTAAAATGACGCAGTAAGATGACAGCCAGGACAACAGGTATAATGATGCAGTAGGATGACACATCGGGACAACAGGTTTAATGACGCAGTAAGATGACAGCCAGGACAACAGGTATAATGACGCAGTATGATGACAGTCAGGACAACAGATATAATGACGCAGTAGGATGACACATCGAGACAACAGGTAAAATGACGCAGTAAGATGACAACCAGGACAACAGGTATAATGAAGCAGTCGGATGACACATCGGGACAACAGGTATAATGACGCAGTAAGATGACAGCCAGGACAACAGGTATAATGACGCAGTAAGATGACAGCCATTAAGACAGGTATAATGACGCAGTAGGATGACACATCGAGACAACAGGTATAATGACGCAGTATGATGACAGTCAGGACAACAGGTATGATGACGCAGTATGTTGACACATCAGGACAACAGGTATAATGACGCAGTAAGATGACAGCCAGGACGACAGGTATAATGACGCAGTAGGATGACACATCGAGACAACAGGTATAATGACGCAGTAGGATGACACATCGAGACAACAGGTATAATGACGCAGTATGATGACAGCCAGGACAACAGATATCATGACGCAGTAGGGTGACACATCAGGACAACAAGTATAATGACGCAGTAAGATGACAGCCAGGACAACAGGGATAATGACGCAGTAAGATGACAACCAGGACAACAGGTATAATGACGCAGTAGGATGACACATCAGGACAACAGGTATAATGACGCAATGAGTTGACACATCAGGACAACAGGTATAATGACGCAGTAAGATGACAGCCAGGACAACAGGTATAATGACGCAGTAGGATAACACATCGGGACGACAGGTATAATGACGCAGTAGAATGACACATCAAGACAACAGGTAAAATGACGCAGTAAGATGACAGCCTGGACAACAGGTATAATGACGCAGTAGGATGACACATCGGGACAACAGGTTTAATGACGCAGTAAGTTGACCGCCAGGACAACAGGTATAATGACGCAGTATGATGACAGTCAGGACAACAGGTATGATGACGCAGTAGGATGACACATCGAGACAACAGGTATAATGACGCAGTATGATGACTGCCAGGACAACAGGTATAATGACGCAGTAGGATGACAACCAGGACGACAGGTATAATGACGCAGTAAGATGACAGCCAGGACAACAGGTATAATGACGCAGTAGGATGACACATCGGGACAACAGGTATAATGACGCAGTATGATGACAGCCAGGACAATAGATATAATGACAAGTAGGATGACACATCGAGACAACAGGTATAATGACGCAGTATGATGACAGCCAGGACAACAGGTATAATGACGCAGTAGGATGACACATCGAGAAAACAGGTGTAATGACGCAGTGTGATGACCGCCAGGACGACAAGTATAATGACGCAGTAAGATGACAACCAGGACGACAGGTTTAATGACGCAGTAGGATGACACATCAGGACAACAGGTATAATGATGCAGTAACTTGACACATCAGGACAACAGGTACAATGACGCAGTAGGATGACACATCAGGACAACAGGTAAAATGACGCAGTAAGATGACAGCCAGGACAACAGGTATAATGACGCAGTAGGATGACACATCAGGACGACAGGTATAATGACGCAGTAGGATGACACATCAGGACAACAGGTATAATGACGCAGTAAGATGACAAACAGGACGACAGGCATAATGACGCAGTAGGATGACACATCAGGACAACATGTATAATGACGCAGTACGATGACAACCAGGACGACAGGTATAATGACGCAGTAAGATGACAGCCAGGACGACAGGTATAATGACGCAGTAAGATGACAGCCATTAAGACAGGTATAATGACGCAGTAGGATGACACATCGAGACAACAGGTATAATGACGCAGTATGATGACAGTCAGGACAACAGGTATGATGACGCAGTATGTTGACACATCAGGACAACAGGTATAATGACGCAGTAAGATGACAGCCAGGACAACAGATATAATGACAAGTAGGATGACACATCGAGACAACAGGCATAATGACGCAGTAGGATGACAGCCAGGACGACAGGTTTAATGACGCAGTAGGATGACACATCAGGACAACAGGTATAATGATGCAGTAACTTGACACATCAGGACAACAGGTATAATGACGCAGTAAGATGACAGCCAGGACAACAGATATAATGACGCAGTAGGATGACACATCAGGACAACAGGTATAATGATGCAGTAACTTGACACATCAGGACAACAGGTACAATGACGCAGTAGGATGACACATCAAGACAACAGGTAAAATGACGCAGTAGGATGACACATCAGGACAACAGGTATAATGACGCAGAAAGATGACAACCAGGACGACAGGTATAATGACGCAGTAGGATGACACATCAGGACAACAGGTATAATGACGCAGTAAGATGACAGCCAGGACGACAGGTATAATGACGCAGTAGGATGACACATCGAGACAACAGGTATAATGACGCAGTATGATGACAGTCAGGACAACAGGTATGATGACGCAGTAAGATGACAGCCAGGACAACAGGTATAATGACGCAGTAGGATGACACATCGGGACAACAGGTATAATGACGCAGTAAGATGACAGCCAGGACAACAGGGATAATGACGCAGTAGGATGACACATCGGGATAACAGGTATAATGACGCAGTATGATGACAGCCAGGACGACAGGTATAATGACGCAGTAGGATGACACATCGAGACAACAGGTATAATGACGCAGTAGGATGACACATCGAGACAACAGGTATAATGATGCAGTAACTTGACACATCAGGACAACAGGTACAATGACGCAGTAGGATGACACATCAGGACAACAGGTAAAATGACGCAGTAAGATGACAGCCAGGACAACAGGTATAATGACGCAGTAGGATGACACATCAGGACGACAGGTATAATGACGCAGTAGGATGACACATCAGGACAACAGGTATAATGACGCAGTAAGATGACAACCAGGACGACAGGCATAATGACGCAGTAGGATGACACATCAGGACAACATGTATAATGACGCAGTACGATGACAACCAGGACGACAGGTATAATGACGCAGTAAGATGACAGCCAGGACGACAGGTATAATGACGCAGTAAGATGACAGCCATTAAGACAGGTATAATGACGCAGTAGGATGACACATCGAGACAACAGGTATAATGACGCAGTATGATGACAGTCAGGACAACAGGTATGATGACGCAGTATGTTGACACATCAGGACAACAGGTATAATGACGCAGTAAGATGACAGCCAGGACAACAGATATAATGACAAGTAGGATGACACATCGAGACAACAGGCATAATGACGCAGTAGGATGACAGCCAGGACGACAGGTTTAATGACGCAGTAGGATGACACATCAGGACAACAGGTATAATGATGCAGTAACTTGACACATCAGGACAACAGGTATAATGACGCAGTAAGATGACAGCCAGGACAACAGATATAATGACGCAGTAGGATGACACATCAGGACAACAGGTATAATGACGCAGTAAGATGACAGCCAGGACAACAGATATAATGACAAGTAGGATGACACATCGAGACAACAGGTACAATGACGCAGTATGATGACAGCCAGGACAACAGGTATAATGACGCAGTAGGATGACACATCAGGACAACAGGTATAATGATGCAGTAACTTGACACATCAGGACAACAGGTACAATGACGCAGTAGGATGACACATCAAGACAACAGGTAAAATGACGCAGTAGGATGACACATCAGGACAACAGGTATAATGACGCAGAAAGATGACAACCAGGACGACAGGTATAATGACGCAGTAGGATGACACATCAGGACAACAGGTATAATGACGCAGTAAGATGACAGCCAGGACGACAGGTATAATGACGCAGTAGGATGACACATCGAGACAACAGGTATAATGACGCAGTATGATGACAGTCAGGACAACAGGTATGATGACGCAGTAAGATGACAGCCAGGACAACAGGTATAATGACGCAGTAGGATGACACATCGGGACAACAGGTATAATGACGCAGTAAGATGACAGCCAGGACAACAGGGATAATGACGCAGTAGGATGACACATCGGGATAACAGGTATAATGACGCAGTATGATGACAGCCAGGACAACAGGTATAATGACGCAGTAGAATGACACATCGAGACAACAGGTATAATGACGCAGTAAGATGACAGCCAGGACAACAGGGATAATGACGCAGTAGGATGACACATCGGGACAACAGGTATAATGACGCAGTAGGATGACACATCAGGACAACAGGTATAATGACGCAATGAGTTGACACATCAGGACAACAGGTATAATGACGCAGTAAGATGACAGCCAGGACAACAGGTATAATGACAAGTAGGATGACACATCGAGACAACAGGTATAATGACGCAGTATGATGACAGCCAGGACAACAGGTATAATGACGCAGTATGATGACAGTCAGGACAACAGGTATAATGACGCAGTAGGATGACACATCAGGACAACAGGTATAATGACGCAGTAGGATGACACATCAGGACAACAGGTATAATGACACAGTAAGATGACACATCGAGACAACAGGTATAATGACGCAGTAGGATGACAACCAGGCCGACAGGTGTAATGACGAAGTAGGATGACACATCGGGACAACAGGTATAATGATGCAGTAGGTTGACACATCAGGACAACAGGTACAATGACGCAGTAATTTGACAAATCAGGACAACAGGTATAATGACGCAGTATGATGACAGCCAGGACGACAGGTATAATGACACAGTAGGATGACACATCAGGACGACAGGTATAATGACGCAGTAGGATGACACATCAGGACGACAGGTATAATGACGCAGTAGGATGACACATCAGGACAACAGGTAAAATGACGCAGTAAGATGACAGCCAGGACAACAGGTATAATGATGCAGTAGGATGACACATCGGGACAACAGGTTTAATGACGCAGTAAGATGACAGCCAGGACAACAGGTATAATGACGCAGTATGATGACAGTCAGGACAACAGATATAATGACGCAGTAGGATGACACATCGAGACAACAGGTAAAATGACGCAGTAAGATGACAACCAGGACAACAGGTATAATGAAGCAGTCGGATGACACATCGGGACAACAGGTATAATGACGCAGTAAGATGACAGCCAGGACAACAGGTATAATGACGCAGTAAGATGACAGCCATTAAGACAGGTATAATGACGCAGTAGGATGACACATCGAGACAACAGGTATAATGACGCAGTATGATGACAGTCAGGACAACAGGTATGATGACGCAGTATGTTGACACATCAGGACAACAGGTATAATGACGCAGTAAGATGACAGCCAGGACGACAGGTATAATGACGCAGTAGGATGACACATCGAGACAACAGGTATAATGACGCAGTAGGATGACACATCGAGACAACAGGTATAATGACGCAGTATGATGACAGCCAGGACAACAGATATCATGACGCAGTAGGGTGACACATCAGGACAACAAGTATAATGACGCAGTAAGATGACAGCCAGGACAACAGGGATAATGACGCAGTAAGATGACAACCAGGACAACAGGTATAATGACGCAGTAGGATGACACATCAGGACAACAGGTATAATGACGCAATGAGTTGACACATCAGGACAACAGGTATAATGACGCAGTAAGATGACAGCCAGGACAACAGGTATAATGACGCAGTAGGATAACACATCGGGACGACAGGTATAATGACGCAGTAGAATGACACATCAAGACAACAGGTAAAATGACGCAGTAAGATGACAGCCTGGACAACAGGTATAATGACGCAGTAGGATGACACATCGGGACAACAGGTTTAATGACGCAGTAAGTTGACCGCCAGGACAACAGGTATAATGACGCAGTATGATGACAGTCAGGACAACAGGTATGATGACGCAGTAGGATGACACATCGAGACAACAGGTATAATGACGCAGTATGATGACTGCCAGGACAACAGGTATAATGACGCAGTAGGATGACAACCAGGACGACAGGTATAATGACGCAGTAAGATGACAGCCAGGACAACAGGTATAATGACGCAGTAGGATGACACATCGGGACAACAGGTATAATGACGCAGTATGATGACAGCCAGGACAATAGATATAATGACAAGTAGGATGACACATCGAGACAACAGGTATAATGACGCAGTATGATGACAGCCAGGACAACAGGTATAATGACGCAGTAGGATGACACATCGAGAAAACAGGTGTAATGACGCAGTGTGATGACCGCCAGGACGACAGGTATAATGACGCAGTAAGATGACAACCAGGACGACAGGTTTAATGACGCAGTAGGATGACACATCAGGACAACAGGTATAATGATGCAGTAACTTGACACATCAGGACAACAGGTACAATGACGCAGTAGGATGACACATCAGGACAACAGGTAAAATGACGCAGTAAGATGACAGCCAGGACAACAGGTATAATGACGCAGTAGGATGACACATCAGGACGACAGGTATAATGACGCAGTAGGATGACACATCAGGACAACAGGTATAATGACGCAGTAAGATGACAACCAGGACGACAGGCATAATGACGCAGTAGGATGACACATCAGGACAACATGTATAATGACGCAGTACGATGACAACCAGGACGACAGGTATAATGACGCAATAAGATGACAGCCAGGACGACAGGTATAATGACGCAGTAAGATGACAGCCATTAAGACAGGTATAATGACGCAGTAGGATGACACATCGAGACAACAGGTATAATGACGCAGTATGATGACAGTCAGGACAACAGGTATGATGACGCAGTATGTTGACACATCAGGACAACAGGTATAATGACGCAGTAAGATGACAGCCAGGACAACAGATATAACGACAAGTAGGATGACACATCGAGACAACAGGCATAATGACACAGTAGGATGACAGCCAGGACGACAGGTTTAATGACGCAGTAGGATGACACATCAGGACAACAGGTATAATGATGCAGTAACTTGACACATCAGGACAACAGGTATAATGACGCAGTAAGATGACAGCCAGGACAACAGATATAATGACGCAGTAGGATGACACATCAGGACAACAGGTATAATGACGCAGTAAGATGACAGCCAGGACAACAGATATAATGACAAGTAGGATGACACATCGAGACAACAGGTACAATGACGCAGTATGATGACAGCCAGGACAACAGGTATAATGACGCAGTAGGATGACACATCGAGACAACAGGTATAATGACGCAGTATGATGACAGCCAGGACAACAGGTATAATGACGCAGTAAGATGACAACCAGGACGACAGGTGTAATGACGAAGTAGGATGACACATCGGGACAACAGGTATAATGATGCAGTAGGTTGACACATCAGGACAACAGGTACAATGACGCAGTAATTTGACAAATCCGGACAACAGGTATAATGACGCAGTAAGATGACAACCAGGACGACAGGTATAATGACGAAGTAGGATGACACATCGGGACAACAGGTATAATGATGCAGTAGGTTGACACATCAGGACAACAGATACAATGACGCAGTAATTTGACAAATCCGGACAACAGGTATAATGACGCAGTAAGATGACAACCAGGACGACAGGTATAATGACGAAGTAGGATGACACATCGGGACAACAGGTATAATGATGCAGTAGGTTGACACATCAGGAGAACAGGTACAATGACGCAGTAATTTGACAAATCAGGACAACAGGTATAATGACGCGGTAAGATGACAACCAGGACGACAGGTATAATGACGAAGTAGGATGACACATCGGGACAACAGGTATAATGATGCAGTAGGTTGACACATCAGGACAACAGGTACAATGACGCAGTAATTTGACAAATCAGGACAACAGGTATAATGACGCAGTAAGATGACAGCCAGGACGACAGGTATAATGACACAGTAGGATGACACATCAGGACAAGAGGTATAATGACGCAGTAAGATGACAGCCAGGACAACAGATATAATGACGCAGTAAGATGACAGCCAGGACAACAGGTATAATGACGCAGTAGGATGACACATCGAGACAACAGGTATAATGACGCAGTATGATGACAACCAGGACAACAGATATAATGACAAGTAGGATGACACATCGAGACAACATGTATAATGACGCAGTACGATGACAACCAGGACGACAGGTATAATGAAGCAGTAAGATGACAGCCAGGACAACAGGTATAATGACGCAATGAGTTGACAGCCAGGACAACAGGTATAATGACGCAGTAGGATGACACATCGGGACAACAGGTATAATGACGCAGTATGATGACAGCCAAGACAATAGATATAATGACGCAGTAGGATGACAGATCAGGACAACAGGTATAATGACGCAGTAAGATGACAGCCAGGACAACAGGGATAATGACGCAGTAGGATGACACATCGGGATAACAGGTATAATGACGCAGTATGATGACAACCAGGACAACAGGTATAATGACGCAGTCGGATGACACATCGGGACAACAGGTATAATGACGCAGTAGGATGACACATCAGGACAACAGGTATAATGACGCAGTAAGATGACAGCCAGGACAACAGGTATAATGACGCAGTAGGATGACACATCAGGACGACATGTATAATGACGCAGTAGAATGACACATCAGGACAACAGGTAAAATGACGCAGTAAGATGACAGCCAGGACAACAGGTATAATGACGCAGTAGGATGACAAATCAGGACAACAGGTTTAATGACGCAGTAAGATGACAGCCAGGACAACAGGTATAATAACGCAGTAGAATGACACATCGAGACAACAGGTATAATGACGCAGTAAGATGACAACCAGGACAACAGATATAATGACAAGTAGGATGACACATCGAGACAACATGTATAATGACGCAGTACGATGACAACCAGGACGACAGGTATAATGACGCAGTAAGATGACAGCCAGGACAACAGGTATAATGACGCAATGAGTTGACAGCCAGGACAACAGGTATAATGACGCAGTAGGATGACACATCGGGACAACAGGTATAATGACGCAGTATGATGACAGCCAGGACAATAGATATAATGACAAGTAGGATGACACATTGAGACAACAGGTATAATGACGCAGTATGATGACAGCCAGGACAACAGGTCTGATGACGCAGTAGGATGACACATCAGGACAACAGGTATAATGATGCAGTAACTTGACACATCAGGACAACAGGTACAATGACGCAGTAAGATGACAGCCAGTACGACAGGTATAATGACGCAGTAGGATGACACATCGAGACAACAGGTAAAATGACGCAGTAAGATGACAGCCAGGACAACAGGTATAATGACGCAATGAGTTGACAGCCAGGACAACAGGTATAATGACGCAGTAGGATGACACATCAGGACAACAGGTATAATGACGCAGTATGATGACAGCCAGGACAACAGATATAATGACGCAGTAAGATGACAGCCAGGACAACAGGTATAATGACGCAGTAGGATGACACATCGAGACAACAGGTATAATGACGCAGTATGATGACAACCAGGACAACAGATATAATGACAAGTAGGATGACACATCGAGACAACATGTATAATGACGCAGTACGATGACAACCAGGACGACAGGTATAATGAAGCAGTAAGATGACAGCCAGGACAACAGGTATAATGACGCAATGAGTTGACAGCCAGGACAACAGGTATAATGACGCAGTAGGATGACACATCGGGACAACAGGTATAATGACGCAGTATGATGACAGCCAAGACAATAGATATAATGACGCAGTAGGATGACAGATCAGGACAACAGGTATAATGACGCAGTAAGATGACAGCCAGGACAACAGGGATAATGACGCAGTAGGATGACACATCGGGATAACAGGTATAATGACGCAGTATGATGACAACCAGGACAACAGGTATAATGACGCAGTCGGATGACACATCGGGACAACAGGTATAATGACGCAGTAGGATGACACATCAGGACAACAGGTATAATGACGCAGTAAGATGACAGCCAGGACAACAGGTATAATGACGCAGTAGGATGACACATCAGGACGACATGTATAATGACGCAGTAGAATGACACATCAGGACAACAGGTAAAATGACGCAGTAAGATGACAGCCAGGACAACAGGTATAATGACGCAGTAGGATGACAAATCAGGACAACAGGTTTAATGACGCAGTAAGATGACAGCCAGGACAACAGGTATAATAACGCAGTAGAATGACACATCGAGACAACAGGTATAATGACGCAGTAAGATGACAACCAGGACAACAGATATAATGACAAGTAGGATGACACATCGAGACAACATGTATAATGACGCAGTACGATGACAACCAGGACGACAGGTATAATGACGCAGTAAGATGACAGCCAGGACAACAGGTATAATGACGCAATGAGTTGACAGCCAGGACAACAGGTATAATGACGCAGTAGGATGACACATCGGGACAACAGGTATAATGACGCAGTATGATGACAGCCAGGACAATAGATATAATGACAAGTAGGATGACACATTGAGACAACAGGTATAATGACGCAGTATGATGACAGCCAGGACAACAGGTCTGATGACGCAGTAGGATGACACATCAGGACAACAGGTATAATGATGCAGTAACTTGACACATCAGGACAACAGGTACAATGACGCAGTAAGATGACAGCCAGTACGACAGGTATAATGACGCAGTAGGATGACACATCGAGACAACAGGTAAAATGACGCAGTAAGATGACAGCCAGGACAACAGGTATAATGACGCAATGAGTTGACAGCCAGGACAACAGGTATAATGACGCAGTAGGATGACACATCAGGACAACAGGTATAATGACGCAGTATGATGACAGCCAGGACAATAGCTATAATGACGCAGTAGTATGACAGATCAGGACAACAGGTATAATGACGCAGTAAGATGACAGCCAGGACAACAGGGATAATGACGCAGTAGGATGACACATCGGGATAACAGGTATAATGACGCAGTATGATGACAACCAGGACAACAGGTATAATGACGCAGTCGGATGACACATCGGGACAACAGGTATAATGACGCAGTAGGATGACACATCAGGACAACAGGTATAATGACGCAGTAAGATGACAGCCAGGACAACAGATATAATGACGCAGTAGGATGACACATCAGGACGACATGTATAATGACGCAGTAGAAAGACACATCAGGACAACAGGTAAAATGACGCAGTAAGATGACAGCCAGGACAACAGGTATAATGACGCAGTAGGATGACACATCAGGACAACAGGTTTAATGACGCAGTAAGATGACAGCCAGGACAACAGGTGTAATAACGCAGTGGAATGACACATCGAGACAACAGGTATAATGACGCAGTAAGATGACAACCAGGACAACAGATATAATGACAAGTAGGATGACACATCGAGACAACATGTATAATGACGCAGTACGATGACAACCAGGACGACAGGTATAATGACGCAGTAAGATGACAACCAGGACGACAGGTATAATGACGCAGTAAGATGACAGCCAGGACAACAGGTATAATGACGCAATGAGTTGACAGCCAGGACAACAGGTATAATGACGCAGTAGGATGACACATCGGGACAACAGGTATAATGACGCAGTATGATGACAGCCAGGACAATAGATATTATGACAAGTAGGATGACACATTGAGACAACAGGTATAATGACGCAGTATGATGACAGCCAGGACAACAGGTCTGATGACGCAGTAGGATGACACATCAGGACAACAGGTATAATGATGCAGTAACTTGACACATCAGGACAACAGGTACAATGACGCAGTAAGATGACAGCCAGTACGACAGGTATAATGACGCAGTAGGATGACACATCGAGACAACAGGTAAAATGACGCAGTAAGATGACAACCAGGACAACAGGTATAATGAAGCAGTAGGATGACAGCCATTAAGACAGGTAAAATGACGCAGTAAGATGACAACCAGGACAACAGGTATAATGAAGCAGTAGGATGACAGCCATTAAGACAGGTACAATGACGCAGTAGGATGACACATCGAGACAACAGGTATAATGACGCAGTATGATGACAGTCAGGACAACAGGTATGATGACGCAGTAAGTTGACACATCAGGACAACAGGTATAATGACGCAGTAAGATGACAGCCAGGACGACAGGTATAATGACGCAGTAGGATGACACATCGAGACAACAGGTATAATGACGCAGTAGGATGACACATCGAGACAACAGGTATAATGACGCAGTATGATGACAGCCAGGACAACAGATATAATGACGCAGTAGGGTGACACATCAGGACAACAAGTATAATGACGCAGTAAGATGACAGCCAGGACAACAGGGATAATGACGCAGTAAGATGACAACCAGGACAACAGGTATAATGACGCAGTAGGATGACACATCAGGACAACAGGTATAATGACGCAATGAGTTGACACATCAGGACAACAGGTATAATGACGCAGTAAGATGACAGCCAGGACAACAGGTATAATGACGCAGTAGGATGACACATCAGGACGACAGGTATAATGACGCAGTAGGATGACACATCAGGACAACAGGTAAAATGACGCAGTAAGATGACAGCCAGGACAACAGGTATAATGACGCAGTAGGATGACACATCGGGACAACAGGTTTAATGACGCAGTAAGATGACAGCCAGGACAACAGGGATAATGACGCAGTAAGATGACAACCAGGACAACAGGTATAATGACGCAGTCGGATGACACATCGGGACAACAGGTATAATGACGCAGTAAGATGACAGCCAGGACAACAGATATAATGACAAGTAGGATGACACATCGAGACAACAGGTATAATGACGCAGTAGGATGACACATCGAGATAACAGGTATAATGACGCAGTAAGATGACAGCCAGGACAACAGGTATAATGACGCAGTTAGATGACAGCCAGGACGACAGGTATAATGACGCAGTAGGATGACACATCGAGACAACAGGTATAATGACGCAGTAGGATGACAGCCAGGACAACACGTATAATGACGCAGTAGGATGACACTTCGAGACAACACGTATAATGACGCAGTAGGATGACACATCGAGACAACAGGTATAATGACGCAGTATGATGACAGCCAGGACAACAGGTATAATGACGCAGTATGATGACAGCCAGGACAACAGGTATAATGACGCAGTAGGATTACACATCGGGACAACAGGTATAATGACGCAGTAAGATGACAGCCAGGACAACAGGTATAATGACGCAGTAGGATGACACATCGGGACGACAGGTATAATGACGCAGTAAGATGACAGCCAGGACAACAGGTATAATGACGCAGTAGGATGACACATCGAGACAACAGGTATAATGACGCAGTATGATGACAGCCAGGACAACAGGTATAATGACGCAATGGGATGACACATCGGGACAACAGGTTTAATGACGCAGTAAGATGACAGCCAGGACAACAGGTATAATGACGCAGTAGGATGACAGATCAGGACAACAGGTATAATGACGCAGTCAGATGACAGCCAGGACAACAGGGATAATGACGCAGTAGGATGACACATCGGGATAACAGGTATAATGACGCAGTATGATGACAACCAGGACAACAGGTATAATGACGCAGTCGGATGACACATCGGGACAACAGGTATAATGACGCAGTAGGATGACACATCAGGACAACAGGTATAATTACGCAATGAGTTGACACATCAGGACAACAGGTATAATGACGCAGTAAGATGACAGCCAGGACAACAGGTATAATGACGCAGTAGGATGACACATCAGGACGACAGGTATAATGACGCAGTAGAATGACACATCAGGACAACAGGTAAAATGACGCAGTAAGATGACAGCCAGGACAACAGGTATAATGACGCAGTAGGATGACACATCAGGACAACAGGTTTAATGACGCAGTAAGATGACAGCCAGGACAACAGGTATAATAACGCAGTAGAATGACACATCGAGACAACAGGTATAATGACGCAGTAAGATGACAACCAGGACAACAGATATAATGAGAAGTAGGATGACACATCGAGACAACATGTATAATGACGCAGTAGGATGACAACCAGGACGACAGGTATAATGACGCAGTAAGATGACAGCCATGACAACAGGTATAATGACGAAGTAGGATGACACATCGAGACAACAGGTATAATGATAGAGTATGATGACAGTCAGGACAACAGGTATAATGATAGAGTATGATGACAGTCAGGACAACAGGTATAATGACGCAGTAGGATGACACATCAGGATAACAGGTATAATGACGCAGTATGATGACAGCCAGGACAACAGGTATAATGACGCAGTAGGATGACAGCCAGGACAACACGTATAATGACGCAGTAGGATGACAGCCAGGACAACACGTATAATGACGCAGTAGGATGACACATCGGGACAACAGGTATAATGACGCAGTAAGATGACAACCAGGACAACAGGTATAATGACGCAGTCGGATGACACATCGGGACAACAGGTATAATGACGCAGTAAGATGACAGCCAGGACAACAGATATAATGACAAGTAGGATGACACATCGAGACAACAGGTATAATGACGCAGTAGGATGACACATCGAAACAACAGGTATAATGACGCAGTATGATGACACATCGAGACAACAGGTATAATGACGCAGTAGGATGACACATCGAGACAACAGGTATAATGACGCAGTATGATGAAGGCCAGGACAACAGATATAATGACGCAGTAGGGTGACACATCAGGACAACAAGTATAATGACGCAGTAAGATGACAGCCAGGACAACAGGGATAATGACGCAGTAAGATGACAACCAGGACAACAGGTATAATGACGCAGTAGGATGACAGTCAGGACAACAGGTATGATGACGCAGTAGGATGACACATCGAGACAACAGGTATAATGACGCAGTATGATGACTGCCAGGACAACAGGTATAATGACGCAGTAGGATGACAACCAGGACGACAGGTATAATGACGCAGTAAGATGACAGCCAGGACAATAGATATAATGACAAGTAGGATGACACATCGAGACAACAGGTATAATGACGCAGTATGATGACAGCCAGGACAACAGGTATAATGACGCAGTAGGATGACACATCGAGACAACAGGTATAATGACGCAGTGTGATGACCGCCAGGACGACAGGTATAATGACGCAGTAAGATGACAACCAGGACGACAGGTTTAATGACGCAGTAGGATGACACATCAGGACAACAGGTATAATGATGCAGTAACTTGACACATCAGGACAACAGGTACAATGACGCAGTAGGATGACACATCAAGACAACAGGTAAAATGACGCAGTAGGATGAC
Source organism: Semicossyphus pulcher (assembly GCF_022749685.1). Classification (NCBI taxonomy): domain Eukaryota; kingdom Metazoa; phylum Chordata; class Actinopteri; order Labriformes; family Labridae; genus Semicossyphus; species Semicossyphus pulcher. The sequence goes on from NW_027211637.1 coordinate 19,550,653, forward strand.
ACATCAGGACAACAGGTATAATGACGCAGTAAGATGACAACCAGGACGACAGGTATAATGACGCAGTAGGATGACACATCAGGACAACAGGTATAATGACGCAGTAAGATGACAGCCAGGACGACAGGTATAATTACGCAGTAGGATGACACATCGAGACAACAGGTATAATGACGCAGTATGATGACAGTCAGGACAACAGGTATGATGACGCAGTAAGATGACAGCCAGGACAACACGTATAATGACGCAGTAGGATGACACATCGGGATAACAGGTATAATGACGCAGTAGGATGACACATCGGGACAACAGGTATAATGACGCAGTAAGATGACAACCAGGACAACAGGTATAATGACGCAGTCGGATGACACATCGAAACAACAGGTATAATGACGCAGTATGATGACAGCCAGGACAACAGATATAATGACAAGTAGGATGACACATCGAGACAACAGGTATAATGACGCAGTAGGATGACACATCGAGACAACAGGTATAATGACGCAGTAGGATGACACATCAAGACAACAGGTATAATGACGCAGTATGATGACAGCCAGGACAACAGATATAATGACGCAGTAGGGTGACACATCAGGACAACAAGTATAATGACGCAGGAAGATGACAGCCAGGACAACAGGGATAATGACGCAGTAAGATGACAACCAGGACAACAGGTATAATGACGCAGTAGGATGACACATCAGGACAACAGGTATAATGATACAGTAGGATGACACATTAGGACAAACGGTATAATGACACAGTAGGATGACACCTCAGGACAACAGATATAATGACCAAGTAAGACGACACATCAGGATGACAGGTATAATGACGCAGTAAGACAACACAGCAGGACAACAGGTATAATGATACAGTAGGATGACAAATTAGGACAAACGGTATAATGACACAGTAGGATGACACCTCAGGACAACAGGTATAATGACACAGTAGGACGACACATCAGGATGACAGGTATAATGACCAGTAAGATGACACAACAGGACAACAGGGCTAATGACGCAGTAAGACAACGCAGCAGGACAACCGGTATAATGACACAGTAGTACGACACATCAGGATGACAGGTACAATGACCAGTAAGATGACACAACAGGATAACAGGTAGAATGACGCAGTAACACGACACATCAGGATGACACGTTTAATGACGCAGTAAGACAACACAGCAGGATAACAGGTATAATGACACAGTAAGATAACACAGCAGGACAACAGGTATAATGACACAGTAGGATTACAAATAAGGACAACAGGTATAATGACACAATGAGATGACAAATCAGGTCAACAGGTATAATGACACAGTAGAATGACACATCAGGACAACAGGTAAAATGACGCAGTAACACGACACATCAGGATGACAGGTATAATGACGCAGTTAGACAACACAGCAGGACAACAGGTATAATGACACAGTAAGATAACACAGCAGGACAACCGGTATAACGACGCAGTAACACAACAAATCAGGATGACACGTATAATGACGCAGTAAGACGACACAGCAGGACAACAGGTAGAATGACGCAGTAACACAACAAATCAGGATGACACGTATAATGACGCAGTAAGACGACACAGCAGGACAACAGGTATAATGACACAGTAAGATAACACAGCAGGACAACAGGTATAATGACACAGTCGGACGACACATCAGGATGACCGGTATAATGAAACAACAGGACAACAGGGCTAATGACCCAATAAGATGACACATCAGGATGACAGGTATAATGACGCAGTAAGATGACAGCCAGGACAACAGGTATAATGACGCAGTAGGATGACACATCAGGACGACAGGTATAATGACGCAGTAGAATGACACATCAGGACAACAGGTAAAATGACGCAGTAAGATGACAGCCAGGACAACAGGTATAATGACGAAGTAGGATGACACATCAGGACAACAGGTTTAATGACGCAGTAAGATGACAGCCAGGACAACAGGTATAATAACGCAGTAGAATGACACATCGAGACAACAGGTATAATGACGCAGTAGGATGACAGCCAGGACAACACGTATAATGACGCAGTAGGATGACAGCCAGGACAACACGTATAATGACGCAGTAGGATGACACATCGGGACAACAGGTATAATGACGCAGTAAGATGACAACGAGGACAACAGGTATAATGACGCAGTATGATGACACATCGGGACAACAGGTATAATGACGCAGTAAGATGACAGCCAGGACAACAGATATAATGACAAGTAGGATGACACATCGAGACAACAGGTATAATGACGCAGTAGGATGACACATCGAAACAACAGGTATAATGACGCAGTATGATGACACATCGAGACAACAGGTATAATGACGCAGTAGGATGACACATCGAGACAACAGGTATAATGACGCAGTATGATGACAGCCAGGACAACAGATATAATGACGCAGTAAGATGACAGCCAGGACAATAGATATAATGACAAGTAGGATGACACATCGAGACGACAGGTATAATGACGCAGTAAGATGACAGCCATGACAACAGGTATAATGACGAAGTAGGATGACACATCGAGACAAAAGGTATAATGATAGAGCATGATGACAGTCAGGACAACAGGTATAATGACGCAGTAGGATGACACATCAGGATAACAGGTATAATGACGCAGTATGATGACAGCCAGGACAACAGGTATAATGACGCAGTAGGATGACAGCCAGGACAACACGTATAATGACGCAGTAGGATGACACATCGGGATAACAGGTATAATGACGCAGTAAGATGACACATCGAAACAACAGGTATAATGACGCAGTAAGATGACAGCCAGGACAACAGGTATAATGACGCAGTAAGATGACAGCCAGGACAACAGATATAATGACAAGTAGGATGACACATCGAGACAACAGGTATAATGACGCAGTAGGATGACAGCCAGGACAACAGGTATAATGACGCAGTAGGATGACACATCAGGACGACAGGTATAATGACGCAGTAGGATGACACATCGAGACAACAGGTATAATGACGCAGTAGGATGACACATCGAGACAACAGGTATAATGACGCAGTATGATGACAGCCAGGACAACAGATATAATGACGCAGTAGGGTGACACATCAGGACAACAAGTATAATGACGCAGTAAGATGACAGCCAGGACAACAGGTAAAATGACGCAGTAAGATGACAGCCAGGACAACAGGTATAATGACGCAGTAGGATGACACATCAGGACGACAGGTATAATGACGCAGTAGGATGACACATCAGGACAACAGGTATAATGACGCAGTAAGATGACAACCAGGACGACAGGTATAATGACGCAGTAGGATGACACATCAGGACAACAGGTATAATGACGCAGTAAGATGACAGCCAGGACGACAGGTATAATGACGCAGTAGGATGACACATCGAGACAACAGGTATAATGACGCAGTAGGATGACACATCGAGACAACAGGTATAATGACGCAGTATGATGACAGCCAGGACAACAGATATAATGACGCAGTAGGGTGACACATCAGGACAACAAGTATAATGACGCAGTAAGATGACAGCCAGGACAACAGGTAAAATGACGCTGTAAGATGACAGCCAGGACAACAGGTATAATGACGCAGTAGGATGACACATCAGGACGACAGGTATAATGACGCAGTAGGATGACACATCAGGACAACAGGTATAATGACGCAGTAAGATGACAACCAGGACGACAGGTATAATGACGCAGTAGGATGACACATCAGGACAACAGGTATAATGACGCAGTAAGATGACAGCCAGGACGACAGGTATAATGACGCAGTAGGATGACACATCGAGACAACAGGTATAATGACGCAGTGTGATGACCGCCAGGACGACAGGTATAATGACGCAGTAAGATGACAACCAGGACGACAGGTTTAATGACGCAGTAGGATGACACATCAGGACAACAGGTATAATGATGCAGTAACTTGACACATCAGGACAACAGGTATAATGACGCAGTAGGATGACATATCGAGACAACAGGTAAAATGACGCAGTATGATGACTGCCAGGACAACAGGTATAATGACGCAGTAGGATGACAACCAGGACGACAGGTATAATGACGCAGTAAGATGACAGCCAGGACAATAGATATAATGACAAGTAGGATGACACATCGAGACAACAGGTATAATGACGCAGTATGATGACAGCCAGGACAACAGGTATAATGACGCAGTAGGATGACACATCGAGACAACAGGTATAATGACGCAGTGTGATGACCGCCAGGACGACAGGTATAATGACGCAGTAAGATGACAACCAGGACGACAGGTTTAATGACGCAGTAGGATGACACATCAGGACAACAGGTATAATGATGCAGTAACTTGACACATCAGGACAACAGGTACAATGACGCAGTAGGATGACACATCAAGACAACAGGTAAAATGACGCAGTAGGATGACACATCAGGACAACAGGTATAATGACGCAGTAAGATGACAACCAGGACGACAGGTATAATGACGCAGTCGGATGACACATCGGGACAACAGGTATAATGACGCAGTAAGATGACAGCCAGGACAACAGATATAATGACAAGTAGGATGACACATCGAGACAACAGGTATAATGACGCAGTAGGATGACACATCGAGACAACAGGTATAATGACGCAGTAAGATGACAGCCAGGACAACAGGTATAATGACACAGTAAGATGACAGCCAGGACAACAGATATAATGACAAGTAGGATGACACATCGAGACAACAGGTATAATGACGCAGTAGGATGACACATCGAGACAACAGGTATAATGACGCAGTATGATGACAGTCAGGACAACAGGTATAATGACGCAGTAGGATGACACATCAGGACAACAGGTATAATGACGCAGTAGGATGAAACATCAGGACAACAGGTATAATGACACAGTAAGATGACACATCGAGACAACAGGTATAATGACGCAGTAGGATGACACATCGAGACAACAGGTATAATGACGCAGTATGATGACAGCCAGGACAACAGGTATAATGACGCAGTAAGATGACAACCAGGACGACAGGTGTAATGACGAAGTAGGATGACACATCAGGACAACAAGTATAATGATGCAGTAGGTTGACACATCAGGACAACAGGTACAATGACGCAGTAATTTGACACATCAGGACAACAGGTATAATGATGCAGTAGGTTGACACATCAGGACAACAGGTACAATGACGCAGTAATTTGACAAATCAGGACAACAGGTATAATGACGCAGTAAGATGACAGCCAGGACGACAGGTATAATGACACAGTAGGATGACACATCAGGACGACAGGCATAATGACGCAGTAGGATGACACATCAGGACAACAGGTAAAATGACGCAGTAAGATGACAGCCATGACAACAGGTATAATGATGCAATAGGATGACACATCGGGACAACAGGTTTAATGACGCAGTAAGATGACAGCCAGGACAACAGGTATAATGACGCAGTATGATGACAGTAAGGACAACAGATATAATGACGCAGTAGGATGACACATCGAGACAACAGGTAAAATGACGCAGTAAGATGACAACCAGGACAACAGGTATAATGAAGCAGTAGGATGACACATCGGGACAACAGGTATAATGACGCAGTAAGATGACAGTCAGGACAACAGGTATAATGACGCAGTAGGATGACACATCGAGACAACAGGTATAATGACGCAGTATGATGACAACCAGGACAACAGATATAATGACGCAGTAGGATGACACATCAGGACAACAGGTATAATGACGCAATGAGTTGACACATAAGGACAACAGGTATAATGACGCATTAAGATGACAACCAGGACGACAGGTATAATGACGCAGTAAGATGACAGCCAGGACAACAGATATAATGACAAGTAGGATGACACATCGAGACAACAGGTATAATGACGCAGTAGGATGACACATCGAGACAACAGGTATAATGACGCAGTAAGATGACAGCCAGGACAACAGGTATAATGACGCAGTAAGATGACAGCCAGGACAACAGATATAATGACAAGTAGGATGACACATCGAGACAACAGGTATAATGACGCAGTAGGATGACACATCGAGACAACAGGTATAATGACGCAGTATGATGACAGTCAGGACAACAGGTATAATGACGCAGTAGGATGACACATCAGGACAACAGGTATAATGACGCAGTAGGATGACACATCAGGACAACAGGTATAATGACACAGTAAGATGACACATCGAGACAACAGGTGTAATGACGCAGTGTGATGACCGCCAGGACGACAGGTATAATGACGCAGTAAGATGACAACCAGGACGAAAGGTTTAATGACGCAGTAGGATGACACATCAGGACAACAGGTATAATGATGCAGTAACTTGACACATCAGGACAACAGGTACAATGACGCAGTAGGATGACACATCAGGACAACAGGTAAAATGACGCAGTAAGATGACAGCCAGGACAACAGGTATAATGACGCAGTAGGATGACACATCAGGACGACAGGTATAATGACGCAGTAGGATGACACATCAGGACAACAGGTATAATGACGCAGTAAGATGACAACCAGGACGACAGGCATAATGACGCAGTAGGATGACACATCAGGACAACAGGTATAATGACGCAGTGTGATGACCGCCAGGACGACAGGTATAATGACGCAGTAAGATGACAACAAGGACGACAGGTTTAATGACGCAGTAGGATGACACATCAGGACAACAGGTATAATGATGCAGTAACTTGACACATCGAGACAACAGGTACAATGACGCAGTAGGATGACACATCAAGACAACAGGTAAAATGACGCAGTAGGATGACACATCAGGACAACAGGTATAATGACGCAGTAAGATGACAACCAGGACAACAGGTATAATGACGCAGTAAGATGACAGCCAGGACAACAGATATAATGACAAGTAGGATGACACATCGAGACAACAGGTATAATGACGCAGTAGGATGACACATCGAGACAACAGGTATAATGACGCAGTATGATGACAGTCAGGACAACAGGTATAATGACGCAGTAGGATGACACATCAGGACAACAGGTATAATGACGCAGTAGGATGACACATCAGGACAACAGGTATAATGACACAGTAAGATGACACATCGAGACAACAGGTATAATGACGCAGTAGGATGACACATCGAGACAACAGGTATAATGACGCAGTATGATGACAACCAGGACGACAGGTGTAATGACGAAGTAGGATGACACATCGGGACAACAGGTATAATGATGCAGTAGGTTGACACATCAGGACAACAGGTACAATGACGCAGTAAGATGACAGCCAGGACAACAGGTATAATGACGCAGTAGGATGACACATCGGGACAACAGGTTTAATGACGCAGTAACTTGACACATCAGGACAACAGGTACAATGACGCAGTAGGATGACACATCAAGACAACAGGTAAAATGACGCAGTAGGATGACACATCAGGACAACAGGTATAATGACGCAGTAAGATGACAACCAGGACGACAGGTATAATGACGCAGTAGGATGACACATCAGGACAACAGGTATAATGACGCATTAAGATGACAGCCAGGACGACAGGAATAATGACGCAGTAGGATGACACATCGAGACAACAGGTATAATGACGCAGTATGATGACAGTCAGGACAACAGGTATGATGACGCAGTAAGATGACAGCCAGGACAACAGGTATAATGACGCAGTAAGATGACAACAAGGACGACAGGTTTAATGACGCAGTAGGATGACACATCAGGACAACAGGTATAATGATGCAGTAACTTGACACATCGAGACAACAGGTATAATGACGCAGTAAGATGACAACCAGGACAACAGGTATAATGACGCAGTAGGATGACACATCAGGACAACAGGTATAATGACGCAGTAAGATGACAGCCAGGACAACAGGTATAATGACAAGTAGGATGACACATCAGGACAACAGGTATAATGACACAGTAAGATGACACATCGAGACAACAGGTATAATGACGCAGTAAGATGACAGCCAGGACAACAGGTTTAATGACAAGTAGGATGACACATCGAGACAACAGGTATAATGACGCAGTATGATGACAGCCAGGACAACAGGTATAATGACGCAGTAAGATGACAACCAGGACGACAGGTGTAATGACGAAGTAGGATGACACATCGGGACAACAGGTATAATGATGCAGTAGGTTGACACATCAGGACAACAGGTACAATGACGCAGTAATTTGACAAATCAGGACAACAGGTATAATGACGCAGTAAGATGACAACCAGGACGACAGGTATAATGACGAAGTAGGATGACACATCGGGACAACAGGTATAATGATGCAGTAGGTTGACACATCAGGACAACAGGTACAATGACGCAGTAATTTGACAAATCAAGACAACAGGTATAATGACGCAGTAAGATGACAGCCAGGACGACAGGTATAATGACACAGTAGGATGACACATCAGGACGACAGGTATAATGACGCAGTAGGATGACACATCAGGACAACAGGTAAAATGACGCAGTAAGATGACAGCCAGGACAACAGGTATAATGATGCAGTAGGATGACACATCGGGACAACAGGTTTAATGACGCAGTAAGATGACAGCCAGGACAACAGGTATAATAGACGCAGTATGATGACAGTCAGGACAACAGATATAATGACGCAGTAGGATGACACATCGAGACAACAGGTAAAATGACGCAGTAAGATGACAACCAGGACAACAGGTATAATGAAGCAATAGAATGACACATCGGGACAACAGGTATAATGACGCAGTAAGATGACAGCCAGGACGACAGGTATAATGACGCAGTAGGATGACACATCGAGACAACAGGTATAATGACGCAGTAGGATGACACATCGAGACAACAGGTATAATGACGCAGTATGATGACAGCCAGGACAACAGATATAATGACGCAGTAGGGTGACACATCAGGACAACAAGTATAATGACGCAGTAAGATGACAGCCAGGACAACAGGGATAATGACGCAGTAAGATGACAACCAGGACAACAGGTATAATGACGCAATGAGTTGACACATCAGGACAACAGGTATAATGACGCAGTAAGATGACAGCCAGGACAACAGGTATAATGACGCAGTAAGATGACAACCAGGACGACAGGTTTAATGACGCAGTAGGATGACACATCAGGACAACATGTATAATGATGCAGTAACTTGACACATCAGGACAACAGGTACAATGACGCAGTAGGATGACACATCAGGACAACAGGTAAAATGACGCAGTAAGATGACAGCCAGGACAACAGGTATAATGACGCAGTAGGATGACAATCAGGACGACAGGTATAATGACGCAGTAGAATGACACATCAGGACAACAGGTAAAATGACGCAGTAAGATGACAGCCAGGACAACAGGTATAATGACGCAGTAGGATGACACATCGAGACAACAGGTATAATGACGCAGTATGATGACAGTCAGGACAACAGGTATGATGACGCAGTATGTTGACACATCAGGACAACAGGTATAATGACGCAGTAAGATGACAGCCAGGACGACAGGTATAATGACGCAGTAGGATGACACATCGAGACAACAGGTATAATGACGCAGTAGGATGACACATCGAGACAACAGGTATAATGACGCAGTATGATGACAGCCAGGACAACAGATATAATGACGCAGTAGGGTGACACATCAGGACAACAAGTATAATGACGCAGTAAGATGACAGCCAGGACAACAGGGATAATGACGCAGTAAGATGACAACCAGGACAACAGGTATAATGACGCAATGAGTTGACACATCAGGACAACAGGTATAATGACGCAGTAAGATGACAGCCAGGACAACAGGTATAATGACGCAGTAAGATGACAACCAGGACGACAGGTTTAATGACGCAGTAGGATGACACATCAGGACAACATGTATAATGATGCAGTAACTTGACACATCAGGACAACAGGTACAATGACGCAGTAGGATGACACATCAGGACAACAGGTAAAATGACGCAGTAAGATGACAGCCAGGACAACAGGTATAATGACGCAGTAGGATGACACATCAGGACGACAGGTATAATGACGCAGTAGGATGACACATCAGGACAACAGGTATAATGACGCAGTAAGATGACAACCAGGACGACAGGTATAATGACGCAGTAGGATGACACATCAGGACAACAGGTATAATGACGCAGTAAGATGACAGCCAGGACGACAGGTATAATGACGCAGTAGGATGACACATCGAGACAACAGGTATAATGACGCAGTGTGATGACCGCCAGGACGACAGGTATAATGACGCAGTAAGATGACAACCAGGACAACAGATATAATGACGCAGTAGGGTGACACATCAGGACAACAAGTATAATGACGCAGTAAGATGACAGCCAGGACAACAGGGATAATGACGCAGTAAGATGACAACCAGGACAACAGGTATAATGACGCAATGAGTTGACACATCAGGACAACAGGTATAATGACGCAGTAAGATGACAGCCAGGACAACAGGTATAATGACGCAGTAGGATGACACATCGGAACGACAGGTATAATGACGCAGTAGAATGACACATCAAGACAACAGGTAAAATGACGCAGTAAGATGACAGCCAGGACAACAGGTATAATGACGCAGTAGGATGACACATCGGGACAACAGGTTTAATGACGCAGTAAGATGACAGCCAGGACAACAGGTATAATGACGCAGTATGATGACAGTCAGGACAACAGGTATGATGACGCAGTAGGATGACACATCGAGACAACAGGTATAATGACGCAGTATGATGACTGCCAGGACAACAGGTATAATGACGCAGTAGGATGACAACCAGGACGACAGGTATAATGACGCAGTAAGATGACAGCCAGGACAACAGGTATAATGACGCAGTAGGATGACACATCGGGACAACAGGTGTAATGATGCAGTATGATGACAGCCAGGACAATAGATATAATGACAAGTAGGATGACACATCGAGACAACAGGTATAATGACGCAGTATGATGAAAGCCAGGACAACAGGTATAATGACGCAGTAGGATGACACATCGAGACAACAGGTATAATGACGCAGTGTGATGACCGCCAGGACGACAGGTATAATGACGCAGTAAGATGACAACCAGGACGACAGGTGTAATGACGCAGTAAGATGACAACCAGGACGACAGGTTTAATGACGCAGTAGGATGACACATCAGGACAACAGGTATAATGATGCAGTAACTTGACACATCAGGACAACAGGTACAATGACGCAGTAGGATGACACATCAGGACAACAGGTAAAATGACGCAGTAAGATGACAGCCAGGACAACAGGTATAATGACGCAGTAGGATGACACATCAGGACGACAGGTATAATGACGCAGTAGGATGACACATCAGGACAACAGGTATAATAACGCAGTAAGATGACAACCAGGACGACAGGTATAATGACGCAGTAGGATGACACATCAGGACAACAGGTATAATGACGCAGTATGATGACAGTCAGGACAACAGGTATGATGACGAAGTAAGATGACAGCCAGGACAACAGGTATAATGATGCAGTAGGATGACACATCGGGACAACAGGTATAATGACGCAGTAAGATGACAGCCAGGACAACAGGGATAATGACGCAGTAGGATGACACATCGGGATAACAGGTATAATGACGCAGTATGATGACAGCCAGGACAACAGGTATAATGACGCAGTAGAATGACACATCGAGACAACAGGTATAATGACGCAGTAGGATGACACATCGAGACAACAGGTATAATGACGCAGTAAGATGACAGCCAGGACAACAGGTATAATGACGCAGTAAGATGACAGCCAGGACAACAGATATAATGACAAATAGGATGACACATCGAGACAACAGGTATAATGACGCAGTAGGATGACACATCGAGACAACAGGTATAATGACGCAGTATGATGACAGTCAGGACAACAGGTATAATGACGCAGTAGAATGACACATCAGGACAACAGGTATAATGACGCAGTAGGATGACACATCAGGACAACAGGTATAATGACACAGTAAGATGACACATCGAGACAACAGGTATAATGACGCAGTAGGATGACACATCGAGACAACAGGTATAATGACGCAGTATGATGACAGCCAGGACAACAGGTATAATGACGCAGTATGATGACAGCCAGGACAACAGGTATAATGACGCAGTAGGATGACACATCGAGACAACAGGTATAATGACGCAGTGTGATGACCGCCAGGACGACAGGTATAATGACGCAGTAAGATGACAACCAGGACGACAGGTTAAATGACGCAGTAGGATGACACATCAGGACAACAGGTATAATGATGCAGTAACTTGACACATCAGGACGACAGGTACAATGACGCAGTAGGATGACACATCAAGACAACAGGTAAAATGACGCAGTAGGATGACACATCAGGACAACAGGTATAATGACGCAGAAAGATGACAACCAGGACGACAGGTATAATGACGCAGTAGGATGACACATCAGGACAACAGGTATAATGACGCAGTAAGATGACAGCCAGGACGACAGGTATAATGACGCAGTAGGATGACACATCGAGACAACAGGTATAATGACGCAGTATGATGACAGTCAGGACAACAGGTATGATGACGCAGTAAGATGACAGCCAGGACAACAGGTATAATGACGCAGTAGGATGACACATCGGGACAACAGGTATAATGACGCAGTAAGATGACAGCCAGGACAACAGGGATAATGACGCAGTAGGATGACACATCGGGATAACAGGTATAATGACGCAGTATGATGACAGCCAGGACAACAGGTATAATGACGCAGTAGAATGACACATCGAGACAACAGGTATAATGACGCAGTAAGATGACAGCCAGGACAACAGGGATAATGACGCAGTAGGATGACACATCGGGACAACAGGTATAATGACGCAGTAGGATGACACATCAGGACAACAGGTATAATGACGCAATGAGTTGACACATCAGGACAACAGGTATAATGACGCAGTAAGATGACAGCCAGGACAACAGGTATAATGACAAGTAGGATGACACATCGAGACAACAGGTATAATGACGCAGTATGATGACAGCCAGGACAACAGGTATAATGACGCAGTATGATGACAGTCAGGACAACAGGTATAATGACGCAGTAGGATGACACATCAGGACAACAGGTATAATGACGCAGTAGGATGACACATCAGGACAACAGGTATAATGACACAGTAAGATGACACATCGAGACAACAGGTATAATGACGCAGTAGGATGACACATCGAGACGACAGGTAAAATGACGCAGTATGATGACAGCCAGGACAACAGGTATAATGACGCAGTAAGATGACAACCAGGCCGACAGGTGTAATGACGAAGTAGGATGACACATCGAGACAACAGGTAAAATGACGCAGTAAGATGACAACCAGGACAACAGGTATAATGAAGCAGTCGGATGACACATCGGGACAACAGGTATAATGACGCAGTAAGATGACAGCCAGGACAACAGGTATAATGACGCAGTAAGATGACAGCCATTAAGACAGGTATAATGACGCAGTAGGATGACACATCGAGACAACAGGTATAATGACGCAGTATGATGACAGTCAGGACAACAGGTATGATGACGCAGTATGTTGACACATCAGGACAACAGGTATAATGACGCAGTAAGATGACAGCCAGGACGACAGGTATAATGACGCAGTAGGATGACACATCGAGACAACAGGTATAATGACGCAGTAGGATGACACATCGAGACAACAGGTATAATGACGCAGTATGATGACAGCCAGGACAACAGATATCATGACGCAGTAGGGTGACACATCAGGACAACAAGTATAATGACGCAGTAAGATGACAGCCAGGACAACAGGGATAATGACGCAGTAAGATGACAACCAGGACAACAGGTATAATGACGCAGTAGGATGACACATCAGGACAACAGGTATAATGACGCAATGAGTTGACACATCAGGACAACAGGTATAATGACGCAGTAAGATGACAGCCAGGACAACAGGTATAATGACGCAGTAGGATAACACATCGGGACGACAGGTATAATGACGCAGTAGAATGACACATCAAGACAACAGGTAAAATGACGCAGTAAGATGACAGCCAGGACAACAGGTATAATGACGCAGTAGGATGACACATCGAGAAAACAGGTGTAATGACGCAGTGTGATGACCGCCAGGACTACAGGTATAATGACGCAGTAAGATGACAACCAGGACGACAGGTTTAATGACGCAGTAGGATGACACATCAGGACAACAGGTATAATGATGCAGTAACTTGACACATCAGGACAACAGGTACAATGACGCAGTAGGATGACACATCAGGACAACAGGTAAAATGACGCAGTAAGATGACAGCCAGGACAACAGGTATAATGACGCAGTAGGATGACACATCAGGACGACAGGTATAATGACGCAGTAGGATGACACATCAGGACAACAGGTATAATGACGCAGTAAGATGACAACCAGGACGACAGGCATAATGACGCAGTAGGATGACACATCAGGACAACATGTATAATGACGCAGTACGATGACAACCAGGACGACAGGTATAATGACGCAGTAAGATGACAGCCAGGACGACAGGTATAATGACGCAGTAAGATGACAGCCATTAAGACAGGTATAATGACGCAGTAGGATGACACATCGAGACAACAGGTATAATGACGCAGTATGATGACAGTCAGGACAACAGGTATGATGACGCAGTATGTTGACACATCAGGACAACAGGTATAATGACGCAGTAAGATGACAGCCAGGACAACAGATATAATGACAAGTAGGATGACACATCGAGACAACAGGCATAATGACGCAGTAGGATGACAGCCAGGACGACAGGTTTAATGACGCAGTAGGATGACACATCAGGACAACAGGTATAATGATGCAGTAACTTGACACATCAGGACAACAGGTATAATGACGCAGTAAGATGACAGCCAGGACAACAGATATAATGACGCAGTAGGATGACACATCAGGACAACAGGTATAATGACGCAGTAAGATGACAGCCAGGACAACAGATATAATGACAAGTAGGATGACACATCGAGACAACAGGTACAATGACGCAGTATGATGACAGCCAGGACAACAGGTATAATGACGCAGTAGGATGACACATCGAGACAACAGGTATAATGACGCAGTATGATGACAGCCAGGACAACAGGTATAATGACGCAGTAAGATGACAACCAGGACGACAGGTGTAATGACGAAGTAGGATGACACATCGGGACAACAGGTATAATGATGCAGTAGGTTGACACATCAGGACAACAGGTACAATGACGCAGTAATTTGACAAATCCGGACAACAGGTATAATGACGCAGTAAGATGACAACCAGGACGACAGGTATAATGACGAAGTAGGATGACACATCGGGACAACAGGTATAATGATGCAGTAGGTTGACACATCAGGACAACAGATACAATGACGCAGTAATTTGACAAATCCGGACAACAGGTATAATGACGCAGTAAGATGACAACCAGGACGACAGGTATAATGACGAAGTAGGATGACACATCGGGACAACAGGTATAATGATGCAGTAGGTTGACACATCAGGAGAACAGGTACAATGACGCAGTAATTTGACAAATCAGGACAACAGGTATAATGACGCGGTAAGATGACAACCAGGACGACAGGTATAATGACGAAGTAGGATGACACATCGGGACAACAGGTATAATGATGCAGTAGGTTGACACATCAGGACAACAGGTACAATGACGCAGTAATTTGACAAATCAGGACAACAGGTATAATGACGCAGTAAGATGACAGCCAGGACGACAGGTATAATGACACAGTAGGATGACACATCAGGACAACAGGTATAATGACGCAGTAAGATGACAGCCAGGACAACAGATATAATGACGCAGTAAGATGACAGCCAGTACGACAGGTATAATGACGCAGTAGGATGACACATCGAGACAACAGGTAAAATGACGCAGTAAGATGACAACCAGGACAACAGGTATAATGAAGCAGTAGGATGACAGCCATTAAGACAGGTAAAATGACGCAGTAAGATGACAACCAGGACAACAGGTATAATGAAGCAGTAGGATGACAGCCATTAAGACAGGTATAATGACGCAGTAGGATGACACATCGAGACAACAGGTATAATGACGCAGTATGATGACAGTCAGGACAACAGGTATGATGACGCAGTAAGTTGACACATCAGGACAACAGGTATAATGACGCAGTAAGATGACAGCCAGGACGACAGGTATAATGACGCAGTAGGATGACACATCGAGACAACAGGTATAATGACGCAGTAGGATGACACATCGAGACAACAGGTATAATGACGCAGTATGATGACAGCCAGGACAACAGATATAATGACGCAGTAGGGTGACACATCAGGACAACAAGTATAATGACGCAGTAAGATGACAGCCAGGACAACAGGGATAATGACGCAGTAAGATGACAACCAGGACAACAGGTATAATGACGCAGTAGGATGACACATCAGGACAACAGGTATAATGACGCAATGAGTTGACACATCAGGACAACAGGTATAATGACGCAGTAAGATGACAGCCAGGACAACAGGTATAATGACGCAGTAGGATGACACATCAGGACGACAGGTATAATGACGCAGTAGGATGACACATCAGGACAACAGGTAAAATGACGCAGTAAGATGACAGCCAGGACAACAGGTATAATGACGCAGTAGGATGACACATCGGGACAACAGGTTTAATGACGCAGTAAGATGACAGCCAGGACAACAGGGATAATGACGCAGTAAGATGACAACCAGGACAACAGGTATAATGACGCAGTCGGATGACACATCGGGACAACAGGTATAATGACGCAGTAAGATGACAGCCAGGACAACAGATATAATGACAAGTAGGATGACACATCGAGACAACAGGTATAATGACGCAGTAGGATGACACATCGAGATAACAGGTATAATGACGCAGTAAGATGACAGCCAGGACAACAGGTATAATGACGCAGTTAGATGACAGCCAGGATGACAGGTATAATGACGCAGTAGGATGACACATCGAGACAACAGGTATAATGACGCAGTAGGATGACAGCCAGGACAACACGTATAATGACGCAGTAGGATGACACTTCGAGACAACACGTATAATGACGCAGTAGGATGACACATCGAGACAACAGGTATAATGACGCAGTATGATGACAGCCAGGACAACAGGTATAATGACGCAGTATGATGACAGCCAGGACAACAGGTATAATGACGCAGTAGGATTACACATCGGGACAACAGGTATAATGACGCAGTAAGATGACAGCCAGGACGCCAGGTATAATGACGCAGTAGGATGACACATCGGGACGACAGGTATAATGACGCAGTAAGATGACAGCCAGGACAACAGGTATAATGACGCAGTAGGATGACACATCGAGACAACAGGTATAATGACGCAGTATGATGACAGCCAGGACAACAGGTATAATGACGCAATGGGATGACACATCGGGACAACAGGTTTAATGACGCAGTAAGATGACAGCCAGGACAACAGGTATAATGACGCAGTAGGATGACAGATCAGGACAACAGGTATAATGACGCAGTCAGATGACAGCCAGGACAACAGGGATAATGACGCAGTAGGATGACACATCGGGATAACAGGTATAATGACGCAGTATGATGACAACCAGGACAACAGGTATAATGACGCAGTCGGATGACACATCGGGACAACAGGTATAATGACGCAGTAGGATGACACATCAGGACAACAGGTATAATTACGCAATGAGTTGACACATCAGGACAACAGGTATAATGACGCAGTAAGATGACAGCCAGGACAACAGGTATAATGACGCAGTAGGATGACACATCAGGACGACAGGTATAATGACGCAGTAGAATGACACATCAGGACAACAGGTAAAATGACGCAGTAAGATGACAGCCAGGACAACAGGTATAATGACGCAGTAGGATGACACATCAGGACAACAGGTTTAATGACGCAGTAAGATGACAGCCAGGACAACAGGTATAATAACGCAGTAGAATGACACATCGAGACAACAGGTATAATGACGCAGTAAGATGACAACCAGGACAACAGATATAATGACAAGTAGGATGACACATCGAGACAACATGTATAATGACGCAGTAGGATGACAACCAGGACGACAGGTATAATGACGCAGTAAGATGACAGCCATGACAACAGGTATAATGACGAAGTAGGATGACACATCGAGACAACAGGTATAATGATAGAGTATGATGACAGTCAGGACAACAGGTATAATGATAGAGTATGATGACAGTCAGGACAACAGGTATAATGACGCAGTAGGATGACACATCAGGATAACAGGTATAATGACGCAGTATGATGACAGCCAGGACAACAGGTATAATGACGCAGTAGGATGACAGCCAGGACAACACGTATAATGACGCAGTAGGATGACACATCGGGATAACAGGTATAATGACGCAGTAGAATGACACATCGAGACAACAGGTATAATGACGCAGTAAGATGACAACCAGGACAACAGGTATAATGACGCAGTATGATGACAGTCAGGACAACAGGTATAATGACGCAGTAGGATGACACATCAGGATAACAGGTATAATGACGCAGTATGATGACAGCCAGGACAACAGGTATAATGACGCAGTAGGATGACAGCCAGGACAACACGTATAATGACGCAGTAGGATGACAGCCAGGACAACACGTATAATGACGCAGTAGGATGACACATCGGGACAACAGGTATAATGACGCAGTAAGATGACAACCAGGACAACAGGTATAATGACGCAGTCGGATGACACATCGGGACAACAGGTATAATGACGCAGTAAGATGACAGCCAGGACAACAGATATAATGACAAGTAGGATGACACATCGAGACAACAGGTATAATGACGCAGTAGGATGACACATCGAAACAACAGGTATAATGACGCAGTATGATGACACATCGAGACAACAGGTATAATGACGCAGTAGGATGACACATCGAGACAACAGGTATAATGACGCAGTATGATGAAGGCCAGGACAACAGATATAATGACGCAGTAGGGTGACACATCAGGACAACAAGTATAATGACGCAGTAAGATGACAGCCAGGACAACAGGGATAATGACGCAGTAAGATGACAACCAGGACAACAGGTATAATGACGCAGTAGGATGACAGTCAGGACAACAGGTATGATGACGCAGTAGGATGACACATCGAGACAACAGGTATAATGACGCAGTATGATGACTGCCAGGACAACAGGTATAATGACGCAGTAGGATGACAACCAGGACGACAGGTATAATGACGCAGTAAGATGACAGCCAGGACAATAGATATAATGACAAGTAGGATGACACATCGAGACAACAGGTATAATGACGCAGTATGATGACAGCCAGGACAACAGGTATAATGACGCAGTAGGATGACACATCGAGACAACAGGTATAATGACGCAGTGTGATGACCGCCAGGACGACAGGTATAATGACGCAGTAAGATGACAACCAGGACGACAGGTTTAATGACGCAGTAGGATGACACATCAGGACAACAGGTATAATGATGCAGTAACTTGACACATCAGGACAACAGGTACAATGACGCAGTAGGATGACACATCAAGACAACAGGTAAAATGACGCAGTAGGATGACACATCAGGACAACAGGTATAATGACGCAGTAAGATGACAACCAGGACGACAGGTATAATGACGCAGTAGGATGACACATCAGGACAACAGGTATAATGACGCAGTAAGATGACAGCCAGGACGACAGGTATAATTACGCAGTAGGATGACACATCGAGACAACAGGTATAATGACGCAGTATGATGACAGTCAGGACAACAGGTATGATGACGCAGTAAGATGTGAGCCAGGACAACACGTATAATGACGCAGTAGGATGACACATCGGGATAACAGGTATAATGACGCAGTAGGATGACACATCGGGACAACAGGTATAATGACGCAGTAAGATGACAACCAGGACAACAGGTATAATGACGCAGTCGGATGACACATCGAAACAACAGGTATAATGACGCAGTATGATGACAGCCAGGACAACAGATATAATGACAAGTAGGATGACACATCGAGACAACAGGTATAATGACGCAGTAGGATGACACATCGAGACAACAGGTATAATGACGCAGTAGGATGACACATCAAGACAACAGGTATAATGACGCAGTATGATGACAGCCAGGACAACAGATATAATGACGCAGTAGGGTGACACATCAGGACAACAAGTATAATGACACAGGAAGATGACAGCCAGGACAACAGGGATAATGACGCAGTAAGATGACAACCAGGACAACAGGTATAATGACGCAGTAGGATGACACATCAGGACAACAGGTATAATGATACAGTAGGATGACACATTAGGACAAACGGTATAATGACACAGTAGGATGACACCTCAGGACAACAGATATAATGACCAAGTAAGACGACACATCAGGATGACAGGTATAATGACGCAGTAAGACAACACAGCAGGACAACAGGTATAATGATACAGTAGGATGACAAATTAGGACAAACGGTATAATGACACAGTAGGATGACACCTCAGGACAACCGGTATAATGACACAGTAGGACGACACATCAGGATGACAGGTATAATGACCAGTAAGATGACACAACAGGACAACAGGGCTAATGACGCAGTAAGACAACGCAGCAGGACAACCGGTATAATGACACAGTAGTACGACACATCAGGATGACAGGTACAATGACCAGTAAGATGACACAACAGGATAACAGGTAGAATGACGCAGTAACACGACACATCAGGATGACACGTTTAATGACGCAGTAAGACAACACAGCAGGACAACAGGTATAATGACACAGTAAGATAACACAGCAGGACAACAGGTATAATGACACAGTAGGATTACAAATAAGGACAACAGGTATAATGACACAATGAGATGACAAATCAGGTCAACAGGTATAATGACACAGTAGAATGACACATCAGGACAACAGGTAAAATGACGCAGTAACACGACACATCAGGATGACAGGTATAATGACGCAGTTAGACAACACAGCAGGACAACAGGTATAATGACACAGTAAGATAACACAGCAGGACAACCGGTATAACGACGCAGTAACACAACAAATCAGGATGACACGTATAATGACGCAGTAAGACGACACAGCAGGACAACAGGTAGAATGACGCAGTAACACAACAAATCAGGATGACACGTATAATGACGCAGTAAGACGACACAGCAGGACAACAGGTATAATGACACAGTAAGATAACACAGCAGGACAACAGGTATAATGACACAGTCGGACGACACATCAGGATGACCGGTATAATGAAACAACAGGACAACAGGGCTAATGACCCAATAAGATGACACATCAGGATGACAGGTATAATGACGCAGTAAGATGACAGCCAGGACAACAGGTATAATGACGCAGTAGGATGACACATCAGGACGACAGGTATAATGACGCAGTAGAATGACACATCAGGACAACAGGTAAAATGACGCAGTAAGATGACAGCCAGGACAACAGGTATAATGACGCAGTAGGATGACACATCAGGACAACAGGTTTAATGACGCAGTAAGATGACAGCCAGGACAACAGGTATAATAACGCAGTAGAATGACACATCGAGACAACAGGTATAATGACGCAGTAAGATGACAACCAGGACAACAGATATAATGACAAGTAGGATGACACATCGAGACAACATGTATAATGACGCAGTAGGATGACAACCAGGACGACAGGTATAATGACGCAGTAAGATGACAGCCATGACAACAGGTATAATGACGAAGTAGGATGACACATCGAGACAACAGGTATAATGATAGAGTATGATGACAGTCAGGACAACAGGTATAATGATAGAGTATGATGACAGTCAGGACAACAGGTATAATGACGCAGTAGGATGACACATCAGGATAACAGGTATAATGACGCAGTATGATGACAGCCAGGACAACAGGTATAATGACGCAGTAGGATGACAGCCAGGACAACACGTATAATGACGCAGTAGGATGACACATCGGGATAACAGGTATAATGACGCAGTAGAATGACACATCGAGACAACAGGTATAATGACGCAGTAAGATGACAACCAGGACAACAGGTATAATGACGCAGTATGATGACAGTCAGGACAACAGGTATAATGACGCAGTAGGATGACACATCAGGATAACAGGTATAATGACGCAGTATGATGACAGCCAGGACAACAGGTATAATGACGCAGTAGGATGACAGCCAGGACAACACGTATAATGACGCAGTAGGATGACAGCCAGGACAACACGTATAATGACGCAGTAGGATGACACATCGGGACAACAGGTATAATGACGCAGTAAGATGACAACCAGGACAACAGGTATAATGACGCAGTCGGATGACACATCGGGACAACAGGTATAATGACGCAGTAAGATGACAGCCAGGACAACAGATATAATGACAAGTAGGATGACACATCGAGACAACAGGTATAATGACGCAGTAGGATGACACATCGAAACAACAGGTATAATGACGCAGTATGATGACACATCGAGACAACAGGTATAATGACGCAGTAGGATGACACATCGAGACAACAGGTATAATGACGCAGTATGATGAAGGCCAGGACAACAGATATAATGACGCAGTAGGGTGACACATCAGGACAACAAGTATAATGACGCAGTAAGATGACAGCCAGGACAACAGGGATAATGACGCAGTAAGATGACAACCAGGACAACAGGTATAATGACGCAGTAGGATGACAGTCAGGACAACAGGTATGATGACGCAGTAGGATGACACATCGAGACAACAGGTATAATGACGCAGTATGATGACTGCCAGGACAACAGGTATAATGACGCAGTAGGATGACAACCAGGACGACAGGTATAATGACGCAGTAAGATGACAGCCAGGACAATAGATATAATGACAAGTAGGATGACACATCGAGACAACAGGTATAATGACGCAGTATGATGACAGCCAGGACAACAGGTATAATGACGCAGTAGGATGACACATCGAGACAACAGGTATAATGACGCAGTGTGATGACCGCCAGGACGACAGGTATAATGACGCAGTAAGATGACAACCAGGACGACAGGTTTAATGACGCAGTAGGATGACACATCAGGACAACAGGTATAATGATGCAGTAACTTGACACATCAGGACAACAGGTACAATGACGCAGTAGGATGACAGCCAGGACAACAGGTATAATAACGCAGTAGAATGACACATCGAGACAACAGGTATAATGACGCAGTAAGATGACAACCAGGACAACAGATATAATGACAAGTAGGATGACACATCGAGACAACATGTATAATGACGCAGTAGGATGACAACCAGGACGACAGGTATAATGACGCAGTAAGATGACAGCCATGACAACAGGTATAATGACGAAGTAGGATGACACATCGAGACAACAGGTATAATGATAGAGTATGATGACAGTCAGGACAACAGGTATAATGATAGAGTATGATGACAGTCAGGACAACAGGTATAATGACGCAGTAGGATGACACATCAGGATAACAGGTATAATGACGCAGTATGATGACAGCCAGGACAACAGGTATAATGACGCAGTAGGATGACAGCCAGGACAACACGTATAATGACGCAGTAGGATGACACATCGGGATAACAGGTATAATGACGCAGTAGAATGACACATCGAGACAACAGGTATAATGACGCAGTAAGATGACAACCAGGACAACAGGTATAATGACGCAGTATGATGACAGTCAGGACAACAGGTATAATGACGCAGTAGGATGACACATCAGGATAACAGGTATAATGACGCAGTATGATGACAGCCAGGACAACAGGTATAATGACGCAGTAGGATGACAGCCAGGACAACACGTATAATGACGCAGTAGGATGACAGCCAGGACAACACGTATAATGACGCAGTAGGATGACACATCGGGACAACAGGTATAATGACGCAGTAAGATGACAACCAGGACAACAGGTATAATGACGCAGTCGGATGACACATCGGGACAACAGGTATAATGACGCAGTAAGATGACAGCCAGGACAACAGATATAATGACAAGTAGGATGACACATCGAGACAACAGGTATAATGACGCAGTAGGATGACACATCGAAACAACAGGTATAATGACGCAGTATGATGACACATCGAGACAACAGGTATAATGACGCAGTAGGATGACACATCGAGACAACAGGTATAATGACGCAGTATGATGAAGGCCAGGACAACAGATATAATGACGCAGTAGGGTGACACATCAGGACAACAAGTATAATGACGCAGTAAGATGACAGCCAGGACAACAGGGATAATGACGCAGTAAGATGACAACCAGGACAACAGGTATAATGACGCAGTAGGATGACAGTCAGGACAACAGGTATGATGACGCAGTAGGATGACACATCGAGACAACAGGTATAATGACGCAGTATGATGACTGCCAGGACAACAGGTATAATGACGCAGTAGGATGACAACCAGGACGACAGGTATAATGACGCAGTAAGATGACAGCCAGGACAATAGATATAATGACAAGTAGGATGACACATCGAGACAACAGGTATAATGACGCAGTATGATGACAGCCAGGACAACAGGTATAATGACGCAGTAGGATGACACATCGAGACAACAGGTATAATGACGCAGTGTGATGACCGCCAGGACGACAGGTATAATGACGCAGTAAGATGACAACCAGGACGACAGGTTTAATGACGCAGTAGGATGACACATCAGGACAACAGGTATAATGATGCAGTAACTTGACACATCAGGACAACAGGTACAATGACGCAGTAGGATGACACATCAAGACAACAGGTAAAATGACGCAGTAGGATGACACATCAGGACAACAGGTATAATGACGTAGTAAGATGACAACCAGGACGACAGGTATAATGACGCAGTAGGATGACACATCAGGACAACAGGTATAATGACGCAGTAAGATGACAGCCAGGACGACAGGTATAATTACGCAGTAGGATGACACATCGAGACAACAGGTATAATGACGCAGTATGATGACAGTCAGGACAACAGGTATGATGACGCAGTAAGATGACAGCCAGGACAACACGTATAATGACGCAGTAGGATGACACATCGGGATAACAGGTATAATGACGCAGTAGGATGACACATCGGGACAACAGGTATAATGACGCAGTAAGATGACAACCAGGACAACAGGTATAATGACGCAGTCGGATGACACATCGAAACAACAGGTATAATGACGCAGTATGATGACAGCCAGGACAACAGATATAATGACAAGTAGGATGACACATCGAGACAACAGGTATAATGACGCAGTAGGATGACACATCGAGACAACAGGTATAATGACGCAGTAGGATGACACATCAAGACAACAGGTATAATGACGCAGTATGATGACAGCCAGGACAACAGATATAATGACGCAGTAGGGTGACACATCAGGACAACAAGTA
The DNA here is from genome assembly GCF_022749685.1 of Semicossyphus pulcher. Taxonomy (NCBI): domain Eukaryota; kingdom Metazoa; phylum Chordata; class Actinopteri; order Labriformes; family Labridae; genus Semicossyphus; species Semicossyphus pulcher. Next base: position 19,576,533 of record NW_027211637.1, read on the forward strand.
TAATGACGCAGGAAGATGACAGCCAGGACAACAGGGATAATGACGCAGTAAGATGACAACCAGGACAACAGGTATAATGACGCAGTAGGATGACACATCAGGACAACAGGTATAATGATACAGTAGGATGACACATTAGGACAAACGGTATAATGACACAGTAGGATGACACCTCAGGACAACAGATATAATGACCAAGTAAGACGACACATCAGGATGACAGGTATAATGACGCAGTAAGACAACACAGCAGGACAACAGGTATAATGATACAGTAGGATGACAAATTAGGACAAACGGTATAATGACACAGTAGGATGACACCTCAGGACAACAGGTATAATGACACAGTAGGACGACACATCAGGATGACAGGTATAATGACCAGTAAGATGACACAACAGGACAACAGGGCTAATGACGCAGTAAGACAACGCAGCAGGACAACCGGTATAATGACACAGTAGTACGACACATCAGGATGACAGGTACAATGACCAGTAAGATGACACAACAGGATAACAGGTAGAATGACGCAGTAACACGACACATCAGGATGACACGTTTAATGACGCAGTAAGACAACACAGCAGGACAACAGGTATAATGACACAGTAAGATAACACAGCAGGACAACAGGTATAATGACACAGTAGGATTACAAATAAGGACAACAGGTATAATGACACAATGAGATGACAAATCAGGTCAACAGGTATAATGACACAGTAGAATGACACATCAGGACAACAGGTAAAATGACGCAGTAACACGACACATCAGGATGACAGGTATAATGACGCAGTTAGACAACACAGCAGGACAACAGGTATAATGACACAGTAAGATAACACAGCAGGACAACCGGTATAACGACGCAGTAACACAACAAATCAGGATGACACGTATAATGACGCAGTAAGACGACACAGCAGGACAACAGGTAGAATGACGCAGTAACACAACAAATCAGGATGACACGTATAATGACGCAGTAAGACGACACAGCAGGACAACAGGTATAATGACACAGTAAGATAACACAGCAGGACAACAGGTATAATGACACAGTCGGACGACACATCAGGATGACCGGTATAATGAAACAACAGGACAACAGGGCTAATGACCCAATAAGATGACACATCAGGATGACAGGTATAATGACACAGTGAGATGACACATCAGGACAACAGGTATAATGACGCAGTATGATGACACATCAGGACAACAGGTATAATGACACAGTAGGACGACACATCAGGATGACAGGTATAATGACCAGTAAGATGACACAACAGGACAACAGGGCTAATGACGCAGTAAGACAACGCAGCAGGACAACCGGTATAATGACACAGTAGTACGACACATCAGGATGACAGGTACAATGACCAGTAAGATGACACAACAGGACAACAGGGCTAATGACGCAGTAAGACAACGCAGCAGGACAACCGGTATAAATACGCAGTAAGACAACACCTAAGGACAACAGGGCTAATGACCAAGTAAAACGACACATCAGGATCACAGGTATAATGACGCAGTAAGACAATGCAGCAGGACAACCGGTATAATGACACAGTAGGACGACACATCAGGATGACAGGTATAATGACCAGTAAGATGACACAACAGGACAACAGGTAGAATGACGCAGTAAAACGACACATCAGGATGACACGTATAATGATGCATTAAGACAACACAGCAGGACAACAGGTATAATGACACAGTAGGATGACACTTCAGGACAAAAGGTATAATGATACAGTAGGGTGACACAATAGGACAGCAGGTACAATGACACAGTCGGACGACACATCAGGATGACCGGTATAATGAAACAACAGGACAACAGGGCTAATGACCCAGTAAGATGACACATCAGGATGACAGGTATAATGACACAGTGAGATGACACATCAGGACAACAGGTATAATGACACACTAGGATGACACTTCAGGATGACCGGTATAATGACGCAGTAAGACAACGCAGAAAGACAACCGGTATAATGACACAGTAGGACGACACATCAGGATGACAGGTATAATGACCAGTAAGATGACACAACAGGACAACAGGGCTAATGACGCAATAAGATGACACATCAGGATGACCGGTATAATGACACAGTAGGACGACACATCAGGATGACCGGTATAATGACGCAGGAAGACAACATGTCAGGACAACAGGTATAATGACACAATGAGATGACAAATCAGGACAACAGTTATAATGACGCAGTATGATGACACATCAGGACAACAGTTATAATGACGCAGGATGATGACACATCAGGACAACAGATATAATGACACAGTAGGATGATAAATCAGGACAACAGGTATAATGACACAGTAGAATGACACATCAGGACAACAGGTAGAATGACACAATGAGATGACAAATCAGGTCAACAGGGCAAATGACCCAGTAAGACAACACATCTGGATGACAGGTATAATGGTACAGTAGGGCGACATATCAGGACAACAGGTATAATGACGCAGTAGGATGACACATCAGGAGAAAAGGTATAATGACACAATAGGATGACACTTCAAGACAAAAGGTATAATCACCGGCATGATGAAACATCAGGACAACAGGTATAATGACACAGTAGGATGACAAATCAGGACAACAGGTATAATGACACAGAAAGACGACACATCAGGACAACCGGTATAATGACACAGTAGGACGACACATCAGGATGACAGGTATAATGACCAGTAAGATGACACAACAGGACAACAGGGTTAATGACACAGTAGGATGACATATCAGGACAAACGGTATAATGACACAGTAGGATGACACCTGAGGACAACAGGTATAATGACGCAGTAAGACAACCCAGCAGGACAAACGGTATAATGACACAGTAGGACGACACATCAGGACGACAGGTATAATGACCAGTAAGATGACACAACAGGACAACAGGGTTAATGACACAGTAGGATGACACATCGAGACAACAGGTATAATGATGCAGTAACTTCACACATCAGGACAACAGGGATAATGACGCAGTAGGATGACACATCGGGACAACAGGTATAATGACGCAGTAGGATGACACATCAGGACAACAGGTATAATGACGCAATTAGTTGACACATCAGGACAACAGGTATAATGACGCAGTAAGATGACAACCAGGACGACAGGTATAATGACGAAGTAGGATGACACATCGGGACAACAGGTATAATGATGCAGTAGGTTGACACATCAGGACAACAGGTACAATGACGCAGTAATTTGACAAATCAGGACAACAGGTATAATGACGCAGTAAGATGACAGCCAGGACGACAGGTATAATGACACAGTAGGATGACACATCAGGACGACAGGTATAATGACGCAGTAGGATGACACATCAGGACAACAGGTAAAATGACGCAGTAAGATGACAGCCAGGACAACAGGTATAATGATGCAGTAGGATGACACATCGGGACAACAGGTTTAATGACGCAGTAAGATGACAGCCAGGACAACAGGGATAATGACGCAGTAAGATGACAACCAGGACAACAGGTATAATGACGCAGTAGGATGACACATCGGGACGACAGGTATAATGACGCAGTAGAATGACACATCAAGACAACAGGTAAAATGACACAGTAAGATGACAGCCAGGACAACAGGTATAATGACGCAGTAGGATGACACATCGGGACAACAGGTTTAATGACGCAGTAAGATGACAGCCAGGACAACAGGTATAATGACGCAGTATGATGACAGTCAGGACAACAGGTATGATGACGCAGTAGGATGACACATCGAGACAACAGGTATAATGACGCAGTATGATGACTGCCAGGACAACAGGTATAATGACGCAGTAGGATGACAACCAGGACGACAGGTATAATGACGCAGTAAGATGACAGCCAGGACAACAGGTATAATGACGCAGTAGGATGACACATCGGGACAACAGGTATAATGACGCAGTATGATGACAGCCAGGACAATAGATATAATGACAAGTAGGATGACACATCGAGACAACAGGTATAATGACGCAGTATGATGACAGCCAGGACAACAGGTATAATGACGCAGTAGGATGACACATCGAGACAACAGGTGTAATGACGCAGTGTGATGACCGCCAGGACGACAGGTATAATGACGCAGTAAGATGACAACCAGGACGACAGGTTTAATGACGCAGTAGGATGACACATCAGGAGAACAGGTATAATGATGCAGTAACTTGACACATCAGGACAACAGGTACAATGACGCAGTAGGATGACACATCAGGACAACAGGTAAAATGACGCAGTAAGATGACAGCCAGGACAACAGGTATAATGACGCAGTAGGATGACACATCAGGACGACAGGTATAATGACGCAGTAGGATGACACATCAGGACAACAGGTAAAATGACGCAGTAAGATGACAGCCAGGACAACAGGTATAATGATGCAGTAGGATGACACATCGGGACAACAGGTTTAATGACGCAGTAAGATGACAGCCAGGACAACAGGTATAATGACGCAGTATGATGACAGTCAGGACAACAGATATAATGACGCAGTAGGATGACACATCGAGACAACAGGTAAAATGACGCAGTAAGATGACAACCAGGACAACAGGTATAATGAAGCAGTAGGATGACACATCGGGACAACAGGTATAATGACGCAGTAAGATGACAGCCATTAAGACAGGTATAATGACGCAGTAGGATGACACATCGAGACAACAGGTATAATGACGCAGTATGATGACAGTCAGGACAACAGGTATGATGACGCAGTATGTTGACACATCAGGACAACAGGTATAATGACGCAGTATGATGACTGCCAGGACAACAGGTATAATGACGCAGTATGATGACAGTCAGGACAACAGGTATGATGACGCAGTAGGATGACACATCGAGACAACAGGTATAATGACGCAGTATGATGACTGCCAGGACAACAGGTTTAATGACGCAGTAGGATGACAACCAGGACGACAGGTATAATGACGCAGTAAGATGACAGCCAGGACAACAGGTATAATGACGCAGTAGGATGACACATCGGGACAACAGGTATAATGACGCAGTATGATGACAGCCAGGACAATAGATATAATGACAAGTAGGATGACACATCGAGACAACAGGTATAATGACGCAGTATGATGACAGCCAGGACAACAGGTATAATGACGCAGTAGGATGACACATCGAGACAACAGGTATAATGACGCAGTGTGATGACCGCCAGGACGACAGGTATAATGACGCAGTAAGATGACAACCAGGACGACAGGTTTAATGACGCAGTAGGATGACACATCAGGACAATAGGTATAATGATGCAGTAACTTGACACATCAGGACAACAGGTACAATGACGCAGTAGGATGACACATCAGGACAACAGGTATAATGACGCAGTAAGATGACAGCCAGGACGACAGGTATAATGACGCAGTAGGATGACACATCGAGACAACAGGTATAATGACGCAGTGTGATGACCGCCAGGACGACAGGTATAATGACGCAGTAAGATGACAACCAGGACGACAGGTTTAATGACGCAGTAGGATGACACATCAGGACAACAGGTATAATGATGCAGTAACATGACACATCAGGACAACAGGTACAATGACGCAGTACGACAACGCAGTAGGACAACCGCTATAATGACACAGTTGGACGACACATCTGGATGACAGGTATAATGACGCAGTAAGACAACGCAGCAGGACAACAGGGCTAATGAACCAGTAAGACGACACGTCAGGATGAACGGTATAATGACACAGTGAGACAACACAGCAGGACCACAGGTATAATGACCAGTAAGATGACACAACAGGACAACAGGGCTAATGAACCAGTAAGACGACACATCAGGATGACCGGTATAATGACACAGTAGGACGACACATCAGGATGACGGGTATAATGACGCAGTAAGACAACACAGAAGGACAACAGATATAATGACAGAGTCGGATGACAAATCAGGACAACAGGTATAATGACCAGTAAGTTGACACATCAGGACTACAGGTATAATGACGCAGTAAGACAACACAGCTGGACAACAGGTATAATGACACAGTAGGATGACATATCAAGACAACAGGTATAATGACACAGTAGAATGACACATCAGGACAACAGGTAGAATGACGCAGTAACACGTCACATCAGGATGACACGTATAATGCCGCAGTAAGAAAACACAGCAGGACAACAGGTATAATGACACAGTAAGATGACACAACAGGACAACAGGGCTAATGACACAGTAGGACGACATATCAGGACAACAGTTATAATGACGCAGTATGATGACACAGCAGGATAACAGGTATAATGACACAATGAGATGACAAACCATGACAACAGGGCAAATGACCCAGTAAGACGACACATCTGGATGACAGGGATAACGTCACAATAGGACGACATATCAGGACAACGGGAATAATGGCGCAGTAGGATGACACATCAGGAGAACAGGTAGAATGACGCAGTAACACGACACATCAGGATGAATGGTATAATGACGTAATAAGACAACAAAGCAGGACAACAGGTATAATGACACAGTAGGAAGACACATCAGGAGAACAGGTACAATGACGCAGTAAGACAACACATCAGGATGACAGATATAATGACGCAGTAAGACATCACAGCAGGACAACAGGTATAATGATACAGTAGGATGACAAATCAGGACAACAGTTATAATGACGCAGTTTGATGACACATCAGGACACCAGATATAATGACACAGTAGGATGACAAATCAGGACAACAGGTATAATGACCAGTAAGATGACACATCAGGACAACAGGTATAATGACGCAGTAAGACGACACATCAGGATGACAGGTATAATGACACAGTAAGACAACACATCAGGACAACAGGTATAATGACACAGTAGGATGACACATCAAGATAACAGGTATGATGACACAGTAGAATGACACATCAGGACAAAAGGAAGAATGACACAATGAGATGACAGCCATTAAGACAGGTATAATGACGCAGTAGGATGACACATCGAGACAACAGGTATAATGACGCAGTATGATGACAGTCAGGACAACAGGTATGATGACGCAGTAAGTTGACACATCAGGACAACAGGTATAATGACGCAGTGTGATGACCGCCAGGACGACAGGTTTAATGACGCAGTAGCATGACACATCAGGACAACAGGTATAATGACGCAGTAGGATGACACATCAGGACAACAGGTATAATGACGCAGTAAGATGACAACCAGGACGACAGGTATAATGACGCAGTAGGATGACACATCAGGACAACAGGTATAATGACGCAGTAAGATGACAGCCAGGACGACAGGTATAATGACGCAGTAGGATGACACATCGAGACAACAGGTATAATGACGCAGTAGGATGACACATCGAGACAACAGGTATAATGACGCAGTAAGATGACAGCTAGGACGACAGGTATAATGACGCAGTAGGATGACACATCAGGACAACAGGTATAATGACGCAGTAAGATGACAGCCAGGACAACACGTATAATGACGCAGTAAGACAACACAGCAGGACAACAGGTATAATGACACAGTAACATAACACTGCAAGACAACAGGGATAATGACACAGTAGGATGACAGCCATTAAGACAGGTATAATGACGCAGTAGGATGACACATCGAGACAACAGGTATAATGACGCAGTAGGATGACACATCGAGACAACAGGTATAATGACGCAGTATGATGACAGTCAGGACAACAGGTATAATGACGCAGTAGGATGACACATCAGGACAACAGGTATAATGACGCAGTAGGATGACACATCAGGACAACAGGTATAATGACGCAGTAAGATGACACATCGAGACAACAGGTATAATGACGCAGTAGGATGACACATCGAGACAACAGGTATAATGACACAGTATGATGACAGCCAGGACAACAGGTATAATGACGCAGTAAGATGACAGCCATTAAGACAGGTATAATGACGCAGTAGGATGACACATCGAGACAACAGGTATAATGACGCAGTATGATGACAGTCAGGACAACAGGTATGATGACGCAGTAAGTTGACACATCAGGACAACAGGTATAATGACGCAGTGTGATGACCGCCAGGACGACAGGTATAATGACGCAGTAAGATGACAACCAGGACGACAGGTTCAATGACGCAGTAGCATGACACATCAGGACAACAGGTATAATGATGCAGTAACTTGACACATCAGGACAACAGGTACAATGACGCAGTAAGATGACAGCCAGGACAACAGGTATAATGATGCAGTAGGATGACACATCAGGACGACAGGTATAATGACGCAGTAAGATGACAGCCAGGATGACAGTTATAATGACGCAGAAGGATGACACATCAAGACAACAGGCATAATGACGCAGTAGGATGACAGCCAGGACGACAGGTTTAATGACGCAGTAGGATGACACATCAGGACAACAGGTATAATGATGCAGTAACTTGACACATCAGGACAACAGGTATAATGACGCAGTAAGATGACAGCCAGGACAACAGATATAATGACAAGTAGGATGACACATCGAGACAACAGGTACAATGACGCAGTATGATGACAGCCAGGACAACAGGTATAATGACGCAGTAGGATGACACATCGAGACAACAGGTATAATGACGCAGTGGGATGACACATCAGGACGACAGGTATAATGACGCAGTAAGATGACAGCCAGGACGACAGGTATAATGACGCAGTAGGATGACACATCGAGACAAGAGGTATAATGACGCAGTAGGATGACACATCGAGACAACAGGTACAATGACGCAGTTAGACAACACATCAGGATGACAGATATAATGACGCAGTAAGACATCACAGAAGGACAACAGGTATAATGATACAGTAGGATGACAAATCAGGACAACAGTTATAATGACGCAGTTTGATGACACATCAGGACACCAGATATAATGACACAGTAGGATGACAAATCAGGACAACAGGTATAATGACCAGTAAGATGACACATCAGGACAACAGGTATAATGACCAGTAAGATGACACATCAGGATGACAGGTATAATGACACAGTAAGACAACACATCAGGACAACAGGTATAATGACACAGTAGGATGACACATCAAGATAACAGGTATGATGACACAGTAGAATGACACATCAGGACAAAAGGTAGAATGACACAATGAGATGACAGCCATTAATACAGGTATAATGACGCAGTAGGATGACACATCGAGACAACAGGTATAATGACGCAGTATGATGACAGTCAGGACAACAGGTATGATGACGCAGTAAGTTGACACATCAGGACAACAGGTATAATGACGCAGTGTGATGACCGCCAGGACGACAGGTATGATGACGCAGTAAGATGACAACCAGGACGACAGGTTTAATGACGCAGTAGCATGACACATCAGGACAACAGGTATAATGACGCAGTAGGATGACACATCAGGACAACAGGTATAATGACGCAGTAAGATGACAACCAGGACGACAGGTATAATGACGCAGTAGGATGACACATCAGGACAACAGGTATAATGACGCAGTAAGATGACAGCCAGGACGACAGGTATAATGACGCAGTAGGATGACACATCGAGACAACAGGTATAATGACGCAGTAGGATGACACATCGAGACAACAGGTATAATGACGCAGTAAGATGACAGCTAGGACGACAGGTATAATGACGCAGTAGGATGACACATCAGGACAACAGGTATAATGACGCAGTAAGATGACAGCCAGGACAACACGTATAATGACGCAGTAAGACAACACAGCAGGACAACAGGTATAATGACACAGTAACATAACACTGCAAGACAACAGGGATAATGACACAGTAGGATGACAGCCATTAAGACAGGTATAATGACGCAGTAGGATGACACATCGAGACAACAGATATAATGACGCAGTATGATGACAGTCAGGACAACAGGTATAATGACGCAGTAGGATGACACATCAGGACAACAGGTATAATGACGCAGTAGGATGACACATCAGGACAACAGGTATAATGACGCAGTAAGATGACACATCGAGACAACAGGTATAATGACGCAGTAGGATGACACATCGAGACAACAGGTATAATGACACAGTATGATGACAGCCAGGACAACAGGTATAATGACGCAGTAAGATGACAGCCATTAAGACAGGTATAATGACGCAGTAGGATGACACATCGAGACAACAGGTATAATGACGCAGTATGATGACAGTCAGGACAACAGGTATGATGACGCAGTAAGTTGACACATCAGGACAACAGGTATAATGACGCAGTGTGATGACCGCCAGGACGACAGGTATAATGACGCAATAAGATGACAACCAGGACGACAGGTTTAATGACGCAGTAGCATGACACATCAGGACAACAGGTATAATGATGCAGTAACTTGACACATCAGGACAACAGGTACAATGACGCAGTAAGATGACAGCCAGGACAACAGGTATAATGATGCAGTAGGATGACACATCAGGACGACAGGTATAATGACGCAGTAAGATGACAGCCAGGATGACAGTTATAATGACGCAGAAGGATGACACATCGAGACAACAGGCATAATGACGCAGTAGGATGACAGCCAGGATGACAGGTTTAATGACGCAGTAGGATGACACATCAGGACAACAGGTATAATGATGCAGTAACTTGACACATCAGGACAACAGGTAAAATGACGCAGTAAGATGACAGCCAGGACAACAGATATAATGACAAGTAGGATGACACATCGAGACAACAGGTACAATGACGCAGTATGATGACAGTCAGGACAACAGGTATAATGACGCAGTAAGATGACAGCTATTAAAACAGGTATAATGACGCAGTAGGATGACACATCGAGACAACAGGTATAATGACGCAGTATGATGACAGTCAGGACAACAGGTATGATGACGCAGTAAGTTGACACATCAGGACAACAGGTATAATGACGCAGTGTGATGACCGCCAGGACGACAGGTATAATGACGCAGTAAGATGACAACCAGGACGACAGGTTCAATGACGCAGTAGCATGACACATCAGGACAACAGGTATAATGATGCAGTAACTTGACACATCAGGACAACAGGTACAATGACGCAGTAAGATGACAGCCAGGACAACAGGTATAATGATGCAGTAGGATGACACATCAGGACGACAGGTATAATGACGCAGTAAGATGACAGCCAGGATGACAGTTATAATGACGCAGAAGGATGACACATCGAGACAACAGGCATAATGACGCAGTAGGATGACAGCCAGGACGACAGGTTTAATGACGCAGTAGGATGACACATCAGGACAACAGGTATAATGATGCAGTAACTTGACACATCAGGACAACAGGTATAATGACGCAGTAAGATGACAGCCAGGACAACAGATATAATGACAAGTAGGATGACACATCGAGACAACAGGTACAATGACGCAGTATGATGACAGCCAGGACAACAGGTATAATGACGCAGTAGGATGACACATCGAGACAACAGGTATAATGACGCAGTAGGATGACACATCAGGACGACAGGTATAATGACGCAGTAAGATGACAGCCAGGACGACAGGTATAATGACGCAGTAGGATGACACATCGAGACAAGAGGTATAATGACGCAGTAGGATGACACATCGAGACAACAGGTACAATGACGCAGTAAGACAACACATCAGGATGACAGATATAATGACGCAGTAAGACATCACAGCAGGACAACAGGTATAATGATACAGTAGGATGACAAATCAGGACAACAGTTATAATGACGCAGTTTGATGACACATCAGGACACCAGATATAATGACACAGTAGGATGACAAATCAGGACAACAGGTATAATGACCAGTAAGATGACACATCAGGACAACAGGTATAATGACGCAGTAAGACGACACATCAGGATGACAGGTATAATGACACAGTAAGACAACACATCAGGACAACAGGTATAATGACACAGTAGGATGACACATCAAGATAACAGGTATGATGACACAGTAGAATGACACATCAGGACAAAAGGTAGAATGACACAATGAGATGACAGCCATTAATACAGGTATAATGACGCAGTAGGATGACACATCGAGACAACAGGTATAATGACGCAGTATGATGACAGTCAGGACAACAGGTATGATGACGCAGTAAGTTGACACATCAGGACAACAGGTATAATGACGCAGTGTGATGACCGCCAGGACGACAGGTATGATGACGCAGTAAGATGACAACCAGGACGACAGGTTTAATGACGCAGTAGCATGACACATCAGGACAACAGGTATAATGACGCAGTAGGATGACACATCAGGACAACAGGTATAATGACGCAGTAAGATGACAACCAGGACGACAGGTATAATGACGCAGTAGGATGACACATCAAGACAACAGGTATAATGACGCAGTAAGATGACAGCCAGGACGACAGGTATAATGACGCAGTAGGATGACACATCGAGACAACAGGTATAATGACGCAGTAGGATGACACATCGAGACAACAGGTATAATGACGCAGTAAGATGACAGCTAGGACGACAGGTATAATGACGCAGTAGGATGACACATCAGGACAACAGGTATAATGACGCAGTAAGATGACAGCCAGGACAACACGTATAATGACGCAGTAAGACAACACAGCAGGACAACAGGTATAATGACACAGTAACATAACACTGCAAGACAACAGGGATAATGACACAGTAGGATGACAGCCATTAAGACAGGTATAATGACGCAGTAGGATGACACATCGAGACAACAGGTATAATGACGCAGTATGATGACAGTCAGGACAACAGGTATAATGACGCAGTAGGATGACACATCAGGACAACAGGTATAATGACGCAGTAGGATGACACATCAGGACAACAGGTATAATGACGCAGTAAGATGACACATCGAGACAACAGGTATAATGACGCAGTAGGATGACACATCGAGACAACAGGTATAATGACACAGTATGATGACAGCCAGGACAACAGGTATAATGACGCAGTAAGATGACAGCCATTAAGACAGGTATAATGACGCAGTAGGATGACACATCGAGACAACAGGTATAATGACGCAGTATGATGACAGTCAGGACAACAGGTATGATGACGCAGTAAGTTGACACATCAGGACAACAGGTATAATGACGCAGTGTGATGACCGCCAGGACGACAGGTATAATGACGCAGTAAGATGACAACCAGGACGACAGGTTTAATGACGCAGTAGCATGACACATCAGGACAACAGGTATAATGATGCAGTAACTTGACACATCAGGACAACAGGTACAATGACGCAGTAAGATGACAGCCAGGACAACAGGTATAATGATGCAGTAGGATGACACATCAGGACGACAGGTATAATGACGCAGTAAGATGACAGCCAGGATGACAGTTATAATGACGCAGAAGGATGACACATCGAGACAACAGGCATAATGACGCAGTAGGATGACAGCCAGGATGACAGGTTTAATGACGCAGTAGGATGACACATCAGGACAACAGGTATAATGATGCAGTAACTTGACACATCAGGACAACAGGTATAATGACGCAGTAAGATGACAGCCAGGACAACAGATATAATGACAAGTAGGATGACACATCGAGACAACAGGTACAATGACGCAGTATGATGACAGCCAGGACAACATGTATAATGACGCAGTAGGATGACACATCGAGACAACAGGTATAATGACGCAGTAGGATGACACATCAGGACGACAGGTATAATGACGCAGTAAGATGACAGCCAGGACGACAGGTATAATGACGCAGTAGGATGACACATCGAGACAAGAGGTATAATGACGCAGTAGGATGACACATCGAGACAACAGGTATAATGACGCAGTATGATGACACATCAGGACAACAGGTATAATGACGCAGTAAGATGACAGCCAGGACAACAGGTATAATGACGCAGTAGGATGACACATCAGGACGACAGGTATAATGACGCAGTAGAATGACACATCAGGACAACAGGTAAAATGACGCAGTAAGATGACAGCCAGGACAACAGGTATAATGACGCAGTAGGATGACACATCGGGACAACAGGTTTAATGACGCAGTAAGATGACAGCCAGGACAACAGGTATAATGACGCAGTATGATGACAGTCAGGACAACAGGCATAATGACGCAGTAGGATGACAGATCAGGACAACAGGTATAATGACGCAGTAAGTTGACATATCAGGACAACAGGTATAATGACGCAGTAAGATGACAAACGGGACAACAGGGATAATGACGCAGTAAGATGACAACCAGGACGACAGGTATAATGACGCAGTAGGATGACACATCGGGACAACAGGTATAATGACGCAGAAAGATGACAGCCAGGACAACAGGTATAATGACGCAGTAGGATGACACATCAGGACAACAGGTATAATGACGCAGTAAGATGACAGCCAGGACGACAGGTATAATGACGCAATAAGATGACAACCAGGACGACAGGGATAATGACGCAGTAGGATGACACATCGGGATAACAGGTATAATGACGCAGTATGATGACAGCCAGGACAACAGGTATAATGACACAGTAGGATGACACATCAGGACGACAGGTATAATGACGCAGTAGAATGACACATCGAGACAACAGGTAAAATGACGCAGTAAGGTGACAGCCAGGACAACAGGTATAATGACGCAGTCAGACAACACCTAAGGACAACAGGGCTAATGACCAAGTAAGACGACACATCAGGATGACAGGTATAATGACGCAGTAAGACAACGCAGCAGGACAACCGGTATAATGACACAGTAGGACGACACATCAGGATGACAGGTATAATGACCAGTAAGATGACACAACAGGACAACAGGGGTAATGACGCAGTAAGACGACACATCAGGATGACCGGTATAATGACACAGTAGGACGACACATCAGGATGACCGGTATAATGGCGCAGTAAGACAACACATCAGGACAACAGGTATAATGACACAATGAGATGACAAATCAGGACAACAGGTATAATGACGCAGTATGATGACACATCAGGACAACAGATATAATGACATAGTAGGATGACAAATCAGGACAGCAGGTATAATGACACAGTAGAATGAGACATCAGGACAACAGGTATAATGACACAATGAGATGACAAATTTGGACAACAGGGCTAATGACGCAGTAAGACGACACATCAGGATGAGTGGTATAATGACGTAATAAGACAACACAGCAGGACACCAGGTATAATGACACAGTAGGAAGACACATCAGGATGACATGGCTAATGACACAGTAAGACGACACAACGAGATGACAGGTATAATGACACAGTAGGACGACACATCATGACAACAGGTATAATGACGCAGTAAAATGACACATCAGGATGACCGGTATAATGACACAGTAGGACGACACATCAGGATGACCGGTATAATGGCGCAGTAAGACAACACATCAGGACAACAGGTATAATGACACAGTATGATGACACATCAGGACAACAGATATAATGACACAGTAAGATGACAGCCAGGACAACACGTATAATGACGTAGTAAGACAACAAATCAGGATGACACGTATAATGACGCAGTAAGACGACACAGCAGGACAACAGGTAGAATGACGCAGTAACACAACAAATCAGGATGACACGTATAATGACGCAGTAAGACGACACAGCAGGACAACAAGTATAATGACACAGTAAGATAACACAGCAGGACAACAGGTATAATGACACAGTCGGACGACACATCAGGATGACCGGTATAATGAAACAACAGGACAACAGGGCTAATGACCCAGTAAGATGACACATCAGGATGACAGGTATAATGACACAGTGAGATGACACATCAGGACAACAGGTATAATGACGCAGTAGGATGACACATCAGGACAACAGGTATAATGACACAGTAGGACGACACATCAGGATGACAGGTATAATGACCAGTAAGATGACACAAAAGGACAACAGGGCTAATGACGCAGTAAGACAACGCAGCAGGACAACCGGTATAATGACACAGTAGTACGACACATCAGGATGACAGGTACAATGACCAGTAAGATGACACAACAGGACAACAGGGCTAATGACGCAGTAAGACAACGCAGCAGGACAACCGGTATAAATACGCAGTAAGACAACACCTAAGGACAACAGGGCTAATGACCAAGTAAAACGACACATCAGGATCACAGGTATAATGACGCAGTAAGACAATGCAGCAGGACAACCGGTATAATGACACAGTAGGACGACACATCAGGATGACAGGTATAATGACCAGTAAGATGACACAACAGGACAACAGGTAGAATGACGCAGTAAAACGACACATCAGGATGACACGTATAATGATGCATTAAGACAACACAGCAGGACAACAGGTATAATGACACAGTAGGATGACACTTCAGGACAAAAGGTATAATGATACAGTAGGGTGACACAATAGGACAGCAGGTACAATGACACAGTCGGACGACACATCAGGATGACCGGTATAATGAAACAACAGGACAACAGGGCTAATGACCCAGTAAGATGACACATCAGGATGACAGGTATAATGACGCAGTAAGATGACAACCAGGACGACAGGTTTAATGACGCAGTAGGATGACACATCAGGACAACAGGTATAATGATGCAGTAACTTGACACATCAGGACAACAGGTACAATGACGCAGTAGGATGACACATCAAGACAACAGGTAAAATGACGCAGTAAGATGACAACCAGGACGACAGGTATAATGACGCAGTAGGATGACACATCAGGACAACAGGTATAATGACGCAGTAAGATGACAGCCAGGACGACAGGTATAATGACGCAGTAAGATGACAGCCAGGACAACAGGGATAATGACGCAGTAAGATGACAACCAGGACAACAGGTATAATGACGCAGTAGGATGACACATCAGGACAACAGGTATAATGACGCAATGAGTTGACACATCAGGACAACAGGTATAATGCCGCAGTAAGATGACAGCCAGGACAACAGGTATAATGATGCAGTAGGATGACACATCGGGACAACAGGTTTAATGACGCAGTAAGATGACAGCCAGGACAAGAGGTATAATGACGCAGTAAGATGACAGCCAGGACAACAGGTATAATGACAAGTAGGATGACACATCGAGACAACAGGTATAATGACGCAGTATGATGACAGCCAGGACAACAGGTATAATGACGCAGTATGATGACAGTCAGGACAACAGGTATTATGACGCAGTAGGATGACACATCAGGACAACAGGTATAATGACGCAGTAGGATGACACATCAGGACAACAGGTATAATGACACAGTAAGATGACACATCGAGACAACAGGTATAATGACGCAGTAGGATGACACATCGAGACAACAGGTATAATGACGCAGTATGATGACAGCCAGGACAACAGGTATAATGACGCAGTAAGATGACAACCAGGACGACAGGTGTAATGACGAAGTAGGATGACACATCGGGACAACAGGTATAATGATGCAGTAGGTTGACACATCAGGACAACAGGTACAATGACGCAGTAATTTGACAAATCAGGACAACAGGTATAATGACGCAGTAAGATGACAACCAGGACGACAGGTATAATGACGAAGTAGGATGACACATCGGGACAACAGGTATAATGATGCAGTAGGTTGACACATCAGGACAACAGGTACAATGACGCAGTAATTTGACAAATCAGGACAACAGGTATATTGACGCAGTAAGATGACACATCGAGACAACAGGTATAATGACGCAGTATGATGACTGCCAGGACAACAGGTATAATGACGCAGTAGGATGACAACCAGGACGACAGGTACAATGACCAGTAAGATGACACAACAGGACAACAGGGCTAATGACGCAGTAAGATGACAGCCAGGACAACAGATATAATGACAAGTAGGATGACACATCGAGACAACAGGTATAATGACGCAATAGGATGACACATCGAAACAACAGGTATAATGACGCAGTATGATGACAGCCAGGACAACAGATATAATGACAAGTAGGATGACACATCGAGACAACAGGTATAATGACGCAGTAGGATGACACATCGAGACAACAGGTATAATGACGCAGTAGGATGACAGTCAGGACAACAGGTATGATGACGCAGTAGGATGACACATCAGGACAACAGGTATGATGACGCAGTATGATGACTGCCAGGACAACAGGTATAATGACGCAGTAGGATGACAACCAGGACGACAGGTATAATGACGCAGTAAGATGACAGCCAGGACAATAGATATAATGACAAGTAGGATGACACATCGAGACAACAGGTATAATGACGCAGTAGGATGACACATCGAAACAACAGGTATAATGACGCAGTATGATGACAGCCAGGACAACAGATATAATGACAAGTAGGATGACACATCGAGACAACAGGTATAATGACGCAGTAGGATGACACATCGAGACAACAGGTATAATGACGCAGTAGGATGACACATCAAGACAACAGGTATAATGACGCAGTATGATGACAGCCAGGACAACAGATATAATGACGCAGTAGGGTGACACATCAGGACAACAAGTATAATGACGCAGTAAGATGACAGCCAGGACAACAGGGATAATGACGCAGTAAGATGACAACCAGGACAACAGGTATAATGACGCAGTAGGATGACACATCAGGACAACAGGTATAATGATACAGTAGGATGACACATTAGGACAAACGGTATAATGACACAGTAGGATGACACCTCAGGACAACAGATATAATGACCAAGTGAGACGACACATCAGGATGACAGGTATAATGACGCAGTAAGACAACACAGCAGGACAACAGGTATAATGACACAGTCGGACGACACATCAGGATGACCGGTATAATGAAACAACAGGACAACAGGGCTAATGACCCAGTAAGATGACACATCAGGATGACAGGTATAATGACACAGTGAGATGACACATCAGGACAACAGGTATAATGACGCAGTAGGATGACACATCAGGACAACAGGTATAATGACCAGTAAGATGACACAACAGGACAACAGGGCTAATGACGCAGTAAGACAACGCAGCAGGACAACCGGTATAATGACACAGTAGTACGACACATCAGGATGACAGGTACAATGACCAGTAAGATGACACAACAGGACAACAGGGCTAATGACGCAGTAAGACAACGCAGCAGGACAACCGGTATAAATACGCAGTAAGACAACACCTAAGGACAACAGGGCTAATGACCAAGTAAAACGACACATCAGGATCACAGGTATAATGACGCAGTAAGACAATGCAGCAGGACAACCGGTATAATGACACAGTAGGACGACACATCAGGATGACAGGTATAATGACCAGTAAGATGACACAACAGGACAACAGGTAGAATGACGCAGTAAAACGACACATCAGGATGACACGTATAATGATGCATTAAGACAACACAGCAGGACAACAGGTATAATGACACAGTAGGATGACACTTCAGGACAAAAGGTATAATGATACAGTAGGGTGACACAATAGGACAGCAGGTACAATGACACAGTCGGACGACACATCAGGATGACCGGTATAATGAAACAACAGGACAACAGGGCTAATGACCCAGTAAGATGACACATCAGGATGACAGGTATAATGACGCAGTAAGATGACAACCAGGACGACAGGTTTAATGACGCAGTAGGATGACACATCAGGACAACAGGTATAATGATGCAGTAACTTGACACATCAGGACAACAGGTACAATGACGCAGTAGGATGACACATCAAGACAACATGTAAAATGACGCAGTAAGATGACAACCAGGACGACAGGTATAATGACGCAGTAGGATGACAACCAGGACGACAGGTATAATGACGCAGTAAGATGACAGCCAGGACAATAGATATAATGACAAGTAGGATGACACATCGAGACAACAGGTATAATGACGCAGTATGATGACAGCCAGGACAACAGGTATAATGACGCAGTAGGATGACAGCCAGGACAACACGTATAATGACGCAGTAGGATGACACATCGGGATAACAGGTATAATGACGCAGTAGAATGACACATCGAGATAACAGGTATAATGACGCAGTAAGATGACAACCAGGACAACAGGTATAATGACGCAGTAGGATGACACATCGGGACAACAGGTATAATGACGCAGTAAGATGACAACCAGGACAACAGGTATAATGACGCAGTCGGATGACACATCGGGACAACAGGTATAATGACGCAGTAAGATGACAGCCAGGACAACAGATATAATGACAAGTAGGATGACACATCGAGACAACAGGTATAATGACGCAGTAGGATGACACATCGAAACAACAGGTATAATGACGCAGTATGATGACAGCCAGGACAACAGATATAATGACAAGTAGGATGACACATCGAGACAACAGGTATAATGACGCAGTAGGATGACACATCGAGACAACAGGTATAATGACGCAGTAGGATGACACATCAAGACAACAGGTATAATGACGCAGTATGATGACAGCCAGGACAACAGATATAATGACGCAGTAGGGTGACACATCAGGACAACAAGTATAATGACGCAGTAAGATGACAGCCAGGACAACAGGGATAATGACGCAGTAAGATGACAACCAGGACAACAGGTATAATGACGCAGTAGGATGACACATTAGGACAAACGGTATAATGACACAGTAGGATGACACCTCAGGACAACAGATATAATGACCAAGTGAGACGACACATCAGGATGACAGGTATAATGACGCAGTAAGACAACACAGCAGGACAACAGGTATAATGATACAGTAGGATGACACATTAGGACAAACGGTATAATGACACAGTAGGATGACACCTCAGGACAACAGGTATAATGACACAGTAGGACGACACATCAGGATGACAGGTATAATGACCAGTAAGATGACACAACAGGACAACAGGGCTAATGACGCAGTAAGACAACGCAGCAGGACAACCGGTATAATGACACAGTAGTACGACACATCAGGATGACAGGTACAATGACCAGTAAGATGACACAACAGGATAACAGGTAGAATGACGCAGTAACACGACACATCAGGATGACACGTATAATGACGCAGTAAGACAACACAGCAGGACAACAGGTATAATGACGCAGTAGGATGACACATCGAAACAACAGGTATAATGACGCAGTATGATGACAGCCAGGACAACAGATATAATGACAAGTAGGATGACACATCGAGACAACAGGTATAATGACGCAGTAGGATGACACATCGAGACAACAGGTATAATGACGCAGTAGGATGACACATCAAGACAACAGGTATAATGACGCAGTATGATGACAGCCAGGACAACAGATATAATGACGCAGTAGGGTGACACATCAGGACAACAAGTATAATGACGCAGTAAGATGACAGCCAGGACAACAGGGATAATGACGCAGTAAGATGACAACCAGGACAACAGGTATAATGACGCAGTAGGATGACACATTAGGACAAACGGTATAATGACACAGTAGGATGACACCTCAGGACAACAGATATAATGACCAAGTGAGACGACACATCAGGATGACAGGTATAATGACGCAGTAAGACAACACAGCAGGACAACAGGTATAATGATACAGTAGGATGACACATTAGGACAAACGGTATAATGACACAGTAGGATGACACCTCAGGACAACAGGTATAATGACACAGTAGGACGACACATCAGGATGACAGGTATAATGACCAGTAAGATGACACAACAGGACAACAGGGCTAATGACGCAGTAAGACAACGCAGCAGGACAACCGGTATAATGACACAGTAGTACGACACATCAGGATGACAGGTACAATGACCAGTAAGATGACACAACAGGATAACTGGTAGAATGACGCAGTAACACGACACATCAGGATGACACGTATAATGACGCAGTAAGACAACACAGCAGGACAACAGGTATAATGACACAGTAAGATAACACAGCAGGACAACAGGTATAATGACACAGTAGGATTACAAATAAGGACAACAGGTATAATGACACAATGAGATGACAAATCAGGTCAACAGGTATAATGACACAGTAGAATGACACATCAGGACAACAGGTAAAATGACGCAGTAACACGACACATCAGGATGACAGGTATAATGACGCAGTTAGACAACACAGCAGGACAACAGGTATAATGACACAGTAAGATAACACAGCAGGACAACCGGTATAATGACGCAGTAACACAACAAATCAGGATGACACGTATAATGACGCAGTAAGACGACACAGCAGGACAACAGGTAGAATGACGCAGTAACACAACAAATCAGGATGACACGTATAATGACGCAGTAAGACGACACAGCAGGACAACAGGTATAATGACACAGTAAGATAACACAGCAGGACAACAGGTATAATGACACAGTCGGACGACACATCAGGATGACCGGTATAATGAAACAACAGGACAACAGGGCTAATGACCCAATAAGATGACACATCAGGATGACAGGTATAATGACACAGTGAGATGACACATCAGGACAACAGGTATAATGACGCAGTAGGATGACACATCAGGACAACAGGTATAATGACACACTAGGATGACACTTCAGGATGACCGGTATAATGACGCAGTAAGACAACGCAGAAAGACAACCGGTATAATGACACAGTAGGACGACACATCAGGATGACAGGTATAATGACCAGTAAGATGACACAACAGGACAACAGGGCTAATGACGCAATAAGATGACACATCAGGATGACCGGTATAATGACACAGTAGGACGACACATCAGGATGACCGGTATAATGACGCAGGAAGACAACATGTCAGGACAACAGGTATAATGACACAATGAGATGACAAATCAGGACAACAGTTATAATGACGCAGTATGATGACACATCAGGACAACAGTTATAATGACGCAGGATGATGACACATCAGGACAACAGATATAATGACACAGTAGGATGATAAATCAGGACAACAGGTATAATGACACAGTAGAATGACACATCAGGACAACAGGTAGAATGACACAATGAGATGACAAATCAGGTCAACAGGGCAAATGACCCAGTAAGACAACACATCTGGATGACAGGTATAATGGTACAGTAGGGCGACATATCAGGACAACAGGTATAATGACGCAGTAGGATGACACATCAGGAGAAAAGGTATAATGACACAATGGGATGACACTTCAAGACAAAAGGTATAATCACCGGTATGATGAAACATCAGGACAACAGGTATAATGACACAGTAGGATGACAAATCAGGACAACAGGTATAATGACACAGAAAGACGACACATCAGGACAACCGGTATAATGACACAGTAGGACGACACATCAGGATGACAGGTATAATGACCAGTAAGATGACACAACAGGACAACAGGGTTAATGACACAGTAGGATGACATATCAGGACAAACGGTATAATGACACAGTAGGATGACACCTCAGGACAACAGGTATAATGACGCAGTAAGACAACCCAGCAGGACAAACGGTATAATGACACAGTAGGACGACACATCAGGACGACAGGTATAATGACCAGTAAGATGACACAACAGGACAACAGGGTTAATGACACAGTAGGATGACACATCGAGACAACAGGTATAATGACGCAGTAGGATGACACCTCAGGACAACAGGTATAATGACGCAGTAGGATGACACATCGGGACAACAGGTTTAATGACGCAGTAAGATGACAGCCAGGACAACAGGTATAATAACGCAGTAGAATGACACATCGAGACAACAGGTATAATGACGCAGTAAGATGACAACCAGGACAACAGGTATAATGAAGCAGTAGGATGACAGCCATTAAGACAGGTATAATGACGCAGTAGGATGACACATCGAGACAACAGGTATAATGACGCAGTATGATGACAGTCAGGACAACAGGTATGATGACGCAGTAAGTTGACACATCAGGACAACAGGTATAATGACGCAGTAAGCTGACAGCCAGGACGACAGGTATAATGACGCAGTAGGATGACACATCGAGACAACAGGTATAATGACGCAGTAGGATGACACATCAGGACAACAGGTAAAATGACGCAGTAAGATGACAGCCAGGAAAACAGGTATAATGACGTAGTAGGATGACACATCGGGACAACAGGTTTAATGACGCAGTAAGATGACAGCCAGGACAACAGGTATAATGACGCAGTATGATGACAGTCAGGACAACAGGTATGATGACGCAGTAGGATGACACATCGAGACAACAGGTATAATGACGCAGTATGATGACTGCCAGGACAACAGGTATAATGACGCAGTAGGATGACAACCAGGACGACAGGTATAATGACGCAGTAAGATGACAGCCAGGACAATAGATATAATGACAAGTAGGATGACACATCGAGACAACAGGTATAATGACGCAGTATGATGACCGCCAGGACGACAGGTATAATGACGCAGTAAGATGACAACCAGGACGACAGGTATAATGATGCAGTAACTTGACACATCAGGACAACAGGTACAGTGACGCAGTAGGATGACACATCAAGACAACAGGTAAAATGACGCAGTAGGATGACACATCAGGACAACAGGTATAATGACGCAGTAAGATGACAACCAGGACGACAGGTATAATGACGCAGTAGGATGACACATCAGGACAACAGGTATAATGACGCAGTAAGATGACAGCCAGGACGACAGGTATAATGACGCAGTAAGATGACAGCCAGGACAACAGGGATAATGACGCAGAAAGATGACAACCAGGACAACAGGTATAATGACGCAGTAGGATGACACATCAGGACAACAGGTATAATGACACAATGAGTTGACACATCAGGACAACAGGTGTAATGACGCAGTATGATGACATCCAGGACAACAGGTATAATGACGCAGTAGGATGACACATCAGGACGACAGGTATTATGACGCAGTAGAATGACACATCAAGACAACAGGTATAATGACGCAGTATGATGACAGCCAGGACAACAGGTATAATGACGCAGTAGGATGACAGCCAGGACAACACGTATAATGACGCAGTAGGATGACACATCGGGATAACAGGTATAATGACGCAGTAGAATGACACATCGAGACAACAGGTATAATGACGCAGTAAGATGACAACCAGGACAACAGGTATAATGACGCAGTAGGATGACACATCGGGACAACAGGTATAATGACGCAGTAAGATGACAACCAGGACGACAGGTGTAATGACGAAGTAGGATGACACTTCGGGACAACAGGTATAATGATGCAGTAGGTTGACACATCAGGACAACAGGTACAATGACGCAGTAATTTGACAAATCAGGACAACAGGTATAATGACGCAGTAAGATGACAACCAGGACGACAGGTATAATGACGAAGTAGGATGACACATCGGGACAACAGGTATAATGATGCAGTAGGTTGACACATCAGGACAACAGGTACAATGACGCAGTAATTTGACAAATCAGGACAACAGGTATAATGACGCAGTAAGATGACAACCAGGACAACAGGTATAATGACGCAGTAGGATGACACATCGAGACAACAGGTATAATGACGCAGTGTGATGACCGCCAGGACGACAGGTATAATGACGCAGTAAGATGACAACCAGGACGACAGGTTTAATGACGCAGTAGGATGACACATCAGGACAACAGGTATAATGATGCAGTAACTTGACACATCAGGACAACAGGTACAATGACGCAGTAGGATGACACATCAGGACAACAGGTAAAATGACGCAGTAAGATGACAGCCAGGACAACAGGTATAATGACGCAGTAGGATGACACATCAGGACAACAGGTATAATGACGCAGTAGGATGACACATCAGGACAACAGGTATAATGACACAGTAAGATGACACATCGAGACAACAGGTATAATGACGCAGTAGGATGACACATCGAGACAACAGGTATAATGACGCAGTATGATGACAGCCAGGACAACAGGTATAATGACGCAGTAAGATGACAACCAGGACGACAGGTGCAATGACGAAGTAGGATGACACATCGGGACAACAGGTATAATGATGCAGTAGGTTGACACATCAGGACAACAGGTACAATGACGCAGTAGGATGACACATCAAGACAACAGGTAAAATGACGCAGTAGGATGACACATCAGGACAACAGGTATAATGACGCAGTAAGATGACAACCAGGACAACAGGTATAATGACGCAGTAAGATGACAGCCAGGACAACAGATATAATGACAAGTAGGATGACACATCGAGACAACAGGTATAATGACGAAGTAGGATGACACATCGAGACAACAGGTATAATGACGCAGTAGGATGACACATCGAGACAACAGGTATAATGACGCAGTATGATGACAGCCAGGACAACAGGTATAATGACGCAGTAAGATGACAACCAGGACGACAGGTATAATGACACAGTAGGATGACACATCAGGACGACAGGTATAATGACGCAGTAGGATGACACATCAGGACAACAGGTAAAATGACGAGGTAAGATGACAGCCAGGACAACAGGTATAATGATGCAGTAGGATGACACATCGGGACAACAGGTTTAATGACGCAGTAAGATGACAGCCAGGACAAAAGGTATAATGACGCAGTATGATGACAGTCAGGACAACAGATATAATGACGCAGTAGGATGACACATCGAGACAACAGGTAAAATGACGCAGTAAGATGACAACCAGGACAACAGGTATAATGAAGCAGTAGGATGACACATCGGGACAACAGGTATAATGACGCAGTAAGATGACAGCCAGGACAACAGGTATAATGACGCAGTAAGATGACAGCCATTAAGACAGGTATAATGACGCAGTAGGATGACACATCGAGACAACAGGTATAATGACGCAGTATGATGACAGTCAGGACAACAGGTATGATTACGCAGTATGTTGACACATCAGGACAACAGGTATAATGACGCAGTAAGATGACAGCCAGGACGACAGGTATAATGACGCAGTAGGATGACACATCGAGACAACAGGTATAATGACGCAGTAGGATGACACATCGAGACAACAGGTATAATGACGCAGTATGATGACAGCCAGGACAACAGATATAATGACGCGGTAGGGTGACACATCAGGACAACAAGTATAATGACGCAGTAAGATGACAGCCAGGACAACAGGGATAATGACGCAGTAAGATGACAACCAGGACAACAGGTATAATGACGCAGTAGGATGACACATCAGGACAACAGGTATAATGACGCAGTAAGATGACAGCCAGGACAACAGGTATAATGACAAGTAGGATGACACATCGAGACAACAGGTATAATGACGCAGTAGGATGACACATCAGGACAACAGGTATAATGACACAGTAAGATGACACATCGAGACAACAGGTATAATGACGCAGTAGGATGACACATCGAGACAACAGGTATAATGACGCAGTATGATGACAGCCAGGACAACAGGTATAATGACGCAGTAAGATGACAACCAGGACGACAGGTGTAATGACGAAGTAGGATGACACATCGGGACAACAGGTATAATGATGCAGTAGGTTGACACATCAGGACAACAGGTACAATGATGCAGTAATTTGACAAATCAGGACAACAGGTATAATGACGCAGTAAGATGACAACCAGGACGACAGGTATAATGACGAAGTAGGATGACACATCGGGACAACAGGTATAATGATGCAGTAGGTTGACACATCAGGACAACAGGTACAATGACGCAGTAATTTGACAAATCACGACAACAGGTATAATGACGCAGTAAGATGACAGCCAGGACGACAGGTATAATGACACAGTAGGATGACACATCAGGACGACAGGTATAATGACGCAGTAGGATGACACATCAGGACAACGGGTAAAATGACGCAGTAAGATGACAGCAAGGACAACAGGTATAATGATGCAGTAGGATGACACATCGGGACAACAGGTTTAATGACGCAGTAAGATGACAGCCAGGACAACAGGTATAATAGACGCAGTATGATGACAGTCAGGACAACAGATATAATGACGCAGTAGGATGACACATCGAGACAACAGGTAAAATGACGCAGTAAGATGACAACCAGGACAACAGGTATAATGAAGCAATAGGATGACACATCGGGACAACAGGTATAATGACGCAGTAAGATGACAACCAGGACAACAGGTATAATGAGAGCAGTCGGATGACACATCGGGACAACAGGTATAATGACGCAGTAAGATGACAGCCAGGACAACAGATATAATGACAAGTAGGATGACACATCGAGACAACAGGTATAATGACGCAGTAGGATGACACATCGAGACAACAGGTATAATGACGCAGTAAGATGACAGCCAGGACAACAGGTATAATGACGCAGTAAGATGACAGCCAGGACAACAGATATAATGACAAGTAGGATGACACATCGAGACAACAGGTATAATGACGCAGTTGGATGACACATCGAGACAACAGGTATAATGACGCAGTATGATGACAGTCAGGACAACAGGTATAATGACGCAGTAGGATGACACATCAGGACAACAGGTATAATGACACAGTAAGATGACACATCGAGACAACAGGTATAATGACGCAGTAGGATGACACATCGAGACAACAGGTATAATGACGCAGTATGATGACAGCCAGGACAACAGGTATAATGACGCAGTAAGATGACAACCAGGACGACAGGTGTAATGACGAAGTAGGATGACACATCGGGACAACAGGTATAATGATGCAGTAGGTTGACACATCAGGACAACAGGTACAATGACGCAGTAATTTGACAAATCAGGACAACAGGTATAATGACGCAGTAAGATGACAGCCAGGACGACAGGTATAATGACACAGTAGGATGACACATCAGGACGACAGGTATAATGACGCAGTAGGATGACACATCAGGACAACAGGTAAAATGACGCAGTAAGATGACAGCCAGGACAACAGGTATAATGATGCAGTAGGATGACACATCGGGACAACAGGTTTAATGACGCAGTAAGATGACAGCCAGGACAACAGGTATAATGACGCAGTATGATGACAGTCAGGACAACAGATATAATGACGCAGTAGGATGACACATCGAGACAACAGGTAAAATGACGCAGTAAGATGACAACCAGGACAACAGGTATAATGAATCAGTAGGATGACACATCGGGACAACAGGTATAATGACGCAGTAAGATGACAGCCAGGACAACAGGTATAATGACGCAGTAAGATGACAGCCATTAAGACAGGTATAATGACGCAGTAGGATGACACATCGAGACAACAGGTATAATGACGCAGTATGATGACAGTCAGGACAACAGGTATAATGACGCAGTAGGATGACACATCGAGACAACAGGTATAATGACGCAGTAGGATGACACATCGAGACAACAGGTATAATGACGCAGTATGATGACAGCCAGGACAACAGATATAATGACGCAGTAGGGTGACACATCAGGACAACAGGTATAATGACGCAGTAAGATGACAACCAGGACGACAGGTATAATGACGCAGTAGGATGACACATCAGGACAACAGGTATAATGACGCATTAAGATGACAGCCAGGACGACAGGTATAATGACGCAGTAGGATGACACATCGAGACAACAGGTATAATGACGCAGTATGATGACAGTCAGGACAACAGGTATGATGACGCAGTAAGATGACAGCCAGGACAACAGGTATAATGACGCAGTAGGATGACACATCGGGACAACAGGTATAATGACGCAGTAAGATGACAGCCAGGACAACAGGGATAATGACGCAGTAGGATGACACATCGGGACGACAGGTATAATGACGCAGTATGATGACAGCCAGGACAACAGGTATAATGACGCAGTAGAATGACACATCGAGACAACAGGTATAATGACACAGTAAGATGACAGCCAGGACAACAGGTATAATGACGCAGTAGGATGACACATCGGGACAACAGGTATAATGACGCAGTAAGATGACAACCAGGACGACAGGTATAATGACGCAGTAGGATGACACATCAGGACAACAGGTATAATGACGCAGTAAGATGACAGCCAGGACGACAGGTATAATGACGCAGTAAGATGACAGCCAGGACAACAGGGATAATGACGCAGAAAGATGACAACCAGGACAACAGGTATAATGACGCAGTAGGATGACACATCAGGACAACAGGTATAATGACACAATGAGTTGACACATCAGGACAACAGGTGTAATGACGCAGTATGATGACATCCAGGACAACAGGTATAATGACGCAGTAGGATGACACATCAGGACGACAGGTATTATGACGCAGTAGAATGACACATCAAGACAACAGGTATAATGACGCAGTATGATGACAGCCAGGACAACAGGTATAATGACGCAGTAGGATGACAGCCAGGACAACACGTATAATGACGCAGTAGGATGACACATCGGGATAACAGGTATAATGACGCAGTAGAATGACACATCGAGACAACAGGTATAATGACGCAGTAAGATGACAACCAGGACAACAGGTATAATGACGCAGTAGGATGACACATCGGGACAACAGGTATAATGACGCAGTAAGATGACAACCAGGACGACAGGTGTAATGACGAAGTAGGATGACACTTCGGGACAACAGGTATAATGATGCAGTAGGTTGACACATCAGGACAACAGGTACAATGACGCAGTAATTTGACAAATCAGGACAACAGGTATAATGACGCAGTAAGATGACAACCAGGACGACAGGTATAATGACGAAGTAGGATGACACATCGGGACAACAGGTATAATGATGCAGTAGGTTGACACATCAGGACAACAGGTACAATGACGCAGTAATTTGACAAATCAGGACAACAGGTATAATGACGCAGTAAGATGACAACCAGGACGACAGGTATAATGACGAAGTAGGATGACACATCGGGACAACAGGTATAATGATGCAGTAGGTTGACACATCAGGACAACAGGTACAATGACGCAGTAATTTGACAAATCAGGACAACAGGTATAATGACGCAGTAAGATGACAACCAGGACGACAGGTATAATGACAAAGTAGGATGACACATCGGGACAACAGGTATAATGACACAGTAAGATGACACATCGAGACAACAGGTATAATGACGCAGTAGGATGACAACCAGGACGACAGGTATAATGACGCAGTAAGATGACAGCCAGGACAACAGGTATAATGACGCAGTAGGATGACACATCGGGACAACAGGTATAATGACGCAGTATGATGACAGCCAGGACAATAGATATAATGACAAGTAGGATGACACATCGAGACAACAGGTATAATGACGCAGTATGATGACAGCCAGGACAACAGGTATAATGACGCAGTAGGATGACACATCGAGACAACAGGTATAATGACGCAGTGTGATGACCGCCAGGACGACAGGTATAATGACGCAGTAAGATGACAACCAGGACGACAGGTTTAATGACGCAGTAGGATGACACATCAGGACAACAGGTATAATGATGCAGTAACTTGACACATCAGGACAACAGGTACAATGACGCAGTAGGATGACACATCAGGACAACAGGTAAAATGACGCAGTAAGATGACAGCCAGGACAACAGGTATAATGACGCAGTAGGATGACACATCGGGACAACAGGTATAATGACGCAGTAGGATGACACATCAGGACAACAGGTATAATGACACAGTAAGTTGACACATCGAGACAACAGGTATAATGACGCATTAGGATGACACATCGAGACAACAGGTATAATGACGCAGTATGATGACAGCCAGGACAACAGGTATAATGACGCAGTAAGATGACAACCAGGACGACAGGTGCAATGACGAAGTAGGATGACACATCGGGACAACAGGTATAATGATGCAGTAGGTTGACACATCAGGACAACAGGTACAATGACGCAGTAGGATGACACATCAAGACAACAGGTAAAATGACGCAGTAGGATGACACATCGAGACAACAGGTATAATGACGAAGTAGGATGACACATCGAGACAACAGGTATAATGACGCAGTAGGATGACACATCGAGACAACAGGTATAATGACGCAGTATGATGACAGCCAGGACAACAGGTATAATGACGCAGTAAGATGACAACCAGGACGACAGGTATAATGACACAGTAGGATGACACATCAGGACGACAGGTATAATGACGCAGTAGGATGACACATCAGGACAACAGGTAAAATGACGAGGTAAGATGACAGCCAGGACAACAGGTATAATGATGCAGTAGGATGACACATCGGGACAACAGGTTTAATGACGCAGTAAGATGACAGCCAGGACAAAAGGTATAATGACGCAGTATGATGACAGTCAGGACAACAGATATAATGACGCAGTAGGATGACACATCGAGACAACAGGTAAAATGACGCAGTAAGATGACAACCAGGACAACAGGTATAATGAAGCAGTAGGATGACACATCGGGACAACAGGTATAATGACGCAGTAAGATGACAGCCAGGACAACAGGTATAATGACGCAGTAAGATGACAGCCATTAAGACAGGTATAATGACGCAGTAGGATGACACATCGAGACAACAGGTATAATGACGCAGTATGATGACAGTCAGGACAACAGGTATGATTACGCAGTATGTTGACACATCAGGACAACAGGTATAATGACGCAGTAAGATGACAGCCAGGACGACAGGTATAATGACGCAGTAGGATGACACATCGAGACAACAGGTATAATGACGCAGTAGGATGACACATCGAGACAACAGGTATAATGACGCAGTATGATGACAGCCAGGACAACAGATATAATGACGCGGTAGGGTGACACATCAGGACAACAAGTATAATGACGCAGTAAGATGACAGCCAGGACAACAGGGATAATGACGCAGTAAGATGACAACCAGGACAACAGGTATAATGACGCAGTAGGATGACACATCAGGACAACAGGTATAATGACGCAGTAAGATGACAGCCAGGACAACAGGTATAATGACAAGTAGGATGACACATCGAGACAACAGGTATAATGACGCAGTAGGATGACACATCAGGACAACAGGTATAATGACACAGTAAGATGACACATCGAGACAACAGGTATAATGACGCAGTAGGATGACACATCGAGACAACAGGTATAATGACGCAGTATGATGACAGCCAGGACAACAGGTATAATGACGCAGTAAGATGACAACCAGGACGACAGGTGTAATGACGAAGTAGGATGACACATCGGGACAACAGGTATAATGATGCAGTAGGTTGACACATCAGGACAACAGGTACAATGATGCAGTAATTTGACAAATCAGGACAACAGGTATAATGACGCAGTAAGATGACAACCAGGACGACAGGTATAATGACGAAGTAGGATGACACATCGGGACAACAGGTATAATGATGCAGTAGGTTGACACATCAGAACAACAGGTACAATGACGCAGTAATTTGACAAATCACGACAACAGGTATAATGACGCAGTAAGATGACAGCCAGGACGACAGGTATAATGACACAGTAGGATGACACATCAGGACGACAGGTATAATGACGCAGTAGGATGACACATCAGGACAACGGGTAAAATGACGCAGTAAGATGACAGCAAGGACAACAGGTATAATGATGCAGTAGGATGACACATCGGGACAACAGGTTTAATGACGCAGTAAGATGACAGCCAGGACAACAGGTATAATAGACGCAGTATGATGACAGTCAGGACAACAGATATAATGACGCAGTAGGATGACACATCGAGACAACAGGTAAAATGACGCAGTAAGATGACAACCAGGACAACAGGTATAATGAAGCAATAGGATGACACATCGGGACAACAGGTATAATGACGCAGTAAGATGACAACCAGGACAACAGGTATAATGAGAGCAGTCGGATGACACATCGGGACAACAGGTATAATGACGCAGTAAGATGACAGCCAGGACAACAGATATAATGACAAGTAGGATGACACATCGAGACAACAGGTATAATGACGCAGTAGGATGACACATCGAGACAACAGGTATAATTACGCAGTAAGATGACAGCCAGGACAACAGGTATAATGACGCAGTAAGATGACAGCCAGGACAACAGATATAATGACAAGTAGGATGACACATCGAGACAACAGGTATAATGACGCAGTTGGATGACACATCGAGACAACAGGTATAATGACGCAGTATGATGACAGTCAGGACAACAGGTATAATGACGCAGTAGGATGACACATCAGGACAACAGGTATAATGACGCAGTAGGATGACACATCAGGACAACAGGTATAATGACACAGTAAGATGACACATCGAGACAACAGGTATAATGACGCAGTAGGATGACACATCGAGACAACAGGTATAATGACGCAGTATGATGACAGCCAGGACAACAGGTATAATGACGCAGTAAGATGACAACCAGGACGACAGGTGTAATGACGAAGTAGGATGACACATCGGGACAACAGGTATAATGATGCAGTAGGTTGACACATCAGGACAACAGGTACAATGACGCAGTAATTTGACAAATCAGGACAACAGGTATAATGACGCAGTAAGATGACAGCCAGGACGACAGGTATAATGACACAGTAGGATGACACATCAGGACGACAGGTATAATGACGCAGTAGGATGACACATCAGGACAACAGGTAAAATGACGCAGTAAGATGACAGCCAGGACAACAGGTATAATGATGCAGTAGGATGACACATCGGGACAACAGGTTTAATGACGCAGTAAGATGACAGCCAGGACAACAGGTATAATGACGCAGTATGATGACAGTCAGGACAACAGATATAATGACGCAGTAGGATGACACATCGAGACAACAGGTAAAATGACGCAGTAAGATGACAACCAGGACAACAGGTATAATGAATCAGTAGGATGACACATCGGGACAACAGGTATAATGACGCAGTAAGATGACAGCCAGGACAACAGGTATAATGACGCAGTAAGATGACAGCCATTAAGACAGGTATAATGACGCAGTAGGATGACACATCGAGACAACAGGTATAATGACGCAGTATGATGACAGTCAGGACAACAGGTATAATGACGCAGTAGGATGACACATCGAGACAACAGGTATAATGACGCAGTAGGATGACACATCGAGACAACAGGTATAATGACGCAGTATGATGACAGCCAGGACAACAGATATAATGACGCAGTAGGGTGACACATCAGGACAACAGGTATAATGACGCAGTAAGATGACAACCAGGACGACAGGTATAATGACGCAGTAGGATGACACATCAGGACAACAGGTATAATGACGCATTAAGATGACAGCCAGGACGACAGGTATAATGACGCAGTAGGATGACACATCGAGACAACAGGTATAATGACGCAGTATGATGACAGTCAGGACAACAGGTATGATGACGCAGTAAGATGACAGCCAGGACAACAGGTATAATGACGCAGTAGGATGACACATCGGGACAACAGGTATAATGACGCAGTAAGATGACAGCCAGGACAACAGGGATAATGACGCAGTAGGATGACACAGCAGGACAACAGGTATAATGATACAGTAGGATGACACATTAGGACAACAGGTATAATGACACAGTAGGATGACACCTCAGGACAACAGGTATGATGACGCAGTGAGATGACAAATCAGGACAGCAGGTATAATGACCGGATTGATGACACATCAGGACAACAGGGCTAATGACCCAGTAAGGCGACACATCAGGATGACAGTTATAATGACGCAGTAAGACAACACAGCAGAACAACAGGTATAATGACCAGTAAGATGACACAACAGGACAACAGGGCTAATGACCCAGTGGGACGACACATCAGGATGACAGGTATAATGACACAGTGAGATGACAAATCAGGACAGCAGGTATAATGACGCAGTATGATGACACAACAGGACAACAGATATAATGACACGGTAGGATGACAAATCAGGACAACAGGTATAATGACCAGTAAGATGACACATCAGGACAACAGGTATAATGACACAGTAGGAAGACACATCAGGACAACAGGTATAATGACGCAGTAGGATGACATATCAGGACAACAGGTATAATGACACAGTAGGATGACACTTCTGGACAACAGGTATAATGATACAGTAGGATGACACATTAGGACAACAGGTATAATGACACAGAAGGACGACACATCAGGATGACCGGTATAATGACGCAGTAAGAAAACACCTAAGGACAACAGGGCTAATGACACAATGAGATGAAAAATTTGGACAACAGGTATAATGACCGGTATGATGACACAACAGGACAACAGGTATAATGACACAGTAGGATGACACTTCTGGACAACAGGTATAATGACACAGTAGAATGACACATCAGGACAACAGGTAGAATGACGCAGTAACACGTCACATC
Organism: Semicossyphus pulcher; assembly: GCF_022749685.1. Taxonomy (NCBI): domain Eukaryota; kingdom Metazoa; phylum Chordata; class Actinopteri; order Labriformes; family Labridae; genus Semicossyphus; species Semicossyphus pulcher. The sequence goes on from NW_027211637.1 coordinate 19,613,237, forward strand.
AGGATGACACGTATAATGCCGCAGTGAGAAAACACAGCAGGACAACAGGTATAATGACACAGTAAGATGACACAACAGGACAACAGGGCTAATGACACATTAGGACGACATATCAGGACAACAGTTATAATGACGCAGTATGATGACACAGCAGGATAACAGGTATAATGACACAATGAGATGACAAACCATGACAACAGGGCAAATGACCCAGTAAGACGACACATCTGGATGACAGGGATAACGTCACAATAGGACGACATATCAGGACAACGGGAAAAATGACGCAGTAGGATGACACATCAGGAGAACAGGTAGAATGACGCAGTAACACGACACATCAGGATGAATGGTATAATGACGCAATAAGACAACAAAGCAGGACAACAGGTATAATGACACAGTAGGAAGACACATCAGGAGAACAGGTACAATGACGCAGTAAGACAACACATCAGGATGACAGATATAATGACGCAGTAAGACATCACAGCAGGACAACAGGTATAATGATACAGTAGGATGACAAATCAGGACAACAGTTATAATGACGCAGTATGATGACACATCAGGACACCAGATATAATGACACAGTAGGATGACAAATCAGGACAACAGGTATAATGACCAGTAAGATGACACATCAGGACAACAGGTATAATGACGCAGTAAGACGACACATCAGGATGACAGGTATAATGACACAGTAAGACAACACATCAGGACAACAGGTATAATGACACAGTAGGATGACACATCAAGATAACAGGTATGATGACACAGTAGAATGACACATCAGGACAACAGGTAGAATGACACAATGAGATGACAAATCAGGTCGACAGGGCAAATGACCCAGTAAGACGACACATCTGGATGACAGGTATATTGGCACAGTAGGGCGACATATCAGGACAACAGGTATAATGACGCAGTAGGATGACACATGAGGACAACAGGTATAATGACACAGTAGGATGACACTTCAAGACAACAGGTATAATGACCGGTATGATGAAACAACAGGACAACAGGGCTAATGACCCAGTAAGATGACACATCAGGATGACAGGTATAATGACACAGTGAGATGACATATCAGGACAACAGGTATAATGACACAGTAGAATAACACATCAGGACAACAGGTATAATGACCCACTAGGAAGACACATCAGGATGACATGGCTAATGACCCAGTAAGACGACACATCGGGATGACAGGTATAATGACACAGTAGGACGACACATCAGGACAACAGGTATAATGTCGCAGTAGGATGACACATCAGGACAACAGGTATAATGACACAATGAGATGACAAATCAGGACAACAGGGCAAATGACCCAGTAAGACGACACATCTGGATGACAGGTATAATGGCACTGTAGGACGACATATCAGGATAACAGGTATAATGACGCAGTAGGATGACACATCAGGAGAACAGGTACAATGACGCAGTAAGACAACGCAGCAGGACAACCGGAATAATGACGCAGTAAGATGACAGCCAGGACAACAGGTATAATGACGCAGTAGGATGACACATCGAGACAACAGGTATAATGACGCAGTAGGATGACACATCGAGACAACAGGTATAATGACGCAGTATGATGACAGCCAGGACAACAGGTATAATGACGCAGTAGGATGACACATCAGGACGACAGGTATAATGACGCAGTAGGATGACACATCAGGACAACAGGTAAAATGACGCAGTAAGATGACAGCCAGGACAACAGGTATAATGATGCAGTAGGATGACACATCGGGACAACAGGTTTAATGACGCAGTAAGATGACAGCCAGGACAACAGGTATAATGACGCAGTATGATGACAGTCAGGACAACAGGTATGATGACGCAGTAGGATGACACATCGAGACAACAGGTATAATGACGCAGTATGATGACTGCCAGGACAACAGGTATAATGACGCAGTAGGTTGACAACCAGGACGACAGGTATAATGACGCAGTAAGATGACAGCCAGGACAATAGATATAATGACAAGTAGGATGACACATCGAGACAACAGGTATAATGACGCAGTATGATGACAGCCAGGACAACAGGTATAATGACGCAGTAGGATGACACATCGAGACAACAGGTATAATGACGCAGTGTGATGACCGCCAGGACGACAGGTATAATGACGCAGTAAGATGACAACCAGGACGACAGGTTAAATGACGCAGTAGGATGACACATCAGGACAACAGGTATAATGATGCAGTAACTTGACACATCAGGACAACAGGTACAATGACGCAGTAGGATGACACATCAAGACAACAGGTAAAATGACGCAGTAGGATGACACATCAGGACAACAGGTATAATGACGCAGTAAGATGACAACCAGGACGACAGGTATAATGACGCAGTAGGATGACACATCAGGACAACAGGTATAATGACGCAGTAAGATGACAGCCAGGACGACAGGTATAATGACGCAGTAGGATGACACATCGAGACAACAGGTATAATGACGCAGTATGATGACAGTCAGGACAACAGGTATGATGACGCAGTAAGATGACAGCCAGGACAACAGGTATAATGACGCAGTAGGATGACACATCGGGACAACAGGTATAATGACGCAGTAAGATGACAGCCAGGACAACAGGGATAATGACGCAGTAAGATGACAGCCAGGACAACAGATATAATGACAAGTAGGATGACACATCAGGACAACAGGTATAATGACGCAGTAGGATGACACATCGAGACAACAGGTATAATGACGCAGTAAGATGACAGCCAGGACAACAGGTATAATGACGCAGTAAGATGACAGCCAGGACAACAGATATAATGACAAGTAGGATGACACATCGAGACAACAGGTATAATGACGCAGTAGGATGACACATCGAGACAACAGGTATAATGACGCAGTATGATGACAGTCAGGACAACAGGTATAATGACGCAGTAGGATGACACATCAGGACAACAGGTATAATGACGCAGTAAGATGACACATCAGGACAAAAGGTATAATGACACAGTAAGATGACACATCGAGACAACAGGTATAATGACGCAGTATGATGACAGCCAGGACAACAGGTATAATGACGCAGTAAGATGACAGCCAGGACAACAGGTATAATGACGCAGTAAGATGACAGCCATTAAGACAGGTATAATGACGCAGTAGGATGACACATCGAGACAACACGTATAATGACGCAGTATGATGACAGTCAGGACAACAGGTATGATGACGCAGTATGTTGACACATCAGGACAACAGGTATAATGACGCAGTAAGATGACACATCAGGACAACAGGTATAATGACGCAGTAAGATGACAGCCAGGACGACAGGTATAATGACGCAGTAGGATGACACATCGAGACAACAGGTATAATGACGCAGTAGGATGACACATCGAGACAACAGGTATAATGACGCAGTATGATGACAGCCAGGACAACAGATATAATGACGCAGTAGGGTGACACATCAGGACAACAACTATTATGACGCAGTAAGATGACAGCCAGGACAACAGGGATAATGACGCAGTAAGATGACAACCAGGACAACAGGTATAATGACGCAGTAGGATGACACATCAGGACAACAGGTATAATGACGCAATGAGTTGACACATCAGGACAACAGGTATAATGACGCAGTAAGATGACAGCCAGGACAACAGGTATAATGACGCAGTAGGATGACACATCAGGACGACAGGTATAATGACGCAGTAGGATGACACATCAGGACAACAGGTAAAATGACGCAGTAAGATGACAGCCAGGACAACAGGTATAATGACACAGTAGGATGACACATCGGGACAACAGGTTTAATGACGCAGTAAGATGACAGCCAGGACAACAGGTATAATGACGCAGTATGATGACAGTCAGGACAACAGGTATGATGACGCAGTAGGATGACACATCGAGACAACAGGTATAATGACGCAGTATGATGACTGCCAGGACAACAGGTATAATGACGCAGTAGGATGACAACCAGGACGACAGGTATAATGACGCAGTAAGATGACAGCCAGGACAATAGATATAATGACAAGTAGGATGACACATCGAGACAACAGGTATAATGACGCAGTAGGATGACACATCGAGACAACAGGTATAATGACGCAGTATGATGACAGTCAGGACAACAGGTATAATGACGCAGTAGGATGACACATCAGGACAACAGGTATAATGACGCAGTAAGATGACACATCAGGACAAAAGGTATAATGACACAGTAAGATGACACATCGAGACAACAGGTATAATGACGCAGTATGATGACAGCCAGGACAACAGGTATAATGACGCAGTAAGATGACAGCCAGGACAACAGGTATAATGACGCAGTAAGATGACAGCCATTAAGACAGGTATAATGACGCAGTAGGATGACACATCGAGACAACACGTATAATGACGCAGTATGATGACAGTCAGGACAACAGGTATGATGACGCAGTATGTTGACACATCAGGACAACAGGTATAATGACGCAGTAAGATGACACATCAGGACAACAGGTATAATGACGCAGTAAGATGACAGCCAGGACGACAGGTATAATGACGCAGTAGGATGACACATCGAGACAACAGGTATAATGACGCAGTAGGATGACACATCGAGACAACAGGTATAATGACGCAGTATGATGACAGCCAGGACAACAGATATAATGACGCAGTAGGGTGACACATCAGGACAACAAGTATAATGACGCAGTAAGATGACAGCCAGGACAACAGGGATAATGACGCAGTAAGATGACAACCAGGACAACAGGTATAATGACGCAGTAGGATGACACATCAGGACAACAGGTATAATGACGCAATGAGTTGACACATCAGGACAACAGGTATAATGACGCAGTAAGATGACAGCCAGGACAACAGGTATAATGACGCAGTAGGATGACACATCAGGACGACAGGTATAATGACGCAGTAGGATGACACATCAGGACAACAGGTAAAATGACGCAGTAAGATGACAGCCAGGACAACAGGTATAATGACGCAGTAGGATGACACATCGGGACAACAGGTTTAATGACGCAGTAAGATGACAGCCAGGACAACAGGTATAATGACGCAGTATGATGACAGTCAGGACAACAGGTATGATGACGCAGTAGGATGACACATCGAGACAACAGGTATAATGACGCAGTATGATGACTGCCAGGACAACAGGTATAATGACGCAGTAGGATGACAACCAGGACGACAGGTATAATGACGCAGTAAGATGACAGCCAGGACAATAGATATAATGACAAGTAGGATGACACATCGAGACAAGAGGTATAATGACGCAGTATGATGACAGCCAGGACAACAGGGATAATGACGCAGTAGGATGACACATCGAGACAACAGGTATAATGACGCAGTATGATGACTGCCAGGACAACAGGTATAATGACGCAGTAGGATGACAACCAGGACGACAGGTATAATGACGCAGTAAGATGACAGCCAGGACAATAGATATAATGACAAGTAGGATGACACATCGAGACAACAGGTATAATGACACAGTATGATGACAGTCAGGACAACAGGTATAATGACGCAGTAGGATGACACATCAGGACAACAGGTATAATGACGCAGTAAGATGACACATCAGGACAACAGGTATAATGACACAGTAAGATGACACATCGAGACAACAGGTATAATGACGCAGTAGGATGACACATCGAGACAACAGGTATAATGACGCAGTATGATGACAGCCAGGACAACAGGTATAATGACGCAGTAAGATGACAGCCAGGACAACAGGTATAATGACGCAGTAAGATGACAGCCATTAAGACAGGTATAATGACGCAGTAGGATGACACATCGAGACAACAGGTATAATGACGCAGTATGATGACAGCCAGGACAACAGATATAATGACGCAGTAGGGTGACACATCAGGACAACAAGTATAATGACGCAGTAAGATGACAGCCAGGAGAACAGGGATAATGAAGCAGTAGGATGACACATCGGGACAACAGGTATAATGACGCAGTAAGATGACAGCCAGGACAACAGGTATAATGACGCAGTAAGATGACAGCCATTAAGACAGGTATAATGACGCAGTAGGATGACACATCGAGACAACAGGTATAATGACGCAGTATGATGACAGTCAGGACAACAGGTATGATGACGCAGTATGTTGACACATCAGGACAACAGGTATAATGACGCAGTAAGATGACAGCCAGGACGACAGGTACAATGACGCAGTAGGATGACACATCGAGACAACAGGTATAATGACGCAGTAGGATGACACATCGAGACAACAGGTATAATGACGCAGTATGATGACAGCCAGGACAACAGATATAATGACGCAGTAGGATGACACATCAGGACAACAAGTATAATGACGCAGTAAGATGACAGCCAGGACAACAGGGATAATGACGAAGTAAGATGACAACCAGGACAACAGGTATAATGACGCAGTAGGATGACACATCAGGACAACAGGTATAATGACGCAATGAGTTGACACATCAGGACAACAGGTATAATGACGCAGTAAGATGACAGCCAGGACAACAGGTATAATGACAAGTAGGATGACACATCGAGACAACAAGTATAATGACGCAGTATGATGACAGCCAGGACAACAGGTATAATGACGCAGTATGATGACAGTCAGGACAACAGGTATAATGACGCAGTAGGATGACACATCAGGACAACAGGTATAATGACGCAGTAGGATGACACATCAGGACAACAGGTATAATGACACAGTAAGATGACACATCGAGACAACAGGTATAATGACGCAGTAGGATGACACATCGAGACAACAGGTATAATGACGCAGTATGATGACAGCCAGGACAACAGGTATAATGACGCAGTAAGATGACAACCAGGCCGACAGGTGTAATGACGAAGTAGGATGACACATCGAGACAACAGGTATAATGACGCAGTGGAATGACACATCAGGACAACAGGTAAAATGAAGCAGTATGATGACAGCCAGGACAACAGATATAATGACGCAGTAGGGTGACACATCAGGACAACAAGTATAATGACGCAATAAGATGACAGCCAGGACAACAGGGATAATGACGCAGTAAGATGACAACCAGGACAACAGGTATAATGACGCAGTAGGATGACACATCAGGACAACAGGTATAATGACGCAATGAGTTGACACATCAGGACAACAGGTATAATGACGCAGTAAGATGACAGCCAGGACAACAGGTATAATGACGCAGTAAGATGACACATCAGGACAACAGGTATAATGACCAGTAAGATGACACATCAGGACAACAGGTATAATGACGCAGTAAGATGACAGCCAGGACAACAGGTATAATGACGCAGTAAGATGACAGTCAGGACAACAGGTATGATGACGCAGTAAGATGACACATCAGGACAACAGGTATAATGACGCAGTAAGATGACAGCCAGGACAACAGGTATATTGAATCAGTAGGATGACACATCAGGACGACAGGTATAATGACGCAGTAAGATGACAGCCAGGACAACAGGTATAATGACGGAGTAAGATGACAGCCATTAAGACAGGTATAATGACGCAGTAGGATGACACATCGAGACAACAGGTATAATGACGCAGTTTGATGACAGTCAGGACAACAGGTATGATGACGCAGTAAGTTGACAGCTAGGACGACAGGTATAATGACGCAGTAGGATGACACATCAGGACAACAGGTATAATGACGCAGTAAGATGACAGCCAGGACAACACGTATAATGACGCAGTAAGACAACACAGCAGGACAACAGGTATAATGACACAGTAACATAACACTGCAAGACAACAGGGATAATGACACAGTAGGATGACAGCCATTAAGACAGGTATAATGACGCAGTAGGATGACACATCGAGACAACAGGTATAATGACGCAGTATGATGACAGTCAGGACAACAGGTATAATGACGCAGTAGGATGACACATCAGGACAACAGGTATAATGACGCAGTAGGATGACACATCAGGACAACAGGTATAATGACGCAGTAAGATGACACATCGAGACAACAGGTATAATGACGCAGTAGGATGACACATCGAGACAACAGGTATAATGACACAGTATGATGACAGCCAGGACAACAGGTATAATGACGCAGTAAGATGACAGCCATTAAGACAGGTATAATGACGCAGTAGGATGACACATCGAGACAACAGGTATAATGACGCAGTATGATGACAGTCAGGACAACAGGTATGATGACGCAGTAAGTTGACACATCAGCACAACAGGTATAATGACGCAGTGTGATGACCGCCAGGACGACAGGTATAATGACGCAGTAAGATGACAACCAGGACGACAGGTTTAATGACGCAGTAGCATGACACATCAGGACAACAGGTATAATGATGCAGTAACTTGACACATCAGGACAACAGGTACAATGACGCAGTAAGATGACAGCCAGGACAACAGGTATAATGATGCAGTAGGATGACACATCAGGACGACAGGTATAATGACGCAGTAAGATGACAGCCAGGATGACAGTTATAATGACGCAGTAGGATGACACATCAGGACGACAGGTATAATGACGCAGTAAGATGACAGCCAGGACGACAGGTATAATGACGCAGTAGGATGACACATCGAGACAACAGGTATAATGACGCAGTAGGATGACACATCGAGACAACAGGTATAATGACGCAGTATGATGACAGCCAGGACAACAGGTATAATGACGCAGTAGGATGACACATCAGGACGACAGGTATAATGACGCAGTAGGATGACACATCGGGACAACAGGTTTAATGACGCAGTAACATGACAGCCAGGACAACAGGTATAATTACGCAGTATGATGACAGTCAGGACAACAGGCATAATGACGCAGTAGGATGACAGATCAGGACAACAGGTATAATGACGCAGTAAGTTGACATATCAGGACGACAGGTATTATGACGCAGTAGAATGACACATCAGGACAACAGGTAAAATGACGCAGTAATTTGACAAATCAGGACAACAGGTATAATGACGCAGTAAGATGACAACCAGGACGACAGGTGTAATGACGAAGTAGGATGACACATCGGGACAACAGGTATAATGATGCAGTAGGTTGACACATCAGGACAACAGGTACAATGACGCAGTAATTTGACAAATCAGGACAACAGGTATAATGACGCAGTAAGATGACAGCCAGGACGACAGGTATAATGACACAGTAGGATGACACATCAGGACGACAGGTATAATGACGCAGTAGGATGACACATCAGGACAACAGGTAAAATGACGCAGTAAGATGACACATCGAGACAACAGGTATAATGATGCAGTAGGATGACACATCGGGACAACAGGTAAAATGACGCAGTAAGATGACAACCAGGACAACAGGTATAATGAAGCAGTAGGATGACACATCGGGACAACAGGTATAATGACGCAGTAAGATGACAGCCAGGACAACAGGTATAATGACGCAGTAAGATGACAGCCATTAAGACAGGTATAATGACGCAGTAGGATGACACATCGAGACAACAGGTATAATGACGCAGTATGATGACAGTCAGGACAACAGGTATGATGACGCAGTATGTTGACACATCAGGACAACAGGTATAATGACGCAGTAAGATGACAGCCAGGACGACAGGTATAATGACGCAGTAGGATGACACATCGAGACAACAGGTATAATGACGCAGTAGGATGACACATCGAGACAACAGGTATAATGACGCAGTATGATGACAGCCAGGACAACAGATATAATGACGCAGTAGGGTGACACATCAGGACAACAAGTATAATGACGCAGTAAGATGACAGCCAGGAGAACAGGGATAATGAAGCAGTAGGATGACACATCGGGACAACAGGTATAATGACGCAGTAAGATGACAGCCAGGACAAAAGGTATAATGACGCAGTAAGATGACAGTCAGGACAACAGGTATGATGACGCAGTATGTTGACACATCAGGACAACAGGTATAATGACGCAGTAAGATGACAGCCAGGACGACAGGTACAATGACGCAGTAGGATGACACATCGAGACAACAGGTATAATGACGCAGTGGAATGACACATCAGGACAACAGGTAAAATGAAGCAGTATGATGACAGCCAGGACAACAGATATAATGACGCAGTAGGGTGACACATCAGGACAACAAGTATAATGACGCAATAAGATGACAGCCAGGACAACAGGGATAATGACGCAGTAAGATGACAACCAGGACAACAGGTATAATGACGCAGTAGGATGACACATCAGGACAACAGGTATAATGACGCAATGAGTTGACACATCAGGACAACAGGTATAATGACGCAGTAAGATGACAGCCAGGACAACAGGTATAATGACGCAGTAAGATGACACATCAGGACAACAGGTATAATGACCAGTAAGATGACACATCAGGACAACAGGTATAATGACGCAGTAAGATGACAGTCAGGACAACAGGTATGATGACGCAGTAAGATGACACATCAGGACAACAGGTATAATGACGCAGTAAGATGACAGCCAGGACAACAGGTATATTGAATCAGTAGGATGACACATCAGGACGACAGGTATAATGACGCAGTAAGATGACAGCCAGGACAACAGGTATAATGACGGAGTAAGATGACAGCCATTAAGACAGGTATAATGACGCAGTAGGATGACACATCGAGACAACAGGTATAATGACGCAGTATGATGACAGTCAGGACAACAGGTATGATGACGCAGTAAGTTGACAGCTAGGACGACAGGTATAATGACGCAGTAGGATGACACATCAGGACAACAGGTATAATGACGCAGTAAGATGACAGCCAGGACAACACGTATAATGACGCAGTAAGACAACACAGCAGGACAACAGGTATAATGACACAGTAACATAACACTGCAAGACAACAGGGATAATGACACAGTAGGATGACAGCCATTAAGACAGGTATAATGACGCAGTAGGATGACACATCGAGACAACAGGTATAATGACGCAGTATGATGACAGTCAGGACAACAGGTATAATGACGCAGTAAGATGACACATCGAGACAACAGGTATAATGACGCAGTAGGATGACACATCGAGACAACAGGTATAATGACACAGTATGATGACAGCCAGGACAACAGGTATAATGACGCAGTAAGATGACAGCCATTAAGACAGGTATAATGACGCAGTAGGATGACACATCGAGACAACAGGTATAATGACGCAGTATGATGACAGTCAGGACAACAGGTATGATGACGCAGTAAGTTGACACATCAGCACAACAGGTATAATGACGCAGTGTGATGACCGCCAGGACGACAGGTATAATGACGCAGTAAGATGACAACCAGGACGACAGGTTTAATGACGCAGTAGCATGACACATCAGGACAACAGGTATAATGATGCAGTAACTTGACACATCAGGACAACAGGTACAATGACGCAGTAAGATGACAGCCAGGACAACAGGTATAATGATGCAGTAGGATGACACATCAGGACGACAGGTATAATGACGCAGTAAGATGACAGCCAGGATGACAGTTATAATGACGCAGTAGGATGACACATCAGGACGACAGGTATAATGACGCAGTAAGATGACAGCCAGGACGACAGGTATAATGACGCAGTAGGATGACACATCGAGACAACAGGTATAATGACGCAGTAGGATGACACATTGAGACAACAGGTATAATGACGCAGTATGATGACAGCCAGGACAACAGGTATAATGACGCAGTAGGATGACACATCAGGACGACAGGTATAATGACGCAGTAGAATGACACATCAGGACAACAGGTAAAATGACGCAGTAAGATGACAGCCAGGACAACAGGTATAATGACGCAGTAGGATGACACATCGGGACAACAGGTTTAATGACGCAGTAACATGACAGCCAGGACAACAGGTATAATTACGCAGTATGATGACAGTCAGGACAACAGGCATAATGACGCAGTAGGATGACAGCCAGGACAACAGGTATAATGACGCAGTAGGATGACACATCAGGACGACAGGTATAATGACGCAGTAGAATGACACATCAGGACAACAGGTAAAATGACGCAGTAATTTGACAAATCAGGACAACAGGTATAATGACGCAGTAAGATGACAACCAGGACGACAGGTATAATGACGAAGTAGGATGACACATCGGGACAACAGGTATAATGATGCAGTAGGTTGACACATCAGGACAACAGGTACAATGACGCAGTAAGATGACAGCCAGGAGAACAGGGATAATGAAGCAGTAGATTGACACATCGGGACAACAGGTATAATGACGCAGTAAGATGACAGCCAGGACAAAAGGTATAATGACGCAGTAAGATGACAGTCAGGACAACAGGTATGATGACGCAGTATGTTGACACATCAGGACAACAGGTATAATGACGCAGTAAGATGACAGCCAGGACGACAGGTACAATGACGCAGTAGGATGACACATCGAGACAACAGGTATAATGACGCAGTGGAATGACACATCAGGACAACAGGTAAAATGAAGCAGTATGATGACAGCCAGGACAACAGATATAATGACGCAGTAGGGTGACACATCAGGACAACAAGTATAATGACGCAATAAGATGACAGCCAGGACAACAGGGATAATGACGCAGTAAGATGACAACCAGGACAACAGGTATAATGACGCAGTAGGATGACACATCAGGACAACAGGTATAATGACGCAATGAGTTGACACATCAGGACAACAGGTATAATGACGCAGTAAGATGACAGCCAGGACAACAGGTATAATGACGCAGTAAGATGACACATCAGGACAACAGGTATAATGACCAGTAAGATGACACATCAGGACAACAGGTATAATGACGCAGTAAGATGACAGCCAGGACAACAGGTATAATGACGCAGTAAGATGACAGTCAGGACAACAGGTATGATGACGCAGTAAGATGACACATCAGGACAACAGGTATAATGACGCAGTAAGATGACAGCCAGGACAACAGGTATATTGAATCAGTAGGATGACACATCAGGACGACAGGTATAATGACGCAGTAAGATGACAGCCAGGACAACAGGTATAATGACGGAGTAAGATGACAGCCATTAAGACAGGTATAATGACGCAGTAGGATGACACATCGAGACAACAGGTATAATGACGCAGTATGATGACAGTCAGGACAACAGGTATGATGACGCAGTAAGTTGACAGCTAGGACGACAGGTATAATGACGCAGTAGGATGACACATCAGGACAACAGGTATAATGACGCAGTAAGATGACAGCCAGGACAACACGTATAATGACGCAGTAAGACAACACAGCAGGACAACAGGTATAATGACACAGTAACATAACACTGCAAGACAACAGGGATAATGACACAGTAGGATGACAGCCATTAAGACAGGTATAATGACGCAGTAGGATGACACATCGAGACAACAGGTATAATGACGCAGTATGATGACAGTCAGGACAACAGGTATAATGACGCAGTAGGATGACACATCAGGACAACAGGTATAATGACGCAGTAGGATGACACATCAGGACAACAGGTATAATGACGCAGTAAGATGACACATCGAGACAACAGGTATAATGACGCAGTAGGATGACACATCGAGACAACAGGTATAATGACACAGTATGATGACAGCCAGGACAACAGGTATAATGACGCAGTAAGATGACAGCCATTAAGACAGGTATAATGACGCAGTAGGATGACACATCGAGACAACAGGTATAATGACGCAGTATGATGACAGTCAGGACAACAGGTATGATGACGCAGTAAGTTGACACATCAGCACAACAGGTATAATGACGCAGTGTGATGACCGCCAGGACGACAGGTATAATGACGCAGTAAGATGACAACCAGGACGACAGGTTTAATGACGCAGTAGCATGACACATCAGGACAACAGGTATAATGATGCAGTAACTTGACACATCAGGACAACAGGTACAATGACGCAGTAAGATGACAGCCAGGACAACAGGTATAATGATGCAGTAGGATGACACATCAGGACGACAGGTATAATGACGCAGTAAGATGACAGCCAGGATGACAGTTATAATGACGCAGTAGGATGACACATCAGGACAACAGGTAAAATGACGCAGTAATTTGACAAATCAGGACAACAGGTATAATGACGCAGTAAGATGACAACCAGGACGACAGGTATAATGACGAAGTAGGATGACACATCGGGACAACAGGTATAATGATGCAGTAGGTTGACACATCAGGACAACAGGTACAATGACGCAGTAATTTGACAAATCAGGACAACAGGTATAATGACACAGTAGGATGACACATCAGGACGACAGGTATAATGACGCAGTAGGATGACACATCAGGACAACAGGTAAAATGACGCAGTAAGATGACAGCCAGGACAACAGGTATAATGATGCAGTAGGATGACACATCGGGACAACAGGTAAAATGACGCAGTAAGATGACAACCAGGACAACAGGTATAATGAAGCAGTAGGATGACACATCGGGACAACAGGTATAATGACGCAGTAAGATGACAGCCAGGACAACAGGTATAATGACGCAGTAAGATGACAGCCATTAAGACAGGTATAATGACGCAGTAGGATGACACATCGAGACAACAGGTATAATGACGCAGTAAGATGACAGCCTGGACGACAGGTATAATGACACAGTAGGATGACACATCAGGACGACAGGTATAATGACGCAGTAGGATGACACATCAGGACAACAGGTAAAATGACGCAGTAAGATGACAGCCAGGACAACAGGTATAATGATGCAGTAGGATGACACATCGGGACAACAGGTAAAATGACGCAGTAAGATGACAACCAGGACAACAGGTATAATGAAGCAGTAGGATGACACATCGGGACAACAGGTATAATGACGCAGTAAGATGACAGCCAGGACAACAGGTATAATGACGCAGTAAGATGACAGCCATTAAGACAGGTATAATGACGCAGTAGGATGACACATCGAGACAACAGGTATAATGACGCAGTATGATGACAGTCAGGACAACAGGTATGATGACGCAATATGTTGACACATCAGGACAACAGGTATAATGACGCAGTAAGATGACAGCCAGGACGACAGGTACAATGACGCAGTAGGATGACACATCGAGACAACAGGTATAATGACGCAGTGGAATGACACATCAGGACAACAGGTAAAATGAAGCAGTATGATGACAGCCAGGACAACAGATATAATGACGCAGTAGGGTGACACATCAGGACAACAAGTATAATGACGCAATGAGTTGACACATCAGGACAACAGGTATAATGACGCAGTAAGATGACAGCCAGGACAACAGGTATAATGACGGAGTAAGATGACAGCCATTAAGACAGGTATAATGACGCAGTAGGATGACACATCGAGACAACAGGTATAATGACGCAGTATGATGACAGTCAGGACAACAGGTATGATGACGCAGTAAGTTGACAGCTAGGACGACAGGTATAATGACGCAGTAGGATGACACATCAGGACAACAGGTATAATGACGCAGTAAGATGACAGCCAGGACAACACGTATAATGACGCAGTAAGACAACACAGCAGGACAACAGGTATAATGACACAGTAACATAACACTGCAAGACAACAGGGATAATGACACAGTAGGATGACAGCCATTAAGACAGGTATAATGACGCAGTAGGATGACACATCGAGACAACAGGTATAATGACGCAGTATGATGACAGTCAGGACAACAGGTATAATGACGCAGTAGGATGACACATCAGGACAACAGGTATAATGACGCAGTAGGATGACACATCAGGACAACAGGTATAATGACGCAGTAAGATGACACATCGAGACAACAGGTATAATGACGCAGTAGGATGACACATCGAGACAACAGGTATAATGACACAGTATGATGACAGCCAGGACAACAGGTATAATGACGCAGTAAGATGACAGCCATTAAGACAGGTATAATGACGCAGTAGGATGACACATCGAGACAACAGGTATAATGACGCAGTATGATGACAGTCAGGACAACAGGTATGATGACGCAGTAAGTTGACACATCAGCACAACAGGTATAATGACGCAGTGTGATGACCGCCAGGACGACAGGTATAATGACGCAGTAAGATGACAACCAGGACGACAGGTTTAATGACGCAGTAGCATGACACATCAGGACAACAGGTATAATGATGCAGTAACTTGACACATCAGGACAACAGGTACAATGACGCAGTAAGATGACAGCCAGGACAACAGGTATAATGATGCAGTAGGATGACACATCAGGACGACAGGTATAATGACGCAGTAAGATGACAGCCAGGATGACAGTTATAATGACGCAGTAGGATGACACATCAGGACGACAGGTATAATGACGCAGTAAGATGACAGCCAGGACGACAGGTATAATGACGCAGTAGGATGACACATCGAGACAACAGGTATAATGACGCAGTAGGATGACACATCGAGACAACAGGTATAATGACGCAGTATGATGACACATCAGGACAACAGGTACAATGACGCAGTAATTTGACAAATCAGGACAACAGGTATAATGACGCAGTAAGATGACAGCCAGGACAACAGATATAATGACAAGTAGGATGACACATCGAGACAACAGGTACAATGACGCAGTATGATGACAGCCAGGACAACAGGTATAATGACGCAGTAGGATGACACATCGAGACAACAGGTATAATGACGCAGTAGGATGACACATCAGGACGACAGGTATAATGACGCAGTAAGATGACAGCCAGGACGACAGGTATAATGACGCAGTAGGATGACACATCGAGACAACAGGTATAATGACGCAGTAGGATGACACATCGAGACAACAGGTATAATGACGCAGTAGGATGACACATCGGGACAACAGGTTTAATGACGCAGTAAGATGACAGCCAGGACAACAGGTATAATGACGCAGTAGGATGACAGCCAGGACAACACGTATAATGACGCAGTAGGTTGACACATCGGGATAACAGGTATAATGACGCAGTAGAATGACAGCCAGGACAACAGATATAATGACAAGTAGGATGACACATCGAGACAACAGGTATAATGACGCAGTATGATGACATCCAGGACAACAGGTATAATGACGCAGTAGGATGACACATCGGGACAACAGGTTTAATGACGCAGTAAGATGACAGCCAGGACAACAGGTATAATGACAAGTAGGATGACACATCGAGACAACAGGTACAATGACGCAGTATGATGACAGCCAGGACAACAGATATAATGACAAGTAGGATGACACATCGAGACAACAGGTACAATGACGCAGTATGATGACAGCCAGGACAACAGGTATAATGACGCAGTAGGATGACACATTGAGACAACAGGTATAATGACGCAGTAGGATGACACATCAGGACGACAGGTATAATGACGCAGTAAGATGACAGCCAGGACGACAGGTATAATGACGCAGTAGGATGACACATCGAGACAACAGGTATAATGACGCAGTAGGATGACACATCGAGACAACAGGTATAATGACGCAGTATGATGACACATCAGGACAACAGGTACAATGACGCAGTAATTTGACAAATCAGGACAACAGGTATAATGACGCAGTAAGATGACAGCCAGGACGACAGGTATAATGACACAGTAGGATGACACATCGAGACAACAGGTATAATGACGCAGTATGATGACAGTCAGGACAACAGGTATGATGACGTAGTATGTTGACACATCAGGTATAATGACGCAGTAAGATGACAGCCAGGACGACAGGTATAATGACGCAGTAGGATGACACATCGAGACAACAGGTATAATGACGCAGTAGGATGACACATCGAGACAACAGGTATAATGACGCAGTAGGTTGACACATCAGGACAACAGGTAAAATGACGCAGTAATTTGACAAATCAGGACAACAGGTATAATGACGCAGTAAGATGACAGCCAGGACGACAGGTATAATGACACAGTAGGATGACACATCAGGACAACAGGTATAATGACGCAGTAAGATGACAGCCAGGACAACAGATATAATGACAAGTAGGATGACACATCGAGACAACAGGTATAATGACGCAGAATGATGACACATCGGGACAACAGGTTTAATGACGCAGTAAGATGACAGCCAGGACAACAGGGATAATGACGCAGTAAGATGACAACCAGGACAACAAGTATAATGACGCAGTAGGATGACACATCGGGACAACAGGTTTAATGACGCAGTAAGATGACAGCCAGGACAACAGGTATAATGACGCAGTATGATGACAGTCAGGACAACAGGTATGATGACGCAGTAGGATGACACATCGAGACAACAGGTATAATGACGCAGTATGATGACTGCCAGGACAACAGGTATAATGACGCAGTAGGATGACACATCGAGATAACAGATATAATGACGCAGTGTGATGACCGCCAGGACGACAGGTATAATGACGCAGTAAGATGACACATCGGGACAACAGGTTTAATGACGCAGTAAGATGACAGCCAGGACAACAGGTATAATAACGCAGTAGAATGACACATCGAGACAACAGGTATAATGACGCAGTAAGATGACAGCCAGGACAACAGGTATAATGACGCAGTAGGATGACACATCGGGACAACAGGTATAATGACGCAGTAAGATGACACATCGGGACAACAGGTTTAATGACGCAGTATGATGACAGCCAGGACAACAGGTATAATGACGCAGTAGGATGACAGCCAGGACAACACGTATAATGACGCAGTAGGATGACACATCGGGATAACAGGTATAATGACGCAGTAGAATGACACATCGAGACAACAGGTATAATGACGCAGTAGGATGACACATCGAGACAACAGGTATAATAACGCAGTAGAATGACACATCGAGACAACAGGTATAATGACGCAGTAAGATGACAACCAGGACAACAGGTATAATAACGCAGTAGAATGACACATCGAGACAACAGGTATAATGACGCAGTAGGATGACACATCGAGACAAGAGGTATAATGACGCAGTATGATGACAGTCAGGACAACAGGTATAATGACGCAGTAGGATGACACATAAGGACAACAGGTATAATGACGCAGTAGGATGACACATCAGGACAACAGGTATAATGACACAGTAAGATGACACATCGAGACAACAGGTATAATGACGCAGTAGGATGACACATCGAGACAACAGGTATAATGACGCAGTATGATGACAGCCAGGACAACAGGTATAATGACGCAGTAAGATGACAACCAGGACGACAGGTGTAATGACAAAGTAGGATGACACATCGGGACAACAGGTATAATGATGCAGTAGGTTGACACATCAGGACAACAGGTACAATGACGCAGTAATTTGACAAATCAGGACAACAGGTATAATGACGCAGTAAGATGACAACCAGGACGACAGGTATAATGACGAAGTAGGATGACACATCGGGACAACAGGTATAATGATGCAGTAGGTTGACACATCAGGACAACAGGTACAATGACGCAGTAATTTGACAAATCAGGACAACAGGTATAATGACGCAGTAAGATGACAGCCAGGACGACAGGTATAATGACACAGTAGGATGACACATCAGGACAACAGGTATAATGACGCAGTAAGATGACAGCCAGGACAACAGATATAATGACAAGTAGGATGACACATCGAGACAACAGGTATAATGACGCAGTATGATGACATCCAGGACAACAGGTATAATGACGCAGTAGGATGACACATCGGGACAACAGGTTTAATGACGCAGTAAGATGACAGCCAGGACAACAGGTATAATGACAAGTAGGATGACACATCGAGACAACAGGTACAATGACGCAGTATGATGACAGCCAGGACAACAGATATAATGACAAGTAGGATGACACATCGAGACAACAGGTACAATGACGCAGTATGATGACAGCCAGGACAACAGGTATAATGACGCAGTAGGATGACACATTGAGACAACAGGTATAATGACGCAGTAGGATGACACATCAGGACGACAGGTATAATGACGCAGTAAGATGACAGCCAGGACGACAGGTATAATGACGCAGTAGGATGACACATCGAGACAACAGGTATAATGACGCAGTAGGATGACACATCGAGACAACAGGTATAATGACGCAGTATGATGACACATCAGGACAACAGGTACAATGACGCAGTAATTTGACAAATCAGGACAACAGGTATAATGACGCAGTAAGATGACAGCCAGGACGACAGGTATAATGACACAGTAGGATGACACATCGAGACAACAGGTATAATGACGCAGTATGATGACAGTCAGGACAACAGGTATGATGACGTAGTATGTTGACACATCAGGTATAATGACGCAGTAAGATGACAGCCAGGACGACAGGTATAATGACGCAGTAGGATGACACATCGAGACAACAGGTATAATGACGCAGTAGGATGACACATCGAGACAACAGGTATAATGACGCAGTAGGTTGACACATCAGGACAACAGGTAAAATGACGCAGTAATTTGACAAATCAGGACAACAGGTATAATGACGCAGTAAGATGACAGCCAGGACGACAGGTATAATGACACAGTAGGATGACACATCAGGACAACAGGTATAATGACGCAGTAAGATGACAGCCAGGACAACAGATATAATGACAAGTAGGATGACACATCGAGACAACAGGTATAATGACGCAGAATGATGACACATCGGGACAACAGGTTTAATGACGCAGTAAGATGACAGCCAGGACAACAGGGATAATGACGCAGTAAGATGACAACCAGGACAACAAGTATAATGACGCAGTAGGATGACACATCGGGACAACAGGTTTAATGACGCAGTAAGATGACAGCCAGGACAACAGGTATAATGACGCAGTATGATGACAGTCAGGACAACAGGTATGATGACGCAGTAGGATGACACATCGAGACAACAGGTATAATGACGCAGTATGATGACTGCCAGGACAACAGGTATAATGACGCAGTAGGATGACACATCGAGATAACAGATATAATGACGCAGTGTGATGACCGCCAGGACGACAGGTATAATGACGCAGTAAGATGACACATCGGGACAACAGGTTTAATGACGCAGTAAGATGACAGCCAGGACAACAGGTATAATAACGCAGTAGAATGACACATCGAGACAACAGGTATAATGACGCAGTAAGATGACAGCCAGGACAACAGGTATAATGACGCAGTAGGATGACACATCGGGACAACAGGTATAATGACGCAGTAAGATGACACATCGGGACAACAGGTTTAATGACGCAGTATGATGACAGCCAGGACAACAGGTATAATGACGCAGTAGGATGACAGCCAGGACAACACGTATAATGACGCAGTAGGATGACACATCGGGATAACAGGTATAATGACGCAGTAGAATGACACATCGAGACAACAGGTATAATGACGCAGTAGGATGACACATCGAGACAACAGGTATAATAACGCAGTAGAATGACACATCGAGACAACAGGTATAATGACGCAGTAAGATGACAACCAGGACAACAGGTATAATAACGCAGTAGAATGACACATCGAGACAACAGGTATAATGACGCAGTAGGATGACACATCGAGACAAGAGGTATAATGACGCAGTATGATGACAGTCAGGACAACAGGTATAATGACGCAGTAGGATGACACATAAGGACAACAGGTATAATGACGCAGTAGGATGACACATCAGGACAACAGGTATAATGACACAGTAAGATGACACATCGAGACAACAGGTATAATGACGCAGTAGGATGACACATCGAGACAACAGGTATAATGACGCAGTATGATGACAGCCAGGACAACAGGTATAATGACGCAGTAAGATGACAACCAGGACGACAGGTGTAATGACAAAGTAGGATGACACATCGGGACAACAGGTATAATGATGCAGTAGGTTGACACATCAGGACAACAGGTACAATGACGCAGTAATTTGACAAATCAGGACAACAGGTATAATGACGCAGTAAGATGACAACCAGGACGACAGGTATAATGACGAAGTAGGATGACACATCGGGACAACAGGTATAATGATGCAGTAGGTTGACACATCAGGACAACAGGTACAATGACGCAGTAATTTGACAAATCAGGACAACAGGTATAATGACGCAGTAAGATGACAACCAGGACGACAGGTGTAATGACGAAGTAGGATGACACATCGGGACAACAGGTATAATGATGCAGTATGATGACAGTCAGGACAACAGATATAATGACGCAGTAGGATGACAGTCAGGACAACAGATATAATGACGCAGTAGGATGACACATCGAGACAACAGGTATAATGACGCAGTAAGATGACAGCCAGGACAACATGTATAATGACGCAGTAAGATGACAGCCATTAAGACAGGTATAATGACGCAGTAGGATGACACATCGAGACAACAGGTATAATGACGCAGTATGATGACAGTCAGGACAACAGGTATGATGACGCAGTATGTTGACACATCAGGTATAATGACGCAGTAAGATGACAGCCAGGACGACAGGTATAATGACGCAGTATGATGACACATCGAGACAACAGGTATAATGACGCAGTAGGTTGACACATCAGGACAACAGGTACAATGACGCAGTAATTTGACAAATCAGGACAACAGGTATAATGACGCAGTAAGATGACAGCCAGGACGACAGGTATAATGACACAGAAGGATGACACATCAGGACAACAGGTATAATGACGCAGTAAGATGACAGCCAGGACAACAGATATAATGACAAGTAGGATGACACATCGAGACAACAGGTATAATGACGCAGAATGATGACATCCAGGACAACAGGTATAATGACCCAGTAGGATGACACATCGGGACAACAGGTTTAATGACGCAGTAAGATGACAGCCAGGACAACAGGGATAATGACGCAGTAAGATGACAACCTGGACAACAAGTATAATGACGCAGTAGGATGACACATCGGGACAACAGGTTTAATGACGCAGTAAGATGACAGCCAGGACAACAGGTATAATGACGCAGTATGATGACAGTCAGGACAACAGGTATGATGACGCAGTAGGATGACACATCGAGACAACAGGTATAATGACGCAGTATGATGACTGCCAGGACAACAGGTATAATGACGCAGTAGGATGACACATCGAGATAACAGATATAATGACGCAGTGTGATGACCGCCAGGACGACAGGTATAATGACGCAGTAAGATGACACATCGGGACAACAGGTTTAATGACGCAGTAAGATGACAGCCAGGACAACAGGTATAATAACGCAGTAGAATGACACATCGAGACAACAGGTATAATGACGCAGTAAGATGACAGCCAGGACAACAGATATAATGACGCAGTAGGATGACACATCGGGACAACAGGTATAATGACGCAGTAAGATGACACATCGGGACAACAGGTTTAATGACGCAGTATGATGACAGCCAGGACAACAGGTATAATGACGCAGTAGGATGACAGCCAGGACAACACGTATAATGACGCAGTAGGATGACACATCGGGATAACAGGTATAATGACGCAGTAGAATGACACATCGAGACAACAGGTATAATGACGCAGTATGATGACAGTCAGGACAACAGGTATAATGACGCAGTAGGATGACACATCAGGATAACAGGTATAATGACGCAGTATGATGACAGCCAGGACAACAGGTATAATGACGCAGTAGGATGACAGCCAGGACAACACGTATAATGACGCAGTAGGATGACACAGCAGGACAACAGGTATAATGACACAGTAACATAACACTGCAAGACAACAGGGATAATGACACAGTAGGATGACAGCCATTAAGACAGGTATAATGACGCAGTAGGATGACACATCGAGACAACAGGTATAATGACGCAGTAGGATGACACATCGAGACAACAGGTATAATGACGCAGTATGATGACAGTCAGGACAACAGGTATAATGACGCAGTAGGATGACACATCAGGACAACAGGTATAATGACGCAGTAGGATGACACATCAGGACAACAGGTATAATGACGCAGTAAGATGACACATCGAGACAATAGGTATAATGACGCAGTAGGATGACACATCGAGACAACAGGTATAATGACACAGTATGATGACAGCCAGGACAACAGGTATAATGACGCAGTAAGATGACAGCCATTAAGACAGGTATAATGACGCAGTAGGATGACACATCGAGACAACAGGTATAATGACGCAGTATGATGACAGTCAGGACAACAGGTATGATGACGCAGTGAGTTGACACATCAGGACAACAGGTATAATGACGCAGTGTGATGACCGCCAGGACGACAGGTATAATGACGCAGTAAGATGACAACCAGGACGACAGGTTTAATGACGCAGTAGCATGACACATCAGGACAACAGGTATAATGATGCAGTAACTTGACACATCAGGACAACAGGTACAATGACGCAGTAAGATGACAGCCAGGACAACAGGTATAATGATGCAGTAGGATGACACATCAGGACGACAGGTATAATGACGCAGTAAGATGACAGCCAGGATGACAGTTATAATGACGCAGTAGGATGACACATCGAGACAACAGGCATAATGACGCAGTAGGATGACAGCCAGGACGACAGGTTTAATGACGCAGTAGGATGACACATCAGGACAACAGGTATAATGATGCAGTAACTTGACACATCAGGACAACAGGTATAATGACGCAGTAAGATGACAGCCAGGACAACAGATATAATGACAAGTAGGATGACACATCGAGACAACAGGTACAATGACGCAGTATGATGACAGCCAGGACAACAGGTATAATGACGCAGTAGGATGACACATCGAGACAACAGGTATAATGACGCAGTAGGATGACACATCAGGACGACAGGTATAATGACGCAGTAAGATGACAGCCAGGACGACAGGTATAATGACGCAGTAGGATGACACATCGAGACAACAGGTATAATGACGCAGTAGGATGACACATCGAGACAACAGGTATAATGACGCAGTAGGATGACACATCGGGACAACAGGTTTAATGACGCAGTAAGATGACAGCCAGGACAACAGGTATAATGACGCAGTAGGATGACAGCCAGGACAACAGATATAATGACAAGTAGGATGACACATCGAGACAACAGGTACAATGACGCAGTATGATGACAGCCAGGACAACAGGTATAATGACGCAGTCGGATGACACATCGAGACAACAGGTATAATGACGCAGTAGGATGACACATCAGGACGACAGGTATAATGACGCAGTAAGATGACAGCCAGGACGACAGGTATAATGACGCAGTAGGATGACACATCGAGACAACAGGTATAATGACGCAGTAGGATGACACATCGAGACAACAGGTATAATGACGCAGTAGGATGACACATCGGGACAACAGGTTTAATGACGCAGTAAGATGACAGCCAGGACAACAGGTATAATGACGCAGTAGGATGACAGCCAGGACAACACGTATAATGACGCAGTAGGTTGACACATCGGGATAACAGGTATAATGACGCAGTAGAATGACACA
Source organism: Semicossyphus pulcher (assembly GCF_022749685.1). Lineage (NCBI taxonomy): Eukaryota > Metazoa > Chordata > Actinopteri > Labriformes > Labridae > Semicossyphus > Semicossyphus pulcher. The sequence goes on from NW_027211637.1 coordinate 19,639,003, forward strand.
TCGAGACAACAGGTATAATGACGCAGTAGGTTGACACATCAGGACAACAGGTACAATGACGCAGTAATTTGACAAATCAGGACAACAGGTATAATGACGCAGTAAGATGACAGCCAGGACGACAGGTATAATGACACAGTAGGATGACACATCAGGACAACAGGTATAATGACGCAGTAAGATGACAGCCAGGACAACAGATATAATGACAAGTAGGATGACACATCGAGACAACAGGTATAATGACGCAGTATGATGACATCCAGGACAACAGGTATAATGACGCAGTAGGATGACACATCGGGACAACAGGTTTAATGACGCAGTAAGATGACAGCCAGGACAACAGGTATAATGACAAGTAGGATGACACATCGAGACAACAGGTACAATGACGCAGTATGATGACAGCCAGGACAACAGATATAATGACAAGTAGGATGACACATCGAGACAACAGGTACAATGACGCAGTATGATGACAGCCAGGACAACAGGTATAATGACGCAGTAGGATGACACATTGAGACAACAGGTATAATGACGCAGTAGGATGACACATCAGGACGACAGGTATAATGACGCAGTAAGATGACAGCCAGGACGACAGGTATAATGACGCAGTAGGATGACACATCGAGACAACAGGTATAATGACGCAGTAGGATGACACATCGAGACAACAGGTATAATGACGCAGTATGATGACACATCAGGACAACAGGTACAATGACGCAGTAATTTGACAAATCAGGACAACAGGTATAATGACGCAGTAAGATGACAGCCAGGACGACAGGTATAATGACACAGTAGGATGACACATCAGGACGACAGGTATAATGACGCAGTAGGATGACACATCAGGACAACAGGTAAAATGACGCAGTAAGATGACAGCCAGGACAACAGGTATAATGACGCAGTATGATGACAGTCAGGACAACAGATATAATGACGCAGTAGGATGACACATCGAGACAACAGGTATAATGACGCAGTAAGATGACAGCCAGGACAACATGTATAATGACGCAGTAAGATGACAGCCATTAAGACAGGTATAATGACGCAGTAGGATGACACATCGAGACAACAGGTATAATGACGCAGTATGATGACAGTCAGGACAACAGGTATGATGACGTAGTATGTTGACACATCAGGTATAATGACGCAGTAAGATGACAGCCAGGACGACAGGTATAATGACGCAGTAGGATGACACATCGAGACAACAGGTATAATGACGCAGTAGGATGACACATCGAGACAACAGGTATAATGACGCAGTAGGTTGACACATCAGGACAACAGGTAAAATGACGCAGTAATTTGACAAATCAGGACAACAGGTATAATGACGCAGTAAGATGACAGCCAGGACGACAGGTATAATGACACAGTAGGATGACACATCAGGACAACAGGTATAATGACGCAGTAAGATGACAGCCAGGACGACAGGTATAATGACGCAGAATGATGACACATCGGGACAACAGGTTTAATGACGCAGTAAGATGACAGCCAGGACAACAGGGATAATGACGCAGTAAGATGACAACCAGGACAACAAGTATAATGACGCAGTAGGATGACACATCGGGACAACAGGTTTAATGACGCAGTAAGATGACAGCCAGGACAACAGGTATAATGACGCAGTATGATGACAGTCAGGACAACAGGTATGATGACGCAGTAGGATGACACATCGAGACAACAGGTATAATGACGCAGTATGATGACTGCCAGGACAACAGGTATAATGACGCAGTAGGATGACACATCGAGATAACAGATATAATGACGCAGTGTGATGACCGCCAGGACGACAGGTATAATGACGCAGTAAGATGACACATCGGGACAACAGGTTTAATGACGCAGTAAGATGACAGCCAGGACAACAGGTATAATAACGCAGTAGAATGACACATCGAGACAACAGGTATAATGACGCAGTAATATGACAGCCAGGACAACAGGTATAATGACGCAGTAGGATGACACATCGGGACAACAGGTATAATGACGCAGTAAGATGACACATCGGGACAACAGGTTTAATGACGCAGTATGATGACAGCCAGGACAACAGGTATAATGACGCAGTAGGATGACAGCCAGGACAACACGTATAATGACGCAGTAGGATGACACATCGGGATAACAGGTATAATGACGCAGTAGAATGACACATCGAGACAACAGGTATAATGACGCAGTAGGATGACACATCGAGACAACAGGTATAATAACGCAGTAGAATGACACATCGAGACAACAGGTATAATGACGCAGTAAGATGACAACCAGGACAACAGGTATAATAACGCAGTAGAATGACACATCGAGACAACAGGTATAATGACGCAGTAGGATGACACATCGGGACAACAGGTTTAATGACGCAGTAAGATGACAGCCAGGACAACAGGTATAATGACAAGTAGGATGACACATCGAGACAACAGGTACAATGACGCAGTATGATGACAGCCAGGACAACAGATATAATGACAAGTAGGATGACACATCGAGACAACAGGTACAATGACGCAGTATGATGACAGCCAGGACAACAGGTATAATGACGCAGTAGGATGACACATTGAGACAACAGGTATAATGACGCAGTAGGATGACACATCAGGACGACAGGTATAATGACGCAGTAAGATGACAGCCAGGACGACAGGTATAATGACGCAGTAGGATGACACATCGAGACAACAGGTATAATGACGCAGTAGGATGACACATCGAGACAACAGGTATAATGACGCAGTATGATGACACATCAGGACAACAGGTACAATGACGCAGTAATTTGACAAATCAGGACAACAGGTATAATGACGCAGTAAGATGACAGCCAGGACGACAGGTATAATGACACAGTAGGATGACACATCAGGACGACAGGTATAATGACGCAGTAGGATGACACATCAGGACAACAGGTAAAATGACGCAGTAAGATGACAGCCAGGACAACAGGTATAATGACGCAGTATGATGACAGTCAGGACAACAGATATAATGACGCAGTAGGATGACACATCGAGACAACAGGTATAATGACGCAGTAAGATGACAGCCAGGACAACATGTATAATGACGCAGTAAGATGACAGCCATTAAGACAGGTATAATGACGCAGTAGGATGACACATCGAGACAACAGGTATAATGACGCAGTATGATGACAGTCAGGACAACAGGTATGATGACGTAGTATGTTGACACATCAGGTATAATGACGCAGTAAGATGACAGCCAGGACGACAGGTATAATGACGCAGTAGGATGACACATCGAGACAACAGGTATAATGACGCAGTAGGATGACACATCGAGACAACAGGTATAATGACGCAGTAGGTTGACACATCAGGACAACAGGTAAAATGACGCAGTAATTTGACAAATCAGGACAACAGGTATAATGACGCAGTAAGATGACAGCCAGGACGACAGGTATAATGACACAGTAGGATGACACATCAGGACAACAGGTATAATGACGCAGTAAGATGACAGCCAGGACGACAGGTATAATGACGCAGAATGATGACACATCGGGACAACAGGTTTAATGACGCAGTAAGATGACAGCCAGGACAACAGGGATAATGACGCAGTAAGATGACAACCAGGACAACAAGTATAATGACGCAGTAGGATGACACATCGGGACAACAGGTTTAATGACGCAGTAAGATGACAGCCAGGACAACAGGTATAATGACGCAGTATGATGACAGTCAGGACAACAGGTATGATGACGCAGTAGGATGACACATCGAGACAACAGGTATAATGACGCAGTATGATGACTGCCAGGACAACAGGTATAATGACGCAGTAGGATGACACATCGAGATAACAGATATAATGACGCAGTGTGATGACCGCCAGGACGACAGGTATAATGACGCAGTAAGATGACACATCGGGACAACAGGTTTAATGACGCAGTAAGATGACAGCCAGGACAACAGGTATAATAACGCAGTAGAATGACACATCGAGACAACAGGTATAATGACGCAGTAATATGACAGCCAGGACAACAGGTATAATGACGCAGTAGGATGACACATCGGGACAACAGGTATAATGACGCAGTAAGATGACACATCGGGACAACAGGTTTAATGACGCAGTATGATGACAGCCAGGACAACAGGTATAATGACGCAGTAGGATGACAGCCAGGACAACACGTATAATGACGCAGTAGGATGACACATCGGGATAACAGGTATAATGACGCAGTAGAATGACACATCGAGACAACAGGTATAATGACGCAGTAGGATGACACATCGAGACAACAGGTATAATAACGCAGTAGAATGACACATCGAGACAACAGGTATAATGACGCAGTAAGATGACAACCAGGACAACAGGTATAATAACGCAGTAGAATGACACATCGAGACAACAGGTATAATGACGCAGTAGGATGACACATCGAGACAAGAGGTATAATGACGCAGTATGATGACAGTCAGGACAACAGGTATAATGACGCAGTAGGATGACACATAAGGACAACAGGTATAATGACGCAGTAGGATGACACATCAGGACAACAGGTATAATGACACAGTAAGATGACACATCGAGACAACAGGTATAATGACGCAGTAGGATGACACATCGAGACAACAGGTATAATGACGCAGTATGATGACAGCCAGGACAACAGGTATAATGACGCAGTAAGATGACAACCAGGACGACAGGTGTAATGACAAAGTAGGATGACACATCAGGACGACAGGTATAATGACGCAGTAGGATGACACATCAGGACAACAGGTAAAATGACGCAGTAAGATGACAGCCAGGACAACAGGTATAATGACGCAGTATGATGACAGTCAGGACAACAGATATAATGACGCAGTAGGATGACACATCGAGACAACAGGTATAATGACGCAGTAAGATGACAGCCAGGACAACATGTATAATGACGCAGTAAGATGACAGCCATTAAGACAGGTATAATGACGCAGTAGGATGACACATCGAGACAACAGGTATAATGACGCAGTATGATGACAGTCAGGACAACAGGTATGATGACGCAGTATGTTGACACATCAGGTATAATGACGCAGTAAGATGACAGCCAGGACGACAGGTATAATGACGCAGTATGATGACACATCGAGACAACAGGTATAATGACGCAGTAGGTTGACACATCAGGACAACAGGTACAATGACGCAGTAATTTGACAAATCAGGACAACAGGTATAATGACGCAGTAAGATGACAGCCAGGACGACAGGTATAATGACACAGAAGGATGACACATCAGGACAACAGGTATAATGACGCAGTAAGATGACAGCCAGGACAACAGATATAATGACAAGTAGGATGACACATCGAGACAACAGGTATAATGACGCAGAATGATGACATCCAGGACAACAGGTATAATGACCCAGTAGGATGACACATCGGGACAACAGGTTTAATGACGCAGTAAGATGACAGCCAGGACAACAGGGATAATGACGCAGTAAGATGACAACCTGGACAACAAGTATAATGACGCAGTAGGATGACACATCGGGACAACAGGTTTAATGACGCAGTAAGATGACAGCCAGGACAACAGGTATAATGACGCAGTATGATGACAGTCAGGACAACAGGTATGATGACGCAGTAGGATGACACATCGAGACAACAGGTATAATGACGCAGTATGATGACTGCCAGGACAACAGGTATAATGACGCAGTAGGATGACACATCGAGATAACAGATATAATGACGCAGTGTGATGACCGCCAGGACGACAGGTATAATGACGCAGTAAGATGACACATCGGGACAACAGGTTTAATGACGCAGTAAGATGACAGCCAGGACAACAGGTATAATAACGCAGTAGAATGACACATCGAGACAACAGGTATAATGACGCAGTAAGATGACAGCCAGGACAACAGATATAATGACGCAGTAGGATGACACATCGGGACAACAGGTATAATGACGCAGTAAGATGACACATCAGGATAACAGGTATAATGACGCAGTATGATGACAGCCAGGACAACAGGTATAATGACGCAGTAGGATGACAGCCAGGACAACACGTATAATGACGCAGTAGGATGACACATCGGGATAACAGGTATAATGACGCAGTAGAATGACACATCGAGACAACAGGTATAATGACGCAGTAAGATGACAACCAGGACAACAGGTATAATGACGCAGTAGGATGACACATCGGGACAACAGGTATAATGACGCAGTAAGATGACAACCAGGACAACAGATATAATGACGCAGTCGGATGACACATCGGGACAACAGGTATAATGACGCAGTAAGATGACAGCCAGGACAACAGATATAATGACAAGTAGGATGACACATCGAGACAACAGGTATAATGACGCAGTAGGATGACACATCGAAACAACAGGTATAATGACGCAGTATGATGACAGTCAGGACAACAGGTATAATGACGCAGTAGGATGACACATCGAGACAACAGGTATAATGACGCAGTAGGATGACACATCGAGACAACAGGTATAATGACGCAGTAGTTTGACACATCAGGACAACAGGTACAATGACGCAGTAATTTGACAAATCAGGACAACAGGTATAATGACGCAGTAAGATGACAGCCAGGACGACAGGTATAATGACACAGTAGGATGACACATCAGGACAACAGGTATAATGACGCAGTAAGATGACAGCCAGGACAACAGATATAATGACAAGTAGGATGACACATCGAGACAACAGGTATAATGACGCAGTATGATGACATCCAGGACAACAGGTATAATGACGCAGTAGGATGACACATCGGGACAACAGGTTTAATGACGCAGTAAGATGACAGCCAGGACAACAGGTTTAATGACGCAGTAAGATGACAGCCAGGACAACAGGTATAATAACGCAGTAGAATGACACATCGAGACAACAGGTATAATGACGCAGTAGGATGACACATCGAGACAAGAGGTATAATGACGCAGTATGATGACAGTCAGGACAACAGGTATAATGACGCAGTAGGATGACACATAAGGACAACAGGTATAATGACGCAGTAAGATGACAGCCAGGACAACAGATATAATGACAAGTAGGATGACACATCGAGACAACAGGTATAATGACGCAGTATGATGACATCCAGGACAACAGGTTTAATGACGCAGTAAGATGACAGCCAGGACAACAGGGATAATGACGCAGTAAGATGACAACCAGGACAACAAGTATAATGACGCAGTAGGATGACACATCGGGACAACAGGTTTAATGACGCAGTAAGATGACAGCCAGGACAACAGGTATAATGACGCAGTATGATGACAGTCAGGACAACAGGTATGATGACGCAGTAGGATGACACATCGAGACAACAGGTATAATGACGCAGTATGATGACTGCCAGGACAACAGGTATAATGACGCAGTAGGATGACACATCGAGACAACAGATATAATGACGCAGTGTGATGACCGCCAGGACGACAGGTATAATGACGCATTAAGATGACACATCGGGACAACAGGTTTAATGACGCAGTAAGATGACAGCCAGGACAACAGGTATAATAACGCAGTAGAATGACACATCGAGACAACAGGTATAATGACGCAGTAAGATGACAACCAGAACAACAGGTATAATAACGCAGTAGAATGACACATCGAGACAACAGGTATAATGACGCAGTAGGATGACACATCGAGACAAGAGGTATAATGACGCAGTATGATGACAGTCAGGACAACAGGTAAAATGACGCAGTAGGATGACACATAAGGACAACAGGTATAATGACGCAGTAGGATGACACATCAGGACAACAGGTATAATGACACAGTAAGATGACACATCGAGACAACAGGTATAATGACGCAGTAGGATGACACATCGAGACAACAGGTATAATGACGCAGTATTTTGACAGCCAGGACAACAGGTATAATGACGCAGTAAGATGACAACCAGGACGACAGGTGTAATGACGAAGTAGGATGACACATCGGGACAACAGGTATAATGATGCAGTAGGTTGACACATCAGGACAACAGGTACAATGACGCAGTAATTTGACAAATCAGGACAACAGGTATAATGACGCAGTAAGATGACAACCAGGACGACAGGTATAATGACGAAGTAGGATGACACATCGGGACAACAGGTATAATGATGCAGTAGGTTGACACATCAGGACAACAGGTACAATGACGCAGTAATTTGACAAATCAGGACAACAGGTATAATGACGCAGTAAGATGACAGCCAGGACGACAGGTATAATGACACAGTAGGATGACACATCAGGACGACAGGTATAATGACGCAGTAGGATGACACATCAGGACAACAGGTAAAATGACGCAGTAAGATGACAGCCAGGACAACAGGTATAATGACGCAGTATGATGACAGTCAGGACAACAGATATAATGACGCAGTAGGATGACACATCGAGACAACAGGTATAATGACGCAGTAAGATGACCGCCAGGACAACAGGTATAATGACGCAGTAAGATGACAGCCATTAAGACAGGTATAATGACGCAGTAGGATGACACATCGAGACAACAGGTATTATGACGCAGTATGATGACAGTCAGGACAACAGGTATGATGACGCAGTATGTTGACACATCAGGACAACAGGTATAATGACGCAGTAAGATGACAGCCAGGACGACAGGTATAATGACGCAGTAGGATGACACATCGAGACAACAGGTATAATGACGCAGTAGGATGACACATCGAGACAACAGGTATAATGACGCAGTATGATGACAGCCAGGACAACAGATATAATGACGCAGTAGGGTGACACATCAGGACAACAAGTATAATGACGCAGTAAGATGACAGCCAGGACAACAGGGATAATGACGCAGTAAGATGACAACCAGGACAACAGGTATAATGACGCAGTAGGATGACACATCAGGACAACAGGTATAATGACGCAATGAGTTGACACATCAGGACAACAGGTATAATGACGCAGTAAGATGACAGCCAGGACAACAGGTATAATGACAAGTAGGATGACACATCGAGACAACAGGTATAATGACGCAGTATGATGACAGCCAGGACAACAGGTATAATGACGCAGTATGATGACAGTCAGGACAACAGGTATAATGACGCAGTAGGATGACACATCAGGACAACAGGTATAATGACGCAGTAGGATGACACATCAGGACAACAGGTATAATGACACAGTAAGATGACATATCGAGACAACAGGTATAATGACGCAGTAGGATGACACATCGAGACAACAGGTATAATGACGCAGTATGATGACAGCCAGGACAACAGGTATAATGACGCAGTAAGATGACAACCAGGACGACAGGTGTAATGACGAAGTAGGATGACACATCGGGACAACAGGTATAATGATGCAGTAGGTTGACACATCAGGATAACAGGTACAATGACGCAGTAATTTGACAAATCAGGACAACAGGTATAATGACGCAGTAAGATGACAACCAGGACGACAGGTATAATGACGAAGTAGGATGACACATCGGGACAACAGGTATAATGATGCAGTAGGTTGACACATCAGGACAACAGGTACAATGACGCAGTAATTTGACAAATCAGGACAACAGGTATAATGACGCAGTAAGATGACAGCCAGGACGACAGGTATAATGACACAGTAGGATGACACATCAGGACGACAGGTATAATGACGCAGTATGATGACTGCCAGGACAACAGGGATAATGACGCAGTAAGATGACAACCAGGACAACAGGTATAATGACGCAGTAGGATGACACATCAGGACAACAGGTATAATGACACAGTAAGATGACACATCGAGACAACAGGTATAATGACGCAGTAGGATGACACATCGAGACAACAGGTATAATGACGCAGTATGATGACAGCCAGGACAACAGGTATAATGACGCAGTAAGATGACAACCAGGACGACAGGTGTAATGACGAAGTAGGATGACACATCGGGACAACAGGTATAATGATGCAGTAGGTTGACACATCAGGACAACAGGTACAATGACGCAGTAATTTGACAAATCAGGACAACAGGTATAATGACGCAGTAAGATGACAACCAGGACGACAGGTATAATGACGAAGTAGGATGACACATCGGGACAACAGGTATAATGATGCAGTAGGTTGACACATCAGGACAACAGGTACAATGACGCAGTAATTTGACAAATCAGGACAACAGGTATAATGACGCAGTATGATGACAACCAGGACGACAGGTATAATGACGAAGTAGGATGACACATCGGGACAACAGGTATAATGATGCAGTAGGTTGACACATCAGGACAACAGGTACAATGACGCAGTAATTTGACAAATCAGGACAACAGGTATAATGACGCAGTAAGATGACAGCCAGGACGACAGGTATAATGACACAGTAGGATGACACATCAGGACAACAGGTATAATGACGCAGTAAGATGACAGCCAGGACAACAGATATAATGACAAGTAGGATGACACATCGAGACAACAGGTATAATGACGCAGTATGATGACATCCAGGACAACAGGTATAATGACGCAGTAGGATGACACATCGGGACAACAGGTTTAATGACGCAGTAAGATGACAGCCAGGACAACAGGTATAATAACGCAGTAGAATGACACATCGAGACAACAGGTATAATGACGCAGTAAGATGACAACCAGGACAACAGATATAATGACAAGTAGGATGACACATCGAGACAACAGGTATAATGACGCAGTAGGATGACACATCGAGACAACAGGTATAATGACGCAGTATGATGACAGTCAGGACAACAGATATAATGACGCAGTAGGATGACACATCGAGACAACAGGTAAAATGACGCAGTAAGATGACAACCAGGACAACAGGTATAATGAAGCAGTAGGATGACACATCGAGACAACAGGTATAATGACGCAGTAGGATGACACATCAGGACAACAGGTATAATGACGCAGTAGGATGACACATCAGGACAACAGGTATAATGACACAGTAAGATGACACATCGAGACAACAGGTATAATGACGCAGTAGGATGACACATCGAGACAACAGGTATAATGACGCAGTAAGATGACAACCAGGACGACAGGTGTAATGACGAAGTAGGATGACACATCGGGACAACAGGTATAATGATGCAGTAGGTTGACACATCAGGACAACAGGTACAATGACGCAGTAAGATGACAGCCAGGACAACAGGTATAATGACGCAGTAGGATGACACATCGGGACAACAGGTTTAATGACGCAGTAACTTGACACATCAGGACAACAGGTACAATGACGCAGTAGGATGACACATCAAGACAACAGGTAAAATGACGCAGTAGGATGACACATCAGGACAACAGGTATAATGACGCAGTAAGATGACTACCAGGACGACAGGTATAATGACGCAGTAGGATGACACATCAGGACAACAGGTATAATGACGCATTAAGATGACAGCCAGGACGACAGGTATAATGACGCAGTAAGATGACAGCCATTAAGACAGGTATAATGACGCAGTAGGATGACACATCGAGACAACAGGTATAATGACGCAGTATGATGACAGTCAGGACAACAGGTATGATGACGCAGTAAGATGACAACCAGGACAACAGGTATAATGAAGCAATAGGATGACACATCGGGACAACAGGTATAATGACGCAGTAAGATGACAACCAGGACAACAGGTATAATGACGCAGTCGGATGACACATCGGGACAACAGGTATAATGACGCAGTAAGATGACAGCCAGGACAACAGATATAATGACAAGTTTGATGACACATCGAGACAACAGGTATAATGACGCAGTAGGATGACACATCGAGACAACAGGTATAATGACGCAGTAAGATGACAGCCAGGACAACAGGTATAATGACGCAGTAAGATGACAGCCATTAAGACAGGTATAATGACGCAGTAGGATGACACATCGAGACAACAGGTATAATGACGCAGTATGATGACAGTCAGGACAACAGGTATGATGACGCAGTATGTTGACACATCAGGACAACAGGTATAATGACGCAGTATGATGACTGCCAGGACAACAGGTATAATGACGCAGTATGATGACAGTCAGGACAACAGATGTAATGACGCAGTAGGATGACACATCGAGACAACAGGTAAAATGACGCAGTAAGATGACAACCAGGACAACAGGTATAATGAAGCAGTAGGATGACACATCGGGACAACAGGTATAATGACGCAGTAAGATGACAGCCAGGACAACAGGTATAATGACGCAGTAAGATGACAGCCATTAAGACAGGTATAATGACGCAGTAGGATGACACATCGAGACAACAGGTATAATGACGCAGTATGATGACAGTCAGGACAACAGGTATGATGACGCAGTATGTTGACACATCAGGACAACAGGTATAATGACGCAGTAAGATGACAGCCAGGACGACAGGTATAATGACGCAGTAGGATGACACATCGAGACAACAGGTATAATGACGCAGTAGGATGACACATCGAGACAACAGGTATAATGACGCAGTATGATGACAGCCAGGACAACAGATATAATGACGCAGTAGGGTGACACATCAGGACAACAAGTATAATGACGCAGTAAGATGACAGCCAGGACAACAGGGATAATGAAGCAGTAAGATGACAACCAGGACAACAGGTATAATGACGCAGTAGGATGACACATCAGGACAACAGGTATAATGACGCAATGAGTTGACACATCAGGACAACAGGTATAATGACGCAGTAAGATGACAGCCAGGACAACAGGTATAATGACAAGTAGGATGACACATCAGGACAACAGGTATAATGACACAGTAAGATGACACATTGAGACAACAGGTATAATGACGCAGTAGGATGACACATCGAGACAACAGGTATAATGACGCAGTATGATGACAGCCAGGACAACAGGTATAATGACGCAGTAAGATGACAACCAGGACGACAGATGTAATGACGAAGTAGGATGACACATCGGGACAACAGGTATAATGATGCAGTAGGTTGACACATCAGGACAACAGGTACAATGACGCAGTAATTTGACAAATCAGGACAACAGGTATAATGACGCAGTAGGATGACACATCAGGACAACAGGTAAAATGACGCAGTAAGATGACAGCCAGGACAACAGGTATAATGATGCAGTAGGATGACACATCGGGACAACAGGTTTAATGACGCAGTAGGATGACACATCAGGACAACAGGTATAATGATGCAGTAACTTGACACATCAGGACAACAGGTACAATGACGCAGTAAGACAACGCAGCAGGACAACAGGGCTAATGAACCAGTAAGACGACACGTCAGGATGACCGGTATAATGACACAGTGAGACAACACAGCAGGACCACAGGTATAATGACCAGTAAGATGACACAACAGGACAACAGGGCTAATGAACCAGTAAGACGACACATCAGGATGACCGGTATAATGACACAGTAGGACGACACATCAGGATGACGGGTATAATGACGCAGTAAGACAACACAGAAGGACAACAGATATAATGACAGAGTAGGATGACACATCAAGACAACAGGTATAATGACACAGTAGAATGACACATCAGGACAACAGGTAGAATGACGCAGTAACACGTCACATCAGGATGACACGTATAATGCCGCAGTAAGAAAACACAGCAGGACAACAGGTATAATGACACAGTAAGATGACACAACAGGACAACAGGGCTAATGACACAGTAGGACGACATATCAGGACAACAGTTATAATGACGCAGTATGATGACACAGCAGGATAACAGGTATAATGACACAATGAGATGACAAACCATGACAACAGGGCAAATGACCCAGTAAGACGACACATCTGGATGACAGGGATAACGTCACAATAGGACGACATATCAGGACAACGGGAATAATGGCGCAGTAGGATGACACATCAGGAGAACAGGTAGAATGACGCAGTAACACGACACATCAGGATGAATGGTATAATGACGTAATAAGACAACAAAGCAGGACAACAGGTATAATGACACAGTAGGAAGACACATCAGGAGAACAGGTACAATGACGCAGTAAGACAACACATCAGGATGACAGATATAATGACGCAGTAAGACATCACAGCAGGACAACAGGTATAATGATACAGTAGGATGACAAATCAGGACAACAGGTATAATGACCAGTAAGATGACACATCAGGACAACAGGTATAATGACGCAGTAAGACGACACATCAGGATGACAGGTATAATGACACAGTAAGACAACACATCAGGACAACAGGTATAATGACACAGTAGGATGACACATCAAGATAACAGGTATGATGACACAGTAGAATGACACATCAGGACAAAAGGTAGAATGACACAATGAGATGACAGCCATTAAGACAGGTATAATGACGCAGTAGGATGACACATCGAGACAACAGGTATAATGACGCAGTATGATGACAGTCAGGACAACAGGTATGATGACGCAGTGAGTTGACACATCAGGACAACAGGTATAATGACGCAGTGTGATGACCGCCAGGACGACAGGTATAATGACGCAGTAAGATGACAACCAGGACGACAGGTTTAATGACGCAGTAGCATGACACATCAGGACAACAGGTATAATGACGCAGTAGGATGACACATCAGGACAACAGGTATAATGACGCAGTAAGATGACAACCAGGACGACAGGTATAATGACGCAGTAGGATGACACATCAGGACAACAGGTATAATGACGCAGTAAGATGACAGCCAGGACGACAGGTATAATGACGCAGTAGGATGACACATCGAGACAACAGGTATAATGACGCAGTAGGATGACACATCGAGACAACAGGTATAATGACGCAGTAAGACAACACAGCAGGACAACAGGTATAATGACACAGTAACATAACACTGCAAGACAACAGGGATAATGACACAGTAGGATGACAGCCATTAAGACAGGTATAATGACGCAGTAGGATGACACATCGAGACAACAGGTATAATGACGCAGTAGGATGACACATCGAGACAACAGGTATAATGACGCAGTATGATGACAGTCAGGACAACAGGTATAATGACGCAGTAGGATGACACATCAGGACAACAGGTATAATGACGCAGTATGATGACACATCAGGACAACAGATATAATGACACAGTAAGATGACAGCCAGGACAACACGTATAATGACGCAGTAAGACAACACAGCAGGACAACAGGTATAATGACACAGTAACATAACACTGCAAGACAACAGGGATAATGACACAGTAGGATGACAGCCATTAAGACAGGTATAATGACGCAGTAGGATGACACATCGAGACAACAGGTATAATGACGCAGTAGGATGACACATCGAGACAACAGGTATAATGACGCAGTATGATGACAGTCAGGACAACAGGTATAATGACGCAGTAGGATGACACATCAGGACAACAGGTATAATGACGCAGTAGGATGACACATCAGGACAACAGGTATAATGACGCAGTAAGATGACACATCGAGACAACAGGTATAATGACGCAGTAGGATGACACATCGAGACAACAGGTATAATGACACAGTATGATGACAGCCAGGACAACAGGTATGATGACGCAGTAAGTTGACAACCAGGACGACAGGTTTAATGACGCAGTAGCATGACACATCAGGACAACAGGTACAATGACGCAGTAAGATGACAGCCAGGACAACAGGTATAATGATGCAGTAGGATGACACATCAGGACGACAGGTATAATGACGCAGTAAGATGACAGCCAGGATGACAGTTATAATGACGCAGTAGGATGACACATCGAGACAACAGGCATAATGACGCAGTAGGATGACAGCCAGGATGACAGGTTTAATGACGCAGTAAGATGACACATCAGGACAACAGGTATAATGATGCAGTAACTTGACACATCAGGACAACAGGTATAATGACGCAGTAAGATGACAGCCAGGACAACAGATATAATGACAAGTAGGATGACACATCGAGACAACAGGTACAATGACGCAGTATGATGACAGCCAGGACAACAGGTATAATGACGCAGTAGGATGACACATCAGGACAACAGGTATAATGACACAATGAGATGACAAATTTGGACAACAGGGCTAATGACGCAGTAAGACGACACATCAGGATGAGTGGTATAATGACGTAATAAGACAACACAGCAGGACACCAGGTATAATGACACAGTAGGAAGACACATCAGGATGACATGGCTAATGACACAGTAAGACGACACAACGAGATGACAGGTATAATGACACAGTAGGACGACACATCATGACAACAGGTATGATGACGCAGTAAGATGACAGCCAGGACAACAGGTATAATGACGCAGTAGGATGACACGTCGGGACAACAGGTATAATGACGCAGAAAAATGACACATCAGGATGACCGGTATAATGACACAGTAGGATGACACATCAGGACAACAGGTATAATGATGCAGTAACTTGACACATCAGGACAACAGGTACAATGACTCAGTAGAATGACACATCAGGACGACACATCAGGACAACAGGTAAAATGACGCAGTAACATCACACTTCAGGATGACAGGTATAATGACGCAGGAAGACAAAACATCAGGACAACAGGTATAATGACACAATGAGATGACAAATCAGGACAACAGGTATAATGACGCAGAAAGATGACACATCGGGACAACAGGTATAATGACGCAGAAAGATGACAGCCAGGACAACAGGTATAATGACAAAGTAAGATGACAACCAGGACGACAGGTTTAGTGACGCAGTAAGATGACAGCCAGTACGACAGGTATAATGACGCAGTAGTATGACACATCGGGACAACAGGTATGATGACACAGTAGGATGACAGATCAGGACAACAGGTATAATGACGCAGCAAGTTGACACATCAGAACAAAAGGTATAATGACGCAGTAAGATGACAGCCAGGACGACAGGTATAATGACACAGTAGGATGACACATCAGGACAACAGGTATAATGACGCAGTAAGATGATCGCCAGGACACCAGATATAATGACAAGTAGGATGACATATCGAGACAACAGGTATAATGACGCAGTATGATGACAGCCAGGACAACAGGTATAATGACGCAGTAGGATGACACATCGAGACAACAGGTATAATGACGCAGTATGATGACAGCCAGGACAACAGGTATAATGACGCAGTAGGATGACACATCAGGACGACAGGTATAATGAGGCAGTAGGATGACACATCAGGACAACAGGTATAATGACGCAGTAAGATGACAGCCAGGACAACAGGTATAATGACGCAGTAGGATGACACATCGGGACAACAGGTATAATGACGCAGTATGATGACAGCCAGGACAACAGGTATAATGACGCAGTAGGATGACAGGCAGGACAACAGGGATAATGACGCAGTAAGATGACAGCCAGGACGACAGGTATAATGACGCAGTGAGATGACAACCAGGACGATAGGTTTAATGACGCAGTAGGATGACACATCGGGACAACAGGTATAATGACGCAGTAGGATGACACATCGAGACAACAGGTATAATGACGCAGTAAGATGACAGCCAGGACAACAGGTATAATGACGCAGTAAGATGACAGCCAGGACAACAGATATAATGACAAGTAGGATGACACATCGAGACAACAGGTATAATGACGCAGTATGATGACAGCCAGGACAACAGGTATAATGACGCAGTAGGATGACACATCAGGACAACAGGTATAATGACGCAATATGATGACAGCCAGGACAACAGGTATAATGACGCAGTAGGATGACAGATCAGGACAACAGGTATAATGACGCAGTAAGTTGACATATCAGGACAACATGTATAATGACGCAGTAAGATGACAGCCAGGACGACAGGTATAATGACGCAGTAGGATGACACATCGGGACAACAGGTATAATGACGCAGTATGATGACAGCCAGGACGACAGGTATAATGACACAGTAGGATGACACATCAGGACGACAGGTATAATGACGCAGTAGGATGACACATCAGGACAACGGGTAAAATGACGCAGTAAGATGACAGCAAGGACAACAGGTATAATGATGCAGTAGGATGACACATCGGGACAACAGGTTTAATGACGCAGTAAGATGACAGCCAGGACAACAGGTATAATAGACGCAGTATGATGACAGTCAGGACAACAGATATAATGACGCAGTAGGATGACACATCGAGACAACAGGTAAAATGACGCAGTAAGATGACAACCAGGACAACAGGTATAATGAAGCAATAGGATGACACATCGGGACAACAGGTATAATGACGCAGTAAGATGACAACCAGGACAACAGGTATAATGAGAGCAGTCGGATGACACATCGGGACAACAGGTATAATGACGCAGTAAGATGACAGCCAGGACAACAGATATAATGACAAGTAGGATGACACATCGAGACAACAGGTATAATGACGCAGTAGGATGACACATCGAGACAACAGGTATAATGACGCAGTAAGATGACAGCCAGGACAACAGGTATAATGACGCAGTAAGATGACAGCCAGGACAACAGATATAATGACAAGTAGGATGACACATCGAGACAACAGGTATAATG
The DNA here is from genome assembly GCF_022749685.1 of Semicossyphus pulcher. NCBI lineage: Eukaryota > Metazoa > Chordata > Actinopteri > Labriformes > Labridae > Semicossyphus > Semicossyphus pulcher. Next base: position 19,657,757 of record NW_027211637.1, read on the forward strand.
ACGCAGTAGGATGACACATCGAGACAACAGGTATAATGACGCAGTATGATGACAGTCAGGACAACAGGTATAATGACGCAGTAGGATGACACATCAGGACAACAGGTATAATGACGCAGTAGGATGACACATCAGGACAACAGGTATAATGACACAGTAAGATGACACATCGAGACAACAGGTATAATGACGCAGTAGGATGACACATCGAGACAACAGGTATAATGACGCAGTATGATGACAGCCAGGACAACAGGTATAATGACGCAGTAAGATGACAACCAGGACGACAGGTGTAATGACGAAGTAGGATGACACATCGGGACAACAGGTATAATGATGCAGTAGGTTAACACATCAGGACAACAGGTACAATGACGCAGTAATTTGACAAATCAGGACAACAGGTATAATGACGCAGTAAGATGACAGCCAGGACGACAGGTATAATGACACAGTAGGATGACACATCAGGACGACAGGTATAATGACGCAGTAGGATGACACATCAGGACAACAGGTATAATGACGCAATGAGTTGACACATCAGGACAACAGGTATAATGACGCAGTAAGATGACAGCCAGGACAACAGGTATAATGACAAGTAGGATGACACATCAGGACAACAGGTATAATGACACAGTAAGATGACACATCGAGACAACAGGTATAATGATGCAGTAGGTTAACACATCAGGACAACAGGTACAATGACGCAGTAATTTGACAAATCAGGACAACAGGTATAATGACGCAGTAAGATGACAGCCAGGACGACAGGTATAATGACGCAGTATGATGACACATCGAGACAACAGGTAAAATGACGCAGTAAGATGACAACCAGGACAACAGGTATAATGAAGCAGTAGGATGACACATCGGGACAACAGGTATAATGACGCAGTAAGATGACAGTCAGGACAACAGGTATGATGACGCAGTATGTTGACACATCAGGACAACAGGTATAATGACGCAGTAAGATGACAGCCAGGACGACAGGTATAATGACGCAGTAGGATGACACATCGAGACAACAGGTATAATGACGCAGTAGGATGACACATCGAGACAACAGGTATAATGACGCAGTATGATGACAGCCAGGACAACAGATATAATGACGCAGTAGGGTGACACATCAGGACAACAAGTATAATGACGCAGTAAGATGACAGCCAGGACAACAGGGATAATGACGCAGTAAGATGACAACCAGGACAACAGGTATAATGACGCAGTAGGATGACACATCAGGACAACAGGTATAATGACGCAATGAGTTGACACATCAGGACAACAGGTATAATGACGCAGTAAGATGACAGCCAGGACAACAGGTATAATGACAAGTTGGATGACACATCGAGACAACAGGTATAATGACGCAGTATGATGACAGCCAGGACAACAGGTATAATGACGCAGTAGGTTGACACATCAGGACAACAGGTACAATGACGCAGTAATTTGACAAATCAGGACAACAGGTATAATGACGCATTAAGATGACAACCAGGACGACAGGTATAATGACGAAGTAGGATGACACATCGGGACAACAGGTATAATGATGCAGTAGGTTGACACATCAGGACAACAGGTACAATGACGCAGTAATTTGACAAATCAGGACAACAGGTATAATGACGCAGTAAGATGACAGCCAGGACGACAGGTATAATGACACAGTAGGATGACACATCAGGACGACAGGTATAATGACGCAGTAGGATGACACATCAGGACAACAGGTAAAATGACGCAGTAAGATGACAGCCAGGACAACAGGTATAATGATGCAGTAGGATGACACATCGGGACAACAGGTTTAATGACGCAGTAAGATGACAGCCAGGACAACAGGTATAATGACGCAGTATGATGATAGTCAGGACAACAGATATAATGACGCAGTAGGATGACACATCGAGACAACAGGTAAAATGACGCAGTAAGATGACAACCAGGACAACAGGTATAATGAAGCAGTAGGATGACACATCGGGACAACAGGTATAATGACGCAGTAAGATGACAGCCAGGACAACAGGTATAATGACGCAGTAAGATGACAGCCATTAAGACATGTATAATGACGCAGTAGGATGACACATCGAGACAACAGGTATAATGACGCAGTATGATGACAGTCAGGACAACAGGTATGATGACGCAGTATGTTGACACATCAGGACAACAGGTATAATGACGCAGTATGATGACTGCCAGGACAACAGATATAATGACGCAGTAGGATGACACATCGAGACAACAGGTAAAATGACGCAGTAAGATGACAACCAGGACAACAGGTATAATGAAGCAGTAGGATGACACATCGGGACAACAGGTATAATGACGCAGTAAGATGACAGCCAGGACAACAGGTATAATGACGCAGTAAGATGACAGCCATTAAGACAGGTATAATGACGCAGTAAGATGACAGCCAGGACAACAGATATAATGACAAGTAGGATGACACATCGAGACAACAGGTATAATGACGCAGTAGGATGACACATCGAGACAACAGGTATAATGACGCAGTATGATGACAGTCAGGACAACAGGTATAATGACGCAGTAGGATGACACATCAGGACAACAGGTATAATGACGCAGTAGGATGACACATCAGGACAACAGGTATAATGACACAGTAAGATGACACATCGAGACAACAGGTATAATGACGCAGTAGGATGACACATCGAGACAACAGGTATAATGACGCAGTATGATGACAGCCAGGACAACAGGTATAATGACGCAGTAAGATGACAACCAGGACGACAGGTGTAATGACGAAGTAGGATGACACATCGGGACAACAGGTATAATGATGCAGTAGGTTAACACATCAGGACAACAGGTACAATGACGCAGTAATTTGACAAATCAGGACAACAGGTATAATGACGCAGTAAGATGACAGCCAGGACGACAGGTATAATGACACAGTAGGATGACACATCAGGACGACAGGTATAATGACGCAGTAGGATGACACATCAGGACAACAGGTATAATGACGCAATGAGTTGACACATCAGGACAACAGGTATAATGACGCAGTAAGATGACAGCCAGGACAACAGGTATAATGACAAGTAGGATGACACATCAGGACAACAGGTATAATGACACAGTAAGATGACACATCGAGACAACAGGTATAATGATGCAGTAGGTTAACACATCAGGACAACAGGTACAATGACGCAGTAATTTGACAAATCAGGACAACAGGTATAATGACGCAGTAAGATGACAGCCAGGACGACAGGTATAATGACGCAGTATGATGACACATCGAGACAACAGGTAAAATGACGCAGTAAGATGACAACCAGGACAACAGGTATAATGAAGCAGTAGGATGACACATCGGGACAACAGGTATAATGACGCAGTAAGATGACAGTCAGGACAACAGGTATGATGACGCAGTATGTTGACACATCAGGACAACAGGTATAATGACGCAGTAAGATGACAGCCAGGACGACAGGTATAATGACGCAGTAGGATGACACATCGAGACAACAGGTATAATGACGCAGTAGGATGACACATCGAGACAACAGGTATAATGACGCAGTATGATGACAGCCAGGACAACAGATATAATGACGCAGTAGGGTGACACATCAGGACAACAAGTATAATGACGCAGTAAGATGACAGCCAGGACAACAGGGATAATGACGCAGTAAGATGACAACCAGGACAACAGGTATAATGACGCAGTAGGATGACACATCAGGACAACAGGTATAATGACGCAATGAGTTGACACATCAGGACAACAGGTATAATGACGCAGTAAGATGACAGCCAGGACAACAGGTATAATGACAAGTTGGATGACACATCGAGACAACAGGTATAATGACGCAGTATGATGACAGCCAGGACAACAGGTATAATGACGCAGTAGGTTGACACATCAGGACAACAGGTACAATGACGCAGTAATTTGACAAATCAGGACAACAGGTATAATGACGCATTAAGATGACAACCAGGACGACAGGTATAATGACGAAGTAGGATGACACATCGGGACAACAGGTATAATGATGCAGTAGGTTGACACATCAGGACAACAGGTACAATGACGCAGTAATTTGACAAATCAGGACAACAGGTATAATGACGCAGTAAGATGACAGCCAGGACGACAGGTATAATGACACAGTAGGATGACACATCAGGACGACAGGTATAATGACGCAGTAGGATGACACATCAGGACAACAGGTAAAATGACGCAGTAAGATGACAGCCAGGACAACAGGTATAATGATGCAGTAGGATGACACATCGGGACAACAGGTTTAATGACGCAGTAAGATGACAGCCAGGACAACAGGTATAATGACGCAGTATGATGATAGTCAGGACAACAGATATAATGACGCAGTAGGATGACACATCGAGACAACAGGTAAAATGACGCAGTAAGATGACAACCAGGACAACAGGTATAATGAAGCAGTAGGATGACACATCGGGACAACAGGTATAATGACGCAGTAAGATGACAGCCAGGACAACAGGTATAATGACGCAGTAAGATGACAGCCATTAAGACATGTATAATGACGCAGTAGGATGACACATCGAGACAACAGGTATAATGACGCAGTATGATGACAGTCAGGACAACAGGTATGATGACGCAGTATGTTGACACATCAGGACAACAGGTATAATGACGCAGTATGATGACTGCCAGGACAACAGATATAATGACGCAGTAGGATGACACATCGAGACAACAGGTAAAATGACGCAGTAAGATGACAACCAGGACAACAGGTATAATGAAGCAGTAGGATGACACATCGGGACAACAGGTATAATGACGCAGTAAGATGACAGCCAGGACAACAGGTATAATGACGCAGTAAGATGACAGCCATTAAGACAGGTATAATGACGCAGTAGGATGACACATCGAGACAACAGGTATAATGACGCAGTATGATGACAGTCAGGACAACAGGTATGATGACGCAGTATATTGACACATCAGGACAACAGGTATAATGACGCAGTAAGATGACAGCCAGGACGACAGGTATAATGACGCAGTAGGATGACACATCGAGACAACAGGTATAATGACGCAGTAGGATGACACATCGAGACAACAGGTATAATGACGCAGTATGATGACAGCCAGGACAACAGATATAATGACGCAGTAGGGTGACACATCAGGACAACAAGTATAATGACGCAGTAAGATGACAGCCAGGACAACAGGGATAATGACGCAGTAAGATGACAACCAGGACAACAGGTATAATGACGCAGTAGGATGACACATCAGGACAACAGGTATAATGACGCAATGAGTTGACACATCAGGACAACAGGTATAATGACGCAGTAAGATGACAGCCAGGACAACAGGTATAATGACAAGTAGGATGACACATCAGGACAACAGGTATAATGACACAGTAAGATGACACATCGAGACAACAGGTATAATGACGCAGTAGGATGACACATCGAGACAACAGGTATAATGACGCAGTATGATGACAGCCAGGACAACAGGTATAATGACGCAGTAAGATGACAACCAGGACGACAGGTGTAATGACGAAGTAGGATGACACATCGGGACAACAGGTATAATGATGCAGTAGGTTGACACATCAGGACAACAGGTACAATGACGCAGTAATTTGACAAATCAGGACAACAGGTATAATGACGCAGTAAGATGACAACCAGGACGACAGGTATAATGACGAAGTAGGATGACACATCGGGACAACAGGTATAATGATGCAGTAGGTTGACACATCAGGACAACAGGTACAATGACGCAGTAATTTGACAAATCAGGACAACAGGTATAATGACGCAGTAAGATGACAGCCAGGACGACAGGCATAATGACACAGTAGGATGACACATCAGGACGACAGGTATAATGACGCAGTAGGATGACACATCAGGACAACAGGTAAAATGACGCAGTAAGATGACAGCCAGGACAACAGGTATAATGATGCAGTAGGATGACACATCGGGACAACAGGTTTAATGACGCAGTAAGATGACAGCCAGGACAACAGGTATAATAGACGCAGTATGATGACAGTCAGGACAACAGATATAATGACGCAGTAGGATGACACATCGAGACAACAGGTATAATGACGCAGTAAGATGACAGCCAGGACAACAGGTATAATGACGCAGTAAGATGACAGCCATTAAGACAGGTATAATGACGCAGTAGGATGACACATCGAGACAACAGGTATAATGACGCAGTATGATGACAGTCAGGACAACAGGTATGATGACGCAGTATGTTGACACATCAGGACAACAGGTATAATGACGCAGTAAGATGACAGCCAGGACGACAGGTATAATGACGCAGTAGGATGACACATCGAGACAACAGGTATAATGACGCAGTAGGATGACACATCGAGACAACAGGTATAATGACGCAGTATGATGACAGCCAGGACAACAGGTATAATGACGCAGTAGGATGACACATCAGGACAACAGGTATAATGACGCAGTAAGATGACAGCCAGGACAACAGGGATAATGACGCAGTAAGATGACAACCAGGACAACAAGTATAATGATACAGTAGGGTGACACATTAGGACAGCAGGTATAATGACACAGTCGGACGACACATCAGGATGACCGGTATGATAAAACAATAGGACAACAGGGCTAATGACCCAGTAAGATGACACATCAGGATGACAGGTATAATGACACAGTGAGATGACATATCAGGACAACAGGTATAATGACACAGTAGAATGACAAATCAGGACAACAGGTAATATGACGCAGTAAGACGACACATCAGGATGAATTGTATAATGACGCACTAAGACAACACAGCAGGACAGCAGGTATAATGACACAGTAGGACGACAAATCAGGACAACAGGTATAATGACCAGTAAGATGACACATCAGGACAACAGTTATAATGACGCAGTATGATGACACATCAGGACAACAGATATAATGACACAGTAGGATGACAAATCAGGACAACAGGTATAATGACACAGTAGGATGACACTTCAAGACAACAGGTATAATGACCCAGTAAGACGACACATCTGGATGACAGGAAAAATGGCACAGTAGGGCGACACATCTGGATGACAGGAAAAATGGCACAGTAGGGCGACATATCAGGACAACAGGTAGGATGACACATCAGGACAACAGATATAATGACACAGTAGGATGACACTTCAAGACAACAGGTATAATGACCGGTATGATGACACAACAGGACAACAGGGCTAATGACCCAGTAAGGCCACACATCAGGATGACAGTTATAATGACGCAGGAAGACAACACATCAGGACAACAGGTATAATTACGCAGTATGATGACACATCAGGACAACAGATATAATGACACAGTAGGATGACAAATCAGGACAACAGGTATAATGACGCAGTATGATGACAAATCAGGACAACAGGTATAATGACGCAGTAGGATGACACATCGAGACAACAGGTATAATGACGCAGTAGGATGACACATCAGGACAACAGGTATAATGACGCAGTATGATGACAGCCAGGACAACAGGTATATTGACGCAGTAAGATGACAACCAGGACGACAGGTGTAATGACGAAGTAGGATGACACATCGGGACAACAGGTATAATGATGCAGTAGGTTGACACATCAGGACAACAGGTACAATGATGCAGTAATTTGACAAATCAGGACAACAGGTATAATGACGCAGTAAGATGACAACCAGGACGACAGGTATAATGACGAAGTGGGATGACACATCGGGACAACAGGTATAATGATGCAGTAGGTTGACACATCAGGACAACAGGTACAATGACGCAGTAATTTGACAAATCAGGACAACAGGTATAATGACGCAGTAAGATGACAGCCAGGACGACAGGTATAATGACACAGTAGGATGACACATCAGGACAACAGGTATAATGACGCAGTATGATGACAGCTAGGACAACAGATATAATGACAAGTAGGATGACACATCGAGACAACAGGTATAATGACGCAGTATGATGACATCCAGGACAACAGGTATAATGACGCAGTAGGATGACACATCGGGACAACAGGTTTAATGACGCAGTAAGATGACAGCCAGGACAACAGGTATAATAACGCAGTAGAATGACACATCGAGACAACAGGTATAATGACGCAGTAAGATGACAACCAGGACAACAGATATAATGTCAAGTAGGATGACACATCGAGACAACAGGTATAATGACGCAGTAGGATGACACATCGAGACAACAGGTATAATGACGCAGTATGATGACAGCCAGGACAACAGATATAATGAGGCAGTAGGGTGACACATTAGGACAACAAGTATAATGACGCAGTAAGATGACAGCCAGGACAACAGGGATAATGACGCAGTAAGATGACAACCAGGACAACAAGTATAATGACGCAGTAGGATGACACATCGGGACAACAGGTTTAATGACGCAGTAAGATGACAGCCAGGACAACAGGTATAATGACGCAGTATGATGACAGTCAGGACAAAAGGTATGATGACGCAGTAGGATGACACATCGAGACAACAGGTATAATGACGCAGTATGTTGACTGCCAGGACAACAGGTATAATGACGCAGTAGGATGACACATCGAGACAACAGGTATAATGACGCAGTGTGATGACCGCCAGGACGACAGGTATAATGACGCAGTAAGATGACAACCAGGACGACAGGTTTAATGACGCAGTAGGATGACACATCAGGACAACAGGTATAATGATGCAGTAAGATGACAGCCAGGACAACAGGTATAATGACGCAGTAGGATGACACATCGGGACAACAGGTATAATGACGCAGTAAGATGACAGCCAGGACAACAGGGATAATGACGCAGTAGGATGACACATCGGGATAACAGGTATAATGACGCAGTATGATGACAGCCAGGACAACAGGTATAATGACGCAGTAGAATGACACATCGAGACAACAGGTATAATGACGCAGTAAGATGACAGCCAGGACAACAGGTATAATGACGCAGTAGGATGACACATCGGGACAACAGGTATAATGACGCAGTAAGATGACACATCAGGATAACAGGTATAATGACGCAGTATGATGACAGCCAGGACAACAGGTATAATGACGCAGTAGGATGACAGCCAGGACAACACGTATAATGACGCAGTAGGATGACACATCGGGATAACAGGTATAATGACGCAGTAGAATGACACATCGAGACAACAGGTATAATGACACAGTATGATGACAGCCAGGACAACAGGTATAATGACGCAGTAAGATGACAGCCATTAAGACAGGTATAATGACGCAGTAGGATGACACATCGAGACAACAGGTATAATGACGCAGTATGATGACAGTCAGGACAACAGGTATGATGACGCAGTAAGTTGACACATCAGCACAACAGGTATAATGACGCAGTGTGATGACCGCCAGGACGACAGGTATAATGACGCAGTAAGATGACAACCAGGACGACAGGTTTAATGACGCAGTAGCATGACACATCAGGACAACAGGTATAATGATGCAGTAACTTGACACATCAGGACAACAGGTACAATGACGCAGTAAGATGACAGCCAGGACAACAGGTATAATGATGCAGTAGGATGACACATCAGGACGACAGGTATAATGACGCAGTAAGATGACAGCCAGGATGACAGTTATAATGACGCAGTAGGATGACACATCAGGACGACAGGTATAATGACGCAGTAAGATGACAGCCAGGACGACAGGTATAATGACGCAGTAGGATGACACATCGAGACAACAGGTATAATGACGCAGTAGGATGACACATCGAGACAACAGGTATAATGACGCAGTATGATGACAGCCAGGACAACAGGTATAATGACGCAGTAGGATGACACATCAGGACGACAGGTATAATGACGCAGTAGAATGACACATCAGGACAACAGGTAAAATGACGCAGTAAGATGACAGCCAGGACAACAGGTATAATGACGCAGTAGGATGACACATCGGCACAACAGGTTTAATGACGCAGTAACATGACAGCCAGGACAACAGGTATAATTACGCAGTATGATGACAGTCAGGACAACAGGCATAATGACGCAGTAGGATGACAGATCAGGACAACAGGTATAATGACGCAGTAAGTTGACATATCAGGACGACAGGTATAATGACGCAGTAGAATGACACATCAGGACAACAGGTAAAATGACGCAGTAAGGTGACAGCCAGGACAACAGGTATAATGACGCAGTCAGACAACACCTAAGGACAACAGGGCTAATGACCAAGTAAGACGACACATCAGGATGACAGGTATAATGACGCAGTAAGACAACGCAGCAGGACAACCGGTATAATGACACAGTAGGACGACACATCAGGATGACAGGTATAATGACCAGTAAGATGACACAACAGGACAACAGGGGTAATGACGCAGTAAGACGACACATCAGGATGACCGGTATAATGACACAGTAGGACGACACATCAGGATGACGGGTATAATGGCGCAGTAAGACAACACATCAGGACAACAGGTATAATGACACAATGAGATGACAAATCAGGACAACAGGTATAATGACGCAGTATGATGACACATCAGGACAACAGATATAATGACATAGTAGGATGACAAATCAGGACAGCAGGTATAATGACACAGTAGAATGACACATCAGGACAACAGGTATAATGACACAATGAGATGACAAATTTGGACAACAGGGCTAATGACGCAGTAAGACGACACATCAGGATGAGTGGTATAATGACGTAATAAGACAACACAGCAGGACACCAGGTATAATGACACAGTAGGAAGACACATCAGGATGACATGGCTAATGACACAGTAAGACGACACAACGAGATGACAGGTATAATGACACAGTAGGACGACACATCATGACAACAGGTATAATGACGCAGTAAGATGACAGTCAGGACAACAGGTCTGATGACGCAGTAGGATGACACATCAGGACAACAGGGATAATGATGCAGTAACTTGACACATCAGGACAACAGGTACAATGACGCAGTAAGTTGACAAATCAGGACAACAGGTATAATGACGCAGTAAGATGACAGCCAGGACGACAGGTATAATGACGCAGTAGGATGACAGCCAGGACAACAGATATAATGACGCAGTAAAATGACACATCAGGATGACCGGTATAATGACACAGTAGGACGACACATCAGGATGACCGGTATAATGGCGCAGTAAGACAACACATCAGGACAACAGGTATAATGACACAATGAGATGACAAATCAGGACAACAGGTATAATGACGCAGTATGATGACACATCAGGACAACAGATATAATGACACAGTAGAATGACACATCAGGACAACAGGTATAATGACACAATGAGATGACAAATTTGGACAACAGGGCTAATGACGCAGTAAGACGACACATCAGGATGAGTGGTATAATGACGTAATAAGACAACACAGCAGGACACCAGGTATAATGACACAGTAGGAAGACACATCAGGATGACATGGTTAATGACACAGTAAGACGACACAACGAGATGACAGGTATAATGACACAGTAGGACGACACATCAGGACGACAGGTATAATGACGCAGTAAGACATCACAGCAGGACAACAGGTATAATGATACAGTAGGATGACAAATCAGGACAACAGGTATAATGACACAATGAGATGACAAATCAGGACAACAGGGCAAATGACCCAGTAAGACGACACATCTGGATGACAGGGATAACGTCACAATAGGACGACATATCAGGACAACGGGAATAATGACGCAGTAGGATGACACATCAGGAGAACAGGTAGAATGACGCAGTAACACGACACATCAGGATGAATGGTATAATGACGCAATTAGACAACAAAGCAGGACAACAGGTATAATGACACAGTAGGAAGACACATCAGGAGAACAGGTACAATGACGCAGTAAGACAACACATCAGGATGACAGATATAATGACGCAGTAAGACAACACAGCAGGACAACAGGTATAATGACACAGTAGGATGACACTTCTGGACAACAGGTATAATGATACAGTAGGATGACAGCCAGGACAACAGATATAATGACGCAGTAAAATGACACATCAGGATGACCGGTATAATGACACAGTAGGACGACACATCAGGATGACCGGTATAATGGCGCAGTAAGACAACACATCAGGACAACAGGTATAATGACACAATGAGATGACAAATCAGGACAACAGGTATAATGACGCAGTATGATGACACATCAGGACAACAGATATAATGACACAGTAGAATGACACATCAGGACAACAGGTATAATGACACAATGAGATGACAAATTTGGACAACAGGGCTAATGACGCAGTAAGACGACACATCAGGATGAGTGGTATAATGACGTAATAAGACAACACAGCAGGACACCAGGTATAATGACACAGTAGGAAGACACATCAGGATGACATGGTTAATGACACAGTAAGACGACACAACGAGATGACAGGTATAATGACACAGTAGGACGACACATCAGGACGACAGGTATAATGACGCAGTAAGACATCACAGCAGGACAACAGGTATAATGATACAGTAGGATGACAAATCAGGACAACAGGTATAATGACACAATGAGATGACAAATCAGGACAACAGGGCAAATGACCCAGTAAGACGACACATCTGGATGACAGGGATAACGTCACAATAGGACGACATATCAGGACAACGGGAATAATGACGCAGTAGGATGACACATCAGGAGAACAGGTAGAATGACGCAGTAACACGACACATCAGGATGAATGGTATAATGACGCAATTAGACAACAAAGCAGGACAACAGGTATAATGACACAGTAGGAAGACACATCAGGAGAACAGGTACAATGACGCAGTAAGACAACACATCAGGATGACAGATATAATGACGCAGTAAGACAACACAGCAGGACAACAGGTATAATGACACAGTAGGATGACACTTCTGGACAACAGGTATAATGATACAGTAGGATGACACATTAGGACAACAGGTATAATGACACAGAAGGACGACACATCAGGATGACCGGTATAATGACGCATTAAGAAAACACCTAAGGACAACAGGGCTAATGACACAATGAGATGACAAATTTGGACAACAGGTATAATGACCGGTATGATGACACAACAGGACAACAGGGCTAATGGCCAAGTAAGACGACACATCAGGACAACAGGTAGAATGACGCAGTAACACAACACATCAGGATGACACGTATAATGACGCAGTAAGACGACACAGCAGGACAACAGGTATAATGACACAGTAAGATAACACAGCAGGACAACAGGTATAATGACACAATGAGATGACAAACCAGGACAACAGGGCAAATGACCCAGTAAGACGACACATCGGGATGACAGGGATAACGTCACAATAGGACGACACATCAGGACAACGGGAATAATGACGCAGTAGGATGACACATCAGGAGAACAGGTAGAATGACGCAGTAACACGACACATCAGGATGAATGGTATAATGACGCAATAAGACAACAAAGCAGGACAACAGGTATAATGACACAGTAGGAAGACACATCAGGAGAACAGGTACAATGACGCAGTAAGACAACACATCAGGATGACAGATATAATGACGCAGTAAGACATCACAGCAGGACAACAGGTATAATGATACAGTAGGATGACAAATCAGGACAACAGGTATAATGACACAATGAGATGACAAATCAGGACAACAGGGCAAATGACCCAGTAAGACGACACATCTGGATGACAGGGATAACTTCACAATAGGACGACATATCAGGACAACGGGAATAATGACGCAGTAGGATGACACATCAGGAGAACAGGTAGAATGACGCAGTAACACGACACATCAGGATGAATGGTATAATGACGCAATAAGACAACAAAGCAGGACAACAGGGCTAATGACCCAGTAAGGCCACACATCAGGATGACAGTTATAATGACGCAGTAAGACAACACAGCAGGACAACAGGTATAATGATACAGTAGGATGACACATGAGGACAACAGGTATAATGACACAGTAAGACAAAACAGCAGGACAACAGGTATAATGACACCGTAGAATGACACATCAGGACAACAGGTATAATGACGCAGTACGACAACGCAGTCGGACAACCGCTATAATGACACAGTTGGACGACACATCTGGATGACAGGTATAATGACGCAGTAGGCTGACACATCAGGACAACAGGTATAATGACACAGTAGGATGACACTTCAAGACAACAGGTATAATGACGCAGTAAGACAACGCAGCAGGACAACAGGGCTAATGAACCAGTAAGACGACACGTCAGGATGACCGGTATAATGAAACAGTGAGACAACACAACAGGACAACAGGGCTAATGACACAGTAGGACGACATATCAGGACAACAGTTATAATGACGCAGTATGATGACACAGCAGGACAACAGGTATAATGACGCAGTAAGATGACAACCAGGACGACAGGTATAATGACGCAGTAGGATGACACATCAGGACAACAGGTATAATGACGCAGTAGGATGACACATCGAGACAACAGGTATAATGACGCAGTATGATGACAGTCAGGACAACAGGTATAATGACGCAGTAGGATGACACATCAGGACAACAGGTATAATGACGCAGTAGGATGACACATCAGGACAACAGGTATAATGACACAGTAAGATGACACATCGAGACAACAGGTATAATGACGCAGTAGGATGACACATCGAGACAACAGGTATAATGACGCAGTGTGATGACAGCCAGGACAACAGGTATAATGACGCAGTAAGATGACAACCAGGACGACAGGTGTAATGACGAAGTAGGATGACACATCGGGACAACAGGTATAATGATGCAGTAGGTTGACACATCAGGACAACAGGTACAATGACGCAGTAATTTGACAAATCAGGACAACAGGTATAATGACGCAGTAAGATGACAGCCAGGACGACAGGTATAATGACACAGTAGGATGACACATCAGGACAACAGGTATAATGACGCAGTAAGATGACAGCCAGGACAACAGATATAATGACAAGTAGGATGACACATCGAGACAACAGGTATAATGACGCAGTATGATGACAGCCAGGACAACAGGTATAATGACGCAGTAGGATGACACATCAGGACGACAGGTATTATGACGCAGTAGAATGACACATCAAGACAACAGGTAAAATGACGCAGTAAGATGACAGCCAGGACATTAGGTATAATGACGCAGTAGGATGACAGTCAGGACAACAGGTATGATGACGCAGTAGGATGACACATTGAGACAACAGGTATAATGACGCAGTAAGATGACAGCCAGGACGACAGGTATAATGAGGCAGTAGGAAGACACATCAGGACAACAGGTATAATGACGCAGTAAGATGACAGCCAGGACGACAGGTATAATGACGCAGTAGGATGACACATCGCGACAACAGGTATAATGACGCAGTATGATGACAGTCAGGACAACAGGTATGATGACGCAGTAAGATGACAGCCAGGACAACAGGTATAATTACGCAGTAGGATGACACATCAGGACGAGAGGTATAATGACGCAGTAAGATGACAGCCAGGATGACAGTTATAATGACGCAGTAGGATGACACATCGAGACAACAGGCATAATGACGCAGTAGGATGACAGCCAGGACGACAGGTTTAATGACGCAGTAGGATGACACATCAGGACAACAGGTATAATGATGCAGTAACTTGACACATCAGGACAACAGGTATAATGACGCAGTAAGATGACAGCCAGGACAACAGATATAATGACAAGTAGGATGACACATCGAGACAACAGGTACAATGACGCAGTATGATGACACATCGAGACAACAGGTATAATGACGCAGTAGGATGACACATCAGGACGACAGGTATAATGACGCAGTAAGATGACAGCCAGGACGACAAGTATAATGACGCAGTAGGATGACACATCGAGACAACAGGTATAATGACGCAGTAGGATGACACATCGAGACAACAGGTATAATGACGCAGTATGATGACACATCAGGACAACAGGTAAAATGACGCAGTAAGATGACACATCGAGACAACAGGTATAATGACGCAGTAGGATGACACATCGAGACAACAGGTATAATGACGCAGTAAGATGACAGTCAGGACAACAGATATAATGACGCAGTAGGATGACACATCGAGACAACAGGTATAATGACGCAGTATGATGACACATCAGGACAACAGGTATAATGACGCAGTAAGATGACACATCGAGACAACAGGTATAATGACGCAGTAGGATGACACATCAGGACAACAGGTATAATGACACAGTAGGATGACACTTCAGGACAACAGATAAAATGATACAGTAGGATGACACATTAGGACAACAGGTATAATGACACAGAAGGACGACACATCAGGATGACCGGTATAATGACGCAGTAAGACAACACCTCAGGACAACAGGGCTAATGACACAATGAGATGACAAATTTGGACAACAGGTATTATGACACAATGAGATGACAAATCAGGACAACAGGGCAAATGACCCAGTAAGACGACACATCAGGATGACCGGTATAATGACACAGTAGGACGACACATCAGGATGACTGGTACAATGACACAGTAGGATGACACATCAGGATGACCGGTTTAATGACACAGTAGGATGACAAATCAGGACAACAGGTATAATGACCAGTAAGATGACACATCAGGACAACAGGTATAATGACGCAGTAAGACAACACAGCAGGACAACAGGTATAATGATACAGTAGGATGACACATTAGGACAACAGGTATAATGACCCAGTAAGGCGACACATCAGGATGACAGTTATAATGACGCAGTAAGACAACACAGCAGAACAACAGGTATAATGACCAGTAAGATGACACAACAGGATGACAGGTATAATGACACAGTGAGATGACAAATCAGGACAGCAGGTATAATGACGCAGTATGATGACACAACAGGACAACAGATATAATGACACGGTTGGATGACAAATCAGGACAACAGGTATAATGACCAGTAAGATGACACATCAGGACAACAGGTATAATGACGCAGCAAGACGTCGCATCAGGATGACAGGTATAATGACGCAGTAAGACAACACAGCAGGACAACAGGTATAATGACACAGTAAGATAACACAGCAGGACAACAGGTACAATGACACAATGAGATGACAAATCAGGACAACAGGGCAAATGACCCAGTAAGACGACACATCTGGATGACAGGGATAACGTCACAATAGGACGACATATCAGGACAACGGGAATAATGACGCAGTAGGATGACACATCAGGAGAACAGGTAGAATGACGCAGTAACACGACACATCAGGATGAATGGTATAATGACGCAATAAGACAACAAAGCAGGACAACAGGTATAATGACACAGTAGGAAGACACATCAGGAGAACAGGTACAATGACGCAGTAAGACAACACATCAGGATGACAGATATAATGACGCAGTAAGACAACACAGCAGGACAACAGGTATAATGACACAGTAGGATGACACATCAAGACAACAGGTATAATGACACAGTAGAATGACACATAAGGACGGACAACAGGAATAATGACGCAGTACGACAACGCAGTAGGACAACCGCTATAATGACACAGTTGGACGACACATCTGGATGACAGGTATAATGACACAGTAAGACAACGCAGCAGGACCACAGGTATAATGACCAGTAGGATGACACATCAGGACGAGAGGTATAATGACGCAGTAAGATGACAGCCAGGATGACAGTTATAATGACGCAGTAGGATGACACATCGAGACAACAGGCATAATGACGCAGTAGGATGACAGCCAGGACGACAGGTTTAATGACGCAGTAGGATGACACATCAGGACAACAGGTATAATGATGCAGTAACTTGACACATCAGGACAACAGGTATAATGACGCAGTAAGATGACAGCCAGGACAACAGATATAATGACAAGTAGGATGACACATCGAGACAACAGGTACAATGACGCAGTATGATGACAGCCAGGACAACAGGTATAATGACGCAGTAGGATGACACATCGAGACAACAGGTATAATGACGCAGTAGGATGACACATCAGGACGACAGGTATAATGACGCAGTAAGATGACAGCCAGGACGACAAGTATAATGACGCAGTAGGATGACACATCGAGACAACAGGTATAATGACGCAGTAGGATGACACATCGAGACAACAGGTATAATGACGCAGTATGATGACACATCAGGACAACAGGTAAAATGACGCAGTAAGATGACACATCGAGACAACAGGTATAATGACGCAGTAGGATGACACATCGAGACAACAGGTATAATGACGCAGTAAGATGACAGTCAGGACAACAGATATAATGACGCAGTAGGATGACACATCGAGACAACAGGTATAATGACGCAGTATGATGACACATCAGGACAACAGGTATAATGACGCAGTAAGATGACACATCGAGACAACAGGTATAATGACGCAGTAGGATGACACATCAGGACAACAGGTATAATGACACAGTAGGATGACACTTCAGGACAACAGATAAAATGATACAGTAGGATGACACATTAGGACAACAGGTATAATGACACAGAAGGACGACAGATCAGGATGACCGGTATAATGACGCAGTAAGACAACACCTCAGGACAACAGGGCTAATGACACAATGAGATGACAAATTTGGACAACAGGTATTATGACACAATGAGATGACAAATCAGGACAACAGGGCAAATGACCCAGTAAGACGACACATCAGGATGACCGGTATAATGACACAGTAGGACGACACATCAGGATGACTGGTACAATGACACAGTAGGATGACACATCAGGATGACCGGTTTAATGACACAGTAGGATGACAAATCAGGACAACAGGTATAATGACCAGTAAGATGACACATCAGGACAACAGGTATAATGACGCAGTAAGACAACACAGCAGGACAACAGGTATAATGATACAGTAGGATGACACATTAGGACAACAGGTATAATGACCCAGTAAGGCGACACATCAGGATGACAGTTATAATGACGCAGTAAGACAACACAGCAGAACAACAGGTATAATGACCAGTAAGATGACACAACAGGACAACAGGGCTAATGACCCAGTAAGACGACACATCAGGATGACAGGTATAATGACACAGTGAGATGACAAATCAGGACAGCAGGTATAATGACGCAGTATGATGACACAACAGGACAACAGATATAATGACACGGTTGGATGACAAATCAGGACAACAGGTATAATGACCAGTAAGATGACACATCAGGACAACAGGTATAATGACGCAGCAAGACGTCGCATCAGGATGACAGGTATAATGACGCAGTAAGACAACACAGCAGGACAACAGGTATAATGACACAGTAAGATAACACAGCAGGACAACAGGTACAATGACACAATGAGATGACAAATCAGGACAACAGGGCAAATGACCCAGTAAGACGACACATCTGGATGACAGGGATAACGTCACAATAGGACGACATATCAGGACAACGGGAATAATGACGCAGTAGGATGACACATCAGGAGAACAGGTAGAATGACGCAGTAACACGACACATCAGGATGAATGGTATAATGACGCAATAAGACAACAAAGCAGGACAACAGGTATAATGACACAGTAGGAAGACACATCAGGAGAACAGGTACAATGACGCAGTAAGACAACACATCAGGATGACAGATATAATGACGCAGTAAGACAACACAGCAGGACAACAGGTATAATGACACAGTAGGATGACACATCAAGACAACAGGTATAATGACACAGTAGAATGACACATAAGGACGGACAACAGGAATAATGACGCAGTACGACAACGCAGTAGGACAACCGCTATAATGACACAGTTGGACGACACATCTGGATGACAGGTATAATGACACAGTAAGACAACGCAGCAGGACCACAGGTATAATGACCAGTAAGATGACACAACAGGACAACAGGGCTAATGAACCAGTAAGACGACACATCAGGATGACCGGTATAATGACACAGTAGGACGACACATCAGGATGACGGGTATAATGACGCAGTAAGACAACACAGAAGGACAACAGATATAATGACAGAGTCGGATGACAAATCAGGACAACAGGTATAATGACCAGTAAGTTGACACATCAGGACTACAGGTATAATGACGCAGTAAGACAACACAGCTGGACAACAGGTATAATGACACAGTAGGATGACACATCAAGACAACAGGTATAATGACACAGTAGAATGACACATCAGGACAACAGGTAGAATGACGCAGTAACACGTCACATCAGGATGACACGTATAATGCCGCAGTAAGAAAACACAGCAGGACAACAGGTATAATGACACAGTAAGATGACACAACAGGACAACAGGGCTAATGACACAGTAGGACGACATATCAGGACAACAGTTATAATGACGCAGTATGATGACACAGCAGGATAACAGGTATAATGACACAATGAGATGACAAACCATGACAACAGGGCAAATGACCCAGTAAGACGACACATCTGGATGACAGGGATAACGTCACAATAGGACGACATATCAGGACAACGGGAATAATGGCGCAGTAGGATGACACATCAGGAGAACAGGTAGAATGACACAGTAAGATGACCCATCGAGACAACAGGTATAATGACGCAGTAAGATGACAGCTAGGACGACAGGTATAATGACGCAGTAGGATGACACATCAGGACAACAGGTATAATGACGCAGTAAGATGACAGCCAGGACAACACGTATAATGACGCAGTAAGACAACACAGCAGGACAACAGGTATAATGACACAGTAACATAACACTGCAAGACAACAGGGATAATGACACAGTAGGATGACAGCCATTAAGACAGGTATAATGACGCAGTAGGATGACACATCGAGACAACAGGTATAATGACGCAGTAGGATGACACATCGAGACAACAGGTATAATGACGCAGTATGATGACAGTCAGGACAACAGGTATAATGACGCAGTAGGATGACACATCAGGACAACAGGTATAATGACGCAGTAGGATGACACATCAGGACAACAGGTATAATGACGCAGTAGGATGACACATCAGGACAACAGGTATAATGACGCAGTAGGATGACACATCGAGACAACAGGTATAATGACACAGTATGATGACAGCCAGGACAACAGGTATAATGACGCAGTAAGATGACAGCCATTAAGACAGGTATAATGACGCAGTAGGATGACACATCGAGACAACAGGTATAATGACGCAGTATGATGACAGTCAGGACAACAGGTATGATGACGCAGTAAGTTGACACATCAGGACAACAGGTATAATGACGCAGTGTGATGACCGCCAGGACGACAGGTATAATGACGCAGTAAGATGACAACCAGGACGACAGGTTTAATGACGCAGTAGCATGACACATCAGGACAACAGGTATAATGATGCAGTAACTTGACACATCAGGACAACAGGTACAATGACGCAGTAAGATGACAGCCAGGACAACAGGTATAATGATGCAGTAGGATGACACATCAGGACGACAGGTATAATGACGCAGTAAGATGACAGCCAGGATGACAGTTATAATGACGCAGTAGGATGACACATCGAGACAACAGGCATAATGACGCAGTAGGATGACAGCCAGGACGACAGGTTTAATGACGCAGTAGGATGACACATCAGGACAACAGGTATAATGATGCAGTAACTTGACACATCAGGACAACAGGTATAATGACGCAGTAAGATGACAGCCAGGACAACAGATATAATGACAAGTAGGATGACACATCGAGACAACAGGTACAATGACGCAGTATGATGACAGCCAGGACAACAGGTATAATGACGCAGTAGGATGACACATCGAGACAACAGGTATAATGACGCAGTAGGATGACACATCAGGACGACAGGTATAATGACGCAGTAAGATGACAGCCAGGACGACAGGTATAATGACGCAGTAGGATGACACATCGAGACAACAGGTATAATGACGCAGTAGGATGACACATCGAGACAACAGGTATAATGACGCAGTAGGATGACACATCGGGACAACAGGTTTAATGACGCAGTAAGATGACAGCCAGGACAACAGGTATAATGACGCAGTAGGATGACAGCCAGGACAACACGTATAATGACGCAGTAGGTTGACACATCGGGATAACAGGTATAATGACGCAGTAGAATGACACATCGAGACAACAGGTATAATGACGCAGTAGGTTGACACATCAGGACAACAGGTATAATGACGCAGTAAGATGACAGCCAGGACGACAGGTATAATGACACAGTAGGATGACACATCAGGACAACAGGTATAATGACGCAGTAAGATGACAGCCAGGACAACAGATAAAATGACAAGTAGGATGACACATCGAGACAACAGGTATAATGACGCAGTAAGATGACACAGCAGGACAACAGGTATAATGACACAGTAACATAACACTGCAAGACAACAGGGATAATGACACAGTAGGATGACAGCCATTAAGACAGGTATAATGACGCAGTAGGATGACACATCGAGACAACAGGTATAATGACGCAGTAGGATGACACATCGAGACAACAGGTATAATGACGCAGTATGATGACAGTCAGGACAACAGGTATAATGACGCAGTAGGATGACACATCAGGACAACAGGTATAATGACGCAGTAGGATGACACATCAGGACAACAGGTATAATGACGCAGTAAGATGACACATCGAGACAATAGGTATAATGACGCAGTAGGATGACACATCGAGACAACAGGTATAATGACACAGTATGATGACAGCCAGGACAACAGGTATAATGACGCAGTAAGATGACAGCCATTAAGACAGGTATAATGACGCAGTAGGATGACACATCGAGACAACAGGTATAATGACGCAGTATGATGACAGTCAGGACAACAGGTATGATGACGCAGTAAGTTGACACATCAGGACAACAGGTATAATGACGCAGTGTGATGACCGCCAGGACGACAGGTATAATGACGCAGTAAGATGACAACCAGGACGACAGGTTTAATGACGCAGTAGCATGACACATCAGGACAACAGGTATAATGATGCAGTAACTTGACACATCAGGACAACAGGTACAATGACGCAGTAAGATGACAGCCAGGACAACAGGTATAATGATGCAGTAGGATGACACATCAGGACGACAGGTATAATGACGCAGTAAGATGACAGCCAGGATGACAGTTATAATGACGCAGTAGGATGACACATCGAGACAACAGGCATAATGACGCAGTAGGATGACAGCCAGGACGACAGGTTTAATGACGCAGTAGGATGACACATCAGGACAACAGGTATAATGATGCAGTAACTTGACACATCAGGACAACAGGTATAATGACGCAGTAAGATGACAGCCAGGACAACAGATATAATGACAAGTAGGATGACACATCGAGACAACAGGTACAATGACGCAGTATGATGACAGCCAGGACAACAGGTATAATGACGCAGTAGGATGACACATCGAGACAACAGGTATAATGACGCAGTAGGATGACACATCAGGACGACAGGTATAATGACGCAGTAAGATGACAGCCAGGACGACAGGTATAATGACGCAGTAGGATGACACATCGAGACAACAGGTATAATGACGCAGTAGGATGACACATCGAGACAACAGGTATAATGACGCAGTAGGATGACACATCGGGACAACAGGTTTAATGACGCAGTAAGATGACAGCCAGGACAACAGGTATAATGACGCAGTAGGATGACAGCCAGGACAACACGTATAATGACGCAGTAGGTTGACACATCGGGATAACAGGTATAATGACGCAGTAGAATGACACATCGAGACAACAGGTATAATGACGCAGTAGGTTGACACATCAGGACAACAGGTACAATGACGCAGTAATTTGACAAATCAGGACAACAGGTATAATGACGCAGTAAGATGACAGCCAGGACGACAGGTATAATGACACAGTAGGATGACACATCAGGACAACAGGTATAATGACGCAGTAAGATGACAGCCAGGACAACAGATATAATGACAAGTAGGATGACACATCGAGACAACACGTATAATGACGCAGTATGATGACATCCAGGACAACAGGTATAATGACGCAGTAGGATGACACATCGGGACAACAGGTATAATGACGCAGTAAGATGACACATCGAGACAATAGGTATAATGACGCAGTAGGATGACACATCGAGACAACAGGTATAATGACACAGTATGATGACAGCCAGGACAACAGGTATAATGACGCAGTAAGATGACAGCCATTAAGACAGGTATAATGACGCAGTAGGATGACACATCGAGACAACAGGTATAATGACGCAGTATGATGACAGTCAGGACAACAGGTATGATGACGCAGTAAGTTGACACATCAGGACAACAGGTATAATGACGCAGTGTGATGACCGCCAGGACGACAGGTATAATGACGCAGTAAGATGACAACCAGGACGACAGGTTTAATGACGCAGTAGCATGACACATCAGGACAACAGGTATAATGATGCAGTAACTTGACACATCAGGACAACAGGTACAATGACGCAGTAAGATGACAGCCAGGACAACAGGTATAATGATGCAGTAGGATGACACATCAGGACGACAGGTATAATGACGCAGAAAGATGACAGCCAGGATGACAGTTATAATGACGCAGTAGGATGACACATCGAGACAACAGGCATAATGACGCAGTAGGATGACAGCCAGGACGACAGGTTTAATGACGCAGTAGGATGACACATCAGGACAACAGGTATAATGATGCAGTAACTTGACACATCAGGACAACAGGTATAATGACGCAGTAAGATGACAGCCAGGACAACAGATATAATGACAAGTAGGATGACACATCGAGACAACAGGTACAATGACGCAGTATGATGACAGCCAGGACAACAGGTATAATGACGCAGTAGGATGACACATCGAGACAACAGGTATAATGACGCAGTAGGATGACACATCAGGACGACAGGTATAATGACGCAGTAAGATGACAGCCAGGACGACAGGTATAATGACGCAGTAGGATGACACATCGAGACAACAGGTATAATGACGCAGTAGGATGACACATCGAGACAACAGGTATAATGACGCAGTAGGATGACACATCGGGACAACAGGTTTAATGACGCAGTAAGATGACAGCCAGGACAACAGGTATAATGACGCAGTAGGATGACAGCCAGGACAACACGTATAATGACGCAGTAGGTTGACACATCGGGATAACAGGTATAATGACGCAGTAGAATGACACATCGAGACAACAGGTATAATGACGCAGTAGGTTGACACATCAGGACAACAGGTACAATGACGCAGTAATTTGACAAATCAGGACAACAGGTATAATGACGCAGTAAGATGACAGCCAGGACGACAGGTATAATGACACAGTAGGATGACACATCAGGACAACAGGTATAATGACGCAGTAAGATGACAGCCAGGACAACAGATATAATGACAAGTAGGATGACACATCGAGACAACAGGTATAATGACGCAGTATGATGACATCCAGGACAACAGGTATAATGACGCAGTAGGATGACACATCGGGACAACAGGTTTAATGACGCAGTAAGATGACAGCCAGGACAACAGGTATAATGACAAGTAGGATGACACATCGAGACAACAGGTACAATGACGCAGTATGATGACAGCCAGGACAACAGATATAATGACAAGTAGGATGACACATCGAGACAACAGGTACAATGACGCAGTATGATGACAGCCAGGACAACAGGTATAATGACGCAGTAGGATGACACATTGAGACAACAGGTATAATGACGCAGTATGATGACAGTCAGGACAACAGGTATGATGACGTAGTATGTTGACACATCAGGACGACAGGTATAATGACGCAGTAGGATGACACATCAGGACAACAGGTAAAATGACGCAGTAAGATGACAGACAGGACAACAGGTATAATGACGCAGTATGATGACAGTCAGGACAACAGATATAATGACGCAGTAGGATGACACATCGAGACAACAGGTATAATGACGCAGTAAGATGACAGCCAGGACAACATGTATAATGACGCAGTAAGATGACAGCCATTAAGACAGGTATAATGACGCAGTAGGATGACACATCGAGACAACAGGTATAATGACGCAGTATGATGACAGTCAGGACAACAGGTATGATGACGTAGTATGTTGACACATCAGGTATAATGACGCAGTAAGATGACAGCCAGGACGACAGGTATAATGACGCAGTAGGATGACACATCGAGACAACAGGTATAATGACGCAGTAGGATGACACATCGAGACAACAGGTATAATGACGCAGTAGGTTGACACATCAGGACAACAGGTACAATGACGCAGTAATTTGACAAATCAGGACAACAGGTATAATGACGCAGTAAGATGACAGCCAGGACGACAGGTATAATGACACAGTAGGATGACACATCAGGACAACAGGTATAATGACGCAGTAAGATGACAGCCAGGACAACAGATATAATGACAAGTAGGATGACACATCGAGACAACAGGTATAATGACGCAGAATGATGACACATCGGGACAACAGGTTTAATGACGCAGTAAGATGACAGCCAGGACAACAGGGATAATGACGCAGTAAGATGACAACCAGGACAACAAGTATAATGACGCAGTAGGATGACACATCGGGACAACAGGTTTAATGACGCAGTAAGATGACAGCCAGGACAACAGGTATAATGACGCAGTATGATGACAGTCAGGACAACAGGTATGATGACGCAGTAGGATGACACATCGAGACAACAGGTATAATGACGCAGTATGATGACTGCCAGGACAACAGGTATAATGACGCAGTAGGATGACACATCGAGATAACAGATATAATGACGCAGTGTGATGACCGCCAGGACGACAGGTATAATGACGCAGTAAGATGACACATCGGGACAACAGGTTTAATGACGCAGTAAGATGACAGCCAGGACAACAGGTATAATAACGCAGTAGAATGACACATCGAGACAACAGGTATAATGACGCAGTAAGATGACAGCCAGGACAACAGGTATAATGACGCAGTAGGATGACACATCGGGACAACAGGTATAATGACGCAGTAAGATGACACATCGGGACAACAGGTTTAATGACGCAGTATGATGACAGCCAGGACAACAGGTATAATGACGCAGTAGGATGACAGCCAGGACAACACGTATAATGACGCAGTAGGATGACACATCGGGATAACAGGTATAATGACGCAGTAGAATGACACATCGAGACAACAGGTATAATGACGCAGTAAGATGACAACCAGGACAACAGGTATAATGACGCAGTATGATGACAGTCAGGACAACAGGTATAATGACACAGTAAGATGACACATCGAGACAACAGGTATAATGACGCAGTAGGATGACACATCGAGACAACAGGTATAATGACGCAGTATGATGACAGCCAGGACAACAGGTATAATGACGCAGTAAGATGACAACCAGGACGACAGGTGTAATGACGAAGTAGGATGACACATCGAGACAACAGGTATAATGACGCAGTAGGATGACACAT
This sequence comes from Semicossyphus pulcher, assembly GCF_022749685.1. Classification (NCBI taxonomy): domain Eukaryota; kingdom Metazoa; phylum Chordata; class Actinopteri; order Labriformes; family Labridae; genus Semicossyphus; species Semicossyphus pulcher. The sequence continues at coordinate 19,685,621 of NW_027211637.1, forward strand.
CGAGACAACAGGTATAATGACGCAGTATGATGACAGCCAGGACAACAGATATAATGACGCAGTAGGGTGACACATCAGGACAACAAGTATAATGACGCAGTAAGATGACAGCCAGGACAACAGGGATAATGAAGCAGTAAGATGACAACCAGGACAACAGGTATAATGACGCAGTAGGATGACACATCAGGACAACAGGTATAATGACGCAATGAGTTGACACATCAGGACAACAGGTATAATGACGCAGTAAGATGACAGCCAGGACAACAGGTATAATGACAAGTAGGATGACACATCAGGACAACAGGTATAATGACACAGTAAGATGACACATCGAGACAACAGGTATAATGACGCAGTAGGATGACACATCGAGACAACAGGTATAATGACGCAGTATGATGACAGCCAGGACAACAGGTATAATGACGCAGTAAGATGACAACCAGGACGACAGGTGTAATGACGAAGTAGGATGACACATCGGGACAACAGGTATAATGATGCAGTAGGTTGACACATCAGGACAACAGGTACAATGACGCAGTAATTTGACAAATCAGGACAACAGGTATAATGACGCAGTAGGATGACACATCAGGACAACAGGTAAAATGACGCAGTAAGATGACAGCCAGGACAACAGGTATAATGATGCAGTAGGATGACACATCGGGACAACAGGTTTAATGACGCAGTAGGATGACACATCAGGACAACAGGTATAATGATGCAGTAACTTGACACATCAGGACAACAGGTACAATGACGCAGTAAGACAACGCAGCAGGACAACAGGGCTAATGAACCAGTAAGACGACACGTCAGGATGACCGGTATAATGACACAGTGAGACAACACAGCAGGACCACAGGTATAATGACCAGTAAGATGACACAACAGGACAACAGGGCTAATGAACCAGTAAGACGACACATCAGGATGACCGGTATAATGACACAGTAGGACGACACATCAGGATGACGGGTATAATGACGCAGTAAGACAACACAGAAGGACAACAGATATAATGACAGAGTAGGATGACACATCAAGACAACAGGTATAATGACACAGTAGAATGACACATCAGGACAACAGGTAGAATGACGCAGTAACACGTCACATCAGGATGACACGTATAATGCCGCAGTAAGAAAACACAGCAGGACAACAGGTATAATGACACAGTAAGATGACACAACAGGACAACAGGGCTAATGACACAGTAGGACGACATATCAGGACAACAGTTATAATGACGCAGTATGATGACACAGCAGGATAACAGGTATAATGACACAATGAGATGACAAACCATGACAACAGGGCAAATGACCCAGTAAGACGACACATCTGGATGACAGGGATAACGTCACAATAGGACGACATATCAGGACAACGGGAATAATGGCGCAGTAGGATGACACATCAGGAGAACAGGTAGAATGACGCAGTAACACGACACATCAGGATGAATGGTATAATGACGTAATAAGACAACAAAGCAGGACAACAGGTATAATGACACAGTAGGAAGACACATCAGGAGAACAGGTACAATGACGCAGTAAGACAACACATCAGGATGACAGATATAATGACGCAGTAAGACATCACAGCAGGACAACAGGTATAATGATACAGTAGGATGACAAATCAGGACAACAGTTATAATGACGCAGTTTGATGACACATCAGGACACCAGATATAATGACACAGTAGGATGACAAATCAGGACAACAGGTATAATGACGCAGTAAGACGACACATCAGGATGACAGGTATAATGACACAGTAAGACAACACATCAGGACAACAGGTATAATGACACCGTAGGATGACACATCAAGATAACAGGTATGATGACACAGTAGAATGACACATCAGGACAAAAGGTAGAATGACACAATGAGATGACAGCCATTAAGACAGGTATAATGACGCAGTAGGATGACACATCGAGACAACAGGTATAATGACGCAGTATGATGACAGTCAGGACAACAGGTATGATGACGCAGTGAGTTGACACATCAGGACAACAGGTATAATGACGCAGTGTGATGACCGCCAGGACGACAGGTATAATGACGCAGTAAGATGACAACCAGGACGACAGGTTTAATGACGCAGTAGCATGACACATCAGGACAACAGGTATAATGACGCAGTAGGATGACACATCAGGACAACAGGTATAATGACGCAGTAAGATGACAACCAGGACGACAGGTATAATGACGCAGTAGGATGACACATCAGGACAACAGGTATAATGACGCAGTAAGATGACAGCCAGGACGACAGGTATAATGACGCAGTAGGATGACACATCGAGACAACAGGTATAATGACGCAGTAGGATGACACATCGAGACAACAGGTATAATGACGCAGTAAGACAACACAGCAGGACAACAGGTATAATGACACAGTAACATAACACTGCAAGACAACAGGGATAATGACACAGTAGGATGACAGCCATTAAGACAGGTATAATGACGCAGTAGGATGACACATCGAGACAACAGGTATAATGACGCAGTAGGATGACACATCGAGACAACAGGTATAATGACGCAGTATGATGACAGTCAGGACAACAGGTATAATGACGCAGTAGGATGACACATCAGGACAACAGGTATAATGACGCAGTATGATGACACATCAGGACAACAGATATAATGACACAGTAAGATGACAGCCAGGACAACACGTATAATGACGCAGTAAGACAACACAGCAGGACAACAGGTATAATGACACAGTAACATAACACTGCAAGACAACAGGGATAATGACACAGTAGGATGACAGCCATTAAGACAGGTATAATGACGCAGTAGGATGACACATCGAGACAACAGGTATAATGACGCAGTAGGATGACACATCGAGACAACAGGTATAATGACGCAGTATGATGACAGTCAGGACAACAGGTATAATGACGCAGTAGGATGACACATCAGGACAACAGGTATAATGACGCAGTAGGATGACACATCAGGACAACAGGTATAATGACGCAGTAAGATGACACATCGAGACAACAGGTATAATGACGCAGTAGGATGACACATCGAGACAACAGGTATAATGACACAGTATGATGACAGCCAGGACAACAGGTATAATGACGCAGTAAGATGACAGCCATTAAGACAGGTATAATGACGCAGTAGGATGACACATCGAGACAACAGGTATAATGACGCAGTATGATGACAGTCAGGACAACAGGTATGATGACGCAGTAAGTTGACACATCAGGACAACAGGTATAATGACGCAGTGTGATGACCGCCAGGACGACAGGTATAATGACGCAGTAAGATGACAACCAGGACGACAGGTTTAATGACGCAGTAGCATGACACATCAGGACAACAGGTATAATGATGCAGTAACTTGACACATCAGGACAACAGGTACAATGACGCAGTAAGATGACAGCCAGGACAACAGGTATAATGATGCAGTAGGATGACACATCAGGACGACAGGTATAATGACGCAGTAAGATGACAGCCAGGATGACAGTTATAATGACGCAGTAGGATGACACATCGAGACAACAGGCATAATGACGCAGTAGGATGACAGCCAGGATGACAGGTTTAATGACGCAGTAAGATGACACATCAGGACAACAGGTATAATGATGCAGTAACTTGACACATCAGGACAACAGGTATAATGACGCAGTAAGATGACAGCCAGGACAACAGATATAATGACAAGTAGGATGACACATCGAGACAACAGGTACAATGACGCAGTATGATGACAGCCAGGACAACAGGTATAATGACGCAGTAGGATGACACATCAGGACAACAGGTATAATGACACAATGAGATGACAAATTTGGACAACAGGGCTAATGACGCAGTAAGACGACACATCAGGATGAGTGGTATAATGACGTAATAAGACAACACAGCAGGACACCAGGTATAATGACACAGTAGGAAGACACATCAGGATGACATGGCTAATGACACAGTAAGACGACACAACGAGATGACAGGTATAATGACACAGTAGGACGACACATCATGACAACAGGTATGATGACGCAGTAAGATGACAGCCAGGACAACAGGTATAATGACGCAGTAGGATGACACGTCGGGACAACAGGTATAATGACGCAGAAAAATGACACATCAGGATGACCGGTATAATGACACAGTAGGACGACACATCAGGATGACCGGTATAATGGCGCAGTAAGACAACACATCAGGACAACAGGTATAATGACACAATGAGATGACAAATCAGGACATCAGGTATAATGACGCAGTATGATGACACATCAGGACAACAGATATAATGACACAGTAGAATGACACATCAGGACAACAGGTATAATGACACAATGAGATGACAAATTTGGTCAACAGGGCTAATGACGCAGTAAGACGACACATCAGGATGAGTGGTATAATGACGTAATAAGACAACACAGCAGGACACCAGGTATAATGACACAGTAGGAAGACACATCAGGATGACATGGTTAATGACACAGTAAGACGACACAACGAGATGACAGGTATAATGACACAGTAGGACGACACATCATGACAACAGGTATAATGACGCAGTAAGATGACAGTCAGGACAACAGGTCTGATGACGCAGTAGGATGACACATCAGGACAACAGGTATAATGATGCAGTAACTTGACACATCAGGACAACAGGTACAATGACTCAGTAGAATGACACATCAGGACGACACATCAGGACAACAGGTAAAATGACGCAGTAACATCACACTTCAGGATGACAGGTATAATGACGCAGGAAGACAAAACATCAGGACAACAGGTATAATGACACAATGAGATGACAAATCAGGACAACAGGTATAATGACGCAGAAAGATGACACATCGGGACAACAGGTATAATGACGCAGAAAGATGACAGCCAGGACAACAGGTATAATGACAAAGTAAGATGACAACCAGGACGACAGGTTTAGTGACGCAGTAAGATGACAGCCAGTACGACAGGTATAATGACGCAGTAGTATGACACATCGGGACAACAGGTATGGTGACACAGTAGGATGACAGATCAGGACAACAGGTATAATGACGCAGCAAGTTGACACATCAGAACAAAAGGTATAATGACGCAGTAAGATGACAGCCAGGACGACAGGTATAATGACACAGTAGGATGACACATCAGGACAACAGGTATAATGACGCAGTAAGATGATCGCCAGGACACCAGATATAATGACAAGTAGGATGACATATCGAGACAACAGGTATAATGACGCAGTATGATGACAGCCAGGATAACAGGTATAATGACGCAGTAGGATGACACATCGAGACAACAGGTATAATGACGCAGTATGATGACAGCCAGGACAACAGGTATAATGACGCAGTAGGATGACACATCAGGACGACAGGTATAATGAGGCAGTAGGATGACACATCAGGACAACAGGTATAATGACGCAGTAAGATGACAGCCAGGACAACCGGTATAATGACACAGTAGGACGACACATCAGGATGACAGGTATAATGACCAGAAAGATGACACAACAGGACAACAGGGCTAATGACGCAATAAGACGAAACATCAGGATGACAGGTATAATGACACAGTAAGACAACACATCAGGATGACAGATATAATGACGTAATAAGACAACACAGCAGGACAACAGGTATAATGACACAGTAGGATGACACATCAGGATAACAGGTTTAATGACGCAGTAAGACAACACAGCAGGACAACAGGTATAATGACACAATGAGATGACAAGTCAGGACAACAGGTATAATGACCAGTAAGATGACACAACAGGACAACAGGGGTAATGACGCAGTAAGACGACACATCAGGATGACCGGTATAATGACACAGTAGGACGACACATCAGGATGACCGGTATAATGACGCAGTATGATGACAGCCAGGACAACAGGTATAATGACGCAGTAGGATGACAGCCAGGACAACAGGGATAATGACGCAGTAAGATGACAGCCAGGACGACAGGTATAATGACGCAGTGAGATGACAACCAGGACGACAGGTTTAATGACGCAGTAGGATGACACATCGGGACAACAGGTATAATGACGCAGTATGATGACAGCCAGGACAACAGGTATAATGACGCAGTAGGATGACAGATCAGGACAACAGGTATAATGACGCAATATGATGACAGCCAGGACAACAGGTATAATGACGCAGTAGGATGACAGATCAGGACAACAGGTATAATGACGCAGTAAGTTGACATATCAGGACAACATGTATAATGACGCAGTAAGATGACAGCCAGGGCGACAGGTATATTGACGCAGTAGGACGACACATCAGGACGACAGGTATAATGACGCAGTAAGATGACAGCCAGGACAACAGGTATAATGACGCAGTATGATGACAGCCAGGACAACAGGTATAATGACGCAGTAAGATGACAACCAGGACGACAGGTATAATGACGCAGTAGGATGAAACATCGGGACAACAGGTATAATGACGCCGAAAGATGACAGCCAGGACAACAGATATAATGACAAAGTAAGATGACAACCAGGACGACAGGTTTAGTGACGCAGTAAGATGACAGCCAGGACGACATGTATAATGACGCAGTGGGTTGACACATCGGGACAACTGGTATAATGACGCAGTAGGATGACACATCGAGACAACAGGTATAATGACGCAGTAAGATGACAGCCAGGACAACAGGTATAATGACGCAGTAGGATGACACATCGGGACAACAGGTATAATGACGCAGAAAGATGACAGCCAGGACAACAGGTTTAATGACGCAGTAAGATGACAGCCAGGACGACAGGTATAATGACGCAGTAGGATGACACATCAGGACAACAGGTATAATGACGCAGTAAGATGACAGCCAGGACGACAGGTATAATGACGCAGTAGGATGACACATCAGGATGACAGGTATAATGACACAGTAGGATGACACATCAGGACAACAGGTATAATGACACAGTAGGATGACACTTCAGGATGACCGGTATAATGACGCAGTAAGACAACGCAGAAGGACAACCGGTATAATGACACAGTAGGACGACACATCAGGATGACAGGTATAATGACCAGAAAGATGACACAACAGGACAACAGGGCTAATGACGCAATAAGACGAAACATCAGGATGACAGGTATAATGACACAGTAAGACAACACATCAGGATGACAGATATAATGACGTAATAAGACAACACAGCAGGACAACAGGTATAATGACACAGTAGGATGACACATCAGGATAACAGGTTTAATGACGCAGTAAGACAACACAGCAGGACAACAGGTATAATGACACAATGAGATGACAAGTCAGGACAACAGGTATAATGACCAGTAAGATGACACAACAGGACAACAGGGGTAATGACGCAGTAAGACGACACATCAGGATGACCGGTATAATGACACAGTAGGACGACACATCAGGATGACCGGTATAATGACGCAGTAAGACAACACATCAGGACAACAGGTATAATGACACAATGAGATGACAAATCAGGACAACAGGTATAATGACGCAGTATGATGACACATCAGGACAACAGATATAATGACATAGTAGGATGACAAATCAGGACAGCAGGTATAATGACACAGTAGAATGACACATCAGGACAACAGGTATAATGACACAATGAGATGACAAATTTGGACAACAGGGCTAATGACGCAGTAAGACGACACATCAGGATGAGTGGTATAATGACGTAATAAGACAACACAGCAGGACATCAGGTATAATGACACAGTAGGAAGACACATCAGGATGACATGGCTAATGACACAGTAAGACGACACAACGAGATGACAGGTATAATGACACAGTAGGACGACACATCATGACAACAGGTATAATGACGCAGTAAGATGACAGTCAGGACAACAGGTCTGATGACGCAGTAGGATGACACATCAGGACAACAGGTATAATGATGCAGTAACTTGACACATCAGGACAACAGGTACAATGACGCAGTAAGATGACAGCCAGTACGACAGGTATAATGACGCAGTAGGATGACACATCGAGACAACAGGTATAATGACGCAGTATGATGACAGTCAGGACAACAGGTATGATGACGCAGTAAGATGACAGCCAGGACAACAGGTATAATTACGCAATGAGTTGACACATCAGGACAACAGGTATAATGACGCAGTAAGATGACTGCCAGGACAACAGGTATAATTACGCAATGAGTTGACACATCAGGACAACAGGTATAATGACGCAGTAAGATGACTGCCAGGACAACAGGTATAATGACGCAGTAGGATGACACATCAGGACGACAGGTATAATGACGCAGTAGAATGACACATCAGGACAACAGGTAAAATGACGCAGTAAGATGACAGCCAGGACAACAGGTATAATGACGCAGTAGGATGACACATCAGGACAACAGGTTTAATGACGCAGTAAGATGACAGCCAGGACAACAGGTATAATAACGCAGTAGAATGACACATCGAGACAACAGGTATAATGACGCAGTAAGATGACAACCAGGACAACAGATATAATGACAAGTAGGATGACACATCGAGACAACATGTATAATGACGCAGTAGGATGACAACCAGGACGACAGGTATAATGACGCAGTAAGATGACAGCCATGACAACAGGTATAATGACGAAGTAGGATGACACATCGAGACAACAGGTATAATGATAGAGTATGATGACAGTCAGGACAACAGGTATAATGATAGAGTATGATGACAGTCAGGACAACAGGTATAATGACGCAGTAGGATGACACATCAGGATAACAGGTATAATGACGCAGTATGATGACAGCCAGGACAACAGGTATAATGACGCAGTAGGATGACAGCCAGGACAACACGTATAATGACGCAGTAGGATGACACATCGGGATAACAGGTATAATGACGCAGTAGAATGACACATCGAGACAACAGGTATAATGACGCAGTAGGATGACAGCCAGGACAACACGTATGATGACGCAGTAGGATGACAGCCAGGACAACACGTATAATGACACAGTAGGATGACACATCGGGACAACAGGTATAATGACGCAGTAAGATGACAACCAGGACAACAGGTATAATGACGCAGTCGGATGACACATCGGGACAACAGGTATAATGACGCAGTAAGATGACAGCCAGGACAACATGTATAATGACGCAGTCGGATGACACATCGAAACAACAGGTATAATGACGCAGTATGATGACAGCCAGGACAACAGATATAATGACAAGTAGGATGACACATCGAGACAACAGGTATAATGACGCAGTAGGATGACACATCGAGACAACAGGTATAATGACGCAGTAGGATGACACATCAAGACAACAGGTATAATGACGCAGTATGATGACAGCCAGGACAACAGATATAATGACGCAGTAGGGTGACACATCAGGACAACAAGTATAATGACGCAGGAAGATGACAGCCAGGACAACAGGGATAATGACGCAGTAAGATGACAACCAGGACAACAGGTATAATGACGCAGTAGGATGACACATCAGGACAACAGGTATAATGATACAGTATGATGACACATTAGGACAAACGGTATAATGACAAAGTAGGATGACACCTCAGGACAACAGATATAATGACCAAGTAAGACGACACATCAGGATGACAGGTATAATGACGCAGTAAGACAACACAGCAGGACAACAGGTATAATGATACAGTAGGATGACAAATTAGGACAAACGGTATAATGACACAGTAGGATGACACCTCAGGACAACAGGTATAATGACACAGTAGGACGACACATCAGGATGACAGGTATAATGACCAGTAAGATGACACAACAGGACAACAGGGCTAATGACGCAGTAAGACAACGCAGCAGGACAACCGGTATAATGACACAGTAGTACGACACATCAGGATGACAGGTACATTGACCAGTAAGATGACACAACAGGATAACAGGTAGAATGACGCAGTAACACGACACATCAGGATGACACGTATAATGACGCAGTAAGACAACACAGCAGGACAACAGGTATAATGACACAGTAAGATAACACAGCAGGACAACAGGTATAATGACACAGTAGGATTACAAATAAGGACAACAGGTATAATGACACAATGAGATGACAAATCAGGTCAACAGGTATAATGACACAGTAGAATGACACATCAGGACAACAGGTAAAATGACGCAGTAACACGACACATCAGGATGACAGGTATAATGACGCAGTTAGACAACACAGCAGGACAACAGGTATAATGACACAGTAAGATAACACAGCAGGACAACCGGTATAATGACGCAGTAACACAACAAATCAGGATGACACGTATAATGACGCAGTAACACGACACAGCAGGACAACAGGTAGAATGACGCAGTAACACAACAAATCAGGATGACACGTATAATGACGCAGTAAGACGACACAGCAGGACAACAGGTATAATGACACAGTAAGATAACACAGCAGGACAACAGGTATAATGACACAGTCGGACGACACATCAGGATGACCGGTATAATGAAACAACAGGACAACAGGGCTAATGAACCAATAAGATGACACATCAGGATGACAGGTATAATGACACAGTGAGATGACACATCAGGACAACAGGGCTAATGACGCAGTAAGACAACGCAGCAGGACAACCGGTATAATGACACAGTAGTACGACACAATCAGGATGACAGGTACAATGACCAGTAAGATGACACAACAGGACAACAGGGCTAATGACGCAGTAAGACAACGCAGCAGGACAACCGGTATAAATACGCAGAAAGACAGCACCTAAGGACAACAGGGCTAATGACCAAATAAAACGACACATCAGGATCACAGGTATAATGACGCAGTAAGACAATGCAGCAGGACAACCGGTATAATGACACAGTAGGACGACACATCAGGATGACAGGTATAATGACCAGTAAGATGACAAAACAGGACAACAGGTAGAATGACGCAGTAAAACGACACATCAGGATGACAGGTATAATGACCAGTAAGACAACACAGCAGGACAACAGGTATAATGACACAGTAGGATGACACTTCAGGACAAAAGGTATAATGATACAGTAGGGTGACACAATAGGACAGCAGGTACAATGACACAGTCGGACGACACATCAGGATGACCGGTATAATGAAACAACAGGACAACAGGGCTAATGACCCAGTAAGATGACACATCAGGATGACAGGTATAATGACACAGTGAGATGACACATCAGGACAACAGGTATAATGACGCAGTAGGATGACACATCAGGACAACAGGTATAATGACACACTAGGATGACACTTCAGGATGACCGGTATAATGACGCAGTAAGACAACGCAGAAAGACAACCGGTATAATGACACAGTAGGACGACACATCAGGATGACAGGTATAATGACCAGTAAGATGACACAACAGGACAACAGGGCTAATGACGCAATAAGATGACACATCAGGATGACCGGTATAATGACACAGTAGGACGACACATCAGGATGACCGGTATAATGACGCAGGAAGACAACATGTCAGGACAACAGGTATAATGACACAATGAGATGACAAATCAGGACAACAGGTATAATGACGCAGTAGGATGACACATCAGGAGAAAAGGTATAATGACACAATGGGATGACACTTCAAGACAAAAGGTATAATCACCGGTATGATGAAACATCAGGACAACAGGTATAATGACACAGTAGGATGACAAATCAGGACAACAGGTATAATGACACAGAAAGACGACACATCAGGACAACCGGTATAATGACACAGTAGGACGACACATCAGGATGACAGGTATAATGACCAGTAAGATGACACAACAGGACAACAGGGTTAATGACACAGTAGGATGACATATCAGGACAAACGGTATAATGACACAGTAGGATGACACCTCAGGACAACAGGTATAATGACGCAGTAAGACAACCCAGCAGGACAAACGGTATAATGACACAGTAGGACGACACATCAGGACGACAGGTATAATGACCAGTAAGATGACACAACAGGACAACAGGGTTAATGACACAGTAGGATGACACATCGAGACAACAGGTATAATGACGCAGTAGGATGACACCTCAGGACAAAAGGTATAATGACGCAGTAGGATGACACATCGGGACAACAGGTTTAATGACGCAGTAAGATGACAGCCAGGACAACAGGTATAATAACGCAGTAGAATGACACATCGAGACAACAGGTATAATGACGCAGTAAGATGACAACCAGGACAACAGGTATAATGAAGCAGTAGGATGACAGCCATTAAGACAGGTATAATGACGCAGTAGGATGACACATCGAGACAACAGGTATAATGACGCAGTATGATGACAGTCAGGACAACAGGTATGATGACGCAGTAAGTTGACACATCAGGACAACAGGTATAATGACGCAGTAAGCTGACAGCCAGGACGACAGGTATAATGACGCAGTAGGATGACACATCGAGACAACAGGTATAATGACGCAGTAGGATGACACATCAGGACAACAGGTAAAATGACGCAGTAAGATGACAGCCAGGAAAACAGGTATAATGACGTAGTAGGATGACACATCGGGACAACAGGTTTAATGACGCAGTAAGATGACAGCCAGGACAACAGGTATAATGACGCAGTATGATGACAGTCAGGACAACAGGTATGATGACGCAGTAGGATGACACATCGAGACAACAGGTATAATGACGCAGTATGATGACTGCCAGGACAACAGGTATAATGACGCAGTAGGATGACAACCAGGACGACAGGTATAATGACGCAGTAAGATGACAGCCAGGACAATAGATATAATGACAAGTAGGATGACACATCGAGACAACAGGTATAATGACGCAGTATGATGACAGCCAGGACAACAGGTATAATGACGCAGTAGGATGACACATCGAGACAACAGGTATAATGACGCAGTGTGATGACCGCCAGGACGACAGGTATAATGACGCAGTAAGATGACAACCAGGACGACAGGTATAATGATGCAGTAACTTGACACATCAGGACAACAGGTACAGTGACGCAGTAGGATGACACATCAAGACAACAGGTAAAATGACGCAGTAGGATGACACATCAGGACAACAGGTATAATGACGCAGTAAGATGACAACCAGGACGACAGGTATAATGACGCAGTAGGATGACACATCAGGACAACAGGTATAATGACGCAGTAAGATGACAGCCAGGACGACAGGTATAATGACGCAGTAAGATGACAGCCAGGACAACAGGGATAATGACGCAGAAAGATGACACATCAGGACGACAGGTATTATGACGCAGTAGAATGACACATCGAGACAACAGGTATAATGACGCAGTAAGATGACAACCAGGACAACAGGTATAATGACGCAGTAGGATGACACATCGGGACAACAGGTATAATGACGCAGTAAGATGACAACCAGGACGACAGGTGTAATGACGAAGTAGGATGACACATCGGGACAACAGGTATAATGATGCAGTAGGTTGACACATCAGGACAACAGGTACAATGACGCAGTAATTTGACAAATCAGGACAACAGGTATAATGACGCAGTAAGATGACAACCAGGACGACAGGTATAATGACGAAGTAGGATGACACATCGGGACAACAGGTATAATGATGCAGTAGGTTGACACATCAGGACAACAGGTACAATGACGCAGTAATTTGACAAATCAGGACAACAGGTATAATGACGCAGTAAGATGACAACCAGGACGACAGGTATAATGACGAAGTAGGATGACACATCGGGACAACAGGTATAATGACACAGTAAGATGACACATCGAGACAACAGGTATAATGACGCAGTAGGATGACAACCAGGACGACAGGTATAATGACGCAGTAAGATGACAGCCAGGACAATAGATATAATGACAAGTAGGATGACACATCGAGACAACAGGTATAATGACGCAGTATGATGACAGCCAGGACAACAGGTATAATGACGCAGTAGGATGACAGCCAGGACAACAGGTATAATGACGCAGTAGGATGACACATCGAGACAACAGGTATAATGACGCAGTGTGATGACCGCCAGGACGACAGGTATAATGACGCAGTAAGATGACAACCAGGACGACAGGTTTAATGACGCAGTAGGATGACACATCAGGACAACAGGTATAATGATGCAGTAACTTGACACATCAGGACAACAGGTACAATGACGCAGTATGATGACAGCCAGGACAACAGGTATAATGACGCAGTAGGATGACACATCGAGACAACAGGTATAATGACGCAGTGTGATGACCGCCAGGACGACAGGTATAATGACGCAGTAAGATGACAACCAGGACGACAGGTTTAATGACGCAGTAGGATGACACATCAGGACAACAGGTATAATGACGCAGTAGGATGACACATCGAGACAACAGGTATAATGACGCAGTATGATGACAGCCAGGACAACAGATATAATGACGCAGTAGGGTGACACATCAGGACAACAAGTATAATGACGCAGTAAGATGACAGCCAGGACGACAGGTATAATGCCGCAGTAAGATGACAACCAGGACGACAGGTTTAATGACGCAGTAGGATGACACATCAGGACAACAGGTATAATGATGCAGTAACTTGACACATCAGGACAACAGGTACAATGACGCAGTAGGATGACACATCAGGACAACAGGTATAATGACGCAGTAAGATGACAACCAGGACGACAGGTATAATGACGCAGTAGGATGACACATCAGGACAACAGGTATAATGACGCAGTAAGATGACAGCCAGGACGACAGGTATAATGACGCAGTAGGATGACACATCGAGACAACAGGTATAATGACGCAGTATGATGACAGTCAGGACAACAGGTATGATGACGCAGTAAGATGACAGCCAGGACAACAGGTATAATGACGCAGTAGGATGACACATCGAGACAACAGGTATAATGACGCAGTATGATGACATCCAGGACAACAGGTATAATGACGCAGTAGGATGACACATCAGGACGACAGGTATTATGACGCAGTAGAATGACACATCAAGACAACAGGTATAATGACGCAGTATGATGACAGCCAGGACAACAGGTATAATGACGCAGTAGGATGACAGCCAGGACAACACGTATAATGACGCAGTAGGATGACACATCGGAATAACAGGTATAATGACGCAGTAGAATGACACATCGAGACAACAGGTATAATGACGCAGTAAGATGACAACCAGGACAACAGGTATAATGACGCAGTAGGATGACACATCGGGACAACAGGTATAATGACGCAGTAAGATGACAACCAGGACGACAGGTGTAATGACGAAGTAGGATGACACATCGGGACAACAGGTATAATGATGCAGTAGGTTGACACATCAGGACAACAGGTACAATGACGCAGTAATTTGACAAATCAGGACAACAGGTATAATGACGCAGTAAGATGACAACCAGGACGACAGGTATAATGACGAAGTAGGATGACACATCGGGACAACAGGTATAATGATGCAGTAGGTTGACACATCAGGACAACAGGTACAATGACGCAGTAATTTGACAAATCAGGACAACAGGTATAATGACGCAGTAAGATGACAACCAGGACGACAGGTATAATGACGAAGTAGGATGACACATCGGGACAACAGGTATAATGACACAGTAAGATGACACATCGAGACAACAGGTATAATGACGCAGTAGGATGACAACCAGGACGACAGGTATAATGACGCAGTAAGATGACAGCCAGGACAACAGGTATAATGACGCAGTAGGATGACACATCGGGACAACAGGTATAATGACGCAGTATGATGACAGCCAGGACAATAGATATAATGACAAGTAGGATGACACATCGAGACAACAGGTATAATGACGCAGTATGATGACAGCCAGGACAACAGGTATAATGACGCAGTAGGATGACAGCCAGGACAACAGGTATAATGACGCAGTAGGATGACACATCGAGACAACAGGTATAATGACGCAGTGTGATGACCGCCAGGACGACAGGTATAATGACGCAGTAAGATGACAACCAGGACGACAGGTTTAATGACGCAGTAGGATGACACATCAGGACAACAGGTATAATGATGCAGTAACTTGACACATCAGGACAACAGGTACAATGACGCAGTATGATGACAGCCAGGACAACAGGTATAATGACGCAGTAGGATGACACATCGAGACAACAGGTATAATGACGCAGTGTGATGACCGCCAGGACGACAGGTATAATGACGCAGTAAGATGACAACCAGGACGACAGGTTTAATGACGCAGTAGGATGACACATCAGGACAACAGGTATAATGATGCAGTAACTTGACACATCAGGACAACAGGTACAATGACGCAGTAGGATGACACATCAGGACAACAGGTAAAATGACGCAGTAAGATGACAGCCAGGACAACAGGTATAATGACGCAGTAGGATGACACATCAGGACAACAGGTATAATGACGCAGTAGGATGACACATCAGGACAACAGGTATAATGACACAGTAAGATGACACATCGAGACAACAGGTATAATGACGCAGTAGGATGACACATCGAGACAACAGGTATAATGACGCAGTATGATGACCGCCAGGACGACAGGTATAATGACGCAGTAAGATGACAACCAGGACGACAGGTATAATGACGCAGTAAGATGACAACCAGGACGACAGGTGCAATGACGAAGTAGGATGACACATCGGGACAACAGGTATAATGATGCAGTAGGTTGACACATCAGGACAACAGGTACAATGACGCAGTAGGATGACACATCAAGACAACAGGTAAAATGACGCAGTAGGATGACACATCAGGACAACAGGTATAATGACGCAGTAAGATGACAACCAGGACAACAGGTATAATGACGCAGTAAGATGACAGCCAGGACAACAGATATAATGACAAGTAGGATTACACATCGAGACAAGAGGTATAATGACGAAGTAGGATGACACATCGAGACAACAGGTATAATGACGCAGTAGGATGACACATCGAGACAACAGTTATAATGACGCAGTATGATGACAGCCAGGACAACAGGTATAATGACGCAGTAAGATGACAACCAGGACGACAGGTATAATGACGCAGTAGGATGACACATCAGGACAACAGGTAAAATGACGAGGTAAGATGACAGCCAGGACAACAGGTATAATGATGCAGTAGGATGACACATCGGGACAACAGGTAAAATGACGCAGTAAGATGACAACCAGGACAACAGGTATAATGAAGCAGTAGGATGACACATCGGGACAACAGGTATAATGACGCAGTAAGATGACAGCCAGGACAACAGGTATAATGACGCAGTAAGATGACAGCCATTAAGACAGGTATAATGACGCAGTAGGATGACACATCGAGACAACAGGTATAATGACGCAGTATGATGACAGTCAGGACAACAGGTATGATGACGCAGTATGTTGACACATCAGGACAACAGGTATAATGACGCAGTAAGATGACAGCCAGGACGACAGGTAAAATGACGCAGTAGGATGACACATCGAGACAACAGGTATAATGACGCAGTAGGATGACACATCGAGACAACAGGTATAATGACGCAGTATGATGACAGCCAGGACAACAGATATAATGACGCGGTAGGGTGACACATCAGGACAACAGGTATAATGACACAGTAAGTTGACACATCGAGACAACAGGTATAATGACGCAGTAGGATGACACATCGAGACAACAGGTATAATGACGCAGTATGATGACAGCCAGGACAACAGGTATAATGACGCAGTAAGATGACAACCAGGACGACAGGTGTAATGACGAAGTAGGATGACACATCGGGACAACAGGTATAATGATGCAGTAGGTTGACACATCAGGACAACAGGTACAATGACGCAGTAATTTGACAAATCAGGACAACAGGTATAATGACGCAGTAAGATGACAGCCAGGACGACAGGTATAATGACACAGTAGGATGACACATCAGGACGACAGGTATAATGACGCAGTAGGATGACACATCAGGACAACAGGTAAAATGACGCAGTAAGATGACAGCCAGGACAACAGGTATAATGATGCAGTAGGATGAGACATCGGGACAACAGGTTTAATGACGCAGTAAGATGACAGCCAGGACAACAGGTATAATGACGCAGTATGATGACAGTCAGGACAACAGATATAATGACGCAGTAGGATGACACATCGAGACAACAGGTAAAATGACGCAGTAAGATGACAACCAGGACAACAGGTATAATGAATCAGTAGGATGACACATCGGGACAACAGGTATAATGACGCAGTAAGATGACAGCCAGGACAACAGGTATAATGACGCAGTAAGATGACAGCCATTAAGACAGGTATAATGACGCAGTAGGATGACACATCGAGACAACAGGTATAATGACGCAGTATGATGACAGTCAGGACAACAGGTATGATGACGCAGTATGTTGACACATCAGGACAACAGGTATAATGACGCAGAAAGATGACAGCCAGGACGACAGGTATAATGACGCAGTAGGATGACACATCGAGACAACAGGTATAATGACGCAGTAGGATGACACATCGAGACAACAGGTATAATGACGCAGTATGATGACAGCCAGGACAACAGGTATAATGACGCAGTAAGATGACAGCCATTAAGACAGGTATAATGACGCAGTAGGATGACACATCGAGACAACAGGTATAATGACGCAGTATGATGACAGTCAGGACAACAGGTATGATGACGCAGTATGTTGACACATCAGGACAACAGGTATAATGACGCAGTATGATGACTGCCAAGACAACAGATATAATGACGCAGTAGGATGACACATCGAGACAACAGGTAAAATGACGCAGTAAGATGACAACCAGGACAACAGGTATAATGAAGCAGTAGGATGACACATCGGGACAACAGGTATAATGACGCAGTAAGATGACAGCCAGGACAACAGGTATAATGACGCAGTAAGATGACAGCCATTAAGACAGGTATAATGACGCAGTAGGATGACACATCGAGACAACAGGTATAATGACGCAGTATGATGACAGTCAGGACAACAGGTATGATGACGCAGTATGTTGACACATCAGGACAACAGGTATAATGACGCAGTAAGATGACAGCCAGGACGACAGGTATAATGACGCAGTAGGATGACACATCGAGACAACAGGTATAATGACGCAGTAGGATGACACATCGAGACAACAGGTATAATGACGCAGTATGATGACAGCCAGGACAACAGATATAATGACGCAGTAGGGTGACACATCAGGACAACAAGTATAATGACGCAGTAAGATGACAGCCAGGACAACAGGGATAATGACGCAGTAAGATGACAACCAGGACAACAGGTATAATGACGCAGTAGGATGACACATCAGGACAACAGGTATAATGACGCAATGAGTTGACACATCAGGACAACAGGTATAATGACGCAGTAAGATGACAGCCAGGACAACAGGTATAATGACAAGTAGGATGACATATCAGGACAACAGGTATAATGACACAGTAAGATGACACATCGAGACAACAGGTATAATGACGCAGTAGGATGACACATCGAGACAACAGGTATAATGACGCAGTATGATGACAGCCAGGACAACAGGTATAATGACGCAGTAAGATGACAACCAGGACGACAGGTGTAATGAAGAAGTAGGATGACACATCGGGACAACAGGTATAATGATGCAGTAGGTTGACACATCAGGACAACAGGTACAATGACGCAGTAATTTGACAAATCAGGACAACAGGTATAATGACGCAGTAAGATGACAACCAGGACGACAGGTATAATGACGAAGTAGGATGACACATCGGGACAACAGGTATAATGATGCAGTAGGTTGACACATCAGGACAACAGGTACAATGACGCAGTAATTTGACAAATCAGGACAACAGGTATAATGACGCAGTAAGATGACAGCCAGGACGACAGGTATAATGACACAGTAGGATGACACATCAGGACGACAGGTATAATGACGCAGTAGGATGACACATCAGGACAACAGGTAAAATGACGCAGTAAGATGACAGCCAGGACAACAGGTATAATGATGCAGTAGGATGACACATCGGGACAACAGGTTTAATGACGCAGTAAGATGACAGCCAGGACAACAGGTATAATAGACGCAGTATGATGACAGTCAGGACAACAGATATAATGACGCAGTAGGATGACACATCGAGACAACAGGTATAATGACGCAGTAAGATGACAGCCAGGACAACAGGTATAATGACGCAGTAAGATGACAGCCATTAAGACAGGTATAATGACGCAGTAGGATGACACATCGAGACAACAGGTATAATGACGCAGTATGATGACAGTCAGGACAACAGGTATGATGACGCAGTATGTTGACACATCAGGACAACAGGTATAATGACGCAGTAAGATGACAGCCAGGACGACAGGTATAATGACGCAGTAGGATGACACATCGAGACAACAGGTATAATGACGCAGTAGGATGACACATCGAGACAACAGGTATAATGACGCAGTATGATGACAGCCAGGACAACAGGTATAATGACGCAGTAGGATGACACATCAGGACAACAGGTATAATGACGCAGTAAGATGACAGCCAGGACAACAGGGATAATGACGCAGTAAGATGACAACCAGGACAACAAGTATAATGATACAGTAGGGTGACACATTAGGACAGCAGGTATAATGACACAGTCGGACGACACATCAGGATGACCGGTATGATAAAACAATAGGACAACAGGGCTAATGACCCAGTAAGATGACACATCAGGATGACAGGTATAATGACACAGTGAGATGACATATCAGGACAACAGGTATAATGACACAGTAGAATGACAAATCAGGACAACAGGTAATATGACGCAGTAAGACGACACATCAGGATGAATTGTACAATGACGCACTAAGACAACACAGCAGGACAGCAGGTATAATGACACAGTAGGACGACAAATCAGGACAACAGGTATAATGACCAGTAAGATGACACATCAGGACAACAGTTATAATGACGCAGTATGATGACACATCAGGACAACAGATATAATGACACAGTAGGATGACAAATCAGGACAACAGGTATAATGACACAGTAGGATGACACTTCAAGACAACAGGTATAATGACCCAGTAAGACGACACATCTGGATGACAGGAAAAATGGCACAGTAGGGCGACACATCTGGATGACAGGAAAAATGGCACAGTAGGGCGACATATCAGGACAACAGGTAGGATGACACATCAGGACAACAGATATAATGACACAGTAGGATGACACTTCAAGACAACAGGTATAATGACCGGTATGATGACACAACAGGACAACAGGGCTAATGACCCAGTAAGGCCACACATCAGGATGACAGTTATAATGACGCAGGAAGACAACACATCAGGACAACAGGTATAATTACGCAGTATGATGACACATCAGGACAACAGATATAATGACACAGTAGGATGACAAATCAGGACAACACGTATAATGACGCAGTATGATGACAAATCAGGACAACAGGTATAATGACGCAGTAGGATGACACATCGAGACAACAGGTATAATGACGCAGTAGGATGACACATCAGGACAACAGGTATAATGACGCAGTATGATGACAGCCAGGACAACAGGTATATTGACGCAGTAAGATGACAACCAGGACGACAGGTGTAATGACGAAGTAGGATGACACATCGGGACAACAGGTATAATGATGCAGTAGGTTGACACATCAGGACAACAGGTACAATGACGCAGTAATTTGACAAATCAGGACAACAGGTATAATGACGCAGTAAGATGACAACCAGGACGACAGGTATAATGACGAAGTAGGATGACACATCGGGACAACAGGTATAATGATGCAGTAGGTTGACACATCAGGACAACAGGTACAATGACGCAGTAATTTGACAAATCAGGACAACAGGTATAATGACGCAGTAAGATGACAACCAGGACGACAGGTATAATGACGAAGTAGGATGACACATCGGGACAACAGGTATAATGATGCAGTAGGTTGACACATCAGGACAACAGGTACAATGACGCAGTAATTTGACAAATCAGGACAACAGGTATAATGACGCAGTAAGATGACAGCCAGGACGACAGGTATAATGACACAGTAGGATGACACATCAGGACAACAGGTATAATGACGCAGTATGATGACAGCTAGGACAACAGATATAATGACGCAGTATGATGACAGCTAGGACAACAGATATAATGACAAGTAGGATGACACATCGAGACAACAGGTATAATGACGCAGTATGATGACATCCAGGACAACAGGTATAATGACGCAGTAGGATGACACATCGGGACAACAGGTTTAATGACGCAGTAAGATGACAGCCAGGACAACAGGTATAATAACGCAGTAGAATGACACATCGAGACAACAGGTATAATGACGCAGTAAGATGACAACCAGGACAACAGATATAATGTCAAGTAGGATGACACATCGAGACAACAGGTATAATGACGCAGTAGGATGACACATCGAGACAACAGGTATAATGACGCAGTATGATGACAGCCAGGACAACAGATATAATGAGGCAGTAGGGTGACACATTAGGACAACAAGTATAATGACGCAGTAAGATGACAGCCAGGACAACAGGGATAATGACGCAGTAAGATGACAACCAGGACAACAAGTATAATGACGCAGTAGGATGACACATCGGGACAACAGGTTTAATGACGCAGTAAGATGACAGCCAGGACAACAGGTATAATGACGCAGTATGATGACAGTCAGGACAAAAGGTATGATGACGCAGTAGGATGACACATCGAGACAACAGGTATAATGACGCAGTATGATGACTGCCAGGACAACAGGTATAATGACGCAGTAGGATGACACATCGAGACAACAGGTATAATGACGCAGTGTGATGACCGCCAGGACGACAGGTATAATGACGCAGTAAGATGACAACCAGGACGACAGGTTTAATGACGCAGTAGGATGACACATCAGGACAACAGGTATAATGATGCAGTAACTTGACACATCAGGACAACAGGTACAATGACGCAGTAGGATGACACATCAAGACAACAGGTATAATGACGCAGTATGATGACAGTCAGGACAACAGGTATGATGACGCAGTAAGATGACAGCCAGGACAACAGGTATAATGACGCAGTAGGATGACACATCGGGACAACAGGTATAATGACGCAGTAAGATGACAGCCAGGACAACAGGGATAATGACGCAGTAGGATGACACATCGGGATAACAGGTATAATGACGCAGTATGATGACAGCCAGGACAACAGGTATAATGACGCAGTAGAATGACACATCGAGACAACAGGTATAATGACGCAGTAAGATGACAGCCAGGACAACAGGTATAATGACGCAGTAGGATGACACATCGGGACAACAGGTATAATGACGCAGTAAGATGACACATCAGGATAACAGGTATAATGACGCAGTATGATGACAGCCAGGACAACAGGTATAATGACGCAGTAGGATGACAGCCAGGACAACACGTATAATGACGCAGTAGGATGACACATCGGGATAACAGGTATAATGACGCAGTAGAATGACACATCGAGACAACAGGTATAATGACGCAGTAAGATGACAACCAGGACAACAGGTATAATGACGCAGTATGATGACAGTCAGGACAACAGGTATAATGACGCAGTAGGATGACACATCAGGATAACAGGTATAATGACGCAGTATGATGACAGCCAGGACAACAGGTATAATGACGCAGTAGGATGACAGCCAGGACAACACGTATAATGACGCAGTAGGATGACACATCGGGATAACAGGTATAATGACGCAGTAGAATGACACATCGAGACAACAGGTATAATGACGCAGTAAGATGACAACCAGGACAACAGGTATAATGACGCAGTAGGATGACACATCGGGACAACAGGTATAATGACGCAGTAAGATGACAACCAGGACAACAGGTATAATGACGCAGTCGGATGACACATCGGGACAACAGGTATAATGACGCAGTAAGATGACAGCCAGGACAACAGATATAATGACAAGTAGGATGACACATCGAGACAACAGGTATAATGACGCAGTAGGATGACACATCGAAACAACAGGTATAATGACGCAGTATGATGACAGTCAGGACAACAGGTATAATGACGCAGTAGGATGACACATCGAGACAACAGGTATAATGACGCAGTAGGATGACACATCGAGACAACAGGTATAATGACGCAGTAGGTTGACACATCAGGACAACAGGTACAATGACGCAGTAATTTGACAAATCAGGACAACAGGTATAATGACGCAGTAAGATGACAGCCAGGACGACAGGTATAATGACACAGTAGGATGACACATCAGGACAACAGGTATAATGACGCAGTAAGATGACAGCCAGGACAACAGACATAATGACAAGTAGGATGACACATCGAGACAACAGGTATAATGACGCAGTATGATGACATCCAGGACAACAGGTATAATGACGCAGTAGGATGACACATCGGGACAACAGGTATAATGACGCAGTAGGATGACACATCAGGATAACAGGTATAATGACGCAGTATGATGACAGTCAGGACAACAGGTATAATGACGCAGTAGGATGACACATCAGGATAACAGGTATAATGACGCAGTATGATGACAGCCAGGACAACAGGTATAATGACGCAGTAGGATGACAGCCAGGACAACACGTATAATGACGCAGTAGGATGACACATCGGGATAACAGGTATAATGACGCAGTAGAATGACACATCGAGACAACAGGTATAATGACGCAGTAAGATGACAACCAGGACAACAGGTATAATGACGCAGTAGGATGACACATCGGGACAACAGGTATAATGACGCAGTAAGATGACAACCAGGACAACAGGTATAATGACGCAGTCGGATGACACATCGGGACAACAGGTATAATGACGCAGTAAGATGACAGCCAGGACAACAGATATAATGACAAGTAGGATGACACATCGAGACAACAGGTATAATGACGCAGTAGGATGACACATCGAAACAACAGGTATAATGACGCAGTATGATGACAGTCAGGACAACAGGTATAATGACGCAGTAGGATGACACATCGAGACAACAGGTATAATGACGCAGTAGGATGACACATCGAGACAACAGGTATAATGACGCAGTAGGTTGACACATCAGGACAACAGGTACAATGACGCAGTAATTTGACAAATCAGGACAACAGGTATAATGACGCAGTAAGATGACAGCCAGGACGACAGGTATAATGACACAGTAGGATGACACATCAGGACAACAGGTATAATGACGCAGTAAGATGACAGCCAGGACAACAGACATAATGACAAGTAGGATGACACATCGAGACAACAGGTATAATGACGCAGTAAGATGACAGCCAGGACAACAGGTATAATAACGCAGTAGAATGACACATCGAGACAACAGGTATAATGACGCAGTAAGATGACAACCAGGACAACAGACATAATGACAAGTAGGATGACACATCGAGACAACAGGTATAATGACGCAGTATGATGACATCCAGGACAACAGGTATAATGACGCAGTAGGATGACACATCAGGATAACAGGTATAATGACGCAGTATGATGACAGCCAGGACAACAGGTATAATGACGCAGTAGGATGACAGCCAGGACAACACGTATAATGACGCAGTAGGATGACACATCGGGATAACAGGTATAATGACGCAGTAGAATGACACATCGAGACAACAGGTATAATGACGCAGTAAGATGACAACCAGGACAACAGGTATAATGACGCAGTAGGATGACACATCGGGACAACAGGTATAATGACGCAGTAAGATGACAACCAGGACAACAGGTATAATGACGCAGTATGATGACACATCGGGACAACAGGTATAATGACGCAGTTAGATGACAGCCAGGACAACAGATATAATGACAAGTAGGATGACACATCGAGACAACAGATATAATGACGCAGTAGGATGACACATCGAGACAAGAGGTATAATGACGCAGTATGATGACAGTCAGGACAACAGGTATAATGACGCAGTAGGATGACACATAAGGACAACAGGTATAATGACGCAGTAGGATGACACATCAGGACAACAGGTATAATGACACAGTAAGATGACAGCCAGGACAACAGGTATAATGACGCAGTATGATGACAGTCAGGACAAGAGATATAATGACGCAGTAGGATGACACATCGAGACAACAGGTATAATGACGCAGTAAGATGACAGCCAGGACAACATGTATAATGACGCAGTAAGATGACAGCCATTAAGACAGGTATAATGACGCAGTAGGATGACACATCGAGACAACAGGTATAATGACGCAGTATGATGACAGTCAGGACAACAGGTATGATGACGCAGTATGTTGACACATCAGGACAACAGGTATAATGACGCAGTAAGATGACAGCCAGGACGACAGGTATAATGACGCAGTAGGATGACACATCGAGACAACAGGTATAATGACGCAGTAGGTTGACACATCAGGACAACAGGTACAATGACGCAGTAATTTGACAAATCAGGACAACAGGTATAATGACGCAGTAAGATGACAGCCAGGACGACAGGTATAATGACACAGTAGGATGACACATCAGGACAACAGGTATAATGACGCAGTAAGATGACAGCCAGGACAACAGATATAATGACAAGTAGGATGACACATCGAGACAACAGGTACAATGACGCAGTATGATGACAGCCAGGACAACAGGTATAATGACGCAGTAGGATGACACATCGAGACAACAGGTATAATGACGCAGTAGGATGACACATCAGGACGACAGGTATAATGACGCAGTAAGATGACAGCCAGGACGACAAGTATAATGACGCAGTAGGATGACACATCGAGACAACAGGTATAATGACGCAGTAGGATGACACATCTAGACAACAGGTATAATGACGCAGTAAGATGACAGTCAGGACAACAGATATAATGACGCAGTAGGATGACACATCGAGACAACAGGTATAATGACGCAGTATGATGACACATCAGGACAACAGGTATAATGACGCAGTAAGATGACAGCCAGGACAACAGGTATAATGACGCAGTAGGATGACACATCGAGACAACAGGTATAATGACGCAGTAGGATGACACATCAGGACAACAGGTATAATGACACAGTAGGATGACACTTCAGGACAACAGGTAAAATGATACAGTAGGATGACACATTAGGACAACAGGTATAATGACACAGAAGGACGACACATCAGGATGACCGGTATAATGATGCAGTAAGACAACACAGCAGAACAACAGGTATAATGACCTGTAAGATGACACAACAGGACAACAGGGCTAATGACCCAGTAAGACGACACATCAGGATGACAGGTATAATGAAACAGTGAGATGACAAATCAGGACAGCAGGTATAATGACGCAGTATGATGACACAACAGGACAACAGATATAATGACACGGTAGGATGACAAATCAGGACAACAGGTATAATGACCAGTAAGATGACACATCAGGACAACAGGTATAATGACGCAGCAAGACGTCGCATCAGGATGACAGGTATAATGACGCAGTAAGACAACACAGCAGGACAACAGGTATAATGACACAGTAAGATAACACAGCAGGACAACAGGTATAATGACACAATGAGATGACAAATCAGGACAACAGGGCAAATAACCCAGTAAGATGACACATCTGGATGACAGGTATAATGGCACAGTAGGACGACATATCAGGACAACAGGTATAATGACGCAGTAGGATGACACATCAGGAGAACAGGTACAATGACGCAGTAAGACAACGCAGCAGGACAACCGGTATAATGACACAGTAAGACAACACCTAAGGACAACAGGGCTAGTGACACAATGAGATGACAAATTTGGACAACAGGTATAATGACCGGTTTTGATGACACAACAGGACAACAGGGCTAATGACCAAGTAAGACGACACATCAGGATGACAGGTATAATGACACAGTAGGACGACACATCAGGACAACAGGTATAATGTCGCAGTAGGATGACACATCAGGATAACAGGTATAATGACACAATGAGATGACAAATCAGGACAACAGGGCAAATGACCCAGTAAGACGACACATCTGGATGACAGGTATAATGGCACTGTAGGACGACATATCAGGATAACAGGTATAATGACGCAGTAGGATGACACATCAGGAGAACAGGTACAATGACGCAGTAAGACAACGCAGCAGGACAACCGGAATAATGACGCAGTATGATGACAGCCAGGACAACAGGGATAATGACGAAGTAAGATGACAGCCAGGACAACAGATATAATGACAAGTAGGATGACACATCGAGACAACAGGTATAATGACGCAGTAGGATGACACATCGAGACAACAGGTATAATGACGCAGTAGGATGACACATCGAGACAACAGGTATAATGACGCAGTATGATGACAGTCAGGACAACAGGTATAATGACGCAGTAGGATGACACATCAGGACAACAGGTATAATGACGCAGTAAGATGACACATCAGGACAACAGGTATAATGACACAGTAAGATGACACATCGAGACAACAGGTATAATGACGCAGTAGGATGACACATCGAGACAACAGGTATAATGACCAGTAAGATGACACAACAGGACAACAGGGCTAATGACCCAGTAAGACGACACATCAGGATGACAGGTATAATGAAACAGTGAGATGACAAATCAGGACAGCAGGTATAATGACGCAGTATGATGACACAACAGGACAACAGATATAATGACACGGTAGGATGACAAATCAGGACAACAGGTATAATGACCAGTAAGATGACACATCAGGACAACAGGTATAATGACGCAGCAAGACGTCGCATCAGGATGACAGGTATAATGACGCAGTAAGACAACACAGCAGGACAACAGGTATAATGACACAGTAAGATAACACAGCAGGACAACAGGTATAATGACACAATGAGATGACAAATCAGGACAACAGGGCAAATAACCCAGTAAGATGACACATCTGGATGACAGGTATAATGGCACAGTAGGACGACATATCAGGACAACAGGTATAATGACGCAGTAGGATGACACATCAGGAGAACAGGTACAATGACGCAGTAAGACAACGCAGCAGGACAACCGGTATAATGACACAGTAAGACAACACCTAAGGACAACAGGGCTAGTGACACAATGAGATGACAAATTTGGACAACAGGTATAATGACCGGTTTTGATGACACAACAGGACAACAGGGCTAATGACCAAGTAAGACGACACATCAGGATGACAGGTATAATGACACAGTAGGACGACACATCAGGACAACAGGTATAATGTCGCAGTAGGATGACACATCAGGACAACAGGTATAATGACACAATGAGATGACAAATCAGGACAACAGGGCAAATGACCCAGTAAGACGACACATCTGGATGACAGGTATAATGGCACTGTAGGACGACATATCAGGATAACAGGTATAATGACGCAGTAGGATGACACATCAGGAGAACAGGTACAATGACGCAGTAAGACAACGCAGCAGGACAACCGGAATAATGACGCAGTATGATGACAGCCAGGACAACAGGGATAATGACGAAGTAAGATGACAGCCAGGACAACAGATATAATGACAAGTAGGATGACACATCGAGACAACAGGTATAATGACGCAGTAGGATGACACATCGAGACAACAGGTATAATGACGCAGTAGGATGACACATCGAGACAACAGGTATAATGACGCAGTATGATGACAGTCAGGACAACAGGTATAATGACGCAGTAGGATGACACATCAGGACAACAGGTATAATGACGCAGTAAGATGACACATCAGGACAACAGGTATAATGACACAGTAAGATGACACATCGAGACAACAGGTATAATGACGCAGTAGGATGACACATCGAGACAACAGGTATAATGACCAGTAAGATGACACAACAGGACAACAGGGCTAATGACCCAGTAAGACGACACATCAGGATGACAGGTATAATGAAACAGTGAGATGACAAATCAGGACAGCAGGTATAATGACGCAGTATGATGACACAACAGGACAACAGATATAATGACACGGTAGGATGACAAATCAGGACAACAGGTATAATGACCAGTAAGATGACACATCAGGACAACAGGTATAATGACGCAGCAAGACGTCGCATCAGGATGACAGGTATAATGACGCAGTAAGACAACACAGCAGGACAACAGGTATAATGACACAGTAAGATAACACAGCAGGACAACAGGTATAATGACACAATGAGATGACAAATCAGGACAACAGGGCAAATAACCCAGTAAGATGACACATCTGGATGACAGGTATAATGGCACAGTAGGACGACATATCAGGACAACAGGTATAATGACGCAGTAGGATGACACATCAGGAGAACAGGTACAATGACGCAGTAAGACAACGCAGCAGGACAACCGGTATAATGACACAGTAAGACAACACCTAAGGACAACAAGGCTAGTGACACAATGAGATGACAAATTTGGACAACAGGTATAATGACCGGTTTTGATGACACAACAGGACAACAGGGCTAATGACCAAGTAAGACGACACATCAGGATGACAGGTATAATGACACAGTAGGACGACACATCAGGACAACAGGTATAATGTCGCAGTAGGATGACACATCAGGACAACAGGTATAATGACACAATGAGATGACAAATCAGGACAACAGGGCAAATGACCCAGTAAGACGACACATCTGGATGACAGGTATAATGGCACTGTAGGACGACATATCAGGATAACAGGTATAATGACGCAGTAGGATGACACATCAGGAGAACAGGTACAATGACGCAGTAAGACAACGCAGCAGGACAACCGGAATAATGACGCAGTATGATGACAGCCAGGACAACAGGGATAATGACGAAGTAAGATGACAGCCAGGACAACAGATATAATGACAAGTAGGATGACACATCGAGACAACAGGTATAATGACGCAGTAGGATGACACATCGAGACAACAGGTATAATGACGCAGTAGGATGACACATCGAGACAACAGGTATAATGACGCAGTATGATGACAGTCAGGACAACAGGTATAATGACGCAGTAGGATGACACATCAGGACAACAGGTATAATGACGCAGTAAGATGACACATCAGGACAACAGGTATAATGACACAGTAAGATGACACATCGAGACAACAGGTATAATGACGCAGTAGGATGACACATCGAGACAACAGGTATAATGACGCAGTATGATGACAGCCAGGACAACAGGTATAATGACGCAGTAAGATGACAGCCAGGACAACAGGTATAATGACGCAGTAAGATGACAGCCATTAAGACAGGTATAATGACGCAGTAGGATGACACATCGAGACAACAGGTATAATGACGCAGTATGATGACAGCCAGGACAACAGATATAATGACGCAGTAGGGTGACACATCAGGACAACAAGTATAATGACGCAGTAAGATGACAGCCAGGAGAACAGGGATAATGAAGCAGTAGGATGACACATCGGGACAACAGGTATAATGACGCAGTAAGATGACAGCCAGGACAACAGGTATAATGACGCAGTAAGATGACAGCCATTAAGACAGGTATAATGACGCAGTAGGATGACACATCGAGACAACAGGTATAATGACGCAGTATGATGACAGTCAGGACAACAGGTATGATGACGCAGTATGTTGACACATCAGGACAACAGGTATAATGACGCAGTAAGATGACAGCCAGGACGACAGGTACAATGACGCAGTAGGATGACACATCGAGACAACAGGTATAATGACGCAGTAGGATGACACATCGAGACAACAGGTATAATGACGCAGTATGATGACAGCCAGGACAACAGATATAATGACGCAGTAGGATGACACATCAGGACAACAAGTATAATGACGCAGTAAGATGACAGCCAGGACAACAGGGATAATGACGAAGTAAGATGACAACCAGGACAACAGGTATAATGACGCAGTAGGATGACACATCAGGACAACAGGTATAATGACGCAATGAGTTGACACATCAGGACAACAGGTATAATGACGCAGTATGATGACAGCCAGGACAACAGGTATAATGACGCAGTAAGATGACAACCAGGCCGACAGGTGTAATGACGAAGTAGGATGACACATCGGGACAACAGGTATAATGATGCAGTAGGTTGACACATCAGGACAACAGGTACAATGACGCAGTAATTTGACAAATCAGGACAACAGGTATAATGACGCAGTAAGATGACAACCAGGACGACAGGTATAATGACGAAGTAGGATGACACATCGGGACAACAGGTATAATGATGCAGTAGGTTGACACATCAGGACAACAGGTACAATGACGCAGTCATTTGACAAATAAGGACAACAGGTATAATGACGCAGTAAGATGACAGCCAGGACGACAGGTATAATGACACAGTAGGATGACACATCAGGACGACAGGTATAATGACGCAGTAGGATGACACATCAGGACAACAGGTAAAATGACGCAGTAAGATGACAGCCAGGACAACAGGTATAATGATGCAGTAGGATGACACATCGGGACAACAGGTAAAATGACGCAGTAAGATGACAACCAGGACAACAGGTATAATGAAGCAGTAGGATGACACATCGGGACAACAGGTATAATGACGCAGTAAGATGACAGCCAGGACAACAGGTATAATGACGCAGTAAGATGACAGCCATTAAGACAGGTATAATGACGCAGTAGGATGACACATCGAGACAACAGGTATAATGACGCAGTATGATGACAGTCAGGACAACAGGTATGATGACGCAGTATGTTGACACATCAGGACAACAGGTATAATTACGCAGTATGATGACAGTCAGGACAACAGGCATAATGACGCAGTAGGATGACAGATCAGGACAACAGGTATAATGACGCAGTAAGTTGACATATCAGGACGACAGGTATAATGACGCAGTAGAATGACACATCAGGACAACAGGTAAAATGACGCAGTAATTTGACAAATCAGGACAACAGGTATAATGACGCAGTAAGATGACAACCAGGACGACAGGTATAATGACGAAGTAGGATGACACATCGGGACAACAGGTATAATGATGCAGTAGGTTGACACATCAGGACAACAGGTACAATGACGCAGTAATTTGACAAATCAGGACAACAGGTATAATGACGC
This sequence comes from Semicossyphus pulcher, assembly GCF_022749685.1. Lineage (NCBI taxonomy): Eukaryota > Metazoa > Chordata > Actinopteri > Labriformes > Labridae > Semicossyphus > Semicossyphus pulcher. The sequence continues at coordinate 19,719,138 of NW_027211637.1, forward strand.
AGTAAGATGACAGCCAGGACGACAGGTATAATGACACAGTAGGATGACACATCAGGACGACAGGTATAATGACGCAGTAGGATGACAGCCAGGACAACAGGTATAATGACGCAGTAAGATGACAGCCATTAAGACAGGTATAATGACGCAGTAGGATGACACATCGAGACAACAGGTATAATGACGCAGTATGATGACAGTCAGGACAACAGGTATGATGACGCAGTATGTTGACACATCAGGACAACAGGTATAATGACGCAGTAAGATGACAGCCAGGACGACAGGTACAATGACGCAGTAGGATGACACATCGAGACAACAGGTATAATGATGCAGTGGAATGACACATCAGGACAACAGGTAAAATGAAGCAGTATGATGACAGCCAGGACAACAGATATAATGACGCAGTAGGGTGACACATCAGGACAACAAGTATAATGATGCAATAAGATGACAGCCAGGACAACAGGGATAATGACGCAGTAAGATGACAACCAGGACAACAGGTATAATGACGCAGTAGGATGACACATCAGGACAACAGGTATAATGACGCAATGAGTTGACACATCAGGACAACAGGTATAATGACGCAGTAAGATGACAGCCAGGACAACAGGTATAATGACGCAGTAAGATGACACATCAGGACAACAGGTATAATGACCAGTAAGATGACACATCAGGACAACAGGTATAATGACGCAGTAAGATGACAGCCAGGACAACAGGTATAATGACGCAGTAAGATGACAGTCAGGACAACAGGTATGATGACGGAGTAAGATGACAGCCATTAAGACAGGGATAATGACGCAGTAAGATGACAACCAGGACAACAGGTATAATGACGCAGTATGATGACACATCAGGACAACAGATATAATGACACAGTAGAATGACACATCAGGACAACAGGTATAATGACACAATGAGATGACAAATTTGGACAACAGGGCTAATGACGCAGTATGATGACACATCAGGACAACAGATATAATGACACAGTAGAATGACACATCAGGACAACAGGTATAATGACACAATGAGATGACAAATTTGGACAACAGGGCTAATGACGCAGTAAGACGACACATCAGGATGAGTGGTATAATGACGTAATAAGACAACACAGCAGGACACCAGGTATAATGACACAGTAGGAAGACACATCAGGATGACATGGTTAATGACACAGTAAGACGACACAACGAGATGACAGGTATAATGACACAGAAGGACGACACATCAGGACGACAGGTATAATGACGCAGTAAGACATCACAGCAGGACAACAGGTATAATGATACAGTAGGATGACAAATCAGGACAACAGGTATAATGACACAATGAGATGACAAATCAGGACAACAGGGCAAATGACCCAGTAAGACGACACATCTGGATGACAGGGATAACGTCACAATAGGACGACATATCAGGACAACGGGAATAATGACGCAGTAGGATGACACATCAGGAGAACAGGTAGAATGACGCAGTAACACGACACATCAGGATGAATGGTATAATGACGCAATTAGACAACAAAGCAGGACAACAGGTATAATGACACAGTAGGAAGACACATCAGGAGAACAGGTACAATGACGCAGTAAGACAACACATCAGGATGACAGATATAATGACGCAGTAAGACAACACAGCAGGACAACAGGTATAATGACACAGTAGGATGACACTTCTGGACAACAGGTATAATGATACAGTAGGATGACACATTAGGACAACAGGTATAATGACACAGAAGGACGACACATCAGGATGACCGGTATAATGACGCAGTAAGAAAACACCTAAGGACAACAGGGCTAATGACACAATGAGATGACAAATTTGGACAACAGGTATAATGACCGGTATGATGACACAACAGGACAACAGGGCTAATGGCCAAGTAAGACGACACATCAGGACAACAGGTAGAATGACGCAGTAACACAACACATCAGGATGACACGTATAATGACGCAGTAAGACGACACAGCAGGACAACAGGTATAATGACACAGTAAGATAACACAGCAGGACAACAGGTATAATGACACAATGAGATGACAAACCAGGACAACAGGGCAAATGACCCAGTAAGACGACACATCTGGATGACAGGGATAACGTCACAATAGGACGACACATCAGGACAACGGGAATAATGACGCAGTAGGATGACACATCAGGAGAACAGGTAGAATGACGCAGTAACACGACACATCAGGATGAATGGTATAATGACGCAATAAGACAACAAAGCAGGACAACAGGTATAATGACACAGTAGGAAGACACATCAGGAGAACAGGTACAATGACGCAGTAAGACAACACATCAGGATGACAGATATAATGACGCAGTAAGACATCACAGCAGGACAACAGGTATAATGATACAGTAGGATGACAAATCAGGACAACAGGTATAATGACACAATGAGATGACAAATCAGGACAACAGGGCAAATGACCCAGTAAGACGACACATCTGGATGACAGGGATAACTTCACAATAGGACGACATATCAGGACAACGGGAATAATGACGCAGTAGGATGACACATCAGGAGAACAGGTAGAATGACGCAGTAACACGACACATCAGGATGAATGGTATAATGACGCAATAAGACAACAAAGCAGGACAACAGGGCTAATGACCCAGTAAGGCCACACATCAGGATGACAGTTATAATGACGCAGTAAGACAACACAGCAGGACAACAGGTATAATGACACCGTAGAATGACACATCAGGACAACAGGTATAATGACGCAGTACGACAACGCAGTCGGACAACCGCTATAATGACACAGTTGGACGACACATCTGGATGACAGGTATAATGACGCAGTAGGCTGACACATCAGGACAACAGGTATAATGACACAGTAGGATGACACTTCAAGACAACAGGTATAATGACGCAGTAAGACAACGCAGCAGGACAACAGGGCTAATGAACCAGTAAGACGACACGTCAGGATGACCGGTATAATGACACAGTGAGACAACACAACAGGACAACAGGGCTAATGACACAGTTGGACGACATATCAGGACAACAGTTATAATGACGCAGTATGATGACACAGCAGGACAACAGGTATAATGACGCAGTAAGATGACAACCAGGACGACAGGTATAATGACGCAGTAGGATGACACATCAGGACAACAGGTATAATGACGCAGTAAGATGACAGCCAGGACGACAGGTATAATGACGCAGTAAGATGACAGCCAGTACAACAGATATAATGACAAGTAGGATGACACATCGAGACAACAGGTATAATGACGCAGTAGGATGACACATCGAGACAACAGGTATAATGACGCAGTAAGATGACAGCCAGGACAACAGGTATAATGACGCAGTAAGATGACAGCCAGGACAACAGATATAATGACAAGTAGGATGACACATCGAGACAACAGGTATAATGACGCAGTAGGATGACACATCGAGACAACAGGTATAATGACGCAGTATGATGACAGTCAGGACAACAGGTATAATGACGCAGTAGGATGACACATCAGGACAACAGGTATAATGACGCAGTAGGATGACACATCAGGACAACAGGTATAATGACACAGTAAGATGACACATCGAGACAACAGGTATAATGACGCAGTAGGATGACACATCGAGACAACAGGTATAATGACGCAGTGTGATGACAGCCAGGACAACAGGTATAATGACGCAGTAAGATGACAACCAGGACGACAGGTGTAATGACGAAGTAGGATGACACATCGGGACAACAGGTATAATGATGCAGTAGGTTGACACATCAGGACAACAGGTACAATGACGCAGTAATTTGACAAATCAGGACAACAGGTATAATGACACAGTAAGATGACAACCAGGACGACAGGTATAATGACGAAGTAGGATGACACATCGGGACAACAGGTATAATGATGCAGTAGGTTGACACATCAGGACAACAGGTACAATGACGCAGTAATTTGACAAATCAGGACAACAGGTATAATGACGCAGTAAGATGACAGCCAGGACGACAGGTATAATGACACAGTAGGATGACACATCAGGACAACAGGTATAATGACGCAGTAAGATGACAGCCAGGACAACAGATATAATGACAAGTAGGATGACACATCGAGACAACAGGTATAATGACGCAGTATGATGACAGCCAGGACAACAGGTATAATGACGCAGTAGGATGACACATCAGGACGACAGGTATTATGACGCAGTAGAATGACACATCAAGACAACAGGTAAAATGACGCAGTAAGATGACAGCCAGGACATTAGGTATAATGACGCAGTAGGATGACAGTCAGGACAACAGGTATGATGACGCAGTAGGATGACACATCGAGACAACAGGTATAATGACGCAGTAAGATGACAGCCAGGACGACAGGTATAATGACGCAGTAGGAAGACACATCAGGACAACAGGTATAATGACGCAGTAAGATGACACATCGCGACAACAGGTATAATGACGCAGCATGATGACAGTCAGGACAACAGGTATGATGACGCAGTAAGATGACAGCCAGGACAACAGGTATAATGACGCAGTAGGATGACACATCAGGACGACAGGTATAATGACGCAGTAGGATGACACATCAGGACGACAGGTATAATGACGCAGTAGGATGACACATCAGGACAACAGGTATAATGACGCAGTAAGATGACAGCCAGGACAACAGGTATAATTACGCAGTAGGATGACACATCAGGACAACAGGTATAATGATGCAGTAACTTGACACATCAGGACAACAGGTATAATGACGCAGTAAGATGACAGCCAGGACAACAGATATAATGACAAGTAGGATGACACATCGAGACAACAGGTACAATGACGCAGTATGATGACAGCCAGGACAACAGGTATAATGACGCAGTAGGATGACACATCGAGACAACAGGTATAATGACGCAGTAGGATGACACATCAGGACGACAGGTATAATGACGCAGTAAGATGACAGCCAGGACGACAAGTATAATGACGCAGTAGGATGACACATCGAGACAACAGGTATAATGACGCAGTAGGATGACACATCGAGACAACAGGTATAATGACGCAGTATGATGACACATCAGGACAACAGGTAAAATGACGCAGTAAGATGACACATCGAGACAACAGGGCAAATGACCCAGTAAGACGACACATCTGGATGACAGGGATAACTTCACAATAGGACGACATATCAGGACAACGGGAATAATGACGCAGTAGGATGACACATCAGGAGAACAGGTAGAATGACGCAGTAACACTACACATCAGGATGAATGGTATAATGACGCAATAAGACAACAAAGCAGGACAACAGGGCTAATGACCCAGTAAGGCCACACATCAGGATGACAGTTATAATGACGCAGTAAGACAACACAGCAGGACAACAGGTATAATGATACAGTAGGATGACACATGAGGACAACAGGTATAATGACACAGTAAGACAAAACAGCAGGACAACAGGTATAATGACACCGTAGAATGACACATCAGGACAACAGGTATAATGACGCAGTACGACAACGCAGTCGGACAACCGCTATAATGACACAGTTGGACGACACATCTGGATGACAGGTATAATGACGCAGTAGGCTGACACATCAGGACAACAGGTATAATGACACAGTAGGATGACACTTCAAGACAACAGGTATAATGACGCAGTAAGACAACGCAGGAGGACAACAGGGCTAATGAACCAGTAAGACGACACGTCAGGATGACCGGTATAATGACACAGTGAGACAACACAACAGGACAACAGGGCTAATGACACAGTAGGACGACATATCAGGACAACAGTTATAATGACGCAGTAGGATGACACATCGCGACAACAGGTATAATGACGCAGTATGATGACAGTCAGGACAACAGGTATGATGACGCAGTAAGATGACAGCCAGGACAACAGGTATAATGACGCAGTAGGATGACACATCAGGACGACAGGTATAATGACGCAGTAGGATGACACATCAGGACGACAGGTATAATGACGCAGTAGGATGACACATCAGGACAACAGGTATAATGACGCAGTAAGATGACAGCCAGGACAACAGGTATAATTACGCAGTAGGATGACACATCAGGACGAGAGGTATAATGACGCAGTAAGATGACAGCCAGGATGACAGTTATAATGACGCAGTAGGATGACACATCGAGACAACAGGCATAATGACGCAGTAGGATGACAGCCAGGACGACAGGTTTAATGACGCAGTAGGATGACACATCAGGACAACAGGTATAATGATGCAGTAACTTGACACATCAGGACAACAGGTATAATGACGCAGTAAGATGACAGCCAGGACAACAGATAAAATGACAAGTAGGATGACACATCGAGACAACAGGTACAATGACGCAGTATGATGACAGCCAGGACAACAGGTATAATGACGCAGTAGGATGACACATCGAGACAACAGGTATAATGACGCAGTAGGATGACACATCAGGACGACAGGTATAATGACGCAGTAAGATGACAGCCAGGACGACAAGTATAATGACGCAGTAGGATGACACATCGAGACAACAGGTATAATGACGCAGTAGGATGACACATCGAGACAACAGGTATAATGACGCAGTATGATGACACATCAGGACAACAGGTAAAATGACGCAGTAAGATGACACATCGAGACAACAGGGCAAATGACCCAGTAAGACGACACATCTGGATGACAGGGATAACTTCACAATAGGACGACATATCAGGACAACGGGAATAATGACGCAGTAGGATGACACATCAGGAGAACAGGTAGAATGACGCAGTAACACGACACATCAGGATGAATGGTATAATGACGCAATAAGACAACAAAGCAGGACAACAGGGCTAATGACCCAGTAAGGCCACACATCAGGATGACAGTTATAATGACGCAGTAAGACAACACAGCAGGACAACAGGTATAATGATACAGTAGGATGACACATGAGGACAACAGGTATAATGACACAGTAAGACAAAACAGCAGGACAACAGGTATAATGACACCGTAGAATGACACATCAGGACAACAGGTATAATGACGCAGTACGACAACGCAGTCGGACAACCGCTATAATGACACAGTTGGACGACACATCTGGATGACAGGTATAATGACGCAGTAGGCTGACACATCAGGACAACAGGTATAATGACACAGTAGGATGACACTTCAAGACAACAGGTATAATGACGCAGTAAGACAACGCAGCAGGACAACAGGGCTAATGAACCAGTAAGACGACACGTCAGGATGACCGGTATAATGACACAGTGAGACAACACAACAGGACAACAGGGCTAATGACACAGTAGGACGACATATCAGGACAACAGTTATAATGACGCAGTATGATGACACAGCAGGACAACAGGTATAATGACGCAGTAAGATGACAACCAGGACGACAGGTATAATGACGCAGTAGGATGACACATCAGGACAACAGGTATAATGACGCAGTAAGATGACAGCCAGGACGACAGGTATAATGACGCAGTAAGATGACAGCCAGTACAACAGATATAATGACAAGTAGGATGACACATCGAGACAACAGGTATAATGACGCAGTAGGATGACACATCGAGACAACAGGTATAATGACGCAGTAAGATGACAGCCAGGACAACAGGTATAATGACGCAGTAAGATGACAGCCAGGACAACAGATATAATGACAAGTAGGATGACACATCGAGACAACAGGTATAATGACGCAGTAGGATGACACATCGAGACAACAGGTATAATGACGCAGTATGATGACAGTCAGGACAACAGGTATAATGACGCAGTAGGATGACACATCAGGACAACAGGTATAATGACGCAGTAGGATGACACATCAGGACAACAGGTATAATGACACAGTAAGATGACACATCGAGACAACAGGTATAATGACGCAGTAGGATGACACATCGAGACAACAGGTATAATGACGCAGTGTGATGACAGCCAGGACAACAGGTATAATGACGCAGTAAGATGACAACCAGGACGACAGGTGTAATGACGAAGTAGGATGACACATCGGGACAACAGGTATAATGATGCAGTAGGTTGACACATCAGGACAACAGGTACAATGACGCAGTAATTTGACAAATCAGGACAACAGGTATAATGACACAGTAAGATGACAACCAGGACGACAGGTATAATGACGAAGTAGGATGACACATCGGGACAACAGGTATAATGATGCAGTAGGTTGACACATCAGGACAACAGGTACAATGACGCAGTAATTTGACAAATCAGGACAACAGGTATAATGACGCAGTAAGATGACAGCCAGGACGACAGGTATAATGACACAGTAGGATGACACATCAGGACAACAGGTATAATGACGCAGTAAGATGACAGCCAGGACAACAGATATAATGACAAGTAGGATGACACATCGAGACAACAGGTATAATGACGCAGTATGATGACAGCCAGGACAACAGGTATAATGACGCAGTAGGATGACACATCAGGACGACAGGTATTATGACGCAGTAGAATGACACATCAAGACAACAGGTAAAATGACGCAGTAAGATGACAGCCAGGACATTAGGTATAATGACGCAGTAGGATGACAGTCAGGACAACAGGTATGATGACGCAGTAGGATGACACATCGAGACAACAGGTATAATGACGCAGTAAGATGACAGCCAGGACGACAGGTATAATGACGCAGTAGGAAGACACATCAGGACAACAGGTATAATGACGCAGTAAGATGACAGCCAGGACGACAGGTATAATGACGCAGTAGGATGACACATCGCGACAACAGGTATAATGACGCAGTATGATGACAGTCAGGACAACAGGTATGATGACGCAGTAAGATGACAGCCAGGACAACAGGTATAATGACGCAGTAGGATGACACATCAGGACGACAGGTATAATGACGCAGTAGGATGACACATCAGGACGACAGGTATAATGACGCAGTAGGATGACACATCAGGACAACAGGTATAATGACGCAGTAAGATGACAGCCAGGACAACAGGTATAATTACGCAGTAGGATGACACATCAGGACGAGAGGTATAATGACGCAGTAAGATGACAGCCAGGATGACAGTTATAATGACGCAGTAGGATGACACATCGAGACAACAGGCATAATGACGCAGTAGGATGACAGCCAGGACGACAGGTTTAATGACGCAGTAGGATGACACATCAGGACAACAGGTATAATGATGCAGTAACTTGACACATCAGGACAACAGGTATAATGACGCAGTAAGATGACAGCCAGGACAACAGATATAATGACAAGTAGGATGACACATCGAGACAACAGGTACAATGACGCAGTATGATGACAGCCAGGACAACAGGTATAATGACGCAGTAGGATGACACATCGAGACAACAGGTATAATGACGCAGTAGGATGACACATCAGGACGACAGGTATAATGACGCAGTAAGATGACAGCCAGGACGACAAGTATAATGACGCAGTAGGATGACACATCGAGACAACAGGTATAATGACGCAGTAGGATGACACATCGAGACAACAGGTATAATGACGCAGTATGATGACACATCAGGACAACAGGTAAAATGACGCAGTAAGATGACACATCGAGACAACAGGTATAATGACGCAGTAGGATGACACATCGAGACAACAGGTATAATGACGCAGTAAGATGACAGTCAGGACAACAGATATAATGACGCAGTAGGATGACACATCGAGACAACAGGTATAATGACGCAGTATGATGACACATCAGGACAACAGGTATAATGACGCAGTAAGATGACACATCGAGACAACAGGTATAATGACGCAGTAGGATGACACTTCAGGACAACAGGTAAAATGATACAGTAGGATGACACATTAGGACAACAGGTATAATGACACAGAAGGACGACACATCAGGATGACCGGTATAATGACGCAGTAAGACAACACCTCAGGACAACAGGGCTAATGACACAATGAGATGACAAATTTGGACAACAGGTATTATGACACAATGAGATGACAAATCAGGACAACAGGGCAAATGACCCAGTAAGACGACACATCAGGATGACCGGTATAATGACACAGTAGGACGACACATCAGGATGACTGGTACAATGACACAGTAGGATGACACATCAGGATGACCGGTTTAATGACACAGTAGGATGACAAATCAGGACAACAGGTATAATGACCAGTAAGATGACACATCAGGACAACAGGTATAATGACGCAGTAAGACAACACAGCAGGACAACAGGTATAATGATACAGTAGGATGACACATTAGGACAACAGGTATAATGACCCAGTAAGGCGACACATCAGGATGACAGTTATAATGACGCAGTAAGACAACACAGCAGAACAACAGGTATAATGACCAGTAAGATGACACAACAGGACAACAGGGCTAATGACCCAGTAAGACGACACATCAGGATGACAGGTATAATGACACAGTGAGATGACAAATCAGGACAGCAGGTATAATGACGCAGTATGATGACACAACAGGACAACAGATATAATGACACGGTTGGATGACAAATCAGGACAACAGGTATAATGACCAGTAAGATGACACCTCAGGACAACAGGTATAATGACGCAGCAAGACGTCGCATCAGGATGACAGGTATAATGACGCAGTAAGACAACACAGCAGGACAACAGGTATAATGACACAGTAAGATAACACAGCAGGACAACAGGTACAATGACACAATGAGATGACAAATCAGGACAACAGGGCAAATGACCCAGTAAGACGACACATCTGGATGACAGGGATAACGTCACAATAGGACGACATATCAGGACAACGGGAATAATGACGCAGTAGGATGACACATCAGGAGAACAGGTAGAATGACGCAGTAACACGACACATCAGGATGAATGGTATAATGACGCAATAAGACAACAAAGCAGGACAACAGGTATAATGACACAGTAGGAAGACACATCAGGAGAACAGGTACAATGACGCAGTAAGACAACACATCAGGATGACAGATATAATGACGCAGTAAGACAACACAGCAGGACAACAGGTATAATGACACAGTAGGATGACACATCAAGACAACAGGTATAATGACACAGTAGAATGACACATAAGGACGGACAACAGGTATAATGACGCAGTACGACAACGCAGTAGGACAACCGCTATAATGACACAGTTGGACGACACATCTGGATGACAGGTATAATGACACAGTAAGACAACGCAGCAGGACAACAGGGCTAATGAACCAGTAAGACGACACGTCAGGATGACCGGTATAATGACACAGTGAGACAACACAGCAGGACCACAGGTATAATGACCAGTAAGATGACACAACAGGACAACAGGGCTAATGAACCAGTAAGACGACACATCAGGATGACCGGTATAATGACACAGTAGGACGACACATCAGGATGACGGGTATAATGACGCAGTAAGACAACACAGAAGGACAACAGATATAATGACAGAGTCGGATGACAAATCAGGACAACAGGTATAATGACCAGTAAGTTGACACATCAGGACTACAGGTATAATGACGCAGTAAGACAACACAGCTGGACAACAGGTATAATGACACAGTAGGATGACACATCAAGACAACAGGTATAATGACACAGTAGAATGACACATCAGGACAACAGGTAGAATGACGCAGTAACACGTCACATCAGGATGACACGTATAATGCCGCAGTAAGAAAACACAGCAGGACAACAGGTATAATGACACAGTAAGATGACACAACAGGACAACAGGGCTAATGACACAGTAGGACGACATATCAGGACAACAGTTATAATGACGCAGTATGATGACACATCAGGACACCAGATATAATGACACAGTAGGATGACAAATCAGGACAACAGGTATAATGACCAGTAAGATGACAACCAGGACGACAGGTATAATGACGCAGTAGGATGACACATCAGGACAACAGGTAAAATGACGCAGTAAGATGACAGTCAGGACAACAGATATAATGACGCAGTAGGATGACACATCGAGACAACAGGTATAATGACGCAGTATGATGACACATCAGGACAACAGGTATAATGACGCAGTAAGATGACCCATCGAGACAACAGGTATAATGACGCAGTAAGATGACAGCTAGGACGACAGGTATAATGACGCAGTAGGATGACTCATCAGGACAACAGGTATAATGACGCAGTAAGATGACAGCCAGGACAACACGTATAATGACGCAGTAAGACAACACAGCAGGACAACAGGTATAATGACACAGTAACATAACACTGCAAGACAACAGGGATAATGACACAGTAGGATGACAGCCATTAAGACAGGTATAATGACGCAGTAGGATGACACATCGAGACAACAGGTATAATGACGCAGTAGGATGACACATCGAGACAACAGGTATAATGACGCAGTATGATGACAGTCAGGACAACAGGTATAATGACGCAGTAGGATGACACATCAGGACAACAGGTATAATGACGCAGTAGGATGACACATCAGGACAACAGGTATAATGACGCAGTAAGATGACACATCGAGACAATAGGTATAATGACGCAGTAGGATGACACATCGAGACAACAGGTATAATGACACAGTATGATGACAGCCAGGACAACAGGTATAATGACGCAGTAAGATGACAGCCATTAAGACAGGTATAATGACGCAGTAGGATGACACATCGAGACAACAGGTATAATGACGCAGTATGATGACAGTCAGGACAACAGGTATGATGACGCAGTAAGTTGACACATCAGGACAACAGGTATAATGACGCAGTGTGATGACCGCCAGGACGACAGGTATAATGACGCAGTAAGATGACAACCAGGACGACAGGTTTAATGACGCAGTAGCATGACACATCAGGACAACAGGTATAATGATGCAGTAACTTGACACATCAGGACAACAGGTACAATGACAAAGTAAGATGACAGCCAGGACAACAGGTATAATGATGCAGTAGGATGACACATCAGGACGACAGGTATAATGACGCAGTAAGATGACAGCCAGGATGACAGTTATAATGACGCAGTAGGATGACACATCGAGACAACAGGCATAATGACGCAGTAGGATGACAGCCAGGACGACAGGTTTAATGACGCAGTAGGATGACACATCAGGACAACAGGTATAATGATGCAGTAACTTGACACATCAGGACAACAGGTATAATGACGCAGTAAGATGACAGCCAGGACAACAGATATAATGACAAGTAGGATGACACATCGAGACAACAGGTACAATGACGCAGTATGATGACAGCCAGGACAACAGGTATAATGACGCAGTAGGATGACACATCGAGACAACAGGTATAATGACGCAGTAGGATGACACATCAGGACGACAGGTATAATGACGCAGTAAGATGACAGCCAGGACGACAGGTATAATGACGCAGTAGGATGACACATCGAGACAACAGGTATAATGACGCAGTAGGATGACACATCGAGACAACAGGTATAATGACGCAGTAGGATGACACATCGGGACAACAGGTTTAATGACGCAGTAAGATGACAGCCAGGACAACAGGTATAATGACGCAGTAGGATGACAGCCAGGACAACACGTATAATGACGCAGTAGGTTGACACATCGGGATAACAGGTATAATGACGCAGTAGAATGACACATCGAGACAACAGGTATAATGACGCAGTAAGATGACAGCCAGGACAACAGATATAATGACAAGTAGGATGACACATCGAGACAACAGGTATAATGACGCAGTAAGATGACAGCCAGGACAACACGTATAATGACGCAGTAAGACAACACAGCAGGACAACAGGTATAATGACACAGTAACATAACACTGCAAGACAACAGGGATAATGACACAGTAGGATGACATCCATTAAGACAGGTATAATGACGCAGTAGGATGACACATTGAGACAACAGGTATAATGACGCAGTAGGATGACACATCAGGACGACAGGTATAATGACGCAGTAAGATGACAGCCAGGACGACAGGTATAATGACGCAGTAGGATGACACATCGAGACAACAGGTATAATGACGCAGTAGAATGACACATCGAGACAACAGGTATAATGACGCAGTAAGATGACAACCAGGACAACAGGTATAATGACGCAGTATGATGACAGTCAGGACAACAGGTATAATGACGCAGTAGGATGACACATCAGGATAACAGGTATAATGACGCAGTAAGATGACAGCCAGGACAACAGGTATAATGACGCAGTAGGATGACAGCCAGGACAACACGTATAATGACGCAGTAGGATGACACATCGGGATAACAGGTATAATGACGCAGTAGAATGACACATCGAGACAACAGGTATAATGACGCAGTAAGATGACAACCAGGACAACAGGTATAATGACGCAGTAGGATGACACATCGGGACAACAGGTTTAATGACGCAGTAAGATGACAGCCAGGACAACAGGTATAATAACGCAGTAGAATGACACATCGAGACAACAGGTATAATGACGCAGTAAGATGACAACCAGGACAACAGGTATAATAACGCAGTAGAATGACACATCGAGACAACAGGTATAATGACGCAGTAGGATGACACATCGAGACAAGAGGTATAATGACGCAGTATGATGACAGTCAGGACAACAGGTATAATGACGCAGTAGGATGACACATAAGGACAACAGGTATAATGACGCAGTAGGATGACACATCAGGACAACAGGTATAATGACACAGTAAGATGACACATCGAGACAACAGGTATAATGACGCAGTAGGATGACACATCGAGACAACAGGTATAATGACGCAGTATGATGACAGCCAGGACAACAGGTATAATGACGCAGTAAGATGACAACCAGGACGACAGGTGTAATGACAAAGTAGGATGACACATCGGGACAACAGGTATAATGATGCAGTAGGTTGACACATCAGGACAACAGGTACAATGACGCAGTAATTTGACAAATCAGGACAACAGGTATAATGACGCAGTAAGATGACAACCAGGACGACAGGTATAATGACGAAGTAGGATGACACATCGGGACAACAGGTATAATGATGCAGTAGGTTGACACATCAGGACAACAGGTACAATGACGCAGTAATTTGACAAATCAGGACAACAGGTATAATGACGCAGTAAGATGACAGCCAGGACGACAGGTATAATGACACAGTAGGATGACACATCAGGACGACAGGTATAATGACGCAGTAGGATGACACATCAGGACAACAGGTAAAATGACGCAGTAAGATGACAGCCAGGACAACAGGTATAATGACGCAGTATGATGACAGTCAAGACAACAGATATAATGACGCAGTAGGATGACACATCGAGACAACAGGTATAATGACGCAGTAAGATGACAGCCAGGACAACATGTATAATGACGCAGTAAGATGACAGCCATTAAGACAGGTATAATGACGCAGTAGGATGACACATCGAGACAACAGGTATAATGACGCAGTTTGATGACAGTCAGGACAACAGGTATGATGACGCAGTATGTTGACACATCAGGTATAATGACGCAGTAAGATGACAGCCAGGACGACAGGTATAATGACGCAGTATGATGACACATCGAGACAACAGGTATAATGACGCAGTAGGTTGACACATCAGGACAACAGGTACAATGACGCAGTAATTTGACAAATCAGGACAACAGGTATAATGACGCAGTAAGATGACAGCCAGGACGACAGGTATAATGACACAGAAGGATGACACATCAGGACAACAGGTATAATGACGCAGTAAGATGACAGCCAGGACAACAGATATAATGACAAGTAGGATGACACATCGAGACAACAGGTATAATGACGCAGAATGATGACATCCAGGACAACAGGTATAATGACCCAGTAGGATGACACATCGGGACAACAGGTTTAATGACGCAGTAAGATGACAGCCAGGACAACAGGGATAATGACGCAGTAAGATGACAGCCAGGACAACAGGTATAATAACACAGTAGAATGACACATCGAGACAACAGGTATAATGACGCAGTAAGATGACAGCCAGGACAACAGATATAATGACGCAGTAGGATGACACATCGGGACAACAGGTATAATGACGCAGTAAGATGACACATCGGGACAACAGGTTTAATGACGCAGTATGATGACAGCCAGGACAACAGGTATAATGACGCAGTAGGATGACAGCCAGGACAACACGTATAATGACGCAGTAGGATGACACATCGGGATAACAGGTATAATGACGCAGTAGAATGACACATCGAGACAACAGGTATAATGACGCAGTATGATGACAGTCAGGACAACAGGTATAATGACGCAGTAGGATGACACATCAGGATAACAGGTATAATGACGCAGTATGATGACAGCCAGGACAACAGGTATAATGACGCAGTAGGATGACAGCCAGGACAACACGTATAATGACGCAGTAGGATGACACATCGGGATAACAGGTATAATGACGCAGTAGAATGACACATCGAGACAACAGGTATAATGACGCAGTAAGATGACAACCAGGACAACAGGTATAATGACGCAGTAGGATGACACATCGGGACAACAGGTATAATGACGCAGTAAGATGACAACCAGGACAACAGGTATAATGACGCAGTCGGATGACACATCGGGACAACAGGTATAATGACGCAGTAAGATGACAGCCAGGACAACAGATATAATGACAAGTAGGATGACACATCGAGACAACAGGTATAATGACGCAGTAGGATGACACATCGAAACAACAGGTATAATGACGCAGTATGATGACAGTCAGGACAACAGGTATAATGACGCAGTAGGATGACACATCGAGACAACAGGTATAATGACGCAGTAGGATGACACATCGAGACAACAGGTATAATGACGCAGTAGGTTGACACATCAGGACAACAGGTACAATGACGCAGTAATTTGACAAATCAGGACAACAGGTATAATGACGCAGTAAGATGACAGCCAGGACGACAGGTATAATGACACAGTAGGATGACACATCAGGACAACAGGTATAATGACGCAGTAAGATGACAGCCAGGACAACAGATATAATGACAAGTAGGATGACACATCGAGACAACAGGTATAATGACGCAGTATGATGACATCCAGGACAACAGGTATAATGACGCAGTAAGATGACAACCAGGACAACAGGTATAATAACGCAGTAGAATGACACATCGAGACAACAGGTATAATGACGCAGTAGGATGACACATCGAGACAAGAGGTATAATGACGCAGTATGATGACAGTCAGGACAACAGGTATAATGACGCAGTAGGATGACACATAAGGACAACAGGTATAATGACGCAGTAAGATGACAGCCAGGACAACAGATATAATGACAAGTAGGATGACACATCGAGACAACAGGTATAATGACGCAGTATGATGACATCCAGGACAACAGGTTTAATGACGCAGTAAGATGACAGCCAGGACAACAGGGATAATGACGCAGTAAGATGACAACCAGGACAACAAGTATAATGACGCAGTAGGATGACACATCGGGACAACAGGTTTAATGACGCAGTAAGATGACAGCCAGGACAACAGGTATAATGACGCAGTATGATGACAGTCAGGACAACAGGTATGATGACGCAGTAGGATGACACATCGAGACAACAGGTATAATGACGCAGTATGATGACTGCCAGGACAACAGGTATAATGACGCAGTAGGATGACACATCGAGACAACAGATATAATGACGCAGTGTGATGACCGCCAGGACGACAGGTATAATGACGCAGTAAGATGACACATCGGGACAACAGGTTTAATGACGCAGTAAGATGACAGCCAGGACAACAGGTATAATAACGCAGTAGAATGACACATCGAGACAACAGGTATAATGACGCAGTAAGATGACAACCAGAACAACAGGTATAATAACGCAGTAGAATGACACATCGAGACAACAGGTATAATGACGCAGTAGAATGACACATCGAGACAACAGGTATAATGACGCAGTAGGTTGACACATCAGGACAACAGGTACAATGACGCAGTAATTTGACAAATCAGGACAACAGGTATAATGACGCAGTAAGATGACAGCCAGGACGACAGGTATAATGACACAGTAGGATGACACATCAGGACAACAGGTATAATGACGCAGTAAGATGACAGCCAGGACAACAGATATAATGACAAGTAGGATGACACATCGAGACAACAGGTATAATGACGCAGTATGATGACATCCAGGACAACAGGTATAATGACGCAGTAGGATGACACATCGGGACAACAGGTTTAATGACGCAGTAAGATGACAGCCAGGACAACAGGTATAATGACAAGTAGGATGACACATCGAGACAACAGGTACAATGACGCAGTATGATGACAGCCAGGACAACAGATATAATGACAAGTAGGATGACACATCGAGACAACAGGTACAATGACGCAGTATGATGACAGCCAGGACAACAGGTATAATGACGCAGTAGGATGACACATTGAGACAACAGGTATAATGACGCAGTATGATGACAGTCAGGACAACAGGTATGATGACGTAGTATGTTGACACATCAGGACGACAGGTATAATGACGCAGTAGGATGACACATCAGGACAACAGGTAAAATGACGCAGTAAGATGACAGCCAGGACAACAGGTATAATGACGCAGTATGATGACAGTCAGGACAACAGATATAATGACGCAGTAGGATGACACATCGAGACAACAGGTATAATGACGCAGTAAGATGACAGCCAGGACAACATGTATAATGACGCAGTAAGATGACAGCCATTAAGACAGGTATAATGACGCAGTAGGATGACACATCGAGACAACAGGTATAATGACGCAGTATGATGACAGTCAGGACAACAGGTATGATGACGTAGTATGTTGACACATCAGGTATAATGACGCAGTAAGATGACAGCCAGGACGACAGGTATAATGACGCAGTAGGATGACACATCGAGACAACAGGTATAATGACGCAGTAGGATGACACATCGAGACAACAGGTATAATGACGCAGTAGGTTGACACATCAGGACAACAGGTACAATGACGCAGTAATTTGACAAATCAGGACAACAGGTATAATGACGCAGTAAGATGACAGCCAGGACGACAGGTATAATGACACAGTAGGATGACACATCAGGACAACAGGTATAATGACGCAGTAAGATGACAGCCAGGACAACAGATATAATGACAAGTAGGATGACACATCGAGACAACAGGTATAATGACGCAGAATGATGACACATCGGGACAACAGGTTTAATGACGCAGTAAGATGACAGCCAGGACAACAGGGATAATGACGCAGTAAGATGACAACCAGAACAACAAGTATAATGACGCAGTAGGATGACACATCGGGACAACAGGTTTAATGACGCAGTAAGATGACAGCCAGGACAACAGGTATGATGACGCAGTAGGATGACACATCGAGACAACAGGTATAATGACGCAGTATGATGACTGCCAGGACAACAGGTATAATGACGCAGTAGGATGACACATCGAGATAACAGATATAATGACGCAGTGTGATGACCGCCAGGACGACAGGTATAATGACGCAGTAAGATGACACATCGGGACAACAGGTTTAATGACGCAGTAAGATGACAGCCAGGACAACAGGTATAATAACGCAGTAGAATGACACATCGAGACAACAGGTATAATGACGCAGTAAGATGACAGCCAGGACAACAGGTATAATGACGCAGTAGGATGACACATCGGGACAACAGGTATAATGACGCAGTAAGATGACACATCGGGACAACAGGTTTAATGACGCAGTATGATGACAGCCAGGACAACAGGTATAATGACGCAGCAGGATGACAGCCAGGACAACACGTATAATGACGCAGTAGGATGACACATCGGGATAACAGGTATAATGACGCAGTAGAATGACACATCGAGACAACAGGTATAATGACGCAGTAAGATGACAACCAGGACAACAGGTATAATGACGCAGTATGATGACAGTCAGGACAACAGGTATAATGACGCAGTAGGATGACACATCAGGATAACAGGTATAATGACGCAGTAGAATGACACATCGAGACAACAGGTATAATGACGCAGTAAGATGACAACCAGGACAACAGGTATAATGACGCAGTAGGATGACACATCGGGACAACAGGTTTAATGACGCAGTAAGATGACAGCCAGGACAACAGGTATAATAACGCAGTAGAATGACACATCGAGACAACAGGTATAATGACGCAGTAGGATGACACATAAGGACAACAGGTATAATGACGCAGTAGGATGACACATCAGGACAACAGGTATAATGACACAGTAAGATGACACATCGAGACAACAGGTATAATGACGCAGTAGGATGACACATCGAGACAACAGGTATAATGACGCAGTATGATGACAGCCAGGACAACAGGTATAATGACGCAGTAAGATGACAACCAGGACGACAGGTGTAATGACAAAGTAGGATGACACATCGGGACAACAGGTATAATGATGCAGTAGGTTGACACATCAGGACAACAGGTACAATGACGCAGTAATTTGACAAATCAGGACAACAGGTATAATGACGCAGTAAGATGACAACCAGGACGACAGGTATAATGACGAAGTAGGATGACACATCGGGACAACAGGTATAATGATGCAGTAGGTTGACACATCAGGACAACAGGTACAATGACGCAGTAATTTGACAAATCAGGACAACAGGTATAATGACGCAGTAAGATGACAGCCAGGACGAAAGGTATAATGACACAGTAGGATGACACATCAGGACGACAGGTATAATGACGCAGTAGGATGACACATCAGGACAACAGGTAAAATGACGCAGTAAGATGACAGCCAGGACAACAGGTATAATGACGCAGTATGATGACAGTCAGGACAACAGATATAATGACGCAGTAGGATGACACATCGAGACAACAGGTATAATGACGCAGTAAGATGACAGCCAGGACAACATGTATAATGACGCAGTAAGATGACAGCCATTAAGACAGGTATAATGACGCAGTAGGATGACACATCGAGACAACAGGTATAATGACGCAGTATGATGACAGTCAGGACAACAGGTATGATGACGCAGTATGTTGACACATCAGGTATAATGACGCAGTAAGATGACAGCCAGGACGACAGGTATAATGACGCAGTATGATGACACATCGAGACAACAGGTATAATGACGCAGTAGGTTGACACATCAGGACAACAGGTACAATGACGCAGTAATTTGACAAATCAGGACAACAGGTATAATGACGCAGTAAGATGACAGCCAGGACGACAGGTATAATGACACAGAAGGATGACACATCAGGACAACAGGTATAATGACGCAGTAAGATGACAGCCAGGACAACAGATATAATGACAAGTAGGATGACACATCGAGACAACAGGTATAATGACGCAGAATGATGACATCCAGGACAACAGGTATAATGACCCAGTAGGATGACACATCGGGACAACAGGTTTAATGACGCAGTAGGATGACACATCAGGATAACAGGTATAATGACGCAGTATGATGACAGCCAGGACAACAGGTATAATGACGCAGTAGGATGACAGCCAGGACAACACGTATAATGACGCAGTAGGATGACACATCGGGATAACAGGTATAATGACGCAGTATGATGACATCCAGGACAACAGGTATAATGACGCAGTAGGATGACACATCGGGACAACAGGTTTAATGACGCAGTAAGATGACAGCCAGGACAACAGGTATAATAACGCAGTAGAATGACACATCGAGACAACAGGTATAATGACGCAGTAAGATGACAACCAGGACAACAGGTATAATGACGCAGTATGATGACAGTCAGGACAACAGGAATGATGACGCAGTAGGATGACACATCGAGACAACAGGTATAATGACGCAGTATGATGACTGCCAGGACAACAGGTATAATGACGCAGTAGGATGACACATCGAGACAACAGATATAATGACGCAGTATGATGACTGCCAGGACAACAGGTATAATGACGCATTAAGATGACACATCGGGACAACAGGTTTAATGACGCAGTAAGATGACAGCCAGGACAACAGGTATAATAACGCAGTAGAATGACACATCGAGACAACAGGTATAATGACGCAGTAAGATGACAACCAGAACAACAGGTATAATAACGCAGTAGAATGACACATCGAGACAACAGGTATAATGACGCAGTAGGATGACACATCGAGACAAGAGGTATAATGACGCAGTATGATGACAGTCAGGACAACAGGTAAAATGACGCAGTAGGATGACACATAAGGACAACAGGTATAATGACGAAGTAGGATGACACATCGGGACAACAGGTATAATGATGCAGTAGGTTGACACATCAGGACAACAGGTACAATGACGCAGTAATTTGACAAATCAGGACAACAGGTATAATGACGCAGTAAGATGACAACCAGGACGACAGGTATAATGACGAAGTAGGATGACACATCGGGACAACAGGTATAATGATGCAGTAGGTTGACACATCAGGACAACAGGTACAATGACGCAGTAATTTGACAAATCAGGACAACAGGTATAATGACGCAGTAAGATGACAGCCAGGACGACAGGTATAATGACACAGTAGGATGACACATCAGGACGACAGGTATAATGACGCAGTAGGATGACACATCAGGACAACAGGTAAAATGACGCAGTAAGATGACAGCCAGGACAACAGGTATAATGACGCAGTATGATGACAGTCAGGACAACAGATATAATGACGCAGTAGGATGACACATCGAGACAACAGGTATAATGACGCAGTAAGATGACAGCCAGGACAACAGGTATAATGACGCAGTAAGATGACAGCCATTAAGACAGGTATAATGACGCAGTAGGATGACACATCGAGACAACAGGTATTATGACGCAGTATGATGACAGTCAGGACAACAGGTATGATGACGCAGTATGTTGACACATCAGGACAACAGGTATAATGACGCAGTAAGATGACAGCCAGGACGACAGGTATAATGACGCAGTAGGATGACACATCGAGACAACAGGTATAATGACGCAGTAGGATGACACATCGAGACAACAGGTATAATGACGCAGTATGATGACAGCCAGGACAACAGATATAATGACGCAGTAGGGTGACACATCAGGACAAAAAGTATAATGACGCAGTAAGATGACAGCCAGGACAACAGGGATAATGACGCAGTAAGATGACAACCAGGACAACAGGTATAATGACAAGTAGGATGACACATCGAGACAACAGGTATAATGACGCAGTATGATGACAGCCAGGACAACAGGTATAATGACGCAGTATGATGACAGTCAGGACAACAGGTATAATGACGCAGTAGGATGACACATCAGGACAACAGGTATAATGACGCAGTAGGATGACAGCCAGGACAACAGGTATAATGACGCAGTAAGATGACAACCAGGACGACAGGTGTAATGACGAAGTAGGATGACACATCGGGACAACAGGTATAATGATGCAGTAGGTTGACACATCAGGATAACAGGTACAATGACGCAGTAATTTGACAAATCAGGACAACAGGTATAATGACGCAGTAAGATGACAACCAGGACGACAGGTATAATGACGAAGTAGGATGACACATCGGGACAACAGGTATAATGATGCAGTAGGTTGACACATCAGGACAACAGGTACAATGACGCAGTAATTTGACAAATCAGGACAACAGGTATAATGACGCAGTAAGATGACAGCCAGGACGACAGGTATAATGACACAGTAGGATGACACATCAGGACGACAGGTATAATGACGCAGTATGATGACTGCCAGGACAACAGGGATAATGACGCAGTAAGATGACAGTCAGGACAACAGATATAATGACGCAGTAGGATGACACATCGAGACAACAGGTAAAATGACGCAGTAAGATGACAACCAGGACAACAGGTATAATGAAGCAATAGGATGACACATCGGGACAACAGGTATAATGACGCAGTAAGATGACAACCAGGACAACAGGTATAATGACGCAGTCGGATGACAGCCAGGACAACAGATATAATGACAAGTAGGATGACACATCGAGACAACAGGTATAATGACGCAGTAGGATGACACATCGAGACAACAGGTATAATGACGCAGTATGATGACAGTCAGGACAACAGGTATAATGAAGCAGTAGGATGACACATCGGGACAACAGGTATAATGACGCAGTAAGATGACAGCCAGGACAACAGGTATAATGACGCAGTAGGATGACACATCAGGACAACAGGTATAATGACACAGTAAGATGACACATCGAGACAACAGGTATAATGACGCAGTAAGATGACAACCAGGACGACAGGTGTAATGACGAAGTAGGATGACACATCGGGACAACAGGTATAATGATGCAGTAGGTTGACACATCAGGACAACAGGTACAATGACGCAGTAATATGACAAATCAGGACAACAGGTATAATGACGCAGTAATATGACAGCCAGGACGACAGGTATAATGACACAGTAGGATGACACATCAGGACGACAGGTATAATGACGCAGTAGGATGACACATCAGGACAACAGGTAAAATGACGCAGTAAGATGACAGCCAGGACAACAGGTATAATGATGCAGTAGGATGACACATCGGGACAACAGGTTTAATGACGCAGTAAGATGACAGCCAGGACAACAGGTATAATGACGCAGTATGATGACAGTCAGGACAACAGATATAATGACGCAGTAGGATGACACATCGAGACAACAGGTAAAATGACGCAGTAAGATGACAACCAGGACAACAGGTATAATGAAGCAGTAGGATGACACATCGGGACAACAGGTATAATGACGCAGTAAGATGACAGCCAGGACAACAGGTATAATGACGCAGTAGGATGACACATCAGGACAACAGGTATAATGACACAGTAAGATGACACATCGAGACAACAGGTATAATGACGCAGTAGGATGACACATCGAGACAACAGGTATAATGACGCAGTATGATGACAGCCAGGACAACAGGTATAATGACGCAGTAAGATGACAACCAGGACGACAGGTGTAATGACGAAGTAGGATGACACATCGAGACAACAGGTATAATGACGCAGTAGGATGACACATCGAGACAACAGGTATAATGACGCAGTAAGATGACAGCCAGGACAACAGATATAATGACAAGTAGGATGACACATTGAGACAACAGGTATAATGACGCAGTAGGATGACACATCGAGACAACAGGTATAATGACGCAGTATGATGACAGTCAGGACAACAGGTATAATGACGCAGTAGGATGACACATCAGGACAACAGGTATAATGACGCAGTAGGATGACACATCAGGACAACAGGTATAATGACACAGTAAGATAACACATCGAGACAACAGGTATAATGACGCAGTAGGATGACACATCGAGACAACAGGTATAATGACGCAGTATGATGACAGCCAGGACAACAGGTATAATGACGCAGTAAGATGACAACCAGGACGACAGGTATGATGACACAGTAGGATGACACATCAGGACGACAGGTATAATGACGCAGTAGGATGACACATCAGGACAACAGGTAAAATGACGCAGTAAGATGACAGCCAGGACAACAGGTATAATGATGCAGTAGGATGACACATCGGGACAACAGGTTTAATGACGCAGTAAGATGACAGCCAGGACAACAGGTATAATGAAGCAGTAGGATGACACATCGGGACAACAGGTATAATGACGCAGTAAGATGACAGCCAGGACAACAGGTATAATGACGCAGTAAGATGACAGCCATTAAGACAGGTATAATGACGCAGTAGGATGACACATCGAGACAACAGGTATAATGACGCAGTATGATGACAGTCAGGACATCAGGTATGATGACGCAGTATGTTGACACATCAGGACAACAGGTATAATGACGCAGTTTGATGACTGCCAGGACAACAGGTATAATGACGCAGTCGGATGACACATCGAGACAACAGGTATAATGACGCAGTAAGATGACAGCCAGGACAACAGGTATAATGACGCAGTATGATGACAGTCAGGACAACAGATATAATGACGCAGTAGGATGACACATCGAGACAACAGGTAAAATGACGCAGTAAGATGACAACCAGGACAACAGGTATAATGAAGCAGTAGGATGACACATCGGGACAACAGGTATAATGACGCAGTAAGATGACAGCCAGGACGACAGGTATAATGACGCAGTAGGATGACACATCGAGACAACAGGTATAATGACGCAGTAGGATGACACATCGAGACAACAGGTATAATGACGCAGTATGATGACAGCCAGGACAACAGATATAATGACGCAGTAGGGTGACACATCAGGACAACAAGTATAATGACGCAGTAAGATGACAGCCAGGACAACAGGGATAATGACGCAGTAAGATGACAACCAGGACAACAGGTATAATGACGCAGTAGGATGACACATCAGGACAACAGGTATAATGACGCAATGAGTTGACACATCAGGACAACAGGTATAATGACGCAGTAGGATGACACATCAGGACAACAGGTATAATGACACAGTAAGATGACATATCGAGACAACAGGTATAATGACACAGTAGGATGACACATCAGGACAACAGGTATAATGACGCAGTAGGATGACACATCGGGACAACAGGTATAATGACACAGTAAGATGACATATCGAGACAACAGGTATAATGACACAGTAGGATGACACATCGAGACAACAGGTATAATGACGCAGTATGATGACAGCCAGGACAACAGGTATAATGACGCAGTAAGATGACAACCAGGACGACAGGTGTAATGACGAAGTAGGATGACACATCGGGACAACAGGTATAATGATGCAGTAGGTTGACACATCAGGATAACAGGTACAATGACGCAGTAATTTGACAAATCAGGACAACAGGTATAATGACGCAGTAAGATGACAACCAGGACGACAGGTATAATGACGAAGTAGGATGACACATCGGGACAACAGGTATAATGATGCAGTAGGTTGACACATCAGGACAACAGGTACAATGACGCAGTAATTTGACAAATCAGGACAACAGGTATAATGACGCAGTAAGATGACAGCCAGGACGACAGGTATAATGACACAGTAGGATGACACATCAGGACGACAGGTATAATGACGCAGTATGATGACTGCCAGGACAACAGGTATAATGACGCAGTATGATGACAGTCAGGACAACAGATATAATGACGCAGTAGGGTGACACATCAGGACAACAAGTATAATGACGCAGTAAGATGACAGCCAGGACAACAGGGATAATGACGCAGTAAGATGACAACCAGGACAACAGGTATAATGACGCAGTAGGATGACACATCAGGACAACAGGTATAATGACGCAATGAGTTGACACATCAGGACAACAGGTATAATGACGCAGTAAGATGACAGCCAGGACAACAGGTATAATGACAAGTAGGATGACACATCGAGACAACAGGTATAATGACGCAGTAGGATGACACATCAGGACAACAGGTATAATGACACAGTAAGATGACACATCGAGACAACAGGTATAATGACGCAGTAGGATGACACATCTAGACAACAGGTATAATGACGCAGTATGATGACAGCCAGGACAACAGGTATAATGACGCAGTAAGATGACAACCAGGACGACAGGTGTAATGACGAAGTAGGATGACACATCGGGACAACAGGTATAATGACGCAGTATGATGACAGTCAGGACAACAGGTATAATGACGCAGTAGGATGACACATCAGGACAACAGGTATAATGACGCAGTAGGATGACACATCAGGACAACAGGTATAATGACACAGTAAGATGACACATCGAGACAACAGGTATAATGACGCAGTAGGATGACACATCAGGACGACAGGTATAATGACGCAGTATGATGACTGCCAGGACAACAGGTATAATGACGCAGTATGATGACAGTCAGGACAACAGATATAATGATGCAGTAGGTTGACACATCAGGACAACAGGTACAATGACGCAGTAATTTGACCAATCAGGACAACAGGTATAATGACGCAGTAAGATGACAGCCAGGACGACAGGTATAATGAAGCAGTAGGATGACACATCGAGACAACAGGTAAAATGACGCAGTAAGATGACACATCGAGACAACAGGTATAATGACGCAGTAGGATGACACATCGAGACAACAGGTATAATGACGCAGTAAGATGACAACCAGGACGACAGGTGTAATGACGAAGTAGGATGACACATCGGGACAACAGGTATAATGATGCAGTAGGTTGACACATCAGGACAACAGGTACAATGACGCAGTAAGATGACAGCCAGGACAACAGGTATAATGACGCAGTAGGATGACACATCGGGACAACAGGTTTAATGACGCAGTAACTTGACACATCAGGACAACAGGTACAATGACGCAGTAGGATGACACATCAAGACAACAGGTAAAATGACGCAGTAGGATGACACATCAGGACAACAGGTATAATGACGCAGTAAGACGACAACCAGGACGACAGGTATAATGACGCAGTAGGATGACACATCAGGACAACAGGTATAATGACGCATTAAGATGACAGCCAGGACGACAGGTATAATGACGCAGTAGGATGACACATCGAGACAACAGGTAAAATGACGCAGTAAGATGACAACCAGGACAACAGGTATAATGAAGCAGTAGGATGACACATCGGGACAACAGGTATAATGACGCAGTAAGATGACAGCCATTATGACAGGTATAATGACGCAGTAGGATGACACATCGAGACAACAGGTATAATGACGCAGTATGATGACAGTCAGGACAACAGGTATGATGACGCAGTAAGATGACAACCAGGACAACAGGTATAATGACGCAGTCGGATGACACATCGGGACAACAGGTATAATGACGCAGTAAGATGACAGCCAGGACAACAGGTATAATAACGCAGTAGAATGACACATCGAGACAACAGGCATAATGACGCAGTAAGATGACAACCAGGACAACAGATATAATGACAAGTAGGATGACACATTGAGACAACATGTATAATGACGCAGTAGGATGACAACCAGGACGACAGGTATAATGACGCAGTAAGATGACAGCCATGACAACAGGTATAATGACGAAGTAGGATGACACATCGAGACAAAAGGTATAATGATAGAGTATGATGACAGTCAGGACAACAGGTATAATGACGCAGTTTGATGACTGCCAGGACAACAGGTATAATGACGCAGTCGGATGACACATCGAGACAACAGGTATAATGACGCAGTAAGATGACAGCCAGGACAACAGGTATAATGACGCAGTATGATGACAGTCAGGACAACAGATATAATGACGCAGTAGGATGACACATCGAGACAACAGGTAAAATGACGCAGTAAGATGACAACCAGGACAACAGGTATAATGAAGCAGTAGGATGACACATCGGGACAACAGGTATAATGACGCAGTAAGATGACAGCCAGGACGACAGGTATAATGACGCAGTAGGATGACACATCGAGACAACAGGTATAATGACGCAGTAGGATGACACATCGAGACAACAGGTATAATGACGCAGTATGATGACAGCCAGGACAACAGATATAATGACGCAGTAGGGTGACACATCAGGACAACAAGTATAATGACGCAGTAAGATGACAGCCAGGACAACAGGGATAATGACGCAGTAAGATGACAACCAGGACAACAGGTATAATGACGCAGTAGGATGACACATCAGGACAACAGGTATAATGACGCAATGAGTTGACACATCAGGACAACAGGTATAATGACGCAGTAGGATGACACATCAGGACAACAGGTATAATGACACAGTAAGATGACATATCGAGACAACAGGTATAATGACACAGTAGGATGACACATCAGGACAACAGGTATAATGACGCAGTAGGATGACACATCAGGACAACAGGTATAATGACACAGTAAGATGACATATCGAGACAACAGGTATAATGACACAGTAGGATGACACATCGAGACAACAGGTATAATGACGCAGTATGATGACAGCCAGGACAACAGGTATAATGACGCAGTAAGATGACAACCAGGACGACAGGTGTAATGACGAAGTAGGATGACACATCGGGACAACAGGTATAATGATGCAGTAGGTTGACACATCAGGATAACAGGTACAATGACGCAGTAATTTGACAAATCAGGACAACAGGTATAATGACGCAGTAAGATGACAACCAGGACGACAGGTATAATGACGAAGTAGGATGACACATCGGGACAACAGGTATAATGATGCAGTAGGTTGACACATCAGGACAACAGGTACAATGACGCAGTAATTTGACAAATCAGGACAACAGGTATAATGACGCAGTAAGATGACAGCCAGGACGACAGGTATAATGACACAGTAGGATGACACATCAGGACGACAGGTATAATGACGCAGTATGATGACTGCCAGGACAACAGGTATAATGACGCAGTATGATGACAGTCAGGACAACAGATATAATGACGCAGTAGGGTGACACATCAGGACAACAAGTATAATGACGCAGTAAGATGACAGCCAGGACAACAGGGATAATGACGCAGTAAGATGACAACCAGGACAACAGGTATAATGACGCAGTAGGATGACACATCAGGACAACAGGTATAATGACGCAATGAGTTGACACATCAGGACAACAGGTATAATGACGCAGTAAGATGACAGCCAGGACAACAGGTATAATGACAAGTAGGATGACACATCGAGACAACAGGTATAATGACGCAGTAGGATGACACATCAGGACAACAGGTATAATGACACAGTAAGATGACACATCGAGACAACAGGTATAATGACGCAGTAGGATGACACATCTAGACAACAGGTATAATGACGCAGTATGATGACAGCCAGGACAACAGGTATAATGACGCAGTAAGATGACAACCAGGACGACAGGTGTAATGACGAAGTAGGATGACACATCAGGACAACAGGTATAATGACACAGTAAGATGACACATCGAGACAACAGGTATAATGACGCAGTAGGATGACACATCAGGACGACAGGTATAATGACGCAGTATGATGACTGCCAGGACAACAGGTATAATGACGCAGTATGATGACAGTCAGGACAACAGATATAATGATGCAGTAGGTTGACACATCAGGACAACAGGTACAATGACGCAGTAATTTGACAAATCAGGACAACAGGTATAATGACGCAGTAAGATGACAGCCAGGACGACAGGTATAATGAAGCAGTAGGATGACACATCGAGACAACAGGTAAAATGACGCAGTAAGATGACACATCGAGACAACAGGTATAATGACGCAGTAGGATGACACATCGAGACAACAGGTATAATGACGCAGTAAGATGACAACCAGGACGACAGGTGTAATGACGAAGTAGGATGACACATCGGGACAACAGGTATAATGATGCAGTAGGTTGACACATCAGGACAACAGGTACAATGACGCAGTAAGATGACAGCCAGGACAACAGGTATAATGACGCAGTAGGATGACACATCGGGACAACAGGTTTAATGACGCAGTAACTTGACACATCAGGACAACAGGTACAATGACGCAGTAGGATGACACATCAAGACAACAGGTAAAATGACGCAGTAGGATGACACATCAGGACAACAGGTATAATGACGCAGTAAGATGACAACCAGGACGACAGGTATAATGACGCAGTAGGATGACACATCAGGACAACAGGTATAATGACGCATTAAGATGACAGCCAGGACGACAGGTATAATGACGCAGTAGGATGACACATCGAGACAACAGGTAAAATGACGCAGTAAGATGACAACCAGGACAACAGGTATAATGAAGCAGTAGGATGACACATCGGGACAACAGGTATAATGACGCAGTAAGATGACAGCCATTATGACAGGTCTAATGACGCAGTAGGATGACACATCGAGACAACAGGTATAATGACGCAGTATGATGACAGTCAGGACAACAGGTATGATGACGCAGTAAGATGACAACCAGGACAACAGGTATAATGACGCAGTCGGATGACACATCGGGACAACAGGTATAATGACGCAGTAAGATGACAGCCAGGACAACAGGTATAATAACGCAGTAGAATGACACATCGAGACAACAGGCATAATGACGCAGTAAGATGACAACCAGGACAACAGATATAATGACAAGTAGGATGACACATTGAGACAACATGTATAATGACGCAGTAGGATGACAACCAGGACGACAGGTATAATGACGCAGTAAGATGACAGCCATGACAACAGGTATAATGACGAAGTAGGATGACACATCGAGACAAAAGGTATAATGATAGAGTATGATGACAGTCAGGACAACAGGTATAATGACGCAGTAGGATGACACATCAGGATAACAGGTATAATGACGCAGTATGATGACAGCCAGGACAACAGGTATAATGACGCAGTAGGATGACAGCCAGGACAACACGTATAATGACGCAGTAGGATGACACATCGGGATAACAGGTATAATGACGCAGTAGAATGACACATCGAGACAACAGGTATAATGACGCAGTAAGATGACAACCAGGACAACAGGTATAATGACGCAGTAGGATGACACATCGGGACAACAGGTATAATGACGCAGTAAGATGACAACCAGGACAACAGGTATAATGACGCAGTCGGATGACACATCGGGACAACAGGTATAATGACGCAGTAAGATGACAGCCAGGACAACAGATATAATGACAAGTAGGATGACACATCGAGACAACAGGTATAATGACGCAGTAGGATGACACATCGAAACAACAGGTATAATGACGCAGTATGATGACAGTCAGGACAACAGGTATAATGACGCAGTAAGATGACAACCAGGACGACAGGTGTAATGACGAAGTAGGATGACACATCGGGACAACAGGTATAATGATGCAGTAGGTTGACACATCAGGACAACAGGTACAATGACGCAGTAATTTGACAAATCAGGACAACAGGTATAATGACGCAGTATGATGACAACCAGGACGACAGGTATAATGACGAAGTAGGATGACACATCGGGACAACAGGTATAATGATGCAGTAGGTTGACACATCAGGACAACAGGTACAATGACGCAGTAATTTGACAAATCAGGACAACAGGTATAATGACGCAGTAAGATGACAGCCAGGACGACAGGTATAATGACACAGTAGGATGACACATTAGAACAAAAGGTATAATGACGCAGTAAGATGACAGCCAGGACAACAGATATAATGACAAGTAGGATGACACATCGAGACAACAGGTATAATGACGCAGTATGATGACATCCAGGACAACAGGTATAATGACGCAGTAGGATGACACATCGGGACAACAGGTTTAATGACGCAGTAAGATGACAGCCAGGACAACAGGTATAATAACGCAGTAGAATGACACATCGAGACAACAGGTATAATGACGCAGTAAGATGACAACCAGGACAACAGATATAATGACAAGTAGGATGACACATCGAGACAACAGGTATAATGACGCAGTAGGATGACACATCGAGACAACAGGTATAATGACGCAGTATGATGACAGTCAGGACAACAGATATAATGACGCAGTAGGATGACACATCGAGACAACAGGTAAAATGACGCATTAAGATGACAACCAGGACAACAGGTATAATGAAGCAGTAGGATGACAGCCATTAAGACAGGTATAATGACGCAGTAGGATGACACATCGAGACAACAGGTATAATGACGCAGTATGATGACAGTCAGGACAACAGGTATGATGACGCAGTAAGTTGACACATCAGGACAACAGGTATAATGACGCAGTAAGATGACAGCCAGGACGACAGGTATAATGACGCAGTAGGATGACACATCGAGACAACAGGTATAATGACGCAGTAGGATGACACATCGAGACAACAGGTATAATGACGCAGTATGATGACAGCCAGGACAACAGATATAATGACGCAGTAGGGTGACACATCAGGACAACAAGTATAATGACGCAGTAAGATGACAGCCAGGACAACAGGGATAATGACGCAGTAAGATGACAACCAGGACAACAGGTATAATGACGCAGTAGGATGACACATCAGGACAACAGGTATAATGACGCAATGAGTTGACACATCAGGACAACAGGTATAATGACGCAGTAAGATGACAGCCAGGACAACAGGTATAATGACGCAGTAGGATGACACATCAGGACGACAGGTATAATGACGCAGTAGGATGACACATCAGGACAACAGGTAAAATGACGCAGTAAGATGACAGCCAGGACAACAGGTATAATGACGCAGTAGGATGACACATCGGGACAACAGGTTTAATGACGCAGTAAGATGACAGCCAGGACAACAGGTATAATGACGCAGTATGATGACAGTCAGGACAACAGGTATGATGACGCAGTAGGATGACACATCGAGACAACAGGTATAATGACGCAGTATGATGACTGCCAGGACAACAGGTATAATGACGCAGTAGGATGACAACCAGGACGACAGGTATAATGACGCAGTAAGATGACAGCCAGGACAATAGATATAATGACAAGTAGGATGACACATCGAGACAACAGGTATAATGACACAGTATGATGACAGCCAGGACAACAGGTATAATGACGCAGTAGGATGACACATCGAGACAACAGGTATAATGACGCAGTGTGATGACCGCCAGGACGACAGGTATAATGACGCAGTAAGATGACAACCAGGACGACAGGTTTAATGACGCAGTAGGATGACACATCAGGACAACAGGTATAATGATGCAGTAACTTGACACATCAGGACAACAGGTACAATGACGCAGTAGGATGACACATCAAGACAACAGGTAAAATGACGCAGTAGGATGACACATCAGGACAACAGGTATAATGACGCAGAAAGATGACAACCAGGACAACAGGTATAATGACGCAGTAGGATGACACATCAGGACGACAGGTATAATGACGCAGTAGGATGACACATCAGGACAACAGGTATAATGACGCAGTAAGATGACAACCAGGACGACAGGCATAATGACGCAGTAGGATGACACATCAGGACAACAGGTATAATGACGCAGTAAGATGACAGCCAGGACGACAGGTATAATGACGCAGTAGGATGACACATCGAGACAACAGGTATAATGACGCAGTGTGATGACCGCCAGGACGACAGGTATAATGACGCAGTAAGATGACAACAAGGACGACAGGTTTAATGACGCAGTAGGATGACACATCAGGACAACAGGTATAATGATGCAGTAACTTGACACATCAGGACAACAGGTACAATGACGCAGTAGGATGACACATCAAGACAACAGGTAAAATGACGCAGTAGGATGACACATCAGGACAACAGGTATAATGACGCAGTAAGATGACAACCAGGACAACAGGTATAATGACGCAGTAAGATGACAGCCAGGACAACAGATATAATGACAAGTAGGATGACACATCGAGACAACAGGTATAATGACGCAGTAGGATGACACATCGAGACAACAGGTATAATGACGCAGTATGATGAAAGCCAGGACAACAGGTATAATGACGCAGTAGGATGACACATCAGGACAACAGGTATAATGACGCAGTAGGATGACACATCAGGACAACAGGTATAATGACACAGTAAGATGACACATCGAGACAACAGGTATAATGACGCAGTAGGATGACACATCGAGACAACAGGTATAATGACGCAGTAAGATGACAACCAGGACGACAGGTGTAATGACGAAGTAGGATGACACATCGGGACAACAGGTATAATGATGCAGTAGGTTGACACATCAGGACAACAGGTACAATGACGCAGTAAGATGACAGCCATTAAGACAGGTATAATGACGCAGTAGGATGACACATCGAGACAACAGGTAAAATGACGCAGTAAGATGACAACCAGGACAACAGGTATAATGAAGCAGTAGGATGACACATCGGGACAACAGGTATAATGACGCAGTAAGATGACAGCCATTAAGACAGGTATAATGACGCAGTAGGATGACACATCGAGACAACAGGTATAATGACGCAGTATGATGACAGTCAGGACAACAGGTATGATGATGCAGTAAGATGACAACCAGGACAACAGGTATAATGAAGCAATAGGATGACACATCGGGACAACAGGTATAATGACGCAGTAAGATGACAACCAGGACAACAGGTATAATGACGCAGTCGGATGACACATCGGGACAACAGGTATAATGACGCAGTAAGATGACAGCCAGGACAACAGATATAATGACGCAGTAAGATGACAGCCAGGACAACAGATATAATGACAAGTAGGATGACACATCGAGACAACAGGTATAATGACGCAGTAGGATGACACATCGAGACAACAGGTATAATGACGCAATATGATGACAGTCAGGACAACAGGTATAATGACGCAGTAGGATGACACATCAGGACAACAGGTATAATGACGCAGTAGGATGACACATCAGGACAACAGGTATAATGACACAGTAAGATGACACATCGAGACAACAGGTATAATGACGCAGTAGGATGACACATCGAGACAACAGGTATAATGACGCAGTATGATGACAGCCAGGACAACAGGTATAATGACGCAGTAAGATGACAACCAGGACGACAGGTGTAATGACGAAGTAGGATGACACATCGGGACAACAGGTATAATGATGCAGTAGGTTGACACATCAGGACAACAGGTACAATGACGCAGTAATTTGACAAATCAGGACAACAGGTATAATGACGCAGTAAGATGACAGCCAGGACGACAGGTATAATGACACAGTAGGATGACACATCAGGACGACAGGTATAATGACGCAGTAGGATGACACATCAGGACAACAGGTAAAATGACGCAGTAAGATGACAGCCAGGACAACAGGTATAATGATGCAGTAGGATGACACATCGGGACAACAGGTTTAATGACGCAGTAAGATGACAGCCAGGACAACAGGTATAATGACGCAGTATGATGACAGTCAGGACAACAGATATAATGACGCAGTAGGATGACACATCGAGACAACAGGTAAAATGACGCAGTAAGATGACAACCAGGACAACAGGTATAATGAAGCAGTAGGATGACACATCGGGACAACAGGTATAATGACGCAGTAAGATGACAGCCAGGACAACAGGTATAATGACGCAGTAAGATGACAGCCATTAAGACAGGTATAATGACGCAGTAGGATGACACATCGAGACAACAGGTATAATGACGCAGTATGATGACAGTCAGGACAACAGGTATGATGACGCAGTATGTTGACACATCAGGACAACAGGTATAATGACACAGTAAGATGACAGCCAGGACGACAGGTATAATGACGCAGTAGGATGACACATCGAGACAACAGGTATAATGACGCAGTATGATGACAGCCAGGACAACAGATATAATGACGCAGTAGGGTGACACATCAGGACAACAGGTATAATGATGCAGTAACTTGACACATCAGGACAACAGGTACAATGACGCAGTAGGATGACACATCAAGACAACAGGTAAAATGACGCAGTAGGATGACACATCAGGACAACAGGTATAATGACGCAGAAAGATGACAACCAGGACAACAGGTATAATGACGCAGTAGGATGACACATCAGGACGACAGGTATAATGACGCAGTAGGATGACACATCAGGACAACAGGTATAATGACGCAGTAAGATGACAACCAGGACGACAGGCATAATGACGCAGTAGGATGACACATCAGGACAACAGGTATAATGACGCAGTAAGATGACAGCCAGGACGACAGGTATAATGACGCAGTAGGATGACACATCGAGACAACAGGTATAATGACGCAGTGTGATGACCGCCAGGACGACAGGTATAATGACGCAGTAAGATGACAACAAGGACGACAGGTTTAATGACGCAGTAGGATGACACATCAGGACAACAGGTATAATGATGCAGTAACTTGACACATCAGGACAACAGGTACAATGACGCAGTAGGATGACACATCAAGACAACAGGTAAAATGACGCAGTAGGATGACACATCAGGACAACAGGTATAATGACGCAGTAAGATGACAACCAGGACAACAGGTATAATGACGCAGTAAGATGACAGCCAGGACAACAGATATAATGACAAGTAGGATGACACATCGAGACAACAGGTATAATGACGCAGTAGGATGACACATCGAGACAACAGGTATAATGACGCAGTATGATGAAAGTCAGGACAACAGGTATAATGACGCAGTAGGATGACACATCAGGACAACAGGTATAATGACGCAGTAAGATGACAACCAGGACAACAGGTATAATGACGCAGTAAGATGACAGCCATTAAGACAGGTATAATGACGCAGTAGGATGACACATCGAGACAACAGGTATAATGACGCAGTATGATGACAGTCAGGACAACAGGTATGATGATGCAGTAAGATGACAACCAGGACAACAGGTATAATGAAGCAATAGGATGACACATCGGGACAACAGGTATAATGACGCAGTAAGATGACAACCAGGACAACAGGTATAATGACGCAGTCGGATGACACATCGGGACAACAGGTATAATGACGCAGTAAGATGACAGCCAGGACAACAGATATAATGACAAGTAGGATGACACATCGAGACAACAGGTATAATGACGCAGTAGGATGACACATCGAGACAACAGGTATAATGACGCAGTAAGATGACAGCCAGGACAACAGGTATAATGACGCAGTAAGATGACAGCCAGGACAACAGATATAATGACAAGTAGGATGACACATCGAGACAACAGGTATAATGACGCAGTAGGATGACACATCGAGACAACAGGTATAATGACGCAATATGATGACAGTCAGGACAACAGGTATAATGACGCAGTAGGATGACACATCAGGACAACAGGTATAATGACGCAGTAGGATGACACATCAGGACAACAGGTATAATGACACAGTAAGATGACACATCGAGACAACAGGTATAATGACGCAGTAGGATGACACATCGAGACAACAGGTATAATGACGCAGTATGATGACAGCCAGGACAACAGGTATAATGACGCAGTAAGATGACAACCAGGACGACAGGTGTAATGACGAAGTAGGATGACACATCGGGACAACAGGTATAATGATGCAGTAGGTTGACACATCAGGACAACAGGTACAATGACGCAGTAATTTGACAAATCAGGACAACAGGTATAATGACGCAGTAAGATGACAGCCAGGACGACAGGTATAATGACACAGTAGGATGACACATCAGGACGACAGGTATAATGACGCAGTAGGATGACACATCAGGACAACAGGTAAAATGACGCAGTAAGATGACAGCCAGGACAACAGGTATAATGACGCAGTATGATGACAGTCAGGACAACAGATATAATGACGCAGTAGGATGACACATCGAGACAACAGGTAAAATGACGCAGTAAGATGACAACCAGGACAACAGGTATAATGAAGCAGTAGGATGACACATCGGGACAACAGGTATAATGACGCAGTAAGATGACAGCCAGGACAACAGGTATAATGACGCAGTAAGATGACAGCCATTAAGACAGGTATAATGACGCAGTAGGATGACACATCGAGACAACAGGTATAATGACGCAGTATGATGACAGTCAGGACAACAGGTATGATGACGCAGTATGTTGACACATCAGGACAACAGGTATAATGATGCAGTAACTTGACACATCAGGACAACAGGTACAATGACGCAGTAGGATGACACATCAAGACAACAGGTAAAATGACGCAGTAGGATGACACATCAGGACAACAGGTATAATGACGCAGAAAGATGACAACCAGGACAACAGGTATAATGACGCAGTAGGATGACACATCAGGACGACAGGTATAATGACGCAGTAGGATGACACATCAGGACAACAGGTATAATGACGCAGTAAGATGACAGCCAGGACGACAGGTATAATGACGCAGTAGGATGACACATCGAGACAACAGGTATAATGACGCAGTGTGATGACCGCCAGGACGACAGGTATAATGACGCAGTAAGATGACAACAAGGACGACAGGTTTAATGACGCAGTAGGATGACACATCAGGACAACAGGTATAATGATGCAGTAACTTGACACATCAGGACAACAGGTACAATGACGCAGTAGGATGACACATCAAGACAACAGGTAAAATGACGCAGTAGGATGACACATCAGGACAACAGGTATAATGACGCAGTAAGATGACAACCAGGACAACAGGTATAATGACGCAGTAAGATGACAGCCAGGACAACAGATATAATGACAAGTAGGATGACACATCGAGACAACAGGTATAATGACGCAGTAAGATGACAACCAGGACAACAGGTATAATGACGCAGTCGGATGACACATCGGGACAACAGGTATAATGACGCAGTAAGATGACAGCCAGGACAACAGATATAATGACAAGTAGGATGACACATCGAGACAACAGGTATAATGACGCAGTAGGATGACACATCGAGACAACAGGTATAATGACGCAGTAAGATGACAGCCAGGACAACAGGTATAATGACGCAGTAAGATGACACATCGAGACAACAGATATAATGACAAGTAGGATGACACATCGAGACAACAGGTATAATGACGCAGTAGGATGACACATCGAGACAACAGGTATAATGACGCAATATGATGACAGTCAGGACAACAGGTATAATGACGCAGTAGGATGACACATCAGGACAACAGGTATAATGACGCAGTAGGATGACACATCAGGACAACAGGTATAATGACACAGTAAGATGACACATCGAGACAACAGGTATAATGACGCAGTAGGATGACACATCGAGACAACAGGTATAATGACGCAGTATGATGACAGCCAGGACAACAGGTATAATGACGCAGTAAGATGACAACCAGGACGACAGGTGTAATGACGAAGTAGGATGACACATCGGGACAACAGGTATAATGATGCAGTAGGTTGACACATCAGGACAACAGGTACAATGACGCAGTAATTTGACAAATCAGGACAACAGGTATAATGACGCAGTAAGATGACAGCCAGGACGACAGGTA
The DNA here is from genome assembly GCF_022749685.1 of Semicossyphus pulcher. NCBI lineage: Eukaryota > Metazoa > Chordata > Actinopteri > Labriformes > Labridae > Semicossyphus > Semicossyphus pulcher. Next base: position 19,760,573 of record NW_027211637.1, read on the forward strand.
TAATGACACAGTAGGATGACACATCAGGACGACAGGTATAATGACGCAGTAGGATGACACATCAGGACAACAGGTAAAATGACGCAGTAAGATGACAGCCAGGACAACAGGTATAATGATGCAGTAGGATGACACATCGGGACAACAGGTTTAATGACGCAGTAAGATGACAGCCAGGACAACAGGTATAATGACGCAGTATGATGACAGTCAGGACAACAGATATAATGACGCAGTAGGATGACACATCGAGACAACAGGTAAAATGACGCAGTAAGATGACAACCAGGACAACAGGTATAATGAAGCAGTAGGATGACACATCGGGACAACAGGTATAATGACGCAGTAAGATGACAGCCAGGACAACAGGTATAATGACGCAGTAAGATGACAGCCATTAAGACAGGTATAATGACGCAGTAGGATGACACATCGAGACAACAGGTATAATGACGCAGTATGATGACAGTCAGGACAACAGGTATGATGACGCAGTATGTTGACACATCAGGACAACAGGTATAATGACACAGTAAGATGACAGCCAGGACGACAGGTATAATGACGCAGTAGGATGACACATCGAGACAACAGGTATAATGACGCAGTATGATGACAGCCAGGACAACAGATATAATGACGCAGTAGGGTGACACATCAGGACAACAAGTATAATGACGCAGTAAGATGACAGCCAGGACAACAGGGATAATGACGCAGTAAGATGACAACCAGGACAACAGGTATAATGACGCAGTAGGATGACACATCAGGACAACAGGTATAATGACGCAATGAGTTGACACATCAGGACAACAGGTATAATGACGCAGTAAGATGACAGCCAGGACAACAGGTATAATGACAAGTAGGATGACACATCGAGACAACAGGTATAATGACGCAGTATGATGACAGCCAGGACAACAGGTATAATGACGCAGTATGATGACAGTCAGGACAACAGGTATAATGACGCAGTAGGATGACACATCAGGACAACAGGTATAATGACACAGTAAGATGACACATCGAGACAACAGGTATAATGACGCAGTAGGATGACACATCGAGACAACAGGTATAATGACGCAGTATGATGACAGCCAGGACAACAGGTATAATGACGCAGTAAGATGACAACCAGGACGACAGGTGTAATGACGAAGTAGGATGACACATCGGGACAACAGGTATAATGATGCAGTAGGTTGACACATCAGGACAACAGGTACAATGACGCAGTAATTTGACAAATCAGGACAACAGGTATAATGACGCAGTAAGATGACAACCAGGACGACAGGTATAATGACGAAGTAGGATGACACATCGGGACAACAGGTATAATGATGCAGTAGGTTGACACATCAGGACAACAGGTACAATGACGCAGTAATTTGACAAATCAGGACAACAGGTATAATGACGCAGAAAGATGACAGCCAGGACGACAGGTATAATGACACAGTAGGATGACACATCAGGACGACAGGTATAATGACGCAGTAGGATGACACATCAGGACAACAGGTAAAATGACGCAGTAAGATGACAGCCAGGACAACAGGTATAATGATGCAGTAGGATGACACATCGGGACAACAGGTTTAATGACGCAGTAAGATGACAGCCAGGACAACAGGTATAATGACGCAGTATGATGACAGTCAGGACAACAGATATAATGACGCAGTAGGATGACACATCGAGACAACAGGTAAAATGACGCAGTAAGATGACAACCAGGACAACAGGTATAATGAAGCAGTAGGATGACACATCAGGACAACAGGTATAATGACGCAGTAAGATGACAGCCAGGACAACAGGTATAATGACGCAGTAAGATGACAGCCATTAAGACAGGTATAATGACGCAGTAGGATGACACATCGAGACAACAGGTATAATGACGCAGTATGATGACAGTCAGGACAACAGGTATGATGACGCAGTATGTTGACACATCAGGACAACAGGTATAATGACGCAGTATGATGACTGCCAGGACAACAGGTATAATGACGCAGTATGATGACAGTCAGGACAACAGATGTAATGACGCAGTAGGATGACACATCGAGACAACAGGTAAAATGACGCAGTAAGATGACAACCAGGACAACAGGTATAATGAAGCAGTAGGATGACACATCGGGACAACAGGTATAATGACGCAGTAAGATGACAGCCAGGACAACAAGTATAATGACGCAGTAAGATGACAGCCATTAAGACAGGTATAATGACGCAGTAGGATGACACATCGAGACAACAGGTATAATGACGCAGTATGATGACAGTCAGGACAACAGGTATGATGACGCAGTATGTTGACACATCAGGACAACAGGTATAATGACGCAGTAAGATGACAGCCAGGACGACAGGTATAATGACGCAGTAGGATGACACATCGAGACAACAGGTATAATGACGCAGTAGGATGACACATCGAGACAACAGGTATAATGACGCAGTATGATGACAGCCAGGACAACAGATATAATGACGCAGTAGGGTGACACATCAGGACAACAAGTATAATGACGCAGTAAGATGACAGCCAGGACAACAGGGATAATGAAGCAGTAAGATGACAACCAGGACAACAGGTATAATGACGCAGTAGGATGACACATCAGGACAACAGGTATAATGACGCAATGAGTTGACACATCAGGACAACAGGTATAATGACGCAGTAAGATGACAGCCAGGACAACAGGTATAATGACAAGTAGGATGACACATCAGGACAACAGGTATAATGACACAGTAAGATGACACATCGAGACAACAGGTATAATGACGCAGTAGGATGACACATCGAGACAACAGGTATAATGACGCAGTATGATGACAGCCAGGACAACAGGTATAATGACGCAGTAAGATGACAACCAGGACGACAGGTGTAATGACGAAGTAGGATGACACATCGGGACAACAGGTATAATGATGCAGTAGGTTGACACATCAGGACAACAGGTACAATGACGCAGTAATTTGACAAATCAGGACAACAGGTATAATGACGCAGTAGGATGACACATCAGGACAACAGGTAAAATGACGCAGTAAGATGACAGCCAGGACAACAGGTATAATGATGCAGTAGGATGACACATCGGGACAACAGGTTTAATGACGCAGTAGGATGACACATCAGGACAACAGGTATAATGATGCAGTAACTTGACACATCAGGACAACAGGTACAATGACGCAGTAAGACAACGCAGCAGGACAACAGGGCTAATGAACCAGTAAGACGACACGTCAGGATGACCGGTATAATGACACAGTGAGACAACACAGCAGGACCACAGGTATAATGACCAGTAAGATGACACAACAGGACAACAGGGCTAATGAACCAGTAAGACGACACATCAGGATGACCGGTATAATGACACAGTAGGACGACACATCAGGATGACGGGTATAATGACGCAGTAAGACAACACAGAAGGACAACAGATATAATGACAGAGTAGGATGACACATCAAGACAACAGGTATAATGACACAGTAGAATGACACATCAGGACAACAGGTAGAATGACGCAGTAACACGTCACATCAGGATGACACGTATAATGCCGCAGTAAGAAAACACAGCAGGACAACAGGTATAATGACACAGTGAGATGACACAACAGGACAACAGGGCTAATGACACAGTAGGACGACATATCAGGACAACAGTTATAATGACGCAGTATGATGACACAGCAGGATAACAGGTATAATGACACAATGAGATGACAAACCATGACAACAGGGCAAATGACCCAGTAAGACGACACATCTGGATGACAGGGATAACGTCACAATAGGACGACATATCAGGACAACGGGAATAATGGCGCAGTAGGATGACACATCAGGAGAACAGGTAGAATGACGCAGTAACACGACACATCAGGATGAATGGTATAATGACGTAATAAGACAACAAAGCAGGACAACAGGTATAATGACACAGTAGGAAGACACATCAGGAGAACAGGTACAATGACGCAGTAAGACAACACATCAGGATGACAGATATAATGACGCAGTAAGACATCACAGCAGGACAACAGGTATAATGATACAGTAGGATGACAAATCAGGACAACAGTTATAATGACGCAGTTTGATGACACATCAGGACACCAGATATAATGACACAGTAGGATGACAAATCAGGACAACAGGTATAATGACACAGTAGAATGACACATCAGGACAACAGGTAGAATGACGCAGTAACACGTCACATCAGGATGACACGTATAATGCCGCAGTAAGAAAACACAGCAGGACAACAGGTATAATGACGCAGTAGGATGACACATCGAGACAACAGGTATAATGACGCAGTAAGACAACACAGCAGGACAACAGGTATAATGACACAGTAACATAACACTGCAAGACAACAGGGATAATGACACAGTAGGATGACAGCCATTAAGACAGGTATAATGACGCAGTAGGATGACACATCGAGACAACAGGTATAATGACGCAGTAGGATGACACATCGAGACAACAGGTATAATGACGCAGTATGATGACAGTCAGGACAACAGGTATAATGACGCAGTAGGATGACACATCAGGACAACAGGTATAATGACGCAGTATGATGACACATCAGGACAACAGATATAATGACACAGTAAGATGACAGCCAGGACAACACGTATAATGACGCAGTAAGACAACACAGCAGGACAACAGGTATAATGACACAGTAACATAACACTGCAAGACAACAGGGATAATGACACAGTAGGATGACAGCCATTAAGACAGGTATAATGACGCAGTAGGATGACACATCGAGACAACAGGTATAATGACGCAGTAGGATGACACATCGAGACAACAGGTATAATGACGCAGTATGATGACAGTCAGGACAACAGGTATAATGACGCAGTAGGATGACACATCAGGACAACAGGTATAATGACGCAGTAGGATGACACATCAGGACAACAGGTATAATGACGCAGTAAGATGACACATCGAGACAACAGGTATAATGACGCAGTAGGATGACACATCGAGACAACAGGTATAATGACACAGTATGATGACAGCCAGGACAACAGGTATAATGACGCAGTAAGATGACAGCCATTAAGACAGGTATAATGACGCAGTAGGATGACACATCGAGACAACAGGTATAATGACGCAGTATGATGACAGTCAGGACAACAGGTATGATGACGCAGTAAGTTGACACATCAGGACAACAGGTATAATGACGCAGTGTGATGACCGCCAGGACGACAGGTATAATGACGCAGTAAGATGACAACCAGGACGACAGGTTTAATGACGCAGTAGCATGACACATCAGGACAACAGGTATAATGATGCAGTAACTTGACACATCAGGACAACAGGTACAATGACGCAGTAAGATGACAGCCAGGACAACAGGTATAATGATGCAGTAGGATGACACATCAGGACGACAGGTATAATGACGCAGTAAGATGACAGCCAGGATGACAGTTATAATGACGCAGTAGGATGACACATCGAGACAACAGGCATAATGACGCAGTAGGATGACAGCCAGGATGACAGGTTTAATGACGCAGTAAGATGACACATCAGGACAACAGGTATAATGATGCAGTAACTTGACACATCAGGACAACAGGTATAATGACGCAGTAAGATGACAGCCAGGACAACAGATATAATGACAAGTAGGATGACACATCGAGACAACAGGTACAATGACGCAGTATGATGACAGCCAGGACAACAGGTATAATGACGCAGTAGGATGACACATCAGGACAACAGGTATAATGACACAATGAGATGACAAATTTGGACAACAGGGCTAATGACGCAGTAAGACGACACATCAGGATGAGTGGTATAATGACGTAATAAGACAACACAGCAGGACACCAGGTATAATGACACAGTAGGAAGACACATCAGGATGACATGGCTAATGACACAGTAAGACGACACAACGAGATGACAGGTATAATGACACAGTAGGACGACACATCATGACAACAGGTATGATGACGCAGTAAGATGACAGCCAGGACAACAGGTATAATGACGCAGTAGGATGACACGTCGGGACAACAGGTATAATGACGCAGAAAAATGACACATCAGGATGACCGGTATAATGACACAGTAGGACGACACATCAGGATGACCGGTATAATGGCGCAGTAAGACAACACATCAGGACAACAGGTATAATGACACAATGAGATGACAAATCAGGACAACAGGTATAATGACGCAGTATGATGACACATCAGGACAACAGATATAATGACACAGTAGAATGACACATCAGGACAACAGGTATAATGACACAATGAGATGACAAATTTGGTCAACAGGGCTAATGACGCAGTAAGACGACACATCAGGATGAGTGGTATAATGACGTAATAAGACAACACAGCAGGACACCAGGTATAATGACACAGTAGGAAGACACATCAGGATGACATGGTTAATGACACAGTAAGACGACACAACGAGATGACAGGTATAATGACACAGTAGGACGACACATCATGACAACAGGTATAATGACGCAGTAAGATGACAGTCAGGACAACAGGTCTGATGACGCAGTAGGATGACACATCAGGACAACAGGTATAATGATGCAGTAACTTGACACATCAGGACAACAGGTACAATGACTCAGTAGAATGACACATCAGGACGACACATCAGGACAACAGGTAAAATGACGCAGTAACATCACACTTCAGGATGACAGGTATAATGACGCAGGAAGACAAAACATCAGGACAACAGGTATAATGACACAATGAGATGACAAATCAGGACAACAGGTATAATGACGCAGAAAGATGACACATCGGGACAACAGGTATAATGACGCAGAAAGATGACAGCCAGGACAACAGGTATAATGACAAAGTAAGATGACAACCAGGACGACAGGTTTAGTGACGCAGTAAGATGACAGCCAGTACGACAGGTATAATGACGCAGTAGTATGACACATCGGGACAACAGGTATGATGACACAGTAGGATGACAGATCAGGACAACAGGTATAATGACGCAGCAAGTTGACACATCAGAACAAAAGGTATAATGACGCAGTAAGATGACAGCCAGGACGACAGGTATAATGACACAGTAGGATGACACATCAGGACAACAGGTATAATGATGCAGTAAGATGATCGCCAGGACACCAGATATAATGACAAGTAGGATGACATATCGAGACAACAGGTATAATGACGCAGTATGATGACAGCCAGGACAACAGGTATAATGACGCAGTAGGATGACACATCGAGACAACAGGTATAATGACGCAGTATGATGACAGCCAGGACAACAGGTATAATGACGCAGTAGGATGACACATCAGGACGACAGGTATAATGAGGCAGTAGGATGACACATCAGGACAACAGGTATAATGACGCAGTAAGATGACAGCCAGGACAACAGGTATAATGACGCAGTAGGATGACACATCGGGACAACAGGTATAATGACGCAGTATGATGACAGCCAGGACAACAGGTATAATGACGCAGTAGGATGACAGGCAGGACAACAGGGATAATGACGCAGTAAGATGACAGCCAGGACGACAGGTATAATGACGCAGTGAGATGACAACCAGGACGACAGGTTTAATGACGCAGTAGGATGACACATCGGGACAACAGGTATAATGACGCAGTATGATGACAGCCAGGACAACAGGTTTAATGACGCAGTAGGATGACAGATCAGGACAACAGGTATAATGACGCAATATGATGACAGCCAGGACAACAGGTATAATGACGCAGTAGGATGACAGATCAGGACAACAGGTATAATGACGCAGTAAGTTGACATATCAGGACAACATGTATAATGACGCAGTAAGATGACAGCCAGGACGACAGGTATAATGACGCAGTAGGATGACACATCGGGACAACAGGTATAATGACGCAGTATGATGACAGCCAGGACAACAGGTATAATGACGCAGTAGGATGACAGCCAGGACAACAGGTATAATGACGCAGTAAGATGACAGCCAGGACGACAGATATAATGACAAGTAGGATGACACATCGAGACAACAGGTACAATGACGCAGTATGATGACAGCCAGGACAACAGGTATAATGACGCAGTAGGATGACACATCAGGACAACAGGTATAATGACACAATGAGATGACAAATTTGGACAACAGGGCTAATGACGCAGTAAGACGACACATCAGGATGAGTGGTATAATGACGTAATAAGACAACACAGCAGGACACCAGGTATAATGACACAGTAGGAAGACAGCCAGGACAACAGATATAATGACAAGTAGGATGACACATCGAGACAACAGGTACAATGACGCAGTATGATGACAGCCAGGACAACAGGTATAATGACGCAGTAGGATGACACATCAGGACAACAGGTATAATGACACAATGAGATGACAAATTTGGACAACAGGGCTAATGACGCAGTAAGACGACACATCAGGATGAGTGGTATAATGACGTAATAAGACAACACAGCAGGACACCAGGTATAATGACACAGTAGGAAGACACATCAGGATGACATGGCTAATGACACAGTAAGACGACACAACGAGATGACAGGTATAATGACACAGTAGGACGACACATCATGACAACAGGTATGATGACGCAGTAAGATGACAGCCAGGACAACAGGTATAATGACGCAGTAGGATGACACGTCGGGACAACAGGTATAATGACGCAGAAAAATGACACATCAGGATGACCGGTATAATGACACAGTAGGACGACACATCAGGATGACCGGTATAATGGCGCAGTAAGACAACACATCAGGACAACAGGTATAATGACACAATGAGATGACAAATCAGGACAACAGGTATAATGACGCAGTATGATGACACATCAGGACAACAGATATAATGACACAGTAGAATGACACATCAGGACAACAGGTATAATGACACAATGAGATGACAAATTTGGTCAACAGGGCTAATGACGCAGTAAGACGACACATCAGGATGAGTGGTATAATGACGTAATAAGACAACACAGCAGGACACCAGGTATAATGACACAGTAGGAAGACACATCAGGATGACATGGTTAATGACACAGTAAGACGACACAACGAGATGACAGGTATAATGACACAGTAGGACGACACATCATGACAACAGGTATAATGACGCAGTAAGATGACAGTCAGGACAACAGGTCTGATGACGCAGTAGGATGACACATCAGGACAACAGGTATAATGATGCAGTAACTTGACACATCAGGACAACAGGTACAATGACTCAGTAGAATGACACATCAGGACGACACATCAGGACAACAGGTAAAATGACGCAGTAACATCACACTTCAGGATGACAGGTATAATGACGCAGGAAGACAAAACATCAGGACAACAGGTATAATGACACAATGAGATGACAAATCAGGACAACAGGTATAATGACGCAGAAAGATGACACATCGGGACAACAGGTATAATGACGCAGAAAGATGACAGCCAGGACAACAGGTATAATGACAAAGTAAGATGACAACCAGGACGACAGGTTTAGTGACGCAGTAAGATGACAGCCAGTACGACAGGTATAATGACGCAGTAGTATGACACATCGGGACAACAGGTATGATGACACAGTAGGATGACAGATCAGGACAACAGGTATAATGACGCAGCAAGTTGACACATCAGAACAAAAGGTATAATGACGCAGTAAGATGACAGCCAGGACGACAGGTATAATGACACACTAGGATGACACATCAGGACAACAGGTATAATGACGCAGTAAGATGATCGCCAGGACACCAGATATAATGACAAGTAGGATGACATATCGAGACAACAGGTATAATGACGCAGTATGATGACAGCCAGGACAACAGGTATAATGACGCAGTAGGATGACACATCGAGACAACAGGTATAATGACGCAGTATGATGACAGCCAGGACAACAGGTATAATGACGCAGTAGGATGACACATCAGGACGACAGGTATAATGAGGCAGTAGGATGACACATCAGGACAACAGGTATAATGACGCAGTAAGATGACAGCCAGGACAACAGGTATAATGACGCAGTAGGATGACACATCGGGACAACAGGTATAATGACGCAGTAGGATGACAGATCAGGACAACAGGTATAATGACGCAGTAAGTTGACATATCAGGACAACATGTATAATGACGCAGTAAGATGACAGCCAGGACGACAGGTATAATGACGCAGTTGGATGACACATCGGGACAACAGGTATAATGACGCAGTATGATGACAGCCAGGACAACAGGTATAATGACGCAGTAGGATGACAGCCAGGACAACAGGGATAATGACGCAGTAAGATGACAGCCAGGACGACAGGTATAATGACGCAGTGAGATGACAACCAGGACGACAGGTTTAATGACGCAGTAGGATGACACATCGGGACAACAGGTATAATGACGCAGTATGATGACAGCCAGGACAACAGGTATAATGACGCAGTAGGATGACAGATCAGGACAACAGGTATAATGACGCAATATGATGACAGCCAGGACAACAGGTATAATGACGCAGTAGGATGACAGATCAGGACAACAGGTATAATGACGCAGTAAGTTGAGATATCAGGACAACATGTATAATGACGCAGTAAGATGACAGCCAGGACGACAGGTATATTGACGCAGTAGGATGACACATCAGGACGACAGGTATAATGACGCAGTAAGATGACAGCCAGGACAACAGGTATAATGACGCAGTATGATGACAGCCAGGACAACAGGTATAATGACGCAGTAAGATGACAACCAGGACGACAGGAATAATGACGCAGTAGGATGAAACATCGGGACAACAGGTATAATGACGCAGAAAGATGACAGCCAGGACAACTGATATAATGACAAAGTAAGATGACAACCAGGACGACAGGTTTAGTGACGCAGTAAGATGACAGCCAGGACGACATGTATAATGACACAGTGGGTTGACACATCGGGACAACTGGTATAATGACGCAGTAGGATGACAGCCAGGACAACAGGTATAATGACGCAGTAAGATGACAGCCAGGACAACAGGTATAATGACGCAGTAGGATGACACATCGGGACAACAGGTATAATGACGCAGAAAGATGACAGCCAGGACAACAGGTATAATGACGCAGTAGGATGACACATCAGGATGACAGGTATAATGACACAGTAGGATGACACATCAGGACAACAGGTATAATGACACAGTAGGATGACACTTCAGGATGACCGGTATAATGACGCAGTAAGACAACGCAGAAGGACAACCGGTATAATGACACAGTAGGACGACACATCAGGATGACAGGTATAATGACCAGAAAGATGACACAACAGGACAACAGGGCTAATGACGCAATAAGACGAAACATCAGGATGACAGGTATAATGACACAGTAAGACAACACATCAGGATGACAGATATAATGACGTAATAAGACAACACAGCAGGACAACAGGTATAATGACACAGTAGGATGACACATCAGGATAACAGGTTTAATGACGCAGTAAGACAACACAGCAGGACAACAGGTATAATGACACAATGAGATGACAAGTCAGGACAACAGGTATAATGACCAGTAAGATGACACAACAGGACAACAGGGGTAATGACGCAGTAAGACGACACATCAGGATGACCGGTATAATGACACAGTAGGACGACACATCAGGATGACCGGTATAATGACGCAGTATGATGACAGCCAGGACAACAGGTATAATGACGCAGTAGGATGACAGCCAGGACAACAGGGATAATGACGCAGTAAGATGACAGCCAGGACGACAGGTATAATGACGCAGTGAGATGACAACCAGGACGACAGGTTTAATGACGCAGTAGGATGACACATCGGGACAACAGGTATAATGACGCAGTATGATGACAGCCAGGACAACAGGTATAATGACGCAGTAAGTTGACATATCAGGACAACATGTATAATGACGCAGTAAGATGACAGCCTGGGCGACAGGTATATTGACGCAGTAGGATGACACATCAGGACGACAGGTATAATGACGCAGTAAGATGACAGCCAGGACAACAGGTATAATGACGCAGTATGATGACAGCCAGGACAACAGGTATAATGACGCAGTAAGATGACAACCAGGACGACAGGTATAATGACGCAGTAGGATGAAACATCGGGACAACAGGTATAATGACGCAGAAAGATGACAGCCAGGACAACAGATATAATGACAAAGTAAGATGACAACCAGGACGACAGGTTTAGTGACGCAGTAAGATGACAGCCAGGACGACATGTATAATGACGCAGTGGGTTGACACATCGGGACAACTGGTATAATGACGCAGTAGGATGACACATCAGGACAACAGGTTTAATGACGCAGTAAGATGACAGCCAGGACGACAGGTATAATGACGCAGTAGGATGACACATCAGGACAACAGGTATAATGACGCAGTAAGATGACAGCCAGGACGACAGGTATAATGACGCAGTAGGATGACACATCAGGATGACAGGTATAATGACACAGTAGGATGACACATCAGGACAACAGGTATAATGACACAGTAGGATGACACTTCAGGATGACCGGTATAATGACGCAGTAAGACAACGCAGAAGGACAACCGGTATAATGACACAGTAGGACGACACATCAGGATGACAGGTATAATGACCAGAAAGATGACACAACAGGACAACAGGGCTAATGACGCAATAAGACGAAACATCAGGATGACAGGTATAATGACACAGTAAGACAACACATCAGGATGACAGATATAATGACGTAATAAGACAACACAGCAGGACAACAGGTATAATGACACAGTAGGATGACACATCAGGATAACAGGTTTAATGACGCAGTAAGACAACTCAGCAGGACAACAGGTATAATGACACAATGAGATGACAAGTCAGGACAACAGGTATAATGACCAGTAAGATGACACAACAGGACAACAGGGGTAATGACGCAGTAAGACGACACATCAGGATGACCGGTATAATGACACAGTAGGACGACACATCAGGATGACCGGTATAATGACGTAGTAAGACAACACATCAGGACAACAGGTATAATGACACAATGAGATGACAAATCAGGACAACAGGTATAATGACGCAGTACGATGACACATCAGGACAACAGATATAATGACATAGTAGGATGACAAATCAGGACAGCAGGTATAATGACACAGTAGAATGACACATCAGGACAACAGGTATAATGACACAATGAGATGACAAATTTGGACAACAGGGCTAATGACGCAGTAAGACGACACATCAGGATGAGTGGTATAATGACGTAATAAGACAACACAGCAGGACATCAGGAATAATGACACAGTAGGAAGACACATCAGGATGACATGGCTAATGACACAGTAAGACGACACAACGAGATGACAGGTATAATGACACAGTAGGACGACACATCATGACAACAGGTATAATGACGCAGTAAGATGACAGTCAGGACAACAGGTCTGATGATGCAGTAGGATGACACATCAGGACAACAGGTATAATGATGCAGTAACTTGACACATCAGGACAACAGGTACAATGACGCAGTAAGATGACAGCCAGTACGACAGGTATAATGACGCAGTAGGATGACACATCGAGACAACAGGTATAATGACGCAGTATGATGACAGTCAGGACAACAGGTATGATGACGCAGTAAGATGACAGCCAGGACAACAGGTATAATGACGCAGTAGGATGACACGTCGGGACAACAGGTATAATGACACAGTAAGATGACAGCCAGGACAACAGGGATCATGACGCAGTAGGATGACACATCGGGATAACAGGTATAATGACGCAGTATGATGACAGCCAGGACAACAGGTATAATGACGCAGTAGGATGACACATCGGGACAACAGGTATAATGACGCAGTAAGATGACAACCAGGACAACAGGTATAATGACGCAGTCGGATGACACATCGGGACAACAGGTATAATGACGCAGTAAGATGACAGCCAGGACAACAGATATAATGACAAGTAGGATGACACATCGAGACAACAGGTATAATGACGCAGTAGGATGACACATCGAGATAACAGGTATAATGACGCAGTAAGATGACAGCCAGGACAACAGGTATAATGACGCAGTTAGATGACAGCCAGGACGACAGGTATAATGACGCAGTAGGATGACACATCGAGACAACAGGTATAATGACGCAGTAGGATGACAGCCAGGACAACACGTATAATGACGCAGTAGGATGACACTTCGAGACAACACGTATAATGACGCAGTAGGATGACACATCGAGACAACAGGTATAATGACGCAGTATGATGACAGCCAGGACAACAGGTATAATGACGCAGTATGATGACAGCCAGGACAACAGGTATAATGACGCAGTAGGATTACACATCGGGACAACAGGTATAATGACGCAGTAAGATGACAGCCAGGACAACAGGTATAATGACGCAGTAGGATGACACATCGGGACGACAGGTATAATGACGCAGTAAGATGACAGCCAGGACAACAGGTATAATGACGCAGTAGGATGACACATCGAGACAACAGGTATAATGACGCAGTATGATGACAGCCAGGACAACAGGTATAATGACGCAATGGGATGACACATCGGGACAACAGGTTTAATGACGCAGTAAGATGACAGCCAGGACAACAGGTATAATGACGCAGTAGGATGACAGATCAGGACAACAGGTATAATGACGCAGTCAGATGACAGCCAGGACAACAGGGATAATGACGCAGTAGGATGACACATCGGGATAACAGGTATAATGACGCAGTATGATGACAACCAGGACAACAGGTATAATGACGCAGTCGGATGACACATCGGGACAACAGGTATAATGACGCAGTAGGATGACACATCAGGACAACAGGTATAATTACGCAATGAGTTGACACATCAGGACAAGAGGTATAATGACGCAGTAAGATGACAGCCAGGACAACAGGTATAATGACGCAGTAGGATGACACATCAGGACGACAGGTATAATGACGCAGTAGAATGACACATCAGGACAACAGGTAAAATGACGCAGTAAGATGACAGCCAGGACAACAGGTATGATTACGCAGTAGGATGACACATCAGGACAACAGGTTTAATGACGCAGTAAGATGACAGCCAGGACAACAGGTATAATAACGCAGTAGAATGACACATCGAGACAACAGGTATAATGACGCAGTAAGATGACAACCAGGACAACAGATATAATGACAAGTAGGATGACACATCGAGACAACATGTATAATGACGCAGTAGGATGACAACCAGGACGACAGGTATAATGACGCAGTAAGATGACAGCCATGACAACAGGTATAATGACGAAGTAGGATGACACATCGAGACAACAGGTATAATGATAGAGTATGATGACAGTCAGGACAACAGGTATAATGATAGAGTATGATGACAGTCAGGACAACAGGTATAATGACGCAGTAGGATGACACATCAGGATAACAGGTATAATGACGCAGTATGATGACAGCCAGGACAACAGGTATAATGACGCAGTAGGATGACAGCCAGGACAACACGTATAATGACGCAGTAGGATGACACATCGGGATAACAGGTATAATGACGCAGTAGAATGACACATCGAGACAACAGGTATAATGACGCAGTAAGATGACAACCAGGACAACAGGTATAATGACGCAGTATGATGACAGTCAGGACAACAGGTATAATGACGCAGTAGGATGACACATCAGGATAACAGGTATAATGACGCAGTATGATGACAGCCAGGACAACAGGTATAATGACGCAGTATGATGACAGCCAGGACAACAGGTATAATGACGCAGTAGGATTACACATCGGGACAACAGGTATAATGACGCAGTAAGATGACAGCCAGGACAACAGGTATAATGACGCAGTAGGATGACACATCGGGACGACAGGTATAATGACGCAGTAAGATGACAGCCAGGACAACAGGTATAATGACGCAGTAGGATGACACATCGAGACAACAGGTATAATGACGCAGTATGATGACAGCCAGGACAACAGGTATAATGACGCAATGGGATGACACATCGGGACAACAGGTTTAATGACGCAGTAAGATGACAGCCAGGACAACAGGTATAATGACGCAGTAGGATGACAGATCAGGACAACAGGTATAATGACGCAGTCAGATGACAGCCAGGACAACAGGGATAATGACGCAGTAGGATGACACATCGGGATAACAGGTATAATGACGCAGTATGATGACAACCAGGACAACAGGTATAATGACGCAGTCGGATGACACATCGGGACAACAGGTATAATGACGCAGTAGGATGACACATCAGGACAACAGGTATAATTACGCAATGAGTTGACACATCAGGACAACAGGTATAATGACGCAGTAAGATGACAGCCAGGACAACAGGTATAATGACGCAGTAGGATGACACATCAGGACGACAGGTATAATGACGCAGTAGAATGACACATCAGGACAACAGGTAAAATGACGCAGTAAGATGACAGCCAGGACAACAGGTATAATTACGCAGTAGGATGACACATCAGGACAACAGGTTTAATGACGCAGTAAGATGACAGCCAGGACAACAGGTATAATAACGCAGTAGAATGACACATCGAGACAACAGGTATAATGACGCAGTAAGATGACAACCAGGACAACAGATATAATGACAAGTAGGATGACACATCGAGACAACATGTATAATGACGCAGTAGGATGACAACCAGGACGACAGGTATAATGACGCAGTAAGATGACAGCCATGACAACAGGTATAATGACGAAGTAGGATGACACATCGAGACAACAGGTATAATGATAGAGTATGATGACAGTCAGGACAACAGGTATAATGATAGAGTATGATGACAGTCAGGACAACAGGTATAATGACGCAGTAGGATGACACATCAGGATAACAGGTATAATGACGCAGTATGATGACAGCCAGGACAACAGGTATAATGACGCAGTAGGATGACAGCCAGGACAACACGTATAATGACGCAGTAGGATGACACATCGGGATAACAGGTATAATGACGCAGTAGAATGACACATCGAGACAACAGGTATAATGACGCAGTAAGATGACAACCAGGACAACAGGTATAATGACGCAGTATGATGACAGTCAGGACAACAGGTATAATGACGCAGTAGGATGACACATCAGGATAACAGGTATAATGACGCAGTATGATGACAGCCAGGACAACAGGTATAATGACGCAGTAGGATGACAGCCAGGACAACACGTATAATGACGCAGTAGGATGACAGCCAGGACAACACGTATAATGACGCAGTAAGATGACAGCCAGGACAATAGATATAATGACAAGTAGGATGACACATCGAGACAACAGGTATAATGACGCAGTATGATGACAGCCAGGACAACAGGTATAATGACGCAGTAAGATGACAGCCAGGACAACAGGTATAATGACGCAGTAAGATGACAACCAGGACGACAGGTTTAATGACGCAGTAGGATGACACATCAGGACAACAGGTATAATGATGCAGTAACTTGACACATCAGGACAACAGGTACAATGACGCAGTAGGATGACACATCAAGACAACAGGTAAAATGACGCAGTAGGATGACACATCAGGACAACAGGTATAATGACGCAGTAAGATGACAACCAGGACGACAGGTATAATGACGCAGTAGGATGACACATCAGGACAACAGGTATAATGACGCAGTAAGATGACAGCCAGGACGACAGGTATAATTACGCAGTAGGATGACACATCGAGACAACAGGTATAATGACGCAGTATGATGACAGTCAGGACAACAGGTATGATGACGCAGTAAGATGACAGCCAGGACAACACGTATAATGACGCAGTAGGATGACACATCGGGATAACAGGTATAATGACGCAGTAGGATGACACATCGGGACAACAGGTATAATGACGCAGTATGATGACAGCCAGGACAACAGATATAATGACAAGTAGGATGACACATCGAGACAACAGGTATAATGACGCAGTAGGATGACACATCGAGACAACAGGTATAATGACGCAGTAGGATGACACATCAAGACAACAGGTATAATGACGCAGTATGATGACAGCCAGGACAACAGATATAATGACGCAGTAGGGTGACACATCAGGACAACAAGTATAATGACGCAGGAAGATGACAGCCAGGACAACAGGGATAATGACGCAGTAAGATGACAACCAGGACAACAGGTATAATGACGCAGTAGGATGACACATCAGGACAACAGGTATAATGATACAGTATGATGACACATTAGGACAAACGGTATAATGACACAGTAGGATGACACCTCAGGACAACAGATATAATGACCAAGTAAGACGACACATCAGGATGACAGGTATAATGACGCAGTAAGACAACACAGCAGGACAACAGGTATAATGATACAGTAGGATGACAAATTAGGACAAACGGTATAATGACACAGTAGGATGACACCTCAGGACAACAGGTATAATGACACAGTAGGACGACACATCAGGATGACAGGTATAATGACCAGTAAGATGACACAACAGGACAACAGGGCTAATGACGCAGTAAGACAACGCAGCAGGACAACCGGTATAATGACACAGTAGTACGACACATCAGGATGACAGGTACAATGACCAGTAAGATGACACAACAGGATAACAGGTAGAATGACGCAGTAACACGACACATCAGGATGACACGTTTAATGACGCAGTAAGACAACACAGCAGGACAACAGGTATAATGACACAGTAAGATAACACAGCAGGACAACAGGTATAATGACACAGTAGGATTACAAATAAGGACAACAGGTATAATGACACAATGAGATGACAAATCAGGTCAACAGGTATAATGACACAGTAGAATGACACATCAGGACAACAGGTAAAATGACGCAGTAACACGACACATCAGGATGACAGGTATAATGACGCAGTTAGACAACACAGCAGGACAACAGGTATAATGACACAGTAAGATAACACAGCAGGACAACCGGTATAACGACGCAGTAACACAACAAATCAGGATGACACGTATAATGACGCAGTAAGACGACACAGCAGGACAACAGGTAGAATGACGCAGTAACACAACAAATCAGGATGACACGTATAATGACGCAGTAAGACGACACAGCAGGACAACAGGTATAATGACACAGTAAGATAACACAGCAGGACAACAGGTATAATGACACAGTCGGACGACACATCAGGATGACCGGTATAATGAAACAACAGGACAACAGGGCTAATGACCCAATAAGATGACACATCAGGATGACAGGTATAATGACACAGTGAGATGACACATCAGGACAACAGGTATAATGACGCAGTATGATGACACATCAGGACAACAGGTATAATGACACAGTAGGACGACACATCAGGATGACAGGTATAATGACCAGTAAGATGACACAACAGGACAACAGGGCTAATGACGCAGTAAGACAACGCAGCAGGACAACCGGTATAATGACACAGTAGTACGACACATCAGGATGACAGGTACAATGACCAGTAAGATGACACAACAGGACAACAGGGCTAATGACGCAGTAAGACAATGCAGCAGGACAACCGGTATAAATACGCAGTAAGACAACACCTAAGGACAACAGGGCTAATGACCAAGTAAAACGACACATCAGGATCACAGGTATAATGACGCAGTAAGACAATGCAGCAGGACAACCGGTATAATGACACAGTAGGACGACACATCAGGATGACAGGTATAATGACCAGTAAGATGACACAACAGGACAACAGGTAGAATGACGCAGTAAAACGACACATCAGGATGACACGTATAATGATGCATTAAGACAACACAGCAGGACAACAGGTATAATGACACAGTAGGATGACACTTCAGGACAAAAGGTATTATGATACAGTAGGGTGACACAATAGGACAGCAGGTACAATGACACAGTCGGACGACACATCAGGATGACCGGTATAATGAAACAACAGGACAACAGGGCTAATGACCCAGTAAGATGACACATCAGGATGACAGGTATAATGACACAGTGAGATGACACATCAGGACAACAGGTATAATGACACACTAGGATGACACTTCAGGATGACCGGTATAATGACGCAGTAAGACAACGCAGAAAGACAACCGGTATAATGACACAGTAGGAGAACACATCAGGATGACAGGTATAATGACCAGTAAGATGACACAACAGGACAACAGGGCTAATGACGCAATAAGATGACACATCAGGATGACCGGTATAATGACACAGTAGGACGACACATCAGGATGACCGGTATAATGACGCAGGAAGACAACATGTCAGGACAACAGGTATAATGACACAATGAGATGACAAATCAGGACAACAGTTATAATGACGCAGTATGATGACACATCAGGACAACAGTTATAATGACGCAGGATGATGACACATCAGGACAACAGATATAATGACACAGTAGGATGATAAATCAGGACAACAGGTATAATGACACAGTAGAATGACACATCAGGACAACAGGTAGAATGACACAATGAGATGACAAATCAGGTCAACAGGGCAAATGACCCAGTAAGACAACACATCTGGATGACAGGTATAATGGTACAGTAGGGCGACATATCAGGACAACAGGTATAATGACGCAGTAGGATGACACATCAGGAGAAAAGGTATAATGACACAATAGGATGACACTTCAAGACAAAAGGTATAATCACCGGCATGATGAAACATCAGGACAACAGGTATAATGACACAGTAGGATGACAAATCAGGACAACAGGTATAATGACACAGAAAGACGACACATCAGGACAACCGGTATAATGACACAGTAGGACGACACATCAGGATGACAGGTATAATGACCAGTAAGATGACACAACAGGACAACAGGGTTAATGACACAGTAGGATGACATATCAGGACAAACGGTATAATGACACAGTAGGATGACACCTCAGGACAACAGGTATAATGACGCAGTAAGACAACCCAGCAGGACAAACGGTATAATGACACAGTAGGACGACACATCAGGACGACAGGTATAATGACCAGTAAGATGACACAACAGGACAACAGGGTTAATGACACAGTAGGATGACACATCGAGACAACAGGTATAATGATGCAGTAACTTCACACATCAGGACAACAGGGATAATGACGCAGTAGGATGACACATCGGGACAACAGGTATAATGACGCAGTAGGATGACACATCAGGACAACAGGTATAATGACGCAATGAGTTGACACATCAGGACAACAGGTATAATGACGCAGTAAGATGACAGCCAGGACAACAGGTATAATGACAAGTAGGATGACACATCGGGACAACAGGTTTAATGACGCAGGAACTTCACACATCAGGACAACAGGTATGATGACGCAGTAAGATGACAACCAGGAAAACAGGTATAATGACGCAGTAGGATGACACATCAGGACAACAGGTATAATGACGCAATGAGTTGACACATCAGGACAACAGGTATAATGACGCAGTAAGATGACAGCCAGGACAACAGGTATAATGACAAGTAGGATGACACATCGAGACAACAGGTATAATGACGCAGTATGATGACAGCCAGGACAACAGGTATAATGACGCAGTAGGATGACACATCAGGACAACAGGTATAATGACGCAGTAGGATGACACATCAGGACAACAGGTATAATGACACAGTAAGATGACACATCGAGACAACAGGTATAATGACGCA
This sequence comes from Semicossyphus pulcher, assembly GCF_022749685.1. Classification (NCBI taxonomy): domain Eukaryota; kingdom Metazoa; phylum Chordata; class Actinopteri; order Labriformes; family Labridae; genus Semicossyphus; species Semicossyphus pulcher. The sequence goes on from NW_027211637.1 coordinate 19,782,521, forward strand.
GTAGGATGACACATCGAGACAACAGGTATAATGACGCAGTATGATGACAGCCAGGACAACAGGTATAATGATGCAGTAAGATGACAACCAGGCCGACAGGTGTAATGACGAAGTAGGATGACACATCGGGACAACAGGTATAATGATGCAGTAGGTTGACACATCAGGACAACAGGTACAATGACGCAGTAATTTGACAAATCAGGACAACAGGTATAATGACGCAGTAAGATGACAACCAGGACGACAGGTATAATGACGAAGTAGGATGACACATCGGGACAACAGGTATAATGATGCAGTAGGTTGACACATCAGGACAACAGGTACAATGACGCAGTAATTTGACAAATCAGGACAACAGGTATAATGACGCAGTAAGATGACAGCCAGGACGACAGGTATAATGACACAGTAGGATGACACATCAGGACGACAGGTATAATGACGCAGTAGGATGACACATCAGGACAACAGGTAAAATGACGCAGTAAGATGACAGCCAGGACAACAGGTATAATGATGCAGTAGGATGACACATCGGGACAACAGGTTTAATGACGCAGTAAGATGACAGCCAGGACAACAGGGATAATGACGCAGTAAGATGACAACCAGGACAACAGGTATAATGACGCAGTAGGATGACACATCGGGACGACAGGTATAATGACGCAGTAGAATGACACATCAAGACAACAGGTAAAATGACGCAGTAAGATGACAGCCAGGACAACAGGTATAATGACGCAGTAGGATGACACATCGGGACAACAGGTATAATGACGCAGTATGATGACAGTCAGGACAACAGGTATGATGACGCAGTAGGATGACACATCGAGACAACAGGTATAATGACGCAGTATGATGACTGCCAGGACAACAGGTATAATGACGCAGTAGGATGACAACCAGGACGACAGGTATAATGACGCAGTAAGATGACAGCCAGGACAACAGGTATAATGACGCAGTAGGATGACACATCGGGACAACAGGTATAATGACGCAGTATGATGACAGCCAGGACAATAGATATAATGACAAGTAGGATGACACATCGAGACAACAGGTATAATGACGCAGTATGATGACAGCCAGGACAACAGGTATAATGACGCAGTAGGATGACACATCGAGACAACAGGTGTAATGACGCAGTGTGATGACCGCCAGGACGACAGGTATAATGACGCAGTAAGATGACAACCAGGACGACAGGTTTAATGACGCAGTAGGATGACACATCAGGACAACAGGTATAATGATGCAGTAACTTGACACATCAGGACAACAGGTATAATGACGCAGTAGGATGACACATCGAGACAACAGGTATAATGACGCAGTGTGATGACCGCCAGGACGACAGGTATAATGACGCAGTAAGATGACAACCAGGACGACAGGTTTAATGACGCAGTAGGATGACACATCAGGACAACAGGTATAATGATGCAGTAACTTGACACATCAGGACAACAGGTACAATGACGCAGTACGACAACGCAGTAGGACAACCGCTATAATGACACAGTTGGACGACACATCTGGATGACAGGTATAATGACGCAGTAAGACAACGCAGCAGGACAACAGGGCTATTGAACCAGTAAGACGACACGTCAGGATGAACGGTATAATGACACAGTGAGACAACACAGCAGGACCACAGGTATAATGACCAGTAAGATGACACAACAGGACAACAGGGCTAATGAACCAGTAAGACGACACATCAGGATGACCGGTATAATGACACAGTAGGACGACACATCAGGATGACGGGTATAATGACGCAGTAAGACAACACAGAAGGACAACAGATATAATGACAGAGTCTGATGACAAATCAGGACAACAGGTATAATGACACAGTAAGACAACACATCAGGACAACAGGTATAATGACACAGTAGGATGACACATCAAGATAACAGGTATGATGACACAGTAGAATGACACATCAGGACAAAAGGAAGAATGACACAATGAGATGACAGCCATTAAGACAGGTATAATGACGCAGTAGGATGACACATCGAGACAACAGGTATAATGACGCAGTATGATGACAGTCAGGACAACAGGTATGATGACGCAGTAAGTTGACACATCAGGACAACAGGTATAATGACGCAGTGTGATGACCGCCAGGACGACAGGTATAATGACGCAGTAAGATGACAACCAGGACGACAGGTTTAATGACGCAGTAGCATGACACATCAGGACAACAGGTATAATGACGCAGTAGGATGACACATCAGGACAACAGGTATAATGACGCAGTAAGATGACAACCAGGACGACAGGTATAATGACGCAGTAGGATGACACATCAGGACAACAGGTATAATGACGCAGTAAGATGACAGCCAGGACGACAGGTATAATGACGCAGTAGGATGACACATCGAGACAACAGGTATAATGACGCAGTAGGATGACACATCGAGACAACAGGTATAATGACGCAGTAAGATGACAGCTAGGACGACAGGTATAATGACGCAGTAGGATGACACATCAGGACAACAGGTATAATGACGCAGTAAGATGACAGCCAGGACAACACGTATAATGACGCAGTAAGACAACACAGCAGGACAACAGGTATAATGACACAGTAACATAACACTGCAAGACAACAGGGATAATGACACAGTAGGATGACAGCCATTAAGACAGGTATAATGACGCAGTAGGATGACACATCGAGACAACAGGTATAATGACGCAGTAGAATGACACATCGAGACAACAGGTATAATGACGCAGTATGATGACAGTCAGGACAACAGGTATAATGACGCAGTAGGATGACACATCAGGACAACAGGTATAATGACGCAGTAGGATGACACATCAGGACAACAGGTATAATGACGCAGTAAGATGACACATCGAGACAACAGGTATAATGACGCAGTAGGATGACACATCGAGACAACAGGTATAATGACACAGTATGATGACAGCCAGGACAACAGGTATAATGACGCAGTAAGATGACAGCCATTAAGACAGGTATAATGACGCAGTAGGATGACACATCGAGACAACAGGTATAATGACGCAGTATGATGACAGTCAGGACAACAGGTATGATGACGCAGTAAGTTGACACATCAGGACAACAGGTATAATGACGCAGTGTGATGACCGCCAGGACGACAGGTATAATGACGCAGTAAGATGACAACCAGGACGACAGGTATAATGACGCAGTAAGATGACAGCCAGGATGACAGTTATAATGACGCAGAAGGATGACACATCGAGACAACAGGCATAATGACGCAGTAGGATGACAGCCAGGATGACAGGTTTAATGACGCAGTAGGATGACACATCAGGACAACAGGTATAATGATGCAGTAACTTGACACATCAGGACAACAGGTATAATGACGCAGTAAGATGACAGCCAGGACAACAGATATAATGACAAGTAGGATGACACATCGAGACAACAGGTACAATGACGCAGTATGATGACAGCCAGGACAACAGGTATAATGACGCAGTAGGATGACACATCGAGACAACAGGTATAATGACGCAGTAGGATGACACATCAGGACGACAGGTATAATGACGCAGTAAGATGACAGCCAGGACGACAGGTATGATGACGCAGTAGGATGACACATCGAGACAAGAGGTATAATGACGCAGTAGGATGACACATCGAGACAACAGGTATAATGACGCAGTATGATGACACATCAGGACAACAGGTATAATGACGCAGTAGGATGACAGATCAGGACAACAGGTATAATGACGCAGTAAGTTGACATATCAGGACAACAGGTATAATGACGCAGTAAGATGACAAACGGGACAACAGGGATAATGACGCAGTAAGATGACAACCAGGACGACAGGTATAATGACGCAGTAGGATGACACATCGGGACAACAGGTATAATGACGCAGAAAGATGACAGCCAGGACAACAGGTATAATGACGCAGTAGGATGACACATCAGGACAACAGGTATAATGACGCAGTAAGATGACAGCCAGGACGACAGGTATAATGACGCAATAAGATGACAACCAGGACGACAGGGATAATGACGCAGTAAGACAATGCAGCAGGACAACCGGTATAAATACGCAGTAAGACAACACCTAAGGACAACAGGGCTAATGACCAAGTAAAACGACACATCGAGACAACAGGTACAATGACGCAGTATGATGACAGCCAGGACAACAGGTATAATGACGCAGTAGGATGACACATCAGGACAACAGGTATAATGACACAATGAGATGACAAATTTGGACAACAGGGCTAATGACGCAGTAAGACGACACATCAGGATGAGTGGTATAATGACGTAATAAGACAACACAGCAGGACACCAGGTATAATGACACAGTAGGAAGACACATCAGGATGACATGGCTAATGACACAGTAAGACGACACAACGAGATGACAGGTATAATGACACAGTAGGACGACACATCATGACAACAGGTATGATGACGCAGTAAGATGACAGCCAGGACAACAGGTATAATGACGCAGTAGGATGACACGTCGGGACAACAGGTATAATGACGCAGAAAAATGACACATCAGGATGACCGGTATAATGACACAGTAGGACGACACATCAGGATGACCGGTATAATGGCGCAGTAAGACAACACATCAGGACAACAGGTATAATGACACAATGAGATGACAAATCAGGACAACAGGTATAATGACGCAGTATGATGACACATCAGGACAACAGATATAATGACACAGTAGAATGACACATCAGGACAACAGGTATAATGACACAATGAGATGACAAATTTGGTCAACAGGGCTAATGACGCAGTAAGACGACACATCAGGATGAGTGGTATAATGACGTAATAAGACAACACAGCAGGACACCAGGTATAATGACACAGTAGGAAGACACATCAGGATGACATGGTTAATGACACAGTAAGACGACACAACGAGATGACAGGTATAATGACACAGTAGGACGACACATCATGACAACAGGTATAATGACGCAGTAAGATGACAGTCAGGACAACAGGTCTGATGACGCAGTAGGATGACACATCAGGACAACAGGTATAATGATGCAGTAACTTGACACATCAGGACAACAGGTACAATGACTCAGTAGAATGACACATCAGGACGACACATCAGGACAACAGGTAAAATGACGCAGTAACATCACACTTCAGGATGACAGGTATAATGACGCAGGAAGACAAAACATCAGGACAACAGGTATAATGACACAATGAGATGACAAATCAGGACAACAGGTATAATGACGCAGAAAGATGACAGCCAGGACAACAGGTATAATGACAAAGTAAGATGACAACCAGGACGACAGGTTTAGTGACGCAGTAAGATGACAGCCAGTACGACAGGTATAATGACGAAGTAGTATGACACATCGGGACAACAGGTATGATGACACAGTAGGATGACAGATCAGGACAACAGGTATAATGACGCAGCAAGTTGACACATCAGAACAAAAGGTATAATGACGCAGTAAGATGACAGCCAGGACGACAGGTATAATGACACACTAGGATGACACATCAGGACAACAGGTATAATGACGCAGTAAGATGATCGCCAGGACACCAGATATAATGACAAGTAGGATGACATATCGAGACAACAGGTATAATGACGCAGTATGATGACAGCCAGGACAAAAGGTATAATGACGCAGTAGGATGACACATCGAGACAACAGGTATAATGACGCAGTATGATGACAGCCAGGACAACAGGTATAATGACGCAGTAGGATGACACATCAGGACGACAGGTATAATGAGGCAGTAGGATGACACATCAGGACAACAGGTATAATGACGCAGTAAGATGACAGCCAGGACAACAGGTATAATGACGCAGTAGGATGACACATCGGGACAACAGGTATAATGACGCAGTATGATGACAGCCAGGACAACAGGTATAATGACGCAGTAGGATGACAGGCAGGACAACAGGGATAATGACGCAGTAAGATGACAGCCAGGACGACAGGTATAATGACGCAGTGAGATGACAACCAGGACGACAGGTTTAATGACGCAGTAGGATGACACATCGGGACAACAGGTATAATGACGCAGTATGATGACAGCCAGGACAACAGGTTTAATGACGCAGTAGGATGACAGATCAGGACAACAGGTATAATGACGCAATATGATGACAGCCAGGACAACAGGTATAATGACGCAGTAGGATGACAGATCAGGACAACAGGTATAATGACGCAGTAAGTTGACATATCAGGACAACATGTATAATGACGCAGTAAGATGACAGCCAGGACGACAGGTATAATGAGGCAGTAGGATGACACATCGGGACAACAGGTATAATGACGCAGTATGATGACAGCCAGGACAACAGGTATAATGACGCAGTAGGATGACAGCCAGGACAACAGGGATAATGACGCAGTAAGATGACAGCCAGGACGACAGGTATAATGACGCAGTGAGATGACAACCAGGACGACAGGTTTAATGACGCAGTAGGATGACACATCGGGACAACAGGTATAATGACGCAGTATGATGACAGCCAGGACAACAGGTATAATGACGCAGTAGGATGACAGATCAGGACAACAGGTATAATGACGCAATATGATGACAGCCAGGACAACAGGTATAATGACGCAGTAGGATGACAGATCAGGACAACAGGTATAATGACGCAGTAAGTTGAGATATCAGGACAACATGTATAATGACGCAGTAAGATGACAGCCAGGACGACAGGTATATTGACGCAGTAGGATGACACATCAGGACGACAGGTATAATGACGCAGTAAGATGACAGCCAGGACAACAGGTATAATGACGCAGTATGATGACAGCCAGGACAACAGGTATAATGACGCAGTAAGATGACAACCAGGACGACAGGAATAATGACGCAGTAGGATGAAACATCGGGACAACAGGTATAATGACGCAGAAAGATGACAGCCAGGACAACTGATATAATGACAAAGTAAGATGACAACCAGGACGACAGGTTTAGTGACGCAGTAAGATGACAGCCAGGACGACATGTATAATGACACAGTGGGTTGACACATCGGGACAACTGGTATAATGACGCAGTAGGATGACACATCGGGACAACAGGTATAATGACGCAGTAAGATGACAGCCAGGACAACAGGTATAATGACGCAGTAGGATGACACATCGGGACAACAGGTATAATGACGCAGAAAGATGACAGCCAGGACAACAGGTATAATGACGCAGTAGGATGACACATCAGGATGACAGGTATAATGACACAGTAGGATGACACATCAGGACAACAGGTATAATGACACAGTGGGATGACACTTCAGGATGACCGGTATAATGACGCAGTAAGACAACGCAGAAGGACAACCGGTATAATGACACAGTAGGACGACACATCAGGATGACAGGTATAATGACCAGAAAGATGACACAACAGGACAACAGGGCTAATGACGCAATAAGACGAAACATCAGGATGACAGGTATAATGACACAGTAAGACAACACATCAGGATGACAGATATAATGACGTAATAAGACAACACAGCAGGACAACAGGTATAATGACACAGTAGGATGACACATCAGGATAACAGGTTTAATGACGCAGTAAGACAACACAGCAGGACAACAGGTATAATGACACAATGAGATGACAAGTCAGGACAACAGGTATAATGACCAGTAAGATGACACAACAGGACAACAGGGGTAATGACGCAGTAAGACGACACATCAGGATGACCGGTATAATGACACAGTAGGACGACACATCAGGATGACCGGTATAATGACGCAGTATGATGACAGCCAGGACAACAGGTATAATGACGCAGTAGGATGACAGCCAGGACAACAGGGATAATGACGCAGTAAGATGACAGCCAGGACGACAGGTATAATGACGCAGTGAGATGACAACCAGGACGACAGGTTTAATGACGCAGTAGGATGACACATCAGGACAACAGGTATAATGATGCAGTAACTTGACACATCAGGACAACAGGTACAATGACGCAGTAGGATGACACATCAAGACAACAGGTAAAATGACGCAGTAGGATGACACATCAGGACAACAGGTATAATGACGCAGTAAGATGACAACCAGGACGACAGGTATAATGACGCAGTAGGATGACACATCAGGACAACAGGTATAATGACGCAGTAAGATGACAGCCAGGACGACAGGTATAATTACGCAGTAGGATGACACATCGAGACAACAGGTATAATGACGCAGTATGATGACAGTCAGGACAACAGGTATGATGACGCAGTAAGATGACAGCCAGGACAACATGTATAATGACGCAGTAGGATGACACATCGGGATAACAGGTATAATGACGCAGTAGGATGACACATCGGGACAACAGGTATAATGACGCAGTAAGATGACAACCAGGACAACAGGTATAATGACGCAGTCGGATGACACATCGAAACAACAGGTATAATGACGCAGTATGATGACAGCCAGGACAACAGATATAATGACAAGTAGGATGACACATCGAGACAACAGGTATAATGACGCAGTAGGATGACACATCGAGACAACAGGTATAATGACGCAGTAGGATGACACATCAAGACAACAGGTATAATGACGCAGTATGATGACAGCCAGGACAACAGATATAATGACGCAGTAGGGTGACACATCAGGACAACAAGTATAATGACGCAGGAAGATGACAGCCAGGACAACAGGGATAATGACGCAGTAAGTTGACAACCAGGACAACAGGTATAATGACGCAGTAGGATGACACATCAGGACAACAGGTATAATGATACAGTATGATGACACATTAGGACAAACGGTATAATGACACAGTAGGATGACACCTCAGGACAACAGATATAATGACCAAGTAAGACGACACATCAGGATGACAGGTATAATGACGCAGTAAGACAACACAGCAGGACAACAGGTATAATGATACAGTAGGATGACAAATTAGGACAAACGGTATAATGACACAGTAGGATGACACCTCAGGACAACAGGTATAATGACACAGTAGGACGACACATCAGGATGACAGGTATAATGACCAGTAAGATGACACAACAGGACAACAGGGCTAATGACGCAGTAAGACAACGCAGCAGGACAACCGGTATAATGACACAGTAGTACGACACATCAGGATGACAGGTACAAAGACCAGTAAGATGACACAACAGGATAACAGGTAGAATGACGCAGTAACACGACACATCAGGATGACACGTTTAATGACGCAGTAAGACAACACAGCAGGACAACAGGTATAATGACACAGTAAGATAACACAGCAGGACAACAGGTATAATGACACAGTAGGATTACAAATAAGGACAACAGGTATAATGACACAATGAGATGACAAATCAGGTCAACAGGTATAATGACACAGTAGAATGACACATCAGGACAACAGGTAAAATGACGCAGTAACACGACACATCAGGATGACAGGTATAATGACGCAGTTAGACAACACAGCAGGACAACAGGTATAATGACACAGTAAGATAACACAGCAGGACAACCGGTATAACGACGCAGTAACACAACAAATCAGGATGACACGTATAATGACGCAGTAAGACGACACAGCAGGACAACAGGTAGAATGACGCAGTAACACAACAAATCAGGATGACACGTATAATGACGCAGTAAGACGACACAGCAGGACAACAGGTATAATGACACAGTAAGATAACACAGCAGGACAACAGGTATAATGACACAGTCGGACGACACATCAGGATGACCGGTATAATGAAACAACAGGACAACAGGGCTAATGACCCAATAAGATGACACATCAGGATGACAGGTATAATGACACAGTGAGATGACACATCAGGACAACAGGTATAATGACGCAGTATGATGACACATCAGGACAACAGGTATAATGACACAGTAGGACGACACATCAGGATGACAGGTATAATGACCAGTAAGATGACACAACAGGACAACAGGGCTAATGACGCAGTAAGACAACGCAGCAGGACAACCGGTATAATGACACAGTAGTACGACACATCAGGATGACAGGTACAATGACCAGTAAGATGACACAACAGGACAACAGGGCTAATGACGCAGTAAGACAATGCAGCAGGACAACCGGTATAAATACGCAGTAAGACAACACCTAAGGACAACAGGGCTAATGACCAAGTAAAACGACACATCAGGATCACAGGTATAATGACGCAGTAAGACAATGCAGCAGGACAACCGGTATAATGACACAGTAGGACGACACATCAGGATGACAGGTATAATGACCAGTAAGATGACACAACAGGACAACAGGTAGAATGACGCAGTAAAACGACACATCAGGATGACACGTATAATGATGCATTAAGACAACACAGCAGGACAACAGGTATAATGACACAGTAGGATGACACTTCAGGACAAAAGGTATTATGATACAGTAGGGTGACACAATAGGACAGCAGGTACAATGACACAGTCGGACGACACATCAGGATGACCGGTATAATGAAACAACAGGACAACAGGGCTAATGACCCAGTAAGATGACACATCAGGATGACAGGTATAATGACACAGTGAGATGACACATCAGGACAACAGGTATAATGACACACTAGGATGACACTTCAGGATGACCGGTATAATGACGCAGTAAGACAACGCAGAAAGACAACCGGTATAATGACACAGTAGGAGGACACATCAGGATGACAGGTATAATGACCAGTAAGATGACACAACAGGACAACAGGGCTAATGACGCAATAAGATGACACATCAGGATGACCGGTATAATGACACAGTAGGACGACACATCAGGATGACCGGTATAATGACGCAGGAAGACAACATGTCAGGACAACAGGTATAATGACACAATGAGATGACAAATCAGGACAACAGTTATAATGACGCAGTATGATGACACATCAGGACAACAGTTATAATGACGCAGGATGATGACACATCAGGACAACAGATATAATGACACAGTAGGATGATAAATCAGGACAACAGGTATAATGACACAGTAGAATGACACATCAGGACAACAGGTAGAATGACACAATGAGATGACAAATCAGGTCAACAGGGCAAATGACCCAGTAAGACAACACATCTGGATGACAGGTATAATGGTACAGTAGGGCGACATATCAGGACAACAGGTATAATGACGCAGTAGGATGACACATCAGGAGAAAAGGTATAATGACACAATAGGATGACACTTCAAGACAAAAGGTATAATCACCGGCATGATGAAACATCAGGACAACAGGTATAATGACACAGTAGGATGACAAATCAGGACAACAGGTATAATGACACAGAAAGACGACACATCAGGACAACCGGTATAATGACACAGTAGGACGACACATCAGGATGACAGGTATAATGACCAGTAAGATGACACAACAGGACAACAGGGTTAATGACACAGTAGGATGACATATCAGGACAAACGGTATAATGACACAGTAGGATGACACCTCAGGACAACAGGTATAATGACGCAGTAAGACAACCCAGCAGGACAAACGGTATAATGACACAGTAGGACGACACATCAGGACGACAGGTATAATGACCAGTAAGATGACACAACAGGACAACAGGGTTAATGACACAGTAGGATGACACATCGAGACAACAGGTATAATGATGCAGTAACTTCACACATCAGGACAACAGGGATAATGACGCAGTAGGATGACACATCGGGACAACAGGTATAATGACGCAGTAGGATGACACATCAGGACAACAGGTATAATGACGCAATGAGTTGACACATCAGGACAACAGGTATAATGACGCAGTAAGATGACAGCCAGGACAACAGGTATAATGACAAGTAGGATGACACATCGGGACAACAGGTTTAATGACGCAGTAACTTCACACATCAGGACAACAGGTATGATGACGCAGTAAGATGACAACCAGGACAACAGGTATAATGACGCAGTAGGATGACACATCAGGACAACAGGTATAATGACGCAATGAGTTGACACATCAGGACAACAGGTATAATGACGCAGTAAGATGACAGCCAGGACAACAGGTATAATGACAAGTAGGATGACACATCGAGACAACAGGTATAATGACGCAGTATGATGACAGCCAGGACAACAGGTATAATGACGCAGTAGGATGACACATCAGGACAACAGGTATAATGACGCAGTAGGATGACACATCAGGACAACAGGTATAATGACACAGTAAGATGACACATCGAGACAACAGGTATAATGACGCAGTAGGATGACACATCGAGACAACAGGTATAATGACGCAGTATGATGACAGCCAGGACAACAGGTATAATGACGCAGTAAGATGACAACCAGGCCGACAGGTGTAATGACGAAGTAGGATGACACATCGGGACAACAGGTATAATGATGCAGTAGGTTGACACATCAGGACAACAGGTACAATGACGCAGTAATTTGACAAATCAGGACAACAGGTATAATGACGCAGTAAGATGACAACCAGGACGACAGGTATAATGACGAAGTAGGATGACACATCGGGACAACAGGTATAATGATGCAGTAGGTTGACACATCAGGACAACAGGTACAATGACGCAGTAATTTGACAAATCAGGACAACAGGTATAATGACGCAGTAAGATGACAGCCAGGACGACAGGTATAATGACACAGTAGGATGACACATCAGGACGACAGGTATAATGACGCAGTAGGATGACACATCAGGACAACAGGTAAAATGACGCAGTAAGATGACAGCCAGGACAACAGGTATAATGATGCAGTAGGATGACACATCGGGACAACAGGTTTAATGACGCAGTAAGATGACAGCCAGGACAACAGGTATAATGACGCAGTATGATGACAGTCAGGACAACAGATATAATGACGCAGTAGGATGACACATCGAGACAACAGGTAAAATGACGCAGTAAGATGACAACCAGGACAACAGGTATAATGAAGCAGTAGGATGACACATCGGGACAACAGGTATAATGACGCAGTGAGATGACAGCCATTAAGACAGGTATAATGACGCAGTAGGATGACACATCGAGACAACAGGTATAATGACGCAGTATGATGACAGTCAGGACAACAGGTATGATGACGCAGTATGTTGACACATCAGGACAACAGGTATAATGACGCAGTATGATGACTGCCAGGACAACAGGTATAATGACGCAGTATGATGACAGTCAGGACAACAGGTATGATGACGCAGTAGGATGACACATCGAGACAACAGGTATAATGACGCAGTATGATGACTGCCAGGACAACAGGTATAATGACGCAGTAGGATGACAACCAGGACGACAGGTATAATGACGCAGTAAGATGACAGCCAGGACAACAGGTATAATGACGCAGTAGGATGACACATCGGGACAACAGGTATAATGACGCAGTATGATGACAGCCAGGACAATAGATATAATGACAAGTAGGATGACACATCGAGACAACAGGTATAATGACGCAGTATGATGACAGCCAGGACAACAGGTATAATGACGCAGTAGGATGACACATCGAGACAACAGGTATAATGACGCAGTGTGATGACCGCCAGGACGACAGGTATAATGACGCAGTAAGATGACAACCAGGACGACAGGTTTAATGACGCAGTAGGATGACACATCAGGACAATAGGTATAATGATGCAGTAACTTGACACATCAGGACAACAGGTACAATGACGCAGTAGGATGACACATCAGGACAACAGGTAAAATGACGCAGTAAGATGACAGCCAGGACAACAGGTATAATGACGCGGTTGGATGACACATCAGGACGACAGGTATAATGACGCAGTAGGATGACACATCAGGACAACAGGTATAATGACGCAGTAAGATGACAACCAGGACGACAGGCATAATGACGCAGTAGGATGACACATCAGGACAACAGGTATAATGACGCAGTAAGATGACAGCCAGGACGACAGGTATAATGACGCAGTAGGATGACACATCGAGACAACAGGTATAATGACGCAGTGTGATGACCGCCAGGACGACAGGTATAATGACGCAGTAAGATGACAACCAGGACGACAGGTTTAATGACGCAGTAGGATGACACATCAGGACAACAGGTATAATGATGCAGTAACTTGACACATCAGGACAACAGGTACAATGACGCAGTACGACAACGCAGTAGGACAACCGCTATAATGACACAGTTGGACGACACATCTGGATGACAGGTATAATGACGCAGTAAGACAACGCAGCAGGACAACAGGGCTAATGAACCAGTAAGACGACACGTCAGGATGAACGGTATAATGACACAGTGAGACAACACAGCAGGACCACAGGTATAATGACCAGTAAGATGACACAACAGGACAACAGGGCTAATGAACCAGTAAGACGACACATCAGGATGACCGGTATAATGACACAGTAGGACGACACATCAGGATGACGGGTATAATGACGCAGTAAGACAACACAGAAGGACAACAGATATAATGACAGAGTCGGATGACAAATCAGGACAACAGGTATAATGACGCAGTAAGATGACAACCAGGACGACAGGTATAATGACGCAGTAGGATGACACATCAGGACAACAGGTATAATGACGCAGTAAGATGACAACCAGGACGACAGGTATAATGACGCAGTAGGATGACACATCAGGACAACAGGTATAATGACGCAGTAAGATGACAGCCAGGACGACAGGTATAATGACGCAGTAGGATGACACATCGAGACAACAGGTATAATGACGCAGTATGATGACACATCGAGACAACAGGTATAATGACGCAGTAAGATGACAGCTAGGACGACAGGTATAATGACGCAGTAGGATGACACATCAGGACAACAGGTATAATGACGCAGTAAGATGACAGCCAGGACAACACGTATAATGACGCAGTAAGACAACACAGCAGGACAACAGGTATAATGACACAGTAACATAACACTGCAAGACAACAGGGATAATGACACAGTAGGATGACAGCCATTAAGACAGGTATAATGACGCAGTAGGATGACACATCGAGACAACAGGTATAATGACGCAGTAGGATGACACATCGAGACAACAGGTATAATGACGCAGTATGATGACAGTCAGGACAACAGGTATAATGACGCAGTAGGATGACACATCAGGACAACAGGTATAATGACGCAGTAGGATGACACATCAGGACAACAGGTATAATGACGCAGTAAGATGACACATCGAGACAACAGGTATAATGACGCAGTAGGATGACACATCGAGACAACAGGTATAATGACACAGTATGATGACAGCCAGGACAACAGGTATAATGACGCAGTAAGATGACAGCCATTAAGACAGGTATAATGACGCAGTAGGATGACACATCGAGACAACAGGTATAATGACGCAGTATGATGACAGTCAGGACAACAGGTATGATGACGCAGTAAGTTGACACATCAGGACAACAGGTATAATGACGCAGTGTGATGACCGCCAGGACGACAGGTATAATGACGCAGTAAGATGACAACCAGGACGACAGGTATAATGACGCAGTAAGATGACAGCCAGGATGACAGTTATAATGACGCAGTAGGATGACACATCAGGACAACAGGTATAATGATGCAGTAACTTGACACATCAGGACAACAGGTATAATGACGCAGTAAGATGACAGCCAGGACAACAGATATAATGACAAGTAGGATGACACATCGAGACAACAGGTACAATGACGCAGTATGATGACAGCCAGGACAACAGGTATAATGACGCAGTAGGATGACACATCGAGACAACAGGTATAATGACGCAGTAGGATGACACATCAGGACGACAGGTATAATGACGCAGTAAGATGACAGCCAGGACGACAGGTATGATGACGCAGTAGGATGACACATCGAGACAAGAGGTATAATGACGCAGTAGGATGACACATCGAGACAACAGGTATAATGACGCAGTATGATGACACATCAGGACAACAGGTATAATGACGCAGTAGGATGACAGATCAGGACAACAGGTATAATGACGCAGTAAGTTGACATATCAGGACAACAGGTATAATGACGCAGTAAGATGACAAACGGGACAACAGGGATAATGACGCAGTAAGATGACAACCAGGACGACAGGTATAATGACGCAGTAGGATGACACATCGGGACAACAGGTATAATGACGCAGAAAGATGACAGCCAGGACAACAGGTATAATGACGCAGTAGGATGACACATCAGGACAACAGGTATAATGACGCAGTAAGATGACAGCCAGGACGACAGGTATAATGACGCAATAAGATGACAACCAGGACGACAGGGATAATGACGCAGTAGGATGACACATCGGGATAACAGGTATAATGACGCAGTATGATGACAGCCAGGACAACAGGTATAATGACACAGTAGGATGACACATCAGGACGACAGGTATAATGACGCAGTAGAATGACACATCAGGACAACAGGTAAAATGACGCAGTAAGGTGACAGCCAGGACAACAGGTATAATGACGCAGTCAGACAACACCTAAGGACAACAGGGCTAATGACCAAGTAAGACGACACATCAGGATGACAGGTATAATGACGCAGTAAGACAACGCAGCAGGACAACCGGTATAATGACACAGTAGGACGACACATCAGGATGACAGGTATAATGACCAGTAAGATGACACAACAGGACAACAGGGGTAATGACGCAGTAAGACGACACATCAGGATGACCGGTATAATGACACAGTAGGACGACACATCAGGATGACCGGTATAATGGCGCAGTAAGACAACACATCAAGACAACAGGTATAATGACACAATGAGATGACAAATCAGGACAACAGGTATAATGACGCAGTATGATGACACATCAGGACAACAGATATAATGACATAGTAGGATGACAAATCAGGACAGCAGGTATAATGACACAGTAGAATGACACATCGAGACAACAGGTATAATGACGCAGTAAGATGACAACCAGGACAACAGGTATAATGACGCAGTAAGATGACAGCCAGGATGACAGTTATAATGACGCAGAAGGATGACACATCGAGACAACAGGCATAATGACGCAGTAGGATGACAGCCAGGATGACAGGTTTAATGACGCAGTAGGATGACACATCAGGACAACAGGTATAATGATGCAGTAACTTGACACATCAGGACAACAGGTATAATGACGCAGTAAGATGACAGCCAGGACAACAGATATAATGACAAGTAGGATGACACATCGAGACAACAGGTACAATGACGCAGTATGATGACAGCCAGGACAACAGGTATAATGACGCAGTAGGATGACACATCGAGACAACAGGTATAATGACGCAGTAGGATGACACATCAGGACGACAGGTATAATGACGCAGTAAGATGACAGCCAGGACGACAGGTATGATGACGCAGTAGGATGACACATCGAGACAAGAGGTATAATGACGCAGTAGGATGACACATCGAGACAACAGGTATAATGACGCAGTATGATGACACATCAGGACAACAGGTATAATGACGCAGTAGGATGACAGATCAGGACAACAGGTATAATGACGCAGTAAGTTGACATATCAGGACAACAGGTATAATGACGCAGTAAGATGACAAACGGGACAACAGGGATAATGACGCAGTAAGATGACAACCAGGACGACAGGTATAATGACGCAGTAGGATGACACATCGGGACAACAGGTATAATGACGCAGAAAGATGACAGCCAGGACAACAGGTATAATGACGCAGTAGGATGACACATCAGGACAACAGGTATAATGACGCAGTAAGATGACAGCCAGGACGACAGGTATAATGACGCAATAAGATGACAACCAGGACGACAGGGATAATGACGCAGTAGGATGACACATCGGGATAACAGGTATAATGACGCAGTATGATGACAGCCAGGACAACAGGTATAATGACACAGTAGGATGACACATCAGGACGACAGGTATAATGACGCAGTAGAATGACACATCAGGACAACAGGTAAAATGACGCAGTAAGGTGACAGCCAGGACAACAGGTATAATGACGCAGTCAGACAACACCTAAGGACAACAGGGCTAATGACCAAGTAAGACGACACATCAGGATGACAGGTATAATGACGCAGTAAGACAACGCAGCAGGACAACCGGTATAATGACACAGTAGGACGACACATCAGGATGACAGGTATAATGACCAGTAAGATGACACAACAGGACAACAGGGGTAATGACGCAGTAAGACGACACATCAGGATGACCGGTATAATGACACAGTAGGACGACACATCAGGATGACCGGTATAATGGCGCAGTAAGACAACACATCAAGACAACAGGTATAATGACACAATGAGATGACAAATCAGGACAACAGGTATAATGACGCAGTATGATGACACATCAGGACAACAGATATAATGACATAGTAGGATGACAAATCAGGACAGCAGGTATAATGACACAGTAGAATGACACATCGAGACAACAGGTATAATGACGCAGTAAGATGACAACCAGGACAACAGGTATAATGACGCAGTAGGATGACACATCGGGACAACAGGTATAATGACGCAGTAAGATGACAGCCAGGACAACAGATATAATGACGCAGTAGGATGACACATCGGGACAACAGGTATAATGACGCAGTAAGATGACAGCCAGGACAACAGATATAATGACAAGTAGGATGACACATCGAGACAACAGGTATAATGACGCAGTAGGATTACACATCGAAACAACAGGTATAATGACGCAGTATGATGACAGCCAGGACAACAGATATAATGACAAGTAGGATGACACATCGAGACAACAGGTATAATGACGCAGTATGATGACAGCCAGGACAACAGATATAATGACGCAGTAGGGTGACACATCAGGACAACAAGTATAATGACGCAGTAAGATGACAGCCAGGACAACAGGGATAATGACGCAGTAAGATGACAACCAGGACAACATGTATAATGACGCAGTAGGATGACACATCAGGACAACAGGTATAATGATACAGTAGGATGACACATCAGGACAACAGGTATAATGACGCAGTGTGATGACCGCCAGGACGACAGGTATAATGACGCAGTAGGATGACACATCGGGACGACAGGTTAAATGACGCAGTAGCATGACACATCAGGACAACAGGTATAATGACGCAGTCGGATGACACATCGGGACAACAGGTATAATGACGCAGTAAGATGACAGCCAGGACAACAGATATAATGACAAGTAGGATGACACATCGAGACAACAGGTATAATGACGCAGTAGGATGACACATCGAGACAACAGGTATAATGACGCAGTAAGATGACAGCCAGGACAACACGTATAATGACGCAGTAGGATGACACATCGGGATAACAGGTATAATGACGCAGTAGAATGACACATCGAGACAACAGGTATAATGACGCAGTAAGATGACAACCAGGACAACAGGTATAATGACGCAGTATGATGACAGTCAGGACAACAGGTATAATGACGCAGTAGGATGACACATCAGGATAACAGGTATAATGACGCAGTATGATGACAGCCAGGACAACACGTATAATGACGCAGTAGGATGACACATCGGGATAACAGGTATAATGACGCAGTAGAATGACACATCGAGACAACAGGTATAATGACGCAGTAAGATGACAACCAGGACAACAGGTATAATGACGCAGTATGATGACAGTCAGGACAACAGGTATAATGACGCAGTAGGATGACACATCAGGATAACAGGTATAATGACGCAGTATGATGACAGCCAGGACAACAGGTATAATGACGCAGTAGGATGACAGCCAGGACAACACGTATAATGACGCAGTAGGATGACAGCCAGGACAACACGTATAATGACGCAGTAGGATGACACGTCGGGACAACAGGTATAATGACGCAGTAAGATGACAACCAGGACAACAGGTATAATGACGCAGTCGGATGACACATCGGGACAACAGGTATAATGACGCAGTATGATGACACATCGAGACAACAGGTATAATGACGCAGTAGGATGACACATCGAGACAACAGGTATAATGACGCAGTATGATGACACATCGAGACAACAGGTATAATGACGCAGTAGGATGACACATCGAGACAACAGGTATAATGACGCAGTATGATGAAGGCCAGGACAACAGATATAATGACGCAGTAGGGTGACACATCAGGACAACAAGTATAATGACGCAGTAAGATGACAGCCAGGACAACAGGGATAATGACGCAGTAAGATGACAACCAGGACAACAGGTATAATGACGCAGTAGGATGACAGTCAGGACAACAGGTATGATGACGCAGTAGGATGACACATCGAGACAACAGGTATAATGACGCAGTATTATGACTGCCAGGACAACAGGTATAATGACGCAGTAGGATGACAACCAGGACGACAGGTATAATGACGCAGTAAGATGACAGCCAGGACAACAGGTACAATGACGCAGTAGGATGACACATTAAGACAACAGGTAAAATGACGCAGTAGGATGACACATCGGGATAACAGGTATAATGACGCAGTATGATGACAGACAGGACAAAAGGTATAATGACGCAGTAGAATGACACATCGAGACAACAGGTATAATGACGCAGTAAGATGACAGCCAGGACAACAGGTATAATGACGCAGTAGGATGACACATCGGGACAACAGGTATAATGACGCAGTAAGATGACACATCAGGATAACAGGTATAATGACGCAGTAGGATGACAGCCAGGACAACAGGTATAATGACGCAGTAGGATGACAGCCAGGACAACACGTATAATGACGCAGTAGGATGACACATCGGGATAACAGGTATAATGACGCAGTAGAATGACACATCGAGACAACAGGTATAATGACGCAGTAAGATGACAACCAGGACAACAGGTATAATGACGCAGTATGATGACAGTCAGGACAACAGGTATAATGACGCAGTAGGATGACACATCAGGATAACAGGTATAATGACGCAGTATGATGACAGCCAGGACAACAGGTATAATGACGCAGTAGGATGACAGCCAGGACAACAGATATAATGACAAGTAGGATGACACATCGAGACAACAGGTATAATGACGCAGTAGGATGACACATCGAAACAACAGGTATAATGACGCAGTATGATGACAGCCAGGACAACAGATATAATGACAAGTAGGATGACACATCGAGACAACAGGTATAATGACGCAGTAGGATGACACATCGAGACAACAGGTATAATGACGCAGTAGGATGACACATCGAGACAACAGGTATAATGACGCAGTATGATGACAGCCAGGACAACAGATATAATGACGCAGTAGGGTGACACATCAGGACAACAAGTATAATGACGCAGTAAGATGACAGCCAGGACAACAGGGATAATGACGCAGTAAGATGACAACCAGGACAACATGTATAATGACGCAGTAGGATGACACATCAGGACAACAGGTATAATGATACAGTAGGATGACACCTCAGGACAACAGATACAATGACCAAGTAAGACGACACATCAGGATGACAGGTATAATGACGCAGTAAGACAACACAGCAGGACAACAGGTATAATGATACATTAGGATGACACATTAGGACAAACGGTATAATGACACAGTAGGATGACACCTCAGGACAACAGATATAATGACGCAGTAAGACAACGCAGCAGGACAAACGGTATAATGACACAGTAGGACGACACATCAGTATGACAGGTATAATGACCAGTAAGATGACACAACAGGATAACAGGTAGA
Organism: Semicossyphus pulcher; assembly: GCF_022749685.1. Lineage (NCBI taxonomy): Eukaryota > Metazoa > Chordata > Actinopteri > Labriformes > Labridae > Semicossyphus > Semicossyphus pulcher. The sequence continues at coordinate 19,804,471 of NW_027211637.1, forward strand.
ATGACGCAGTAGGATTACAAATCAGGACAACAGGTATAATGACACAATGAGATGACAAATCAGGTCAACAGGTATAATGACACAGTAAGATAACACAGCAGGACAACCGGTATAATGACGCAGTAACACAACAAATCAGGATGACACGTATAATGACGCAGTAAGACGACACAGCAGGACAACACAGCAGGACAACAGGTAGAATGACGCAGTAACACAACAAATCAGGATGACACGTATAATGACGCAGTAAGACGACACAGCAGGACAACAAGTATAATGACACAGTAAGATAACACAGCAGGACAACAGGTATAATGACACAGTCGGACGACACATCAGGATGACCGGTATAATGAAACAACAGGACAACAGGGCTAATGACCCAGTAAGATGACACATCAGGATGACAGGTATAATGACACAGTGAGATGACACATCAGGACAACAGGTATAATGACGCAGTAGGATGACACATCAGGACAACAGGTATAATGACACAGTAGGACGACACATCAGGATGACAGGTATAATGACCAGTAAGATGACACAACAGGACAACAGGGCTAATGACGCAGTAAGACAACGCAGCAGGACAACCGGTATAATGACACAGTAGTACGACACATCAGGATGACAGGTACAATGACCAGTAAGATGACACAACAGGACAACAGGGCTAATGACGCAGTAAGACAACGCAGCAGGAAAACCGGTATAAATACGCAGTAAGACAACACATAAGGACAACAGGGCTAATGACCAAGTAAAACGACACATCAGGATCACAGGTATAATGACGCAGTAAGACAATGCAGCAGGACAACCGGTATAATGACACAGTAGGACGACACATCAGGATGACAGGTATAATGACCAGTAAGATGACACAACAGGACAACAGGTAGAATGACGCAGTAAAACGACACATCAGGATGACACGTATAATGATGCATTAAGACAACACAGCAGGACAACAGGTATAATGACACAGTAGGATGACACTTCAGGACAAAAGGTATAATGATACAGTAGGGTGACACAATAGGACAGCAGGTACAATGACACAGTCGGACGACACATCAGGATGACCGGTATAATGAAACAACAGGACAACAGGGCTAATGACCCAGTAAGATGACACATCAGGATGACAGGTATAATGACGCAGTAAGATGACAACCAGGACGACAGGTTTAATGACGCAGTAGGATGACACATCAGGACAACAGGTATAATGATGCAGTAACTTGACACATCAGGACAACAGGTACAATGACGCAGTAGGATGACACATCAAGACAACAGGCAAAATGACGCAGTAAGATGACAACCAGGACGACAGGTATAATGACGCAGTAGGATGACACATCAGGACAACAGGTATAATGACGCAGTAAGATGACAGCCAGGACGACAGGTATAATGACGCAGTAAGATGACAGCCAGGACAACAGGGATAATGACGCAGTAAGATGACAACCAGGACAACAGGTATAATGACGCAGTAGGATGACACATCAGGACAACAGGTATAATGACGCAATGAGTTGACACATCAGGACAACAGGTATAATGCCGCAGTAAGATGACAGCCAGGACAACAGGTATAATGATGCAGTAGGATGACACATCGGGACAACAGGTTTAATGACGCAGTAAGATGACAGCCAGGACAACAGGTATAATGACGCAGTAAGATGACAGCCAGGACAACAGGTATAATGACAAGTAGGATGACACATCGAGACAACAGGTATAATGACGCAGTATGATGACAGCCAGGACAACAGGTATAATGACGCAGTATGATGACAGTCAGGACAACAGGTATAATGACGCAGTAGGATGACACATCAGGACAACAGGTATAATGACGCAGTAGGATGACACATCAGGACAACAGGTATAATGACACAGTAAGATGACACATCGAGACAACAGGTATAATGACGCAGTAGGATGACACATCGAGACAACAGGTATAATGACGCAGTATGATGACAGCCAGGACAACAGGTATAATCACGCAGTAAGATGACAACCAGGACGACAGGTGTAATGACGAAGTAGGATGACACATCGGGACAACAGGTATAATGATGCAGTAGGTTGACACATCAGGACAACAGGTACAATGACGCAGTAAGATGACACATCGAGACAACAGGTATAATGACGCAGTATGATGACTGCCAGGACAACAGGTATAATGACGCAGTAGGATGACAACCAGGACGACAGGTACAATGACCAGTAAGATGACACAACAGGACAACAGGGCTAATGACGCAGTAAGATGACAGCCAGGACAACAGATATAATGACAAGTAGGATGACACATCGAGACAACAGGTATAATGACGCAGTAGGATGACACATCGAAACAACAGGTATAATGACGCAGTATGATGACAGCCAGGACAACAGATATAATGACAAGTAGGATGACACATCGAGACAACAGGTATAATGACGCAGTAGGATGACACATCGAGACAACAGGTATAATGACGCAGTAGGATGACACATCGAGACAACAGGTATAATGACGCAGTATGATGACTGCCAGGACAACAGGTATAATGACGCAGTAGGATGACAACCAGGACGACAGGTATAATGACGCAGTAAGATGACAGCCAGGACAATAGATATAATGACAAGTAGGATGACACATCGAGACAACAGGTATAATGACGCAGTATGATGACAGCCAGGACGACAGGTATAATGACGCAGTAGGATGACACATCAGGACAACAGGTATAATGACGCAGTAAGATGACAGCCAGGACGACAGGTATAATGACGCAGTAAGATGACAGCCAGGACAACAGGGATAATGACGCAGTAAGATGACAACCAGGACAACAGGTATAATGACGCAGTAGGATGACACATCAGGACAACAGGTATAATGACGCAATGAGTTGACACATCAGGACAACAGGTATAATGCCGCAGTAAGATGACAGCCAGGACAACAGGTATAATGATGCAGTAGGATGACACATCGGGACAACAGGTTTAATGACGCAGTAAGATGACAGCCAGGACAACAGGTATAATGACGCAGTAAGATGACAGCCAGGACAACAGGTATAATGACAAGTAGGATGACACATCGAGACAACAGGTATAATGACGCAGTATGATGACAGCCAGGACAACAGGTATAATGACGCAGTATGATGACAGTCAGGACAACAGGTATAATGACGCAGTAGGATGACACATCAGGACAACAGGTATAATGACGCAGTAAGTTGACATATCAGGACAACATGTATAATGACGCAGTAAGATGACAGCCAGGACGACAGGTATAATGACGCAGTAGGATGACACATCGGGACAACAGGTATAATGACGCAGTATGATGACAGCCAGGACAACAGGTATAATGACGCAGTAGGATGACAGCCAGGACAACAGGTATAATGACGCAGTAAGATGACAGCCAGGACGACAGATATAATGACAAGTAGGATGACACATCGAGACAACAGGTACAATGACGCAGTATGATGACAGCCAGGACAACAGGTATAATGACGCAGTAGGATGACACATCAGGACAACAGGTATAATGACACAATGAGATGACAAATTTGGACAACAGGGCTAATGACGCAGTAAGACGACACATCAGGATGAGTGGTATAATGACGTAATAAGACAACACAGCAGGACACCAGGTATAATGACACAGTAGGAAGACAGCCAGGACAACAGATATAATGACAAGTAGGATGACACATCGAGACAACAGGTACAATGACGCAGTAAGATGACAACCAGGACGACAGGTATAATGACGAAGTAGGATGACACATCGGGACAACAGGTATAATGATGCAGTAGGTTGACACATCAGGACAACAGGTACAATGACGCAGTAATTTGACAAATCAGGACAACAGGTATAATGACGCAGTAAGATGACAGCCAGGACGACAGGTATAATGACACAGTAGGATGACACATCAGGACGACAGGTATAATGACGCAGTAGGATGACACATCAGGACAACGGGTAAAATGACGCAGTAAGATGACAGCAAGGACAACAGGTATAATGATGCAGTAGGATGACACATCGGGACAACAGGTTTAATGACGCAGTAAGATGACAGCCAGGACAACAGGTATAATAGACGCAGTATGATGACAGTCAGGACAACAGATATAATGACGCAGTAGGATGACACATCGAGACAACAGGTAAAATGACGCAGTAAGATGACAACCAGGACAACAGGTATAATGAAGCAATAGGATGACACATCGGGACAACAGGTATAATGACGCAGTAAGATGACAACCAGGACAACAGGTATAATGAGAGCAGTCGGATGACACATCGGGACAACAGGTATAATGACGCAGTAAGATGACAGCCAGGACAACAGATATAATGACAAGTAGGATGACACATCGAGACAACAGGTATAATGACGCAGTAGGATGACACATCGAGACAACAGGTATAATGACGCAGTAAGATGACAGCCAGGACAACAGGTATAATGACGCAGTAAGATGACAGCCAGGACAACAGATATAATGACAAGTAGGATGACACATCGAGACAACAGGTATAATGACGCAGTAGGATGACACATCGAGACAACAGGTATAATGACGCAGTATGATGACAGTCAGGACAACAGGTATAATGACGCAGTAGGATGACACATCAGGACAACAGGTATAATGACGCAGTAGGATGACACATCAGGACAACAGGTATAATGACACAGTAAGATGACACATCGAGACAACAGGTATAATGACGCAGTAGGATGACACATCGAGACAACAGGTATAATGACGCAGTATGATGACAGCCAGGACAACAGGTATAATGACGCAGTAAGATGACAACCAGGACGACAGGTGTAATGACGAAGTAGGATGACACATCGGGACAACAGGTATAATGATGCAGTAAGATGACAGCCAGGACGACAGGTATAATGACACAGTAGGATGACACATCAGGACGACAGGTATAATGACGCAGTAGGATGACACATCAGGACAACAGGTAAAATGACGCAGTAAGATGACAGCCAGGACAACAGGTATAATGAAGCAGTAGGATGACACATCGGGACAACAGGTATAATGACGCAGTGAGATGACAGCCATTAAGACAGGTATAATGACGCAGTAGGATGACACATCGAGACAACAGGTATAATGACGCAGTATGATGACAGTCAGGACAACAGGTATGATGACGCAGTATGTTGACACATCAGGACAACAGGTATAATGACGCAGTATGATGACTGCCAGGACAACAGGTATAATGACGCAGTATGATGACAGTCAGGACAACAGGTATGATGACGCAGTAGGATGACACATCGAGACAACAGGTATAATGACGCAGTATGATGACTGCCAGGACAACAGGTATAATGACGCAGTAGGATGACAACCAGGACGACAGGTATAATGACGCAGTAAGATGACAGCCAGGACAACAGGTATAATGACGCAGTAGGATGACACATCGGGACAACAGGTATAATGACGCAGTATGATGACAGCCAGGACAATAGATATAATGACAAGTAGGATGACACATCGAGACAACAGGTATAATGACGCAGTGTGATGACAGCCAGGACAACAGGTATAATGACGCAGTAGGATGACACATCGAGACAACAGGTATAATGACGCAGTGTGATGACCGCCAGGACGACAGGTATAATGACGCAGTAAGATGACAGCCAGGACAACAGGTATAATGACGCAGTAAGATGACAGCCAGGACAACAGATATAACGACAAGTAGGATGACACATCGAGACAACAGGTATAATGACGCAGTATGATGACAGCCAGGACAACAGGTATAATGACGCAGTAGGATGACACATCAGGACAACAGGTATAATGACGCAGTAAGATGACAACCAGGACGACAGGTATAATGATGCAGTAGGTTGACACATCAGGACAACAGGTACAATGACGCAGTAATTTGACAAATCAGGACAACAGGTATAATGACGCAGTAAGATGACAGCCAGGACGACAGGTATAATGACACAGTAGGATGACACATCAGGACGACAGGTATAATGACGCAGTTGGATGACACATCAGGACAACAGGTAAAATGACGCAGTAAGATGACAGCCAGGACAACAGGTATAATGATGCAGTAGGATGACACATCGGGACAACAGGTTTAATGACGCAGTAAGATGACAGCCAGGACAACAGGTATAATGACGCAGTATGATGACACATCGAGACAACAGGTAAAATGACGCAGTAAGATGACAACCAGGACAACAGGTATAATGAAGCAGTAGGATGACACATCGGGACAACAGGTATAATGACGCAGTAAGATGACAGCCAGGACAACAGGTATAATGACGCAGTAAGATGACAGCCATTAAGACAGGTATCATGACGCAGTAGGATGACACATCGAGACAACAGGTATAATGACGCAGTAAGATGACAGCCAGGACAACAGGTATAATGACGCAGTAAGATGACAGCCAGGACAACAGATATAACGACAAGTAGGATGACACATCGAGACAACAGGTATAATGACGCAGTATGATGACAGCCAGGACAACAGGTATAATGACGCAGTAGGATGACACATCAGGACAACAGGTATAATGACGCAGTAAGATGACAGCCAGGACAACAGGTATAATGATGCAGTAGGATGACACATCGGGACAACAGGTTTAATGACGCAGTAAGATGACAGCCAGGACAACAGGTATAATGACGCAGTATGATGACAGTCAGGACAACAGATATAATGACGCAGTAGGATGACACATCGAGACAACAGGTAAAATGACGCAGTAAGATGACAACCAGGACAACAGGTATAATGACACAGTAGGATGACACATCAGGACGACAGGTATAATGACGCAGTTGGATGACACATCAGGACAACAGGTAAAATGACGCAGTAAGATGACAACCAGGACGACAGGTATAATGACACAGTAGGATGACACATCAGGACGACAGGTATAATGACGCAGTTGGATGACACATCAGGACAACAGGTAAAATGACGCAGTAAGATGACAGCCAGGACAACAGGTATAATGATGCAGTAGGATGACACATCGGGACAACAGGTTTAATGACGCAGTAAGATGACAGCCAGGACAACAGGTATAATGACGCAGTATGATGACACATCGAGACAACAGGTAAAATGACGCAGTAAGATGACAACCAGGACAACAGGTATAATGAAGCAGTAGGATGACACATCGGGACAACAGGTATAATGACGCAGTAAGATGACAGTCAGGACAACAGGTATGATGACGCAGTATGTTGACACATCAGGACAACAGGTATAATGACGCAGTAAGATGACAGCCAGGACGACAGGTATAATGACGCAGTAGGATGACACATCGAGACAACAGGTATAATGACGCAGTAGGGTGACACATCAGGACAACAAGTATAATGACGCAGTAAGATGACAGCCAGGACAACAGGGATAATGACGCAGTAAGATGACAACCAGGACAACAGGTATAATGACGCAGTAGGATGACACATCAGGACAACAGGTATAATGACGCAATGAGTTGACACATCAGGACAACAGGTATAATGACGCAGTAAGATGACAGCCAGGACAACAGGTATAATGACAAGTTGGATGACACATCGAGACAACAGGTATAATGACGCAGTATGATGACAGCCAGGACAACAGGTATAATGACGCAGTAAGATGACAACCAGGACGACAGGTGTAATGACGAAGTAGGATGACACATCGGGACAACAGGTATAATGATGCAGTAGGTTGACACATCAGGACAACAGGTACAATGACGCAGTAATTTGACAAATCAGGACAACAGGTATAATGACGCATTAAGATGACAACCAGGACGACAGGTATAATGACGAAGTAGGATGACACATCGGGACAACAGGTATAATGATGCAGTAGGTTGACACATCAGGACAACAGGTACAATGACGCAGTAATTTGACAAATCAGGACAACAGGTATAATGACGCAGTAAGATGACAGCCAGGACGACAGGTATAATGACACAGTAGGATGACACATCAGGACGACAGGTATAATGACGCAGTAGGATGACACATCAGGACAACAGGTAAAATGACGCAGTAAGATGACAGCCAGGACAACAGGTATAATGATGCAGTAGGATGACACATCGGGACAACAGGTTTAATGACGCAGTAAGATGACAGCCAGGACAACAGGTATAATGACGCAGTATGATGACAGTCAGGACAACAGGTATGATGACGCAGTATGTTGACACATCAGGACAACAGGTATAATGACGCAGTATGATGACTGCCAGGACAACAGATATAATGACGCAGTAGGATGACACATCGAGACAACAGGTAAAATGACGCAGTAAGATGACAACCAGGACAACAGGTATAATGACGCAGTATGATGACAGTCAGGACAACAGATATAATGACGCAGTAGGATGACACATCGAGACAACAGGTAAAATGACGCAGTAAGATGACAACCAGGACAACAGGTATAATGAATCAGTAGGATGACACATCGGGACAACAGGTATAATGACGCAGTAAGATGACAGCCAGGACAACAGGTATAATGACGCAGTAAGATGACAGCCATTAAGACAGGTATCATGACGCAGTAGGATGACACATCGAGACAACAGGTATAATGACGCAGTAAGATGACAGCCAGGACAACAGGTATAATGACGCAGTAAGATGACAGCCAGGACAACAGATATAACGACAAGTAGGATGACACATCGAGACAACAGGTATAATGACGCAGTATGATGACAGCCAGGACAACAGGTATAATGACGCAGTAGGATGACACATCAGGACAACAGGTATAATGACGCAGTAAGATGACAACCAGGACGACAGGTATAATGATGCAGTAGGTTGACACATCAGGACAACAGGTACAATGACGCAGTAATTTGACAAATCAGGACAACAGGTATAATGACGCAGTAAGATGACAGCCAGGACGACAGGTATAATGACACAGTAGGATGACACATCAGGACGACAGGTATAATGACGCAGTTGGATGACACATCAGGACAACAGGTAAAATGACGCAGTAAGATGACAGCCAGGACAACAGGTATAATGATGCAGTAGGATGACACATCGGGACAACAGGTTTAATGACGCAGTAAGATGACAGCCAGGACAACAGGTATAATGACGCAGTATGATGACACATCGAGACAACAGGTAAAATGACGCAGTAAGATGACAACCAGGACAACAGGTATAATGAAGCAGTAGGATGACACATCGGGACAACAGGTATAATGACGCAGTAAGATGACAGCCAGGACAACAGGTATAATGACGCAGTAAGATGACAGCCATTAAGACAGGTATCATGACGCAGTAGGATGACACATCGAGACAACAGGTATAATGACGCAGTAAGATGACAGCCAGGACAACAGGTATAATGACGCAGTAAGATGACAGCCAGGACAACAGATATAACGACAAGTAGGATGACACATCGAGACAACAGGTATAATGACGCAGTATGATGACAGCCAGGACAACAGGTATAATGACGCAGTAGGATGACACATCAGGACAACAGGTATAATGACGCAGTAAGATGACAACCAGGACGACAGGTATAATGATGCAGTAGGTTGACACATCAGGACAACAGGTACAATGACGCAGTAATTTGACAAATCAGTACAACAGGTATAATGACGCAGTAAGATGACAGCCAGGACGACAGGTATAATGACACAGTAGGATGACACATCAGGACGACAGGTATAATGACGCAGTTGGATGACACATCAGGACAACAGGTAAAATGACGCAGTAAGATGACAGCCAGGACAACAGGTATAATGATGCAGTAGGATGACACATCGGGACAACAGGTTTAATGACGCAGTAAGATGACAGCCAGGACAACAGGTATAATGACGCAGTATGATGACACATCGAGACAACAGGTAAAATGACGCAGTAAGATGACAACCAGGACAACAGGTATAATGAAGCAGTAGGATGACACATCGGGACAACAGGTATAATGACGCAGTAAGATGACAGTCAGGACAACAGGTATGATGACGCAGTATGTTGACACATCAGGACAACAGGTATAATGACGCAGTAAGATGACAGCCAGGACGACAGGTATAATGACGCAGTAGGATGACACATCGAGACAACAGGTATAATGACGCAGTAGGGTGACACATCAGGACAACAAGTATAATGACGCAGTAAGATGACAGCCAGGACAACAGGGATAATGACGCAGTAAGATGACAACCAGGACAACAGGTATAATGACGCAGTAGGATGACACATCAGGACAACAGGTATAATGACGCAATGAGTTGACACATCAGGACAACAGGTATAATGACGCAGTAAGATGACAGCCAGGACAACAGGTATAATGACAAGTTGGATGACACATCGAGACAACAGGTATAATGACGCAGTATGATGACAGCCAGGACAACAGGTATAATGACGCAGTAAGATGACAACCAGGACGACAGGTGTAATGACGAAGTAGGATGACACATCGGGACAACAGGTATAATGATGCAGTAGGTTGACACATCAGGACAACAGGTACAATGACGCAGTAATTTGACAAATCAGGACAACAGGTATAATGACGCATTAAGATGACAACCAGGACGACAGGTATAATGACGAAGTAGGATGACACATCGGGACAACAGGTATAATGATGCAGTAGGTTGACACATCAGGACAACAGGTACAATGACGCAGTAATTTGACAAATCAGGACAACAGGTATAATGACGCAGTAAGATGACAGCCAGGACGACAGGTATAATGACACAGTAGGATGACACATCAGGACGACAGGTATAATGACGCAGTAGGATGACACATCAGGACAACAGGTAAAATGACGCAGTAAGATGACAGCCAGGACAACAGGTATAATGATGCAGTAGGATGACACATCGGGACAACAGGTTTAATGACGCAGTAAGATGACAGCCAGGACAACAGGTATAATGACGCAGTATGATGACAGTCAGGACAACAGGTATGATGACGCAGTATGTTGACACATCAGGACAACAGGTATAATGACGCAGTATGATGACTGCCAGGACAACAGATATAATGACGCAGTAGGATGACACATCGAGACAACAGGTAAAATGACGCAGTAAGATGACAACCAGGACAACAGGTATAATGAAGCAGTAGGATGACACATCGGGACAACAGGTATAATGACGCAGTAAGATGACAGCCAGGACAACAGGTATAATGACGCAGTAGGATGACACATCAGGACAACAGGTATAATGACGCAGTAGGATGACACATCAGGACAACAGGTATAATGACACAGTAAGATGACACATCGAGACAACAGGTATGATGACGCAGTAGGATGACACATCGAGACAACAGGTATAATGACGCAGTATGATGACAGCCAGGACAACAGGTATAATGACGCAGTAAGATGACAACCAGGACGACAGGTGTAATGACGAAGTAGGATGACACATCGGGACAACAGGTATAATGACGCAGTAAGATGACAGCCAGGACAACAGGTATAATGACGCAGTAAGATGACAGCCATTAAGACAGGTATAATGACGCAGTAGGATGACACATCGAGACAACAGGTATAATGACGCAGTATGATGACAGTCAGGACAACAGGTATGATGACGCAGTATGTTGACACATCAGGACAACAGGTATAATGACGCAGTATGATGACTGCCAGGACAACAGATATAATGACGCAGTAGGATGACACATCGAGACAACAGGTAAAATGACGCAGTAAGATGACAACCAGGACAACAGGTATAATGAAGCAGTAGGATGACACATCGGGACAACAGGTATAATGACGCAGTAAGATGACAGCCAGGACAACAGGTATAATGACGCAGTAAGATGACAGCCATTAAGACAGGTATAATGACGCAGTAGGATGACACATCGAGACAACAGGTATAATGACGCAGTATGATGACAGTCAGGACAACAGGTATGATGTCGCAGTATGTTGACACATCAGGACAACAGGTATAATGACGCAGTAAGATGACAGCCAGGACGACAGGTATAATGACGCAGTAGGATGACACATCGAGACAACAGGTATAATGACGCAGTAGGATGACACATCGAGACAACAGGTATAATGACGCAGTATGATGACAGCCAGGACAACAGATATAATGACGCAGTAGGGTGACACATCAGGACAACAAGTATAATGACGCAGTAAGATGACAGCCAGGACAACAGGGATAATGACGCAGTAAGATGACAACCAGGACAACAGGTATAATGACGCAGTAGGATGACACATCAGGACAACAGGTATAATGACGCAATGAGTTGACACATCAGGACAACAGGTATAATGACGCAGTAAGATGACAGCCAGGACAACAGGTATAATGACGCAGTAGGATGACACATCGGGACAACAGGTATAATGACGCAGTAAGATGACAGCCAGGACAACAGATATAATGACAAGTAGTATGACACATCGAGACAACAGGTATAATGACGCAGTATGATGACAGCCAGGACAACAGATATAATGACGCAGTAGGATGACACATCAGGACAACAAGTATAATGAAGCAGTAAGATGACAGCCAGGACAACAGGGATAATGACGCAGTAAGATGACAACCAGGACAACAGGTATAATGACGCAGTAGGATGACACATCAGGACAACAGGTATAATGACGCAATGAGTTGACACATCAGGACAACAGGTATAATGACGCAGTAAGATGACAGCCAGGACAACAGGTATAATGACGCAGTAGGATGACACATCGGGACAACAGGTATAATGACGCAGTAAGATGACAGCCAGGACAACAGATATAATGACAAGTAGTATGACACATCGAGACAACAGGTATAATGACGCAGTATGATGACATCCAGGACAACAGGTATAATGACGCAGTAGGATGACACATCGGGACAACAGGTTTAATGACGCAGTAAGATGACAGCCAGGACAACAGGTATAATAACGCAGTAGAATGACACATCGAGACAACAGGTATAATGACGCAGTAAGATGACAACCAGGACAACAGATATAATGACAAGTAGGATGACACATCGAGACAACAGGTATAATGACGCAGTAGGATGACACATCGAGACAACAGGTGTAATGACGCAGTATGATGACAGCCAGGACAACAGGTATAATGACGCAGTAAGATGACAACCAGGACGACAGGTGTAATGACGAAGTAGGATGACACATCGGCACAACAGGTATAATGATGCAGTAGGTGGACACATCAGGACAACAGGTACAATGACGCATTAATTTGACAAATCAGGACAACAGGTATAATGACGCAGTAAGATGACAGCCAGGACGACAGGTATAATGACACAGTAGGATGACACATCAGGACGACAGGTATAATGATGCAGTAGGATGACACATCGGGACAACAGGTTTAATGACGCAGTAAGATGACAGCCAGGACAACAGGTATAATGACGCATTATGATGACAGTCAGGACAACAGATATAATGACGCAGTAGGATGACACATCGAGACAACAGGTAAAATGACGCAGTAAGATGACAACCAGGACAACAGGTATAATGAAGCAGTAGGATGACACATCGGGACAACAGGTATAATGACGCATTAAGATGACAGCCAGGACAACAGGTATAATGACGCAATAAGATGACAGCCATTAAGACAGGTATAATGACGCAGTAGGATGACACATCGAGACAACAGGTATAATGACGCAGTATGATGACAGTCAGGACAACAGGTATGATGACGCAGTATGTTGACACATCAGGACAACAGGTATAATGACGCAGTAAGATGACAGCCAGGACGACAGGTATAATGACGCAGTAGGATGACACATCGAGACAACAGGTATAATGACGCAGTAGGATGACACATCGAGACAACAGGTATAATGACGCAGTATGATGACAGCCAGGACAACAGATATAATGACGCAGTAGGGTGACACATCAGGACAACAAGTATAATGACGCAGTAAGATGTCAGCCAGGACAACAGGGATAATGACGAAGTAAGATGACAACCAGGACAACAGGGATAATGACGAAGTAAGATGACAACCAGGACAACAGGTATAATGACAAGTAGGATGACACATCGAGACAACAGGTATAATGACGCAGTATGATGACAGCCAGGACAACAGGTATAATGACGCAGTATGATGACAGTCAGGACAACAGGTATAATGACGCAGTAGGATGACACATCAGGACAACAGGTATAATGACGCAGTAGGATGACACATCAGGACAACAGGTATAATGACGAAGTAGGATGACACATCGGGACAACAGGTATAATGATGCAGTAGGTTGACACATCAGGACAACAGGTACAATGACGCAGTAGGGTGACACATCAGGACAACAAGTATAATGACGCAGTAGGATGACACATCGGGACAACAGGGTTAATGACGCAGTAAGATGACAGCCAGGACAACAGGTATAATGACGCAGTATGATGACAGTCAGGACAACAGGTATGATGACGCAGTAGGATGACACATCGGGACCACAGGTTTAATGACGCAGTAACTTGACACATCAGGACAACAGGTACAATGACGCAGTAGGATGACACATCAAGACAACAGGTAAAATGACGCAGTAGGATGACACATCAGGACAACAGGTATAATGACGCAGTAAGATGACAACCAGGACGACAGGTATAATGACGCAGTAGGATGACACATCAGGACAACAGGTATAATGACGCATTAAGATGACAGCCAGGACGACAGGTATAATGACGCAGTAGGATGACACATCGAGACAACAGGTATAATGACGCAGTATGATGACAGTCAGGACAACAGGTATGATGACGCAGTAAGATGACAGCTAGGACAACAGGTATAATGACGCAGTAGGATGACACATCGGGACAACAGGTATAATGACGCAGTAAGATGACAGCCAGGACAACAGGGATAATGACGCAGTAGGATGACACATCGGGATAACAGGTATAATGACGCAGTATGATGACAGCCAGGACAACAGGTATAATGACGCAGTAGAATGACACATCGAGACAACAGGTATAATGACGCAGTAAGATGACAGCCAGGACAACAGGTATAATGACGCAGTAGGATGACACATCGGGACAACAGGTATAATGACGCAGTAAGATGACAACCAGGACAACAGGTATAATGACGCAGTCGGATGACACATCGGGACAACAGGTATAATGACGCAGTAAGATGACAGCCAGGACAACAGATATAATGACAAGTAGGATGACACATCGAGACAACAGGTATAATGACGCAGTAGGATGACACATCGAGACAACAGGTATAATGACGCAGTAAGATGACAGCCAGGACAACAGGTATAATGACGCAGTAAGATGACAGCCAGGACAACAGATATAATGACAAGTAGGATGACACATCGAGACAACAGGTATAATGACGCAGTAGGATGACACATCGAGACAACAGGTATAATGACGCAGTATGATGACAGTCAGGACAACAGGTATAATGACGCAGTAGGATGACACATCAGGACAACAGGTATAATGACGCAGTAGGATGACACATCAGGACAACAGGTATAATGACACAGTAAGATGACACATCGAGACAACAGGTATAATGACGCAGTAGGATGACACATCGAGACAACAGGTATAATGACGCAGTATGATGACAGCCAGGACAACAGGTATAATGACGCAGTAAGATGACAACCAGGATGACAGGTGTAATGACGAAGTAGGATGACACATCGGGACAACAGGTATAATGATGCAGTAGGTTGACACATCAGGACAACAGGTACAATGACGCAGTAATTTGACAAATCAGGACAACAGGTATAATGACGCAGTAAGATGACAGCCAGGACGACAGGTATAATGACACAGTAGGATGACACATCAGGACGACAGGTATAATGACGCAGTAGGATGACACATCAGGACAACAGGTAAAATGACGCAGTAAGATGACAGCCAGGACAACAGGTATAATGATGCAGTAGGATGACACATCGGGACAACAGGTTTAATGACGCAGTAAGATGACAGCCAGGACAACAGGTATAATGACGCAGTAAGATGACAGCCATTAAGACAGGTATAATGATGCAGTAGGATGACAAATCGAGACAACAGGTATAATGATGCAGTATTGTGACACATCAGGACAACAGGTACAATGACGCAGTAATTTGACAAATCAGGACAACAGGTATAATGACGCAGTAAGATGACAGCCAGGACGACAGGTATAATGACACAGTAGGATGACACATCAGGACGACAGGTATAATGACGCAGTAGGATGACACATCAGGACAACAGGTAAAATGACGCAGTAAGATGACAGCCAGGACAACAGGTATAATGATGCAGTAGGATGACACATCGGGACAACAGGTTTAATGACGCAGTAAGATGACAGTCAGGACAACAGGTATGATGATGCAATATGTTGACACATCAGGACAACAGGTATAATGACGCAGTAAGATGACAGCCAGGACGACAGGTATAATGACGCAGTAGGATGACACATCGAGACAACAGGTATAATAACGCAGTAGGATGACACATCGAGACAACAGGTATAATGACGCAGTATGATGACAGCCAGGACAACAGATATAATGATGCAGTAGGGTGACACATCAGGACAACAAGTATAATGACGCAATAAGATGACAACCAGGACAACAGGTATAATGACGCAGTAGGATGACACATCAGGACAACAGGTATAATGACGCAATGAGTTGACACATCAGGACAACAGGTATAATGACGCAGTAAGATGACAGCCAGGACAACAGGTATAATGACAAGTAGGATGACACATCGAGACAACGGGTAAAATGACGCAGTAAGATGACAGCAAGGACAACAGGTATAATGATGCAGTAGGATGACACATCGGGACAACAGGTTTAATGACGCAGTAAGATGACAGCCAGGACAACAGGTATAATAGACGCAGTATGATGACAGTCAGGACAACAGATATAATGACGCAGTAGGATGACACATCGAGACAACAGGTAAAATGACGCAGTAAGATGACAACCAGGACAACAGGTATAATGAAGCAATAGGATGACACATCGGGACAACAGGTATAATGACGCAGTAAGATGACAACCAGGACAACAGGTATAATGAGAGCAGTCGGATGACACATCGAGACAACAGGTATAATGACGCAGTAAGATGACAGCCAGGACAACAGGTATAATGACGCAGTAAGATGACAGCCAGGACAACAGATATAATGACAAGTAGGATGACACATCGAGACAACAGGTATAATGACGCAGTAGGATGACACATCGAGACAACAGGTATAATGACGCAGTATGATGACAGTCAGGACAACAGGTATAATGACGCAGTAGGATGACACATCAGGACAACAGGTATAATGACGCAGTAGGATGACACATCAGGACAACAGGTATAATGACACAGTAAGATGACACATCGAGACAACAGGTATAATGACGCAGTAGGATGACACATCGAGACAAGAGGTATAATGACGCAGTATGATGACAGCCAGGACAACAGGTATAATGACGCAGTAAGATGACAACCAGGACGACAGGTGTAATGACGAAGTAGGATGACACATCGGGACAACAGGTATAATGATGCAGTAGGTTGACACATCAGGACAACAGGTACAATGACGCAGTAATTTGACAAATCAGGACAACAGGTATAATGACGCAGTAAGATGACAGCCAGGACGACAGGTATAATGACACAGTAGGATGACACATCAGGACGACAGGTATAATGACGCAGTAGGATGACACATCAGGACAACAGGTAAAATGACGCAGTAAGATGACAGCCAGGACAACAGGTATAATGATGCAGTAGGATGACACATCGGGACAACAGGTTTAATGACGCAGTAAGATGACAGCCAGGACAACAGGTATAATGACGCAGTATGATGACAGTCAGGACAACAGATATAATGACGCAGTAGGATGACACATCGAGACAACAGGTAAAATGACGCAGTAAGATGACAACCAGGACAACAGGTATAATGAATCAGTAGGATGACACATCGGGACAACAGGTATAATGACGCAGTAAGATGACAGCCAGGACAACAGGTATAATGACGCAGTAAGATGACAGCCATTAAGACAGGTATCATGACGCAGTAGGATGACACATCGGGACAACAGGTATAATGATGCAGTAGGTTGACACATCAGGACAACAGGTACAATGACGCAGTAATTTGACAAATCAGGACAACAGGTATAATGACGCAGTAAGATGACAACCAGGACGACAGGTATAATGACGAAGTAGGATGACACATCGGGACAACAGGTATAATGATGCAGTAGGTTGACACATCAGGACAACAGGTACAATGACGCAGTAATTTGACAAATCAGGACAACAGGTATAATGACGCAGTAAGATGACAACCAGGACGACAGGTATAATGACGAAGTAGGATGACACATCGGGACAACAGGTATAATGACACAGTAAGATGACACATCGAGACAACAGGTATAATGACGCAGTAGGATGACAACCAGGACGACAGGTATAATGACGCAGTAAGATGACAGCCAGGACAACAGGTATAATGACGCAGTAGGATGACACATCGGGACAACAGGTATAATGACGCAGTATGATGACAGCCAGGACAATAGATATAATGACAAGTAGGATGACACATCGAGACAACAGGTATAATGACGCAGTATGATGACAGCCAGGACAACAGGTATAATGACGCAGTAGGATGACACATCGAGACAACAGGTATAATGACGCAGTGTGATGACCGCCAGGACGACAGGTATAATGACGCAGTAAGATGACAACCAGGACGACAGGTTTAATGACGCAGTAGGATGACACATCAGGACAACAGGTATAATGATGCAGTAACTTGACACATCAGGACAACAGGTACAATGACGCAGTAGGATGACACATCAGGACATCAGGTAAAATGACGCAGTAAGATGACAGCCAGGACAACAGGTATAATGACGCAGTAGGATGACACATCAGGACAACAGGTATAATGACGCAGTAGGATGACACATCAGGAAAACAGGTATAATGACACAGTAAGATGACACATCGAGACAACAGGTATAATGACGCAGTAGGATGACACATCGAGACAACAGGTATAATGACGCAGTATGATGACAGCCAGGACAACAGGTATAATGA
This sequence comes from Semicossyphus pulcher, assembly GCF_022749685.1. Taxonomy (NCBI): domain Eukaryota; kingdom Metazoa; phylum Chordata; class Actinopteri; order Labriformes; family Labridae; genus Semicossyphus; species Semicossyphus pulcher. Next base: position 19,823,858 of record NW_027211637.1, read on the forward strand.
CGCAGTAAGATGACAACCAGGACGACAGGTGTAATGACGAAGTAGGATGACACATCGGGACAACAGGTATAATGATGCAGTAGGTTGACACATCAGGACAACAGGTACAATGACGCAGTAGGATGACACATCAAGACAACAGGTAAAATGACGCAGTAGGATGACACATCAGGACAACAGGTATAATGACGCAGTAAGATGACAACCAGGACAACAGGTATAATGACGCAGTAAGATGACAGCCAGGACAACAGATATAATGACAAGTAGGATGACACATCGAGACAACAGGTATAATGACGAAGTAGGATGACACATCGAGACAACAGGTATAATGACGCAGTAGGATGACACATCGAGACAACAGGTATAATGACGCAGTATGATGACAGCCAGGACAACAGGTATAATGACGCAGTAAGATGACAACCAGGACGACAGGTATAATGACACAGTAGGATGACACATCGGGACAACAGGTATAATGATGCAGTAGGTTGACACATCAGGACAACAGGTACAATGACGCAGTAATTTGACAAATCAGGACAACAGGTATAATGACGCAGTAAGATGACAACCAGGACGACAGGTATAATGACGAAGTAGGATGACACATCGGGACAACAGGTATAATGATGCAGTAGGTTGACACATCAGGACAACAGGTACAATGACGCAGTAATTTGACAAATCAGGACAACAGGTATAATGACGCAGTAAGATGACAGCCAGGACGACAGGTATAATGACACAGTAGGATGACACATCAGGACGACAGGTATAATGACGCAGTAGGATGACACATCAGGACAACGGGTAAAATGACGCAGTAAGATGACAGCAAGGACAACAGGTATAATGATGCAGTAGGATGACACATCGGGACAACAGGTTTAATGACGCAGTAAGATGACAGCCAGGACAACAGGTATAATAGACGCAGTATGATGACAGTCAGGACAACAGATATAATGACGCAGTAGGATGACACATCGAGACAACAGGTAAAATGACGCAGTAAGATGACAACCAGGACAACAGGTATAATGAAGCAATAGGATGACACATCGGGACAACAGGTATAATGACGCAGTAAGATGACAACCAGGACAACAGGTATAATGAGAGCAGTCGGATGACACATCGGGACAACAGGTATAATGACGCAGTAAGATGACAGCCAGGACAACAGATATAATGACAAGTAGGATGACACATCGAGACAACAGGTATAATGACGCAGTAGGATGACACATCGAGACAACAGGTATAATGACGCAGTAAGATGACAGCCAGGACAACAGGTATAATGACGCAGTAAGATGACAGCCAGGACAACAGATATAATGACAAGTAGGATGACACATCGAGACAACAGGTATAATGACGCAGTAGGATGACACATCGAGACAACAGGTATAATGACGCAGTATGATGACAGTCAGGACAACAGGTATAATGACGCAGTAGGATGACACATCAGGACAACAGGTATAATGACGCAGTAGGATGACACATCAGGACAACAGGTATAATGACACAGTAAGATGACACATCGAGACAACAGGTATAATGACGCAGTAGGATGACACATCGAGACAACAGGTATAATGACGCAGTATGATGACAGCCAGGACAACAGGTATAATGACGCAGTAAGATGACAACCAGGACGACAGGTGTAATGACGAAGTAGGATGACACATCGGGACAACAGGTATAATGATGCAGTAGGTTGACACATCAGGACAACAGGTACAATGACGCAGTAATTTGACAAATCAGGACAACAGGTATAATGACGCAGTAAGATGACAGCCAGGACGACAGGTATAATGACACAGTAGGATGACACATCAGGACGACAGGTATAATGACGCAGTAGGATGACACATCAGGACAACAGGTAAAATGACGCAGTAAGATGACAGCCAGGACAACAGGTATAATGATGCAGTAGGATGACACATCGGGACAACAGGTTTAATGACGCAGTAAGATGACAGCCAGGACAACAGGTATAATGACGCAGTATGATGACAGTCAGGACAACAGATATAATGACGCAGTAGGATGACACATCGAGACAACAGGTAAAATGACGCAGTAAGATGACAACCAGGACAACAGGTATAATGAATCAGTAGGATGACACATCGGGACAACAGGTATAATGACGCAGTAAGATGACAGCCAGGACAACAGGTATAATGACGCAGTAAGATGACAGCCATTAAGACAGGTATCATGACGCAGTAGGATGACACATCGAGACAACAGGTATAATGACGCAGTAAGATGACAGCCAGGACAACAGGTATAATGACGCAGTAAGATGACAGCCAGGACAACAGATATAACGACAAGTAGGATGACACATCGAGACAACAGGTATAATGACGCAGTATGATGACAGCCAGGACAACAGGTATAATGACGCAGTAGGATGACACATCAGGACAACAGGTATAATGACGCAGTAAGATGACAACCAGGACGACAGGTATAATGATGCAGTAGGTTGACACATCAGGACAACAGGTACAATGACGCAGTAATTTGACAAATCAGGACAACAGGTATAATGACGCAGTAAGATGACAGCCAGGACGACAGGTATAATGACACAGTAGGATGACACATCAGGACGACAGGTATAATGACGCAGTTGGATGACACATCAGGACAACAGGTAAAATGACGCAGTAAGATGACAGCCAGGACAACAGGTATAATGATGCAGTAGGATGACACATCGGGACAACAGGTTTAATGACGCAGTAAGATGACAGCCAGGACAACAGGTATAATGACGCAGTATGATGACACATCGAGACAACAGGTAAAATGACGCAGTAAGATGACAACCAGGACAACAGGTATAATGAAGCAGTAGGATGACACATCGGGACAACAGGTATAATGACGCAGTAAGATGACAGCCAGGACAACAGGTATAATGACGCAGTAAGATGACAGCCATTAAGACAGGTATCATGACGCAGTAGGATGACACATCGAGACAACAGGTATAATGACGCAGTAAGATGACAGCCAGGACAACAGGTATAATGACGCAGTAAGATGACAGCCAGGACAACAGATATAACGACAAGTAGGATGACACATCGAGACAACAGGTATAATGACGCAGTATGATGACAGCCAGGACAACAGGTATAATGACGCAGTAGGATGACACATCAGGACAACAGGTATAATGACGCAGTAAGATGACAACCAGGACGACAGGTATAATGATGCAGTAGGTTGACACATCAGGACAACAGGTACAATGACGCAGTAATTTGACAAATCAGGACAACAGGTATAATGACGCAGTAAGATGACAGCCAGGACGACAGGTATAATGACACAGTAGGATGACACATCAGGACGACAGGTATAATGACGCAGTTGGATGACACATCAGGACAACAGGTAAAATGACGCAGTAAGATGACAGCCAGGACAACAGGTATAATGATGCAGTAGGATGACACATCGGGACAACAGGTTTAATGACGCAGTAAGATGACATCCAGGACAACAGGTATAATGACGCAGTATGATGACACATCGAGACAACAGGTAAAATGACGCAGTAAGATGACAACCAGGACAACAGGTATAATGAAGCAGTAGGATGACACATCGGGACAACAGGTATAATGACGCAGTAAGATGACAGTCAGGACAACAGGTATGATGACGCAGTATGTTGACACATCAGGACAACAGGTATAATGACGCAGTAAGATGACAGCCAGGACGACAGGTATAATGACGCAGTAGGATGACACATCGAGACAACAGGTATAATGACGCAGTAGGGTGACACATCAGGACAACAAGTATAATGACGCAGTAAGATGACAGCCAGGACAACAGGGATAATGACGCAGTAAGATGACAACCAGGACAACAGGTATAATGACGCAGTAGGATGACACATCAGGACAACAGGTATAATGACGCAATGAGTTGACACATCAGGACAACAGGTATAATGACGCAGTAAGATGACAGCCAGGACAACAGGTATAATGACAAGTTGGATGACACATCGAGACAACAGGTATAATGACGCAGTATGATGACAGCCAGGACAACAGGTATAATGACGCAGTAAGATGACAACCAGGACGACAGGTGTAATGACGAAGTAGGATGACACATCGGGACAACAGGTATAATGATGCAGTAGGTTGACACATCAGGACAACAGGTACAATGACGCAGTAATTTGACAAATCAGGACAACAGGTATAATGACGCATTAAGATGACAACCAGGACGACAGGTATAATGACGAAGTAGGATGACACATCGAGACAACAGGTATAATGATGCAGTAGGTTGACACATCAGGACAACAGGTACAATGACGCAGTAATTTGACAAATCAGGACAACAGGTATAATGACGCAGTAAGATGACAGCCAGGACGACAGGTATAATGACACAGTAGGATGACACATCAGGACGACAGGTATAATGACGCAGTAGGATGACACATCAGGACAACAGGTAAAATGACGCAGTAAGATGACAGCCAGGACAACAGGTATAATGATGCAGTAGGATGACACATCGGGACAACAGGTTTAATGACGCAGTAAGATGACAGCCAGGACAACAGGTATAATGACGCAGTATGATGACAGTCAGGACAACAGGTATGATGACGCAGTATGTTGACACATCAGGACAACAGGTATAATGACGCAGTATGATGACTGCCAGGACAACAGATATAATGACGCAGTAGGATGACACATCGAGACAACAGGTAAAATGACGCAGTAAGATGACAACCAGGACAACAGGTATAATGAAGCAGTAGGATGACACATCGGGACAACAGGTATAATGACGCAGTAAGATGACAGCCAGGACAACAGGTATAATGACGCAGTAGGATGACACATCGGGACAACAGGTATAATGACGCAGTAGGATGACACATCAGGACAACAGGTATAATGACACAGTAAGATGACACATCGAGACAACAGGTATGATGACGCAGTAGGATGACACATCGAGACAACAGGTATAATGACGCAGTATGATGACAGCCAGGACAACAGGTATAATGACGCAGTAAGATGACAACCAGGACGACAGGTGTAATGACGAAGTAGGATGACACATCGGGACAACAGGTATAATGATGCAGTAGGTTGACACATCAGGACAACAGGTACAATGACGCAGTAATTTGACAAATCAGGACAACAGGTATAATGACGCAGTAAGATGACAGCCAGGACGACAGGTATAATGACACAGTAGGATGACACATCAGGACGACAGGTATAATGACGCAGTAGGATGACACATCAGGACAACAGGTAAAATGACGCAGTAAGATGACAGCCAGGACAACAGGTATAATGATGCAGTAGGATGACACATCGGGACAACAGGTTTAATGACGCAGTAAGATGACAGCCAGGACAACAGGTATAATGACGCAGTATGATGACAGTCAGGACAACAGATATAATGACGCAGTAGGATGACACATCGAGACAACAGGTAAAATGACGCAGTAAGATGACAACCAGGACAACAGGTATAATGAATCAGTAGGATGACACATCGGGACAACAGGTACAATGACGCAGTAATTTGACAAATCAGGACAACAGGTATAATGACGCAGTAAGATGACAGCCAGGACGACAGGTATAATGACACAGTAGGATGACACATCAGGACGACAGGTATAATGACGCAGTTGGATGACACATCAGGACAACAGGTAAAATGACGCAGTAAGATGACAGCCAGGACAACAGGTATAATGATGCAGTAGGATGACACATCGGGACAACAGGTTTAATGACGCAGTAAGATGACAGCCAGGACAACAGGTATAATGACGCAGTATGATGACACATCGAGACAACAGGTAAAATGACGCAGTAAGATGACAACCAGGACAACAGGTATAATGAAGCAGTAGAATGACACATCGGGACAACAGGTATAATGACGCAGTAAGATGACAGTCAGGACAACAGGTATGATTACGCAGTATGTTGACACATCAGGACAACAGGTATAATGACGCAGTAAGATGACAGCCAGGACGACAGGTATAATGACGCAGTAGGATGACACATCGAGACAACAGGTATAATGACGCAGTAGGGTGACACATCAGGACAACAAGTATAATGACGCAGTAAGATGACAGCCAGGACAACAGGGATAATGACGCAGTAAGATGACAACCAGGACAACAGGTATAATGACGCAGTAGGATGACACATCAGGACAACAGGTATAATGACGCAATGAGTTGACACATCAGGACAACAGGTATAATGACGCAGTAAGATGACAGCCAGGACAACAGGTATAATGACAAGTTGGATGACACATCGAGACAACAGGTATAATGACGCAGTATGATGACAGCCAGGACAACAGGTATAATGACGCAGTAAGATGACAACCAGGACGACAGGTGTAATGACGAAGTAGGATGACACATCGGGACAACAGGTATAATGATGCAGTAGGTTGACACATCAGGACAACAGGTACAATGACGCAGTAATTTGACAAATCAGGACAACAGGTATAATGACGCATTAAGATGACAACCAGGACGACAGGTATAATGACGAAGTAGGATGACACATCGGGACAACAGGTATAATGATGCAGTAGGTTGACACATCAGGACAACAGGTACAATGACGCAGTAATTTGACAAATCAGGACAACAGGTATAATGACGCAGTAAGATGACAGCCAGGACGACAGGTATAATGACACAGTAGGATGACACATCAGGACGACAGGTATAATGACGCAGTAGGATGACACATCAGGACAACAGGTAAAATGACGCAGTAAGATGACAGCCAGGACAACAGGTATAATGATGCAGTAGGATGACACATCGGGACAACAGGTTTAATGACGCAGTAAGATGACAGCCAGGACAACAGGTATAATAACGCAGTATGATGACAGTCAGGACAACAGATATAATGACGCAGTAGGATGACACATCGAGACAACAGGTAAAATGACGCAGTAAGATGACAACCAGGACAACAGGTATAATGAAGCAGTAGGATGACACATCGGGACAACAGGTATAATGACGCAGTAAGATGACAGCCAGGACAACAGGTATAATGACGCAGTAAGATGACAGCCATTAAGACAGGTATAATGACGCAGTAGGATGACACATCGAGACAACAGGTATAATGACGCAGTATGATGACAGTCAGGACAACAGGTATGATGACGCAGTATGTTGACACATCAGGACAACAGGTATAATGACGCAGTATGATGACTGCCAGGACAACAGATATAATGACGCAGTAGGATGACACATCGAGACAACAGGTAAAATGACGCAGTAAGATGACAACCAGGACAACAGGTATAATGAAGCAGTAGGATGACACATCGGGACAACAGGTATAATGACGCAGTAAGATGACAGCCAGGACAACAGGTATAATGACGCAGTAAGATGACAGCCATTAAGACAGGTATAATGACGCAGTAGGATGACACATCGAGACAACAGGTATAATGACGCAGTATGATGACAGTCAGGACAACAGGTATGATGACGCAGTATGTTGACACATCAGGACAACAGGTATAATGACGCAGTAAGATGACAGCCAGGACGACAGGTATAATGACGCAGTAGGATGACACATCGAGACAACAGGTATAATGACGCAGTAGGATGACACATCGAGACAACAGGTATAATGACGCAGTATGATGACAGCCAGGACAACAGATATAATGACGCAGTAGGGTGACACATCAGGACAACAAGTATAATGACGCAGTAAGATGACAGCCAGGACAACAGGGATAATGACGCAGTAAGATGACAACCAGGACAACAGGTATAATGACGCAGTAGGATGACACATCAGGACAACAGGTATAATGACGCAATGAGTTGACACATCAGGACAACAGGTATAATGACGCAGTAAGATGACAGCCAGGACAACAGGTATAATGACGCAGTAGGATGACACATCGGGACAACAGGTATAATGACGCAGTAAGATGACAGCCAGGACAACAGATATAATGACAAGTAGTATGACACATCGAGACAACAGGTATAATGACGCAGTATGATGACATCCAGGACAACAGGTATAATGACGCAGTAGGATGACACATCGGGACAACAGGTTTAATGACGCAGTAAGATGACAGCCAGGACAACAGGTATAATAACGCAGTAGAATGACACATCGAGACAACAGGTATAATGACGCAGTAAGATGACAACCAGGACAACAGATATAATGACAAGTAGGATGACACATCGAGACAACAGGTATAATGACGCAGTAGGATGACACATCGAGACAACAGGTGTAATGACGCAGTATGATGACAGCCAGGACGACAGGTATAATGACACAGTAGGATGACACATCAGGACGACAGGTATAATGATGCAGTAGGATGACACATCGGGACAACAGGTTTAATGACGCAGTAAGATGACAGCCAGGACAACAGGTATAATGACGCATTATGATGACAGTCAGGACAACAGATATAATGACGCAGTAGGATGACACATCGAGACAACAGGTAAAATGACGCAGTAAGATGACAACCAGGACAACAGGTATAATGAAGCAGTAGGATGACACATCGGGACAACAGGTATAATGACGCATTAAGATGACAGCCAGGACAACAGGTATAATGACGCAATAAGATGACAGCCATTAAGACAGGTATAATGACGCAGTAGGATGACACATCGAGACAAGAGGTATAATGACGCAGTATGATGACAGTCAGGACAACAGGTATGATGACGCAGTATGTTGACACATCAGGACAACAGGTATAATGACGCAGTAAGATGACAGCCAGGACGACAGGTATAATGACGCAGTAGGATGACACATCGAGACAACAGGTATAATGACGCAGTAGGATGACACATCGAGACAACAGGTATAATGACGCAGTATGATGACAGCCAGGACAACAGATATAATGACGCAGTAGGGTGACACATCAGGACAACAAGTATAATGACGCAGTAAGATGTCAGCCAGGACAACAGGGATAATGACGAAGTAAGATGACAACCAGGACAACAGGGATAATGACGAAGTAAGATGACAACCAGGACAACAGGTATAATGACAAGTAGGATGACACATCGAGACAACAGGTATAATGACGCAGTATGATGACAGCCAGGACAACAGGTATAATGACGCAGTATGATGACAGTCAGGACAACAGGTATAATGACGCAGTAGGATGACACATCAGGACAACAGGTATAATGACGCAGTAGGATGACACATCAGGACAACAGGTATAATGACGAAGTAGGATGACACATCGGGACAACAGGTATAATGATGCAGTAGGTTGACACATCAGGACAACAGGTACAATGACGCAGTAGGATGACACATCAGGACAACAGGTAAAATGACGCAGTAAGATGACAACCAGGACAACAGGTATAATGAAGCAGTAGGATGACACATCGGGACAACAGGTATAATGACGCAGTAAGATGACAGCCAGGACAACAGGTATAATGACGCAGTAAGATGACAGCCATTAAGACAGGTATAATGACGCAGTAGGATGACACATCGAGACAACAGGTATAATGACGCAGTATGATGACAGTCAGGACAACAGGTATGATGACGCAGTATGTTGACACATCAGGACAACAGGTATAATGACGCAGTAAGATGACAGCCAGGACGACAGGTATAATGACGCAGTAGGATGACACATCGAGACAACAGGTATAATGACGCAGTAGGATGACACATCGAGACAACAGGTATAATGACGCAGTAAGATGACAGCCAGGACAACAGGGATAATGACGCAGTAAGATGACAACCAGGACAACAGGTATAATGACGCAGTAGGATGACACATCAGGACAACAGGTATAATGACGCAATGAGTTGACACATCAGGACAACAGGTATAATGACGCAGTAAGATGACAGCCAGGACAACAGGTATAATGACGCAGTAGGATGACACATCGGGACGACAGGTATAATGACGCAGTAGAATGACACATCAAGACAACAGGTAAAATGACGCAGTAAGATGACAGCCAGGACAACAGGTATAATGACGCAGTAGGATGACACATCGGGACAACAGGGTTAATGACGCAGTAAGATGACAGCCAGGACAACAGGTATAATGACGCAGTATGATGACAGTCAGGACAACAGGTATAATGACGCAGTAGGATGACACATCGGGACCACAGGTTTAATGACGCAGTAACTTGACACATCAGGACAACAGGTACAATGACGCAGTAGGATGACACATCAAGACAACAGGTAAAATGACGCAGTAGGATGACACATCAGGACAACAGGTATAATGACGCAGTAAGATGACAACCAGGACGACAGGTATAATGACGCAGTAGGATGACACATCAGGACAACAGGTATAATGACGCATTAAGATGACAGCCAGGACGACAGGTATAATGACGCAGTAGGATGACACATCGAGACAACAGGTATAATGACGCAGTATGATGACAGTCAGGACAACAGGTATGATGACGCAGTAAGATGACAGCTAGGACAACAGGTATAATGACGCAGTAGGATGACACATCGGGACAACAGGTATAATGACGCAGTAAGATGACAGCCAGGACAACAGGGATAATGACGCAGTAGGATGACACATCGGGATAACAGGTATAATGACGCAGTATGATGACAGCCAGGACAACAGGTATAATGACGCAGTAGAATGACACATCGAGACAACAGGTATAATGACGCAGTAAGATGACAGCCAGGACAACAGGTATAATGACGCAGTAGGATGACACATCGGGACAACAGGTATAATGACGCAGTAAGATGACAACCAGGACAACAGGTATAATGACGCAGTCGGATGACACATCGGGACAACAGGTATAATGACGCAGTAAGATGACAGCCAGGACAACAGATATAATGACAAGTAGGATGACACATCGAGACAACAGGTATAATGACGCAGTAGGATGACACATCGAGACAACAGGTATAATGACGCAGTAAGATGACAGCCAGGACAACAGGTATAATGACGCAGTAAGATGACAGCCAGGACAACAGATATAATGACAAGTAGGATGACACATCGAGACAACAGGTATAATGACGCAGTAGGATGACACATCGAGACAACAGGTATAATGACGCAGTATGATGACAGTCAGGACAACAGGTATAATGACGCAGTAGGATGACACATCAGGACAACAGGTATAATGACGCAGTAGGATGACACATCAGGACAACAGGTATAATGACACAGTAAGATGACACATCGAGACAACAGGTATAATGACGCAGTAGGATGACACATCGAGACAACAGGTATAATGACGCAGTATGATGACAGCCAGGACAACAGGTATAATGACGCAGTAAGATGACAACCAGGACGACAGGTGTAATGACGAAGTAGGATGACACATCGGGACAACAGGTATAATGATGCAGTAGGTTGACACATCAGGACAACAGGTACAATGACGCAGTAATTTGACAAATCAGGACAACAGGTATAATGACGCAGTAAGATGACAGCCAGGACGACAGGTATAATGACACAGTAGGATGACACATCAGGACGACAGGTATAATGACGCAGTAGGATGACACATCAGGACAACAGGTAAAATGACGCAGTAAGATGACAGCCAGGACAACAGGTATAATGATGCAGTAGGATGACACATCGGGACAACAGGTTTAATGACGCAGTAAGATGACAGCCAGGACAACAGGTATAATGACGCAGTAAGATGACAGCCATTAAGACAGGTATAATGATGCAGTAGGATGACAAATCGAGACAACAGGTATAATGATGCAGTATTGTGACACATCAGGACAACAGGTACAATGACGCAGTAATTTGACAAATCAGGACAACAGGTATAATGACGCAGTAAGATGACAGCCAGGACGACAGGTATAATGACACAGTAGGATGACACATCAGGACGACAGGTATAATGACGCAGTAGGATGACACATCAGGACAACAGGTAAAATGACGCAGTAAGATGACAGCCAGGACAACAGGTATAATGATGCAGTAGGATGACACATCGGGACAACAGGTTTAATGACGCAGTAAGATGACAGTCAGGACAACAGGTATGATGATGCAATATGTTGACACATCAGGACAACAGGTATAATGACGCAGTAAGATGACAGCCAGGACGACAGGTATAATGACGCAGTAGGATGACACATCGAGACAACAGGTATAATAACGCAGTAGGATGACACATCGAGACAACAGGTATAATGATGCAGTAGGGTGACACATCAGGACAACAAGTATAATGACGCAATAAGATGACAACCAGGACAACAGGTATAATGACGCAGTAGGATGACACATCAGGACAACAGGTATAATGACGCAATGAGTTGACACATCAGGACAACAGGTATAATGACGCAGTAAGATGACAGCCAGGACAACAGGTATAATGACAAGTAGGATGACACATCGAGACAACAGGTATAATGACGCAGTAAGATGACAGCCAGGACGACAGGTATAATGACACAGTAGGATGACACATCAGGAAGACAGGTATAACGACGCAGTAGGATGACACATCAGGACAACAGGTATAATGACGCAGTAAGATGACAGCCATTAAGACAGGTATAATGACGCAGTAGGATGACACATCGAGACAACAGGTATAATGACGCAGTATGATGACAGTCAGGACAACAGGTATGATGAAGCAGTATGTTGACACATCAGGACAACAGGTATAATGACGCAGTAAGATGACAACCAGGACGACAGGCATAATGACGCAGTAGGATGACACATCAGGACAACAGGTATAATGACGCAGTAGGATGACACATCAAGACAACAGGTAAAATGACGCAGTAGGATGACACATCAGGACAACAGGTATAATGACGCAGTAAGATGACAACCAGGACAACAGGTATAATGACGCAGTAAGATGACAGCCAGGACAACAGATATAATGACAAGTAAGATGACACATCGAGACAACAGGTATAATGACGCAGTAGGATGACACATCGAGACAACAGGTATAATGACGCAGTATGATGACAGTCAGGACAACAGGTATAATGACGCAGTAGGATGACACATCAGGACAACAGGTATAATGACGCAATAGGATGACACATCAGGACAACAGGTATAATGACACAGTAAGATGACACATCGAGACAACAGGGATAATGACGCAGTAGGATGACACATCGAGACAACAGGTATAATGACGCAGTATGATGACAGCCAGGACAACAGGTATAATGACGCAGTAAGATGACAACCAGGACAACAGGTGTAATGACGAAGTAGGATGACACATCGGGACAACAGGTATAATGATGCAGTAGGTTGACACATCAGGACAACAGGTACAATGACGCAGTAAGATGACAGCCAGGACAACAGGTATAATGACGCAGTAGGATGACACATCGGGACAACAGGTTTAATGACGCAGTAACTTGACACATCAGGACAACAGGTACAATGACGCAGTAGGATGACACATCAAGACAACAGGTAAAATGACGCAGTAGGATGACACATCAGGAGAACAGGTATAATGACGCAGTAAGATGACAACCAGGACGACAGGTATAATGACGCAGTAGGATGACACATCAGGACAACAGGTATAATGACGCATTAAGATGACAGCCAGGACGACAGGTATAATGACGCAGTAGGATGACACATCGAGACAACAGGTATAATGACGCAGTATGATGACAGTCAGGACAACAGGTATGATGACGCAGTAAGATGACAGCTAGGACAACAGGTATAATGACGCAGTAGGATGACACATCGGGACAACAGGTATAATGACGCAGTAAGATGACAGCCAGGACAACAGGGATAATGACGCAGTAGGATGACACATCGGGATAACAGGTATAATGACGCAGTATGATGACAGCCAGGACAACAGGTATAATGACGCAGTAGAATGACACATCGAGACAACAGGTATAATGACGCAGTAAGATGACAGCCAGGACAACAGGTATAATGACGCAGTAGGATGACACATCGGGACAACAGGTATAATGACGCAGTAAGATGACAACCAGGACAACAGGTATAATGACGCAGTCGGATGACACATCGGGACAACAGGTATAATGACGCAGTAAGATGACAGCCAGGACAACAGATATAATGACAAGTAGGATGACACATCGAGACAACAGGTATAATGACGCAGTAGGATGACACATCGAGACAACAGGTATAATGACGCAGTAAGATGACAGCCAGGACAACAGGTATAATGACGCAGTAAGATGACAGCCAGGACAACAGATATAATGACAAGTAGGATGACACATCGAGACAACAGGTATAATGACGCAGTAGGATGACACATCGAGACAACAGGTTTAATGACGCAGTATGATGACAGTCAGGACAACAGGTATAATGACGCAGTAGGATGACACATCAGGACAACAGGTATAATGACGCAGTAGGATGACACATCAGGACAACAGGTATAATGACACAGTAAGATGACACATCGAGACAACAGGTATAATGACGCAGTAGGATGACACATCGAGACAACAGGTATAATGACGCAGTATGATGACAGCCAGGACAACAGGTATAATGACGCAGTAAGATGACAACCAGGACGACAGGTGTAATGACGAAGTAGGATGACACATCGGGACAACAGGTATAATGATGCAGTAGGTTGACACATCAGGACAACAGGTACAATGACGCAGTAATTTGACAAATCAGGACAACAGGTATAATGACGCAGTAAGATGACAGCCAGGACGACAGGTATAATGACACAGTAGGATGACACATCAGGACGACAGGTATAATGACGCAGTAGGATGACACATCAGGACAACAGGTAAAATGACGCAGTAAGATGACAGCCAGGACAACAGGTATAATGATGCAGTAGGATGACACATCGGGACAACAGGTTTAATGACTCAGTAAGATGACAGCCAGGACAACAGGTATAATGACGCAGTAAGATGACAGCCAGGACAACAGGTATAATGACGCAGTAAGATGACAGCCATTAAGACAGGTATAATGATGCAGTAGGATGACACATCGAGACAACAGGTATAATGACGCAGTATGATGACAGTCAGGACAACAGGTATGATGATGCAGCATGTTGACACATCAGGACAACAGGTATAATGACGCAGTAAGATGACAGCCAGGACGACAGGTATAATGACGCAGTAGGATGACACATCGAGACAACAGGTATAATAACGCAGTAGGATGACACATCGAGACAACAGGTATAATGACGCAGTATGATGACAGCCAGGACAACAGATATAATGACGCAGTAGGGTGACACATCAGGACAACAAGTATAATGACGCAGTAAGATGACAGCCAGGACAACAGGGATAATGACGCAGTAAGATGACAACCAGGACAACAGGTATAATGACGCAGTATGATGACAGTCAGGACAACAGGTATGATGACGCAGTAGGATGACACATCGAGACAACAGGTATAATGACGCAGTATGATGACTGCCAGGACAACAGGTATAATGACGCAGTAGGATGACAACCAGGACGACAGGTATAATGACGCAGTAAGATGACAGCCAGGACAACAGGTATAATGACGCAGTAGGATGACACATCGGGACAACAGGTATAATGACGCAGTATGATGACAGCCAGGACAATAGATATAATGACAAGTAGGATGACACATCGAGACAACAGGTATAATGACGCAGTATGATGACAGCCAGGACAACAGGTATAATGACGCAGTAGGATGACACATCGAGACAACAGGTATAATGACGCAGTGTGATGACCGCCAGGACGACAGCTATAATGACGCAGTAAGATGACAACCAGGACGACAGGTTTAATGACGCAGTAGGATGACACATCAGGACAACAGGTATAATGATGCAGTAACTTGACACATCAGGACAACAGGTACAATGACGCAGTAGGATGACACATCAGGACAACAGGTAAAATGACGCAGTAAGATGACAGCCAGGACAACAGGTATAATGACGCAGTAGGATGACACATCAGGACGACAGGTGTAATGACGCAGTAGGATGACACATCAGGACAACAGGTATAATGACGCAGTAAGATGACAACCAGGACGACAGGCATAATGACGCAGTAGGATGACACATCAGGACAACAGGTATAATGACGCAGTAAGATGACAGCCAGGACGACAGGTATAATGACGCAGTAGGATGACACATCGAGACAACAGGTATAATGACGCAGTGTGATGACCGCCAGGACGACAGGTATAATGACGCAGTAAGATGACAACCAGGACGACAGGTTTAATGACGCAGTAGGATGACACATCAGGACAACAGGTATAATGATGCAGTAACTTGACACATCAGGACAACAGGTACAATGACGCAGTAGGATGATACATCAAGACAACAGGTAAAATGACGCAGTAGGATGACACATCAGGACAACAGGTAAAATGACGCAGTAGGATGACACATCAGGACAACAGGTATAATGACGCAGTAAGATGACAACCAGGACGACAGGTATAATGACGCAGTAGGATGACACATCAGGACAACAGGTATAATGACGCAGTAAGATGACAGCCAGGACGACAGGTATAATGACGCAGTAAGATGACAGCCAGGACAACAGATATAATGACAAGTAGGATGACACATCGAGACAACAGGTATAATGACGCAGTAGGATGACACATCGAGACAACAGGTAAAATGACGCAGTAAGATGACAACCAGGACAACAGGTATAATGAAGCAGTAGGATGACACATCGGGACAACAGGTATAATGACGCATTAAGATGACAGCCAGGACGACAGGTATAATGACGCAGTAGGATGACACATCGAGACAACAGGTATAATGACGCAGTATGATGACAGTCAGGACAACAGGTATGATGACGCAGTAAGATGACAGCTAGGACAACAGGTATAATGACGCAGTAGGATGACACATCGGGACAACAGGTATAATGACGCAGTAAGATGACAGCCAGGACAACAGGGATAATGACGCAGTAGGATGACACATCGGGATAACAGGTATAATGACGCAGTATGATGACAGCCAGGACAACAGGTATAATGACGCAGTAGAATGACACATCGAGACAACAGGTATAATGACGCAGTAAGATGACAGCCAGGACAACAGGTATAATGACGCAGTAGGATGACACATCGGGACAACAGGTATAATGACGCAGTAAGATGACAACCAGGACAACAGGTATAATGACGCAGTCGGATGACACATCGGGACAACAGGTATAATGACGCAGTAAGATGACAGCCAGGACAACAGATATAATGACAAGTAGGATGACA
This sequence comes from Semicossyphus pulcher, assembly GCF_022749685.1. Taxonomy (NCBI): domain Eukaryota; kingdom Metazoa; phylum Chordata; class Actinopteri; order Labriformes; family Labridae; genus Semicossyphus; species Semicossyphus pulcher. The sequence continues at coordinate 19,841,357 of NW_027211637.1, forward strand.
CATCGAGACAACAGGTATAATGACGCAGTAGGATGACACATCGAGACAACAGGTATAATGACGCAGTAAGATGACAGCCAGGACAACAGGTATAATGACGCAGTAAGATGACAGCCAGGACAACAGATATAATGACAAGTAGGATGACACATCGAGACAACAGGTATAATGACGCAGTAGGATGACACATCGAGACAACAGGTATAATGACGCAGTATGATGACAGTCAGGACAACAGGTATAATGACGCAGTAGGATGACACATCAGGACAACAGGTATAATGACGCAGTAGGATGACACATCAGGACAACAGGTATAATGACACAGTAAGATGACACATCGAGACAACAGGTATAATGACGCAGTAGGATGACACATCGAGACAACAGGTATAATGACGCAGTATGATGACAGCCAGGACAACAGGTATAATGACGCAGTATGATGACAGCCAGGACAACAGGTATAATGACGCAGTAAGATGACAACCAGGACAACAGGTGTAATGACGAAGTAGGATGACACATCGGGACAACAGGTATAATGATGCAGTAGGTTGACACATCAGGACAACAGGTACAATGACGCAGTAAGATGACAGCCAGGACAACAGGTATAATGACGCAGTAGGATGACACATCGGGACAACAGGTTTAATGACGCAGTAACTTGACACATCAGGACAACAGGTACAATGACGCAGTAGGATGACACATCAAGACAACAGGTAAAATGACGCAGTAGGATGACACATCAGGAGAACAGGTATAATGACGCAGTAAGATGACAACCAGGACGACAGGTATAATGACGCAGTAGGATGACACATCAGGACAACAGGTATAATGACGCATTAAGATGACAGCCAGGACGACAGGTATAATGACGCAGTAGGATGACACATCGAGACAACAGGTATAATGACGCAGTATGATGACAGTCAGGACAACAGGTATGATGACGCAGTAAGATGACAGCTAGGACAACAGGTATAATGACGCAGTAGGATGACACATCGGGACAACAGGTATAATGACGCAGTAAGATGACAGCCAGGACAACAGGGATAATGACGCAGTAGGATGACACATCGGGATAACAGGTATAATGACGCAGTATGATGACAGCCAGGACAACAGGTATAATGACGCAGTAGAATGACACATCGAGACAACAGGTATAATGACGCAGTAAGATGACAGCCAGGACAACAGGTATAATGACGCAGTAGGATGACACATCGGGACAACAGGTATAATGACGCAGTAAGATGACAACCAGGACAACAGGTATAATGACGCAGTCGGATGACACATCGGGACAACAGGTATAATGACGCAGTAAGATGACAGCCAGGACAACAGATATAATGACAAGTAGGATGACACATCGAGACAACAGGTATAATGACGCAGTAGGATGACACATCGAGACAACAGGTATAATGACGCAGTAAGATGACAGCCTGGACAACAGGTATAATGACGCAGTAAGATGACAGCCAGGACAACAGATATAATGACAAGTAGGATGACACATCGAGACAACAGGTATAATGACGCAGTAGGATGACACATCGAGACAACAGGTTTAATGACGCAGTATGATGACAGTCAGGACAACAGGTATAATGACGCAGTAGGATGACACATCAGGACAACAGGTATAATGACGCAGTAGGATGACACATCAGGACAACAGGTATAATGACACAGTAAGATGACACATCGAGACAACAGGTATAATGACGCAGTAGGATGACACATCGAGACAACAGGTATAATGACGCAGTATGATGACAGCCAGGACAACAGGTATAATGACGCAGTAAGATGACAACCAGGACGACAGGTGTAATGACGAAGTAGGATGACACATCGGGACAACAGGTATAATGATGCAGTAGGTTGACACATCAGGACAACAGGTACAATGACGCAGTAATTTGACAAATCAGGACAACAGGTATAATGACGCAGTAAGATGACAGCCAGGACGACAGGTATAATGACACAGTAGGATGACACATCAGGACGACAGGTATAATGACGCAGTAGGATGACACATCAGGACAACAGGTAAAATGACGCAGTAAGATGACAGCCAGGACAACAGGTATAATGATGCAGTAGGATGACACATCGGGACAACAGGTTTAATGACTCAGTAAGATGACAGCCAGGACAACAGGTATAATGACGCAGTAAGATGACAGCCAGGACAACAGGTATAATGACGCAGTAAGATGACAGCCATTAAGACAGGTATAATGATGCAGTAGGATGACACATCGAGACAACAGGTATAATGACGCAGTATGATGACAGTCAGGACAACAGGTATGATGATGCAGCATGTTGACACATCAGGACAACAGGTATAATGACGCAGTAAGATGACAGCCAGGACGACAGGTATAATGACGCAGTAGGATGACACATCGAGACAACAGGTATAATAACGCAGTAGGATGACACATCGAGACAACAGGTATAATGACGCAGTATGATGACAGCCAGGACAACAGATATAATGACGCAGTAGGGTGACACATCAGGACAACAAGTATAATGACGCAGTAAGATGACAGCCAGGACAACAGGGATAATGACGCAGTAAGATGACAACCAGGACAACAGGTATAATGACGCAGTATGATGACAGTCAGGACAACAGGTATGATGACGCAGTAGGATGACACATCGAGACAACAGGTATAATGACGCAGTATGATGACTGCCAGGACAACAGGTATAATGACGCAGTAGGATGACAACCAGGACGACAGGTATAATGACGCAGTAAGATGACAGCCAGGACAACAGGTATAATGACGCAGTAGGATGACACATCGGGACAACAGGTATAATGACGCAGTATGATGACAGCCAGGACAATAGATATAATGACAAGTAGGATGACACATCGAGACAACAGGTATAATGACGCAGTATGATGACAGCCAGGACAACAGGTATAATGACGCAGTAGGATGACACATCGAGACAACAGGTATAATGACGCAGTGTGATGACCGCCAGGACGACAGCTATAATGACGCAGTAAGATGACAACCAGGACGACAGGTTTAATGACGCAGTAGGATGACACATCAGGACAACAGGTATAATGATGCAGTAACTTGACACATCAGGACAACAGGTACAATGACGCAGTAGGATGACACATCAGGACAACAGGTAAAATGACGCAGTAAGATGACAGCCAGGACAACAGGTATAATGACGCAGTAGGATGACACATCAGGACGACAGGTGTAATGACGCAGTAGGATGACACATCAGGACAACAGGTATAATGACGCAGTAAGATGACAACCAGGACGACAGGCATAATGACGCAGTAGGATGACACATCAGGACAACAGGTATAATGACGCAGTAAGATGACAGCCAGGACGACAGGTATAATGACGCAGTAGGATGACACATCGAGACAACAGGTATAATGACGCAGTGTGATGACCGCCAGGACGACAGGTATAATGACGCAGTAAGATGACAACCAGGACGACAGGTTTAATGACGCAGTAGGATGACACATCAGGACAACAGGTATAATGATGCAGTAACTTGACACATCAGGACAACAGGTACAATGACGCAGTAGGATGATACATCAAGACAACAGGTAAAATGACGCAGTAGGATGACACATCAGGACAACAGGTATAATGACGCAGTAAGATGACAACCAGGACGACAGGTATAATGACGCAGTAGGATGACACATCAGGACAACAGGTATAATGACGCAGTAAGATGACAGCCAGGACGACAGGTATAATGACGCAGTAAGATGACAGCCAGGACAACAGATATAATGACAAGTAGGATGACACATCGAGACAACAGGTATAATGACGCAGTAGGATGACACATCGAGACAACAGGTAAAATGACGCAGTAAGATGACAACCAGGACAACAGGTATAATGAAGCAGTAGGATGACACATCGGGACAACAGGTATAATGACGCATTAAGATGACAGCCAGGACGACAGGTATAATGACGCAGTAGGATGACACATCGAGACAACAGGTATAATGACGCAGTATGATGACAGTCAGGACAACAGGTATGATGACGCAGTAAGATGACAGCTAGGACAACAGGTATAATGACGCAGTAGGATGACACATCGGGACAACAGGTATAATGACGCAGTAAGATGACAGCCAGGACAACAGGGATAATGACGCAGTAGGATGACACATCGGGATAACAGGTATAATGACGCAGTATGATGACAGCCAGGACAACAGGTATAATGACGCAGTAGAATGACACATCGAGACAACAGGTATAATGACGCAGTAAGATGACAGCCAGGACAACAGGTATAATGACGCAGTAGGATGACACATCGGGACAACAGGTATAATGACGCAGTAAGATGACAACCAGGACAACAGGTATAATGACGCAGTCGGATGACACATCGGGACAACAGGTATAATGACGCAGTAAGATGACAGCCAGGACAACAGATATAATGACAAGTAGGATGACACATCGAGACAACAGGTATAATGACGCAGTAGGATGACACATCGAGACAACAGGTATAATGACGCAGTAAGATGACAGCCAGGACAACAGGTATAATGACGCAGTAAGATGACAGCCAGGACAACAGATATAATGACAAGTAGGATGACACATCGAGACAACAGGTATAATGACGCAGTAGGATGACACATCGAGACAACAGGTATAATGACGCAGTATGATGACAGTCAGGACAACAGGTATAATGACGCAGTAGGATGACACATCAGGACAACAGGTATAATGACGCAGTAGGATGACACATCAGGACAACAGGTATAATGACACAGTAAGATGACACATCGAGACAACAGGTATAATGACGCAGTAGGATGACACATCGAGACAACAGGTATAATGACGCAGTATGATGACAGCCAGGACAACAGGTATAATGACGCAGTAAGATGACAACCAGGACGACAGGTGTAATGACGAAGTAGGATGACACATCGGGACAACAGGTATAATGATGCAGTAGGTTGACACATCAGGACAACAGGTACAATGACGCAGTAATTTGACAAATCAGGACAACAGGTATAATGACGCAGTAAGATGACAGCCAGGACGACAGGTATAATGACACAGTAGGATGACACATCAGGACGACAGGTATAATGACGCAGTAGGATGACACATCAGGACAACAGGTAAAATGACGCAGTAAGATGACAGCCAGGACAACAGGTATAATGATGCAGTAGGATGACACATCGGGACAACAGGTTTAATGACGCAGTAAGATGACAGCCAGGACAACAGGTATAATGACGCAGTAAGATGACAGCCATTAAGACAGGTATAATGATGCAGTAGGATGACAAATCGAGACAACAGGTATAATGATGCAGTATTGTGACACATCAGGACAACAGGTACAATGACGCAGTAATTTGACAAATCAGGACAACAGGTATAATGACGCAGTAAGATGACAGCCATTAAGACAGGTATAATGATGCAGTAGGATGACACATCGAGACAACAGGTATAATGACGCAGTATGATGACAGTCAGGACAACAGGTATGATGATGCAGCATGTTGACACATCAGGACAACAGGTATAATGACGCAGTAAGATGACAGCCAGGACGACAGGTATAATGACGCAGTAGGATGACACATCGAGACAACAGGTATAATAACGCAGTAGGATGACACATCGAGACAACAGGTATAATTACGCAGTATGATGACAGCCAGGACAACAGATATAATGACGCAGTAGGGTGACACATCAGGACAACAAGTATAATGACGCAGTAAGATGACAGCCAGGACAACAGGGATAATGACGCAGTAAGATGACAACCAGGACAACAGGTATAATGACGCAGTATGATGACAGTCAGGACAACAGGTATGATGACGCAGTAGGATGACACATCGAGACAACAGGTATAATGATGCAGTAACTTGACACATCAGGACAACAGGTACAATGACGCAGTAGGATGACACATCAGGACAACAGGTAAAATGACGCAGTAAGATGACAGCCAGGACAACAGGTATAATGACGCAGTAGGATGACACATCAGGACGACAGGTGTAATGACGCAGTAGGATGACACATCAGGACAACAGGTATAATGACGCAGTAAGATGACAACCAGGACGACAGGCATAATGACGCAGTAGGATGACACATCAGGACAACAGGTATAATGACGCAGTAAGATGACAGCCAGGACGACAGGTATAATGACGCAGTAGGATGACACATCGAGACAACAGGTATAATGACGCAGTGTGATGACCGCCAGGACGACAGGTATAATGACGCAGTAAGATGACAACCAGGACGACAGGTTTAATGACGCAGTAGGATGACACATCAGGACAACAGGTATAATGATGCAGTAACTTGACACATCAGGACAACAGGTACAATGACGCAGTAGGATGATACATCAAGACAACAGGTAAAATGACGCAGTAGGATGACACATCAGGACAACAGGTATAATGACGCAGTAAGATGACAACCAGGACGACAGGTATAATGACGCAGTAGGATGACACATCAGGACAACAGGTATAATGACGCAGTAAGATGACAGCCAGGACGACAGGTATAATGACGCAGTAAGATGACAGCCAGGACAACAGATATAATGACAAGTAGGATGACACATCGAGACAACAGGTATAATGACGCAGTAGGATGACACATCGAGACAACAGGTAAAATGACGCAGTAAGATGACAACCAGGACAACAGGTATAATGAAGCAGTAGGATGACACATCGGGACAACAGGTATAATGACGCAGTAAGATGACAGCCAGGACAACAGGTATAATGACGCAGTAAGATGACAGCCATTAAGACAGGTATAATGACGCAGTAGGATGACACATCGAGACAACAGGTATAATGACGCAGTATGATGACAGTCAGGACAACAGGTATGATGACGCAGTATGTTGACACATCAGGACAACAGGTATAATGACGCAGTATGATGACTGCCAGGACAACAGGTATAATGACGCAGTATGATGACAGTCAGGACAACAGGTATGATGACGCAGTAGGATGACACATTGAGACAACAGGTATAATGACGCAGTATGATGACAGCCAGGACAACAGGTATAATGACGCAGTATGATGACAGTCAGGACAACAGGTATGATGACGCAGTATGTTGACACATCAGGACAACAGGTATAATGACGCAGTATGATGACTGCCAGGACAACAGGTATAATGACGCAGTATGATGACAGTCAGGACAACAGGTATGATGACGCAGTAGGATGACACATCGAGACAACAGGTATAATGACGCAGTATGATGACTGCCAGGACAACAGGTATAATGACGCAGTAGGATGACAACCAGGACGACAGGTATAATGACGCAGTAAGATGACACATCGAGACAACAGGTATAATGACGCAGTAGGATGACACATCGGGACAACAGGTATATTGACGCAGTAAGATGACAGCCAGGACAACAGGTATAATGACGCAGTAAGATGACAGCCAGGACAACAGATATAATGACAAGTAGGATGACACATCGAGACAACAGGTATAATGACGCAGTATGATGACATCCAGGACAACAGGTATAATGACGCAGTAGGATGACACATCGAGACAACAAGTATAACGACGCAGTATGATGACAGTCAGGACAACAGGTATAATGACGCAGTAAGATGACAGTCAGGACGACAGGTGTAATGACGAAGTAGGATGACACATCGGGACAACAGGTATAATGACGCAGTATGATGACATCCAGGACAACAGGTATAATGACGCAGTAGGATGACACATCAGGACGACAGGTATAATGACGCAGTAGAATGACACATCAAGACAACAGGTAAAATGACGCAGTAAGATGACAGCCAGGACATTAGGTATAATGACGCAGTAGGATGACAGTCAGGACAACAGGTATGATGACGCAGTAGGATGACACATCGAGACAACAGGTATAATGACGCAGTAAGATGACAGCCAGGACGACAGGTATAATGACGCAGTAGGAAGACACATCAGGACAACAGGTATAATGACGCAGTAAGATGACAGCCAGGACGACAGGTATAATGACGCAGTAGGATGACACATCGCGACAACAGGTATAATGACGCAGTATGATGACAGTCAGGACAACAGGTATGATGACGCAGTAAGATGACAGCCAGGACAACAGGTATAATGACGCAGTAGGATGACACATCAGGACGACAGGTATAATGACGCAGTAGGATGACACATCAGGACGACAGGTATAATGACGCAGTAGGATGACACATCAGGACAACAGGTATAATGACGCAGTAAGATGACAGCCAGGACAACAGGTATAATGACGCAGTAGGATGACACATCAGGACGACAGGTATAATGACGCAGTAAGATGACAGCCAGGATGACAGCCAGGATGACAGTTATAATGACGCAGTAGGATGACACATCGAGACAACAGGCATAATGACGCAGTAGGATGACAGCCAGGACGACAGGTTTAATGACGCAGTAGGATGACACATCAGGAAAACAGGTATAATGATGCAGTAACTTGACACATCAGGACAACAGGTATAATGACGCAGTAAGATGACAGCCAGGACAACAGATATAATGACAAGTAGGATGACACATCGAGACAACAGGTACAATGACGCAGTATGATGACAGCCAGGACAACAGGTATAATGACGCAGTAGGATGACACATCGAGACAACAGGTATAATGACGCAGTAGGATGACACATCAGGACGACAGGTATAATGACGCAGTAAGATGACAGCCAGGACGACAAGTATAATGACGCAGTAGGATGACACATCGAGACAACAGGTATAATGACGCAGTAGGATGACACATCGAGACAACAGGTATAATGACGCAGTGTGATGACACATCAGGACAACAGGTAAAATGACGCAGTAAGATGACACATCGAGACAACAGGTATAATGACGCAGTAGGATGACACATCGAGACAACAGGTATAATGACGCAGTAAGATGACAGTCAGGACAACAGATATAATGACGCAGTAGGATGACACATCGAGACAACAGGTATAATGACGCAGTATGATGACACATCAGGACAACAGGTATAATGACGCAGTAAGATGACAGCCAGGACAACAGGTATAATGACGCAGTAGGATGACACATCGAGACAACAGGTATAATGACGCAGTAGGATGACACATCAGGACAACAGGTATAATGACACAGTAGGATGACACTTCAGGACAACAGGTAAAATGATCGAGTAGGATGACACATTAGGACAACAGGTATAATGACACAGAAGGACGACACATCAGGATGACCGGTATAATGACGCAGTAAGACAACACCTCAGGACAACAGGGCTAATGACACAATGAGATGACAAATTTGGACAACAGGTATTATGACACAATGAGATGACAAATCAGGACAACAGGGCAAATGACCCAGTAAGACGACACATCAGGATGACCGGTATAATGACACAGTAGGACGACACATCAGGATGACTGGTACAATGACACAGTAGGATGACACATCAGGATGACCGGTATAATGACACAGTAGGATGACAAATCAGGACAACAGGTATAATGACCAGTAAGATGACACATCAGGACAACAGGTATAATGACGCAGTAAGACAACACAGCAGGACAACAGGTATAATGATACAGTAGGATGACACATTAGGACAACAGGTATAATGACCCAGTAAGGCGACACATCAGGATGACAGTTATAATGACGCAGTAAGACAACACAGCAGAACAACAGGTATAATGACCAGTAAGATGACACAACAGGACAACAGGGCTAATGACCCAGTAAGACGACACATCAGGATGACAGGTATAATGACACAGTGAGATGACAAATCAGGACAGCAGGTATAATGACGCAGTATGATGACACAACAGGACAACAGATATAATGACACGGTTGGATGACAAATCAGGACAACAGGTATAATGACCAGTAAGATGACACATCAGGATGAATGGTATAATGACGCAATAAGACAACAAAGCAGGACAACAGGTATAATGACACAGTAGGAAGACACATCAGGAGAACAGGTACAATGACGCAGTAAGACAACACATCAGGATGACAGATATAATGACGCAGTAAGACAACACAGCAGGACAACAGGTATAATGACACAGTAGGATGACACATCAAGACAACAGGTATAATGACACAGTAGAATGACACATAAGGACGGACAACAGGTATAATGACGCAGTACGACAACGCAGTAGGACAACCGCTATAATGACACAGTTGGACGACACATCTGGATGACAGGTATAATGACGCAGTAGGCTGACACATCAAGACAACAGGTATAATGACACAGTAGGATGACACATCAGGATGACGGGTATAATGACGCAGTAAGACAACACAGAAGGACAACAGATATAATGACAGAGTCGGATGACAAATCAGGACAACAGGTATAATGACCAGTAAGTTGACACATCAGGACTACAGGTATAATGACGCAGTAAGACAACACAGCTGGACAACAGGTATAATGACACAGTAGGATGACACATCAAGACAACAGGTATAATGACACAGTAGAATGACACATCAGGACAACAGGTAGAATGACGCAGTAACACGTCACATCAGGATGACACGTATAATGCCGCAGTAAGAAAACACAGCAGGACAACAGGTATAATGACACAGTAAGATGACACAACAGGACAACAGGGCTAATGACACAGTAGGACGACATATCAGGACAACAGTTATAATGACGCAGTATGATGACACAGCAGGATAACAGGTATAATGACACAATGAGATGACAAACCATGACAACAGGGCAAATGACCCAGTAAGACGACACATCTGGATGACAGGGATAACGTCACAATAGGACGACATATCAGGACAACGGGAATAATGGCGCAGTAGGATGACACATCAGGAGAACAGGTAGAATGACGCAGTAACACGACACATCAGGATGAATGGTATAATGACGCAATAAGACAACAAAGCAGGACAACAGGTATAATGACACAGTAGGAAGACACATCAGGAGAACAGGTACAATGACGCAGTAAGACAACACATCAGGATGACAGATATAATGACGCAGTAAGACATCACAGCAGGACAACAGGTATAATGATACAGTAGGATGACAAATCAGGACAACAGTTATAATGACGCAGTATGATGACACATCAGGACACCAGATATAATGACACAGTAGGATGACAAATCAGGACAACAGGTATAATGACCAGTAAGATGACACATCAGGACAACAGGTATAATGACGCAGTAAGACGACACATCAGGATGACAGGTATAATGACACAGTAAGACAACACATCAGGACAACAGGTATAATGACACAGTAGGATGACACATCAAGATAACAGGTATGATGACACAGTAGAATGACACATCAGGACAACAGGTAGAATGACACAATGAGATGACAAATCAGGTCGACAGGGCAAATGACCCAGTAAGACGACACATCTGGATGACAGGTATATTGGCACAGTAGGGCGACATATCAGGACAACAGGTATAATGACGCAGTAGGATGACACATGAGGACAACAGGTATAATGACACAGTAGGATGACACTTCAAGACAACAGGTATAATGACCGGTATGATGAAACAACAGGACAACAGGGCTAATGACCCAGTAAGATGACACATCAGGATGACAGGTATAATGACACAGTGCGATGACATATCAGGACAACAGGTATAATGACACAGTAGAATAACACATCAGGACAACAGGGATAATGACCCACTAGGAAGACACATCAGGATGACATGGCTAATGACCCAGTAAGACGACACATCGGGATGACAGGTATAATGACACAGTAGGACGACACATGAGGACAACAGGTATAATGTCGCAGTAGGATGACACATCAGGACAACAGGTATAATGACACAATGAGATGACAAATCAGGACAACAGGGCAAATGACCCAGTAAGACGACACATCTGGATGACAGGTATAATGGCACTGTAGGACGACATATCAGGATAACAGGTATAATGACGCAGTAGGATGACACATCAGGAGAACAGGTACAATGACGCAGTAAGACAACGCAGCAGGACAACCGGTATAATGACGCAGTAAGACAACACCTATGGACAACAGGGCTCATGACACAATGAGATGACAAATTTGAACAACAGGTATAATGACCGGTATGATGACACAACAGGACAACAGGGCTAATGACCAAGTAAGACGACACATCAGGATGACAGGTATAATGACGCAGTAAGATGACAGCCAGGACAACAGGTATAATGACGCAGTAGGATGACACATCGGGACAACAGGTATAATGACGCAATAAGATGACAGCCAGGACGACAGGTATAATGACGCAGTAGGATGACACATCAGGACAACAGGTATAATGACGCAGTAAGATGACAGCCAGGACGACAGGTATAATGACGCAATAAGATGACAACCAGGACGACAGGGATAATGACGCAGTAGGATGACACATCAGGACAACAGGTATAATGACGCAATGAGTTGACACATCAGGACAACAGGTATAACGACGCAGTAAGATGACAGCCAGGACAACAGGTATAATGACGCAGTAAGATGACACATCAGGACAACAGGTATAATGACCAGTAAGATGACACATCAGGACAACAGGTATGATGACTCAGTAAGTTGACAGCCAGGACAACAGGTATAATGACGCAGTAAGATGACAGTCAGGACAACAGGTATGATGACGCAGTAAGATGACACATCAGGACAACAGGTATAATGACGCAGTAAGATGACAGGCAGGACAACAGGTATATTGACGCAGTAGGATGACACATCAGGACGACAGGTATAATGACGCAGTAAGATGACAGCCAGGACAACAGGTATAATGACGCAGTAAGATGACAGCCATTAAGACAGGTATAATGACGCAGTAGGATGACACATCGAGACAACAGGTATAATGACGCAGTATGATGACAGTCAGGACAACAGGTATGATGACGCAGTAAGTTGACACATCAGGACAACAGGTATAATGACGCAGTGTGATGACCGCCAGGACGACAGGTATAATGACGCAGTAAGATGACAACCAGGACAACAGGTTTAATGACGCAGTAGCATGACACATCAGGACAACAGGTATAATGACGCAGTAGGATGACACATCAGGACAACAGGTATAATGACGCAGTAAGATGACACATCGAGACAACAGGTATAATGACGCAGTAGGATGACACATCGAGACAACAGGTATAATGACACAGTATGATGACAGCCAGGACAACAGGTATAATGACGCAGTATGATGACAGTCAGGACAACAGGCATAATGACGCAGTAGGATGACAAACGGGACAACAGGTATAATGACGCAATAAGATGACAGCCAGGACAACAGGTATAATGACGCAGTAGGATGACACATCAGGACGACAGGTATAATGACGCAGTAGAATGACACATCAAGACAACAGGTAAAATGACGCAGTAAGGTGACAGCCAGGACAACAGGTATAATGACGCAGTCAGACAACACCTAAGGTCAACAGGGCTAATGACCAAGTAAGACGACACATCAGGATGACAGGTATAATAACGCAGTAAGACAACGCAGCAGGACAACCGGTATAATGACACAGTAGGACGACACATCAGGATGACAGGTATAATGACCAGTAAGATGACACAACAGGACAACAGGGGTAATGACGCAGTAAGACGACACATCAGGATGACCGGTATAATGACACAGTAGGACGACACATCAGGATGACCGGTATAATGGCGCAGTAAGACAACACATCAGGACAACAGGTATAATGACACAATGAGATGACAAATTTGGACAACAGGGCTAATGACGCAGTAAGACGACACATCAGGATGAGTGGTATAATGACGTAATAAGACAACACAGCAGGACACCAGGTATAATGACACAGTAGGAAGACACATCAGGATGACATGGCTAATGACACAGTAAGACGACACAACGAGATGACAGGTATAATGACACAGTAGGACGACACATCATGACAACAGGTATAATGACGCAGTAAGATGACAGTCAGGACAACAGGTCTGTTGACGCAGTAGGATGACACATCAGGACAACAGGTATAATGATGCAGTAACTTGACACATCAGGACAACAGGTACAATGACGCAGTAAGTTGGCAAATCAGGACAACAGGTATAATGACGCAGTAAGATGACAGCCAGGACGACAGGTATAATGACGCAGTAGGATGACACATCGAGACAACAGGTATAATGACGCAGTATTTTGACAGTCAGGACAACAGGTATGATGACGCAGTAGGACGACACATCATGACAACAGGTATAATGACGCAGTAAGATGACAGTCAGGACAACAGGTCTGATGACGCAGTAGGATGACACATCAGGACAACAGGTATAATGATGCAGTAACTTGACACATCAGGACAACAGGTACAATGACGCAGTAGAATGACACATCAGGACGACACATCAGGACAACAGGTAAAATGACGCAGTAACATCACACTTCAGGATGACAGGTATAATGACGCAGGAAGACAAAACATCAGGACAACAGGTATAATGACACAATGAGATGACAAATCAGGACAACAGGTATAATGACGCAGTCGGATGACACATCGAGACAACAGGTATAATGACGCAGTAAGATGACAGCCAGGACAACAGGTATAATGACGCAGTTAGATGACAGCCAGGACGACAGGTATAATGACGCAGTAGGATGACACATCGAGACAACAGGTATAATGACGCAGTATGATGACAGTCAGGACAACAGGTATGATGACGCAGTAAGTTGACACATCAGGACAACAGGTATAATGACGCAGTGTGATGACCGCCAGGACGACAGGTATAATGACGCAGTAAGATGACAACCAGGACAACAGGTTTAATGACGCAGTAGCATGACACATCAGGACAACAGGTATAATGACGCAGTAGGATGACACATCAGGACAACAGGTATAATGACGCAGTAAGATGACAACCAGGACGACAGGTATAATGACGCAGTAGGATGACAAATCGAGACAACAGGTATAATGATGCAGTAGGATGACACATCGAGACAACAGGTATAATGACGCAGTAAGATGACAGCTAGGACGACAGGTATAATGACGCAGTAGGATGACACATCAGGACAACAGGTATAATGACGCAGTAAGATGACAGCCAGGACAACACGTATAATGACGCAGTAACATAACACTGCAAGACAACAGGGATAATGACACAGTAGGATGACAGCCATTAAGACAGGTATAATGACGCAGTAGGATGACACATCGAGACAACAGGTATAATGACGCAGTAGGATGACACATCGAGACAACAGGTATAATGACGCAGTATGATGACAGTCAGGACAACAGGTATAATGACGCAGTAGGATGACACATCAGGACAACAGGTATAATGACGCAGTAGGATGACACATCAGGACAACAGGTATAATGACGCAGTAAGATGACACATCGAGACAACAGGTATAATGACGCAGTAGGATGACACATCGAGACAACAGGTATAATGACACAGTATGATGAAAGCCAGGACAACAGGTATAATGACGCAGAAAGATGACAGCCATTAAGACAGGTATAATGACGCAGTAGGATGACACATCGAGACAACAGGTATAATGACGCAGTATGATGACAGTCAGGACAACAGGTATGATGACGCAGTAAGTTGACACATCAGGACAACAGGTATAATGACGCAGTGTGATGACCGCCAGGACGACAGGTATAATGACGCAGTAAGATGACAACCAGGACGACAGGTTTAATGACGCAGTAGGATGACACATCAGGACAACAGGTATAATGACGCAGTAAGATGACAGCCAGGACGACAGGTATAATGACGCAGTAGGATGACACATCGAGACAACAGGTATAATGACGCAGTAGGATGACACATCGAGACAACAGGTATAATGACGCAGTAAGATGACAGCTAGGACGACAGGTATAATGACGCAGTAGGATGACACATCAGGACAACAGGTATAATGACGCAGTAAGATGACAGCCAGGACGACAGGTATAATGACGCAGTAAGATGACAACCAGGACGACAGGTTTAATGACGCAGTAGCATGACACATCAGGACAACAGGTATAATGATGCAGTAACTTGACACATCAGGACAACAGGTACAATGACGCAGTAAGATGACAGCCAGGACAACAGGTATAATGATGCAGTAGGATGACACATCGAGACAACAGGCATAATGACGCAGTAGGATGACAGCCAGGACGACAGGTTTAATGACGCAGTAAGATGACAGCCAGGACAACAGATATAATGACAAGTAGGATGACACATCTAGACAACAGGTACAATGACGCAGTATGATGACAGCCAGGACAACAGGTGTAATGACGCAGTATGATGACACATCGAGACAACAGGTGTAATGACGCAGTATGATGACACATCAGGACGACAGGTATAATGACGCAGTATGATGACACATCGGGACAACAGGTTTAATGACGCAGTAAGATGACAGCCAGGACAACAGGTATAATGACGCAGTATGATGACAGTCAGGACAACAGGCATAATGACGCAGTAGGATGACAAACGGGACAACAGGTATAATGACGCAGTCAGACAACACCTAAGGACAACAGGGCTAATGACCAAGTAAGACGACACATCAGGATGACAGGTATAATGACGCAGTAAGACAACGCAGCAGGACAACCGGTATAATTACACAGTAGGACGACACATCAGGATGACAGGTATAATGACCAGTAAGATGACACAACAGGACAACAGGGGTAATAACGCAGTAAGACGACACATCAGGATGACCGGTATAATGACACAGTAGGACGACACATCAGGATGACCGGTATAATGGCGCAGTAAGACAACACATCAGGACAACAGGTATAATGACACAATGAGATGACAAATCAGGACAACAGGTATAATGACGCAGTATGATGACACATCAGGACAACAGATATAATGACATAGTAGGATGACAAATCAGGACAGCAGGTATAATGACACAGTAGAATGACACATCAGGACAACAGGTATAATGACACAATGAGATGACAAATTTGGACAACAGGGCTAATGACGCAGTAAGACGACACATCAGGATGAGTGGTATAATGACGTAATAAGACAACACAGCAGGACACCAGGTATAATGACACAGTAGGAAGACACATCAGGATGACATGGCTAATGACACAGTAAGACGACACAACGAGATGACAGGTATAATGACACAGTAGGACGACACATCATGACAACAGGTATAATGACGCAGTAAGATGACAGTCAGGACAACAGGTCTGATGACGCAGTAGGATGACACATCAGGACAACAGGTATAATGATGCAGTAACTTGACACATCAGGACAACAGGTACAATGACGCAGTAAGTTGGCAAATCAGGACAACAGGTATAATGACGCAGTAAGATGACAGCCAGGACGACAGGTATAATGACGCAGTAGGATGACACATCGAGACAACAGGTATAATGATGCAGTAACTTCACACATCAGGACAACAGGGATACTGACGCAGTAGGATGACACATCGGGATAACAGGTATAATGACGCAGTAGGATGACACATCGAGACAACAGGTATAATGACGCAGTATGATGACAGCCAGGACAACAGATATAATGACGCAGTAGGGTGACACATCAGGACAACAAGTATAATGACGCAGTAAGATGACAGCCAGGACAACAGGGATAATGACGAAGTAAGATGACAACCAGGACAACAGGTATAATGACGCAGTAGGATGACACATCAGGACAACAGGTATAATGACGCAATGAGTTGACACATCAGGACAACAGGTATAATGACGCAGTAAGATGACAACCAGGACAACAGGTATAATGACAAGTAGGATGACACATCGAGACAACAGGTATAATGACGCAGTATGTTGACACATCAGGACAACAGGTATAATGACGCAGTAAGATGACAGCCAGGACGACAGGTATAATGACGCAGTAGGATGACACATCGAGACAACAGGTATAATGACGCAGTAGGATGACACATCGAGACAACAGGTATAATGACGCAGTATGATGACAGCCAGGACAACAGATATAATGACGCAGCTGGGTGACACATCAGGACAACAAGTATAATGACGCAGTAAGATGACAGCCAGGACAACAGGGATAATGACGCAGTAAGATGACAACCAGGACAACAGGTATAATGACGCAGTAGGATGACACATCAGGACAACAGGTATAATGACGCAATGAGTTGACACATCAGGACAACAGGTATAATGACGCAGTAAGATGACAGCCAGGACAACAGATATAATGACGCAGTAGGATGACAACCAGGACGACAGGTATAGTGACGCAGTAAGATGACAGCCAGGACAACAGGTATAGTGACGCAGTAGGATGACACATCGGGACAACAGGTATAATGACGCAGTATGATGACAGCCAGGACAATAGATATAATGACAAGTAGGATGACACATCGAGACAACAGGTATAATGACGCAGTATGATGACAGTCAGGACAACAGGTATAATGACGCAGTAGGATGACACATCAGGACAACAGGTGTAATGACACAGTAAGATGACACATCGGGACAACAGGTATAATGACGCAGTATGATGACAGCCAGGACAATAGATATAATGACAAGTAGGATGACACATCGAGACAACAGGTATAATGACGCAGTATGATGACAGCCAGGACAACAGGTATAATGACGCAGTAGGATGACACATCGAGACAACAGGTATAATGACGCAGTGTGATGACCGCCAGGACGACAGGTATAATGACGCAGTAAGATGACAACCAGGACGACAGGTTTAATGACGCAGTAGGATGACACACCAGGACAACAGGTATAATGATGCAGTAACTTTACACATCAGGACAACAGGTACAATGACGCAGTAGGATGACACATCAGGACAACAGGTAAAATGACGCAGTAAGATGACAGCCAGGACAACAGGTATAATGACGCGGTAGGATGACACATCAGGACGACAGGTATAATGACGCAGTAGGATGACACATCAGGACAACAGGTATAATGACGCAGTAAGATGACAACCAGGACGACAGGCATAATGACGCAGTAGGATGACACATCAGGACAACAGGTATAATGACGCAGTAAGATGACAGCCAGGACGACAGGTATAATGACGCAGTAGGATGACACATCGAGACAACAGGTATAATGACGCAGTGTGATGACCGCCAGGACGACAGGTATAATGACGCAGTAAGATGACAACCAGGACGACAGGTTTAATGACGCAGTAGGATGACACATCAGGACAACAGGTATAATGATGCAGTAACTTGACACATCAGGACAACAGGTACAATGACGCAGTACGACAACGCAGTAGGACAACCGCTATAATGACACAGTTGTACGACACATCTGGATGACAGGTATAATGACGCAGTAAGACAACGCAGCAGGACAACAGGGCTAATGAACCAGTAAGACGACACGTCAGGATGACCGGTATAATGACACAGTGAGACAACACAGCAGGACCACAGGTATAATGACCAGTAAGATGACACAACAGGACAACAGGGCTAATGAACCACTAAGACAACACATCAGGATGACCGGTATAATGACACAGTAGGACGACACATCAGGATGACGGGTATAATGACGCTGTAAGACAACACAGAAGGACAACAGATATAATGACAGAGTCGGATGACAAATCAGGACAACAGGTATAATGACCAGTAAGTTGACACATCAGGACTACAGGTATAATGACGCAGTAAGACAACACAGCTGGACAACAGGTATAATGACACAGTAGGATGACACATCAAGACAACAGGTATAATGACACAGTAGAATGACACATCAGGACAACAGGTAGAATGACGCAGTAACACGTCACATCAGGATGACACGTATAATGCCGCAGTAAGAAAACACAGCAGGACAACAGGTATAATGACACAGTAAGATGACACAACAGGACAACAGGGCTAATGACACAGTAGGACGACATATCAGGACAACAGTTATAATGACGCAGTATGATGACACAGCAGGATAACAGGTATAATGACACAATGAGATGACAAACCATGACAACAGGGCAAATGACCCAGTAAGACGACACATCTGGATGACAGGGATAACGTCACAATAGGACGACATATCAGGACAACGGGAATAATGGCGCAGTCGGATGACACATCAGGAGAACAGGTAGAATGACGCAGTAACACGACACATCAGGATGAATGGTATAATGACGTAATAAGACAACAAAGCAGGACAACAGGTATAATGACACAGTAGGAAGACACATCAGGAGAACAGGTACAATGACGCAGTAAGACAACACATCAGGATGACAGATATAATGACGCAGTAAGACATCACAGCAGGACAACAGGTATAATGATACAGTAGGATGACAAATCAGGACAACAGTTATAATGACGCAGTTTGATGACACATCAGGACACCAGATATAATGACACAGTAGGATGACAAATCAGGACAACAGGTATAATGACCAGTAAGATGACACATCAGGACAACAGGTATAATGACGCAGTAAGACGACACATCAGGATGACAGGTATAATGACACAGTAAGACAACACATCAGGACAACAGGTATAATGACACAGTAGGATGACACATCAAGATAACAGGTATGATACAGTAGAATGACACATCAGGACAAAAGGTAGAATGACACAATGAGATGACAGCCATTAAGACAGGTATAATGACGCAGTAAGATGACAACCAGGACGACAGGTTTAATGACGCAGTAAGACGACACATCAGGATGACAGGTATAATGACCAGTAAGATGACACATCAGGACAACAGGTATAATGACGCAGTAAGACGACACATCAGGATGACAGGTATAATGACACAGTAAGACAACACATCAGGACAACAGGTATAATGACGCAGTATGATGACAGTCAGGACAACAGGTATGATGACGCAGTAAGTTGACACATCAGGACAACAGGTATAATGACGCAGTGTGATGACCGCCAGGACGACAGGTATAATGACGCAGTAAGATGACAACCAGGACGACAGGTTTAATGACGCAGTAGCATGACACATCAGGACAACAGGTATAATGACGCAGTAGGATGACACATCAGGACAACAGGTATAATGACGCAGTAAGATGACAACCAGGACGACAGGTATAATGACGCAGTAGGATGACACATCAGGACAACAGGTATAATGACGCAGTAAGATGACAGCCAGGACGACAGGTATAATGACGCAGTAGGATGACACATCGAGACAACAGGTATAATGACGCAGTAGGATGACACATCGAGACAACAGGTATAATGACGCAGTAAGATGACAGCTAGGACGACAGGTATAATGACGCAGTAGGATGACACATCAGGACAACAGGTATAATGACGCAGTAAGATGACAGCCAGGACAACACGTATAATGACGCAGTAAGACAACACAGCAGGACAACAGGTATAATGACACAGTAACATAACACTGCAAGACAACAGGGATAATGACACAGTAGGATGACAGCCATTAAGACAGGTATAATGACGCAGTAGGATGACACATCGAGACAACAGGTATAATGACGCAGTAGGATGACACATCGAGACAACAGGTATAATGACGCAGTATGATGACAGTCAGGACAACAGGTATAATGACGCAGTAGGATGACACATCAGGACAACAGGTATAATGACGCAGTAGGATGACACATCAGGACAACAGGTATAATGACGCAGTAAGATGACACATCGAGACAACAGGTATAATGACGCAGTAGGATGACACATCGAGACAACAGGTATAATGACACAGTATGATGACAGCCAGGACAACAGGTATAATGACGCAGTAAGATGACAGCCATTAAGACAGGTATAATGACGCAGTAGGATGACACATCGAGACAACAGGTATAATGACGCAGTATGATGACAGTCAGGACAACAGGTATGATGACGCAGTAAGTTGACACATCAGGACAACAGGTATAATGACGCAGTGTGATGACCGCCAGGACGACAGGTATAATGACGCAGTAAGATGACAACCAGGACGACAGGTTTAATGACGCAGTAGCATGACACATCAGGACAACAGGTATAATGATGCAGTAACTTGACACATCAGGACAACAGGTACAATGACGCAGTAAGATGACAGCCAGGACAACAGGTATAATGATGCAGTAGGATGACACATCAGGACGACAGGTATAATGACGCAGTAAGATGACAGCCAGGATGACAGTTATAATGACGCAGTAGGATGACACATCGAGACAACAGGCATAATGACGCAGTAGGATGACAGCCAGGACGACAGGTTTAATGACGCAGTAGGATGACACATCAGGACAACAGGTATAATGATGCAGTAACTTGACACATCAGGACAACAGGTATAATGACGCAGTAAGATGACAGCCAGGACAACAGATATAATGACAAGTAGGATGACACATCGAGACAACAGGTACAATGACGCAGTATGATGACAGCCAGGACAACAGGTATAATGACGCAGTAGGATGACACATCGAGACAACAGGTATAATGACGCAGTAGGATGACACATCAGGACGACAGGTATAATGACGCAGTAAGATGACAACCAGGACAACAGGTATAATGACGCAGTCAGATGACACATCGGGACAACAGGTATAATGACGCAGTAAGATGACAGCCAGGACAACAGATATAATGACAAGTAGGATGACGCAGTAAGACAACAGGTATAATGACGCAGTAGGATGACACATCGAAACAACAGGTATAATGACGCAGTATGATGACAGCCAGGACAACAGATATAATGACAAGTAGGATGACACATCGAGACAACAGGTATAATGACGCAGTAGGATGACACATCGAGACAACAGGTATAATGACGCAGTAGGATGACACATCAAGACAACAGGTATAATGACGCAGTATGATGACAGCCAGGACAACAGATATAATGACGCAGTAGGGTGACACATCAGGACAACAAGTATAATGACGCAGTAAGATGACAGCCAGGACAACAGGGATAATGACGCAGTAAGATGACAACCAGGACAACAGGTATAATGACGCAGTAGGATGACACATCAGGACAACAGGTATAATGATACAGTAGGATGACACATTAGGACAAACGGTATAATGACACAGTAGGATGACACCTCAGGACAACAGATATAATGACCAAGTAAGACGACACATCAGGATGACAGGTATAATGACGCAGTAAGACAACACAGCAGGACAACAGGTATAATGATACAGTAGGATGACACATTAGGACAAACGGTATAATGACACAGTAGGATGACACCTCAGGACAACAGATATAATGACGCAGTAAGACAACGCAGCAGGACAAACGGTATAATGACACAGTAGGACGACACATCAGGATGACAGGTATAATGACCAGTAAGATGACACAACAGGATAACAGGTAGAATGACGCAGTAACACGACACATCAGGATGACACGTATAATGACGCAGTAAGACAACACAGCAGGACAACAGGTATAATGACACAGTAAGATAACACAGCAGGACTACAGGTATAATGACACAGTAGGATTACAAATCAGGACAACAGGTATAATGACACAATGAGATGACAAATCAGGTCAACAGGTATAATGACACAGTAGAATGACACATCAGGACAACAGGTAAAATGACGCAGTAACACGACACATCAGGATGACAGGTATAATGACGCAGTTAGACAACACAGCAGGACAACAGGTATAATGACACAGTAAGATAACACAGCAGGACAACCGGTATAATGACGCAGTAACACAACAAATCAGGATGACACGTATAATGACGCAGTAAGACGACACAGCAGGACAACAGGTAGAATGACGCAGTAACACAACAAATCAGGATGACACGTATAATGACGCAGTAAGACGACACAGCAGGACAACAGGTATAATGACACAGTAAGATAACACAGCAGGACAACAGGTATAATGACGCAGTAACACAACAAATCAGGATGACACGTATAATGACGCAGTAAGATGACACAACAGGACAACAGGGTTAATGACACAGTAGGATGACACATTGAGACAACAGGTATAATGACGCAGTAGGATGACACCTCAGGACAACAGGTATAATGACGCAGTAGGATGACACATCGGGACAACAGGTTTAATGACGCAGTAAGATGACAGCCAGGACAACAGGGATAATGACGCAGTAGGATGACACATCGGGATAACAGGTATAATGACGCAGTATGATGACAGCCAGGACAACAGGTATAATGACGCAGTAGAATGACACATCGAGACAACAGGTATAATGACGCAGTAAGATGACAGCCAGGACAACAGGTATAATGACGCAGTAGGATGACACATCGGGACAACAGGTATAATGACGCAGTAAGATGACAACCAGGACAACAGGTATAATGACGCAGTCGGATGACACATCGGGACAACAGGTATAATGACGCAGTAAGATGACAGCCAGGACAACAGATATAATGACAAGTAGGATGACACATCGAGACAACAGGTATAATGACGCAGTAGGATGACACATCGAGACAACAGGTATAATGACGCAGTAAGATGACAGCCAGGACAACAGGTATAATGACGCAGTAAGATGACAGCCAGGACAACAGATATAATGACAAGTAGGATGACACATCGAGACAACAGGTATAATGACGCAGTATGATGACAGTCAGGACAACAGGTATAATGACGCAGTAGGATGACACATCAGGACAACAGGTATAATGACGCAGTAGGATGACACATCAGGACAACAGGTATAATGACACAGTAAGATGACACATCGAGACAACAGGTATAATGACGCAGTAGGATGACACATCGAGACAACAGGTATAATGACGCAGTATGATGACAGCCAGGACAACAGGTATAATGACGCAGTAAGATGACAACCAGGACGACAGGTGTAATGACGAAGTAGGATGACACATCGGGACAACAGGTATAATGATGCAGTAGGTTGACACATCAGGACAACAGGTACAATGACGCAGTAATTTGACAAATCAGGACAACAGGAATAATGACGCAGTAAGATGACAGCCAGGACGACAGGTATAATGACACAGTAGGATGACACATCAGGACGACAGGTATAATGACGCAGTAGGATGACACATCAGGACAACAGGTAAAATGACGCAGTAAGATGACAGCCAGGACAACAGGTATAATGATGCAGTAGGATGACACATCGGGACAACAGGTTTAATGACGCAGTAAGATGACAGCCAGGACAACAGGTATAATGATGCAGTAGGATGACACATCGGGACAACAGGTTTAATGACGCAGTAAGATGACAGCCAGGACAACAGGTATAATGACGCAGTAAGATGACAGCCAGGACAACAGGTATAATGACGCAGTAAGATTACAGCCATTAAGACAGGTATAATGATGCAGTAGGATGACACATCGAGACAACAGGTATAATGACGCAGTATGATGACAGTCAGGACAACAGGTATGATGATGCAGCATGTTGACACATCAGGACAACAGGTATAATGACGCAGTAAGATGACAGCCAGGACGACAGGTATAATGACGCAGTAGGATGACACATCGAGACAACAGGTATAATAACGCAGTAGGATGACACATCGAGACAACAGGTATAATGACGCAGTATGATGACAGCCAGGACAACAGATATAATGACGCAGTAGGGTGACACATCAGGACAACAAGTATAATGACGCAGTAAGATGACAGCCAGGACAACAGGTATAATGACGCAGTAGGATGACACATCAGGACAACAGGTATAATGACACAGTAAGATGACACATCGAGACAACAGGTATAATGACGCAGTAGGATGACACATCGAGACAACAGGTATAATGATGCAGTAGGTTGACACATCAGGACAACAGGTACAATGACGCAGTAATTTGACAAATCAGGACAACAGGTATAATGACGCAGTAAGATGACAGCCAGGACGACAGGTATAATGACACAGTAGGATGACACATCAGGATGACAGGTATAATGACGCAGTAGGATGACACATCAGGACAACAGGTAAAATGACGCAGTAAGATGACAGCCAGGACAACAGGTATAATGATGCAGTAGGATGACACATCGGGACAACAGGTTTAATGACGCAGTAAGATGACAGCCAGGACAACAGGTATAATGACGCAGTATGATGACAGTCAGGACAACAGATATAATGACGCAGTATGATGACTGCCAGGACAACAGGTATAATGACGCAGTATGATGACAGTCAGGACAACAGGTATGATGACGCAGTAGGATGACACATCGAGACAACAGGTATAATGACGCAGTATGATGACTGCCAGGACAACAGGTATAATGACGCAGTAGGATGACAACCAGGACGACAGGTATAATGACGCAGTAAGATGACAGCCAGGACAACAGGTATAATGACGCAGTAGGATGACACATCAGGACAACAGGTATAATGATGCAGTAACTTGACACATCAGGACAACAGGTACAATGACGCAGTAGGATGACACATCAGGACAACAGGTAAAATGACGCAGTAAGATGACAGCCAGGACAACAGGTATAATGACGCAGTAGGATGACACATCAGGACAACAGGTAAAATGACGCAGTAAGATGACAGCCAGGACAACAGGTATAATGACGTAGTAGGATGACACATCGGGACAACAGGTTTAATGACGCAGTAAGATGACAGCCAGGACAACAGGTATAATGACGCAGTATGATGACAGTCAGGACAACAGGTATGATGACGCAGTAGGATGACACATCGAGACAACAGGTATAATGACGCAGTATGATGACTGCCAGGACAACAGGTATAATGACGCAGTAGGATGACACATCAGGACAACAGGTATAATGACGCAGTAGGATGACACATCAGGACAACAGGTATAATGACACAGTAAGATGACACATCGAGACAACAGGTATAATGACGCAGTAGAATGACACATCGAGACAACAGGGATAATGACGCAGTAATTTGACAAATCAGGACAACAGGTATAATGACGCAGTAAGATGACAGCCAGGACGACAGGTATAATGACACAGTAGGATGACAGCCAGGACGACAGGTATAATGACGCAGTAGGATGACACATCAGGACAACAGGTAAAATGACGCAGTAAGATGACAGCCAGGACAACAGGTATAATGATGCAGTAGGATGACACATCGGGACAACAGGTTTAATGACGCAGTAAGATGACAGCCAGGACAACAGGTATAATAGACGCAGTATGATGACAGTCAGGACAACAGATATAATGACGCAGTAGGATGACACATCGAGACAACAGGTATAATGACGCAGTATGATGACAGTCAGGACAACAGGTATAATGACGCAGTAGGATGACACATCAGGACAACAGGTATAATGACGCAGTAGGATGACACATCAGGACAACAGGTATAATGACACAGTAAGATGACACATCGAGACAACAGGTATAATGACGCAGTAGGATGACACATCGAGACAACAGGTATAATGACGCAGTATGATGACAGCCAGGACAACAGGTATAATGACGCAGTAAGATGACAACCAGGACGACAGGTGTAATGACGAAGTAGGATGACACATCGGGACAACAGGTATAATGATGCAGTAGGTTGACACATCAGGACAACAGGTACAATGACGCAGTAATTTGACAAATCAGGACAACAGGTATAATGACGCAGTTAGATGACAACCAGGACGACAGGTATAATGACGAAGTAGGATGACACATCGGGACAACAGGTATAATGATGCAGTAGGTTGACACATCAGGACAACAGGTACAATGACGCAGTAATTTGAAAAATCAGGACAACAGGTATAATGACGCAGTAAGATGACAGCCAGGACGACAGGTATAATGACGCAGTAGGATGACACATCAGGACGACAGGTATAATGACGCAGTAGAATGACACATCAAGACAACAGGTAAAATGACGCAGTAAGATGACAGCCAGGACATTAGGTATAATGACGCAGTAGGATGACAGTCAGGACAACAGGTATGATGACGCAGTAGGATGACACATCGAGACAACAGGTATAATGACGCAGTAAGATGACAGCCAGGACGACAGGTATAATGACGCAGTAGGAAGACACATCAGGACAACAGGTATAATGACGCAGTAAGATGACAGCCAGGACGACAGGTATAATGACGCAGTAGGATGACACATCGCGACAACAGGTATAATGACGCAGTATGATGACAGTCAGGACAACAGGTATGATGACGCAGTAAGATGACAGCCAGGACAACAGATATAATGACGCAGTAGGATGACACATCAGGACGACAGGTATAATGACGCAGTAGGATGACACATCAGGACGACAGGTATAATGACGCAGTAGGATGACACATCAGGACAACAGGTATAATGACGCAGTAAGATGACAGCCAGGACAACAGGTATAATGACGCAGTAGGATGACACATCAGGACGACAGGTATAATGACGCAGTAAGATGACAGCCAGGATGACAGTTATAATGACGCAGTAGGATGACACATCGAGACAACAGGCATAATGACGCAGTAGGATGACAGCCAGGACGACAGGTTTAATGACGCAGTAGGATGACACATCAGGACAACAGGTATAATGATGCAGTAACTTGACACATCAGGACAACAGGTATAATGACGCAGTAAGATGACAGCCAGGACAACAGATATAATGACAAGTAGGATGACACATCGAGACAACAGGTACAATGACGCAGTATGATGACAGCCAGGACAACAGGTATAATGACGCAGTAGGATGACACATCGAGACAACAGGTATAATGACGCAGTAGGATGACACATCAGGACGACAGGTATAATGACGCAGTAAGATGACAGCCAGGACGACAAGTATAATGACGCAGTAGGATGACACATCGAGACAACAGGTATAATGACGCAGTAGGATGACACATCGAGACAACAGGTATAATGACGCAGTATGATGACACATCAGGACAACAGGTAAAATGACGCAGTAAGATGACACATCGAGACAACAGCTATAATGACGCAGTAGGATGACACATCGAGACAACAGGTATAATGACGCAGTAAGATGACAGTCAGGACAACAGATATAATGACGCAGTAGGATGACACATCGAGACAACAGGTATAATGACGCAGTATGATGACACATCAGGACAACAGGTATAATGACGCAGTAAGATGACAGCCAGGACAACAGGTATAATGACGCAGTAGGATGACACATCGAGACAACAGGTATAATGACGCAGTAGGATGACACATCAGGACAACAGGTATAATGACACAGTAGGATGACACTTCAGGACAACAGGTAAAATGATCCAGTAGGATGAGACATTAGGACAACAGGTATAATGACACAGAAGGACGACACATCAGGATGACCGGTATAATGACGCAGTAAGACAACACCTCAGGACAACAGGGCTAATGACACAATGAGATGACAAATTTGGACAACAGGTATTATGACACAATGAGATGACAAATCAGGACAACAGGGCAAATGACCCAGTAAGACGACACATCAGGATGACCGGTATAATGACACAGTAGGACGACACATCAGGATGACTGGTACAATGACACAGTAGGATGACACATCAGGATGACCGGTATAATGACACAGTAGGATGACAAATCAGGACAACAGGTATAATGACCAGTAAGATGACACATCAGGACAACAGGTATAATGACGCAGTAAGACAACACAGCAGGACAACAGGTATAATGATACAGTAGGATGACACATTAGGACAACAGGTATAATGACCCAGTAAGGCGACACATCAGGATGACAGTTATAATGACGCAGTAAGACAACACAGCAGAACAACAGGTATAATGACCAGTAAGATGACACAACAGGACACCAGGGCTAATGACCCAGTAAGACGACAGATCAGGATGACAGGTATAATGACACAGTGAGATGACAAATCAGGACAGCAGGTATAATGACGCAGTAGGATGACAGCCAGGACAACACGTATAATGACGCAGTAGGATGACAGCCAGGACAACAGGTATAATGACGCAGTTAGATGACAGCCAGGACGACAGGTATAATGACGCAGTAGGATGACACATCGAGACAACAGGTATAATGACGCAGTAGGATGACAGCCAGGACAACACGTATAATGACGCAGTAGGATGACACATCGAGACAACACGTATAATGACGCAGTAGGATGACACATCGGGACGACAGGTATAATGACGCAGTAAGATGACAGCCAGGACAACAGGTATAATGACGCAGTAGGATGACACATCGAGACAACAGGTATAATGACGCAGTATGATGACAGCCAGGACAACAGGTATAATGACGCAATGGGATGACACATCGGGACAACAGGTTTAATGACGCAGTAAGATGACAGCCAGGACAACAGGTATAATGACGCAGTAGGATGACAGATCAGGACAACAGGTATAATGACGCAGTAAGATGACAGCCAGGACAACAGGGATAATGACGCAGTAGGATGACACATCGGGATAACAGGTATAATGACGCAGTATGATGACAACCAGGACAACAGGTATAATGACGCAGTCGGATGACACATCGGGACAACAGGTATAATGACGCAGTAGGATGACACATCAGGACAACAGGTATAATTACGCAATGAGTTGACACATCAGGACAACAGGTATAATGACGCAGTAAGATGACAGCCAGGACAACAGGTATAATGACGCAGTAGGATGACATATCAGGACGACAGGTATAATGACGCAGTAGAATGACACATCAGGACAACAGGTAAAATGACGCAGTAAGATGACAGCCAGGACAACAGGTATAATGACGCAGTAGGATGACACATCAGGACAACAGGTTTAATGACGCAGTAAGATGACAGCCAGGACAACAGGTATAATAACGCAGTAGAATGACACATCGAGACAACAGGTATAATGACGCAGTAAGATGACAACCAGGACAACAGATATAATGACAAGTAGGATGACACATCGAGACAACATGTATAATGACGCAGTAGGATGACAACCAGGACGACAGGTATAATGACGCAGAAAGATGACAGCCATGACAACAGGTATAATGACGAAGTAGGATGACACATCGAGACAACAGGTATAATGATAGAGTATGATGACAGTCAGGACAACAGGTATAATGATAGAGTATGATGACAGTCAGGACAACAGGTATAATGACGCAGTAGGATGACACATCAGGATAACAGGTATAATGACGCAGTATGATGACAGCCAGGACAACAGGTATAATGACGCAGTATGATGACAGTCAGGACAACACGTATAATGACGCAGTAGGATGACACATCAGGACAACAGGTATAATGACGCAGTAGGATGACACATCAGGATAACAGGTATAATGACGCAGTATGATGACAGCCAGGACAACAGGTATAATGACGCAGTAGGATGACAGCCAGGACAACACGTATAATGACGCAGTAGGATGACACATCGAGACAACAGGTATAATGACGCAGTAAGATGACAACCAGGACAACAGGTATAATGACGCAGTAGGATGACACATCGGGACAACAGGTATAATGACGCAGTAAGATGACAACCAAGACAACAGGTATAATGACGCAGTCGGATGACACATCGGGACAACAGGTATAATGACGCAGTAAGATGACAGCCAGGACAACAGATATAATGACAAGTAGGATGACACATCGAGACAACAGGTATAATGACGCAGTAGGATGACACATCGAAACAACAGGTATAATGACGCAGTATGATGACAGCCAGGACAACAGATATAATGACAAGTAGGATGACACATCGAGACAACAGGTATAATGACGCAGTAGGATGACACATCGAGACAACAGGTATAATGACGCAGTAGGATGACACATCGAGACAACAGGTATAATGACGCAGTATGATGACAGCCAGGACAACAGATATAATGACGCAGTAGGGTGACACATCAGGACAACAAGTATAATGACGCAGTAAGATGACAGCCAGGACAACAGGGATAATGACGCAGTAAGATGACAACCAGGACAACATGTATAATGACGCAGTAGGATGACACATCAGGACAACAGGTATAATGATACAGTAGGATGACACATTAGGACAAACGGTATAATGACACAGTAGGATGACACCTCAGGACAACAGATATAATGACCAAGTAAGACGACACATCAGGATGACAGGTATAATGACGCAGTAAGACAACACAGCAGGACAACAGGTATAATGATACAGTAGGATGACACATTAGGACAAACGGTATAATGACACAGTAGGATGACACCTCAGGACAACAGATATAATGACGCAGTAAGACAACGCAGCAGGACAAACGGTATAATGACACAGTAGGACGACACATCAGGATGACAGGTATAATGACCAGTAAGATGACACAACAGGAAAACAGGTAGAATGACGCAGTAACACGACACATCAGGATGACACGTATAATGACGCAGTAAGACAACACAGCAGGACAACAGGTATAATGACACAGTAAGATAACACAGCAGGACTACAGGTATAATGACACAGTAGGATTACAAATCAGGACAACAGGTATAATGACACAATGAGATGACAAATCAGGTCAACAGGTATAATGACACAGTAGAATGACACATCAGGACAACAGGTAAAATGACGCAGTAACACGACACATCAGGATGACAGGTATAATGACGCAGTTAGACAACACAGCAGGACAACAGGTATAATGACACAGTAAGATAACACAGCAGGACAACCGGTATAATGACGCAGTAACACAACAAATCAGGATGACACGTATAATGACGCAGTAAGACGACACAGCAGGACAACAGGTAGAATGACGCAGTAACACAACAAATCAGGATGACACGTATAATGACGCAGTAAGACGACACAGCAGGACAACAGGTATAATGACACAGTAAGATAACACAGCAGGACAACAGGTATCATGACACAGTCGGACGACACATCAGGATGACCGGTATAATGAAACAACAGGACAACAGGGCTAATGACCCAGTAAGATGACACATCAGGATGACAGGTATAATGACACAGTGAGATGACACATCAGGACAACAGGTATAATGACGCAGTAGGATGACACATCAGGACAACAGGTATAATGACACAGTAGGACGACACATCAGGATGACAGGTATAATGACCAGTAAGATGACACAACAGGACAACAGGGCTAATGACGCAGTAAGACAACGCAGCAGGACAACCGGTATAATGACACAGTAGTACGACACATCAGGATGACAGGTACAATGACCAGTAAGATGACACAACAGGACAACAGGGCTAATGACGCAGTAAGACAACGCAGCAGGACAACCGGTATAAATACGCAGTAAGACAACACCTAAGGACAACAGGGCTAATGACCAAGTAAAACGACACATCAGGATCACAGGTATAATGACGCAGTAAGACAATGCAGCAGGACAACCGGTATAATGACACAGTAGGACGACACATCAGGATGACAGGTATAATGACCAGTAAGATGACACAACAGGACAACAGGTAGAATGACGCAGTAAAACGACACATCAGGATGACACGTATAATGATGCATTAAGACAACACAGCAGGACAACAGGTATAATGACACAGTAGGATGACACTTCAGGACAAAAGGTATAATGATACAGTAGGGTGACACAATAGGACAGCAGGTACAATGACACAGTCGGACGACACATCAGGATGACCGGTATAATGAAACAACAGGACAACAGGGCTAATGACCCAGTAAGATGACACATCAGGATGACAGGTATAATGACGCAGTAAGATGACAACCAGGACGACAGGTTTAATGACGCAGTAGGATTACACATCAGGACAACAGGTATAATGATGCAGTAACTTGACAAATCAGGACAACAGGTACAATGACGCAGTAGGATGACACATCAAGACAACAGGTATAATGACGCAGTAAGATGACAGCCAGGACGACAGGTATAATGACGCAGTAAGATGACAGCCAGGACAACAGGGATAATGACGCAGTAAGATGACAACCAGGACAACAGGTATAATGACGCAGTAGGATGACACATCAGGACAACAGGTATAATGACGCAATGAGTTGACTCATCAGGACAACAGGTATAATGACGCAGTAGAATGACACATCGAGACAACAGGTATAATGACTCAGTAAGATGACAACCAGGACAACAGGTATAATGACGCAGTAGGATGACACATCGGGACAACAGGTATAATGACGCAGTAAGATGACAACCAGGACAACAGGTATAATGACGCAGTCGGATGACACATCGGGACAACAGGTATAATGACGCAGTAAGATGACAGCCAGGACAACAGATATAATGACAAGTAGGATGACACATCGAGACAACAGGTATAATGACGCAGTAGGATGACACATCGAAACAACAGGTATAATGACGCAGTATGATGACAGCCAGGACAACAGATATAATGACAAGTAGGATGACACATCGAGACAACAGGTATAATGACGCAGTAGGATGACACATCGAGACAACAGGTATAATGACGCAGTAGGATGACACATCAAGACAACAGGTATAATGACGCAGTATGATGACAGCCAGGACAACAGATATAATGACGCAGTAGGGTGACACATCAGGACAACAAGTATAATGACGCAGTAAGATGACAGCCAGGACAACAGGGATAATGACGAAGTAAGATGACAACCAGGACAACAGGTATAATGACGCAGTAGGATGACACATCAGGACAACAGGTATAATGATACAGTAGGATGACACATTAGGACAAACGGTATAATGACACAGTAGGATGACACCTCAGGACAACAGATATAATGACCAAGTAAGACGACACATCAGGATGACAGGTATAATGACGCAGTAAGACAACACAGCAGGACAACAGGTATAATGATACAGTAGGATGACACATTAGGACAAACGGTATAATGACACAGTAGGATGACACCTCAGGACAACAGATATAATGACGCAGTAAGACAACGCAGCAGGACAAACGGTATAATGACACAGTAGGACGACACATCAGGATGACAGGTATAATGACCAGTAAGATGACACAACAGGATAACAGGTAGAATGACGCAGTAACACGACACATCAGGATGACACGTATAATGACGCAGTAAGACAACACAGCAGGACAACAGGTATAATGACACAGTAAGATAACACAGCAGGACAACAGGTATAATGACGCAGTAGGATGACACATCAGGACAACAGGTATAATGACACACTAGGATGACACTTCAGGATGACCGGTATAATGACGCAGTAAGACAACGCAGAAAGACAACCGGTATAATGACACAGTAGGACGACACATCAGGATGACAGGTATAATGACCAGTAAGATGACACAACAGGACAACAGGGCTAATGACGCAATAAGATGACACATCAGGATGACCGGTATAATGACACAGTAGGACGACACATCAGGATGACCGGTATAATGACGCAGTAGGATGACACATCGGGACAACAGGTTTAATGACGCAGTAAGATGACAGCCAGGACAACAGGTATAATGACAAGTAGGATGACACATCGAGACAACAGGTATAATGACGCAGTATGATGACAGCCAGGACAACGGGTATAATGACGCAGTAGGATGACACATCGAGACAACAGGTATAATGACGCAGTGTGATGACCGCCAGGACGACAGGTATAATGACGCAGTAAGATGACAACCAGGACGACAGGTTTAATGACGCAGTAGGATGACACATCAAGACAACAGGTAAAATGACGCAGTAGGATGACACATCAGGACAACAGGTATAATGACGCAGTAAGATGACAACCAGGACGACAGGTATAATGAAGCAGTAGGATGACACATCAGGACAACAGGTATAATGACGCAGTAAGATGACAGCCAGGACGACAGGTATAATGACGCAGTAAGATGACAGCCAGGACAACAGGGATAATGACGCAGTAAGATGACAACCAGGACAACAGGTATAATGACGCAGTAGGATGACACATCAGGACAACAGGTATAATGACGCAATGAGTTGACACATCAGGACAACAGGTATAATGACGCAGTAAGATGACAACCAGGACGACAGGTGTAATGACGAAGTAGGATGACACATCGGGACAACAGGTATAATGATGCAGTAGGTTGACACATCAGGACAACAGGTACAATGACGCAGTAATTTGACAAATCAGGACAACAGGTATAATGACGCAGTAAGATGACAGCCAGGACGACAGGTATAATGACACAGTAGGATGACACATCAGGACGACAGGTATAATGACGCAGTAGGATGACACATCAGGACAACAGGTAAAATGACGCAGTAAGATGACAGCCAGGACAACAGGTATAATGATGCAGTAGGATGACACATCGGGACAACAGGTTTAATGACGCAGTAAGATGACAGCCAGGACAACAGGTATAATAGACGCAGTATGATGACAGTCAGGACAACAGATATAATGACGCAGTAGGATGACACATCGAGACAACAGGTAAAATGACGCAGTAAGATGACAACCAGGACAACAGGTATAATGAAGCAATAGGATGACACATCGGGACAACAGGTATAATGACGCAGTAAGATGACAGCCAGGACAACAGGTATAATGACGCAGTAAGATGACAGCCATTAAGACAGGTATAATGACGCAGTAGGATGACACATCGAGACAACAGGTATAATGACGCAGTATGATGACAGTCAGGACAACAGGTATGATGACGCAGTATGTTGACACATCAGGACAACAGGTATAATGACGCAGTAAGATGACAGCCAGGACGACAGGTATAATGACGCAGTAGGATGACACATCGAGACAACAGGTATAATGACGCAGTAGGATGACACATCGAGACAACAGGTATAATGACGCAGTATGATGACAGCCAGGACAACAGATATAATGACGCAGTAGGGTGACACATCAGGACAACAAGTATAATGACGCAGTAAGATGACAGCCAGGACGACAGGTATAATGCCGCAGTAAGATGACAACCAGGACGACAGGTTTAATGACGCAGTAGGATGACACATCAGGACAACAGGTAAAATGACGCAGTAAGATGACAGCCAGGACAACAGGTATAATGACGCAGTAGGATGACACATCAGGACGACAGGTATAATGACGCAGTAGGATGACACATCAGGACAACAGGTATAATGACGCAGTAAGATGACAACCAGGACGACAGGTATAATGACGCAGTAGGATGACACATCGAGACAACAGGTATAATGACGCAGTGTGATTACCGCCAGGACGACAGGTATAATGACGCAGTAAGATGACAACCAGGACGACAGGTTTAATGACGCAGTAGGATGACACATCAGGACAACAGGTATAATGATGCAGTAACTTCACACATCAGGACAACAGGGATAATGACGCAGTAGGATGACACATCGGGATAACAGGTATAATGACGCAGTATGATGACAACCAGGACAACAGGTATAATGACGCAGTCGGATGACACATCGGGACAACAGGTATAATGACGCAGTAGGGTGACACATCAGGACAACAGGTATAATGACGCAATGAGTTGACACATCAGGACAACAGGTATAATGACGCAGTAAGATGACAGCCAGGACAACAGGTATAATGACAAGTAGGATGACACATCGGGACAACAGGTTTAATGACGCAGTAAGATGACAGCCAGGACAACAGGTATAATAACGCAGTAGAATGACACATCGAGACAACAGGCATAATGACGCAGTAAGATGACAACCAGGACAACAGATATAATGACAAGTAGGATGACACATCGAGACAACATGTATAATGACGCAGTAGGATGACAACCAGGACGACAGGTATAATGACGCAATAAGATGACAGCCATGACAACAGGTATAATGACGAAGTAGGATGACACATCGAGACAAAAGGCATAATGATAGAGTATGATGACAGTCAGGACAACAGGTATAATGACGCAGTAGGATGACACATCAGGATAACAGGTATAATGACGCAGTAAGATGACAACCAGGACGACAGGTTTAATGACGCAGTAGGATGACACATCAGGACAACAGGTATAATGATGCAGTAACTTCACACATCAGGACAACAGGGATAATGACGCAGTAGGATGACACATCGGGACAACAGGTTTAATGACGCAGTAAGATGACAGCCAGGACAACAGGTATAATGACGCAGTATGATGACAGTCAGGACAACAGATATAATGACGCAGTAGGATGACACATCGAGACATCAGGTAAAATGACGCAGTAAGATGACAACCAGGACAACAGGTATAATGAAGCAGTAGGATGACACATCGGGACAACAGGTATAATGACGCAGTAAGATGACAGCCAGGACAACAGGTATAATGACGCAGTAAGATGACAGCCATTAAGACAGGTATAATGACGCAGTAAGATGACAGCCAGGACAACAGGGATAATGACGCAGTAGGATGACACATCAGGACAACAGGTATAATGATGCAGTAACTTGACACATCAGGACAACAGGTACAATGACGCAGTAGGATGACACATCAGGACAACAGGTAAAATGACGCAGTAAGATGACAGCCAGGACAACAGGTATAATGACGCAGTAGGATGACACATCAGGACGACAGGTATAATGACGCAGTAGGATGACACATCAGGACAACAGGTATAATGACGCAGTAAGATGACAACCAGGACGACAGGCATAATGACGCAGTAGGATGACACATCAGGACAACAGGTATAATGACGCAGTAAGATGACAGCCAGGACGACATGCATAATGACGCAGTAGGATGACACATCGAGACAACAGGTATAATGACGCAGTGTGATGACCGCCAGGACGACAGGTATAATGACGCAGTAAGATGACAACAAGGACGACAGGTTTAATGACGCAGTAGGATGACACATCAGGACAACAGGTATAATGATGCAGTAACTTGACACATCGAGACAACAGGTATAATGACGCAGTGTGATGACCGCCAGGACAACAGGTATAATGACTCAGTAGGATGACACATCGGGACAACAGGTATAATGACGCAGTAAGATGACAACCAGGACAACAGGTATAATGACGCAGTCGGATGACACATCGGGACAACAGGTATAATGACGCAGTAAGATGACACATCAAGACAACAGGTAAAATGACGCAGTAGGATGACACATCAGGACAACAGGTATAATGACGCAGTAAGATGACAACCAGGACAACAGGTATAATGACGCAGTAAGATGACAGCCAGGACAACAGATATAATGACAAGTAGGATGACACATCGAGACAACAGGTATAATGACGCAGTAGGATGACACATCGAGACAACAGGTATAATGACGCAGTATGATGACAGTCAGGACAACAGGTATAATGACGCAGTAGGATGACACATCAGGACAACAGGTATAATGACGCAGTAGGATGACACATCAGGACAAAAGGTATAATGACACAGTAAGATGACACATCGAGACAACAGGTATAATGACGCAGTAGGATGACACATCGAGACAACAGGTATAATGACGCAGTATGATGACAGCCAGGACAACAGGTATAATGATGCAGTAAGATGACAACCAGGACGACAGGTGTAATGACGAAGTAGGATGACACATCGGGACAACAGGTATAATGATGCAGTAGGTTGACACATCAGGACAACAGGTACAATGACGCAGTAAGATGACAGCCAGGACAACAGGTATAATGACGCAGTAGGATGACACATCGGGACAACAGGTTTAATGACGCAGTAACTTGACACATCAGGACAACAGGTAAAATGACGCAGTAGGATGACACATCTGGACAACAGGTATAATGACGCAGTAAGATGACAACCAGGACGACAGGTATAATGACGCAGTAGGATGACACATCGGGACGACAGGTATAATGACGCAGTATGATGACAGCCAGGACAACAGGTATAATGACGCAGTAGAATGACACATCGAGACAACAGGTATAATGACGCAGTAAGATGACAGCCAGGACAACAGGTATAATGACGCAGTAGGATGACACATCGGGACAACAGGTATAATGACGCAGTAAGATGACAACCAGGACAACAGGTATAATGACGCAGTCGGATGACACATCGGGACAACAGGTATAATGACGCAGTAAGATGACAACCAGGACAACAGGTATAATGACGCAGTAGGATGACACATCGGGACAACAGGTATAATGACGCAGTAAGATGACAACCAGGACAACAGGTATAATGACGCAGTAGGATGACACATCGAGACAACAGGTATAATGACGCAGTAAGATGACAGCCAGGACAACAGGTATAATGACGCAGTAAGATGACAGCCAGGACAACAGATATAATGACAAGTAGGATGACACATCGAGACAACAGGTATAATGACGCAGTATGATGACAGCCAGGACAACAGGTATAATGACGCAGTAGGATGACACATCAGGACAACAGGTATAATGACGCAGTAAGATGACAACCAGGACGACAGGTATAATGATGCAGTAGGTTGACACATCAGGACAACAGGTACAATGACGCAGTAATTTGACAAATCAGGACAACAGGTATAATGACGCAGTAAGATGACAGCCAGGACGACAGGTATAATGACACAGTAGGATGACACATCAGGACGACAGGTATAATGACGCAGTAGGATGACACATCAGGACAACAGGTAAAATGACGCAGTAAGATGACAGCCAGGACAACAGGTATAATGATGCAGTAGGATGACACATCGGGACAACAGGTTTAATGACGCAGTAAGATGACAGCCAGGACAACAGGTATAATGACGCAGTATGATGACAGCCATTAAGACAGGTATAATGATGCAGTAGGATGACACATCGAGACAACAGGTACAATGACGCAGTAATTTGACAAATCAGGACAACAGGTATAATGACGCAGTAAGATGACAGCCAGGACGACAGGTATAATGACACAGTAGGATGACACATCAGGACGACAGGTATAATGACGCAGTAGGATGACACATCAGGACAACAGGTAAAATGACGCAGTAAGATGACAGCCAGGACAACAGGTATAATGACGCAGTAAGATGACAGCCAGGACAACAGGTATAATGACGCAGTAAGATGACAGCCATTAAGACAGGTATAATGACGCAGTAGGATGACACATCGAGACAACAGGTATAATGACGCAGTATGATGACAGTCAGGACAACAGGTATGATGACGCAGTATGTTGACACATCAGGACAACAGGTATAATGACGCAGTATGATGACTGCCAGGACAACAGATATAATGACGCAGTAGGATGACACATCGAGACAACAGGTAAAATGACGCAGTAAGATGACAACCAGGACAACAGGTATAATGAAGCAGTAGGATGACACATCGGGACAACAGGTATAATGACGCAGTAAGATGACAGCCAGGACAACAGGTATAATGACGCAGTAAGATGACAGCCATTAAGACAGGTATAATGACGCAGTAGGATGACACATCGAGACAACAGGTATAATGACGCAGTATGATGACAGTCAGGACAACAGGTATGATGACGCAGTATGTTGACACATCAGGACAACAGGTATAATGACGCAGTAAGATGACAGCCAGGACGACAGGTATAATGACGCAGTAGGATGACACATCGAGACAACAGGTATAATGACGCAGTAGGATTACACATCGAGACAACAGGTATAATGACGCAGTAGGATGACACATCGAGACAACAGGTATAATGACGCAGTGTGATGACCGCCAGGACGACAGGTATAATGACGCAGTAAGATGACAACCAGGACGACAGGTTTAATGACGCAGTAGGATGACACATCGGGACAACAGGTTTAATGACGCAGTAAGATGACAGCCAGGACAACAGGTATAATAACGCATTAGAATGACACATCGAGACAACAGGCATAATGACGCAGTAAGATGACAACCAGGACAACAGATATAATGACAAGTAGGATGACACATCGAGACAACATGTATAATGACGCAGTAGGATGACAACCAGGACAACAGGTATAATCACAAGTAGGATGACACATCGGGACAACAGGTTTAATGACGCAGTAAGATGACAGCCAGGACAACAGGTATAATAACGCAGTAGAATGACACATCGAGACAACAGGCATAATGACGCAGTAATATGACAACCAGGACAACAGATATAATGACAAGTAGGATGACACATCGAGACAACATGTATAATGACGCAGTAGGATGACAACCAGGACGACAGGTATAATGACGCAGTAAGATGACAGCCAGGACAACAGGTATAATGACGCAGTAGGATGACAGCCAGGACAACACGTATAATGACGCAGTAGGATGACAGCCAGGACAACACGTATAATGACGCAGTAGGATGACACATCGGGATAACAGGTATAATGACGCAGTAGAATGACACATCGAGACAACAGGTATAATGACGCAGTAAGATGACAACCAGGACAACAGGTATAATGACGCAGTAGGATGACACATCGGGACAACAGGTATAATGACGCAGTAAGATGACAACCAGGACAACAGGTATAATGACGCAGTCGGATGACACATCGGGACAACAGGTATAATGACGCAGTAAGATGACATCCAGGACAACAGATATAATGACACAGTAAGATGACACATCGAGACAACAGGTATAATGACGCAGTAGGATGACACATCGAGACAACAGGTATAATGACGCAGTATGATGACAGCCAGGACAACAGGTATAATGACTCAGTAGGATGACACATCGGGACAACAGGTATAATGACGCAGTAAGATGACAACCAGGACAACAGGTATAATGACGCAGTCGGATGACACATCGGGACAACAGGTATAATGACGCAGTAAGATGACACATCAAGACAACAGGTAAAATGACGCAGTAGGATGACACATCAGGACAACAGGTATAATGACGCAGTAAGATGACAACCAGGACAACAGGTATAATGACGCAGTAAGATGACAGCCAGGACAACAGATATAATGACAAGTAGGATGACACATCGAGACAACAGGTATAATGACGCAGTAGGATGACACATCGAGACAACAGGTATAATGACGCAGTATGATGACAGTCAGGACAACAGGTATAATGACGCAGTAGGATGACACATCAGGACAACAGGTATAATGACGCAGTAGGATGACACATCAGGACAAAAGGTATAATGACACAGTAAGATGACACATCGAGACAACAGGTATAATGACGCAGTAGGATGACACATCGAGACAACAGGTATAATGACGCAGTATGATGACAGCCAGGACAACAGGTATAATGATGCAGTAAGATGACAACCAGGACGACAGGTGTAATGACGAAGTAGGATGACACATCGGGACAACAGGTATAATGATGCAGTAGGTTGACACATCAGGACAACAGGTACAATGACGCAGTAAGATGACAGCCAGGACAACAGGTATAATGACGCAGTAGGATGACACATCGGGACAACAGGTTTAATGACGCAGTAACTTGACACATCAGGACAACAGGTAAAATGACGCAGTAGGATGACACATCTGGACAACAGGTATAATGACGCAGTAAGATGACAACCAGGACGACAGGTATAATGACGCAGTAGGATGACACATCGGGACGACAGGTATAATGACGCAGTATGATGACAGCCAGGACAACAGGTATAATGACGCAGTAGAATGACACATCGAGACAACAGGTATAATGACGCAGTAAGATGACAGCCAGGACAACAGGTATAATGACGCAGTAGGATGACACATCGGGACAACAGGTATAATGACGCAGTAAGATG
The DNA here is from genome assembly GCF_022749685.1 of Semicossyphus pulcher. Taxonomy (NCBI): domain Eukaryota; kingdom Metazoa; phylum Chordata; class Actinopteri; order Labriformes; family Labridae; genus Semicossyphus; species Semicossyphus pulcher. The sequence goes on from NW_027211637.1 coordinate 19,885,577, forward strand.
ACAACCAGGACAACAGGTATAATGACGCAGTCGGATGACACATCGGGACAACAGGTATAATGACGCAGTAAGATGACAACCAGGACAACAGGTATAATGACGCAGTAGGATGACACATCGGGACAACAGGTATAATGACGCAGTAAGATGACAACCAGGACAACAGGTATAATGACGCAGTAGGATGACACATCGAGACAACAGGTATAATGACGCAGTAAGATGACAGCCAGGACAACAGGTATAATGACGCAGTAAGATGACAGCCAGGACAACAGATATAATGACAAGTAGGATGACACATCGAGACAACAGGTATAATGACGCAGTATGATGACAGCCAGGACAACAGGTATAATGACGCAGTAGGATGACACATCAGGACAACAGGTATAATGACGCAGTAAGATGACAACCAGGACGACAGGTATAATGATGCAGTAGGTTGACACATCAGGACAACAGGTACAATGACGCAGTAATTTGACAAATCAGGACAACAGGTATAATGACGCAGTAAGATGACAGCCAGGACGACAGGTATAATGACACAGTAGGATGACACATCAGGACGACAGGTATAATGACGCAGTAGGATGACACATCAGGACAACAGGTAAAATGACGCAGTAAGATGACAGCCAGGACAACAGGTATAATGATGCAGTAGGATGACACATCGGGACAACAGGTTTAATGACGCAGTAAGATGACAGCCAGGACAACAGGTATAATGACGCAGTATGATGACAGCCATTAAGACAGGTATAATGATGCAGTAGGATGACACATCGAGACAACAGGTACAATGACGCAGTAATTTGACAAATCAGGACAACAGGTATAATGACGCAGTAAGATGACAGCCAGGACGACAGGTATAATGACACAGTAGGATGACACATCAGGACGACAGGTATAATGACGCAGTAGGATGACACATCAGGACAACAGGTAAAATGACGCAGTAAGATGACAGCCAGGACAACAGGTATAATGACGCAGTAAGATGACAGCCAGGACAACAGGTATAATGACGCAGTAAGATGACAGCCATTAAGACAGGTATAATGACGCAGTAGGATGACACATCGAGACAACAGGTATAATGACGCAGTATGATGACAGTCAGGACAACAGGTATGATGACGCAGTATGTTGACACATCAGGACAACAGGTATAATGACGCAGTATGATGACTGCCAGGACAACAGATATAATGACGCAGTAGGATGACACATCGAGACAACAGGTAAAATGACGCAGTAAGATGACAACCAGGACAACAGGTATAATGAAGCAGTAGGATGACACATCGGGACAACAGGTATAATGACGCAGTAAGATGACAGCCAGGACAACAGGTATAATGACGCAGTAAGATGACAGCCATTAAGACAGGTATAATGACGCAGTAGGATGACACATCGAGACAACAGGTATAATGACGCAGTATGATGACAGTCAGGACAACAGGTATGATGACGCAGTATGTTGACACATCAGGACAACAGGTATAATGACGCAGTAAGATGACAGCCAGGACGACAGGTATAATGACGCAGTAGGATGACACATCGAGACAACAGGTATAATGACGCAATAGGATTACACATCGAGACAACAGGTATAATGACGCAGTAGGATGACACATCGAGACAACAGGTATAATGACGCAGTGTGATGACCGCCAGGACGACAGGTATAATGACGCAGTAAGATGACAACCAGGACGACAGGTTTAATGACGCAGTAGGATGACACATCGGGACAACAGGTTTAATGACGCAGTAAGATGACAGCCAGGACAACAGGTATAATAACGCATTAGAATGACACATCGAGACAACAGGCATAATGACGCAGTAAGATGACAACCAGGACAACAGATATAATGACAAGTAGGATGACACATCGAGACAACATGTATAATGACGCAGTAGGATGACAACCAGGACAACAGGTATAATCACAAGTAGGATGACACATCGGGACAACAGGTTTAATGACGCAGTAAGATGACAGCCAGGACAACAGGTATAATAACGCAGTAGAATGACACATCGAGACAACAGGCATAATGACGCAGTAATATGACAACCAGGACAACAGATATAATGACAAGTAGGATGACACATCGAGACAACATGTATAATGACGCAGTAGGATGACAACCAGGACGACAGGTATAATGACGCAGTAAGATGACAGCCAGGACAACAGGTATAATGACGCAGTAGGATGACAGCCAGGACAACACGTATAATGACGCAGTAGGATGACAGCCAGGACAACACGTATAATGACGCAGTAGGATGACACATCGGGATAACAGGTATAATGACGCAGTAGAATGACACATCGAGACAACAGGTATAATGACGCAGTAAGATGACAACCAGGACAACAGGTATAATGACGCAGTAGGATGACACATCGGGACAACAGGTATAATGACGCAGTAAGATGACAACCAGGACAACAGGTATAATGACGCAGTCGGATGACACATCGGGACAACAGGTATAATGACGCAGTAAGATGACATCCAGGACAACAGATATAATGACACAGTAAGATGACACATCGAGACAACAGGTATAATGATGCAGTAGGATGACACATCGAGACAACAGGTATAATGACGCAGTATGATGACAGCCAGGACAACAGGTATAATGACGCAGTAAGATGACAACCAGGCCGACAGGTGTAATGACGAAGTAGGATGACACATCGGGACAACAGGTATAATGATGCAGTAGGTTGACACATCAGGACAACAGGTACAATGACGCAGTAATTTGACAAATCAGGACAACAGGTATAATGACGCAGTAAGATGACAACCAGGACGACAGGTATAATGACGAAGTAGGATGACACATCGGGACAACAGGTATAATGATGCAGTAGGTTGACACATCAGGACAACAGGTACAATGACGCAGTAGGATGACACATCAGGACAACAGGTAAAATGACGCAGTAAGATGACAGCCAGGACAACAGGTATAATGATGCAGTAGGATGACACATCGGGACAACAGGTTTAATGACGCAGTAAGATGACAGCCAGGACAACAGGTATAATGACGCAGTATGATGACAGTCAGGACAACAGATATAATGACGCAGTAGGATGACACATCGAGACAACAGGTAAAATGACGCAGCAAGATGACAACCAGGACAACAGGTATAATGAAGCAGTAGGATGACACATCGGGACAACAGGTATAATGACGCAGTAAGATGACAGCCAGGACAACAGGTATAATGACGCAGTAAGATGACAGCCATTAAGACAGGTATAATGACGCAGTAGGATGACACATCGAGACAACAGGTATAATGACGCAGTATAATGACAGTCAGGACAACAGGTATGATGACGCAGTATGTTGACACATCAGGACAACAGGTATAATGACGCAGTAAGATGACAGCCAGGACGACAGGTATAATGACGCAGTAGGATGACACATCGAGACAACAGGTATAATGACGCAGTAGGATGACACATCGAGACAACAGGTATAATGACGCAGTATGATGACAGCCAGGACAACAGATATAATGACGCAGTAGGGTGACACATCAGGACATCAAGTATAATGACGCAGTAAGATGACAGCAAGGACAACAGGGATAATGACGCAGTAAGATGACAACCAGGACAACAGGTATAATGACGCAGTAGGATGACACATCAGGACAACAGGTATAATGACGCAATGAGTTGACACATCAGGACAACAGGTATAATGACGCAGTAAGATGACAGCCAGGACAACAGGTATAATGACGCAGTTGGATGACACATCGGGACGACAGGTATAATGACGCAGTAGAATGACACATCAAGACAACAGGTAAAATGACGCAGTAAGATGACAGCCAGGACAACAGGTATAATGACGCAGTAGGATGACACATCGGGACAACAGGGTTAATGACGCAGTAAGATGACAGCCAGGACAACAAGTATAATGACGCAGTATGATGACAGTCAGGACAACAGGTATGATGACGCAGTAGGATGACACATCGAGACAACAGGTATAATGACGCAGTATGATGACTGCCAGGACGACAGGCATAATGACGCAGTAGGATGACACATCAGGACAACAGGTATAATGACGCAGTAAGATGACAGCCAGGACGACAGGTATAATGACGCAGTAGGATGACACATCGAGACAACAGGTATAATGACGCAGTGTGATGACCGCCAGGACGACAGGTATAATGACGCAGTAAGATGACAACAAGGACGACAGGTTTAATGACGCAGTAGGATGACACATCAGGACAACAGGTATAATGATGCAGTAACTTGACACATCAGGACAACAGGTACAATGACGCAGTAGGATGACACATCAAGACAACAGGTAAAATGACGCAGTAGGATGACACATCAGGACAACAGGTATAATGACGCAGTAAGATGACAACCAGGACAACAGATATAATGACAAGTAGGATGACACATCGAGACAACATGTATAATGACGCAGTAGGATGACAACCAGGACGACAGGTATAATGACGCAGTAAGATGACAGCCATGACAACAGGTATAATGACGAAGTAGGATGACACATCGAGACAAAAGGTATAATGATAGAGTATGATGACAGTCAGGACAACAGGTATAATGACGCAGTAGGATGACACATCAGGATAACAGGTATAATGACGCAGTATGATGACAGCCAGGACAACAGGTATAATGACGCAGTAGGATGACACATCGGGACAACAGGTTTAATGACGCAGTAAGATGACAGCCAGGACAACAGGTATAATAACGCAGTAGAATGACACATCGAGACAACAGGTATAATGACGCAGTAAGATGTCAACCAGGACAACAGATATAATGACAAGTAGGATGACACATCGAGACAACAGGTATAATGACGCAGTAGGATGACACATCGAGACAACAGGTGTAATGACGCAGTATGATGACAGCCAGGACAACAGGTATAATGACGCAGTAAGATGACAACCAGGACGACAGGTGTAATGACGAAGTAGGATGACACATCGGCACAACAGGTATAATGACGCAGTATGATAACATCCAGGACAACAGGTATAATGACGCAGTAGGATGACACATCGGGACAACAGGTTTAATGACGCAGTAAGATGACAGCCAGGACAACAGGTATAATAACGCAGTAGAATGACACATCGAGACAACAGGTATAATGACGCAGTAAGATGTCAACCAGGACAACAGATATAATGACAAGTAGGATGACACATCGAGACAACAGGTATAATGACGCAGTAGGATGACACATCGAGACAACAGGTGTAATGACGCAGTATGATGACAGCCAGGACAACAGGTATAATGACGCAGTAAGATGACAACCAGGACGACAGGTGTAATGACGAAGTAGGATGACACATCGGCACAACAGGTATAATGATGCAGTAGGTGGACACATCAGGACAACAGGTACAATGACGCATTAATTTGACAAATCAGGACAACAGGTATAATGACGCAGTAAGATGACAGCCAGGACGACAGGTATAATGACACAGTAGGATGACACATCAGGACGACAGGTATAATGACGCAGTAGGATGACACATCAGGACAACAGGTAAAATGACGCAGTAAGATGACAGCCAGGACAACAGGTATAATGATGCAGTAGGATGACACATCGGGACAACAGGTTTAATGACGCAGTAAGATGACAGCCAGGACAACAGGTATAATGACGCATTATGATGACAGTCAGGACAACAGATATAATGACGCAGTAGGATGACACATCGAGACAACAGGTAAAATGACGCAGTAAGATGACAACCAGGACAACAGGTATAATGAAGCAGTAGGATGACACATCGGGACAACAGGTATAATGACGCAGTAAGATGACAGCCAGGACAACAGGTATAATGACGCAGTAAGATGACAGCCATTAAGACAGGTATAATGACGCAGTAGGATGACACATCGAGACAACAGGTATAATGACGCAGTATGATGACAGTCAGGACAACAGGTATGATGACGCAGTATGTTGACACATCAGGACAACAGGTATAATGACGCAGTAAGATGACAGCCAGGACGACAGGTATAATGACGCAGTAGGATGATACATCGAGACAACAGGTATAATGACGCAGTATGATGACAGCCAGGACAACAGATATAATGACGCAGTAGGGTGACACATCAGGACAACAAGTATAATGACGCAGTAAGATGACAGCCAGGACAACAGGGATAATGACGAAGTAAGATGACAACCAGGACAACAGGTATAATGACGCAGTATGATGACAGTCAGGACAACAGGTATGATGACGCAGTAGGATGACACATCGAGACAACAGGTATAATGACGCAGTATGATGACTGCCAGGACGACAGGTATAATGACGCAGTAGGATGACACATCGAGACAACAGGTATAATGACGCAGTAGGATGACACATCGAGACAACAGGTATAATGACGCAGTATGATGACAGCCAGGACAACAGATATAATGACGAAGTAAGATGACAACCAGGACAACAGGGATAATGACGAAGTAAGATGACAACCAGGACAACAGGTATAATGACGCAGTAAGATGACAACAAGGACGACAGGTTTAATGACGCAGTAGGATGACACATCAGGACAACAGGTATAATGATGCAGTAACTTGACACGTCAGGACAACAGGTACAATGACGCAGTAGGATGACACATCAAGACAACAGGTAAAATGACGCAGTAGGATGACACATCAGGACAACAGGTATAATGACGCAGTAAGATGACAACCAGGACAACAGGTATAATGACGCAATAAGATGACAGCCAGGACAACAGATATAATGACAAGTAAGATGACACATCGAGACAACAGGTATAATGACGCAGTAGGATGACACATCGAGACAACAGGTATAATGACGCAGTATGATGACAGTCAGGACAACAGGTATAATGACGCAGTAGGATGACACATCAGGACAACAGGTATAATGACGCAATAGGATGACACATCAGGACAACAGGTATAATGACACAGTAAGATGACACATCGAGACAACAGGTATAATGACGCAGTAGGATGACACATCGAGACAACAGGTATAATGACGCAGTATGATGACAGCCAGGACAACAGGTATAATGACGCAGTAAGATGACAACCAGGACAACAGGTGTAATGACGAAGTAGGATGACACATCGGGACAACAGGTATAATGATGCAGTAGGTTGACACATCAGGACAACAGGTACAATGACGCAGTAAGATGACAGCCAGGACAACAGGTATAATGACGCAGTAGGATGACACATCGGGACAACAGGTTTAATGACGCAGTAACTTGACACATCAGGACAACAGGTACAATAACGCAGTAGGATGACACATCAAGACAACAGGTAAAATGACGCAGTAGGATGACACATCAGGACAACAGGTATAATGACGCAGTAAGATGACAACCAGGACGACAGGTATAATGACGCAGTAGGATGACACATCAGGACAACAGATATAATGACGAAGTAAGATGACAACCAGGACAACAGGGATAATGACGAAGTAAGATGACAACCAGGACAACAGGTATAATGACAAGTAGGATGACACATCGAGACAACAGGTATAATGACGCAGTATGATGACAGCCAGGACAACAGGTATAATGACGCAGGATGATGACAGTCAGGACAACAGGTATAATGACGCAGTAGGATGACACATCAGGACAACAGGTATAATGACGCAGTAGGATGACACATCTGGACAACAGGTATAATGACACAGTAAGATGACACATCGAGACAACAGGTATAATGACGCAGTAGGATGACACATCGAGACAACAGGTATAATGACGCAGTGTGATGACCGCCAGGACGACAGGTATAATGACGCAGTAAGATGACAACAAGGACGACAGGTTTAATGACGCAGTAGGATGACACATCAGGACAACAGGTATAATGATGCAGTAACTTGACACGTCAGGACAACAGGTACAATGACGCAGTAGGATGACACATCAAGACAACAGGTAAAATGACGCAATAGGATGACACATCAGGACAACAGGTATAATGACACAGTAAGATGACACATCGGGACAACAGGTATAATGACGCAGTAGGATGACACATCGAGACAACAGGTATAATGACGCAGTATGATGACAGCCAGGACAACAGGTATAATGACGCAGTAAGATGACAACCAGGACAACAGGTGTAATGACGAAGTAGGATGACACATCGGGACAACAGGTATAATGATGCAGTAGGTTGACACATCAGGACAACAGGTACAATGACGCAGTAAGATGACAGCCAGGACAACAGGTATAATGACGCAGTAGGATGACACATCGGGACAACAGGTTTAATGACGCAGTAACTTGACACATCAGGACAACAGGTACAATAACGCAGTAGGATGACACATCAAGACAACAGGTAAAATGACGCAGTAGGATGACACATCAGGACAACAGGTATAATGACGCAGTAAGATGACAACCAGGACGACAGGTATAATGACGCAGTAGGATGACACATCAGGACAACAGGTATAATGACGCATTAAGATGACAGCCAGGACGACAGGTATAATGACGCAGTAGGATGACACATCGAGACAACAGGTATAATGACGCAGTATGATGACAGTCAGGACAACAGGTATGATGACGCAGTAAGATGACAGCTAGGACAACAGGTATAATGACGCAGTAGGATGACACATCGGGACAACAGGTATAATGACGCAGTAAGATGACAGCCAGGACAACAGGGATAATGACGCAGTAGGATGACACATCGGGATAACAGGTATAATGACGCAGTATGATGACAGCCAGGACAACAGGTATAATGACGCAGTAGAATGACACATGGAGACAACAGGTATAATGACGCAGTAAGATGACAGCCAGGACAACAGGTATAATGACGCAGTAGGATGACACATCGGGACAACAGGTATAATGACGCAGTAAGATGACAGCCAGGACAACAGATATAATGACAAGTAGGATGACACATCGAGACAAAAGGTATAATGACGCAGTAGGATGACTCATCGAGACAACAGGTATAATGACGCAGTATGATGACAGTCAGGACAACAGGTATAATGACGCAGTAGGATGACACATCAGGACAACAGGTATAATGACGCAGTAGGATGACACATCAGGACAACAGGTATAATGACACAGTAAGATGACACATCGAGACAACAGGTATAATGACGCAGTAGGATGACACATCGAGACAACAGGTATAATGACGCAGTATAATGACAGCCAGGACAACAGGTATAATGACGCAGTAAGATGACAACCAGGACGACAGGTGTAATGACGAAGTAGGATGACACATCGGGACAACAGGTATAATGATGCAGTAGGTTGACACATCAGGACAACAGGTACAATGACGCAGTAATTTGACAAATCAGGACAACAGGTATAATGACGGAGTAAGATGACAGCCAGGACGACAGGTATAATGACGCAGTAGGATGACACATCGCGACAACAGGTATAATGACGCAGTATGATGACAGTCAGGACAACAGGTATGATGACGCAGTAAGATGACAGCCAGGACAACAGGTATAATGACGCAGTAGGATGACACATCAGGACGACAGGTATAATGACGCAGTAGGATGACACATCAGGACGACAGGTATAATGACGCAGTAGGATGACACATCAGGACGACAGGTATAATGACGCAGTATGATGACACATCAGGACAACAGGTAAAATTACGCAGTAAGATGACACATCGAGACAACAGGTATAATGACGCAGTAGGATGACACATCGAGACAACAGGTATAATGACGCAGTAAGATGACAGTCAGGACAACAGATATAATGACGCAGTAGGATGACACATCGAGACAACAGGTATAATGACGCAGTATGATGACACATCAGGACAACAGGTATAATGACGCAGTAAGATGACAGCCAGGACAACAGGTATAATGACGCAGTAGGATGACACATCGAGACAACAGGTATAATGACGCAGTAGGATGACACATCAGGACAACAGGTATAATGACACAGTAGGATGACACTTCAGGACAACAGGTAAAATGATCCAGTAGGATGACACATTAGGACAACAGGTATAATGACACAGAAGGACGACACATCAGGATGACCGGTATAATGACGCAGTAAGACAACACCTCAGGACAACAGGGCTAATGATACAATGAGATGACAAATTTGGACAACAGGTATTATGACACAATGAGATGACAAATCAGGACAACAGGGCAAATGACCCAGTAAGACGACACATCAGGATGACCGGTATAATGACACAGTAGGACGACACATCAGGATGACTGGTACAATGACACAGTAGGATGACACATCAGGATGACCGGTATAATGACACAGTAGGATGACACATCAGGATGACGGGTATAATGACGCAGTAAGACAACACAGAAGGACAACAGATATAATGACAGAGTCGGATGACAAATCAGGACAACAGGTATAATGACCAGTAAGTTGACACATCAGGACTACAGGTATAATGACGCAGTAAGACAACACAGCTGGACAACAGGTATAATGACACAGTAGGATGACACATCAAGACTACAGGTATAATGACACAGTAGAATGACACATCAGGACAACAGATAGAATGACGCAGTAACACGTCACATCAGGATGACACGTATAATGCCGCAGTAAGAAAACACAGCAGGACAACAGGTATAATGACACAGTAAGATGACACAACAGGACAACAGGGCTAATGACACAGTAGGACGACATATCAGGACAACAGTTATAATGACGCAGTATGATGACACAGCAGGATAACAGGTATAATGACACAATGAGATGACAAACCATGACAACAGGGCAAATGACCCAGTAAGACGACACATCTGGATGACAGGGATAACGTCACAATAGGACGACATATCAGGACAACGGGAATAATGGCGCAGTAGGATGACACATCAGGAGAACAGGTAGAATGACGCAGTAACAGGACACATCAGGATGAATGGTATAATGACGCAATAAGACAACAAAGCAGGACAACAGGTATAATGACACAGTAGGAAGACACATCAGGAGAACAGGTACAATGACGCAGTAAGACAACACATCAGGATGACAGATATAATGACGCAGTAAGACATCACAGCAGGACAACAGGTATAATGATACAGTAGGATGACAAATCAGGACAACAGTTATAATGACGCAGTATGATGACACATCAGGACACCAGATATAATGACACAGTAGGATGACAAATCAGGACAACAGGTATAATGACCAGTAATATGACACATCAGGACAACAGGTATAATGACGCAGTAAGACGACACATCAGGATGACAGGTATAATGACACAGTAAGACAACACATCAGGACAACAGGTATAATGATGCAGTAACTTGACACATCAGGACAACAGGTATAATGACGCAGTAAGATGACAGCCAGGACAACAGATATAATGACAAGTAGGATGACACATCAAGATAACAGGTATGATGACACAGTAGAATGACACATCAGGACAACAGGTAGAATGACACAATGAGATGACAAATCAGGTCGACAGGGCAAATGACCCAGTAAGACGACACATCAGGACAACAGGTATAATGATGCAGTAACTTGACACATCAGGACAACAGGTATAATGACGCAGTAAGATGACAGCCAGGACAACAGATATAATGACAAGTAGGATGACACATCGAGACAACAGGTACAATGACGCAGTATGATGACAGCCAGGACAACAGGTATAATGACGCAGTAGGATGACACATCGAGACAACAGGTATAATGACGCAGTAGGATGACACATCAGGACGACAGGTATAATGACGCAGTAAGATGACAGCCAGGACGACAAGTATAATGACGCAGTAGGATGACACATCGAGACAACAGGTATAATGACGCAGTAGGATGACACATCGAGACAACAGGTATAATGACGCAGTATGATGACACATCAGGACAACAGGTAAAATGACGCAGTAAGATGACACATCGAGACAACAGGTATAATGACGCAGTAGGATGACACATCAAGACAACAGGTATAATGACGCAGTAAGATGACAGTCAGGACAACAGATATAATGACGCAGTAGGATGAAACATCGAGACAACAGGTATAATGACGCAGTATGATGACACATCAGGACAACAGGTATAATGACGCAGTAAGATGACAGCCAGGACAACAGGTATAATGACGCAGTAGGATGACACATCGAGACAACAGGTATAATGACGCAGTAGGATGACACATCAGGACAACAGGTATAATGACACAGTAGGATGACACTTCAGGACAACAGGTAAAATGATCCAGTAGGATGACACATTAGGACAACAGGTATAATGACACAGAAGGACGACACATCAGGATGACCGGTATAATGACGCAGTAAGACAACACCTCAGGACAACAGGGCTAATGACACAATGAGATGACAAATTTGGACAACAGGTATTATGACACAATGAGATGACAAATCAGGACAACAGGGCAAATGACCCAGTAAGACGACACATCAGGATGACCGGTATAATGACACAGTAGGACGACACATCAGGATGACTGGTACAATGACACAGTAGGATGACACATCAGGATGACCGGTATAATGACACAGTAGGATGACAAATCAGGACAACAGGTATAATGACCAGTAAGATGACACATCAGGACAACAGGTATAATGACGCAGTAAGACAACACAGCAGGACAACAGGTATAATGATACAGTAGGATGACACATTAGGACAACAGGTATAATGACCCAGTAAGGCGACACATCAGGATGACAGTTATAATGACGCAGTAAGACAACACAGCAGAACAACAGGTATAATGACCAGTAAGATGACACAACAGGACAACAGGGCTAATGACCCAGTAAGACGACACATCAGGATGACAGGTATAATGACACAGTGAGATGACAAATCAGGACAGCAGGTATAATGACGCAGTATGATGACACAACAGGACAACAGATATAATGACACGGTTGGATGACAAATCAGGACAACAGGTATAATGACCAGTAAGATGACACATCAGGACAACAGGTATAATGACGCAGCAAGACGTCGCATCAGGATGACAGGTATAATGACGCAGTAAGACAACACAGCAGGACAACAGGTATAATGACACAGTAAGATAACACAGCAGGACAACAGGTATAATGACACAATGAGATGACAAATCAGGACAACAGGGCAAATGACCCAGTAAGACGACACATCTGGATGACAGGGATAACGTCACAATAGGACGACATATCAGGACAACGGGAATAATGACGCAGTAGGATGACACATCAGGAGAACAGGTACAATGACGCAGTAAGACAACACATCAGGATGACAGATATAATGACGCAGTAAGACAACACAGCAGGACAACAGGTATAATGACACAGTAGGATGACACATCAAGACAACAGGTATAATGACACAGTAGAATGACACATAAGGACGGACAACAGGTATAATGACGCAGTACGACAACGCAGTAGGACAACGCAGTAGGACAACCGCTATAATGACACAGTTGGACGACACATCTGGATGACAGGTATAATGACGCAGTAGGATGACACATCAGGATGACGGGTATAATGACGCAGTAAGACAACACAGAAGGACAACAGATATAATGACAGAGTCGGATGACAAATCAGGACAACAGGTATAATGACCAGTAAGTTGACACATCAGGACTACAGGTATAATGACGCAGTAAGACAACACAGCTGGACAACAGGTATAATGACACAGTAGGATGACACATCAAGACAACAGGTATAATGACACAGTAGAATGACACATCAGGACAACAGGTAGAATGACGCAGTAACACGTCACATCAGGATGACACGTATAATGCCGCAGTAAGAAAACACAGCAGGACAACAGGTATAATGACACAGTAAGATGACACAACAGGACAACAGGGCTAATGACACAGTAGGACGACATATCAGGACAACAGTTATAATGACGCAGTATGATGACACAGCAGGATAACAGGTATAATGACACAATGAGATGACAAACCATGACAACAGGGCAAATGACCCAGTAAGACGACACATCTGGATGACAGGGATAACGTCACAATAGGACGACATATCAGGACAACGGGAATAATGGCGCAGTAGGATGACACATCAGGAGAACAGGTAGAATGACGCAGTAACACGACACATCAGGATGAATGGTATAATGACGCAATAAGACAACAAAGCAGGACAACAGGTATAATGACACAGTAGGAAGACACATCAGGAGAACAGGTACAATGACGCAGTAAGACAACACATCAGGATGACAGATATAATGACGCAGTAAGACATCACAGCAGGACAACAGGTATAATGATACAGTAGGATGACAAATCAGGACAACAGTTATAATGACGCAGTATGATGACACATCAGGACACCAGATATAATGACACAGTAGGATGACAAATCAGGACAACAGGTATAATGACCAGTAAGTTGACACATCAGGACAACAGGTATAATGACGCAGTAAGACGACACATCAGGATGACAGGTATAATGACACAGTAAGACAACACATCAGGACAACAGGTATAATGACACAGTAGGATGACACATCAAGATAACAGGTATGATGACACAGTAGAATGACACATCAGGACAACAGGTAGAATGACACAATGAGATGACAAATCAGGTCGACAGGGCAAATGACCCAGTAAGACGACACATCTGGATGACAGGTATATTGGCACAGTAGGGCGACATATCAGGACAACAGGTATAATGACGCAGTAGGATGACACATGAGGACAACAGGTATAATGACACAGTAGGATGACACTTCAAGACAACAGGTATAATGACCGGTATGATGAAACAACAGGACAACAGGGCTAATGACCCAGTAAGATGACACATCAGGATGACAGGTATAATGACACAGTGAGATGACATATCAGGACAACAGGTATAATGACACAGTAGAATAACACATCAGGACAACAGGGATAATGACCCACTAGGAAGAAACATCAGGATGACATGGCTAATGACCCAGTAAGACGACACATCGGGATGACAGGTATAATGACACAGTAGGACGACACATCAGGACAACAGGTATAATGTCGCAGTTGGATGACACATCAGGACAACAGGTATAATGACACAATGAGATGACAAATCAGGACAACAGGGCAAATGACCCAGTAAGACGACACATCTGGATGACAGGTATAATGGCACTGTAGGACGACATATCAGGATAACAGGTATAATGACGCAGTAGGATGACACATCAGGAGAACAGGTACAATGACGCAGTAAGACAACGCAGCAGGACAACCGGTATAATGACGCAGTAAGACAACACCTATGGACAACAGGGCTCATGACACAATGAGATGACAAATTTGAACAACAGGTATAATGACCGGTATGATGACACAACAGGACAACAGGGCTAATGACCAAGTAAGACGACACATCAGGATGACAGGTATAATGACGCAGTAAGATGACAGCCAGGACAACAGGTATAATGACGCAGTAAGATGACAGTCAGGACAACAGGTATGATGACGCAGTAAGATGACACATCAGGACAACAGGTATAATGACGCAGTAAGATGACAGCCAGGACAACAGGTATATTGACGCAGTAGGATGACACATCAGGACGACAGGTATAATGACGCAGTAAGATGACAGCCAGGACAACAGGTATAATGACGCAGTAAGATGACAGCCATTAAGACAGGTATAATGACGCAGTAGGATGACACATCGAGACAACAGGTATAATGACGCAGTATGATGACAGTCAGGACAACAGGTATGATGACGCAGTAAGTTGACACATCAGGACAACAGGTATAATGACGCAGTGTGATGACCGCCAGGACGACAGGTATAATGACGCAGTAAGATGACAACCAGGACAACAGGTTTAATGACGCAGTAGCATGACACATCAGGACAACAGGTATAATGACGCAGTAGGATGACACATCAGGACAACAGGTATAATGACGCAGTAAGATGACAACCAGGACGACAGGTATAATGACGCAGTAGGATGACACATCAGGACAATAGGTATAATGACGCAGTAAGATGACAGCCAGGACGACAGGTATAATGACGCAGTAGGATGACACATCGAGACAACAGGTATAATGACGCAGTAGGATGACACATCGAGACAACAGGTATAATGACGCAGTAAGATGACAGCTAGGACGACAGGTATAATGACGCAGTAGGATGACACATCAGGACAACAGGTATAATGACGCAGTAAGATGACAGCCAGGACAACACGTATAATGACGCAGTAACATAACACTGCAAGACAACAGGGATAATGACACAGTAGGATGACAGCCATTAAGACAGGTATAATGACGCAGTAGGATGACACATCGAGACAACAGGTATAATGACGCAGTATGATGACAGTCAGGACAACAGGTATGATGACGCAGTCAGACAACACCTAAGGACAACAGGGCTAATGACCAAGTAAGACGACACATCAGGATGACAGGTATAATGACGCAGTAAGACAACGCAGCAGGACAACCGGTATAATGACACAGTAGGACGACACATCAGGATGACAGGTATAATGACCAGTAAGATGACACAACAGGACAACAGGGGTAATGACGCAGTAAGACGACACATCAGGATGACCGGTATAATGACACAGTAGGACGACACATCAGGATGACCGGTATAATGGCGCAGTAAGACAACACATCAGGACAACAGGTATAATGACACAATGAGATGACAAATCAGGACAACAGGTATAATGACGCAGTATGATGACACATCAGGACAACAGATATAATGACATAGTAGGATGACAAATCAGGACAGCAGGTATAATGACACAGTAGAATGACACATCAGGACAACAGGTATAATGACACAATGAGATGACAAATTTGGACAACAGGGCTAATGACGCAGTAAGACGACACATCAGGATGAGTGGTATAATGACGTAATAAGACAACACAGCAGGACACCAGGTATAATGACACAGTAGGAAGACACATCAGGATGACATGGCTAATGACACAGTAAGACGACACAACGAGATGACAGGTATAATGACACAGTAGGACGACACATCATGACAACAGGTATAATGACGCAGTAAGATGACAGTCAGGACAACAGGTCTGATGACGCAGTAGGATGACACATCAGGACAACAGGTATAATGATGCAGTAACTTGACACATCAGGACAACAGGTACAATGACGCAGTAAGTTGGCAAATCAGGACAACAGGTATAATGAGGCAGTAAGATGACAGCCAGGACGACAGGTATAATGACGCAGTAGGATGACACATCGAGACAACAGGTATAATGACGCAGTATGATGACAGTCAGGACAACAGGTATGATGACGCAGTAAGATGACAGCCAGGACAACAGGTATAATGACGCAGTAGGATGACACGTCGGGACAACAGGTATAATGACGCATTAAAATGACACATCAGGATGACCGGTATAATGACACAGTAGGACGACACATCAGGATGACCGGTATAATGGCGCAGAAAGACAACACATCAGGACAACAGGTATAATGACACAATGAGATGACAAATCAGGACAACAGGTATAATGACGCAGTATGATGACACATCAGGACAACAGATATAATGACACAGTAGAATGACACATCAGGACAACAGGTATAATGACACAATGAGATGACAAATTTGGACAACAGGGCTAATGACGCAGTAAGACGACACATCAGGATGAGTGGTTTAATGACGTAATAAGACAACACAGCAGGACACCAGGTATAATGACACAGTAGGAAGACACATCAGGATGACACGGTTAATGACACAGTAAGACGACACAACGAGATGACAGGTATAATGACACAGTAGGACGACACATCATGACAACAGGTTTAATGACGCAGTAAGATGACAGTCAGGAAAACAGGTCTGATGACGCAGTAGGATGACACATCAGGACAACAGGTATAATGATGCAGTAACTTGACACATCAGGACAACAGGTACAATGACGCAGTAGAATGACACATCAGGACGACACATCAGGACAACAGGTAAAATGACGCAGTAACATCACACTTCAGGATGACAGGTATAATGACGCAGGAAGACAAAACATCAGGACAACAGGTATAATGACACATTGAGATGACAAATCAGGACAACAGGTATAATGACGCTGTCGGATGACACATCGGGATAACAGGTATAATGACGCAGTATGATGACAACCAGGACAACAGGTATAATGACGCAGTCGGATGACACATCGGGACAACAGGTATAATGACGCAGTAGGATGACACATCAGGACAACAGGTATAATGACGCAATGAGTTGACACATCATGACAACAGGTATAATGACGCAGTAAGATGACAGCCAGGACAACAGGTATAATGACGCAGTAGGATGACACATCAGGACGACAGGTATAATGACGCAGTAGAATGATATATCAGGACAACAGGTAAAATGACGCAGTAAGATGACAGCCAGGACAACAGGTATAATGACGCAGTAGGATGACACATCGGGACAACAGGTTTAATGACGCAGTAAGATGACAGCCAGGACAACAGGTATAATAACGCAGTAGAATGACACATCGAGACAACAGGTATAATGACGCAGTAAGATGACAACCAGGACAACAGATATAATGACAAGTAGGATGACACATCGAGACAACAGGTATAATGACGCAGTAGGATGACACATCGAGACAACAGGTATAATGACGCAGTATGATGACAGCCAGGACAACAGGTTTAATGACGCAGTAAGATGACAACCAGGACGACAGGTATAATGACGAAGTAGGATGACACATCGGGACAACAGGTATAATGACGCAGTAAGATGACAACCAGGACAACAGGTATAATGACGCAGTCGGATGACACATCGAGACAACAGGTATAATGACGCAGTATGATGACAGTCAGGACAACAGGTATAATGACGCAGTAGGATGACACATCGAGACAACAGGTAGAATGACGCAGTAGGATGACACATCGAGACAACAGGTATAATGACGCAGTATGATGACAGCCAGGACAACAGGTATAATGATGCAGTAGGATGACACATCGGGACAACAGGTTTAATGACGCAGTAAGATGACAGCCAGGACAACAGGTATAATGACGCAGTATGATGACAGTCAGGACAACAGATATAATGACGCAGTAGGATGACACATCGAGACAACAGGTATAATGACGCAGTATGATGACAGTCAGGACAACAGGTATGATGACGCAGTATGTTGACACATCAGGACAACAGGTATAATGACGCAGTAAGATGACAGCCAGGACAACAGGTATAATGACGCAGTAAGATGACAGCCAAGACAACAGATATAATGACAAGTAGGATGACACATCGAGACAACAGGTATAATGACGCAGTAGGATGACACATCGAGACAACAGGTATAATGACGCAGTATGATGACAGCCAGGACAACAGGTATAATGACGCAGTAAGATGACAGCCAGGACAACAGATATAATGACAAGTAGGATGACACATCGAGACAACAGGTATAATGACGCAGTAGGATGACACATCGAGACAACAGGTATAATGACGCAGTATGATGACAGTCAGGACAACAGGTATAATGACGCAGTAGGATGACACATCAGGACAACAGGTATAATGACGCAGTAGGATGACACATCAGGACAACAGGTATAATGACACAGTAAGATGACACATCGAGACAACAGGTATAATGATGCAGTAGGATGACACATCGAGACAACAGGTATAATGACGCAGTAGGATGACACATCAGGACAACAAGTATAATGACGCAGTAAGATGACAGCCAGGACAACAGGGATAATGACGCAGTAAGATGACAACCAGGACAACAGGTATAATGACGCAGTAGGATGACACATCAGGACAACAGGTATAATGACGCAATGAGTTGACACATCAGGACAACAGGTATAATGACGCAGTAAGATGACAGCCAGGACAACAGGTATAATGACAAGTAGGATGACACATCGAGACAACAGGTATAATGACGCAGTATGATGACAGCCAGGGCAACAGGTATAATGACGCAGTATGATGACAGTCAGGACAACAGGTATAATGACGCAGTAGGATGACACATAAGGACAACAGGTATAATGACGCAGTAGGATGACACATCAGGACAACAGGTATAATGACACAGTAAGATGACACATCGAGACAACAGGTATAATGACGCAGTAGGATGACACATCGAGACAACAGGTATAATGACGCAGTATGATGACAGCCAGGACAACAGGTATAATGACGCAGTAAGATGACAACCAGGACGACAGGTGTAATGACGAAGTAGGATGACACATCGGGACAACAGGTATAATGATGCAGTAGGTTGACACATCAGGACAACAGGTACAATGACGCAGTAATTTGACAAATCAGGACAACAGGTATAATGACGCAGTAAGATGAGAACCCGGACGACAGGTATAATGACGAAGTAGGATGACACATCGGGACAACAGGTATAATGATGCAGTAGGTTGACACATCAGGACAACAGGTACAATGACGCAGTAATTTGAAAAATCAGGACAACAGGTATAATGACGCAGTAAGATGACAGCCAGGACGACAGGTATAATGACACAGTAGGATGACACATCAGGACGACAGGTATAATGACGCAGTAGGATGACACATCAGGACAACAGGTAAAATGACGCAGTAAGATGACAGCCAGGACAACAGGTATAATGATGCAGTAGGATGACACATCGGGACAACAGGTTTAATGACGCAGTAAGATGACAGCCAGGACAACAGGTATAATGACGCAGTATGATGACAGTCAGGACAACAGATATAATGACGCAGTAGGATGACACATCGAGACAACAGGTATAATGACGCAGTATGATGACAGTCAGGACAACAGGTATGATGACGCAGTATGTTGACACATCAGGACAACAGGTATAATGACGCAGTACGATGACTGCCAGGACAACAGGTATAATGACGCAGTATGATGACAGTCAGGACAACAGGTATGATGACGCAGGAGGATGACACATCGAGACAACAGGTATAATGACGCAGTATGATGACTGCCAGGACAACAGGTATAATGACGCAGTAGGATGACAACCAGGACGACAGGTATAATGACGCAGTAAGATGACAGCCAGGACAACAGGTATAATGACGCAGTAGGATGACACATCGGGACAACAGGTATAATGACGCAGTATGATGACAGCCAGGACAATAGATATAATGACAAGTAGGATGACACATCGAGACAACAGGTATAATGACGCAGTATGATGACAGCCAGTACAACAGGTATAATGACGCAGTAGGATGACACATCGAGACAACAGGTATAATGACGCAGTGTGATGACCGCCAGGACGACAGGTATAATGACGCAGTAAGATGACAACCAGGACGACAGGCATAATGACGCAGTAGGATGACACATCAGGACAACAGGTATAATGACGCAGTAAGATGACACATCAGGACAACAGGTATAATGACGCAGTAGGATGACACATCAGGACAACAGGTATAATGACGCAATGAGTTGACACATCAGGACAACAGGTATAATGACGCAGTAAGATGACAGCCAGGACAACAGGTATAATGACAATTAGGATGACACATCGAGACAACAGGTATAATGACGCAGTATGATGACAGCCAGGACAACAGGTATAATGACGCAGTATGATGACAGCCAGGACAACAGGTATAATGACACAGTAAGATGACAACCAGGACGACAGGTGTAATGACGAAGTAGGATGACACATCGGGACAACAGGTATAATGATGCAGTAGGTTGACACATCAGGACAACAGGTACAATGACGCAGTAATTTGACAAATCAGGACAACAGGTATAATGACGCAGTAAGACAACACATCAGGATGACAGGTATAATGACGCAGTAAGACAACACAGCAGGACAACAGGTATAATGACACAGTAGGATGACACATCAAGACAACAGGTATAATGACGCAGTAGAATGACACATCGAGACAACAGGTATAATGACGCAGTAAGATGACAACCAGGACAACAGGTATGATGACGCAGTAGGATGACACATCGAGACAACAGGTATAATGAGGCAGTAAGATGACAGCCAGGACAACAGGTATATTGACGCAGTAGGATGACACATCAGGACGACAGGTATAATGACGCAGTAAGATGACAGCCAGGACAACAGGTATAATGACGGAGTAAGATGACAGCCATTAAGACAGGTATAATGACGCAGTAGGATGACACATCGAGACAACAGGTATAATGACGCAGTAAGATGACAGCCAGGACAACAGGTATAATGACGCAGTAGGATGACACATCAGGACGACAGGTATAATGACGCAGTAGAATGATATATCAGGACAACAGGTAAAATGACGCAGTAAGATGACAGCCAGGACAACAGGTATAATGACGCAGTAGGATGACACATCGGGACAACAGGTTTAATGACGCAGTAAGATGACAGCCAGGACAACAGGTATAATAACGCAGTAGAATGACACATCGAGACAACAGGTATAATGACGCAGTAAGATGACAACCAGGACAACAGATATAATGACAAGTAGGATGACACATCGAGACAACAGGTAGAATGACGCAGTAGGATGACACATCGAGACAACAGGTATAATGACGCAGTATGATGACAGCCAGGACAACAGGTTTAATGACGCAGTAAGATGACAACCAGGACGACAGGTATAATGACGAAGTAGGATGACACATCGGGACAACAGGTATAATGACGCAGTAAGATGACAACCAGGACAACAGGTATAATGACGCAGTCGGATGACACATCGGGACAACAGGTATAATGACGCAGTAAGATGACAGCCAGGACAACAGGTATAATGATGCAGTAGGATGACACATCGGGACAACAGGTTTAATGACGCAGTAAGATGACAGCCAGGACAACAGGTATAATGACGCAGTATGATGACAGTCAGGACAACAGATATAATGACGCAGTAGGATGACACATCGAGACAACAGGTATAATGACGCAGTATGATGACAGTCAGGACAACAGGTATGATGACGCAGTATGTTGACACATCAGGACAACAGGTATAATGACGCAGTAAGATGACAGCCAGGACAACAGGTATAATGACGCAGTAAGATGACAGCCAAGACAACAGATATAATGACAAGTAGGATGACACATCGAGACAACAGGTATAATGACGCAGTAGGATGACACATCGAGACAACAGGTATAATGACGCAGTATGATGACAGCCAGGACAACAGGTATAATGACGCAGTAAGATGACAGCCAGGACAACAGATATAATGACAAGTAGGATGACACATCGAGACAACAGGTATAATGACGCAGTAGGATGACACATCGAGACAACAGGTATAATGACGCAGTATGATGACAGTCAGGACAACAGGTATAATGACGCAGTAGGATGACACATCAGGACAACAGGTATAATGACGCAGTAGGATGACACATCAGGACAACAGGTATAATGACGCAGTATGATGACAGCCAGGACAACAGGTATAATGACGCAGTATGATGACAGCCAGGACAACAGATATAATGACAAGTAGGATGACACATCGAGACAACAGGTATAATGATGCAGTAGGATGACACATCGAGACAACAGGTATAATGACGCAGTAGGATGACACATCAGGACAACAAGTATAATGACGCAGTAAGATGACAGCCAGGACAACAGGGATAATGACGCAGTAAGATGACAACCAGGACAACAGGTATAATGACGCAGTAGGATGACACATCAGGACAACAGGTATAATGACGCAATGAGTTGACACATCAGGACAACAGGTATAATGACGCAGTAAGATGACAGCCAGGACAACAGGTATAATGACAAGTAGGATGACACATCGAGACAACAGGTATAATGACGCAGTATGATGACAGCCAGGGCAACAGGTATAATGACGCAGTATGATGACAGTCAGGACAACAGGTATAATGACGCAGTAGGATGACACATAAGGACAACAGGTATAATGACGCAGTAGGATGACACATCAGGACAACAGGTATAATGACACAGTAAGATGACACATCGAGACAACAGGTATAATGACGCAGTAGGATGACACATCGAGACAACAGGTATAATGACGCAGTATGATGACAGCCAGGACAACAGGTATAATGACGCAGTAAGATGACAACCAGGACGACAGGTGTAATGACGAAGTAGGATGACACATCGGGACAACAGGTATAATGATGCAGTAGGTTGACACATCAGGACAACAGGTACAATGACGCAGTAATTTGACAAATCAGGACAACAGGTATAATGACGCAGTAAGATGAGAACCCGGACGACAGGTATAATGACGAAGTAGGATGACACATCGGGACAACAGGTATAATGATGCAGTAGGTTGACACATCAGGACAACAGGTACAATGACGCAGTAATTTGAAAAATCAGGACAACAGGTATAATGACGCAGTAAGATGACAGCCAGGACGACAGGTATAATGACACAGTAGGATGACACATCAGGACGACAGGTATAATGACGCAGTAGGATGACACATCAGGACAACAGGTAAAATGACGCAGTAAGATGACAGCCAGGACAACAGGTATAATGATGCAGTAGGATGACACATCGGGACAACAGGTTTAATGACGCAGTAAGATGACAGCCAGGACAACAGGTATAATGACGCAGTATGATGACAGTCAGGACAACAGATATAATGACGCAGTAGGATGACACATCGAGACAACAGGTATAATGACGCAGTATGATGACAGTCAGGACAACAGGTATGATGACGCAGTATGTTGACACATCAGGACAACAGGTATAATGACGCAGTACGATGACTGCCAGGACAACAGGTATAATGACGCAGTATGATGACAGTCAGGACAACAGGTATGATGACGCAGGAGGATGACACATCGAGACAACAGGTATAATGACGCAGTATGATGACTGCCAGGACAACAGGTATAATGACGCAGTAGGATGACAACCAGGACGACAGGTATAATGACGCAGTAAGATGACAGCCAGGACAACAGGTATAATGACGCAGTAGGATGACACATCGGGACAACAGGTATAATGACGCAGTATGATGACAGCCAGGACAATAGATATAATGACAAGTAGGATGACACATCGAGACAACAGGTATAATGACGCAGTATGATGACAGCCAGTACAACAGGTATAATGACGCAGTAGGATGACACATCGAGACAACAGGTATAATGACGCAGTGTGATGACCGCCAGGACGACAGGTATAATGACGCAGTAAGATGACAACCAGGACGACAGGTTTAATGACGCAGAAAGATGACACATCAGGACAACAGGTATAATGATGCAGTAACTTGACACATCAGGACAACAGGTACAATGACGCAGTAGGATGACACATCAGGACAACAGGTAAAATGACGCAGTAAGATGACAGCCAGGACAACAGGTATAATGACGCAGTAGGATGACACATCAGGACGACAGGTATAATGACGCAGTAGGATGACACATCAGGACAACAGGTATAATGACGCAGTAAGATGACAACCAGGACGACAGGCATAATGACGCAGTAGGATGACACATCAGGACAACAGGTATAATGACGCAGTAAGATGACACATCAGGACAACAGGTATAATGACGCAGTAGGATGACACATCAGGACAACAGGTATAATGACGCAATGAGTTGACACATCAGGACAACAGGTATAATGACGCAGTAAGATGACAGCCAGGACAACAGGTATAATGACAATTAGGATGACACATCGAGACAACAGGTATAATGACGCAGTATGATGACAGCCAGGACAACAGGTATAATGACGCAGTATGATGACAGCCAGGACAACAGGTATAATGACACAGTAAGATGACAACCAGGACGACAGGTGTAATGACGAAGTAGGATGACACATCGGGACAACAGGTATAATGATGCAGTAGGTTGACACATCAGGACAACAGGTACAATGACGCAGTAATTTGACAAATCAGGACAACAGGTATAATGACGCAGTAAGACAACACATCAGGATGACAGGTATAATGACGCAGTAAGACAACACAGCAGGACAACAGGTATAATGACACAGTAGGATGACACATCGAGACAACAGGTATAATGACGCAGTAAGATGACAACCAGGACAACAGGTATGATGACGCAGTAGGATGACACATCGAGACAACAGGTATAATGAGGCAGTAAGATGACAGCCAGGACAACAGGTATATTGACGCAGTAGGATGACACATCAGGACGACAGGTATAATGACGCAGTAAGATGACAGCCAGGACAACAGGTATAATGACGGAGTAAGATGACAGCCATTAAGACAGGTATAATGACGCAGTAGGATGACACATCGAGACAACAGGTATAATGACGCAGTATGATGACAGTCAGGACAACAGGTATGATGACGCAGTAAGTTGACACATCAGGACAACAGGTATAATGACGCAGTGTGATGACCGCCAGGACGACAGGTATAATGACGCAGTAAGATGACAACCAGGACGACAGGTTTAATGACGCAGTAGCATGACACATCAGGACAACAGGTATAATGACGCAGTAGGATGACACATCAGGACAACAGGTATAATGACGCAGTAAGATGATAGCCAGGACGACAGGTATAATGACGCAGTAGGATGACACATCGAGACAACAGGTATAATGACGCAGTAGGATGACACATCGAGACAACAGGTATAATGACGCAGTAAGATGACAGCTAGGACGACAGGTATAATGACGCAGTAGGATGACACATCAGGACAACAGGTATAATGACGCAGTAAGATGACAGCCAGGACAACACGTATAATGACGCAGTAAGACAACACAGCAGGACAACAGGTATAATGACGCAGTAGGATGACACATCAGGACAACAGGGATAATGACACAGTAGGATGACAGCCATTAAGACAGGTATAATGACGCAGTAGGATGACACATCGAGACAACAGGTATAATGACGCAGTAGGATGACACATCGAGACAACAGGTATAATGACGCAGTATGATGACAGTCAGGACAACAGGTATAATGACGCAGTAGGATGACACATCAGGACAACAGGTATAATGACGCAGTAGGATGACACATCAGGACAACAGGTATAATGACGCAGTAAGATGACACATCGAGACAACAGGTATAATGACGCAGTAGGATGACAGCCAGGACAACAGATATAATGACAAGTAGGATGACACATCCAGACAACAGGTATAATGACGCAGTAGGATGACACATCGAGACAACAGGTATAATGACGCAGTATGATGACAGCCAGGACAACAGGTATAATGACGCAGTAGGATGACACATCGAGACAACAGGTATAATGACGCAGTATGATGACAGCCAGGACAACAGGTATAATGACGCAGTAGGATGACACATCAGGACGACAGGTATAATGACGCAGTAAGAAGACAGCCAGGACGACAGGTATAATGACACAGTAGGATGACACATCAGGACAACAGGTAAAATGACGCAGTATGATGACAGCCAGGACAACAGGTATAATGACGCAGTAGGATGACAGATCGGGACAACAGGTATCATGACGCAGTAAGATGACAGTCAGGACAACAGGTATAATGACGCAGTAGGATGACACATAAGGACAACAGGTATAATGACGCAGTAGGATGACACATCAGGACAACAGGTATAATGACACAGTAAGATGACACATCGAGACAACAGGTATAATGACGCAGTAGGATGACACATCGAGACAACAGGTATAATGACGCAGTATGATGACAGCCAGGACAACAGGTATAATGACGCAGTAAGATGACAACCAGGACGACAGGTGTAATGACGAAGTAGGATGACACATCGGGACAACAGGTATAATGATGCAGTAGGTTGACACATCAGGACAACAGGTACAATGACGCAGTAATTTGACAAATCAGGACAACAGGTATAATGACGCAGTAAGATGAGAACCCGGACGACAGGTATAATGACGAAGTAGGATGACACATCGGGACAACAGGTATAATGATGCAGTAGGTTGACACATCAGGACAACAGGTACAATGACGCAGTAATTTGAAAAATCAGGACAACAGGTATAATGACGCAGTAAGATGACAGTCAGGACAACAGATATAATGACGCAGTAGGATGACACATCGAGACAACAGGTATAATGACGCAGTATGATGACAGTCAGGACAACAGGTATGATGACGCAGTATGTTGACACATCAGGACAACAGGTATAATGACGCAGTACGATGACTGCCAGGACAACAGGTATAATGACGCAGTATGATGACAGTCAGGACAACAGGTATGATGACGCAGGAGGATGACACATCGAGACAACAGGTATAATGACGCAGTATGATGACTGCCAGGACAACAGGTATAATGACGCAGTAGGATGACAACCAGGACGACAGGTATAATGACGCAGTAAGATGACAGCCAGGACAACAGGTATAATGACGCAGTAGGATGACACATCGGGACAACAGGTATAATGACGCAGTATGATGACAGCCAGGACAATAGATATAATGACAAGTAGGATGACACATCGAGACAACAGGTATAATGACGCAGTATGATGACAGCCAGGACAACAGGTATAATGACGCAGTAGGATGACACATCGAGACAACAGGTATAATGACGCAGTGTGATGACCGCCAGGACGACAGGTATAATGACGCAGTAAGATGACAACCAGGACGACAGGTTTAATGACGCAGTAAGATGACACATCAGGACAACAGGTATAATGATGCAGTAACTTGACACATCAGGACAACAGGTACAATGACGCAGTAGGATGACACATCAGGACAACAGGTAAAATGACGCAGTAAGATGACAGCCAGGACAACAGGTATAATGACGCAGTAGGATGACACATCAGGACGACAGGTATAATGACGCAGTAGGATGACACATCAGGACAACAGGTATAATGACGCAGTAAGATGACAACCAGGACGACAGGCATAATGACGCAGTAGGATGACACATCAGGACAACAGGTATAATGACGCAGTAAGATGACACATCAGGACAACAGGTATAATGACGCAGTAGGATGACACATCAGGACAACAGGTATAATGACGCAATGAGTTGACACATCAGGACAACAGGTATAATGACGCAGTAAGATGACAGCCAGGACAACAGGTATAATGACAATTAGGATGACACATCGAGACAACAGGTATAATGACGCAGTATGATGACAGCCAGGACAACAGGTATAATGACGCAGTATGATGACAGCCAGGACAACAGGTATAATGACACAGTAAGATGACAACCAGGACGACAGGTGTAATGACGAAGTAGGATGACACATCGGGACAACAGGTATAATGATGCAGTAGGTTGACACATCAGGACAACAGGTACAATGACGCAGTAATTTGACAAATCAGGACAACAGGTATAATGACGCAGTAAGATGACAACCAGGACGACAGGTATAATGACGAAGTAGGATGACACATCGGGACAACAGGTATAATGATGCAGTAGGTTGACACATCAGGAGAACAGGTATAATGACGCAGCAAGACGTCGCATCAGGATGACAGGTATAATGACACAGTAATACAACACAGCAGGACAACAGGTATAATGACACAGTAAGATAACACAGCAGGACAACAGGTATAATGACACAATGAGATGACAAATCAGGACAACAGGGCAAATAACCCAGTAAGACGACACATCTGGATGACAGGTATAATGGCACAGTAGGACGACATATCAGGACAACAGGTATAATGACGCAGTAGGATGACACATCAGGAGAACAGGTACAATGACGCAGTAAGACAACGCAGCAGGACAACTGGTATAATGACGCAGTAAGACAACACCTAAGGACAACAGGGCTAGTGACACAATGAGATGAAAAATTTGGACAACAGGTATAATGACCGGTATTGATGACACAACAGGACAACAGGGCTAATGACCAAGTAAGACGACACATCAGGATGACAGGTATAATGACACAGTAAGACAACACAGCAGGACAACAGGTATAATGATACAGTAGGATGACACATTAGGACAACAGGTATAATGACACAGTAGGATGACACCTCAGGACAACAGGTATAATGACGCAGTAAAACAACGCAGCAGGACAACCGGTATAATGACACAGTAGGACGACACATCAGGATGACAGGTATAATGACCAGTAAGATGACACAACAGGACAATAGGGCTAATGACACAGTAGGACGACATATCAGGACAACAGGTATAATGATGCAGTAGGATGACAGATCAGGACATCAGGTATAATGACACAGTAGGACGACATATCAGGACAACAGGCATAATGACGCAGTAGGATGACACGGTAGGATGACACTTCAGGACAACAGGTATAATGATGCAGTAGGATGACAGATCAGGACATCAGGTATAATGACACAGTAGGACGACATATCAGGACAACAGGTATAATGATGCAGTAGGATGACAGATCAGGACATCAGGTATAATGACGCAGTATGATGACAGTCAGGACAACAGGTATAATGACGCAGTAGGATGACACATCAGGACAACAGGTATAATGACGCAGTAGGATGACACATCAGGACAACAGGTATAATGACGCAGTAAGATGACACATCGAGACAACAGGGCTAATGACACAATGAGATGACAAATTTGGACAACAGGTATAATGACCGGTATGATGACACAACAGGACAACAGGGCTAATGACACAGTAGGACGACACATCAGGATGACACGTATAATGACACAGTAGGACGACACATCAGGATGACCGGTATAATGACACAGTAGGACGACATATCAGGATGACCGGTATAATGACGCAGAAAGACAACACATCAGGACAACAGGTATAATGACACAATGAGATGACAAATCAGGACAACAGGTATAATGACGCTGTATGATGACACATCAGGACAACAGATATAATGACACAGTAGGATGACAAATCAGGACAACAGGTATAATGACACAGTAGCATGACACATCAGCACAACAGGTATAATGACGCAGTAAGACAACACATCAGGATGACAGGTATAATGACGCAGTAAGACAACACAGCAGGACAACAGGTATAATGACACAGTAGGATGACACATCAAGACAACAGGTATAATGACGCAGTAGAATGACACATCGAGACAACAGGTATAATGACGCAGTAAGATGACAACCAGGACAACAGGTATGATGACGCAGTAGGATGACACATCGAGACAACAGGTATAATGAGGCAGTAAGATGACAGCCAGGACAACAGGTATATTGACGCAGTAGGATGACACATCAGGACGACAGGTATAATGACGCAGTAAGATGACAGCCAGGACAACAGGTATAATGACGGAGTAAGATGACAGCCATTAAGACAGGTATAATGACGCAGTAGGATGACACATCGAGACAACAGGTATAATGACGCAGTATGATGACAGTCAGGACAACAGGTATGATGACGCAGTAAGTTGACACATCAGGACAACAGGTATAATGACGCAGTGTGATGACACATCGAGACAACAGGTATAATGACGCAGTAGGATGACACATCGAGACAACAGGTATAATGACGCAGTAAGATGACAGCTAGGACGACAGGTATAATGACGCAGTAGGATGACACATCAGGACAACAGGTATAATGACGCAGTAAGATGACAGCCAGGACAACACGTATAATGACGCAGTAAGACAACACAGCAGGACAACAGGTATAATGACGCAGTAGGATGACACATCAGGACAACAGGGATAATGACACAGTAGGATGACAGCCATTAAGACAGGTATAATGACGCAGTAGGATGACACATCGAGACAACAGGTATAATGACGCAGTAGGATGACACATCGAGACAACAGGTATAATGACGCAGTATGATGACAGTCAGGACAACAGGTATAATGACGCAGTAGGATGACACATCAGGACAACAGGTATAATGACGCAGTAGG
The DNA here is from genome assembly GCF_022749685.1 of Semicossyphus pulcher. Taxonomy (NCBI): domain Eukaryota; kingdom Metazoa; phylum Chordata; class Actinopteri; order Labriformes; family Labridae; genus Semicossyphus; species Semicossyphus pulcher. The sequence goes on from NW_027211637.1 coordinate 19,917,891, forward strand.
ATGACACATCAGGACAACAGGTATAATGACGCAGTAAGATGACACATCGAGACAACAGGTATAATGACGCAGTAGGATGACAGCCAGGACAACAGATATAATGACAAGTAGGATGACACATCCAGACAACAGGTATAATGACGCAGTAGGATGACACATCGAGACAACAGGTATAATGACGCAGTATGATGACAGTCAGGACAACAGGTATAATGACGCAGTAGGATGACACATCAGGACAACAGGTATAATGACGCAGTAGGATGACACATCAGGACAACAGGTATAATGACGCAGTAAGATGACACATCGAGACAACAGGTATAATGACGCAGTAGGATGACACATCGAGACAACAGGTATAATGACACAGTATGATGACAGCCAGGACAACAGGTATAATGACGCAGTAAGATGACAACCAGGACGACAGGTGTAATGACGAAGTAGGATGACACATCGGGACAACAGGTATAATGATGCAGTAGATTGACACATCAGGACAACAGGTACAATGACGCAGTAATTTGACAAATCAGGACAACAGGTATAATGACGCAGTAAGATGACAACCAGGACGACAGGTATAATGACGAAGTAGGATGACACATCGGGACAACAGGTATAATGATGCAGTAGGTTGACACATCAGGAGAACAGGTATAATGACGCAGCAAGACGTCGCATCAGGATGACAGGTCTAATGACGCAGTAAGACAACACAGCAGGACAACAGGTATAATGACACAGTAAGATAACACAGCAGGACAACAGGTATAATGACACAATGAGATGACAAATCAGGACAACAGGGCAAATAACCCAGTAAGACGACACATCTGGATGACAGGTATAATGGCACAGTAGGACGACATATCAGGACAACAGGTATAATGACGCAGTAGGATGACACATCAGGAGAACAGGTACAATGACGCAGTAAGACAACGCAGCAGGACAACTGGTATAATGACGCAGTAAGATGACAGCCAGGACGACAGGTATAATGACGCAGTAGGATGACACATCGAGACAACAGGTATAATGACGCAGTGTGATGACCGCCAGGACGACAGGTATAATGACGCAGTAAGATGACAACAAGGACGACAGGTTTAATGACGCAGTAGGATGACACATCAGGACAACAGGTATAATGATGCAGTAACTTGACACATCAGGACAACAGGTACAATGACGCAGTAGGATGACACATCAGGACAACAGGTATAATGACGCATTAAGATGACAGCCAGGACGACAGGTATAATGACGCAGTAGGATGACACATCGAGACAACAGGTATAATGACGCAGTATGATGACAGTTAGGACAACAGGTATGATGACGCAGTAAGATGACAGCCAGGACAACAGGTATAATGACGCAGTAGGATGACACATCGGGACAACAGGTATAATGACGCAGTAAGATGACAGCCAGGACAACAGGGATAATGACGCAGTAGGATGACACATCGGGATAACAGGTATAATGACGCAGTATGATGACAGCCAGGACAACAGGTATAATGACGCAGTAGAATGACACATCGAGACAACAGGTATAATGACGCAGTAAGATGACAGCCAGGACAACAGGTATAATGACGCAGTAGGATGACACATCGGGACAACAGGTATAATGACGCAGTAAGATGACAACCAGGACAACAGGTATAATGACGCAGTCGGATGACACATCGGGACAACAGGTATAATGACGCAGTAAGATGACAGCCAGGACAACAGATATAATGACAAGTAGGATGACACATCGAGACAACAGGTATAATGACGCAGTAGGATGACACATCGAGACAACAGGTATAATGACGCAGTAAGATGACACATCGAGACAACAGGTATAATGACGCAGTAAGATGACAACCAGGACGACAGGTGTAATGACGAAGTAGAATGACACATCGGGACAACAGGTATAATGATGCAGTAGGTTGACACATCAGGACAACAGGTACAATGACGCAGTAATTTGACAAATCAGGACAACAGGTATAATGACGCAGTAAGATGACAGCCAGGACGACAGGTATAATGACACAGTAGGATGACACATCAGGACGACAGGTATAATGACGCAGTAGGATGACACATCAGGACAACAGGTAAAATGACGCAGGAAGACAACACAGCAGGACAACAGGTATAATGACACAGTAGGATGACACATCAAGACAACAGGTATAATGACACAGTAGAATGACACATAAGGACGGACAACAGGTATAATGACGCAGTACGACAACGCAGTAGGACAACCGCTATAATGACACAGTTGGACGACACATCTGGATGACAGGTATAATGACGCAGTAGGCTGACACATCATGACAACAGGTATAATGACACAGTAGGATGACACTTCAAGACAACAGGTAAAATGACGCAGTAAGACAACGCAGCAGGACAACAGGGCTAATGAACCAGTAAGACGACACGTCAGGATGACCGGTATAATGACACAGTGAGACAACACAGCAGGACCACAGGTATAATGACCAGTAAGATGACACAACAGGACAACAGGGCTAATGAACCAGTAAGACGACACATCAGGATGACCGGTATAATGACACAGTAGGACGACACATCAGGATGACGGGTATAATGACGCAGTAAGACAACACAGAAGGACAACAGATATAATGACAGAGTCGGATGACAAATCAGGACAACAGGTATAATGACCAGTAAGTTGACACATCAGGACTACAGGTATAATGACGCAGTAAGACAACACAGCTGGACAACAGGTATAATGACACAGTAGGATGACACATCAAGACAACAGGTATAATGACACAGTAGAATGACACATCAGGACAACAGGTAGAATGACGCAGTAACACGTCACATCAGGATGACACGTATAATGCCGCAGTAAGAAAACACAGCAGGACAACAGGTATAATGACACAGTAAGATGACACAACAGGACAACAGGGCTAATGACACAGTAGGACGACATATCAGGACAACAGTTATAATGACGCAGTATGATGACACAGCAGGATAACAGGTATAATGACACAATGAGATGACAAACCATGACAACAGGGCAAATGACCCAGTAAGACGACACATCTGGATGACAGGGATAACGTCACAATAGGACGACATATCAGGACAACGGGAATAATGGCGCAGTAGGATGACACATCAGGAGAACAGGTAGAATGACGCAGTAAGACAACACATCAGGATGACAGATATAATGACGCAGTAAGACATCACAGCAGGACAACAGGTATAATGATACAGTAGGATGACAAATCAGGACAACAGTTATAATGACGCAGTATGATGACACATCAGGACACCAGATATAATGACACAGTAGGATGACAAATCAGGACAACAGGTATAATGACCAGTAAGATGACACATCAGGTCGACAGGGCAAATGACCCAGTAAGATGACACATCTGGATGACAGGTATATTGGCACAGTAGGGCGACATATCAGGACAACAGGTATAATGATGCAGTAGGATGACACATGAGGACAACAGGTATAATGACACAGTAGGATGACACTTCAAGACAACAGGTATAATGACCGGTATGATGAAACAACAGGACAACAGGGCTAATGACCCAGTAAGATGACACATCAGGATGACAGGTATAATGACACAGTGAGATGACATATCAGGACAACAGGTATAATGACACAGTAGAATAACACATCAGGACAACAGGTATAATGACCCACTAGGAAGACACATCAGGATGACATGGCTAATGACCCAGTAAGACGACACATCGGGATGACAGGTATAATGACACAGTAGGACGACACATCAGGACAACAGGTATAATGTCGCAGTAGGATGACACATCAGGACAACAGGTATAATGACACAATGAGATGACAAATCAGGACAACAGGGCAAATGACCCAGTAAGACGACACATCTGGATGACAGGTATAATGGCACTGTAGGACGACATATCAGGATAACAGGTATAATGACGCAGTAGGATGACACATCAGGAGAACAGGTACAATGACGCAGTAAGACAACGCAGCAGGACAACCGGTATAATGACGCAGTAAGACAACACCTATGGACAACAGGGCTCATGACACAATGAGATGACAAATTTGAACAACAGGTATAATGACCGGTATGATGACACAACAGGACAACAGGGCTAATGACCAAGTAAGACGACACATCAGGATGACAGGTATAATGACGCAGTAAGACAACACATCAGGACAACAGGTATAATGACGCAGTAGGATGACACATCAGGACAACAGGTAAAATGACGCAGTAAGATGACAGCCAGGACAACAGGTATAATGACGCAGTAGGATGACACATCGGGACAACAGGTATAATGACGCAGTAAGATGACAGCCAGGACGACAGGTATAATGACGCAGTAGGATGACACATCGGGACAAAAGGTATAATGACGCAGTAAGATGACAGCCAGGACGACAGGTATAATGACGCAATAAGATGACAACCAGGACGACAGGGATAATGACGCAGTAGGATGACACATCGGGATAACAGGTATAATGACGCAGTATGATGACAGCCAGGACAACAGGTATAATGACGCAGTAGGATGACACATCAGGACGACAGGTATAATGACGCAGTGGAATGACACATCAGGACAACAGGTAAAATGACGCAGTATGATGACAGCCAGGACAACAGATATAATGACGCAGTAGGGTGACACATCAGGACAACAAGTATAATGACGCAGTAAGATGACAGCCAGGACAACAGGGATAATGACGCAATAAGATGACAACCAGGACAACAGGTATAATGACGCAGTAGGATGACACATCAGGACAACAGGTATAATGACGCAATGAGTTGACACATCAGGACAACAGGTATAATGACGCAGTAAGATGACAGCCAGGACAACAGGTATAATGACGCAGTAAGATGACACATCAGGACAACAGGTATAATGACCAGTAAGATGACACATCAGGACAACAGGTATGATGACGCAGTAAGATGACAGCCAGGACAACAGGTATAATGACGCAGTAAGATTACAGTCAGGACAACAGGTATGATGACGCAGTAAGATGACACATCAGGACAACAGGTATAATGACGCAGTAAGATGACAGCCAGGACAACAGGTATATTGACGCAGTAGGATGACACATCAGGACGACAGGTATAATGACGCAGTAAGATGACAGCCAGGACAACAGGTATAATGACGCAGTAAGATGACAGCCATTAAGACAGGTATAATGACGCAGTAGGATGACACATCGAGACAACAGGTATAATGACGCAGTATGATGACAGTCAGGACAACAGGTATGATGACGCAGTAAGTTGACACATCAGGACAACAGGTATAATGACGCAGTGTGATGACCGCCAGGACGACAGGTATAATGACGCAGTAAGATGACAACCAGGACAACAGGTTTAATGACGCAGTAGCATGACACATCAGGACAACAGGTATAATGACGCAGTAGGATGACACATCAGGACAACAGGTATAATGACGCAGTAAGATGACAACCAGGACGACAGGTATAATGACGCAGTAGGATGACACATCAGGACAACAGGTATAATGACGCAGTAAGATGACAGCCAGGACGACAGGTATAATGACGCAGTAGGATGACACATCGAGACAACAGGTATAATGACGCAGTAGGATGACACATCGAGACAACAGGTATAATGACGCAGTAAGATGACAGCTAGGACGACAGGTATAATGACGCAGTAGGATGACACATCAGGACAACAGGTATAATGACGCAGTAAGATGACAGCCAGGACAACACGTATAATGACGCAGTAACATAACACTGCAAGACAACAGGGATAATGACACAGTAGGATGACAGCCATTAAGACAGGTATAATGACGCAGTAGGATGACACATCGAGACAACAGGTATAATGACGCAGTAGGATGACACATCGAGACAACAGGTATAATGACGCAGTATGATGACAGTCAGGACAACAGGTATAATGACGCAGTAGGATGACACATCAGGACAACAGGTATAATGACGCAGTAGGATGACACATCAGGACAACAGGTATAATGACGCAGTAAGATGACACATCGAGACAACAGGTATAATGACGCAGTAGGATGACACATCGAGACAACAGGTATAATGACACAGTATGATGACAGCCAGGACAACAGGTATAATGACGCAGTAAGATGACAGCCATTAAGACAGGTATAATGACGCAGTAGGATGACACATCGAGACAACAGGTATAATGACGCAGTATGATGACAGTCAGGACAACAGGTATGATGACGCAGTAAGTTGACACATCAGGACAACAGGTTTAATGACGCAGTAGCATGACACATCAGGACGACAGGTATAATGACGCAGTAAGATGACAACCAGGACGACAGGTTTAATGACGCAGTAGCATGACACATCAGGACAACAGGTATAATGATGCAGTAACTTGACACATCAGGACAACAGGTACAATGACGCAGTAAGATGACAGCCAGGACAACAGGTATAATGATGCAGTAGGATGACACATCAGGACGACAGGTATAATGACGCAGTAAGATGACAGCCAGGATGACAGGTATAATGACGCAGTAGGATGACACATCAGGACGACAGGTATAATGACGCAGTAGGATGACAGATCAGGACAACAGGTATAATGACGCAGTAAGATGACAAACGGGACAACAGGGATAATGACGCAGTAAGATGACACATCAGGACAACAGGTATAATGACGCAGTAAGATGACAGCCAGGACAACAGGTTTAATGACGCAGTAGGATGACACATCAGGAGGACAGGTATAATGACGCAGTAGAATGACACATCAGGACAACAGGTAAAATGACGCAGTAAGATGACAGCCAGGACAACAGGTATAATGACGCAGTAGGATGACACATCGGGACAACAGGTTTAATGACGCAGTAAGATGACAGCCAGGACAACAGGTATAATGACGCAGTATGATGACAGTCAGGACAACAGGCATAATGACGCAGTAGGATGACAGATCAGGACAACAGGTATAATGACGCAGTAAGATGACAAACGGGACAACAGGGATAATGACGCAGTAAGATGACAACCAGGACGACAGGTATAATGACGCAGTAGGATGACACATCGGCACAACAGGTATAATGACGCAGAAAGATGACAGCCAGGACAACAGGTATAATGACGCAGTTGGATGACACATCAGGACAACAGGTATAATGACGCAGTAAGATGACAGCCAGGACGACAGGTATAATGACGCAATAAGATGACAACCAGGACGACAGGGATAATGACGCAGTAGGATGACACATCGGGATAACAGGTATAATGACGCAGTATGATGACAGCCAGGACAACAGGTATAATGACGCAGTAGGATGACACATCAGGACAACAGGTATAATGACGCAGTAGAATGACACATCAGGACAACAGGTAAAATGACGCAGTAAGGTGACAGCCAGGACAACAGGTATAATGACGCAGTCAGACAACACCTAAGGACAACAGGGCTAATGACCAAGTAAGACGACACATCAGGATGACAGGTATAATGACGCAGTAAGACAACGCAGCAGGACAACCGGTATAATGACACAGTAGGACGACACATCAGGATGACAGGTATAATGACCAGTAAGATGACACAACAGGACAACAGGGGTAATGACGCAGTAAGACGACACATCAGGATGACCGGTATAATGACACAGTAGGACGACACATCAGGATGACCGGTATAATGGTGCAGTAAGACAACACATCAGGACAACAGGTATAATGACACAATGAGATGACAAATCAGGACAACAGGTATAATGACGCAGTATGATGACACATCAGGACAACAGATATAATGACATAGTAGGATGACAAATCAGGACAGCAGGTATAATGACACAGTAGAATGACACATCAGGACAACAGGTATAATGACACAATGAGATGACAAATTTGGACAACAGGGCTAATGACGCAGTAAGACGACACATCAGGATGAGTGGTATAATGACGTAATAAGACAACACAGCAGGACACCAGGTATAATGACACAGTAGGAAGACACATCAGGATGACATGGCTAATGACACAGTAAGACGACACAACGAGATGACAGGTATAATGACACAGTAGGACGACACATCATGACAACAGGTATAATGACGCAGTAAGATGACAGTCAGGACAACAGGTCTGATGACGCAGTAGGATGACACATCAGGACAACAGGTATAATGATGCAGTAACTTGACACATCAGGACAACAGGTACAATGACGCAGTAAGTTGACAAATCAGGACAACAGGTATGATGACGCAGTAAGATGACAGCCAGGACAACAGGTATAATGACGCAGTAGGATGACACGTCGGGACAACAGGTATAATGACGCAGTAAAATGACACATCAGGATGACCGGTATAATGACACAGTAGGACGACACATCAGGATGACCGGTATAATGGCGCAGTAAGACAACACATCAGGACAACAGGTATAATGACGCAGTAGGATGACACATCGAGACAACAGGTATAATGACGCAGTATGATGACAGTCAGGACAACAGATATAATGACGCAGTAGGATGACACATCGAGACAACAGGTAAAATGACGCAGTAAGATGACAACCAGGACAACAGGGATAATGACGCAGTAAGATGACAACCAGGACAACAGGTATAATGACGCAGTAGGATGACACATCAGGACAACAGGTATAATGACGCAATGAGTTGACACATCAGGACAACAGGTATAATGACGCAGTAAGATGACAGCCAGGACAACAGGTATAATGACGCAGTAGGATGACACATCAGGACGACAGGTATAATGACGCAGTAGGATGACACATCAGGACAACAGGTAAAATGACGCAGTAAGATGACAGCCAGGACAACAGGTATAATGACGCAGTAGGATGACACATCGGGACAACAGGTTTAATGACGCAGTAAGATGACAGCCAGGACAACAGGTATAATGACGCAGTATGATGACAGTCAGGACAACAGGTATGATGACGCAGTAGGATGACACATCGAGACAACAGGTATAATGACGCAGTATGATGACTGCCAGGACAACAGGTATAATGACGCAGTAGGATGACAACCAGGACGACAGGTATAATGACGCAGTAAGATGACAGCCAGGACAATAGATATAATGACAAGTAGGATGACACATCGAGACAACAGGTATAATGACGCAGTATGATGACAGCCAGGACAACAGGTATAATGACGCAGTAGGATGACACATCGAGACAACAGGTATAATGACGCAGTGTGATGACCGCCAGGACGACAGGTATAATGACGCAGTAAGATGACAACCAGGACGACAGGTTAAATGACGCAGTAGGATGACACATCAGGACAACAGGTATAATGATGCAGTAACTTGACACATCAGGACAACAGGTACAATGACGCAGTAGGATGACACATCAAGACAACAGGTAAAATGACGCAGTAGGATGACACCTCAGGACAACAGGTATAATGACGCAGTAAGATGACAACCAGGACGACAGGTATAATGACGCAGTAGGATGACACATCAGGACAATAGGTATAATGACGCAGTAAGATGACAGCCAGGACGACAGGTATAATGACGCAGTAGGATGACACATCGAGACAACAGGTATAATGACGCAGTATGATGACAGTCAGGACAACAGGTATGATGACGCAATAAGATGACAGCCAGGACAACAGGTATAATGACGCAGTAGGATGACACATCGGGACAACAGGTATAATGACGCAGTAAGATGACAGCCAGGACAACAGGGATAATGACGCAGTAGGATGACACATCGGGATAACAGGTATAATGACGCAGTATGATGACAGCCAGGACAACAGGTATAATGACGCAGTAGAATGACACATCGAGACAACAGGTATAATGACGCAGTAGGATGACACATCGAGACAACAGGTATAATGACGCAGTAAGATGACAGCCAGGACAACAGGTATAATGACGCAGTAAGATGACAGCCAGGACAACAGATATAATGACAAGTAGGATGACACATCAAGACAACAGGTATAATGACGCAGTAGGATGACACATCGAGACAACAGGTATAATGACGCAGTATGATGACAGTCAGGACAACAGGTATAATGACGCAGTAGGATGACACATCAGGACAACAGGTATAATGATGCAGTAGGATGACACATCAGGACAACAGGTATAATGACACAGTAAGATGACACATCGAGACAACAGGTATAATGACGCAGTAAGATGACAGCCAGGACAACAGATATAATGACGCAGTAGGAGGACACATCGAGACAACAGGTGTAATGACGCAGTATGATGACAGCCAGGACAACAGGTATAATGACACAGTAGGATGACACATCGGCACAACAGGTATAATGATGCAGTAGGTTGACACATCAGGACAACAGGTACAATGACGCATTAATTTGACAAATCAGGACAACAGGTATAATGACGCAGTAAGATGACAGCCAGGACGACAGGTATAATGACACAGTAGGATGACACATCAGGACGACAGGTATAATGATGCAGTAGGATGACACATCGGGACAACAGGTTTAATGACGCAGTAAGATGACAGCCAGGACAACAGGTATAATGACGCATTATGATGACAGTCAGGACAACAGATATAATGACGCAGTAGGATGACACATCGAGACAACAGGTAAAATGACGCAGTAAGATGACAACAAGGACAACAGGTATAATGAAGCAGTAGGATGACACATCGGGACAACAGGTATAATGACGCAGTAAGATGACAGCCAGGACAACAGGTATAATGACGCAGTCAGATGACAGCCATTAAGACAGGTATAATGACGCAGTAGGATGACACATCGAGACAACAGGTATAATGACGCAGTATGATGACAGTCAGGACAACAGGTATGATGACGCAGTATGTTGACACATCAGGACAACAGGTATAATGACGCAGTAAGATGACAGCCAGGACGACAGGTATAATGACGCAGTAGGATGACACATCGAGACAACAGGTATAATGACGCAGTAGGATGACACATCGAGACAACAGGTATAATGACGCAGTATGATGACAGCCAGGACAACAGATATAATGACGCAGTAGGGTGACACATCAGGACAACAAGTATAATGACGCAGTAAGATGACAGCCAGGACAACAGGGATAATGACGAAGTAAGATGACAACCAGGACAACAGGTATAATGACGCAGTAGGATGACACATCAGGACAACAGGTATAATGACGCAATGAGTTGACACATCAGGACAACAGGTATAATGACGCAGTAAGATGACAGCCAGGACAACAGGTATAATGACAAGTAGGATGACACATCGAGACAACAGGTATAATGACGCAGTATGATGACACATCAGGACAACAGGTATAATGACGCAGTAAGATGACAGCCAGGACAACAGGTATATTGACGCAGTAGGATGACACATCAGGACGACAGGTATAATGACGCAGTAAGATGACACATCAGGACAACAGGTATAATGATGCAGTAGGATGACACATCAGGACAACAGGTATAATGACACAGTAAGATGACACATCGAGACAACAGGTATAATGACGCAGTAAGATGACAGCCAGGACAACAGATATAATGACGCAGTAGGATGACACATCGAGACAACAGGTGTAATGACGCAGTATGATGACAGCCAGGACAACAGGTATAATGACACAGTAGGATGACACATCGGCACAACAGGTATAATGATGCAGTAGGTTGACACATCAGGACAACAGGTACAATGACGCATTAATTTGACAAATCAGGACAACAGGTATAATGACGCAGTAAGATGACAGCCAGGACGACAGGTATAATGACACAGTAGGATGACACATCAGGACGACAGGTATAATGATGCAGTAGGATGACACATCGGGACAACAGGTTTAATGACGCAGTAAGATGACAGCCAGGACAACAGGTATAATGACGCATTATGATGACAGTCAGGACAACAGATATAATGACGCAGTAGGATGACACATCGAGACAACAGGTAAAATGACGCAGTAAGATGACAACCAGGACAACAGGTATAATGAAGCAGTAGGATGACACATCGGGACAACAGGTATAATGACGCAGTAAGATGACAGCCAGGACAACAGGTATAATGACGCAGTAAGATGACAGCCATTAAGACAGGTATAATGACGCAGTAGGATGACACATCGAGACAACAGGTATAATGACGCAGTATGATGACAGTCAGGACAACAGGTATGATGACGCAGTATGTTGACAGCCAGGACAACAGATATAATGACGCAGTAAGATGACAACCAGGACGACAGGTATAATGACGCAGTAGGATGACACATCAGGACAACAGGTATAATGACGCAGTAAGATGACAGCCAGGACAACAGGTATAATGACGCAGTAAGATGACAGCCATTAAGACAGGTATAATGACGCAGTAGGATGACACATCGAGACAACAGGTATAATGACGCAGTAGGATGACACATCGAGACAACAGGTATAATGACGCAGTATGATGACAGCCAGGACAACAGATATAATGACGCAGTAGGGTGACACATCAGGACAACAAGTATAATGACGCAGTAAGATGACAGCCAGGACAACAGGGATAATGACGAAGTAAGATGACAACCAGGACAACAGGTATAATGACGCAGTAGGATGACACATCAGGACAACAGGTATAATGACGCAATGAGTTGACACATCAGGACAACAGGTATAATGACGCAGTAAGATGACAGCCAGGACAACAGGTATAATGACAAGTAGGATGACACATCGAGACAACAGGTATAATGACGCAGTATGATGACAGCCAGGACAACAGGTATAATGACGCAGTAGGATGACACATCGGGACAACAGGTATAATGACGCAGTAAGATGACAACCAGGACAACAGGTATAATGACGCAGTCGGATGACACATCGGGACAACAGGTATAATGACGCAGTAAGATGACAGCCAGGACAACAGATATAATGACAAGTAGGATGACACATCGAGACAACAGGTATAATGACGCAGTAGGATGACACATCGAGACAACAGGTATAATGACGCAGTATGATGACAGTCAGGACAACAGGTATAATGACGCAGTAGGATGACACATCAGGACAACAGGTATAATGATGCAGTAGGATGACACATCAGGACAACAGGTATAATGACACAGTAGAATGACACATCGAGACAACAGGTATAATGACGCAGTAGGATGACACATCGAGACAACAGGTGTAATGACGCAGTATGATGACAGCCAGGACAACAGGTATAATGACGCAGTAAGATGACAACCAGGACGACAGGTGTAATGACGAAGTAGGATGACACATCGGCACAACAGGTATAATGATGCAGTAGGTTGACACATCAGGACAACAGGTACAATGACGCATTAATTTGACAAATCAGGACAACAGGTATAATGACGCAGTAAGATGACAGCCAGGACGACAGGTATAATGACACAGTAGGATGACACATCAGGACGACAGGTATAATGACGCAGTAGGATGACACATCAGGACAACAGGTAAAATGACGCAGTAAGATGACAGCCAGGACAACAGGTATAATGATGCAGTAGGATGACACATCGGGACAACAGGTTTAATGACGCAGTAAGATGACAGCCAGGACAACAGGTATAATGACGCATTATGATCACAGTCAGGACAACAGATATAATGACGCAGTAGGATGACACATCGAGACAACAGGTAAAATGACGCAGTAAGATGACAACCAGGACAACAGGTATAATGAAGCAGTAGGATGACACATCGGGACAACAGGTATAATGACGCAGTAAGATGACAGCCAGGACAACAGGTATAATGACGCAGTAAGATGACAGCCATTAAGACAGGTATAATGACGCAGTAGGATGACACATCGAGACAACAGGTATAATGACGCAGTATGATGACAGTCAGGACAACAGGTATGATGACGCAGTATGTTGACACATCAGGACAACAGGTATAATGACGCAGTAAGATGACAGCCAGGACGACAGGTATAATGACGCAGTAGGATGACACATCGAGACAACAGGTATAATGACGCAGTAGGATGACACATCGAGACAACAGGTACAATGACGCAGTATGATGACAGCCAGGACAACAGGTATAATGACACAATGAGATGACAAATTTGGACAACAGGGCTAATGACGCAGTAAGACGACACATCAGGATGAGTGGTATAATGACGTAATAAGACAACACAGCAGGACACCAGGTATAATGACACAGTAGGAAGACACATCAGGATGACATGGCTAATGACACAGTAAGACGACACAACGAGATGACAGGTATAATGACACAGTAGGACGACACATCATGACAACAGGTATAATGACGCAGTAAGATGACAGTCAGGACAACAGGTCTGATGACTCAGTAGGATGACACATCAGGACAACAGGTATAATGATGCAGTAACTTGACACATCAGGACAACAGGTACAATGACGCAGTAAGTTGACAAATCAGGACAACAGGTATAATGACGCAGTAAGATGACAGCCAGGACGACAGGTATAATGACGCAGTAGGATGACACATCGAGACAACAGGTATAATGACGCAGTATGATGACAGTCAGGACAACAGGTATGATGACGCAGTAAGATGACAGCCAGGACAACAGGTATAATGACGCAGTAGGATGACACGTCGGGACAACAGGTATAATGACGCAGTAAAATGACACATCAGGATGACCGGTATAATGACACAGTAGGACGACACATCAGGATGACCGGTATAATGGCGCAGTAAGACAACACATCAGGACAACAGGTATAATGACGCAGTAGGATGACACATCGAGACAACAGGTATAATGACGCAGTATGATGACAGTCAGGACAACAGATATAATGACGCAGTAGGATGACACATCGAGACAACAGGTAAAATGACGCAGTAAGATGACAACCAGGACAACAGGTATAATGAAGCAGTAGGATGACAGCCATTAAGACAGGTATAATGACGCAGTAGGATGACACATCGAGACAACAGGTATAATGACGCAGTATGATGACAGTCAGGACAACAGGTATGATGACGCAGTAAGTTGACACATCAGGACAACAGGTATAATGACGCAGTAAGATGACAGCCAGGACGACAGGTATAATGACGCAGTAGGGTGACACATCAGGACAACAAGTATAATGACGCAGTAAGATGACAGCCAGGACAACAGGGATAATGACGCAGTAAGATGACAACCAGGACAACAGGTATAATGACGCAGTAGGATGACACATCAGGACAACAGGTATAATGACGCAATGAGTTGACACATCAGGACAACAGGTATAATGACGCAGTAAGATGACAGCCAGGACAACAGGTATAATGACGCAGTAGGATGACACATCAGGACGACAGGTATAATGACGCAGTAGGATGACACATCAGGACAACAGGTAAAATGACGCAGTAAGATGACAGCCAGGACAACAGGTATAATGACGCAGTAGGATGACACATCGGGACAACAGGTATAATGACGCAGTAAGATGACAGCCAGGACAACAGGTATATTGACGCAGTAGGATGACACATCAGGACGACAGGTATAATGACGCAGTAGGATGACACATCAGGACGACAGGTATGATGACGCAGTAGGATGACACATCGAGACAACAGGTATAATGACGCAGTATGATGACTGCCAGGACAACAGGTATAATGACGCAGTAGGATGACAACCAGGACGACAGGTATAATGACGCAATAAGATGACAACCAGGACGACAGGGATAATGACGCAGTAGGACGACATATCAGGACAACAGTTATAATGACGCAGTATGATGACACAGCAGGATAACAGGTATAATGACACAATGAGATGACAAACCATGACAACAGGGCAAATGACCCAGTAAGACGACACATCTGGATGACAGGGATAACGTCACAATAGGACGACATATCAGGACAACGGGAATAATGGCGCAGTAGGATGACACATCAGGAGAACAGGTAGAATGACGCAGTAAGACAACACATCAGGATGACAGATATAATGACGCAGTAAGACATCACAGCAGGACAACAGGTATAATGATACAGTAGGATGACAAATCAGGACAACAGTTATAATGACGCAGTATGATGACACATCAGGACACCAGATATAATGACACAGTAGGATGACAAATCAGGACAACAGGTATAATGACCAGTAAGATGACACATCAGGTCGACAGGGCAAATGACCCAGTAAGATGACACATCTGGATGACAGGTATATTGGCACAGTAGGGCGACATATCAGGACAACAGGTATAATGATGCAGTAGGATGACACATGAGGACAACAGGTATAATGACACAGTAGGATGACACTTCAAGACAACAGGTATAATGACCGGTATGATGAAACAACAGGACAACAGGGCTAATGACCCAGTAAGATGACACATCAGGATGACAGGTATAATGACACAGTGAGATGACATATCAGGACAACAGGTATAATGACACAGTAGAATAACACATCAGGACAACAGGTATAATGACCCACTAGGAAGACACATCAGGATGACATGGCTAATGACCCAGTAAGACGACACATCGGGATGACAGGTATAATGACACAGTAGGACGACACATCAGGACAACAGGTATAATGTCGCAGTAGGATGACACATCAGGACAACAGGTATAATGACACAATGAGATGACAAATCAGGACAACAGGGCAAATGACCCAGTAAGACGACACACCTGGATGACAGGTATAATGGCACTGTAGGACGACATATCAGGATAACAGGTATAATGACGCAGTAGGATGACACATCAGGAGAACAGGTACAATGACGCAGTAAGACAACGCAGCAGGACAACCGGTATAATGACGCAGTAAGACAACACCTATGGACAACAGGGCTCATGACACAATGAGATGACAAATTTGAACAACAGGTATAATGACCGGTATGATGACACAACAGGACAACAGGGCTAATGACCAAGTAAGACGACACATCAGGATGACAGGTATAATGACGCAGTAAGACAACACATCAGGACAACAGGTATAATGACGCAGTAGGATGACACATCAGGACAACAGGTAAAATGACGCAGTAAGATGACAGCCAGGACAACAGGTATAATGACGCAGTAGGATGACACATCGGGACAACAGGTATAATGACGCAGTAAGATGACAGCCAGGACGACAGGTATAATGACGCAGTAGGATGACACATCGGGACAACAGGTATAATGACGCAGTAAGATGACAGCCAGGACGACAGGTATAATGACGCAATAAGATGACAACCAGGACGACAGGGATAATGACGCAGTAGGATGACACATCGGGATAACAGGTATAATGACGCAGTATGATGACAGCCAGGACAACAGGTATAATGACGCAGTAGGATGACACATCAGGACGACAGGTATAATGACGCAGTGGAATGACACATCAGGACAACAGGTAAAATGACGCAGTATGATGACAGCCAGGACAACAGATATAATGACGCAGTAGGGTGACACATCAGGACAACAAGTATAATGACGCAGTAAGATGACAGCCAGGACAACAGGGATAATGACGCAGTAAGATGACAACCAGGACAACAGGTATAATGACGCAGTAGGATGACACATCAGGACAACAGGTATAATGACGCAATGAGTTGACACATCAGGACAACAGGTATAATGACGCAGTAAGATGACAGCCAGGACAACAGGTAAAATGACGCAGTAAGATGACAGCCAGGACAACAGGTATAATGACGCAGTAGGATGACACATCGGGACAACAGGTTTAATGACGCAGTAAGATGACAGCCAGGACAACAGGTATAATGACGCAGTAAGATTACAGTCAGGACAACAGGTATGATGACGCAGTAAGATGACACATCAGGACAACAGGTATAATGACGCAGTAAGATGACAGCCAGGACAACAGGTATATTGACGCAGTAGGATGACACATCAGGACGACAGGTATAATGACGCAGTAAGATGACAGCCAGGACAACAGGTATAATGACGCAGTAAGATGACAGCCATTAAGACAGGTATAATGACGCAGTAGGATGACACATCGAGACAACAGGTATAATGACGCAGTATGATGACAGTCAGGACAACAGGTATGATGACGCAGTAAGTTGACACATCAGGACAACAGGTATAATGACGCAGTGTGATGACCGCCAGGACGACAGGTATAATGACGCAGTAAGATGACAACCAGGACAACAGGTTTAATGACGCAGTAGCATGACACATCAGGACAACAGGTATAATGACGCAGTAGGATGACACATCAGGACAACAGGTATAATGACGCAGTAAGATGACAACCAGGACGACAGGTATAATGACGCAGTAGGATGACACATCAGGACAACAGGTATAATGACGCAGTAAGATGACAGCCAGGACGACAGGTATAATGACGCAGTAGGATGACACATCGAGACAACAGGTATAATGACGCAGTAGGATGACACATCGAGACAACAGGTATAATGACGCAGTAAGATGACAGCTAGGACGACAGGTATAATGACGCAGTAGGATGACACATCAGGACAACAGGTATAATGACGCAGTAAGATGACAGCCAGGACAACACGTATAATGACGCAGTAACATAACACTGCAAGACAACAGGGATAATGACACAGTAGGATGACAGCCATTAAGACAGGTATAATGACGCAGTAGGATGACACATCGAGACAACAGGTATAATGACGCAGTAGGATGACACATCGAGACAACAGGTATAATGACGCAGTATGATGACAGTCAGGACAACAGGTATAATGACGCAGTAGGATGACACATCAGGACAACAGGTATAATGACGCAGTAAGATGACACATCGAGACAACAGGTATAATGACGCAGTAGGATGACACATCGAGACAACAGGTATAATGACACAGTATGATGACAGCCAGGACAACAGGTATAATGACGCAGTAAGATGACAGCCATTAAGACAGGTATAATGACGCAGTAGGATGACACATCGAGACAACAGGTATAATGACGCAGTATGATGACAGTCAGGACAACAGGTATGATGACGCAGTAAGTTGACACATCAGGACAACAGGTTTAATGACGCAGTAGCATGACACATCAGGACGACAGGTATAATGACGCAGTAAGATGACAACCAGGACGACAGGTTTAATGACGCAGTAGCATGACACATCAGGACAACAGGTATAATGATGCAGTAACTTGACACATCAGGACAACAGGTACAATGACGCAGTAAGATGACAGCCAGGACAACAGGTATAATGATGCAGTAGGATGACACATCAGGACGACAGGTATAATGACGCAGTAAGATGACAGCCAGGATGACAGTTATAATGACGCAGTAGGATGACACATCGAGACAACAGGCATAATGACGCAGTAGGATGACAGCCAGGACGACAGGTTTAATGACGCAGTAGGATGACACATCAGGACAACAGGTATAATGATGCAGTAACTTGACACATCAGGACAACAGGTATAATGACGCAGTAAGATGACAGCCAGGACAACAGATATAATGACAAGTAGGATGACACATCGAGACAACAGGTACAATGACGCAGTATGATGACAGCCAGGACAACAGGTATAATGACGCAGTAGGATGACACATCAGGACGACAGGTATAATGACGCAGTAAGATGACAGCCAGGACGACAGGTATAATGACGCAGTAGGATGACACATCGAGACAACAGGTATAATGACGCAGTAGGATGACACATCGAGACAACAGGTGTAATGACGCAGTATGATGACACATCAGGACAACAGGTATAATGACGCAGTAAGATGACAGCCAGGACAACAGGTTTAATGACGCAGTAGGATGACACATCAGGAGGACAGGTATAATGACGCAGTAGAATGACACATCAGGACAACAGGTAAAATGACGCAGTAAGATGACAGCCAGGACAACAGGTATAATGACGCAGTAGGATGACACATCGGGACAACAGGTTTAATGACGCAGTAAGATGACAGCCAGGACAACAGGTATAATGACGCAGTATGATGACAGTCAGGACAACAGGCATAATGACGCAGTAGGATGACAGATCAGGACAACAGGTATAATGACGCAGTAAGTTGACATATCAGGACAACAGGTATAATGACGCAGTAAGATGACAAACGGGACAACAGGGATAATGACGCAGTAAGATGACAGCCAGGACAACAGGTATAATGACGCAGTAGGATGACACATCGGGACAACAGGTTTAATGACGCAGTAAGATGACAGCCAGGACAACAGGTATAATGACGCAGTATGATGACAGTCAGGACAACAGGCATAATGACGCAGTAGGATGACAGATCAGGACAACAGGTATAATGACGCAGTAAGTTGACATATCAGGACAACAGGTATAATGACGCAGTAAGATGACAAACGGGACAACAGGGATAATGACGCAGTAAGATGACAACCAGGACGACAGGTATAATGACGCAGTAGGATGACACATCGGGACAACAGGTATAATGACGCAGAAAGATGACAGCCAGGACAACAGGTATAATGACGCAGTAGGATGACACATCAGGACAACAGGTATAATGACCTAGTAAGATGACAGCCAGGACGACAGGTATAATGACGCAATAAGATGACAACCAGGACGACAGGGATAATGACGCAGTAGGATGACACATCGGGATAACAGGTATAATGACGCAGTATGATGACAGCCAGGACAACAGGTATAATGACGCAGTAGGATGACACATCAGGACAACAGGTATAATGACGCAGTAGAATGACACATCAGGACAACAGGTAAAATGACGCAGTAAGGTGACAGCCAGGACAACAGGTATAATGACGCAGTCAGACAACACCTAAGGACAACAGGGCTAATGACCAAGTAAGACGACACATCAGGATGACAGGTATAATGACGCAGTAAGACAACGCAGCAGGACAACCGGTATAATGACACAGTAGGACGACACATCAGGATGACAGGTATAATGACCAGTAAGATGACACAACAGGACAACAGGGGTAATGACGCAGTAAGACGACACATCAGGATGACCGGTATAATGACACAGTAGGACGACACATCAGGATGACCGGTATAATGGTGCAGTAAGACAACACATCAGGACAACAGGTATAATGACACAATGAAATGACAAATCAGGACAACAGGTATAATGACGCAGTATGATGACACATCAGGACAACAGATATAATGACATAGTAGGATCACAAATCAGGACAGCAGGTATAATGACACAGTAGAATGACACATCAGGACAACAGGTATAATGACACAATGAGATGACAAATTTGGACAACAGGGCTAATGACGCAGTAAGACGACACATCAGGATGAGTGGTATAATGACGTAATAAGACAACACAGCAGGACACCAGGTATAATGACACAGTAGGAAGACACATCAGGATGACATGGCTAATGACACAGTAAGACGACACAACGAGATGACAGGTATAATGACACAGTAGGACGACACATCATGACAACAGGTATAATGACGCAGTAAGATGACAGTCAGGACAACAGGTCTGATGACGCAGTAGGATGACACATCAGGACAACAGGTATAATGATGCAGTAACTTGACACATCAGGACAACAGGTACAATGACGCAGTAAGTTGACAAATCAGGACAACAGGTATAATGACGCAGTAAGATGACAGCCAGGACGACAGGTATAATGACGCAGTAGGATGACACATCGAGACAACAGGTATAATGACGCAGTATGATGACAGTCAGGACAACAGGTATGATGACGCAGTAAGATGACAGCCAGGACAACAGGTATAATGACGCAGTAGGATGACACGTCGGGACAACAGGTATAATGACGCAGTAAAATGACACATCAGGATGACCGGTATAATGACACAGTAGGACGACACATCAGGATGACCGGTATAATGGCGCAGTAAGACAACACATCAGGACAACAGGTATAATGACGCAGTAGGATGACACATCGAGACAACAGGTATAATGACGCAGTATGATGACAGTCAGGACAACAGATATAATGACGCAGTAGGATGACACATCGAGACAACAGGTAAAATGACGCAGTAAGATGACAACCAGGACAACAGGTATAATGAAGCAGTAGGATGACAGCCATTAAGACAGGTATAATGACGCAGTAGGATGACACATCGAGACAACAGGTATAATGACGCAGTATGATGACAGTCAGGACAACAGGTATGATGACGCAGTAAGTTGACACATCAGGACAACAGGTATAATGACGCAGTAAGATGACAGCCAGGACGACAGGTATAATGACGCAGTAGGATGACACATCGAGACAACAGGTATAATGACGCAGTAGGATGACACATCGAGACAACAGGTATAATGACGCAGTATGATGACAGCCAGGACAACAGATATAATGACGCAGTAGGGTGACACATCAGGACAACAAGTATAATGACGCAGTAAGATGACAGCCAGGACAACAGGGATAATGACGCAGTAAGATGACAACCAGGACAACAGGTATAATGACGCAGTAGGATGACACATCAGGACAACAGGTATAATGACGCAATGAGTTGACACATCAGGACAACAGGTATAATGACGCAGTAAGATGACAGCCAGGACAACAGGTATAATGACGAAGTAGGATGACACATCGGCACAACAGGTATAATGATGCAGTAGGTTGACACATTAGGACAACAGGTACAATGACGCATTAATTTCACAAATCAGGACAACAGGTATAATGACGCAGTAAGATGACAGCCAGGACGACAGGTATAATGACACAGTAGGATGACACATCAGGACGACAGGTATAATGACGCAGTAGGATGACACATCAGGACAACAGGTAAAATGACGCAGTAAGATGACAGCCAGGACAACAGGTATAATGATGCAGTAGGATGACACATCGGGACAACAGGTTTAATGACGCAGTAAGATGACAGCCAGGACAACAGGTATAATGACGCATTATGATGACAGTCAGGACAACAGATATAATGACGCAGTAGGATGACACATCGAGACAACAGGTAAAATGACGCAGTAAGATGACAACCAGGACAACAGGTATAATGAAGCAGTAGGATGACACATCGGGACAACAGGTATAATGACGCAGTAAGATGACAGCCAGGACAACAGGTATAATGACGCAGTAAGATGACAGCCATTAAGACAGGTATAATGACGCAGTAGGATGACACATCGAGACAACAGGTATAATGACGCAGTATGATGACAGTCAGGACAACAGGTATGATGACGCATTATGTTGACACATCAGGACAACAGGTATAATGACGCAGTAAGATGACAGCCAGGACGACAGGTATAATGACGCAGTAGGATGACACATCGAGACAACAGGTATAATGACGCAGTAGGATGACACATCGAGACAACAGGTATAATGACGCAGTATGATGACAGCCAGGACAACAGATATAATGACGCAGTAGGGTGACACATCAGGACAACAAGTATAATGACGCAGTAAGATGACAGCCAGGACAACAGGTTTAATGACGCAGTAGGATGACACATCAGGAGGACAGGTATAATGACGCAGTAGAATGACACATCAGGACAACAGGTAAAATGACGCAGTAAGATGACAGCCAGGACAACAGGTATAATGACGCAGTAGGATGACACATCGGGACAACAGGTTTAATGACGCAGTAAGATGACAGCCAGGACAACAGGTATAATGACGCAGTAAGATGACAGCCATTAAGACAGGTATAATGACGCAGTAGGATGACACATCGAGACAACAGGTATAATGACGCAGTATGATGACAGTCAGGACAACAGGTATGATGACGCAGTAAGTTGACACATCAGGACAACAGGTTTAATGACGCAGTAGCATGACACATCAGGACGACAGGTATAATGACGCAGTAAGATGACAACCAGGACGACAGGTTTAATGACGCAGTAGCATGACACATCAGGACAACAGGTATAATGATGCAGTAACTTGACACATCAGGACAACAGGTACAATGACGCAGTAAGATGACAGCCAGGACAACAGGTATAATGATGCAGTAGGATGACACATCAGGACGACAGGTATAATGACGCAGTAAGATGACAGCCAGGATGACAGTTATAATGACGCAGTAGGATGACACATCGAGACAACAGGCATAATGACGCAGTAGGATGACAGCCAGGACGACAGGTTTAATGACGCAGTAGGATGACACATCAGGACAACAGGTATAATGATGCAGTAACTTGACACATCAGGACAACAGGTATAATGACGCAGTAAGATGACAGCCAGGACAACAGATATAATGACAAGTAGGATGACACATCGAGACAACAGGTACAATGACGCAGTATGATGACAGCCAGGACAACAGGTATAATGACGCAGTAGGATGACACATCAGGACGACAGGTATAATGACGCAGTAAGATGACAGCCAGGACGACAGGTATAATGACGCAGTAGGATGACACATCGAGACAACAGGTATAATGACGCAGTAGGATGACACATCGAGACAACAGGTGTAATGACGCAGTATGATGACACATCAGGACAACAGGTATAATGACGCAGTAAGATGACAGCCAGGACAACAGGTTTAATGACGCAGTAGGATGACACATCAGGAGGACAGGTATAATGACGCAGTAGAATGACACATCAGGACAACAGGTAAAATGACGCAGTAAGATGACAGCCAGGACAACAGGTATAATGACGCAGTAGGATGACACATCGGGACAACAGGTTTAATGACGCAGTAAGATGACAGCCAGGACAACAGGTATAATGACGCAGTATGATGACAGTCAGGACAACAGGCATAATGACGCAGTAGGATGACAGATCAGGACAACAGGTATAATGACGCAGTAAGTTGACATATCAGGACAACAGGTATAATGACGCAGTAAGATGACAAACGGGACAACAGGGATAATGACGCAGTAAGATGACAACCAGGACGACAGGTATAATGACGCAGTAGGATGACACATCGGGACAACAGGTATAATGACGCAGAAAGATGACAGCCAGGACAACAGGTATAATGACGCAGTAGGATGACACATCAGGACAACAGGTATAATGACGCAGTAGGATGACACATCGAGACAACAGGTGTAATGACGCAGTATGATGACACATCAGGACAACAGGTATAATGACGCAGTAAGATGACAGCCAGGACAAAAGGTTTAATGACGCAGTAGGATGACACATCAGGAGGACAGGTATAATGACGCAGTAGAATGACACATCAGGACAACAGGTAAAATGACGCAGTCAGATGACAGCCAGGACAACAGGTATAATGACGCAGTAGGATGACACATCGGGACAACAGGTTTAATGACGCAGTAAGATGACAGCCAGGACAACAGGTATAATGACGCAGTATGATGACAGTCAGGACAACAGGCATAATGACGCAGTAGGATGACAGATCAGGACAACAGGTATAATGACGCAGTAAGTTGACATATCAGGACAACAGGTATAATGACGCAGTAAGATGACAAACGGGACAACAGGGATAATGACGCAGTAAGATGACAACCAGGACGACAGGTATAATGACGCAGTAGGATGACACATCGGGACAACAGGTATAATGACGCAGAAAGATGACAGCCAGGACAACAGGTATAATGACGCAGTAGGATGACACATCAGGACAACAGGTATAATGACCTAGTAAGATGACAGCCAGGACGACAGGTATAATGACGCAATAAGATGACAACCAGGACGACAGGGATAATGACGCAGTAGGATGACACATCGGGATAACAGGTATAA
This sequence comes from Semicossyphus pulcher, assembly GCF_022749685.1. Lineage (NCBI taxonomy): Eukaryota > Metazoa > Chordata > Actinopteri > Labriformes > Labridae > Semicossyphus > Semicossyphus pulcher. Next base: position 19,943,911 of record NW_027211637.1, read on the forward strand.
TGACGCAGTATGATGACAGCCAGGACAACAGGTATAATGACGCAGTAGGATGACACATCAGGACAACAGGTATAATGACGCAGTAGAATGACACATCAGGACAACAGGTAAAATGACGCAGTAAGGTGACAGCCAGGACAACAGGTATAATGACGCAGTCAGACAACACCTAAGGACAACAGGGCTAATGACCAAGTAAGACGACACATCAGGATGACAGGTATAATGACGCAGTAAGACAACGCAGCAGGACAACCGGTATAATGACACAGTAGGACGACACATCAGGATGACAGGTATAATGACCAGTAAGATGACACAACAGGACAACAGGGGTAATGACGCAGTAAGACGACACATCAGGATGACCGGTATAATGACACAGTAGGACGACACATCAGGATGACCGGTATAATGGTGCAGTAAGACAACACATCAGGACAACAGGTATAATGACACAATGAAATGACAAATCAGGACAACAGGTATAATGACGCAGTATGATGACACATCAGGACAACAGATATAATGACATAGTAGGATCACAAATCAGGACAGCAGGTATAATGACACAGTAGAATGACACATCAGGACAACAGGTATAATGACACAATGAGATGACAAATTTGGACAACAGGGCTAATGACGCAGTAAGACGACACATCAGGATGAGTGGTATAATGACGTAATAAGACAACACAGCAGGACACCAGGTATAATGACACAGTAGGAAGACACATCAGGATGACATGGCTAATGACACAGTAAGACGACACAACGAGATGACAGGTATAATGACACAGTAGGACGACACATCATGACAACAGGTATAATGACGCAGTAAGATGACAGTCAGGACAACAGGTCTGATGACGCAGTAGGATGACACATCAGGACAACAGGTATAATGATGCAGTAACTTGACACATCAGGACAACAGGTACAATGACGCAGTAAGTTGACAAATCAGGACAACAGGTATAATGACGCAGTAAGATGACAGCCAGGACGACAGGTATAATGACGCAGTAGGATGACACATCGAGACAACAGGTATAATGACGCAGTATGATGACAGTCAGGACAACAGGTATGATGACGCAGTAAGATGACAGCCAGGACAACAGGTATAATGACGCAGTAGGATGACACGTCGGGACAACAGGTATAATGACGCAGTAAAATGACACATCAGGATGACCGGTATAATGACACAGTAGGACGACACATCAGGATGACCGGTATAATGGCGCAGTAAGACAACACATCAGGACAACAGGTATAATGACGCAGTAGGATGACACATCGAGACAACAGGTATAATGACGCAGTATGATGACAGTCAGGACAACAGATATAATGACGCAGTAGGATGACACATCGAGACAACAGGTAAAATGACGCAGTAAGATGACAACCAGGACAACAGGTATAATGAAGCAGTAGGATGACAGCCATTAAGACAGGTATAATGACGCAGTAGGATGACACATCGAGACAACAGGTATAATGACGCAGTATGATGACAGTCAGGACAACAGGTATGATGACGCAGTAAGTTGACACATCAGGACAACAGGTATAATGACGCAGTAAGATGACAGCCAGGACGACAGGTATAATGACGCAGTAGGATGACACATCGAGACAACAGGTATAATGACGCAGTAGGATGACACATCGAGACAACAGGTATAATGACGCAGTATGATGACAGCCAGGACAACAGATATAATGACGCAGTAGGGTGACACATCAGGACAACAAGTATAATGACGCAGTAAGATGACAGCCAGGACAACAGGGATAATGACGCAGTAAGATGACAACCAGGACAACAGGTATAATGACGCAGTAGGATGACACATCAGGACAACAGGTATAATGACGCAATGAGTTGACACATCAGGACAACAGGTATAATGACGCAGTAAGATGACAGCCAGGACAACAGGTATAATGACGAAGTAGGATGACACATCGGCACAACAGGTATAATGATGCAGTAGGTTGACACATTAGGACAACAGGTACAATGACGCATTAATTTCACAAATCAGGACAACAGGTATAATGACGCAGTAAGATGACAGCCAGGACGACAGGTATAATGACACAGTAGGATGACACATCAGGACGACAGGTATAATGACGCAGTAGGATGACACATCAGGACAACAGGTAAAATGACGCAGTAAGATGACAGCCAGGACAACAGGTATAATGATGCAGTAGGATGACACATCGGGACAACAGGTTTAATGACGCAGTAAGATGACAGCCAGGACAACAGGTATAATGACGCATTATGATGACAGTCAGGACAACAGATATAATGACGCAGTAGGATGACACATCGAGACAACAGGTAAAATGACGCAGTAAGATGACAACCAGGACAACAGGTATAATGAAGCAGTAGGATGACACATCGGGACAACAGGTATAATGACGCAGTAAGATGACAGCCAGGACAACAGGTATAATGACGCAGTAAGATGACAGCCATTAAGACAGGTATAATGACGCAGTAGGATGACACATCGAGACAACAGGTATAATGACGCAGTATGATGACAGTCAGGACAACAGGTATGATGACGCAGTATGTTGACACATCAGGACAACAGGTATAATGACGCAGTAAGATGACAGCCAGGACGACAGGTATAATGACGCAGTAGGATGACACATCGAGACAACAGGTATAATGACGCAGTAGGATGACACATCGAGACAACAGGTATAATGACGCAGTATGATGACAGCCAGGACAACAGATATAATGACGCAGTAGGGTGACACATCAGGACAACAAGTATAATGACGCAGTAAGATGACAGCCAGGACAACAGGTTTAATGACGCAGTAGGATGACACATCAGGAGGACAGGTATAATGACGCAGTAGAATGACACATCAGGACAACAGGTAAAATGACGCAGTAAGATGACAGCCAGGACAACAGGTATAATGACGCAGTAGGATGACACATCGGGACAACAGGTTTAATGACGCAGTAAGATGACAGCCAGGACAACAGGTATAATGACGCAGTATGATGACAGTCAGGACAACAGGCATAATGACGCAGTAGGATGACAGATCAGGACAACAGGTATAATGACGCAGTAAGTTGACATATCAGGACAACAGGTATAATGACGCAGTAAGATGACAAACGGGACAACAGGGATAATGACGCAGTAAGATGACAACCAGGACGACAGGTATAATGACGCAGTAGGATGACACATCGGGACAACAGGTATAATGACGCAGAAAGATGACAGCCAGGACAACAGGTATAATGACGCAGTAGGATGACACATCAGGACAACAGGTATAATGACCTAGTAAGATGACAGCCAGGACGACAGGTATAATGACGCAATAAGATGACAACCAGGACGACAGGGATAATGACGCAGTAGGATGACACATCGGGATAACAGGTATAATGACGCAGTATGATGACAGCCAGGACAACAGGTATAATGACGCAGTAGGATGACACATCAGGACAACAGGTATAATGACGCAGTAGAATGACACATCAGGACAACAGGTAAAATGACGCAGTAAGGTGACAGCCAGGACAACAGGTATAATGACGCAGTCAGACAACACCTAAGGACAACAGGGCTAATGACCAAGTAAGACGACACATCAGGATGACAGGTATAATGACGCAGTAAGACAACGCAGCAGGACAACCGGTATAATGACACAGTAGGACGACACATCAGGATGACAGGTATAATGACCAGTAAGATGACACAACAGGAAAACAGGGGTAATGACGCAGTAAGACGACACATCAGGATGACCGGTATAATGACACAGTAGGACGACACATCAGGATGACCGGTATAATGGTGCAGTAAGACAACACATCAGGACAACAGGTATAATGACACAATGAAATGACAAATCAGGACAACAGGTATAATGACGCAGTATGATGACACATCAGGACAACAGACATAATGACATAGTAGGATCACAAATCAGGACAGCAGGTATAATGACACAGTAGAATGACACATCAGGACAACAGGTATAATGACACAATGAGATGACAAATTTGGACAACAGGGCTAATGACGCAGTAAGACGACACATCAGGATGAGTGGTATAATGACGTAATAAGACAACACAGCAGGACACCAGGTATAATGACACAGTAGGAAGACACATCAGGATGACATGGCTAATGACACAGTAAGACGACACAACGAGATGACAGGTATAATGACACAGTAGGACGACACATCATGACAACAGGTATAATGACGCAGTAAGATGACAGTCAGGACAACAGGTCTGATGACGCAGTAGGATGACACATCAGGACAACAGGTATAATGATGCAGTAACTTGACACATCAGGACAACAGGTACAATGACGCAGTAAGTTGACAAATCAGGACAACAGGTATAATGACGCAGTAAGATGACAGCCAGGACGACAGGTATAATGACGCAGTAGGATGACACATCGAGACAACAGGTATAATGACGCAGTATGATGACAGTCAGGACAACAGGTATGATGACGCAGTAAGATGACAGCCAGGACAACAGGTATAATGACGCAGGAGGATGACACGTCGGGACAACAGGTATAATGACGCAGTAAAATGACACATCAGGATCACCGGTATAATGACACAGTAGGACGACACATCAGGATGACCGGTATAATGGCGCAGTAAGACAACACATCAGGACAACAGGTATAATGACGCAGTAGGATGACACATCGAGACAACAGGTATAATGACGCAGTATGATGACAGTCAGGACAACAGATATAATGACGCAGTAGGATGACACATCGAGACAACAGGTAAAATGACGCAGTAAGATGACAACCAGGACAACAGGTATAATGAAGCAGTAGGATGACAGCCATTAAGACAGGTATAATGACGCAGTAGGATGACACATCGAGACAACAGGTATAATGACGCAGTATGATGACAGTCAGGACAACAGGTATGATGACGCAGTAAGTTGACACATCAGGACAACAGGTATAATGACGCAGTAAGATGACAGCCAGGACGACAGGTATAATGACGCAGTAGGATGACACATCGAGACAACAGGTATAATGACGCAGTAGGATGACACATCGAGACAACAGGTATAATGACGCAGTATGATGACAGCCAGGACAACAGATATAATGACGCAGTAGGGTGACACATCAGGACAACAAGTATAATGACGCAGTAAGATGACAGCCAGGACAACAGGGATAATGACGCAGTAAGATGACAACCAGGACAACAGGTATAATGACGCAGTAGGATGACACATCAGGACAACAGGTATAATGACGCAATGAGTTGACACATCAGGACAACAGGTATAATGACGCAGTAAGATGACAGCCAGGACAACAGGTATAATGACGAAGTAGGATGACACATCGGCACAACAGGTATAATGATGCAGTAGGTTGACACATTAGGACAACAGGTACAATGACGCATTAATTTGACAAATCAGGACAACAGGTATAATGACGCAGTAAGATGACAGCCAGGACGACAGGTATAATGACACAGTAGGATGACACATCAGGACGACAGGTATAATGACGCAGTAGGATGACACATCAGGACAACAGGTAAAATGACGCAGTAAGATGACAGCCAGGACAACAGGTATAATGATGCAGTAGGATGACACATCGGGACAACAGGTTTAATGACGCAGTAAGATGACAGCCAGGACAACAGGTATAATGACGCATTATGATGACAGTCAGGACAACAGATATAATGACGCAGTAGGATGACACATCGAGACAACAGGTAAAATGACGCAGTAAGATGACAACCAGGACAACAGGTATAATGAAGCAGTAGGATGACACATCGGGACAACAGGTATAATGACGCAGTAAGATGACAGCCAGGACAACAGGTATAATGACGCAGTAAGATGACAGCCATTAAGACAGGTATAATGACGCAGTAGGATGACACATCGAGACAACAGGTATAATGACGCAGTATGATGACAGTCAGGACAACAGGTATGATGACGCAGTAAGATGACAGCCAGGACGACAGGTATAATGACGCAGTAGGATGACACATCGAGACAACAGGTATAATGACGCAGTAGGATGACACATCGAGACAACAGGTATAATGACGCAGTATGATGACAGCCAGGACAACAGATATAATGACGCAGTAGGGTGACACATCAGGACAACAAGTATAATGACGCAGTAAGATGACAGCCAGGACAACAGGTATAATGACGAAGTAAGATGACAACCAGGACAACAGGTATAATGACGCAGTAGGATGACACATCAGGACAACAGGTATAATGACGCAATGAGTTGACACATCAGGACAACAGGTATGATGACGCAGTAAGATGACAGCCAGGACAACAGGTATAATGACAAGTAGGATGACACATGGAGACAACAGGTATAATGACGCAGTATGATGACAGCCAGGACAACAGGTATAATGACGCAGTAGGATGACACATCGGGACAACAGGTATAATGACGCAGTAAGATGACAACCAGGACAACAGGTATAATGACGCAGTCGGATGACACATCGGGACAACAGGTATAATGACGCAGTAAGATGACAGCCAGGACAACAGATATAATGACAAGTAGGATGACACATCGAGACAACAGGTATAATGACGCAGTAGGATGACACATCGAGACAACAGGTATAATGACGCAGTAAGATGACAGCCAGGACAACAGGTATAATGACGCAGTAAGATGACAGCCAGGACAACAGATATAATGACAAGTAGGATGACACATCGAGACAACAGGTATAATGACGCAGTAGGATGACACATCGAGACAACAGGTATAATGACGCAGTATGATGACAGTCAGGACAACAGGTATAATGACGCAGTAGGATGACACATCAGGACAACAGGTATAATGATGCAGTAAGATGACAGCCAGGACAACAGGTATAATGACAAGTAGGATGACACATCGAGACAACAGGTATAATGACGCAGTATGATGACAGCCAGGACAACAGGTATAATGACGCAGTATGATGACAGTCAGGACAACAGGTATAATGACGCAGTAGGATGACACATCAGGACAACAGGTATAATGACACATTAAGATGATACATCGAGACAACAGGTATAATGACGCAGTAGGATGACACATCGAGACAACAGGTATAATGACGCAGTATGATGACAGCCAGGACAACAGGTATAATGACGCAGTAAGATGACAACCAGGCCGACAGGTGTAATGACGAAGTAGGATGACACATCAGGACAACAGGTATAATGATGCAGTAGGTTGACACATCAGGACAACAGGTACAATGACGCAGTAATTTGACAAATCAGGACAACAGGTATAATGACGCAGTAAGATGACAACCAGGACGACAGGTATAATGACGCAGTAGGATGACACATCAGGACAACAGGTAAAATGACGCAGTAAGATGACAGCCAGGACAACAGGTATAATGACGCAGTAGGATGACACATCAGGACGACAGGTATAATGACGCAGTAGGATGACACATCAGGACAACAGGTATAATGACGCAGTAAGATGACAACCAGGACGACAGGCATAATGACGCAGTAGGATGACACATCGGCACAACAGGTATAATGATGCAGTAGGTTGACACATTAGGACAACAGGTACAATGACGCATTAATTTGACAAATCAGGACAACAGGTATAATGACGCAGTAAGATGACAGCCAGGACGACAGGTATAATGACACAGTAGGATGACACATCAGGACGACAGGTATAATGACGCAGTAGGATGACACATCAGGACAACAGGTAAAATGACGCAGTAAGATGACAGCCAGGACAACAGGTATAATGATGCAGTAGGATGACACATCGGGACAACAGGTTTAATGACGCAGTAAGATGACAGCCAGGACAACAGGTATAATGACGCATTATGATGACAGTCAGGACAACAGATATAATGACGCAGTAGGATGACACATCGAGACAACAGGTAAAATGACGCAGTAAGATGACAACCAGGACAACAGGTAAAATGACGCAGTAAGATGACAACCAGGACAACAGGTATAATGAAGCAGTAGGATGACACATCGGGACAACAGGTATAATGACGCAGTAAGATGACAGCCAGGACAACAGGTATAATGACGCAGTAAGATGACAGCCATTAAGACAGGTATAATGACGCAGTAGGATGACACATCGAGACAACAGGTATAATGACGCAGTATGATGACAGTCAGGACAACAGGTATGATGACGCAGTATGTTGACACATCAGGACAACAGGTATAATGACGCAGTAAGATGACAGCCAGGACGACAGGTATAATGACGCAGTAGGATGACACATCGAGACAACAGGTATAATGACGCAGTAGGATGACACATCGAGACAACAGGTATAATGACGCAGTATGATGACAGCCAGGACAACAGATATAATGACGCAGTAGGGTGACACATCAGGACAACAAGTATAATGACGCAGTAAGATGACAGCCAGGACAACAGGTATAATGACGAAGTAAGATGACAACCAGGACAACAGGTATAATGACGCAGTAGGATGACACATCAGGACAACAGGTATAATGACGCAATGAGTTGACACATCAGGACAACAGGTATGATGACGCAGTAAGATGACAGCCAGGACAACAGGTATAATGACAAGTAGGATGACACATGGAGACAACAGGTATAATGACGCAGTATGATGACAGCCAGGACAACAGGTATAATGACGCAGTAGGATGACACATCGGGACAACAGGTATAATGACGCAGTAAGATGACAACCAGGACAACAGGTATAATGACGCAGTCGGATGACACATCGGGACAACAGGTATAATGACGCAGTAAGATGACAGCCAGGACAACAGATATAATGACAAGTAGGATGACACATCGAGACAACAGGTATAATGACGCAGTAGGATGACACATCGAGACAACAGGTATAATGACGCAGTAAGATGACAGCCAGGACAACAGGTATAATGACGCAGTAAGATGACAGCCAGGACAACAGATATAATGACAAGTAGGATGACACATCGAGACAACAGGTATAATGACGCAGTAGGATGACACATCGAGACAACAGGTATAATGACGCAGTATGATGACCGTCAGGACAACAGGTATAATGACGCAGTAGGATGACACATCAGGACAACAGGTATAATGATGCAGTAAGATGACAGCCAGGACAACAGGTATAATGACAAGTAGGATGACACATCGAGACAACAGGTATAATGACGCAGTATGATGACAGCCAGGACAACAGGTATAATGACGCAGTATGATGACAGTCAGGACAACAGGTATAATGACGCAGTAGGATGACACATCAGGACAACAGGTATAATGACACAGTAAGATGATACATCGAGACAACAGGTATAATGACGCAGTAGGATGACACATCGAGACAACAGGTATAATGACGCAGTATGATGACAGCCAGGACAACAGGTATAATGACGCAGTAAGATGACAACCAGGCCGACAGGTGTAATGACGAAGTAGGATGACACATCAGGACAACAGGTATAATGATGCAGTAGGTTGACACATCAGGACAACAGGTACAATGACGCAGTAATTTGACAAATCAGGACAACAGGTATAATGACGCAGTAAGATGACAACCAGGACGACAGGTATAATGACGCAGTAGGATGACACATCAGGACAACAGGTAAAATGACGCAGTAAGATGACAGCCAGGACAACAGGTATAATGACGCAGTAGGATGACACATCAGGACGACAGGTATAATGACGCAGTAGGATGACACATCAGGACAACAGGTATAATGACGCAGTAAGATGACAACCAGGACGACAGGCATAATGACGCAGTAGGATGACACATCAGGACAACAGGTATAATGACGCAGTAAGATGACAGCCAGGACGACAGGTATAATGACGCAGTAGGATGACACATCGAGACAACAGGTATAATGACGCAGTGTGATGACCGCCAGGACGACAGGTATAATGACGCAGTAAGATGACAACAAGGACGACAGGTTTAATGAAGCAGTAGGATGACACATCAGGACAACAGGTATAATGATGCAGTAACTTGACACATCAGGACAACAGGTACAATGACGCAGTAGGATGACACATCAATACAACAGGTAAAATGACGCAGTAGGATGACACATCAGGACAACAGGTATAATGACGCAGTAAGATGACAACCAGGACAACAGGTGTAATGACGAAGTAGGATGACACATCGGGACAACAGGTATAATGATGCAGTAGGTTGACACATCAGGACAACAGGTACAATGACGCAGTAAGATGACAGCCAGGACAACAGGTATAATGACGCAGTAGGATGACACATCGGGACAACAGGTTTAATGACGCAGTAACTTGACACATCAGGACAACAGGTACAATGACGCAGTAGGATGACACATCAAGACAACAGGTAAAATGACGCAGTAGGATGACACATCAAGACAACAGGTAAAATGACGCAGTAGGATGACACATCAGGACAACAGGTATAATGACGCAGTAAGATGACAACCAGGACGACAGGTATAATGACGCAGTAGGATGACACATCAGGACAACAGGTATAATGACGCAGTAGGATGACACATCGAGACAACAGGTATAATGACGCAGTAAGATGACAGCCAGGACAACAGGTATAATGACGCAGTAAGATGACAGCCAGGACAACAGATATAATGACAAGTAGGATGACACATCGAGACAACAGGTATAATGACGCAGTAGGATGACACATCGAGACAACAGGTATAATGACGCAGTATGATGACAGTCAGGACAACAGGTATAATGACGCAGTAGGATGACACATCAGGACAACAGGTATAATGACGCAGTAGGATGACACATCAGGACAACAGGTATAATGACACAGTAAGATGACACATCGAGACAACAGGTATAATGACGCAGTAGGATGACACATCGAGACAACAGGTGTAATGACGCAGTATGATGACAGCCAGGACAACAGGTATAATGACGCAGTAAGATGACAACCAGGACGACAGGTGTAATGACAAAGTAGGATGACACATCGGCACAACAGGTATAATGATGCAGTAGGTTGACACATCAGGACAACAGGTACAATGACGCATTAATTTGACAAATCAGGACAACAGGTATAATGACGCAGTAAGATGACAGCTAGGACGACAGGTATAATGACACAGTAGGATGACACATCAGGACGACAGGTATAATGACGCAGTAGGATGACACATCAGGACAACAGGTAAAATGACGCAGTAAGATGACAGCCAGGACAACAGGTATAATGATGCAGTAGGATGACACATCGGGACAACAGGTTTAATGACGCAGTAAGATGACAGCCAGGACAACAGGTATAATGACGCATTATGATGACAGTCAGGACAACAGATATAATGACGCAGTAGGATGACACATCGAGACAACAGGTAAAATGACGCAGTAAGATGACAACCAGGACAACAGGTATAATGAAGCAGTAGGATGACACATCGGGACAACAGGTATAATGACGCAGTAAGATGACAGCCAGGACAACAGGTATAATGACGCAGTAAGATGACAGCCATTAAGACAGGTATAATGACGCAGTAGGATGACACATCGAGACAACAGGTATAATGACGCAGTATGATGACAGTCAGGACAACAGGTATGATGACGCAGTATGTTGACACATCAGGACAACAGGTATAATGACGCAGTAAGATGACAGCCAGGACGACAGGTATAATGACGCAGTAGGATGACACATCGAGACAACAGGTATAATGACGCAGTAGGATGACACATCGAGACAACAGGTATAATGACGCAGTATGATGACAGCCAGGACAACAGATATAATGACGCAGTAGGGTGACACATCAGGACAACAAGTATAATGACGCATTAAGATGACAGCCAGGACAACAGGGATAATGACGAAGTAAGATGACAACCAGGACAACAGGTATAATGACGCAGTAGGATGACACATCAGGACAACAGGTATAATGACGCAATGAGTTGACACATCAGGACAACAGGTATAATGACGCAGTAAGATGACAGCCAGGACAACAGGTATAATGACAAGTAGGATGACACATCGAGACAACAGGTATAATGACGCAGTATGATGACAGCCAGGACAACAGGTATAATGACGCAGTATGATGACAGTCAGGACAACAGGTATAATGACGCAGTAGGATGACACATCAGGACAACAGGTATAATGACACAGTAAGATGACAACCAGGACGACAGGTTTAATGACGCAGTAGGATGACACATCAGGACAACAGGTATAATGATGCAGTAACTTGACACATCAGGACAACAGGTACAATGACGCAGTAGGATGACACATCAGGACAACAGGTAAAATGACGCAGTAAGATGACAGCCAGGACAACAGGTATAATGACGCAGTAGGATGACAGCCAGGACGACAGGTATAATGACGCAGTAGGATGACACATCAGGACAACAGGTATAATGACGCAGTAAGATGACAACCAGGACGACAGGCATAATGACGCAGTAGGATGACACATCAGGACAACAGGTATAATGACGCAGTAAGATGACAGCCAGGACGACAGGTATAATGACGCAGTAGGATGACACATCGAGACAACAGGTATAATGACGCAGTGTGATGACCGCCAGGACGACAGGTATAATGACGCAGTAAGATGACAACAAGGACGACAGGTTTAATGAAGCAGTAGGATGACACATCAGGACAACAGGTATAATGATGCAGTAACTTGACACATCAGGACAACAGGTACAATGACGCAGTAGGATGACACATCAAGACAACAGGTAAAATGACGCAGTAGGATGACACATCAGGACAACAGGTATAATGACGCAGTAAGATGACAACCAGGACAACAGGTGTAATGACGAAGTAGGATGACACATCGGGACAACAGGTATAATGATGCAGTAGGTTGACACATCAGGACAACAGGTACAATGACGCAGTAAGATGACAGCCAGGACAACAGGTATAATGACGCAGTAGGATGACACATCGGGACAACAGGTTTAATGACGCAGTAACTTGACACATCAGGACAACAGGTACAATGACGCAGTAGGATGACACATCAAGACAACAGGTAAAATGACGCAGTAGGATGACACATCAAGACAACAGGTAAAATGACGCAGTAGGATGACACATCAGGACAACAGGTATAATGACGCAGTAAGATGACAACCAGGACGACAGGTATAATGACGCAGTAGGATGACACATCAGGACAACAGGTATAATGACGCATTAAGATGACAGCCAGGACGACAGGTATAATGACGCAGTAGGATGACACATCGAGACAACAGGTATAATGACGCAGTATGATGACAGTCAGGACAACAGGTATAATGACGCAGTAAGATGACAGCCATTAAGACAGGTATAATGACGCAGTCGGATGACACATCGAGACAACAGGTATGATGACGCAGTATGATGACAGTCAGGACAACAGGTATGATGACGCAGTATGTTGACACATCAGGACAACAGGTATAATGACGCAGTATGATGACTGCCAGGACAACAGGTATAATGACGCAGTATGATGACAGTCAGGACAACAGGTATGATGACGCAGTAGGATGACACATCGAGACAACAGGTATAATGACGCAGTATGATGACTGCCAGGACAACAGGTATAATGACGCAGTAGGATGACAACCAGGACGACAGGTATAATGACGCAGTAAGATGACAGCCAGGACAACAGGTATAATGACGCAGTAGGATGACACATCGGGACAACAGGTATAATGACGCAGTATGATGACAGCCAGGACAATAGATATAATGACAAGTAGGATGACACATCGAGACAACAGGTATAATGACGCAGTATGATGACAGCCAGGACAACAGGTATAATGACGCAGTAGGATGACACATCGAGACAACAGGTATAATGACGCAGTGTGATGACCGCCAGGACGACAGGTATAATGACGCAGTAAGATGACAACCAGGACGACAGGTTTAATGACGCAGTAGGATGACACATCAGGACAACAGGTATAATGATGCAGTAACTTGACACATCAGGACAACAGGTACAATGACGCAGTAGGATGACACATCAGGACAACAGGCAAAATGACGCAGTAGGATGACACATCAAGACAACAGGTAAAATGACGCAGTAGGATGACACATCAGGACAACAGGTATAATGACGCAGTAAGATGACAACCAGGACGACAGGTATAATGACGCAGTAGGATGACACATCAGGACAACAGGTATAATGACGCAGTAAGATGACACATCGGGACAACAGGTATAATGACGCAGAAAGATGACAGCCAGGACAACAGGTATAATGACGCAGTAGGATGACACATAAGGACGACAGGTATAATGACGCAGTAGAATGACACATCAGGACAACAGGTAAAATGACGCAGTAAGGTGACAGCCAGGACAACAGGTATAATGACGCAGTCAGACAACACCTAAGGACAACAGGGCTAATGACCAAGTAAGACGACACATCAGGATGACAGGTATAATGACGCAGTAAGACAACGCAGCAGGACAACAGGTATAATGACACAGTAGGACGACACATCAGGATGACAGGTATAATGACCAGTAAGATGACACAACAGGACAACAGGGGTAATGACGCAGTAGGACGACACATCAGGATGACCGGTATAATGACACAGTAGGACGACACATCAGGATGACCGGTATAATGGCGCAGTAGGATGACACATCAGGACAACAGGTATAATGACGCAGTAAGATGACAACCAGGACGACAGGTATAATGACGCAGTAGGATGACACATCAGGACAACAGGTATAATGATGCAGTAACTTGACACATCAGGACAACAGGTACAATGACGCAGTAGGATGACACATCAAGACAACAGGTAAAATGACGCAGTAGGATGACACATCAGGACAACAGGTATAATGACGCAGTAAGATGACAACCAGGACAACAGGTGTAATGACGAAGTAGGATGACACATCGGGACAACAGGTATAATGATGCAGTAGGTTGACACATCAGGACAACAGGTACAATGACGCAGTAAGATGACAGCCAGGACAACAGGTATAATGACGCAGTAGGATGACACATCGGGACAACAGGTTTAATGACGCAGTAACTTGACACATCAGGACAACAGGTACAATGACGCAGTAGGATGACACATCAAGACAACAGGTAAAATGACGCAGTAGGATGACACATCAAGACAACAGGTAAAATGACGCAGTAGGATGACACATCAGGACAACAGGTATAATGACGCAGTAAGATGACAACCAGGACGACAGGTATAATGACGCAGTAGGATGACACATCAGGACAACAGGTATAATGACGCATTAAGATGACAGCCAGGACGACAGGTATAATGACGCAGTAGGATGACACATCGAGACAACAGGTATAATGACGCAGTATGATGACAGTCAGGACAACAGGTATAATGACGCAGTAAGATGACAGCCATTAAGACAGGTATAATGACGCAGTCGGATGACACATCGAGACAACAGGTATGATGACGCAGTATGATGACAGTCAGGACAACAGGTATGATGACGCAGTATGTTGACACATCAGGACAACAGGTATAATGACGCAGTATGATGACTGCCAGGACAACAGGTATAATGACGCAGTATGATGACAGTCAGGACAACAGGTATGATGACGCAGTAGGATGACACATCGAGACAACAGGTATAATGACGCAGTATGATGACTGCCAGGACAACAGGTATAATGACGCAGTAGGATGACAACCAGGACGACAGGTATAATGACGCAGTAAGATGACAGCCAGGACAACAGGTATAATGACGCAGTAGGATGACACATCGGGACAACAGGTATAATGACGCAGTATGATGACAGCCAGGACAATAGATATAATGACAAGTAGGATGACACATCGAGACAACAGGTATAATGACGCAGTATGATGACAGCCAGGACAACAGGTATAATGACGCAGTAGGATGACACATCGAGACAACAGGTATAATGACGCAGTGTGATGACCGCCAGGACGACAGGTATAATGACGCAGTAAGATGACAACCAGGACGACAGGTTTAATGACGCAGTAGGATGACACATCAGGACAACAGGTATAATGATGCAGTAACTTGACACATCAGGACAACAGGTACAATGACGCAGTAGGATGACACATCAGGACAACAGGCAAAATGACGCAGTAGGATGACACATCAAGACAACAGGTAAAATGACGCAGTAGGATGACACATCAGGACAACAGGTATAATGACGCAGTAAGATGACAACCAGGACGACAGGTATAATGACGCAGTAGGATGACACATCAGGACAACAGGTATAATGACGCAGTAAGATGACACATCGGGACAACAGGTATAATGACGCAGAAAGATGACAGCCAGGACAACAGGTATAATGACGCAGTAGGATGACACATAAGGACGACAGGTATAATGACGCAGTAGAATGACACATCAGGACAACAGGTAAAATGACGCAGTAAGGTGACAGCCAGGACAACAGGTATAATGACGCAGTCAGACAACACCTAAGGACAACAGGGCTAATGACCAAGTAAGACGACACATCAGGATGACAGGTATAATGACGCAGTAAGACAACGCAGCAGGACAACAGGTATAATGACACAGTAGGACGACACATCAGGATGACAGGTATAATGACCAGTAAGATGACACAACAGGACAACAGGGGTAATGACGCAGTAGGACGACACATCAGGATGACCGGTATAATGACACAGTAGGACGACACATCAGGATGACCGGTATAATGGCGCAGTAGGATGACACATCAGGACAACAGGTATAATGACGCAGTAAGATGACAACCAGGACGACAGGTATAATGACGCAGTAGGATGACACATCAGGACAACAGGTATAATGACGCAGTAAGATGACAGCCAGGACGACAGGTATAATGACGCAGTAAGATGACAGCCAGGACAACAGATATAATGACAAGTAGGATGACACATCGAGACAACAGGTATAATGACGCAGTAGGATGACACATCGAGACAACAGGTATATTGACGCAGTAAGATGACAGCCAGGACAACAGGTATAATGACGCAGTAAGATGACAGCCAGGACAACAGATATAATGACAAGTAGGATGACACATCGAGACAACAGGTATAATGACGCAGTAGGATGACACATCGAGACAACAGGTATAATGACGCAGTATGATGACAGTCAGGACAACAGGTATAATGACGCAGTAGGATGACACATCAGGACAACAGGTATAATGACGCAGTAGGATGACACATCAGGACAACAGGTTTAATGACACAGTAAGATGACACATCGAGACAACAGGTATAATGACGCAGTAGGATGACACATCGAGACAACAGGTATAATGACGCAGTATGATGACAGCCAGGACAACAGGTATAATGACGCAGTAAGATGACAACCAGGACGACAGGTGTAATGACGAAGTAGGATGACACATCGGGACAACAGGTATAATGATGCAGTAGGTTGACACATCAGGACAACAGGTACAATGACGCAGTAATTTGAAAAATCAGGACAACAGGTATAATGACGCAGTAAGATGACAGCCAGGACAACAGGTATATTGACGCAGTAGGATGACACATCAGGACGACAGGTATAATGACGCAGTAAGATGACAGCCAGGACAACATGTATAATGACGCAGTAAGATGACAGCCATTAAGACAGGTATAATGACGCAGTAGGATGACACATCGAGACAACAGGTATAATGACGCAGTATGATGACAGTCAGGACAACAGGTATGATGATGCAGTAAGTTGACAAATCAGGACAACAGGTATAATGACGCAGTGTGATGACCGCCAGGACGACAGGTATAATGACGCAGTAAGATGACAACCAGGACAACAGGTTTAATGACGCAGTAGCATGACACATCAGGACAACAGGTATAATGACGCAGTAGGATGACACATCAGGACAACAGGTATAATGACGCAGTAAGATGACAACCAGGACGACAGGTATAATGACGCAGTAGGATGACACATCAGGACGACAGGTATAATGACGCAGTAAGATGACAGCCAGGACGACAGGTATAATGACGCAGTAGGATGACACATCGAGACAACAGGTATAATGATGCAGTCGGATGACACATCGAGACAACAGGTGTAATGACGCAGTATGATGACACATCAGGACAACAGGTATAATGACGCAGTAAGATGACAGCCAGGACAACAGGTATAATGACGCAGTAGGATGACACATCAGGACGACAGGTATAATGACGCAGTAGAATGACACATCAGGACAACAGGTAAAATGACGCAGTAAGATGACAGCCAGGACAACAGGTATAATGACGCAGTAGGATGACACATCGGGACAACAGGTTTAATGACGCAGTGAGATGACAGCCAGGACAACAGGTATAATGACGCAGTATGATTACAGTCAGGACAACAGGCATAATGACGCAGTAGGATGACAGATCAGGACAACAGGTATAATGACGCAGTAAGTTGACATATCAGGACAACAGGTATAATGACGCAGTAAGATGACAAACGGGACAACAGGGATAATGACGCAGTAAGATGACAACCAGGACGACAGGTATAATGACGCAGTAGGATGACACATCGGGACAACAGGTATAATGACGCAGAAAGATGACAGCCAGGACAACAGGTATAATGACGCAGTAGGATGACACATCAGGACAACAGGTATAATGACGCAGTAAGATGACAGCCAGGACGACAGGTATAATGACGCAATAAGATGACAACCAGGACGACAGGGATAATGACGCAGTAGGATGACACATCGGGATAACAGGTATAATGACGCAGTATGATGACAGCCAGGACAACAGGTATAATGATGCAGTAGGATGACACATCAGGACGACAGGTATAATGACGCAGTAGAATGACACATCAGGACAACAGGTAAAATGACGCAGTAAGGTGACAGCCAGGACAACAGGTATAATGACGCAGTCAGACAACACCTAAGGACAACAGGGCTAATGACCAAGTAAGACGACACATCAGGATGACAGGTATAATGACGCAGTAAGACAACGCAGCAGGACAACAGGTATAATGACACAGTAGGACGACACATCAGGATGACAGGTATAATGACCAGTAAGATGACACAACAGGACAACAGGGGTAATGACGCAGTAAGACGACACATCTGGATGACCGGTATAATGACACAGTAGGACGACACATCAGGATGACCGGTATAATGGCGCAGTAAGACAACACATCAGGACAACAGGTATAATGACACAATGAGATGACAAATCAGGACAACAGGTATAATGACGCAGTATGATGACACATCAGGACAACAGATATAATGACATAGTAGGATGACAAATCAGGACAGCAGGTATAATGACACAGTAGAATGACACATCAGGACAACAGGTATAATGACACAATGAGATGACAAATTTGGACAACAGGGCTAATGACGCAGTAAGACGACACATCAGGATGAGTGGTATAATGACGTAATAAGACAACACAGCAGGACACCAGGTATAATGACACAGTAGGAAGACACATCAGGATGACATGGCTAATGACACAGTAAGACGACACAACGAGATGACAGGTATAATGACACAGTAGGACGACACATCATGACAACAGGTACAATGACGCAGTAATTTGACAAATCAGGACAACAGGTATAATGACGCAGTAAGATGACAACCAGGACGACAGGTATAATGACGAAGTAGGATGACACATCGGGACAACAGGTATAATGATGCAGTAGGTTGACACATCAGGACAACAGGTACAATGACGCAGTAATTTGAAAAATCAGGACAACAGGTATAATGACGCAGTAAGATGACAGCCAGGACAACAGGTATATTGACGCAGTAGGATGACACATCAGGACGACAGGTATAATGACGCAGTAAGATGACAGCCAGGACAACATGTATAATGACGCAGTAAGATGACAGCCATTAAGACAGGTATAATGACGCAGTAGGATGACACATCGAGACAACAGGTATAATGACGCAGTATGATGACAGTCAGGACAACAGGTATGATGATGCAGTAAGTTGACAAATCAGGACAACAGGTATAATGACGCAGTGTGATGACCGCCAGGACGACAGGTATAATGACGCAGTAAGATGACAACCAGGACAACAGGTTTAATGACGCAGTAGCATGACACATCAGGACAACAGGTATAATGACGTAGTAGGATGACACATCAGGACAACAGGTATAATGACGCAGTAAGATGACAACCAGGACGACAGGTATAATGACGCAGTAGGATGACACATCAGGACGACAGGTATAATGACGCAGTAAGATGACAGCCAGGACGACAGGTATAATGACGCAGTAGGATGACACATCGAGACAACAGGTATAATGATGCAGTCGGATGACACATCGAGACAACAGGTGTAATGACGCAGTATGATGACACATCAGGACAACAGGTATAATGACGCAGTAAGATGACAGCCAGGACAACAGGTATAATGACGCAGTAGGATGACACATCAGGACGACAGGTATAATGACGCAGTAGAATGACACATCAGGACAACAGGTAAAATGACGCAGTAAGATGACAGCCAGGACAACAGGTATAATGACGCAGTAGGATGACACATCGGGACAACAGGTTTAATGACGCAGTGAGATGACAGCCAGGACAACAGGTATAATGACGCAGTATGATTACAGTCAGGACAACAGGCATAATGACGCAGTGGGATGACACATCGCGACAACAGGTATAATGACGCAGTATGATGACAGTCAGGACAACAGGTATGATGACGCAGTAAGATGACAGCCAGGACAACAGGTATAATGACGCAGTAGGATGACACATCAGGACGACAGGTATAATGACGCAGTAGGATGACACATCAGGACGACAGGTATAATGACGCAGTAGGATGACACATCAGGACAACAGGTATAATGACGCAGTAAGATGACAGCCAGGACAACAGGTATAATGACGCAGTAGGATGACACATCAGGACGACAGGTATAATGACGCAGTAAGATGACAGCCAGGATGACAGTTATAATGACGCAGTAGGATGACACATCGAGACAACAGGCATAATGACGCAGTAGGATGACAGCCAGGACGACAGGTTTAATGACGCAGTAGGATGACACATCAGGACAACAGGTATAATGATGCAGCAACTTGACACATCAGGACAACAGGTATAATGACGCAGTAAGATGACAGCCAGGACAACAGATATAATGACAAGTAGGATGACACATCGAGACAACAGGTACAATGACGCAGTATGATAACAGCCAGGACAACAGGTATAATGACGCAGTAGGATGACACATCGAGACAACAGGTATAATGACGCAGTAGGATGACACATCAGGACGACAGGTATAATGACGCAGTAAGATGACAGCCAGGACGACAAGTATAATGACGCAGTAGGATGACACATCGAGACAACAGGTATAATGACGCAGTAGGATGACACATCGAGACAACAGGTATAATGACGCAGTATGATGACACATCAGGACAACAGGTAAAATGACGCAGTAAGATGACACATCGAGACAACAGGTATAATGACGCAGTAGGATGACACATCTAGACAACAGGTATAATGACGCAGTAAGATGACAGTCAGGACAACAGATATAATGACGCAGTAGGATGACACATCGAGACAACAGGTATAATGACGCAGTATGATGACACATCAGGACAACAGGTATAATGACGCAGTAAGATGACAACCAGGACAACAGGTATAATGACGCAGTAGGATGACACATCGAGACAACAGGTATAATGACGCAGTAAGATGACAGCCAGGACAACAGGTATAATGACGCAGTAAGATGACAGCCAGGACGACAAGTATAATGACGCAGTAGGATGACACATCGAGACAACAGGTATAATGACGCAGTAGGATGACACATCGAGACAACAGGTATAATGACGCAATATGATGACACATCAGGACAACAGGTAAAATGACGCAGTAAGATGACACATCGAGACAACAGGTATAATGACGCAGTAGGATGACACATCGAGACAACAGGTATAATGACGCAGTATGATGACACATCAGGACAACAGGTATAATGACGCAGTAAGATGACAACCAGGACAACAGGTATAATGACGCAGTAGGATGACACATCGAGACAACAGGTATAATGACGCAGTAGGATGACACATCAGGACAACAGGTATAATGACACAGTAGGATGACACTTCAGGACAACAGGTAAAATGATACAGTAGGATGACACATTAGGACAACAGGTATAATGACACACAAGGACGACACATCAGGATGACCGGTATAATGACGCAGTAAGACAACACCTCAGGACAACAGGGCTAATGACACAATGAGATGACAAATTTGGACAACAGGTATTATGACACAATGAGATGACAAATCAGGACAATAGGGCAAATGACCCAGTAAGACGACACATCAGGATGACCGGTATAATGACACAGTAGGACGACACATCAGGATGACTGGTACAATGACACAATAGGATGACACATCAGGATGACCGGTATAATGACACAGTAGGATGACAAATCAGGACAACAGGTATAATGACCAGTAAGATGACACATCAGGACAACAGGTATAATGACGCAGTAAGACAACACAGCAGGACAACAGGTATAATGATACAGTAAGATGACACATTAGGACAACAGGTATAATGACCCAGTAAGGCGACACATCAGGATGACAGTTATAATGATGCAGTAAGACAACACAGCAGAACAACAGGTATAATGACCAGTAAGATGACAAATCAGGACAACAGGGCAAATGACCCAGTAAGACGACACATCTGGATGACAGGGATAACGTCACAATAGGACGACATATCAGGACAACGGGAATAATGACGCAGTAGGATGACACATCAGGAGAACAGGTAGAATGACGCAGTAACACGACACATCAGGATGAATGGTATAATGACGCAATAAGACAACAAAGCAGGACAACAGGTATAATGACACAGTAGGAAGAAACATCAGGATGACAGATATAATGACGCAGTAAGACAACACAGCAGGACAACAGGTATAATGACACAGTAGGATGACACATCAAGACAACAGGCATAATGACACAGTAGAATGACACATAAGGACGGACAACAGGTATAATGACGCAGTACGACAACGCAGTAGGACAACCGCTATAATGACACAGTTGGACGACACATCTGGATGACAGGTATAATGACGCAGTAGGCTGACACATCAAGACAACAGGTATAATGACACAGTAGGATGACACTTCAAGACAACAGGTATAATGATGCAGTAAGACAACGCAGCAGGACAACGGGGCTAATGAACCAGTAAGACGACACGTCAGGATGACCGGTATAATGACACAGTGAGACAACACAGCAGGACCACAGGTATAATGACCAGTAAGATGACACAACAGGACAACAGGGCTAATGAACCAGTAAGACGACACATCAGGATGACCGGTATAATGACACAGTAGGACGACACATCAGGATGACGGGTATAATGACGCAGTAAGACAACACAGAAGGACAACAGATATAATGACAGAGTCGGATGACAAATCAGGACAACAGGTATAATGACCAGTAAGTTGACACATCAGGACTACAGGTATAATGACGCAGTAAGACAACACAGCTGGACAACAGGTATAATGACACAGTAGGATGACACATCAAGACAACAGGTATAATGACACAGTAGAATGACACATCAGGACAACAGGTAGAATGACGCAGTAACACGTCACATCATGATGACACGTATAATGCCGCAGTAAGAAAACACAGCAGGACAACAGGTATAATGACACAGTAAGATGACACAACAGGACAACAGGGCTAATGACACAGTAGGACGACATATCAGGACAACAGTTATAATGACGCAGTATGATGACACAGCAGGATAAATGGTATAATGACACAATGAGATGACAAACCATGACAACAGGGCAAATGACCCAGTAAGACGACACATCTGGATGACAGGGATAACGTCACAATAGGACGACATATCAGGACAACGGGAATAATGGCGCAGTAGGATGACACTTCAAGACAACAGGTATAATGATGCAGTAAGACAACGCAGCAGGACAACAGGGCTAATGAACCAGTAAGACGACACGTCAGGATGACCGGTATAATGACACAGTGAGACAACACAGCAGGACCACAGGTATAATGACCAGTAAGATGACACAACAGGACAACAGGGCTAATGAACCAGTAAGACGACACATCAGGATGACCGGTATAATGACACAGTAGGACGACACATCAGGATGACGGGTATAATGACGCAGTAAGACAACACAGAAGGACAACAGATATAATGACAGAGTCGGATGACAAATCAGGACAACAGGTATAATGACCAGTAAGTTGACACATCAGGACTACAGGTATAATGACGCAGTAAGACAACACAGCTGGACAACAGGTATAATGACACAGTAGGATGACACATCAAGACAACAGGTATAATGACACAGTAGAATGACACATCAGGACAACAGGTAGAATGACGCAGTAACACGTCACATCAGGATGACACGTATAATGCCGCAGTAAGAAAACACAGCAGGACAACAGGTATAATGACACAGTAGGATGACACATCAAGATAACAGGTATGATGACACAGTAGAATGACACATCAGGACAAAAGGTAGAATGACACAATGAGATGACAAATCAGGTCGACAGGGCAAATGACCCAGTAAGACGACACATCTGGATGACAGGTATATTGGCACAGTAGGGCGACATATCAGGACAACAGGTATAAAGACGCAGTAAGACGACACATCGGGATGACAGGTATAATGACACAGAAGGACGACACATCAGGACAACAGGTATAATGTCGCAGTAGGATGACACATCAGGACAACAGGTATAATGACACAATGAGATGACAAATCAGGACAACAGGGCAAATGACCCAGTAAGACGACACATCTGGATGACAGGTATAATGGCACTGTAGGACGACATATCAGGATAACAGGTATAATGACGCAGTAGGATGACACATCAGGAGAACAGGTACAATGACGCAGTAAGACAACGCAGCAGGACAACCGGTATAATGACGCAGTAAGACAACACCTATGGACAACAGGGCTCATGACACAATGAGATGACAAATTTGAACAACAGGTATAATGACCGGTATGATGACACAACAGGACAACAGGGCTAATGACCAAGTAAGACGACACATCAGGATGACAGGTATAATGACGCAGTAAGACAACACATCAGGACAACAGGTATAATGACGCAGTAACACGACACATCAGGATGAATGGTATAATGACGCAATAAGACAACAAAGCAGGACAACAGGTATAATGACACAGTAGGAAGACACATCAGGAGAACAGGTACAATGACGCAGTAAGACAACACATCAGGATGACAGATATAATGACGCAGAAAGACATCACAGCAGGACAACAGGTATAATGATACAGTAGGATGACAAATCAGGACAACAGGTATAATGACACAATGAGATGACAAATCAGGACAACAGGGCAAATGACCCAGTAAGACGACACATCTGGATGACAGGGATAACGTCACAATAGGACGACATATCAGGACAACGGGAATAATGACGCAGTAGGATGACACATCAGGAGAACAGGTAGAATGACGCAGTAACACGACACATCAGGATGAATGGTATAATGACGCAATAAGACAACAAAGCAGGACAACAGGGCTAATGACCCAGTAAGGCCACACATCAGGATGACAGTTATAAGGACGCAGTAAGACAACACAGCAGGACAACAGGTATAATGATACAGTAGGATGACACATGAGGACAACAGGTATAATGACACAGTAAGACAAAACAGCAGGACAACAGGTATAATGACACCGTAGAATGACACATCAGGACAACAGGTATAATGACGCAGTACGACAACGCAGTCGGACAACCGCTATAATGACACAGTTGGACGACACATCTGGATGACAGGTATAATGACGCAGTAGGCTGACACATCAGGACAACAGGTATAATGACACAGTAGGATGACACTTCAAGACAACAGGTATAATGACGCAGTAAGACAACGCAGCAGGACAACAGGGCTAATGAACCAGTAAGACGACACGTCAGGATGACCGGTATAATGACACAGTGAGACAACACAACAGGACAACAGGGCTAATGACACAGTAGGACGACATATCAGGACAACAGTTATAATGACGCAATATGATGACACAGCAGGACAACAGGTATAATGACACAATGAGATGACAAACCATGACAACAGGGCAAATGACCCAGTAAGACGACACATCTGGATGACAGGGATAACGTGACAATAGGACGACATATCAGGACAACGGGAATAATGACGCAGTAGGCTGACACATCAGGACAACAGGTATAATGACACAGTAGGATGACACTTCAAGACAACAGGTATAATGACGCAGTAAGACAACGCAGCAGGACAACAGGGCTAATGACCCAGTAAGATGACACATCAGGACAACAGGTATAATGACGCAGTAAGACGACACATCAGGATGACAGGTTTAATGACGCAGTAAGACAACACGTCAAGACAACAGGTATAATGACACAGTAGAATGACACATCAGGACAACAGGTAGGATGAAGCCGTAACACGACACATCAGGATGACACGTATAATGATGCAGTAAGACAACACAGCAGGACATCAGGTATAATGACACAGTAAGATAACACATCAGGATGACAGGTAGAATGACGCAGTAACACGACACATCAGGATGACACGTATAATGACGCAGTAAGACAATGCAACAGGACAACCGGTATAATGACACAGTAGGACGACACATCAGGATGACAGGTATAATGACCAGTAAGATGACACAACAGGACAACAGGGCTAATGACCCAGTAAGACGACACATCAGGATTACCGGTATAATGACACAGTAGGACGACATATCAGGACAACAGGTATAATGACACAGTAGAATGACACATCAGGAGAACAGGTATTATGACGCAGTAACACGACACACCAGGATGGCACGTATAATGACGCAGTAAGACAACGCAGCAGGACAACCGGTATGATGACACGGTAGGACGACACATCAGGATGACAGGTATAATGACCAGTAAGATGACATAACAGGACAACAGGTATAATGACGCAGTAGGATGACACATCAGGACAACAGGTATAATGACACAGTAGGATGACACATCAGGACAACAGGTATAATGACACAGGAGAATGACACATCAGGAGAACAGGTATTATGACGCAGTAAGACGACACATCAGGATGAATGGTATATTGACGCAGTAAGACAACACAGGAGGACAACACAGCAGGACAACAGGTATAATGACATAGTAGGAAGACACATCAGGATGCCAAGGATAAAGACCCAGTAAGACGACACATCAGGAT
Source organism: Semicossyphus pulcher (assembly GCF_022749685.1). Taxonomy (NCBI): domain Eukaryota; kingdom Metazoa; phylum Chordata; class Actinopteri; order Labriformes; family Labridae; genus Semicossyphus; species Semicossyphus pulcher. The sequence goes on from NW_027211637.1 coordinate 19,971,627, forward strand.
GACCGGTATAATGACACAGTAGGATGACAAATCAGGACAACAGGTATAATGACGCAGTATGATGACACATCAGGACAACAGATATAATGACACAGTAGGATGACAGATCAGGACAACAGGTATAATGACACAGTAGAATGACACATCAGGAGAACAGGTATTATGACGCAGTAAGACGACACATCAGGATGAATGGTATATTGACGCAGTAAGACAACACAGGAGGACAACACAGCAGGACAACAGGTATAATGACACAGTAGGAAGACACATCAGGATGACATGGCTAATGGCCCAGTAAGACGACACATCGGGATGACAGGTATAATGACACAGCAGGATGACACATTAGGACAACAGGTATAATGACACAGTAGGACGACACCTCAGGACCACAGGGCTCATGACACAATGAGATGACAAATTTGGACAACAGGTATAATGACCGGTATGATGACACAACAGGACAACAGGGCTAATGACGCAGTAAGACGACACATCAGGACAACCGGTATAATGACACAGTAGGACGACATATCAGGACAACAGGTATAATGACACAGTAGGATGACACATCAGGACATCAGGTATAATGACACAGTAGGACGACATATCAGGACAACAGGTATAATGACGCAGTTGGATGACACATCAGGACAACAGGTATAATGACACAGTAGGATGACATTTCAGGACAACAGGTATAATGACACAGTAGGATGACACTTCAAGACAACAGGTATAATGACGCAGTAAGACAACGCAGCAGGACAACAGGGCTAATGAACCAGTAAGACGACACGTCAGGATGACCGGTATAATGACACAGTGAGACAACACAACAGGACAACAGGGCTAATGACACAGTAGGACGACATATCAGGACAACAGTTATAATGACGCAATATGATGACACAGCAGGACAACAGGTATAATGACACAATGAGATGACAAACCATGACAACAGGGCAAATGACCCAGTAAGACGACACATCTGGATGACAGGGATAACGTGACAATAGGACGACATATCAGGACAACGGGAATAATGACGCAGTAGGCTGACACATCAGGACAACAGGTATAATGACACAGTAGGATGACACTTCAAGACAACAGGTATAATGACGCAGTAAGACAACGCAGCAGGACAACAGGGCTAATGACCCAGTAAGATGACACATCAGGACAACAGGTATAATGACGCAGTAAGACGACACATCAGGATGACAGGTTTAATGACGCAGTAAGACAACACGTCAAGACAACAGGTATAATGACACAGTAGAATGACACATCAGGACAACAGGTAGGATGAAGCCGTAACACGACACATCAGGATGACACGTATAATGATGCAGTAAGACAACACAGCAGGACATCAGGTATAATGACACAGTAAGATAACACATCAGGATGACAGGTAGAATGACGCAGTAACACGACACATCAGGATGACACGTATAATGACGCAGTAAGACAATGCAACAGGACAACCGGTATAATGACACAGTAGGACGACACATCAGGATGACAGGTATAATGACCAGTAAGATGACACAACAGGACAACAGGGCTAATGACCCAGTAAGACGACACATCAGGATTACCGGTATAATGACACAGTAGGACGACATATCAGGACAACAGGTATAATGACACAGTAGAATGACACATCAGGAGAACAGGTATTATGACGCAGTAACACGACACACCAGGATGGCACGTATAATGACGCAGTAAGACAACGCAGCAGGACAACCGGTATGATGACACGGTAGGACGACACATCAGGATGACAGGTATAATGACCAGTAAGATGACATAACAGGACAACAGGTATAATGACGCAGTAGGATGACACATCAGGACAACAGGTATAATGACACAGTAGGATGACACATCAGGACAACAGGTATAATGACACAGGAGAATGACACATCAGGAGAACAGGTATTATGACGCAGTAAGACGACACATCAGGATGAATGGTATATTGACGCAGTAAGACAACACAGGAGGACAACACAGCAGGACAACAGGTATAATGACATAGTAGGAAGACACATCAGGATGCCAAGGATAAAGACCCAGTAAGACGACACATCAGGATGACCGGTATAATGACACAGTAGGATGACAAATCAGGACAACAGGTATAATGACGCAGTATGATGACACATCAGGACAACAGATATAATGACACAGTAGGATGACAGATCAGGACAACAGGTATAATGACACAGTAGAATGACACATCAGGAGAACAGGTATTATGACGCAGTAAGACGACACATCAGGATGAATGGTATATTGACGCAGTAAGACAACACAGGAGGACAACACAGCAGGACAACAGGTATAATGACACAGTAGGAAGACACATCAGGATGACATGGCTAATGGCCCAGTAAGACGACACATCGGGATGACAGGTATAATGACACAGCAGGATGACACATTAGGACAACAGGTATAATGACACAGTAGGACGACACCTCAGGACCACAGGGCTCATGACACAATGAGATGACAAATTTGGACAACAGGTATAATGACCGGTATGATGACACAACAGGACAACAGGGCTAATGACGCAGTAAGACGACACATCAGGACAACCGGTATAATGACACAGTAGGACGACATATCAGGACAACAGGTATAATGACACAGTAGGATGACACATCAGGACATCAGGTATAATGACACAGTAGGACGACATATCAGGACAACAGGTATAATGACGCAGTTGGATGACACATCAGGACAACAGGTATAATGACACAGTAGGATGACATTTCAGGACAACAGGTATAATGACACAGTAGGAAGACACATCAGGATGACCGGTATAATGACGCAGTAAGACAACACCTCAGGACAACAGGGCTAATGACACAATGAGATGACAAATTTGGACAACAGGTATAATGACACAGTGAGATGACAAATCAGGATAGCAGGTATAATGACCGGTATGATGACAGAACAGGACAACAGGGCTAATGACCCAGTAAAACGACACATCAGGATGTCAGGTATAATGACGCAGTAAGACAACACAGCAGGATGAGAGACATAATAACGCAGTAAGACAACACAGCAGGACAACAGGTATAATGATACAGTAGGATGACACTTCAAGACAACAGGTATAATGACCGGTATGATGAAACAACAGGACAACAAGACTAATGACCCAGTAAGATGACACAACAGGACAACAGGGCTAATGAACCAGTAAGACGACACATCAGGATGACCGGGATAATGACACAGTAGGACGACATATCAGGATGACCGGTATAATGACGCAGTAAGACGACACATCAGGATGACCGGTATAATGACGCAGGAAGACAACACATCAGGACAACAGGTATAATGACACAGTAGGATGACACTTCTGGACAACAGGTATAATGATGCAGTAGGATGACACATTAGGACAACAGGTATAATGACACAGAAGGACGACACATCAGGATGACCGGTATAATGACGCAGTAAGAAAACACCTAAGGACAACAGGGCTAATGACACAATGAGATGACAAATTTGGACAACAGGTATAATGACCGGTATGATGACACAACAGGACAACAGGGCTAATGGCCAAGTAAGACGACACATCAGGACAATAGGTAGAATGACGCAGTAACACAACACATCAGGATGACACGTATAATGACGCAGTAAGACGACACAGCAGGACAACAGGTATAATGACACAGTAAGATAACACAGCAGGACAACAGGTATAATGACACAATGAGATGACAAATCAGGACAACAGGGCAAATGACCCAGTAAGACGACACATCTGGATGACAGGGATAACGTCACAATAGGACCACATATCAGGACAACGGGAATAATGACGCAGTAGGATGACACATCAGGAGAACAGGTAGAATGACGCAGTAACACGACACATCAGGATGAATGGTATAATGACGCAATAAGACAACAAAGCAGGACAACAGCTATAATGACACAGTAGGAAGACACATCAGGAGAACAGGTACAATGACGCAGTAAGACAACACATCAGGATGACAGATATAATGACGCAGTACGACAACGCAGTAGGACAACCGCTATAATGACACAGTTGGACGACACATCTGGATGACAGGTATAATGGCACAGTAGGACGACATATCAGGACAACAGGTATAATGACGCAGTAGGCTGACACATCAGGACAACAGGTATAATGACACAGTAAAACAACGCAGCAGGACAACCGGTATAATGACGCCGGAAGACAACACCTCAGGACAACAGGTATAATGACACAGTAAGATAACACAGCAGGACAGCAGGTATAATGACACAGTAGGATGACATATTAGGACAACAGGTATAATGACACAGTGAGATGACAAATCAGGACAGCAGGTATAATGACCGGTATGATGACACAACAGGACAACAGGGCTAATGACCCAGTAAGGCCACACATCAGGATGACAGTTATAATGACGCAGTAAGACAACACAGCAGGACAACAGGTATAATGACCAGTAAGATGACACAACAGGACAACAGGGCTAATGAACCAGTAAGACGACACATCAGGATGACCGGGATAATGACACAGTAGGACGACACATCAGGATTACCGGTATAATGACGCAGGAAGACAACACATCAGGACAACAGGTATAATGACACAATGAGATGACAAATCAGGACAACAGTTATAATGACGCAGTATGATGACACATCAGGACACCAGATATAATGACACAGTAGGATGACAAATCAGGACAACAGGAATAATGACCAGTAAGATGACACATCAGGACAACAGGTATAATGACGCCATAAGACGACACATGAGGATGACAGGTATAATGACACAGTAAGACAACACAGCAGGACAACAGGTAGAATGACCGGTATGATGACACAACAGGACAACAGGGCTAATGACCAAGTAAGACGACACATCAGGATGACAGGTATAATGACGCAGTAAGACAACACAGCAGGACAACAGGTATAATGATACAGTAGGATGACACATCAGGACGTCAGGTATAGTGACACAGTAGGACGACATATCAGGACAACAGGTATAATGACGCAGTAGGATGACACATCAGGACAACAGGTATAATGACACAGTAGGATGACAAATCAGGACAACAGGTATAATGACACAGTAGGATGACACATCAGGATGACAGGTATAATGACACAATGAGATGACAAATCAGGACAACAGGTATAATGACGCATTATGATGACACATCAGGACAACAGGAATAATGACAAGTAAGATGACACAACAGGACAACAGGGCTAATGACGCAGTAAGACGACACATCAGGATGACCGGTATAATGACACAGTAGGACAACACAGCAGGATGACAGGTATAATGACGCAGTCAGACAACATATCAGGACAACAGATATAATGACACAGTAGGATGACAAATCAGGACAACAGGTATAATGACCAGTAAGATGACACATCAGGAGAACAGGTATAATGACACAGTAGAATGACACATCAGGAGAACAGGTATTATGACGCAGTAACACGACACACCAGGATGACACGTATAATGACGCAGTAAGACAACGCAGCATGACAACCGGTATAATGACACAGTAGGACGACACATCAGGATGACAGGTATAATGACCAGTAAGATGACACAACAGGACAACAGGGCTAATGACACAGTAGGACGACATATCAGGACACAAGGTATAATGACACAATGAGATGACAAATCAGGACAACAGGTATAATGACCAGTAAGATGACACATCAGGACAACAGGTATAATGACGCAGTAAGACGACACATCAGGATGACAGGTTTAATGACGCAGTAAGACAACACGTCAAGACAACAGGTATAACGACACAGTAGAATGACACATCAGGACAACAGGCATAATGACACAGTAGGATGACACATCAGGACAACAGGTTTAATGACGCAGTATGACAACACAGCAGGACAACACAGCAGGACAACAGGTATAATGACACAATGAGATGACAAATCAGGACAACAGGTATAATGACCAGTAAGATGACACAACAGGACAACAGGGCTAATGACGCAGTAAGACAACACAGCAGGACAACGGGTATAATGACACAATGAGATGACAAATCAGGACAACAGGTATAATGACCAGTAAGATGACACAACAGGATGACCAGTATAATGACCAAGTAGGACGACACATCAGGATGACCGGCGGTATAATGACGCAGTAAGACAACACATCAGGACAACAGCTATAATGACACAATGAGATGACAAATCAGGACAACAGGGCTAGTGACCCAGTAAGACGACACATCAGGATGACAGGTATAACGACGCAGTAAGACAACACATCAGGATGACAGGTATAATGACGCAGTAAGACAACACAGCAGGACAACAGGTATAATGACACAGTAGGACGACACATCAGGACAACTGGTATAATCACACAGTAGGATGACAAATCAGGACAACAGGTATAATGACACAGTCGATTTTTGGTCGATTTCAGACTTCAGTTTTTGACCCTGTTTTTTGACCCCAGTTTTTGACCCCAATTTTTGACGACAGGGGGGGTGGTTACTCGAATTCAGATTTCAGGTAAATTTCTGACTTCAGTTTTTGACCACGATCTTTCACGACAGGGCCGGCGTGGTTCTCAAATACAGATTTCAGGTCGATTTTTGGTCGATTTCTGACTTCGGTTTTTGAACCCAATTTTTGACGACAGGGGGGGTGGTTACTCAAATTCAGATTTCAGGTCGATTTCTGACTTTAGTTTTTGACCCCGATCTTTCACGACAGGGCCGGGGTGGTTCTCAAATACAGATTTCAGGTCGATTTTTGGTCGATTTCAGACTTCAGTTTTTGACCCCGATCTTTCACGACAGGGCCGGAGTGGTTCTCAAATACAGATTTCAGGTCGATTTTTGGTCGATTTCAGACTTCAGTTTTTGACCCCAGTTTTTGACCCCAGTTTTTGACCCCAATTTTTGACGACAGGGGGGGTGGTAACTCAAATTCAGATTTCCGGTCGATTTCTGACTTCAGTTTTTGACCCCGATCTTTCACGACAGGGCCAGGGTGGTTCTCAAATACAGATTTCAGGTCGATTTTTGGTCGATTTCATACTTCAGTTTTTGACCCCAGTTTTTGACCCCAATTTTTGACAACAGGGGGGGTGGTTACTCGAATTCAGATTTCAGGTAAATTTCTGACTTCAGTTTTTGACCACGATCTTTCACGACAGGGCCGGCGTGGTTCTCAAATACAGATTTCAGGTCGATTTTTGCTCGATTTCAGACTTTAGTTTTTGACCCCAGTTTTTGACCCCAGTTTTTGACGACAGTGGGGGTGGTTACTTAAATTCAGATTTCAGGTCGATTTTTGGTCGATTTCTGACTTCAGTTTTTGACCCTGTTTTTTGACGACAGGGGGTTGGTTACTCAAATTCAGATTTCAGGTCGATTTCTGACTTCAGTTTTTGACCCCGATCTTTCACGACAGGGCCGGGGTGGTTCTCAAATACAGATTTCAGGTCGATTTTTGGTCGATTTCAGACTTCAGTTTTTGACCCCAGTTTTTGACCCCAATTTTTGACGACAGGGGGGGTGGTTACTCAAATTCAGATTTCAGGTCGATTTCTGACTTCAGTTTTTGACCCCGATCTTTCACGACAGGGCCAGGGTGGGTCTCAAATACAGATTTCAGGTCTATTTTTGGTCGATTTCAGACTTCAGTTTTTGACCCCAGTTTTTGAACCCAATATTTGACGACAGGGGGGGTGGTTACTCAAATTCAGATTTCAGGTCGATTTATGGTCGATTTCTGACTTCAGTTTTTGACCCTGTTTTTTGACGACAGGGGGGGTGGTTACTCAAATTCAGATTTCAGGTCGATTTCAGACTTCAGTTTTTGACCCCGATCTTTCACGACAGGGCCGGGGTGGTTCTCAAATACAGATTTTAGATCGATTTTTGGTCGATTTCAGACTTCAGTTTTTGACCCCAGTTTTTGACCCCAGTTTTTGACCCCAATTTTTGACGACAGGGGGATGGTTACTTAAATTCAGATTTCAGGTCGATTTTTGGTCGATTTCTGACTTCAGTTTTTGACCCCAATTTTTGACGACAGGGGGGGTGGTTACTAAAAATTCAGATTTCAGGTCGATTTCTGACTTCAGTTTTTGACCCCGATCTTTCACGACAGGGCCGGGGTGGTTCTCAAATACAGATTTCAGGTTGATTTTTGGTCGATTTCAGACTTCAGTTTTTGACCCCGATCTTTCACGACAGGGCCGGGGTGGTTCTCAAATACAGATTTCAGGTCGATTTTTGTTCGATTTCAGACTTCAGTTTTTGACCCCAGTTTTTGACCCCAATTTTTGACGACAGGGGGGGTGGTTACTTAAATTCAGATTTCAGGTCGATTTTTGGTCGATTTCAGACTTCAGTTTTTGAACCCAGTTTTTGACCCCAATTTTTGACGACAGGGGGGGTGGTTACTCAAATTCAGATTTCAGGTCGATTTCTGACTTCAGTTTTTGACCCCGATCTTTCACGACAGGGCCGGGGTGGTTCTCAAATACAGATTTCAGGTTGATTTTTGGTCGATTTCAGACTTCAGTTTTTGACCCCGATCTTTCACGACAGGGCCGGGGTGGTTCTCAAATACAGATTTCAGGTCGATTTTTGGTCGATTTCAGACTTCAGTTTTTGACCCCAGTTTTTGACCCCAATTTTTGACGACAGGGGGGGTGGTTACTTAAATTCAGATTTCAGGTCGATTTTTGGTCGATTTCAGACTTCAGTTTTTGAACCCAGTTTTTGACCCCAATTTTTGACGACAGGGGGGGTGGTTACTCAAATTCAGATTTCAGGTCGATTTCTGACTTCAGTTTTTGACCCCGATCTTTCACGACAGGGCCAGGGTGGTTCTCAAATACAGATTTCAGGTCGATTTTTGGTCGATTTCATACTTCAGTTTTTGACCCCAGTTTTTGACCCCGATTTTTGACGACAGGGGGGGTGGTTACTCGAATTCAGATTTCAGGTAAATTTCTGACTTCAGTTTTTGACCACGATCTTTCACGACAGGGCCGGGGTGGTTCTCAAATACAGATTTTAGATCGATTTTTGGTCGATTTCAGACTTCAGTTTTTGACCCCAGTTTTTGACCCCAGTTTTTGACGACAGGGGGGGTGGTTACTTAAATTCAGATTTCAGGTCGATTTTTGGTCGATTTCATACTTCAGTTTTTGACCCCAGTTTTTGACCCCAATTTTTGACGACAGGGGGGGTGGTTACTCGAATTCAGATTTCAGGTAAATTTCTGACTTCAGTTTTTGACCACGATCTTTCACGACAGGGCCGGGGTGGTTCTCAAATACAGATTTTAGATCGATTTTTGGTCGATTTCAGACTTCAGTTTTTGACCCCAGTTTTTGACCCCAGTTTTTGACCCCAATTTTTGACGACAGGGGGATGGTTACTTAAATTCAGATTTCAGGTCGATTTTTGGTCGATTTCTGACTTCAGTTTTTGACCCCAGTTTTTGACCCCAGTTTTTGACCCCAATTTTTGACGACAGGGGGGGTGGTTACTAAAAATTCAGATTTCAGGTCGATTTCTGACTTCAGTTTTTGACCCCGATCTTTCACGACAGGGCCGGGGTGGTTCTCAAATACAGATTTCAGGTTGATTTTTGGTCGATTTCAGACTTCAGTTTTTGACCGCAGTTCTTGACCCCAATTTTTGACGACAGGGGGGGTGGTTACTCAAATTCAGATTTCAGGTCGATTTCTGACTTCAGTTTTTGACCCCGATTTTTCACGACAGGGCCGGGGTGGTTCTCAAATACAGATTTCAGGTCGATTTTTGGTCGATTTCTGACTTCAGTTTTTGACCCTGTTTTTTGACGACAGGGGGGGTGGTTACTCAAATTCAGATTTCAGGTCGATTTCTGACTTTAGTTTTTGACCCCGATCTTTCACGACAGGGCCGGGGTGGTTCTCAAATACAGATTTCAGGTCGATTTTTGTTCGATTTCAGACTTCAGTTTTTGACCCCCGTTTTTGACCCCAATTTTTGACGACAGGGGGGGTGGTTACTTAAATTCAGATTTCAGGTCGATTTTTGGTCGATTTCAGACTTCAGTTTTTGAACCCAGTTTTTGACCCCAATTTTTGACGACAGGGGGGGTGGTTACTCAAATTCAGATTTCAGGTCGATTTCTGACTTCAGTTTTTGACCCCGATCTTTCACGACAGGGCCGGGGTGGTTCTCAAATACAGATTTCAGGTTGATTTTTGGTCGATTTCAGACTTCAGTTTTTGACCCCGATCTTTCACGACAGGGCCGGGGTGGTTCTCAAATACAGATTTCAGGTCGATTTTTGGTCGATTTCAGACTTCAGTTTTTGACCCCGATCTTTCACGACAGGGCCGGAGTGGTTCTCAAATACAGATTTCAGGTCGATTTTTGGTCGATTTCTGACTTCAGTTTTTGACCCTGTTTTTTGACGACAGGGGGGGTGGTTACTCAAATTCAGATTTCAGGTCGATTTCTGACTTTAGTTTTTGACCCCGATCTTTCACGACAGGGCCGGGGTGGTTCTCAAATACAGATTTCAGGTCGATTTTTGGTCGATTTCAGACTTCAGTTTTTGACCCCAGTTTTTGACCCCAGTTTTTGACCCCAATTTTTGACGACAGGGGGGGTGGTAACTCAAATTCAGATTTCAGGTCGATTTCTGACTTCAGTTTTTGACCCCGATCTTTCACGACAGGGCCAGGGTGGTTCTCAAATACAGATTTCAGGTCGATTTTTGGTCGATTTCATACTTCAGTTTTTGACCCCAGTTTTTGACCCCAATTTTTGACGACAGGGGGGGTGGTTACTTAAATTCAGATTTCAGGTCGATTTTTGGTCGATTTCAGACTTCAGTTTTTGAACCCAGTTTTTGACCCCAATTTTTGACGACAGGGGGGGTGGTTACTCAAATTCAGATTTCAGGTCGATTTCTGACTTCAGTTTTTGACCCCGATCTTTCACGACAGGGCCAGGGTGGTTCTCAAATACAGATTTCAGGTCGATTTTTGGTCGATTTCTGACTTCGGTTTTTGAACCCAATTTTTGACGACAGGGGGGGTGGTTACTCAAATTCAGATTTCAGGTCGATTTTTGGTCGATTTCAGACTTCAGTTTTTGACCCCAATTTTTGACGACAGGGGGGGTGGTTACTCAAATTCAGATTTCAGGTCGATTTCTGACTTCAGTTTTTGACTCCGATTTTTCACGACAGGGCCGTGGTGGTTCTCAAATACAGATTTCAGGCCGATTTTTGGTCGATTTCTGACTTCAGTTTTTGACCCTGTTTTTTGACGACGGGGGGGTGGTTACTCAAATTCAGATTTCAAGTCGATTTCTGACTTCAGTTTTTGACCCCGATCTTTCAGGACAGGGCCGGGGTGGTTCTCAAATACAGATTTCAGGTCGATTTTTGGTCGATTTCAGACTTTAGTTTTTGACCCCAGTTTTTGACCCCAGTTTTTGACGACAGGGGGGGTGGTTACTTAAATTCAGATTTCAGGTCGATTTTTGGTCGATTTCTGACTTCAGTTTTTGACCCTGTTTTTTGACGACAGGGGGTTGGTTACTCAAATTCAGATTTCAGGTCGATTTCTGACCCCAGTTTTTGACCCCAGTTTTTGAACCCAATTTTTGACGACAGGAGGGGTGGTTACTCAAATTCAGATTTCAGGTCGATTTATGGTCGATTTCTGACTTCAGTTTTTGACCCTGTTTTTTGACGACAGGGGGGGTGGTTACTCAAATTCAGATTTCAGGTCGATTTTTGGTCGATTTCAGACTTCAGTTTTTGACTTCAGTTTTTGACCCTGTTTTTTGACGACAGGGGGGATGGTTACTCAAATTCAGATTTCAGGTCGATTTCAGACTTCAGTTTTTGACCCCGATCTTTCACGACAGGGCCGGGGTGGTTCTCAAATACAGATTTCAGGTCGATTTTTGGTCGATTTCAGACTTCAGTTTTTGACCGCAGTTCTTGACCCCAATTTTTGACGACAGGGGGGGGGGTTACTCAAATTCAGATTTCAGGTCGATTTCTGACTTCAGTTTTTGACCCCGATGTTTCACGACAGGGCCGGGGTGGTTCTCAAATACAGATTTCAGGTCGATTTTTGCTCGATTTCAGACTTCAGTTTTTGACCCCAATTTTTGACGACAGGGGGGGTGGTTACTCAAATTCAGATTTCAGGTCGATTTCTGACTTCAGTTTTTGACCCCGATTTTTCACGACAGGGCCGGGGTGGTTCTCAAATACAGATTTCAGGTCGATTTCAGGTCGATTTCTGACTTCAGTTTTTGACACCGATCTTTCACGACAGGGCCGGGGTGGTTCTCAAATACAGATTTCAGGTCGATTTTTGGTCGATTTCAGACTTCAGTTTTTGACCCCAGTTTTTGACCCCAATTTTTGACGACAGGGGGGGTGGTTACTTAAATTCAGATTTCAGGTCGATTTTTGGTCGATTTCAGACTTCAGTTTTTGAACCCAGTTTTTGACCCCAATTTTTGACGACAGGGGGGGTGGTTACTCAAATTCAGATTTCAGGTCGATTTCTGACTTCAGTTTTTGACCCCGATCTTTCACGACAGGGCCAGGGTGGTTCTCAAATACAGATTTCAGGTCGATTTTTGGTCGATTTCATACTTCAGTTTTTGACCCCAGTTTTTGACCCCAGTTTTTGACCCCAATTTTTGACGACAGGGGGGGTGGTTACTCGAATTCAGATTTCAGGTAAATTTCTGACTTCAGTTTTTGACCACGATCTTTCACGACAGGGCCGGCGTGGTTCTCAAATACAGATTTCAGGTCGATTTTTGGTCGATTTCTGACTTCGGTTTTTGAACCCAATTTTTGACGACAGGGGGGGTGGTTACTCAAATTCAGATTTCAGGTCGATTTTTGGTCGATTTCAGACTTCAGTTTTTGACCCCAATTTTTGACGACAGGGGGGGTGGTTACTCAAATTCAGATTTCAGGTCGATTTCTGACTTCAGTTTTTGACCCCGATTTTTCACGACAGGGCCGGGGTGGTTCTCAAATACAGATTTCAGGCCGATTTTTGGTCGATTTCTGACTTCAGTTTTTGACCCCAGTTTTTGACCCCAGTTTTTGACCCCAATTTTTGACGACAGGGGGGGTGGTTACTCAAATTCAGATTTCAGGTCGATTTCTGACTTCAGTTTTTGACCCCGATCTTTCACGACAGGGCCAGGGTGGTTCTCAAATACAGATTTCAGGTCTATTTTTGGTCGATTTCAGACTTCAGTTTTTGACCCCAGTTTTTGACCCCAGTTTTTGAACCCAATTTTTGACGACAGGGGGGGTGGTTACTCAAATTCAGATTTCAGGTCGATTTATGGTCGATTTCTGACTTCAGTTTTTGACCCTGTTTTTTGACGACAGGGGGGGTGGTTACTCAAATTCAGATTTCAGGTCGATTTTTGGTCGATTTCAGACTTCAGTTTTTGACTTCAGTTTTTGACCCTGTTTTTTGACGACGGGGGGATGGTTACTCAAATTCAGATTTCAGGTCGATTTCTGACTTCAGTTTTTGACCCCGATTTTTCACGACAGGGCCGGGGTGGTTCTCAAATACAGATTTCAGGCCGATTTTTGGTCGATTTCTGACTTCAGTTTTTGACCCTGTTTTTTGACGACGGGGGGGTGGTTACTCAAATTCAGATTTCAAGTCGATTTCTGACTTCAGTTTTTGACCCCGATCTTTCAGGACAGGGCCGGGGTGGTTCTCAAATACAGATTTCAGGTCGATTTTTGGTCGATTTCAGACTTCAGTTTTTGACCCCAGTTTTTGACCCCAGTTTTTGACGACAGGGGGGGTGGTTACTTAAATTCAGATTTCAGGTCGATTTTTGGTCGATTTCTGACTTCAGTTTTTGACCCTGTTTTTTGACGACAGGGGGTTGGTTACTCAAATTCAGGTTTCAGGTCGATTTCTGACCCCAGTTTTTGACCCCAGTTTTTGACCCCAATTTTTGACGACAGGGGGGGTGGTTACTCAAATTCAGATTTCAGGTCGATTTATGGTCGATTTCTGACTTCAGTTTTTGACCCTGTTTTTTGACGACAGGGGGGGTGGTTACTCAAATTCAGATTTCAGGTCGATTTTTGGTCGATTTCAGACTTCAGTTTTTGACTTCAGTTTTTGACCCTGTTTTTTGACGACAGGGGGGATGGTTACTCAAATTCAGATTTCAGGTCGATTTCAGACTTCAGTTTTTGACCCCGATCTTTCACGACAGGGCCGGGGTGGTTCTCAAATACAGATTTCAGGTCGATTTTTGGTCGATTTCAGACTTCAGTTTTTGACCGCAGTTCTTGACCCCAACTTTTGACGACAGGGGGGGGGGGTTACTCAAATTCAGATTTCAGGTCGATTTCTGACTTCAGTTTTTGACCCCGATGTTTCACGACAGGGCCGGGGTGGTTCTCAAATACAGATTTCAGGTCGATTTTTGCTCGATTTCAGACTTCAGTTTTTGACCCCAATTTTTGACGACAGGGGGGGTGGTTACTCAAATTCAGATTTCAGGTCGATTTCTGACTTCAGTTTTTGACCCCGATCTTTCACGACAGGGCCAGGGTGGTTCTCAAATACAGATTTCAGGTCTATTTTTGGTCGATTTCAGACTTCAGTTTTTGACCCCAGTTTTTGACCCCAGTTTTTGAACCCAATTTTTGACGACAGGGGGGGTGGTTACTCAAATTCAGATTTCAGGTCGATTTATGGTCGATTTCTGACTTCAGTTTTTGACCCTGTTTTTTGACGACAGGGGGGGTGGTTACTCAAATTCAGATTTCAGGTCGATTTTTGGTCGATTTCAGACTTCAGTTTTTGACTTCAGTTTTTGACCCTGTTTTTTGACGACGGGGGGAAGGTTACTCAAATTCAGATTTCAGGTCGATTTCTGACTTCAGTTTTTGACCCCGATTTTTCACGACAGGGCCGGGGTGGTTCTCAAATACAGATTTCAGGCCGATTTTTGGTCGATTTCTGACTTCAGTTTTTGACCCTGTTTTTTGACGACGGGGGGGTGGTTACTCAAATTCAGATTTCAAGTCGATTTCTGACTTCAGTTTTTGACCCCGATCTTTCAGGACAGGGCCGGGGTGGTTCTCAAATACAGATTTCAGGTCGATTTTTGGTCGATTTCAGACTTCAGTTTTTGACCCCAGTTTTTGACCCCAATTTTTGACGACAGGGGGGGTGGTTACTCAAATTCAGATTTCAGGTCGATTTCTGACTTCAGTTTTTGACCCCGATCTTTCACGACAGGGCCAGGGTGGTTCTCAAATACAGATTTCAGGTCGATTTCAGACTTCAGTTTTTGACCCCGATCTTTCACGACAGGGCCGGGGTGGTTCTCAAATACAGATTTCAGGTTGATTTTTGGTCGATTTCAGACTTCAGTTTTTGACCGCAGTTCTTGACCCCAATTTTTGACGACAGGGGGGGTGGTTACTCAAATTCAGATTTCAGGTCGATTTCTGACTTCAGTTTTTGACCCCGATTTTTCACGACAGGGCCGGGGTGGTTCTCAAATACAGATTTCAGGTCGATTTTTGGTCGATTTCTGACTTCAGTTTTTGACCCTGTTTTTTGACGACAGGGGGGGTGGTTACTCAAATTCAGATTTCAGGTCGATTTCTGACTTTAGTTTTTGACCCCGATCTTTCACGACAGGGCCGGGGTGGTTCTCAAATACAGATTTCAGGTCGATTTTTGGTCGATTTCAGACTTCAGTTTTTGACCCCGATCTTTCACGACAGGGCCGGAGTGGTTCTCAAATACAGATTTCAGGTCGATTTTTGGTCGATTTCTGACTTCAGTTTTTGACCCTGTTTTTTGACGACAGGGGGGGTGGTTACTCAAATTCAGATTTCAGGTCGATTTCTGACTTTAGTTTTTGACCCCGATCTTTCACGACAGGGCCGGGGTGGTTCTCAAATACAGATTTCAGGTCGATTTTTGGTCGATTTCAGACTTCAGTTTTTGACCCCAGTTTTTGACCCCAGTTTTTGACCCCAATTTTTGACGACAGGGGGGGTGGTAACTCAAATTCAGATTTCAGGTCGATTTCTGACTTCAGTTTTTGACCCCGATCTTTCACGACAGGGCCAGGGTGGTTCTCAAATACAGATTTCAGGTCGATTTTTGGTCGATTTCATACTTCAGTTTTTGACCCCAGTTTTTGACCCCAATTTTTGACGACAGGGGGGGTGGTTACTCGAATTCAGATTTCAGGTAAATTTCTGACTTCAGTTTTTGACCACGATCTTTCACGACAGGGCCGGCGTGGTTCTCAAATACAGATTTCAGGTCGATTTTTGCTCGATTTCAGACTTTAGTTTTTGACCCCAGTTTTTGACCCCAGTTTTTGACGACAGGGGGGGTGGTTACTTAAATTCAGATTTCAGGTCGATTTTTGGTCGATTTCTGACTTCAGTTTTTGACCCTGTTTTTTGACGACAGGGGGTTGGTTACTCAAATTCAGATTTCAGGTCGATTTCTGACTTCAGTTTTTGACCCCGATCTTTCACGACAGGGCCGGGGTGGTTCTCAAATACAGATTTCAGGTCGATTTTTGGTCGATTTCAGACTTCAGTTTTTGACCGCAGTTCTTGACCCCAATTTTTGACGACAGGGGGGGGGGTTACTCAAATTCAGATTTCAGGTCGATTTCTGACTTCAGTTTTTGACCCCGATGTTTCACGACAGGGCCGGGGTGGTTCTCAAATACAGATTTCAGGTCGATTTTTGCTCGATTTCAGACTTCAGTTTTTGACCCCAATTTTTGACGACAGGGGGGTGGTTACTCAAATTCAGATTTCAGGTCGATTTCTGACTTCAGTTTTTGACCCCGATTTTTCACGACAGGGCCGGGGTGGTTCTCAAATACAGATTTCAGGTCGATTTTTGGTCGATTTCTGACTTCAGTTTTTGACCCTGTTTTTTGACGACAGGGGGGGTGGTTACTCAAATTCAGATTTCAGGTCGATTTCTGACTTTAGTTTTTGACCCCGATCTTTCACGACAGGGCCGGGGTGGTTCTCAAATACAGATTTCAGGTCGATTTTTGGTCGATTTCAGACTTCAGTTTTTGACCCCGATCTTTCACGACAGGGCCGGAGTGGTTCTCAAATACAGATTTCAGGTCGATTTTTGGTCGATTTCAGACTTCAGTTTTTCACCCCGATCTTTCACGACAGGGCCGGAGTGGTTCTCAAATACAGATTTCAGGTCGATTTTTGGTCGATTTCTGACTTCAGTTTTTGACCCTGTTTTTTGACGACAGGGGGGGTGGTTACTCAAATTCAGATTTCAGGTCGATTTCTGACTTTAGTTTTTGACCCCGATCTTTCACGACAGGGCCGGAGTGGTTCTCAAATACAGATTTCAGGTCGATTTTTGGTCGATTTCAGACTTCAGTTTTTGACCCCAGTTTTTGACCCCAGTTTTTGACCCCAATTTTTGACGACAGGGGGGGTGGTAACTCAAATTCAGATTTCCGGTCGATTTCTGACTTCAGTTTTTGACCCCGATCTTTCACGACAGGGCCAGGGTGGTTCTCAAATACAGATTTCAGGTCGATTTTTGGTCGATTTCATACTTCAGTTTTTGACCCCAGTTTTTGACCCCAATTTTTGACAACAGGGGGGGTGGTTACTCGAATTCAGATTTCAGGTAAATTTCTGACTTCAGTTTTTGACCACGATCTTTCACGACAGGGCCGGCGTGGTTCTCAAATACAGATTTCAGGTCGATTTTTGCTCGATTTCAGACTTTAGTTTTTGACCCCAGTTTTTGACCCCAGTTTTTGACGACAGTGGGGGTGGTTACTTAAATTCAGATTTCAAGTCGATTTTTGGTCGATTTCTGACTTCAGTTTTTGACCCTGTTTTTTGACGACAGGGGGTTGGTTACTCAAATTCAGATTTCAGGTCGATTTCTGACTTCAGTTTTTGACCCCAATTTTTGACGACAGGGGGGGTGGTTACTCAAATTCAGATTTCAGGTCGATTTCAGACTTCAGTTTTTGACCCCGATCTTTCACGACAGGGCCGGGGTGGTTCTCAAATACAGATTTCAGGTTGATTTTTGGTCGATTTCAGACTTCAGTTTTTGACCGCAGTTCTTGACCCCAATTTTTGACGACAGGGGGGGTGGTTACTCAAATTCAGATTTCAGGTCGATTTCTGACTTCAGTTTTTGACCCCGATTTTTCACGACAGGGCCGGGGTGGTTCTCAAATACAGATTTCAGGTCGATTTTTGGTCGATTTCTGACTTCAGTTTTTGACCCTGTTTTTTGACGACAGGGGGGGTGGTTACTCAAATTCAGATTTCAGGTCGATTTCTGACTTTAGTTTTTGACCCCGATCTTTCACGACAGGGCCGGGGTGGTTCTCAAATACAGATTTCAGGTCGATTTTTGGTCGATTTCAGACTTCAGTTTTTGACCCCGATCTTTCACGACAGGGCCGGAGTGGTTCTCAAATACAGATTTCAGGTCGATTTTTGGTCGATTTCTGACTTCAGTTTTTGACCCTGTTTTTTGACGACAGGGGGGGTGGTTACTCAAATTCAGATTTCAGGTCGATTTCTGACTTTAGTTTTTGACCCCGATCTTTCACGACAGGGCCGGGGTGGTTCTCAAATACAGATTTCAGGTCGATTTTTGGTCGATTTCAGACTTCAGTTTTTGACCCCAGTTTTTGACCCCAGTTTTTGACCCCAATTTTTGACGACAGGGGGGGTGGTAACTCAAATTCAGATTTCAGGTCGATTTCTGACTTCAGTTTTTGACCCCGATCTTTCACGACAGGGCCAGGGTGGTTCTCAAATACAGATTTCAGGTCGATTTTTGGTCGATTTCATACTTCAGTTTTTGACCCCAGTTTTTGACCCCAATTTTTGACGACAGGGGGGGTGGTTACTCGAATTCAGATTTCAGGTAAATTTCTGACTTCAGTTTTTGACCACGATCTTTCACGACAGGGCCGGCGTGGTTCTCAAATACAGATTTCAGGTCGATTTTTGCTCGATTTCAGACTTTAGTTTTTGACCCCAGTTTTTGACCCCAGTTTTTGACGACAGGGGGGGTGGTTACTTAAATTCAGATTTCAGGTCGATTTTTGGTCGATTTCTGACTTCAGTTTTTGACCCTGTTTTTTGACGACAGGGGGTTGGTTACTCAAATTCAGATTTCAGGTCGATTTCTGACTTCAGTTTTTGACCCCGATCTTTCACGACAGGGCCGGGGTGGTTCTCAAATACAGATTTCAGGTCGATTTTTGGTCGATTTCAGACTTCAGTTTTTGACCGCAGTTCTTGACCCCAATTTTTGACGACAGGGGGGGGGGTTACTCAAATTCAGATTTCAGGTCGATTTCTGACTTCAGTTTTTGACCCCGATGTTTCACGACAGGGCCGGGGTGGTTCTCAAATACAGATTTCAGGTCGATTTTTGCTCGATTTCAGACTTCAGTTTTTGACCCCAATTTTTGACGACAGGGGGGTGGTTACTCAAATTCAGATTTCAGGTCGATTTCTGACTTCAGTTTTTGACCCCGATTTTTCACGACAGGGCCGGGGTGGTTCTCAAATACAGATTTCAGGTCGATTTTTGGTCGATTTCTGACTTCAGTTTTTGACCCTGTTTTTTGACGACAGGGGGGGTGGTTACTCAAATTCAGATTTCAGGTCGATTTCTGACTTTAGTTTTTGACCCCGATCTTTCACGACAGGGCCGGGGTGGTTCTCAAATACAGATTTCAGGTCGATTTTTGGTCGATTTCAGACTTCAGTTTTTGACCCCGATCTTTCACGACAGGGCCGGAGTGGTTCTCAAATACAGATTTCAGGTCGATTTTTGGTCGATTTCAGACTTCAGTTTTTGACCCCGATCTTTCACGACAGGGCCGGAGTGGTTCTCAAATACAGATTTCAGGTCGATTTTTGGTCGATTTCTGACTTCAGTTTTTGACCCTGTTTTTTGACGACAGGGGGGGTGGTTACTCAAATTCAGATTTCAGGTCGATTTCTGACTTTAGTTTTTGACCCCGATCTTTCACGACAGGGCCGGAGTGGTTCTCAAATACAGATTTCAGGTCGATTTTTGGTCGATTTCAGACTTCAGTTTTTGACCCCAGTTTTTGACCCCAGTTTTTGACCCCAATTTTTGACGACAGGGGGGGTGGTAACTCAAATTCAGATTTCCGGTCGATTTCTGACTTCAGTTTTTGACCCCGATCTTTCACGACAGGGCCAGGGTGGTTCTCAAATACAGATTTCAGGTCGATTTTTGGTCGATTTCATACTTCAGTTTTTGACCCCAGTTTTTGACCCCAATTTTTGACAACAGGGGGGGTGGTTACTCGAATTCAGATTTCAGGTAAATTTCTGACTTCAGTTTTTGACCACGATCTTTCACGACAGGGCCGGCGTGGTTCTCAAATACAGATTTTAGGTCGATTTTTGCTCGATTTCAGACTTTAGTTTTTGACCCCAGTTTTTGACCCCAGTTTTTGACGACAGTGGGGGTGGTTACTTAAATTCAGATTTCAGGTCGATTTTTGGTCGATTTCTGACTTCAGTTTTTGACCCTGTTTTTTGACGACAGGGGGTTGGTTACTCAAATTCAGATTTCAGGTCGATTTCTGACTTCAGTTTTTGACCCCGATCTTTCACGACAGGGCCGGGGTGGTTCTCAAATACAGATTTCAGGTCGATTTTTGGTCGATTTCAGACTTCAGTTTTTGACCCCAGTTTTTGACCCCAATTTTTGACGACAGGGGGGGTGGTTACTCAAATTCAGATTTCAGGTCGATTTCTGACTTCAGTTTTTGACCCCGATCTTTCACGACAGGGCCAGGGTGGTTCTCAAATACAGATTTCAGGTCTATTTTTGGTCGATTTCAGACTTCAGTTTTTGACCCCAGTTTTTGACCCCAGTTTTTGACGACAGGGGGGGTGGTTACTTAAATTCAGATTTCAGGTCGATTTTTGGTCGATTTCATACTTCAGTTTTTGACCCCAGTTTTTGACCCCAATTTTTGACGACAGGGGGGGTGGTTACTCGAATTCAGATTTCAGGTAAATTTCTGACTTCAGTTTTTGACCACGATCTTTCACGACAGGGCCGGGGTGGTTCTCAAATACAGATTTTAGATCGATTTTTGGTCGATTTCAGACTTCAGTTTTTGACCCCAGTTTTTGACCCCAGTTTTTGACCCCAATTTTTGACGACAGGGGGATGGTTACTTAAATTCAGATTTCAGGTCGATTTTTGGTCGATTTCTGACTTCAGTTTTTGACCCCAGTTTTTGACCCCAGTTTTTGACCCCAATTTTTGACGACAGGGGGGGTGGTTACTAAAAATTCAGATTTCAGGTCGATTTCTGACTTCAGTTTTTGACCCCGATCTTTCACGACAGGGCCGGGGTGGTTCTCAAATACAGATTTCAGGTTGATTTTTGGTCGATTTCAGACTTCAGTTTTTGACCGCAGTTCTTGACCCCAATTTTTGACGACAGGGGGGGTGGTTACTCAAATTCAGATTTCAGGTCGATTTCTGACTTCAGTTTTTGACCCCGATTTTTCACGACAGGGCCGGGGTGGTTCTCAAATACAGATTTCAGGTCGATTTTTGGTCGATTTCTGACTTCAGTTTTTGACCCTGTTTTTTGACGACAGGGGGGGTGGTTACTCAAATTCAGATTTCAGGTCGATTTCTGACTTTAGTTTTTGACCCCGATCTTTCACGACAGGGCCGGGGTGGTTCTCAAATACAGATTTCAGGTCGATTTTTGTTCGATTTCAGACTTCAGTTTTTGACCCCCGTTTTTGACCCCAATTTTTGACGACAGGGGGGGTGGTTACTTAAATTCAGATTTCAGGTCGATTTTTGGTCGATTTCAGACTTCAGTTTTTGAACCCAGTTTTTGACCCCAATTTTTGACGACAGGGGGGGTGGTTACTCAAATTCAGATTTCAGGTCGATTTCTGACTTCAGTTTTTGACCCCGATCTTTCACGACAGGGCCGGGGTGGTTCTCAAATACAGATTTCAGGTTGATTTTTGGTCGATTTCAGACTTCAGTTTTTGACCCCGATCTTTCACGACAGGGCCGGGGTGGTTCTCAAATACAGATTTCAGGTCGATTTTTGGTCGATTTCAGACTTCAGTTTTTGACCCCAGTTTTTGACCCCAATTTTTGACGACAGGGGGGGTGGTTACTTAAATTCAGATTTCAGGTCGATTTTTGGTCGATTTCAGACTTCAGTTTTTGAACCCAGTTTTTGACCCCAATTTTTGACGACAGGGGGGGTGGTTACTCAAATTCAGATTTCAGGTCGATTTCTGACTTCAGTTTTTGACCCCGATCTTTCACGACAGGGCCAGGGTGGTTCTCAAATACAGATTTCAGGTCGATTTTTGGTCGATTTCATACTTCAGTTTTTGACCCCAGTTTTTGACCCCAATTTTTGACGACAGGGGGGGTGGTTACTCGAATTCAGATTTCAGGTAAATTTCTGACTTCAGTTTTTGACCACGATCTTTCACGACAGGGCCGGGGTGGTTCTCAAATACAGATTTTAGATCGATTTTTGGTCGATTTCAGACTTCAGTTTTTGACCCCAGTTTTTGACCCCAGTTTTTGACGACAGGGGGGGTGGTTACTTAAATTCAGATTTCAGGTCGATTTTTGGTCGATTTCATACTTCAGTTTTTGACCCCAGTTTTTGACCCCAATTTTTGACGACAGGGGGGGTGGTTACTCGAATTCAGATTTCAGGTAAATTTCTGACTTCAGTTTTTGACCACGATCTTTCACGACAGGGCCGGGGTGGTTCTCAAATACAGATTTTAGATCGATTTTTGGTCGATTTCAGACTTCAGTTTTTGACCCCAGTTTTTGACCCCAGTTTTTGACCCCAATTTTTGACGACAGGGGGATGGTTACTTAAATTCAGATTTCAGGTCGATTTTTGGTCGATTTCTGACTTCAGTTTTTGACCCCAGTTTTTGACCCCAGTTTTTGACCCCAATTTTTGACGACAGGGGGGGTGGTTACTAAAAATTCAGATTTCAGGTCGATTTCTGACTTCAGTTTTTGACCCCGATCTTTCACGACAGGGCCGGGGTGGTTCTCAAATACAGATTTCAGGTCGATTTTTGGTCGATTTCAGACTTCAGTTTTTGACCGCAGTTCTTGACCCCAATTTTTGACGACAGGGGGGGTGGTTACTCAAATTCAGATTTCAGGTCGATTTCTGACTTCAGTTTTTGACCCCGATTTTTCACGACAGGGCCGGGGTGGTTCTCAAATACAGATTTCAGGTCGATTTTTGGTCGATTTCTGACTTCAGTTTTTGACCCCAGTTTTTGACCCCAGTTTTTGACGACAGGGGGGGTGGTTACTTAAATTCAGATTTCAGGTCGATTTTTGGTCGATTTCATACTTCAGTTTTTGACCCCAGTTTTTGACCCCAATTTTTGACGACAGGGGGGGTGGTTACTCGAATTCAGATTTCAGGTAAATTTCTGACTTCAGTTTTTGACCACGATCTTTCACGACAGGGCCGGGGTGGTTCTCAAATACAGATTTTAGATCGATTTTTGGTCGATTTCAGACTTCAGTTTTTGACCCCAGTTTTTGACCCCAGTTTTTGACCCCAATTTTTGACGACAGGGGGATGGTTACTTAAATTCAGATTTCAGGTCGATTTTTGGTCGATTTCTGACTTCAGTTTTTGACCCCAGTTTTTGACCCCAGTTTTTGACCCCAATTTTTGACGACAGGGGGGGTGGTTACTAAAAATTCAGATTTCAGGTCGATTTCTGACTTCAGTTTTTGACCCCGATCTTTCACGACAGGGCCGGGGTGGTTCTCAAATACAGATTTCAGGTTGATTTTTGGTCGATTTCAGACTTCAGTTTTTGACCGCAGTTCTTGACCCCAATTTTTGACGACAGGGGGGGTGGTTACTCAAATTCAGATTTCAGGTCGATTTCTGACTTCAGTTTTTGACCCCGATTTTTCACGACAGGGCCGGGGTGGTTCTCAAATACAGATTTCAGGTCGATTTTTGGTCGATTTCTGACTTCAGTTTTTGACCCTGTTTTTTGACGACAGGGGGGGTGGTTACTCAAATTCAGATTTCAGGTCGATTTCTGACTTTAGTTTTTGACCCCGATCTTTCACGACAGGGCCGGGGTGGTTCTCAAATACAGATTTCAGGTCGATTTTTGTTCGATTTCAGACTTCAGTTTTTGACCCCCGTTTTTGACCCCAATTTTTGACGACAGGGGGGGTGGTTACTTAAATTCAGATTTCAGGTCGATTTTTGGTCGATTTCAGACTTCAGTTTTTGAACCCAGTTTTTGACCCCAATTTTTGACGACAGGGGGGGTGGTTACTCAAATTCAGATTTCAGGTCGATTTCAGACTTCAGTTTTTGACCCCGATCTTTCACGACAGGGCCGGGGTGGTTCTCAAATACAGATTTCAGGTCGATTTTTGGTCGATTTCAGACTTCAGTTTTTGACCCCAGTTTTTGACCCCAATTTTTGACGACAGGGGGGGTGGTTACTTAAATTCAGATTTCAGGTCGATTTTTGGTCGATTTCAGACTTCAGTTTTTGAACCCAGTTTTTGACCCCAATTTTTGACGACAGGGGGGGTGGTTACTCAAATTCAGATTTCAGGTCGATTTCTGACTTCAGTTTTTGACCCCGATCTTTCACGACAGGGCCAGGGTGGTTCTCAAATACAGATTTCAGGTCGATTTTTGGTCGATTTCATACTTCAGTTTTTGACCCCAGTTTTTGACCCCAATTTTTGACGACAGGGGGGGTGGTTACTCGAATTCAGATTTCAGGTAAATTTCTGACTTCAGTTTTTGACCACGATCTTTCACGACAGGGCCGGGGTGGTTCTCAAATACAGATTTTAGATCGATTTTTGGTCGATTTCAGACTTCAGTTTTTGACCCCAGTTTTTGACCCCAGTTTTTGACGACAGGGGGGGTGGTTACTTAAATTCAGATTTCAGGTCGATTTTTGGTCGATTTCATACTTCAGTTTTTGACCCCAGTTTTTGACCCCAATTTTTGACGACAGGGGGGGTGGTTACTCGAATTCAGATTTCAGGTAAATTTCTGACTTCAGTTTTTGACCACGATCTTTCACGACAGGGCCGGGGTGGTTCTCAAATACAGATTTTAGATCGATTTTTGGTCGATTTCAGACTTCAGTTTTTGACCCCAGTTTTTGACCCCAGTTTTTGACCCCAATTTTTGACGACAGGGGGATGGTTACTTAAATTCAGATTTCAGGTCGATTTTTGGTCGATTTCTGACTTCAGTTTTTGACCCCAGTTTTTGACCCCAGTTTTTGACCCCAATTTTTGACGACAGGGGGGGTGGTTACTAAAAATTCAGATTTCAGGTCGATTTCTGACTTCAGTTTTTGACCCCGATCTTTCACGACAGGGCCGGGGTGGTTCTCAAATACAGATTTCAGGTTGATTTTTGGTCGATTTCAGACTTCAGTTTTTGACCGCAGTTCTTGACCCCAATTTTTGACGACAGGGGGGGTGGTTACTCAAATTCAGATTTCAGGTCGATTTCTGACTTCAGTTTTTGACCCCGATTTTTCACGACAGGGCCGGGGTGGTTCTCAAATACAGATTTCAGGTCGATTTTTGGTCGATTTCTGACTTCAGTTTTTGACCCTGTTTTTTGACGACAGGGGGGGTGGTTACTCAAATTCAGATTTCAGGTCGATTTCTGACTTTAGTTTTTGACCCCGATCTTTCACGACAGGGCCGGGGTGGTTCTCAAATACAGATTTCAGGTCGATTTTTGGTCGATTTCAGACTTCAGTTTTTGACCCCGATCTTTCACGACAGGGCCGGAGTGGTTCTCAAATACAGATTTCAGGTCGATTTTTGGTCGATTTCTGACTTCAGTTTTTGACCCTGTTTTTTGACGACAGGGGGGGTGGTTACTCAAATTCAGATTTCAGGTCGATTTCTGACTTTAGTTTTTGACCCCGATCTTTCACGACAGGGCCGGGGTGGTTCTCAAATACAGATTTCAGGTCGATTTTTGGTCGATTTCAGACTTCAGTTTTTGACCCCAGTTTTTGACCCCAGTTTTTGACCCCAATTTTTGACGACAGGGGGGGTGGTAACTCAAATTCAGATTTCAGGTCGATTTCTGACTTCAGTTTTTGACCCCGATCTTTCACGACAGGGCCAGGGTGGTTCTCAAATACAGATTTCAGGTCGATTTTTGGTCGATTTCATACTTCAGTTTTTGACCCCAGTTTTTGACCCCAATTTTTGACGACAGGGGGGGTGGTTACTTAAATTCAGATTTCAGGTCGATTTTTGGTCGATTTCAGACTTCAGTTTTTGATCCCAGTTTTTGACCCCAATTTTTGACGACAGGGGGGGTGGTTACTCAAATTCAGATTTCAGGTCGATTTCTGACTTCAGTTTTTGACCCCGATCTTTCACGACAGGGCCAGGGTGGTTCTCAAATACAGATTTCAGGTCGATTTTTGGTCGATTTCATACTTCAGTTTTTGACCCCAGTTTTTGACCCCAATTTTTGACGACAGGGGGGGTGGTTACTCGAATTCAGATTTCAGGTAAATTTCTGACTTCAGTTTTTGACCACGATCTTTCACGACAGGGCCGGCGTGGTTCTCAAATACAGATTTCAGGTCGATTTTTGGTCGATTTCTGACTTCGGTTTTTGAACCCAATTTTTGACGACAGGGGGGGTGGTTACTCAAATTCAGATTTCAGGTCGATTTTTGGTCGATTTCAGACTTCAGTTTTTGACCCCAATTTTTGACGACAGGGGGGGTGGTTACTCAAATTCAGATTTCAGGTCGATTTCTGACTTCAGTTTTTGACCCCGATTTTTCACGACAGGGCCGTGGTGGTTCTCAAATACAGATTTCAGGCCGATTTTTGGTCGATTTCTGACTTCAGTTTTTGACCCTGTTTTTTGACGACGGGGGGGTGGTTACTCAAATTCAGATTTCAAGTCGATTTCTGACTTCAGTTTTTGACCCCGATCTTTCAGGACAGGGCCGGGGTGGTTCTCAAATACAGATTTCAGGTCGATTTTTGGTCGATTTCAGACTTTAGTTTTTGACCCCAGTTTTTGACCCCAGTTTTTGACGACAGGGGGGGTGGTTACTTAAATTCAGATTTCAGGTCGATTTTTGGTCGATTTCTGACTTCAGTTTTTGACCCTGTTTTTTGACGACAGGGGGTTGGTTACTCAAATTCAGATTTCAGGTCGATTTCTGACCCCAGTTTTTGACCCCAGTTTTTGAACCCAATTTTTGACGACAGGGGGGGTGGTTACTCAAATTCAGATTTCAGGTCGATTTATGGTCGATTTCTGACTTCAGTTTTTGACCCTGTTTTTTGACGACAGGGGGGGTGGTTACTCAAATTCAGATTTCAGGTCGATTTTTGGTCGATTTCAGACTTCAGTTTTTGACTTCAGTTTTTGACCCTGTTTTTTGACGACAGGGGGGATGGTTACTCAAATTCAGATTTCAGGTCGATTTCAGACTTCAGTTTTTGACCCCGATCTTTCACGACAGGGCCGGGGTGGTTCTCAAATACAGATTTCAGGTCGATTTTTGGTCGATTTCAGACTTCAGTTTTTGACCGCAGTTCTTGACCCCAATTTTTGACGACAGGGGGGGGGGGTTACTCAAATTCAGATTTCAGGTCGATTTCTGACTTCAGTTTTTGACCCCGATGTTTCACGACAGGGCCGGGGTGGTTCTCAAATACAGATTTCAGATCGATTTTTGCTCGATTTCAGACTTCAGTTTTTGACCCCAATTTTTGACGACAGGGGGGGTGGTTACTCAAATTCAGATTTCAGGTCGATTTCTGACTTCAGTTTTTGACCCCGATTTTTCACGACAGGGCCGGGGTGGTTCTCAAATACAGATTTCAGGTCGATTTCAGGTCGATTTCTGACTTCAGTTTTTGACCCCGATCTTTCACGACAGGGCCGGGGTGGTTCTCAAATACAGATTTCAGGTCGATTTTTGGTCGATTTCAGACTTCAGTTTTTGACCCCAGTTTTTGACCCCAATTTTTGACGACAGGGGGGGTGGTTACTTAAATTCAGATTTCAGGTCGATTTTTGGTCGATTTCAGACTTCAGTTTTTGAACCCAGTTTTTGACCCCAATTTTTGACGACAGGGGGGGTGGTTACTCAAATTCAGATTTCAGGTCGATTTCTGACTTCAGTTTTTGACCCCGATCTTTCACGACAGGGCCAGGGTGGTTCTCAAATACAGATTTCAGGTCGATTTTTGGTCGATTTCATACTTCAGTTTTTGACCCCAGTTTTTGACCCCAGTTTTTGACCCCAATTTTTGACGACAGGGGGGGTGGTTACTCGAATTCAGATTTCAGGTAAATTTCTGACTTCAGTTTTTGACCACGATCTTTCACGACAGGGCCGGCGTGGTTCTCAAATACAGATTTCAGGTCGATTTTTGGTCGATTTCTGACTTCGGTTTTTGAACCCAATTTTTGACGACAGGGGGGGTGGTTACTCAAATTCAGATTTCAGGTCGATTTTTGGTCGATTTCAGACTTCAGTTTTTGACCCCAATTTTTGACGACAGGGGGGGTGGTTACTCAAATTCAGATTTCAGGTCGATTTATGGTCGATTTCTGACTTCAGTTTTTGACCCTGTTTTTTGACGACAGGGGGGGTGGTTACTCAAATTCAGATTTCAGGTCGATTTTTGGTCGATTTCAGACTTCAGTTTTTGACTTCAGTTTTTGACCCTGTTTTTTGACGACGGGGGGATGGTTACTCAAATTCAGATTTCAGGTCGATTTCTGACTTCAGTTTTTGACCCCGATTTTTCACGACAGGGCCGGGGTGGTTCTCAAATACAGATTTCAGGCCGATTTTTGGTCGATTTCTGACTTCAGTTTTTGACCCTGTTTTTTGACGACGGGGGGGTGGTTACTCAAATTCAGATTTCAAGTCGATTTCTGACTTCAGTTTTTGACCCCGATCTTTCACGACAGGGCCGGGGTGGTTCTCAAATACAGATTTCAGGTTGATTTTTGGTCGATTTCAGACTTCAGTTTTTGACCGCAGTTCTTGACCCCAATTTTTGACGACAGGGGGGGTGGTTACTCAAATTCAGATTTCAGGTCGATTTCTGACTTCAGTTTTTGACCCCGATTTTTCACGACAGGGCCGGGGTGGTTCTCAAATACAGATTTCAGGTCGATTTTTGGTCGATTTCTGACTTCAGTTTTTGACCCTGTTTTTTGACGACAGGGGGGGTGGTTACTCAAATTCAGATTTCAGGTCGATTTCTGACTTTAGTTTTTGACCCCGATCTTTCACGACAGGGCCGGGGTGGTTCTCAAATACAGATTTCAGGTCGATTTTTGGTCGATTTCAGACTTCAGTTTTTGACCCCGATCTTTCACGACAGGGCCGGAGTGGTTCTCAAATACAGATTTCAGGTCGATTTTTGGTCGATTTCTGACTTCAGTTTTTGACCCTGTTTTTTGACGACAGGGGGGGTGGTTACTCAAATTCAGATTTCAGGTCGATTTCTGACTTTAGTTTTTGACCCCGATCTTTCACGACAGGGCCGGGGTGGTTCTCAAATACAGATTTCAGGTCGATTTTTGGTCGATTTCAGACTTCAGTTTTTGACCCCAGTTTTTGACCCCAGTTTTTGACCCCAATTTTTGACGACAGGGGGGGTGGTAACTCAAATTCAGATTTCAGGTCGATTTCTGACTTCAGTTTTTGACCCCGATCTTTCACGACAGGGCCAGGGTGGATCTCAAATACAGATTTCAGGTCGATTTTTGGTCGATTTCATACTTCAGTTTTTGACCCCAGTTTTTGACCCCAATTTTTGACGACAGGGGGGGTGGTTACTCGAATTCAGATTTCAGGTAAATTTCTGACTTCAGTTTTTGACCACGATCTTTCACGACAGGGCCGGCGTGGTTCTCAAATACAGATTTCAGGTCGATTTTTGCTCGATTTCAGACTTTAGTTTTTGACCCCAGTTTTTGACCCCAGTTTTTGACGACAGGGGGGGTGGTTACTTAAATTCAGATTTCAGGTCGATTTTTGGTCGATTTCTGACTTCAGTTTTTGACCCTGTTTTTTGACGACAGGGGGTTGGTTACTCAAATTCAGATTTCAGGTCGATTTCTGACTTCAGTTTTTGACCCCGATCTTTCACGACAGGGCCGGGGTGGTTCTCAAATACAGATTTCAGGTCGATTTTTGGTCGATTTCAGACTTCAGTTTTTGACCCCGATCTTTCACGACAGGGCCGGAGTGGTTCTCAAATACAGATTTCAGGTCGATTTTTGGTCGATTTCAGACTTCAGTTTTTGACCCCGATCTTTCACGACAGGGCCAGGGTGGTTCTCAAATACAGATTTCAGGTCGATTTTTGGTCGATTTCATACTTCAGTTTTTGACCCCAGTTTTTGACCCCAATTTTTGACGACAGGGGGGGTGGTTACTCGAATTCAGATTTCAGGTAAATTTCTGACTTCAGTTTTTGACCACGATCTTTCACGACAGGGCCGGCGTGGTTCTCAAATACAGATTTCAGGTCGATTTTTGCTCGATTTCAGACTTTAGTTTTTGACCCCAGTTTTTGACCCCAGTTTTTGACGACAGGGGGGGTGGTTACTTAAATTCAGATTTCAGGTCGATTTTTGGTCGATTTCTGACTTCAGTTTTTGACCCTGTTTTTTGACGACAGGGGGTTGGTTACTCAAATTCAGATTTCAGGTCGATTTCTGACTTCAGTTTTTGACCCCGATCTTTCACGACAGGGCCGGGGTGGTTCTCAAATACAGATTTCAGGTCGATTTTTGGTCGATTTCAGACTTCAGTTTTTGACCCCAGTTTTTGACCCCAATTTTTGACGACAGGGGGGGTGGTTACTCAAATTCAGATTTCAGGTCGATTTCTGACTTCAGTTTTTGACCCCGATCTTTCACGACAGGGCCAGGGTGGTTCTCAAATACAGATTTCAGGTCTATTTTTGGTCGATTTCAGAATTCAGTTTTTGACCCCAGTTTTTGAACCCAATTTTTGACGACAGGGGGGGTGGTTACTCAAATTCAGATTTCAGGTCAATTTATGGTCGATTTCTGACTTCAGTTTTTGACCCTGTTTTTTGACGACAGGGGGGGTGGTTACTCAAATTCAGATTTCAGGTCGATTTCTGACTTTAGTTTTTGACCCCGATCTTTCACGACAGGGCCGGGGTGGTTCTCAAATACAGATTTCAGGTCGATTTTTGGTCGATTTCAGACTTCAGTTTTTGACCCCGATCTTTCACGACAGGGCCGGAGTGGTTCTCAATTACAGATTTCAGGTCGATTTTTGGTCGATTTCTGACTTCAGTTTTTGACCCTGTTTTTTGACGACAGGGGGGGTGGTTACTCAAATTCAGATTTCAGGTCGATTTCTGACTTTAGTTTTTGACCCCGATCTTTCACGACAGGGCCGGGGTGGTTCTCAAATACAGATTTCAGGTCGATTTTTGGTCGATTTCAGACTTCAGTTTTTGACCCCAGTTTTTGACCCCAATTTTTGACGACAGGGGGGGTGGTAACTCAAATTCAGATTTCAGGTCGATTTCTGACTTCAGTTTTTGACCCCGATCTTTCACGACAGGGCCAGGGTGGTTCTCAAATACAGATTTCAGGTCGATTTTTGGTCGATTTCATACTTCAGTTTTTGACCCCAGTTTTTGACCCCAATTTTTGACGACAGGGGGGGTGGTTACTCGAATTCAGATTTCAGGTAAATTTCTGACTTCAGTTTTTGACCACGATCTTTCACGACACGGCCGGCGTGGTTCTCAAATACAGATTTCAGGTCGATTTTTGGTCGATTTCAGACTTTAGTTTTTGACCCCAGTTTTTGACCCCAGTTTTTGACGACAGGGGGGGTGGTTACTTAAATTCAGATTTCAGGTCGATTTTTGGTCGATTTCTGACTTCAGTTTTTGACCCTGTTTTTTGACGACAGGGGGTTGGTTACTCAAATTCAGATTTCAGGTCGATTTCTGACTTCAGTTTTTGACCCCGATCTTTCACGACAGGGCCGGGGTGGTTCCCAAATACAGATTTCAGGTCGATTTTTGGTCGATTTCAGACTTCAGTTTTTGACCCCAGTTTTTGACCCCAATTTTTGACGACAGGGGGGGTGGTTACTCAAATTCAGATTTCAGGTCGATTTCTGACTTCAGTTTTTGACCCCGATCTTTCACGACAGGGCCAGGGTGGTTCTCAAATACAGATTTCAGGTCTATTTTTGGTCGATTTCAGACTTCAGTTTTTGACCCCAGTTTTTGAACCCAATTTTTGACGACAGGGGGGGTGGTTACTCAAATTCAGATTTCAGGTCGATTTATGGTCGATTTCTGACTTCAGTTTTTGACCCTGTTTTTTGACGACAGGGGGGGTGGTTACTCAAATTCAGATTTCAGGTCGATTTCAGACTTCAGTTTTTGACCCCGATCTTTCACGACAGGGCCGGGGTGGTTCTCAAATACAGATTTTAGATCGATTTTTGGTCGATTTCAGACTTCAGTTTTTGACCCCAGTTTTTGACCCCAGTTTTTGACCCCAATTTTTGACGACAGGGGGATGGTTACTTAAATTCAGATTTCAGGTCGATTTTTGGTCGATTTCTGACTTCAGTTTTTGACCCCAATTTTTGACGACAGGGGGGGTGGTTACTAAAAATTCAGATTTCAGGTCGATTTCTGACTTCAGTTTTTGACCCCGATCTTTCACGACAGGGCCGGGGTGGTTCTCAAATACAGATTTCAGGTTGATTTTTGGTCGATTTCTGACTTCAGTTTTTGACCGCAGTTCTTGACCCCAATTTTTGACGACAGGGGGGGTGGTTACTCAAATTCAGATTTCAGGTCGATTTCTGACTTCAGTTTTTGACCCCGATTTTTCACGACAGGGCCGGGGTGGTTCTCAAATACAGATTTCAGGTCGATTTTTGGTCGATTTCTGACTTCAGTTTTTGACCCTGTTTTTTGACGACAGGGGGGGTGGTTACTCAAATTCAGATTTCAGGTCGATTTCTGACTTTAGTTTTTGACCCCGATCTTTCACGACAGGGCCGGGGTGGTTCTCAAATACAGATTTCAGGTCGATTTTTGGTCGATTTCAGACTTCAGTTTTTGACCCCGATCTTTCACGACAGGGCCGGAGTGGTTCTCAAATACAGATTTCAGGTCGATTTTTGGTCGATTTCTGACTTCAGTTTTTGACCCTGTTTTTTGACGACAGGGGGGGTGGTTACTCAAATTCAGATTTCAGGTCGATTTCTGACTTTAGTTTTTGACCCCGATCTTTCACGACAGGGCCGGGGTGGTTCTCAAATACAGATTTCAGGTCGATTTTTGGTCGATTTCAGACTTCAGTTTTTGACCCCAGTTTTTGACCCCAGTTTTTGACCCCAATTTTTGACGACAGGGGGGGTGGTAACTCAAATTCAGATTTCAGGTCGATTTCTGACTTCAGTTTTTGACCCCGATCTTTCACGACAGGGCTGGTGTGGTTCTCAAATACAGATTTCAGGTCGATTTTTGGTCGATTTCTGACTTCAGTTTTTGACCCTGTTTTTTGACGACAGGGGGGGTGGTTACTCAAATTCAGATTTCAGGTCGATTTCTGACTTCAGTTTTTGACCCCGATCTTTCACGACAGGGCCGGGGTGGTTCTCAAATACAGATTTCAGGTCGATTTTTGGTCGATTTCAGACTTCAGTTTTTGACCCCAGTTTTTGACCCCAATTTTTGACGACAGGGGGGGTGGTTACTTAAATTCAGATTTCAGGTCGATTTTTGGTCGATTTCAGACTTCAGTTTTTGAACCCAGTTTTTGACCCCAATTTTTGACGACAGGGGGGGTGGTTACTCAAATTCAGATTTCAGGTCGATTTCTGACTTCAGTTTTTGACCCTGATCTTTCACGACAGGGCCGGGGTGGTTCTCAAATACTGATTTCAGGTTGATTTTTGGTCGATTTCAGACTTCAGTTTTTGACCGCAGTTCTTGACCCCAATTTTTGACGACAGGGGGGGTGGTTACTCAAATTCAGATTTCAGGTCGATTTCTGACTTCAGTTTTTGACCCCGATCTTTCACGACAGGGCCGGGGTGGTTCTCAAATACAGATTTCAGGTCGATTTTTTGGTCGATTTCTGACTTCAGTTTTTGACCCCAGTTTTTGACGACAGGGGGGGTGGTTACTCAAATTCAGATTTCAGGTAGATTTCTGACTTTAGTTTTTGACCCCGATCTTTCACGACAGGGCCGGGGTGGTTCTCAAATACAGATTTCAGGTCGATTTTTGGTCGATTTCAGACTTCAGTTTTTGACCCCATTTTTTGACCCAAGTTTTTTACCCCAATTTTTGACGACAGGGGGGGTGGTTACTCAAATTCAGATTTCAGGTCGATTTCTGACTTCAGTTTTTGACCCTGATCTTTCACGACAGGGCCGGGGTGGTTCTCAAATACAGATTTCAGGTTCATTTTTGGTCGATTTCAGACTTCAGTTTTTGACCGCAGTTCTTGACCCCAATTTTTGACGACAGGGGGGGTGGTTACTCAAATTCAGATTTCAGGTCGATTTCTGACTTCAGTTTTTGACCCCGATGTTTCATGACAGGGCCGGGGTGGTTCTCAAATACAGATTTCAGGTCGATTTTTGCTCGATTTCAGACTTCAGTTTTTGACCCCAATTTTTGACGACAGGGGGGGTGGTTACTCAAATTCAGATTTCAGGTCGATTTCTGACTTCAGTTTTTGACCCCGATTTTTCACGACAGGGCCGGGGTGGTTCTCAAATACAGATTTCAGGTCGATTTCAGGTCGATTTCAGGTCGATTTCTGACTTCAGTTTTTGACCCCGATCTTTCACGACAGGGCCGGGGTGGTTCTCAAATACAGATTTCAGGTCGATTTTTGGTCGATTTCAGACTTCAGTTTTTGACCCCGATCTTTCACGACAGGGCCGGAGTGGTTCTCAAATACAGATTTCAGGTCGATTTTTGGTCGATTTCAGACTTCAGCTTTTGACCCCAGTTTTTGACCCCAATTTTTGACGACAGGGGGGGTGGTTACTCAAATTCAGATTTCAGGTCGATTTCTGACTTCAGTTTTTGACCCCGATCTTTCACGACAGGGCCGGGGTGGTTCTCAAATACAGATTTCAGGTCGATTTTTGGTCGATTTCAGACTTCAGTTTTTGACCCAAGTTTTTGACCCCAATTTTTGACGACAGGGGGGGTGGTTACTCAAATTCAGATTTCAGGTCGATTTCTGACTTCAGTTTTTGACCCCGATCTTTCACGACAGGGCCGGGGTGGTTCTCAATTACAGATTTCAGGTCGATTTTTGGTCGATTTCTGACTTCAGTTTTTGACCCTGTTTTTTGACGACGGGGGGGTGGTTACTCAAATTCAGATTTCAGGTCGATTTCTGACTTCAGTTTTTGACCCCGATCTTTCACGACAGGGCCGGGGTGGTTCTCAATTATAGATTTCAGGTCGATTTTTGGTCGATTTCAGACTTCAGTTTTTGACCCTGTTTTTTGACGACGGGGGGGTGGTTACTCAAATTCAGATTTCAGGTCGATTTCTGACTTCAGTTTTTGACCCCGATCTTTCACGACAGGGCCGGGGTGGTTCTCAAATACAGATTTCAGGTCGATTTTTGGTCGATTTCAGACTTCAGTTTTTGACCCCAATTTTTCACGACAGGGCCGGGGTGTTTCTCAAATACAGATTTCAGGTCGATTTTTGGTAATTTTCTGACTTCAGTTTTTCACTCTGTTTTTTGATGACAGGGGGGGTGGTTCTCACATTCAGATTTCAGGTCAATTTTTGGTAATTTTCTTACTTCAGTTTTTGACCTTGTTTTTCAACCACGGGGGGGTGGTTACTCAAATTCAGATTTCAGGTCGATTTCTGACTTCAGTTTTTGACCCCGATTTTTGACGACAGGGCCGGGGTGGTTCTCAAATACAGATTTCAGGTCGATTTTTGGTTGATTTCAGACTTCAGTTTTTGACCCTGTTTTTTGACGACAGGGGGGGTGGTTACTCACATTCAGATTTCAGGTCGATTTCTGACTTCAGTTTTTGACCCCGATTTTTCACGACAGGGCCGGGGTGGTTCTCAAATACAGATTTCAGGTAGATTTTTGGTCGATTTGTGTCGTCAGTCTTTGACCACGACCGGTATAATGATGCAGTAGGATGACACATCAGGACATCAGCTATAAGGACACAGTAGGATGACAAAACAGGACAAAAGGTATAATGACCGTTAAGATGACAAATCAGGACAACAGGTATCATGACAAAGTGAGATGACACATCTGTACAACAGGTATAATGACACAGTAGAATGACACATCAGGACAACAGGTATAATGACCCAGTAAGACGACACATCAGGACAACAGGTATAATGACGCAGCAGGATGACACATCAGGATGACCGGTATAATAATGCAGTAAGACAACACATCAGGACAACAGGTATAATGATGCAGTAGGATGACACATCAGGAAATCAGGTATAAGGACACAGTAGGATGACACATCAGGATGACCAGTATAATGACGCAGTAAGACAACACATCAGGACAACAGGTGTAATGACACAGTAGGACAACACATCAGGACAACAGATATAATGACACAGTAGAATGACACATCAGGACAACAGGTATAATGACACAGTAGAATGACACATCAGGTCAACAGGTATAATGACGCAGTAAGACAACACAGCAGCACAACAACACAGCAGCACAACAGGTATAATAACACAGTAGGACGACAAATCAGGATGACCGGTATAATGACGCAGTAAGACAACACATCAGGATGACCGGTGTAATGACACAGTAAGACAACACATCAGGACAACAGGTATAATGACACAGTAGGATGACACATCAGGATGACCGGTATAATGACGCAGTAAGACAACACATCAGAACAACAGGTATAATAATACAGTAGGATGACACATCAGGACAACAGGTATAATGACACAGTAGGATTACACATCAGGATGACAGGTATAATGCCGAGTAAGACAACACTTCAGGACAACAGGTATAATGACACAATGAGATGTCAAATCAGGACAACAGGTAAAATGACGCAGTAGGATGACACATCAGGACAACAGGTATAATGACGCAGTAGGATGACAAATCAGGACAACAGGTATAATGACACAGTAGGATGACACATCAGGACAACAGGTATAATGACACAGTAGGATGACAC
This sequence comes from Semicossyphus pulcher, assembly GCF_022749685.1. Classification (NCBI taxonomy): domain Eukaryota; kingdom Metazoa; phylum Chordata; class Actinopteri; order Labriformes; family Labridae; genus Semicossyphus; species Semicossyphus pulcher. Next base: position 20,009,163 of record NW_027211637.1, read on the forward strand.
ATCAGGATGACCGGCATAATGACGCAGTAAGACAACACATCAGAACAACAGGTATAATGACACAGTAGAATGACACATCTGGACGACAGGTATAATGCAGAGTAAGACAACACATCAGGACAACAGGTATAATGACACAATGAGATGTCAAATCAGGACAACAGGTATAATGACGCAGTAGGATGACACATCAGGACAACAGGTATAATGACCAGTAAGATGAAACAACAGGACAACAGGGCTTATGACCCAGTAAGACGACACATCAGGATGACAGGTATAATGACGCTGTAAGACGACACATCAGGTCAACAGGTATAATAACACAGTAAGACAACACAGCAGCACAACAGGTATAATAACACAGTAGGACGACAAATCAGGATGAACGTTATAATGACGCAGTATGACAACACATCAGGACAACAGGTTTAACGAAACAGTAAGTTTATACAATCGGACGACGGGTATAATGACGCAGTAAGACAACACATCAGGATGACCGGTATAATGACGCAGTAAAACAACACATCAGGACAACAGGTATAATGACACAGTAGGATTACACATCAGGATGACAGGTACAATGACGCCGTAAGACAACACATTAGGACGACAGGTATAATGACCCGTAAGATGACGATTCAGGAAAATAGGTATATGGACGCAGTAGGATGACAAATCAGGACAACAGGTATAATGACACAGTTGGATGACACATCAGGACAACAGGTATAATGACACAGTAGGATGACACATCAGGACAACAGGTATAATGACACAGTAGGATGACACATCAGGATGACCGGTATAATGACGCAGTAAGACAACACATCAGAACAACAGGTATAATGACACAGTAGAATGACACATCAGGACGACAGGTATAATGCAGAGTAAGACAACACATCAGGACAACAGGTATAATGACACAATGAGATGTCAAATCAGGACAACAGGTATAATGACGCAGTAGGATGACACATCAGGACAACAGGTATAATGACCAGTAAGATGAAACAACAGGACAACAGGGCTTATGACCCAGTAAGACGACACATCAGGATGACCGGTATAATGAACCAGTAAGACGACACATCAGGATGACAGGTATAATGACGCAGTAAGACGACACATCAGGATGACAGGTATAATGACACAGTGAGATCACAAATCAGGACAACAGGTATAATGACTGGTATGATGACACAACAGGACAACAGGGCTTATGACCCAGTAAGACAACACATCAGGTTGACAGGTATAATGACGCATTAAGACAACACATCAGGATGACAGGTATAATGACGCAGTAAGACAACACAGCAGGACAACAGGTATAATAACACAGTAGAACAACAAATCAGGAAAACAGGTATAATGACGCAGTAAGATGACACATCAGGACATCAGGTATAAGGACACAGTAGGATGACAAATCAGGACAACAGATATAATGACGCAGTAAGACGACACATCAGGATGACCGGTATAATGACGCAGTAAGACAACACATCAGGATGACCGGTGTAATGACACAGTAAGACAACACATCAGGACAACAGGTATAATGACACAGTAGGATTACACATCAGGATGACAGGTACAATGACGCCGTCAGACAACACATTAGGACGACAGGTATAACGACCCGTAAGATGACGATTCAGGAAAATAGGTGTAATGACACAGTAGGACGACACATCAGGACAACAGATATAATGACACAGTAGAATGACACATCAGGACAACAGGTATAATGACACAGTAGAATGACACATCAGGTCAACAGGTATAATGACGCAGTAAGACAACACAGCAGGACAACAGGTATAATGACGCAGTATGACAACACATCAGGATGACAGGTTTAATGACACAGTAGGATGACACATCAGGACAACAGGTATAATGACACAGTAGAATGACACATCAGGACAACTGGTATAATGACACAGTAGGATGACACAGCAGGACAACAGGTATAATAACACAGTAGGACGACAAATCAGGATGACCGGTATAATGACGCAGTATGACACCACATCAGGACAACAGGTATAATGACACAGTAGGATGACACACCAGGACAACAGATATAATGACACAGTAGAATGACACATCAGGACAACTGGTATAATGACACAGTAGGATGACACATCAGGACAACAGGTACATTGACCCAGTAAGACGACACATCAGGATGACAGGTATAATGACACAGTAGGACGACATATCAGGACAACAGGTATAATGACGCAGTAAGATGATACATCAGGACAATAGGTATAATGACGCAGTAAGATGACACATCAGGACAACAGGTATAATGACGCAGTAAGATGACACATCAGGACAACAGGTATAATGACGCAGTAAGACGACATTCCAGGATTACAGGTATAATGACGCTGTAAGACGACATTCCAGGATGACAGGTATAATGACACAGTAAGATGACACATCAATTATACCTGTCGACCTGTTGTGTCGTCAGACTGTGTCGTTATACCTGTCATGCTGTTGTTTTGTCTGACTGCGTTTTCATACCCGTTGTCCTTTTTTGTTGTCAGACTGCCAAATTGGCAAATGAAGAAGTCCAAAGTGAAACATTGCCGCACACATTTACTTTTAAATCACTATGTTCCCATGTCATGGAACACATTTTTAAACCCCAAAACTGGGACCCTGATGTACACCACATGCTCATGCATCTACACGAGTATGCACATATGCAGCATGTACACTTTCATGTGGATGTGGGGTCATTATTTTGGTGTTTCAGTCTTTCAGAGTCAACCTTAAAACACCATCTCGGCCATGAACACAGCATTTGCATTGTTTGTGTTTTGTTGTGCCTTAAACAGACCTGCAAGGCCTAGCCCTAACCAAATCAGTGTTGAATTCAGACTTGTGATGAAACTATTTTGGATCACGCGTTGCAAACAAGTATGATGTTATAGTTATTGTTTGAATTATTGTGAAAACTGTGACAATTTGGGTTTGAATCTTTAATCAGGAACGTTTAAGTGTTTTCTGAATATCAGCCAGGAATCAGGAAACACAGCTTGCAGGTGAACAAGTAGCGTTTTCAGTAGGGTCATGTAGCTGCAGTTTTTTCAAGAGTGAAGACTGTTGAGAGAAATTAAAGGTTATCTTGCACTGGTGCATTGATTGACTTTTTGACCTTTTTAACCATCCATTGTGAGTGATTTTTGGCAATGCAAAATTTAATTATTTTTATCCTGTTACTTCGGTGTTTACAAAGAGTAATATACTTTATATAATTTGCATACTATGTGCATGTATGCATTCTTTACTACTCTGCTTTTTCTTCCACTGGTGGAATGGTTGTTGCAATTCATAAAATATTTGTTATCTTTGTGCATATAAAAGAGTTTTGCATTAGCAACATCGCAGACCTCTACATATCCCTGAGCCTCAGAGTTGTCCATGATGTGACTTTAATTAACACTATTCAACGAAAGAGAAAAAATGATTTCACGCTCTGCGATGAAAATTTCTTTAGTTCACTGGAGAGTCAAAGCATGTTAAAGTGGATGAACCACATGGAGGAGGGGTGAAGAATAAACATATTAGCTGAGTGAGCTGTTGGGCACAAAGAAGGGTAAGGTAGCAATTAAAAGTGTGTTTGATATGGCTGTCAGTTACCTTTGGCCAGTTTAATGAAATATGGTAATTTCCTTAAAGAATAACAACTGTATTACTTTTAACTTTAAACCCGTGGTTATCCGGATGGCATTCCTCACGTATAATGAGTTGCAGGTTTAATTCAAGTGGTGAAAGTAAAGCAAAAATTTGCAAGCTCTTCAATGAGAGCTGAAATTGAATCCATCATGCAACCATATAGGTTTCGGATGGGGAATGCGTGTGTGTGAGACACGGACATATTATATGGGCTTTTCCATTCTCCATTCCTATCACTCCTTCACACTGAAAACATGCATACAAATACAGAATGCATGTTTATCACATGCATCTCCAGATGAATTCTGACACTGCCTGGTGGCTAATGCCTGTGGGGCACCAGATGCTGAAAGCAAAATATGCAAAGAGCGTGCTTGAATTGCAACACAAACTATTGCATCTCGCATGTCCTTTTCACAGAGGGCTCAGTTTAATTATGGCACATCTTCTATTACAGCTAAATGATAGGAAGGGCCCGTATACCACCACACTATTCATAGGTGTAAGAGGATGCACGCACTCGTCTGCATATCATCATATATGTATTGGGTCTTCAATATGATCATGGCCATTTGAAGTGACAGACAATGTATGGACTCGGTAACCAGGCCACTCCGGCAACGTGTTGACCTTTAATGCAATACAGCAGCCGCGCGATAACCCAGAGATGGATTGTGGGGCTTTAATCAACATGTAAGAGGTTTAAACTGCTCTGGAGAATAAGGTGCAATAAGCCCTATCTCAGTCTCAGCCTCAATCACTTACCTCCTGGTATACCAAGCTGCCGTTGCACCACCAAATACTCAAATAGCTTAAGGGCTACAGGCCTAGTGTTTGAGCTTGCGTGTGTGTGCTTCTGTTGCTGCATGTGTGTGTGTTTTCTGCATCACTCTGAGATGGATTTCAGTTGCATTACTCAGTCGAAGGGGTCAGGTTTTGTTACCTGGTTGAATATGATGTAAAAAGGCCTGATGATTGCATTAGAGTGACGTATTCAAATAACCTTTGTCAGCTTGTAAATTGGTTCTGCGTTTCCTCAAAGAGGCCTGCGATCCCCTTCAAGTTGTGTGTGTGTAAAAAGGCCATTAAATTAGACTTTTTATTTTTATTAAGACTACCCACCCTCAATACAGCCGGGGGTGTCAAAGTCGCACTGGCAGGTGGAGAATGGCACAAGCACACAGAACTTTAATGGAGTCCTGTAACACTGGAGATTGCAATCTATTCCTAAGAATATAAACTCTCCCTATCCATTACACATGCAGATGAGTGCTTGGTTTTTACTGTAATATCTCTGACAGTAGAGAGAATTCTATATTCATCACACTGTATAGAAATATTCTGCAATATGAAGGCCAGTAGCTGCATGAATGTTTGCCATTTAAACAGCATGACCTGAACACTTAGTGGGTAGGATCTGATGGTATCAGGTTGTAATTTGGTTGCCCTGAGGTTGTCGTTTTTTTAAAGAGAATTTGTGAGCTACTTGCAAATCAATCACTGATTTAGGTTGTAGATTTCACTTCAAGCACACTGAATCACATGACTCTTTACGGATAGGTCAATTTGTGCAAAATCGTCCTACTTAAACTCTGTTTAGTATTTCAGCTAATCTTGCAGCATCTTGTTTGTGATGGCATAGTTGGTCACTTACTAAAAAATCTCGTCAACTTGATAGATTGTCATCAAAGGTCAGAACATTTCATGTTGCCTAGAGGATGAATCGCAATACTTTAATATGTTATGTGCCACAATACGGCTGATTTTGAGTGAAATGTCTCAACAACTGGTGTTATGTTGTCTGAAAGAAAACAATAGATTAATTTTTCTGTTTGTCAGTGTCAATGCCCCCACAGACAGGATTTCTTTATTGATATGATTTGATGTCTAGTGTTGGTGTGTTAAGAGAATAATGTTTCATTTTTCATGCATTGTGGGTATTGTAGGTGCCCAGTTTTGACAAAGACACAGAATGGGTGGAATAAAAAAACAGGATGTCTTTGGTTGTGCTGCATTAAACTTATTTTTTTGCTGTACATCTTGAGTTTAAGGGTGTTAGAGGAGATTGAGTATCAAACTCATCACTTTCTAGTCTTTCCCTGCTCCTAACATGATGCACGGTGTGAGGATTAAAGCTGAAAGTGCAGCCAGATGGCAAATTAGGCAGCTAACGACCCCTTGTCTCAAACAGAGAAACAAATGGAGACTCCTCTATTCATAAAAGGCAGTGATGTGCTTGTGGCTTAATGACCTCAGATTCAGACTCATTATTTAATCTTGTGTTTGAGCTTGCTGTTGGCACTCACTACCCCTCATCACTACTTCATTATTTCTGTATTATGCCGGGTTATTATTTTGTGGTGCACTTCTCTGTAAAGTCTCACGACACGACCCTGGCCTTTTGAAACTTTCCCCATTCCAAGTTATATAAAACATTTCCCCCTCTCTGGGCTTGGAGTCAGATGAGGCGAAGACATTTTTGGGCATCTAGACAATCTCTCGTTGCTAAATATCTCTCCTGGTGGCAGCATATTTGACTCGGCCCCTGACTGATAACTCAAATCGATACATGCTGCCCCATCAGTCCAGTTATTGTGTGGCTGTGCAGGTGGTCTCATTTCTCCCAACACATGCTGTTTTTTACACAACTCAATTTTATACGGAATGACGACTTAACGATGATGATAAAATTTTAGGGACATACGCATATACCTTCTCTCCTCATTTGGTTCCCAACACTACTTTAAATGAAGCCCCTGCACTTTAATTTAATTCTATATCCAGTACTGTAAATGTGTCTGACAAGATTATTGAAGTCAATTATCTGTGATTTCAGACCAAGCAGGTGATTACAAAGTAATGATCCTCGCCGCCTTGAGGACAAAGCATACAAACGGCTGCTCAATAATCTGTCGGAAAAAACACGAAAATCAACACTCTGACCTTTGAGCTTCATTATTCCTTGTACTGATCGGAAGATCAAGACGCACCGTGACTGTTATATGTCATTGACTGTCTGAGCAGACTCCATAGAAACAGGGTACAGTCAGAAGAATGTTGTTCAGAACTTATCGGTCATTGAATCACTTCAAAAGAACATTTGAATTCTTGCAATGAAAAACTGCCAACTATTCACCAGTAGCTTCTTATATTTAGGTAAATTGGTTAACGCTGTCGCCTCACAGCTAAGGTTCCTGGTTCAAATCCCAGTTTGGTTGTAGAGGTCCTTTCTTTCTGTTGATTTTGCATGTTCTCTGTGTGCATGTGTGGGCTCCCTCCGGGTGCTCCGGCTTCCTCCCACATTCCAAAGACATGCTCATTAGTTTTATTGGTGACTCTAAAATTGCCTGTAGGTGTGAATGAATGTGAATGTGTCAGCCCTGTGATTGACTCGCGATCAGTCCAGGGTGTGCCCCGCCTCTCGCCCAGTGACAGCTGGGATAGGCTCCAGCTCCAGCGAGAATATACCGATGGATCGTCTAAAAAATGTTCAGGTCTGCAATCTACAGCTCCCTGGCCCTGCCAGATGACGCATTTTACGTAGTCTGGCGGAGGTTTTCCAGAAGCCCAAGCAGATAGCGTCCTCCAAAGGCACAGAGAGAAATTGCATTTTTTCCCTACCAAAATGTCATAAGCTCCTCATAATAGCATGATAGGACTGAGATTGAAAATCGGCGAACTAGTCCTTAAGTCTTTTCCTTGTTTTCTGATCATTTTTATATTAAACAATAAATTGAATAATCTGAAAATAATCTGCAGATTCACTGAAATAAATTAAAGCCCTCCTGTGCTCTCAGTGAAATCGCTGGTTACTGGCTATGTCTTTAAATGTGCAAGTGTATTTTTGTATACATGTTTCTTACTGTACAGTATATGCATGCCGGCATGGTTATTTATGTGAGGATGTCCATGTCCACAGCAGGAAGTCTTCACTAACCCTTCAGGGGGTCTAAACTTAAACCTTATTAGTGTGAAAGACCAGAAGAAGACACATTATGACTCTTTCACCCCGAGGACATGAAACAGATTCAAATGAAGACTGCACAAAGGGCCTGGCTGCTCTTCTGATCAGCATCATCAATAGCAGCCATTGACGATTCATTTACAGTAAGCCTCCATGCACATTTCAGAGAATTCTACACTGTCGTACACATGATCGCTTTGATATAGTGGAAGATCAGCGAGCAAATGAATGGCTGGAAAAACAGGAACATGATGTGAAATGTAATTACTCCTTCTGACGCCAGACGGATGTAAATCTAACATCTTGATCATCTTTATTTTTCCTTTGATGACCCCAGTGAATAATCCTGCATATGATACAGCTGCACACCAACCAGACATGGAAGGAAAGAGGCAGAGAGACAAGAGTAATGCATCGATTTGCACACACATTTTACAATTACTGTATAGACATTTATCTGATATATGTATATATAGTCTATTTTTTTCTGTGAAATCTTTGAATGTAGCCCGTAGGGTGCATGATGTTTGAGGATTGATGAGGGGAAAAGAGCATCAGCATGAAAATTAGGAAAGAAATCTGGCCTGACTGAAGAATACATCGAAATGCTCTACTATACTACCAGTACGTACTGATTTGGCCAAAATGTAGTATGCCAAAAATACCCAGATGCCGTACAGATTCAGAAAACATCTCCAGTATGCATCCGACCAGCCTACTTGCCTACTGTATCCCACAATACAAAGCGCTGAACTGTCACAACGGCAGTTGAAATGGCAGACGGCAGCAGAGAGCAGAAGGGGGCGCTATAGCTAAAGAAGCCGCTATTGGCGGGCTGTTGTTTACTTCCGCTTTCCAAAACCGGAAACTGGCGCCTGCCGTGGATTACTGCAAAATAAATTTGAACAGCTCTGTACTACATACTACTGCCGAACGTGGTATGTAGTATACAGTATATAGTATATAGCAGTGTTGGGACCAAGTAATTTTTTCTTGGGCAAGTCAAGTCAAGTCACAGGTTATGTCAAGTCAAGTCATTCTTTTTCCACCCAAGTTACAGCACTCTTACCTGTAGTGTCCGGTCTTTATAAAGAGAAAAGACAAGGTATTAGTAGACCATCTAATAATTATATTATTGGCCAATTTATATAACATGTACAAAAAGTATGACAATGAATTGTCTCTGTATTATCTTGGCACAGACGCAGCCATGATGATGGTCTAGTCTGAGACCAGTAGTAGTAGTGATGAGTAATGAGTACAACTGATGAGGCTTCTCTTTGGGGAAAAATATCAGGTAGTGGGGGTCTTTGATGTTGCATGTTGCCATAGCGAGGAGTTTGACTGACAGCTAAGTCCTCCAATCATGACAATCACATACCAGGGAGCTTTTTGAGTCGTCCAATCATGATTCCCAGTTTGCGCTGCATACATACTTGTCAAGTCAAGTCAAGTCTCACGTCATTAACTTGCAAGTCCAAGTCGAGTCTCAAAGTCATTTATTTTTTGTCAAGTCGACATCAAAAGAGTAACTCAAGTCGGCTCGAGCCCAAGTCACCAAGTCTCTAGTCCACTTCTCTGGTATATGGTATATAGTATGGAATTTCGAACACAGCCATTATCTTTAATTTTTAAGCCTGTTCCAGTCCAAGTAATTAGTTGTAAGCACCACTGTGGCTCCCCTTCAGTGCACCTTACTCTTCACACTTTGCTAACGTTTTCTACAACCTGAAATGTCAAACTCAGCCGCTGATTTTCTGATATTGGCTAAAAAGTCTAATTTGCAGTTTAACAGAATTGATGTACTGTTTGAAGTCCATCACTACAAACCTGATATAATATCACTGTTATAAGACATGAAACACGATTAGGGAGGTGTTATGTGTTCAACATATTACCTGCAATGTTACAAGTTGACCCTTTCTTTTCGGAGAAAACGGTGACGTCAGTGATGTTGATATATTGGTGTGAGTCTGATCATGAGCAAGAGTGAGTCCTGCCCGGGGAGGTGACCTGTTTGGAAAATAACCCATGACTGAATGTGGGTTTGCGTCCAAGGCCTGCTTATCAGAGCATGCACTCCTCAATTTATCCTCATTCTCTCTCCATCTCTTCTCGCCTCACTTTGCACACTTTCCAAACTTACCTGGACAACTTATTATGGCCTTAGATAGCTAGTAATATAACACATTATTGTTATTATGTATTTGTTTTAATATAAAAAAATTTAGGAACATCTGTTATTGGATAAATGCATCTCACCACATAAACAAGAAAGCAACCACAGATTGCCTGATATTTGTACGAGCATTTGCTTCCGTGGCTGTGTGTGTCTGTGTCTGTTTGTACATACACAGTGTGTACATAGTATACTATGCCCGCATGTGAGCATGTGTATGTCACTTTAAGTCACATCTCTGTCTGTGTGTCTGTGAGCAGAGTTACATAATCAAAGCCCCGACAGTGAGAAGTAATAAAAGGGGGAAAACATTACAGAAGTCATTAAGGGGATGAGGCTCTCATCCTGTTCCCCTGGCCCCCTCACACGACTGCAGTTACTTAAAATAGGCCCCTGTGTTGTTATTCACATGAGGGAGTCAACAGCATCCCGCCATTGATCGAGGCCAAAGAGAGAGATGGAAAGCGGTGGTATGATGTGGGACATTCAGATTAGTGGTAGGCTAAATGCCAGGCTGTAGAACTGTGTTTGTGTTTACTGTATGATTGTGCCAGCTTGAACATGAATAGAGATTGGGTATTATATATTAATAATGTTCTGGCATCATCTGAAATGTGTCTGTAGCCCTTAGTACAAGCTCTTGAGTTGTTGTAAATATACGTTTGTCTTAGCATAGCCAGGTCAGATACACACATTTTTAAGCTAAGTTATGCTAAGCACCTTCTGAATCTCTGTGTTTCAATTCAGGGGCTGCAGCCCTCGAAGGACGCGGTCTACGGAGGATGAGTCATTCGTAGCCTGTGGAGACCGCTAAAGCTGAACTGAAATGAGACGAGATGAGTGGTCTGCAGAGGATTTCCTGTTTGCATCACTAGCTGTTCCCGTCCTTACCCTTGCACCACCCAACGCTGCTCCTGTCGCCTATAGCAACAGGTAGGTAGCGGGCTTACTAGCTAGCATAACTAACATCAAGTAACTTGACCTATTATTTTAAAGGTAATTTGTTTCCAGGGCCCTTTAGTTTTTTTTTAACATGTGTATCGCTAGCTATTCAATTGAGTTCAAACCAAACGTTTAAGAGTCTGTTATCTATTTTGAATTGGCACACAATGATCTTGGGATACCTTGGGCCGCGAAGGATGCACCCGATGGATCCCTCGTGGCCCTGGAAAAGGAGGGCGCATTTGTCGGCCGCATCTGAAGGAGCCTTCGAATCGGGGCAGCCTTCGACTTGCCACTGTGACGCAGTCAGCCTTCAAATACGCCCTTCGGCGGTCTACTGACAGGCTGAGTTTCCACTCCTGCTAGCATCTAGCTAGCAAACAGAGGTGCTCTGAGCTAAGGGCTAACGTCAACATGCTAATATGCTGATGCTAAGCAGATACAGTTTTTACAATGTCATCATCTTAGTTGAGCATGTTGAGCAAAAATTACATTTTACAGGTTTATTTGATTGAAATTAGCAGATATTTGTTGATAAACCAAAGTGAGACTAGGTTTTTTAAAAATCCTTTTAATCCTGAGGCGGACAAGAATGTAAATACAAAATGATGAGGCTATCCGTCCAATATTTGTTGAGACATTTTCCTTCAAACCGCCATATTCAACCTTATGGTGGCGCTTGGGCAAATCAGGGGATCACCAAAGTCAGAGGAATTCATCCTCTGAGAACCATGAATGTCTGCACACATTTTCATGGCAGTGTATCCAGCAGTTGCTCCCTCAACTCCAGGTTTTCTGTCCACACTGGTATTGAAGAATTTCAAACATCAATGAGGCCTAAATATGAATTTACTGAAACGTGCTGTGAGTGAATGAATGTGTTATAATTGTAGTACTGGGGCACTGGACTAAAGCAAAGGTGTTGGGAGGTGAAATCACAGAGCAGAGCAGCACTTGTTCTGCCTGATATCCTCCTCTGTGACACCTTATCCCTCAGGGTATTGTGACATCCAGAGGACACGTCTAAGCAACTCTTATCAGCCTTTGCAACACTCACACACACACACACATAAATACACACTGGGGACTATTCCCACTCAGGTCGCAGCTTGAGGAGAGTGTGCGCCGTGTAGGTGTGCGATGACAAAACCGTTCTGGGAGATTTATTTGACGTTTTCCCCTTTTAGTACGGATCCATTGCCGTTATGGTCTTCGACATGAGCTCATGGTCTCTTTTCAATTCCAACAGACAATTAAGTAAGAGAGATAATGACTTTGACGTGAGCGCTATTCAATCCGTGCAGACATGCATATGTGCTCTGCATCATTAGGAGGCCTCTCTATCTTCAGAGCGCCAGTACGCCAGAAACTGTTGGTTCATGGTTCATTTAAAGAGGGACTATTTCTGTCCTGCTCATCATGCGGAAAGCCTCTCAGTAACATGTACGAGGGGCTCACGTGTGGCCATCATGTGCTCTATACGTATGACACTCACAATACAGGGCACTATGGGGACTATAAATGGCAGACGCTGAAACACAGATAAACGCTGGCGCAGTGTTAGGCAGCCTGCCATGTGGCCTTGTAAAAAGTGAAGACAAGGTGATAAGTAAAAGAGGGGTGGCATCTGTTGTGGTCGTAATGCTGGGGTGTTTGTGGTAAGTGGTGAGGGAGTTATCACAGATCAAGAATAGCAGCACATTGTATACATGAATTCCTTTGAATCCCTTTGAGAATTCTCAGAAAGTTGCATTCGAAAGATCTAATCTGCAAGCCCTTGAGTGGTTAACTGATAATGCCTGTGGTTGTAGGTCTTTGTTCTGCCATGGTTGGTCACAGGTTCACGGTGATTATGGGAAGGCTACATGGCAGGCTTTGTGGAGAGAAGGGAAGGCTTAAGCAGCATTAATATAAGATGAGATGAAGCTTTTTACATTTAGGAAAACATTTTATAGATAACTATAATCTGTTATCATTGATGAATTAATTAAAGTTCTATTCCTTTCTAGCCTTCCGACCACTCAAAACTCCTCACAGTATGTTTAAGTCATGAATGTGTGTACTTTTACCACCTCTGGGTGTTACACAGTGCAGTTTTTTTTTCCTTTACACATTGGCATTGCACAGACACTGGCTTGCAGAGAGCATAAAAACCTGCCATGTTGACCTGTTATAAGCTGATACGATTTGCCCCCGGCAATGTTTTGTCATTCAAACCGCAGACCGCAGAGTGTTCTGATTATGCTCTTTGATAATGGAAAAAAGATATTTAACATTTTTGCGACCCGTGGAGCTCAGCAAATTCTGTGTGTTTATCAATTATTGGTGCAACCAAATAATTTTTCACAGTCCCAAAGTCCAATTTTCAGTTGCACTAAGGAGAGAAGTGTAACACCTGCACTCAGAGGTGACTAACACACCGAAGAGCACAGTATGGTTTCGATATGGATTATTTAGCCAGCACTGATCCATTCAAATACGCCTTAATCGCCCTGAAACGCCACCTTATGATTGACTTGGAATATCTTTGAATGCATTGTTATCATTGGCTCATTATCATGAAGCACTTGTACTTTTAGCTGCTCAAACTGGAGCAACCTGCTAACTCAAATAAACAGCACAAGTACCTTCAAATTTCCCTTTATAGGACTTGAGAAAATATGTTATGGGATTCACTCATGCAACTGTTTGCTGTTTTTTGACCTGCAGCTACCTACTGCCGTTCAGCCCGTCGGGATGGAACAGTTTGTTCTGAATCTGAAAAGTCAGCTGTGGTATTGTGGAAAAGTAAAATTAGGATTCTCGCCCCTGGATCTGGTCACTGAGCAGTGTCACACAATGTATGATAAAAACAAACCTGAAAATTTATCAGACAATATTAACTAATTTACTTTACTTGTATGTTTAGCCGTATTCGTTACGCTGCATTTCCAAATCCAACACTGTAAGACTTTCTACAGTGTGTGTGTTGGTGCGAGTAAAACAGCTGGAGGGAGCAGATGTTACATGGTGTCCCAGGGCCAGCAGAAGGCCACGCACCATCTCGCCTTGTCCCAGACCTAACACAGACAGGCTGGCTTAGGGTGAGGACTAGACAGGCCGGGTGCTGCAGGGGGGGCCAGGGCAGAGAAACCTGCTTATCGCTGACGCTAATTAAAACTGAGAGAAGTACTGCGGCACGCTGTAACTCCAGCCAACCTCATTATAAATGGTCAGATCCTATGTTACCATGTCTCTGTTCTGCTTGGTCTCTTTAATTTTTCACTTCCTCTGTATTCCTATTCCTGTATTCATATTGGTCTGAATTATCCTTCCCTTCACAATTGTCATGCCTTTATCACTTAGTCTAATTTTTTAGTAGGTCATTTTCTTTTTTCATGCGTCTGTGTCCAATCATTTCCAGGAATCCGCAGCTAAGAATTTGTTCTAAACACAACTTCAATAAATAACGTAGCAAGTAGCAAAATGTGTCACAACATGGACAATGAAGCCTTTGCTTAGTCTGTTATATAATGGTTCTGAAAATAGACATAGCTTTAACACTAACATTGAAAGAGAAGGCAGTAAAGGTCACTTAGCTAACAACTTCTGCTACGGAATTTATCGCCTCTAAAGCTTTTCAGTGTCTTTGACCTCCTTTGTCTGCCTTCCTGTACGAGAGTTTTTCATACAAAGCCCAGCCCATTAGTGAAAAGGGTCTCTTTGGTGCAACATCTGCATGTATGTATCTTTCTGTCCGTTTTGCCTTCCTGCGGCTGTGTTCTGTCCTGCCCACCAATCTGTCCAGAGGGGGCCGTCCAGTGGGAGCCCAGGTGCAGGGGCTGGCCGCAGGAATTTTTTAACACACAATTGATTTCTCGTATCCACACCTTATAACATGCACCTCATGTAGACCATTTGTATGAGGGCAATTGTCCACTCACTGTGAACACACCGTATGTCTCATCCATCACAAACTGCAGAAAAATATAATCTCCTGAAATCAATCAGGTCCTGCCCAACCAATCTGCGCCAAAGCTTAAGCTGACTTTCTAACCAATTACAAAGTCCACGCACGTTCCAGTTCAAATATGTGTAGGTTGACGCGTCAATGCACACTATAGCTTTTCCATACATTTTTATTAGACTGGGTGACTATCACAAACCCAACCCCGCAATGTGTGGGCTACGTGGCAGTGTTTCTCCTGCTCTTTTGTGTTTAGCCTCCGCATGCAGAAATGCATGTAAAGTGGTGTCTTACACCTAAGCAGGTTGGGCACTTCATTCTGTTTATATCTCTCTCATATCAACATCATTCTTGTGTTTTTTCTCTCTTCCTTTGATTTCACAAGCAATACATTCAATACTTTAACCCCCTCGTAGAATATGGTTTAAATCACTTTGGCTTGCTGACACAGAGCTGTGATGGCTAATTTCACACTAATTTCCCCTTTTTGGTTTGGTTTATCTTAAACGTCCTTCACAGCAGTACAAACATTTAATATTGCAACTACCACCTACTTAGAGACTACATACTAATTTGTGACTTTACTTTTGTCCTAGGTAAAAAAGCTTACTGAGTGTATGTGTCATTTTTACCCCATTTGGTTCTGTTTTCCTCTTTATGTGCCTTCACTACACCACAAATATATTCAACATTGCAACCACCACTAAAGACCTTGAGACCACAGAATCATCCCTTTCCCTTTCTTTTGTCTTAGTTTAATTTAAACATTGTTTAAAGGACTTGAGTTAGCTAAGGCTATGTTAGCTAGCTGTGACAGCAGCAGCTCATTTCACAGCAGTTTCCCCTTTTTGGTTTATTTTTGTTTCAGACACTAATATTAAATATTTCAAACATACTTAAACTACAGATTCATTTATAACCTTGCTTCTGTCCTTGTTTAAATACAAAATGTTTTAAATGACTTAGGCTAGCTTACTGAGCCAGAGCTGACAGCAACACTGATTACCCACATTTTTTTTGGTTTTACTTTTAATTAGTCTTCACAAAAATACTAATACATTACATTTTAAAACCACCACTTAGAGACTACAGATTCATTTATGACCGTGATTTTGTTGTAGTTCAAATAATATATTGTTTATATGACTTTGGCTAACTTACTGAGCTTATAGCCTATAAGCTCAGTGACAGCAATGGCTAATTTCACACCAATTTCCCCTTTTTGGTCTGTTTTTTTTTTTTTTTAAACCACAATTTCATTTATTACTTTACTTTTGTCTTAGTTTCACATTAAATACTGTTTTTAAAGACTTGGGGTAGCTCAATGTGCTCGGGCTGTGATAGCAATGTCTCATTTAAACATCGATTACCTATATTTTATTAGGTTTTTCTTTTTGTCTTCACGACACTACTTATACATTCAATATTGCAAACACCACTTACTTAGACTTCAGATTCATTTATTACAGTTTTGTTGTATTTTAAATACAATATTGTTTAGATGACGTTGGCTAGCTTACTGAGCGTAGGCTGTGACAGCAATGGCTCATTTCACACCAATTTCCCTTTGGTAGTGTATTTTAATACATCATAGTCCATGCATAACATGAGATCTCACAGAATGGTGGGGGAAGCAACCACCTGACTTTCTTGGCACCTGACTTGAGGCTCATTGTAAGTCACGTCACGCCTCATAGTACTTAAGCTAGCTAGCGCCCCGCACTCGTGGTCAATTATGAATCCTCTGCTGCTTTATGGTGTGCTGTTTGGTAGAAATGCAAGGGGTGTTTATGTTCAAGGGCAAGTCCCTGTAGGGTAAATGACACCAAGCCACCCCCACCCACCCGGCTTCACTCTTCCTCCCTCATCACTCTTCATTGATCCAAAGTGGGGACAGTAAACATTCTTACTGATTTCTGTGTGCGGGGTGACATCTCCCAAATATAATAAATCCTGTGGAGGATAATCTGACTTCAACATGCACATGGCTTCCCATTCAATGCAAAGAACCCTCACTGTAGAAACCATTTCAGCCCCAAGCTGCTGAGGTTGATTATTGTATGTGCAACGGCATCTGTGGAGAAAATTTCAAAAGAAAAGAGAGCAAGACGAACACACATTATTGTCACTTAAGAACAGACTAAAGCACTTGACGAATGCAACACAGAAGCTGTGATCAGTACCATTGTTATGCTCACAAATCTTCCTTAGTACATGAAACCTTCTGGTACTTTACAGCACTGTTTGATATGCATGATACATTAAAGCTTCCTTCATGCATCATTTACATTGAAATTTCATCGCGGTGTGGCCTCCAAGAAAAGCTTGCTTCTTTTCTTCCTTTGAGAAACACCTCTTACCTCCGACTCATAATTCCTACCTTGATCATAACACTTTAAAGGCTGCTGTATATGTCACAGAATTGGAGATGACCTTGGGCAGAGAGGTGGCTGTTAGACTGCATAAATATAGTCACAAGCCATTAGCAGCCGCTCTGTCAGAAGTACCGTTTTTGCTTAATTACTGTGAGGAAAATCTAAACTCTACATTATATCTATAACTCTTTCTCTCTGTTCCTCATGGAAAAAACAATCTTTTGCTCCCCATCCCACACTTTAAACTTAATAACAGTTCATTTAAATGTGACTATAGTAGCAGTAATAGCCATCATGGTTGCTATGCACTCTCAGTTTCAATTAATAAAATGGGTGCGCATTACAATTTTATATCCAGTCACCTGCTCATAAAAGAAAGGTATAATGATGTACATGCAGATTCTCATCGATGGTAGCAATCCAGAAAGGACTGGGCTGGTTTGAATGAGAAATAACAGCTTTTGATAGAATGGATCATCTGTTCATTCGACCTCTGGGCCAACCATTTTAGTTTCACTCCTAGATGAACTGTTTCCCTCCCCCGTAAGGAAAAGAGGTGAAATATTACCTCCCTGATCCACAGATACGGGGTAATTGCAATAAGATTGAAAAAGTGAGGTTTCTAAATGTCTGTACGGCCTGGCCAATCGGGTGTTGATAACAGATGTTGCTATATTTCTGACACAATTGTACAGCTCATCAAGCAACAGATAATAGCATTAGTTTTTTTACTGTGTTCTCTGAGGGAAGACGAAGCGATCGAGCATGTTGTTTAGGGCTCTATAAACATCGAACAAAGCGTGACTGAATCTCTGTAATTAAAGTCACTCTGGTGAAAAGCACCTGGTATGACCACAGCTCTTTCCCAAGGGCATTGAGACAGTACAGTATGTATGTTTACGGTTGCTGAAGTTTGCACATTTTGTTGCAAGTATGGGCCATAAAATCACCCTTATAATTGATTTGTTCTGCATTAGACATCCAGGTCTCTTGAAACTTCTTGAGTCACGAGTTGACCAGCTCTCAGTTTTCCTGCTCAGCTATGGAGACCGCAATGCTGTGTTTTGTAGTCATCTTGTTACACTTAAATCTTGGAAAATTCTTCCCATGAGGAGATTGCGGGAAGAAAGATGAAATGAGCTGAAAATGTGTCACAAACGTCTTGATGTTTAACCCAGTATGTGTCAGTAATTTTTTAGTATATCATATGAGGATGCAGGGAAGGATATCTTGAGTAATTTACAGCTGCATAAACACTTTGTGCAAGGTAAAACATGGGCCTATATACAAGGTGCAAAGTGACAATTTCCTGAGGCACAAGTAAGGAGTGACCAAGAAGATCACTGAAGGAACCCAGCATCCAGCAGAATCATAATGGAAACAGGTGCAGTCCATAATTCACTGACATACTGGCTGTTTGGCTGTGAGATAATCAGCGATGGAAGAGATGTTTCGATGTGGCCTTGGGCACAAAGTCTGATCAGCACCATGGACAGCAGCCAGGGAAGCCCCTTGGCGTGGAGCAGAAATGTCAGCACAGCAGCCAGATAAAGTTTGCTGTTCATCTGCGCTCTGAAAGTACAAGGAGAGGTGCAGTACAAAGTGCGTCATTGGCAATTCAGTGGATGTAGTCACCAGTGCTCACCACTCAGCACATGCCTAATGCTCATCAACTTAAGTGCATTTTGCTTTACAATTCTTTAATCTTTTATATGAAATGTTGAGAACTTTTATTTTCCTTTAGCAATAATATTTGAAATTGGCACCATAGCTGTGGAGAAAGTTGTACAAACAGCTCAAGGTTTCGCCCATTCTACATTCCTACAACACCCAGCGTGCATTGCGCCCCTCCCTCTGAAAGGAACGGCCCAGCGAGAGACGCTGGAGTGAAATACTACCGTTTTCGCTGCAGGCCATGGCTCAGAGCGGAACAGAATCCGAAATACGACGAGAATATACCAGTGGATCGTCTAACAGTCTGCAGTCTACATTTCAAACCGACGATTTTGAACGAGACAGGACATCGGACACAGGCGTCCTACATTGAGGAAGTGTAGTTTAGCGAGCTCCCTGGCCTCCGCCAGATGATGCATTTTATGTCATCTGGCGGAGGTTTTCCAGGGCCCACAGGAGAAGAGGATAGCGTCCTCCAAATGCACAGAAACAAATAGCATTTTTTTCCTACCATAATGGCATTAGTTCCCCATAATAGCATGATAGGCCTGAGGTTGAATATCAGCGAACTGGCCCTTTAATCATTTTGTGAACCCTCAGATATATCTTGTAACCCCTTTGAGGTGCCCGACCGTTGGCACCACCAGACTTAATTACATCAACGTATTTAAAGTTGTCAAAATGTAGCTCCTACTCCATCAGCTCCAGCATAAAAATTAATTCAGCGTACAAACCAATATTAACAATCCAATAAGGACAAAATAAACACGTTTCAGCTTGTTTGGGTCAAATGCATTTAGATCTGAATTGGCTTTCACGTGTATTGGTTCTTTTAGTTAAGCAAAAAATATTTTATCCACCACTGGTTGTGTGGAAAGGAAAATGATTTAATCTTCTTTAGTTTGTCTTACATTGATATCCATAGTGTCTAAAAAAACAACACAAAAATACACAAAAATACAGTGTGGGTTAATATGCAGTGATGTAAAACTCTGTTGTGTGCAGTGGGTGGTGTTTCATGTCCTTCTAATTGACTCAGATAGCTCTGCTGCGCAGCACACCACAGCACTTTGTCGCGTTAGGTAACAACAATTTGTTGATGATGCAAATTCCAAGGTTGCTTTCCCTCTGTGGATGTTCGTCAGCCATACCTCTTCATTTATTTACATTCCAATACATATTTACACACATTCTGCTGTATTCTACAGAGGTGAAGGTCGACATGCAATCCCCAGCATTGTGAAACACTATCTCACGGGTAATGAAAGTTTAACAGTTGTTCGCATGATTACAAGTGAAAGCTCAGCCACACATGGGGAGCTGCAGAAATTGCTGCTTTATTTATGTGCGACTATGTGCGCTTCACAGCTTACAGGCACAAATAGGGGCCGCAGACCTTAGGAGCGGCTCTGCATGCCAATGCAATGCTTACATGTTGCACTCTGTGCTCACGGAAGGTCAGAGAACTGGTAAATGTTACGCATCTGTCTATGTTGCCCTCTATTACAGTTACTATCTCTTACAGCTGACATCTAAGGTCCATGTATCCATTATGCTGATCACGTTGTCATGGTGTCTTTTACATGTTCCAGTTGACAATGCCTCTTAAATCTGTACCAAACAGAGCCGACACACTGGAGGCAACACATTTCATGCCGAGTTTTTATTTTCATGCTTCAAAATCAGCCAGACTTTCTTAGGGTCAGGACGCCAGCTGGAGTTTTGCTGATATTTAAATACAGCAAAACAAGAATCTATATCTGTGATCTATAAGGAGGCTTGATGGATTCATTGTCATCCCTTCTGGAGTGCTTCCAGTGTTCCCACTGATGCCCTAAATAGTACAGGAAAAGTATAGCATAAACAGCTGCCAAGACTAGTCTATGTTACGATTAATTGTGTAAGACTGTGTATACATTTGCTATACGTGACTGATGACAGACAGACAGGCTCAGTTGCTAAGCAGCGTGGGAGAAGTTCTGGGAGACTTAAGACGCCCGACTGTAAATGTTTGTCTACTTTCCTGCATTAAATTATCCCTTCCATATGTTGTTATTTTAACAAACACACTCTCATGACAATATTTTTTTATGTTATTATTTTTCAGGCTTTAAGAATGAACAAACACAGTTCCCATGCTGCAGAGTCTGGTGTGTAGACACTACAGCTCTCTGCAGGGAAACATGAGTAGGACAACGTTTCCGGGTTCCTATCGCATTTCGTCACCTGTGAGCATACATTATGCACGCTATTGATTAGAGAGCAGATTTATCCATGATTTGCTTGCACAGGTGCTCCTGACCTCTGCTTGTGAATATACAGTATAATTCCGTGACAAACCTCACACGCATGTAAAGGAGCCGTTAATCTGCGTGAGCTTTGTGTAAACACAGTAAACAGGCAATTATTCCAGGCATGTGTTACTATGATTACATGAGATAGAACTGTATTCATTGTGCAGAAGTTGCAGTACAAAGTCTGACAGAGTTGAAATAAAAATCTATCTATAAACAATATAAAATCTAAAGTAGAGATGAGTGTTGATCACTGATTATGTCCCATTACTGCTCATTATGTCCAATTGTGTCCTGTAAGTCAGAAGTTTTAATGATTGCCATTCATGCGGAGGCAGAACTGCGGGGAGAAACAAGAGACACTAACTGAACAGAGCAGAAGCAGAGGTGAAGTAGAGGCTGCACCCTGCGTCTCTGCTGTCCATCGCTCAGCATGAGGTAGATGAGTTTTTCCACTTTGATTGCCAAAGAAGGAAAGACTTTTTTGTGCTGTCTGGGTAGCATGGTTGTACTTCTTTAGGTGTTAAAAATAAGGCGATTACAAAAGTTAAGTTTCAAGTTGTTGTTTTCTTCTATTATTGAACGCCCGCCTTCTTATTCCCACTGTTAATCTTTGTTAATATATTTCAAGCATCTGGTCCATCGTCTCGCACCTTATCAGCCTGTTGGATTCTCATATTTAAATATCATTGCAAATCTGTCATTCTTTTTTCAGGCTGTGCGATGTGCAACTTCTGCACCTCCTTCACAGCCACCATGATCTTTAGATTTTATCCATTTTGTTGCATCCTCCATGTAATGTCTCTATACCACAACCATGACACACACGAGTGCAGAATGTGTCCTAACTCACATCTTAATGGGTTTGCATTTTATAATGACTGTACTCTCATCACCAACCTTCTCCTTGTATCTGATCTCTCCTTTTCTCGTGTTGGTGTTTTAAGTTGGTATTCAATTAATGAAATGTGCAGAAGAATAATACATATCAGCCAATGACTGTGTCCAAACTCAGGGGCTGCAGATAGCTGATTGGATCAGAGAAGCGCGTCAAAGGATGGACCAAGAAGGATCCATTGGGTGCATCCTTCATTGTATCCCGAGATCATTGCGCGCCAATTCAGAAGAGATGGCGGACTCTTAAACGGCCGAGAATTATACTTTTAAAATTTTCTGGTTTTAACAAAAGGGGTCTTGAAATCTTGAAAAAAAAAAAGTAAAAGGTTGAGTTACGTGACGCTAGTTATGATGGCTAGTTAGCCCACTAGCTACCTGTTACTAGGCGACAGAAGCCAGGGCGGGAAAGCTGGAGACGCAAAGAGGAAATTTCACTTCAGCTTTAGCACCCTACACAGACTACTATGGACTCATCCTCCATAGGTTGCATCCTTCGAAGGCTGCAGCTCCTGAATTGAGACACAGCTTATGCTTTTTTAGTTCCTCAGTAAGAGTTCCTTGGCATATCAAACACTATTGCACAGAGAGCCGTGCTGTATTGTAATTAACAGCATGGAATAAATCAGTGTGAAAGTTCAAACCCACTGCTTCCATGACACTACTGAATAATTGTGTGTTAGCTGTGACATGTCATTATGCATGCGTATTATCATTAGAGCCCATTAATCCTATCAATTAACAAGAAGTGTATTAATGGGATTTTTATACAGTTTCAGGAAACGCTCTACTTCGGAACCGGGGTTGAACTAGGAACCTTCTAGGCGACAGCGCTGACCACTGCACCTATACATATAATAACCTAAACTATAATCACTACTATGGACAGTCCTATAAATACCTGTCACAATACATACATCTTAATACACCAAAAAAATGAGTTCAACCGGCATGATCAACATCTTTTCTTCTTTGAAACTGAACCTCACACTGAAAGGATTTGTTTCGCTGTGGTGTCTATTGGCACTAGTCGACCATTCGGCCTGTTGAGCTTGTTGAATTGGTAATTGATTTAAGAAAGAGCTGTTTTTATATCCCACAAGATTCATTAAGTTACCCCATATAATTACAGATTTCCTCTTTCTTTGGCCTAATGGTTTTCTTTGCTGCTTTCTGGTTCCACTCTGGATCCACAAAAGACAAAGATGTCGTTCATGCATTTCCGTTGCTTGATTAATTATGCAGACCTCCCTCCAGGCTATCTGAGAGGCACACAGAGGAGCCTGTTTGTATCTCATTCTGCCTTTCAAGGTGAAATACCTTTTAACCTTAATGCTGTAGGCTACTGCTCTGTTGGGTTAGGTAATGAAAGAGAAGCAACCTTAAAGACAAAAGCATCTAGTTACCTTGTTTTTGAGATCTTGTGTGGTTTAAATGGTTCCTCCTGTTAACTGGCATCTAAATGAAAGCTGTGTTAATGTATTTCAACCATCTTCTGTCAGACTGTAAATCAGGCAGTCCACCGCTTTGATCCATGATGAAAGATCTCACATCTACTAAGGTTTTGATCCCCATGCAATATGGTACAGATGTCCGTAATGCCCAGAGGAAAAGTCCCAACGACTTCCTGATCCCCTGACTCAAGCCCCAACAGGAGATCAAAGTTTTTTCTCATTCTGTGAAATATCTCAAAATCTACTTCATGGATTGACACAAAATCTTACTCAAACATTCCTGCTTCCTGGAAAGTGAATCCTAGTGATTAAGGTGATCCCCACCTTTCCTTAAGTCCCACCAGGAGACGGAAATTTGTGGTTTTAGCCATGAAATTTGCCACAGCTACTGAGAGGGCCCAACGAATGCAGCCTAATGATTTTGGTGGTCCTTTGAACTTTTACAGTGAAATTTGAGAACATATACTGAGTGGATGAACAAAAGATTTGGTTCAGAAATTCATAGTGTCCAGTTTATGACGTTGGTCCCAATCTTTTGATCATGTCCCCCTCAGGATGGATTTAAAATTTGGAAATCATCCATCCATCCATCCATTCATCCAATATCAATACTGCTTATCCTGTTCAGTGTCGTGGAGAGCTGGAGCCGATCCCAGCTGTCACTGGGCGAGAGTCGGGGTACACCCAGGACTGATCGCAAGTCACTCACAGTGTTAGGGATTCGGGGTTAAAGGTGAAACATATAGGTGCTTCAAGCCACTACAATACAAGGCTATTGTCATCCCATACAGCTGGTTATCAAATCAAATGTCAATGCGGTTAGCCGCCATAAGCATCTTAATCCAATCATCTAATTACCTCCAAAACGTTAACCATCAGTCTGTACTGTGTGCTATTGATCGCACTCATCGCCACCATTGACTTTACGCCTCTTTCTGCTGAGTGGTCAATCCAACCCCATTCCTATCCACTCCATGTCCAGTGTGAATCAGTTTATCAAGTGGCCACACACACACACACACACACACACACATAGTTACACACATTGTAGCCTGCAAAGATGTATCGGAAAAGTGTCCGGCTGCAACGACAAACACAAGATCACACGTCACATGTCACCTCCAGGCTAAAGGTAATTACAGGCTCACTCAGCAGTCTCCTCACAGTTTGTGTGAGACCCCTGTCTAATAACAAGGTCATTGTTGTGTAACAGCATTTATCACATTTACAATTTAACCCTTGCGCAACATTAACTTAGGAGTCCTTAGAGGACCAAAATGTCCGCGTGTAATAAACTCTCATAAACATATTATATATTATTGTTTTCCACTTTAACTGAGTTAATTATTTTAACCAACATCTGTCCTGATCATAACTACCAAATATTCATTCGTTTTCAGAATTTTAACCCTTTAAATTGCTTACACAAAAACACATTTTTTTTAAATGACAAAAACACAAATAATTAATTATTTTCCATATACTAAATGCGAGATTTTTTTGGGGGATTATCACAGTCTGGGATATGTCAATGATTAGCAACAAAATTGATTTTGATGCATTATTAGTTTTTGTGCAGTGTAAGATTTAAAAAAAAAACCTTCAAACAAACTGCCATAAAAATATTATATATTAAAATGATCTTCCAGTTAATTTTTTTAACCAACATCAGTCCTGATCATAACCACCAAATATTCATGTTTAATCTCT
Source organism: Semicossyphus pulcher (assembly GCF_022749685.1). Lineage (NCBI taxonomy): Eukaryota > Metazoa > Chordata > Actinopteri > Labriformes > Labridae > Semicossyphus > Semicossyphus pulcher. The sequence goes on from NW_027211637.1 coordinate 20,034,303, forward strand.
GTACTTGAAGGACACATGAAACAAAGCCAATGAAAAACAAAAGCCATTAGAACAACTAGTCTCACTCACACACACACACACACACACACACACACACACACACACTCTTACATCCATATGAACAGAAAAACACGATTTAAATAGCATATTTCATCCATTGGCCTGCAGTTCTCCAAAATACAGCAGCCGGGCCCTTGGAGCCAACCATGAAATTGCATGTATTTGTCCCTATAGGCTATATGTGGTAAAGTGGCACCATTTGGTGGAAACAAAAAAAATTACAATTCTGAAGGGATTGCTTCAAAATGAAGTCCTAAGACAGTGGATTGCATCATTTTATGTTCTAATGGCAGTGGGATAAAAAAAAAAAGATGTTTATATGGATTTCAAAGGGCCATTTTTGCCCTTTGAGTGTGATTTCATTTTAATAATCTTACACTGCACAAAAAATAAAAATGCATCACTAATTTCTCTATATACATATACACACCACCCTGTGACATCCATAGCAACACACCCACACCATTTTTGTTGTATTCATGTTTTTTATTGGCTTACAGTGCAACATAATACAACAGGAAAAAAACCCAGGAAAATAGCAGTCATTTGTCCTATAGGCAATACATGGTAAAGTGGCTCAATCTGGTGGAAAACCAAAAAAATTACAATTTTGAGGGGAATGCTCCAAAATGACATACTAACACAGTGGATCACATATTTTTATGTTCTAATGGCTGTGGGATCAAAATAAAATGGTGTTTTAATGGGTTTCAATGGGGACATTTTGGTCCGAAAGGACCTCTAAGGTACTACTTGATGGACACATTATAATATAGGCTCACCAAAAATGTTTTTTTTTCAATTTTAAAATTAGCAAAAAAATACTTCCATTGCCATTTGCCATGCCATATGCATTAACACAGTCCAAAATAATTTTTTTTAAAAAGAAGAAAAAAGAAAAAAAGAGAGGACCATCAAAAATCCCTTAGAAGTAAACGTGGATAAAGTGTCAACCTTGCACTTAATGTTTTCTAAAGTATGTGTATTTAAGACGGACCCTTAGGTGCTCTTAAATCTGTACCCTTAGACTACTGTAAAGCTGTGTCTGTGATTAAATCCAAATCTCTCACTCTAAATCTCCTAAATTCACCAGCCAATCCAGCAGCACAGGGGTTCTGCTTTCCGTGCTTTGGTCATCACTGCTCCCCGGCTGTGCAGCCAGCCCCCCTGCAGATCCTCTCAGGACATCCACACAGCACTCCTCTGCAGCCAGCACTCAGGCTTTATAACTGTGATTACACGCTGGGTACTTGTAAGACTAAATTCCTGGAAAGACAAATACACAAATAGTGTCCTACTATTTTGACGTTTTCTGCTCACTGGTGCTGTCTTTTCAACAGTGAAAGGAAAAACCTTGTTCGCTGAGAACAGTGAAGCGGAAATAGTCGGACAGATCGATTTACTGTAACTCAGTGGTGAGGACAAAGACGTGCTTTGTGCAATATGTTGTTTCTCTAAAGCTTTTTGAAAGCCTTAGATGATATTTTAGAGTCCATGAGGTTTTACTGTAAAATTTCTTGAGCAGTGAAAGGAAGTGGATGAAGCCTCCGGGTCTGAAAAGTAAAAGCCTCATGTGCCTGCATTCTCTTTCATGGCCAGCGTTTCATGGGGCCTTTTGGCCAACCCCATGGTGTTTGTTTAGGCGCCAAAAGTGACCATATTTGGATACAACACAGCAGAGAGGTTCATTGACTGTTACCTGAGCTGAGACCGAGCAGACATGTAGCGGCATTCACCTGTCAATCAAAGTGACAGCACCTTAATAATATATAATTTAAAGCCTTTATATAACTTTAACAGGTTAGCTATATAAAGATTCACCCCCTAGAGTTGTTGTGAAAAAATAGATATGAGGACCAAAACTGTTTTTTTAAACTGAACAAATTTTAGATTTTTATGCACAGTTGGGTATTTCGAATAGGGCTTAATAGAGACGGACTCACGCTTAAAGGCAGCCTCAAGTGGCCACTCAAAGAACTGCCATTTGTGGTATGGCTTAGTTTTTCCGCCCCTGAGGTTGCCACTTGATCCGCACTAGAATTTGCAGCGATGCTCTGTGGGTTTAAACAGACTTTAGTCACAGTGCATTTTTGTTTGCGTTGGACCAAGTATCTCCGACAAAATACCAGGAACATTTGGGGATTTTCATAAAATCTCAGTAGTAGGAGCCTTTATAGGCTAGCTATAAAATCAACTGTAACAAAAAGGACAGTAGGTAAACTATTTTATTAGACTGAGCGGCCAACACTGCCACAAACTTCCCACATAGTTCAGACAGCTTCAGATTACAACCGTGCAAAAAGCTTTAAACGACTCCCTATAAAATAAGTCACTGTCCTGAAACCCCCCAGTGTCTTTAGAGCAAGCAGCTGTCGACGGTATCCCACTCAAAAAAACGTATGAGTTCCCATGGCAACTCATTGGACTGAACTCAGAAGAAGTCAAGTCTTTCACATCCTCAGACTCCGCCGCCTGCTAGATATATATTACTGACTGCATCAGTGTGTGGACATGAGATCAGATATACATTTATACTAGCTGCACGGATGTTCATCTCTGCCTTGTGATAAACTCAATGGTTCGACATTTAAGGAAATATCCTGACCGGATTCTTGAGATGAGAAGATTGATTCCTCGGTCTTGTCTGTAGGGTAAACACAAAACTACCCTGATAACTCATCTTAGCATACAGACCAGCAAGTCTTCATGTTAATTCTTAGGACAACAAATGAAAGCAAAGGAATTGTCACCTTAAGAGACAAAGATAGGGGAATAATAGAGAGCAAAGAGTCTGCAGGGGTTGGTTTGAACTGATCAATAGCGTCTGATTTCACAGGGGAGCTACTTATCTCTGATTCAATGTATGTTAATCAGTGAAATCCCCCGCTGTCGTCCGCAGGCCGGATGTTAACCATGAATTCCATCTCACACGCATGTTTGCATGCATATACAATATGTGAACATAATCAGAATATGTCAGCTTGCCAGTGTGAGATATTAATTCATCACCTCAGCAAACCAGGATGGTAATTACATTTTCTCATTTACTCAGACGACATGTTTCCACTTGCTATGTGTCAGGCACGTGGCTGGATTCACTCACCGTGCGTGTCTTCATATTTCATCGAATTCATGAAGAATATAGCGGATAAATCATAGTTTCGGTTCTGGGGGCAGGAAGAAATTCAGGAGCGGCTTGTATGTGGAAAACATGATAATATATCTATACCACTGAGGGCTCTTGGAGCTGGTGAGTCTTTGTTTAAACAGAGAAATAAGGGATATCCAGGGGGGACCCGGGTATAATCTGCCATTGCGAAATGATTATATGAATGAACATACTTTAAACATTATAGGGAAAAACCGGCAGACTGAGGACACTTAGAGAGCTTACTACGGAATCCCTAAGAGGACATGCATCTATAGATGTTAGTTTCCCGTGAGGACGAACAAATGCCGGTTGTTTTCTCGACTTATTTATCTCATTATCTCAAGATAAGAAAGCTGGATTTCTCGTGGTAATTGGTTAATTTAAGTTGTTTCCCGAGATCGCAACTTATTTTTCTTGTTTAAGCTGGTTTTCCCATTGTAATCGATTAATTCAACTCATTATATCGAGATAGCAAAGCTGGTTTTCTCGGTATAACAGGACATTTTTCTGGCCATCTAGAAAAGAAAGCAACAGTCTGGTCACTGTTATTTTACAGACCAGGACATGCAGGACAAGCTGTGCTTTTGCAACTGTGGGGATGAGAGTTATGATCACCTGATGTTGCAGTGGTGTTATCTCGAGATAATGAGAAAAATAAGCCGAGATCTCAAGAAGATGAACGGCAATTACTAGTTATCACCTGGAAATGGAGCTAATAAAATGTATGGATGCACGTCCACTCAGGGCTTCCATACTTTAGAAATAATTTATACAGAAATGTTTGTCAATATTCAACCTATAAGTGCTGTCTTTGATTCAAAAAATGGATGAGCTGCTTGTATATTGTTTGATGGAGCATGAAAAAAGTACCACAAAGTACAATAAGGCATATATTTTTTAACATGTTTATTGTAATTTAAACCTAAAAGAGACTTAAACAGTGACTTTTTGTTTGCATTTTGTACATATAAATATACTGTATATGTGCACAATATATATGTATATATTTTCTTTTTTAAATTAATAATTGTATTATATTTTATTTAATCTACACAGAATGTACAGTGAAGGTTGTGTTGCGTATAGTTTGATAACTGAAAGTGAAAAATGCAGCGCTGCACTTTTCATTGTTATGTGGGATTATAAAATATTTATGAAGCAATGCCGTGGATTGAGACCCCCCCTACTGGTTGTACATTCCTATTACAAAACTACTAAAAAGACAACCTAAAATATAATCTAATTAAATTAATAAATGCACAAATTACACATTGAGTACTTTACAAAAAAAGAAAAATAACCAAAGGTCTAGTCTCTTTATGCAGCAAGAAAACAGCACATTATGTGTATTTTATCATGATATAAAACATCTAAAAATATAAATGTTTTAGTGTGAGCTGATTAGTTTTGGCAAAATGACACTTTCTCCTATTACTGCTTAGCGTTAATGAAACAAAGCATAATTATGTCTTGATGTCCTCCAAAATGATGCATGCATAGTCTCCTCACAGAGGAACAGTGTGGAGCTACTGCCTGTATTAATAAGACCACAGACCTGACACTGATATGATTTCTTCCTCCAGTTGAACGTCGCCTCCTCATCAATATGCCTAATGAGATCCCACGGGGGCGTTTGAAGGGGGCGTCAGGCTGGTGGTCCTCAGTGCTGGACACGTGAGCTCTGCCTGTACGTTACAGGATATTGTCCCCAGCATGAGGACACATTAACCTTTTCATGGATCCTTATTACTCCGAGGACTGCTCTGGCTTCCTGTTTTACCCGAACAGATAATAATACCACACTGTGCAATCTGTGGGTTCATTAGCACGTGCAGCTTATGGAACGAGAAGAGGGAATTCCTGTGCTATAATGACATTATGGCTGTGACTCATATTGAAATATACAAGCGTTGTTTTAAATATCCTCTGAAGTCATTCGAGTTACGGTTTTACATTTGAGATAAATTACTTGTTTGGTTTGAATATAGTTGTTAAAGTTTTTCTTTATGTACCTGAGACTTTGCTTTTTCCTTTTTTTCCTGTTTAATTCCATAAGCTGTGTGCTAAGAAATTTTACTAGTTCACTGAAAACCTAGAAATACTGTGCCAAGCAGTGTGACTCCACCGACCAATCAAGTTTCAGGTTACATCCAGAGTTTTTACTGGAATAACAGTGTAATCATGGCCTGTTTGGGGATATATTGAAAATAATTAGGTAAGAGTACATCACCCTAAAGACAAAAGAGTGGCATCAAGATAGGTTGCAACACAAACATTTAGAAGGGACATAACACCAATGAACATTTCGCTCTCCGTCCGCTTTGCTGCAGAGGACGTCATTGTCAAAAAAAACTCTTATTGCAACAGCAAATTAAAAAAGGTACTCAAGGGACACTGTCTCATTTTTATGGGATCGATAAAGGAAAAAAAATCACGCAACGGATGTAGTAAAATTTCCTTCAAGCATTGCCAAGATGTCCCTTTCAAGAGAATGTGACGACCTTGAATCCTTGACCACCAAAATGTTATCGGTTCGGCCTTGAGTCCAAGTTAACATTTGTGCAAATCTGAAAATGTTTGCTCCAGGGGTTCTAAGATATTGTGTTTCCAAGAATTGGGAAGAAACAATGGCCAAACAAAATTATATGACGCCACAATGAAGTTGACCTTTGGCCTCTCAGTTTAAAAACGTCATAATTTCATAATTTCAATTTAGACATTTGATTGAAATTGTGTCATCATCAGCTTATGATCTCTTAAGTCATGGCTAAGATATTTTTTTGAGAGGTCACAGTGACCTTGACCTTTGACCACCCAAATCATACCGCTTCAGTCTTAAGTCCAGGTAAACAAAATCTTCAGGATATTATGACCTCACAGTGAAGTTGACCTTTGACCTTCTGGGTTAAAATTGTCATCATTTCATAATTTCAACCTATAAGTGTGAGACTGTGTGCTAATTATTGCATGCAAATGTTTTTTAAAGGTCACAGTGACCTTGAACTTTGACCACCAAATTCTTATTAGTCCATCCTTGAGTCAAAGTGGACGTTTGTGCAAAATTTTGAAGATATTCCCAGAGATGTTGGGCTCACAAGAATGGGATCGGGAGACGTACGTAACGTAACACATTCAGTCATAGAGCCTCCTAACTTTAGTGCTTAGCAGAGCAATGTCCTCCAACTTTGACAGACTTTGGAATGCACTAATTCAAAGAGCTTATATAAGAACATATATGACGAGTTATACGTTTTTATCTGATTCTGTTCCTATTTATTATGCAGGATTTCTGTACTCTTCTAATTAAGTTTCATCCATTGGATTGAAGTTCAGCCCAAGTTCTCTAAAAAGTCCTTTTATGTTGAAACTGCATTTCACAGACAGCAGGACACAGATGAGAATTATACATCACTGGTTCCCTTCACAGATATCAGAAAAAGTAGGATAAATATTTGTAATTTTTTAAAGGATGGGAATTGGCAAACTTTCAAAAGAAGATTTCAATACAATGTTTAGGATGTAAATATTTTTATTATAGATATCCTTAATTCTGCAGTGCTCATAGAGCTAGTATCAAATCCTTTATCCCACAAACAGCACATAAACATCTGAGAAATAAATTATAAAAGACATAAACATTCATGAGACATTATTCCCAGTTCCCCTCACATTCATTGGTGCTTATCTTCATTAGAAATCCACAGTGAGACACAAAATCAACACTTCAAGTTCTGCTTAAACACAATGTAGTGGCAAGACCCGCGTCAGGGAAAGTAAACATAGAAAAGGTCTTTGAGGGAATCCTCACCGGAACCGAACTAAGAAATGAAAGCAATTTCCAATTATCTGCTGCATAATTATTCTCCTTTAGGCCACATGTTTAATGTTCTATTAGTTTTACCCAACACATTTCACTAGTTTTAACTCTCTGCTGCGTTTATCTCTCGGGCTGCTGGAGGGTGCAGAGTTAGCTCATGGATCACCTGTGGTGTTTTATTTCCATTACATAGTATGAATAAATGTTAACTCAGAATCATTAATGCATACGAATGTGGAGAGAGACCCAGAGGGAATTAAATCTACTTTCATGGAGAGCTACTTAAAGCCTCCACCTGTGACTTATTAAAGATTCCACTTTAAAAATGTAGCCTGTAGCGACATTATATCACACCATTCCCCCGACACGCATAAAAACTTTCAGTGGACCTTAAAGAAGCCGGTGCTACATAGAAATGGCCGATACAAAAGGGAAGAGAAAAGGTGAAAAGGTGCTTTAGTATTGCTTTACATGGAAATGTTCCCTTTCTCTCTTCCCCGAAACCTTTAGAAAAGAAAAACCTAGGAAGTAAAAATATGGCATTCACATGAAGAACATCATTTTCACAGATTATTTTTTCTTCATCCAGCGATGAGTCCCGCAACTTAACTGTGATTCGACACATTTCAGGGTACATGGTGTGCAGACTGAGACTCTGAGGTGTAGGCAGGTGAACAAACAGACTGACAGGAGTGCGCCTCTTCACACAAACCCTACAAACCCCTCTTCCCAAAATGCAAAATGTCCATTCATTTTTTTCCTCATTTAAACTGAGTGTTTGTTCAGTTCACAGGATTTCTGCTTCATCATCGTCATCCTCAGAGCCCGAGGGGCCCTGGCGAACTTCCTCGTACCACTTGTTGGTCAGGGTCTTCATCTGGATGCGGCCGTGTAACAGGTCCTGTAAGAGACACGATACAGATCAGTACATCGGAACACACGCAAGAATAAATGAATTTACAGAAATATTCACATGAACAGGCCGAGAAAAATTGACACAGAAGCACTGAAGCAAATCCAATTTGTTAAAGCTCCATGCTGTTTTTGTTTACACTGCGAGAGGTTCAGATTCTTACATTTTCTCTACAGTGTTTGAAACTTCTCTTCTTGCCAAATTACATGCAGCATAGGCCTTGTGCACCAACGATTCAGGCAGACATCACTATTAATCATATAACAAAGGCACTACACTGGAAAGTGATTTAAAAAGGCATTATACAGTATGTCCAGCGGGGTTTCAACAACCACCATTTCACAGGTGACACTTTGAAAGCAGCGATTGGAAATGATCAGAGATGGCCAAAGATATCTGCTAAATTTGCATAATGAGAAACTACAGGGAAGTGAATGTGTTATGTACTTAAAGTGGTAATCTCGAAGATCTCAGTTTCGTTCTCTATAGAGATAAACGGTAATTGCGGGAGCACACTTTCGAGATATCAAGACAGTGTTGCATGTGTGACGTCCACGGTTGGCTCCAGTTGTAACTCTTGATTTTCCTCACTGACCGTCGCTTTCCTTTTCAGACTGTTTGCCTTCATCTGAGCGTCCAATTTGTTTCTTTTTCTTTGGATTTTCACTTTTTTTTTTAAGTTGTATCTGTAGTCATCGATCTTTTCTTTGTTTATTCAGCAATAGTAGATTACTGTTTACTCGCAACACTTGCAGAGACCGGAAAAGCAGCTGCTTAGCTCCATCTACCCTCTCTGGCAGACCAACCACTGCTGGGTGATGGAAAACACGTCACTAACTGGGCGCTGCTTGTGATTTTTTCTGCTAAAGTCGCACCAGACACCCAGTCCGTAATAATACTATATACTGCAAATGCAAAGGCTTTCATCAGTGGGCCATAGGCTCAATCACCATTGTGTTATCTCATTCGACGATAGATAGTAGTAGTTAACAGACATTTATTTAAAGCTCCTGTAAGGAACTTTCGGTTTGTGTTGATTTCGGCGCCCCCTGTGGACAAAGCTGTACCTCTTATCTCTTTGCTGATTTTGTCCATTACAAATAACTATATAGTCATAATCAATCTTGTTGCTGATGGTCTGATTTGCTTTTGTAGGTCACATAGAGTAATCAGACTTCATTTCAGCCTGTTTCATAACCAGCGAAAAACTCCTCACAGGAGCTTTAAATGAAAAAGAAAAGATTATTACTTTAAACTGCAGATGCAAATCACCTGTGTTACACTACAGCCGATCAGCAGGGACTAACTGTAGCGCCCCAGCTAACTCATATCTGTCTGTGCTGAAGAACAGGATTAGTTTTTAAAAGTGTCCGTGTTCAACTGCAAGCTTTGTCAAATTGTTATTTACTGAGTGGTTGTTGCTTTGTAAAGCACTTCTGTTTATTGAACATCAAACACGAGGCCTGAGAGCAAACGAGTCAGACTTGAAAACAATGAAATGCATTTAAGGATTGTGAGCCTGCAGTTTTTCTCTCTCACTCGCTCTCTCTCTCTCTCTTACCTCCTGGGTGAGCCTGCGAGTGAAAAAGGGGTTAAGGTATTTAGCATCGAGCCACATAAAGCCCTTCAGATCTTGTCTCTGGTAGATGTGAGCCTCGTACTCCTCCTCTGTCAGTTCCGATAGGTGCTCAGACTCAATGGTGTTGCCCTGGGGAGAAAAATCAGACGAGAGAGAGAGAGGGGGAGTTAGATAAATTGCACGAATGAAAGGAGAAGGGCCAACAAATGAAGTAAAGATAGTAGAGATGGAGGAGAGGACGGTTAGGTGAGAGTGGTGGAGTCGAGATCACTCACAGAAAGGACCGGAGATGAGGGAGAGAGAGCAGAGGGAGCAAAGAGAGGGGATTACATCAAAGAGGGCATGAGGGCTGATAGATGTAGTTGCTGGTACTCTGGGGTGTAATGCCAAGCTTTGAAAGACATCAAACATGTAAATACTGTACACACAAGTCAAGCAAACACACAGCCACATAGTGACCTCTCTGGTAGGATGTACTTTAGCCGACAGACTCGATGAAATATTAAACACTACAGCCTGTATTCTGCTGTCTGGGTTTCTTTTTGCTTGTCTGCTGTTTCTAGTCTGAGTCTGTGCAATGAGAGGGGTTCGCTCCCCACTGATTCAGTGTCCTTCACACACGCCACAATCAACCCTTTGATTTTTCCCTCTGAGGGGAACAGCGGAGACTCTGACGGCAGATGAGAGGACGGCACAGCAAGTATCAGTGCAGCGAGAAACTTTTAGTGTTCAGATTGAAGTGAATTCTACGTGCTTCAAACATTACCATTTTCTCCGTCTTGCTGAGATTGATGTCTTTCTTGCTCTTTCGCCGCGACTGGCTTTCCTCGATGTCCATGAGGCGAATGAGCGGCATGGTCCCGCCCCCGAGGAGGAGGATGGTGAAGAGGACAATGATGATGGTGGTGGTGCCGATGAGCTGCCGCTTCTCGATGGGCTCCAGGCCAAGATGAAGGCTCAACGCGTATGGGATAGCACCTCGTAAACCTAGCAGACAGAAAGAAAGATGAATGAAGGGGAGCGTCAGATGGATAAGAGAGCATGCACTTGTAAATGATGAGTATCCTTGATGTTTAAACACATTGTAAATACTTTTTATATGCACTTAAGGCTGCAAATAAGGCCTGTCTGTCATTTGATTTTTGTTTGTTTCCACTCTAGATGGTGCTTTTTCATCTGCTCCCTGAGACTTACAACCTATTTTAGGGCAACGGCCTGCTTTTCTTGAACGACCATATTAGTGAAAAGGTTCTTTGTATCATCTCACCACTAAACCACATGATGAACATCATTTTGGGTGTGATCTTGTGGTCTCTGAAAAAGTTCAGCAGGAACGACAGAGGGAAGATGTTTATGGCTCGGCCGAGAAGAACCAGCACCTATGGAGAGAACAACTGCTGTCAAACTCAATCAATCAATGAATTTGTATTTGTATAGCTCAAAATTGTAGATTTAGAGCAGGTCTATATCGTACTGTTTGTAATTACCGGTATAAATACTTACAATGCACCAGATGACGAAGGATATTTCAAAGTTGTGAGGGAAGCTGAAGATGGAGAGACCAAGGAAGGCAAACACGCACGTCTCTGTGTAGAACAATTAAAACAATACCTTTAAGAACTTGTTAGAAAATGGACCGGAAGCTAGAACGAGAGGAGAATTAAGGAATTTACTGACCACACATGAAGGCCACTGTGCGCAGAGTTTGCTGCATAAGGATCTGAGTGACAGGAGACAAATTGTGATGCGTGTAGTGTGACATCACAATTCCCGCAAACAGGATGGACATTATTCCTGCAGGTGGAAACAGAGCATGGCTTCAGAAAAAATCCCCAGAAAGTAAAACATAAACTGATCTGGCATCTATGCATGAGTGTGTGCCTGTGCATCGGCACACTTACCAGACAGTTTGATGCCTTCTGCCAGGCCGTAGGGAAGGTACGCAAAGATGATCATCATACCAAACTCCAGAGAAGGAGTCTTCCTCAGATCAAAGTGTTTCAGAAACTAATCAGCGAGTTAGGGAATTTTAAAAAAGATGAAAACAGACACACAAGTTTAAATTTCTCTCACACACACACACACATAATGAGTCAGGATACAAGAGCTGAGATGAGTCCGGTGAGGGTACCCAGGGCAGCAGAGCCGAAAAACATTTTAAGGAAGTATCCCAACGCTTGCAAGAAAGTCTCCCAGCCTGTTACCACGGAGTTGTCAGAGCGGGAGAAGAACCCCTCCGCTGTGCTGAAAGACAAAAGGAAAAATTTACTGTAATACTTCTTTCTGACCCTAGAGGGCAGAAACACTCCACCTGAATCCTGCAGAAGTATGAGCGTGTGCGCATGTGTGGATAAATGTGTGTGTGCAATGTTTGTAATCCTGCCATCAAGATCCTGTTTGCTAAACAGTGGTTGGCTGTATTGTATCACCCCACTGAATTAAATGGAATATGAAGTAAAAGGAAGTTAATGTGACATTCTGCCATAGACTCATAATTATGAATTATAATATATTTTTTTGAAAGTCAATCTAAGCTTTCTTAGACTTTAAAGAGTGGAGTGACTTTTAAACAAATGTAGAACCAAAATTATGATAAGGAACTGTTTCTTAAAAAATAAAGCATTTTTGGACTTTGACCCTGTAGGTTAAAAAGGATTTATCATCATGTTTGTATTTTTAAAAAGCTGCATTTCTGATATCTTATTTATTTTTGCAGCAGAGACCAAAAATCGATTGTCTCCTACAATTAAAATCCTGAAACTTATTAACAAAGCAAAGGCATTTGCAGCCTGGCTGTTAAAAACCACCAGGCCGCTCTGTAATGTAGCTTTCTAAGAAAGCCGGTCTGTGAGGTGCGAACAACAAGCAAACTGCCAGGGCTGTTCAGCCTATCTATTATTCATGCGCTCATTTACTCTTCGGGGCCATGCAGACACTTGAGATCACTTTGCACATTTAGCTGGTCGTGAGTAGGAGAGATAAGGCAGGAATAAAGTGAGCACAGACACAGCAGATAGGATGACAGCAGAGCGTACAAACAAGCAGATCCTGCCAACTGCCTGTTTCTGTCTAACTTGTCTGTCAAGATTTTGTCGCTGTGCTGGCCACCAGTCAGTTCACATAGCGCAGTTTTTATAAACAATCCAGAGAGACTGATGCTCTAAAGAGACCCTCTTTCATGTCTGCAGCGGGATGTGTGACTGAAATAGGATGCAACTTTTTGTGCTCATTATGAGAAATTAGGGTTTGTGGTTTGACAAAGTTAGAGCGAAAACATTTCATCAACAATGCTCGTCTGGGAAGGTCATGGATGCTATCACATTCATCAGATCGACATTTTAACTGCCTAAGACTATAAATAACACATTTATCAGATTGTAAAAAATTGTTTCCATCATCCTTGACTTCTGTGTGTGTGCACGTCTAAAGCCACAAAATAGGTCACTTTTGTTCTTCTGGCTTCCTGTCACAGGAAGTGGGGCTTGAGTTTGTTACATCCAGCAGCAGGTGATAATGATTCAAGAAGTGATTTAAGAATTTTTGGCAAGTTATTCTTAGAGAATGTGTAGGGATGTATTTAGGTACAGAACTGTAAATACTATGGTTATGTAACTGCACTGTATACTATAATAAGTGTTTTGGTGCCCTTGTTCCACTAAATTACATCTTAATAGGGACATTACAGTCAGAGTGTGCATGCAACTTTGACGATGAGACAATGTTTCTTCATGTGCAACATTTTGACAGTTGTGGTACTGTCTTTCATAACATCTGCATACTTAATCGTGCCAATGTGTGTTCCCTTGAGACTCTTACTTTGTTAGGACAATGGAGACGGCGTCGTTCAGGATGCTCTCACCAAACACCAACATGTTTAGGACCGGGTCCACGTTAAGGGCGTTAAAGATGGCGATGGTAGCTACGGGGTCCACAGCTGAGATCAGCGAGCCGAAGGCAAAGCTACAGCGAGGGAGTGAGAATGAGAAGAGGATAACAGTTACACAGTAATGGTGAGATACTTTTACAGGCATAAACATACTTAAAAGGGATTATGTAACAAACAAATGTGGGAAACAATAATAAACCACCAAAAACATGTAATTTAAGAGACGGTAAGAGGGAGGCAGAGAAGAAGTGCTTCAAGAACAGGAAAGCACATGCATTTTACTAATGCGACACAATCCTCTGAACTGCTATTATGTATTTCTATTTGTACAAGTTTGTGTGAGTCATTTGAATGTGACTTGCAGTCAAATAGGCCTAACCTACAACAGTTTGGGAAAGAATTCTTGGACAGCAGTTTCCCATGATAACAAAATATATTTCCCTTTGATGATCTTCAATTTAAGATGTAGTATTTCAGTTTAGATGTCCATATAAGGCCATTTTTATTCTTTAATACATAACATATGTTTGTGTCCTGTAACTGTATCTGCAAGCATGTAAATAAATGTGGGCAGAAATGGATGGAAAGAGACAGTAAGTGTTGGAAAAAGAAAACACAAAAAAACAACGTCTTGGGATTTTCCCTCCAAAATTCTATTGAACTCTTTCTTGACTCATGCTTTGATTACCACTGAATTTCATTACAATGTTTTCCAGCTTCTGGGAATCCAGCTAACAAAAACACAATCACACACGGGACTGAAAATATTTCCTTTTTGCTGAAGGAAAAAAAAGAAAAAGGAAAAATGTGTGCTTGAGCACACGCACACACTCATGCTGGCTGAGTGTGTTTACATGCGCACTAGTTTCCTGGTTCTGATGGTGGTTTTTCAAGTATCCTGGAATTGTGTTGCACATGCAAACATCATATCCTGTTTTAAGGGATATGAATAACCCTGATCCTGCGTTTGAGACACTTGGATATGCTACCTCGAATACTCCGATGGAAACCAGGTCATGTAAACACCTTTAGAACATAGTGTGCACACAGAACTGTTTTCTACAGAGATCATGTACACAGAGATACAAGTAACCATCTAAACATTATATCCTCAGTATGATCAAAGTCAGCATAAAGCTCAAAACCTGGAAACTAATGAGCATGTAAACACAGTCTGTGTGTCAATAAGGAGACTTGTGCACAATAACAACCTGAAGCTTCTCTAAAGAAGACACAGGGGTGTGGAGACGCACTCTGCTCATCTGTCAGCCGCCTCTGACAGCTGGATTAACGCCCTGTCCCCGGCTTACTTATAGTTAAACCATTTAAACTTTAAGGTAGACTAACAGTGTCAGTGGGTGATGCTACTATTAAATACCTACATCCAATTTCCTTTAAGTCATTTTGTGCGTAGAGTGGTGTTTTTGGGGGTGGTAAAGTCTGACGACACAGAAGTTGGTTGAGGTTTTAAGAAATCCCCTGATACTCAGATACAGGCATGGGACATAACGTCAGGTGCTAAAACAATCATACTAAAAGTTAGAGCGGAATAAATACTTACCTATCAGTCATGGACATCTTATAGATCACATCAGCCTGAGAAAAAACCCAAAAGATACCCGGAAACAGACACACTCATTGTTAAAAGTGTAAACAAGGAAAGATTCCGAACAAGAGATAAAAATAGCTGTTTGCACCTAAACAAGTGTTCTCCGTATTATAATGCAAGCTGTTCCAGGAAATGCACTAAATGTAAACATTTCATTAGGTTCACACTGTTTTTCTAAACTGACCAAGCAATACAAAAATTTGTTGACAGATAATACAACAATCCTCACCTGCCCAAGGAAATAGATCCCTCCTCCGACGATGAAGGCCGAGATAGCTGTGCCGATGACAGCAAAGAGAGTAATGGAGCCGATGTTCTGGAAGAAGTTTCCCTGTACATACATGGACACACAGCGTAAGTATTCATGGGTTAAGCGGCATGACATTTGAAGCCAGCATACATATGGAAAGTAAAAGCAGAGAGGGTAAAAGTAGTGAGAAAATGTCAGTTTCCTTGTGAGGAGTGGAGCAGAATGTACACGAACAGCATATCAGAAGAAACAGAAGGCCATTAAGATTATTTAAAATACATAATAACTTGTAATGAGCCAACGTTTTTTATTCGCCAATTTATTCTGAGCTGAGTTGAGCAAATATAAAACAATAGTGCTTATAAATGTCGCAACTGGAATGAAACAATAAAGCAATAATATAGCTGACAGAGTGCAGTGCTGCTGATGCTTTATGCGCTCATGTCGGCCTGAGGCATCAGCAAACTTAAGAGGTTGCTCCGGTCTCCGGTCGTATTCTGTATTTACTCAGAGTGAATTTCATTGCGGTGCATTTTTAAGTAGAAAAAAAGAAGTAAAAAGTTACAACATCATATTTTTTGTCTCTTTTGTGGGCTTGAATTGTGGCTATATATGTTAAGCTTGTGCAAGTGCTAATGTAGGTTTGCTTTGTTCATTCTAAGTACATCCAGTGTCGGTCAAAGTACATAACTTTATTACTTGAGTCAAAGTACAGATACTCTTGGTCAAATATAACTCCAATACAAGTGAAAGCTGCTCAGTCAAACTATTACGCAAGTACTTGCTTTTAAAAATATTTCAGTATTCAAACTGCTTTTTAAAAACATCTTAAAACGCTGTATTTACATTTTCCAGATTTTCAGCACCGAAATAATTGGAATAATAATAAGAACAACCTTAAATACATGCTGACCAGGAAAAATGTCAGCCGTAGCCATTACCAGCACTAAATGAACTGCCTGATCTGAAGGACGTTTGCTCTGCGTTTGCTCTATGTTCAACCATGGAGACGCGTGAGGTACAGGTAAGGCAAAACCACGTAGACAAACCACACGCAGAACTACACGAACACAGTTGATTGTCTTTCGGATTTGAGAAAAGAAAAGAAAATTCATTGGCTGACTTCAGAGCAAAAGTAGCGAGAACATTGATAGAAATATAGTGGAGTCAAAAGTACGATATTTAACTTTCAAATGTAGTGGAGTAAAAGTAAGAAGTTTCCCTCCAAAAAAATAGATAAGTAAAGTACAGATACTCAAAAAATGTACTTAAGTACAGTACTCAAGTTAGTTTACTTTGTTACTGTTAGGGATGGGCACCGATATTCGAATATTCTAAATGACGTCGATATTCGACAATCCATGTACCATATGGATTTTTTTTTTTTGCCCGAAGTTCATTAAATATTATTATAATTAGCTAAATCATTCACATATTGTTCATTAAACGTGTATACCAATGTCACTTAAAACATGTAAAAAGTAGAAATAAAGAAAAAACATGCCTGGCACAGCAGCGTAACTAATTAACTATTTAAACTTCCATACGCACCGTCGGGACACTGGACCGTGTATTCGTATCTGTGGGCACTATTGTCAGTGTGTGTGTGTCGGTTTCTGCTTGTATTAGAGAGAGAGCGCACGTCAGAATAAACGCGCATGATGGAGAGCTTGGTGTCTCGGCTGTTTTTGGCCCGCGCGGGGCTCGAGCAGGAGTCTCCCCGAGGTGAAGCAGGCGTGTGTGGAGGCTTCTGGCGTCACCAGATCGGCACCAAACTGAAAGCAGTATCGTGATTGAGAGACGCCGAGCTTTTGTTTCCCTCGTCTCCTCCCATAGACAACTTCATTTCACTGTGTCAGCAAATACACTGATGCTTCCTTATGAGGAAGAGCGCTACAGTGCGTCCCTGTGTGAGTAACAAACAGAGACTCGCACGTTGTGAACTCGCCGCTGTACGCCAATCTTACTAATGTGCCCTTTAAACAGCAGACACAGACAGCGTTGGGTGATAAACACTTTATTTTTATTTATTTATTTTGTTGTGAGGTTAACCTGGATATCAGATTTTTATTTAAATAGAATATTTCAAATATTGATATGCCTTCAAATGCCCATCCCTAGTTACTGTCCACCAGAGTACATCACATTGTATTGGGGCTTATTTCTTCAGCCTTATGCCCACATTATACCGTACCTTATGTAAAGAGTATCCAGATTCAAAGATGATGGGCGGCAGAAGCAAAAGGAAGAACATGTTGGGTCGGAACATTTCCTCCTCCTTTAAGATAAAGAGAGAGATATTAGTTTAATAATTACACAGGGGGAAAAAAGGAGTGGTGGTCAGGTAACAGACAAGTGAATGTAATCTTGGCTTGGAGTTGCACAGTAGCTTATAGTGATAAATTATAGCAGGGAAGGAAAAGGCCAAGTATAACAGGAAGCTGGGAGTAGAGTAAGCATCCAGGAAACCTTTCAGATTAAATGCATTACAAAGCGCAGCAACATAATGAATAAAACACATTACTTATTTCTGTGTCGATACATAATCTGTCATGTTTTATCATCCTGAATGAGCCTTGAATGGTCTTTAATATAAACCAAAACCCTACTGCAGTCTGATTCATGAACGTGTGATGTGATGTGTCACTGACTAAAACATGTGCTCGTGGCTATTATAAAATCCTCAACTAAACTTTTCTGCTATTCCTCCGACAGTCAGTTCAGTGAAAATCAGCTGATTGAATACTTAGTCATGGAGGAGGTAAAAGGGTGACAACGTAGGGCCATGTCTGAGCCGTTAGTAACAAGCATTCCTCTGACAAAACTAATTTGGATGTTGACTTCAGGATACCAAACACACACACACACAAACACACAAACACATATCAGGTGCTCATCAGGGGAAATGCCTGCCTGCCAGCCAATTCCTGCTCACCACTCCTGACAAGCTCTTTCTTTCACACATACTGGAAAAGGGACACGTGAATACCTTGATTTTTTTTTATCTCTGAGTCTCTCAATCACGCGCACGCACCCGCACACGCACGCACACGCACACACACACACACACACACACACACACACACAGTATCCCAGTGACCTGAGCTCCCTGATTATTTCAGCGATATAATGAAATCATTGTTGCTTCCCGGCTAAATGGGCCAGCCTCCCAGATCAGGCGTAGGCATCATGTGCCCGTGCATTACGCTCTGGCTGCCAATGTGTCTGTGCATGATGCACCATGTGCTCTTGTATAAGCTTGTGCACTTGTGTGTTCTGTGCACAATATATGTGTGTAATATAGAAGCCAATACAAAAGATTAGTGCACTTTCATAGGTGAGAGCTATTTCTTGGCCGTGGTTGACGCTGCAGTTAGAAAGATAAAAGAGGGCAGGCCTATATTTACTCCATCAAGCCAACAATCTATCTCATTGTACTGTGGAGACCAGTTATGACAGCTGGTAGAGTCTGACTCAACCGCAACAACCCTACAAGCAGATGGACATGAAGTCAGTTCCTTCCTCCTTTGGGTGTGTTATTTTCATGGAAAACTACAGAGATAAGAGTTGCTATATTTAACACAGACAACTGCCAACATTTGAATATGCTGTGTGACTGGTGAACTTACAGAGTGATTTTTGACATATTAGCAGCACTATTCTTTTAAAGCAATTAATCCAAAATGACCGTACGAGTCACAAAATTCAGTGTAATACAAACATGAATATAAAGCTTACGTTAAATCTCAATGTATAATCCATTACTCCTATCTCAACGGTCATTTAGGAGTGAGATGCAAAGAGGCATGAGGTCATCGGCAAATGAGGTAAGACAATACTGTAGCACATCGTTTAATTACAACTGTACAGCGGCTGTCAAGTTGATATCTGTGGCTCTTGTGATAAATTTGTCAACACCAGCCATACACCATTCTGGATACAAGCGCTTAAAAGTGGGTCAGGCTTAGAAAATAGCCTATACAGGTATGATGTAGTGAAAGGCTTTGCTCATGCTCACTTTGTCTTATCATGCATTCAAATTTCAGGAAAAGTAGGCCAACAAGGAATGCTTCCAGGTTTCCACTCTTTCCTTGACATTTATCTCAACAGAACTCTGCTCTTCCTTGCAGGTGAAAGGTCAGGAATGAATATTAACACCTGAGGCAGAGGAGGGTATGCTGTGAATGCACTACAGTCTGACATCTACAGCTGTTCTTCCGCATATATTCATGTCTGCACACGTTTCACTGCCACATATAAGAATGCCTACTGGAGTGAACACACGCACGCTGACTTTGCATACACCTTTCTACACAGATTTAAACAAGCAGATGTCAAGACGCTGATTTTATGTATTTGTAATGGTGCATCTTCATGTACAATGGATGTATGATTATGCATGTATTCATATACAGTGTGTGCACATGCAGATGTATTTGTGCATAATGCATATGTTCCTGTTACCTCTATATTCATGCGTGTATAACACTGAACTTTATGACAAGTACACCAGGTTTCATGTACATATGAGTTTAAAATGCAAGTTTTTAGATGAAAATTGTTATTATGAAACCAATCTTTGATCCTATCGGCTATAGTCTGACGATATAGCCTCTGGGGACAACGGTGAACATGCCGGGCGTGTAGCCAGCGGTTAGCAACTTCCTTTACCGCATGCTGTATAGTTTACAGGAAAAGAAACCGTTTTTTTTTTTTTGTGATTTACTTTAATTAATGGATCACGATGCAGATTAGTAAAAAGTAAAAATAAAGCTTTGTCAGGTCTGTCCTCAAGAGGACAAGAAGACTACTTTTCAAATGTTCGATTGTTGAACGGAGGTTGGATCGATCATGATGCATTCAAGGAAGCCGGGAAATCTGAACACTGAACTAGTAAGGGCTGCAATTAAGGTTTGCAATATCATATAACATGTCACTTAATTTCTTCAAATAATTATTTCATGATTTAGTGTATAAAATGCAAGGAAAGTTAAAAGTGTTTTTTAGTGACGGGCAAACAGTTCAAAGCCTAAAAGGCATTCAAATAACAATGACATAAAGCAAAGACATGCAGCAAAATGTTTGGCATTTTTTGCACGCTAAATGACTCAAATGATTAATCACTAAACAAACTTGTTGGTAATTCAATTACTGTTGAATGACTAATTGATTTAAGTTAAGGTCATAATGCCCTAAATGCCCTGAAAACACGAGAAACAAGGTCTCCAGGGAAAGGGTAATGAGATTTCCTGATACACTGATATTGACAGACAGCAGAGAAAAACATGTTGTAAGGCGTTGGATGATGCAATTGATAAAACCAGGGAGCCCATGACGGGCACACTCTGGGGAAGTGTTGACACAGAGCTTGAAGTAAATGAGAAAAGATGAATGCCAAAGATGAAGGGAGCACAGTTAAAAGAGGGTGGAGATATAACAGATAAAATATGAGCAGGAACGATGGAGGGACCTTCGTTCACAGTACAGGCTCCCTGGAGGCTTGGCTTTGACACATGGTGACATCACCACGTGGGAAAAAAAGGCCCCTCAAACCACAATTAAAACTGCTCTCCCCGTGTCGCTCTCTCTCTGCTCGGCGTTGGAGAGATCTATTAAAAGTATGTGCTGCCCTTTGGGGCTTAAAACACACAACTACAGCCACTGAGGGGAAATTATGAGCTCAGATACAAGCACACGAAAAGCAGAGAGAAAACTAAGTTATCACCTGGAGTGCACTGGAGATGCAAATACATTCACCTATGTATCTCTCTCTGTGCTGTGCCTGAGAGACGAGTTGCTGCTAGCGTGTTACTTCTTACCAGCAATCTGTGTCAGAGCACAGGGGAGAGATGGGCAGATGAGAGAAGGGGAAGCAGTGAACAGTACCAAAGAGCGCACAAGGGAAAAGCTCATCTTCATATGCTGGAGCGTAGGGGAGTGGAGAGAGATGGGTTGGTAGCGAAAAGCAAAGAAAGTAGATTGCTGGTAAAGGCGAGGGCAAAGCCAGTGATGACAGGAGGCTGCTGCCTGAGGGGGGTTTTGTACCCTCTCTGAGGATTGTGGGTTTTTTCTTGAGGTTGGCTATTATAGCCAAAAGGCCCAGCTTTAGATACATGCTCGTTGGATCCATTAAGGTAGGTACAAGTGTGAGGCAACCAGTTTAAACCTGCAGAATGAGCTACAGTTTGAAAAAAAGAGAAGAAAACACTTCTATGGAAAACCACTAACTGTTTGCACTATTTCCAAAGAGTTCAACTTAAAAAAGGGATGCCGACAGAATGACTCTGGCTGGGTTACTCACTGAACATGTTACATGTGGCGTGCCTGTTCATAGGAGCTCTATCAAAAACAAACAGGTCAGACGTCATGGATTTGCTTCATGGACCTGGGTCTTTTGATGTTACAATGGACGATAAACACAACCTCCATGCTGCTGCAAAGAAGCTGCCGCAGTGGAACTATATTACACTCTACTCAAGCTGTAAAGTGATAATAGGTCATGAAGCCAGTGCCTACTATATATGGGCAGGTGAGCTGGTCTGCTAGCCAAAAGCAAAACACAAAAACAAAGATAGCCATCCAGAGATTCACAGGACAGGGGTAAAGGGGGGATTGGGGCTCCGAGGGCTCTGGTTACTAGTGCAGATGACTCAGCAACACCCTGGGGCCCCCGGGCCACAAAACAATGGGCCCCAGTGTGCAAGAAACATTGACACAACCTGTCCTCTTTTCCTCCCTGCCCCCTCATTCTGCATCTCTCTCGCTCTCAGCCGCTCTTGTTCACTGGTTCTCTCGCTCACTGGCAGAAAACAAGGAATGTTAATTAAAGGCTTTGAGAACCAGGAGAAAGAAGGAGGGCTCGTATAGGGACAGAGAGGGACCAGATAACAGGGAAAGAATGGTGTGTGTCACCATGGGTAGGTAACAGAGCGGAGATAAGAGAGATTAGATTTGTGACAAAAACAGTGGCCAGGAAATGAATGAGCAAAAGGCAGGAATGGAAGGAGAGATGAGAAAGTACACCACAGGGTCGACAGATGTTTGTTGGGTTAGGGTGGGTGGGGGGATTCCTAGAGAATTTGCTGATGGATAAATTGCATCATACAAGAACTAGGAAGGTGGTTATGTACTCTAAGCTTGGCGCATTATGTTTTCAATAAGCCTGCCTTCTGAAAAAATATCAAGAATGCAGTGGGTGTAGCTTTGTTTAAACATCGAAGCAACATCGTCTTATAAATTCAAGGGGTTAGAGGGAAAGAGCTGCAACATGTACACACAAAAAACATCTGTGTCTGTGTGTGAATTGCGTGCACATTGTGAGCAAGAATTGCGGCCAGCACAGTCTGAACACAAGGTTGCGGGAGCAGGGTGTGAACAAGAAGTGAAACAATACCTTCCAGTTGGCCAGTTCCTGGAACTCGATGATCTTAATGAAGCCTCCCATTAGAATCCCTGGAAAGAGCGAGGAGACAGGAAAAACAATACCACTGTTTAAATATTTTACTACTTCCTGTGTAAAATTTCAATACAAGCAGAATACAGACAGAGTGCAAACCGGAGGCAAAGTGCTATTTTAGTCATAAAAACAAATGGAAGCCTGGCTAATGTCCACCAGGGATAAATTAGATATGAAGAGCGTACCAGGGCTATTGTCTTAGTTTTGTCTTTGAGAAAGTCCCCTTGGGCCCTCAGCTCTCTAGTTACATAGCCCAGCAGAACATTAATTAAAAGGGCGAGGAAAACACAAAGACTTGTAAAGGGCAGAGAAAGAGAGAGATAAGACGTGAAAAT
Organism: Semicossyphus pulcher; assembly: GCF_022749685.1. Lineage (NCBI taxonomy): Eukaryota > Metazoa > Chordata > Actinopteri > Labriformes > Labridae > Semicossyphus > Semicossyphus pulcher. The sequence continues at coordinate 20,057,359 of NW_027211637.1, forward strand.
AAATTAAGTACACGCATCAAAGCATTGTGTAAGACCCAGATATACGGGCAGATGGAAAGGGATAGTGCAGAGGAAGACACAAAAAGGGTTGTTGGGAGACAGAGGAAGTGATGAGGAAGGAAAAGCAGTCCTTCCTGATTTGTAACCAGAGTGTTATCTCTCCTCAGCAGAGTCCCCAGCTCCAGACAATGCTGAGGTGAGCGCCGTCTCACTTGAAACATGCGAATCATGTAAGAGGAAAAGGCTTTCAGGGTCAGGATAGGTATGTGTCACTGAGGTTTCAGTGAGGGTAACTGCACAAACATTCAAAAAAGGGAGACAATAGAAGGCAGAGGGGAAGTACAATAAACCCAAAGAGACCTCAAACAAGAGGCAAATCTGAATCTCTCAAAAGAAGAAATCTTTTGCTTAATTCCCCGGTGGACGCACACAAACAGGCAACAATGTTTGAAATTTACTATGAAACACAATGTGTTAAACACAAGGAAGACAGGTCGGATAAAAAGTTAGAAATCCAAAGAACAGGCATCAAATCCATTATTTATACGTGCTCTAAAAAAAGAAAAGATCTTCCTAGAGAGGTTTTAAATATAGAAACATTGTACCAGTACTTTCCTAAACCCAGCCTGTGCAGAGCAACACGTTACGTAAGAAGTACTCACCGAGGGACACGACAGCCACACTCTCTGGAAGAAAATGTAGCTTGAACTTGATAAGCAGGTGCACCAATATGATGCAGATACCTGGGGTGGAGAGCAAAGATCAGTGAATGAATATTCAGGGCAAATCCATCCATGTCCCGACCATCATGTCACACCAACTCAGATCAGCCCCAAAATAACCCCCCACCCCCATCATAAAGTGTTAACATCTTCTCTTTGGCTGCTTTCCTCCACATAACCTACAGTGAGGACCGGAAAGGGCAAACAATATAATCTAATCCTCTCTTTGACAGTCTAAACAGCTACCTCAATTCCCATCGTTTGGTCTTAATAAAAAAAAACATGTTATGCAAATGAATTCAATTACACTAGCTTGACATAAATATGGCTACAAAGCAGTTGCTTGACATTTAAAATTATAGTTGAGACTGTACAATAAAGGATAATTGCTCCCAATTAGAACATAAAATTAGATTGTTACAGTACCATAGGGCATTCACCATGTATGTCAATGAACCAGTGAGTATGCACATTAGCTAATTATGATGAGAAACCCCAAGGCCTCAATGAAGTAAAGTAAACAGCAATTTATACATACAGTAAAAACTGCAGTGCAGCAAACGAGACAAACAGAAGACACAGCATATGGTAGCAGAGTTTATCAAAGCTGGACTGTTCTCTCATAAGGGAGATTAAACTCAGGCTTAATTAAAGCTGGAGGGAAATGGTCCATGATGTTAATATTGTCTCCACGAAGTGCAATTTAGGACTAATGGATGCTTTAAATTGTACTCTAAGGTGTTACATTTATTGACATATCCTGTCTTAGTCAAACAACAGATGAGATGGTATGACCCTGCGTGTTTTACTTCTTGCAACACATCACATTTTTAATCTGTTAAATTATTTGGTTCAAGACAAAATAGATTTTTCTGTGTCTACAAAGTGAATTAGCTTAATTGTCAACTTTATGCATGATTTATGCCATTTCCTTGGTCTAAACCCTTACATTGGTAAGCATGTGATTTAACACAGAGTGACCCAAAGTGAGTAATAAGCATTTTTCTAGAGAAGAAACCACATCCTTTCCCATATCCACTTCCCACATTGTGGTATGTCCTTCTTGTTTCTTATCCTGTGTGCTCAGAGGGACCTTAGACTCCCTTAGACTGTTGTTTCTTGGAAAACAATGTGCGTGAGTAGTTTATGCTGGCAGCAAAAGACTGAGTCAGACAGATATTCTGCAATTCAGCATCAAAGAGTGACTACTCACCAATAACCAGTAGGCTAAAGAATATGGTCAACCCACTGGACTGCTCTTCTTCTTGGGCTTTGACGCCCGTCTGCACAGGCAGTATAGGCTTGACGGTTGGGGGTGCCGGAGTTATCGGCTTGGCAGCAAGCTTTGTAGAATGGAGGGTCTCGTTGTTGAAGTTATCAGTGTCATTGGACTTGCTGCAGGGAGGCAGTCAAGAGAAAAGGCAATTTAGTGTGAAACAAAAAACCTACAAACGAATCAGAAAGATAGATAGATGTGGATCTGGATTCAACATAACATTGAAATCTTATTTCTTTATACATTTCTGTTGATAAATCTGTCTAATAATTGGAGAGAAGAGAGAACATGGAAACTGAATCCCTTCATTTTTCACCTTTTCTAAACATTATATTAATACTAGGATGCAATTGGTATTTCAGTATTTAAAAAAATGTTCCCGATTTGTAAGTACGCAATTGTTACATATTTATGTTTTCTTGTGTGTCCACTTTCTTTTAAGTACAGTGACAGAACATTCCTTGTAGAGATTCTATAGTCATAGTGGTTTTGACTCAGAAATATGAGTAAACCACTTACTTTTGGGTGTTACCTGAATTGGGCCTTACGTTTATAATACATGTTATTACATCTGACTAAGCTTAATGAACCCCAAAGAAGGGACTTTGAAATTAAAATAAGTTGTTTTAACGATGTCAATTCAAAATGGTCCCCTACACTGTAACTTAATAACAACCATATATGCGTAACTTTGTACAATTTAACTACACTATTTCTATTGTTGTTTATTGGGTGAGTTAATGCTGCTCGGCTAACACTACTAAACATGTTACAACAAAGGTATTAACATTAATAAGAATTCAGAAATGTATCTCCTAAATTTGGCTACTTGTTAAATCCTTACACAAAAAGGGTTTCCTGCCCCCCCCTAAATTTAGTGTATTGAAAATGACTGCACTACAATAATTGTCAGGTGTTATTAAGCAGTTAATCTTGACAACATGCTAGCCAGAAGGCAAAAACGTCACATTGTAAACCTGTTAAATTGCATTACGTACGATGCTATTGTTAGCTAGTTAGCAACATTGGGATACGTTACTGCAAAGAGAGACGGAATTCAACATTTGTAGGCAACAACCTGACAAGCTGTCCATCCTTCTGTGGCTCATGTGAAGCGAGTCCATCTTCATTATCATGTTTTACTGACGTTTGCTGTTTTTTAACTAAAGTGTTATCCTTGTGGTTCACAACCCCTCCATCGTCGCCATCTCTCTCACGCAGGTCCAAGGAGTCTTCCCTCTTACCTCGCTGCGGCACGCACGGATTCACGAATAACAGCAATAAGGATAGCAACACAATTTTGTGGCTGACGCCTCTCATTCTCAAACCGGTGAATTTAAGGGCTAAAACAGCGTTTTGTGATGAATATGACTGGAAGTTCCATGTCGACAGCTCCATGTATCTGTTGACATCACGACTCCACTTCCTGGTACAGGCGTTGAAGGGAATTGTAGTCTTTACGTTGCATGGATGACAGAACATAATACCATGAACAAACGAACAGTTTGATGCAATTATTGCCAGAGAAAAATACATATATTTAATTTTGTCACAGAAAATATTCATATTTAAATTATGTTAATAAAGTATCAGTGGTCACCAGTAATTCTTGTGTACTCAGTTTCCCATGAGCCATTGTTGTGTAGCGTCAGCTGTCCGCCCGATGTTTCATGGATAGGCTAGTATAGTTTTGCACCTGCTGCAAATTACCTGCAGATGCAGAAGACACCAGATACACCTGTGAACCATGAGCTAAGTCATAATAGATGAATGCAAATTGAGATTATTAGAAAAAAGGTTTGAAATTAAATAAAAGAAACAATTATAAAATATTTATATTTAAATTGTTAGTCATGCATTAGGCCTATAGGCCTACTGCAAGATCCTTCCCAAAAGCAAATACTTGGTGACTAGATTACATTGTTTAGAACCTGTATTCTGCCTTTACTTTTCTATACTTTTTTTCTTTTTCATATCACATTGATATAAATCACCTAAATATTATGTTATAGATCGGCCTGCCAAAAAATCTTATAAATCTGTATGCTAATTAAAAAGGCTGCAGTTGAGTTCTCTAGCCTACTGTAAGAGGGGTGGCCAAAATTTGACGCTTTCACAATTGAGCTTACCAGAAACACCCTCCCACCACCCACCCACCCACCCACACACACACACACACACACACACAAGACCTAGGCAAAATAGGTTATTGAAGCCGTAGGGCTCTACTGAATTGAGATTTTAAACGAAACAGACTTTTTTTAATTCGGTTTCAGCCTAAAACTGGAGATAAGTGAGCTGGCAATAGTTAAATCGTTGCTTTCAGTCGTGATAAAAGATACCGTATGTAATGTGAATCCTGTTATGCTATATGTAGCTTATGATTTCATATAGGCTACCAAAACGCTCTGACGACGTTGCAACGGTTATCAAAGTGGTAATGAATTTCTTGGTCGCCAGGTTACGTTGTTGAACATTCTGTGAGCACGTACTTTCGTTTGTTGGGTTGTTAACGCCCACTTTAGGTATTGCTCATTTTGCGTAGGGGCTGCCCCATTCATAGGGCTTGTAGGCAGGCAGGCAGGCAAAGCGCAGGAGCGGCCAAACACCATCAGCGACGTAGTGTGTGAGCCAAATGATGGTCTCTCACTGAAAATAGCAGGCCGGGTGAAAACTGCGCTATCATCGTCAGCCGTTTCGACATCGGACTCACTCTCCACCTCAACCGAAACCATCCTCTCAGGAATGGGATTTGAATGACTTGATTGAATACTGGAGGTCCCCTCCCGTGATAGACCTGCCGCGGAAATAGACTTCCTTGTCGCCTCTGCTTCCTCACCGCTGCCGCAGACCGGCCACCCTACTCGGCTCATTTAACCCAGTCTGTCCGTGGACCACTGGCTCTGGCATCTGGACACATCGGAACTGCTCTATCGCCGTTGTCGATACGCAAAACGTGCCTGTGTGTGCTTTTGCTGCCTGTATAATGCCGACACATTTGCGGTTCCGGAGAAGGTCATTCCTTGGGCTTTTATTCCTTTTTTCATTGTCCACCTCCGCATTGTACTTCATCTACTCCGCCCCCGGAATCGGTAAGTCAAATTACACCGATGATGTTATTTTAAATAGCCTACTCAGACGTTATGATGGAGTGTGGTTGTTTGTATCATGGGCTGTTAGGTCATGTGTGACAGCTCGGCTTGCCATTGGGAGTGTAAGGGAAGGGGCCATGCGCCTCTGTGAGCCTTGATATCTCCCAATCGATGATGAGACACGGCTGGGTGCTGGAGCTAAATCCTATAATATCCATGTACCTGGCCATGATAATAATAGTGCTACTGATGAGCATCATGGCCACTGTAATCATGCTGATGTAGGTAGGCCTAACAGCTATGATTACTATAGTAACAACTGGTTCCACAGGCCAAATATGGCCTTTATTTATTTATTTTTTTCCATCTAAGTTGGCCCATGTGCAGGCTATTTCATAATTCTCACCCCGTCTGGATTTTATTATTTTGGCGGGGCAAAGGGTCATGTGAAGAGTCATGGGATCATAGGCCTAATTATTAATGTTAAGTGAACTTATACAGATAACTGGCAAACGGATCATCCCTAACATCACTAGCTGCCTTTAAGTCACATGCAGTTGTGTAATATCCCATGTCCTGCATCCTTACTATCATTAATTAATTAATAAGTCCCATCCTCCCCTCCCTTTTCTTTTCTGTCACTCTTTGTCTCTCTCACGGAATATGTGAGTGGACTCGGGTGTCACCTCTGTCTTCTTGGGTGTCTTTGGACTCACCCGTCCTGTCTTAGAGGCCCTCTAGCTTAAGCCATGATCCACTTGTCCTATCAGCAAAGATACGTAGGGGCCAATCATGGCTGCTAATTTAGTCATATCAGCCATGTGATGTCCAAACATCAGTAACTTTATTAGAGCTAATCGGGCAGAGCTTATCATGCAGCGTAATTGTAAAATTAGGACTTTCACCTGACTTGTGTCCTTGAACCAGATGTGTAATAACTCTCCACTGATAGGACTAAAGTTAACTGATGAATGTGCAAATGACCAGCAAGAAAACCGTTCATCTATATGGGCAACGGAAGAGGAACGTTCTGAAGGAAATAGTTAAGGCAACACATGGTGCAGTTGGATGTTTTTCCTGGTTATAGCTTAAGCCACTGTTGATTGGATATCCTGTTGTGCTCGCTGACAAGGCATCCTTGGCAATGTTTGGCTTCCTTGATCTTGCTCCAATTAAAACAGTCTACACCAAGAGATGTGAATCATCTACGCGAGCCCAGACACAATGATAGACCAGCGTTGTAGTTTACAGGAAGCGGTCAAAAACATTCAAACTTGCGTCACACTTACAAACAGTAGTAAAGGCCTTTCACGACTAAAAATGATTGCCTTCCATGTTGTAATGGTGAAATAGTGTTTATGTCATACTTGCATAGCCTTTTTAAAACATCAGACACCGAGCAGGTCCTTCTTACTCATCAAAATGGGTATTGATCCATTCACGCTTTTTACCTGCAGTGGACAAGTTAATCAATAATTAAATCAATTCTCATATGGAGGACACATTACTGACAGAAATAGCCTGTGTAAGTCCCAGTAACGGAGAGCAATGATTCCTCTAAATGGGAAACAAATAAACGTATAAATCGTTGCACAGCCGGGATAAAAATAATCCGTCATTCACTTGGTCACTATTTTACCAGCTCGAGTATTGATGGCGTCTGCCTGGTAACCCACTACGAGCAGCGCTCGGCCATATCCATCCTCCTGGTTGTTGACTCTTGTAGGGCTGTAATGGCCACGTGGTTTTACAGGGGGTTAGTTGAGCAACAGAACAAGGACCAGCAGCACCAGTCCATTAATTATAGATCTGACCAGGAGCCAGGCTGCTTCTGCTGCTGCTACTAAAAGCTGCAGTTTAGCCTTTTACACTCGGGATGCCTTGTAGTGGAAAGAAAATCAGGTTGGGATTTGAGGATGGTGCTTAAATGGAATAGTACAATTTTTTATTAATAATGTTGCATTATTGAATTACTGAGTCATTGATGCATTGGTATTAGCTGCGTTTTTTGGGGGTTTTTTTTACATCCTGTGGTTGGAGATGCATCAGAGCGCAGCAGCTTAGGAGACCTCATTAGAGATATACCGTGGCAAATGTGGGCAGTTAACCAAATCAAACCACAAACAGCATTAGCATTTGATTGATCCTTGTCTGACAAAACTATGTTCATCATTAGGTTAGAATTTCCTGTCAGACCTGTCAGTATCCTAGACCTATAAGTGTTCCATTATGCAGCTTAATTTTGGGAGATAAATAAAGTTTCAGACATACAAGGTGCTGTTTGATATTGTGGATGTTTCAAAGTATTGATTATTGTGCGAGGTACTGTTACTGTTCAATTCACAACCTGCAGCCTCACTGGGACATCTTCCACAAGGTTGCAGCATGAGCTAATGTTTATACATCAATATTACCTCCAGTAGTTTAACTACCGTAATGTACGTCTGAAAATGTGCCCTGCCCCTTTAAGAGCAGGTGAAAGAGAGGTAGCTGTCAGAATGGGCTGCAGTATTCCAGTGAATTCTTCACATCATTTCCTTTTCTTACAGTCTCCTGAAACTATCACAGTAACAAAGTGTTTGAATCATTAGCTTTCTCTCTTTCAGCATACAGTGTGACTTTATTAAGTTGACAACGTAATCCTCCCACTGGGCTCACCTATGGCGTTGGACTATACAGCACATGTAATCAAATAGGGAGCTCTGGCCCCAAATGTGTGTCATCTATCATTGTATGATGGCAGCCACACTTGGAAAGTGAACAGATTTGCTCAGAGGGATCATATAGGAGGGACCTAGCAAAGAGTTAGCAGAATAATTCAGATTAAAATGAACTATCAGCGAGATGGAAAAGGGCAAGAGGGGGAGGAGCAGGGGGAAGGATGAAAGAGATGAGCTGAGCTTCTTTCCTTCTGCTGGTTTGCACATCGGGGAACCCATCCAGCACACCTGAGCAGGGCTTCCTATGATACCCAGGTGGCCTCGGTGCAGAATGCCCCAATTTCACGGCTTAGTCCATTTCTCTCCCTCTCTGTCTGCTTCTGTCTTTCCCTCCGTTTCTCTACATCTTCATGTACTCATATGCCCTGACACCCCAGCATCTATGTTGCCCCCGAGCATGGCTGTTGCCTGACGCAGGCCGGGAATGCAGGGCACAGCTGGGCCTGATTGCAGCAGTTTATTTAATTAAAACATGAGAAGATCCCACTGGAGCGAGCACTAGGGAAGACACAGGCTCTATTTATAGGTTTGAACGCAGATGCACACGCACAGACACACCTCCACATCCGGGGAGAGCAGAGAAGACAGGTGCTTCCCTTCGCCTTTGGAGGCCAGGCTCATCTTCCCATTTGAGTGGCTGTGTGTGTAAGGCTTGTGTTTATCTGTCTGTATATATGCACTGTAGCTTAGTGTGCAGCAGATTTATATGTAGGTGGGGCCTGCTGACAGCCAGTACCGAATCTTGACAGTGTCTTTCAGGTTGCCTCACCGTGTGAAGCAATGCATAGACATAGTACACCAGGAATGTAGAACTCCACCAGGGTTTTATAGCAGCTTTAGTGCATCTCACATATTTATCAAAACAACCCATAGGTGAGGTAAGGAGTTGCAACCTTGACTCGACACAACCAAACTTCTGCAAACAGCAATGTAGATTTGTTTTTGTGTGTTAAGTGATAAGACAAACTGCTTTCAAGCACCCTCACCTTTATAGCTCCTCTTCAGTTTATTGACACCGATAAGTGACTCATCTACTGGTTAACCTTTCCTAAGAACATATGTGAGGGTGCAGACTGCCAGTAAGTGCACACCTCTGAAGCCTCCTCCTGCCCTAACAGCCAGAAAATAATTGTAGCTTCGCAGGTGTCACGACCTCAGGTTGGTATGCTTCATCAGCATGTATCACACCGTGAAAACCTGACAATAAACACTCTCACTGCTGCACGGCTTTGGAGAATATGCGTGCTCATGTTAGCGTGGCTTGGTCGGTAAAATAGAAGGTACGAAGAGTTTTAGCAACCTAACCAAGAAACCCATGTGAACCTCAGCTTTTGACACTTTACTGTCTCGTCTATGGCTATGAAATGTGCTTTGCAAAAGCTTGAAAATAATAAAGTCACGTGTCATAAATTAGAGGTTAGACTATTGCAACTCCAGAGGTAACTAGGCTGAGGTTTATCCTTCCTTTGCAAAAACATTTTAACTTTGAACTCGTTCTGCTTTCCGGCAGTTCAGCCTTTTGAAAGTTTATGGCTCGCTGACATTTAAATGTCATGTGTGTTCATGGTGCTGTTTGTGTCTCATTGTATATTTTGGTACACTTGTTCATGGCAGCTGTCTATATATTTATAATGCAGTATGCAACTTTTATATGTTAAGTTTCTTCTGGTATTTGAGCATTTTTTCTCAGTAACACAGACATTGTGGTTTTTTGCAGTTGACTTTCCAGTTGCAGCTCAGATTGCAGAATCTGCCTCACTATCACGGGCTGAATCATACTATCAAGTCACGAGTTACCCTGTAAAGCTGTGCTCTTCAGTACAAGTTTTCAATGCATAGTATTACATAATTTATTAACAGAATACTTTTATTTGTGCTTATGCCCAGTCATAATGGCCCTGTGCTTTCCCCCCCCTCACTGCCCTGTCTCTCTACAGATTTCCCTCTGTACACATCCACCAAGCTGTGTGTGAGTGTACGCATATTGCATAGGATTGTCATCCACTCGAATGTCAATTTGTTTGTGCAGCCACTTCCTACAAAGCCAACTTTACAGCGTAACAACGAGTGGCTGCCTTTCCCCAGCAACATTTGAATCCTAATTTGGGTAAAAACTGGCACTTGATCTCAAGGATTATCTTGGGACTGTTTGGCGTGCTGCATTAGATTGGTATAAGAAAGTTGCCAACTTTTAGCAGAGATTATCTTGTGTATAGGACAGCATTGTTAAGATGCTAACTTGTTACCCTGGCCGACTTCCTGAGGGTTAATCATTAACTGTATGAACTTGGAGTTTTATTTCCTGACTAATACTTTGTGCTCATCTTGCTATATGGATCAGTTCAATGTGCACAATCTCATGAATGAATAACTTTTGATCCCTTTTTTTAACACCACTGGCAACACCTAAACTCCTAAACCAAAGCTGTAGTTTAACCGCCCCTTAACTCTTGTGAAGTTGGTTTTCTTTAAAGGTTTATAGGCACTTAAATTTATAGCATTGTTGGTGGTAACCATAGAGCTCAAATTGTCAAGTATCCATTTGCTGGTGTCTGTCTTTCTGCAAGGAACTTTGCTTGTAGTGTAGCTGTGTCTGCAGAAACAACAGGTTTACCTACCACAATTATTGTGCCCAGTTTATGCTTAGTGGTCATGTTTTTTCCGTGCTGATGCCTGTGTTTGAATGCACTGGAGCTTCCCCGTTTCTCTTAAAGCCATCCATCTCTGGTTCTCAAGGCGCACTGTAAAGCTACCCCCACCCCACCCTCCCTCCCCGCTGCTTAATTGATCCATCCATTTAGCTCGATCCGGCCAGCCTCTTAAGGCTAATTTCCAGGGACTAGGGATAGCCGGGGTGAAATATTAACTCGGTGCCAAGCTGCCTGCGAGAGACTTCATTGTGAATAACCAAGCATGCTACACAGTGATAAATTATGCAGCTTCTCCATAAAGTCTGTGCTGTTCTTACAGCTTTTAGAAACTTGAAGGTGACTAGTTTAGTAATATTATTAGAAACCTACTAAATCAAAAATGGGGGAAACAGAAAACAGTTGAATCACTGGAATTCCTCCGTTTGAAACACTTAAGGTCCGGTGTTTGACATTTTCCCTGCAGTTGCTATGGTTCCCTGCGGGCTTGTTCCCATCCAGGACCGACACAGAAACATGCCATCCTTGTTCCCATGATGACCGGAGTGACAACAAATCCCCATGGATACAGTCATTACAGTCGTTTGGGACCGAGCCATGGACCCTCTCTTTGTCTGGAACATCTGTACGCTTCTAAGGGGACCGTTTAGTAAATGTTATTACAAATGCTATAAAAAGAAAGTGTCAGAATGATCTTGCTCTTGACCACTGACGGGTCAGAATAACACCTCAACACAACACGTGTTATTTACATACACACTATAAAACCGTTAGTTCTGATGGAGCTTTAAAACTTGGGTAAATCTGCCTGCTGTGGTGGTCTGTAACACACCCGAACGGCCCAAGGACATGTGACTCTAAATACTCCATTAACAAAGGAATTTAGTTAAACATCAATAGAGTTGGAGTTCATTGCACCTTGTGAGTCAGTCAGAGGCATGAGCAATCCTCTTAGAGCCTTTCATTGACCGTGTGACACCCTACCCCTTATCCCCAATCTCACACACACTCATCTACTGTACGCTCCAAATATGTTTTTACTAGAATATGCAGGCATCCTGGAAAGGACACGGATTACGTAACAGTTTTGATTGTGACACAGAGAAACCTAAAGACATTCTTACCTCTCGATTGTGAAAGACAGGCGTGTAAGTACCTGATTTACACAAGAAATTAAACCAAATGTTTCGAGATGATTCAGTTTATAATCCAACTTAAACAGTAACAGGGCATACAGGATTAGTCAGTTCACACCCATTGATGCTGATGTAATTTATATACATTTGAGTATAAGCAAACATTGCACAAGTCTCATTGTCGACTGCTGTACCACTTTAAAGTAAGACAGTCAATCACCTTCACAGATACTTATTGAAGTAATTCAAAAACAAACTCTTTGATCTCTGAAGGTAGAGTCTCCCTTTACTAAATAGGCGTGGTCTTTTGGTGAGTTAGCTTTCTATGTCATTTGAATAGCTTAGTTTTTTACAAATACTATTGATTCATTGATTCGGCCTTTCCCTTTAAAAACATAGGAAATCCTCTGTAGAAATTCTCAACGCTTTGTAAAAGGTTACATAAGTGCATGAAGTTACTGAAGGACTTCACGTCACTGTGGTTGATTGAGGTGTTGACACAGTACACAGTTAACAATGTTACGTCCTGTGTTATTGTTTGACTTGTCAGCCACAGAGATGGTCTTTTTAAATCCGTTAAATGTTCTACTCCATTTATAAAATGGTACAATCCAGCCACATTACTTCTCTTATTCTCAACCCTAACAATGCGGTTACTCTCACGAATGGACAGGCAAAGTTTTCCCCTTTTGTGTCTGAAGGTTCTCAGTTATCCAGGTCATGGTAATTCTAAGCTTAATCCAAAAGGCAACTGAACTTGTTTACAGTTCTCGAAGACGTTTCACCACTCATCCTAAAGCATACTGATGACCTAGAGAGGCTTATATTTCTAGCTCCTTGAATTGAATTGACCTTTTAGTTGATATTAGTCAAATGGAATCAATGAAAGGCTTTTCTTATGCTATTAGGCAATGAAATATTGTTTTGTTTGATGTTAACTATAGTTCGACCAATATAGGACTTGAGGCTGTTACCGATACCAGTTTTACATATGTTTAATTTTCTATGTAGATTTTGCCCCCTGTATGACTTTGCAAAGGTTCCCACAAGGCTCCTTGTAAGACATATTTTTGTCAAAGGGTATTTAACATCATCAAACATCCAAGCAATTATATTGCAGACCACCATCTGCTTAGCTGTAATGTGCTGAGATTATTGTAAACTATAGAGTGGGTGCATACTCTGTTGGATGAATTATGTGATGATACAATTTATTAATCTCCCAAAGCACTGTTTTCTGCATTATATGTTTTTAATAGAGATTATGATAAATCAAATACCGATATATATTTGAAAGGGCTGTATCGGCAATTATATCGACCAACGGATATATCGGTCAATCTCTAGTGTTTATTTTTTCCTTACTTCCTGCTATAAATGTTAAATCACACTGGTAAAAAGTGGAATATCTGCAGATTTTTCTGCATTCTTTCGTTAATCTTCATTATATATTGAACTAATAACCCCATCTTCTGTCAGTGTAACTTGATTTCCATTATACATGCTGTTGCTGCAATTAGACTCCATTTGGCCTTCCTGTAAGAAGACATAGTAACCAGAGGTGATTCTCACACGCATAGTAACGCTAGTCTCATGTCTTACACTGTTGTCTGTAAGATGACCCATGCCCAACCCCTATAGGGTGGATATTTGACCACAGACAGATGGTGGAGCAGAGTGCAGTGGCGTGAGGGGGAGGCTGGAGGTGTACCAGTGGATGGATGGAGAGTTGTGAGTCAGTCTGGTGGCAGACTGAAGGTCTTGTGTTGAAGCACTAATCATTTATGTAACCTAATCATCCTGAGGAGAATCCCCGGCTTTGTTGACCTGGGTCTGGGCCTCCCTTTGTTATTGAGACTGTTACCATGGTTGCAGTGGTCATGTGTTTGAGGGCAGTCAGACTTTAACTTGTGATGAGCTGGTGCACAGCAGGGATGATGACAGCGAGGCAAAATCCAAACACAAATGTTGATAACAACGCTGATGACGGGTGGAATACTGCTGATGGTAGGGATAAAGGTTGTGATGACTCAACCCGTGTTTAACGAAAGCCCGTATACTTTTTTTGTTTTCACTGCCAACCTTAAACATTATGCATCTCTGCAGTTACTTGCTTTGAAATGTATTCCTTTGAAGCACTTTTTTTAATAGTCTGATTTCAGAATAATTGTCTTGGAAGCACAACAATAGGCCCCATGAATAACCACCGTTAAAAAGTAGGAATGATTCGTGAATCACCTTCATGCCCCCAGCCTGTATTATATTTCCAAGGGGAATATAATAGATTATCCCGCTAATCCTTCTTTAATTAATCACCTTGCTACAGTGACTTAAATGTCATGGTTTTCCAGCGTCTAAGACAATATCAAAAATCTGCACCACAGTTGCTGCAGTGTAATTGAATTATGTGTACACACAGTGGCAGGGAAGTGGTTAAATGGCCTTTCTAGGTGTCTGGCAGTTGAGAGTGTTTGCCGGTAATGTGAAAACAAACAGATCTAGGAACAATTGGTCATAGGAAACCCCAGGAGCCAGGCTGTAATGCTTTTTCTTTATAATTAATGTTTATGCAGTTTCTCGCCATGCTTCAGTGAGGGAGTATATTTCATTGTTGTGTTTTACTGCGTCAAGAAAACAAACGCTAAGGGTGGTGCTGATGTGGATGTGTTGTTACAGGTGCTTGAGTTCTTAGGAATAATATTAGATCCACAGCTTAAATTTGATGAACATGCATTGTATGATTTTCTCTCATTTTTCATATTGTATGACAGTATGGGCTCAAGCTTCACCCAATACAACCAGAAACCTGTCATCTTTATACAGTCAGGCCCTGAAAGTAATGGACAAAAAACCCATCCGGTGGCAACATTGTCACATATTAAAAAAATACAGCCTATTAAGTTTTGAGAGCTTCATGCATTTAAGTTTTCTCAAATTAGTTTACAAGTGTATTAACAATCTGGCCCCTGAACCCCTTACCAGATATATCCAAAGACAGGACAGAAAGAGAGTAAAGTAACTGTACTTTCAAATCTGTAGTTCTATGTTGTTGTTGTTGTTGTTTTTTTATGATACGGACTGCTTTACTTTGTATTATATTGTATATGTAAAGGCCCAACAAGGGACAAGAGTTGAAAATTAGCGAAAGCTATAAACTCTGTGCAACACATCAGTCTCGTGCTATGTACTGGAACTATGTTAAATTGCATCGTCCCTATTCAAATAAAATAAATTCAAATTCAAATGACATAGAAACCATTAAGTCCAGGATGAAGCCTGAAGGCTTCCTGAATCCCAGGAAACTATATTGCTTCTGTTGTGAAACACCTGCAACGTGAGCTTGCACCTATTCAACATGAAAACTTAGCGTGTTGCCATATGACCGTATTCTTAGGTATCCGGATCAACAACTCAGGTTGGCCTTGGCAGCAAAGGCAAACAATGAGCACATAAACTACGTAGGAGCTTCATTAAAAACCTCCACTAATAAAACCTCAGGAGGGCGGCTTAGTCGATTAACAAAGCACAGCGGAGGCCAGCTGATTCACATCCAGTGTATGATGATTGAGGAAAGAATGAGAATGCTAGAATGATGGATGATTAGAATGCTAATTAGCTTTCAGCGTGGCCACTAAAACAAGAGGATGATAAAGCAACACCATTTTTAAGATCTTTAGGTGGAGTTAGCCCTGCACAAAATGTTATACACCATCCATCCATCCATCCATCCATTCCCCGCTAACTCATTAATCAATTTACCACCACTTTAAGCTGTTTATTCCCCCCTTAGTGCATTCAGCCACAAATTTAGCCTCTGTCATCAAATATTAACCAACTCCAGCTTCCAACTGTCCACAATTTCCTAATGTTTCCTATGAAGACATTAACTCCATGCAGTATGAGTACACCATGCTAACTATTATTATGGCTTTTCCCCTCCCAAGATGAATCACATGACTAATTCTGTTGAAGTGAAGCAAAACAGGATTATAATTTAGCCATGGTGTGACTAGTAAGATTACCTAGTGTCTTGCAATGATTTTAAGGTGTGTACTTTACCCACAATGCCGAGCGCAGCTTCTGTTATTCTGTGGTTTTACAGAAGCATTAACGTCCTTGCTGATAATTAGATGTGGAAATCCATAAGGAAGGGCATGTGTGTTTTTTCTGCATCTTGCTCAACTGTACGTAGCTACTGTGACAGCGTGGTGCACTAGCTGCCTGCTCTGGCCCATTTGTTCAGTCAACAGGAGTAACCTCCAGCTGTGAAGAGACCTCATCTTTCTGCAAGGAGGGAGAGGTGGTGGTGGTGGTGTGTGTGTGTGGGTGGGGGGGGTAGGAAAATAGAGCAAGCAGGAAAAAATAGGCGGTATGGTGTGTGTGAAAGTGTGTGAGTACTAGGGGGGGGGTCATTGCATACTCATGTGTGTTTGTGTGCCTACGTGTACCTGTCTGTGGATGTCCTCTGTACGCCAAGTACAATGTCCCACTGCAATAACAGAAGAATGTTCTGGACAGCTGCCAGATATAAAACAGGAGGAAATGGGCTGGCAGAAGGGAGCGGCGGGGGTACTGCAGGAATGAGTTATTAATGCCAGGCCCGGGCCTATCAACACCACGACAGCCTCACTTACTGTTAGTCATGACGTTCAGACAGGACTTAGTGTGAGATAGTTTATGCTCATTATAGGTTGGTTAAGTTGTTAGTACCAGATTATGCATGCAAAGTGTGCATTAATTCAGTAATAAACGTATACAGGAGAGAGACTGTGGTGAGAACGGATGCAGAGAACACATGGAGGGACAACACTGGAGTGAATCTTGGGTTGATTTATTGACCTGCAGTGTAGTTGCATTTGGCAGGAGCTGAGTTAAAGGGGTGATGAAACCTGCAGTTTCAGTCCTTTCTCCGCACACAATAAAAATTGTAATCAAAGATGGAGAAGCAGGAGTGGGCAGGGAGGAGAAGCATGAGAGAGGGGAGGGGGGTTATCAGCACATGGAAGCACACTTACTACAGAAGCACTGGAAAAACCACCCAACAGGCCAGACTGAATCCAAAACCTAGGCCCTGTTTACACCTAGTATTAACATGCGTCCTGAGTGATTTGAGCACAGGTGTAAACTCACCTGTGATGGATTGAGGATACATTTAGATCCAATCCATCCACATTAAAGTTAGATTGTCATATCTCTTAACCAACAGTCTTCTCTAAAGTCTTATTTATCACACTTTCTTCCAAGCAACTGCAGATTATACTTCACAGTCAAAGCTGGTGTGCTCTGTAATCGATAGACGCAATAATAATTGGCGCCATAGCTGTGGAGAAAGTTGTACAAACAGCTCAGATTTTCACCCATTCTACATTCCTACAACAGCATGCATTGCGCCCCTCCCTCTGAAAGGAACGGCCGAGCGAGAGACGCTTGAGTGAAATACTACCGTGTCGCTGCAGGCAATGGCTCAGAGCGCGACAGAATCCGAGAGAATATACCAGTGGATCGTCTAAAAAAATATTCGGGTCTACATTTCAAACCTGACAATTTTGAACGAGACATGACGTCAGAGGTGGCCGTCTTGATTGAGGAAGTGTAGTTTAGCGAGCTCCCTGGCCCCCGCCAGACGTGTGTTACATACACATTTTGGCGGTAGTTTTCCAGGGCCCATCGGAGAAGCAGATAGCGTCCTTCAAAGGCGAAGAGCGAAATTACATATTTTTCTACCATAATGGTATTAGCTCTCCATAATAGCATGATAGGACTGAGGTTGAAAATCAGCAAACTGGCCCTTTAACAGTAAACAGCTACCTGCTGCTGCCAAAAGTGAGCAAAAACAGTAAAGTGATTGGACAGACAGCTTAACAATATGCTGGAAAAAGCTATAAAAAAGTGAGCATAAAGGGAAGTGGAGCTGCAGATTGAGTGATTTATGAAAAACGATGTTCTGTGTTTTGGTTAAAATATCAGCTCTATTGTTTGGGTGGGGCCAATAAAGGAAGTTTATCTTCTCACAACTTCTCACTCTTTCATCTCTCACATTACTTCCCTCAGATCCTGTGCCTGACAACAACATTGTATTGTAATTCCCATCTATGCACCAATTCCTCAGAGTAAAAGCTATGATCTACAATAAACTGGCATTTGTCATCACTGTGAAGGACTGGACATTGAGAGGGCTAACCCTAGTATTTCCGCCTTCAGATATTCTCTCTTTTCCGCCCAGAAAATTACACAGGCAGAAGCAGAAGAGAGAAAAATATAAAAAGAAAGTGAGTACTAAGAAAAAAAACGTGTCTTTTTCGCACTAACAAACATGCACACAATCTGCCAGTCTCCCACTCTCATCTCTCGCCTCCCCTCCCTCAGATCTGTTTTCCAGTATTTGCTCGCAGCAGAGTGAAAACACGGGGTCCTGGCACCGCTGTGTCATTTATGTAATTCTCTTCACCGCGTCTGGTCCTTCTGTTTTCCTGCCATGGAGTGGCTCGGCAGACACACCGACTCAGGGGAGGGTCACACGTGCACACATATGTGAGCAGACACACGCACACACACTTGGGACGAGGGAGCAGATGGAGGGGCAGAGCGAGACCAAAACTGAACTCAATCTAGACCCCGTGCTGTCCCTCCTGCCATGTGTGCACTGTCTGAGTGTGATATGTTATTTTAGGACATGTTTTTATCTTCTACCATACATTTTCCATTACACGTATAGTTTTCCGATTACACTGCACATAATAATAACACGTATCTCTAAAAGCTGTCTTATCAGTTACACTCCCTTTCCTTTGTCGGGAATATCAGCTGGAAAGTTCAACACAGGTGCACCGCTGTGTTTCTCGGCTAAGATAGCAGCGCTGTTTTCTCTCTAACTGGAGGTTAATCAATTGATTAGTGTCATTGATTAACCCAGGCAGAAGAAAATCTCAGTAAGGAGGTTGTGTTTGACACCAACAGTCGTAGTACTGTATACAGTAAATAGGTGTGCAAACAGCATGTGTAATCAGTTTCTCTTCCTTTTTTTCCACAAAACTGAAAGCTAAGAATGACTACGAGAGGTGACTACGAGTTAAAGGTTAAAGTATTACAGACCTAAAGAGGGGGCGTCATTTTTGAAACTATTCCCCCACTTTTACACCACTTCCTATGCTTCACTTTTTGTCTGTTAATCTGCTCTGTTTTACAGTATAGCTGCACTAAATGAAGTTTCTCAACTCCCTCTTTACACTTTAAAGTTCCCGTGAAATCAAAATAGGCTTGCACTGACAAGTACTGTGGGTTTTCAAAATTAGATTTTAGACTTTGTCATGTCCCGGAAAATGTTTTATAAAAAGTCAGTGACTCAGGTTTCTGTAGAATCTCTATGCCCCTCCCCCATGACACACAAAACCAAACCAAACAAAACCAAACAAAACCACAAAGAGCAAGCGAGCATTATTGACCATCGCTGTGTTTGTGTTTGAATTTTCTCACAGTCATGACTATTGGCTGCTGTTAACACCAACCAATATCCGGGAACAAGTCCCTTCTTTGCTTCCTGTTTTTTTTCTTTACTATGAACAGAGGGTTGAAACGAAAGTTTGTCAATATTCTCATGTACGCTCTGTTCACATATAAGGTTGCCAGTTTCCTTTCTGCAGGTGGAGTAGTGGTTTGGGGTAATTCAGACAAAAGCTTCCGACCACAGACGCGTCTGACGTTCAGTAAGCTGCATTGCCCAGTTTTACTTTTACTTGTTGAAAGTACCCACATTAGTTAACCACATCTTTTGAAAGTTCTTGTGTAAAAATGTCAAATTTACATACTTTAAAGCTATTTTGGTCCCATTCAGTACATCTGGGGGTAAGGGCTTGGTGATAGTACTTTTCAAGCATTTTGAGGACGCGGTCTCTAGATTAACAATTTTTTTTAAAGTGTACAAAAAGAAAAACCTCTCTTATCTTACGAAGCCCTTTCTTTCCCTCCAGTACGGAAGCTTGCTGTCACTTTGTAGTGACACAATGAACCCAAACTGTTATCTGAGAGCATTTTCAGGCACACACACACACGCAGACTTCCATCACTGCTGCTGCAGGCTGATACTAACCTTTGACAGTGGAAGGGTTGAAGAATGTGACCGGAGATTATGTAATCACTCTAGTATCTAAAATCACACCCTTGCATGTTGATGTGAAAAAGCAGTGAGTATAATGGAAATATGTTATCTGCGTGTGTCTCTGTGGGTTTGTGTGCACAACTTTGAGGGTGGAGGCTGCAGAAAACCTTGGCGATGAGGAGCAGCTTACAGCACGCGCTGAAGAGGAGGAAAGTCCCGGAAATTTCTCATGAGTGGTTCGCCCGATTATTTGTTGAATCTTTTCTCCTGAAATTGAGGGAATGTGCTCTCACTTTCACAGTCATTGAAAGACACAGGAAATGAAAGCGTTGCTGACGTTACATGGAGGGTTTTCCTGCCTGCACGGACAAACCAAAGAAAATAGTCATGAGCATTCCCAGATGTTTTCCTGAGGTGATTTTGGAAAATCGGCTTTCTGGTCAGTTGGTACGACAGCAAGGATAAGGCCAATGTAGAGCAAGATTCGGGAGATGGATTTTAACTTAATGAATGAATGAAATTGACCAGCCAAGAGGAAGTGGGACGTGTAGAAAAGGGGAATGGGGGAATGGGAGTGCAAGTGGTTCTGATGCTCTCAGGAAGTGGGCAGGATGCCAGGGACTGTGATAAGCACTGACGTCATCTCTGTTGCAGTAAATGAAGAGTACTCAGTCCGTCAAAGAGACATCTGCTCTGGGAATCTTGTCTTTCATGCTTTTTCCCCCCCCCTTACTTTCTCTATCTCCTGTCCGCAAGCCAGCCAATCTGTTTCGTATTTATGTCCCCCATTCCAATCAGGGAATGGAGCTCTTGGGAAGCTTTTTGGGCTGCCTGTGTGTGCGCATGGTGAGGCCTCCAGTTAATGCAGTCCTGGCGGTTTTCCTGTCATTGTTTCACACACACAGGCTTGGGTGTGGTTTTAAAGGGGCTGCGTGTGTATGCAGTGCAGCTGTGTGGTTTGGACGAAGCCTCATGATCCACTTATGACTGAGTGCCATGTGACCAGAACTAGCACTGGACAATTATTGTCCTCGCTATCAGCTGCAGCTGCTTAAGCTCATGCTGGTATGTTTCTGTAAGTTAGCGATCAGAAAACAGACTCGCAGAGCAAAATCATTTTTATTTGACTTGTTAAATGTTAGGTCATGATTAATGTGCTGCTAACTCTAAAAACATGTGTCACCTATCTGTGGTTTGCTTCTCGTCTCTTCTTCTTCCTTCCTGTGTGAATGCTCAACCCTCTCAGCTGAGCTCACTCTTAATTGTATGACAGAGACAGTTGATAGATTGTATATGACCCTCCCATTAAGTAAATGGGAGTGTATCACATATCAAAGAGAGAGACTTTGTTTACAGTGTAAAAACTGCAGGCTATAGGTGTACTGTGCAAAATAGGTAGAGGTAGATGTATTGTGAAGCTCTGTATCCTTAAAAGTAGGGCAAATAAAGCACTGCCAAGTTTATCGGGTTGTTTTATCGTAACAAATCATAAGAAAAATGTTAATCTTGGACAAAATTTTAATGCTAATTTTAGCTTTTTAGCTTAGATTAGCCCTGATATATTTTGAGATGATCAAAATGAAAATGAATAATGCTATAAGCGCTAATATGATCCTCATTTAAAATAATTGAGAAGCGCTGGTTTAGCTTAGTGCATAGAGCAGGCGCACCATATACAGAAGCTACAGTCCTGGACTCTCGATCTCGACCCTTTGCTGCATGTCATCCCCCCACTCATTTCTCCCAATGTTTCCTGTCTGTTTTCAGCTGTCCTATAAATAAAAGCAAAAAGGCCCAAAAAGTAATCTTAAAGTTATAATCTCGAAGATCTCAGTTTCTTTCTGTTTGGCGGCACCTATGGTGATAAACTGTTATTGTGGGAGCACACTTCCCAGATATCCAGAAAGTGTCACATGTGTGACTTTTACGGTTTGCTCCGGTTGTAACTCTTGATTTTCCTCGCTGACGGTCGCTTTCCTTTTTAGACTGTTTGCCTTCATCTGAGTGTCGAATTTGTTTCTTTTTCTTGGATTTTCACGTCTTTTTGAAGTTGTATCTGTAGTCATCGACCTTTCTTTGTTTGTTCAGCCATAGTAGATTACTGTTTACTCGCAACACTTGCAGAGACCGGAATAGCAGCCGCTTAGCTCCGCCTACCCTCTCTGGCAGACCAACCACTGCTGGTTGATGGGAAACGCGTCACTAACTGGGCGCTGCTTGTGATTTTTTCCGTTAAAGTCGCACCAGACACCCAGTCTGTAATACTGCAAATGCAAAGGCTTTCATCAGTGGGCAATAGGCTCAATCACCATTGTGTTATATGAGCTAGAATTTGACAGGTTCCTTATTAGCATTGAAATAATTGTTCAGAGCTTCCATGTACAACGTGAGTCCAGTGTGACAGTGTACAAGCATTCAAGATCCTGCATCACAGAGAAAAGTTTATAGCACAACTATTCGCTCTGGTTGCACCACATTTTCCCCCTCTATCACTGAGATGGTTTTTTTTCCCAAAAAGGATGCAGCAACTTTTTTTTCCTCTGCAGAGATGTGTCTCTCGAGGTGTGCGCAGAATGGCCCCTCGGGACAGCATTACACATGGCTGCTTGCATAACCTGAAGTTACCCATGACAACAGGATTGGACGGAGGGGGGGGAGGTCAGGTCGCAAGATATGAGGAAGAGGAAAAAGGAAAGATAAATAAAGACGCAGATAAGAGACAGAGAGTGAGACTGGACATGTGTGACTGTGATGAAAAAGTCCTCCTTAAAGAGCGGAGGGCTTTTTTTCCTATTACAGATACATTTGTTTAATGTCTCTTCCTGTCAACCTAAAAATACGAAGGGAGAATGTGTCTACCAATGTGACCAAAACTATAACTTTATCTAATCTGCAACTCAAATATTTATAATACCAGAGCCTGACTTCCTCATGTGGTGCAGCTTTAGAGTTCCCGCATTTGCACATCTTCTAACGAAAGTGTTCTTTACACAGAGCATGACATGTACTTTTTGTCCACATTTTCACAAAGTTATTGACATAATCTCTGACGTCACTAGTTTAACAACATCTAAGGTGAGAGGAAAACAGTGGTTTTGGAAAATTCCAGGGTGCGTTTGCGTGTGTGTGTGTTTTTAACTGATTGATAGCGGCACACAAACAGGATGTCAGGTCAGTTATCTGTGCGACTCTGGTTGACAAACTTACTGGCATTAGTTCTCTTCCCCAACGGGAAACACATTGTAAAAAAACAAACTTATCTCTATGTTCAGAGATTTACTTTTACTGCCATTTATTGCACAATCAAAACACAAAGACGTTTTTTATTTGTGCTGATGGTTTTCAAGATATGAACTGATGAAGTAGGAGGAGGTGTATTATTTTCCTGTTTGGCACGCATGCCTTTGTCCCATGTGTGTGTGTGTGTGTGTTTGCGTATTGACCGAAAGGCTGCGTGTGTGTGTGTGTGTACGTATTGATCCGCCACAGCCACAGGGCTTCTCGGCATCACTTACAGAGGGTCAAAGGAGGTAAAAACATGCTTGTCGCTTCAGTTCGGGTCCAATAATGGTTGAAAAAGAACACACGTGTGTTTAAAAACTCCACCAGAAATCCATAATCTTCATCAGCATCCCATGTTAGCCCTAAACGTCGTCAATAGATCAATACAGTGAAATTACAGTGGTTGTTCCTGCTAATTGTGAGGGATTTAGTGCTAATGCTTTAATTGGCTGTTTACTTTCCAATAAGGTAACAGAATGGGCCGCTAAATCATGTATAGCCAATTTAGAGTGTTACAGTACTGATGGTGCCATTAATTCAGCTTTTACACTGACGTATTACACATTCAGCAGTCGCTGAGGGATGATGTATCCGCGCCCTACTTCCTGGATGTTTTTATGCATGTGCGGGTCTGTGGGTGTCACTGATACGCAGCGGCAGTAAAAATGACCCTTTCTGCGAGTGACAGCTTTAAACGCTGAGAGCTATGAGTGTATGTATGGTGTGTCACTGCATGTGTGTGTGTGTGTGTGTGTGTGTGTGTGTGTGTGTGTGTGTGTGTGCAGAAACCATCTCTGCTGGGAGAGAAAAAAAACAGCCTTTCAGCTCTTATCAGGAAGCTTCCAGAACGGGACCAATCACCTCCCACTGCTGAGCTATCAATGTGGAGTTAATTGCCTTTCAGAGGGAAAGCATGTTGGTGGGATGGGGGGTAGGGGGCGGGGGAGTTGTGTGTGCATGTTGCCTTTTTTTCCTTGTTTGTCAGCTTATTCTCTTTTCCCCATAATACACGGTTACATTACGATGTAGTGCAGGATGTGTGCCTGGGATTGCATGGAAGGCCGCTAGCCTGCAACCCATCATGATTCACATTATTTACTTAAACGACAGGAACAAACGGACTCGACAGAAACTGATACAAACCACATTACACAGGCACAGCGGCTCCCGGAGATGAAGAGGGACGATACGGAGGGAAGGACAGATAAGTGGAAGGAGGGATGTGAGACGGAGAGAAAGAGAGAGAGAGAGGGAGAGAAAGAGGTGGGCTGGACTTGGCATGCGGACAGCGTGTTCTGTGAGCGCTATAGAGGACAAGGTCGTTCAAGGTCTGCTGTCATGCTTGATGGGTTACAGTGGGGGTTTCTGATAGGATAAGGAGCAGCGGGGGTGGGATTGAGTGGGGGTCATCGTGAAGTTGTGTATGCATCAGAAGTCCCCTGCTTGTGACACATCAGAAACCTGCGTGTGCGTGCGTGCATCCGCGTGCATCCCCATGTTTACATGTCCAGCGCTAATGGCCTTGTGTTGTAGCGCCACATCTCTCATGTCTAATTGCATTTGTCACAGTTTGTAGCCTTGAATACCTCGACACTAAGCATTACTCCATTCTCTAGAGTGCACGTTTGATAAGAGAGGAGCTGTATGCTCGCTGCTTTGTACACATGAAGTGTTCATACTCTCTGAAACACGTTAGCTGACCCTTAAAGGAACAATAGACGTTTTAAAATAAAACTGAAAAAGGCTTCAAGGAAGATATTCTGTACGTGCAGCACATGTGCACACTGGTTTTGTTCATGCATAGATAATATATCTCCATACGTTTGGCAGGCAGGAGGGAGAGACGCCAACGTGTCAAAATATGTCGGTGCCTGCAGGAATGGATCACACCCCAGAAGCCTCTTAGCATTTTTCCATCATATGGCACCTCAGAAGGCCATCAGTGACTCCGTATGTGTGTGTGTTTGCTGATCCACTTCTGCGTGTGTGTGTGTGTGTGTGTGTTCTGTGTGTGTGACAGCAAAAGTGAACAGGATCTCGTCTGTGTTCTTCCTTTTCATTATTACTATTATTATCCTTTGCAGATTTGCTTTGGCTGCACTGTAATATCTGCGTGTTGCAGAGGTGAAATGAGAACATTGATTTCAGTTACCGCTTAGCCACTAGTCTCTGCAAGCCAGGCAGTTTGTATAAAACAAGATGAATGTGATGGAAACTGTAATACAATTACTAATGACAAATCGCATCCCGCGGATTTCAAGCTCAGCAGTATTGCGCACTCGCACGCCGGCGTGTACACAGACACACGTCTTTGGGGGTGGGTCGTGTTGGGATTGCTTTAAGATAAAAACGCTGATTGGATTAACGGCCGGCTGATGTACAGTCGGATTCAGATTCGCTGAAGAGATCCATCAATTTGGCAGCACTGTCCGGGCGTGCTGCTCCGAACGAAGAAAGTGGAGTAATAGAAAGTGATCCTGGAAGTTGTTCAAGGAGTTTTGCACAAATTCCGGAAGAAACATCTTCATGCAAGAGCACATTTGTGTGTGAGGTGTAGCAAGCATCACGGTAATTCAGTTACAGTTGAACCACATCCTCTCTTTTTTTCCACTAAACTGCTTCCTCTTCTGCAGGTTGACCTCACTTGTGTGACATCATTTAGGTCAGGCGACGCTGAGCTTCTCTGATAAAGTTCCTGATGGTAGCCGTCATGCAAATCGAACAAACAGCTGCATTTAGAGTGGTAGTCATGGTTCATGAATGTTTGAAGCACAGTTTTGATGGCTCATTGTTTGAGATTACAACATCTTGCACTCTTATGATGGGGTTTGTGGTTATTGCAGACACATTGTGAAATAGACGCAGTGCTTCCTCTCTTCCTTTGTTTGTTCTGCCCGTCGCCCTTTTGTTTTCTCCTGCACATGCATGATAGAATTACAGTAAAGACAGACTGCACGCAGCCAGTCGTTTCAAATTCACTGTCTCGGCTCTCAAATAAGTTTGAGTTGTAATTTTTTCTCCCTCCTCTCCCCGTATCGTAATGGATTAACATTCTAACAGTTGGCTCCTATGGAACGAAAGCTCCTTGATGTGTGGTAGGAAAATCCCCTTCATTAAGTCACCAAGGCAGATAATCAGTTTGGGCCAGATCAGGTGGAAGAGTGTGCGTACACTAGAGCAGGCATTAACATGCTTGTGCTCCGAGTTTAGCAATCTCGAGCATGGGGGTATATAATGTATTGTTCCAACAGGAAGGAGGAATTAAAGGAGAAAGATGCTGGTCATGAGTTCAAACGCGTCCCTTTTTGTGATTAGTAGTTGCCTTTATGCAAAATCATGAGATATTAAGCAGCTTTGGGTCATTCTTATGTATCCCCTGGGCGAAACACTTGTGACTTTCACAGTTTTTAAATGGCTTAATGTTTCTTCTTCCCCTTCTCTCTTTTATCTACAGTGAATGAGTATGTGTTCATGGTCCAAGCCAGAGGGATCCAGATCAGAGAGAACGTGAAGAACATTGGGGCTCAGGTCCTGGAGCAGGTGGTGAGAGGGGCTTACAGCATCAATGGCACAGGTAAAAACACACACCAAGGTGGTTTTTTTTTTTAAGAAACAGCGTGCAGAGGAATGCAGCTTTGGCCAGGGTTAAATAAGGAAACTAAATAAAAAGAGCTTTTGTAGTTCAGTGTGTTCCAGTCTGACTCACATAAAGATTACCAAGCTTAGGCCACAGGCAAAGAGGTGAGAAGATTAAAGGCATCAAAACAATGCAGCGCAAAGCTAAACTCATGCCGATTAGAAGACTGGATTAAGCTGCCGCTGATGGTGATGCTGATACTTTTATGTGTGTGTGGCTTCAGATTATACGTACGACTTCAACGTGAGCGAGAGCGATGCTCCTCCCACCACGTACCTCGCAGAGGAAGTCACCTACCTCCCCTCTCAGGTCTGCCCTGAGAGGATGCTCTCCATGAGTGAGTACACTGTTTAAATTCATCTTTGACCTGATCCTGGCAGGTAAATCTGTGATATTTTTAAGGCAACAAATGTCCCAAAGTCACCTCAGTTAACCTTTAAGGACTAACAACTGTGCCTGTTTCTACATATTGGTTTGAATAATGAGTAATTAAATGGTTAAGAGCTTGTGTGTTATTTCTGTTCTGATGAGGCATGCTAACGTGTTGTAATAGCACAGCTTTATTTAACAACGTATGCCCCAGATTGCTTAACTGTTACCAGTTTAGACAGGCATTTCTCTTCTTTCCCTTCCTTCCTCTTTCTTATACCTCTTCATTACAAATTTGGTCATCTTTTTTACTACTTCCTCTTACTCATAATTTTTCTGGCTAAATCGGTCTATTCTTTCTCTCCCTCTCTGTGTCACGCACAGAGGGCAGGTTGGAGGTGAATATGAGCGAGGTATCTTTGGAGGATGTGGAGAGATACTTGCTGGAGGGGGAGCCCAGCATGGCCCGTGGAGGCTACTGGAAGCCCAAAGACTGTTTACCTCGCTGGAAGGTAAGTGTGGATGTGACATTGTTGAGACGACTGTTCACTGAAAAGCACTGTTGAAAATAAACAGACTGGGTTGAAGACAAACAAACACTGCATGGTTTTGATATGAAACTGATTTCAGAAAATTGGAGAAATTGCCAACACCCCAGAACTGAGTTTATTTGAGTCAGTTTATGCACACTAAAAGAGATAATAGCAGTCATATAAGACATATTACAGATATATGACTAGGGACACACTAATAAGCTAAATAAAGCTTGAGAATAGGGGCTCTAGAACAAAGCAGACTATATTAAAATAGGTTTTTAATACATTTTCTAGATTTGGAAATCAATGTTTATATTACCAGCAACATTTTTAACCACAAAAACAAATGCCAAATCAAATTTAATATAATAAGTATAGTATAGTATATTAATTATATTATTATTTATTATTATTTATTTATTTAATAATTATTTATTATTTTGTATATATTTAGTACACTATTATTTATTATTATGTCTTATTATCTATGTATTTAATAATTATATATTATGTTGTATAGATTTAATATAGTATTATTTATTATTATGTATTATTATTATTTGTTAATATTGTTTATTTATTAATTATTTAGTATATTTAGTAGACTAAAAAGCCTCCCAATATATGTTTTTTTTTTACTTTGGTTAAGTAGACAGGATACAATTTTAGAGACCTAAGGCAAGTGGAAATAATATAATTACTGATTTCAGTTTTATTTTAAATATATTTTTAATACTTTTGATATTTATTTATATGCTTAGATCTGTAATAGTATGAGATATTTTCTGATATCTCATGTCTGTGCAACATAAAATCTGAGTTAAATTCCTTGAATGTGTTCGCATACTTCACATACACTAATGCTGATTGTGATTCTGAGCTTAGATGAACTTGTTTCCAATGTTTTATGTTTTATTATATTTTATTTAAGATTTCCTTCCAACACGGTAATGAAGGAGTTTTGCAAAAAGTAATGCCATTCTTTGTAACAGGCATGGCTGTCACAGCTGATGTCTCCTCAGCACTTTACATTGAGTCTAGTGAGATGAGAGTGATTTTTTTATTGAGGTGTCCCTGGAGAGGTTACAATGGTGTGAAGAGTCAGTTTCACATACTTGAAGTTTGCAGCATTCTCAGTCATACAGTGCAGATACTGTTCCCCACATGTGCAACACGTGTCCCGTGCAAGCTCATCTCATATGCATGCTCCTACCACTTCCCTGCTTATTCTGTCGCTTACTATGCAAATCAGGATGATGCGCTGGCTCTGCCCGTCATTCAGATGCAAACAATGTACACATTCATTAAGTGATTCGTCATTAAGTATCAGTTTCTGTGTGGTTTGCAGAAAGGTTTCAGTCTCAACCCTCTTCTACTGTGTGCTCTTTCTTTTTATCACTTTCCTTTTTTTTGGCCATCAGCGCAATCCTTCCTGCCATCTGTCTGTCTGTCTGTCTGTCTGTCTCTCACACTCATGCCCTGAGGGACTATGTATATTCTGACAATCATCTTTCTATCTCTCTCATTTAACAGCAATCATCTCTTATCTACCTCGATAGTCTCTCTCACTCTCTTAGTCAATCACTTTCTTTCCTTCCTGAGACAGTTAGCTTTTTGTGGAGCCTCAAAAGAAACTTAAAAAAACAGGGACTGTCATAGCAACCGCAGTCTACGGGGGGAAATAAACACTTTCACAGACGATTAGAGCCTCTGTGCCTCTATGATCGATGCATGCCACGTCTCATTGTGGAAATGAGATTCTAAGGACCTGACATGTCATAAATCTTTATGCTAATTAGTGTTTTTAGTGCTGTCTTCACCCAAACTTTTTCATTTACTTCCTGCTGAGAGATCGCTTCTCCCAGAAGCATTTTGTACAAATAGTACGGTTAATTTGTTGCACATCTGTGCCTCTGTGTCCCCCCTTACATTTATATGCATGTCTTTCATATCTTGTGTCTCTTAGGTGGCAATCCTAGTCCCGTTCAGGAACCGACATGAACATTTACCCATCCTTCTAAGACATCTGGTACCAGTGCTGCAGAAACAGAGACTCCAGTTTGCCTTTTATGTCATAGAGCAGGTATGAAAACACTCACTGACAGTTTGTGTAAGTGGAAACACCTACAGAAATAGGAATTGTTTTGATATAAAAGTCTCTCTTTTAATTCTTAGGGGGGTACGGAGCCATTTAACAGAGCCATGTTGTTCAACGTGGGCTACAAGGAGGCGATGAAGGACCTGGACTGGGACTGTCTGGTCTTCCACGACGTGGACCACCTCATGGAGAACGACAGAAACTACTACGGCTGCACAGACATGCCCCGGCACTTTGCTGTCAAACTTGACAAGTACTCCTACATGTGAGTCCTGATTCTGTCTCCATGGGCATCATGCTGTAAATGTAATCCTTACTTAATATGAATTTAATATGTGTAATTGTCTCCCCCTGAAGGCTTCCATATAATGAGTTCTTTGGTGGTGTCAGTGGCCTGACGGTGAAGCAGTTCAAAAAGATTAATGGATTTCCTAATGCATTCTGGGGCTGGGGAGGAGAGGACGATGACCTCTGGAACAGGTGAGGTGAACACACAAACACACACACACACAGCAGCACGAGGCTGTCTGCTTTGTTGACATGAGGCGTGCTCAAGAGAAAGGTTTGGCTTGTTTTGTGCACAGCAGGTTTTTGTAATAGGTTGCCCTTGTCGCACAGCGCTGTTGTCCCTCCCCCCGCCTACACAGAACACAGGCAGCTGTACACACTCAGGCCTCTCAGTACCAATTCTGTCTGATTGACATTGTGTTTTTGTTTCTGTATGTAATGATCCCTTTTGTGTGCAGTTACTGCGAAACCTTTCCCTCTTGTACGTCTGTATCATGCAGCGCACAGAGTAAACATGATTACACGGCTATCAAAGTGATGACTTGATTATGTTTTCTTTTGAAAATATAACAATGAACGACATCACAATGCTTGCTCCGCCTGTGTGTGTACATTATACATTAATGAGTGTTAAATGTTTGTGTAGGGTGCAGTTCGCCAACTACTCAGTAAGTAGACCGCACGGAGAGCAGGGGCGCTATATGTCGATTCCACATCACCACCGCGGGGAGGTCCAGTTCCTTGGAAGGTTAGTGTAAATGCATACACACACACACACACACACACACACACACACACACACCCTGGTTAACAAATGGAGGCTGATAATTGTAATGAGGCTTAGGCTCATGTGGTGCAAGCCAGTCACATGAAAAGCCAGTGCAGTGACTTTGAGAGAATTTCAACCCTTTTAAAGACTTTGCATGTGACACGCTCGTATGCTTCAGGGCTGAATTCCAATCATTCCATCTGTGAGTTACTGTGAACAGCTGAAGAATAAATGTTTCTCTGATTTAATAACTCAAGGAGTAGATACGAGAAAGAAAATAAGAAATAAATAAAAATGATCAAAAGTATAAATATTCTATGTAAAAAGTCGTTTTTTTGTTTTTGTCTTGATTAATGTGGTGTATTCAGGCAGACAATACTGCAGTGATCTGCCGATGAGTCATGTCCAGGGAAATAAATATGCAACTGCCACTTTCTGTCCGACACTCTCAATGTCAGCCAACTTTTCCTTCTAGTGTCACTGTCTAGGATGATGAAACCTGTTCCTCTACTTGTGTCTTTGTTCATTAATGCTCAGGT
Organism: Semicossyphus pulcher; assembly: GCF_022749685.1. NCBI lineage: Eukaryota > Metazoa > Chordata > Actinopteri > Labriformes > Labridae > Semicossyphus > Semicossyphus pulcher. The sequence continues at coordinate 20,088,566 of NW_027211637.1, forward strand.
GCCACTCCATGTAACTTGTCTAACCTGAACATTAACCGTAAGACATAGAACTGTTATTGTTTTGTCTTCTGACTAACTGATTGTTTTATTCTTGCAGGTATAGTCTACTACGCCACTCAAAGGAGAGACAGAAAGTGGATGGTCTTAACAACCTAAACTACTCCCCCCTAGTGTCCAGGAGGCCTCTCTACACCAACATCACAGTCAGCTTGAGCAGAAAGCTCGCACCCGTAGCTGACTACTGATGAAGGCACAGCTGGACTGCAAAAAAACAAAACACCTGGGAATCAAAGTCCTCTGGGACATCAGCCATATCTCACCAGTTGCAGCACTGCTTAGGACTTTTTAGTTGGTTTGATTCTTTGCTTTGTTTCTTTTCTTTGTATGCAAAAAAAGGAGACTCAAAAAAGTGCGTTGGATAAATCATAAAAGAAAAAATTAAGGATAAATGCTGTACTTGCTTGTGCCACAGTCCATCACTGCTCTCATCTGGGCTTATCTAGTCTGCAGTCTCCACATGCCTTTTGCACCATTTTGGCCTTCAGCATCCATCCATCCAATCATTCATTCACTGTCTTATCCAGTCTAAGATTAGCGCAGCCCATACACTAGTGTGCTTGTTTTATTAAAATAAGCCATGATACACCCGCACATGCACGTACACACACACTAGCTCGACTTACATGTGCTGACACATTCCCCTAAGCTTTGATTATTTTTACTTTGCTCTTGCACTTCTCTCCTTTTTAGCAAATGCAGTAAACCTGTGAAAACATTTTGCATGCACACACGACCACAGAGCATCTTTACCCGAGTGGACTCTTGCAGCTGGTTCTGCAGAAGGTATGCCAAATCTACAAGTGAAGAGAGCAAGAGAATATGCTATAAAAAAGAGTGAGAGTTTGAGTTCTGTATACTGTATGTAGAGAATATTAATAGCTTAATCATCTCTTACCAACTATGTTTTGTCCTGTGAAATTACCATTGAAAGACTGTGTGGTTTGTGTTTGCGTAGTTGCATTTGATGTTCTGGCTGCCTGCAAGTGGCTGTATGTTGGAGAGCAATGCTCATCCTGTTAGCAATAAGCTGTAATATCCGACAGCAGAACTTAGACCTGACTTCCTCACTCTACAGATGCAATAGCACGGGTGCTAGTATACCCTCATTGGACTACAGAGACGGAGCGACTGCGTATGCAAACTTCACACTCAACACACCTTTGCCTAAGCAAACATGCCACCCTGTTCGGAACCTATGTGCGTGTCTGTGTGCATATAAGTGAGGGAGAGCTATGCAAATGGCCTGTATGTATCCTGTTGTCAGTGCAAAGGTCTTCAGGATGACCTCCAGGAGACTTTCACCCCTGAAACTGTGACAGACTGACTTTAGACCTCGCTTTGTGTGTGGTGTGCGAGTGCAGGCCAGGGAAGGAAAAAACGGTTTATTTTTGGATCTTAATATTTACTCACCTTCATTTTTATGGGAGAGGAAGCAGAGGAAGAGAATACTTGATTGCCGTCACTGTCACTGGTGTTTACAGAAGCTTTTGCTTTGTTATTTTTCAGATTGTCTAGTGTTTGCAATAGCCAGCCCTACTCCACTGTGGGTGCTGGGAAAACTGTATATCTACAACAACCAATCTATGGCTGCCTTTATTTTTTTAACAGACTCTTCTTTATGTAGGCGCGGATAGGGAGGAAGAAGATGCGTATTTAAGCAACACATGCTAAACCACTGATTAGCTTTGTTAGCATGTTAGCCAGCGAGTTCCCCGTGTAAATCAAATTTGGGTCATTTAGGTCTGAGATGATTCATTTGGTGCATGCAGCCTAAAAGACTCTGACAGAACACAGAAGTTGCTAGAAACGTCCCGTCTCTAATTTATGTCTTTGACAGTGTTGATTTAACTCAAATATCCCAATACTGTAAACGTAGTTCCTTTTTAGAAAAGCTTACAGACACTTTCTCCTCACTGTCTGTCCTCTGGTCATGCAGCTACTTCATTTCACACAGATCGCCTTGTATGTGTTTCTTAAGATATGTGTTTTTGGGGGGGATAACGTGGGTGGTTGACAAACGTCGTGTTCCCACAGAGAAATAAGATGTTTAGAGGCTGGACCTCGTTTTATTTATTTGATCTTTTATGGATTATTTTCTGTAATTGTTCCGTTTTTATTTTTCTTGCGGTTGATGTGATGATTTAGTAGGTGACATATGACAGACTGTGTTAGATGCACTGAAATTTGTAGTAATGTGTATTTATGTGGGGTTCAGGCGTGCGTAAACGGGGAGCTGGACCATTTCATGTAGGTGAAATGGGACAGGACCCGTCGCCTGGTGTGTGTTAATCTGCTGAACAGACACGTTGGAGGGTGCCATTTTGTGTGACGACCACAGGAAGAGCAAGACGCCTAATCAGAAAATGCTACTTGTCCCTGTCTTTCACTGAGCAGCTCCTTTTATACTAATTGTTAATCAATGGTGCTGACCTTCCAGAGATCCCTTCGAGGGACTCTCTCTCCACGTGCTCTCTGGTACCAACGCTAACATCTGAAAGGCTAGTATCGACAGGCAAAACATTCCGCTTTTATGTCGTTCCAACCTGCATATCAGTGATTGTTTTACTTACATGGAAGGCAAACCTGGGGCCTTCTCATCCTGCCAGGAGAAGCTCATTTGTGTATTTGCTCTCTTGGTTCATTGTCACAAACAGGAGCATGTGTTTACCTCCCAGACAGGCACACGGGAGGTGCCCAGTGGAAGTCACGGACAGTAGCGGCATACGTGTTAAGTTTTTCTTTTCCATGTGTGTTTGAGTGAAATGGCTCAACCTCTCAGAGGTCTGACTGTCCTCCATGTCCATTCTTTTGAGGTTATTTGTTTTTCATTTTGTTTTACAGCACTGATAAGATTCACAGGTCCCTTTCTAGGACTTACATACATGAAATTGTATATTATCATTTATTATTGCATTGCTTTAAATTAAAAGCTAGATGGACGTATAGGAAAAAAGACAAATTCAGGAGAGGATTCAGACCTTCACCCTGGATGACGTAGATATACTCGGAGTCCATTTTCAGGCTCTGTGCTCCACTAAGTAGAAAGAGCAGCTAGGTCGGCCAGCACGTAAAGAAAAGGATATGATGGGCGAAATCAGTCAGCACTCTTTGTTTAAAACAGGAAATGGGTTGTTGGCAGCATGCTGGCAGCCTTGTTGCTGTTATATTTACTGTACCTGGTCTTAATCCAGACCAACAACAAGACCAGGCCTGCTGCTCACCCGGGAGGCTCCATCGTCCCATGCTCTCACCTCCTCTGATCCATTCTGTGCCAGTTTAAATGAAGGGACCATTCTTTTTTGGGCATCTGACAAGACTGGCAGCCTTAAAGCTTCTTAATTTATTGCAGTGTTTTTTTTTTTCTTTTTTCACTCGAGTTTTTATTTTTTTTATAAGCTAAAAAATATTTAAATTGAAAAAAAGTGCATATCAAGAAAATGATCATTGTAAATATTGTTGTGTGTAGTGTTTTAGAAGTTCTATAAGGTCTTAAATCACTACAGATGCTAGCATAAAGAACAAGGCTTTTGGAGGGATTAGGCTGGAGGTTTTATCGGGTGCCATTTAAGTGCTAGTGAAGCTAACACAGCGACATCAACGTTTTTACATCACCGCTTCCCTGCACAGCCTTTGTTTTTGGTTTTTTTCAAAGATTAAAAATACCCATGAGTTTTAAATTCCTCGCACGGGCTCTGAGGTGTTCCCTGTACCTCACATGTTGTAGCCATTGAAGCGACATATTCCGGCAGACGTGGGCATCTGTCTCCAGATGGAGTTCAGTGTCCTTGCCTCTGCCTGTCATGTCTCTTTGATAGTCGGGGTAAGGCCCAGGTCAGAGGGAAGCACGGCAGGATGGCGAGCGTCAGCCAAAAACACCATATGCTTACAATGCAACCGAACACGGGCACCCAAACCAGCCACACAATCCACTCTAAAATCTACACTGATTCATTTTTTTGTATGAAAGCAAACTACTATTAAAAAATAAATAAAAAGTATACAGATCGCTAAATTTAAAATATATCTTCTCTGATTGTAAGGAGAGAAACTCTCCTTGAATTGAAGCCATTTGAAGCCACTTGTCGAAACTTGATGTCAGCCTTATGTGAATCCGTTTGTGTATCGGCATATTATGTTTTGATTATTGAAATTTGTATGATGGAGATTTTTCTTTTATACCATCATTGTTATTGTCAAAGTACACCAATAAAATGAAACTTGTAAAGATACAGAAGTCCTTGTCTCTGCATGGGTTTTTTCGCCGTGCGTGTAACTTCAGTGTTCGGGGCCTGTGCCAAAGCATTTCCTCTCTGGGCAGTCACAGCGGCTCTATTTTGGATGTCCAGAATAATAATGCGGTTGTGCTCCTTGCTACAACTGCTTTAGCTGAGTGTAAACAGGCGCACACAGGCATGCTTCCTGTAAGGAGACATTAAGTTCATACGTCATTACTCGTACAATATGCAGAGCATGAATTGGCAACAGTTTGAGCATGAGGGGGGAATTATACTTCAATTCAAAACCAAGGCCGTCGCTTTTTGTAGCCTGCACGGCCTGTAACACTGGGAGCTGATGAAGTCCTAGAGGATGTTCTGCAGAGGAATCCTCTAATTAATTCCATTTACTGACACATGGTTTGAGATTCCCCCAATTTAAAAATCCTTAACTATGTTTGGTTGTAGCCCGCATGATCACTGAGAAAGGATATGGGCAGCATCACGTCAACTCTTTAACACTCTCACCCGAACAGAGGACTCTTGTCTCTGTTTTTGGCTCTTGTGATCCACAGTAAAATCCTACACTCCTCACTTTTAGTACAGTTCTTTTAATAGTCTCACTTGTCACACTGCTGACAGTTTGTGTGTGTGTGTGTGTGTGTGTGTGTGTGTGTGTGTGTGTGTGTGTGTGTGTGTGTGTGTGTGTGTGCATCCAGAGCCGAAGACAAAGATGTTGCTTGTTGTGATTGTCCAGCCTGTCACTCATAGAGGGAAAACAGACTGGAATGAGATGCTTTGATGAGAGGTCACTAAAGATTCATTGAATCGGAGCAGCCTCAACCCCGTGGCATTTAGCGCATTAACTGCGCATATCCTCTAGTTAAGAGAAGTGACAGCTGATAATTGAATTATGCTGTCTGGAAAGGAAATGCTAAGTGGCAGAGATGGGATATCTACATTGGAATTTAAATGCATTCCCCGTGATTTGTGCACCACTTTCCACCCCACCCTGTTTTCTTCAACCGAATAGAAAAGATGGCTTTGGAATAATGTGCAAAAAAAAAAGCCTTCATTTATCCTCTCTGAAAATGCCCCTGCTTCTGTCCCGCTGTGTAACAGTACTCGCAGTGTGTGAGAGAAGCTTGGCAGCGGCACAGAGCCCCGGCTGGAGTAGCCACATCTTAATGGAGTCCGGGAAACACAAGGCTTTGGTATGCTAACACTAGTGTCACTTAGCTGTCAGACACACACAGACTCGCACAGAGCGAGGGCAGCTCTTAAGATCTCAAGAGCCGTCTTGGCATGTGTGCACGACACACGCCGGCACACATACGCATCCGTTATTAATTCATCCACACGTTGCCTCTTGAGTGTTGTGCCTCTCAAAGGCTTTGATGCCATTTGAGGCGCCTTTGCCTTTGTATGCTGCCTGTGTGTGTCAATGCACTCTCCCCACAGTGTCTTAAACTGGAATCTGCATTAGGAAATAGCTGAATAACTAAATTTGTGGCTTTCAGTGGTGCAGAATCCAAACACACTTTTCATGCATGCCTTCTCTGTGCTCCTGTCTTTGCCTTCGTGTGTGTGTGTGTGTGTGTGGATGTGCGTGTTTATGTGTGTCCTTCTACACGCAGGCTCAGAGACACAACCAGAAAGACGTGCCCTTTAGCTTTCCAGAATTTTTAGCTTTGTGTGTAGCATCTATGTGATATATGTGCTGACATCATGCATTAAAGGGCCCATGCTCTCATATCTGCTTAAATCAGATGTTTGAGTAATAGAGCACAGCAGTGCCTCATGGGAAGCTGCGTGTGAGTGTATGTGTGAGTATTTGCTGTCTCATGCATGTGCAAAATAAAGAAGCAGAGGAAGAGAGGAGCCACTGTGCCCCTGCATGTGCGGATGTCAAATGAATTTGTAATGTCACTTGGTGTTACGTAACTATTGGTCATGATCTCAGGTTTGAGCATTACACAGCATTACAGCAGCAACCTTGCTTCCCTTTTTAACTTCCATTTTCTCTCGTAATCCCCCCACCCCGTCTTCTGTGTCTTCAGCGGGTCACAGATAGGACAGTCATTTGTGTGTCTCTGCCTCCCAAGGGACGGCAGAGCATCCAGCTACTGTCAGGCCCTGGGGTTTAATGTAACACTTCTGCTGTTTGTGTTTCTGTATATGCTTGTGCATGCATGTGTGTGTGTGTGTTTTCTTCAGTTCCTGTTGTGACTCCTGCCTGCCTTCCTGTCAGGATGCATGGGATGGAGCTGTAGAGGGACGGGGAAACACATCTGCTTCCGATTCTGGCACTCTTCATCCTCCTTGACACTGCTGTGCTCTCTGTCATGATGTCCAACCTTTGTTATCCTGCATGCCCTGCCCTTGTCACATCCCTGTCTATCAGCCAGAGTGTTTCTCTTCATCACCTCCTTCCTTCACCGACTGTCACAGCCAGGGATGCACGATGTTGGATTTTATCTGATATTCCAATATTTTCCAACCTTTTTTGCCGATCACCAATTCGATACCGATATATTAAGCTTATGTTTTTTTCCACTGAATTGCAGGGAACATCAAGTCTTCCCTGTAGTGGAATTGATATCTTGCCTACTCTTATCGTAGTGGCCAAAAACTGCCATAAAGCAGGCATCTTGCACCCTTCTTTACACTTGACAGAAGGTACAAAAGGTCAAGTGTCTGATCACTCACGTTTCTGAGCGCACCTGAATGCAACATCCCCCCCGAAACACGGTAGTGAGGGGGACATGCCTGGACTTGTTTACTGCATATACTACGGAGACATCAATGATCGTCGACGGACTATTTTTATCGTGTGTGCGTCTATCAAATCAAATCAAATTTTATTTGTATAGCGCCAAATCATAACCAGAGTTATCTCGAGACACTTTACAGAAAGAGCAGGTCTAGACCGACTCTTTGTTATGTTATTTAAAGAGAGGCCCAACATGAATCACCATGAGTAGCACTTAGCAATATTCGGCACATTGGCAGAAAAACTTCCTTTTAACAGGCAGAAACCTCGAGCAGAACCAGACTCATGTTGAACAGCCATCTGCCTCGACTGGATGGGCCGAAAATGGGACAGAAGGAGATGCAGGATAGAGACAGGCAAAGAGAGCAACAACAACATATGTTCTTGTTACAACAACAACATATGTCCTTGTTACATGAACAATGTAACAATGTCTATGAATATGTAATTTAATTTTGCACTGTTGTTTATGTTACACTCTGTTAGCGTCGGCTAGCGTTAGCTTTGTATTTTCAGCCTGTTGATATTGTTAAGTCCGGTAAAATGACGAGAATGTGAGCTAACTGTTAGCTACTTAAGAGTTGTTAAAGTTGTTAAACTTCTATTCATTGGCTCGAGTTTCTGTGACTTTTTAGTCTTTTTTGTATGTCGTTGATGACTGCACAGGCAGTGCGCGAGCACACTCGTGCCGAGTTAATGTCGTAGCATATCGTCAATTAAAGCGTTGTTTTATCAGCGGAAAATATCGAGAGAAAAATGCAGATATGTCATTTTCAAGCCATTATCTGCAGATACCGATAACGGCGATAATATGGAGCATCCCTAGTCACAGCCTTTTTTTCACACGACGCCATCTCATTATTGTATGTTTTAAACATATCTTAACACATCCATCCTTTTGTATTCCTCCTGTTTTATTCTCATAATTTCCATATAGGCTACATATCTCCATTTCCATGTGACCTCCACCCACTCCATCTGCTCCAGCATATTTATTTCATGTCTAGCCTCATGGTTTTCATTATGTTGTGATTGCTCCATCCTGTTCTGGTTACTAAGAGATGTTGTGTTTAAAAACTATGTGCTGATGCCGTCCAGAAGAGCTGCTGACGGCGCTTCTCTAGTGCAAAGTCGACTCATTTCTACAGCTCATTTCACTCCGCTTCATTCATTATCATCGAGTCCCGCCTAACCTCTGACTCCACAAACATTGTTATATCCTCCACACTTTCACCCTATGACCTCACCTTATCATCTGACCGCCTCATGTGACCGCAGTCTTGTGAGCTGCTGCAGTCTGTAGTCATGCTTTTCCAGGTTCAGTTTTATCAAATAAGCACAGTTACCTTCAGGTATCAATTTAGTAAAGTCAGGGTTTTTTAACAAAAATGAATTTCTCCCACAAAACTGCTTACACTGTGCAGTCACACCTCAGATTCCTGCAGCCAATATGCTGCGCAGCATATATTAATGATACACTTCTGGTCCCCATTACATGCTGACAGCTAGTTAATCAGTGAGAGATGCTGCTGTCTTAAACTATGCGCTGATATGCTGTGAAAACCTGCAGACAGTGCAAGCTGACGGGGCTCAGTCATAATTCAAAATCTGTTTTCTGTCTTAAATCTTTGGTAGAAGGTATTAAGAGAAGTAAATGTGACGGAGAAGCCCTTTTATTATTATAAGATTAACACACTGCCTTCTCACTTCTCAAATGGACATAGATATAGGATCCTTAGTAGGTGTAGTGATTGCCTCTAAAGTACTTACTGCAAAGAGTTTGCCTTCCTCAAAAACTTTTACAATCTCTTATTCTTTCCTATTTTGGTCAACTTTTTCTGTGACCTTTACAGTTATTGGCTCGTTCCACATGCAGCCTGCTGGTGAAGGACAAAAAAAGCCTGGACAATAATAAAAAGGTTGGTTTAAAGATTATTGGAGCAAACCAGAGGGACAGTTTGTCTTTTGTGATCAACAAATTTTGAGGAGATCAAGGATTCAACCCTCCTTGTCACATCTTTTCCAATGGATTTTAATAAGATGAAAATATACTCTACTTAATAAGAGACTAAATTCTTTTCCCTCATAAGGAAATTTCCCCGTGCATCTGCAGATGATTTAATCACAAGCTTTATTTTGAAAGCTAAAACAGGAAACAAAGTGCTTTCAAAGTGTTTAGATGAGTCATTAATTATGATATATTGGTAAAAGAAGTATAACTACATAAAAAAAGGCCAAATTTCTCGGGGCGGCTGTGGCTCAGTGGTAGAGTCAGTCATCTCTCAATCTGAAGGTTGGGGGTTTGATCCCTTGACCGCTTCAGTCACATGTCAAAGTGTCCTTAGGCAAGACGCTGAACCCCAAATTGCTCCTGAAGGCATAGCCATAGTATGAATGCCTATAGATCCTGATTGGAGAATGGTACTTAGACATTTGCCATCACAGTCCATTTACCATCTACCAAAGGATTGGGCAGATATTAATGGGCAAGGCATTTGGCTCAACATAGAGACGTTGACAGCACTGTTTTCTTTATCACATCTATCATTAGAGCTAGTGATAATATGTCTTAACAGGGTCAAATTGTTTCCTTATTACTAACCAGATTTGTGACCTTATCTAACAATCCTTAGCGCTGTTATCAAAATAAAGTGTGATAAAAAATGGTTGCAGTGGTAGTGTGCTCCTACTTTTTTTCCTTGTACGATTTCTGTTTTTGAGTTTATTGAAACTGTTTTCTTCTTTTTTCTTTTTTCCACTATTTTCAGCTCTTTGTATTTGTTGACACACAATAAATGGAGGCAATAAAGAAAATATTGTCCATTAATAAAAAAAATGCAAAGCACGTGGGATAGCAATAATTACTCAATAATAATAAACCCCCATGATAACACCACAGGCAAGCTGTCACATATACATAACTCCCCTTTCAGGGAAAGTTGTATTAAATTTAAAATTTATGAATTGGAATTTTCAAAATAAAACACCCACATGCATTTTGAAAGAGGCCTACATTTCCAAATGGCTAAAATCACCCTTAAGTGTCCTTATGTCTTCATCCACCTTTCCATGTAGCGTGTCATCACTGTCCCCCGATGGTGACTTTGGGAACTACTCTTCAACTTGGAGCAGTGCATCAGGAAATAAACACAACTGTCAAAGCAGAAGTACATATCATTTTTAAACATGTTTAACACAGAAGTTTACAAAAAATGTAAATAGCACCAAGTTGACGTACAGTATTTTTTTCAAAAAGACCAGACAAGTGTCCACACAAAGGGATGTCAAGTGTGCTTGTCAGTAGAAACCCGTAGCAGCGTATTAGTCCCATTTCATCCACTTTGTTCTGTTATCATTGCTCTAATACAAACAGTCTAACATCATAGCAATGCAGTCACTTCATATAAGTTAAACAGGGTAAAATGTCAGAACGTAACAATCATGATCAGAGGAAAAAAACAAAATGCCCTACAGAATAAAATCTCAGGGGAAAATATTGCCCAGCTATACAACCATAGGTGTGTCTTTGTATTCTGTGTTTTTCTCTCCTCACCTCACTGAACTAAATACCCCGGACATCTGGAGGCACTGGGGTAGGGAGCTTATGGGAAACGACTTTCACCGGTTCAGTTAATTTGCATCTGTGCAGATGGGATTTGAAAGAGAGAGGAGAGAAGCAGAGGAAGTCACATGAGCCTAATGAGAAGCACTCATAAGTCTCTTTATTAAAAAAATCTGTAGCTTAGATGCTACTGGTCTCCTTTTTGGTTGGCTGCTCCTTTGCTTGCACAGTCTTTCACCTCCCCTTTCAGCTTGGCTAGCTGTTCTGAATGGACGGCAAGGGTGCCATTCACCTGGGCCAGGTAGGAGTCTGAGTGTGTCTCAAGCTCCGCCCTGATCCTCTCTAGGTGCTCCGCCAGCTCCCCCAGGCTGCTGCACTGGCCCTCCACCTGGCTCACTCTGCTATCCACGTCCTTCACCTCTCTTTGGACTTCTATGGCTGTGCTCCGGCAGCCCTGGAGCTCCCCGGAAAGCCGTCTCTTCAAGGCCGCTAGCTCTCCCTTCAGTTGGGCCAGCCGCCTATCGCCAGCGCCCAGGAGGGAGGTTTGGTGGCCCACAAGTTTGGTGATTCCTTGCACCTGGTTGACTAGCTGGTGCTCCCTCTGCTCCCAGGTAGAGTTAGCATGGCCAACTTCACTTGCAATGAAGCTGATAGAGTCCTTCAGACCCTTCAGAGTGCGGTTCACAGAGTTGATGTTGACCTTCAGGAGGGTGATCTCCCCCTGGACGATGCCCTCTGCGTCCTCCTGGGCAATACGGTACAACAGGTTGTGTATAGTGTTGTTCAGGCCAGCCAGCTGTTTAGAATGGGAGTCCAGTCTGTCAGTCATCTTCTTCTCCATTCCCTCACAATCCTCCTCATCATCAGGGACACTGACACCCCCTGCTGGTGGTGTAGAGGGTGAGCAAGAAGAGGTGCATAGGAGCTCCAGATCTATGAGCTGTTTCTGAATACCACCCAGGTCTCCCTCCACCCTCCTCCTCACAGACTCGATCTCTGTCTCCAGCGCTGGGACCACCTGACCCTCCAGGAGGGCCGGAGCTGTGGCGTTACTCAGCTCCTCCACCGCCACGAACAGCCGCTCCTCCAGGGTCTTCAGCTTGTCCTCCAGCATAGTCTGAAAGCCGTCCAGACCGCCAGGGAGCCCCGGCACTCCATCAGCTCCCCCATCTGTGGCATTGAGGCGGCCCTCTATGTCCACCAGGCGAGTCTCGATCAGCGTCTCCACGTGTATGCTCTGGTCGGTGAGGGCATTCTGAAGCTGTCTCTGAGATTCTGTCAAACCTTTAACAGACTCCTCGAGCAGCAGCACACGCTGAGACAGACTGTTCACCTGCAATAATCAATAACATATTTGTTAATTTGTTTTTTTCAACAGAATGTCAAGTGGTATTTGATTACTATATAGAGATGTTGCTCTAGCATAGTCTGGAATGTACAGTATTAAATCAATGAGATTTTTTACATCAAAGTAAATACACTTATTTGCTTTCTTGTATAGAGTTAGATTACAAAATTGACAAAGCTCTCATTTCCATGCAAAAAATACAAAGCTAAAGCTAGGAGGCTGGTTAGCTTTGCTTAGCTTAGCTTAGCTTAAGGACTCAAAACAGGATGTTACAGCTGGTAAATAAATCCCTCTTCCAGCACCTTTGAGGCTGACCCATTACCGTGTGATATCAATCTATTTAATCCTTACAAAAAGTGTAAAAGCAGGATTACTTCTATGCTTGGCTAATTGACTTCCTGGAATATTTGCTTGTTGGCCTGCAACGTCACAGTTTTGTGAAGACTCCAGTTGGTCACTGCCCTCACAAAACCAGTTGTAAAATCACAATAAGATAATTTTCATGCTTCTGTTCTGTATAGATTAAGCAAGGGAAAATTTGTTGATTAATTAGCTTTAGAGAAGTTAGTAGGCTATTTTTATTGCCTTTAATAGCCAGCCTGGAAATAGCCAGGCTAGCTACTTCCCCCTGTTTCCAGGCTTTATGATACGCTTAGCCTATTGTCTCCAAGCTAGACCTTTAAATTTATCTTGCAGACACAGGCAAGTACTTTATCATCTTCAAATAACTTTTGGCAAGAAAGCAAATAAGCATACTGACTAAAATGTCGAGCTATCCTTCATGCCCTCAGTCAAATTTTTTGTTGTGCCATGCAGTGCTTGAGGAGTTTTCATTACATTCAAACCCTCATTATTAGATTTAGTTAAATACTTTTCACTTGACAAATTAGATGTTATTATAGCATGTGGATCAAATAACAATCACATCTGTGCCATACCTGTCCACAGCAGCTCTCAGTGAGAGTTAGGCCCTGGATCTGGGCCTGCAAAGAGCCCAGTTCCTCCCTGAGCCCAGTCTCTCTTCCATCCAAAGACTGTTGCATCTGCTCCTGGCCATCCATGTGCTCCCTGTGGCATTGCTTCTGCACCTCCCCAATCTTTGAGTCACAGTGGCTCTCCAGACCGGTCAAACGGCGCTCAAAGCCATCCAGGATCTCAGCCCGAATATCAGCTAGTTTGGCGTCCAGGATCTCGTCCAGGTGGCCAGTGGAGCCGGGACCAGGGATGGGCCTTCCTCTAGCTCCGTCTATCAGCCTCTTCAGCTGGCCATCGTGACCGAGCACCATACCCTAAGGACACACAGGTGAGAAGGACAAAAGGGTAGAATTTAATAAAAGAAGGAGAACAGAGGCTTGACTGATTGGTACCGTTACACTATCTTTGTATAAGCATATTGGTCCCTAACCTGAATCTCCTCTAAGATGTGGGTTTTAGCTCGCAGCTCATCCCTCACTTCAGTCACTCTTCCTGCTAAGTCTCCAAATCCAGTGAAACGTTCTCCTCCTTCCAGTCCATCAGGAGTCCCATCTGGGATCACCCCGAATCCCACTGTAGAGTCAGGCGTTCGTGGACCATTGGGTATCAAGGACACCAGGATTTTATTGGTGTCTTCCCGGAGAGATGTTCGCAATCGTTCCTCGAGTCCAGCAACCATCCCGTTTAGAGTGTCCAGACCCTGGGTGAGGCGACGCATATCGTCCTCCATACGGTCCAAACGTTCTCCTGTCACTCCTGAAATCCCAAATTTGTTTCCTGTATTTCCAAGGATCAAGCACAAAGGAGAAACAAGGATTGATGCAGCATTACGGGCAGTGGTGTGTAGTAGAGCTAGTTCAAATCCCCCAGGGCTTTACAATGAATTGGTTTGTTCTTACCATAGTTTGGTTTTCCATTCCCAGCAGGCAGTTGTCCTGTGGGTATTGGTCTTTGGTTAGGCACACCAGGGAAGGGTCTGCCAGGCTCCAGCTGGCCTCCTCCAGGCTTATGATCCACAGGGGGTCTGGGGCCGTGGGGGAAGCCCTTCATGCCTGGGCGATGTGGCAAACCCGGACCTTTGAAAGGTGGCACCATGACATCAGGTTGACCCGTGGGTCCATCGTAGCAGTTTTCTCCAGAGTACCCGGGACAGCATCTCCACTCCAGCTCAGTCACCGTCTTATAACCAACCTTGTACTTTGGCTTGTAGAATGTTCTGTACCTGGAGGACACATTAAAGGAACACAGTAAGTCACACATGGAATTAGGAGTTCTATCACAAGTGCTGCTTTTGTTTTTACAAATATAGGAACACCGAGCCAGGGTGGAGGATGGGAATATGGGAGGCGCAGAGCAGAGATAAAGGGATGAAGTTGTTTTTGATGGGATTAAACATGGATTAGAGGGAGATTAGGAGATTAAGATAAATGTAATGTAAATGATGTGGCAGAGGATTGAAGCACGGTTAGCACCCAAAGTCGGTGTTATCTTGTTAAAGCTGAATTTCCGTTCGATTGTGACTGTAACTTTCATTGTTCCTCTTTCTTTCTCTGACACGCACACACATTCATTTTTTTGAGCAGAAAATCCACTCCCCTTATATCCCCTCTGTGGAGGCTTTTGAAAGCAACTGTAATCTTATACTCACAGTAGATAAAGTTAGGGATAAGTACCATTTGTGTCATGATTTATAAAACTGATGCTATTTTTTGTTTCATTTTTTGTATGTGTTATTTTTAGGGGGGTTTCATAACAGTAAGTGTGCAACTAAGAAGCATCCCTGGATAATAAATGAGGAGGGGCTTTTCGGTATTCTTACTGGGCAGAAAAAATTGTGCTCACAGTAGTGGTAGCTAATGTTCCTTGAAAAAATGTTCTTAACACTTCCCCCAGTGGTGTCTGTCTGTAGAAGCGCTCTGACCACAAACACAGCTGTGCATGCAGCTGTGGACCTGTATGTCCTTATATGGACAGCCCCTCATGTGAACACTAGAGGGCAGCATTGATATATTCCACATTGTTTAACATGCTGCATTTGCTGATTGGCAGTTAGTCATAACATATTTTTAAGCTCATAACCCAACGTCCCGGGACTCAGATTGAGCTGTTAAAAGTGGAACTTCATGGATTTCATTTTGTAATAGTTTTGAACTTACATAACGACAGGACACTTCTGACCCCAGATGCACTTGGTGGTGTACTCAGCCTTCACAAAGGTAGCCACTCCGTCCTGCATGGTGCATGTGATGTTCTTCTGGACCACGTAGGCGCAGTGGTTTCTGTGGAGACAGCAGAGTGACATCACAGTTCAGTCTTATTAAAGATGGCAGTGGCCCTTATTTAGCTCTATTCCTGGCAAACTTCATAAAAAGCTACATGGCTTTTGCTAAACAGCAACCACTGTAGTAATAAGTCACGACGCTAACGGTAAATCCTAAAATGTAGCTTTTAGCCATCATAAACTAGTGTTCGAAGTGTATCAGAAAAACCCCGAGAGCACTGAATCTCGGAAGGGTCTGTTTTATCCCCAGTCATTGAAACATTTTAATTTTAAAAGGAGGAGTGTGTAACTCTCAAAAATAACATAGTATGACTTTAAGCTAACAGCTAATAAAACAACACCTAATCCTCCCCCTGATATTTCAGTTTGAAGAGCTGCTGCGACTCCACCTCCAGCTGGGTGATTATTTCCTCCTGACAAATTTGTCATTCTAATATGAGCGTCATTGTTTACTTGTATGATTATTCTTTCTGTCCTCAATATATAGCTATATTCAAAACATATATGTTTTAAGATATTGGCCAAAAAATGTATGGGTTCCTCCGACATCAGCCAGAATGATGTCAGAGGATGTTTCCTGGGAATTTCTTGGATATATTGTGTTTCCTTTCCAGCTCAAAGCACATCACTTATCACACATTCATTCGTTGATTAACACTTATTAAAATCATTATGACAAAGAGAAACAGGTTATATAACTGCGACTGTTTTCAATCCTGGACTTCCTCAGATGTCCAGCATCCAACACATAATAACTTCACTATAACTACCTTGAGCAGTTGTTGCATCATGCTGGAGCTGGACCATCTCTCACTTCACTGCCAGTGCAGCTAGAGCAACTGCTAAATGTTCCCCCGGCCCCCGTGCAACACAGGAAACAATGATCTGCGCTCTTTAGGCTCACATGTGAAGCATTTCTTACGTTCAGAGGGGAGCATTTAGCAACACATGCGGTACTTAACGTTGCTCTGCAGCTGTTTCGGGACAAATAGAAGTGTCTGAAGGAGCAGGGAGAGACGCGAGGGCCGAGCGGAGCCTGAATGCCAAGTTAACAGGTTCATAGGGATAACAGGCAGGATGGCCTGTCAGGGTCTGTGAGAAACCGCTGCACTGCTGCTGCTCTCTGCAAATCATTGACAGCGTTTGTGTGTGTGTGTGTGTCACCACTCTGCCCGTGTTGACATATGTTAATAGCAGTGGAAGGAAAAGGGCAGCAGTCAGGATGACAGAGCTCCTTTCATACCAGCCTGACAACCTGCTGCCAGGTCAGGCACTGTTGAGGAAATGGTGGTTGTGACCTGAACCGATGTGGTATGATGGGAGTTTTTAAGCACTTAAGACTCAGACAGGCAATTTAAGACTTTTTTCTAAGCAGAAAAACAAGGAGATCTGTCTGGAGACATTGTGTTTTTATGTTTCAGATGTTGCTTACATGAAATGAAGTCAAAATAACACGTGCTACATGATCATTTCTGGCATGTTTTCTTCACTCATAAAATTTCCAAACAAACTATCTCACTCTTTCTCTGCTCTGTCCTCTGATGCTGCCTTCTGCAGGGCTGAACCTGCAGGCTTCTTTACGATCCCTGAGGGGGGGTTAAAACTGGTCACTCGCTCTGCTCTCATCTGCTGCTCTCAGAGTACACAGAGCCCTTGGCAAGAAAATAAATTACTTTTTTTTTCTTTTTTACATGTATTAACGGCACAAGTATATCTTTACAAGATCACATCCACATGTGAATGGTTTTAGACACTTGTGGAGTAAACTGACAATACTGTTGTCCTCTAAAGCAACTGGATTAATGCTCCTGGTTATGAAACAGACTAAAAATTAATTCTGATTACTCTATATGACCTACAAAAGCAAACCAGACCATCAGAGACAAGATTATTTCTATATAGTTATATTTAATGCCCAAAACCGCTGGCGGTGGGTAGGTGTCAGACGAAGTGAATAACTGCATGCTGCCTTTATTTACATTTTCCAGGGAGAAAATTTTAAGTGAGTGATACATACGACTGTTAAAAACTACCACTTAAAAGTTCTGTATTTTTTAACCTGGGCCCTATTTTTACAAAATTGTGTTGAAATGACTTATAACAACAAAACATTTGGAATTGGTCCAGTAGATGGCCTCCGCCGTAGCCATGATATGGCCACAATGGCTGCAACATGATCCCCTGGGGCAACTGCGCCCGATCAAAGTACGTCCACCAATTGTGCTTGTTTTTGCCGCTGACAGGCTCAGATTGTTACTCCAGGTGTCCGACAACATTACAGAAATGATCCTTACAAAGATCGTCCTTTTTTCAAAGAGTAAGATCCTTTTTGTGTAACCAGAAACTGAAGTCTCGTTTTAAGGACAAGTCTCGCTCTGAAATCTCGCAGGCGGTTCGATGTTACCTGAACAGGATGGTGGAAACGTGAGTTAGAGTTTGAGAGATTTTGGTAGAAATTGTTGTGTTGGTGTATGGAAAAAGGGTAGGTTAGTGTATTTGTTTTGTCCTCCTCTGCCTGTTGCCCCCCTCTCTCTCTCGTAGTTCTCTCTTCAATTTCTGAGTTTCGTCCGTATACTCTGGCTTAAATAAATCGGGAAGGCCATCGAATTCAAATGCCTCATCTTCATCGTTGAAATGTTCAGCCATGGCTTTTGAAATGTATTCTTGCTGGCAGTCCTGTACGTATTCTCTGCAACAAGGAGCTTTATGACTTTGATTTTGGTGAATGTAAGAGTTACAAAAGGCTTCTCTATGCGTACAAAGATCTGACAGCTGATGGAGAGCAGACTCAGTGCACGAGTACGTCTGTGTATACAGTACACTAAGTGTGAGACCCCTCTCATGTTACTCGCCGAGCTGATCAGTGGAGTGAAAAGTGACCATGTTCGCCGATTTGTTTGTCAGGTGCACATCTGGGGAGAACCATTGACCTTCGGACTCACACACAATGTCTGAGAAGTGCAGGAATCCAGATGTACATGGGATGAAAAAAAAACCTTCTTGTGGTCTCTGTTTCGGCCTCTCCCTCCCCGCTCCGCTCTCTGCCTGTTTTCATAGATCTGTCAATGTCATTTGGGTCTGTGAGTGATATTTTATCCTCAGTGTCGTACAAGCAGAAGGGGTTCTGGCTCCGTGGGAATCAAAGTGGAGCGCTGAGATAAATCCTGTCCCCCTGTGCCGCAGTGATGGTCAGGGCAAGCGCAGGTCACCTCCTCTGCTGCGTAAAAACAGATCTTTACAGGATGAATGTGGAGTTTCGACTTGTGAGATAGTGATAGTGTGTGTGAGCTGAGCAGACCCTCACATATATGACACATGCAATGCAGCTCATGACCCTTTAATGTTGCATCCACAGAGACCGCACAGCTCCTCAGGAGGAGGATTACACGTGCTCTATCGGCAGAAATATGAACCACTGATGTCAAAGTGTTCATGTGTGACCAAAGAAAATGCTGTCTTTAGTATTTGCAGTGGTCCCAGCTACGTCCTGCAGCTGCAGGGTAGGGGACAACTTTGTTTGGTCTGCTTGTGTGTGCGTTTAGAGGATATCCGGCCTGTAAGACACAGAACTAATGTGGACACTGTAGAGAAAAAAGGATGAGAAGTTCTGATCTAATAGGACCTGAGATGAGAAGAATAAGGAGAGAAAAAGAAAGACTTCTCTGAGCTATTTTCACACCTCATTCCTGAACCAATGTGGCACAAGGAGCCTGCTTTTAGACAGTATGAATACTTTCTGGTGTTTGTTTTAGCGCTCAGTGGTGACAGAGGGGAGAGGTCGGCCTTACAGGATTACATTGTAAGTGCCAGACAGTAAAGGTCACTTAGGTCAAGCCAACATTATTTATGATAAAAAACATAATAAACAGTTAATATGAAAGGCATCGTGGTACCAAAACACTTGTTCAAGGAGAAATTTCAGACAAGATTTAAAGATGTCAAGCGACGGCAGGTGAGCTATTTCTCAGCTTTAGGGCAGCAACAGTAAAGTTATGATGAACTTTAACTTTCACTTTGCCCTAAGGAGAAGAAAAGCATCTGTTCAAATGACCTGAGTGATTTAGAAAAAGAAGAGTGAAGGAGGTCAGAGGAATAGGAAGTCGCCTTCATATGTAATAAATCCTACAAAGAGTCTACGGCCGTGCTAGCTGCTCTGTGAGGATGAACTTTAGCACAGCTGTGCTTTTAGCTAAATGCTAACAACCAGCATGCTAACGAGCAGTATCATATTGTTAAAATTCTGAACATGTTTAGCATGTTTTGAATGTTCACTATCTCAGCAGCAGGCTGACAATTCTTAATTCACTTAGCACAAAATGCAGCTAAGGCTGATGGGATTGTAGTTCGTTAAGCATAAATTTGATCATGAAGGAAATAATGGAACAACTTTAAACTTTAGATGAAAAAGTCTGGGGATGAAGAATTTATATTTACGGTTCATCTTGGAAAAAATGTGTCTCTACCAACTGTCATGGCCATTTATCCATTAGTTTGTGACTGTCCAATAAGGCGACTACACTGGTCGCAACAGATGGCTGTCCAACAATGAGTCTCGTTCTGTCTGAGGTTTCTGCCTGTTATAAGGAAGTTTCACATCCCACTGTGTCAAGTGCTTGCTCACTGGTGGATTAATGTTGGGTAAAAAATATAACAGAGTACTTTCTCGACCTGCTCTATATGTACAGTGTCCTGAGATAACTTTTGTTGGGATTTGACACTATTTGAATATAACTGACTGATTGAGATATCGAAGTCGAGACTATAGAGAGTATAAAAAGATGGACGACATTTTGAGCGCCCTCTGCTGACTGGCTGCAGTATAGGTCATAAAGCCCGCCTCCTCCATGTTAACAGATGGGACATGACTCAAACTATAAAATCAAAATACACGCCAAATAAATGTTTCTCAAACATGGTTTATGTCCTTAAAATTTGTTCTTATCATGCTGAATTACGTCTAAATGTTAATTTTTCTGACAGGTTTATTTTTAATTAGTTATTTGATGCTGTAAAAAGGATGATTGACAGCTCTGTTGATGAAGTGTGTGTTTTGGTTAGCGGAAGTGGCTACGGCTGCTCCACGCGCCAATCTCTACTGAGCAACTCTGGCTCCAAATGACGTCATCCTCGCAAGATGGCAGGGCCCGTCACGCGGGCTCTTTTGGCTTCAACATTGACCCGCCAACATTGCTGTGCCTGGAGCCAAGCTGTCAGCATGGCTACAGCTGATCAGAGTGCTTTCTTCAACTGAACTTATGAACCGTTTCTAATTAATCTAATGTCAATTACTTCTGATTCATCACATTGTGTCTGGTTTTAAACTTGAAGAATGACTGAACTAATGGACCAAAGTCTGAGTCAAGTGTAACTCATTGCCTGTTTAACTCTTCCACACTGCAGATCATCAAAAGGGCTTGTATTCATGGGCCAGAAGTGCATATTGGCTTTTTTATATTTCTGATGACACTTCACACACTTCACACATTTCTACACTTTTTTTTTTCCAACTAAAAAATATTTCTCTTGTGTTGCAAGATACTTACAAGCTGAATCACGTTGTAAACAGCAAGAAAACACCCAAAATAATTAAAAGTCTCCAGTTGACCCACACCCACACTAAACCACCCAACCCATCTGACATAACACATATTTAAATTCATCAGTGTATATAAGTCTCTCGTGCAGCTCCCAGCCTCACCTGACCTTAAACTCTTCCTCTTCAATCAATATTTAAACACTCTTCACCTCTTTAGGACAGGAAGCCACACTCTTTCTCTGCTTTCAGTGCCAAAACATTGTCTTCCTTCTGTCATTGCAGCGTGTCGTTTTCTGACTGCTGCTCTGGTCCGACTGTAAATATTTCCAGTATAGCTTTACAGCTCCGAAATCGCTTCGCAGCCTCCCAGGGGGAAAGCGGAATTCCCATCTCAGATTCTCATGTGGAGCGTTTTCTGCAAATATTATTGCTGCAGGACCTCCACCCTCTGCTGGGGCTCAAAACAACTCACCTTTCAATCACCCTTTATTCTCATAACCCGTCTTTCCTTATATTCCTGCTTCATCTGCAAACTGCAGGTAATCTCTGTTTACTTATCTGATCGTAGCAGCTCCGCTCTCACTGCTGTTTCTAATGCTGTGCTCTGTGCTGCCTCATCATGACCCTGACTTTTCCAGGCACTAACATTTTTGCCACTTCTCCCTTCATTGTTATGACGCTCCGGCTCGAAAGTCACCTGCAGGGTTCCTGACTGTTTGAACCCGGGCCGCTGCTGGTTCCTCTGACAGATTTATGACCGGAGCAGGCCAGATAGAAAGCCGTGCAATCTTTAATGGGACCTTTAACAGCCGTGTCTATGGGCTAACTACTCTCCTCCAGGGCCCATCTCTTTCCATATATGTACTTTTAATGAAACCTATTTCTAGCCAACTGGCAGGGCTTGAAGGACCCTTTTGCAGGCTTGATGGACGTCTGATTGGGGTCAAAGGAAATATGTGATACTCCCACTTCTAGGACGAAGGGATCATTCATTGCGAGTTCTGGTTATTGTGACTTAAAGGCACATCATTACTTTTCCATGCTTTAACTTTAGCCATCAGCCTCCAAACCTCACTACAGAAATAAAACCATGTACGCAAGGAAACCAAGTCCATTTTTAGCAGTCAATTCGATAACTGCACAAGTGGCTGCATTGGTTGGTCGTATGTTCTGTAAGTTGTGGTTTGTTTAGTTGTATTTTTCTCCCTGAGTACATTCAGAGGCTCAAACACCAGTAGTGAAAAAACATCAATAACTTATCCTCTGGCATTTCCCAAAGCGCATAATCTGCTTTGAGTAAGAATAGCTCCCTGTGTGTTTAAATAAAAGAGTATCGGAGCAGAATTGTACATTTGTTCGGCTCAATGTGCTCTATACGCTGGGAATTACAGCAGTAGAAATGTGTTGCACAGAAGGAGGATGCTGAACAAGCCAAAGCAATACTTTTCAAGAGTACTAGTGTGTGTAATATAAAGAAATAGTCCCTGTATAATATTTATATAGAGCTAAGGGGAAAGCAGAACTACCTGGTTCTGTTCCAGAAATAAGAAACATCCAGTCTTTTGTCATGCTGCTCGCTCCATGTGTTTAGATAAAGACAGTAGTCTGTGAAAGTTGATCAAATGTTTTGTGCATGTCTTCCATGCACACCATTTCCCATAAGCCTTTGACCTTCATGAGGACTGAATGGCGAAGACCTTTTTAGACAATTTACAGCTGTACATTTTATGTCCATGAAAAGAAACAAGTTACAATGACTTAAAGATATTGTAATATGATTTTCAACCTTATCTCTATTTATACAGGTTAGATAGTTTGAAAAATGGCAGCTGTTTTTGTCAATGTTCCTCTGTGTCTCTGGGGCAAAGTTCAGTGTTGTCATTTGCCTCTACAGAGATGCACTTGAAGGCCATTTCAGCTGGGATATGTAGTCTCAACCTTTGCTTTAATTGCAAAACTATAAACCCAACGTTGAAAAATGGCAACCGGAAACATGAGTGCAGAAGATGTCACATTGTTCAGTGTTTTGGCTGATATTTGTGTCCTAATTTACTCAAGCCAGAGTATTTGTGCAAAAGATTAGCAATAGAGTGAGGCCAAGCTGCGGCTGCCTGCATGCAATGCATCCTGGTACATGTAGGCACTGCTGGTACAGGTCCCGAGCAGGAGAACTTGACTTTCTTCGTCAATGAAAAACAAAATGTATGTCTTCAATTTGCTTCACCATTTACCATCTTTGGGCATCCACATGAACATGGCAAAACCCCCCTTTAAGACAAACTATCCCTTTAACAATCTTACTTTGAGTCAGTTTTCCATCCTATGGTTATCCAATATGCATTTACCAAAATAAGATAGCAAACATGTTTTCATCAAGGTCACTGAAAGCAAACCGTTACTTACAATTTGTTCTAGTCAGGAGCTTGGGAATTTACTGCCCAGCCTCTGTGACCCTTAGCAGGAGACTGGCTCCATTCTTGTCCTCTGCTGGACGCTCAACACAAACTTACAACGCCAACACATAACCTCTAACCTCTACCAACTCCCCGACCTCTCCCCTTTGATCTCTGTCCAATGCATCATGGAAAAGCCCTTGGATATGTCTCTAATCTGATCAGAGAAGACATGTGGCATCTGCTGGAGCCCTAATTGATTTATTCACCCAATTCCACACCCAATTCCCGGGGATGAGCATAAGGCTCTGGGATTACGTCTCACCTGTTGTGCAGTTTATGTGTGTTATTGTGTATTGTGCAACAAAGACAATTAGAGATGAAGATATAACGTCAAAAGTTTCAACACTGAAGTATAAAAATGTCACAGTCAGAGACTAGAAGGCTAAAGGCCAACATATTTTCCCTCTGCAGCATGTGGTTGCACTGAGTGAAAGGAATGACTGTGAAATCAAATCACTGACGTTGCTGCCAAAACACAGATAATAATTTGACGTGAAGAAAAAAAAAGTCTGTGGTGTCCCGACAGCTGCGAATTCTAAATATCTCGCCAAACAAACGTGACCGTCCACTGGTTTGTCCACGTGACCGTGTGGTCAGAGCAAAACAAAAGTTTGTATTTACAAGCTGTAAAAGCACATGGGCGACATCCTTCTCAAACACACACCCATACATAGATGCACACACACACGTCATGTGCATGTGTGTTATTTTTAAGTCTCTATTTCCACTGACCATCAGGCCACAACAACTGAGCTCATATATCTGTGGTGGTGGTCTGACACTGACACGTCCTCTGGGCCCGCTGTGTCCAAGGTGGGTCAGCAGTGCTTGTATAAACACTATAGTTGGACACAGACACATGTGGGGGATCATTAGCAGCTACCAGAAGCAGAACGACCATCTGTCACTGCTGATCACATAGTTGGGAATAGAACGATCTATTTATCTGCAGATGCAGGGCTGGGATGTGTTATGTGGCGTAAAATGGCACGGGTGAACAGAAATAAAAGTCTTTGGCACCTCAGTTAAAGAGTCAGTTGATTCTACTGTCATGTGCCGGCAGCACGCAGGACACGAGAACGGCAGAGTTAAAGTATCAGATGGATGGACACAGACGAGATGTGGCATACAGCACAGGTCAGGCAGGTCTATTTGCATAGCAACTTTCATCAACAAGGCAAAACAAGGTGATTTATGTAAGACGTAAAAGGCATGAAGGACAAGTAGGAATAAAGAAAAAGGAAAAAATAATACAGTTGGATCAGTATAATGAGGTGTAAAGTACTGAGAGCACCATGATTGACATGAGCCATGTCTACTTATTGATTGAAAGTATGTTTTTTGAACAAGCAGTGTAAGTAGTGAAGTTTGATAATAACTTATACTCATTAGGCTCACTGGTAAGCAAACCTTCATTCATTCAGGGATCACCTTATATTCAGATATATTCAGAGATAGAGGGTGTTTAAACTCTGTGGCTTTCCTATGACGACGGGACTGCTGCGGCATGTGGTCACCACGGCTGACGTAGCTGTTGATAAGTAACTATCCGAATTTAAATGTACATTTCTAAAAACGGCAAAAGGCTTGAACTTGTAGAGCGCTTTTCTAATCTTCTTAACACTCAAAGCGCTTTAAACTACACGTCAGATTCACCCTTTCACTTACACATACATGCATTGAACTCAGCGGCCCACTAATCTGATCACATCCGCACACATTTATACGCCAAAGATGTCGCCTTTGGGGGCAATTTGGGGTTCTGTTTTTTTATGCCTTAAGACACATGAACATGTGGACTCCAGGGGACAGGGATCAAACCGCCAATCAACCCCTTAAAAGACGACCCGCTCTGCCTCTGAGCCACAGCCTCCTCCAAAAATCATACAGAGTGGGCAACGTGTAAGTTGTTGTGATGTGTTATGTGACATGTGAAATAATGTCAGTAATGTATGTAAATGATGACATTTTGCAGGACAG
Source organism: Semicossyphus pulcher (assembly GCF_022749685.1). NCBI lineage: Eukaryota > Metazoa > Chordata > Actinopteri > Labriformes > Labridae > Semicossyphus > Semicossyphus pulcher. Next base: position 20,113,751 of record NW_027211637.1, read on the forward strand.
TGGGAGAGGGATGGATGACGAGCCGGCTCCCCTGGAGGAGAGGGCGCATGGCAGACTGAGCAGGGCTGGGCGATCAGCGGTGTCTGTGGCAGTTTGAGTGAAGCAGCAGGTAGCTGGGGAGCTGTCCAAAGACATAACAGCTCTCAGGGGAAGCCATGCAAAAAGAGAGGGAAGGAAGGGAGGAAGAAAGCTGAAACGGGCCTGCAGGCCAAACATCGAGCCATCCCTTTCCAGGCAAAATAGATCTGCAAGGCTCTGTTTCATCTCACAGCTTCACTGCCTTTCAAATAGCACGCATAGTTTGGGATTTTATTCCTCTGTGCTCATGTGGTTTGACTGTCCTGACAATATCAGCACGATCAGATTAAAAGCAGAAGATCCTCCGCCTCTTCTTGTTGATTCTGGAGGAGTCGCACAGAAGAAAACAAGCTTTCAATAGCCATCTCAATGCAAGACAACTGTTTTATTGCTTTTATATTGATCAGAGATTAGCTGTACCACTCCCTTCTGGCAGCAGGTCCCCAGCTGTGCTGTCAGTCCTGCCTCTAATTGAGCCCTCCTCCCACCACACACACATAAACACACACATACAGCGCCTGTAAGGGATCGATACTCTTGTCATCAACTCAGCACCCCCCTCTCGCCGCACCATAAAGACCATAATGACGGCTTTGTTTTCTTAACGCTGCATGTCATTGTTGCTCTATAATGTTTATCCCCGGCCACAGATGGTTTTAGGTGTGAACCGCAGAAAAGAGCTGATGGTGAGTAAGAGAGAAACAGAGAGTCAATTCAGGGATCCGTTACCGAGCTGATGCCCCTAACTGAAACCATATTTTTCTGCAGCTCGCCGGTGACATGTGTTTCTCGGGGGAAATACAGTATGAGGTGGGTCCTGCTTGGAATGCTTTTTGGATTGAAAACCCTGCAGGATGGGAAGGGGGAATAAAACGTGCATTAGCGCCTGTGAGGAGTCCAAAAAAACAGAGCACTTACTTGTGGCGGGTCATGGGCTTGTTTGGCGAGTGGTGAGGGTTGAGTCCAGCCTTGTACAGGTTGTATCTGTTTCCATAGAAAGGGTGGACAGGGCCTCCATAGAAAGTTCCTTTGCTGTCCACCACTGAAAGCAACACTCCTAAGAGAAAGGTCTGTGCAAAGAGATGCCCCAGCTTGGTCCTCATTGTTTCTGTGTTTTCTGAAAGTCTTCAAAAGCTCAATTAATTCCAAAGTCTTGAAATGCGACTTATTTGGAGGAAATGGTTTGATGGTCTCTCAGAAAGTTGAGTTAAAGTTCCCTCAGCTCACGTGCAGTCTTCTCTTCTTCAGCGGGCCCTGAAGGAGACATGGAGCCCAAACAGCTGTAGCATCAGCAGCATCTCGCCCCGCACGCCTTCAGCTCGCACACTCACCACAGTCTGAGCACACAGGACAGAGCGGAGGGAGAACTAGTGAGGCTGAAGAGGGAGGGGAGAGGAAGAAGAGGGGGCAAGGAAAACAACACAAAGGTGTGCAGGAGGAGGGGAAAGGAGAAAGAGGAGAAAGAAGGAGGGAAGTTTCAGCTCCATACACACACACACATGTAAGAGTGTGTGTGCGACCTGCAGACTAGGCTCGACCCTTCAAGTTCTCTGCACTCTGCATGAGTGAGGGTGTGTGTGCAGGCAGCAGCGTGCTGCTCTGCTGCCTCTGAAGGGGCAGGCAGACAGACGGCCTGGATTTGCATATCCCACCCCAACTCCAGCCTGGCTGCTCTGCACAAGGGGGGAGTGAGGGGTGACGGCTAATATGGTTCGGTCACTCTTTCCTCTCTTTCTAAAACACAGAAACACACATGTTCAAATCAGATTCAAAGAGCGAAAACTTTTCAGTATTTTCTGCTGTGTCTCTGTTCACCATTCCTCTCCCTGCTCTCTCCATCTCCAAAGTTTTTGTCTCCTTAATCCCTGAACACTTTTATTTCTTTCCCCTCTCCTTTTCTTCCTCCATCTGCTCTGGCAGCAGCTGTACATCAAAGCGTAGCCCCAGTGTGCGGTGCCATGTGCGTGGCTGCGGCCGCTGCCAGCTAAGACGCTGCAGATCCGGACACAATGGACCTCCTCCTTGCCTCACCGCGGTCACTCATTAAAAATCCCAGCCACAGCTTCAGTTGCGATCCACACCCAGACCCCCTGCTTATGTCGTGCTGTATCTCCATGTAGTCCTTGAATTCATGCACAGCTGCCCTCTGTGTTATTCAGAGGGTTTGCGCTGGGAATTACGCAAAACAATTCAATTCCAATAAAAAGAAAGCGTCTGCGTTTGATCAGTGTTTCAATTCATGTTTGTTGAGCCAGAAAAAATCCTGTTTCTGTTAGAGAAGATGTTTGTCAGTTGATGGTTTTGTTCGATTTTGCAGCTGCAAAAAACGGCCGTGACCTGTGCCAGACACATTGTTGGAAGACCCCAAATTTCCAAAGAACATCTTTTTAGTTTCACTTTCTGTTAATAACAATGTATTGACAATTTGGTGGAGGCTGCAGTCCTTGGTGTGGTGGCCCTGGGTTTGGTTCCCCCCCTCAGCCCTCTGCCGTGTGTCATACCCCGCTCTCTCTTCCCTTGTTTCCGCTGCTCTCTCTCAAATAAAGGCATGAAAGGCCAAAAAAAGCATTAAAAAAAAATGTATCAACAATTCTGTTGTAGCAGTGTTAAAGTTTTGCATTCTCTGAAGGTAAGAATTAGAGGGTGCTGGAAGCTTGTTGGAGTAGTGACTGTTGTGGTATTGTGCAATAGCTAACGTTGGTTGTAGCCCTCCCTGTTTGTGAGCTTGGATGGTGCAACTCTCTTCATTCTGGACTCTCCATGACTTAAGTATGCACTCTCAAAATGGTTTGAATTATATGAGCGTTGCAAATTTATGTGACAAAGTTCAAGGAAGTTGAAATTCTTGGGAAGGCACTCTGGAGCTTTAGGGCCTGTGTCCACTGACGGATTTTTTTTTTTTTTGCGCTGGCAGCACCTCATTTCTGTACAAAACCAATGCAGTTCAGCATTTTCAGCGCTCAGTGTCCTCAGTGCAAAAACGCCCTTGATGTCAGCTCTTTTTTGTCACTGTGCTCTTAATTGACAATAATTCACTGATCAATCAAAATCAATAAGTGGTGGGACTTCCAATATCAACTTGGTCAACAACAATGGCGGAGGAGGCTGCTGCTAATGCCAGGACACGATTTCTTCCCATCGTTTTTGTTTACTTTGTAAAATTTCCCTGAATAAAAGCAAATATTTAACATACAGAGCAATTTAAAACACACTTCAAGGAGTGATTCTCCCCTGGAAAAAGCCACTGTCAGTCAAAGCTGGCGTTCTCTGTAATCGATAGAAGCAATAATATTTGAAATTAGCACCATAGCTGTGGAGAAAGTTGTACAACAGCTTGTGGTCTTGCCCATTCTACATTCCTACAACACCCGGCAGGCATTGCGCCCCTCCCTCTGAAAGGAACGGCCCAGCGAGAGATGCTGGAGTGAAATACTACTGTTTCCCTACAGGCAATGGCTCAGAGGGGTACAGAATCCAAACTAGATGAGAATGTACCGGTGGATCGTCTAAAAAATCTTCAGGTCTGCAGTCTACATTTCAAACCTGACGATTTTGAACGAGACATATCATCGGATGCGGGCGTCCTAGATTGAGGAAATGTAGTTTCGCAAGCTCCCTGGCCTCCGCCAGATGGCGAGATTTACGTAGTCTGGCGGAGGTTTTCCAGGGCCCACTGGAGAAGCGGATAGCGTCCTCCAAAGGCACAGAGCCGAATTCCATTTTTTTCCTACCATAATGGTATAAGCTCCCCATAATAACATAACAGGACAGAGGTTGAAAATCTGCAAACTGACCCTTTAAGAATCACTACCAAAGTAAGCAGAAGTGCCACCAGACAACTTTCGTAACCTAGCAACAGTATGCGCCAGTGAGAATCGCTCTGAAACTGAAGTTGTGGGTTCTGCCAGAGTAAAAAACGCTGTTAGTGGACACAGGCCCTTACTTTGCCATTCAAAGCAATGGTCCCGGCATCTCTGTTGAAATTTAAATCTTGCTGTTTGAATTTTCGATATGATTGAGTCTTTAAAATCAGCACATCTTGGATCACAGTCGTGTTTGTTCTCGCCCTCATGCTATCAGTAATGGGACGACCCAGCATGACTTATCAGTGATTGTGCCTGATGTTTAAAATCCACCCTGAGAGGGAAGACTCAAAGGAAGAGGGCCGGCGTCTGAATTGGCCTCTTTGTTTGGACGGTTCGTTTGCTGTGTCCTTCTCACCTGTGTGTAGACTACGCACCATTTACCCTGCTGTATTTACTCTTCATTTACAGGTCAGTGTGAAAGAAAAACACACAGCTTCACGGCATGCAAAGAGACTCATAAGTGGAAGAGTTTCCAAATACGCTTAGGTGCCCAGACAGCCATGGAGATGGTAGATCTATGAGTCAGTGTGTGCTCTGGTTGACAAAAAGAGGGACATAACCTTTAAAAAAAACCTCTAAAACACTTGTGAGTTATGGCTCTTTATATCCTTTTATCTCACTCCATGGTGTGCACTTTAGAGTTGAATCATTTCTGAAGCAAGTCAAGCTGCTGAAGATTCCTCCCGTCCATCCAGGAACTCTCACCTCACAAAAGCAGGGAGACAGTGAGAAGGAAACTATTTCCAAGTCTTTGTCTATTCTGGCAAACGGCTCTGAACTTAAATGCCATTTTTCACAGAAGTGACTGGCAGAGTTTTCAAAGAGGTCTGCCCCAGCACACTGTCCAGATGTTTTAGGGGAAAGGAGAGATATCCGTGAATGTCTCCCTGTTAGTTTATGATAATTTAGAGCAGTGACTAGAATCACACCGGGCTTGTGAAGGAACAAATAATCCAACCAAAGCACATAAAATAGAAAAATTGACATAAAAGATCAACATTTTCTGATATTAAAATACTTTCTGAAGGCTGAAACGTAAAATGAGTTTGAATTATTACTGTAATTATTGAACTTTGATTGTTTCTGTTGGCATGTGCGTTCAATTTTCTGTCTTCATTTCCTTTTTTGATGTAGAATAGAAGGTAATACTTGCCAGTATTAGACTTTATGTTTTTAGAACTACATCTGTGAGTAGTTGCAGATAAGGATCCTTATCTGCTCCTCACTGCGTCCATATTCATGGTGGAAATCTGATGGGAAATTCATGCAACGTTTTGAAAGTCTGTAGCCTCTTCAGCATTTGGTCTTTTTACTAAATATAAGGTAGTGACAGTGACAATGTGTAATTTCCTCGTCTTTATATGGTTTTGGACTCAGCATATACAACCTTTGTGCAGTTTCTTCCCCCTGATACGAGCCATCAATCTGTGTCGTCTCTGCACAGTCCTGCAGTGATGAAAAACAAGTTAATGAATCCACTTTCGTGAAACCAAACACCGCTCAATTATCTTCATAGCCCTAACCCCTTCATGAACCGTCCCCGCGGTATATATCAGTCATCTCCAGGCATTTCAAAGGACACATTTCTATCAGATTTAGACACCAGGACGCAGACAGGGTGAGGGAGAAGGAGAGAAAATGGACGGATTCCAGTTTGGTGACATCAGCTACTTAGCAATGAGAAGGAAACTTAATCCTTTCTTACAGTAGTGACCTGGGAAGTGACCCAAACTTCATCAAGACACAAAGCAGGGAGAATTGCTGTCAGTTATTTCCCTATTCCCAAGGTGACACAGAGAGATGGTTCACATTTTTACAAAATAAAGTGTGAAAGAAAAGCTCAAACCAGAGAAATGTAGCTGTAAAGATGTAAAACATTATCTTCATGCATTTTATTTAAAACCAGCCAAAAACTTCTACAAGAAGAAATTAATGGGCAGTTAAGCCTCTCGGCGCGTTAATCTCTAAGGTGGTGTGACCCTCCATCACATCCACCATAAACTCTGCTCGTTAACATGTGACACCAGCAGTAAAATCAGACCTCCATCTACAACAGTTCAGCGTGGACGGTGATAAATTACACTCTCTCTCCACTCTGCGGGCATTAAAGGCCCACTGGTGGTTTGCAACCAAAGGGAGAGAGGAAGTATTCTGCGTGTGCTCGGGGATGGTAAGATTTCATGTGGAGTGCACAGAAATATTTGGCCTTTACAGGAAGGCTGCTATCACATAGTAAGAGGATCATATACTGTGAGGCACAGACTTAGTTTTGACTTAAAGGCACTGAAAACAGATTTTCTCAATCAGCTTCTTCACAGACTCTTTATCGTCTGCCAATAATTCAGGTTTTTTAACTCGCAAGATTTAAGTATTCCTTCTTTCTCAAGCTGCGTCCCAAATCAGGGGCTGTATCCTTCAAAGGATGCGGTCTACGGAGGATGAGCCGTCCATAACCTGTGTAGGCGGCTAACGCCGAACTGAAATGAGACGATCTGTTCTACGGAGGATTTCCTGTTTGCGTCGCCAGCTGTTCCCGTCCTTACCCTTTGTGTCACTAACACCGCTCCTGACGCCTAGCAACAGGTAGATAGCTGGCTAACTAGCTATCATAACTTCACGTCACTTCACTTATTTTAAAGAAAGTTTGTTTCAAGGGCCCTGTCATTGTTTTTAACATTTGTATCACTAGCTTTTGGGCTGAGTTGAAATCAGAAACTTTTACACAACTTTTTTTAGTGTATTCCTTGGCTGTTTAAGAGTCTACCATCTCATTTGAATAAGCGAGCAATGTATCTCGGCATACTCTGTGAAGGATGCACCTAGTGGCCCGGGAAAAGGAGGACGCATTTGTCCGCTACATCTGAAGGAGCCTTCGAAATGGGACAGCCTTTGAAGAGTAACTGCACACTTAAACATGTTTTCTGAGCTGTAATCTAATTTATATTGCTGTACTGTGATGAAACACATCAACGCTGGCGTTAATTTTGACAATTCTCACCAAATTTATAAAAATCGGCATTTCATGGGTTGGAAATGGCTCAACACGCCAGCTACTGTACAGCCCTGGACCTTGCCAGCCGATGGTGACGTAGAGATGACCGATTGGGACAAATTACATCATGAAATCTATTTTAAAAAAAGGGCCCAGCCCCGTCTTTGAGATGTGTGTCAGTGAAACTGCGCTCATTTTCAAATATTTTTCCAAATTGTGCAGTGGGTGCAGTTAAACTTTAACGTGCCGCTGTGACACAGTCGGCCTTCAAATACACCCTTCGAAGGATGCAGCCCCTGAATTGGGAAACAGCTATTATTTTCTTTTCACTTTTATGAACTTAGCGGAGCCTACATGGAAAACGGATGTCACATACTCCTGTGCACCAATCAGGATTAGGCAACATTTGTAATATCTGACACGTACCCCCCCGCCAGTGGTTTCAGGCATTAAACAATAACTATATAGAAAGAATCAATCTTGTCACTGATGGTCGAGTTTGCTTTTGTGGGTAATATAGAGGCTTCAATATTGATTTCAGGCTGTTTCATAACCGGCAAAAAACTCCTCAGAGGAGCTTTAATTTTAAGTGAGCCATTTAAAAAGCTCACATTTAGATCTTGGATAATCTCTGGATTTGAAAAAATAAAAATGTATCCAAACAACATTGCTAGTGTGTTTTTTTTAACAACACAGCAAAGAGTCGCCATTATGGATAGGGCCATTACAAACCGTCAGCTAAAGGGGACAAACACAGGATTTTCACAGGGGTCAAAGGGGCCTTCCTGTGATGGAAACAGCTTCTTTTTCCACAATAGGACCAGGAGGATATGCTCTCATAAAGACGTAGGTGTGGGAATGGAATGGCATTTCACTACGCACACATGAACGCACAACAGTCACTTTTTCCTCCACACAAGTCCCAAAGCACTCCTCGATGTCATTGTCGCTCCATGTCAGGTATGTTGGTGTTTACTGTCTGTGTAGGGCCTCAAATAAGAGCCAAAGGGGGGTGCAAGGGGTTATAGAGACAGAGAGAAAGAGAGTGTCCTATGTGTTTGAGACAGAGAGGCACCTCATTGAGTCTGTGGTAGCAGCATCTCAGCTGTGAGAATGTGACAACTGCTGAAACAGAGTCCCAGTGTCAGAGACGACCCGGACACTTCCTGAAGGTTTCATCCGGGAGAGATGAGAGAGCGGGCCGACGTCTGTGTCTGAGGCTCTTTGTTTGGATCCTTTTTTTACTGTCTAACCCTGCATGGTTAGAAACTGTGATCCTTTTGCACTACTTTCTTTTTCAGTGCCATATTGAAAAGGTTTGCTTTCTCTTACTACACTATAGTCAAGGTAAAGATTATGGTTAAAATAAAATAGAATAAAGAAAAACGGCACCTTTAGGAAACAATTTTTGTTGATTGTTGTGATGGGATGCAAACCTCAGTGTTTTGCTACAAGCTGATCCACCATCCCCAAACCGTCTGTCCTCTTTTTACCACACTCAATAATGGACACTGATTTCTGCATAAGCCATGCAGTGAAAAAGTCCCGTGTGCGTGTAATTCATAGGACATGTATTCACACTCTTCTGAGATTTTTGTGCAGCAGAATAACATCATTCTGCTTGTGTGTAATGCAAGAAGCAATGTTCATCAGTAATGAAATGCAGTTACAGTAAAGCAAACAGTAGTGTGTCAATATATTACATAACTTGTTTACGAGAATGCCTGACAGTAATAACTGCAGCTTTTGCAATAAAGCCAGTAACTCGAGCCGATCCTCCGCTCTGTTTACTGTTTACACTGCTGCTCTTTATGTGGCTTCAGATCATTTATACAAAATACACTGAGCTTGTTCCATAGTCTCTGTTTCTGTCTACATAACATGGCATCATGAGATGTGACTATAACATACAGTATCAGATCAGTCAATCACAAACTTCAAGGCGAAAAAAGCCGGCCATCCAGTTGTGACATCTTACATGCTTTTTCTTGCAATAGCATTCATTGTTAATCAATTTGCCGTGGTGTCTATTTAAGTTTAATTTCAAAGGGAGAGATCAAGTAGGTGGTTTGCGCTGTCCACTTACAGCTAGAAGGTTCCTGGTTTGAATACCGGTTCGTTTGTTATGGGCCTTTCTGCGTGTAGTTTGCATGTTCTCCCCATGCATGCGTGGGTTCCCTCCGGCTTCCTCCCACAGTCCAAAGACATGCTCGTTAGGTTCACTGGTGACTCTAAAATTGCCCATAAGTGTGGAGCGGTTGTCTGTCTCTACATGTCAGCCCTGCGATTGACTGGCGATCGCGGTGTATAAGCAAAAGTCTGGACCATCAGTAGTTATGGTCATTGTTCTTGTGCATGTTGTCTGACAGATACTTAATGATGTATTGTGATGCTTTCATGCAGCCTGTTTATGAGGCAGTGAAATTATGATGCATACGGGCTGAACTGATCACGGGTATATTTACCCATAAACATAGTCCATAGTGTTGCTACTGTTTTATATTGGTTAACATCCATGTCACAGCCTGCTCTTTAGATCATGACTTCATCTAAATTGCACTGTGCTCCTGTTCTGCAGGTTATGCTGCTGCTACGACACAGCTGCACGAATCACTGACCTTGAGTCTGTATCCGTGTAGTGACGGCCATCTGCTTATTGTCAATCCTACCTAAGACTTCAGGAGGAGAGACTGCTCCAATATGCAAAACTTTATGATTAAATTCTGCATAGCTTGTGTGTCTCAACAAGGTTGGTCTTGCCAGTGGATTAATGAGTTTGGATTTATCCAATTTAATCCTCTATATTTTAACTTTTCAGTCTCAGTGGATGGAGATGCCTTGTAGGACAAAGTCCTCATTTAGACTGTCCAACACTATGCAGACTTCTTACATGTAATAATAAACCACTTTCAAGTGAATTTGCCCGAAGAGCTATCTAAACTATCTAACAACTACTGTCTAAACTATCCCAGTCCATTCAATCACATGTATCACTGTGTTCACCAGTGTCCATGCTACCAAGATGAACCCAGCGCACTCTGCCCACAGCAACGTGCTTGATTAGATTTAGCTAATTCAGAAGTCCTGCAAAGGATTTCAGCTCATTCATTACATAAGTTCAGTATTTCAGATCCTTTTTCCTTCCTGGGAAAGTAAATCGCAAGCTCATTCCTCCATCGAAATCTGTAAATCAACTGAAACGAGCTGGAGGCCCGGAGGTTTACAGGTTAAACGGAATCACCATGTATTGACATCAAACACATCTTTTTTAAATGCCTGTGGAAATATCAGTATTCTACAACTGCTTGGCCCTGGGACAGTGCTGGCTGAATGCAGTCTATATGATTTATGTTGCAGTCATATGAGGCATGAGCTCATTCCAGGCCAGCGCTGCATCCTCGCTCTGCCAAATGCGGTTGGTGCAACGCAAAATTACATTGGATCTGTAATCAATGCTGGCGCTCTGCAGGCACCGACACACACACACGCACAGACCTCGTTCTCCCTGCAGTGGGTACGATAGTCTGCATGCAGCCCACATCTGGTTTACATCATAGCCAGACCACCACCGCCACCACCCTACTCATATCTATCATGAAACGCACACACACATTTCAATCTCACTCATTTTTAATACCTCGTCATGAGCGAAACACAGAAGCACAGTGTTGTGCTTCATCCTGCAGCGAGCGAACTGTCCTCGCGTCAATCCTCAGCACTTGATCGCAGCATCTTGACCTGCTGTTGGATGACATAAGCATATAGAAGTGCAGACACACATGTTAATCGTGTCTGCGTGAGCGTGCATGCAAACACTTAGCACTTTAATTGCTGGCTTTGTGTTTTATTGTAAATGCTGGTGCTTGGAGCCGGTGGGGGTCAGTGGCCCTGCAGAAAAATATGAGGTGTGTTGAGATGAACACACACTCACAATGAGCCCCTTGTTTCCTCGGCAATGTGTTCTCAGTTGCAAAGCAATTAAAGACTAGTTTACTGGCCAGCGCTGCTCTTTTCTCTGCCTGTGACGCAATCCTCCAGGTCTGCCCCGCTGAAGGCTGAGCGATGGGTAACGCACACACACACGCCGCTGAGCAAAAACACAGGCACATGTGCACATGCAAACGGGGGTGGGAGGCAAAAACACACGTGGACTCATGCATACACACATCATTTAAGCTTAGCAAGAGTTGGCAGAAGGTAAACACGCTACGTTATTGCAGCACAAGGCATCCCCTGTACGAGGCTCTTACTTTACTTACCGTACAATGACGATACATCTCAATGAGTGACAGAAACGTTAGCATGAAGTCACACTCATTAACGTGTTGATTTAACAGACCTCAGCGTTTAGGGGAGATGCCATCTACCACCTGTTTGACCTTTTACATGATAAATAAAAAATGAAGGCGTAAAGGATTCCTGTACATCTCTCCTGAAAGACCTCATTGTTAATATTTGTCTTTCATTTCACTCTGCCCTGTGGGACGAAAACAGCTCTTGTGTTTCCCTCACAGAAACATGCACCCCGTAGTAATAATTAAATATTGACAAAATATACTAAAGTGCTGTAAATATGCGAGACTTCCCGCTTCCCTTCTTACAAGTTTATTTACTATGCACTGATGAATTGATTCATGCAGGGATCGTATTTAATCGCTCTCCTCAAACAAGAAGAGGTTAAACACTGCTCAGTGTTACAACCAAAGCAAATCTTTGAGTATGAGGCTAAATATTTTTACTTCTCAGTCCTCCTGTATCCGCAGCTTACGCTGGTATGTACTGTACAGGCTGAGGCCGCTGCACCATGGCTGATGTGTCTTATGACAGCACTGCAGGGTGTGTGAACGGGGCATAATCATTTCGGAAACCTAAAAGCAAAATAGACACAAAAGAAGAAGAAGAATTATTGTTATTTGGAGATGGTTGGAACAGGGTTCCATGGTGTTTGGCCCACTCAGGGTCAACGGGTTTAGCTTGCTGTGGCCTTAGAGGGTGATGGGGTTGAAGAAGAAGTCTTGGCCATTACTTTTTTTTCTCTTTATTTTTTGGTATGAGGAGTAGTGGGAAACTCTTCTATCCCTAAAGATGACCAATTAGTGGGATATCACACTAAAAAGAAAATAAATCAATCGATCTAATGGGCCTGAGATATTTTCCCGCTCGTGTTATCTTTGGCAAAGTCTGACACACACAATAGCAGCCTTGTCTTCTTGTGTTTGTTGTCTCTCTTGCGGCTCGTGGTGGAAACGAGCCAATCAATCTTACAACTTTGCGTAGTAGTGTGCGTTAAGATATGTGTTTGTGTCTGCCCCCATTTGTGTGTGTGTGTGTTTTTCCCACACACACAAAGGGGGGCTGTTAATGGTTCATGCGAGGTCAACACTTAAAAGGGTCGTAAACTCACAATACTAAAGCCATCATTGCCTTTCCCTGCATATATCCCTGAGTATCACTCATCGGGCTGAAAAACCTGTCGGGCCTCATTCCTCAGTCACCTTTTTTCCTCCATTCCCAAATGCACCAAAGTAACACTGACAATAATCTCTCTCTGTGTGTCTGTTGTCCATGCCCCGCCCCTTTCTCCCTTCATCGCGCCATCATAAAGGAGGAATTTAATTCTCGAGGCTGACCAGTGTAGTTCTCCAGCCCCCAGCTTGGCTCCGTCTCTAAGCTGATTCTGTACTGCGTTAACTGCGATTGGTGCCGGTGTCACCACCCTCCGAAACACTCGGACACAGTCCAAAACAAGTCTTTACAATGAGACCAGGCACCGGCAATTACAATAAGCTTTCACTTTTTCCAAAGCATCAATGGCTGGTGCCAACTGGTTCCTCCTGGCCCGTCTGTGTAAAAAAAAAAAGCCCTTGACTGAAAAGCCAAGCCAAGCCCTGAAAAGAAAACACCCAGCCACTTACTCTGAGTCTACAAAACAGAAGGAGCTCAAACTGTTAATGGTTAACGCTCTCTCAATCAAGAAAGTGAGAGAAACAAGTTTCAAAGTTGGTGACAGAAGTAGAGCTACTTGAAGAGATGCTACACTGCCAAGGGCTGCTGCGTAACCCGTAAAACTCACACTAAAAGAAAGTTGTAAATCTTAAAGCACCTGCAAAGAGTGAGATGCACCTTTAACTGTGTAAATCGCAGACGACGGGTGTGTGTTGGTCTACCAGAAAATGACCCAACTTCTACAATGATTAATCACCTCAGTAAACATTTCTCTAATGATTTCCTATTGGTCTCAAATGCTAGTTTGAAGTTCTCTTCCAACACAATGCTGTTCATTTACTCAATTATGGTCCCATTGACAGGTAAAATGGATAATAAAGCAGGGTTTGCTCTAAGGCATAGCTTGCTCTGATTGACAGGTCTTCACCATGGAGACCTCTCCTCAAGGACAAAAGCGTAGCGATGCCAGTCCACCCTCTTGTCCACATACGATCTCTCCTGGCTTCTAAAAATCAAGATGGCGACCGAAAAAATGCCAAAGTCAAGGCTTCGCAGCGGCAGTCCTCAAACCAATTGGTGACATTACAGGAGTAAAGTGCACGTCTTATCCACATTTTTAGAGGTTTAGGTGCCACATGTAGAGGTAGAGTATAAATTATTAGCATCATTAGAGCGTAGCTGGTAACTAAAGCGCAGCCACAGATGAGTTTCACTCTCAAACTTTCCAATGATCATGTTTGCAGTAATTATAGACAGATGAAGGCCTCATGAGCAGATATAAAGAAGGAGAATATCACTTCTTGATTCAGTGCCAGTTTTTATTCATACTATGTTGTTGGCGTAGAGCCACCATTTATACTTAGCTGTGTATCGGTTTGCATTGTAACATTAGCCCATATCTTTTAAGAATCTGATCGAGACTCACAAAGGTAAACCTGAATGTTCATCTGTAGAAAAAAATATAGCTAACTTCATGCTAACCACATAATACAGCCATACAGCCATGCTAGCAGCTCCTACTTCAGCACAGCAGTGCTTAAGCTAAATGCTAACAACAGCTGGTAACATACTCACAATGAAAGAGCTAACGTGTTAGGTTAGCAGGTCTGATTTTTATCATGTTCACCATGCTAGTGCGGTATGTTAGCATGCTATCATGCTAGTTAGTAATAAACACAAGGTTCAGTTGAGAATGGTTGAAGCCTCAGAGTTTGCAGGCTCTTTTTAATAAACCAAAGTATTGGACCAGTTACATTTTGACATGTTTGTGTGCGTAGATGAAAAGTCAGTTGATCGCTAAAGGAATTTTACAATTCATCATACGGGGGACATGAAAATGTGTACCAAGCTTCATGATCAATCCAACAGACGCTTCATTCAGTTTACTAATGTTTAACTTAATGTTTGTGGATCTCTAATGACAGTGGCTGCATCCTTTGGGAACCTTGAATATCTGTGCAAGTATGGTCATGGGAATCCAACCAATAGATGTTGAGATATTTCAGCATAGTTTTGGAATGACTGCCATTGCAATCACTTGCGCTACGCCATTATCATAATTAAATATGAGTCAAGCATTAAACAAAAAGGATGTGGAAATACATACCATCCAAAAGCCATACAGACAATCATTTGCTACAACGGGATTCGGAAAATGGGCATACACATTTCCCTGTCACGCTTGGTTTATTTACAGCCCTTAATCAATGTTGCAGTTTCAAATTGCTTCACAACAACCACATTATGAAACAATAAATAAAACCATCACCCCCCACTTTGAGCCTAAATGAGAACAAAGGAGGAAACACACAAAAAAGCCTAATTTATGAATAAAAAATGGCGTAAACCTACAGAAGGGTATGTTCAGGACCACCCAGCGTACAGTTGTGTCACTTTATATCAAAAAGATGAAGTTGTAAGTCATCCATTGGTGAAAATCAGCTGCTTTATTGTCAACTCCAGCATCATGAAGCAGGGTTTTAGGCACATGCTGGCTGAAGCTTTGGCCACTATATTCTATCATTATGGTTTAGGAAAGACTTTGATCCGTGTTAAATAAGAACCACACTCACAATGGCATGAGTACGCAACTAAAACCAGGCTGTTGGTTGAAGTAATAGACACATCATTTCACTTGCTATTTCTCGCTCTTGGCAAAAAAGTTTCCATTAAGACATTGCGAGCCTTTTGGGAACCTTCAGGAGAGTGTGTTTGTTACTCCAACATGCCGGTGCACAGGAAGCACAGTGGATGCATACGTATGTGTCCGTGGAGCGCAGCGGTCCTGCCTCTCTGCCTGTGTGGCGACTTTATGATTTATAAACACTGCTGACAGAGAAGAAGAAAGAAGAAAAGACGAGCTTTTGGCAGGAGCTGCAGGCCAAGAGGGGACGATTTACCGTGCTGTGATCTAGGACCGCGATGAAGGCTTTTATCACCGCTTGTAATCTGTTTTTCTTTTGTGACCTTTAAAGCACTCGCAGAGCACGCAGATACAAACATGTGCAGGCATTTTCTAACAGAAAATAGAGCCGCCTGCTGTCAGTGACATTTACGAGTTTCATAAATGACTCTCTGAGCATTCGCAGCAAAAATTGGACGCTGGGAGTAGTTATTTTCTGTAGCAGAAAGCATCGTCTTAGTATCACTGCGTGTAAAATGAGTGTTATAATTCAAGACTTTATCACCAATCTGTTTTTCAACTTACAAGTACAACCAAGTCAACTGACATCATACACAGTAAACTTCACATTTAAAATGGCTAAATCTGCGTCTCCGAGGTTAAGCCCGCTCTTTTCCCTCCATAATTTCCTGTTAGTGCAGCACGGCAGACATGTAGTAAAGAAGGGCTCATCTGGACTGCAGTCTCAGGCTGTGGATGCCAAGAACCCCTGGCCTGCATACCAAGGAGAGCTGAGACAGGATGGAGGAGACGAGGGAGAAGCATCAAACACGCCGCCCAACAGTTCAAACACTGCACTCCAGCCTCTGTGCGCAGCATTAATCTGGTCCTCTATAGTTGTGTATTATTACTGTAGTCGCTAAGAAGCCTTACCCCAGGCTACACTTACAGAAAACGTGTAAATAACGGGCACTACCATAAGGCTCCAAGGTGGTGTTTTCCTACTTGTACATCTTCTTAGTGTTTGAGCATTTTATCTCTGTGTTCAATGATTATGTGTTTGATGTCGGCTTGTCTTAGCAGCGCAGGAGTTACTAACTAACATCAGGACTGGCCAAAATATGGGGAAGGAGGAAAATCTCAGAGACGTCGATCTAAAAAATGCGGGCCAAGATTCCAAGAAGGCTGCAACAGATGCGTCTGAATAGCTGTGAGTTTCTGCGCTGATGTCTGCGACTACAAACACATGGCCTGCACATTGAACATACACTTACACCCGATGTATGCACAGAACCATAAATACACATGGAATACAGCCTTTCTTCATGTTAGTAGTCGCACTTGTGCCCCTGGTTTGCCAAGTGTAAATTTGTGTTGATAAAGAGTCCTTAAGCATTAAATGGTGATAATAGTTATATGTCACATCCATTTGGGGCTATAGTAGACTTGAAAAGAAGTAGTTCATAGGCTGTGTTCCAACCAGAAGCCGATCTGACGGGGAAATGTCGGTCAGTTAGAAGGGCTCTCGAAGAAATGTGTACTGCTGCACTAATTTCTAAATACAAATGTGTAAAGTGATTTAAATTGTCTGACCAGGGGCCGCTGGTTTAGCTCACTCAGTCGAGCGGGCGCCCCATTCACAGAGGCTACAGTCCTCGACACAGCGGCCGCAGGTTTGACTCACACCATCGGCCCTTTGCTGCATGTCATCCCCAACTCTGTTCTCCCCATATTTCCCCCATAGTAAAGAAGAAATTGACTGTTTACCATCTGATAAGAACTTTGATTGAAGCATTTGAGGCCTTTTATTAACAAAGATTTGTTTACAATCACTGATAATGTTGTACTGAGGGTTGACCAGACTGCAGGCAGTGAATCTTTAAAATCAAATCCTCTCAGAGCGGCCTCAATAAAGGGAACAAAGTCTGTTAATTTGCTTTATCACCTTAAGAAAATCAGTTTGAAAAACATCTACAGTGCACGAAACACGGCTCCACTCGCGTTTTCCTGGAAATGGAAAAAGCAGACCAACCAGTTTGCTGTCTTCCAAAGCCTTTTATACCTCATCACCTGCAGCAAATTAGTGCCACTCTGACCCAGGTGGTATCAATCACCCCTCATTTGGAGTTCAGTGGAACTCAATTGTTCTTTGACAGATATATTCATTAAATTTACCCTCTTGTACAAGTCCCCATACAAGGCTTTTTGAGCAGAAAGACAAGGGAGCAATATTTTCCAACATCACAGGTTAAGAGAGGTGTGCACCTTCCTTTCAGATTATGCACCAACAATGATTTATGGAAATGAAACACTAGTAGTGGAAAAAGAAGGCTTCATTTTTATTCTAAACGTTTTGAGTTAATCTGTTCTGATTTAGAAATTTATGGATCCATTCCTCGTCTCCCCTTTTTTCCACACCCGTAACAAACACTGTCAGAGTACAACCTGCTGCTCCACACACCTGACTGAATTACCCGAGCATTTAATGGCTCACACGTGCCACAGGCCGCACTGGCACTCGGTCCAGTCACTCTCCGCTCCCCGGGGCCAGGTCTAGTAAAAAGGCCTCTATAAATAAGGCCAACTGTTTCTCTGGAGCCAATAAATCTACGAGAGCTGGATTTCTCTCCATTGTGGCATCTGGCGTCATTTGTCACATATGTGGTGAGCAATTAGGTAAAAAAGAAAAGCAGGAAACCCAGCAGAGGCCGCACGGGCCGGTGCCAGCAGCCATTGCTATGTTAAAGCTCACCACAAAGAGACCGCGATCCAGAGACGACTGTAGGGTTCCAGAGAGAGTGAAAAATTACTGAAAAACCAGAGTATTGGGTCCGGGAAATGACTTCACTGTTTTTCAGTGAATGATGTGGCTTAAGTTTCTTGTTTATGTCCGCCACAGGCTAAGGAGGCTGAGCCTAGATTGCAATCAAAGTCCTCAGCTCTCATAATGTGGGGATGTTAACCTTGGATCTGCACTTTCAAACAAACAGAGAGATAGGGTGATTACAGGCAGAGGTACACAAGTATAAGCCACACGAAAAAAGAGCATGCATGCCACCGCTGCCAGACTGACGCATCAATCCTTCACTTTTAATATTAGAAATGGCAAATCCTGTTGACATTTCTTGGGAATGCAATGACATTTAAGACACACTATGATAAAGGCCAATGTGGGGTGTGATTGTGCACAAAAGTCATTTGATTTGGAGGTATTTCTGTCCCTGTATTCAAACACGAAAAGCTGAACTAGGGCTTCCTGTGTCCCGCCCGATCACGTCCTGGTGCCAGTCACAATGCTGCAACGGGCTGCATTTCAAATGTATAAAAACACAGTCTGCATACTATAAATACAGACATACTGGATGATACTGTTATGATATTTTGATTACAGGTCTGCTAACTTGCTTCCACCTCAGGACAGACATTCCCACTCTGTCTCCAAATACTCCCCAGCTCTTCCTCCACCTAAACCCAATGGGAGTCTAATTGCTGCATCTGTTTCCCGTCACAGTATAACCGCAATTAGGAGGTTTCACAGAGCGGGGGTTAAACAGCAGAGCTACCGTCCGAACAGAAACACTGTTAGACGCTCTAATGACTGTAGACAGAACAGGACACAAGTCAGGCCTGCAGTAGAGGACCTGTGAGTCATAACTTTTAATAGAAATGTCTGCGTACTCGAATGTTTAAATTTTAAAGTCTGATATGAGGCGCAACCATGGTTACTAAAACCACTTGTAGATTCCATCTGGTGTAAGTAAAACATGCACCCACACCTTTCACTGGTCCTCCACTTCCCTTTCATCCAAACCCCTCCTATTTCTCCTGACTTCCTGATCTGGCGTCTTCAAAGTCATGGACTACGCGGCTGCATGCACCTGTGCCAATAAACATGAAGGCATAACATCAACACATATGTGTGTCCATTCCAGCACATAACTGTATGCACGACAATTACGCACAGGTACAAATTCAGCAGGCCAAACGTGCCTACTTTCTCACCACTGGGACACTAATATAGATGAAAACTCCAACTTCTCTAGCCTGGTAATTAACTTGTTTTAGAATGGCCCTAAAACACAGGAACTAACTTTCCATATGGACATAAAACTTGTCTTAGTCTACACAAGTATCAAAGCTTGAGTGTGTGGGAGCAGTGACAACCTAAGTGGGGACTATTGGAGTCTGAATTGGTAGTTAAAGGGGCTGCAGAAGGAAGTTCTTTCTATTACCAGGCTGCCCTTTCCACCCACGCTCCCCACAACAAACACAAAATAGCAACAAAATGCTCTCTTAATGGGGCTTTGACCTCGGCACTGGGAAAGTGCCTCTGAATGAAAGTTAGAATAGTAGGACGAGAGTGTGTGTGGAACGAGAGTAGAGTGGGATCAGTGATGCACATCGAGCGATCAGACCCAAACCCGTCAACCCTTCATCTGCTCAGCCCGACTGCTCTCCAAGGCCTCTCATCCCCTCCCACCCCCACCACCATCTCTGTCTATGACATTCTTTCTTTGCCTGTCTCTCTCTATACCGCTTTCATTCATGCTTTCCCTTTCCCCTCCTCTCTGGATCATGCAGTAGAGAGAAAGGGCTGACTTCAGTTCATTGATAGAGGAATGCCATTCAAAGCCTCTTCCTCTGGTTTCAGGGTTGAGTACCACATCTTTCTCATGCTAAATCCCAGACTGAGATGTGTAGCTTTGCTGTAATTTAGCACAGATTCAGCAACGGTTGAACCCTTTCCCAAGTCAAATATACACCAAGTCTGCTGCAACAGATACTTCAGACTGATCTCTTAGTTCAAATGTCATATCCTTTCACTAAAAGACTTCAACACTTACCTTTGACCTCTTCCTATTAGACAGAAGCTGTGGCAGCAAGTTCAAAGGGCTACAGGACATACCTGAGGCATTACTGGCATTACCAATATATGAGGCTTACTTTTTGTTTGTGTGTGTGTGCATGTGCACAAAAGCACGTGCATGCACACATACATATTGCCTTGCATGCTGATATTAGCATCCGGGCATTTCACTCTTAAGCCGCTTTCCCACTGGTCAAAAAACCCACTAACACTCGCTAACACCCAGGGTATTTGCTTAATGGGAAAGGCTACAGTCAGCATTCAGACCCAGTTCAAATGACTCAGCCGTAGACTCAGGTAATTATCGGTATTGATGGGAACACAAAACCCATGTCCACACGCTAATCTCTGCCCCTTTTCCGGCACAGTGCTATGCACCGTCGGTAACTTCTGTGACTCCTCGTCATCTCAGCTACAAATTCCGCCCGTCTCCATGCAAGCAGCACTCGAACATTGTTCCAAATTTGTTGTTGCCGAGTTTGATACACAAACTGAATGAGTTACAGATACAGTAAAGACCTAACCACAGTAACATCTTCACTAACCCTGTTTAGGGAGCGTTTGTGACGTCAGACGGTGACGCAGCAGAAAAGAGACTGACAGGAATATACTCCTCTGGCAATTGGAAAAGAGACAATCGGCATCTATAAGCGGGTCTTCCCAGGTCAGATAAACCCACTTCAATGCGCTAATTTCGGTGGGAAAGGGGTACGAGTGACAGTTATCTTTCGGTAAACACTGTGAGCCAACACTTGGAGCTCCTGGGTCACAAAAAAGAACATAATGCACCTCAATTAGACAAAGCACAATGCAGCTTCTGTTGTTACAGTGAAACTCGCCCCTCTCTGTCCCCAACACACATCTGCACAATCATTAACAGATGTCTAAGGAGCCTCCTTCAGCCAGCGTATCACAAACACACACACACACACACACACACACACACACACACACTTCCTCACTTTGTGTTATTATTATTATTCCAATTTCTTAGTCACAATGTCTGGCTTCAATTCTTACCATTTCCTCAGTTCTATCTCAACCGCTCTGATGCTGGTGCACTCAGGCAACGAACACATGCAAACACTCACAGAGGAAAGCTTACCTATTCAAACACCATCCTTAAACAACAGGCTCATTCATACAAAACCAAGATCATCAGATCGTCTTTGCACAACTGCATTATTGTGGTATCTGTAATTCAATATAACAATGAGATTATCAACAGACCACTATATAGAATTACTTCAATTTCCTTCTTATTCCAGCAAACCTTTTCTTCCGGGGAAGTATAAATACCTCTGTTCTACAATTCACTACAACTAAGAAGTGTTTTTGTTGACTTGCTATTGTGTCTGTCAAACACATTAAGTCATTCTAAGCTCGTTATGCCGTACACCTTTAGAGGGGAAATGGACAGCAAGGGAGCCCTGCTTCCTTCAACCACAACCAGCACGCCCTTCATCAGCTGTACTCGCTAATTATCACCTCATAATTAGTGGTCCGGGTTTTTCACAAGCCAAAAAGAAAAATATAAAAGGTGTGCCAGGGGAAGTTCCTTGCCAGGCAGTTAAGTCAAAAGAGGCAGAATTTAGTGGCGTGAAGGAAAAACTGGGTAGAGTCCACTGTGAGACACGACGCACTCAGGAATTTACAGTTGGTCTCATAAAGCCAATGAAAAGCAGAGCTCTAAAACAGCAGGCGTAGTCATCTGAGGGAAAACACTGGGAGGAAGGCAGAGAAGAGCCAGTTAAAAGTTCTGAATGGACAACAACAAGCAGAGAGACAGAACATCCCACAATGTTATTCAGTTATCACCCATAATGAAGTGTTGCCACCTGTAGATTTGTAAGTGCTGATTATTAACTGCACCATGTAAAGTTATACATGCAAACTTGTTGGCACTTCTCTTGAACACACCACTACGTGCCTGCAGGATCAGAGCAGCCGGGTTCAATTAACTAGCTTGTGGTTTTCATAGTAAAGTGATAATATCTATTAAGGCTTACAGGATTAGTGTCGGTTACAGGCGAACGCTGGAATGTAGAGAGAGTATGGTTACTCTCGTCCATCAGCGCAAATCCACAAGGTATTAGTCGGCTCACAGATTCAGAGGTTAGTGATCTGATGTTGTTTGGCCAACCCTGGAACACAGTGGCATCGTTTGGGCCAAAACAAATGGACGCCTGCCACAGACTACCTCATAGCCAGGATTTGGCCTGGTTACCGTGGCATTGGATTTGTGTGTGTAAAAGAGAGTGAATGAGAGAGTGAGGGTAAAAGGCAAAGGCATGGACTGTTAACCACCATAGCAGCTGTGCCTGAGCTTGTGGAACCACACATTTATCACAATGTGTAAGCGTGTACATGGCAGTCCTGAGAGGGTATGAACAGGCAAAAAGTAGGGACGTCGGTTTGAGTCTAAATCGCTCCCAAAGCTGTCAGAAAAACAATAAATGGAGGGGAAACGGTGAACCAAACCCAACAGAAAATGGAATGGTTTGGAGCCAAATGATCCTGAATGAGTATGCAAACAAAGCTGAGTTGGATTTCCATCAGACATTTGAGTGAACTTTGGTTTGCTGCTATTGCTGGCCTCTCACTCCATGTTCCGATGTTAAATCAGCACACTACCCACCGATGCTTTCCAGGGGACACGAGGAGATGGAGTGAAGGAGAAAGACAGAGACAAAGGGGCTCATTACAGGAACTCTTCGTTTGTCTTTGCTTTTGTTTGTTTGGCATTCTGCTGTTGTTTACCATTAGAGTGTAGGGTCAACATTCAGACCCTGGCCGTCAGGCTTCCTCACAGGGAAAGCACACAACAAAGGCAGGAGTCTGCTAGTCTGCACAGAGAGGCCCCTAGTCATGCCAAACAGGGGCCCGGGTCACCTCAACTATACCCATTTGTGGCCATCGAAGACAAACCAGGGCAAGTATGCAAACATCATGATTGAGCCACAATTGGATCGTGTGTAGAAGCTGACTTTAGCAGCAACAACAACATACAGTACATGATCATGATGGGAACATTATCCGTCTGCAGCTCTCATTCTGATGATGTGTTAATTTAGCTTTAATTTGATAAATGGTAGACAATTAAAGAGAGAAAGAAAGAAAGAAAGAAAGAAACTCAACAAAACAAAACAAAAAAGGCAACAAAACAACAGAAACCCAAACAATATGGACAGACACAGCAAGAATTATATTTCCCAGGTCCAGATGTGTAAGTATTGGTATTATTCGAATGATTGTACCTATTTGGAGGAAATCTGGGTCTGATCTGTGTCTTGAAGTTAAGATCAAAATCAAACAAAACCGCCAAATTTCTGGCAGCTGGCTTCACATTAGCAAATAGGGCACCAAGGCCACTATAATTAGATTAGATTTAGTGATCCCAAACTAGGAAATTGTGGATTGATAGAGTTAGAGACACTGAACAATAGGACCATCCAATGGTTGACATTACTGGGACGATTTCTGACAGCAGCTCGGCTTTTCTTGCAAATAGGTCTCAAGGAACATATATCTGTGTGTCGTCTGCATAGAAACAAAGACAGAAGTTGTGACAGTAGATTATTTGACAGAGTGGACACATGTAGATAGAAAAATTTAGTAGGACCTAGAATTGAACCCTGTGGTACACTACAGATCAACAGGAATATTGTTGTGGTCATGTAGTGACCCTGCATAAATACCCAGGATTTGTAAAACAAACTTGTTTTCTCGTGTATTTTGGGCATAAATTGACTTTGGGTAGAGATTATAAAAATCTACTGGATATCACAATGAGGACTCTTTCTACCTGTAACAGACATAACAAAGGCCAAAACAATAACTTATAAGGATTAAGCTTGCGATGTTTGGAAAAATGCTATACATGCACATTTTTAATACCAAAACGCCTACACAGATGGTTAACTGGAGAGTTGTACAGCCCAGCACAATATTTTGGATGCCGTCAGTGTCAATAGATGCATTTTATTCATGCAGCACGCTCTTCAGGTCTGAAGTGCTGCGTTGCATTCTGAGAGCCTTTCCTGTTTTTGACTCTCAGATCCACAGCCACACTGTGATCTCAGTGCACATTAAGGGGACCATTATCCACAGAGGATTCACAGTCAGGAAACCAAAGCCTGCTCTCCGTCTAAACATTCTCATGCTCAATATCAAGAGGACATGAGGTTTAACATTTAAATCCGTGATATATCTAAACCACTCACTTACTGCAGGAAGAAGTTATAGAAAGTCAAGGACTTGAGAAAAGCTCTGTTTAATGTCCAACTACAAAACAACAATTAGACTGGTTGCTGGGAACTTGGAAAGATTTCTTTTGGGTTTGAGTTTGACAACTCCTTGTCTTGATGGGCTCTTCGTGATGGTGAATGGGTGGCTGTAATCCAGGTGGTCAATGATCCCAGCTGTCTCTGTTCTCTAAGCCATGCCAGCTGGAAACAGCGAGGCACTTGGAGTTACTGGGACCACGGGACTGCTAGCCAGGGAGAAAGAGGAGCAGATTACGTGGCACAATTGGTAGAACTGGTAGCAGAGAAGGCAAAGTTCAGAACATCCAAGGGATTAGTGACATCTTTGATGGTGGCAGCTGAAGACACAGCCAATGGTAACTGAGGATCTTGGCACCGTTTCCCTGTGTGGAGCCATAACAAAGAAAGACAATTCAGTATGAGATTAACGGGAAAAGGATATGAGGTTCAATGGAATCCATGGAGAATACAGGGAGGATTGGCTCAAGAGTGACAGCTTTTATGATACTTCATTGCTCTCACTTTGGATTCCAACCCAGAGTGCTGCATCAGTATCACTGGATGACTCTACAGATGACCTCAATTACCGCAGATTGTCCCATCTGGCGCCTCTGAGAGCCCCCAAAGCCCAGTGCTGACTGTCTGTCATTGAGTACATGCTTGTGTACGTCTACACAGAGTGTGTGCTTTTGCATGAGTGCTTTTGTATTGTTGTATCCATGCACACCAATGTCTGTTTGTCAGGTTTTACGTATCTAATGAGTGCTGTTGTTTCATGTCTCTCTTGCTTTTCTGTTCTCAACATGTGGTATTGTGCAGAGAAATATGCTCACACGTACCTTGATCCTTGCTAAATGTGCGTCTATTAGAGTAATGAGGTATTATCTCTGCTGATGCTGAATTGTCCATTTAAGCAAAGAGCAGAAGCTTAACTCATCAGTCATCGTACTGCCTCAAAGAGGACAGAGCTGGTGAGTTCTGGAGACGCCAGATGCCACATCTTCTTTTTGGATTTCGATCGTTTGTCATTAGAGACATCTGGAAGGACTGCGACGCATTTTCCAAATTAGCGGACGTTTGATCATTCACTCATTCTCTCCTCCTATTATCATGTTTAAAGTCTTTTGCTCTCCTCCTCTATCCTTGTCCAGAAACAAACTTTACATAATCATAATTCATTGCAGCGTTCATCCTGAGGGTTGTTCTGCAGGAAGGTCAGTGTGGTCACACGAGGACACAAAGTCAGGACAAGTTAGTTTGTCCTTCCAGTAATCTTAGCCCCGCCTTTGCTCTCTGACAAGTTGACAGACATCAGAAGTCTGTGGAGATGAGTCCCCACCAACGTTTTCACATCTGTGGACCAGAGTCACATGGAAGTAAACACAGGATGAATATCAGGGAGAAAGGCAGGGTGACACGTTTACATTTCCTAATGCAATAATAGCGGGGGAGACAGAAAGTGAAAGTGAGAACATGTGAGAACTGTATCTTGTGTTGCTGCAGGGTTTCATTACGCCGGTGTTGCATCATATACGGGAAATAAACAAGGCAAAAAAAACATTGACTTGAAATCGAACATAAATCATCCACTTGCACAAAGCTCAGAGCATCAACACTGTGGTTGATTAGACACAGACACAGTAGTCAGTTGCATTTTCAAATGAAATGACACAACGTAAGGACAGGAACATGCAGGAGTTTCGTTGGTGTGATCACAAAGTTTCACTTGTTCTCTTTCTATCAACCAACACATGCTCAGCTCCATGCGTTTGTCTTAATCTTATCTAATTTGTCGCCATGTGAGAGTTGTGTTAGTAAACAGAGTCATACTTGTAACCTCCCACAGGGGCAATCTGTTCCTGTGTGTGTGATCTCCTTTGAGGCGGTGATAATGTTGGACTGTATCAGTCCATCTCTTGGATGAATACGCTTGTTTTTGCTCTTCTCAGTGTCTCCAGGGGCCTCCCAACTTTATCGCTTCCAGGCAGTTAGCCGGCCACCTGGGAGCTCGGGGCGTTGAGTGGTTTGTGTGTGTGTTTGCATGCTTGTATACATACACATTTGTGGGTGTCCGGCATGTAAAAACACAGCAGGGTTTAATGCGAGCAGCAAAGAGACAAAGACATCTGCGATTCCATGACTGAAGCAAGAGGGTAAGTTGAGTCCCGGCGATTTGACCTTTTCTTCTCTTAAGCAAACACCCAGTGGAAACTCCTCAACACAGTGGAAAGAAAATACAAACACACAAGCACGCACGTGGAGTATCGAGTGGAAGGTCCTTCCCAGCTTGGGGGGCTGTGTAATCAAGCCTCAGGATCAGAGTCGGCGTTAGACGTCTGCATCCTCACTGATAAGCCAGAACCCCTCTCTAATGGTGCTCGGACCCCTTGGTTCACAAACAGTGTCAGTAATCCCGGATTTCGCAAAGCTTGTTTTCAGCTTTTCTTACAGGGTCTTTCCTAGAATAACAGACATCTTGCCTGTAAGAGTAGGTGTGAGACTGAACCTGTACTGGGTATGAATGTGTTTAATGGCTGGTTTGTTGGAGATGCTACAAACACCCGGAGTGTTTTCTCTCAAATGTAAGTCAATCAAGGTAAAGATGTGCTGAAAACATCCTGAAACATTTTGATTTAATTGATTTAGCTATGCACATTATCCACTGATTAGGTTTGACATCGCATGAAAACAGATTAGATCTGGGCCCTATTAAGTGCCAGATACTGATACAGACAGCACATTGGACTGTAGCACAGATGTGTTGAAATATAGCGGAATGTAAATACCAGAATTGGACAG
The DNA here is from genome assembly GCF_022749685.1 of Semicossyphus pulcher. Taxonomy (NCBI): domain Eukaryota; kingdom Metazoa; phylum Chordata; class Actinopteri; order Labriformes; family Labridae; genus Semicossyphus; species Semicossyphus pulcher. The sequence continues at coordinate 20,140,686 of NW_027211637.1, forward strand.
TTTCTAATCACTCAAAGAACAATCTCATTACACTGGACATGAATACAAACAATTTAAAGCTCTTACACACACGGAGCAGAACACAAAGGGCCGTGCAGTCCAGTGCACCGGTATGCAGACACACACTTGCACAAACACAAACAGGCACCTCAGTGAAAGTCGACGGCTGCAGCTACTACAGTGTGTTTGTTTTTGTGCGGATGGCCAATTCCGATGGGCGGACTTTCAAAGCCGTTTCTAATCCATTTGATTAGCTGAACCCAAGAACCTGGGCTTCAGACAAAGAGCTCTTTCACACATGCAGCCGCTGCTTACAGCTACATGTGATCTCAGGAATCTGTACATCACAAAACATTCCTCTGCATTCCACCTCCCTCCTTCTCGCTGTTTGTGTTTCCCTCTCTTGCCTCAAATGATAAGTCCACTGAGGTTTTTCTGATTTGATATCATCTTGTTTCTGAATTTCCTCCAAAGTCATAACCTATTCCTCAGGAGAGAAATGATTCCACGAGATTTACTTGGAAAACGGTTACTGTAAAAAGGGACGGACAAATTACAACTTACAATGAACCACAAACTAAAGCCTCAATTATTCCCGACTTCCTCTCTCATTAGATTTTTCAAAAGAAGGATTTATTGCAGGATTAGGATAACATATTTTCTCCAACAATTCAGTATTCCTCTCCAGTGAAGTTTACTGACTCACGAGACACAGCTTTAAACAAACAATAGGCTTATTTGGAACAGCAGAGGGCGAGATATCCTGACTTTAGTCCCTATCAGTCAAGCCCTGCACGTTGATGTTTGGTACCTCTTGTCAGATGCTTCTTGCCTGATATAATCTTTAAATCTCCGTAAACCCCTGGGCAGGTATCACTCATGTTTTTAAAGTCCATCCTGAGAGAAAGCCTGAAGATGGTACCTTTGACCCTTTGCAAAACCCCACCTCGCTTTCTGAGCATTCTCGCATGCACATACTTTGCATGACTCAACAGCAGATTGACCTCTCCAAAATTTAAATGATTTCTAAATAATCTAGTCCAATTTTGTCACCTGTAATGTGTGTGACCCTAAACATATACTGTAGCTCTTACTACAGCTCCCATGCACAGCACTCCAGTGGAGAAATCTAAAAGGACACAGGCCTGCTCAGCCATCATGTCCTGATGGTAACCCAATATTTGCAAAACCTTGCACTTAAAGGGATAGTTCAGGTATTTTTTAAGTGGTGTTGTATGAGGTATTTATCAAGAGTTAGTGTACTATGTACAATAGAAAACAGTCAGCACAGACCCTGTCAGGAGAAGGCGACCGGCGTTCCTACACGGAAGCTAAGCTATGCACTGCTGCAGACAGGGCCACGAGCACCACATACTTTAGCCACTACTTTAACCCTAACAGCAGACTGCAACTTTGTGAACGGGCGCAGCTTGGTTAGACGCCAAAAATACTTTGTTAGTTATAGGAGAAGATCAATGAATTTTTGTTTTAAAGGCATTTGACCTCTGTGACCTTGTTAGAAGTTGAAGCCATTTATCCACCCCGGCCTGTTCACTATATGGACCGTGTTTCTTATACTACAGGGCACTATAAAGATATTCTTGAGAATGTTGCACATCTAGGCTCATGATCTACTCTACGTGGCCCGAGCCTGGTTATGGTTGTCAAGCTTTGATTGGACAATCAGTCTTGAGGAGGTGAGTTTAACAGTAAACCAATCAAAAGCCCTTTCCAATGAATGGAGCCACTTTAGGTGTGGCTGTTTATAAGACTGTATATAAGCTGATTGGTATGAGGAGTAACTATTTTGGCTTAATAAAACAAATGTGTTCATTTTTGTCTTATTATTAACTGCTGAAATAAAAAAACTTAACTGTAATGAAAAAAAGAATTTCTGTTATTAATTGGATTCCTAAAATCTTACATCAAAAAGCCACACAAGAGATCCAGAACTGTTGCAATAAACAAATCTGTTGTAAATAGGAAATAGAGCGGGAACGCATTCCTTTTTGTTGCTTCATGTCAGCATGTCATTAGCAGCTCCCTTGTGTTGCCATCTCTGGTCCTGAAGCTGATTTCGGGAGACGTAATGGATGGACCATCTGGTTTGACAGGGCCTCTCACGTCTAACGTCTTCTGTTTAAAGAGCACAAGAGATCCCAGGGAGGAGCGGCATGGTCACATTCACGTGAATACCACCGCCTAAACACATGATTCAATGTGTGAAGTATGCATTGTTGTAAAACGGTGGTTATCGGAAAAACCTCAGAGGAACCGTAACACATGAGGTGTGAATGGCTGAGAGCGAGCGTGCCTCTTTTTTTAGGTTCACCAGCACTGAATCAACGTTGAAACAAGGCCCCAGAGTTTGCTACTCATCTTTTCTCAGTTCCATCAATCAATTTAGCTTTTAGATTACTTACAGAACAGAGTGAACATCATGTATTCTTCCCCTTTTGTGTGAAAGGACTGTAAAAAATGTGAAGCGTGACGCATCTGTGAATTAATACTTAGGAAAATGGGCAAACAAACAAGCTTTTGGGGCTATATTCACACCTACCCCCTTCCTCTACACTTCCATATGCATGAGTATACACTTACATACTTGATATGTGCACACAACTGCCTTCTCCTATGGAAAAAGTTGTCAGACCAACACTTTCGTATGACTGCAGTAATAAATAAAACAAATGCATGTCATAACATTTAATGAAATGTGCGTTAGGTATCATCCCCCGAGGACCAATTTTAAAGGTGTGTTCAACAGTTTAATAGATTGTTCCAGACAAAAGCACATGGGACAGCGGCTGACTGAAAGCCTGCTTTCCTTCTTGTGTGTGTGTGTGTGTGTGTGTTAGTCTTACGCGACACAGAGGAGAGGCAGATCTGAGTTGAGGAGGGAGTGTCGTTGTGACGGGACTCTGGAAGCAGGCGGTCTCCTGTCCCTGGGGTCCGGCTCTGTTCTGCTTGCTGCAGACTCTCTCTCTCAACAACTAATAAAATGTTTTCCCAAGGACGATGATAGCAAGCCCTTAAAACCTATTACCTATTTTCCCTATAGAAATAGAGGCAATGCACAAAACACAGAAGCAACACACTTAATTAAAGAGAAGGAGAAGCATCTGTGATGGGTGCACACGTGTGGCTTTCTGTGTGGTAAAATGCATGACGGATTGAAATCTCACACACAGTGTAGTTAAATAAACACAATGTGCACACTTTATCTGTTCATGAAAGATTTTTGGCATCAAACTGTACACAACTACGATGCATGCTGCTTATCCGCCGTATTGTGTTGTTTGTGTTTCAATTGTTATGAGTTAAAACAGATCAAACTGAAAGTAAGCAGTGTGAAAGGACCAGCAGAGCCATCCAGGTTTGGCAGGTACCCTCGATTCTCCTGCTTTCCTTTTCTTACCCTGTGCTTCTAGCCAGCTGTGAGTCCGTCCAGCCAGTCAGCGTGAGACATCTGGGATGCATTGGACCCGTGAGAGAGGAGAGAGAGAGGGAGAGAGAGAGGGGCAGCTGGAACCTATCAGAGCCCAGAGGATCAGCAGATCTGCTCTGTGTGTATGAATCCGACCCGTCCACGGCCGTAGACTCATCCGCTGTACCTGCAAGGGAATGATGACAAGGTTTTTAGTTGCTTACAGGTTAAGACACGAGTAGTATGTTTGAGCTTTAGTAAAACGACCTTTCGTTGAGTTTTAAAACTTACTTGTCAAGGACTGAATTTAAGTTTTGCAGATAAATTGTGACTCTCATTTCTTGGTATTGTCTCCAGTTGTATTGTTGTTTTTTATCACAAATGATCACAAAAATCTAATAAAATATGCATGACCAATGAATTCACACAGTCAGTAGGTCAATTGGTGACCTTAAAATTGCCCGAAGCGGTCACCAGTTTAGCCCAGTGGATAATCAGGCGGCCCATGTACAGAGGCTACTGTCCTCTATGCGGCAGCCCTGGGCTCGACTCCAACCCTCCACACCTTGCCGCGTGTTATCCTCAAATTTCTCTTCCCCTGTTTCCAACACTAGCCACTGTTATCTCTCTCAATAAAGGCACAAAAGGCCCAAAAAATAATCTTGTGTGTCAGGCCTCAAATTCTTTGATAAAAGTGCAGCGATGTGTCTTTGTCTGTCGAAGGAAAACGTAGTGTAAAGGCCGGTCGCGGCAGATGGCTGTCCACTAATGAGTCTGGTTCTGCTTGAGGTTTCTACCTGTTCAAAGGACAGGTTTTTTTGCCAGTGTTGCAGAGTGCTTTCTCGTTGGTGGATTAACGCTGGGTCTCTGTAATAATATTACAAAGAAGGGTCTGCTGTGCAAAGCTTTGACTAAAAGCAAATCTCCTACAGTAGCCTCCTCTTGTCTCGGTGTAAAGCAGCACATAAAGGTTATATTAGTTCTGGACAGAACGTCGGACTTATTTCACTCTTCAGAACAAATTAGAGGTTTGGTTTTCTTAATGTAGCAGACACATCACTAAGTAACCAGTCAAGGACATTTAATATGTTATTTTTAAAGGCTTGCTCTTCAGAAACTAAATTGTAATTTGTTTGTAAGAACTTCAAGGAGCCAGTGAACCCTTAAATTCCTTCAGACAGTAGCTCAAGAATGCTAGATTAAGGAGTCAAACATTGGGACTCAGCCAATGAATGAGTCCAATTTCACTTTTCAGCAGCTTTCCTCTCCTCCATCACCCAATCCAAGTCAACATCCGTGGACAGGTTAAACCAGGTGTGGTCTGTCCTCGGCCCTGGAAAGCTCAGGGGTTAGATGTGGAGCTTAATGCAGGGGGACAGATGTGTTTGTTGGGGGGCATTGACGCTAACGCGGCCTGACACACGGAGCCTACGGTGATGATGAGGATATTTGGACATGTCTGTACCCTGTAATCCTTTTACGCTTGGCCTTTTCAGATGGGGAGTGAAATGAGTGCCAAATGTGTCAGAAAAGCACCTGACGAGTATTTTCAGATCTCTGCCCTCTGGCAACGAAAGTACAAACACACCTGCCCCCAGAAGGCACCTGGCACCTGCGCCGGCTGAGGCATCACACTGACACCGAATGTCAAAGTGGATGGGGTCATAGGTCAGACACGTCATGAGCATTAAAGCACTTTCAAATGATGTTGACTGTGGACATAATTTAATTAGCGCTTTTTGGGCATGCAGAGAATATCATTTTGCTCTGGCACATAAAAGAAATTCCAAACCAGCCAGTCCCGCTGTGAAAAGCAGAGGAAAACAACGAGCTGGAGTTCACGTGGACAGGGCTCATCTTCAGGGGCTGGAGTTGTGGGCAGTCGGGGATTGTGGTGTTGACTTTCAGTGTTTTTAAGAGCACAATATTTATCATCCCTGCCAGAAATCAGGATCCGCCCAGGGATAATTGAGCGAGTACAATGCTTCTCATGTCCTCACTCTCTTACACAGACACATTTACAAAGACAGCCCCGTTCTTTAACAGCACACATACGCACACATGGATTAACCTCGCTTCCTGGCATTTGATACATCGTTTTGGCTGTTGTGTAAAATGTAATATGTTCCCACAAAACTGAACTGCACTTTAGTCTTGGGAAATACGACACTGCAATTCCAGGCGAAGGTGTCCAGGCTCGAACTGCATGACCTTTCACAACCACCAATCCGCACTCTGAATTTACAGCTAGATTAGTGTTTCGAGTTTCATCCTCCCTGTTGCATTTTCTCTCATGTCCGGCCAACAAACCAAAGCCTCTTTTTCACATACTGCTTCCATATGCTCCACAAATGCCCTGCGCTATTGGTACCGTGGGTTGAAATCACACTGTAGAATAATGTTTGAATTGCGGGCCTTCTGTATCATATCTGCAGCATGCAGTGTTCATGGCTGCTAATTTGGCAGTTTCCTGATTAGTAGCATGTAGCGAGCGAGAGCTTCAATCAAAGTAATGCACCAACACCTTTTTTCCCAGGAAAAAGAGGAAAAGCTGTGTTTGTTTCTTTTTGGTTGACCCCGTGCTGCTCTGTTACTCCCTGCGGTTCCCACACTGATTTGCGCTCCAACTCGTCTTCCAGTTCCCAGTTTTCCCCCAGTGACAGTACATTAAGGTATTATGTCATCCTCAAATTACTGTTTTTGTTTCAGCATGCTGTCCAAATAATCAAAAATCATTCAGGCAGGAGGCCGTCCAATACAGTGACTCATTGTTTTCGTGTGTAAACAATGCACAAGGAGTACGTATTAATCACTCGCGACAACGACAAAGCCGAGGCAATGCAATCCCTGTGTGTGTGTGTGTGTGTTTTTTTGTCTTGCTGAGGGGGGCTTTTGTGTGTGTTGGTGTCATAACAAGACCACCCAACATAATGTCAGGCCTGAGAGACTTAAGAGGGGATGACACAACTGCTTGTAGTCAAAGTAAATTTACAGGGAGGTTAATTGCTGATGAGAAATATGATATTCTGGGTGTTTGTTTTTGATTTGTGCACTTCACTGGTAAGATTTTAAATTAAAAAAAAGAGGAAATTAAAGTTTTTATTAATTTTCCCTCAGGAACGGAGCTTGGCTTTGAACCCATTTTGGCATTGTGGCCATATTAGGTATTGCATGTGATACACGTCGGCGCTAACAGCATGTTTCCCGTATACAATCATTGCAAATTTCCTCTTTTGATGAGCAAAGTCTGAGTGAGTCATTTGTTCCCTGAACTTTCTGAAAGTCAAAAAGAGCTTCAAGAGCAAACAAAGCTAAATAGAAAACAAACCTCACGGCACAATTTGTTCTCCAAAGTCCTGACTCTTCCAAAGGGACGGATGACTTCATGATCCTTATTACACGGCTGTGTTAAATACTTGATTCTGATTGGTTATTTACGGAATTCCGAGGTATTGCTATTAAGCAATATCACACTGGAGGTCATGATGTCCTACTGAATATCAGCTCAACATCATGACCTCGAGTGTGATATTGTTTTTATACAACAGTTACACAAGCGGAAAATAGCAGTAAACAGTCTTAATCAGGACCAGATTGTTTTTGCTCTACCAACTCAACTAGTTCCACAACTTAACTGAAACTGGACTTTTGTTGCCGAGCAACCAAACATTCTCCTGCACTCTGTGTCTACAGGTTACCACAGATAAGCTGTTTTTTATCATCTCCTCACTTAAGACAAGGACAAGTTAGACAACGTAACACAGATACTTAAAACACTAAAAACTGAAGCTACTATATACAGGCCTATGGATATATATATATAGATATATATACTGTATGGAGATATATCACCACTCATTGAATGCCTCTTATCCAATCAGATTACTTTGTGAGAATTAACTGTTGTATAATTCTCGATCGCAGACCATTGCTATGAAGAACAGGCCGTTGCTAGCGATGCGGCTCTAAACACACAATCTGAAGGACTAACTGAAATCGTATCAATCTGCTTAAAGAAGTCAGGCATATTTGGTCGATCTGTTAACAGAGGGAAAAAAGAAAAGAGACTAAAACAACGGCAAGAAAGCAATGAAGGTTTAAAGAGGGAAAACTGTATGCAACGACAGACAGATCTACAAAACTGAGGACGGCGCATGAAGCAAACATGTAACAGAACACAGCTTCGCGTCGGGGTCCCGCTCACCCTTACATAAGCAACACTGTCTAAAGCTTGGGTGCAAAATGGGCAAAATAAGGAACATCTTGAATCAATGCTTCAGGCTGCACAGGTCATTGACATGAAAGTTGAAGTCAACAGCTCCTATCCCAGCAACATCTGTAGTCAGATGTCAGGCAATCACTACCATGGGAAATGTCCACCCTCTTAAAACATATCGTCAGTTTCTTCATATTTGTCCAATAAAGGTTTAGTCCTCTAATGAAAAATGTGTGAATGTGCAAAATAGCTGCAGAAAAAAAAAAGTTCTCCCGTGCAGAGGAGAAAACAGCTCAGACAATAGACTTAAAGATGCAAATCATGGTGCCCTCCTCGACATGCATGCACATCCTCCCAGGAAGCTGAATCTGCACCTTCCTGTCACCTGATTCCTGCAGCTCCAGAGCCACTGTGGGAAGCCTGGAATTCCAGGATTCCCTTTTCCTTGCAGGAAACAACTCCACTTTATTGTTTTTCTACTTTGCCTTCCCTGTGTGTCTCGTAGGTCAGAAGTCTTCTTGACTCTGAGCTGCTTTTATATCAAAGTCACAGGTGGAGACGTGTCCTGCGGAGGGGCTGTTAGCCTCACTGTCACACAGCTCACTGACTCACAAACAACTCGTGACCCGTGCAGCTACTTTTTTTCACCTGTCAGACACTCCTTTCTTCATCAATGCAACCATACGCATGCAAAGGTAATTTTTCTAATTATTCACTAATGCAAATTGACAAGTTAGATTCCCCTGCAAACACATATGACCTCTTGAGACCTCCCTATCTCTGTTTTGGACCACCAAGGGCCAGTCGCCAATTTGACCTTTGACCTACATGTTGACTGTTAGTTTAGCCACTTTCCTCTCTTTCTCTTTCCCCTTGGGTTAATGCATCTGTCTGCATTGTCCTCCCACCACTTACTCTCTTTCCCTCTTCACCTCAAGTGTTACATCGCCTATTTATTACGTCTTTCCTTTGCGTTTCTTTCATCTGACCTTTGACCTCTTTCCCATCACTGTCCATCCTTTTTCCTCATTTTTCAAAGAGGCCACCTATTGTTTTGACCTTCTTGACGGACAATTGAGTGCCCCTCCTTTGTTGTGTTCCCCACAGCTCCTGCAGTTGCTAAGGTTTGGCCGCCTAGGTCAGCACAGCTCTTTTGCGATTTCATTTAAAGTCCTGACGTTAAGCCGCTCCACCAAGGCGGGGTCACCGAAATGACGAAAATAATGACCCAGTATTCCCGCCTTTTTGTGACCTCCTGCCAAGTGGATTTCTTAACTATCCAAGCAGGTATTCCCAAAATCTCAATGCGATTAGAAAGAGCTCCGGCGTGTGTGTGCAAGAAGGAAGGAAGCTTATGTGTACATGTGTGTAGATGGAGAGGCTGCAGACTCATATTCACTAGAGTACCCTAATAAAGGTCTTGCAAAGTGCACACACACAGTAAATCTAGTGTCACAAAGGAGGGCGAGAGCGCATTGGCAAGGTTCTATGAAAAATACTTGCCATACATCTGGTTAGCCTTTGTGTTAAGGTTAGAGTGTGCTTCGTTGTTGTGCTGCGTTTCAGGGCAACAGTGACGTGAATTCAAATAAATGGCCAACAAATAACTGTTACTGTGGCCCGTAATCTCAGCTGAGCCCCAGTTCATCATTAGCTAATATGACAGAAATGCCTGACCTCTGCGTGATGAAAGGATCAGGCGGATACTTGTGTTCTTAAAAGGGTGTAAGGGCGACACGGCCAGGGAGCAACTCCTTGTGGGAACCTTACTCCAGCAGGCTATATTTCACAATGGGGCTCTGTCCTGAGTGACATCAGAGGTATGATAGACGAAGCATGATCAGAGCAAAAATACTGTCAGACTTTATAAAGAACTGGATCAACAAGTTCACCATATTGCCTTACTTACATCAAAGAGAAAGTAAAAAAAGAAATGTGTGACTTTAAGTGAAAAAAGCAGACTTGCTTTGTGAGTTTATTGCAGGATTCTGATAAATATCATGATCTCCATGTGATCATGTGCTGATCATATGCACAGAATCTGCTTGTGTTGTGATTTTTCAGAGTTCAAATACTTTAGTTGACTTCCAGTACTGCATGTGTATTCTGAGCAGCGCTGCCTCGCAGCTAGAAGGTTTCCTAGTTCGAATGTTGAAGTGGGCCTTTCTGTGTGGAGTTTGCAAAGACATCCTTGTTAGGTTGACTGGTGAGTCTAAATTAAGTTACCTGTAGGTATGAGTGTGAGCATGAAAGGTTGTCTCTCTCTGTGTCTCAGCCCTGTGATTGACTGGCGACCAGTCCAGGATGTGCCCCGCCTATCGTCCAATGACAGCTGAGATTTGGGCCTAACAGTGACTTATAGTTCCATCCATCCATTCATTCATTATCTATACAGCCGATCCTGTTCAGGGCCGCAGGGGCCTGGAGCCTATCCCAGCTGTCATTGGGCGAAGGGCGGGGTACACCCTGGACTGGTCACCAGTCAATCACACAACCTTTCGCACTCACACCCACACCTATGGGCAATTTAGAGTCAGCAATTAATCTTACAAGCATGTCTTTGGACTGTGGGAGGAAGCCGGAGACCCCGGAGGGAACCCACGCATGCACGAGGAGAACATGGAAACTCCACACAGAAAGGCCCACCTAGCTGTGAGGCAACAGCGCTAACCACTGCACCCCCATACACCCTGCCCTTAATGCATTAAATTGACACTGAAAGTATAAAGTCAAAGCCAGGATTCATCCAGTAAATTAATGGTTAAAATGTGATTCTTAACCTAAAACACATTTTATTTTACAAACAATTTCACCATTGTTCTCTTGTAGTTTAGTCAGTTTCACATTAGCTTCAGTGCAGTTCAAATTGAAATCAAGCAGCTTGGCACAAACAAGTCAGAGTGACACAATGCCAGTAATAGCCAACAACACAAACTCCCATCTATTGACACAGCTGTCTGTTTATGAGGGCGACAGAGGAGTAAACTGGACGGACAAACAGAGATACTCAAGGTTCAGGATGGCGCTGCGGCCTGCTGGTCAAACAAGAGCCAGATGCTATCCTGGCTTCGCAGACTATTTCCCATTTTATTTATTAACCTCCTTCACGGTCCACGACAAGGATTTCCAAAAATTGTACTTTCCACCCGCGTGTTGCATCAAGTTCTAATAAGCCGGACACCACAGCCAACCCATTAGTTTTGGCTTTTAAACCTCTGGGCCTATCTGATGGAGGTGGAAGCCCATTGAATCCGATCCAATCCATCAATGATGGTTCCAAATGGTTCTACAAAACAGTCAAGCACCATTTAGCCTCTGTATTAACCCCAACATGTGCTGTTCGCAGTGACTTCAGCTCTGCTCGCAACTCCAAGGACATCGTTGTCCTGTTGCTGCTGATGTAACGGCAGCTGCTGGCCAGGCCGTTACATAAGCTCTGGAGCCACATGAAAAAGGCGAATTTCAAATGAAAAGCAGCGAAAATCTCTCTGGTCACTTTTACAGAACCATACAACTCCTCCTAACATAGGCTACTGGCCAAGCACATCATAACAGCTCTGCACTGCCATGAGACCTCTCTCTCTTCCTCTCTCGCTCAATATGACTGCCATATGGACGAACCGCAAATCAACAGCTGCAGGGATGTGTGCTTGTGCAAATTGTTAACATATTAATGTGAGTGATATCTGTTGAATAGATACGTGTTTGAGCACCCAACTACCACATGTAGCGTGTTGCGTGGGTTAAAACGATCTCAAACGGGCTTAAAAATCTGTGTGTCGTTTATTTCTTGATCCTTTTGAAATGAAAATAAACAGAGATAGTTCACCTAGCATGACACGAACAACAGTGAGCCTTTAACAGTTGCATTGTTGAAATTCTCCCTCAATTATGCTCTGTGATGAAAACCAGACATTTTTTTCCCAAATTCTGCCCCCTGGAAGCCAAGCTGATGACACATGACAATGAGTTACATAATTATGTTCGTAAAAATGAAAGCCATCTCTCCCAGAGAACAGCCAACAATTCCAACAATTCTGTGTTCAATCCAGTGAGTCAGATTCTGAGTATCAGGCACTCATTCGCACGACTTTGTCTTCAAATTCTGAGAGGAGCAGGAACTTAAGAATTTACTTGATATTGAGAAACGAATCAATGAGGGATAAGCGACACCTGGTGCACAATGTTCACAACTTACATTAAAACAGCCCGATAGACAGTCAACCAGCTAAGTCCACTGTTTCCTACTGTTTTATTAGCACTCCTTTGCTGTGTCTCAATACAGGGGCAGCATCCTTCTAAGGACATATCTGAAGGCCGATTGCAATTCATTGTGCATCAATTCAAACGAGATGGCAGACTCTTAAACGGCTAAGGAATACACCTTTAAGGAATGCACTTTTAAATGTAAACAAAACTGAAACATTCACCTTATGTAGTTCATTGTCGGAATATTTGACTTGATTCAATGGAAAAAGAAACAGGGAGAGAGAGAAAGACAGATGGATCAAATGTATTGTACTTGCATATCTCCTTTTGCTGGCACACACACGCACACACACACTCACACTGATGGCAAAGGCTGCTATGTCCAGGCATAGCAGCCTTTGTTTGGAGCCTTTGTTTACACGTCACATTCATCCATTCACACACACACACAAAAAACCACACACACACACACACTATTGATAATAATAATGCACTACAATAATACACTTTACATTATTACTTCACACTGATGGCAAAGGCACTATGTCCAGGCATAGCGGCCTTTGTTTGGAGCAATGGGAGTCAGTGTCTTGCTGCGTTTGGTGACGCGAGGGCGGGAACATGAAATCCTCTGTAGACCAGAACGTCTCATTTCAGCTCGGTCTACAGAGGCTACAAATGACTCATCCTCTGTACATCATGTCCTCGAAGGATGCAGCCTCTGAATTGAGACACAGCTCTTGTGTCCATATTACCCATTTAACTGGCATAGTAATGTACACAATGTTGAGGTCAACAGGATACCCATCGGAAAAGCTAACGTTAGCTAGACCGACCCTTTTCTACAATGTTAAAGAACACAGTGAATCATCACTGCCGGCTGCGAATGTAACATGGACAAAAAGATACAGCTAACAGGAGTCTGTGAAGATATTAGCAAGCTAGGCTAACTAGCTTACACCATTAAATGTAGAAAGGGGATAATTAGGCTTAAATCACTATAACCTCTTTTGTGTGACTTGTCTCTAAGTCAAAAATTCAAACAAAAACGTCTGTCAGCTCAAAGTCAAATTTTGTTAGAGAACGTTTTAGGTAACAAATTAACACAATGTTTGCTAAAAAGCAAACTGCTTGCTAGCATGAGAGCACTGACACGCCCGCGGAGACATGCTAGAGCCATGATGGTGTTTTGCCACTTTCCTGTCATGTTTCACCATTAGACTCAGTTTCTGTTCAATTTCACAATTAGCCGAACAAGTTTGCATTGTTATTTCTCATCCAAGCATAATAAACTTAAAACAGCAAAACTGCAATGTTCTTTCCCATCGTAAAACCGCAAGCTTTCTTCACAGCCAGGGACGCTCTCATTAATACAATCCTCATTTCATAAACTTGATTTACAACATCGCTTCCTCTGACCAGAACCAAACTATTTTATGCACTGTGTGAAAGTCAAGCATGGTAAACAACATAATCACTTGATGAAATCTCATGCAGTGCTGCTGGAGAAGTTCTCCTCTGAACTGCCAAATGGGAGGAGGCTACTTTCAGTTATGAGCACGCACAAGCACCCACACAAATGTACGCTTACTGTACTTAGTGGTATTTTTTAACCCAAAGCATGGATTGCAGCATTCTCTGATAATAACACAGCCTATTCAGCATTAAATAAAATAATAGGAAAGGGAAGAATATATTTCAGAACCAGGGCCTGTAACCACAAACAGATGGGCCCTTTACCACTTAATTGATGGAGGAATGGAAATAATTTCAGCAGCACCAATCAGAGGTAATAGAGGCTATTCCTCCCCTGACACCCCTGTTTTAATTAAGTAATACAACGGTGTACACTATGAATCCTTGGTGTGAGTTGAGACTCCAATTTGACCACACGTGACCCTGACCCTGTAATCGTACAAATCAGGCTGCAATTTTACATGAAATTAGTGTGTACGTTTTGCACCAGGGCAAAGTAATCAAGATAAGTAGTTGCATATCAGCTTAATCTCTGTCTCACGATTTATAATTTCTAAGACTGTAAAACATGAAGGTTCTCCATCCCAATTTTATTCACGTAATGTAAGGGACTGCAAATGTGAACCTGAGGCAGCATGAGAGAATAAGGGCAGCATGTGTTACTGTTGATATGCTCCTGATCCAAACAGACAGAAAGCCAGAAGGCCCGGTCAGAGTCGTTTCCCAAGGAAAAAGTCTATTTGGACCAAGTTGGCCCGCTTTGCCCATTGGCAGTCCACCACTGCAGAGGATTAAATCTCTGTAAATGAAACAGGGATGCTTTCTTTCTTATGTTTTATTTCCTTTCCATTTTAGGCTGCCATTGTTGATTGGATGAATTTTAGGAAGTCTTATATAATCCTTTTAAGAAGCTTAAAGTATTTACTTTACAACATGATGATATGATACATTGATGAAAAGTTGGATAATCAAAAAAGGAGATACAAAACATTTGAAATTAATCAAGTGCATTCCGTTCAGGCTTCAGGGGAGGAGGACTGGAGCGAGAGAAAAGGGAAAAGGGAAGGGAGGCTTCAGTTTGTTGGATGCTGGTCAGGAGCTGAGGACAGCAACACGCTGAATGCTCACCAGAGGCTGCTCTGCAGAGGTCTGGAGTCCGCTCGGTTCTGTTGATGATGCTGGAGCCAGCTCAACAAAAGTAAACACTGAGAGCTGCAATCAATCAGCGCTTCGGGCTGTAAACAGACCAAATTGCCACTGGAGGCCTTGTGGAAGTGAATGTGATTGCATGGTCAACATCATCAATGTGTCTAGGAATGTTACGGTGGTGTAAAGCAGATAATATTAAATTATACAGTATTGTATGAAAGCGGCAAAATAAACTATGGTACCGTTTATTGTGAGAGAGTATCCAGAGGTCTTTGTGGGGACACTCCTTCACTTTCAGTTTGATAGTTCACTTTTTATGTCCAATAGGAGAAACATTGGGGTGCCTGGTTGATGCAGGGAACAAACATTTCCCCCCTGCAGAGACCAGGTTCAGTTGAGAGCAGTACTGCTTTTGTTTAGGGTCTAATCGAACACAACTGTTTACTGCACTAGCAGAGCACCACAGGGGGTGGGGAAAAGAGTCCGAGGGGGGTGTATACCATCAACATCCTTGCGTGCTTCGCCCTCCTGCTAAATTTCTTGCTTGAAGGTGAAAATAACTTTGAGGGGTCACCATGTGTTTTGGGGGAGACATACCCTCCCCAGGCCAACAGTGGGACTTAGCTATAATGGGGAGGGAAAAGGGGGAAATACATTTGAGAGACACAGCAGAGAAATTTATAGAAAGAATGAAATGTATTGAGAGCAAAAAGCATGAGGAACTAAAAGTTGGAGTTCTGTATTTAGGCCAAAGTCTTTTACAATGGACAAGGCATGGTTAACAAGAACACTGCAGACATGTGGCCTCAGGTCACACGACTTGCTCAAGTCATTAAGCTGATGCCTTTAGACTTGACTTGACAAAACCAGAAAAGAAACTCACGTGACTTCAACACTAATGACTAATGCTTTCACTTGGACTCTTTTGACCCCACTGACCTGATGACATCTTTATTTTTTTTCGGCAGTTGAAGAAGTATTCAGACCGTATACTTATGGAAAGTACTACTAAAAGTTCTGCTTTCAGAAACATATATAAGAAAGTATGTTAGGATGTTATTGTTGATTATGGATTAATATTGCTGAATTAAGGTCTATACGTGTTTATCTGTAAACAAGGCAAGGCCAACACCTAGCATGTGGCTGACCGCATCAGGTCAATGTGCACTTTTGTGGACAATGTGTTACAAGGACTGTCCTTATGAGGCTGATGACAACGTGTTTGAAAGTGCGTGCGCACAGCGGACGTAGGGGAGGACAGCGGACGAGCAGCAGAGGAACAAAGTGTCCAGAACCGTATAGACAGAGTCGTGTCAGTGGAGGTCCAATATGCTCCATGATCCGCCATTGCCATGTCGCAACTCTCTCTCTCTACAGCTGTCAAAGTACCGTCACTCAGTCAATCAGTCAGTTACTCACTCTGTCAGTCACATACAGACCCGTGTGTAGGGCTGACCCCGACGGTCAGCCAAAAAAACAAAAAAAGTCCTCTTTTCATGAGCTCAGAAAAACAGCTGTTTTCAGATTTGTGACATTTCTTTATCCACCTAATCCAATGTTTTATTCTATTGAATTGTTAATTTAGTTTAGGAAAACGACAAGTGTCTCCACCCATAAAAGGAACACTTAATCCCTCTTTTTATCAGAAACATTCAAAATCAATTCACAAAACTTTGTTGAGTAAATAGTACCATATTTGCCTCTCAGACGTATAAAGTTGCATAACATGATTGACTCAAGTAAAGTGCAACAGGTGCCTAAAGTTTGAAGTTGGATACAGTACTTGAGTAAATTTAGTGACATTTAATTACAGTCCATCACCTCTCACAGACAAACTTTGAACAGCAGCAAATCCTATTGTATTTGGCAGTGCAAGCCACTATACATATGTTTTAAAAATATTACATTTCAGTGTAACTACTCTGCTGTTGTCCAAAAAACAGATGGCAAAATGCTACATTTTAAGCTCAGAGATTACAATTGATTATTTTTGCTTCACATGAATAATATAAAGTCGTACCTGATCATTGTGATTCGTAATTTAAGGATAGGTCTTAACTTTTCATATAGTGTAGGAGCCATTTTAACTTGTTACTGTTGTCTCGTGTAAATACGTTTGTATTAATACATCTAGAATGGTTCACTTTGACCACTAAGGTGTGTATTGTTTTGGGGTCATATGATGAGGTCATGTGTTTAAAGGCCACAAGTTTGTTGGGCATAGGTGGAGGGAGCTCGTAAGCACGTACACGTACACGTAACGTAACAGCAACAGCAACAGCATCATTTCCATCACATCACGTCTGTTTCAACACTGCAATAAACAAGAACATCACCCAAAGATATTTGCATTCTGGTCATTTGTTATTGGATACGCGTCAAGACTGTCCTACACACCTATGCAAGAGACTAAAGTGGAGCTTTGGATCGTCTCTACATATAGACTTTCAAAATGTTTACAGGGAGTAACCCTGAAAAGTGAGTTGTTGATGGCTGTCCAGGCTTATCCCTCACATCGCAGGGTTAAATTACATATGAATCACACTTTCTTGGAAACGCGACATATGGGAGTTAGATGTTTGTACATTTGGAACGATGAGAGCAAACCCTGAATCAAACTGTCCTCCAAATCCTTCGCTGACAAAGACTGAATGGACTCACACAATGGTATAAAATGACACTCAGTAGACATATACCCTGATGGAAAAAAACAAAACAAGCATTGCCTACTCTCTTCAGTTGGTGGTCCCATGGAAAAATGTCAATGCGTGAGAATCTGTGGAATAATTTGTTTCCCATTGGAGGCTTTTGAAAATGAAAAAAGTCTACAAAGAGCATCACAATGAAATACATTGAAGGCCCACAATGGGTATCATTGATTGTACTGCCTCATCTAAAGAAGGAATTGACCTCAGAGAATGACAAATAAAGGACTTACAGATGGAGAAGCTCATGCGAACACAATGTGCGCTCAATGGAAAGCAGAGCAAAAACTTTGCTTAAAGAGAGACAGGCCTTAAGGAAATCAAGATATTTTAGTGTGTAACGTAAATTAAATAGTGAAAAGTCCTTTTGTGTTGGTCATTAAGTCTTTGTTCCTCTATCATTATCTATAGCGCATATGGCCATCAAACAGCCAGTGAACTGAGAGAGAGCGATGCCTTTCATTAAAACTTCAAAGAGTGTGTATCATTCCCCAACCTGAGCGCTTCACTGAGCCACTTGCTGCCTCGCATGCCTTATTAGATGAGTTCAAGCTAATCCAACTGTAACCAATTGTGCGTTATTGTTCACGCTAATTACTCCGTCGGAGGAGGTCGCCCTCTGCAGAGCTCGCCTCAGGTTCACATCAGGAAGTCAGGAGGTCACAGCTGACCAGGGTCGAAACTTTCTCGCTGAAATACCAGCCCTCCAACCCAACCCTGCCTCACCTAATCACCCTCTGTTCACTCAGCAGCTTGACCCATATTCCCTTTACCTCCACGGCCTGGGAAATATTAATCCACAATAACTGGAAAGTAGGGTTGTCAATGGAGATTTGAGGTAATGCGCGTACATCCGCCCCCTGTGACCTGCACATGTGCCCCCGTCAGTTGAGAGCACAGGTATGCAGGGAATGCCGCTGCAGCAGAGTCAATCAGACATTGCAGAAGGCTGCAAGCAAGAGGATTTGCAGGTTAGGAGGTTAGGACCGCACTTCACGCCCAGATGAATGTTTACTCAACCTGGGATCATTTATGAAAGGAGCCCGAGCTGGAAAGAAGGTTATGCCTCCATCATCTCTATCTCAGGCTGCATAAGCTTTTCACCCACAGGCTACAGGATACAAAGAGAGTTATGCGTAATGATGTGGAACAATTTAGTCCAGGATGGTCCCTCCCCCCTGTGGTGCAGCGTTAGCCTGCAGCCATCTCTCAGCACCGTCTATCGTCTTGTCTTTAACCCTGATTTGTCCTGCCTGGAACACTAGAAGAAGTGAGAGGGCTTCTCATTTCACACATAATAATCTCATTTCACAGCCTCTGGCACAGGGTCAGAACAGAGGAGATGCATGGAGAGTTCTGAAAGCTGGAGGTCACGATCACATGGTTGTGTGTAAGTGTGTGTACGTGTGTGTTTGTGTGAATTAGGAACCTGTACTCTGTTGAGGCACTGGGGTGTTTTCCTGTAAGAAAAGCAAGGGTATCATTCAGAAGATTCTGCATACCACGATTACACCCAAGGCCAAGTTTCAGAGTCAATGGCATGGGGAGGTTGGTGTGGTGGAAGAGAGTAAAGCACGTCCTGACTTTCATGCAGAAACTGTCCAATCACAAATGATTTACATGAATGTTCACCTTTTTATCAACTGTAACCGCAATCGATTGTTGCTATGTGAGTGTGTCTATGTCTGATTCACCTAAGGGCATGCAAAGATTTTATTGAGTAGGCCAGTTTGGACAAGCAGCTGAGCATCAATACATTCCTGAAACACACACCGCTGCAAGCTTCACACATGCAGCATTAAGCTTATTGCAGCACCTGTAATCTCTTTTTACAGATTCTGCACAAAAATGCTGATCTGTAGGCGCAGAGTCACATTTTGGTAGTGCAAGTGTTCTGATTTCCGTTCTTAGATTGCTCGTAGTCGTAGTGGTATTGACCAATAACTTATAAGCAGGCACTGGTTGCATCCAGGAAAAACAGTCCATCCTGGCTTCCATTGTCGCTCATCTTACCACGGTTTAGGTTTTTATTAATCTCTATTTACTGATATCTGCGTGCAGGTGCAGCTGATAATTGCCTCTTAATGCACTGAAAAGGAAGTATTGACCTTAAGTTCTTAAGCTCTAACCGCTGGCTACACCAATAGCCCCGAAAAGCTGGCCGTCGCTCAAGGAGGCTATCATAAGACGATAGCCAACGGTTCCAAGATTGCTGTACCAGGGATAATAATACCAAAAATGTGTGTAATATTCGAACTCAACAGCTCTTCTGCATTTTGGCTGTTTTATTTGTGTGTTTGAGTCAAATGTGATAGTCCTCATGTTAAGCTAGATTTATACTTATCTGTTAGGGCCCTTTACAACGTGACAACAGCACCACTATCCAAGGCTTTTGCTGTGCCAAAATGGCATTTTTCTGCATTAAGGAAATTGCAAACGCTTCACAGCCCGGCGAGTGGCGAGCTCACAGTCGAGGTGTTGTTACCAGAGGTTGATACGAGAAACTGAACTATGAGCCAATTCCTAAGCCGGGAGCAACAACAGCTGGACAGCTGCATGCTGTAATGCACAAGTATAACTCGACTTTCATCCAAAACCATTTGGCAGCTTTGAGGTTTGCAGGATAGACCACACTGAAGACAATCCCTATAGTGAGCTAGTAAAACCTAACTAACCTAACAGCTAAGTAACAATCATACACATGACCTTAACAGTGGTCTCTGTCCTCATATCCACTGTGGACCCACTGGTGCCCATTCCTAAAGAATGCTTTAACGACCTAATGAAGGATATATATGCCTTTATATTGCATAGAACACATACCAAACACACAACAGCTGCTGTCGGTGCCTTTACCATACTGTATGTCCGCTTCACCGTGCACTTGAAATATCCCAAGCATGCATATGTACACGTACAGTAATTTTAGGAGAGCCTCAGAGTCTCACACTGGGTTTTGACACAGTGCAAAGGGACTGTTGCCATAATACAGTCTGGAATGTAATCACACTTGATAGGTGGATCAGTGTCAATAAATCAATAATGAAGAGGGCAGTTTAAGCATGGGAGCTGGAGCATGTTGGTTTAAAAGAGAGCTGCAGTATAGGCCCAGGGAGGTTTAAACAGACTCTTTTGTCTGGCAGTGTAATCCTTCATATGACACAGTACTATCCAAACAAATCTCACATTTTAATAAAGACAGGAATTCTTCTCAAGACTGCAAGAGGACCAAGTCCAGATTAGGTGTGATGCTGGCAGGAATGCGTAATGCATTTGTTTGTGCAAGTGTGGAGGGCGAATCTGTAATTGGTTTGACACAGGTTTTGAGGGTCCATGATTGTGCCACGGTTCTTGTTCCCATACTGTCTGTACATGCGGTCATTCTGACCCCAACTTAATTTAAAATGCACTATTTTCCAGCAGAGGTTGAGGAAGTCCAGCCAGCAGTGTTTTGTTTGGAACAACATGACATTAAACGAGTAGTTTAGTTTTATTTAGTGTTCAATTTTTTATTAGCATGAATGCTGTGTGCCTGATATGTATTAGTTACCCCTCTCTCTCTCTCTCTAGTTGGCTGATTTCTGGTGGAGTAGCTCACATTTGAGAATTTACGTTGTCAGTGTACTCCTGCTGGGAGCACACCTGTGGAGGTTCTTTATACAAAGTTTATATAAGTTGAGGGCTGGCAGTAAGCTGCTGTCAGAACATCTTAACTCTTGCCTAGTTATAGTGTATAAACAGTCTTCACTGCTGTAAGCCTACAGTTCCAAGTTCGAGAACTTTTCAGCCCCTTAATTGTTTTTTAATTTTTGATAGGTATCAGTTTTCTTTGTATTTAGTTTGAGAATTTTTCAGAAAATAACTTTCCACTTACCTTCTCCTGATCCTTCCTTGAACTTGAGAGCCAGATGGCATGCTGCTGCCAGAAAGCTGTAAATACGGTTTAATACCTGAAGACATACAGTTCCTGGTTTGAGTTCTTTTGAGCCTGTAGTTTAAATTTTTCAGAACAGAATTTCCACTTACTTTCTCCTGTGTCTCAGGGTCTGCATCTGGATCGTTTTATCTATCTTGTGTCAGCACATTCTCGACCCAGCAGACGACATCCTGAGCCAGGCGATCTCCGTCCAGGGACGGAGTTTGAGTCACAATGAGCAGACATTGTAAACTTGGTCTTGGCCCAGTTAAAGAACATCTCCATGGCCATGGCAACTCTCTGTTCTTAACTAAACCAAGCCTTGACATCTACCTCCTCTTCACCACCAGGAGCCATTCAACCAGCTCATCAAGTAGTAATAACTGCAGTAACTTACACTTTGTGTGTGTGTGTAACTTGCAGTAACTTAAGCATGTTTATGATGACCCAATACCAGGGCAGACAGGCCAGCACTTGATGAGACTGAAACAGGGAAAGCAGAGTCTGATATTAAACACCCTCATCACTAAGGAGTTAAAGCTCTCAATGTAGCTATGAATGAATTCAACCAGGACAGATGAAAGTCCTAGATGTCAAGCTGTAGCTGCATTTATTGTTGTAAGATGGGTTAGTTTATTGATATGTACCCCGTTCAGCCAAAAGACAAGGTTCATAAGCAGCAAGGGGCATACCGACTTGTTGATCCCAGTCTTCCCCTAAAGAGACTCCCTTGGTGACAGGCCATCATGACGATCTCAGAGTATCAGAGTAACAACCCATATAGACTAAGATCCATCTTTGATTTTTATATAGAAAGCACTAAATTAATTAGGTCTACCAATTAAGTCCCTTTCTATGAGTATTGAGGCCAGCGCCCTTGATGGTTGTTATCTAGCTTGGGTAGACTCTCATCTATCTTCCTACCGGTGTCTCGCAACCACTCTGAGTAGTTGGGCTTGAATGCTATTAGTTCCCCAAGTCTCATTATCCAAAGATTAATTGTAGCAAAGGGGCCATGACTCAGTGGTCATCTTCAGACAGTTGTACTGAGAAGCAAGACAAGGCCATGGAGAGTTATATTTATTGACCATGCCTTCGGTCCAATCCAGGGGGCCTGGATTTTCACAAAATAAGACCTACAGAACACCTACCAACTGTAGATCAGAGAGGCCGATGAAAGATGTGCTTAATACTCACCTGGGCCATTTTGAGTGCCTGGTCATGGAAGCACCAATGCCCCCTGCAGTATTTCAAGTGCTAAATAATGATGTGCTTTGCGACATGCTCAACTACGTTGTGGCATTTGAGCAGCATGTCTGCAATGTCCTCCAAAGTCTCCTAGAGAACCGGCTGTTTGTGAAGGCATAGAAGCGTCAATTCAATCCCTCCTCATGACCTTGGTTACATCCTTGCTGATGGTGAGGTCCAGTGAGCGATTGGCCTCACCTCCGGGGTAAGCAGGAACTCCAAATGTTCTTTTGCATTGCAAACTTATATAGCTGGTTCATCAGGCCTCACAGCAAGGTTGTAATGGTTGTTCAATGTGTGAAAGGTTGAGCCTCTTTTTTTAGGAGCCTATTTTGATCTCCTCCAGATTCCACTCTGCAGTTTTAGTTGAGGTTGACACTTCAGATGTGGGAGGGAGATCTTCTTCCAGTACTTTCTGGATAATGCCCCGCCAGCCATGGTCACACATCCTGGTAGAATTTGTCACCTGCCTGCCAGAGTCAGTGTTATCACTGTCATTCTGAGGGACATACAGTGAAGGACAGGCTCCCATGTTTTGTCACTTTTTCTCCCTTCAAGTTTCCCATCGCAAAACACAGCTACACTGATTTCCTGGTTAAGGTGGTGTTCAGTTTCCATGGTGTGCCCTCTGACATACTGTTAGACTCTGGGTCACAGTTTGCCCCTTCAATGTAGAGGGCCTCTTGCTCCCTCACAGTTGTCTCGACAAGCATCACCTAAGGTCTCCATCCACATGTCCAAGCTGAGAGTCCTAGCCAGGACCTGGTATCTTGTCTCCGAAAACCCATCTTCATGGTCCAGTTACCAGCCACGGGTAGAGTATGCCCACAATACTCTGCGTATGACCGCATCTAGTATGTCACTATTCCAGTGTCCTTATGGTTACCAGCCAACTCGGTTCCCTTCCCAGAAGCAGGGATTGAAGGTCCCTTCTGTCGAAGCACATATAAGGCAGCTCCATGACATGTGGCCCTGTGCCAGGGCAGTCGTCATAAAACTGTTGGTTGGTATGAGAGGTAAGCACACTGCAATTGTTCAGCTGCACCTATTTGCCCCCCAGGGCAGAAGGTCTGGCTGTATTTGAGGGACCTACCACTGCAGGGCCCACTGGCTCCCTTAATAACTGCCCTGTTCCCGATGGAGAAGGTGCTACACCTGTGGTGGTCTGGTTAAAGCCCCAGGTCTATCTGATGTTTAAGGTGTTTCTTGTAAAGCCAGTGGTCTTCTGGGGAGACGCACCTAAGGAGGATCCTCATACAAAGTTTGTATAGGCTGAGGGCTGCCGGAGTGCAGTACTTTTATTGTCTAGTTAAACTGTACGTGTGGTTTCTATTGCTTTAGTCCAACAGTTCCTAGTTTGAGTACTTTTCAGCTGCTGATTTCATTTGTTCAAGAGATATGGTGTGGTTTGCTTTTGTTGGTTGTATAAAGGCATAAGTCAAATTGAATGATTTTCATAACCAGACAAGAACTCTTCACGGTGCATTTAATTAATTAAATTGAAAATAAATTAGATTACATTTTTTCATATTCTCAAAAATTCACTTGAGATTCTCTGAGAGTGGTTAACAGCCTCCGTCAGGTCAGCAGTAACCCCTGACGCAAAGCCCCCCCACCTACCAAGCCCATTAATCATACAAAATACCTTCATGCCTATTAAGCTGGCTCTAAAGGTTTTCACTACAGGCATGCAGTACTAATGAACTTCTCTTTCAGCCAATTCCAAATCAGTGCTTTTCCTCATCAGCAATACTTGGTTTTAATTACTAACCCTAGGTGGTATCAAGGCTAAAGTTTTGGATTATTTGTGCACACGAATAAGTTATTCATCCTCAAAAACAAAGAATATCTTCTTCTGCTCTGATTTCAGCTCCTCTCTGGCACACACATGTGTGATCTGACAGAGGACGAGTCTTTAGCTCGTAGGGTGTATCATGCGGCTTTGAGGGGGGTATTTTGTCTGCCCTGGAGATGCTTTTGTTTAATGAAAAAAAAATCAGCAGCCCTTCAGAGCAGTGACAGTATGGATTTAGCCCCTCATCCAGGAATCTCAAAGACTAACAAATGTGCGCTCTTTACTGGACAGGATATGAAGGATATCTGCCACAGCATCTCAGAACATGTGCCACTCAAACACGTGTGAGTGTGTGTGTGTGTGTGTGTGTGTGTGTGGGTTGAGAATGCATGCACATATAAGTAAATTTGTGTGGTCTAGATAAAGAAACCCTGTGTGCTGATCTAGAGACTGCCTTTTGTTTTCTCAGGTTTTTGGTTATTAAGGTAAGAGTTTGTGCATTTGTGACCTCTCGTATCTAACTTGAGGTAAACTGTATCTACTTAGTGCCCTCAGCACTGGCTATGACTAAGGCAAGTCTCAATTGGACCCTTCAGGGATCCTGTGAGATTAGTCCCCAATCCCCCAAAAGCATGTAGGCGTCAGCAGTGCATCCCATAGGGAAAGGGGGATGCATTGCTTTGTATGGTTTGCATACATTTAATATATGGCCTCATGTCCCAGTCACAAATCCCCTGTCTCATAAAAAGAAATATTTCCCTCCTAACATTAAAACCCAAACAAACACATTTACAATACGCTCCCATGTCCTTGCTATAAACTGAGGTCTCTCCCGGGCGTGTGAAATAATTTTGTGAAAAGCTGGACTCCAAATTGATAGGGTGTGACGGCCACCGATTTGCCAATCATTCCACTTTCGCTTTCATGGGACTGACAGGGCTGCCAAAAGACAAGGAGAGCTAAAGACTGCCTTCAAATTAAACAAGATGGAAAAAAGAAGAAGTACTTTCATACAAATATAAAACCATGCAAAATCAGCCAGGAAACTGTGCTTCAGGTATAAATTAGCTTAACATTTGGATGATCTCCCTGTCTGTCTTTAAACAATGAGATAACAGCTGTGTCTCAATTCAGGGGCTGCATCCTTGGAAGGACACGGTATATGAAGGATGAGTCATTCATAGCCTGTGGAGTCTACAGAGGATTTCGTGTTTGCGTCACCAGCTATTCCCATCCTCACCCTTGCGTCACCAAACGCTGCTCCAGCCTCCTAACAACAGGTAGCTAGCGTGATAACTAGCTATGTCATAATGTAACTTAGCCTATTATTTTACAGATAATCCGTTTTAATGCCCCTTTCGTAGTTGTATCGCCAGTTATTCGATTGAGTTGAAACCAAAAACTTTTCCATTTAAAAGTGTATTCCTCTGCCGTTTAAGAGTCTGCCATCTTGTTGGAATTGGCGCTTATTGAATCTCAGGATATGTTGAAAAGGAGGTCACATTTGTCGGCCGCATCTTAAGGAGCCTTCGAAATGGGACAGCCTTGGATGCGACGCTGTGATGTAATCGGCCTTCAAATACGTTCTTTGAAGGATGCAGCCCCTGAAATGGGACACAGCTCTTCTGTCTCTTCTTAAAACCGCAACTTAAAAAACGGAACACAGCTTCGAGCTGTTGCCTGGCACATGCATATTTGAAGTACCTAGCATGCTGAGAACTAAATAGTTTTTCTCTCTTAAATACATTTCTAAATACATTTAATTTTCCTATTTATTAACCTACCAGAAGTTTCTTCATCACCAGAAGCTCACTCTCATTCTCTCGTGCGAGAACACGCCCACCCCACCGAGCTAACACCGACAGCATCACAGTTAACTTTGCGCTAGCATGCTAACCGCTGGTTATTGTTGCGCTAGCATGCATAGCTAGCATCCTACTTATTATACCTTTAAGTTTCAAGTGAATATGAGAACGCTTAATGTGCGTAGAACGGCAAAAGCTAAGATGTAGTGTAACAGTATTTCGAGTAGAGACGCGTCACAAAGTAATTGAGCCAAATTACTATTGTCAGACGCATTGCAAAGTTTGTTAACATTCGCTACTATAAGATACTGGTCATTTAAGATCAAGTCAGACTGTAGAAAACTTCTGAATGCACTGATTTTGGGCAAAATTGTGTTAAATTGCTTATTAGTTAAACTTCCTTTGAGGGTAGAAGTATTTGTTATAGAGTCTTGTAAAATATCCTGTAAATAAAAAAGGCCATGATAAAGATTTAGGCACGCCTATATAAGACAAGTAACCCCAAAACTGAGGTTGGATGTGTGTGTGCACCCCACAGATTGGGGATTGACAGCCAGCACCAATCTTCTGTATAAAAACACCCCTTCCTTTCCCCTCTCTGACCATTAAATGCGACCAGATCACCGCACATGTTTCCGCCTTAGCACAAGACTTTGTTTGTCTGCCCATGAATCCAGGCGGCTCTTGTGTTGGGGGGTTGCAGGAAGGGACGCAGACTGGAAGTTGTGAGGGTAGAATATCATTAGCCATAAAGCAGATCCTCACTCTGCATCCCTGTATATAAACCCAACATATGGCCGGAGACGTCTTCACCGTAGAGGCAGCTGCATGGGGACGGAGTGAGCCCTCAGATCAGATGTTTACTTTGGAATGGACGTCTTCCCTGAAGAAACTACACGAACAAGACACCCCGATTCTGACAAGAGCGGGGGGAAAGCCTCGTCAAGGTTCTGACACCCCACCTGGCAAAACAGAGGAAATGGTTTCAGTGTGCATATGTACATTCATACAAATCACACTTGTCTAAAGGCCGTATGATATGCACTGTGGACTCCATTGCTTGAATGAAGAGCAGCTCTGCATCAGTGTAAGACAGTCTCAAGATGTGGATTGAGACATCAGTGAAGACTTATGTAATACTAATGCTTTATTTTGTACAACTACAGTATGTTTGAAATTGGATTTACTAATATTCTGTATAATTATATTTCCAGTTTCTGAGCAATATCATGTCCTGATGTTACTGTTTTCCATCCAGCCTTGAATGTTTATACTGCGCTCTACAAAATCAAGAGCATATCAACAGCCTCGGACTCCTCTCAGGACACTCCAGTAGTTTGTGTTCATGCATTCTGTGGGCAGCCAGGGCCTGACTTTCATTAGCCAGCCGTGGTTCAGTGGTAATGTGTATATGGACAAGGCCCAAAGCAGAAACATGGAGCCACTCCAGACCAGGATTGTGTGTTTGCTGGCCAGACACCATGGGTCAAAGAGGTAAACATCAGCAGCAGCTCCCGGCAAAGCCACATAACAAAAGAAGGAGGGGGGGAAAGAGCATGGATGGAGGAGTGTTTGTGGAAACATCTGAGTGATAATCCTTCAGGGTCTTCTGCAGAGAGGGCGAGCTGTTCGCCAAAGTGTTTATGGTAGAAAGATGTTATAGTGACATCATGGGAGATGAGCAGCTTCTGCAAGTTGTTAGTGATTTGGGTTGAGTGACCTAAGCCCCTTAATTATCCTTAATGCAACATACTACGATGTTACCCAACATGCTGCTGGATGGTCCTTGAAGTCAGACATGCTTTTTTATGCAGACGATTTAATGATTTAAGTTTAAGTGCTCCATGACCCCCAGGCTCTTCAAACCTCATGTCAGCTTCAAAACCAAAACTACTCATCAGACACCCGCTCGTTTCTCAACCAGAGCTTAT
Source organism: Semicossyphus pulcher (assembly GCF_022749685.1). NCBI lineage: Eukaryota > Metazoa > Chordata > Actinopteri > Labriformes > Labridae > Semicossyphus > Semicossyphus pulcher. The sequence continues at coordinate 20,168,563 of NW_027211637.1, forward strand.
CAGTATTAAGCTTTATAGGCCACTTATTTCAGATCCAGAGCCATTATCTCTTCTTCACCACTCCATTAACATCTTGGAACAAACTCAACCCGCTTTGGTCGCATCTGCATAAGAGCAAATTTCAAACATACTACTTACTGGCCAGAATATTCCTGCTAAGATCTAATGTCTTCCAATGCATCATCTGCCAAGTCGTTGGCGTCGTATCAAACCTTCACATGGTCACATGGCCCTATTTATTGCCTGTGCATTAACATCCAAAGAAAAATGAGCCAAACACGTGGCCACCTGGCTCCAGTAAGCCTGGCCACAACATGGATGCAGACACATATGCACACACACTGACAGAAGCCTGTCCGATTAGACAGACTTAATTACAGTGGTGACAGCGGCAGGATAGGAAAGGAGACAGTGAGCGCTCCGATTAGGGACAATCAGCTGAGATGAGTCTGGGATTCTGGCCAGAGACACTGAAGGAGCAAGAGCTGGAGAGACGCACGGAAAGACTTTAAATAAAATGCCAATTAAAGGTTATTAACTTAATCTCCCTATTAAACATTCCCTGATGAGGATTGATTGTTCATTCAGGTCTGTGTATGATTAAACGTGCATTTAGTGCAGATGAGAAGGGATAGAAACTACAATACTGATAACAGATCAGACACAGGTCTCCCTGCTCTGCTACTCTGTATGATCTTCCCATAACTCAACCCGAGCCTGGACACGGAGAAGCGGAGGGGATGGAGGAAGTGGGATACAGTAGGAAAGAGTGGGGTGGGGAAAAAATACACAGAGGAGACAGGAAGAGGAAGATTTACTGTTTACGATTAAAGAGATGCGGGAATATCGCAGGGGAGGTGGGGATTTTTGGGCTGCTTTTTAAAAGCTCCCTGTGTCACAAAACAAATCCAGCGCCTTTCGGAATGAGCTACAGCGTGAGGCATGAGGGAGAACCACACACACCTGCGCTGGCTGCTAGGAGAGGAGGAGGAGATGAAAAACGGAAAGGAAAGTGAGAATAAAGAGATGAAACAAAGCAGGAATGCTATCAAACAGAGGGACAGTTTGCTTTGATTTTAATTAGTCAGATCACATTTTAATGCATTACAGCAGCTGTGTGCCAGACACATCAAATTCTCTTAACTCATGGTTCGCTGGTGGGTCTCCTGGCTTTTGCAGAGGATTTTACCCAATGACTGCATATATAGATGGACAACGTGTCTCCATCTGCTCTCATTGTCCGAAATTGAACCCAAAATAGCTGCCGTGACGGGCGCGACCATCTTGCGCTAGTGGCGTTATTTGGAGCCAGAGCTGCGCAGTAGCGATCGGTGGGTGGAGCCCAGTAGCCACTTTAGCCGCTACCCAAAACACACACAAAACTTGGCAAAGATCCGGCACGTCTGCGTATTTAACAGCAGAACAGCTACTTGTGTTGGTCTGAAGCAGACGTTCACAGATATATAAACTTCAGTGACTGTAGTGATTGTTTTAGTTACGTCTCCTCTCGCCGTTTGTCCTCTACTCTGCTAATCCGGAACAGATCGGCTGCAGGAGCCGGATTTGTAGACAGAGCTGTCAATCATCCTTTTTACAGCATCAAATAACTAATTAAAGATAAACGTATCAGAAAAATGAACACTTGGGTGTAAATCAGCATGATAAGAACTAACTATAATGACATGTATTTTGATTTTATAGTTTGACTCATGTCCCACCTGTTAACATGGAGGAGGCGGGCTTTATGACCTATACTGCAGCCAGTCAGCAGGGGCCGATAGGGATGTTATGACTTCACTTTTAGGGAGCTGTCATGTCCTCCATCTTTTTTTACAGCCTCTGAATTCACACCTCACAGTCTTTATTGGAGGGTGGAGTCCTACTTAATTATTAAACCTTGAGTTAAGGTTTACTGAGACTATTAGGTTAGACTTCCAACTTCAAAGGTTAAGAATGAACTTTTTCACGCTACATTCATCACTATTTCAACAGAAAATCAGTCTTCTAAAGGCCAGCTCAGATCAATGATTCGCAACGAGACTCGATGCAACTGCTAAAAGAATCCCTTGACATCTGGGCCATTCGCATCAAAGCAATGGAACGCAACGCACACAGACACAGCTGACCGTCTCCATAGCAACGATGCACTGACATACCCCAATACCTCTGCGTCAATACTATATAATGTTAGAATTAGGCCCAGGTTAAATGAATTATCTAGCAGGATTTCTGTTATCATTATAAAAAGAAGTGGGTGACAGTGACGGTGACATGCTCACACAATGTTAGCTGTAACATTGATTAATAAACGTCGAACACAGAGAGTTTGGAAAGAGAGGATCTGGAGCTGTCTTTGGCTACTGCAGCGCCAGAGACAGGGTGCCTACGCCAATTTATGCAGTTTCCTGATTGGCTTAAGTGAAATAGGTACATCATCAAGTTCTAAAACTGCATTTGGAGATTCGACAAGTCAAATCTTAAGTCTCTGCAATTTTCTCTGCAACATTCTAAAACTGTTTTGTTGTGTAGCGAATCATTGATCTGAACTGGGCTGAAGACTAAGCCCTGAATAAGAAGACATATACTATATGGGCAGCTTTGCCCACTCAAACAGAAGGATAATGTGATGACGTTTTTATTCCCTTTTCATTTTTCCACATGTAAATACTAAAATAATATAGCTAAGGTAAAATCAGCCAACTATTAAACTTTACAGCTTTGGATCCAAACCAGGGGTCAGGACCCCTGCGGTGGGTTGCAAGACAAATTTGACTGGAGAAGAAAAAACACCTTCATTGCTTTTTACTCTGTTTTCTTAGTAAATTGCGGAACAATTTTACTTTTATGGGGCTCTAAAAGTCATTCTAAAAAAAGCAAGTTCTGCAGATGTTTTTGTCCAAAGCAACTTATATTCCCACATGAGGAGCCGGAGATTGAACCACCAACCCAAACTATTAAAGGCTGACCCGCTCTACCACCTGAGCTACATTTAGTCTTCTGATCCATGAGAGAGTTTCACCGAGGCCATGGACAAAGAGGACGCTTCTATATTTCAACATTGAGGGGAAGAAATCAAAGCAGACAAAAAGTGTGTGTGTAAGGGAGAGAAAAGTCTGAATAATAGATCAGAAATCTCTGAATTATTCACAAGGTGGAGGGTGCTGGTGCAGGCGGGAGAGGGTGAAGAGAAAGCACAGAAAATTGATAGAAAGCAAGAAAAGGACGTAAAAACAGGATTAATACCCTGTAGAAAACAGTGAGTGATGAATGTTTTCATCTTCCTCGGAGCGCCGTCTGAAAGGCCCGGTCTGCACAGGGTTTCCCCCTCCTGCCCTTCCTCTCCGCCCTGTTACCATTCAGCGCGTTCTCCCCTGGGTGTGGGGCTACCAGGAGGGGTCTGCTTTCACATCAAAACCCTCACACAGAGACGCGCAGACGGTTCAAGAAAAATAGGGCAAGGAAGAGAAAGGGCGCGATAGCAGGAGGTTGCGCGAGTGTGTATTTGGGGTGCAGCGGGTATTCAAATCCGTACTGCTGTGACAAGGTCTGCCAGAGTTCACGCTCCGAGTGCCACAGCCAAAGACAACACACACACACTATAAATGGAAGTCAGAGATCAGTCATGTGATGGGCAGGTGGGGGGGAAAGTGAAAGATATCTGATGGAGTGTGTAGACGGGAAATAGAGAGCAGGAAAGGATCTTTGCTGTGGTTTGTCTAACTGCTGCTTGATTCAAAATGACTCGTCCAAATGTTTCGTTAAGCTCTCAGAGATGATTTACGGCACGGACACTTTTATGAGCTCTGTGACAGCAGGGAGACACGACAGCGGAGGTTATCCGTCTCTGTTGTGCTGCTTGTGTCCGTGTGTGAGCTAATCACAGCTTAGACTTGTTTTACCTCCACATTAGTTAGCCTGGGACATTTATAGGCCAGCTGTCGTGTACACGCTCAGAGAGGCAGACACTGACAGACACACATGCCTGCTGACAAGACCTCAAAAGGTCTCACCGCCTCGTTTTTAGCCCCTGCCTTTAATCCCTTCAGTCGATCGCTCTAACAGAACATATTGCTCACACACAGACACACACTCTCTCTTTGAAATTTCCAGGAGGGATTTTTTAACTTCGTCCATCCTCGCTTTTAATACCCCCTCCACCCGCCCTCGTCCATATGTCTGGGCACCCCCCAACCGCACACTCATATATGCTTCACATCCTGGGAAAATGTACACGTGCCTGCCTCACATTTAGGTCATGTGAGTGCGCCATGTGGGGAGAAGGGAATACAGAGGAATCGCCCGCTTATCAACACTCACATATATGAGGCAGAAACCGAAGGAGATGTACGAGAGAAGAGAGGTGAGAGGACGGAGCAGCTGGAAACTGTTTGTACTCGTGCATCTGTTTCCTGTCCACACACAACAAACTCTTCATGCTTCATATTTAATTTAAGAGAGTTAGTCATTTAACTTTTATGTGGAAAGTTTTGTTTTGTTTTCAAAAACGCTAAAAGTGAGGCCTTGACTTGTGAAAATAACCACAGCTACACTGTCACTGCCAAATGTTTGTAATTACGCCTCTGCCTACGCAATCTCCACAAAAACAGTGAAAGGAGGTCAGAGCGTAAACACGCTTCCCACTTCTGTACCAACATCTCTCCCCACATGTAATCTAAGGACACGGGCAATTAGCAAAGAGGCCACTTTTTGACAAGCTATTCATTTTAATTGTGCATCAAAGTGGTCATAGAAAGACACAAACGGAGGAGGGAAATGGCAACAAGTACTCTGTGCAGAAGAAGAGAGAAATCCTGGATGAAATCTTTAGTGTTTGGAGAAATGCAATGACAGGGGAACGCAGTCAAAGGGCTCGACAGTCCTGCACATTTCTTAATGTTCAATTATACAAACATGATCAGACATCTGATATCTTCAGTCAACAATCATTTATATTAAAACCAGAGTCGTCGCTCGGTCAAGACGTTGCACACACACACACACACCAATATCCATCCTCCTTGGTGCAGCGAGGGGGGAGGAGAGCGGCGAGTGACTGAGAGAGAAACAGAGGGGCCTGTGTTTACACTGGCAGGGCGAGCGGCTCGTGAGCCCCATTTGAAATGGCCTGCTCCCATCGAACAGAGAAAACTCCGCCATGACTGACAGGGCCTGCTTGGCTTTGAGGTTTTTCCTCATCAGCGCTTTCCCAGAGTGCTTTACTCCCCAAGGCGGCAGGAACCAAACGAAACAAATAAAGCAGACTAAAAAGAAAAAGGTTGTCATACAGGGGAGCATGGCAGGGTGACGGGGTGCATGCAGTGCAGCAAAGTTGGAAATTAATGAGTTGTCCGCCGAGTTGCCGCACACTGTAATTCCAGCACTAATAGAGGGGCTGGAGCGCCAAGGACGTCCCAACAGTGTAATTTCTGGGACTATCTTCATTGACAATGTATAGTTTTTTTATCCCCGGAGAGGAAAATGAATCTACAAATAATTGGCGTACATTTCCCTCCATGTTGTGCTGATATGTTTCCACCATGTGTTCCAAGCCATTTTCTGCATCTAATTGCATTCAAAAGGAAAGTTCACAACCAGCGCAGGGGCCCCAGCGGTCTCCGAGGTGGACCACAAATACTGGACTGATCTTCTTTTAAGATGTGCGTAAATTATCAAAAGGGGAGTGTTCGTCATAAAGCCCAGCATTACCATCAATTTCACAATACCATCTGTCTTCTGGTGAAGAGAATGGCTCTCTTGTATTGGCATTTGGATCTCCATCAACAGGCCCAGACTCCATTGATTCACATAATTACATTAGATGGCTTTAGTGCTTTTCACAGCAGCTCTACGGTTATAGATGGACTCACGGAGCCGGGACACGTCAAAGCAGAGGCACCCAGCTGGGAAGAAAAGAAGGTTCAGGAAGGGCAGAGGAGAGAGTAACGTGAATGGATTGACGGAGCGGCAGGCTATAACACAAGGTCGGTCCCATCAATCGCTGTCAGAGAAGTGACACACACACACAGTTAACACACACCGCACGTAATAATGACATCCACTGACACTTATTCCTCCACCTGTTACTCACCACAAATCATATCTGATGAGCTCAGAGGAAGCTTAGAGATGATTTCCACCCTGACCGCCAAGTTGCCCTCAGTACCCACTGCCAGTATCAACCAGATCAGCTTCGAGGGAGCTTTTCTTTCTGTGCGAGTGCTGATCTGAAGCTCCCAATTCTTCCTGATTCTTAGAAAGAGACGCAAAGCTGGACATGTTCACTAAAAGCTCACGAATGCCATCTAGTGGAGGAGAAAAGGAGATGACTCTTAACAGCTTGAAATTTGTTTCAACACTCAATAGATGACGATATGAAGCACTACCATTTTGTATGAAGTGTTTTTATTATGGGGGATTAACCGTTAAAAAACAATGACTTTTTCATGTTCTAAACTGGCAATAGAAAGGACTCATCATAATTATCTATTTTTAACATAAGAGCTATAGAACCACTACAGTCACACTAATAATACAGTCTATAACACTTCTGTTTTCTTCTGGAAAAAATAACTGTATATGTACAATTCTTGTAACATTAGATCTTTCAAAGGCAACACTGTAATACCTTCATCTATGCAGTTATGACTTTAAATCAGCTCTGTTCAGGACTTTATTACGTTTATACCAACCACAGTGAGGTTTAAACTATTAGGTGATTGATTTTGGCAATAATTGTGTTGGGCTATTTATATTGCTTGTCTGGGTTTCTACAACAGTCAAGCAATACAAGACTAAGTGCGTGCTGAGCTCGGAGAATATGTCCACCAGGGGGCGCCACTGTCATTTACTACTGTAGCACAATAACTTATCACTTAGGATGACTTAAATAACATGTTTGCTTTCTTCATAACATGGTATAAAGTGTGCAGAGAATAAGAAGATGTAGAGGCCACATGTTACACCCATAACACGCTGGTGTCACCGAAGCTAAGAGTGTGTTCATTTGAAATGTGGACTTTCAGCAGTATTGTTTTAAACACCAGGCTCCACTGCCGTCCCTCAGTGTCAGATTCTTTCCACCGTGGTTCCAGCACGTACACAGAGTCCATAGCAGAGTCTCAGTCAACCGTTACACCATCAGGTAGGTCCACCACCACGGGGGCACAGTCGTCCAAGTCTGCGTCAAAGTCCCAGCGGAACTTCTTAGTCAGGTGAGCTTTGAACTTCTCCGCTCTCTTCTGCAGGGTTCCGTCGACACCGGGTCCACTGGTGAACTGGAAAAAGTCCTGTGGGAAAATAAGTCACACAAAGAAATCATCTGTGGGTGTAAATGTTAACGTCCCTTACAACAAAAATAACTTGAATAACAAAATAAAACAAAACAAATCTACACAGTAATGCTTCCGCACCAGCTGTGTTCGATGTGTGTTTTCCATATCATTTGCTACCTTCTGTGAGTTCCTAACGTGTGAGGACAGCTCTCAAGGTCTCTCAAAACAAAGTGGAGATAAGATTACTTTCCTGGGTAAGGAAAGTTAATCCCAAAAAGTAGGATCTATAAGCAATTTGAGAAATTCAGGACCGTTAGGACCACCTAGCTACTGTTGAGACCTTTGATAAATAGGAGCCCTGATGTTGGAAAACCAAGGACTTGGCTCTTTCAGCATGTCTATTATTACAAAGGACAAATACATTCACAATTGTATGGTTATTAAGCTAATTATTTTAAATTTTTTTCAATGAGAGTTAAAACTTTTGTAGGACATTAAACACTACTGCACTCTCACTCATTTTATTGTTTTATTACAAGCTAAAATTTCAATCAATTTCTCCACCTCCTGATTAGGCTTCTACTAAGTTGTTTTCTGTTATTCGCACATACTCGGAGGTTATGTTATTCTGGAAATTGTGCATCTACCTGCAGCGTGGAGGTGAGGAAGTTGTCCTGCGACACGATGTCGACAAAGAAGTCAGGAGGTATTTCTCCAAGCTGGTGGTAAAGCACAGCGATGAGCCCCAGGTAGAGCTCTTTACGCTTTCGCATCGTCTCCTCTGATCGACACAGCAGAGCTAGGAGACCCTTCCAGTGCTCGAAGCCCTCATACACATTTCCAAGCAGAAAACACACAAAGGCAAACTGCAGCTCACCTGAAAGGGGAAGGAGAAACGTGTGTAGTTATAAATATATACATCTATATATATATAATGTAAATTTCTGCTATTTTGATCGTGCCATATCTAACACATACCTAGCAGGTTGAGAGGCTGCAGCTCGTGGTTCTTCTCCAGCACAGTCTCCAGGGCATAGCTCAGGTCCAGGCTGCACTGGGTGATCTCGGCCGGTGTAGCCCCGGGAGGGTAAGTCTTCTCAGGGATAACAGAGAAGCGCAGCTCCGTCCCCTCCCTCTGCTTCATCCTGGGGAGCCTGTCAAGTCCTTCTTTCATGCTCTGGCAGGCTGTGTCGTTCCTCGGCTGCTCTGCCCTGTCTTTGGTGTGTTTCAGCTGGAGCTCAGGGATGACGTCACTGAAGGCACATATTCGCCCTGAAAGAGGCTGTAAATTATTGGCCACCTCCTCACTCAGACGGTCAGTGAGGGACACCCACTTCCTCATCACCTCGTACGGATATGGCCCCAGAAAAGGATCCAGGTCTCGCAAGTTTGCCCTGATCCGGCTCACCTCTTCTTCATTCTGGGAGGCTGAGAAGTCCAGATCTTCTTCTTTGGGATCCCAGTTGGCTAACACGACCTCTTTAGGTTTGAGATTGAGGAAGAGTCCTGTCTTTGGGCCAATTTCTCCTCCACAGCTGGGCGGGTTAACAGAGCAGTAGTAGAGGAAGTGCAGGCCTGGAGGAATCATCTTCACACCCTTAAAACGGGGCCCAACATGCCAACTTTTGCAGTCAATGCCCAGCTCTGTACCTTGAGGAACCCCCAGCAGCACCAGGGTGGCTCCCTCCTCAAACAGCCTCCGAGCAACATCTGGATCCATGTCTATACTGCTGCTCGAGGCCATGTCAGCTATGGAAAGGGCTACTTGACTTAAGATGACTAAAACACACCATGCAACACAAAAACTAAACTTCTTTTTTTGAGAATTTAAAATGTTCAGAATATTCAGTAAAAATTCCTCAAAACGTGTATAACACCGAATGACGCTACTTCTATTATGTTTTGGGTGAATGCGGGAAAAAAACCGGAAGCAAGAAAATATAACGGAAATAAATCTTCTGAATAACTCGTTTTTAAACGTACATCTGTTGTACGGTGTAGGTAGTGGCGCGTGTTTAAAGCAATGATACCTTGTGCTGCGTGTTGTTGATGTTTCGTGTCGTCAGGAGATCGTTTGGTCGCGGCTGTGCAACATATCTTCTGTTCCGGGCGGAAACACTGCTACGCTCAAAGCTTTCCGCTTCTATAGTAAGGGCTGTACGGAGGAGGTCCTAAACTAGTTGCGTTGACTTTATTTGCAGCTGCCATCTCCCATTATTTCATCTTGATAACTGATAAAAAGCTTGACATGAAGTGCTTGTTAATCAGTTAATCAGTTATTTATTATTTATCAGTATGACTTATCTTTTATTTAATTGGTCTCTATCTGCTTTGTGTTTTTGTTGGATATTGATTAACATGATGAACATTTTAGATAATTACAAAACAAAAGATTACTGAGGGGAAAGTCTCTAACATCGTTAATATTTCACCAATATCACCACCAATTATAATAGGAATAAAAGACAGGGTATTGAGATGTCACATGAGTGAAAATCAGACATTTAAAAAAAAAAAGTTTTTATTATATTGCATATTTCATGGGTATACTAACATATGACTTAGAACAAAAATGGTTGTTACAAAAAGAGGGACTTGGAAAATGTGCAGTAACTGAAAATATTTGAACATTGCGGATATTTTTTAGCTTATCTGTGGTTACTCTAAAACTATTCCATTACACAAGGAGAAATTCTTACATGCTGTTATAGTTTTCATACACAAAAAAACTGAGAACTTGACAACAGTAAACATTTATGACACGTTTGAAAAACGGCTACCTACCTAATAGAGTGGGTCAAGGGTCATGTAATAAGCTTTGTTTGATGCAGTTTACTTTCTAGAAATGTACCCGATATTGTCATGAGAAAGCAGCAAAGACATACATGAAAGTGGAAGACACAGGATGTCCTACTTTGAGAGCACCAAGATACTTTGAAGCTTCTGCCAACAGGTGATCAGTGACTTTATAACTTTGATTAATCTGATCCTCTTTCTCTTTTTTCCTTGAACTTTCCGGACTGCTGAACAGGAGGATTTCTTCCCCTGAAACACACATTATAATTAGTGTTATGCAGCAAAATATTATATTATAAATTCATAATCGATATTTTGTTACCAAAATGAAAAAGTGATAGATTAATTTGATACAAAAAGAATAATTTAGCCCTCTAAAGTCCTTCTCCTCACCAGATACTCAGGGCTGCAGTTGTGAATGATGAGCTGCTCCATTCTCTCCAGTGGCTTTTCCAGGTCAGACAGAGGCTTTCCATTCCTCTGACACCGCATCTGCTGCGTCATACCATAGATGGAAACCAGGATGCGGCGTGCCTACCATGGGATAATATCCCAAAACATGAAAAATAGTTTAATATTGCACATATAGTTTATCTGTTGATGGTGCATATTCAAGTTACATTTCAACAAAACTTTGATCCAAGGCAACCACACTATGCAACATGCTATTGTAAACCCATATTACATCAGTATCAGGACAAATTAAACTGGCATCTGTCATTATTACCCTGTCCATGGTGCTGAATGTGCAGACGCTGTTATGCCATTTACCTTTCCTGAGGGACAGATGTCTCTCTCTTTGGTGTTATTACCCGAGCCAATCAAACTCTGCAAAAGAACAACCAGATATGGACTCATTAAAGGAAATTACAATTGCCTGCATTCAAAAAATAATAATTGACCGGATATTTAAGCTTTGCTTTCATGTGTTTATAAATGTATATAACCGCTGCAACTGAGACGAATAAATGTTAAGACCCTAGTGGTAAAAAGAGCAATTACATAAATGAAATCAAAGTAGGTTAAGTGTCACTCAATCAAAGTCACACATGAGGCGAACATAACAGATACAACTGGAGCAATATTCTCATACCAGATTCTGCAGCTCAACGAAGATAACCTCTCTGTAGGAGCCCAGTATTTCTTTATAGTTACATCTACGTTTACCACAAGAGTTGGTCAACAAGAGAACCACCAGGACATTACGGAGTAGAGTTCCGGCCAGACACTATACAAGAGACAAGGGTTAGAGAAGGAACACTGAACACTTGTTTAACTCTTGTGGGAAAAAACACACTATAAATAGACCATAGAATTGGGTCCTGCTCGGACGCACCTGTTGCGTAAAAACGCACGAAATATTGAAACCACACGTACCATTTATCATATTCTTCTGCAGAATCCTCAGGCGAACAAAGCCATCCCGATCAGAAGCAGAGGGACCCCTGGAATTACTCCCGATCCGACCGTGTTCATTGTATGCAAGCCCCTTTTTGACACGTATTTTGTACTCTCTCTGGATAGGTGAACACAGGCACGGTGGTGGAGAGACGTCCGATGTGGTGTTGCGTGGTTTGCAACATCACCAAAGTCACCGCTGCTCCGGTTTCATCCCCGTCATGGATTGGTGATGACAGGGTTGGGATTTCAGCAAACTCTAGTCTGATCAAGCTGCAATCAATCACTTGCCTATATCCTTTCGGTTTCGCCGGTAAGACGTGATACAGAGGAGGAGTGGAGAGAAGCGTGTTAATTCAACGCGCCCACCAATTTTCAGACCGTGTGCTTGAGACAAACTTAAAAGGTACAAAGTCACGTCGAGAACAAATAAGGAACAAACTAAAATGCTGACCACTCATGGGAACGACAGCATGGGAGGAGCTGTTGGACTGAGAAGTTTACAGATAATCAAACTGGGCGCTTCGGATTAAATGTGACATTCAAAGCATATGACTAATGTGGGAAAAACGGGCCATGGTGCAATAAACTTATTTGTTTATTGGATTTCTGCAAAGTATTTCAACACATTTCCAGCAAACTAAGTAAAAAAAGACAGTTTATTACTACAGCGTGAGAAGTCATGTAATAGTCTCTGACAAGGGCTAACAGACAGGAGACATCAATCTTAATACCTTTAAAGTAAGATGCAGATTGTTGGTGTATTTTCACAAACACAACTCTTAAAAGGGATACTGTGGGGGTTTAGGAACATACTCCAAAGGTGAAATCATCATACGTGTGGTTTGTACATTTTTTGTATAACAGCTCTTATTTAAATGATTCACTTTCACTTCTGCTATTTCATGTTTGCTTTACAAACTTTTACAACAAACACCATGACTGAAATCTGAACTCTGACTGTGATCAGCAAAACTACCGTCAAAGTAAACACAAATCCACAAATTATTCTGAATGTGGTACAAATATAAAACAAAACTGATTGCCTCAAACTTTCATAATGTGGCAAAATACAACTTGTTCCAACAGTACGGTCAAAAAGTCGAGACCAGAGGGTCTAAATGCCAAAAGGTTTTATAAGATGGAATTAAAGCCGTTTACTGATACGTGAATTTAACCTGCACTCTGGGATAGCTTTGTGTGTCTTCAGTTACAACTGTTGCATGGATGATCCACCAGGTGCAGCTTTATGGCAGTGTTGCAGGGAGAAGAAAAATGTTGTAAGAGAATCAAATTAAACCACATTTAGTGAGACGTATCTCCACCTTAAAGCGCTGGTGGTAACGTATAATGTGGGAAATCTCTTGCTGACTCTGGAGGGCTGCTGAAGGCAGAGGGTAAGATGTTTAGAGCAACATACTCTTAAATACCAGAGGGCAGCCTGCAGCAGTCTGCAAGCTGACGTGGGAGATGGTTTACTTCCCAGAAAGTTTAATAACTCAAATATTAAGTCAAAGCCACACAGGAATGGCTTTAATACACCAATAACAATTGTCTGGGATGGCTGAATGAAAGACCAAATGTCAATCCATCTGAGTGGTTGAAAATTGCAGTACATTGACCGTCTCTACCTGCGAGACCACAGACTGAAAAACCTTCAAATGTTGCCACAGTGTTTTCATTTTAACTGGGTTATCGTTGATTTTTGGTTTTATATTTGGACTCCATTTAAATTTGTTTTCATTTTCAAAGTAAATCACATTTTTTGATACAAACACAAAGTCTGACTGCATTCTGTTAAACACACATAAAAAAGGTTGGGGGCGATGTGTGAGTACTCTGCCACAGATGGCAATGTTCTGATAGAGAACAACAGTTGAGCATGTCCGTAGCTGTTTCCAGATAGTCTGGTGATTGCCAGAGTCCTCCAGGTGTTTTCAGTCCAAATTTCCTCAGTCTCAGAAGGTGTTCTTGATCTTGCTGGCTACCCCCGCTAAGATCTCTCCCGTCTTCTTCTGCCAGTTCAGGACGTGTTTGGACTCGGCACACCACAGCTCTCCATGGCGGGGCTCCGCATTCTCACAGCGCTTGCGCACCTCTTCCTGCTGTTCCTGATGTATGCAGAAATGTGAGGTTAGATACCCATCATGCAATGCATGCACGAGTCATACACGTCGAGAGAGATGCTGATTTTGGGGACTGATTACCAGCTATATTAATGAAAGCTATTTTGTTGGTCTCAGTAACAACTCAACACTTTCATCTGCGTTTCAATCCCACATAAAGAAGCCCGAAACCATACTTTTATTCCCAGTTAAGAAAAGACAACAATAAGACCCTTACCTCTGTGCCATGCTGTAGCTCAAACTTGCAGAAGAGAGCCCAAGCATCTCCAAGGTCAGGCTCAATCTTAACTGTTCTTAGGAACCACTCTCTGGCTTTGGTGATCTTTCGCTCACTCCAGAACAACCTAAAATGCGTCAACAAGATGCATTTGAAATTAATACAAATTCAAGGATGGAGAAATTCAGAGAATTATATATTTAAGATTTGCATTAAGAGCAGAGGAGAGTGGAAAACATTGAAAAAAACATACTTGGCCACAGCGAGCAGGACATGGGGATCATGTTCACACTTCTTCAGTGCATCCACACTTTTAGTCTTCCGCTGGGGCCTGGCCTCCAAAAACACTGCCTCAGCCCACAGGATACCTTACAGGAAGGAAGCAGGAGGAGGGTGTAACAGAGCATTTGAGTTTATGGAAACATATATACAGTAATGAGGGGGAAAATGTGTGGAAAGTACTGTTCACAATAAAAACATTCACATCTATACGAACAAGCCGATTCTACATATTTTGTATAAAATATATACTCGAAGTCTAATTTAGTTTTTGAGTTCATTTTATTTTGCTATTTATTTACCTGCCAGTCTCACTACAGGTGTAGACAGTATGTCAGGTAAAAAAGGCTTATAGAGAACATGCATTTTTCCATAAGAACGATGTAACAACTTTAATAAAAGGTATAAATTCCGGGCCAACATTAGCATGGTTTTGGACATCCATTTAGCCTATAGATCGAAATAATTCAGAGCCCCACAAGGTCCCTTCAAGATCTTTTGTCATCAAAGTAAAGCGGTCTTTTTTTCTTGTTGTGGAACATAATGGGAAAACTTGCAGGAACATATATTCTTACCTGAATTCGGGCATTCCTGCAGGGCTTTGGCCATCAGTGTGTTGGAGATGTTCTTTAGTCCAGCCCTGAACTCCAGACGGACCGACTCCAACCTGGTTAACATGATGACAAACACAAATTTGAAGAAAAAGATTTACACAGTTCAACCTCATAATTTGCTTGGTTTTAAATTTGACATCAATCCCAGCTTCGTTTTCTGTGTTGAACTCAATTTTTCCTCTTAGGCGTACATTTGCTTTGCCTTCAACTACAGAAGAAAAACAATCGGTCAATATAAGTAGTAATGTACAGACACCATTCGTGCGCATTTCATGCTCACATGATGTGTAACTCACATGGCTCATGTGATGTGGGGGTGATCAGGTATAGGTGTGGGTTGTAAAAGTTGGGGTGAGGTGGGTTTGTGTTCAATATCAATGACCCCCACTTTACCCAAAAGGTATCAGCTCTTTTATATATATTTATATTTCTTATATTTGAATTGATCTGTTGTACCTATAAGAAAAAGGGACCCCCATGCTGTTGGTTTGTGGGCTCTGAAGAACAAAATGTTGTGTTTGCTAGTAACAGAGGGTCGTAGATGTTTGAAGGAATACAAATTGCTATTTTGTCCCCAGAAGACAATAAAACAGGTTGAACTGTCTTTAAATTAAAGCTTGTAATGTGTGATTTGAAGAAGGTATCTCAACCACTTTTTAAACCACAAAAAGGGATGTTTTAGAGTTTCATCTTTTTTGGTTAGGACATACTTATAACTATGATATATGTCAGTACCTCATCTGGGTGGCCAATAGAGCTCATATTCAAACTGATCTTTGTCATATCCTAATGCAGGAGGAGAGAGCAGGAGCACATTACAGGATCGGAGGGGGCTGAATATTACTACTAAAATATCAACGAAGGAAAATGTAAATACACTGGAATGCCAAAGTAAACACTTTTAAGTGCTAGCACGTAAACGCTTACTTAAAAATGAAGAGCATAAAGATTCAAGAGGATCTATTTTTCACAGATTAAAACTTTTGCACTGAAGTGGCTCGTCACATATACTCAGCTGTGTATCCTCTCACCATAGCTCAGGGCTTTGGGGGTTCTTGAGTCGTGCCTTCTCCAGGATTGCTCTGGCTCTGGTGAGCTGTCCCACTCTCTCTTCAAGACGAGACAGCAGCAGCCACAGGGACACCGAGTGGGGGCACTTTTTCAACTACAGCAAACACACAAGTCACTGAATGAAACTCCTTTTCATCAAAAACACACACGAGCAAAAGCCCTAGCCCCCTAGCTCCCTTGCCATTATAATAAACAATTCCCCTGACTCACCCCTTGGTTGTAGGCCTCTCTGGCCTTGTCAATGTTTTCACACTGCTCTTCGATCTGGCCTCTCATCATCCAAAGTTTGGGGAAGTCCTCATAGTGTTTCAGGGCTTCTGTGCACAACTCCTGTGCAGCGTCAATGTTTCCCAACACCCACTCCAACTTCACAGACTTCATGAATACCTGTAGAAGTTTTAAACACACAAACATGCTATTCAGCCAGAAAATATGTATAAACCAGGCTCATTAATTCCTCTTTCAAAGGATTTTTGGCTTGTCGTGTATTAAACTGAAAGGCTTTTTCTGTAGCACCTCTCTAAGCGATGCAAATACCTCACTCGCTATCAAATGTAACAAATACCAACACCCAAGTGCACAGCCCAAATTCCTATCTGCTTCATTAAAGGGATAGTTTGGTGGGGTTGTACGAGATACTTATCAATAGTACGTGCTCTACACACAGTGGATGCCTGTCAGCACTGCCCTGGTGTTTAGAAATCAGCCGGAGTGTCGGCACGGATTCTAGGCTATATGCCGCTGATCTCTAAATACAGGGGCCGTGCTGACAGGCATATACTGTGTGTAGTACACTCTTTATAAGTATCTCATACACTTCAAACAAACTGAACTATCTCTTTAACACCATAAAGTTGTCTTATCAGACAAGACAATCAGTCCAGCCAATATAAAAACAGCTATCATTGTCAAATCTCTCCACAAATACAATAGAGATAACTAAAGGGAGTGTGTGCTGAGGGAGAGATCATTTAAGAGCACTGCTGACACCATCTGTCAACCTGACTACGGCTGAGTGGTTTAAAGTGTAGAAACATGGCAAGCCTGAACCTGAGAAAGACAGCATGTTTGTAGAAGATACTTCAAGAACAATGTTGTAATAATTGGATATTAAACACTAAGCCACCCCTAAAACATGAGTCAAAGCTCCATTCATACCAAAATTACATAATGAAAAACAAAATATCTGTATTGGTACAAAGGGTCACAGAGGGACAGTTAGAGAGTAAAAACACAGGACAGTTAAATACACATGAAATCTTCCCCTGTACAAAAAACATCCCAAAAATGAAGGGTAGGGAAAAGTGTTTTTATTCCATCGATCTTCTTTTGTTAGCCTCTATCTCCAGTTTGTATAGAAATCTAAATATATGATAACAGAACATCCTGAGAAAGCAAACTCCCCTTCACTTTGTCACTCGTACACTCACCCTGGCTGTTGGGGCACTGCTGCGGGCCTTCGCCAGCAGTCGACGGGCTCTTTCATACTCATTATTCTCCGACTCCAGCTTGACAGCAGCCAGCCAGATTTCTTCACTGTTTGGGTTGGCCTAGAGGGTAAAATAAAAAGAAGGGGATGGAGTGGGAAGGTTAGGAGTTGGAGAAAGAGGAAATGGGAAAACAAATTTAGGACTAGGGATGCCACCGGTTAATAAACTTGTGACAGCACCGGTGTTACCGACTACGCCAACCATAAAAAAAAAAACCAAGTACTTGATGACACATTAAAATCAAAGAGGAAGAATGATAAATTGTGATCTACACAATTAAACCCATTCAATTTCCCACAGACCCACTCAAATCACCATCTGTGGGTTCCTTGGGACTCAATGCGGTAGTCAGTAACAGTTACTTCTTTAGACCAAGCAGAGGGAAAAAATTATGGAATCACTCAATTCTGAGGAAAAAATTATGGAATCACCCTGTAAATTTCCATTCCCAAAACTAACACCTGCATCAGATTAGATCTGCTCATTAGTCTGCAGTTAAACAGGAGTGCTCACACCTTGGAGAGCTGTTGCACCAAGTGGACTGACATTAATCATGGCTCCAACACAAGAGATGTCAATTGAAACAAAGGAGAGGATTATCAAACTTCTTAAAGAAGGTAAATCATCACGCAATGTTGCAAAAGATGTTGGTTGTTCACAGTCAGCTGTGTCTAAAATCTGTACCAAGTACAAACAACATGGGAAGGTTGTTAAAGGCAAGCATACTGGTAGACCAAGGAAGACATCAAAGCGTCAAGACAGAAAACTTAAAGCAATATGTCTTGCAAACAGAAAATGCACAGCAAAACAAATGAGGAACAAATGGGAGGAAACTGGAGTCAACGTCTATGACCGAACTGTAAGAAACCGCCTAAAGGAAATGGGATTTACATACAGGAAAGCTAAACGAAAGCCATCATTAACACCTAAACAGAAAAAAACAAGGTTACAATGGGCTAAGGAAAGGCAATCGTGGACTGTGGATGACTGGATGAAAGTCATATTCAGTGATGAATCGCGAATCTGCATTGGGCAAGGTGATGATGCTGGAACTTTTGTTTGGTGCCGTTCCAATGAGATTTATGAAGACGACTGCCTGAGGAAAACATGCAAATTTCCACAGTCATTGATGATATGGGGCTGCATGTCAGGTAAAGGCCCTGGGGAGATGGCTGTCATTACATCTTCAATAAATGCACAAGTTTACGTTGACATTTTGGACACTTTTCTTATCCCATCAATTGAAAGGGCGTTTGGGGATGATGAAATCATTTTTCAGGATGATAATGCATCTTGCCATAGAGCAAAAACTGTGAAAACATTCATTGAAGAAAGACACATAAGGTCAATGTCATGGCCTGCAAATAGTCCGGATCTCAATCCAATTGAAAATCTGTGGTGGAAGTTGAAGAAAATGGTCCATGACAAGGCACCAACCTGCAAAGCTGACCTGGCAAAAGCAATCAGAGAAAGTTGGAGCCAGATTGATGAAGAGTACTGTTTGTCACTCATTAAGTCCATGCCTCTGAGACTGCGAGCTGTTATAAAAGCCAGAGGTGGTGCAACAAAGTACTAGTGGTGTGTTGAAGTGTTCTTTTGTTGTTGTTTTTTTTCCATGATTCCATATTTTTTTCCTCAGAATTGAGTGATTCCATAATTTTTTCCCTCTGCTTGGTCTAAAAAAGTAACTGTTACTGACTACCACATTCTTTTTTCTTGATTTCTTTCAGTGTTTCTTAAAGCCAGAGAGTTGCCATTTGAAATGACTTTAGTTTTGTGTCATATCTGTGATCTGCTTTTTTTCTACAAAATTAAACAACTGAATGAACATCCTCCGAGACTGGTGATTCCATCATTTTTGCCAGGGGTTGTATGTCTGAACACTGTGTAACACCGGTAACACTGACTACCGCGGCAAGCCTAATTTAGACATAGGCTAAGTCAAAGTTTGCAAAACGTTATCATCACCTGGAAGGCCAGAGCGAGGATACTTCTGGCTGCAGGCACATCCTCAGCCAGCCACTTGGACTTGGCCCCCATCAGCCACAGGACCTCTGCTTTGGGACAGTGAGCCACGGCCCTTTGGAGCAGGGCCTCCAAAGACTCCCTGAGATACACAAAGAGATATCAAAGACAATGAAGGAAAAAAAATATATATATATGTTTAAGACAGATTCTTATCAAAGTGACTGATTTAAACATTAACAAATAATGATTTAAGGAACTAGTGTTTGTTAAGTTACGAGACCAAATTCAGTCACCTGGTGCCGTGATTTTTCTCAAAGTAGGCAGCTCGAAGCCAGACGCTTTTCTTACTGGGGAATACCTGCAGAGCATGGGCATAGATCGCCCTAGCACACTCCAGAGCTCCATGGGACACACACTGAAAAATAACAGACAAGCATCTCAATTCATTAAATGATGACAGCAAATGAGAATGTGAACAAGGTCTAAAAGCAGTCCTGTGTTAAAAAACAAACAAACCCAAAACTAATCAGTACTCACACTATCTGCATCCTCCATCCATGTGTGTTTGCAGTCTTCCTCCTCAATGCCAATCCCTATGACGGCCCTTATCACGGCCTGGCAGGTAGCTACGCTGCCCGCTTTGTCACACTCCTCCGCATCCTGTAGGACAACGACAAACATTTCAGAAGATAGAGAAGGCGAGAGAGTTGAGGGATAAACCAGTGACCCCAATAGTAAAGTAGAAGTAAGTACACACACAAGACTGCTGGATTCTGCCAAATCTTTTCATTCATCAGCTACTCAGTACTGGCAAAGGGCAAAGAACCTGACACTACCAGAGGAAGGATTAGCTCAGCAGTCAAATATAAGATGAAAATATGTGAAAGGGATTGCAGTGAAGGCTCGTGATTGCAAAACAACTGTAAACTGCACTAAAGAAAATGTCAGTCACGGTGCTGGCTCGGTTCCGCTGCCCCCAGATGAACTAGCAGAGGGCAGCATTGCCAAAGCATTCTGGCACACAATCAAAGCTGACAACTCATGACGCAGTTTCTACACCCTCCACCCAAAGTTTCAAGGCACAATAATTCATGTTTTGACACATAATTCACAGGTTTGTTTGGATTATTTACAACCTAGCTGAAAAAAATTCCAATGCTGTTTCATCGGCACATCATAACAGAAGCTATACATTGGAATTACTCCAGTATCTTTAAACATGACTCGTGTTATTTACAGCATAAAAACAGCAGTTACTTCGCTAGGCACTAGCCTGCTTATAAACAGATCTTGACTACATAAAGAAGTCTCATCAAACCCTTTAAGTCATCAAATATTAGGCTTTTGTAGATAAAAAGAATTATTCTGTCCTTGTTTCTCTCTGGCATAAACAGCTGCAGAAAACCCTACACTCTCTCTGACGTCAAAGAAACCAAAGCCGCAGAAGCGCACCTGAATCCACTGCTCTCTGTTGATCTCCACACCATTGGCGCGTAGAGAAGTGATAGCTCTGTCGATGATCTTGTCGACCATCTGAGTGTTACCATTGGCCTCCTCCAACTTGGCAGCGGTGATCCAGATGTGCCGATCGGTGGGGATGTTCTCTCGAGCTTTGTTCAGCACGCGGCGGGCGTTCTCGTATGTCTCTAACCGGGCCAGAGCCAACCACAACTAGAGCGGACAGACAAATAGTTAGTTGAGGAGGTAGGCGCAAGCTTAATATGCCGCATTGCAGTGTGGGAAACGCTGTTAGTCCTACATGACATGTCTTGAGTGGCAAAAAGTGTGATAAGCGTACCTCCACGCTGGTAGGGCAACACTCCACAGCTCTGCTCAGCATGATCCTGGCATCCTCAGGCTCCTCCAGTTCCACAGCCGTCTTCCACAGCCGGACTGACTTGGAAACATTCTCCAGGGCTGCACGGGTAACAAATAAACAACTTTAGAGTGATGATCTGAGTGAGTTAAAGTATGTGAGCTGGTCAGTGTCACCGGAAGTGCACCGTTGCCTTTTTAATGCTCTCCGTTTGACCAATGAGGCAAAATCATTAACACTAAAAATATACAGAGACCTAAATATTTATTCTGGCAACACTTCATACGCGGTAAATGGATACACTAGTGATTTCAGTAAACACGCCTTCAATGAAAACAAACAGCATATCCTGCAATCACAGTAATATTTAATACTGTCTGGGTGGGAAGGCGAAGTGTTGTTTATGTAACGGATAAAGCTAGCGCAAAGGCAGCTGAACATGTAGAGACGGAGAAAGTTCTTCCAAAAAGGAAGCTCCCCATCCATCTCTGTCAGTTGGGTATGCTGCTGGGAAATATCCATGTGTGTGTGCGGGTGTGTAAGAGCATTGACATGATGGTTCAAATAGGGGGCCTGGCCTTGATATGTAGCCAGGACAACAGCTGCCAAATGTAACCCTTATGAAATCGTTGTGTGCGGGTGCTTACATAAGACAATGGACAGATGAAGACTTGTGGTGAATTCTTGCCCAGCAGAAATTAGTGTCTATCTTTTGGCAGGAAATCATGGCATATTAATGAATACATTTTTTTCACACAAAACACATAACTCTCCTCCCATCAGAACACAACAGCTCAAGTCTTTCTACACATAAATGGGAAACAAGTTTAAAGCATTCGAAGACAACGTTGTTTTTTATTTCAAGTTACATTTATATATCATACAGGAGCCTTACCCTTCCTGAGGACTCGCTTCTTGGCTCTGACGTCTGTCTCCAGCTCTGCAGCTCTGATGTAGATGCGGACAGACTGCGGCAGGTGGCGGACAGCCTGAGCTACCACGGCTTTAGCTGTATCACCAGGCTGGAGCCTAGCTGCCTCCAACCACACATCCTCACTCTGGTGGGCAAAAAGAAATGCTTTTATCAACAGATGAGCATTGCCTTGCTTCTGGCTTAGTTTAAAGCTGTAGTAGGCAACATTATTACAACCAAGTTTTTTGTTATATTTGCTCAAACTCTCACTTTAAACATGCAGTCATACATGAGAGAGATAATCTGGGAAAAACATCATGTTCCTCTGGCTCCTCCTACTGCTCCTAATGGCATTTGCAAGAATCCAACACTCCCGAAACACAACAACCAATAAGAGCCAAGCAGTCTCTCAGGCTGCTGTCAATCACACGCTTCGCAGCACCACTCCTCCGCACATGCTCACAAGGTAATTACCCCCGCTTAATTTCTGCTGTATTTATTTTCCAAAAATGTCTCCACATTGCTAAGATGTCTGCGGTTACTGTGATGTAACATTGGTGTTGCAGTCGAGCTAACGTTAGCTTGTTTACGCTGTTGCTGCTATTTAGCGTTGTTTCATGGCTGAGTTGATGATGTCATTTCACGTTTTTACCGGTGTGTCCGCCATTGTATATCTGGCTTCTTCAGTTGCCGTGGTTACTAGCCTGTGCGCACATGACAGCCTCCTCTGCAGGGAGGGCTTTGGAGGCAGGACTGAGCGCCACGGAGAGAGGGGGGGGGGGCCTGGAGGTTGTGATATTTCAAATTTTGAAGCAAAGTCCACTCTCTTCTCCATCTTACCTACTGCAGCGTTAACATCAGACAATACTCTATGGTCTGGATGACACAAAGGACCAAAATTGATTTAATGTTCTTGCGTCCATCATCCTTTACCTTAACACACATCTCTGTGCCTTTCATGATCAGGTTTCTGGCCACCTGCAGTTTGCCAGTCACTTCCTCCAGCCTGGCAGAAGCAATCCATGCAGGCGGGTGATGAGGATTGGTCTCCCTCACTGACTTCAGCAGCAGTCGAGCCTTTTTGATGTCACTGGAAAAACGGTGCCAAAGAAAAACTGTCAGACACACACAAAAAAGCTTTCTACTTAAACACACCCTAGAAATGTCTTGTGTTATCAGTGTGTCTGTACCTGATGTCTCCTCCATGTGTGGGGATCATGGAGTTGAGATCTGTCAGGTAACCCTTGGGGTCCACCACTGTCTGTCCGCTCACTGAGTCAGACACCTAGAGGTAGATAAAAGGCAGACACATATAAAATCAAACAAATCCTTTGAATCCGGATAACACCAGCAGAATACGAGTATGGGGTAGTTACCTGACTGAGCCTCATATCCATGAGTGTGTTTCTGGCCTGACCGATTTTCCTCATGTCCAGCTCTCCTGTCCCTGGTGTCATGCTTCCTGGGTAAGGTGTGTTCAGACCTCCCAGCTAGTTGAGAGAGGAAGCAATGATAAAGGAGAAGACAATTATACTCATGAGAATTATTTTATGGCGTGATGGAAAGGGTTATCAAACACAGGCCTAGATCATATGACACTTTTCTCGCCACTGTAATTGATACCTGTGAAGTGTGAGGACTATGCTATGCTGCAGGAAGAACTGTAGTGTAGTTATCTTATAGTCATAATGAAAATAACATTATCAGTACATACTACGATTTAATCAACAGGCTGTATTTATAATTATTTTAAGCACTTTGCAATCCATTCAGCACCAATGCACACTGTGCTCCCTGACTAAGCATGGAGGTGCAAAGAGATTACTGAATTGTACAGTTTAAGTTATACCCTTGTTTTCAGTGCATACCCTGACTCCTGCTGGTTCAGGGCCAAAATTACATCCTGTGTTTTTAGTGATATCTACAATATGTGAATGTGTATTTATAGGTATACTGACCCCTTGCAGAGGGTCAACAGTGGTGTGGTTCTCTCCAGTCTGCAGGTGTTTGGAGAAGAAGCTGTCGGGGACAGGGGTGAGCTTCTCATAGCGGGGATTTCTCTGGCGCTTATTCCTAGCATCTCCCACCTCAGGAATACTCAGCCACTCTTCCTCTGACACCTCTGACAGCTTTCTCTGTGTAAAGGAAAATGCTTGAGTGTTTACATAGAATGTTTAGACATGTAGTGAGAGTAATAAAGGCAGGTTAAAAAAAGGTACTTTTGTACCTTTAGATCTGAGAACTGCTGCTGGATTTTGGGTCGCTCCATACGGTACTTCTCAATCTCTTCCTTTTCTCTCAGCTCCCTGACAAAGCAAAGATGGCATTGGAATTACACACACATGTAGTATTAAGGGCATATGATGTCAACATGAACACACTGTTTCAAACTTATGAGGGGTATTTTTTTTATTTTTTAACAAACCTTCTTTCTTTGCGTCTTTCATCCATCCTCTTGTCCAGTGCTGCATATATAGCATCTGCTTCTTCATCATCCTTCTCATAGGGCCCACTGGAGAACAAGCTACCGGCATATCCGTTAAACTGCAAGAAAAATGTGACAGTATTGTGTTTAGACTGACCGAAGACATCATAGGCACAGTTGTACAGTCAACTCAAGAATTACAGGTAAGTACTTGCCAACAGCCCTACAACATTTAAACATCAAATAACAGTAAGCCTCATCATAGGCACCTCATCATAGTTTGTGTCGTTCAGATCTTCCTCATCCTCCTCCTGGTTCTTTTTCATTTGGTCCCCAACCGTCCTTTTCCCTGGGGGAGCATGTCGGTCATCCACAGGATCATTGGCATCACGAGCAGGACCAATATCCGATCGGGTGGTGAAACCAGTGGCACTAAAAATGAGCAATACATTAAAATGTCACACAAATAAAATGGTGAGGTGTAATAGTAAAGCATTGGGACTACAAACGAAATGAAGAACTAGCAGATAAACTAATAATAGCAATAGTCTGATCATTTTTGATGATTGGCTAACTGACGTTTGTGTCAAGCACTTTTGCCAGCAAGACACCAGCAGTCATGTAACCATTGTAGTCTCTCTCTTTCAGCTCTTTTATGCAGCAAATTGTTAGCAGGCTTCAACTTCCTTTGTATAACTCAGTTTAAAGGGTTGCAAATAATAGTAACTGGAGTGCCTACGTCACTACGTTCTTACATTGACGTGACGAGAAGTTGGATATCAAGGCAACCATGGATAATACCGAGCCGATATCTGTATTAATTTACCTAGCGAAGGTTGAAAAGCTACATTTGTATGACTAATGCATTGGTAACGGTTGCTGTTATATAATTCTTTAAACTCAATATCCTGCATGAGCGTTTAACAATGAATGATAGTTTGCTAAACCACCCACTTCATGAAGATAAATAGTTAGCAAGCTAGTTAGCTAAGTTAGCTTACCCTCTGCCCAGACCGGGGACGTAGCCCAGCGGAGCGGGCATCCCCAGAAACGGCTTCTTCTTCTTCCCCATAAGCGGAGAGGCGAGGGGCATTATCGGGGGCCCACCGCCAACCCCCGCCGCCCCGGCGCCTCCCGCAGACGTTTTGGACACAATTTTGGGCGCCTGCTTTATCGTAGCGCTAGCCATCGTTGCAGCTCCCACGACGAAGACGCGCACTGCCGGATAAACAACAGTTGGACTTCCGGTACCAGCAAACAGCGACCGGGTCCCTCTCGAAATGTCCGTTGGTGTTTGTAACAGCGCCCCACCAGGCCAGGCAGGTTTCTTTTATTTCCACTCTTCTTATGATAATAATTTCTAAATTGTTAAAGGAAATTATGTAACGTGCTCTTTTTCCACCTCTCTGCCTGTGACTGAGTAATTGAAATGATTACTTTTGGATATTAAGAATGTTTCAGTTTAATATCAGTTTTCCACAAAGCCACGAGAGGGCGCTACAGCCGTAAGAAATAAAGAGCCCGTATTGAAATATCTAATTAATCATATTTAAAGTAGGCCTGTGGTCTTTAAAGGTTAGTATTTCTAATAGAATGTAGTGTTGTTGCTGTTAGTTAATGATGTTCTTCATGTTTCTGAACTAACTTCATAATTTCATAATTAAAGTTTATTAATCTATTTTGATGAAATATTGTCACCATTGCTTTTCTTAAGGGCATGAATGCAAACTTAAAAGGCATATATAATATTCCTGGTAATTAAACTCAATTTAGTCATCAGCATAATGTGCTCTTTGTGCATTTTATGAGACTATTTAATTTCCTCCCTGGACAGAGTATCATAAATACACCTGTGACCCCAATCATTGTTTGTGTAACTCAGCTGACATTTGTTTAAATAAACAATCATGTTGCGTAATTCCCATGATTCATAGTCTCAGGTCTTTTAGAAGGACTCCTGCATTTAAGAAGATCAATATGTACTCACCTGTTAAACAATTTTTTTTTTCAGATCCAACTGAAGCATACTCCGGGGCTGAGTAAGAGCAGGTTATAAAAGTAGAGTTCAGGACATTTTTCTCACAGAGGATATTAAAAAGCATAGAGCTGATTGAGTCATATATTTTATGTGATTTTGGATTAAATGTGGCAGGCACGTTAGTTTGTTACAGCAATAAGTTCTTGAACTATGAATGAAAATATCCATGTCGGAGAGTCTTTATTCAAACATGAGACAGGAGACTGCAATAAAGGTAATTACAATCTAACGTGACATTTCTGGGTTTCATCTCTAGAGATGAAGCGAGGCCATACGTCAATTAGTTTCAAACACGTTTTAACTTAACCCGCAGTCTGAGCCTCGGCCCAGGCCTTTACATTTTTCTTCATTTACATCGCCTGGAGGGCAGACATTATTTCACTCCTGGGAGAAGACTGTTATGATGAAAATGGACTGTCAGGCACATTAGAAGATATATAGCTCACACAGCCGAGGAGCAATTTAAGCACGAAGCGTAGCTCGAGCCTTGATTTCATCTCTAACACACAGCCTCTTTTACTTTCCTGGGATTATTTCAGTCATCATTTCATTTTAGATGAAAGATTTCTCTAGACACGTATAGAAACCGGCATTATGTGCAGCTTGAATTCACACCATATTATTTGTCCAATAGGGTAAAAGCAGTAAACAAAACCACAGCGAACATGCCTGTGTGCAAATCATAGGTAACCAATGGATGAGCGATCCAGGTCAGTCTCATTAGTGATGAATAAATCATTAGTAGTACAGGCTAGTGTTAACAATGATAAAATCCTTCAGAGCCTCATCCAAGCACAAGTGTAGTCCCTCGCTTAATTTGCACAAGAATGGGTTAATTTACACCTTCTGTGACTAAAACATGAGCAGCAACCCCGATATTACAACCAAATGGCTAAAACAGGAATTGAGAACTTGTAACTTCAGTGAATTAAATCCTATGTGGTTACGCATGAACACATGATCGTTGACCACACACCGATATTAAAAATTACAATGTACAATCATTGTGTCAGCGGCAGCAGAAGATATTTGATATCAGCTCGGGGGTCGTGAAGGCCGACTGAGTAACTGCGGTCTCGCCAGAGATCATACTATAATCATTCCCTTTGATGTGCAGCCATAAAACATTTGGCAATGCTTCCAGTAAAAGCAGCTGTGGGCTGGAAACAGGCTGTAGACTGAGAATACTCCAGTTTACCTGCATTACTAAAAGCGACGGCTAAAAATGAGTTATTCATAGTGTGAGCTACGTCTGATTGAAGGAGTAAGTATTTTTCAAAACACAGTTCAAAGGTTTTAACAGATTGACTATCCATTTTGTAGTTTTTTTTTTATAATGCAGGCAAAAATATTCATAAATTAGATTAAGCAATTAGTGTGTTTTCTCGTTTTGAGCAGAGCTGCAAGACAATCATTGAACAGCTCAGCCTATTTCTTCTTTAACAAAGACTAATTGCTTCATTTGGAAAGAATTGCATTTAAGGAGAGGGAGATTCACAAAATAACGTCCCTCATTTTGCGACTATTACTTTAATTTGTGATGTGTTGATAGGAGGATGCGTGGGAAAGTGCAATGTGCTATCAGGCAAACTATAGCTGGGTTATGAAAGTGTGTGTATTTCCGTGCAAAGAGGGAGAAATCTGCATGTTTATTCACTCATGTGTGCGCCAGTTTGCATGGATGCATGAGTCCGTTTAATCTGTTTATTCAGTGCATATGACACGAGATAGAGGGAGGAGAGGACCACTGGACTATCTGTCCTATCTGTCACAGCAGATGTCCATACAGTGTGATGATAAATGTAGATGCAGCATGTGGGTGGAGCTGCAGCAGGGATGCAGAAGTCTATAGGAAGATACAAAGAATTTAAACATGAAACATCCCAGAAAATAACATAATGTCCCATTTATAGTCCCCTGACTGAAGGAAAACGTGTTTGTGTGAAAGAAGCACAGGAGGGATGACAGGTTTATTGATATTCTTCCATGCATCACCTACAAACACACAAAGGAACTCAGACGCATCATTCATGCTGCCTGAGCTGCATTGTGAGTTAATTTTAGCTAATTATATTCAACAATACAATGCAGGGTATGAAAAAAAAAAAGGCAAAATAGGACATGGACATCATCATTTTTCACTATTACACACACATGCTCAACTCAATTATCGTCTCTTAGTTGAAAGCAGGCTACGTGCAGGAAGTTTGCGTTCATACACAAGAGAAGTCCTGAGAGGATTAATGGTTTATTTAGGACTGATTACGGAGTGTGTATTATTGTGGAACAAAAGGGAAGTGTCCTTGGGAAAGGACAACAGTAAATTGCTATTAGGGCCTTCCTTAAGGAGTGGTGAAACCGGTCGTTTGGGCAACAGATGCTCAAATGGAGCTGCATTGATCCACAGCTGAGCGTTAAATGAGGACAGTCTGATAAACAGTGTAGGGGAAGATTCTGAGAGACTGTACAAAGGAGAAAAGATTTAGTGCTGTGAATACTAATGCACTAACGTGACATATGTGGGTCAGTAATATAGGAAATGATTCATTAGGCTGATTGACGTGTAAAATAAAGGACCACTTTAAGTCCTTACTCAGTGATAGGTTTAACTTGAGTCTAAGGAAGAAGGCTCGTGCAGCAGAGGCTTTAACGTACAGCAGCATTAATGATGAATGGTGGATGTACTTCACTTGTCACAGCATCCCCCTGCTGCCATGTTACATGTTCCCTTTGTAAGAATTCAGTTTTACACTGAGGAGAAGACAGAGGAGTGCACTCACACTGGGTTAGTAAGAGGGTTTCATATTTTTCGAATTAAAAGCCCCACAGCTTGCATGATCCAAAGTAGAGCTGATTTGTTTCCCTGACGGCTGAGCAGATAAATGAGATTATTGACTGAAGCTGTTCTCCTGACCTGTTGTTGGAGTGAGGCGGCTGTTTAGCTGAAGACACAGTGGATAAAAAACATGATGCTTAACCCTGTCTTTCCTGAGAAGAGACTGCTTGAGTTTCAACACATGGACAGTAAAACACAGATTTATATAGCAGGAGAGACAAGAGAGAGAAGAGATGAGTTGGATTTAAAGTAAAGAGAGAGATAATTCTGCCATTACTCATAGTCCATGAGCCAGGGGGTTGGTCGTGCTAATTTGGAGGGGCCATGTCTCATAATGATTTTTATAAAGATCTTTGTCCCTAGTGCTGGAAAATGTATGACAGCATTGCAGCATTGGTAGCTTTCTATGTGCTATCACTCCTTTTTTCATCCCTCCATCATTACGATTTGTTCTGGGCTTTTTTTGTTGTTGCCATTTTTTAAATAGAGCCTATATAAAAGAGGTTAACATACACAGAATATCATAAAGTCATATATCACTGTAAAGCTTAGATTATATTCTATCTACCAGTCACATTTTCAAGACACTGAGGACAACGGAATTTGACCTTTGACCTTTAACGCTGTAATAGGGCAAATTCTGCATGCCACTGTAAATGCCCTTATAACTACCATCATATTGATCTAATGTATGATAGCTCCATCATAAAAAGCACAAAAATAGCTTTAAAATGATATATTGCATGAATAACAACAATTACAACATTTCTTATCAGAATAAACTTAACTTTGTGCAATTTGTTTCTGATAAAATGTTCAGAATTGGGCACTGGATTCTGTTATTGGGGCAGCTGTATAATGGTTCTGTAAACAACAGAAACACAAAATAATGCAAAAACTCAAAACCTTTCCTCAGGAATTCATCAAAAAAGAACACAAGACAAGAACATTTTTTTGTTTTGTTTTTATATTGTATGATGTCATATTTACTCTGATTAAACATTTCATGTTGGTTTGCAGTACGGTAAAATTCAGTGAGAAAGACACACTATTGATACATTTTTTCATCTAAAAAGTGGGCTGCGTCCTATATACCGGTGTGACCAATATACCAGTGTAAAATGCAGAGAGGTGTGTTATTGTGTTACAGTATTTTACCCAGACGATGGCGCTATCCGGTTAAGTGGTGACGTCACATCCCCACATTTAACAGTTTCCTGGTCCAAGCCGCTAAAACATCTCCTATTTACAATATGCCGCAGTGTGTGTTTTCCTTGCTGTTTTAAGCGAGGAAACTACATTGATTGTAGCTAATGCTATTCCAAATTCCAAAGGTGCCACCTAAGCTCAGTAGCTCAATGGATAGAGTGCCTGACCCTTGAATCAAAGGGCACATTCATACCTGGGTTCAAAGCCAACCTCTGCCAACATTACCAACAGTCATTTACAATACATTATGCACAACTAAAATGATTTAAAAACTCAAAATGAACCCATTAAGGAAGGGCAAGCACATAGCTCAATGAATAGAGCACCTGCACCTTGAATCGAAGGCCATGTTCAGAACTGGGTTCAAATCCAACCTCTGGCAACATTTCCAATTTGACCACACTCATTTAACAATACAATTATACACAAATAAAATGATTTCAAGACTCCAAATTAACCTACTAAGGCAGGACAAGCAGATAGCTCAATGGATAGAGCACCTGCACCTTGAATCGAAGGGTATGTTCACACCTGGGTTTGAATCTGACCTCTGCTGACACTTGCAATTGTACCACAATCATTTAACAATATAATTATGCACAACTGAAATCATGTCAAAAC
The DNA here is from genome assembly GCF_022749685.1 of Semicossyphus pulcher. NCBI lineage: Eukaryota > Metazoa > Chordata > Actinopteri > Labriformes > Labridae > Semicossyphus > Semicossyphus pulcher. The sequence continues at coordinate 20,199,651 of NW_027211637.1, forward strand.
TGCAAATGAACCCAAGAGGGCAGGGCAACCAGATAGCTCAATGGAAAGAGCAATTGACCCTTGAATCAAGGGGCATGTTCAGACCCAGGTTCAAGACAAACCTCTGGCAACATTTCCAATTCCACCACAGTCATTTAACAATACAATTATGCACAATTGAAATGCTGTCAAAACTTCAAATGAAGCCATTAAGGCAGGGCAAGCAGATAGCTCAATGGAAAGAGCACCTGCCTGTGTATGAAGCATGCGTTTGCACCCTGGTTCGAATCCAACCCTGGGCAAAACAAATAACCATATGCTTGGTGTATTTCTTTAAGTTATCCTAATGTCATGGGAAATAGATAAACTTGAAAAGACAAGTACTAAACAGTGGCAGGGTGGCGCAGTGGTTATCATGGTGTCCTCGAAGAATGAAGGCTCTGGGTTCAAGGCTGGCGGGGACCTTGTCTGACTGGATCTTGGTTGTGTTCAAGGCTGGTGGGGGCCTTGTCATCAGTTGTGTTTGGAGTTGGCTGTGGCCTTTCTGAGTGGAGGTTGGTTGTTTAGATCTTCGGAGAGTAGGAGGGAGAGTAGGCCCTCCTGACCTGTATTAAAAGAATGATGTGTTCTGACCCCCTCTGAGTACAGGGAGACCCCCTCTCCCTACTCTACAGGGCGAGTAGGGCGAGTAGGGCGAGTAGGGCGAGTAGGCTCTCCCGCCCCGCATTGCAAAGAATGGTACGTTCCGACCCCCGCCTCCGGGAGAGTAGGGCGAGTAGGCTCTCCCGCCCCGCATTGCAAAGAATGGTACATTCCGACCCCCGCCTCCGGGAGAGTAGGGCGAGTAGGCTCTCCCGCCCCGCATTGCAAAGAATGGTACGTTCCGACCCCCGCCTCCGGGAGAGTAGGGCGAGTAGGCTCTACGTGCCGACCCCTGTCTCTATAACCACACTAGGCGAGCAGATAGCACAATGGATAGAGTGCATGACCCTTGAAAGGAAGGGCATGTTCAGATCTGGGTTCAAATCTGACCATTGTCAACATTTCAATTTCTGGGCAAGCATTTAGCTCAATGGATAGAGCACCTGAACATTGAATCAAAGGGCATGTTCTGACTTGAGTTCCAATCTGACCTCTGCCAATATTTCCAATTCCACCTCAGTTATTTAACAACACAATTATGCACAACTGAAATGAAGTCAAAACTCCATGTGAACCTACTACATGCAAGTAAAAAGAAAATACACCAAGTGCAACATTGTGATCATTCTTTCAGAACCAAATTGCACAAGGTTAAGTTTATTCTGATAAGAAATGTTGTAATTGTTGTTATTCATGCAATATGTCATTTTAAATCTCTTTGTGCTCTTTATGATGGAGCTATCCATACACATATTACAATATGAAGGTAGTTATAAGGACATTTGCGGAGGCATGCAGAACTTGCCCTATTACAGCGTTAGAGGTCAAAGGTCAAATTATGTTGCCCTCAGTGTCATGAAAAAGCTTTACAATGATATATGACTTCATGATATTCTGTGTATGATAACCTCTTTTGTATTGGCTCTATTTCAAAAATGGCAAAAAAAAACATGAAAAAATCGTAATGATGGCGGACTGAAAAAAGGAGTGACAGCACATAAAAACCTACCATTGCTGCAATGCTGTCATACATTTTCCAACACTAGGGATATAGACCTTCTAAAAAAAAAATCACTATGAGACATGGTCCCTCCAAATTGGCATGATGGCCAAATTCTGGAGGTCTGGCTCATGGCCAGAAGTATGAAGCTTAAATACACCTGGATTCTCTCCAATCAGAATCCTCCAGGGAGATCTGTCACAAAGAGATTTTGTACATACGATGAAGTGAATGTAGTGCTGTTTTCTTGTCTGCCATTCTGTGCCAGAAAATCTGTCTACAATTGTCTTAATTTAGCCAAGGCATAATGTGTATTTTTGATGTGTTCACATTTTAAATTCTCAATGAACATAGATGGAAAAAAAGCTATGTTCCACTTAAATTGTTATTTTGGGGTTCTTTTGTATGGAAGCCCTAAGCAGACATGCATCCATATATTATATTTAATCAATTTTCCCGTGATAAGGAATTATTTCTCGTTGTTTTCTTGAGATCTTGACTTATTTATCATGTTATCGGGAGATAACAACATGGCACCTGTTATGGCTGTATGTGTTCCCTGTTCTGTTTGTCCCTTCTCCCCTTCTGTTCTCAACTCTGCAGGTGAACCTAATTGCAGAATGAGCTTCACCTGGTCTTGGGTGCTTAAAACCCCCAGACATGGCATCTGAAGAGAGAGGCTTCTGGAGTGGGGACTGTGGTGGTTTTGCCTCTCAGAATGGGATTTTGTGTTGTTGTCTTCTAGTTGCTTTTGTTAGCCTTCAGTTAATAATTTGGTTGTTTAATTGTCATTTAACAAATCCCATGTATTTCAGTGTCTTAAGGTGTTCACATGATTATATTTGGGTCAATTGTGGATAGTTGTTAGCCACATAGGGCCGCCTTAGGGTGGGGCGTAACACACCACCATAACATCTGATGACCATAACTCGTATCCCTAGAGTTAAAGCACAAAACAAACATAGAAACAGGCTGGACTTACCTCATTAGTGTGGGCAATGGTAGCATGGCATGTCCTGGTCTGTAATATCACAGTGACCAGCCTGTTTTGTTTTCTAGATCGGCAGAAAATTATCCCGTTATCACAAGAAAACAAGCTTCGTTATCTCGAGATAATGAGATAAATGAATCGATTATAATGGGAAAACCAGCTTTGTTTCCCTGAGATAACGAGAAAAATAAGTCGAGATCTCAGGAAAACGACCAGAAATAACTTAGCAAAAAATGGAGTAAATAAATTATATGGATGCATGTCTGCTAAGGGCTTCCGTACTTTTGGCAACCAAGTTTTATTCATGTGTTCTTATTATTTCGATGGGTCTTATTCGTAAAGACATTAAAAGCATTTTATTTTGAAATTGCTGAGAGGAAAGGACAAAAAGGTATAGTGAGTGACCGAGAAGGGACAATGAGTGATGGTGCAAATCTTGTCTTGCTTTTCCTCTTGACCTCCAGAGCTAGCCATTTTCATTACAGAGAGAGTTTTATGTTCTAGGTTTGGCCAGTGTGTATTTTCCAAAGGTCACAGTGGAAAGAAGTTATTACTTTTAGTTTGTTTTTAAAGCTTCTGACTGCATCCAAACTGACAGTGATAGAGATGGGTACAAATTTCAGTAAGCTACAGTCGAGGACATCCTACAAAACTAAAAATGTGAGATATTCCCCATTTGACATCTTGATGATTGTGATGGAAAGCGATGTTCCAAAATATCCCGTAGCTGTTCATGTGTTGAGATCTAATGATGGCAAAGCCACTTGCAAATTATTCACAATATTTTCACACTCATCAAAGCATTCGGTGACCCCTGGCACCCGGTGGAATGGGGACACTGTCACTCTGATTGAGATTGCTCTCATCAGGATGGAAATGTCTCCCCACAGAATTAAGATAACTCAGAATACATTTGTATTGATTTGTGACCTTTCTGTCTGAGGAGACGAGTGGAACCAAACCATGCTGGGAAATGTCCCCCACAGCATAACAGAGCAACCAGACCCCTCGCTGTAGGGTCGGGCAATCAGGCCTGTACCATTCAATACCATAGACTGTATAAAAAGATGGACGACATGACAGCTCCCTAAAAGTGAAGCCAAAACATTTTGGGCGCCCCCTGCTGACTGGCTGCAGTATAGGTCATAAAGCCCGCCTCCTCCATGTTAACAGGTGGGACATGGGTCAAACTATAAAATCAAAATACACGCCCGATAAATTTTTCTCAAACATGGTTTCTGTCATTAAAGCTAGTTATTATCATGGTGATTTACGTCCAAGTGTTCATTTTTCTGACAAGTTTATTTTTAATTTGTTATTTGATGCTGTCAAAATGATGATTGACAGCTCTGTTGACAAATTCGGCTCCTGCAGCCAATCAGTTCCGGGTGAGCAGAGTAGAGGAGGAACGACGAGAGGAGACGTAACTAAAACAATCACTAATCAATCAATCTCTTTCATTTGTCCCCATCTGTTTTGGGAACATTGCTATCTACATCTTTTTTTCGTCTCACTCTTTGACCCACTGAATAAAAGAAGCGAAGGTATTAGTCTCTTGGTTTCAAACGGGAAGCCAATGTGGAAGTGCCTTAAACCTGCATACTCTCTAATGGCCAGCAGGGGGCGTCTGCACTGGTTGCAAAAAAAGTTCAATTGTAAACAGACAGGAAAATGTCCTTACTTCTCTGTAGATTTTTTACCTCACTAAACATTTTCCTGATGAGTTTAATGTCTCAATTGCTGGCTTTAAGTGTTATTCAATACATGAAGGTGAAGGTGAAAGTGAAGGTTTCGTTCTCTCTGGCGGCACCTATAGTGATAAACGATAATTGCGGGAGCACACTTCCCAGATATCCAAACAGTGTTGCATGTGTGACGTCCACGGTTGGCTCCGTTTGTTTGCCTTCGTCCGAGCGACGAATTTGATTCTTTTTCTTTAATTTTTTAACTTATTTTTGAAGTTGTATCTGTCGTCATCGATCTTTTCTTTGTTTGTTCAGCCATATTAGAATACTGTTTACTCGAAACACTTACAGAGAGCGGAAAAGCAGCCGCTTAGCTCCGCCTACCCTCTCTGGTAGTCCAACCACTGCTGGGTGATAGAAAACGTGTCACTAGCTGGGCGCTGCTTGTGATTTTTTCTGCGAAAGTCGCCACAGACACCCAGTCTGTAATAATACTATATACTGCAAATGCAAAGGCTTTCGTCAGTGGGCCATAGGCTCAGTCACCATTGTGTTACCTCATTCAGAGACAGATAGTGACTTTAAAGACTTTATTTAAATGACAATCTTCGAGATTATTACTTCGGCTACCTATGATTTACAAGGCACAGCAACCTTTTCGAAACATAGCTGTGTGTATCCAAAATGGCGATGTCCTAAATGCCAAACTCAAGGCTTCAAAACAGCAGTCCACGGACCATTAGGTGATGTCACGGTGGATGTGTCCACTTGTTATATACAATCTATGGTGACATTTACACATTAACACGCATCTAGAGCATTTGTTGTCATGCCAAAGGATTAAAGAATGACATTCAGCCACAGGCTCAGAATGGCATTCATCCTTTTCTGTTAAGAGTTTGTTTCACAAGGGAGGAAACAGGCAGAATTTAAAGAAAATAGATGCATATATACAGCCTATGATATATAGGCCTACATACATAGCATGTGTTTGTGTTTGTAGCACAGCTCGGCTTTAAACACTGTCTGTCACACTGTGGTCATTTGCATAACAGTGAGGTCACCGTCAGAGAGTGAGTGGAATAAGAATGCTTTCCTTTGACGCCCCACCCTTCCTCCTGCACATATGTTCATACATACACACGCACACACACACAGAAGAAGCACAAACACATTAGACACACTGGGTGCAGAGCAGGAGACCAGAGGTGATGATCAGGGAGTGGCACAGGGAATATATCTCTCGAATAGGTTCTGTCATCTTTTGCTCCACATACTGAACGAGTGCAGAGAGGCGACACAGCTTTTTCAAAGGAGGCCGCTCCACAGTATGTGCGCGGAATTACACAAAACTCCCCCAGGCCTGTGATTAGGAAAACAGCTCAGGGCCACAACTTAACACTATAAAGTGGATTCCTCTCTATCATCTGCACTCATCTCAGCGGAGTAAATAGCTTCCTGTGGGAATTCATTAGATTGCTTTCACTTCCACCTGAAAGAGCCCTCGCTTTCAGGTCAGATTAAGTACAGGCAGAAGAGAGCGCTTATGTTCTATTGAAATCCAACCTCTTTCAATCTTTTCTCTTTCCAAGCATTTAGATGCACCCAAGGTTGGTCCGGTCTTCCCTCAACTGCTCTTTTCTTTCCATTTTTTCCCCCTGTCCAATTTGGCTCTGTTATTTCAAGCTGCCAACTCAGGGACGGCCATTCACCATGACACCAGCTTTGGCAAGGCTGATGCCACACTCCAACATCAATAGCTTCTCTGTGTCTCTTGAGGAAGACTCTTCTTTCACTCTAGAGCTCTCTTAGCCCAAGCCTCTCCTTTTTCATCACGTTATCAGGCACAATCTGGCTGTTTGCACTTCAAACATATTGTGTTTTTGTGTTACAGCTGCTTAAAAAATTGAAAGTGTGGGTTTATGTGTGATTGTGTGTACGTGCACTTTTCTAAGCATTTGTTTTGCATTGTCACAGCAGAAGAACAAAGGTCTCTTGGCATCCAGAGAGCGGGCCATATGTGATGGAATAACACTGACAATAAAAGTTTAATGGCATCATCTGCTAGTTACAGGATGTAATGAATAGACTGTATGGAGATACTAACACTCGCTGAGTTCCTATTACAGCTTATCGTCGAGAAAGGATGTTTTAACCAAACTCTCAGAGGAAAGTCCTGACTACAGCGTGAAGAATGAATATCCACAGAGTAAAGAATGAACATAAACAACAACATTTTATATTCCCTTGAGCTCCTACTCCCTCATGTTTATCTGTGCTGTTCCACACGCCCCGGTGCGAACATTTATTCCTACAGGAGATGCTTCTGTTTTAGCTGCTGCCTCTCTGCCACCTGACACCCAAAGGACCTGTCTTACCTCTTGATCTTTGCACATTCCTGCCTTTTCATTATTCACAGCACTGACCATCCTCTGAATTAAAGATACAAGCTTTGACTGTTCAATTTTTTACAGGACAAAATGTCCTTACAGGCACACAGAAGCACACTTCTAAATTAAGCTGTGTCTCTGAGAATGAGTGAGCGCATACAAATGTGTGTGGCTGAACCATCACGTATAGATCTATATGAGTGTGTATGAGTGTTTGTGGATGTAAGCTTGTGGTGCTTTCACTCCGCAGCATGTGTTCCAGTGAAGCCCCGATGCATCATGGATAGTCCTTTGTTCCTCGCGGTTCTCTCTTTGATGATACAGAGCCCGGGCTTTGGGGACGGCCCTCATCTTTCCAACACAGCCTGACGGACTGTCTTGAAGTCTTTCAGGGACATATCGTTCCACTGTTCTACAAAAAAAGGCACCGGCGCAGAGCAGTCTGCATGAATCTGAGCGCCAGCAGAATCAATTAGCTGGGTGTGTTGTGAGATTACATTGACAAAGACGCGCACACAACTCGCTCCAAAATTCTCGGCTTTGAAGTGAAGCTCAGCTGTTGGACGGGCAAATAGCGGCTGACGCGAGTGTCTACCAGGGAAACGGCTGCTTTTAGGCTTTTCTGCAAGCAGTCAGTGGATCTCCTTCTTGTTTCTGTTTCTTGGTCGGTGCAAAGGCCATGTGTTTGCATAACGGTTGCCCACACATGCTCTCTCTACTGTTTTAATGAAGCTCACCATCTTAAAGGGGTACTCCACGTCGTCAGGGTTATCTCATGGCGTGTTTGAGACAGAAAGCCAGCATCAACAGAATTAATATTCAGTACTAAAGGTTTGGAGTTTGAAAGATGAGGTGCCAATAATAATGAAGTTGTTATTTCGTAGTATATTGGGATTGTACTCCACAAATTAAACAAGCCCTATTAGGCATCCAGAACGATTAATAATATCGTGGGCTAATCTGACGTTCCCAATGAGCGTCATTTTGTGTGGTTTGAAGCTTGACTCTACTAAGGACAAAAATTTAGGATATCTCAGCCTCTGTTTCTTTAGCAATGCCCTTTTAACGGAAACATCTGGAGGCAACCTGGATCATATTTATGTCCACTTTTAATATTCTCCATAAAGTTTGGGTTCCATGAGTGCAAGTCTTTTATGGCTTTGAAAAAGAAAATAAATTCAACAGAAACTCTGCACTTGTCTTTGAAACTGACTGAAAATAACCACAAAGGACTGCATAAAATAGCTGATCCATATTGTTAACTTGCAGGCTGCCGTGTTCATGAATGCGTGCAGGTTTGTTTATGTTATGGAGCGCGTCTTTGATCTAGCTTGTTTGCATAAAGAAGTAGTGTTGAATGCAAGACGATGGTTCGTGCTTGCAACCTGCAACAGTAAAATGAAAACATACATACCGTGCAGTTTTCATCGCTGCCAGTATACGTACAATAAAGGGAGGCTTACAGAGAGAGTCTCAGGGGACTTCTTGCTTTGTTGTCTAGTCAGTCTCAAAAACAAGTATTTCAAAACATTTTTGTTATTTAAGTTTTCTAAAAACTAGATGGCTTGGATTCCTTGCCCTGATCAACATTTTTACCACATCACAATTCTCTGCAATGTATATTTGAGTCATATTTTATCATGACCAAAAGTCAATAGAGGAAAAATATATGGAAAACCTTTAAATTTCATAATACCACATTAAGCAAGAGTGGACTGGAGGGGCAGACGCAACCATTGATTTAGGTCTACTTACAGGAAACTGTCTGCTTTGTGAGGCTCAGTCTTATCAATAGCCCTCAGTTTCAGCTCACAATAACTACAGCGATTATCACCATTATACTTATTGTAGATGGTAAAGTGTATGATGGGCTAAAACATTAACTTTAAAGTTACAAAGGGTTGTTTGTGCCATTTTGTAAGTCTTAAATAATTTCTTACCATAAACAACAGGAGAATGGGGCTAGAAGGGTCTTACGCCCCCCTTGAAAAAGCTCACCCCCACCCAAGGTAAATTTGAGATGAAACGTAATACAATCATCGAACTGGCTTATATTCATAGAAAAAGTAATATTTGGCTATTTTTAATTTACATAATGACGTTCCAGTAAAGCGCTAATGACGTTAGCATTTGCAGCTCATGTGATTTGATTGGTTTGTACTATTGTTGCTAGCTTGTTTTAATGTGTAGGGAAAACAAACTGTTCAGAAACAGTTTCAAGAGGCTGGGTTACTAAATATCTTATCGAGCCAGTGAAATACCAAAGGTTCATGCTCTCTAGCTTGTTAAAGCTAATCACCTGGGGCGCTGGATTGGCTCGGTTAGTAGAGCAGGCGCCACATGTATAGAGGCTATAGTCCTCGTCGCACTGATCGCAGGTTCGACTCCCGATCTGCCGTTCCATTTGGTGCATGTCATCCCCCACTCTCTGCTCCCCACATTTCCTGTCTCTCTCCGGCTGTCCTATGATTAAAGGCAAAAAGCCAAAAAAAATTATCTAAAAAACCAAAAACCTAATCACCTGACCAGGAACCGCTTTACTTTTGTTTTTGCTAGAAACGAGGGCAAGTGGATGAAATCGGTGGTGATCACAGACTGCTAATTCCAGTGTTGAGGATGCTAACGCGGTGGAAAATAATTGTCCCAGATGGAGGATAAAGATGAGGACTATTGGAATGAACTGCATTAATGTTGTAAGTAAGCGTTGTTAGCTAACAGTAAGCTACATCTGTCACGTGCTGTGTGCGTCGGGCTAACGTTAGCTATGGCTGGCAGGTGTTTCGGTTTAACGAGTGGCCATGTTAACTGGCGACTTTAAGCCGAATGCATCTGTGGTTGTTGTAGTTACAGCATCTTTTGAAAACGGGAATAACTTTATGTTTAACATGGTTACACACAAGACACTCCAAAGACGGATAGGTGTATTTAAAACATTGATTAGATACACATTCGCAGGAAGGGCAACTTGGTCTCTTCCTATTTTAGCCTAACAACAAGCAGCGGTCAAAACGCGGCTGGGCGTGAGTAGGCTACAAGACACGTTTGCACGAACAAGTAACAGATAAGTATATTTTGAGATCTTAATAAAAAACTTAACAAAGAGGCATTCACGAGGACAGCTACATCAACTTCGCTTCCCATTTTCAACCGCTGCTGTAACTATGACAACCACAGACGCATTCGGCTCAAAGACGCCAGTTAACATAACCAGTTAAACCAATACACCGCATACAGCTGCTAGCTGGCCTTAGTTGTATATTGCGGTCTTTACTCTCCATAGTAATGCAAGATAAACCTGCTTTATCATTAAGTATTTAACACTAGCCAGAGCTGTAGTCTGTGCTGCTCACAGCGGAAGGGTTTTGCATATGCTCTGATGCCTTATTTGCTGATTTTGATTCGAATTTTCATTGTTAAATCTTGTTGTATACTTTTTGCATGCATTGTTTTGTTCAATAGAAATACGTGGAATAAGTTGTGCTTACTTCTCTGGAATATACCTATAGTCATATTCCTATTGTAGTCTATGGTTGTCATTATAATAAAATGGGGCGGGTAAGAGTGTTACCGTTTGTGCATGTTGTAAGAGAGAGAGAGGGAGAGAGCGCCAGAGAGAGAGAGAGAGAGAGAGGGCAGTATCTCGTCTGGATCCAGTAACAGCTGGTGTCGGGGCGTAATGACCTTTTGTCTCCCGGCGGTCAGGTACGGAGAGGGGGGCGGAGATTCAGAAGGAGCCGCTTCATATCGGACTCGTCCCGGTGGCGTCCCGGACAACAAATGGCCGTGAACCGACAGCGAGGGAGAGTGTGAACCAGGTTTCTCTTTATTTCTCAGTATAAGACTAAAGTGAGAGCTGTCTCCATGCTCACGTAGTAGGTTAGAGAGGGCAAGTAGCGCTCTGTATCTCCACACTCTTTACGTTTAATCCATCTGGCGGAAGGATGCGAGAATCCTGTTGACACCACGGAGAGATACACGCTGAGACCGACTATGGCTGTGGACGGTAAGAGCGCTTATTATTGCTAAAGCATGAAACAAGCCCTATAATGTTAATGCAGGGACCTAATGTATGACTCAATAATGAGTTCACAACGACCTTACAGCACTTTGGGATTTTTATATCTCACATTAGACCCCAACAATATGTTTTTAAAATAGAGACATGCTCTTATTCTGAAATTTAACAATGCTGTTTTTGCACAAGACGGAGTTATGGTTCATTTAAACGGTAAGCTGCAGTCAATAGAGGTTACTGTATCGGATGTTCTTTTATCCTGGAGTACTGAATCTTAATTATCCTGACCACTGACCAAAAAGAAGCATATAAGTTGTTTCTGACAGGATTTCAGATGCTATCAGAACAAAAAGTGACTCCTCTGTCAGGTTAACTTCACACTTCCCTTCTGAAACTTATGAATAAACTATGCAGTCACAGAGCATCTACAGTTTAGCCTCTCACTGATGCAGTGTTATGGAATATTTTAATATCCATTGCAGTTAAGTAGCCCACAATTTCATTGGTGTACTTGTTCATTGTTTCCCGTTGTTTACTTATATCTTACCTGGATATAGTACAGCCAGTATCCAGCTAAGGGATTTAATAATGAGGTTGCGTTCTTTGTTATTTTATTCTTTTGTTGGACTAAAAGTTGACACAAAATGCAGCAAACAGATGTGCTCTTTTATTCAAAAAGTGAATATCATGGTCTTCTGATGTGGTTGAAATCAAAGACAGGAGCCTCAGGTCTCCACAAAGGCGTTTTTATTTGTCTATGGAAAGAAAGCTTACCGTGTGGTAAGCTATATCGTAACTAAGCTCACACCCTGACCATCATCTGAACTATTGTGTAACATAAAACAAGGTCAAATAAAGTGGAACACGTTGAGCTAGTCCTTTTGTAAAAGCAAATCATGTTAGAAAGGAGCATCATGTTCTGTAGTGTAGACTGTAGGAAATACGTCTTTCTCTTTGATGTGCTTGGATAAGGGCTGCAAGTCACATTCATTTTCATTTTTAAGTAATCTGGCATTTATTTTCTCAATATAAATGCCCAATAGAATTTTCTATGACAAAGTTTTCTCTTACAAAACAACCAGAATAAGCTAATTGTCACATTTGAGAAGCTGTTTGGGCTCCGAATTACTAAAACTACAAAAATGTTAATTATTGATTAACAGGGTCAGCTTGGATTTCATAACAAACTGCTAATTTCTGACGGAGCATTCAGAAATTTCATCTAAGATTTAAAATATGATATATGCAGCGTTAGCTAGAAAACACATTTCTGTTTGTAGATCTCTCAGACATCTTGTCCATTTCCCCAACCTCCGTTACAAAGCTGTGATGCCACTAACAAACTGTACATTCATAGCTGACGGTATTTTTGCATTGTTTGCACCATTGTTGTAATTATTGTTGTTGTTGTGATCCTGCCACTTTCCCATCCCTGTTCTGTGCCGTCTGCTGTTTGTCCCTCTCTAAGTGAAGCCTAATCAGAGCCCCTCTCTGCTCAAGGGCAATAATACATGTGAGAGCAGCAGCGTAGTGCAAAGTGTGTTCTCCATATGTCCTCTGTCTGCTGAAGCAGGTTAGCTCTTCATTAGCATGTCTGCAGGTAGGACACGCAGTCAGATGTGCATATATGCCAAGTGACACATTGGGTTATTTATAATTAATCCATAGTTTACTTAAGCATCATTAATTTAGTCAGAGCCCTGGGCGCTGACGCCAGCCTGACACTGTGCTGTGCTACTTAAACTTTAAAGAGTGTAGCACTGTTAGAAGACATACACAGGGCCTGATTTACTGTGCTGGTACCAGGGACCCCTGAGAGTTACTAACACTGCTCATGTATGTAGAGCACAGATGCTTATTTCACAAGTTTTGCTTAAGATCTGTGTGTGTACAGTGTAATGGCTGTGTCGATTGATAATGTTTAGATGGATTTGGTTGCGCTTGTATTGTTCGGTGCATGGATTGTCAGCTGCAGGATTGTGACACTATTAAGCTCAAAGGGGAATGTTCATTTAACACATCTTTTGTCTCACCTCATGTAAATTGCTGTTTCTTCTTGGTTACTGCTGTGAGTCCCCCTATATAATAATGCCCCCTCTATGTAAGGCTTTTCAGAGTGGCGAAAAAAACATCAGATGTCTGCGTAAATCGCCCGGGACATCTGGCTGTATTGTCATAACTGAGATAAGCAGCCATATACAAATGATCCTACAGGGCCACTTTATTGTCCAGTGAACAAAATGCAGGAGCAGGGGCTTTTTTTTCAAAGGGTGAAGAGAGAGAGAGAGGGAGGGAGAGAGAGAGAGAGCAGCAAGAATAAGCATTTGGGGCATCCCTGCATGTGCGTCCCTTCCAAGAAGCAGGCCTGGCTAAGCTCAGCATGCAGAATATCTAAAGATTCGGGCTTGTGCAGAGAATTCCAGCGCGGCTTCCACCCATCCGTATACTGTTAGACATATGTGCTCACCATCGGCCTGACAGGCCCACATGGATACAAGCCTCGGCATCCAAAAACAACCTATTTATTTATCCCAACCCCATGTCTCTCTGGGCATGTGGGTAGATAGTTCTCTGCAGGAGGGTTGATGGTGTCTATTTGCTGTCTGCATGATGGACATGTGAGGAGGAAGTGGGGTAACAGATTTGGAGTTATTTGTATAGAGTATCTCCCTCCCAATGAAAGGAAATTTAATGAGATTTTCCTCCTTAAAGGAATCTGAAATGACACAAATATAAAAAGCGCTGGTGCCTCTTCTAAGAGATGTGTTACCAGCATAAGGGGAGAATTTTATAATGGGTTTCTTGCATGCAGTTGTGTTGGACACAAAGTTATTGAAAAATGTTTTTAATGGACAAATATTTACATATTCAATGGCCAACATTGATCTTTTTTTACTATGTTAAACCCTAGAAACTTTCAATCTTCTAGACTGCTGTTAACCCTTTCCTTTAAACCCCCGGCAGCACACAAACACACCCTTTCTCCTGATCAGGTCACACAGCCGCATGCTCATTCATCTGTGAAAATATTGCCCCATTCCAGTTTGGTGCTTCTGCCCTGCACAGGATTCCAATCTGTGTGTGTGTGTGTGTGTGTGTGTGTGTGTGTGTGTGTGTGTGTGTGTGTGTGTGTGTGTGTGTGCGTGTGTTTTGGATCATGTGCATGTTTATATTTGTGTTTTTTGCACATGCAGATGAAGCAGAAGGGGAGCCAGAGCCCCAGTGGGTGGGACGATGGGGGAGGCAGGGGTCCGGATTGTTAGCTTTACGCAGACAAATACACCCTTTGTTGTTTTTCTGGCATGTGTTACGTCGCCTGTTGGAGACCGCATCCATTTGGCGCTATTGGTGTTAGAGCCAAATGTGTTTCTGGCCTCTGTAGTAAAGTAATATGTTAATAGTGTGTTAACCCTCTCAGCTACAGCAGGGTTATACAGCCGTTTTATGTGTGTGCGTGTGAGAGAGCGTGCAAGCTGTTAACCTCCTTCCCCAGTCCATCATTATCCCCTACTTCCTCACCACAGGGAGTGTGTCACTCAATATAATGCATGGAGAATCCTCTTGAACACACACACGCACACACACACGTCCTGCTGTCATCCATCATCAACTCTCTGATCCACCGCAGCTTTTCTGCTGCACCTGGCCTGAGCCCGTGGATTTTAGACTCGCAGAGCGAGGGATAAAGACAAAGTGGACAGATGAGGGAGAGAAGAATAGAGAGAGATATGTGTTTGTATAAACGAGTACAGTGTCTCCATTTCTCTAAAAGTCTTGACAAAAGCCTTGACTGGAAAATTGCTTATAAATTGTTCCCTTGTTTGAGTGACACCCTAAAAGATATGTGATTATTGTTACAACTTTGGTTGTGACACAGTCTAAACCACTTTTCTTGCTCTTTACTGTGCCTGCCCATTTACCTTAATTTCAGTAGGTCAGAGGTGACCAAGGCACAAAGACTTTAAAGGGTGATAGATAAAACATTCACAGTTGGAATATATGGTTTGTCTTTCTTTTCACTTCCAAAAAAGTTTTTACTAAACTGCGAGTAGGTTTAAAATCTCAATTATGTGACACCTTAAAGAGGGTGTGTTACGCTGTTTCACATTTTAAGACATATATATATATAATGTTACAATTTTGGATGTCCAGACTAAAAGTTTCAAATCTGTCGGTAAAAGTATGTTGGAGTAATCCCCAGGCTTCTCAGCTCAGTCTGCAGGCTGCTGTGAACGCCAGGTTTCACACAGTTTTTTCTACACACTTTGCGACGTCACAAAGTGCAGCCTCAGCAGGCTTCGGAGAGCTGGCCAATCAGAAGAAAGCGGGCATGTAGGGCCGTGGTTTCTTAAAGGGACATAGCTGACTGAGCCGTTTCAGGCAGAGGTTGTATGAGGGCCTGCACAGAGTGTTTTTTAACTGTAACTTAAGCTAAGCTACTCCACAGATATCACAGAGTGATATATGAAGCTTGAAATTTAAAGCTGATTTACGAGTTACCATGTGTTAGCAATTTAGCTTGCACTTCAGTAACATTATTGCTCTCACAATGGGAACTTCAAAAATGAAATGATCACATAAAATGCAGCAGAGCCAGTGATACACTTTCTTATTCGACACATTATTGTCAAAAGACAGCACCAATTTTACCCACAATGCAACAGTTTGGTTAGAGATTCAGGTATTCTTCGCTAGTAGCTAATACAGCATCAAATCTTAGCTTCAAGCAGAGCAGATGATTTGGCTACAGAGGTCTGGTCTTCCCTACTCCACAACCCCAGATGTTTTTTTTTTAGCACTGCCTCAAGTTGATGTCGCTTGAGGCAGTTTATCACATTTTATGCACCCCCCTGTGGAGCCACAAAAGGCTCATGAATATAATTTGTGAGCAGGTTATCACATGAGCCAAATAAAGATAAGCAATAAGAGCAAATATGCAATTAAAACTAATTTTCTTTAAAGGAAGCCGTGCCTAACAAATGTATCTCAGGATGAAAACAAACCCCACAGTAGACATCTGTGTGAGACTGCCGGTATTGATAGAGAATATTTTCATTGAGTTATTGATCCACTGAATTTGTCAAGTGTCCTCTCAAACTGTTTTGACCTCTGACCCCGTGAGGAGGAAGCGAATGATTGAGTAGATAAACATTTACGCTCTGGTCCTCCAGGCCTTTCACAGATTGATGAAGTGGTAAAAGAGGAGCGTCCCCTCCCGGTAAATCAGCGGTGGATTAACGGGAGCAGAGTGTGGTGGATTTTTTGGATTCTGTCCTGAGGCGTCACACTTCGACTGTCTCATCCTGTCCGCCCCTCGCTGCCAACCCCGCCAACCCTTTAATACTGCCAAAAAACGACAAGGCTTCACAGTTATGATCCAGTGCCCTTGTCCCGGGTCCGACTTCTCCCCCTCCTCCCCATCTTCCCCCTCCCGCCGTCCTCTCCCTGAATTAGAGTGCGCACAGGCCCATATCCAATTTCTCTCCTTTAATTAGCCTTCTGCACAGGGAGAGGGATCAGGGAGAGGGGCTGAAAGGGTGCGTGGATGGATGATAAAGAGAGATGTGATTTTTCTGAAAGATTGAGCTAATTGGGTCTAATTTCATACAGGGCTGTATCCCCCATGTACCATGATGTTGTTACTTACTGACTCAAGTCACATAAACTCAGTCACTGTCTCTTTCTGCTTCTGGCTTAATCAGCTTAATCAAAATGTTTTCGCCCTATCAGACAAAGGATTTGTTTAGCTTTATTTCAGGCTGTAATTATGTTAGTCGAATTGTAATGTCAACGTACTATTTCTGAATATTGCCCGTTGTTTCTCCCTATCATAACCATCTGTCTGTTGAAAATTAGATAGCGCCCAACGTGATTAGACCACGTCCCACTGATATCCTCGCGTCCTCCATCCCGTGCTCGGCCAGATGTCTTTCAGCCCCGCACTTTCAAGGAGAGCAGTCAACCTTTTCCCCCCACTCACTCTCCTTCCCATTAGAGTCTGCTAAACAAACAGTCTAATTAAGTGTGGCCTTGTGTGATAGGGTAAGCTCAGAGCTTTTCACTCAGTGTTAATAGGTTGGCCTGCTCCTCCCACCGAGTGTCAGGGGGGTCAGCGGAGCCTGTGGTTCAGATTGCCCATTAAACCAAATGGCTAATGGCTCCGGCTTCACCGTAACAAGGCAGGCGTCCTCGCGCACTCAGGAGCGCAAGTCACGTTCGTCCACTGCAAAAGCAATTACATTGCCACTCGCAATCTAGGAGCATGATCTGGGGCTATGGTTTGTATGCATACACAAAACTGTCTGTGTGTGTGTGAGGTTGTGTGACTTTAAAATTGAACATGTTTTAGACTCATTGCAGCCATCGGTCATACCTCTCCCAAAAATAGAAATCAATTTTGCTTTCTGTCTTCGAGTCTTATCAGACTTTTAGCCGCTCCCTCTCTCTCTCTCTGCTCCCGTCGTGCTGCCTATATTTCACTTTTTTTTTTAAAAACCATCCTACCTCCATACTGTTCACCTTCTGATGCATGCTTCTTTGTACACATTTGACTGTATCCCTCTCCTCTACTCATGTGTGTTGTTATAGTGCCCTGTGAATATACAGCTCTGACAGCATCTATGGAGGCTGGCTGTCACAGTGCTGCTCGAATGGGCCCTCAATTTACCATGTCAATAGGCATCCAAGTGTCAGCGTGTCAGTTCCACAGCTGAGGTGGGGATAAAGAGTTGTTTTAATGCAGCTCAGCTCCCTCTCTCTCTCTCTGTGACTCTCTTTAACCTCTGAAACAATAACCCAATTTCTACTCATTCTCTGCATGTTCGCATTCGCCCCTGGAAAAAGCCACTGTCAATCAAAGCTGGTGTTCTCTGTAATCAATAGAAGCAATGATATTTGAAATTAGCACCATAGCTGTGGAGAAAGTTGTACAAGCTGCTCTGGGTTTCGCCCATTCTACATTCCTACAACACCCAGCGTGCATTGCGCCCCCCCCTCTGAAAGGACCGGCCCTGCGAGAGACGCTGGAGTGAAATACTACCGTTTCGCTGCAGGCCATGGCTCAGAGCGGTACAGAATCCGAAATATGGATCGTCTAAAAAATCTTCAGGTCTGCAGTCTACATTTCAAACCTGATGATTTTGAACGAGACATGACGTCAGAGGTGGGCGTCTTGATTGAGGAAGTGTAGTTTAGCAGGCTCCCTGGCCTAGGTTTTCCAGGGGTCCATTTGAGAAGCGGATAGCGTCCTCCAAAGGCACAGAGCCAAATTGCATTTTTTTTCTCCCATGATAGCATTAGCTCCCCATAATAGCACTATAGGACTAGAGGTTGAAAATTGGCGAACTGGCCCTTTAATGATTCCTCTCTTCTTTATTCTCCCTTCTCTCATCCTCCTATTCCTCCTTATCTCAGCTCTCTGCTCTTGTCATTTCATTGTCATTTCTCACATTCCCCAGTCATGTCAATCCCACAATCCTTTGCATGCCCAAAGCTCAAGCTCTGGCTAAGTTATTAAAGTCATACGCCATGGCAAGAGAGATATACAACATGCTCAAACTACATGGGTATTTGTGAGTACTTTGACGTGACATGCACATGTTCATGTGATTTGATTTTCCTGCCTTTGGGCACAAATAAGAAGTGACTCTGATTTCTTGATGTCACCGCTCAGAACATATCCTGGAGGCTGAACAGGAGAGATCCCTTTTAGCCTGAATGTAACCCAGTACCTCATGTTACCCCTCCTGTCGTCCTAATAAATGATTCATTCTCAGAGAGATGTTAGGGCTATGATGCCAGAGTCTGCCTCTTGTTCAACATCTACTGATGATATTTTACAACAAGAAGCTTTTTTTTGTTTTGATTCTGAATCCCAGACGTGCAGCTCGAGCTAAAATTATTCTTTACATCATTCGTTTTTAGAGTTTTCTTTGGATTCGCTGTCGCTTTAATCCTTTACTTTGGTCTTTTTGCAGCAAGTGGTGGGAAATCCGCTTTGACTCTGTGCGCTCTTTGTGTACAATAATGCTCTTTTGAGTGTCAGCACCCTTTTGACCTGATTTTGTAGAAATCCACTGAGACATGCGGCTGTTGTACCTTATCCGTAGATTAGGAGGGATTTGTGCCGTTAAAGTGGGAGATAGAGGCAGTGGGATGTGATTGCCTAAGTGCTGCGTTGGTCGCAGAGGTTGTAGGAGTAAAAGGCAGAAAAGCCATGGAGTGATTCATGTTCAGACGTGTATATTTGGACTCTGACAATCACCTAGGGCAACGTAAGACTTTTGCAGATTGACAGTCACTTTAAGGAACAGCCATCAGTCTGTCAGAATGCCGCTATATCGCCCTAAAAGCAGTTATTTCTTCCCATTTCACTTCCCTCATGCTTTTGTCTTGTCCTCCAGTCCTGTTAGAAATGCTTTTATAGAACTTTGCCCTAGAAATAGTTGTTACATTGAGCTTGAAATGACAGACGTTAAAGTAGAAGCAAGACCAAGCAATTGTCACAGGAGGCAGCCGTGGTTACAGGCCTGTCAGTCAGAGTTAGTGGGGGCGGGCTCTAAGCTGTCATCCTAGCGTTTCGGTCTCGCCCTACATATCAGGTCACTGGTGCTCTGCCAGCTTTGGGTCTCTGCAGGATAAAACACACAAGAGCAGACGCACAACTCAAACTACATACATATATACATGCCGTGCATGCCCACAAATGCATATTTGCATTTCAAGATGGGTCGCCAACTGTGGAGCAGGGAAAGATATTCAGCCGGGATTAAAACTGACAAAAGCCACATATTAAGTTTGCAAGACGTCAATAGATGGAATAAAAGCTTTTCAAGAGGGATCACAAGAGATGAGACAGAGCTTTTGAAACTTTTTAAACTGGTTTAGATGCCTTCATAATGCGTGACAGCAGAGCAAAGTGCAGCTACTGTACTGAGGGATTTTTGACGGGATGGGTGCACCTAATTTGGCTGAAAGTGAAATAATTAAGGGTTGGATAATAAAGCTCTTCTCGCTCATCAAAAGTGAAAATTACCCACAATCAGCCAGTGTAGTAATTTCACTCCATGTGATGGCACAGGCTGCGTGTGTGTGTGTCGGTGTGTGTGTGTGACTCAGAAAGAGAAAAGGCGTGTAAATGGGGTTGCTTGTGCAAGTGCTATTAATGCCCTATTGTTAACATGATGTGTCTGTGTGATCATTTGGAGTATCTTTAGAATTTGGTGTCTGCGTGTGTGTGTGTGTGATTGCCTGTGACGTCTGAGTAGCCGGGTGATAATAAGGAAATGGTTCAGTGGAGTGGAAGAGAGAGCAGGGATGAGAGCTGGCCCGGTGCTGCTATGTCGGAGCAGAATTGCTGAAAATCACTGTGACACACACCATGAGAAGTGGCAGTGTCAGCTTTAACAAGCAAGTACACACACGCACGTTGGCATGGAAGCACACACACACAGAGAGGTTGATTAATTGGTGGGTCCCAAAGAGGAGCCCTGAGCAGCCTCCACTTCACGATGCTGTCTGAGAGACATCTGGCGTCATTAGAAGTCGACATTAGAGGAGTTATCAATAGAGAGCTAATAGTGTTTGAAAACCTGACATTGATGATGTGCTGTGATGTATGTGATGCAGCAAATGGGTAAAGGAAGTGGTTTGTAAATCACCTAATTACATTGACTATTACTGTAGGGATTGTTGAGGAGATTTACAGTTTGAGCTGTGGGTGGGAGCTAATCCTTTCACATTAAGAGTCAGAAATAACACACAAACTGTAGAGTCTGGTTCTATATGAAGTGCGATATGAATGTTATCTGTTCTGATGTGTTTTGAATCAATATACGGAAGCACAACAAGTGATTATTTCATTATTCATTCATTAAATTTTTCAATAAATGTTAAGTCTAAACCTTCCTCAGAGTGCCTCATTTAGATTGTGACTGTCCAAACTAGGGGTGGGACAAAATATTGATACAGCAAAATATATCATCGTCCTGACTGCTGCAATACAATTATCGATAGGCTGGTGTCAAGTATTGATATTTTAATTTACAAATATGTTGCGATTTTGGCTCACTACGTCACTGCTTCATGATTCCTCACCGTGGCGCTTATGACATGATTGATGGTAACATGAAAAGAAATGATTGGGCCGAAGAGGTTGACAGCAGGATAACAGAAGAAGAAAAAGACAGCAGGATAACGTCGGACAGCGGTGAGAATAAGTTAATAGATGCACCAGCCTAATTTGTTTTTACAGCTGTTCTATAGTTCTGTGAATTTGATTTACAGACTGAAAACATGGACAATGTTTTATCTCAGGTTGTGTCGAATTCTGTGAAACTGACACCAAACTGCAGTGAATAAATATAATCCTGCACTTTACCTTTTAGGGGCATTTTGTTTTCTGTATCATTGTATGATTGACTTATCGCTGTATTGTGATGTTATCGTTATCGTGGGCCACATATCGTGTATCGTATCGTACCGTGAGCTACCCACCTCTAGTCTAATCCCTTATTCACTTAACATATTCATATAAAGAGAAAATTATTTGATGAAATACCAAAATATTTGTTGAATAATTTCCTGTTGGACAATCGCATTTAGTACTAAGGCCTTTGTGGAGGGAGTTACGCTCATGTCCTTTTCTGCAGAGAGTTTGATTGGAACATGATACCGCCCTCATAATGTCATGCTACAGTCTGCCTTTAAGGTTGAGGGTTAGCTTAGCCTAGCATAAACGGTGGCTAGCAGGGTCTTAAACCCCCCCCAATACCACCGCTAATCCATCTGGATAATATTAATAAATACTAAACTAACTATAATCTTTTTTTAAACATAACAACATTCCAGTAACGTGTGTGATGATGACTGTTGACCTATGCTAGTTTTTGTGTGAGTTGATTGGTTGGGTCGTATCATTGCATCTCCGATTGAATGTGTAGATTAAAACGACATATACGTGCTTTACTTTAGCAGCTTCTTGTCTTACAGTTACAACAAGTGTCAAATCGATTCAGTGAAATTCAACTTTTTTTTGTGCGTTCTAGTGTGTTGATAAAGCTGATAGTGGACCGTAACAATCACGGACTGCTAATTCTGTGGAGGTCATCCTGATGCCAAACAAGTGTAACTTAGCGTCATGAGCTGAAAGAAGGCTGCCTCTGTCATGTGCTGTGTGTCTCAGGCTAACGTGAGCTAAGCTGGCAGGCAGCTGCTAGCTAGCAGGAGTTGTGCATTGATGTATCTATAGTAACATTATGAATGTGCTTTATAGTAGCAAACTCCGGCGGTGCTACAGTTGTTTTGGGTTACTGTTACTGTACTAAAGTATGTTGTATGCTTTTTGCAGTGACTTTGATTTGGACTGTGGTGGCAGAGTATTGCACATAATTTTATTTTGCTTGCGTGGTACCTTTTATTAACAAGCATTTCAATCCAACCTGGGATAATTGAATCTTTAGTAATAGTTTTTGTGCGCACCTGCGTTTAACAATCCAGCTCCCCCGTAGCTCACTAATTAACATGTTATCGTAAGCTAAGCTAGTCACCTGCTGGTTTTAGATTCATATTTACTGCACGAACATTTGAGTGGTGTTAATTTTCTCATTACTCTTGGAACAGACATGATGGGGAAACAAAGTGTACTTCTGAAAATGTTGAACATTGGCTTTAAGGGAGAGGAAATGGAAAGAACCAGAGAGGAGATGAATGAAAGACGGTTTGAGTGTGTTAAGAATAGAAGGATTAAGAGGAAAGGCTCCCCTGGGATCTTTCGGCCTGGACAAGAGGGTCCTGCTGGGACTTTATGTGTATTGATGTGTGTCTGCATGTGTGCATGAGGGCTACAAAGAGCTTTGATTCTCTTATTTCTGTCTGATCCCAAACTGCCCGCTTTGTACCAGCTGCCGTCTGTACCTGACAGCGCAGCCTCCGGAAACCATGCGAGTGAGCAGGAACAAGTGTGTGAGCGGAGGAGGGGTAATTGGCATGTCCGTCTGACTGAAAGGCCCGAGCGGAGTGGCAGTGCCGGAGTGGAGCTGATAACATGGCAATTAAGCCGTGAGAGACAGACCCCCAATCAGCACAGCATGCTGCGGGGACTCGCAGAGACAGGTAGGACTGCAGGGAGAGGGGATCCAGAGACGGGGAAGGACGGGCGAGTGCCCCCCAGGTGTGAGCTAATTTGTCTCGCCGTTTGAATGAAAACAAGGAAGCTCCTGAAGGGCTTGTACCAAACATGCCTGACTGTATTGTGCACACATACCGTTCATTCTCCCACTGAAGACACCTGCTGCTTCTGCTGCTGAGGGACCCTGGGCTTGTCGCATCATTTTTTCCCATCTCTAAGTGCACGCTTTAAAAGGAAGTAGAGTGCTGGCAAAGTTTTGGGTGTGCTTGTTGAAGTAAAGCGTGCAGGAAATAGAGCAGAGTTATTTTATGTCTCCGTTTGATGGTTTCTGCCAGTGGCGGTGCTGCAATTCTACACTCACCTGTCTCTGTAGTATTGCCTATAAGCCTCTCTGTGTGGTGGCCCCCTGCCACAACCTCTACATCTTCTACCCACCTCTTCTGTCTTTCTCACTCATTCTCTCGGGAAAGATTAGAGGCAGCTTCCTGGATCACATCACAACGGAGCACAAAAAAAACTTTAAAAACCTGAAAGCTGTGGGAGATATTTCAGTCGGCTGACAAAAGAAGTAGCGGCACCCTCACCACCATCAGCGCCGCCGCCGCCGCAGCCTCTGCTGTGTTGCTGTTTCTAATCATTCATGCTGCTTGTGAATCTTCAAACTAACTCCCTGTCTGCCGTTTTCATTCCCTCCCTGTCTGTCTAAGCTTCAAATTCATTGCCACATTTCCCTTCTCTCTCTCCCCTGCGCTCCTTTCTCTCTCTGTTTACCTCTCAGCTTCTGTGGAGCATTAACTTTTATCTTTCCTTCCCCCCCACCAGCTCCCCGCCCACCCTATAAGCCTATTTCCTCCTCTTTTTCCCTGCTCTTTATTTCCTTTATCCCCTCATCCTGGTCTCTTTGTGCAGAGGATACAAGGATAGTGTAGAACAGATTATCAACTAACTCCTGCAACGGTCATTTATCCACTTCATTGTTTGCAAACCCCTCTGTGCTCAATAACCTTCGTGTTTTTGCGTATTGGTGCGCGCTATCGACTGCTTGTTGTTTCTGCCACGCTACATTGCTCAGACATTTCTCCTCTTATATGTCACGGAGGTCTACGAGCAGTGATATACATGCAGGAACAAAGTAGGGTACTTGTGCGATGGCTTAAGGACATTCAATAAAGTATTGAGTGCTGAAGCCTTCTACATCCCGTTCTCTCGGCAGGCCGCAGCGTGAGCGCACCCCATCGATTTACCGACCACATGTGACCATCACAATGAACTGTAGTCCACTGCCATTATCATACTGTGTGCGTTAAGTGTTACACAGACTCCGCTGTGTTCACTTTAACCTCCGCAGATGATGGAATCTCCTTGTGGGCAAATCATAATGTGAAAGTAAAAGGAGCTGATTCCTCTATGTTGAGCAGACAGAGCGTGGTGGATCCCTGCCGGACAGTTCTGCAGGCTATCACTGAAGGTATTCGTGAACTCAAAGACCCAGCATGCTTCATTTTACTCGCGTGTATTCCTCATTTTAATTCCTGTTTAGAGAGAAAGGGGGATAATGGCAAAAACCTGTTTTTCTGATTGCTTGAATGAATTTAGGGTTCATTAGCAGACCATCTGGCTTATAGCTCTTGGTTCCAAATGATCGGCTTAAAACGCACTTGAAATCAGAATATTAGATTTTGATATTAAAATGGATGCAGGCATTGCTTTTGTGGTAACATAAATTAAGCTAAACTGCCTAATTCCTGCTGTTAATTTGGTGTGTGCCTTCATCGAGGCCGCAGTGCTTAGTTAAGATGGAAACTGAGTTTTTCAGGGCTTTTATATAATGTACCCAAACAGTGTTAATCCACTCAGACAGAGCATTTTGCCACTCAGGAGCAGCTGTAAACAAACACTAAATATTTAAATAGCCAATCTTATCTGAGCTGAGAAGTTATGCGCTTCTGTTCATTTCATTCCCTCCATTATTTTGGATTGGTTCAGTAGGATACAGAGGCGGTGGTCTTCATGACAGAGTGCTGTTAAGACACTTTAGATCACAGCAGGCATCGAGATTTGAAAGCTGAGGACTAACGTGCTATTTTTATGTGACAGCTGAAATGACTGTGATTCAGCATAATAGAAGAACATAATGCCACATTCTCCCACATTAACTGCTCTGAAACATCGGCAAGTCAAAGTGGGAACATTTGGAAGGGGTGTTTGATCAGTTAACCTCGTGCGTTTAGACTCCGCAGTCTTAAATTATTCAACCAATCAGAGCGGATACAATTAATCATCACCATTATGATGTTTCCTGGTTTTTAAAACATTGACAATATGTCCTGATATTCTATTCCTTCCTCCTCTCTGATGCCTCAATCCATTTGGAAACAGTCTAATTAGGATGGATTTGTCGAAGGGTTTCATTAGCTGTGAATGCTAACGCTGTACGGTGGCTGTGTGTGAACAGATTGATCATGTGATTACTCTGCTAGTTAGGCCGGCTTGTCGAATAATAATTCAATATCTCACGAACAAGATCATGTTAATACACTCTGATGCTGTTTGCCCTTGAAGGTCGCAGCAGTTACAGCTTCATTAGACAAACACTGATGATGATTTTACTAGAATAACCAAAGAGATATAATGCTGCTGTGGATTGACTATTGAATATGCAGCTAACTGCAGCTTGTGTCAATGTTCTTTACATGGCAGAAGCACAGGGTCTAGTAGCTGATTACAATAAATGGCTGCTGTAGTCTGTCTCAGTACATCTTGAGGTTTACCCTTCTCCTTGGGGCTGCACAGTGGTGCAGTGGTTAGCGCTGTCGCCTCACAGCTATAAGGTTCCTAGTTCGAGTCGCAGCTTGCACGAAGTTGGCCTTTGCATGCTGGGTTCCCTCTAGATACTACGTCTTCCAATGGCCAAAGTCCAAAGTCATGCTCGTTAGGGTCATTAGTGACTCCAAGTTGCCCATAAGTGTGAATGTAAATGAAAGGTTGTCTTTCTCTGTGTGTCAGCCCTGTGATTGACTGCCGATCAGTCCAGGGTGTGCCCCGCCTCTCGCCTAATGACAGCTTGGATAGGCTCCAGCCCCCTAATGACCCTGAACAGGACAAGCTAATGGATAAGATAATTTGATGGATGGACTTACGAGAATTGAAAGTTTGTCAAGTTTGCTCCCGAAGTCACAGCCTTCAGTGTATGAATGGGCATAGAATCCTGATTGGAGATGTAAGCCTTTGCCATCAGTGTGTGATTGAGTGTCAAAGGGTGAATGTGACATGTAGCGTAAAAGCGCTTTGAGTGGTCGGAAGACTAGAAAAGTGCTATAGAAAAGCCATTTGGTGACACCAGCTGCCTCGTGACCAAGAACGAAGCTCTGAGAACCATCAGAGTGAACCATAACAGTAAAGCTGTGAGCTGGAGAGCTAAACAATGAGCTGAAACTCGGCATTAAGCTCTGTGGGCCGCGGCAGATTTGGGTGATAATTCTTTGTTAATTCATCGGTACGGGTGACCCCTTTCATAGTGTCACATTGTTTGCAAATTGTCATTGTTATCATAACAATACTGATATGTTGGTCAGCATTGAACATGGTGAATCTTAGTATCAGTGTACCTATATATATATATGATGATTATCAATGTCTCTTGTCATCTTCCAGTTTACTGTCCACCCTTTATGTAGCTTGAGTCGGCAAAGCATCTGCACTAATTACCAGCCTGTCTTATGGAGTATTTCAGATTGATTAAAGCATTATAATCTAAACACATGACCAGGAAACTCCACATCCCAGAACACCAGATAACCACAATACTTGTGTCACAACTCAAATCCTATTACTCCACCTATCTGCCTTTTCCGTCCTCCTCGTGCATTCAACTCTCAGTTATCGATTGTCAGTGAGATCTAATCTGTCCTCCTGTGTCATCTTAAGAGGGTTTGGCTGTGAAGAGGGGAAAACAATCGCATCTCATTTCTCCTCCTCTTTCTCCTCCATGCATTCATATTAACGCTCTGCTCTGAAGCTTAATTTTCCGTCCATTCTCTCCCCTCGTCATGTTGCCCATTTTTCCGTCTTTGTGTTCTGACATTTACCCTGGGCTTCATTCCTTCATCCTCTTAAGAGGGCACGACCATGTCAGACCCTTGTATCCCATCTTCCCTACTGTGTCACTCTTCCTTTTCCTCCTCTTGTGTGAAGCATGCAGTGAGATCCTTTGAGCGGGAGTGGATATGACAGCCAGCGGCCTCGGGTGGAGGAGTAAGGGGGAAGCTGTGTTTGCGTGCGTGCCCGTCTCTGTGTGTGTGGGTTTTATCCAAAGTGATCTGTAATTGTATGTTCTCTGACACCGTGATGGATAATCAATAGATCTGTCTGTCTGCGGAGTTGGAGGATAAAAGTCATCCTGTCCTCGCTGTTGGACCTTCCAGGGTTTTTTTTTTTCCTCACAGAGAAGAGATGAGCCAAGGTCGCCGTGGCATTTCTCATCCCTCTGTGCTCTCGGGCTTCAGCGGGACTTGTACAGTGACTTGCAGAATCATAACAGAGCTCCACCTGTGTGCGTTGCGAGCCGTAATTGCCCTGCATTTTGCATCCAGAATTCATACACATGGCTGCATACACAAACTCTGCAGCTTTATTCCAATCCACTGGCCTAAACGAAAGCAGACAGGGATTATACAGATGTGCGGAAATGCGAGGCCTCTTGCTGGCATCGTGAGTCACATTCGAGTATGCGTGAGCGTTTGCTAACGCACACAATCACACACACAGATTTAGCTTCCCGCGTCTGTGTCCTGATGAGAGTTGGTGTGTTGTCTGCGTTGGATATGTCCGTTGTTTCCTTCCTGCATGTTCCCCTGACACTGATAGTTAGTGAGAGGTAAACCTCAGCCCCAGCCTCTGCGATGGTGTCTCATGTCAAAAGTGGGTAATAGACTGCAATGCATCATGGGAAAAGCCCCCAGGGTTCCTGGGTTTTTATATTTACTTTCTAAGCTTCAACCAGAATCCTTCTTCACCCCCTTCCTTGCTCTTTCAAACTGGAGTAATTTCATGGCTCATTCCTGAGGTTAAGACCAGGTCTGGTGGAGTGGAAGAGTTGTAAATAGCCTCCTGCTTCCACCCCTTATAGAACCAACAAATCTGCTTCATTGCTAGATGTTATAGACATAGGGGGAGCTGGCAGCATTTGTCTGTTGGAAGCTATATTTAGGACGTCAGGTTTAATGTGTGAAGGCATGAAATCACTGCATGATGAAGTTTCACCCCATCGCAGATTACAGAGGAATGAGGATGACTGTGGTTTTTTTCCCCCTCTCTCATCTTTCCTATAAAACTTGGACTGTAAATAGAAATTTTATCTTTTAACTTGAATAAGAGGTGCTCAGCAGGGGAGGGAGGGAGTCGATGCCAATATCATGCTGCTGAAATACACCGTGGCACCCGCTCTGTGACGCCTGAACTAAAGTGGATTAGCCAGACCACTTGCCTCATCTCCCATGCAAGAGGATGAAGCAAACACGCGCCCTGAAGTTGATGCCAAGGTTATGCAAAAAAAACCATCTAACTTCTACTAAAAAGCCAACACAGCATAATAGTCCACACGGACTAATTTAGATCCCGGCGTTTGGAGTCAAATGAGTAATGTCCAGTGATGCCATGTTAATCTACTGTGTGATTTGGCTTGGAACGACCTTCCGTGGCGCCGTACC
Organism: Semicossyphus pulcher; assembly: GCF_022749685.1. NCBI lineage: Eukaryota > Metazoa > Chordata > Actinopteri > Labriformes > Labridae > Semicossyphus > Semicossyphus pulcher. The sequence goes on from NW_027211637.1 coordinate 20,228,188, forward strand.
TCACGGCTTAATTACCTTTTCAAAAAGGGAATACCTCTGAGATTTAGCAGCCACTCCGCACAGCAGATATGCTGCTCAGTCAAGAGGAGGTGATATGAGGCTACACTTCACTGGGCTGAGTCGTTTTGACCTACCTACCCTCTGCGCGCCCACACTGACACACACACACAAACACCTGGCTGACACTTTGCCCTTTATTTTGGCACCTCAAACACCAACAGTTCCTCCTCTTTCCTTCCACTTTCTGTCACCTGAATGTGTAAAGTTACAGATCCCAGAGCTTTTTAAATTTGCACTACATCATATCTACTCCTTTTTCATCCACCGACTGTAACTCAGAAGACATGTCACACTTTTTCTCACTTTTTATCCCTGCCTCCCTCCACGGCTCCCTTCGTCATCCCTCTCCCTCGACTGGAGGTGATAAAAGTCGCCGGCAAAGGCAGCGAGAGATAATACAACAGCAGTTAGCGACAAATAGGACAGAGGAGATTTGGCGGTTGTCCAGGCTGATCAAATGCATGTTGAGACAGACAAGGAAAGGTGACAGATAACCCCTCCTGCCTGCTGAACGGTGAGGATGGTAATCACCCCAGAACGCAAGACATGCAGCTTTAACACGGCTAGATCCACGGCTAAATCCCCTCATTTCTGAATCGTTTAGAATATATTGCATTTTCTCGAAGCTTTGCGGCTAAAAGCAGGCAGCAGATGCATACGATTCAATGTCATTTGAGAAGAGACGTCATTGGAAGGTATGGATATTTAATGGCTTTTGACTGATTCTAAATTCACTGCCGTATCCCGTGCCAGGAGGTCAAGCCAGCCGAGTCCATTTAAGCGCGCAGAACGAGCACTTTGTCTTCGTTTTACGACTGCTGGATGTGGCCAGGTCCGGACTTGTGGCAGAGATTGAGGTTTCATTGAAAGCGGGGAGTCATGATCCTGCATATCTTGATCTTTAAAGTGAGGTCTATAAAGTGTAGGGTGGTCGCCGTCTAATAATTGGAAAGCTCTGTCTTTAACCGCTTGTGAAATGAAGTTGTTTCGTGGTCGATTAACGTGTCTACCCACCTCCTCCTCCTCCTCTACCTCGCTACAGTCTGATCAGTTTAGAGAGAGATAGCTGCTAATTTACAGCCCCACTCTCCCTCTACATTTCTTGTCTGTCTTGCTCTTGCTGTTGCGCTTTTCTCTTGTCTCCTCGTGTGAGATTGGCAGGTCTTTAGGGTCGCGAGGCGCTTAGCTTCCCACGTTCCTTCCTCCTGTCTCCTCCCTCTCAGTCTGACTGGCAGTAATTACACCAGGGCTGGGGTGGGTTTGTCCCGACGACCCCGAAGACCTGCCAACCAGAAAGAGACATGTTGAGAGGGAGAGAGCAAGAAAACACATAGGAAGATACAAAAAAAGCAACATATAGAAGTAGGAAAAGAGGGCGTGCAGAGAAAGAAGGCGGTATATGATGGGAAAGAGGCAGAGAAGGTTACACATCAGTGATTCCTGACAGGCCTTTCTTGTTTCTTCTTCCTTTTTTCCATCTCGGACCTCTTTTTCATTCCTCCATCATGGCTGTGTGAACTCTGTATTCAGCGTTGCTCACTTGATCAGAGCCCCGCGGTTGGAAAAAAGTGTTTTTTTCCCTCCTCCGCTCCTCTCAACGGCATCCAGGTGTTTCCTGCAAGCAGGTCTGTATGGATGGAAAGTGGCTATAAGGCACAAACTGAGGCAGAGATCCGGTTGTATTCCAGGTGTGTTAGTTTAATTGTGAAACACTTCCTTACAAGGGTACATCAGTCTGTTTTGCATTTCTAAATGTATGAATAATCCGGGTAGGCTTGTTTTTTTGCATTATGATGTTTTTACATCAACTACCGCAAAGACATGTGTTTTTTTTCCCCTTGACATACATCTGAAAAAGCGGGGATGTCATACATTAGGAGTCTTGACTTTTAAAGACAGATATATTATGTTCACAAGAGACAGGAGACTGCGCCACTTCTCTGTAAAGCGAGTGTACCCCTCGTGATTGAGGCCAGCCAACTATCAACGTGCCAGGGGATGAAAGATGAAGAGAAACGGTCATCATCAGGAATTAATGGCTTAAAAGTAGGCCAAGTTAACCAACAACTGAGGCGGAGTAATGATGTCAATTTTAAGATAATTGTTGTGGCAGAGTTTAATGTCGGAAAATGGCGAGCCCAAAAAGATCAGGGGCCGGCCGTAGCGCCGCTTAGCCCTGCGGCTAGCCGTGTAGCTCCGTGCCCCGTCCTCCTGTGCTCTCAGCGAGCTTAGCCCGGCCCTCCACACCTTGGTTAAGCTCCTGGGAGTCCCCCAGGAGCTCCCCCTGCCACGTCTTAAAAATGCTAACAGTCTTAGCTAACAGATGGTAACAGAGAAAATCGTACCATAGTCCTTAAAGTGGTGGCTTTCAAGAGATTGACAGTAGTAGTGTTTGAGGATGCTACTAAAGGTATGCCCGTTACCAGAGCTGTTTCAACACAGCTCTATAAATAGACCTCACTTTGATGGTTTATGATTTATTGACATTTTCAAAGGCATTTAATTTAATTTAAATGTGACAATTTAATCCAAAACATATAGAAAACATAATTTTACTTATTTTACTTACTTTTTCAAAAAAAATTGTCTTGAAAAGTGGAGGTCGTCTTATAATCAGGGGTCGTCTTATGTTCGGACCAATACGGTTTTTGGTCTAAGCCATGACTACAGGGCCAAAAATCACCTACAAAAGTAACATATTAAAAAGACAAATGGATGAACGCACTGGAAAGATGTTAAATAACTTCAAACACTGCGTTCAAACACTTCCCATCTCTTTCTTTAATAATCTGCTCTCCAAGGAGGATGGAGGAGCAGAAATTAAGAAGTCATTCTTACGGGATGAAATGAGGCTTTTGGCAGAAATTCTTTTGGAAGAATGCTTTGGCATTGTTCTGTCTTAAAGAGAGTTTTTTCATATTAATAAATGAATGCAAACATTATGATGCCTTGTTCTCCTCTTAGCTCCATCATGAGTAATTCTGTCTCTTTGTCAGTGAGTGAGTTTACATGCACACAAGGAGGTGGAGATTTTAGGGAGAAATCCAGGTAATGAATCTGAGCACTTTACATGAACTGCAGCTTGTTAGCAAAAGTAATCATTTTAATTATAGTTGGTTTTGGATGTTATAGCTCAAAGAAAGAGGCTGTATTTTATTTGTTCTGTGACCTCAGCTTTTGGCACAATTATTTCTATAACTAATGATCCTTCCTGTCATGCTTCATCCGCCTATTATCTGAAGTAGCATGCACATTTGTTCAATCAAATCCTCTTATCATTCATATTACTAATGAGTTTATGCTAGGGTAAGTGGAGCAATGTCTATATTTGTCCCATTTAAATAAACCCACTGCCTCAGATGACCAACCACAGCACAGTAGCTTGTTCAGCCTAATGGCTCTTACAGAACTGTACTCTGACCCGGCTTTGACAACTTATCTGCTTGTCTGTCTCGCGGCTAACGCTCAATCCTGGGAGGAAAGGAAGGAAGAATGGAGAGAATGGGGAAGAAAAGAAATCAAATATTCATGATGTAGGATTTAAATAATCAAGGACTAATCTAGTAAGAGAGATACAATTCCAAAAATCCTGCGCTGCCCCTGTGAATATGTACTCAGAATAATTGGAGATCACAGGAGAGTAGCACTGCTGCCCACTATATCCCCAAAACCGGCATCTGTTTGTATCTGTACGAGAGTCGGCACACAAAGCATGTAATCTGGAGTGAATGCAGCCTGTTAAGCTCTTAGAGGATTTTCAATTATTTATTTTGGGGTACTTTTTTTGGTGTTCCTGTTGCTCAGTTCATGGACAATGTGTATGCAAACCCCTTTAAACAAAGACAATACAAAGTGAAAGCTTATCTGTGTTTGTTCTTCTCTCTCTGTTTGACTGCTTCTGATCCTTATGCCTCCTCTTCTTCCCCCTCTTCTCCTCTCAGCGGCGTCCAGCTTCAGTTTTTGCCGTGCCTCCCTGGAGCACACGCTGTCTGCTGAAGAGCTGAGCTACCAGCTGCCGCGTCGCGCCGGAGGCAGCAACCTGACCTGGCACGACGGCCGCGGCCAGAAGACAGCGCACACGCGCACCGTCAAGCTGCTGCAGCAGCCCGGCACAGAGGGCATCCAGGTATAAAGATGTCCACACAAACAGAGCAGAGCGTGTGGAGGAGTGCATACTCTGCATGTGAATGACCTTCAAATGTTTTTCACATACGAAACAGAATGCAGACCCCTGAAATCGTTAAGGCTGGTACAGCTCAGAATTGGGCAGGTTGGACCGTAACAAACATGGACAGAGAAAGAAGGCTTAAAGGCTCAAGCCATACTTAAAGGAATAAGTGAAGCAATCTGCTGTGAAATTCTTTGCACATAATGTCACTGATTTTGGATTTTCCAGAGGGAGTAGGCCACTGGGTAATCACAGCAGTTTAAGAAAAGAAAACATGTCTTGTTTCTGTCACAATCTATAAAGGAGTTTCCTCTCAAACACACATTTTTGTTGCAGTTCAGCTCTGGTGTTAAGATTCTTATACAACAGTTGGTTCCAACCAAGTAATCTGATTGGACCAAGGCAGCCCTGAGTGCTGATATAGAGCACAGGGAGTTTTAATATTTATCACTCAGCTTCTGGTGTTCTAAATACCACTTATTGAAGACGGGGTGTTATGCTGTTTCACATTTTAAGACATATATATAATGTTACAATGTTAGATGTCCAAACTAAACGTGGGTGAAGTTTCGAATCTGCAGGTAAAAGTATGTTGGAGTAATCCCCTTCAAAAAAGTCACAGTCTGCAGGCTGCTGTGAATGCCAGGTTTCAGTCAGACTTCTCCAGACACTTCACTTTGTGATGTCACAAAGTGGAGGAACTCTATATTTGGGCATCTGCACGAGACACAGCAGAACTTCCTGCCCCTGGCACAGTTCAATGACATGCCCGCCCAGCAGCTCAGTCTGCCTTAGAAATGTTTTTCACTCCACCACTCTGCTCAACGGCTCTGCTTGTCAAGTCGGCCAATCAAAAGAAAGCAAGCTTGTAGGGACGGGGTCTCTTAAAGAGACAGAGCTGACTGAGTCGTTTCAGGCAGAGGCTGTTTGAGGGCCTGCACAGAGCACCAGTGTGAGTTTTTTCTAGCTGTAAATTATGTTAAGCTACTCCACAGGTATCACAGAGTGAAATATGAAGCTTGAAGGTAGCATAAAGCCCACCTTTAATGTTGAAAGCAAATGGTCATTGTCTATATTGTAGTAAACTTTGCACCACAAAGATGGACATATTTCGTACACACAAAGTAGTAAGTGTGCAGGAAAATGTTTGTGTTGCTTGAAAACAGTCTTGTCAGAGTCGAGCTGCAGAACTAGTTATGTTGGAACAAAATTAAAGAGTAAATAACCAAAAAAATATAATAATCTGTTGTTTGCTTATAACTTTTCACTTGTATATGCTTCTTGTAGAACTGTTGTATGAAAGCAATATAAATAAACACCTTCCTTAAAGGGAGGGTATTATGCTCATTTCAAGTTTCATATTTCACTCTGTGATACCTGTGGAGTAGCTTAGCATAATTTACAGTTAAAAAAACTCCTAATTTTTCTCACACTGGTGCTCTGTGCAGGCCCTCATACAGCCTCTGCCTGAAACGAGTCAGTCCACTCTGTCCCTTTAAGAAACCCCGCCCCTACAAGCACACACATGATTGGCCAGCTCTCCGAAGCTTTGAGGCTGCATTTTACGACGTCACAAAGTGATTACTCCAGCATACTTTTACCTACAGATTTGAAAACTTCACACACGTTTAGTATGGACGTCCAACATTGCAAAATTATATATATGTCTTAAAATGTGAAACAGCAACTTGAAGTTGAAATTTACTAAGCGCTATCTTATCATTATATTAGAATATAACAGATAGTTTCTCCAGTTTTGTGGGCTTTATAAACACAGTGATCATCTCAACTCATTACCCAGAGTACAACATAACTTATTTTATGTTGTAACATAAGTTCTGATTAATTAATGTTGTAGTTGACGTATGGTTTTGTATTAAATTGCATCACTGTGGTAGATGAAACTTTTTTTTTACAGTAGCTTAGCAAAGAAAACATTATTTCCCTTGAGGCGAGCTCTGCTCTAATTAAATAAGGTCCAGTGTGAATTAGCTAGCAACTCATAAAAGTTATGTATGTTTTAAAGCAGTGGCTCAAACTATATAAAAGAGTGTTGTAATGAAGCCCTCAAGACTCGGGAGCAGAAAAAAAAAGCCATGTGTACACTGTGGCAGATAATCTGTTAATATCAGAGAGACGAGACAGAACATGAGTGCATCAACGTCTGTGCTGCATCTCTAGCTGTCAAACCTCAGAGCTATCAGGGAGTCTTAATTGTTAAATCTTGTACATGATGTAGGCTGGTTGTTGTAAGATTACCACCAGGGAGAAAAGGGTTATGTAATATACTGAAGTAGTAGTATGGGAAATGTTACCTCTCTACTTGTGATGTAAGAGTGCTTGTATGAAGGAGCACATACTCTCAGAAATATATATTTAATGTCCTGCTCACATGGAAATCTCAATTATTCTCCAGATGTGTTTGTTTCCCAAAAGCTCAGCAGTAGCTTTAAAAAGAATTGACTGGTATAAACACTGGATACACAGCTGTAAAATGTAAGCATAGCAGCACACATTGCTCTCGTGCAAAAATCAAATCCCATCTGTGCAGCACCAGAGAGGCAAAACAAAGACGACCATCATCTATTTTAAGGCTTTCCGCCTGTGTTTGACCTGAAAGCACATGACACGACAACCTACTCTTTACATGAAAGACAGCAGATAGCACAGCTGAGGTCATTTGTTTAGTCTCCCCACTGCCTTTTTAGACATTTTGCTTCTGTGAGGCTGTAAGATGTACATATGCACTGCTACAATGCTCAATAATTCATAAAAGAGTGCCCCCTCAGCTATAAAAGCTATAAAAGGCTTAATAAAAGACGAGTGGGAAGCTGTTTCCATGTGATTACACAGAGACTGGATAATTAAACCTCCGCTATACCATGAGAAGTTAGGCTTATCATTTCCTTGTGGCAACAAGCCTCCTAATGCATAATTCAACAACTGGGGGAGCAGTCCAGCTCTCTCTGTGATGTGTGTGTGTCTGTGCATTCACAAAATTTGTCATTGTCTACTTGTGCATCTGTTTCTCTGTGTTTATGGGCATGCATGTGTGTGTATGTGTGTGTGCAGGTTTTGTGGACTGATGTGTGTGTGTCCAGCTCTCTCAGGAGTGATGATTAGATTATTCTCCATTACACCGGTTGTGCACACATCAGCTGTAATGAGGGAGCCGGTTAAGTGAAACACAGCCCGGCTTCTGTATATAAGAGGGGACCTGGGGAATCTTCCTTATCTGTTTAACGAAGCTAATATAACACATTGTGCTCCTATGCAAACTCCTGTGCACGCACACACACATATGCAAACACGACTAGGTAGAAGCAGACTAGATGGTCGGGGTGTCAATGCATATATAGCTATGGCTGTCATAGTCAAGATCTACCAGCATGTTTTTGCTGTACTGACATAGTATAGGGACACCTATGATGAGGATGCACATTTTTTTCAAATTCACAATGTATTTTTCAGCATTAATCACTTATTTTTTCAAAGAAACAAACACAAAAAAATATCAGGTGGTAAAATATTGTTTATGTCCTGTAGAGCGATCCTAGACACAGAACGAGGCTAATTTCTGCACTCGAAGGTAAAAAAAAAATGGCACTCAAAACTTCAATTTAGTGACACATTTCTTTGATTGTCCTTTCACATTTCAATAAACACAGCAACACCTTTGTGCTGCATTCAGGCTCATGAACAAATTTGTCACTGGTGGACAACTATTGTGGGCGGTTTAACGAGTGGCTCGCTCTCTTCCTGTTTTAGAGTAACAACAAGCAGCGTTAAGAACTCGACTCAGTATTAGTAAATGACATGACACGTTTGCACAAACAGTACGTCTAAGACATAAGTTAAGTTTTGAGCTTGTGATGAAAAACAACAAAGTGGCGTTCATCAGGACGGCTACGTATTCTCTTAATAGCTACTGTAACTATGACAACCACAGGCACATTACACCAGTTAACACGGTCACTCGTTGAGCTGAAACACCGCTCTCTGTTGTTTACTCTTCCACTCTGCCGCTGCAAGGTAGGCGCTCATAACATGACATGCCAGCTCTCCCAAAAGTGAAGCCAAAACCTCTCAAACTCCCCCTGGGGGAGAGGCTGTTAGTTTCAGGAGCACTTGATTTCATATGCAGCAGAGTTTTATACAGGTGGAGCATGCATTTTAAACGCCAATATTGCCGTAAGTTAATTATTTAGTCGTGAGAAGCCAAAATCCTAATAGGGATTATTATTCGATTAATTGTGCAACCCGAATGACAGCATATGACTTGTCAGAGGAATTACAGGATACTTACTTATTTGTGTTGTTACATTGCAGCAGGTGGACCTGTCCTGTATGCAGACCTATCTGCTCATAGGATTTTTCCACACAATGACTTCAATGCCATCCTTTAAATTGGCTGTTGTTTAGGTAGCCAGATGGGGTGAGGGGAGGGGGTTTGTGGGTGGCTTATTTTGCTGTCTGACACACAGCTTGTGGGTGAGCCTTTAGACGAGGTTGGGGAATAGGTGGAATAACAGAGACGCAATTTAGGTACTAACAGCAGCCACTGCCTTTTTCCCTATATCAGAACAGAGCTTATACAGGAGACGAGGCCCTTATTCTCTAAATTGTCGCGCTGGGTGGGCGAAGGAGAAAGATCAGTCTGTGGTTATTTTACCCTTCTCATTACAGAATACAGCGGCTGACCTTTTCAGATGACATCAACACAAAGCAGTGAACTGAAGTAAAGAAAACACACAAACAGACAACACAGAGGATTCAAACTTTGACCACAGTTCGTAAGGAACGGAATGACTTTCACCTTTAGATTTTAAGGGGCGGATGTCTCTAGTCTGCTCATTATTTCAGCCATCAATCAGATGGCTATATGGACTCTGGACTATTAGTTCTGATTGTCCTGCTGATCTGCCACTAAATCTTCATGACTGCAGACACACCAACATATGTCACAAGTATAACTTTTATTGTTATTGTGTATAAACCTGCCAAATCGTCATCTTCCGCTGTGTATGTTTAGCGCTAAAAATAAAACATTAGCATGCTTACATTAAGACAGCGAACATATTATCATAATGCTTCTCATCAGCACGTTGGCATTGTCATATCATGTTAGGATGCTGCTATTAGCATTAGCTCAAAGCGCTGCTGTGCCTAATTACAGCCGCGCAGAGCTAGGAGCACTCTCTTGATACATTTACATCTCTTATAATCGTTATTATCTTCCCAAGCCAAAGTGTTAGGCAAATGATTTAGTCTTATTGATTTGCAATTTGGCCAGTGTGGGCGGTGGAGCAGCTGTCCTGGTTTTAATAGAACCATTGAGACCGTCCTCACCAGACAGACGACAGCATGGCTTGTTTGCTTGAAACCTTATGTTTTAACTGACAAGTGCCCTCATGTGCAAATAACGATTATCCTCTCTCAGAAGGAGAGGCGGGTGTCGTATGATTTTAACACTAAAAGGCAGCACAGGTTTCTTCCATCTTTAACCTGCACCTTTTAAGGATTGTTTTGCCTCAACTGAACCAAACTTTGGCCATAAAGGTGGCAGATATACATCACTATAGGTTTATCCTCGCTGTCATCCCGCTGATGGGAGTACCAGATCACAAAAAGAGCGTATAGGTTGTTTTGGCAGGCGATGATGAATTATGTAATTTGTTGTTCAGGTATGAAGGGTTGCTGATAGCTAAGCCGGTGTTGTGATGATGCAGGGCAGAAGAGGGGTTTGAAAGACACAGCAGAGGAAAATAAAGGAGCTGCAGGGCAGTGAGGCAGAAATGCTTTAGACTGTATCGTCCTTGTCCTGCCCCTCGGTGATGTGTTGCTCTGTCCGAGACACATGTTTGACTCTTGCTAAATAGAGAGCTTTGTGAAAATCCCATCTGGCCCTTTGTCCTCCCACTGAGCGCTCGCTCACATTCGCACGAGTGCGAGACATTTACAAACTCTGAGTCCTGAGGACAACCAAAGGCAGAGTAGTAAAAACAGCTAACAGAGGCTGGCAGTTCACACACTCGCACACACTCTCTTTCACAGGCACAGTCGAGTATACACTCAGAAAAAGCTCACAAATAAACATTTTCTGAATCACAGTGACACAGTCAAACACTCTTATGTAGAGGCTAGACAGAGCAGTGGGAGACACAGGGGTGCTAAATGATGCAGCGGAAGCTGCCAGGGACAAGGGGGAGGATTCGGTGTTACTGAGGGATAGGATGAAATGAGAAGTGGGGAGGAGAGGTGCAAAGGAGACATGAAGGATGAAATGTCAGGATGTGTCAGGGTCTTTGGGAACGGAGAGACCGATTGAAGATCTGATTCGATGATGACAGCCGAGCAAGAGATAGATCGGGGCAGGAGATGGGGAGATAGACAGAGAGAGTTGTTCGCTTAGACAGACGAGCATACAGAGAAGATAGAGGAGGAGTGTTTAGCATCCTGTGGAGAAACAAAGTGACAGCAGGGAAAGATGTAGAGCAGATAAGAGCAGGCAGGTGTTGGCTGCAGTACATGATTTATAGATTATAGATTCACTCACTCAAGTACACGCACACTTCAACACACACTCACGGTTTTACTGCTAATTGGCGTAGCATCATTGATCAATCTCAGGCAGGGCGTGGATGTGCGGAGACAGAGGCAGGCATCGGAAGAGAAGTGTTATCGGTCACAAAGAGTGAGTTTTAAGGATTCCCCACGCTCCCCTGACTTCCAGCTAATCCCCGGTTTAGCTTCACTGAGAGGCAGGGCACACACACACACACACACACACACACACACACACACAGAAACACAGGCTCTTAAATGGACAAAAAAAGTAGCTAGGTGCACATAAGTCAAGGCAGAAGAGAGATCGAAGGGAGGAAACGAGAAAATAAAGGGAGGACAGGGAGATAGGGAGGAAGGTGTCATGCAGGGAGAGAGTAAAATTTATGAGGAGCAAGTAGAGGAGGGGGGGTTAGAGACATGATGGAACAAAGTAAGCACGGAAGGACAAATAAGCTGTTCAAGGATACAAACAGAATGATCAATAGAGAAGTGCAGCGAAGACAATCAGAGTGTGTGGAGAAGGAAAGGAGGGAAGGATGTGAGGAGGAATTACGAATTAGTCCGTATACATTTTTCAGAACTTATTAAGTGTGATTGTTTCCAAGTTAGAGTATATTTCAAAGGGATAGGTCAACATTTTGGGTTAATAAGAGGGTTGGTATATGAGAGGATTGAAACCACTTTCATATCTGTCCACTAAATATAAACACAGCAGCCAATTAGCTTGTAGCTTAGCATAAAAGGCAGGAAACAATTGGCTTCATTGTCATCTTTTACCAGCACCTTTAAAGGCCACTGAATATGAGGGTTGTCATGGTAACCGCATGTCCGCAATACCGCGGTTATGTGACGCCAACCATGGAGTGGACCCAGTGACCGTCATCACCACTTATTTTTAAATATAGACCCAGTGATGTTGCTAGGTACGCTTCCAGCGTCTCTTACGCATTGAAATGTAAAGGGAAGCAGTACACTTACTACCCGTGCGTCCAAGGGAAGCACCTCATCTTTCCCATATAGAACATACATTATGAGCAACAAAAGTTTGAAAATCACAGTAATCATCAGAAGAAACCTTGCTGTCAGTGCACTGCTGTTTCAACCCTCTGCATATCTAATCGGCGCAGACTAGCCCGTCTCGCGGCATGCTAGTTTAGCCGCTACAACAATAAGTAGCCCGTCACCAAGGATTTCATTTTAACAAATTAGGATACGAACTTAGTAGTGATAATAAACTCGCCTCTCCACCGCTCATGCTGTGTTCACTCGTGTCAATAATTACCGTCACAGCCCTACTAAATAATATCTTGATAGTGTAATATGTAAATGAATGAATGCTAATTTTATAACCCTCTGACTGAGCCTGGCTAGCTGTTTCACCTTGTTTCCTCCATGCTAGGCTAAGCTAACCAACTCCTGCCTGTAGCTTGTTATCTGCTGTGCAGACATAAGAGTAGCATCAGCCTTTTCCTCCTACTCTCAGCAAGAAAGAATATAACCGTATTCCCTTAAAAGTGGTGAAGAAGCACACTCATGCATTTTGATGTTAAATCCAGGTTATATAAAGATTAAGGCTAAATACACTTAATTTTGGCTTAATGTCCCAGCTCTTTCAGTGCTGATGATAACATATCTACTAGGTTTCCCCCTTTTCTCTCCCCCCTCACTCTCCTCCACCTCTCATTAAACTTCCGCTCCATATACAGTCTCGACTTTGCCTATGCCTGGCCTCCCCTCCAGCTCCATCTCTTCCCCTCCTCTCCTCTCCTGTCCGTAATAAATGAGGGAGCTCCTCCCGCCGGACAGAAGTAGGTCTCGGGAGGAGTGGGGGAGGCAGTAAAGGGTGAACGGGGACGACAGAGAGCTGGGCAGAGGAGATACAGCCTGATAGATGGCCGAAGAGCGGTGCAAAAGGAGCGAGGGAGGGAGAGGAGAGAAGGAGGGATGATGGGGAGCCATCGGTCTATTTCCCTTCTGTCTGGCTTTTTGATGATGACGGCCATTACTCACTCAAAGGCTACCCCACTCCTCTGCACACTTTTCTCTATCTTTAGGTTGTTCTTTGACCGCCTTTGTTTACGCTCTCTATCTGACTATCATCTGCGTAGTTCAGTTTTTCAAGACATATACAGGACAGTTGTGAGTCATTAAACTTGTGCACAAAAGTCTGTTTCTGCTGTCCTGATTTGTTTGGAAATGATGCCTCAGTGGATCTAAAGTACTCTATTGTATATCTTCAGTGTTGATGCAATAGCTTGTAGTTTAGTCACTGAGACAGTCAGGTCATTATCTTGGAAGCATACACACACTGCTTATTAATATGTATACATATAGGTCCCTGGATTAATATAAATCTGCCTGCTAAGTCTTTAACTGCCCTCTCTGTGATAGTGTTGGTTTATGTGTTAATATTATGGGCTGTAGATCCAACAGGGAAATCTTATCTTGCTCTCCTCTCTGGTGTGTAAAGCTAGAAGTTGATGCGTGTCACTGTTGGGGAAAAGTACAGTTGCATAAAGTGAAGTATTGACGAGCAACAAGACACCACAAATGTGTGGTGCCTATGAGTTGTGCACATCTCCTGTTGACATATGAGTCCTCTTCAAAGTCATGTCAAATGCTTACACAGTATGACATGTTTTAGAATATGTGTTGGCCTATTTCTAGTTCCAATACAGAAAAAAGCAATGGAAGAAAAATTGACCTTTGTACAGTTCCTTTACCTTCACAACAACCACAGTCGTGTCCTGTGGTCTCGATCCATATAACATAGCATGAAGACCGGAAGCAATGGGAAAAATCTTCAGCCTTTGCCATTATTATGCTAAGCTAAGCTAAGTGACTGCTGGCTCTAGCATCATATATTCTGTACAGACATCTTTCAATCAGAACCAGCCTCAACTTTTTCAGCAGTTTGAGCTACAGTAGCTCTTCTGTTGGATCTGACCACACGGGCCAGCCTTTGCTTCCTGTCACTGGTTCACCAGTTTTTCTTTCCTTGGACCACTTTTGGTAGGTCCTGACCACTGCAGACCGGGAACACCCCACAAAAGCAGCTGTTTTGGAGATGCTCTGACCCAGTCTTCCATCACAATTTGGCTCTTGTCAAAGTCGCTTGAATCCTTGCGCACGCCCATTTCTCCTGCTTCCGACACATCAGCTTTGAGGACAAAATGTTCACTTGCTGCCTGACATATCACACCCACTGTCGGGCCATTGTAACGAGATAATCAATGTTATTCACTTCACCTGTCAGTGGTCATAATGTTATGCCTGATCGGTGTATATTATAGAATAAAACATGTAAATTTAGCACCCAAATAAACTCCTCTTGACCTTGAAAAATTGAATCCTGCTTGTTTGCTGTGAATACAGACCTCTTCTGTTAACTTTTGAGGCAGCAAACTGCACTTCCTTTTACCACTGACTTGCTCTAGACAAAATCTTTTTGTCTTTTTGTCTTGTTAATAAAGTTAATGATTGATCAGGCATTTGCACTCCTCACTCTTCAGATTTTCTTAACGATGTATAAATGAGTACTACAGATATTAAAGGGATTTAATCTGCAGGTTTGCAACTTCACTGCAGAAGAGGGAGTTCTTTTACCCTCTCTTGTCCACACTCAATCATCGCAGGAAAGAGCACTTCTACACTTCCCCAACTCAATCACAATTAATGATGGTTGGGGCAAGCAGTAAATTTGGGTTATTAAAAATTGCTTCAGCGCTCCATTGAGTCAGGTTAGAAGTATGTGTGTAATTAGGAAACAAGCAAACACACTGGAGCGGAGAAATTGAGTTGTTTTCAATTAAGGCCTACAAAGCAGAACACCCTTAAAGCCGGTACACCAGGCAGAACCTGATAGGGCTGATTGGTGCTCAAATTGACAGGAGGAGATCTTATTACAGCAGCAAAGATGTAAACTGTCGTCTATCACATATTGAGGTGTGAATGTGTTCTGGGAGCTTGTGTCATTAGCGAGAAAATCAGCTGGGAGAACCCTGGATATTAAGCTTCAAGAGTGTTTGCTAGTTGCATGTGTGTGTATGACATTTCAGCATACATAATCCCATTAAATGCAGTCAGTTATGGAGAGGAACGTTTGGCAGCGGTTCTGTGTTTTGCTGTTGAAAATCAGCCAAAGCTTTTGTTGTAGAGTTGGCTCAGTCACGGCATGAATGAATGGATTAGATATGAGAGTATGACCCATGAGAGAGGGACAGAGAGAGCTGAGGGGACGAGGAGTGGTTGTGTTTTCTGTCCATATGAACCGCTTGTGACTTTATTAATGTCTGTATTAATTCCCCGCACATGGCCGTGACAAACAAAAGAGAGCCGGCTGTCTGACATCGCGCAGGGTCAGAGGAAGGTGTCTGAGGAACAGAGAAAGAAATGGAGTATGAGAGGAATAAAGATGTGCTCACATAGTTGAAAAATATGGTTGACGGTTCACAATAATGCGGTGTTGACTGCATAATGAAGGTACAACTACCTCCACACCATGCACAATACAACGCAACAAATGCTGTTTATAGAATGTAATTACTGTATCAAGATATATTCTTGACATATAGAAAGTAAGGAGCCACATTGTACGGAGTTTGAGACCGGTAGGATGTGAGAATATTTGGTAAAGCAGTGGAAATATCATCCGTCTCTCTAAATTAGGGCTGAGAGGTGAAGAACAGGGCGCTCATTTTTAATCAAAGTACAGCATCTGTTTTCCCTTCTATGCCTGCAAGCTTTTACACCTTATGTTCGCTGGTAATTTGGGTCACATTTCAGCTCATTATGTGAATTTCATCTCTTTCACGCAGCATAATCTTTTCAAATTTGTGAGCTGTTAAGGGTAACATGTACATTTATGGCCTGTACCTGTGATGAATGAGGAAAAAGCCAACAGGCTTTATAAGACTCCATAGGCCCTTAATCTACTGCTTCCCTTTACAGGACTGTATCTGCACTCTGCATCCTCTGTGTGTAATTCCCCAGACGACCAGAAGGGATTTGGTTGCCAACTGCGGCATTAGAAAACACTATCCAAGCTAATTTGATACTAATGAGAAAATCCAGCATGTAGCATATTTACGTGCAGCAATTACAAGGTGATTATTAAAAAAAGCAATGTTCCAACTTGTCGTATAGTACCTCGTGAAATTAAAACACACATACACACCCACACTTACCGGCTCCGTCTTACTAATACCAAACACAAACTCATGCCACAGTGCGTGGATGAAACACCCCCTCCAATGAAAGTTGAGTAAGTGCCATCTAGCAGTGGTGTGACTTCATTCCTGTATTTTCTGCCTTCTGTAGTCTTTAGTCGACTTCCTGTGCAGCTTCTTTACATAACCAAGGTACAGGAAGTTCGGTTCAGTTTAGGCTGCTTAAGGTGCTTTTTGACCAAAAGTACTAGGAACCATTTTTTCAAGGAACTTAATGGTTCCTGTGGCCCATTGTTGTCTGCGGTTCCACAGCGGATTAAAGACCAGGGAAGATTGAGCAAATCAGGCAAGTGACGTTTGAAGAAGCGATACAAGTGACTGCACTGCACCGCCAGTCCAGTAGGTGGCAGTAAGAAGAAGATGAAGGCCATAAAACAAAGAAAATGCCATAAAACGTGACGGATGTGACGGACGTAACGGACGTGACGGCGTCATCATTTGTACGACACTACGGTTAGCCTGTTAGTATGGAGGAGATTCAACGTGTGCTGTTTTTGATGCAGTCCACATGTTAAAGTGTCCCTCCCCTCAGCATCATACTAACCACTAATTGCTTCAATAGCCGTCTGTGTGAGTGACTTAGATCAGATCCTGATGGGCAGATTGGCTTCTTGTTTGTCAGCCACATGAATGAATGTTCCAGTGAAAGGGTGAATGTGGCTGTACTGTAACATGCTTTTAGTGGTAGTCTGGCACAATTTAAGTTCAGTCCATGGAACATTTACCATAAGCAAACAAGTGGGAACATGTGCTGTGCGGTTGTCTAACCCTTGGCATTGCCACAGAGGCGACTCGAAAGCGTCTCATATCATCCCTAGAACAAGGTTATTGACAGAAGTAAATTACCATACAGATTAAAGTAATGCAAAGATGGCCTCTACACTTAACATGTCCATTTGGTGTTTTTATATATATAAATATATATAGCTTTAAAACTGCAGTTTAGCAATAATGGTCTCTAAAATCCAGATTCTAAGGAACTCGTCCTTTCATCTTGCAAAGAAGAACCAAGCTAAAACAAAGGCTATCAGAAGAGAAGCTAGTTGTAGCTATGTATCATTATTTTGCAAGTTAGGTTTTAACTTTTAACAGAGCTGGCGATTTGAACCAGGGTTTTTCTAACATTAGAAACCCATTTTAAGGGGCGCTGGTTTCGCCTCCGTCTTGCAGCCCTTTGATGCATGTCATCCCCACTTTCTCCACCCTATATTTCCTGTCGCTCTTCACTTTCCTAACAAATTGAGGCAAAAAAAAAGTTACAAATGTAGACACGCAGGTGGCTCACCATTACATTTCTAACGTATTAAAGCGACACTTAGAACACATTGACATTCTGATACTACGACTTGAACAGAGCTGCAGGCACGCAACTGATCTATTCAAGATTTAGAGGCGGGGTCTATTTCCATATTTATAGATCCATGCATACTAAATGAAGGCAAAGGAATACTATAATAAAATACCATCCATTTTAAGCATTAAACTTCTAAATAACTCTTTTTGATGAGCATAGATGAGTTTCAAGGGGTTTAGTTAAAGCTAGGAGAGGAACTTTAACTTTTCTGCTCTTTGTGTGTTGCAGCTGCGTCCGGGCGAAGCCTTCACTGTGTATCACACCAGTCCTACTCTGTCCAGTCTGTCCAAACCTGTGGTGCTGTGGACTCAGCAGGACGTCTGCAAGTGGCTTAAGAAACACTGTCCTCACAACTACCTGACCTACGTAGAGGCCTTCTCCCATCACGCCATCACAGGTACGTTACACAAGATTTAGTTTAATTTAAGTAGAAACTATTTATAGTCGTCTATATAGATATTGTACATGTTCTCTGACCTCCGCTCCTTTAAGAAGCCCAGCAGTGGAGCTGCTTTGACATTGCAAACCAAAGCCATAAAAGGCTTACCAAATGTCACACAAGTTTTATTTTTAGGTTGGTGGTTCCACGGCTTAGCCTTTTCAACTGGAAACAGGTTTACACCCAAATCTCTGCAAAGGAGATTTAAAAGGCATTCATGTGAGGTAACAAAAGTAGTGCAGCCTATTTTTGGAGAAGAAAGGAAAAGCTGCGGAAAAAATGGTGGGTTATCGTGTTTCAAGTTCAAACAACACACACACAGGGGCACACATACACACTTTTATTTGTTGCAAACCCTGCCCGATGCATGCAGTTGCATGTACACAGAAACCACAACACCAATAGACACACATGAGCAGGTTTAACAAATGGGAGTTTATTCACACACATCCCCAGCTCTGACAGAGCAGACGGCGGAGCTGTTTATTTTTTAGTGTCTTTCTGAGAACAGATTGTTGTTCTGCGCTGTAAGGTCAGCCACCACTCACTCACATTTGCATGCACGTGCACATGCAAACAGAAGCATGCATGCACACTGGCTTCAGGGTTAACAATGCTGCCAGCGTCATAGTTACAGCAGCTCTGATCTGATCATTTTTATTTATGTATTCTCCGACAGAGAGAGGCAGAGAGGCTTAGATCCTATTATCCTTATTTATTCACTCACTGATGTCCAGCTGGATTCCATGCTGCCTGTGTTATTAGCATCTGTGTTTTCTTGTGCAAATGTTGGTTGAATATGTCTTTTTGTTGTCGATGCATATGGCCAGTATCAAAGATCCACATCAATAAGTGATCTACATACAGATCCTCAGAGTTGTTCACACACAAAGGGATGTCTGTTCTCAGCAACAGTCGAGAAATGGATTCTGCGTCTGTATCATCTGAGTTCAGTGACCCAAAAGTAATTGTATCTCTCTCAGTCTCTCAGTGAGGGCACCATTACAGTGGGAAAAAAGCTGCCTGGGGAGATGAGTGCAGATTCTTGACTGTCTCTTGCTTTTACATTTATTTGTGTGTTAAGATTCATGCTATCATCTTTTGGCTTGTTTATGTTCTCTGCATCCTGCCTGTTTTTATTGCTGTGAAGTAGGAATGATTTAGTATCATTTGGGTGGCGGCAAAAGCAGGAAATAGACTCACAATCCAAACATAGACTCAGCCTGTGTTTGCATTGTGGTTTTCTTTCTGTTTGACAACACAGGAGTGTTTGTGAAGCTTTTGACGACTGAAGTATTTGTGATTTCTTCCCCTAATTCAATCTAAGAATAAATATTCATTGATAAAGCGACAGTTGATTGCCTGATCAAGCAGACTATATCTGATTTTCTCTTTGGAGCAGGCAAACATGGTATTTGAATTTCCTTATTCCAGAGAGAAATGTTGTACTTCTTTACATTTATTTACAGCTGTAGTAACAAATTACTTTGCAGGGGAAGGTGCTCAATATGTGATGATTCACAATTCAATGTCAATCAATACACTACCTGAATGGAATGCAGGAATCTATGGTGTAAATGTATATTTTAACATTTATGTAACTTCTGCTAAACAGCGGCCACTATGGCCAGAAGTGGCAATTGCAGGACAATAGTAAACGCAGTGTAAAAATGACGTGTACCTTAGCACCAGTGAAGAAGATCCATACGTCAGTGAACCAACTGTAGTATGCTAACATTAGCCACCAAAAGCTACATGCTACAAAGCCAAATAAGGCTGTAGCATAGACTCTATAAGAAGATAGACGACATGACAGCTCCCTAAAAGTGAAGCCAAAACACTTTGAGCGCCCCCTGCTGACTGGCTGCAGTATAGGTCATAAAGCCCACCTCCTCCATGTTAACAGACATGGACTCAAACACGGTGTCTGTTATAGTTAGTTCTTATCATGCTGATTTATGTCCAAGTGTTAATTTTTTCTGACAAGTTTATTTTTGATTAGTTATTTGATGCTGTCAAAAGGATGATTGACAGCTCTGTTGACAAATCCGACTCCTGCAGCCGATCCGTTCCAGAGTAGCAGAGTAGAGGAGGAACGGTGAGAGGAAACGTAACTAAAACAATCACTACAGTAACTGACGTTTACATACATACAGCAGAGTGTTACACTCAATACTGGCAGAAAGCTAAAGTCTAACGCTTGGCAGTGGAAACATTGGCGTGGTGTGTATGTGATTAAGTAGACGAGACCCTCTTTTGACCTGGAATCAATAATGTGATCTGTATCAAGATGAATTTTTAGAATAACGACACCTGATCTTGGTCTAGCAATAATTCTGGGGGTTATTGTTGTTTACGTCCAGCCCATACTGTCAAAGGAAATTGCAAACAAGGCTGTAGGTCCGTCGGGTTCTAAGTGAGCTGCTGTACAAATACTTTCTCATGACTGCAGCCTGAAGAGATTAGATACAGATGATCAACAAGTAACCTCCAGATGTGTTCTTGCTGACTGGATTGCATTCTAGCTGCTGATGTATGCATTTACAGCTTTCATTTATATCCTATTTCCTTATCAAGGTTATACATCCAGATTCAGGTCACACTTTTATAGCAGGAGATACAGTCAGGTATAGTTCTAACCCTAACCCTTATAATAAATGTGGCTACAGGGATACGCTCTGTATACAAGCAGAAGAAAATGTAATACAGTACAGGCCTTTGGGACAGCACGGGCTGCATTGGTCTGCTATCAAAGCTTTAATCTAAAGGTTGTTCTTTTATAAGGAAGTCTTTACCTTCCTCCCACTTGGAATGCTTCTCAGACCGTTTTAAGTGTCATTATTGTACTAGCCCGGGCAGAACTGCGGCCCGTTCGCCCACAGACATTGTTAATAAGCAATTTATTTTGAAGCCAAATTGAGAGAAGCGATCTCTATTGAGGCGGCTTTTGTTTTGGTGTCTCTTTTCTCCCTCTGACAGCACTACTTTCCCTATCTGCGGGCAATTATTAGGGGCTGTATTAAGTCTGTCTGAGGGGAATTGATTTGAGCTCCATTCATCTGCTTTGTCTCATTTGTACACACATGCACAGATACACACACACGCGGATCAAGGGCAGTGGTTTTTCTAGGGCGTTCTGTAACTGCTGTTTGCAAGCCCACACGAGAGGGCCGAAGAGGTGGATGGTTGTGTACACGCAGACAAAAGTGTGTGTGTGTGGAAAAGAAATGACTTAAACTGTGCACAAAATAAATGGAAAATTATTGTTGTTCAATTCCCAAGACAGTTGTGCTCACAGATAAATGGGTTGTTCTACTCTGTGTGCTTGAAATGGAGAGCGCCCGGACACCGAGGAAAGTCAATAATCAGTGTTTAAACCACATGTACACACACACACACACATACCCATTAAACCGTAATGAAAGCTAACTGGTTTGTCATGCTTCTGTCTCACAGGGAGTGGAGTCTTGCCCACAGCAGAGGTAGCTTTTGTCCGTACTGTTCCAGCCCAGCTGGTTGTCAGGCGAGAACTGGCTGGAGGACTGCTCTGTCCTCATGCGGCTGCACTGAGAGCTATATATCATGTCTCAAAGAGCTGGAATGTGGGGAAAAATCTAATTGTTCCTTTTTTCTGATTTAATGTTCAGTAGTCCGTCTGGAGCTACAAAATCAATCAACTCTAACAAAGCTTTGCTGACAAAAAAGGTTCTTTAATGCAGTAGATGCAGTCAGAAATACAAACCGGTTCCTGAATGATTGAACAATTTTCTTTAACGTTCAATACTTTTATCAAATGTATTTTTCAAGCTAAAATCCTACATCAGTGTACGTCCCGAGGATACGTACAGCGGCTTTACGCACAGTGGAGTAGTTACATAAAAGCACAAAATGAAGATTGAAGCCGACCAAGCCGCACTTTGATTTGTGAGAGTGCATCAACCAGCATATGAGTCATCTGGGTCAAACATTTAAAAGTCATGAGAAGACTGTTAAAAAGTGCGGCCGTTCTAACCGAAGGGGGGAAAGGTTTCCAGTAGAGAAATATGAGGGCTAAGTGTACTTCAAAAGGAAAGTGCTTTTTCAGATGGTAACAGCCCATTTTTACAATTATTTTCATGTCATATGTATAACTGATTACATTACTATGGCCCAATCCCAATCTCCACCCTAAAGCCTAAGTCAGCACTGAACACTCACAGACTCTAGTGAAGTTAGGCGTGCAGTGCGTGAGTGCGTAAGTGTGTGAGGGCTAAAGGACTGTATAAAAACGAGGGATGGGACTCACTGTCATAACAGCAAACATTGCCTGGAAACAATATAGTAAATAACTGAAATGTTATTGTATTTTTGTGTCCGTATTTTAGCGAAATAGCAAAAGGAATTTTAATTCTTTGCCACTATTCAATTGAAAAACATAAACAAATCTACAAACATGAAGTAAATAACTGAAAACTAATTTGCTATTTTTCCCATCACATCCATGCTTTTATTGTTTATTAAATATTACTTCAATATACAAACATTTGTTTATATTCAGTGGGGCTGGACATCAGTGTTTGTATACGTCATCGAGTTGGCTATGAACTCTGCTTAAGTCCCGCAGGAAAGTCTGCAGATATTCTGACTCACAGGAAGTGTGTAATTTAGCATTGAAAAGTCCGCATCAGAGCTCTCACGCTTTTGATGATTTGACAGTGCACTAAGCACTCAAACACTTACCATGAACAAAGTCTGCAAGTGTGGAAACTGGGATTAGTACCTTGTGATCTTGCATGTTGTCCTGTATCTCATCCACACTCCCCCGCTTCCCAAGGTCTCTTGCAATTCTCCACCACTCCACCAGATGCCCTCACACTCCCCCTCCTTCCCCTATCTAGACACCTGTTCCCTGTTATTATCCGCCATGCAATCACCTGACACTCTCCACCCCACCTGCACACCTGTTGCCACTTACTAATCAGTCTCATGGCATATATATACCACTCTATTTCCTTATCTGTTAAGTTGTCACCACTTGTTCCTGTGAGCTTTCTGCCATACAGATGTGTGTTTGTCTTTTGGACTGTCTTTGTGCCAACCTTCCATCCTCAACAACCTGCCTATAAGCGTTTAATTGGATAATAAATCACTGTTTTGCATCACTCTTTCTGCCACTGTCTGCTGTGGATCCCTTTTCTCCTGCCTCTCTTTGCCAGCTTTGTTCCTAACGGCTACTTCCCGCACACGAACAAATGACACGACAGAACCTTGACTCTTGTGTCGCTCTATTGTCGCTTTAAAGGGAATTGGGCAAAGGACTGATGCAGTGCCATTAGTGTTGCTGAGGTCAAGAAGTTTGGATGGCTTGGAGCGTGTTACATTAACTCTTACAGATGGTGTTAGAGGCACTTAGCCCAGGCCGGGGTCCTCTGAGAGTACCAACAGAACCACCAAATTTGTTCTCCACCCTGCAGCTTGTTTTATGAAATATGACTTCTTACTTCCTGGGATATTTATATTTCATGTGCTCAGAAAAGGGACACAGGAGTGTAATTCACCTTCAATCACCTCTCGTCTTTTTTTCTCTTCCGTTCTGTTCTCTTCCCTTGCTCCATCAAACACGCTTATTAGCTTCTGCGGATAAATGAGCAACAAACAATTTAAATAATTGTGTCCTATTATCTCTAGAGAGAGGAAGCGACTGAGGGAAAGACTGTTTTCTGTGCGTATGAGGTACATACTTTTCATGCATACAGACAACTTGGGGAGGGGCTATTTCTCTGCAGTACAGATATAATAAGCGTACATTCATAGAGATACTGAGAAAGATGGAGATACAGAGGATGTACCAATGTCCATAGGAAGGAAATGGAAATGAATGGAATGATATGGCGAGTGAGCTGCATGAGTAATGAGTCTAATTATGATTTGGGCATCGCAACAGAGCCGCTGCAGAAATGATGGATTCCTTTTCTCTCTGCACCAGTGAAGGACATTGCTCCCCTTCCCATTGTAACCTCTGCGAGTGTGTTTACCAGCACCGCCACACATGCATGTCCAAGTTTTTTCATTTAGCCTTTTTGTCTGCGCGAGTGGCACTTGGTTGTAAAAGCTGTTTGCTGTGGGTAATGGCATGTTAAATGTGTGTGTCCCCAGGGTTAACTGCCAAATTCTGTAGTAAAACTCAGTCAGAGAAAAGCAGCCAGCCTAAGCAGTGCTTCCCCTGCCCGCCTCTTTACTGCTGCTAGATGAGGAGCCGCAGCGCTAACCAGGAAATAAACACAGTACCCTGGAAATGAGATAGTGAGTTTACAACATGAAATGGTAAACGTATATTTAAAGTCCCATTTCCCTGAGGCCTGAGTTTTGAACACACAGAATCAGTATTTAAAGGGGATGTCTCATGATTGCAAATTATTTTCTAATATAACAAGGGAGTTTTATCTTTCGGGACTGCAACACATCTGTATTTCAGGGTAGCACCCCAAGGCAGTCCCTTAAGGAAGTTGCAAAGCAGCAAATTCAACCAATCCCCACGCATCTTCTTTTGCTACTTTGCAATTTTTTCCATGTTAAAACTGTTAGCCGTCCATTGACCAATCAGAGACTGTGTTCCTTACTTTCCCATCGGCTATAGCCTGAGACGATGTAGCCTCTGGGATCACCGGTGAACGTGCCGGGCGTTAAGCGACTTCCCGTCAAGACTTCCTTTTCCGGGTGCTGCGTTGTTCCGGAAAGAGAAAACGTTTTTCTTGTGTTTTACTTTAATTAACGGGTCTTACCTTTGCCGAAATTTCAGCACCGTGATGAAGATTTGTAAGAAGTAATAATACAAGCTTTTAAAATACTTGTTTGTTGAACGGAGGTCTCTGAACGCTGAACGGTTTTCGTGACACAGCGTTAACGGATTGTTAGCTGAACTTACATGCAGATGTCTTTTTATAGAGATTAATAAGAAGCTAAATCGTGGTCAGATGACGCTGATGGGAGCTGGGATGTCATTATGACACATGACGTTCCGCCTGCTTTTGCTCTCCTCACGGACTGTTTTTCTTGCATACGCCGGCAGCAGCCTGCTGATACGTGATTGGTCAGTATTACTCGGACTACAAGCGTAGTTCAAACGAAAACCAGAACCTTCAGGGAAATCCACGTCCCTGCCTACAGATTCTACAATGTAGACTATTCTATGTAGAATCTGTAAATAGAGATTAACTTTCCACCAACCAGAGGCTCTGTTTGAGTCATTGTCGGGGTGCTGGTTTAGCTCAGTGGGTAGAGCAGGCGCCCCATATACAGAGGCTTCAGTCCTCGAACGCAGCGGCCGCAGGTTTGTCTCCCGCCCTTTGCTGCATGTCATCCCCCACTCTCTTCTCTCCATATTTCCTGTCTCTCTTCAGCTGTCCTACACATGAAGTCATTGTACAGTGAGTAATTCCCCTGTCTCTTGTCAGTTCTTTTATTCTGACGCAGAAGCCAAAATAACAAGTAGATCCGCGTAAATGTAATAAAAAACGTGTAGATTCTCAAACATGATCATGCACACAGTGCATTTACTTCAGTTCCCTTCAGTTTTAACATATTTCATTTGGAGTCCTGACAGGGAAATAGACCAGAAGTGACATCGGAAGACAAGCAATTTGCTAAGTCAATAAAGGGCTTTGTTGGAGTGTTTGTCCCAGTCCCTCACAGTTGATGTTTGATGTGTTCAACAGGAAAAACAAGCTTTAAATTCGGCAGCTTCAGCATTTTTGGCTGCAACAAACCTGAAAAAAAAAACCTGCGAAATCCTGGAGGGACTGCCAAGTGAAATGAAATGTTGTATCCAGTGTATGTAGCAAATTAAAGGGCATTTACCTGAAGCTGTTTTGTGGTTTTAGCACATTCAGAGGTCTGTTCATTACACAACAACAATTTAGGAAATCATTTTACCATCTGGGTTCCTGAAACGATAAATACACATCAGCGAATTGAAACTAATCAGCTAAATTGGTATTAATACTTCTGTGGGAAGATGTCTATTTCTCTAAATTGGTGAAGAAACTCACTCAATCATCCATATGCTCTCCTCTTCCTGGCAGGACGGGCGTTGCTGCGTTTGAACGGGGAGAAGCTAGAGAGAATGGGAATCGTCCAGGAGACGCTGAGGCAGGAGGTCCTCCAACAAGTCCTCCAGCTGCAGGTCAGAGAAGAGGTCCGCAACCTGCAGCTCCTTAGCAGAAGTAAGTAACAAGATGCTGTCTGCGATGTTTTCTGTGTGTTTCTACCAGTAATTGTGTAATTAGTAATTTTCGTGAGAGAGAGGAAGATGAAGAAAGTGACAAACATGTGCAGAGCAGCTGCGTGTGGTTAAATTGCGAGGAGGCAGCCTGAGAACATGCAGGCCTGCTGAGACATACGTGGTGTTGGACGTCAAGGTGCAATTGTTAGCGGCTGTGTGTCGTTTTATTGATGGGAGCTCTTGATTTGCTGCCCTGACTCTGAATAACGGCTCCAGTAAACACTTTTATTATCCGGCCATCAATAAAGTGGCTCAGTCAATCACCGCTGACCTGGATTCAGCCGGTGACGTGGCTTGTTTCTTTCGAGGCTGTGTGTGGCGGTTGTTTTCTGTGTTCTTTGATGTCTGAGTCATTAAAGTGAAATATCCACACTATTTACTTTGCTCTAGAACTGGGTCTCTGTAGACTTTCTTTTTTAATCTTACAGCTTTGCAGCATATCGATCAGAGAAAAAACTCACCTTAATTCAAGTGTAGCAAATGTAACTCTTGACTTTTAAACCTAGTAAAGGAAGATTTAATGTATTGAGAGATGAGAAAAGTCTCGTTTTTGTTGTGATTTTATATTCAGAGCCAAATACACTCAGCGTCCTCTAGCTATTTCCCTCAGATTTCCCTTTGGGTACCATAATCTTCAAGATCATGACCTATATTCAGCAGCAGCAGCATCCCGACTGAGTTCATGTCTCGAAAGAGAAATCTGCAGCCTTTTAGAGGAAGTGCTTCATGCTTGTTACTAAGGCTGCACAATTAATCGGATATTAATCCCGATCACGATTTTGGGTTCCTCAAAGTTGAATAATTGAATGACGGGGATATTGGCGTTTAAAATTATTGCTCCACCCGTAAAACTAAAACTCTGCTGCATATCAAATCAAGCGCTCCCTAAAGTAACAGCCACTCCCCCAGGGGGAGATTGAGAGGTTTTGGTTTCATTTTTGGGGGAGCTGGCATTTCAAGCGCCTACTTTGCAGCGGCAGTTTAGGGTGGAAGAGTAAAGAACAGAGAGTGGTGTTTCAGTTCAACGAGTGACCGTGTTAACTGGTGACTTTCAGCGGAATGCGTCTGTGGTTGTCGTAGTTACAGCAGCTGTTGAAAACGGGAAAAGAATATGTTGCTGTCCTTGTGAATGCCTCTTTGATGTTTTTCATTACGAGCTCAAAATATACTTCTCTGTTACTTCTTGTGGTGACGTAAATAAGGAAAAGTAGGCAACAAAAGTCTGTCCTGCCAAGTCTGGGCAGTGTGGAGCTGGCAGTTGGTTTTCAGAACATTCTAAAGACTGCAACCAGCAACTCACGTCAACTTTAGGATGTTGAGGTGAGTTGGGCATCGGCTCGGCAGTGTGCAGCCACCTTTAGAAGTGTTGTTTGTGCAAACGTGTCACGTAGGCTACTAATGCTCTGTCGCGTTTTGAACGCTGCTCGTTGTTACGCTAAAACAGGAAGAGAGCAAGTCTCTCTTTAAACCGAAACAGTGATCCCCCAAAACGGCTCGTCATCGGTTGTTTGGAGGTTTTTCGCGTTTAGGGCAAGTGACGTTAAGCAAGAAAAAGTAATATGCAAAGAGTGCATGAAACCTGCGTCTGCGCCGCAAAGCAACACAACTAACTTGTTCAACCAGCTGAAAAAACACCACAAAGTACAGCATGATGAGTGTGTGAAGGCCGAGAGGAATAACGGCGCTACTCCCTGTTGTTGTCCAGCGTCAAGTCAGACATCCATAACAGCGACGCTGTACCGCACGACTCCCTATCCACCCAACTCCCAAAGACAGACTGAAATTACCCATGATGCACCAATGCAAAGGTACACCAAATTCAAAGAAAAGAACCTTATTTTAAGTCTTAGTTTGATGGAAAGGTTTTAATATTAGCAGGAATGTGGCACACTGACGGGAAAACAGACCTCTGTTGATTTAATTTTGGGTAAAAAGTTTTTTGGTACAATTTTATTTTATTTTTTTCTATAATTTATGATATATTATTCTATAAGATGCACCAAATTCAGGTAAAGAACATAATTTTAAGTCTTACTTTGATGCAAAATTTGTACATGAGCCAAAATTGAACTGAAGGTGTTGCTCTGTTTATTTAAATTTTAAAGTACAAAAAAGAAAATTGCCCTTAAAATCAAAAATAATTGTGATCATTTTGGCCATAACCATGCAGCCCTACTTGTTGCTTTCATTTTTCCCAATGCACCCCCTAGTAATTCAGTGCAAAACATGTCTGGTGATTTTAAATGTTCCCTTATTATTCCTGGAGCACCCTGAAGACAAGCCTTTTTTGGCAAATAAGAAAATAATTGCGTAACCACTTGCAAACTGTCCAATCATCCTTGGCATGAGTGCGTCTGACCGAAAAAGAATATCTTGTTGATTGATGAGCTCTAAAGTTGTTTATGCCATCAACTGATCGTTATGCACTGATGGAAGGGCTCTTACAATCACCAGCTACATTCAAACAAGTAAATGAAGTGGTCTCTGCAATCTGACAGGCTCACACTCTCACTTGAGATCATTCATGCTGCTGAGGTAAATGCTCGACAGAAATGGAAGGAATAGCTCAGTTTGACGCTCATTTTAATCTTTCTTTCGGAGCACCTTTGGGACATGAAAGTGTTTTTGTACACACAACATCGGCGGCGTTTGAAGCCGCAGATTTCGTGAGAGCGATATTAAGCGTATGTGAGATAGAGGAAGATTGAAAGAGGACGACGTTATTTAAAAGATAAGGAACACAGTGCAACAAGTCATATAAATGTGGTGAGGTTTGAGCTGACACAAAGGATCAGCACTGCTAAGCTACTTGCTAACAAAGTCTCTAAAGAGAGTGACATAAGGGAAACATAGACACAAAATGACCTGGTGGCAGGTGCTTTAAACAAGTGGATCACCAGGACACCAAACCTCATTTGTTTTTAGTGCTACTTTATTGTTTCCTCATTATTTTAGCTCATTCCTATCACACACTTAGTACTTTGGTATTTTATGACAAACATGCCAAACAATTATGTTGAATTAATTGGAACTGACTTAAATTGAGAGCAGACTGCATCTGACTGGTAAAGCGACAGAATTCAATTGCTGTTGGACACTTCTATTAATAGAGCAATGCAAATGTAATTTGCCAGTTCAGCAGACTCTGACTCTAAGCTATAAGGGCAAGCTAATTTGGTGGCTGCATGAAACACCTGAAGTTCACAGGGTTGGAGGGCATTCAGAGGTGACGAAGGTAGGACTGGGTGGGAAGAGTCTGAAGGGGTGATGATGGGGGTTGTATCAGGGCTGAGAGTGTGAAGAAGAGTGATGAGGTGGTGATAATTGGGCAGATCGGGGCAGAGGTGATGAAGGTCTGATAGTGGACTTTAACGTCCTGTCATTATCTACAGTAGGACAACTGACACTCATGAACCAGCAGGTTAACCCAGGTATCTGCATCTCAGCCGAAACTTTGAAGCGACTTAAATGAGTGAGATCCATCCCAAAAAAACGATATGGTTATTAGCAGAAAAATGGTAAATCTATGTGGGGAGGATGAACTGTAACAACTTTGGTGATCATAAGGGCCTGTGTCCACTAACAGCGCCAATGTTCCCTACAAAACCAACGCGGCGTTGTCAGCACTCAGCATCCTCATCGCTAAAATGCCCTCGGCATCAGCTGTTTTTTCTCGCTGCGTTCTCAGTTGAAAATAGTTCAACGTTTGGAACGCCGCCACGCTCGTCAATGTCACTTCTCCCTCACCAACCAGTCAAAATCAAGAAGGGGCGGGACTTCTGACATCAACTTTGTCAACAACAATGGCGGAGGAGAAGCTAATGCTTTAGTTTTTTCAGGGATACAATTTCCAGGTGTAGAGCTGCTGCTAATGCCAGGACTCTATTCCTTTCCATTGTTTGTGTTTTCTTTGAAACATTTCCTTGAATGAAAGCAAATATTAATCATACATAGTAATTTAAAACAGGTCACTACCAGGGGGCAGAAGTGCTGCCAGACCCTAGCAACAGAAAACGCCTGTGAGAAGCGATCTGAAATTGAGGTTGTGGACGCTGCCAGCGCAAAAAGTGCCGTTAGTGGACACAGGCCCTAAAGAAGGTCATAGTAATCACTTTTCCATTGAACTATGATAATATGCATTGAATGCATTCCCATGAACATGTTCATGGTCCCCAGAGGCTGAAGCTTGCTAACTTTCTGATCCCTTGACTCTTTCTGTAGCACCACCATGAGTTTGACATTCATGGTTTTGAGTTAAATGCCTCAACAAGTAGCCTATTATCACTATGAGGTTTGGTACAAACATTCATGTTCCTCACAGGAGGATTTGCAACAACTCTGTTAATAGATTTGTCTAGTTTCCATTTTGTCCAATAATTGAGTTTTGAACACATTCCTGCAAAAGTGAAGAAAGTCCCAAACTGTAAATCAACTGGGAATGATGCAAGACAGATGGTTTGTGTTTAGTAGCATAAGAAATTTAAGTATGCTCTTGTGCTAAACTGAGATGGTGAACATGGTTAACAAAATACCAGAAAATATTAGCATGTTAACACGAGTATGTCAGCATGCCGATGTTTGCATTTAGCTCAAAGCACTCTCAGATCTACTAGCATGGCTGCTTGACCTCTGTGGGCCTGGATTGAGAGCAAAACAAGAGGCTGATTTGGGTAGGAAGGTAAAGATGCTGGTGTTTGGAAGGGAAAGTGGTCGATGATAGGTATGGAGTAAGTAATGGCGGCGTGGAAGTGTGAGGGCTAAAGGTGAGAAAGAGAGTAGGACGCCACACTAATGCACCTTGCCCTCATGCTCATTTTTCAAAGCAGTGCTTAAAGCGGGCTGTGGTTCACACTGTTCTCTCTTCAGCCTAACACACAGCTACTCTCCCTGAGCGCTCCTCCCAACACATTAACCATTCTGGTGTGATTTAGTGAAGCCTTGTGTCATTGCGCCTGTCAGGTCTGATTCATCTCCAATGGATCTACCAAAAATTAAATATTGATCTCACAATAACTGTTGAAGAAAAGGATAAAAATGCGAATAAGCCTGAATGTGACGTGAGTTTGTTTCTGATCTGAGCCATGATAGCCGCTTTAACACGACCCTTACAAGCATTTCAGATTAATCACATCAGCAGCTTTGTAAAAGGCTCTCTTCAGTGATTTCTTAAACCCGAAGTGCCCGCGTTTGCTGCTTTTGAAAATAAAATATGCACACAATTAAAAGGATAAATGACAGGAAGGAGCTCAAAGAACATAAAAGAGAAGATTGGGAAATGGAGAGGGAATAATGGCAAGCGTAAAAAAAATGGACACAGAGCTGCAATTTGAGGTGACACGGCTAAAAGAGAGAAATATCAAGGGATGAAATCGACAGATCAGAGATATGGAATAGAGATGAGCAAAGAGGTTAATGAAGGAACATGTATAGTGAAAGAGAGCATGGTCCAATAGCGCTTTCATTCCCTGGCTGTGGGCTCGTACTTAACACTCCGTGCTAATCCGGAGCAGGCTCACTTGACTTGCTCAAAGCTCTGCAGCACATTTCACACATGGAATCACATTACTGTTAAAAATGTTCTCCACACAATAACCAAGAAATGAGAGTATGAAGAAAATTGTCTCAGTGGATGAAAGAGATTTTGTTTCATGGAGTCAATAGAATTTATAATCTCTGTGTTACTGATGTTAAGTTCAGCAATTGGAACGCTTCTAGGAAATGGATTTTACATCAAAATAAATTTGTGTTTCAGGTGCTTTTTCTGCACCAATTTTTCCCGTAAAGGTCATCTTACTCACCATGACCATGCAGCCTGTCAGAACAGCTATATAGTGTTTTACACGACTCTGATGGAAGCTTTCTGAAGTCTGACAAAGTTACCCCGATGATGTCCTCAGGGTTTCCTAGAATGAAGCATTAAAATATATGACAGAAAACTGGCACCACAATCTGTAGGTGTGGAGATGGAAAGATGCGTGGAGATGACGAGTTGCATTATAGGAATTAAAGTATCCAGTGTTTTTTGGAGCTTGACCCACACTACCTCTGCTGAACCTAATTTAATCATTCTTAAGCGGTGTCTCAATTCAGGGGCTGCATCCTTTGAAGGATGCGGTCTACAGAGGATGAGTCATTCATAGCCTGTGTAGGCCGCTAAGGCCTAACTGAAACGAGACGGAGGATTTCCTGTTTGCGTCACCAGCTGTTCCCGGCCTTAACCTTGTGTAACAAACCCAGCTCTTGTAGCCCGGCAACAGGTAGCTAGCGGGCTATCTAGCTATCATAACTAACGTCACATAACCTATTATTTTAATCTGTTTCAATGCCCGTTTTGTTTTTTAATAATTGTATCTCTAGTTATTTGATTGCGTTGGAACCAAAAACTTTGACATTTAAAAGTGTATTCCTCAGCCGCCACAATGAATCTCGGGATACGTTGGGCCGCGAAGGATGTGACTGATGGATCCTCCGTGGCCCAGGAAACGGACGACGCATTTGTCTGTCGCATCTGAAGGAGCCTTAAAATTGGGAAAGTCTTTGACACCTTGCTGTGACGCAATCGGCCTGGGTTTGGGACACGGCTTTGTTTTAATCTGCCTGTTGCAAGTCCTCCAACTTTATGGAAGCATAATACTAAATTACTGGAGTGCCCCTTTAAGGTCAACTATTGTGACCTTTGAGCTTAGGTTTTTTGTTCTCTGAAAGATCAGCGAAGTGACACTGTGTTACACTACAATTCAGGCTTTTTTATCCTTACTTAAACACAATGACTGTCATATATTTGCCAAAACATAGCTTAACACCTGGAACGGTGTTTGAGAAGTTTTGTCGAACATACAATCAATGCTGGGATGCATCAAACTGGCAAACTTTTGGATTCCACTGCTACTCCAACAAACTATTTCACCTCTCCACCTTTCAAGTCTTGAAAGAGTGAAAGAGTCAAGTGTTTGAAACTCAAAACATGCATTGTTTTTATGTTAGTTGTGCGTCAAACTTTGGGAAAAGATTGAGGTCATGGTTAACAAACAACAACAAAGTCACTTACAGTTAAAGTTAATGCAGTGTGGAAATTCAAATCAGAGCATCAAAGCTGAATGCAAATGTACGTATACAGGCCCATCCTCCGCTTCAACCTTCACCGCTATGGTTTTATTGCATTTCACAGCCTGTTTATATTTTCTCTTGAACATAAGTCTTTCATGGTCGGGAAAGCTGCTCCCTTCATATCCTTGTACATGAAACTTGACTTACAGTAGGGCTTGTATCGTCAGAAGGATGGGCTGTGTTATGAGTCGATCTCTGAAAGGTAAGGGTTGTCTTCCACAGCTCTCTCAGGGTAGAGTGAACCATGTTGTTACATCTGGAAAGCTCGGGGAGAGAGGATTCAGATCATAAGCCAGCGGGGGGTCTGCCCTCCTTCTTCTTCTCCTCCTCTCGTTGTTGGTATATCTTTATAATAATCTGTCAGTCTCTCTTCCCAACACATCAAATTTTCATCAAAGTCTCCCTGTTCCTTTGTGTGTAACCATCTGCCATGTTCAAACTCTCATTAGTAATTAGCTGAAACAGGCAACGCGACCTTTGACTCCAGACGTCATGTTGTCAGGAGCACTTTGGTTGCCTTTGGAGACGGCCGTGGTAACCTTGTTTCCCTGAAACGCTCCTGTGATGTTGCCCATCCTGGTAAAGCTTTACTCAGAGCTTCATGTGGCGTCTGCCAGCTGAACTGTTGCTCTGAATTAGAATATGAATGAACTCTGAGCGTGACACAGAGAAAAAAGTAGGAACATGTCAGTTCTCCTCAGCACAAATTTTTTCTCCTCACCCCCTTCCTCTTCCCTCCCGCCTCTCCTCCTCTGCGGCACCTCGGCTCTGACGACTCCATCGGGAGCTCATTTAAAAGGATTTCTATCAGAGAAGCTGTTTCCTCTGTGTGTGTGCAAGCCTCCAGTCGTTGCAATGCTCCTCCGTCCTTCTGTCTCTCTCTGCAGTTTCCTGGTTCAGGTTCATACCAGAGCCGCGTTACATCTGTTTGAGTCTAGAGACAGGTGGCGCGGCGTCTTCCTGGGCTATCAGGAGAGGGGAGCTTAGAGCTGAAATGCCAGCAGTCTGGGAAGAGGAGAGTGTGCCTCCCCGCTGACACTTGGTGTCATTTCGGGATGGAACGAGCTGGCTAGTTGTCAGGGAAACCACCTGGTCGCATCTGTTGTTTTGAGAGAGATAATGACATTCAGAATAAAGTCTAATTATTACACGCTGATTAGCTTAATCTCTTAATTCTGCTCTTTGTTGTGAAGCTGCTATATACCTGCAAAGTGTTGAAATAAAACTATGTATGTATATAAATCTTTGTGTACGTATTTCTCCTTTTATTTTGGGTATAATATTTGTATATATTATAAACCCAGCTGTGCACCTGCCCTGTAACCTTACACTTTTTATGAACTAAAAGTCAGCATTTGAGGATTATCCGCCCTTATTTTGAAAAGTCTTTGTTAATCCCGTTGTGTGTCTATTTTTTGTGTCTTTCTCTCTAACTACATTAGCGACATTGCAGCAATTGTCATGCACTGCCATTATTTTCTAACTTATTCAGTCAGACAGTGTTTTTCATACAAAATGATAAGGTTGTCGCTCTGTGATTGAATACAACGGGATACATGAAAAAAGCCAGCCGCAGTGAATGCAGTAGAGTTTCGGGGAGTAAGGTGCCACATACAGATGCAGGAGGGTTACAAACCCAATACTTGTGCTTCAAAAGGCTCTTAGATGAGACTTTAACCTCTGCTTTTTCTTCCCATGTGACCCCCTCCTCTCTTCTCTCTGCAGCTTCCTTTGGAAACTTCTCTTAGCTCATCCCTGGATCCATTTGGCAGCCCCTCTCCCTCATCCCCCCCCCCCCCCCCCCTTCACAATACATCTCTAGGAGCCACAGAAGAGCTGCTGTCTTCAGATATGTGAGCAGAGAATCGGCGTGTGAAAGGGGACAGGACGAGCCAAGAGACGACATGCCAACACAGTCTGGAGGATTCTCATTCAACACGGCCAAACGTGGTTTACAGACACTGAGACGAGAGACAAAGACCCGCTGAAGGCGGGGAGGCCCACTGTAGCATAGTGATGAGACGTAAGATACACAACACGGGTGATGATGTAGGCCTGTCACTGGTATACGCTTGATCGCAGAAAATCTCCTTTTGTTTCCTGTTTCATTTGGATCGGACTGCTTGGGAAGCACTTGGGTTTGTTTAAGGGTTTTCCTCTCTTTGCTTGGCATTTTAATTTCATCTTCACCTTTGAACCTTCTCAAAGCAGTGGTTCTCAACTGGTCTAGCCTCCGGACCCACCACCACCTCTTTAATGACAAATCCAGACCAACATTTTTCAACCACTCCAATATATTGAATGAAAAATGCAATTTGGAAATGACGGTTTGTCATGAACAGCAGGTGGTAGTGCATAAGAGAAAAGTTTTTCATTTAATTTTTCAACAGAAACAAACTAAGAAAAAGTGCAACATCAATGTGAGTACATTAGGGCTCCTCAAGTTTCAAGAATGTAAATTTAACTGGAGCTGGGATTACCCAATCAGTGGATACATGGAGTGTGAATACTCTACTACTGTACGCACGTCATAGGAAACGTCCTTCAAAATAAAAGCGCAGCATAGACTTTTTTTTTTTTCAAGCACACATCTGCGACCCACTAAAAACAGCTCCGTGACCCATGTTTGGGTCCCGACCCACCAGTTGAGAACCATGGTCCTGTGTAAACGAAGATGTAAATGCAGTGCCGGCATTCGCCCATTGGATCTAAAATGAAGGAAACCTCCAGCCGATCAAGAAATTAGAGCTGTTTAATGCATTTAACTATTGCCGATAGAATTCTAATCAATTCCTCGTCCACAGCTCACACTGCATTTTCCTCTCAGGACTTTTATTTTGAAAGTTTTGAGGGTCAGCATCTGAAGCAGAATGTCATTCCAACAATCAGTCTTTTTGTATTTTGACTAATCTGCTGTAAGTCGGTGAGAAATTAGAATTACATATACAGTATGAGCGTTGTAGAATAACATACACTATAAATCTGTGTATACTGTAACGGTACCTTAGTCCTTTGTTAATGGAGTGGATCTAGAGGACGTAGAGTTAAAGTGATAATCTGTAAAGCAATAATTTAAATGGTAAAAGTTGGACAGGAGTAGATGTACGGGATAATAATCAAATATTTTTTATTGAGATGAAAGGAGTTATAGTGACAGCCTCATAGCTTCTGTCCTTAGCGTGTGATGCTGTATACTGTGCGTCATAGACTGCACGCAGGTACGAAGAAAAATAGTCTCTGTTGTATTCTGCCAACTCTCTGGTCCCCGCTGTGATTTCAAAAATCAAGATACCATGACAGCTACCGTGACTCAAGACTCCCTGCGTGACTGAAGCGAGCACCTTTGATCTCACTGTAGACAGAATAAAAACTTTCAGCCAACATAACGTCCCCCTCCAACATCCTCCCATTCGTCCTTTAAAAGGAAGTCTTTGGGTAACGTGAGTAATTGACTGTTAAGAGGGAGAAAACACTGTATTTTTGAATTACCAGTTGTACTGTAAATATGAACTCTTTTGGTTGATGGACTGTTTGAAGTGAAAAAAGGTCGACATGAAAAATATTTATCTGCTTTACAGATGTGAAAACAAAGAGTATGGAACGTGGCAAAAGTTGTCTTTTTAGAATAAACAAATTGAAATTGTTGGTCCTGATTTTTAGTGTGTTACTACTTACATGTTACATTACACTGGGGAACAGGGACATGTTTAATACATTATAAAAGCATGAAACATCTTCAGCAAAAATGTGTACAAATCAAGACAGAAGTAAAATAGAGGAGAAAATGTAACAAAAGTCACCACAAACACGTCATGTCTTCATGTCCGCCATCATTAGTCTTGCTTAAGGATATTAAAAAAGATTCCCAAGATTTTTCCCCGAATGACAGACATTCCAAAGCCAACCCAGACATTTTCCAAATGTGTGACACAAATCACTTCTTATTACCATCTTTGGAAACAATATAGTCGTTGTCTTCCAGTTTTTGAGTGTCCTTTTTTTTCCCTTTTGTCTGGCAGTGTTCCCGTCATCAAAGCTGATTGGATATGAGAGGGAAGCGATAGAGTGTCCTCCAAGCATCCAAAAATAGACCTGTCTCTGTGGGGAAGGATACATCGAGAATTATCTGAATCTATTATAAATCTAGTATCAGACAATCCTAAAATGAAGGTAATAGCGTTCTTTAGTGCATTAGTTGCATTATTGATCAGCCTATGCCTGGTGTTTACAGACTTATGTCAATTAGTTCTGATTTTGTTTTTACGTTTCTCTGACATGTTTATTGAAAGACAAATCCTTTAAAAAACAAAATAAGGTATAAAATGCTTCATCATATAAACTTACTGGGCATCTTAAATCCTATTTATCAGTAAATCCTATTTATCAGATTGTTCTCACTTCATACATGTTAATGATCTGTCCTCTATGCACACCAAATTTAGTCATGGAGTTCCACAAGGTTCTGTGCTCGGGCCGATTCTTTTTACCTTCATACATGCTGCCTCTGGGTAATATCATAAGAAAACACTCCATTAATTGGGTGCTATTTTGGTTATGATTTAGCGCTATACAAATAAAAATCTATTGAATCGATTGATTGATATGGAAACACTATAACTCGGCTCATTCCCCCCATTTAAGTTCTCCTTTTTACACATTAAAATCCAATTGCAAAAAAAGTGATTTATTTCAGTGGCCCCCTCCTCAAATCCTAAAAGCATCCCTAGATATTCTATTCAATATCTGCTTTCTTATTCCCACCACCCCTCTGCTCTTTGTTCTTGGCTTTGTTCGCACATTTCTTCCACTCTTTCTTTCTTACTTTATCCATGAATTCATTCATCTATTATCTATTATTGCACATTGATATAAATGTTCCTAATAAATATGAAAATCTTCCACAAAAAGAAATATTGTTTTAAAAAGTTTCTAGAGAAAGTACAGCTTATCCATAACTGCATATAAATCTGTGCGTTACAAAGATGCATATTACATTTGGTACAAAGTGAGTTTGTCTCCGAACTTGCACCTCGGCTCTGACCTGTCACTCAGGGTGCAGGAGGCACGACTGTCACCCTGAATGCAAAACAGCGTCTGGAAAGACACACCGTCTCTGTCTGTAACGCACACACATATACACACTGGGATCCAATTACTGAGAGGCATGAAGCATCTCACCAGTTGATAACAAGGCACATGTATGATAAACAGATTCAGTGAACAGTGGACTTCTCACCCCTGAATAAATTTGAGGAGCAGATGGTTGGATGGTGCAGCTAATTGGTGGCAGTCTATTATTAAGTATCTTTCTCATCTTTTGTTATTATTCTCCTAAAGACCCAAACGCAAAAACTCTCCATTCAGCGTGTTTATCATTATCTGCTTGTGGCTTTGATCAGATGGATCTCAGTGGTCTGACAGCACTGAAATAATACGAGAAACACTCTGTCCTGTCTCATCAGTTACTGCTGTGGAGCCCTTAAGCAGCTGCTCCACTGGAGTCGCTCAGTGGCATAAACAGCTGAAGACTGTAATTTTTCTGGCCCACACCCAAGTGTTAATATTCAGCATGCTGCTACAAAGCAAGTCAGTATGGAAAAATGTGCACATGCACACTCAACTTTTACTGGAAAGGTCAGAAGATAAATAACACAATCAACTGCAGGATGGACTCTTGAAGAGGCTTTTACAGCACAGACAACTCCACCTGGACAGTTTTAAAAACCATTAAACGGGCATTTTGCTCACTCAGCAGAGGAAGATAGTGAACATAAATCACTGCCTCTGTTAAAGGATTAATCTCAGGTCAAATAAGGCCCCATGTGAACTATTCATCAGCAACCATTTAAGAGAGCAGGAGGAAGATTTCATTTTATCTGTAGGACTATTAGAGTACAGGAGAGTGGCACTTTGAGTAAAACACCCCAGAGGCTCAATGTGCCAGGAACCAACTAACCACCTCCTTAAACTGAGGAAGATAAAAAATAGTCCCAACACACATGATAATGCCATGAAAATCAACTACACATGTAAACGTCAAAAGATGCTACAACCTCATGTTTTCATATTTTAAGAGCTGCTCCTCACAAATTACATTACAGCACTGCCCCCTAGTGGAAGATTAATGGCAACAAACCTCAACTTGACACATATTTAGTGAGGCGCAAAAATACAGTGAACTTATTTATTTATTATTTTTTTAATACTGGATGTTAGATTCATTAGCCTCTAAATACATGTGTTTTGCCCCTCCAGTCTCAAAGCCCCCCTCCCTGAATGACACATGGGTTCACAAATAAGAATATTAATCACAGTAATAATAGACATATAAATATCAAATAAAGATACATATAAAAACAGAGAAAAAACTAAATATAGAGTCTAACATTAACATTTGATAAGAGTCAATGATATGACATATTTTCCTTCTTGAACTGATTATTAGCAGATTAAAGAAGCATACAAAAATGAAATTAAACTTAATAAGATTCATATATATTAGTTGTTATTTGGTAATAAACGCTTTATTCTCATATTTCAGACATGTTCAATTTATCAAGTAATGTTCTTTACTCTCATATCCGAGCAGCTGTTGGTGTCATTGTGTCATAGTGTGTGAAAGTATTAATGATAAAATGTCATATAATTAAAAGAAAATGTTAAGTTAGTTTAACACCTTAAACACAGGTGATAAAGTGGGCTAACACGTCTCATCACAGTAAACATGGTACATAAATGAGGCTCTCCTGCCCTCCACTGGTCACACTGGGAACTGACTTTTTCTTTACACATACATTACATCATGGCTTCAGATGATTTCCACTAATAGGAAATATTAGGTCATGATGACTGGCACCAATCAAAGACTAAGAGAGAATCTTTGTTGTTTTACAGAAAGTGGGGGAGGTGGTAATGACACCATGAATGATTCATTTAGAGAGCTGTGATACAAGGAAGATGTGTCCTCACACCACATGTTAAACATTTATTATTAGCTGAGTTAAGTGGGGAAATGCCTGAAGTGTTCACATTGCCTGTAGCAATTAAAATTTTAATAGTGTATTTACGGCGTCATTAAGTATTTTTGAGCTGCTATTAACACCAATAGGGGTTATTTCTAATGCCTTAAGGTTGACCTTGAATTTTGGGATTGTATTTTAGGAAATGAGGCTCTTAAAGTGTGGTTGTATAATGCTGAACAGGTTCATTAGCACATAATGTAGCTGTTGTGTGGAGCTTTTCGCTTTAAACTCTCTAGCTTTAGCAAATTTGGGGCATATTTGTTATTCCAGTGGTTTTTGAAGAGGGGTACTTGCAGTGACTGACTAAAGCACTGGCCTACAGTAAGGCAATGACAATGAATAGCCCTCCACTGCCTGGACTATTATTATTTCCCCTGACTGCTTTGATAAAACTGCTATCGCCAGGAGGACGAATTTCGCAGCATCTACCTTAAAATACTTGGCGATGGTTGATTTAAGGAATTTAAGCCCTGACCCTTTTTTTCGTCAGGAACGAGCGCCGTTACGTCGGAGGAGCAGCGCGAGCCGGTATTGCAGCGAGTTTATTAGACAGAATCCCCAATATTAATCTGCTCGATATAGATAATAATAACGCGAGAGTTTGCAAGTTGCCTCAAGACTGTAGTTGCAACTGTCAAAGGTGGAGTGGATACGCGCATGACCCAACACACATTACTGTAATACTGTACACGGCCGCCGAGATAATATCCGTATAAAAAAACGAATTAATCCCGAGGTAAGGAACCGAGGAGTGAACCAAAACCGACCGAGATTTGTCGCTTCTGCTGATTTTCCTTCGCTTCGTTTCCTTTTACTCTAACCAACTGTCTCGCAGCCGTCGAAATTACTGCACTAAACATATTTTTGTGCCTCCCTTTAGCTCCAGCCAGCGCAAGGATTTTTTTTTACTCCTCCTTCGTAATAAAGTCGCCATTTTGCTTCACTGCCTATATAAACCATCCCGTATTCTAATATTTTTCCTCAAGGAGCCGGGGACCTACCTATCTTTGCTGGCATTTTCTAATATTTCTGGAGTGTTTAACGAGAAGACAGGGGTTGAAGAAGTGCCTCGTGGTGTACATATTAATGCAGGAAAAGGAGGAGGGGGGCAAGGCTATTGGAAACTGGGAATAAGGTGAAAGTATCCTGGATTTCTGTTCATGTACAGACGAATTTGTGCTTTCTCTTCTCCTGCCCTGCTCTTTTTTTCTTCCACCTCGTCGTCGTCTGCAGAGAGGGGGGACCGGACGACGGTGACGGCTGTCCGCTTCCTTTCAGGCCCCCCAACCCCAGTCTGACCGGTCCTTGACGCACAGCAGGTGTGATTGCCATGTAACATAACATTGGTGGAAAAACGCCCACTTAGGTGCCTGTCTCCTGACCCCCTCCTCCCCTCACGTGGGTGACCCGGGGCCACCCGGCCCCTAGCGCTGGGTGACTGCCCGACACTTCAGGTAGGTGTGGCCGAGCGGGAGGAAGAAAAGTGTAACGGCAGTCTTTCTTTACCACATAAATAAGCAACTCTGTAACCTTGTTGTGGTTGACACACACAGCATGGCAGCGTGCCACGTGCGGAGCTAAAATACTTATTTCCAGGTTGGTTTGTCAGCAGATTGTGTGAGGAGATGTGAGTGGGTGTCACCAGGTTTTGTTGTGTCTAGCTAAATGTATGGTAATGTTGCACTGTCGACGTAGAGTTATTCTTTTATGAAAACACCAGCTGCAATGTTATTTTTTTCTCAATAGATGGATGTTGTACAAATACCAGAGCAGAGCTAGGTGTTATATCCTAAAGAAAAATATCATAATGCCAAATTCATAATACAGTTTATAAAAATGCAAGTGAAGCTCACTAATAAATGCAATATTTACAAGCATATAAATGTAGTAGTTACCTTGTGGTTGTTTAACAATAAGGTTCGTGTTAGTGTGGTAAGTTTTAATGCTAGTCTGTAGTTTCCTCCGAACTCTGTGACACATCAAACAGGAACAGGAAGATGTCTCCTGTCAGTGTGTGCAATATTTCTGCAGCTTGCTACGTGGTGTGCAGAGAGCCTTTAAAAGTTACACTTATTAACTCAACTCAACTTTTAAGCACCTTTTTATAACATTGTGCAGCCCGAAGTGCTTCACATAGGAACATAAAGACAGAAAATAAGAACAAAGATAGATACAACTTTGCAAGAGTAGAACATTTAGAGTAGAAGATAGCCTAAATAAAAAGTTAGATAAGACAAGTACAACACCTGGCGTAAACTCAGATTCAGTTTAAAACATAACTCCAACTTCCATATCCATAGCCTGTAACAAACTATGAGCATATTAAACCTGTGATGGATGAGCCGTGGACACTCAATGTACAGTGAATAGCATGGCGTGTAAACAGACACTGCGTGACCCCTGCTGAGTGACCCTTTGTGTGCTGTTGTAGTTCATTAGCAGAGTGACGAGAATGTGTGCTAAGAGAAAGTATGTTGGATCCTAATCAGTCCCACTTAGCATAATTAGCGATTGTCAGCCTTCATCCATTAGATCGTCCCATGCTGGTGGGGAGAAGAGGGTTCAGAAACACACGCGGAGGCCAAAACGAGCATATAGGCTTACTGAGGTTGATGGTGGCATGAGATTAATATATGTAATTAAACTATCTAGCATGCAACAAATGAGGATTAGCTTTCATTTAAAGCTAAAAACGTTAGCTGCTAACCACGTGACCTGCTTTCATAGTAAAAAAGTAGGCATCGATGCTAAGAGTAGGAGCTTTACGCCTCCTTTTCCCCTCTTTGACTCACCTTTTGTCTAATGGGCCGAGCATGGAGTTAGCGTGTAAGTGAGGATATTGATTTTGAAATGAAACATGGAAGGTCACACCCTCATTACCACCGCAGATGATGTGTGTGCCTCCACTCAGATATAACCTTCAGTCCGATAGCGCCGATGGCCAACAAGAAGGAAGTGCGCCGTAGAACAAGGAAGACAGCATCATCACAAGTTATTGACGCGCCGGACATTGCTAATAATGTTTTGACAAGCAAGGGAACAGGATTAATGAGCAGCAGACAGCATCCCGGTGTTACCTGCAGCTATCTGACTCTCCTGTGTTTTTACACCCCCTCTGCTGCCATCGCAGGCATGGAGAGCCCAAGCGGCCCCAGGCTCGGGAAGCTGTCCTCATCAGGGCTGCCAAGGGGCCGGACCCTCAAGCATGGACATCCCCAGGAGCCTGTGAGAGCCACGCCAGGCCCTGAAAACAACAACAAACACAGTGAGTGAAATGAAAACAGTGTGACTTAAGATCTGTTTTAAATGTGGGAACAAGGGAAGCTTTTGTTTGGGTGATCCAGGTTTGCTATTCGACCGATTCCAGGATTGCATAACACATGGCACACTAACACATTTGTGATTAGAATTGTATTGTTTGTACATTT
Source organism: Semicossyphus pulcher (assembly GCF_022749685.1). Lineage (NCBI taxonomy): Eukaryota > Metazoa > Chordata > Actinopteri > Labriformes > Labridae > Semicossyphus > Semicossyphus pulcher. The sequence continues at coordinate 20,271,821 of NW_027211637.1, forward strand.
GTGCCTATAAATAATTAACTTTCCATTAGCAAGACTTAAGCGACTTAAGGCTAGGTGCCCTGAACAACAGCGCTGTTTCTCGAGGGTTTGATCAACACATACAACTGCGGCTGCAGCTTTTTTTTTTTTGAATGGGTTACACTTCACTAGGAATCATTAGTTTGCCCAGCCTCAGTGTAATCTTACCTCTCTCGCCGCAGAAGGGCCTGGAAACTACAGAATTTTTTCCTCAGACTGCCTTACAGTGAGAAAAACCAAACAAACAAGCGGTGCCAAGTACTGACATGAGTGAAACCCCCAGCCATCTGGACGGAGATGGAAGAATTTGGAAAGAGAGAGCCGGACTGGGGAATTATGTTTCAATCCAATAACCAGCAGATCATCATGACTTTGTTAATAGAGTCAGGCGGACTTGGAAAAACTGGGGCTGTGCTAATATGACCCAGTTGTTTTTGGTTGCTAGAAAATAGCCTCTCTTTCCCAGACACACAGCACCCAAACTAGAGTAAGTGCTTCAATTTGTTTTCCTGCTTTGTTAATATTCAGCCCCGTAGGCTGGATTTGCGTGCCTGTGTGGGTGCGTGCATGTGTCCGTGTGCGTGTGTGAAACAGAGCCAGAAGCTTTTTATTAGATTGTCTTCATTTCATGTCTTTAACTTTTGATAGTTAGCCTGATAGCTTAAGCCCACTAAGGCCTTCATGTCCTCATGTGTGCAGGCTGATGTGCTGTTTTTGCTCTTAAAGAATTTATTGTAGCCGCGCACAGTGTATTTGAATGACAGGTTTTTCTCTGCAGCCTGTTTTATAGATTTTCTTTCTACACTTTATTACTCAATAAACAAGATGTGTTTATAAATCAATCAAGTTGCTAGTGAGCTCTGAGCTGGTCGTTTTGAGACTGAAGGCTATAATTGAGAGAAACAATCTTGGCTTAGGTTCACTAATGAGCACCGCCGATGATTGCGTGTGCGTGTGAGCGTGTGTTCAGTTATGCTATCACAGTCAACGGCTTGGTCTTTACGGGACTTTCTCTTGTAACTGGAGACCGTTTCTGCTCGCCTGTTTCGTTTTCTGTCTGCACAGTTGATCTGCTTTGATTCTCATTAAAGTAGTAATTATATCAGTGTTTTATATACAGCTAATCTGCGCTAAGGAGACTGTTTAGTTAACTCACTTCTAAAGACGGCTTCCAGCAACATTTTGATTGCACAAGAGAGCAATTTAAATCCTCTATGTTGTAGTTGAACAATTGTCTTTTTTGGCTGGAAAGTTGCTCTTATCTGGAACATTACCAGGGGTTTCCCAAGCTGTAAGAGAGGCTTAGTTGGTAGCGTTGCCAGTGGACTGAATTTTATGTGATAATGAGGATTGAAGATTCTCTAAGAACATCCAGCAACCTTACGGGGAAACACGAGACTTCTGGAAAACAGCAAGAAACTAGTGTAACACTAGGAATTGATTAGGACATGAAGCAGAGTAGGAGGAATTTTCCTTTCCTGAAAGGGACTTCAGTTCAATGGAATTTGTATTCCCTAAATGCCTTTGCATAACTTGCGTGTGTTATGTTTCACTCAGATGTAGCTAATGCTAAAACCAGGACGTAATCATTGACTTTCTGCCTTCAGCATCACATCAGCTCTGTCTGCATCAGAATGCTTTAACTTTCCAAACAAGCCATCTCCTCCAATCCAGCCTCTGTAGCTTTCTGCTAATCAGTGCCCGCCTTGAGCTTTCTATAGATGAGGAGTAATGCTACAGCGCTAATCATAATGAACGTGGAGCTAGCTTGTTTATCCCAGGAGAAGCCGTTAGCCTCGGTTTGGGGAAACAAAGGCGTCAATATCTAAGGCTCCCTGTGGAGTTATTCAGCGCTCAATCTATGTCCGTTGTTCACAGTGTGAATAAGTAGGCACCACGCTATCTGCCCTCTCCCTGCTGGTCATTTCTTATTTATGTTCAATGTACGTGGAAAGTTTGGACTGTTGCACCTTGCTGTATTATCAGTTCTCACTTGTGAGGGATTAATGCCCCTGTTGGAAGCGTCGCATGATGTAACAATGTAGAAATCCTGTCTGGCTGGGCTGTTTTCTTTTTCTTCTCTTTTTTTTTCTTGTGGTTTCCTGAAATCTCTCCATGCTCTTGGAAACAAAGAGTGCAAATTGAGTTTGTCTGCTTTCCTAGAGCGGTGTGGTTGAGCTGTCACATTGCCACACCAGACAACTTGCAGGGAAGGATGTGGTCCTTGAGGGTGACTCGCTCTGTCTTGCTCTCTCTTGGTGTTCTTGCTCTCACATCATATCTTATCAGAGGCTTTTGTTTTGTCTTTTTTCGCTGTCGAAGTACCTGCAGTGAAAGTATTTAGACAGAACGAACGCTGTTCTGCCAAATGCTTGAAGCCCCATTCTGCAGACATTAATGCAAGAATAAATGAGAGGCAAGTGTGTGCGCGGGATCATGCTCCTTCCTTGATGGAGAGTGGTGCAGCACCCGACCTGGACAAAATCTTTGTACTTGGCACTTGGTGTGGAAGTGGAGATGCCTGCATAGGTTTGCATGCTTGCGGCCATGTGTGAATATTAAATATGCTAGTTCAGGCTGTTTCTGTGTGCGTTTACATGTCTATCCGAGCCCGCATGCATCTCATATGACAGGCCACTAATCCGACTGCAGGACCTTCATTTCGGGCCCTCATACGCCGTCTGCTGACCCTGCATATTTGCCTCAGCAGCAATCTCTTCCTCATTCTCTCTATTTATTGCTTTCTCTCACTTCCTCTCACTGTTTTTTGCCCCATTCTCCACAAAAAAAACAGCACTCATTTCCATTCCCAGCTCCCTTAAACTCCTCTCTCCTTTATTTCACTTAGTATTAACAGCTGCAGTGAATCGATGGACCCTCCAGCCTCACCATCCCCGCCATCGTCAATTTTATCCCGTAACTTTTAACTCTGTTCACCCAACTAGCACCGCGACCCATCCTCACCCTCCTCTCCTCTCATACTTCTTTTATTTTGTAGTCCTCGCCTGCTGGTGCTTTGAGTCTCCCAAATTGGTGACTTACCGAGAGGTAGAATCGATAAAGAGCTATAGATCGGATAATGTTTGTTTTGGGATGAAATTGAATCCTGGTGCTTTTCTCGGCCCTGATGCTGCATCTCGTTTTGAGGAGAGTCCTTTGTCATCTTTGTCACACCTTTAGTTGGCAGGCCTGGCGATGGCGGATGAGAGCGAGTACAGGGAAATGGGCGAGCAGAGAGATTGAGTTGGTGAGTCACAGTCCATAAGGAGGGCACTGCAAACAGTCTGGAGCAGGCATTGTCTGTCTGGCTCGCTTATACTGTATGTGTTGTCGCATAAACACATGCCTTGTTTCACGGCTGCGGGTAAATGCACCACATGCCTCGCTGCATGTAACTTTCTTTCTAAATTCCCGTCCAGTCAGTCTTCCATTTAAAAATGTCTCTACCTTCAGTTTACCTGTCAGCATCGCCCCCCTTGGGATTCACCGGTCACACATGTGGTCAGTCATCCGAAGCTGTTGTGATTGGATGTCACCAAACACACTATTGGCCGTGAGCCAAACGGGCATCAGGCGATAGATTAGGTTTCCGATAATATGAAGCGTGCAGCTGATGTGGAAAGCTGTAAAATCAATGCAGGTCTGAAGAGGCTATCGAGGTTCTGTGAGTCACCGGTTTATGTAGCGGGAATCATAAGCCTGAGCACTTTTCTATGATGTGGCAGCTTCGAGTGTGGTGTAGCGTCACCAGTGAACTGATAAGACTTAGTGCAGGTCTGTTTGGCGATTCCTTGCCTAAAGTAAGTGAGAATATAAAGTGTAGATCAGACCAGTGAGGGCAGTGCAGGTTGTTTTTTGCAAAGGAGACTCCACCTCTGATACTGGGCACTAATCAAGCCTGTGTGTCAGTAAGTTACTATAAATAAATAATGTCCTGAACAAATAGATCCATTGAAGCCAGTATAGAATTTTAAAATGCACAAGTCTGGTGTACTAAATACAAAAGACTGTCTTTTTTTTAGACTTTGCCTTTATTAGATAGGACAGATGAAGTGAGACAGGAAATGTGTGGAGTAGAGAGTGGGGCTTGACATGCACCAAACGGATCGGCAGCCCGGGAGTCGAGGCTGCGATCACTGCGTCGAGGACTGTAGCCTCTGCAAATGGGGCGCCTGCTCTACCAACTGAGCTAAGCCAGCGCCCCAATCCTGGCATCATTCTTCATAAATGTTAAAGTATACAACTTTGTTATCCTGATTATCTGCTCTGTAGTTTATGTTGGTCTGTGCTGCGTTTGAAGAGGAATCCCTCCGTGTTCTGTCTTTCTGCGGTTTTATTGCGGGTTGTCCGTCCGTCCATCCCATTCTTGTGAACACGATATCTAAGAAACGCCATGAGGGAATTTCTTCACATTTGGCATAACTGTCTACTTGGAGTCAAGGATGAACTGATTAGAATTTGGTGGTCGAAGGTCAAAGGTCAGGGTCACTGTGATCTCATGTCCATTCTATTCTTGTGAACGCAAAATATCTTTGGAACGCCTGGAGGGAATTTTTTCACATTTTGCACAACTGTTCACTTGGAGTCAAGGATGAACTGATTAGATTTTGCTGGTCAAAGGTCAAGGTAACTGTGACCTCACAAAACACATCTGGTTATAACTCAAGAATTCATACATACTAATTATGACACAATTCACACATGTTTCTTTAAAGTGATGAAGTGATGACATTTTGTACCCAAAACATGAAGGCCAACTTCACTGTGGTACTTGTATGAATCCACCCTTTTCACTTCCTCTCACTGGATGACAACCAGGACAGAGGGCCTCCTGTTCCTCTGGTTATCCACAAATAGCTCTTTGATCTTGCTAATATTGAGCTTAAGGTGATGATAATTGCATCATGTGTCAGAGCTCTTTATCAGTACTCTGTCTGGAAAAATAGTCTCTTAGTGAGGGCAGCATATTTCTCACTGGAAACTATGTACTGGAATCAAACATGTCGCTATAATCTTAACTTCCATTTCACCAGCATACACTTAATGCCTTTTGTTTAATAACTCCAACATCTGGAGTCGACACAGACAGAAATGTAACTTCAACTTGACTAGTTGGCGGAGGCATACAACAGCAAGGCGGTAGTTGTAGTTACTTTTGTGTGGTTTCACTCCCCTTTTTTGATACAGCCAATCCAAACATTGTGCATTACGTATTAATATTGGCGTTCTATATCATAGGCAAATCTTTACTCTTAAAACATACTGACAATCAAGGCTCTTTTTCCCTATCCTCCCGGAGACGTCCCGAAATAAAATGCAAGTTGTCCCGAAAAGAATCTGGACCGTCCGAAATGTAAAATATGTTTCTTTACATTATTATTGGTGAAAAACATTCAAATTGACCTTTAACCTAAATAATACATTATACAAATGATTAAATGATCAATCACTACACTGGAGGCATTTGAGGCAATCTGAAACTAATAAGTAAAAGTGTTGTTATACAGGGCGTACAGGATACCGTACAGGATTGTGCGTCTGACATCAACGACAGGCCCACGTCTGACAGAATTTCGCGGGTCTAGCTCCGTGCCCATGAGTGACAACTGTCACCGTTCATTGTACAGTAACAGCTTTTTATTTTCATTCAACCCTCGTCTAAAATGTGCCTTTTTTTTCATCCAACTCTCGTCCTGAATTCGTCCCAAAATTAAATTTCATCCTCCCTGATCTTATTTTTTTTCGGCCCCCGGGGCGACAGGGGGTCCTTAAGCTCGATCCCTGCTAACAAGACACAAACCAGGTTGGCATTATTTCTGGGATGACAAAGTGTGTGTCAGCCCCGAAGTTTAACCAGTTGGTCATTATCCAACTCACAGAAGCGCTAAAAATCATAGAAGGCAGCATGCTGCACGGACATCATGTGTTTTTTTAGATCTTCAAAGATTTTGTTTTCATGGGTTTCTGTGGTTTCTGCTCATGACCTCATAAAATAAAACCATGTTTAATGGCCTCCTCTGTAAAACATTCTTTTGATATTGGAGGAAGTGTAATGGCTCAGAAAAATCTACTTTTCAAAACAATTTGAAATACATGTAACAAATAGTTTGTGTGTGTATGTATTTACATGTGTATCTATGTACGAGATTTGCATAGTTACACAGTTACAGAGAAAGAGAGAAAGAGAGGGAGGGCAGGAAGAGGCAGAAAGAGAGAGCGAGAGAGAGAGAGAGAGAAAGGAAAAAACAAAGACAGAGAGTGAGAGCCAGATTCGAGAGAGTCTGGTTTTCTCTCAGTTAGTCAGTGTCTGGATAGAACGACTGTTCTGGTGCTGCTCCACCTCTCTTCTTCTTCCTCTTATTACTCACTGCCTGGAATCAGGCCTGACTGGGAGGGCGGTATGGGGACGTCTCCAAAGAGAGGTGCGTATATGATGGGATGATTTGTACTCAGTGTGTGTGTGTGTGTGTTTGTGTGTGTGTGTGCAAGTGCAGAAAAGGAAGGAAAATAGAGTACAGGATGAAAAATAACATGTTGGAATATAGGAAGTAGTAGGAGGTGTGTGAACAGACGCTGAGCAGAGAACGTGTGAGAGAGGAGAAAGTTGTGAAGTAGTAAAAGGATCAACTTTAAAGCAACAAAGTCAGGTCCTTTAAGGTTGCGCTCACTGTAAACCAGCTTACACTTAAAGCAGATGGTTGCATTGTGAGTGTGTGTACCCTGCAGTGTGTCCAGGTGTATCAATTTCTCCCGTTATTGTCCGTTGAGATTGAGGAAGTAGTGATACTACATCTTCTTTTCCATGGCGTCGTGTCAGTGGTGTTTGTATTTGTGTGTGTCGTCTCTCTGAACTACAGTATGTCTAAACCCTACTGTGCAGATGCAGACAAAGGCTCCTGTGTGAGTGTTTGTCGAGGAAAACAAATGACTGTTCTGTGCTAGCGCCTGTGTGTGTGTTTGTGGGTAACGTGTATGTGTGTGTGTGTGTGTGTGTGCACCCTTGCACTCAGGGGGAGGCAGTTGCAGGCGTAGCTAGGAGAACTCAGAGGTTATTTGAGATCATTAGGCAGCTGCCAGCACTCCTGGCTGCTGAATCTTCTTCTTCTTTTCTCCTCTCCTCTGTCAGGATTAAGCAGTGTGGAGCAACAGTTGCAGACAGCTGGGAGCGAGTCATACGCTGACATTAGTAGAACAGCTGTTTTATCCCTGTGGCCTGTGCCTGAGAACCAGAGGTTTTAGATTTGACACAATGGGCCCGCTTTGTTTCATACCAAGACAATGGCTGTGATTGCTTCAGCGTCTGAGCAGCAGGGTGTTTTTTTCCGAACGAAAACAAGCAAAGCAAAGTGAAATATACTGAACACTTTTTGTTGCGCTTGCACATTTCACCCGAGGAAAGACAAGTCTGCTGTTGTTTGTTTCATTCTCACTGTAAATATGCACCTGCGCCGCCTTGGCTTGTGCGTGAACTTGCCCATTTGCATTGTAGAACTCTAAATATGGGTCTAATTGTTCTGCTTGCAGGAAGGAGGCCTCTGATAGTGGTAACTAAGACAAGAGGATCTTATTCCCATAGCAACAAGAACAAATCTTTCCCAAGAGCAGAATTCATTAATTATGCCTTTCTTTTTTACAAGACCTTTATTTTCTAAGACAGGAATTAGAATGCATGCTCAATTTCCTCCTCAGCACAAGAGCCGCACCGCCGACTGCATCACCTCTCCAGCTGCTACCCAGACAGCTAATAGAGAAACGCTCTGTCGCCTGGAGAATATTAATACACTCATATCTATGCACACACATCACACTCACACAAACACTGGTAATGGTTTTGTGTGTGTGTGTATCAGCGTGCGCTTTTATGCGTGTGTTTACACCTTGTGTCATGAACTATTTCCAAACACAGCCAGCAGTGCTTCTCATTCAATCGCGTTCAGCCTCGCCTTATTTTCCTTCTACCTTATTACTGCGAATCTGAAGTAAAAGATTACATATAATCCGTCGGCCTGTGTTTGTGTCTGTGCTTGAGTGAGAAACAAAAAGAAGACAAATGAGGTAAAGAGTTGTGTAGACTGGGTAATGAAACCCAGCGAAACGAGCAGGGACGGTTCTGCTAGGTTAGGCCCGGAGTGTGTTTCTTCATACTAACATCACCCAAATAGAGAGATGGGGGGGTTGTTTGAGCCGGGGCTGTCCTTTTGCCAGCGTGACCTCTTTTTTTGTACGAGCGGCGATGGCAGGAAGTCAGTTCATTTATTTGATGGAAAATCCTCCAACCATTAGTATAATCCTGGTAGGCTTGGAGCGCTCTGATCCAGTTTGGAAGCCACCACAAATGGGCTGCAGTAGGCATGCGTGCATCCTGTCGCTGCTTGTCAATACAGGGGAGGAAAGCAACGATGTGTACGTGAACATGCAGGAGGACAACATTTTCTCTCTTGTCTCCTGCCTGCTTTGTTTCCACAGCTGCTATACGGTCTTGCCAGATCAATGCACGGCCGTCGAGCGAACATGTAAAGATATATCACTCCGAAGAGCCGAGCGCAGCCCCAGCTCCCACCTGCACCCCTGTCATTCAGCATTCTGCTTGGTCAGAGGAAGAAGTCATCCGCCTCTGCAATTCTCTCCTCTCTCCCCTCAGCATCCTCTGCCCTCCTCCCCTTTGCCAACTCCCCCCTCCCTCCCTTCCTTCTTCCTGCTCTTCTTCCACATGCATACACAGCTCTCCCCCATCTCTCTCTCAAGTGGCGCTGTATAGAGGAAATAGAGTGCAGCGCTGATAGAGCAGAGGTCTAATTGTAGCAGAGAAGAGAGCAGTAATGAGCCAGTGCTGCGGAAGTGCACATGGAGAAAGATGGGGGAAAGGGTGTGAGCAGAGGAAAAAGGAAGGGGGAAAGTGAGAAAGCGAGACGCGGGGTGAGAAAAGAGGAAAGCGCTAGAAAGAGGGATGGAGGGAGCGAGCAATAAGAGAGAGAGAGAGAGAGAGAGCTGAGGCGGTCGGTCTGCTGTGTGCTGTGTCAGAGGTTCACAGAGGCTCTAGCGATTTATAGCTGATCTATTTGGCTGCACAGAAGGCCTTTAACCACACTGCCCTCTCTCTCACTCTCGCTCACACATTCACACATGCACTCTCTTTCTGTGTCTCCGGAAGTCACACCTAACACTGTTCGCTGTTCAAACCCACCACTGAAGCTGCACATAAGCTGTTTGTTTGTGTCCTTATTTAGTTTGAACATGTGAGCAGAATCTGGGACTTTTTGAGATCAAATGGGGGTTAAAGCTGGATTCTGAGGAAACATCCAGGAATTAAAGGCAATTTGTGCCCTTGCACTTTAGATCATGAACTCTGCAGGTCTGAACGCTTCTAGTCTATTTCATGAATGTGAAACACTTGCAGCACTCAGCTTTTTCGCTCTCGTTTCACCAGGTCCGGTGTGTGATGAGCCAGCAGAGGGGAAGAGGAAAGGTCGTCCCAAAGCAGAAGTGCAGGAACTGAGAAGCATCCCTGTGAGTATCTCTTTTTGAACCGAGTGGGTGTCTGAAGTGGGCTTCTTTTTTTTTTCTTCCCTGCACAGAGTAGGCAGAGCCCCGTTAACATGCACATTACACAGTACAGTATAGCTATAAATCTTGCCTGTATTGAACTCTCTCTTCCTCACCCCTGAGCAGGCCCATATGATAGTACAATGGAAGGAAGAGTTTAAGCGCCGCTCCAGGGTTAAGTGTCCGTGTTCAGGCTGCTGGTTAGAGTTTCCCAGCATCTATGGCGTCAAGTACCACTATCAACGCTGCCAGGGGGTGAGTCACTAACCTCTGTTCTTTCCTGCTATGCGGCTATTTCTTACTTATGCTTTAGAGTAGACTTTAACAGCTGATCACTAACTAAGATATTGGAAAAAAGAATCAAAGGAAAGACCGAAGCAGACGGTGATACATGTCCTGTTTAGGCCGTTAAAATTGAAGCTTTAACTTCCAGAGAATTTAAAATGCCCACACCCCAAATATTAAGTGATTATTTGCTGTTTCTAGCACAAATGACAAGCTACCCACTGTCATTTTATTTGCGTTGGAAGGGAGCTGACTCTTAATCCCCTCTCCTCATGCCTCTCTTTGTATCAGGCCACTGTAGCCGAGAAGCTGAGTCACGGCTGTCCCTACTGTGAGGCAGTGTTTGCCACAAAGGTGCGCCTGCAGAAGCACAAGCTGTGGAACCACCCGGACAGAGTTAGCATGGAGCCCAAGGACGAGCAGGCAAAGCTTCAAAAGACCCCTGTCAAGTTCAACACCAAGAAAAGGTGACTTGGATTTAGAGCTCAAATTCCCTCCCACACTGACACACATAATGCTGTCATAATGCTGACTGCCCAAATTCTCCCCCCCCTCCTCCTCCTCCTCGGTGTGCGAATGCAGGCCGATGGAGAACAGTCCCCCCTCGCCGCTGTTCTTCAAAGTGAAAAAGACCCACGAGGTGTCCACGCCCTCTCAGAACGGGGAGCTCGCCCACCAGAGGAGCGAGAGGAGACAGCACAGCCACAGCCTGCCTTCAACGCAGATTCACCAGTCCCAGCCGGTGCAGCCGCAGTCGCAGCAGTCGCAGGCCCAGAGCACGTCGTCCGACGCCGGGGGCAGCGAAAGCGAGGGGGGCAGCCTTCCCCCGTCTTACCCTGACGAGGACCCTGAGAGAATGAGGCACAGTAAGACTACGGCCCATCTTTCCTAACGAAGTGCATATTCCCAGTGATGCTTGCGGTGTTTGTGTTTGACCGTTCCTTGTTGTTTGTTTTTCTCTTGGGCCAGGACGGAAGCAGAAAACGCCGAAGAAGTTCACTGGAGAGCAGCCGTCTATATCTGGAACGTTTGGATTGAAAGGTGAACACCAACATCTCTTTCACCTCATCCTGTTTGTTGACATTTTCTAAAGAACGCTCGTCAATAACCTGTGAAGTAATCCTCTGAAAGATATAAATAAATGAAGTTGTGAAGAAGGGTTTGTTACTGTGAGCTGATTCATCATTGAATACTGACAATATAGAAGGCCACAGGAACCCTACGATGACTCACTTCATGAAGGGAACCATGGAGGACAAACTGTTTGTAGCGCTGCTTGAAGATCGTCAGAAGAACTTTACTAGGTCGTGTCATTGATAATGTGTGTGATTGTGAATGCTGCCTACTGCCGCTGATCAATGGAACTGGTCTCTAAGTGCTGAAGTAGAAACTGTAGAGGTGTTTCATATCCGGCTAAGTGAATCAGTGACTCACACACCAACCACACATCACTTACACACAGGTTCTCCACTCTCCCTCTCGTTCTGTCTTATTCATATGCTGAACCTTTTCAGTGACTCATTCATGCACTGGGCTGTAAACTACTTACCTTAACATTATTGACAGTTTGCAGAATCTCTCTTTCACATTTTTGTCTTTTTATATCCAGTATCAACTTTCCTGTTTGAGTATTTCTCTTGTTCAGCATTGTCCTCCATGTGTCCCTCTCTCTGCTTGGATCTCTTTACCTTGAATGCTTAAAAAGGGAGTATTAATTACGACCTAGTCTATATGAATGTGTGTTTGTGTGTGTTGTAGGTATGACTAAAGTGGAGGAGAAGCTGAAGGCAGGTCGCGCGAAGAGATCAGAGGGGAGCGAGGAGCCACAGAGAAGACCGACTCCAAGTCAGTCCTCGAAGAAAGATCCAGCCGCAACCAGCTCCGGTGAACACATAGATCTTTTTCTTGTTTGTCAATTTGTCCATAAAATGTTGGGCTTTTAGGCTTGTGCCATTCCAAGATGTTGACTGCGATACAGGTGCAAATGTTACACTTGAGTTTTGGTTGTTTTTCTACAAAACCCAATTTGTAACCTGGCAATCGATAGTTAATTTAGTGTGTGAAATTTCAGAAAACTGTTAAAAATGAGCTCATTATGATTCAAATTGTTGTTGTTTTGTGTGGCCGTCTTAACCAGAAAGATATAAATGATATAAAACAGGAAAGTGCAACAAATATTTACAGTTGAGAATTAAGATCATTGAATTTTAATTTCTTAAATCAATAACTGACGGAGTGAAATGTGTCCACCTGTATTTTAAGGTGCTGTTGCTGACACCCAGTGGCAGCGAACCATCTCAGATCGAGGTGAAGTGGTTTGTCCCACCTGCTCCATCGTCACCAGGAAAACAATTCATGGTCTCAAGAAACATATGGAGATTTGCCAGAAGGTCAGTACTATACACCAGTGGTTCCCAACCTGGCATCCGGGCTGCACTGAGATTGTCAAGATTAGATTTGCACATGTTAAATAAAATCTAGAGATAGACCGATATGGTTTTTTCAGGGCCGATACCGATACCGATTATCAGTAGTCAAGGAGGCCGATAACCGATATTTGAATTTGATATTCATTTGCAGTAAAAGTGAAAATATTGGCGTCAAAATTTTAAATAATAATAAACTCCAACTTTGTTTAAATGCCTTTAAGCATATGCTTCAGAGCCAAAATAACCCAGTTTTAAATTGATCTCTTATTGGCCGTCGGATTACAAAAAAAAAAGAAAAAAAAAAACGGCCGATGCCGATATGCGTCAAAATGCCAAATATCGGCGCCGATAATCGGCCCGGCCGATAATCGGTCTATCCCTAATAAAATCATTAAAAAAAACCTTAATTGATAACCAAAAGTCTGTTCAACTATTAAAAAATAAATATTTTTGAATCCTCATTCAAATATAGTCGCTACTTTGTAGGCCACACCTCTGCAAACTATACTGTCGGCTGATTGGTGTTAATTTTTGCCAATAAAGATTTTGGAATTAATCACTTAATTGTTTTGGTGTACGTGTGTGCGGGCTAGGGGGGCTCAGCCTTTCTTAGACACAAGCAGGGGGGCCTCCAAGGACAAAAGGTTGGAAACCAGTGCCATAGGCTGTATAAAAAGATGGACGACATGACAGCTCCCTAAAAATGAAGCCAAAACATTTTGAGCGCCCCCTCCTGACTGGCTGAATGAAAATACACGCCAAATCAATTTTTCCCAAACATGGGTTCTGTCATTATAGTTAGTTATTATCACGCTGATTTACGTCCAAGTGTTCATTTTTCTGACAAGTTTTTTTTTAATTAGTTATTTGATGCTGTAAAAAGGATGATTGACAGCTCTGTTGACAAATACGGCTCCTGCAGCCGATCTGTTCCTGATTAGCAGAGTAGAGGAGGAACAGCGAGACGAGACGTAACTAAAACAATCACTACAGTTATTCAAGTTTACATATCTGTGACCGTCTGCTTTAGACCAACACAAGATGTTCTGCTGTTAAACACGCCGGCGTGCGGGATCTTTGCTGGGGGGTTATTTTCGGTAATGTGAGTGTGTGTTTTGGTTCGCGGAAGGAGCCGTCAATCTCTACTGCGCTGCTCTGGCTCCAAATGACATCACTATTGCAAGATGGCAGCGCTTCAGTTTCAGAACAGATGGAGACGCGTCGTCCGTCTTTATATACAGTCATTGTATATACTAAACTTATGGTAGAGCTTGCTGTGAAACCCCCAAACATTGTTTTCCTGTTCGACTATTTATTGCAATGTCACTACACACGCTCCAGTAGAGCTTGCATGCAGTGCATTTGACTTTGGAGCAGCCTGCCCTCTGCAGATTTGAATAAGAGGGGAATGCCCTAAATATTAAACCATCAAGTAAACCTGCTGAATGCTACGGGTACACAGTTCAGTTGGATGAAGTCCCAAATCTGTGTAGTTCTCGTTTAAAGTCTTGATCTTGATCCTGATGTGAACGGCAGCCAATCAGCCAGCACAATGCCTCAGTGGAATCCATTCTGTATATCACATCAGCAAACAGTTTACATATCGACAAAACCTCGTACACCACAATCATTATCCAACTTTCTCCATCTGAGAATGACATAACGCTCTCTCAATCCAGAGCTGGAATTTCCTCAGTGGATAAAAGGTTTGCCTTCGACGTTATTAGATACGTCTCCCAAAGCTCCCCATCGTGCAGAGTCCAGGGAGCCTTCACAGTAATGATATTGATTGGAAATAACATCAGGCATTATCTCAGTACAGTAATCTCAACCAGTTTTCTCGTGTAATATCCTTTACTCATCTGCTCCGACTGCTCTGCAACTCTAATGAATTCGAGGAAGAACACTTCACACTGTGGTTTGTTTGCGTTGCACTCAATTGTGGTATATAGTGATAAATTAGGAAGGGGTGAGTTAATTCAACTTCATTCTATTGAGCTTCCCTTGAGAATAAACCAGCTGGAGTGGTGCAGTGGTCTCCAGGCCCGCAGATAAACGGCTCTGAGGGCCTGGAGGCGACTCATCCAACAGCTGTTTTAATGGCTTCTTGGCCGAATGGCCTTGTGACTCTATTAAAGTGACAGCTTGCACCGTTAAGCAATGACAGAATCACCACATTACCTTGGGGTCAGTCACCATCAAAACACCTCTGTCAGATCAATAGAGCGTCGATAGAGAGAGCTCGGGAAAGGAACACTGCGTTCCTGAAGTCGCCTGTGTTTTGACCAAATTACAACCAACTCTATTAGGTTACAGATGAAATGTGCACTATTTCATAAATCCAATAAAGAGTTTATCCAATAAGGTTTCTTTTGCCTTAGTTTCCTTTCATAGAAATGTTACTGACTCTCGGCCTTCAACCTCTGCAGCTCCAGGACGCTCTGAAGTGCCAGCAGTGCCACAAACAGTTCAGGTCAAAGGCCGGCCTCAACTACCACACCATGGCTGAACACAGCACCAAGGTACATCCACACGTTATTTCTGGTTCCCTTTTTGACTCCTCTTTGCCCCAGATCCATCACTCAGCAGTCCAAACTCCAGATGAGGATGCTTTAGGGACTCGGAGAGCTAATGTTTCACCGCTGTCACACTGACCCACTGAACAGGCTGGTTAGTTAAAAGACACCACACCAAAGCGCTACAAGCATTCAGGAGGCGGTTAGACTTGCTATGTATGGAAATCCTCTGCATGCTGCTGCGAGCATCAGCTTTCACTGTGTTTAGTGAGGCGTGTCCACTATACGGTGTGTATCCAGGGTCAAAAACGTGTACTAAATTTGATCTATAGCACTTTTATTGTCAGCTCCTACACCCATGTGCGCTGGGAGTCTGTAAACTATCACGCATTTCAACCCGGAGATTGGTTTTATGTCCTTGAAGTGCTCAAATTTCCTCCTGCAGCTGTCTTAACTCTGACAGCAGAGAGCTTCATTAAGATATTATCATGACACTCCTGCATTAGAGCAATGCTATGAAGTTTGCTAAATTATTCAACACTGCCTGTTTCAAAAAGGTAGCATTAAAGATTAATGAATGTACGTGCACCAAACCTTGTAGCATGTAGCATGTGCGATTGTGTTTCTCTGTGAGCGCACCTTTCGTTTATGAAAGAGTATACGTGCGCGGGCTTTGTGTGTGTGTGTTTGTCAGTTTCATAGTGATGATAGATGACTGTGCCGTCTGTGTCAGCCAAGTTAAACACTTTGATGCCGCCATTTGTCTTCCGTCTGGACGTGTCGTGCCCTGACCCTATTGGCATCATTCCAGTCCCGCAGTGTTGTACTGTATGTGTGTTAAAACATAGATACCCGACGTCGTCTTAATCTGCACACTGCTAAACTTTCCTGCAACATTTTTCAGATCCGATAATTAAGTCGTCTGTGACGCGCTCAAAGCCTTCATTGTGTTCGTTTTGTGTTAGCTTGTTAGCGTCTGTGATTGAGCTATAGACTCACGTAGCTGCTCACTGAAGAGAGCTTTTATCATCTGCAGGTTTGACAGATGTGATGCTCTCGTCTATGTACAAGAAAAGTTTCTTAAGTATGTAAAACATCAAAGAGTAGAAGGAGAGAGCTGTGAATCATTGAATCCTTTCACGCCCTTAGCCCCTGTAGCACTTACAGAAACATAATCCACATTTTATTTAGTGCAGTTGGGGGTTTTTTGGGGGCAACAAAGAGAATAAAGTTTTCCTTAGTTTAGAGACGATACTGAAGGTGTCTTTATTTGTGGCCACAGTACAAAGCAACTTCCTACACGCGTTCATCATCAGAGGACATACTTGGAGGTTTTACAATGTTACAACAATGTTACAGTTTCATTTAGCAGACGCTTTTAATGAGAGTTAATACAGCACAAGCAAAAATCAACAAGAGAACAAAGTCAGTAAGTGCCAACAAACAGCTTCAAGTGCGATCGGACACTGGTGCTGACAGGCAGTGCACAGGGCGTTTTCTTATCTGCAACTGAGATACTGTATTTTTGGCTGACTGCCGGGGCCAGCCTTACACATGGGTCTGTATGTGACTGACTGACTGACTGACGGTACTTTGACAGCCGTAGAGAGAGAGAGAGAGTTGCGACATTGCAATGGCAGATCATGGAGCATACTGGACCTCCACTGACGTGACTCTCTGTCTATAAGGCTCTGGATACTTTGTTCGGGGAGTAGGCGAAGCTGCTCCTCCGCTGCTCGTCCGCTGTCCTCACCTACGTCTGTGGCGTGCACCTGCTTTCATACACGTTGTCATCGGCCTCAGAAGGACAGTCCTTGTAACACATTGCCCACAAAAGCGCACATTGACCTGACGCGGTCAGCCACATGCTAGGTTTTGACCTAGTCTTGGTTAGGTGTTTCATACAGTTGCTGCAGTATATATAGAAGCAGTGGTGTACTCAGTAGGGGGCAGGGGGGGCAATCGACCCACTTGGTGCCCCCATGATTGACAAAATGCAGTGAGTGGGCCCTCATGGATGCTACTGTAGTAGATAAAAAATGATAAAGTGCCCTCTCAGGTGCCCTTCCAATGGATACAATTTAATTGGGTGCCCTTCCAGTGGAAAACTGATACATGTTGGAGAATGAGTGAGCCTCCGCACCTACTATGTGTGAGACAATGTGCCCTCATGGGATGCCTATTTGACCCTAGTTGCCTCTGTTGTTTCGCATCACAACTTTCTGCGCACTAGTGCCCCATGGCATACAACTGGTGCCCTTTTAATTTGTGCCCCCGCTCCTCAAACAGTACGCCACCGTTTATTATGAGGTATTATGTACCTGTAGTGTGCTCTTATACTGGAAACAGTTTCATTTGACTCTATTTATACTACTTTAAATCATTTTTTACGCAGCTGTTTGTAAAAAGAGGATAGATTAATTTTTTTTATAGGCTAGTATTTGATTTGGCGTTTTGCACTAAACCGAAATTTGCAAACCAGTTTGTTGTCAGTGTGCTCACGTGCAAAGACCCCAGTGCATTGTGGGAAAACACAGAGGGCTGACAGAAGGGCAGAGGTCACCCACTGACTTTGACCTTGATGTTGCTGTTGCTGCTGTGATTCTGCCGCCTTTCCTCTCGCTCTCCGCCTCCTGCGCTTGCTCTTTGGCTCTCCCTCTGTCTCTGATAGAGGCATTAAGAATACATGCTGATGTAGTTTCATGGTCCCCCCCCTCCTCAGCGTAAATCAATGGCTGAGTTGGTGTCTGTTCTCTTGCCTGCAGGCTTGAGCATGATTCACTTGAAGCAGTGAAGTACTCTGGCAGTATCTCCTCTCCTTCTTACCGTCACAGAAAGCTGAGGCTGTGTTTCAGTCATCTCAGCTCCTTCTCTGTGTGTTAACACATGAGACAACACATGAAGTTCGCTCCTCAGGGATTTCCCAGTATGTCCGCGCTCTCTCTCTCTCTCCAGTCCCCTGCACTTCTCTTCTTTCCTCTCCCTGGCAGCCACGCCATCTGTTGTTCTGGTCGAGGCTGGGGTTTGGCACCAGCTAATACTCGAGTGAAAACATGGGTTTGACAGTTGTCATAAACACGCCTTGAGTAACAGCCTCACCATGAAACCATTTAATGATCGTAGCAGAGTGTGAACCCCCGAGATGGAAAACACATTTTCATCACCGTGAAAGGGGAGGGTGAGGTGTGGCGGTGGGCCGCGCGTATGTGACGTTGTGTTTGTTCCCCCCCGCAGCCCTCGGGGAGCGAAGGCCAGACGGGCGACAAGCACAACGAGAGAGAAAGGCTGCGCCGAGTGCTCAAACAGATGGGACGAATCAAGTGTCCTCGCGAGGTATGCACTCCACCTTTCTCCCCGTGTCCCCTTTCTTGTGCTGTCTCTGATTCTTACTCCTTCATTTCCATTGGTACAACTGTGTTATCTTTCATGTCACATTTTCCTCTCTACGCGTATACCAGTTTAGATTTTCTTTCTCCCTTTTCCTCCAGGCTCCTCTATTTGTGTCTGCCTCCTTTTCCCTTTCCCTTTCTCCTTTTTCCTTTATGCCTTGTTCTTGACATGTTGCCCAAAACCACATCAACACTCTGCTTCCCATTACTCACACAAGAGTGCAAAAAGCAGAGAGGGAAAGGGAAAGAGCTGCAGAAAATAGACTCTCTACTGTGACTGTCCTCACGCAGATAAACGAGCAGTTTCCTCCTGTTTTTCAGTCTTTTTCACCGTAACCACAAAATATTGACCCACTGAATAAATATTATTCCATTAAACCTACACTCTCTTCCACTTACCAAGTTCCCTGCTTAATGTGTGTTTTCATTCTGTCTTTTTTTCTGTTACTCACAAACTCCCACAACACGTGTGTAAACGCACACACATTCACAGGGATGCTCAGCTCACTTCTCCAGTCTGATGGGCTACCAGTACCACCAGAAACGCTGCGGGGGAGAGTTCTCTGACGATGAGAAGCCTGTGTTTCTGTGCCAGCACTGTGGGAAAACCTACCGCTCGAAAGCTGGCAGAGACTACCATGTGCGTACCGAACACTCCCCGACTATGACCACCGCCATGACGGCCACCAGCAACAAGGACAATATCACTGACACCAACAATAACACCGGGAAAGAGAGGGTAAGTCACGAGTCATTAAAGGAGGCTGAGCTTTTCCAGTTTCCTGCTGTTTTGAAGCACTTTACTAGATTTCTCTGTAATAAGTAGCCAAAGTTTAGTTTTCACTCCAAAAATTGTCCTTCTACTCCTCCAGGTGGTCTCTGAGGAGTCTCCAACAATAGGCAAGAAAGAGCAGAGCCAGCCCGAGAAGAAGGATTGGCAAGAGAAAGCACCATCCGGCCAGCCTAAGGAGAAGGAAAGAGAAGCCAGGGACTTGAACAGGGAAAAGGACAAGGAGAGGGACAAAGAAAAAGCAGCACAGAATGAGAGCCAGGGGGACGACTTTGAACGGACCCCCAGTGGCAGAGTGAGGCGCCGGTCAGCTCAGGTGGCAGTGTTCCACCTGCAGGAGATAGCGGAGGACGAGCTGGCCAAAGACTGGGGCACCAAGCGACGCATCAAGGATGACCTGGTGCCCGATAGCAAGAGGGTGAGGACAGAAATGATTGGATGCATCATAATGCAAGCTTATATGATGATGTAGACATGAACAAAGTAGATATAAACACATGCAGTCTCACCACGCACACAGGTACAGGTACAGACACAAACTTTACAAGGAATACTAATATAAATGTCCTCTTTTGTGTAGTTAAACTACACCCGTCCTGGCCTCCCCAACTTCAGCCCAGAGCTGCTAGAGACCTGGAAGAACCAAGTCAAGGAGAAGGGCTTCATCTGCTGCACCAACGTGGTAAGAACACTGACTAGTTTAACATGCCACCATTTATCGATTGTCTTAATATTGGGCACTTTGTCTAAAATAATGCGGCTATTGTTGCACAAGAATATGGATTAAGTAAGTTTGATTACTGACTGTTTATTTCCCATTTACCACAGAACTGTGAGGCTGTTTATTCCAGCGTGTCGGGACTAAAAGCGCACCTCGCCAACTGCAGCCAGGTACAAACACTCGTCTGCAGCCATGACACCAACCTGATGTCATTAGTCGATTAGTTAGTAGAAAAAACACAAGGATCAAAAAGGCGATCTTAGAGAAAAAAAAGTCTTAAAAAAGTGTCATATTAAAGACTTTGCTCATCTCATTTAAAATCATAATAATGGCTTAAATAGCTAACACACATTAGCAACGCAGCCTAACAGGTAGAAGACATAAGATATGAACATGAATGCGTAGATTAATTTCTAACTCCTGGTACATACAGGATATAATCTGATGTTTAACTGATGATGAGCATCAATTATATATAACTATAGAGAACATTTCAGCTGACGAACGTACAGTATTTATTACTTGTGTTTCTTTAATTATGTTTGCGCTTGTATCTGTGTGTCTTGCAGGGCGGTGGCGAGCTGGGAAAGTACACTTGCCTGATCTGCCAGAAGGAGTTTAGCTCAGAGAGCGGAGTAAAGTATCACATCAGCAAGACACACTCACAGGTGGGTGTGTTTAGAAAGATCTCAATCATACTAATCCTGATCAATAAAGATATTTAGTGCACACAAAAAAACAACTCTTTGCTGTAATATAGTAGCTTGGTCACACAAGGTTAGTATCATAAATAATTAGCGCAGTATTGGACTTCCAGAACTCCATATTACTGTATTCAGAAATGGGGTTTGCTTTACGTATGTCTTGTTGAGCTGATCACTAACACTGTGTTTTATTGCCTCAGAACTGGTTTCGTGCAGCAGCCACTCAAATGGCGTCCAGTAGCAAGAGCAAAGTGCCGGAGAACGACGGGATAAAAGCCGAGGTGAGGAACGGTGCCACCACTGGTAAGAAGAGGGGCCGCAAGCCCAAAGAGCGCCCACCTGTGGTAGAGCCTCTCCAAACAAAAACTGAAGCACCTACCGCTACCCAAAACTCAACCCCTGCCGCTAACCCCTCCTTGTGCCCAACACAGTCCCCAACCCTGATCCCCGACCCAACGGACAGCTCTAATTCAGGCCAAAACAGACAGCCCGCCCCCTCCGCCGCCAGAAGAAGCAAACCCAAGAGGCTGTCGTTTTCAGAGTAGCTCTGCTTTTGTCGACCCAGGAGCCAGAGAGGATATTTACTGTAAATGTTCTGCCAGGAAGCTTAAAGACCTTTTTTCGAACTCTACAAGGACTTGGCACTGAGAGGAAAGTTAAATCAACCCTTACAAAGTAAAACATTTAGCGTGGACTTTAAATCCTAGTTTTCAAACCCCAGAGTTAATGTGTCTACTGTTCTAAACAATACTCATGTAACAGTAGTGTTTCATTTCTCCATTCCACTTTTGTCTCCTTTATAAGGCACACATTTCAGTTCTGTACTCACAGCCGGAGCGTCAGTCGTAATCAAAGATCCTGACTTCTTCACGGATAGCGTTTCTAAACCGAGGTACAGTAGTATTCCAAACAGCTGCAGAGCAATTCTCTCTATAAGATTCATGTCGTGTTTGAGAGGTTTTAAAAAGGATATTCTATTAGCATGGTGAAGTCATTTAATGATAGCTAGTGTTTTCACATTTTTTCACAGATATACTGTACTGTGTACATAAACAATATCTATATCTATATATCTATATACTCAAAACAATGATGCCATCTGTTATTTCCAAGCCTGACATGTCCAATTGGACGATGAGCAATCCAAACTTTTGCAGTGTGTGCTGTAGTGCAATGTTGTTTTGATCTGATTTCTTTCTGGATTTACTTTAATGTTTTTTTTATTTTTAATGTTTCAACTAAGCAAACATCGTATAAGCTAAAATGTTGGTCAGTTGTTTTTTTGTTTTTATCAAATTCCACTCTGCTATTCCGACGGCCATGTAGCTTTCACTTCAGTGACATGTATTTTATGTTGTCTGCTTCACATGACGATGAAAGGTATCTGCTTTGACAACCATAATTAATGTGAGAGAATTATTTCCACAGTTCTTTTACACTGAAGTTAACAGGCAGAACTTCCAGGAGTGATCGTTTAAGATTTCCATCTATATGGTATATGTTACCATTATACTTAATATGGCATTGTTTAATTGATTTTAAACAACAACAAAAAACTTGAAGCTTTCTGTCTGAAATCAAAACGTTGGACAGAAGAATGAATTTCGTGTGAACCTTGTTGCACCATTGCAGCACAATCAAATGATGTGACACCATTTTAAAGGAGGCCATGTTTTGGCTCCCGCTTTAGCTTGAATCAAAGAGCTGAGGAGAGAATAAAATTGCTATCTTTTATAGAGAGGTCGAGGAGAATAATCTTTTATTAAACAAAAAAAATGCAAATGAAGATTCACATATATTGATGTATATTAATTAATTCCTGGATGCTCAAAGCTATTACCTTGCACTTTAACCCTTAACCCTTCTCGCTCCCCTATTGTATTTTTGCACTCCGGGGGTATTTAACCTTACCTAGTGGCGGTCAGGCAACAGGAGCGTGAATATTATACTCTGATGGAAAATTAAACTAGAAGGAAAACTAAATTTGTCTTTACATGGGTGATGAGCAGCATGGTTAACTCTTTTTAGATATTATCTCTAATCCAACAGGAGCGTATAATTATGACTCGATACTTAAAGCCATAAGTAATGTTGAATTTTAAGGCTGCTCTATCACTTTAAGCTAGCTTCATAATTTAAAAATAATATAAATCTAAAACGTGTGCAATCAGAGAATATTTTCACTTTAACAAGTTTAAAGTCGATACTTGAATCCACAGTTATATTAACAATTAGAGCAAATGAAAACTCCAAGAAGATTTGATTTATAATTGCAGTCTATGTCCATAAAAATAAAGACTTGCTCGCTTAAAAAGAAGACATAAATCTATTTTATATTCTCTTATATGTATTACCTAGATAGTAATCTGATAGCTTTGGATAAAGTTGTGACGTGAGGATATTCTGGTGCGTTTATAAGGGTGCTTTACTTGCCACTCTACCTTAAGGACCTGATACATCAGTAAGTCCACTAATCCATCCTGCCATTTTCTCCTTATAGGCAAGACCTCTGAATTTTTTGCACCAACAAATGTCAAATGTCATCATGTAAATGAAGCACTGATGTCAGCGGAACATTTTCAAGAAACATTGAATTTGAGATGTATGTGTCCCAGGTGGTCCCTACGCCGTGACCTTTTATATTGTAAAGCAAAGATTGGAGCTGAATACCTCCATTATTAATCAACTGATGGAGTTAATTCAGGTAGGGGTGATTATGCATGAGTCCGTCCCTGTTAGCGGGACGGACCTTTTATCTTCTATCCAGGTTAAACTGACGGAGAGGATAAGTTAGACAAGCACTGATTGGTCCTCGGACCTTTTCGATTCGAGTTGTCCAGACCTTGTGTGTGTGTGTATAAAACAGTTAGCACCTTTGTAATGACTGGACGTCAGAGACACTTTTTTGTTGAGTGTTATGCTGTGGCACAGAATCAGTTCATCAGCTGCTTGTTACTCGTTTCATTTATAACGTCACATTGACCGTGTTTACCTGACAAGCTTTGGTGTTGCAATATGATAGTTAGGCACTGCTTTTAACAGTGGGTATTTTATATTTTATCACACCCTTTACTATCTGTCTTCCTACGATGTGGAAAACACATATCTATCCCGCAGTGTGAGCTAACTGCAACATGTTTAGAGAGTACAGCAATACACCATGTTTAGCTGGTTTTGTTGGCTTGTTGCTGATATTTTGATATTGATGTGTCTTCTCAAAATTGTATGGCTTTTTTCACTACTCCCCTTCTTTTATTTGTTTGCTTTGAAAATGCTTTTTACATATTACTAAATCTTAAAAAAAAAAAAAGGTTGAAAAAATTTGTAGACCACAAAGAACATTGTAGGCCTATGTGTCGGCATACACTGTTATTTTACCCATTTTGAGGATGCACATAAATTGAGCTTTTTCAGTACACGATGACAAACACATTGAGAGAGTCCTTTATTATTACCTACTCAATATGGGACAACAAGGCATATGTATGTGTGTTTGTTTCTGTATTTAGTGCACTTACTATACCATGAAATAGGCTTGAAATAGGAGTGTTGTTGGAGCTTTCTAGTTACCCTGACTGTGTGTGGTGTGACTTTTGTACCTGGGGAAACAGCAGGCTCAAGTGTCTTCCCTTTGTCAGCAATGTTAATTCCAAAACCAAGGTTAATCCTTAGAAATCCCCTTAGACAGCCTGATGATTTTATCCTTTTATTTTGGACAACAGTGGTTCGTTTTGTATGCTACCTACTTCAAAATGGTATCCGCCTCTGTCATGGGAGCCATTGTGATGAAACTGTTGAGAGTTTAAAGAGATGATGTTGTAGCTCATAACTGGTTATGATATATAAGTAACAGGTGAAATGAGACTAATGATGTATTAAAGACTTCCATATCTGAAATTAAGCTGTATAGAACCTAACATAGGAGGCATCAACGCCTTCTTTGAGTCTGAACTGTTACAATTTTTCTCCAAAACTTGTTGTATTACCTGTGCGTAAGTATCCCTCAACTAATTAATAAAAGTTTGTTGACTAAATTTGTGTCAATGTGTCAACTTTAAAATAACTTTTGAGAGCAGTTATTTATGCTTAAGGTTAAAACAGATGTAATAACAAAAGTATACCCATCTCAGGGCATGCATTTTGACTCAGCAGACACAGGTATACCTAATAAGATTAATAATGGCATTACTCCTTTGTGTCAGTGTCTGTGATTCTGTTTTGTGCATGCCGGCTCTCTCAATGCCATTTTCCTGCTATGGCATGCAAACATTTAACATCAAAAATATAATATATAAAATATTAAAATGTAAAATAATTGTATTACTAAAATGTGGTGATAAATAGTAATAAACTTTTATATATATGAGGCATTACATATTTTTTATGTTGGCTTGTATTTTTGTAATGTAGGAGTTGCTAGACTTCAGATATAAAAAATGTGATTTTTGACAGCAATATCTTTTTATGTCTAAAAATGCATTACTTAAGTCGTCATTGAAGTTTGTGTTGGCTCATTTTGTCATTGTATCAAGTAAAAGAAAATGTTTTGTGATAATGATATCTATTGACAATTATTATATAAAACTAAATCACACGAAATGTAACAACATGATGTGTGTATATATTTTATAAAATAAAACCCAAACTATTAAAGTCAATATTCATATGATATCTAAATCTAACACGTGGCCAAGAGAACCTCACCCATTGCCTCTTTTGGGAAAGGCCCTGCACGATTATCATACTGTACATGCTGTTGGCTTATGTGCCAAAGAACGGAACAGATGCATTCTGGGGCTTGAAGTCCATCAAGGAGGCTACGCTGGCGTATCTCTCCAATAATGAAATACGATACGCCTACAAGCCCCGTGATGCTTTGGGGCTTACATTGCTCTCTCCACCTGATTGTCAACAGAGTAGCAATGTCTGCCGTTAGCAGGGAAGAAAGGCTTTCAGAGATGGAGAACGAAGAAAAAACTTCTTCTGTATCGAGCAGGTAAACACTTTGGTGCTTTACGGAGACTACAGGAATTTTGTAAGAAATGTTTGCAATTATTGTGCGACATTTTCGCTGACAGTTGGGTAAAGCATCTTTACGGAACTGTCACACTGTGTGCCTTAATGGGTACAGTCTCTTATATAAAAGTATCGTGTCGCTGTAACGACAACCAGGAAGTTACAGTGTAAATATTAGCTTATTACGGATGTCATACAAATTGGCCTACTTTCAGTCCGTCGTCTGTCCACTGCCTTATTATGTTGTAACAGTTAACATTTTAACACGAGGTGCCTTCTTAACATAACTTTATCTCCCCAAACCGTGAAAATACCAAATATTTAAAACCAAATAATGCGAGCATAACGTTTAGCAGCTGCAGCTAGAAAGAAATTAATAGCCCGAAAGGACATAAAGATAAAGCTTTAATTTAGCACAGGAGGAGAGAAGCATGGCATGACGTTTTCTGTCTGGCACAAGTGCAGTGTGACTCATGTTGAAGTGCCTCTCTCTTCTGGGAAATACGAGGCTACTGAACGAAATTACACTTCGTTTGGTGACTAATACTGTAGCTGAACATACACACGGATGTAATGCTGTCATATTGACCCAGTTAATGTCAGTTCTCCCTGTAACCACGCACAGTAAATCCAGCCTTCAACGAAGTACCCTACTAAACCACAAGAGGTCGTTACTGCTCTACTCTGACTACTGAGGGGTTGTTCCTGCTTAGTACACCTGTAGTTATAGTTACACTCAAATGGTGTTTAACATGGCAAAGCCTTGTTGACATCCGTACAGCAGCAGAAAATGAGATATAATGTTCTCACTGAGGTGCTGTGAGTGAAATATATTTTGACCATTTGAAACTGACTATTTCTAAACACAGCCTGCATAAAGGAAGTCATGCAATGTATTAAAAGCAAAAAGACACCCCAGAAAGTGTAACCACATATGAAGACTTTTAAATATAACATTAAAGGTCTGTAAAGAAAATATTTAGCCTGAAATGTATGGCATTGAATTAACTATTGTACAAGGTATAAGGCCTGCACGATAGGAAAATATGACAAACAAATATGCAAGTGTGCAAATTACCTGTAACATAACAGTGGTTACGTCTTTCTGCTGTAAACAAAATTTACACAGTAACTTTGTTCCCAGCACGCCATCCCTCATGAATATAAAACAATTAAAAATAGCAGCAGCTTTTATTATGATGTCTTTATTGGGCATATTAAGCATTTATTATCATGTATGTGTTCATTTAGCATGGAGCAAAAGGTAATTTATTGTGCAGCCTGAAAAGTGTTTCAGTTATTTTGTCCACCCCCTGTATATATATCTACTTACATAACTGTGTCCTAGTTTCTGAAATAGATTAGAACAAGCATTTGGAATTTGAGTCATGTTGACATATTTTATACCTTTATGGCCTCTGAAATTTGAACTCTGACTTAGACTGTCTTTTACGATTGAATTGATCATAAAAGAAACTTTGAATGAGTCCTAGGAAGTTATATTCTGTTTACAATAAATAGTCGATTCTTCTGCTGGATTTTTATTATTGGTGAGTTTTATTTCGGCTCAGGCCTGTAACCCTTCTGTGTGTCTCTGTAGCCATTAGAGATTGCTGAATGTTTGGCATAGCAACCAGTTCAGGCTTCTTGTTTCGGTGCGGCTTTCTTGCTTTGCAGCTGTCGTCTTTAAAGCAACAGCGACAATCCCACAACTACGTTGAAGATTGGAGGAAAAACACTGAATCCCCTTGTGTCTTCCCCCTGTGGTTTTAAATAGGAAGTAAACAGCATCGAGGGCTTGTCAAATCCGCGATCCAAATATTTGAAAAACACTTTAAATGTTGGTTTAAGTCGTATCCAGTAGCTTCTGTAAGCAGTGCGGCTCTTAAACTGTGACTTTGGTTTGTTTTCGCTCAGCTGGAAAACAATTAGTCTGCCTGCAACCTATGATCTCTGAGAATAATGATTTGTTTGTCCGTACAAGTTGTGGGCCGGGAGGAGCGCGGGTGTGTTTGCATGTGTGTGTTTATGAGTTGTATGTGTGCATTGCCAAGGGCTGCTCTTCAGACTGTCAGCTGACAGAGCAGCAGAGGTAGTGTTGGGTTTCATCATGCTGTTTATTCCCCACTCTACACTGCGAGGGAAGTCAGGGAGGGGATATCGCTGTGTGTCTCTGTGTGTGTGTGTTTGCTGTCGTGCTGACGTCTACAGACTCTGGTGTAAGGCACATAGAGACATGGCGAGTCCCTGCAGGGGGAGAGGCACTCTCGCCTCTCCTCTGCCATTCCCCGCTGTCTTCTTCCCTCTCTCCATTTCTCCCTCTCTTCACCTCCCCAACCCAGCCTGAAGCGTCTCTGCTGTGAATTTGTTCACTTGCGTCAACATCAGAGGAGAATAAAAGCTTCTTCTATTCCCACTCTTGTTTTTGTTTTTTTTCCAACCCCCAGTTTGTTTCCTGGTGTCTCTGTCGCTCCCTTCTGGTCCCTCTTTCACCTCCAGCCTCATATTGCAGCACTGGCTGTCAAAAACAGATGACCCCAGCTTGGCATGTGTCTGTGTGTGTAGCAGGAGTGGGAAGGTCTGGCTCTAACCTGATGCTATTAATATCACCTAATGAACATAATCTGGAGGGTAGGTTATCCTCTTACATTTGTTGGCCGAGTGACTGAGGGGAGGAGTAGAGAGCGAGGGAAAGAGGAGGGAAAAGCTGTGCTGTAGTTTCACACTGAGTGCGCTCTCTTCACTAAGCTGCAGTGCCTTCTCTCTCTCCCTCTTTTGCCTCACTGAATGGAAGAATAGAAAGCTAAACAGCTGTTTAAAGTTTCGTTTTCTCATCTAAGCTCAGTCCCCTCTATATTGCCCACACCTTTATCTGTCCCTCTCTCTGGATGTGTTGCACCAGAGGGCAGTGCTTTGTTGAGCTAGAGTGTATATATACTGAGCATACCTGTTGGCAGTACTATAGGTTTAAAGCACAACCTGTGGAGTACACACACAGTGGAAACCTCCCTTATATTTTTCTCCAGTTATGAACTCTCTACCGGGTTACTCAGGAGCTAGAATATCTGGCTGTTGGACTCTGAGATCGGATGGCAGGTAAGTGCATTCAATTTATTTATTTATTTACTACTATGTATTTTATTTCACTCTAGTACCTTCAGGTTAACCTACCAGGTACTACTAATTTAGTTGTCAGAGTTTTGTTGTCTTACAAATGTGGATAAACAGGAGAGACGACTCCGGTCTGTGAGCGTCTGCGGCGTGTAGCGCTCAGGTTGATATGCTTTGGGAAAGTTTGCATCTGTCACTCACTGACACAGGTCTGTTTTGGGCAGGTGTAATAGTTGTGCTTTTGTGTGGGAAATAATAACAGGATGATCTTACAAAGGTTGAAGATTGGTTAAGTTTAATTTCAGGTGTGCACAGAGTTTGGCAACTACAATAACAGCAGAATAAAATTCAGTTAGATGAACAGTTTGATACTTAAATGAACAAAAACATGCCATATTATAACATATATGTGTATCAGTACTCTAATATAACTTACTAACTTCAACTGCACTGAGACGTTATGGCCATGCTCTGTAGATTTAGGTTGTTTTTCTAATATCCGACACTAATTCGCGCGTCTCTTCACTATCTAAACCCAGGTACCTTGCCCTGTGACCCCTTTTTTCCTTTATTGCATTCATAGATTACACTGCGTCACACTTAGGAGCCCTGAGAACTGCGGCTATAAGCTCAGAACAAGGCAATGATTCAGCAAAGTCGAGCAGGCTAATCTTTTATAGCACCCTGGTTTGGCTTTAACTGATAACCCAGCTTGAGTGTGCGCTGCCTCATGCATGTTTCTTTGACTTTTCTGAGCCCCGCTCCCTGCCTTTTTTCCGAGCCCCGGTGACCCTGCAGCGATAAGATAAATCTTTGCTCTCGCTTGTTTGCTTCACCTCTGTCCTCTTGCCACTGCACCTGGGGAGGTGTATGGCCTATATAGAGAGGTGCAAGCCGAGAGTTGAGTGAAAAAGACAGTGGGGCTGATAGGACTGTGGCAGCATACTGTAGTTATGGCGGCTGGATTTTTACAGACCTCGCTAGGTGAAGTGTGGATGTCTCGGATACTGCAGTAAGTTGTTGCTAGCAACTGTTACCTGGGCACGCTTGTCACTCAATGAAACTTGGCTGCATTTGTTTTGTTGATGCTTCCTGGTGTTATTTCTTTTTATATGGCACCAGTGATTATTGGATGTTTGCTTCAATGACCAGTAGTTTTTTCTTCAGTGTGTAATATTCTGTATAGATAATAATGCACCACAGATGCTTTAAAGTTATTCAGACTAAACTTTTGTGAGGTGTTTTGAAGGCCGGGGTTGTTGTCCTCGACAGATTACTCAGCATTTGGTTGGACGAGCTCTTTGTGATCTTGTTTTCTGCTCTGAATCTTAATTAGCTTAAACCCTTGACTGAATTTTAAGTTTCCTTCCTCTTGTAAAGTCACGCAATAAAATGCCTTTTCTGGGTGTTGACACTTTGCACCAGGTACTTTTTCTTTCTCTTCCTCTCCCTGTGAATTTGTATTGTTGTTGTGTTTAGTTTGAATAAGCAAACTGGCTCTGGCCCAGCTGCCATAAGAGCCTCATACCTGCTTTGAATGAGCTTCTTGTCATTTGTTTACGCGGATCTTATTCCATTATTGTCTGTAATAACACATCATAACAATGCTCCTAGTC
Source organism: Semicossyphus pulcher (assembly GCF_022749685.1). Lineage (NCBI taxonomy): Eukaryota > Metazoa > Chordata > Actinopteri > Labriformes > Labridae > Semicossyphus > Semicossyphus pulcher. Next base: position 20,301,959 of record NW_027211637.1, read on the forward strand.
ATTGGCAACACCCTCACATAAATGTGTACGCACGAATGATTTAGTCGCACGTCTGATCAGAACATGTCATGTCATTGAGTCAACATACTTTCCCCACCCAGTTAGCGTGTACTTTGGTACCTTCAGTAGTTGTACGGCACAGGGTTGGGCAATGCTCACCTGTTTAAGATGAAAAAACTAAACATTAACTCATGACAGGAAGTAAAAAAACAACACTACGTTTTTACGAGCTTTCATCAGACGATATGCAGGACATAACTTTAATGAGTAGTGCTTAGACGTCTTTCATTGCACAGTTTGTTAATCAAAACAAAAACCTCAGTCACAATGTAAACAAAAGCATTTTCATTATATCACTTTATGAAAAGCGGCTGTTTATCATGATTTATCAAACAAACAAGGAATTGCTCCTTTTAAGGGTTGCTTATAGTAACACGTGCTCTGTTGTTGCTTTCCAGTGGAGGTAGTGAGGGATCACTGGACCGGCTTCTCCCCTCAGTCAGCACGGGCCTTTCGCCCAGGAAACGGACCACCAGCCAGTGTAAGTCGGAGCCTCCTCTCCTACGCACGTCCAAACGAACAATCTACACCGCTGGCCGCCCTCCCTGGTACAACGAACACGGAACACAGTCCAAAGAGGCCTTCGTCATCGGTAGGACACTTTAAGAGACGCACGCTACGGCAGTGTTATTCTCTTTCCTTCTTTGTTGTCTCCCGTAGAAAGGAATGTCATACATGTAAACACATTGTGCAACTACATATTTTTAAGGTCTTTTGTTCGGAGGTATATTTATGAATGCTTACACCCTGTAAAAGCCAATAATGCAGGGTAATAATGCAATTTTGCAGAAATAAGCAACTGAACTTACTGCTAATGGATATTGACAAGCTCATTCAGAGTCATTACTGAGTTAGAGGTAGCTCTACGTGACAGAGACAGGTTGTACCCAGAACATACTGTATGTTTTGTGCATTTTTTAACATACATATATATTCACCTGTTATTGTGAATATTTGCATTCATAAGAATCTGCTCTCTGTTTCTACCTGCCTCTCTACATGCAAATAAAACCCTGAAGCAGCCTCAACATGCACATAAAATGGGTCATGCTAGCACTAGTATGTTCCCATCACGCAAAGGTATTTGAAAATTACCTCTTTAATCAAACGTGTGTTTGTGTCACAGGTCTGTGTGGCGGCAGCGCCTCGGGGAAGACGACAGTAGCGAGGAAAATCATCGAAGCTCTAGATGTTCCGTGGGTCGTACTGCTCTCGATGGACTCTTTTTACAAGGTGTGCATGTGCGTCCAGTTTAAGTGTTGTGTGTCTATTTGCGTGCGGCAACGCACCTGTTTGTTTCATGTGAGGTTAAGGTACTGGATGACGATAGCTTAAGCTAGAGGTTACCTGAGGTTCTGCAAAGATTCTACAGATTAAACTAAGACCAAAAAAATCTTTGCTTTTATTATTTCCTCATCTCCGTCTTGTTTGGCTGCCAACCCCTCAGTGGCCTGAAGGAAGGGTAAGGAAGAGCGAGACTGAGAGGAGCAGAGGACAGAGTGAAAGAGAGAAAATAGGATTGCTCTCTGGTCCTAGAGGGGAAATGAGGAAAAAAGGAGACGGAAAGGATAAAATATTAGAAGGCGGATGAGTCAATAGAGGAGCTCTGTGCTGAGCGAATTGGGGAGAGAAAAAGAGTGGTGGTGCAGAGCAATCAAGCGAGAGCCATCATTCTTGCCCCTCTATACCTCCACCCACTCTCTGGTTATGTAATCCTGTCACAATCTGACAGCAGCGGTTCAGACTATGCAGAGTGGGAGGGATTTACCAGTGGCCACTGGTGCTGTAGCCCTCAGCGCACACAGAGATATCCGAGGTTGGCATGCAAAACACTTCGTCTTATATTTATGTCTTTTTAAATCCGTATCTCCTGTTCCTCTGTCGGGGTTTCCTCCTGTTTGTTCGCAGCCTCCAGAGAGCCTGTAACACCGGTTGATCATATTAAGTGTATAATCAGTTGACTTGAGAAGGGGGTGTTGCTGCTCGGAAACTGCCAAATACCAGATCTGGGGTTTTAATGCTCAGCCACCCTCAGGGCTCATACACACACACACACACACACAGACACTTACACCACCTGGTACAGACGTCACAGTAGCGCATGATGTTCTCCTAAATTTAAGGCCCCCGTAACTTCCACTGCTCTTGAACAGCGATCTGTGTTTGCAAAGTGTTTGTGCAAAAGATAAATTATCTGCAAAACTATTGTTTGAGCTCCTGCTCCTCTTTTTCATTATCCACGAAAACCACTGTTGTTGTTGTTCGATAGATTGTCTGTAAATTAACTCCATCATTTCTGCACTCCTCAGGTCCTGTCCTCGGAGCAGCAGATCCTGGCTGCCAGTAACGACTATAACTTCGACCACCCTGATGCCTTCGACTTTGACTTGCTGACACACACCCTGCGCAAACTCAAACAGGGCAAGAGCGTGAAAATCCCCGTGTATGATTTTACAACTCATGGAAGACAGAAGGAGTGGGTGAGGATGAACGCATAAATATAATCTCATGCACTTTGTGAAGTAGCATGTTGGAGTAACATAGCATATAATCTCAGTTTCTCGATTACCTAAGAGGGTTTTAATCTCCCTCGCTCGAGGTCGAGACACGTTGCAAATCTGCTACTCCAGATGCTCAGTAACAAAGCGTTATAGTGATTTCTGTCTTCTTATTTTTTATCAACCACTATCAACAGTCATAGCGTGGTCTGCGTGAGTACTCAATTCTGATTGGTTGCAGGGTGGCAATTCATTTCTGATAGTGGACACCTACTTAGTAGTTCTGGGGAAACTGTCTGTTCAGCGCTGTATCTGATTTAACGTGCGCTTGCTATACACTGCCAGCCTGTATCTTAAATGAGAAAACGTACCAGCAATTTATGTGTCATATTAACAAGCTAACTCGTACAACAACACGGCACTTTTTGCTATTTTATCACCTTGTTTGAGAATATGACACCTTTGACGACTGGGCTTAACATGAAGAAAGAAACTGAAGAAGTTCAGCGTAGTCCGTCAGTGCCTCATCCCTTCCTTAAACACCACAAGATCGCGCCTGAAAACATTAGCTGCAAAAAGTGCACTCACCCTCTGATAATGTGGATTAAATCAGTGACTATCTCACTATTACACTTTAGGCTGCAGCCAGCAGTAAACATGGTTTTTCTTTTGCTGCTGAAAGGCTTTTGTTGATTTCGGTTGGCTGGTTAGCCGACTAGTGTTGTTGAAAAACATAGCGCCAAATTATATGTATTTCATGTCGACTGTACACAGTGGTATTGACTTTGAAGCTTGCTAGCATACAGTAAGTTTTCTGGCTAATAGCTTAGCCACTCAGTTGTATGAGCTGAGCAGACTGGAGATATCTCCCATTGCCTGATCTAAAATCTGTTCTATTATTTGGATGAGTGAACAACCCCTAATGTGTTGAGACGACCAGACTTGAGATTTAAAAAAAGATACATTAATGGTCTTATTGATTTCTTCAGAGCGTGATCATGTTGTAAGGAGGATAATGCTCTTTGAGGTGTACAGGAATGTGTTGTTAAATCCTGATAAATGAAACATTATAAGGAATTACACGATACTTAAAACAGTTACACATCCGTCACCAATGTCAAATCATGATTTATAATGATATCATGTCTGTATATCCATATACTGTGTATGTACATTGTACAGTTATACAACATGCATGTTTGTCCCCCACAGAAAACCGTCTACGGAGCCAGCGTTATCATCTTTGAGGGAATCATGGCCTTCGCTGATAAAAAGCTCTTGCAGGTAGGGCAAGGTTATTTTCTTCTACCGTGTGCAGCTGGTCAGCAGAAGGTGCTGGTGTCAGGTTTATTTTTATCTCTGCACGTGAACAAACATGTTTTTCTGTTTATCTGTGGGAGGGGGCTGGTTTTTTTATTTACAGCGTAATTCACTCACAACAACCAGGTGTGTTCACGCAAAAACAAACGGAGGGGTTTAAAATGTGCAAACTGCAACTACAGTGTAAACTAATTAAAAAGTTCACCAATTTAAAACGCTGAATTCGATATGATCTATCAGTATATGACGTGAAATTTCAGCACTGAAATGCCAAATATTCCTGTGTTTGGAGTGATTCGGAAACAGTGTCTGCATCACATGTTGTGCTGTCTCCACCAGAGAGCAATTACACGTTTATTTTTGATTTAATGGATTTATCTTTATCAACGTCCTTCCCTTCAAATACATGGACTGGTATTTTTTAGTCAACAAAGTGGATGTGTTCAGGTGCTGAAAAAGGCTCTTTGACAGCAGAGGTAATTATAGGCTTTGGAGAAAAACAATATTTCTCCATAATTATGAGTTGAAAACATCCACAAGTCCAACAGTTTGTTGTACTTATTAATGTGATGAAGCTCCAATTTATTCAATTTAAAACACATTCTCGCTTTCAGGACAAAAGCAGACTAAACATATCTCTGTTGTAATAAGGTTCCGGCTGACAGAAGTGAACAGAATAAATTATACAGACTAATTAAGAGTCACCGCACACTTGCAGCTGCAATGTGCTTATTTATTTTAAAAGAAAACATTGTTTCAACACAACAATTGTCCCTGTCAGGGTTCATTTCTGCATTCATCCGAAACTCACAAAACATTCTTGTTCTCAGAATTTCACGCTGGTCGAGAAAAATCAAACTCGATTTGAAGCACAGCAAACTAAATTGACTTTAGTCATAACTGTAAGCAAAGCTATGATCATGAGTTTGCCCCGAAACACAACGAAGAAGCTATATTTAGCTCGTCTTTGCGTGAACTCTTGTTGTAAGGTTTCATTTTCAGCTAAAGGTTTTCTCTCTGTTTCGTTTTCTCATCTCAGTTGCTGGATATGAAGATATTCGTGGACACTGACTCGGACATCCGGCTGGTGCGGCGCTTGAGGAGGGATATCACAGAAAGAGGCCGAGAAATCGAAGGCGTCATCAAACAGTACAACAAGTTTGTCAAGCCTGCGTTCGAGCAGTACATCGAGCCCACAATGCGCCTGGCTGACATCGTGGTGCCGCGTGGTGCGTTCACACCTCCATACACACATATTTACACATACCATTCAATATTATGTAATGCATAATGTGAAACCTATATTATAAAATTCAGTCAACTCAATCAACTCCCATAATTCTCAGTTAACATCATGCACTTTTTGTGTTCCTGTCAGGTGGAGGCAACATGGTGGCCATAGACCTGATCGTGCAGCACGTCCACAGTCAGCTGGAGGAGGTAAGAGAGGTTGCACTGACAGACCTACATACATTAACGCACAGAGAACGTGTTAAGAACATATTAATGCACACAAGCCCATTATTGCTCTTCATTCATTCTCCTGTTAGAGCTTAATGTACATTAAGTGAAGTGTAGGAATGATCTGCAGAACAATGAGTAATTACAAGCTCTATTACTCCCTCTAGTGGAGAGAAAATGCAATGATTTTATAGAAGGGTGAGTGTATATGATTGTTAGGAGCCTCTTCAAAAGGTTTTAAGAGAAGAATAAGACAAACTATTCAGTTCTCACTCTTGCTGTCTGCTTCTTAATGTGCTCTTAATTTTACAAAGTAGTATTTTATGTTTGCTAAGAACAGTTTCAGCCCAGAAACACAGACTATACACTTGATAGTTGTCATCTGGAAAGAGTCTGAATCTAAAACCAAAGCATTTTATTTTAGCACAAAGGTGGTTTAGTAAATCTCATTACTTTGGTAATCAATTATATTTACTTAAAGGAACAATATGTAACATTGGCAGCTAGCGTCTAAAAAGGGTACTGCAGTCCAAATTCTAAATACTGGAGAGCGTTGCCCCCGCCGCCCTTCCTCCCCAGATTCGAATGTTAGCCTTTCCTGCTTCAGCGTTCCGGCCTTATCCGTCTGCCCCGGGGCCGAAGCTGCCGCTAGCTTCGGGGCTAACTCCCTGCGAGCAGGACTCAAGACACGTGAGCGCGGCTTCAGTCTTGAGGAGTACGTGCCTTTATTACACACGCAGCCTTACTGCACAGTCGATCTGTTATTCTCAGTTAGCGAAAACACTCTCGCTGATCCGCTCCGTTCCCCGTTCACTCTCGTAACTCATGCGAACACTCTCACTTCCTGTGTCTCTCAATCACTTTCTCCACCACCCACACTCGCACACTCAGCTTTTCCGTAACAGAGCTACGCTTCGAGTACAACACCAAGCTCACGCAGGTTGCCAGACACCGAACCCACCCGAGCGCAAGACGTGCACTTTGACACTGACAAGCGACGAGTCCTGTGCGCCAATTTGTTTCATATCTGGCAACCCGGGTTGACGAAATGAGCAGTGGGCGGGATCGCGCGGGCCAAAACACACGCAGACGTTCCGCTCAGCATTGTTATCGGAGAAGCCAGTATTTTAACATTTTATGATACATTCCAGGCAATATATTACATGTTGTTCCTTTAAGCCCGGTCTTTCTTTAGTGTCTTAAAAGTACTACTGATGGGAAAAGACACGAGTCTTCAGATATTTGCTGCAATTCATCATTAATTTCAAACAGAAAGACTGATATTACAGTGTTAACACCTTACAAACCCATATAAAGATATTTTTATTGCTTTATAGGTTAAACTTTTCAGTTGAATTAATCACATAACATTCATTATAGTGTAACAGTAAAATCCCTAATTGCACAGCCCGTATAGAGCCCTTAAATACTGAAGCAGAGTGCTGTTTGACTTTTGGGTTTGTTGTGCAACGTGCACTTATTGACACCAAAGGCACATTTCTGCTCAGGGGGAGCACTTTGTGCCACAGTGCAGTTTGCTTTGTTTCCTCCCCACTAAACACACACACACACACACACACACACACGCACATTAACCCACACACGCTGCTGATGGACTGCTCTCTCACTCTCTCCCCCTCCCCACTTCCCCTCCACCCCAAAATCCCTCCGTGGCTCACAGCGCGAGCTCAGCGTCAGGTAGAGTGGCCTTTATCCTGTCTATCATTCTCTCCTCGCCATCTGTTCAGTTCCCCCCCCGACTGCTCCAGCTTCTTACGGGGCGAGAGAGGAAAAGAGGCCAGCAAAACCAACCTTTCCACTGATCTGCTGGCTGCCATGGCACATCACCAGGCGGCACTGTTGTATCTGTAGAGCAAATGTGTCTAATTAGCGATCAGTCCTACGAGAATGACACGGTGCCAAAATACTGTAAAGACCCCACACCAGCGTGGATTCTATCTCTAAAAGTGCGCTGAAGCTGCTGTGCACATTTTCAAGCGGCTCTGAGATGAAAAGTTTGCACGTGGTGTGGTGCAGCCAGCATTAAACGTAAAGACGTTGGTTTTCCTTCTCTCTACCTTTTAGAGAAATGACAACTCACACTCTTCCTGCCTTCTGTGTCTAAAAATACACCAATGAGTCGAGTCACTGACCCCTCCTTTCAGCCTCAGCAAGAATAAGAGAGAGAGTGAGTGTAACAGAAAGCGAGCGAGAGAGAGAGAGAGAGAGGGAGGAAGCTCTTGCTACTGCTATTGTCGACTATTATATACCTCAGCCACAGAGAAAGTTTCCAATACCCTACTACAAAGCGCTGAGTTTTTCCATTGAATGTCGGCCACAGTATCTGAGACAGAGAGAGAGGAAGTGAGCTCGGTGTCTGTCTTTAGACACAGGATGTGCTGGGGCCTGTGAGCTGAAATACCAACCTGTACCGTTCTACACGGTGAAAGGGTGACAGCCACACAATAGCTTGTGCACCTCCCACGCGAATCATGCAATGGATGCACGTGTCTACATAAGAAAATCTCTTCAAAATTGTTTTCTGTTTCCTCTAGCATCTGTAAAAGATCTTTTAAAGCACGCACTTTAAATCTTCTCTGAATCATGAAGCAAACATTAATTAGTAACCAGGAAATATTGATTTACTTTAAAATGCAGTTTTAAGCGTGTTTACGAGACATTTGACATTGTGTCGTCTCGGCTGTCACACTTTTCGCTGTGTTTGATTATCCATTCATCCACCTGATGTTGTGTCTCTTTTCATTTTTTCCTCCTCTTATCTGTCGTCTTTCTGTGTCCCCTGTGTTGTGATTGTTGTTGTGTTACGTCCAAAAAAAAAAATCTCCCCATAGAGGAAACTTCGCTGGGATATGTGAGCAGATTTGCTATGATTTTCTCTTTCTTTGCATCTGGCTAATGTTCATCTCAGTGACAGTGTGGATACTTGAATTACGGCCTCACTGAGTATTTACAGCAGCGTGTTTGTTCCTCTAGAGCCACGGCTAGACCGAGGCTAACTAGATATTCAAACCTAACGCTCGTGAGTGGAGTCCTGGGGAATTATTACAACAGTGGAGACATGTTATGGAAAATAGCCATCATGCCTTTATTTTTATGAGTAAATTTCCTTTTTATTTCAACCCTTAAAAATAATTTCTTAATTAATAATAAATTATTTAAATTCCTGACTCATCCAGAAAACAGTCTAAATTATTTTCCATCATCCTGGTCTCTCGCTGTTGTAATTCTCCTCTTAACTACTCAACACCAGCACTGTATGTGTTACAGTTTGTGTGTCTGCCTTTCCCTCATGCTATCCTATTAAACGCACTAGAATTATAAACTTTGCTTTAACCACTCCTGAAAAATACTTGGTATGTATTTTGTGTTGTGCTCGTACTTACACGTCCGTGTCTGCGTGTGTTTTCTGAATATGCACTCAGTTCGTATTTTACACATGCGTGTGTTGTATTGAGTCCATCTTCCTCTCACCCTGCATCACCCCCCCTGCTTTGCTATCTGTTGCTGTGGTTATAGGGCAGCCCTGGCCTCTGCACACCAGGCCCAACCCCTCCCCCAGACCCTCAGCGTTCTGGAGAGCACACCCCAGGTCAGGGGCATGCACACCATCATCAGGTAAAAGCTAATAAACCTCTTTTGTGTCATTAAAAAAACCACGTGATTTTATAAAAGCAGCAAATCTTTAAACTGTGTTTTAGAAACAAGGAAACCAGCCGCGACGAGTTCATCTTCTACTCCAAGAGGTTGATGCGTCTGTTGATCGAGCGAGCGCTCTCCTTCCTCCCCTCACAGGTGCAAACACTGAAACACACTGTTAATTAATTCATAGCACTGCGTGGAAGCTCTGAAATCCTTTGTATTAAGTAGGACGTTGGCTCTGAACATTTAGATACCTGCGTGTAGAGGAAGACATGTAGGAGAGAAAGAGGGTGAGATACCCGATGGGTAGACGGAGGCTAGCAGGACACAGCAGCAGAGTGAAACAGAGTGCATTAAGATGAAGATAAATGGAAAAAGAGTAAGTGCTTGTATTCGCTAAAAGAGAATCAGACAGAGCTGCACACAGTGGCCTGCAGCAGGAGGATGGAAACTTACCAAGTCACCACAATGGAAAGTTTCCATACTTTAACCAGAAGATGAGACAGGTTTGCATGACACAAACACGTGACTGCTAAATTGACAAACTGTTTTCCTCACTTCTACAGCACGCTGTGATCAGCATTGTTCTCACACTGTTATGATTTTGAATACTATCTCAGGTCCACGTAGTGCAGACCCCCCAGGGAGAGGATTATGAAGGCAGGGCTTTCCACGGGAAGAGGGTGAGTGAACTCCATTTGCCGCCTGCCGTCTCCTCAACTCTTTTTCTGTTCTGCAGACCATTTAAAAGACTTTTGTCTCTACCCAAACTGGTGCAATTAACCTCTGTTTCGTGTCTTTATTACTTTTTGGTTTCCCTCAGATCACAGGGGTGTCCATCCTGCGAGCCGGGGAGACCATGGAGCCGGCTCTGAGGGCCGTGTGCAAAGACGTCCGCATCGGCAAAATCCTCATCCAGACCAACCAGGACACAGGGGAACCAGAGGTGCACTTTTACATTGTTGCTTATGAGCAATAGAAACATTTATTTCACCATAATCGTCCTGCAAATACCTTAAAGGGCATCTTTCGAACACATTCTTTGATAACATCTCACAGTGTGTTTCATCATCCCGTCTGCGTATGTAGATGTCCTTTCCAGGAAGTTGTTAGTTTGGGGGATTTCTGCATAATACCATCTATGATATCGCTACACGATGGTACTGGTCATGTATTCACCCACATCCTGTCTCTTCTCAGCTTCATTACCTGCGTCTCCCCAAGGACATCGGTGAAGATCACGTGATTCTGATGGACTGCACCGTGTCAACTGGAGCTGCTGCCATGATGGCTGTCCGAGTCCTACTGGTGGGTGCGCTCGATTGTTCGCAACCCAAAGTCGCCCGCAGTGAATCGCATTCCTCACGTTTCCTGTTTTCACGTTTCAGGACCACGACGTTCAGGAGGACAAGATCCTGCTGGTGTCTCTGCTGATGGCAGAGATGGGAGTCCATTCAGTGGCCTACGCGTTCCCACAGGTCAAAATCATCACCACCGCTGTGGACAAGAAGGTCAATGACCTCTTCCACATCATCCCTGGCATAGGTGAGTTGTAGGGAAGTTTGTGTAAGACTTTTAGTTGTTAAAGTATGTTATTCATTGCTACATGGTGTCAGCTCTGATTTCTAACTGATGTTGCCACATGTTTTTTGTCCCTGTAGGAAACTTCGGCGATCGATACTTCGGAACAGATGCACCCCCTGACTGGAGCGACGAGGAGATGGATGAGCCAAGTTACTGATTAAATTATTGGCACTGCACTGACTTCTTGGGAGATTGAGGGCTGTGCTCCTCGGAGGACAATATGAGGACAAACTCTTTGCTCTGTCGGGCTGTGATGTGCGTCCTTCAAGGGCCAAAGAAGGCGGCGTGAAAAACAAACTGAAAACAGAACGAACACAAAGATATTGTACAGTCACTTTGCTGAGATTTAAGTTATATAATCTTATGTTGTGTTGCAAGAAGTTGTGTTATATTTTTATATGCACAGTATCAGTCCAAATGTTTTAATTCAGTGTTTAAATTGTGACAATCTCTGGCGGCATGTTGTTTTTCAAAAGATACATCTCGCCTTAAGCCGTGAACTGTGGCCGACACAGGTGAATGTGAATTTGCACGTGCAGTGAAAGGGAAAAAAAAATCCCGCTTTTAAGGTTATTTTCTACCACGTACCTTCCTCACAACTTTCACAAAAGTTAAATCGGAACACGAACTCGTGTTGCTCAACTTCCATCGCCGCGAGCGCTTTCTGAAGGACCATTCAATCGGAAAATGTGTAGGTGTATCTCTGCCTCTTTTTTTTTTTTTAGCTCTCTGGTTCACCCTCTTCCTTCTCCGTTGACGCTGACCTAACCAGTCGAAATGGGTGTTAAAAGCCGTTTTTCATTATACAGCTTAAAGTATGCACTTGTGGTATGCGGCATGTCCTTCATTTACATATTTTTGCTATGGAGAGATCTGACCAGTCAGCAGGCGAGTCAGACGTCTTTTTACCGCTATGAAAAATGGGTCAATGCGTTTAACCAACACAGATTATTTTTGTCTCACATATCCTGTTTTTTTATGCTTGTTTTTTTCTTTTTTAAAAGGGCTGTAGAGCTGAGGATGCATATGATTAGTGCCTGATGTTTTTACTTGTCAGTATTGGAATGAGGAAGATGTATCTGTTAATGGTGCCTTTTAATATTGCCTTTTCCTTTAAAGCCACATGTTTGGTGCCACTCCACAATACTCATCCGTCTGGTTTATCGATCAGAAGGAGCTGATTGTTGCATATAAAGCTCATTCAATATCATCATGTTGTGTTCATGTTATTTTCTCTTCCACAAGCTCACATTTATACACATTTAAAGTGATATTTAAAAGATCAGAGGAGCCAAACATAAAAGGAAATACGATGTTGTAACATTAGCTGTTACTACTCTCGGGCTCACTTTCCCATTCAGTCACCTGCTGCTGTACAGTTTGTGCTTACGGCTGAATACAACTGTTAGTGACTCATTCTGTCCATCGATTGTTTTTGCAGCCTGCGTGCTGCTTTGTGTTTACCATTTCTGCCGCATGTCTTTTTATATATATATATTTAATAAAAGTGCCATCCAGCTTTTTGAATTGCTTACTGTGCATTATTTATTTGAGTTCAGGAGGCTCACCCCGAGTCACACAGAGGTCTTATCTTAGTCACAGAAAATTTCAGGGCTATTAAAACGCACCTGAAAGCACCTAAACGTCTCACCACGTCGAGAATACTTGTGCTTTTATCAAACACATCAAAACAGAAAGACAGTACCCACTTTGAACACGAACAGGAAGGATATTGTGGTCGTCCTCTTCTCATGGAAAGCAACCTCGATATCTTCCATCACTTTCCATAATTATCACTCTGACAGCTGTCAAGACGCCAGCCACGCTAAAGTATGATTGACACTCATTTGATGAGGCTGATGGACGATTACAAACGGGCAGCCTATTAGGCAGATATTGACCCACAGGAGGCATCTTTTTCTGGGGGAGGAGGTGCGAGAAGGACAGGCAAAAGACGTGCGAGAGCTAAGAATATCAGGAAGCTCAGAAGCTGCATTTTTATTCTTGTGCTGCTCTAGTTTATCTGGTGTCAAATGCACAGCTGTCATAAGCTTTTGTTTTTCTGCAAGGCTGTCTTCTGATTAACAATTTATGAGTTCATTTAACTTGTGAAAATGTCTTAAAATTTGCAGCTGTTTAAAAAGTCTGCCTGCCATGATTAAGTCAGCATTTATCCCCTCTACAAACACACACACACAAATGAGTTCTCACTTCCTTTGCATGATGAGTTTTAATTACAAAACGCATGAAATCTTAATGTCTGTCCTTTGAATGGAGATGTCAGTGGAAAGTTTACCACCAGCACTGACAAACAGGAAGGTGGTGTGTGCGTGTGTGACTTGCATCCCCATTGGTAGCAGCGAGCATGATGAGGTCACAGCCTAGTAAAGAGAGCAGGAGTGGCCTTCTTTTAAACTTCTTTTTCATCCTCTCAGCTCTCCTGTCTGCTCTCTTTTCAGGCGCCTTCTTTTTGGTCTCGACTTTACATGATGAAGATCCCGTCTGAGGAGTCAGAGAGGGTCTGCCATGTGGGTAAGAAGCACGCAGAGGAGACTTTGAAAGCTACTCAGACAGAGGCAGACTTCACAGCCCTCCATTATTGTAATGATTGTTTTGTGAGATGAAAGGGAGGAAACATGGAGAGTAAGTGTGTATTTATGGTTGTTATTTGTCGGGGTAATGTGGTTTTTGGCAGTGACTGTGTCTGGATTGTAAACGTAAAGTGATGGTGTGAGTAGGCCAACACAATACGGCGGCTTAATGTAGACAGCTGAGGATGAATAATTCAGACGGGGAGGTATTTCTGAATCATGTGAAGAGGGTTTGGATGAGTCTGCTGAAGAGGGCAAAGTATTGTCTTGTCCTTCACTTTTCACTCGCGTGTGTTTGAGTGTGTGTTCTCCATCTGCATAGTTTATCACAAGAGCACGACTTTTAACAGACTGGACTGTCCTTATGAAGTCAGGCCTGGGTGATTGAGATCTTTTTAGTGTCAGATGCAGTTTGTGCGTTGTTGGTAGGCTGCGTGCTCTCTCAGAGGTTACAAGATAACAAGATAAAGACAGACGGGGTGTTGACCTTAAATTGTGCTCAAAGTTTTCTGAATGAGAAGATTTTTTCAGATCAGAGTCAGATATGATGTTGAAATGCATTTAATTGTTGCTCCATCACCTCCAGTTTTTTTAAATTAGAGATGATATGTTACAATGGCAACTGCGTCTGCATCCTCACTATAAACATAAAGAGCTATTTTAGTTTTTTGTTTGTTTTTTTACCTGTGGAAGTGAAGTGAAACAGGTTTTTAACCACTGTTTTATTTTTGGTATTTTTTCTTGTATTTTCCCACTTTGACTCTTGATGGATCGATAGTTTTATCGGGCGCCATAACTTAATATGTGTGCAGCACACAATCTAAATTATTTCAAGTATGTTTCTTTTATTAATTTTTTTGTTAGATTCTTTTTTGAGGCATTTCTGCCTTTATCTATACGACAGCTGAAGACAGACAGGGCGCACTGGGAGAAGAGAGAGGGGGATGACATGCAGCAAAGGGCCGAGGTTGGGAGTCGAGCCTGTGGCCGCTGCATCATGGGCTGTAGCCCCCCTTCTCTACCCACTGAGCTAAACCAGCGCCCCAAATTATGGGCTCTTAATAATTATGTTATACGTTTGCACACACAGCAACAAAAACAATACATTGCTTTTAATGCACAAAAATAAAAACACAACCGCTGCAGCTTTTTTTTTTAATGCAGTAACCGTTACAACAAAGTTAAGCTTTCAATAAATTACAGCCACAATGCTATTACTGTACAATATTACCATATTATATTATTTCTGTCATTTGACCTCTGTGCATGTAAAAGCGTTTACTTATGCAGAAAACAGCACTACCCAGAAGGCGCACATGGGGTGCACACATCACTCACGGAGCAGCCTGACCGGCCCTCCAGGTCCCGCTTTAACCCTTTGAGTGGTTCTTTCTAGGACTGTCCAACCTGAGAATGGTGACTCAGGCTCAATCTCAGGTTCGTCAGCCCATGAAACGCTAACTCGCCTCGGCAGATTACGGAGAGGAGAAACAAAAAGGCCGCAGAACCTGCCTGGACTCTTGTTGGTTTATATTTTGATGAATGAATGATCAATGAAGTTATTTCTGAATATTTCATTTCCTGTTGTTTGCTTTGCTTTATTGTTTAAATATACATCTCATGTTCCTCCCTATATATATCCAATCAAGTTGAGTATTGCAGATCAACATCATGTGGAAACACTCTTGCATGCTTTTATAAATGTCAGTGTTCAGAATCCGAGCAGCACAGAGCAACAGTTTCCTGCAGCCTAACGCTGCCTGTTAACCAGTAGAGGGAGCAATGCGCACACTAACCAGGCGGCTGCGGCTGCTTGTTACAAATTACTTTGATATATTTAATTCACCTTTCAAAGCTAAATGGCCTGAATAATGAATTCAGTGTTTCTGCTTTAATGTATAAAAGAATGACAACTTCGCTCCTGGAAACGATGGGGGGAAAAAAGACTTGTTGAAGGTCGCCTCGCGTGCTGCGTTCACTGACACCTGCCAGAGCTAAAATGTGGTTTTATTTTAAAACAGTGAGACACAGAGCTTTGAGCGGTAGTGATGCACATACCCATTCTAAGACTGCTTTAAAGCTGTGTACGTGTCTGCTGGTCTTATTTGGCATTTGCAGCAATGTAATTAATCTTATTGTTTCAGACTTAAGATATGATTCATGTCCAAGAAATTATAGTTATTGTATTCGTACTTGCATAATGTATTTGGGACATATATGCAATTTCAAATGTAGTCAAATTCTGTGAAAGTTTTTTAATAGGAGTTGCAAATCTAGGATTTTGAATGCGCGCCTACGACGCCTTTATACTTATACACACGTTACTGCTCGCTTATTCCAAGATTTTCACTTGAGAAACGATGCTGCAAAGATTAGTGCGTTAAATCCTTGAAAGCTTAAAACTTTTTAAACCAATTCAATATTTTTAATTCAACATTTCCTGAATCCTTTTGCATGAAACAGAACTTAGCAGAAAGGGTGTGAAATCACAGATACGTGAGCTTGAATATAAGCCTGTGTAAAATAAACGGGTCTTAATATAATAACGATTTCTGGATTTAGACACTCAGGGAAATTATGTTTAAAGTCTCACCTTCTTCTTTGTCTTTCTGCTGCATCCGCAGCTTCTCTGATGCTGCACTTCAGTTTCCCTTTGTTCTCACAGACTTTTCTTTTACCAACTGCTTGTTACATCCAATCTTTTTTTTTTTTTTTGCCTTGTCGCTTTTCTGAGCTGTTTAATAAAATCAAAAATTCTGTTAAAATATTTTTTTATCAAAAGGAAATTGGACAAAACAGAGAGTCTGCCGGCACTGTAGGAAGGACGTTTTAGAGCGTTTGCTTTGAAAAGGTTGAGAGATGTGTGGATAAAGTGGAGAGTTACGTACCGAGGCATGTGCACACTCTTTCAGGGAACAAAATCTGACCTCTCGCTCAGATTAATATATTGAATCTAAAAATCACAAGTGTAAAATAAAGTGCAAAAAAATGAAACGGAAGAACCTTGATGTAACAGACTTTTCAAAAGTTGATTAGCACAATAGTTTTATTTTCCACTAACTGTGGAAACTAGATACTAGATAAGAAACTATCTTTAGATTATGTTCCTCCTTAGAGAGCATTTATGGCTAAAATGCCGACACAAGAAAGTCGTATAATTAAGGAAGCAAAAAATAAACAACTGAAACAGATGTAACCTCTCAAAACACGCTGGTATCTCTGAAAATCGTGCCTTTTTTTGTCCGACAAATCTGCAGACGTTTCTGTGTTTTTGGCAATGATCGGACTACAAAAAAGCATCTTGTATTTTTTAAGCGTGTGTGTAAATATTTATGTGGCCTTAAAAACTAAGTGGATGTAAGCTGTTGCCGAGTGCCTCTAGTTTTGTGTGTGATATTTTAGTCGTATATTAAGCGTATTTTCTTTTTGTTAATATCTCCCTTTAAGTAAATCTGTCTGACAATGGGCTAAAGAGGCAGCAGGTGCACCCTGTCACACCCCTTCCACAGATAATAGAGTGTTGAAATCTTAATTTTGTGTGTGTTATTTTTACGATCTTAATCTGATTTGCAGTAATCTTATCAGGACAAGTTTGTTACAATGACATTGTAACGAACATCCGCCCCTATTGCCCCTGAAAACTGATTTTACAAACACCCTTTCAGAGGAAAACGCTCGTGCAGAAAACGGACGAGTGGAGTGTGTGACCCCGCTGACCTTTCTTTCATGTGGGGTCAAGGGTCAGATAGAAATCCAGCTCTCTGTGGAGAGATTAAACCCGGTCACCAAGGTAACATTTTGTGCTACCAGGATGTCAGGGGTCACATCTGGGACCACTGACTTTTATGTTTTAGGTGAAGAAGAATTAATAAAAAAAAATGTGCAGCACAAGGAGTGTATGCGTGATTTTTTTTATGTCTGTTGGCGCGTGTGTGTCTTTTCACGCCCGCTCTCCCCACGTTAACCTTTTTTGTTGGCCCACAGCGTGTTTGTGTTTGTGAGTCAGCCGAGCACAGTTGAAGGGTTTGAGCCATGTCGCCCGGGGTCGGCTGGCTGCGAATGAATGAGCTGAATGAACATGTGTGTGTGGACTTGAAAAGCCCGACCACGGTGGCCAAGTGTGAGCCAAGGTGGACCGGCTTACAGCGCGGGCTGAGGATCAGGGAGGGAGTCCGGGTCACGGCGTGTCACGGAAGCAAAGGAAAGGAATTTCTGCAGGTTTCAACATTAAAAAAACATGAAAGATGACATATTTTAGCACATTTCCTGCAAATGTTACACATTCAAACTGATTTCTTTTACATCCAGGCACTTTGGCTTTTACCCCAGTCTTAAAATCAATACCTATGATCATGAAAACTGCTTGAGATACCTCATCTATCACAATAAATATTTAATCATCTTTAATTTTACATTATTGTTGTGCTATTTTTGTGTAGCGTGCACTCTGTGCAACCGATCTGTCTTACATGATGGTTGGAATCTACTCCTGCAATCAATATATTTAGGTGAACAAATGACCACATCCACGTCTATCTTCCTGTGTGTGTGTGTGTGTGTGTGTGTGTGTGTGTGTGCGTGCATGCAAGGGTTAAAAGGTGTGGTGGTAAAGCTGCGAGCGGAGGTCAGTTAGTTCCAGCCCCGAGGAGAGCGCCGCCGCGGCCTTGGAACAGTGTGGGGGTGGTTCACTTCCCCTTTCCCTGCCTCACGGCTTCCTGTGAGCGCTGCAACCGTTAACCACACCCTCCTCCCCTGGCCTACAACCCCCCCTTTGCACCACCACTATCAGCAACCTAAAAAACACTCAGCTTTCTCCTTTACTCTTTGGCTAATCAACACACACACACACACCGACAATAGCCCTCCCCTCATGCTGTAGTAGTCACACCTCTCTGCTCCTGACAGCCCTCTCTCTGTTTCCAGCTAATTATAAAGCTAACACGAGCGTACGTCGGCATGTTTGTGTCTGACCTGCTTAGGCTTCACAGGTAGTTTTGTTAGGCCGCCTGCTCTGTTCATACTACGGCCTGCTGGAAGAAATCAGTTTCATCTATTAAATCCCATTAAAAAACACACTTTTATAAACAGGGTTTTATGTAAAACGTGTTTTTGTATTATTTCTTTTAGTCAAGGATGAATTGAATCTAAAATTGGTTCTAATCAGAGTTCAGCAAAATTTGGTTTAATATGAGAACATCTCTGTTGCACAATTAAAAACTAATCTCTGTTGAATAAATCCAAATTTATTGACGTAAACTGAAATTAAACAGAGTTTAGTCAACACGAGCTGCTTGCTTACCCAAATTAAAATATATAGATAAATAAAGAAAATGTTAATCCATAAATAAATACAAATAAAAACATCCCCGTGCGGTCGGGACCTGTAAGTAAAAAGGGGGGGAACTGTTAACTTTGGGCTGCTCTGTATTCCTTAACATTTAACAACTAAACACCACATTGTTTGCTAGCTAATGTTAACGTTAGCTAAAAAGTTCATTCACGATGGCTCGGCAGAGAAGCTCTCATTTCTCCTCCTTTGAGAAAATCTTGAATGAAATTCAGCAGCATCTTAAAACTCAATCGGGTTGAGTCTGTCCCTCAATTTCCTTCAAGGAACTTCATTATTTTCCTCAATCGGCCTCAATAAAGCAGCTGTTTTAACAGTCGAACCTGCTCGAGTGTAAGTTTAAAGTTAATAACAGATCACAGTTTAAATGTTTGGTGCAACAGAATTAAATTGAATCTAGGTTGAGAGTAAAAACCAAACTGAGGTTTAATTTAATCTCTTAATTTTAAGAAAGTTTGGTGCAATATAATTTAAAGTTAAAGAATGATTTAATCAGGTTTAGAAATTAATCTGTGTTGGTGCAAACCAGCCTAAATGTTCAAATTGTATCTGTGACAGTTGATACGTTTGTAGCAGTACTTGCCGACCTCACATATTACTCATCATTTATTTGAATTGTTTTGTTTTTAAGATTTTTCTTTTACTGTTAGTTATGGAAGTATTGTTTTGTAATTTTTTTTAAAGGTGTTCTTGCCTTTATTTATAGGACAGCTGAATGGAGACAGGAAACGTGGGCAGTAGACAGTGGGGGATGACACGCACCAAACGATCGGCAGACCGAGAGCTGAAACCTAACTAACCCTAACCCTACACGAACCGAACCAAACCGGCGCCCACACTTTTCCAAACCAGCTTCTAAACCGCTAACCATATAAAGTTTAATTTAGCAAGGTCACAACATCCTCCCAGTGTCGGTTTCTCATCACATCTTTGATTGTGTGCATCTCGTTAAAAGACATCCTAAAGATCCTGTTTCTACTTAGCAACAGCTGAGTCACCACAAAGGATGTCAGGGGCAGATATATAAACATTTTACATAAATAACAGATTAAATTATCTTTTTTGTTTTGACTGAATGAGAGGAATAAAAAAATGATAAGGAAAGGCTCTTATTTTGTTAATGGCTACGCCTCACTGTGCCATATATCACACTCTGTACTGTACAATAGCAGCATTACCACTATACTCATGTTATGTTGCAGAAGAAGAGAATTCTGAACAACATTGTGTGTGTGTGTGTGTCAGTGTGTGTGTGTGTGTGTGGGCGTATGTAGGCCTGTGGTCTTCTGTGGAGGGACAGTAGAGATGAGTGTGTGTGTGTGTGTGAGGGGAGGAGTGTGTATACATTGTGAATGTGTGCACAGTGGTTGTGGTGTTTTTTGGGGGAGGTGGGGTGAGGTATACTCCTCTAAAGGGAGTGCTGTTCCCGTAGGGGAGAGAGGTAGGAGGAGGAGGAGGAGGAGGAGTGGGGTGGAGTGCACCGAGTGAGTGTATGTGGGGGAGTGAGTGTGGGGGCAGTTAGGCCATCTGGACTGCGAGGAGGCTGAAGAAAGGGAGAGGGAGTGTGTGTGTGTGAGAGACAGAGAGAGAGAGAGAGGGAGGGAGTAGGGATGAGAGGAGAGGTGGAGAGAGGGAGGCGAAATTGAAGGTGTGGGAGAAAGGATGGCGTGAAGAGCAACAGAGGGAGGAATGTTGCTTGTGGTCATTCCGCTGAACGTTTCTACTGTAGAAGTCGACTTCCTGCTTTATGTATTGATTTGACTTGATAGAGACACAATAAGTGTGTGTGTGTGTGTGTGTGTGTGTGTGTGTGTGTGTGTGCGTGTGCGTGTGTGTGTGCGTGTGCGTGTGAGCAGAGGCTGAGGAAAAGACACTTGTGTTTTTAAGCCTCCACATTCACACAGTCAATATTCTCTACAGTAACATGAAGAATTCTGTGATACAATATCCTGAATAGCGTTAGCCTGCTTTAGCTATTGTACTCATGGTAGCACTGATGTACTGAATGAAACACATGCACTCTCATACAGGATGTCCCCAGGCTCGTGAATCGGCGTGAATCATCTTAATTCATGTTTTAAAGGTACAAACATGAGACTCTGAAGGTGTTAAAACATGTTGGTTTTTTGCCTATTTAGTTCGGACAATAAACTTTGATATGTATTGTGTTTTGTATGTCAATAAACTTAAATTGTGGGTGTATTATTTTCACACATACTTTAGAATAAGAATCTGTACAATGGATAACATCGAAGAGAAATGACTGCATATTGATGATGATTTACTCCAGTGGTAAAACCATGAAGAATAAAACTTTTAGAGTATGTCTTAGAGATGTAAGAGGCCCAGCTGAAAGAGGACAGTCTGTAACCAACAGTCTGGACACATGGGCCTGTATATAATTAGCCGTTGGATGGTTACAGGCCCAAGCTGAACAACAGGTTGATAAGATGTATTACAAACATTATAAAGATAATTCATCTACGTGAATTTTAATAACATTTCGAGGGATTGGGCAGCACAGCAGTGCAGTGGTTAGCGCTGTGGCCTCACAGCTGGAAGGTTCCTGGTTTGAATCCCAGTTCGGGCCTTTCTGTGTGGAGTTTGCATGTTCTCCCCATGCACGCGTGGGTTCCCTCCGGATGCTCCGGATTTCTCCCACATTCCAAAGACATGCTCGTCAGGTTCACTGGTGACTCTAAATTGCCCGTAGGTGTGAACGTGAGCTTCTGTGATTGACTGGCGATCTGTCCAGGGTGTCAGCTCCAGCCTTCCCGCGACATCAAACAGGATGCGCGATATAGATAATGCATGGATGGATGCATTTTGAGTGTTCTTCCCTGATTGGTCATTTGAGTTTCAGATTGAAAACACATGCCAAACAACAAAACAAAACTAGTTTCCATCAAAATTAGTTCCTAAATTTGATGCGAGAATCAGCTAACTTCACTTTAAATGTGCAGTTGTTTAAATATCAATAGTTCACAGAGTTTAGGCAGGAAGTGTGTGTGAGAGAAGAGCATAACAGAACAAGTAGAACATGTTATGTTTGAACCACAAGGCTACAGGGAGGACCCTTTAAATGCTCGCTTACACGGTTCAAATATGTGGATTCATGTGTTTTCTAAAGATGTAGTCTGACAGTGTGAAGTAAATACAGTGTGGCATTTGGCAAACAATAACACACACTGCTCTCGGTTGGTTATAGATAACTGTTCTGCTGCTTTCCTGTCAATAAAAGCATGGCAGGCCTTATTCACAGCAGACACTTTGACTCATAAAGGAAAGCACAGGTGTTACTAATAACATTAACGACGACTCTGTTCTATTTAAGCCGTGACAGAGTGACAGTGAGCCAGCGTGTGCGAAACAAGGAGCCGAAAACTGAAGCAGCTAAATGGAACTCAGCCAGCGTTAATTTCATTATTACACCTGTGCTTTTCCTGCTGCAACTTTCAAACAAAAATGAGGCGGATTAACCTGCAAGGGGGCGCCTTTAAACGCTCCTTTCCTCCTAATCTTTGTGCTGTGTTTAAAGAGCGCTCAATGCTAGAATACTACCTGGATCTGCTGCATGCTCCCCGCGCCAAATGGGCCCACTTCAATACACGTTAGATATTAAAACATCAAAATTAACTCAGTAGTCGACGCAGCGAGCCTGGAGCTCCCTGTGACTTTTATGGGCCCCAGAGGGAAGTTGCCTGTGCTAAGTTGGTAATCCAGCCTTAACAGTGCATTATGATTGTTGGCACTTGATTAATGACGACTAATCTTCTAATTACTCACTACACTGCGGGATAATTTGAGTCACTGTAGACAATCAGACATGACCGCAAAATGGCAGACACTTTAAATTGGATTACTTTTCAAATGGAGTTTGGTGTAAAGTGCTCTCAATAGGGAAAAAAAAGCAGACTGTAATGTCATCCAGCCAACGTGCACAAGATGCGACATGACAGAAGTGTTTGTGCGAACAGGTGCGCAACAGATGTGAGAATAAAGGTGCATTAAAGGAGAGTTCGGTATTTTAAAACCTGGGCCCTATTCTTGTTTCTTTTACAAATTTGTGTGTCGAAATGTCTCATAGGAACAAAAACAATTGGAATCAGTCCACAAGGCAGCCGTCGCTGTAGCAGCAATACGGCCGCAATGGCTGCAACATAATCCCCTGGGGCAATTGCGCTCGAAGTAAGTGCACTAAAAGTGCTTGTTCTTGCCGCTGACAGGCTAAGATTGTTACTCCAGGTGGCCGACAACATTACAGAAATGATCCTTACAAAGATCGTCCTTTTTTTAACGAGTAAGATCCTTTTTGTGTAACCAGAAACGGAAGTCTCGCTCAAGGAGAAGTCTCGCTCTGAAATCTCGCGGGTGGTGAGATGTTAACTGAACAGGACGGTGGAAGCGTGAGTTAGAGTCGGAGAGAGGATGTGGAGGAATATATTTCAAAAGCCATGGCTGAATATTTACCCGATTTCGGCGATGAAGATGAGGCATTTGAATTCGATGGCGGTCCCGATTTATTTGAGGCAGAGTATACAGACGAAGAGCGAGGAGAGAGAGAGAGAGAGAGGGGCAACAGGCAGAGGAGGGTGAACCAGCAGCTGCCAGGCCGTGAAGCTCGGGAAATTAGTGAGCGAGACTTATGTTTCTGGTTAAACAAAAAGGATCTTACTCTTTAAAAAAAGGCCGATCTTTATAAGGATCATTTCCGTAATGTTGTCGGACACCTGGAGTAACAATCTGAGCCTGTCAGTGGCAAAAACAAGCACTTTAAGTGGACGTACTTTGATCGGGCACAGTTGCCCTAGTGGATTATGTTGCAGCCATTGAGGCCGTATTGCGGCTACGGCGGAGGCCATCTACTGGACAGATTCCAAACGTTTTTGTTCCTATGAGTCATTTTGACACACAAATTTGAAAAAAAAAAGGAGCTCAGGTTTAAAAATACCGAACTTCTCCTTTAAAGAGGCTGTTTTATTGTGAAAGGGCACTTAATGTTAGCTGTGTTGTGAAGGGAGGAGAAAAGGCCTCCTCGTTGTCCTTGGATGGTTGCCTGAACCCCAACCCCCTCAACACATCACATCCCACCTCCTCGTCTCTCGACCACATCAATATCACCTCCTCCCCTTTCCAAATCTCCCCCCCCCGACCTCCCCCATCCCATCCTGTCCCTGCCCGGAGCTCCTCGGGCCCTCCTGGCTGAGGGGTCAGCAGCAGGGGTCGGGGAGCTCATGACTCCCTCGTTCATGCTCTGTGCTCTCTCTCTCTCTCTCTCCTGACCCTGCTCTTGCTCTATCACAGCTCTCTCTCTCTCTCTCTCCATCCTCTATGCAAAAACTCATCCCTTCATCTCATTATTTGACCCACTTTTCCTCTCGTCGTCTCTCTTTCTCTATCTCCCTCTTTTAGTTTCTCTGCTCCATCGCCGGCTCAAGCTGTTCTTGGATGGTGTATTGATTGGGGTTTCTATTCACCTTCACTCACATCCCCTCTCTCTTTCCCTCTCTCTCTCTCTCTCTCTCTCTATTCCTTTTGTTCCCCTGTGTACTGTAATGCTCGTACCTCTTTGATCTGTGTGTTTGTGTCTGTCTATCTACTGCTTTCCTAAATGTCTCCATTTACTGTAAGCTCCACCACGCTGCGCTCAATTTCTACCTCTCCCTGCAGCGCACACACACACACACACACACACACACACACACTATCAGGCCTCAGATGTAAAACAAAATACAGCTGTAGTCTGACTTGTGGCTCAAGTTTAACACATTTGTCTGCTCTGCTAGTCTTTTTTTTTATCACCGTGTGTGTGTGCGTGCATGCGTGTGTGTGTGTGTGTGTGTACATGACATAAGCCCACATGTTTCGCTGCATGCTAACGTACGTTGGGCTTGTTTTCCCAAAGGCCATCGGTGTTAAATCATCATTTTGTGGAAGGACTCGCGCAGCTAGAAATCACAAGTACTTTAGGGGATTTACATGCAAGCGAGTGTACACACATAACACACTCACGAGGTGCAAACACACACACACTTGCCGAGCAAACACAGCCGAGGGGAGGGGCTGTACTTTACCCCCACATAGCTGAAGGGAGAGGAGATGAGGTACAGGAAAAAAAAAAAATTAGAAACCAAATTAGAGGAACTGGTCAGGCGAGGAGGAGAGGCAGAGAGGGAGGGAGGGGAGGGTTGAAGGAAAGGAGGGCTAGGACAAACAGAGCCAGTGACCTGAGGAGGGAGTGTCTGAGAACTTACCCAGCATGCATCAACAAGGAGGCTGCTGAGAGGACAGAAACACGAGTAAAAACAGTGAGAGCGGCTCACAGAGAATGTCCAACGTTATTGTCGCGAGGGCATCTTTGTCCTGCCGTGACCTTTTGACCCCGTACGTGAGCGTGTATTCTTACAATGATCCCTACAAAAGCTTGTCTTGTGTCCACTCTTATCACACCCTGCCCCCATGCTTAACCCCCCCCCCCCCCCAGACATGCGTCATCATCACCCCCTCACACCTCAGCGAGACAAACACATTCGCCTGACAGCAAGATAGGATTTTCTGAACATCTCCCCCTTCCCCCTGTGAAACCCCCTCCTCGGCGGCTCATCCCACGCCTTCCCAGTCAGTCGCTCCCTTCTTTAAAGAGTGTGGAAAAATCTGGGAAATATTTTAACTTACAGAGAAGAAGAGTCATTAAGGTGGGGCTGGAGGAAAACACCTATCATGTTATCAGCCTGATGACTCTGCTTCTTCCGGTTTGTCAATGCAATATAATCGTCACACTCCTAAACACGCTCAAACTGCACATAAAGAGTGATGAATCTCCCCCACACATAACAACCCTTCCTCGGTTGAGAAAAACAGTCAAACTGGGATTCTTACACATTACAACCTCCTACAACCGTGACCTCCGCCCCCATCTTTTTCTAACTCTCTCCCATTCTCCCTCTCTCATCCTCTCTGCAGATCCTTCTCCCTTTTTCTGTCTCCCTGTCTTCGATTGCCTCATCTCTCTTTCTCTGGTTGGTGTAAGTAAGCAGCTTAAACACCTACAGGGTGTGACATCGGGGCCCCACGCGCCTCCGAATGCAGTCAGTGCGGGCGGGAGGAAGGCAGCGCTGAAAAGGAGAGCGTTTCATCCGTCTATTCTCTCCTTCCCTGCTCCGCCTGGCATCGGCGGCGCAAGTGTGGTTAAGGCAAAGCCAAGGCTGTCCCCTCACATTAGCCGGGGCTGAGCCAGACAAGCCGTCACCCCCCCCCCCCACAACACCTCCCCACCACCCCCCACCCCCCCAACTCTTTCTCTCTCCTTCTCATCCTCTTTCCTCCTCTTCTCCGCTCAGCTCAGCTCAGCTCTGCACAGCTCTGCCATGGGCACCGGTCCCCAATCTCCAAGGTGATTATGACAAAAACGAACGACCCCCGAGAGACGGGGCCAGCAGAGATAAGAGAGAGAAAGAAGAGGATGGCAGAGGGAGAGAACGAGGAGGAGGAGGAGGAAGGGATTGGAGATGGATGATGTAACAGGGAATTTTGGCTGTGCATTAGGATTTGGGTTGAGAGTTTCAGAACCAGCAGTTCATATCAGCTCATATCTATCTCTAGCTCGCCATCATTTCAAATTATTCACTGCAGACAGAAAGCAGTCAGTGGGGTATGAAGGTAGCAGGGTAGTAAAGAGTATATTTACTCATGTTCTACGCTTAGTAATCTCAAAGATTTTCATGTAAATAAATGTCTGTTAAGTCGCTAACGAATGAGGTGACACAATGGTGATTGAGCCTATATCGCCCACTGATGAAAGCCTTTGCATTTGCAGTATTACAGACTGGGTGTCTGGTGCGACTTCGCTGAAAACATCACAAGCAGCGCCCAGTTGTTGACGCGTTTTCCATCAGCCAGCAGTGGTTGGTCTGCCAGAGAGGGTAGGCGGAGATTAGAGGCTGCTTTTCCGGTCTCTGCAAGTGTTGCGAGGTAATCTACAGTAACAGTAATCTACTATGGCTGAACAAACAAAAAAAAGATGGATGACTACAAATTACAACAAGTCAGCGAGGAAAATCAAGAGTTACAATCGGAGCCAACCGTTGACGTCACACAGTCTGGATATCTGGGAAGTGTGCTCCCGCAATTCATGTTTATCGCCACAGGTGCCGCTAAAGAGAACGAAACTGAGATCTAATTTTTTTCCACTTTTATACTTCTACTCCATCACACTTCAGAGATAATTGTTGCACTTTTTTACTTCACTATCGTCATTTAACAGATGTAGATAACCGGTAACGTTACTTTTAAAAGTTACTCGTTACGTAACAAGATGACTGCCATTACAAAGTAACTCTTTAAGTTACTGCGTTACCTACTTAGAAGAGTAACGTGTTACAAAAATTAAAACCCCTTTGCGACTCATTAGACATGTCGTTTATTGTCAGGACGGCGTGTAGCCTGCTGTACATCTACAGTGACTCTACAGTCATCGCATAGCTTACAGCCCATAATACATTCTGCAGCCTAATAACAGGAATGACAGACGCAATATAACCTTTACAGCTCTTTATTCTGCTAACAATCTGACAGTGAGCTGGGCAGAGGCACACAGTATTACACACAGCTGTTTC
This sequence comes from Semicossyphus pulcher, assembly GCF_022749685.1. Classification (NCBI taxonomy): domain Eukaryota; kingdom Metazoa; phylum Chordata; class Actinopteri; order Labriformes; family Labridae; genus Semicossyphus; species Semicossyphus pulcher. The sequence continues at coordinate 20,329,095 of NW_027211637.1, forward strand.
AGTGAAAACAATACAACACAAGCTCTCCGTTGCTACCAGTGTCCAAACTTCAAATTTGAAGTGGAGCTCTTTGCAGCTGACAAGCACTTAATCTCCAGGCACAACTTACATTTCACAGTCATGTTGTTCTCGTCCATTTTGCCCAAAAATTCTAAATAATGGGAATATTTCCACAAAGTAAACGCTGCCCTCTCTGCCATCTTGCTAGTTGAATTAACTAGCTACGCATGCGCACTGACACATCTGTAGGTTAACCTTTCGCTGGTACGCAGCTACCTTACCTTTACTTTTAATACCTTAAGTGCACTTTTTTTCATGTGTGGTATTTCTACTTTTACTTACGCTACAATAAGCAATTTCCTTTCTTTTTATTTTGCCCCTGTGGACAGCTGAAACTAGTCGCTAACGCATCGTAAGAGTGTAAGGTGATATGGCATTCATAGCATTAGCAATAGTTGCTACTTCACTCCTCCAGAAGCTACAGAGAAACATTATCATTCATTTAGTGTCATGCAAAGGCGAAGTTAGTCCAGTATTCACTCTCTTTAAGATCTGTTTTTGGTCTCTACCATCTTCTGAGGGAAATATCTGAAGCATTAGCTGCTAAATGCTCCTTGATGTTCACCAGCTAGCCGCTAACTGTGACTATCTACTGCGTGGTTCTCAAACCGGTTGTGTAGCCTATTGTAGTATTTTTAGGGGCTTTTAAGATTCAAACAACTGCCTGCGAAGGCTGAAAACGTTGCGAATGAGATTTAAGCTAATTGGTAATGTTGTGGTCCAGACAGCTAGCTAAACATAGAGCAGAAACTCATAATGAAGCTCCATAAAAGCTAAGTGGAGGCGCAAATATGGGAGATAATTCTCAAGGGATCACGTTGACCCCTTTTGCATTGTTTTAACATCGTAATTTGGAAAACATTTGCATAAAAATATCAATCATGTCTGCTTTTTAACACTGATAGATAGTTAGATAGATAGATAGATACTGTACTTAATTACATACATAAATGGTGACTAGCAAAAAACGATACTAGGGGTCAAAGATAATTTGTTGTGGTGTGGAATGGGGTCGTGACCCCACACGGTCAGCGGGGTCAAATCAAACAGCGGCACTGAGCCCAAGAAGGTCATTAAAGAGACAGAGAGTCCTGACGTGGGGGGGAGCTGAGCGGGGAATGCTGTTAACCCCTTCCCCTGCCTCGCTGCAGAAATGAGAGGAAGCAATGAGAGAGGAAATGTAGTGGAGGAGAAGAGATGAGAGGTCATATTATTGTAGCATAGCAACCCAGGTTTCAGTGTGGGTTGAGGCAGGCAATAATATATAATATTGCTGAGAGGTTAGACAGCTTAGAAGAACCTTTCAAGATGGATGTGGAAAGAGAGGTGCACTTTCTGCACAGAAGAGGGGGAGGGAAGGTAGGAGAGGGGGTGGGGGTGATCGGAGTCGGAGAAAAAAAATAGCCCAATCCTCCCATCTCCATCCACTCCCCTCTTCTCTCTCTCTCTCCTTCTGTGTCTCTCTTTCTTTCCCTCCCTCTCCGCTCTGTGCATCATTAAAACAAGCAGAGTAGTGTTCAGAGCGTGGGGCTGCACTGAGACGGTGACCTCCACAATAAGAAGATGTTCTTGCTTCGGGGAAGAGAAGGTTGTTTTGTACTCCTCTCTCTCTCTTTCTCTCTCTCTCTTTTTTTCTCCTACTACTTCCAATGGAGTAAATGAGATTTGGAGGGGGGGTAGGATAGAGGAGGAAGGGATCAAGAGGGTAGACAGGGTAGAAAGAGAGACGGAGATAGCGAGACGTAGAAGGAGAGAGGGCAGTGTAATGTAGGATTCATAACACAGGGAGCTCAGATATGATAAACAGGGGAAGATCTGAGTTGCCCTAAAGTAAAGCGGCTCCGAGGGTTAGAGTGAGGCAGACAAGGGATGAAACCTCACAAAATCCAGGCCAAGAAAAGCCTGAATATGAGTCTCTATTTTTCATTTGCCAGGAAGATTCCTTCTGCCCTGAACTGGGGGGGGGGGATACATGTGTTTTCTCATCACACACAGATGGACGCTGTGCGGGTCAGCCAGGAGTCGTCCTTATCAAAGAACACCACCACTTTAGGGACGACGAGTGCGCTATCTGTATCCACGTCCAGAGGCGTCTCTCCATCATATACATACAATAGACACACAGAGGCCGGCCGCTGTCGAGACAACAGGAAGTCCTATGGGTGACACAAGGACACGCAGCGGTGCAAATACCCCCAACACCCCCCCTACACGTCGCCTTCACACAGGAACTAAATGTGTGGGCAGCCGGCACAAACACATTCTCTGTATCCTCCAGATGATTATACATCCTTTAAATCCAATCACCTCGATTCATTCTGCTTCTCCTGGTGTCATTCTTCATTGAAATTCATTCATTAAGACTTTCTTTGAGAAATCGGCTCACTCTTTGGTTTCCTTTCCTCCTTTATTAACTCCATCCTTCCTTCCTTTCCTCCTGCTCCTCAATCCTCTCCGTCCTCTCTCGGTTGCCCGTACTCTTAATTTGCTCTTTCTCTCCGAGGAAGGACTCTTTATAAAAAAGGCCTTGTCGGTTCCCAATACTGATTTGAGTATCACTAAGCTGCACCTTCACACATATTGTTGCCTCACACCTTGTGCCAAATATTCCTTTGTACAGCCTTCCCCCATCCCCTGCCTGCACCTGGTAGAGATAGTGTTCTTTCAGCTGCAGGCTCTGCTTTCTATACAAGCCGGTCTAGGATGGCACAAGCAGCACACAGCTGTTCCCCTCGGTAAATTGATAGTGAAGGGTAGTGGATGGGGCTTTGAAAGCGCCTTGTGCTATTTTTATGACAGTTGTAGATTTTTTTTGCTGTTTAATTCGATGTGACCAATTACGCCGCTGCGTTCCTCAGCAGGGGGGAGACTCTGGGAGAGCGAGCTACTGCGCGACTTGAAAAAGTTCTCCTAAAAGTGCGTTTACATACCTCGTTCTTTTGTTGCGGTTCAAACGCGAGCCGTCAAAAACAGACCCGAAGATGCCTCTCCTCCTTTCCTGTTTTCAACGCTTTGTCTCAGGCCTGAATGACAAACTTCAAAGAGGAGACAGCGTGTTTATGCTCGTTTTCTAAAAGTCAAATAGGAGGGGGGAAAACTGAATACAGTAGAAGAGTGAGTGTCCCTTTGGGTAAGCAGCAATTCAGCCTCATGTACTGACCCCCCTCCTCAATGCAAACACGCACACAACACAATATCACCTTGTGTTTCAAGGACTCTTTGTGAGCATAAGTGCCACACACAAACACACACAGACACACACTGGCACAAAATCCCCAGTCGCACAGAATCCTCGATTTCCCCTCACACAGCTACTCTCCCTCCTGAGTGGATTGCCGTGACGAGTGTTCCTCGGGCTGAATACATGTGTAAGTGGCCTAATGATGCCTAAACCCATCCATGAGCAGACAGAGGAGGAGAGAAGCGAGGGGAGGGGGGGAGGGATGGGGTTGAGGAGGTGGCGTAGGGGTAGCCGGGGGTCATGCTTGTCGTGTCAGGCGGATTGGAAGGCCACATTGGCGTGTGGGAGCACAGCTTTGAGTAAAGCAGCTTGTTTCAGGCAGGGATTGTGTTTGCGGACTCTGCTCCGAGAGAGAGCCAGTGTGAATCTGTGTGTGTGTGTGTGAGACAGAGAGAGAGAGAGAGATTCTGTGCCTGGGCATTACAGACATACAGCCTTAATCCACATGGCCTGACATTCTCCGTTATCCAGGCCCTCCGCAGCCAACTACCCAGACTGATGGAGGCATGGATCTACCCCCCGCTGTGTCAGGCCACACATCGCTCTCTTCACACACAAACAATTACACATATTACATGTTTCACTGTGCCACCCAGCTCTCTTCCCCATAAACTTCTCCCACTTCCTCAAACCTACAACGATTCCTGTTCACAGCATTTATACTCTCATTTCCTAAGAAACGAGCCCCTCCACAGTTCCTCTTAACTGCAGGCGTTCACACACGGGTGGACTACATGACTACACACACCAACTCACAACATTTCTTGCCACTGTAGGAGTTGACCCTTTATTATATTACTGTATGTTTGCTATCAGCTCAGTCTGTGTAAGCACATCGGGATTGACAACAGTCAAACTTGCAGTGGAGGAAAGTAACATCTTGTGTACAGTTACTCAAAAAGTGGAGTTTTGAAGTACTTTTTTCACCCCATTAATTATTTAATGACCCCTCAGATTTATCTGGCCATTTAGAGGAAACTGACCCTTATTTTGAAAATCAATGGAATAAAATGCATTATTTTACACAAAGCAGATAAAACGTAGCATTAATTGATGCATCAGCTTGTAAAATTCAAAAACATCAAAAATGTTTTTTCTTGCCAAACAAGTACTTTTATTTTGAAACTTGAAGAAAATGTCGCAAAGAACGTTTTTGCTGCAGGGATTACATCATCAAAGTGTTGTAGTTTTAAATAATCACATCTGTAGTTCTACATTTAAGGGCAACTTCCTCTTCCACCTAATAAAGATTAATCTGATTCTTAATCTAAACCTGCAGGTACAGCCCTGAACTTTAAAAACAGGAAGTACATCGCAATATGTACCTCTTTCTAGCTGTTTAGGAATCCACTTCCCACTTCTGTCTCTCACAGGCGTTTCATCAAGTTTCTCACCTCAAGGTTCCCTTCTAACTTGAAAATTAAGTGTAATACGAAAAGTCCATGCTGTGAGAAAGGGAGACACCAGGCTTGGGTGGAATTACCCCAAAATTTTTGCAGAAAAACTGGCTTGTGCTCTTACACATCACATGGCTCCCAGAGGTGTTTTCCAGCTAAACAGTGTCAAACTGTAAATGTCATACTCCTTTTGTGTGAGTGTGACTGACTGGTGTTTTCTTGTTGTTGCCACAAGAGGGGGTAAGTTACAGTAAACCCCTGGTCCTTACTGGGCCCTATGGCAACAGACGCACGAGCCAAAAGCCCCCATGAACCGCTGAGAGCATCATGGCAACCCCCCAGCTTACATCATAACACATAAATTAGCATTGAATATTGTATATGTATAATCATTATTACAGTTACTAATATTATTCTTAATAAAAGTATGTAAAATTGTCCTGAGTGTTCTGATAAGAGTGAGACTCGTCCTAGATGAGATGGATACGCGCGGTGTGTGCGTTCACGTTGTCTCATTTCCTGACTCTGCCCGGAGAGAGAGAGAGAGAGAGAGGAGATACGGGGACACGGAGAGAGAGAGAGAGAGAGAGAGATAGTGTGTAGGGGGAGAGTGAGATAGAGAGAGACGAAGAGAGAGAGAGACATAGACATGCACAGAGGAGTAGGAGGAGGAGGAGGAGGGGGAGGCTCCTGATACCAAGACACGGAAAAGCAGGGGAGGGAGAAAGAGAGAAAGAAAAAAAGGGGCTGGTGGAGGAAGAAGAGGAGCGGGGAGTGGGAGAAAACAGGGGGAATAACACTTAAAGAAAGCGCAGAGAGGAGAGGAAGGACAGTACCTGGTGCTTTGGACATCCCCCTCCTTTCTTCTCTCGGGCTGTCACAGCAGATTGGACTCCGAAGGACCGACACCGCGTCCACCCCAGACCCCATGGGGTAACAGGTATGTCTGACTTCCTTGTATTATCAGCACTGAGACCCGCTTTCACGCGAACAGCTTTCATTCAGGAGCGGCATGTATCGCGGGGTTTCCATGCGTTTATATCATGACAACAATTAGTTTTGTGCCTCGCGGAGCTGTTAGTTGGTGGTCGCACAGGTTGGAGACATGACACAAAGCAACTCGTGCCACTAATATTTTTTTTACCATGGGGAAAAGCTACTGTATGCAGGCCTGTCTGTCTGATTTTTAATATATATTCTGGTCTATTGGCATCATGTTAGCCACGGCGTGAGAGTATTTTGACAGCTAAATAGCCGAGCGAGTGAGCAGGCGACAGTCTCAAAGTCCGCCTACCTGTTCCATACGTGACAGCCAGCTGTCTGTTGCGCGTGCGGATATTAGGAGAAGCTGTCATTCGCACATTGTATATTTCACACATTAGGGAACACAGACAGCTCTCTTATCATGGAGAAAATGCTACTTTATAATGTGTCTGAGTAAAGGGTTTAATAAATGTAGTCAAACTGATCTAAAATGGAAATAATTTCATATTAAGTGGACTAAATAGTTTTCTATTTGATTTTAACGGCGCTCCGGAAGTAGAATATTATTTTGAAATAAATGTCATATAGCTTACCTGGACATTTAAATTTTCTACACTTTTATTAATATATGTTCAAGATATATTATGTGACACTTGCAGACACATGAATCATCCTCTAGTTCGGCTTCATCCCAGCTGATAGAGTTTTGCATCCTGGCGAAATCTGCAAAGTTTTCAACAGCATGACAACCTTATTGCCACATCTGCTGCTGTGTGGGGAAATCATACACAGACAGATATCGTGCCACATAAAACACGAGTGATGCTCCTCCGTGCAGCCGTCTGGAGGGGATTCAAAATGAAAGCGCTCAGAGCCTGCAAGACAAGGGCTTAAACCCTCCTCCTCCTCCTTCTCCCCTCGATTAACCTCCAAAAGGGGGATTTCTCCAGCTGGAAATTTCTGCTGCGTCAACACCCAACCCTAGAGTACCACCACCAGACGAGAAGACAGGAGGTGGGGGTTTGGTGTGCAGATGGTACTCTCGGGTGATTTTTGTCTGTAGCCTTAATTGTTGAGTTGCCTCTGATGATCATTGAGAGTTGAAAAGTGTGGCGTCAAGTGTTTCTGTTTATTGGCGACTGAAGCTGGAAGCGTCTACTCTTCCTCGCCGCTTTTCTGTCTGTCTCCTGTAGAGCTGTGTGTGAGAGAGAGTGTGTGTGTGTCTACTGTCTGTGTCTGCCCTCTCAAACCGGTCAGTTCCGTCTTCCTCCATTTTCTACCATGCTTACCATGTGAGAGGGGGAACATACCCACTTATTTCCCTATGCATGTAGGCAGCGTACAGCCTGTCCGCGTGCACCTCCAGCCTGCAGCCAGGTGCGTTTGCAACCAACAATCTATAAAAGTAACATTGTTTTCATGTCATGTTTTGTAACATGTGAAACAAACTTTTTTTCAGAAAGACTTTTACATTTTTAACACCATGTTATATGATTAATTAACGTTAATTTAGTTCAAAGTAAAGCTAGTAGCTGTCAAAACTTTTAGCTAGCAGTTGTTGTGCTAACCAAACTTAAAGCAAATGAAACCCCACAACCTGTTTCAGCAGATTCTTCACTTCAGTTCGAGGGCTATCAGATATATAGTGTGTGTGCCTGTATTTTTGTAATTGTTTGTATAGTTTGAGCAACTTTGCGGTGCCAAGAAGCCATTTTTGACTTTGCTTTAAAGCGCACCCTCTCAGCTCTTAGCTTGCAAGTTACATCCAATTAGATCCAAGCATTTTCCTGTGTTTGACAATGGCTAACTGGATCTCTGGGATTAAGAGGCCATCTACTGATTTTTCCAAATTGTCTTAGGCCCTTCCTGGATTTGTGTGTTTGTTTTGACCTTCCTATTATAGAGTTAAGGGTAGGCTCTTGATATGATAAACCCTCCAAAGTCTGTTATTCAGTTATTCAATTACTGCAGGATTGTGTGCATGTTTGGATGGTGCTCCTTCTGTACACATTATGTCACCCTGAGCAAAAGATAAGCGCATTTCTGCTTTTAATACAGACAATCCTCAACTGTTAGAGCATTAAAAATAATGCTTGCAACATCTTTGCACGTTGGCATCTCCCAGAATGCTTTGTGTCTGAGGGTTGCTTTGATGCCTCACTGAGGTTGCCTCTTTAAGTAGGGGCTACATAGTATTAAAAAGCAGTGGACGTTAGTGTGTGCATGAGCATGTTTTCTATGTGCGTGTGTCTGCACCATCTCCATCTGTGTGTTCCACGGGGAAAATGCAACACAGACCAAGACAACAGCTACGAGGATGAGTGGAGGAGGAGTAGTGTAGGCGAGATCGGCTGAAAGATGGAAAAAATATTAGCAGTGTGTGCTTATGGGATTGCAGGAGGAGGATTTGAGGCGCTTCTCTTGTGTTATCTCTCATGAATGGACTTTAGGAATTGAATATACACAATAAGTGAGTTAAATTTACCTTTCAGTTTCAAGCGAAAGTTGTGTGTGGTGTTTGTTGGACGTGTTGACGCTGAACATTTTCCACACACACGCTTTCAGATCTCACAGCGAAGGTGTGTCTGAAAAGAGGGGGAGAAAATGAGACGTAGAGGTTTTGTTTGGGTGGTAGTCAAGTTTAAAGCGCGTAGCCTTTTTTTTGCTGTGCATGTGGGTGTGTGTGCGTGCGTGTGTGTAAGCCTGCTGGTATGTAGGTGGTGCTCAGTGTTCCCATGCAGGTTGTGGGCTGAACTGTGTGGTAGAAGTTTAGTCTGCTTCAACTACGCACACCCAGGAGATGCAGCACACTACCCCCTCACAAGTAGCCTATGTATGTGTGTGTTTATAAAGACAACGTGATCAATGAAAGAAGGCGAGCCTGCACAATTACTCCATGCTACAAAAAAATATCGATTCTACTTGGATCCTTGTCAGTTAAAAGTTTGTGAAGTTTAGATGGAGAAAACTTTTTATAGAGGGATGTAAAGACATGGTTCCTACATGTTCCTCTTCTTTTGTCCTCCTACTTTTTATATTATATTTTTAGGGGGTGCTGATTACTACATGCATTTTATTTAATGTCTAAAGATGTCTGGAAGTGTGGCTTTTGTAATACGATTTTGTTATACTGCAGTTTCCCTATACACTGTTGCTGTTTTTGGACGTATATCAACCTGAATGACCTATTTAATTGGCAGGCTTTAGGCAGGATCAGCCTCCCTAACAACCCTTATCTGGCTCTTTAATCATTTATAGAAATATAACTATTTTAATTTATAGAAAAAATATCGTCTGTTGTTAATCCCAGAAATGCATTTGTTTAATGCAAACATTCAAATGGCGCAGGTTATTCTGATCGCCCTGACCCGATATGACGAGAGTACAACTACCCTCCTTTGAAATATTAAGACAGCATGACAGTAACCTGATGAACTGTACTGTAAGTTCACCTCCTTTGAAATGTTTCAAACTGCTTGTTAGCATCCCTGCGCTCCATTCATCTCTGTGCCTCTCTCTCTGCCAGCCTCCTCGTCCCGATCCCCCCTCGGAGCTCACTTGTTAATGGGAACACCTGTTTGGCTAACACGCTGCAAAATGAACCGTTTACACTCGCGTGTCCTCATCTCGCATGACACCTCTCTGCGGAGTTTTCTGACAACTCTGTCTCCACGTCGTGAATATTATCATTCTCACGTCGCGTTTCATGACAAGACAGTGCGGCACACACACACATTAACCCCCGCGTCCAAACCATCCCCCATCATCCCCCCCGTCCACTAATAACTCCCAGGGCCTTTAAGCCTAGCTGCTTCTATAGCTCATTGTGCAGCGCTGAATACAGGTGTTCCTAATCCCCATGGGGTTACACGGATGCTGTGGGGGATGTGTGTGTGTGTGTGTGTTTGTGTGTAACAGCTGTCTTCCCTATCCACCTTTCTGATATGCTCATCCTCCCCCCCCCAGCAGAGAGAACAGGTGACTTTAAGCCATCCCCTCTCCAACCACGCACACAGATATATTCTTCACAACCCCACTTGTCTTTTCACATAGGTGTTAATATTTCATAGGCGCGCGTGTGTGTGTGTGTGTGTGTGTGCGCGCGCTCGATAGGATGTCAATGAAAGCAATAAGCCCTCTTGTTCTTTTCTTTTGTTCTTTTGTCCCTGAATTTAAATTTGAAGGTAATTTGCAGCTTTCAGTCTAATTTTTTGATAATCTACGAGGAGGAATTAAAAGTCCAGAAGCAGAAATTATACTTTCATTGTTGCTAAAAATAATTGCAAAACGAAAGGGGGAGGGGGGTTGTGCAGCTAAAACGGCGAGATGTCAGATTTCTCTTTGGAGTTGTTGATATTGCAAAACACCTTCTTGGATCACACATTCCTGAGCAAACAGATGAGGGATTTCAGTTTGTGTGCTTTCATCGGGGTGTGTTTTTCTTCTATTTAGGAATGCGGAGCGGATCCTTCCAAGCAGAGCCTCATGATCACACAATGCTTAACAGCGTCATGAGATATTTTCAGGAATTTGCGACATTCTCCAACTCCGGTTATCAATTGCATAAATGTCCAAAGTCGGTGGGGGGGGGGGTGTTGAAAAATCCTCCGTCCCTTCTCCTCCTCCTCCTCCTCCTCCTCTTCTTGTTGATCCTCCTTCAGGCGCTGCTAATCGTTGGCTTCATATAGTGGATGCTTTCACCAGTTCAGAAGCTGTCAAAACAAATGTTGCAACAAGTGACGACGGCGGTTGTATCGCACGTCAGGTAATGCAAGGCAGATAGGAAACATGCACGTATTAACATTGCAGTTAGTCTGGTGTTGATGACAGAAGACAGGAAGCGATAGCAGCTCTGTTTTGCATCTTATTGGCTTTCCATTTGTGCGTGATGTCTTCAGTCCCCTCCTATGAGTTTAAATCTTTAACTTGCCTTACGTTATAGGCTGATATTTCTGCAGAAATCGCCATTTTTTAAAAGTTAAAAATCTTCCTTTTTAACTTTTTAAATACTCTTCCAAAGATGAGATTCGCGTGACAAACATGAGCAGGTTTTAAAACATCAACCACCGATGCGACCTCTCCCTGATAATGAGCTGACGGGGGTGACTGACTGTTGTTCGCATGATCTGCATTCTTTCACCAGAAGTCGACTAAATATTTTGTCTTCCCAAACTGACTTGTTCCAAAGTTATTCCCTGATTTAATTGTTTTCTCTTGCACTTTTTTTCATATGCCGCATAATTACCGAGCGGGGCCTGGCCGGTGAAGCGGAGGAAAAACTGTTTACACACACTCACTCAAGTGCTTAATCGACAAGTGCCATCCTCACTTTGCAGAACCTCACTATCTTTTTAGACAAATTTACAAGCGATGAAGAACTTGAAGGTTTCGGGTGTAGAAAAACCTCTTTGTTGAAGTCCGGGCTCTGCAGACTCCTGAAAGCCTCGTATAAGTACGCGCTTGTTAGTTGTTTTTTTTCCCACTGAAAGAGTTTGTCTTTTATACACACAGTGTGAGCATTTGATGAGAAATTGAGCGGCTTTGAGCAAATACATCTTTAGAAACAGTCAACTAGCCTCAGGCTGTGGCTGGTGAGAGATTTCCATATCAAAGCTCAGGTGAGAGAGGGAGACGGGGGAGAGAAAGAGAGAGAGAGAGGGAGAGAGGAAGGAAGGAGGAGAGGGAACGTGAAGGAGAGAGAATAGGGAGGAGGAGGAGAGGGAGAGGGGGTGATGAAACAGACATCCACTCCGATCCGAAAGAGTTCTAGCCCTTGTTATTCTGTCGCTTTTTTTTTTCTTTTTCTCCCCATGCTGCACAGTTTAGTCTGTGTGTGTCAGTGCTGTCTGTCTCAATCTAAACTCCTGCGTAGAAAAACACACAGAGGGAAGGTCGGAAAGACTCGAATACAAAGCGACACCTTTCTCTTCTCAAAACCACACAAAGCTGTCTCCCTGCAACCTTATGCTGACTGGTGCTGACCGCAGGAGCAGAGAAGGGTTCCTCTCCCACCAACACTGCAGCAACATCTGACCTGCGAGCCGCCGCCAATATTTGGATCCCTGTTTAATATTATTACCGAGGCATAAAACCGTCATTTTCCCTGGAAATATTTCTCTTCTTTAGCTATAAGTATCAGACCTGACCCCGTGGAATTGATGGCGACACTCTAATTAATGGATAGAGTTTTCGTTTGGCACTTTTCAAAGACGTGTGTGTGTGTGTGTGAGTGTGTGCGTGTCGGGCGAACATTATCCCGCTTTGTAGAGTTTTGTAATCCAGCCATGGACTCTGGCTAGAGTGCTAAAGTGCTGCTAACAAGGCCTGTTTAACATTCTCTCCCCTGCTCAACATACAATTATTCCACTTCGCTGCCATTAACATGTACAGTAGGACTGGGCTTTTAATTGGCCTGATATGACTAATGCCAGATCAACTTGGATTTGCTAATTAGTTTTTGCTTTAAAAGTGCCATCAGGACATGAAATATTCATTGATGTGAGGTGGAGCGCGGACTGTGGGTGGTATTAGTGGGATATTAGTGCTATAGGCAGGCTGTGCAGAAGAGATTGAACCTACGTTGGCCTGTTGTGGTCGCTTATTCATACTTTGGGTGAGGTGTTAGTTTTTCGTCATAATTTGAGACACCCACGCACATATACACACGCACATTCATACACCACCTCCATTCTCAGCATCACAAGGCCACCTCTTCTTCTCAAGCCCCCACCTCGTCTCTCTCTCTCTCTCTCTCTCTCTGCTCTCACCTCCCCCTCTGCCCTCCTCCCCCATCCCATTATTACATCTCTCCTTCTTTTTTTTTTCCCGTCCTCCCCGCTCGTCTCGCATCCTCTTCCCGTTCCTCTACCCCGTCCTCCCCGTGCCCTCTGCTCCGTCCCAGCTGCCATCTCCCTTCTCTCGTCCTCCTCTTCTCTTCCTCCTTCTCCTTTTTTTCCCCTCCCACTCCTTAATCTTCCACCTCTCCTCCTCCTCCTCCACCACCCCCTCCTCTGCTGTAAGTGGGCCAGGTGCCTCCTGTGGCCTCCCCTACTCCATTTCTCATTTTTACCCTTCCTCTACTCCCTTTCTCCTTTTTTTAACCCTCTCCCTGTTCTCTTTCTCATTTTTATCCTTCCCCCTGACCCTCGCTCATATTTAGACATTCCTTTAATTCAACAGTGAGAAGCTACGCACCCAGGGTCCAAGCGTTGGGCGAAAATAGAGACATTAGTTTGGCTCAATGCGGCCGAGAAAGCCAGAATAACTTCTCTCTTTAGGTGAGAACGTGACGTCTCGAAGAGGAACTTTGTTTTTGTTTTGATTCACAACTTTTTTTCGCGCCGTAAAAACAGAACCTTTTGTATCATTATAATGAAATCTTATGGACATTTTATGAGCTCTCCCATGGAAGTATGGTTCCCTTTTACGAGCAAACAAGGTGAACAGAAGTGAGTAGGTTCACATCCCCTTTTCAGTGGCGAGGGGCAAACTCCCTCAACGGCCTTCTGCCGCTTTTTCCAACGTTGCATCTGCACAAACTGAAACACGAATTTACGTGGAAGTCTCATTGTTTCTGTCTTTTTGTTTCTTGCCCTGTGAAAGCGCCCGGTGAGCTCACAATACCTCATCTCGTCCTCTCTTTTTTTTTTTCTTTTTTCCCCCCTCTTTTCTCTCATTGTCATTCCCTGCCTTTGTCTCTGCTGGCTCGTTCTCCTGCCCTCTCCTTTTTACTCTCACTTTCTCACCCCCGCACCCATCCCTCCCTCCTGTCTTCTGTCTCACCCCCCCCCCACCCCCTCTCTCCCGTTTGTTTTGGTGTGTGCGCTGGTGTGTCACGAAAGGAGGGTGGCGGTTGATTGGTGGGTTGGTGGTTTGGACGGACACCTGATACTGGCACTGTCTCACAATGTGGGAATGTGTAACTTCAAAATTAGGTTTCCGAGGTGGGTGTTGTCCTCAGCGATGATCATGAGAGTTTACACAGTGGTCCTTTTGTCTCTCCGTCTCTCTTTGTGTCTCTGCCTATGACACTTTGGTACATGAACTGGCAGCTCTTTCCATCGGGGAGGGGGGAACGCAGCAATAGCTCCAAAAGCCTGCGAGCCACGGCGGCCGTTCATGTTAGTCAACAGGTGACAGTCAAACGTCAAACCCTATCGAAGTAAACAGGCGGTGAGTGAAAAGACAGACAGATAAGGCGGGAGGGAGGAAGGTGGGGTGACAGAAGAGGAAAGGACAGGAGTGAAGTGAGGATGCAGGTGAGGCATTTGTCTGGTCAAACCTCGCAATTCGTCAATCACAGCGGACGTGGCGGCCTCAAGCGACATCGACTTCTGCACAAAACTCCATAAGAAAGAGCGCTGTTTTAAGGAATTACATTTTAGTCGCACAAACTTCTGCTGGGGGGTGGGGGATGGGAGGAGGGTTGTCTGTTAGTTTCAGCCAATCACAAGAGAGCGCTGAAACACAGACGACTTTGCATCTACAGTTGTTGCTTTGAGAATTTACCCATCAGACGGCCGCAGCCGGGAAAGATCACCGAAGGGGCACAGCCTCTGTATCGACACTACGTATTGATGAACGTCTGTGGTGATACACTGCGCAGTGTATTGAACTCTCAAGTCTCACAGGCGAAATTGAGTGTCCTCCAAGTCCAGTTCCCCCGTAGTCCACTATAAGCAACCCTTACGGTAGATGAGAAACCCAGCGAGGCTCTGCAAACATTGATCGTGAGCTGCACTGAAGCTCCGTCTTTCATTCAACTCTACTTTCCCTCCATCTCCAGTGCTTCGCTCCCCATCTCTCCCTCCCCGCTTCTTCTTCTTCTTCTTTCCCGTCTCCCTCCCTCTTTCTTACCCTTCACTGTCTCTTTTCTGACTCCAAAATGTGAGTCTCTCTATATTTAGCTGCTCCTCTCCTCTCCCCTTGATTCCTCTCCCTTTATCTCACCTCCTTTTTTTTTCTTTTTCTCCGACTGCTGAAGGACGGATTCGCGAAAAAGCGCTCGGAGATTCATCAGTGTTGTATTGTAGCTGCTTTTTGATCAGCTTGATGAGTGACAAGGCAGCCTCGGGCTATTATATACAAATGTGTTTTTATAAACACTTCTCTATCTAAATGTAAATCGCCGAGCTGCGCCGTGGCTGCATGGTAATGTTAGTGAGGAAGTTCTAAGTGAATGTTGCATGTTGAGGGTTAAGTTAATATAGTTAAATGATGTGTTTTCCTTGTTTGCGTGTGCTCTGGAGTGTTTGTGAATTAGATTAGCCGGGAGTGAAGTCTCTTTTAATATTTGCTCAGGGGGGGATGGAGGGCGTGCCTGTTGTCCCTGTGAGTACACACTTAATCTGCGGCCTTTTTTGCTCCCTTCTTTGCATGAGCTCATTGTAAGCCGCGGCCCAGTGTGGATTTGAGAAAGATGCCTCTGTTTGCAGTCTGACAGAGCGACAGTCACACCAAGTTACCCTCACACACACACACACAGAAACACTCTCCCTCTCTCTCTCTCTCTCTGGACACCCGCCTCGGCACCAGATAGCGACTGGCCACCAGCAGTGAGTCACCAGCGTTCAGTCATTCAAAAACCACACATTTTAACAAACAACAATTACACTTCAGTCCTCGGACATTTCAGAGATTTTTCTTTTAGGGTTCTGTTGTTCCATACATTTTTTTACGTTTCCCTCCTTCTGGTCACCCTTTGTTTCATTTCCCCTATACTGTTCTTTTGCTCTATATGTGTGTGTGCTCTTGTCTGAGACCTTTGTTGCTGGTGGCTGCAGCGACGGTTCTAACAGCTCGGGAACAGGCTGCCTGCGTTCTGCGCGGTACACTCATGTACAGTCGTGTCTAGCTGAGTCGTGACAGGTTGTTTTTTTTCCGCTGCGACAGGTTTTGTGTTAAGACCTATGGAAGGGTTTCGGACAACGACACGCAATTACACAAACACAGACACACTCTGAGTGGCTGGCTGGCAGAGCGACAGATCAGGGTGGGTGTTAAATGCGAGTTCTGAGCCGCTTCATAGTCTTATATTGTCATCAGCACTTTTTGCCACTAAGCCATTTGGTGCTTTTCAAAACAGAGGAGATTGCCAAATGGATAAAATGGAGTGAAGCTGGAGGAGAAAAGGCGGAGATGTAACACTCAGAATCTTATTTTTGTTGATGCAGTTGGTGCACTCCAAAGTTCCCCCAAATGTGAGTTGTAATCCAAGATTGTAAAAGACTCAACACGGCCGGAAGCATGTGGACGACCCTTTCTCCATCCTGTAGACGGTATGCTTGTATTAAAGGTTGAGGGCTGTCATTGTCAGGGTTAGCTCTCTTCATTCGAGTTACAGGAAATATTCAATCTACTGTTATTTTGGACAAAAGTGCTTTCGATTTTAAAAAGACCCTTATTCTGGTTCTGCATAAAAAAGAAACTGTTCTGTGCCAGAGAACTCGACTCGACTGGCCTTCGTGGAAACTTTCCCAGACAAGCAGAGATGGTTGAAGCAGCTTATTCATGACCTTGCTGTAGGAATGAAATGTTCACAATCACAGAGGCATTTAATGTTCAGGTGTCCCCATGCTCTGTTTGGATGTCCGCATTCTTTTATGTATGTTGTGTAAAGTAAAAGATTGAAACTAGAAGGTCAGCGTTCAAAATCTATGCAATCTTCAGTAACATCTTTATTATCATCTGACCGCTCTTGTTTGTTGGCCTCTACATCAAATTGAATTTTATAAAACATGTATTCATTATTTACCCAGATAATATTTTTACACTAATAACCCTGGTTAGGAAAGCAAAAGGACAAAGTTAGATGCATCTGTGACAAGTAAAAAAAACCTTACACAACCCGGAGTTCCTAGAAGTCAGGAACTAATCCTGCAATTAGACAATGTCACACCTTAAAGCTCTACCTTCCCTTAATTCCCTCCTGATATCACGCCTGTACGTGAGCAGATGAGTCTCTAAAGTGTTGCTGTGGCCATCGGTTAATGTGGGCATTGTCACATGAGATCCCCACCCATCACTTACTACCCCTACCAGCAATCTACCCCCATCTTCAAAACCAAATACAGCCACTTCCTGCTGTAGGGGATTTCACTTCCCTGTAGCTCACAGATACGTTTTTCCAAAGAAGTAGTCCTTTCCTCTTTAAAATAAAACTTTAACCTGAGGAATTATGGGAAATTACTGTGTTTTTGTTACGCTGGTGTAGCTCTGAGGTGGTTAATGGCAGAGATATATTAGAAATATAACGTAAAACTCAGTTACTAACAGTCCTCTTGAGGCAGAGTAAAGTTATCTACCAATGCATGTAAACCCATACGCTGACGACACCATCCTTTTCCTAATACATTACTTTCATTGCAGCTGGTCTGCTTTTACTCTTAACTTTAGTATGAAGAAGATAAGTGTAAGCATCCAGCACCGGTCGTTTCACATTTGAATGACACTCACTAACTCACCATTCCTTCATCAGCGCTCCACCCCTGTTTGCATTGGTGGCCAATCCCTCCTACTCTCCATGTTAACGGCAACACATATCAAACAAAAGACTTACTGTCTGGCTATCTTTTCCTGTCCCTTTACCTCTGTCCTCCCCCTCTCACTTTCTCTGCCTATCACATCCTCCCCTTCCTTTATTTCCAGCTCCAGCTCTCACCTTGCCTCCTCCTCTTCCTCCCTCACGTACAGCCCTTACTGTTCTCCTCATCCGCCCCTCTTTCTGCTCTCCCTCCTCCTTTCATTTTGGGTTCTCCGACAGTGGTAATGAGATGTTTCATTATTTGCATTTCACAGCTTTTAATAGAGAGAGAATTTAGGCTAAGCCCCGGGTCGTCAGTCAGGGAGTTACCACTGGAGACGTAGCAGGCTTAGGGGCCTAGAGAGAAAGATAGCCCAGAAACTACACACACATACACGCACATATGCACGAGTATAAAGGAGGTAGACACAGATGGAGAGATGGTGATATGGCAAATTCTCGCCCCTTTTTCAAAGCTTTCAATGCTGCAAACAGTTCAAGTGACACTTTGCGGGCCATTGGAGGAACTTGAGGTGACGTTGACACCATGCCACAACGTCACACTTGTTTTCCGGTCACACTAGGATGATCCCCACCCATCCTTACTATGGCTGGATTTCCATAAGATCACTCTAGGCTTAACACCTGTTTGGCTAAAGGTGACAGGACAAGATGGCCGAGAGGGTCGGAGGTGTTGAACTGTTCACATAAGTGACATAAGCTGGATTGGAGGCTTATAGAGGCGGACATTTTGGCAGGTACTTAACGTAAACAAACAGCATGACGTGCGCCACGGAGATGTTCAGGTGTAGATGTGGAGTGTCCAGGTGTTGTTTCCAGGCGTTATGTTTGGGAGGGGACAAAGGAAGGGGGGAGCGGAGGGATGAAGAGAGTAGTGCTAAGTCTTCCTAAGCCTCCTGGATCCTCTTTGGTCCCTCTCCACATGACATGGCTATCCTTCTTTGAGTCAATCTCTTCCTCCACCTTGACTCCTTGGACGTCGGCCAGAGAAACAGAGAGCGGCCAGAGAGAAAGGGAGAGCGAGGTGGAGGTGCAAAATGTGGCACGGTTAGAGCTGGTGGGGAAGGTGGAGAAAATAAAGGTGGACAGATGGAGGGTGTTGGATAAAAGAAAGAAGGGGAAAAGGCGACAGGAACACGTGCAGGGAGATATAAAGAAGACGGATAAAACAGAGACGGTAGCTTATTTTCAGAAAGTAAAGGAGAGTTCTGTTGTGTTATTTTTCTAATTGCAGCTTGCATGCATGTTTCCGTCTAGCTGCCTCTGTGTGTGTGTGTGTGTGTGTGTGTGTCGTGTGTCATGTGCACGTGTGTGTGTGTTATTTTTGTCCGTGCCTGTCTTGTTGATGGGCCCGCCACCCTGGCTTGTCCCGGAAGGCTGCCAGCTCCGTCGGATTGGGGATTAACCCCGGGATAATGGCCTTGATGCCCAGTTGAGTGGAAGCAAAGCTGTTTAAAAAATATTGGCTGCCTGAGTCACTCTCTCCCTTCTCTTCCTGTCTCCCCCTCTTTCTATCTTCAGTCTCTATCGTTCTAGTCGCGCTGTCTCTGCGATTCTGCTCTATCACTCTGTTTTTCACTCGTCTTTATCTGTGTCGTTCTTTGGCTCCTTTTCTCTTTGCTCCATTTCCGTGTCATGTTCTGTCAACATCAGTAACATTAGCACAAATTTAGTAATTTAGAATATTAGTTAACTTTTCTAATTTAATACAACTTTATTTAATATTAGAGAAGAAAAACTAGTGCGGAAAGTAATGTCCGTCCTCTATCATACTGTCGTGTGTTTAAAGAACAGTGACTCCATTGTCCAACTAAATATCAGTCTATTTCTACTTATACATGCCGTCATTTTTTCCTACTATTTTCTCTCTTTGTATGCTAAAAAGTCCACTTCCAAGCAATTCCTCCTTTTGTACCTTTTGCATTTTTCATATATATTAGCATATAATGTAAGAGATGTTTGTACCTCACAGAAGTGTACATGTCAGTAGTAGAGGATATGCAAAAAGGAAGGAGTTGCTATTTTAACGTGGCTGATGACATTTCTGACTAAGGTGCGAAGCTCAGATCTCTTGGTCTCTGAGTTCTAACCTCATTTCCCCTCCTCCTTCCCGTTAATGTTCACTCACTTCTTCAGGCCGGTTTCTGCAGCCTCCTCCCTGCTGATTGTCAATGACAGCGGCAGGATGAAAGTAAGGATGTGAAAAGAGGGGGGACTTCACTGCTAATAGAGGAAATAAAACTAGCAGATAATATGTTGGTACATAAAGATTGGAGAGTTATTGCAGCTCTGTGCTCTGTGAGTCATACTCTGCACAACAGTGCAGTCAGGCAACGTACTGTAGAGTCAGAACATTTTCAATTCAAACTTCTATTGACTGATTTTTAGCCATTTGGGGCAACCTTAACCATTAAACATCATCATCATTATAATATTAACACGTTAACAAGTTGCCATCATCATAAGTTTGACAGGTTGAATCAGTCGACAAACAGATGATTATTTATGCATCCAGCAGGTCTGGTGCAACGTGGTACTTTCATCTGGACCACGCTTCTGCCCGTCTGATGTATGTGTCCGTCCTTGTTGCTCTATTTTGGTCTCCACCTGCTCCTGAGAAAGACATCTTGCTGTTTTAGCAGCTAAATAGTCGCGTATGTTCACTAGCAAGTCACTCACTGTGTTAGCTGGCCATTTGGTGCGCCATCCATCCGTTATCTATACAGTCAAGCGACCCTGCAACTAGGGTCAAAGGAGGGGGCTGGAGCCAATCCCAGCTGTCATTTGGGCGAGAGGCAGGGTACACCCTGGGTTGATCGCCAGTCAATCACAGGGCTGACACACAGAGACAGACAACCTTTCATGCAATTAAGTCACCAGTTAACCTAACCAGTATGTCTTCG
The DNA here is from genome assembly GCF_022749685.1 of Semicossyphus pulcher. Taxonomy (NCBI): domain Eukaryota; kingdom Metazoa; phylum Chordata; class Actinopteri; order Labriformes; family Labridae; genus Semicossyphus; species Semicossyphus pulcher. The sequence goes on from NW_027211637.1 coordinate 20,349,222, forward strand.
GACTGTGGGAGGAAGTTGGAATACCCGGAAAGAACCCAAGCAAGCTCGGGGAGAACTGAAACAATGAGCTGAAAGATGCTGAAAACGTGATGAAACACACTACAGGGGGTAATTATCTGTGGTGTGTTTCTAGTAGCCCTTTTGACAGTACAAGTAAGCATTTGACCAACTGTTAATCCACATTTGCAAAGGTGTCAGGAATCTTAAAATGACCAAAAAACACACTAATGCGTCGGTTCATTTTAACCTCAACTGTGCACGAGCATGTGCAGAAACAATTCCCTCTTTTTTCCCTCCTTATGTCCTAATGGATTTTATTCCTTTATTTATTTATTTCACTGCCCACATCAGGGCCTCTGTGTTCACTCAGTTTGTCACGCTCGTCCAACCAAAGTCACTTTATCAAATAATGAGCACGATTGTTACATTTGTTGAGCAGAGGGCCACAATTTGAATGTGGAGTGATTAGCTGAGGGTGGCAATTTTGCGAGCAGCACACTGGCCGCTAAATGATAATTCACCCTGACCAACTGGAAATCCCTTAATTCAAAATAAATATAACTTCAAATGCGTCAAACTGCCTCGATTGTTTCAGCACGCATGAAGGAATCTGCAGCCTGTTAAACCTTGTACCTGCGCGAGTTAATCAGACAGATTTAAGTGTAGTTAAGCTGGAATATGTTGTGTTCTCATGCTTTGTCGAGGTTTTTGAAGATGTTTTGCATGTTCGAGCATCTTCAGTGAAATCCCAGCATGAGCCCTCTGCGAAAGCGTACAAATAAAGCACGCCTCTGTCTTTGATCCAGAAGGACCTTGCGCTCCGTCTCCCCACGGTCTTGTGCGGTCAAGGAGGCAGAGAAGTGGCTCGGAGGGACAGGCCGCATTAGGAGAAACACAAGAAGGAGGAAGCCCCAATCTCTCACTCCATCACACGTCTCATCTCTTTAGTCGTCTGGCTGCGGCCTAGAGTGACTTTGCTTTGATGTGACCAGGACAAACTGGCTGTGACGCCATGACGGCTCCGCTAAGTGTGTGAACGCGTGTGTGTTTTTAGTTCTCGCGTGTGTTTGTGTATTTAGGGGCAGGGGGCTGAATAAATGTGTGCGTTATGAGGGGAAGAGGAGGGGAGTCATGGAGGACATTCACTTTTGATTTGGCCTCAGAGGGGTGACAAGGACTTGGAGCTCTGGTGGCATGCTTTACTGAAACAATCGTCTTTGACCACGAATAAGCGCTCGCAGACTGTCAGCCTGCCTCCTGACGACTTTTTCCTTTTCATTTTTTTTTGCTGTGAAATTTCATAGAGGGATGAAAAGCTTTTTTTTCTGCTCCGTGACATCCTGAAAGCAAGCTTTAGTTTCTGTAGCCTTGGTGCGACTGCTAATGCTTTGGAGGAGACACAAAAGTCTCTGCCTCTCTCTCTCTTTACTTGATTGTCTGACAAGTTCATTTTATCGTACTTTCCCATCTTGTGTCAAGTGTATATTTGGAAAAAAACGCGCTATAAATCAAGGCCGTACCGGCACAGTAGAGGGAGCGAGGTTTTGGTCCTGTTGATGGTCTAGAGATGGAGTAGCTCTCTGAGGAAATGAAAAGCCAGGATGAGCACTGAAGAGGTTTTTGTGGGTGTTTATGTACTGTCGGAGGGGTAGCGCTTGGATTGGTTCCTCTGTAAAAAGGGGTCTTTGACTGGAGGGAATTGGACATGCTGAAATTAAACAAGCCAATTAGGCGAGCAGAGAGTTTAGAGGTCAAAGCAGTCTCCATTAAAGTTCCTCTTCTCTGCCTAACTACTAACTCAGTCTGTCTCTGAGTCTATTGAAGCAATAAATCTGATTAGACCTCTCCCTCTCTCTCTCTCTCAGACTGTTGCTGTTGTTTTACCCTCCGCTGATCATTGTTTTTGTTACATTTGAGGCACCATTTAACACGACTTTGGGTAAAAATCCGAGGCACACATGCACGACACAAACACGCAAGCTCACACTTTGCCGAAAACTTTAATACTCCCTTAGAAACATGTGTCGGAGTGCAGCGCCGCGCTGACATTATCATTAGCTTGTTGGACACGCATTAGCACACAGAATAAAAAGTTGCAGTAATGAACTTAAGTCCCAGTTACCAGACTTGCTCCATCCGTACACACTGGGCAAACTTCTGACTTATTTAAGCGCTATCTTAACCCCGAGTCACATTAAAGAGCCACATTAAAATTTTAAGTAAAATTTACGAGCAAACAGTCGTAATATTATGAGAATATAGTCGTAATTTTAGGCCTTGGTTTGCCTGTATGTTACTTTGAGGGGGAATATCAGAAGAGCAGCCAGACGCCTGTGCTAAAATGACTAAAATCAAACAGTCTTCAAATCAAATCACTTTCCAGAGTCCTGATACTTGTGACAGTGTGGTGCTGTAATCGAATTACTACGTGTTATACGGTAACACAGTCTGCAGCAAAACCTAAAAGAGATCTTGCATGTTCTCAGGTACATGTATGCTATGTGTCCATGCTACCGGGTGTGTTCAGTAAGTATAGCTAAGGCTGATAAGTTGTATTAACCCTAACCCTAATCCTGTGCAATCATTCACATGTAGGTATAACTTCACAGGATGCTAGCGCAGGCGGCTGGCTGCTCTGATATTCCCCTGATAGTAACATATTGGCTAACAATAGCCTAAAATTACGACTTTATTCTCATAATGTAACGAGTTTATTCTGTTAATATTATGACTTTTTTCTCGTAATATTCCGACTTTTTCCCCCGTAGTATAACGACTTAATTGTGTTAATATTCCGACTTTTTTCTGGTAATATTACGACTTTCCCCCCCTAATATAACAACTTTATTCTCGTGGTATAACAACTTTATTCTTAAAATCTTTTTTTCTTTAACGTGGCCCTTATTCTCCGTCGTACTATCTAGCCTTGCAGATAGTTTGGGATTTATTTGTCCAGATTTTGAGATATCCCCTTGAGATTTCTGCCTCCACCCTTGTACAAAAGTAATGGAACTTTGTTGGATCGACTTTGTAACCAATAAAAGATTCCTCTGGTTTGCGGTTCGTGTTGAGTGATTTGGACACTGTTCCTGGAAAGAGTTGCAGCTGTTTAAATTTTCAATTCCTTGGCCACTATACTTTATACTCTACTCACTCATGTTCTTCATTAAAGCAAATCTTAGAACAAATATCTTGGAGAACTCTGTCTGCAAAACACCAGAGTTAAGTGAGAAGATATGCTTTCTACCATTTAAATTCACCTGTTTTGTGGCGTCTTGGAGGCCTGCAGCTGTCATTAGCATGTTGCTTGTTTCTTCAAGTTCTTGTCGCAGACGTTCTTCATCCATTATTAAGAAATGATGACAGAGATAGACGTGGAGATTTGGAGGATCCTGGATCTTTCTCATCCCAGCTTTTGAATTAAGTTTCAGCTGTCTTTCTTTCACTGCTTCCTCTAAGCCACCGACAGACATGCGTTTCAAACGCTGACCAAAATGTGCTGCACAGCGACCCTTGAGTTCACCGTCCACATTGACAGGAAAAGCCCAGGAATAGCAGCGTATTGAGGCTTTCTCAGTGAATAAACTCCTGCTTCTGTGTTGTGTATGTGGCTCGGCGAGGGAGTCTATCTTATAGACCGTGCTATACAAACTGAATGTGCCAGTGGCCTTGAGAGAAGAAGAGAAGAGAGAGGAGGAGGAGGGGAGCTTCTGTGTCCTTAAAGCCGCTCATTTTGTCTCCTAAGGTGAGAGGTGAAGACTCTCAATACCTCCATCAGGGCAGCGCAGAAAGGAAAGAACTATCTCAAGGTTAGAATGCCAATGGATTTTTTCTAAGAGGTGTGCGAGCAGGAGGATAAAAACTCTTGCGTCAAAAGTTGCCTTTTAGACTCTGTTATTCTCCATTCACGTCGAAGTCTCTTCCCCCTCACCGTTCTGTATTTGTATGAAGTCAAAGTGAAACATTGTGAGCTCGCCATGCATTGATCAGACCCGGGAAGAGCGGCTGTCAGCATCACTCCATCCGCTCGTCCACCGCTGTTCATAGGAGGTGTGTTTGTCCGAGTGGACGTGGGAGACACTGTGGATTTATCTGATCTTACAAGCCATCAGGTTGAGCAGAGCTTTGCTAAACATGACCTGAAGTGTGCCGGCCCCCGAGCAAACGCTGCTGTCACCTCGGCCAACCCGAGCTGTCATCTCTCCGGACGGCCCATGAGAGCTGACAGCTGTGGCGTTCCCAAAACAAATCACTGCTGCGTTTGGTAACACTCCGCGTCCCGGCGATTTAGCCCTCACCAAGACGAGAGCGGGAGCGGCGGCTGCTAATGCTCCGGCTAATGCACTGCCTGTGTGTGTGTGTGTGTGTGCGTGTGTTCATGTGCTTCTTCCTGTGTGTGTTTCTCTTTGTTTTTCCAACACCTTGTTAAATGGTTCAACATAGCGATGCGCACATCTCCCTTTGTCTCCTCCTGCTCTCCTCTCTGTGGTCTTCACCTAAATTCCCTCTGTTGTATGAGCTCAAAATGTCATCTTCCCGGCACACAGCGCCGACGATAAGGTTTAAATACACCAGAGCAGAAACCTCCACGTTCCCGGATCAATATTTGTAACCTCGAAAGCCAGAAGTTGAGTTATGGGCTAATAAAATGCAGAAATTCAAATCCGCAACTTTTCTGAGGCTTTTATTTTGTAAGAGACATAATAAAATATGGCTGCGTCGCTGTCACGCAGCCGTGAATCCTGTCAATTAATGCAGAAAAGTTGGATCTTCATTCACTGACAGTTGAGCAGCTTCACAAATTGTCATTAAGGGTCTTCTCTCTGTAGTTTTTCAGAAAAACTTTGTGTTCACAACCCAGACTGAACCGTGCAAGATCAGAAACACGGAGGTGAGGGTTCAAGAGTGAATTTTCGTCTTAACTAGACAGTTGATTGAATATTCACGGTCGCAGGGGAGATGGGGAAAAAATAACAAGGAACTGAAGCTGTGTTTATTGATAAATTTAATGGTAAAGTGGTCTGTGCTAAATGAGGTGTTTTTTTCTCTCTCTCTCTCTCTCTCTCAACTGTTTTGTGAAAGTGTTATACTTTTTAACTGACATTTTTAATGAGCTTAAAACACACTCTCTCTCTCGCACACGCACACACACAAATGAACCTGTCAGACACGGTTTAAGCAGAGATTTTTGACTATTTGTAACTGGGCTGTTTTTAGACATCAAACTACAGCAGTTGAGATGTGGTTTCTATTGATGTCATTGTTTTTATGTCACAGTCATTACTGAGATATCCTTACCCTGGCTCGTCTTTAAAGGATGGGTTCGGCTAAATTTGCTTATTTTTCCCCCCTTACGTGAAAATGAAACCATCATTCTAAACAAAGGGTGTGAATTTAGCTACAGCCATCAAACATATATTTGGACTTGAATGAGAAACACCTTCATATGTTGACAGAAACCTTGCTTTCTTGAAATTGAAAAAAAAATACCTGAAATATATTTCCTTCGTTTCCCAGCAGACGTTTGGAGGAGAGGCTTTTGTTCAGCTACACAGATGAACAACAGGAAGGAGGACATGGAGATCTCCTCTCACTACCGTCAGCTCCTCCGAGAGCTCAATGAGCAGAGGCAGCACGGCATCCTCTGCGACGCCTGTGTCATCGTGGACGGAAAGATCTTCAAAGCCCATAAGAATGTCCTCCTGGGCTCCTCGCGCTACTTCAAGACTCTTTACTGCCAGGTAAGGCCGCTACGCTTGGCAGCGCAGGGTCTGTTAAGCACTTGTTTTATTGTCGGGTCGTGGTAACTTTCCAGCCAATAAAGCTTTGTCAAATAAGCAAGAAAATATGACCGCTCTCTCTCACCCTCCAGGTTAAAAAAGGGGCAGAGCCTCACCACCAGACTACTGTCACTCACCTGGACATAGTCACGGCGACAGGCTTCAAAGCCATCCTGGACTTCATGTACTCGGCGCACCTCGCCCTCACCAGTAAGAACGTGATCGAGGTCATGTCCGCCGCCAGCTACCTGCAGATGACCGACATCGTCCAGGCGTGCCACAGCTTCATCAAGGCCGCGCTGGACATCAGCATCCGCTCCGAGATGGCCGACGAACTGGCCGACTTTGAGATGGGGGCTGTTGCCGCAGTTGGCATCGGCGGAGGTGGAGGAGGTGGTGGAGGGGTGGGTTTAGCAGGACCAGGGGGTGTTGCGGGAGCTGGTTTAGGTGGAGGAGCAGGAGGAGGGATAGTGGGCATGGCGTCTGAAGCACTGGCCTCCATCATGTCTGGTCGCAGCACCTCTCCTTGGCTGGCTCGCCGCACCAGCCCCGCCAACTCTTCTGGGGACTCAGCCATCGCCAGCTGCCACGAGGGAGGCAGCACGTACGGAAAGGAGGACCAAGAGCCCCCCAAGAGCCACGAGAGCCAGGAGGAAGCCTGCCATGACTCCCAGCCCGCCTGGCCGCACGACTACAGGCCCGTCACCGTCAAAGAGGAACAGGTGTCCCCCGCCTCCTCCTCGCATCCCAGGGACACTCCCAGGGGGGCTGCGCAGAGCCAGGGGGAGCAAGGTGCTGGAGGGGCTGCCGGAGGAGGCGGAGACGGGCCCTGGCAACCCCTGTCAGGGTCAGGGCGGAGGAAGAACAGGAAGAACAAGGACACTGTCAGACATATTACCCAGCAGGCCGAGAGGAACTGGGACAGAGAGCGGGACAGGGAGAGAGACCGGGACAGTAGGCCTGGATCTCCTCTGCCCTCCATGCTGGCTGTGGCTGGATGGAACTACAACGGACAGGAAATCCCAGGTAAGGCCGACCCAACAGCTTCCTGTTTCCTTTTATTTTGAAAGTCCTGCTGCCTATCCGTTTTTTTCATGTAGATAAAACTGACACAGCAGCGGATTTGGGTCACCGCTTGGCAATGGTGAAAGCAATCCGTGTGTTTTCAAGATCCAAATCCTGTTTTTATAGTGGATTTGTGGGTTTGATAATGAGTTTAGCGGCACAACAACAGGTGGATTTAACTTGGACTAGCTCTCAGAATTGGAAGGATGGACGCGAGCCAAAAGGAAGCAGATCTGCACTTTTCTCTTGGAGAGCGCTCCGCGGTGCTGATTTGATGACTTTAGGGCTTTCTTGGAGTTACTGTTGTTTCATAAGGCTGGAACCTACTTAATTAGTTATCCCATCATGTCATTAGAGAATGACTGGTGAGCTAATAAGATTAGGTTCGATAAATAGGTGAGACTTGTCTCAGCACTCGGTAGAGTCTGATTTATGTTTGCTTCTCTAATAAAAAGACTCTTTTTAGCAGTAGTTGCGTGCAAGCGTTCAAACTCCTTTGTTGACTTTTGTTGAACTCAAGTTCAACACAGTGTGCGTGACGCTGTACATATGCCTCTAATGCCGTGTGGTTATTTCAGTGCATGTTAGCCATCCGCACAGTTTACTGGTATAAAATGACCTAGTTTCCTCCTCCGGGGTCGAGATTAGCGAGCTGCTACACTAACGTGTGAGGCCTAAGATGATTATCTCAAATCTTGGAGGTGCGAGGTGAAGCCTGGGTAAATGCAGATGGATAATACAATCCTCTTCTTACGGCAGTTTATGTAACACACACTCCTACATAGACGCACAAACACACTCAGGCTTACTTATTTTGAGAAAGTGTCTCTTGATCCTGAGCGTTGCAGAATAGTTTAGTGAATTCCTTTACACTAAAAACTAATCTAGAAAACACTTAGCTCTGTGTCAGTGTGTGCGTGGGTGTGTGCGTATGTTTGCACCAGCGGGCCCAAGGCGTCGATAGGTAGATCATTAAAAGTAAGAGAAGCTAATCCTGGGCGCATTAAGGGAGTTGGCTGTGAAATGGGCACACGCGTCGCACAGCGAAAGAAAACAGGATAATTGAATTGACCTGGGTCACTGCACGGATTACCAGCGCGTCCTCGCCATCCCTGGCTCCTCCCCCTCTCTCTGGGGTTTAGGGAAGGACCTTCTGGAAAGGGCAAGAGGAGGGAAAAGGGAGAGAGCGGGGTAATGAGAGAGAGAAACGGAACGGAGACGAGAAAAGAGAGGCAGAGAAGACGGAGCATCCGCACGGGCTTAGGAGGGTTTGTCTGCTTAGCCTTAAGTGTCCTTAGTCCCAGATTTTGTGACCTGCAGTCAGGCCTTTCTAAGCTGCTCAAGTACATCTTGTCTTGAGCTGCAGATTCACACACATGCATTAACACATACACTAACAAAGCAACTGGCACCATTAAGCCCACCGGCCAGCCCTCTGGTTCTGCGCTGTGGTAGAAGGTAGAGTTTAAGTCTGCCTGTGGTGAGGCAGCCGTTACCAAGAGAGCCGCTTCCTCGCCTAAAGGTTACAGGAAGTGTAGGGTTCCTGCACCGCTTGTTCGCCAAAAACCAACCCTTTACCCGGCTCTCAGCTTGAGACTGAGCTCTGGAGGAGGAAACAAGAGCCTTTGTATCATGAGGTGATCAACTATTCGAGGCCTGACCGTGCCTTTTAGCAGTACGATATCATGTTACCAGTGGGCTTTATGTGACGTTAAAGAGAGGTGGTGTATGACAGTGAGGATCCGCTTGTGGGTTGAGTCACTTTGCAGGAGGTGGTTTGTGTGTTTAGAGAAGGTTTGGGGGATTGCTGAACAGGTTTAGTGAGGTCATTATTGGAGCCTGTACGTGGGGGCAGTGTGATTTGCGGTTGTGGAAGAGCTCTTCTACTTTTACCACTGCGATGCCCTTATAATGAAAAACCTTTTAAGTAGGTGACTTTTGTTGGTGTTTACTTTTGCCAAGTCAGAGTCAAAAATACACAGGATCTGGATGGGCTTTTGAGAGTTTGTCTGCTTAAGTCTTAAGTCTCCTTAAGTACAGATTTTGTCACCTGCGGTAGAAGATCCGAATCAGATGTACAAGCATATGGGAAGAATTAGAAAGTAATGTACGATTCTATTTTAAAGTTTCTAATAACACGGCGCTGCTTTCGGACGTAAGCAAGTTAGGCAGCGGAGAGCTATTACGCATGATGACACAGTTTGTGTTTTTTTGGCCACATTTCAAGATTTCTGTCTCATGATTGAACACTAGAAACACAAGCACACAAAATAATTAAATAGCTTATGGACGGGTATAAATAATATCCATGTGATAGTTTGATTATCCAGGCCCAAGCCGCATTGTTTCCATCATGTAAAGTTGTACTTATCTACGTGTGTGTGTGTGTGTGTGTGTGTGTGTGTGTGTGTGTTCTAAAACGGAGAAAATCCGCCATATGTTGCTTGATAAATGAAACGATTGTTAAAAATGCCGTCAATTTATCTTCTGTCGATCGACCATTTCTGCGGCTGACATTTAGACTCGTCGCGGCAGGAAGGGCACAGGTGTAATTAATAACACTAACGTTGGCTTTGCTAACGATGGCTCAGTTCCATTAAGCGTCCCAGTAAGCCGAGACAGTAATACAGCAGTCAGGATCCAGGAAGAAGCACACCAGAATAAAATGCGGCTATTAGCTACACCTGTGGGTTATCGCCGTGACACGTCTAGTGCTGTGCCTGAAACCAGTCTATACTCAATATGTAGGCCACTTTATAGTGAGTTAGACATTTTAAATATTGCTGCCCAGTGTATATTTAGAATTATTATGTTCTTTATAGTCTCAATTTTAAATTTAAATTGATTTTTCTTTACCTATACAGACAAATGTTACTTCCTTTGCTCAGATTGCACAAAAAATAGTGTTATAATGGTCTTGTGTGATTAAAACTATAAAAAAAAATCCTGAAATTTTATATTAAATTGTATTACTGTATCGCGATATTTGGTATCATAACCCCTGTATTGTGATATTGTGATATTGTGATACATATCGTATCGTCCAATTCCTTCCCAACACACAGCCGTCATCTCTTACCAGCAGTATATACCATCATGCATTGCACTGAAGGAAAAAAAGACAGCAATAATGTAAATCTGGAAAATAGATATTAAACTGTATTAATGTATCGCGATATTTGGTATCATAACCCCTGTATCGTGATATCGTGATATCATGATGCGTATCGTATTGTGAAAATGTTTCCCAATACACAGCCATCCTCTCTTATCAAGCGCTATTTACCATCATGCATTGCACTGATTGAAAAAGAGTGTGTGTGTGTTTGTGTGTGTGTTTGTTGTGGGGCTGTTGTTCCATGAAGTCCAGTTGTTGGTTTCCACATAGGGATATGGTAGAAAGTAGAAAGGGCACCTTCAGTCTGAGATTAGCTTAATTGCTTCATTCTTTATTGATGAGAAGTGCCTTTACACACACACACACACACACACACGCTCTCATTCATCTGTGATCAGGTCCATGCCTTACTATTAGAAACGCTTCTATTACATACAACGCAGGGGCTGCTTGACTGAGGATTTGGCTGGATTACTGTGTAATATAAGGATAATATATGGCTGTGTAAAGGCTCAGTGTATTAGCGCGCGGCCGTTTTAAAGATTTTTTTTTATGAAAATGCCGTGTGCCCGTGTTGACATAAACAGCTGCAGGAATTAGGATTTGTTTTCTTTAGATCCCCTTCCCCTGCAAACATCTGCTGTGTTCACTTGATGTCATTACTGAGGCCTCTAAGCACTCAACTTCCTTTCCTCTCTCTCTCTCTCTCCTGCTTACGCTTGATCTCCCTCTTTCTTCCGCTCACCTTGTCTGCTGACACAAATATTTGAAATCGTACGTATGTGAATTGGAGAACAAATCAGCGAACGCCTGCTTTCCAGTGATCTGATCATGTGCGCAGACTTTTCGGCACAATACCATATTAGAGTTGACATTTTTGGGAGGAGGGGAGTTTAAAATAGTCCCTGCTTCTCCTGTCTGCTTATGCCTTTAAATAATTACCTGAAATTATTTTTAGTTTGGCCCCCGCTGCTTCTCCCAGACCCGGATTAAAAAGCGACTGCAAATCAGAGACGGGGAGTGTTTTTTGAAAATCAAGCGTCAAGGCTTGTTTAAATAATTCAGTATATCCTTCTTTGATGCCTCAAATCTGCCTCTGCTCTTGTAATTCATTAGCTGATCAACAGAGAAATTACTTGACGAAAATTTAGATAATTAAAGATCATTTATCAAGCAGACTTGTCAAACATTTCCAGCCTGTCGAGTGCGAGGATGGGCTGTGTTTTCTTTTTAATTGAACATTCTTTGCTTTCTTGCTGTCGAAAACAAGCTTAAGAACAGATTAGCATCTTTTTTTTGACATTTTAATGACTGAGAATTTAATTGATCCATTGAAAAAAGTGATCAAATAAACAGAAAGGGGACAAAAATGCAAGATGCATCCCTTGTGTTCTGTGTGTTACATATTCTGACTTAAATATACTCCTCTACATTGCCATTATATTTCACTTATTCCGACACTTTCCCCCTGACCGTCTGCCAATAAAAATGTATTAAGTACTTTCTTTACATTCACTGCTCTTATGTATTTAGAGTCGGTGTCACTTCTCCAAAAGATGTGTCATCTCGAGGAAGAGCTCGTTCCCTCTCTCTCTCTCTCTCTCTCTCGCACCGAGTAAAAGTCTGAGCCGCTGAAAACACAAGAGAACGATTGATTTCTCTCCTACTTCCTGTATACTTGGGGCAAACACCAACTTGATCTTTATCCCACATAATAACAGCACTGGAAATACTTTTTGTTTGTTTTTTCCCTGGTATTAAAAATCACACACACACACACACACACATGGTGACCTTTAGTGGCAGCTTGGGGGATTTTGGCAATCCGGTACATGGCCGGTGTGATGTTCTCTCTCTCTCTCTCTCTCTCTCTCTCTCGCTCACACACACACACACACACACACACACAGCTTAGAGCATGTGATTATGTAGACGTGAACAGTTCAATCACACGTGGGCTGTTCTTTCCATTTCCCTCTAGCTGTTGCACATTGATTACATCGAGAAATCTTTTTTGAAATCCAACATCTTTATCTGAGTCTCTTCCTCTGCTCGCTGCGGCCTCAGAGTTCCCCGACTCAACCGCACACACACACACACACACACACACACCGTTAACACAAATTCGCAGGAACTCAGAAAGTGAAATCATCTTTCCATGGAGCTGTTTCCTGTTGCAGTTCATGCTGCATGTTTTGTCTTGTCCTCCTCCTGGACTCACCTGCACACACACACACACACACGCGCTCCTGAGTCTGCCCTCTGTACTTTGCACTTCCGCACAAACTTTTTCTGTTTTTTTCTCCTCTCCCTCCCTGCGCTGCTCTCCCCAAGTCTCGGCAGTCTAAAGGTGAACACTTGAAATAATGAATCGGATCCCCCTTTCGCCCCCTTCCTCTCTGTATTCCAGTTAAGACTCTCCCCATAGTATTTGCACTTCATTAAACTTGAAATAGGTTTAATATTTAAAACACCTGAACACATTTCAGCCCCCCTCACCCCTCGCACGTCTCTCTCCGCTTTTTCTCTCCCTTTTTTTCCTCGCCTCACAGTTTAATAATCTACTCTCATATTTCCTCCCTAATTCACTCCTCCTTCATTAAAAACCAAAATAGATTTAATATTTCAGACTGTGTGGACTTAATTTTTAACCCCTTGCTTCTTGGCTCACTGCGGGTTAGATAACTACATCGTGTTTAGGCCTCTCTCCGTTTCCTTTTTTTTTTGTGCCTCCTGGTTCATCTTTCTCACTTTTCCCGCAGTCGGTCTATTATCTCGTCCGTCTCTCACTGTCTTTGTACTCCCGGCCTCTCTGTGTGTCTCACCCTGTCTCCCCCACCCCCTATTTGCTCTGCCTCTTTGTCCCCTTTGACTGCACAGATGATTTCAGCCCTTTCCTCCCACCCTATTGACTTTTGTGGCCTGCTCACCCCACCTCCCTCAGTTTCCCCTTCTCCCTCCATCTTCTCCACATGTGCGCTCTCGTTTCCCCCTCGCTTGTGTCTTACAGGCTTGAACGCTTCTCTTTTTTGGACTAAGCATCCGCCTTCACCCCTTTTCCCTCCTTCTGTCTTTCTTCCTGTCAGCCTCTGAATTAAAGAGAAAAAAAAGTTCCATTATCCTAGTGGTAACCAATCATTTCTCACCGCCCACCAGCCATCTTTGTCATATGACCTCACATCCTGGTGGACATTATGGGCAGTCCACCAGCTAAAAGCCCCTTCTCCTACTCCACCACCACCACCACCACCACGCCATCACACCACACCACACACACACATTCACACAATTTTTCACACTCTTGCTGTCTGTCTTTTTCTCTCGCAGCACTCTCCATCTCCCTCCCTCAGTCCTCTATACTGACACCTGCTCTATTTATAATTCTCTGGCTTTAAAAGAGCCATTTTGGGCAGGAAGCTGCCCCCTCCCAACTCCTGACCATGGCTTTTTTCCAAAAACGTCCACACCCCCCACTTCTCCACCTCCTGCCCCTGGAACAGGCCCGAAGAAGAATTGCTGGGTGGAGAAGAGAAGGAGGAGTGTGTGTGTGTGTGTGTGTGTTAAGGGGGGGGTTAAAGATTAGCCATCCCACCCTGAGTGCACCTGGGTTGGGCCCATGTGTGTGCTTTCTTCAGCCATGGCCCACACACAGACTGCACACACACCCTGCCTCGAACGTACACACAAATACATAAACACATGCAGGGAAATATCATATCCCTTTATTTCACTTTAAAAGGTCTGCGACTAAACTTGCACATTGATTGCTCGGATCTAAGAATCAAACTACCCAGAATGCATCCTGACAGGATGTCCTGTTGGCACAGTGCAGAGGTGGGTTGGTCAGGAGGTTTCTGTGGTTGAACATTCACTGCAGCAGTACCCCTTAAGGTACATCCCCACCCTCACACGTCAACACACACTTCAAACTGCATCACTACCTACCCCAAACGTCTATATATAGATATGTTAATGCTTGTGGGTAACTTTGTAGATCACACACACACTCAGGCATAAGTACACACTCAGCGTCATCTAAAAGTCGGTGCAGTTATTTATTCTAACGCTCAATTCCATCAAGAAAATTACATCCCCTCGCTGCCCCGCTCGCTCTGCAAACCCACTGTACCTTTTATAGCAAAAAAAGAAAACTATGATTTTATAAACACCTGTGTGATGTTAATAAATGACAACATGAAATAGTTATATAGGATTTTCTTTGACTCGATCAGCATGCTCCAACTTTTGTAATCACGGTTCCCATAATGCTTTGGGAGCTGCAGACAGGAAATATGACGTTGCAGTCGAGTCAGATACAGTTAGATGTGCGCTACAACTTGAGCTCCGCTTGTTTGCTCTATTTCTAACATATGCCAAATTAGCAGTTCGTGTTTGCAGTATTACTATGGATAAACAGACAACTTCCTCTCAACTGCTTTGACACTGAAAATACTGAAGAAAAGATTTGGAGATCTGATGACCTCTCAAAGTTTGGCTTCTCATCTGCCCCTCGTACACTGCCGGTTCATGGCGGGATTATTACGCCTCTGTTGCGTTCCGTCTTCTATGAAGAACGCATGGAGGAGTGGTTGGAACGCATTGGTGGGGCGAAGTCGTTTGGCCTCTGAGCCGACCTCGGAGGTAGTAACAGAGGCGACAAAGCGACTGTGTAGACTGTGGAGTTGGCAGGGCAAAACAGCGCCGTGTCTGTGTATTTGAAGCATGCCCTGTTTGTTTACACCTCGGGAACATTTTGCTTCCGCAATGCTGGAACGCTGCTTGGTCTAATGTTAAAAGGCTGCATGGCAGTGGAGCTTTGTTACGGCGCTGAGGCGGCACCGCTGTGTAAAAAGGGCTAGCTATAGTTAACTGTGCGCTACAACGTTAGCCCCGCCCTTTTGCTTTATATGTTCACATTTTGGCAACTAAAAAGTGCCAAATTAGCAGTTTGTGTTTCAATATAACTATCGATGTGTAGACGACTTTTGCTCGACTGCTTTGAGGCTGAAAAACTGAACAAAAGTTTGATTCTCATGCAAGTTTTGGAGATAACCCCTGAAAGTTTAAATTTGCCCTCTAATAGTTGCAATCTGGTATGAAGGGGATTTAAAAGTACCATAACTCCTCTCACCTCATGCATGTTCCCCATGACAGCGAGACATTTTATTTTACCTTTATATTACCCAGAATAACTCCAATGCGATACGGCAGCATAAAAAGTGTCACATAAAGAACAAATAGCTGAAATTGCATCAAATAACCAGCAGTAAGACAGGTGCATTCACTGGTCAAATGATCCTTAAACCTGTTTTTTATAATCTTCCGAGCTAATAAATCGCTCCAGTTTAAGGTGACCCTGTAGCTGAGACGAGGGAGCAACAACATTAAAAGCATCTTTCCCAAAGGCAGAGCGAGTTCGACGAATGACAAACATAATGTGTCCGTGCGAGCGAAGGCTGCAGCCACTGAACGTCGGGAGGCAACATAGATAAGAAGGCAGGTCATGTCGTATCGCCTTGTGTCCAACACTTTCAGTGAAGATGATAGCATGCATGAAAAGAATATCAATGATGTACACACATTTCTACACATTTTCCTTTATTGCTTGTGAGCTGTTGGATGATTTGATCTATTCAAGGCTCTGAATAGTATTTGGAATAAATCTGAGAGGGAAGAGTCAGTCAGAGGTTGAAGTATTCGACTTGTGTGGAGCAGTCGCAGGTAGGCACAGCTTCTGTTAAGGGGAGACAAGTCAATAAAGTTTGGCGCCTCTGATCTCAAGCTTTCACACGAGATCTCTTTAAACGTGTCCTCTTGCAGCAGGATCTTTTTTTGTGCGATGAAGCCGTAAACCGTTGTGAAAAAATAGTCTTAAACCAATCTCGGTGCATTACGTAGGAGCCACACCTCCTCCTCCTCCTCCTCCTCTTCTTCGATGAGAGATCCGTGACGAGCCTCCTCTTTTGGAGATCTGAGATTTGGATGTGATGTGATGTGAGCTGGGATGCCTCTCTCCTCTCTCCTCTCTCCTCCAGTGATCTGATAGCCAGTAATGGGCCCTGTAGCCGTGAGCCTGGCAGCGCTGCTCGCTGTGGCTTATGTGTCACACTGTACCCAGCGTTCAGCGAGAGTTAGCCGAGCGCGAGCAGCCGGGGATATGGAGACTGGTGGAGTGTGTGCGTGAGAGACAGAGAGGCAGGTACACACGCTGGCAGACTGACTGACAGGAAGAAGCAGAAAACTGTAACTTTCATGAAGAGTTTAACCTTAAAAAAAAACAGCTTTACAGTAAGCCCCTGGCTGGATTTCTCTCTCATTTTCAGTCAACCTGAAGTTCCTCTTCCCCGCTCTGTTTATTTTAGAAAGGTGGCTTTGTTCTATTTACCGTACCCACTCCCTCTGCGGCCTCTACCCCCGTCAGACCAGTTAGAAACAGGGGAGAGGCGAGGAAGAGGAGGAGGAGGGGGAGAGGGGAGGGTGCATGATGTTTGGACAAACGGACAACCCGAACAGGATATAGAGGTCTACAGCCTGTGGGTGTGTCGGTTTGGCCGCGGCTCAGCTCGCACACAAACACACACTCGCTCGCACATGCACACACAATCGTGGGAGTGTTCCTGCTGGAGGGCAAAGTCTCCCTTCCTCTTACACATTCATTCTCTCCCTTCCCTTCCATTCCCCCCTTTCCGCCGTCACACCCCTCCACACCTCCTCTTTCTCCTTCATCCCTCATTCCTTCTCTTGTGACACCCTCCTCCTCCTCCTTTAGCAAAGGAGAAAAAAAGAAAGTGTTAAAGATACAGAAGAGTTGGCCAACAGCAATGAGAAACTCTGAGGGAGAGGCCAAAATCACCACAGGGGACAATTATGGCTTGGGCTGTGTACATACAAGTGTGTGCGTGTGTATTTGTGTGCGCTTCTTTTTGGGTTTGATAGTTAGAGAGGCGTTGAAAACAGTCCTGGAAGCCACTATCTGTCCTTCACAACTATTTGTCCCCTCCTTCTCTCCTCTATCCCTCCTTCCCTCCGTCTGTTTAAACCTTCCTCTCCATCCCGTAAAAATTCACACTGTCACTTCTGTTTAGACTCATCGCGTACACTGGAGCTACGGCTGCTGCTTCACTACAGTGCGTGTGTGTGTGTGTTTGTTTTCACGTCGAGTCCAGGGGCTTCAAATAAAGGCAGCCTGTGGGTGACTTCCTCCTCATTATCAGGATCTGTGAGCTTCTGGGTCTGTTTATTGTGTAACCAAAACTTCCAGGTTCTGTTAACTGGGTGTAATGAGACACTCGCAGAGAAAAAATCACTCTACAGTTCCCCTCGGCTCTGTGGAACTTTTTTTTAGCACCTTTCAGCTCATTGTTTTGGTTATCTGGCCTTCTACTCTTACTGCTTTTGGTTTTCACGGTGTCTAATCAGCTGCTGGTTGTAAAAAAGCTGTAGAAAACCAAATGTATGCTGCCTGCTAAGCACCAAATAGCTGACAAAGTTAGTGACTAGCGAGTGAACAAAGGGGAAATTAAGCAAATAAAAAGACAGACGTTTTTCTCAGGAGTTGGTCGGCGCCAAAAAACAGCTAAAACAAACTAACACTCGACATCAAATGAATACTAAAGTTGAATTGCAGCATGTTGTCGGAGGACGGAGGATGTATTTGGAGGCCGATTGCGTCACAGCGGCATGTCAAAGGCTCCTTCAGATGCGGCTGACAAATGTGTCCTCCAAGGTATCCCAAGATTCATTGCACGCCAATTCGAACGAGATGGGGGACTCTTGAACCAGCGAGGAATACACGTTTTTGGTTTCAACTCAATCTCAATTTCGTACAGTCAAGATAACGAAAGTGGCCTTGAAACAAATTATCTTTAAATAAGTTGAATTACGCAACGATGGTTATGTTAGGTAGTTAGCCTGCTAGCTACCTGTTGCTAGGCCACAGGAGCCTCGTTTGGTGACCGAAGGTTAAGGGCGGGAACAGCTGGCGACGCAAACAGGAAATCCTCAGTTCGGCCTTAACGGTTGTACCCAGGCTACGAATGACTCATCCTCCGTAGAGCGCGTCCTTCGAAGGATGCAGCCCCTGAATTTAGGCCCAGCTTAAAAAATACCATAAGGGAAAAACAGATGTCGTATGAAATGAGCATTGTCACTCTGGAAAAGCATCATGGGAGCTGTAGTTGTTTTTTGGATGCTAATCTTTGCATCAGCTGTAGTTGATAACTGACATGTCTAACCTTTTAACTAAGACAGATAACAGAGCCCATGCAGGGACTTTCCTCTCTACACTCTCTGCTTTTTGTCGTTAAACATGATTTCACAAAAAGAGGCCGAACTCTCCTTTGTTCCCTCTGTCTTACGCATTCTCCCCCCCAACCCCTTTACCCCAGATCACCTGCCTGCCTGCCCGTACTCCTCATTGTTTCCACCTCTCTCTCTCTCTTTGTAACTCTTTCCTCTCTCGACCCTCATACACCAGCAGCAGCATGCAAAGAATAACTCCATCTGATCCATTTGATCTCCTCTCTCTCCTCTGCCCCCGTCCCTCCTCCTCTTCAGTCAGTATCTCTGGATCTAAAAAGCTTCATGGGCTTGTTTCAGGTGTTTGTTTTTTTGTAATCTAAATGTATTCCCAAGTTGAAAATACTTTGAGGAGCCAGCCCGGAGCAGGGTGACGAAAAAAGTGTGTCAGAGTTTATTCCAAGTGTGTGTGATAGAGGTAGAGACAGAGTGTGTGTTTGCATATGTATATGGTGTAATTGTCTGTGACCCTGGCAGTTTTTTTCTCTTCGTGGTTAGACTGTTTGTCCTTCCCATAGCTCCTCCAGCCTCAGAGACATCCAGCTTCAAGGTTTAGTGTGTGTACGTGTGTGTGTGTGTGTGTGTGTACAGGAGAGAGGGAGAAAGGGAGCCATGGGGGGGGTTAGAGGTGGTTTTGATAGCGCAGGTCACCCCCCTCTCCCCCCACCACCACCGTCCTTACCCCTCTGTTCGGGCCTTGATAAGCGGAGCCGGAGTCTGTGGGGGTTAGGGATTCCTGTCTGGTACAAACACACACATAAGAAAAGCGCACACACACGCGCGCACACACACAGGGATCCGCCCGCTCTGCATTCCTGTGTCCGACTAAGGAAGCAGCCTAGCCGTCTTCCCCTCCACTCCCAAATTATCCCCTTCTCCTAAAGTCACTGCATACTTATCGCACGCCTCGCTACCTCTCTCTTCCAATCTGGCTCACGCATACCTCGTCTATCTACAAAGTTTTAGTCCCTTTTTATTCTTCCGCCGAGCACGCTGTGATGTCTTATCACCTCGTGAGTGAGTGGGAAAATGTTCTATTAGAGCAAGTGGAGTGTATGACAACATAATGTTGACTTATTGCAGCGCAAATCGATGAATTAAAAGTGTCTCGTGTCACTTTTATGGTCGTTAACGTGATTTATTACTAGAAAAACACCAGAAACTGCATTTAAAACATTTAATTAACTCATTATAATCCAAATATTTCATAAAAGTAAAATTCAAAACCATAATTTCAGATGTTCTTTTAATTTTAGATGTTTTTCTGCTCGCCTAATTTCCCAAACTCCACCCTCAACTTTCCCCCGCTCTCCCTTCACCCTCTTCCCTTTTTCCTGTAACTCCTCTTCAGCTACCTCACCGTTCATATATTTTACCCCTTTCTCTCCTTCCCTCATCCTCTTCCTTCCTCCCTCCCCCTCTTCCAGGGGTGTGTTGCAGGGGTCAGAAAGGGGTCGTGCGGTCTCGCGCTGCCCTTCTCTCTAATGGCTCCTTAATGAGAGAGTCAGAGAGGGAGAGAGGAGCCGCTTTAAAGTAGCAGGGTGAGATAACAGCAGTGCTGCTTAGGGGCACTGACTCTCCCCGAGTGTGTGTGTGCGCGCGTGTGTGTGTCCAGCCGAGGCCGCGTCTGACTGACCCCTTGCTCCATTTCGGGGCCCTTTCTTAGCTCGGTGCTCTTCTCCAGGGAAAGAGGAAATGACACGTTTGTAGCCTCGAATAAGTGCCGGGGCTCGTCACAGGCAGCGTCCACTGGTTCTTACTCGGGGACTGGGTGGGTGGGAGATGCTGTGGAGGTAAGGGGAGAGGGGTGGAGGGTGGCTGTGGGGGTGGGGACCGCTCTTTAATTTGCACAGCTTCTGCTGATTTGATCATAAGCAATTAATCTCAATGGCTCGGCTCGGCTGCAGAGGGGGAAGAGAAGATGAGCACAGCGCTCTGCATGCATGCGTCCCCCTGCTCTGGTTTGTCCACACAATGTGATTTCCACTCTCACATAGAGGTAGCGCTCTGTGGCTGTTCTGTCTCTTGTTGCGCATGATTTTTCCCTCGGCAGAACTGTGTGGTTTCCCAAGAAAGTTTGAACATGGCGTAAACACTTAACCGTGTCTAAAACTGTTTTAATGAGCTCTAAGGTCACGAATTATCAATCACACACGGGCTTTGGAGAGATTTAAATCCAAACTTGTAAAAGCAAACTTAGATTGACACAATCCTTGCTCCTTATCAGCTCCGTGTTGGCTGCAGATCAGGAACTCTGATTAGGGAATTAGAGCTGCGTCAAACAAGGTGGCATCTTCACAGGCTTTGCACAGCTGAGAGGCGTGAGGAGCGCTGTGAGGTTCAGGGTCCAGATCTTTCCTGCTGTGGACTTGAGATGCATCCAACTTTTATCAGCTTACGAGTGACACAGATCTCCGATGATCCACTAACACTAAGCCCGCAGCTTGCGCAGGTTTGGCTCCTTCATCCACGTCTCATCTGTCTTACTTCCTTCCCCTGGTTTAACCCCGCGCTCCGTTCTCCCTCGTTTTGACCCGCGCGCGCCCTCGCCCCTCAAACGCCTCGTTCCTTCACTCTGCCTCGCCTGTCTGCCAGTTTTCCATCTCCCACTATCTCCCTCGCCCTTGCTTTTTCCTCTCCATGGCACCGCACTCCTCCCATGCTGAGGCCAGAGCTCTCTCTCCATTGTTGGAGGCAGGTTGCCAAGGATACAAGCACAGAGAGGCACAGTCTTAATGTTATAAGATGGGAGAGATGAGCAGAGAGAGCGAGGGGAGAGGGGCAATAGCTCTTGTACTCTCTGGGCACTGGACGACACTATAATGCTCCACAGAGGACACGCAACAGCCCCCTGCCCCCACCCTCCTCTGTGGATGGAGCACAGTGACATCGCCTGTTTGTGGAGGAACCTTTTATACAGGTCCTCTGCTCTCTGCTCGCCTGTTGTGACTGCAGTGTGCGTCTTTATGTGTTGAGTTTTTGTACATTTGGCAGGCAGGCGCTGGAGGGGGGCACCTGAGCGGCTGGCTTACCTAACATGTCTTCTTTAAAAAGTGAGGAAAACATTTGAGGACATAGGAGACAATTATACGGTTAATTTAGGGTTTACTAAACGACACCTGTCTGTACATTCTGTGAAGCAACCTGCGGCTGCAGTACGACTTTCATAGTGTGTTTTATAGTCTGCAAATTTACAATATAAATCAAACTGTTTCCTAACTTGAGAAGGGTTTTTAATGAGGTTTGTTTTGTGTGTGACACTAAAGTTGGGAACATTTATGAATAGTTAAGGTTGAGCATAAAGAAGGAGGCTGTGCACACTCAGGTGTTGAATGACTAAGCAACACAGAAATGTGTCTGTTTTCTTTGTTTGATAAAGGCAGTAAATTGGGAGAGAACAAAGGGAGAGGGAGGGGGATGTAACATGCAAATACCTGGGATCAAACCGCTAACATTCAGTTATGTGGAATTGGCCGCATTAATTTGGCTATGTAGACACCTGTCAGGTTTGACACCCTGACATCCCTTGATACGCTCTATAAAGGACACAGCAGGTGTGCACACTTGTTTGTACATCCTGCTTCGGGTGTCTGTGTACTCAGACATGTCGAACATGCCGTCCTTTAAGGCGCACACGGTCAGGGGTTTTGCAGGCACGGGAAGGTGATGAAACCTAAGCCAGGAAAAGTGCTTTTTGGGTTTAAGATGGGGACAATTATTCCTCACCAGTGTCCAATTTAAATTTCATGTGCCTTACCGTTGACTTTCCTTCCCTCATTTATACTTGTGTAATCCACTCCAGAATTTCCAGCTGGAAATACGTCGACTTTGCCAACTTTTTTTGGGTTGTCAAACTCTTAAATTCATTTCCAGGGAGCAGTAAAGAAGTCATTATGACTAGTTAGCGGCCCCGAGCTTGTGAGCTGGTCAGAGAGTATTAACCCACACACCAATAACCCACCGGCTCCGTACAGCATCCCCACCCAGAGCCTTTTGTTGTTTCCCTCCTCCACTTTCCATTATCTCTCCTCTCAACCTCTCTCTCTCTCTCTCTCTTCTCTCCCACCTCACCCTTCAAACGCGACCCCGCGCCGGGCTGGACGGGGGCTTTTGGGCACGCGCCCGCTCACCAGTTCCTCCCCTGAGCATGCATAAAGCCAAGACATAACCTCTCTCTCTCTCTCTCTCTCTCCCTCAATCTCTCCATCTCCCTCTCGTTGCTTTTAGCACAAAGCCCTGCGTGTCTGCCTTCCTTCCCCACCCAGCATTCTTTCCCCATGCAGACCTCTCCCCCGCTCTCCCTCTCTCTCTCGCTCTCTCTCTCTCTCTGTCGACTTCCCTCCTACCCGCCAACTCGCTCAGCCTCACCCTACCTTTCATTAGCCCACTCTTTATCTCACACACTCACTCGGCTCGCTCTCTCCCCTTCCACTCTCCTATCTCGCCAGCTTTTACACTCCCTCTACTCTCTCTTTTTCCTCTCGTTCTCCCCCCTCAGTTGCTTCGGCTTTTGTTTCTGATACATCTTCATTTATTCCTCTCTCCCTCTCTTTCCCTGCTGACCCTATTATTTTTATATTCTCTCTCCCTCTGCCATCACTCCCTCTCCTTCTCTCCCTCTCTCTCTTTCTCTCTCTACCTCCCTCCCACTCCTCTCAGTCCCTCTAAGCTGCATTAACTCCCCAGATTACCTTGAGCCCTGCAATCCTCCATCCCCCACGCACTCACCGCTCCCTCGTTCCCTCCCTCCCTTCCTTCACTCATTCACTCGCTCGCTCGGACTACGTCCACGCCGAGGCGGCTAATTTTAAGAAACCTGATTGATGCTTTAAAAGGACTTGTGACGACTCCTGATCTTTATCCACACTTACATACGTAATAGCAAACTAGACCAATGTGTGTCATACAACTGTGCGTCACTGCCAACATCTGGTAAGCAGTGGGACAGACACAGCCACACTAAGCCCAGTCTGTCACCTCCTGCTCTCCATGATCACCTGTACTGTGTTTTAAGAGCTGCTGAACCACATGGACTCTGTTGTCTGAGCTGAGATGTCATATTGTATGATAATGGGATCCAGGCAACATAAGTTGAATAAAAGTCCACTTTATGTTAGCCTTTTGTTCAATAAAAATGTCAAAGTAAAAGGTGGCTAACGGCAGAGAAATAGCTGCAGAGTTCTGAGACAGGAGTCAATGGTAAGCTCACAAACAAGTCTGAATAAACTGTGAACTTATTTTTCCTGTTCACAACCAAACAAAATGTTCATAAAGCTTTTTTAGCCTCTTCAGTAGCTCTTCTATTAAATATGAAATGTGACATTTTGAAAAGAACATGCCAGTGTAATGCTAAGAAACGGTAACACTGATGCTAGCTGCAATCCACCTCTAAAATGACTGTATGCGCCTTTGCCTCGTCTCTAACTTGGACCTTATCTGCTCATTTCGTTGTTTTTACTGTATTTTATGAGCTTCTTTTACTATTGTACAGTATGATTGTATTACTATTGTACATTATATAGCTTGTACAATTCTAGGATGCCCCAACAACGTCAGGCAAAGTCACTGCAGCTGAATCTAGCTTGTTAGCTTGTCAGCTAAATCGGTTACATCTGTTTGATGTTGATTAATGTACAAAGTTCCTTTTCAAATGAATGCATTGAAAAGAGAAAGTAAATGGAAAAATACAGCAAAGAAAGAAGCTAACATGGCTAACCGGACTGCCTAGCACTAGCTAGGCCGGCCAGCGTGTTAACAGTTAGCTTGATAGCCTGTTAACAGTTCGTTTGCCAGCCCCGCTAGCGCTCAGCCGACTTAGCGACTTTCTCGCTAGCTATAGCGACTTTTTAGACCCTCGTGTCGACTTATTTTGTAAAAAGCGACTAGTGACAAATTTAGCGACATTTTCAGACCTGTGACATATATTTTATTGTCGTTCATGCCAATGTATACTGCTAAGAGTAATCGCAGTTCACGGCTCCTCTGCCAACAGTTGCTCTCTCCTCTTGCTTGTCAGGGCAGTGGGCTGCTGTGCTCAAGGCCTCTAAGCGTTAAGCAAATGAGTATGCGATGACACCACGAATATGCAAATGAGCGTATAGCGTCATCTGGCGACTTTTAGCGACTTTTGGAGCTAGTGCTAGCTACATTCAATGGGAAATAGTTGGCAACACTGCTAACGCTAGCAGGGCTAGCTTGCACAGTTATCTCTCCGGGGCCAAGCCTTTAACAACGAATATACACCAGGAAGTCAGGGCCATACCAAAACATATAGCAACATTTAAACTTAACAGAACACATACACAGGTAACTTTACTGTTGAAGAGCTAATGGCAGGAAAAAGGAGGCAGCAGCATTAAGGCTTCACATAGCCTACTGATATAATGTCAATACTTCTAACGTGTTTAATTGTAGTCTATCTTTTTAGAGGTGCAGCGTTGTATTCTAAGCGAGCTCATTTAGTTTTCTGGGGAGTCTAAAATTTGCGCACTGTTCGGACACTTTGCGCCAAAATGCAGAGAAAGATGCATTTTTTCAAATTCAGCTGCCTTACTGTAGACTCCCTCTCAAACACTCACTTGCTCACCCCCACCATCACTACCCACCCTCCCTCCTACACCCTCTGTAACCTCTCCCTCACCTCTCCTCACTCCCCCTTCACTCACTCACCCACCTACCCACCCACACTCCATCACCCCCACCTTCCACCTCTCACCCCACCACTCTTACAATCGCTGTGCCTCTCTTCTCTCCTCTCCTCCCCTCCACCCACACTCTCTCTTTTTCTCTGAGCCCCCAGCAGTACCACCATCACCACCAGCACCATCATCTCTCTCTCTCTGTCTCTCTCTACCCTGTCTTTTACCACTCTCTTCCCTCTGTCCCTCCCTCCTCTAAAGCCTTCAGGCTCTGCTTGATTTATGCCTGCCCTCCCTATCCACACACACCACCACCACCCACCACCCACCCTTCCCTATCTCTCCTGGAGGTTGTGGCCCGACTAGTCCCTAAAAACAACAGAGAGAGAGAGAGAGAGAGAGAAGGAAAGGGAGAGAGAGAGGGAGAATAACAACCTCTTTTGCTTTCCATCCTCCCTCCTTTTTAACCCAGCATTTTTTTCATTCCCCTCTCCCACACTGCTTTTTAAATTGCCTCTGAATTCTTGAGCTGTTTTAGTGCCTCACTCCCCCTTCTCGGCTGAAATTACTTTTTTACCCTCTCAAACTCTGGCATGCTGAGGAAGCAGGTTCCACCTTTCCCTCCCCTCTCTTTGTCCACTCCAGGACAAACACACGCTAATCACACGTACAGTCCGGCCGAGCCTGTTTTGCGAAAGCGAGGCCGGCGCTCGTGGAAGCATGTCGCTGCAATGTCGCGGGGACAACACGCCGTGCGTTGGAGTCTTGTGACAACACGGCTCTTGTCCTTTTCAACCTCAGGGCCGGACCAGCCATTAACAAGGCTGACTCGGGGCAACACACACACACACACACACACGCACAAGGATACACAGTGTGCGAGTCTTTCTCTTTTGTTTGCACTCCCATACTCAAACATGCACACAAGCCCTACTTTCTTCTCTGACAGCTCTCTTGTGGTCGACAAGCCTCAGTAACTCGTTGCTTAACCACCCCGGACTTTTTTTTTCCCTCCATTGTGTTTGGCTACTGTCTCTGTTGATTTGAAGGCGTGGTGTGTTCTGTGTGTGTGTGTGTGTGAGTGGAGGTGTTAAAGGAGGTGCGTCCGTCAACATTCAGGTCGTGCGACTGTACACAAGTAGCGTGCGTATATCAATTTATACGTCCATTTATCCGTCTAAAATCGGTATTTTTGGAAAATAGAAACTCCCTCGTACAAGTTTGGCCGCATCTAGAGGGGAAGGCGAGCGTTTGTTGAGACACACACACATGTACACACAAGCCGACACACTCCTTGAGCACAATCAGAACAGAAGATCAGAGGTCAAACCAGGTCACACGACCCTTTCCTCCCTTTTCAGGCCTTCTCTCTCCTCCTCCTTTACTGCGTCAAAGCGCTCTCTCTCTAATAACACAACTCCCCTTTTGAAACACACACACACTCACACACACACACACACACACACATTCAGATATACAGTGCAGCCTCCAACCCCGGCACATAACACTGTATCTTCTATCCATTAGCTGTAACTCTCTCAATGG
The DNA here is from genome assembly GCF_022749685.1 of Semicossyphus pulcher. Lineage (NCBI taxonomy): Eukaryota > Metazoa > Chordata > Actinopteri > Labriformes > Labridae > Semicossyphus > Semicossyphus pulcher. The sequence continues at coordinate 20,375,666 of NW_027211637.1, forward strand.
ATGATAAATGCAGTATCCCTCACAACACATTTGAAGTATAGTTCAACACACACATCTTTTATTCCAAGTCTTATTCCGCCTTTGCTTTTTCCCACTCAAGCCCCCACATAGCTTGCAGCGTTGTCCACGCACGCACACACACACACACACACACACACACACGAACAAAGAGAAGCACCATTTCCACATATTTGTCTCTCCTTTTTAAAAGGGGGTTTTATTTAGCATAAATGTTGAAGCCAAGGGTGCCCGGCTACCATGGCAACTAAATTAAACGGAGGATCTCTTCAGAAAGCAGAAATCTAAATTATTCGGACTCTTTTATGAAGGGGAAAATGAAAATTCCCTTCACTGTACTGAGACCGCTGCCCTGTAAAGGCAGAAGAAAAGCAGAGGGGTGGTGGTGGGGGGGGGGAAAGATGAGGAAGATGCTATTGTTTTTTTGTATTTGACCATGCACTTCAAAGCCATATCCTATGTGATTGAAATTCATAGGTTGTCTCATGACAGCCTGCATGTTAACACTCAGCATATGTGCACAAAGGAATGATGTAACCGCAGTGTCTCTAAAACTCCACATAAACCTATTGCCTCTGAAAAGACGCCACAATATGTGTGTCTGCAAATCCCCGGCAAAAGCCACCGCACGTATGATGAAATCCATAAGCTGCGTGCACGGGATTAGGCGCGACTGTTTCTGGTGTGGTAAATGATTTTATCTGTCGGAACAGGATGAGGTTTAAGTAACACACCGCCATCTACGCCGGGGCCCGATAAAGCTTACATAAGTGAGGGAGGATTATGTAGTGTATTCCGATTATTTGGCGGCGGAAGCCTGTTTGTGGTCAGATGAATACTAATTTCTAATATCTCACGATTAGTCGCAGAAATGTGGATGAAGCCCGAGAGAGCGGCGTGCTTTATGTAGTACGGCGGGGTGTGTTAGCAGCACAGAGGGAGGCCTTCGCTAAAGTGTAAAACACGGATATTAATTTCACACATTTACAGAATTTTACAGTTTTAAGCGAGAAAATCACGAAGCCTTTAAAAACTCTGCCATGTAATCCTCCGTGTGTGCGTGTGTGTGTGACTGAAGCATTGTTACTGTATGACAGCGAGGAGGGCGGACATGTTCCATCTGTACATGCGCGCGTGCAGGGGATGCTGGGAAATATGGTCAGGGGTCATTCACTCGCCCAATGAACAGATGAGTGGAGGGAGATGGGGGTCAGAGGTGACCCTCTTTTCTCTCTCTCCCCTTTTGCTTCCTCTCCTTCCATTTGTCTGCCTCTCCTTTCTCTCCATATGTGTGTGTGTGTGTGTGCTTGTGCATGTGTGTGTGTTTGTTGTTGGCCCACAGCAGATCTATGTTATTGATTGACTCCTGTGGCTGCTGGGCTGCCCACTGAAGGAGGGGGCAGAGCTCTAATGAATTCCTGCACCTCATGCCCCTTTGCGCCAACCCCTACACCCCCTCCTTAATTAACTTTGTGTGTGTTTGTGGGTGTGTGTGGACGCATGTGTGCGTGTGTGTTTTGTGTGTATCTTCTGTGCTTCCTCCACAGCTCAACACCCCCGCTTCCACACTCCCCTGCCTTTTTTTTTTTCTTTCTTTCTTTCTGTGTGTGTCCGTGCCTCCTCTCCTCTTTCTTCATTCCTCCTACTTTATCTCCTCTTTTTATATCTTCCTCTGCGTCTGCGAGGAGTTTGATGGCCGCTGATTACTTCGTATGTGTGTCACTCTTATCTGTCGCGCCCCATCTCCTTCCCCCCCACGTCCTCCGTATCTCTCTCGTATCTTCTACACCTTTCAGATCGACGCGTGTATGTGCATACAGAGCAGCGTATCCATCCATCTGATCGGGGGATCATTTATCTATACTGAGCGTGAAAAATGACTGACACTGTGTCTGCATGTGCGTGTGTGACAGAGTGGTCAACATTGACCCAGCAGGCTGTGAAGAGGCTGCATTACCCATCGGTATTCCAGACGTGGAGGCAAACTACTGTCTCTGTCACCTTGACTCCCCCTGCAGCAGACGAGCGCCGGGCTGCACAGGAAACACTTAGCACTACCTGACTGTAGTTAGAATGGACAATAGGGCTGTTTTTGTTCCAACGCTTCCATTTTTGTCCTTATTTTTCCGCTCTAATTCGCTTCCCGGTGCCTCTGCATCACACGTTACTTTTAGCAGACAAAATCCCCAAAAAGGTTGTTTTAAGTGAAAAATGTTCGCCGAAAGAATCAGCGCTGCATTTCTAGAAATAAATATCAGAATGTCGCCAAATTTTGGGAGGATGTTTAAATAAAGTTATTACTTAAAATAAAGCACTTACTTTATCAGTATCTTTGCCCATCTTTAAAATATATGCACTTAAACACATATAAAGTTTAGGCGAAAATTGGAAATCAACATTCCAAAATGGCATTTTTAAGAGATGTTAAAGATGTCCTCTTTACCTACTGAAGACTGTTATCTTATTATAAAAGTTGGTCATCAATCAATCAATCAATCAATCAATCAAATTTTATTTGTATAGCGCCAAATCATAACCAGGGTTATCTCGAGACACTTTACAGAAAGAGCAGGTCATTGCGGTCATTAACTTAACCCCCTTATGTCACCAGCTCTAAGCAGGCAACCTGCGTAGCCGGCCCTTTAAATGGACACATACAATGAGGCCTTATCGGTATAACTGTGCGTTTATTCCTCATTATGTGTCATTTCATCTGTAGACTCATACATTAGGATGTCAGAAGGTTTCTGTCCAGAACAGTCGCACATAATTATGCGCACACACCTCCCTTAAGCCCTTCTTGTGAGTCTGCATTAGCAGTCAGAAGTGTGTGTGTGTGTTTTTGTTTTAAGTGTAGACAAGCAGTTCTTTCAAAGCCTCCAAGTCTGTGATGTGCGTGATGTGTATTTTTGTCCAAGTCTTTGTTGGAGAAAGAAACCTGTCATCAGTTAAATGTCAATTAGGAGGCAATGAAAGTGTGTTTTGTGTCTTGTGTTTGCCTGTGTGTGTGTGTGTGTGTGTGCGCGTGTGTGTTGAGCGGAGCTGTCGTCAGCAGTGTGGTCTGACAGTCTTGTAGATCTACAGTGGAACCTCCAGCGACATGTCTGCTGCTGACAGCTTCTCTACACACTCTGCTTTCAACGACACTGACGGCTCAACACACTGGTGCAGACATAACGCACACACACACACACACAAACACACACACACACCACGGCTGCCTCTCTCTCTCTCTCTCTCTCTGGCTGTCTCCTTATGATCTCCCTGTATTTTTGTTGACTGGTGATGATGAGGTATGTTCGGGAGTTGAGGAGAGAGGGAGATGATTCAGAGTGTGACGTGTTGCTACTGAAAACACAGGGTGTAAGCGATGACTGGGCTGAGAGGTTTGAAAGGATTGGTTTAATATGGTGTTTTTTGTGTTGTGAAACTGTCGGGTGAAGCCTTAAAATTTTAAAAAGTTACATCTGTTCAAGTAGAACGTCAGATTTTTTTTCCCACAATCCCTTTTTTTTTTTTATCCCTGTGAAAATGTTTCACAAATCTGAAAGCGGCAGAATTTTTCAGCCTGAAAAACATCCCCAAAATGAAGCTGTGTGAAAAGTTTCAAGACATTTTCTTTTACCAGCTGCTTCAATTTCCATTCTTCACGTATTGTTGTTTAAAAAAACTTTTTAATTTTAGTAAATGATGTCCACAAACGAGCCTCACCCATCTTCTCTTACTTTTTCAGGGGCAGACGTGACCGAACCCAACAGCTCAGACAGCCGCGGCGAACGCCTCGACTTCTTCCTCAAGCAGGAGGAGACTCTGACCACAGAGCCCAGCTACCTGGGCCCCAGCGAATCGGAGGAGGCCGGGGGAGGAGCCGGGGGCGGGACCATCTCGTCCGTGGCCAATCTGAAGGCGGCGCTGATGAGTAAGAACAGCCTGCTGTCGCTGCGGGCTGAGATGATGGGAGATGATAACCCCTTACTGTACGAGTACCTGCCCAAAGGAGGACACTCCCTGTCTTGTAAGTCACCACTTACTAACACTGATTGTTACACACACACACACTTTAATATTACCTCCAAACAGCTTGTGTGCTCACCCGTGAGAAACACAGCACACAGGCTTGACCACTTTTGACATGAGTATCCTCTTCTCCCCTTATCAGCCTCTGTGTTAATAAATGTGAATGCATACGTGTGTGCGTGCGTGTGGTGCCACTCCAGTGTGTAAAGAGTTTGTGTGGCAATGCCAGCGATGACTCGTCAGCAGTGACTCAGTGAGAGAACATTTTGCTGGGATCGCTCTCGCTGTCGTGAGAAAATTTGTTTGGTTTTATGTGACAGGTTCTTTGTGCGTATCAGTGGGTCTGCGGCTGCAACAGAACACAACAGAGCCGCAGCACATTACTTTACTATTATTCGCGCACACACAAAAAAGACGCAGCGATTTGCTCGACTCAACTGCAGCACGAACGCCGACTTCCGGTCAGAAGCACTTTCAAAATAAAGAGTGTTTTCTTCCATTTGTACGCCTGAAAAGAATCATTTTAATGCTTAAATATAAAGAATAAATAAAGCTTTATTCAAATGTTCAAATGTGAAATACTTGAGAATAAACTCTTATTTTATAACGACATCAATATTAGGCTGATAAACATCCTCATTTGTGCCTGATTTGCCCACGTTAACAAGACATTTTCTCTTCTTGCAGTCAGTTTTCTTTCCCTTCAGTGAGGGTGTTAAACTGTCAGTGTGTCTTCATGTGTGTGTGCCAGCGTGAGCGTATATTTGCTTGAGTCCATGTCCGCGTGGGCACATTTTGTGTGTGTGTGTGTGTGTACAACTCTTGTGTTTGTGTTTCTTTGCTTCTACTGGCTAGTAATTGGATCTTTTGTCCTGAGTTCTGCCTGCCTTTGTGAGCGGAAGAAAAGCAAAGGAAGGGTACAACTCGGAGCATAGTCATGCCTTTTGAGCTGAGCCCCACTCACCTTCAAAATAAAAGACTGAATAGGCCAAAACACACGTTTGCAGTCGCACATCGGGCGCTCGCATTGCGCATGCACGTCACATCGCATCACCCCTTTTGTGTAAGTGTTAAGTGTGTGGGATTGAGATGTTTCTGTTGGCTTAAAGAGCAGAATCAGATGCTGTCACAGCACAGATAGACAGCCTCACACGCTCCGCCGAAGAGAAGAGGCTTTTCGAAACACACTTTACAGATACACCCAGCCTTGACTAAATGAATAGAGAGATTCGGAGAGAATTTAGAGAATGTTAATCATTTGCTCCCATCACTGGAAAGAAAACATGTTAAATGAGTCTTATAGCCGCATTTCAGCTGTCACCAGAGAACCCTCGGGGAGGTTTTCTGGTTAGCCGAACCCTATTTTGAATTCCCAACACAATAGCTGTTGGGGAAAAGGGCTTGTCGAGATGGCCAACAACCTCCCCCTCCCTCCCTCCCTCCCCACTGAGTCTGTCCCTGTGTCTAAATGAGGACAGAACATAAACAAACACTGTACCTCAGATTACTGGGCGGAGGAGAAGTCTGCCTGCTTTGACAGATCGCTGCTCCCTGCCTCCCTCCCTCCCTCTCTCCATTCAGCCCTGTTTCCCCCTCCTCCTGTTCTCCTCCCTGTTTCTCCTTCACCCCTGCTTAACATCCTTCCTGTCCTTCTTTTCCCCTCCCGTACTCCCCCCCGCGCCATCCATCCCTCCCCGCTTCCTTCCATCTATTTCTCCTTCACCCCTCCTTAACACCCATCCCTCACCCCCTCCTCCTCCTCCTCCTCCTCCGGCCGGCCCCTGCAGTTCCTCCGTATTTGTCTCACTCCTGTCTCTTTCCCCCACTTTTACTTCAGCTGTGCGGCATCAAAGTGTGTCGGTTTGAAATCCTGGGAAAGTATTGATCAATGCGGAGAGGAGGTAGAGCAAGGTCACCTGGTCCAATTCAAGAGAGAAAAGGCCTTGACTTACCTCGTGTCTCCCCCTCCTCCCCCTCTCTCTCTCTCGTTCTCTCTTTTCCGTGTAATTGACTCTTTAATAAAACATGTTCCTCCTAAAGATTCATACATCCAAACGGTGAATCAATGTTGTGCACTTTCACTCTGAACACATGTCTCCTTTTAAATTAAGCGCTTCAAAATGATCCGACCCAGACTCTGCTGACAGGTCGTGAGATTCAGACGCACGCCTCCTTTATTTTTCCGTCTTTTGCATGGGTCACGGGCTACTTCCTCCCAGCGCTCGGAATGCCTAAATCCTGCATAACCCGCCTGTTTGTCAATCAGACTCCTGAATCCAATTAAGGTCACTTGGATTTGGCCCCTGCCACACCTTTTTGCCTTAGACGATCAATGCCAGACAATGGATTTTGCTGGACCATCCCCTGCGCACCTGTCCACAGTGCCACCGTGTACCGGCTGTAGAGAACATCCAATTAAGTATCGGGATCATTCTGACATTATTGAACTTTTCTCTCCCTCACTTCACAGCTACTTTTGAAAATGGACTCTCGCGCTGACTGTACGGCAGCTCCGAGCGGCTCCAGAGTCTGGGTCGGATCATTTTTGAAGCTCATTTTTTACGTACACAAATTTTGCGGTGCGCGAGACTTTAAGGGTTTAAAATTTCCCTCCTTTTTAAAAGACTTAAGTCTGAGAATTAAAGGAGGGATTTTTCCATTTTAATGTTTTTTAAAGGAATAAAAGGAGAGTTAAACTCTCAGGGTCCAATCCTACGTGGCTATTTTCTCCTAACAGGCTTACCAAGTTTTAGTTGATTAGCTATTGGCAATAGTTCAGTCTCCTTATAGTAACCCCGTCCTGACGGGGAGGTGGAGGTCACGTAAGTTCCATATCCCTCCCTCTGCAGTACAACTCAGTTAATCTGCATTCATGCATCTTATCCTTTTGGTTGTTTCTCTCACTCTTGTCGCTTTGCAGTGAGTCAGCCTGCTGTTATTTGTATTCTTTACAGCTGTCCAGACACGACCGCAATATTAAACTCACCGAGACAAGATTGCAAAAATTACAGTCGTATGTTTTGAATCCTGCAGGAGCTTTGAACCGAGACTGCTGAACATATTTATTCCTCTCCTTCTGTCAGTGCTCTATTTGTTAATGAGACGCTCCCCCTCACCTGTAGCACATCCTTGTCTCCATTTCCCTCTTAATGTTCTTCCTCCCGTCTCTGCCGGGGGGGGGGGTTTGGACAAAAAAAGAGGAGATGGGGAGTTGAGCGTTTGTGTGTGTTCTCAGTAAGTGGGAGTGGGGAGTGTCGGGCGCGGTAGCTCTCACATTCCAGGAATCGGTCCATGGTCGAGCCTCATGGTTGTGTGATTCTGTCCGTTGTGCAGAGGAGGGCGATGAATGGCTAACCCACTGCATAACTCTGGAGACATTCCCCAAAACACTGCCCACACATGCACATGCTCATACGCACACACACACACACAATCCGCAATAACCTGCACTTTATGCTTTGATTCATCATAAGACAGAGATGCACTCTCTGTAGCAGCTAATGGTGATATTAATGTAGCAGAAAAAGCTTCTGAGTGCTAAAGGGTCTGTAAGAAATTTAAAATTCTGCATCCAGCGGGCCTTAACTTGTTGCTGGTAAACATCTTACACGGTCCATGTAGCTGTCCTTTACCCTGCGTGTACAAAAAGTCTTCACTCGAGCTGCAACATGGCTCCTCTCCAAAACAATCTCCCTCCACGCTACACAGGATCCTCAAGCCCTCTTCCTTATATGCATTTTACCCGCTCACACAACTACGTGCACACTCTCTCACAAAACACACACACGCTGCCATCCTCTGCGCACGCATGTGGGTGGAAGGAGAAGGAGAGCAGAGGAGCGAAAGAAATAGAGAGAGAAAGAGAGAAGAGAAGCCCTAACCCTTTCCCCTCGGCTGGTGGAAAGTGAAACTTCAGAGTTTTTCTTCCTCCCCCTCTCCGTAGTGTTTGATAGCGTAGCACTGGCAGCCTCTGTGTGCCCCCCTGCCCACTCTCTCCCGCTGTGTTCTGGTGGCCAGCTGCTAGCAGACTTGCAGTTGTACGTGAGTGGGTGGGTGAGACTCGTTTCCTGTGCTCCTCAGGGCTCCGCTCCAACAACTACTGCAGCACACTCCGGCCAGGGGCCACGGGGGCCACTATTCATAACAAACAGGGGGCTGGCTCCTCTCCTCCTCCTCCTCCTCCTCTGCCTCTTCTTCCTCCTCATCTTCCACCATCACCACCACCACCGCCGCCATCTTCATCATCATCATCTTCAACATCAGCATACTGCCCACCCACTCCACCCACGCCACTGCACCCCTCTGAGCCTCGGCCCCTGGAGGCCCCCGGTCTGCGGGCTGGGGTGACCCCGCTGCGCTCAGAAGGGTTGGACATGGAAGTGGAAGAGGCCCCCGAGGGCCCGGAGCCCTCCACCTTGCCTGAGGTAAGCTCACACACAGCCTGGCTGTTCTCCAGGGCGGGGCTGCTCTCTGGGTACGGCTCCACCAGGCAGATAAAACTGTTAGAGTGGAGTTAGCATCCAAGGGGGCAGCTTCACCCTGTTTCTGCACACACACACACAGAGCGGGGGTTGAGCTGATGGAGAACAGGAAGTGATGGACGACACATGAGCAGGGGTGTTTCCAATGGGTGGCCTAGGGTGGCATGGCCCCAACTATGATTGGATAGCTGCCCAGTCGGAGGCGGGACTTAAGTTCAAACAAACTTATTGTTGCAACAAGCTCGAGAAGCTTCTGTTGCTACTTTTTTACTGTCAGTTTTGGAGCTACAGCTTCTTTTTGAGTCCTTTGAAAAATATTATAGAATATTTATGTTTTTGGTGCTATTTTTTTTCATTAAGAAAAACTATACACAGGTATGTAGCAACTGTATGAAACCTCATTGTTATGAGACACAAATGGTGCATACATGCGTCTGTGCGCGCTCTCTGCTTGGGGCCACCCCTGCAGAAGTCAAAGCCCCAGTTGGGCCCCCAAAAGATTCTGGATACGCCCCTGCTCATGAGGACAAGCGGATTTTAATGAGGTTATTTTACCATTAAAAACAGTCAAAGCACATCAGCGCTCAACCCCTCTCTGTATGTCATCTCTGTAAGGACTCTAACATCTTTCCTTCTAGAAGAAACGCTGTTTCCTGTGTCTGTCTTTCTTTTTCTCCGTGTTGTGTTTGCTTTCAGATTTTCCAATTCTTCACTCACGTAATCTTTTTTAATATAGCCAGACCCGAATTCACCGTCAAAGCCGGGAGTCTTTGCTCAGCATTAGCGGTAATGTAGTTTATAGTGGTTACATTAGAGATGACACATCCAGTCACAATGGCGGCGTGTGCTCAGAGATGGCAGATAACGGGCAAGGTGGTGAGATGAGACTGAGTAGAATCAATACAAGTAGACAATGAGAGGTTTGCTCTCGCAGCCCAGGAAATTGTTTGTTCTGCTCGGCGTGTATGTGTGTGTGTGTGTGTGTGTGTGTGAGGAAGAGTGTGGGCGTGTGTGTGAGCATGGCAGTATGAGCATGAGTTTGTGCCAGTCTGTGTGTGTTAGTGTGCGTGTGAGCATTTAGGAGCAGCGTTTGATTTCAGCGGACCTGCCTCCCAACAAGCCTCCCTATCTCTACGGACAAGCCATCTGTTTGCCCAGTGCATGGTGTTCTGTTCTTAGAGAGGAGGAGGAGGAGGAGGAGGAGTAGGAGGAGGAGGTGGGGTGTAGAGGACGAGGAAATGGGTGGGGGTGAAGGAATGGCAGGAACATGGAGTATATGGAGGAGTTTAGATGGGATGGAGATAGAGGGGGGGACAGGTGTTTGGTGCACCTTGCTGACACCTGAGAGGGGGAGGAGTTTAGGAGCCTTTTAAAAGACTTTCTTTCTGTTTGCTTTTGAATCTTAACAAACTGTACGTGTCTATAAATCATTCTGATGTGTGCTTTTCTTTTTCTGTCCTACGTTTCTGTTTTCACGTCTTTGTTTCTCTGTTTTTCCCGTACGTGTGAATAAAGGTTGCCTTCACAGCTTCTTTCACCTGCCTGCCACCTGCATGCCCAGACAACATTCCATACAGAGTGTATAGATGTGCGTGTGTGAGACATAACGGCGTGTTTTGTGCTTACAGGAAGGCGTGAAAGACAAAGAAAACATGAAGGAAAACAGCACAGGTATGTCTTAAAAGGTTAGGATTTGAAAGCATGGCATGTCGACATAGCTTTAGAGAGCTTTTGTGGCTTGTATTTCTCTCACTCGCCTTGTTGCTCTCTCAGCTTTGGAAGGTGACCAGTCTCCTATCGAGAGTGATCAGATGGGCGAGGAGAGCTGCACTGGTGGCTCCACAGTGCCTGCGTCAGTGGCCAGAAGGTCTAAAGGGCTGATGGTGCTGGGCGAAGAGAAAAGGATCCTGCCAGAGTCCGGCGCCTGGCCCTCTCAGGGGTTCGCCTGCTCCCTGTGCAAACGGCTGTTCAGCAGCCTGCAGCATCTCAGGGAACACGAGTACCGCCACACCATGTCTCTTATGGCCTTGTCTCTGGACTGGCAGAGCATGCAGGGCCCGCAGCACCAACTTACCCAGTCCCTTCATCAGCCGCAGCCCCAGCCGCTCCACCTGCACCAGTCTCTCTACCGCCCATCAGCGGCCGAGCCCGCGCCCGCCCGCTACCTCTGCTCCCAGTGCCCGGCCAGCTTCACCCTCAAATCCAACGCGGACCGCCACGAGAAGACCATCCACTTCAAGAAGAAGCTGATGCAGTGCGTGTACTGTCTGAAACACTTCCGAGACCGCACAGACCTACACAGGCACCTGTCCTCGGTGCACTCCAAAGAGAGAGGACACACCTGCCCGGCCTGTGCCAAGGCTTTTAGCACCCAGAAGAACCTGGCTACACACGTTAAAGTGTGCTGCCAGATGGGGTCGGGGCAGGGAGGCGTGCTGGGAGGAAGCGGCGGGATGGAAATGTATCAGGGTGGGGGGGTTATTGATTCTCTGTGGAGGCTTTCTCATGAGATGAAAGTTGATCATAATCTCAGTATCAATGTGGAAAATTGAAACTGCAGGCTTGTGCGCGCACGTTAATACCCATCAATTAGCAGCGTACCCTCGCGCGTTGGACGCTCGCTCATGCCAAAAAAACAGCACTGTGGTGTCATTGCACTTGGAAAGAATCGTTCGACTTAACTTTAAATGTCTGTTGACATGATTATAAATAGTTATAGAGTCTTTTTATTTTACAACTTGTCAATTTCATGTAATTATTTTATTTTTTAAGAGGTGATTTAATATAAAAATGACAGCTTACATGTCAACAATGCACAATTGCTATGCAAAGCTGCTCTCAAATCGTATGTAGGTCTGTTTTTGTGCGAGTAGTTTGAGCGTCTAATCTCTGAACACTCAAACAGGTGAATTACTGTACGTGTCGGTGCCGGCTGGGAGGTGAGACAGGGGAGGGTGACGTCTCTCCGCCTCCCAGACCCAAACCACTTGTCTGGTTCTCTGTCGCCAGTCACCAGCCTGACTAAACTCTCCCTTTTAGGCAGAGGGATCTTTATCTTTGTGTCCAGCCCTGCATCACTGGCGGCACAAAGACACTTAGAAAGGCACAAGCTTTACACACACAACCACACCCCCTGCAGGATGTTTGTGGAACTGCAGCGAGGGGAGCAGAAGACCCATATCAGAATATTTCTCCTGCCAGAAATGGAGCAAAATTTTAACAACACTTATACGTATAAAACTCTGTAAGTTAAAAGAAAGTTAAAAAGGTAATTCTGTAACCTGCACTGGAGACATGAAAGTCATCTTACCTCCGGTCAGTGCTGTCAGATCAGTGCAGATGGAGGGGATGCACCGAACGACACAAAGCATGCAGAAACAATGGAGCAGTAGCGGCTCAGATGGGGGGTTGGGTGGTGTCGTTTTCTCTCCCTCTCTCTGCGTCCATCTCCTCCGTCCCAGATCTGTAAGTCTTGGAGAGGCTGAGCGTGGCTGGAGCTTGGACAGTAATTGGTCCTTCATGGCTCCGGCCCTTCTTAACCCCCTGACCTTTCCTCTGAAGAGGAAGTTGGGGCCGAGGGGCCAGATGATGCGCTTTAAACTAGACGAGCTTAGTGATGTCACCGCCTCAGGCTGATAGTGATGTGGTTGCGAGTAGAGAGGGGGGGGGGGGAAACGGGAGAGGATGGTGAAGACAGAGTCGGAATATTTTTCAATCAACTGGCTTCAAAATCATCACTAATGTGAACTCACACCAATTTCTGCCTAAAACAAATTGAGTTTACAGCAGGCCGATCCCCTGCAGCTTGTTCGTGATACAGCTCAGTCGTAAAAGGTTCATTGTGTATACCCATACTGTGAAACATCCACCTGTGTTTCTCTCTATTATGCCACGGTCACTCCTGTACATGGAAACTCAAATTCTTCGGGGCTCCTTCAAAGCAGAACTGGTGTCTACTGGGAACATCCCCCCGCCAGCCCCCACCCATGCTGTTGTGTTTATATACCAAGGGAACTCCCGAATGCCAAATCCTTTCTGATATAAAATCCCATTTCTCAGGTAGCACACCGAGTCCTGTCCAGCAGCTGAAACAGACTGGCAGGCTCGGGGAAGTCCAATCAGGAACTCCGCACACTCAGCCACCGAGGGCGGTTGAAGCAGACGCCGCGTGGCTGTTCGAGGGCATTTTTTCAGTTTGAATATGTGTTGTAAATATTTTAAAGATGTTTCAGGCTAGATTATGTTTTTTCTGATTGGAAAAAAACATGTACTGTACACAGAAATGTACGTTTTCTTAACAGAATGAGATTCTGCTTGTAGTTCTGATGCTTTAATTAAACTGTGATGGAAAATATGCAAACTTGTGTGTAGTTTCCGTCTCTTTTGTAGGCGCCTGTGCTCGCACAGTCGTTCCTTTCTTTGTCTTTGCATATGAAACATGTGAAAAAAGATGCTTAAACCTGTTTGATGCGTGCCTGCGTGTTTTTGTGAGTTTATTCGGAGCAGAAGTCGGTTTGCAGTTGGAGGTAATTATATTGTGTCACTTCCAGCTTATAACCCTTTAATGTGTTGGACCCCCTCCTTTATGGACAGTAGATGTGTGTGCGTATAGTACTGTGTGTTGTGCTTGTGCCCTTATAAATCCAGTCCTGATCTCTCATGGCCACATACAGTAAACCACACACACACACGTCCAAACACACACACACACAACCTGTTTCCTCGGGTGCCCTTCACCTGGCTTAAACACTATTTAAGTCTAGACCTTGAGATAATTGGCTTACCAGACCACTACATTAGACTGGGACACGGTATTAAAATGATTTGTTTATTATTTGTGTTTTCCGCTGAAGCCTCCCTTTGTGTGTGTGGTTTTATTTCCCAGCCTTCAGCCTCCTTGTCGTCGTCTGTGTTTGTCTCTCTGTCTGTGTTTTGCCGTCCATAGCAGAGACCTTCCAGAGTAAACCGAGGCAGACTGACTGTTGTGTCGTGTTTATAGTATCTCTTTGCCTTTATTGCTTTAGTATGGAGGAAGAGCTGTTGCCAGGGCAACTGTAGCTTTGACTGGGATCGGGGTGGCCATGGGAATTGATGGTACATTTCTAGACCATGCTGCTAATTAAATGTAATAACTGAAAAGTGACGTCTGGGTTTATTTAAACGAGACTCATTCAACACTAATCTTTTTTTTTTCTCTCCCTCTCCCTCGCCCTCCCTCCTTTGTGTCTCCGCAGTGAACGACTTCACGGTGATCCGTAAAAAGTTCAAGTGTCCGTACTGCAGCTTCTCTGCTATGCACCAGTGCATCCTGAAGAGGCACATGCGCTCCCACACCGGCGAGAGGCCCTACCCCTGTGAAATCTGTGGCAAGAAGTTCACCAGGAGGGAGCACATGAAGAGACACACGCTGGTGAGTGCAGCACGAATACCACCACTAGGGGGCAGTAAGTGACACTGTAAACCAGACACCATATAATCCATATAAATAATGGACGTTATGGCGGTGATGTCACTCATTGGTTTGTCAAACTGCCTTTTTGAGGCCTTGAAGTCGGCATTTGGCCGCCGCCATGTTGGTTTATTGGAGCCAGAACTATTTAATACAATAATAAGTATTTGGATGAGAGTGTGAAACTCCAGAGGAGCGAGGGGTTGGCAAACACCAAAAGTTCTCAAAAGTTAAACAGTCTACCTCCATGGCTCATTGGTTAGCTGGCTTATTAAAGATATAATCTCGAAGATTTTCATTTAAATAAATGTCTGTTAAGTCACTATCGCTGAGTGAGGTTAGACAATGGTGACTGAGCCTACGGCCCACTGATGAAAGCCTTTGCATTTGCAGTATATAGTATTATTACGGACTGGGTGGAAAAAATCACAAGCTGCGCCCAGTTAGTGACGTGTCTTCCATCACCCAGCAGTGGTTGGTGGTTGCTTTTCCGCTCTCTGCAAGTGTTGTGAGTAAACAGTAATCTTCTATGGCTGAACAAACAAAGAAAAGATCAATGACTACAGATACAACTTCACAAATAAGTGAAAAAGTTTGACACTCAGATGAAGGCAAACAAGGAAAGCGACCGTCAGCGAGGAAAATCAAGAGTTACAACGGTAACAAAGGGAGCCAACCTTATACGTCTGGTTATCTGGGACGTATGCGCCTGTAATAGCCTTTAATCGCCATTAGGTGCCGCCAAATTGAACAAAACGGAGAACTTCGAGAATATATCTTTAACTACCGTGTTTCCAACAGAATGAGATTCTATTTATGATGGTCGCTAACCTAAGTTGTTTATTTATTAGACTAAAGAAGCTACGAGAGCGTGTTGAACTTAGAGGACCCGCTGTTTGCTTGACCAAAACTGTGGGAGAATGAATAAATCAGCCGGAACAAATATATATCTATATATAACAAAGACTGAACAAGATAACAGGCCAGATTCAGTGAGCGCTGACAACGATACCTGCTAATGAGTTAATACTAGATTTTCACTCCCCAAAAAGGTTGAAACACAGACTTCTCGGACGGTCGGTGCCATAAACAGCTCACAAAGCCATTTAATTTGTTTGATATTTGCATGATGGCAGCAGCACAAACTTTCAGTTCAGTGACTGTTTGGCTGTTTTCACGTCTAGCAGACTACTAGCTGCACCGGCCTGACATTCAAAGCGACAGTGCTTCTTATTATGGGCAACTTTAAGGCTAAATATAATTTAAATAGGTGAGTGTTATAAGAATTCACCTCCCGTACATTTTATTTCTGCTGTAAAAATGGGCATTTTAACATGAAGCTTAATGGGGATTGTCTCACTGTTTGAACCAGCCTCGAGTGGCCACTCAAGGAACTGCAGTTTTTGGCACTTCCACATTAGCTTCATTTCTCAGCCCCTGAGGTTGCCGCTTGCTGTAAAACCGAAGTGTAAATTTATTTTGAATGATGTGTTTCTGTCCAACAGGTCCACAGCAAAGACAAGAAGTACGTGTGCAAAGTGTGCAGCCGCGTCTTCATGTCAGCAGCCAGCGTGGGAATCAAACACGGCTCGCGTCGCCACGGCGTCTGCGCCGACTGCTCCGGCCGGGGGATGGCCGCCCTGCTGGACCACAACGGGGAAGTGGGAGGAGACATCTCCCCGGAGGAGGAGCTGTATCCCGGCGACCGTTTCCACGATGACCAGGCGGAGTGCGACGGTGACGGAGAGGGGGAGGAGGAGATGATGGTGGAGGGGGACGGCGAGATGATGGGCGAGGGGGAGGAGGAGGGAGGGGGGAAGTGGAAGGACTCAGGGATGGGCGCTGAGGCACACAGAGCACTGGACAATGAGAAGGAGGAGAGCGACTCCTCGGCACAGGAGGGGGAGCAGCAGAACGGGAGCGAGAGGGACTTCGCCTGGATCTCCTAGAATCCGCCCGGCTCCTGTTGGCACCTCCTCCGACCTTCTCTGAAGATCTGTAACGATCTTTACAGCAGAATCCTCTGCTCCTTTTACCCACTCGTCCCAGCGTGGCGATAAAGGCCTTCCTTTGAACGGAAACGCTGTTGGGTGATGCGCGACAATGATCTAAAACCATCATGAAGAACAGACACACACACACACACACACACGCAGACACACACACTTAGGCCACTCTCTTCCTTGACTGCCATAGTAGAAGAAGAGTGGAGAAGAGATGGCTCGAGTGCAAGGCTTTTTCCGCTTACCTCCTTTACTTCTGATGCAGTGTTTTTCGTGTTTCTTTTTCTCGAAGGGTTCAGGCCAGAGTCCGGTAGTTTTCTACTCTGTCACAACAGGAATCAACGAGGACGCTGCCAAGGACGCTAAGACTGCAACTTTGTATGTTTGCCATCACAATCACCATGGAAACCAAGGATCACTGACAGTGTAGGGAAATAGCCAGAAAGGGAACGGAGAGGCTGTAACGTCTCTCTTGCGAGTGAAGGGAGAGTCTGAATCTATTGCAATGCTACGTGTGTCAGAGGAGCGGGCAGCCCGACGGCACACTGTTGATGCAGAGTCCTACTGCCACAGACTTGCACTTTAACGACAACTGACTCCTATCAAAGCCCTGAACCCGTGGTTTACATTTTTGATCCGATCTTTGCTTACCTAAAACAACTCGGTGACCGCACCTACCTTTAAGGATATACTTTATGTCCTCTTGACTGTTATCACGATATAAAAATCACTGAATCTTTGTGCAGATTGCTGTTTATAGAGCCTATGCCTTTCAGTGGGGTCCTTAATCTTTTCTTCACTTAAGTTTACCACACGGTTTCTATCAATCCATTCCAACAAATACAAAGATTTGACCAATGTACATACGATCTTTGGGATTTCAAAGGGGGAGAGGAGCGTGTGAGAGACAGAGAGAGATTGAAAGAGACGTTTACAGTGTTTAAATCTCTTTATATGGAAAAAGTGGACTTCAGTTTTTTTGCGTCCCTGTTTGGAAAAATCATTACAAGCACACATTCGATCCACGCGACCTACACACTCTTTCAGTCTCTCTCCCCGTCTCTGGTGCAAGCTCCTCTCACAGCGGAGGGCGTGATAATCGGACCTAAGGAGGATCAGCCTTTTGTTTTCTTTTTTTCTTCTCGGTCAGTCATGTGATTTCCAGTTCGTCGACACAGAATATGCAGACTCTTTCTATGGTTTCTTTTTTTCGGTGGTATATTTTCTCCGGCTTTGTGAGGTTTAAAGAAGAGGATCAAAAATTGTGCTTGAAATTCGTAAAAAAAGTGTAATATTAATTTGTTTTGTTTAACAGCTATTTATTGAAAAGTCTGTTTGTGGATGCCTAATTTTTTAAGAAGTCATTCCTTCCTTTTTTTCTTTCTTTGTGTGTGTGTGTGTGTGTGTGTGTGTGGTCGGACGGGATGTGTGTGTGTGTGTGTGTGCGCGAGAATGTGTGAGCGTCCAGTGTCCCAAAAAAAAAGTCTATTGATTTCTTCAGATTATTTCCTGTTATGTTATTGACAATTGAAGTGAGGCAGAAGTCTTATTCTTATCAGAACTATGATTACTGTTGTTGATGTTCCTATTATTAATTATTATTAAGTGCTGGATGCTAAGCTTTACTGTGTGTTCTTTTTTTGATATTTTATATCTTGTATAAGAAAAAAGAAGCTTTTATACTTTGCCTTGTTGTGGACAGCAAGCCATGGGGCTTTTATCGACCTTTTCTCGTGCCAGTTTACGCTTTTTTCTGTCGTACTTTTGCTTTTTTTACCAAGGGGAAAAACAACGTCACTGTCGAACCTCTCTGTTAGATATTGATTGAAACATATATTCCGCACACGCTTTTTTGCATCACTAATGTACACTAATTGATTATTATCGAACCAAAAACAATCTAGTACCTTGTATACATGAAGTGCTTTTGTTTCTGTGTGTGCAGGTGACTTTTTTGGATTTATTGCCGTGGTTAACCAGTTCTGTTGTTGTTTTTATTTTTTTTGAACCTGTCACTATTTGTCACAGTTTGAAAAAAAAAAAAGTGCACATGTTACGGTGTTGTGAATATGAAGGGCTGTGTGAAAGGACGAGTTAGATTTAGAAGACTTTAAATTTAGGTTCTAGTTTCTTCTGTCTCACGCCTCGCATGAAACACAATCAAGCAGAAATGCAGCCTGCAGACGAGACGCGCGCGTGTTGAGTCTGCATGCTGTATTTCTATCTGCCGGTGCTTTTACTGGCTGTACTTCATCATGGGGAAAGTGAGCACTGCAGCAGTTAACTCTGGGAAACATTTTGTTGCCAGTGCTGGTTGCACACATCAGCTGCCATGGACTGCACTTCCTATCAACCCCCGCTGAGAAACCCTCAGCACAATCTGATTTCTTCATCTCTGGCAACTGTGTTTGTTTTAATCGTGTTATTTATTCTGTTCTTGTTCGACCCATTAATCAGAAAGTTGTAAAGACAATGGGGTAGGATTTTTTTAATGAATGTCAAAGGTGGGTGTGGAAGGAGCCCATGATCGGTGACAAATCTCTGTCCTGTGGTGCTGTTGTGGCCACTGAGAGACATGTGGATGAATGTGTGACTCCCCGGCCCTGCGCTCTTCTCACGACCTGTGCTGTACGTCTTCTTCCTCATACTGGGTTGTTACTTCAGGAAAAAAAACGTCTGCCATCAACCCCTCAATATGTGCCTCAATGACATTTCACCTTGTGTGCTTGTGCGAGTGTTTGTTTCCGAGAGACGTGTTTGCGACGATGGATAGAGATTTTACTTAAAAGAAAACAAAAAATAGCGACTGATCAGATTAGAGGTGCAAAAAGTTTTTAGAGACAAATCATGATGGGCGACTCGATTCTCCTTCCCACCGTGTGTTTGATGACCTTTTGTGCCCTGATTCTGTGGTCTTAACTTGCATGCCTGTGCTCATTTTGTCATACCAAAGCGACGTCTTCGGCATCTGCACACAACTGTCTCATTCCACTCGATGCAAAACTGGAACTGTTTTCTCTCTTGCAGATGAATATGGGTATTCTTAGACGTGTACAAATTGCAATCCTCATTTAGCCTGTATAGCTTGATTCACACGTGCAAATCATGAAGCCATAGATATGGGTATATCTATATTATACTATATTTCAAAATTGGCGCTTTTTACTTTAGATTTTGTTCTTCTACTAAGAGTGATGTGTGTATACCTTCATATATATGAATTTATATTACTATTATATATTATTTATTTCTCTCTCAAGTTTCAGAGGGTCTTTGATTTGTAAAAGGTCGCACTTGAAGCTTGAGCTTTGTTTATTTTCATTGGGAATATTGTTCAATATGATACTGACTTTATATTGATGATTATCATAAACCTGTGTTTGTAACAAAATGTGTTAAATAATCAAAAAAACCTGTCCTGTTTTTACACCTGTTTTTGTTCCGGGCAGATTTAAGTGCTCTTGTGCAGATATTTTTTTCGGTTGATAGTACTGATCACAAACATTTTTACAGCCAACCATGAGCCTCCTGTTTTGATGTTGGGGCAGGCCCGGCGGCCGTCCAAGCCTCTTTCTAACTTCATGTTTAGTGGAAGAATTAGCTTGACTATTATTTGCAAAAACCAATCAGTCTCAATAAATTTTGAAATTGCTGCTGTAAAGAAGTGACCAAACGTGTGTGCTGTGCCTTTTGTTTTCCGTGTCATTACCGGCTGCTGTCCACAAGGGGGCGGAATAGACAAGTCAAAGAAAGCAGACACAAAGGATGAATCCTGTCTATCGATCTTACTCGATTATAAACATCCTGCACTCATTCATCCGCATTAAAGATAAATTAAGAACCAGAGCAGCCCTCTTCTTCCATTCAGGTTTATTTTCTTTCCATCACATTACATCACATAGATCACATTATCAGCATCATACATGGTCATCCATCTTTTCGAGCACTAGTTATAGGCTTGACATTCACACAAATACTCCTTGAGTGCACCACTCCTCACAAAGTGCTTCCTCCGTGTGCGTGGGACCGCTGATGAAGAGCAGAGGCAGAGCCCACACGCTGGAGAAATCTTGCCCTCCAGTGACGACCCAAGGCTGACGTCACGTTTCCTTCAAAACGCCGTTGTGTGTTTCAGGCAGCGAGGAGGATTCTCTTTTACTTTAAGAGGGGGAAAACATCAGCCTTGGGTTATCAGATACTGAAAGGGGAAATCTAACACATAAACCTTTCAGTGTTTTATCTCCTATAACAGAAAAAAAAATGAACAGGGGAAAAAAAAGAGCGATGCTAGACATGCAAAACAACCTCAAACTCAACCAGACAATCAATCAATCAATCAATGAGAAAACAAGAAGGAAAACAAGCATGTTTTCACAGCAGCCAGTGTATGGCTCAGTAAAAACACAAGGAGAAAAATAACAACGAACAATAAGAGCACAGAAGAAGAAGAAGCAGAGGATTGAGTGGAGCTGCCATTGCAATGCATTACATTACATTTGATTTGGAAGGAGATCTATTGGCTTTGCTGCTGCTGGTTTACACACACATGAAAACTGACATTCAAGAAAGCAGCACATACATTTTTTGACATATGTGGAAAAAAAATATGAAGGCTATTTTTTTTTTTTATGCACATTTCAAGGGTTTTTAGTTTAGCTTAATATACTGGGTAAAGGCTTGGGTGGGACCACAGTAAAGCTGGATAGCACGAGAACAGGAAAAGGCTCACTGTAGTGAGTAGAAAACAGGAAGGACGAGTCTATAAGGAAACAAGTGGAAGACACTAAAAAGCGTGCTGTCTGTTGGAATGTGCGGGGCAGGATAAAGATTCCCACAAGGTTAATATTCATCGAAGGTTATCCTGCCGAACAACAACTAAACGTCACAACCACAAACTACAACCACACATAATCAGAAAAAAGACTATTTGGCAGGGAGAAAGACAAAACGTGACAGAGTGAGCGAGTCGCCCACGTGTCACCAAAAAGCTCAGGTTAGTTCTTGTTCCATTATAAAGCATCTCATTGCACGGAGTCAGAAAGTAAAGCAATACTGCATGGTTGTGTTATCTGATATGACTTAGCAGTGTGGCGACAGCTGTCTGTGGGTGTTAGAAGATTTGGATACCAAAATCAGGACGCGCTACAGGTTCACTACGAACTAGCCAGCAAACAAAACAACAAAATAAAAGACGTTTCTTTCTGTGGGTTTTACATTCAACAGGGTTTGTTTTTCTCCCCTTTGCCTCTAAGCTACAATATACATTGAATCTTTACGTGTTATGTTCACTATAGCTTCTCAATTGACTTTTTTTTTTTCTTTTTAAAGAAAGAAAATATTCAAAGCAACTATACTGTAAAAAAAAAACTTTTCATATAACAAGATACAACAACAAAGAAAAACAACAATATATGAAAAAAAGCCTCACGGTTCTCTTTATGTTGCATATGTACAAGAAAGCCCTGAAACTGCGAATCCATCTCCATCGTCACTGCGCGTCTCCAGTCTGCTTTCCATCGACTGTAATCGTTTAAAAATTCCCTGCAAACCCATAAACAGTCGGCTCCAATCTCCATCTCCCATCTTCTGGGTGAAAGTTCTAAATGAATGATCAATTCTGTAGAAAATCACCAATTAAGTTCTCTTATGTGAGATCTGTGCGCAAGAGCAGCTCAGTACCCACAGTTCTGTCTGGTCATAACGACCGACATAATGGCTGCACTCACTGAGCCGAGCTCTTGATGATACGACTTAGGCCTCGATCGTCGCCAGGCCGGTTTTAGTGCAACTTTAAAAAAAGGTGGAAAAGTGGCCAGTGAACGTAGAAACCTGTTAGCTTAAAATATGCCCACGGTTCCATTCACTGCCAGCGAAAGCGTCGGCCTCTGACCCTGCTGGTGGATCTAAAAGTGCTTACACTGAGGATGGAGAGAGACCTGATGGGCTGCGTGCGACACTCCAACAACGAAACCAGAGATAACAGATAAAAAGTGGTATCCAGCACTAATAAAAGTATCTACACAGCTTCTACCTCAGCTCAGTAAAATGTCAATAAGCAGAAACCAGATTTTGAGTGAGTAAAGGAAGCACAAAGATGAGCGTTACGGGTAAAAAGTGTGAGCATTTTGGAAAAACAGTGTAAAAGCATCTGTTAGCAAGACGTGTAGCATCTAACTGAGACCGGTGTTTTCCCATCGCTGAGACAAGGCAGGTGCTGCTTACGGCCCTTGGCACTCCTCCAAGAAAAGGCAAAGTGACTGACTACCTAAGTACCTCTATGTACTCCTCAGTACCGCGCCTCTGAAACAGCCAACACCACTATGTTTAGTACAATAAATCTGACACAGAGAGCAAGTAATTAGCTGTCAACATCACTTGCTAACAATGGGGGGACCCCAGAGGTACAGCACCTCTTTCCCTGACACCCCATTTATTCCATCGGGCAGTGACGACCCCCTCGAACACTTCAAAATGTGTGTATATAAAACGTTTATGTATAAAACACGTCTTTGTGCAGTGCAACGTAGTGCAATTTCATCAGGTCAGTACACCTTTTCCTTTTTATGTTCTTTTCATTGGCACTTTGTGAAGTTTCTGACCGGAAGAGTCACGCGCTGAAAGAGACGGAGACCTAGCTTATCTGGGATGCTGCTGGGAAAAAAACCCACTTACAGGTTTCAAAATAAAATGGTGTGAGTGAGATATTATTAACCACAGTTACGGCGAACGTGTGCTTAACATTTTCTGCCAATTTACTTCACCAATTAACACTCAAGGTTCTGCTTTCACGGCGACGCGATAACTGGTCGCCTATCAGTCGCGTGCAGACAGCACGAGCGGCCCTGTGGTGACAAAGGACAGCACAGGTGTTTTTACGGCGACAGAGTCTTAAGGCGTGCTGTACCGCGGTCAAGGAGTCTGCTCGACGGCCTGCTCGTATAGGAAAGGAAAGGCACTGTGTGTGTGTGTGTGTGTGTGTGTGTGTGTGTGTGTGTGTGTGTCACATGTCTGTGGTGGTCAGGTCAGTGTCAGGAGAGCGGGGGACACACAGAACTTACATTAAAAATATACAAGTACAAGACTCGCCTGTCAGATCTGAGACATACCTGTCAGAGGGTTTGTTTTTTTTTAAGTTGGAGTATCCAAATTGAGTATTTGGGGTCAGTGTGTCAAATGTACTCAGTTTGTGATGTTGGGCTACAGAAGTAAATGAACGGACTTGCCTATAATTAATCGGAAGTAGGTTAGCAACTTAAAAAAGATCAGACTTTTGTTAATTAAAGTCATTTAAATAAAAAATAATAACTGAGGCGAATCAGGGCAAGTTAACAAATAGACCTTAACATTTTTGGGGGGAAATCTAAATGCAGGAACTGCTTAAAAACACTATTTTCTTTACTTAGTTCTGTTCTTTACTTTCACTATTTTCACCACAAATTGTCCCTCTGTAAGTATTATCACCACTAATAGATCACTAACTTGTCTATACATGTTATTAAGCTAATAATAAATAAACGTCACCATGCAGGTGCACAGTTTTAGGCTGTAATCCTTTAAACAAAATCCTAGCTGACTTTTTTTAATGATCTAAAGCAAAGGGCCGAGGACGGGAGCCGAGCCCAGGGCCACCGCATCGAGGACTATAGCCTCCACGCATGGGTCGCAGATTCAACCACTGAGCCAAACCAGCGCCCCATCTTAAGCTCCTCTTAAATGCATCTGCATTATATTCTATTCTTGTATCTTAAAGAAATACAAAACAGTTGACAAAATTCAACGGGTGTTATTTTCATACATTGGCCACTACTTCTACAAATAAATGGGATGTATCAAAAACTACACTTTCTAAACTCTCATAAAATCTACCACTTATATTTAATCGAATGCTTTGAAAAGGAGGCCTGTCATTTGGTGGTACAGACCTGTTCTAAAAAATCTAAACTCCACTTTGGTAACAACATTTTTAAACTCAACGGTTTAAAAGAGAAGAAGAAGACGACGTCGGGTTCCTATGACGTTACAACTGGTATCTAAAAACGTAGTAATGCTGGTCAATGATTGGGTAACGTCTCCGTTTCAAACTGTAAATAATGAATTAGAATGCCTGACTTATTATCAGGTAGTGATTGTGGGTTACAATCTTGAATAATTACCTTAAATACACAAATTACATCAGTCAGACTGTGTGTTAAAGTTTCAAAGGGCTGTCTCATTCACTGTGGTAAACAATCTCTTTAAGCACATCAGCTGTCAAAGGAACAAACGGAGCCTGGACTCACCTTAATAACAACCACAAAGCAAGAAAGACAATATTAAATGCTGTAATCCTGCTGATTGCACGGTGCAACTGCTAGTTGCTTCAGCATGTCACTGCTGAAAATAAAGTCTATATCAGAAATAGATATCCGCTCTCTCAGACACACGCTGTGGTAACAGTGATTTTCTAAAAGAGGACTTATTTCTTCAAGGTGCATATCTTTAGGGTACGAGTAAAGAGAAGAAGAGCTATCTCATGTATTGTGTACGTCTCTCAAAAATATTCCAGGGGAAACTTTTTGTACCACTTACTGTGAGGGTTTTGTGCATCTTTGCAATCTTACAGGAAGTGTAGCTGGCTGTGTTGAATTTGCTTAAAGAAAAAGTAGATAGTGAGCTGTATGTACTCAAACGTGTCGTCAATATCCAGTAAGGCTGCAGAGGACAGTGATGTTAGATTGAGGATTATAACACCTAAACGGTTGGTTGGAAGTGAACAGGCTTTTAGCCTTTGCTAGCTTTGAATTCCCTCAAACAGTGACAATGAAAAGGATATGCTACAAAGGTTTGACCGAGCAAATCTGGTGTTAACCCTTGAACTTCCAAAAAGAGTCATGATCTAGCTCATTAACAGCACATTACATGATGATCCTATACTGAACAGAGTATACCAAAAAGCTTATCTGTAGTCTTTTAACACAGCCTCGAAGTTGAGGCTGTGAAAATGGCAAGTGAAAAAAACATAAAAAATCAAATCAGAATCCAATTTCTCTTCTTGTTGTTTCAGTCTTAGAAAAAGTCTCCAAACCTGCAAAAAGTCATTTTTTCTCGCTGATTTCTTTTTGTTTGTTTTTACCCACCGCTTTTATTTTCTCTTTGTGTTTGGAAAAGGGAAATAGAGAAGGCAAACCCCTGCTGGGCTGGAGAAAGACGCGCTGAGAGATCCATCGTGGTGAAATCTCCTCTCGTCTCCTCGGCGGAAGAGTCCACCTAGCTGTCGCTCCGAATGAGGAAGATCTCTTCTCACGGACTCAGGGAAGGGGACTGGATTAGTCGGTGAATCTCTGACAGGCTTTTTTCCAGCGACAGGCTGTGCACCACATGTCTCTCTTCTCCATGCCGTACACCTTTCGGCACTTCTTTGCCTCCCCACGGGGTTTCCTTGGTAACAGCAGATGTGACAGCATAAGGACATGCACACACAGACATCCAGACGCCCACTCGGGCATAAAAGCACACATGTATGTGCAGCAGAGCTCAAAGGCAAAATGTGCATGTAGAGGCAGGGTCAAGGACACAAGAGCAGACGAGTCTTTCCTTATGATAAATCAATATATAAATGTGATGTCAACAAGGCAGCAGTCACTGAAGGGGCTGATTATTTGATGCAACTGTTTATGATATCAGATGTGACCTGATTCAGCACCGTATATAGCATCCTTGTCGTGGCTCATTCCTGCTGTTATTATTCAGACTTCACAAGAGTCGCTCTGCTAGAAAGGTTTAACGTTTGACCATAACCCAAAATTAGTTTGAACAACCACTTTAAGGCTGCAACTAATTATTTTTAATATTGATTTAACATGAGTAGTAGATGGTTCCTAACATGTAGAAATAAGATGTTTAGTCTGACATTTTCACGTCTGAGCCTGAACCAGAATATGTTGTTTAGTCTGCTTGGAAAAATGACTCGAGTGATTAATCATTATAAAATAGCTAGCGGTTAATTTTCTGTTCATCGGCTAATTGATTAAGAAACTGTTTCAGCCCTAGACCACTTACAATTCATTGCAGCGAATGCCTGTAATTTATCATGATGGCTGCTTAACAACAACCATGGTCACAAAGGAAAAGCAGCTCATTTCAGGCGGCAGTGATATGGCAAACAAACAAAGGAAGAGAGACGAATACAGAAAGATAAAGAAAAAATGTTTTATCTGGAACACAGTCCCACAATTGTGAATCACTACACATAACTGGAGAAAAACTAAACCCACTTTCCTCATATAAGAAGAAGAATTAGACACATGCTTGCTGCAGCGTACCTGGTTCCTGGTGCTGATTTGGGCGCCTGTGTCGTTACCGCATGGTTCTTGTTGACAGTGGTGTGTGTGCTGGCCGCCGGCTGCCTCTTCTCACCGATGCTGACTGTTCGCACTTGAGTCACAGGCCCCTGCAAAAGTGGGAAGACATCATAAGGACACTGTTCAATATCCTACTGACACAGTGCAGCTTAGCTCTATACTATACTCTGACAAAATATACAGGAAGACACAACTTTAACTCTGTCCCTTTCAGAATAAAACACACAAAAAACTAACTAGTGTGAGCCTCTGTTCCAATCGGAGAACTCATTGCACATGTTATGTGCAGGTCATTTTCCTTATATAATTGTTACGTGCCGTAGTTTTGTGTTGTGTTTTCCGTGTGTGTGTGTGTGTGTCTTTCTCCTGTGCTCCTCAGGTGCTGATCTCCCCTTGCTGCAGCAGGTGATCAGGCTCACCTGTTACCACTCCAGCAATCAGGAGAGAGTATAAAGAGCAGCAGAGATGAGACAGCCAGGGCCAGTGGGCCATTCGGCTGTGTGTGTGACACATGTCTTCGGGTTTACTCATTCAGTGGAAGGAGGGCGTTTCTTCGAGGCCTTAGTGTTTATTGTTATTTGCAGTTTTGGTTTATAGTGTTTTGTCTTAAAGAGCAGCTTCTCTTTTGTTTAGAAGAAGCTCGCTTTGTGTTTCCTTTTTGCTTTAGTTTGTTAATAAATCCCTTCAACTTTGCCTATACTTTGTTCATCCCTTCTTTTTCCTGGGTTTTAATTCATTGTTACTCCCCTCATCCCGTAGCCCAGCTTGACATTTATAAGGCTTTTTTATGACCTAAAAAATAATAACATGAATGTTGCTGCTTACGCTGCAAAGCCCAACACTCGCTGGCTACACTATCTTGCTGAAGTCTTTCTGATCTGCCCAAAAACAAAGCAACAGTTCAGAGGCCGCTCATACAAAATTCATCACTACATGTTTTTGGTACAACCAGGAGAGCTCACATTACATGTGTTTTGTGTCCCTGCAGTGGTTTCCTGCCAGTTCTTTTTATTGATTTTAAGCTCTTTTTTATTGGTTTGTAAATCTTTAAACAGTTGTGTGCCTGCAGACGTCTGATGTGCCTTTAAGACACAATATCTGCCCCCTCAGAGTCTTGAGTCACGACAAAGCTGTCTTCAAACATTTTGACCCCCGACCTTTTGTATTTTTTGTTGTTTTAATCCCAATATTTTACTAATTTTTATTTCTATTTAATTGCATAAACCTCACAAAAACAGCATTGCGACACGTACAATATAAAGTTGTTTAATGTTGAACCTGCATGCACATCTTATCTTGATTATATGTGAAGCACTTTGGATGAATTGTGCGATATAAAGAATCTGTGCCTCTGTAAATAAAGAGATGATGGTATTGAGAAGCAAGGGAGTAAAAAACCAGAGAGAGAAAAAGCTGGGAAAAACAGCGGAAAGGGGAGGATAAAAGTAAAGATGAAGATAAAAAGGAGCAAGACAAAAGCCTCACTCACCGGAGCGCCTTTGAAAATGACAGGAGGGGACTGCCACGACACACTGATGCCATTCTCAGTCCCAATTCCAGGCCCGGTCCCATTACCAATGCCTAACTCAGCCAGCTCAGGACCCACTGGGATGCTCACTGGAGCAGTGGCCTGGAACACGGACAAGCGCCCCAACAAAGCCAGGAGAGGAGACGACAGGAGGAGAGGAGGAGGGAGAGGAGAAGTGCAGAGAGGCAGAGAGCACAGAAGTAAAAAAAAATCATGTGAAGAGGAGGAAAGGCAGATCTCTGCTTCCACATGAAATGTGCTTTCATATCAACTCTGTGATTTATATAAAGACTGTTAAACTGTTGCACTCTAACACAGCGTGAAGAATATCAGAGAGGACAGAAGTCAGCAGGAGTGTACAGAGAGTACAGTGGACCACAGAGAAAGTTTACACACTGTAAGCCTATTTTTACAAGCATCTAGTGTTGTCATGACAACTGAGTTCAACACTACCTTGAACCATTGCGAGGGGCTGAATTCACTACTGAATATTTTAAAGATTTGTACTTTAAGCAAATGTGTTCTTCCAGTTAACCCTTCCATTAATACCTCCATAAAATGAGGAGTGCACAGTTAGAGGAAGAAGAAGACGAAAAAGAAGAAGAAGAAAAAGAACGAGAAGAGGAAGAAATAGGAGAAGAAGACGACGGGAAATAAAGGGAGAAGGCACGGATACCCAAAGTTGCTACAAGCAAGTTCAAATCAAAAGTGGCGAGCAGGAATTTGAGCACGATTAAATCAGATGACTAAAACTAAAATATTCAGCCTTCATTCTTCATGTGACCTTATGTTAGTTTTCCCTCATATAAACTCCCACACTGGTGTAGGAGTTAAGTAATTCAGCCTGACCTTAAAGCTTCTTTTCCCACACTGACCTCAGAAACTGCCTCTGCAGATTCCACATGATTGAAAATCTCAAACTTTTAGGTCTGACTGATGTTGTCTTTGGTATTTTAGAAGGAGCCGTGTCAGAGATTAAATTAAGTAATGACTGTTTTTGTCTGCGTGTGTGTGTGTGTGTCTGTCTGTGAGCTACCTGGTAGGCGTGGTCAGTGCGGATGTGGCAGAGCGTGGAGGGAGCCGACTGACTGAGCAGTGTCGGGGCGTGGCTCTGTGAACCGTTCATGTTGATGTGCTCAGAGTGAGGGACGTCATCGAGCGGTGGAGGGAAGACGGGCGGAGGGCCGGCCGTGGTTGGGGAGGTGGGCGTGAGGCTGGACAGGCCCTCTGTCAGGCTGTCCATGTTGACCTCGATCTCTGAGTAGTAGAAGTCCTCCTCTCCGTCGCTGTAGTCCGAGTCGCTGTTTCGCCTGGAGGAGAGGAAGAGCAACAACTTAACGCTTCTGCTTCTCCTTAAACGAAGATTATTTAACATCCAGTATCATTTCACTCTGAGCTTATAAGTCTTAAATGACGGCATTGGATCGCTTCAACTTTGGGTCAAGCAAATTTTGAATAACCAACAACATTAATCACGTATTGCAGCCCTTTCTTCTTGGACTTGCTAAGCATTTTGACAGGAACTTGACTAATGTAGTGCGACAATCTGCTGGCCACACATGCTGTTATGCTAAGTATGATAAATCATATCTGTTGGGCATCTCTCTCTTTATGTATGTCCTCTAAAATTAAAATGATTTGGTCACTTTCAATGCATATTTATAAACAGGGGTGGCAGAAAATGCTTTATACCTTATATTTAAAATTACTTTGATGAATTCTCTCTCATCTCTCGCCAATGATCAGTGAACATTTTAAGGTGGACTGTAACCAAACAAACAATACTGAGAAAAAGAGGATTAAAAAGCTTAAAACATGAGCAGTGGAAAAGCCCTGGGAGGGGCGCACACAGCCTCAATCTGGTGCCAGACACGGCCTCATTCAATTTAAGGTGCTGCATCAAGTCAGGCTGTCCAAGATGTTCCCAGATAAACTCTCCCCTGCCTCCTTAGCACACTCATTCTGGCTATGTCCTAATCTATTCACTTATTGAAATTCAATCCTCCAAACTTTACGTGGCTCCTCTGACAACTTCGACAAAACACGGAAAACATTTTTGAACTACATTAAAGTGAAACTTATGCTGCGTTCCAGACAACCGGGAACTTGAGAACTTCCAAGTGATATTTCCGACTTCTGAACTACCGACTTCTGCAGCCTGTTCTTCATGTGCAGGTGTTTGTTAAACAGGTAACAGGATACAGAGAGAAAACACTGTTACTGTGTTTTATTAGTATTCATACAGAGCACATGTGTGCAGACACAAACAGCTGTTAAAGCAGACTGACAGCTGATCCGTCATCACAAACAGACGTCGCTGCACGTGACGCTTCATCAGAAAGGACGTCTCATGTCTCTTGAAAAACATTCCCTCGTTTCCTCGCTCCTCTCTTGGTTTCCTCGCGTCTCTCCATGCATCTCTGGTGGGAGGGACTAAGACGCAAGTGAAGGATGCAATTTAAGAGACATGAGAAGCAGCCCATATGACAGATGTGACCATAGTTTCCCCTCTGGCATCACTTCTGAATGCTGTCCTCTAACTTAATGTGCCACAAAGAGCACCGAAGACCGCTTGTGGTGGTGGTCAGAGGCCTGGGTTGGTCAAACAGACGGGATTTTCAACCAGGAGACTGGGTGTGATTCGTATTTGAAACCAGTCTGTCGACTTTTTGAAGATGACAACTTCTGTTTGAGTTGATGTTAGTTACGTAACATACATGACAGCAAGATAGACGGACACATCAGTTACATTATTTGCTTAATTTAAACCCAAACATGATCCAAAAGGCGTGAAACGTCTTCAAGAACTTCAACCAAGTCCAGTTGCCTTCTGGATTGACCTTAGAATGACCATGACCTGGATGACTGAGAACCTTCACAGAACAAACATGATCTTTTTTCAAAACCAAACTGTCCCTATATCTCACAATGATAACCAAAAAGTTAATCCACACTGGAAACACTGACAAGGTTTCAAAGAACAACAAAGTGATCGTCATAGAAACCGCCGTAGAATAGAACTGTCTGATGAAGGGAACTGATGTCATCATGGGACTGTGACAGAAATCATGGAATCCTGTTGGGTTAGAAGTTGATCCACTCTTCAGTTCACCTACAGTTGAAGCAGTTCACTACCTACCAGAGCTTGCTGAGATATTTCATTTGTTCATTTGTGTGGAAAACCTCTTTTATTGACAACATGTCACAGAATCCACGATCCTCCAGCTGTTCAACAGCAGACACAGCAGATAAGAAGGAGTCAGAAGAGTGGCTTGAGGTGCAAAAGTACGACGTACTACAAAGCCTCACAAATCGCTACCTCATCCTGGACTTCATTGGAAAGGGAGTCTACGGTAAAGTTGCCAAGTCAGCAGATTTAATCACGGCCAAGGACGTGGCCATGAAGATTCTGGATCCTGAGATGAGCAGAGCCTCTGAAGGAGAGCTCCAAATACTCGAAGCTGTGAGCCTTCTTGATCCAGTCAAGACAAATATTGTGCAGTTCTTCGAAATGTTCCAGCACAAAGGAAATACCTGCCTAGTTTTTGAGATGCTAGACCAGAGTCTTTACCACCTAATGAGTGGCAGACACTGGAAGCCGCTGTCTCTCGGTGAGATTCGGCCAATTGCCCAGCAGCTGCTGACAGCCTTTGACGCCCTCAAGGGCATTGGTGTCATTCACGGTGACCTGAAGACCGACAATATCATGCTTGTAAACCATGACAACCAGCCCTTCAGAGTCAAACTCATAGACTTTGGCTTGTCGCTGAAGACCTCTGAAGTGGAGGATGGTGAGATGTTGCACGTTATCGGTCACAGGGCACCTGAAATGATCCTGGGCCTCCGTTTCTCTGAGGCAATAGACATGTGGGCTCTTGGCTGTGTCCTCTCATCGCTGTACCTCTCCAACCACCTGTTCGGGGTACACTGTGAGTACCAGGTGATGAAGAACATTGTTGACATTGTGGGCCAGCCTGCTGACCACCTCCTCAGTGCTGGCTTTTTCACTGATATGTACTTCAAGGAGAACCAGCACTTGGACTATCAAAAATGGTGGCTGAAGACACCGATGGAATACCAGCTGGAAACTGGCAATGCGCCTAAAATATTCCAAAGGTCTGTCAATTCTCTGGATGACATGATAACAAATGAGCCGGAGATACAAGAGTCCATTGAGGTTGAGGATCGCAGAGCCTTCGTGAGCCTCCTGACGTGTCTCTTAGAAACAGACCCTGAGCAGAGGATCAGTCCTGACGAGGCCCTGAAGCACCCGTTCGTCTCCAGGGTTCACCTAAAAGAGGAGATGGACATCAGCTCATACGCCCAAGACTCCTGCGCCAAAATGAATGTCATCCCAATGGACAACTCAGAGGAGGACCTAACTCCCGCTAATGAGACTGAGGAAGAGCTCAACGCTGAAGATGTTCCGGTTATCTGTCCAACTGCTGCAGGATCAGTCTCTCCTGGCTCCTGTGACGACATTACAAACGTGCCTGATGGAGCAACAGCTGCTGAACGTGCAGATCCAGCTGTCAGCCAACACAGAGCCAGTAGCGGTCCAGCTGAGGTGGAGCCGAGGTCCGACACCGATGGTTCACCCGGTGATGGTGCAACCGTGAAAGTGAAGAGGAGCCGACTGCGAAGGATCAGGAAGTTCTTCAGCAGGGCCATAAGGACCATGTTTGGAATGAGGAAAACTTAGAATGCTGATATATGTGCTTCTAAGTGATTTCAAAAAACAAGAATTAATGAATAAATAACTGAAAGATAAGCTTTTTTGTTATCAGGCATCTGTCTTTATACGTGATCTTGTAAAATCAATATTTTAGAAACGTATTACATTAGTTCTCTGTATTGTAGCTAAGTATAAATTATATTACTGTGATTTTCTTTTTCAGCCCTTAAACTCAAACAACTTTTGAAGCCCCAAAGAATATTTATTTAGATTCATTTAATGTAGTCAAAGTGCAAAGTGTTGTCTAATTACCTGAAGTAACAACTTCTTATCCACTAAGAAATCACTTGGTCAGGGACGGCCCTAAATGTCCCCCGTCCTCAGGTTTTGCTAATGTGATGTAGCCAGAGTTTAACACCTTGTTGTTGTTGAATTAAATGTTTTGAAGTGTGGTAAGTCAAAATGTCACAAACATTAACTATAAATGTCGTCAAGCTGCCGACATACTGCAGCGTGTGCACTTCTTGCAGCAGTCACAGGTACCCCAGGGCACAGTTCTTGGCCCCCTTGTCATCTCCCTCTACATGCTTGGTTAAATAATACATAAGCTGACAACACACAGTTTTATCTATCAAGACTTAATGATCCACAGTGAAGTAAGTGAAAACGAAAACCTTTTCTTCTACCAATGAATGGATCACAAATCAAGTGATTTCTTTGGCATGCTGATTTGGAGGAGATAATTCATGCTTTGATTTCATCCGTTTTTTCATCTTATCTTTTATTCATCTTTTGATTCCTGCCTCTGCCGAAAACGCATCACATGTCTCAAGCTCATCCAAAGTACTAACTTTAACTGGCACTAAATGTAGACCCCATATCACCCCTGCCATAGCACACCTTCTCTGGCAGCAGTGCTCCGGCTTCCTCCTACAGTCCAAAGACATGCTTGTTAGGTTCATTGGTCACTCTAAATTGCCCATAGGTGTGAGCGTGAAAGGTTGTCTGTCTCATGTGTCAGCCCTGTGATTATAATATATATATTATGTATCCCTCAAACTTTGAGCCTAATCAATAATTTTCATAGTTCATGAACAGACAGTATTTGGTCTGATTAAATAATGAATTCAGATCAGATTATCAGTAATCAAAAATGTAAATAATGAATAAATCATATAAAAGCATAGTGCCGGTAGGTGTCTGTATGGCTCTAAGCAGCAGCAACACAGACTGCAGCCTGTTCTTCATGTGCAGGTGTTTGTTAAACAGGTAACAGGATACAGAGAGAAAACACTGTTACTGTGTGTGGCAGACTGACAGCTGATCCAGCGGTTTCCGACTTCTGAAGACAGTCCAGGTGCCAGGTGCAAACATGGCCGACCGTGACGAACTGATGTCTCTTTGGCAAGTCTTTAGCCAATTTAACAGTCAGCGGTTCAGCCTGCTTGCCTAACTTAACTTTTGTGGAGAGAAGATAACTTTCAGAGATTGTTTATAGTAACCAGCTCAGCGACGTTTCTTATCAAACATGTCATGCAGAACATGTCTTACTATATGAGATTAGTTGATATTTAAGTAAATGCAGGCAAATATATAGCATGTTGCTTTCAGTTGATAGTTTACCATTAAAGATTTGCCTCTCCATGGGTGCGGCCACTGTTGTGTGACGTAAGAAATCTGATTTTCGGGGTAGATTAATCTGCCCCGAGTTCTCAAGTAGGAACTCCGACTTTGAATGGCGTTCCAGAGCAATTTTTCTAGACGAAGGTCAGAAAAACTCAAGTTCCCAGTTGTCTCGAACGCAGCATTAGCCCCTCACCCAGTTAAATACAACCTCACAAGAGACAGGCACTGTCTTTGTGACCCAGCACGTACAACGTCTTAATATCATATTTTGTGCAACTGCCCTTTTAATATTTATTTAATATATTTTTTCCTTTTTGTCTGTTGGATCACTTTTCTTTCAGTCAACTCTGTGTTTTTTTTGCCTCTCTTGCTTGTATGTTCTAGAAAGAAAAACTAATAAAAATATGTTTTTATTAAAAAATGTAAAAAAAAAAAATCGAATATGGATTTAAGTGTTAATCAAGGGCGCCAGTATCTTCGCCTGCCACGTTCCATTTTACAAAGTAAGTACACATAAGCACAGCTGTTTGTCAGTTACAGCGCCGACAGGAAGTTGTTCCTCCTCTCAGCAGCAGGGGGCAGTAAAAGCCAGTGTGCTGCAGAGCTCCTCAAACAAACAGGCTGTTGATGAAATGTCAATAACTGCGAGGACACAGTCGAGAGGATGCCTCTTTACTCAAAACTGTACGAGGTTAAACTGAATCACAGAGTTTAAGTTGCACGATCTCTCTCCCTCATTAATTCTCATAATGACAGCCCCTTTCAGATCTTTCTGACAAAACCATCTATTCAAACTGAGAGTTGTAACTGCTCTGTATTGCAAAGGGTGTCAACAGTTATATTTTATATTATAAGTGTGCGTGCTGCATGTGAAGAGGAAAGGAAGTGAAAGTAAACTGATTCAGAGTTACTAAAAACCATAATTCAGATGACTAATGTGATACCTTTTATATTATCATTCAGTCACCTTTTAAGCATTGTGATACAAAAGTATGAGTTGCTCGTATGGTTGGAGAAATGTTACTTCTGTTGGTCCTCATTGGACAATATATCTCTAAGCACACGTGTGAATAAGCAGTAAATCAGCAGCTCTGTAAGTCGGCTGTAAAAGCAGGCAGTTGGACATCATCCAGGCTGTAAAAACTCAGACGAGTGTCACTTTTCTTGTCTTACCACATTATCTAAATCAAAGTTTAACACTACTACCCCGAAGCTGCAGATATAGATTACTTAAGTGACGCCTACACAGTGAAGGTCTTTATCAAAGTGTGAAACACAGCCTGCAGATCTATAAAGCAGCCAGATGTCATCAGTAACAATGTGTGCATTTACAGACTTTATTCTTCACAAAGTACATCAGTATGACTACAGATAGAAACAAACTTTTTAACTACGTCAATGTCACGATGAAGATCACCACTGTGACTCATACAGATCATCATACTGCCCTGCAGCGGTGTGTGTGGGTGGGTGTGTGTAGTGGTTCAGCTAAGACATGTCTAGATGCATAATAAACAACTAGGCAGCAAGTCAGACTGTATAAAGAGAGAAAATACTGAGAGCTAATGATGTGAACTAAACCTTCAAAAACATTGTTCAGCTGTAAGAGAAGATTAAAGCTTGTCGTTGCTCCTAAAGCCTTGTTAATGGGGCAGCTGAAACCCAGGAGACTGAGCACTGTGTGGGTTCAGTTTTCCTTTAATGACGAGCGACTCACCCGAGGTGGACGGTGCGGACGTGTCGCTGGATCCCTGAGGAGGTGCTGAGGACCTTTTCACAGTTCTTCCACAAGC
The DNA here is from genome assembly GCF_022749685.1 of Semicossyphus pulcher. Taxonomy (NCBI): domain Eukaryota; kingdom Metazoa; phylum Chordata; class Actinopteri; order Labriformes; family Labridae; genus Semicossyphus; species Semicossyphus pulcher. The sequence goes on from NW_027211637.1 coordinate 20,411,596, forward strand.
ACTTGAACATCACCTTCATGGAGTTCTGAAAGACACCACGAAACCACCATGAGTCAGACGACAACTGATTTTTGTGTCACAATATTTGCAACACAGCGTCTGACAGAAACGGTGTCACAATATTTAATAAACGGGGAAATCACTGATAAGATAAGACAATCAGTGATATCTGTGTATTTATGCTACCACTATCTTTATATAAACTGTTTAACTATTTGGTTTGTGACTCATAGTCTTAAAAAGAAAGAAAACAACAGCTGTCAGCCCTGATAAAACGACAAATGTTAAATGCAGAACAGTGGTGAGATTTTCATGGGAAATAAAGGTCCATGCAGCCTTTTAGATCTCACTGGCAGCCTCAATAGAAAGGCCTTCATGGGGAATTGAGATCCACTCTACAAGGGGCCAAACACTACACCTCATTAGAGAGCTATTACAGCACCAAGCCTATAAAAATAGAAACCAGATATGTGACATGTTCAGACACAGGCTGGGTAAAAGAGAGGAACAGAAAGGACAGGGAGAGAAGGGACAACTGAAACTGCATTGTGTTCTCTCTACCTCCACCTTTCATGTTCACTGACAGATTGACGAGTACACTACATGCTTTAGTTTGATCTCTTCCTGCTGTCTGTGCATGTTGAGGGCTGAGGTGAAAATCTAACAGGAAATAGCTAGGGTAAGGGTGCTGCCAAAGGGGGTGTCCCTAAAGCTTAACATAACATTATGCCTTCAGAGAAGGACATATACATGCATGTGCACCGCTCTGACCTCTTTGTAACCTCTGATCTCAAAAGTAGCATTTCAAATGCGCATTATATCTGATCCTCCTTAAATGGGATTTTACATTACGCCAAGCATAATTCTCCTTGGCTTTAAAAGCAAGCTTGTGGGGAGATGGATAGATAGATGTAATGAGTATTTGCATGTATTATTTTTTCATATCAGGGGCTGGCAGCTGTCCCATGAGCAGGCAGGGACCTGCATCACCACTGAGCAGTGGGTGCGTACTCTCATTACCTTTCAACAGTGTCTGGAGAAGGAAGGGAGGGAGGGAGCAGGAGAGGTAGAGAGGAAAGCTGAGCGAGATAAGTGAGAGTGGAACAGGTTTTTTATCAATGGTTATGTTCACTCTTTTCTCACATTGGTATCTTAGTAGCATCTAGACATTTCCTCTTTGCCTGTCACTCCCTTCTAACAGTCACAGGCCGTTAAACTGCTCTACTGCTGCTGGTTCCCGACCATGCTGCTGAAAACAACCCTGCTAATAAAAATGACACAGCAAAGCTAGCCATTAATCCCACAAACAATCACTTAATTCCCTAAGCGTTTTTCTTGCATCTTAACACTGTTACAGTAAGACTGGTGATTGCCATGTTTAATAATCCTCTTAACCCACTGCCTGCATAAAATCAAACAGCCTGCATTTCAAGGGGCAGCTGCTCACTGAGGGTTAAGACCTCTGGGGTTGGTGTCAGCTATATTGCAGCGCAAAGCTAGCTCACTTTTTTAGCCCTCTTCCACACAACTTATGTGTGTATATTCCCCCCAGCGCCATCCTACTTAATTTCCTGTCTGCTTATCTATGGTATGGCACTGGTCTCTGGCAGCATCGTCCTCTGAGTCTTTACGGTTTTATATATTTGGCAGCTCAATAGTCTCCACTGCAGCTCCACTCATGGGAGATTGAATTGCAAACTCCCACATATTGTACAGTATATGAGCTCTCCTCTGTCACTATATGGCTGCAGGAAATATTGAGATTCATTTCTCCTGCTGTTGCTACCTTCATTGTCGATTCCCCTCTCCTCCTTCGCCCCCCCTCCCGAGTGTGACTGTCCTGATTTCTATGCATCCCTCGAACCTTTGATACCTCCCGCTGTTCAATCCTCGCCTCTCCTTCATTCTTACTAAATCTCCCCACCTCTGACCTGAAAGGACTAAAAAGGGGAAAGAAAAAGGAAAACACTTTACATACTGGGCTGTTTCTATAATCCATCATGCACACAAGCAGAAAGGGATGGGCCTTTTGTCAGAGCCTGTTTAACTGCATGGTGCTTAAAGTTTCTGAATGAATCTTGTGGGTTTTCAGAGGTGTCTTCCTGCTGCTACTTTATAGAAATAACAAAAGCACAACACAGTTGTTTATCTACAACTGTGGCCCTGAAGTACAACGCAGAGTGAGCTCATTTTTGGTTTAAGTTATAGTGGAGAGGAAAGCATCTGATGGTGCTGTGAAAACCATAAAAAACACAGCTGTGTCAAGCAACAACAAAATTGTACATATTAGCTTCCTTACCTGACAACTGACCCTAGAAGTATTACAACATTTCCTGTAATGGGATTTGATGTTAAAAACATGAACACCTTTCCCGTGCTTCTTGCAGCAGGAAGTGAAAATTCATCTCTACCTTTCGCTTTCGAGGTATGGGGTCCTCAAACATGAAGTGCGTGCTCTCTGTGACATCCTCGCTGACATCATCACCCTGGGACGAGAGCAGGAAGTTCTTGTTGGCATCGTTGGAAAGAGGTGGGGACGGCGTGGAGGGCACTGACTGGTCGCTGGCATCCCAGCTCCAGTTGCCGCTGGTCGAACTGCTGTAGCTGGCTGACAGCACCTCCTTCCAAGCCCTGCTGGCTAGCTCTGGGACTGCAGGATCAAAAAAGTTACAGTTAAAGCTCGGGAAGGAAATCTATTTTAGAGTCATATTTGTCAAATTCTTTTTACACTCTGACAGCAATCAGTAGAAATGCAATGTAACCCTAAGTCCCTCCAATCATTTCATTCAGACCAAATCAAATTATTAATCCAGACCAAATTAAATAATGCATAGTCTACCTGTCTGTCCACTTACATACCTAATTACCTGAGCTCACTTTCTCCATGCACTTACCTAAAGCTAAACTAGCTAGCTGGCTGAACAAGAATGACAATGAACAAGAGTTACATAGGGTTAGTGAGAACAATGTCATGATGTGCTCTCCTGTGGACTATTCTGCACTGGTAACCAGGAGGCAGTGCATGTTCAAAAGTTAAGGGTATAATAAGTAGGATTTTCTTAGAAAAATAAAATATAGACATTTACAAATATAATATAATATAAATCATCACTTATGGGCCTCTATACATGTGTGTTGGCAGGTGTGTGAGGCCTTTCACTCTGCATCTATTCTGTTGTTTTGCTTTGCACGGGACATTTTCAGGAGGGGCGCTGTTGTGGTTCCCTGAGCCAATCACAGCGTATAGGTGAGTGTGGGAGTGGTTCAAATTAGCAACTGGGCCCCATTCAGACCGGCGAACATGGCGAAAGAGTGTTGAGAGTTGGCCTTGCAGGGTTGGCCTGCTCTCGCACAAGAGTGAGAGTGAGCTTCTGGTGACAAAGAGCCCAGGAGGAGGGGTCCACAGTTTGAAGGAAGGAAAAATCCTGCTTATTATACCTTTAACTGACTCATGTTTTTCTATCTACCTCAACTTAATATTCCGATTCATAGCATGTTGGCATGGCACATAAGAACACAAGCAACACCAGTTAAACATGGACATGGAGTGTTAGTGTGCTCCACTTTAGAAGGCCTGAAATATGAAAATATTGGCAACATATTGTTGGGACAGGATGCATAAAAACCCTCACCCAAATCCTCACTTTGTTAACGAAATGAAAAAATAAAATCTCTCAAAAGCCCTAAATCATCACAGCCTGTTTGCATTCAATCTTCAATATCCTATATGCAGCAGATACTTTACTGTCCGAACATTTTCATTTGGCTATACAGTGAGCTGACCATTAAGCCAGACACAGCTTTAATTTCCTGGACAAGGTACGATATTATTTCCCTAAGTCTGCGCCCACAAACCCTTTACATACACTTTGGCCTTTTGACCAATCCAATAACGCTTAACCTATAAGACTTGATAATCGCACCGGCTTGATCGGACTTTCAATGAGGCAAAACATGGTCAAAAATAAAACCTAAAGCCCAGCATAGACTGAAGCTTAATGTCATGTATGTTAGGGATTAAATTATACCAACCGATAACTGTCTCCTATAGAAATGTAAAGGGGTGAATCCCAGTTCATCTGACATGTAGCATAGATCAGTTTTTTGGGATTACTGCGCTATTTCACAGAATTACTGAGGCTTTTGGGTGGGACATGTTTCACCCCTAAAATAAAGAAACAGATCAGAGCTTTGGCCGTCCTATTTCATCTCCTAAAGATAAAATATCATCACAAAAAACACATTTTAATGCTACATAAATCATACAAAGTGATTTCATATTTAAGCCTTTATATTGAGGGTTTAGGGGGAGGTGTAGAGTGAGTTGGGCTACATGATGGAGCATTTACCTAAAGTACTGTAGTTTTTATATTTTATCCATAGTGTTTAATTCATGGGCTGCACAGTGGTGCAGTGGTTAGCGCTGTCGCCTCACAGCTAGAAGGTTCCTAGTTCGGGCGAAGTGGGCCTTTCTGTTTGCATGTTCTCCCCGTACATTCGTGGGTTCTCTCCTGGTACTTCCTCCCGCAGTCAAAAGATGTGCTCGTTAGGTTCATTGGTGACTCTAAAATTGCCCGTAGGTGTGAGTGTGAGCGTGTCGGGTTGTCTGTCTGATGGATGTTTCACTTATTTATAGTTTCTTTAAGTCAAACATTGTTTTAAGTTGTTCCTCTTATTCTGTCTGTCTTCCTGTTTTATTCCTACATTCTTGTGTGTGTCTGTTAGGCCCATTTGGTTTTGATAATTGCTTATCATTATTATTATTACCCACTTGAGCACATGCACAGACATTTTTATGAGGCTTGACCAAACTGTGAAAAATCAAAGATATCAACCAACATCCCCTCTCAGCAACACACTGCTGTCGAGCTTAGCTCCTCCCAAACCCACAGCATCCTCTGCTGAACTCTGCATGAAAATTAACATTGCTATAGGCTTCTGTCTACCTTGCCTGACTGGTAATGTCATATGAGGTTGTAATGTCGTATGAGGTGATATGGTATGTGAACTATAAACATGTTGTCTTACTGAGAGCAAAAAAAACAGTAGCCTTGGTTTAATGCTGAGCTTAAAAACAAGTTGGACTTTGACCGTCTGGCAGTGTTGGCATGGTGATGGCAGCCACAGAAGTGGAAACAGCAAGTGGAGCTGTGGTGATAGGGTCAAGGCTGAACAGTTGGCAGTGAGGATAGGGCTCAGGGTAAGCATGTATACAAAGATAAGGGGATAGTGCTTAGAATAAACTAAGACTCTCTTCTGTTAGATGTATTAATGTACATGTATGTTTAGAGTGAGTGACCTTGTTTTTTAATGCATTAGTTAGTATTTGAGCAGGTGTTGGAGGTAGCATGCAGCTTGCTCTGAGGCAGGGCTGTTACCTGTGGGTGCAGAGGAAGGGTTGAGCACCAAAGGGGATGTGGACAGTGAGGTCAGGACGGTGGCTGCCATCACCTCCTTATCAGCGTGACCTGAGGGCTTCCTGCAAAACACACAAAACACACAAATAGAAATTGAGCACACAGGATAAATTCAGGTCAGGATTATAACGGTTGCTGTCCACTTTAATTGGAACCCAGGATTTGTTTGAGCTAATAAACATTCAGCCTTTTAGTAATGGAAAATAATTTTAGAATAAAAAACCAGGTCTTATTCCAAGAGGAAGCAACAAACCACTGCAGCCACCAAAATGACTAATTCATCAGAATTAGCAGAAGTATTCAGCACAGTCAGAAAACTGGGGTAACTCGCTGTTTGTGTGTGTCTCTGAGTACGTGCATTTGTGCGCTCATGAAGTTGTAATTGAGACCCTAGAGTGAAAGTGTCTTGTGGTGTGATTTTGCACAGCTTGTGCAACCATGCTAAGAGAGAGGGAGAGCAATGCTTGTTCCTCCCTTCCTGCTCTCTGCACCCCATGCTGAGCAGTCCACCCTCTGCTTAAACCTTATTTATACTGCCCACTGGAACTAGCAGCGTGCACATAAACACAGCGCACATTCACAAACACAGACACAAGCACAGTGAGCCCACAGAGAGAGCTTTGGCATCCAGTATTCTAATAAAAATGTGAACCAGCAGCAAAAAAAGCAATTTGTGTGTCATCCTGCAAAGAAGTGACGCACTTATTCTTTTAATCTGTTGTGTTGTGCCCTCTTAACCTCTGCTCTTGCTGTCCTTGAAAGCGAAATGCGAGGTAAAGTATTTAAGCCGGGGCCAAGACTCTCTAACACACTTGTGCACACTTGCAAACACATAAAAAGGGTTGAAATTCACGTGTAAAACATGAGCTGTCAAAGGCATTACAATGCGCTGAATATGGATTGATTATGTGTTAAATGTTGAAATATGAACATATACGTAAACACTGATGTACTAATACAGAACAGGCAGACAGAGAGAGACAGAGGCAGAGATCCACATGTTCTGCAGCTTTAAGAGGTCCTCGTCCCGCCCCCAGACTTCTCCACTACACAACCAGAGTAAACTGGTTTGAGGCGTTCTCTCAGCCAAGCCCTAAGCCCTGGCAGAGATCCACGCTGAGTCTCAGTACACTCACACAAACTCAACACAAAAAACTTCGCTCTCGAGTCCCCACAAACACGTACGAAAGTGCGCAGTGAATCAGCATGCGTACGTGCACCTGCTCACACACGCACACACAAACACGGTTAGACTTTAAAACATTTAATGGACACGGAGAAAAGTTTAGAAAGCGTCTGAGCTCTCACAATGATGAGAATGTGTTGGATGGAGAGCAAACAGATCGCGGAGGAATGTAGCAGATATGAAGAAATGTCTCAGAGATAGTCTGAACCCTTCACACAGATTTTCTCACACAAAAAGCTGCTTTTACTTTTTATGTTGGACATCTCTGTGTGCCTGTGTTTTACTCTTTCTGCCCTCTGCAGTTGGCAAAACAGTTGTGTGCAATTATAAAACACTGCATGGAGAGAATCACAGTATGCGAAAAATAATATCCACACCACAGCTTAAAGAGGAGACACAGCCAGAGGAGAGGCGGCTAATGTACACATGCACACACACACACACACACACACACACACACACACACACAAAGCACAGTCTGAACGAGAGATAAAGAGATAACAAGATTAGCCGTGTCCTGTTTCAGTCATTAGCCTTGTTTTCAGTGCTAAACACGGCAAACCAGGGACACGCTTTTGATTTATGGGCCTCTCTCTCTGCCTTAATAACATTTCTGCGCTGTTTTTGCCAATGTGAAAGCCTTGTTTTCAGTTTGACTCTGGAATTCAAGAAATGGTGCTTACAGTCCCACAAAGTTTGGAGGCTTGGTAAAGTCCCATTGGGCCTCCCAACAGTGGGGAAAAGTGGTATACTCATAGCATGCCACTGAAAGTCGTGCATGTCTGCTTTAATGTGTGTGTGTGTCCGTGGGTTATGTGCATGTATGTGTCTACGTGTGTGAGTATTAGTGAAACAGCTGACAGCTAGCCTATTAGCTGATTCAAGCGCTAATTCAAACTTTGCTATCCTTTTCTCTCTCTCTCACACACACACTCACACACACACACAGAGGAATACCAACACACCAGACCCCATTATTACCCCCACCTCCCCCCTAACCCGCTCTGATTTCCTGACATTGAGCTTTTTCCTTCCTCTGCTTCCCGGCAGCACCATGATACACCACCGCAGTTTCATTACATCTGGTGAAAGTATTTGTGTGTGTGCATGTGTAAACACAAACGGCACGCTTTTGCCGTGGTGTGTGTGTGTATGTGTCACCGCTTCAGATTGACTCTGTTGTTGTCACACTATCTTGAATATCAACGTATACACGCAGTTAGGAGCAGATGGCTGCCACACACTGCAAACAGATAACAGCCTCTCCATTCTTGTTCATCGCTTACTCTGCTGAACACAACATCGCCTGCAGATACGTTAAATGACACGGTTCGGTTCTCGCTCTATAACTTCTCGCCTGTCTGTGAAATAACAGCGGAGATGTTAAACTTAGCTGGAGAGGAGGACAGGCAAAAGAGCGACTGCACTGACGCAACAGTAAATCTATCTGCATCTTCTTATGAGAGGCTTTATTTTGGAGCGAGTTAAATTGGGGAAATCTTTATTTAGCGTCCAGAGAGAGTTGATTGGAGAGCAGAGATGGCTGTCAACAAATGTGGGCTGTGTGTGTGGTATATCTACGTATGTTTGTGTGTGTTTGAGAGGGAGGGTGTTCTGGGGTTTTGTGGTTTTCTGACTCCCCAAATCTGGATGTTTACAAAGAGCCTCTCCGTCCAACCGTGGTGCATTTATGGCGTGGCAGTAAATTTAATCATGACATGATAAACATAAATGTCCTCCCCCCATGTACGCAGATGAGCATGTGCAGGCACATACACACTTTGTGGTAACAGAGGTATTTAATGTTGTGTAGTAACACTATTCATAGTGAGAGATGTCAAATTTACGAGCCAAGCCACTGACAAACATCTGTTTTATGACATAGGTACTGTGCCTCAATGGGGAAGTCTAAACCCCTTTAACTGTACCTGCATGTGTGTGTGTGTTACGTGCTTTTAACATTACCTCTGGTTGAACATTTGGCATACTTCAGTTCGTGCACAAACAGTACCATACACTCACTCTCTCACACCCACACACACACACTCAACACACACCCTCTTACCCTCCTTCCTCCCTCTGCTTGGATTGGCCTTGGCTGGGCCAAGAACCAACCCCTCTGGCAGCAGCACAACACATGGGCCGGCTAAAGTCAACAAGCCAGGCCCAGGCACATACAGAGAGGGAGAGAGAGAGAGAGAGAGGGAGGGAGGGGGGGTGGAGGGAGAGAGACTACCGCTAGTGGCAAAAACAAGTTGAAGTGCAGGAAGAGGGGGGAGGTACTGTGCCCTCGCATGTTTGCGTCTGTTTTAACGAGTAATTAATGAATAAGATTTGATACTTATTTAATTTGAATGAGACCAGCCTCAGACTGAAAGTGTTGGTGGTCTGGTTCTGAAGATTAACCTTTTATCAGTTGGATACACACGGTGGAAAACTCAAAACACAGTACATTTCCACACCAGGTCATGCCAGGGGACATTTGGACTTTGATACCGCAAATGGTGATACGATGCTGTCGTGTTTATGTTTGGCATCCCCCCACCCCGATCCAGTACCACAGTGGGCTCTCTGCTGTTGTTGGGGAGATGACTGGGCCTTCCCTCTATATTTAACACAGCATTTGTACTCCAGTTACCATCCCAGCATTAATTGCCCCAATCTGCGTGCGTTACGGCACATACTGCACTTGGTAAAAGCTCATTTAAAGGACCAGTGTTAATGGTTTAGAGGGGGATCTATTGTAGCACTGTAAGATATTGGAAAAAACTAACATTGCGATAACTTTATGTTCTAAAAATTATGTTCTGCAATTTTTATTGCGATTTTAAAGGTCCCATATTATACTCCTTTTCAGCAAGTTCACATAGGTTTCAGAGGTCCCAGAACAGTCAATTTGAAGTCTGTTGCCTAAAAACCCAATTTGTTCCTGGCCTTCAGCCAGCCTGTAACTCCCTCTACTGAGCTCTACTGAGCATAAGCTGTTTCTGTGTCTGTAGCTTTAAATGATAATGAGCTGTGCCTGTCCACGCCCCTCCCGCGCCGGTACCATGCGCTAATTCGGTTGCTATTGGCCGGCTCTGCCTTCAGTCAAAGAGGGACAGGCACCTCCCTTCAACACCGACTCTGGTTGGCTATTGTAGGCTGAGAATCAGAAATGGAAGCTCTTATTGGTTCAAATGAGACCTCTAGAAAGCTAAGAAGCTCGCCTCCACTTTGATACCGGAACGGAGCGGCACTTCAAAGGGAATTTGAAGTTGTAGTAAATACACGGGAAAATGCGGCATTTCTGACGGCTGATTAGTAACGACGAACGGCGATCCATGTATACTTATTAATGGAATAATGCTTTTGGACCAAATACTTTACTGGATTATATCATCTGGACCTTTAGCAATGTACCAGGAGGGAATTTATGAAAATAATATGCATCAGTGGAATACAGCGAGCCTTCATCGGTGAGTTACGTCAATTTTGTAAATGTTTGTTTATGATCTGTTGCCGTTGGTTGCACCCGCTGTGGTGATTGGATCTTTTAATGGTTTATATCAATCGAATCTTGAGCTTGATCGTAGCTTTTCAACGATGTGACACATGAGTGGCAACATAAAGTTATTATCGTTGCTGCAGGGCAAATGTTGTAGTAATTGCGATGACGGCCCTCCGGCGGGCCGTAGAGTGGTAACGGGTTTTAACGTAGTACAAGGAAACTATGTTACCAACAGTAACTTACGTTAGCTGCTATGCTAAAACCACATTCACCAGGCTATCACGCTCGGTAGGCCTACACAGTAAAGCAACATAACCTCAGACGAAGGAGGTAAAAATAGAGTCCTGTGCTCGTTTGTGCAGCCAACAACAGAGCAACTGCCGTGCTTTGCCCGTACCTTCGCCATGTTTATTTTACCGGAGCAGCGTTTGCGAGAGGAATAAAATAGCACCCGCGAGGAAGTTTCAGGGGGCAGACCAAACATTTATCTGAGACTTTTCTCATTTCGGGGGGTTTGTAGACAGGCTGGGGGCGCATATTATTGTTAGAAAACCATTCCAAAGTAAATTTTGCATAATATGGGACCTTTTTATATAAAAAATAATAATAATAATAATAAAAAAATAAAAAAATCAGGAAATTATACCAGATAAATGCAGTGTGTTTGCATGTACATATAATCAATTAACAATCATACTTTTTATTATTACGGACTACTCTCCTCCCACTTTTACCACATTTGGTTCAGTGACTCTGAAGCCCATTCCCACTGGACAAAAAACCCAATAGGCAAGTCTTCCGGGGTCTGAAAAACCTGCGTCAACGCGCTAATTACGGTGGGGAAGGGGTATGACACCCGCATTAAAAAGAGAGTTCAGGTTGAGCGTGTTTACAGGCAGGTGTCACACAGACTCTGCACGCACAGCGGTCTGTTCACTCTGTGCGGTGATGAAAAGCTGCACTAATAAGATTTCTGAAAGGCTAGTCATGAAGGCAAAAAAACGGGCGAGATTTCATTTTGCACCAAGCAACAGGACAGTTACAGCTTGATGTGTTTCAGTTGATTTCCCTCACAACTGCACATCCTGCGATCTGACTATTGCAAATGTGCACATTGCAAAGCCGTTGATTTATCGTGCAGCCCTTATCTATTGCTATGATCACTTATGAAAAAGTAGGGATGCACGATATTGGATTTTTTGCCAATATCTGTTACCGATATATATTTTTTTCCACCTCATCGCAGAGAACATCAAGTCTCCCCTGTAGTGGAATGATGTCATGCCTACTCTTATTGTAGCGGCCCACTGGCAGATGCAGAAATAACATAATACAGTGCTTTTTAAAATGTACACATTCACTGGGCAATATAAGAAAACGACATAAACTTAGGTTATGTACAAAATGCCATATTTGTTTGTTTATTTTAGGTGAATCATCGCGCCTATCTGCCGATGCCGACATGACATTTTCAAGCCATAATCTGCAGATACTGATAACGTTCCGATAATATCGTGCATCATCTTCAACCACCTTAGAATGAGCTCTTTTTCCACAGATGGAGCACTTCCTCTTTCCCCAGAGTTTGCCTGTTATCGTCGGGCCGACGGGCCTGTAACAGATATATCTGCATCGGCATTAATGATTTCTTTAACGCCCCAATATGTGAACTTATGTAAATATATTTAACAGGAGTTGTTTGTTAAAGAAAGCAGCATTCTGAGAACATTTGCATAACCAAATTGATGAGCTGCCATCTTGGTAATAATTGACTTTTTTCAAGGTCTTACAAATCCCACATCGGTCATGCTCTAGTTGCTACAGTTGCCCGGCGTGGACAAACCAAACACTGGCTCTAGACTCGGCTTTCCACGTTTCGCCAGGTTTGCGACCGCCATAGGATCTCCTTAACTCTCTTAAAGGGAGGGGGGATGGGTTATCAGTCGGTTGCAATCTGTAACCTCACCACTAGATGCCACTTAATCCTACACACCAGTCCTTTGAGGTTCAGTCCAACTGCCAAAATGCACTCACAACAACAACCGTGAAAACCAACAAGCATGGCACAAACACAACTAAAATGTTGATGTGTTTATCAGTGCTGTATTTAAAGTCTTAATATGTAAACTAATCTAATCACTCGCCCTGCATGTGTATCCCACTTGCTTTTGCACAGTCAAACCTCCGTTTAGCAGAAAACAACTCTTACACACTTAAACATTTTGCAACAACCCTACAAGTCTCTGGACAGGGGGGGGTGATTGTTTCATTCTCTAAAGACTGGTAGCGATATGAGCCCTGGACAGCACACAAGCGGCCTATCTTGTTTACCAGGAAAAGTCTTGTGTGTGGCGTCGAGTGCTTGGAAGAAACCAGTTTGAAAAGGTCAAGAGGAAGACAGAGTGGAAGGGGCTGGGCGGTATCAGTAGATTTCATTGTTTTTAAGGTGGCTGACCACGAAGCGTAACAACTTTGTATGAGGATGACTCAAAGCAGAGTACAGTATGGTGGGTCTAGTTTTCCCCGGTGTTGTAAACCTGCTAACAATACTCTCTCATCTCCCTCTCAAAGGTGGTTGCTTTAAATAGCACCTATCCACCCAATGTTATCATGTGATCGTCATGATCCCAAAAACATGCATCAGGGTGTACGTGTGTCTGTATGTACTGTATGCGTACGTGCATGTCTGCCGGCGTCTCGATATCCAAAGCAGCTGTGCGAGCCTCAGATCTGCCTGGTGACTGGTTTGTTGCAAACAATTTCCACTTTCAAACACTACGCTGTTTGATTTGTGATGGGAAACACATTCAACACACACTGACCTTGTTTTCATATTGCTTTTTGTCCCTGTCTGCTTCTCTTTTCATCTCTCTCCCTCACAGACAGATGCAAATGCGTGCAGCGGTACAGAAATGCGCACCGAAAATAGGAGAAATGTTTCCAGTCATAAGATAGAATTTTCCTTCGGCACAGCTTCTCGCTTATTCATCTTAAACCGCATGTTTGCATCGCTCGTCCTCACACACACTCAGAGGGAGAGAATGTGAGGGAGGCTGACAGACAAAGCGATGGTAACCACAAAACCACAAGAGCATTGTTAACCATACTGTCGCTTGCTCTAATATGCATCTTCTTTTACCCTTTCAGCATGTTTCAGGCTCAAAGGATCCTGTTGGCTTTAAGTTTTGTTTATGTTTGATGAGCCTGTGTGTGTTATCCTAAAGCGTCAGAGATCATATGTAGATGAAGGCTTTTGTGACTTTAGTGCACACATATTAGGAAAAACATACATTGCAGGGCGAAGGAATGGTATGATGTAGTCAAACTGGTAAATCCTGCACAATGAGGCATCATAGTGACAACCGAGGGCTGACCAGGCTGGTCTTGATGATTGTCTCCGGCTGTGCAACCCCTACAGCTGCACGTCCATATACACTCTATAAATAGAGCACCCGCTGCTCTCTATCCTGCAATCCCCCCGTCCCCCATCATCCTGCCTCGACTCGGCTGAATTACGTAATGTCCTTCGTCTCCCGCTCTCTCTTTCTGTCTCACTCGCCTGCTCGCTCTGCGGGCAGATGGTCATAATTGGCAGTAAACAGTCTTCTCCCCGCAAACCGACACAAGCCTGTGCCCCCCGTGTTTACAGCTGTGATCCTCCTGCTTCTGTCCTCATCTATTCTTCCTGTTTTTTTTCTGTAAGATGTGTGTGCGACGCAGCACGCACAACAGATATAAATATGTTGATATTTACATGTGGCTAGGTGTCTGAATTCAGCCGTAATAGTGCAGTCAGTACACATGTTGCCCCTTATGTAAGTCCCCAGGCTCTGAGCCCCCTGGAGAGGGAGAGGCTGTTAGGCAGGAGCCGTGTCTCTTTAATGTGGGCTGTGAATGTAATGGCTATTCAGTCCCGGGACAAAAAGCCCTCTCTTTCTGTCTCTTGATCCTCGAATGCAATCTGTAGCCTTAGGCCAAAGCACAAACAACGGCCAGCTTTGTCCGAGCAAAATAATAGAGGATAGACACAAAGCAAAAAGGCATAATTCCCACTGTGGTGTCTGACTCCCCAATAATCTACACAGACAGCACAGGGGTTATTCCATGTGCAGCAACCTGTACGGACGCCCTCCCTCAACATCCGAGCCGTGTTTGTAGCACACGGTCCTCCGAGAAGAAAATGTTGACACAGCACGAGCAATTAAGCGGCTGACGACATGAGTGGATCTTGACGCACTACCTGACTTGCATGCCCTGCCAGCATCTTGCGGAAACAGCATGATTGGGTTATTGTGGCTCATTACGTTTGCAGTGAGAGACTTACACAAGTCAGTCGGGTGACGTCAGAACACAGTTTGAACTTCCTTCTTGTTTTATCCCCCCAATAAACCCTTCAACAAGTCCTTTAAAAGTTGAATCTGTTAGCTTCGGCCTGGTTTCACTCAAATTCTAACCCACTTTAATTGATTAATTCCTTATAAAAATGACGCCATGACAAAGAATATTATAATTATAATCTGTAGACAGAGCATTCACTGCACATCTAATAGATAATATGTTAATACACAACAGCTCTAATGCTCATGTCTCTGGGAAAGCTCGCTAACCACTAGCTGAACCATACTTTATTGCCCCACTGTCGCCTAAGGCTACACAACAAGATTAACTTGTAGCTATAGCAACTTCCCTCACAACTTCTGTCAGTCCCCTCCAATAACAATGTTGTTGCTGGGGGAATGCAGGGCAGCCTCTCCTGACTGGTGGCCTTTTTTTCCCCCCTCTTCTGCCAGGGGAAGCAAACAAGATAGACTCCTCTGCCTCAAACACTGCGTCCTAATCAAAATGCTTGTCGTTCTTGATTCGAGTCATGAGTTGAAGTAGCGTGCCAGGGGAGACAGCCCAGTAGCTGCTTTTTTTTCTTTCTTTGTGAAAAACACTTTTATTCCTGTCCGACATGCGTACAAATCATATTTTTATGGATCTAAATAATCCAAACCACTCTGGGCTACAGTGAACTCTTGCTTCTCCGGAATCACAAAGACAAGTCTTCTCCTGAGCCCCGCAGAACAATTGAGCTGCCTCGCTGTTTGTTCTGTGGATGTTAAGAGGAAACCAGATCAAATCAAGTAAGACGAGTTCAAGCTGCATGTAACAAAGTAAGTCTGTTTCCCTCTGACTTGAAAAGAGGAAGGAGGAGAAGCTAGGGGGGAAAAGTCGCAACCCAGACTTTGATTCAAAATTCTGAAGCAAAACAATCAGGACAAAGCGGACAGAAGCCAAAGTAAACAAAAAGGAACATGTCTTCAAACTTTGAACACAAATTAAAATGGCGGGGAGCTCCGAGCAGAGCGGTCAGTCCTCTTTCTGCAGCATTCATCTTCTTATTTTGTTCCTCATTCTTCACTTCCCACTCCCTCTCTCTCGCCTGCTCTTGAGATTTGCCCTTCTGCCATCACAAGCCAGAGCAGGCCTCTGCCTGGTTTCCTGTGTTTTGCGAAAGCAAACCAATGCTGCTCTAAAGCCACTCTGCTCTACTTACTCCCATGAAGCCAAATATCTGCAGGGCGGCCTCAGACAGACAGAGACTCAAGCCAGTGAAATAAACTGATCGGTATAATTTTCTAGAAAAAGAAAGTGAGGGAGCTGCAGCTCGAAAAAAGAGCTTAAAGCAGAAAAGGAGGATGGCTGCAGAGTGTGAGTAAATCTGTGGATGACTCCTTTCATCCAAATATGTAGTAATACAAGTAAAGTAAATGTTAATATTCATAATGGTAACACTTGTGGTTTTTGGGTTTAAACAAGCTGCTGTAGTAAAATGTGCACAAGTAAACAGAAATGAAAACATTCAAAGAAAAACAACTGAATAAATCAGACAAAAAGGCCTTCAGGGATCTTTGAACCCTTAAAAAGTGCATGTTGATTTCATCTGCCTCTCCATGTAAACAGAGCTGTGTAGAATAATAACAAAGAAGGGTAAAAAGGGCACGAGCATGTAAACAGTTTGCTTTTTGGTTGGTTTGGTAAACTAATTATTACAAAACAAAATATATACCATAAATAATATACCAAAAAATATATGTTTTATAATTCTGACCTGGCATAGAAGCTGCCAGGCTTATGAAGGGATGCAATCTACTTTAGAGAGTAAAATACACACACACCTACAGAGCACAGTGTGTGTCTGTCAGAGCTGGCAAGTTTATTGTGCTGCTAGTGCAAATATGTGTCGAGAGTCTGAGGTAAGTAGACGTTTTAAAACACCAAACTTTTCAAGTGAACTGATTCCAAATTCAAGGAAATATTATCATCGCGTTTGTGTGATGAAGAGCACAAATTCAGACTTAGGACCATATATTAAATTTACTTATATTTACATCAAACATCAGAGAAAATGACATATGGAAAAATCATTGTCGTTGATTCCATTTCAACTATCAGTAAATATTCATAACTCAGTTGTTGTGGATAAAAGAAAAAATAGCAGGTTCTCTACTATCTCTCTCATTGTCCCGGTGGTGGTGAGTGGTTGCATGATGTGGCCCCTGTCCCTCAGTAACTGAATACTCCGGGTGTATCACCCCCTCCTTGGCCCCCCCCCACTGGCCAAGTTAGACTGTTTTCTGACTAATACAGCCAAAATTAAACAAAAAAAAAATGTAGCTCTCCCAGCGGACCCTCTGACTCTCAGCCTATAAAAGATTCAGCGTACTCAAAATTATCAGTTTTTCAACATCCTGCAGGAGGAGGCTGTGACACTCTTGGGGATAAGGAAGGGAAAATGGCCCCTCTATCACCCTGCAATGCAAGAGGGGATAGTTAATAAGATAAATGGAGCCAATTAAAGCACATCATGGAAACACTAGAGAGATGATGATGATAAAACTGAGCGTCTACCTTCAGACAGCTGTGGAGCGACAGAGCGCCGCTCATCCATGAGACATAAGGATATTAAATCCTGACTCTGTCCTCTGTTTTTTTAGAAAACATGTTGAAATATGACGGCTGTGTTTCACAAAACGGGAGGAGAATGCCAGGAGGGTGCAACTGGTGGGTTCTCCCTGTGAGGGTTGTGCATTTTCTAAACAGGGCCAAACCCAGGCGATGGTCAGCTGAGGGCAGACTCTTTCTCCTGAGCAGACAAACAGACAGATGGGAGAGCTTGCCAGACGGGCGAGCAGCCGAGGCACAGGGAAAGTCATGCCTTGTGAGACTCAAGTGTTTTTCTGTCGAACAGTCGGGCCTCTCCACAGCCAAGCCTCTTCACTCTCAGAGTCATAGACTCACACACACACACAGATGGGTTTACTTATTATTGCAAAATCTACAACTGCTGACTTAAGGCGGTTATATAAATGCATCAAGCGTTTGTGTATTAATATCAGAACAAGCAACATTTAGCCTGCGACATAATTTGACATTACAGTTTCATGTTTATGCAATTGAGGAAATTCAATCTGCTGATAAGGCCCATGTGATCAGGTCAAAAGCCTCAGAAGTAATCTGACCCTCCACTGCTGAAGTGTCTAAATGTTGTGCAATATATTTCTGGATGATGTATCAATTTTTTTTCTATAGCAGCTCCCTAGTTAAAGGCTGGGTAATACCGACAGCTCAGGACAGACCAAGCCACAGAAATACCAACATACCGCTACACCTCACTCCCGCACAACACACGCAGACGTGCATGAACTCGGCACCTCAAGTCCCCTTTGGTCTATATTCTCTAGTAAATCTGGCCAAATGTAAGAGAGCTGACATGACCCCCTATTAAGGAGAGCTGAAGTGAAACCAGAGACAGAAATAGCTGCTCAGCACACCTATTAAACGTGTAACACCCCCTAGCCCCCTACACCCACATAGGTACAGACATCGCTGGTTAAATAGCCCCTTTTTTCTGTGACTCAAGCTGACAGCTTTAGAGGATAATATTGTTGTCACTCAGTTAAAGCCAATTTACTACAACCAACATCTTGTTTACATTTCCTGCAACTGTAGAACGGTGGCCATATGTTAACAGGAATAAAACAACATGGATGTGACGATTAAATCTAAAGGCAGCATGTGTATGAGGGATTTCTTCATGTCTTCCTGTGGATGTTAAATGACAGCAGGCAGAGCTGGAGTCAGACACTCATAGAAAAACATTGGTAATAATTCAAAGGATATTGCAATATCCGGTGCCATTCCCTTTCTCGCCCTCTCCCTCCGTGTCTCTTCCGTCCCTGCTCTTCCATATTTTCCTCATGGTGTAATTATAGTGAACAAAACACAGTGCAAACACAAGCTAGTATATATATATATATTGTGACCATGGTGTTGATTCTTGGTCCAAACCGGAGCTGGTCGCGAGCTAGAAAAAGCAAATGCTTTGAGTCAGGAGACCGAAGATCAGCCTTGCCCTCTGCGTAAATCACAGAGACGCAAACCTCATGAAATATGTCTGGCTTGAAAGGGAGTAAACCAATGTGTATTGTATGTCAACAGAACAACAACCCAAAAAAATGGGCACATTTCCGTCTGTGGATGAGAAACAAGCGTGGGTGGAGATGCAGCTGATGAGAGAAGAGTAAGAATAACTCCATTGTGAAAATCTCTGAGTATCCGCACGGCTTGGAACAGCTACGAGAGTTTCTGGGGCAGCGATCGGGCGCCCTGCGCTCCACCTGACTGGACGGCCTCATACACTAAATGCTTTGTGCAGTGGCATGTTGGTGCTGGAAGCCACCACCACTAAGATTAAGGAGGGGATACTTTCTAACTTCCCCCCCCCCAGGGCCGGAAATCTCCACGTTGTCTTGGCAGCTGTCAAAGGAGTCCGGGGGCGTGTTTCTGCTCCCGTTTAAAGAAGTAACTGGCTCAAAAACACCTTTTTAAATACCTGTTCACAGGCAGGTTTTTAAATAAGTTGAACTGACCTCACTTCTCTGCCTTTTTTTAAGCACCTGTGGAAACCCTGCATAGGAATAAAGAACAGGATGTGTGAGGTTTAGCTTGTCGCAACAGAGAAGTTATGTTAAAAATCTATCTTTATCTTTTAAAAACAAGTTTATAGCTACAGGGAGACCGCAGATCCCAAGCTAATGCTTGAAAAAACAAACACTGAGTGTGCACATAAAGCAAGAAGCTGTCAACCTATTCCCCCTCCTCTCACCGCCTGCGCTACTTCACAATGAGGGCGCGTGAACACCACATAAAGCCACACACATAAGGAGTCACCTTAATGACTTGGTAAACATATGTGTATCTATTACTGGCTGACTCAGCAGGCCGCAGAAAATGCTATGATGCATGATGTAATATAGAGGAGATGACGGACAAGAGAGCAGCGTTATTAGCAGATCTGTGTTAAATGAAACATGACTAACACTCCACCGGGACAGGCTGAAAAGTGTGTGAGTATTTCATGTGTGTTGGTGAGACAGAAAAGGTAATTTGGGTTTACTCGTGCACAGATCTGCTCACTCGCAGAGCTGCTTGCACTATTCCTTTGAGGGCACGAGGATAAGTCATTATCCCAGGCCCACACAGGCCTATTGTTAAGGACGCGCATGTCTACACAACCGCTTAAGGACACACAGAGAGAGCAAAGGGGCTTTCTAGGAGCTTATGAGGAACTGGGCCCACTGGTTGTAGAAGCCTGGGTGTGGCTCAAATTGTTTATTCAAGCTGGATCTTTGTTTTCAATGACGTTACTATCTGTTTATTAGCCGTTCAATCTATGCAGAGTTTGGGCCTTTTTATTCTGCCTTTGATTTACCCGATCCCTTGCAGGCGCAGACATTTTGAAAGGTCAGCGATCACATTACTTAACTGCGTGAACACAAAATCAATCGGAATGCCAGAAATTCAGTACGACTCTCCTCCACGACTGAACTCCGAGACGGGGCTGTCGATAATCCTTTAATTACAAGGAAGATCGTGGACGTTTGATGTTCCTAGGGATGCAGTAAAACACCTCAGCCAGCTCTGTATTTGTGACCCATATATTCTGCTACAGTGAGGGGACAGCAGCGTTGATGTTTCATGGGTTAATGGGAGAACAGTTGCGATGACAGGAGAGCAGAGGCGTGCTCAGAAACATATAAACTACAGATAATGGATAACGTTTTGGGGGGGAAAAAAGCAGCCTGAAACTTGTTATTATATCTGTAAATATAATGCCAAGCGGAAAAAGAACGTTTTCTCACACAATAAAATGAGAGAAAACTTTCCACAACATGCTGAGTACTAATTAAAACGCAGAAACAATAAAACAGATGTAAGCCACTCAGCTCTGCACAGCACACAGTGTTAGGCGTTACTCAGACTTGTCTCTGTTTGCAGTCTGGACTGAATTTCACTGCTTGTCATGGGCGGCCTGGGATGACTTATGAAAGAGTTGCGCAAGACCGTGTGTGTGTGTGTGTGTGTGTGTGTGTGTGTGTGTGAGGATATTTATAAGTGATTGAGAGCAGGAGAAAGAAAAGAAAAAGCCATGAAACTAAGGGCTTACAGAACATTTTGAAAACAGTTACTTCAGTCTTAAATAGGATTATTCTCAGCCACCAAGGATGTGGTTTCACTGGAGAGCACATTCAGAAACGTATACTTATTTGTTGTGTTGATTAATCTGCCACACTGAGAAGTAAAGAAACTAGTTTTATCAGTATTATCTGCAGTGTAGTGTATTATTACATAATCAGAATCAACGGCAAAATCAACTCTTGGCTTGTGAGATTAAATCTACAGATCTGTACTTCAATGCCAATAGAAACACTGTTAATATTCCAGCGATGGCACTGCTACAATTATAGATGTGTTAGAAGCAGACACTAAAAAGAAGGGAAAATATAAGGAAGTGTGTTTGAGAAAAACAACACATGCTGACATTATGTTCTCTTGAAGTATGGAATAATCTTTCCTAGCACAGAGAGACTCTGCATTGTTCAGAGGGCTTCATCTCCTCTGGATCCGACTAGGATTTAGCCTGTCATCCGTCAAACAAAGGGTCAGAGGGTAAAAGAACGGAAATTAGGATGTATGGGAAAGATGAAACGCACAAAAGAGGGGCAGGGGCATTTTACTAGGGCTGAAAATAAAATCTAACTGTTGACGCACAATGTGACTCCTGAGAGCTTTATACACAATACCAGCAAAGTCAACTCTGACTTCGCTGTGGTGAACTTTTTAGGCACTTATAAAGAGTGGCAATGACTCAAAGAGAGCAAAGGGCGTCATGGGAGCGATATTAGTTGCCTGAAAGAGCAAGAAATGTGGGAGGGATTTGATGAAAGACGAGAGAGCAACGCCTCAGAGCAGCTGCGGGTCGGTATGAGGAGTGGGGCAGAAGGACAGAAGGACTGGTTGAAGGGAGAGGAGAGACAGTTGACTGTGGCATCTCTAAATGCTACTGAGGCAGAACAGGAGGCCTTATGTAAGTGCCGATTGGAGTGGGTGAGCAAGCAATAAAGCATTTTACTGCAGCCGTGCCAGAGCTGCGCAACAAGAGTTTCCTTCCCTCACGATAAGTGTTTCTTTCTCTCCCCGTCCCATCCTGCTGGAGGACAGCTGTACAGTATACAACCAAAAGTTACAGTAAAAAAATGCAACAGAATTTTTGCATAATGTTTTGGAGCCGCTTTTTTCACGTTGTCGACGTAACGTATCTTTTGCAACAGAGCAGACGCTTTGCAGAAAACGTTCCTTCATGCCTCCTACTCTCCTCCTCACGTATGCAATTGATCTTGCTTCTCTTCTTCACTGCATATCAGCAGATGATTAATGTCTCATTAGGGCATTGTACGCATACACACACACACACACACATGCACGGCAAATATTTCAGCCATTAGCCAGAGCGACTTCCAGAGGCCCTCATTAGCGTTAAAGAATGAATGATACAGAGCCAGTCGCAGTGCTGCACCATTAAAACTTAGATTAGATATAAACTTCTATTTCTCTGCTACTCTTTTTTTCCGCTCCTCCCTGCACCTCTAAGGCAGGAGGCAGTTCAGCTTCCTTTTTAGACACTGAGCTGTCTGCAACAATCTTTAGTGGAAATTGTCTATGCAGCACATAACACAGATCCTGAAGCTGAACAAGCGGATGTGCCAGATGCCTGCTTGTGTCCTGATATGACTCGCTCTGCTCCCATGACTCCATTCATTGAGGGCGACCTTTCACCCCTGCCTGTGTCAGTGCAAGGGCTTTAACCTCTTGTGGTATGGCAGCGGGAATTTCAGAAGGAATTCTGCAACTAATGATAGTCATGCTAAATGCATATTGCAGCCAATTAAAAAACACCTGTGAAGAGGCGGGCTTCTTCAAGCAGCAGTCTGGATGTGGGTTAGACACCCCAGACAAGAGTGGGGGCGGGGAGCCTTTCCGCTGACTCTGACCTTCAACAACCGGCTGTAATGTCTCCTTTGGGAGAGGAGGATTGGTGGCGGGGTGGTCGGAGGGGGATGGAAAGGTGGAATACCCTGCTCCAGTCTGCCTGCCCTAAACCTTACTGGTGAGTCTTAGCAGACTGAGACTGGTCAGTAATTATGTTAGCCTCCCCCCTCTCACTGCAGTTGGTTGCTCTGGTGTCTTGTTTATGCAAACTCAGTGTTTTCTATTCATGTAAACCTACTGTGGTGACAGCGTACCTGACCAAGGACAGATAAGAAAGAAAAGCTTTTCACATCAAAACAAGATGCCCCCTCCCCTCTTCATTTCGCTAGACCTCTTTTTTTTCTCCTCTCTTTGTTCTGTTATCTCTGTGCTGGAGCCAACGCTGATGAGTATTGACAGGTAGAACAAGCTCTGCTTTAGGGAGAAAGAGAGAGACTCAATCACAGAGAGAGCACAAGCTCACACAGAGGCACAATTGACAAGACAGGTGGGAGTATAGCAGTATACAGTGTAGGTTTGAATGTGTTTAGTTGAATATGCACATGTGTGAGCAAGTGAATGTATCAGTTCCTCCTCCTTCTTCCACAGAGATGTTTGCCCAGGCTTGTCTAAAGCGTTGTGACCTACTTTGCAGCATTTGCAAACTGACAAGACAAGGTGTGAAAGCACTACATTGTATGTGCGAAACAATACACAACTGATACAGTAGTTAAAGTAAAACATGCAGAACAACAGCTTTATAGCTACAGTCTCTTTAAACCTGCAGCACAATGGCAGTAATACCTAAAGCGTTTGGGAGCAGATGTAAATATGGTTTTGTTTACACAATCCAAAGTATGTCACAGAGTGTGGCAAATGCACAATGGGTCACACCCTCATTCACAGAAGTGTACTTACATACTAAGATGTCAAACATAACCATACCTCTGTCGCTACTGCTAGGAAATAAACAGCTGCCTTCCTCTGCAGTCCAAAGAGTGTAGTTCAAACTATGTTAATCGGTTAAATTGAACTATAAGCAGGTTTTCATGGCAACTACAGTCCATTCTTTCAAACTGCTCTTTGAAAATCGTGATGCACATTCTGGACAGCAGGGACAGCTGGGATGAACTTAATGAAAGTTATGCAAGTATTATCAGATCACCGAATAGTCTTAAACAATATAAATCTAAATCTGAAGAAAGCTCAGTGAGAGGAGAGGAAAACCTCTCGTCACCAACTGCAAAACAAAAGCCAATTTAAGCGAGGTACAGACAGGGACTTAATCTGTGAGGTCAATGGAACAAAAGAGAGGTCTGGCTTATAGGACCACACGGTTATGTAATGTTATGCAACTTCTTTCAGCGGCTGTGCAGTGTCAACTTAGAGTTTTTTTGTATTGTGGTAGCAGTGCTGTGAAAAAGAGATGTTTCAAATCTGCTGAAAAGAATGTGGAGGGAGAGGTGAGAGCTTTGTTGTCTGTAGTGGGCACACACACTCCAACAGACACTCAAAGAGAAGCACGCACAGCAAAATCACTCTGGTTTAAAAGCGTGTTCAGTCTTGCATGCTCCCCGGAGACACACCCGCGCATCATACATGACCAGCGGCACGTGAAGTTCACGTGATGATGAGCGACGGAAGGAAAGAAGTGTGTGGTTCAACCCCCCCCCCCAACCTCTATACACCACTGTCAGCAGTTGAAACCGGTTCTGTGCACTATAATAACTTTAAGATCTAAAATGTTAATATCCTCCTAACATCGACAGAGGCTTAAAAAAACAGCAATTTGTTGATGCAGAATTGATGAAGAGCTGCTCAGTTTTAGGAATGTACTGTACTGTACTGCCAGCAGGCATGTTGTTAATGTGTAAACGCTGTCTGATAGACAGACTGCGTCTTGACACGGGCAGTAACCAATCAGCTGCGTTACAATGAAAAAAAAATGGTAAGGCACCGCCTACAGCCTCTCCCAGCCATCTTTACTGTTACATAATCACTTATCAGTGCACTACGCTTGTCCCTGGATGCATTTTCTGCTCCTTCTGTGGGAAAGAGTCTGTATGTGCTTGTACGTTTAGATAAGGACTATCAAAGAATACATGTGCATATGTCATAAGTGTAACAATGGCTGAACTGCACGTGTAATGTGTGAAGAAAACACACCTTCCTGCCTGATACAAAAGGAGCACATTATAAACTGATACATCCGCTAGCCTGGCCTGCAGAAAGAGGCTCAAATGGGGTCAAACTGAGCTAGCCAGCAAGACGTTAAATTACATGACAAGTTAAAACTGTTTTTTAGTAAACAACACAAACCTACAGTAACTATCTCAGTCCTTCTTTCTCCTCTCCTTCTGT
Organism: Semicossyphus pulcher; assembly: GCF_022749685.1. Classification (NCBI taxonomy): domain Eukaryota; kingdom Metazoa; phylum Chordata; class Actinopteri; order Labriformes; family Labridae; genus Semicossyphus; species Semicossyphus pulcher. Next base: position 20,436,404 of record NW_027211637.1, read on the forward strand.
CAAGTGATTGGGCAATCCTGGCCCTCATCTCTGGCTCTCTTAGTGCACATTTCAAAACTATTCTGGATGGAACACCAAACATGTGGTCAGTTGACCAGTACGCCCCCACACCATTCATGCCCAAAACCACTGTACAGTTGTAGCCAGAGGGTAAATTCCACTTCTAGTAAAGACTCTGTTTGGAGTAAAGTATAGAAATGCCTATGTTGTGTATTTTTAATCAAGTTAAATCAGATGTATATAAAAAAGAGACGTGAGCACAAAAATAGGTCAGACTGTAAAGTGTGCTCCAGAATCCTGTGGGGTTGATGATACATCTGCCTAACTGTATTCCTTGGAGATGAAGCTCTTTCACTTAAAAAGCAAACCTTTGTTTAAAAACGACAACATATAAAACAATAACAAATAAATATGGAGAAACAGCAGGGGTTAGTGACTGAAGTTTCCTTCAGCTTCTCCGTACCTGTTTCTGGGGACAGGGATGTGGTTGGAGGGGAGGGGTTGTCTCTCTGTCGGTGGTACGTGCCTCCCCTGTGCTGCCCTGAAGTTGTTGGCCAGCTCTGCCTGTTTCCCTGGGTTCCTGATGTCCAAGTGCATGAAGCCGCCCTGGAACTGCCCGTTTAGGCCTGGGCAGTGAGTGGGACTGGCCCTCTTCAGAATCCCAGTGGAACCGGTGTCTTTATGGTCCCCCAGGCCGGTCTATAGAATGAAACAGTGGCAGTATTTTTAAAAGCTTGCCAAAAGAAGCAAAAAAAATCGTAACACTAGGGCTAAACCTCCCTAAGTAATACTGTAAAAACTTTATAAATAAATACAACAGGTGGGAGTGAGATTGGGAAAGTAACAACTACCATAATCAGACACAATTGGTTAAATGTGGAGTAAAAAAATAGTATTAAATATACACTTAATATAAAAATTACATTCACAGTTTGTTACAGCCTAAACAACTTTTTCAGTTTACTTGTTTTTTCCTGACCAATAGTCTAAAAGTGATTTATCGTTGAAGATCTAAAAAGACGTTTAAGCAAATGTCTCCTCCTCCTGTAAGCCTGGGCTCATACCTAACTGCTATCATCAATTTGCAACGTTAAAATAAACAGTCCAACTCAACTTATTTGAATAAAATGCTATCTGCTCCATTTAAAAAGTAGGAGTGGCAACTTGTCATCTTTGCATATTAAATGTTGCAGGGTCAATTATTAACTATATGACATGATTAAATTCCTGACCCTGAAGGACAACACACCCATGTGCCATACAATGCTGAAAATGAAATGCAAAAACATACAATCAAGTTATAACATGATGCAAACAAAAAGTGCTGCATTAGAAAAACATAAGAATATGTCACATGTCCACAAACTAACTAACGTTACTGTGATGTGTGTGAGAAGCCGGGTCGTGCTGTGCAGCCCAGGAAGCCCTGGCTGTAGCTCCACCCTAAAGTTATGGGGGAGGGGGGTCTGGCTAGTAGTTTGAAGTCCCTGCCCCTCTTTTCTGTAAACTTTGCACACAAAATGAGCCGCCATTTAAAGCGGTTTTGATACGACGTAATTACTGTCGAACAAGCGTTGACAGCAGTTGGTTAAATAACTGACACTTTAAAAGTGGGTGAAGAGTTGAAAGGCGGTAACGTTACTCAACACACAATGTAACTGTTACAGTAGTTATGTTCCTGTGTGAGCTTCACACATCTTGCAGCCGTTAAATGTAACAGTTACAGTTAATAATGGTTTGTGAGAGCGGTATGAGCTGTCACAGGGCTTATTACACAGCGTAATGACAGGTTAACGTTACATTGTTGATATTTTTTGTGCTGTAAGTTGAGGATACAGATGCCTTTGCCGGCTAATGGAGTCGTGCGTAGGCTACAACACGGTTAAACGGCACTTACTTTTTCCACCTCGTGCAATATTCGTCCGCCCGGAGAAAGTGCGCTCACGTTTGAAGAGCTTCTCTCGCTTTTAACCTCCGCTGCTGAGCCGCCGTCCATTACAAATTTGTAGAGGACGGGCCCGTTTGTGTACGCCGGCATGGGACCGTTTCTCTCCACCGTGGGGACCCGGGTGTCGCGGAGCACGGAGCGTCCTGCCCGGCAGTTGAAATCCGCAACACCGACCCTCGTCCCAACCGACGACTTCTCCATCATACACCTTGAATCCATATTCAGACAGGGCGAGTGGAGAATAAAGAAAGAAAACCAGCTTTCTATAGATTTTAGTGCAAATTGCTGGACTTAGATACATTTATCAGGATTGTCGCGAGTTGATAGGTGTTTGTCTGTGTCTGAACTTCTATCTAGTCTACATGTAAAGTTTTCTACCACCACCGCCGCCGCCTCCACCAACACCAACACCAACACTACCCAGGATATCCAAAAAGCCGCCCGGTCAGAGGGATAAAAGATTGTTTTGCCTCTTTCCTCCAAAAGAATGCCACGCCTCCTCCACTTCTCTCCTATTGGTCCGCTGCGTACATAAACATTACACTTTGGCACGCGTCCACGGAGAAGCGGACTCTGATTGGCTGTTTTTTCTGTGTCAATCATGTTTTTTTGTAATCCAAGTAATGTGGGTGGAAGAGGGGAGGGGGCGTGTCCTTCAGTTTACCGGCCGGTGTCTGTCGACGACGAAGAGCCGGCGAGGGAAGCGAGGCAGAGCAGAGAAAAACAGGCTGCAGGCCTCAGCCACAAACTGCGCATTTATATTTTTGGCTCATCTAATGGTGCACGAACCGTACGTTAGTGGCTTATAATCGATTAAATGAACACATTTGGTCCTCACTGAAATTTATGAGTCTATATATTGGCTTTTTGATATGTATTTTCCCATTCTTATAGTTGTTTATAAAATTAATAGAAAAGTGTCTGGACAAAATATCATGAACCCCATGTACATAATAATACAATCCCAGAAAATAGCTCATCAACAGATAATGAGGGTTATAAAGCAAGGTTAAGTTTCCCATATCTGCTTGATTCGTATCTCTTAAAATATTTAGGTCAATTTGCAGGGCTGACTTGATTACATTATCAAGTAGACAAAATAATAGACCCCCATCTGTTACATTGCATTGCATTAGAAGCTTCACAAAGGTCATATTTGTTATATATATATATATATATATATACTTCTTTCTTTAGTCACAGTCTGCTTGTGTTCACATATAGAACATATACTACAGGTTTTAATCATAGTGTAAAATATTTAATCACTCAATCCTATCTCCATTAATATACAAATTTTTAACTACTTCCTTTATCTAGTCTTGGATTTCTTTCTAGAAATGTGGAGCGCATTAACGTTAATAATAACAGCTATTAATGGCAGACATATTGTCATTTGTTTTGTATTTAATTCAATAGTTGGAGGCACCTCAAAGTCTCTCTTTGTAACATATTGATAAATGCCTGCAGACCCCTGACAGCTCTGCTTTATTATCTAATTTTGCACATGTTTTATTGGAAGCTGCATTTATTGCAAGCTACAGTTATTACTCTGAGGCTGCTGTGCTGCCTAGTATGAAACGCTGTACAAAGCAATAAGACCACAGGCAAAAAACACACGTTATAATGTGCCACTTTATTAGAAAAGTAAAAACTCACTTTAATATTTTATGAAGATTAATATAAAACATTACAATCTTTTGCATATCTGCACTGTCACACTATATGTTTAATATATTTATGTTTTTTTTTTAACTAAACCCTGTGCTTTAAGAACATACAACATTGGCTACAGCTGTCACAGCAGTATTGGCCCATAATTATATCTGAAGACAATTAACAAACAGCATCTGTATCTGCATGGAAAGCATGAAACATTTTGCATCCACAAAGTACAATGTGTCTGTGATAACCATCTCTTTTTTTCAACAAATATACTGTATACTGTATGTTACATTGGAACAACATCAGAACAGCAACAGAGTATTTTACACATTTACATCATCATACTGTATTTGTTTGTGCAATGAACATCTGCCTGGATCAGTGTACGACAGTGTTCAACAAAATATATATCAAATCAGTGCTTTCTCTCAGGATAAACAAAATGTGACACGTAAAGTGACAGCCAGAGAAAAAGGATTAGGTGTGATAGCGATTTGCAGCCAGCATTGTCTGAGGGAAGCCTCGACAGAGCTTGTTAAGCGTCTCAGCTGTTGGCCATTTCTCATATCGGGCAGTTGTTGAGCCGTTGGTGCATTGTTGATATCAGACCGGGGCTCGCCTGACCCACAGCTTCTCCCCGCTTCCCGACCCCCCCTCAACCCTCATATAACTCCCTGAGTCCCTCAGAGCTGGACATCAAAGGCCCCTCCCCTGCACAGCGAGGGGGGAGAGGTGAGGCAGAGAAAAGAGAGAGAGGTCTGTGTCGGTTATTGGAGGATGAACACAGCTGGGGGAGGGAGTATCTGCGAGGCCTGACCGAGTGGAAGCAAAATGTGCTTCCCTCCTTAAACTGGAAACACACATGGCTCAATGTTGCAGTGTGTGATTGTGTGCCTGCCGGTGTGTCTGTGTGCGTGTGTGTATGTGTGTGTGTGTGCAAGCACGCATACACATATTGGAAGGAGGAGGGTCCTTAGAGTCTGTCCATTTGCAGTGATCCTCATCCGGCTTTCTACTAGCTGTTCTTCTTCCCCCTCCTCACCTCTATCCCTCTTTTTTGCTCCCCTCACAGCGGAGGATAAACAAAGCTCTGCCCCTAAACTCGCAGCGGCCTCTCTATATTCCTCCTCCGAGTTGTTGCTTTGGAAAACAAACTGAATGCTGCGTTTTGCATCACATGACAAAAAAAGGAAGTACAACAGAAAAGATTAACAAACAAGAGATCAATTAAGAACCACGATATTTGTTTTCATCTCCATATATCAAAGCATGCACTTTTTTGATCAAGCAGGAAAAGATTGCACCAACAACATAAACATATTGTTTTCATGGCAGTGGCATGAGCTATTCAACCAATGGTATTGTCAGTAGGTAAGAAAAAATAAACAGTGCATTAAAATACAGAGTGCATTTTTGTTTTTACATACTTTCTGACACAGTAGCATTTATAAATGTATGTTACTAACCTTTCTAAACCCGTCTTCTCCTTGCATCGTGTCTCACAGTGAGATCATATTGATGTTTTTCTCAGGCTATGAGCAGCTTATTTTTTATCTGACCTTTTATCTTTATGCCCATTTATTAAGCCTCTACTGTTTGTTTTCTTCCTCTTTAATGCTCCCCAAAGCTACACTGGAATGCCATTGTTTATAATGGAAGAGAACGCAGTGCAGAGGCCGGAGACGAGGATGGGGAAAGGGCGAAGGGCATCCTTCCAAAGGACACTCGCTGGTAATTTTCATGCCCAGCTCTGTATTTTCTTTGGAGTCCAAACGTTCTGCTGCTATTTCAACCACCAGACTTCAGTCTGAGGAGCTACAGGAGGCTTTAGCTTTTACATGAGAGCAGAGAGCGAATCAGAATTGTGCTTAGAAACGCCCTAACAGCATGCTTAATGCGCAATTAAGCTAGTCCTGCAGCTGTCCAGTGCAAAATGACAACGCTCATAAAATCAGATGTTTACAGCGCCCAAAGGATGAGACATATTAACCGCACAGGATGAAGCATCAGACACGCTTTCGCTTCCTTATTTTTGTTAAATATTCTTCTCTCATTTATATATTTATACTTAGTTTTAATATAGTAATACACTTAAGGTCTCACATTGTGAAATCCGTCACCCACATCTCTCTGGGGAATTTCTTGCACAACCCGCTCACTGCCCCTGACCTGGTCGCTTTACCCTGCATGACTGTGTTTGGTATGAGTGTGTCTGTGTGTGGGAGTGCTGGGGTGTGTCATCATGCCTCTGGCTACAGATGTTTGTCAAATCTGAGCGTGGATTGTTAACTAATCTCATCATTTGTGAGAAGTTCACAGCATCGATCAAAACTTGCTTTTTATAGTTTTCATGAGGGCTGTTATTAATAAGTTAAGAGTTGGTGCTAAATTGCTATAGCCTGTAATTACGCCTGTGTTTAAGCAGGCCTACATATACTAGGCATATGTTTGAACAAAGCGCCACAATGCTGTCTGCCAGGCAACAGGCGAGCGTGCACACAGAACCTGTTTCAGATGTTTGCTTAGGGAAAGCTAAGCACTGCAAATCTATGTGACATCCATCTGCTTACATTACATAAGTCCCTCCAAGATGAAGCATATACGTGTGCGTGTATGGGGGGGGAAGCTAACAGTGTTCCTCATCATCCTTAAAACCCAGCGTCCTTGCTACTTGTGTTTATTTTCAGGTGCGTGTCAGCACAACGCATGCACATTTATTTTTTTAATATATATTAAAGGTTGTGAGTTACACCAAATACTCTACAAAGAGTACAGTGTTCATATAAAAATAAAGATATTATGGAAAATGATGCACAAACAAGTGAGTATTGTCAGTGACACAGTAGGTTGAAGATGTCTATTCCAGTTTTCTTCTTCTTTTTTTTTTTTTTAGTTAAAACACATTTGGTCCATATTTGGGCTGGACTAGGCTGAGGCTGGTTCTGAAGCACAGACCAATCAAGGGAAGTCTGAACCTGGATTAAGACCCTGTTTGTACCTGATGTCATCACAAAATGGATCGTCATGTTGTTTGTCTATAGAGGGTCTGGTGTCTATGTACAGCAACCTGTTGGCCAGTCAGGAGGGTCCCTTTCATGACTCTGTACCAGTGGGTTCTGGGCCCTCTGAGCCAGCTACAGGCCAGTGACGTACATCTCCATCCCGTCATTGAAGGTGAAGATGGTGGTGGTGCTGGAGCTGTTGCCCCCTTGTTTCACGTCGCTGATGGTCTCATAGAAGTTTTCCCCACCCGGCAGGCCTTTAGCAGGCGGGGCGGCGGGTCCTGAGCCCTGAGGTGCCGCTGGTGCTGCCTGCTGCTGCTGCTGCTTCTGTGGCGGCGGTGGCGGCGGCTGCGGCGGCTGCGGCGGCTGCGGCGGTGTCTGCTTCTTCCTTTTCAGTGTGGCACTACCCCCAGCCGTGCTGTTATTGGTTCCCGCCTGCTCACGTTTCCGGTGGGGGTCGATTGTAGCGTACGCGGGGTCGGACTCGGCCATCGCACATGTGGACCAGGACCTGTCTCCTACCGGCTCGTAGCAGGGCTCCTCCTGGGATCGCGCCTGGCCCTGGACTCCTCGGCCTCGGCCCCGACCTGCGTTTCTGTCTCCGCCGAAGGAGCGGGGGAGGGTCTTTGCTCCGTTGTTTTCCATCGGAGGTTTCTTCTTCTGGCTTTTACACACGATGGAGTAGGTGTCTGCAATCTGAGAGCACAAACACACGAGGAGAGTTTGGTGTCAGTTAATAACACTGAAATACAGTAAAACTCTACACTTCAGTTTATAGGGCAGCTGCTGAAACAGAAGGTTACTGCGTGTCTGCTTCATTCATGACCTTGTTTCAACGAAACTGTAAACACGACTGATACAGAGCTTCCACACGTTAAAAAAGTGGGATTTAACTAAACAGTGACTGTATCAGGTTTCCCACCACTACTGTAAATCCAGATTAGCACTGAGTATGTGCAGACTTCCTATATTTGCGCATGTATATATCCGTATCTGTATGTATGCCTGACATAAAGGTACAATATGTGAGCATGATAATAAACATATAATGCTGCTAATTTGGCGTGTGCAAACGAATGCGTGTGCATGGATTGTGTGGGTGTGCGCGCGGTACTTTGCAAACGTGTTGACAGAGCCTGCTCTGTGCTGTAACCTGACCTATTTCGACGGGGTAGGATAAGACAGAGTAAACTGTGTTATCAGTCTGTTGAGGTCTAGGCAGAGTGACAGAGTTAGCTTTGCAGTGGATGGACCTGTTAAAATTTTACCACAACTGCTTTGGCAACAGAACAGCGAGGTACGGTGTGAAAGATCTGGACGGCAGCCAACTTAAAAAAAAAAACTGCTAAGTGGCGTTCGCTAATGGACTTTGCTCACATCTCACTGCTTTGAATGAGACGTATGTACTTCTGAATTAAATGCAAGTGTGTGCATACAAGTGTCTGCTAATAAAGCGGGTAAGAAATGATATCACAACTGACAGGCATGTGCGAGTTCTTACAGGGAATTTGGACAAACCAGGGCCGTGACCTTTGGCATTTCTGTGTCAAAATTCCTGAAGAGGAGCGCAAGAGAGGAGGATTGTGGGACATGGTAATGTTTACCTTCCGTGTTCACACCCAGACCAGCAAGCTCTGTTCCAGTGGCCCTGAGAAACACTAGCTATGCAAACTCTCTCTCTTGCGCACTCACAGATTAGCCTTGTTTTTGTTCTACTGTCAAAAAACTGAAACCTGAGAGCACAGAGGCGACCACACACACTCTGTGCCTTTACTTTCATGGTGTCTTCACAAAGGAAATATAACATTTGAAGTAAAAACCACTCTGTGTCTCTGACAGACTTCAAATGACACACCTACCCTGCCCCCACGAATCTCTTGTGTGACCTTTTTGGATAAGCAAAGACCCCAGCGTATGCTACAAGTGTGTGCACACAGTGTGCAGACTCTGTGTGTGTGCGTGCGTGTTTGTGCACACAGACTCTGCAGCTCTGTGCAGCAGAGGAAGGAAGTCACAAGATGATGGGGATTTCAAAACTGGGCTGCAGCTGTTGAGGAAGCCTGTGCATTGTATGTTTTCTTTTCTCCTCCCCTTTCTGCCTGCGCTGCTCTCTGTTATGTCTCCTCCGGTTCTGCTGCAGCTCTCTGCTCAGGCCGAGGCTTTGAGGCGTCACATTTTACTTTCAGCATGTACTGATTATCCGTGAAAAAACAACAGTGTGCATGACCGATGCATCTGTGTGTGATCAACGTTATGAATAGCAAATATGGCACACATTTCCAAGCGGTCTGCTAGCAGTCAATATTCATCTGGTATGACATGCTTCGCGCAACGTGATTGGTTGGGGAAGGCAGCGCCTCCTTATAGCCACGAGGGGGGGGGGAGAACTAGAGAGCGCCAGGGAAGAGGAGGAGATTTAGGTGGGAGTGGAAATTCAACACCTCCTGACGGCTGCAACTGACAAACTCCAGAGGATACAAAGTGTAGGGGCATGTTAGGGCAACAGCACACTCTGAAATGGAAAAACACAGAAGCAGAAAAAGTTTGGAAAAACAGGAAAGAAAGTTTGATTAAGAAAAAGAAATTGACAGGGAGAGATTGCAGCAGGCAGTCAAGGCCAGTCGCTCTGTGTGCCAGTTTGATTTGCAGAGGAGGAGTTTAACTCATGAGCCAAACGGCAGAGACTTAACCCTTTAATCTCCACATACAACAGTCAGACTCTTGGCTCAACAGTGGCTTAGACAAGGATCTTACCACTGGATTAAAACTGGTCAGGGCTGCTGGTCCACTTAACTCTATCAGGCCTCACAGAATAAATAAAACCATTCAGCTGGATGATCTTCTCTTACACCCTGTGAACAACATTCTTTAATCACCTCAACTTTCATGACGTTTTGTTTCTGTGTCAAAACTTCGATTTACTCTTCAGTCGTGAATAAACTGCAACACAGTTGCTGGCTTTCCTGCGCTGACGGATATGATCGTGAAAAGGAGAAGTTCAGACACACATAAACTAATAATAGACACACCTCCATCCACTCAGATTAACCGCCCCCAGCCCCCAATATGCATGACAGAAGTTCTCCAACTGCTTGTAACTCTCTGTACACACTGTGTCCAGCGGAGAGCGAAGAAAAGGGGGATTGAGAAGGAAGAAGTGTGGGTGTGGAGGAGGAAGCGGAGGGGCTGGGAGCACATGTAGAGGGGTGTGTGACATGACTGGCGAGTGCAGACCTCCCTCTTTAACCAACAGACATACTAAATCTATTTATTTAATAGTACATTTATATATATGTGTGTATATGGGTCAGTGTGTAGCCCACATCCCAGTCGGCCCTGCTCCTTCTCTGTCTGCACCGCCTGATGAAGCACTGAACAGTTAACCTTTAACAACAATCTCTATGCAAAGTGAGACTTAATTATTCGGCAGCAGGTGATACTGGTGTCCGATCCGTCTGTTGACTTGTGCGTTGGAGACAGACAGAGGGAGTGGGGGGGGGGCAGAGGGAATGGAGGGAATGGGGTCAGGGTTCAGGCAGGGGGTTGGGGGTGCTGCGTCCATGTAACGTAACCTCCGGCTGTAAGCAGAAACCGCGTATGACAGGCAGGTCAAAGGGCAGCCGTGTTATGACGGCGCGCCCAATCAAATGGGCGCCCCGGTGGGTAAACACAGCAGTCACAAATCAGAGAGCTGTCCGTCTGTCTGGCTGTGGAGTGACCCCTCCTCCCGACCACCACCGCACACACACAGATATATGTAGACTACCTCCTTTGCAGTCGGGGGCGATGGGTGCCCCTGTCCGTTCTCTCCGCGGAGCGGAGGTGGGTGAAGGGTGATGATGTCATCTTCCTCAGGAGGCTTCCAGATGTACTGCTCCCCGTTTCCCATGAACACAGCCTCCTGATTCAAACACAAAAACACAAGTATGATCCATTAAAAATTAATCCACACAATTAAAAAAAGGATGATGCAGCAATTTTAAAACCTGTTTTAAAACAGTGTTGCTTTGTGCTCCTGCAGGCTGTGCCTCTGTGTGTGTGGGGGTTTGATTTTCTCCAAGTTGACCTGTGAGCTGCAGAAGTTTCATTCGCTCAATAGATAAGGCGACCATGTCGGACAGTGTGGGCGACTTGTGCATGTAAGTGCATGAAAGAGAGAGAAGAGTATATTTATTTTAAAGGTCAGAGGTCATGATTTCATGGATGGATGACACACATATGCAGTGAGGGGTTATTGTGGACTGCTTTTTTATCAAGTTTGGTTAGTAGTGCTGTCTGAGTTATGGAGCAATCAAGGTTATAGTCACAAAGATGTAACTTTTTCTGTTAGATGTTAGAAAGTTAAATGATCTGGCTCTTTACTTTGTTTTCTCTGTGGGCGTTTGGCACGATCCCCGTGTTTGTATCTGTTTAAAAACAAATATACTGTACAAACGACAAACTATTTACTAGAGTCAAGGAATGCCTGCTCGGTTGTGTAATTTTCAGCTGGAGTTAATCAGTTGCTCTTTGCTCTGGGACCAACTTTTTCCACAAGGTTTTATGCAAATGTGTTTGGTTAAAAATATCCAGATGACAGAGTGACGGATCGATGCACTGACAGAAAATGCTGCAAAACACGACTTGCAATTAGCAAAGTTCCAGTGAAGAGAACATAAATCTGTGTTTAAAAGTCCTTTAAGACTTGAATGAATGCTGTAATCGATTTACTTTACTGTTTGAATTCTCTGTGAGTTTAGTAGCAGATATAAAATAAGGAAAAATAAGGCTACTCTTACACAAAAAAAATAAGTCACTGTGCTAAATATTTAGCACCCCTGGTGATCAAAAGCAATTAGAAAGCATTTAGAAAGCAATTAAAAAGAATGTAGTGGTGTGTGCACATGCGACCGAAGATGATTAAACTTTTATATGCTCCTCCTGTGCAGTGAGAGTGAGTAATAGAAGCCGGGGCAGAGTAAATGGCTTCAATATGGGAACATTATTTATCCCCACTCTGGCTGCTGGCTACCTGTTAGCCGTTTCTACATAGACTTGCTGATAGATTCACACACACATACACGTAAACACACGCACACACAGGCAGCTTGGCAGCCAGCCAAGCTCTTACATAATCCAATCCTTCCACTCTTTACTCTGGCCACTCTAATACTGCGCGGCGCAGCACAGCGCAAAAGGGGTGGAAAGAACTCACATATACACACACAAATACACACCATGAAGGGTTTAGCAGCAAAGATTAAAAGTGCAGGCCAACGACCGGGCCGACATCCACAGCGGAGACAAAACTGTTTAAACAATATTATCAATCTTTCTTAAATCACAAACACAGAAGAGAAAGGCACCTGTGTTATGCTCTGCCAAACACAAAGATAAGCCCACGCACATGAAGAAAATAGGTACATGTGAGCCAGCAAACCCAAGGGAAAGGCTGATCACCATCCGATCATTGTCCCTCTGCTTCCCTCTCAGAACTGCCCTAAACTGCGGCCTTGACTGGTTAAAACACGATCCAGCTGGCACCCACACCTCTATTATGTCAGTAAAATACAAGACAAATTCTCACAAACAGGAGGTTTGTTTGTCACTAAATCTGTGAATCAATCATAATATGCTCCTACAAACCATACACTGACAATAACGGATGATTATGAAGTCAAAACGTGCTGTTAAACCCGACAGAAAGACATCAAGAGAGTAAATAAAATGTAATTATGCTGGGGTCTCTGTTTGTTTGTGGACAGTGCCCTCTGGTGGTACACAGGCAGAGTTACAGTCTGGTCAGGTTAATGCAGAGCATATTGATCCAATGATTCTTGTACCTTTGGGAAGGAGTGAAGGTGAAACGGCTCCAGAGGTTTCCGTGGAAACTCCTGACTGCGATGTAGCGGAGGGGGAGCCGCGGAGGGTGAATCACTCACGCTCGATTGGCTGTCTGACTGGCTGTCGGCCCCGTTATTCTCCTTCCTGTTTGTCTTCTCAACCTTGAGGTATTGAGTCAGCAGCGAAAACATAATATACAACTCATTCAGTGAAAGACGAAGCAAAAAGTCTGCGTAATCAAGTCTACCTGGACATCTCAGACGTGCCAGAGAAGAAAGTGCCGGATATTACAAGTTGATATTTGCTTACTTCAATTATTTTCTTATGATTCACCTAAAAATCTGGATGTTAGGTTGCAGTTTTAGGTGATATTTTCATTATTTTCAGAGCCAGAGAAGCTGATAAATGCATGTCTGAGTCTCTGTGTGCATTTCAAAGTTGATAAAAGTCACCTTCTCTTACTTTAACATTTCATTTTAGGATTTAAAGTATGTGGCAAATCCAAACGTGCATTTCCATGGTACTATCATTTACCCAGTAAATAATTATGTTGCAATACTTTGCTTTTTATCGACAGAGAGGACAGTGGATCGTGTCGGAAACAAGAGAAGAGAGAGTGGGGATGACACGCGGCAAACACAGGGGGCCGCCACAGCGAGGACTATAGCCTCTGCTACTGCTGAGCTAAACCTTTGCTTCTTAACCACAGCTCTTTTTTTAGACTGATTAACATCACAACACCTACTTCACCATAGATACTTTCACATGGCATGAGAGATAAACATCACCTCAGCTGAATCACAAGGAAGAGCATTATTGTCTGAATACATTGAGTATTCGTACCTTTCTGAACTTGCGTATGGAGGCGTACTCGGCTGCAGTGGGATCGTGGCTGGCCAGCGAGTTGGCCGAGGACATAGGGGACCTGTTGGCCCCATTCGCACCGTTGCCTCTCCCTGTCATCGGGCCGTTAATGGTGCCATTGCCTCTGCCATTCCCTCTGCCACCCTTTGAGAAAGAAGACAAAGAAACACACGTTACAGTTTCCAACATACAGGAAGCGTAATGCACTGCAGAAACAACTGTACAGTAACTGCATCCAGATGAGTGTCTGCAGGTCTTAAAAGGTGTGCACTGCTTTTCTGCAGGCAGCACATGTTAGCATATGTAGGCAACCTAGCATTGCTTCCCCCATTCAGAGAATTTCAGTCTTCAAATACTAATCTGTGTGTGTGTGTGTGCTTACATTCCCATGCCCGTTTCCATTGCGGGCTCCATTGGCCTGAGCCGGGGGGCTCTGTGCAGCTCTGACTGAAGCCGGCGTGCTGTTGGAAGATGTGGAAGGCGGGGCTGAGGGAACCTTTGGGCCTGCGTCACCTTCCCGGACACCTACACTTTCATACAGGCCGTCGTCCAGGCAGTGTGTCGGGGTGGGGTTGTTCCGTATGCCCACCTCGGTGTAGGTGTGGTCTCTAGCCTCCCCTCCTCCTCCGCCTCCTCCTCCGCCTCCTCCTCCATCGCCTCCCGCTTCCCCTCCTCCCCCCTGGCCCGATCCCTGGGGACTGGTGGGGATCTGGGGAAGCTGGCGCCCATGGGACGGCCTCAGGTCCGTCTGGGAGCGCCGACTGTGGAGGAGCAGGAGGTCCATGCTGGCTGGACGGCTCTTGCTAACAGCTGCAGAGAGAGGAGAGGGAGTGGGGAGGAGGGGGAGAAAGAAAGAAGCAGAGAGGGCATAACTGAAATAGTGCAACAGCTCCGGGTTGTGTAACATTAAATGTCACATATTAACGTCACTCATCACTTACAGTTTCCATTGCAGGGGAAGCGATTGATCTCGTGCAGCCTGGTGTCAGATTTGCTCATGGAGCTCAGTTTGGGGTGTCGAAGGGTGCCCTGCTGTCACACATAAGGACAGGTTAATACATGCATGTGCATCTGTAAATACAATCAAGCGTTCATGGCTAAAGAAGCAGACGGAGACAGGAGGGAGTAAAGTGGAAGCATGTCTCACCATATTTACAGATGTCCCTTTCTCTCCGGCTGGGGGGTGCTTGCTCTTGCTTTTTCTGACACAACATCAAAGAGAGGAAGGTCAACACGAGCCGGTGGACAGAGAGAGAACATACACACACTCAGAGCAGATAGATGCTATCAGCGTCCGACTCTGGTACGGGCATAAAAGTCCTTGGTTAGTAACAAAAGCCCAGTCAAACAGTGAGTAGATCGTGACTCAGGTTTTTTAAGCCGAAGCGGAGCTTGTCCCTCATTTTCCTTCTCCTTCCTTTCACAATAAAACCCAGCTTTCTTTCCTCTTTTAGAATCTTTAATTCACTTTGCCATCTTACTTTACTACCCTCTGGTATTAGTCATGTGCAACAAATGTATCTATAGTGGTGTTACGCATTCGTTGGGATCCCTGAAGGCTGTAGCTATAGGAAACTGTTGATATGGTGAGAGAGATGAAATAAGACGACGAAAGCTCCTGGGTGCAGGTGTGAATGTGAGAACTCTTCAACCCCCATCCCTTTTTTCCCCTCGCTCTTCTGCATCTCATATAAAGTGAGATGTAACTGCTGTGCTGCAAAACACAATGAAGAAACAGCAAACTGGTGCAGGTAACACAGATACATAGGGATGCACGATATTGGATTTTTTGCCGATATCCGATATTTTCAAACCTTTTTTGCCAATTGCTGATTTCGATACTGATATATTAGACACGCGTTTTTTCCCACATAATAGCAGAGAACATCAAGTCTCCCCTGTCGTGGAATTGATATGGTGCCTACTCTTATTGTAGTGGCCAAAAACTGCCATAAAGCAGGCATCTTGCACCCTCCTTCACGCTTGACAGTAGAGGCGTTATACAAAAGGTCAGATAACTCGCGTTTCTGAGCGCACCTGAATGCAGCATCCCCCTTGAAACACGGCAGCTGCATCACAGCACCTGCACCTACTACGGAGACATCAGCGATCGCAGACAGACTCTTTTCATCGTGTGTGCGTCCATGAATGTGTAAGTTAGTTTTGCACTGATGCTTATGTTACACTCTGCTAGCGTCGGCTTTGGCTGCGAGTGTATTTTTGGCGTGTTTGATGTTGTTAAGTGCGGGTAAAATGACGAGAATGTGAAAGTTGTTTAACTTCTATTCAGTGGCTCAAGTTTCTGTGACTTTTTAGTCTTTATTTGTATAATGTTAAAAACCTTGTGCAGTGCGTGCGCACACTCGCGTCAAGTTAATGTCGTAGCATGAGGTCAAGCTTTTTTAAGGAGTCATCGAGCATTTAGGATAATCAAAGCGCTGTTTTATCAGCAGAAAAATGACATATCTGCCAATGCCGATATGTCATTTTCAAGCCATTATCTGCAGATACCGATAACACATATATATATATCATCTAATTTGTGTCGTGTCTGACTCATGTTACTGGACCCACTTTACTGTCTCCTCCAGTGAGCCACAACTCAATCCTGTTCCTACAAACATATGGCCGCCATACCCCGAGGGACCCATGAGAAGGTGAGCAGAGCTCCCGTTGGAGTTGTCATTATAACACGGTACAGGAGGAGGTTTAGCGTAAAATGTCATGAAGGTATGAAGACATTTAAAGAATGGCAACAATTACTTTTGCAAGTTTCAGATTAAGACCTTTAGAGGTGTCCTCTGTGATCCTCTGGATCTCAGGGAACCAGTGTGGGATTGATTCATTTTGAAGTCACTAGTAAGAAATCAATAGACGTAGGTCTCTATTATCAGGATGTGTCGAGTTTGTACATGACAAATGAATTATATGTATTTCATCTTTAGATCTTAACAATAGTGCTGTTTTATTTCCATGACACGAGCTGGTTTGACATTTCTCTACATCCTTATCTGTGTATCCCATGGCAACAAAGCCACAGTGCAGCCTCTGATTGGTCCCTAAAGGTTCTGAAAAAAACAGGCCGCTCTATTGCTCCCGCCTGGCTCAGAGTCTGATCCTCTTTAAACCGCAGGGTGCTCCATTGCTTCTGCCTTTCCTGAGGAGTCAGCTACAGAGAGAGGGGGGGGGGTGGCGTGAGGCTGCTCTGACTCCGGCCTGTCTCCTCAGTGTCCCGTAAACATCATCTCATCTGATCTGACACTCACAGCCATTAACATTCATTACTGCCACTCTGCTCGGAGCAGGGGATAAAAGAGACGGTGAGGACGGACGGAGGGAGGGAGGGAGGGGAAGAGTTCAGAAGAAGTAGGGACACATAAAAGGAGGAGAGGATGATGAGAGGGATCTGGGAGGGCACGGAAGGCTGGAGGCAGAGATGATCAAACTCTGGTTGTTTTTTTAAATCTCAGTCAGGCCCAAGTCACGTGACCGTCCTCTTACCTCTGGCAGCCAACGCAGACGAGGACAATAAGGATGGTGACCACGAAGGCGGACGCTGCCGCGATGGCTCCCAGGAGCAGCAAGTTTTGGTAGGTGGGGTCCTCGACATTTGTCCCTTGACCGTAATCCATGACACCCGCTCCCTCTCGCTCAATCACTCACTTCCACTCGAGCTCGAACTCGGCCACACAGACCGTCTGCACAGGAAAACCTGCAGAGACACGAAGGGAGGCAGACAGAACATATGAGTGACATGAGAGACGAGAACAATGTGAAGAAACGCTGCAGAGAGTGAGATGAGTTTTGTTGTGTGTGTGTGCGAGCTAAGTTTGCCTCTGGCTTTCTGTCACTGTCTCGTTCTGACATATCTGTTTCTATTTTTGACTCATTAGACGGAGAATAATGCACAGAAAATAGAACACCTTACAAGGCAGCCGGTGCGAGCGTGCCAAAAAAGGTTTCATCACACTCGTCCCTTTTTTGTTGTTAAAAAAAGATCAAATGATAGCGGAACATTCATTTGACTAGCCAGAGAGATACTTGTGTTAGTTTAACAGGAAAAACCAACTGAGCTCCCCAGAGTGGTGTCTCACTGACGGAGGGACCAGATCAACTGCTGCCACACTTCATTTCCTGGCAGAGTACTTTCTTCTTTCTCCAAACAACAGGGGCTCAAACACTAACAACAAGATTTTCAAGCTTTTAAAACAGCGGTACATGGAGCGAGTGTTGTTCGACAAACAAGGTAGCGCTGTTACCTCTCTTACGCCTCAAGTTCTGCTACCTCTCCGATACACGGGGACAAATTAACCCTCCAGAACCGCCCACTCGATATACACACGCTCAATCCATGTCAGAGCGAATTATGTCTGAGGCTGCATGCTGTTCCTTCACTGCTGGATTAGTTAGGACAGATTTGAGTGAGGTAGTTTCTTATTTTTGCTCAATTTCAAATCATCGTAAGAGTAAAGCTGTTTAGGCAGCTGAGATGAGTCTGGGCCAGCGGTGTAAAACAAGTATATATGGTCCCTTTAAATAAGTTTCACTCCCTTATATTTCCAGTTGGATTATATTACACTCTATTAATTTGCAGTATATTTAGGTTAATGTAAAAACGTACCGTGTGCCAAGAGGTCGTGTGTTTAAGAGTTTTAAAGCAGTAGTTTTGCTTTCTTAAAGTGAGATGAGAAGTAATGACCGAGTTACAGCAGTGAGTCATTGATCTATTTTTAGGTTTGTGTGCAATCCTTTAGTTCCTTGTAACTATTAACCTGTTTCAAACTAAGGCCTTACTTGATGTGGTTGCCATTAAACCTGACTTTTAATGCCTAAATCATTTGTTAGGAAACATCTGTTAAAAGAGAGTCTCTGCAGCTTCACAAGCTGCAATGTAGCTACCAAAAATAAATATTTTAAGGCCAAATATTTTTTTTAACTAGATGCAACACCTTTGTAAATGTAGGTGTTACTTCAGGGTGCTGGTTTAGCTCAGTGGGTAGAGCAGGCGCCTCGTATACAGAGGCTACAGTGCTTGACGCAGTGGCCGCAGGTTGACTCCCACCCTCGGTCCTTTTCTGCATGTCATTGCCCACTGTCCTCTCCCAATACTTCCTGTCTCTCTTCAGCTGTCCTATCATTAAGGAAAAAAGTAGGTATTACTTTGTTTTATTAATTTACAGTGTGCATACAAAAAGAAACGTTAATAGGATACATGCAAACTATATATTTATTGGGAAATATTCAATTATGCTAACTTAACCAATGCTAATTCAATGCTAATGTTATGTATGTTAGTTACGACCAAGTAATCTGATTGAATAAGATGGAACAACATCACTGGGACTTTTCACTCTGTGTATCACTCCGCCTCAGCCAGGTGTGAATTGAATTCTGTTCATTACAGCAGAGCGTGTGTGTCTACATTAATCAAGCCTGTACCTCTGAATCACACAGCAGACTCTTATTTCACCGGTTGATGAAAGCATACAGATATATGTACATGCTGATCTGTGGTAACCTGTAGACACAGAGCGCAGGAGAATGTTTGGGTTGCTTGGCAACAACAGTCCAGTTTCAGTTAAATTGTGGCACTAGTTGATGATGTGTTGATTATACTGTTTACTACTATTTGCTGCGTGTACGACTATTGCCTTGTGCCTACAACTGAATCACAGATGCTTTGGTCCATACTTCATATCATGCTCCATCTAAATGGGTCGTATGTATATGAGCCAGCTTTTATTAGCTTTGTCAGCTAGCCTAATTCAGTTACCTTGAGTTAAACCTGGTAGCCACTGGGTGCAAACAAATAAGGGCGAGTTGTGTGGTGCAACCTGTTTTAGTTTACAGCATAAATCTCCATCACACGATATACAAACATCTACATTATAAGTAGGCTAGTGTGTGTGTGATCGCCTCCTAAAGTAGAGCATGCAACATTCAGACAACATGATATTCAGTTTGAGTTAGTGTTCACAAGTCTTGACATATCAGCACAAGACATTTGGAATCTGACACACTCGTCAATGGCCGCACTCACTGACCAGACGCACACCAACAACACACACGCACGTGCGCGCATACTCCATATATGCAGAACATTCCTGTATAAACAGAGACAATGGCAGCAACGTGGTTATAATATTAGATTAGACAGAAAGCTGAACGTCGGGGATCCGAATGACAAAGCAAGCAGTGAGCAGAAGGAGGTCATGGCAAGCGACTGTGTATGTTGTTTGCGTGAGAGAGAGAGATTGTGGAATACACCACCACAGGATCTGGCTCTGGCTTTCTGTTTCTTGGAGATAAAACTGCATCTTTTTTTTTTTTCTTCTCCATGTCCTCTTTTCTTGGTCCCTCTCTTCCTCCAGATCTCCTCTCCTCCTCCTCCTCTTTTTCCTCCCTCTCTCTCTCTCTCCCTGTCTGTCTGCCTGACCCTGCAGATATGTGAGGCGATGCACAGCGAATGAATTAGAAGAGCAGAGGCCTCAGACAGCCCTTTATGGAAAAGACAGACAGGCAGGGAGACAGACGGAGAACAGAAGGGGGGAAAAAAAAGAGAGAGAGGGAGAGAGGATGAATGAAAGGGAGAGGTAAGAGAGAGGTGATGAGACACAGGAGCAAATGAGTGGGATGAAAGGACAGACAGGTGGGTGGAAGATGCAAGAAACCTGGGGGGAAGCAGGGAAAGTGGGGGCGCACACTTATAACATGAAGGAGGAACGAGGAGGAGAGGGCGCGATAAACAGAGGGGGAGGGAAGGGAGAGAAGAGAGTGATGAGACGAGGAAGATGAAGACAGTGAGAGGAATAGCGGGGAAGCCTGGGAGAATGTGCGATGAGCGCAGGGAGGTGGGGGGGAACAGAGAGCGAGAGAGCGAGCGAGAGGAAAAAAAGAGAGGCGATGAGAAGGAGGTCATCAGCGGTCTGTTTCTGCCTGCGTTTTTTGTCAGCCCCCCTTCTGAAATATTCAGAGGAGAAACACATCGAAGGGGGCGCGTTTGTGAGCGAACACAATGCAGGATGGGAGCACATGTTTGCAGCGTACTTAACAGTATGTGAAGCGCACAAGTGGCGGCTGAGACTCGGGAGGAGGAGGAGGAGGAGGAGAGGCAGTTTCTGTGCGACGCCCCTGCACCACGCTTCGACAACGACGCGCACTCGGGGCGCAATAATTTATCCCAGCATCTGTCTTCATTTCATGAGTAAAAATGATGACAGTGATAATAACAGCATAGTGAGAATGATAACGATGCTGGTGATAGCCCTATTGATGCCCGCTGCTGGTGATGATTATCATAAAGAGGGCTGCGATGATGATGATGAAGGGCGCAGCTACTAAAACCGATGGTAATGATGGTGATAATGAGGTCAAACTGAGAGCTGCGAAGACGCGTCGAGGGGCGGATGCAGGCAGCAGAGCTGGCAGAGCAGCGAGCAGGATGCAGCGGTGCAGCGCAACCACAGGGTGGAAGGTTTCCTCTGTGTGTCTGAGATCACACACACACACACAGAACAAAACACAAGCACACACACACAAATGTAACTCTAAATTCTTGTGTTGCAACTCTAACTTCAATCAGTTTGCAACAAAAAGTCAAACTGATGTTCTGTTTCACCCTCAGATGTGAACCGGGGTCTGACAGACTCTGCAGCCTCTTTGTTATGCAATATGAACTCAACAAAGCTAATTGTATTCTACTCCAAGTTGTGCTTAAAATAGACGGTGGAAAAGAAAATCAGCTACATTTTCATGTGCCCTAAAAACAGTAAGAGGTTTATGTGCTTAATTTGCAGCTCTTGGCTTAAACAGACCCCATTTCATATTCAGTTTGTGTGCCTTTAACGCGTTCTCTCAGGAGTGCAGCTATCACTCACAATGCAAGAAATAAAGTAACGTTTGTCTCCTAACAGGATTCAGCAGACTCTCGTAACATAATGCCGGCTCTCTTGCGCAAATGAATGAATATTACAGTGTTTCTTAACGTGTCATCTGTTTAATTAGATATTTAAATGAGTATTTAATTACCAAGAGGCTGTCTCTACGAGGAGCGCGTTTCACTGTGGAAGCATCTTAGTGAGGTCTCGCAGCTCTTACCTCAAAAGTGGGACATTTTTCTTCTGTTTAAAAATAACCGTAACCTGATTTCAGTTACAATTCAGGGATGACATTTACATTTACAGTTACATTTTGAATTACATCACGAGGCGGTATGAATTGTTAATGCTTTCAGTAGTCGGGGGGGGGATGTTCAGCTTTTAACTGAAATAGCAGAACGACTGATAGGAGCGGCTTCAGTAACAACGCTGCACGAAGCACAGACTGGGCAGCTTCTGGGAGGCTGAGTGTATATAAAGTATATTAAGGTTAACATCAGCGTTTCTCAGGTGATTCCCTACAGTCATCTAAAATTAAAGAAATCTGTTCGGCTCACAGGTTCAGCTGCTGTTTGCGTCCTCGTGTACTGGAAGGATCTTTATACATTCTCACTTCTGATTGACGAGCTGTACGAAAGAGAGTTTGGGGAGTATTGAGCGGGGTGTTGTTCCCGCGCTGAAGCACGCAGGTGTATAATCGATACGGGAAAATCAGGGAAGGTAATTAGTGTTGATTGATTTATTTGAATCGTCATCAACATCAAGTAATCGGTCATTAGTACCTGTGAAGACAGCCCGTATAAAGCAGTGCTGAAAGAAGTACGGTACTTCACTCCTTCATTTAGCTGCAGCAACAGATGATTACATGTAAAAGTCCTGCATTCAAGGCATCATTAAAGAAGGGGTAAAAGTATGTTGGAGTAATCCCCAGGCTTCTCAGCTCAGTCTGCAGGCCGCTGTGAACGCCAGATTTCACACTGTTTTTTCTACACGTTGCACTTTGTGACGTCACAATGTCGGAGCTGGACAATCAGAAGAAAGTGGGCTTGTAGGGGCGGGGTTTCTTAAAGGAACAGAGGTGACTGAGTCGTTTCAGGCAGGGGCCGTGTGAGGGCCTGCACAGAGCAGCAGTGTGAGAGTTTTATTAACTGTAAATGATGTTAAACTACTCCACAGGTATACCAGAGTGAAACATGAAGCTTGAAATTAGCATAATACCCCCCTTTAAGGAAAAATGTCCAAGTATTATTGGTAAAAATTACTTAAAATTTCAAATTAAAAGTACCCATTCTGCAGAAAAATAGTTCCCCTTTGGGAATTACTACTAAATATGGTGTTTTTGACTGTTTTTGTTTCTATACTGTCGGACTATTGAATCTGCAGCAAAGCATCATGTACTGTAAGATCATGGTATATTTATAGCATCACGTCCCTGTGAGACTTTTCATGAGCTCAGAAGAATCCAGTGATATCTGTCTGGACATCAGTGAGTACACTGCAAACAGGAACTGCTAAAAGCTTACTTGGCATCTTTAACTCCATTATACTTCCTTCTACATCCCCCAAAGCCCCCAAAGCCCCCAAATACGGGGAACTGTAATTTCAATGCGTGGAGCATGGTTATGCTAATAATCAAAGAATGACAAAGAATAGTAAGGAGTGGCTGTGAGATATATATTTTTTTATGTTGCACTGTCAAAATATTTACAGATTGTCTCATCAGCATTTTGGATGATATAAGCCCAAGTGCAAAAATGTCAACTAGGTTTCAGGTCATTAAAATGTTCCACTCTGACAGCATCTTCGTAACAGAAAGGAAAAAGTACAAATCTAAGTCATCCATATTTTGATTATTCGTTCATATTATATGCTCAGTTAAAAAAACCACAACTTTGGGACATTTTTTACACATCTTTTAAACCTCTCACTTATCAATATCAGTACCCACCTGACAAATCCAGTATCGATTCGGCTATAGTTAGTGATATCGGTCACTGTGTCTGGATCCAATTAAACACAAAGAAGGCAAATAGAAAATGTTTTCTACTGAAAGTAATATTGAAAATCTCTTTTTTTTTTTAAATATCATGTTCCATCTTTACATTAGGACAGCCTTACATTACACACAGGCCCCAGTAAGAACAGTGTTTAGTGGAACTACTTTAAGACGAAGAAACAGGGGGGTGGGGCGACGGATGTCATGTGTCTTGTAAGCTACTGGATGCCTAAATTTCCCACGGGATCAATAAAGCATCAACTATCCCGATCAGTCCTGATGAAAAGTGTTAATGAGGACTTTGTTGTTGTTTTGACCGCCTGAAGCAGAACAGATGAACGCCTGTGCTTTCTTTTAATAATGTTTCATCATGCTAAACTATTACTACTATAGTGTTTGGTATGGTTGGTTAGACACTGTAAAGGTGTTATGAAAACTTCTAATCTTACTTTAGAAAATGTTCTGAATACTTCCTCCACCACTATCGACGGATGATGATACTACATACTCAAGCTGCCTTTATATAAACCTTTCCACTGTCTGGATATGACCCATATAACCTTGTCCGCTTCCTCATCTGGAAACACTTCACACTCATGTGTTCACTGTTTCTTGTGTTTCCCGCCCAAAGCAGCCGGCATGTATTACATAAAGTTCCCCTTTTTCCTTCTGTTTCCCACATTGGATTAACGAAGTCAGCATCCATGCAATTTTCCTAATTGTAGCAAGAGATTCACAAGGCCCATACTTCCTGTCATGTTCCTGAACGCAGCTTTCAGTCTCTGTCATCACATTAGGACAAATCTAACTAAGTGATTATTATCAAGGGCAACAATAGAGGAGACCCCCGAGATGTGAGGACGGCTGCGAATGAGTGTGAGGGAGAATTAAGCACTACTACTGCTTCAATTAAATTAACTAAGCACGTGCCACTTCCCAGGCTGAACACAATCTATGCATCAGTTAGAGGCTAACAATCCTCATCAGGCAGAGGGAGATAGTTTTAATGACGTCACCTCTTCAGCACTGACCTGTTACAGGATATGAACCTGTAAAGCGGCCTGCCCTCTACACGCTCCACCTCCAAATCAATCTATCACGCCATCTGAAGATCAGGCATCCGTGCACACGTAATCTGTGATGGACAGACATAAATGGCGATGATAGGAGGAAAAGAAAGGAGCGGATAGAGGACAGCAAACATCGCGAGTTCATCAGAGGCCCTGACGACAGCATATTACATCTGAGAGGAGACGAGAAATCACATCATGTCCACGGCAATCTGCGGCCCCGTGGGACACCGCTGCACTGTGCATAACAACACGGAGTGATGGGGAGACAGAGAGGGAGAAAAGGGCGAGCGAGGCAGGCAGGGAGACAGCAGTTGGAGGGAGGGGAGGGTTACGGCTTAACCCTCTGACATTTTTTTTGCCATCAGCTGCAATGCCTATCTCTAAGCCTCACACACACACACATGAAGCCAGGAATCAGGCCTTGTAACCGCACTTCAGGCTGCAGTTTTATCCCAGAGTGACCTGTTACAGGCGTTCACGTGACAGATGCAGGGAACTGTACCTGTGGAGATATGTGTCCTGGACTAACATCCTAATCTCAATCTATAAACGTTTAATAGGATCATGGCTTCTGGTGCTATATTATCTGTTCGAGCATAATGTTGGTGATTTTCTACTTTTGTTTGTCATTAAATCCTGTACACACATGTATAAAAAGATGGACGACATGACAGCTCCCTAAAAGTGAAGCCAAATCATTTCAAGCGCCCCCTGCTGACTGGCTGCAGTATAGGTCATAAAGCCCGCCTCCTCCATGTTAACAGATGGGACATGAGTCAAACTATAAAATCAAAATACACGCCAAATAAATGTTTCTCAAACAATGTTTAGTTTTAATTAGTTATTTGATGCTGTAAAAAGGATGATTGACAGCTCTGTTGTCAAATACGCCTCCTGCAGCCGATCTGTTCCTGATTGTCAGAGTGGAGGAGGAACGGCGAGACGAGACGTAACTAAAACAATCTGTGAACGTCTGCTTCAGACCAACACTAGAAGCTGTTCTGCTGTGAAACACACCAACCTGAGGAATCTTTGCCAGCTTTTCTAGAAGGTTAAATGTGTGCTTTAGTTAGCGGAAGGACAGGGCGGGATGCCCATACCCAAGCTCCACCAGCCGATATCTACTGTGCAGACTCTGGCTCCAAATGCGCAACATGGCGGCACTCGTGCATTTTGACCTCACTGGCAGAGATGCGTCGTCCATCTTTATATACAGTTATTGTGCCAGACATAAAAGTAACACTTCAGTTTATTTGAGTCAATCCCTGCTGTTTCATGCTCTTAAGTGCCACACACTGGCGGTAATCCGTAATTATGGTGGCACACTTTCCAATTTAATCAGACGTCTACAACTGGCTCCCTTTTCCTCGCTGACGGTCGCTTTCCTTTTTAGACTGTTTGCCTTCATCTGAGCGTCGAATTAGTTTCTTTTTCTTTGGATTTTCACTTATTGTTGAAGTTGTATCTGTAGTCATTGATCTTTTCTTTGTTTGTTCAGCCATAGTAGATTACTGTTTACTTGCAACACTTGCAGAGACCGGAAATGCAGCCGCTTAGTTCCGCCTACCCTCTATGGCAGACCAACCACTGCTGGCGGATGTAAACGCGTCACTAACTGGGCGCCGCTTGTGATATTTTCTGCTAAAGTCGCACCAGATACCCAGTCCATAATGATACTATATACCGCAAATCCAAAAGCTTTCATCAGTGGGCCATAGGCTCAATCACCATTGTGTTAGCTCACTTGGTGACAGATAGTGATATAAAAGACATTTATTTACATGAAAAGGTTCGAGATTGTTACTTTAAACTTAAAAAATAGTCCACAATAAATATGCAATTCACTTCTCTTTGAGTAACATTTTCAAAATCCTGAAGTGTCAAATTATTTTAGGAAATTACTGAGCACTAAAAGGAATTTATTTTGACCTATTTTTAGCTTTTTCTTGTGATTTGTGGATAAAAATCAGATTAAAGTCAGACTTTGTTCTGATGGTTTCTATCCTGGTCTGTGGTTTGTGAAATTTTTGATGTTTTTTTTAAGAGTAAAATTTGGGCAACTGTGACACACTGTAAAAACCTATTATGTAATGTGTATATAAATAAGTAATAGGCTGTACATTATATATGACTGCACGCTGACCTGCTGTGCCATTGTGCTGCTATTTAAGCCTCCTGTTGTTCATCCGTTAAATCTGCCATGACGATCAGGGGAGGTACAATCTCCTTTCTAATCTCCAAATGTTAAACACATAAACATTTGTAAAACCCACTCCTCTGTATTCTCAGCAGAGGACAGTTGGCAGCTCCACTCCACGGTTGCTGTTGGGTATAAAGAACTGTTTGTTTCATCTGTTCCACACCCGATCGTGGCGCCTATGATGTCCTCAAATGGCAACCCTTGTGTTGTGTTATTTTTAGAGTTACACAGGATTTTTGACATTTCACTCGTTTGCCTCATCCTGTGTCGCATGGCGAAATCTCTCCACCATAAAAACAACAAAGAAAATCCCAAAGGTTGCTCGGCAGATTTCTTTGTTCCTCTGGATTTCAGGGTGGATGTGCGGTGCTGGATGTGCAGAGCAAAAAATAAAAACAACATGGCTAAAGTGTTATAAATAAAAGTCTGTTAGCGTACAACACGGTTCTGAATGGAAGCATTTACTTTGTATGCATGTAAATGTAAGACCGGAGGGGGAGCGAGTGCGAGAGTTTCCATGTGTAAGGAGGCTGCGCGGGTCAAGCTAATAAAAATAGGAGGAATAGACTGGAGACAGTTTGTTCTATCTCTGCTGTCTGAGTGCACAGAGGACAGTTCCAGTGAGAGACTTCATAAGCCGCGAACACAGTATAGTGCTGATCCTACACACTCAGCCAAGGCAAGACCCCATTTTCCTCTCACTTGACTCGACTTAATTAACCAGAATGAGTCAGAAGCAACATTCAGGATTTAAGATTCATCCTTATGGGATTGGGGATCTCTCTCTCTCTCTCCCTCTTCTCCGCTCTCTCTCTCTCTATTCCTCTGTTTATGGTTGACTTCAGTGCTAACTTCCTGCTCATTACTTTAATGATGGTGCTACTGCGAGCTTATGCTCACGAGTGCAGTTTGCTTTTCAACACGGCAGTTTGGGAATAGCACGAAATAGCGAGACACGCGCGCATGCACAAACTCGTGCGTACGGCGACAGAGAATCAAATGAAATCAAAATCGCACGCATGCATTATGTATGTGCGTCGTTGCAAAAATAAAAAAACAAGCAGCAGCCTTGTCGAAAAACTTCCAAAATTCACACAGCATGCGTCTGTGTGCGAGCTGCATGACACCCAAAGGGCTCTGTGTCCACGCATGCACACAATCACTGACAATGAGAGCTAATGACAGAGGGGAGAAGCTGGGTGAAAAGCGACAAACATCTTTTTTCCTCCTCAGAAGTATCATCCTAACTCCCAACATAACTGTAATACAGAGAAAGAGTCTGACAGACAGATATATCCAACCCCAGCTCTCTGCTTCTGCTTTAGATGCATTATTCATCTGTGTGCCAATTTGGAGGAACCCTCCCAATCCCCCAGCAAGCACCAAAAAGAGGAGAAGCAAAAGAGAGAGAGAGAGAGGGAGAGACAGGGAGACTAGAGAGAACCAAGTCGCAGCGAGAAAGTCAGAAAAGAAGACGAGGAGAGAGGAGAGGGAGAGGAAAACAGCAGAACAAAAGAACGAGCGAGACAGACGCGGAAGAAGCGGGAGCAGGATCGGGCTCAATCTCTCCGCTGCAATGTGGTGAAACATCCAAACAGGATTTCAAATGATCCAGGGAGACTTCGCCCCATATATGTTTTGATATTCCCAGCTCTGCCTGGCTGTGCGCGCAGAGCAGATTAATGACGATTTCCATGTTAAAGACTCTTAACCCTGCTGCAAACACAGAGGGAGCGCAGACCGAGGGCCTGAACGTCACTGCTTTCAGCCCCGAGAGTGAAACTGCGCACTTTGGCTGAATCGCACGCTGCAGAGTCACAGAACTGCAAGCGTGCTCTGGAACATATGCAAACTTTTACTGCATGAGGACAGTGGGAACTTCTATGCTTGCTCATCACCTTCACATAAAGCATCACACCAGCATCCACACCGGCAGCTGTTGAATCTGTCCATCCTGGGACAGCTTGCCCCAGATTTAACCCCACACATGAATCAGCCCTCCGCCTCACCCCCCCCTTCTCCTCCTCCTCCTTCTTTTCCAGGTTTGTTACCAATTATGGCAGCAGGCTGTCACACGTGCGGGCCAGATCCTCTTTAGCATCATAGCCTCGCAGACGATAAAGTGGTCACTCATAGACAGCAGCGCCTCTTCAGCATGACGGATGTGTGTGTGTACGAGGGGGAAGGGTTGGGGGGGGAGTGTGTGGGCTGGATCAGTAGGATTGCTGTTTAATCTGCTGCCGTCTCCCCACGACGGAGCTCTGAGCTTTTACACCAAACAGCTGGTTGCGTCCCCGTTTCCCCCCCCTCAGAGTTACAGCACTACCTCTGACTGTGGACCTCACTGTTTAACCTCCTTTAACCCTCCCCTGTACTTCTATCTGCATCACATCCGACATGCGAGGCTGGGTTCATTATTTCACGCAGCCCTGCTCCTGTGTGATCATCCCTACTGTAGTGTTATGAAATAGCATTAATGAATGGTGCTGCTGCTGCTGCTGCTGCGAAGGGCGTTGGCTTGCGCTCCTCTGCTGAAGGATCTGTCAAAGCGCGATGCTGCTGTGAGGATTCGCCTGTCAGATTTGGCCTTATTTGTCAGTTTGCTGTGATTCTGCTCCCTCAGCTTTGTCGTGTCACCGTTCGGATTGCTTCAGAGGGCTCCTGGGAGTCGCGCGCACGGAGGGTGTGTGCCAGGCCTCGGGGCTGATTTACATGGGGTCAGTCTTTACAGAGGCGCGCTGGAATATTAAAGATCACCACACGACATTAGTTATGGGGGTTTAAGCAGTCGTGATAATCTCAGGAGGGGCTGTCATGAAAATCAAACTGGTGTGTAAAAATAGGTCTCACTGTTTCGGATGGCTTTGACTATTTAGTTAGTATTGAGGATGCGCTTCATATATGCAGAAACATAGTTGTTTCTTTAACATCTTAATATACTGTAGAATTACAAAAGCAAGTTGGCTTTGCTGCACACCTGCAAAAGCTTTTATATGTAAAAAGAGACGGACAGAATATTAGACTCATGCGTCAGTGATGCGTTACAACTCTCCTGCTAACTATCTTTTAAAGTAATAATCTCGAAGATCTCAGTTTTGTTCTATTTGGCGCCACCTTATGGTGATAAACGGGAATTACGAGCGCATACATCCACAGTTGTAACTCTTGATTTTCCTAGCTGACCGTCGCATTCCTTTTTAGACTGTTTGCCTTCATCTGAGCGTCAAATTTGTTTCTTTTTCTTTGGATTTTCACTTATTTTTGAAGTTGTATCTGAAGTCATCGATCTTGTCTTTGTTTGTTAAGTAGATTACGGTTTACTCGCAACACTCGCAGAGACTGGAAAAGCAGCCGCTTAGCTCCTTCGCGATTCCACAGGATCCGTCTCCGGCTTGTTCCGTGTGCGGCGCGACCTCCGGAGTCGATCGCGCCCATTCAAGTCAATCATAGTGATTCCACAGCGCGCCGCGGTCCGTCTCCGCCGCGCCGGGTCTATTTTTGACGGAGGCCGCTTCAAACACGCATCAAGCTGATCAGAGCAGATCGTTCCAACAGGAAGTCACACATGAAAGCAGCACACAGCATCCGGTTATTTCAAAATAAAACACCATGTTCAGACTGGTACAGACTCCCGTTTTTTCCGTTTATTTTACGATCAACACACTGAAATCTCGAAAAAAGAACACTTTTAATTAAGTAGTGTACTCCTCCATGGTTGAAGCACAAAAATCACGGAATGATCCAAATGAGCAGATAATCAACCTCGGATGTGCAAACTAAACTGTAGTTTGTGCAGCTGTCCAGTTTGCTTGGGCCAGCGCAAAAAACATAAGCATCAAAAATGAAGGATACATGGCAGGCCCAGATTAGATCGTACAGCTCTACACCACTCAATATATGCAAGACATCTTTTCTACGCTTCAGGCTGTGTGCACAGTTTTTTTACCATGATCGAGAAACAATATGTTTCTGTTATTTAAGATGGACTCAAAAGCATCCCAGAGTCACACTCTCATCCACAAATCATGTGTGTCAGCCTGCAGGGATCACAATCACGACTCGACTTGATGAAGAGATGCGACAGGCTGACGAGGAAGGCCGCTCAGATTTTGCCACTTTATTTTTTTAATTTGTAAAAATCTAAATTGATCAGTTTTTGCTTCGTGGTCTTTTTTTTTTTGTAGCTTCGATCCACAAATGTCACAAACTTCATGCGACATCTTACGACCTCATGTTCACATAAAAGAGAAACACAAAAGTCAGACAAGCACGAGTGCAAACACACACACACGTGCAGACCCACATGGCAGCGCTACTTCCCAGGTCTCGGGTGGCGAGTGATGTTTTCACACTTGTGTGGGGAGATTGCTATTTCTGCGCGGAGCCAGATAACTCAATTATTCATCGCGGATGCTGGTGCACTCACTTTACCTCTACGAGGGAGGGGTGGGGTTGGAGCGGGGTGGCTGGTGTGTCTTGCTCAGATTGTACGTTTCTATATGCGTGTCTATGTATGGCTCTGACTGCGCCAGCGTGTGTGTGAGAAGACCTCCAACAGAAGCTGAACCGCTGACATGCCACACCACACAGTAGGAGAGGAAAGAGGCAAGAGGAGAAAAAGGCAAAGGAGCTGTCGTAAACATGGCAATCAAAGAGATATGAAGCTCGAGGTGAGGATCAAAGAGCACGAGCAGAAGAGGGAAGGAATTAGTTCCCTTATCTTCTCTCTAAGCCAAGTGTGCACCTTCCAATCCTCTCTCGCTCAATAAACGGTTACAAAGAAAAGGACTTTTTGAATTAGCAGCAAAACTGAAACTCAGCTAACCTTTCTGCACGAGAGGGGCTTTTTAAGCACCTTGTACAGTCGTGCTCCTGTGGTCTGAGACTAAAGCAGAACATTGTGAGTCTGCTACTGAAGTCCTGCACTTTTTATTAATCCCACATGATGTTTTATTCATAACCTTTCTGCCAGTCATTATTTCTACAACAAATACAGAAGGACGAGACGTAAAGGACGGGTGAAAGGTGCCCTGAGTGGATTCAAACTCGGGCTGCAAAGATTAGTCTGCATTGTTGAAAGAAAAAAATCGATGACGAAATTAGTTGCTAACAAATGTAATTGTAGGTAATTAGTTGGTTACGTCATCACGCATGTTTTTCATGCTGTGCGCGGATATAACATTGTTTTCAGGTAAACAAAACACAGCAAAATGGCGGCGGGCGATGCAACACCATCGTGTCCTTAAAATTCTAAAGCACTATAGCACTTTTAAATGGACAAAAACTTCTGTACAATCTTTTGTATCAGTCGTAGCCAAATCAGCAGCAAAGTTTGACAAAAGACAGAGAACAGAGAACAGAGAACTCATATTTATTGTCTTAATTGTTAGTTAGCACATGCTTAAAAGCTAGCTAGATAGCTTAAAGTTATAATCTCAAAGTTCTCAGTTTCGTTCTATTATGCGGCACCTCATGGCGTCCCAGGTAACCAGACGTCTCTGGCTCCCTATGTTACAACTGTAACATAATTTTCCTCGCTGACGGTCGCTTTCCTTTTTAGACTGTTTGCCTTCATCTGAGCGTCGAATTTGTTTCTTTTTTCTTTGGATTTTCACTTATTTCTGAAGTTGTATCTGTAGTCATCGATCTTTTCTTTGTTTGTTCAGCCAAATTAGATTACTGTTTACTCGCAACACTTGCAAAGGCCAGAAAAGCAGCCGCTAAGCTCCGCCTACCCTCTCTGACAGACCAACCACTGCTGGCTGATGGAAAGCGCGTCACTAACTGGGCGCAGCTTGTGATTTTTTCCACAAAAGTTGCGCCAGACACCCAGTCTGTACTGCAAATGCAAAGGCGTTCATCAGTGGGCCATCGGCTCAATCTCCATTGTGTTACCTCACTCGGAAATAGTGGCTTCTTTAAATGAGATTATATCTTTAAAATCTCATCCTGCTTTCTTTAACACTCACATGTATCACACAATTTTTGTCCTGGAAAATGTAAACAAAGGCAGAGTGCAGTTAACCGCTTCGTCTGGCACCTTCCCCCCCCCCGCCTGCAGTTTCAGGCATTAAAAATAACTACATGGAAATAATCAATCTTGTTGCTGATGGTCTGGTTTGCTTTTGTAGGTCATATAGAGACATCAGAATGTATTTCAGTCTGTTTCAGAACCAGTGGAAAACTCCTCACAGGAGCTTTAAGTGAACAAAAACTTGATATTAAATTATTTATTAATCTTTTGTTTCTGTAGGAAAAAAAATCAGCAGCAAAGTTTATTAAAGGACATATTTTTTAATGAAGAACTCGTTTATTGTTTTTATTAATAGTTAGCACATCCTCTAAGAACCTCTTACTACATTTAAAAGCTGATTTAAAAAGCTGAGCCATTAAGTTGGCTAATTGTGCAACTAATCGTGTCAATAATCGATGACTACTCGACTATCAACATAGTCGTTAGTTGCAGCCCTAACATAGGGAGTGTGCGTGGCCACAGACCTTTACCCATGAGAGTTAAAAAGGCCGCGGTTCAGTGTGTTCTGCCGTGAGTCCACAAACAGCTGCTGGGTGCTGCCCCTGGAGCGCATTCATCACCCCTGACACCATATGGACTCCTGAACAAACACACAGCCTGTAGATGCGAAAACAAGCCCACTTATGCACGCACTGTGCATGTAAACAAAGACAAATACACACAGGCTATTAAAAGAATTAAATATGCATGTTCATAAAAATATACTACACACATACACACATACAAACACCAGAATTTAAATGATTTTTTTCCCCTATGCTCGCACATTTTGGAGTTTGTTGCACATCAAGCCTCGACTTAAAACAAGTGAAAAGGGCGCACATGTGGGACACACACATAACTCTTTGTCAGTGGCAGCCTATCTCTGCTTGTGCTGCTCCCCTTATTTCCCTGAGGACAACTCCAGAGAGCCAATTGGAGCAGTTACACATGTCGACACTTCCATGCAACCATTTACCACCGCACACCCGCCCAGTGGCTCTTTTCATTAGCTTTACAGTCTGTAAGTCGCACGCAGACGCGCGCACTGTAAATTCACACATGGACACACACACACACACACAAACTTAGCTGTCTCATTTTTACACACACATGCGTTCACACACACTTTAATCTTTAAGGCAGGCAGAATCTATGAGTGATTTATTTTCAACCGTTCCCCGGGGGTTTTTTACGGGACTGAGCCGGTGCTCAATCTGATCACAGCGTTCGCTCTCTATGTCAGCAGTTTATGAATCCTCCCCTTCAGCCGGAGTTTGTCTGCGTGTGCATGTGTGTTTGCGAGCAAGCTAATGAGGGATGGGGAGAGAGAGGAAGAGGAGACGGGGAGGGAGACACAGGAAGATGAACTGGCGCTGTGATGAGTGCATACTGTAAGTTAGCATACTTTCTGTAGCACACGCCCCCGCGGTTTTGGGTGAGTCACTCTCTGCACTTGCAAGCTTGCATCCCATCTTTCATGCTTCAATATGCAACGCTTCTTCTGTTAGTGTGTTTGGGTGTGTAATTTTTTTTTTAAGCAAACCCCGAAGAAAGCTCAACATGAAACTCATTTGCGCCGTAAAGGCTAAGCTGCGGCGCAACAAAGCCGAAGCGCGACACACCCATAAACCGTCGCTGCACCATCGCCCATTCACCGCCCAGCACCACGCACCATCCAGATGACTGAGTCTAATTTGCACTGGATATTCCATTTCCATTTGAAAGGTGGTTAGTGCCCATTGAGCAGTGTTATCGTGGCTGTGCAGACAGAGAGAGGCTTCCCCCGCTCCTCCCAGCCTCAGACGGAGGAGCCATCGATTTGATTCAGTCTTAAAAGCCGGGTCAGCCTCAACAATGGAGGCTTATGGAAAAACCATTACCCCAGGTGAATTGCGAAATGTTAACCTACATACATGTTTGCACTCTCCAGTCTTCGCTCATGTTACCCCACACTGCACCACAGATGGCCAGGAGACGAGAGAGAGAGAGCGAGAGAGAGAGTGAGAGAGGGAGAGCTGTGGGTTGCTTCTCAATGGAGTGTGCAGGCTCCTCTCGAGGTGAGTCATGCTGCCTTTTCTTTACACTTCTCGTCCGAGGCCACCTACCTTACACCTCCACTCTAGCATGGCTACTGCCAAGCTACTACGCCTGCTCATCCAGTACGCTTCTCACAGCTTCTGACACCGAAGAAAAGTCGCGGATGACTAATCTGATCTGACTGAAACGCCTGCTGCTGCACTGAAGATGATATGTGGTGTTTAAAGCTGGAGGCCATAACTTCTATTACAGAGAATATCATTATTATTGTATCTGTTTCACCTTGTTGATTACTGTTAGGTGACAAGAGTGGCAAGGACAACACACACAAGCTTCTGTTTAAACGTCCAATGGGAGTTCAGGATGTATTCATGTTGATGCCAGATGAATGGGTGTTAAGGGAAGGAGTGAAGATTAATGTCTGAAGAGGGAAACCCCAAATGGGGGTTGTGGCTCAGGTGTGATTCCACCTGAGCTGATTATGATCAAGACTGTGCCAAGAATGAGAAGCGGGAGAGAGGGGGCCGGGGTTGAGTGGGACAGGGCGGAAAGACAAAGCGATGATGTTCGAGACACATGGAAACAGAATGAGTTCACTGAGTGTAACCAGGCTGCTCAGCTGATTAAAGGTGTGGTTGAGGCGTATAAGTTAACACATTTTCTCCATTATTGGCACAATATTAAAGGGATAGTTCTTTTTATAAGTGGGGATGTATGCGGTACTTTTCAATAGTAAGTGTAAATGATGGTCAGGAGAAGCCGGCCGGAGTTCCTACACGGAAGCTAAGCTATACACCACTGCAGACGGGGCCAAGAGTACTGTAGCACTGCAGCTAGCACACACTGATATCAAGCTTCAGTTTTCATCACCGTGAACAGCTTTTTGTAGTTTCTATAATATTGTATTTTGTTTTACTTGTTGTCTCTTCTTCTGCTGACCCAAACAGATGGTCCGACACTGTGCGCTGCATGCGTCAGTGTACAGGGCCCACCAGGGAAACGGCCGTCTGACACCGAGTGGAAGCGGTGACAAAAATAAAAAATACACTTAAACTGAAATGGTTGTTTATGTGTAGTGCTCTTTTAAGTGGCTCGAGTACGCGGTACTCCTGACCCCGTCTGCAACGTTACGTAGCTTAGCTTCTGCGTAGGAGCGCAGGCCTGCTTCTCCTAACAGAGGCTGTGCTGACTGTCATCTACTGTAAATACCTCATATAACCCCACTTAAAAAAAAAGAACTATCCCTTTAAGTAATAAAGCTTGTTCTTTATAGCTCTCTGATTCACAATCCTAACAGCAGGTTAAAAAGGTTCAAACTAGGTTCCCCAAGCAGGGAGAGATGTGACGTCGTCACTGATGATCATCTGCTGCTGGTTCAATCCAGTGAGTTTTACTTTACATCTTATTAAGGCGTTTTTTTCTGTTAACGTGTATTTTCTTTTCTTATTAAAAAGCACTTTGAGCTGCATTTCCCATATGTAAGGTTTTATACAGATAAAATGTATTATTACATCATCATGATTATTGTATGTCCGGTCATTTTTCATGTTTATAATACTTTGTGTACAAGCACATATTGGATTAAGGGGCAACAATCAATTATAGGGATAGACCGATTATCGGCCCGGGCCGATTATCGGCGCCGATATTCGGCATTTTGACGCATATCGGCATCGGCCTTTTTTTTTTTTTTTAATCCGACGGCCGACAAGAGATACATTTAAAACTGGGTTATTTTGGCTCTGATGCATATGCTTAAAGGCATTTAAACAAAGTTAAGTGTTGGAGTTTGTATTATTCAAAATTTTGACGCCAATATTTTCACTTTTACTGCAAATGAATATCGGCTTCAAATATCGGTTATCGGCCTCGTTGACTACTAATAATCGATATCAGTATCGGCCCTGAAAAAACCATATCGGTCTATCTCTAATCAATTACTGGCATTATTTATTAATCTGAGGATTATTTTTTTAATTCACCGTTTTGATTACATAATGTCTGAAATATAGCGATTCAAACTTTCCACAGCTCAACTTAACATCTTCAAATGTCTTAATTTGGCCGAACAGAAGTCAAAAACACAAAGATATTTAGTTCACCATCATTTACCAAAAAGGAAAGCATTACATCCTCACATTACAGAAGCTACAACCAGAAAAATGACTTGTTAATTTGTATGAAAACATCAAACTGTGTATCTGCTGTTATGACGGAAGCAAAAAAAGGCACAAAAATAAGAATGCATTAATATTTTAGAGGAGTTGCTGCTCAGTGTGACAGAAGCAGATCATACCCGCGGTGTTTACACTTGTTGTTTGACCTGCTGGCCCGGCATGTTCGACGCCAGTGAGACTCATGTGCGCGACAGTGTGAACCGGGTTAATATAGTGCAGAGGTTCTGATAATTGGGTTAGAGCACAGTTTGGTTAATTGGGTTAGCAGCGATCCAGTGACAGCCGCCACGCTGACAGAGCCAGCTTGCTATCGATCAGATGGGTGACTGAAGAGCACAAACACAGCAGGTGCCCGTACACGCAAACACAATGAACTGCACTCACACACAAGCGTGGCGGATCACGCTGGAAGTTTCTGCTGCGAGGGAGGGCGGAGGCATACGGTTACTATCAAATCAAATATAAAAGTGCTGACAGTTTGAAGGAAGTGGTAGCAAGTGGCTAACTAAATATGGGTTTTAATGTGCGTGTGCATGAAAGAGAAGAAAAGTGTGTGCGGGAGGAAAAAGACAGAGACCACTTGGGACCTCAGATCTCTTTCATGTGGAGGTGAATACATAAATAATAAAATTAAATCATCAAAAACAGCCTAAAATAGTTCCTGCTCTTCTCTCAATAATACACACGCGCAGAAAGAATCATACGTCCCACATTCTTCAAAGTTACATGAGTCGATATGATGCTTCAAATCCCACAATGTACATTTTAAAATGTCAAGATGATGACAAAAATATCTCTTTTTTTTGCGCAAGAATTAAATTGACCTTTAGAGACAACAGTTTCCCTTCTTAGAAATGTTTTACTATAAAAAGTAGCAGAATAAATGTCAGAAGTGTGTGTTGTGTGTGTGTTTCTTCCTGCTCTGATACGCGGCTTGCTTCCTGTGGCAGCCCATTATCTGATTGTAGCTAGGTGCAATCTGCAAAGGTGTCAGGGGAGCAGCGTGCTGCTAAATAAAGATATTTTCAAGGTTTTCAGGCAAGAAGGAATCTCAACCCCAGTTGTGTCACTTCACTTCCTCGCTTAACACAATCTGCTGCCTCCTAAAATAGCTCGGCTGTTTCTCTGAAGCCGCGACTTAACACCAAGATAGACGGATGAGGGGACGTGCAGCAAAAGAAGCTGTGTCAATGCAACAAAAACCGCAACATCCAGGCTGCGACGAGCACACAAAGCCACTGCAAGACACGGAGGTCGGTTTCGTGTGATCCGGCTGCGTGCCGTGTGATAGGTACATGCAGAGTTTTGCAGGGAGATCACGCACCTGTAAAGATGGGCCTTGCAGAAAAGTTTATGACCTTTATATGACATTTGAAATGCTAAAAAAGTACAACTGCCCTCATTGAAAAAGTGTCAACCCGACGTGTAAAGAGTTATTGAGTGCCCAAAACCATAATCTAAATGGATTAGCCTCGTCTCTGGCTTATGTTTTGATTTCTGCCGTGAACTATTCTTTAAAGCCGAAGGCAGCCTCTGGAGTGGAGTTCAGCTGATGCGATCTCTCTTTCCACAAGCCGCTCTTATTAAGAAGCACCACTAAAAGCCGGAGGATTCTCTTACTAAACCAATCAATATAGGATCTGCCTCGCCACGGTCCCCAGAGCCCTCGACTCCACCCTTCATTCTTCCCTTCCTCCGGCTTTCACTGTCCCTCCAGCCCTGCTCGTTCACGGTAGGCAAACGGGCTGGATGCTGCCGCGAATGTGTGTGTGTGATCCTGCCGGATCTGATACCGAACACGGCAGCTATCTCGAACCTCAGGAGGTGAAACAGGTGAAAGCGCTCCTCTGAGGCAGAGCCGAGGAGCAAACCGCCTGTTAATGAATAAATAAACACAGCAGTCGGCATGAACGCCCCGCTGTCCTCGCGCTCGCTGAGTGCAGAGGCTGATCCTCCATCGCTAACACCTGTGCGACTGTCAGAGGAATCGATAAACAGCTACTGTTGCAAAGGTGAACTCGCCCACCAGCGCGCACGCTGCTGCCTGTCTGCGTCTGAAACAGGAAGAGACACTTATGGCACACTGACACAGCTCATATACACGTCGATACTATAACTGTGTTGACAATTAACGGGAAAACGTACAAATATATGCAGACTGTTGACATTCAAACACAGACAGATGGCTTCGAAAGGTGCAGACACATACATGCATACTTGCACAAACACACACTGCATTACATCCTGTTGTGTAGAATGTTTCTCAGCCAGCCTGCACAGTTTTAATCTATTCAACACCCTATACACACACTGACACTTTGGACGCTTATTATACATTTAGCTGTCACTGAGTACAAAGCTACTTACTCTCTTTTGTATTATTTCTTGCTGATATACACGCTCATAATAATACTGCAATCTAGCTGCTGCACATAATGGCATCAGAAAGTCTATCATGAGCTGATGCAACAGCCCCCCATTATAACCGCAGCTGTGTTTGCCAGCAGATGATGTGAGCTTAAGCTTCATTATAATGTACAAAGAGTGATCTGATGTTAAATTGGCTGGGTGGAAGTGTGAAGCAAAAGTCTGAACCTATGCTCAGACTGGCTCTGACTCTCAACCCAGAGCAGAGCATGCAACGTGGTTACGTAACTTCCTTAAAGCAGCAGCAGGCGATATCGTCATGTCCAAGTGCGCCGATCCAACGGCACAAACCAGCCAGCTAGAAGTGCCACAGAGAGGAGCATCCTGTCGCCCGCTAATGAGACCCAGATGATTCGCCGTGTTTGCGCAGATTAAACTGCTGTTGGTATAAACACTTCTCCGCCCACCACAAGTGACAAACTTTAAGAATGGAGAACAAAAGCGGCTCGTCTTCACAG
The DNA here is from genome assembly GCF_022749685.1 of Semicossyphus pulcher. Classification (NCBI taxonomy): domain Eukaryota; kingdom Metazoa; phylum Chordata; class Actinopteri; order Labriformes; family Labridae; genus Semicossyphus; species Semicossyphus pulcher. The sequence goes on from NW_027211637.1 coordinate 20,475,967, forward strand.
ATACAGAGCATCCTGCCGTACTGCAGCTGCGAGGCTCTTTCACTGTGGGCGCTGAACACTGAGAAGGACATTGAGGTCACAGTAGTTGCATATTCACGGTGCTAAAAGGGGTCATGCTACTGTAAGTCAAATTTCCAAAGGTCAATAAAGACTAGAAGATTGATTTAACGTTACTTCAAAAGTGGCTTTGTGCAGTTACAAATTCCAATTTGGTACCTTTGACCGAGCAGAAGGAGAGGAAGCGGCATCTGCAGGTTCTGACTTCAAACTTAAAGCCTCTTTTACACTGCCACTTCAAGGTGGGATTGTTTTGTCTCTGCTTGGCTGAATCAACCATACATACACATGAAAGCCAGACGAGAGAAACATATACATTCCTTTATGTACATGTTGCACTTGTTTTGTCAATAAAGACAACAAATGTATATATTTACAGCAGTAAATGTCGTAAAGCATTTTCTGCTCTACATTTTCATGTGCTCTTTCACTTCCGAGGGCCACCTGCCTTTGGAAGATGAGTGGAATTTAACTGAAGGGATCGGCATGCCAGTCTAATGACTGGCACATGCCGCTGGCCCCTTAGTGGCATGCCATCGGCAATGGCACACACCGCTGAACTACCAGCACACATAGTGGCACATGCCGTGGCACGCCATCGGCCACTTTTCGATGTCCACACTTCTAGTTTCGCCTCATCTTTTATGTAAAACAGATGCAGAATTGGGGGACGAAGCTGCTCCGCCTCTGAGCTGGCTTCGGCGGTCGTAACAGTGACAGTGTATGAGAAGTTTGCGCTTTTGTTTACGTGGCGAGCGCCTTTTGCTTCTGCAACCCCTGAGCGCTGTGCAAAAACACACACTGGGAAGACTTCATGCTGGTGTAGCTTGGTTCAAAAATCTGTTGCGCCGCTGCAATTTGCTGCAACTCGCTTATGCCTTTTACTACAGTGGCATAAAATAACCAGTTGGTGCCTCATGTATCACCATTATGTCTGAGTCACTGGGCCAAGCATCTCATTTTCCAAATAACGACTACCTGCTGAAGTTGTTCACCTGAAATGTCCTTTGTTGTTGCATCAAAGACTCTCCTAAACATGTGGAAGATAAAATATTCAACCTGTTGCAACATAAAAATGATTTCCCCAAAGTTGTGCGACTGTATTTCCTGTATTAGAAAGGCACAAACCGAGGCGGCGGTTGCACCTACGCTTGCTCAGAATTTCAAAGGAAAAAAGGCTTAGGTGACAGCGACCATGATCAATGATAACTAAAAAGCCACACACACACACGCATATATTAAAGAGGGTTTTATACACCATCACCAGAAGGCTAAAAAATCAAAGAGCAGCGGTAATACGCAACATGAGTTGAAGGTTGAGGGACTATTTCCTGAGTGGAGAGCTGGAGCTTCACCTGCTGCTAAGACCTTGAAAGATTTTCTAAACCAGTCGGTTGAAATGACGTTTAAAAGTTGTGCTCCTGTGCGGAGGGCTCATTCCCTTCACATGAAACTTGTTAGAAATTTCTACTAAATAAAGCATGAAGAACTGGCACAATTTCCAGCACAGAAGTCTCTCAGTTCATGTGTTTGGCTGCTAAATGGGAGCAGAAAATAGAGCACATTATCTACATGTGATAATGGACTTGAATATGAACGAGCATATTATTGCATGTATAGTGATTGTACAAGATTAGACATAATGGGGAGCTGATGGCATATCCGTGTAAATCGCTTCCTTTTCTTCGCTGCTTTATTTATTATTGTGCTTGCTCTTGTATATAGTTCAGGGACATTATGCTGTAATGCTGCTCAGACATGAATCAATACTTATGAATTACAGAGCTCCTGCTCTAATGGCAAGCTGCTGCAATGCTGTACCTAGGCTGAAATGTATTTAGTGCACGCAGAGACGACGGATACTAAACTACCGGTGCACTCAGCAATTAATGATGAGGAGACTTTTGTACGACTGGATTAAAACATCAGACTTTTGACACAAAAACCGAGGTGTGTTCTAAGATGCTATTGTGCTGTGGTGTGAAAGAGATGAAGGTCTAACTGTTCCCTAAAGAAGAGTAATAGCGAGCATCAACAATAAGATGTAGAATCACGTTTTTTTAATTTGTTGCCATGGTGATCTTATTTTGTTTAAACATGGTTTAAAGTGGCAACGTCAGTGTTCAGCGCACTATAAATTGCCCTTGAAGTAAACTCTTCAGAAATGTGTCTTTACATTCATTTAATCTTCTCCTTTCATTAACTGTCGACTCCTTCACACTCTCTTTTTTCCTCTCCTTCCTTCAGAGCCCATTTCCTCGTCCCCTCCCTCCCTCCCTCCCTCCCTCCCTCCCTCCGCCCGTGCGTTGCCCTATACGCAGCATTAATAATTGAGAGCGTTTTATGCAGACAGTGAGTTTCAGTGCCCTGAGCTCTTTGGTCATGGATCCATGGCACTAATGCTGGGTGGCAGGCCAGTTTGAGGCCCCCTTGCACTCCGAGTCCAGGCCGGGGCACATCTGTCTGGCTGACTGGCCAATCCACGGCCCCCCGATCCCTGAGCTATTATGCACACAGCTGACATGCACACACACGTGTGCGCACACACACTTGGAGGATTCACGGACCATTTGCGCCGTTATCCGGGAAGCTCGCGTCACACTTTTGCACCTTTTACCGGCAATCAAAGGACACGGACGACGAGCGACGTCTTCAAAAGGCCAAATAACAGAGAGGTGCTGTGTTTGCTCTTTTAACACTATCATCCTCAGTCACAGGCAAACCATCATATTCCCTCTTTATGTAATCCATGAGAGATCGAATGGTTGTTTGTGTTAGACAAATTACAGTGCTTATAAGAGAATGATGGTGTGCGTGAGCCAGTGGAAAGACTATAATTGTGTGTGAGAGTGTATGATCACCAACAAGACAGAGGAAAGGATGGTGCGTGTGTAGGAAGAGTGAGTTTCTGAAGTTTCTTGAAACAGTCCGGTTCTCCTGAGCGGCATTTCTAGCAACGTTTAGGATTGAAGGAGAATATAAATCAAGCAACGGAACATTTAAGGACGACTTCAAAACTCACAGAGCTCTGTTAGAAGAATAGCAAGGTCACCTGCACCATGATTGTTTAGCTATTGTAAGGCACATATTCTCTGACATACAGGATAATACGACTGTTTTTACACATTACTATTCTCAATTACTCTTGCAATGCAGTCTTATGATACGCCTCCTATCAAATTTGCTCACTATGTTTTTGCAGCCCGTTTACATGCCCAAAAAGCCAGTGTAGCATCGATACATTTCCTAACAAGCAACTACGCATTGCCTGAGTGTGCACTGAGCGAGCCAACCGATGACTGTATATAAAGATGGACGACGCGTCTCCATCTGCTATCATTGTGTGCGAAACTGAAGCTAAAATAGCCCCCGTGATAGGCGCTGCCGTCTTCTGATGGTGACGTCATTTGGAGCCAGAGACTGTGCCGTAGAGAGCGGCCGTAGCCACTTACGCTAACTAAAACACACACTTAAATTACCGAAAAAAGATCCCAGACGTCGGCTTATTTAACAGCAGAACAGCTTCTTGTGTTGGTCTGAAGCAGACGTTCACAGATATGCAAACTTCACTGACTGTAGAGATTGTTTAAGTTACGTTTCCTCTCGCCTTTCCTCCTCTACTCTGCTTATCAGGAACAGATCGGCTGCAGGAGCAGTATTTGTCAAGAGAGCTGTCAATCATCCTTTTTACAGCATCAAATAACTAATTAAAAATAAACTTGTCAGAAAGACTTGGATTTAAATCAGCGTGATAAAAACTAACTACAATGACAGAAACCATGTTTGAGAAATAATTATTTGGCGTGTATTTTTTCCCTCATTTGAGGCTCATGTCCCATCTGTTAACATGGAGGAGGCGGGCTTTACGACCTATACTGCAGCCAGTCAGCAGGGGGCGCTCGACATGATTTTGCTTCACTTTTAGGGAGATGTCCTTTTATGCAGTCTATGGAGCCAACATGTAAGTTTGTGTGACCTCAAAACTAGGGATAGACCGATTATCGGCCGGGCCGATTATCGGCGCCGATATTCGGCATTTTGGTGCATATCGGCTTTGGCCTTTTTTTTTTTTTAATCAGACGGCCGATAAGAGATCAATTTACAACTGGGTTATTTTGGCTCTGATGAATATGCTTAAAGGCATTTAAACAAAGTTAAGTGTTGGAGTTTGTATTATTCAAAATTTTGACGCCAATATTTTCACTTTTACTGCAAATGAATATCGGCTTCAAATATCGGTTATCGGCCTCCTTGACTACTTTTAATCGGTATCGGTATCGGCCCTGAAAAAACTATATCGGTCTATCTCTACTCAAAACGTACAACAAGCAACAGTCCTTATAATATTTACCACCAGTTTTTCTCCCATTTCTTCTTGTTTCTGCAGAAGAATCACTGAATCATAATTAGCGTCCATTCACTTCTACACTACTGCATGTCTCCATTGTTCTGTGTGCACTCACACTGGCTTTAAAATTTGCATTGCTATTACGGTGAACATGTTTAAATTGACCTAAAGGGTCCAGATGCATGTGTAAGAGAGAATATTACAATGTGCAGGACATTGCGATGGTGTGTATTAGAGAGTGTACACACAGTGGCCACTGTGTTATTGAATTTAATACATCTGCACTGCAAAAAAGTGCCACTTTTACTTAATTTGATATTGTTCTTTTTGTTGAAATTCATTCAAACTCCTTAGGCATATGTCTGCATGTGTTTAGAGAGACAATATATGTGTGCATATAAGCAGGCGTGCGTAGGTGACGAAGGGAGACAGAAGGAGTGCAGAATCTGACGTGCAGGTGTGCAGGTGAACCCGAGAGAGTGTGTTTATTTCCATGACATGGAGGTGGGGAGGGGATGATGGGATTGAGGGGTGGATGAGACGGGAGGGAGGAGAAGAGGAGCGCTCCAGTCCTGTCGCCTTGGGTGCATCAGCAGCAGGAATTGTTCTGTGCCCTGTGGGGGCCATCTGACTGTTCTGTCACCCTCCACAGAAGGCTGACTCTGCCTTAAAGTGCTCGGCCCCACGCCTGCGGATCGACATGCTTGATGTTTAATACATACACAGGGAGAATATTGAGAACGCCTCAGGAGAATGCAGTACACAGGCTGTAAGGGAGACAGAGGTTTTTTTTGTCAGTTTGTAGAACAACCAAGAATAGAGGAGCTCCTGTACAAAGTGTGCGTGGGCGGGCTGTGAACGTAATTGCCTGGAATTCGAACCAGAGCTGGAGCTCCGTCGCAAATTCAAAATATACGAGATCCAGGAGTTAAGCACCTCTCAGCGAAAACGCACTCGTCGAGAGTGGCCGGCAGTTTCATGGTGATTGTGCGATGCACTGACTTCCGTGCCAGGAAATATACGTCACATTCATACATGATGTTTCAGTCAAAATGAACGGAGCAGAAACGCCTCTCCCGGTGTGCCCCTGTATGTCAGGCATGGTGTAATTCAGGGCATCACTCCTCAATAAGGCAAGAGAACGGGCCTCAGGGGTGACCCTCCTGCTTAAGTCAACACAATGAGTGTAATGAGGTGAGATACACACACACACACACACGAGCATGCACGCACACATACACACTGGATGTGGGAACCCTTGCTGCATAGTAAGTGGATTTCATTCATCTACATGCACCGAGCCTGCTGGAGAAGTTCTACTCACACCCACACATTCAGCAGCACAGAAGGCATCTCACAGCGGAGCTTATTATTACAGGTGAGAGCATCATTACAGGCTGATTTAGATACACAGGCGAGGATTTATATACTGCTTTATGTGCTGGGAAATTACGTCATCTCAAAGTACACAGCCTTAATTTAAGCCACTGTGTGTCTCAACAGGGAGAAGTTGCCTTGTGGGGGGGGATCATCGTCAGTGTCACAGATCAATGGTGAAAATGAAACACAAAATTGCCACTAAAGGCCATTCTTTCTGTTTGACATGTCTGTGTCTCCTCTTGTGCACCTAACTGTCTGTGAGTTCATCAGATCTAAGTCCATAATTAATCGACCCTGCTGTGTAAGTAGGACTGCTGCCTTTCTCTTATCATCACGTACTGTACAGCAACCCACGCCCTCCGGGCCATCAGCGGATTAATGATGAGTGCCTGTGATAGCAGAGCCCCTCACAAAGCCTTTATTAATTAGCCTGGCACCGACACTGTGGCTGCAGCGTGCAACACATGTTCCCTCTAATCAAAACTTTAAAGGGACACGATCGACCCCCCTCCCAAATCACCCACTGTAATGCACCGCATGATATTAAACCTCGATGCGTGCATGCATTAAGTTACACTGATTTGTGCAACGGGGGGGAAGTGCAGCGTTTCCAAATTAGCAAGGCAACTTTCACACATCGCTGACCAACCGGTTATGCTGCACTTTACTAAGAAGCCTATGAATGATTGATCAGACAGGTGGGATCGAGAATAATTCAGATGCGATAAAGAGGGGAGGGCACGCTGAACGGTCCAAAACTGTGCAGATGTCACCAAAGTGAAAGCAGAAATAGAGAGACATAGATCAGATGGATGGTACTCACTAGCCCCCCGGTGCGTTATAGGAGCATCCCGGTCTCTCAGGGCCAGCTCTTCAGATGAGTTCTCCCGGGACAGCGCGCCTTGATCCTCACTATCATTCTTTGCAGAGCTCCAGCCTCCTCACAGCCTCACCTTACTCTTCTTCTTTGACATCACATGAAAAAAAACAGCTGCATGCCAGATGAAATTCGCTTTAATTTGTTGTTTCGGGGTTGTAGTCGTCCGCCTGTCAGTATGTGGAGCACAAGTGACAGCAGCGGATTGCTATTTGAGGGGATGCTGACGCGCAACCGGAGGGGCTCGCCTCCTGCCTTTCTCATCTGGCTCCATCAGCTCTCCGTTAGGCAGCACCATGTGACTGAAAGCACTGTCAAGAGAGACGTAATAGGAAACTGGTTTCCGGTAAGAGCTTCCAAAATAAAAGCTTCATTAATGAGGATTCATTAAAGTTAAGAACAAATTACATCATTTGACCTTAATAAGATAAGATAAGATAAGATAAGATAAGCTTTATTGATCCTCCACTGGGGAAATGTACTCGTTACAGCAGCTCACAAAACAGGCTAATTAAATAAAGTACTAAAGTAATGAAAATAGACAAAAAGTGCAGGTGGCATTAAAAAGATTAAATATATATATATAAATAATAAAAGTAACAAATTAATTAAAAGACTGCTCACACTATGTATACATTTTTCCTTGTCGAAAGATATGCAGTTATTTTTCTGCACAGAAAATTGAACAATTGCCCTTTTTTTTTAATCATAACACACATGGTGTGTAGTATTAATCAGAATGAGATAGAAAAACATTGCTGTAATATTGCACAGTGTAGCAGAAATTATTGCACAGCATGATGAACTAGGCTATGTATGGAAAATACAGCGAATTTAAAATTTGCATGACAACGTCGAAAAACAATCGAAATGGCAAATGAGGAAATGCAGTAATAACAGTAAAAGTAAAGTTTACCGAAGCTTCTACTGGTGTGATGCACATTGCAAAAGTATAATTGAACCAAAGCCTATGTAACAGAGTGTAACCTGAGTGTCAGTTAGTTGCAGTCAGTGTTCTCAGTCAGTCAGCTGGCTGCCAACACAAGCTAACGTTACAACTACACAATTTGATAGTAGTAGACGCTTTAGTCCAAAGCGACGTAGGCCTACATCTGACGTTACCTGTATATCCAACGTAAGCATAAACCTGCCCCAATGCTTTAATCTCGAGGCTTGGTAAACCAAACCAGGCGTGGCTAAAATACCCAAGAAAATTGGACTTACCTTCAAAAAATGTCCCGAGGAAAAGGACCCAAAAGGTATGCTCCTGTTTTTCTGTTTCTGCTGACGTCACCGTGAAATATTTTTTAAGTTAGTGTTAGCTCGTGGGTAGCTAACATTTTAGCAAAAATAGTTCCAAACAAACTATCAAAACATAATGTTTATAATATATAATACTATAATTCGTTTTCACAAAGAATTACAGGGCCTCATTATTCAAACATATTAGTCCATGCAGGTTACAGAAATGTGTTTAAAAATAAGACCATGGCCTCATATTAGACATAGTTTACCTCTCCTGCTCCGGAATGAAGTAAAGTGATGCTTGGTTTTATGTATAGGCTATCAGGTAACGATACTGAGCAAACGCCTTGCTAACATCAATGTACAGGTACGAATTTGAGAAGAAAAAGCAGATTATATGGATACATTGTTACATTTACTCGATTAACATCATGTTTTTATTGCTTGGGTTGAGTGTGACCATGCTTTTTCTCAAATTTCTTACCTAATGTCAACATTCGGTATGTTAGTTCTTTTCATAAAATGTCAGTTGACATTTATCAGGTTAACAGGTAACATTTCTCGTCATTTCTTGATAAGAATGACAACTAGTGACATGCTTTTATTTTGATGGAAACCGGCTTAATTTCCTGTGTGTGTCCAGCTTGTGTCTGCCTTGACGCACCATCGAATGCAATTCAATTAAAACCGACCTCACAGACGAGTGCCTCCAAGCGGCCGTCATTAAAATAACATCAAAAATCATTCTGGGGGACCATTATTTCTTCTACAAAGCGTAATCCCATAATAAATTATTGACATGCTCCTCATAATAGCCTCTGTATTTATTCTTCATTGAGTCTGGAACTTTCTTCATGGTGAAATAGTGAAGACGCGATGAGACTGTGGCTCAGAGGGCACATGCATATTGTTAAACTTTTATGAGTGTGGGCCTAAATAAAGAAAGCATTCATATGCTTGTCAGGCAGCCAGTGGTGGCTGTAATTTGCAGCTATGTAGGGAAGCTTGTGTTGATAAATGTCCTGTAGAGCTGATGGGAGCAGCTCGTTTTGCTGATATGTAGTGGTTATGATGTATTGTTTTTGCACAGCTGGTGTTTGCTGCAACAATTCAAAACAGGCCGTGGTGGTCCTGTTACCTGCAGCAGCTCCCCAGGTGACATATAGTCTTTTAGCTGAATAATGGCATCTTTTGTAAGGCTGTGGTGAAAGCAGACTTCAATTTCCCCACAATAATTCAGGGAAATCAAATTAGTTTGGCAGCTGTGAGTTTAGGAAGGATACAATCTTGTTTTACTCTGTGTATTTCAGCTCCAAAATATGGGACAAGAGAAACAGAGAGGGAAAAAAGAGAGACGGGGAGAGAAAGAGGGAGCGGGAACTCGAAGCGACAGCCTGAGACGCTTTCAAAGAGAGAAAAGGCCTTGTCCTTTTGAGGTCTTTTTGCCATTGTTGTCCACTACGAGCCAGACTCTCGGGTCTCCTCCACAATGCAGGTCCCCTTAGAGCAGCGCACCACTGGCTGTCCTGTCACTTCACATTAGTGTCCTGGTGGAGAACAGCAGCCCCTGAGGGCTCGGACACACTTGTCATGAAAGAAATGTTCTGGACACACACACAACGACACACACACACAGAGAGAGTCGATAAGGAGGTGTTGGTTAAAATGGGCAAAATGGGAACAAGAGGAGAACCTCCATAAAGGCTTCTAATAGAACTATAACAGTGACCCTGTTTCAGCCTCGGCTCTCCTCTTTCAGTCTCTCCCCTCCACCCACCAACACACACACACACACACACACACAGACATTTTTATGACACACATTCAGGAAACATGTTCTCATAAGAAATGCAGTTGTGAATGAGCGAGCTTCATGCGTGCAAGAAGGGCAGGACACTAATGTATTCTACTTGTGGCACTTGCACTTACCGCCTTGAAGTGAAACTGTAAAACATGACAGACAGTACGAACAAATTGCTCAATGCCCTTTACCCTACACACAAAAAATAGTTCCTACATTTAATAACATGTAAGACCACTACTGTAGCTGTGTTTAAACCCAGCTTTATGTCCAAAGAAAATAACCACATTGTGCAGTCTTTGTCATCATTGTTGACATGCAAACTCTGTAGCTGGCTTTCAGAACGTAGGCACTTGTTCTGCCTGTTCTTACTCTGTTTATTTTATTGGTTGTACATTTAGTACATTCAAAGGTAAAGACACTCATGTCTTGGTATGGATAGAGATAAATATTATACAGCTACATAACATACTATATCTACTCAGCTCTCTTGTCCTCTAAACCAGACCTCTGTTTAAAATTTGATGTCTGATTGATCAGCTGCGCTTCTTCATCTTCAGCTGCTTTTCTTGTTCCTCCAGATCGGGCCTGGCTCTCCCGCTGGGTGCTGCTTGAAGGAAGAGTGCTGTCAGGGATGCTCATCCGATCAGGCCGATGTCTGAGAGTGTGGGAAGAACTTTGGCTGCTGCTGTTTCTGGCCCCTCTTCCTCTCGCGAGCTGACCTGTCATAGGAGTCGTATCCAAAGTCTTCGTCATGAGCTGTCTTCCTCTTGGCTGTAGGTGAGACATGTTTTTGTTGACAACATATAAACTAAATAAAACTCAAAACCCATAAGACTTTAAGCTTCTTTCCATTCATGATAGCAAAACCAGTTCGAGCAACCACTTTCTGAAGCATGGTGGAGTTGGTGTCTTTCAGAATAAATATGAATTCACGCAAATTCAACCAATTGCCGCAACTTTTTCTCGACCTTACAGTTTTGACCAATTGCCGCAAGTTTCCTGCAAATTGGAACAATCATCCTGTGTCCCTGTGCACGTGAAGTCATTTATGTCACCACACTCACTTCCTTGTTATTCAGAATATTGATCCCTGAGGTCTGCAATTGTGTAGAAACATCTGAGGGCATCTTTGACTGTATTACTAGCTTGTTACTGGTGTTAGTGTCAGCACTGATTTTAAATAGTTATTGTACAGTGAGATCGTAATCCACCTGTCTCCTATCAATTGTTTTATTCTGCTGCAGCAACAGAAATAACAAGTACAACAGTGTAAATGTAATAAATAATGTGTAGCTTCTCCCTGGCATATGGATAGCATTAAATGTGCACATGCAGTGTGAAATGAGCATTTCATGGCTGTTGACTTCAGTTTTTACACTTTATTTTGTCTTTACGCAGAAATCGTCAGGAAGTGATGTCAGAAGACAAACAGCTGGCTCAGCCATTTGTCCCAGTCGCTCACATTGGATGTGTAATGTGTTACACAGGACAAAAAAAAGGCCTCAAAACACAACAACTTTCATTGCAATTTTTTTTTTGCTAATACCAGACCTATCAATAGAGCTGATTGAATGCGTTAAGTGAGACTTGAGGAGTCCTCTGAGGGTCCAAGAGCCAGGTGTCTGCCAGGAGAGACAGTCTGATGATTAACCCCCTCGCAATGCTTACAGAAACTGGAAGTGCAGCCACTTAGCTCCGCCTACACTGTCTGACAGACCAACCACTGCTGGGTGATGGAAAACGCGTCACTAACTGGGCGCTACTTGTGATTTTCTTCCGCAAATGTCGCCACAGACACCCAGTCTGTAAAAATATGAAAAGATGGATGACTACAGATACAACTTCAAAAATAAGTGAGAATCCAAAGAAAAAGAAACAAATTCGACGCTCAGATGAAGGCAAACAGTCTAAAAAGGAATGCAAGGACAATCAAGAGTTACAACCATGACAAAGACGTCTGGTGGTCAGTGGGAGGCGCTCAAGAGCACAAAAATGTAATTATTCATACGTGAAGTTGACATATATATGCAGAACCATTGTAAAATGTTTCCTTCCAGATCTTTGCACACATTTGTTGCACCGTTGATCATCAGAAATGGGTCAACTTTCCTTTTGTAGCTTGTTTTTGAAAAGGAGGGAAAGCTTTCTTGGGCCCAAATGCTCGGGTGGGTTGCTGTGCTGAAATTCTTCCTGAAGTTGATGTTGTTTGAAAATGGAAACCCCCTTTCCTGAAGTCCTGAGTCTTTTCAATCCTTACCGTATCAGGACCTGCACATAAGTCCAGATGCCAGAAAAGCAAGGAGAAGATAAAAAGGGGCTAGCGAGGGCTTTTTACCCCCCAAAAAATGTGCTGACCAACTTTCAGTAGCTCACAAATCTGCTCTGAGCCAGGGATAAGACATGAACGATAGCCAGGAGGCTAATGCTAAAGCTATTAGGACACGGAAAAGAGAGGGAACATATACTGAAAGGGATTGTCCAGTGAAAAATGTTATCGTAACGTCAATTTTGTCCTTGATATTGTCAAGATATGTCTGCATCAGTACCTATACCATGGAGTGGGATGTGGACATGTACTATAAGGTTAAAAATGGCAATATAAGGCGAACAGTACTACTACTAAAATAGTACTGAACAGACTCAACTGTCAACCTAGAACTGCAACATCATCGCTACCTTTTCTCGTTTCTTCTTTTTAAAGATGACACCGAAAACTTTCGATGCTCAAGACTCTCAAGGAATAGTTTCTGTTTTTTATTGATTTTAATAATCTCACTGCCATCCTCGAAGAACAAATCTTGAGGGTTACTCCATCAATGTAATGTCGAACAAAAAAAGAAACAAACAATGGTGCTTGGGAAAAAAAAAAACACGAGTGGTCGTTCTGAAAAACTGATACGTATTCACTTTTCAGTCTTCTCTAACGGGCGGACTCTGGGGTTGCTCTTTAAAACATGTCGAGGTGACCACATTGTTGTTGTGTGGAAACGTGCTGTTCTTAATAACTCCTCATCCTCTTTTGTTTTATAGGTAGCAAGTGGACCTTGCCAAAAAGAATATAGCCTATATTGTCATAAAACGTGTCTACACTACACAGTCTATAGCTTCACATTAAAAAAACAATAAAAGAACCAGAGCGTAAACTATCAATCATCAAAAGAGTGAAACCTAGAGAGCAGGTGCACATGGGGGATATTTGTGATGCATGAGCTGCTTCAAATTGATCATGATGTTTATCTTTTTTCAGATGATGAAAGAATTTTTTGTTGAAAAAAATGCTCAGTTCGTGCCTGCCTTCTCAACGGCCTCCATAAACACCCCGAGGTTATTTTTGGCGGTGGGGGAGGAGTCCCTCCTGGGCCCAGGGCTGGACGCATGCAGGTGGGCCGGGCAGCGTGGGACGCCAGAGAAGAGAGGGAGAGAGAGAGAGAGAGGAGAAGAGAGGAACTTTAAAGGAGCAGAGCGGAGGAGGAGGAGGAGTGTGTGATGAAATGAGATGTGAAGTGTTCCCTCACTCAGCCAGCAGACGCGTAAAAGATTCATCAAGCTGGTTGAGGAGAGAGGTGGGACCAGCCTCCCATGCACGAGGAGAGAGGAGGGAGGAGGAGGACTGAGAGAGCTGCTTTTAAGATCTTTTCTATTATAAATCACACCAAGCAGTGGCTACCCAGAAGGCAAATGCAGATCCAAACAAAAGGCCCGTGGAGAAAGGGAGGCAGGGCTGGAGGGATTTTGAGAGAAGAAAGAGTGAGACAACAGAGAGTGTGGAAAGTAGACAAGAGTGGAAGTTTTATGTAAAGCATATGAAAAACGATAATTAAACCAGGAAAGGGCCTCACTAAGATAAAGGCTTCTTTTACAGGAGTGTCCAGAAAATGCCTGCCTTAATTGATTTAAGTGTCATTGTGTACACGCCCAAAGTGAAGACCTTTGTCTTTATGCAAAATTTGGACAATGACAGATAATTTTGGCTTCCATTTTGAATAATGACCCTGCACTCACATGTGCATGCGATGGTTTTTCCCCCCTAATTTGCCAGAGCGTGCTTCATGGTGTCGTCACAAGAGGGCGCCTGTCCTCTATCGCGAGCTTTAATGGACTCTCATTTAACCCGGTGCCCCTCCTCAGCGCACGCTCACAGATTTCGAAATGTGTTAAGATTAGTTTTCAAACACCTTTAACGTTTCCCCACCATGTAAATAAATGAACACATTGTGGTTTTATTGATTTATCTGTCCGTCTTAATGCGATACAGCCGCATATATTGGTTGAATAGAAATGTATTCGTTCAACAAAACGATATTTTCATTGCTACTGCTAAGCATTTGAAATAGCACGCGCGCACGTTCTCGGCTGCGACATCACTAACAGTCTTCTGCAAACCAGTTCACACCCTCAGTTAGCCACTTCCCGGCCCCTCTGTGGCTACCCCACCACCGACACCACCACCTACCAGCTCACCCCACCCCCTCCTCCCTTTTACACACCGGCTCACAACCACCCACCCAGCCAGCCAGGCAGCCAGTCAGTCAGTCACCTCAAGTGCTACCACCGTCCGGCTGGAGCAGAGTCACACACGGACCCAGAGCAGCCAGGGCGACCCTGCCGCGTGTTTTTGGCTCATCATAGAGACACCGGAGAAGAAGAGGAGAATGGGACGCCGGTGCTTGGATCAGGACTGAGTCTGGTCGGCACATTTAAAGCTCCTCAGACCCGTTTTCAAGTCCTTTTCTCCCGGCGCAGAGTCACGTTTTCGCCGCTGACACAATGGGCTGCTGCAGCGGACGATGCACCCTCATCTTTATTTGCACTTTACAGCTGGTGAGTGGACCCACACTTCTTTACTTGTTGTTTTTCAAGTTTGAACTGCAAGAAATGGTTACAGTATCGCGGTATTGTTGCTTGTAGGATAAAGTATACTTTACAACTGTCTATTTAACGTGGGCAGCAGCCTATTTTGTGTTAAAGGCTGGTTATTACATGTTGAAAACCGATGTCAGAATATGTTGTACAAATATCTGTACATTCAAAAAGTTCTGTAACTTACTACAGTATAAGTAAGCTACAGGACGCACACTACAAACAGGTCCCCATGTTGTCGTGTCTGCTCCCACACTCCCCTCTCATGTGTTGATCCTGAAATCGTTTTTGAATACAAATCATGACCCTGAAATATTATTATTTTGAGGGTTGGACCCATTTCCAGTGGGTAGCCTATTAGTGTTGTTTATTTATATTCCTGATCCGTGAGGAAATTTACTGTTGTGACAGGAAACATATGGTGCTGTTGGTGTTAGGAAGTCAGCCCTTCCCAGCACCAACAGCCTTAAGTAGGGGCACAGTGATGGACAGTATTGGGGCAACTATTCTGTGTGATACATGATGAAAGCACATCAACAAATAAGTGGAATGCTCTTTTGAATATTTTAATGGTTGCTGAGATATATTCTTAAATAGTATACATCATCACGTGGCTCTGCTATTTATAAGCAGAAGCCCATCTCTGTGTTTCAGATTTGTACCCAGAGTTACTGATGCCTTGATGTAACACATCTAAGACATCATGCATTCCTCATCTGATCTTAAGATATGTTGAAAAAGTTCAACAAGCCATCTTGGGAAGTGTTGATCCACAAATCACAGCGGATGTAAAGACTTATATCTCGTTGCAGCGTCTCAGCTTCTGATCAGTGAACTTGACATCTTACAGATAGTATCCGTGCAGTCTCAGACGATGCTTCCCGTCTACTCGCAGGCCGACTTGCCTCTGCCACTATCCCTGAGTGGAGTTTACTTGACAGGGTGTGACTAGGTTATTTATGGCTGCATTAAAACCGAGCTTGCTCACACCGAAAGCCCCTCAAGTAAATGTCGCTGTTAACAGCTAAGGGAGCAATAAAAATCTTCCTCAGACAAAGAGGGAAATGGGAAAGTTGTGATAGATTGTGTCATGCATGAGGGCATAGGAAAACAAAGACAAATGGAACACATAACAAAAGGAAAGCATTTTATGGCAAGTGGTCGTTGGTATCAGTTATTACTCTGTCTGAAAAGAAACCAAAGTGTCATACCTCTAACTATTAACACCCACCACTCTTATTTAATCATCTTGTATTAGACTCCTTCAGAGTTCCCTGAGAGCTACAGGTTTCTGCCTGCTGCTTGGTTGGCTGCACAAAGTGTATACATGCAATATACAAATATAAGAGGAGATCAGTATCGCTGTAAAATAGTGTCTTGTTCTCTAATGACACACACAAAAAAAGGGCTATGAACCCAACTTCAGGGACACACCTGTT
Organism: Semicossyphus pulcher; assembly: GCF_022749685.1. Lineage (NCBI taxonomy): Eukaryota > Metazoa > Chordata > Actinopteri > Labriformes > Labridae > Semicossyphus > Semicossyphus pulcher. The sequence goes on from NW_027211637.1 coordinate 20,491,977, forward strand.
TTTCCTTCCCAGACTCCGGACCTTTTTGCCTCATTAGAGAGGAGGAGGAGGAGGTCGACCATTTGTTAAGAGGTTTATAAAGCTGTCAGCGGGCTGCCTAAAAAGTCCCTGAAGACTCCTGAAGCAGCTTTATTTTCCCCCGGCTCTATTTCTTACTGACCTGACACTTCCTGTCTGCAGCCATACACACCTGCACACTTCTGATGAGTTTAACCTGCAAAGAGGGGTCGCATTAAACTCAGCGTGACCTTTCCAAAGGTCATCAGGCGGAAGGCGTGTGTGTGTATATGTGTGCAGGTCCACATAAATATACATGTGCGCATGAGTGTGGAGCAGCACAAGGGGCCCCAGCTCTCCCTGTGCAGAAACCTATGCATTGACAATGAGCCAGGTTATTCCCAGTCCATTACAGGGTAAAACTACCATTAACAAAACAACCTGCAGTGCTCCTCAGATGTAAAAATAAGCCCTGTGAACTGCCGTGTGAGCTAATTAGCCGGGCAGAGTGCTTTGATCAAACCTCTTTTGGCATCTCGGCCATCCCCTAATTGAATTGTGGTGCGCTTTCCTCATCAACAGGCCGAGCGGAGGGACTCATCTCTCTGGGACAGAAGGCAACAGATAATGAGCCGGTATTGATCGGAACGCCTCGGTTCCCTCTTCCCTCTGCAGACTAACCATTCCAGACAGTAGGGTTGGATCGTTGTCAGAACCCCGATCAGCCCTAGAGAATGGCAAGCGTTGGCAGGAAGCCCTGTCTGTCTAATGATTTGTTTGTACTCCGAGACACAGGCGAGCTCGTTTTGTGTCTCAACGGGTCGGTTGTGTGAGGTGTTGACCTAAAGCTGACCTCGGCGTGGAAGCGTTCCGATTGGTCAGATATGGACAGACATATTGTGAATGTCAGCGACTGGCCATGAGGAGGGACTGTTGTTCTGAAAGGATTTGATGGTTAATGCGGGGCGGTGGACAGTGGGTGATTGATGAAGGAGGCCTCTTGGTTGGTCATGGTGGTTTTCAGGGAAAGGGCAGACGAGCGGACACGCACATAATCACGCTGAAGAAGGGTAATGAGCTCAGAACTGAACATTGACCCTGAAAATGCCGGGCCATAACAGCGACTGCAGCACTGACGGATGCAACCTCACAAGCGACGGACACTATTTCATGCACCCCTGTTCACGCTCAGACACAGCTGTGCAGTCTGACCTGTGAGTTATAGGTTAGTAGGGCTTGTGTTGGGTGAATATTACAGCCTTTGTGTGTGGGGAGGACGTGCAGCAAGGTGAGAGAAATGAAGGAAAGGCCTGGAAGGGGTTTCATTTGATCACAAGCCAGGAGAAGAAAAATCTGCCCATGTTGTCAAAGTGAATCGCTTCATTTGTTCTCATGTAGAACAAAGTGCTTTCAGTGAAGTGATTCACAGAGTTCTACCTCATCCTCACCCTACAGTCAGACTACCCACCAGCGCGCCGTGAGTGTGTGTGTGTGTGTGTGTAATATCTTACATCACACTGCCCACTTTCCCTCCACTCTTTTGATGACATAGCGAGAGAAAAACTAACTTTGTAGCGAAAGGCTTCACAGGAGAAGACCGGGTTCAACCAAAGTGCTTCCAAGAAAGTTTGAGCGGAGAAGAAGAGCGCCTCCTCCTGAGGAGCGTTATCTCTAAAGGCATGACATTATCCCTTGGCAGGCATCACGTCATCTCCCACACATTACAAAGGATTTAAGCTGTTTTTTCCCCCCCCTGCTTACTCATTTGCTATATGGAAGCACTAACGTTCGGATTTCCTTCTGAATATTTATGAGCTCACAGATTCTGGATGTCTGTCAAAATACAGTCTCTCTCACCTCACTGGTGTACACATGTACGTCTGCTGACACACATGGCCCTGGCCCCGTGGCTTTGATACTCACGCCTCACACAGCTGTAATTAAGAATAATTATTGCAGCCGGGGCAGATTGCGCGGCCGTATAACACTGTGAGGCCAGCAGACCCGGGTGTGAGAGTTACTGCTACTGTATAATCCTGTTCTGTGTTGGCGTTTCTCAGGAGAGGTGATATATCACAACCTGGTAACTAGTTAAATATGAAGCTGTTTGGGGGGATTTTATTAGCTACAGATGCTTCAGACATCTGTTTTGCAGAGTGTGTAACTTCTTGTGTGAGTGCAGAGTCTGCTGTGATCAATGATAATGAACTGTATTTCCTTGGCTCTGCCAGGTTGATGGAGGAGATAGGCCAGCGGGAATAGAGTGGACGGTCACAGCTCTTTTATCTCTTTGTTTCTCTCCCCTCTTTGTCGCCTCTCTGGGTCCGCTATTAAGTTCTCCCAAAGCCTCCCCCGACTCTGATTCATATCACCGTGAGCAGAAACGCATTTTTATTTTTTTTTCACTATTTGCTTTGGCCCCCACAGATGGCGGCAGAATATGATAGTATCCCTATCTAAATTATCCATGCAGATACAGACTGTGGTGTCTGTGTGTGTTAGACACAGCCTGCTGTACAGACATGGGCTCCCCATAAACCAGGGAGTATTTGCCAAATAGGAGCAGATGCCAGAAGCAATACATTTAACTGGCTTATTTTGGAAAGTTGATTTAAATGGAGCGGTACCAGTATGTGCTCCGGGTTTTAAAGACAGACATCATCATTAACGTTCAGGTTATATTCACTGATGACATAAGTGACCTGGACTGGGGTTTTACTCCACTACGTCTGAGGTGACTCATAGTCAATTATCTGGTAGCCAGCAGGCATTTGTCAACACATTAGAAGCCAAAGTTTGAGCTGGCCTCATTAGCCTCTTAGACAAAGGAAAGAGCATTCGAGGCAGCAGTAACAACGTTGATAATGACGTTTATGGAATGCTCTCATGACTAATATTATTTGACTTTATTCAATCACAACTCTTTGATGTAGTTTAATCTGCTTCACCCCCCATAATTCACAATATAATTTCCCCCATGTGTTGTCATACAACCGCCCTTTGTGTAGTAAGATTGCCGTGCAACGTGTCTCCTGTTCTGTTATTCCCATTCCCAGCTTCGTCCAGTAACAATACCAACGGGGCGTGTAACATTGCATGTGAATCATGCAATCTTTCAGTGAGCCTTTTTACAAGTGTCTGGCTGTAGTCCTGAGGATGAGTGTGGCTGATATAACGCAGTCAGAAGAGGCGGTACATTGTTGTTGATTCACTCGTTTCTAGCGAGTTTGACATTTAAGGGTACCAGAACGTTATTACTGACATTACTTGAAGAAGAGGAGCATGGCTAGAATTACTGCAGCAGACACATTTTAAGTAACAATATAAAGAAAGATGTAGCAATAAAATCTCTGTTGAATGTGACAAGCCCACTTATTTCAAAGAATGAAAGGCCTATCTATTACTCTCGGTCCCTACGGTAATGTCTTGGTAGTTTGCACTGTCAAGCCAGCTGTAGCCTGCTGGCTGAGATGGTTCAGCCGCTGAGAGATTGGAGGGATCTGGTCAGAGGACTAGATTTATTAATTTACAAGTCGCTGTTTAGACAATTAAATCTGCCTGATGATAATAAGGAACCATTGTTAACAGTATCTCTGCTTTTTAGGACTCGGTTATTCAGCGTATACAATCAACAAATGTCAAAGGAAAGTACAGTTTTTAGTTTTCCAGCTTCTTAAAGGAGGGTTCATGTGGTGGCCTATTTCTTTTCTTGCCAGAGACGTTGTGAGAGGTAGAAGTGGAAGGCAGAGGACTAACAGTATGTGCTGGTGGTCCACAGACGCTCTAGAGGTTCATGTGTCTAAATAAAGGTCCTCACCCTGTCTGTGGGCTCTTATTCTTTTCTTTTTGAAGGTCAAGCAGGTCGCCGCATTAAGTCACAATAGGTGTGTGAGGGCTGTCAAATGGACCCCTGGCGTTCAGTGCTGATTGTGGTCCTGACCTGGGCCGCGTTGATTGCCGTGCCTGAACAGCCCTCATCCACACAAGAGCGGAGCCTGATGCTTCCTGCCTCGCCTTAGCTGCAAACACCACAAAAAGTAGACGAAACAACCGCTCGCAGATTTTTGAGAACGTGTGTGTGTGTGTGCCGTAGGTCGCGAGGCAAGGTGACTTTATAATAAATTCACACTCACACTCCAGACTTTTGGAGCTCCCTCTTGTGTGCCATCATCTCACCTGAGAGCCCAAAGCAAACCTGAGCACTCGGGGATGAGAAGCGCCGCTTGAATGTGTAATCACCGTTTTAAGCTCCGCCCCTAACGTGTATCCTTTGTTAAAACACAACAAGGCTTTGTGTCATCTCCCTCTCCCCTTCCAATCCTCTTCCCCATTTTCTCCCCTTGCTGTGAATATGTTTGAATTATTGATCAGAATGTGATTTATCAGCAGGGCCAGAGTCACTGGAGATTTAGGGGAGATGCAGATGGAAAGGTAGAGGGAGAAAAGGGGGGATGGGTGGTGCTCGACCTCTCACTCTGGGCCAGTTACGAGGATGACCCCAGAGACCTGAGCTCTCTATGTTTAGCTTTCCCTTTTCCTCACTCTTTTCGTCCCTCTCTCTCTCTCTGGCGCACCGTTACCACAGAAACCTTTACATACACAACAGAGAGGAGCCTGCAGGAATTAAAAACCAACCTGTCAAAGGGAGACAGGGGAATGCATGATGCAAATGTGAGTGAGCGTGCCGAGGAGAGAGACGAGTGCGCGCCGAGTAACCTCGGGGGGGGCTGAGCTGCATAAAAGACGAGGCTCAGAACACATCCCGCTCTCAGGACAACTGTCACTCTAAAGATAGCTCTACTTATATATTTAGCCTAAAACCGTACCACAAGAAGACCCACCCAGAATGCAACAGAAAAACCAGTCAGATGCAGCTGAAGGGTTTGCTTTGGACCGGCTGCATGCGAGCTGTGCTTATTCTGCATGTTTGTCCGCGCTTGCTTGTTAAACAGAGATAAAGCAGCAGTGTTTTATGCTAATTAAGACGAGGCGCTGACCTTCCTCTTGTTCCCCGACCTTCCCTGGAGTTTGGAGTCACCGCCCTCGCTGGCTGCGTGTTGGGTTATAATAATATGTGTGTTCTCGGAAAAACCGTACCCTCTTTGTCCCTGGTGGCCCTTTTTACAACTGCTCGCCATTTTAATGTCTTCAATTTAACACACCATTAATTACGTGGTCGTTGTGGAAACCTTGGGCTGGCAAATGCGAGCGTGTGTGCGCGCACATGTACCCATCCATGCAGGGCGTGTGAGCGTGTCTGTGTGTGTTCCACATCGGTGACACTGCAATATTAAGCCATAATGGAGATAAAAGTAGAACTATTTGCAAGCCCATTTCTCTCTTTCCATTCCAACGGTTCCAGCGGTGTCATTTGTTATAGTGTGGCATCAAATAAATTGCTTTGGGAGCGCCACAGCTGGGATGACTATCTTGACAGATCACACTCAGCTGAATGGCTGCGAAGCATATTCGTCTCACTCAAATCCCCCCACTGTTTTGGGCATTCAGCGCTTGTTTTACAAGCGGCTGATGACTTCACGGATGTTTTCGCTCTAATTGTGTTGTGTGATCAAACAGTTGGACAGCAGGGCGGCACACAGCATAACTTCCTCTGCTGGTGGATGAAAGATTAAGAGTGATGGTATTATGATGAAAAGAGCAACATTACTGATTCAATTATGGAAAAGAGAGCTGGAGGGTACAAACTGCTGACAGCTGTTTGCCGCTCCTGACTGCGAGGACTTGATGAGAATTTCCTCCGTCATCGCTAAATTGCCTGCTTGTTAATTGGGGCGAAACCTGAACACTTTTTGTGGGATCTGGGACATGGGGAGGGAGAGGAATGAGCTGTTCTCATTTCGTCACTTTCCCTTCCATCCTATCCATTGTTAGTGGGTTTGGGTTTTATCCATCGCTGTATTCTTGTCCTTCTTTTCTTCCATCAGCTCCTCTGAGAAATCAAAGTATCTGCGTCTGCTGCAGTCTGCTGTCTCATCTCTCATTTTCCATCAGACACCCACACGACAAAAAATTAGGAGCCACAAGAAAAGGAGACAAAACCTCACATGTGACATTAATCCCCTGGCTGAGGCTGAAATCACAGCAGCCGGTGCCGCTGCATCCCTCTTCAAGTTGATGCAGCAGAGTCGAAATTAGCCTCTAATAATCCAAACAGTGCTGCCACCTTAGCAGATAAAAGTAAATGAAATGTTGGCTGACGGCAAAGCGAGGAAGAGAGATAAAGGGAGGAAGAGGGGGAGAGCGAGATAAGGGTTTTACGACAGATAGCAGCCGTGTGAGGACGGATGTTCTCTGTCGCAGTGTGTGAATTTGGGTCATATCTCAGTGAACTTTGCCTCATCGTCCAATAGGCTTATTGATTTTTGTGTCTTGTTAATGTTATTTTTCTTAAGCTATGATAAACAGAGGAATTTGTGAAAGCTCTTTTACACATGTAGTGATTATTCTGTCTGATCGCACAGCAAGTCTTACATGGACAGGTCTCAATCACGTCTTAACAGGCAGCGGCAGCCGTAGTTACTTAAACAGACATATTATGTAAATGTACTGAGCTCCTTTCCCTGTGCTCTCACTATTCCAGGTGTTACTAATGTCATTAACTATGGCTGAGGCTCTGTTCTATTCACTTTAAGTAGGCTGCAGCAGACAACCAAGATGCACTTTACAAGGAGGACCCTAAAACTGGAGCAGCTAAATGGAATTCAGCCATCGTTAATTTATTATTTAGACCTGTACTTAAGCCTGTGACTTTTTTTAGTAATGCAATACAAGTTAACTCAACTTTAAAAGTATGTAATCTTTACACAGTGCACTGTTAAATTGTAATACAGGCAGACACTTGTGCACATGCATTATTTAAAGTGGAGGGGCTAATTGCAAAGCCTAGTTTGCACGACACGCTAATCTCCTCCCCCTTTTCCGGCGCGATGCTGCCACCGCCACCACCGTCTCCGTCCAAGCAGCGCTTGAACAACACCAAGTTTGATAAGCAGACTGAATGAGTAATAGACACAATAAAGACCTAAGCACCTTAACATCTTCACTGGCCTCCATGCTGCTTACCAAAGAGTATAATAAGTTCTAGTATAGTAGGGTTAGGGAGTATAGTTAGTTCTTTGTGTGTACTTATTGTTTACTAACCCTGTTTCCGTCAGACGTTGATGCAGAAGAAAAGAGACAGAAAGGAGTGCACTTCACTGGCAGTGGGAACAGAGACAATCGGCATTTATTAGCGGGTCTGAAAGACCCACGTCAACATGCTAATTTTGGGGGTGAAAGGGGTATTAAAGTGGGACAACTACCAAGGCTAGCCAACAGATCAGACAGGGTTTATGCTCTGAATTGGTCTCAACATGGACGGCGTACAGAGAAAAGAGAGCTTCATTTAAATATACCGAGCACAGCTGCTCTCATTGAACCGCGCTGAAAAGATGTTACCGCCTAAATCTCAAAGTCACCAACAGTAACGGTTATAGAGGGACAACACTACACACCACAAAAGTAGAAAGTTGAAAGTAGTTTGCCAAAGTCCGGAGGGAGAGTCGGTTCAAAGCACCAGCTTTTTATCATGTTTCTTTCAGTGGGATGGATTTATGTGTTGTGTGTTCCCAATAGCGCTGAGAGATTAGCATGTTATTAGCACTAAGAGCACTGGAGGTTTAACATATTTAATCTTAAATAAAGGGCTCTTTCATTCATGGTGCTCTCAATGGTCACTTTGCAGCAACCGGAGCTGCAGTGTGCGCTCCGCTCCGTGTCTGTTTAGCACCGCTGCCTAAAACAAGTGGGTACTTAGTGAGCTACAAAGGGACTAGCTGCTGTGTTTCGCTGTGCGGCCCATATTTCAAACAGTGAAGAAGAAAGTGGCTTATGCAGGCACCCTACCTCTTAATCCCTGTCCCAGCTCTGCTAGACCAGGCACCACCAAGGGCTATCTATCTATCCAAACCTCCATGTACCAGATGAAAGCCACACACACACACATGCACACACAGCGTCACACACATACTGAGATTGGCACCATTAGTTACACAAGGACCAGCCAGGCACCAGAGTATAATGACTTTACCCAGGCGAGAGGTGAAAAATTGGATTGGAGAAAGTTTTTGAGAAGTACTTTACTGCCTGCTGGGAGTCACTGAGTGCAGACAAGCCAGGGCAAAGCATGGCACATAAAAAATAAAAAAGCACTGCTAGCCTCTGAATCATTACTCGTCTCTGACTTTCCTTTATTTAAATTTGGAATAGAGCACTTGTTGTTTTGATTTATCTGGGGATTGTAGTAACCTGCTGCCTAAACCGGTTCTGTGAGTCTGTGTGCAGCCCTTAAACGGCTTTATTAAATCCATTAGCACAGACGCTCTGTGCCCTTTGGACTAAGTTTGGAGAGGAAAAGGGGCCAACCCAACTTTCTCCCAACCTTTTTTTGCGGGTATCCCCTGAAAGTAAAGCTTCTATGCTTCAAGGACTTCATATATAATCACCTAAAGCACGAGAATCGAACATCCTGTTGCCAAGAAGATCATTATTTTCTGCCCCTTTTAATACCCATGAATCAAATTCCAAAAGAATAACTGTCATTTAATAGCACACATCTTTTATAAAGGCTGCTAATCCCAAGAAATAATTGTTTGTGCAGTACCAGGTGATCCGAGCTCATACAAAGCACGCTTAGATCCATTTGGGTCCAATCAGGTATCAGACATATCGACCCAAAGAGCCATGATAGTAAACCCTGAGTGACCAGATTACACCAAGTAATCTGTATTTACCAGATTATACATAGAAATGTAGAAAACAGGGACGTGGATTTTAGGGATGTCCGTTTGTACTACGCTTGTAGTCTGAGTAATATTGACTAACCGCGTATCAGCAGGCTGCGGCGTGTGCAGGAAAAACAGTCTGTGTGGAGAGCAGAAGCACCGTGATGACATCTCGCCTCCCATCAGCATCATCTGACAATGATTTCTTATTTATCTCTATAAACAGACATCTGCATGCTAACAGCTAACAATCTGTTCCAGATCAAAAATTCTACTTGAGATAAATTCCCTTGACGCTTCATCACGAAAGCCGCTCAGCCTTTAAATATCCCGACGTCCTCGAATGCATCAGAAGTGATCGATCCGACCTTCGCTCAACAAACGAGCATTTTAAAAGTAGTTTTCTTTTCCTCTTGAGGACAGACCTGACAAAGCTTCACTTTTACCTTTTACAAATCTGCATCATGATGTTGAAATTTCAGCCAAGGTAAGACTCGTTGATTAAAGCACGTGGAAAAGGAAGTCGTTTATAGCTAACCGCTGGCTACACGCCCGGCACCGTCGTCCCCTATATCGTCCTCAGAATAGCCGATGGGATCCGTAGTATAATATAGTATAATTTGGATCCTGTTTGACCTTAAACCCAGGTCAAATCTCGATCCGTACAAACCAAGGGAACCTTGTGAAACTGAAATGTGTCATCCAAAGTTCATCCAAAGGCCACGTCTTCTCTCCTCTGTTTATCTTATCTTAATTATGTTTACAGCCCTGAAGAGGAAAATGGAAACAAAACTAAGCAAATTAAGTAATTTTGTGTAGCAGACAGATTTTCTTTTCTTCCTTTCAATCCTGTTAACCATCTCTCAACCCCTCAGATGTGGGTTTTTGTTGCCCTTTGGGAGGATCCCGAGAGCCAGATTTAGAACCACTGATGTAAAAGCGGTATGCGAGCGCTCGCAGAACTGGAGTTCCTCCAAGACGATTCCCATATTCATGAGGGAAATCCAAACCAGTGTTTTGTGTCAAACTATAAGAAGAGGCAAGCGATGAATCAGAGGCTGGCTGTGTTTTCATACTGTGCCATGTTTTGACTCGGCAGTCACTCGCAGTGACACGCAGCAGGCAGGAAAGCACCTCTGCCAGATGGAGTGCGAGACAGGTACCAAACACAGCTGAGAGTTTGGATATTGCACACAAATTACCCTTCTGATTGTTATCGCTTTATCAGGCCTGGCCTCACCGGCTAATGTGCTTCTATGTGTCTGAGTAGAAAACAACCCATTAGTGAAGCCATTGAAAAAACAACAACAGATCACTTGTTAGAAGGGTTTCTCTGTGATTCACCTCTCCTGGATGTCGTCCTCCTGCCTGACTCTGTGAGTCACAGCGATACGCTTTAACATGAAGAACTGACTCATGCAGCCTCGAGTCATACACCGGCACACGCACGCACAGATCGACAGACAGGCTGGATTTTCAAAGCCACAGATCCTGATGACACATTCGGTAACATGTTATCAGAGGGCATTTCACTGAGGACGTACAGAGAATGAGAGCCACTCATGGGTTTTATAGCATCTGGAGGCGGAGGTGGAGATGAGAGGGTCGCCAGTCAGCTCTGTCTTTTGCTCCGGGGGATCTTCATCAGGTCGTCTCTCCCTTTCTGACCTGATCAGAAAATGTGCTGTCACTAAGTTTTGACGGCACAGTTAAGTTTTAAATCATATATATCTGTCAAGCCACCCTGTCACACGTTTTCTACGTTTGATGCTTCAGCAAAGCAACTGTTTTTCACACATTTCAGCCTCTCACTTTGAGCACACATACACATCTTAATTAGCTCTCAAATGATGCGCATCAAACAGTTTTTCCCTCTCAAACACGTTCACTCTGATCCTTCATTGCTCTTTTATGTGTAGCTTATTGCTCTCATCTTCTTCATGGCATGTTAAAGAAGGTGGCTGTAAAAGAAATGTTTTGGCACTTTGATTTTCTGGATTTAGGTTTTGAGGGAAGGAGGGATTATAGTGAAAGACTGTGGCCACTTGTGTGCTCTTTAAAGGAGCAGTTCGCCCCTGGAAGAAGCCACCGTCAGTCAAAGCTGGTGTTCTCTGTAATCGATAGAAGCAATGATATTTGAAATTGGCGGCATAGCTGTGGAGGAAGATGTACAAACAACTCGGAGTTTCGCCTATTCTACAGTCCTACAACACCCATTGTGCATTGCGCCCCTCCCTCTGAAAGGAACAGCCCAGCGAGAGACGCTGGAGTGAAAAACTACACTACTCGCTGCAGGCAATGGCTCAGAGCGGTACAGAATCTGTAATACGACGAGAATATACCGGTGGATCGTCTAAAAAATCTTCAGGTCTGCAGTCTACATTTCAAACCTGACGATTTTGAACAAGACATGACATCGGAGGCGGGCGTCCTAGATTAAGGAAGTGTAGTTAAGCTCCCTGGCGGAGGTTTTCCAGGGCCCCTTGGAGAAGCGGATAGCGTCTTCCACCATAATGGCATTAGCTCCCCATAATAGCATGATAGGACTGAGGTTGAAAATCGGCGTACTGGCCCTTTAATGCTCAGTTTTTTATTCACATCTCCAGAAACTGAGAGGATACACACAAGCTAACATCATCGAAAGGAAGCGGCGGGATTGAGAGCTGCGATCATTGTTAATAATCTGGTCTCACATGGGTGAAGGAGGGGATAATTGACGGTTTCAGAGAGATAGAGAGATAGTGTGAAAACAGACAGAAGGATGGAGCGAGGTGAGAGAGGGGCTTGTTGCATCCTGCTGCCGTACCCACCCCCTAATTGCTCAGTATTTATGGTGGGAGGAGTGGTATGTGTGGGCAACATGCTCCTCCACATATACACACCCCAAACCAAACTACACACTAAGAGATTCCGTCACCCTATAGGGAGTCATTTGTGCTCGCGGGAGGTCGGAGGGAGGCTTTTACGGGCCGTTATGTAGCCGGCCCGCTATTCCTGGAAGAGCGTCGGTATCTTTTGATCAAATTCTGCCCCACTCTCCAGTAACCGGCTTCCTATGAATTGTGGGCTAATTGTGCCATATGGGTTTGAGTGATTGTGTGTGTGCGCGCCTGCGCGTGTGTGTCTGGGTGGGCTGAGGCCTCTCTACCCTTGATTGATTGTTGTCATCTTGGTGGATTATTGAGTTAGCAGGGAATGTGATAGGCTTACTACAGCATCTCAGAGGAGAGGATGCACATGCGCACACACACTCATGCGCATATATACGCACATCCCTCATGCCTATACACTGTTTAATTCAATGACCAGTGGAAATATTTCAGGGAAAGGGTCCGTGTGTAACGAATGCATCGAGAGATCTAAAGTGTGCGTGTTGGATGGATGAAGGTTTATGTTCATTAGCATCAATATTACCCAGTGCTGGGAGGTGCAGCAGCCCATGTAGGGGACATCGTGTGTGTTTCTGCGAGTGTCTGAATAACAGAAAGATTTTGAACACGTCACAACAAACTTTTTATCCTATAGAGATACATCCAGTTGCATTCATGCCCGAGATGTTCCCAGTGAATGTAAATACATTAATCACATTTTATTCAGCTGATTAGGTGAAGAAAAGATGTAAATGGGTTTAAAATGTCTTTATTCATTTGGCTTGTTCATAATTGCAATGGAAAAATGGTACAAAGTAAAGCCAGATAACATCCCAAGGCTATTTGCATTCATCCAGCCAAATAGAATAAAAGCTGTTTAACAGATTCTGCAGAGCCGTTGGATCTCTTTTTTTTCCACCAGGATTACCAGAGGACATTTTCAGAGCTCAGCGCTGCTATCTCCGACACGAGGCGATAACTGCTCCCTATTTCCTCTGATATGGAGTGGAGGGAGGGACAATTTAACAGACCGTGACTTGGATGATGGTCACAGGAGGTCATATGCACACTATGCTGTGTTATACTTTCAGCTAACTACGGAGGCGTGTTTTGCCATTTTTTATTGCCTTAAGCAAGGGCAGACAGTGTGTGACAGTGGGTTTAAGTGTGATGCTTCTCTATTCTGCTCACATTTCTATTCTCTGTTTCTCAATGTCAGCACAGTTGGATTGATGGCTGCATTTCATCAATAAGAAAAAGTAACTGTGAATTTGGCACAGTGAATGAACTGTAAACCTGTTCATCTTCAGCTCCGGAAAAAGAGACCACTGCAAAAAAAGTTTTTTTTGTTTGTGTTAAATGAACTTTAGTTTTATTGTAAACAACATTTCTCATACTTGCAAATAAAATTTTCTTATTTAGGTCTTTTATTTGCAGAAAATAACAACTGGTTATGATAACAAAAAGATGCAAAAAAAAAAATGTTTTTCTGACCTTGAATAATGCAAAGAAAACAAATTCATATTCATGTTTAAGCAACAGAATACTAATGTTTAAACTTCGGAAGAGTTCAGAAACCTAGATTTGGTGGATTAACCTGTTTTTTAATTCCAGCGTTCATGCATCTTGGAAGCGCTGTTGGGTGACATTAGGTCACTTTTTTGAGGGACAACTGAAGAGAGACAGGAAATGGTGCAAGTAGAGAGTTGGAGATGACATGCACCAAATAGAACGGCAGACCGGGAGTCCAACCTGCGATCAGTGCGTAGCCTCTGTACATGGGGCACTTGCACCGACTGAGCTAAACCAGCGCCCCAGACGTTAGGCCACTCTTGCCGCAAAAATTCAAGCAGCTCAGCTCTGTTCGATGGCTTGTTAACATCCATCTTCCTCTTGATCACATTCAGGAGGTTTTCAATGGGGTCCAGATCTGATTGGGCTGGCCATGTAGAGAGAGATGCTGATTTAAGGAACATTTGGAGTGCTCTCTGAAGAGCTGTATGAATGAAGTTTGACTCAATATCTGCTAAAGATGAAATGATCCTTAAAGTTGTAATCTCAAAGATCTCAGTTTCCTTCTCTTTGGCGGCACCCATGGTGATAAACGGTAATTGCGGGAGCACACGTCCCAGATATCCAGACAGTGTCGCATGTGTGACGTCCACGGTCGGCTCCGGTTGTAACTCTTGATTTTCCTCGTTGACGGTCGCTTTCCTTTTTAGACTGTTTGCCTTCATCAGAGCGTCGAGTTTGTTTCTTTTTCTTTGGATTTTCACAAATTTTTGAAGTTGTATCTGTAGTCATCGATCTTTTGTTTGTTTGTTCAGCCAGAGTAGATTACTGTTTACTCGCAACACTTGCAGAGAGCGGAAAAGCAGCCGCTTAGCTCCGCCTACCCTCTCTGGCAGACCAACCACTGCTGGAAAACGCGTCACTAACTGGGCGCCGCTTGAGATTTTTTTCCGTTGAAGTCGCACCAGACACTCAGTCCGTAATACTGCAAATGCAAAGGCTTTCATCAGTGGGCCATAGTCTCAATCACCATTGTGTTACCTCACTCGGCGATAGATAGTGACTAACAGACATTTATTTAAATGAAAATCTTCGAGATTATTACTTCAAAGTTTAGAGTCACAGGTTTACTGTACATGTTAAGGGGAAAAGCTCTTTCATCGCTATTTTATAAATGTATTTTCTAGCTGAGAACCTTGACACCATCAAAGCCTCATAAGAAAGAGAGAGTCTTAGAGTTGGGTTATGCTCAAAAGGTATCTAGTCCATCCTTGTCTAAAGGCAAAAGCCAAAGCTGAGTAATAACTCCACAAGTGTCGTCAATTCAAAGGGGTCAGTCCTCTAAGGTCCCAAACCTATTTAACCGCAGCCTCTCCCTCATCTTTATTGACATGACTTTTATTGAGCTCTCTAAGCATGGCCAGCAGCACGCCAGAAGGTATTTATCTCTCTCGCCTTTATTCATTTCCTCCAGCTCCTCCATCCGGGGGGAAAGACAGAGGTTATTAAGAGGGAGGAGGCTCAGCCTTTCTACGTCAGCACATGTCGTGTGTGATACCCTCTGCGTTTCCTCTCATCTCCCCATTTATCTGTTCTGCCATCCCCTTTTTCATAATATTCCCTCCGTCGATCTCAATTGTGTTCCCCAGCTGTTTTTCATTCTGTGTCTCTGAGCAGAGTGAAGGATTTTATCTGCGTCTACTTTGGGGAGATAATGCCGGGTGCAGGTCGCAGTTCACTCACCTCGCCCTCTGTCGCCTGTGCAGTTATTGCCCTCGCCCTCTGTGCGCAGGAGTGCTCATTTTTAATTATCGCTCAGTATTTGATCATCTCCCTCCCCTGCCTGTCACAATGTCTCATCGGGCTGCTGGTAACATTTCCATTACATTAGGGAGAGCAGCCATGGCTGTGTATCGAGTGCGTGCGTGTGTGTGTGTGTGTGTGTTTGCGTGATTGTGCTCGGCGGTGCGTTCCTATCATTGCGGCAGAGACGAGATTCCCCCCTCCCAGCCTCATCCATCTTCAAGCGCTTGGCTGGAAATGACATGTCGACACACAAGGAAACACATCGTTGCTTGAGACACACACACACACACGCGCACACATGGGATTGGATTGGCAATGGAATTCTAATTAAATGGTTCCCACTCTCTCCCTGTATTTCCCCCCACATGGCATGCTAATTGAGTTGATGCAAATAGGCACTCGCAGTCTTAAAGGGCCATATTCCTTTGTTTTCTTCTTGCTGTTGCGCAAAAATGTTGCGTGCAAAGAGCGCAGGTATTTGGAAGGAAGAAACAAAGGGTATCATAAATGAATCAATCTTTTTGTATAAAGAATTGCCCTGAAACCACTGCTCCCAAAGAAGCGGAAAGGAGGAGTCGGTATCGGAAAAAGAGCGGAATTCCTGTCTTTATTGTGGAGGATTTAACGTAGCTTATGCACGTCCGTGTGGACGTTCACGTGCGTTTATACACGTTGTTTGTGAGCAAGTATTTTAATAAGCACCTGAGCTCACCGCGGTGGTATTATTAAGCAGGGCTCTCGCCTCCCGTAAAGTTCCCACAGCTTTTCTCCTTCCTGGAGGCCATTGGCAGGTCGCTTGGAAAGACTGAGCTCGTCTTTAGCTCAGCGGGGGCGCAATCGATAAACCTGTCATTGTTTATTCTGTAAAACTTGTTGTGTTCACCTCTGGGCGCTCCCACAGTCGGGGGGCTAAACACTCAGGCTGTTCATGTTTGCTCGCTCAATGGAGGATTGTTGGCTTGCTGCTGTGAGGTTAAAAGATGTTGTCCTTTATATATGACATTTTCACTAACATTCGTCTCTATCTTTTTCCTCTCGCCCCTGTAGGTGTTGGCTTTAGAGAGGCAGGTCTTCGACTTCCTGGGTTACCAATGGGCCCCAATCCTCGCCAACTTCTTCCACATCATCATCGTCATCCTCGGCCTCTTCGGCACCATCCAGTACCGGCCGCGCTACATTATAGTGGTGAGTGCACACAGCTGAGGACTAGTAGTTCACATGAGGCTCTGCGCAGTCTGTCCTTTAATCCAATTCCTCGCTGTTTTTTTCGTTAAGCGCTGTCGCATCACTTTGCATTAGTCCGCTGTCCGGACATGTTGTTGCCTTTCGCGTCTAATTGCAAAGTGTGGCGCACTCTCTTGTGCATTGTGCGACACCCTTAAATCACTCTAATCCCAGGGTAATTAGGGCTAATTAAACGGGGGTGGTGGTGGGGGGGTTTGGGGGAGGCTAAGGAGCTCATCAGATTTATACTGTGTGTGGAGTTTCAGGACAGAGAAGGTCATTCTTTGAAACACGGTGCAAAGCATGTGCTTAGAAAACGCCACTATGCAGCGTCAGGAACGTTCTCATATGCACTACAGGTTGTATCTGAAAGCATAACGCTCATCTTAGGCATTAAAAGCCTATTTTGAGCAGCAGGAGTGCTGGAACAGATGGTGATGTTGATGACAGGAAAAGATTGGAGGGTGTAAAGAGAGTAAATAAAGAGAGACAGGGGCGATGTAGGAGGGTGCCGCACAGGATACGATGAAGAAACAGAGGAAGCAGGGATTGAAGGGAGGAGAGGAAGGAGGAAAAGTCGAGCTATTGTCTGGAAAAATGGGAGAGGGCGAGCTCGGGGGTTTCATGATTCAACATGTATGTTTTTTTTTACGGAGGTGTTTCACCCTCTGCTCTTCCTCTGACACCTCTGACATTTTAAAACCCACAAATCATGAGTCAGAAGATTTCACAACCTTCCCACAACAATGATGCCTCTCTCTGTCTGTCAGTGAGTAGGCTCGGTGTCTGTCTGTCAACAGGCCGCCGTCTGACTTGACTTTTATAAACGGCTGAACTCGTGAACTTAATTCAGCCTCGGCAGTTTAAGAAGCTGCGGCTCCCTCGGGGCTCAGATAGACTCGCTGAACTTACAGGGACCTTTTTAAAGAGAGAAAAAAGGTCTCACTAAATGTATGTCTGGTGTCTGTGTGCGTATACAGCATAGGGGTGTGTAATCTTAATCTGTGTGTGTGTGTGTGTGTGTGTGTGTGTGTGTGTCCAGAGCTCATTCATCGCCCTGTCATTTAATTTCGGTAGCTGTCATATCCTGTTCTGTTCACTCCATCTAGTTGCCATGGAGCTAATCTGTCTGTGTCTTTGCCCTCCAGTACACGGTGTGGGCCGCGCTGTGGGTGGCCTGGAACGTCTTCGTCATCTGCTTCTACCTGGACGTAGGAGGCCTGTCCAAGGTGAGACTTTCATAATATCAGTCTGCCGTCAGATCTTTTTGTCCGGCGTCTGTCGCCCGAGTCGGACGGCTTTGTCTGCTGTCTGTGATGAACGTTCGTTTCCCTTCTGAGGTCATGGTTGCAGACAGAGAATTATTAATCAGACCGCACGCCCCCATCTGTCTGCACCACCTACACTGCAGGTGTCTTTCTAGGCGTGTAAAGCACAGCATTGCCACAGAACATGCCGCTTTCTGATTGGCTGGATGTATGAGATTTATTTTAGCTCCTTTTATAGGTAAATTCACACTAGAGTTTTGAAACTGAGTAACTTCTACATTAACACATGTCAATGTCATCCTAAGAGGCTGTTAAGTATTTACCTGCATGTATCTGTATGTATCTGTAGTTGTTGCGTCCGTGTAACAGTTAAGCAGCCTCTCACGGGTAAAACAGCAACAAGCAAACATTAAAAAATGGATGATGTTTTTCTGTTTGTTTTTAAGCGGCCATGACAGAAGCATGTTCGTACACACTGAGCCGTCCTGAGCCTCAGAAATAAACTCTGAATTCTTTCCTCTGCCAGGAAAAAAGCCTCAAGTCTGAGCTTGTTTGTTTCCTTTGTGAAAAAATATTCAGATTAAATTCTGACCTTGTGCCAGTGTTTGTTTCTTTTCCTCTTTTATTACACCGGGCACAGCTGCTCCAGGAACTGTTGCTGTAAAATATAAAAGTCTAATTTTGAGCGTTCTTGAGCGTTATCAGCGCTGAAGATATACAGTAGTTTAGCTTTAATTAGATGTGATGCACAGCTGCAGGGTGTTTTTCTTTTTGCATATGTCAAGCCTGGTGTACTTAACAGACACAGCCCAAGCAAGCTTGATTACTTGGGGTATATAATCACTACATGACACAGTCAGCTATTATGAATGCTGCTTTAAGTCTCTCACCAAGCATTAGGAATCTAACAGCTGCCACACCTCTACATAGATGTGTTGTTTGTGTGGTGTTTCTCATACATCCCTTTTCAAATGTGAACGTATATTTAAATGTGCACAAACTCTCCCTCCTTCTCTCAACTTTCTCTCCTCATTTCACTCTGCTCACTGCCCCTTTGATCTTTTTTTAATTTATGCTGCATATTTTGCAAGTTTCTTATCTCGCCTTTTTAATTTCAACATCCTCTTCTCTTCTCTCACCTCTTCTTACCTCTTCTCATTTCCCCTCTTCTTACCTCTTCTCCCCTCCTCTCCCCTCTTTTCCTGTCTCCTCTCCTCTCCTCTCCTCTATTGATGGCTATCGTGCCCAATTGCCTGTCTGACCATCAGAAATAATGAATTCATGTAGGCGACGCTCATCTCACACCAGCTCAGACAGCCAGAAATTAATTTCAGAAACACCTTCCCAAGCTCTGGCGACTTTGTCATTGTGTGATCGACCATGGCTCCATCAAGTGTGTCTGTCTCTCACTGCATGTGTGTGTGTGGTAGTGTGTTCCTGCATGTTTCCTGCTAGAATAATGAGGCTTGTAGGGGCCAGCTGCTTGGGGCTGAGGCTGGGCATTAACCCGACAGATGGAGCCAGCCCGGGCTCCCAGCTCTGCATATGGTGGCCAGGAGGAGAGCTGGCTAATGGAGCACACGCACCCACCCGCACCCACACACCCGCACCCCGTGCGTACATGCTCGACCAAACATGGCACACCGAGAGGTCCTCAACACATTTTATCATAAAACACTCAGCTCATTCTGTCTGACTCGGCTTGACTGCTGCTGACAGGACTCTACCGGAGGGTGTGTTCATATGTGTGTAAATGTGTGTGTGAGCGGTGTGTATGTGTGACGGGGCCGTCAGAGAGAGGGGGGGCAGGTTGTTGGAGTCATATGCCACATGCTCTGTCACCTCCTATTGATCCCTGATCCCCTCCCCCATGGTGAGAGACAGACTGACAGACAGACCCCTGCTACTCTACACACACCTCTGTTTTAAACAGTCCAAAGTCACTCGCTGCCTCGCTGTCTGTCTCTGTATTCATTCCCTCTCTCGGTCTGCACACAGTGACTGCAGGCACAGAGGCTTTTGACATGTCTGCATGCAGCTGTCTGAATGTGGAAACGCTTCTCTCCCTTCTTATTTTGCTCTCAGTAACCGAGCTGTTCAGAATCACTATGTTGAATCCTCTGCATGTACCACCTCTTTGGATTGTCTGTATAGTTAATCACACAGTAAGGATGGTGTCAATAACATGTATGAGACAGCGCAGAAACTCTTTGTACTTTACACTCTCCGGCCTCTTCATTAGGTACGCCTGTTCAACTGCTTGTTAAGGTGAAAAGACAATCGTGTAGCTGAAATGATCATTTTGGTGTTTTCAGATTCACCTCCTCAGCGTAAATGAAACTCTCTCTCTCTCATCCCCCCCCACAAACAATGCCTTCAACCTCCATCATAAAGAATGACAGCGTGCCGTTCGAAGCGCTCTCTCCAGCTCCTGAATCAATATGCAGTCACCGTGCGCGCACCTCTTTATGACCCTTAACTAAATACCTCGTCACAGCCAGAAGAGGCTGCAGCACCCAGTCAGCCTCTCAGGTTTGCTCCCCAAAGTGATCGACGTTAATTCTGCTCTCCGTATTTCAGAAAGGATAAATCCTGAGAAGTAACACTGTAATCATTTGATGTTTATCTTTATAGAAAGCCTCGCGTCTCTGGTGAGTCCAGTAACAGGATTGTCTTTAAGTATGTATCGACTTTTGTTAAGGAAAATAGTTAGAGCGGTATTAGAAGTCTAACCTTGAATGTATGATATGAGGGGATTGATTTTGTTCTTTGCGGTGCATGGAAGCATAACAACAACACTCCTGACAGTCAGTTGCCGAAAGCTTCTTCTATCGACTGCTGACGTCCTCCCGCCGTGAGCGCGGCTGCAGCTGGGATAGAGACGGCTTCCCGAGCTCGCGGGCTCAATCAATGGCATCTGTCAAGTCATTAGTTTGCGCAATCCTACCTATTGACCTTCAGCCGCCCTTGTTTTTGTGACAGTGAGAGAGAATGACAAAATAACAGACTGAAAATCGAGAGATGATGAGCGATCAGAATAGAGAAAGCGAGCAGCATCTCTGAGTATTGTTCATGACTCCTGTTGCACAGGTCTGTTGCTGCTACCAGAGATGCGTGCGTGTTGTTGACATGTAAGTGTGAGTGGGGGTGGATGGGAATCAGAAATGTTTCCTGACAGCACTCGGCTCCGTTAATAATGCATGCCTTGTCACCGAGGGGGCAGATGCGGGGTTAGATTGCCGTATTGGGGTATTGATTGGTGTGAGCGTCTGTGCGTCTGTGTGTGTGGGCTCATGTGCCTGTGTGCAAATTGAACATCGCCTGGCTGTAAAACAGCAACATGCACAAAGTGCTGCAGGGGCTGAAAGTTTCTAAACTAAATCTATGCAAGTGAATTTTTTTTTTTGCCCTCGTATGTCTCTGAGAGTTCTGCCTCCATCCCATTAAAGTGCAGGTCGATGGAGATTCATTGTAGAAGTGAAAAAATCTGCTCAATTAATTAGACAGGAGCATTTCTCTAATGAAGCGCCGTCCCTGTGACCCTGGACAAACCACATAACACGTTCTTAGCTACTTAAAAAGGATTATTTATTTCCAGACATGGAAAGTAGTTCCAAATAAAACTGTGGACCGTGAAGTCTGCGTACTGCCGAGAGAAACAAACACATTTCTGCTCCAAAATTAAATTGCCATTTCTCAGCTTTAAGCACCACGAACAGAGCTTTTCCTACAGCGCCACCATCAACATTTCCATTTGTGTAACACTTTTGTTTATGAGCAAATACAGTGATAATGTTACCATGCTAACACCATAGACTGTGTGAAAGGATGGAAGACATGACAGCTCCCTAAAAGTGAAGCCTAAAAATCTCTATCGCCCCCTGCTGACTGACTGCAGTATGGGTCATAAAGCCCGCCTCTTCCATGTTAACAGATGGGACATGAGTCAAACTATAAAATCAGAATACATGTCAAATAAATGTTTCTCAAACATGGTTTCTGTCATTATAGTTAGTTATCATCATGCTGATTTATGTCCAAGTGTTAATTTTTCGGAAAAGTTTATTTTTAATTAGTTATTTGATGCTGTCAAAAGGATGATTGACAGCCGATCTGTTCCAGATTAGCAGAGTAGAGGAGGAACGGCGAGAGGAGACGTAACTAAAACAATCACTACAGTAACTGAAGTTTACATATCTGTGAACGTCTGCTTCAGACCAACACAAGAAGCTGTTTTGCTGTTAAACACGCCGACGTGTGGGATGTGTAGATCTTTGCTGTTTTTTTCCCGGCAAGTTAAGTGTGTGTTTTGGTTAGCGGAAGTGGCTACGGCTCCACCTGCCGATCTCTACTCTCTTGGCTCAAAATGACGTCACCATTGCAAGATGGCAGCGCCCTTCATGGGCCCGATTTTGGCTTCAATTTTGTACAATGAGAGCAGATGGAGATGCGTCGTCCATCTATATATACAGTCATTGGCTAACACGCTAAATAAGGATCAGTGAACATGGTAAACCTGCCTCACATCAGCCTGTTAGCAGTGTTATTTTGAGTATGTTGTTATATATGCTGCTTGCGTTTAGCTCAAATCGCCACTGTGCTGAAGTACTGCAGAGTTGTTAGCATTTAATCAAGAGAGAGCAGACAAAAAGAACATCCGACCTATGCCCTGGTTGTCCGGAGAAAAGCTCCCTGCTTCACCTGTGATCCAGCACAAGTGTTTTTTTACATGAATGAATAGAATCCAACCAAAGAGTGTCATGTTTTCTTCTCCTTTCAGGACAGCGACCTGCTGACCTTTAACATCTCGGCCCATCACTCTTGGTGGAGCGAACACGGGCCGGGCTGCGTGAGGAGAGAGATGCCACAGGCTCCGGGGGTCCGCACCACGGAGAGCCACTCCTACATCAGCGTCATGGGCTGCCTCATGGACTACCAGTACATCGAGGTGGTGCACAGCGGCACGCAGATTCTTATGGCTGTAAGTACAAGTTTGCAATTCTGACTGTCTAGACCTCATTCACATGCAGATACGCACTCAGCGTGGGATCCTTGTACGTGAAAGGTGAACATGACAGAAAGGAAGGTGACGCTTTTGTTTCCCGTCAAACGTTTTTCTCGATATAATTCAACGGCGCTCTTTTATTTTGTCTATCGCGGCCTCCCTTCCTCTCCCCCGGCCGCTGAATGAAAAATTGATCTGTTGTTTTGTCTGGCGGCGACTCAGACCTGCCAGCTGCTAACAGGTTACTCAAACACTGGAAGGACTGTTATTGTCCTCTTTCTACGGCTCCGTATGAAAACACGAGAAACTCACATCCTGCCAGCATGCACATTTGCACACACTCATGTACGACTCACTAACCTCTCATTGGACGGGGGCCAGGACACTCTTTCAGCTGCCAGCGCAGCAGGTACTTGGGTTCAGACATGCACATTACACACATTTACTCACAGTAGCAATCACTTACACACACCTTGACTCTTACCTTTTTTTTGTCACACTCATTTTCATTTTAGTACTCGTGGAGTGGATGTAATGGTGTCAGCAGCTTCATCATTCATCCTTCATTGGGTCCAGAGTCATGTTGGTTTCCATCTAATCTCGGACTAATTTACACCTGGAGGAGCTCAGTGAATGTAGCTAACTACCTGGTAGATTAGAAAGTAGCAGAGTTGGGAAGCGCTGGATCGTACCATTCATCCTACACCCCCATGGAGAAAGCTAATAAAACGGCTGACCTCTCTTAATAGCCCCAACTCTCTCACTGAACCTCATTAGCCTCTGCTCTACAGGCAGTGAATTCCTGAAATTACATCGAATGTTACTTCTTTATATGAGATGGAAACACCTTTCCTGTGTTTTTTTTTTACGTGGTTTTGTCCAACCAAGCATTCAAAGGCGACGTGAGAGCAGGAGGAGGGCAATCGGTACTGAAATCCTTGTAGTCTGGCTGAAAGCAGAGAATTCAGGAAGAAAAAAGAACAAACTGTGGATGAAGCGGTGGAGACGGCGTTAACATGGGCTCTGCATGTTGCTTTATGCTCCTCGTTTGCTTTTGTCACCATGGCTGCGGTTGTTGTGCTTCCTTCTTCAGTTAGCTTGCTTCCCCATTGGCTATTGTTGGCTGACCGCTGGGGTCAGCCCTACACATGGGTTTGTATGTGACTGAGTAACTGACTGACTGAATGAGTGAGTGAGCGATGGTACTTTCACAGCCGTAGAGAGAGAGAGAGTTGCGACATTGCAATGGCGGATCATGGAGCATATTGGACCTCCAGTGATGCGATTCTCTGTCTGTATGGCTCTGGATACTTTGTTCGGGGAGTAGGCGGGGCTGCTCCTCCGCTGCTCGTCTGCAGCGCGCACCTGCTTTCAAACACGTTGTCATCGGCCTCATAAGGACAGTCCTTGGAACACAATGCCCACAAAAGTGCAAGTTGACCTGATGCGGTCAGCCACACACTCGGTTTTGGCCCAGTCTTGTGTCATTCCACGTGACAATCCACAGACTGCGTGTGCCCGGCTCTCATCGGGGTTCCTGCCACACACCAGGATAACGGATTGTAAATATTATAAATATTTACAATTTGATTTACGATTTCGGTGCGGCCACGACGGCCTTTCCGAGCAGATCGGGGGAAGTAGAAACCACTCTTAGCATCCCTCACACCACAGCAGGGTTCTTTTTGGCAGCGACTTTAGATTCAGTCTCAGTCTTAGTCTTCAGACAAAAATCTTTTTAGATTTAGTCACATTTGAGTCATTTTTACCCTTTATAGCTTTAGTCGACGAAAACTCAAAACATTTTAGTCCAGTTTTAGTCAATAAAAAGTCATCACATTTTAGTCATTACTTTTAATCAAAACATTTTCTCTCTTGAGAAAATATGACCCCCCCTCCCCCTCCAGTGTCCTCCTTCTCTTTTTGACCTGTTTGCTTCAGGTAAAATTAAGACTTTCAGCAGAACATCCATACAGTAAACGGACGATGAAGACACCGCATCTAAAGATTACCCTTCTCATTTAACAGACAGCCAGTGAGCGCTCCTTTCTGTGCTGAAGAAGCGGCAAATGACGCGGAAAACGCCCCTTTTTCTCTCAGTGTGTGCAGAGCCTGAAGCAGAAAGCCTGAGCGACACAGAGAAAGTTCACAACCACCTTTGGATACCTGTTACTAAGTTACAGGGATGCATTGCTTGTATTTTGACAGATTAGACGCACAGTAGAGGAAAGTATGCATTTTGAATATCCGACAGCACACCGCTAACATTTCAGTCCTATCTCGTTAACGAAAACAAAACATTTGTGTCGTTTTTTTTAAGCAACAATCTATTTTTACGTCTCATCTTCGTCATGGAAAATAGATCATTGACGAACATTTTTCGTCATTATTCTCGTTAATGAAATTAACACTGCACCACAGGGACATCTGACAAGATAATCTTTAGAACCATGAAAAAATCGGGCCCAAAATCGGCCTGATCATCTTGTAGTGTGAACCCG
Source organism: Semicossyphus pulcher (assembly GCF_022749685.1). Classification (NCBI taxonomy): domain Eukaryota; kingdom Metazoa; phylum Chordata; class Actinopteri; order Labriformes; family Labridae; genus Semicossyphus; species Semicossyphus pulcher. The sequence continues at coordinate 20,516,943 of NW_027211637.1, forward strand.
GCTTCAGGAAAATGGAGTCCTCTCTTGGTTTGGTTTGTCCCGTCTCTTCTATAGTGGAGAAAGAGGCCCAGGCACAAAAAGAGAGACAAAGGGAAACATGAAAAAAAAGGAAGTGGGTGTCCCTTTGTCTTTGTTACAGGGGTTTCAAGGTCGCCGTGAGAGGCCATTAAATATTTAGTTTGAGCTCCAAGGAGCATGTTTCATTAAGATGAAAAATGTGGACTCATTGGCCAGACGTCATTGTCATCTCTGCTCAGATTCATCACCAGCTGAAAGGAATCCATTCAGAAGTGAAGCTTCGGATTTGTTAAAGTCAGCCTTGTGTTGTTGATATCGCCGCTACAGGCAACATGCAGTCAAGAAGTAACTTCAAGGTTTAAAGGATGAGCTTGAAGTGGAGCAACCTTTTCAAACCGGGGTCATGTATTATTCAGCGATCCATCACTAAGGGGAATATTCTGCTCAATGTCTGCCCTTATCCTATTCTTTGCTGCCTTCCAACTCACCCATCCATCCGACAATACATATTGCATTTGAGTGGCTTTGCTTTTCTGCTGCTGTCATAAAAATAACCATTTCCCCCTTTCTGTGTAGTCTGCAGAAAATCCACACACACACTTTTTTTTACCCCCTCTTTTTATCCTCCCATCATCCTGTCTTCTTCTTTTATTTTATTTTTTTCCCGCGCGCAGCCTCCGCTCTTAAATAAAACAGTCGAGTCTGAGAAAACATCTCCGGTGAGACGGAGGGTAGTTAGAAAGAAAGGTACGAGAGAAGAGAAGAAATACGGAGCAATATGTGATATTCGGTTTACATCTGTAGACATAACTCATACGCGCTAAAGGGAGCTGTGAGGGATGTCAGAGGGTTGTCAGGGCTGCTCGTAAACCAGCTAAAGAAAGTGCTCACGCTCTCTCTCTCTCTCACACACACACAGATATCGTATCATTTAGTGGAGGTTATTGCTGCCACAGGCAATGCTTTCTTCTGCTGCCTCTCTATTCCCTGGAAACCTGCATTGGGGGGGATTGTGGGGAAGTTGATAATGGGAGAAAGCGGCGCCCTGCGTCACTCTCTCTTTCCATTGCTCATTTCCTCCCTTTTTTCCATCTCTCTCTTCCTGTCCCCTTTTCCTGCCCTGATCTCACCCTGTTTGACCTCAACCTCGATCAAACTCTCTCAACTTTTATGACAAAAATGGAATGCACTTCTTTCTTGTCCTGTTTTATGTGGAGGTTAGACGGCCGTGCATGTGCTGCTTGTTCAGCGCCAGAGGCCATGGCACTGTGGGAAACGAGTAACAGCCCCTGGATGATTACAAGCCCCCTCCCTCCCTCCCTACCCAGCAGGCCCTGTGTGGTCAGACCCCTGTGATTATACCTTGAGGCTATGGTGGCCTGTAGGCTTGTATGTAGGTTTCGCGGCTCAGTCCAGCTGCATGAAAACAGCATGGCCGCACCCCGACCTATCCACCCCCTCAATCATCCAAAAGGTCAGGGTGCTCGCTTTGTGAGTCCATTAGTCCGTGTTGTGTTGCCAAACTCTCATGCCAGCTCCAATGTTGTGACTTTCTTTCCGTCTGCGTGCATGCTGCACAGATCTTTGATGTTCTCTATTTGAAGTCCAGCATCTTGTCCAGAATCTGCCGCACATTGTCTTGTACAATAAAAGCCCCTCTGCAGTGTGTCGGCGCTGACATTGCTTTGTAACTGCTCTGTAAGTTTTACAGCATTTGCTTCAAAGGATTATAAAGATCCCCGGATTAAAAGCCTGACGCTGCAGCAGTGAGCACTTATTAGGGCCTGCTGGTTGCAGGGTGGAGAAGAGAGAGACCCCGAGTCCAGAGGAGAGAATTAGTCTCCAGCAGGCCACTGAATATTGTGTCAGGCTACTCGCCGAACATCATACAAACACGACTCGCTGCCCGACATCGTACTTCAAAGGCCGTCTCCGCCGAGAGCTTTAATTGTTAATCTGTTTGGAAGCGAAATGGATTTTGCCCAGATTAATTTTCCTCTAATATTTGGTCTTTTTAAAACTTCTGAGAGCGAGCGCAGAGGAGGACTCGGGAAGTGAAAAACAAGCAATATTCAAATAGTGAAACTTCTCTAGTGGCATGCTTGTTTTTCTTGTTGCTTGTGGAGTGTGAGCCGGTTGTCTGCTGTGTTATTTACCTTCTTGTTTTGCCTCTTTTTCCATTTATTTTCTTGGACCAGAGCGCCTTCACAGACCTCATGTAAAATCCTCTGCATGTGAAGACCAAACAGTTTGTATTCCCCTTGTGTTTGTGTGTCGTGTTTACGTGATGCAGAAGATGCAAATCAGCACTATACACGCTGAACAACCCCACGCGGTCCACTGAAAGCTGTATAGATCTCTGTGTGTGTGTGTGTGTGCGTGTGTGTGCGTGTGTGTTGTAGAGAGAGAACAGGTGGATGAGGTCTCTGCAGTCCCTATCTCATCATGTTTTGTCATTAAACATGCAGCTGCCTACACACACACACACAAGCGCACACATCTAATTTTGAGCAGAGAAGCCTGTGCCTTTTTGTCAGGCAGACTGTCCTGTGTAATTAACCTACAAGACACCTGCACCACCCCCCTCCCTCCCTCCCTCCCTCTCTCTCTCCCTCTCTCTCGCCCATGTGATCTATTTTACCTACAAATTCCTTTCATTATAGTACACGGAGCGCATTCTCTCCTGACACTGAGCCGCAATCAATAGTTTGTTAATTGGCTCGTAGATGGACTCCGATATCCATCACCGCACACACATGTGCGCAGGCTGCGGACGGGACGCGTCTCTGAATTCATCTGGATGTTGAAAAAAAACAACCGACATTATTAAATTATTGATTATTTTTGAGTAACTTTCTTATATAAGTCGCCAAGGACATTACTAACAACAAAAGAAGGCCTTTCTCATTTTCTCAGCCCCCAGAGGTTGATTGTTTTGTCCAATAAACCATCAAGAAATGAAAGAGAATTTAATTTACTATTCAATAAAACAGAGCGAAACCAAGTGTCTGTCCATCACTGCGATCCAGACTAGGGATGGGCATTTCCAGGAATCTTAATATTCAAATATGCGAACGAGTAATTGAGTACTGCAAATTATATTTAAAAAAACACACACATCGGACACGGACCTCCCGGCCCGGAAATAGTAGGCTATATGCCTGTAAGAGAACATTCCTATCAAACACTTTTACATTAATGTAAATTAATTGCCAACAATGGAAAGCAAGTGCAATTTCAAATGCATTGAACAACCCTAACAGGCCCTTCACTTAACGCTGTAACATTCTGTTGTCAAACGCCACAGCGGTAGTGGACTGTAGGGACTTCTGTTCTGTGTAGCTTCACACATAACTAATTTTTTCCACTCTCGTAGCTGTGGCGGTGGTTTGTACTCCGGCTCCACAAACCATCAGCTCACAAAGCCTTCTCCTTCCACAACACTTAATGGGAGCAAATATCTCCAGTCACCATGTTCGTTGTTAGCAGGCTAATCTTCTCCGCTCTGGTGTCGCGACAACGACGTGTGCTAACAGGGCTAAGCAAATGATGTGATTCGAGACTACCTGTTGTCTGTCTCCGCTGGCTTCTCCTTGTGCTTTAAGCGCGTGTGGTTAAGCATCAAACTATTTCTATGATATACAAGTTTAACACCACATATATTGCACAGCATGTTATCGTTATTTTTTGTCAGAGTACTTCCAGACATCACTTTTCCTGGTCGCGGCTGACATGGTGCATGTAACTACTCTAGCCGAAAACAACCAGACAATTATATTTCATCCAAATACCTCCCTGGATTGCCATGATATGTTGTACTAACATTCATGCTCCCAAGAGGATGAATCCCACTGACTTTGGTGAACACCTGGCTTTTCCTCTGGGGCCACCAGCAGGTCAAATCCTTCATTTATCCAGTGTTACATCTCAAGATCTACCTTAGAGATTGGCACCCGATTTTATTACACAGTCACGGTTCATGACGGGTGATCCTTTTGACTGAAAAACTAAACTGGAAAGTTTTGGGTTCGATCCCTGACTGCTACAGTCCACATGTTGAAGTGTCCTTGGGCAAGATGCTGAACCCCAAATGCTCCCAAAGGCCTTCGCGCGTATGAACAAATAGATCCTGATTGGAGAAAGCCTTTGCCATCACTGTGTGAATGTCGGTGTGGATGGGTGATAAACAATTATGATTATTAATTAAATCAATATATTTTCAGAAAATTGATTTATTAACTACCAACTTATTAATTAACAAGGTATTTAGGATTATTAAAGTCTTAAGTCGTACAAAAACTGCACTATAAACCTGTCTTATTGTAGGTGTAACAGAGAAAAGTGCACTCTCCTCATAATGAAAAAGAGTCATGTTTAATGGACTCCTGCGTGTGAGTGATTGTGCTTTGTCAGTGGTGATTGTGTGTCTTTCTGGACTGGCACATTCAGTATTAACCTGACCTTCATTAGCCTATGTAAATACAAGTAACCTTCCTTTCTGGCTCCGCAGCTGGCCTGCTTCTCACTCACTCACACACACATGAACGCTGGAGCCTTGAACTCTCCTCCGCCCTCATTATCCGAGGGAGAGAAAAAAACATAGATAATGCTGAACTATCACAAATACCCCCTTTTAGCTTCCTCCACATCAGAGTACATAGTAAATGAAGGGGCCCACTGGAGGACAGCTCTGCTTTTGATGTTTTTCCACATCCGGGGCTGAACTTTTCGTGCCCGACTTTCTGCCTCCTCGCTTCCTCCTGTCAGTTTTCCAGATAGCAGTTTACTGCTCGACAACCTGCAGTAGGAGGAGAGAGGACAGCGAGAGGGTGACAGCTTCGGCTTCGCTAAAAACAAGGGCACATAGTTAGAGAGCGTAAAAAAAAAGTGCAAGGAAAACTGAATGAATGGCAGCCAAGCGAGTTAGCTTAAGTGTGGCACGTCTTAAAAGACAGTCTGAGATCAAGCCTCTGAGGACATGCGGGGCTTTACGAGCTTAATTAATTTGACATTAGTCTCTAAAATGATCCCTGAACTCTTGAAGTGACAGGACGAAGTCAGAGCTCGGGTTGTGTGTGTGTGTGGATTAATGAACGTGATTTACGACCATTTAATATGCAAGGATGTATACGTGCAATTGTCACTTTTTATCGAGGACGCTGACCTATATCGGCTAAGGACAGCGATGCCTCCAGCGAGAGGCGGGCAAGTGCTCACTCCTCTGATCGAATTAGCTCGCTGTACATCACGTTAAATGTAGCGAAGCCATAGGAAAGAAAGCCGGGGGACAAATCAGTTTAAGATCATCTCAACATTAAAAGCAAACGTGTAGATTTAATCCCTCATTGAGCTTCCAAGGTTTGGCATTTATATCCTTAACTCCGCATCGTGTGAGATGCCGCATGGTTTCCCTGCCTCTGCTGTGACACGTTGTCTGCACTATGTTTAATTCAATCCCAGACCACAGCAGCATTCAGTCCCCCTTTATGAAAATTAAACAAATGTGCACCCAAGCACGTGAGTACACGCTTTGTGCGCACGTTTACACACGCGGACACAATGCAGTTGCAAACAGGGTGTGCCCCCCTGCTGTTAACACCATCTTGTGTTTGACACTGGCTTTTTTTTTTTACGTATGCTAATTCACCTCCATTTCCCCGCCACCGTAATGGACGGGGTGAGACCAGCAATTACACAGTGGAGAGAGAGAGAGAAGCGGAGAGAGGGTTATGTATCTTATCGAGCCCACACAGGCACAGAGCCATTTTCACCTGAGTTTCATTCATAAATAAAACATTTCATCTACATGTGGATGAAGTTCAGTAAAAGCTGAATGTATTCCAGGCATGAAAAATACAATAAAACCCAAATGATAAGAGAGGAAATACCTGCAAACTGCACGTCAGCTTTGTTGCTGTTATGATTGCGGCGGCCAAGTTAAGTTATAGGTTGAGTGTATGTTGTATAAATAGCCACCGTCACACACAGGCCGCCCCTCCCTCCTGGGTTTTGTGTTTGTGTACCCAGTGTGCGAGGAGGGCAGCGGGCCCGACGCTGCTTTAATTGGCATGGCAGAGTGCCAACTGATGGATGGATGTCTGGGCGGAGAGAGAGACTGTCTCTCAGTGTCTGTCTCGGAGTCGATGACAGCCATCTGCCAGTTCCTCGGGCTATTCTCAGCTCTGTGTCAGCGGGCGGAGAGTCACTTGTGAGCTCGCGCTGTTAGTTTATGGTGTGTTTGTGCGTTTGAGCCGCTGTATGTATCAACTCGGAAAGCATTGTAAACACAGAAGAGCCGCGAACACAACTAGGACACCTTTTTATGTCGGTTGCTTCATAGTTCCTCTTGTCAAATGTCTGAAAAGATTCCTTCATCACAGCAACTGTTAGATCATTTTCTATCAAATAATCAGCTGATCTTTCCAGCTCACTAAGTGCTGTTCTTTGCACGGTGTCACTTCATCTGCACGTCTCTGATGGCGAGCGACTGTGGCTCTTTTCCAGATGTTCCGTGTGATCTTTCTCGTCATCAAAGCAAACACGCAGCTGTTTATCAGCCGCACGCTGCCAGCTCTGCGGAGTCTAACCCCTCTCTCCTGTTGTGCTTGTGTGTTCACAGCTCCTGGGCTTCGTGTACGCCTGTTACGTCGTCAGCGCCATCACCGAGGAGGAGGACAGCTGTGAGTCGTTTAACCTCACCCTCACGCACACACACACAGAATCATTCTTAAAACAGAGCATTGCAACCGTTAATGAATCACACCCAGACAAAAAGTCCCGAGTTGAGAAGCTACATCTTTCTCCATCTCCCTCTCCTCCTATCCAACCCCACACTGTCGCCGCTCCAGCTCTCCTCCCCCACGCCAGCTGGGCCCCCTCTCTTTCTCCCTCCAGAACCAAAGGAGCCATGTGTTCCCTCTCCAGACCTCCTTCAGCCCATTCTTTCCCTTCTCTTTCAGCGTGCGCTCGTCGCCTCGTCTCCCCTCATCGTCGCTCTGTGTGGTCCTTTAATGTACTCTCGCTTTCACTTTTCTCACTTTCTTCTCTCCATGTGCCCCTTGTTTGTCGTTCCAGCTGTCTGTTGCCTGGCTGGGTGTGTGTGTGTGTGTGTGTGTGTTTATGCAGCAGGATTGAACCTCCCCCACTCTCTTATACACACACACACACCTTTCTTCATCATGCATCCTTCTTCTAAACAGGCTCCTTAGTGTCTTATCTCTACTTACTTTAGCACGTATGCTAGCCTGTGTTAAACCTTTACAATGGAGTCAAATGAGCTCAGGACCTAGCCTTTAAGCTAACCCTTTCCTAACGCGGGCAGAGAGCGAGTTAAGGTTGTGGGAAAAGGCGACGGGGGAGCCGTGAAATGAGTCATAAGAGAAGAGACACTTTTGATAAATGACTCAGCTGCTGTGACCTCATAGGCAGCAGGTCAGAGGTCAGAGTGGAGGTTAGCCAACCAGAGGGCAGGAAGCATTTGATCTAAGGGTCGGTGGGAGTCATAAATATCTGATCGGCGCTGCAGTTGCTCTCCAGCGTGCATAGCGATGTCCACATGCGTGAGAATTCATTCCTTTACATCGTTTGGCCTTGGTACATTTTAGCTCTCTCTGCGAGGATTAGCTAAGATTAAGTCGAGCGTTCATACGCGCTGTATGCGCTCGTTAGGATGCTAATTATAGAGCCAGGTGTAATCATGTAAGTCTCTTTTGTAGGCAGCCAAAACTCTTATTTAATTGGAGTGATGAGCAAAGCACTACATGCACTAATTCCCTCTTAAACAGCCGACTCCTGTGATTTAGGTGGTTTCTGTGTGTGCCTGCTATAGAAGTCAAAGCAGTCACATACCAGAGATTCACTGGCTGTAAGTGGTTAGAATCACTACCCAGCTAACCCCCCCCCCCTCAGTACCGGGCAGTACCACTTAATCAGCAGTCACCCTTAAGTAATCCCAGGAGGGCAATACCAATCCAGCACAAATGGAAAGAGTTTCCAACCTCGACAACTTTTCCTTTTCCGTTTGTTTTTGTAACTCCGTTCGTTCCCCCCTGTGTGGACTGTTGCGACAAACTGTGTTTGTTTAAGCTCGTAGCGGAGGGTCATCCACACTCAAACTCAGAGATAACACAGCAAAGGGAGCAGTAGGGAAAGGTTGGTTTAAAGAAACTTGGGGTGAAAGCAGAACATGCTGTTATTTTTTATTGGTTTAATTATCGTGTTGTTCTCCTCTGATCCTCGCTGTGCGGGAGGAAAGCGCTTCTACATCCCTTCCAACTGCTAGCTCTTTGTTATTGTAATCAGCCCTTTGCCTGCGCACACACATACACGTGTATTTGGACATGCAGACACAGGTGCACAGAAACACACACACACTCTCACAGCAACACAGCCAAGGCACTTTGCTGCTCTCATTTCCCCCTCTCATTTGATGTGTAGATTAAAGCCGGTCTCCCTGGCTGCCTCAGCATCTCTCCTCCTACTCAGAACTTTTCCTCTCCTCTCGCAGGCTTTATTTCTGCTCCCATTTCTTCACATAGATGGAATCATCATGTATCAGAATCCAATTTCTGTGTGTTTAAGGAATCTCTCTGTCTCCTCTCCCATCGAAGCTTTAATGAGGTGTGCTTGTAAAAGTTAGAGGTCTCCGGTCACTCGTCGTGTCGGCCTCATTAAGCGGCTTGCCGGTCAATAACTTCCACAGTTGATTGCGTCTCGCCAAGAGGAGGAAAGGTGGGTCGAATCCTCAGGAGGAAGAGAGGGAAAGGTGGAAAGGGGAGTATATGAGGCGAGCAAAGGGAGAGGTTGCTGAGGAGGGGGGAAGAAAGGAGAATGAGGCAAAAATGCAAGAACAAACAAGACGGGCTTTTTACCAATAAAGAGATAAGACAGGAATTCCTCTCACGCCGAGCACTCTCTCTCTATCTCAAGGGAGACGGGCGAGTTAGATTTGAGTGCTCAAGCTTGCGTAAAAAATAGCGGAAAGAAACACACACATGCACGCACACGCTCGCAAGAAGCAAAGGAGGCAAAATGGGCAGAATAACAAGCATCATATACTATCAGCTCAGGGTTTGACACGGCTCTCAGGCTTTATTACTGATACTGAGTGTGTGTGTGTCAGATCCCCCTTCCTCTCATCTCTCCTGTACCTGCATACATCCTGTATTTGTGTAGTAGTGTGTTTGTGTGTGTGAATTTGTTACACAGTTATCGGTGGTGAGCAGACGCACCGACCGAGTGAGTGGTGGGGAAAATCCTCTTTGTAAAGTAGGTCATGGAGTTAGAAGCCTAGCGCCGGGATAAGCTCGCTTTAGCATGTCTGCTAATTATGCTGCCGCCCTCTGTGCTGAGTCACATCCCCAGAAAATCCTCCGCAGCAGACAGAGGAGCTGGAGGGCTGGATGGATGTCTGGGTGGCAGCAGGGTGTCCTCAGGTTGGAGAAAAGGGAGGGAAGGTCACAACATCAAAAAAAAAGCCTCATCTTGATTTTATGTTATCACTTCAGATGGTCGTGAATGTGTCCGCTTCATGCCACCGTATGAAAAGCACAGGTGTAAATAATTGAATGAATGATGGCTGGATTCCATTTAGCTGCTTAGATTTCAGCGTCCTCCTATTGTTCATGTTGGCTCGCTGTCACACGTACTGTGTCTCAATTCAGGGGCCGATCCTTCAAAGGCTGCATTTGAAGACGGATTGTGTCATGGTGGCAGGACAAGGCTGTCCCATTTCGAAGGCCCCCTTCAAATGCGGCCAAGAAATTCTGCCTTTTTCTCCCATAATTGGAGAATGCGTTGAGGGAATCGTTTTTTGGCCCAACCTGTCCCAAGATACATTGCACATTGATTTTTTTCTAAAGTGGCCTGAGATGCATTGCACGCTGGCAGGAAGCATGTTCATTTCCTATAATAAATGGTAAAACAAACAAACAAAACCTCTGGCTTTCCCCACAATATTGCTGTTTAGTATCCTGTGTGCATGTCGTACCCTCTCTCTCTCCTCTGTTTTCTGTCTAACTTTGCCTCCATAAAAAAACCCTCAAATTATCTTCTAAAAACAATGAAAAAATGACTCAGTTTCCACCAGCTGTGTTTTTATTAGGGTAATCAAATAACCCATCTCAAAGTACTTAAAAATGTCACTTGTGGCTGGTCGTAAATAACTACCTCTAAATATCAATTGAGTGACATTTATTTCCAACGCCTGTGTGTAATGTATATCAAAATGTTAAAACGTAAGATTGCACCAGAAAAACTACAATCCCATCATTCTCATTTGTCAAAAAGATATGTCTGATACTATTATTTAAAGCCCCCCTCCAGTGAAAATCAAGTGTTTAACCTTATAAACATCTCAATGTGGTGTTCTTCATGTGCTACAAGACATATCAGGGACAACATGAGCAGTCATCTCCACGGCTGGACCTGTCTGCTTTTAAACTGCAGTGTACCAAGGACAGGCTGAACAACACGTTTTCAGATTGGCAGGTTTGAGACGTCACAAACCTAAGGAGCCAATCCCGTTAATGGACGGGGTGACGCTATGCATATCATTATGTGCAACCACTTCGGCGGTGCGCGAGCCAGCTGTAACCGCTACTAACGTTAACGTTACTGCTACTAATTACTACATTTCAAGCGAGCCAAGTTTGAAGAAGTTGCCACTAAACGATGGCAGAGACGTGTTGTGTTTGCAGCTGTAGTTTTACGAAAGCAGAAACGTGGCACATAGTGGGCGGGGACGATGCAGATTCTGGAGTTTTTAACGAGGGAGAAGGAGGAGATGTCTTATTACAATTTATTAGTTTATATATATATATGTAAAACGTGACTGGAGCTGGCCTTCTGTCACACTGCTTTATTTGTTGATATTTGTCTAATGAAAGCGTCTAATAGTCTCCTCACAGGTGTTTTCACTTGCTGCCTAATTAGCACCAGCCTGTACAGACAGGGCTTGATTGACAGCTCCCCTCACTCCCTAGTTTTGTTGCACCTGTTGTTGCACATTTATCCTTCTTATTAGTACAGAGAGGTTGAATTTATGTCACTCCACCCAACACAACAAGACCCGGACAGACACAGATTATATTGATGGAGAGATATTAAACTGGGAGTTATTCTGAACAAAATAATAATAATAAAGAAACAAACACAGCGGGGTTATTTTCTGTACAGTTTTTATTGAAACATAATCCAGCCAGACAGACTCTCCAGAGGCTCTCCTGCTCTGTACCAACATTAAACCGTTTTTTTTTTTGCATGGATTATTAACTTTAAATATACTCTCAGTCAAACACACCTGAAGTTTTCATATGCAAAATAACGACTCATTTACTTTAAAGGCCGGTTAAGCTGTTTTATGCTCAGCCTGTATAGCAATGATGGCTGTGTAATGGTGTGTGAGGGCAGAGATGCAGTACCGCAAAGTGGAGCCAACTATGAAAAGCTCCCTTATATATCCAGTGCGTGTGAGGCCGAGCGAGAGAGAGAGAGAGAGAGTGCAGCTGTGTATTGTATCTCACCCCTCACAGCTCGTCTCGGCTGTGAAGTCTTGAACTGTCTGCCCTTTATCTCTCCCTCTCTTTGTCTCTGCCCCGTCTCTCCTTGTTTTTCTCCATCTTCCTCACACTGCGCTCTTTTATCCTCACCCTGTTTTTCCCTCCTGGCTTTTTTCCTTTTATCTCTGTGTCTGTGTTTCTTTCTACTGTCCACACCAAACACACGCACACACACACACACACGGTTGCAGATGCAGCTCTGCTGTTGTTTGACTGTGAGTTTCTCTCCGGGTTCAGCACAGATCCTCTGATTTCAGCCGGTTTCCACTTAAACAGCAACATAACCGTCGAACATTGCTCCCAGCTTGTTTAGGGAGCACTACATAGATGCCTAAAGTATTGACCTACATACCTTTCATTTCTTGCGTGTGTCCACACAAGTTTAAAAATCAGCTTGCGCCGTCTTCCTGGAAGAAACTGAGCTCGCCATTTCAGTTTTTACAGGATCACACGCAGATCATCTGCCAATATCTGTTTCAAAGGCTGCTGTCAGCTGTAGAGAGGACAAATTGAATACACTGTGTCACGCTGTAAGTTTCCCTTTTTATTTTGATCATCTTTTGCCATCCACCATGGAAATGCCAAACGTTAGAGGAGCGCTTGGACCGTCTTCTAAGAGTGAAAAGGCCGTTTAAACATGCAGCTTTCCAACATTTCATCTAAGCAGCTTTTAACCCTCATTTTGTATGTGCTGTTTAAGCCTCAAACTCACCCGGAGGTATGCCACATTACAGGGAGATATAACCTTAACATAACATTTAATGACAAAAAACTCAGCTCTACTTCATTGTTCAGCGAGCTGCAGAGAAGATCCACATCAAGGTCAGAGTCAAACCAACGTGTGAGAAGATTAATGGGAAAGACGGTTCAGCAGTGGAGATGCAATTAACTGGCTGACATAGACTTCACAGTATGTAGGAGGGAGGGAGCACAGGGTTATAAATGTGATTTAAATAAGGTGCAACAGCTAATGTTTTGACACATTGGATGTCTTTATTAGAGTAAGAGCAGGGAGTGACACTCGGGGGCACCTGTTGAGGCTCCGACGCTCAGCTTTCAGACTTTGGATTTGCCGTTCCTGTGCCAATTATGAAAATGTGAAATGACTTTCCCTTCAATGCACAAGAAGCATGAGAGGAAATGTTCTATTAATTTTAAGACATCCTGTCATGAATGGAAATTTTGACCTATTTTTGGTGCAACCAGAAACCACCAAAGTCATTAGAATTCATCCTCAGGAGATCTTCAATCTGTGCCACATCTCACATCAATCCATCCGACAGTCATCAGGATGTTTCCCTCCCACACCAAACTTTTAAGTAGACAAACATGACGGATGGATCGACCGACAAGACGCCGCCTCTCCCCAGAGCTGCCAGTGTGTCTAAAAATGGCAGCCGTCATTATCATCCGACTGTATTCCTCAGCACAGTTTATCATGGCGGGGGGGGACGGGTCCCCACCTGCTTATAATGAGAAAATCACGGGTACAGAAAAGATCAGGGAAGAGGTCTTTGTGTGTCTGATGTGTGTGTGGAGATGAAATCCCGGGAAACCAGGACAGGGTCAGAGGAAAGGGACAGACCCCTCCCTCACACACGCACACCCAACACCCTGTGGCTGTCTCCGCTCATCCTGTCCAGCTATCAGTATTCAGCAGACCCCCTCTTATCAGGATGGAGCTGATTTGGCCGTACAGTAGTTTCCATGGCTGGCGTGTATGTTTTTCCCCCTTCAGCTGTTTGAACGCGGAAAGTAACACATCTGCCCATTTTTCTCTGCCGTCCTCTTCAGTGTTTGTTTGGTGTCTTTTTTTTCCCCCCCTGAATCGGCTTCAATCTCAGTCTCACATGATGTTTACAGAAGCTCCTGGCCTCTTCCACATGCACCCCTCAAGCCTAATCTCTTTGGCCCGCTGTCAGTCAGACCGACAAGCGTGACACGCCCCGTCCTCCCCCTCTCAGCCTTTGTGTCCCCTCAAGAGCCGCGAGCCTTTCCCTTCACCTCAGAACATTTCTGAATCTGTAAAAGGCACACAGCACTTTGGTCGGCAGCATCTCTCCCTTTCTCCCTCCACATAACACCCTTTGGCTTCGTCTGCACCTCGACAGAGTCCGAACTCTTAACTGAGGAAAAAAAACCGAGTTGAGCGTGGTGTGTTTGGGCTGAAGGTCACCTCTGTTTCTGAGCGATAAAAAAGGGCTGTTTTGACAGCTGGCCGGCTCTCACCTGCTCTGAGTTTCCCCCTCTGGCTGCAGGCAGATGCACAGATGTGAAAGTTTAAGCAGGGATGTTTTTTATTCCTTTTATTTGTTGACTTTTCAAAGTGAAACTTAACAACAAACACTTTAACTCTTCCCTTCAAGTCTACCTTTCAATCCCCCTGCATCCCACTTGTTCCCACTGCGTCTTTTGTTTCCATGTCACTTCTTATTTTAGCTCATGTTTTTCTGTCTTTTTATTTACTTCAGTGTCTTATTCTGTTGTTGTCTGTCTTTTGATTTACTCATAATTTATGTGTTGAATTCCTTTTGTTTTCAGTTGATTTTATTGGTGGATTTGACCCATTCCCACTCTACCATGTCAATGAGAAACCATCTCACCTCCTCTTAAAGCCCATGTACCTGTAAGTATGAATGAGCTGCCATGCCGTATGCGTACATGTCCTTGTGTGTTTATTCACATTCACAATCATCCCAAAAAATATTCAAAGTAATAGTTTTTAATTTGGGTTTAAGCTATTCTATTCTCTGCGTGTAATTGTTTCCTGTTGAAAGTTAAAGCTGTAATCCCTATGGCGATAAACGGTATTTACGGGAGCACACTTGTGTGTGACGTTTTTCCTCGCTGACGGTTGCTGTTTGCCTTCATCTGAGCGTCGAATTTGTTTCTTTTTCTTTGGATTTTCACTTATTTTTGAAGTTGTATCTGTAGTCATCGATCTTATCTTTGTTTGTTCAGCCATAGTACATTACTGTTTATTCGCAGACATTTGCAGAGACCGGAAGAACAGCCGCTTTACACACAAGTGTGTTTGTTGCTTTAGCTCCGCCCTCCCTCTCTGGCAGACCGACCACTGTTTGGTGATGGAAAACGTGTCACTAAAGCCACTTTCCCACTGGTCAAAAAACCTGCTAACCCTCAGCTCATTGCTTGGTAGGAAAGGTTACAATCAGCATTCAGACCCGGGTCAAATTACTGCAGTAGACCCAGGTAATTATCGCCTCAGCATTAATGGGAACACAAAACCTGTGCCGACATGCAAATCTCCGCCCCCTTTCCAGCACAATCATATGCTCCGCCTGTAACTTCTGCGACTCCTCGTCATCTCAGCTACAAATTCCGCCCGTCTCCCTCCAAGCAGCGCTCGAACATCGTTCCAAATTTGTCGGCGCCAAGTTTAATATACAGACTGAATGAGTAATAGAGTAATAGATAAAATAAAGACCTAACCACCGTAACATCTTCGCTGTTTATTAACCCTGTTTGGGCGAGTTGTGACGTCAGACGGTAACGCAGCAGAAAAGAGACCGCCAGGAGGATACTTCAGTGGCAATTTGAACAGAGACAATCGGCATCTATAAGCAGGTCTTCCCGGGTCTAAAAAGCCCGCGTCAACATGCTACATTTTGGTGGAAAAGGGTTATAACTGGGCGCTGCTTGTGATTTTTTTCCGCGAAAGTCGCACCAGACATCCAGTCCATAATACTGTAAATGCAAAGGCTTACATCAGTGGGCCATAGGCTCAATCACCGTTGTGTCCCCTCATTCGGCAATAGATAATCTTCCAGATAATTCCCCAAAAACTGCAAGAACTGATTTATGTGTTGACTAAATATCTAAACTCAAAGTGCAGAGCTTTTTGTTATTTCATCCGGATCAAGAAGGTTACAAAACGACACAGACCAGCTGCAGTTAGAAGAACTTGCTTTCTCCGTCCGTGCAGATTTGAGCCGTACACGGGGAGGTGACTTCCCTCTGAAACATGCTGCATCCTGTCAGAGGGCTGTAGGCAGAATACGAACACCTTTCCTGACACTTGTGTGCGTTTGTGTGTGTGTGTCACGCGCTGCAGGCAGTTACTGATAGCAGCATATGGAGAAAAACATACAAAAAAATCTGTCTAAAATTGGATTAATCAATTAGGGTTGTGCAGAGGACTTAATAACAATAAGCCAGGGAAGTCATGTAATAATTCTCTGCCAACATGACATGAATATTTTATTAGCTCCTTGACAGTTTAATCAGCTCCGTCTCTAATGGGAGGGAGGAAGTTTTTGTCTCCCCAATCTAGTGGGAGTCATATCCTGGAGAAATTTATCCAGGAGAGAGAGTGTGTATGTGTGATCTCTAACTCGGCCCCTTTCTGCCCTTTTTCTCTCCTCTGCAGGTCTACGTAAATAGAAGAGAGAGCGTCCAGCGGGGAGGTGACACAGCAAGTTCCCACGGAGACAAAATGGCTGTTTTGACACAAACATCCCGGTGCACGAGGGGGGGTGGGGGGGCACGCCAGACATTCCTCCTCCTCTTGATTTCAGTCCTTCAAACATGTCATTTACTGGTGTGCAGCCCAGAAAAAGCAACAATCCTCAGTAAGGGTCCATTGTTTTCCATAATGGGTTCAGGAATGAGGGGATTACAGCGAAACAAAGCCTCATATTTTGTATTTCGGGAAGTATCAATCATTGTGTTCTCTGCTGAGGTCTCGTTGCTGTGACCTGCCCGTAATGGTCTAATTCTCCCCAAGAACACGACTGTATAGAACATGTACAGTATATAAATACAGTGTGTATGTAATCAGGGACTGTCCAGCGTTCCCAGTCTGTGGTGCCGTGTCTTAGAGGACGCAGTGATTTAGCATGTTATTGCTGGTTTGGCTCAGATCTTGGCCGGAGGGCTGAATTACAGTGCAGCCTGTGGAATGAGGCATTGTGCGCTGCCTGTTTACTTTAGGCCAGGATCTGTGTGCATAAATACACGAGCAGAGCAGGAAGAGGCAGGGGAAGGGGGGAGGCAGACGGGGAAATGTGCGGGGACAAAGGCACCAAACCTACAGGGGGGAAGGCATCCAAAATAGAAAATGTAAATAATGAATTTAGATTTAGAGTTTGAAATGTGAGCTATCATGAATGCAAAAAGAGCGTTAGCAAGTGTTCAAAAAGCAGGAGCAGCATGTGAGTCTTAACTTTTATTTCTGGAGTCTTTTTATTGTGACTATTTTCACCGACAGCAGGTCGGTGCTTCTGAAGTGTCAGATGTTTCGTTAGAAGAGAAGCTTTGCTTTCACTTCTCTAACTACTGACACACAGGGCTGCTGACAGCAGTGATCATTACAAACACTCATGCAAAAGATTACACAGCATATTTTTAACTTCAAAAGCGATGGAAGTTATTTCACAAACAGCGCTGAGTCGTCTGGGTATGGTCGTCGGTGTAGAAGTAGCATGGCTGTGCCTGAGTGAACCAGAGCAGTGTCTCCTGTCAGTGTAGATTCAAATGGTGATAGTCTCAGTCGTGATTGTTTTCTAGCATGTTTTTTACAGGGTTTGTATTGTAATTATGTGTATAACATATTCAGTGATGACAAAATAGCAGAACTGACGTCTGCGTGTGAGGTGGAGAGGCAGCAGCTGAACGTTGCTGAATGCAGATTTATGCGAGCAACAAATTAACACGTCTTTATTTAGACTAAAAGTGAACACACGTGGGTCTTATCTCCTATACTCACTGATTTGTAGCACTTTTTGTTGATGTGAGATCTTACAGACCTGAAGTCGATCTGACGCCTTACTGCTCGTGTGAATCACTACTGCCCTCTGGTGTTCAAAGTGTTCATGTACAAGTTTCCATAGATGCATAAAATTGTCTTTAAAGTATTTTTTGTCTGCAGATAAGACAGTCAGTCTTTGTCTCCATCATTTACAGTAGGATCTATTTTTAGCCACTATGTTTAAATCCTAAATGTGTCAGTATGTTGCTGTCTGTCCAAAACGAGTTTATGAACAAAGCAAATCTTTTTGTTTACTCTGCTCTTATTTTGTCATCACCTAAAAATATCCAGCTGGGTGTTGGTTTCCTCTCTGATACGAGATCTTTTCCACTGCCACACACACGGTCCTCGAGCTGTTAGGATTGGGAAAACAATTTGACCACTTTGTTCGCTAATTTTAATACAAAGAGACATTTGTTTCTGTTGGCAGGATGCAATACTTTATACGCCATTATTGTCTTTTTTATCAGTTTACACACTCCTGCTAGGCTAGCTGGTGTGTGTATCAATAAAAACACAAAGCACCTCATATTGTAATCAGTATTGGTAGTAAATGCTACTAAAATCGTCATGTAAAAACAAGTCTTCCTCTCAGTGCAATACAGCCTCTTCCTGAAGCCCAGTAACTGGAATTAGCTGAAACCTGTTACGGTTGTGTATGTGTGTGCTAGTCTCACTGAACAGGGATACACCTGTTTGTAGATAATTCCTTTTCTTTGTATAGAAAGTGTTAAAAAAAATGCTTTTTTGTATTTCTCTTTCTTCTATTTTGTGTTCTGTGTTGCCCCCAAACCATGTGACCTGATTGTGTAATGCTATTTATCCAGAACTGTGCTTTGTGGTCATGTAAATAGATGTTTGTTAATAAAAGAATGTGATCTTTTACAGGCAGTGTGTGTGTGTTTTCTGTAAAGTGCAAAACCCAGGAAGCCCAAAATAATAATCAAGCAACCAGCAGTAATCTTTTTAATTTTATTAGTACAAGGGAAAAGGAGTACAGAGGAAAACTCAAGGTCACTCATGCAACATGTGTCTGCCAGCGTCCTCTCACTGGAGCCTCAGGACATGAAAGCTCGCACGCTGCCTCTGATGACTGCCCTGCAGATGGGGCAGTGACGCAGGCTGGCAGCGCAGTCCCCACACACCACCAGATGTCCACAGGGGATGAAGACAATGGACACCAGTTTGTCCATACACACCTTACACGTCCTCTCCTCCTGCAGCTGCCTCAGCAGCTCCTCTGGGCTCGGGTCCTTCACTGTTGGAGAAACGCACACAAATACATGAAACGAGCTAATACAAGCTAACTATTGTATGTGCAGTGTAATGGCTGCAGGATAGACACTTATATGTCAGCTGCTCTAATTGATTATACATTTACACAAGGACAAAAGTTGCTTTTTTTTGGGGTTGACCTCTGACCTCTTTCTCTGATGGGCGTTTGTGTCCTCACATTTCCTGTACTGGGACCCTGCCTCGTCTCTGGATCTGAGGACACACACACGAATAAATAAATGTGTTTTTGCAGATTGAATTAGAGATTACTGTGGAAAATGACAACGTTACCTCTGCTCTGTGGCCCCCTCTGTCCGTCCTCATGCTCCGCCTGCAGCACGTCAGAGACCAGGTCAGACACAGAGGTGTAGTGCTGGCCTGTCAGCAGGTACTTGGTCTGGACCAGACTCTCCACCAGGCTGGATTCAAAGCCCATCTGAAGCACCGTCTGCACCACAGGAGACAGCATGGCCGAGGAAGCTGCCAGACCTCCGACCACATCTGGAAGAAGTGAGGAAGACGAGACCAGTTACCAGCCACAGAGCAGGACAAAAAAACAATATCCAATCTATGAGAATTCTGTTCAATAAGTGGGGAAATCGATCACAAATTGTGCAGCTTACCTTCGTTTGCCAATACATTAACATGTTAACTGCAGACATCTTCAGTATATGTGCTGAAATGGACTATAATTGTGATTCCTTATTATGTGGAATAATTGCTTTCTCGTGACTTCAATGCAACCGTGAGCAGCAGCCGAATGGTTTCCACAGCTCTCCCTAATTACTCCAATCATACAGCAAACATTAGCTCAGGTAATTGAGCGTGCTGTTATTTCATTTTCTGCAGCCTCCCAAAGAAAACTGATGGACCTCATTTCTGACAAAGCTAAGTGTCTAATTTAAGAATGTTGTTTTATTCTAAAGTAGTTCACCCAGGCTGATCTAAGAATGATTTAAACAACTGGTTGCAGCCATTTTTTTCTCACTTTTTACACCCTGAAATGCAACTTACTCAAACGTTCTCCTTTTATGGAAACAAAGGAGTTCAAGTTGACTCTTAGCATTGCAGGACACGTCAAGATAGTTCTTGACGTCATAGCCGGATGCTATCTTGTTACCCAAGTTAAAGTTTGTTGACACCCATAGTTCCTTGCCTTGTTTTAATTCTGCATGACTTACCGTTTCTGGATCCGATATCTCTGCCCATGGTTGTCTGTGATCCACCCTGAAATCACATTTTTCAATTCACAATGAAACTTGTGAATCTTTTCAAATCCAGCAATGACAAAGTGTCATTTGTTATGGCATTATTATCATGCGTGCTTTGTGCCAAACAGATTGTACTCTGAGCAGATAAGAGGGATGAAAGGCTCTCACCACAGTCTCACCCAGATGGAAATGAGCATCCTGTATGTTGCTGATATACTCCTGCCCTCTCGACTGGATTAAAAACTCACATCTGGGAAACACAAAGACGCTGTTTTTTAATAAGCTAAAGCGTGAATAAAAAACACAACAAAAACTTGACACTAGATGTTTATGTCACAACATGTATCTGCTTTGTCACAAATCCTGCGTTTACCGTGGAAACCACTTGGCATGTTCCTGCCAGGGGTCGTCTCCCGGCTCCCAGTTCCTCAGCCCTCCATCGCAGTAGAAGCATTTGACGTTGTCACCGTGACCTGTCAGGATGTACAGGACTACAGTGAGAAGAGACGCTAAATCTGTACCTGCAAAGGTTTAAAATCTACCACAGGATATCTCTTTACGCTCATTGTGTCCTTAAACAACAATTCTATGTCTAATTCTATCTTATTCCCAAGCTGAAACCTGTTTAAATAAAGTTGAACCAACCCTCAACAACTCATTCGTGTTGGTTTTCATGATATTGTGTCCACAGCCTGTGTTGCCTGAAGCTGTGGAGCCCTACTTCTTTAGCAGCCCCAGCTTTGTCCAGGTTGTTCTGTCCACAACAAGATGACTCAGCAGGACAATTGTACCATGAACTCTCTCACAAAGAGAGGTCACTCTAGCATCCACTAGGTCAGTGCTGAATATTTTACAGAAAAAAAGCTCAAATGTTGCGCATAGAAAGTAAAGACGCAGGTGATTAGGATTGAAATGCTTTCAGGCTTTATAGTGAGACAATGAGCACCTGTGTAGAAAAATCCAGCTCGGGCGAGAACATCTGGCTGGACCGAGGCGTCGGTGGGCCAGTTGTGGAAAGTGGTGAGCCGGGAATCCTCCGCGTCCATCTCTGGGTAAACCGCTTGTCCAGCCGTGCCCTGGTCGTCCATAGTCATCCTCTGGAGTTGACTCAGCAGCTGGCCGTCCACAGAGTCGGAGGATCCCACCTGGAGAGGAATATTTCCCACAGCTTGACCCAGAATAAAGCTGCAAGCGGGGAAATGCCTCTTGTGCTCCACTGCCGGGCTGTCCCCGTGCACCCAACATCTTAAAATCCCTCCACAGCAGAAACATTGGACTTTATCCCCAGAACCAAGAAAGAAGAAGCCCGCCTTGGCCAGTTCTCCAGATGTGACAGGTGCATCTGCTGGCCAGTTGTGAAAAGTTCGAATTCTCTCCCCCTCCCTCCTCATCTGAGGCTCTTCCAGGATGTGCAGCATAGTACTCCTGTCATCCGTCATTCTGTGGCATGTAGGTCTTCCTTTCCCTTCTTGTCCTGTGCCAGTCATCCCTTTTGCGGTCCATAGTGGAGCGCGCACTGAAGGTGAGTGCAGCACACCAGTTGAAATAATATGATCAGCTGCGGGGGCCTGCACAGCGGCCTACAGGAGACTGCTTTCCAGAAAAGCCACCAAATGCCAGAATGTATGCTCATTGATGCTTGAATGAATGAAAGCCTGAACATGCCATGTAGCTCCGCCTCTAACCATGTGAAACATTTCAGAAGCACACTATGGCCTATAGCAACGAATATGACTGTTAAAGGGATAGAACAGTTTTTTTTAAATATCATTTAGCACAAGAAGGAATGACAGAAAACCATTTCAACCTACGTCCCTGTAAGTATAAAGGAAGCACTTTTCATTTGAGAGATACTGGATTTCAAATTAGGCGGATGGAAACTCAGCCTTTAAAAGTATTACACGCACAAAGGTGTCTCTTTTTCCTAAATAGCCTATATAGTATGTCGACTTATCTTCCTCTCTTTTGGGTGTTTGTGTCCTAAAAGACCAACTGGATGTCTCTTGCCTGTGATCTTGGCATTGTAAGATTAAGGGAGAGGATGATTATGTTAACTAGATAAACAAGTAAAATAATCTGTCGATGATATTGGTTGTGCCAATGTTCGTGGGAATTGGTGTGTTCCTTTAAAGCTTTTGAGAATTTACATTTCTGTCTATAATGACGACAATACTGAATATTCTGCCACATCAAAACGCCATCTACACAAACTGGGAAACTATCTGCTCTTAGGTGTTAGCATTATGATAAAATTGTTAAAACCCATAGCTGTAAACAGATTAATAAAGGTTTGACCTTTGACTGAGTTTAGGGGACTATGGATGCAACATTGCTGCCTCCTGGTGGTGAAAGGGAGTAATAACGTATGTCATTTACTGCAGGCCAGAACCTAACCAGTTCATGATAAATTGCGAGTCACGCTGAAAAGAAAAGACATCCGAGTTGGTCTGCAGTTATATGTTTCAACTATTACACAACATTTATGGGATGAACGCATTCCGACAACATACATTTCATAATAGTCAGAACTCCAATAGAAAATCCTATTAAAGCTACATTTCTACTGATAGTCTGAGTTTTCTGTGTCTGTGTCCAAAACTAGCTTCAGGCAGGAAGGAGTGCAATATTATTAGAGATTAGACGTATGCCTTAGATATCAAAGTCTGCAATCTTCAGTTTGATTTTGTAAATTTTCACATGCGAGTAAGTCTCACGTGAGCAGGGTGGTTGACACCGTTGAGGGAGAGTAGGAATAATTTGATTACTTTGGCAGGAGTAATCTGAGTAATAGTAATTTAATTACTTTGGCAGGAGTAATCTGATTAATAGTAATTTGATTACATTTCTAAAAGTAATCTGATCTAAGTAATCTAAACCCGAGTGTTTTTTTGTTTTTTAATCTGAACCCGAGTGTTGTCTTGTTACTGGACATTCTGTACTCGTCATTTGTTGGCCATAACAAACACCATGTTCGAGCATAGGGTGATTCATAAGTTTATCTGGTACCGAAACACCCTAGGCCGCTGATCAATGATCGACTTTGTTGTTGTTGTATCATCAGATCTGCAGCCGTATGTTTTGAGAGAGGAGCAGAGCTGTCTCACGCGCCTTTTCACTTCCGTATGGAGGTTTTGGGACAGTATCTGTGGAATGGCAGACCGGGTTGGTGGATCCCATTTTCAAAAAGGGGGACCGGAGGGTGTGCCCTAATTATGTGTTTGTGATATTCATGGAACGGATCTCAAGGCGCAGCTAGGGAGAGGCGGGTTTCAAGTTTTGGGACCTCAGAATTTCCTCTCTGCTTTTTGCAGTTTGTGTGGTTCTGTTGGCTTCATCAAACTACGACCTCCAGCAGGCGTCGGGGCGGTTTGCAGCTGAGTGTGAAGCGGTTGGGATGAGAGTCAGCACCTGCAAGTCTGAGGCCATGGTTCTCTGCCAGTATATGGTGGATTGCTCCCTCCGAGTGGGAAGTGAGGCGATGAAAGGTCGACAAACCCAAAAAGGAAAGCTTTTGTGGGTTCCAGGTTGGCGTGGGGGTTAGCACTGTGGACTGAAAGCTAGAAGCTCCCGGGTTCGATTTCCTGGCTGGGGCTTTATTTAAATCATCACTATGGGATAAATAAAAAGGTAGATATACCCAAACAGGTACATACTTTTGGGTGACACGTTAGCGAGAGTGTTTGCACCGCCGCCTCAAATAAACTGCATCACATCTTTGGGGCCCTGCAAAAAACCACACACAGTCTGCTGACAGCCCCCTGGCGTTGATTACGCCCACATTGATTCCAAATAAATTCCAATGTCAGTACAGAGTAGCCTTTCTTACTTCACTGTCGGTATTCATGAGTTGAGTTCATTTGTGTTATTTATATGACAAACATTATCTGCTGTACATTCACTTTGTTAAAAATAACTGATGCTCCAAACTTTTGCCACCCCGCGGGGACGGACGTGAACTGCAGCGGCTCAAAGCCCGGATGGAGCAGCCATTGGGGAAGTGTACAGGGCTTTAACGTAACTGAGGAGGGCTCTCTCTCTCTCTGGAATAATAAAGACAAAGTAAAAGGCAACCGAAGATAGACATATTCAGGATACGAAAGGTCCACTCGTCGACACACAACGTTAACTTGAAAAGCTGTTCCAGGACTTGACTCCTTTCGGGCACAGTATCCGAGGCGACAGACTTGAACTGTGGAAGTTGGGATACGTGCACACAGCGGAAAATATACAGCTGAGCCTGCGCTACAACTACGAGCCACACACGCTAAGCGGCACAACTAGCCACATAGCTAACTGTAACTGAGCTGTGAACTTGCTTTCAAATCACGGGGCTTGAAATCCAGTCACAAGCCCAGGCTCTGTGAGAATCCAGGGACTTGCTTAATGAATTATGTCTGCCACAAGCATTGACCCTCAGGTAGGAAGGCCGGTGTACCTCGCCTGTATAGAGCTTGCAAGCTAGCTACCTGCTAATGCTAACGATTTACTGGGCTATGGCTATTCCTCGGAAGTGCGAGCTAGCCTCTAACGTTGGCCGGTATATGTAGCTAGCTAGCAAGTTAGCTACATTCCGTTAAACGGTTAAATATTTTAATAGATATTTGGGAAATATGACATCTTTATTTTAGCAGGCAAACCGTTGTCAAACGCATGTTTTGCTGAAACCATATGTTTGTGCCACCAACGTAGCAGGAAAAAACTCCCCACCTATGGCTGGATACGTGAAACCTAAAGCTAACGTTAAAAGAATGTAACTGAGGTTAAAGCTAACTTATTCATTGAAGTCTAACTTTGTCTTGAAGGTGACACAAATATTTAAGTGGTGTCCAAGCTGACCTAAATGCATGCTAAACTAAGTTTGTAGCTGCATTGACGCTATTGACGTGTATAAAAAGCCATTTTAAAAGAGCTACGTTAGCTAGCTAAGTTGTTCGTGAATTAACGCTAACGTTAGCTGGTTGACTATTTGTCTCCTCTTACACATTATAATGTGCAAAGGCAAATAAATGACCAACTATTTTAGCCAGCTATAGGTATCTACAGCTTTCACTGTAGATTAAGGTTAGGTAAGTGTTATGCATTGCCACTCTTCAGGAAGTAGTCTGAGGTGTTCAGCGTCTGAGCCATACATTAGGAGCATTACAGGTTTTACTCAGTCCAAACCTGTGTGTGAAATCTCAAATCAACTGACATTAATCGTGTGGTCTCCTTTCTTTCTTTTTTTATGATCCAACGTGGAAGCAGAGATCAAAGGGACAAGCATCTAAAGGTGAGTTGCGGCATCACAGAAGACAAAGTAGTGATAATCTGATAAAATATCAGTTCTGTCTGAGCCCACTTTTTCCAACACTGAAGTGTTACAGCATCACACACACACACCGATCTGTCATAGTCTTAATGTGTCTCTGATATACACCACTATCAGACAACACAATATTTTGCTAGCACGATTATATTTAATATGCTACATCTTGACACAGTCTGAACAAAAACAAGATTTGAGGGAAATGTTGTGTCCTTGAATAATTTGGGCTGGGTTATATGTTCAAAATCCCATATCACGATGTGGGATTTGGGCCATTTTGGCCATTACATATCTCGATAACGATATATATTATGATATATCTTGTTTTCTGGTAATTTAACAAACAATTAGTCTATATGAAATAACCACATGGTAAAGTCTATTTTTTGATAATCCTGTGTGAATTAAATACTTGACAAATATAAAGTACTGAGTTTCTGTTTTCACTTGGGCTGAGCCCGAGTCCTTTTCTGCACTTAAATGTCCACGTTAATAAACAGGACCTCCCTCTATGGTTCACTCCAAGCTCACTCTCATGTGCAAGGATTGAATAGTAAAGCAATGTCAGAATGATGTAAAAATTGCAATAAGGCAGTTCAGTTGCTGGTTTTGTGACATCAAGATAGAGACGATATATATAAATACATACTACATACATACACTTTTTCATATTGTTTTAACGATATATATTGTCATATTGCCCAGCCCTAGCTGACTCTACAGTGAATATATTGTTAAGAGGTTTGGTATGGCACAAGCAATGTCAGGCTCAGGGGTTTGATAATAAAGTAGGGGCACTGGTAAAGACACTGAGAGACACTTTACAATATAACATCCACCATGTCATTAAAAGTGCAGATGGCTTGTGGGTGAAAATACTTAATTGTGCACTGACATCTTGTATGATACAACAATGTCTTTAATGTTTATGTTTCCCTGCCCAAAAGCATATCATATTCCAAAATACGGTCAAATAACGTTCAATCATCACCCTGTAAAGATGTACCCCTGCTGCTCCTACAGTAGGTCGTTGAACTCTAAAAGAAAGAAAGAGGATTTCTCCTGAACATAAAAGATTGGCTTGCAGGCTGGCTTTGAATGTGTGCTAACCCTTTAATATAAAGGCAGTGTCTTGTAGTCTTATGTTGCAAAAAAAAAATATTATTGCCTGGGCAAATGGTCCTGTTTCCCTCTTCCCTCACCTCAACAACTAATCCCAGTTGTACATAATAATAAAAATGATAACACTAATAATAATAATAATATAGATTGTTTTTGTAAAGCACTTTTCTGGACCTAAAGGGTCGGTAACATATAGTACACAGGTACCAGCAGAATTATTTATTGGTAATCCATTGCAAGTTTCTCACTAACATTATAGTTTTACAACTCTTATTATGGCCCATAATTGTATTTTTTATGATGTTATTCTTTGATTCACTGCTGTTACTGGAAGATGTGGAGTGACAGTCAGGGCTTGACTCACTTTAACCGGCAGTCCTTGCTGGCATCAGTCCACCAGCTGATTCACCTCAGACAGAAAAGAGTGCTTAATGTATTTGATAGATGTAAATTTTAATGTTGCACTGATATAATCATGAATCCAAACAAAAGGTAGACAAGTTAAGTTCTGCATTAATGAGTTGAAATATTTGAATGGCGTTCTGTCATGTTCTGTGTTGGATCTAACTAAACGAAAGTCGGACCATTTCAAACTCAACACAGCTTTATAGCTACAACAAGTAGAACTTTGACATCCATGCATGTTTTTGAATGTACATTAATGTTATTGTGTTTCTCCGCAGTGCAAAATGGTTCACTGCATCAGAAGGAGACTGTCCATGACAATGATTTTGAGCCATACCTCACTGGTCAATCAACTCAGGTAAGGCTCCATCTCTATCTTAAGAAAACTGTAAAGAAAATAGCTACTGAAAAGAAGAATATGGCATAGATGGATTACAATTAGATCACCTGTTAGAAATCAATCTAACATTTTGATTCCATTTTTTGTTTTTACAGTTTCAGAAATGTGTGTCCGATCAACTGTAAAATATGTAAAATAACTTGATGTAGCCTCAATTGTGCATCCCTGTTAAGTGATACAAAAGTTTAAAATCCTAAGTAGAGGCTTGGTTAGTTTTATTTGACAATAGATCAGATTAAAATCAAACTGTAAATCCCTTATCGCTAATGTTGTGGCTCTGCTGACATTCACTCCTCCAGAACAACAGCTACCAGTCCATCACCGACCCCTACCTGTCCAGCTACTACGCCCCTTCCATTGGATTTCCGTATCCCCTCAGTGAGGCTCCCTGGTCCACAGGTGGGGACCCCCCAATTCCGTACCTGACACCCTATGGACCCTTGAGTAATGGAGACCATCACTTCATGCCGGACACAGTGTTTGGCCAGCCGGGGGGCCTGGGAAGCAGCATCTACCCCCACAGGTTTAACTTTTTCCCTGAAAACCCTGCCTTCTCTGCTTGGGGCACGAGTGGCTCCCAGGGCCAGCAGACTCAAAGTTCAGCCTACGGAGGCAGCTACAGCTATCCTCCCAGCTCCCTGGGGGGCACCCTGGTGCCTGATGGTCAGACGGGCTTTCACAGTGACACCCTCAACAAAGCCCCCGGTATGAACAGCCTGGAGCAGGGTATGGTCGGTTTGAAGATTGGAGGGGATGTCACTGGCCAGGGTTCGGGAGTAAAGGCTGTGGGATCTGTTATCGGTGGACCTCCGGTGGCACCCACAGGGAACGGAGCCACACCTATTGGGATGCCTCCACCCAAACCCACCTCCTGGGCTGCTATTGCGAGTAAGCCCGCCAAGCCGCAGCAGCTAAAAGCTAAGGTGAAACCAGGGATGCCCAATCCAGGGGGAGCTCTTCCTCCCCCTCCCATCAAACACAACATGAACATTGGGACCTGGGACAAGGGCCCGGTGACTAAAGTAGCCCAGGCTCCACTGCAGCAGCAGCAGGCGCTCGGCCTGCCTCATGGAATGCCACCTCAGCCCCCCATGCAGCAAGGACCCATGCAGCCCCCTCCTCAATCTTTGGTGCAGCCCCAAATGCAGCCTATGGCCTTACAGCCCCAGCCCCCCCATCACCAGCACCATCAGCCTCCACCTCAGCCCTACCAAAACCACACCCAGCCCCCACAACCCCAGACCCGCTGGGTTGCCCCACGCAACCGTAACCAAGGCTACGGACAGGGTGGCCTCGGCCAAGACGGTGGTGTGATGGGGATGGTTGGTGGGAACAGTGGTCCCCAAAATTCTGCCAGCCAGGGACCCGGTGTAGAGTCCCACCCCGTGCTGGACAAGCTGCGTGCCTCCCATAGCTACAACCCCAAGGACTTTGAATGGAACCTGAAGAACGGTCGTGTTTTCATCATTAAGAGCTACTCTGAGGACGATATCCATCGCTCCATCAAGTACTCTATCTGGTGCAGCACGGAGCACGGCAACAAGCGCCTGGACTCAGCCTTCCGGGCCATGAACGGTAAAGGCCCAGTGTACCTGCTGTTCAGCGTCAATGGCAGCGGCCATTTCTGCGGCGTGGCAGAGATGCGTTCGCCAGTGGACTATGGCACCAGTGCTGGTGTTTGGGCACAGGACAAGTGGAAGGGCAAGTTTGACGTGGACTGGTTGTTTGTTAAGGACGTGCCTAATAGCCAGCTGCGCCACATCCGCCTGGAGAACAACGACAACAAGCCAGTGACCAACTCCCGTGACACCCAGGAGGTTCCTCTGGAGAAGGCCAAGCAGGTGCTAAAGATCATCGCCACCTACAAACACACCACCTCCATCTTTGATGACTTCTCCCATTACGAGAAGAGGCAGGAAGAGGAGGAGGAGGTGCGCAAGGTGGGCAGTGATCTCACCAACTTAACTTAAATATATCAAAAATATGTTTTTAGCACCTTTTGATTAGAATGAAAGTATATTCCTTCTCATTGTTGCTGGACGATTCTGATGGACTAATTCTGTTTTTTCTGTTTGTTCATATTTCCCCCTTTCGACAGACCTTTGAACCTCCTCAAATACAGAACCGCTCACGGTTGGATCAGGTAAAGACCTGTCATGATTTTGTTATTGCCACAGACAGTCTCATGAGTATTCACAGCTCTTTCTGTTAGCGATTGATGATTGTTCTTGCTTGTGTTGTTCACAGTGATGATGAAATTTTAGATAATCTAATATTTGATCACAGCTTTAAATAGATCAATGCATCAAATGTCCTGCAGTTTATTGTGTTGTTATTTAATGCTTGTAGGTTTAATGTAATTTTTCTTTCTCTTTTTTCAACAGGAGCGTCAAAACAGGAATAAACAATAGAAGACATTTATCCTTGGCTTGATCAACAGTTACACTAGGACTTTTGATTTAAGAGACAGAAGAATATGAAAATGCAACCAAGCCCTTCATTTTTTTCTATTTAATCCTGGTGAATCTCTGCCATTGTTGAGACTTGTGCTTTTTTTGCCCCATGTACCACCCACTTCTTGTGCAGGGATAACAAGCTGATTTCATGTATTACCTAGCCACCTCCACGCTCTTTAGTTCGGGGTCTTTTTAAAAAATAATTTTCTTCCTGTTCCATCTTGTACTCTTCTCTCACCAGACTGGTTCCTCTCTCTTGCCCCCCACCCCCCGCCTCTATCCAATTGAATCAGGGTTTGACTGCACCATGAAGAAAAAATCTGCCACTTTATATTTCCGTACAATCAGGAACGGAGGTGTCCTGCCCCTATTTGTCCATTTGGGGGCGACATTGCCATGCTTCAGAAGTTTAACTGTGCCAACAGAGTTGGAGGATCCCAAAGGCAATGTCGGACTTGGAGCTGTGCGATAACAAAACTTCACTGGTTTATCTATTTTTCATTCAGATCGACAAAATCTCTATTTTTTGGCTTACTACTGACAATTTTCATTTCAGAAACCTGTTTTCTGGAGCCTTAATGTTTTTTTTCCTAATTATTGGTGACTTGTCAAAAGAACTGCTCAAACAGTGACACTGCTGGAGAAATCAGGGATAGTGTGAAGTCACACGGGACTCGAAACATTTCTGAGGAGGAATTGCAAAGGCCTCTGGGAAAGAAATAACGGATGTGTCCTCCACAGCCAGAACTCTCACCATTTTAAGTCAAAAAATTGTACTATTGACATCCTTCACACCCCTCTGCTTTGCTTTCTTTTTGATGTCTGTCTTGAAGGGGTCTTTTGTATGTTTCGTCAGGAGATTCTGCTTGTGTACGCAACCCAGTCTGAGAGAATTGTCACATCAAACATTTTTAAATTGTTTTATAATCAGATGTATGTAATGATGATGTTACTACTACATTGAATGAATTGTTGCTTTTGCATTTTTGTTCCACGGACGGGGGAAGGGTTCACGTTTTTGTCCATTCACCATCATTCTGTCTTAATCCTCTGTTTTTTTTTTTTTGTTTTCCTTGAATTTGGTTTTGCTAAGTCTGTCATGTTGGTCGTAATGCTAAGCTTTAACGTAGGAGCCTATATATTCATGGAGAAAGCCTAAAAATGTATAACCTAAAAATTAATGTAACTGATTTACTATCGAGTAAGAAAAAAATACGAATGAAATGTGGTTTCTGTGTGTTTTTTGGTTGTTTATTCTAGAAACCATTGATATGAGTCGGTAAAGTACTTTCAGGAATGTCAACAGAAAATAATTGGATATTAAAAACACAGTCACTCACAGATGTGTGTGTGCGCCCATGCATGGCAAGCTACAGTATACGAAGTCTCCTGGGAATGTTCTACTGTTATCTATCCTGCAGCTTCTGTGAGGGGAGAGTCGAGATGTTGCTTTGTCCTTTTAAAAATGGAAGGTGTCCTCCCCGTTCTTGTGTCATTTCAAAGCCAGAATGCAGTTTATTTGTCCGTGAGAGTTTTTAGATCAGCAGGTTCTCTCGCCTCTTGATAAGTATGACAGTATTCTGTGGATTGTGAGGCTGCTGAGAGTTGCCAGAAAGCTGCTAACAGACACGGCTGTCTCCTAACGTAGATTCTTCTTTATGGCATTTTTGTCTATTTGTGACTACTAGCTGAAATCTGATGTAGCTTTTATTGTTACCTTCTCAAATATTCAGATCCCAACACAAAATGTTCTTTTGAAGTATTTTAACTTGAACATATAACATTGACAGTTGCACGTGTTTAGGTTTAATGTGGCCTGAACTCATTTACCTGTAGTTGTTTTCAGATTATGCTCCACAGCGTGAATGCCACATGATCTATTTTGATTCTGTCAGAGCTTTACCTCGGCTGAGATGGCAGAAGTACTGCATTTGCTGCGGTCACTTCAGTGAGTATGAACCACACGCTGCACAGATGTGAGAAGCTGCATTGTATTTTTTTTTGTTCCTGTCCAGTGTACCCCTTGTAATCTAGAGAACTAACCTCTAACAGCATCCTTTCGTCTCCATCTCTTCTCCTTTTATTTACCTGCACTATCAATAGCTAGGTTGGTCCAAGCAATACAGTGAAGGCCCTTCACATGTTTGCCTTCACCGTCGCCGCTCTCTCAGACCAGCTTAGTCAGGGGGAGGCGAGAAAGCGAAATGACGCCACAGAAGACGAGCCGTCTTCGCCTCAGGAAGCATGAGCTGGTTGTCGTCATAGTACAGGGCTGTACGTGCACGTTAGGCGATGTTTGTTGCAATAGAGGGATGTCAGGTTAGCCATGAAAGTATATGTATCAACACTACAAAAGGATTAATGACGTGAAATATTAAACATTGATCATCTTCTAGAGCGCAGTTGTAGTGGGCTTAACTTGTTTAAAAGATCTGTCTTGGTTTTTCTTTATAGAAGAAATCAAGCATTAATAAACTACCCATTCAGAAATTACTTTGTCTTGATCTCATGACTTCTCTGTTATTGAGTAAACAGCCTCTTCCAGTGACTTTATATAAAGAGAGGAAGCTCTGCAGGGCAGCCCAAGTGCTTAATGTCACTCCTTTTCTTTTTAAATCATACCGCTACATTGAGCTGTGCTGTATCTGTTAATACTGTCATCAAAGCAGACCTCTGTTTGCACAGCCTCAAGTCACCACGTCTGAATTGCACTAAAATAAGAGCTTTACTTTTATCAAATGTATTTCGATTTTTGACATTTTATTTACTAACTTAACTTTAGATTTAACTCCTTTGAATCAACCCTGTTTTTATCCTGAGATGCCTGAAACACATGCTCTTTTAGTGATGTTTTTTTCCCTTTCCTTGACAGGAGCTCTCCGTGGTGCTGATGTCCTGATTTGGAGGAGCTGCTGATAGGGTGTCGCTACATAAAGAACACTATCTGAGTTTAAAATCTGTAAGTGTTCTTATATATGAAACGGTGGCTTTCTGAGATACATCACTGTAAAAATTAGTTCATTTTATTTCACATAACAAATTTTATGCTTCATCATCTTCACTTGAGATCACCAGGGCGGTTAGCTGGTGCAAATCTACCTTGATTTTAAAATGTTCAATTTTCCCATATTTAACATCAGCGGTAGATCAGCAAATACAGAGTGCATAGTGCAAGGTTGGCATGTACAATTCCACATGAAATAATCACAAGAATAGGCAGAGAACTCAGTGCAGCACAGGCTTTATTTGTGGTCACATCATTACATAGCATCCATCCAACTGAGACAGAGAATAAGCAAACAATGTCACATTCAGGCTCCCTGCTCTGTAGACTTGCAGTACCAATCAGTGCAGAATACATTTAAGAAAGATCCTATTGAGGTATTTGTTTTGTTTAGGATGCATCTATTTTGTGTAGGTCATTTATATTTATAAATTTTCGTTTTAGGATTCATATACTGCATCATATTTGAACCAAAATGTTAAATTCACCAAATCTCCTGTTTGTGGTTAATTTGATCCAACCTGGTTTATTCATTTATTTATAAAAAATTTAATTTGTATTCAAAAGTGTGTGTTGATCACCTCTGGTTTGGATTAAGGATGTCTTATCTGCAGTATTCTAATTTAGTGCTGATTATGGAAGCCTGTGTAAATGGTCAAAAGAGGAATTATTTATCAATACATGTTAGTTTGTTGCATTAATCTGGTTTAGCATTGAGCATTATGGCTTTCTCTGGCTTCAGTTTCAACCATGCGTTGTCGTAATGAAGCCTGTAGGTGGCATCGAATCACTTAAACTTCTATATGTTGACTCCATCTGCCTAAACACTGCAGCCACCGTCAGTTTGTGTCCCCTCAGGCTGCTCAGCCTCTGCTGTAGGCCCGAGCTATGAGCCACACAGGGAAGGTGTGGTGGGCTGGAACTGTTGGCCTAGTTTAGCTTGTGAAATAATTCATTACAGACTAATTTGAAATGAAGCTGAGACTGCAGCCCACAGAGCCTCTGGAACATTTTGTTAAATATGTCAGACTGTCACAATAGGACAGTGGTGGAGTCAAGAGACTGCCGCACAGGCTCCTACAGATGAGGATGTAGCATGAGGGCTCTAACAGCTGTGCATGTTCCCATCATCGGACACACACACACACACACACACACACACACACACCGTGTGGCTGTTTCATTTGTAGGTAGGCTACGCGGCCCGGGCATCAGAACCTAATTTAAATGGTACCTAGATTTAGTCTACAATTTAACTATAATTATTTTTATACATATTTTACTTTTAAGTAAACACTGCCACTTTTACATTTGCTGACCCCTTTCAATAAATGGCCTTTTATTCTAAAGATGCGCACTTGAATTAAAGCAAGCTTATCGCACGGTCCTACGTTACAGTTAAAGTTAATATCTACGAAAGAATAGCGTCAATATAAATGATTCCCGTAGATGTTTTTGTAAAATGCAGAGGTAGGCCATTGACCCCACTTGGCGAAAGTCCAATTGTTTTCTGCGTCGTATTCTGCGCGTGGCGTTTTCCACTTTATTTGGAGAATTCAGACAAAACAGATTTAAAACCAACATTTTTGATTCAAGACGTGATGTAAGAGCGAACTCGTTGTAACCTTATTTCCTGCTGTAATAGCAAATTAAAGTACGCATTGCGCTCACCCTGTCAAAGCAACACACACACACACACATATAGGCACGCGTTCACATGCTTGCGCGTGCGCACGTCACACTCACGCGCAGTTGAGTGACAGTACAGCAGCCAGCTTCAGCCAGGGCCTGTTCCTGTAACATTAAGGGTCAAAGTATAAAAACCCAAAGCGCGCGGCCTGATGAAATCATGTAGACATAAAATGTGAAGCTGTGTAGATTCCTCTCTTGGCATTCACCGCGTGCCTTAATTGTATGGACATTAAATCAAGGTCCGCTGTGAACACGCAGAGTGACAACCCTTCAAGAAGTCTCCTTCTCACCCTGCTGATGGGTGCAGAATGAAGCCAAGCCAGCACCCTCTCACCCTGTCTGACTCCCACGCGCTCAAACCTCCAGCAGCTGCCGCCAAGGAGGATGCAAGACTGCATGACTGCGATTTAAGTACAGCTCCCGTTTCCGTGCGCGCGCTCGGGCGTACACACATGAACACACACGCACTCACATACACAAATCTAAAGCCGATTTTGCAACACAACCACACACAGACACACAATCTCATACACACGCAGACACACACATCCATGTAGACAGTCAAATCTAAAGCCGATTTATAGCCTACAGCAGCAATAACGCGCGCGGCCACATTCCTCCCCTGCGCCTCTTTGGATTCCACGCATAGAAATATTGATATCACTGCGCCACAGCTCGGCATCAAACCACTTCAGCACACGGCCCACAATAAAAGCATGAGAAGCAAAAAGCTCGCACATGGAAAACCTTGTTATTAGCATTTACAAACACATCTCCTCTCTAATTCTGTGCGTCTTTACGCATCTCCTGGCAGGTTACCTCGCACAGAATGACAGCTGAAGCTACACAGGCTCTCGCTTTGTCCTTCCAATATACCACTTAATTTACAGCGTTACCCTGACTCAAAGCACAAAGACAACAGTAGAAAACAGAAAAAAAGCAACGATGGCTGCACGTCACAGGTCTATTCGCTTGAAGTCATACATCCCACTGCGAAGAGTGCTGTATTTTCCATTTAACTTGGCTTGAATGCAGTTCCCCGACTCGTCCACGATCAACGCCCTCGGACAAAACGCGCGATGCTTCCTCTCTCCTCTCATGCAGCTGACACACTACAGAGGGCTACTTTTACATTCGGCTACTGTATAACTGAGGGAAGCGGTTCTTCTATGCGCCACACATCTCTCTAGCATATCCTAAAGCTCGTGCAGCCGGGTAGCTGATTCTCTCGTGTTTGAGGTGGGAAAAAATGGCTTCTTCGTCTTCAGAAAGGTCCTCTCTCCACCAAGAGTCAGTCGGTTCCTTTTTGGTTCGTGTCTTTTTAATCTGACCCATTTCAGGCACAATCCAGCCCTGATGCATGCCCCCCTCTCCTCTCTCTCTCTCTCTCTCTCCCTCCCTCTCTCTCTCTCTCTCTCCCTCTCTCGGGCTGTGTGATCCACTGTCTCCCGGATTAGAGCGCCCCTCTCTTCCCATCCTAGACAATTGCGAGTCTCTGCTGATTGGGCTTCGGCGCAAGAGGATTACATGGGCGCACAATGACGTCATGGCCCGGGGCCCAAGCCCCCCCCCCTCCCTCCTCACTCCTCCTCGCCTCCCCCCATTAAAACCAAATCCTCATCAGCCCCAAATGTCCTTGAAACCACCGGTCTGACTTTCTGCAGCGCGTCATGCATGCATGCATCGCGGCAGACTGCACAGTTTATGCTAACAGGAAATAGTTTTAGTCGATTTTTTTGACATTGACTACCAAATGCAATATATATCTAAATAACAGTGTGCACCTGAGTAGCAGCACCTTGAAGGGTTTTACCCATAGCAGGTGCATATCCAGCAGCTAGGCCTAACTGCTGCTAAAACGCTGGGCTGCAGGGTGGAAGGGTTCAACAGTGACCTGCATATAAGAACCATTTTTCGGCAAAGCTAACATCTAAAAAAAATACAAAATCAAAAGTTTTACACACGTCTGAAATCCCTTCACACGGCCTCTGGCCTCTACGCTTAAATTATGCCAAGACGTAATGTCAGCCAAGAGGTGGATGAATGCTACTTTACAAATTAAACACAGGTTTTCGGATTAGCCTGTGAGTTTGTTAACCCTTCACTACACTGCAGGTGCAAACAGGCCCATATCAGCGTGCAGTAATCTCCTTTTAAGGAACAAACGTTTTATGCAACATCCACATTTAGAAACGTGTCCGTGCCAAATCTTTTAAAGAAGGCTGTGACTGGGATCACGGTTATCTTTCTGAGGCCTTTGGCCTGTGTGCACAGATGGTTGAAACCACATGCTGCTGCAGCGTGCATCACTCACTATTTTGCGTTAAAGGTGAAGTTTAAAAAAAAATACGCTTCTATCTTTACGTGGTGCGTATTTTAAGTTACAGCACGATACATTTATGTTAGATAATGGCATGCACCACTGTTAGCACTGTGTGGGAGGAAATGTGCTAAAGTCTGATTGATATTTTAAATAGAGTAGTCTCGCTGTGAGCACTGACTGTGGATGAAAAGATTTTCTTTTGGTTGCAGAAGTGTTCACTCGATGGGTTTCAGGTGTCATGACCTGTAACAGGCACAAATAATAACCAGCTCTTCTAAATGCATTCCTCTGCTTCTCTTTTGTGAATAAGCAAATAAGAGCCTTTGCTTACTGCTCCCCTGTCAAGGATGAAATAATTTTAGGGAAAAATATTCTTCATTTGGCTAAAGGGTGATCTAAGTGACCTGGCCTCCTTTTAAAAAAACATGTTTTTGCTGGTTGACCCACATGTGGGCCTGCACTTTGCAGCCCATTAACAAATAGTGTAATTCAACCTAATATTTCCCCTCAGCAGATAAGCCCTGCTATAAATCCACGTTTGTTCATATTACGCATTTCAGCACCGTTCTAATAAAATCCTGCAGGAATATATTGATTTCTGTCCCGGAAGAAAATGTCATTGGATTTTCAAATGTTTCTCCCTCCTTCCGTAGCTTGTGTCTACCTCCCACTGTTGGCTGAACAAAGAGAAGGAGAGGAGGAACCCGTCAGCGCTGTTAGGGATGAAACCGCTTCCCCTTCTACTCTCCATAACGGAGCCTATACAATCGCAAATGTGCTCTTTTACAAACAAATGCAATTATTAACTATTTTAATAGGCGTGCCTATTGTCTCATCGCAGCCTGCGTCGCAATCTACATCTCAAAACGAGCTTCCTGCATTTACATTAAGGCAGGTCAATTGACTAATGCAAGTCATTTGTTAGGCGTATGGGTCTGTTGGTTCCCCGCTGCCTGAAAAGAGAGAAATGTAAGAAGAAGAAAAAAACAGCCTGCAGAAGAAGAAGCGTCCTCTGTCCACACCTATACTGATAAATCCACGCTGGCTTGGACTCACAATCCTTTGTTCAGTGTCTTACTCTCGTCGCTGCGTCCTCCATGCATCACACTGAGGCTCCACTGCATCGTCTCTCCATTTTGTGCAACCGCAGGCCCTCATGTGTGCAGAAAAACGCACGCAAACGCAGCAGCTAACGCCTATAACTTTGAGTGCAAAAACAGCCTCCGCGTCTCCTCCACATGCACGAGGAAGCAAAGAGAGATTCCGGCCGTGAATTGAATCGCAGCAGCTTTTTCTCTCCCCGTGCAGAGCAGAGCGGCCTCCACATCTTAAGCTGAATGAAGGGGGAGTTGTCCCTGTGCATTACAATGACATTCAGGCCCCATTCATTCAGCCACTGTCTAACGGTCTTTGGACAGCAAATGCACCCCCATCGGGGGGTCGCAGCCCCCTCATTACACCCCCAATCCCAACACGCAGCCCCCCACAATAGCCCCAACAAAAGAGAGAGGAGAGTCGGCCCCAGTTGTGCGAGCTGCGGCCCCTGGACTTTTGAGGTACGCTGGGAAAATATTCCTGTGCGTTTGAAATACATTAGGGAACGTGCCGCGGTGGAGCTTCACGTGGAGTTGTTACCAAAAGCATCTCAAAACAAATATATGCGCTGGTTATAATTTCTCCTTCTGTGAGGCAGGTGCAGCCTGGTTGACCGTTTGAAATAAAGGTTCAAATCAGGTGATGTCACACCGTCTCATGTCATAGCAGCGTGCCAAAACATGCGCTAACATCGCCGGATGAAGCGCAAAGTTTGCGCAAACAGCTGCGTAAAATATGGCGAGACAGTGCACAGAGAGAGAGAGACCAGGCTTCATGCAGGACGCCACAATATTAAAGATCTATCCCAGGAATGTTTAACCCATTCTCTGTGTTGCGAAATCACGCCATATATGCAAAGTCAGATGTATTTAAATCTGTAGCCAACACATTGAAACATTGTGGAGTGTGCGCCGTTTAGTGTGAAATTTGCCATAAAGTGTCAAAACAAAATGACACAGCCTATAAAAAAACAGAAAAACGCAAAATTAGGTGTAATAAAATATTGCGCTTTTTTAAAACGTGGTTCTGTAAGCTAATGCTGCTCTGTTTACCCATAAACACGTGCACATATTTTCTTTTAACTGCTCCTTCCGTCTTGTCTGTGCGCACATTCACCTTTCTAACTCTATGTGAATTACTGATCACATTATCCCACATACAGGCTACTACTACTTTACTAATCTACTGCTATAGATAATTATAATAATGATTATAATAGAATAATAATGATCAAAGTCATATAAATAACAATAAAAACAGCCATATTAATTCTTAAAAATACATTTCCCAGGCTGAAATAGTGCACATTGTGTGAGAAATAGTCCCGGTTTGGAGAGCCAACTTTCCCAGGGAAATCATACCGATTTCCGAAATGCTGTTGAAGGCCCGAATAGGCACAGCTGGGCTTCTGCTGCTGGGCCTATTCATGAGGAGGAGGAGGGAGAGGTCAGCGCTGCGGCCCGCTGCAGCTCCGCACTACGAGCTCGTTATGCACATACACACTTTATGGTTCATAACAGAGAAAAGAGACACACTGAGTCTGAACATATCAGCTTCTGCAGGTGATCAGAGACGCGTTTGGAGGGTTTTTATGCGTTAATTAAAAAAAAAAAAACTTTAAAAAATCTGAATTTATAATCTTATATTAATTTCACCACGATGTTTTTTATTGGTTGTTTTTTTTCTTTCTTTCTCTCTTGTAAAATATGTGTCACATGTACTTATTTTTTCCTTCTTTTATCTCCTTTTACTCACAGCAGGCTCAAACATTTCCAATGAGTGAAGGGCTCCAGGGAGAAAAAAACACCAAACGTGTGGGTAAGCTATTCTTAGGTGCAGGAAATTTCCTTTAAAACACTGACTAAAGTTTATCAAAGAGAAAAGAAACGAATCTCCGGTGCATTTCCCCCCTAAAACCTCCCACACTTTTATACTGGCAGTGCTGCTTGTTTTGAGAGGCATATAAAGAGGTGTAATTTTGCAAACATTTCTTAAGTGCAGAGAGCCAGAAGGACCCTCCAGTATTGTCCAGGGAGAGAAAGAGAAACACGTTGACAAAGGAATCCATTGTTCCCGGTGAACAATTCAAGGGGCCTAGTAAGCTGTCCTCTGCGATCAGGCAGCCGGCCGCTGATTTGAATGCAAGGGGCCCCTCCAAGGAGAAATGGTAATATATGGCGAGATATAACAAACACCAGCCTACATTAAAGTATGCTATTAACAACTCCTGTACACACAGAGAGAGAGAGAGAGAGAGAGTGGGAG
Organism: Semicossyphus pulcher; assembly: GCF_022749685.1. Classification (NCBI taxonomy): domain Eukaryota; kingdom Metazoa; phylum Chordata; class Actinopteri; order Labriformes; family Labridae; genus Semicossyphus; species Semicossyphus pulcher. The sequence goes on from NW_027211637.1 coordinate 20,556,842, forward strand.
AAGTCTGCTGGAAGTTTGAGGAAAACTTTACTGTACTTTGGATACAATGTGTTACACCTGCTCTCAGGATAAATACACTTTATGTCTTAAGAGCCTCAGTAGAGATAATATGGTCTGCACGTGGGCAGAGGTAAGCTTATACTGCTGCAGAAATATTACCTACAATTATATTTCTTCATTTTATATTTTTCACCAGACCGTATATTTGTTTTACTTAATTAATTGTAGTTTAAATTAATATAAATTATCGTCTTCTCCTATTACTGTAATTGTTTCGGCTCCCATGGTAAAACACCTGCAGTGAAATGTGATGATAGCTAATAAAGTGAAGGCTCATGCGGCACCGAAGTACAAGATTTTTTTTAAAATATTAATTATTTTAGTTTTTACCTTCTAACATGTCGTTTTTGTGCACTCAGAAATTGCAGTGTCTTTAAGAGTATATTGCTTTATCTTATTTTATTTTCTAGTCCCTGCATACGGGCAATAATGCACACAAAAATACACACACAGATTAAGATACACAAATTTAAATCAAATTTATAATGGCAAAAAAAAAGTGTGTGTGTTATACGTCAAAAGTTTGACTGCAGTAATTTTCGCGTGTTTGGGACGACTCTGACCGTTGAGTTTCGGCTGCAGAAAGCAAAAAAAAAACCAACTCGAAATCCCAATTGTCACTCTTCATCATTTCACAATAAGAGTAATCGCTCTGCACATGCTTGAGATGGACTGTCACTTGTGTGTCTCCTAACAATGGCCCTACACACACACACACACACACACACACTGGCAGGTTGCAAACACCAAAAGCACGTTTCCTTGTATGATTATTTCCACACACACGTCTCTGTTTGTTCCTCATATGGATGCAGTATAGATGACTGAATTACATTACCTTTGCTTTGTGGACTCTTTATCAATATTGTTGAGCCACTTGACCGGCGAGGTGAGCGTCAGCACTGATGTGCAGGTCCTTGACTCCGGCTGATAAATGTCACGAGCTGTTTGCATTGATCTGCTTGCGACACGGACAGCAGAGAGGGATCATTATCCCGTCGGTTTCTGTGTGTTTATTGTCATTTTGAAAATCTTAGATCTTCTTTGAAATCAAAGTTTGTTTGCAAGTCTGCATCTGGATGTGTGTGTGTGTGTGTGTGTGTGTGTGTGTGTGTGTGTTAACAATCAATACCTCCTAGAATAAATGCAGACTGTATAAAGATTAGATTGGAACGGTGCTGATGCACTTAATTTTCAAGCGTGTTTGAATAAGTAGCACAGATTGATGTATAAGTGGTGCAAGCGTCACCTGAGTGTGTATTCGACTGCGTGTTCACATGCCCAGATAAGTCTTTCTCTCACTGTTATCATTAGCCTGTACATCACTGAAGCAGCTCCTCAGTCATGTTGCTCCAGCACGAGCACTCAGAGGGCTGCAGAGGAAACAGGACACACTGAATAACCAGGAGCATTAACTCCCTCCATAGATATTCATTACTGTACTGCTGCTAAACAAGTCAGATTCTAAAGAGTGTTTTTTTCTCCTGTATTCCACAGAGACAGAGAGCAGAGGTGACACCGCTGCTGAGGTGAGTTTTACACAAATCCTGCGTGTCAGCCGTTCACATGAAAACAAAGACGCACGTTTAACCTCCCTTCAAAGCGTTGCTCTTACTGATGCTCATTCATGCCCAGCTGATGCTGTTTTTATAAGTGCATGCGGAGGAGCACAAACACACACACACAAGTCCTTCTTTTCCTCCTTTCCGGCTCTGTCACGCACAAACACATGAGTGTAAAACCCGCAACATTTCAATAAAGTTTTACGCGCAGCTTCTCCCATCCACACACTGTGACTAAACGTGGCTTTCGTCTCATGCTCGCAGCACAGTGCTCCTCGACGCCATCAGTTAACCCCGCAATTAACCCGCACCTCAGCCAAACATCATTAAGGGGAGAGCGAAGGAGGAGAGAGAGGACGGCTGATGGATGGAGGAGAATTTTGTCCTGCATATGAGGGAAATTAAAGAAAGTATCATTTTTAAAATCATATGCATACTTTTCATTTGTTTTATTTTGAAAATCAGCCCATTTCCCCGGCTGACCTATATTTTCTGCTTTGCTGGATATATGACGTCACATATATCTTCTTTAAAAAAAATGGATTGAGAATGATTAAGCTGCACAAACCATATAGCTTCAACCCCCGTGACCTCTCCCATCCCCCACACTTTTTCCGCAGATTGGGTAGGCCCCAGTCGAGAGGTTTTTGGGGCGTTGGAGCATCAGAGAGGTTTTGCATACAGCTGTATGCGAGTCTGGGGCACCTCCACTGACAGGGCGACGGAAGAGGAGTGTTTTGGTCATGCTAGGGAAGTGCGACCAAACCCCACTACGATTTTATATCAGGTCATGGAGGGATTTATTTTGCGAAATTAGGTCAAAACAACAGAATTTTTAAAAGTGCTGCGGCACTGAAAATCGGACTGGGTGAGATGGTGGAAGCTAAATGCTACAAGACGAGGGCGCTGACCTTTAAATCGTACCTTTTTTTGTGTGTTTTAGGAGGAACGGCAGAGTGGAGTCCAGGAGATGAACATCTTTACATCAGCCTTCATCAGTGTAACCCAGGGCAGACAATGTGAGGACGCAGCCTGCAGAAAATGTAGTAACACTTCTGCTCTTTGAAGGGTAATTCATGGTTTTACAAGCACACTATAAACTAGCACAGTACAAAACCTCATAAGGATTTTAAGCTGATTTATCCTTGAAAAGCATGCTTGTTTGGTTTGCTTGAAACATTATAATTATAGACATAAAACTACATCATATTACACCCTATATTAAGCAGGCCTTTAAATAATGTTGCGATAAATCTCACAAGCTTATTTTATAATTTAAAGGCCTGTGTATGTTCAGATGATAAAGACGCCAGTAGAGATAAGGTTGATGAGGCCGTGCGCCGAGGTTACGGTTCAGACCTAGTTTTTTTCTCCCCGCTGGTGCAGTCTGTGTACTGGTACAGTGTGGTTGCACATTGTGTCTAGTGGGCATTGTGGAGTATCTGGGGGAACTGTTTAGTCCCCCATAAGAAGATTAGAGATGATTGGTTTTATTGACCGGCCTATGCTGCGGTTATCAGGGCCGACTCTCAGAGCACGGCAGCCACGCTTTTGTCTCCGGCCCTTCATTGTTCCTCCCAGCCCAGGACCCTGCGCTGATATGAATTTGATATGACAGTAAAGTGCCAATTATGTACATACATGCAAGGGCCCTGCTCCCTTTCAGCTCGGCGTGGAGCGAAAAGACGGGGAGGTGAGGAAGACGAGGGCGGAGAGATAAGGTGACAGAATATCTTGAAGGTTTCGTGAGCAGGGGTTTGAGGATAATTTGCAGCAAGTCTGTTATTTTCCTGATGCTTGTATTGTCAATAAAACGCCGCCATTGAAACATTGATGAGTGATAAAGAGGTTACGTGGGGGTGTGTTTTTCTACCAGCCGGCCTGTCATATCTTATCAGCATCAGATTGATCTGCTATGGACTGATTACTGTCATCAGTTTGAGGGTTACTGAAATAACGAAAGCCTGAATCTTCTCAATGCAACGTAGATTAGATTTTATTTTACGTCTTTAGATTTACTGATTATTCCGCATCGTGAAACCATCGCAACAGCTTCATTTGATAAGTGTTTATTCATATATGTCTGATCACGAATCTACATTCGGTTTAGTTGACTTTAAATGCACAATACAGCAGTGTAACACCTGCAAATGCTTGAACAAGCACTCACGTTTGAGTGTGTTTTTACATCTGCATGTGTGATGTGCATCGGTGTGCGTGGACTTGAATCAAGCTAACGTTTGTAATCAAAGTCAGAAACGGTGTGTAACTCCATCTCTAATTCCCCTTTCTTCCCTTTGTCTCTCTTTTATGTACTCGTCTTGGAAAAAAGGTGTTAAATCATCTAAATCATTCCCTGGCTATTATATCCAATTAATGCCTCCTCATGGTGTTTTATTGTGTTATAAACTGCTATTGCTTGTGGTTCAGTAGACAAACACAATGTGTGTCTGTGCCGCCTGCCACCGGGGCTGGCTGTGGCTGTGCTGGGGAGGGACAGAGGGGGACTTGGCCACTGCCCACGGGGGCCCTGGCCACTCTAAATCAGTTAGTTTTGGAGGAGATCCTAGTCGGCTTTTTAAGAGGGTCCATTATAGGCTTGTTAATGCCTCAGCCGAGGGGGAAACACTACTAACTGCACTCAATTCTCTATGCACTCCTCACACAAACACACACACCCATTTTCTTCTCCCTCTTGCTCTCCCTGCGCCCGTGCGTTTCTCCTGAGATGCGTGCGAGTGACTGTGCGTTGTCTCCTCTGCGTACCCGGTGTGTTTTTTGCGTGCACACGACACACCCATCTCCTGCCTCTGTCTCCTCTTCATGAATTTCATGGCTCCGGCCTTCGCTGAAAGCAACACGATATCACAGACTCTACCCGTTTCTTGCATTGATCTGTGTGCTCTGGGTCTGAAAGTGTTCTTTTGTGCACATGTGTGTGCAGCTATGGCCATGCCTGAGCGTATGTGTGTGTGTGTGCGTGTGTGTGTGTAAGGTGTGTAAAATGTGTTAAGCAGATTGAGGGTTTTCTTTGAAGATGTATTTTGGAGCCTAGAGGGGTTTTCAGGAGTGTGTTATTGCATATTTAGGACAGTGTGTGAGGGTCTTTTGAGGGAGAATGTGTGTGTGAAATTTTAATTCACACTATAAGTGTGAGGCAGCTTAGTTCATTTATCACAGAGAGGAGATACCCAGAGAGCTGCTTCCTCTCCCAGTGGGTCCTCTGTCGTAGCGAGCTCAGGAGGATCCTAACTAGCTGCAAAAGCAGAAACTACAAAGTTCACGGAGGAACAATTGTCGGCGTCTGTTAGTTCCCACTTCATCTGCTGGTCCTTCTACGTGTAAACTGTCATTTTTATTCAGTTCTGTTTCCTCGCCGCTTTAAATCAAACGCTGTTTTCCCTCTCTGACAAAGCGGTCACGGCCGCTTTGTTCCGCCCGTGGTCGAGCTATAGGCGCCAATATTTGCCACACCTGAGGTGCAAGCTAATGTCCTCCCATTGCCGCGTTCTGAGCCGTCGACAAGGAAAGGTGCCTCTCGGTTGCCCTGGAAACCATGCCTCCCAGCATGCTTTGTGTGAGTGACAGGAGGAAGGTGTGACAGAGTGAGAGCTTTGTGTGAATGGACATGTTGCGAGCTGGACAGGCTCTAAAACCTCCTCTATTCATCAAGTAAATGTAGCATCCATCACATTTAGACACATCCTGCAAACACTATAAGTATTAACCGTGTATGAATTTTAATTCTTTGTTCCTCTGACGAATCTAAACAGAAAGACTTGGGTTGTAATTGTCGCCTTCCTCCCAAATTCGTAGGAAAAAGACGTGAAAATTCGACGACTGTCGCCGCAACATAATTCTGCTGTTGAGGGGAACGAGCAGGATAAGTGGCTGCCATGATGGGTTACAGCAGTGGCAGCCTGTGTTCATCTCGCTCCCCTCTGTGCCCGCTCATGCGAGACGCCCTGAGAGTGTGTCCTCCTTGGAGAAGACATGCGTGTCCCTGCGTGCGCATCCAGAGAACGTAAGTCTAACTCTCTCCTTTGAATAGAACTTACAGTGTGTGTGTTATTCTGATCCGATGCCTAAAAGGGAAGGGTTAAGAGTGCTTGACTTTATTAAAGGGCAGTTTGCAGCGTTCAGTAAGTGCATGCATGTATGTGGTGGATAAATGCGTCTGTGCTGACATCAATATCATCTTCTAAATTTTCCAGTCTTGCTGTGTGTGCGTGCGTGTGTGTGTGTGTGTGTGTGTGTATCCGCGCAGGGTTCAATCTCAGAGGCAGCCAGAGATAGTGTGAAACCAATAACTGATAAAGTATCAGTATCAGCAGGCAGTGCTGTCCAGCGGTGAACCTGGAAACGGACCTCTTCCTGAACACTTACCAGATAAGCAAAATCAGAAATAACTGACTCCGGGGAGCACCTGTCAGGTCGTACTGATATGTAGTTTAACTCTCAGGGCAGCTGCGGCAGGAACAGGAGCTTGTTTTTCAAAATAAAAGTCTTCCAATTCTTATTTTTTCAATGCAAGGAAGCAGGTATTTCTCAAAGCAGTAGAGACAAGCTGTATCAGCAAGTGTATTATGCCTTAAAATGATAATAAAATCAGAGAGGTGGAAAAGGTCAATATTTCACTTCTTATTTCAACACCCACAGCCCCTCTCCTGATTGCATCATTATATTCTCACCTGTGTCCCACTGTCGCCCAACATCTCCCACAGCTGTTGATTTCACTTGACAAACTTTCACACCAAACAAAACCACATTTAAGATTTTTTCTTTTACAAAAACGCCCCATTACACACAACCGATGATGTGACTGTGAAATCCCCCCAATCCTGACACCCACACTCTTTCCCAGCCCATTATCATTATCACCATGTTATCACCGCGCTGTCATTAGCTGCGTCTTACAGTCATGGTGTCTGCGTTGCTTTCTTGTGTTCCGGTCTGTGTTGTGCCTTTTTGATGTTTTCCTGTCAGGGTTTGATTACAGCTTTAGGTGCGATGCTGCAGTCTGAACAGACATAACATATATTTATTCATATATCAAGATGGGGAAAGGATCTTTAAGTGAAAAGATCCCAGACTTCTGGGATCTAATACTGACAGCATTTCCCTCAACAGGTCTCAGCCTACTTTCTCTGATCTGTCTTTTCTCAAAGTTTTGGGTTAAATCTTTTCATTTTTCCTCCTTTTTTATCATCCTGTCATCATTTTGTCTGTTTGTCCTTTATTGGCCTACTTTATCCTACTCCTCTGTCCTGTCCTGCCCTTTACTTCCTTCTCCCCTCCTCTCCTTTCCTTCCCCTCCTCTCGTCTCCTATTGTCTCCTCTCCTTTCCTCTTCTCGTTTCCTGTCCTGTCCTTTCTTCTCCTCTCCTCTTCTCTTGTCTCATCTCTGCTCCTTTCCTCCCTTTCTACCCCTCTCTTCTGCTTTCCTTTCCTTCCTTTCTTCTCCCCTTCTCGTTCCCTTCCCTTTCCTTCTTTCCTTTCTTCTCCTCTCCTCTCCTTTTTTTCCCTTCCTTTCTTCTCCCCTATTCTGCTTTCCTTACCTTCCTTTCTTTTCCCCTCTTCTCCTTTCCTTTCCTTTCCTTCCCTTTCCTTCCAGTCTTATCCCCTTCTCATTCCCCTTCCTTCCTTCTTTTCTTCTCCTCTCTTCTCTTCTCATTTCCTCCTTTCCTTTTATTTCCCCTCCTCTCCTGTTGTCTCCTCTACTTTCCTTTCCTTCCTTTCTTCTCCTCTCTTCTCTTTTCCTTTCCTCTCTTCACCTCTCCTCTCCTTGCCTTCCTTTTTTCTCCTCTCTTCTCTTTTCCTTTCCTCTCTTCACCTCTCCTCTCCTCACCTCACCTCTCCTTTCCTCTCCTCTCCTGTCCATCCTGCATGCCTCAGCAGCCTCTCCTTCCTGTCTGTCTGTGTTGGCATGAGCCTCTCTGGCTCCGCCCCCGCCTGCCCGCACTTTATGCTGATTGGACCAGCTGTTCCACTTAAATTCACCATGGCAACCACAACCTGTCGCCTAGCAACCCGGCTCTTCTCCCTGATTCCTGCCAGTGTTCTCCACAGGCGGAGGGAGAGAGAAAGGGAGAAGAAGAGATGGAAAATTCCCTCAGATTTTTTTTTCTGTGTGTGTGTGTGTGTGTGTGTGTGTGTGTGTGTGGACATGGGTATGTTTGGCTCCTCTTCTGTGAGTCAGAAGGAAATGTGTTGCGTGTGCTGATGAGATGGTTAAATGCAGACTGTGTTTGCATGTAGGCCAGAGGGACCTTCAGTTAGCTCAGAGTAGGCAGGCGGGCGGAGATGTATGCACCAAAAGAAGGTCTGTGTGTGTGTGTGTGTGTGTGTGTGTGTGTTTATGAGCATGCACGTGTGTGTCTCCTTGTCTCCCGTTGACTGGACTTGTCCTCTCAGGCGTGATGAGAGCGAGGGTACATGCTAGCTCATGCTAAAGAATTCATGGCGCTGCTGCTCTCAGAGGCCCCGCTGTCAGTGCAGCCTCATGGCCCGAGCATACTAATCAGAGACGGTGGATAGATGGACACACACACCCCAACACACACACACACACACTCATATAAGACCAAAATGCAGTTGACTATGCGTCTCTTCTGGCATGTTTTTGTCCACTTATTTCAACCTTGAAAGATTACCACGTTGCTAATAGACTTTTCCTGGGAACCGGTCCCATGGCCAGGTAATCCTGCAGCTCATCCCCACAGATGAACTCTTATCCCGGGAAGAGCAGCAGGAAGGCCCCCTCCACCTCTCATAATTGGATCTCATACAAGTCCAGAGTTGTTGCCAGGTTTGCCCTCACTTCACCTCCGCATCAGAGAGATATCTCATACCTATGTCGAGCCTCAGGTGTGCTGCTTCTGTGCAGAACGTGGTGTGTGTGCGTCCTGTTCAGTCCCAGTGTGTGTTTTTAGTGATGACATACACATACAGTAAGTAATTATGAGTTTATGTGAATGTGTGTTCAGCCGCCCTCATCATCTCTGTGGAGAATTTAGCCTGACTCGCTAATTAATGTGAGCAAAAGAAACATGAGCAAACATTCATCAGAGTAATAAAAGAGGAGCCGTAAATGCAACACAACTCTACAGTGATGCTGTGTCTGATCAGCAAACATTACAATGCTCACACACACAAAACTATGATGTGAATGTAAATATTACCTGTAAACGCACACTTTTATTTCATGTGTGACCTCACAGAGCCGCTAGCTGCAGACTGTTACTTTTGTTTTGATAGTTTAATGTTTGACTGATTAAAATGGCTTTAATAAATTACAGGATATCACTGCACCAAAGTTTCATGTCATTAATAATAATTAGGTTGCGGTGGTCGTAAATAAGTAAGCACCACATTTACATTATACATTGACATAACACATAAATATGACATGTAACGTACTTTAGTGCAGATTCATATTATTTATACAAAATATTATCTACAAATAAATCCTCTAGTATTATAATTAATTATCCTGCTGAACAATTTTGCTCATTTCTATTAATTGATTTTCAAACTTCAGAATTCTAAAAACTTAAATTATAATTGAGGACTTATAATTTAAGAGCACTTCAGGCTCTGGGACCCGTTAAGATAAAAGTTCCAGGAACTAATAAGATACAACGTTTAACTGCTGAGTTAACTGAGACAATTCTTACACTGTTGTACGAGTCTAAGACTCCATTACTTTGTAATACAATGTTATAATGATGAGAAATAAAGGAGTGTGGGACTCCAGGGTCTGAGACCCGAGAGAAGAATAATTCTGGGAAATCTTAAAATTACGGAAAATTATAACTGACTTGTTATAATTAAAGAGAAAGTAGACTTAAGCTCAACTGTTGCATTGTTCTGACCTGATCTTATATCTTTAAGTATTTAGTATTTTAATGTGTTGTTTTTGCCAAAAGTCACATTTCTTAATGTTCTTAACGCTCTGTTTAAAGCACGATGTATAAATGGTGCTTCATACATAAACTTGCCTTACACACAAATGTAATTCTAATCAAACAATTTGATGGCAGTACTTTAACTCAAACCCTGTGCCTTACTGTTCGACTATTCTCTGAGGGCATGTTCACATGTCAGAGTATGAAAAGATCATATCTATGATGGCTGAATTCCATTTAGCTGCTTCAGTTTCAGGGTCTTGGTAGCTCTATAGCTGTCGTTAATGTTATTAGAAACACCTGTGTGCGCCCTGCGACCAATCAAACTGTCTGCTGTGAAAAAGGCCTCTTGTATGATTGGGCTTTTTAGAAGGCTCCTGAATGTTCATAAATGTCCTCTTATGTTCTTAAAACTTTATTCTAATATTGTTGTTTCACCTCAAGTCCTGCAACAACTTTAAAAGAGCGTTACCTTTTTACTGTTTCTATTTATAGCAGCTTTGGTAAAGAGAGCCAGATCCGTTTATCACAAGGAACAAGCTGTTATGAAACATGGGGAGGCAGGGAGGAAAATCACACTGAGCGACGAGCAGACTCACTCTATTTCTGTGCAAAAGATATCCACCGAACCAATAAACACAACATAAGAAAGCACTTCTCATATTATACAACTTTTTCCTTCTCTTTGCTCTGTTGATTGACTTTGTATCACGTACCCTCGCCCTCCTCGCAGATCCTCTTCTCTCTCTCTGCTGTCGCCCTCTCCGTGCCTCTCCCCCTCCGTCTCAGAAGAAAAAAGCAGATATGAGTTGTGTCAGATGTCGAGCTTCTAACGCATGTTTTGGCTGGTTTATAGATATCGCTCCTGTTTATGTAACCTCAACACAGACCGCCTCAGCAATTATGTGTTTTTGAACTCTTTGTTTTCATCGACTTTCCCAAAACGCTGCAGCCACGGGGTCAGAGATGCACAGGGGATAATGGCTGGTATCTTTTATAGCTAATTGCGCACACACAAAGACACACTGCTGCAAACACAGACACCCATGCAGGGGCTCGCACCGAGTAAACACTCTGAAAAACAACAACACGAAACGGAAAAGGACCTTGCTATAAGTCATTTGCATGAGATGGTACATGCATAGTCCATTAAAGAATAGGATGAAGGGAGACAAGCCAAGGCTCTTATGGTAATTGAAATAGGTTTTCTGAGTGGCTGCCAGTTGGCCCACAAGGATTTGAAGCAACACCGGGGCCCCTCGTGTCAAACGGGGGCCCCAACACCAATCTGTCTGATTGGAAACCCTGACTTAGAAACGTTGAGGAACCGCCCTCACACACGGGGAGCTGAGATCTGAGGGGTCAAACTTTGACCTCTGCAGCGTGCGTGTTCCCTTCAGCTGCACCCTACCCTTCCCTGAAAGCACTGCATGCTGCTCTTTGAGTAATCACCATTAGACTACAAAAGCTCCTTAATACATATTCAAGCACAAGTTTCTTTAATAGTAGTCTTATATGAACTTAAAATATTCTGCCAAACTTTGGCACGTTGCTTTCAACGTGAGAGATTTCTGTATTTTTAGTTTTGATTTGAGTTTAAATTGATGGGGGCAGAAATTTCTGTGACTGGTAAATAACATTTGAAACAGAATCTGGTGATCGTTTGCAGGTTGCTTGGTTAAAATCCTCTTAAGCTGAGGCGCTGGTTTAGCTCAGTTGGTAGAGAATGCACCCCGCATACAGAGGCTACACCTCTTGATGCACTGATTGCAGGTTTGACTCCCGGTCTGTGATCATTTGGTGCATGTCATCCCACACTCTCTCCACCCCACACTTCCTCTCTCACTATCCTATCTAATAAAGGCAAAAAAAATCTTAAATCCACTTAAACCATAATAGTATTGTGGTAAATGATATTAGCTGAGTTTCTGGGGTAAAACACAAATATGCACCGTCTTTGAAATCTTTAGAGAAGTGTTGATTTCAGGTGTCGGAGAACATCAGCCCCAGGTTCTACTCCATTCTTATCATCCCCTACTCTCTCTACCCCATATTTCCTGTACGTTTTCAGCTGTCCTGTCCAGTAAAGGTAAAGGCCAAAAAAATCTAAATCTAAAAAAAAGAGTTGATTTCAATTTGGGGGCTGCACGGTGGTGCAGTGGTTAGCGCTGTTGCCTCACAGCTGGAAGGTCCCTAGTTCAAACCCTGGTTCGGACGCAGTGTGACCTGTGTGCGGAGTTTGCACGTCCTCCCTGTGCATGCGATGAGTTCCCTCCCGGTAGTCCGGCTTCCTCCCACAGTTAATTGGGGACTCTAAATAATCTGTAGATGTGTGCATGAACAGGATAAGCTGTATGGATGCTTTGAGCGACGACACTTTCTGACCCAAACAGCTGATCCGATACAGTGTGCAGCATGCGCAACATAACAGACATTTTACGGGAAAATGTGGCGCCAAAGGAAATGAATGTCTGACGGCAAGGTGAAGCGGTGAAAAAATATACAAAATGTTGCCCACACTTTTTAAGCTTAGGCTTTAACCATCTCCACAGCGGGATATAGCTTAGCTTTTGTGTTGGTGCTCCGGCCGACTTCTCCAAACACTGTTGGCGCTGTTAACCTGCACCTGCTGAAGGTGATACACTGGCTACTGATAAGTACTTCATTCAACCCCACTTCAAAAAATCCAAACTATCTGAACTAACCAACTGTAGGGCCTTAAAATGTCTTGAAACAACACATTATTAAAACTCCTTGCCCTCCTTTCTGCTTCCTCCTCTCGTCTGTTTTACTGTATTAAGAACTGATCTGCGAGGCCGTTGGACTTTCGTGCCGGGGCAGCTTCCACAGCGAGGAACACAGAGATTACACAGGGATTAGGCGGTGTAATCTCACATGTTGCTCTGAGAGGCTGTCCAAAAAAGGAATAAGTGAGGCTTTTTTTCTTCCCTAGTTTTTGCACACTGAGAATCACATACATCATATACACACATGACTGTACACTGCTGACAAATACATTTACATTAAGAGCTCAAACTGCTGGATTAAGATGACAAAAACTTGAGAATTTATAGATTCTGACAGCATTTTATCTTCCTGTTTTCCTTTCAGAGCAAAATTATAAAAAAAAAAAGTTTGTTAGATTCCTGCATCGATCGCATCTTTTCGCCCATCCTTCTTTATCTACTGTTGACAGATCGTTGACCTTCCTCATCTTTGCGTTTCGTTTTTTTTCTTCTTCCTTCTGAGGGAGAGATGGAGAAAAAGATGGGACTCTCGGAGGGTCGGCCGTGTTTGGGAGGATTGAGGATGATTATTTTTAGGAGGGGGAGGAGGTTTGTGGATGAAAACAGAGGTCCTTGCTCGGCTTTAAGATAGCTTTTAGTGATGCTTTGATTGCGCTGACAGTTGATCTTTATTATGAAATTTCATAATGGAAAAAATCGACCCTGTCCACTAAGCCCGGGACCTTATCTGTGGGAGTCTGCACTGGGTGGAAGTGTTTGTGTACATGAGTGTGAGTGTGTGCGTCTGAGGGGTTATTTTAGAGATAAATAGGGCAGAGACACATGTTGAAATCAGGTATATTATAACTTTTTGTATTTTATTTAATTATAGCAAAAAAAACTTTGGTGCACTTCAGTTAAATATGAGCTTTATGCAAAAATCTTTCCCTTTTCGCTCCCTTGGGTGAGCATACGTTGCATCACCCCAGCAGGGCCCGATGATAAGGGGCCCTGCGCTCACCCACACGCCTAAAGGACAATGGCTGGGGCCTCGCTGCCGTCTCGGCGGCCCCGGCTCTCCTTTGTCTGTGTGAAGCTCCAGTGACAGATGGCAGGGACATACTGCCATATCTGTTACCTTTCCGAGTGACGTGCAATATGTACTCTTTCCTGCAGACGACTGCGGAGAGCCGGCAGCTGTCCATCCCTCTTCCTCCCGGCGTGCGCGTTAGCCCGGTCCAAATTCGGCTGAAAATTTCCATAGAGAATAATCAGGCCACAGTGCTATCAGATAATGCAATCTAAAACCCAAATATATTACCATGCTTTGTTCAGGCGGGACACAAAAAACAAATCGTGATGAAAAAGGGGATTTGAGCTTATTTGTGCTAAATTACAGTGTTCTATTTGCAGCCAGTGTTATTTTTGGTTTCTGTTGAACTCGTTCTTTGTAGCTGGAGAAAAAAGAGACGCTGTATGCTTTCATATTTACATCAAATCCGTCCCCAGGGCTGCGCTGTGCAGAATAATAATCTGAAATTGCATAACCTTTTGTCATCTTTATTCTGAAAGTATCCCCTCCTCTCCGCTCCTCTCCTCTCCTGTAACATGGCTACAAGTAACGTTCATTTTCTTTCAGCCTCTAGACAGAATCAAATCTGTAATAAGCAGCCATGATGAAAATATGTATGAATCACCGAGGGCAAGCCCAAGAAATTTAATTCTTTTAGCTTATATGGCTCACTGTAAAACACTACCAATAAAAGTGTCTGCATGCTCTCTCCCTGTATCCGAGTGTGTGTGCGTCCCTCCTCCCCCCCTGTATGTGATTTATAATGGCGTAGACCAAGCGAGGGCCTTTGGAGGCAGATCGAGGGGAATTGGTCTAATTTGCGTGAACTGCTGTTGATTTATAGCGCAGCCAGAGGTTAATGACGGTGTCGCTCATTGCCGCTTGTTCTTTCCACTGTAATGTCGTTATAAGGAGGCAATGCCAGGACCCCGAGGCATTGTATCCATTGTTTCTTTCCCCACGGTGACCCCACTCTCCTCCCGTCTCCGCCACTCACCCCTGACGTCTCATCTCAACTCACCTACACTGCTCCAGCAGTCACTTACTGGAGATGAAGAGGTGAGGTTGATTGACTTCATGAACACTTTTCGGACAAGCGCCTTCACTGAGTTATCAGACGAGTTCGTGTAAAGCTACAAGAACATGCAGGAGACAGTGCTGGAGAAGTGGCCTATTTAAGTAAGAAGTATTAGCATTCAAAATACAACTAAGTGCTACTTTTGAGTTGATATATTATAGGAGTAAATTGTCATATACAGACCTTACAGAATTCAACCAAGAAACTAAACACATCTGGATGCTGAAATTTCATACATTCTTCTTTAGCTAACTGCTAAAGCTACTTCCTGTTAGTTAAGGAATGAAGAGTTTCTTCTCATGTTTCTTTGTCTTTATGGTGCAGGTTTTGCCACAATACCGACTTCTTGCAGGTGTATTAATACCACAATCAGCTGAAACCCTTGACTACAGGTGAGCTTCATTTTTACCAGCCCCACCAGTAAGGATTTAGATGTCTCCTTGAAGAGGTGAACACTTACAGGCTACATGTAGTGTACTTTGGTTCAGTGTTGTAAAGTTAACCATTCAAATAGGAAGAAGCAGAGTCTTTGGGGATTCTAGAAATATCTCCAGAACAACGGTAGGTGTTTTTAAATTATGTTAGGTATCACATGATCGATGGAAACTTTAGCTAGCTCTTTAGCTGCTAAAAACTTCACCATGTTAGCTAGCTAGTCACTAACTTTCTCAAGTCTTTCTCAAGTTTGGTGCTTACGTGGTAGTGAAGAGTCAGCTTGCTGAGTGTTCAGAGTGAACCAAAACAGTCAAGTTGAGGCCCAGACAGCGTAGCAATGTTTGAACCTTGATATGAATTCACTGTATTCACACGATGGCATTTTTTTTTCTGACGTGAAGCTCAGTGTGAGAAGCGGCTGTGTTCGAGATTAGCTAGAAAAAATCCTTGCTAACGGAAATGTTAGCTAGCGTGAGCATTACTGGTAGCTAGCTAACTTTGTGAGTTAGCTATGGGCATCAAATGAGTTATCAAATATATTATTTTAACTTATTTGCTGATCATGCAATGAGCAATAATCATAAAATGTTTGCAGGGTGAATATGTTGAAAAATTATCGAGTAATTGTTACTATGACAGTATTTTATTAGTAAGAAGAAGAAACTTTATTTATATATCACCTATAAAGACAAAGGTACAAAGTAGTTTACACAGGATTATAGCTTTAAGTACAATTTATAATTAAACACATTTACCTACTCTTCACAACAGGCATGCGGACACTGGACACACACACACACACACACACACACACACACACGAACACAAACTCCATGACATTGACAGAGACTCTCTGTGGCTGCAGCACGGTTCCAGACCGAGCTCATCTGTGCGTGTCTCCAGAAGAAGGGGAGTGTTGGTAGCATCAACCCAGGAGAGGTTGTGTCTGTCTGGGCAAGGATGCTGCCCTGTCACCCACCCCGCTGCTCCCACCACCAACCTACCTCTGCTTCCCTGAGCAGCAGCAACAGCAGCACGGCATGAGAAACCCTGAGACACAGTCTGCATACAGAAGAGGGACTGAAATCACACTAAGAGGTGGGCAAGTTCACACGCCTGCTTGTCTTCACACCAACTTTGTCTCTCATTGCTTTATGCGCTGGAAATATTAATTTGTCGATCCATCCAGTGTTTGTCAATGAATGTAAAATAAATCCGCCCACGTTAAACCCTGAAAAATGTCTCCTGCTTGACCTGTGAAAGGGCTGCTTTGGAGTATTTGTCACAGCAGCAGCACTGTGACAGGAGGCAGCCGTAGTCTAATGTAGGGGGAGGAAAATATCCAAAGTATTTACAAAACACCCATGACACGTGTCAAATCAGTGTTGCTGTGCTGTTTGTAGTCGGCTCTTGATGGTACCAAAGCGTTGCCAAAGAGAATTCTGTAGCGCCGCGGCTCGTCAGCTGGGTATTGCATTTTCTGCTTTTATGAAATGAAATCTACGTGCGTCTTTCCCAAGAAACACTCATGAATTCCAAACTACTTTGACAGATTTTCAGAGGCGCGAACGGCTCTCTCTTACACGCTCCCCCTCTCATCGCCCTCGTTCCCTTTTTGTCATTTCAATCACATTTTCAGTGAATCCACAAAGTTTGCTGAGATAACTTTGAAGCCCAATCTGTTCTGGATTAGCAGAGAAATGTGATCCTCGGGGGGGAAAGTGTTATGTTTCTTCCTTTTTTTAGCTCATTTGTTTCTTTTCTGTCTCCTCTCTCTCTCTCTCTCTCTCTCTCTCTCTCTCTCTCTCCCTCTCTCTATCTATGTATCTATCTATCTTGCACTCTCTCCTGTTTTTCTCTCTACAGGCTCTTCATGAAAATTTACTTGGAAAATGTCAAACCTCTCGCGACATCATTTCTACCAGCCTCGTTAAGACAGTTATTAAATATCACTGAACAAGTGCAACAAAGGATCAGACACTATCGTTTTCCTTGTCATTACACATTGAGCTGCGGCATCCATGACACCCGCCGTGTCATGTCTGGAAATATCTCCGGCGTGGATGTATATCTGTCGTCTGCAGGGAGCACTTAAACAGGAATCGTGTAATAGTCTTTTTTTTTCCTGGAAAGATTTTATGCAAAGAACTGGAGTGCAAAAGAAGGGAATTTAAATACAACATATGTCATCACTGTGTCCTACAGGTTGTTGTTTATAGTACATATCACTTACAATGAACACATGATACGACTTCCCTTACCATACAGCCAAACACTTATGTTAAATATTGCATAATAAAATGGTAAAATTGTTATAAGGAGTATTTGAGTTGGATTTTTCTCTACGAGAGAGAGAGAGAGATGAGAATCAAAGTCTGAGGAGGAACACGTTACATTGGAAGGTGCTGTGCGGTTGGCCGATAGCAGTTGGCATGAAGCGCCACAGAGCGACAAGGTGCTTCTGCCAGACTTTGTAGGACACACACACACACACACACACACACACACACACACACACACACAAACACCATCTGTTACAGACACACAGGCAGTGCAGGGGCCAGACATGTACTTCACATGACTCAGAGACAGAGACACATCCAGATACCATATGTAGTTAATATGCATGACAGGGCTGCATACTTTATACATGAAATGAATCTACTTTTACATCAAAGGGAAAAAATGCACTCTCTTTACTTTTTCATGCATGCTTTGAATGCAACTTTATGCAAATTAAATATCAAATTATTTTTGTGGATTGAATTTTAGGAATAATGTGTTTGAGGTTGGATTATCTGTCACTATTTTATCAGCAATTTTCTGCATGTTTTCTACTTATATTAACTCACATCTCTTAGACACATGCAGCACGTTTAATGTTTAAAAAATCACATAGGAATTTTAATGATACCAAACATGTCCTTCAACTTATTCTCAGATGTAAAACAAACTATAAAGACTGACTTTCTGTACTATTTTACATAACATGTCTTCATAAAGTTGACTACGGTTTGCCTGTCATAGATTGGCCCATGCCAGTAATGCCTGTACACGACTCCTTTCTATTGCACCATCATATCGTGTGATTTTGGCTCTTCCTGAATTGTTTTTGCCGATTGTGCTGATATCAAATTGGCTTTTGAAGGATGCATAAATTAATTTAAATGGAATATTTGCATTTAACAAAATGCTTTTTAAAGGTGTTTTATCTCCACACTTTTTCTATATATAGTTCTATATTTATATTTTCTACATTTGCACGAGTTCATATCTACTGAACCATATTGCCAAACTGCTCGCCCCCAAATAAGGTTTCCTTCATTTACATCTTTAGTTAATATGATGATGTGATTTATGCAACCTCAGCAGATTACTTTGCATTTTTTTTAATCTAAAAGTGAAAGACAGAAAAATTTAAATGTCTGATTTCAGCCCGTAAATAATGAGCAAACCCAGCCAATTAGCATAATAATAATGGCTCCCCTTGCATATGTATGTTATTTGATGGTATTGGTTTTCTGCTGCTTTGATGGATGAGTGTGGCGTTTCTGCTGCTTCATTGTCTGAATGTGTACACGCGTGTGTGTGTGTGTGTGTGTGTGTGTTGTGCTTAGCTTCAGATGGAGTTTCGGGTCGGGACCGGAGGGTTGGAGGTCAGAGCTTGAGCGCCTGCTTCAGGCTCCGCTGTGTCAACTGTCTTTGTTGGGTAAATCAGTTGCCTTCTGCCAGGGTCAAGGTTTTGGTTAAGGTCAGAGGTCGCCAACAACAGCGGGTGTCTTACGAGGCAAGGTGCCTGCGTCTGTGACGTCTGCTGCGTCACAGACACAAAGACAGACACACACAAAGCTTCGCGGGGCCTTATCTGGCGGAGCGGAGGTAACAGCCGGACGTCTCCCCCTCATGTAATGCTCATGTTTAAACTGCTGCTTATTCTGTCTGATCTCCATATCTAATTGACTACCCCCCAACACACACTCTCTGACCTCTACCCCCGCTACACACACACACACATTTTTACCCTCACATTCTCTTCCTCTTCATCCTCCATCATTCATTTTTACAGTTCTCCTCTGCTGCTCCATCTTTGAGAAAAAAAAACACAACCAAACGAGAAAAAAAATGCTGCTTGCTAAATGGTCTTCCCGGCACCTGCCCTCTCCCCTCCTCCATCCATCCATCCATCCTTCCATACATCCATGCATCGCTCCATCTCTCCGCTCACCCCTCCTCCTCCTCCTCCTCCTCAGCCACCAGCTGAGCCGGCTGTGTGGGGGTTGAGGTTCTGATTGTGGGTGAGGGGAAGGAGCGGAGGGATTTTGGGGGGTTGCTGGGGATGAATGAGGTCGTCTGAATGTGCGACACGTGCCGGGGCGACTGCGGCTGCTGCTGCTGATTCATCAACCCCCTTGCCCCCCCCCCCCCCCCTTTTAAAAACAACAAGCTGGCACACGCACACACATATGCACAAATGTAGACACAATAAAACCTCAAGGCATTGCCCTTTTATCTGACTTAATCCATCTATTACAGAATATACGCTTGAGACAAACATGGCGGCCTGCACGGAAAGATGTATGCACATACGCACACATACATGCACGGCACATCCCCAACCCTGATTGGCTGAGCACTGCAGAAGCAGGCAGGGGGGAATTAAGGTCACATGGTGTGTGCTGCTGTAATCCTTTACTGCAACCAAGGACAGGTTGGCCTCCACCCGCAGCAGCAGCAGCAGCAGAAGTCACCCCATTCAGGAGAGGAAAACGGGAAGGATGATGCACTTCATGATCAATAGGAAGATCACACACGTTTTACGCACAAATGCCTGGTTTCGTCGCCCCGTCTGCCCTGAGCTAATGTACACAACATGGATGATGGTGCGCGTGTGTGTGTGTGTAGTGTGAGGTACATGTGTGTGTTCCTGTAAATGTGAGCGATAGATGCAAAGGGAGAACGAGAGAGTACAGTAGTACAGTATGATGTGTTGTTTCTCTCGGGAGGCGGAGGTGACAGACCGGTACGCCTCTCACTCCACTGATTTCGCCCGCCGCCTGCTGCCTCATATACACACAGCTCTACGGTCAGTTGCCATGGAAACAAGAGGATAGGGTGTATATTTATTTTTTTGGGTGAAATGTACATTGGAGTGTCGAGGAGGACGTGGATGGCGAGGGCAGAGTGGAGTAGCGCTTATTGTTTGGCTTATTCGTCTGTGTTAACATATATACTGTATATGCATCATAGTGTGTGTGTGTGTGTGTGTGTGTGTGCGTGGTTTCATGTTGTCTGATGTTCTTCTTTTCCCGTCTGTTCACCTGAGGGATGGAGGATTAGGTGATTAGTGTGAGATTATCGGGAGGTGAATCCCTCGGTTCTGTTAACGACTCAACAGTGGCTCACACACACACACACACACACACACACACACACACACGCATGCACAAAAGTATCCTGCTCTCATTTCCCAGCTCCATCAGCACCCCTTGTTCTATCACACTCGCCGGCAAATTGAGAGGCCTGGTTGAGCTTTGATGTTGCAAAAGTGCGATTGTGCAGGAGTGTGCGTGCGAGCAGTGCATCTTTCTAAGCATGTGTTATTGCAGGTATGAATGTGTGATGCAGACATTTATTAGCTGAATTCCTGCACTTGACTGTTTGTGTGTCATTTCCTCTAAATCAGCAGACTCAGGCTGAACAGAAGCACGACTAGTTTTAATTACAATGTTAATTGATAGGAAACAAAAGGGGCTTAATTAGGTGCAATGAGGCAATGGGCACAGTGGCACTGTGGACTTAATGATTCAATGCACTCAGCCTGCCGATACACACACTCTGCACAAGCGCGCACACACACACAAACACACTCAGAAAATAGAGGGCATTCTGAGTGAGATGCTTTGGGGAAACCCTGAGCAGGGAGGCAGAAATTTTAACTTGTCATATTTTCGCCCTGCTTTTCCTCGTTAACGACTTTACTGATTCGCGGTTGTTCCACATACTAATGTTGTGGAATCGCCAGAGAGAAGAGGAGGAGCGCGCAGAGGGAGCAGAAAAAGAAATCAGTAGGGCTGCAGCGGAACATGTTGCACAATCCAATCAATATTTTCTAGTCACAGCCGGCATCAGTCTCAGAAATAAACCAAGCTTGATAAACGGCGTGGAAAAAATCACAACCAGACTCAGATACAAACTCAGGTACCTGTAAATTCTCCTCTCAGTGAGTGAAGCTTGTGTGCATGCAGGTACAAGGATGTCACTCTGTTTGCTTATACATGTTTGATGACTTTGATAATTAAGCTTTTGTTTGGAACCTCCTTCCTCCTCCTCTTTCCTGCTGCCTCCTCCTCCCTCCTCTCCTCCCTGGTGCCGTTATTGCTGTGATATTTTTCTCTCCTCCATCCCAGAAGTAATTTGGCTTGTGAAATTGCACCTTTTTCCTCGACCCCCCACTTGGAGTGCTCCTCTTCGATTTCCTGTCTGGGTGGCTGCAATCACTCTCGCCTTGTCCTTGGTCCGCGACCTTGGCGGCCGACACCCCCTGCGATCCATCCTCATGGAGATGACCCCTACATCCATCACCATGGAGACAACCTTTGCACGGCCACACCCACCATAAGGACTCAGCAGAATCGCTGGTACCTCAACACACGCGCACTCAAACATTTTGGAAGATATTGTTTTCATTGTTTGTATTCCCGTCTCGCTGCGAGGAGTCTGAAAGTCAGACGAGAAACAAATTCGTGGAAATCAAAAAAAGAACTTTCTCACAAAGTGAACAGCACGCAAATAGATCCCTTAGAAGTATCAGTCACATTGATATGCTGTGATTAAAGAGGGCCGAGATAAGGCGAATGAAAAGAGATGGAGATAGGAGAAATGTAGAGCGAGATAGGCACATAAAAGGACAGAGCAGTGGCCCTTCAGGCTGCATGATTAACTCCTCTGAATGCAGCTCTCCTCGTTCTATTTTCAGATATTAACATTGACAAAAAAGCCAAAACAGAAATAAGCTTTATCATGATTATCGTCCTCTTCCTCACCTTCATCAGCAGCACTGTCCTCAGATGTCTCATCGTCGCCCTGTCACACAATCGTTAACATCCTCCCTGCTTAATATCTGACATCCTTTTACATCAACTTTAGCAAATGCCATTATGCTGAATTGCTGATAGAATATTTTCAAAATAATAGTCCGAGCAAATATTTAATTAAAAAGCAATTATTATTTTCAAACACAGTATTTCTATTACAGCCCATCTGACCATTCAGGTCCACAGCACAGCAAGGTGGATGTGATTTAGGAACCGGGCTGATTCTGCCACCATTCCCTTGTATTCGTTTAACAGCTCTGCCAAATAGACTTCCTCCATCTCTATTGCTGAAAGCCCAGTCAGGCTCATGGCATGTGTGCATCTTTCATTACTTCCAATCCAACACTAAACCCCAGAGAAAAGACCAGTTGGCAGTCGGAGAGGAGAACAGGAGAGAGGGAGAACAGGATGAAAAGGAGGGAGAAAAGCGGCAGAACCAAAAATAACACATCAACCCCCCCCCCACCGTTTACACCCCCCACCCTCTCCCAGAAAGAGAGGGAAAAATATGCAGACCCCCGTTGGAATTGCCAGTACCACTCAAGCGTTCTCTTATGCAAATTTTTGCTGTGTCCGTGTCAACGGTGGCCGTGTTAACAGGGGGAGCGGCGGTACGCGGGCCCTCCTCACTGCCACATCATTTGTTTAAGTCATCCAAACAAAAGCCAGGGGAGAGAGCCACATGATTGGTGAAATATGCTTGTGTGGGACCACTGCAGTGGAATAATGATTGCGGCATCACTCCTGCGTGTGCCAGGGGCTGTGTGGCCATTTCATGCCAGCACTGAGTGAATGTAAGGGATGTTTATTCATGAGGGAGAGTCAGGGAGAGAGAGTCGGGGAAAAGAGGGGTAATAAAGGATGGCGGGGAGGTGGGAAACACTGATATTACTCCTCTGTGAGCTACTTGTGCCTGTATGTGCTGAGACAGTGGACCAGCAGAGGGAGAAAGTGCAGAGGTGGTCTGCAGGTGCAAAAAAAAAAAAGCATCACTCTGTTGCACAATATTCAAACAGAAAAGCTTTTTTTTAACGGAGGTCAACAGTATTATGGGTGACGAATGTGCGGCCTTGAGACTTCAGACTTCATTTGTGAAAATCTGTGACCTACTTGCAGGTAAAAGGTAAACACCGAGACTAAACTTTCTATAAATGCTTTTGATTTGAAATCCAGTTTCTCCATCTGAAGCTGTAAAATGTGCGTCTGCTGCGTGGCAGGTCAACACAGCGGTCATTCTGTGATGATGATGCGATGTGCTTCACTCGTTTTATGTCTCTGAGGTGATTTATGGACTAAAAGACATAAATCCACATAAAAACGTAGAGGCTTAAATTACATTTTACAGTCAGTTTCTTCCTCTCCTTTTTTCTCCAGAAAGGTTGTTTTTTTGTTTGCTTTTTTGGCACTGACTATGGTTTGATTATTTGTGTTTCCACTTAGGACAAATAAAAAAACCAACATGTAAGAATGAATGACCCTGCTTTACGACGCTCCAGCGCAGAAATCCACTTCCCGATTTTCAAAGTCTTTATTCCAACTTTGGTGTGTTCACAAGCTTTAAAGTGTTATGTTAAAACCATGGACCCGATACAAAGAGGATGAGACTGTTTTGTTTAGAATTAAACTAAGTAATTCTACCTGGAAAGCAACTAATAGCTACAAAAGTATACAATATTTCCACGAAACAGTTAATTTGCATTATTACATGGCTGTGTCAAATACTTGATTCTGATTGGTTAATTACAGCATTCCGAGGTCTGCTATTTCTCGATAGCAGACCGTTTCTATGAAGAACAGACCGTTGTTAGGGATGCGGCTCTAATCACACAATTTCGGAAAAAACTGTAATCATATCAATCCACTGAAAGAAGTCTGGTAAACTTGACTATTTTTTTTCAGAGGAAAAAAAAAGAAAAGAGATGAGAACAGCCGAGAGAAAGCAACTGAAGGCTATGACGGAGGGATCTGCAAAACTGAAGATGGCACATGAAGTAAACATTAAACAGACACAGTATTGGATACAGTGTATCTGCGGCCCGTTCTTACATCACTATCAGTGGAAATGTTGAATTTGATATGTGAGTAAAACAGCTAGGCTGGCTCATTTTAATTTGAGTAAAAACAGCTACGTTAGCTCGTTTTAATTTGAGTAAAACAGCTAGGTTAGCTCATTTTAATGTAACTAAAAACAGCTAGGTTAGCTCGTTTTAATGCGAGTAAAAACAGCTAGGTTAGCTCGTTTTAATGCGAGTAAAAACAGCAAGGTTAACTTGTTTTAATGAGAGTAATAACAACTAGGCTAGCTCATTTTAATGTGAGTAATAACTAGGTTAGCTCATTTTAATGTGAGTAATAACAACTAGGCTAGCTCATTTTAATGTGAGTAATAACTAGGCTAGCTCATTTTATAGAAAAGAAAAAAAACAAAACAGCATTGTTAGCTCATTTTAAGAAGGCTAGATTTAACCGTTGCTATTGGGAGCAGCTGGGTGACTACTTTTTTAAAGGAAAACGGAAATAGGCTATAGTCAAACTCGTTACGTTACAAGATTACTGGCATTAAAAAGTAACTTGTTATGTTACTGCGTTACCTACTGAGAAAAGTAACATGTTAGATTACTTTTGCGTTACCAATAACTAAAAATTACCCCTTGTGACTCGTTACATTGGTTATATTATCAGGTCAGCGTAGCCTACTGTTCGTTTAACTTTGAATGTATTGACTCTACCGTCATTGCACAGCCACAGCTGTTTCAAAAACAACAATACAACACAGGCTCTTAGTCCCACCAGTGTTGCGGAGCTCCAGATAGTAGCTGCAGATGCTACTTCAGAAGTAGAGCTCTTCGCAGCTGACAAGCACTTCTTACTTCTCAAGACACAACTTACATTTCACCGCGATGTTGTTCTTGTCCCTTTCCCTAAAAATTTTAAATAATTGGAATATTTCCAAGTTAATGCTGTCCTCTCTGCCATCTCGCTCGTTGAGTTAGCTAGCAACGCATGCGGACAGTTTATCTTCCGCTGGTACGCAGCTACCTGCCAAGAAGTTGGAGAGAAACAGAAACAGTGCTTTGGGGATTTTCTTTTTTTTAGTGGCGACAACGGAAAAGGGAAATACGACTTTTTTTCAGTAACGGATTACAAAAAAGTCTGAGCTTACTTTGTAACGTTACCCCCAACACTGAACATTTTTTAATTAATAAAATAATTTCCACTATCTCTTACATATATTAATCAATCCAACATTTACTTTTGTCTGCCATGTTTCTGCGTAAAATGACTTCAATGATTTCTGTGAACTCAGCAAAATTTTCTGTAACTTTTCCCAGTTTTGAGTCTTGAGTTGAGGGAGCCTTCAAGTGAATTTTTCCAGTCGGAAAGTAATTTCTCTGATTATTCCGACACCAGATGGATGCAGAGAGAATATGCAACAAAAGCCAGAGAATACAATATATGACTTAGTCTCTTTGTGCTAAGCGCTGATGGATAATCAGTCGTACAGACGTGTATTGATAGCTTATCATCTCTCACTTTTAACACCAAGCTAATTGCTGTAGAACATGGAGAGAACAGTGTCACACAGACGATCAAAGACGCAGAGTTTTGTGTGCATGCTCAATGCTTCAGTAGAGGAACATAACACTCAAAGCAAACACACACAGACACACACTGTGAGCGCTTGTGATTGGCAGCAGAGCTCAATTAGAGGCCCGTCTTACTCGTGCGCATCAAGAGAATCTTTCACAAAAAGCTATCAGTCATCCACATGATGACATGCATATTTTAGGCTTCCCTTCCTGCACTCCACCTCTTCTTCCTCCTCTACTCCTCTTCCACATTTTTTTCCCTCACATTTCCCCCTCTTCTCATTATAAGCATGAGATATGACACGCTATCTGCCTGTTTGGTAACTATTCCTCAACCCTGAACTCATTTGCAAAACAGGTCACCGCCACCTGCGATGAAGTGTCCTTTGAAATACAGATAGTAGAGCGCGAAGGGGTAAAATCTTCCATTTTCGCCACAGATATGCTCTTATTGATGTGTGCGCTTGCGTGCACGGGAATGTCGAACATTTTAAAAGACCCTCATTTTGCCTCCCGCTGTTATTGCATCTAGCTATATGTTGTGACTTTGGGCCCAATCTCAGCGGAAAGCGACATAACATCAAAGAAATATGACAGCAAGATAAACAAGCCATTGTGGTTGTGTGTGACAGAGAGGCAGGAAGATTGCAGATATTAGTCACTGCAGGAGGTAACGTTTCTGCAGCCTGTTTGAACCACATGGTCTGCACACAAGGAGAAAGGTGTTTATTTATAGCAATGAGCTCCACTATTGGCTACTTATTTCAAAGATACTATTTTCTGATCTTACACTGCTATGGTTTGCAAAACGAGGAGCCAAACTTGAAAAGCAAAGGTCAGACGCTAAGTGCATGCATCTGCTGTTCCCCCCTCAGCAGACATATTGAGGCCCAGTGGCACATTTAACCAGCCAGGTGTGAAACAAACAGAAGGCCAGATGAGGAGAACATTGAAGTGGAGCAGAAATAACGCTGCGTTGCTTATTTGCATGGTTCTTCTTCTGCGCAGCAACCCGCCGGCATCCCTCAGAACCACAGTTACTATTTTGCAATTTGCTATTTCTGTTGTTCTGAGTCTTTGATGTTGAAAGGCTTTGTGTGTCTCTTCTCCACGCGGAGAACAAAAGCCAATGCTGACGACGCAAAGCTTGAATGCATATTCAAGTTGCCGCTGCAGAGTAATCCGGTAATCGCTATCTGTTCCACTCAAGAGTTTGCAGGACTAATGTGTGTGTGTAGGAGAATATCTGCACATAAGGGTGTGTCTTTGAACCTGTGTGCATGTATGTGGATTTTTTTTGGAGTGTGTGTGAATATATGTCAAGGCCTATACAGCATGCCAGATGAGAGGCCACACTAGTTATCGGTATTGAACACACGCCGCTGTCAGTGCATGAGCCTTTGTTTGGGGGCTGTGCTGTTTAGTAATGAGAGGGACTCTGTCGCCTCCGTGTGAGCTGTGGAGGGAGAGGAGAACGAAAGACGCAGGAGAAGCACACACACACACACACACACACACACACACACACACCGACCCCCGTCTCTTTCAAATCATAGACTCAGCTTCCTTAACCGACCTCAGCAGTACATAAATCGTCAGGGACAGTTGTAGAGCAGCGCCCTTTTAAAGAGGAAATAGCTGTAATAGCAGTAGAGTTTTTTTCCCCCCAGCTTTGTGAGATTCCTCCACAATAATTACATTATTTCAAACATTTTATATAGAAAACAATCATTGTTAGTTGTACAGAAAAATAGGCCAGCCATGATTGCTCTGTTTGTAGATTATCTTTAAATGCTCTTGTGCTTGTACACATTATGTAAAACTGTGACCCCAGCGCCGGGGTCAATTTGCTCTCTTCTTTTGCCATCCTCTGACTGGACAGATTTATTATACGTGTAAGTATATCGCAGTTAAAGGCCACCATTATATACATACTGTGAAGAATAGGTTAATGAAAATCGCATCTCTGACAACTGACCTTGCATTGTAGGGTCAGGGGAAGCAGAGAGGAGACAGGAGGAGAGGTAAGGAGAGGAGGAATGGTACGACCTGTTGTAACCAAAGGCAGGGGGGGAGGTGGGGTCGACAAAGGAGGCGTCATAAGGAGGTGGGTAGAAAAGCACGAGGGCCGACAGAAGAGGGAACTTTGAGCCATGTACACCAGCCATTCAGAGGCGACCTTGTAATCAAAGAGAGTTGAAAAGCAATTAACTGGGACAATTATAGCAGCCGGAGGAGGCTGAATGGTTGGCTAAGTAAAGCAGTGTGTCATTGAATGGAGATTAATTGATGAGGGGAATATTTCAAGGTCTCTATTTGGCCTCTAGAAGTTTAAGTCGAACATGTTTTGTCACTGTCAAAGCAGAGAAGCCCATTCAGGGATTCCCCCTTTCTCATTATCTGATCGAGGTATCAAAACATGGGAGGTCATATATTTTAATCAAGTGGTAAAAAGTAGAATTTATGAAGTTATTCTTTTTATTTGGCTTATAATAATGTTGGCTTTAAGCCACGTTTGAGCACCTGTACAATGCAGTGATTTAATAATGCTAAAAGGGATTTAACTACATTTTAATTTTTAAAGAGGATGTTACATTTTGTATAAAGAGAAAAGAGACTGTACTGTTTCCTGAGTTATGAGAGGGCAAATATCTCAACAAGCAGGAAGAGCAGATGCCAAATTACTCTTTTATAAACTCTGTCAACAGTTGGAAAAAAGCCAATCTGATATCTTTAACCGAGCTTTTCAAGGGAAACAAGATAATAAAGAATGCAGAAAAAAAATATTAAGTGATAATTACATTTTATTCAGCGAGTGTAGGACTGTACTTGTAAAGAAGTAAAGGTACAGGAAGGCAATGTGTACTGATTGGGAGAAGACAAGGGGTTTACACAGTGGTTCAAACTGAATAATGAATGCCTTCTGCCTCGTGTACTTCACTTATTTTCTTTCTTTCTCGTCTTGCTGGAGCATTGTGTACTTGGACAACAAGATACCAGCTGGCTCGTCTGGCACGTACAGGTTCTCTACAGTCACCATGGAGAAACTCCTCCTCACTCTGTTACCAGAATCCACACAGCATGCATCACACATGAATAATCAAATTTTATCACTAACATTCAAACACACTCGAGCCCACTGCTTCTTTTCCCCATTTCATTTTCTAGTGCAGTTTGCTCCGTCTATCAATAATTCAACGAGCGACAAGATGGAGGAGAATGATTGAGCTTGTTTTCTCTTTATGGTTGGACGACAGTCAGTCCAATTAAAAGTGGAGACTGTGTCTTTTCAATTTCTCTTCCGTTTTGGGATTAATTAACGTGTGTGTGTGTACGCTTGTGCACGCGTGCGGGTGTGTTTTGAATAAAAGCACAGCGCACAGGGCTCCGACTGTGCCTAGTTATCAGTGAGGGCCAGCCATGCTGCCATCTCACTCGGCCTCACACGCAGTCAACGGTGAACAAAATAGTGGAGAGAACCCTGTGAACATGCACATGTACGCACGTAGAGTGTGCACAAAAGCACATGCACACACAAAACATGACACATGACACAAAAACATTACATTTAAATGCATATTAGATGCATGAGACTTCAGAAAATTTGAGCACAGCGCACTCGGTACTCAATAATAGTTTTAATCCTTTTGCTCAGAATGACATTGCATTAAAAGATAATCCCAGTTTTTTACAACTTGAGTGTAATTTTGATGTTCTGGCAAATATGTTAATGAAAACAATGTAATAACCACTGTAATTGTTTATCTGAACAAGGTCAGAGAGGGCAACCAACATCAGAGTCAGACCAAATGATAGTTTAGGCAGAATATTGAAAACTAAAAGTTAAGCTAAAAGTGAGCTCACCTGAGATGTTTGTAACAAAACCTGTTCGTGGGCTAAAGGAAAGCTGTGTGTGCACAACCACAGCTCAGTACAGCGGCTCAGTTGAACCTGTAAGTAAATGTAAATTGTGTTGAATCTATAGTGTAAAGGTGCATTATTTTTTTGGCCACTTAGGAGCAGCACACTAAGAGTTAAACATAACACTGACATACGTATTATGACAAGGGCTGCAACAACTTAAATCAATCAAAATTGCTTATTAAAATAGTTGGCAATGAATTTCATCATCGATTAGTTGGGTCTTTGTTATGATGCCCGGCATGCGCTGTGAAAATGTCACAGGGGGCAGCCAGCCAATGCCGTGGCTTGTGTAGCTCACTTGATGAATTACAGGAAGTTAAAACATCTCCGGTCTTCTTTGGGTTAAACATTAATTATTTTTCAATGAGGAGTATCTGTTTGTTGTGCAATGCTGATGATGTGTCCACCTCCGGTAGATTAGTGTCCGTTTACACGGAAAAACGCACGATTACGGTTTCTAACATTCATTTAAAAACAAACATAACAGACTGAAACTCAGTCTATTTTCTCTCCTCTCGGTTGTGTGATGGGCCCATAGCCGGGCCGCTGATAAAGCAGCGGAGGACAGTATACCATAGTAGTAAAGCTGTAAATAAGCTAACGCCACGGGTAAAGCTAATTTAACGCTAACTCTTGATAAAGCTAATGCCGCGTTGTGTTTAAATTAACTTGTAATCGTGTGTTCGTCCGTCAGAACGGACACTAATCTCTCGCTAATTAGCTGAAAATCGGTCAGAGAGACACTTGAGTATAACATAACGTTATGGAGTTTTTAAATATTTCATGCCATTAGTCAGAGACGGATTGAGGTGAATCTTTTATTTATTCACTCCAGGAATTTGTGCAGTGTCTGATTAAATATATTGGTTAGATTTCTCAGTTCATGGCTGCATCTCCAATGTCCTTTTTTATTGTAGTGGCCTTGTCTGTACTTTCCTTTTTCAGGTGACATTATTAAGTAAGCATTGTACAAGAAAACAAGATATAATATTTTTAGAGTTTTGAATATAATGCTAAAACTAAAATTTGACTAATAATCGATTAATCGTATAAATAATCGACAGATCGATTATCAAAATTGTTGCAGCCCTAATTATGACCTTAGATGATGTTGCAAAGCTACATGATCATTCAGTTGAAGTGATGTTTGTGGCCAAATGATGAATAAGTCTAATCCGAGCTCTGTTTTAGCTCTGTTCTATCAACTCCTTTGAGATATAACCTGCTCTTTAGTTGCTAAATGCTCCACTCTGTTCACCAGCTAGCTGCTAACAGTGTAGCATACACTGTTAGGACAATTCTGATTGGAGCAAACTGGCTGGCTGTAAAGCTAAATCAGTGAGGCCATGAAAAGCTCATTAGAAGTGAGGGGAGATGCAGGTAGTTGAGAGTTACCTGTGGATTACAAGACAAGATATGTCTTTAATCTACAAAGAATCATTTGATCACTGTGAAGCCGTGTTAGCTAGCCTTGAGATGCTAATGTCAGCATGCTAACCCTTACCAGGTATATAATTTCCTCCAGTTTACTGTGTCATTATGCTAACTATGGCAATAATTCAGCACTAAACCCAGTAAAGTAGCTGAGGCTAAGATGTCACAAAACACAGTGCAGCCTTTTGGTCTGCGAGAAAAGTCAAGCTTTTACCAAAGTTACTACATTTATCCTGTGGGGGATTTAAACATGGATACAAAATTTCAAGGCATTCTGTGTAACTGTTTTTAAGATAAAAATCACAAATGTAAGTAAGGGGCTCAACAAAGTCAGTATGATTCATCTGTAATGATTTAAATTCATTCAACGAACAATATCCACAGGGTGGCCATTTTCCTCTTCCTGATTAGTTAGCAACTCAAAGACAATGGATAGTAAAAATCTCTGAAGGACAGCGGTCCACATTTCAAGGTAAGACAACATATTTGATAACCCATTAGCTTCAGTTAGACAACAGCTAATGTTAGCTTTAAACCATAGCTAACTTAACTGCTTGATACTGATACCCGACAGATGATAGGTAAGACATAAATGAATTAGATGTAACACTCTCTTCCTCCATCCTCAAAAATATCCTGGTTAAGTCGGTGATGATATGCCACAAAATATTTCTGTCCAATGTTCATACAGATTACATGAAAAAAAAAAGCGTGTTCCTAGCTGTGAGTGTTTCCTGTGGCATGAAGAGAATGGCAAGGCATGCCAGCTCTCAGGAAGTACACCCAGCTATTTCTGTAGACTAAAATAACTGCATGAGGGGACCAAATACAAGAGTGTGGTAAGAGAATTTTCCTATTCAATAGTTTAACACTTTTAAACCGTAACAATAGCTAGGAAGTGCTTGAACGCTAACATGAGTTGTTGTCAGATGGTATTTGTTAGCTAATGTGTTTTCAAATATGTTGTTTTACTGAAATATGGCTGCAGCAGTCCTTGATTTTCTTTATCCTTCCTATGTCTTTCAGTTGTCAATTAATAAGGAAGCGGTGACATGGCACTGAATTGACATTTTTTCCCTAATCGACTCACAACCTGGAACTTGAAGTGAAACAATATCCTTTGGATCAGAGCGTTGGAGCGTCCCACCCTGAGATATTATTTCCTCAATTGATCCAAGACAAGAGAGGCCTACCAACTGCGTCAAAGAGAAGCTTGAAGTATCAATAAATGTACCATTAGGGCCTCTGTCCATTAACAGCATTTTCTAATCTCAATTTCAGAGCGCTTCTCACCGACGCTAACTGTTCCTAGGCTGCAAAAGTTGTCTTGTGGCACTTCTGCTTCCTTTGGTAGTGACTGTTCAGTCTGTTTTAACCTGCTCTGTATGCTTAATATTTGCTTTATTCCAGTAAATTTTACAAAGAAAACTTAAAAACGATGGAAAGGAATCGTGTCCTGGCATTAGCAGCAGCTCTAGACCTGGAAATTGTCCCCCCGAAAAAACTGAGTGCATAAGATAACCTGTGCGAGGAAAAGGAAGCGTATTGCTTTAACTTCTGAATTTATGACACAATTATCTCCCAGTGTCTCAACCCCAAACCAAAATGAAACAGATTAAATTCAACAGGTGAGACATGTTTGCTTTCACAAAAGGTATATCGTTTATTCTGAAAAACAGCAGATTTTTTTCTCAAGTGAATGCAATAGGCTTCCGTACACATCAGTGATGTTGTCAAAAATTGATGTTGGAAGTCCCGCCCCTTCTTGATTTTGATTGATCGGTGAGGGAGTAGTGACATTGACGAGTGCGGTGGTTTTCCAAAAGTTGAACTATTTTCAGCTGAGAGCACAGCGACAATAAAGAGCTCACACCGAGGGTGTTTTTGCGCTGTGGATGCTGTTAGTGGACACAGTCCCTTAAACCCAGATGATTGTCTGGCTACCTTTATTTTTCCCCAGTTGGATTTCTTTTTATTGATGTTGCTCTATTCAACGATCTTCTTAATAGTCATTACTCCTTACAATGACTGAAACAGTGAAAGTAAGAGCTATATTATAGTAAACCACACTTATTCTTGAAGCTGTGGGACTGAGACTTGACCTCGACCTGCTTTGCTTTGTTTTCTTCTGCAGGAAAAAATCATTGTTAAAAAAGGTTAAGTGAGTTGATCTTTTCATTTCTGCTGCAGCAAGAGGAGCTACATTTTCTTCATTTTCACTTCATAATACTGCATGGAAATTCGGAAACCTACATATGCCTTGACATTGAGTCGTCGCCCCGATGATCTCTATTAGGCTAATTAAGCCAATTAACCTACTGAAACAATTCAACGAGGCCGCCGCAACACCTCGCCAACGCTGAACCAAACCCTGAAGGTACATCGCACAGAGGCGTGTGTGTGACTGATCCCTTCCCAGATACACCAAAAGGACAAGCACTGTTTCATATCATTACCATAAACAAATTAGGGCATCGCTCCCTCGTTAGGCCAAATATGTCTCATTAGTGCCACAGCTGAACAAACCTCCTGATTAGGCCTCACTGTCTCCCTTTGAAGCCCGCAAAAGGAGAGTCTATTTTTTAATTAAGCTCATTTGCATTTACAAATGAGAAGCTAATTAATGAGACTCGTTTTCTGGGGCCTTTTTAGTTTGGCAGGAAGCATGTGGAACAGTTTCTACTTGCATGTAGAAGAGAAAGAAGTAGAAAGAGGACCAGAAACTGTGGCTTGAAGTCACAGAGAGCTGTGGTGATGTTTCTGCAACCACATTGATGTTACATAACTTCAAATGACTTACTGCACAGAGCAGAGACATGATGTCTTCCATCCTTTCTACGCCTCCTGCTGCATTACTGTACAAACTCCTTTCTTAATCATAACCCAAGAAAAAGTCTGCTCAACACATTCTTGTTGCTCCGATGGGAGCAGCTTATTCAAGTCTGTTTCTGCTTCCGCTACAGGCCAACTCTCAAATCTCAGGGGAGCCAAAGGTGGGCAGGACGGAGCAGGGAGAGAGAGGCGGTGTGTCATGCGAGGATAAGAAGGTGACAGGGCAAATACGGTGTGTGTGCGTACGCGTTTGTGAATGTGCATGCGTGTGTGAGAGGAAGAGAAAGAGGGAGAGAAAAAGGGAAAGAGAGGTGTGATATCATCAATTAAATAACCCTCCCACACAGCATCTGGTGCTCTCTCTCAGGCCGTCTGTCTCTTTCCCGACCGCCGTACGCCGACTTTTCTGCTTTCTGCCGTTTGGTAGCATCAATCCCTTTGTTTTCCCAGCCTGAGCATGCTACAGGAGTTAGCTTGGGTCACAGCGTCAACCCCTCTGCTCTCCTGAGGAT
The DNA here is from genome assembly GCF_022749685.1 of Semicossyphus pulcher. Classification (NCBI taxonomy): domain Eukaryota; kingdom Metazoa; phylum Chordata; class Actinopteri; order Labriformes; family Labridae; genus Semicossyphus; species Semicossyphus pulcher. The sequence continues at coordinate 20,591,067 of NW_027211637.1, forward strand.
TGCATCTTTCCTCCAACACAAAAATATTTCCAGGTTAGCTTTGAATGCAGCAGCTGACTGGAGAGAAAACGGAGAGTAACCAAGTGGAAGAAAGTTGAGAGGAGAACCCAGTGACCGCACATTAACCAGGCAGATGTGCACACTTTCATTACGTTGCTAATTAATACATAACTTGCTCTGTATACTGTGATTCAATAAGACATTTTTCCATGCTAATGAGACCACTGTCCTCTCTGTCCTCCTCTTTCTTCCGTCTGTCTTATCGCGGAATAAGGTCGGTTCGTGTGCATCGTGGAAAGGCTAAAACCAGATCGAATGATGAGCATGAAGAAAGCTTTTATATTAATGGGCAGAATCCAATTATAAGTTTGTGTGAACTGAGCAAGCTGGGAAAATGAATTTGCATTTTAACATTTGGGTTTGATGTTAGATTGGAAGATGAGAGAAGGAGGGAAAGCTGTGAAATGAGGAAAAAAAAGGGGAGTGTATTGCAGATGTTGAAGTCAGTCGTCGGACCTTTGGAGAAGAGAGGAGTGAAAAGGTGAGATCTTGTTGCACGTTAGGGTGAATCATAGGGTAACGTGTTTTTTGGTCTGTCATGTTTCAGTGTGTGTGTGTGTGTGTGTGTGTGTGTGCTGACACGGGGCAGCATCTCATTTAAAGCGGCTGATTTTGGAATCTAGGTCAGCTTGGTGAATTAGAAACAATCTGCATCCCTCTGCATGGCTACAGTGCAGCCGTCCAATGAGGATCCATGCACATGCGCTTTCCCATGCACGCGACACCTACGCATGCAAACGCGCTCACACACACACATCAGTCGAGCCCCAACAAATCCAATTTTAGATACGAGCATTAGTATCTGAAATTCTTGAAGATTTGAGAGACGGAAATATTAAAGGAATTTCTATTAGTCAGGCTGACAAAAAAAAATGATGTGTGCCTTCGACAAATGAGGGCATTTTTTTGTCACGCAGCAGTTCAGTGCAGGAGAATGATGAGTGTGACACCAGCGTGTGGGAATGAGTGGGATTTGATAGAGTCTACGCTTTGTTGTAGAAACACTCTTGGTTAATGATATGCCTCTCTCATCCAGCCTCCCCTCCCATCCTGCGAGCGGCGAGGAGAGATAACGAGGGAGCAGACAGCCTAAAAAACTTCACACAAAGAGGAGAGGAATCAGCACAACGCACCATCTCAGCCTTCACTCGCACAAACTTTCTCTTCTTCTTCTTCTCTGTCTCCTTTTTCTCCCTCCGACAATCTTCAGATGCTTGTTCAAACTTGTTCAAATTCGCCTGCTGATCAAGTAGGGGACAGCTGCACTTGTGTAACTCAAACGTTGGAGGGCTCTCTGGAAACAAGTCCAATGTGAATGTCGAATATAAACATTTGAGTTTAGCTCAAGGCGGGAACAGCAGCAGGGTGACGGAGACACTTAACTATGAGGAGTGTTGGTTTGAGAATGTGTCTCCTGCTACTCTGCGCACTTGCCTTGCACCCCTACTGTGTATGAGTGTGCGTGAGTTTCGTGTGTATGTATTCATGCATGTACGTGTGACTCAGTGGGACAGAGACTCGTCCCTCTCTGGAGCACCATGCTCTGATGGATGTTAATGCGGACTGACGCAGGGGTGTCCCCCGAGGGAGGGAACATGGCCAGCCAGGGAGATGAAGGAAGGGTGTGTGTGCGTGTGTGTTGGGGAGGAGGGGGGGGGGATTCATTCCTCTAATCCTCTCCCTTCTTCACAGAGCAGGAGCGGGGAAGAGGCAGTGAACCGCCCAATGAATAAATAAAAGCCTCAGCCCTACGCCTCCCCTCCGCTCCAGCCCGAAGCCCTGCACAGGAGCACTTAAAAGCATTTTAACAAGAGAGTCACTTCATTAAATATGGACTTCCTGTCCGCAAAAACCCTAGAAGGAAAACTCTGGGTGACTTTTCACATTGGGAAATATGGGGAAGAGTGTAGAGTTGAAGGGGGGCAAGCATGGAAAAGAGAAAATATAGCGCAGAGAGACAAAAGGAGAGAAATATACCAGAGCAGAGGGAAAAAGGAGAAGCAAGGCGAGATAACAGGAGCAGTGAGCTGGAAAGGACCTTTCAGATGTCTCGAAATTTGAACAGCACAAATATTACGTCGTTTTTTGCATCTATAACGTGTCCATTTTTGAGTATTATTAACCACATTCAAGGTCAGACAGTAAACAAATGCCGCAGTAGGAAGCAACTGTGAGACAATAACTTGAGCTCAATCGCGTTCAGAATTCAAAGACTTGATATCTCGCTGGCACAAATCTGTTTCTCACAAATGTAATGTTATGTAAAATGTTCAAATGTGGTGTCTGATAGCTTCCTTTGAATTTTGCGAAGTGTTCGCGAGGCTTTGAATGCCCAAGTTCAACTCAGTGAGTCATTATGAATAATTAATTTGTTATGAACAGTTGTGTTTGTGTTCTAAAAGAGCGGCGTTGAAAGAGAATATATATCACCCCTGAACTATTCTCACCAAGAGATGCTCGAAAAAGTCGCAAAAGTTCAAGTCGAGTGTCGAGTCTCAGTTTGAGTCAGAGTCACGGTAATGGATCAGGGACCACAGATAGCCTGTAGTACGCCCTTAGAGAGCCAAAGCAGAAAAATATGATCAAACGTTGATTTATTTGAACCTGGAGATAAATATGTAAATTTCATGCAGTCAACAAAAACATTCAGAGACAAGTGAAGGCAAAAAGAGATTAGATGATAATGATAGGAAGCTGCTCGTAACCTGAAGTAAACTGATTCCACATTTCTAAGCTGGGAAAGTAGAGTTCAAACTCATGTCTGTTCATTAACTTCAGAGATAAATCTGCAAATACAAGCTTCGTTAAGCAAGAGAGGAGTAGTTAGGAGACTTATATGCTACAACTGCAAGGCATAAAAAGTCACTGTAAACCCAGTTGGTCGGTCGAGTAGCTGGCAGTGGTAACTAGCAGTGAAAACATGCTAGTAGGTTAGCTTGCAAGTTGCAGAGCTACCTCCTAACCAGTGGTGGACAAAGTACACAACTTCATTACTTAAATCAAAGTATAGATACTCCTTGTCAAATATTACTCCAATACAAGTGAAAGTCGCTCAGTCAAACTATTACTTGAGTTAAAGTCCTGGAGTGCATGCTTTTAAAAATACTGAAGTATCAAACTACTTCTTCAAAAAAACTCAAAACGTTTTATTTTCACAAAGCACGAGTGCAGTCAAGAACACATGGGAGAATCGTCGTCCTTCTCTGACGTAGCCATCATTAACATCACTACATGAACTGCTGGATCTGAGTGATGTTTGCTCTGCGTTCAACCATGGAGGCGCACGAGGTACAGGTACGGCAACACCACTTAGACAAACCACACGTAGAACTACACCAACATAGTTTGTCTTATGGATTTTAGACGATAAAAGAAAATTAATCAGCTGACTTCAGAGCAAAAGCAGCAAGTAACAAGAACATTGATAGAAATGTAGTGGAGTCAAGAGTACTGTGTTTGCTTTCAAATGTAGTGGGGTTACATGCTGGAACTATAGACAGCTGGGCTAACCTCTGTCCACTAGCACCTGTAAATTAGCGCAAACTCTCATTTAGCATGTCTCTAGTCAGTCTAATCAGTCCACTCTAGCGCTTGCTATCAGAATCCTCTCATTTTAACAAAGGTAAAACGTTTATGTTCATGTACATTAAAAAGAAAAAAACTACAGCTCCCATTAAACATAAGAAGCAAAGCAGTGCAGGTTCTTGCATAATTCAATCTGTTTACTGTTGTTTCTGCTGTCTAGAAAATGCTCTAAACATGCTAACTTAGGCCCCTAGCTAAAGGGCATCAACCTGTCATGTCTTTATTAATTTATTTGTTGTTTCCTGTATTATTTTGTCACTCAGCCTTCCCTCTTGCGTCTGGAACTTTACTTCCTGCTATTGTCTGTTTTCCCGCCTGTTTGATTGTGTGCCCCACCCTGATTGCTCTCACCTGTGCCTGATTAGCTTCACCTGTGTCTGATTAGCTTCCCAGTATATTTAAGCGTTGTACTTCACTGTCTCAGTTTCTAGTTTGTCTTCAAACCCAGCTTCAAGCATTCAAGCTTTTCGTAGTGTTTTGCCCGAGTGTTTTTCAGACTCTTTTTCTCTTGGACCTCGCTGGATTGTGGACTTCTGATCTTCTGCCTGCCCCATGGATTTGTTTGCCTGCTCGTGACTGATTTACTGGTTGTGACCCATGCCTTCCTCATATATTGTAAGTCTTGTGTTTTTGCCTTTTGGCAGATTAAACTACCCCGACTTCACGTGAAGCTGATTTCTGACGTCACACAACAGTGGCCGCACCCATGTAGAGGCTCATCTTTAATGGTAAACTATCAACTGAAAAGCAACATACTATATATTTGCCTGCATTTAATTGGAAAACAACTACTATCATATAGTAACACATGTTCTGCATTACATTTTTGATAAGAAATGTCGCCAATGTGATAAGGTAACTGGTTACTTTAAATATTCCCAAAAAGTTATCTTCTCCTCACTAAAGTTATTCCGGAAAACGTTACAAATGTAAATAAAAAAACAAGTTAAATTGGCTAAAGACTTGCCAAAGAAACATCAGTTCGTCACGGTCGACCATGTTTTTTATTTAAGTTTGGCGTCATGCACCTGGAACGCTCTGAGTTGGGAAGTCGGAAATTTGTACTGGGAAGTTCTCGAGTTCCCAGTTGTCTGGAACGTAGCATTAGCCCTTGATGGTCTGGGGCTTATGGGAAATGGTGTTCGATAAAGGTAAGTAAAAAATGTGTTTTTCAAAAATGTCCTCATCTATACATGTGAGGGGAGCCGCTCAGCTTTCTTAGTACTCACACAGTACTCACTTGAGTACGGTATGACAAAACTTACCTTGAGTTCATATCTCTTTTAACATCACTGCCAACTGAACAGTGCATTTCTCTAAATCTCAATTCCTGTACATATAAATGCCCAAAACTCGTGCACTCATGCACAGCAACAAAAGTGCATTTCATTAGGGTTCCTCAGTTGTAAAGTAGCCGATGCAGATAAAAGAAGGTTTTTGAATTAGGTTTTTATCAGGAAGTAGCATAATAGTTTACTCTATGGTACTGGAAAAAAAATGAACCAGCTCATCTCTCGGACAAAATCTTTTTTAAGTTTGATATGCAGTAGCACTGACACAGACACTGACAAGACTCTCGCCATCTTCCGCCTACTCCACACCAAATAATTCCCAGCAAGCAAACTGGAAGCATTTCAACTATCGGCATTATTATAGTGCTATGTGACAACGTTTGGGTTACAGTGTGACTCGGCTATTGCTGATACCAGCTCTCATACACACCCTATGCCCTCCACACTTCCCATATGTCTACATATCGAACTGAAGATTGTGTGCCATAAATACAGAGGGGACCTTTTGGGGGCTTCGGGTAGCTTTCATGTATTACGGTCAGAAAGTAGACCCAGCACTTGTTAGCTTATGGAGACTGCCTTGTGACTTTGGCGTGGGCATAGGGGTTACACAGAAAGATAACCTTATGCTTGCTGACTCAGAATATTGGTTATAAACAACTGCCTCTTTGATAGCTGTAGATTCACTCAGCAGCAGAGACCACACAACTCACCAGTGAATTAAATCCACGGGTTTGTCGTGTTCATTCTAACATCGTCTGTTGACTTAAGACAGAGTGCGGCTGCGGCACCTTTAAGGGGGGCGAAAGAGACTCCAAAGTGGGTCAGAGTAAAAATATCTTCAACAATTATTCATGGTACCCCGCCTATCTCTACCATACCTCCACCCTGTGAAAAATCTGCATAGCACTGCAGTAAGGGGAAACAAAATGGAGAGAAAAAGATGACAAAGAGGGGAAACATGGAGGAGAGAGAAATTTGGGGTAAAAAGAAAAAGAAGTGAATACATTGCTGACTTATTTTGGCTTGTCTGTGAAATTTGCAATGCACGAAGTACAGTGTGCGACGTGTGCCGTGCAAACACTTCTTTTGATGCATGATGCTAGAATTTTTCAACATTTGCTCCGTCGTCTTTGGTAAAAACCTTCCCACCAAACACCAACACTGCAAGTGACTGCCAAGACCGACTGAATTAAACATTTTCCTCACCAATCCACATCTTTCTCATGTAACTTTAAGTCTCTTCACAGATGAACCAGAGGCTTCAGATTGGGGGAACTTTGTGAAGTCTCTCTGATTGGGCAGGTACAACACATGCCGTCCTGTGATTTGTGACGGCGTTTGGCTTTCAGAGACTTTATGTTGGCCGCTTCAGGTTGAATGAGTGCAAAGCTGGGGTTTGTTTTGTTGTTTTGTGAGTGCCTATGTGAAAAGCATCATGATTGGAGCAAGGAAGAAGATCAAGGGCTGTGATTGGCTGCGAGGAAAACTAGATTCCAGTGCAGCAGCAGGCTGTCATGGCTGCCAGGTCCCTGTAGGTCTGCACTGTAAATCCACACATTAATCAGAGCCGGCAGGGAGAGATCAAAGGAGCCTGTTCCATCTTTACTCAGAGCACCACTTTGATGTGTGTGCGTGTGTGTGTGCATGCGCCTGTGTGTGTGTGTGAGAGAGAGTGAGAGAGAGTGAGAAAAGGGGAGAAAGTCAGACAGAGTGAGGGGCTGAAAATTAGGGTATAAGAGACAACCTGAAGAGAAATCCCTCATTTTTTAAAACACTTCTGGGTCCGACATATTAACAATAATCAATTTTACTTTCAAAATACTCAACACTAAAACACGTGTACTTTAAAAAAGCCTCTAATTCTGCTGCAAAATAAAATCCAACAGACTAAAGATGAAACAGAACATGTATGGATACATGCGATTAAGCATCTGCAAGCATGTATTTCTACACACACACAATCATGTACCTGCGCACACGCATTGTTCCTGTCAAATATGACAGCGCCAACATATCCTCACCTATACAAAATCCTCTCCTGCCCCATCGCGGTCCTCTCCCGTCACTGCAACGCCAGCTTCCTTCTCAGCAGCACACAAGGAGTCACAGCCGAACGCGGTGCGCCTCCATCGCGCGGCAGCTGAGCCGAGCAGTTGCCATGGCGACGTGGAGCTGCAGCTCAGGCTTTAAAAGCATCATGTATTATTAGTTGGTGTGTTGACACTTTGGCGTTTTCTTCCATTCTGTGTGAATCAGAGGCTTTTAGTGCTCGGTCCTCCAGGAGAAAGGTGGCGAGTGTGTGCAGTGCTCACGCTGAACACTAGGGGAGCTGATCCCAGTGGACTGATGCTAAAAGTGGACCATTATCACCCGCGATGGAGACTTTTCTGACTGTAGAGCAATTGTTTAAATCATTGAACATCCTTTTTTAGACACTCAGACATTTAAGCTTTTGTTTTGTCAGCATCATATTCACTAAAAGCCTGAGTTGTGGTGCCTACGTTTAATTAATATTTCATTGGCTCAAGGATTGGATAGATTGAGTTAGAAAAACTAAGCTCAGGTCATCCTGAATTTAATTACTCTGATATATATTATGTGTGTTGCCCACCATGTTTAAGAAGTATTTTATTTCTCAATTATTGGGCTTTTCTGCCATCTGCTGGACAAAGTGTTTTTTATCCCATGGGTGATGGGAAATGATCACATGATCAAGAGAACACTGATGTGAAGCATGTTGCAAAGAACACATTATGTGTTACATCTAAAAAACATTCATCCCCTAAGGTATCAGTAAAGCAGGGTCTCAAACATTGCTGTCGTCAGGATCTGTCTTGTTGAGGTCAAAGGTCAGAGGTTGTGTATTGTAAAATGGAATCAGAATCGGACTTTGTTGCCAAGTAGGTTTACACATACAAGGAAGGTGATTTTGGTGCAGAACAATTAACACAGAACTAAAATATAAATAAGTAACAGACTTAAATAGAAGAAGATAAAAAGTAGGCAATAAAAATATAAAAAGCAATACGTACAATACATATTGCTTTTTATGTTTGGGCAGGCACACTTAGCTGTAGCATCAACCTACACCTCCATTAGTTTTTGTGCTGTATTCGGGCGCTGTGTTCGAGCTTGATATTTGTGCTATGTTGTTTTGTTTTCTACTGTATTGTTTTGTTTGAGTAATCGACCTTTTCGCTGAAGACATTTTGACATTTTAAAGGTAAGCAGAGGTGTAAATAATAAAATCAATTATTCTTGAACTCCACTTAGTGAATAAGGGATGCACAACAACAGCAACCTGAAACTGAAGCATGTCATGTCTTACTGGGACAGAAGGAACAGACTCATTGTTAATGCTATTAGTAACTTTACTAAGGCTGAGACAGGCCAAGCTTAGTATTTTTTTTAATGCTGTTATCATGAAATCAGTTAAGTTTTTTGGGGGGGGGGCTTTTTGCCTTTATTGGATAGGACAGCTGGAAAGAGACAGTAAATGTTGGGAGGTGAGAGTTGGGGCTGACATGACCAAATGATCGGAGGCCCGGGAGTTGAACCTGCGATCAGCGCGTCAAGGACGGTAACCTTTGTATATGGGATGTCTGCTCTACCAACTGAGCTAAACCAGCACCATACGAGTCAATTATTTCATCTTGAGATGACAGGTCTTGTTTTCTTGTGATTATGGTGTGGTTTCTTATGATAATTAATCTCATTATCCCTAGAAAACAAAATAATTGAGGGTGAAAGTGACTTCATTAAGATCATAATGGAAGATGAAAAACAAGGGTTTGGTTTATTTGATCACACCTAATTTCTCCTTGAAGATCACTGTCATGGCTGTGATGAGGACATACTGTATATGTGTAACTGAAGAGTACATTGATGTACAGTCTGACATTTTCAGCTTAAATCAGTAGCTTGAAGATGCCGACGTTACATGCTGGCTTGGCCCTTTTTGCTGTCAGGTAGCAGGTTAACTGTCTCTTTATCTTAGGAAACAACTTTTTTTTTTATGTGACAAAATAATAAATTGAGATTTCTAGATGACAACATTAAAGAAATTGAAATAAGCACGGTCATATTCTGCTTCTGTACTTTTCCTACTAGAAAAGGCCGGTTTACTTTCTAGGGAGCCAGTGTCTGTAAAAACACCTTTCAGTTTGTATTGTTTTTTCACTATGAAGAAAATAAACTAAAAGTAGTTTAATAAAAGATTCAAACACATCTTTTATAGACAAAATGATTTTTCTGAGTGTCGTGTTTCTAAGTCATGATAATGTTTTCATGATTTCAGCCATTTTTTGTTGCCTTCGTACTTCATGTTTTTCAATGTGATTTAATCAATCACGCTCAATCATCAATGCTTTTATCTTGAAGTGCTTCTCGCATATCAATCGCACACTTTTAGGTTTTTATTGGGTGTTTTGTTTCTGCTGTCTGATTCAATAGTAAAATATATTCAGCATGGATTCGGCATAGGTCATTAACTACATTAAAATGCATTTATATCAGTTATTAATTCATACACGTTAATGCACACAATTATTAAAAACAAAATTCACACTTCATTACAGTGTAAATCAGATTTGCAGCTCATTACAATGCACAGGTCAAGACATACAGTATATGTCTTGTATTGACCTGTATGTATCAATAATATCACATGGATTTGGAAGTGCCTCTGACTGAGAATTAAGGTAACATTTTACTTTAGGTCTCAAGTCTAAACAATTAGATGCCAAATTCCAATTATTAGTATGTGTCAGTTTTAATAAAAGTCTGTTAATGATCACTTTATTAACACATGAAGACAATAACGATAAGAAATATAAGTTAGGTCACAAATTGTCCTCCATCTGCTTAAATAAATAATGAGTAAACAAGTCAAGTTTCCACACTGCTGTGTACACTGTGTGCAGATATACTATATGTAACTACCCACTTCATGTATATTAAGTATCCTGTTATATAAACCATTCAATATAAACTGCCTTGAACTATTTGTATTCGTTACAATTTACAGAAGCACCTTCTTTTTATAAATACTCCATGTATACACCCACCCATAGTATCACATACTAATATTAGTTGTATGTTTATGTTTGCTTATCTTTGTGCAGATGGAATAGACACAGGCCTACAAGCACTCAAAGCTCAAACATCAACTTAAGTTGCAACAATCAAAATGAATAGGAGATACTCCATGCTACAATGGCTAAGTGATCAGACGTGTGAACACTAGCGGTGTTCTGGTGATGTTTTATGTCTTGTTTGTCATTACTTGCTTAGTTGTGTGTCATAATAGCTGCCTTTTTTTCTTTTGTAGTGCAGGCTTTGTTTGTATCTGCATATTTTCATCGCTTTCATCGTTGATTGTATTGTCATGCTTTTCCTCTAAATGCTTGAGCCTTGTAACAATTGCCTGCCTGGGGACTACAGGTGAAAATTAGCCTTCTGGCTAACTCTGGCATATTTTCAGAAATTTTATTCACTGTCCCTGTCAAATAAATAAACAAAAATACAAAGGCCTCAAAATAGCCAACTAGTCAGACTATCATATTGTTGGATACTGGATTACAGTTATTTGGTCTCTTCCTCCACACGGTGGCACCATCACCTAAACTTTCCACATGAGTGTGGACTATGGAAAGTGAACTGTATCTTTTAGTAGCTGATCAAACGTCAAACTTTTCCATAGTGTAATACCCCGCATTGGACACCAGGTGGCAGCCTCACCTTCGCTATAAAGTTTGATACTTTGGACACCTGTTTCTTGGCCTGAGGAGACCTTTTACGCACAGAAACAGAATGTGTTTTCATATTACGTGTGTGCTCTGGCAGGTACTTGTCCTAAATCTGATTTTGATTCTTATTAGAACTTAAACTCATTCACAAATATTTGGAGTAATGATATTGCTGTAGGGGTTTATTAAGCTGACACTTTAGGCTACACTTTTTGTCGCCTGTGGCATCACAGTAACTTAATTGAAAGCGTATTCAATTGTCCACAATTCAGCTTAAAGTTCTTTTTGAACACACCAACAACACGGAAGTTGTATTTCGCTAACACATAGTGACCGGTGTAAGATGCAACTCTACCTGCAGATGATTGAGTATATCCACGAGCAGTTGGTGCTAATGCTAACTACTACAACGTTAAAGGTGAGTGGCGTTCAGGGACACTTCCTCTATGACCTAACTGTGTCTGGAGATCTGTCAAGAGCAAGCTACACAAGTGCAACCAAAGCCTTACACACCCAGGATGTCTGTCACTTTCATCTTGTCTCTCTGTCCGACAGTTTTTTTATTTGTGTATTTAAAAAAAAAAGTAAGAGGAAAAAACAAAAGTAGTCTGGATCACAAAGAACGGAACCAAACCTCACTACATCCTTTGTCCTGTCAGGGTTCTTCTGCTCCCTACTTGATCTCCACTATGCGTTCCTGATCCAGACAGACATCTCCTTCAGACAGGTGAGTTCTTTGTATGCACGTGCCTGTCTTACACTGCAACATTAAGGTTTGCACTGAGCTTATGTTTTGAATTTCAGAGTAAAATAACGCGTAACAAGATTATTTCTTCGTCCAAGTTACCTAAATGTCGAACAAGTGAACTCATGGTTTGAAACCCGGTTTAAATAGGGTTTAATATGTTAGTGGACAGTAGCAGCAGCACAGCCGCGTGTCAGTTTTGCTGCAATTATCACATTATGATCGAAAGTGGGAGCAGACTTGCGCTCTTCCCGAGTTAATTAAAACGCCCCCCTGATTGGACGGGCTGATAATCCCCGGCGGGCCTCGTGCTCCTACTAACTTGCGAGCAGGGCAGAGCGCAAGTCACAATCTGCCCAAGGCGAGGGAGGGCAAGAAACACGCGCGCAGAGGAAAAGCGACCGTGCAAGGGGGGACACGAGCGCTCCGCATCTCAGCGAGCACAATTAGACAAGTGTTGTTGAACGTGGGCTATGCGCGCAACAAGGGGGGAGCGCAGAGTACAGAGGAGGTGAATGCATGTAGAGACTCAGCTGCAGATTCACAGCCTCCTTCTTGAAGAGTCACAGCGCTGACAGAGGAAACGAGTGAGGGGAGAGAGGAACTCCTAGAAAACAGCAACTCTTGGAGAGAACTACGTGAGTACAAGCTACAGTTTTCCAAACAAAGGATAGGATAGAGAGGGATAAAAGACGGAAGAGTAGACTTTTCCTGGAAGAGAAAATGAATGTCAGCGAAGAGAACCTGCTCAAATCCATCAGCAACGACGCGCTCCTCGACCTGACGCAGCGCTACGGCCAATCAGCCTTCGGCTTTGGCGCTGGCCATGGTGCTGGAAGCCCCGGCCGGTTCCCTCTAACACCGGCGACCGACTTCCTCTCCGGGCAGACCGCGAAGTCTAACGAGAGCGGTGGGGAGCACACTAGTGACGACGAGGACGGCTTCGACTCACTGGAGTCCCGGAAGAGAGGGTCAGCATTTGGAGACGACAAGCCCGGGGGGCCCCTCGGCAAGAAGTCCAAAGAGCAGCGGTCCCTGCGGCTCAGCATCAACGCCCGGGAGAGGAGGAGGATGCACGACCTGAACGACGCGCTGGACGGCCTGCGCTCCGTTATCCCCTACGCCCACAGCCCCTCGGTGAGAAAACTCTCCAAAATAGCCACTCTCCTCCTGGCCAAGAACTACATCCTCATGCAGGCTCAGGCTCTGGAGGAGATGAGGCGGCTGGTGGCGTATCTGAACCAGGGACAGACTATAACCTCACCCATCCCCACCGCCCTGGCGCCCTTTGGACAGGCTGCCGTCTACCCGTTCTCGGGCTCTGCGCTCGCCACCTGCGCCGAAAAGTGCAGCACCTACTCCGGGACACCGTCCACTCTCTTCAAACACTGTAACGACAAGCCTTGATTCCGTTTCATTCTTTTTCCTGAACTTTTTAACCTTTACTGCACCCATGTCGGTCTCTCTCCCACTCTAGTTCTTTTTAAATCATTGTGTGGAAAATAAAACAAGTTTAGTCTGATGCGTAATCTTAAAGTATGGTTAAGTAATTAAACTGCAACGTGTCAACCAGATTTAACAAACGCTACATAAAAAAAATAATGTTTAGGCCTTCTGATAAGTCAAACCCTTGTCACTTGTCGCTCGTACTTTACAGGCCATGTCCAGATGATCAGTTTTAGTTATCAGCTCTTATTTGTAATCTATGCAACATTCAACAACATGGAAAGTAGAAACGCCAAGTGATGCGACCTAATCTCGACTTTTAGATTTCAAACAGGAATTTTGAAAGGACTTCCCTGAACTGACCGTAGTGATGCTGTGTGGGAGAAAATGTGATGTTTGGCTGATATATTTACTGATGTGTTGACAAGTTTTTTTATATTTTATTTTGAGTTCTTGCACATCTCACATGATTGTATTGTACAACTGTGGAAACTCCGGCTCTACTAACAGTTATATAACTTACAGCCTGTGAAACATTGAAGAAGCGTTTTGGTTGTGTTGCAACATGGATTTCATATATTGTTTATATGTCTTTATAATTAAAACACATATCTATGCTTGGACCCGGTTTGCTTCATTTCACAGCTTTGAACGATTTTTACATCATGCACACATTTAATAACATATTTAACGACTTGCCACACTTGCATACGTCATAATTGTCCTTTAAAAAAATCTTCGTTTTTAACACATTTTTAATTTTTGCTTACAATTTTGTTGAGGACATTTTATTTTGAAGTTTAAATTGAAAGGAAATGGAATCCACTTGTAACGTGAAAAGTAAGATATGAAACTAAACCGGAAATCGCTGCCTCGCACACACGCGTTTTTATAAAAAAATTAGTCGCCTCTCACGCTGCTTAAATGATTTCCTTCTCTCACCCTCCCAAAATGAGTTGGCAACTTTCTTCCCTTGCACGAGGAGCCCCTGACATGAAGAGCCGGGTCTGAGCGCGCGCGCTCGGAGGGGCTGGTGGGGCCTGTTTGCACGCAGCAGGGTCGGTGGCGCTGAGGGGAAGGGCGCAGGAGCCGCCCGGGGCACCCAGGACCTGTCTCTGGGGATTTGGGTGATTGCAGGCTTCCTTGGCGGGCTCTTAGACTGTGGACAGCTATTAACACGATTTCAGCTCCTGTCTCCCTGCTCCACTTAATGCAGTGAGCGTCACAGGGACTGTTCTGTCTGCAGGTTTTGTCTTGTGGTTGTATAGATTTGGAAAAGGAATATAATGTTTGAAGTGGTCTTTGTGAGGTGAATATTTATATTCCTTGAATCATATTTGTCTCTTTGAATATTTGTCTGATAGCAGCCACCTTTATACCTGCAAACTGACCTGCCTTTGTAGACCATTGCCCATATTGTGACTGCAACACCGGGTGCTAAATTAAGGATCTTTTTTATTTATTATAATAAAATTTAGGATTTTTTTTTTTAGTGTAAAAGAAAATACCTAGCTTGAAAACAGGACGAGATGCTCAGTGTTTTTTTTATGCTGAATATTAACACCTGAAACAGAGCACTGTTTTCCAATGTGACCCACAGGGAAGTGCTAAATTAGGTGATATTGCCATTATGGGCCAATAAATATAGTTTTTAATCCGTAACAGCCGGTCCACAAAGTTGAATGATTTGTTTTAAGCAGCACCCATCTATTATTATCATCCTTTAACATGCTAAACCCCAATAGATCATTACTTTAACTCCCACAGGTGCTCTTTGTGCCTCACATCCACAACATACGCCGTGCAGTTTAGAACACATTAACATCAGGCCAGTCTATGTGTACCAGCCACACAGTGACTAAGTGATCCACCGCAGTCCTTCTCTCACAATTTAGCTCCTTGTCACAACAACAGGCCACCCATGGCATCTCAAATTGGCCCTCTGATGACACATGTCTCGTCTGAGGCCCCCGCGAGACGGCCGGGGCAGCGGGGATGAAATGTGACAAATGCTGCCGATGATGATGTGAGGGCGAGGGCCCTGCGCTCCATCAGTCCCAGCGCAGCCTAATTGCCATAAATGAGATGGTTGCCTTTTTGTACGGACGGCTGGGTGGTCACTCTCCCTCCCTATAGGCCTCCGATGTCGAGCTGCTCAGATATGTTTTATTGTGTCACCTTATTATCTTAATGGGCGTCCGTGTGCATGGTGGCAGTGTGTCACTCTGCATGTAGGCTACTTCTGCACATTAAGACACATTTAAAGATCACATGATGGTGATGGCCCTTTAGACTAACAGCAGTGGATGCTGTGTACATTATTTTCTTTCTCTGTAGTTTGGGGAGTAAGTTTAATTTCCTTTCAGCGTAACCTTTCCTAAATGACCGCCTGCAGAGTACTAAAATAATATCCTAAAAGAGAACATGTGACACTTTTGTAACTTATTTTATTTGACGGTACGAGACGTACTCGGGAAATTATTTCCTTTTTTAAAAATTATAATAAATACACAATTTATGTCCCGTATGTTTCTATAGTTTGTTTTTTTAATGAAGAAAACTGAAAGTCAAACACAGACTGACAGGAGGAGGAATATCAGTGAGACAATTAGAATTTTACAAACACATTAATATCTGGAAGCAACACAGAGAGCGGTTCAATGCCTCATTGTGCCCTGGGCATGCCCTTGCAGAAAGTCTTTTATGTGTTTGAGGATGTTAAAAAAACACACAAATGAGCCTCAGTGAAAAACTTAGAGGGCAGTAATGCAAAATGTTTAATTTATGAGTGAAACATTTTGGAGAAAGAAAATTATTCCCACTAAATATTTCTTGTCATGTAAGACTTGTTGTACCTCACTGTCGGCTCCTGCAAAAACATTTCTCACTCAGTAGAGTATTGCAGATGAACATAATCTAATGTGTAATTCCGTCGTACAATAATCACATTTATTTCTAAAAAAATATCTTCCATAAAATACTTAATAATCTACAACGTTCAAACTGTGTATAAAGATTTATGGTTGCTTTAAAGTGAAGTTAGATGATGTTTCCTGATGCTGAATGTCTCCTATCTTACACTGAACTAATACAACCATGCACTATATTATATTGGCCATACTATACCCTTCAATTTTTCTCAATAGTGTATTTTTGTATTCATTACATTTTATTAACCAGGCTCCACTTGTGGGCTCCCACAGGACGAGTTAAAGTTGTTGTTTAATAAAATAATAAATGCTTTAATTACATCACCTTAAACGTTTCTGCTGTTTTATAAGGGTTACATAGGAAGGTTGGAGAGCCATGATGCTATTTCTACACTCAAATCAAGACTACGTTTAATAATATAAAATGAATTGGATTAATACGTTATAAATTGACCTCTTAATTCTGCTCTCACCTATTGTCTGCTGTCGCCCGTCTCTTTACTGCAGCCGGTGCACCACCACTCTCCCGACAAGCCCAGTGTGCAGCTGCAGTACGGACAGACTGCGTGATGTCTGTAAACATTTGTGTTTGCTCTCAGCGGGATAGAAAGGGAGTGATTTCATTAGCATGGCTCGGAGCTCTGAGGTATGTTTGTGTGCTTTTCTTCCAACCCGATGGTATACTACTAAAACCATATGCCCTTAAGTGCGTACCTCTGCCTAATGCATGTGACAGCGCTGTTTTCTCTAATTAAGTTCTCTCTATGTGTCTGATGCACATTGTAGCACTCCATCTCACACACACGGGCCTGCGCACAGACTGTACTTAACAACAGGGGCCTGGGAGGAAAATGAACATGCTTCAGCTCGGATTATGCTTACAGAAGGGGACAGAGGGGGTTTATGAAACATTAGGTCTTTTTTTATATTATCAAAATGTGCTCGGAGAAGCAGGAGTTGTGTGTGTAGAGTTGCAGAGAAAATGTTGGTGTTGCAGGCAGGTTCAAGAACGGGGGGAACGACGAGGAGGTGAGGAAACAATAGGGCAAAACAAGTGTGTGTGTGGAGGTAGAAAAAGAGAGAGGTGCTGGTGCTTTTGCGCCAGAGGTTGCACTGTAAGCACCAGTCACCCCTGGACCCCCTAACTTCCTCGCTCCACTATGACATCACACCCTCTCGTCCCTCCCAGCCCCGCCTTGTCGGAAGCGATGAGCGGGTGAGTCAGTTGGTTCCGAGCAGCCATGTGATTCGGGGCGACGTTGCTGCAAGTGCAGCAGGATGGGCCGGGGCCTTTTTTCATTTTGTTAATCAGACGTCTAAAGGGGGGCGGGAGGGGCGAGAGAGGGGGGGTGATGTCTGTTTGTATGTGTCTGTGTGTTTGTGTGTGCCTGGATGTGTTTTTTTTTTTTTTATGTGCTCATATGGCCGCAAAGCCTCGAAACATGGCAGTCAGGCAAAGCGTTTTGCCTATCGCCACAAGGCACCTGACACCACGCATGGTGGACCCAGACAGTGCGGCAGAGGCCAAATTGGGCCTGGTGAGAGGAGGCGGAGGCGGAGGTGGAGGAGGGAGAGGCAGAGCTGGATGACAACAGTGGGAGCCGGTTGTTGAATAAGACGTCCTGTTCAACACCGTGCTGGCTTATCATCCCTCATAGGTGCTGTTTGTATGGAGCTAGATCTCATGACGTCTCAGTTTGGTTGTAAGACTTCCCCTCCACTTTGTTCAACCCTCCTTCCCCTCCTCTCCGCTCCTGCTCCGTGTTCCTCCCTCCCCCCCTTCTCCCACCACCGTGCTCATCACTCTCACTCTTTCGCTTTTAGCTTGTTGTCTTGACAGAGGATCCGAGCTGACAAACGGGGGCATCCGTTACTGTAGCACTGCCTAATCTCTGTAATGGCCCCCACAGATACTAGACTGGTGGTGAGCAAACACACACACGCAAACACACCTCAACTCGCTGGACAAGTGTACATGCAAAGCCCCGAGGTCAACAATCATCTCTGTGTTCAGCCTTTCGTACACTTGCATCTCTTTCTCTCTCGCTGACTTCCTCACACACACGCTCACGCACACACATGGCCCAGCACCCGTCTCCCTGTTCAGTACCAGCTGAGGAGCACCGTGGTTTCGTGGGGAGCAGGGGGAGCTCGTTATCCTCATTAATTAATGACAAAAGCGATGTAATTGGCCATCCATAATCCTCCATGCGGAGAAGGTGTGACAGGCCCGGGCCGGGACCGCCGTCTAAAGCGAGAGCAACTCATAAACACACACGGAGAAAATGAAGACACATATCATCCAGTTTGTGTGTGTGTCTAAGTAATGATGTACTTGCGGGACTGGCTTGTAATTAAGCGTTGCTAAAGGTTTGAGTGTAAAACTGAACATTTACATCGCTCGCACAATTCAAAGAATGTCACTTGATTCTCTAATTCTCGTCCTGTTTTGGCATTCGAGTCCGCAACATGCCGAACCCCCCCATCCCTGAATGAAAAGACAAGATTAATGGCACTTCCTGTCGCCGACGATCTCGCGCTAGCCTAATTAAAAGCATTGGAACATGCGCCTGGCTAAGGATCAGTGGCTTTTAATGAGGAGCTTGTAGGCTGATTTGGGCCTCATTTTCTGCTTAATAAGGCCGGTTTAAAAAGTAATTTTGGTGGGATGTGACTCCTTTAAACCTGCTCATTATCAATGATAGCGCTTCACTTAAGTACTTCAGGAAACGCTGTGTTTAATTAATATTGTGTCGCGCGCGTGGATTAGCTGACAGGCCGCAATGGTGCGAGCGCGAGCGAGTGAGCAAGGGAGCTAAAATTGATGAAGAACTTTCAAGGGCACTGATTTCATTAAGCAGCTTCATTACGGCCCCAAATAACTCTTCATGTCATTTCGATGCTTCAGTCGCTCCCGACGCACACACGCACACACAAAGACACACAAAATAATCCTGTGCTGAATGAGGAAGGTGCACGGAGGATTTTTACATTTAAAGCGGGAATAAGACAATGTAGCTCCAGGCGTTCACCTGATCTCTGCCTGACAACATCTTTCCTTCTTTGTATGTGATGCTAACAAAGCTTACATACTTGTTTTCATACAATGTGTTTGCTTTTCATTCCCATCTTACTTCACAGCCTGCTCTCTCATAAATAGAGCTTTTAAGGTCAAGCAGTTTAAGGGCTCGAGAGCAACTTTCACTGTGCGACTCTAACCCTCCCACAACAACGAGGCTACAAAGGCTCTTACGGCCTCTTCATCCCATTGTGATAATCTTCTTAGCCCCCTGACTCCACTGTTCAATATGTATAGAGCAGGAGAGAGCTGGACTTGAGGGGGCTTTGAGAGTCCTGCAGCTCAGTCCGTGGGATTTTCCTCTCTCCAGGACCAATTACCACACAAACACTTTGCTGCATGACATGAGGCTCCTTTGTAACACTGAGGAGAGCTTTACTGTACATCACTCAATCTCTGCCTCCCTGCAGGTGATTATTCCCAATCCATTTATGCTACCTTGTTGCACGTAATCTGTTTTGGTTATGATGAAATGTGCCAAGAACCTCTTGTCGCTCAAAACAACAATATATCTGAGTTGCTTTAGTAGCAAAACAAGGCTAAAACAATGGCTCCTTGATAATTGAATTGTTCAGCATTTACTCTTCCATCTGGGCGGCTGTGGCTCAGGAAGTAGTGTGGGTCGTCCACTAATCACAAAGTTGGCCGTTCAAACCCCAGCCCCTCCTGTTTACACGTCGAGGTGTCCTAAAGACGCTGAACCCCCGAATCGCTCCGTACAACCATATCTTGCATAGTAGCTCTCTGCAATCATTGTGCGACTGTGTGTGTTTGCAAATTGTTTAGTGCGTCGGATCAAAAATATTTATTATATTCCCTTTTTTTACACTTGAATTTGTCCATTAAGTTCTTAAAATATGACCTAATTACATCCCAACTATTTGACAATCTCCAATGTCATTACATTTCATCCTGCTGGAGCACAAACCACAAATATCGACTTTATGGTGGCGCTAGAGGAAAATTAGGGATCACTACAGTTGTTAGGATTCATCATCTTGGAACCATGAATGAAAGGACAATATTTAAATCGATCAAATAGATGTTGTGGCTGCACGGCGTTGCAGTGGTTAGCGCTGTTGCCTCACAGCTGGCAGGTTCTTAGCTCAAATCCTGGTTCGGACGTAGTGGGCCTTTCTGTGTTGAGTTTGCTTGTTTGCCACGTGCATGCGTGGGTTCTCTCCGGGTGCTCCGGCTTCCTGCCACAGTCCAACGACATGCTCCTTAGGTTCATTGATGACTAATATTGCCTAGGTGTGAGCGTGACTGTCTAGCCCTTTCTACACTGTGGTTCCGCCTCAGCGCCATAACGAAGCTCCGCAGTCATGCAGCCTTTGCCATTTTACATTGGACCAAGCAATGATGGCATAAAGCCACCCCGGTGTTTTTATGAAGTGTTCGAACAAACACGGCGCTGTTACCACCTCTAATGTTGGCTCAGAGGCGGAACGACTTCGCCCCACCATTCTGCCTCCGTGCGTTTTACATAGAAGACGGAATTTAACAGAAGCGAAATAATCCCGCCTTGAACTGGCAGTGTAAAAGGGGCTTAAGTGTCAGCCCTGCGATTGACTGGCGATCAGTCCACGGTTCACCCCGCCTCTCGCCCAATGACAGCTGGGATAGGCGCCAGACCCCCCACGACCCTGAACAGTATAAGCGGTGTAGATAATGGATGGATGGATGGATGGATGGAAATAGATGTTGTGATATTTCACTGCGCATCTTAAAACTTCATCCTGCTGGTGTTGTTAGAGAAAAGGTCAGAGGATCGTCAAAGTCGAACCATGAATGTCCGGACAATATTTTTCAGCCAATCTTGAAAATAGATCTGGTGATATTTTCTCGTTATGTATGTGAAAACTTTACTCAAGCAACACCAGCAGGTCAGAGGGTCATCAAAGTCATTAGGAGTCATCATCTGGGAACCATGAATGCCTGCACAAAATGTCATGCATTACTTCTGTTAGTTGTTCAGTCTGGACAACGTGTATGACGGAGCTGTTACCAGACTCTCAGACTGACCCCCATCAAGAGGAGCTTCTCTGTAGTATGGCTAAAAATCACAAACGTGTTTGAGGAAAAAAAAAGTGGATGCATGTGTCTCGTCACTAAGGGAAAGAATCGAGTAGCTTCCACAGCTGATCTGAAGTCAGAGTAAGAGAGAGAAGGCCGAGGAGACAGAGAGAGGGAGGGGGGGAAGACAGACAATAAAGGCGTTACATTTCGGGGAAGAGATAAATTGGGAGAGAGGAATGCTCACTCTAATCTGCACTGCGGGGACCTGCTTACATTATTCTGGACATGTCTTGTTGATAGTATTCACACTGTACAACATCCTATCAGGTAATATCAGTCTTTGAAGGATTAGCGGGAATAAGAGGGGTTTTATTTTGTGGAAGGGATAATTCCTCTGAAATATTCTAACATTTTCAAACTAATATAGAAATGGATTTGAGCTTTTTAGTGTTTTTTTCTTCTTCAGGGCAGCGTGACAGAAGAGAGGATGATTTGAGTGATTGAAAGAGAGAGAGAGACGGAAACAAACAGAAACTGGCGCTGCATTGTGGAGGAGAAAACAACACGAGTGTTGCGCAACAAGGCGATGTCATTCATTTATTTTCAGTTAGAACGCTCTTGATTTTTTTTTGTCACGCTCTTTCGCGAAATGAGCAACATAAAGGAGTTAGCTTTAGGCCGCTAATGCTAATGCCGCAGTGGTTAATACAGGAGCTGGAGATAAGCCACAGCTCCACTACCTTGTTATTCCTCTGTCATAGAATGCAAATAAGAGGATAATAAAGCCAGATATGATCTGCAGAGACGGTTATTGTTCTCCAATTGTTTTTGGTCCCGAGTCAAACAACAGAAAAACACCTCTTGTTTGTTTCCACCGCGTCCCCCTGCTGTTTTTGTTTTGTTAAAATGAATATCTGGAAAGGCACGAAGTCATATGTGAGACGTTCCAAACACTGCAAGGAAAACATCACCTTGTTAAAAGACAATATTGTTCTCTGTTAATGAATCAATTAACTTCCAGGCTAATGTATATGAATCATTCATTATCATTGCTCTGCGAGCCTTATCTCTGTGGTCCAATAGGCGGCCCCGCAGGTCCTCGTGTCTCAAGGTTGATCTGCACAGTGGACGGACGCGAGACAGCTGCCCATCAGTCTCCTGCCACACGCCGGCCATTAGAGCACGGCCTGTGTTTGTGTCTACGTGTTTGTCATTTACAGCCTTAATTAGACGCTGCTGTTAATGGCGGAGATGACTTTGGGTAACGGATGAATGACACGCCGTCATCTCAGGCAGCAGGGCGACAATATGTTTCACTAAGAGTCCAGGAGGAGGAAACTAGCGGAGAAGAGCGGAGCTGAAGGGTGAAGGGAGGGTCATATTGATATTATTTATGAATGGATGCTTCTGTGTGTGTGGAAATGTGTTTGTGTGTGTGTGTGTTTGTTAATGGAGCCCCATACTGTATCTCTGTGTGTCCAGGTCACCTGCCGTTCCCTCTGTTGTGTTAAGGATTATCCCAGGAAGTGAAGTGGAGCAACAGTAATGTGAAGCTCGCCTCTTACTGTAAGCCCGCCCAGGAGTCTCTGACTAACACACACACACACACACGAAAACACACACAAAATGTTCTAAAAAGGATGATGCACCCCTCACAAACAAACACAAATACTCATGCGCACACTAAACCTGCATATTTCATTACAGAGCCATCTTTATGACGATGCATGTCATGTTGCTTTTACACTTTCTGGCCCTTTAATTACAAATCCTGCACATACTTAAAGCCTCTGTGGACAAAGCCGTACCTCTGATCTCTTTGCTGATTTTGTCACGTAAATGCGTAAGTTGTGTTTTTTAACTAAAAATCTCATCCTGCTTTCTTTAACAGTCATATGTATCACTCGCTTTAAATCTTTGCACTGGAAAATGTAAACAAAGGCAGTTAACATTCGTCTGACTCCTACCCCCCGCCAGCAGCTTCAGGCATTAAAATAACTATATAGAAATAATCAATCCTGTCTTTGATGGTCTGGTTTGCTTTTGTAGATCATATAGAGTCATCAGAATTAATTTCAGTCTGTTTCATAACCAGTGAAAAAACCCCTCACAGGAGCTTTAATTACTGCACTACTACTGACCAAAATTCACACTAATATCAGTTTGAAGCAGCCCGGTGGTTTCCGATCATTTCAGCACAGCAAAAGAAATCTATTCGCAGCGACTTGAAACTTAAGACTTGTTTTTTTCTGGCCACAATGAACATTATTTGATCTTGGCTTACATTCTGCTGGCAAATTTATGTGATTTCCTGCATGGTGGCCAAAAATAAATGTTACAAAACAAGACCGGTTTTCTAATTTAAGTGTCTGCAAGTTTTCAGAATGTGGCATAAATGGAAACACTTGCCTATACTTGGATCTAAATCTACGATAAAAACTAAAATATTACAACTATTTTAATGATGTAATGATTGTTTAAGTCACGCTCTTCAGCAAAACTTCCAAACATTTGCTGGTTTCAGCTTCGCAGATGTGAAGATTTGATGCTTTTCTTTGTCATTCACTGGCAAGGACCACATCATCAACAGGATGCGACTTTAAGCCCCCCTCCAGTGAAAATCAAGTTTAACCTTGTAAACATCCATGTGGTGTTCTTCATATCTCTCAAGACACATCAGGGACAACATCAGCAGTCATCTCCACGGCTGGGCCTGTCTGCTTTTAAACTGCAGTGTACCAAGGACAGGCTGAACAACACGTTTTCAGATTGGCAGGTTTGAGACGTCACAAACCTAAGGAGCCAATCCCGTTAATGGACGGAGTGACGCTATGCATATCATTATGTGCAACCTATGGCAACCACTTTGGAAATGCGCGAGCCAGCTGTAACCGTCATCGTACTTTTAGCCAACTCACTGGCTACGTTAACGTTACTACTACTAATTACTACATTTCAAGCTTGCTAAGTTTCAACAAGTTTCCACAAAACCATGGCAGAGACGTGTTTTGTTTTCGCAGAGCATTTTATGTCTTTAAACATGACTGGAGCTGCTCTTTAACAATTTATTGGTTAATGAGATTGATGATGACGATGCTTGGAGGTGAAGAGGTCAAACTTCTTGCGGTCAGCGTTTTGGGGAAGCTTCACTGGGGAGCTGCTGTAGCACCCAGTGCGAGCCCCCTCAGGGCCCTATGGATGGGAAACAGAAAAAGAGCAGAGGCGGGAGGGAGCGGTGCAGACTGCGCGAGCGAAAGAAGGGGAGAGGGGTTGATTTGAATTTATGGGAATGCCGGAAGAGGCGCGGTTGTGATGTGGACTCGTGAAACTTGTGGCATCAATACATGATAGTACATTTGATTTGTTTTGGTTTTGAAATGTTAGTGGATAAAAACAAAACCACACTGGGCTGTCAAAAACCTGCTCCATATTTTGATTAATCAAGAAAGATGTTACCAGATTAAAATGAAAAATGAAAATTAGTTGCAGCACTGTTAAGCTATTGAACATGCTAAGCTTAAATGTAAAGCTTAATGTTTTAAACTCCACTGTAACGCCTGACTTGACATTTTAAGAAGCTAAAATCCAGCAGCTCTTTTGTGATGTTATTTTGAGTTTCATTATTCACACAGGTGCTCCCGCGCTGCCGTACCGCACGATAAAAACATGTTTTTCCTCCAAACACTTTGCTCATAAACAAATTAATTTATTACTTTTTAGAATAGAAAAGCTTAATGTCATTAATCCAATCCCATCAGCGTAATCTTTCTTCTATTAATATTGCAAAACAATAAAAACAGTGTTTTGTGTTCCAAGCCGGGGAATTACACAGGACACATTTATATTATCCCCTTTGGTCCGCACACACACACACACACACACTTCTGATCTTCCTTATAAGGTGAACATGGGATTGCTGGTAATGTCCCGGCTCCATTTTCATTTTAATCACGGCAATGGGATCAGACAAGCTGGCAGGGCGGGCTCAGCCTGGCTCGGTTGGTTGTTCTGATTGAGTTTTCTTTGTTTGGCAGATATGTAATACAGCCCGCTTAAGAGGATTTGATAAGAGGAAGGAGGTTATTGTGTGATTTAATCATGTCCACTGAGGTGAACCTGCACTTGTCCGCTTCCTGAGCGCAGCCTTGAAGTCTCAGAGAGGGACAGTGAAACCCCACTGCTGGTATGCCACAGAGCGTCCTATGATTGGACACGTCTGTGTCAGTGTTCAAGTGATGTCAGATATTTTTTAGGATGGTGCACTATGTGTGTGATTAGACTTGGAAGCAGGGGGTGCAATTTTTTATGTAAT
The DNA here is from genome assembly GCF_022749685.1 of Semicossyphus pulcher. Lineage (NCBI taxonomy): Eukaryota > Metazoa > Chordata > Actinopteri > Labriformes > Labridae > Semicossyphus > Semicossyphus pulcher. The sequence continues at coordinate 20,616,285 of NW_027211637.1, forward strand.
TAATTTTTGGACATATAAACAGCCGGACAGAACTTGGCTGCAGTTTTTGCTAATGTCATGAAAAAGGCTGACATGGTGCATTAATGAGGGACTACTTTCAGTTATATTATTTATTTATAAAGCAGCATTCATACATGGAGCAATTCAAAGTGCTTTACACAGTTCAGAACAGAGCGTTTAAGAGAAATATGACATGAATACGAAATATATTAAGATATAAGATATGGTCAGAACAATGCAACAGTATAAGCTTAGGCTTAAGTATACTTACTTATAACTCGTCAGTTATGATTTTCCGTAGTTTTAAGAATTCCCAGAATTCTTTTCTTTCTGATCCCAGACCCTGGAGTCCCTCACTCCTTTATGTCTCAACACTTCTTATGCTGTATTACCCAGAGTCACAGCAGTATCAAAAATTAACTATTAAAAGTTAGTAATTAAAAGTGAACTCAAAAATGATCTTACTAGTTCACAGAACTGTTCCCTTAACAGGTCACAGACCCTGAATTGTACAGTAATAATTTGTCTTATTTTTTTTAGACTTCCCAGAATTCTGCGACTAAAAAGAAGAATAATCACACAGCAGCTACTGGCGATCAACACAAAGCGTTAGCAGGTGATTATTAAAGAACGCTGAGTTTCGATGTAGGTTGTCTATTTATTGCCGGCCGTTGATCTTTTTTCAGATTAGGTAAAGAATGTTGCCGAAGGGAGTTAGGGACCAGCTAACCCCACAATAGATATGCATTCAAGCTTTAGAAGGAATAGGGGCTGTGCACTCGTATGCTTACTGCTAACTCACCAGTGTTCAGCCACGCCAACATGGTCTTGATCAACAACGATCTAAACGGCAGTTTTCTCTGAAAGATAATTTTCCACAGATTTTTGTTGATGCTTAAAAACATTCAACTTTGATCGAGTCTTTGATTGAATCCAGCGACATCTCCATAGGCTTTAAGTTTTTAACAATAATGTAGATATATAGTTAGGCTTTAGCTACACTGGAAATAGTTGCTAGTGAATTCTTCTTTAAGGTTTTATTTAACCTTTAAGGTTTCACCACCACATCTGAACTAGTTGAAGGGAAAGTGTCGGGTTCAAAAGGTCGCTGGATGTCTTGACGGCTTGCGTTTGTTGTGGGTTGGAGCCTTTAACATTTTAATGTGATGTTTGCAAAGATGGATTAGTCGGAGGAACATCCCTAGACAGATAATAGACAGATTAAGGATCAGCAAATGTCATGAGGATAAACTGTGCCATGAACAATGCACAAAAGGCGAAAGCAACCAAACCGTTAATGACACTTATGGCTTTTTGAGGAGAGCTGAATATGAGTTTACATGTCTAAACTGTTAATCACTTTATATTGTCATTCCCATATTCACATATAAAATCTGTGTAGCCATCAAGGTGTTCTGGTTTAAGTGCTCTAAATATGTCCAGAAGGGTGTCCCAATATCTAACTGGTCTTGCCGTCTGCCACTGGGAGGATTAAGCGGGCTGAGGTGGAGGGGTGACTTCCCCTTCCCCCTGATGTTCACTCTCCCTCTCACACAGTTTCACTCTCTCTCTCTCTGCTCATTTACACAAATCAGCTGAATAAATAATAATCACAGATAGATGGATTCACCTGCTGTTAAATCACTATTAGAAATACAAAGCAAAGCACAATAATGTGTGTTTATGTGTGTGTGAGAGAGAGAGAGAGTGTGAGGCAGAGAGAGGGAGTTAAGCTTAGCATTAGCTTTGCTCAGTTTGTGGGTTTCCCCCCATCAGCAGCAGTATTATTTACAGGAGTCCCAGCAGGGGGGCTGCTCCTGGTCCAAGCCTGCAGCTGGTTACTTGCTGGTGTTTTAACGTGACCGTTTAATCTCGATTGAGCGACACAAGACACAAACAGCATGCAGATTCCTGCTTCTGCTACTTGGAAATACTAAAAAAGCATCTTTATACAATCTAACACGAACGGCTACATGATTCTGAGAAAGATCGTTCAGTGTATTTGGATTTCCTGGATGTAAGCATGACAATATTAATATACATTTTTTAACTGTGTACCCTTAATTACTTAATCCTCTTACGGCTCCTCCAGTGCTCTGAAAACAGGGTCATCTCGTGTGTGTGTGTGTGTGTGTGTGTGTGTGTGTGTGTGCGCTTGCATGCACTGAATATCATGTGAAAACCTACTGTACGTGCGTGTGTGTCTAATATGCCCTGACACGGTGCCTCAGCACCCAAACACACCGCAGCTACATGACCTCAACAAACATTACCCATCAGCCCCTCCTCCTCCTCCTCCTTCTTATACACACAGCCGGCCCATTAGAGCACAATCAGATGAAGATATACTGCACGTCCATGCACATGCACACAACTCATTATCAGCAGCCACTAATAAAGAGGCATCTTTGATCTTTGATATTATTCTTTTTTTTGCAAATTTGCAAACTTTGTTCATGCATTTTCCTTTATTCTTCTTTTGTTGGCCCCCAGATCTACACCTCTTAGTTTCTTCTACACAAGACAAACGCATGCATTTCTTCTTTGCTGCAAATTTTCTTCACATGTGCGTAACTTCATCTCAAAAATTCCTCCATATATTTCCAACTTTTCCCCCCTCTCGTGGCATTTCGGGCCCACCGACTGCACCGGAGCTTTGTGGCTGCCTCGCTGGATGGTTTGAGTGTGACTGGTTGGCTTAGCGTCAGCTGTTGGCCCAGCCCGGCTCAGCTCAGATTGCTCCAGATTAGGAGATGGGGCACTCTGAGAGCAACTATGATCCATATTAAAGCTGCATAAAATGAAAATTGCAAAGATTTAGAAGCGGATCATAGGCCACAGAGAATTTAATCACAACCTGGCGCTGTGTGTGTGTGTGTGTGTGTGCAGATCTCGGCATAATACAGAGCGCATAGTGACATGAGGATTATCGATGTGGGCTGTATTTACTTATCAACCCAGTGTTCAGAGATGTATCACAAATGTTTGATCAAGCGCTGCAGTTTTCTCTCCGTCATGGCTCCCCGAGAGCTCCGTGATGCACGGAAACATTTTTTTTTTTTGAATGTTTTAAACTTTGGAGACAAATGTGATGTGTTCACAGACAACAGAAAACTGGACATGCATTTGTTCTGTGTTGGTGTGTGAGTGGGCGAGAGAGTGTGTGTGTTTATGTGTGAGCACAGCCGGGGATGATACTGTTCCAGTGTCCTCAACACTTGTAATCCCCCTAAAGCTTTAAATACTGTTACTGTGTGTTCACAGGGTAGTCTAGTAATAGAGCCGTGCAGAGGTCCTCATTTGTTGGTCCTGATATTTAAACGACATTTTTTAAACCATTACAAAAAATACCTTCTCAAAACAGGAAATGACACTCGAGTGATCTGTTAGTCTTTACAATGTTTTGGCATCAGTGGAAGATAATTATCACTTAATTAATGATACTCTGCTGGAGTATCTCTCTTTACATGCACCTTTATGCCTCCTACGGAAGCCCTTAGCGGACATGTGTCCATACATTTTATTTACTCTGTTTTCCTGTGAGTTAATTTCAGTTCGACTTACTTGTCTCGTTGTCTCGAGATAGCAAAGCTTGTTTTCTCCTGATCATGTGATATTACAGACCAGGACATGCCATGCTGCCATTGCCCACGCTAATGAGGAAAGTTCAGCCTGTTTGTTTTGTGCTTTTGCATCTCTGGGGGTACGAGTCATGATCATCTAACTTACAGTAACACAGCGTCGTTATCTCAAGAGATAAATGAGTCGAGATCTCTTGAAAACAACTGGTTATCACGGGAAAACGGATTAAATAAAATGTTTTGATTTATGTCCGCTAAGGGCTTCCGTAGCTTCCAACTCACTTAATGTCAAATTAAAATATTGTAGTTTTTCTACATTAATTTGGAAGCTGAGCTGAATTTTCTTCACAGATTAGTTCATTCTAAATGATATAATTGTTGTAAATTTACCAACCCAATTGCAAAAACACAAAGTAGCTAGATTTGGCTCCAACTTCACCGCCTACATTATAATTTTCTTTATACATTAATGCATACATAATTAAAATTTCATAATTACAGGAGCCAAACTGCAAAAGGACTACTTTAACTCACCATTTCAACACGTTCTTTTTACTGATAATATTTAATTATTTAGTATTTTCATGTTTTTTTTGCTGCTTTTACTCAAGTGAAACCTTAAATAATAAAACATATAATATAATATTCACAGAGGTAAATGTATAAATTGTTTACTTCCGTAAAAGTGTTGGTGATAAAAATCTTTCTTTTCCCCTACAGTGTGTTGTGAATGTTTTTGGTGTGTGCATGTGTGTGTGTTAAGTGCATGTGTGTGCTTGCAGCAGCCATGGGCTACATGTGCTTGAGAGACCTGACAGAACTCATGACTTGTGCCCTATTTGTGCTCACCTGTATCTGCGTCTCGTGCACGCCGCATGTAAACACACACGATGCTGCCTGCATGAGCATCACTTCTCTTTCTCTCACTTTCATCGTCTCTTTCTCCACTTTCCTGCAGCTTTTGGTTGCATGTCTCTCTTTCTTCCGCCCTCCCTTTTCTTCCATTCCATATTTCCAAATCCCTCTCCAAGAGCACATTGTGTGTGTGTGTGTGTGTGTGTGTGTGTGTGTGTGTGTGTGTGTGTGTGTGTGTGTGTGTGTGTGTGTGTGTGTCTGCATGACTGTCATACACACAAATCTGCGCACACACTTGCACACACAGAACGCAGACTAAGATAGAGCAGATGGTGACCGTATTCATTTTTTCCCCGACTAACATTAACCATTCATTATAGACAGCAGACTAAGCCAATCCCACATCCTCCCCCATGCAACACGTACACACACACACACATCCACACACGCACACACATAATGTCCAATAATTTTGCCATTAGCCCGGTGACGGTCCCAAAATCTTGCGTGCCCCTCCGTCAGTGTTGATACTCTCTCCTTCCAGACGGTCCCAGCTCTGCTCTGACTCAATCTGTTGACATTTCTGATTCCGTCCCCATGACTCAAATTTCTCCTCCTTCACTTCAGCAGCCCACAACAGGAATGAGGAGCATCTGACGGCTCCCTCTGCCTCCCCTTCCGTCCAATCCTGCAGGTTTTTTTTGTATGTGTGTGTGTGTGTGTGTGTCTTTGTTCCTTCCACTTTCACTGTCTGGCGTCTTCTGGCAACTTCCCCATAAGTAAGAGACACAATCGCTCTGTTTTCTTCCTTTGTTTCTCTTTCCCACTCATTTACCGCCTCTCCCTGTAATCAAATGGAGAAAAAATAAAAACCTGTTAGGCCGTAAATCAGGTTTAATCTCTGGCTTGAAGAAAAGATGAACATTAATCCACATCTGTCCATACAAATGTTTACCGCTCATATTTCAGACCTCATTAGGCCCTGCTGTTAAGCTGCGTGCCCACAGTTATGTTCATGCAGCCTGCAAGGGAAAAAAAAGCAGAAAGACTAATGTGCTGGCAAAAATTTTGTTTTTTTCTGTCAAATTCTGTGTGCTTGCAGACATGCACGTTCACCTTGCATGCCTCTCTTGTAGTGAGAGCGATCCGAGGAGGTTTTGGCCCTCTGCCTCCGTGTGTGGTCCAAAGGGTGCAGAGGCAGAGAACTCGCACACACTTACACTAATGAGAGTTTTAGCTGCAGTCAGAGAGCACAGTGAGTTACTGTTCCTCAGCCGCCCGCTGGACATCAATCGCCCCGCGGCCTGAAGGCTTTACTCAGTTCCCGTTGCTAAACTGCACCCATCGCCGCCCTTTACACACACTCGGACACGCACGCTCACGCACGTGCACAGACCCACGCGCACAGACACAGTCGAGGCGTCTTGAGAAGTTAAAATTTTCTAAATGAAGTGCATCAGTTTTAAACTACATCAGAGATTACTAATAACATCCATTTCCAATAGATGTAGCCCAGGCCAAGGCTATAGTGTCCAGACAGCTCTTTGAGATATAAGCAGGTATAAGGACTGTAATGTAATTTTGTTGCATACAAGAATTGGGTAAAACAACATGAACAACTTAAAAAATAATCATAATAATAATGTAAAGGTCCTCTGTGAAGTTTCTTGGCTCCTGGGAGTGTGATCTGATGAGGAAGGAAAGGCATTTAACATGTTTGTGAGGCCTCTCTCGTTGGCTAACACTAAATATGAACACAACTTTGTTTGCTTACAAGAAAACTCGACTGAGCACCTTTAAATTTTCTAGCGGCTTAATGCAACGATATCAAAAGCTTAAAGTCCTCCTCCAGTGAAACTCAAGTGTTTGACCTTGTAAACATCTCCATGTGGTGTTCTTCATGTGCTACAAGACATATCAGGGACAACATGAGCATTCATCTCCACGGCTGGGCCTGTCTGCTTTTAAACTGCAGTGTACCAAGGACAGGCTGAACAACACGTTTTCAGATTGGCAGGTTTGAGACGTCACAAACCTGAGGAGCCAATCCCGTTAATGGATGTGGTGACGCTATGCGTATCATTATGTGCAACCTATGGCAACCCAAGACGGCTGTGATCGTCATCGTGATTTTTGCAAACTGACTACTGACTACTAACGTTAACGTTACTACTACTAGTTACATTTCAAGCTAAGTTTCAACCACTAAACGATGGCAGAGACGTGTTCTGCTTCCGCGACGTAGGGGGCAGTCGAAATTTGCATAGTGGGCGGAGACTATGCAGATTCAGGAATATTTAATGAGGGAGAAGGAGGAGATGCTTTGGGAGGATTTTTAGAAAGTAATTAGACGTATTTTGCAGAAAAAAAACATATCAAACACAATTTATTATTCAAGCAGAGCATTTTATACGTCTTAAAACATGACTAGAGCTGCTCTTTAAATATGTTCACAGTTCCTTTTGTTAGCTAACTCTAAATGTTAACTTTGTTTGTTTACAAGAAAACTCCACAGAGCACCTTTACATTTTGTAGCAGCTTAATGCAACACAATCAAGAGCTTAAAATGGTAAATATAGTGTTGAGACTATATCCAAAAACTATATTTGACAGTATTTAACAACGATGTACCAACTGCAACTATCATCAGCCAGAATCAATGATGCACAATCGGACTCTATTTTAAGGTGGACAAATTTAAATATCTAAATTAGCTCTGTCTGTGTGTATGTAACTGGCAGCCTGTCGTATTGTCTATATTGTGTTGATTTCAACAGTAAAAAATAAGTTTGTAAATTCTCTTTATTTTCGACAAAATGCCACACACACCAAAAACACTGCATCGTGTTCCGTCGCTTTAAGACCACAAACTATGGCCTTAAAAAAGCACCACAGAGCTCACTAACAGCCTCAACATAACCTGAACATTACCATCATTATGTTAATTAAACTGATGTGTACATAATGATATAATTTCCATTGTAACAGGTTGGATTTATTTGGCAGGATCAAAGTAATTCAGAACCTTAATATAGTCATCAGTGCGCACTCGCTTAATATTATACACACAGAGACGATGCACTTATTTAATGTGTAATTCATTCATGCATTTGTTGGGAGGTTAAAATACTTGGCACGAGCTCAGAAAATCACAGTGACATCATGTATTTGTATGTGCTTCATACCTTATAAATCAGGTGTGTCAACCTGCATTTGACTGCATAATAATGTCGACAAGCTGGACAAAATGAGACGATAAAGACACAAAGTGCAACCCCTCCCCCAGAGTACTGTAAAGACAAAACACATTAACACCACCCCTGTCTGTCCCTTTGTCTCCCCTCCATCCTCCTCCTCTCCTGTCAGTCACCCCGCTGCCCTAAAACTGTCCCAAATGACTTAATCTACAGGCCGGCAGTGCTCCGGAGAGAGGCTGCAGAGTGAGGCCGCTCTCTGAGCGCTGTAAGGGGATTGCTGTAATTACTGGGATCTGTGCACCGTATTTATCTTTTCAAGGGACGGGTGATCCTGCCATAAAAAGCCCAACATTTGGCAGTTAACTAATGCACACCATTAGATTGATTGTGCTGGATTTGTGCGTGCGTGCGTGTGTGTGTGTGTGTGTGTGTGTGTGTGTGTGTGTGTGTCCCATATTCCCTGCTGCTGCCATGCTCTGTAATGTGTGTTAAATAATGCTCGGTTGTTCTCTGTAATCCTGATTAAATGGGGGTTAATGTGTGTCTGTTATACTTTTTCACAGACTCTCCAGGCTGCGACCTTCCACCACTAAAGGTTTGGCACAAATGAACGGGCTTATGAGACACGATTAGACGGAGGGGAGACGAGGCAGAGGTACGAGGTTCAGGTAGTGCATCTGTCTGTATTTTTCTGTCTCTGTGTCTGGCTACGTGGGAACAACAGAGACAGGATTACTGATATTTTGTAGCAAAATAAATAAAGCCCATTGTCTGATATCCTCTTTTTCTTAAACATAAACCTCAGCAGCTTTAAAAATCTGACATTAGGAGTACAATAAAAGGGAGGAAATAATGAAAGAAAATGAAATTATCACTCTTCTTGGATGTGGCAGAGAAACAAACAGATTGACCACGCTCTTCTTTCCAAAATCCTCCCCCGTGCAGGCAACATGTTCCTCACGTCCATCTTGGCTGTTTTTTCAGATATTTGGTGTCAGTGTGTGTGTGTGTGTCTGTGTGTGCGTACGTGTAAACGTGTGCGTGTGTGCGCGCACGCGTGTGTGTGTGTGGGGTTGTGAAGACGGAGGCTGCACCAGGCTGTCCAGCCTACACACAAACCGTCCCGTCGTTAAATCACCTTACTGTTCCATCCAACATCCACTGCCCTGAGCATGTTTTTCATTTCATGTGTGTTTTGGTTGAAATGAAAGACACACGGGGAGAGGAGAGCGGAAAATAAGAATGCAGGGGGATCGGGAGAGGATGCATCAACACTGGATGTCAAAGCAACTTTAGACCGAGCTCTCTTTGCATTAATAAAACTAACTTTCTAACTTTGCACACACACACACACACACACACTCATTTAATCTCTCTACTCTGTCCCCTTTCTCCCCACTTGTTCCTTATTAATTTTTATGTTTCTGACCTCGGTAACGGGCATGAGTACACAGATATATTACAGTAATTATCTAATTTTACAGTGCCATTAAATGTCACAGAAATCCAGAGTTATGGCATTAATACAATAAAGAGGGTTTGGGCCAGAGGGATGATAACTTAATACTGGAGCGGGCTGAAACAAACTGTCTACTGTGGATATTTGCCTGCTTTTATCCATCATCATAATCACTGACTTTTAGAGTTAATTGCAGACTGCGTGCATGGATATGTACGTCAAATTTACAGTCTAAGTTTGTTAAATTCAAATATCAGCTCTTTAAAAACATTTTTATATTTAGCTGAATATTCCGAGCACAAAGCCTACATTTCAAATCCTCGCTCCTGATTTCAGACCTCCCTGTTTTCCTCCCGAATCCGAATTTACAACATATTATATTTAGATTCTCCTCATTTCCCCGGCTCCTGGCCGGCAATAGTGTTATTTACTGTGGCTCTGACTGAGGCACATTTGGGAGCAGTTCAAATTCAAAGCTGTGCCAATCTACTCCTTTTTTTTTTTTTTTTTTTTGTCTTTTTTTTTTAATTTGTCACCCCCTCTTCCTCCCTCTCTCCCTCCTCACTCTTCCTCTCCTTCCTCTCCTACCTGCGTCCCAGTAGATGGAGATGTGAAATATTTAAACGCACTTTGTTGTTCGGGGGACAATGCACTTCAGCAGATGGGCCATCGCCCGCACAGACCCCAATGTATGCAAATCTCCATACAAAGCAGCCCAGGATGTTTTCAATATAACACAAGTGCCTCAGGCCCTGTTTTAATCCCTCTTTACCCGCAGCCAATGCACTGTTTCATCCAGTCAAACGCCTTAAGCGCTATGTCAACTTGGACATCTGGCCACATAACTGAACCCAAAAAAAAAGTGTGCATGTGTGTTTAGGAGAGGAGCGTGTTTACGGAGGGTTAGAAGAAGGGATAAAGGTGATATAGTGCATGCTGTCGGACTGAAATACCCAGAGATGAAATGATCAGTGGCGTCATTAGAGGCATCAGCACATCAAAGCATGAGCGAGTGTGTAGCTCCTGAGGTGGACTCCTCGCCCTCCACACCGAGGGGAAACAGGTGCCAGTGTTGCTTTCTTCATTGTCTCTTAACTTGTTTTGCTGTCTTCTCGCTTGTTTTTCTCACCCCCACCCTCTAGGAATAAGCAACCCCAACTACACACACACACGAACACGCGCACGCCGCCAGCAGACTTTCTGGTCAGAGGACTGATTTCTGTCGTGGTGACATCTGAAGGGTGCTACAGCACAGCCAGACACCTGGATACACATGGCATCCTTCACTACTCTGTGTCAAAGTCCACGTGTGTGTGTGTGTGTGTGTGTGTGTGTGAGGGTTGGTGCGCACGCTAGGTGTCCGTTAGATGTGGGGGGAAGGTGCCATAGAAGGCATCTCCTGAGGGTATCTCATCAGCTTTTCCTGGATGGAGCACGAGTTCAGACGCTCGTGGCGATGCTGCATGTCCTCATTGACCTACATGGTGCGGGATACACACGAGCACGTATGTGCGACATACCTGCACGCAAACTACACGTGTAAGCTGCAAGATTGATGCTTTCCGCTGGGAGGGTGGGTCGAATTTGATCAAGAAAATACTTTTTTATTGGGTTTAATTCCTGAGAGCTTCTTATTTAAATTCTCAGGGAATCGAGGTTGTAAGGGAAGATGAAATGTGCAAAGATTTGGGCTCATCCTGAGAATAATCTTTTTTTATTTTTGTGTTAAATAGTGACGTCATTTATTCACAGAAATAATACATTTACAACAACATATAGTCGAATGACAAATGTAGTTTTTCCTCAATAAAATCCTTCTAAAAATGTCTAAAAAAAAGTAGCAAAAAAGCTTTTTTAACACAAATATTGAATTGCAATTTCACTCATATCACCTTAAAGGAAAAAAGGGAATCAAATTACAATCAATGCACTTTTTTTAGTGCTACTTCAGCTTGTAACTGATGCCTTTGTCAGAGCTTAAATCCGTCACTTGAATATTTAAAGCGTAATAAAGAACTTTGCGTATAGATAAAGTTAATCCGGTGCTGAAATAATGAAGGATAGAGATGGACAGCATCCTCTTCACTTGGATATTCGCTATCTTTCCCGATTTTCATCAAATTGTAAAAATGTGTTCATGTTACGAGTAGCTGCTCTGTATCGCAGCTCTGTAAGCATATTCCTTTTGCACCGTGTTTGTAGCTGGCATGAGAGAGACTGCCTGCAGCTTGTGTGATGGTCTGTGGATATGTGTGGATGTGAGGAGGGGAGGAGGGGGGGGGGCGAGCTTGTGTGTGCATGTGTACTTAAACCTCAGGCCATGAAACTGTGTGTGCCTCATTACGTGTATGTGGTTGTGTAAGTGTGTTTGTGTGTTGTGGGGGGGGGGGGAGAGAGAGAAAAGAGTGTAGGTGAGTGCAGAAGACAAACCTGTCAGTTTCACAGCTGGTTTCTCTGGCTGCAGGGCTCAGGCCGGAGCAGGGTGACACTCGGCATCACAGCACCGCAGCACAGGGGCCCCGGGTGAACACACCATCATATACTGTAGGCAGATGTACACACACACACACCTTGGTTGGCTGCCCTCAACTGAAAGACCAAGAGACCAGTGAAACACACCACCTGGGCAAGTCATCATATCTTGTCAAAGATTTTTTTTCCACCGTCTTTTTGGCTGGATGGAGGTGTGAACAACATCACAGAGCAGATTGCCTGGCAATGGACTGACCATCATGTTGTAAGGAAAAAGGGTGGAGGAGGGGGTTGAGAGGAACACGGAGTGAGAGAAATAACAAGAGGAAAGTATAATGTAAGAGGAGAATGGCTCTCTGTTGAAGGCTGGAGTTGGCTTGTCTCCCCGCATCATGAGCCACAGTCTCTTGATCGGGACTCTCATGGCCGCTCTCCACACATTATTGATGATAGAAGTTGATGTGGACTATTAGCTTGGACGGTCCCTTCCCCGCGTCGAGAGGCGCCGGCGTACCCATCCCCGTCCTTTTGGTCTCATTTTGGGACTCGCTTCATAGTGTGTTCCCGAGCGGAGTGGACTCTCTGTGGGGAGAAGAGCCTCAGGCGATAGCCCCCCCCCCCCCCGCTCCCCTCTTCCCTCCCACATCCACCACCATCCCCGCACATTTCCATCTCCACAAAGATGGAAGTGATGGCAATTTCTTCAGGGTATTTAGAGGATGTTGGTCCTTTTTAAGATCTTATAACAGTTTACAAGCAAAAGGCATCAAGGTAGGAGAGTAAAAGGGGCAGTTGGGAGACATTTTCATGCACAATGAGCGTTAAAGTGATGATTAGCAACAGGACGCAGGTATGTTAAGAAAAATAAACAGCCATGTTGTGAATTCTGCTGACATTCTGGGGAGAAAGACCCTAAGTGGTGTCAATTATAAAAATAAAGGCGACATGTTGACAGCAGCAATGAAACTGTTGTTTTGACTGCGGCTGTCAGGGGAGGTTCCCCTGTCTAAAGTTTACACAGGAAAGGATCATGCCTCAGTGATTCTGCCCTGGATGTGTGTGTGTGTCTGAGCGTGTGTGCGCACTCAGCGATCAACTTCTGCTAAATACTAATTACTGAATACTTAGTACGGATGCCCTTTCTATTGGGTCCCTTTAGTATAAACATTCATTATGGCTGCTTTTCTCCTTTGTAGCACCATCATCATTATTCCACCGCATCCCCCCGAGGAGTGAGGCAGAGCCGAGGCCGGGGCCGGACCGGGCTGGGGGGAGAAAACAGTGCAGAACCAGAGCGCCAGGACCTGGGAATGCACACAAGTGATATTTGTGCGCGCAGATCAAAAAGCGTTTACCTTTAGATGTTTCCCTGATATGAATATTCAACATCCTTATTGAAATCTAATTTGGGTCTCCTTGTCTCAGGGGTCTTTTCATCAGTGCCTGTTGCCTGAGGCCACTGCTGATTGACAGCCAAACTTTAGTAAAGAGCACGCAGGAAAAAAGGGGAGATCTGGTGGTGCTGGAGATGTGAGCGGTGTGAAGCCGGGGAGAGCTGGAGCAGATGAGTGGGGGGCGGACGTCGGGGGCGGAGAGGTGGGTTTGTGGGGTATTTAACCTCCTCGCGTGCATGCACAAACAGAACGCTGCAGATTGTCAGGAACCAGGAGTGAATATAACACCGACAGAACAATTCAAACACATTTCATCAGTTAGATTGTCTACAGTGTTAAACACCCTGTAGCCTTGTTAGTTAACATGAAGTGATTGCTTGTCGAGTATTTCTGGTGTTTCTTTTAGAGTTGGGAAAATTCAGCTCAGAGCTGCGATTGTTAAGACGATAAATTAATCCATCCAGAAAATCTTTTGGTGATTGTTTGAACAGTTTCAGTCATTTTAAAAGAGAAAAAATGGCCAAATATTCTCTGATTTTATCTTTTATAATCTAAGGATTTGCTGCTTTCTGTGTAACAGGATTGCAAACTAAATATGTTAAAGGATTTTGGACAAAAAAAGCAATTTGAAGGACTCGCCTTGGATTCTACAAAACTTTGAGGAACATTTTTTCTTTATTATCAGATACTTTTGAGACACAGCAGTTAATCAGAATAAAATACTTTAATAACAAGCAATAAACTACAGTGATTCTTGTCACTTCTGATTTATCCTCAAAGCATCCAATATACATTCAGATAGCAAAGATATACTTCACGTGTTAAAGCTTTTAGCTTGTATTTGCATGTTACATTAGCTACTTAATAAAGGAGCTGCAACATTTAGCTTTGAACTGAGAATTAATCTGCAATAATTTTGTTATTCAATTATTACTTTTTTTTAAGTATAAATGTGGAACATGTGGCTCCAGCAGATGATCGATGCTGCTCTGTTCTTTGTCTTATGTGATGATAAACTGACTGACAGAAATCTGAATGTTGTTTTTTTTTCTGACATTTTAAAGACCAAATGACTCATTAAGAAAATACTGACTAGATCAAACAACCATGCAGATAACTATCAGTTGCAGTAACTAAAGACATTAATGTCAAATCTAGTAATTGTTGGACCTGTGCGCGTTTCACAGTCTACAACAATATACTGTAGAAACATTCAGATTGGACAGAAATAGTCGTGAGTGGTTTGAAGAGATTTGCTGTGTTTGCACAGTTGTGAGAGTATTTAATTTGTCTTAAAACTGAGCATCTGACGCTCCCTGCCAAAGGCGTAGCACCATATTGTTGTCTAAAATTATATTTCTAAACATTTGTTCAGTTATTTGTCTCCATTTCTGACTAAGGACCTGTGAACCTCCGAAGCATTCATTTGGCAAAATCAGAAAAAAGCTGTACTCTGACTGTGACTGCAGGGGAGAGAGGGTTTGCAGTCTTTGTTTTTTCCTGCCTTATATAATATTAGAGGCTCAAAACTGCCTGAGCTGCCCCTCTACTGCTGCAACTCTGAGTACAGAACAAAAAACATTTAGAAAATATGAAGCAAACGTACCTGTGGATCCATGGAAGCAGACAAAAATGGGATATTACTTTGTTCTGTTAGACTCATATTCCTATCGCTGGTGGGGCTGAATTAAATGCCATGTGCAAACACACACACACACACACACACGCACACGCTGTCCTCATCTGGCCAGTGGGTTGAGCATGGTTTAATGTTATTATTGCGCAGGTGTGGGTCCCGTCCCTCAGGGTTCCATTAAAATGATGCCCCTCTCAATGGTGGCTCCATTTGCTCTTTAGATTTAACACAGGCCATATGTCTAGCAGGAGGCAAACAGCTGATGGGGTTTAATTGACAGAAATCAACATATTTGGTGGTGTGTGTGTGTGTGTGTGTGTGTGTGTGGAGTGTGTGTGTGCTGGTTTGCTAATATGCTCGGGCATCAGGGGATCCCTTTAAAGGGTCAATTATGTATCAGAACAGAGTTTGGAGAGAAAGGAGAAGAAAAGAGGACGAGGGCAGCAGAGAAGAGAGACGGAGACAGACACAGAGAGATGTTGACAGCTAAAGGAGACAAGAGGAATTCATAATGGAGATGCGGGAAACAGCCACACACTCAAAGCACAGTTTAGCATTGCAGGACGTAACCCTGCACATCAATGTGTGCATACATTTCCTTCATTTTGGAGCTGACATTCTTGTCCAGTCCAGGAACACCGCTGTGTACAGAGCGCTAACTTCATGTTTCATCTGGCTTCACAGAGACACTGTCCCTGGCTGCAGTCAAATCATGTAAAATTACCTCTGTCACAGAGCGGATTTAGGCTCAGGAGGGGACCCAAAACAAATGAAAGTCTATCCAGCGCCGGGCCCTCAAACTAAATCAAACCATGCAAGACACGGCAATAATTAGATTTGACGCACAAAAACCATTTTCTGCTCGTGTAACAGAGATATTTCTTGGATTTTATGAAAAGTAGGAGAATGGTTAAAAGTAGTTCTGAGCCATGAGGGATAACCCAACATTAGGCTAACAGGCGCAGCGCAATTAGCACATAAAACCTGTCAATGGCCTTCAATATCACAGCCCTCTAAGGAGTGTCAGACTTATAGAGCTCCTGATCTACTACTACAAAGTGATTAATCCTCCCCACACAATGACCACTCTTAAACTGGGCCTCTATATCATTAGGTAGCCCTATATGGCACTTTAGCTCTGCGCTAATTAGCATTCAGATCAGGGGACCGCAGAGGCAGCCCCTCCACCACAATGAGGAAGGACATAGGATGAGATGGCGACACAGTGAAATGTCATTAACTTGATGTTAATTACTAATTAATGGGGCGATTTCATTTACATGTATCTCTGGCTCTCTGATGGGGCCCTGCCTTTACCGGGTTACTCTAACCAGCCGACAAGTTGGGGGAGGGTTTATCCCCCCCCTCGCCTCTCCTCTCTGCTGCTCACCCCTTACACTGTTTCATCTCTGCTAATTAAATAGTGGGCCACTCATCATGATTATGTCGCCTTTTACAACATCATTTTCTGTCAGGGAGAGCACTCCAATAAGAGTCTGACCACCTCTTTAACACCGAACTCCACTTCAAAAGCCACATCCACTGCAACACCGAACTCCGCTTCAAAAGCCACGTCCACTGCCAACTCTCCGCTGACTTCTATCTGACTTGTTACTTGTGACCCCTCCCTTTCTTTTTCATTGCCACAACAGCAGCCACAAGCCGCCCGTCTCCATGGCAACCTGAGCCGCTCGGTCCCATGAGAAAGAAGGAGTGGGTTGGGTTGACTAGCGTCTGGCCGTTCGCACGTGGGCAGTGCCAGCTAGCCAACATGGCACACAGCATCCTGCCATATGGTGCCACCACATACGTCCTGCTAGCCCGGACTGGGGATGTGGGCCTGTAGTGAGCCGCCGGTGTGAACGGGACAGACATGAAGTAGAACCTGATACATGTGCAGAATTTAAGTGTACGGACAAATTCGTCTTAGCTTCATTGCAAAAAAACCCTCAATCTCCAAGTAGGAAGGGCTTTAAGTTGAATAGAAATACTCTTTCATGTAATATTTGCTTTAACTTCAAAGTTCCTAACATGGCTACACAGAAGGCCTCAATTCTACACTATAGAAAACGTTTGTATATAGAGGCTTCCTGGTACCATGTGCTCCCCTCATTCCTGATGCTGTGCTGCCTCTCTGTGGCCCTGCAGAGAAAATACATGCTGCAGTGCAGAACACTCAAACCACACAAACATGTTGACAAAATAGATTTTTATTCAAAGTTAATATCAGCTTTTAAATACAACATATCTTAAAAGCATTAGAATACTGCATTTTCTTGCAATAATATATTTTTTTCATCATTAATTTCTCTTAGGATATCAAAAACTGTCCAGCTAGTTCCCATGTTAATGTCTCGATTTTTGCAGGATGTCACAGTAACGGAGAAAAAGACAAGTGATGAAGGCAGTTATAAATAATCTGCTGAAACAGCTAGTGAATGTGGGCTGTTGGTTTGACTAAGTAAGCAGATGTAATAGTGGAAGGCTGAGTGTTTTGTGTAGTGATTCTACATAAATAACTTACTTATAAGTTTTAGGTAGTTTTTAATCTGTGTGTGATCACTA
Organism: Semicossyphus pulcher; assembly: GCF_022749685.1. Lineage (NCBI taxonomy): Eukaryota > Metazoa > Chordata > Actinopteri > Labriformes > Labridae > Semicossyphus > Semicossyphus pulcher. The sequence continues at coordinate 20,633,444 of NW_027211637.1, forward strand.
CAAACCTAAAATAAATACAGATTCAAAGTGACATTTGGCATAGATTTTAGATCAGATATCTAAAGAAATTATTCTCTATTATAGTCAGTAGGTTTACGTGTCTCTGTAACACACAAATAATGCACCTTTACCCTCAAAAACAGAGTAAAAGTCTGAATAAATACAATTCTTTTAAGCCCACATTTTCTCACATGTAGCCATGGCAACGCGAGTAACATATTGAACAGTTTAGAAATCAAATCTGATGAAATATTCAACAAAAGTATACATTTCCAGATGTTAAAAGAAAACATTCAGAGGCGAGAGCCTGCGTAACTTTGCATAAAAAAGAATCAACCGCACCATAACAGAGGAGGCAAAAGTAGCGACGTACAATGATCGCTAAATGACACTCTGATATTGTGAGCATCTTATTTTCTCATTGCTTAAATTAGGCACAAAATAATAAATGCATAGATTTAAGATTCACATGTTAAGTAAGCTCCTGAAAAAGAAATCTCCTAAATGTAAAACTGTGCTGTGAAGGCCGAAGCTAAAACTCAACGTTTAGCCAGATCTATGCTGCTAGCTTAATGTTGCTACATACTTTGCAGTAACATCAAAGCTAAATATATCCTCCAGTAACTCAACTGTATTGAACCCATGACATCACCTTTAATCCTCTAACCTGTCACGCAACATTCATCATGTCAGAGTAGAGAAAAACACTAACTCTAAAAACTACCATGACAAGTGAATCCTGTGCTAACTGTCTCCTTTACAGATGCTGACATCACTTCCTGTCTAGCGCCAAAGTAACAAAGATGTCAAGTGCGATAATAAGAGTGGATCTTTGAACACAAAGAAAGATGGAAGATAATGATTCGGACTATTTTTTTTACGCCGGTCAGAAAGGAAGAACTCATACTGCATCAAAATTTTAATAACTTACTATAATTATAATATATTTCTTTCTCTGTCATCTAACTTAATATATTTCTTTTTCTTTAAAAAAAATTCTAATTTAAAAAATGAAAAGCCACATAAATATATAAGTACTCAAAATAATTAAGTGAGGTATTTTATATTACATGCAAAAACATAGAAAGAAAATAAAAATGATAAACAACCTTTGGTCTTCCTATTCAAAAACACGCACTCAGTGAAAGCTTTGTTGACCCCTCTCGCTCCCTCCGAACTCTAACGACAAGATGAGCTTGTACTGGTGGAGGTGGGGATTGTAGAAGGTAAATCGTACAGGACATTAGTAGCGCGCCCGCAGAGTAATTAGCGGCTGTGTAATGAGGTGTCACTCAGACAGTTCTCCCAGTGATGGGCGAGTGGGGCGTTCTTATAAAAGATAACAGAGGCTGGACTCTCCCTGCGTCGCCCACGTGTGGCCACGCCGCCTCCCCCATCCCCGCAGGGTGAGAACACACCACCTTGGTGTGTCACAGCTGTCAGACTAACACATCCATCACTCACACAGCTACTTCTGCTCACACACTAACACGCCTGATTACAATGTCTATGACTTCTCAGTAACACATTCTGGAGGAAAAGACGAATGTAAACAGTGTCCAAGTCACGGTTAAACCACCTTACGCTGCACAAGCTGGGACCTGGAGGTAGTGTAGACTTTTTCTCTCCTGTAACCTTGAAGTGCCAGAGCATCCTCCAACACAGCTGTGTTTGTCTTGGAGTCAACACTGCAGCTTTAGGGGGTTTTTCAGCAACATTGTGAAGTCTGTCTTTTGTGCTTTTCATAGACTGTTGCGCAGAGTCAATTTAAGTCTTCCAGATGTTATACGCTGGATTTATCTGTGTGCATCTTCTATCCATTGGCTAGCTCTCCAGTGTTCTCCAATCTGCTTGTTGCCTGAGGTCGTATCTCCCCAGGGAATAGCATCCTGGCTCCTCTGAGGGCTGATGGTTTAAATGTGGATGTGGTGGTTGCGCACCTTAGTGCAGTCAATGTCGACCCGCCGAGCCTCAGCGAAGGCCAGGAAGGTGCAGAGGCCCAGCAGGTTCACTGTAGTGATGAGGGCAAACACAGTCGCCCACGAGCCTGTAGACTCGATGAGATACCCGGAGAAATACACCATCAGGACGCCTGCACAAGAACACACACACCATGATGTAGAGTCACCATTAAAAGCACATTATAACAAAGCACAAAGCACTTTACATGTGATTGTTGAGTTTTCCGCAGAGAAAAATGTCACAGTCCATTACACATCCCTCACAGGACCGCTAACTGTCATCCTCTGCTCCCTCTATTATTCACAAACTCCACAACGCTCCCTTGATAAAATATGCATGACACATAGGAGCCGGCATGACTGACAGGAGACACATCAGCTCAAAGTGGATGAATTATTTCACTTTATACATTGTTGAAGGCAAAAAAAAAAAAAAGTATTCTAACCACAGCTGGTGAAAGATTCATCACAGGCATTTGTACTCACCTGAGAAAGCACCGCATGTATTCATAACACCTGTAGACAGAAATGCAGACACACATGCAAAATTAAAAACTTGATTAAAATTCCACCTGAAGTTTCAAAGTTTAAAAACCGATATGTAAGCACAGAGCTGAAATGTTAATGAAAATGTCATAAATATGCTTTTTGATCATTCTTGAAATATTTATGAACTTACCAAACAGAGCTCCGGCACAGGAAGGAGCCAGATCTTGAACGTTTACGGACACACCGCTGCAAAAGAAATACACTTCATCATTAGATCATAGAAGTGACTCCTTTATTCTGAATAGCCTCGGAGTAAAAACATATACAACAACCTATACCTGAAAAATCACATTATAACAACTCTTAAGTGAGAACAAAAACATGTCAAGTGTCGTCTATATTCTGCTCCTCGCCTGCTTTAATCAACTATATCTTTATTGCTGACCTTTCTGTATATATATAGCCTTTTTGAGCCTGTAAGCTCATCAAAGAGGGGAATAATTATGCTAATTTCAAGCTTCATATTTCACTCTGTGATACCTGTGGAGTAGCTTAGCATAATTTACAGTTAAAAAAAACTCCTAATGTTTCTGCTCTGTGCAGGCCCTCATACAGCCTTGGCCTGAAACAACTCGGTGAGCTCTGTCCCTTTAAGAAACCCCGCCCCTACAAGCCCACTGTCTTCTGACTGGCCAGCTCTCCGAAGCCTGTTTGTGACGTCACAAAGTGCAGTGTGTAGAAAAAAAAAGTGTGAAATCTGGCGTTCACAGCAGCCTGCAGACTGGGCTGAGAAGCCCGGGGGTTACTCCAACATACTTTTACCTACAGATTTGAAACTTCACCCACGTTTAGTTTGGACATCCAACATTGTAAAATCCCCCCTCTTTTAAAAAAGTGTTACAGTGAGTATGGGAGGACCCCACTGATGTAAAACCTACATTTTATCATGGCAAGTCGGAGATATTAGAGATATCAGTACTTTTATATGGGGATTCTTTAACATCAGAAGGCTTTTCCCAGCATTTAAAGCATTAACTATGTAATATTATGTTATGTAATTACTTACAATTGATCTACAACTAATATTAATATGTACTTCTAATATTAGATTGTGAAATCATATTGTAATATGTTGATATGGACACAAACTAGTGTTTCACAGATGTATCTGTGAGCAGCTTCCTCTAACTTAATATTTCCTCTGTGTTTGTTTTTTCTTCTGTAGTGATCCACCCACTATTGTTCCCCGCCCTTCCTTAGAATGCTACCCTGCATTTATTTTGGCAAGAAGTCAAAGACACACGCTCACAGTTTAAAGGATCAGTCTGGTGAAGTCCATATTTATAACATTTTTGTAGCAGGGATGACCTTTTTAACAATAAATTAAGCATTATAAGGTCCTACTTTTGCTAGAGTTGTTAAAGCAAGACTGCAAAATAAAAAACTCAATGAATTAGAGGCACTGAGTGCATCAAATAGCTTCCAACTTCCCAACTGCTAGCCCTATCATAAGCTCAGTCGCTTCTTTGAGGTGGCGGGATGTGTGCGACTTTAAGAGCCTGCTCTGTCTTGCCGTCCAGAGATGAAAATGAATGAAATGGTATCACCAAGAGGGGGCATATAAAACAAAGCAGCAATATGAAACACAAACCTGACACACTAAACCCTGGGGAAGCGCTTTGAAATCTAAAAGAGGTGTGAGGACATTCCAGGTGTCAGTACCTGTGACTGAAGGTGGTGAGGCCCATGGTGGCTGACACAAACACTACAGCCCAGGGGAAGGTGGTGTTGCCACATAGAAGGAGGGTAAACACACTGGACACACCCATGGAGAAAAACTAACAGAGGAATGAATGCACACAGAAACATAGAAATCAAAACCTTACATAATTCATTAGAAGTGTACAGAGGAAACAATCACACACGAGAAATCCACAATGACACACGACAACTACCACACAGACAATAATAAAGCAACAGATAAATGTTTTACCTGCATCAACTTCCTCACAGAGGCTGTATCGTAGCCTGCAGGGATCAAGGCAGGAATTAGGATTGATTGGCAGCTGCTTTGTCAATAATAATAATTCTGATTTGTGATCCTCAGATGCCCTACCTTGACTGATGAGGTGGTCAGACAGGCAGCCGCTGAAGAGGGACGACGGTATCGCCACAAGCCAGGGAATGACATTAAACACCCAACCCTGGAGGGACAACACAATGAATGACTCGACCAGAAGCATCATGGGAAGTCGAGTCTATAAGTCAAGTCTATTGATCTAGAGCCTCATCCAATTCAGATGAATATTTTTTAAATGAGCTGCACAGTGGTGCAGTGGTTAGCTCTGTCGCCTCACAGCTAGAAGGTTCCTAGTTTGAATCCCGGTTTGGACATAGTGGGCCTTTTTATGTGGATTTTGCATGTTCCCCCCGTGCATGCCTGGGTTCCCTACGGGTACTCCAGCTTTCCTTCCAGTATTTGACCCCATGTGGCTGTTTAACTCTAATTATTTTCCTGTAATTTAAACATGTGAACGAACGGCGGATGAAATAGGCAGTACCAGTATTCTTGTTACCTTGGCTTCGGGGAAAGTTTCTTTAAAGAACGTTGGCAGCCACGACAGAAGAGTGAAGAAGGTGCTGGCTGTGCAAAGGTGTGTAACAATCACGGCACTGGACAGGGAATGAAGCGAGAGAAACAAAGAAAGTAAGTGCATTGTACACTCAATTTGATACTTAAGGTCAACAAAAGGTTGCTTAATATTGTCTTATGATTTTACAAAAGCTTGTATCTCGTCTGCTTGTTTGAAATCTATTGTTTCCTTTTGCATAAGCCTGCAGTCGTGAAACTATCAGCGTATCTGTTACTATCGGTGTGGATCCCATACGTTACAGAAGGTTTTCTCTCTGTCAGTGGGAATGGAGCATATCAGTTGCATTACAGTTTATAAATATCAAAGCCATGAGGAGAGACTTGAAGGACATGGAGGAGGTCAATATCTGAGTCATTAACAGTTGAGGCAACCAGAGACTAGGCTATTCTTAAACCTGGAACATATAAAAACTAAAAAACGGTTGTAAGACTGAGATATTTTCATACTTTTTGTCTTTAATAATTAGTATAATTAGTTTTTCATGTTTCTATGAAAAAGCCAGTTACAGAAATGTAGAAGAACTTCCTGTTTCTGGAAGACAGGCTGAATAACAGCTGCACAATCCTCTGGATTTGAGGACAAACAAACAACTCTGCCTATGGAGGAAGGAGCTCCACAGAGTACAAAAGGCACTCATACCCCCAGTGGTTTGCACATTCACTTGCACGCACAGCCACACACACTTCCTCTCTCTTGATCTCACCAGACTGCAGGTTGTTTGAGGAGCCGCAACCAATGTCTCTTGGACAGTTTGGACTGGGCCCCACCGCTTCCCAGTGACTCCAGGGTGATGATAGGCCCTGCAAACACAGGCAAACTACAGGTCACGTAAGCACACAAGAGACTCCAATTATACAAATAGGCAGCTATGAGATAAGACACAGCAGTGACACTGCATGCAGTCATAATCTCTCTTGCCTTCTCCTTTGAGCAGATACTTCCACATGCAGTAGGCCCACAGGACGGAGAGGAGACCGGGCACATAGAAAACACCCTCCCAGCCGTACAGGTCCAACATGAGGGAGCCAGCCCCTCCAATCACCAGAGTGCTGTAAAAACAAGATCACGACAAGATGAGACAAGTCACACACCCATATAATTAGATGTTTCAACATACTAAAGAACTTGATTTGGCCTGAGGTGAACTTTGAAAAGAAACAAATATCCAGCTGGTATAATAAAACTGTAGGTAGCTTTTCTGAAGGTAAAGGAAAGACTCTGCTTTTAAACTCACTCCTCCTCTTTGCACTTAACGACTGTGATCTTCTTGAAGAAACACTCTCTTTCCCATTGTTCCCCCATTTATTGCACAACACTTGACTCACCCCAGATAGGAGCCACTTCCCACAGTGCTCATTAGAAAGCCTCGCTCACTTTCTACCACCTTCTGAGAGCACAGACTCGCCAGAGAGGGGTAATGAACTCCTAAAACCAGAACACAAAACAAAATCGAATCAGAAAGAAAATCAAACAGGGTGACAGAGCTCAGGGTTTATATTTTCCATGTATGCTGAGGCGCTAAAAATCAAAGTGGGAATCTTTGAGCAGAGTGAATAACACAGCAAACGCTTTGGCAGGGGCATACAGTTCATTCAGACATGGGAAAGTCAACATGCTTGATGTTAAAAACTAATTTAGAGACACTCCTAAATCACCCCGCCTGTGTATGTTTGTTCTAGAGCCAATGAACAGCCAAGTCATACTTGGCACCATCACATGTCTTAACATGTCATATGGTTTCTCAATAACTCATCTATTTCCTCTTTAGATAAAATACAAATATTATTTCGACATCCTAAATGACACTAAACTTAAAAGCCTACTGGGATGACCCTCTCACTAAGAAAAAAAGCAGCTGATATAAAAATGTTTCCTCTCACAACAGGTTACTTTTAGTTTCTTAAGATATTTAAGATGAAACTTTGAAACAAGAAAATACAGTAAAAAGGCTGCACAGGAGATTAAATGATTCAAAATAACATGTAACATCATTTAATGTAATAATAGGATGCAATTAATCCCATTCAAAGTCTTTTATAAGATGTTTATTTCACCTTGCAACAGGCCCATGAGGAAGCGTGCCAGCGTCATGGAGAGGATTGGCTGTGAGCACAAGTGAGCAAGGACCGGAGTGAAGGCTGTCATCGACCCCCAGGCCGCTGCAGACAACAGGAGGACCTTCTCACCTCCCACCCTGGTAACACAGAGTAAAAACATGTCTGTTTTAGCCTTCACTTTCATGTCATTTGAATGGTGAGATAGGGCGCTGCTCAAGTTTGATTCTAGATTAAAAAAAGCTTATCTGTTCATGACACTGTGAGCCTACACGAGTTAACAGCTTGATAATACAAAGGAAATATCAAGCTTTCTTCACTTCATTATCTTTCGAGACAAAGCAAACACAAAGGGCTGTTTGCGTCACTGCAGGCGAGGATCTCAAGTGAATGACACTTGACAAGCAGGAGGCTAAATCAGGTGCCAACAGACGAGCAGCGTCACTGTCAACATTCCGAACAAGATGACATCCGTGTGACACAAAAGAATCCAACATCACCTAGTTTGATCTACAACTCCACTACTATTTGAACTCAAACGTTCCCCACCTGTCACTGACGTAGCCTCCGAACACTTGGGTGAAGCAGTAGCCCCAGAAGAAGCTGCCCAGCACCATGCCGGACTCCCTCTTGCTCCAGCTGAACTGCTCCGCCATGCTGACGGCGCAGATGGGCATCGCCACGCGGGCGCAGTACAGGAGGCACGTCCCGAGCAGGAGCACCACTGTCCATACCCTCGCCACCGGCCTGCACAGGAGGGAAGAAGACAGGACTGGGTTAGGCTGAATGAAGGCAACATTTGGGGGCAAACTTTGGACTTAAAACCACCTGATAGGGGATGTCTTATATAACTTTGGGAGGGAACTACTGCTCCTAACTTGGTTAACAGTTAACGTAGGCTTCAGTGGTTCTTATATTCATCTTTCATTAAAGTAAGCTCATATTTGTAAGTTATTCTTTGGCTTAATCCATAGTGTTTAAAGCCCCTGTGAGGAGTTTTTTGTTGGTTATGAAACAGACTGAAATAACTTCTGATTACTCTATATGACCTACAAAAGCAAACCAGATAATTGATGGTTGCACTCTTACAATATTAAATATTGGCTTAAGAGGCTTTATCTCCATCTTCCTCATTAAAGTTATGGTCAAATGTGTCAGTCATTGCTTTACTTTGGTTTAAGTGCAATAGTCTGTAACGAAAGTGAACAATTTTAATAGCATAGGGTCAAAACAAAATGATAATCATTGTCTTTGATAGAGGAGGCACGATTTACTTCCTTCTTCACAAACTTTTTGACTTATGTGGAATCACCCATGAATGACCGTAGATGATACGTGTCATTTGACTGCCAGATACAGAGGCGCCTTCTTTACCTCCGATGTTTCCTCATGCATGAAAAGCCGCAATAAAGTAACAATATTGAGTTAGCTTTAACACATTCTTTATCGTCGCTTGCAGCCAAATATAGATTAATTTGCTATTTGAGTTGCTAAGATATAAGTAAACAGGAGAAGCACTGTTGGAGGATAACATTATACCTCCATAAGGGATAAACTATCTCTTACCTGGACCAGTTGGTGTTGTGTTCAGGCCACTTCTTGTGATATCCAGGGGCTCCGATCTTGTCAGGCGGGTGGTTTTCCTTGTGACAGAGCAAATCTGGACTATAGTTCTTGCCATATTTTTGAATTACTGCCATTCAACGCGAGGAAACAGCAGCCTCCTCTCAACCGCTTCGGCTCTTTCCGGTCGATCAGTCAGAAAAGTAAACGATCACAGACAAACCAAACCTTCTTTATAAAGTAAAGGCGCGATCACATCACGGGTTTACTATATAGAAACCATAACCTGTAGGACTGGACTCACGGGCACACGGCTAATGTGATCTCGAAACCGAGCTGGAGGAGGGAGTCTTGTTTTTTCCTGATGCCCTAGGAGGAGTAATCCACGTGTCAGTTTTTCTCTCCCAGCCTCCTCCGGCTGGCCAGCCACGCAGTTCTTCTTCTGATCGGTAGGGTTAGTCAGGAAGTGATTTAGTCTTTTCTACTAAACCCTGCTCCTCCAGCTGCCTATTCAGCCGATTCATCCATCACAGTATCATTCTCAAAGCCCCGGAGAGACTCCTCTGGCTCCGGCCTCTCCCCCATCATGACGGTGCATTATAGAAAATGTATCTGTAGGAGCATAGCTGGAGCACCAGGATGTAGTCTCCTCCTGACCCGTCCCTGCCGGATGAAGGAGTGATGGAGCCCGAGCTGAGGAGAAGCTGCTGTGGGGAACAAATATGCGCAGTCAGAGCCTACAAGGTTGCTAGTCCATCTGCCCCTGGTTATTTGAGTTTACAGGCATCGTTACATAATACTCTGCAGTCTGCACAACTTTTAGCTGCTCTCAGGATAATGGTGGAGGATGCTCTCACATCCTTTACTCAAGTTAAAGTCACAGCACAATTTTATATACTCCAATATAAATAATGAATGTAATTTATTTTACTTACATAAAAAAAAACTGCAGTACAGTGTTGGGATGTAAACAACTCTTGGTACACAATTGAGATTGTGGTACTAAGTTTTTCCATTTCACACTCATGTTTACTCCTACTATAAACTGAAGTATCCCACCACTTATCTGGCAGCATTCATTAGTTACTCACAGGTTTATCATTGTGCTATTTAATAAGAGACTGATACTCAGATTACATTGTTGATGCATGACTTGTAGATGTGTTTTTACGAGGCTTATTGCCACTTAAGTTTTCCTCTACAACAGTTTTATCCTCCTACTCCACAACAATTCAGGTAGAAATCATTCAAGTTATATGCTAAGTTGATTGAATATGAAGCACAGCTATTAAATGCACTACTCAAAAGTGTATAAAATAGTTACAAATAGCCAACAGCATATGAAATAGTAAAAAAAAACAAAAGATAGCCCCTCCTGCTCCAACTACAAATGTAAAATGTGACTTACAAATTACATCGATAGAATATAACATCATATAATAGTGTACCACTCACTGGTAACACTTTTACTTAAGAATCTACATTTCACATGCAGTAATATTCATGTTACTGGATTGTTGTTACTGATGCATTCACATGCAAACAGCATTCCATATTGTAGCTGGTCATAGTGGAGCTTATTTAAATACTACTACTTGTGGGTAGTTTCAGGTCAAAACAATGCATCATATTATAATTATGAAAGAAATTATCATGTGTTGTGAAAAAAACTAAGATAATTGTAGAGGGGGTTAAAAAGGACAATTAAATGGAAACACTTGAGTCATTTAAAATTGTACCTAATTGCATAACTTGAATACATTCTTTCCTCTGTTGCTGCACCACTTTGAAATTTGTAGAATTAAAAAACACACCAAGCTTTCGAGTCCTCTATGACTTGCGCAGTTTAAAAATTCACTTTTATTGCAAAATAATATCCCAGCAAAAAAAGCACATCAAATTTAGCAAAAAGAGCTACTTATTCCATACATGTAAATAATCCATCTGTAAAAGTATCTCCATGTCTGTGGACATAGATGTATCCTTTCACATCTTTTAACATCATCAGTGATTTTATAACAGTATGAATCTGAGGCTGCCTTTTAAGCTTGCACAGTCACAGTACGCTGAAGTTTTCATCATTCCAGCAATCTTCTCTTGCCCCACTTGTTAACTGCTGCTGTATGTATAGCTAAAAAGTATATATTTTCTTTGTTCTCCTTTATATCTGCATGTTTTTGTAATGTTTCAAGCAATAATGCATTATGAATTTAAAGCTGAATTTAACTTTCAGTGTCACAGTAGTTTAAAACATCCCAAGTATTTTGCTTTGCAGTCACATAGAGCACTAGCTAATGGACAACTAGCTGAAATATTTGTTTTTTGTAAGGAAAAAGTTTATTCATTGTGGCAGTGCACACCGAGCCAACCATTTTCCCTACATATCAAAGCGCCCCCCCTTCTAAGTGGTCACTTAGCCTAATTTAGGCTTTATTCACACCCTCCTATGCAAGCAACTTTCCCTGCCAACAGACAGAAAAACTAGTGAACTAATTTTACATAAACAAATATGTAAATTATAATACCAAGTAAAAGAATGGTCTGCATGTTACTTTAGTGTGAGAAGTCATTTTAAAATGCCATCAATCCAGTCTGCACATCCTAAGTTATTAAAGTATCAAAAAGCAACCCTTACAAAAAAGAAAAGGTTGAACTCTATATGAGTCAGTTTGTTGGGGTATAAATAGATAAAGGAAATGTGTCCATTGTAATGATGTGGTATGTTTTCACTGTGGGTCCTTATTTTGGGTCTTCGATGGTTCCCTTGCTGAGGTCTGTCATTTTGGGGTACTTCACTTTCTTTTGGTCAAGTTCATTTTGAGCCCACAGCAGCAGCTTCAGGAGCTTGGCCAGCTTAGGTGTTGACTCTCTGTTTTCATAGTCTAGCACACACTGATTCACTTCACTCCATACCTGAAAGGAAGAGACAGAGGCATTTTATTTCTTTGCAAACTTTCCACTGAGTAGTAGATAAAACACAGACACGGAGCTCTACACACTTACACACAAATTAAGAAGTTTCTATGTAGAAATTTGAAATCGTGTGAAAAAAAATCCTAAAATAGTCAACCATATCCTGCACCACTAACACCAAACAGTGCCCTCATGCAGCTGAGAACGGAACAACTTTTAATTCGATGAGCTTTACTAGATATGCTTTGACACTACCTTTTGTCTCTGCATCATATTGAGCAGGTCTCCAAAAGGTGACTCCTCGGGGTTGTCGAATGCCAGCAGGGCCAGTGTCCTCTCCATCTCGGTCAGACACTCTCGGCTCTCCTCCCCCTGCTCTGCTAGCTGAGACTGGGCAAATTCAAGGGCTGCTTCGGTCTCCCTCAAACGGATCAGCTCAATCAGATGCTGCTGCTGCAAACGCAAAATGCCATAGGGTGCAAGAGGGAGTGAAAATAACAGAGGCTTTTAGTCAGGCAATAAAATTATTTTTAGTAAAAGTGAAATCCAAATGAGAGGCCTGGTGTGATGTTTAACCTGCAAGTGAAAGTAGAGGTAACGGTTGGTATCCAGCAGTTCTGGGTGCAGACTGTTGATCAGTGCGATGGCATCCTGGATCTGTCCCTTTAAGATCATCTCTCTGATCTTGATCCTTTCATCTAGGGAATCCAAGTCCACACTAGGCTCTATTCCAGACTCCATCCTGAACTTCTCCGCCGCCTCCTTGAAGCCCTCTGTTAGACAGAAACTGTGGTGAAATCCTGCACATTGACAACTGACAGCAAAGTTTGAGTAACAAATAGATCGATAGCTTACCCGTCACCAAATAGTTCATAATGAGCCTGTTCATATCAGCTCTCTGAATGTGGACATTGTTGAGTTTATCCATCCACTCTTCCCTTGTTATGTCCTCCGGCTTCTCAGCATAACTCATTATGATTAGATCCTAAACGAGTACAAAACGGTTATCTTGTGAGATGACAGCAACAACATTCGGCATTCGTCATTCGGGCACAAATAATATTGAACTCGTGGAAAGAATCATTACTAATGTTTAGAAAGGTTCTGGTAATTAGCTATTCGGTTTGACAGTAACACCGCAGCAGAAATCCTAAATCATAACAGTTGGGGCCTTCCATAAAAAACACAACATTGAAGCCTGACTTTCCACAACACATCAAAACAAAGACAACTTCTCCTTTTCGGTGTAGTTATATCGAATAAACACATCCGGAATTAGTGGTAATGTCTTTTATTATCTTGTATCTTAATATACACCTAAAGTGCAATGCAAATACAATAGTTAATAAATTCACTTTACCTGAAAATTATGTCGCTACTTCCCAGCAGTAGCTAGCTAGCGAACGGACGTTAGCCTCGTCTTCTTCTTCTTCTTTTTCCGGTTCTGTAAACCACACGCTCGAACGTACTGCTGCCCCCTTCAGATAATAAAAACACATTGCATGTATTTTGGACCTGAGGTTTTTGTGTTCCTTGCCTGAACTTATGGCCATAAATTGTTTTAATTTTAAGATTCCTTAGAAACTTTTCTTTTACTTCTTCAAATGGTTTAAAATTACTTATGGTATATTAGAGTAAATAGAAGTTGCAATCCTACGTTAAAAACCCCTCCAACACAAAATCAATTACTTACTAATCATATTACTGTGAAATGTATCAGAGTTTTGCATCCTTGGCCTGTCCAACAGTTATTTGAATAAAATCAGTTTAGAAGTTAAGAAGCTAAATCGTTCTACACTAGGTTGAGCCACAAACGATACTAAACATTGTGAAATGTGACAAGATTTTTAATGTGTGGAGACACAGCCCAAAAAGGTCATATAGCCATCAAACAAATGTTTTTTTGGGAAAAAATAAAAAAATAAAATTACCTATGAAATGTATTGTTTGAAATATCATTATGTCAAAATACGTAAGTAAATAACAACTGCCTCAAAAATGTACTTGAGTACAGTATTTAAATTAATGAATGGCTTTGATATTCATATTAAATCACCAATCATGCCTCGCATCCTCTGTTTCTCTTTTAATGTAGGCTATGTAGTAGTCTCAGTGTGTGTGTGTTATGTATAGTATGTGTAGGCCTATACCAGGTTTCTGTTATACATTATTCAATTTAACAATTTACTAGATTCAACTGTTAGTATGAGACTGAGAAAAAAGAGGGACTAAAGGGACCTCTACTGGTGGGGTTATAGGATGAAAAATATCAGTAGTGTGATTAAAATTTGTATATCTATTTTACACTAAAATTGGCTGCTTTTAAAAGTAAATTAACGGCTTAAAAGATGAAAAAAAACCATCAATCACCACATTATTTTGAATAACCTCCACATCTTAATGTTTTAGTTTAGATTAGTGAGTATTAACATCTAACCGTGATTTGAGGACACTGTGTCACATGACATGTAAGCTATTGAAAAAAACAACAACATAAAATCTTCCATAAAAACAATAATTGAAAATATAAGCAGTAATAAAATGCAATATAATGAGGTGTGTCTTATTTGTCCGAGAGAGTATTAACATCTGACATTGATTTAAGGACGCTGGATCCGTGACATGGAAGCTATTGGAAGAAAAAAACATAAATTTTTATTATAAAAAATGGAAGAAGCAAAAAAATAAATAAATCCAAAATAAAGGGGTGTGTCCTATTTGTCCGGTTTAAGCATTATTTTCTCCTTTTAATTTTGTCACATGATTACGTGTTATACGTTAATTAGTTAGTGGGCAACATGTACCCAATTTGGTTGTATTTTTTATCCTATTTTTTATATGGGCAAGAAATGGACGAATTATATTACATCAGTTTTGTGTCCATTGAACAGTAAAATATAAGGAGTTCAGCTAACCGTCCTCCCTGTACCAACTCTGGAGGAAGCCGAGTGAGAAAGCGTCACTGGCTCCCTAATGGATGTTTGTTGAATCCAACATATCTTCACTGCAGTGAGATACCATGAAGTTCCAAATATATTTGAAACATGTTCTTTGTTATGTAATAAGATCATTGGCAAGTTTTTTTGCCAAAACAAATGATCATCACTATATTATGTTATTAATGCATGAATGTATAATATGTATGTCTTCTTGCCTAATAGGTGCGAACATGACAAGCCCCGCCTCCCTCCTACGATTACCCAGTTTACTGTTTCCATGGTAGCGACGCTGCTAACTTTAGCCACAGAGGTCCCTGCAGATGCAACATTTCGTATAGCCTATTTACATTAACTATTAACTAACACACCACACGGAAGAAGATATTGAATGAACGAATGGGTAAATTAGCCTTTTAATAATCATTGCAATCAACCTTTAACCTTTAACTTTTACTACTGCGAAATGACGTTAGCACGTCAAAAGTAGCACTAATACATTAGCTCAACTGTAGTAAGTTAGCGAAGCGTAAACTTACAAGTGTGACTTAACCTAAGATATTTTACTTCTGTTTCTTTCAGTGGCTTGTCACTGGAGATGGCCACCTCTCCCGGAGTTTTAAAAGCCACAGCGGGGAAGGGCATGTCAAAGTTTCCAGTCCTGCCCCCGATTGAAGGCACGCAACAGCAGGATGACGTTGGACAGGCCACTGCAGCAAAGGAGGAGATAGCAGAGAGGATACGTGTTCAGAAGAAACTGCTGAGGCACAGAAGGAGTAAAGTGCAACAACAGGAGCTCCATAAGATACTGTATGTTTCATCTCAGCAATGGCAACTACTCTGTCATTACCAAAAGTAAGAGAATGATCCCAGTATCTAACTAAAGTAATAACTCATTATGATTATTACAGGGTGTCTAGAGCAGTGGAGGCCTACAGACAGAGCAAAGAGATGGGAGCAGTACGCAGACATTCACCAGAGCCACAGTTTCCACCTTCTGTATGACAATTATCTTTCTACCTATCCGCACATTTGAAATACACGTTCTTACCAAAATATTGCTATAATGTGATTTCAATAATTGCATTACAGATGATGAGTGAGGAGCGGAAGCGCAGGGTAAGTTAACATTTTAGTATTAAATCTGACCTCTGAAGAAATGAAACACCATGTCTATGACATACCTCTGTTATATTTCTTTGATCCCATTTGCAGATGAACTACATGTTCCTAAAGCAATGTGTGGAGAGCAGCCCAATCACTCCAATCCAGCAACAGTGGTTGGACTCCATTGTTGCCCGAGTCCCGCCTAAACTAAAGGAGAGCCCTGAGACAAATAAACTGCTACAGGAGCTTTGCAAGGAAGTCAGCGACGACTTCCACAATGTGATTGTCAGGCACACAGGTATTGCTGATTATTTGTAGGTATTTATGCTTGTAGAATGCAGCTCAGGGGAACAATGTTTCCTTATGTCATATTCACCCCTTTTAGTGGACACCGTACTGAAGAATCCACAGAAGGAAGGACTTAACTCTGAAAAACAGATAGCTTCCCAAACAAAGTGAGTGTCTAATGTACACTTGGTTGAATGGTTTAATGCACAAATAAATATATAGTTAGTCTGCTTTTAAGTACCCTTTAAAAATACCTTTCCTATCTTTTGCAGAGTTCTTGATTTCTCCCAACCATGGCATGATAGTTTTATCAGAAGCCGCAAGATGATTCACAAAAATCTGCACATTCTTCATCCAGTAATGCAAACTGTCCTGGATATTGGCTACATGACATTTTCTCCAATGATCCTGGTTGATCTTTCTGAATGCAGGTAAGGAATAACACCATGAATGCAACATGACGCTGCAAAAATAGATGGATAAGATTTCTAACCAATGTATTTTTGGCTGCTGTCGGTTTAGGGCTTCGGGACCCATAGACTGTAAGAGCCTACAGAACAAATTGGCCGTGGAATGTAAGAGGACGGAAGATCGTATCATGAATACCTGGTTTCCCAAAGTGGTCAGCTTATTAACGAGTAAGGAAACACTGAGGAGAGTTAAAGAGGAGAAGCAGGACTCCTTCTTCAGCTGTGCTTCCACCCTCATCTCAAATCAGGTGAGATATTGCTGACCTCAGTTTGGCCTGAAAATAGTTACAATTAACAATTAAGAGTAGTGATAGACCGATTATGGGCCGGACCGATTATTGCCAATATTCGGCATTTTGACGCATATCGGCACCGGCCTTTTTTTTTGTTTTGTTTTGTTTTTTAATCTGACAGCCAATAAGAGATCAATTTAAAACTGGGTTATTTTGGCTCTGATGCATATGCTTAAAGGCATTTAAACAAAGTTAAGTGTTGGACTTATTCAAAATTTTGACGCCAATATTTTCACTTTTACTGCAAATAAATATCAGCTTCCAATATCGGTTATCGGCCTCCTTGACTACTAATAATCACTATCGGTATCGGCCCTGAAAAAAAACATATCGGTCTATCTCTAATTAAGAGTTGTTTAAATACAGCATTTTCCACCAAAAATAATACACAAGTGTATTTATTGTGTTAAACTATGCAAAGTTGTAATTTTGGCATCGAACAGACTAAAACACCTTTTACAATTACAACTTTGTCATACTGCAATGAATGTACTGCATAGCCTACTGTATTGCAGTCTGATCTTGATATTAATTTAGTACTTAAATCATTTTGCCGTGTTTTTTGAATTCATTCTCTGTGCATGTTTCTTTATTGAAAACTTAGACTCATGGACATTTGTCTTCCCTAAATTCCCAGTTGAAATCTCTGCTGCAGAGAAGTGTGGAGGAGTTTGTCAGCGTGTTTGATCCAAGCAATCCTCACCGCCTGCCTGTCTTTCGCATGGCCCTGACTTTTGATGATGAAAAGATGGAAATATATCCCACGTTACAGGATCTGAAAGCTGTTGTTTTTCAGATTCTTCATGCCATCACAAAAACATTGCAGGTGAGGTTATGTGAAATAGTCCTTTATAGGAAAAAGGCCACTTCATTACATTTGTTATTTCATCGTGTAAAAGCTGTATTTTGAGCTAGTTTTGATGTTTTGACATTGACCCACAGAAAGTGCAGACCGTCCAGTCATGGCTGGTACAAAGTACTTTTTTTTTGGATGCTGAGGTGGCCGATCACATCCTTGCTTGGGCTAAGACCACTGTGAAGACTTCTCTATGCATGAATCTAGAAGGACCTGACAAACACTTCCAGAATTACGGTGATCCTTCCAAACTCTGATCATGTCCTATCATCCCCTGATTGACTTTAATTGAATGTAATGCTGACTTTTTCTGCTTTATTTTGCAGTTAATAACTATGATTGGCTAGTTAACGGTTCTGCAAAGGCTCGAGTGGAGAAGTTCATGAGAGAGGAGCACTCTTTTGAAGAGTACACTAAGGTGAGAAAAAAAATGCTTCATGTGTTATAGTTCTCTATTTGCCTTGCTATGAGTTTTTCAGATGACAGTCAGTGTGTAATGTCACTTCTTTTTAAAGCAAGTGGAGGAGTTTCATGCTCTGTCAAAGGAGATTGTCAGCCTCCCAGCCAAAGCCCACTTTACAATGGTCCATCTGGACTGTGAAGAGCTGAAGCAGGGCCTGGCCAACAAAGCCAGAAACTATGCAGAAATACTTCTGAAGAAACTCATCAGCAGCCATCGTGAGCTAAATCTACAGTGAGTCACTTCCTGTTAACATTCTTTAATAAAAACTTTCCATGTGTGTTCAAAATGCTCATTCTTTCTAACAATCTATTTCGTGTCTGTTCAAAGGATCTGCTCTGAGTTTGAAACCATCAGAGAGAAAGCTCTGAAAGTGCCAGAGACTACAGAAGACATGGCTCAGATCATTGATTACATTAATAAGATTAAGACAAAGGGCATTGCAGAGCTTAACGAGAAAATACAGGTTAGTAACTGAATGACTGGTGCTACCTGTTGTATCTTACACCCAATGTGAGTCAAATAAATGTAACCTAATTTACTGCCATGTTGCGTTCTGACAGGAAGCCTACTGTAGACTGATCTACCTCCTGGATGTCCACATCATTGAGCCGGAGGATCATGAGCTCAATTCAACCGTCTTTCTCTGGCCACAAAAAATCCTCCATATCTTTGAGCTCAGTGATGAGGTAACGCTCTTGTCTCCACCGGCGACATTATATCATGGTTGTGATTTCAAGGATGACCTATTCCCAGATGGGGTTTTTTTGTCAATTTTCCAGGTGCTGCAGAAGGCCAAGCAGAAAGGGGAACAAGAGCTGATTGTTAAAAGAGAAAGATTTATGGTACAGCTGGAAAAATTAGGGCGTAGGACAGAGGAGTTCCCACATTGCTCTGAGCTGGATATGATGCAGCAGGTACAGTGTAATTACACCTTTTGGATAACCTTAAAGAGGTAGTTCAGAGTTCAGAAATACTATAATTTGCTTTCTTGCTGAGAATAAGATAAGAAGATCAATAGCACTCATATTCGCCCCTTGCAATATTAAGATACATCCAGTAGCCGGTTAGCGTAGCATAGAAACTAAAACAGGTTAAAACAGTGACCCTTGCTCGCTACAAAGGTAACAATAGCCGCCTAAAAGCATGTCTAAATCTGCAGGATTTAACCAGGAGACAGACATAAAGATATTAAATAAAATAGAAAAATAATCATTTGTTTTTTTCCACTTGTCTGGGCAGTATATAACGGATGTAAGAACAGTTCAGAAACTTCTCCAGGAGGCCGAGGACACGATTGCCTTCATTAACAAAGAAGAGGACTTTTACAAATGGGACCAAACATGTTACCCAGAAGTCGGGGTCATCAAAGACAGCATTGAACCGTATCATAAGCTGTTTGGACTTGTACTGAAGTGGCAGCGCACAGAGAACAGGTCAGATCTAAGTTTGATGCATGTTGTGTTTTAATTGAAACATTTCCCCCGATGACTTTTTATCTTTTTTGTAAAAAGATGGATGGACGGGTCCTTCCAGGACTTAGATGGTGAAAGCATGGAAGGGAAAGTGGATGAGTTCTTCAGAGAGATCTTCAAGATGCTGAAGTTTTTCCAGCAGAAACAGAATAAGGCTGAGCAAGAGAAGGAGAAGATCACCGGGACGAGTAGACGGCGCCAGAGTGTGGATAGTCCGAGGAAGCAGGAAAGCCCCACGATCCTTTTGTGCTCCACTGTAATGGAGCAGATCAAAGAGTTCAAGGTAGCGTATGTAACTGCATTTCAATTAAGTTCATGAATTAAGTCTTGTAGTAGTGAAGTATATTCTGGTTGTATTTCGGATTCTGTACCGCTCTGAGCCATTGCCAACAGCAACCAATGTCCTTGACTGGAAAACGGTAGTATTTCATTCCAGCGTCTCTCGCTGGGCCGTTCTTTTCAGAGGGAGAGGTGCAATGCACGCTGGGTGTTGTAGGAATGTAGAATGGGCGAAATCACAATATGTTTGTACAACTTTCTCCACAGCTACGGTGCCAATTTCAAGTATTATTGTTTCTATTGATTACAGAGAACACCAGCTTTGACTGACAGTGGCTTTTTCAAGGGGCGAATTGCTCCTTTAATGCATAACCATGTGATATGTGTTTGTGTCAACAGGACCATATCCCTGGAGTGTCCATCTTGTGTAATCCGGGCATCAGAGCCCGCCACTGGGACCAGATGTCTGAGATTGTGGGGTATGACCTCACCCCTGACTCTGGTACAACACTACGCAAAGTCCTCAAACAAAACCTGGCTCCATACCTGGAAGAATTTGAGTCTATCAGTGCTGCTGCTAGTAAAGTGAGAAAGTCTGAAATTTTGTGTTTACTTCCACAACATTTGCTAAAATAATTAATATGAATGCTTAACACCCACACCATTTATCTCTACAGGAGTTTTCCCTGGAGAAGGCTATGCAAACCATGGTGCACATTTGGGATGGCATTTCTTTCCACCATCAACCTTACAGAGAGACCGGAGTGTCCATCCTGACAGCCTTGGACGAGATCCAGACGATGCTCGATGACCAGATAGTGAAGACTCAGACTATGAGGGGCTCACCATTTATCAAACCCTTTGAAAATGAGATCAAGGTTAGCTTCAAGTTCAAGAAATAATATTCACTCAAACGACTAAATGCACATTTTAAGGAGAAGCTTTACCAGGTTGGAGTAATCCTGACTCTGCCTAGAGATTTAACCGTTTGTTCTTTGACCTCAGCGATGGGAGGAGCGTCTGCTTCGCATCCAGGAAACTATAGATGAATGGCTGAAGGTGCAGGCCCAGTGGCTTTATCTAGAGCCCATCTTCTCCTCTCAGGACATCATGCAGCAGATTCCAGAAGAGGGACGGCTTTTCCAAACCGTTGACAAAAACTGGAAAGAAGTCATGAGGCACTGCATTAAGGACCCAAAGGTAGTCTTTATTAAAGTTAGACAGACACATTGTTCTATAAAGCTTGACTGTTGACGGTTTGTAATCATAGATTCTGCCAGCGACCTCGCTGCCTGGTTTGTTAGAGAAACTGCAAGATTCTAACGAGCTGCTGGAAAACATCATGAAAGGATTGAATGCCTATCTGGAGAAGAAGCGTCTCTTTTTTCCACGGTAAGAATTATTTTTTTGCAGTGCTTTTTTTGTTTAATCCTTCGTTAATATCCCAGATTTTAATACTTGCTGTCAATGTCTCTGCCAGGTTCTTCTTCTTGTCCAACGATGAAATGCTGGAAATCCTGTCTGAGACGAAGGACCCACTGAGAGTTCAGCCCCATCTGAAGAAATGCTTTGAGGGTATTTCCAAACTTGACTTCCTGCCGAATCTGGATATCCAGGTAAGATAGTCACGTTTGTTATGTTAAATGACATGGTCGATGCTCTTTAAACCTATTAATACTGTTTCCCTAGGCCATGTATAGTAGTGAGGGGGAGCGTGTGCAACTAATCCAGAACATCTCCACGTCTGAAGCCAAAGGAGCAGTGGAGAAGTGGCTGGTGCAGGTGGAGGATGTGATGCTCCGCAGTGTCAGAGACGTAGTAGCCCGCTCTAGATTGGTGAGATCAGTGTTTCGCCCTTACCTTAAACATACACAGTGTTGTATTTTGTTTAACCTTATAACATCATGTTGTGTGTGGATCATATTCTGCATCTGGATAATTAGAGTTTTCTCTTATGCGTGTTTATAAATGTGTGTGTGTTTGTATCGACAGGCCTATGCGGACACTGCACGGGGCCAGTGGGTGAAGGAGTGGCCTGGGCAGGTGGTGCTCTGCACCTCCCAGATTTTCTGGACTTTGGAGGTTCATGAAGCCATCAGAGCAGGGCCTGATGTAGGTTTTTTTTTTCGTTGAACATTGTGTTTTCCTAATATAAGAAGTTGTGAAGATACCTATTTAAAATAAGATATTATTCTTTTACCACATAAAAATACTTTGATCCATGGTAATAATATTGCTTTACAGATTCATTTTTTATATTGTAGAGGTACAAAAAAATCTCACTCCAGACCAACTGACCAGTTTTCTACTTTTGATGACAATGACACAGAAACAGCATCACCTTGGAAATAGAAAATGGGAATTTTTTTTGTCTCTGTAGGGTTTGAAGAACTACTATCAGCAACTCCAGAATCAGCTGAATGACATTGTTGAGCTGGTGAGAGGGAAACTGCCAAAGCAAACACGGATCACTTTGGGAGCTCTGGTCACTATCGATGTCCACGCCAGAGATGTGGTCATGGAGCTCATTGAGAAAGGTGACTCTGAGCACTGAGTGGACTGTGACAGAGTTATGTCTCTGTTTAGAAATACCACCAAGACAGTATGGTTGACAGTAAAATAATAGTTTTTTGGTTTCTAACAGGTGTATCAAGTGAAACCGACTTCCAATGGCTAGCCCAGCTCCGTTACTACTGGAGTAACGAGAATGTTCGTGTTCGCATAATCAACTGTGACGTTAAGTACGCCTATGAGTACCTGGGAAACTCACCACGTCTGGTCATCACTCCACTGACTGACAGATGCTACAGAACCCTGGTAAAATATCTGACAAGTACCCTTCATAGAAAAAATACATTCACACTTTTATTGGAATATTTCTGAGTGACAAGAACATTAAAGCTCAAAGCTCTCCCTGTGTTTTAGATCGGGGCTTTCTACCTGCATTTGGGTGGTGCACCCGAGGGTCCAGCTGGAACAGGAAAGACCGAAACCACCAAAGATTTAGCCAAAGCTCTCGCTGTGCAGTGTGTGGTCTTCAACTGTTCTGACGGACTAGATTACCTCGCCATGGGCAAAGTAACACCAGCAGGACATTTTAAATTCATATTCTTAATTGTAATGTCAAAGTAACTAACATGTACTTTGGTGCAATCCCTCACAGTTTTTTAAAGGTCTGGCGTCATCTGGTGCTTGGGCATGTTTTGATGAGTTCAACCGCATCGAGCTGGAGGTGCTGTCTGTGGTGGCCCAGCAGGTTCTGTGCATCCAGAGGGCCATTGAGCTGAAGCTGGAGTACTTTGACTTTGAAGGGACCATGCTCAAACTCAATCCCAACTGCTTCGTGTCCATCACAATGAACCCTGGCTATGCAGGACGCTCAGAACTCCCAGACAACCTCAAGGTCTCTAAGCAGTGAACTATTTACTTTATCACGCTTGCAGTGAGTTGCATTGTTTATGATGTTGATCTGCTTTATTGATCTCAACTCTTTTAATCATTCTAGTTTGCTTGCCAGCTGCAAATTATACTCTGTGATGCAGCGGTGTTGCTTTTACACCCAGCAAGAAGAGTGTGACCGAACAGTGGCAGTAAAACATTATCTTCTTCTTCTTTTATTTCTCTGTGCAGGTGTTGTTCCGAACAGTTGCCATGATGGTCCCTAACTACGCATTGATAGCAGAGATCTCTCTGTATTCTTATGGCTTCCTCAATGCCAAACCACTGTCAGTAAAGATTGTGATGACCTACAGGCTCTGCTCAGAGCAGCTGTCCTCCCAGTTCCATTATGATTACGGCATGAGGGCTGTCAAAGCTGTGCTCGTGGCTGCAGGAAATCTCAAGCTCAAGTATCCTGATGAGAATGAGGACATACTGGTGTGTGTGCTGAAATGAATGCATTTGCTTATTATTACTGTTTGGCTTAGTTGGCTCATTTTTTCTGCATTTTGTAACATGCAGCTCCTGAGGTCCATAACAGATGTTAATGAGCCCAAGTTTCTTTCTCACGATATTCCACTGTTCAATGGAATCACCAGCGATTTGTTCCCAGGCATCTCCCTTCCTGAGGCCGACTATCAGGTCAGATATCCTGAGTCTTACAAGGCCTTTGTATTGTATTTATCGCTGTTGACTATTTTTAATCTGTGTTTATTTATATCCTTGGCAGCTGTTTCTGGAGGCTGCTGAAGAGTGCTGTAAAAATCATAATGTGCAGCCGACCCAGGTTTTCTTAGAGAAGATGATCCAGACTTATGAGATGATGATAGTCAGGCATGGGTATGTTGTGTTTACATTTAATTGTATTGTTGTTTATTATATATTTTTTTAGTTTTCATACAAATGGAACATGGTTTCGAGTGAATATTTGATACAGTATGAAATTATCCTTTTGTGAATCAGGTTCATGCTGGTGGGAGAACCTTTCGCTGGGAAGACCAGAGTGCTTCACATTCTCGCTGACACGCTGACTCTCATGAAAGAGAGGGGGTACGGTGAGGAGGAGAAAGTCATCTTCAGGACATTGAACCCAAAGTCCATCACCATGGGACAGCTCTTTGGACAGTTTGACCTAGTTTCCCATGAGGTAGACCTGTGCCGAGGATTCTCTTATATTTATCCAGGAATGGTGTATGTAGTGCAGCTGTAGAACAGGTGGCTCTTTGGTCTTTTCACTGATGTTTGTTTTCCTCATTTTTAGTGGACCGATGGGATTGTGGCCAACACATTTCGCGAGTTTGCATCGGCTGACACACCAGACCGTAAATGGGTGGTGTTTGATGGTCCCATTGATACGCTGTGGATTGAGAGCATGAACACTGTGCTGGATGACAACAAAAAGGTACATACTACACAGTGAAACCCTGTTATATTTACATTTATTCGGTTTTCAAATGACCTTTTTTTATTTGCTTTTCTCTTCCTCCACAGTTGTGCCTAATGAGTGGTGAGATCATCCAGATGTCCAATCAGATGAGTCTGATTTTTGAAGCCATGGATCTATCACAGGCCTCGGTGAGTTAGTTATTCAGTTAGAATCCAATCGTAGTAAAGAGTTAGTAAATGTAAATAAACAATGTACCTTGCTTGATTGACAGGATTGCTATCATTTTTTTTCTGGTTTTCTTTGGTTGTTTTCTTCCCCTGTAGCCTGCTACTGTCAGCAGGTGTGGTATGATCTACATGGAACCGTCTCAGTTAGGCTGGGAGCCCTTAGTGATGTCCTGGATAAACACTCTTCCTGATTCTCTGCAAAGCCCGGAGAACCGCACCCTGCTGCTGGAGCTCTTCCACTGGCTCCTGCCGCCTGCTCTCAGGATGCTGCACAAACACTGCAGAGTGAGTGGCCCCAGGCCCTGAAACATCCAGACACAGATATCTGTAGAACAATAATACATTAAAAACTACATTACATTTGAAATACTGTTTTTTTTTGTCTTTTGCAGGAAGTCGTTTCCACTAGCAACAGTAACACTGTCGTGTCCTTGTGTCGACTGTTTGAGATGCTGCTTACTGAACCTGTAAAGAAAAGTCCTGCTGATAAAAATATTCGCACCTGGATGATGGTAAAAGGACTCAATCATTTATCATTCTGATTAATATTGTCATCTAATTTCTGATTTCAATCTGGCTCATGCAAACATTACCATTTCAGTTAAAGTATATATTTTTGGACACCTTCTCTTCCTTTGTGACTGCAGGCGGCTTTCGCCTTCTCCCTGGTGTGGTCTGTGGGTGGCAGCTGTGACGCAGACAGCAGGGAGAGGTTCAGTGAATTCTTCAGGGGGATTGTGACGGGAAAGGAGGAGGAGCATCCGATCCCTGCCACTTTGGGGAAATGGGAGTGTCCAATGGATGAGAAAGGCCTGGTGTATGACTATTTCTATGAGGTATTGTGTAATAACATCGCTTTGAGGTGTTTAATTTGCATTTAAACAAGTTGTAATTGAAGCCTCTTGAACAGTTTAAAGGAAAAGGCCACTGGGTTCACTGGAATGACGGCATCCAGAACGTCA
Source organism: Semicossyphus pulcher (assembly GCF_022749685.1). Taxonomy (NCBI): domain Eukaryota; kingdom Metazoa; phylum Chordata; class Actinopteri; order Labriformes; family Labridae; genus Semicossyphus; species Semicossyphus pulcher. The sequence continues at coordinate 20,659,256 of NW_027211637.1, forward strand.
ACCTCGGGGACAAAAACACCAAAGTGCAAGAGATCATTGTTCCCACTATAGATACAGTTCGCTACACCTACCTCATGGACCTCTGCATCAGATATGGAGTGTTAGTATTCTACCCGTGTCAGATAAAATAAAGTATTTCTCATTTCATATTGGAATGGATTTATTCACATTTCTTCTGAAACTAAACTGACTTTTTGGCAACATGTCCTGAATTTCTCTCCTTAGGCCTCTTCTGTTTGTTGGTCCCACTGGCACAGGGAAGTCAGTGTATGTGAAGGAGAAGCTGATGAACAATCTGGACAAAGACCTCTATCTACCCTTCTTCATCAATTTTTCAGCTCGGACTAGCGCAAACCAAACTCAGGTCAGCTTTGCATAAAACTGTTCTTGCAGATATGTTTGGATTGCTAGAAATATATAATAAGTTATAAGAATCTAACAAGAACTGACAATTATTTTGTCTGTATCTATCACATTTTCCAGAGTATCATCATGTCCAGGTTAGATAAGAGAAGGAAGGGGGTGTTTGGGCCCCCCATGGGAAAGAAGTGTGTCATCTTTGTTGATGACATGAACATGCCTGCGCTGGAACAATTTGGAGCACAGCCTCCTGTGGAACTCCTTCGGCAGTATATAGACCATGGAAACTGGTATGTATCATCCACTTTACAAACATAACTTAAAGTAAAATTTACTATATTTATTACACAAGAGAAGCCAAGGCATTATTCAGTGAACATACAGACCTTTTCTGTTATGCTCTGGCAGGTATGACCTGAAGGATACCTCCAGGATCACTCTTGTGGACCTCCAGCTTGTCGCAGCTATGGGTCCCCCTGGTGGTGGGAGGAACGCCGTAACATCCCGCTTCTTGCGGCACTTTAACATCTTTAGCATTAATGCTTTCAGTGATGACACCATGGTTCGCATCTTCTCCAGCATTGTAGCCTTCTATCTCAAAAACAATGAATTCCCACCTGAGTATTTCACCATTGGTAGCCAGATAGTGACAGCTACAATGGAAGTGAGTCCCCTGAGAAATGAACATTAACTGATCAAATGAGAGGATAAATATTATTTTTGTATATGTAAAACATTCTTATAAATCATATTCATATTCTCTTAACACTCCCAAAGGTGTATAAGAAAGCCATGGAAAACCTGCTTCCAACTCCAGCCAAGTCTCACTACACCTTCAACCTGCGAGACTTCTCGCGTGTTATCCAAGGCTGCCTGCTGCTGAAGAAGCAGTCCCTGGAGAACAAACGCACTATGATACGCTTGTTTGTCCACGAGGTCTTCCGCGTCTACTATGACCGCCTGGTGGATGATAAAGATCGAGCATGGCTCTACCAGCTGATGAACGGCATCCTCAGAGTACACTTTAAGGAATCCTTTGACCAGGTGTTTGATCACCTGAAACAAGGAAGTAAAGTAAGTTTCGGTTAGATTTGCAGAACCTTATTATGTATCACAATATGTTAATGAGCGTGTTTTCTACTAGCATATGAAACATCAGTTTTTTGCTCCACTAATGTAAAGTATGTACATGTGTATGATACAAATAGGATCATCTAAGGTTTTAATTTAAGCGATACATTTGTCTCCGTTCTCAGCTGGTTGAAGAGGACATGCATAATCTTCTGTTTGGTGACTACATGAATCCTGACCTGGAGGATGATGAGCGCTTGTACGCTGAGGTGCCGTCAATGGAAAGCTTTGCACAAGTAGTGGAGTCTTGTCTTGATGAATACAACCAGATGCACAAGAATCACATGAACCTCGTCATCTTTCGGTGAATTGCTCTACAGTCAATTTAGCTTGATGCACTGCATTGAATATTATATTGCTCTTAAACTATTAAGTAATACAGGTTAAATTATAGAAAAATAATAAAGAAAAGATTTATAGACTCAAAAATCTGATAAAAATGTGTATTTTGTAGCTATGTCCTGGAGCACCTGTCTCGTATCAGCCGTGTGTTGAAGCAGCCAGGAGGCAATGCGCTACTAGTGGGGGTGGGAGGCAGCGGACGCCAGTCCATCACCCGTCTGGCTACATCCATGGCCCACATGACCATGTTTCAGCCTGAGATCTCTAAGAGCTACGGCATATCTGAGTGGAGAGACGACCTGAAGGTGAGAACTTTGTTATCGGACTTCACTGTCCTGTGTCTAATGTATTTCATATATTTTTTCATACACCTTTCAGTGCGTGATACTTTTGCATTTTCAAACTAGAGCAAAAATGTAACAACATCCTGTCTCCCTCCTTTATTTATACTTTAGATGCTGCTGAAAAATGCTGGGGTGAAAGGTCAGAAGACAGTGTTTTTGTTAACTGATGCTCAGATCAAAGATGAGGCTTTTCTGGAAGACGTTGACAGCGTCCTGAACACAGGGGAGGTGCCCAATCTGTTTGCCATCGACGAGAAACAAGAGATCATGGAGGTAAGCTGTCATAAACTGCATGTATTCCCCTAATCTGCAAAAGCCTTATATATTTATGCTTATTTTTACTCTTCATCCTTCTTTCTTCAGACAGTGCGTCCCATTGCCCAGGCCGGTAATAAGAATTTGGAGTTGAGTCCTTTGACTCTGTTTGCCTTCTTCGTGGCGCGCTGCAGAGAGAATCTGCACATTGTTGTAGCCTTCAGTCCGATCGGAGACGCCTTTCGAAATCGCTTGCGCCAATTTCCATCTCTTATCAACTGCTGCACCATTGACTGGTTCCAGGTACTGCATTCATTTTATAACTGGCTTTAGTTGTTTTTTATTTGTAGTAAAATCTATTGCATATGATGGACACAGAGAAAACTGTTTATGTATTTGTGTCAGCCAATCAGAAAAGGAAAGTAGAAAAGGGGGTTTGCTAATAGACACTGTTCTTTTCACTGCCCTGACAGCCATGGCCAGAGGAGGCTCTTGAGCGGGTAGCCAACTCCTTCCTGGAGTCACTGGAGATGAGTGAAAATGAGAGGCAGGAGGTCATACCCATCTGCAAAACATTCCACACCTCTGCCAAACAACTCTCACACAGGTATGACTGATGGTTATTAATGACTTCTATATTCAAAAGGTTAAGTATTTGAATAAGCTCTTAATTACACTGTTGATTCTCTCGCAGATTCCTCTCTGAGCTAGGCCGCCATAATTACGTGACACCCACATCCTACCTGGAGCTGATTGCAGCTTTCCGGCTGCTGCTCACTCAGAATAGAGACACTGTCATGAAAGCTAAACAGAGGTATACCAACGGTCTAGATAAACTAGCCTTTGCTGAATCTCAGGTATGCGCAGCACGAGTTCTGCATGAAAATGTAGTTTCCCTTTTTATAACTAAATGTTCAGCGTACCTTTGCACGGCTCATTTGAACAATGTTCCTCTGCAGGTTGGTGAGATGAAGAAGGAACTTGTAGACCTGCAGCCAAAACTGGAACAGGCAAAAATAGACAACAACAAAATGATGAAGGTGAAAAAACGGCTTAATTCAGCTGCAACATCAACCTACAGTCTATTTAAATATACAAAATGTTATTAAACGTGACTGCTTCCAGGTGATTGAAGTGGAGTCTGTGGAGGTGGAAGCCAAAAGTAAAGTTGTGCGTGTTGATGAGGAGGCAGCGACAGTAAAAGCCAATGAGGCTCAGGCTCTGAAGAACGAGTGTGAGAGCGACTTGGCTGAGGCCATCCCCGCACTGGAGGCTGCTCTCTCAGCCTTGGACACTTTAAAGGTGAGCACCGTCTCACTGCACTGATTCTTTGTATTAACTTTGTATCAACAACAGTTTGGTAACATCTTGACCTGTGTGTTTCGTTTCAGCCCTCTGATGTCACCATTGTGAAGTCAATGAAAAATCCTCCGTCAGGGGTGAAGCTGGTGATGTCAGCTGTGTGTGTGATGAAGGAGATTAAGCCGGATAAGATAGCTGACCCTGCTGGGACTGGAAAAAAGGTTAGACAGAGGATGTCATACTTTGTGAAGTAATCAAAGTTGTCTGCCACTAAAAATAAAGCCAAAGCTAACTTTACCTAAAACATTTTAACATTGCATTGTCTAGGTTTTGGATTACTGGGGTCCAAGCAAGAAGCTACTGGGTGATATGAACTTTTTACGAGATCTTAGAGAATACGACAAGGACAATATTCCGGCGAGTGTTAGGAAAACATCATTCTAAATGTATTATTTAATATGTACCCACTGACTAACCCCTCTGTTTCTTCCCTGCAGGTCCCTGTGATGCAAAAAATCCGCAGTGAGTACATGACTAATCCTGACTTTGACCCCAGTATAGTGGCAAAGGCCTCCTCTGCAGCTGAGGGTCTCTGCAAGTGGATCAAAGCAATGGAGGTGTATGACAGAGTGGCAAAGGTAGTAGAGTGGTTTTTGCTTTGCATAGACTGTTATCTCTTGACTTCTCCTGTTGAAACATGCATGCACACTTCAACTTTTATCTCTGTTTTAGGTTGTGGCACCTAAAAAGGCCAATCTGGCAGAGGCGCAGGAGTCCCTGGCTGCTACCATGGCCCTGCTGGACCAGAAGAGAGCTGAACTGAAGGAGGTCGAGGACCGTTTGGCCGCACTCCAGAAAACGTTCGAGGAGAAGACGGAGGAGAAGGCCCAGCTGGAGTTCCAGGTGGATTTGTGTGCCAGGAAGTTGGAGAGGGCGGAGAAACTCATTGGTGGACTGGGTGGAGAGAAGACCAGGTAAGGATGAAGTATAACAATATTAAGTTAAAATTTCTGCTAATATACTGACTGAATACGTTTTTAGATGGTCTAAGGCAGCAGATGACCTGCAGAACACGTATGACAACCTTACTGGAGATGTTCTCATCTCTGCTGGTGTCATCGCCTACCTGGGAGCCTTCACCGCTGGCTTCAGACAGGACTGCACTAAGTCATGGACCAAACTCTGCCAGGTAACAGTCTTCTAGTTCTTTATTTAGACTTTATCTGCTGTTTTCTTTTCATTCAAACTCACTCAAGTGTTTATTATGTTTCTTTTCCCCTACCTTAATATCTGTAGTCTAAGAAAATTCCTTCATCAGACGACTTCTCACTCAGCAAGACCCTGGGAGATCCCATTAAGATCAGGGCTTGGAATATCGCAGGCCTTCCCAGTGACTCTTTCTCTATCGACAATGGTGTCATTGTCAGTAATTCACGCAGATGGTAAATCCATATATCCTTATGTTACTTATTACTTCAGAGGGCGTAGCATGCTGTTTCACATTTTAAGACATATATATAATGTTACAATGTTGGATGTCTCTACTAAACATGGGTGACGTTTAAAATCTGTGGGTGTATGTTGGAGTAACCCCCAGGCTTCTCAGCTCAGGCTGTCGTGAACGCTAGGTTTCACACAGTTTCTTCTACACGCTGCACTTTGCGACGTCACAAAGTGCAGCCTCAGCAGGCTTCAGAGAGCTGGCCAATCAGAAGAAAGTGGGCTTGTAGGGGCGGGGTTTCTTAAAGGGATAGAGCTGACTGAGTGGTTTCAGGCAGAGGCTGTTTGAGGGCCTGCACAGAGTACCAGTGTGAGAAAGTTTTTTTCACTGTAAATTATGCTAAGCTACTCCACAGGTATCACAGAGTGAAATATGATTAATGAAATAATTAAGAAGGTCAACAATTCAACCTAAGATTCATCTCATGCTCAGTGTTTTGTTCGTGCAGGCCTTTGATGATTGACCCTCAGGGTCAGGCCAACAAGTGGGTGAAGAATTCGGAGAAAGACAACAACCTGAGTGTGATCAAGCTGACCGATGGGGACTACATGAGAACTTTGGAAAACTGCATTCAGTTTGGAACACCTTTGCTATTAGAGAATGTAGGAGAGGAGCTGGATCCTTCACTGGAGCCACTGCTGCTCAAACAAATCTTCAAACAAGGTGCTGTGAGTGTGAGATGAATGGCAATGATCAAAATTTGAATTTTAAAATGAAACAGAAAATTGAATGTAATGTTTTGTTTCACCTAGGCGGTGTGGATTGCATCAGGCTGGGGGAGAGTGTGATTGAGTACTCCCGTGATTTCCGTTTCTACATCACCACCAAGCTGAGGAACCCGCACTACCTCCCAGAGCTGGCCACCAAAGTGTCACTGCTCAATTTCATGATCACCCCAGAGGGCCTGGAGGACCAGCTGCTGGGGATTGTGGTCGCTAAGGAGAGGTAGAGCTCATAAACTGATCATCTGGGTATACCAGTGAATTACTTCTTATCACTTTGGTAGAGCATAATTTCTGCTGTATGTACTTTACAGGCCGGAACTGGAAGAGGAGAGGAATGCACTTATCCTGCAGTCAGCTGCTAATAAGAGGCAGCTAAAGGAAATTGAGGACAAGATCCTGGAGACCCTGCAGTCGTCTGAGGGGAATATCCTGGAGGATGAGAGTGCCATTCAGATTCTGGACTCTGCAAAGATCATGTCTAATGAGATTACCAAGAAACAGCAGGTGTGGACAAGGCACAAAAAACTCTTGAATCGTGAACCTGACAAGTCTGATATTTGGAGATCTGATGTTCTATATGTTTGTTTCAGATTGCAGAGAAAACAGAGATCAAGATAGCGGAGTCAAGAGAGGGTTACAGACCCATCGCCAAGCACTCCTCCATCCTGTTCTTCAGCATTGCTGATCTGACCAACATAGACCCCATGTACCAGTACTCTCTCAGCTGGTTTGTCAACCTCTACATCAACTCTATTCAAGACAGGTAGGTGATGCACATGAAGTGTAATCTGCAGTGTCCAAAATTAGGTGATGCAATGAGTCAAATCTGCCCGGACAGTTCATAGAACATTGCTCCCTATTCGTACGGCGTAAACGCACAGGATGAGCACATTTAATACTGTTACAAATGATTTGCTTTCTATTCAGATGTCAGGTTCGGTTCATGGTGTTCTGAAGCTTCCTGTTTTTTGTCTTGCATTCATCAGTAACAAGTCCAAGATCCTGGAGCGGCGGCTTCGATACCTGATTGATCACTTCACCTATAACCTGTACTGTAACGTCTGTCGCTCTCTGTTTGAGAGGGACAAACTCCTCTTTTCGTTCCTCCTGTGCTGCAATTTACTTCTGTAAGTCTTTAAAGCTCATGGGGGAGGAAATTGGTATGAGATATGTTATGATAATTTGATCTCAGCTTTTAATCGTCTTCTATTTCCACCTAGAGCAAAACAGGAGATTGAGTACTCTGACTTCATGTTCTTGCTGACTGGAGGAGTGGGTCTGCAGAACACCATTGCTAACCCTGACCCCAGCTGGCTGCAGGACAAGAGCTGGGATGAGATTTGTAGAGCCAGTGATCTGCCCGGCTTACAAGGAATAAAGTAAAATAGCATCACCAAACACACACAAACGCACTCAACCAAATATTCCTTTAAACTAATGGAGTGAATATAACTGTATTTTATTCCACAGAGAGGCTTTCATCAAAAGCCCAGGAGACTTCAAACCCATTTATGACAGCAAAGAGCCGTGCAACACTCCTCTGCCCACTCCCTGGTGTGATCGGCTTAATGAGCTGCAGAAGATGATCATTGTTCGCTGTCTCAGGCCGGATAAGATAGTGCCAGCTGTGACTAAATACGTGACCGGCAAACTGGGCAAGAAGTTTGTCCAGCCGCCTCCCTTCGACCTGAGTAAGAGCTATCTGGACTCAAACTCCACCATCCCTCTGGTGTTTGTGTTGTCTCCAGGAGCCGATCCCATGGCGAGTAAGTACAAAAGCCCCAGTTATTTACTATCAAGAATGCTTCCCCTGAAGATAATCAGGAATAACATTATCCCTCCACAGGCTTACTGAAGTTTGCCAGTGACAAGAACATGGGTGGTGCCAAGTTCCAGTCAATCTCTCTTGGGCAGGGCCAGGGGCCCATCGCTGCCAAAATGATATCCACCGCCATGCAGGACGGGACGTGGGTGTGTTTGCAGAACTGTCACCTGGCTGTTTCCTGGATGTCCACCCTGGAGAAAATCTGTGAGGATTTCAGTCCAGGAACATGTCACCCAGACTTCCGCCTTTGGCTCACAAGCTATCCTTCATCCAAGGTAAAGTTTCATGCTTTTATTCAGCACGTGTACAAATTACAAGCGTTTGTTATGACTATAATCCTTTTTGATATCAGTTTCCAGTGACCATCCTGCAGAACGGGGTGAAAATGACAAACGAGCCTCCCACTGGACTCCGTCTGAACCTGCTACAGTCTTACTTGTCAGATCCTGTTTCTGACTCAAACTTCTTCAATAACTGCACCAATAAAGAGCTGGTGAGTTGCTGGGAAGCTAATTTACATTTTGTGTTTGCATTTATTCATCAGATCGGTCTCTTATATGTAAAACATTGTGTATCTCTTGGACTTCTCCACTAGATTTGGGAGAAGCTCCTGTATGGCCTGTGCTTCTTCCATGCTCTTGTTCAGGAGAGGAAGAAGTTCGGTCCTCTTGGCTGGAATATTCCCTACGGCTTCAATGAATCTGACCTGCGTATCAGCATCAGACAGCTGCAGGTATCCAATCAGAGTCTCAGAGGCCAAGTTTCTACTGTCACAAGAATCCATAATGCCTTTAACAGTTTCTCCTCTTTAGCTGTTTGTGAATGAATACGATGAGGTGCCCTTCGAGGCCATAACGTACCTGACCGGAGAGTGTAACTACGGCGGCCGTGTGACAGACGACTGGGACAGGCGGCTCCTGATGACCATCTTAGCAGACTTCTATAACAAGGACATCATTGAGAAACCTCGCTACCCTTTCTCCCCTAGCGGAGAATACCATGCTCCACCTAAATCTATCTACGAGGACTACATTGAGTTCATCAAGGTAAAGACGCTTACTAAGGAGCAGTAATATGTATTTGTCTGTTTTTTATCAACATGACTTCCAACTGACGAGCAACACCCTTTGTTGTGTTTTAGGAGCTTCCATTCAGCCAGCATCCCGAGGTGTTTGGGATGCATGAAAATGTCGACATTTCTAAAGATCTTCAGCAGACAAAGCTGCTGTTTGATTCTCTGCTGCTCACCCAGGGTGGAGGAGCTAAGGGCGGTGCTAGCTCTGGGAGTGACAACACGCTGTATGACATAGCAAATGACATCCTCACGAAGGTACAAACTGATTACATCTCTTATTCATTCAGCAATTTTTAGCCATGCTAGGAACAAGTCTCTAGGGATGCTAATGTCTCTTTGCCCAACACTTTGAGACCCAGATATCTCCACAACTATTTGATTGATTGCCATGGAATTTTGTATTTGTATTTTGGACATTCATGGTCCCCAGAGGAGAAATCCTACTGTTCCCCTGAGTTTCCCTTTTGTGACATCAGCAGCTTATGGTTCTCACGTGTCTTGTGAAATATCTCAACATCTACTTCATGATTCCCAGACAAAACTATTAGACGAATTTCAATTATTCATATCCCATACACAATCAGGGTTGATCGCAGCGATGCGGATTTGAGACTTGGTGACTTGGACTCGGGTCGACTCGAGCCACTGTTTTAAAGACTTGTGACTTGACTTGACAAAAAACAAATGACTTGAGTCTTGACTTGACTTGAGGCATGATGACTCCGATGACTTGTGTTGTGTGTGTTCATAAGTTTAAATGTTAGCTGTTAGATATAAAATGATATGTATGCAGCAAAACTGGGAACCATTATTGGACGACTCTAAAAGCTCCCCGGTATGTGATCATCATGTCAGTCAAACTCCTCGCTATGGCAACACGCAACATCAAAGCGCCCGTTACCTGATGTTTTTCCCAAAAGAGAAGCCTCATCAGTCGTACTCATTACTACTGAATACGGTCTCAGACCAGACCATCATCATGGCTGCGTCTGTGCCAAGATAATACAAATACAATTCATTGTCATACTTTTTGAACACGTTATATAAATTGGCCAATAATATCATTATTAGATGGTCTACTAATACCTTGTCTTTTCTCTTTATAAAGACCGGATACTACAGGTAAGAGTGTGTGATCTTGGGTGGAAGAAACGACTTGACTGGGGACTTGACTTGCCGTAACTAAGGACTCGACTTGACTTGACATAACCTGTGACTTGACTTGAGTTGCCCAAGAAAAAATGACTCTTGAGACTTGGACCAAATGACTTGAGACTTACTTGGGATTTGAGCTAAGATGACTCGGTCGCAACACTGGTGAATCGTAATCACATTGCTGATCCCATAATTATTATTAACTGCAATCATCAGGCCTAAAGTTTGACTATATCCAATACACTCATGACCAAATATTTGCAAATATAATTACATTCCCATCTGCCTTAGTGTGTGTTGCTAATTTGTACATGTTATCATGCTAATACACTAAACTAAGATGGGAAGATGTTATAGCTACTGTAAGCCTGTTGGCATGCTGACATTAGCACTTAGCTCAAAATACTGGTGTGCCTAAATGCAGTCTTGCAGAGCCTCTAGCATTGCTGTAGACTATTAGCTTTCCATCATAGGTACAGATACATAGTTTGTCTGCTGTGAGAGAATAAGAACATGTTACTCCCTCATCCTTTTTAACTTGTAAACTTACTTTTAACATATTCTAAAGATTTAGCTAATTTTTGGAGGGAGATTCTCATGGCACCAGTGCAGGTGCAGATTTCTAGTAGTGTCAATTTCTGTTAGCGTTTCCTTTTGGATTGATTACAATCTGCATACACTTCATTGTTTATTGTTAACTAACACTCTTATTTCCCCCAGCTTCCAGCTAACTTTGACACCGAAGCAGCTCTTTTGAAGTTCCCAGTGCTCTATGAGGAGAGCATGAACACTGTGCTCGTCCAAGAAATGGAGCGCTACAACACGTACGGACAAAAAGTACAGTGCCAAACTTAAAGACACACATTACATCTTCACAGATTTTAAATCTCTTTACTGCTGTTCTTCCTTTTTTCTCAGGCTCTGTAGTACGATCCGTGTGAGTCTACAGAACCTGTTGAAGGCCATCAAGGGTTTGGTGGTGATGGATGCAGAGCTGGAGGCAGTTGCAGGCAGTTTGATAGTGGGCAAAGTTCCAGAGAAATGGGCAAAGCGCTCCTACCCCAGCCTCAAGCCTTTAGGCAGCTACATTACAGACTTCCTGTCAAGGCTCAAGTTTCTGCAGGTGAGACTGCTTAGGAAGGATAAATGACTGTATGGAAGCTTTGTTGGGTGTGTTACTCCACTTACCATTTTACTCTGTGTGCCTGCAGGATTGGTATGACTCCAGTAAACCCAACGTGTTCTGGCTGTCAGGCTTCTTCTTCACCCAGGCCTTCCTGACAGGCGCTATGCAGAACTACGCCAGGAAATACCACGTCCCCATTGACCTGCTTGGCTTTGATTTTGAGGTTAAAGACACAATTTGTAATCCCTCCATTTCCACCTTAAATATCTTCTCATAGTCCTCAGAGAATATTGATCTATATTTTCATTGTGGTTACACTTCAGGTTCTTCCTATTGATGAGTCTGATACATCGCCTGAGGACGGTGTTTACGTTAACGGATTGTTTCTGGATGGAGCTCGATGGGACAAAGAAAGGTAGATGTTCATATCAGAGTTATTTGTCGAGAAATATTTTATATATATATTATTATGATAGTGAAGAATTAAGGAGAATTAAAGCTTTAACAAATGTTTGTCTTCCTGTCTTCAGTGGAGTTCTGGCTGAGCAGCATCCTAAAGTCCTGTTTGACGTAATGCCCATCATGTGGATAAAACCCTGTAAGTGCATGTAATTCATGTTTTCAGGTTTCTGTTACGTTTCTGTTTAGAATACGTGTTTTTCCTCCTGATATTATTTCCTCTTTCTTTTCCTGACTTCCTGCTTCTTATTTCCTTTGTCTCTTTGCTTCCCTCTCTCCCCTGCAGCTCAAAAGACGAACACCGATCAGCCTCAGAAGCTGTTTGTCTGCCCTCTCTACAAGACGAGTGAGAGGAAGGGAACCCTCTCCACCACCGGCCACTCCACCAATTTTGTCATATCCATGATGTTGCCCACCAGCAGGCGCACTCAGCACTGGATCAAGCGTGGTGTGGCCATGCTTTGCCAGCTTGATGACTGAATTCAGACAAGATAAAAGCACACTACTGTGACAGATTGAACTTGTTCTCTGTTCATTCACAGTATGAAATTTTTTGTGGATACTTATGGAGAGGTACATGGAATGGTGCATGGTAATCTTTATCCATAATGGTGGATTTGCTGCTACAAAATAAAAGCATTTTTCTCCAAAAAGATTTGAACTAAAAATGCTTTAATTCACATGGAAGTAACAAAATGTGCATCAGACACATTCTGACTTTTAAAAAGGAAAATACACCTTTCAGTCGAAAGCAGACCCTTAGCTGATTCTAAAACAAAATCCACTGAAAAGGGTCTGAAAGCATTCGTTTTATTACATTAACTAAACCTCAGAAACATATTGCATGCAGCTCTTGATTACCCTGCACACAGCATAAATGTTTATTTCCCTCGTGAGCCCACAGTATAAATCCGCCTATTATACAAGCTTCTGTTCAGGCTCACACTTCTGCCTTTTGAGGTTTTCACACCAGTTCACAGGAGTCCTTTCTTGGCAGGAGTCCAAATGTGGCTTTAGGAACACATTTTCAGTCATGTACTGTTACAGTTATGTGGCCAAAAAATAACTAAAGTACAGAACAGATGGCTTGTAATGAGAACCTGAAACCTTTATAACAAGGAACTTTGCTGCTGTCAAAGCTTAATGGTTTTACTTACAGACAGCTACTTCTGTGTAAATATTCTCTATGCTCCTGAACCACTCGACCTGTAAGAGTCTCTTCATCCCTCACTGTGAACTGATTCTGTCTACAGACTTGTGAACACCTCTGCTTTGTCTTTATTCTAAAGCACATGCTAATCTAACACACATTGCAAAAAAAATAAAAAATAGTTTCTTACAATTAATTATAGATTAAACACTGAACTCTATATGCACTATGTGGGAATATGTACTTACTATCTCATGCATCTTGGAATCGGTATTTAAGATCATGACTCAATGAATTGCACAAATTTTATAATCTATTTAATCAAATTAAAATCCGCAAAGATATGTTCCTATTTTTTTTAATAAATGTGTGTGTTATGAGTGAATATGTACATATGAGCCGAGTGGTGGCAGTTGTTGCTGTGCTCAGCGGGTCAAAGCTAGGTGCCGGCTGTGAAGACCCCGTGATCTGACATTTATACTTGGAGAGATATAAATAGCTGCAGCATGTGTGTGTACTGAGGAGCCCACTGGTTCTACTGTTGTAAAAGCCAGCGAAGGTGCACGGCCATTTCACTGAAGGTAAACAGCAGACAGTATGTAATATGTAATGTAATTTCAGAGTATAGACAAGCTGTTTCACTTCTGTTTATTTTTAGGATGTGTTGTTCAATTTCTAGGTCATTGAACAGCACTTGTGTCTGTAGAAATGTGTTGATGTGGCCTAACGTTTCTTTGCCGCATGTTTTTGCTAATTTAAGAGTCATAGTTGAGAAATGCTCACACTAATCGTGCTGTATGAATCTGCATGCTTTTGTTTCGACTACAGAAAGAGAGGAATACTCTGCAGGACAGCTGCTCTTACAGGTGCTGTAAAATTCTGATATATAGGTCAACAGCTTGAATGCATTTTAGTATCAAAACTAGCATCTAAACTCATCTAATTCAACAACAGGAAAAAGACTGACTGCAACTAATCAGTGCTTAGTTTTACTGTGCGGCAGTAAACTTCTCCCCGTTGGTATTCAGGGCTACAAGCTGTGTGCGAGTTCTCTGTGCCTGATTTAATGGTCTTGTTTACCCCTATGCCTGTGCCTCCTCAGAGCAGCCCTGAGTGCATTGACCCTTTCTGGACTGACAGATGAACACAGAGACGGAGGATGACTTTTATCAATCGGAGGACGACTTGGATGATGAAGATGAGGCAACTCAATACATAATTGAACAAAGTCTTCTTCAGTACAGAAAGCTGAAAGGATTGAATCCAAGGTTGATCTTGAAACGCCCTGAATTAAATGTCTCTTTTTGTGCATGGCGTCTCTGTTGTTGATCTTTTTATGCACTTTTTCTTTCCATAGTGATCTGAAGCTGAGTGAAGACCCTGATGAGATTTTCAGAGCAATCAAGGAGGGTAAACAGATATGATTCTTCCACCTATAAAAAGGGGATTTATCTTAAATTAATATTGCCACAATTTCTCATATTACATCCTGTCTTCATGTTCAGGTGATGAAGATGCTCTGCGCAGAATGACGGTGCAACCGGAGACTCTGTCCAGAGTGGATGACCGAGGATGGATCCCTCTGCATGAGGCTGCAGTGCAGGACAATAAAAGGATACTGGAGATTATCTTCTCAGGTAGTGACGTTATTAAAAGCATGACTCTTATGTGTGACTGTATAGACTACTTTTTTAAATCTGACATGCTGATTGGTCGTGTGTTTGGCTCCAGCTTCACCCCCGGGTGCACTCCAGTGTCGTACCCTGAAGGGTGAGACGCCGCTGTTTCTAGCTGTGGTTCATGGACTCAGAGAGAGCGCTACATTCCTGTTACAGAACGGATCAAGCCCCGATCTCCAGAACGATGAGCAGGATTCACCTTTAGTGGCAGGTATCTGACACCTGAGAACAAAACACATCTCATTTTACACATACAGCCTATTTTACCAACGTCTTTCTTCTCTCTTATACTCTAAGCTATTCTGAATGACCAGTACGACTTGGCCACGCTCTTGCTTCGCTACAGTGCCAGTGCAGACCAGACAGGACCACTGAACAGGACAGCGCTACACGAGTCCTCCTTTTTAGGCCTGGAGAACTTTGTGTATCTGCTCCTGGAGTCTGGTGCCAACCCCAATGCGTGTGACATCAAGAAAAAAACTCCACTGGCTCTGGCTGCACAGAATGGGCACCTGAATGTGGTGGAGGTCCTGTTACAGAAAGGTAAATGAAATAAGGGAAAGGATTGCAAAAGGGTTTGGGTCTCATGACCTCAATTATAAAGCTGATCTGACACATGATGGTGCAAAAAGACAGAATAGAAGGATCTATTTGCAGTTTGATATTATTTGTTTTCAATCTGTTTTTAAGAGCTGTTGATTTCCTTTCCGTTTAGGAGCCAGTGTGTGGTGTGAATCAGAGTCAGGCACTATCTTGTTTGAAGCAGCAGCATCAGGAAACCCAGACATAATCTCCCTCCTGCTGGAACACGGAGCAGATCCCAACCTACCTCTTTACAGTGGGCACCTGCCAATCCACCGTGTGGCCTACCACGGACACATACTGTGAGGAATACCTATGTTACATCATGCAGCTTTCCCAACTTTGCACTGTTGTGTTCTTACACGATGACTCCTCTCTGACAGGGCTCTGGAGCACCTCATCCCTGTGACGAAGCTGGACGCAGTAAAGGAGAGCGGGATGAGTCCTCTCCATTCTGCAGCCGCCGGAGGTCATGCACATTGTGTGGAGATGCTCCTCAAAGCCGGCTATGATCCAAACTTCATGCTGCACCCAAGGGTGCGGCGCAACTACGAAGACGAGCGAAGGTCTGCCCTGTTTTTTGCTGTGTCCAACAATGACCTTCAGTGCACCCGCTTGCTGCTGGAGGCTGGGGCGATGGTGAACCAGGATCCTATCAACTGTTTGCAGGTTGCTCTCCGACAGGGCAACTATGAACTCATCAACACGCTGCTGAAGTCCGGGGCGAATGTGAACTACTACTCCCGAGTGAACACCACCCACTTCCCCTCAGCGCTGCAGTACGCTTTAAAAGATGAGGTCATGCTGAGGATGATTCTTAACAGTGGGTATGATGTGAAGCGTTGCTTTGACTGTCCCTATGGTGATAGTTCACATGACTACGCTCCTTGGACGACCTCCATCATCAAAGACATGGTGGTGAGTCAAGGCTTGTCTCAGAGAAAAACTGTGTAAAGAATTGAAAAGATATGAATGAATTCCACAGTGGAGTAACACTTCAATCTTTCTACATGTGTCTGTCTCTTTGTAGTTCTGTGAGGTGATAACTGTTTCCTGGCTCAAGCACATATCTGCTCAGGTGGTGCGCCTCATGCTCGACTACACCGACCATGTCTCCTTCTGCACCAAACTTGAGGACACCTTGAAGGAGCAGAAACAGTGGCAGGAGATCTGTCACATTCAAAGTAAGCACTGCTCCATAATTTGCTCTTGTGCATAGATAACGTTGTGTGCATTCAGTGACTTAACATGTCGGTTTCATGCAGGAAATGCACGGAGTCTGAAGCACCTGTGCCGTTTGCAGATAAGGGAGCATTTCAGTCGTCTGCGCCTGAGAGCCCCAGTTTTCATCAACTTTCTCCCTCTTCCTCCCAGGCTGAAAGATTACCTACGTTACAAAGAGTTTGATGTTTACAGCAGGGGCAGCATGGTTAGCCTGCAGTGAGAACACATGTACCACTGTCAAAGAGGGACAAAGACAATCAGTATCTATTGTCTGTTTGACTTGATATTTTTGTCGTGGACATTGTTGATTTCCCAGAACATCTTTTATGTACTTTATGCCTTGCAATATTATTTCTACAACAGTACATACTTTTGTGTTCTTTCCTCTAATTGCTACAGTGACTTGTAAATCCCTCCTGTAAAGATGTATCTGTTTAAATGCCTCAAACATTTTCTATGATAACTGTATTGTTTTACACTCAAAGTCTTATTGTAATTGGAGGTCTCAGTCTTACACTGTGAATACAGAATAGTAGAATAAAATCTTAAGGAGAGATGGCATCAAAGAATAAGACCAAAACCCAATGAAAACTTGTCAATGTAATCAGAAACATCCGAAATGGAGGAATGACAGAATCCCCGCTTCTTTGTCACCACCTGGTGGGGGAGTGAAGTATTACAGGAGTGGTTGGAGAGGTGAATTGTTCTTTTACGTGCTGTTTTTCAATAAGTTTGTTGATCAATATTCATCTACTAGCCACCTACGTCTGTGGGGCACAGGTGTGTGGAAAAAGTGGTGCATAATGATACAAAAATAAAATTATTATTAGTAGAGTAATTATATCCAGTTGGGTCATGCATGACTCCACAGCAGGAATTTTCCTATTTGGCTGCAGGTGACATGTTATTATTACGAAGGAGTATTACGGCCCCACTAAGAAAAGAGAATAAACTCGAAATGTCGAGAATAAAATAAACTCATCGGGTCCATCAGATATCTGATATTTATATATTATTTCATGGTATCATCATGCCTGATGCTCGTTGAAGTGTAACAGGTTAAAGTGGAGTTACATTTAACTCATTTATATTCTGTAGTCATTTAATCTGACACTGACTGATGAGGTCTAGGAGTTGACTTTATTCTCGACATTGTTTTTTTTACTTTATTCTCCACATTTCGACTTTATTCTGGACATTGTTTTTCGACTTTATTCGCCACATTACGACTTTATTCCCGACATTGTTTTTTGACTGTATTCTAAACATTTCGACTCTATTCAAAACATTGTTTCTCTACTTTATTACCAACGTTTCGACTTTAATCTCGTAATTTCAACTTTATTCTCGAAATTTCGACTTTAATCTCGAAATACAACCCCCCCAAAAACTCCCTTTTAATTTATTTTTCTCGAAGCACTGCTTCACCACCATATTAGCTTACACATCCAATTAGTACATTAATTAACGCAGTACATCATTCCGCCGCTGGGTGGCGCGGATTCCCTCGTATGTAAACATAGTGACGGCAGCGTTTTGCAGTGGTGGAGAAGAACGTGTACGTCATTTTCACAATGGCGGAGGCTGGGTGAGGAGGAGAGTGTGTGTGTGAAGCGGCGCCGTAATCGTTAGAGCTACATTGCCCGTATTACGTGCACGGTGCCCGAAAATGGCCCTGAACCCCAGCGCGGTGGGGAAAAGGGACTCAGAATGTACCAAGACGGACGATCTGCACTCGGACGGTGGCGTACCCCCGAAGAATTCATCCGCCACCTCGGCCACAACCAACCAAAATGGCGATCAGCCTGGATGTGGAGACAGTGTAATGCCCGAACAAGAAGCCCCTGAGCGGCGGAGGAGCGTGCAGGCGGACGCCCGGAGCTTCAGCAGTTCTCCCTTGCCAGGCCAGAGACCGAGCGAGGAGCTGCCACGGAAAAATTTTCAAATCCCGAGGAAGATACGAGAACGGAAAGGTGGTGCCTTATCCCTGCACATGAACAGAGCCTGTCTGTCTTTCATACGTTAATTCTAGTGCTGCATGTTGCTAGCCTGTTAGCTAGCTAACTGCTGATCCCGCTAGTTTAACGAGTTTAAGGAAGATGTTTACCGACATTATTAGGTTTAAATTGAATCCACTTAATACGTTGTAAGCACACGAATAGTTCTGATTGATGAGCTGTTTTAGCAGACATAGCTTTGGTTGTCATGCTCAGGTATCCAAGTTAACGGCTAACTTGACGTCCGTTCCCTGGAAGGGACTCCTGACCGCAGCACTTTGAGGACTGGCCGTTTGAAAGCCCACCTTGTATGGTTTCATCACCTTTTCATGGGACCATAGTGTCGTTGAATACTGCTGCTGGTGTCATGAGTGTGTTGCAGTCATCACCTGACAACATGTGGGTGTCTCATTGACCTCAATGAAGGGCACGGAATCATCCACCCCACCAGTCTCTTTTAATGTTATCACAGTACCATGACACTTAGGCAGGGCTGCCCACTTATTGCCCCAGCTTGATGGCACAGGTGCTTGAAGCATCCCTTTCACACCTCACCTCAATACTCCTCAGAGTGCAGTGCTCTCTATGAAGTCACATGCCGTTTCCAGTAGGTTGAAGTACCCTGAACAAAGTGGCAGATGGGAAGTGGTTGTTACAAACTTTGTTGTGGTATATTAGTTATTTGTATACATGGAAAGATGAACTGAAGCAGGTTGTAATGTAAATGTAAATTGCCCAAACAGCTGTGAGCGGGATTCATGCACTCCATTGGCCCATATCCTGTTAATGTGCTAAAATTTCAAAGTCAAAGTCCTTTAACCTTACATGAGGAAAGTTTACTAGTTTGCTACCTCTCCATCCTTGATGTCTGTATTCATTTAGTGGATGTTTCTCTTTTCATGTGTTTTGATTGACATGATAAACCGTATGTAAACACAGACAGATGCAAGGCTTGGTCACCATCATTGTGCTTTGTTTATGTAAGGGATATCTATGTAGCTAGTGTTGTTGATCAGTGCTTTTTACAACCATAATAACTCCCAAAGCTCACATGACTAACATGTTGTGATGAGCAGGCTTTAGCACATGAGAATGAAGTTAAGCATAGGATGCTGCTGCTTCATTGCGACCCTGCTGACCTCAAACAAACATACACAAAGAAAATTAGCCTGCAAGCGCTCAGTGTATCACTTGACCCTGTACTTAATGTCTATTAAAAGAGAGCATGTGACTTAACCATTGAGTTGCAGTGTAAACAAAGGGCATATGTATCCTCTTCTTGTCTAACAAAGAAAAATATATGGTGTGCTACTTCTTATACCAATCCTCCTTCATGTGCACACAGTGCTACGCTGCAGATGCTATATGCTAATGCACTGATTTCCCTCTGTGTGCAGGCTTGTACAATTTTCTGCCGCCTGACAGCCGGGAGTTTGAGGACCTTGTGAAGATCGTCTCCTCGTTTTACCTGGACTCATCATCACGAGGAACCTTCTCCTACTGCAAAGCCAGGCTCATTCACAATGAGCTGCTGGAGAAGGAGGTTGGTCTTTGTCGTCCTGTACCCAACATAATCCAGATGAGCATTAAAGTTGCTCCTTTTTCTTTAGAGGAACTTTTTATAGTTTGTGCTGTTCTAGCACGTTTAGATAAGATGTTTCAGCATGTAGCTCTTGTTATGTGTATGTATGTAAGAGTTCTATTGCTGCATCTTATTTGCTGTCAACTGCCTTTTTTTCATCAGTTCATCGAGAAGCGGAGAGAGATGAAGCAGGAGGGGCGGACGGAACAAGAACTGACTGAGTCCTACTGTTTCCTTTATCCAGACAAATCCAAGGTATTGATGGTGGACGAGTCCTAAAGCATGATGGGTTTTTGTGTTCTTTACACGATCCTTAGCTCAGTAAATTCTCTTGTGTGTCCAGCTCCAGTGGATCTGCGAGAAGGGTCTGTCGGTCGGACACTCGAGGATAACAACACTAGGAAATCCATCAGTCGGTAAGAGACGTCAAAGGACACCACGTTGTTGTTGACAGAATCATGTTTGTGGATTGCTGCTGCTCCCATGACAGTTTTGGAGGCTCGCCAGCCTGTTTAGTTGGATTAATGCCACTCCTGATCTTTGTTATTGGTAAACTTGAGGATGTTTGAGAGGCGTTTTTAACCCGAAAGTTATAACTGAAGACGGTTAATTCATGCCTCATCACTCATTAGGAACGGCTCTGATTCACAACTAATACTCACTCAAGGAATGAATGAGGATCTGGAGTTTTTCTCAGAATATCAACACATCCTTGACATACATTTTAAAGTGTGAATATGATACTCAAATTAATTTTAATTGCGTATAATAATGAGACTTCTCTTCTAATTCAGTCCTTTTGTCTTCTAGGTGTTTATCTCTCAAAATACTCAGATTTGCTACAAATCAATCCCTTGGATGTGGGCTCGGTCGGGGACATCATCGTTTTTAAAGTTATGCGGGTAAGGCTTCCATTCTCTTCTCAAGTATCAGGTTGATAGATTCCTCATAGAGTCGGATTTAAAGCTCACCGGCATGTTTTGTTTCGCAGGGCCGAATAAAGCACATCCATGAGAACATGCCGAAGAACGCTATCGAGCCTACACCCAAGTTTGACTGTCACCTCTCCAGAAGTGCCAACAGGGTTACGTCTTTGCTGTCCTACAGAGCTTTTGAGCTCACACAGGTAAACATGGCTTCCTTTTTCATTCTCTTATCATACGTATTATGTTATCAAAGTAACGTGATGCGTTCTTTAATTGCTCAGACAGTTTCTAAGTTTGAATGTCTTTCTTTTTGTCTTCAAGCAATATTTCTTCGAGTTTGCATTCGAAGAGATCAAGGCGCGTCCCAGGCACGTCTGCCCTTACGCTGTGGTTTCCTTCCAGTACAAAGGCAAGGAAGCTGCAGCGACTCCTATGACTGCACACAGGTTCGTATTCCTGCAGGAAATGGTGTTTTTGTAAGTTTCCATGCTCACACCTCCATAGTGTTCTGTGTTTGTAAACAAGAGTTTTTTCTCTCCTCAACAGGTTTAACACAATTTCCCCTGAAGGAAGTAGAGGTAAATACTTTCAAATTATGTCTATAATGAATATGCAATGAAGCAAATATTCTTCTATTTGATGTTTTGAATACGTGTTAGCGTCATAGTGTTACTACTTTAACTATTTAGGGTCTAAAAGTCACTTACAGATTAGATTAGTGCAGTTCAGGTGATGATTTAAGACTCTCACAGTTTAATGTGTCAAGAGCAGTATTGACAACTTTTGAACCTTGTTTTCTCTTTGCATCATGTGTGACCTTTGACCTTTGCTGATCCTGTTGCAGGGAAAAGCTGCTACACTGTGTGGAGTGGTCCACTAGTAAACAAGGGCCAGGAGCTATTCCCCGTCTGTTTACGATCCTCCTCGCGACCCTACCTGCCTTTCAAACTGTGAGTAATCGTTTCGTCTGTGAATCTGAACATGCACAGCGTTACAAGAATTCCCTCTGTTAGTCATTAAAAGACACATTTTGCTGCCATGGATTTTTAGGTGCTGACCTTTAAGGCTTCACATATCTTGTAGGAGAAGCATGGAAGTGAAAATTCAGTTGTGCAGTATACAATTTTTCTGGAAGTTGTAATGATTTGCCATTTGATGGATCTCCCGTGTGCTTCCCTGCAGGCCTGAGAAACTGGAGGTGAGTCGGGGCATGCAGCTGGATCAGGTGAAGCGAAAGATTCCCTCTGTGCTCTTTTCTTGGGACACCTACAGCGCATCACGGGAAGGTCAGTCTGGACCACACGTGTGTGTATCTCAAAATGCAGTAATAGGGAAATGTTCTGAGGACATTGGCAGTAATGCATCGCTTCAAATGGAATTATCAAAGCGATTCTAAAAGCATATGCTGCATCTGTTTGTCTTATTCTGCATTATTTTAGATACAAACGAGCACACAGTAAAAATAACACAGATGAGTTGTGGTTCTGCTTTGTATTCCAACTTGCTTTTCTTTGTGCGCAGTGATGAAGTGTGGGATGTCCTGCAGCCTTTTTGAGGTGGTGGATGGGAAAGGCAAAGCAACCAGCGGCAGCTTGGCAGCGCTGGTCCACAAACTGGAGAGGGACAGGATGGTGAGTCACAGTGTAGCTTTTACCTACCAGGTTCTCATGCATAAAAACCCCCAGAAAGAAACTGAATCAGTTCACCTAAGATACTTTATGTGTATACTTTTTATGTGTCATCACTTGATGTAATTAAAAGTGTCAAACTGTCATGCTATTCTTGTTTACGCCACAGCCTTAAGCAAATACATAAAGAACCTGTCAATGCAGAACGAGTGTGCACAAGGAATAAGTGACGGCTGTTATAATCACTCACATTATCTAATAAGTCCAACACTCTGCTGTACTCTGTTTCTGACTGCTGTGTCTCCTCTCATTACTCAGGTGCTGGTGAAGTCCTTGTTCGACAGGGGCTTTCTCTTCCTGCTGTCCTCAGCTCAGATGGTCGAGTCCAAAGGTGCCAAAAAGCTTTTACTCTCCTCTCATGATTCTCTGTTGTGTCAGTTGAACACCTACTTGTTCCCCTCGGTGAGGGTTCAGCTTTTAAAAAAAGAGTTGCTGTTTGTTTTCCAGAGCGGCGGGGGCGGGTGGAGAAGAACCTGCAAGCATTATTCATCTTTCAGGAGTCAAGGATGGTTGTCAAGTATTGTAAGTATTATTCACTATCTCTCCATCTCTGTTTCTGACCGAGCCCCTGTGGCAGCATCTGCGTGATGCTCAGAGCAGGAATGTTTTATTAGCAAACAGAGCTGGTTTGGATATCACAAAGATCTCCTGAAAGTTTTCCTATTTTAAAACCAAAAATAGAGTTGAGAACCTTCCATGTTTTTACTCTGACTTCTGTTTTGGCTCTTATAAATCTCATGGAAGACTTTAACACAACAGATGGGCATCTTTTATATGACACTGACATATGTCTCCTCATCGTAGCATCCAGACTGTTCGAGCCCGAGCCGCTGACGTCGGAGCCCCAGCCTGCTGTCCTGACCTCTGTAGAACCCTTCATCCCTGCTCTGCACTACGCCCTTTTCAAGTTGCGCCCCAACCCAGGCAAGGACCTAAGCTCTGGGGTGGAGCGCCAGGCCACAGATTACCTAACTCGTATGGATTCAGGCACGGTGCGGCCGTTCATTGTGCCCGACTACAAATATAACGTGGACGAAAGGACCAACCCGCTTCAAGTGCACAGACCTAAATTTAACATGGATGCCGTGCTGCGTACGTACGTCCACAACCCTGCCAACTACATTTTACCTCTGAACAAGGCGAAGGACGTCATTGAGAAAATACGGAACCCCACGCCTATACCCACACCTGCTCCGGCCCCAGTGGAATACAGCCCCGTTTCCGACTGGGGCGGCTCGGATAGGGGCTCGGACAGGGCAGAGAGACCTCCGGAAAGGCTCCAGGAGAAGCCACCCACGGCTTCAGAGAGACCACCCACAGAGAGGGCAGCACAGGAAAAGCCCCCCTCAGACAGCAGCAGACGGAGGTCGGGGACGGCGCACTCTAACGGGGCCCAGTCGCAGCACAAGCCCCACACAGACGCCCAGCCTCAGCCCCCTCAGAGGCTGCGGCTGTCTCAGAACGAGTACGATAAGGATAAGATGAAACAGCTGCTCAAGCTGATCCAACTCCACAAGAAGGCGTTGGTGAAGGATCCTGGGAAGGAGAAGGGAGAGGACGGGGCTTGGGATGAGAACAATCTGAAGAGGAAGTTAGAGGGAGATGAGAGGGTGGGCACGAACAAACGGCAACGCGCCGACGCACTGAGCAACGGGGAGCCGAGTAGAGGTGAGGAGGGCGGCTGCTGTTTGTGTAACTTGATTTAAATGGTTTAATTTGATTTTTGTCCTCTGAGAATTTTCCACCTACTGCCTCCGAGTAAATAGCTCTTAAAGAATGGATATTATTAAATATTAGTTTCACACAGTCCGATTAGTTCTGAGTAATTGCATTGCAAAAACATTGCTGCCTTCAGCCACTTAACGAGCACATGTATTAATTCACATCAAAATGAACTTATAGCTTTATTTCAGCAATTTAGATTCAATTACTTAACAATTGCTACGAGCATTGTTGAGCTTCTAAACTGCAAACAACCTTTGCACATAAGGTAGTTTCCTCTTTTGCAAGTTGACTTAAATTTGCAATGATACACATCCTTCACCTTCTCTGTAAATGACGCATCAAAGCTTTGGTCATTAAAGCGCTATGGCTGCTTTAGTACACTAAAGTTCCAAATTTAGCTCGTATTAATTCATTGCGTGTATCTTGCCAGGAGCCCAAGCAGATGACATGGGAGACGAGGGCGCACAGAACGACAATCTGACAGCAGTGATGGAGAGCATGGGCATCTACGACACTGACCTGAGGGCCCGAGGTAACACCAACGACTCGGCAGTCAACGAGACCCAGCGCCTGCTCAAAATCCTCCTGGCTACTCTCAACAAAGCGGTGGCTCAAGGTTCGATGTCGGTGCCGGCGAACCACGGCGAACCGTCGACCGGTTCGGGAAGGACGGAGCCTGCTTTCACTGACCCAGATCTGAGGAAGCAAAATGAGCCGGCGTCACAAACAAACTACACAGAGGTGAGAGAAGAACAGCTGGGTTTAGGATTATTTTGGAATATTTTACCCTACATTAAATTTGTGCACTGACTTGAAATAATTAGCTGCTGTTTTATCTGTTTAGGAGGATATGGACTGCAGCCCTGGCAGTCCACTCAGCCCAGGCTCCCCACCAGAACAAGCTCACACCTCAGATGACCCAACATGGGTTAACCCAGCCAATGAAGGTACCTCAAATCAGTCCGTACATAGACTTCTTCCTTGTATGTTGAGATCTGGTTCACTTTGATAAGTTTCCGTTCTTCTCTCCAGACAAAGCACAGCCTTTTCCTGAGCCAAAGCCTGAACCTGAGCCAAAGGCTGTGACAGCGGCGGACAGCTACTCGGAGCAGAAGACGCCCGCAGCCGTGGAAGTAAAAAAGGCTTCTGCAGCACCCACGTTACCAGTCGCAGAAGAAGTTCCCTTCAGGCCCTCCATCAGCCTGGACACCATCCTCAACCAGGAGATTCACAGTCTTACCTCTGACATTAAAAACATCATGCAGACGCACCACATCTGCTACACGTCGCAGAAACCCCCGCGGTTGCAGCCACGCAACTTCTGGCTGCCCAACAGCTACTTCTCGGACTTTGTTGTTCCCTACGTCTCTCCCGTCCCCACTCAGGGGCATGTCAAAGCACTGTGCGATAAGATGGACAAGTTGATCCCATCCCCACCTGCTCCCCCCAAGGTTACTTCACCACCTCCCCCAGTGACAACATCTAATCTTACAACCCCACCCCCAACCCCGGTTCAGACTCCGAAAACTAGAGCAGAGCCCTCCCTGTCAAAGATTGCCCCCTCCTCTCAGAGTGCGAAAATGCTCCCCGTTAAAGACACAGCATCCAAGACTAAAACAGAAGCCCAGTCAACAGAGTTGGTGGGAGATATTTATTCTCCCTCCCAAGTCACAACTGACTCTCCAGAGCACAACTCCCAGAACCCGGGCGCTGCTTCTGGGAGCGGGTCCGGCCTGCTGACTGGCAGCCTCATCGGTCAGCTGAAGCCGGAGGTGTTCAGCAGCCTGGTGGAGATCTTTAAGGATGTCACGAAGAACACGGTGAAATTCTACATCTACTCTGGGGACGAGGGGGAGGAGAGCACCGTCTGCAAGGAGATAAAGGTGCAGTACGAGATTCTAAATTAGTCTGGAAAGTAGAGTGGCAGAAGTTATGTACATGATTAAAGGTTTTATAATTTGTAAAACGTAACACAAAACCCCAGGTAACCTTTTATTTACTGGAGACAAAGAGCCTTCACTGCTCTCTGCAGTTGTTTACAGCACAGGCACACACAAGCTGAAATGCACGTCCACAGTGTGAAGTGCTCCAGCAGCTCCTCTCTGTCACTACGTGTCCCATGTCTCAGTGCTCAGCTCTTTCTGTATCTGTCAGTTCTCGTACTAGTAAGAGAAAACGACACATTCATCTGTCTGTCTGTAACAATTACGTCCCTCCTGTCTCGTCTCAAAGGAGTACTTGAAAAGTCTCGGCAACAGCGAGTGCAGCCCGCAGACGTTTCTGGAAAACAGCGGCAGTCTAGATAAGCTCCTCATCATCATTCAGAACGAGGACATCGCCGCACACGTGCACAAGGTACGATCGCCTCCTTCCACTTTCTTCTACTCGTCTCACTTCAGTCTGTAGTTCCACAGACTTAATGACCTTGTGTAATAAAGTAGTAAGAGAACTCCCATCTTGTGACCCTGCAGATCCCGGCTCTGGTGTCTTTGAAGAAGTTGCCTTCAGTGAGCTTCGCTGGAGTGGACACTCTGGACGACGTCAAGAACCACACTTATAATGAGCTGTTTGTGTCCGGAGGCTTTATGGTGTCTGATGAGTTTGTCCTCAACCCTGACCTTATCACGCAGGGTAAGTTTGACTTTTCTTTGTGGCAGCTCAGCCAGTTCACCGAAATGTCAGCAGGATGAGACTTCTGAGTGTTTTGTTTTTTTACCCAGATCGTTTGCAGGGGCTGCTCAAGTTCTTGGAGGAGCAGAGCACCCCCGAACACCCCTGGCAGTGGAAGGTGCACTGCAAGTCCCAGAAGAAGCTTAAAGAACTGGGGAGGTCAGTTTCTCACTTACAATTATTATTATTAAGTCAAAATTAAGCTGTGAATAAATAATGGAATTGTTTGGATCTTCTGTTGTTCCCTTTAAAGGTTAAACGCCAACGCCATGGGGCTGCTGAACCTTCTTACAGCCTATCAGAAGAAGCACCTTGTCGAGTTCCTGCCGTATCACGAGTGCGACACCCAGTCCCGTCAGGCTCCGGATCTGGAGTGTCTGATCAAGCTCCAAGCTCAGAACACACAGCAGCGGCACCTTATCTTCCTCACAGGTATCTTCATCACTGTTTCCTTAGGCCACGTCTTTTCAACAGTCTTCTGACCCAAGCAAAAAAAAGTGTAAAATTGAGAAATTTAAGATATTGAGATATTAGATAATGTCTCTCATGTTGTGGTGTTTTTTTTTCCTTTTACAGAGAGGCCATTTGAGATGTTCCTGCAGTACTCCAGAAATGGAATCGTGATTGGGAGCATCGACGACGTTATGAGCGGTTTCCACAGCCTTATTGGCTCCATTAATCAGAATGAGCTTCCAACACCGCCCTCTACTGGTGGGTAGCATCAACAGCAGGACCCAACCCAAAACGCATGGGATTTCATGTCATTTCGCTGTCGTGTAATTGCTTGCTAAATTACTTTTTGTTCTGTACGGTTATCTCGCCCGTTAAAGACGTCTGTTCTCCCCTGCAGAGTTTGATGCTGTTAATACGTCTGTAAAACATTTCTTTGATGATATCTTCCTCTCCACTTTTTCCATTTCTCCCTCTCTGCCCTCGGCTGCCCTCCCAGTAGTGAATGATGAGTGTGTGGAAGAAGAGGACATGTCATTAGACTCTGATGATGGTGAGCCGCCAACCACATCGGAACAGAAAGCGGACGATGAGAAGAGGAAGCCTCCGCAGCCGCCCCCGCCCGAAGCGGACGAGTTTCGGCCTCCACTCCCAGACCAGGCCACTCCTGACAGAACTCCCACACTTTCTGACTACAGCGCTCTCAAAACGGCCATCTCTCAGTTCAAAGCTTCCAACCAGATGGGCATAGGCTCCTCAGACATCGGCAGTTTGTCCCCGGGAGGTTTCCCTGTGAATCCTCATCAGAGCTTCTTGTGTCCTTCTGCCTCGTGGTCATCCTACACCGGTTCTTCTAGCTACGCAGCCTCCCCGGCCTACCCCGCCTCACCCTGCAGCATTACCCAGGAACAGGAATACCGCCCGGCAGCCTCAGGCACAGTCCCAACCCCACCCGTCATGGCTTCGGCAGGACCTCTCGCCAATCTGGCTTCCCTCCCCATGGAGGTCAAACCTCCCCCTCCACCTCACCTCATGATGCTGGGCCACACATATGGCTCAGACACAGGAGGAATTCGGACTGCTGGAAACTCTCCGCTCACCACCTCCCTCCCCTACACAGACCATAGTGACTCACCTCAGCCTGGTTACATGGCTGGCAGTGCTAGTGGGACCCCCACGCTGCAGGACAGGACACTCAGTGGACCTGGGGAGGGGGTTTGGGGGACAGCAGGGACCAGCACTTGTGAGACTGTTATCAGCCAGGGTATGGTCACCTCTGGCCCAGTGGACACCAGTGGGCACCTAAACACTGGGGAAACCCTCGGAGGCAGCACCCCTGGCGGTCAGGGGTGCAGAACTCAGGTGAATTGCTCTGACAAACTTGGACCTTCTATGGGAGTTCCCTCTGTGGCCACCAGGGGGGGCTCTATAGTCAGACCTAAGCTGCCTCCACATCTGCTGGGTTATGGCAGTATAGGTGGCATCCCTGGACAGATGGATCATGGACCTATGCGGGGTGGTATGGGGTATCGAGGGAGAGGAGCCCCACCTGTAGGACTTTGGCCTCGGCCAGGACGAGGACATGATCGGGGGGGCGGGACTGGAGGTGGACCCTGCTCTTGGGGTTACCCAGCAGGCAGGGGTGGGCCACAGGATTACTATTCGGACTACACATATTCTCACAATTATGCCCCTGAATAGACAATCAACACGATCAAAGGGGCAACACAAACGCCATACTCCGGGCAGAGACTAACAGAGCTGGCTGAATGTACATATTTCCTTGTCATAAACACTTTGATTTAAATCAATAAATAAGGCTCCTGGTTTTCTACATTAATAAAATTGATACAGGCAGTGCCGAGTGTCCTACTGTCGTGTGAACTGTATGTACACTCTTTCCATGTGAGCTATTTGAGACCCTGTCCAAACCACTATATTTATATTTGCCAACAAATGTTAATGGCCTTCCAGCTTCTCGGAGTTTATCTTTTTCTTTTCTGTTTGTCCGGTTTTGAAACGGTTTGTGAACAAGGGGAAAGGCTGATATTTTTTTAAGGAAAAAAAAACTAGTGAATGAAATTTCACTTTTGCTGTTGGTTTTTCTTTTTTTATTTTACATATTTGGTTGTCCTAAATTCTATTAAAATAAAAACATTTCAGATCTTGTTTGTGTGACCAGTTTGAAGACGGTGTCAAGCAAACTATTAAAAATATAAATCACAGCTGTCTTACTGTCCTTTCACTGAAACTACACATTTCAGTTTAGTTTTATTCAGCTGCCTACATTTGCCATGTGCATTATGAAGATGGATTATTCAACCCTCAAAAGGCAGTAGTCCAAAATATAGAAAGATATGAAAAACATGCATAAACAGCTTAAAAACATGCATAAAGAAAATATGAAATTAAAATATTGTCATCCAAATCAGCAGTTCAGATTTCTATGTTAACTACGCTTATGTTGTTGCTCATTAAAAATAACTACTGCATACTATGGCAAAATTATTTCCTAAGCATGCCAGACGGAGCAGGGCACTGCAGTAGAAATCAGTTAAATCTATTCTCTCCAGCAGGGTAAGCTGTGTGCTTGTGGTGAGCAGTTTGCAGGAAATGCAGCACTAAAATCCTTTAGAGACTCCATGCTGAGTGCCTTTTGCCCCTCAACTCTACTGCCACTCAAGGATCATTATGAGTGCTGATGTCCTCTGTGTGGGTTTTATTGTTTTGTTTCATTAACTCAGTGGATGCATCTGTTGGAAATAAAAAAACACCAGAGGGCGCCATTTCCCTTTAATGTGAAAAATAGGTTAACATTTATCTCCAGAGCCTCATTCCAGTTGTGCAGAAGATATGCCGCCATGGTAACTTTGGAAACTGTGAGAACATTTTTTTCCCGTTTAATCAATTGAAGCTAAGACCCATAACACAAACACCGAGCAAGATGTTTCTTTTTTATAGCACCCACACACTGACTTACATTAACTGGTATTAACCTTGAATACCCAACAGAAATAAAGTCTTGGGAGCATTGTGTTTAATGACACTTAAACATTTATTCAATTACTGTACATAATTGGCTGAAGTCTGGATTGTAAAGGGTAATAAAATGTACCATATTAAAAGTTATTACAGAAATGCAATAGACAATAACAGCCTATAATGAATATAAGTGAGTCATCGCTAATAAACATAAGAGTCTGCTGTGTATATTTTGTGTTTAATTTGTTAAAAATTAATCAAGGAATGTATAGCCTGAGCGATTTGTCTAAAACTGTTTCTAATTGCAAGAAGGTAAAAATGTTGCTTTTTAAACAAACTTACCTGTACCTTTTTTTCTAGCCACGTGGGGGCACCGGAAGCAAGCCGTGAACGCGACGTTGACATATGACCTTTTAAGGAGATATGGCTAACCTGTTAGCTTTCTCTTGTCTGCTAACAAATGCAGCAGACAAATAGGGGCAACATTAGCATTCATGGAGTCATGTTTCTGGCTAAAAGATAATGTAAGTCCAATTTTCTTTCTCCTTTTTGTTCTTCCCCAACTCCTAAGGGGAAATATCTGGCTCTGAAGCAACTCATGCTGAATACTCCATAAGCTAACTATGCTAACTTTGGCTAATTGCTTTTAGGTGCTCAGCAGGTAGCACACAGTGGGTTTATTAGAGCATTTTTGCAACAAGAGGCTAATGAGGACAGGTTGTTGTCCATTAAATGAAAACAATGAGCTGAATTGAGTTCTAATGCTCTGACTAATGTATCCTACTTTATCCCATTTTGAGGCAATAAAAAAAACCCTCCTAATTTATGATATTTTGTACAACATGAAAGCATTTTGTAATTTTAGTCCACTGCAATTATTATACAGCTGTAGTTACTTTAGTAAGTAGTCATTTTCCAGATTTAATTAGGCATGGTAGTAATATAAACTACACTTTATAAGCTTGTTTGGGATGCCATTTTCACTTTAGTGATGTTGTTTCTTGCTAATTTGTAATACAAACAAAGGCAGAGAGTAGAAAGCCAGCTGAAATATCCTGTTTTTCTTCTGAGCCAAATGATGATGTGAGAATGATGGCGCTGATGGCTCAAAGAACATCAGATTTTGCACCATCAGAAATACTTCGCAGACATTTTATCTGCATAAATGTTATCTCAGATAAGGCTAAAAAATCGTTGCAACGTTGCAGAGTTATTAGAATTCATCCTGAGGGGAACATGAATGTTTCTACTGAGTTTCATGGCCATTTTCCTAACAGTTGCTGAGACATTCGATATAAACCACACGCAAAAGTTAAAGGAAAGTATCTAAACAAAGCCAGAATTAATCTGATAATGATATATGTCTTTATCCAATTTTGTGCCGGTGCCTCCAACAGTTGTCAAAATATTTTACTAAAAGCCATAAATGTGCACCTGCCGGATTGCCAAAGTCAGTAAATGTCTTCCTATGGCAATCTATCCAATAGTTGTTAAGAGATTTCAGTCTAGACGAAAGTGCTGGTCCGCCTGATATTGACTCCCTAGAGCCATGCCGCTGTTATGGCGAAAAAGAAATATAACAATAAAGTACATTATTGAGCATCACAGGCACTATAACACATTGTGGATAGGGTACCTTTAATGTCTCTGACAGTAAAAGTCCTTTTTTAATGGAAATGATAAAGCAATAAGTCATCAAACTTCATTCTGGTCTTTTTAGTGGAAAAGTGTGACGGATAATAAGAGAAGCACTGTTCCAACAAGGCACAATAAAAAGCTGGTGGGAGAAATGACACGGGCACTGAGGAAGAGTAAAAAGAAGATGTTGTAGGAGAGTGTTCACGAGCACAGCATAAAACTTAAAATACTTTGAGTCATTGTGCTTGTCAGATCTTATAATATGCTGCTAAATTCTACTCACTGCAGCACATAACGACCCCAGAGACACGGCGAGCCAGAATCCTTCTTCTGCTCAATGGGTTCTATCAGGGTGTTA
Source organism: Semicossyphus pulcher (assembly GCF_022749685.1). Classification (NCBI taxonomy): domain Eukaryota; kingdom Metazoa; phylum Chordata; class Actinopteri; order Labriformes; family Labridae; genus Semicossyphus; species Semicossyphus pulcher. Next base: position 20,691,507 of record NW_027211637.1, read on the forward strand.
CGCTGCATATGCTCTTTGTTTGTCTGCAATAAAACGTGATAGATCTATACTTTTGATTAATGAGACTTTTATGTGCAACACACCCCGCAGGGATCGGACCGGGACCACAATCCTGTTGGGCGTCCAGCTGCTTGAAAAGCACAGAACATGGCCTGCGCACATATTGGGTGCAGAGGTATGATGAACAGCCTGTTGTCATGTGTGCAGCAGTCCACATTTATTTCACTCTTTTTCGGGAAGCAACCAGCCTACCTACTGAAAAAGAACCTGCAGTATAGTGCCGCCAGTGTGTCGACTGTTCTGCAACGACTGCTGCGTGTATATCTTGAGAGCACATATTCTTAGTAAAGTGTCCAATTAGAATGAAATAAGAGTTTTAGTGGGTTTGGTGACATTGGGCCTCCGCTCAGCTCTTGTATGTGGGCGTCTGAAAGATGCGTATGTATCTGCCACAGCTGGATGCCTCCACTCCTGCCTGATGACTGTTTTGACAGTTCAGTAATAGCCCCTGTTGACAGTCGAGGCAGGCATCCACTGGTGGAAGCAATTCAACTTGTGCTATTCAGAGTAAAACTCCCCATTTCACAGTAATTAGATTCTTGAATAAGATGATTTCGAATCCCTTGGAGACCACGGAAACCAGGGGAAAACAATTAATCTGGAAAGGGAAGTGCATGCTTTAATTGAAGCTTGATGAGTGTTGTGCTTTGGAGAAGGGCATCTTTTATAGCATCAAGGAGTCCTGCCTTTACATTTGGGTAATTTGTTTGAGCGGATCAGGATTATTTACTGAAAGACTGAGCCGTGAGGCCTTATTTTAAAGTTTAATTATGAGGACTATGTATTAGAATATTTAAAGATATAATCTCCAAGACTTTCATTTAAATAAATGTCTGCTAAGTCACTATCTATCGCAGAATGAGGTAACACAATGGTGATTGAGCCTATGGCCCACTGATGAAAGCCTTTGCATTTGCAGTATATAGTATTATTATGGACTGGGTGTCTGTGGCAACCTGTTGCGGTAAAAATCACAAGCGGCGCCCAGTTAGTGACGCGTTTTCCATCACCCAGCAGTGGTTGATCTGCCAGAGAGGGTAGGCGGAGCTAAGCGGCTGCTTTTCCGGTCTCTGTAAGTGTTGCGAATAAACAGTAATCTACCGGCTGAACAAACAATAGAAAAAAAAGAAAACAAAAAGAACAAAATAAAAGATCGATGACTACATATACAACTTAAAAATGAGTGAAAATCCAAAGAAAAAGAAACAGATTGGACGCTCAGATGAAGGCAAACAGTCTAAAAAGGAAAGCGACCGTCAGCGAGGAAAATCAAGAGTTACAAACGGAGCCAATTGTGGACGTCACACATGCGGCACTGTCTGGATATCTGGGAAGTGTGCTCCCGCAATTACCTGTTCCAATCCCATGTTTTTCCTGCTCGATATATACGATATGTCGGTATACTAATTCTGATACCTAGATTTAAGTTTTAGCCGATACCGAGTACCCCTCGGATACTGCGATACGAAAAATGTACATAATATTGGTGAAAAAACACTGATTGCTTCGACTAGCATTACACCCTCTGCTAGCACTGCACATGTTTCTGTTTGTTATCGTCACACGCTAATTTACCTGAAACCAGTTGATATTTTGGAGTACAGGATATTGACTGGCCAGATATCGCATTTTAGGCTGTATCAGATACAGACACTGTAATGGGCATGAGAACAATTCCTTTCGTTTCAAAGGAGCAGCAATACGTGTGGCAGTTTATTAGAGCGAATGTATCATTTATGGTCTCCTATTTATACCTGTTTTTTTTCAAAATGCACTGCAGAGGCCTCGCATTTTCACTAAAGTACTTGCTGTCACAAGGTTAAAATCAAACGCTGGATACCAAATGGCACCGGGATACAAACTTCACTCTAACTGTGACACGCTGCCTACACTGAGGTTGATTCCCTAAATCAGCTGAGTGCTTACATAACCGGGGTCACCTGTGGACCCTCCGTGAAATAGAAAGCCCTTAATGAAATGCTCACATCACGTCCTCGATGTTTTAACTCGTCTGCTAATCATATCAGAAACAATAAATCCCAACCTAGCTGCGTGTGCTGTGTCAGAGAGCGGAACCAGATTAGAGGGATTTAAAAGCAGTGAAATTGAGAAAGCACCTGGTTTTTATCCTCGTGGTAATCTCCTCAAACCTAACCCCAACTCATCACACCGTGTAATGTCTGCAGCACTCTGTCTCTGAAAAACAACAGGTCCTGACTGACTCTAATAGAACGTGTTACATCACCCCGACATTATGTAATCTTTGCTGAGGAATTTCAATGTTGCAAACATTAAAAACTTTGCTTAATATAACGAGACAGTAGTAGCGTGATTAAACTGAGTGCTGCATCACGCTGCAGTGCTCTCTCAGTCCAACGGATTTTTGCCTAATCCCTGAGAGTTTAATGGTGATGAAACTCAAAGAGCTAGCCTGTCCCAGTTTCATGCACGGCTGCACCGTTTGATTTCAGATTTCCACCTTTCTTGTCCGTGAATAAACATTTGAGTTGCAGCTACATTAGTGTCGTCTAGCTTGAAAAAAGTCAAGTTTTAATTGAGGATTCAGAAAGGGCCCTCCTCTATTGACATGTTCTTCTTTGTGGCATGCGCTGTTACCGACAACTTCTCTTTGACATTATATGAAGGATTACATCTAATCCTATGCAATCTCAATGCAATCCTTTGTCCCATCCAGTGTTTGCATTAAGATTAAACAACAACTCAAACATAATGGATTTATGGACTTAAGAAATTGATTTACTTCGTTTGAGGCTACTGTTTGTCTCATCAGATTTTAAATAAACCCTCCATCTCCGACCGCCCGTGTGATCTCTTTGGGCTTTCATGTCATCGACTTAATGTTCTCATCCCACACACTTATGTTCAGTCATGGCAGAGCATGCAAGTCCTTCTTAAACATCTACATTCATCCCTGTTGTGTTTTTCAGTGTGTAATTCTCCTATTCGAAGCATGTTACACTCAATTAAAACAAAAAAAACGCGCCCCTCCGGGCTTTGCGTCGGAGCTGCTTGAAGTGTTTGTCGCTTCAGTTCAAATTTTGTGGTTCTGTTTGTTCCGCATTGTTCAAAGTGCTGTGCTGTGTTTGATCAGAGAGATGCTGTCTTTTGAAGAGAAGTGCAATTGCTGTTTGGTTTGTTGACACTCCTGATTTCTGTATTCACTATTTGCCAGATAAGCAGGACGCAGATGGAGAGTCATTTTATTTCCGCTGTTGGATTAATGCAACAGGTTTGTTGTCAGATATGTATATGTATGATGGATTACTGCAGGATACACCTCTGTTTTCTGCTAGATAAGAAATTTAAATGTTTGTTTAAAGCCATGGCTGCCGGACAAAAGCATTCACTGGGTTGCTGTCTGCATCTTAATTCCTTTATTTTTATTTGATAGAAGAAAAACAAGACTCAACAGAGTGTTTAATCCAAAGGGACCTTTATTGGAACAAAGGTTTCAGGAGTTGGAGACAGTTTTATTTGCTTTATGTTTAATTATTAAAGCGATATTGGTTGTATATTCAAAGATATCTTAATGCGGTGCTAGTGTCTCTACCAAACTAATGTGGAGCGACTCGACTACGATACACAGGCTGCAGTCTGGTAAAGACATAAACTCAAGGTTTTTCTGAAGGTTTAATTCCTTATAAAACATTTTCTGTGAAATGTGAGCCAGATTCCTTCCCTGATCCCACGAGAAATATTCGCCCCCATCGCTGTACCTGAGTTCCTGCAGAAGTTATTAGCTGATTTTAAGGGCTGATAATGGCTCTACTGTGATTTAGCAAAGTCAGTACCCCGAGGATGATAGACCAAAGTTGAAACTTTCATTTCGACTGCGGGGTCAGATGACAGAGAGGAGCAGAAATGGAAACAGGATTTATCACACCACTTTTTTTTTGTTCAGGAAGCCATTAAACTGCAGCTGACAGTCAGGAAAGAGACATGATGTTCTTTTTTTCCATTTACTGCTTTAAAACTCACTTTTTTTATTGTGTCTGGTCGCTAATTCCTGAGTAAAGAGTTTTTCTTTCTCCAGAGGTCATCTGTTTCCACAGCGAAAAGGACAAGAAAGAACTCTGTTCAACATCAACTTTCAAGTGTCCACTCTGTTCCCTCTTCACTTAACATCGGCTCCATGAACGCTACGTGCTTGTTAGCTTGGGCTTTGGCCTGGTCTCGTCCGGCGGGGCAGAAGACAGAAGTCAGGGTGCTGGGGTCGTAGGTGGCGATGGGGATAACTGCAGGTTTGGGCTGTTTACAGCAGCTGCAGCGGCAAGGAGTCATGTAGAGGTAGACGAGGATGAAGACCATGGTCACCACACAGCCCAGCAACGTTGTGTAGCCGGTGTTGAAGGACTCGGCTGCAGGCAGCAGCACCGTCACGTTCACCTCCCGGGTTGCGTTCAGTGCCTGTTTAATATCCACAGCTGTGCACACGTACAGACCTGAGTCATTGACCTTGGCTGCTTGAATCTCCAAGGTACCATTAGGAAACAGGCTAATTAGCGTGTCATTAATGCTGTCCTCGGTGATGTACCCCTTGCTGGGGGAAAGCCAAGTAAATGAGAGGTCTGTGCTGGTGAGGGACGTCTGGCAGTCGAGACGTACTCTTCCTCCCTCTGAAACCAACACGTTAGAGAGGAGCACAGTCAACGGCAGCGAGACGGCTCTTTCCACGGAGCAGTTGTGGAAGAAACGGTTATGTCGGAGGAACCGAATGGACGCCCGTTGGTCCCCGTAGATGGTGCAAGTGTGCTCATCCATAAAGTCCCTCAGCGAGTCGTAACCCCTCAGATCCCAGTGCCAGAACACGCTGTACATGGAGCAGTCGCAGATAAGAGAGTTGTTATGCAGGTAGAGTCCTCGCTGCACCAACCGGGGCAAAGCTTTTACATCCTCCCAGGGCAGGCGAGACATCCGGTTGGACGAGAGGTCCAGCATGGTCAGGAAAGGGTGACTGTGGTCTTGGATGGAGAAGAACGGGAAGTGCGTGATCAGGTTGAGGCTGAAGTAGGCCTTCTTCAAGCTGCTCAGACCGATCAGAGTGCTGGCCTCCACCTGAGAGATCTTGTTATTGTAGAGAAGCAGCTCCTCCAGCCTCCACAGCCCCTGGAAGTAGTGCTGCTCCACCACCTGCAGCTTGTTCGAGGACAGGTCAAGGTGCCTGAGCCCGGAGGCATTGTGAAACACCCCAACACCAAGGGAGCTGAGCTGGTTGTGGGCCATCAGGAGGTTTTCCAGTCTGGGCATCCACTTGAAGCTGCCCGGACCCAGCCAGGACAGGTGGTTGTGGCTGAGGTCGAGGGTGGCAGAGAAGGAAGGCAGGGACAGAGGTAGCTTGGACAGACCGCTGGAGCTACAGCTCACTGTGTCAGACAGACAGAGGCAAATTGTCGGACATGTCTCCTCAGAGCCGGGGAGGAGACAGAGCAGCAACAGGAGAAGGCCTGGATACATTCCAGAGGTCATGTTTCTGGAAGTCGGATCCTTCAAGGTTTCTAATCCCTCCGGCGCTTCCTGGTCAGATAAGAATCAAATGAGAAACAGCGTGATATATTAAAAACCTATTCTTTTTTCACCCACATGCTGTTTGAGCAGCTCAACAGACATATAATATGACTCCAAGGTTAATGCTGTACAGGAACTCTCAGTATCCATGGCAGGAGATGAAAAATTGTTCGAATGCAGAGGCGACAAATCCCTTTAGCCCCAGAAAATCCTTTAGGCTTTTGTATCACCTCAGACTATTTGGAGATGTTTCTTCTGTGTGCACGTATCTTTGGTGAAGGAATGTTTGTCGGGGTATATCTAATGATACATTTTATTATCGTATTATCAATAATTGGACGGAACAAGTGAGAAAAAAGTCGGAATGTCTCCCGCATTCCTCTCGAAGCCAATGGTGGCGTCTAGAAATGTCTTGTTTCGTCAGACAGTCCAGAACCTAAAGATCTTCAGATCAATATTATTGAAGATAGGAACAAATAGATAGTATTCTACAGAATTTGGACTTTTTATCTTAAAAATTGATTCATTTTATGATACAATAGTTTGCTGTAAATTGACTACGTTATTGAAGCTCCAAATCATGACTCAAAACAGGTCATGGGATCTTTGTTTGAAAGTCATACTCACACAGGAAGATACTTTACCTTCAAAAAAGGTGTCTCTTCTCAGTGAGTAAAAGCCGATTTGTAGTTCAGCATCATCAGAGATCAGTTCAAACCAACTTCCCGCTGCTGACTTGTAAGTCTTTATGAAGTTGAGGCAAAAAAGGGGAAAAGTTCAACCACTTCCAGACAAGCGAAGAATTTGGCTCACTTAGTTAATCCCATTCTCCCCTCCGAAAAGAGAAAAAAAACACTTATCCAAAGTGCTCAGCCAAAACATGAGACTCCAACTTTCCTGAGCTTTTTTCCTCTCCGAACTTGTACCCATCAGTGAATACCCACAACATTGTTGTCTAATCCTTATCTCCTCCTCAGATCCTCCTCCCGAGGCGCTCTAGGAACAATGCTTGAGCCGTTTCTCTTCAGCCAAGTTTAAGGTCCCCCTACCGGCTTTCTCCTCGCCCCAAATGAGAGTGCCGCTCAACAAACATCCTGCAGTGCTTTTGCGGTGTAACGCAAACAGCACAGAGCTTACTTAATCTCCCACAATCCCCTCCTCCTCTTCTGTGTCATTTAGAGACCAGCCTTGTGTCTCCCTCTCTCATCATTAAGTAATGATGCTGGTGGCTGCCCTTCCCGCTCTCTGTCCTTGTTTCTCCCTCTCTCAGCAATATCAGTTTTCTCACAGTATTGGATTGATATTCAATTCCATTAAACATTTAATGTTTTTATGAACAGATTAGTAGAACCATAGGAGCTTTCCTCGTGAATAATACATGTGTTATAGAGTTACCTTTCACCAGTAATCCCAGAGGTCTGAAACTGAGCTTTTCCTACTTTGCTTCTAATTTTCTGTCTTGATGTCTCTGTTATTATCGTTGTAAAAACACTTGTTCTCGGTCTTCTTTTCAATTTGTCAAAGCCCATCCATCCGTCTTCATGTTCTCTTGTTTTGTGTCAGCATCTGTGTTCAAAGTCAAGGTCTCTTCTTACCTGTGTAGCCTCCTCACCTTGTCGTTTCTGTTTTACCGTGGATAGACGCTGCCTGCCTCCTGCCCTGCACCAAATCTTTCTCTCTAAGTGCCTTAATCAGCGCATCCCCTCCTTTCTTTCGGAGCCCCCGACATCCCTTCTTCCCTTCCCCTCGGCTGTGGGTTTGACTGGATATATGCTGTCCATGCTGTTTGGTCATGGTGGTCCTGACAGCTCTGATTTCTGTCACAGTGAATTAGCTTTGCCTCCCAGCAGCCACCTCCTCACTGCCACCCCCCGTCGACCCCCCCTTCTTATAAGTGCTCGGGGCTTTGACTGACTCCCACTCACTCACTCACTCACTCTGCAGAGGCACATCGCCGATTCCCGCGTGGATTCGTGCTCGCAGGATGGGGTTCGCATCTTTAAAGGTGCGCTTGACGGGAGCAGAAGTCGAGTGAAGGGTGAATGTGAGGTGTAAGGTTTCGCTTTGAGATCAATTCTAGCGTATTTCCTTTCTGTGTTTAAGAATAGAAAGGCAGGTAAGAAAACACATTTTGATGTATTTGTGCTGGAAAAAAAAAAGCCATCACCATCTTTGGCATTGTGGCATCACACACAATCTTGTCCCAAGGCTAGTCATCAGCTTGGCTGGTACATGTAAGAAATATATTCGCCCACACACGTACATCTGAGATATGTAAGAAAAGGATTTCAAGCAGGCCATCCTTGTAGGTGTTGTGTTTATGTGGGCTTATATCAGGGCTCAAACGGCCTCTCAGTAACGTCTGTTTTCCTGTAAATTGAACTTTGTCCCACTGCAAAGAGAACCTTTATCCCAATGGCTCATTAAATATTCATGCTGCATTGATTGCATTAAAGTATTATGTAACAACTTGTTCAATAGACTGCTCCAATCATGTATGTACAATTTTCTAAGTCCCTAATTGTAAACGGATCACATAAAACCTATAAACCAGCGTGTTCATCTGCATAAGCTGGTAATGATTCATGGTTTGGTGAGCTCAGAAGAAAATGAGCATATGAGGCATTTAAAATAACCGTGTATTCGTGTGCCAGGGTGATGTCAGTGGCTGCATTTGTTTTTAGCTACAGTATAATTGTGCCGGGAACATGTTCGTTTTCTCCCACAGCCCTTATTTTTGCTGCTGTTGACACAACTTGAACATTTCAGTGCTTTCATTATTTTCAGTATTGATCATTCGGTAAAGGATCCTGCTGTTTTTCGAGTGCGACCATTAGTCATTGTCCTCGGAGATCTGTTCAATCAAAGCATGAACAGGTAACCAGGACGGAGGGAGACTGGACTTCCTATGCAGACTTATTCACTTAATTTGTAAGCCAATTATTTCTTCCTTTTCCTGCCGATTGCCTCTCAACACGCAGTGTAGTTCCAGCAGAATAAGGTGATCAGGAATGTCAATATTTGCACCTTATTGCCTCTCTTTCCAACAGAAATCCATCTGCATGTTCCCGTATGCGTCTGTTGTCTGCCTCGCCAGTGCGGCTCCATCCTGCCGCTCTGTACAATCCCTAATCTGATCAGTATCTTTCTTATCAAGCTGCTTTGCAAATCCCGCCTTCCTCGCCCGCATATATTTGATTGGACTCAGCGTATGCAAAATACTGCTGTCAAATCAGCCAGGTTCAGAGTGGACCTCAAAGCTTAAACCCCTGACCCTGATGCATCCCGCCCCCAGCAGAAAGTGATTTTCTCCTCACCATCTGCTGCAGAAGAGAGGAAGAAGGAAAAAAAAACGAAGCGCACAACAGCAAAGGGAAATGTCTGCTCTTATCTTGCCCTTGAGAAGCAGTGAAGCTCACTAAGAGTCAATAATAAAAAGCTTTTTTTCTCAGATGTAGGTGGAATATTTTCTTTGAACATTAAGGCGCTGGAATGTAAAAAACACAGACTGACTTTTAAGACCTCCTCTGCTTTTATTCTCCCTATATGCTGAAAATGAATGCACGGCTCGTGAAGAAGTCTTAAAACTATGTTATGCAGTTTCAGGATGGGCTTAAAAACCAACTAGCTGCTTTATTTGTTCCTTTTAAAACAAACAGCAATGTGAAAAAGAAGATAAAATGAACAAACGATGTCAAGCTCAATGTTAATTATTGAATAAATATTTGACAGGAGACACAAGAGCAACCCTGCCTGCCAAAATCATGCGCTGAAAAACACCCAACATGACTAAAAGCAACTCTGCAAACCCTGCAGCACTGAGTGTTTCCACAGCCTCCGTCTGCCAATTATGAACCCTTGAACCTGAACATACACACACCCTTGTTCAGTATTTATTCAGCCTCTCAACAGCTTTTTGTGAGCACGGCTGACATCCAGACTCTCAAATATGAATGAGCCGGTGCCTGCATAAAGATCCGGAGGATTGACTTTTATTTCTTTTCCCTCCCTGGGTGAATTTGCAGTGGAGATGAGCTCTCTGTTGAAAAGGACTTTCAGACAGTGCACGACTGTTTGCTCGTCACAAGGAGCTGCACAGCGGCTCCATACGCTCGGTGATTGCAGTGTATTATTTGAGAACGTCTTAATCTAAACCCCTGAAACCTGGTGAGACCTGGTGTTTTTGCATGTTACGCAATGAGAGCCGAACACACTGTATGCTCCTAAACAATCTGACTTTATCTTTTCCTGTAGGAGCTTTTCTTCACTCAATCCATCTGGTGGATGTGTCGTTGTGCAAGTGTGAAGAGACAAGCACACCATCTAGTGGTTACTCAGCTAGAATGGTGAATGCACTAGTTCCCAAGCACTATTACTAGTGATGCATGAAAAAATGAGAATAAATAGAAACCAAAAAATATATTAAAGAAAAGAACAAATAAATAAATTTATTTAAGATAAAAGGGCTCAAGTTTCAGGAATGTAGCTGTAGCTGGGATTACCCAATCAATGGATACATGGAGTGTATACTACTACACTACTACTGCATGCATGTCAGAGGAAACCCATGTCCTTCAAAATAAAAGCGCAACATAGACTTAATGCCTTTTTTTCAAGCACACTTCCGCAAACCACTGACATCCGCTCCGCGACCCACTTTTGGGTCCCGACCCACCAGTTGAGAACCATGGATTTGAACCACATTAAACTTACTTTTGAACTGAATTTCTTATACATTTCAGCAACCAAATTCAGCTCGGGAAAGAGACCACACAAAAATGTTCTTTAAAGCCCCCCTCCAGTGAAAATCAAGTTTAACCTTGTAAACATCTCCATGTGGTGTTCTTCATGTGCTACAAGACATATCAGGGACAACATAAGCAGTCATCTCCACGGCTGGGCCTGTCTGATTTTAAACTGCAGTGTACCAAGGACAGGCTGAACAACACGTTTTTAGATTGGCAGGTTTGTGATGTCACAAACCTAAGGAGCCAATCCTGTTAATGGATGGGGTGACGCTATGTATATCATTATGTGTAACCTATGGCAACCACTTTGGTGATGCGCGAGCCAGCTGTAACCGCCATCGTCATATTTACAAACTCACTACTGACTACTAACGTTAACGTTACTACTGCTAATTACTACATTTCAAGCTAGCTAAGTTTCAACAAGTTGCCACTAAACGACGGCAGAGACGTGTTTTGTTTTCACGACGGAGCTGGAGCTGGTCTTTAGTTTATTCCACAGCTGTATATGTATATCCCCTATAAGCCATTTTTTCATCCACACAAAATTAAATTGAGAATAAAGTTGCACCTGGATTGAAGTCTTCTCTGACGTAAACATAAAACATTTAACACAAGCTGTAAAGGTGTGAGGCAGGTAAACAGAGCCCACCCAGCTGTTTACCCATGCTTCCAGTCTTTATGCTAAGCTAAGCTGAGCTAAGCTAATAGGCTGTAACTTCATATTTATCGATAGGTATGAGAGTGGTATCGATCTTTACACCTCAACGAGAAGGCGCGTTAAAGTATTTCCCAAAGTTTCAAACTTCTTCTAAGATTAATTACTTGATTATTTTTTTGATTGCATCCATTCCTGGAAATGTTTCCATTCCAATCCCTTTGATTAACAGTTTATAAGACGGGCAGTTACCTGAACAGATTTTAATTTGAAAAAAAATCCCCAGAGTGAGATACAAGCGCAGCCAGATGCTCACATGTGTGGATGTTTAACGGCTGCATTTTCACTATATGAACACAGGAATCAGGAATAACTCATGATTATAATGCAAACGCACGTCTTCACGCGTGTCGATACACAGAGAGCAGCGTGCAGCAAAGAGGGCTCGGGGTATGAAAAGCCCCACGTCTCCTCCGCCTCTGTCATACGCGCTGATTGTTAACGGATTTCAATTAGGACTCACAGGAGTTAATATGATTGCACGCTGTTTACCCTTTTTTTGCTTCCGTCCATGGAAGCCAATTATGCATGAGTAGCAGTGGAAGAGTACTGGACGCTGCTAATGGCCCTGCTTCTCCCTTTGTGTTCACATTACTGAAGGATATGGGTTGTGAAATGAGATCACTACTGACTACTGTGCTATCAGTGATTGTGCTATAAAACATTATGGGCCAGAACGTAGTAAATTGTATGACGTGACTGTGGGGTGGCAGGCTGTCTGCTCTTTTATCTGTTGTCGTCTCATCTCCTTTCTCTTCTTTTCCTCCTTTTTGTCATCTCTTGTTTCTCTCCTCTACCCTCATATCTTCTCTTCACATCCACTAAACCTTCCTCTCTTCCCTCCTCCCCGATCTCCTCTCCTCTTCATCCCCTACCCCTCTCCTTTGGTTTATCCTCTCAAGTCTTATCTCCCCGCATCACTTTTTCTTTTTCTTTTTTACACCTCTCCTCTCCGCCTTTCATCTGCAGCCCCTGTGGTTATCAACAGAGACAGACGGGACGTGAAGCGAACCCTCTTCCCCTTCCACATCACTTACGCTGGATTGACATATCTTAGAAAATCCATTATGTTCCAATCAATAAGCATTAATGTACATAATGTAGAGATTTGACATAAATCACAGGCAGAAAAATTAATCATAATCTCATTACTCACAGAATCTTTTGCCCATATATCACCTGAAACGTCTTTATGTGCGTGTGTCCTTGTGAAGGCGAATGATTTATTTTACCTTCATTGTTCTGTAAAGAGTGAGTGAAGTTTAGAGAATCCGCCAAAGAAGACGGAAGTTTGTGTTGGTTTGTGATCCATACATGTGTAACACAAAGATAAGGCAAGTGCAGAAGCAGACACAGATGAGAGATAACACAGCGCATGTTTGTCTCACTGCACTTCACAGTTGAAATCGCGTGATGGATCCAGCGGCCAGCTGTCTTCAGCACCTGAGCCACGTCGCTGCTGCCGTGACGCCGCTCTCCGCGCTCAGACAGACACTCGGGGACATGGGGTGTGATGAGCAGTTAGCAGTTCCATCAGGAATCTCCGGGGCCATCCGCGGAAAATGAAACCATCTCTGAACAGGTAACTCAATTTAACTCGTGGCCGCCTTCTCTGGAGCTACAAGCACAAATACTTTCCCAGCTGATGAGATGAGGTAACAGAGCATGGCCGGAGTCACTGAGTGCAACAGGAGAGGCTCGTTCCACTTAAATTGCCTGGACATGGTCAAGGGAGGCTTTTCCACCGCTTTTTACACATGGAGAAGCGGAGACTGAAGAGGAGAAAGGTTCTGGGTTTTCTCTCCTTCCTTTTCAATCAATAGAATAGACTGGCTTTAATCATGGAGCTATTGAGTGCTGAAGCTAGCAAAATGGAGAGTTGCTCTCTTGGAACCGTTCCTAACTCTTCCCCCACGGTATAAAGGCTTTTCAGGCACAGAAGGGAAAATACTGTGTTAGGACTGAATTTACCAAAACCTTCAAAGCACATTTTTTAAATCACAATCCACACATCAAATTTAGGTCTTAAAGGGTATCTAATAAAAACAGAGCAACTACGTGAGTCAAACTTCAGAGTTAAAGTAGCAGCACAGTATGGTTATTTGTAACGCCTGTCACTGCAGCTGTGGTGTGTGATTCATGACACCCTGAAGAACCTTAATTTGCATTTCCCCGGCTAAATTTCAAGTGATAGTTCGTATTTTTGTTGTATGAAATACCGGCCTTCAGCAGGCGTAGTGATACTGGATTGTTCAAGAGAGAAAATAGTGCCAAAAGAATGGCGCAGTATATGAAATCCTACGATGATGATTTTATGTTGAAAATGGATCACCACTGCCTGCGTGTTGTTTTTGTAGGGTAAAACTTTTGGGTTTCATGACCCTGGCATCTCACCGGAAATACTTATTCCATGTTCAGAACCGGCAAGAGTGTGAGTGTGCTAATAGCTTTGCATCCACCACACTACTAGCAAGTGTTTGATAAAACTTGGTGTCCAAAAATCCGAACTATCACTTTAACATCATGTAGGATGTAAAACAGTGAAATGGAAGCAGGAGAAGATTTTTCTTTGTAGAATAATACACACAAAGGAACGTGGCATGGTCAGCAAAGAGGTAAAAATCTAATCAAGTTCGAACAAATTCAACGTGATATGGAATTTGCTTGAATAATTTCCAACAGCAACATCAACACCCCCTCCTCTCAATACCTTTTTGCCAAAAACAACGACTACATATTGGGTAGGTAGTGATACATACAGCGCTTCTGAGGTGCGTTGGTGTTGGGATGATCATTTCTATAGCACGGTCTTATACGAGAAGTGTAGCTCTGTTTTGGGAAGAGCTAAGTGCGTGAAGGTGCGGTGGTAGACCGAGTGAGAGAGAACGCAATTGAGTGTGCACGAGTTACGTGACGTGTCGGGGACTGGAGTAGCTAAGAGCTGAGAAAAGAGCGATCGGTGGCTGTATAAACAACAGAACTAATGTACAGTTCAGGTTGTGTTTGTGCATAATAAAGCCTACGACTCCTCAAGACTCAAGCCGCGCTCCCGTGCTAGCTACAGCTTCGGCTCTGGAGCAGAACAACACCCCACCTGCTGTGCTTTCCGCCTATGGGCGGGATGCTAGCAGGATGCTAAGCAGGAAAGCCAAACAACGGCTTGGCTCGTTAGCAGGCGGCGTATTATCGCCATCTGTTGGAATACAAGGCATGCTGTTTTAAGCGTGAAAGCATTCTGGGACTCTGGAAAGCAGATTCGAAAGATACATCAAATTTCCATTGAGGAGAGACAGCCCTGTTTGACAGTCATAGAGTAGGTCTACACCAAAAGAACACAGTACATCTTATTATCAGGTGATTATGTAAGGGATAATCTATAGTGAGCAGGGTGTTGTCGTGGATTGGAAACCCGACAGGGTTAGCTGGACTCTTTTCTTTTTTGCCCCTGTAAACAGACCAACATCAAATTTAACGGACTTCTTTCGGCGGATTGATATGATTACAGTTAGTCCTCCGGATTGTGTGATTAGAGCTGCATCCATAGCAACAGTCTGTTCTGCATAGGAACGGTCTGTTATTGAGAAATAGCAGACCTCGGAATGCCGCAATTAACCAATCAGAATTAAGTAACTTTTAAATGTTATACCCCATTTCTGTCAATACATTCACCCTTAATCTTATGCACTAGTCCTTTAACTATGCATTGTATTTTAAAGGTGCTGTTTGTTTTTGAAGTATTAAAAGTAATACAGCTAAAAGGTGCTATATTTCCCTCTGAAATGTCGTGGAATACACGTATAAAATAGCTAAAGTACCTCAGATTTGCACCTAAATTAAAGCATCATTGAATTCTGTAATTAAAAACAGGCTAAGTAACATGTTGAGGTCGCACAAAAGCTCTAAAATACATTTGGACAATTAGCTCCACAGGGAAGGAGGTGTCACTCTCACAGCACGCACTGGAAATCACTCTTATTAGGCCATTTCATAATTGTTCTCCCGCTGAATTGTACAACGATCACATTGACCTTCCGCAGTCCTGCTTAGTAGTCTGAGATGGTGCATTCAGGAAAGTCGGTTTAATGAGCGCAATTTAATGGGCGGCTCAATAATGCTATCTTCTTCTCCATTATTAATCACAATAAAAAAGTTAGCTCTGTTAATTATTGCAAATGTGTTACAATGAAAATGCCAATGCGGCTTGAAAGCCTGCAGGTATTTAAGCGGAAGTGATGTATTGTTCAGGCTTCTGGAAGAACACCTAATAAAATGTCTCCTGTTAAAGGCAGCGGATAGACACGGCAGGGAAGTAGCACGCTGCCTTTCACTAACGTCTGTGTGACTCCATAAGGACGCATTAGATGAAACTTTAATGTTCCCTGTGGGCAAAATGGGGCATTGCAGCTTCATGTTGGAGAGAAGCTCTGAACATATTTAAGTATTTGCATCCTATATTAATATAAAGGAGTATGAGGGAAAAATAGACTTTAATTATGTAATCCAGGTCTAAGCCTCTGTTGCATTATTAACTCTTCTGCTGAAGTGTCCTTGAGCAGGAATCCATACCAGCGCCGGAGCTGCTTTCAGCGCCTGAATCTGAGGCTAATGGAGCCATAGAATAAAACACAACAAGCAGACAGGCTTGTGTTGATAACCTGCAGTGATTCTCATTGATTATTCACTAACGCAGACACTAATTCTACTTGAAAACAAAACGCAAAGGAAAAAATGATGCAGTGCCGCCGGTTCTAAAACAGGGCGACGCAGCCGTATATCATCCCTCCTCTCTGTCAGCCGCACGCTGTGAAAGTGAAGCAGAAGATGAAGAAGAGAAAGGGGGAGATGGGGGGGGCTACGAAAAACAAGATTGAGTGAGACTGATTGCATCCTGCAGAGGGCAACCATTAGGCTCACCAAATATAATTATCAGGTTTTCAATAAGATTGCAGCCATCAGATAGAGAATGCACACACTGTTGCTGCTTCTCCTGCTGCACCAGGTGCAACATGTTTTTTGCAATTCAATCTGGCTACAAGGCCAAGAGGAGGCTTTTCTTATTGCTTGGATCCCAGAACAAATCATAGGCCCGGCGAGCATCAGGGGCCGGGCTGCAGGCTGTGGAGCGGCTGCAGGCTCCGGGGCTCGGATGTGCACCGTTGTTTGAGTGATTACACAATGATTACCGCCCGCTGCTTACTGTTGTGCTATGTGTACGCGGCGGTACAAGGGCACTTGGGGGATTTACAATGTTCTTCATTATCAAAATTTAAATTGCTTTGCTGATAAAGTCTATCCAAAATGAAACCATATTTCAATAGATTATTTCCCCCCAACACTCATCACAGCCCAACGCTAATGAGAGATAACAGACTGGAGATAAGGGAATTCGGGCTTGCAGGGTTTTCTTTTGCTTTATTGTAAACTGAG
Source organism: Semicossyphus pulcher (assembly GCF_022749685.1). Lineage (NCBI taxonomy): Eukaryota > Metazoa > Chordata > Actinopteri > Labriformes > Labridae > Semicossyphus > Semicossyphus pulcher. Next base: position 20,707,986 of record NW_027211637.1, read on the forward strand.
CGAGGAAGCAGCCGAAAGGTTATAAAAGACCCAGTAAGCCGGCGTGTATTAACAGAGAAAGCGTTGGTTGGGTTGGATAAAATAAGAGAGGAGGGGTACGAAAGAATAAAAGTAGGAGCCCATCTGTCAGCGCAGTCTGGCTGAAGTTGGCCCCTGCCTCTCTGTTTTGATTATTTCCTTATCTCTCTCTCACTGGCGGGCTGTGAGTAACAGTGACCCGCTGGATTGCTTCCTAGACCATATTTCCTGGTCTGACTCCGGCATCGCAATCCTTTCCTAATGTCAGTGGATTTATTGTGAGGCTTAAAATCCCACAAAGCAGCACCAGAATGATTTAACAATAAAGGAAAGTGATAAAATAAACTGCTGTGTTGAACATGTAGCGGACATGCAGCCATGAGAGGGATGAATGTGAATGTGTGGAGTCGTTAAATATCTTATCTTCTGTGTTATATCACTTAAGCTGCTGCTATCGAACAAAAGTGAAATGGTAAATAAAGTCGCACACTTGGCACCTGAGGCTTTTTCACACAGGTACACTTTGATTAAACTAATAGTGAGATGTAGCTAAAGTCCTGTCTATCTTTCATGGATTCTGGGTTATTTAAGACTTTCTCACAGTAAAACATGGCAACATGGCTGACTGAGCAACTGTGTCACGGCGCTCAGCTCAATTTACTCCAGCAGAAAATGTTTGCCTTCTGGAAGAATTCAACAATTACAAAGACGTTCTGCTGGGGAAATTCAGCAAAGAGTGTAACAATACAGAAAAACATCCAGCAGCATAAAATCTCTCTGCAGTGCAGACCTGCAGCAGAGCAAAGAGACTGTGGCTTCTTAATGTGGCGAGTCTTAGCACCTCTGCTAACTCATCAGTCAGACAGCGGATAGTTTAAAATGGGAATGACAGACGACGTCCCCACTTTTATTTCCTATAGGTTACTGCGGTTTTTAAAACCTCTTTCCGGTCTCATTACTCACCCTAAAAAATGTTAGCAAACCTCAAATTAGGAGCCATGTTTGCCTTTTTATTCCACCTGTCAGCAGATAGTTACCATGAAAACACAGGTCAGCAGATGCCACTGAATGTGAGCACGAGGACATGGCTCTTAGTTTTGAATTCTCTGGGTGCGAAGTGGCTCATTTTTATGCTGTAAAAATTAAACCTGCAGCGCAGAACTTTTGTCTTCCGCTACTGGCATTGAGAGTAAACACAAAACAATGTCAAAGTGTGCTTGTGATTTTTCCTTTCTTTCACCTTCACAGTTTCCCAAAACAAAGAATCTACAACGAAGGTTGTCTGTGTTTATCCTGCCTTTGTTTTATTGTAATCCCTCCCCCTGAACACGGCAGATTTTTTTTGTCTGGAGCACCAGAAACTTTTCTTGAACATTTCTTCGGTTTTTCTCCACCATAGGATCCGTCTTACTTAGTTGCTGACTCTACTGTCAGAAAAGTTGAATCCTGGATGCAGGAAACGCATCATTACAGTTGCACCAGCTAAGAAATGTTGCCAGAGACACCACATATGCATTCCAGTATCCTGCCAAGTATTGCAAGATATTCAGCTGGCAGTGATAGGCTTAATCAGCATTGTGCAAACATGTTTCATAACAGCTTGAATGTGACAGACTCTCTCTTAACATATTCCATGTTAGAAATAAATTTTTATTTCTATCGCACTGTCGTACTTACTGTAGGAACATTTAAGAGCTAAGAGTTAAGTTTGCTGTAGCACTACAGACAAGTCTCAATTATCTTTGTGAAACCAGCAAAAAAATATTTTGTGTTGTGGGTGCAAACGTCCCAGATAACCAGACAGAAAATGTAAATGGACTTAACTTATATAGCGCTTTCCTAGTCTTTGCAACCACTCAAAGCTAATTTTACACTCCGTGTCACATTAACCCATTCACACACTGATGGCAGAGGCTGCTACGTAATGTGCCCAACTGTCAGTCGATCAGTCTTGGCTATGCCACCGGGAGCAATTTGGGATTCAGTGTCTTGCCCAAGGACACTTCGACCTGTACACTGAGGGAGCTGGGGTTTGAACCTCTGACCTTCCAATTGAAAGACGACCGACTCTACCACAGCCGACAACCAAGGTTGGCTCCCTGTGTTACGGTTATAACTCTTGATTTTCCTCGCTGACGGTCTCTTTCCTTTTTAGACTGTTTGCCTTCATTTGAGCGTCGAATTTGTTTCTTTTTCTTTGTATGTTCACTTATTTTTGAAGTTGTATCTGTAGTCATCGATCTTTTCTTTGTTTGTTCAGCCATAGTAGATTACTGTTTACCAGCAACACTTGCAGAGACCTGAAAAGCAGCCGCTTAGCTCCGCCTACCCTCTCTGGCAGACCAACCACTGCTGGGTGATGGAAAACGCATCACTAACTGGGCACCGCTTGTGATTTTTCCCACGAAAGTCGCCACAGACACTCAGTCTGTAATGCTGCAGATGCAAAGCTTTCATCAGTGGGCCATCGGCTCAATCACCATTGTGTTGCGATAAATAGTGACTAATTTATTAAAATGAAAAACTTGTTTAGAAAAGGTTTTGCACACCCATCATGCACCACTGCTTTATACTAAGTGTCCGTCTGACAGACGACATAATAATCCAAAAGACGCATGTTATTACCACAAAATGCTCACAATAAAAGAGACTTAAAAAGCATTATGAAATATGAAGAAATAAATTGTTTGCAAAACACCCACAACAATCAGTGAAAGGCTGAAGCACTTTCATCATTTCTAAAGGCTCTTAATTAGGGCTGCAGCTAATGATTATTTCATTAAAGTATAATCTACTGATTGTTTTTCTTGATTAAATGATTATTCATTGTGTCTTCAAACTCTCAGAAAGAGCAGAAACAGGCCCATTATAGTTTCCCAGAGTCCAAGGCTACATATTCATAATCCTTTTTTAACAGTCAAACAGTCCCAAAACCCAAAGACACACAGCTTCCTATCATACAAGAGGAAACAGGCTGAATGAAATCCACATTTGAGAGGCTGAAAAACATGAAATTTATCAAATTAATTACAGATAAAATTGTTGTTGACACATAATTTCAGCTGTGCTATAAAGTATGAGTTCTGTGTCGTGTATTAGCTGTTTAGTAATGACGGTAGTTTGTTTGGATACCTGTGCAGTATATTGTGCACAGCTCTGCGTGTCTTTCACAGGTTGTACAAATCTTACCAAGCAGTCCTCTGTGACACACACGGCACAAACACGACACCCTTCGCCATTAAACGATCACTCTTTGCCTCGTTACTCTACTGCTGTGATTTTTCTTCGCCCGGATTGTCTTCTGTCCAAGTAAACAGTGTCTTTGAAGTATTCCCCCTAATGTTAATAGCCACGGCACCTTTAATGATGAGGCAACAGACAAGGCCTGGGAGAAATATTAGCTCAGCAAGGTCACAGCAGACAAGGTCCCATCTGTCTCCGTGCAGCCTCGGTGGATCCCCGGCCCTTACATTACTGTGGCCCCGGGGCAGGGAAAATGGATCATCAATCTGATTTAGAGATTGTCCAGCCAATGCTGTCATTCCCAAGCTGAATAACACTAGTTTCTTCTCCCCTCACCTTTCGCAGGTAAATTCTTAATGGCCGGTGATGTTAAACTGTCTCATGTATGGCGTCGCCGTGCCCAGACCTTCAGAGAGCTTCACATCGCATTACATCACGCCGACGTGCCTCACCACGGCACTCTGCAGCCTCCGTGGATATCAAGGTTTCATGCAAGTGGAAGAAAAATAGAGCAGAAAACCAAAGCAGGAATAGCTTTTCATTTTTTATATATTGCTGCGCTGTATCTGAGAGTAATTCCCCGCCATGGTCATGAAGTTTTAAGTCTGTCGGTAAAGTCAATAGCCAATCACTTTGCTCCAACTTCAGAAATGAGACACCGTGCAAAAGCGGATCAGCCATGCCTTTAATGCAGCCGCTTTCTCTCCACGCTGTGTTTTTCCAGCGACGCGCGTATACACACTCGCGTACACAAATAAACCACACACAACTCCATGCCGTGAAACTTGGTGTCGGTGGCTGACACAGTAGAAATGTGGGGTAAAACGACACACCTCTGCGGCCACACAGCACTGTTGATAATGAGTCTGTAATCCATTTGATAGCCTATAAACAGGGTGAGATTCTTATAAGCCACAGCCAAGAAAGACAGCCAAACAGCACCCCGAGGTAGACATTACCATACAGACATAAGCATGAAGAGTAGCACCATGCTTGTGCGACAGGTCAGCGTTGCTCGATCTTCACTCTGTGGATCTTTGCATGAGAAACGTTTGAAAATGAAAAGGTGGGATGTCTTCCACCTTCTCTGATTGCTGTCATCTTCTTTTCATGCTGGTTTTCCCAGCCCCCTCCAAACCCCGGCTGTCGTCTTATCAGCCGTGCCCACCTATGAAGCCTGCTCTTAAGCGGCTCCTGTGTGAGGAGAAATGTCACGTTTGTATGCCAGTGTAAATTTGCTTATCTTATACAGAAAGGATCCGGTGAGAGGGAAGTGCTTGTCTCCACAGTGCGGGGCCTTAAGGGATCTTTTGAAAGCCATTTCTTTTCTGCTCAGCATCCCTCTAATGTGACACAAATCCCTCCAACAGAGGGATGCCTTCTCCATCCGCTGCTTGCATCAGGTACATTAGTTGTATTTTTCTGCCTGTATGTTATGTGTTGCAGCAGGGGAACCCCGGCTGTTACCCCTGGCTGGGTGTTTCAAAACCTTGGCAGCAGCCCAGGAAGCAAGCGGGTGGCCAGGCCAAGCTCGCTGCGCTCTGGAAGACTTTGAACCTGATTCCTGCAAATCCACACATTGTTATTCACCTGGAACTTGCTGTTTGGTTGACTTCAAGACCCAAACAGCATTATTGCAGGTCCGTGTGCGCACTTCTAACTCTTTATGCTCTGGTTCACTTTGCACTTTCATTGCGAGTCCAAACATCCCTGTAGTGTTCCTCTCCCTCGGCACACAGTGTGATAGCGCGCTTTGTTCTCTCTGGCAAGGTGAATATCGTCAAGGGATCATTTAATAAGAGAAGGATTGCTTAGAAAGGACAAGAAAGGGCCTCAGGTGGAGAACCTCCCTCTGATGAGGATTAGTTTTATCCTGCGTATGCAAATGACATTGATTAAGCCAGAGACAGTACTTCCCCTGCTTTGGTGTGGCATTCCTCTCCTGCAGGTAATCTCTGGAGAAAGTGCTGCAATATACAGCCTAGGGAGACAATGCTAATAGCCAAAGATGAACTGCCGTCATCAAGATCATCATCATTTGTGGCTCACAGACAGAGGGGTAGTGGCAGATTGCACAGACATGTCATTGAACAACTGGTGTTTGCTTTTCCTGATTCGCATGCTGATTAGCATGAGAAGCAACATACTTCTTTGTTCCTGAAATGCACTGGATGCTTTTTGCTCTCCGTGACTATGCAGCCTTATCATCTTCCCATGCTGAGACTTTTAACGTCTTAATCCCTCAGCATATTGCAGGAGATTATCTTTCTAAAATTAACTAGCCCCTTGAGACTGCAGAGATAGCAGCTGCTTTTTTGCCACTTGGCGAGTTTTCAACAAACAAAGTGGCTTATTGCATACAGGGGAGCGCGCTCGCACATTAGCTTTTAAAAAGCGGTAAGATTATAGGGCTATTGTGCTGTTTCTACTGCTGCTCCGTTCATTCAAGTGGAGGAGATGTTTGTGTGCAGGTTGGAGGATTTTTAAGTTTTTCTTTGCAAAGGCTGTTTGGCAGCATATGTGCTCTGCATGTAGTCGCTGTACTGGGAAATAAAAATGGAGGAATTCAAAAGGGCTGCCAATTTCCCCCCGCTGCGTCTGACATTTATGAGCGATCGTTAGTCTAAATTACTCACAGGTAAACTTTAGCCGTCATGAACTGTGGAAACAACACACTGTCTTTTTCCCAACAAAATACGGATAAATCATGATTATGGCTGTGAGCAAACAAGATTTAATTAAGGCAAATTTATTTTGATTCTGTTTCTTAATTTGCCAAAAAGCGCCGTCTAATCCTCCATATAGCCTTTTCCAAGATAAGGAGGAATTCTGGACTCTCAGCAGGTTTTTCTATTAAATGTCTACCCACCTTTTTTTTTTCATGTCGATCAATGCCTCTGCAGACTTGATGGCTGCCTGGAAAGAAAATAAGTTCTCATTACTGTACATAATCACAACTTTTTAAGTCTCCTGCTGTCTCTAGCTACATGTCCAATGTTCTAAGACATCGAGTCTGGTTAATTATGTGTTTTTGGATTGGACAGCTATTTTTCCTGAAGAAGTGGTCAGTTGGTTCTTTTTAAAGAGGGGGTGTTATGCTGTTTCACATTTTAACACAGATATATGTAATGTCACAATGTCGGACTAAACGTGGGTGAAGTTTTCAAATCTGCAGGTAAAAGTATGTCGGAGTAATCCCCTACTAAAAAAAGTCTCAGTCTGCAGGCTGCTGTGAACGCTTGCTTTCAGACAGGCGTCTCCAGATGCTTCACTTTGTGATGTCACAAAGTGGAGGAATATTTGGGCATCTGCCCGAGACACAGCAGAACTTCCTGTCCCTGGCACGGTTCAAGGACACGCCCGCCCAGCAGCTCAGTCTGCCTCAGAAATGTTTTTCACTCCACCACTCTGCTCAACGGCTCTGCTCGTCAAGTTGGTTAAGCGTGTCTTGGAGAAAGTGTTTCTTTGGCTGTGAAGGGAAGACATCAGTGGTTACTTTTCCAAAGGACAAGAGCACCAGATATTAATTTTAAATCGAAAAAGTGAAGTTTAGTCTTGCTGACAACTCTGTAAAACGGCCACAGGGTACAATGAATTCTGCCCCTCGGCAGGTTTCAGAGAGCTGGCCAATCAGAAGAAAGCGGGCTTGTAGGGGCGGGGTTTCTTAAAGGGACAGAGCTGACCGACTTGTTTCATGCAAAGGCTGTATGATGGCCTGCACAGAGCACCAGTGTGAGAAAAATTAGGAGTTTTATTAACTGTAAATTATGCTAAGGTACTCCACAGGTATCACAGATTGAAATATGAAGCTTGAAATTAGCATAATACCCCACCTTTAAAAGGTTCTTGTTGAATAATTTAAAAGTGAGCTTAACTGACAAAACCAGTGAGATGTGCAGCAGCCAATGGGATTCTTTACAGCCTGGAAACCTGGAAATGGCTGGTGTTCATACTCATAACTGTTATCATTGTTCATGGCTTATTACTGATCTATAAAACACTAATTAATGTGAGATAATAAAGCTTAAAGCATCATTAGCAGCATTAGCTTTTGTAGTAGTAATTTAGTCCATCTAACGTCCAGCTGTTGTGCAATATGAGTTTGAAAGCATTTATCTGCCAAATGAATGTAAACTAATGTAATGTAATGTGAAATAGACTCCATCCTTATAAACTGTCCTTAGCTTGGCAGTAATTTATAACAAAACATATTCTGTTTTTTATTCTGATTCTACAATAAAAACCGACACACAAAACGTTCACTCAGGAGCCTGATAAATCTTCCTTATCATTCTCTGTTTATAAAGGCAGGAGAACAGCCCAGACAGGCTGCTAGTTTATCACAGAGCAATCACAGACTCACATAATACGTCACACGTCAACCTAAAGGTAATTAAGAGTCATTAATCCGCCTGATTTGCATGTGTTTAGACTGCAGGAGAAAAGCCTCATGAACATGCACAGGACAATATGATTAAATCTGACATGTCAGTTAATCCCATGACAACATGTGACAGGCATGTATGAGGTCATCAAAAGAACTAACCTAAATAATCCCTTGTAGTCTTTTACTAGCCCGCCAAAGTTCCTTTACATTATCCTTGTTTCAGATGTTTTGAAATACAGTGGTGGATTGTCATTTAAGTAAGGGATAATGCCTCACAAAGAGGCCATTATCAGGAGTTGGAGGATATAGAGGCCTCTGCTGGATGTCGGACGGCTGCTTTTGCAGAGTTAATATGATTTGACAGTTTGTTTAACAACAGGACGAGTGAGCTAACCAGCCAATGACATGGCCGTTTAGCTCACAAGACTGATGAGATCCAAAGTATCAGTACTTTCCCCCCTCTTTTCTTCTCAGGTTTTCTTTCTATAGCTACATCAAAGTTTTCACATCTCCAAATTAATCAAAAGAAACGTTTAACTCCTTCACTGTTGTATTCAGATGTTAGCTTGTACACAAGCTGCATTTAGATACAGGCTGATAAGTAGCCAGTGCAATATACAACCATAAGTTGACACTCTGCGGCCCATCCGAATTGATCAATCACCCAGAGGTACGTTTCTTCAAGTACAAATTTGTGGTACTTGAATGCATCAGTGTTTACTGTATGCTTCTGCTCCCCCACAGTTTAGGTGGAAATATTTTAACTCCACCACATTTGTTTGACAGCATTAGTTGATAGTTACTTTCTGATTAAGTTTCACAAACTAAACATACAATGAGTTTGTCAAATTAAATGCATTACTTTAGATGTAACCACCCAACAGTGAAGCCTTTTGTATTTATTACACTCCCACCCATTAGGACAGTAAAATGCTACTTCAACATGAAAGCATCAGTTATAATAATTCAGTAGTCTTATTAAAGTCAAAATTTCATTTAAATAAATGTCTGTTAAGTCACTATCTATCTCCGAACGAGGTAACACAATGGTGATTGAGCCTATGGCCCGCTGATGAAAGCCTTTGCATTTGCAGAATTAAGGAGCTTTTCGACCAAAAGTACCAGAAAGATTATGCAAATCAGACCAATGACGTATAGAGAAGCAATAAAAGTAACTGCACTACACCGGCAGTCCAGTAGGAGTGCGACACTACAGTTAGCCTGTTAGCATGGAGGGGATTCAACTGGTGCTTGTTTTGGTCGTGCTTTATTTCATTGCAAATGGATTAACTGAGCATGAAAGCTCGTGTCTCCTACTTCCTGTTGGCGCACACACAACCTCACGCCGTGTGTGTGCTGCGGGTGTAACCGCTAAGAGTAAACACTCAGCGGCACGTCTGCACCGTGAACTGTCCGTTTATGTAGCCACATCATTAACCAGCACCGGGACGAGGTGCTGCTGTTACAGGAAACATAAACGAGGAGACGCAAGCTTTTATGCTCAATGAAACCATTTGCAATGCAATAAAGCACAACCAAAAACAGCACAAGTACACCTGCAGCACAAACACGGTGTGAAAATCAAGAGTTACAACAAGAAAGGGAGCCGACCGTGCAACAGTTTGGATATCTGGGAAGTGTGCTCCCGCAATTACCGTTTATCGCCATAGGTGCCGCCAAAGAGTACGAAAGTGAGATCTTCGAGATCATAACTTTAAATATGAATATTACTCGGAGGAGAGGTGGCTCTTTTCTGATTTATGACTATTCATACTTTAACAACTTTTTTCTAAGTAGAAATACTTAAAATTCACTTCCCATAAGAGACATTTTCAATGAGGGACTTTAATTTGCACTTATATGATATAATTGTTACTTTTAACTAAGCAATGAATCAGAGTAATTCCCCCTCCGCTGTTAGGGAACTATATAATGTAAGTGTATATAATATAATCTTCTGCATATGAATCTGGGTCTCTGTAGGGGAATTTCAGGCCCCATATTAATTTGCCTTTAACTTTATTCTCCTGTAGTCAACTCTCTCCAGGCGTGACACCCTCCCCCTCCTCCTCTGCAAACTAAAAAAAAAAAAAAACAGAGTCACCTCATCTGACTCACGGGCGGGTCTGCTGTGACTGTATCTGGTGTGGAGTGGCCACTTTGAAGACAAGGACAGGAGTGACCAACTGAAGCCGACATAAAACGACACAAATGGGCCATGCGTTTGGAAGAGCGATGAGGGCTTGTATGGCTTTGTACCTGTATCAATGCTTGTGTGTGCTTTTATAGAATTACGCTCATTATTCACTATTTGGTGCAGAAGTGTGTTCCGCTTCAGCTCGCTCTCCTGTAATATAAGCTATTTTACAGAGTGCATCTATTATGTGTAATCTGATAAAGATTTAGCAGCAGTGTTTGCTTGCTGTGCTCCGGCCTCCTCTGTGTGCAGTAAAGCTGAGACTCAGACAAGTGAGTCATGTTGGAAGTGACAGCAGATATTTATCACTGCCACTGTTTATGGCACAGCCTGCATGGACACTTTTTCTTTTTTCTCCCTGTCAATCTGAAGGCCTAAGCAGGGGAGTTAAGCACTAATAAGACAGCTTCAGTGTTCATCGCGCACACTCCCCCTCTTCTCCTCTGTCAGATGAAGGAAGAGATCTGAGCGCGTCCTGGAGAGCCTCCCCAGTGATCACCGGGTGGAAATAAAGCTGATTTCTTAAAGAAAGAACAAACACAACTGGCTCGCTGGCTGGATGTGCTGGAGCAGTATATTTTGCCCCCATCAATGTTTTAATGTGTGAAAATCAAACCCAGTTACAGGTTTTGCGGCGTGTAAACAGAGCGGAGGCAATTGGGTTGCTGCTGTTTGCTGGCAAGCATCCACTTTTCAAAATTAGGACTTGCTCCAGTATCAGCACGCCTTTCTCTCCCCAGAAAACATGATGAATAATTAAATAATAAATCGTGGAAGCAAGGAAAATGTCATCAGTGCCTCAACTTGATATGCATATTTTTCCTGAAGTGTAAAAGGAGAAAAATATCTTCTAGTATTCAGTTTGTACAATTTGTTCATTTTGGAGCTTAAACACCCGTCACTAACCTGCTCCTTTTCATCTCTTTGTGCCGTTTGTGATTGCATTTTACAGACGCAACAGATAAAAGAGAAAAGATGTTTACCTGAATTTACCTCAGCCTTTTTCCCCCAAGAGTACCCCGAGATGTTTCCATTCATTGCACTGCAGCTGACCACATGAGCCTTAAACACGTTAATGAAACGCCGAAAAACATTTACTGCAGAATGAACTGCCCAGAAAATTACTGACCCTGAAGGGAATGATTTTCTATTTGCTTGTCTCAGCCTGTGATCATGATATACCCACATCCCTGCAGCTACGTTGTGATTGCTGAGGTCGTCTCCTAATGGTTTGCTATTTACTTTCACTGCACTTTCCAATCACTTGTATCACCTTGTGAACCGCTGCTAGCACAAACGCACATGCTTTCTAAAAGCTTCCTGAGACAGAGCAGGGGGATGCTTTGCTGCTGCCTGTCCGTCCCTTGTGCTCTGCAGTGTCTCTGAGGCCCTCATCAATTAAGTCCTCAAGGTTCAACTAGCAGCATATTTCCACTCTCAGATGAATGGAATTCTCTATTATTTAGCTGCTAATACGGCTCCTGATGGCCCCTAAAGTCTGACAGGATGGGCTCGTGTTTGATGCTTTCCTGCACTCTCGAGCAGCTCCGACGTAAAAAGGGGCCGACTCTGGCCACACTGGTCATTTTATCTGTTCTCCTCATTTCCTGCCAGTTGCATTAGCTTGCCCGCTGGGGTTTCTTTTGGCACATTAAAACAGATTTGGGTTAATAATTGATGCTGCGATTTATGGACTCTAGTGCCTGAGGTTCAATTGTAAGCCCCCACTTAAAAAGAAAGCATGCCTCTCATGCCTGCCTTTTGCCACAGAGTGCAGTGATTTATAACTTCAGTTTGATGGTGTGCAGTTTATTGTGTGAGAGTCTTTAGAAGAAAAGAACCAGACGTATCATTTTTCATACAACAGTCGTTTTGATGTGATTATGTTTGAGGTTCGAATTTCTCGTTCACACATCAGCTCAAGACAATGAAGAAAAAGTATCGATCAGTGCACCGCGGGCAGTAAATCTATGGCTCCTGTCTCTTCTCTGATGAAGAAATGTTGTCTGAAATTAATATTCAATATCCTCACCAGTTTGACATTACGTGAAAAGGCTGGTAAGATGTTCATCAATAGCATGATTGTGGGTGATCAAAGAGGGTGTGATGTATGTGTAGGCATTAGGCTTTCATTAAAATTCAGCAAAGAGGCTGTTTAGAATTACATGTCTCATTTGTTCGCCTGTGATGATGAGGGCCTCCTTCTCTGCACAGATGGAGGAATTAGACTCCTGTGTTTCATCTGTATCCGTCATACAGCTTAATGTCTCAGTGTTTTCCTTGTAATGCCTTTCAAAGAGGAAAAATATAACTCCTAAAATTCTGGACTTATAGGATCAGATGCTTCAATATTAGTGCAAACTCTTAAAGCAACTTGATTTCCAGCTGTGTCATTTTTAGCCTCCTGGCTCTCCAGAAGGCAATATCAGTCAGTCAATATGTCAGTCCATGGCTTTAATATCTCAACGACTATTTGACGGATTGTCATGAAATTTCATCCTGACAATCATGGTTCCCAGTACCCAATGTGCCCTATTAAATTTACTGGTCTTCTGGCTCTTCTGGTAGCATCACCATGAGGATGGCTATTGTGGTTTTAAGTGAATATCTTGACATATTAATATAGCAGCAATTTTTACCCATTGTTACACTCAGGATGGGAAGCTTAAATGCTAATTTAATGTCGTAATGCCTTGTATCAGGTTGTCCATTCATATAACCATAAAGTTTTGATTGATGCTTTGGTATTCATCGCTTGAAAATACAATGGAGAGTAAAAATCCCGAGGGAAATTGGGCCATATTTAAACAACATATGTGATGACCCATTAGCTACCCTTAGCCAACAGCTAATATCATTGTTTGGCAGTGTAACACTAACCTATAGGAAAGGCATTAAGACCGTATGTTAGTTAGAAATTTGTTGTTTTCTAACATTAGCATAGACAACAGCTAATGTGAGCATTTGATTAGCAAAGTTGTTCTTTTCTAAGATTAGCCTGGACAACAAGTAATGTAAGCATTTATTTACAACTTTTCTATCGTCTTGTGTCACCATACGAAACATTAATGTTAGCTAGAAAGTTCATTTAGCCTTGACAGCATCTAATGTTAGCATTTATATACGCCTTTTTTTTGAGTATAATGTATAAATATGAAATGGTAATGTTAGCTAGAAAGTTGTTCTTTTCTAACATTAGCCTGGACAACAGGGAATGTTAGCATTTATTTACAACTTTTTTATCGTATTGCTTATTTACACCTTTTTTTGAGTATCATGTATAAATATGAAATGGTGATGTTAGCTAGAAAGTTGTTCTTTTGTACCATTAGCCTGGCCATGGTTAATGTTAGCAAAACGCTTTTTCTATAGTATCGTGTAACAATACAAAACAGTAATGTTAGCTAGAAAGTTGTTCTTTTGTAACATTAGCCTGGACAACAGCTAATGTTAGCATGTATTTACGCCTTTCCTATCGTATCGTGAAATAATACAAAATGGTAATGTTAGCTAGCTAACATTAGCTGCAGTCTAACTTTAGCTAATGGGTTAGCAAAGATTTAGTTTCTCTTAAAATATTGGCACATGACCCTCTGGATTTTCATAATTCACTTCTCAGTTTCTGATCAGTGAGGAAGCTTTGAAATAATTACAACATTTGAGCTTCCTGCCTTGAGCTTGGTGTCAGAGGAAAATGGCCGCTGTGTGAAAATGATGAATTGGATGAATTTCCATAATACTGGTACGAACATTCATGTCCTCATCAGGTGAATTTGAATGTCTGCATCATCAATCATCCGACTTAAGTCTAGCTGAAACATCAGGTTTCCTATGCTCATCGACCTCAGCTGTAATTTGTATTTAGCACTGGTTAGCAAATGTTAGCATGATAATCCGCTGAACAAATATGGTAAACGTGTAAACTAAAAGCTTTACTTGGTCCAAGGTGCTGTCGTGGCTGTAGAGTTCTGTTACCACAGGTTTGCCCTTTCGGTGGGAAATTGTGGTCAGTCACCCATTCATAGATTTTGTCTGTTCGTGTCAAGTGTGAACAAATTAGTTTTCTCGGTGGTGGCTGCCCTGAGTCTAATCATATGCTTTTATGCAAATGAGGTTCAGTCTGAAGGTCAGCCAACAACTTAAATCAGCAGCAGTATTTCAGTACAACACGGCACCAGGTGAGCACAGTTGGAGCCTATGTTCAGCCTGATGTCTGAGCCCATATGGGATACAATGTAATATCATCATGTGTACATTTGCACATTATGCATGAAAGTGTTTTTATCAAAAACAATTCAGCAGGAAGAACCAGTTCTGTTTTTTGGTATTTCAACATTTCTCAAAGACAACAATTCCTGTCCTCTTTCAGGTAAAGCAATAAGGGAGATGAGGATCCATTCCCAACAGAACAGAATATAAAGCAGGAAGACGCGTTAAGAAATGCACCTGGATTCAATCCCCTGAAAAGAGGGATTGCTACCATTTCCAGCTCTATTTTAATTTCCTGTTTATTTCGCCCGCTGAAGCTTTGGGAACTCTGAAAGGATTTAAATGCCCTTCAGTCCCCGTGTCTTTCTCCCATTGCCTTTGATTTATAGATTTGATTTTCAGCTTGAAAGCAAAAAGGGAGAAATTCCAACAAGGGAAAAAAAAAACACCATCATGACATGGTGGAGCTTAAAGCGAGCTGAAAGGTGGAGGAAATAGGAAGGATATAAAACTCCCATTGCTGGCGCCATGGATGAAATATGAGGAATTGTTGGCAACCATGTAACAAAACGTGATATGCAGCAAATGAACTGGGCTTTATTCAATCCCATAGCAGCCATAAGAAGTCTCATTCTGCTCTGTCTGTATTGTGCTGTGCCCTGTGTCGACAGGACTCACTTTCACTTGACACTGGCGGGCACCCATTAAACGCTACAATACACAATCATTCCTCTTTCCAAACTCTGTAAGCACAGTGTGCTCTCTTTTTCTCGCCCTTCCTTTGAGCTGTGATGCCTCAGCAGCAGGTGTCATTTAGGGACAGGCACCCTGACTTGACCATGACTTCCCTCATCTACATAGTGCATTCAAAACATGCCATGATATTGTAACCCAGCAGGCATGAATATATGCATTCCCTCGCCTTGACTCATCCTCTGTTGAAGAGATCAGCTGGAATGGCTCAGAAAAGGCACCCAGTGTTAAAACAGTGGAAAGGCCCTGGGGAGGAGGCGGCTTAGGTGACCCACAGTTCCAGGGACAGGGGTCCTGTGGGACACGGGAAGTCCAAAGAGAGACAGACCGTGGCTGGGAGAGAGACAGGAGGGACTGTAGGAAGCACTGAGCTCAGGGAACAGATAAACCCAGGGGATTACTGTCAAACTGCACGCTCCTCAGGCTCGCACATGGTCAAAATGGGGAGCGGTTTAGCTTGAACCTCTTTTAATTGAGTACGGCCTCCAGCTTAAGGAGGCGATGTACAGTGGATGAGTCAGACACCACGAGTGTCAATTTAAGCGGACGGCTTTTGTACGTAAAAGTGGTGATTTATTGTTTCACCTTATGTGATAGCTATGTGCGGTTATTCTTTGAAGAGTTAATTTCCACCTAATGAGCGAGAAAGATTAATTCATGTGCATGATGGATTGCATAGCAGCAGGCAGTCAGGCTAAGCAAATACTTTCTCCAAATGTGTGAGTGTGTGTGTGTACCTTTATGGATGCTTTTCAAACTCTAGTAAAGACTGCAGGGGCACTTATCTGGAATAAGTAGGCCTGCCCTCCACCGCAGTCCTCGCTAGCAGCTCCATATGGTAATGAGCTGTGTAAGATGAAGAAAATGTGTTATTTGCAACACAAACAGCACTGCAGTTAATTCAAGCAGCACAGGCGTAATCCACTCACACACTTTCAACGGCAGCAACATTTCTCCCAGAGTAAAGTTCACGTGAAAAAAGGGAAGAATGAGCTCATTTGTGTTTTCATAATAGAAAAACAGAAGTTCGAAGGCGATGCAAATACGTCACACGCTAAGTCACTGTGGAGGTTCTGCGACCAGCTGCCACAACATAAATTGACATGAATTACAAACTAGGAGGTCTGCCTGCCAGAGTGAAATGATGATGGTGTTATGATGTCCATCTGCAGCATGTGCGTTGCCTGACTATTATCACTCTCATTAATATGAAGATTTTAAACTGCTCAAATTGATCCGTTTTAACGCTCACTTTGTTGCACGTGTGCCTCTTTTCCAGTTCAGTGTAGCTGTAATTTATGTGCCGTCACGCGCGCAGAGCTACTATATATTTGGAGCCGCAGTCTGTACTTCACAAAAATGCCTATATTTCAGGAAAATGTTTACCATGGAGAGAGAAATCAATTCAAAACAAGAACAAGCCACTGTTGAATAAAAATGGTAATCGTAGATCAAAACAGTTCGGCTGTGTGGGAAAAAATCTCCTGATGTTTACCACATCTTTTTTTATGTTTATCTTCCTTTTTTCAATATTCTGTCCCCGGTTTGTTTTGAAGAAGGAAATGTGGACTCTACATTAAACGGAGGGTTCAGCCCCTGATTCATATCAGTACGTTGATTAAGATTTAATATTAAACAGTTTCACTGACGGAGTAGTAAGACGTTTTACTTTGAACATATTTGATAGTGAGACAATTTAAATGTTGCCAAGCACTTGCTCATGGTGAGTTAATGTTGCGTCTATGTAAATAATATTAAAACAAGTCTAGACCTGCTCTTTTAATAAAGTGTCTTGATATTACTTTGGTTATGATTTGGCGCTTTATAAATTAAAATTGATTGATGATTGATTGACTTTTAGAATTACTCGTTTGCCTGTTTGCTAAAAGTTAGAAGGATAGTTCTTTCTTAAAGCCCCCCTCTAGTGAAAAAAGTGTTTAACCTTGAAAACATCTCCATGTGGTGTTCTTCATGGTGCTACCAGACATATCAGGGACAACATAAGCAGTCATCTCCATGGCTGGGCCTGTCTGCTTTTAAACTGCAGTGTACCAAGGACAGGCTGAACAACACGTTTTCAGATTGGCAGGTTTGTGACGTCACAAACCTAAGGAGCCAATCCCGTTAATGGACAAGGTGACGCTATGCATATCATTATGTAACCTATGGCAACCACTTCGCCAGCTGTAACCGTCATCGTAATTTTTGCAAACTCGCTACTGACTACTAACGTTAACATTACTACTAATTACTACATTTCAAGCTAGCTAACTTTCAACAAGTTGCCACTAAACGATGGCAGAGACGTGTTTGGTGCGGTTGTAAATGTGCATAGTGGGCGGGGACTATGCAGATTCATGCATTTTTAATGAGGGAGAAGGAGGAGATGCTTTGGGAGGATTTTTACAAGGTAATTAAACATTTTTTGCACACAAAAAAAACTCTGAAAAAACACATCAGACACAATTTATTATTTCAAGCAGAGCATTTTACACGTCTTAAAACATGACTGGAGCTGCTCTTTAAACATCAACTTTTAATACTTCTTAGCCTTAGGCAGCTGTTGCTCAGTGGTTCATTCCCTGACTGCTAAAGTCACATGTCGAAGTGTCCTTGGGCAAGACACTGAACCCCAAATTGCTCCCGATGGCTATATGAATGTGCGTAGATCCTGACTGGAGATTGGCACTTAACCTTTGCCATCGGTGTGTAGATGTGAGTGTTAATGTGACATGTCGTGTAAAAGCACTTAGAGGAGTCTGGAGACTAGAAAAGCACTATATAAGTACAGCCTATTTATATAAGTACCGTCCATTTAGCCCTGTAATCTTCCACAATTCCACAAAGGAATAGTTTGAAATTGGAGTAAATATTCTTATTTGCATGCTTGCTCGGCAACCTCTCTGCGATGACACGACTCGAGGAAGTTAATGAACCCAGCAGAGAAAAAGTCATAACCCCGTCTTTGCACTTCACTTTTTACACTTCAAAATTGCTAATAAGTAAGCTGTAGAGGTGCTAAACGGAATTTATTATCTTTGGTCTGAGCCATGCTAGCTGTTTCTATGCTAAGCTAAGCTAACCAGCTGCTGGCTGTAGCTTCATACAAACCATACGGACATGACAGCAGAGCCAATCTTTCATCTCCTCCAGCTCCTCGCTTGTTTCTTGCTAACCACCATTGAATCATATGTAAAATGTTACCAATAAAACAGTTTAGAAATCTATTTATTGGAGCTAAAATTTCTCCTTTTTTGGCAGATAAGTAGTTATGAAAGGTGCTCTAGTCATCTGTATTTCTCACACAGGCATGTACATCAGCGTGCACCCACACACAAACACACACAGAGAGGGATTGTTATGAGTCATTCACAATGACAGTGGATAACATCTCCTCCATCACAATGCTCCATGAAGACACTTGTGATAGAATAATTCGCAGAGGTCCAGAGCTGCTGCGAAGGTCGGCTAATTAACAGACACAAGGCGGGAGACATTTGCTATCACAATCAAATTTGTGGCGAAAGTCCTTCTGGCTAACTAACACAGCTGCTCCCACTTATCACGTAAGTCCAGTGGACCATGAGGTTAGCCATCAAAACACAGGCCCAGTCACACACTAATAGGGCCTCAGGATGATTCCAGGAGAACGGGGGTGTGAGGTCAGCACCTTTTCGCCCCGTCCCTGCCACATATAATACCTCTGATCATTATCCAAACCAGGCCGGCTCCCAATCAGAGGCAGCTACTCGTCACATCTGTAAGGAAGAAAAACAGCGGCAGTCGTGGGGTAATATTCTTTTCGCTCTCCTTTTTCTCGCTTTAACTTTTTGTTCGTCTCACAGGCCACATAATTGTACAACCATTCACGCTTGGCTCATTGTCATATAACCCGTTCCAAAGACAGCCCGGGGAGAAAAAAGGGCTCTGCCTGCTGCAGTTATATATTCCAGTGGTCACTTGTGCGTTATCTGTCTATCTTTCACATTTCAGAGAGTGAATGGGCACTGAGCTCACAGCGGCAACTTTACAGAGACGTAATTAGAAAGGAGCAGGTATGACAGATGGATTACAATCATAACTGGGAGCGTGGAGAGTCTATCAGTCTAGCCGCGGTGCACCTGCTTTGTCTTTGGAATAAACAGCAGAGGAGGTAAGGATATGTCTTTTCATATGGCGCGCCTGTAGAATTACAATACTTGTTTTTTCTTTTCTGCTTACAATGACGAAGAAAAAGCGTGTATAGGCTGATTTTATTATTCCAAAGCAGATGGCGCAAAATGAGACAAGGGGCCCCAGCAGCTCAGTGACCTTCATGTTGCTAATCTAACATCACCCCTACATTGATCTAACATTAACTCCTCACCCCTCACAGAGTATGCATGACTCCAAACAGGCTGGTGGCCCCGCATTATTTCCAACAAATCACCTAGACATGCAATTACCTCCTGCTCTGGAGTTATTTCTTTCCCGTGGATGCGGCAGCCCCTTTCATTTGAGTCCGGGAATTAAACAGGTTTCCAGGTTAATTAATTTGACAGACAGAGCCCATTGTGCCTGGTGTCAGCCCAAAAGGAAACCTTATTGCCTCTTGTCCTGCAGGTTGACTTTTTATTGTTCTGCGATTCGTCGTGCGTGCGCGCTGCCTGCCATGTAATTGACTTGAAGAAGACTGCATCCAGCAGACGTGTTATTGAATGTTTGAAACAAAAGCTCAGGCCTCTCGTAACAGTCCATTATTTACCAAGTGGGATGCATTGAAATGTAGTGCACCCCTGGCATGTGGAAACTGGCTGTGTTAGTTGGTTCGGTCGGCTGTATATTGAAAACGGAACCTCTTCCGGGATCCATCCTCACTCCTCTCCTTCTTCTTGTTGCTTCCTAGCTCACCCAATGATGAAAGTGGAATGGAATTCATCCCAGTGTGTGTGTGTGTGTGCGCGCACGTGACTGTGCGGACGTGAGGATGGAGCAAACGGAGAAGATCCAAACCGAAGTGTAATCTCAGTCTAAATCACCCGGCCTTCCCATGGGGAAAGGCCCCTCTTTCCCGGGGTAAGTCAGTGAATTAAATCACAGTGAGGGCCCCATTTTTCAAAAGTAACCTTTCCGTTGACAGTGTAAGTGGGAGTCAGGCTCTCACCGTACAGTGCGGCCAGTGGAATTAGTGTCTTGCGTGGCGACACCAGTCTCTCAGGGTGTCATTTGTAGGGGCTGTTGCTGCATTTTCTCCTGCCTGCCTGCCTGCTCACAGTCGTGGAGACCATCTGCCTCCCTCCCCTCTCACATCCCTCATTTCTCTCCGCAGCAGTCTCTTCCCCGGCAGTTCCCACACACTTTCCTCAAATGTATTTTTGGTGCATCTCATGAATTTCCGGCCCCAGTGTGCAGTTTGTGCTCCCGCTAAAACCACATCAACACCCTTAGACTCAGACATGGACGATTCCCCCTTTGAAAGATATTCATGCAATCAAAGCAGCTAATGGAGATAAACACACTACATGGCCGGATTAGGCTTGAATTAATCTCTATTCAACTTAATTAATTAGAAATGTGTCCATCCGAGCCTGTAGTGTCAATAGGACATGTTTCAATTAGGCCTTCATCGCCTTTTCTAATCTTTTAATTGAACAGAGACGAACGGAACGAACATGTTCATAAATTGGGATTCTATGCCTCATAATCATTTTCAGCATATAACTCTCGCAGGCTGTTTATTACCCAAAGATCAGGCCAACGAGCTGATTTATCCCGTAATCCATTCACTGCTCAGCGCGCTGTTCTAACTTTCCAACAGCAGCAGCCCCTGTGGAGGCTATTGTTGGATGTGCGGCGGCTGGTTGAGAAGGTGGTCAGTTTCTAAGGTAACTTGAAAATAGAAGCTTACACATGAATTATATATCTGCTGGCTGCTCAGTTGGCACCTTTTATCAAACTCTAACACTCCGAGTGACTCCAGTAGATGCTTTAACGCTGCATTTTTTTCCAATATAGGATTTTTTGTGCACACCTTTTTTAACATTAATTTCCACAAAATTGCCAAGCGAGTCCCTGGCTAATGCCTGCCCACGAAAGCAAATTATCATAATCTGCTTGTTTGTAAAAGCACCATCTGTGCAATTAAATAGTTTGCTGATGATGATAGCGTTTTGTTAGGAATATGTGAGGGCTCCTTTTGCTCCTGGAGGTGTGGTTAATTCTCACCAGCCTGTGTGCCAGTGTGTGTGCCAGCTTGATGTGTGTGTGTGTGTGTGCACAGGATGAATCAGGAGTGTCTTCTGAAGAAGGGTTGCCTGGGAGACCAGCCTGGACCCCTCCAAACGTGTCTGTTCTCCCTCCTCCTCCTCCTCCCTCCTCCTCCGTTTTAAAGGTGCATCAGTAATGAATCCAAAACTATTTCAGGAAATCCACTTTTCCAGTCGGCAGGCTCCAACCTGCAGCTCTGCTGTGTTCTCATAATGCCACAGATCTCTATTTCGCGCCTGGCTCCGTCTACATCAAAAGGAAAGAGAAAGGGGAAACACTTTTTCTGTGTTTGTGCGAGGAGATAAAGGAAGGAGGAGGGGAAGAAGAAAGGAGAGAAAGAGATTATGAATGCGGAGACGCAGCGCGCTGAGAGGCACTCAGAGGAACAATTGTCGTACTATTAAAGTCTGTAAGTGCATTTGCTCGCCTTGTTTACCTACTCGTTCAGTTGATGTCTGTAGACACTGAACGCCAACTTCCTGAAAACCATGCCACGAAGTGGTGCTCCTCTTTTTTCTCTCTCTCTCTCTCTCTCTCTCAGCCTGCTGAATGACGTCTCGCAAGGAAAGGGGGCTGAAAACTCGGCGCACACAGTGAATCCCTCGCTGTGACTCATTCATTTTGTATAAATGCGACCGGTTGCAGCGCCGGAGAAAGAGCTGGGGCTTTAATTAGCTGGATTTTTCTCAGTCCTCTGCTCGGAGAACGCATCTCAGCTCGCCCTGGTCCATTCCTCTCTTTCTTTCCTTCTTTCTTTTCCTTTTATGGAGACTGTGGAGATGATATGCACCCGTGGGAGACAGACAGCCGACCGAGCCATCCCTGCGCTCCCATGGAGTTCGTGTGAGCAAGAAGAATGTCACCCACTTCTGCCGGTCCTGACATCTAAGTATTGATTTTAAGAGATAATTCCTTAAAAAAATACTATATTTCTTGTTTCACATTGTCCTCTTTAGGCTCTCAGCTGCGGCTTCATTGTGCTCCCTCTCGCGCGTTTGGATTTAGCATAAATGGACAAAATCAGGCCAGTTCATCCACGGCTGCTGTTCATTTTTCTTGCTCTGATATTTTCTGACTCGTGGATGAAGCCTCGCTTTCTAAAAAGGAACTGAATTACCGCTTCACTATTCAACAAGCTGCAGCGCTCACTCCAGGCAGCAAAGCGATGGGCGCAGTTTGCCTGAGCCATCCTCTGCGTCTTGCTTCTTCAGCCCAGCTTGTTGAATCTCCTCCCTGGTGACAAAGAAGAATGGCTTTATTTCAATAAACTTCCCTTGCCTATTTGGGTCTATTTTCTCCGCGGATTGCACTCTCCACCCTTCCCTAAAAGTTGATCATGGCTCGTCCCGCTGTGCGCGTGACGCTGGGCTCTATTTGGAGAGTGTTTTGGCTCATGAGGACTGTGGTGGATTTCGCGCTGCCTCAGGAGACTTATGCACCCCACTCAATACGGACTGAGGGGCACCTGACCCTCGGTGGACTCTTCCCGGTGCACGCGAGGGGAGCGGACGGCATGCCATGCGGGGACTTGAAAAAGGAGAACGGCATCCAGAGGCTCGAGGCCATGATGTACGCGTTGGACCAGATCAACCAGGACGAGCAACTCCTACCCAACATCACCTTAGGCGCCCGCGTGCTGGACACTTGTTCGAGGGATACCTACGCACTGGAGCAATCGTTAACTTTCGTGCAAGCCCTGATCACGAAGGACACCTCCGACGTGAGGTGCACGAACGGGGAGCCACCGGTGTTTGTCAAGCCTGAAAAAGTGGTGGGAGTCATCGGAGCCTCGGCGAGTTCAGTATCGATCATGGTTGCCAACATCCTACGCCTCTTTCAGGCAAGTCTCTGAGCGTGTGGGATAGTTTTGTGGCTCTGAAATAGTGTTTTTACTGATGTATCTGCATGCTGCTGGTTACATCCGCTTTTTAGGGAAGCAGATGTAACAGGGATGCTGTAAGTAGTAAACAACCAGAAAAATCATCCGATAGAGGGACACCTTTATTAACAAATCTCTTCTTTTTTCAGGTGATGTAACATAGTTTTTGCCTCAATTCGCAGTCTCACACTTTCTCTACCTTGAAATTGAGCAATAAAAGAAAAGGTGGTGTGAGTTTGGGTGCTTTTCCCCTCCGCTTCACAGTGCGAATGAGACAGCTGAGTGTGCTGTTGCTTGTCCCCGGTGGTGCTGAAAGAACAGCTCCCGTCTGTTCCAGTCTCACTCCAGAGTCTGGATGAGTGGGCACTGACAGCCTGACACAATCACACCCAAACTCAACAACCGCCTCCTGAGAATAACAGGCCCCGCTTCATGTGATTGCACATGATTATATGAGCCCCTTGTACGGGAGAGAGACTGCGGGCGTTTTTATGAATTGTTTTGAACGTGAAGGCTGAGATTTATGGTTGAGTTGCTTTTATCTGCAGGGGGTGGCGAGGGTTGGGTTCTAAAGATAAGGAGCTTGTTTCAAACTCTTTGCACCCTAATCGAGCTTGATTGGCGGCGTGTAAATAAAATAAATTTGCACTACTAATTTCAGAATGAGTTAGCTTGCGTTTCTACAGGAGCACGTCTCTGCTGTCTGCTGGCTGAGTCTCAGCTGACCCACTGCTGCTGCTGCAGTGGAATGAGGAAACACAGCAGGGCACCAATACAGCCGATTAATTATTTAAATCACATCATCTCCATAGCAAAATATCTAATTACTCGGATGCAAATGTGCAGACTTCTGTGCAGTTTGTTCTCATGTGAGGACAGTGGTGTTACACCCGGGGAGGATGTTCTGAGCTGCAGCGCTGGTGCTAATGATTTGTGGTCGCACGTTGTAACACACTCCTGTCGTTTTGTGTGTTTTCTCTCAGTTCAATTAGACAAACCACGGGCCTGGCTGTAAGTAGCTGTTTAACTGCAACTGGAAGACCATCAAAGTGCTTAACATGCTTTTAGCCCCCCCCTCCCTTCCTCCTCCCTCATCCTCTTTCTTTTGTTTTCACACACACACACAGACACACACACACACACACACACACACACACACACTCACACTGAAGCATGCAACACTCCTGTTTTTTACACAGCAGTCATCCTCTGTGGTTTTATGGCTCCATTGGCCGGACAATTAGAGTGACGGTCCACACCACAACCTTCGCCCTGCCTTTGATTCCTCTTCCCTCCTTGTAGGCTGTGTTAACCAATTAATATTTTATCTTCTTAAGTTGGTAAAAACCCTCGAGTCATACTTTGAAGCATCCTCAATAGGCTCGTTATTTGTTGCTGAACGCTACGAGACTTCCCTTTTCTCAAAGCTGTGCAACATTAACATGTATGAAGTTGTGGAATTTAAAAGATTTAAGGGGAGAGCGAGGATTCCTTTCTCTCCTCTTTGCTCCTCACGCCAGGTGTAGCAGCCTGCTGCAAGCGTAAAGCTGTGGGAGTGTGAGGTGTAGTCCATGTGTGATGCTGCATCCGAGCTCTGTGGATTGACAGCTGTTGTCGTGCGGCTCCATCCGTCACTTCTGCATTTCTTCTCATTTCCCCAAAGTGTTGGCAGACAGGTGGATTTAATCACGACAGTAAAAAAAAATCTGCACGCAAGATAAATCCAGCTCCCGTTTGCCCTTCAGCACATCGCTTTTTTTCCCTCCTTCCAGTGGTGATGATAGAGCTGATAATAAACGATGATGGCTTAAATGTGAGGCTGCATGATAGTGTATAATCAATACGTGTCAGAAGTGAGAGCTCCCAGCCCATTTAGCCTCATTAGTTTTACAGCATTTGATTAGTGTGTGGCAGCAATTCCAACTTTCTGAGATTGTTTTTAACTGCGATCCATCAAGTATCACATAATTCAAGTCAAGAGCTTCAGAAGAAAGACCTGTTCAGGTATAATTAAAGAGGCAAAGCCCTTTTTTCTTTAATCAAAGCAGATAGAGCTCCTTACAAAGTTATATTTAATGATTGGATATGCTCCATAACTGCACAATATAAGAAGCTTTGAAGTTAAATCTTTACACTACTGACCTCTCCCGTTGCCGTCCTCCTGGCCTACTTCCTGCTTTGTCCTCGGCGAATACCATCAGGTCACTTGGTGTCTCACCCCTGCGATAAATGAATCATCAGGGAAGCTAAATAGTGATCGTAGATTTTTATTGCCAGACGCTAAATATCATGGCGGTGTATTCGGGACACGAGTAGCTGCTGAACTGTTAATGCAGGGAAATTGACATGGGGGATGGATTTTTCTGAGGGGCCCAGGAGGGTTGATCGATACTGTTTCCATGGTGAGGCCGATTTGCTGCTAAGATGTTTTTATTTCACTGCCTTTCATGCTGTGTTGGAAATGAGAAGCAACAATGCCACAGGAGGGGGAAGAAAAATCAATTATCCAAACTTTTGAATTGTTACCAGGAGCGACGATGTTGAGCGCATTTTGAAGAATCACCCAATCCTCACTCTTTGCTTATGAGTCAATCTCCGGGAGGAGGACGACTCCGTGGTTGAAAAGACGGAGCGACTTTGTCCATTTGTAAGTCCTGGCCTCTTGAATGAATCATGGAATTGATTTTTCTCCAGATGACATTTACATCAGGGAGTCCGGCACGCTATTCTCTGTCGCATCTCTTTTTCCCATAGAAGAGGCAAAAACTTTGTATTGAATGCAGGTGAACTCGGTCTTGTCCTCCTGTCTGGGGAAGAGGCCCCTTCAGACGAGCTGTCTAAGTGAGGCATTGACGTCCTCGCCTCTCACAGCCCTGACAGGCTGCGGTCGCCTTTTTATCTCTGCTTTTTTCAAAGAATCATCTCTGTGATTGATTTGAAGGAGATTGAAGCCTTGCAGTGTGATCTATTCAACGACACTGGTAAAGACGGACACCAGAGGAATATGAGAGCTCTGTGTGTGTGTGTGTGTGTGTGTGTGTTAGTGTACGTGTGTGTCTTACGTAACAAGCTCTCAAAGTGACACAAAATGGCAGAGGTTAATTATGGCTGTTTCTCTAAACACGGTTGCCATTTGTACATTGATGCATGCAGAAGCTCGGGTCAATTAGTCACATATCCAGTCCTGCATTCAGCCCCATGATAGGAGACAGGGCCTGGATGTCAAGTATGCGGCATGTGAACACACACACACACACACACCCGCTCACACAAAGAACTCCCACCCAAAGCTGAAGGAATGAAAACTGTCTCAGTGCTTTTGCCTCTTGCATTTTCTCTCCATCACTTGCTAATTGGCTATTTTCCCGAGTGTGACACAGAGACCCCTCTCACTACATTATAACTTTATAACAAGCATCAGACACACGGATGATGCAGGAAGGTATTCCACTTTCTCATCCGACTTGACACTTCTCTCCTAACCAGGTTCAGCAGCTTAGTAAACACATAACTCACGAAGAGCCAGAAATAATGATAAATAATGGATTTGAGTTTTTGTTAGAATCATATAATTGCATAGAAAGTGAAGATGATAATGATGATGTTGCTGATAGTGGGAGAGAGTTAGTTTGATTTTGGATGTAATGTTCATACTTAAAACTGGTTTATTGCCAAGCAGGTTTTCATATATAGAAGGATTTTGCCTTGGTATTTTGTTGCATGATTGCCCAATATATCAAAATATAACACTGCAATGATAACGGCTCCTGCCTACCTGAACGCCCTCATCCAGGTCGACACCCCTTCCCGCCCACTGCACTCTGCCAATGTAAGGCGCCTGGTTCTCCCATCACAACAGGGCCCTAAGTCGCCAACTAGACTCCTCAGTAGTCTCCTGGTGTTGGAATGAGTTACCAAACTCCACTCGGTCCGCAGAGTCCCTTTCACCTTTAAGAAGAAGCTAAAGACCCAGCTCTTTATGAACACCTCTGACCTTAATGATATTGATGATGATGGTATTGAGGATGTTGTTGATTAGGATATTCATGATGATGAGGATGACTATATTGAACTTGTTGATGTTGCTGATGATGATCATTACACGGCCTGTCGGCACCAGTGTCCGGTCGCACTTGAAGCTGTTTGTTGGCTCTCACTGACTGCGTTCCCTCCCGTCTCGATCGCTGCTTGGGTTGTATTAACTGTCAGATGTACGTCGCTTTGGACAAAAGCGTCTGTTAAATTACATTGTAACATAATGGTGGGGGTTGTCACGGCTGCCCGAGTGATCCTCAGATTATGGAAAAGCACATCCTCTCCGGATCTTAAAAAATGGATGGAATATATGTTAGAAATAATATCATATGAACAGATGTTAACTAGAATTAATGATGGTGAGGTCTTTAAGAGGTCATGGGACGTCTGTGGGGATCTAGTTGAATTACTGTAATTGCTTAATGTTTGTTTATTTTGGCTGTTTTGTCTGTGCACATTTATCACAGGCTTTAAATATTTTATAACTCAAAGTTATGACACTGTCGGTTTGTATATCTTAAAGTAAATAAAAACTTTAATAACAACAACAACAAAAGAATCATAAAGAAGATATAATAAATAAAATATTTCAAATCCATCTGTTTTCAGATTGAAAAGAGGACTGAATAAAGAGCATGGAACGTGCAGAATGATGACCAGGAAGTGTGCAAGTGTTTATTGTATAAGGCATAAAGAATAAGTTAATAAGTGTGCAGAGACAATAATCCAAAATAATGTGCGTTAATGTCACTCATTTAATCAAATATAAAGACTGTACAGTTAACTTACTTGTAGTGTTCATCCTCATATGAACACTAATGATATACAAACCGACAGTGAGTATGAGAGTAAGTATTTCCTGGTTCCAGGCTTTGTCATTGAGGCCAGCTGCAGTTTGTAATAATCTCCTATAATCTATAATCAAATAACTCGCATACACGTCCAAGTAAAGTGAATAAACACGACTACTTAAGTCACGAAAGCTGGGCTAAATATTTGCACACAAAAAAAGGTGTCCGACCGGATAACAAATAAAACAAAGAACAGAGGAAGACAAGTGTGAAGTTCTCTCAATGTAAGATTTAGAGGAAAGCACGGGGGATTTTTCTTGTAGATGGAAAATGTAAAACTTCAATATAAATGATGTTAATAAAATGATCAGCACACCACCCTTCTTTCAAGTCCTGAATTATTTACGGTAGAACAAGAGAAATACTGAACAAGAGTCCAAATGTTCTCCCCTCCTGGCTTTCTGAGGGCTTTTGATTTAAGTTTGATTTCACCCCTACGCTCATGAAGACAAACGATACTGTAGAGTTGTTTGTCTTTGTGCAGGAGGCGCAGGCACAGTGAGAAGAATTCAGTATTAGCAGGGCAACAATCATCTGCAAAATCAACAAAAAATACCCACAAACTGCGATCTGGTTCCCAGTTTGCCTTCTATTTCTTATTGACATGATATCATTAAAGCATTATCGGTCTTTCCCAGATAAAATCACAACAACATTACATTAAAAATACATAAAGCCTGAGTCCCTGTGGAGGACAATTTGAGGTTGAAACAGTTGCACAGTCGCACATAATTGTGCTGGTTTGTGCAGAAACAGATTATAGAATCAAGCAAAACTAAATATTACAATAAACTTAAGAAGAAATGATGAAGGTAGTTTGAGGTACCTTTTATTTTATCTGTGGGGTCCAGTGTCCAGTGATTCTCACTTTTGGTCCTTGAGACTGACCCCTAACCCAAACCCTGCTGGTTCAATTCCAGCCATTTAATCTGATGCTGGCTTCTGCCCCGGTAAGACCAGAATTGGCGAGGTGAAATTTACTCACACGCTGCGGTAACAAGCAGGTGGAGCAGGAAATAACTTGGGCGGGGTTACAAGCATTCGCTGCATGTGTTAGCATGGCTAACAGGCTAATAATAGCGTTCCACAAGCTGAGAAATATATATTTATATATGTTTTTTTTTTACTCCAGCATCCCTGTCCTTTTACTAATGGCCATTCACACAGCGTGAACCTTCACCTGCTGCTTCTGTTCTTCATGCAGTTAAACAAACAAGGATGCAAACAATCAATATGTAGTTAAGGAGAGGTCAATCCCACCTGCTCTTTTAAATCATCTGGTCACTAGTGGGACGCTATTTTTGCAGGTCAGAGTTCAATCAGATTGAACTGTGCGAGAAGCGAACAAGGCAAGATCAATTGGTGACAGGACCACTGTTTGTAAATGATGTGGAGTGAATTGAGGCGTGATTGCTGCAGTAAACCTGGGATGCAGATGAATGCATTTAAATGAAATGATCCGGCTGGACGGGACGGCAGCCATGAGTGTTTTTAAATTCTAATTGGGGTATTAAAAAAATAGAAGCCTGAACTGTACTCCAGGAAAAATACAGACCCACAAAGGCAACAATTAAGCTGCTAACTACCGAGAGAAATGTGGCCTGAGAGTGTGATATTTGAAATGTCCGTCCCTTTGGCCTTTTTTTTGAGAGGAGCTGTGTTGTGACGGAGCGCTGTGGCGCTTGTGTGCAGTGGAGCAGGTGTATATTTACACCCAAACACGATGCTGTGTGAACTACTGATGCAATATTAATAAACTGAATAAAATATCCCCGTGTTAGACGTGTTGTCATTGCTTCTGACACGAGGTCATTAGGTCAGCAGCCTGCCACAGGGAGAATATGAGAAACCATGCGCGCCTGATATTAATGTCTTGGCTATTCCCACAGGACTGGAGGGGGTGGTCCACTTTATTATTCGGCTCCATAATAGCGTGCAAGACTGTATGACTAAATGTTTTCCAATGGAAACACCGCAAGAACATTCTGACTTCATTCTTCACTTGTTTTCAGACTTATTCCACTTTGTTTCTGTTTTGTCTCCACATAAAGCGAATAAATATTCATACAGAATCGTTAACGAAGTGCCGTCCTTCATTTATACATGCGTTTGGAGCTTGTCTCTCCCACTCAGGCTATTACCCCCTTTTTGTCCCACAGCATCGTAGGAGGGAAGAGGCCACCTGCTTAAAGGCTTAGCTCCGCTCACACTGGGGTCACAACAGTGTTCCTGCAAAACTTGTTGGCGGTATGACTGTAAAATGTGACTAGAATAGCACTCTGAGACTTTGTTGGAAGTTTTCTGCAGTTAATCTGGCAAGCAGAAGGAGCGAGAGAAGAGGAAACCCCATTACGTCCGATCCTCTTACGGGGATGAGTGGAGAAGCATGAGGAGGTCTCTGCTGGCTGCTGGTCGGCCTTTCGCTTATCCCTCCAAAAAGGGAAAATGTCCCCATAGCTTCAGGAGAAAACGATCCAGTGTGGGCTGAAAGGCATTATCACAGGGCTCATTGTAGTTTGTTTTAACGCAGTGATGTGTTTTCCATGCAGCATTTTGGACAGAGCCTGGATTACAAAGTCACTCAGCCATAGTGGAGCTGTATGACTAAATGACATCCAAGTCTAGTCTTCACAAAAGCACAAACGTCTCCATAGATCAATGTGGACTGTTCTTACCAGGCATTTTCCACTCTTCTCACAGGTCCTCAAATGCTGCTAAATGAGTTAAGTGAATTTGTTAAAAGGCTTCTCTCAGTGCTGCCTGTGAGCGTGTCTGCCGCTTCAAAAGGAGACATCTGCTGTGGTTCCTCTTAGACCTGGGTTCTGTGCTTTGTTCTCTGTTTTATCGCTTTCTCGACACTTTCCCTTTTCCGCTCTGAAATCACACGGCACCTTCGAAATTATTTTGCACTTAAGACTAATCCTGTGGATCTACTTGTCGGGAAGAATTCCCTCTCAACACATAAAAGATGGTGGAATTTAAGGAAAAAGGGAGCCAAAAGGAAATAACAAGGCTAAGTGCCTACATTTGCTCTGAGGCTGTACAGTAGGAGAGTGCTTCGGCTGAATGTGAACAACTGCTTGTGAACATGCTTCACAGTGGCAGTGCTAAAATGCTGCTGCTCACCATGGTAACCATCTTAGTTTAGCATGTTATCATGCTATCATTTGCTCATTACCTCTAAAAACACGAGTGACCACTCTGTACAACAGACCCAAACCCATTGTGAAATCAAAGAGCCGCAGCCATGCTAGCAGCTCTGTGAGATTGTACCAAGGCACAGTGATATGTTGAACTAAATGCTAACGTCAGCAAGCATCACAATGGCACAATGTTAACATGCTGATCTTTAGAGGTTAAAGCCTACATTTAATTATCCCTATTAGTTTAGCATGCTCTCATGCTAGCACTATTTACCACAGTTAGCCTAAACCTGTTGTCACAAATCAAAGAGGCACAGCCATGCTAGTGGCTTGGTGAGATTGTTCTTAGGCACAAGTGATACTTTGAGCTAAATGCTAATCAGCATGGCAACTTTTAAACAATAGAAGAATGTTAACATGCTGATGTTTAATGATACCCCTCTTAGTTTAGCATGTTATCATTACCTCCAAAAGCATGACTAGTTGACCACTATTTACCACAGATAGCCTAAAGCTGTTGTCACAAATGAAAGAACCACGGCCATGCTAGCGGCTCAGTGAGATTGTAGTCAGGCACAGCGATACTTTGAGCTAAATGCTAATGACAGCAGGCTAACAACATTACAATGGCACAAAAAAGCACTTTTTTGGAAGGTATAGCTTACCTTTAACAATCCCAATCTTGGTTTAGCATGTTAGCATGATAATATAACTATAGCTTGAAACAAAGTACATCTGGGGTTAATTGGAATGCCTTTATAGTGTTGCAGTTATTTGGTCTTGGAGCAATTTTTAACAAGATATTGGCCCTAGAGGATTCGTCTGGGGATCACAAAAGTCATTACAATCCTGTGGGGGACACAAAGGTGTGTTCCAAATTACACCGTAATCCATAAAAACGCTGTTGAGTAATTACACACAACAATGGCCAGATTAAAGTCAGGGGAGCACAGAGGGTTTCTCCTGGGACCACGAATCACTAAATTCCATCAGAATGTGAATGATCTATATTAATGTGAACCGAATTGCTAGATAGACATTGCCATCTTTGAAGCAATGCTACTAGCATGGCTAATAATTAGTAGCTTAATGATCCATCTTCCTACATGGATTAAAACACTTTTAGTGTCTCACTCACACTGATTAGACTGTTCAGGGCCACATGTATGCCAAAGATGAATGCAACCATACACTTAGAACACAATCAACTTTGTGCAGTCAGCCAACAAGTTAAAAGGGACAGGAGGTGAACTGCTCACATGGCCGTCGTGCTGTCCCTGTAGGCCGGTGGCACGAGGCTCTGTTTAGACTGCATGCCCATGTGAGGGCTCTAATGTAGACAGTCATGTCACTGAAGAGCTGCAAGAAATAGACGAGGAGTCATCGCACGCCAGCTTGAGCTGCAAGAGAGGGAAGAGAAAGCACAATGGTCCCTCTATATATAGTGTTTATATTTTCTCAGTAACCTCGAGTGACAGCGAGGCATGAAGTCATCTTATATAAATGTGCCAACATTTTTCTGGAGAGAGATATTAATTCTTGATTTCCTTAAAAAGGGTCATTGGTAATGCAGTCAGCACCACAGTGAAAATCCTATCCAGCTGAACTGTTTGGGGTTGGGGCATAGACTGTATAAAAAGATGGACGACATGACAGCTCCCTAAAAGTGAAGCCAAAACATGTCGAGCTCGCCCTGCTGACTGGCTGCAGTTTAAGTCATAAAGCCCGCCTCCTCCATGTTAACAGATGGGACATGAGAAATGGCAAACTATAAAATCTAAATACAGGCCAAATAAATGTTTTTCAAACATGGTTTCTGTCATTATAGTTAGTTATCATCATGCTGATTTATGTCCAAGCACTCGTTTTTCTGACAACTTTATTTTTAATTAGTTATTTGATGCTGTTCAAATGATGATTGACAGCTCTGTTGACAAATACGGCTCCTGCAGCCGATCTGTTCCTGCTTATTCGGTAATTTAAGTGTGTTTTGGTTAGCGGAGGTGGCTACAGCGGCTCTGCCAGCCGATGGCTACTGCGCAGCTCTGGCTCCAAATGACTTTACCATCGCAAGATGGCAGCCCCCGTCACGGGGGGTATTTTGGCTTCATTTTTGTACAATGAGAGCAGATGGAGACACGGCGTCCATCTAAAATCAGTCACTGGGTTGGAGGCAGACATCATAGTGGCAGACAGTGGTGGAAAATTATTCATTGCAGAAAATAATCTATAATCTATTAAAACCTCCTTATACAGCAGTATAGGTGTACATAAATGCAGGCATTTGAAGTATTAACACACATAGTACTCATAATGAAGAAAAACTGGTCCTGCATTATATTGTTATGTATTACATTGTGGGATTATTACTTATGAAGCATTGATGTGTCATTTATTAAGGTAGCATTTAACAGTATTAGCAAGTGGAGGTGGAGACAATTTAAACTACTTTATATTTTGCTGTCTAGTTTAAATCTATGTAAACAGAACCATATTTTATAATGCCTTTTATTTTAGACCTTAAATAAGTTATGTCGCTGTAATTAGAACCTTTGAATAAATAAACTGAAGTAGGAAGTACAATATGACCCTCTGACACGGTTATACGAAACGATTAAACAGCTTAAATGCTTTAGTACAGTACTGATATTTATAGTGATTGTAGTAGCTGTATTTAGTCACATAATAATTACAGATATTTTACAACTTTACACATTAGACCAAACCAAATCTCCATGGCTCGATAGATTCCTCTTGTAGTGATACTGATTCGTATGAAATATGTTAAATTGAACATCTGTGTTAAAGCGTGCTCGTGTGTTTGAGTTCACTCCTGCACAGCGATGTCAGGGTCGAGTGTGCGCTCTCGCAGTGTGAATTATAAACATGATCCGGATTCATTCCTTGTCCTTGTGTTATTACAGCAGAGCCTGAGGGTACATCAGCTGCTAACAAAAGACACTAAAGGTAATATATAACCATGATATCAGCCGGCACAGTGTGGACCTTTATAGAGAGACTAAATTATTAGAGTGCAGCCAGGGCCTCAGGTAGTTATGCTAAAACACCTGTTGATTTTAATGTGGAAATGAAAGAGTGGAACTTTGCAGTTTCATTAGCTTCACTTTCATTTTGTCTGTATTTCCCTTGAGATGATGTTTGGCGAGCGTGTGCGTGTTTTTTGTTCTTCTTGCTTGCTGTGCAGTGGTGTGTGAGCGCTGTTTGAACAATTTTGTGTGTCTCCGCTCTTTTGAGCTTGAAATGTATACAGTGCGGCTGCAGCCGGCGCATACATAAAAAATCAGTTGACAGGACAGCTGTTTTCAGATGCAAATCCCGTGAGATTTCAAGTGCTCTCCGAATAGCTTCTGCATCTGACAGCCACATTGATTTGGGGGAAGACCTCAATCACCATTGACATTTCGCAAATGAGGGAAGCTCTTTCCTTTCAAATAGGATTGCTTAAAGTCCGATTGAGCGCCACACAGGAGCTACCGATGACAGAATATAGTGTTTTTTAACTGCCTTATCAGTGTGTGAGCACTCACATGTGAGGCTGGGACGATCAATAGCCTGTCATTTATCAATGGATTATGCATAGAGCTGTCATGCGCTCTTCTACCTGGAGGTCAGAGGCCAATCAAATGATATTTGCACATAAATATACTCAGGCGTTTGGGAGACCAAACCATCCATGTGTTGCTTGCTTCAGTCAAACATTATGCTGCCAGAAGATACAACTCTAAAATGGATGTTAGATTTAGGAGGCAAAATAAGTCTTCTTTGATACTATTGTCCACGGTTCTCCTTTGAAAGCCTGTATGTGTTTATTGTTTGGATCATCGCGCCGTCGGGACATAAGTCTGTTCAATTATTCACATTTCAGGACCTGAAGTAAGACCTCACTGGAAGGTTAACCAGTAGGATTCATCTGGTTTCTGGTTGAGGTGAGCGTAAGGGTTGGTTAGGGTGTATCGGTTGTGGTTGAGGTCAGGGCAAGTCCCCAGAGAATTGATGTTAAAGCATGATTTATGTTTGAGGGCCAACTGTGGCCCTGCCGTAGACACCTACGCCTTGGGTCATGATTTAATAATACAGTGTCAGATTTCATACGTTGACGGCTCCACAGCAGCCCCTGACACATGTATTGTGTTGTATTGTTCAGGCTGCATGTTTATCGGTTTTCCCCACAGTCACTGTTACATTCTTTCATCCCCTTGAGTCGAGCCGAGTGCCTGTGCGCTACAAAAATACTTCTAAAATAGATCTTGAGTTATATCCAGATTAACTGCCTAGTTAACCTTTCTCATTACGACACTTGAGACTTCTCC
Source organism: Semicossyphus pulcher (assembly GCF_022749685.1). NCBI lineage: Eukaryota > Metazoa > Chordata > Actinopteri > Labriformes > Labridae > Semicossyphus > Semicossyphus pulcher. The sequence goes on from NW_027211637.1 coordinate 20,743,278, forward strand.
CTTTGCGTTTGTCGTGATTACATTAATTTATTAGGACGCAGAGCGGCAGTAGAGATGTCTTTGCTTGATTTTTATTGCTCCAGAAGACTACTGAGTCTTTCTTAAACTTACTTAAAGCTGTCTTCTGTATCCACAATCTGCACTACAATCAGACACTCATTTAACAGAACAAACCACCTATCACCGTATAAAACGTGTGTTCACACTTGCAGTTTTCATTACAAGGACTTGCCTTTCTTGGGACAGAAAGCTGGTCCGCACGTTGTTAGCTGTTGGATTCAGATTTTGGTCCAAGGCAGAATTAGTAGGATTAATCACATGCTGTTTGTAAATGCTCCATTCAAAGTCGGGTGCTCTTCTTGGGCTCAACAATTGTGAGGAAATAAAGGGTTGGTTGTGTGAGCTAGTGTGTGAGTTAGGCGAGGGAGTGGCATTAGCAAGAACTAGCAATAAGTCAGGTAAATAGTAATATTGATTGTTTTGTCACATTTAGGTTCTTAGAGGAGCAGTTCACCCCTGGAAAAAGCCACTGTCAGTCAAAGCTGGTGTTCTCTGTAATCGATAGAAGCAATAATATTTTAAATTGGCGCCAAAACTGTGGAGAAAGTCGCACAAACAGCTCGTGGTTTCGCCTATTCTACATTCCTACAACACCCAGCGTGCATTGCGCCCCTCCCTCTGAAAGGAACGGCCCAGCGAGAGACGCTGGAGTAAAATACTACTGTTTTCGCTGCAGGCAATGTCTCAGAGCGGTACAGAATCCGAAATACGACGAGAATATACCGGTCGAGGGTCTAAAAAAACCTTTGGGACTTTAGTCTACTTTTCAAACCTGCCGATTTTGAACGAGACATGACTCAGTTATAAGTGTCTCTGGGAGGGAGAACAGGAGAGCAGGCAGCGTTTCAAGACACCTCGGAACAAATGATTATATTTTACGGTATGTGATTTTTTTCAACTAAACACTGCAGGCATCGGAGGCGGGCGTCCTATATCGATTGAGGAAGTGTAGTTTAGCGAGCTCCCTGGCCAGACTACATAAAACGTATCATCTGGCGGAGGTTTTCCTGGGCCAATTGGAGACGCGGATAGTGGTATTGTATTTCCCACCATAATGGCATTAGCTCCCCATAAAAGCATGATGGGACTGAGGTTGAAAATAAGCGAACTGGCCCTTTAAGCAAAAAATAAGAACGCCCATATATTAGCAACACCATGCTGCCGCTGGATGTCGTGTGAATCCAAGCTTCCTCCTTCCAGCCTCCTTCTGCCTCTTTGAGAGGCAAAAGATGAAGACAGCGGTGTGACCTCGTCGCCATGTTTACTTGACTCCTGACCTGCACACTTATATTGGCTGAGGGCGATAAACCTCGGCACAAAGAAAATAAGAAGAGTAAGGCTGTTGGCAGGTTGCCTGCAGATACAGACAGCAGCACACACTAGTGGTTCATAAATGATGATTGACAGGGATTGTTTTATCATAATATCCTTAAAGGCTACTCTTACGATTAGGTAAAGTTTAGAGGAAGGGTTGAGGGCAGGCTTAATCCTCCGGGGTATAAGTGTACGTCGAGAGCAATGTCCTCCTAAGTCATAAAATGTGTGTGCGTGTGTGTGTTTTAGAGTGGCAATAATCCCTCACTCTCAGTGCTCAAGCAATTTTCCAGTTCCAGTGCACAGTTGGAAACACATCACACCTTTTTATTTAGACAAACCAAGCAAACAGTGGCGTGTGTGTGTGCTCTAATGAATATAAAATAAAGCACTGATTAGACACGTGGCACTTAGGCACACTCAGTCTGCCAGTCGCAGCACAAGTGGCTCGAACAGCGTCGTTTACTGACAGACTTTGATGCGTTTTTCAGCACCAACACACACTACAATGATATTAGCATTGTATCTGTTTAGGCTACATGTAGCGCTTGTAAAACAGCCTTTTTTGGGGGGGCTACTTGGACTACATTTCTGACATTGAAACACACGAACCGTTTGGATGATCAGTGAACAAACTTGGCTTTCAGACGTTCTAAATATCTTCCTTCAGCTCCTTTGACAGATTTTTTATTAGCACTCTTGAGATCCACGCGAGCTGTTTTGAGAAGCTTGCATGTTACTATTTTCTTTTAGAAAATAAAGATAACCCTTCAGTTGCGACGTGTGACAGTTCCATTGTATTCAACCGTGCCCATTCCTGTTTCGGCTGGTTAACTTGTCTGAGGGTAATTGTCTGATCTGGCGTCTGTTTCGCATCTCTGATTCTGGCTCTGAAATACATGTCAGTGTGCAGCCTGCTGACACTTTGTCTCACTGCGAGAGGAAGTTATGCGAAATGTGCATGTCACAAAAACACATTCCACATAAATCTTCTCGGTCCATTAGTCGAGACACTTGCTGTGATGAATCATAATCTCAGTGAGAATGAGAGTCTGTTTACACAGAAGAGCTCCATCGGAGAGATTGTGTCCAGTTCTTCCAGAGTTGGCAGGTTTATTTTATACGCCAGTAGAGATGCTTGTGCTCGTTGAGTGGACAATCGTCCATTGTTCGGGCTGTGCAGTGGAGCCAGCCAGCGTGCTGCTGACATGACGACCAGGTCAGATGCCCTCAGAGATGCACTACATCAGCGAGGAGCCAATGAAAAGCCAGGTCACGACTGGACGCGAGATCGTTTTCATCAGAGTGAACCGCAGGGTTTCAAGGTAGCACATACAGAGACCAGAAAAACCTTGAACTGAAGCTTATGAAACAGCTGCCTCTCTTTATACGTCACTGCTCAGGAGCTATTTCTGACCCATAGTACTAGTGGAGGCGATAGTAGTGTGTATACATCTTTCAAAGGATAAGGATCAGTGAGTATCCCTAATGGGGTAGGATGTTAAAGTGCTGATCGATATAGAGAGTCTACATTATAACATGACCATTACAGTGCCGCCCTGATGTCCGCTGAGTTGGATCGGAGAACTCAAAAGTTCAGGAGTCTTCTTATATATTTCTATAAGTTAGAGAAGTTAATAGAGGACAGCAGAGGTCACAGCGTCGTGATTTGTAGTAATCAGGCTTAAACTTTTAAATCCTCTCGTGAGCTTTTAATGTGCAATTAATCAAAAGATTGCAATAAGCGGCCTAAATCATAAGTCAGTTGTAGTTTGTAAAAATACCCCGAGAATAAGCCCAAAAAAATATCTACTAAGACGAGGCATCTACCGTCATGCCTCTGTGAAGCTGTAGTGTAGGTACAGTTGCACTTTGAGCTAAATGCTAAAGCAGGCATGCTAACATGCTAACAATGACTATGCTGATGTTTAGCAGGTCATGTTTTTCCAAGTTCTTTATAGTTTAGCATGTTAGCATGCTAACAGTTGCCTATTAGCACTAAACAGCACTTTCCCAAATGTAATGCTGTTAAATAGTAAATCACTGTGGTGTTCTAGCGTTAACTATAAACCGTCACGTTTGAGATTTAACAAAAAGGAAGAGGACCCAGATGCAGACTTAACAAAAAATATATATAATGAACAAAGAGTCAAAAGGCAGAGCAGAAGATGAACTGAGGGAGCCAGGACAAAAATAATCCAGAGGAAAAATACAAGAGGTGAAACACACGGGGACGCACAAGGAAACTAGGAGCAGGGTTGACAAAGGTTTCACAAAGATAGACGAAGGCGACGGAGACGGTGGGAGACAAAGAGTGAAAACACTGGGGAGGGGAGACTAATCAAGGAGCAGGTTCATAAGCAAACACAAAGGCAGGAAGTAGATCAACACGAGAGACAACAGGAAATGAAACCTGAACAAAACACAAAACATGAATAAGTCATGACATAAACTATAAACTTATTTAATTAATTCTACCTTTGAGTTTTTGCTAAAGCTCGAGCACAACTTCTGCTGTGTGTCACTTCAATGTCCATCTCAAACGTAGGACAACGCAACACCAACCAACAACTGTGATACATCACTCCACCAGTCTATACTATCATTATATTACAGGCGAAGTGCACCATGTTAAATAGTACTCTTTCTGAATGAAGGAGCAGAATACCATGTAAATATGAATGTGGTTATGAGCCCAATTATATGAGAGAAAAAAGTGAATCCTCATCTTACACAAATTTCCTTGCAAAGAAAGAGAGTTCAAAATGTTGTGGCTAATCTATTCTACAATTGTAAAGATATATCAGTCTGAGACGGAAGTGCCGGACTGCTGGCTGACTACTGATGTTGCTGTCCCCCTGGGCCATGCCACGAGCAAGTGGCTCAAAGAAAAACTGCAGTTTAAAAACTAACCAGGTTCATCTCTTCTCCGACATTTAGCCTCCTACATTTAGAGATCTTTTCACCTTCTGTATTCTTGCCTCGAGCGTACAGCTCATTAAAATGCAGCAGTCAGAGCCGTATCCATTACGAGACCATACATTCTTGATTTTACCGTCGGCTCATTGGCTCCGAGATTTAAAGTTAATCTCCTGCTGACGTCCTGACCACTTCGGAGTCATACAGCCGCGGCCTGAGCGGCTCTAGCAGAACTTTCCTCATGAGTCACACTCGCCCGGAGATCCTCGGGCTGTTCTGGCCGTCCCTTTTCTTGACAAAAGAAAGAAAAAGCTGAGTGCAGAGGAGAGGGGACTTTATTTCCCAGGCTGCCGCTATGTACCTCCACCATCAAGTTCCAACAATCAGATGCTTCGGGTTATAGATAGTCGATGTGAGGGCCGGTTAGAGTCGCAGCGATGGAGGTGATATTTGTATAAAGCCCTGGAGGAAGGTCTGCCTGTGCTGCTAAACTCAAATCAACTCCTGTGTTGATAGTGAAGTGCCCTAGCTTAAACGACACTCAAGGTTGTCTTTTATTATCACCTTTATAGTCGGGTTTTTGTCTTGTCACGCTTTAAGCTGCCGTGTTTTAAAAGTTTAATCTCTTTCTGTGACTCATTTATTCCTTCTTTGTTTTCCATTTTATTTTAACTACTTCTCTCGTGGATGTGCTTCTTGCATTTTATTGCTTTTTTAATAGATTTTAATGTTCTTTATTATAATGCCAGTATTCTAAAGCCCCAGCAGATGAGCGAATATTTTACTGTGAATGGTACTTTAAGCGGCACATTCTGCCTATTTTCCTGTCAAATCAGAATATCAGGCCTGCATGAATAACACTTTGTCTGCAGAGCTTCATCTCCAAACCCCTCCTGTGTAAATCGTTGCAGTTACTGCAATGCACAGCATAATGTAAAAACAAAACACCAGGCGGGACGTCGGTTTGAGCTATTTCAGTAAGTTTTCGAGACTTCTGCAGGGAAGCGTATGCATCTGCACATTTCTCACCTCTCTCGCAGACGCACAGATCCACGCGGGATGACAGAGGATTTTGGCGTGTGTGTTGCGCATGCAGGTGTTTGTGATAAGATACAAAAAAAATCTCAACCCTGGGAGCGGTTCAAGGCAGCACTGCAGGCGATGCCAAAGCAAGCAGATAACTCTCTGGTAAAACATTCTGCTCTGCTCTAAACCAGTACGTATATCTCAAGTGCGCGACATCAAGTGCAGGCTCAGACGCGAGGAATAGGATATCTGTGATATTTTTCACCGCTGTGATCACTCCGTAATTACATGGCCCTGCTAAAGAATTCTTTGTGAGGAGCCGACAGAGGAGGACAGATAAGATCAAGGAGGCTCACCCGCATTGTCTGCACTATTAGGGGAGAAATGGGCCCGGTGATGACGCTCTGTCGAGGCTGAGGAGAGAGCTGCACAGGGGGAGAGTACAGAGGGAATCATTGGGATGCAGGTCAGAGTGTTGCAGGTGCACGGCTGACAAAGAATGTGTCAGACCCTGCATGCTCCAGGTGTAGGTGGGGGGAAAAAAGATGTACCTATGATCGCTCTGTGGTGAATAATGCGCCAGAGCCAGACTGGAAAACGCAATGAGGCAGAGCAGAGATGTAAGGATGTTGCACACACCAATAATTCCCAAAACGTAAACACAGACGTTTGTGTTTGCAGGAAGAATAGACTTGTTTTTCCACTTTTCCCGAGCATAATGGAATGCATATTTCAGCATGGGGTTTATTGATATTTCATATTTCACGCAGAATGAAAAATAAAGTTATGATGCATGCTGCAAATAAAGAACACAGCAGAGGAAAAACAAAGCTGCGTCCAGTGCACTCTGCAGTCTGGAAAAATCGATACAGCCCTCTGTAATGTGAGACCCCGTGGATATAAAGGAATACATTTGATAACACTTAGTCATAAACCTGCAGGCTATGTTTTATTCTTGCCGTGACTCTGTGAGTTTTCCGTCGCACCTGGAGAGAGCACGCAGCACAGCCGCGATGATCAAGGCTGTTCTGCTGATCTCCATTGTTCTCTGCAGGGCTTCGCTTTGTGTGAAGCCGAGGAGAAGCTTTGCAAAATGACTTAAAGAAAAACCGGATCTGAGCAAAATAGCTGTCACAAGCGACAGAATGAAAGCGCGACTGTCACGCCGGCTTTAAAGGCAACACCTTTAAGGCTCCTTTTTATGACGCGTTTGAGCAGCGACTCTACACCTTTACTCTGCAAAACACGGATCCGTCAAAGCGACAGACTCATCTCTGATCAGCGTGTTTGGTGTTGGGAAACGATTATTACTTTGAAAAACCAATCGAGTTGAAATAGCAGTCTGTTTACCAGATGGAAAGATGGAGGTCGGTCAGGTTCCCTTTGTGAGCTATCCACACTTTCCACCCACGCCTCGGCTCTACTCTACTGTGTGGCTCTCCTGGTCAAATATCTGATTTGTGAGTCATACCTAGCCTCTATACCCATGGAGGAACATGCTGGTTGTCTTAAAATACACACTGGCAGGGCCAGCCATGCAAGAGCTCAGGCCCGGCACCGAGCGCTGCATCTGCCCAGGGGACCGGCGTGGAGCGAGCGGGAGAGACGGAGGGTGAGGGAATCGACTGGGAAAAGGGGAAGTGGGCGGAAAGAAGGAGACGGTGGAAGGTCGCGTTAGATAAAGGATTATGAAAGCCTAACTTTGTGTCATGTAACACGCTGGCTAGTTCAGTGGTGTGGGCAACTCTGAAAGGGTGGTGTTTGGGCTGCAGCAAAACACAGTAAACATCCAGACTGGTTAAACAGTATTCAGGTGAGGTCCTTGTAGAATAACTGGCTGGGAAATGGTGGAGAGATGCAGTAGGAGTGTGATGTGAAGAGGAGGAGGAGGAGGAGGAGGAGAGGGAATTAGAAGAAGTCTCCTATCTACTGAAAAGCACATCTATTAACTTTTTTGCCAAACACGATGTGGACCAAGCAAAAAAACTGTCTGGGTTATATCACTAGAAACGCTTTTTTCCCTCCAAAGCATGAAGTGCTCGATTTCCCTACAGCAGACAGGCTGGAGAGGATGGTGGGCGTATAAAGCAAAGGTCTCTGACACTGAAGGCTGGAGTTCACATCCTGCATCCTTCATGTTGTTATGTAGCAGCTAAAACACTCGGTAAGTGAAAGATTGATTTGTTTTAATTTTGACAAAGTATCTGTTTTACATGTCCACAATGGCTTCTGAAGAATGTCTTTCTTTAGAGGCGGAGTGAGGAGGATTTGTCAAACTGGCTGGTTAAACAGGCGAGAGGAGAGCAGCTCCTCGGCGGAGGGAATGTTGTAGCATCTTTAAGCTCACTGTTTTGGTTCTCTGGCCAACAGCTCTACTGATTCATTCTCACCGCTCCCATGAGCCCCCTTTTTTTTGCCTCAGCAGGCAGCTTTTTTTAGCAAGTAAAAACACCTCGAAACTATCCAGTCCGTTTAGGGCCTCCCATTGCTGCAACAATAAACACAAATTCATCCAATCACCATGCATTCTGCTCCACCGCTCCAACCAATCACCCTCGTTCTCCTGCACGAACACGCTGCATGCTACAAACGTTCTGCTGTGACGCAGACGGCTGTGTCGTTCGAAAGAGAGCTGCGGTGCGATCGTCTCTCTTTCAGAAGCTCTGTGATCTCTATGCGAACTACGGCGTTTTGTCTGAGACGCTCTACAGTTGGGGAAGGATATAATGCCAGCATGGGTCATGCAGTGGCTTATCTGTGATGGAAAGATGCAGCAATTCCTGGATTTTTTGATAACTGCCTTTCATGCAGCACTTCAGCACTACAACGACTCATGTTTTCAGAAAGTGAAAGTCAAAATGTCGTTTTTATTTCTATTACAGTGTTTTAAATGTGTAATAACTCTCCATACAGATAAGGTCCAGGAGACGGTCTATGCAACACCGTCCAGTCTGAAACAACACGGACACTTCACCACTTTATCTGCGACGCTATACAGTAAATCCATGATCCAATACTCGACGTCTTCAAGTGATTATTCATCCATTTTTCCATATCGAAAGTTGCTAGCCAGCAACTTCATCCCATGATGCATGCGTTGAGCTTGTTGACCAATCAGAAGCTGAGTTCCTAACTTTCCACCAACCAGAGGCTCTGGTGCTGACGTGTGTGTCAGCATCTCAAAGCAAAGAGTCATTGTACAGTGAGGTAGTGGTGCATCTCGCTCTTATCAGTGATTATAGCATAACAAGGTAGAACAGTGTGAATGTAAAGATGAACACATGTACGTAGTTTAGTTACTGGTGCCTTAAGGAACACCTGCTCGGTGCATCTTTTTACTAACACATGAGGACATTTTTTTTGGTAAGGTTTCTTTTAACTCTCACCAAAGTTGCGCACATTGTATCATTTATAAGCTGCAGGAGTTCAATTGAAAAGAAATGCCTGAACTCAACTTTTCAGTGCCTCAAGGATTTCGCTGGCTTTTTCATGATTGTTGTGGCCAAAGATGCTGTTTTCTTTTTTGTCAAGTTGCAATGAAAGTTGCGATGCTTTGAGGCTTTTGTTTCTGTTTAACAGATTACACGTCCACTGTGAGCGAAAATCACCATCTATCTAAAGCCATCTATTGGCTGAGCGAGCTGTTTGTCTTCTGACATCACTGCATCGGGATTTCAGTGTCAGGACTCCAAATGAGATGTGTATAAATTGAATGATACTAAAGTCAATAGACATTAAATGCTCATTTCTCATGTGCACATTAAATTCTGTTTACATGTGCAAGATAGAATCTACACATTATTTATTATGTTTATGTTGTTCTACTTGTTATTTCTGCGGCTGCGGCAGCATAGAACAACTGATAAGAATCAGTGATGACTCAAACATCAGAAACAAGTAATACAGAAAAAGATATCCTCAGATGTTTGTTGTTAATGTTGGAAATATTACATTACCTACATTACCTACAAGTTCTGATTACGTTTGAAAGGAAACATTTTAATATAATATCCAAAGAACATTTTAAGAGCCCGATCAGACAGAACGCGTTTTGCAGGCTGTAAAATACGAGGCGCACCGCCTTTTTTGTGGAAGTAAACAACCGATCAGACAGAGCACGTTTTATCAGCTGGGGGCGGCTTTTTTTTCCTACTGTTGTTAAGGCAACCACAGAATCATTAGCTGTCATTAACCTAACTGTTATATTGTAAACTGACAGAAGGCCTGCCTCTCCTTTCATCTGATTGGACAATGAGAAAAAACGCCCATGACGTCGGGTGCTTTTCTGCTTTGAGTTTAAGTTTTTTCAACAAGTTGTTTCCTCAAAAACACGAGACGCACAGAGCGGAAAAACGCGAGGTGTTCTGCAAAGCAAAAGCAGCGTGCAAAAAGCGTCCCTCTCATTGAAAACAATGAGAAAAAAGCCCCCAGCTGCTAAAATGCGTTCCGTCTGATCGGGCCCTAAGGATGATTGTCATTTCAAATAAAGTTCCTGTAACGTAACTAAGACAAAATGTTTTAAATGAAACATTCTGAAGATATTTTCAGGATGTTATTGAGACCTGGGATGTCATTTAATAACACTTGCTCAACGTTACATAAAAACAAAGGTCAAACATGCTGACTGCAACATCCTGAGGATCTTTTCAGGATGTTAGTACGGCCTGAACTATCAGAACTTGATTTATAAAACTTTACTGAAATGTGATTTCAACATTCTCACTGCAACTTTCTCCTACTATTAAAAACATAGCGTGTAATGTTCTCAGAACGTTTACGTTGGTTCAAGCACAAGGGGTATATAGGATGGTTGGTCAAATTTGCGGATAAGCTGTGGCTATTGGTTGAATTTGCGTGCAACGCGAGAGACTGATTTTTTTAAAAAGTTGTTATGAAATCAGGAGAAAATGTATATCACAATAACTTCTCCAAATAAATGTAAATGTTGTCTGCCATATCAACTCTACAAGACGATATGTCAAATACTCCCAGTGGCTCAAACAGTCCGTTAAGTCTGGTTGCATTTCTAAACAAAAGCACAATAATAATCATCATGCTTTAGTTTACATGAGCGGATACTGTGGGAGAAATTGATAAAATAGCCCTCTATGGATGTGATTTTAGATTGGCAGTATATGTGGTTTGCAGATTATTGGCTGACAAAGAAACAACAGAAATAAAAATGACTCGTACCTGAGCTGAATGTCAGAGCGAGCGTTTATATTTGGAAAAAAAGGAGAAAATGGAAGGGAACAGAGAGAGAGATCACGACCAGCGAGGAGGGGAAAGTTGGGAAGCATACGAGCGAATGACTGAGGGCAGATTGTCTCGGCTTGGGGGGAAAACTGGCAGCCTGAGGACCTCTGTGGGCAGGAAGTGTCTGCTGATCATCTGTGTGGGCGTGTCTGCATGCTATCTGATGACGGAGAGGGAGGGGGAGACACGCAGGGAGATGAGCCTCACTTCACTTTTCTCTCTCCCCGAAGGGGCTGAAACGCACGGAGGGGCGGAGAGGAGAGGCGAGCGAGTCTGAAAGTCACAGGTTGTGCGAGGGCACAATGAGGAGACACGGGCTTCACCGAAAGGAGAGTTTGAGTGAGTGTGAGAGACACAGATGGGCAGGAAGAGAGGGGGAGAGAGTGACAGAGAGAGGGAGGGAAAGCTGTCGGTCTCCCCCGCCCTCCTCGGCTGTGTTGGCAGTGGCGTCTCTGGTGAGGAGAGATTACCAAAGCCCAGCCTGAGGTTGCATGTACGGACACAGTCATTACCTCTGCCCTGCTAACAAATGGCTCCAAACAGAGCGATGGCGGTCTGCTCCTCCTCCTCGTCGCATGGCTGCTGATCCTTGATTTAGCAGGAAAGATGTAAAACTTGATAACAGCTCCATGTCTTTACAGGCCTGTTTATTGTACAGTATTATTTTGTTTATAGGATATCGACCGTCGCTGTTTTACAACGCCGGGCTTTGCAGCTACAAATAAATCCTCCGACTAGGGATGTTTTCTGTGAGCAAATATTTATTCCATTAGGGACGGGCTGTGCGGTTTTTGAACGGCTTTCAAAATGGCTTCTTGGCCGCTTTATTGGATCATACTTACGGTTTGTGTGTGCATGTCATTGTGCTGGTGTCACGAGGACAATCTGTGCATTGGCGTCCGGCCACCGGCGGCACGGGGGTTATGGAGCCGGGTCTGTCAGAACCCGCTGTCATTTCCGCCGTCACCGTGGAGATTGTAGCAAACAGCTGAGTGGCGCTCACTGATGTCAAGATATACTTAGAGGCTAATCATGCAGCAAATGGAGGCGCAGGGATTCCTGCAACACAAACTGCCTGGCCGCACCGCTCGCCCCAGTTAAAACTATTCATGGGAAACATCTCAGCTCTGCCACTCACGGTTCATTGACAGCTACACTTCTGAGCGATGCTATCGGATAAATGGAAACCCAACCCAGTCTGGACAACACTGCAGCTCTCTGTGCCTAATTTCTGACACTGATTGCGTCCTCTCAGTGTCGCCTTTTGTAGTGTGTGTTTGAAAGATGGCCTTTGTCTAAGAACCCATTCTTGTACTCCTCTGTTTCTGTGGCCTTTCTTGTAATATCTGCAGATTTTCCTCTCCTCAGATGGCAAGGATAGATCGCTGCCATTACCCCGACTGAGAGTCGTGTTGTGCCATATGCTGCCTATTTCTCTTCAAATAAAATGTCTTTGTGCTTCGCGCGTGTGAGAGGGAACCAGAGCCCAGCATCACAGCGAGGTCTGCTCTCTGCTTCTTGGAAGCATCACCTCCACATTAAGCGGAGCGGGCCGGTTAAAACACAAACATTACTGTCTCTCACCTTTCTTCAGAGCTGCCCGTGGTGGTGGTGGTGGTGTTGGTGGGGCGCTGCATGTGAAAATACAACGGAAAAGGCCAAAGCACTCTAATTAACTTCGCCTGGCATTCCCACTTACTGTGAACGCGTCTAACCTTTACACAACCCCGCTTCGTCACCTCTCCTCTTAAACACCCAGGTTGAAATTCTCATTTAATGTCAATAAGCAGATTACCACCCCTCCCCCCTCCACCCACCGCCTCCCTCCCTTCTTCTTCTACTTCTTTTTCTTTCGACTTCAGCAACAGATTTTTATTCAGGGCGGCCGCAGCACTTTGCGGTGGTAAATCAATAAAACAGTGTCCCCTATAACAGACCTCTGTGTTTTCCTACCATCGATCCTGTCAGCCCAGATACATTCAAGAGCAAGCCAGGCGATTACCCTCAGCAATCCAAACGTTGATCTATACTGCAGATGACAGGTGCCAGACATCAGCTTTGGGTAATTGTGATGCTGAAAGGGGCCGTCGTTAATCATTCCTCGCCTGGATTCATGCGCTCATGATGGTTACCGGAGTATCCTGGGCGCAGGCTGCTCGCAGGCATCACCTTTTTAACTCGTCGAAAGTGGACCACGTTCTCATCCTGGTGATGCTGTAAATTTATAGTTTTTTGCAAAGAGTATGACGTGCAAATGTGAAACAGTTAAACTCCTAATATAGATGAAGGATTAGGAGGGAATAATCCAGCTCTCATTTCAGGCTAATTATTTACAGAAAGCGATTCAGAAATGTCGATAAAACACCCGTCCTCCCCGCCTTATTATCTCTGCATTATCAACTCCACCAAATAAATCCACGTCTGCCGCAATTTGTTGCAACAAAAGCTTATTTAGTTGAAACCGCTCTGGGAATCAATCACACAACTCGAGTGGAAAAGCCAATCTTTGTAATCTACCGAGAAAGACAGTTCAGACGATGTCACTTCTTTTGGAGGTTAAATTATTAACTTGCATCCCCCCTTTTAATTTGCAGCCTATTTGCCACTCGAGAGATAAATACAAAGGTGTCAGATTTTTATCGGTATTATTAGTCGGCGTCTCCCTGTATTCCTGCAGCTTTAATCCTCTCGCATCGGCGTTTTCTCAATCAAGGTTTAGCACTTTTGTTACCTGGAGGTCAGAGTGGTAATTAAAAAAGCACAGGCGGAAGATGTTAATGTTTGTACTGAACGGAGGGGAAGATTCCTGGGGAATAAGGCGTGTAGGAATTACATCAACCGGGTACAAGCTTGGCACAAAGTACAAAAAAAAAAGTCGTCTTCATCTTAAATGGTTCCCTGCAGCGAAAAGCTCCGGAGAGACAAATGTTCAAGCAGCTTTCTGTCCCAGCTGGGGCGAAGACAGGACGTGATTCGACAAACCAACACCTTCTGACTCTCAAGTATTACTACAGCGGCTCCGCTAAGTTGCATCCCCTCTCTCTATCAAATGTTCCAAATGGATGCTCCGCTTTTTGGAAAGAAGAGTCTTTTTAAATGCAAATCACTGTTGCTGTTGCTTTTTCATTACTCCCTTTTTTTGCACTCGGTACACTCAATTTAGGCGGCCCTGAGGGGATCGAACCCGTGACACCACGGCAGCGCTCCCACCTGTGAGTTTGTTTAATTGCACCGCAGATGTTGTGCTCGCTGATTTCTTAGTTGCATATTTTTTTTGGGGGGGGGTTTGATTTGAAACGTATTGAGTCATCTTGAGTTTGACCTCCTCCTCTGCTCCTCAATTTGTCAGCTTTGTGCGCTTGACTCGCTTTGAGTTGTGGGTCAAAGCTATAACTCACACTCTGAGAGTTGGAGCAATCCCATCAGCGAGCTGCTGTGTCCTCATTCCAGTGTTTCCCCAGCGTCCGGCCGCGTTTGATCACTCTAACGGAAATGGATGGCATTCATACAGCGCTCAGATTAGACTGTGTGATGAGGTACTGCGCCGGGTTCAAGAGAAAATGATGTCTGAGTCTGCTTGTGCGTCCACATGTCTAATGGGAGGCCATTTTGATCTCAGGCGTGCCACCAGGTGTGATTGAGGTTGCAGTACGTCAAACACAGCTGCTGATGAGATGTTTGGGACTTTATGAGGCAGAAATGTGAACGATCTGAAGCTACTTTCCTTTTTTTAGATGAAAAATATGATCGCAGTCCGACAGATAGATCCTTCATATGCTTACCTTCGAAGATTAAAGCTTGTAGGAAACAAAAATTGAAGCCTCGCATCATTTGGGAACATTTGCCAGCTTAATTTTTTGAAAGTTTTTAACAGGTATTACAGCAAACCATCCAACAGTAGTTGACATTTCCCTCCTTGAAGCCACGAATGTTGAACTCACGTTGACGCTGGAGAAGACAGAAAGAACTGACAGACTGAGTCACAGATTGACATTTCAAGCCTGAAGGTAATGTCGCTAGCTTAGCTGAAAACCTGAGCGATTTAAAAAAAGAAGAACACCTGCAGACTATTAAGGGAACATTAGAGAAAAGTGACTTTCTTGCATCTTAACAAAGAGCTTGATTGATTGTGTATATCCTTGAAAGATACCCCCAGTTATCTGTAAATCCACTGCGCAGACAGTACGTCAGTCATTAAGACAGTGGTAATTAGGTTTGATAAGGCTAATTCCTATTAGTAGGGACCATTATATCCATCCATCCTTTTTCTTCTGCTTATCCCACTACACAAGTATCAGTTAACACATGCCACCTCTTCTCACCAATTCCACTAAATATATAAAGCAAGCAAGCATGAAAGTTATTGACCTTTAAAAAAAGTCCACTAACTACTTCCGAGCTACAGAAACCACATTTCTTTAATTACACGCCGTATAACTCAATGTCAATTACCCGCCTCTTCTGGAGTTTTCACAGCTCTCTGTCTTCCTCTGCAGACGGACTTTTCTTTGTTGGCGTCCAAAGACAAATATGGATCTTTTGTCCCATAATGACCCCTGTATTTGTTCAGAGACTTTAAAGCAGAGGAAGATTGTAAGGCGGAAATTGAAAGCTCGGATGTGAACCTTGATTGCATTTTTCGTCATATATTTCAGGTCTAGATAGATTCAGAGGTTACCTTCAAAGTTTCATACCGAGCAAGCCCCACCCTCAAAGATGACAAAGACTCCACATTTTGGTTGAAAGTTCCAGAAACAAAGGTAGTAAGCTGATTTTGAGAGAGCTAACATTATGACCACCTGCCTAATAATGTGTAGGTCCCCCTTTGACCGCCAAAAAACCCCGACCCATCGAGGCATGGACACTAGACCTCTGAAGATGCGCTGAGGTATCTGTTAGCAGCAGATCCTTTAAGTCCTGTAAGCTGCAAGGTGGGGCCTCCATGGATCGGACTTGTTCATCCAGCACATCCCACAGATGCTCGATTAGATTGAGATCTGGGGAATTTGGAGGCCAAGACAACACCTCGAACATGTTGTGTTCCTCAAACCCTTCCTGAAGCATGGTTGCAGTGTGGCAGGGCGCATTATCCTGCTGAAAGAGGCCACTGCCATTATTGTTTCCATGAAGGGGTGTACTCTGCAACAATGTTTAGGAAGGTGGTGCGTGTCAAAGCAACATCCACATGAATGGCAGGACCCAAGGTTTCCCAGCAGAACATTGCCCAAAGCATCACACTGCCTCCACCGGCTCGCCTTCTTCCCATAGTGCATCCTGGTGTTTTCCCCAGGTTCGCAATACACATGCACCCCAGCATCTACATGATGTAAAAGAAAACCCTGATTCATCAGACCAGAACACCTTCTTCAATTGCTACATGGTCCAGTTCTGATGCTCATGTGCTCAGTGGACGGGGGTCAGCATGAGCACCGTAACCAGTCTGTCCTGTGTGTTCTGACACCTTTCTATCAGAACCAGCAGCAACTTTTTCAGTCATTAGAGCTACAGCAGCTCTTTTGTTGGAATCGGACCACACGGGCCAGCCTTCGCTCATCACGCGCATCAGTGAGCCTTGACCGCCCATTTTCTTTCCTTGGACCACTTTTGGTGGGAACTGACCCCTGCAGAGCGGGAACACCCCACAAGAGCTGCCGTTCTAGAGATGCTCTGACCCAGTCATCTAGCCATCACAATTTGGCCCGTGTCAAAGTCGCTAACATCCTCACACTTGCCCGTTTTTCCTGCTTCCAACGCACCAACTTCGAGTACAAAATGTTCACTTTCTGCCTACCATATTGCACCAACTGACAGGTGCTATTGTAACGAGATAATCAGTGTTATTCATAATGTTATTGCTGATCAGTGCATATTTCATGTTGCAATCCGACGTTACATATGAGACCTAATGTTTCATGTTGCATGTTAGCTGTGATTTGCTGTTACAGTAAATAGGGAGTGATATCCGACGTGGCACATTGAAAAAAATGTGATTCTTCAGAGCAGCCACCTTCGATGCTGCACCACAATAGCACCAACGCATGAGTAACCGTTCCCTTTCCCCTTCCTCTCTCCAAGATCCCACAGATCAGCTATGCGTCAACCGCCCCGGAGTTGAGTGACGACAGGCGCTATGACTTCTTCTCGCGCGTGGTCCCCCCGGACTCGTTCCAGGCTCAGGCCATGGTGGACATTATCCGCGCCCTGGGCTGGACCTACGTCTCCACCATCGCCTCGGAGGGCAGCTACGGAGAGAAGGGGGTGGAGGCCTTCACGCAGCTCTCCAAAGAAGCAGGTAAGAAAAAGGTGATGAAGCGTGAGAACTTTGTAGGATTTAAACACACAGGAGGAGGAGGATACGTTCTGCATTTCCGGCTCATCCTGAAGTCACTTTCGGGTGGATGAATTATTGATCAGTTTGGCAACTTCTGCTTGAGTCCCCCTGTGAGCTTGAGAGTGTTAGAGGAAATGTAGACCGAGAAACAGCTTGCCAC
Source organism: Semicossyphus pulcher (assembly GCF_022749685.1). Taxonomy (NCBI): domain Eukaryota; kingdom Metazoa; phylum Chordata; class Actinopteri; order Labriformes; family Labridae; genus Semicossyphus; species Semicossyphus pulcher. The sequence continues at coordinate 20,760,344 of NW_027211637.1, forward strand.
GTCATGATAATGAGCCTCTACCAATGTCAATGTAACCATTTCAGGTGTTTCGCACTCTAAAGAGAAATAGTGTGAAATTATCTAATGTGTTCTCTTTAGCCGACAGAGGGGTGGGAGACGTTCAGGCGCAGTGTTCATCGGGGGAGACTTGAGTTTTGTTTTACACTCTGGCTTTTCTCTTTCACTCAACCTCATTTTTTTTTTTATCCTCGCTTGTGAGAGAGCACGGCTCCGAGGATGGTCAGTGAGTTTACGGGTCAGTCGGTTCAAACAGCCCTGATCTGGATGTGTGTATTAAGCAGCGACATTTATACATTCAATCTTTATAGAAAGGAGCCTTCTTTAATGGCAGTATCTACACATGAAACTATATAATTAAACAGAGAGAGCACTGAACGCTCTGGGAAGCTATTAGAATCAGTCTTGTTTGTTGGGCCTGTTAACTGAACATTAATGATGATTGTTTTAAGTGCCAATGAACCTTTCGCAAGATTAACACTACATTTGTTAGTTTAGATGTTAGGGTTTGAGAGATAAGAACGCGCATCTTGAAGAGTACTTACAACAGACATTTGTATTCAGACATGGTGTTGTGGCTTTTCTGCGTAACCGGGCTGATTATTGTGCATGAGTCACCTGCTTTCCACAGCGGTGCTGTTGTTGGCATGTGTTGGTGCTACATGTGAATCATTGCTGTCGCCAGGAAACACTCAGCGTCCTTACAGTTCACCAGGCTTGCTATCTTTTGTCAAATCATGAGCTGTGCTTCTCAAAGTCTGCAGGGACTTTCCAAAGTCGCTGCAGCAGGATTTCTGCAAAATCATGACAAGGATACATTCCTGTATACAGGCGGTGTATACAGGCGGTGTATACAGGCGGTGTATACAGGCGGTTTACAGACAGACAGTGATTGCAAGAATGTTTTTAATGCCTAAGAGGTGGCAATTGTGTGTTCACTACTCAGTGTGATTTTTAATATACAGAATTTGTATAAGAATGTTGAATCTGAAGGCGCGGGACTGCATTTTGTTATCTGAAGTGTTTGTAGTGCGTTTGTAGAGTAGTATTGACCAATCACGTTTCAGCAGGCTCTGCTTGTATGCAGGAAAAACAGTGTGTGTGGAGAGAAAGAGGGGCAACTAATAATCCGTTAGCTGCACTTTGTTTGACGTTGTATCTTAACTTAGGGCTGCACGATTATGGTCAAATGATGAGATCACAATCATTAATCACAATTATTTATTGATTTAGGGACAACATTTTTATTAAACTTTTAAACTTTCACATTTAACTAATCATTGTAACGCTTTCAGTTCCATTTTGTGCTGCATTCCGGCTCATGTACAAATTTGCATCAAACTGAGACTTAACTGGGTTCTGCTTGTATTTGGTGCGTCCTCTAGAGTCAAAATGAAATGCAAATTGCATTAGTAATTTCAGTGTGTCTTTGGGAGTTGGGTGGATAGGGTGTCGCTGTACAGCGTCGCTGTTATAGATGTCTAACTTGATGCTGGACAAGAACGGGGAGTAGCGCCGTTATTCCTCTTGGCCTTCACACACTCATCATGCTGCACATTGTGCAGTTTTTTCAGCTGGTTGAACAAGCTAGTTGTGTTGCTTTGCAGCACAGACACAGATTTCATGCACTCTTTGCAAATAGTTTCTTCTTGCGTAACATCACTTGCCCTGAACCCGAAACACTTCCAAACAAATGATGACGAGCCGTTTCGGGGGGCCGGTGTTTCGGTTTAACGAGTGATTTGCTCTCTTCCTGTTTTAGCGTAACAACGAGCAGCGCTTAAAACGCGACTGAGCGTTAGTTGCCTCCATGTCACCTCTGCACAAATAGATAAGTACACGTAACAGATAAGGATATTTTGAGCTCGTATTAAAAAACAACAAAGAGGCATTCATGAGGTTTTCGACAGCTGCTGTAACTACAACCACCACACACTTATGCGGCTGAAAGTCAGCAGTTAGCATGGTCACCCGTTGAACCCAAACACCAGTCAAAGTTGTTTACTCTTCCACTCTAAACTGCCACTGCAAGGTAGACGCTCATGACATGACATGCCAGCGCCCCCAGAAGTGAAGCCTAAACCTCTCAATCGCCCCCTGGGGGAGTGGCTGTTTAGGGGGCGCTTCATTTGATATGCAGCAGAGTTTTCTACAGGTGGAGCATGCATTTTAAACATCGACTTTGCGTCAAATAATCATTTAATCGTGGGAAGCCAATATTGTGATGAAGATTAATATTAGATTAATTGTGCAGCCCTGTCTTCACTCCAACTCCATTCTCGCTTCTCAAGTAACTAGTCGGACAGTAAACAACGCAGCGCACGGAGAAGGAAGTCTTGGTCAGAAGTTGAGGTTGTGTCGTGGTCAGACAGTAGAGCAGTCTCTGAACCCATCGGCTCAGAAGAATGTTGAACCTGGCTGGAAATAATGTATCTTCCATGATCCCCAATAGTGTAATCATAAAACGTGATGCTGTCTAGCGTTGGAGAGATGGTGGTGAAGAAACACCCAAACACGTTATCTGTCTCAGCCTCGAGTTCCTTAGATTTGTTTATTGCTTGCAGAGAGTCAACAAATACATATGAGGGGGAGACTGGTTAAAAAAGGTTGGCAAACAAAACACAAACAAGTCACAAGATTCACCGAGTCCGACTGTGTCCCCGAACATCAAATGAAGCAACAATCCCTGTTTTGTATGTTCCACCTCATTATACGAAAAACACTAGTGTAAACACTGAACAAGTCTGTGTTGTTTTTTCTCATGCTAACTCCCCCTCCCAGCCTTCACTTCCTGTTATGAGGTTTCCATAAAGTATCTTGCTACACACACACAGGAAAAGTCTGGTACATTTCAGGCTTTACTCACAGATATTTTAGTTTTACAACAATAAGTCTAACAATATAATTGCATACATTTTTCACTGACAAGCACATGAATAGGGATGGGTATCAGGTATATTATTATGGTACCGGTATGTGATTGGCCGGTACCGAAAGTACCAGTATGCTCATGGACAACCGATGCTCCTATCTGTATTTAACGATAACTACAGAACGAAGCCGGCATGCATCCCTTAGTGATGACGAAAAGACGTTGTGGGCTCATGCTTGAGAAAGTCTAGTATGGCAGACAGAGCAAAGTGTTGGAAAGTTTGGGCTCACTTTACCAAATTTAACTCTGCAATTTATGTATGTTTATGTTTATGCGTGTTTGACTGCTCCGAGTCCCAGCGGCTCTGATTGCAATGCTGCAGATGGGATTAGCCAAAGTAAAAATGCAGTTAAAACGCATGGTTCTTAAATAAGCCTGTAGTTTTTCAGTCACTGTTGTTAGCTAGCTTCGCTTTAAAGCCCTTCTAAGTTGTGTTACAATTTAATCAATAGACGGCGTCAGTCAAACAGCAGCCCCAGCTTCATCTGCAGTGGGTAACGTTAGCAAAAGTCAGACACCGAAGTTAAATCCATTCTCCATCTGTAAACAAGGGAAAATGAGAGGAAGAAACAGAAGGTCACAGAGCTGTCGCCATGGTTACTATAAAGACTCACTTCACTACAGTGGAGTCTGATTGGTTAAGGTACGCTAGTAAGTGATAGCTCGCCTAAGTGACAATTTTGAGTTGCCATGACAGCTAGAACACTTGTGAAGCTTATAATTGTTACTCTCACTACATTTTACTGTTAATGTTCACTGTTAGGGAGATGACCAGCCCTTAAAGGAGCAGTTCTCCCCTGGAAAAAGCCACTGTCAGTCAAAGCTGGTGTTCTCTGTATTCAATAGATGCAATAATATTTGAAATTGGCGCCATAGCTGTGGAGAAAGTTGTACAAACAGCTCTGGGTTTCGCCTATTCTACATTCCTACAACAGCGTGCATTGTGCCCCTCCCTCTGAAAGGAACGGCCCAGCGAGAGACGCTGGAGTTAAATATTACCGTTTCGCTGAAGGCAATGGCTCAGAGCGGAACAGAAACCGAAATATGACGAGAATATACCGGTGGATTGTCTAAAAAATCCTCAGGTCTGCAGTCTACATTTCAAACCTGACGATGTTGAACGAGACATGACATCAGAGGCGGGCGTCCTAGCATCCTGAGGAAGTGTAGTTTAGCAAGCTCCCTGGTGATGACGCGTTTTATGCAGTCTGGCGGAGGTTTTCCAGGGCCTATTAGCGAAGCAGATAGCGTCCTCCAAAGGCACAGAGAGAAATTGCATTTTTTTCCTACCATAATGGCATTAGCTCCACGTAATAGGATGGTAGCAGGACATAATAGGACTAATAGGAGGTTTGACCCAAGATACAATCCGTTATCAGACACCCTAATAAAGACATGTCTTTAGTTTTTTGCACCAAATAATGGAGAGTAGTATCGATTGTGGTATCGATAAGTATCAGTATCAATAAGAAATATCGGTATTAATAAAATCCTAACGATACCCATCCCTACACATGAACACTTCAAAGGTGAGGTATGTGATTCTTGAGATACATGGTTGACAGTTGAAGTCAACAGCCAGGCAAATACATCCCTCCTGTCAGTGCTCCCTCAGAAGCTCCGCCCCCAAATTTTATGAGCAAATTACCAGGAAAACAACTTAACAACTAACCAATAAAAAGGAATATGGCACAATCTGGAGGGACTGCTGCCTGAGGGTGATTTAGCTCCAATAGCAGAAGCAATTTTATCGCTAGCATGGTGTCGCTACTTTTTTAGTGGTGGGAAAAGGAAGGTCAGAGTGCACTGTAAGAACTATTTGCAAACAGACACACAAAGACTTTCTTTGCAGAATTTCACAAAACTTATACTTAGATTCTTAGATAACAATCGCATCCCCCACTTTTAACACATCAATCCCCATTAAACGCACAACAACAACAACAACAGGTGAGGTGTTAAACAGTTATTTTGCTGCTTCTCACCTCCACCTCTCTGACTCCCAGACTGCTTCCTGTACATCTGTAGGAGTGATCTCTGCCTCTTCTAACAGACTAATGTGCGGAAACCTTTAAAACGAGGGGAAGCTAATGATATCCCACAGGCACCGATAAGAAGTCCAGCGTGCATGAATATTTTATCCGTGCGCATTCGTGTCCAGTGTGATCGCTCATTAAAACTTTAAGAAGCTGTTTGTGGCTGTGTAATTTGCATCGACAGAGCGAGAGGGAAAGTGTGGGATGGAGAAGGGAAAAGCCCTGATTTAAGGCTTATTTTACAAGTTTCAGCTCCTCGTATCCTCTGATAAACACATTTTCTTCACACTGGTTTCCTCAGATGCATTTTCCACTGATGTTTCTTTTCCGTCTTATGCAAAGAGCAGTAAGCCTGCTGATATTATTATAACTCCTGAACAGCTACACGACGAGTATGAAATTATAAGCCATTGTTGTTGTTGACTCTTCCTGTTGCTGCCGAGCTGCAGTCACTTCTCAATATTTTGTATTCATATACAAATGGGAATTACTTCCTGTAAAGAAAAGCCCCCAGTACCCAAGGCATTTTATCTTTAATAAACACATTAATTATGTAATAGCATAACTGTGCATTCACAGGATTCATCCGAAGGCTGCGGCTCTGCACCAGCACTCATTGGAATCTGTTGAATTGAATGAAAAGCAGACTTCTTAGTGACGCTGGAAAGAGAGAAAATCAAACCGTAAGTGTGTTGTGTTTAAAGACGCTATTTTTAGGGAATTTCTAAAATGCAGAATAACAACAGAAAGGTTGGTTGGATGTCGAATCCCTGCAGGTTGATCCACGAGGCCTCAAGAGTTTGCCCTGTTTGGTTGCAGTAAAATGTCAGATGCATTAGTAGGATTCTCGCTTCACCACTTCAAGGAGAAACCATCTAGCGGACTAATGCAATATGGCTGCCCATTACCCCAAGCTGAGGCTGGAGTGATGGTCAGCCTGTATTGATCTATTTAGTTTGTGGGGGTTTTTTTTTTCGCTCCACTTTCTCTCCCCCTGTTTAGGCACTGTTCCATCCTGCACCTTCATCCTGGCTCCAGGTGAAAGCTGGCAGAGATTAATCTTGTTTGTATTTTTCTGTGTCTGTCTGGACTCCGGCCAGAGCGATGGAGTTCAGTTTTCCCATTTCATAAAAAGACTCGCATTTGAGGAAAACCACCCACAAAGCATCACTGTGGAATTGATTGCAGCGAGTTGCCAACACGATGCGTTTTGTTAGATCTGAGCTGTGAGGGAAACACAACCTGCCAGTAAAGAGCAGCTCTCAGATTTAGCAGCAGGAGAGGAACCCTTGTGCATCTGCAAGCACCGTAAAATAGAGCATGATACTTGTGCGTGACCCTCTGACATTGACAAGTCCCAGAATGGCAGTGAAAAGGCGTACAGGATGTGGAAGGGCGCACAGATGTAGAATATGAATGTCAGCCGCCTGTCAGCCCATTTTGATGTGCTCCCACGTGTTCAGGCGCGGAGGCTGGAGGGAGCAGGTCTGCCTTGTGACTGTCGAGGTGATAAATATAATTGCAGCATTATGGATCCCCTGGAGGCTCGGGTTTGGAGGGTGTTGAGTCGGCGGGCAGGGGGGCCGAATCCATCAAGAGCTTTTAATTTAAAGGGATTTGTATTTCAGTAAAGCAAAATGGCGAAGAAGGATTCCTCGCCCCGGAGTGCATTTTTAGAACGGAGGGCATTGAGGATGAATAATTGAAGCAGTTAATGCAGTGCATGACCTATGGCACTCAGACAGATAAGCAGAGAACTTCCAAGAGCCTGATGAATTTAGCCATCATGATCATTACGCTGTCTTTGATATATTACTCAAATGTGGAGCAGAGGGTAGGAGTTCACCGTGAATATGGTGTTCATCTTATTTTCAGCCATCATGGGTAAGTGAATAAAGTGCAGCTAAAACTTTCAATGTCACAACCCTACTTTTAATACGAGCAGAAATGTAACATTCGAAGCACTAAAGTATAACAAACACAGCTCTGCTCACTGTAAATGACTGAAAAGGCTGTGTTATCCTCAAAACAACCCACCACATTCGATATGTGCAACCTCAAAGGGAAAGCAAACATGTTTATAGCTGTTCAGAATCGTTTGAACATGGGGGATCACAGCCCACATTTCCAGAGAGCCTCTCCTTCAAGTCTTTCATATGGTTGGAATCAGTTGCACACACGAGAAATTGCTTCAAAACAGTTGTGTAACTGATGAAAAAACTTGAGAGAGAATATCAAACTGTGCCTACTTTGACCTCCTCCCAGCTGGCCGTTTGCTTTGTGGGTGTAAATGTCCCATCGTTTGTTTTTCGGAGACTTACATAAATTGTGAGACGCCCCCCTGCCAACATGGTATTGTTTGGTACGTGGTTTCCAAAGATGTTAGACCACCTGACGCAGATCTGACGACGTAATCTGTAAATCTACATCTGTGTTAGGCCTATACACACAGTACAGTAGCTGCTTACCATGTTACCAGTTATATCATAGATCAGAGTATCTATTTGCACCCAGGGAAGTATAGTAGCACATCTTTCCTTTCAATTTACACCTAATGCAAGTGTTGGCAATGGGTGAATATTGACAGCCACGGTGTGTAGTGTTGAGAGCCAGCCACGGCATGATGCGGAAGCTTGGCACTATTTCCACCAGCGGATGTTAAGCGTCAGCCGCAGATGGAGTTTAAGTCAGTCATAACATGGTACTAGCTTTAAAAGCTACCATTCAGAGTCATTTGTAGGGCTAGGCAAAGTCTGTATTTCACTACAATTTACAGACATTATCAACCCGGATACGATTGAAAATGTCAAGGCTACTGCGTGCGTAATGCACACTGGATTGTTTGTGTGAATATCTGTGGTCATGATTGTCGGTGGCGCAGGTAGTTATGTTTAAAGGTTATGATAGATCTAGCTCTGTGAGTGTGAATGCTTGTGTTTCTGCGAGTATTAGAGAGAGCACGCGTCAGAGCGAGCGCGCATGACGGAGAGTTTCGGGTCAGTCGTGCAGGGCTCGAGCAGGAGTCTCCCTGAGGTGATCGCTCTTTTGATGGACTTGAGTTTGATCTTTCTGCAAATGGGTCCCCATGCTGTGTACTGAGATGAGCCTCCTGAATTTGAGCTCAAAATGATGTTGAAACTTGTAATTACCACCGCAGCCTCCATAATTCTCAACGGGGAAAAGGGCGCTGAGATAACAAAAATATGGCAGAAAAAAAATGCAGACTCCAAATTACAGACATGGCTGATTCACACAGGATTAAGATCACAGACGACCTCTGCAATTATTACAAATTACTACAGGTCCCCAGGTAATACTAGTCCCGTGCGAATACGGCTTCAGCTAGCATTGTATGTTAGTGTATGCTAACCATTGTTCTTATTCAGTAATCATTTGAAATGGATAGTTTAGATGGCGGGGCTTCTGCTTCCTCCTCTGACTACATTTGTTGTCCCTGTTTACAGAGCCAGGGGGATGTCAATCAAATGTAATCTGCCACACCCACACAGTCTTAACAGTGAAATGTTGTTTTAACATTTCACTTTGATTTTTGTGCATGCTTAATGCCACGCTTAACTTTGAAATCATCAATGCATTTTATCCACTCCAAGCCAGGAGGTATAAGTGGCAGCTATTCTACTTTATAACTATCCAATCCTATTTCTTGGATAAGACTTCAATGAGTTGGAGTAAAACACCCTCCTCCTCCAGAGCCTGAAATTCATCAGTCTCACATCACACCATCTCCAGCCAAGACAGATGCGCGGCTCTTCTTTTAAACCCACTATTTGAGTCAGGGCTCTTTCATGTCCAGGCGATGCTCCCCGGTGACAGGTGAAGGCGGTCCGACCCCCACAGCAGAATACTCTGGAAGAACAGATACAATACATGCATTTCCATCATGCCTGCCTTCCCTGACTGACTGACTGACTGAACGTCTGGCTGACTGACAGATGAGGTATTCTGCAGGCGTTCAATAATTTAGCCATGGTTGCAACACAGCCGGTCCACAGCCTGTAGGGCAGACTTAAGCCCACAGCACGTTCAGCTCCAGCTCTCTCTCTCTCTGTGTCTCTATAAAGACGGGATCTGATCCAAGTGCCTCTTATCTTCATCAGTGACTCCTGTGGTCTCTGTCTGTATTATTGACTGTTGTGACCTATAATATATCTCTGCTCAAGACTGTTCTACCATTATACCTCTTCACACAAGCCCACAGGCCTTTTTTTGTCATAATGGAGTTAATGCATTTTCATGAGACTTTCTCTTCTTCCTTTTCCTCTCCGGAATTAATGTGTGTGTGATACGTGCTGTACCTGCCCCCTGGTACTGAGAGGTGCCATTAATATGGCAGAATCAGATATTATACAGTGAAAGAGTTTCCTAAAACCTAAACCTGGACGTGCAGTGTCATAGTGGAAGGCTTTCTGGCTGAAATAAACTGAATCTCTGTGCTGAAAAAGAGCTTTAGTGTCGTCCCGTGGAGACCTACAACGCTGGCTGCTCTGCACAAATAACACCAGGCACGTTTCACTCTAACAGGATACCACAAACCCTCAAGCAACAGAGAGACCATTTGTGGGATCTCCATTTTTATGTTTAGTCCACTTAGGGGGGGATAACAGCAGCCATCCCAGCGGTCTTTTGTCTGGAATCAAAAACATTTCAAAGTCTGCATGCTAATACTTGAAAAATGGATAGTTAAGAGGAGGCTCAGCAGTTGTCATTTGCTTTTTCGTGCCTTTAGAAATGCCACAGTAAACCGTGACTGGAGATGTGTGATCTGCCAGCTAAGAGCTGTTTATATCAAAGTAATGAGCCCGAGGAGACTGGCAATTAGGAGATTCCTTCCATTTCTCTGTCTACTCAGGGAAACTCCAACTGAAAGGTTATTGGGTAGGCTATTAAAATGCTTGAGTGGGAGAAATTTTAATTGGTTTGGGTAGAGCTTTGCTGTTGACTCAGGACACAGGCTGCTTGCCTGGAGCCAAGGCCTACAGTAGTAATGATGTTCTCTCGCGCAGGTGATCGTATCATCTGTTTATCCAGAGTGCCTCAAAGGTTAGCTCGTCCTCCACACCTTTAATTACAACGCCAGGTCGAAGCAAAACTCTTTTTGAACCACTTCTTCTAGAAGATAATTTAGTTTCTCTGCAGAATAATGAGCTGTTTAATAAAACCCTGAAGACAACGATATCTAGCAAACTACTGAAAGCACATTGTGATAATATGCAGTGGCAAATATCTCGCTGCTATTTAGCAATGCACAATTCAAATGTCCCCTTTATCCTGTACAAACTCATTAGCGGTGACCTGTCTGAGAATGATTCATCGTCAGCGTTAATATCCTCTTTGTTTTTTTATCGCCGGCTCCGCTATCTGATTGCTTCCAGGTCCAACACAAGATGTTTGATAATGTCTTTAAATGGAAAGTCAATAGCAGGCTCTTGGATTTTCCTCGTTTCCATACGATGAAATCTGTAGCTTTATGTTCCTCTTGAAGTGGACCATTGAGTTTGTTAGAGCAGATCTGTTTGCAGCCGTCTCTCTTTAAATGGCTGTGGTGCTCAGTCAGAGGGTGCCGTTTCAGAGCTATATTGCATGCTGCTGTGGTTTTCAGCCTATTGCCAAAATGTAAATGTATACACTGTTAGACTATCATTTAGGCTCTATAGCAGCAAGTGTGACAGCATCATCAAAGTCTCACTATTGTATTCAGATGTTTTCCATTTCCATAGGAGGGGGGGGAAAGCAGCTATTGTGACCTCAGGCTTTTATTTGTGAATGGGTGAGATCATCCCAGAGGCCTTATCATTCTTACTTCTTTCCCATTAAAAAGGTGGAATCTGCATCGCCCAGTCTCTGAAAATCCCCCACAACCCCAAGCTGGAGGATTACGACAAAGCCATCCAACAACTGCTGGAGACGCAGCACTCGCGGGCAGTCGTCATCTTCGCCAGCGAGGAAGACATACGGTGAGCAGTGCAGCACATTGATGCGCGTTGATGACTTGCCATGTTGAGGTCTTTAATCTCTGAGTAGCAGCTCCTGAAGACAGGCTGAAGGCACAGATTTACCATGCGTGCTACACAAACATACCTCCAACAACACAAACACGAGGAGAAGGGGGAATACAGATCGCAGCAAAGCAAGAGAGATATTGTTTCATTTACAACGGCCCATGGGAAATGGTGTAAAGAACCACAGAATGAAACATTTAGTACCTGTAAATTCAAAATGAAGACGCTAGCGGTGGCTGTGCGAGTGAAATGTAAAAGAAGATGTCTGGTACTCCCTCTTTTATCTATAAAAAAAACATCTTTGCTTTAAATAACACAAAAACAGCTTCCCTCCTTTTCTCTCACCTTTAATCAGATAAATCAAAGAAATGTACAACAAAGCAGTGATATCCAAATAATTCCTTCAAGCTAGCTGTGGCTGTGTGTAATAGATATTGGATTGCACACACCTCTTGTTCTCTCTCTCCTAATTCACACACGGGTGTCCTTGCAGGGGAGTGCTCAATGCCACCAAGAGGGCCAATCAGGTGGGCCATTTCCTGTGGATTGGATCTGACAGCTGGGGGGCCAAGAGCAGCCCGATCCACCAGCTTGAGGATGTAGCAGTAGGAGCGGTCACTATACTGCCCAAACGCTCCTCCATTGAAGGTACACACACACACAGACTCACACTGCACGCTTCACCAAGGGCGGGATTGTTTGGTAGTGCTGGATGGAGTGATTGCTTTTTATAGTTTTGAGCCTAATCATGTGGAGGCACTTACAGATAAGTAACATTTCTTCAAAGTGTAACATGTAAGCAAACAAAAGCCTATTTACACATCTGAATGTTTATGTTAATCCGATATTCACCCCCCTTTTAGCTCTGGTTTTGGTCACCACCACCATGAAAATAATGATCTGCTTTAATCTTGCAATATATTTTTTTTCCTTTTTTTCTTGGCTGCTTGGAGGCAGTTTAAATGCTTTAAACCATCATTGACCTATTTTCACCTCATGGAGTTATTATGGCCTTTTATTACACGGCTGTGTTAAATACTTAATTCTGATTGGTTAATTATGGCATTCCGAGTTCTGTTATTTCTCGATAACAGACTGTTGCTAGGGTTACAGCTCTAATCGCACAATCCCGAGGATTAACTGTAATCATATCAATTTGCAGAAAGAAGTCCAGTAAATTTGACGTTGTCTTGTTTACAGAGGGAAAAAAGAAAAGACAATACAGCGGAGATAAAGCAATAGGTTAAACTATGCAAAAACTGTAGGCTACGACAGAGAGATCTACAAAACTGAAGACGACACATGAAGTAAACATTAAACAGTAAACACAGTATATATAAGAAAGAAAACACAGTATATATAAGAAAACCTCAGTCAGGTGCTCCGCTGATTCCTGCGGCCCCGTTCACCTTGCCTTATTTCACCATCAGTGGAAATGTTTCCATTTTAATGTGAGTAAAAACAGGTAGCTTAGCTCATTTTAATGAGACTAATAATAGCTAGGTTAACTCATTTTAATGTGAGTAATACCAACTATTAGCTTATTTTAATGTGAGTAATAACAACTAGGTCAGCTCACTTTAAGAAGGCTAAAGAGTGTTGCCATAGACGCAGCTCTCACTGTGAGCGTAACAAACTATTATTTAAAGGCATATAATCATTTTTGAGTCCTGCTCACCTTGTTGGGTTTCCATTCCGCAACCTGCTGGATATACATAATCCCTTACTTATATTTATTTAAGAATCGTAGTTATGACCACCTTTCAGATATCCTCTCAATATTCACCCTCTGTGAGCTATGTTTTTGGTCTCTACCAACGTAACTATCTAGAGCTATTATTAGCTATAGCTGCTAACATCCTGAATTCCCCCCCACCCGGGGATAAAGTATTTTTGATTTTGGTGACATTAAATGCTTTACTTAAAACGCTGCATCTCCCTCTTTCCCACTTTTCGGCCCATCCAGTCGAGGCAGATGACTGTCTGCTCATGGTGGATTCATGTCGGGTCTCTCTCTGAATAATTTAACAAAGAGTGCAGTCTAGACCTGCTCTTTTTGTTAAGTGTCTTGAGATAACTTTGGTAGTGATTGACTGATTTACTACAGTATGTTCACGAGCTAGTTGCTTACTGTTGGATAGGATTTGAACAGTTGGATTCCCAGTGTTTGTAGAAAAAGCTGATGAGAGCAAGTTTCAGGCCTTTTAACCAAAACAATTAGCTAAAGCTGGTAAAATGCTCAACAGGAACTGCAGCGTCTGCTGATAATTCTCTGTGGGTTCACCACCTAGAGCCAAAACGTTCTCATTAATAGTCACTTTTCCTTTGTTTGAACAGAAACATTGATAGGAGCAGCGTAAAGGACAAAACTTACACAAAGAAAACCGCTCCCCTGAAACACTTGACAATCTGTGGCATTCAATGCGGTCGAAAAACTTAATTCATGATGACATCGACTCACATTTTTTGCTGTCTAACATTCCGCTCAGTCTCATCTATCTCTACTTCACTTTGGCAGTTTTTACATTCCTCAGAATGATTTCCCACCATCCTCTGGGAACAAATGTGACCTTGTTGTTGTATTTGGCCGTGAGTTGGACATGACCAGACTATAGTGAGTTTTGACGACTTGACAACTTTGTAGCTTTTATAAGATACTGAAACCAATGAACAGAAGCTGTGTCACCTTTCGCGATAATCACAGACATAAGCATGAGTGTGGTTTTAAAATTAAAAAAAGAAAAAATCTCCCATCTGGGCCTCATATCCGCCCACAAATTAGTATCTATAATCACTGCTGTGTAGTAGTTAGATAATGTGTCTGAAAAACAAAGCATAAAATTGTTATGATCTTTTATTAAACTCCAAAACAAATACCATTACCAATTGTTTTTAGGTGCTTAGGGATGGATTGCTCTTAAAACTTAAGGAAATGAGTCCATCCACAAAAAGCAACAAAAAGGAGGCAAACAAGGAAATGATACTGCTGTATCTGCCAGGACGTGCAGAAATCCACCACAGAAGAAGAATACTCTCTGCATGCACCATCTATTTTAAGCTCCGTCTGGTGTCACAATCCTAATAACCACCCATCACTACAATCGGAGGAAGTTTTATGAAGCTTTCCTTAATTAGGGAGGTCTAACCAGGACACATGTGCACTCTGGAGGCAGTGAGAACATTATTAATCCACCATGCATCATTGATGGTCTTTTGCAAAGAAATCAGCTGAGTCACTCGGCTCTGATTAGCCATTATCACCTCTACCCACGACTCAGCTGATTCGACAGGATAACGGAGAGAGGAGGCGTGGAGGAAGAGAAATTCACATTATTCTCAGGACAAAAAATTATTTCTGTGACAAAAGTTTTAAAAAAACAGATTAAGAAAATCCAGAAACCACAAATCTCACAGTGAAGTGTCTCCCAGCTGCATTCCCTGACCCACATTGCCTGGCAAAGTTACACAAACAAAAGAACAAGCTTTCTCTTTCCTTTGTTGCAGCAATTTATCTCTCCTCAAGCTAATGAGAGATACAAGCACCTTAGCCCTTTTGAAATGAGTGTTAAACTTATACATCATGCCTTCAATCCATCGCGTATTGTAATGGATTTTATGAAGTGAGGAAAACCTGTTCAGCACCTACAGGACCTGGCAGCCTGAGGCACCAGGCTGTGGCACCCCGTACTATCCCTGCGTTATTTATTATGCATCCTGTTTTTTAATTAATGTAATTTCCTAGATGAAAGAAGTGATTAAAGTTCCATGGGGCCTTGAGAGGAAGAGGAACCACTGTGGTCAAATTTTGATGAAGTAGCGCTTGCTGGTGTGCTTCAAACACCTAGCGGCCAGCACCACACCACCGCCGCCGCCGCCGCCGCCACACTGCTGCTGCACCCGCCTCGCTTCATTTCCTACAGGTTTGAATTGGCTGATAATTGGTCCGGAACTGAGCCGTTCTCCTCTTTCCTCTCTTCCCAGGGTTTGATGAATACTTTGCTGCGCTCACTTTGGAGAACAATCGCAGGAACGTGTGGTTTGCCGAGTTTTGGGAGGAAAACTTTGACTGCAGGCTCCTCAGTGCGTCAAAGAGGGAGGATACCAGCCGTAAATGCACAGGTACACTTCTTTTTGACACGAACAGAGTCTGAACATTTCTGTACTACACTAATGGATGGTGCATATTTTAACTCTCCCGTGTCAGGTTGATTTGAACTTGACCTTTTGTTCCCATTAGAAGCTGCAGAGAGACTGTTGGGGCTTTTAATTCAACCCCTCTCTGTCTGCGGCACAGTCAGAAAGTCTAACACCAGGTGTTTTCACCCAGCGGGAGCAGGACAGGCTGAGTTTATTATTAGAATAATAATGCACCACGTGTCTTAGTCATACTACAGTTACAGACCGTCTGCTCCTGTGGCTAATGTCCTGTAACTCTTAAATCCCGTATTCCCTCTATTTCGCCTTCACCCAGTCACCTTGACAGCTCAGCTCAGCTCAGCTCAGCTCGGCCGTGCTTCGAGTACTAACAGAGGCAGAGTACTTTATTTTGGTGGGAACTTACAGGAACAATGACAGAAACTTTCATGCCCCAATTCTTTGTGGTAGCAGTGATGATGCAGTTTATAAGAGTGATGCATGTTCGTATTACCTAAACACCGCCTGCTAACAGTGTGACAGGCATTGCACTGCATGTATTATCTAGGAGGGTGATGCCTGTGATGTGGGATGCTGTATTAATCTTGCTTGCATACGTGATGACGGTGAAGGCAGTGTGACACAAATTACTGTTTGCAGAGGGATTTTCGTTTCATTTATTATCTCCTGTTTGGCGTCTTTTATCACGCGTCAAAGACAGAAGATGCTCATTCATTGAGTGAACCTCTCAAACTCTCTGTAAGATGACTGTTTTTTTCCTTTCTGCAATCCCACTCTTTATTCTCTGTTTTTCTTTTAACACCTCAAGCCGAGCTGATATTTCTGAGCTCGAGGCGGGAGGCTTTTGCATTCAAAGACTGTCCATTTAGCACCCTATGCAGAGCCCTCTGAAAAGCAAAGAGGTTATGTGTGGGCTGAAATGTATGTTAAGTTATGAGGACTGGGCTGAAATGTCAGCCCAGATTGCTTTTGACCTCCCTCAGTATGCAAGTCTCCCACATCCTCATATGTGTCCTATTAACATCATGTGCTCCTCCATATATGAGCAGCTCTCACCGAGGAGGAGGTGGTCTTTTAGTATTCACAGTTGCTTCCTTCATTATGTGTTTTGGTTTACTGGGAGCTTGAATGCTAAGATAATGATGCTAATGATCATGATCATGAGGATGATGATTATAATTATAACAAGTAATCGTAGTGTTTTTGTTGCTTTGATTTTAATTTGCTCTTTTAATCGTGGGTTTCATCTTCCAGGAGTATAAAAAAGCTAATCCATTTTTGTACAGAAACAGAAATCCAGCAGGGCTTGTACATTACGTATTCATGCAGTGTATCAGCAGCATGAGGCTAAACCTTTACGGCAGCCCATAGTGAAAGGGCAGTACACTGGGAGGAGGATATAAAAGAGCAGAGAGCCGCTGTGGAAGAGTATGTTACTAAAGTTCATGGTGATCTTCATCACCTTGCAAATGGGACAAGTGAGGTCTGTTCTAAGCAGTCTATTACTTTGTGATACACGGCAGTAACTCAATCTGAATGTGCTGCATTTGTCAAAAACACTTTGTCTCACAGCTCAGCTTGATACTGAAACCTGGGGATTTAATGTGTCTTCTTATTCTTTATGCCACACGGTCCCTCGAGGTGTAGATCAGACACAATCAGAACAAGCAGCAAATGGTAAATGCAGGAATAAAAATGAAGCTGGAGATGATCGGGAGTTCTGAAGTCTAACGGTTCAGGTGTGTTCGGCTCTAAGTCTCTCCTGCTTTTCTTCCCTTCAGGCCAGGAGCGCATCGGGATCGACTCCAAGTACGAGCAGGAAGGGAAGGTGCAGTTTGTGATTGACGCAGTGTACGCCATGGCCCACGCGCTCCACAACATGCAGAGGGACTTGTGTCCTGACCACCCTGGCGTTTGTCCACAGATGGAGTCAGCTGAGGGAAAGACTCTGCTGAAGTACATACGCAACACCAGCTTCAACGGTGAGTGGAATCTGCACATCGGATGCTCACAGGGGAGAGGAAAAGTTCCCGCTTTGTTTCAAGCTGTACAAAGCAGAAGATAGAATAAACTGTAGATCAGAGCAGAACAGAATGCATAAACATTCATGTACTTATGGATGAACCCACTACAAACATTTTCAGCTAAAACAATGTTACATTCTCTCTCAGAGCTCGCTCGTGGGCCGGCTACAATTTAAATTCAATTTCATCCGAAGCTCAAAAACATTTTCTGGCTCTGAGAAATATTTTGAGCCAATATGACATATAAAGGGTCTGCCCGTACTTGAACCGCTACATTATTCAGCCCCGTGCAGAGATGGATGTGGAGGATACTTAACAATTAATGACAAATAGCTCTTAATGACAACTGCTCTGAAATGCAAAAGTGAGGGGAGGGAGGGAGCCGGATGGGAGCTGAGTTTAAAGCGAGCGGGACCTTTGTCGTTAGGAATGAGCCGGCATGATTGTCAGCCAGCGATCGTTCGCCGCTCCTCTGAAGTACATTGAGTCGTCACAAAATGTTCCAGATAAGATTGTAAAGGAAGGAATCGTGCTAATCTTCTCACAAAACTGTCCTACTTTTAGACGTGGAGCCGCCTCGTTGTCTTTCAAATAACCCCCCACTGTGATGTTTTATATGTGGGGGAAATGTACTCGTATGTTCTGCACTGGGGTAGCGAACGAAGAGCCTAGTATTTTATTTATTTCATTCGCCTCAGTTTATATTTTCTGCAAAATAAACTTGGTACATGGACATACTATTAATAGTCTGCTTATATTTTAAAAAAAAAACTTGTTTTTAAATGTATTTACTATTTAAAATGCAGTTCTTCATGCTCCTGCAGCACATCTCTAATGTTAGTGCTCATTAACGGCTGTAGTATTTGAGGCCTTTGAACACTTTTAATAAGACTCAGTTTCACTCTAGGCTTTTATTCTGTCATGTTAGCCGATTTGTTTTGCTCTAACCAATCTTTAGCAAGTGACATATAAACCGTGTCGAGATCAGTTTCAGTGAGTAAAAGACATTTTTTTTCCTACAATCTGAGTCATTAGCAGATTTAAGCTGCGGATTAATCCACATATGCTGCGCTAGTAAGTATTCCATTAGCAGGATGGTATATGTGGGTGCAATTAAAAACAAACTGCAGCACCCATATTTATCATAATAAAGGAACATGTCACCCAGAGCACTGCATGGTTTTTGGACACAAATTGAGAGCTGTGGCATAGAGGACCGAGATTCATCAGGATGAAGGATTAGTAAGAGCTTTAAAGGTTTGGGTATTTTCTTGAAAGTTCTTGACAACAACAAATATATATATATATATATACATATTTACCGAATTCGTAAAGCTTTATATGAAGGACCCTGTAATAAACGTAAGTTAATATGTAATACGACCCTTTTAAGTCCTTATAAGATGCTTTTTAACATTAGATATTTGTTAATAAGGCTATATAAGTGTTAATAATAACTTCATAATCATGTTTATTGTTAGATTATAAGACAGTAATAAGCACTTGTAAACAATTAATAGACAGCTAACAATAAAATAAAAACCTTATACATTTCTTATAATGTTTATAATGGCATGAAAAACTAATGTTATTGTTGAGCTTTTAATAAGCTTTACAGTTGTTATTAAGATTAATACATACTTTATTATGCAGTAATTAGTGATTAACTATGAGCTTATCAACAGATAATTATGCTTTTTTACAGTTACTGGATCTAAAGCGAGAACAGTTTCCTATTAATGTTAATCATCCTTTAGTATGCACTTATTGACAGTTAACTATGCTTTTTGTAGCTTCCATTTGTAATGAGCACTACGCTTGGGTCAAGACTCTTAAAATGTAAATAAATCATTACATAAAAATAAAATGTTTTGGCGGGAAAAAATAGTTGTTGTAATCTAACAATAAACATGATTATGATACTATTATTAACATGTATAATCGTATTAACATATATCTAATGCTAATAAGCATCTTATAGGGACTTATAAGGGTTTATTACCTATTACCCCATTTATCTTAACCATATAAAAAATAACAGGCGACATCAGGCTCTTAAATCAATTGATCCGTTAGTTCCTCTCCACATTTTGTATTTTGTTGATGAGTGTTAGCATCACATTGATCATCCTAACAAATCGATACATTCTTTCTTTATTCAAAAACGTATAAAAATAAACTGTGAGTGAACTTCAGGCGACAGAGCTGCCTTCCTATCTTTAACACCGTCGCTATGGCAGCAATGCAGAGTTCCAGCAGGCGAGACGCCCTTGGATTTTAAGGTGGCACTGAGGAAGCTGCAATAGCCTGTGCAGTGCTCGGATTTCAAGGGGACCTTAACCAAGTGCAGATTCATGCATGGGATTGACAATCTGCCGTCCAATCTCACAAACCATCTGGGCCTGTGCTGACTTTTTCGGATGTTCAGCTTCCGAGAAACATTTACCTCAGTGTGTGTGAGAGAGAGAGAGGCTCATTTCACCTGAGCCGAAAATAAGATCTGCACCTTCTCCATCTCCTCTGCCTCTTCCAGTCTGGCTATTATATTCTCAAACCTTTCTACTGTTGTGGCTCAGGCATATCTCACTGCCCCTTATTGCATTTAGACTGCAGCCACGCACATTATCCTGTGTATGTGCCGCTGCTAATGTATGTTTGAGAGCGAAGGAGTGTAAGCCTCCTTTGTTGATCTCCCCACTGCGCCCGAGTCACAGAGCTGAAGAGTGAGAGGCAGGGAAAAAAAGGGAGAATAATGATGCGAGAGAAACACAGCAGTGGATCCCCAGTCCACCCACACTGCTCAGCAAAGCACAGCAGCAGTGCACTTTTGTCATGTCTTAGTTCAGAGCCACATGCAAATGCATAAATCTTTCATCTTAGACAGCACTCGCACTAAGGAGTCTACACAGAGCATTTTGTTCCCTTGAAAATATCAGGCAATAGGAAATACAAAGGAATTCCTAATGTCTTTTTATCTGCACACACACAAACGCCGCTTAATTATTTGCTCTAAAGCTGAAGAGCGCCAAGTGCCCAATCACTCACGTCACTTTGCTGAATGACTTTGTGTGTTTGTTTATTTGTGCGCGTTTTTGCCGGGGCGTCGGAGTAAGAATGGTTACCCTGTCACAGCATTTGCACACAGGAGTCAATACCCTGTCAACATCTTTATACACTGTGTCAACAAGTCTACTATCTGTTTGTGGGAAGCAGAAGTGACAGGACGGTGACTACCACCCACCGATTTTTATTCTGGTTTTCATAGTTGGAGAGATTTCACTACGAGCATCACGAGAACGCCTAAATTCATTCGGAACACCCGTCCTGCTTCATTTTCTGTGCCGTCACATCACGGAGGAATTAGTGTTTCACTTTAAAACAGAAAGGCCGAATGGTCAAATGACTCCAGATGCACCATTTGTGCCTTGTAAATGTGGAATATGCTGCATATAAGGAGGGATATTTGGCTCTGCATCAATATGGAAATGACCACTTTAGGTCTTATATTCTGACATTTGTAAAGCCCAGTGGTGTCAAAATGTCAAAAGCTAAACTTTGGGTCCTTGTAAACAGTATTTTATTTGAATGTCCCCTGAAATGGCTTTTCCTCTTGCTACCTCTGCCTTTCTTGTTTTACAAGAGCCTCTTGGCTTGAAACTTTTGTAGAATGGTCAGTGACAAATGTCCTTGGAAAAAAAAAAATGTGTGGGAGATGAAATTCCCTTCTGGCTGCAAACCAAGGAAAAGGTGCCGTGGCCCTCCATGCAAAAGCCACCAGCTCTGTTCCAGATTCAAACACCAACATGTTCCCAAAAGTGTTTTGGACATATGCTCTAGGTCCTCTCTCTCTACACTTTTTATAGCCAGAGCTATTACAGTGTTTAATTCCCATGCCAGGTGTCATCAGACTCCCCCCGTCCCAATTCAAAAATGGTATCTCCATTTGTGCTTATGCGCTCCTGTAAGTAGTGCCAAGGTGAATAGACTTGTTGTACAATGCAGCAGTTTTTCATTCTCTCTCTCGGCGCTGTGGGATGGTACAAATGACCTCATCAACAATGCAGACCTCATGTATAAAATAAAGCACAACCGTTTTTTCCCATTAATGCCAGTCAACACTCGCTGCCGCCGCTGCCGGGGTGATCTGATGTTGACTGACGTCTGCATTAACAAACTACCCCACAAACACACTCTGCAGACTTGGTGCCTGTGTAATTGAGTGATGTGCGCGCAGACACACCCGACAGCTCCTCACAAAGACACATTTTGTGTTTCAGGTGTGCGCGGTCCTCTCTGAGCTAATTAGCGAAATCTTCAGGGCTCGGCTTGAGACGGCCGGCTGCACACTGAGAGCAGATGGGGACCGTATGATGCTTTGGCTGACCTGTGTATCCTCCCTATATGTCCCATTGTTGCCAACTGTGTGGCTGAAATGTATTTCCAACACCAGGAGGGGTGTGTGCATTTGAAATAGCAGTCCATTTCTGATAATAGCGCTCACAGCTGAGAGGCCACATTTCTCTCCATGTTTTGCACGTGTAAATTTGTATTCCTGCAGTGGCCATCATGCAGCTGCGATGATGCATAGGAAGCATGTGGGGAAGGGCTGTATTAGTCAGTAGGGATCTTGCTTCCCAGTCCGTAGTTATTATAAAGGTTACACATATAGGTCATTGTGTTTGGAGGAACAGGCTGTGGTCCTTTGTGTGGTCCGTCAATGTAGGCCACCGCACGGAGAGGGAAAAGCTTAAAAGTTCATGTTTTTCTCCCGTTAAAAGGAGGTGCTGTTCGCTGTTACACCACTGCCAATCATTTTTCTTCCCTGCCGTCCTTTTGCTACAATCTCTCTCTCTCTCTTTTCCTCCGCACAGGCAGCGCCGGCACCTCTGTTGTGTTTAACAAGAACGGTGATGCTCCAGGACGCTATGACCTGTTCCAGTTCCAGATGACCAACTCGTCCACCCCAGAGTATAAGGTGGTAGGACAGTGGGTGGAGACGCTCCAGCTCAGGGTATGACGATTTACAGATGCTTGGAACACAGACAGCACACACACACACACACACACTGACAAATGTTGATTAAATGCTTGTAACTAAACAGGATGTGTAGGCTCAGCTATGCTTAAGATTTACAAGCATAAAGCTTTTTTGTGTTGAGCAAAATTAAAATCTCTGATGTGACGAGGGGGTGCACTTTATTTGCATCTCAAACACGGAGAGAGCTCAGGTGCAGATGTGTTTTACTTTTACTTTAATTGATGTATTTTAAGCTAAAAAAAAAAGAATCAGCGAGTGCAATTTAGCAAGAAAGGGGAAGTGCTTATCTTTAACCATGAAGATAAATGCAGCAAATTCTTCAGGTGTAATATTTTCCTCCGACAACAAATAGAGAAGCACAAACACACATTTCAGTGGAGGTGCCGCATACTAATGTGAGCCAAATGTTAAACATATTCCAAAGTCCTGGAGAAAGTTTCTCTCTGACTTTATTAAAAAAGACAAATGCTTGATTTAAAAGATGTTATTTATCACGGGTTATTAAATGTCTCA
Source organism: Semicossyphus pulcher (assembly GCF_022749685.1). Taxonomy (NCBI): domain Eukaryota; kingdom Metazoa; phylum Chordata; class Actinopteri; order Labriformes; family Labridae; genus Semicossyphus; species Semicossyphus pulcher. The sequence goes on from NW_027211637.1 coordinate 20,783,080, forward strand.
AACGCTGCTTTTAAGAAGAGAAAACAATATGCAATTAAACTGACAGAGGATGTTCAGATCAACACGTAAAGGGGGGATAAAAGGTGTAATTGTAGTCTGTCAGAATCTGTTTGCTGTTAAAAAAGAGTCTGATACGTTTCCACCTTTAAACGAGTAAAAAGTGAGCGTTCAAACACGGAAAAAGAAGAAGGTAGAAAGAAAAACAGACAATGATCCGTTGTTGGAGATGACTCTTCTCCCACTGCACAGGTTGGAGGACTGGCGGTGAAAGAGAGTGGGAGGAGGAGGAAGAACATGTTTTTAACCCAAGTGTCAGACCGTGCATGTTCAGCGTTTGGCAGCAGAGAGCAGCTGAAGAAGTTGATGTTGTTGGAAACTGACACCTAAATACACATCTCCTGGGCTGCTCCGCGTAGCTTCACTGCAGGTTTCTCCGTACACGATGAAACTCTAAATCTGTGATCACATTTTTGTTATTTAAGGTACACCTGAGAGTGGAAAATAAATCACATGAACGCTCGGGGTAGCTTTGCAGGAAAGCAGGATTTTTTAATAAGAAAATTTGTGGAAATGTAATTTTCTTGATATTTCTTTGCAAAAGATTGTAGAACCTATGGTGGAGAAACACGGATAAGGCAGTTTTCATACCATGGGAGCTTTAAATAACTTTAACTCACCTACAAAGAATACTATCTAATATGAGTGCTGAGTGCAGGGCTGGAGACGAGCTGCTTTTTAAGTGCGAGGTGTTGGTTTGTCATAGATCTCACTGTCACAGCACAAGAATGCGCCTGTGTGATTCATGTGGACAATATATAAAGGGATTTTATGTCAAGGGAGGCATGGTTTGAAATTGCACATACCGTATGATAGCTGAAACCTGAGCTGAGGTGTTTCTCTGTAACTCCTCTTACTAAGAAAAACATGACATTAACATACAGATGAGTTAACATTTGCATAATGGCTCTCCGGATCACAAGAATTAAACTCAACCCAATGGATTCGATAGCGCAGGTGGAACAACGTCTGCTGCTGGAGATTTGTGCTCCACTCTGTGTGAGTGTGATTACAAACCGAGCGCTGTAACAATGCAATTATCCTCCAATGCTATCACTTTGTTCAGTAACACATAAAGAGCATTATGATTTAAAGGTGAGCATCTTTGCGATGGAGGATAAAGAAGTACACTGTGATGCCTTTCCAGCTCACAAAAGCTCAAATTAAGTGTAAAATTAACGACTAAAGCAAAACACCCAACTATGGCAGCCGCACGAGTCCGAGGTGTCAAAAAATCTTGCTGGTCTCCATGGCAACAGAGCTGTTGGTCTCATTACTGTTTCCACACTGTGTGTAATCGGGAGGTTTTCCACAGAGCACCATTCATTGTCCAAATAACAAATGGCACCTTCATGCCCCCAGATAAATGGCAGATGATAATCTACCCAGACACCGCAGTAACAACACATTTGTCATACAGGTACACACAAGACAAACACACTTAGCAGGTGTGTGTGTGTGTGTGTGTGTGTGTGTGTGCGTGCTGTAAAGGCAGCAGCTCTGTATGTGCAATTATTGTCAGTTTCCACATTTGGAGGAGGTGATGCTGTTTCTATCCTTAGCTGGACTCATGTTGTACACGATGATAGTTGTACCTGCTGGAGTTTTTCATCTGCAGGGAAACATGAAGAGAGCATACAGTTTATGTTGAATGTTTCCTCACATTGGTTTAATTCATTGCACGCCACAAAAATGACAAAATGAGGGAAAAATTCAACATTTAAAGGAATATTTGGGGGAGTTTGTTTATTCACTTTCCTGCCAAGACTTCTATCAGAATACTGTTACCGCTCTCGTTTCTGTACGCTTAATATGAAGCTACAGCCAGAAAACACTTAGCCTAGCTGAACAAAAAACCCACCTACCACCACCTCTAATCCGCTAATTAGTATGCCATATCGCGTTTCTTTAATCCGCACAAAAACTGAAGTGTAAAAATCAGAAGTTGTTGTTACACAAAACAGATATAACAGGCTAATGAGGGAGTTTTAAAGGCCCTTGTTGACAGGGTTTGTTACCTTTGGACAGAGCCTGCTAGCTGTTTCCTACTGCCTCAAGTTTTGATGGTAAGCTAAGCTAACTGGCTGCTTTAGCCTCATATTCAATAGGCTGACATGAAAGAAGTATCTCACCTAACTCTGAGCAAGAAAACTATCGAGTGTGGCTCCTTAATATGTCAAACATTTCCTTTAAAGGAGCAGTTCGCCCCTGGAAAAAGCCACTGTCAGTCAAAGCTGGTGTTCCCTGTAATCGATAGAAACAACAATATTTGAAATTAGCACCATAGCTGTGAAGAAAGTCGTACAAACAGCTTGTGGTTTCGCCCATTCTACATTCCTACAACACCCAGTGTGCGTTGCGCTCCTCCCTCTGAAAGTGAAATACTACTGTTTTCATCGCAGGCAATGGCTCAGAGCGGTACAGAATCCGAAATATGACGAGTATATATCGATGGATCGTCTAAAAAGTCTTCTGAGGAAGTGTAGTTTAGCATGCTCCCTGGCCAGACTACATCAAACGTGTCATCTGACGGAGGTGTTCCAGGGCCCTTTGGAGAAGCGGATAGTGTCCTCCAAAGGCACAGAGAGAAACTGCATACCCTACCCTTCCTACCATAATGGCATTAGCTCCCCATAATAGCATGATAGGACTGAGGTTGAAAATCAGTGTACTGGCCCTTTAAAGGTGACCTTAGTTATACATGCTCTAAAGCGTCTGTATTTTTGAGGTCTTACAAACATTAAATGCATATCCATTTGTGAAAAAACATTTTTTTTAGTATTTTAAATCATATGTTTTTTAGAGCAGTTTACTAGCTTGGACTGGTCTTCCTCTTTCCTGCCTTTGCTGACACATTGCTGTGTTTCTTTGCACATTACTGCCACCTGTAGATGAGTGGAATAGTGTAAAGCCATGTGCATGTGTCTCCTTGTGAACATACAACATGAGACAAACAAAACAAGGATACACAGCTCCTCCATAAAGAAGCTGCTGCAGGGTATAAGTCATGACTTCACTGCACATCAAAGCATAATGCACAGAATAATCACTTAATCTAATCCCTGTTTATTTCCAATATAGTTTTACGCTACACCATTCTGATTTTAATGTCGGCTGTTTTACAGTTACACTCTCAGAGCGCCTCTTTAAATCTGTTACATTGTAGCAGTTTGAGAAGACAATAAAAATCAGTTTAAACCACAAGATGGTTTTCAATGTGATTCTCTTCTTTTTGTTTGTTGGGCTCCAATTCATTTATGGTGGTTAGTTGGCTGTTACTGCTGCGAAACTGCCGAACCCATGTTGCAGCATCTTTAATCTTCTGTAGCTTTTTAAAGCCACGGATCAGTGCACTTTCAGAAGAAATCAAAAGATGGGCTCAAAGAATTATGAGAGGCTTTTTTAATGCCCTAACAAACTATGTAAGAGCTCAAAATATTCCACTTCTTCGTGGGTTTTTTAAGGCAAACTTGTAAGCTGGGTCTATAGTTTAAACTTGAATTATGAAGCACCGCGGGGCCTGTTTGGGTTGGGGGTTCAGAAAGTTCTTCAGTGCGTCTGTGTGCTGCACTTTTCATTTTGATGACAAGATCATAAATAGAAATAGCTCCACAAAGTCTAAAAGAGGCGTTTTGCAATTCCAAATCCCATTCTCCTTCCTTATCATCGCATATTTCATACCTCGCTGGCTCCTGTATTAAAACATAATGTCTTGTGCGTTTCACATCACTTTATTTTTTATTTCACTGAACAAAGGTAAGCTCTGTTGCCATGGTGATTTCAATTACTTCCAAGTATTAGAAAAAGCAATCCCTCTAAGAAATTGGCGGGAAAGATGTTGCAGTGTATTACTTTAATTGTTTTTTTGCATTACATTTTTTCCCTTTGTTTCCAAAGATTGCATTTTACTTAGATTATTGTAAAGAATGTAGTAATCCGTGGTGGGTAATAAGTTGAAACAGTAAATGAATGTAATGTCGTTCAGGTGCTCTTCATTATTACCGTGCTTGCCTCTAATCAGCGGCCTGATCGGTCTGCTAACCCTCTCTCCCTGTGCCGTGTGTCATTTCTCTCCCAGCTGGAGGAGCTTCAGTGGCCAGATGGGGAGCAGGAGGTGCCGACTTCTGTGTGCAGCCTGCCCTGCAAAACAGGAGAGAGGAAGAAGAGGGTAAAGGGCATGCCGTGCTGCTGGCACTGCGAGCTCTGTGACGGCTACCAGTACCAGTACGACGAGACGTCCTGCCGACTGTGTGCCTACAACATGAGGCCCAACCCGAACAGGACCGCCTGCCAGCCCATCCCCATCGTCAAGCTCGAGTGGCACTCCCCGTGGGCCATCATCCCCGTCTTCCTGGCCATGCTCGGCATCATTGCCACCATCTTCGTCATGGCAACCTTCGTACGCTACAATGACACACCCATCGTGCGGGCGTCGGGCCGAGAGCTGAGCTACGTGCTGCTCACTGGCATCTTTCTGTGTTACATCATCACCTTCCTCATGATTGCCAAGCCTGACGTAGCTGTGTGTGCCTTCAGGAGGATCTTCCTGGGCCTGGGTATGTGCATCAGCTACGCCGCGCTGCTCACCAAAACCAACCGCATCTACCGGATCTTCGAGCAGGGGAAGCAGACGGTCACGGCCCCGCGCTTCATCAGCCCCACCTCCCAGATCGCCATCACCTCCAGTCTGATCTGCGTGCAGCTGCTGGGCGTGCTGGTGTGGTTCGCCGTGGACCCTCCGAACACCATCGTCGACTACGACGAGCAGAAAACCATTAACCCCAAGCTGGCCCGCGGCGTGCTGAAGTGTGACATCACAGACCTGCAGATTATCTGCTCGTTGGGCTACAGCATCCTGTTGATGGTGACCTGCACAATCTACGCCATCAAGACAAGGGATGTACCGGAAGACTTCAATGAGGCCAAGCCCATTGGCTTCACGATGTACACCACTTGCATAGTCTGGCTGGCCTTCATCCCGATTTTCTTTGGCACGGCCCAGTCGGCAGAGAAGGTGAGTCATTTCTCTCTCTTTGGCTCTCTCTCTCTGTCACCACCCCTCTCTTTGTCTGCCTCTCTCCCTCCTCTCAGAAATGTCCCTTTCATTCCTTCAGCCCTGTTTTTATCTTGTCCAAACACATGCGCACATGCATATTTGTACAAACACAAACAGTACACAAAGGAAGCACACACACATATTTAGTGACTGTATAAGTTATGGGTTCATTTCTTTTGATTTCATATTCACATGGCTCGGATCTGCTTGGAAACCCACACTCGACCACCGCAGACTGAAATAGGCATAGAAAGGCGGAGGAAGGAGTGATGTTAAGCACCAGAATCCTGAAATGCCTTAGCGGTGTTAGGATGGGGGCGCTGGCAGCTCCAGATGCCATTATCTTAGCTCTCACGCCTAGGGCTCAACATATACTATTATGCCGTATTCTGGAGAGGCAGACAAGCGGGTTGAGGAGGTGGAGGAAGAGGAAGATGAGGAGCTGGAGGAGGAGGAAGGCAGGGAGAAATGGGGGGGTAAATAGAAGTTTGATTCAACACATTCCATCTCTTGACAGCAGCGCGCTACTCAACAAAGCATTTGACATTGGCTGCTACTGGAGTTGATTGAGAATCTGACATTTTGACCTGATGTGCTCGTCATTGCTTATCTGGCCGAGACCAAGCAGAATACAGATGCATTCATCTGCTGCATACACGGGCTGCGCGTGCTGCTTGGCAGGCCGTGCGAACGAGGCGGAGCGGAGGGGAAGTTTTCCGCTGACAGAATATCGATGCTGACAGGAAAGTGTTACTCCTAACCTTTTGAGAGGCACACCGCTCAATATCCCTCCTCCTAAGCGCGCGCATGAGATGGATCAGAAACTGATTTTCCTCATCTCAATTTGCTGCTGATTTCATAGATGAATTACACCCTCAGCAGCGATTAGGAGTTCATTATGCTACTCGCGGCAACTGGCGAGGCAGTAATGTGTTTATCTTTCCCCTTTATGCAGTTAACTCTTTCTTCACAGCCGCTCCTGCCTCACACTCACCTCCAGTTCGCACCACCGCCTCCCGGCCTGGTAATGGCCGTCGTGGGTGCCCTTCTGCTTCCTCCCTAGCCACAGCTGGGTGAGAAGTGCCTTTGCGTGTCTCGATAACATCTTTTGCAAAAGTGTAGTTAGGGTGAAGTGAAGTTATCTATTCCATCATATGAGCTTAGTTATATTTAGATTTCCGGTGTGATATCACAACATGTTCCCGCTAAAACTGTGCACATGAGATCCCTTCATCACAAACTAAAAATATGAGTACAAAATACAAAAATATTGTCATTAAGGGACAGACGAGATTAATGGTGTTTGTGTCTGTGCAGTGGGTCTGACACTGCATCCTGCCTTTAAGCCATTAATTCTCCAACGACCTGCAACTGAAACTTCTCAAAGAAAATCCTTGGGACAAAAATAAAGTAAAGCTAACAGACGTGCGATATAAAAAAATAAAAGCTCGCTATACATCCCGCAGTAATCCCCCAATTTCTTCTCTTACAGAAGCTGTCCTAACCTTACCGTAGGAGACTTTATAAAATGATAAATGGACTGTGCTTTTCTAGTCTTGCGACCACTCAAAGTGCTTTTACACTACATGTCACATTCACACATAGACCCCTTTTCCCACCAAAATTAGTTAGTTGTTTTTCAGACCTGCTAATAAGTGCAGATTGTCTCTTTTCCCATTGCCAGTGAAGTATACTCCTTTTCGGTCGGTTTTCTGCTGCAGGGTTAGTAAACAATAGTACGCACAAAGAACTTACTCTTTGATAAGCAGCATGGAGGCCAGTGAAGATGTTACCGTGGTAAGGTCTTTATTGTATCTATGACTCATTCAGTCTATTTAGACGAGTGGCAGCATCGCACTCCCATCATTACCGATCGGAGCAGAGGTGATAATTACCCTGGTCTACCGCAGAATCATTTGACCCAGGTCTGAATGGTAATTGTAACCTTTCCCACTAAGCAAAAAAGCCGGGTGTCAGCGGGTCTTTTGACCAGTGGGGAAAGGGCTACACATTCATTCACTGACGGCAGAGGCTGCTGCGTTAAGTGCCCGACTGAAAATCAGCCATCACATTCACACGCCGATGGCTGTGCCACCGGGAGCAATTTGGGTCTTGCGGAAGGACACTTCAACATGTGGACTGAGGGAGCTGGGGATCGAACCGCTAACCTTTCGACTGAAGGACGACCCACTGAGCCGCAACCGCCCCTAAAAAAAGGATTTACATGTAACAAAACTAAATGTGGGAGCTAAGATGCTTACCTGCTCCTTCAAAATAAAAGTCTGTTCCATAATACATATAAAACTTCTTTCCAAATGTATAATATTCATAATACAACAAGAGCATGAGTTTGTGTGTAGATCTGCATGTGAATGAGGAGGCTGTGTGATCCAGTGTGAGGCATGTGACTACATCTTCACATTAGAAGTACCTCACCCTGTTGTGTTTTTAAGTGCAGATTTGGCCAAACACCCACACACATTTGGAAAGTCTCTCTCACCCCAGGTTGTCCGATATCAAATGATTTATGAAAAGGCTGAGATGATATGATCGCACTGCCGGTGATGATCCAGTTAAAATTTCATGGCTGTTTTTCCTAATGTTGTTTTGTTGTACTGTTGTGTAGCAGAAGTTGTGACTGCCGCTGAGTGCAGGTTACTTTAACTCAACATTATTTAGATGCCCTTATTTTCCACACCTGTGACTCCCCCCTCCCCTCCGCCTCCGTTTCGCCCATTCACACTCATGTGGAAGGAAGCCGTGCGGAAACTGTAACAAGAGATCACAGAGCATCCCTCCCTGCCTCCTGTGCACCTGCATGTGCTCAGTCAACTACTCAACACTCTCAAGTTAATTACTTTGAGAGTCACCGGCATCAGAATTCAGCCGCCATCGGGCTCGGAGATCAACTGACTTCTAAAACAAACTGCAGGCCTGCGAGGCACTGTTCAAACACACTCTAACAATCAGACAACGGGGAAATGTGCAAAATGTGATAACGGAGTCCCAAAAGAAGTTTTTTTTAACATGACAGCTGATTTTTTAAGAAGAGGAGCGAGCGAGTATATTTAAAGGATGCTGCCGCTGAACAAGAAAACTCTCTTATTCAATTACCTCTGTTTCACAGTTCAGAAGAGCAGGACAGAAACTTTCAGGTAGAACACAGCCAAGGTTCAGTCACGCAACAAGAACTGCATGTCACTTAAAGTTAACATACCTCAATACATGTCCTGGAACCACTTAGGCCGTTGTAAGGTGTCTCCTGTGCCCACTAGCCTCCTGGAAGAGAGCCCCTGCTGCCACCCATCATTAGCGATGACTAACTTTCCTTGGCCAAAACATTCCTTTTCCAGCTTTCTGCAGGTAAAAGAAGTTCAACTCCTCCTGTCTCTGTGCAAACCGCACTTGACAGGAGTTGGACTTCAGTCTTTTTTCAGAATACAATATAAAATTCCTGTGCCTTTCACTTGTTTTGTGCTGCAAACCTTGTGCGGATTACACCAGAGGCAGACCGCAGGCAAAAGTTTAAAACTGATTGTTGCAAAAAGGAAAGGTTGTAGTTTTTATCTTGAAAATAGATGTTGAACATCCCCCGAGATGAAGAGGGAGCCATGACCGGGGCCCTGCATTTATCAAGCTTGTGACAGTGTAGCAACGCTGTTTCACAACATCCAGAGCCAGACACTAGGATGACGTCTTGGTCCTCTCCTGACAGTCGAGGTTTGGAGTACTACATGAGGGGGGAAAAGCAGAATGTAGACTTCTCTTATGAGGACGGGCAGAATGCCAAGGTGACATGAATGTAAAAATATAATGCCAAAATTAACTCGCTTAAATCTTATGTAGATTTCTAATCAATACTCCATTTACACATCAGACTTTAAGTTAACACCGGCAGGCCCATCTTCTTCTGATACACAAAGACCCCACATGCATACACCGATCAGCCTGCCTAACATTGTGTAGGTCCCCCTTTTACTGCCAAAACAGCCCTGACCTGTCGAGGTGTGGAAACCACTAGACCTCTGAAGGTGTGCTGAGGTATCTGGCACCAAGGTGTTAGCAGCAAATCCTGTAACCTGCGAGGTGGGGCCTTCATGGATGGGCCACAGATGCTCGATTACATTGAATCTGGGGAATTTGGAGGCCAAGTCTCAAACCATTCCTGAACCATTGTTGCAGTGACGCAAAGAGGCCACTGCCATTAAACAATACTGTTTCCATGAAGGGGTGTGCTTGGTGTGCAACAATGTTTAGGTAGGTGGTACATGTCAAACCACTTCTGTTAGGTACTGCCCACTGCAGATTGGCAACGACCCACAAGAGCAGCAGTTTTGGAGATGCTCTGACCCAGTCGTCTAGCCATCACAATTTGGCCCGTGTCAGAGTCGCTCACATTCTTAAACTCGCCCATTTTTCCTTCTTCCAACACGTCAACTTCGAGGACAGAATGCTCACTTGCTGCCTAGCATATCGCACCCACTGACAGGTGCCATTTTAATGAGAAAATCAAGGTGTTTCACTTCGCCTGTCAGTGGTCATAATGTTACGGCTGATATGTTCAGTTCTTAGGAAATACACCCGAACAACATGAGCACAACTTTCAGTGACTGCAGCTCTGCTCTGTAAGACCTAATATTACATTTTACTGCTCAGTTAAGATATCCTCAATGACAATGAAGCGGCTGAAGGGACCATAATGGAGTCCAAACAGGTTTTATTGCACACTTACTAAAGAACCTTGTACTGCACCTTATGCTAATGATCTTGTCTCATGAGGATAATACCATCAAAGGTTGATTTATTACTTGCTAAATTGTGGGTCCGGCAGAATTATCTCTCAAAATAGTTTACCAATGTGGGGACGGATTACTCTAACTACTTAGTTAGTGTCTTTAAACACGTATAATATCATCAAGAGTTACCAAAGCATCTCTGCTCGAACAAATTGTTTCTGCCCTTTAAGCAATCTCCCCATGACTCCTTACAAATCAGGACACCTCAGGAGTCCTCCTCAATAATGGAAAATAAGTAACTTTGCAAGTTAAGAAACTTTAAATCTGAAGTTGGAAAAGAATTGCTCCTTGTTAGTACTGATTTTAAAAAATTAAGACGCTTGACAAACAAGGGCCCCGATTAGACCAACGAACATGTCATCAATAGATCCGTTATAGGCGACCTATTTAAACAAATCCAGTTGGAAAACCAACAAAAGGGACTTCCTCTCATACTTTCATCACTGACCCACAAAAGCAGAGCTCGGACATATGTCGCAACGTCTTTATCTTCCAATCTGTAGCCCGGTTAATGGGGACCTCTCTGTACAGAGTCCAAATGAAAAGGACGACCGTCCACGCAGAAAGCGGCGCCTCTGAAATGGAATGGGACTCTGCAGCACAAAGCCAGAGAGAGTTATTCATGACATGAGCCGGGCTTGAAAGTAGGCCACCTGAAACAACGAGAGACATCCAGGTGGTTGAGAGGAGACTGCGAATCCCCTGGATCCATTAACGGCATTTCTTACGGAGCAGAGAGCATCCAGATTGTCACTTACTGAATCAAGTCCTTATCGCTGTCTGCATTTATAGTACTCAACCATAGCTCACTAGATTGCCTTTGCAGTAAGTATATCCCTGGTGGGTGTAATTATGAGAATTACCCTCAACAGCTTTTTGTCTAAATGGAAGACATGCCGTTTGTTGCGGCTGGATGTTGGCATTTGGCTTGTCAATGAGATGTAAAATTCAGAAGCAACCGTTTGATTCCTGATGAGGACGTTAATAAATCATTACTGCGGCTATAAATAGAGAGTTGCCAAGCAGTTGTGAAAATGACTTCATGTATTTATTTATGTTAAAGCAACAGGAATTAATTATGAATGTTCTGTGACAAGCTAAACATTGGAGTGGTGGGTGAGAGGGGCGAAGAATTTGGGTCAAGCTCATAGAGAGGCACAACAAAAAAAGCTGTCACAGTGATTAGAGACAGTCAGGGAAAGGGTTCGGTGTGTACGTATGTGCGTGTTGGATCTGTGTTACAGGGAGTGAAAGCCTACATATCTACATGTTTGGTGTGTGTGTGCGCGCCTGTGTTCGTGTGTGATGAGTATGAGTAAGCACCTAATGCTTATTGGGCGCGCGCTCCTGAATCAACTCTCCTGCTCGGTCAATAAATCAGCTCTGATAGGGTCAGCGTTGCAGCGTCTAAGGTATCAGAATCTCATTAAAACCTTTTTCCAGCCGTGTTTAGCGGCTTGCACCAAACTCTGTAGTGTTGCTATGGCTACCAGACAGGTTACCAACTACTAAACATGGAAACAGAGCAGCGAAGGGCTGAGATTCTCCGGTGATTATATTTTGACGCCGTGTGAACTCTTGGCGATGCTTTCATCGCTTGCCCTAATATCTAATCACGTATCGCTGCAAATTCACAGCTCAAGCACAAGAGAAAGCACAACATTTCCTCCCCCCCCTGCTTTGAGTGACACCGAGCAGAGTGCACACAGAGCATTGTGATATTCATACAGTTATTAATGCATGGTGCGCCCGCCAGATCACTGACTCTGATGCTGCTTCACAAACAGGCGGGGACGGAGAGGGAGAGAGAGAGAAGCAGCTGAGTGCATTGGCATGTTGATGTTATCAGGCGTCAGAATAATTGGCAAAGATTGGAAGACAAAAGCATGACTGGCATGTAAATGAGTCCATCTTGTATGAAAGAAATTACCATTAGTCATGCTATTTACCAAGAAAAACTGTATGCAAATGGTGACATTTCTTCCTCTCGCTGAATCCGTGAGCATCTCGCCGCTCTGCAGACACACTGTGCAGCCTAATGTGTTAACAATTGTATTCTCTCCCCCGTCCATACCACCAGCGGCTGACTGGAAGGCAGCATATAAGTGACATCTGATGCTTTCAAGTGCAGGAGATTAGTGGGGAGGCTCTGGCGATCTGCTCTTGAAACAGCCTCTTGCGGTGATTCTTTCCCCTCCAAGAGCCTTAAATGAAACAAGAGCCTCTCCGTGTCTGCAGAATTACTGCCTTCCTCCCCTCTCTTATTGAAATCACCACCTTTAAATGAAGTCACGATATAAAAATTGTGTTAAGCCAAATTGTAGCGTGAACTGGGTTACGAAAGGGCGCAATTATGGTTTGACAGTGTGGAAGGTGTTATGTAAGATCTGGAAAGGAAGAATGTACCTGTGTGGGGCTCACATGAATGGCAATCTTATGAATGATGCCACTTAACGCAGTGAGAGCCTTTCACAGGCTGCACTCCAGCGTGTGCAGAGCTGCAGGAAAACAAATGTAGATCTGCTGTGTGCTGCAGCACAGTGTTCTTAGCCCATGTTGAGCCTTTTATTGTGCTCGAGGAGGAATTTACATTAAAATGAGCCCGGCCACACGAGCTGTTAGTGTAGGAAGGAGCAGCTCTGAGGCAGCAAATTGGCCTGATGAATGCTTGAGTGATGAAATAAAACGTGATATGCAGGGAAAGGAAAGAGGACGGCTACATGTCACGGACGGATCCCAGCGCGGTCTGTCAATCTAGTCAAGGGTCCGGCTGGACGGAAACGAGGCCGCGTGAGGACGTTTGGATAAAGTCATGGTGATGCTTCTGCTATTGTCATTAATACGCTTGAACCGTCTTTGACTTGACTGAGTAGCTGCAGGTCAGGCTTTAATAAATGCTGCTGGATTATATTACAGCGCGCATGACTGCTCCTTTCCCCACAGCGACACATAGCAAATATCCAGGCCACCTACATAAATGAAAACAGTTTTGTCATTGTAAAGAATTATCAGGAGGTTTGTACTACATTATTATGTTAAACCAACGTATCCTCTAATGATGTCGGCCCCTGACTCAGGAGATTTTTCTCCCCTCCCTTCCTGATTGAAATACGACCAATGAAGTTTTTTCACTCTGCTCATATATTGTTACAGGGCTGGGATTATTATTGGGCTTTGCCTCATCACTGTGCTCAACAGTGTGACTGTTCAGTAATTGGCCACAGATGTTTCGCCATTATGGCTGTCTTGTCTCTCATTTTCTTGATAAGAGTTTAAATGCTACTCCTGCCTTATTTGTCTGCCTCATAGAGCTCCCAAATCAAAGTTAATACAGCATAAAGAAGAACTGCCCATGTCCATTATGTTTGCTGCTATTTCTGTCTCTATCATAATCACTCTTTTTTTTTTACCTTTGTGTCCTTTCCAGCTGTACATTCAGACAACCACCCTGACCATCTCCATGAACCTCAGTGCCTCAGTCGCACTGGGCATGCTCTACATGCCCAAGGTGTACATCATTATCTTCCACCCTGAGCTCAACGTACAGAAGAGGAAGCGTAGCTTCAAGGCCGTGGTCACGGCTGCCACAATGTCATCACGTCTGTCTCAGAAGCCCAACGAGAGGCCCAACGGAGAGGCCAAGACTGAGCTGTGCGAGAACCCGGCCGCTGACCCCATGAGTAAGTAACCCAGAGAGAGAGACACAAATCCTCAGAGCCGCACATGCACCAAGCTTATTTACCTTTAGGTCTAATATAATCTGCTACTTTAAGCTCACACTGCAATAGTTAATGACATACATTAATTACTTACATGAGTAATGCACATGAATGTGCGTGTCCTAAATGTATCACTGCATGTTGTGCAATGATGAAGCTACTGTAAGTTATGCAGAGTTCAGCATGGATTTCATATTAAGTATTTATGAGTTACAGCAGGCACAGTAACTATCCATTATACTGACAATGAACTCATACAGTCTGTTTAGAGATCAGGGTGTTACACAGACCACACAGGCTCGGGAGTTTTAACTTCTGTGTTCTCATGAACGGAGAGTGAGATGTCTTTTTACTCATATTTTTCACACATTCCCTTTCTGGCACTATAGAGTCCCGCCCCAGCAATTTAATGTATGTACAGTACGTATAATATCCTTAAGAATGGACCCGGTTATCTCCTTCCTTGATAAATGGTTAGACCTTTAGCCCAAGTGCACGGCAGCGAGCATGAAAGAAGATGGGGGACTTGCTCTGTGAAGAGATTTGAAGAAGCAGAGCTTTGTCGCCGGGAATGGAGGGAGATAATCTGTCTCTGTAGCTGTGAGTTACTCATACCACCCTTCATCTGAAACAGTAAGCGTGATCCTGTTAGCAAAGATAATGCAGGGTATTAGCTGCTGACGGGGGAAGCCTACATTCTTCCGTACTTAGATGATAAAGTGTTTGTTTTTGGTGACAAACACCAACACTAAAAGGTTTTTTTTATTAAAACGCAGAAGCTTCATTTGAGGCTAATGTTGCCATGGAAGCGTTTTGCTCTTCTCTAGTTGTCAGGATGAAGACAGAGATGATTGACAGCTCATGCAAATCCCACATCACAGGCTCCAAAGGCCTCCTCTCCCGCAACGCTTCTAATCACACAGAGCGATCATGGCACCCACAGGTGCGCCAGCCCCTCAACCCCTCTTTGAATTACGCCGATGTGATGACAGATTTTTCCTGGGAATTTCTCCAAACAGCCAACAGTTGTCACACTCATCTGTCACGAGCCAAATATGCTCGTATGTGTGTATGCGTACAACTGTGAGAGTGCATCTGCGTGTGCGCTTTTTCAATGTGTGTATATGTGTGACTGAACGTGTGAGTTACGCACACTGAAGTCAGAGAGCTGATGTAAGCGTGCCAGGGGATGGGGAACATATCCTTGCCCGTCACACATGTGGCTCAATGAGCAAATTCTCTGCATGGAGGGTGAAACCTCAACATCTGTCGCAGCGGCGCATCTAAAGTCCCCGAGCAGGCCGCGCGGTCTCCGAGAGGCCCTCCCAAAAGTGCACCATGTCATCTGTTCTGTGCGTCTCTCACCTTCTGCCTCTCCTACACGAAAGTCTTCTCGCCTCATCTCCCCCTCCTGCACGCGCTCTCCTCCTCCTGCCCCTCTTTTTTAGCGGCAGGAGAAGTGACATTTATTAATGGCGAATTTATGTGCATGACCGCCCCGAAAGCCTGAACTGTGCCTCGACCGTCTCAGGAGACTGTCCGTCAATTCGTGTAACCATCAGAGCGCCAAATCCCTCCCTTTCAGGGCCCATCAGCCCGGTATGAGATGCCTCAGAGTGATTTATAAGATCAGGAGCATTAGCACTTCTGCAGATTTACATCGGTATTGATACGGTGTAATATCTTCATGATTACACTTCGAACAGACAGGAGGATTTACCCTGTATAAAACCAGAGATGCTCAAGTGCTTCACCGGCCTCGACTGTGTGTTTTTTCCAAAAAATCAACCACACAGGCACGTGTATGAACGAGAGCTCTGTGGGAAGAAAACAGACCTGAACCACGAGGATAAGAAAAGCAATTGGATGAGATGAATAATCAGTTACTGGTATTAAAAATTAAAATGATAGCGTAGGTAGAGGTCTAAATCCCAGACGAGAAAACACACACACACACACACACACACACACACACACACACACACACACACACACACAGCGTCTTGTTCAAAAAACGACGGCTCTTCCTCAAGACTGTTTGTGGTTCACTGTGAGAATCTGTGGTACATTTACTAATGTTTTATTCATCGTACTTGCCGGCCAAGACTACAAAATGCAGCTGTAAAGAAATGGTGCCACTTTAATTGCATAGCCCATGGGAGTTGGTCTCCATAGCAACATTCAAGCAGTAGAATGAGAATTTATAGCATCTCTGTGATTAAGAAAATGTACATCGACCTTCTCTACTGCAAAGAAAGGACAACTGCACCTGCAGATACACACACCTCTGTAGAGCTGCATATTATTGGAATAAAGCTGACACTGTGATGTCTTTTTTTCTGCAATATATATAACAATATTAAAAATACAGGAATTATAAAAGAATAACACCCACTCCTACTTTTACCACACTTTTTCGGTCCTCTGCCAGCAACTTTCTGACACTCATATTAACAATCAATGACACAACAGGTGGAGAGAGTGCAGGTGGAGCCCAATTACTGTATATAAAGATGGACTACGTGTCTCCACCTCCTCTTGTTGTACAAATAAGAATCCAAAATCCACCCTGGAGCGGGCGCTGCCATCTTGCACATTTGGAGCCAGAGTTTGCACAGCAAGGACCGGCTGGTAGGGCAGCAGTGTGGACGTTCCGCCCCTTCTGCGGAATTAAGCTGCTTTCCCATTGGTCAAGAAACCTGGACATGTTTTTGCTTAATGGGAAAGACTACAATCAGCATTCAGACCCGGGTCATATGACTCAGCAGTAGACCCGGGTAATTATCACCTCGGCTCCAATCGGCAATGATAGGAACACAAAACCCGTGTTGACACGCTAATCTCCGCCCCCTTTCCAGCACGGTGCTATGCTTCGTCTGTAACCTCTGCGATGCCTCGTCATCTCAGCTACAAATTCCGCCCGTCTCCATCCAAGAAGCGCTCGAACATTGCTCCAAATTTGGCAGCGCAGAGTTCAATAAATAGACTGAATGAGTAGATCCAATAAAGACCTAACCAGACCTAAGACCTAACCTACCAGGGGTATAAGTGAAAAAATCCCTCATGTTGGCCCAGTCAACAGCAGAGCAGCTACTTGTGTTGGTCAGAAGCAGATATTCATGGATATGGAACGTTGAATGACTGTAGTGATTGTTTTAGTTACGTCTCCTCTCGCCGTTCCTCCTCTACTCTGCTAATCCAGAACAGATCGGCTGCAGGAGCCGTATTTGTCAACAGAGCTGTCAATCATCCTTTTGACAGCATCAAATAACTAATTAAAAATAAACTCGTCAAAAAAATGAACACAGCAGACAGCAAACAGCATGATAAGAACTAGCTATAATGACAGAAACCATGTTTGAGAAAATGTCTTTGTCGTGTGTTTTGATTTCATAGTTTGACTCATGTCCCATCTGTTAACATGGAGGAGGCGGGCTTTATGACCTATACTGCAGCCAGTCAGCACGGGGCGATAGAGAGGGTTTGGCTTCACCTTTAAGGAGCGGTCAGGTCGTCCATCTTTTTTTTACAGTCTATGATGGAGCCATCATTTCTTAATTAACTTTACAAATAGACTTGTGGCTCACACCTGTGTTACTTGTATGCCATCAACCATTTCTAATAATACTGAAAGGTTTGTTTAACCTACGCGATCGGTCCTGTGACTTGTAGATTAGTCAGGGAAACTGGTGAGTCTTCCTTTCGCATCAAGCAAACCAAAAAAGAGCAGCATGACGAATGATGAATGTGACTCGTGCATTTGCGGTGCTTAAACAATATTTCCTGCAGCTCTACATCCCAGTTCATAAAGTTGACTACATTCACCTTTCCTCATCTCGAGCTCAAACCACAGAATCAACAGCTTCTCTAAAAGAAACCTGATCCAAGCCTTAACTCCAGGTTTAAGTCCTACCTAATAGATAAGCCACAACGAGCCAGAACGACCCCAGCTTACTGAAAACATACCTTCACTCTCAATTCAAAGCTCAAATTGGCTCCCTCAGCAATAGACATACAGGAGGACACGCGCGCGGGCACACAAAGAGAGAGAGAGCACCTAGGCACTCAGCCACTTTCTGATATGTTTCCATGGCAATCCAGACTGGGATCACATTGCATGCCCTAGCATTTGTTCGGTGCTCACTTGTGTGGTGTTTGTGTTTTTTATCACTAGTTAACATCTGAAAATAGAAAGTAAGGCTTTACACGGGGGCATTGTGAGTTGAAATGATACACTAGACCAGAAAATATTGCTACAGATTGCTCACAGCTGGTGAAGAGAAACGGGGGATGTTTGTTTGCTTCTGCTTCTTCTTTTGTTTTGGCAGTGCCTAAATTAAGTTTTAATTTCTCTTTTACTTTGTTCTCAGGTCAAGCGACCAAGAAAACATATGTGAGTTACAACAACCTCAGGATCTGATGTGCTTGAAAATTGGATGTCCGTTTAATCTATGATTGAAAAGAGGAAAGGAGCTCTAAAGGAACAGAGAGAGAGACAAACAGAGAGAGCGAGCGGAGGCATCCCAGCACCACCTGCAGTACCTCAGCACTCCAGGGCTGTGGATGGCATCCAACCTCCATCCAAGACATGATCCATGAGTCCTGGCAGAGACTAGCACAGCTGTAGGCCAGTGTGGCTGGTTGGGCCTCACCAACCAAACAGTAGGTTTTAAACATGTGTTGTGGCCCCTTTCCTCTCTGACGGAGAACTATTTGCCTGCTAAAAGGGGCCACTGCGAACGAGGACAGCCGCATAAAAGAGGAAAGTGGATCTGCGCTCAAGATATTTTCTTTTGAAATGTCATTAAAGCCATATTCTCTTGGGGTTCCCATTATCTGATTTCTGTTTTGTATTGTTTCTGAGTGATTTCTTCTTCTGTGCCTCTTTTTCTTGCAGTTGATTTGATTACCTTGAACAGCAAGCTCTGCCACATACAGTATTTTTGTTTTACTGAAATCAGCTGAAATCAGTCCGGGATGATTATTATGTTAAGAGTGATGGGCATTGTAAGTATATTTTTTTTGTAAATATTTGAGAGTATTTTCATGTTTGGAGTACAAAAACTAGATATCAAGTCTTTGTTCAAATTGGATTTTGGATGGTAATGAAAAGCACCACAAAGTGTTCACTTTGCATGTGCCAATGTATGTCTGTTCTATTTGATGTAAACAAAAAAAAAAAAGAGAAATAAATTATGAAAATGATATGAGCTTCAGCATCTTTCTGACGTTTGTTTTTTTGTTTTAGCAGGACTGAACTTCATTAATGACAGAATATGGCTTTAATCTGCTGTTGAATTGACTCCCTCTCTCCCCCCTCTGTATCTGCCAGCATGTTTGTTTTATAGAGTTTCGTACATGGGTATATTATGCCTCATTATGGTGTGGGACGCATTAATATCAGAGCAATCATGCAAGTATGTTGTGATGTCTGTCAAATTATGAACATGTAATAAAATCATTTTGTTATCTTTTATACAACTAAACCAGACAGCATATCATAGTTATTTCTGTGTGTGTGTGTGTGTGTGTGTGTGTTCATGTGATGTATGAATAAGTACAATTAATCACTGCGTTGTTTAGGGGTTTCTGTACACTGATGGAAATGTCATGTGCTTGTCTACTGTCTCACCCCAATGACAGGGCACATTAGCGAGCTGGCTGAGCAGAGCTGTCATGCAGAGGAGATGAGACTCTGCGAGAGGAGAGGAGAGGAGGGGAGAGGATGTCCACTAGCTTACTCCTTCGCTCACCCTTTGCTCTTCCTGTCTCTCCCATTGTTTCTCTCTCACTGTTGCTCCTTCCAGTGCTCACCACCGATCTCCCTGCATGAATAACATTACATGTCAGATCAATTTGTCCTGCTGATGGCCAAGCCTTTACAAGCTAACCTATTTTATTCCTGTGCACTGCCTGCAAGCATAATGTTACTATTTTCAATATTGATTATTATATGAAACATGAATGAGCCACGCATGAGAGACTTCTGTTTCTTCAACCTGGTAAGCATCTCCCTCCAGGCTGTTACATGGGCCGGAGATATATGACCGAGAGATGCTGATTCCTCTTTTTTCCGTCTGCCTGCGTGAGAGAGAGAGAGAGACGGAGGGAAACAGGAGAAAAGAGAGAGAATGAAATCCTTACCCAAACAGGTTTTCTGTTGTTTCCCTTTCCATTTGTCTGGCATCTCTCTCTGCTCCTGTGGGACCAGATGGTCTTTACTTCTCATACGCACAGTCTGTCATTTTCTGTTGCACACAGCCAAGAAAAATCCCACTTATGCCCAATTAAGACTAGCCTCTCCCCCACCAAATTAATTGCCTGTGTCACTGTCTGTGTGCAAGTAATCAGTAGGGGCTGTACAGAGTTTAGATATGCAGCTCAGCAGAAAGAGAAGACGCAGCCCGAGCAAGAGCGTTTTGATCTCGATATGAAGCCAAACTTTAAAAGACGTGACATTTGATATGCAGGAAGTGTAAATGAATCGAAACAAAGCATGTACAGGAGGGTTTTTCACACACCCAAAATAGTGTAGACGGATGGTTTACTCCAGTTTCCAACTCCCAAGGCTCCTACGTAAGGGGCCCACCTGCTCCGTACGCACCTGTTCTGTAGGCAGCACTTTCCTGGAAGAATCAGGGGGGGATACATAAAAGAGAGGAAAAGCAATCATGGTGGATTGTGAGCGAAGCACACTCCATCCAAGGACTTAAATGTTTCAAATTCTAAGGACAGTCAGTCACGATTATTTAAGGTTGAATAACAGATATCATAGGCTCTAAAAAATGTAAACACCGCACCCTCTCTGTGAGTTTTTACCCTTAAGAGCTGTCTAGTTACAAAGTTGTCAAACTTATCCCAAAAAACTGTGTCCGCGTGACCCAATTTGGTTGACAAGGTGACACCGCCTCTATATCAAAAGTACATTTCAGTGCGCGCCTCGTGTGACTAGTAGAAGTCCCAGCGTGAAAAAAAAAACCTGAGGCTTTTCTTCTATTGGAGTTTTCATGTCACTTTTGTCCAGCACTGCCTTTGAAGAAAGCCTTCCTTATCTTGTCAGAACTCCTGATGCGCTCTTTCACAGACAATTTACTGATGCTGGGTCTAGATTAGCTCTGTTTCATGGCTCCTGGGCTCTGGGCTCTCCTATCTCTCCATAAATGTCCAATTATCCAACTCCAGCCAGAGTGAAACCTTATCTGCTTCCCGTCAGTAACCAACTGAGGCCTGATCTTACACGGGGTGGATAAAGACAATCCTCACTATTCGTATTTTTCCCCCTGCTGCTCCTTGTACTCAAAACCTCCTTATGATGCGCTTTGTTTACCAGCGTGTTTTTTTCCCCTGCTATGGAAACCGGGCCAGCTACTGTTTCCAACACATAGTGACACTAAGACTTTATAATTAGTGGTACAGTAAGATAGCCATTGGTTAGACATGAATCATAACATCCACATCTCCGCATAGGCACTAATTATCGTCTAAAAGAAGATCACAAGTGAATTTTACGAACGGGCTCGGCGGCTGGAATGCCGTGTTTGTTTTTCCTCGAGTGATCCAAGAAAAAGATACAGTGCCTTTTTGTCTAAGTGAATAAATTAGTTTAGGGTCACTGGGTGCTATTTCTTATCTGTGGGTTAACAGACCGGCTTGTTGCCGTGCTTCGGCTGCACTGTGTGTGCGTGTGCGCATGTTTGCCACAGCCTTATTACATTTTTAATCAGCAGAAGAGACCAGGCATCATTCTCATCACATTAGTGTCTCCTGGTATTTATTCCTCCCTCTCTCAGCCTCTCTCTCCACTTTAACTCCTGGGGGGGTGTCGGGTGGGTGGAGAGAATACATTTGAAATTTGCTCATTTGACAGTCGTTAGAGATATGGATTCTGACAGTACACAATTAGCTCAGTCACCTCCTTTATCTTCACTCATCTCTGGCTGGGGGATTTTATACATGTTGCCTCTCTCGCTGTCTCCCTCGCTGTCTTCCCCTGCCGTCTCTTCGATATCCAAACTTCTAATTCCATTTTTCCCCCAGTTAATGATTATTTGAAAATTACATATCTGACTTCATGGATTTAATTGACTGCTGCTGTGTTATTAAGACGGCTGAGTGAGACGAATGCTCTTCACAATTCGCAGCCGAGTAGGTGCACTAATCTGCTGCTTTCCCCCAATTTCCCCTGTCAGAAAAATGCATTCAAGGAGAAAAGAAGCGCCGAGTGCTGGCATACATCTCGCAAATACGTCGTTATGCTTGGGCAGCATGAGCGATTCAGCTCACTTTTACGGGCTTGCATAAAATAAAGTAGTACATTTTTAACATTGAATCACTGCAGGTTCAAACAAAAGCCAATAGCATTTAAACCAAGGCAGATCATCTATGGCTTAAACAGGAGTTGACAGAGATAAGTGCTGGCTGGCTGTGAAATTTAACTAGAGAGCTAAGCCCTTGATTTCAAGGAGCACGGCGTAAACAATGCATTTCCACATCCCACACAGATCACTGTTATTTCAAAGGAAAGTAAACGCCTTAAGAGAAAGAAAAGTGAAATGGAAATGAATAGTTAAGGGTTCGTATAAAAAAAAACTAAACACATCAAACAAACACGGAATGAAACCCAAAAGGTACAGAGAGAAATCATCAAGCCGCACACTTGTTTGCTTGTTTGGGAGTAGATTAGCACAAACAGCTGCGTGGTGTTCTGCTTTCATTGAGTCTTTCTTCTTCAAACTGATCCTAATTCAGGTACATCAATCCTCCACATGGCTCCACCTTTAAAGGCTTAAAAGCTACAAGCTTTTGCTTGGGGCATAGAGCAGAAAAGTGTACAGTCAAATGATGATAAATCAATTCAGATTGTGAATTATAGTCTGCGCACACATACTACATCGCTAAAGATTGTGTGTCTCATTTTTCAGTTGGCGGTGGAGTGTTGAGCACTCTCCATTTGATTAAACTCTACCCAAAGGCTGCATCAATTATGTATCTTCACAATGGAGTTAATGGACTGCAATAACAGTTGAAGATGACTTGACTAAATTTCCACATGACATGGCAAGAAAAATCCCACTTCAGTAATGTCGCATCCCTGAACAGCTTGTCAGAAAATGATAAAACACCAGGTCTGATTCCAGCTTATTAAATAAAACCACATTTTCTTGTGTTAATATCCCTGTAAAACATTTTGCCGTCTGACAGAGATATCTGTGGGTGTAAAATGCAACACACAGGAAAGAAAATGTGACAGATACACTATTCTATACAAGAGGTGGTGTATATCTTCCTCTATATACCTGTGTGGGATGTGCACTGAATGCATATTTGTGTGCGTATGTCTCAGCTCAGCTTGCAGTCCGTCTACCTTGTGATCCAGCTTCTATAATTCTGGTCTCTGGGGTTTCGATCCCATGAGTGGACCCTCGCAGAGAACAGAAGGGGCCTGCCAAGCCCCAACTGCACAGTCACTGACCCATCTGGTCATCGGGCCAGCGGGGAGCGGGCCGGATGCAGAGACCAAAGCTCTGCACAAACATCCTGAGCTAACATGAGACTGGCAGATCACACAATGCCAGTAAAAGGTAGAAATGGTGTACAGCCACCACATACTGAGCAGCCCCTCATGTTTTATTTTCAGATGATACTGAGCGATGAACGATAAAAGGGCAAAGAGTCTCCATCTAAACAAAACCACAGAGAAGAACATGTTGTATTGTGCTTATAGTGACAGCGATCCTGCTGCTGCGTTGTCTATAATTTAGAGCAGAAACAACATGTTGATGCAGCTGAGATCTTTGCACGCAGGCGGAGGTTGCTTCAACATGACATTACAGAGCAGGAGGTTTAACCTGACCTCAGCACTGCTGTTTCTCCTCTACACTCAAATGCATAGCAATGTAAATGTCTCTAATAACCTCTCATATGTCAAGTGCCTGCCTGCCCTCGGCCTGCAGGAAGCTAAAATGCTGCTCACACCATTAACTCCAGTAGGAAGCAGCCAGAACAAGAACTATCTGTCATGTTTTCTCTCCTGAGTTGGTTATGAAACACCTCCTAACTTTTTTAGCTTTGTCTTGCCGCTAAAAATCCGCAGCATCCTCACGAACTTGCTCCTTCCGTGACTGAACACGGGGATTTCCATCCCAGCGCTGGAGTGGATCCAATTCATGAGATAAGAAGCAAAATGCAATTAGTCTACAGTTTCTAAATCTGTGACTGAATTATAGAGTCTCACAGATGTTATAACTTATCTCACTTTCTAATTATGAGTGTGACTTAAGAGAGAGGCGACACATTTTTATATCCAACGGAATTAACTGAGGATTGCTTCTTTGCTGATGCAATATTAAATAAATGGAAAACATCAGTGATGCACTCATTGATTCACATGTAGCGTCCTGGTACCCCTCCTGAAAGGCAATGAATTTAAATAAATGTAATCATCTTATAATAGACCCTTGTTACTTTTACATGTAGTATCTGAAAAATGATAATTGCAGTTTTGTATTTTGTTTACTACAGCTTAAGGCTATGTGTTATTTCTCATCTAAATATATTGTGATTTCATGCAAATGCATTAAATCAGTGCCTTTGCCATGGCGTGATGCTACTGCCATCTACTGATACTGCAGATATCTTTGCCTTTCCCTCTGTTTCCCGCACCAGAGCCCCGCAATCTCTCCACCCTGTCTCAAAATATAAGATCTGTACAACCAGTACCGACAGATGACAAAATGTACTTGTAAAAAGACTTCCTGTTCAGCGCTCAGGGCAAGCGAGCGCATTGTGTCAACGTTACAAAGCTTTCAAATTAACTAACCTCATTCATTCACAAGATGGCGCTGCTGTCATTGTTGTTTGGAGGACAAACTGCAGTCTGAGATTTGGTGAGCACTTCACTTCATCATTATAATGGCCAATGCTGCAAGAGAAAATACAATGACTGACTTACACATACATTTGTTTTTGTTACCTTGTAGGACAGTGCACTGAATTATGTTAATCTCTGAAGTGAGCTAAATTACCTTGTGGAGATCAGCTATTTGTCCAACGCGAACACAATACTATCCCAACTGTGTGACTAATGATAGCATAAAGTTGTATAGTACACACACAGCATGATTAAAACTTAAACATTACCTAGCAACCACTTCTGCTACTATCTAATAAACGAAATTAGTTGGTACTCACCATTGAAGCTCACTTCTCGAATGAACGCTTGTTGGTGGAACAAACTTGGCTGAAAGAATTTGTTCGTCATTAAAACAAACGTTTTGGCTAACAGCTAAGTAGCTAGACAAAATGCTACAAATTAGCAGCAAAAGTTAGCTAGCACCCGCAGGAAGTAGTAGTAGTAGTAATTGTCTCCATAACTTACAAAAAAGAGGCTATAGGTTTAAAAAGTTGATAACGGTTTTGTGTGTTGTTGTTTTTTAAACTTCCTGAAACACAAACTTTGCAGTTTCGGTTATTTATTGTTCCCTTAAAGTTTATATGCCATTTAGTTAATCGGTTGGCTAATGCTGTGATGCTCTGTGAGCTAGTCAACGTTGTGTTAACCCCCGATGATCTAGGCGTTTTGTACATTACAAATGTCCTCTTTGGGTTAATATGGGTTATTACCAAAACAACAGTACTAGCAAATTTTGTATTAAAACTTTAACATAAGCAGACCTGCCGAGCTACATTTCAGGATAATGCAAAACTAGGTTGACAGTACTGTTAATTTAGTTTGTGTGAGACTATTATTTCATGTTTGGCGTAAGTCTGTCTATTCGTATTCAGATGAACTCTACTGTAAAGTCACATTCTGAATTATCTAATATTCATATAGCCTGTCTATATTATGCAAAACATCCTTTATGGATGGCCTGTATAAATATGAAATATATACCCCCTTGCCTCCCTGACAATTACCCTTCATCATTATGATGGGTCTTTTTCTTTATCACTGTGCTTTCAGCCTAATGGGAAACAGAGTGCCACATTTCTTGGGCTTTGGGCA
The DNA here is from genome assembly GCF_022749685.1 of Semicossyphus pulcher. Lineage (NCBI taxonomy): Eukaryota > Metazoa > Chordata > Actinopteri > Labriformes > Labridae > Semicossyphus > Semicossyphus pulcher. The sequence goes on from NW_027211637.1 coordinate 20,808,712, forward strand.
TCTAATGAGGCCTATTACTGAGTCGTCCATATCATAAGGTGCTGCCCACCATCATACCCTTTCTGATATTTTCACTGCTAAGTAGCAGATCAGCTTACTGCCTCCTCAAGCACTGGGGTGCATACGATGACTGATTAGTTTTCTTTTTTTAATCAAGAGAAAAGTTTGTGTCAATAATAATGCACAGTGGAAATAATTACCCTCCTGTTTGCAATAAGAGCCTGGCTTGGCATGTCTGCAGGCCTAATTATAATTTGTTATGACCTCAGGAATTATAAGCATGCTCACAAAACACCCGTTTTGATTAGTGTTCTGCCAGTGTCTGAACTAAAAAAGGTACAGCAGGTGTTTTATAAACACTGACTGTGGTTATGTAAAAGTCTGTGATGCTGTTTCAAGCAATTAGAAAGCAACAAATTTGTATTCACCCATATTTTCTCTGGTAATCTCTTATTTCAGAAATGAAGTCATAGAGCGGATGAGAGCGGTGGTTTTGTGTGCCGCAAAGCATCCTCAACAGCAGTTATTAAGTGCAGTACGTCAGACCCATCAACATCTGAAAGGTCAGTTCTTCCTATAGCTTTTCAAGAGGTTATACATTTTTCATCACATACATTAACTTTCATTCTCAATGCATTATTAATGAGTGCTTGGGGGAGGTTGATGAAGTGAGAGATTGGCAGGGCATTAAATAGCCTCAACTCCACATTTTGATACTCTCTCATTACCTACCACTGGGTGCTGTTATCGATTAGCTCAACTCCATTTGTAGATTCAAGCTACTCAACTTCTGCTGCAGCAGGTCATTTATGTTGAGTATTCATAGAGAGCATATCCATACATACATATACTTTAAAAAACCACAGAAGTTCCGTACTAGTTTATGTACTTTGCCAGGCCCTAATAAATAATTAAAACCTACAATTAAAAATAAAGTTAGTTTGGTGAATCGAATTCAAAAGTTCCACTTGTTTTAAAGCCCCTTATTTAAAGCTTAGAGTGGGTCACTGCAAGAAAGAGGCACAGTGTTTGTTATAAAAGCTGTCCTTGGTAAAACTGGTGTGCAATATTGTGTCTTCTACCAACCTCAACCCCATAAAGCTGCTGTCAGTTTCCTGAATTGCAACATCAGAGGATGTGACTCCCGTCTGTCAGTGGTCAGCAACTCAAAGTCATGTGCCTCCAGAATAAAATATCAGCCCACAGCCGCATATTGAGAGGCTCGAGGTGTCAAACAGAGACAGCTGGAGGCGATCATTCCTGCAGTTGTGGGAGGAACTGCCTGGGAGATGTGAATCACATTTTCTGAATGCAAGAATGTAGGCATAGGGAAAGTACTTTCATAAAGTCTCATTTAAACTGTCCAAGTATTCCTTTCAGTTCTGCAACTTATAATTATGCTTACGTCGGATTTATTTGCTTATTATTTTCCAAGTTAATTGTTGTTCAAAAGCAGTGAAAAATGTCCTTCACAATTTCTATCAAATGTCTTGTGTTATTCACCCAACAGTCCAAAGCTCAAAGATATTTAACTAGCTGTTATTTTAGTCAAGGAAAAACAGCTACATCTTACATTTAATAACCTTGAACCATCCAGTGTTTGCCATACTTCTGAAAAATGACTTTAATAGATAATTTGATACAACTGAATATGCCAAAAGTTCCATGTAAATTAGGTTATTGAAGAATGTTTTACATCTTAAGTAATTTAATATTGCACCTGATTCCTGCCGGTGCCATTAGTTTAATGTACTGTATGTATTGAAAGCACTCATAGCACCATGAAACCATGTCAATTTAAATCTGAATCATGTTGTGTTTATGTAACGTAGGGTAAAATGCCAGTTTTCCAGTCTTAATATTTATAAACAGTAAAAGCCGAATTCAATCGCTGTCTGTGTTTGTAGAAAAATAGAGCCTTTAAGTGGCAGTGTCACATATCACTTGTAAATGAGTCAGTCGCCCACAGAACGGTGGATGTTGGCTAATTAATTAATGATTATAACATTCAATTTGAAATACAACCCACCTCATTATTATCTATTATGTGTCATAATAACAACAAAGAATGTTTGGACTGAGCAGATGAGAGCAGGTCAGATAACATAATTACACTAATTACAATGAAGTTAAAAAAAACCCATGTACTTCAGTCCCTACAGTACACATTCTACATAAAGCTACAGCCACTGCAGACACACGACTGGTATGTATGAAATTATGGGAATGCGTCAGTGCTAAAAATAAGACCGATGTTCCTCTTTTTGTAATAAGTTACGGTCTACAAGATGAGTCTGAAGATCATCAGTGATTCTGTGTGAGCTTAAAGGGTAATTTAACATTAGCACACTTTTGTGTTAGAGATTGAATGCTCTTCAGAATTATGTATTATATTCAGTACCTTGATTAAACCATAGACATAAACCACTGCAGTTAAAGGAATTCTTTCTAGGACGATGAAAGACCATATAAAGATGTTTGCACTGCAATTTATACTGAAAATGTGGATTTGTCAAGAAGCAGCAGGGGTCTGAAACATGTCACCAACCAACGAAACCGTTGCTGACCTCTCCCGAATAGCTATCATTACACAAGCTCTATACTTAAAGAATTCGAGAGCAGATATTAGTCATTGTTATTGATATTTCTCCAAGAGATGTAGGAGCACAGAGCCAAAAAAAGAAAAACTACCCACCTAAATGCCACAGAAAGGGAGTACTTCTCTTAAAATATCACACTCCATCTTTCGGGCTGGCTGCTGTGTAATATATTTACAACAAAGAGCGTACAGCTCAAGAATGTGACAATGTATCGTAAAGCAAGGCACAGATCTTGGCTACTTTTCACTGTACATTCATATAATTGATGGCAAAATACTTTTGGAAATAAAAGTGGAGTGTACCATATTTCAAACCTCCTTTTTAAACTGTCAAACATACTAACCCTGACGTATCACATAGTCTGCAACAAATTTGCCACCAGTAACGAAGCCCACTGTTCCTTTTAAGTCCGGCCATGAACATGTAATGTACTGTTTATTATCAACCTATGTTAAATTGACCGTATATTGCATTCCTTTGTATCCTTGATCTACAGGCATAGACATATAGAAAACGTATGTTTCAACTAGTCTTTCTTTTCAATAAAAAGGGGCTATACACCATTTTTGAGGCTTTACAAATAGTATTACATTTTATTAATATATTTTCATAAAACAAGTTTAAGACTGTATCAAAAACTCAGTAAAAACATTAGATTTTTAACCATTTTTTCTTATGGTGATATCAGATATGAAATGTACATAATTCACATGTTGTTTCCCCATCATATTGAGATAATGCATTATTTTTTTGTGATGGGCAGGTAAACGTTCTTTTGTACCCTCACAAACTATAAAGTCTTTTTTTTTCTCATGATTGTGATCATAAATCTAGACATACAATTAAAAAATAAAATTATTTCCCACTCTGGCCCTCCCTTTCCCCGACTAGGTTTACTGATAAAACACTAACATTATGGAGTTGTTTAATTTCACAGGCACACAATTATGTACATCCCCTTGTCCCCATGCCTCATCTGAACTGACAACAGGCAGTGCACTAAACATGACAGTGCAACACCTAGAGGCAGAGCAGTGATAATACAGTACTCTAAGCCCACCCACCCCTCATACTACCAAACCAACTGAATATAAGACAGTGGATCCACCTCATTGACTGTGTCGCCAATTTTCACCCTGCTGTGAACCACAGCACTCAATTGGCCCCAACACTATTGTTGTAGCAACGCCACAATGTTTGCCTTGTGACAGCAAAAACCATCCGTCTCACAGGCAGGTTCAGTGGCACACACGTTAAAGAAAAAAAAATAAAAATCATTATTTGTTTTGTAACTTAATGAGGCTACATCTACACAGGCGTGATCAGTGTAATGTCCTTTGTGATCAAGTACCAGAGGAATCCCAGTCATGTGGTTAGCCCAAGGATACAAAAAGACATTTTTTCTCCTTAGTGGACTACCACTTACTGCGTTCAATTCTGCGCAAGACACATAGTGCAAGGTTTAACAAGAATTTGCATAAGTGCAAGGTTTGCATGTTATTGTCGAGAGGGAGCAAAGCATAGGAGGAAACAGGGAGAGATCAAAGTCGACTAAACAAACAGATTTTTGTGTAAATAAAGTGTTTCATGCTTTCAGTTTGGCATTTTGTATTTCATTCCCCTCTAGAAATAACAGGTGCAAAATCTTAGTAAACCTAGCCGAAGGACAGATCAGAGTGATATACAACTCATAAAGATTAACATTGTGAGGAAGAGCCTCAAGTCTGTTGTCATGGTGACATCTGCTCAAAGGCCCTGTGGGCTTCAGTCTTTCCTGCTTCTTTATTATTTTCTATACAATAGAAATAGTACGTCATTGAAGGTAAAATTGACTCTTCTTGGCAAAAACAGACAAAAAAAAAAAGAATATGCAAGAAGTCAAAAGCAGATCTGAAGGAGAAAAATAAAACAAAAGGGCAGGAATAATAAACAGTTTTCCGTTCATTTGCCCTGTGCCAGTAGTAGAATTGTACGATACAGTGTCTTATCCATGATAGTCAAATATATGGGTATGGTTGCCTGCTCCTCTACAAAGTCAAAGCCATTTCATTGAACACATGTAAAATTACTCCTGTAGTTTTTAACAAGCATCCCTACATTGCACCTGCTTTCCAAACTGAAAGCTCCAGTGTGCGTTAGGGAGGCACGTAGGGAGGGGGCGACCTGTATGAGGTCATGTTCTTGGGGCGAGAGCCTTTGCCTTCAATGGGGACAGTAAATGGTGGTGGGGGCTGGTAAGGAGGAGCATTTGGATCATCATCTTGATAAACGGAATACTCCTCAAGCAGATCCTGGTTAAGCAAGGTGCTGTGGGGGCCAGCCATGTTGGGGTACTCTGGAGGGGGGAGCGGGGGCTTCTCCTCCTGAAGGATAAGAGGGATGCTGGAGGACGGAGGTGACTTGGAATCATCCAACTCATCTGCAAAAATAATGGGGACTCCTTTCTTGATGAATGTGGCTTGCTCCTCTATGGTCATTTTCCCTTTGCGCTTCTTGCGGTAGCAGACCATAGCAATGATCCCGGCAATGAGTAGTAGTGCTGCTACCACTACAGCAGGAATGACTGTGTGAAGGTAAACATCATCAGTGCTCCTACGACCTGTCCCAGGCGATGGTGTAGCTGTGGGAAGAACAGGCATCGGTACCTCTCCTGGTGGGATGAACGTGTAGCTCTGACATTTATTGGTGCCACGAACTGAGATGTTAATGGGTTTGAATTCAGGCTCCATGGCTTTGATGAAAGCCAATTTAGGTGTCCCTTGGGGATCAGAGATCCTATTGCTGAGAACCGTGATCTGCTCCTTTGGACAAGGACTCTGCTGGAGACTGTTGTTGGTCCATTCAACCACAATGGAGCCACTAGTAATGCTCCTCAGCGTCACTGTGCTGCTGTTGCGATCACCGAGGGCATAAGCCAACTTTTTGGTCAAAAGAATCTTCTTATGGACATCACTGCTTAAACTTCTGGGGTCACCATGAAAACGAGCAGCAAACATAACTGAGGGTTTGTCATTAGAAGACCATCGGTTTACTTGAACCTCAAATGCATCCATGATGCTCTTCCCACCCTTATCAGTGGCCAACATGAAGTACTCATGTTTCCCCTCATGCTGTTCCTCTGGGAGGCCATACAAAAGCTGGATAGTGCTGTTAAATTGGATCCAAGAAGTTTCACTCACTGCTTCTTTGGGAGTCTTCTTCAAAGTCAAACGCAGCTTATCAGTGGTACCATCCTCCCTGTCAAAGAATGTATCTGGAGGAATTTTAACCTCAAAGTATGTGCCCACCCATGCATTCACCTGATCAATGGGGTTTCGGATGTCTGGATTTTGATTCAAGTCTGGAGTCATAGAGAGAGTAGTGGTGCGCCTGGGTGGTTTAGCTGTGGTGGACTTTGGTTCCCTAGGAGCTGGGGTGGATGATTTGGTCTTCTTGGGCTTTCGTGTTGCAGAGGGTTTGGGTCTTTTGGTGGTGCTTGGGGGTGTTGGCAAAGCAGTGGCCTCAACAAATGTAGGCCGGGTCATGGTAGGCTGAATCGGCATGGTGCTTGTGGTTCCTAGTACTCTTGTGGGTTGGGGAGGTCCAAAGACAGGTGTGTGAGCAATCTGATCTCTGACCCTCATTGTGGGCTTCACGGGAAGAGGCAAAGGTCCTCTGACAGGGGGAGCAGAGATGTCTGTAGCTGGGGCGATAGAGGGCGAAGTTGGTGTGGGAACGACACGTACAGGGGGCTCTGGGTGAGTAGTTGGAGGAAGCAGAGAGGGCACTGGAGTCGGAGTGTTGTACAATTGCCTTCTGACACGTTTTACTCCATGCAGTTTTTTGTTAACAATATGCCAGCCTACCACTGGGTATCCCAGCCTGGCTGACATGGTCCCATCCTTTGCTGAGGATTGGACGCTGTTAATGTCAGGGATGCTGCCCTGATCAAGGGCACATCCAAGTTTCCATGACAATAGGGCCCCATTTTCTACCACCTTCTTGGCATTACCTGGTCCAGCCATGAAAGCAGACATGTCAAATAAGCGGTTGTTGACGACAGGGACCACCCTCATGTGCTCCAGGGGCACATGTGAGAACTTTCTCATAATGCCAAGTAAGTTGACCCTCTGCTCAGCAACCATCTTTGTCAAGTCAGCATCCAAGATGACAGTGAGGACAGTGACAGGCTCCTCAGAGCCACAGGTGAAAGGCTGGATGCCACTGATATCAGACTGGAGAGTGAGCAGGGCTGGCTCAGTATCCACTCGTTCTTCTGGGTAGACTTCAATAGAGAAGACCGTATTGGGGAACACTTGGCTGTCAGTCTTCTCGATTTTCTCATCTCCGGACACCAAGATATGATACACGCCTTTATCCTGCTCAAGGGCCATGCCTCTCAACGTGCAACTTTCTTTGTCCCAATATAGCCAGGAGGGTAGAGTCTCCTTTCCCATCTCAGTAAGCTACAGGAAATAAAAGAGAAGTCATAGTATAAGAATACTTAAGAGATGCAAGTTAAGTCAAAACTAAAAAGGTAAAAGCTCATTACTTATTTAATTAAGTGACAATTCACAATTGATATCCTATGATTACTAACTTAGTTTTACTGTGAATTTAAATGTAATAATGGTATGAAAGAGAAAAGCAAGTTAATATTGGCAACTACTGTGACATCACTATAAAATGTTTCGCATTAGGCTCACTAGAAAGCTGAATAATTGATAACACCACAATCCTCCTTTGATATTGACCAAGTTTCCAGTGAAAGACAAGGGAAAAACACACAGAATTAAAATGAATCCAAACCTTTAAGTATCTAAAGTAAAGGCAAAACTGCTTTTTACAAGCTATTCATCCCCCTCTCCCCTCTAATTCCATTCAGTTTATCAAATCTCACCAAATGTGAACAGGAAGCAGAGTGAGCTTCTATTCACGATAACTATGTGAGTCATCACTATTCATTTTGACTTATTACTGTATGACAGGATATCATTCGGCATCACCACTCGGGCCAATAATAATCTCATCTCATTCATAAGTCAGACTGGAACAAATTGCACCACAGTCAGCTTCATTCAGCAGAGATACAGTGATCAACACTGAAAGGAGAAATAATATATGTTATATATTTCCACAGTGACAGAAAAAGTCCTTTGGTCACATCTAGTCCCCTCAAGGGACATAACATCTTTTTAAATACACAACTGCAATAATCTTTTGTGATACACATTTTTTGTTCTTTTACAAAACTATAGGTCACCTATACCTTAATTATATAGTTGTCAAGTACAGCTAAAGCATTTATTTTTAGATGCAGTGACCGTTGAGTGACATTTAAAATTCAGTGCATCTGTACAAGACATCCTTCCCCTTTTTAAAATATGAATGATGTTCTCATTGGCTCTCACTCTGATATCATTAAATTAAAGTTAATTAAAGGCCAAGACATTAATATTATGTTACAAGGCAATCAATATTACATGCCGAATATTTCCCTCTTAATATAAAGACTAAATACATCTCAGGATTATTTATATTTTCACTTACATGGACATTACAGGTGGCATTGGCAGGCCCTGCAGGAACCTTTAACTGAAACACCTGGCCCACGATTGCAGAGGAGTCAGGGATGCCAGTGTGCACTCCCCCGTTCTTTACAGAGGAATCAGGGAAAGCTGAGGGCGGGCCTTCACCAACTGATGATGCTGCAGCTTGGAGCTCAGAGAGCACAGAGGACTTCATAGAAGCCTCTAGTTCCACAGAAATCATCTCCACTAGTGTCTCTTGCTGTTCTGGCACAGTACCCTGGGTCATGGTCACCAGAAGCCCTATTACCAGAGGGATAGTCCTGCAAGAAAGAATCCTGCTCCTCCCAGCATCGCCGCAGCTCATGTCTCTCCTTTTATAGTGCATAGCAATAGGCCTTTGGGCTGCCCAACAGATGTCTGTGAACAACTTAAGAGGCCGCATGCACTGAAGTCAGTCTGATGATATGCTTGTGGGTCCGACTCCCTAGTTATTGGCTTTGCTCACAGATGCAGTGATTTCTCTTTGTTTTCTTCTGTGATCCATGAAGAGGTCTTTGGCAACCTGTTAGACAGCCATGTCAGCCAGCTCTGTGAGAAAACAAACACAAACAAACATGAGCGCGACATTTGGAAAAAAACATCAGTGCCAACGTACAAGTAGTATTTCGGCTTACACATCCTCTCAACAGATGTCCTCATCCAAAAACTACCAGCATAGTGGGTATATTGCCTGCAAAAGTTGCACATTATGAATTTAACACTGTAGTTTGAAATGGTATATGGAGCAACAGAATATAATGCTACTTACAGTCATTCTTCTATTTCTCTTAAAAACGTGCAACATATGTCTGCAGTGCAAAATCACTGATTACCATCTTGCAGTTTGTTTAGTTGTTTTGTTGTGATTAGATGGACTGCCACCAGGTGTTTTTTTTTTTACTCTCCACTATATTTACACTTTGGGCTATTTTCGATGGAACCATCTAAGAATTAGCGACAACAGCTGGTTAGTACACAATAGAGTACACGCCTTATTCCCACTGCACAGCATTGTTAAAGCTACAGGCAAGGAAGTGGATGTCTTCTGGAAAATAAAATTAAAAAAAGAGTGAAACTAAGGGGCACAAAAGCGACACTGCCCTTATCCTCTGAAGATAAGAAAAAATAGTAACATGACATCAGTTATATCGCCGTTATTGGCAGTCATGGACAGACACAGATTTTTAGCCTAACACTCCTCTATTTAGGGTTTTAACAGTGTCGTTGTAGGATCCTTTTGTTTTGAAGAGGAGACCTCAGCAGATAATTCGTCTCTATTTAAAAACCCAAAGTATGATAAACATTGAAGGAATGCTAACCCAAAACCAACTGTAGCACATGTTAAAAAACTTTTCTTAAATTTCACTAATGAACCTAATGAACAGTCTGGTTTCTTCGGGTCTATGTCATTATCAGGATACTCCTCAAACTGGCAGCATTTAAAATTTCATTTTGCTATGACAAATATAAATATTGGCAAAGAAAGAAAAAAGTGATAATGCAGAGTAAACTGTAAATCAAATTAATACTAAGTAACTTAACTAATTCCCATATCACTGATAAAACATAACTGATGCTATGAATTTATTTCCGTTTTCTTTAAAGATTATGCACTTTTAGTTTGAAATTTATGAACATTATTCTGAAAGGACACGTTGATCTCCTACTGATCTTCACTTCCCTGTCATGGCATTTTCAGTAATAGCGATTCTCACGAGATGCATGAGTGTCAAAGGTTGTTTGTCTTGGTTGTAAGTTTTAATTAGGTGCCCTGGGGGTTGGAATAAAAGTCTCCATTGTGCTGACCCAGCCAACCTCAATCCTGTAGCACTCAGAAACGGGCAGAGGAGGGTCATCCGATTGCCTGGAATCCTAATGCCTGACTGGCACAAAGCTGTGACGTCAACCTATACACTCGAAAATACTCCCTGCTCTAAACTGCTTCAAATCCAAAAGAAGAATCCTTTTCACAGGGTCTTAGTGAAACACTTACTATTCATTGGCCCACATCCTTATCCAGAATTTGGACATGAAATAGATCAATTTACTATATGAAACCCATCCCTCCAAGAATGTTTTGTGCTGTTTGAACAAATCCACAATATTTGGATAATTCATACCAGAAATAGCCAATAAAAGAGGGCTCAGATAGGATAGATAGGAAGCCGTTGAGGGCAAAACAAATGTTGCAATCCAAAAGCAACAATGCAAGTCCACGTAGGATAACAAATAAAGCCAAGCTTCTGAAGATTAGTTTGCTTTCTCTGTCTCTCTCCAGCTCTCTACACAATCAATGATGCATATGTTTTTATAACCTGAACAATCCTAACAACATCACTATCACTGCTGCTCTGATTTCCGACATTCAAGCATCTGGTTTCTCTCAGCTTCTGTGTGAAATGACATTAAGAATCAAAAAAACAAAAAAAAAAATCCATCAGATTTTTAATTCATTTTTAGTTCCCATCATCTGAGGCTGTTTTATTAACCTTTGCAGCTCATTTAATTAGGCTCGTTTGCAATTCATGTATTCTAAAGGCGTCTTATTAAACAGTTGGATGACTGTATTTTCCCTGCTGAATGGAGCAGAAAGACTTTCAATAGAAAACATTGTTGAAGGTGGGAGTGATCAGAATCTCTGTGGGAATTGGATGAAGTGGTCAGGAATCCTGCAGAGTCTGTCCAGACCTCTATCAAGTAGCTCAGATTGGTGTCAAAGTAAACAAAAAATGTAGTTAATCAGAACATAAATCGAAATACACCAGCTATTTTAGAACCATTGTCTGTAATGCCAGAGTACCAGTGCCCATATTATGTGGTATACGTAATTTTGTGTTGACTTTACAAGGCAAGTTATGCCAGAACATGCATGTTTTATCACTTCATTCCTATTTTAACAAAGAAATGTCAGCCCTTTGGATAAGCCAGTTAAAACAATAGATTACACTACTACGAATTGTGTAAATCAAATCATTTCTGACCTATCTTACAAATCAATATTCAGCCTTCTGTTAAACTCGCAAAATCATATTACTGTGGATTCTAGTACGCTCCCACTCCTAAACTCCCTTTTCCAATAACTGCCCACATTATTCTGATCTGATCATATAATTACAAGGAGCAAGTACGTACAGCTCAGCCAGCTCTACGGAGACAGGCAAACCCACTGGTTTTTTCGCAATTCGTACGATTCATCACCAGACAAAAACATACTACAGGCAGTTATTTTTTTGTTTCAGTAGATAATCTGCTGGGAGTGGCGAATAAAAACATGCAAGCTAATGTATGCAAGACAAAACAAGTCAAACCACATTGGTTTAATGAGGATGATTAATATCCTCTGCAGGTATACAGTGAAGGGTTTCTGTTAGAGAAGTGGACCAATATGACGAGAGTCCCAGCTGGGAAAACTAAAGATACAATCAATTCACATGTATAGCTAGATGGATGCAAAAAATAGACATTCTGAGTCACTGTTTAGCTCATCTGACATTTTGCCACTAACTCAAATACAGTAGGGCTGGGCATAAAATATGATCACAATACTTGTTTTTATATTGAACAATATCAATATTTATTACGAAATATAATTAACAATGCTGCCAGTTTTAAGAGTATCCTAATCAGGTGGGTGAGACAGAAGCTAGAAGATACCAGTGGGTTAATTTTACATGGGTTTTGTTTCACACATTTTAAAGCTGTATTCTTTTTGAAAGTAAAGAAAGTTAACCTGGTAAAAACAATAAATAAAGAAGTGCAATGTTAAATTTAGGTCTCCTACTCTTCAAAAAAAGGACAATGTAAATAAAACTAGTAAAAACTATAAACAAATCTGGTTTCTTGCCCTCTTTGGGGATTGCCAGTTGAGATGCCTCTTACATTCGCTCAAGTTGATTCTCTCTTAACTTCTAGACGTCCAATGACTAAAATCCTTCACCCAGTTGAAAGTTTTCGGATTTACACATTAAGTAGTGCTTTAATGACCTGTTTGCAAGCCAAAAAATTCAGACTGACTGGCGGTTGTTGCGTTTGCTTCAGCTGTGTGATAGGCTAACAAAGAAAAGCTACCTAAATAATAAGTAAAAATGTCTATAGATTATCATAGTGATCATTTTATTATTTCTCATTGTGAAATCATATTATTTCTGTAAATCATTTTAGGCCCAGCCCCAACAGAGTATTGAGTCATGTCTAACCTAACCCATTAACCAGGTTGATACATGACCCTTAGCATAGCCTAGCATCTTTATCCACTGAGTCAGTTCAGTGGGATTAAAACCCCACGCCCCTCTCCACCTACACAGCCTTCTTCTGACTTTGAAGATCCTAGACAAAAAAAAACACACAATACAGTCTCTTTAAGACACACGATCATTCAAAAATACTTAAAGGCTGAATCTTCAATGGTCTACAATGTACCAGCTGAGCATAAAGACAAAAGTATGGCTTGATTCATCTATCAATTTGCGTTTGAATGTAAAACACAAACATTAACATGAAAATAGGTTTTCCCCATAAGCTTAATTTAATTCAGATTGAGCACTACGCTTTACCTCAGGCTGTTGCCACACACATGTGGGGGGGAAACCATCTGAGCATCAAAGTAAGCTCTCCACAATGTGGCCTAGATTCTATCACGTTATCATTTTCACAGTGTGTGTAATTCAAAATCCAATTAAAACAACATCTCATTAAGAAATATGAGATGCTTTAATAAGTCGATTTGCACTGTTCTAACAACAAAACAATATTAAAATGAAACATGTGCATAATAAAATGTGTTTGATATGAGTTAAGCTAAATAGTAATGAGGATGTGTCATTCAAGGAAAAAACCAACAATGAATATATGGCTTATAAAAGGCGCACGGATGGAGCCAACTTGCGTCTTGATGAGAGGACTGACCTTCAAAGCCTTGGGTAAAACTTGCGATAAAATATTTTATATCATGAATTTCATCAAAATATACATAGAGTGGTCTAAGAATAGAGCATATAATCACATTAAAAAATAATGAGCTGATGTAGGTGATACTTGAGCCTTATTGTTTTCATTACAATTATTCTTTTACAAAAGCGCTTGTTATGTGGCCCTCTTGCTAAAATACTTCAGAAATGAGATTTAAAATCCCACGGTGCAACAACAAAGGCTATATAAAAGTGTTGTCTTCAATATTATTTTGGGGGTTGAGTGTAAAACAACTTCCACTGAACACTTATTAAAACCTCACTCTTTTTATGACCAGCTCTTTTTATGTATGTGGTAAACAGTACAATGACACAGGCCTGAGCGTGGGGGATTGCTGCCCATTTCACACTGAGGCCTGCACTACTTGGGGGGACAAAAGCGTTTACAACCATGCTGTCCATGCTGTCTGCAGTTCGACAGTAGTTAAAACTTGAAAACCATCAAAAATAATTAGGGCTCTGATGCACAGTGGCACTCAGGGCCAATTGAATTGACGTACCACATCCAGCAGCCTCCAGATAGTTCATGAGCTGAATAACAAACATATCCACAAGACAAGCTTGCTTTGCAATTGGATGTTTCCCTTGTGTTGCCCTCTTACACTGTTACACAAAGTAATGAAATATGTGGCGAGAAAACAAAAACAGCAAACGGCCTTGGCTGAGTGGAAGTCTAACCTGGCATGATGACCTGAGTGCAACTTGTTTATCGCTACACAAAAACTACTGTATGCTGTCAAAACCCAGTGTTGGAAGTGAACTAATCACTCTTGTGTATTTTTAGAATGTTATACGTGTTAAAACCATTAGCAATAGTAAATATTTAAGTGTAAAACCATGACAACTCTAAATTTCTGCTGAAAAGCTTCCAAAAAGTGACACTCTTGTCCGAAAGTAGCCGTTGTTATGGGGTAACGGTTCATGTTCTAATTATGTATTTTACTATTAATGTAAAACGGCTGACAGTTCAAACTACTACGGTAATGATAACGAGTTTACCAGCTCGTTATATGATTTGACAACATGAGGTTAAGGAAAAGCTATGTCTGCGTTAAACGTTAAATACTTTGGGAAACTCGCCCTTACAAATAGTAACGTTCATTTAGGCTAACCCACCCATTCACAATTTAACACTACTTACGTGTACCCTTAAATACCCTGTGGTTTAACAGATATTGTTTTAGACGCTGGATTGAAAAAAACCAACACTTCTATCATATTACATTTTTCATGATTGACAATTATTCGTGGACGAGTAGCCAGTTAGGGTGTCAGTAACTGCCTTAACGCTAGCTTAGCTAACTAACTAAAACGTTAGCTACCCGGCCCGTTTCACTTGGCCCCGTTTCCATTGGAGTCGGTGAACGAGGCCTTTGGAAATTATAACGCCATCTACGTTATTCAACCTTGATAAATCATTTAGCACCCCACACTAAGTAAATATCGTCTTTTAGGGAGTATTAACCCCTTACCCTACCCAAATATTAAAAGCTGCAAATCAAGTTACTGTCTGCGTTAGGGGTTCTCCAGCATCTGTGCATCGCTAGCGCAGAGGTGCACCTGTTTTATTCTAGGCGGAAACGAGAAGCGAGCTGCTGCTGTTTCTGCCGGGGCATCCACCAAAGAAATGTCTATCTCTAGCAAAATCCTGCAGCTAACATTAGCTCTCTGTTACTAAGACAGGCTTGCTGTTTGTAAAAACCACTATAAAACCACGTTAACGGGAGCAAGCTCCATCTCTTTGAGATGCCGAACACCAAAGTCGAAATAGAACGAGCAGACTGAGCGAGAATAGTTAGCCCCACCGAATGATGAGCTAACTAACAAGCTAACGTCAAGAGACTGTGCTGGTGACAAAATAACTGGTTACATGTCCTGCCACCGGACAGAAGTCCGCGCTTATTATGTTAAACGAGCTGAGTTCGCGAGGATAGCGATGGTGGCATTTTCAACGACAGTACAGCTAAAATAGCGACAGAAGCCAAAATTCAAACTGACCTTGTTAGCGAGCTAACGTTAGCTAACTCGCGCCGTGATGTCTCCTCTTCTTGCAGGCGAGCGCCGCGGAGACTTCCAAAATGCCATTAAACATGCGCTTTCCCCTCAACGCCGCGGACAGATATGTAGGGTATCTGAGCACAGTCAAGGGAACAGATATCTCTCTGCTGTGGTAAGTCTACGGATAGTTCACTGCTCTATATTGTAATTATGTCGGGCAGCAACCCCTCCCTTGCTGCCTCTGTCCTCTTCGCAGACAGGTCTACAGGTTGAGGCCAATCGTGTGTACCAGCATGACTCCGCCTCCCTTTTATTTAGAGACATGCAGGTGAAAAGATGAACTCACGAGTGTTTAAATGCACACATGAGGTCAGTCATATAAATAAGTATACTTGATAATGATGATGATCACGCTTCAGCACCCATTTAATATTTTAACCTTAAGTGAGGCAACTGCTGAGTAGTGAACCAAGTGACACAATAAGGGTAGTTAGGTGAAAGGTAGAGGATTGATATTCCTTTGTTTGAAAAAAATATCTCTTGGAAAATGAGATTATATTTTGTCAAGTTGTTTTTGAATGAAAATCTAATCTACATTCTCCTGGAAAGCTTCAAGCAATGTGACAGCTCCATCATAATTCTGAGATTTTTAGTAGGCTAGGGACCCCTGTGGGCTTACAATGTTAGGACTATCAAATAATTGGCATAATTATTAATTTGTAAATTCTACATTCTACCTTCTACTTTTGATCGCAGAATGTTACCAATGGTGCCTATAAGATGATTCATATAGCCAGTGACTGTCTATGAGAGGAACATACAAACAGATGTCCTTGCTTCCTCCTCCTGTGACTTTGCACAACTCTCAGCCCACATGGCCAAGACCTTCATCGCTTCATCTCCAGCCATGCATACAGATTACTTATGTTTGTATTTTTAGAATAGAGTTAATGTAACATGGTTGAAAATGTGCTATTTGCAGCTTGTAGTTAAAACTCACACAGATATTATCATGACTTATCAGATTTGACAGTTTAAAGCTTGTAGATGTTCTTAAGAACAAGTCTCTCTCAAAAGATGCCTTTGTATCTGATTCAAAACTCTTTTGCTTTCATTGAGCCCTTTATCACAAGTTTATCAGAAAGGACTTTTTAGAGAATGAGCCTACTTTGATTTAACGAAAAATCAGTGCAGAATAACATGGTGCAGGGCAGTGTGCAACAAAGGGAATTAAACAAAGCAGTAGATAAAATTGAAAGACATATTGGCCTTTAAATAACCCTATAACTTTACCTTGTAGCCTCCTTAATACAAAGTAAGTGAAGTCTTTATGCATCTCTGCTTCATAGTGTCTTCCTTTGGGCTTATGGTAACAGGCTTTGTCTAATGCAAATGCACATTATTGAAAACAGTGTGCAACATGGTTGTACGATAGGCCCTGTGTGTCACACAAACCTTGTCAATAAAATCCCACTATATCCCTTTCTCGTTTCCTAGACGTTTCTCTCAAGGTGTATGGGGTATCAGGGAAAATGTTTGCGATTTTACAGGTCAACTGCTGCTCATGTTTTCTGAAGTCAAAAACTTAAGTCACATGGTTCAGACAAGGAGGTCTCGCGTTCGAAAGGTTATATTTGTTCAAAGAACTGAGCTGAAATCATTAACAAAGTGACTCATTTTCTGTTTGTGCAGGTGAAAAATATGTCAGCAATATAGCTTATCTTTCTACATCCTACCGCCACCCAAAAAAACATATTCAATATCTTTGTCAACACAAAAGTCCAATATTGACTTTGGTATCAATAAAGTGAATGAAAATCAACCTTCAGAGGAAACAAACGTTTGCACAAAGACACATACTGTGTTTTTATTGACAAGGTGTGTTGGGTATCTCTGTTCAGACGGCTTATCATAGCTACATGTTGCACACAGTTTGCAGTAATGTGTATTTGCATCAGTGCATTTAGCCCTCAGAAACACTTGACTGCTTAGTGAAGGGAACTGTGATATCAGTCACAAGATGTGAGCATGTGGCTGTTTGGGGGGTTCAAGGGTTCAAGGATGAAGTGTTGTCAGATGACATGATTACAGTTAGAGACTGTTCAGTCTGTTTTTCTGCAAAAAGAAACCATTTGATATTTCTGCTGTCTTTCACCCTTTTGATATATTAACCTGTATTACATTTATGGCAACATTTTAGCATTCTATATATATACTGTGTACAGTTAGCTTTGCTTTGTGCATATATGGAGCAGTCATTCAATCCTCTTCCTGCTTTCAGGCACTCTGCATTGAGAAAGATTCCCTGAGGTTGCTTCTCCTCACCTTGACGACTTCCTACCTTCCCCTTTTAAGGTGGAGCAGACACAAACAAAGAAGGTGATGTTTCTTTATAGATCTCTTTCAGTTTAAATGAATGAGTGGTTATACTAGCCTGCATTATTATGGTTTTAAATAGGGCACGCGATCTTTTGGGAACACCACTTGACAGACAAAGGAACAGCTAAAAGAAAGAGGAAGCTCTCCCAGAGTAGCAGCCAGTGTTGAAGAAGAGGCAAGCAGCACAGTAAAATGAAACAACATTTACAGAGGCCATTATCCCGCCAAATAAAACAGCGGAAATGGGCATTCTTATGATCCGTTTTGCCAACGAATGATTAGATGTCTTATACTCCAGAGAAAATATTTGCCTGAAATATGTGCTGCCATTTATGTAATACCATCATCACACATTATCATAAACTATAAACTGTGCAAATATCTTGGGGCAAAAATGAACTTGGTGTTCATGGCAACGGAGGAACGGCCTTCACGTACTAATAAATCCCTCGGCCAGCATGATTAGGATTTTAAGATAAGAGAAACGGAGCTTGTCTGTTATAGTTCACAGGCCTGTCAGTCATCTGGGTCCCTCTGACTCTTTGTTCACCCCTGTGAGGCGACAGCGTGAAAAAACAGCATGCATGTAGTCTCTGTATGCAGATTTGGAGAGAATAGACTGGGAATTGAGTGTCTAAATTAATGTTCTATTTAAAGTGAGCATGCACAGCTGATGAAATTCCTTCAGAATTTGCTTCCTAATACATGCAGAGAATGTATTATCACAAAGAGGTTGCATGGATTTATATTTTAATCACAGATTACATTCAAAGCCATTAGATTCTTTTGTTTTTGCAATTGTGTTATACCTCATAATTGTCGCTAAATCGGCACCGACGTTACATCTAAATTGTATCACCGTCAGCTGAGAAGAATACACGCATTTCCTCGCTGTTCCCTCATCCTGTTGTTTACACTTGAGGCATATTATGGATGAGGGATTTCAATTGCGAATGCATCACGCAGCCCTCATTTTTCCCTAAACACACATACACAAAAACACCTGCAGGTCTACTAGACCATGATAGCCCCACCGCAGAGGGGCTTTCATGTGATTGCACATATCAATCTGGCTCTTGATGTGTGAGCGCAGAGCGAGAAAGCGAGCGGATTACGAATCAGCTGACTCCCCACATTTTCTTCCAAGTGACTTATTAGGAGGGTTATTCTGAGCGGACTGTTGGACCGCTGAGGGGGGGGCATTGGCTGAGTAGTGAGACCCTCAATGGAGCCAATCTCCCCTCTCTCTCAGCGGTAGATTACTTCAGACAACCGATCTCGGCTTCACTAAATAACAAACGGAAAAAATGATTTCTGCTTTTTATGTGTTCAGCTCACAGATCTGTCTTTTTCACCCACAATTTTTGTCACAATCAGACCTTGAAATGTTTCCCCTTTTGTGGTTCTGAAAAGGCAAAGCGCGACAGTAATTTGAAGGGACATTTCATCAACAACCACACTTTAAAGAATGTGCCTGTAACACGTCATTTACCTGGTAAAGTTTAGTTTTTTGCCTGCAGTGGGTGTCTGCTTTCTCCGTCACTTGTTATGTTGAGCTGATAATAGAACAGGAAGAAGGAGGATTTCCTTTCAGCGCAGCGCCTGAACCACAGCACTGTTCCTGTTTGTGCCTGCCCCCAGTTATCTGTTATCACTGCTCAGCACAAATAAGGTTTTCCAAGATGGTACTGTCATCACTTTTGCATGTTTACACACAAATAGATCTTTGGAGAGCCACTGTGGAAGCATCATGTAGTTTAATCTCGTCATATTTACATATATTTCATCCTAAATGAATCCCATCCAAGTCTTGCTGAGGCAACTTAGCTGATAATTCGCAAATTACACTACATGATTAATCCACCATCAGAGACCCCAAAAGCAATTACTGGGGATTGGTCATTAGTTGGTCCGTACGTTCGACCAGTGACAGATCAGGCCACTCCATTACTGGTTACACACACAGCTCT
Organism: Semicossyphus pulcher; assembly: GCF_022749685.1. Taxonomy (NCBI): domain Eukaryota; kingdom Metazoa; phylum Chordata; class Actinopteri; order Labriformes; family Labridae; genus Semicossyphus; species Semicossyphus pulcher. Next base: position 20,828,175 of record NW_027211637.1, read on the forward strand.
TAAACGGAACTCATGCTAAATGGAAGTCTGAGGAAAAGCCCCTATAGGCTCTGTGACGGGGGTAATAGTTTTGTTATCAGAGACAAACAGGCGTAATGACTGTAAAACACATCAAGAGGAGGTCTGCAAATATATAAATCTGTAAATGTAATGGCCACAGGATGACCCCAAGGAAGAGCAGAATGAAATCAAAACTCTCTCAATAGCCACTAAATGTGTACTCTGACTCTTTAGCAGTCGCCTGGAATACACTTAACCCAATCCATCTGTGCGGTAATGTGATAACACAGTCCTAAGTTTGAGTCCTTGAAAAACCTTTGCACATTTTAGCTATGATGCTGTATTCATCTACCAGTTATCATCATTATCCTATTTGGCCCAATTCAGTTACTAAAGTGATCAATCAAACAACTATGATCTTAGAAACATACACTTCAGTTGACCTTTTGTATTTTTTCTTCGAGACAAAAGAATAACTAGAATAAAAGTAACTAGTAGAATTACAATGATGGGATTTTAATATTACATGTGAAATAAATAGATGCATTCATGGTCCTCATAAGATAAAGCTTTCTGACTTTGGTGATACTTGGACCCGGCTATGGCACCAACATGAGGTTGACATTTTTGACCTCTTGCTAATATTTTTCGTAACTATTTCTATGTGATGTTGTGAAACTTGGTGCAGACACTGACGTCGTCTTTTAGAAATGGAATGACTTGGTGGACTTTGAATACAGCAGTAACGGAAAAAAATAGATTTGTCCATTAATGGAGCGACGCCTGCAAGGTAATTCAGACAGGTAACGCGAGCTGCACTGATTTTACACTTGACATGCGTCACCCTTGCACCAGTGCTGCGCTCAGGGGACCATCCACCTGCAGGCCCCGGCCATGGGGGTTTAAGATATTATCTCATCACTCCTTTCTGCATGTAGAGTAAATCTGCGAGGAGTGATGAGGTCGGAGCCTAGACGCCAAACACGAGCATGTTCTGCTGCTGCAATAAACGTTTCAAATGTGAGCAGTCTGACTGAACTATGGTTTATAATAAAAAAAACTCGGCCTCAGCTGCAGTTTATGTTTAGTGCAACCCATCAACTGTTGGCATGCATAACTAATCATACATCGTACAACATCAGAAGGTTAGTAATGACATTTTGAGCATGTTAGCATGCTGACGTTAGCACTTAGTTCAAAGCACTGTAGTGCCTTATAGTTGTAAGTAAGTTAGTTAGTCTTTATGTCCCCTAGGGGAGAGATTCTGATTAACAGCACAGTGCATACCATTGCTCACATTGTCACGCAGCAACAGACAGAAATAACAGACAACAACCACAGGCAAAAACGACATGAGAACCAGACTAGTAGTAGCTCATCGTGTCGGCTGCTATGGCTGCTGGTTCAAGGTTTTAGCCAAAGTGAGCCTGTCTGCACCTCAGGGACCTAAAGCAATATAGTAAAGTGGCAACTGAGTGGGTGTGTGATGTTTTGTGCTATTCTGTTTTCAATGCTTGTGGTGGCCTTATAATTGATTTCTCAGAAGTCGGATGTGGGGACAACTAAAGTCTTTGCAGCAGTGTTAGCAGTATACTCGAGTTTGACTCAGTTTATGTCAGAGGGCACGATAAGAAACAGGTGGAGCAGTAGTAGCAGGATGGTTTGAGCAATGCTTTGGCACAACAGAGTTTATTGTCCAGTGAGAGTCTGAGATATTTGACGCTGTCATTTATTTCAGTTGTTTAGTAATGGATGGGGACGGGGAGCTGAAGTGACAAGGTCTCTTGAACTATTTCTTATGTTTTTCCTGACATTTCGATGGAGGTGGTTACCTTCACAGCGCTGGGTGAAGTGTGGAGCTGCGTTGTGGTTGTCCAGAACTGGTGCGTGTTTTAGAAGGCCAAGAGTGGTGGTGGGTGAGTGGCTGGTGCAGTCATTGGTGTAAAGCATGTAGAGACACAGGCTCAGCAAACAACTCGTCACTTAGTGTTGGTAGTGAAAACACGGTGTTTTTCTAAAGTAACCCGGTTTGTTTAACTCAGCCGCCAGTAAAAAAACTGCTTATAAACAACTCTTGTCCTGAATTTTGGTTCCCCTAAAAAAACAGACCCCCTGCTTCGTGCTGGGAATCTCGCTGAAGAGAGTTTGTTGCTGTAAGCAATTTTAACTGGTTCTTCGCCTTAAAGGGGTTTGTGCAGAGCGACTCAGAGACTCTCTTAGTTGGAAGTTAACCTTCACTTGTGCACAACATGCACCATGCAGGATTTTAGAACAACTTTTGCATGCAAATTAAGTAAAATCTTTCTCTTTAGACTCCAAGAATTATTCTTTTGCGAACATCTAGCGCCTCAGTACTGCCTCACAAAGCTGCTAGCATGTCTATAGAGGTATTTCTTTTTTATATACAGTCCTTCTACTTATCCTTACATGTAAGACTTACCTTGAGCATGTGGCCTATATATCTAGGAGAGCAAAACCCCTGCACAGGGAGACAAGCCCGTTCAGTGTAATATGACTCTGTCCTCTCCTGTTACCTCTCGGGTCTAGATAATCATCACCTCTTGTTTTTCAGTTCTCTGCGGGCTAAGAGATTTATTAACTAGCGAGCATTGTGTTCGCCCAGGAATGTACTCCAGTTTTATCCAATGGACCTGACGGTGACTGGCACTCACGGCTAACGTGGCTGGCAGCAATGTCTCAGTAGGTCTGCGTCGGGTGCGTGGTGTATTGAGCCCTTCTCCTGCTTAATGTCTGTCGGAGGCCCTCGGCTTACAGATAGATGGAAACGGGAAGACAGCGTATAGACCCCGCTTCGGGTCCCAGGTGTACACTTAACGCTACCTATCAACTCTGGCCCGGGGTGAGGGAGACCACAAGCCAGATCACATAATGAGTCAGAGCTTGAGGATACATTTCAGCCTGGCTGGTCACATGGCAGCAGCGCAGACTGAGATGGAATGAGTCAACGGCTGCAGGAATCACAGCCACACATCCATCCAGGTGATATGTGGGGAAGTGTGAATTGAATCTAGACACTGGGGCGTATCACTCATAATCCTACGTTACAGTCATACCTATGATAAGAGGTGACCAGGAGAGAGAAAAAAAATCAGCTGCGTTCATGCATCTCAAGCTGCCTATTATGTGGCTCCCCGTATCCACCCACTGCTCGGTCCAAGGCTGTCTGTGCTTCTTAGCTCTGGCACAGGGACTCTCTGTGATACAGCACAGCTCTCAGAGCAGGGAGCGTGGTGCCGATGCCAAAGTCCTGTTATCCAAATCCGTCGGCACTGTCTCATTTAACAGATAAGAGGCTAATCTACAGGGTGGGCCGGAGATACAGAGCCACAAATACAAGGCCCCTCTTGTCGCTCGCTCGCCATTCTCTACATTCCTGGAATGTGTACAGGCATGTGCGGACAAACAAAACCTTATTGAGGATCTTTTCTTTTGTTCCCTTCAGGCTCTGATGTGTGTTATAGAATGTAAATCACAATGTATTTGTTCTATTTATCTGCCTGGATTCTTTTTATTATGTAAATTACAGCCCCCGCCTCCTTTCATTTAACTCTGCAGGATTATAGCAAGCGAAGAATCATAGTTCCACGTGCTACAGCAACGCTGATGCAAACACTCTTGTGTTTGTATAGTAAATATGTGTCCAACACAAAAAAGGTTTGTAGTTCTCGCACCAGGATTACTGAGTATTAACACTGGATGTGACGACCTCTTAAGGCTCAGACCAACCAGACAAACCACGTTCATTTGAAGTTTAGTATGAGCATTTTTATACATCTATTATCTGATTAAAGTATACATACACAACCAGACTGTACTCACAAGTTTTCTTACTCAGTGCTAATGAGACATTTCACATTTGAGGTTAATTACGAAGCTCTAATCCGCCTATCAGCTGATCACTTGCCGATTATTGTGGCTACGCTAGTTAGCATCCAGTTTAATGTAACTGTACATGGGCTCAGCAAAACACTGCACAGGACATCAAAGGGTTAAAAAGCGATGAATAAACAATGGTTTCAATAATTAAAGCCCAGGGCACAGAAACAGGCACAAACAGGCACGCCAAACAGCTCTCTAACAGCAGAGTGTTTCTGGGTAATTCTTTTTGCCTTTTTGTCGGCTGCGGCGTTACAAACATTCAGCTTTTTATTCTTTATGTCTGGCATTTTTTTCTGCAATCATGTGAACTGATGAAGAGAAAACGCTTGTCCTTCACTCTCAATAAATGTGATGCAGACAAGTGTATGAGGAGCTCATTATTCAGACACTGGAGTGTGGATCTTGTGTTGTTTGACTTTGCAAATGTATTCATGATTAAATACTGGCATCTGATGTAAATGTCAGCATATAGAAGGTCTCTTATGGGTTAACCGCTAACTTTCAAAGGTTGCCGAAGTTACAAAACAACGTCAGAATAGTTGGTGTTGCCAAAGTACTGCAGTATTGTCTATAAGTACGGCATTGTGCTGCAGCAGAGGTCTTATTACCTGCTCCCCCACCTCAGTGCATGCTCAAGATCAAAAGATTTTTGAGGATCCTCTTCATACCTGAAATATGATGCTCAGCAGATAGTCCTATCGCTGATGAGGTCCTGGGATAGGAAGTTAATAGCACGTTCTGATTTTTAGATTAAAATGCAAAGTGATGATTGAAGCATTACAATATTTAATCTGCTGCTTGTTTAGCAACAGCAGTCAGATCATTTGAGGGGATTTAACAATGCAAAACAAATCAAGTTCATCTATTAACTGAAGACAAAAGTAATCCCCTCACGTTCTTAGTTTTCTCTTTATTGGTGTATACTTTTTAGTTTGCCTTCTCTCTTTTGCACCCCTTTGAAATGAATGCCAGAACTTCCCACACTTTCCCCCGTACTTATCAGATTAGGTTCCTGCCTACAGGCTGTTTCCAACCACAACACAAGAAACCGTAGCGTCATAATGTTGCCTGCATGGCATTTTTTTGCACCTGCGAATGACACAGTATCCTTTGGCCTGTTGGAGACATAGCCCAGAGGAGTAGTGCCTCACACATCTGCCATGAGCTCATCCTCAGCTTTTGTTTTTAACAGACACTGAATGAAGGCCTCCACGACTCAGGGCCGAGGTTTTGTGAGACATTTAACACTTGGATTTGCTGCAAATGAAGAAAAGGACCTGCATGAAACGTCCATTTTTAAATGGTTCAATTAAAACTCAAACACGGTTTTGACCAAAGCCTCATTTATGAGTGCAGGAAAAGACTTTTTATTATAAAATGAAAGAGAAATGCAGTAATGATCTGTCTCTTCTATAAAACTATGGAGGGTGTTAGAATAAGTCTTAAAGAGAGCTTTTACAGTTCCCTCTTTAGGTTTGAATTAAGGACTTTTTCATCCTTAAGTGGTGTCATAGTGTGGTGTTCCCCTCCTGTTTTACATCTAAGGACAAATTATGTTTTAGCCATTTCACTTATAACAAAGTCATCTCAGATTTAGGGAGAGAAATCATTGCTTTATTATGTGTGAAATAATATAGCTAAAACAGCACAGAGATCATGGTAAAGGTGGCTTATGAAATGGTTGCTCTTGTCTGTGTATTTTTAGTAAATAAAATGCTTACTATACCCTGTCGTTCTGTTCTTACAGTGTTTACCCAGCAAGCTTTGGACAAGGACACATTTAAGAGGCAACAGCAGTTTCAATTCTCTCTGTGACTCACATTTTACTAGCAGTTCACCGGATTTGACCTGTAATCTTACTGCCTCTGTAACCAGTAGGCCTTCACTGCTCCTAACAATCACATGATGATATATTGATAATGAATGAATAAATAGTGGGTGAGCAGGACCCCGACACGAAGCAGAGGTGTCTTGTCTCACCCAGAAGGGGTTCTTCTGCGATAACAACCTGCTTACTTTACATTATCCCTCTTATTACACGTCCTTTTACTCACAAAATCAATTAAGACAATTAACACAAAATATTGATTTGGAAATGATTTTATTAATTGATAAATTGTTATATCTCTGTTTTCTGTTTAAAAATAGTCAATTACACTCACAGTGAGAGCTGCGGCCATAGCAACGGCTAACTCTGTAGCCTTCTTACAATGAGCTTTTTACTCACATAAAAATGAGCTAACCTAGCTGTTTTACTCAGATTAAAATGAGCTAACCTAGCTGTTTTTACCCACATTCAAATGAGCTAACCTAGCTGTTTTACTCACATTAAAATTAGCTAATCTAGCTGTTTTAACTTAGAATAAAATGAGCTTACCTAGCTGTTTTTACTCACATTAAAATGAGCTAACCTAGCCTTACATAAAAATGAGCTAACTTAGCTGTTTTTACTCACATTAAAATTAGCTAACCTAGCCTTACATAAAAATGGGCTAACCTAGCTGTTTTTACTCACATTCAAATGAGCTAATCCAGCTGTTTTAACTTACAATAAAATGAGTTAACCTAGCTGTTATTACTCACATTAAAATTAGCTAACCTAGCTGTTATTACTCACAGTAAAATGAGCTAACCTAGCTGTTATTACTCACAGTAAAATGAGCTAACCTAGCCTCACATAAAAATGAGCTAACCTAGCTGTTATTACTCACAGTAAAATGAGCTAACCTAGCTGTATCCTGTACTCTGCGCTCCGTTTAATGTTTACTTCATGTGCCGTCTTCAGTTTTGTAGATCTCTCTGTTGTAGCTACAGTTTCTGCATCGTTTAACCTTTATTGCTTTCTTCTCCACAGATTTTGTCTCTTTTTTTCCCTCTGTAAACCAACAAACGTCATTTACTGGACTTCTTTGGGCGGATTGATATGATTACAGTTAGTCCTCTGCATCCCTAGCAACCGTCTGTTCTTCATAGCATCGGCCTATTACAGAGAAATAACAGACCTCGGAATGGTGTAATTAACCAATCAGAATCAAGTATTTAACACAGCCGTGTAACAAACTGATATATTTAGTTATTTCATATTCATGTCCATGTAAAGCACCATTGCATTACTTGATAACATGAGGGCAATTCTACAAAAAGCAAAAGATCAGTGCATCAGTTGGTATTAGTAGCACAACAACTGAAATCACTGTGATAAGACTTAAGTTGCTGCCAAAATGGAGATGTTAAACATATGTTTAATTTATTTATTTAGCTATTTGAAGGCGGTTGAAAGTTACCAAAGTGTTGCTTATTTCTCCTACACAACCGGAATTTAAAAAGCAGCATTATCATTCCCTCTGCTTTCGTTCTGGCGTTGGTTCCTGCCAACTCCTGAGGGAAATATCTCTATGTCTCTTTAGCTGCTAAATGCACCACTATGGCCACAGGCTAGTCGCTAACTGCTCTGCTGTTTGGTGCCGAGGAAGTAGTGTACTGTAGGTATTGAGAGTTTCATAGACTCCATAGAGCCGAGAGGAACTACAGATCCAGACAATTGTTGATTCATCTCTGCTAATGAGTCTTTTGACATTGTCGATAGTTATCTTAGCTTTGATACAGATATCAAATATATAACAAAAAGTGCCTTTGATCACCAGAAACAGCCCCCCTGTGGATTTGAGGGAATCTAAGCTTAACTCAAAACTTGCTCTAAGATGTTTCCGCTTTAACCTTGTCGCATTTTTCAATCCGTCACACAACTTCTCTTATCTAATTTGATCTTTATTTATGGCTCATTATCTGTCTCTGCAGTATATCTGCTCCTTCTTCTGTTTCTTATGTCCACTTTCTTTAATGTCTCATTTGTTTAAACTGCATTAATGATGTGTCATTAACTTATGAAAAAGCAGCCTTGGATGAGATCACAGGTTTGGTTCTCACGCACTTTTATGTAAAATAAATGGTTCCACGCAGGAGCTCGTCATCCTCTCTGGCTGCTCTGCATGAGATTTTTTCCCTCCCTTTGAGTATGTACAAAACAGAACAACACTCATAGAGCATGGCAGACATAATCCTTGTTCTGTAAGCTATTTAATACTAAATCTCCTATTAGTATTCCAACTCAAGTCTGGTCTGTGCAATGTCTCCTTCGCCTCCATTGTTCGAAATAATACACTTCCTTCCACCAAAGCCTGGAGGATGTATGAAGAGGAGGGTATGTAAAATGTGCATCATCACATTGGTGAAAACGATATAATAGGTAATTGTGCATTCTGTAAGCATGCTCAGCAGACATAGAAACACCTGTAGCTCCTCTTATCGGGTGAATTATAAAGAAACTTTTCCCTATATAACAAGAATTCCCTTTCATGTTTGATGAGTAAACATGGAAAAAGAAATGTCAACCCATTGCCTTCTGCTTCAGAGGGAATCAAAGACGATTGCAGCTTTCAGAAGATAAAACCACTGCAGAGGAAGTCACTTTTAATGAAAAGCAAGCCCACTGTGAACTCCGGCGTGTGGAAGCAGACAAAAGCAGAATATGTCTTCAATCACCATTTGTCAGCACAAAGTTAAGAAACGCTGTGAAAATACAACACAAAGAATCTTAAGCCGTGTTTGTTTGTGCATGAGAGGGTCGGTGGAGAAGAATGGAGACGTTCCACGGCTGAGTAATTGTAGTTGTCGCCTCGGTGTCATCTCTCGTTGTTTCAGTGTCATTTAGTATGAGAGCTATTTGTTAAGCTTGAATGCTCGCAGACAAGCAGGGATGATATACATTGTGTGTTGCCAAAGCAAATGGGGGGTCCGTATACCACGGCTGATTTCGAACGCAAGCGAGTCTTTTGTGAATTTGACATCGCTGTAGCAATTTCCAGCTTTGTTTGATTTTACAAATTATGATACTGCAATTAAAACACACGCGAGTAGTTCAGGCCCATACATGTAAATCAGGAACTGTCCAAACACAAGATCATAAAAATATAATCCAAACTATAACATCATAATACAATCTGCTCTCTTTTACACTCACTCACACACACTCTCCCTGCATCCCATGTGTGACAAGTGTATCGATGCAATAACTATTCTTTCCTCTGGTTGATGGCTGTGTTTCATATCTGACAGCACACTTTCCCTGTGTTAAACCCACATCACCATGACTGATGTCTGGCAGCGGCCTGACCCACACTCCCCTAGTGGTGGTTTCCTTTTTTCCCCTCTTTTAAATAACCCCCTCCTGTCTCTTTAAGATGGATTTGAAATCGCACAGCACCTCCTGCTGTTTGAAAAACATCATTTCGCTCTGTCACCGTGTCCACAGAAAGTTGCTCAGTGAAGCTGTAAGTGCTTGATTCATAGGGTGCCATTATGTATAAACTCCCAGAGTTGCAAGGTTAAACTTTAATAGGCCATATTCTTCTTCTATTGCTCGCTATCAAAGTTATTTCCCCGTCGGAAGATTTAATACATACTGTAATGTTTCTTCCGACAAGGTTGGGATGAAATGCAGCTTTATTCACTTAGTGTCCCTGCACTGAGTCAGACTTAGATAATCATACCACATAACTGCATCTCTTTTGTCTCAATATACGACCCCGTAAGTGCTCAGAGTATGCTGCAGCTCCCTCAGTCACACAATGGTGGCTAATAATAGTAATAACAAAGTGTATCTGTTGTAGATGTCTAATCATAGTTTACTTTATGAGTCTGAAGATAGGATCGACAAGAAGGTTTTCTTTGAGGTAAATTGCACAATTCTCCTTCAGATACAGAGCGTCATGCTGTTGTTGAGCAGACTGAATTACAATATAGCTGAATAAATAATTTATCCTGCAGCGTGGACACAATTAGAAAATGTTACCTGCTAAATTTGAAAAGAAAAAACAAATAGTTAAATGATATCTTGTTAAAACCCAGATTACAGACATATATCCAAGCATAATTATGGTACTGAACCTTCTGTCATAGCAGAGTTAGAGAACAAAGGACAGAGGTCGTTGGTTGCACAGTTTAGAAGAGGAATCCTTCCATTAGCACTTAGCAGATGTAAAAATATCCAGAGGGACAACAGCTTGTGTAAATTAAGAATGAATCAGAATTTTGTCCTTATTATGATGAGTTAAGAATATTTGATTAATGAATTACAATGTTACAATTGTAGGTTAAAATCGCTGGCATGTTTTGGTGCACTAATAAAAGTCTTGTTCTCTTATTTTAATGCGTATAAGTTGGCTACTTTCGTTTCCAAAGCTTGAAAGAAATGTCAGGATGGTTAATTGTCTTGCATATTATTTATCTATGTGTCTATGTTGGTCTCTTTTTCTAAATAATGGTGTCCTGTAAGCCTATTATTCTGACATATTATTTATGCATGACACAATAATAAAATTAAATCCATCAATCAATCTATTGCCCACCCCTGATCTGATTAAATTAACGTAGCGTCCCAGTTGTGTTTTGACTCCCAGCCAGGATGGAAATGTCACCCTCAGACAGACAACGCAACAAAATGCAGCAGCTTACGCAGAGAGAAGTGTAAATGTCAAGCAGTGATGAATAAAGGCTTTTATTTTGAAATGTAAATATGATTTCACAACCATCCTCTTCTCATTTTTCTTATTTTTTTTCTTCCTTGCAGAGAATGAGAGGCACCTGAAAAACGACTTGGTGAAATAGATGGAGATGTCATGCTCAAATTACCCGGACGCTCCTTCCGTCACACAGGAGCAGTGGGAGCTGTCTGAGGTGTCGTGCTGCAGCGTCTTTAAATTAATGAGCCATTTGTCAAGAGAGAATTCATCACAGACGCACACACACACACACACTCTTGGCTTGGTGTGAAATAGACTGATTCACGTCATTCTGTCCCCTGAGTGTTGTTGGTTTAACATGTCACAAAGGGAAAGGCTGTCAGACACTTGCTTAAGATGCATGGATGTAATATTGTTGCAGTATATTGTGGTATTATTTACTGTAATATAATAATCAACCCTGTGCTTTGATGAGGGAGTTTAGAAACTGAAGAGAGTGATTACAAAAAGGATAATAATATGATTATATGTTATGATCAACTTAAATCTATATAATGTAGTTATTTTGTATTATATAATATTTTAGATTTATATTGTTATTTTATCCCATTTTTTAGTCTATTTAAGTTTCTTGAAAGCAGGAGAACTGCTGTGTCCTATTTTTTATTCTATTTTTATGTTTACTATTATGCAACAAAAACACCAAGAAAAATTCCTTCTCTGTGTAAACTAACTTGGCAATAAACCACAATTCAGATTTTGGTTATCATGGAGCAATTGCAACACGGAGATATAAACACTAGATGGCGCTGTGTGAGAAAAAGTTGGATCTTAAACGCGCCACAAACTTCAAAGAAAAAGCCGAAAGCTCAAATTTTACATTTGCACCACCAAGTAAGGATTAATTAAGCCTTTTATATTAAAAACTTTAACTCAAATGTCTTTTAATATGTATTCTACGTGTTTAACTTGCTTTTAGACTTCAATTAACCAGAGTTTAATGGCATACATCGACATTAAAGCGTGAATTAAACGCAGGCGAGATGTTTTGTAGGAAGAAAATGTATCTCCACGTTGTGTGAGTCGATTTTTCTTCACACTCACTTTAATAAGACAAGCTAATGCATCAAATGTAAAGTCTGATTGATTGAGCTAATGTAATTTCCCGGCCATGGTATGATTTAACAGCGCGCAGGGGGCTCACTGATCCTGGATGTGTCAATCTGCGGCAGGAGCAGCTCTGCGCTCCCAGAGGAGGTCCTGCGGGGAGAGGATCACTGCACACCGGCCGAGGAGGCGACACAAACACGCAGGAAGCCAAACAGAGGACTTTCTGGCTCTCTCCCACGGGCTGCCTCGGTTAATTGTGATCACAGAGAGCGGGGTGGTCGCCGCCTGCATCTCTCTCCCTCTCTCTCTCATTCTCTCTCTCTCTCTCTCTCTCTGAGTGTGTGCTTGTGTGTGTGTGCGTGTGTGTGTGTTTGTGTGTGTGTGTGTCTCCCCTCCTCAGCGCACAGGCGCCCTGCACTCCAGTCTGCTGACACACCGGGAGGACAGTCCGCTCTACACGTCCGTGTCATTGGACTCTATGTGGATACAAAGCCCGCTGAACGCAGATCCATGGGGAGACTTTAGTGGGAACTGCAGCCTGCGATCACATACATGAAAACAGGTAAGGCACTTTGATTATTTCTAACGAGACATTTGTGGACAGCATGTTCCTTATATTTCAACTTGAAGTAGCTCTAATCCAGTAGGTGACATTCTTGATCGCTATTTGCTGTCATATCTCGGTTTATCTCTCGAATTAGACCAAACAGAGAGACATGTATTTACAATTTACCCCACAAACTCTTCTCACTGAGCAATCTTCGACTTAAAGCACTAAATCAGATTCTTTTAACTGTTAAATCCTCTCTGCCCTTATAAATTACGTCTGTGTTTTTACTTGGACACACTCATGTGAGTATAAATTAACATCCTAGACTAGATTATGAAGCTATAAACTGCCTGGGCTGTTAAATCCAGCATATGGCAGAAAGTCCCCAGATGAGCAGGGGACACAGTAAGACCGAGGACACAATCACTCTCTTGTGTGTGTGTGTGTGTGTGTGTGTGTGTCACTGTGTGTCTCTGTGTGTATATGTGTGTGTGAGGACGGTTTTATGATAATGAAAGTGGACCCGGTTGGCCAGGCCAGGCCAGTCCTGAACACAAAGATCATTCTCAACAAGTCCGGTACTGTGGGCGCCTGTGGGTGCTGAGGCAGCGAGTGTGTGTGACAGCACCATTATTCACGAGGATGCCTAATTGCATTAGTCTTAACACAGGATGGAAAAACTGTCTTGATAAGCTGACCTAAAAGGAAAAACAAAAATCTGTGCAGATGCTATCTTAGCTGGGCATGTTTATAATCGATTCCAGCATTAAATTAAAGAATTTCTGGAACATTTGGCGAACTAAAAGTGCACTTTAGCCACAGATAATCTTTAAAAGACAGTTATGTGTTATGTCCTTGCTGTTCCCAGATGTGTCCAGTGTTTAGCTTGCTAGAAACAAGGAATAATTTAAATAAAGGTCATTCAAAGAAAGAAAATTAGTTCAGATTCCACTTCCAGACATGTTTTGAATGTTTCGGCCTATATTTATCCTCTTCAGCAAAACAGGCCCGTTTGAAATTGAACTGACTCATTGCTTTGGACTCCTCAGTACAATAGAATCAATAAAAACAGCATCTAAGTAGTGATAGTAAACCAGCTGATTGATTCAGGAAATCATAGTCCTTCCGTGCAGCCTGGAGATGCTCATGAATCTTGCATGTGTACCTCCACTGTGTGTGTGTGTGTGTTTGTGTGTACACAGCGCACTCAAACAAAAGTGGAGAGAAATATAGGACACAATTGAAAGAATGCACATCACTTACAGGCCGTTACTTTAAGCAGCAGAATTCATTTGGGTGTAATGCATTGTACGGCTGTTTTACCGGAGAAGTAAAGGAGAACATGATTCAGATTTATCTTTCCTGGCACATAACGGAGATCAATAAGGAATAGGATTTTTCCTGTGTGTGTGGTGAAGGGGGGCGTCACACTATTTATTTCTAAAAGAGGAAAAAGGGAGCAGGAGATACAATTTGGCTTGTGTAAGAGACACACACACATCTTTTAGAGCGACTCCAGGAGGGGGAGGGGGGGGGGCACAGAAACAGACCGCCATGTATTGCTGACTCTCTGTTCAAATGCAATTCCTTAATGCACTCTGAGAGTCAGAGATCTAATAAGAAGTGGAAGAGCATCCTCCAATAATGAAACCCCACCTGCATCCCTGCTGCAGAGCGAGGGCCGGGGCTGAGAGGCTTCATAAATAACAGAGAGCAGACCTGACACGTGCTGCTCCAACGTCTGGGAACTGCCAATAATCCCTCTCATCTACTAAGATGCTGCTCTTGCAGAGTGAAGGGATGGAGGGGGAGGAAACACAGGCACAATGCTTAGTTTTAGTTTGCAGTCATCAAGTAAAAGCAGCCCAGTGCAGCAGCTTGACTCTATAAAACAGATCTGCGGAGAGAGATCAGGGATATTCAATCACCTTTTACTGATGAGGAGCTTTCCTGGATAATTTAGCAGCTAACTACAGGGGAGAGCAGCGCTTTCAGTTGGCAAATCATCTCGAATTGTATGCAGATTTTTCATGTTATTGTCCTGATTTCTGAAGTCAATAGTCCTAAATTGCTTCCACGCAGACTTAAAAACCTGTAATAACTTGCGGTGCTCCGCTATCCTCGTCTCCACTCAGGCGTTAATTTAGATGTTGTTGTCACAGGAGCGTTGTTGTGATACAAATTAATTTCCTCTCCAATATGTGAGATAAATCCCCCGTAGCAATTAACCTGCATTTGAGCAATTAACCTGTGCTTGTCGTATATCTAATAACTACACACTCTCCAGGCTCTGCTTCCTCTTTCCCAGCTTGGTCGATTTGAAATAGATTTTTGCCTCGAGTTCATTATACTTATGTTTTAGCATGGACTTTGATTTAGTACAAGAAAGGCATGTTAGAAAATCGCATGACTGCTTATTTATGTGTGATCTGGCAGCCATATAATAAACAGCATTGGTGCCTTTGTCATGCAGCTCTATGAAGAGAGTCTTTCTTCTGAGGCAGAATGTGACCCTCGCCGCTGTTCTTAAGCCTGACCCTGTGGTTGACAGAGCCGCGGGCTGTCCCTGGCTGCTATGAAAAGATAGCACTGTGTAGCCGAGCTCCGGAGATTGACCCAGCAGGCCCCGTGACTCTCCTGTTGTGTCTCTCAAAGAGTCTCATGAGCGTGATTTATTTAGTTCAGAAGTCGCCTCTTAAAGAGCGCCTTTCAAGCTGTAGTTACAGTACAGAGGAAGAAGTAAGGATAGGTGAACGCTAAGTACACGCCACTCCAATGACTAAGTGCTGTCGAATAAGCTAAAAGACTGCCTTCGTGACAGTAATCCGCTTTGCTCTTCAGTACACTAAATGGAGGTTTTCTTTCAATTGGCCATCTGCATCAGTGTGTGCGTGTCTGTTTTTGTATAGCGACCAAGAAGGAGAGAAGCTTTTTATCCCCCCCCCCCCTTCAGCTGCCGAGTGCCTGAAATATTTAACAGGGACTGCACTATTTTTGGGTTTGTGCTCGGTTTGTTCAGGAGCTTATGTAATATGTAGTTTTAGCTCAACATGCATGGTGCTGTTGTATACCAAAGGCACACCAGAGACTCGGCTAACTTCAGGGCGAGGATGCTGTAAACAATGTGATTCTGCAGCCATATCAAGGAGGCCGTCCAGTAAAACAGATCCCCTGCACCATCTGTGCTTTGATGAATTCAATTGCCATTTTTAAGACAGACTCTGGCGCGTCAAGGAAGCAGGGCCAATCCACATCTTCTCATGTTACTTGTTTCTAAGAGGTATCGATCAGCTCGCCTCTCTTCCCTCCAACTGTCCCCATCTCCCCCTATTTCTCTCTCAATTTGTCTCCCCTCTCCCTCTCCTCTGCTCTCTCCTCCGAGGTGTCAGATTCTCTGACTCATGCCCTGGTGTGGAGGATGGGAGGAAAAGCAGGGATGAAAGGGAAGAGAGAGGAAAGTCATTTTGCAGATAGAGAGAGTGACCTTCATCCAGTAAGAGGGATGGGATAAAAGCTAGAGTTAATACCCTGCCAAAGAGTATTCTCCAGCATGCCAAAAAAACCATTCAGAGTGATATACGGCGCCTAATAGAAGCTCTCTAATAATAAGGAGCATGCCATTGTAAGTCAAGGGAGGCAAATGAAGAGAAAATTCCAGCATTGAATCCAGAGGGATAAACAAGCTAGGGAAGCCAAACTGTATAATCGAATGAAAACAGCACTGCAGCATGTGACGTACTAAGCCAGATTTTCCTTCTGTAAGAGATCTAAAATGAGAAAGACCTGAGATGGAGAAGCAGCCGACCTATTTAAGGAAAAATTAGCCGCAACTATTGTGGAAATCGATTAATCGCTGCACTTCTCAAGCAGAAGGAGCCAGACATATTTTTGGGTTTACGCCTTCTACATGTGAGGATTTGCTGCTTTTCTTTCATCATCATCATCATCATCATTTATTTATTCAAATCATCTCAAAACACATTGAGGGGAGAACCTTATTTAAAATGGTGCCGAGGTTCAGACAAAAATAGAGCAAACAGAAGTGGAATCATCAGAGAAGGCTGGGGGGTAACAACAACACGGGGAGGAAACGGGGCTCAAACAAAGACAGTTCATTAGTTAGAAGGTAAAGGTGCAGGGAATTACAACGAGAGAGATGCAATGATGAATAAAGAAAAAGAAGAATTGAAATATTAAAAGTAATGACAATAAAAATCAGCATTAAACATTACAATACTCTCATCTTAAAGGTTTTTCTAGAGCAAATTCCAAGTGCCATAAAATCTGGAATATTAGACGCAGTCTGTTTTTGGGGGCATCCCAAGGTTTTCTATAAGCTATTTATTGATAAAAATATAAACTGGTATTTCAACACTATTTCAATTTATTTTCATTTTAAAACACATTCAAACACACACAAATTTCCATCTGTTTTCGCCATGTCGAGTTTGCAATCCTGCTAGCTACCGGTGCGGTGGCTAGCGGTGGCTAGCGGTGGCTAGCGGTAGCTGGCAGCCGACGGTGACGTTGATTGTTGTGACGGTGGCGGCTGCAGTGGCGATCGTGTACGGTGCATGTCGGTGCAACAATCAAGTTAGTTTTCCTCGCTTATAACAGTGTAATGTTGACATGTGGAGTCACCACTTCACAACCGGATAGCGCGATCGTCGGGGTAAAACACTGTAACACAATAACATACCTCTATCTGTGTTTTATACTGGTAAATTGGTCGCACCGGTATTTAGGACGCAGCCCGCTTTTTAGATGAAAAAAACTATATTAAAAGTGCATCTTATACACCAAATGTTATGTTATGTGGGGCACAGTAACAGACAGGATATCTTTCGTATATGATAGTTAAGTATATCTACATTTTGGACTGATAAATGTGAGGACATAACCTACTGTAAGGCGAAACAATAAATCCAGAACATAACCAGCAGATTAATCAATAATGCATAGAATCATGACCTGCAGCTCTAAGTGGGGATAAGGAGCGCTAAATGACAAGCGTATGGAGCAGTATTATATGTGTGCTGCAGCCTCGGTGTCCCCATGCTAACTAAAGCCAGTGTAAGTAACAGCTCAGACGGTGTCACTGTGTGTCTGGAACCAGCAGCCACATGGGAGATAACTATTGACAGCCCTGAAAGCTTCATTATCTGTACGTTTGTGTTGTTTCCCCCTCAGCTGGAGGCGATCAAAAGGAGGAAGTAACTCTGGTTAAGCTAATTCAGAGACGAGATCCTTCGCAAAAACAACTGAATCAACTCCCGATCAATGTATGCTTCTTGCAGAGTGGTCATGCTCTTTGAAGGGTGTACACTTACTCATAACCACTGAGCTAGCACTAACTAAACACTGCTGCTTCCTGACAGTCACACCAACTCATGGCTGAGGATAGACTGCAATAATAGAGTGTCAATTACGCCACTGTTCATTAGCCGTCCGATTCACTCGTAATTATGCAGATTGTGGAGTCAGATTGACGTGATTGTTAGTTGCGGTGACATGAAGCCCCGAAAGTATCGATTCACCCCGCTCTGAGATAGACAGACCGCCTTTTTAATTTGAACATGCAGTGTACTGTAGCTCCTCAGCTGTCACGAGAGTGCTGTTAAGTGGAATGACAGCGGGTATAATGGTGAGGAATCATCTGCTTTTGTGTATAGATTAGTGTCTGATATAGTCACATGTGATTAGGGAGACATCGCAGTGTTTTGGTTTAAACTAGAACCACTCGATTGTGCTCCAAATTCAACATGTCAGCCAGAAATCCCACACAGCTTTAGAAATTCCTGCATTAGTAATTTTGTCGCAGCACTTCCAATGAAAAGCTCGCATTGCAACTTTTTCCACTGCAGGAAATCATTCTGCTCCAAAGATTATGGATTAAAAATGCTGATAGTAGAGTATTTTATTCTAAATTATAACCTCATTTTATCACAACTTGACGAATTCATAATGTCAGCCAGAAATCCCACACAACTTTAGAAATTCCTGCATCAGTAATTTTGTCACAGAACTCAATGCAGCTTCTCAGCAGATTTGTTGGTATCTGCAGGAACTACTTTTTTCACCCGGATTATGAATTAAAAACACAGATATAACAGTGCTTTGTAATAAATTAGAACCACTTGGGGCGCTGGTTTAGCTCAGTTGGTAGAGCAGGCGCCCCGTGTACAGACGCTTCAGTCCTCGTCGCACTGATCGCAGGCTCGACTCCCAGTCTGCAGTTCATTTGGTGCATGTCGTCCCCCACTCTCTCCTCCCCATATTTCCTGTCTCTCTTCAGCTGTCCTATCAATAAAGCCAAAAAGCCAAAAAAATCATCTTAAATAAATAAATAAATAAATTAGAACCCCTTGATTGTGCTCCAAATTCATAATGTCAGCCAGAAATCCCACACAGTTTCAGAAATTCCTGCATCAGTAATTTTGTCGCAGCACTTCCAATGAGGACCTTGCAGATTTTTATCACTCTGTACAAAACACAGATTATGGATTAAAATGCTGATATTACAGTTTTATAATATTAACTATAGCCTCTTGGCAAACTCATCATGTCAGCCAGAAGTTCCTACATCAGTAATTTTGTCACAGCCTTCCCAAAGTAAAACTCTCATTCCAACTTTCCATCAGATGTGTTGATATCTGCGGGAAATCTTGTAGTTTTATTCACCCTTTACAACCCCACAGATTATGGCTTAAAACACTCACTGCCTCAGGGTAATCTTATCAGCGTCAGCCCACATTTAGGTGCAGTGGCTGCTGGCCTCCTCTCTGCTGCAGGGAAGCCGATCTGGCTCCAGGAGCAGCAGGCGGCCCCGGGGTCTGATAACCCTCTCTGGAGCCTTGTGGTTGACAGGCGGCTCGCTCTGCAGGGCTGACACGGCTATGCTTTAACACCAGATGAAGCCGGGGGCTGATAGGAGAGGACGGTCCCCTCTGCGCCGAGGGCTGACCCCTCCCATTATATGTGACAGAGCCGAGACAAGACACGGCGAGAGATGAAACACTGCTCTTTAATTTCAAGCCTCTCCTGTTTCACAACTAAAACCCTCTCTCCCTCTGTCGCTTCCTTTTTTCTCTCACAGCTCAGAGGAGACAGATGGAAGTGTAGGCATGGAGAAGAAATCAATGACTTTTAAGTATTAATGTTGTGATTTTTTTGCTGTCAATAATTGAGTCATACGATACAGGGGTGTAACATTACATGGCTGTGGATCGCTGTACGGATTCTATTATCAACTATTCACCAATATTATTACAAATGGAAACATCAATAATCAACAATCCATATCATCATCGTTACGATACACTAACTGGTATATCGCTTGACCGATACATGTAATTTTTTCTTTGCATTAAATGAGCATTATGGATCGTCTTATATTGATCGCAGGTTTCTTAATTGAAGTGAATGAAACTCATTTTAAAGCTGACTAGAAGTTTCGCATCAAGATGAAACTTTGGATTTACACCCTAATATGGTTTATGTACACTGTTGGGAGGCTAACTTTAAAAATGTATTCTGATACAGTTACTAATTACCTTTAAAAAATGTTATCAGTAAGCTAATCCAAGTATCACAATTTTAAAAGTAACTGATTACTTTCAGTAACTTTTGAATTACTTTAACACTAAATCTGCAAATAAAGAGAAAAGAAATGTCAATACTTTTGTGATGTGATAGCACTAATTATGCGCATTTAAATGTACTTTATTAAGAATGCTATTCACACTACTTCACACTCAAACTTCAAGTAAACTCTCATAAACTTATTCCAGTCTGCAGCTTGTGTTTTTACCCACGCCATCCCGTCCGCGGCCATCACCAGAGTCACCAGCTATTTTTCAGTAGTGGCAGAAGAAGACGACAGGTTAGCTAACATTTGGAGTTCTGTGCAGCTAACGTCAGAGATTGGTCTTACCTGTAAATGTTTCTTTAAATAAGTTGTCGAGTCCCTGGATAATGACAGCGTTTTCACAGCCTGTACGGCGATGTCGCTCCCATTTTCCCCTTTGTAGACAAAATGACCCCAGTGAGAGCATTTTTTTCACCACAGGCCATGGCAACCAGAGACTGTTGATGGCAACTTTGAGGAGTCCTGTGGCAAGACTTGTGTGTTGTGAAGTGTCGTAACATGTGCGACTTAGAAATGATGTTACAGAGCATCTTTGGTATTATATTGTCGTCATTTTAAAATGTATTTTAATTGTAATCCTGCTAATAATCCCCATTTTTAACAAATGTATATAATTACCTCTTTTTTTCTGTAACTGTAACAGAATACAGTTGCCTTTTTGTTGTATCCTAACACTGTAATCAGTTACTCTCCAAGCCTGTATATGTATATGTAACTTAAAGTCCCGGAAATAAGCTTCTTACCATCAACAGTGGGGTCCTTCATGAACACATGAAAAAATTGAACCACTGACGATCATTTGACACGAGAGATTTTTGCCCTTTGTTTGATGTATCTGCTCTTCTCAGTGGATTAAAATGGGCGGGGCCCTGTTGGGAAAAAGTGATGTCATCTATTCCCCTGGTTGTTTACTTCAGCTGCCAGTGCTGTAAGCCCGCTCGCTGACACCATCACGAGGCAGTAGACTTCTTTAGCTCTTGTTTGTTGTGAATATTTAATGTAACTGATGTCATTATTTTAACCGATTCTTCAAGGCGTTTATAACATCTTTATTTACCGAGCAGTAAGTGTACGCTCCATTTGAACAAGATCCTTATGTTGCATATGCACTCCTCTCTCTGCTGCACGGCTCATAAAGCAATATAACTGATGAATCCCAGCAATCCTTGTGGCTGTGATGTGGGTAAAGCTAATCCAAACATGCAGCGCCTCTTTGAATATTTCATTCACATGGAATTGAGTCTATTTAATCAAGAAGCCTCTGCAGAAAGTCAAAAATGATGCTGGAATTTAAGTATTCATGGTGAATGTGCAGTGGCTAGCAGTGTTAGTCCAATAACTCCAAGTGTTAAGAGCTCCTTCTCACACGCTCGGGCACCGTTTGTAGTCAAATTCATAGACAGAAACTCCAAATGGCTTGTTTACTTGTGTTGTTTGCTCCCTGAGGGTCTCATTTAACTTTAACTGGCTGACCAGTGCTGAAGGAGGACTTTGTTTATTTCCCCTCTTGTGCTGTTTGCGTGTTTTCCTTCATCATCGTCTCAGGACGTCACGCTCTCATTGTGTCATCGCTTGTACTCAAACACAGCAGCACTTTGAGTCTATCATGACAGATAACTGCAGAAAGTCCTCCTGTGGAACTTTAGATCAAAGCCTCTCTTGTGTTTCAACAGGACACTTTTTATGTGTGTGTGTGTGTGCGTGTGTGTGTGTGTGTGAATAGTTGGCTCCTTTCATCCCGGCAGCTGTATGCGGGTACGTGTGTGTTTTGTTTTGGTGCACACGTCTGTCTGTCTGTCTCCATGTGTGTGTCGGGGTCGTGCAAGCGTGTGTGCGTGTAAATGGTCTCTCACCTCTTGGCCTTCCCGTGCGCGTGTACACACGTTGACACCCTCTCACTTACTGCTCTATATGTGCCCACCCGGGGGACACCCTATCCGCTCTGCCTCTGTGTGTTTATCGAGCAGACACTCAATACCCTCCGACGCCCCTGCGTGTACTGTATGCAAAGGGGGGGGGGAACCCTGTTTCCATCAATCACCATGGAGACCAGGCATGTTGTCCTCATTCCTTCCTCATTTCCTCTAAGCCGTCTGTTTGCCGGGTGTGTGAGGGACACGGCGGCCTCAGAACAGGTGTCCAGTCCTCCAGACAAGCAGGTTGTACAACATCCTTTTCATCTCCACGGTCTCTCTGGCTTGGATGCTCTCGAAAAACATGGCAAGAAAAAAAAACATTGCTGCCGGCTGTCAAGGGATGCATGCTGGTTGCTTTTATCCGTGACATCTTTGATGTATGCGTCATAGAAGGGATACAAAAACACCTCTGGATATCTTAAAGGGAAATAGTTTATACATCTTTGGGTGATAAATTGGGTCTTAATTTATTTGGTTTCTAAGGTTACAAGAGTCTTTGAAGCACAAATATATAGCATGTATCTCTGGTTTCTACAACTATTTTATGTATTTTTAGATACTTTTCTGCAGGGGAGCTTTATGTCCTCTGAATCTAATGATTGTTTTCATTATAATTCAATCTGACCCTAATTTTCTTGAGTATTGATTAATGATTAGACAATGAAATATGGCATGAAAATACTAAAAATGCACATCCTGGTGTCCCTGAAGCTGTGATGTTGTCTTCAGATGTTCTGTTGTGTCTCACTATCAGCCTAAACCCTCAAGATAATTGATCTACTATCAAAGCAAAGCAGCAAATCCACATTTGAGAGGCTAGAATCAGCAGATTTCTGTGTTTTTCTCCTTAAAAAAGGATTAAACCATCGTCAAAATAGTGGCAAATTAATTTTCTTTTAATCAAGTCAATGATTTATCATTTGATCTTAGTCTTACATCAAGGGTAAGAGTACAAAACATACTAATTAGTGTTATTTTTCTGACTTTTTTTACTTGCTTTATTGCCGCCCAGTTTAGCTTCTGCTTTATTTTTTGGTGGTTTAAATCACTGGGTTTGATTGTTGCTTTATTTAGAGCCTATTTGATTCTCTGGCCGCTCGTGTGTCTTTCGACGTTAGACTAACATGTTGTGATGTCATCACAAACTGCGATAAACTGTGATTTTCTTTTAAATTTAGTTGCTATTACTAATGACTCCACAGCAGACAAAGGCCTCGCCTCTTATGTCCATTTATTTTCGTGTCAGTCATTTGGTTTCACAGAGTAATGCTTAACTCAGTGTATAAAAGATGAATAAAAGCAGTGACTCGTGTCGAGGAGCCCCGGCGCACAGGATGCAGTCAGGCAGAGCAGGACCAAGGTTACGCAGCCAGTGACGGCGCGGACAGCCTCTCCGCCTCTCTCGCCTGCTCTGACTGTATTCTGGCAGCCGGGGGATGCAGTCTGCACATTGCTAATTCCCTGTTCTGAGTTAGCGGGTCTAATTTAGAACAGAGGGGCTCTGTTCATCCTGGAACGCTGCTGCTCGGGATTCTGGAAATGAGGAGTTCAGAGGCTCTCCGCCCTCACACAGACACAGAGCATATGCCTTGTTATCAACCCACAGAGCAGCACATAATGATCCCTCCAACCATTAGCTCCTAATGCAATAAAGTGCTAACATTTTAGCCATGCCCTTCAGTGCCTTAAGATAATGAAGTTAGCCCACGGGTTGCACAAATGTGCTCTGTGATAACACATGTGTTCAGGATGCATCGATCAAGCTTACAGTCGGGATTCTTTGCACTTTTATCTGTAGCTGACAGCGAGCAAAATGTTCCCTTTTTTGTTTATCTCCAGTCGACCCCCCCAGGCTTTGTTTGATATTTATGGAAATTGTATGGAGATGAGCTTCTAACTGATAGTTTTATAAGTCAATCATAAGAGCGTCTCATGAAAGCGCAGAGGAAGTTTGATTTGGTGCAATGATCTAATCCAGTCAGATGACACTCTGCCCCACTTTCTGCCACATTATGACGGGCTGCCATGTTAGACTGTGCCGCTGCCATGGTGGGAATGTAAAACCCCATACGTGCAGTCAGGCTCTGTGACATCTCGAGAAGGATGTGTGTGAGCATTTGAACATGTCTTAGCAAGCATTCAGTGCATAAATAAATCAGCGAAGCAGCGATGGCCTTGTGCACTAAGCAAAAGCAATAAACCTGCCCACAGTAAGACGAGTCTCTCAGGAACCGAGTCTCATTTAAAATAACATCCATTTATTAAACATGATCTCTTCACATTGCTCACCACATCCACAGACAGCATGCAGATTTATAAGAGGAGACACACACACACATGTCAGGCAATGTCAGCAGTGGGCTGGTTTACAGTGGCTCTGTAGGCTGGCTGGAATGCACTTGGCAGACAAACAAGTGGCCTTGATGAGTGAAAAATGAGAAGAGCGCTTTTATTACTGTGTTGTTGTTGCTGAATATGAGAGCTTAACATCCATGACGAGCAAGGAGCCCACTGTCAGGTGTGGTTTCTCTTCACATATCTGAATTGAATCATTAAAATAAAAATCCATTTTATTTTAGTAAAGTAGATCTGATACAATAAGTCAATTATGATACGCCCGCAGAGATTTCAATGTCAAAACTAAAATATATATCTACACTCTATTGATGGATTGGCACAAAATTTTGTACAGGCATTCATGGTACCCATATGCTTCATTCTTATTACTTAGAGATCGACTGACTTCTCTTTTAGTGCCACTCTGAGGTTAACATTATTGTTTTTTAGACATATAACTCAACAGCAGTTAAATGGAATGGTCTGAGATTTGGTGCAAACGTTCATTCGGCCCAAAGGATACATCTTTATCACTTTGGTGATCCCCTGATTTTTCACCTAGCTTCACCAGCAGGTCAAAGTTTCGCCTTTGTTTTTTTGTGTTGCTTTTTTTGTCTTTACTGGATAGGACAGCTGAAGAGAGACAGGAAGTATGGGGAGTAGAGAGTGGGGGATGACATGCAACTATTAATTAATGCAACAATGCGTTGATGACTGTAGCCTTTGTACGTGGGGCGCCTGCTCTACCAACTGAGCGAAACCAGTGCTCCGTCAAAGTTTCTACTTATCTACTTATTTTTTGCAGACTTATCTGGTTCCAAGGTGACGTATCCTAAAACTGCATTCATCTCTAAAACTGTACCAGAAAAAATCTGCATGCTTGCACTGTTATTCTGTGCATGTTAGCATGCTGATGTTAGCATTTTACTCCTCAAAGTCAAGTCCATTTTGTGCATAAAGCCCAATTTCACTAATTACATTATCTTCAGGGAATCAGGGGTTAAAGGCCCCATCTTAGTGTTTTTTTAGTCCTTTTTTTGTGGCCATTTTGCCAATATTGATAGGACAGTTGAAGAGAGACAGGAAATATGGGGAGAAGAGATTGGGAGACGACATGCAGCAAAGGGCAGAGGGCGGGGGTCGAGCCTGTGGTCGCTACGTCACAGACTGTAGCCTCTGTGTTTGCGGCGCCTGCTCTACCGACTGAGCTAGACCAACGCCCCAAGGGCTTCATCTTTCTTGGTCAAGAACAAATGACTAACACTCAACTTTCAAAATCCTTTTACAAAAAGCAATTAAGGAAATATAAATTGCATGTATTAAAAAAAAAAGCGAGTGAAGAGACGATTGAAATAGACTTCAATGTCACGTTCTGCTGACTGACACGTGCTGGGGCACATTTTTTAGACATTTCCTCTTGCAAGACGTTCACAGTGATTCACTCAGGTTGTTTACATGTGACGAGACACACAGAGCTGTGTTACAAATTTAAATAAGAGAACTTGAGAGAGAAACACAGTATCATTCCTCGTCCGCACGCAGCTGGCCAATCACTTCGTGAAGCGGTGCAAGTTTCTGATTGCCTGTGTCAGGGAGTTGAAGAAAAGGTCGGACACGAGGTGTGGGAGGAGCGGATTTCTGAAGCTATTCATCCACAAAGCAGGCAGTTCTTCTGACGCTGTGAACCAGCAGCATTATGTTTTTGAGGATTTGCTTCTTTTCTTTGATTCAGATGAAACTGAATCTGTGTTGGTTTTGACTGTTGCTTGGACAAAATAAGACATATGAGGACACTTAAGGTTTCTAGGCTGTTGTGATTATTTTTTACAATTTTCTGACATTTAATACATCAAATGAATGAATTACTTAATCAATTAATTCAGCCAATAATCAGTGCATTTGATGGTAAACAGATTCATCATTAACTGCAGGCCACATTGAAAGCACTGTCCTCTGGGAAACCATCATTGCCTTTAAGTTCTCTTAATCACACAGCAACTAAAGCGAAGCTATTTTTGTCGCGTATATTTATCTTTCCGCTGACAAATGTAAGTAAAAATAAATCAAGGAGAAACATGAATTATTCCATAAACTAATTATACACATCAAGCTGAGACTGTGAGCCGCCAGGTGACTCACATTTATCATCCCACCGTGTGTCACATTACTGACATGCACGTAGCTGCTGCCACATTGTCATTCTGGCAACAGTGCAGATGCTTCTCATTTGCTGTCTGTGTATGAATCGTGTTTCGTCTCCACATTACAGGGTTTTTTTCTCTCTCCTGAGTGACTTTGACGGAGGGGATAAAACCACGTCCACAAAGACTCCAAACATTTTCACTTTTATAAACTATTACAAATTGATTAACTTTGCATGAATCTCAAGCCGCGCTCATACCAAAGTAATTTTTTTTTTTGTCATCCAATTCTGAAAAATCACTCGGCTCGCTGTGAGATGTCCGTTAATGAAGACACAGATAGAGTATTAGTCACCGATGGCCACCCACTGTCTGTTAGTAGGACCCCAGAGCTCTGATGAGAAGCAACATCGCTGACACTGCTGCTGCTTCTGGTCAATATCCTGCACACACACTGGTCCTCATTATCACTTTGTTATGAATCTCCATCAATATTACATGGTCTCAAACTAATGAAGTGGATCCTCACAGAGATACTTGATTTCTGTGTTCTTCCAGAGGCCTTCGCTGTGTTCGAGTGTCTTTGATTTCTTTTCATGTGAACGTCTTTGATCTCAGGAAATTATCATTCAGTCAACAATGCACTAAGAAACAAGGTCTAGAGAAATTAACTAGAACACAGCTATTAGTTTTAATTTTAGCTATTTTTTTATTTTGAGTGTATTCTTTTATAGAGATCAAAACTTTATTTTGAAACTCAGCCGTTCCTTCCTCCCTCAGAGCAGCACTGAAGGACCTCGGAGAGCCACAGAACGAGTGCTGGCCTTCGTCTGACTGTGTGACCAGCGAATGAGCCTTGTTCATGCGTCTCCCTGCGTGCCACTCCCACACCACTATGAACTGTGAGCAGGACTTTGGAGACGGGGGCTTGGGAGTGACCCTCACACTACGACTGCTCATGCATGGAAAGGTACGAGGAGCCTCCTGCTCACACTTTGTGCATTAATGACTGTGTGCACGCTGCAGCACTTTCGACTCTCTTAAGCAGAAAATTTGCCACAGCGTCATAAATTAAATAGTAAAAAAAAAAATTGATAAATAATGGAAAGTTAGTGTAAAGATAAGAAATGTTTTTATTGTCTAAAGTGTATTAAATGTTTGTAATTTCCTTTTTGTCTCTGATTTTAGGAGGTCGGCAGCATCATAGGAAAGGTGAGAATACCTATTTTTATTCTATTCTTTTAAAAACCTGCTTTTTAAAACTTCCTTCGGTGATTGTTGTTGTGCTTCGGATATTTCTGTTTACTTTAGTTTATTAGCTTCACACAAGAATCAAAAAGATACAGAGTACATGAAACAAATGACAAAAGCATGTGTGTGGATGTGGTAGAAACCTGTAAATGGCTTATAATAAAACCACATCCAGAGGTCATAAAAACTGTGATACAAACCACCGAGACGACCTGAACACCAGTTTTTATCACATATGAAAGTACAGAAGTGAAGTTTACAAAATAAAGAGGGAAAAGTGGAAAGAAACAACGAAATGTTGCTGAACAGTGGAGTGACAAACAATAGTGATCATTACTGTTCCAAATAAGGTTTTGACAGCAGAAGTCTTTTTTGTACATAGACAGTGACACAAAGGATTTGATTAAATAAGCATTTTCATTCTATAAAATAACTCCCCTTACTATCGACAACTGACCAGAAGATGTTTTATACAAAAGCACATGGAGATGTTCAGCCTGTCTAGAAGGATAATTAAGTGATTGTGAATTGTTAACAAAGAAGTGTCTGAAAAAACGAGTGAATCTGTGTTATTAAATAACCATTTAACGACAGGCGAAAATAGTCAACAACTGTAATTTGAGAAAGAGAGGAGCACTTTGTGCAGCAGAGTTGGAAAAAGTAGCCAATCTAATAAACAGTTTTTGCAGTTATAATATTATTAATATTCTTTGTAGATAAGTTGGAAAGGTACTTGCCTATACAATATTACATTATGATAAATATGGATAAATTAAACTATAATGTAATGTTAAGAAACCTTATTTTTATTCAAATACCAGAGATTTAGTGACCAACCTGTTCTCTCCAAGTGAGTCTGTGATCAATCTGAATACCCAAAAAACTTTGATAATTTCATCATTGTGAATATAAAGTTTTATTTGTTCAATGTCATATTTTTTATGACCTGCAAGCAAAATAAAATGAAATATTTTTTTGACATTTACAGACAACTTATTTGTTTGAAACCATTTATTTGAAAGATCATGATTTATTTCTCCAATGCGAGTTGTTAAATCTCTGTTAGAAACAAAAATGTCTGTGTCATCTGCAAAAAGCAACGGGACTGTAGTTTGAGATACTGCAGCGGTATCATTTATATAAATAAGAAATAATAAGCCACATAGCTTATCAGAGACCTTTCTGTGGCTTCACTGTAAGCCTTTGTTTGATATTGTTCCTCCACACAGCGCACAAAGCCCTCTATGAAACAATCGCTGTTTTGAATATCCCCATCCTTAATGTAATTGCCTTATATCAAAACCTCTTAAGGCCTCGCCACCGCCCACATCTCCCATAATGCAACACAGTAATCCATCAAACAAAAAACATCAGTGCATTGACTGCAAGCCTGCAGTTGAAACTGAGCTCCTAAGACGTATTACCGTTAGCCCCTTGTGGCACTTTTAGCGTCTGTCAGGGGGGGGCTGGCTGCCCTGTGCTGCCTCAGTGGCTCCTGCTATCACGCCCTGTAATACAACACCTACAAAAGACATCAATAGAAGCAGAACAGGGACAAAAAAAATAGAGTGCTGGGGAGAAATGTCACAATGGATGCTGCAATGTGTTGCAGAAATCAAGAGAAAATAGAGAAAGAAAAGAAAGGGGGGAGAAATGGAGAGATGAGTTCGGTGAACACGCCGCAGCTCCACAGAACGAGACACTTGATCTGCAGTACTTGGGCTAATAACTTGCCACTCTAAGCTCCAAGCCTTTCTCCCTTCCTATCTCTTTGGCAAAGCTCTTATCACTCTCCCATCAATAGAGGACCGGCACCAGAGTCAGAATGGACCACATGTAATAAGTTTTCCTGGAATATAACATAAAAAAAAAGAGATGACACTGTTTCAGACGCTCTTGTAAGGAAGTGGTCATCAGTGGGTGCACAAAGGCGCTAACAGAGGTGTGACAGCTTGGGCGTAAGCCAAAAGGAGATGGGGAATGGGGGAAGAAGAAGCAGAGGACAAAATGTTGAAAGAGGTCTTCACACACGCTGAACATACAGACATTAGGGCAGGTACACACCCAGAGGGCACACAAAGTTGAAATTTGTTCCTGTTAACTCCATTCAGACGTGCGTGTTTTGAAATGTAAGGTTTCACTTATATATATAAGTGTTTCTTTAACCCGAGTACTTGTGATTCTGTTTAAAGCTGTCCTTCATTTTCTCTCTTCCAGAAAGGAGAGACGGTGAAACGAATACGAGAAGAGGTACGGAGCTTTAAAACGTCCTCTTTTCATTAGCATGCATGATTTACTTCCTGCTCGAGTTATGCTATTTGCTGTTAATTTCTGTGTTTCTGAGTGACTAGCTGTGTGCGTGTTCCACGACATGTCTTTTTTTTTTCTGCCATCCACTCCGGTAATCTTGAGAGAAAATATAATTCCATATCAGTCTAATACTGATTAGGCCAGCAGTTGTATCTATTAATAATACAGATCAGTAGCCGTGAGTCTGAAAGGCACAGAACAGCTACGTTGTCTGCCTTTTGGGCAACAACAGCACCTTTTCAATTTAAATCCCCCCTCTTCATCATTCACCACCTCTTCTCTATCTGCTTTCTCACCCAATCCCTTTTCTCTTTCTTTTCTTCCCTAAAACAACTTCCTTTTATCTCTGTCTGCCCCTCAATTCCCTCTTTCGAAGTCTCAAGGGTGCAGCCAAACTAATACCGCTTGGTTAACTCTTTGTATTAAAACGTAATTAGGCTGACACTGTGGCGCTACATTTGATTCTTTCTCCGGCTGCGAGGCTTTTATGTTTCACTTTATGAGGCAGAAGGATAAACAGAGGACTACTGAGGTCACGGGACAATGCAGCCCTGCGGAGTGCTTCACCCATCCATCCATTCATCCTTTCATTCATCAAGCTAGCTAGCCAGCCAGTTATAGCCTTTGTTACTTCCTCACTGTATGGGCCTCATCCTGTCACTCACTCCCCGGGCCTTAAAGCCACAGCGCGACCATGACTCACTGGAGTGACTGGAGGAAATGTGGCAGAGGTCAGATCTCTGTCCTGTGTGTGCTCATGTGACTTTAACTCAGAGAAACACAAGGACACAAAGTGGAAGAGGAGGAGGGCAGGGGATTGATCGTCCGAGGGTAATACCGCGGGGAGAAACTCTATGAGGTTGTCGGACTGAGATACAGAAATGTGCTGTACAGCTTCTAGTCTCACCTCCTTTAGTCCTGACACTTGACTTTCCTATCTGTGGCTGTTCGGGGCCGTGTAGTAGGTCAGGACTTTTTATAGTTTATAACCTAACAACAACAAGATAAAGATTATAGTTTGACATTTGGGGGAAACTGCTTGTTTACTTTCTTGCTGAGAGTGAGATAAAAAGATTGATACCTCTCATGACTGTATGGTAAATATGATGGTATGGTACAGTCAGTAGCTAGTTAGCTTAGCTCAGCATAAACACTGGAAGCAGAGATAAACAGCTAGCTTCTGATGAACGCTGAAAGATCCGCCTGCCAGCTTCTCCAGGAAGTTGCTGCTCCAAGCCAAAAATCATTCATCCTCCCATAGTACAACAATTGTTGTAACATGTCACTTAGTGTATTAAAAAACACGCTATAGTCAGTTTATTATCAAGATTTAGAGGTGTTTGTACCGTAGGTGGGTTAGCATTGGAAAGTGCCAGGCTAGCTGTTTCCCTATTTATTTGCATTTGTGTAGTCCATTTTGTTGTTAATAAAGACAAAGGCATGAGATTAGGTTAGCTTAGCTTAGCATAAAAACTGGAAACAAAATAAAAAAACTGCTCTATGTTGTTTTCTTCCCTCATGAAAATGGGGGAGGTACAGCGTACAGCCTAGCCCGGCGGGGGTGAGTGCTAGCCCCAGACGCGGCACCTCAACCTGGCTCTGCCTTCCCCGTCTTCTTTCTATTACCCCTTTCCCACCTTAGCGTGTTGACACACGGTTTTTGGACCCGGGAAGACCTGCTTATTGATGATGATTGTCTGTATCCATTACTCATTGAAGTTGAAGTTGGCAATGCTGCTTGACTTGCGGTGGTAGGTTAGGTTGATTATAAGTATTGGGATAAGGGAACAAGGGGAGGGGTTTCTTCACTGAGCACTTATCCTTATCATTAAGGTTTCATTTAAATTCTCCACACAAAAACAAACTGTAAAACGAGTGCTGGCAGGTGGATTTCATTACTTTTACCAGACTAGCTGTTTCCCACATTTACAGTCACTATGCTAAGCTACGCTAAGTTAACCTTAAGCTGGCTGCAGTAGCTTTTTATTTGCCAAAGATACAAGAGAGTGGTATCAATCTCCTCATCTTACTCTTAACAAAAATTAATTCATTCCTTGTCAAATATGTCAAACTATTCTGTTAATGTCGACCATAGCTGACCTAATGACCTCTGTCCCTACAGAGCAGTGCTCGCGTCAACATCTCAGAGGGCTCCTGTCCAGAGAGAATCATCACCATCACCGGATCCACAGACTGCGTCTTCAGAGCTTTCACCATGATCACGTACAAACTGGAGGAGGTAACTGTTATTGCAATGCATGCCAGAGAATGTCATCATGCACAGGTGAAATCAAGTAAACGAAGATATGGGGATTTATGATTTGCACGGTTTTCTGCAGAAGAAATCAGTCAGGGTGCACTCAGAAAATGCACACAGCGAGCTTTGGGAATTGTCAAAGTCTTGTTTGAGCCTTAATAATTTGTTTGTGAAAAGTGCAAGACGCCATTCCACCAGGTTATTACAAGAAATCATTTCCTGAGCGTCGTCTCAACATCACCACTAATGGGCTTTTATGGCTATCGATTATACTCTAAACTGAAGTGATGGAAGGAAAAATTTTTAGCTGTGTTTCAGGGCACTTGATGTGCTTTCAGATAAGATTACAGTGCAGGGGAGAATTTGGGATAAGTGAATTGAGCTGCTGTTGTGAAACCATTTAGAAGTAAGTCTAAGTGGGGCGACGGTGTGATGTGTGCTGTACAGTAAATGAGTCATTTGTTGGGCCATTTCACGTAAACACATGTATAATTTGCCTGTCAGAAAGAGTGTAAATAACAAATTAGTACCTGCTAAAGAGACGGATTTGTGTATCATCCCATTGTTTGCTAATGAGCTATAGATGACAGGTTCCTCCCGCTATTAATCTCCATGGTGACTGTCCATCACGGCACTAATTAAAATGGCAAAGCGAGGAGCCGTCTTCGCTCTGATTTAGCATCACAGCAGAACCTGGCAATGAAACAGGTGTTCCCTGCTCAGGTCGACAGCCTTCGGTAAACACACGCTGGTTGGGAGCACAGTGCAGGATTCATTAAAGATCGCTCACACTCACCTCTTTTCAACCCTCCAACTCTTGAGTTTCCATGGCAACACGTTGGCTGACCCACTGCGTGCCACTTCTACCATAGTTGAGTTATTGTTTGCCTGACACCTTTAATTAAAAACAAAGGGAATAATCTGCTTTTTGGCCGCTGAGTATTAGACTTGGCGTTTGCTTCTGTCTCAATAGTTTAGGAACACAGAGGCTCGCTTAGTACTTTCAGTTGGCAGTTGATCACTTGTTCAAAGTGTGCGTGTGTTTCTCTTTGTGTTTTATGGATGAAGTGTTCCCAAAGTGCCACATGAGTGCAAGTTTATGCAAATTAAGTGATCTGGTAGTTAAGATATTGTAATAATACAATAGATACATTACATTATCATACATGTGTTTTGTTCTGAGATGTGGAGGCACAGCATGAAAGCAACATAATCTGTCTGCATTGGGGTTCTTACCCCAGCAGCAATGTAATATGCTTTAGGGATTTAAGCCCGGCATCTCTTTGTGTGAGCAGTGCTCACATAACCCGCTGTCTTATTTCCGCCATTTCGCTCTTTCTGCAAGGACGGCGCAGCAAAGTAAGGGAGCGTTCACGGTTCTTAAGATGTAGCTCATATTTTTAGATCAAATCCAGAAAATGACGCCCAGAGTCTTGTGATTGTACAGACGAGCTACTAATGAGACGAGACGTCAGAGAGCCTGATCCGCCTCACTAAATATAGACACGGAGCAGAGCAGCACAAGAGCCACATCAGAATATGCTTTTCAAATTTAAAGTTTACGGTTATTGGAATCATTATGCAGTTCCCTTCATAAGTTAAATCCCCCGAGGTTACACGTCCACACTGTCCCCTCTTAAGTCGAACTCTGAATTTTTTTTACTGCAAACACGAGCCGCTCAAAAACAAGCAGCGTGCTTTGCATTCTGTCACACATTTGTTGTGGGCTGAACTCTGATGGGGAGAGAGACAGCGCATCTTATTTACATTTCAAAGCTTCACAGAGACACACAGTTCATTAATTAAAAGCTCAATCTCCACCCACTGCGGAGAGACAGGATGTTTGCTACCTGCACTGCAAAAACACAAAACAGCGAGGCTCTTGATCCAAATAATTTCTGGATGGAGGTTTAAACTTGCAAATATATACAATACATATACAGCAGAGGAAATACTGTCTGCCTGCATTTTCTTAGGCTGTTGTTATTATAATAGGTGGTTAGCTATGTGTGTTGATATCAGAGGTGGAAGTAACCAATTACAAATAGTCACATTACTGTAATTCAGTAGCTTTTTGCACCTTCACTTAGTGAACAGTATTTTTCAAAGTCAGTAAGTTTACTTTTACTTAAGTATGTTTTAAATTAAGTGAAGTAATTCGCTACAAAACAGCGGTGCAGGAGTCCGAAGCGAAGAAGGAGAGCTGGGCTGCAACTACCCGGGCCCGACGCATAACGCGAGTGAACCATGAATGGGACAGAAGAGAGGAAACACCACCTTTGACACACACTGAAGGAAGATTTTTGTTTAACCAGAAACAGCCACTAGTTCACTTCAGTTCACTCTCTTCAAAGCCACCAGACTCCATTTACAAAACAGTCATTTTAGCTCGCAGAACACTGGACTTGTGGGTCTACCTCTGCCCCATTACAGGTCATAACACACGTTAGTCTGGAACCGAACTAACCCTTTAAAACACAACACAATAACACAAGCTAACTAACCGATCGAGGCAGCGTTAGACCATCAGCAACTTCCGTGTTCATCCACCAGCCTCTACATGGCAGCTACTTTGCACTGTGTTTCTATCTATGCATATCTACTGTTACATATTATTTAGTATCATATCATACTTTGGTACATATACTTCTGCATTTTTATTACCTCATCCATACCGTGCAGTTATGTCTGTGCAATTACTTCTCATGTGCAATTGTTATTTATTCTGCAATATGTCACTTTACTTATCATCAACCACATCACCATGATACACACCGTGTTTTGACTTTAAGCATCCACATTAAGTGAAAGGTGTACATAGTGTATATATTTATTATTAATATAATTATTGCATTTTATCGTCTTTTTGTCTTGCCTTTTTTTTTTATTATCCATCACTTGTTTTACCCTGTCCTTTACTTTGAGCTGTTGTAACAAGTGAATTCCCCCCAATGGGAGGTCAGTAAAGTCTAATCTTATCTTATCTTATCTTGACTTAAATGACTGTTTTTGTCAATGGAGTCTGGTGGCTATGAAGAGAGCTGCTGTTTCTGGTTAAACAAAGGATCTTACTCTTTAACAAAGGGTCCATCTGTTGTCATGTTGACAACAAACAAGTAAACATAGGGCACGGAGCACATTTGAAAATAATAAAGTTTCATTTTATTTCATTTGCATAGGATGAACGTGTAAGGTTACCTTGGATACATTTGTTTATTATGTAAATCAGTGGGGTGGGAAAGCAACAAAGTCACTTTTACTTTAAGTACTTTTTAAGTGAGCTACTTTTTACTTTTACTGCCGTCTTTTTTTACACAAGTACTTTTACTTTTACCTCTGGTTGATGTACATTTTAACTTTAACTTCACAGCATTTGGGGCTAAAGGAGTGAGCCACATCATTTAATTTTGTTAACCTTTTGTTTGAAGGATGTATATTGGACCTCCACAATAATGATCTATCAAAATTGAAGGCATTTATGATTTGATTTGAGTTTTTTTTCCTCACTGTGTGTCCAATATATCAGGCAGTTTAAAGAAAGTTTCCATTGGAGCTGGAGCCAACATACAGTTAGCTTAGCTTAGCTTAGCATAAAGACCCATAAAAAAGGTTTTGGGTTTTGTACAGATTTAAAAGCAGACATTTCATGTCTAACTTAGTGAGCTTCAGAGAAAGGCAGCGTTCGACGGAGCCAGGCTAGCAGTTACTTGTGTGTTTTCAGTCTTATACTGAGCTACCAGTAAGACAACCAGCTTTATCCATAAAGCTTCAATATTCTCAACACTAAGCAAGGACACCTAAGAGCGCTGTTCCTTTAGATTGAAACTCATCTCATCTCAAGATTTTTGAAGTACAAGAAAATGGACTGTAAGCAAATGAAATCATAAATACTTTGTGTATAGATGATTATATTGAGCTGACTCTTTTGACCCTAAAATGAATAAAAAGACATTTTCATTTGAATCCTCACATTCAGGTGTTTTCAAAAAGCTGCCTCCTGATAGAAACACGCAGGTTTCCAGTTTCAGAGGTTTGCTTGCAGTTTGAAGGACACGCTCACAATGTGTTCTGGCTCGGTGTTATGTAGCCGACTGAAAGGCACAAAGCTCGATTTGCTCAACACCGGTGCTGCAATTAGTGTTTTCCCTTGCATGGGGATATACAGCCGTTCATGTGAGGATTGTAAAGTCTTTTCAGAGCCCGTTCTGGACTGGTTTGCATACATTACCAGTCAGCCTCCTATGGATTGCAGCATACACTGAAAAATCTGCATACAGAAGTTAATTAGGTGCAAATGCTGGATTGCTCCTCGCTCACTCCTCCTCCCACCCAAAGCCCCACCTGCCACTTCCACTATGGATCCCGTCGGGTTTTTGCTGTTGTTCGATTCGTTTTGATGCAGTTTAAATTGAGCTTGGCTGCTCGTCAGTAGTGTGATGCCCGCTTCGGTCTCCACAGTGAGGTAGCTAATAAGCAATGATATGTTGATTTGGCTCAACATGATACGGCATAATTGGCAGGATTTCTGTTACACCCAATTTTTACTGTTTGATTTCCAATATTGAAAACATTCGGCCAAGTTACTAATGATTGAAGACTTGATAAAGCTGAAATTGAAAGTGTCTTTGGATTAATGTGAATCCCAAACTGACTAATAAAATGAGCCGGATTCAAACTCAGCTCCTCGACAGCCCTAATTGTTGGAGTTAATACCCTCCGGTGGCTTTTCTCTCCCTCCACATCCACCTTTACCTCTTCTGCTTGATCTCTTCCTCTGGGAATCTCTCGCCCCTCTTCCTGTTAACTCTCACCACATTTCTTCTTTGCTCATATCTCCCTCCAGGACCTGACCGCGCTGGTGGCCAACGGCACCATCAGCTCCAAGCCACCGGTCACCCTGCGGCTGGTGATCCCTGCCAGCCAGTGTGGCTCTCTCATCGGGAAGGGAGGGGCCAAGATAAAGGAGATCAGAGAGGTGAGCAGCCAAATCTACTCCTCCTCCATCACTGAAATATGAAGAGAACAAAGCTGCTCCTGCAGAGGAGGGAAAAAACTGCAGCTGGAAGGGAGAGATAGATAATTTCTCCCAATTCTGCTGCTCTTTTTTTGCCCTGTTAGAGTAAGTCCTCCTGCCTGCGCTGACACATTTTAGTTATGTATTAGTAAGAATTACTGCAATTACAGATCAAGTATATTAAAAGAGCAACGCTAAGGTGATGATCGTTTCAACTACAGCAACACTAAAGATGCACTGACAGTATGAAATAAAGAGTCTAGAGCAGTGCTAGCAACATAGGATGCTAACATACTCACAGTCTCAGCACTAACAGGTTTAACAGATTCCCATATCAGATAAACTGGTTAGCATTCTAATATTTGCAAACGAGCAATTCTCCCTGTACATCTGAGGCTGAGGGTAACGTCGTTAGTTTAACAGCTACTTGGTCATAAACAAAAGTATTGGCCAAATTAAACTTTATCATGTTAAACTTTCCCATAGTTCTTCAGGTATTTACTCAAAAGCACACTTATGGTAGATGAAAATGATATTAATAATTATGATAAGCTTTATTTATGTAGCGAAACAAAAGCACTTTTACATTGCGGTTCCGCCACAGCGCTGTTATGAAGCTCCGCCGTTATACTTCCTTTGCTCTTTTACGTTCAATCTCAGATCCAATTAGGTATAGTCTGAAGACAATATAGCCTCTGTCGAACATGCTGGGTGTGTAGCCAGCGGTTAGCGATAAACGACTTCCAGTCAAAACATCAATTTTTCTTGTGATTTACTTTAATTTACGTGTCTTAAATTTGTCAAAATTTCAACATCATGATGCAGATTTGTAAAAAGTCAAAATGAAGCTTTGTCAGGTCTGTCCTCAAGAGGAGAAGAAAACTACTTTTAAAATGCTCGTCGGATCGATCACTTCTGATGCCTTCGAGGAAGTCGGGAAATCCAAACGCTGAATGGCTTTCATGACACCGCGTCAAGGGAATTCATCTCAAGTTGAATTTTTGATCTAGAACAGGTTGTTAGCTGTTAGCATGCAGATGTCTGTTTATAGAGATTAATAAGAAATCATTGTCAGATGATGCTGAAGGGAGCCGGGATGTCATTACGACACATGACGTTCCGCCTGCTTTTGCTCTCCACACGACTGTTTTTCCTGCATACAACGCAGCTTGCTGATCCGTGATTGGTCAGTATTACTCAGACCAGATCACTTGGCATCCCTACGATCCACAATCCTGCCTATAGATTCGACATTTTTATGTAGAATTTATAAATAGAAATTATTTTACATTGGACCTGCCAACGCCGCTGTAAAGCCGCCCCAGTGTGTGTTTTTACAAAGCATTCCGGCGTTGTGGAAGACAAGAATGCGCGAGATGTAAACAAACAGCGCATGCTTCAAATACACACACGGTGCTGTTCCACCCTGCCGGCTCCGCTGTTTACACAGACGTCGTTTTGCCTCTGTTACGCCTCTGTTACTACCTCCGATGCCGGCTCAGAGGAGGAACGACTTCCCCACACCATTTCACCTCCGTGCGTCTTCACATAGAAGGCGAGACCTAACAGAGGCGTAATAATCGCACCTTGAACTGGCAGTTTAAAGGGGGGAAAGTTGCGATTTGCTAAGGAAAACCAAAAGGCAGTTTTACATTCAGCAAAACAGATACAAGGAGGTAAGTTGTTTCAGAGTTTGCAGGCTCTGGTTGCAAAAGCCTTACAGCACTTAGTCACGAGTCGGGTTTTGAACGACCAGAACGCCCATCTAAGAAGGCACATGTAATATATTCATCACAGCGTAATAGATTTTCTGTATAATCAGGGCCCCGGTCATGTAAAGCCTGAAGTTCAACATTAAAAAGTCAGGATCACCAAAATGAATAGGGCTCATCCTCTGGGTACCATGAATGTATCTTAATATTTTATATGAATCCGTCCAACAGATAAGACACTTCAGTTGGTCCAAAGTGTTTTATCTGACACCAGACCGCAATCTGATTGAGACTATAAAGGCAGGAAATGAGTGAGATAATGCAGCCTGAATGGATCCCGTAACACAACAGAATAGTGTGACTCAGCACCGTCAACTTTAAAAGGAAAAACCACCTGACTACATTCAGCTCCAGTTGAAACATTAGGATTAAAGTGATCAGATCTGCTGCCAGAGACATCTGACACTATAACTTTAGCTCTGTACCCATCTACAAATAGAGTCATTTTCTGTGGTTAGAAGGATTTCTTGTCCCGCTCATAACCCAAATTTGTTTCGGATACAGATTTGCTTTGTTTGTTTGGTTGCCACAGGACACGAGCTCACATATAGAAGCATTATGTGATGTGTGTGGTTCAACAATGGCCTCCAGAAACACTGCAGCCTGATAGAGACATCGACAAAATAGATAAATCACAAAAAGCACTCCTTCATGCCTGCAGCTGTGCTTTTTTTTAGGAATGAATCAGCGGAAATTGAGAGAATTACATCAACTGACCATGGATGACTGTTATTTTTTTGTAACCTAACAGGACTTGACGTTAAAAAAAACACAGCGCTGTTGGTTTCTGTCAGTATTTGTTTGATGAAATAAGGTCAACAAAAGCCAGCAGGGGAAACACAGAGAAGAGCCATGGCCGTGTAATCACGACTGGTCTTATCCATAGAATCAAACTTAATCTCTTTTTTTAAACCCCTATCATTTGCAGAGCACCGGAGCTCAGATTCAGGTGGCAGGGGATTTGCTGCCCAACTCTACTGAGCGAGGGGTGACGATATCTGGGAATCAGGACTCTGTAATCCAGTGTGTCAAGCTCATCTGCACGGTAATCCTGGAGGTAGGAAGTGTCCCATTCCTCTTTTTATACACCGAGCTGACATTTTGTCAGAGCTCTGCTGCTGCCGCGTCGTGATGGCAATAATTGCTGTTGATGTGTGTGTTTTCATTTCACCTGCATGCAGCCATTGTCTTTTCCACTGCAGAAGAAGTTTCAGTAGGCTGTGCTAGCCTTCTTTGTTATGTAACGCTACCTATGGAGGAAGTCAACTTGATATAGAGTGCTGCGGAACAGGGAGGCTGTAGCGCGATCTTCATCTGACAGAAAGAAAGCACACACTTCCTTTATAGTTTGGACTTCCTGGGCTTTAATCTGCCGGGTTAAGACATCAGACGGAGCCACAAAGGTGCAGCTCAGGTCAGACTTCAGTATTGTTGGAGGGGACACTATGCTGCTAACAGAAAACAAACTGGCCCGCAGCGAAATCTGTCCACCTTTGGACAACAGCTCTCTTGAGAAAATCGAGGAGGAGATGAGAGAAAAACAACCCCGAGCACAGTTTCTCCCTGTGTGTTCATGGAAGTGCACAAGTCCTTTTTGTTTTAGCAACGCAGCTGGACCTGACTGACTAATTGCTAGTTTGATCCAGTTTTCCAGGGCTTTCTTCAAAGGCTTCCAAGTTTCATTAGGATTCTGTACCAGCGGCCTCGCGCTTTTGGCTCCAAGATTTAAATTATGCAAAGTTATACAAAGAATTTGCTGTGACTGCTGCGGCAGAAAAGATGCTCTACATTTTAAACCCCAAAACAGTATCACCAACATTGCAGTCACTTGATAAGATATACAGTGTCATGTACGCTGCATAATCCTCCTTTTTTTATTGGTGTTTGAAGAATTTTATCGTCAAATTTCTCCTTGTCAGTGGATGCTTGATTTATCCAGCGGGCGAAACCACTGCAGAGCCTGCAGCTGCGACGCAAGCTGAAGCTCCGAGCTGTTACCCACAAAGAGCTCTCACTCCAACACTTCAATTATTTAATGAATGAGGAATATTATCAAAGAAAAACAAGGAGGGGAATAATGTCTGTGTCATTAGCAGTTTCATTTGTCATTAATTGTTATTGTATCTTAATGTTCCGGAGAGTTCAACACCATTTGCACTTAGCCGCCTCACTCTTGAGCTGCTGAGGACCTCTCAGAGTAGATGTTGGAGGTTTATTCGCGTTTGAAGTTTTATTAAAACCTCTGACCCCTCGTGTTGTGTTTGACTCCGTAGTCTCCCCCGAAGGGTGCCACCATCCCTTATCGGCCGAGCCCCTCACCAGCTGCAGTCCTCATCGCAGGGAACCAGGTAAGAGAGATTTTATCTCACAAGTCAGGTGGCTTTGTATGATACACAAGCACAGTGTTTCTCAAACTGTTTGAAGTCATAAGGGCTTTAGATGGTTACAGTTCGACAGGCAGGAGTTAAATAATCCTGTTTCCTATGGGGACGTTCAAAGTTCTTTCAAAGTACCAGTTAGAAAAGTAAGGATCTTGCTCTCTGGTTCACTTCAGATTTTGTGGGAGAATTGTGTGTGTTTGTTTTTTTATGTTAATTTTTTGGGGGGGCTTTTGCCTTTATTACACAGTCGTTAGCGTCCTTAGTGACATGCAGCAAAGCGCTGCGGAGGCCGCTGCGTCAAGGACTGAGCCTCTGTTCACGGGCCGCACGCCTCAACCGCTCAGCTTAAAGCTCCTGTGAGGAGTTTGTCACTGGTTATGAAACAGACTGAAATGAATTCTGATGACTCTATATGACCTACAAAAGCAAACCAGACCATCAGCGACAAGATTGATTATTTCTATATAGTTATTTTCAATGCCTGAATCTGCTGGCGGGGGGTAGGTGTCAGACGAAGCGATTATCTGCACGCTGCCTTTGTTTATATTTTCCAGGGCAGACATTTAAAGTGAGTGATACATATGACTGTTAAAGAAAGCAAGATGAGATTTTTTGGCCAAAACCACCACTTAAAGTAATAATTAAGATAAGATTTTCATGTAAATAAATGTCTGTTAAGTCACTATCTATCGCCGAATGAGGTAACACAATGGTGTTTGAGCCTATGGCCCACTGATTAGGGCCTCTGCATTTGCAGTATATAGTATTATTATGGACTGGGCCCAGTGATGGACACGTTTTCCATCACCCAGCAGTGGTTGGTTTGCCAGAGAGGGTAGGCGGAGCTAAGCGGCTGCTTTTCTGGTTTCTGTAAATGTTGCGAGCGAACAAATGCAAACAGATTGGACACTCAGATGAAGGCAAACAGTCTAAAAAGAAAAGCAACCGTGACAAAGGGAGCCAACCGTACACGAATTGGGAAGTGTTTTGCTCTTTTTCAGGTATGAAACTAAAGTCAGACAAACACAACTTGTATCCTGGTGGTGTTGTTTGAAGAAACGTCAATGACTATCAAAGTTTCAGCAAATTATCCAGAGGGAAACATGAGCATCTGTACTAAATTTCAAAGCAGACCAACCTTTAGAGACAGAGCGCAGTTCAGTCCCATCCGGAGAAGAAAACAGTCCATTATCTCTATCGACTTTCGAGTCTGTGAAGGTGCCTCCTCTACACTTCTGTCTGCTAGAAAACAACACAACAAAACAAAAGAGCATCAGTGTAAAAGCTGTTCAGTGGAAGGATGCTCTACCAGCAGCGTAAAGAACCCAGAAGTAAGTTTTTATAAGCTGCCGACCAGAAAAATGGCGCCTAAGGAAAGAGAGGAGGAAACAGGCAGTAAGACGAGAGGCATCAGCAGGAAGAAAGGGAGAAGTGTGGGTTTCTGACTCTCAGTGTGCCCGTGTGCACAGCAAGCATTTTTGTTCTCTTCTCATGCCAAGCTTTTATTAGACCTTTTATAACACTGGGGATGTGGCTTTCTTAGAGCTGGGGGTATGTACCGTGATTATTATTTTATGAGTCACATTTGCGAGTTTGGCCGGACAAACTGCAGGAGTAGAAGCTAACAGGATTGCTTTGTAAAGCCTGGTTTAGCTCTTTTGCTTAAATGAAGATTTAGAGAAATATAAAACTACTTCAGTTAAATAATTCTTAAAGAAAAGCAGAAGGGAAACTGTTAGAGACTAGAAGATTACCTTTTCCTGTCACGTAGACACAGCCAGGGCTCTAAAATAATCCTTTGACATGCTAATATTTAATGTTTTTAGCTAGCTACAGGCATTTAGCTAGCTACAGGCATTCTGCTAGCGTTTCAGCCCGTTGTGCCAATATTTTTCCCCTCTGGTAGGCTTGGTATTCAGAGTATGACTCTATATATTCTGTTAAGACTTTGCACACAAATCTATAACATATTAAAGATTGTGGACCTAAGGAAGGGGTCAAAAGGCCAAAGCTGTTATACTTAGATCCATACTGCTAGCAGGGCTAGAGAGTTTGAGAACCACTGGATTAGCATTCACAGCTGACATGCTAACCTTCCTCCAACCTACATCAGAGAACGCTTGGAGAAGGTATCGCCATTGATCCGATGTTTTTCTTTTTTGAAGTACTTGGCTCGGTGGGGAAACTTGCGTAGGTGCTCCTCGGCGGGGGAGTGGGCGGTTTTGTGAGTGGGCTCGAGTGGTGCAGATGCCGCTGTTTGAGAAGGCACAGATATCCGCCCTCCCATGGAGCAAGTCACAAGATTAGCGAGTGAGGCTGGAGGTCTGCCTGCCGTCTCCTGCAGCTACAGCGGCAGCCAGATACTCTGCATAGCTGTCAGCAGTTCTGACGCTGTTAGTGCTGCCTCAGACTCTGCTCAATTTATGGAATGGCTTTGTGTGTTTTTGATATTCCCAATAATATGCTATCAAATTAAAGCCGGGGCGAGGTCCTGGTCACTGGGAGCAGGCTTTTAATGAAGGCTGCACAGTGATAAGGGATGTTTGTATAATTTGTCAGAGGAGGAAATGAAGTGGAATGGGAAAGGGTCTGAGGATGAGTCATGGCCTATTAGGTGTGTTAAAGTGTCAGAAATGCAGCCTCGAGAGAGCGTCTCAGGCCG
This sequence comes from Semicossyphus pulcher, assembly GCF_022749685.1. Classification (NCBI taxonomy): domain Eukaryota; kingdom Metazoa; phylum Chordata; class Actinopteri; order Labriformes; family Labridae; genus Semicossyphus; species Semicossyphus pulcher. Next base: position 20,871,945 of record NW_027211637.1, read on the forward strand.
AATTTGATCTGCAGCAAAAGCACAAAAAAAACTGGAATTGGAAGTTTGTACTCATTATTTTGACGTCAGATTTGCCACGCAGGGTTTCAGCTCATAAGGACTTATTTACTTTCACTAATCTTCTCTCCGATTGCAAAAATAGTTACTGTAAACCCATAAAAACATGAAGATACTGCTGTAATGAGTCATGTATTTTCTCTTTCTGCTTTCCTCGTGTCCTGTAGGTGTTCGAGGCGTCAGAATTTGCACCCCACCCTCTGTACTCAGTCACACAGGGTGGCCTGGACCTCCAGCAGGTAACTAGACCAAATCTCTGTTCCTCTGAAGAATCAGAATCTCTGTCGAAATCAGCTCACATTTTTAACTTCTTAGTAAAGTTCAGGAGTGTGTTGGAGTGCTTGTGGGGGATCTGGGCGGTGAGTGAGAGCGAGGGCTTGTGTGGCATGTCCAAATTTACACAGTCCATCATCTGGCACGAGGCATTAAAAACAACAGCTGAGCGTAAGCTGTAGCTATTGTTCTCCCCCTGTCATAAGAGCTATAACCCCCTCCTGAAACATGATGCCATCACACAGCACCACCACAGCTCTGCCGGCTCTTTTTTAGTCCTGCCCAGCTCTGCACCAGAAACATTTGGGCTTTAGGAATATTCCTCCCAGGACAGCAATAGCACATGCCATCATCGTATCAGAATGGGAACAACAGCCTCTGACAAATTGGAAAAAAAAATGTAGAAATGTGGGTAATGAAATATAAAAAGTTCACAATTTCGATCGCTCATGCTGTAAATGAGACGATTATTGCCTCTGATTTGATCTGTTTTTATGCTTTCCTAATAAAAACAAAGCTCTAACAGGCTGAGGCGCTGTAACGGCAGGGATCTCCTCTCTGCTTTATGACCACGTAGGATGGACTCGTAATCGAGGCCAGACTGCTGGCGTCAGGCGGAATTCAATTAGAGCAGTTAGACAGTTAGACAAGCGGACAGACAGGCAGGCAGAGAGAGGGATAGATAGATAAACAGACAGACAGACAGACAGATAGATAGATAGATAGATAGATAGATAGATAGATAGATAGACAGGGTTCAGTGGGTTTAGTGAGTGTGGATGGGTTGAGTGAGAGAAAAGGAGGTTAACATATGTGAGTCTGCATTATTCAGGATAACGGGGGGATGGGGGATGCTGCAGGTAGAGATAGAAACGATGAAAGAAATGTGCGAGAGAGAGAATGGAAGATGAATGAAGCAAAATAGTGAGCGTGACATCGGTCAAATACTGAAGATTGTTGGTTACGATTTCACATAAATAGGTGATAAACTACGTTCATGTTGAGGTAAACAACCACCATTTTTCCATTTGACGGTTTTAGCGTTGCATTTTACATGACTTGCCGTCAACGTGCAGGGCTGTACAAATGATCTGTAACAGCACCAAACAGGAAGTATTTGCATGTAATACATGCTTTTAGCAAACCCTTTAAAGAGGCGGTTCACTTAAATTATTCAGATCACGATCATGCATGTAGTTTAAGCTTGACAAGCCCTGGTTATGATGGTTTTTATGTCTGTTATAACCCAAATACAAAGAAGGTGAAGGGAATTTAGAATATTGTGAACAGCATCAAAGCATCGTTTTTCCTATTTTCTCCCATAGACTTTAGAAAAAGATAGACGACATGACAGCTCCCTAAAAGTGAAGCCAAAACATCTCGAGCGCCCCCTACTGACTGGCTGCAGTATAGGTCATAAAGCCCGCCTCCTCCATGTTAACAGATGGGACATGAGTCAAACTATAAAATCAAAATACAGGCTAAATATTTTTTTCCTAAACATGGTTGCTGTCATTGTAGTTAGCTCTTATATTAGTTATTAATGTCAAAGTGTTTATTTTTCTGACAAGTTTATTTTTAATTAGTTATTTGATGCTGTAAAAAGGATGATTGACAGCTCTGTTGACAAATACGGCTCCTGCAGTCTATCTGTTCCGGATTAGCAGAGTGGAGGAGGAACGACGAGAGGAGACGTAACTAAAACAATCATTACAGTCACTGAAGTTTACATATCTGTGAACGTTAACCTCAGACCAACACAAGAAGATGTTCTGCTGTTACGTAAATACATAGATCTTAGCCATTTTTTTTCTGGTTATGTGTGTGTTTTGGTTAGTGGAAGTGGCTACAGCAGCTCCACCCGCCGTTCGCTACTGCGCATCTCTGGCTCCAAAAAAGGAGCAGGGCAAGATGGCGGTGCCCGTCACGGGGGGTATTTTGGCTTCAATTTTGTACAATGAGAGTAGATGGAGATGCGTCGTCCATCTTTAAACGCAGTCATTGTTTTCTCCTGGAGACTCGGGGGCCCTGTTAAATTGCTCTAAAAAATATGCTTTATACTGTTTTATCACCTTGTGTTCTATTTAAATTCCTATATAAATATTAATTCAAGCATTAAACCTGAAGTCTCATTCATTCAAAACATAAGAAAGCTATTTATGAAAATAAACTACACATTTTTTTGTCTGTTATTGACTGTATGGCAAATAAAAATACTGCATAAGGGAATACATGTTTTATCAGCAGCAGCAGTGATGTCTGCGAGACTTGAAACAATGGGGAAGCTGATTTAAAAACACACCACCCACATGATGAATAAAAACCAACAAGCGTATGTATTTCAAAAATATACAGCAGTTTATCAGGTCAGTCCACCGAAACTTTTCACAGAAGCTGCTTTACAGTCCGTGTAAAAGCCATCCACACTGAGGTCTGTGGATTATCCCGAGTAACGGGTACACTGTGTCTGGAAAGAAATGTTCCTGCTGAATATTTTATATTTCATCTTTTATGCTGGGAGAGCAACTTCCATTAACCTACATTGCACTGGGGTGGAGGCAGGGATCTCTGACGTGGATGTTTCAAAAGCAGGACAAATGAAGCTAAAACAATGAGACCACCAGTCAGAAAACACACACCTCTCCTCTGTATACGTTGTACACTAATTTCTCTTGTTGTGAAAAACCGGCGTGTATTGACAGTGAAGCAGTTCCATTAAGAGGCTGCAGATTTATTGCCCGTGTGTGATGTTTTATTGCTGTAATTTACCTAATGCAGGATGCTCTCTTCTTCCAGGCCTACACTTTGCAAAACCAATACGGCATTCCACACTCAGAGGTACGGCCATTTGGGAAAATATTCTAATTTAATATCAGAGGAGTAGTTTAGTGCTCACTGCATTACGCTCTGCTTTCTGTCCCGCAGCTGGCCAAGCTACATCAGCTGTCAATGCAGCAGGGCCTGAGTCCCATGGCCCAGCCCGCTTCCACTATGATACCTGGTATGTAAACCGCAGCATGTGTTCTGAATCGTGCCCCAGTGTTCCTGAATTAAGCAAACTGTCTCAAATAGGACGAGCAGCTTTTGTCTCCGCGCCGCTCTTTCATCTGTAACTTGTCTCAGATTCTCAACCTGTATTAGACTTGAGAAGAAAAGACTCGCTTACATTAGCCGCACTGATTATGAGCTTGTGTCAGTGAGGAAGGAGGAGAAGAGGCTTTATGGCTCTCTCACAGAAACTATTATGTGAAATGATACGTTCGGCGGAGTCAGAGAACTGGGTGAGAGAAAAGAATGAGTGCCGCGTTAAACATCAGTCCATTAAAATTTAAATTAACTGCTTTACTATATCAGGCACTTCCTGCTCAAAGGGTCTTTTTTCCTGCATCTGAATGGTGTTTTGTGTGGATTCACTGACTAAAGCAGTTGAATGAATAATAAAATATCTGATATGTCAATTTTTATTCAGTGGATGCTTGTATTTTCTCTCATCAGGGATGGACTCCAACTCCCAGACATCTCAGGAGCTGCTTATTCCCAATGATGTAAGGAGAAGAAACAACTTACTTTGAGAGCTTTCATTCTTTATGTTGTTTTTGTTTTCCCATCTGAGCACCGAGAAGGGAAAAAAACAGGAAATCAGCGCTCATCTCGCATGTACGCAGGATCAGGTGACTTCAGATGCAGAAGCTGCAACGGCAAAGACTTCAAAAGAGAAGGGAGACATGTTGGCAACTTCCTAATTATCCCCATTATTCTAACCTCAGACTAACCCAAGGTTAAAGGGATTCTGAGCTGATATGGATCCTTTCGCATTATTGTCTAGGCTGCAGTTGCAGTGTCTTAGAGTGACTCCCATGAGTGCTCAGTAAATCCTCTCATGTTCCCTGACCTACTTAGAGGCTGTCTGCTGTCAAAACAGCCAATAAGAAAACAGACAAAGATCCTTTCCCTCTTCACTTAGCCTCCGCCAGGGTTTGATGAGATGTCTCTCCAATCTGAGAGTGAAAAATCACAAATGCATAGGTTCACTTTAAAGGACTACATTTCCCTTCAGATGGTCACCGTTCTGTCAGGGTTTGCTGGTTTGGGCAGAAAGCATCTGGCTGTTAATTGCTGTAATTTGCCTCCTATTGAATTTCATTTTGGAAAATGAGGGAGAAGGAAAGCTCTCTTCTCAAGTGAAATTCATAATGAGGCCATTTATAATTTATGACTTAATTTGCGGATTTAATTTCCAGTATAAATCCTCATCCACGATCATCCATAAGAAGGAAATGTTGTTCTGAAATTAAACAAATTCTGTGGAAAGACAAAAACAAACAACTTCCTCATGCTCATTATCTCCTTATGAAGACATTAAACATGTCCTCAGGCTGCTGGGCACTGTAGTATTTAACATACGTTACTCAAACAGGAGTGAATAGTGTTCTTGAGACTGTTTTCAATCACAGATTTCAAAATAAAACACTGTAATAAATATTAAATACACAACCACTACATGTCCACGTAAAGGAGGGAACGTGTTATCCAAGCCAACAATGGAGCTCAGAGATTTTTTTGTAGTTCTATTTATTTTGGTCATTTGATTTTTTTTCTACAAAGAGAAAAACATAAAACCAGTCTTTTCCTTCAAACTGCATTCACAGAAATGCCCTTTGCAGTTCTTCAATAACAACTATCAGCACAGACAAAATAGCAGCTTTCAGACAGTTTCCACTTGGCTGTCTTTGTTTAACAATAGAAAGAAAAGATTGATGAGGTTTCTCCTGTACTGTATAGGATATAGGCACGACCCTTCAGCAACATTTCTAACATGCCTGTAGGTTTTTTTTCCCTGCCATGTAAACTCCCGTGTGGCGAGTGGCACAATGCATCAGAGGACTGAGGGAGTCCAGTTCTATACGTGACAGGGACAGCTGTGAGCTCCAGCCATTGTTCCAGAAGAGAGGACTTACAGCCATGACTGAGCCTCCTCAGCCCTCCGTCCCCCCTCAGGCCGACCCGCGCTCCGACCACACAATCCGGCTCTGTGCTCACACACACAAAGAGACTTCTGCACGCACACACGCACAGATGCATTTTAAAACTGCTTACACCCCGTCAGCAGTATACACTGTACTTCTGCGCGCGGAAGATTTAGCCGGAAGAAAAATGGCTGCACCCTCAACATCCCATCCCTCTTCCTGTTGTCCTTTCAAATGACTGCCTCAGCAGGAACTCAACAATATATAGGCCACTTACATGAAGAGCAGAAGCAGCTTTAATGATTGTATGCTCAGGAAAAATAAGCACCACAGCCAGCATACCTGAGGTGTCTCCTGCGTGATTTATTTAGCTCCGGCTACATTTTTAAAGGGGTTTTTTTTCAGGTTGTTCATACAGGAATGCCGCTGTCTGAGGTCATGCGCACCAAAGTGGGTGAGCTGTTGACAGCTGGCGTCTATTGACAGCTGCTTTAAAAGCCCAGGGTCCAGAGGAGATTCTTGGTCTCAGTGGGGCGGGTAGGGGGGGGACGTTATCTGTGATTTGAGGTCTGTTGTGGCCATTGTCTCTGGAGTTGCTCTTTAGGCTGGTTGCTCTCTTGTCTCCGCCCCCTCCCATGAATAAACTGCTGAGCCAATAATAGCCGGGCGGACCAACCAGGTCGCTGTGTGACAAATCAGACATTGTGGAACAGGCTGCTTACTTCCCTGGAAAGGAATGTGAAACGCAGGGACACTGTGTTTGCGCACATGTGTGTATGTCTTCCTATGTGTCTGCCGCCGTTAAGCTGCCACCACACACACACATACGACACATACTTCATCACCGTCTGCCCCACTCACATGCATATCTGGCAGCGTAACGCTGTCACCGAGCCCTGACATGCTGCACTTGAGCTGATATGCACCCCTCTGGCTCTGTTAAATATCTATCTGTGTTAATAATAGGCGGGGGTCCAGGTTGGCTAATGAAAGCACAACAAAAGTGATAATGTATTTTGGAATACAATAAAAGCCGTGTCATTGTCTAATCCACTCCCAACAGAGAGAAGCCGCCGAGCCTCTACATTATATATTTGACTTATTTTCCCATTATGTTTTCCATTAGTGCGGAGATGCATCTTTAGCCGGCGTGTGTTTGGGAAGTGATTTGTTTGGGAAGTCATCACCACTCTGAGGAATCAATAACCTTTTAGCCACTCAGATTAATGAGAGGCAAATGTGCCTCCTCTCGTCTCTTTTACCGGTGCACGTGCAGAAGCAATTAAGGGAGACTCAGGGGTGGAGGGGTAAGAGGGGGGTAAGTGGTTTTGACATGCATGATGGATGACCAATCCAGCGGAGACAATGTAATTTCAATTTTTGAAGTGCTCAACAGAGTCGGCTCAACAGAGCTGCTCAGTTTTGTTTTCTTCTTGTGTTTTTGCTTTTCTCACTTCTGTCGAATCATTTTCATCTAAAGCTCCTTCAGTGATTTATTGACCCCCGTCCTTGTAAAGCATGTCCCCGTCCTCTTCAGCGGATCATTCTTTTTTTTTCATTGAAGTCACTTGATTTGCCTCGTCTCTGTTCTCCCTGCAGCTGATCGGCTCCATCATCGGCCGGCAGGGCACTAAGATCAACGAGATCAGGCAGGTGTCAGGAGCTCAGATCAAGATCGGCAGCCAGCTGGACGGGACAAGTGACCGGCACGTCACCATCACAGGAACACCGGTCAGCATCAACTTGGCCCAGTACCTCATTACCTCCTGGTAAGACCCGCTGCACGGCCGACTAATGAATCACCGCAAGCGCAGGCCTGAGAGAAAGGCATTGGTTTAAAAGGGTCAGAGGTTATATTGTATAGAGTGATAAGTGATAATGAGGAATGTCCTTCTGCTGCCGGTAATTAGCCTCGAGGGAGTGAGTGAAAGATTGGTTGTGTTGCACGACGTGGGAGCTGTGTTTTGTTGGAATTCAGTATCTGCAGTGCATCTCTGGCATCTCTGGCATCTTGTTTTTATCAGCTGTTTTGATATTATAACACAACACATGATGAAAGCTGGTACAAAATCATTTAAGATAGATATTAGTTCAATCAGGAGAGACCAGTAAATGAAGTGAGGAAGACAATTTACAATGATGACGTGGTAATGAATCATGGTGATCGAAGGGTGTCGGCCCTGAGCAGCAGCAAGATATACCCCCCCCCATGGAGTCCGGACACTGGTGATGGAGGTTTTGGCTGATGACGGCATCTAAGGCTGATGAGATCATGAAGCTGATGATTAAGACTGGGCGAAGGAGGGTCGCACAAAAGTACCGCATGAATGAACTGGAGGCAGAGGATAGCCGTATTTCAAAAAGAAAACAACAACATGTAATAGGCTAACAGTGAGGGTGTGTTGCAGTGCTATTGGACGCAGAGACCAGGTGATGAGAGCAGCTGATGAGTGCAGGGAAATAAGAGTGAGCATGCGTGAGGGGAGTGTGAGCAGAAAGGTCTAAGATATGAACAATAGAGCCAGCATGCACACTGTAGTCTTCCTGACTGAACTTACGCTGGAGCTTCATTTAATATGAAAAAAACTGTCAAACAAATACATAGAATAAAAGGAGAAAAAGATACATTAACACAACAAAATAGAATCAAATTGTTTTTGTTATAAAAACAGTACATTACTTCTATTTTTCTTGTAAATATGAGACCAAAATTCATAGAACTAGCTTTGGTAATTATATTATTCTGCACCCTGTAGAAGGAGAGATTGTGGCAACGATTAATGCAATCACCCTCCAATGATTTTTAATACTCGCTTCCAAAACCAGACAAAAGAACATTTACTCTTTTTGTGTTTTGTTGAGTTTGGCTTCACTTCTCGTATTTCTGGCATCCAACAGACCCCACTGCTCCGCTCCATGTGCACAACATTCAATATTAAATAACTCTGTAAAACACTTTTCAAATCTTCTTCTGAGTTAAACCACAATATGTGGACAAATGTTATCTACACATTTGATGAAGGTGACCGAACACCACAGTATGTAGGATGTCACAGCATGTCATTGCACATACTGCCCATTACATGCATCAGTTCGACCCCAGAGAGGTTTAATTAATTAGATCTCTTATCAACCAATTATAATAAAACTCGTATAAGTGAAGTAATTTAATTCCACCCCACGCTCTCATCTTTTATGCCGCCCTCCAGCGATAGCTCACAAAACACGTTTTTGGCCGTAACTCAAGCGTTCAAATGCTAATTAGGACAGAATTTGACGTAAAGGTCTAACAGGGTAAAATAATGAAGTGATGACATTTTACTTCCAAAAGGTTAAAGGTCAACACAGTGACGTCATAATGACATCCAAACAGACTTTTTTAAGGTGATTCTTCAAAGCCAAAACTCAGAGGAGATTGTGATCTGGTTCTCTTGTGCTCCACCACAAGCTCGCTGGTTTTGCTAATATTAAGCTTCCGGTGATTCGCTTCACATCATGTGATGAAGCTCTGTACCAGCCCTCTGTTCACCTCGGTAAAAATAGTCTCTTAGTGAAGACAGCGTTCTTCTCACTGGAAAGTAAACTGTCAACCGGCAGCAAACATTCAAACAGATGAACAGGCACAGGCAGGGCTTTGTTACAGAAACTACCCTGATATTTTAAGATATTCTCAGTGCCCTGAAAAAAACGCAACACTGAGATGCATTATCTGTTGATCTGTGAAAAGTGTTTGACTCTGAAGACTCGCTAGATTCAATTAAGTGGAATAAGGGAGACGGCTTTAAAGTAGTCTAGGACTTATCTCTTTATAGATGATCTTTTTACAGGGGTGTCCCTCAGGGTTCAAGTTTAGGTCCTTTTTAATTTTCCATTTCTATTAACAATATTGGTAGTGATTTCATAGTCATTGCCTGTTTTAAAACTCACTATGACTCACCATGAGAAAAAATCTAATGCAACTGCATTTCGGCAAAACCTTAAATAAAATTTGGCAAACATGAAATAAAATATAAAGTGAATCTCCCTATTATGGTCAAATCTGTCAGGAGGCAGAGAGATAGCAGCTTAAGTGAAGAGGCAAAGCTGTCTCTCTCTTTCATTTGGTTTCTGCATGGACAACATTTTACTACCAGTAGTACCAGACATTATATTAATTGTTTTCATTTATAAATAAAGACACTTCCATCACAAACTGGGGCATAAAATAAACCAAAAATACAGGAAATAAAGGTTTTGACAACTTCCCGGGGGAGACACCCCTACATACAAACACACACTCACAAATATTGAAGTATTCATTATTATTATTGTTGTTTAATTATGAGAGCTCTTTGTAAAAGTTATAAGCGTTGTTGTAAAAACTATTTAGCCTAACTGTATTTTCTTTATTTGATTTGAAAGACATTCAAGATGTATAAGTGTATGGTACTGAATCATAACGCAGGTCAGACATTATGATGTCCCGGAACTTTGCTTGAGAAAAAAATCTCTTACTGGACCTCCTTCAAGTTTAATTGAGTACCCCTGGTCTATCTTGATCTTTTGTTTGTTTTGTGGCTTGTTTTTGATCGTTTTCAGCAGGATTCTGTTAAACAAACAGAATAGTGAAGGATCTATTTCCTCTGCGAAAGTCTGCCACTGCTTTCGTTTTTTTCAACATTCAGGCATGCGCAGATCATTCCGCCTTACTTGGCGCTTCGCGTTTATCTTAAACATGCTCGGACATCCGGAAGTGCAGCTGGACTTCGCTTCAACGGCAGTGGCCACGCTTGTCGCCTTCACAGTGGTTCTTGTGCTTGCTACACTGATGGTGAATTATTCTTTTCCCCTTACACACACAGGTTTGCTGCGTACATGTAATTAAGCGCCAGGTTTCTGTGCCTGTCTGGTAAGGGATAAAGTTAGCTTAACTCTTCAATCGCCGACACAATTTGCTCATACTATTGCATTTTGGCTCATGAGGGTAAAAATGTCCAACTACGGACTTCTATGTGAGCTCTTCATTTTTCGGCGATATTCGTCGTTGTGAGTTGTAGGCCCCCTACGACATTAGTGTGGATCTGAGCTGGGTTGGTTGGGGGTTGGGGCTCGGGTCGTTATTTAGCTAGCACAGTGTTTTTCATAAGATGGCACGGTGGAAATGGGGGAGAGAGACAACACCAGACGTGCTGTGTTGTGTGGCAGAGAGCAGTCAGAGAACACAAAATTGCATGTCGTGCTTATTCCACCTTCATTTAAGTGGAGAGGTCTATGTATTTTATCGGTCTTATCTACCTGTCTTTCTGTCTATTCATCCATCCACCCATGCATCCATCCATCTATACATCCATGCATCTATATATCCATCCATCCATCCATCTATACATACATCAATTATGGATGGATGATCAATTCATCCATCCGTCCATCCATCCAACTATGCATGCATCCATCCATCCATCCATCCATCCAACCATACATGCATCCACGGTCCTGGCCACTTCCTTACCGCTTCCGCTGGCTCTCTGGCTCAGCGGTCTGACCTGCATGGTGAGTAGGCCCATCGTCCCAGCCTTCCCTTACCGATTCCCTCTGGCGCCAGGGCTCAGAGGCTTTGAACCTTTGTGGTGCCCTGGCTCAGCGGTCTGACCTGCATGGTGCAGTGGCCCAGACTGTGGAGAGGCCTGTGTATGGTTGGTTGGATGGATGGATGGATGGATGGATGCATGCATAGTTGGATGGATGTATCCATTCCATCCATGTATCCATTCATCCATCCAACTGGCTCCGTGGCTCGGCGGTCTGACCTGCATGGTGGAATGTGATCCGACCCGGACTGTGGAGAGGTCTATGTATTTTGTCTGTCTTATCTACCTGTCTTTCTGTCTGTCTATTCATCCATCCACCCATGCATCCATCCATCTATACATCCATGCATCTATATATCCATCCATCCATCCATCCAACTATGCATCCATCCATCTATACATACATCAATTATGGATGGATGGATGATCAATTCATCCATCCAACTATGCATGCATCCATCCATCCGTCCATCCATCCAACCATACATGCATCCACGGTCCTGGCCACTTCCTTACCGCTTCCGCTGGCTCTCTGGCTCAGCGGTCTGACCTGCATGGTGAGTAGGCCCATCGTCCCAGCCTTCCCTTACCGATTCCCTCTGGCGCCAGGGCTCAGAGGCTTTGAACCTTTGTGGTGCCCTGGCTCAGCGGTCTGACCTGCATGGTGCAGTGGCCCAGACTGTGGAGAGGCCTGTGTATGGTTGGTTGGATGGATGGATGGATGGATGGATGCATGCATAGTTGGATGGATGTATCCATTCCATCCATGTATCCATTCATCCATCCAACTGGCTCCGTGGCTCGGCGGTCTGACCTGCATGGTGGAATGTGATCCGACCCGGACTGTGGAGAGGTCTATGTATTTTGTCTGTCTTATCTACCTGTCTTTCTGTCTGTCTATTCATCCATCCACCCATGCATCCATCCATCTATACATCCATGCATTTATATATCCATCCATCCATCCATCCAACTATGCATCCATTCATCTATACATACATCAATTATGGATGGATGGATGATCCATTCATCCATCCAACTATGCATGCATCCATCCATCCATCCATCCATCCAACCAAACATGCATCCACCGTCCTGGCCACTCCCTTACCGCTTCCGCTGGCTCTCTGGCTCAGCGGTCTGACCTGCATGGTGAGTAGGCCCATCGTCCCAGCCTTCCCTTACCGGCGTGGTGCAGTGGCCCAGACTGTGGAGAGGCCTGTGTATGGTTGGATGGATGGATGGATGAATGGACGCATGCATAGTTGGATGGATGTATCCATTCATCCATCCAACTATGCATGCATCCATGGAGAGGTCTATGTATTATATCAGTCTCTCCTTACTCTCATGGCTCACGCAGCTCCTATATATAACCTCGGTTTTTAAAAATCATGACGTCAGAATGACGCCACTGACCAACAGCGCGGATCAGCTGCGCATGTGCCACCACGTAATTCGTCCTTTTATCTATCAAAGGAAAAACGTCATGAGCTGAAGGTGGGTGCGTGGTTGAAATGCTGCTGGCGATGTTGCATTGTTTGCTTTAAAACAATTGCATTGCTCAAACCCTGAATCGAAGCCAAAACGGCCCTTCCAATGTTGTGATTTGGGGGTCCAAGAACCTCGCCGACCAATGCGTTGGTTGTAAATCATCACACGTGACGCTACTCAGCCAATCAAATCTGTCACTCAGATAAACATCGCGACTGACTGCTTTAAAATGAGAGCAGTATAGAAAACCAAGCTTTTAAGACTGGACAGACTCGTATATGTTCCGTGACTCTGGCGATTATTAAACGCGGACATTGTCTGACACTGTCACTCCGTTTGTCTCCGTTAACAGAGACTCCACGCTGCAGTTTAGTTCAAACACGTCATTGATAAACATGAGAGGTACACAGAGCTACATCAGGTTTATCATCTTAACTAGTTTTCCTTTTATTTCCGCAGTTCTGTTCTTATATGTACCGGTATGTGCCCTCTCTCTCTCCCCCTCGCCCTCGCTCTCTCCAGCAGTCTGTCAGTGTACAGTGCGTTTGAATATTATTTATTGCAAAATTGCTTTCTTCTTGCTTAATTTTTTACTTTTATGTGGACAACACTCTGAGCAAAGCTTCCATAAGTTCCATTTTAGGAAAAATACAAGTAACAGCTTCTAGTAAAATCCTTTCAAAATGTTTGCCAAATATAATATTTGAGTCTGAACAGACATGGATATAATCTGCAACTTGACTGGTACGCAAAGGCTCTTATTCCATTTTTGTTCATTTTCAAACTTTGACATTATTAAAAGCCAGTTTGGAGCCACAAACACAAACTTTTTTTTCATATGCAGTTCTACTCCTGTAGACCTGTAAACAACAAGATGTTTAATGCTTTAATAAGAAGAAACTTCCCCCATGTGTTGCAGCATCACTATAATCTTCTGACATCATCCTCTGTCTTTCCTCCACTTCTCTCCTCCTCCTGTCTTCCCCCTCATAGTTTAGAGACAGCCAAATCCACAGCCCAGGCAGCCACCATGGCAGCCCCAGTCGACCTCAACATGGCCTTCACCCAGCCAGCCTCCCCAGCTGCCTCCCCCGCACCCACCCTGGCCACCGTGGGCGCCCTGACCCCGGCTCATATGCTGGGCACCCCATACGGTGCCATGCCCCTCTCAGGCCTGCTGGGGGTGAAGTCCGTCCCCTTTCTGACTCTGTCCAGCCCGGCCCCCGCCGTGGCCGTCACCGCCGCGCCCTCCCACACCACTCTGGCCGCCTACACCGCCAAAATCTCCACAGCCAACTGCATCAAAAAGCCAGAGAGACAGAAGTTCGCTCCCTACTGACGCAGCCTCGGAGCCTCTGGAGAGGAAGGACAGCTGCAGTGTTCTTCCACAAACGCCTGATGTAGCCATATCCGCCGGCAGAGACGCTCTTGACTTTTATTCTTTGACGCACCAACAGAGAAGAGACCAACGGAGATGTGGGTAAAGCTATTAAAAGTTATTTACGGTTATAGATAATTTGTGAGTTTCCCATGAATTGATGGACTGCTTCATCTTCACCTCATCACTGTTATTGATCACTAAAAAAAAAAAAAAGGCTGGAACCTCACCGGAGATACACATGTTCAAATATCACTGTCACACGTGTATGTCGGGTTAGAGACCAGCTAGTATTTATCCTTCAATAAATTTGTAAATTATACTCAGATGACAAATGCTCTCATGTATGATGCTTTTATACAATGTCTATGTTTGCCTCTGGAAGTTTTTAAGAAAATTTGTAAATGTCTGAGGGGTTGGGGGTTTGTTTTTTTTTAATAATCTGTGCTATGGTACTGTACTTTCCTGTTCAGTGTTACGTTCGTTTTGTTGGATTTTATTTTGAATGTGCAACTTGTTTAATCTTTATTTATTAGTATTGTTTCATTTATTAAAAGTCTTTGTTTCCGGATGTATTCGTGTCCTACTTTTTACCTCTTTTCGTGGCACAAAAACAACGCCAGTCTGCTCAGTTGCTCCACAGGCGGAAGACACAGCATTTGAACCCTATCAAAGTCAAATTAATAAAGCAGCAGCTGCACACCAACACATGTTTGGGAGGAAAGCGAGTACACAAAGAGATTTAGTGCCAGATCCAGGTTATTTTTGTTTTCCTTCCTGATGGCACTCTGTCATTCCACTTGCCAGAATTCATGAGAGAAGCTTTTCACATCATTGTGCTCTTGTGCCCCAAACAATAACAGCAAAATGAGACGGAGCAACCCCAGAAGAGAGGAGCTCTGCCTGCATGCCAGCAATAGCCTGACATACATGCACAAACAGTTACACAATCGCACACCGCTCTGTGCGGAGAGAACATCATTATACTGAATGTACTCACTGTAAGTCCCTTAAGACAAAATACAGTGAGACTTTTAAACACTAGAGTTTGTTAGGAAGAAAGGAAAGGGGGCATAAAAACCAGAGGAGAAAATGAGAGGAGCCACAGTGATGCTGTAAAAATGAAATCCAGTGTCTGCATCAGCATGCACCACAGCATCATCATCCTCCAGAGAGGCAGCGAGGATCCTTTCATCCTAACTCTTCCCTTTTTTCTCTTCTTTTTTTTTTTTTTTTTTTTTCTGTGACTGCATCATGGATCTGCGAGACACTGAGAGTGCACACAGTCCTCATTGTTACCAAAGACACACTCGCTTTCAAACAGACACAGAGCCCACGCCTACAACTTCAGTGTTATTCAGCTGGAGTCCAACGAGCGGCAAGGCTAAAACATGACAAGGAGGGGCCTTGTGAGTCTGATGCTTTTTCATCTTTTCACATGAAAGGAATTTTCTATCTATCCATCCATCTATCTATCTATCTATCTAAAAATGCTACAGAATGAGCTTATCTATCATCTTTCCTCTGTATAAGAGTATCTACAGTCAAGTAGCAAATGTAATTGGATGACTACTTTTATTTTACATTTCACAGATTAGATTCAGATTATTTAACTAACCCACAGGAAGTCTTTCTGGGTCACTTGTGCCACCTGTAGGCCACTCAGCAGTACTTTATCTATGCTATATGCTAATACAACCCCGATAATTATTTAAAAGACGAAGACACGCCAAGTTATTTTTGTCTTCTATGGACGACTGCAGCTTCTCTCTGACTGTGGCTGCATCACCAGATATCAAACACAGACATGTGACGCGTTTGAATATCAAAGTAGACGTTAGTGACAGAGTGAAGCTTGAGATGGTGAGAGCAGGGACCTTAGCTGTCGCTGCTACTCAGAAATTTGTCTCTTTTTTTCCCTTCTGTTAAGGACCCAGGGGTTGTGTGACGTGCTGTTACACTCATACACACACACACACACTTCAAGCACACTCTTGGTGGAATGGCACTTCTCGCATTTACTCAAGTGCTGTATTTAAGTTCAATTACGACGTTCTTGTACGTTCTTAACATGAGTATTTCCATTTTAGTCTCCATATTCACCCTTTCTTTTCAGATGCTGCCTGCATGTTATGCATCAGTAATGCAGTTTCTTTTATTTGCTTTGGTTCAATTCCTCGCATGATAGCTGAAGTCGTCCAAAAACCAGTCTGCAGGTCTTCACCACGTTGTGTTACCTCTGCACAGAAAGAGCATTTGTCATTCTTTGTAATCAATTGAAAATGTTTGGGCATGTTCACACAAATGTCTAATTATTGGATGATCAAAACATAAATGTTTCTTCTCAGTTTTACTCTTCAAAATATGTAAGAATAATTAATCAGGTGAAGCAGGAAGAATAGGACCGACAGGAAGTGGAGTGATTCCCAGCACTATTACTTATGTTATTATAGTATTAAACTCCATTGGTCTGTTTTGTTTCCACAGTAAGTCTTTTAGTACCTACAGGCTTTGTTCTTTACACAGTGTATAAATCTCTTTTCTCTCTGTTCACTGTGTTGTGTGTAATGTTTTTTTCACATTACATGCAAAGCTCTCTTTTGCTTTGCAAAGTGAAATTTGAAACCTTGGACTCTTGGACTCACGAACAGCATTCACTTTGACTCGCAATAACCGTCACTTAGCTTTAGAAATGTAACAGCCAGCAACAGGAAAAATTCAGTATGAGTGAAAACATGAAGGACAAGTCTTGTCTTATTTTAAAACAGGATTCGAACAATACACCTCCAGAGTCTACTTTCATTTTGACAAAACACCTTGACATTTGAACCATCATGGATTTAAAGTGAAATTGTCAAAACACCACCAAGAGTGTTTTGCTTTGAAGGATTTTAGGGACAGTTTTATTCAGTGTTGTTAAAGAGTCCAATTAAGGATATCTGTAAACATCCAGCCCTCACAGAACAACCTTATCAATCTTTATGAGTTATGTTTCTGGCAAATGTAAGACCTGTATTTACTCTCGTTTAGCTCTGGTTTTGGTCTCTATGAACTCGAGTGAAATGTGTGGCTCTTTAGCTGCTACATGCTCCACTATGTTTACTAGCTAGATGCTAACTTTGCCTGTCCATGCTGGGCAGGTATTCTACTGTGTTTTGTTTGCTTAATTTGCTGCCTGTTGAGCCACAAAATACAATAAAATGAGGATGACATTTAAAAATAGCTATGTTAGCATACAGCTAAACAATATGCTAAAGCTAACTGTAAAGCTCCTTAAAGCTAAGGGGAGCTGCAGATTCAGGTGATTGATCTCTGTCATTCTCTCTCCTCTCATTGCTGTACATATACAGTATATCAAGGCCATTTAAAGTAAAGGATTCCAACACTTCCACCACTGGAGCACACTCACACACGCAAACAAAACACTTGACTGCATTTCCTCCACGTTTGCGTCTAACACGTGTATCTTCTTGACGAACAGCGCCCTCTACTGTCCACTCGACACACTGCCACACGAAATCACAGCACAGCAAATGCAAAAGAGGACGAGTTAGAGCTGATAAAAGATTGTCTTTAATGTTTGGCATCGTTAATGAATTCCATACCACAGCAGTTATGGGAGTAGGAAAACCACTTTTACAACCAAACACTGTTTGATCATGCTAACACCATATGTACAGGAAAGCACATTGAAAAGTGTATAAAGTATTTATATGAGAGGACTCAAAGTCAAGAACGGTGGAGACAGCCACAGTCTAATGGATGTTGTCCTTTTTCAAACACTGATTATAGATATTTATCAATTACATTGATCTCTGGAGTACATGTATATACACAAAACAACAATAAACCTTTTTGGGGGCCTCTGCAATAATTCTCAAAAATATTTCACAATACTGCTGTATGTACAATAACAGAATTTACATTGAAAAATTCTATTGTACCTATATTCTGAGTATCACTTCAGTCACCAGTTATCCTCGATGCGGCCAAGCTCACAAGAGAAACTCACATACTGTATTTAATGTCTAACCTCAGGTCCACCTCCATACACAGTACAGCAGCTCATGCAGTACCTGGGCCTCCTGTCTCGCTGCCTTTTCTGAAATATGTTCACACAACTGATGATCTCACATACAAAAATAGATGTTGTCTAGTCAGCTGACAACTTGATGTACAGTAACACAAAGCGTCCACCTGCAAAAGAAAAACAACAACCAGGAAAACAAGTAATTGTTAAAATATTAGCTATATCCTTCCAACCCCACTACATCGATAAACAGCGCTGTTCTTCTGCTCCACAAAAAGTAAACCTCTCTCTCAGCCTCCTGAAACGCCTCATTAGTTTTCACACAACAGAAGGTGATTGAGAAAGAGCCGCAGGCAGAAGAAGAAATTTTAGCGCTACGAACCAAACAACAACCTGAAACCAAAGCGGGACGAAACCATACAAAAACATCACTATAGGTAGATATCTTATTTTTTTCCTTCAGGGAGCGTTTGGTGAGCAGAATGTCAGGATGATGAGCGTCTCACAGTCCGGATGAGAGGTCAAACTGCATTTGAGTGCAC
Source organism: Semicossyphus pulcher (assembly GCF_022749685.1). Lineage (NCBI taxonomy): Eukaryota > Metazoa > Chordata > Actinopteri > Labriformes > Labridae > Semicossyphus > Semicossyphus pulcher. Next base: position 20,890,253 of record NW_027211637.1, read on the forward strand.
TTAAGGCAGGTAGGCGATCCAAACGACGTCTGAGTTGGATTCACTCAGCATCTTTGGGCGGGTGTGGGTCCAGAGAGCGTCGTCATACACAGCGCAATGGCACTGCAGCTGTCCAGGTGCAGCGCTCACTGCTTAATGTGGTCTGACAGCCATGCAGAGAAGGGGAAAAGATGTAGGGAGAAAGACAGAGGGAGCGTGTGGATGTTGGCTAAAAGCGTCCAGCAGGTGGTGGAGGTGTGGAGAGTTCTGTCCCGTCTTCCTGCCACACTGATCATGAATCATGACAGGCGTCTGTCAGTGTCCTCGGTTTCCCTCCGGAGATATCTTTGTCACACAAAAGAGACAAGTAGACACTTCTTCAACATAGACTCAACTTAAAGCACTTGAACAAAAACCAGCATTGCAGCTTGTGCAATACAAATAGAACATCTCATCTGAATACATTCACGTAGGTTTCCGTACTCGCGGTACGGATGGAAAAATCGTCAGTGACTGAAGTTCAAGTCCCTTGAGATGCCGGTCCAAAAGGAGAGTCCAACTTTAGAGACCTGCTATTTCTGACAGCCCGGCAGCAACACGTATTAGAGTGTGCCATTTGATATGATTCACTATTAAGGAGCACTTAACAGTGTTTTGAAAAACATAACGGACATAAGCCTTTGAAAACACTATAATGTATTTTGTATTTATTTATCAAAATAAAATAAGAATTCATATATGAAGCATTTAAAGCAGAGAAGTCACTTCACTGTGAGTAATAACCTTCTGGCGTTGCCTCCTGTTGTGAAAATGACGTGAAAAGCAAAAACTTAAGGGAGTTCAGAGCTTATACTGCACCTGGGATCGTGTGATCACGGCTGTCGTATTTCACAAAACTGTTGTCGTATTATTCTCAAATGAAAAAACATGCTCACAGACGAGTTGTACAAGTGTGTACAATCAATATCAATTCGGAACAAAGTTAATCTGTCTCATTGTTCAGATCGTTTTCTTTTAAATATCTCTAAGAGGCCACACGGAGCAGTCAGGGCAGTTGTGCCTGTAGATCTGTCGAGGTTCGCTCCTTCTTTTCTTGCCTTCATGAGCACCGAGGAGAGTCAACCAAACACACGGCTTCACATAAGACTCCTTCTAAGACTCAGTGCGGATAAAGGCAAGAACAAGAGGAGGAAAAAAAGCTCTAAGTGAAAAGTAGCTGCAGCCTCCTCATCACTGTGTCTCCTCGTGCTCCTCGCTGATGCACTGCTCCCATGGGTGCTTCCCCTGCTCATCCCTGTGGCCGTGAGGGGAGTGGAAGATCCTGCGGGGCAGCGGGATTGGCTGAGGCGGCAGGTCCTCCTCTGGGATGCAGCCCTCTCTCAGGTAGGGTTTGGGCGGCACGGCTGGAGGCTGAGGCCGGCGGTACGGGATGTGATGAGGGCCGTGAGGGGGGGCGTGGTGGTGAGGCGGCGGCCCGTGGGAGTGCGTGTCCATCCCTGGGTGTGCGTGAGCGTGAGGGTGAGGGTGGTTGTGCGGGTGTGGGTGCGAGGTGGGGCTGCGGTAGTGGAAGGGGCGGACGGGGTCCATGGAGTCGATCTCCGGTCCGCCGTAGTGGATGTGCAGGTAGGGGGAGGCCAGGTACTCGTCAGGGGGGGACCACAGGTGGCTGGGAAGAGGCTCCAAGGCGTCGTTCCTGATGGGGCCGGGGTCCGGGTACTGTCCTCCAAAGTTACTCTCACTCAGAGAGGAGACGCCGCTGCTGGCGCTGCCTGACAGGGTGGAGTTACTGCCACCCAGAGCCGACTGAGGGCTGGTGGGGGAGCCGGGGATCGGGTGGAGAGGAGACTGGAGAGAGAAGAAAAAGTGAGCGTCATGGGTGTATAACTTTAACCTGGAGTAAAGAAGAGAGTCTCCTGTGTGGTCACAGTGTCAACTCTACTCATGCTGCCTTCAGAGGCAGTCAGAAATATTGGAAAAACAAGTTGCAAATGAAAGAAGCTAAAGAGTCAACATCCACTTCATCATTCTGACACTGTCCGTATTTCGAGCACAGAGGCACTTGAATAACGCTTTATTATTAAGACTTGACAACTGGAGAGAAAATAAGCACTCTGTCTGCACTCAATCATCAGGCAGCGCTTTAGTGTCCAGTTTAATAAACTGACTGGAGTGAAGACAATGTGTGGGAGTCGACAAATTGAGAAACAAGGAGCCGCTGTGAAGGCAGAGTTACCATGACAAAATACTGAAGATTTCATTTGGAAAATTCATGATGCACTTTTAAAGCTATGATTAAAATTAAAGCCTTGTGTCTACACAAAGAGAAGAGGAGAAGGGTGAGGGAAGGAGGAAGAGGAGGAAGATTATAAGGAGGAGGGATGGATCACACCTGTGCACTGATGAAATGTGGGCAAAATTCAGTCGAGTCAACCAACTAAACATGAGCATTAACACTTGTGTTAAATTCTGTCTTAATGACTGTAGATAAAGTATTTCTCTGATGGCTGTACCTTTCGAAGAGAGCGGACAGGCAAGGCAGGGGGAGGGTCGCTGTTCTGGTGGTGATACGCATCACAGTGCATCAGGAAGTGTCCTGCAAATGAAATTTGTATGAGAAGATAATACATTTATACACCGCCTAAAAGGTCTTCATTAAGAGTCTGAAATAGTCTTGAGAAGCCAGCCTACATCTCGCACGCTCACGTTAAATGGAGCGAAACCTGCGAGCAAACACTTCCTCCCAATTTAGCGATCTATTTGAGCTGCAAGATTTCTGGTCTCTCTCTCTCTCTGCTCTGTCATTGCCACCGCTGCCCTGTACCAGTACTGCGCTCATACTTTCAGCCCCACCAACACCCCAGCAGGTCGGAGCCTGGACGCCAAACACAAGCTATCTGGACAACATCACTGAAAATGGCTCGCTGATGACTTCATGTGAAAATTTAAAATGTATGCTAAGGCTATGCTAAAAGCTATGTAAATCTATCAATCAAAAAGCACAAGTGTAAAGTGAAAGTACCTGGTGGGAAGGACCTGGGTGGGACTGGGGGCATGATGACCCCTCCAGTAGAAGCTGGCATGTAGGACACCTGCTCCCTGTTCTCTCCATCCAGACTCCAGCTGCTGGGAGCGTTAGGAAAGACTGCCGGGGGGGATACATAAACATGTCAATACAAAGTGTGATACACCTCAGATACACAATACTGCACATTTCAACCTGCTTGAGTGTTACCTTTCTCTGGTAGGTTCATGTGAGGATCGGCACACGGCTTACAGGGGCTAACTTGCTGGAGTAAGGCACGCTGCATGTGGTTGTTCTGTAGAAAGCAAAAGAGATAAAAGTTATTAATAATTAATGTTTTTGTTTGTGGTTGTTAATCTATCTTTTCATCTTTTGTTGATGAAATCACGTAGCTGTAGACCTGCCCCACCTGTCCATTCTCAGTCATGTTGTAGTACATGGAGTTGTTGGCTCTCTCACGGTGAGACGGCAACAGTATCATCACTTCTCTGTTGTGTTTAGCTTTATCAGGCAAGGACGGAGAACCTGGACAAAGGAAAATTGAATTTTTCTACCTGCAGCGACTTCAATATACTGTATGTCACAGAGATGACTCATCCTCCTATACAGTGTATACTATATAGCAGCCAGTATATAGTAATCACCAGTTCAGTGTCTGTCTCCATGTCTGGTGTGACTGTCGGCGGCTGTGTTACTTACCTCTGGCACTCGAGGGAGCAGAGTTAATAATCTGGGAAGAGTTGGAGCGGATTGAGCTCAGGCTGGAAGAGGAGGGGCTCGGCTGCAAAACAACAATATATTTTAAAAATATAACCAAAACTTTTTCTAACACTCAATATTTTAAAATAGTAAATATTCAAACCATCTCCACCACATTCATGCCAGCGTGTGCTTCTTTTCAAGCCTCACCTGCATGTGTAATGCCTCCTCGGGGTGCTCCCCCATCAGGCCGTCTGTCATTATGACGAGGTTTCCTGCCTCGCTCGATGTGTGAGAGGACAGGGAGGAGGACGAGTGACGGATGGAACCCTGAAGGTTCAGAGGGCTGCAGGACAGAGACCATGTTGAGGATTGTAAAAGATATCTATCTCTCTCGGAGTTCATAAATGTGTGTGTGTTCATGTTAGTGTCTTTGTGCGATCAGCTAAGTTTGTGGAAGAACAAAAATGTTTACAAATCTGGTGTTTTTTAGAGGTTATACTTGAGTTATTTTGACATTTTGGATATAAAGTGTGAGGCCTTCAGATTAGAGATAGACCGATATGGTTTTTTCAGGGCCGATACCGATACCGATTATTAGTAATCAAGGAGGCCGATAACCGATATTTGAAGCCGATATTCATTTGCAGTAAAAGTGAAAATATTGGCGTCAAAATTTTGAATAAGTCCAACACTTACCTTTGTTTGAATGCCTTTAAGCATATGCATCAGAGCCAAAATAACCCAGTTTTAAATTGATCTCTTTTCGGAAAAAAAGGCCAATGCCGATATGCGTCAAAATGCCGAATATCGGCGCCGATAATCGGTCTATCCCTACTTCAGATTTACATATATATAGATAAATAATAGAGTAGTAAAATATCTCTAGGCAATTATATTATATACAATAAACTATTTTTTTGATCTACAATGGCAGGATGTGGAAACAGCTCCAATTAAGGGCTGAATATTTTCCCCATTTGCCCAAAACAAGTAGTGCTAAGGTGTTTATACCAATGTGTAAGTCCTGTCATAGAATGGCAAACTCTCACCAAATGCATACAGGGACAGGCGTCGACCCAAGGTAACCCTAAACTGACTGACTGACTCTAAACACCCTTGAAAGCTTGCTTCTACTTTTCATCATGTGTTGAGATTAGAGATGCAGTCCAATTCATGCGCAGACAGTTCATGTGTTTGTGTGTGTGTGAGACTGACCTGTGTCTGTGCATGAGGCGCACACTCTCAGGGCTCATGTGGCTGTGGGAGGAGAGGATGCCTCTTGGAGAGTTGACCCCCTGGCAGCCTGCAGGACCGAATCGATCCACGCCGGGCACACCCTGCTGGGACCCAACCATATACTACTCTGAATATTCATACTGCTCACACGTGCATTAAAACACTAAGATATAGACATTCAGCTAAAGCAATAGCACTTTATCCCACGCATGGAAACAGACTCTTTGCAGAAGGAGCTACACGTGGGGAAACTCACATGATGTAAACCTGTCCTCATCATGTGGAACTGATCGACAAGCTTTTTGTGCAGGGGACGCATCTCTGGGTGCACCAGCTTCTCGTGAACGGCGAGACCCACTCCGAGAATGTGCACCTGGTACAGGAAATCAGAGGAAAAAATCACTGTTATCATGTGATTCTGTGAAAGCAGCAGTTCCACAAATGACAGTCTGAGGTGAGTCTGACCTGCTCCTGCATCAGATCTTTCAGATGTGTGATCCTCTCTGTATCCTCAGGGTGACTGCTGATGTAGTCCTTATCAAAGAAGGCCTGATGGAGAAGAAGATGCGTCAAACAATAAGCAGCAATTCAATTATTAAAATTGATAAACACACATTTACGTCTGTGTACCTCCTGATATCTGGCGATGCCTCCGTTCACAGCGGCATCTATGACCCCATTTAGGCACATGCTGAGCGGGTTGATGTTGCCATGATGCTGTCTGTGTTGGTACTGGCTGATCAGCGTCCGCAGCTCCTGCGTCTTATTCTCCACCACATAAATGGCATTCTCCAGAGGACTCACCTCCACCTGGAAATAAATACACACCTTTAACCTCATCCATCTGTTGTTAGACAGCTCGAGATATCTGTCCCTCTGGAGGCAGCATGTGAAAAACACGATGATGGAGACTGAATGTTTGAGCTCCTCACCACTTCTCTCCTCTCCACCTCGGCCCAGCGGGAGATCCCGGGGAGAGGACGGGAGAGGATCAGGGTTGTTCTCTCAATCCAAAGACTCTGCAGAGAGAGAGAGAGAGATCACTATTAACCACATCTTGTATCATCACGAAGGACTACTAGAGAGCTAACTGTATGTAATAACAGCTGTGTGAAGAGAGCTACCTCTACACGGTGTTGTAGTGCGGCATGTAGGTCAGTTCAGTCCTGTTGTGGTTTGGTTCCAAATTTAGGGAACTGTGTCAGAGGAAACTACAGAGCAGTGTCATGTCTGGTCCAAGTCTCTAAAGCCCTTGTTGTAGGTTTTTTATTAGCACTGTTAGCTTTACTTGTAATGTGTGTGAGTAAAGTAACAACAGAAAACAATTAGAGCTGAAAATGTTTAATGAATAAGGAGATCCACAGGAAGTAAATCCTTAGAAGAAGAATAATATGGTAGATCAAAATCCAGATTCATCCAAGTTATTGTTTTCTATCAAACCAAAGAACCAAGAACTTTATTAATCCCGACAGAAATTATAGTGCCAGATAGCTCCAAAAATACAGTACAAATTAGAAGAATGCAAAAAACAACTCACACATAAGTGAAAATATAAAACATAAAGTGTATGGTTTAAACAACAGGTGCCGTACAAGTGTCCCGGTCTAGACAGGAGGAGATGGGAGCTAAGAGATGGATTAGATCAACCCAAGAGGCAGAAAAGCCTCGACTTCATCAAAGTGTTCCTGTCTTTGTGTAGCTGAACATCTCTACCTCACGCAAACACAGCTCTTAAATCAAAATCCAGATTCATCCAAGTTATTGTTTTCTATCAAACCAAAACATGCAGAGGAGATGAACGTATTGAATCAGCTTCATCAACTGTCTGCAAACTTTCTGAATTGGTCAAAAGTGTAATGCCCACATTTATTACACAGCTTTATTGAACACTATTCTGATTCTTTGATGTATAATTTCTAGGGATAGATTTCTCGGCACTGATTTTGACGCATATCGGCATCAGCCTTTTAATTTTTTTTTAAATCTGACGGCCGATAAGAGTTGATATCTTTGCAAATTTTATTTAACTTTGTTTTATTTACTTTATAAAACTTCAGGAAATTATTTATTTATTCATTTAAATCTTCAGTTAACTTTATAAGAGATGCTGCTGACCCTGGGAACTCCCTGCGCTTTTTGTTTGTTTGTTTAATAATCATATGCTTAAAGGCATTTAAACAAAGTTAAGTATTGGAGTTTGTATTATTCAAAATTTTGACACCAATATTTTAACTTTTACAGCAAATGAATATCGGCTCCAAATATCGGTTATCGGCCTCCTTGACTACTAATAATCTGTATTGGTATCGGCCCTGAAAAAACCATATCTGTCTATCTCTAATAATTTCTGTATAGCAGACCCCTGCAGTGGTCTGCTGTTATAGGCTGCCCCTACAGAAACAGTCTATCTGATCACAGACTCTGGAGGACTACGTCCAATCATATGAATCCGCAATGAGAAGTTTAGTGAATTAAATCAACTGATATCAGAATCGTACAACAGAGACTGAATTAATCAGTCAATATGTCAGTCAGTATGACAAGTCTCATACTGGTTGTACTTCTAAGATATGAAAGTCAGCCCGTTAACTTAAGATAAGATAAAATAAGAGAACTTTATTAATCCCGAGAGAAATTATAGTGCCAGATAGCCCCAAAAATACAGTACAAATTAGAGAAATGCAAAAAACAACTCAAATAAAGGTGAAAATATAAAATATAAAGTGTATGGTTTAATGCAAAGAAGACTGTGATAGTGATTGATATAGAATGTTTATTTTTCGGTGTTGTGGCGCCATAGCGACAAGAATTCTGTGAGTGGAGTTCCAGAACCTTTACCACTGTGACTCATCAAAGACCATCTGAGAACCTTTAATCTCTGCCCATAAGACAAGACAGGCTGGTCATTTGTGCTTGGAGGATCAAGTCTTTAGGAGTACTCTTCAGTCTATTAGCTCAACTGTTTTGAAATTGTTTGAAATTGTTTTTGTAGTGCATTGCTACTTGGATAAGCAAAATAATTCGCCATGGAGTTTATTGAAGGAAGCAAAGGCATCTACAGACCCATCAGGGTCTTATTCCAAACACCCATTTATGAACGCGCTCTGCAGATCTGCTGGCACATCCAGTCCTACAAGACCAAGATCGCGATAGCGACTGAATTTTTAAGGCTTCAGCAGGAGAACGAGCTCCCATCAGCGGTGACAGTTGAAGATATCACTGACCTGCTGGTGGAGGAGAGCAAAAAGACACTGAGAGTGCAGCTCTGGGAGTTTGAAATGGAGGATTTTGATGTTGATGTCCTGCCTCTTCTTAAGCTGGTGTGGGAGGTGAACACCAGCATGCAGAAGAGAGATGTTGCGTTTGAAGCCACACGACTGCTTGACTCACCAGAGGCCATGCCTCCCTCGTTTAAACACCCAAAGATCATCAACCAGGCTCAGGAATATGCCAGGATCCTGGTGAAGCAGCAGCAGGAGGCCCACAGCTTCAAGCTGTTAAGTCCACAAGAGGTGGTGATGGATGTGATTCCGAAAGTCCTGCAGGGCATCTGGGTGCCTCGGTTAACCACCTTCTTCAGCATGCCCTCCCAGAAGCTCAGTGTAATGGCTGTTGGCGTGACTCAAGCAGTTCTGGATGGAGTCTCCTCTGCTCTGTCGACCACGCTCCATAAGGTCAGCTTCTCCCGCACCATGAGAGATGACATGGTCGCTTCTATACTGGGGAAGGTCAGGCAGATTTTCTCTCCAGACACGCTGAGGATGAAGCTGAGGCAATTTGAGCCAGAGCTGCTAAACATCATCACTGATATTGCAGTGGGGCAAATCTGTGAGCTGTTTGAGCCTCAGACCGAATCAAACATGGATGCTGGTGCTCCATCAACTACTGTAACCCTGCCAGCTGAAGCTACTGCCATTGCTTCAGTCCTGGAGGGTGAGGTTAGGAATGAGGAGCCCAGTGAAGAACCTGCTCCTCAGACCCTGGTTCCATTTCCATCACCTGCTGTAACCCTGCCAGCTGAAGCTACTGCCGTTGCTTCAGCCCTGGAGGGTGAGGTTAGGCATGAGGAGCCCAGCGCAGAACCTGCTCCTCAGACCCTGGATCCAGCTCCATCACCTGCTGTAACCCTGCCAGCTGAAGCTACTGCCGTTGCTTCAGTCCTGGAGGGTGAGGTTAGGCATGAGGAGCCCAGCGCAGAACCTGCTCCTCAGACCCTGGATCCAGCTCCATCACCTGCTGTAACCCTGCCAGCTGAAGCTACTGCCTTTGCTTCAGTCCTGGAGGGTGAGGTTAGACATGAGGAGCCCAGCGCAGAACCTGCTCCTCAGACCCTGGTTCCAGCTCCATCACCTGCTGTAACCCTGCCAGCTGAAGCTACTCTCATTGCTTCAGTCCTGGAGGGTGAGGTTGGGCATGAGGAGCCCAGCGCAGAACCTGCTCCTCAGACCCTGGTTCCAGCTCAATCATCTGCTGTAACCCTGCCAGCTGAAGCTACTCTCATTGCTTCAGTCCTGGAGGGTGAGGTTGGGCATGAGGAGCCCAGTGAAGAACCTGCTCTTCAGACGGTCCACGATGCAGCGAAGAATGAACCATTAACACAGCAGGGTAAAGTCACCAAGGGACGAATCCAAAGATTCTTCCGGTGGTTTCGAAAAGCCTTTTGCTGCTGTTTCCTGCCCGAGGATGAAGACTGAGAATTCTTCAGTCTAATTACTACTTTCATTATCAATAAATTGATTGTTAGTATTACTCTGTTTCATTTGTTCGATATGTGGAATGAAACCTGAACCAAAGACATTTCCCTTCCAGGGTATACAAAGTGTTTTAGGTTTTTTGGCCTCCATAAAGGTAAAAAGTCACAGGACTGTTAGAGAGGTAAGACGAATCTTTGAAAACGAAACATGTTAACGTATTTAGACAGCATGAAAATAACGTTATATTGACAGAACATATAACAAACAATGATTGCCCTGTAGCCCTTTGAGGCGCAAAGAAGTGGTTTGTATGCATCCAGAAAATTCTATATTTGTTTGATTATTCTGCATTGACATAATTACTTAAAAGTGTGCTGCCTTTTACTGCCTACTTATGAGCAAGTGTCTTTTTTAGAAGAATTTAAACTTTAATCAATCAAAGTAATGGGTTATTGATGGATTAATAGCCTTTAATAGTATACTAAAGCCTGGCATTACATAAGCTGCAATGTTTGTTCAGTGTGCTGGTGATGTCCTTTCTTTTACTGCAGTGCTCTGTTTCTGCTTTATGTCGTCATAAATCTGGAAACTTTTCCTCTTCCCACATTACATCATTTTGCAGTGATTATGACTAATGCACCTGCAGTTAAGGCAGGGACTACTGTGAGTTACAATTACAAAGGGTGTTAGAGAACAAGTCATATTTCACTGAATATCAAATAGTTTCAACAAAACACAGAGCCGCTTGATACCCAAGAGGATCTAATATGCTTAAAAAATCATGTCTGTATATGTGATTGTATTGCAATTGAAAATTACTGCATTGGATTATTTTGCACTGTGTCTGCGTCACACGGCTGTTTAGCTCACACACTTTATTGTGACATGGCTAAAAAACTGACCCAAGAGATACATTCGATTTAGTTTGGACGACAATACATGCATCAACAACCATTCATTAAAAGCCTCTGATGGGGTTCTATGTGACCTTGAAATCTTCTGCCAAAGCTGAAACTGTTTTGTTTATTTCACCTGAGAGATTCAGGTTTATGTTTATGTTTTTGCTTTCAATCTTCTCCCTTGTGTTTATTTGGGTGGGGCTCACAAGGAAAAAGGTACTTCCCTTGTAAATTAAGCAACATTTATACTATATTTTGATCAAAGTTGGTGGGTTGTAAGCAGATCAGCTGAGTTTTTGGCTGTGAAACTCCTATTAATAATGTTTTTTTCCGCATAACTTGAACTTTTATTGTTGCTTACTCAATCATGCGCTATTATACTAAAATCAAAATAGTTCAGATTCGAAAGAAAAAGTGTGTTTCTTTAAGTAATACAACAAACCTTGGGATATGATTTAAGGAGTACCTCAGGGCTCAATTTTTGGTCCTCTGCTCTTTTCGTTTTAAATTTCACCATCTTGGAGATACATTCTACTGGTGTGCTGATTATACTGTTTAAGCTTTATATGCCATGGGCAGATGAATGAACTGAAGAATGAATAAAATAGAGGCCTGCTTGTCCACTGTAAAACTGAGATGCAGGTCATTGGCCCTGCTGGACACTACTTTGATGAAGTAAAACCCACTCTTGCCTACTGTGTGATTTATCAAAGAGACAACCAAGAATCTTGCTTTTATGTTTTGTCTTATCCTCTCTACTGAATTTGTTTGTGAGAAACCCTGAACTGTGTGAGACAGAAACAGACTGAGAGGGGCACTGCTGGCTCAACGTACCCTGAACTCATTCTCGCGGTCCTTGGGCCCCTTGTGGAAAGGCCTGTCATAGTGGAAGCGGCTGACATTGTTTATGCGGTAGAAGCTCTTGATCCTCTCGGGCACACGCTCCAGCTGAGGCACATCAGAGATGTCTGACACCGGAGTCACCGCATAGATCTGCAAGTCTAGAAGCCAAGTGTCAAGGAATTGACAGACATAAAGACAGACATGCATATTCACAGAGGAGGAAGAGCAGGAGGAAACGCTTACAGAGAGCATCTGTCTTTACTGTCTGACTCTGGAAATAAACCCAAATGATGTTCCTCTTTGATCTGTACTCATCTCTAACACATAATGTAAGCTTTAATGCTGAAACACTAAGCTGGTTAATCGATCTCAAGAAAGCAGGATACACTGTGCGTCACTCTGCAGGATGGTGTCATCAGGTTGGTTGGGATGCTGCATGGCAATGGCTTGTGGAAATTCTCCCAGCATCCTTTGCTGGAAGTCCTCGAGCCGTTCATAGTCGTAACCACGACAGACAAACTCCTTGTTCTGCAGAAAGGCGAAGACGACAGCTGGAATTATTCAAGACTGATGGTGACATTTAATTATTTCACTCAATGCTGATGAGAAACTGTTGCTCGTGGCAGCGAGGCCTCCGGTGTGCAAGAAACTAATACGAGAACAAGTGCTCTGGATTCTTTGTCGTATGACAACTAGCGGTTCTAGGTGATTTAGTATTAGTTGTAATTCTTCCACAGTTGTGATACTACTGTTTTTTGTGCACACAAAAACTGAAATTGGGGACATCGGTTTAGCTCAGCGATTGAAATCAGCGGTCCGTCTACAGGGGCTACAGCCCTCGGCCCCATCCCCCATTCTCTCCTCCTGTTTCCAACCATAGAGTGTATAAGAAGATGGACGACACGACAGCTGCCTAAAAGTGAAGCCAAAACATTTTGAGCACCCCCTGCTGACTGGCTGCAGAATAGGAGAAATACTCTAAAAAATATAATTGGTCAAATAAGCCTCTAAATTAAACGAGATTGTGACTAGATTAATCATGTCAGGCGACTGGTAGAGAAGCAGCTCTTAACTGCTTTATTAGCCCCATCTTTTGTAGTCCTTTACCCGCCTCACTTCTTGCCACTTATCATCCTATTTTTTATTATTTCTGGCACTTGCTAATACATCAAATACAAACCCTGATGTGCTAAACTAGTTCCATTGGCTAGATTTACAGTTTATTTGATCAAATTTTCAACATCAACCCATCCCATACCCGCTTTCTGTCTCGGACGAGCTACTGTAGCTGCCACTGTCTGCTGCTGAAGCATGAAGGAGCAGTGTAGCTTTGCTCCGCATCAGCAGAATCCTAACTGTGTCAGGACAGGCGAGATGAGACTAGATTCAGTAAGTCTTACCCTGAGGAAGAAAGGAAACTTCCTGCCATAGAAGCCCATTCGGAAAAACTCCGGCTCGATCCTCTGCTGTTCGATGATGTTGTCATAGTACGCTGCCTCCATTTTCTGTCACATAATGATACAAATGCAAAAGAGTGAATGATGATTTAATCACACGCATTACTGAATCCTCTGCGTCTCCTGATGAGTGTGGGCGTGCACAGGTAATGAGGACATTGTGTTTGACGCCATACGCACTTCGCATGGCATAAAAAGGGAGCTGGAAATCTCACCCACCGACATCACAGAGGATGTTTGTTTGATCACAACAGCAGAAAACAGGAAGCACGCAACACTTTACTCACCCGTATCCAGCTGAGGCTCTGGTAGTCATACAAAGTCTCGTACTGGAAAGCCAGCTCGCGGCACAGGGAGATTCCATATTCCCAGCACTGCAAAGACACATAGAAGAGAAATTAATGATTAGAGATTCATTTATTCTTTAAGATACAGAGAAATCATGATTTAAATAAATGTTTGAGATTTAAAAGACAGATGTATACAGCAGCATCGTAACCAGGAGATGGATATTTATGACGCACCTTATTGTGAGAGTAAAAACAACCCTTTATAAGAGTGTGTGAGCCTTGTTTGCTCACTGAGCTGCTGTATATTTAATGTATAATCCAAAGGTCAGAACTAAAAGCAGGAATATCATATTTACAATTCAATTAGGCTTTAAAATATGTGCGATCACTGCAAAGACACCCATCTGATGTCGCTTTCCAGAAAGTTATATGTACGGAAGCCCTAAGCAGACATGCATCCATACACTTTATTTACTCTATTTTCCCTTAACAACGAGTAATTTCCGAGTTGTTTTCTCGAGATCTCGACTTATCTATCTCATGATCTTGAGATAACAAAGTTTTCTTATGATAACGACATTTCTGGTAATCTAGAAAACAAAACAAGAGGCTGGTCACGGTGATATTACAAGTCACGACGTGTCATGCTGCCATTGCCCACACTTATGAGGTAAGTTAAAGAGATAATCTTGATTTTCATGTAAATAAATGTCTGTTAAGTCACTATCTATGGCCCACTGATGAAAGTCTTTGTGGTATATACAGACAAGCGGCGCCCAGTTAGTGACGCGTTTTCCATCACCCAGCAGTGGTTGGTCTGCCAGAGAGGGTAGGCGGAGCTAAGCGGCTGCTTTTCCGGTGTGCTGCGAGTAAACAGTAATCTACTATGGCTGAACAAACAAAGAAAAGATTGATGACTCCAGATACAACTTCAAAAACAAGTGAAAATCCACAGAAAAATAAACACATTTGACGCTCACACATGTGACACTGTTTGGATATTTGGGAAGTGTGCTCCCACATTAATCGCCCAAAAAAACAAAACTGAGATGTTCGAGATTACCACTTTAAGCCTGTTTCTATGTTTGTTTTTTGCTTTTGCAACTCTTGGGATACGAGTTACGTTCATCTGACATTACAGCGGTGCAGCAGTGCAACTGGAAATCACTGGTTATCACAGGAAAAGGGAGTAAATGTATGGAAGCATGTCCGCTTAGGGCTTCCGTATGCGTCTATGTACAAGAACATGCAACCCATTTTATACTTTAAATTTAACAGTTTGCTGTTTGAACGTCTTGTTTCATTTATACTTAAAATATACAAACTCCTACTGAGATCTGTCCTTACATTAAGATACTACAACTACGTGTTTTACAGTCTAATCTGAGCTTTTGGATTTGTTTCTAATCTTGCAGTTAAAAATGCATTGATATGATATAAGTATAAAGATAATTCCCCCATCACTATTTCACCTGGGCCCCGAACCTGCAAACTCCTCTCTAAACACATATAGATTCCCATCTGCACCAGATGAATTTCAACATTTGTTACAGCAGGTGAATCCTCAGGTACAGAACGGCTACAAGCTCAGCGATAAAAAACTAGAGATGACACAGAGTTAATGAAGGGGGCCACTTTTATTTCCTCCTGAGCTGCTGCTGCAGTCCAGAGGGCTTTGTCATCTCCACAGCACAGAGACCATCCAATAATTTAATTCTGTGGATGAATATCGTCCTGGGAGGAGGTAATCAGGGAAGCAAATCCCGTTTGAGACGACATCTGACCCTCACTGAGAAACGCTCTGATGTGACTTCATGTTGTTCTGTGTCTATGATGTTCACTGTTTGCTTTAGTGCAGGTACAACTATGAGTGTTTCTATTTTATGCTGATTTGTACTTCTACTTCACTACTTTTATCTTTTTTAGCTTTTAACATACAGTATGATGCATGGTTAACAGTATATAAAGTGGCTAAAATTAGCTCAATCTCCACAATATGCTTTAAGTGTTACTTGCACTTTAATGTACAGTTGTTCAGCTATAATTATTAAATAATATCCATCCATCCTTTATCTATACTTATCCTGTTCAAGGTTGCGGGGGGGCTGGAGCCTATCCCAGCTGTCACTGGGGGAGAAGCCGGCGTACCAAGAGGAGAACATGCAATCTCAGAAAGGCCCACTTTGCTTGAACCGGGAATCAAACTAGGAACTTTGTCGCTAATAATCTGAAACTCTTTGAAGCTAATTTTTAGCATGAGAAATATTTTTCACATTTGTTACAACTGAACTCAAGTAACACTTTGACTTTAAGGCTTACTGTATATTGTAGTATATTTACACTGTGGTATTGTTGCTTTTTTTAAAGGTATCACAGCACCTCTGTTTGATCAATAGTTCAATAGGTGAAAGCGTTTTGTCAATAGAACAAAAAGAATTCATCACAGCAGAGCCAAAATAACAAAGTTTCAGAACACAGTAAAAACTAAAAGATTATGAAGACTAAAAGATTCCTCTCTAACTACAAATGTTAATGAGGGCAACATTTAATTATGTTTGCAGCTGTGCTGCAGATGTGAAAAAAAAAAACACTTAAAAAGTGTAAAAAAAGAAAAACATTTAAAAAAGAAATGTGACTTCAACAGGGCCCCTTTCCTCCCATCAGAAGCAGGGTCTTAATGCAGACATGGTTGCAGCTGAAGTCTCCAGCATCCCCATGTTTCATGAGGTGGCTTAACGTGACGCTTTCTATTGCTAAGATTGAACAGATCCGCTTTAGCAGCAGAAGATATTTCTTAAAGGTGTGCAAGCCGTTTCTGACATTAACTGTATGAATCCTGATCTCTGCTGCTGTTTTTTCTCTGTTCAAACTCTGCCTTATCTTGTACACTGGCTGATATGATGGCTGATCCCCACACAAGTGTGTTTGTTTTTTGTTGTTGTTTTTTTGGTTTTTAACCCAGGATCTTCTGTGGAGAAGGGTAGTCTTCTTTTTATTGCAAATCCTGCTATTTTGGGGGGTTTTAGATAAGTCTCCTGTTTTTCTTTCTTCTATATTGAATAATGGTACTGGGTGCTTTATGTCTATTGTGTATGTATGTTTGTTTTATTGTAAAGAAAGAAAGTAATAAAAAAAAAAGTTGATTTAGTTTCTGATGTGACTTTTAAAGCACAAACCTGCTCGTAATGTCCAATCAGTATAAAGTTAACCAAGCCGTGTTTTACTGTATAAGATGTGCTGAGGGTCACAAATCATGCGGTTTAAACTTTTCCCTGAAACATGGACTTGACTTCAGTCCAAATCAGGAGAAGCAGAAAAAGCTATAACATTTCACTTGCCTTGCCCTTGTTGAAGTAGTGGAGGATTTTACGGCTCAGGTTCTCCTTGCGCTGCCACTCGCTCTGACAGGGGTAGTGGAGGAAATCCCTGAGGGGCCGGTCCTCCCACTGCAGCAGCTCCCAGTACAGCAGCAGAGTGAACGCCGCCTCTGTTGCGGAGAAGTTACAGGAGAAAAATCATCAGAATTACAGTGTATCATCGTGTTTGGTAATGCTGCAGATGTTGGCCTCAGTGATGAACAGATATCTCACAGACGTTTTGGTTCAAGGTTTTGGGAACAGATGGCGTACGGCACGAAGCGCAGTGAGTGGCACAAGTTGCCCCGAGCACGGTGAGGATGTTTTGGCATATCGTAAGCTGGAGGAGCAAAGTTCACCTGCACAGCTGCAATAATATCAGCCGCTCTTCTCCTATTAGAGCTTACTGTAAGCAGCCAATATCTTTTCACATTTACAATGTTACGATGTTACGATTTCATTTAGAAGATGCTTTTGTCCAAAGCTACTCTGAGAGTTAATACAACACAAGCAACGATCAAGACAGGAGGGAACAACTTGAGTAAGTGCCAACAAACAGCTTCAAGTGCGACAGGACACAGGTGCTGACAGGAAGTGCAGAGAAACATCAACAACATCCTCAATCTCATCATCATCAGCGACAGCTTCAATATCATTAAGTGCAGAGGCGTTGATGAGCTGGGTCTTTAGCTAGAATGGAGTTTGGTAACTCCTTCCACCACCGGGAGACTACTGAGGAGAAGAGTCTAGATAGCGACTTAGGGCCCTGTTGTGATGGGAGCACCAGGTGCCTTTCACTGGCAGAGCGCAGTGGGCGGGAGGGAGTGTGGACCTGGAGGAGGGCGTTCAAATAGGCAGGAGCTGTTTTTGTGGCTGTTTTGTAAGCGAGCAACAGGGCAACATTTATCTGTACTTTATTTTTGTATTATCTGTTTGCATTAATGTTATATAAAAGATGCATCCTGTTAATATGAGACATAGCAGAGGGGTGAAAATAAATGTATATATAAACGATATACATGCTGGAAACTGTTGCGGACGTTTTTTCAGTCAGCTTTAAAGGATATTTGACTTAATTTTAGGGTGATTGTTAGAAAGTTTTAGTTTTATATGAGAAATTAATAACTCCTGGTGCTGGTTTAGCTCAGCGGTTAAGTCGATATACAGAGGACGCAGTCCTCGATGTGGCTGCACTGGGTTTGACTCCCATCTTCGCCCCTTTGCTGCATGTCATCCCCACAGTCTCTCCCTTGTTTCCAACACTACCCTCTGTCCTGTCTCTCACTAAAGGCATAAAAGGCCAAAAATGAATGACTCCTAATAGATAAGTGTTATCTCAAAGTTGCTGAGACATTGATATCACATTTTTTGGGAAAGATAATCAGCATGTTAATCGATAAGAAACACAAACATTTGCTGCAGTCCTGAAATAAAGCAAGCAGCCTGACTGCGTTTATCTGCAGTATAAAACCAAAGGCGCCTCTTCCTGAAATGAATTCACATCTTTGAAGATAAGAAGTCTTTTTTAGGCCGACAATGATTCACACAATGCAAAACACGTGCAATCACAGCCAGCCCTGCAGAACACTGAAATGTGCTTCAATTATCTTGCCAGCTGCCTGTTGTTTGTTTTACGTAAGTGATGAATAAGGTTGCATTTAATTAGTCATATTTGGCTACATTTACATGCACACAATAAAGCCTCCGCTGCCAATAATGTGAGTAAAGCAAGAACACTTAAGCCATTAACACGATTACATAAACTGACAACTTCCCCTGGTTTCCTGTTTACATGATTGAGCGTGGCATTAGCAGACCTGATTAACATTTACTGTAATCCCCCTGTGAACAGCAAATTTAGCCTTTTTGTTATATTTAATGGATAAATGTGATATAAATTCCAGGATAACAAGAGTCATAGGAGGGACTGATTCTTTGCTAAACTAGCAGCAGATGCGCAGTATCATCTTGTCCTGACATTTAACTTGTCAAGGTTACCTCTGTACTCCAGTGCGATCTTCACCTTGCAGCATTTTTTTTCCGTACTTGTCATCAGGGAATCCAGTCCAGCACAAGAGGCAGAGCATCATCAGTTACTCTCTCCCTTTCTCTGCTGAGGGCTGACCTGCCGTACTTGTTTTGATCATCTGCAGAAAACTGTGGAAAAGGTATCCAGGCCTGAAACTATCTCCTTTAACGGCCCTGCAGACTCACACGTTTCCAGTTACTCTCCCTAATTAGACCCCTACTCAGGGTGAAGGTGGGCGGAGCCACGCTGGAAAGTACGGGAGGTCATCCGCCCTTGATGTACTCATACGAATCATAAAGATTAATGATGAGCATTTGTGCCACCCTAACAGGAGCAACAAATTAACCGCAGAGGGAGGAACAAGCACAGTCTGCACACGCCCACACAATCCTGACGCTGCAGTGGAACCAGATTTTGCCAGGCGAAATGTTACCTGCGTGGTGCTGTGAAGAGCGAGTCGGACAGAGAAGAGCGTGGGTCGAGGTGTACCTATAATCAGCGGGAGCCAGCACAGCCAGTGCAGCTTCTACAGAGGTGTAAATTATGCAGCTTCTTATCATTTATCTTTTACACTTCTATCCAGGTTTAAAATTATGCTATTAAGATAAGGTATTTACTGAAAGTAAAGTCCATGCTACCCTGTGTCTCAAAATGTCCGGACATCGGAGAGCCTTCTGATTTTGTCACATGTCAATCTTACAATTAGACGTGACTAAACTTCATCCTTTTCTTCCACAAAATTAATGGAAAATACAGTTTGACCATCACTTTATAGGATCAGCTAATATATGTGAAATCACCTGTGTGGACTGGGTATGGTTATGCAGGGCCTTTAAGCATAAAAATACAGCCTACCACTGCTCAAATGTTTATTTATTCTTGTTTTTATTCTATTTTGTAAACATTTAGTGTTGACACTCAAACTATTTTAACTTGGTCTCTCTTCAGTGCTATTTCCGTCTTATTCATCCTGTTTCTTAATACTGCTTTTATCCTATTCTGCACCGTACAGCTCAGGGAGATGCTTCGCTGTTTCATTTTGCATAATGACAATAAAGACTTGAATTGAACTGAATAGAAATCATGTTTTTTAATAGAGCCAAAAATCTTTCTCTACTGCCTCTGTACAACTTGTGGTCCAGTTGCCTCTACAGAAAAAAAAGCAAGGAAATGAAGGAGGCTGAAAATGCAGAGCGAGACTGAACAAAAGTGAGGTTAAAGAGCAGCTCCAGTCATGTTTTAAGGCATATAAAATGCTCTGCTTGAAATAATAAATTGTGTCTGATATGTTTTTTTTCTGCAAAATATGTTGAACTACCTTGCAAAAATCCTCTCAATGCATCTCCTCCTTCTCCCTCATTAAAAATTCCTGAATCTGCATAGTCCCCGCCCACTATGCACATCTCCAATCGCCCACTCCGTCATGAAAACAAAACACGTTTAGTTGCAACTTGTTGAAACTTAGCGAGCTCGAAATGTAGTAATTAGCAGTAACGTTAACGTTAGTTGTCAGTAGTGAGTTTGCAAAAATTACGATGACGGTTACAGCTGGCTCGCGCATTGCCGAAGTGGTTGCCATAGGTTACACATAATGATATGCATAGCGTCACCCCGTCCACTAACAGGATTGGCTCCTTAGGTTTGTGACGTCACAAACCTGCCAATCTGAAAACGTGTTGTTCAGCCTGTCCTTGGCAGACAGGCCCAGCCTTGGAGATGACTGCTTATGTTGTCCCCGATATGTCTTGTAGCACATGAACAACACTATATGGAGATGTTTACAAGGTTAAACTCTTGAGTTTCACTGGAGGGGGACTTTAATAGCTGCCAATCCAAAATTTTGTTATAGTCCGGCTTTGCAAAGCTACAAACTACGCCGCCTTTTAAACCACTTTTACTCCGCCTCCGTCCATCACAGAAAATGCTGCAGCATCTCTGGTACCTGTGAAGTCCTCTGCTTGGAGATGCAGGTCACACAGCTTGTGGATGTAACGGATGTACATGTCCTCCTTGTTGACCTCTGATTTGTAGAAGTTCTGGGGTTCAATTAAACATAAAACGATGGTTAAAATTATATTTATTGAGTGGAAATATTCATGAATGTGTTCATAAAATCCAGGTCGTCTCACCATTAGGTTGACTGAACCGCCGATCTTCTTGTTCTCCATCTCGTCTCCCTTCATGCAGTCCCTTAACAGAGAAAATATGTGTTTTTCATCCTCATTGCTCTGCAGTGACTCAAACTATTAATGCCGTTATGTGCGCCTTAATCTCAGCTCACCTGTAATCCAGTAATCGCTCAACAAGCCTTGTGACTGATGTGACAAATGAGATCCCTGTCTCTCTCCAGGTCTCCTGCTCTATCTTCTCCAGCAGGCTGCACGGAAAGCACAGTCAAATGTTCTTACGAAAGGTGCAAGCACACGGAGTAAATATGAATGAACATGTCTCTTAATCTAAGCCATGAGGGCGTTACAGCTCACCTTGGGTAAGGACCAAACAGCTGAGTCCTGAGGTGACAACACAGAGAAGCACGTTAGGTGGAAACACTATGAGAGCAGCATTATTCTGAGTATCACTTCACAGGCTCACTAAACACAAGTTTGATGCTTACAAAAGGCTGAAGAGCTCTCTGTGATTATCATCGCCTTTCCCATCCGACACCATGCTGTCCAGTTTATCCATCAGCTCTGCTTCCACCTACACACACACACACTCGGCCAAATGAATTGGGCATGTATTGTGCCAAAAAGCTGTGCAGTTTTTTCACAATAACTACCGAGGCACACAATCTGTTGTTCGTTACATAATACCGTCATAATAACCTGTTTGAAGTTGCCGTTTTTCCTCTGCTCCCAATCCATCATGTCGTGGAAAATGGGGATCATGATATTTCGAACCTCGGTTTGAGGCACCAGGGTGACGCCGAGGAAGGGGCCCATCATTCCCGGGATGAAGTGGGGCTTGTTGTCACCTGAATATATCGCATAGTGTAAGTTTAGTGTAAGTTTCATTCATTCATTCATTCGCAGGTGCCTCACTGCGGTGTGTGTTTGATGAGCGGTGTGACGCACCTAATTTTTGCCACATGCTGAAGAGCTCATAAGCCATCATCACTCTCATGTCTCCACACCTAGAGAGCAGAAAAAGGAAGTGTGGAAAGTTAGATGAATAATAAACCTGTGTTGAAAAGAACACACGCTATGAAAATACTGTAAGTCCGTACTTGTCGAGGACTTTCTTCTTCTTAGCCGCGCCGATCGCCTCCAGCTGCAGACTGGGCTGGTTGATGTACAGTACAGTGAGGCTGAAAAAGGAGTTCCACACCTAACACACACACAAAAACACAAGGAAATAAATGCTTTACCTGAATGTGTAACAATCGTTTCAGACACTGAATCATGGAAAAGCGTCTGATATTTCGCAGCTTCGTGGCGTAGTGGTTTTTTTCAGACACACACCTTGAAATCAAAATCGGCCTCTGAGAAGTTCTTGTGCAGCGCCGGAGACAGGAACTGTGTTGTCACTACGATGATACTGCAGAAAGCAAACATTACACTGTCAGCTTACCAATCGAGGTAGCTGCCAAAAATAGATGAAAAGATTTGCAACACAAGCGTCACCTTCAGAGCAGGATTATCTAGAGAGAGCCTGATCTAATGGTTGGCTGTATTCCCTTACCATCTCTGGGACAAAGACTGCATGACAGAAATGTAAAAGCAGACTCACTGACTCGTTAGAAGCCTCATGACACTCCAGTCTCGGGGGAAGATAGTCAGTTTCATTAGATTGCGGAACACGCAGAAGATCTTCAACAGGAACTCCTGCCGAGGAATATATTAAGAAAGAGTATGCAGTCAAGGTATGTAGCGAGCAGGCTGCTGCAAAATGCTGCAATCACGCTCATCTCCGTGACTCAGAGTCTCCCACCTTCAGCTCCTCCTTGCTGTGGAAGTTGTTGAGTAGATGGTGAAAGTGGATCTCTGTCATCTGTCGCAGCAGAGACAGAAGACAGGACACATACTCCCCCTGCGCCAGAGAGAATGACAGATACGGGAACGTTTATTTTAAAGGTTAATCAACCGAAGATATTCACTTAATCCCACCTGTTTTTAATTCCTGTCAGACTGGCACATTGAGTGGAAGCTTACCGTTATCTCGGCCGTGCACTGGGGACAGCGCTGTCCTCTGGACGTCTCCACAGAGTGAGACTTGCTCATGATGGACAGCAGAGTCTGCAGCAGCACGTCCAGAAGGCTCTCCACCATCATCTCCACCTCCTCCTGAACAGAAGACTCCTGAGAGACGGAGAGCAGGGAGAAGGAAGCAGAGACATGTTGATTCATCAACAGAGATGCAAGAAGGCTACAGATTTGTTTTTATTTGGTATTTACTAATTCAATTTAACTTTTCTGTCATACCATGGAGCTAGTCTTAATTATGGAAAAGATGCTGCTTAGGATCCCAGAGCAGATGAGCAGCTCCCTCTGCTGGCGCAGATGCAGGTGGATGTGATGCAGAACCACCGGCAGCAGAATACTACGAGACTCTGAGGGAAAAGAAAAGATAGAAGAAGAAAGGAATGAGGATGAAACTGCAAAGCGCTGTATGCACAATCTCTAACATGTACGGATATCTTGCATATATCTTGACATTTGTCTCACCGGGGAAGAAGAAGAGGCGGCTCTCAACTGTACGAGCGATGGACTGCAGTTTGACTACATCCATAGACTGTCCGATGTCCACTGTGCTTGGCATGCTCCCTAGAGTGCCCCTGACATATTCAGCCACCTCCTGAACAGTGAACATCTGCAGCAGCTCATCAAAGATGTCGGGGAAGCTGTTCAACAGCGCTGCCTGGAGGGAGAAACAAAGGACGTGGTTTGTAGTGCACATACTGATTAACATATTTTAAAGACGCTACATGTATAAAGCATTAAATAAAATACTTCTTATGAGAATTATTGTTAAATTTTAAGTGACAAAAAACAAAATAGCCACCAAAAGCTGCTATTTATCTTCTGAAAGGTAATGCATCCTCTTCCTCAGCTGTAATCTCAGGTATAAATAATCAGCACAGTAGCCGCATCTTAAGCACCGACTGCATATCTGTTACTTAACAATACATCATCCAGCCTCTGCTGCATTGGGGAACCAACACAGGGGGGCGCTGTGACTTACTGAGATGGACGAGAGCCCCACAGCATGACCACAGAAAGGCATGCAGCTGCTCACACACCTAAACTGTCAGCAAGCCGAGGATGGTAACAGTCACACAATGGACAAAATGACAAAGTAAGAAGAATGAAACAAAAAAAAAAACAAGTCAACAAATGATAAGTATGAGTCATGAAGGCAAACTTAGAGGATGGTTATAAGAGAAAGTAAAAACATTTATAACTACAGATAAAATGAGACACGCTGTGCGTCATCAGAGCAGCAGGCAGTGAATGTGCTGAACTGTCTGACCTGCGTGAACACCAGGTTCTCGGAGCTGCGGCTATCCAGGCTCAGGACGAAGCGGATGGACTGGAAGAGCTCTTGGATGCTCGCCCTGAACTGCTCCTCCTCCATCCCGCAGGTGGCTCTCGAGTAAAGGATGCGGGACTGGACAATGAACTTGAACAGGTACTCCAGAGCCTGAGGAGTCGGGAGATGTACAGTCAGCTGAGGAACGCTTTGTTATGCACCATGAATTATTTCACAGTGAACAAGTGCTGAGGACTGAATTGATTTGGGGTCGATCATCAGGAAAAGAATCACAGTCTGGTAACAGAAAACCCCTACACATAAGGTCATCAGAAAAGGGACTTCAAAGACGACGGGGAAATGTTTCACTCGCGTCAATATCTGTAGAGATTTCTGATAACTTCCTTCCTCAGCAGGGGACTCACTCTCTGAGGCCTTACATGGCATCACATTACTCCTTATCAGCCCTCCTGTTTGACCCCCGTCTTACTAATTAATCCCAGTAGAAGGAGCGCAGAAAGGAAGAACGTGTGACACTTTACCCTCATGGCTTCCTGGATGTGGTCTTGTCGGACTACCTCGGCCGAGCGATCCATGTACCACTTCAGACATCGAATCAGCTCTCTGCAGGTTTGAAATTACAAGAGTCCATATTAAGAGAAACTTTGTAGATATTTAAATCTAGATTTTTATAACATGAAAAGAATTAAGTGAATATACTTGTAAGCTAAAGCTCCAGCAAAGTGGTTTTGGATGTAGGAGTCCATGACGGGTCTGAAGTGGTAGAAACGGCTGTCCCTGAGCAGGTTAATGATGAACACCTAAACACACACACACACACATGTGTATTCCTTATTCCTCTGCTTAAAGGCAAGTAGATCAGAGGAGTGTAGCTGTGCTCATTTAATTTTCCTACCAGTGACTGGAAAACCAGCGGCCCGTATTTATCTGTGTTGTCATCTAAAAGACAGAAGAGCGTATCCAGGACATCTCGCAGGAACTGTGAAGAGAACAAACAAAACACTCAGAACAACCATCACATTAAAAAGCTCGCTGGTTACTAAAATAGAAACAAAGGGTAGTCCCTTCATCCAAAAACACTAAAACCTCTTTTCAATTCTGAAATGTGTCTTCTCAAGTGTATTATATGCTTTTACACAGTATCTGATGCTTTCCTGTATTCGATCAGCTGAGCTTCCTGCACTGCAATTGTATATAGGTTATATGGGGACACGGTATCTGATGTTTCATTTAACTATGTGTGTTGTGAATATAAAATCAGAGTTAAATTATGTGATGTCAGTTACCTTGACGATCTCCTCCCCGCTAATTTGACGTAATCGGCCGAGGATGTCCAACACCCTGTCTGGATGGGCCTTCCAGTTCAGAAGAGCCAGAAGGTCCACTGAGAACAGAATTAAAATTAAATGAGTGGAAACAAATTGACCAGGAGGTGAAAATATAGAAAAGAATAGCAAATGAGGTGTCAAATTACCATTTTGTGTGAGTTTGGTGGAGCAGAGTATCGTGGAGACCCAGAAGGTTTCTTTGGGGCTTCTCTGGAAGGGCAGGTTGGCCGGCAGGTTGGGGCAGCTGTTGAAGTCCTCTTTACAGCAGGGCAGACTCAGGTACAGGCCCTGGTTGCTGAAGGTGGCGTTTTCATCACACTAGAAGATGGATACAAGAGCGAAAGAGGAGAGTTGTTGATGTTTGGAGTTAAATAAATTGAGCTATGGCACTGCACCATCATCTTCTTGGGATAGACGGTTACAGTTCTTGTCGATAACTGCTCTGATCGCAACTGCAGCAGGGTGCTCTTATTGTGTTGACTGCCCTCTGAGCACAGAAAGTCTACACTAATCAGCCATAACATTATGACCACTGACAGGACATTCTGTCCTCGAAGTTGAAAGCTGGAAAAATGGGCAAGCGTAAGGATGTGAGCCACTTTGAAGGGCCAATTTGTGATGGCTAGACGACTGGGTCAGAGCATCTCCAAAACTGCGGCTCTTGTGGGGTGTTCCCGTTCTGCAGGGGTCAGTACTTACCTAAAGTGGTCCAAGGAAGGAAAAATGGTGAACCGGCGACAGGGTCATGTGCAGACAAGGCTCATTGATGCGCATGGGGGCGAAGGCTGGCCCGTGTGGTCCCATATAACAGAAGAGCTACTGTAGCTCAAGTGGCCAGCCAGTTGGGGCATTTAGCATATGGGCCGTTAGCATATTAGTACACAGTGCTAATGACTTTGAGTAGCTACTTTGTGCTTCATAGCATCCTAATGTTGTTTGCTAATGCTAGTGCTACAACACTAAAATGTTATTTTGAGGGTGGTATTTTAGCATGTCACGGCACACTATCTCCTGATTGGATGAACTTTATGGCTGTCAGGCTAGGGGGGTGGGCCTTACTATCGCCAGTGTTTAATTAAGGAGGGAAGAGATTAGAGGTTAAACCGATGCAGTTCAGGTTATATGTGTGAGTGCTGCAAGAGAGGACAGACCATCGAGTTTCCCCTCTGTTGCCGAGTGTTCGTTTAAAGTTAAAAGAGCACTGACGCGAGGATGTGTTGGAGCACAGAGAGTGAGCACAGAGAGTGAGCTAGCCTAGCGCCTAGCGGAGAGGCGCCGGGCGGGGAGTCGGCCCATTGCACTTACCTTTAGCCTGGCAGCCAAATGCTTGACACAATGGATTTATGTGCAAGGGCAATAGAGACGAGAACTAGTGTACCTTTTCCCAGGGTTGTGTTAGCTGTGACACATGCTAACAATGATTTAAGTTGATCAGAAAGCTAGCATGCTTAAAATGTTAGCATGTCTGCCAGGAATATATAGCTAGAATTAGCCAAATGTTTAAGGTGACAGAAGGTTTCCACGACTGATATATTGATGCTAGTTTAAAAATGAGGCATACTATTTAGAAGTGCTAAGTCTAAGCTAACTATACATGCTTTTGGAGACCTCTCTTCCATATGCGCAAACTCAAAATCTTTAACAGACAGACTGTATTATTCAGCCAAATCCTTTTGAAGCTCCTTGTGTCATATTATAAAATAATGTTTCATGAGGCAGATCTCTAAATGACGGGGTTATTCTTCAATTGAAAATGCTAACAAAAGCCTAAAGACAAAACACTCTTAACGTTACAGTTGAATGAGTCATTTGGAGCAGCCGAGCTGTCAGAGTAGCTACTGTTGTACATGTTCTGCTGAAGGAGAGCAGACAAAATGGATGGTGCATTTTAGTACAAGATGTCAGAGTCATATCCCGAGCACGGGATGCTCCAACAACACAGAAACACACTGCCACAGCTGGGCCACTTTAATGCACTCAACCTTTAAATGTGAAGGTTGAAGTTTAAGAGAGACAAAAGTCTGTCACTTATGATTACATTCATATATTCAGATTATCGAATGTAAAAAGTGTGTGTGTTAAACCTGCACATACCTTATAGACATACAGCTCATGGCTTTCATCCGACAGTGTTGTCCCATCTTCCCTCATCAGAGGAGTGAAGGCAAAACCAAACAGTTTCTTCTCTCCTTTGTCTTTAGCTGAAAGGAAGCACATCACGCATCATCAAACCGTATCCACACAGCACAAACCGTACATTTCAGACCATGATCCAAATGTGTCCTAATAAACTCATGTAGTGAGGGATGACTGCATTTCTGACTCACTGGAGCAGTGTCTGAACTCGAAGCGTAGGTGGGACCCCCTGAAACGATCTATGGGAATGGGCAGCTTGACCATCTCACTCCAGCGCGGGCCATTGTTGTGGTACAGAACAAAGGAGCGGTATTCACTTGTGTTGGGCTCCCCGCTGCCCAAACTGATGCAGTCCTGAGAAGAGAAGCAGCATGGTACATCTAGTGAATATATTGCTAATGACATATCAAACTAATGTGTGGTTGTATGAGAGGACGTGTACACTCATCATGACTCATATATTAATGATATGCTACATTAAAACTCGTGTGCATATCTGTCATACTTTGAGTGTGTCCCCGTCAGCGTAGAGAACATAGAGCGTGACTTCGATGTTCTTCTGGACGCTCTTGCCGCCCCTCTCAAACTCCCCCCGCTCCAGGGTCAGATAGAGGTCATTGCGTGTGTCACCTAGGACAATTACACAGGAGAAACTTTGGTCAAAGGACAAATCAAACGA
The DNA here is from genome assembly GCF_022749685.1 of Semicossyphus pulcher. NCBI lineage: Eukaryota > Metazoa > Chordata > Actinopteri > Labriformes > Labridae > Semicossyphus > Semicossyphus pulcher. The sequence continues at coordinate 20,918,393 of NW_027211637.1, forward strand.
TTTTAAACATATAAAAGTCGGTTTACATGTCCTGATTTTAGACTGTATTAAAAGATGGACGACATGACAGCTCCCTTAAAGTGAGGCCAAAAGATTTCGAGCGCCACCTGCTGACTGGCTGCAGTATAGGTCATAAAGCCCGCCCCCTCCATGTTAACAGATAGGACATGAGACAAACTATAAAATCAAAATACACCTCAAATAAATGTTTCTTAAACATGATTTCTGTCATTATAGTTACTTCTTATCATGCTGATTTATGTCCAAGTGTTCATTTTCCTGACAAGTTTATTTTAACGGCTCCTGCAGCCGATCTGTGCTGGATTAGCAGAGTAGAGGAGGAACAGCGAGGGGAGACGTAACTAAAACAATCACTACAGTTATTGAAGTTTCCATATCTGTGAACGTTAACCTCAGACCAGCACAAGAAGCTGTTAAATACGCCAACGTTCGGGATCCTTGCCATTTTTTCCAGGGGCGGGACATAGTTAACGTGGCTCCACCCGCCGATCCCTACTACGCAGTCTCTGGCTCCAAAAGACACCCCCAGCGCAAGATGGTAGCGTCTGACTTGGGGGTATTTTGGCTTCACTTTTGTACAATAACAGTACTGTAGATGTAGACACATTGTCTATCTTTATATACAGTCATTGGTCCTTATTAAGAAATAACAAACCTATATGCTGATGATACCATATTGTCCCCAATTTTCTTGGGTATGGAGTGTGGATGTTCTTTAAGAATTGGACACTGGACTCAAACATTGGGCAAATTTGCTTGAATGAAAGTTACTCGCCTGGCACTTCAGCCCTTTCTATCTTCCAGGTTTATCTCTACTTTGCGGCTCAATGTCTGTATGTTTCCACTCAGCCAACAGTTGGATGAACTCTTTAATTATAAAGGTCTATAGAGCCAATCATTTCAATTGCAATACCGGGAGTGGCCACTGGGACCAAATGGCTGCAATGCTGAGTAGAGCATTGTATCCATCTCCAATGCTACATTCATGGTGTAAATAGAGACCTCTGTGGCCCACTCCTCCACTTGAGCCTAGACGCTTGAGTCTACTACTAGCGTAGCATTCCCAAATATTCCACACAACTGTCTGCAGTCAAGCCACACTGCAGGAAATGGAGGTGCAACACTGTGACAGCGAAGAGGTATGCACTGAATAAAAAGATCTCTCTTTCTGCTGCACCATTTTCCCTGTAAGTCAAACAAAGCTAAAGGAGTGCAATGTTAAACAGGCATTCTTTGAAGTTTGACGCAGGACGTCATGTGTAAAATCATTGCCCTGCAGCACTTTCTGAGCCTCTCTGGAGGTTCAATGCTACTCACCACAACAGGACAAGTGCGTCTCAGAAATTCCCAGACTATGACAACAAACATGTCTCCTGCCTCTGCGATGTTACTAAGTTATAATGTACGCGTCAGCCTCTGTTGCACTGATGAACTGCGAGCGGTCAACATAAATTAAGCTGCTGAGCGGACTAGGATGTGCACCACACGACATTGTTCTTGTCAATGAAAAATGACCCCGCTGAGTTGTGATACACTGTAGCTCATGACTGCCTCAGCACCTTTTGTGAGGTCACTGTTTAATGAAATAAATATCAGAGGCAACAGCGGAGGAAGATATTGCAGTTATTTATAAAATCAGATTATAGTTATTTATATCTAAGTCATTTCCTTGGGGATGGATGAGTCACAAGGGTTGATATTGGGAGGTATTTCAGGCTAACTGGAAAGGAGCTGGAGAGGAAAGAAGAGAGGAGAGGAGAGATAAGAGAGGAGGAGGGGAAAGGAGAGAGGAGAGGATCTTACATTCTCAGTAGACACAAAGCAGAGCAACTTTATCTGATGAAATATACGGAAATAAACACACACCTCTCTCTTTCTATCTCTCTTTGAGTTATCTTTGAAGACCTCTGCTCTTCATCATTTGTTCAGCACCTGACCTAAATGCAGATCTCACGGAAAATTGAGAGTGACGGACTGAGACTCTCCAAAACACCAGCGTTAAAAGAAACATTTAGATACTGAAGGACAAGTAACAACGGGGCAATTTATGAATCCTGGTGTTGCGGAAAAATTCATTAATATTATATCTGATGCATCCATTTGTAAGATGTCATTTTATTGTAGCTGGTTAAATGTTTTACAACTTAATACAGAGTTAGATCATTAGTGTGAAGATTAAGAGGCTTGGCCGCCTTAAATAGCACGTAGGAAAGGGAGGTAGGACATCAGAAAAAACTAATTTGAGGCCTTTTTTTCCTCAAAACTTTGTAGTTTTTGTAAAATGATTGGATGGTTTGGGCCTCAAACACAGCCCACACTAAGAGACAAAAGGTATTCCCCTTGCTTCTGGAAACAGTGGAGCAAATGTCTTTCTGTGTCATGTATGTGTGATTACTTCCTGCCTACTTTTGTAGATAACTATTGTAATATTGTTTTTTTTGTCGAATTTTGCACCGTATTTTTGGAGCTATCTGGCATTATAATTTCCTTCGGGATTAATAAAGTTCTAACTTATCTTATGTTTTGAACTGCAATGATTTTATCCCTAACAAGTAATGACACCTGACAGATATATTTAGTGCAATATCCATCCATTATCTATGCTGCTTATCCTGTTTAAGGTCGCGGGAGGCTGGAGCCTATCCCAGCTGTCATTGGGCGAGAGGCGGGGTACACCCTGGACTGATCGCTAGTCAATCGCAGGGCTGACACACAGAGACAGACAACCTTTCACACTCACATTCACGGGCAACGAGCATGTCTTTGGACTGTGGAACCAAACCCACACATGCACGGGGAGAACATGCAAACTCCACACAGAAAGGCCCCCTTCGTCCAAGCCGGGGTTTGAACTAGGAACCTTCTAGCTGTGAGGCAACAGCGCTATCCATTGCACCACCGTGCAGCCCTTTAGTGCAATAAAAAGTACAGTATGTTCCTCTGAAGTGTTTAAGTATAATAGTCAAGTACAAGTACCTGTAAAGCTAGAATATAAATGTCCACTTTGCTCTCTCCTACATCTTACTGGTGCTGGTTTTCTTTTATACTATCTTTCACCATTGCTTTTCCTACATCCCTCTTGCTCTCTCCTTCTCCTCCTTCCTCTGCATCCTCTGTAACCTGATCCATGACCTTTCCCTCTTTTCATTCCTCCAAGCCATCTGGCCTCTTGTCTCCTCCTCCTCTCCTGAACCTCTCTGCCCCCATTACCGCCTCCTGCTCTTTGCCTCCTTACCTGGCATGATGACATCTGGGAAACCCAGTTTGCGTGTGAGTGCCAGGGCCCTGTTGAACACAGCCTGGTTCTCCCGTCTGATCTGCTCCAGCTCACCCCGCAGCAGCTGCAGAGATATGATCAGGCCTGGGGGGGGGGCAAGAGTAAGGGGGGAGGGGGGCATAAGTGTGCGTGTAAATGGGGGGCAAAGGGCAATGGAAGAGGTGTAGGGTTGTGGGAGGAAAGTGGAATTGAAGGAATGAAAGCGAAAGATGGGAGAGAGGAGGGACAGAGGGGTATTTAAAGGACATTAGTCAGAGCGTGGGGGAGGAGAAGACAGACAGAGGAGAGGATGGAGAGACGTGATCGGAGTCAGAGGGAGGAGAAACAGTGGTGTGGAAATTACGCAAGAAAGCAAGGAAAAATATGGGTACAAACCTAGTGACAGATTTTTGTGAGGCATGAGTCATATATCAAACCGTGACACGCTCATAAAGAGAAAAGCAGGAGTAAATGAGGAGAGTTCACGCGTACAGTGAGGCCATTTTGTAATTTACACACAGTTAGATTGAGCCAAGAGACCTGCATTTACTTTTCATGCTAGCAAAACCATTGGAGTATTTCCTCCTTCAGGTGATTATGAAGAGATATACAGGTGGTCAATATACTTTACAGTCTTTTGTAATATGAAGTGCGTTTAAACGACATTTGAAAGGGTCCTTCCTGGGCTTCATCGTAAGTAATTTACTTAAAGTGATAATCTCGAAGATCTTCATTTAAATAAATGTCTGTTAAGTCACTATCTATCGCCGAATGAGGTAACACAATGGTGATTGAGCCTATGGCCCACTGATGAAAGCCTTTGCATTTGCAGTATATAGTATTTTTACAGACTCGGTGTCTGGTGCAACTTTCTCGTTTTCCATCACCCAGCAGAGGTTGGTCTGCCAGAGAGGGTAGGCGGAGCTAAGCGGCTGCTTTTCCGGTCTCTGCAAGTGTTGCGAGTAAACAGTAATCTACTATGGCTGAACAAACAAAGAAAAGATCGATGACTACAGATACAACTTCAAAAATATGTGAAAATCCAAAGAAAAAGAAACAAATTGGACGCTCAGATGAAGGCAAACAGTCTAAAAAGTTACAACCGGAGCCAACCGTGGACGTCACACATGCCACACTGTCTGGATATCTGTGAAGTGTGCTCCTGATATTACCGTTTATCGCCACAGGTGCTGCCAAATGGAACGAAACTGAGATCTTCGAGATTATAACTTTTGTGTTTTTGGCTGAATTGGTGGACTAAAGGATAAATCGGTTCACATTTTGGGAAACATGCTTTGTTTTTAGAGCATACAATATAAGATGATGAATCTGTTAGTGGATCAAAAACTAGTTATAAATAAAATTGTATTATAATCAATTAATCATCTTCTGACAGTTACATTCCTTAAATAACAATAAATCTCTTAATTTCCCTGATTCCAGCTTCTTAAATGTCAATATTTGGCTGATAATCTTCTATGAGATAAAACTGAATATCTTTTAGATTCTGGACAGTTTAGAAGACTTCATCAAGGGTTCTTTAAGAAGTCTTTTCTAACATTTACAGACCAAACATTAAATAAAGAAAGAACTTAAAGCCCTACTCATTTCTTTTAAGAGAGTTCGATGAGAATATCGATGCAACTCTCTTATTTGTCCTTTAACATTAAGCAGCCAGAAGTCGGTTCGATTAGCTTCAGACAATTCTATTTCTTGGCATGAAAGAGGAGTCTCTGCTCCGTAGTACTGGAGTGGAGGAATTAAGTTCAAAGTTTGGGCAAAATACAAACAATACAAACTTTTTGTGTGTTCCAGTTTCAATATCAAAACCCCATCATTGTATATCCTAATCCTGACATATAACCTGAGCGAGACATGGACCCCCTACCAGCTTACTCACCAACTGGATCAGTTTGGATAGATACAATAGCAACAAACTTTTTTTGCTTTGAATTCTAACCAAAGAAGAAAATACAAATGTAACCTCAGGGAGAGCAAACAGGTAACATATCTGTAGAGACGACATATTTACCATAGTTGGTGCTGGGAGCTGAGTACTTGGTGTTGGACTTGCGGATGATGTTCTCGTGTATCTGGTACCACTCGTTCTCGTTGTTACATCTGCAGAGAGAGAGAGACAGTTGGGCAGGGCTGTTAACAACACACCCATTAGTGGGTCCAGATGGAGGGATCAGGACTGTGCGCATGGGGACTACACGAACAGCATGTGTCCCCGAGACGATTTCCTCCTGGAGAAAAGGTAGCAGCGGGGGGAGGTGCTATCAAGCAGCACATTAGCCCAAATGCACAGCTCACTAAGCAAACCTGACAGCCAGCTCTCTACCAGCCTTTTTCATTACTGTGGGCCCGAAGGCCCCTGGGATGGCATGGGGAAATGCACAGACTGGAGCGTTATAGGAGCCGACAGTTTGGAGGCAGCTCAGCACTGAATCACTGCTTGCTTTTTAAAGGGAAGAGCTCTTTGCCTCAGCAAGAGAAATCCAATAAAAACGACAGCTTTCTATTCTTAAAATCTTTATTTCACACTGCGCTGTATAGTTATCTTTAAAATACCACACAACAAAAATGTCACACAACAGGATGGGAAAGTGTATGATTGACCTCTGACCCCGAGCGAACACTGAAGGGGACAGCAGGGACTCAAGGAGACATTCAAGCTGTTGACTGACACGAGAAAGTGCTGAGCTCGGTGTTATTTTGCTTTGTCCTCTAGCTTTGCTCAATTATCTGAGTGTCATCTCTCTCTTTCTCTTCCCTTCTCCTTCTCTGTGTCTCCTTCCTTCGCTCGGTTGGCCGGCGTACAGGAGTGGCGCTCTGTGGCAAAGCTTAACAGAAGCAGCCAGATTCACAACACGCCAAGTGCCCTATCTCGGGCCCAGGGTGAGCAGCTATTGATTTTCCAGAGGACACTTCATTATCATTCTGGTCAAAACACGCCAGGAATCAACAGCGAACGCGAGGTTGTCATGCAAGAGCTTTGCAGAATATTCACACAGTCTCACCTCACTGCAAAAACTCTATTTCCAAGAGTACAAAAGCCATGAAACTACCAAGCAATTTCACTGACAGGTTCACCGTTTTTATGATCTATTTCACACTTTAAAATGCCAGAGGAATTCTGGTTTCTACTAATGTATTTATATTCAAGAAGAAGAAGAGGAAAAGGAGCTTTTAATGTACACTCACGTATAAACTTTGAGCACAAAGTCCTTCTCCTCTTTAAGGTCTGTGATGGTGTGGAAAACATCACTCATGGCAAGAACAGCGCAGCCATAAGGTCGTCTGTACTGCACATGAGGTGGGCCTTTCTTTGAGTCGTTCAGCAGCATACGACCTGGAAACAAAAAGAGAGGGAGTTGCTAAGAAGAAGCGCTGATATGTCTAAAACTTCTGTCATTAAATGTGTTCATGCATGCTTTTGCAAACTTTGCTTTTACCGGTTCTTATGACATGTGCAACAATGTAAAGGTCTCTCTTCAAGTCTTTACTGCTCAGGTCCTAAAGAGAAAAAGGGGAATGTAAACAGAATCCAGTAAGGGTTTAAAAACAGAATATAATGTGTCGTATTTAAGTCTAGAAAGGACAATATGTTACCGTAAAGAGAGCACACAGGCGATCAACCTTCTCTGGATTCTTTGGTCCTCCATTTTTGTTCAGTTTCACCATAAACTTCTCACTGCGAAAGAAGACAACTTACAGTGTCAGAGTATTTGTCAACCACAAAATGCCTCAGTGAATGTGCTGGACAGATGTAGTGTGTGTATGCGTGTGGACACGTGTGTGTTTGCGTTACGTGTTCACAGAGAATCTCTGCCGTACCTGATCTGTTTGGCCTCGCGAGTGTCGTACAGAAAGAAGAAGACGTCTGCATCCTCGCTGATGCTGTTGTAAGTAAAGCTCTTCAGGTTGATGAAGAGGTGGTGGGACACGGGGACACGGCAACCGTCACCATGGCGCTGTCTCAGGCTGTCACCCTGGGAACGAAGAAGAAAGTGACCGCTAATAAGACGGGTCCTCACTGTAAGAGAGGCCAAGTAGCTGCCACTCTGTGTGTGGATAATCCTATTTAAAAGATCAATAGTGTGACTGTAAGAGGTGAATAATTTATTGATATATGCTCTACGGTATATTTCCACCTGTCACATACATGCTATTTACAGTAGACTCTGACATACAGGCCGCCATCTCAATAAAGACATGAAGAATGAATTATGGGACACTGCTGGTACGTCTGTATTTATTGTTAGGGGCTGCAGGGAGGGCGCATTCCTGTGACTTCTATATGTGTTTATGATGTACAACAACTGTTACTATGATGAATATGGCAGCTTTGTTTCATTATGTCCATTTAATAATACATTTGAGTCTTCCGGGGTCTCTTTAAAGGGAATAGTTAATTAATTTTTTGTCTGATTTCTTGCCATGAATTAGATGAAAAGATTGTTATCTGCCTGCAGAATATGAAGTTGGCCCCAGCAGGTTATTAGCTTAGCTTACTACAAAGACTGGAAACAGGGGGAAGTAGCTAGCCGTGCCCTGTCCAAAGATAACAAAATTCAAACCAGCATCTCTAAAACTCACTGATTAACATCTTATCTCCGTTGTTAAATAGGAGCGGCTAACATGGCTTCATTCTAAGCTAGCATGGCTTCCCTTCCCTTTCTTGGATGAGATTGATACCACTAAAATGTCCGTACATAAAATATCAAGCTATCACCAGCAGTCAGTTAGCTTAGCTTATAACAAAGATGGAAAATAGGAGCAGCTAGCATGACTTCGTTCGAAGCTAGCACGGTTTGATGTTTTATGTACGGACACTTTAGTGGCATCAATCTCATCCAAGAAAGGAAAGTACTGTAGGTTTTTTCTCAGAAGGTAGATAATAAAGCCTTCATTTCGTTAGCCAGCTACCTAGCTAGCTAGCTAGCTACCTAGCTCCACTAGGGTCTAGATGAAAAACTAAGCCTTAAATTACATACATACATATTCTACACTCCCTAATGGAGTCAAAATGCTACAAGTCTCCAAAGTGGTGTTCCATACAAATGTAATTCAGTGAACACATCCAAAGTGCACCACCACACCATTTGTACGTACATGTGGTGGCATATGTGGTCCCAGTGGGATTCAACTCTCACACTCTGGCAGCATTGGTGTGAGGTTTAATGGAGCCTGGCAGTGACATCTTGTAATTTATATTTAATATAAAAAGGTTTTTCTAACGCTGCAAGCTCTTATCTTCGGTGCAACAGAAGAAATTCCTCGATAGCAAGAATTTCAGGCAAAAGGTAAAGAGTCAAAAGTTCAAAGCCAGAGTTCACCGACTTCAGAATAATCATTTTGTAAACAGTGTTTTGAAAAGACGTATGGAATGAAAGTTAAAGAGACTGACAGAGTATGAAATGTTGTGCTGATACTGTAAACAAACAGATTTGAAAAACTGTACCTGGTTTGTGCTTTGCTGGCCACAGTGTCTGCTGGATACATGCTATGAAAAAAAGGGAATTTCAAAGGAGAGATGTTAGATCAGTCAGTACATTCTCTACTCTTCCCACACAGCATTGAACTTATTTACCTTATAGCGGCTTCAGACACACACTACATGAGCAATGCCTCAGCTGATGCCTCAAATCTGACAAAAATTTCACCTACGAGCGCTGCAGAGTGGCTATACTACTGTTTCTGCAGCGCTAAAAGAAGCCCACACGAGGCAAAACGTGAGCGTGTGGGAGAGTAGAGGACAAAGCCAGCATCGCCCACACACACCTCTCTGCTCAGCAGCCTAAAAGAACTCCTCTACTCCCCTACCTGAAGAGGTGCCAAGGCCCTGTGCCCTGCCAAAAACAAGCTCACTTTCATCGACAGAGTCAGGAGGCTTTTTGGCAAGGAAGAGCTACGCTGTTGTTTCTGGACAGAGCATTTAGTGCACAAACATTCGGCGTGCAAAGCTGAGAAACATGGCAATGGGATAATGGGAGGCTGCAGGGCAGTTGGAGAGTGTTTTGATCAACATATGGAGGTTCAGCTCCTGACCAGGAAGGATCTCCCTCCTAGAAAACAGTCCCCAGCAGTCGATTTCATAACATCTGTGCTGTAATCGCATATTTCTAAAATTGGATCTGCGTCAGTAAGTCTCCTCTGGGTGTGTGTGTTTGTGTGTGTGTATAGATTTGAGTCCCATATCACCAAAATACATTTCAGGGAATTACTTATTTATAGGACTATGTCTCTAGTTTGGCTGGTGAAAGCAACCGAGACAAAGAAATGTAATTTATTTTCAAATAAAACAATAAAATATTAATTTGTATGTATTTTCCCATAGCCTCACCTGGGCCTGTCACTTTGCATTACGTCTGCTTTGCTAGTCAGCAATCACGCTTGTGAGAGTCACGTGCATGCAAGACAAGGGACACACTCAATATGGCGGCAAGATAAGCATAAAGAGGAGGTCACATGAGGCAGCTCCAACAGCTGAATCGCTCTGTGCTTCTCTCTCTTGTGAGTCACCTTCTTATGGATGATTTGATAATCGGTACATTCACACATCCCTACACATCCTATCCACAACAACAACATATCATATGTACAAACCAGGCTGTGCAATAAAAAAGGCATCATTTGATTCTATTTCAACCTTCAAAGAATATACATTTACTTTAATAATTTATCATATTTAATAATGTATAAATGTGTTAATCACGCAGTAGATCAAGAATAACCCCAACCCAACATACCAGTTTGTATAGCTCTGATATGCTGATCTGGTCTGGATCCACCATTTCAAACTCTTTTCTAGGAACAAGGTCCAAGCCGAGGTGCCTGGTGAGAGAGGGATGAAGGATTATTAAGCAAAGAGCAAAAAAAAATAGCAGTGAAGAGAGGAATAAAGTTTTTTTAGATGAATCCAACAGTGTCACAATACAACTTTAAGTGAAAGTCTATTAAGTGTTGAGTTCTGTGGACAAAATCTTCGTGTTCTTTTTCACTTTTTCACCAAATGTTTAAACATCTCCTTTGTAAACATGTATTATACACGCACTGCACTTGCATATAAGTTTTTCTGTTTCATGCTACTTTACAAGTCAGAGGAAAATATTGTACTTTTTTAATTATTAAGCAACAAAAAGCAGCCTCTTAACTTAGCGTTAGCATACCACAGACTAGACACAGGAAGAAACAGCTAGCCTAGCTTGGCCAAAAGTTGCTCGATTAGCCTCTTAAGCTCCCAGTTTTACTTCTTTATATTATATCTTGTTATACTTTGTTTAATGTCTGGATAAATCCATATGAAATCCAAAGTGTTGTTGTACAGGGGGCGGTAATGTGCCAGACTGTCTCTTGGCTAAAACACCGCAACTTCCTACCAGTCTACGCCGGTTGCCTGGCAACTGCTCGAGGCCCAGGAGGAGCGGTACTTAATCGTGGCGAATTTCCCAAAATGTTGGACTTTTAATTTAAGATTTTACTTACAAATCACGGCAAAACTTTATCAAATACCCACTTCAACCAGCCGTAAAATCAAACGAAGCGATGAATCCTGTAATTATCGAATGTTTTCCTCGCTGTAGCCTTGATTTACACAACAGTTAGCTGTCAGAAGAGTGTAATAGGGAACACAATGAGAATATAAGTACAAAATTTCCCTCAGAAATGTGGTGGAGTAAAAATGTTATGTCACAAAAATGGAAATACACAAGAAAAGTGTCAAGTTAACCAGCTAAACTAATGAAAACTGTACGAGTTTACTCCAGAAATTCCTGCTACAGTTTAATGCTTCAGATCTTGTGCTTTATGTAATTCTCTCAGCACTCTTTTAGACATATTTTGCACCATTGGAAACCTCTGACTCAAATCTTGTATTAGATGATGATTCATGGCTTTGAACAGAGCTTAACCACGCAAAATATGTCTAAATTATATATAAAGAGGTTATTTACAGTAGAGAAGTAAAAATACTCTGTAGCTGTACACCCCTGGTCCATGCTGTTGCTGTAACCCTTCACTTCAGCAGAATTTTGCTGCCTCAAATCATGAAATAATATCAGTGCTGCTGGAATCTTTTGACCATGAAATTAGATTACCACAGCTCTCAGCTCAGTGTGCTTTACAGAGCACCGACCTTAACACACATAGTGGAAAAAATACAGTGTATTTATGGATACACTTCTGCATGTTTTTATACATTAACACATGATGTTCAAGCATAATACACACTAGTGTTGATCATCTTGTATTATAGGCTATTGTGAATATTATTCTTTTGGACCAACAGTGAAAAGGACCTTGTTAGCCGAGCTGGAGCCCTCATGTCTTAATCTCTCTCATGGATGCCTGTCAGAGCTCAGTTTGATGGGGTTTGAAAGTAGCAACAGTAAGAATATGGCTTTACAGTTCCTCCAGGGAGATGTGCATTGACTTTAAGCCGCTTGGGTTTCGCTCATCTGCTAAATGACCATGAAATTACATCACAGAGGATGCTATTACGCACCCACTCATCCAGGGCTGCAGATCTCTCCAGTGCCAAAGAAATATGGTATTCTTTGGTAGACAAGAGTTTAAAAACAATGTTTGTTGTAGAGCACTCAGCGTTGATACAGTGCACTCAGTACAAGAGGAACTCACTCATTGCCCCAGTCGAGCCGCACGGTGATGTGTCGCTTGATCTCACGAGTCTGGTCCTGGGCGAGGTGACCCTGGATCAGCTGCCGACGCAGGTCGATCAGCTCGTTCATCACATGGCGAAGTTTATGGAACAGATCCACCTTGTGTTTCTGTTGATGCAGCCAGAAAAGACATAATTAGGACATGATGTTTTCCTACTGTATCATTTATGAAACTCTACCTAGAAGTACCTTTACAAAATTTGACTGTGTAATTGTAGTCTTAACTTCAGGTGAACCTTGTTCTAATCACGCTGTAACCTCTGGTAATACGTTTATGTGTTGCACCTGAGATTTAAAGCCGCCTGTTTTTTTTAATGAAAGAAATTCTGCTTTGACCTCCTCACAGGTCTGACTTTTCATTTCTCGTAGGGCAGAGGCAGCCTTGTAAGCATATTCTGCTCTCCCTAATGGTACGAAGAGTCCACAGGACCACCCAGGTTTGTTTACATAAATGCAAAGATTAAGCGCCACCACAACGCCCATGTAAATTTAATGAGGATAAATGCAGCATGTTTTCAAAGGCTGGTAAAAGGCTGCTGAAAACAAAGATTTTAGTCGGGGTTGATGAGTCCTTTCAGACGGGCTAATTACGTACATAATAAGAGATGCACATTTATGCTTAGGCCATTGCTCCCTGAAGTAATACCATGAATTGTAATTGGCAACAATAGGGTGAAATGCATCAACATCTAGCCAGTGCTACATCCTATTATTATGGCTGCAACTGTGGCAACATGGCCCATATCACAGAGGGGGTGAGCACCAAAACGAGCACTGTTAAATCAGCGCTTCACATTAGTCGAGCTTCAGAGGAAGTTACATCACCACACCAATGCCTCCGGCTCCGTAGTTGCTCAGAGCATGAGCAGTCCTCAGTGAGAGGTTATGTAAAAACTCTCTGCCAGCTCCGCAATGTATCCACTCAGCTCCAAACTCAAAACCATCCACTTCTGCCTGCCCCCCTCGACATGTAGCGGGATTAAGGATGCTTTAGGTTTCCAGTAATCACTTTTGCCCGGCAAGTAAAGGCTGAGTGAAGGTGGTGAGCGTTGCTGGATCTTAAGATGATGCGGAAACTATGAGAGGGAGGCCAAGATCAATCAATGGCTGAATGACACAGCATGAAATTGCATATGACAGGTCTGTAGGCCATTATCTGTGTCCGACCACCGTTTCTGCTCCTAAAGAGATAGTATATGAAAATGTAGGGTGACAGTCAGAACGACATGCTATGGGGAAATATCTAAAGGAGCTGTCACTGTATGTTTGGGCTGTATCTCAGGCTATTCTCGTCTTTTGCTGGCAGACCTGCTTATAACAGGTGTTAAATTAAGAGCAGAGAAAAGCATACTGGAAAGCCTGCTTGATCAAACTCCCTCAGGAGGATGCAAATGAAACAATGTTGGATGTAATTTCCTTTTTTGCAAGAGCTGTTATTCTCTAAATTCCCTTGGAGGTCTTGGTTATGTCAGAGACCGTCTCACATTTATTGAGTAGTGTTTTGTTTCAATATGTGTGATATGTACTGTAATCTAGTGCTTCTCACCACATAGAGCTGCTTCCACAAGACGCCCCATTCGTGCAGTGTGGAGGTGGTCTCGGTGATGATAGGGTCCTCGAGGGGCACCACGGTCTCACACAGCCTGAAGGGAAAACATGAATGTTAGTGAACGCAATTACACACACAAATATTACTGTGGGAAAGTGATATAATTAATGTTTTCACTTATCAGCAGTGTAAGTAATTGTAGTAATTATACTACAGTTACTCTTCCTTGGACTGAATGGTCCCTTGTGTTACACAATGTTCTATAACCATCATAAACTGTGGCTGTAGGGGATATTTTTTGCTTAGATGTTACTTTGTATAAGTGGTTGTTGCTACATACATTATTCAGTCTTTAAAACAAGTGAAAGATAGCCCAGTAACTGACAAAATAAATAGCTGTATATTTCAGTTCAACTTCAAGACACAGCAGGGTCACAGATTTTTAAGACCTGTTAGTTATTTGACTCTTCATTAGCACTTCTGTTCACCGCTAATAGGCTAAATTTTATATAGTGTGTTACTAAGTTTTTTAAGATAGTGAGAGAGAAATACAATGACAGTGGGTGCTGCTTTTTAACATCAGTTGCAACAACCACTTGTATTAAGTAACATCAGAGAGTAACAACAGACCCAATGGGGTTGCACTTTACAGCCGTCACAGAATAAGGCGCAACACCAGTAGTTAGCTGCCAGCTAGCTTAGTGCGGGGGCTAGAGGTGTGGGGGAATCGGTTAGCCGCCACCAAAAAAAGGGGGGAAAAGTCTCCTCCGGTTAACAAAAAATGTTGTCTCATGTCTTATTGCTAGCTTGCTAACTTTGCCTACATTCAGAAAGCACTTTGTTTAGTCCAAAGTTTAAGCTTACCGGGCTAATGTTAAGCTAGCTGTTGAAGGTCGGGGAATACATGCAAACCATTCTCTGTTTGTTTAACCACGACGTCTCTTTTTGTATTTCTACAGATGTTAAATACAGAAGATTTGAGCTGTGGATGTGAGGGCGTTGGAGATATTATAAGGTATTTTGAACAGAGCTGGAGTGAGTAATAAAAGTAATAAGTAGTGTAAGTAATTGCAATAATAATGAGTTATAAGTACAGTAATGTAGTAACTTTTTTATTTTTAAGATGAGTGTGTCAATAATTAAATTAAAGCCCAATTGCAAAACCACCTACAAAGAGAAATTAAAGGTGTGAAATGACAGAGCTATTAGCATGAATATTCATAACAGTTTCTCTGTCTGCAGTTAGAAACACAGTTAGAGCACTCCAGTAAAAACCACTGCACACATCCTCCCTGTGTGACCACATTCATAGGGAAACATTAAACCAAAGGTTAGATCCCTTGTGACACTCTGCACTTTGCCAGCTAAGCTCTTGCCTATGCTGCAAAGACTTATCTTTCATACTGTATCATTGTATTTGCCACAAAGGAAGCATCTCCATCCATTACACAGCGAGTCGGGGTGATTGTCTGTGGCAGGGCTGCTTTGGGAGAGCTACAGATATGCAGTGGGTGTGTCACCTCATTAACTCCATGAGACAGCAAAGCAGATTCCCAGAAGTGCAACTCCTGGAGCGAGCAAGTGTAATAATGTCAATTTTCAAGTCTGCACTTTTAATTGTCTGAGTGCAAACGAGAGTCCTCCTGCTATGTGGAGGCTCAACTGGAGGGTGGTGATATAACAGCAAACTCCCAGCCTGCAGACTTAACATCCATGAGTTCAGGCTGATAAAGAGCTCCGCCGTCTGCTTTTGTCTCCGCCTTTATTCCGGCCTCTGCAGCCTATTGTGACGGGAACTGTAAATGACCGCTGTGTACATGTGTGAGAGAGAGTCTGAGCCGTTTGGCAGTAATTCTCTTGAAGATTGGATCGTCACAAATCGTCAGGCTCTGACATTGATAAGCTGATAAATCTGTATCACATCCCCTGTATTATATAAGATAAGGAGAGCTCCTGATGCATATAGGATAAACAGAGCTGTTATCGCCATGGCTCATATCATCCTCCAATACGTCTCAATGAAGGTCATGGATCTGTAGACAGACAGCACTGCTGATGTTGTTTACAGCGGGTCTGCAGTCACCTCCTACATAAAATGTCTTGTTCTGCCATAAATCTATCTGGCTTTTTTTACTATGTCTGTCAAGTCAAACACATTTAGAGTCAGTGACACAGACAGTACAATGTTTCCTATGTACAAGGAGTTCCTTCACTTTAATCTCAGTGTGGCTTTTGGATTTGAGACTGTGGGCGTTTTTTATTAATTTATGTAACTTTGACATTGCAATATTGACGTAAATCATTATGAACATTATTTAGCGAACAAGAGTGTTGATGGAAAAAGGCTGTTTTTGCCAGAATTTGATTCCTACTTTGGTGAATTGATGTTAATCCTCTGGCAGCGCAAAAAGAAGTCCAGTTTATTGCCAAGAATGGACTAATACAATCAGACATATTAGAGGAGAATCCTGGTATTGTTAAACCTCGGCCCTCATTAACCTGAGGGGTGTAAATTACTTTTATACCCAAATTGGTTCCAAATATTTTTGGGAAAGGTCTTGTAGAACTGCAGACTGGTGTGCAGTGGCTGCAACATAATCCTTGCACACAATGTTACCCAGCCAAAGTATGACCACTCAAAGTGCTCGTTTTCACCCCTGATGGGCTACGATGTTACTCTAGGTATATGATAATACTATGATAATTATGCTTACAATGATCACTCTTTTTGCTAAAAGAGTTAGATTCTTTTTGGTCGAACTGAAGCAGAAGGAGAGGTATCGCTCTAAAATATCACAAGAGGTGAGTATGAAGACAACAATGGTTACAGCTGTTGTGTTACAGGAAGCGTAGCACACCTGGTCAGAGAGTAAGAATTAACAATCTGAGCTTTGCTGCTTTTACCAAAACGTTTTGTACCCTTTAATCAGTTAGAATCTACAAATGGAATTACCCTTTGGGCACGGTCAGATTTTGTTCGGGTCAGATTGGTCAAACAATACACTCTAAAGTTTTTGCATATATTCATATTCAGACTTTGTAAAGGAGACATGTTTTATTTTCCTCCATGTGGAGGATTCTAGGACGTTCTGGCAATGCCCTGACACAATATGTTCTATATTGAACTAAAACTTTGTATCCATAACTGCATATACGTCGTCCATTTTCATGTAGGACCTCATTGCTGATGGTCAGAATCTCAGGTGCTATAAGAGATCTCAGCACTCAGTATCGGCAGAGATGATGTACAAATACACATGTTGGGTTAGATATGGAACCCAGATGTCGTGTTGGTTACAAGTAATATGTTTTTTAAGGAAAAAAGCTTCCTCTACTCCTTGTTTATTTGGGGAAAATAGGTACTCATTATTTGACTGGATTATAAAAGATTTCAGATTCTTAAGTGTGTTTTAATATAAAGTTTATGTGTGCTACTTTTTACATCATATAGATACAGCAAATCTAGGAATGCATTGACACTGATTTGCTACTGTTTCCACCGTTTTACTATGATGTGTTTGTCGGTGTATTGGTATGGGGTGCATACTTGTTCAGAGTTCAACACACAACAAAAATAAGTTTGAAAAGTGCCCCCTAATGATGCCGTGCAAGCTGAAACAAAAATTATCATACAGCTTACCCTCTGTTGGTCACTGTGGATTTCTTCAAGTGGACATAGCTGACTGGGAAAATACCCTGTGGACAGAGGAAGGAGCAGAGATGTGACCGAGTGTGACAGGATTATGTTCTTAATTCTCCCGCTACATGTAACCAAAATGTACAGTAGTGTGTTGTGTTTGAGTTATCAGGAGGAAAGCCTAACCCATGTTGAGCGCTACTGTAAAAAGAGATTGTACAATTCTGCTTGCCACACAGTTTATGTTGAAGGAAACGCAGGATCAAACTCCCTTTATATGTAGTTTGACATTTTCTGCTTTGCTGTCTGCTAACATTTTCTGCAGTGCATTAAAAAAGCTCCCCTACAGTTTGCACACACTACAGAAAGGAGAGGCCGGAGCGCTATTGTGGCCTGGCTTAGCAGGGGAAGGGCACAGGAGACTGAGCGGTGCCACCCTTGCAGTTCATCTTTCTTATTCTAATCTGCCAGATGTGAAGAATTGGCCACGGTGAGCACAACTAATTCTCTCAGCACAGAGAGAGAGAGAGAGTATGGGGGCGAATTAATGTGGGCAGCGGAGTACATAACAAAATGGAGGGGTGTTAGTAAGAACTGTAAATAGCTGAGAGTAGAGAGTAGAGAAGTACAGTATGTAGCCACTAACACCCACATTTAGCAGCACTGGACAGCTTTTGTGCTTTCTTTGAAACATCCCTGCAGCATCACGTAACACTTCAGCAAAGATTACCTTCTGCTCCAATGTTTCTAATAATATGCCTGGTATTTGAGTTTCTGATTATACTAGTGATGGTGCTGAGGATCACATAAAGACATTATCTCTGATCTCTAACTTGAATAACGACTCTCCACCTCTGCTATGGGTTATTACTTTACTTTACAGCCCATCCTATGTGAAGCAGATGTGTCAGACATATATAATAACCACTTACTGCAGTGCAGAGTATTGATCTCTGACAGCGTTAATGGTGTTGTATTAATCTAAGTTCTACACCTATGATTTCTCCTCCACAGTGATGGTGCACAAAGACTGAACAAGGAACTCCGTCCTGCCTTCTATCTTAGCTTTCTTTAAGGTATACCAAGACAAGTATGTGCAAACTATTTCTTTAGCTTTATGGACGTGAAGTGCTTTATTTTACTTTTTGAAATAGCTTGATTTGGTATGATGACTGCTTTTGAGATTACTAACTGCACCATCTGCTGGCTGCAAGGAAAACAATATTTGGATTTCCAAAATAATTCTGCACAGGAGAAAAAAGCAGCACACTGTCATACAGCAAGGCTCTGATGATCTGCAAAATGTCGTGATACAGTTTAAAATAAATGATAGAACGTTCTTGTACCTCACACCAAGGTGTGCATTACATAAATGTGATGCACATAGAGTGTTTTACTGTGTTTATCTTTACACCATTTGTAGTCTTAAAGATGACACTACATTTAGCGCTTTTGTGCCGTAAAATAAGAAACAACTTGGAGAAAAACTCTCACCTCAGGAAATATAGGTCAAGAGATTTCTATTTTTGTCAAATCAAAGCTCTATTCAATAAGTTAATCAGTCATTAATGTCTTTGTTGTCTAGACGCAGTTATTTCTGGGATGCTCACATCACATTATCATTCACAAAATGCATGCTCTTTGATGAGATCTTCATGTGGAGACTACTTTGATTAAATACAATCAGTTTTACAAATATGTAAGTGACACTACATTAAAAACAGTTTGGGTTTATTTACAATTCAAAAGTGTTTTTTTGTAGCCTTGTGTTTCACATGTGATTCTAGTGATGCCCCTTATTAATGAAAATACAGAATACGGTATGAAACGGGCAGGACTCAACACAGTGTCAACACAGTGTTATAATTACCTTAATAGAAGGCTTCTTGGAGGAAAAGCCTCGGTACCAACCTGAAAGAAGCAAAGCAAATCCTACGTTAAATAATCTTACTACCTCACAATAAAACACAAAATTATATTCAGTACATGTAATTACTTGTTTTTACTTTGAGGGTGAAGTGTGCAAGCCAAGTTTTTGAACCAGAATTCAAATCAACTTTTACTTCAATGTGAGTATTAACATTGTTTTATTCACAATAGCTTACATATTTATATATTTATTTGGTCATACTGACCCGTTGATTACCATAGTAAGCAATGTTGTTCTCACATACCATGTACAGTATAGCTAACCGCTCATCAAACTGCTGCTAGCTTTGACTAGCCTAGCTTAGCTAAGCCCTGCGGCAGCAGTGCAAGAGTACTTCACAAAACGTGATAAAAAATCTGCTTGCTTGTCTTTTTGAAAAGTTAAAAAAAACCCTCTTTTAAATGTTGCCACGGACACTTTAGTTAATTTATTTTCACTGAAACCATAAACAGATTTCTGGCAGCAGTTAGCCAAAGTTGTGTTACCTAGCAGTTAGCTAGGCTACATCATGGAAACAGTATGAAGGATAAGAAATATGATAGTGGCTTCTCCTGGACAAACTGGCTGTAGTGAAAGATGTCAATCTGTTTACTTTACAACCAACGTTACATAAAGTTAGCTGAGTATAAAAGTTTTACTACAATTAGCCCACAGTTTACAATCTGTCTGGGGGTTTCCAGAACTTCATTGTTGCAGTTATTTACGCTTTTAAAAAAGGCCTTCTCATAGCATCTCTATTCTGATAATAAAACTCTTCATTTATTTGGCCTAAATGTAGTCAAATTGAAAAACAGAGTCTTGAAATTACATATTAGCTGTAGAATAAAAATGTCCCCAAGGTGCTAAACCTCCACAAATTCCCAGATAAATTACTAATTAGGCATTACCATATCACAGTACTGTCCACTTCATGTAACTAATATCTTCCCAGATTAAAGAACTGATATAATTTAAAATTAATTTAACAATTGTTCCCGTTTTACTCTCCCATGTGATAGCTTTTACCTTCACTCTTCTCCAGGATCTGTACAGTTTCCCCAATCTCCAGGACCAGGGCCTGACATATTGGTGACCGGAAGTTGCAGATCACTGCAGAAAAAGAGAAAACAAAATCATGACACCACAGTGATGACAAATGTTTGACCTTATAGTAGTAACTGTCAAGGGAAATATCATCACAGATTAAGATTTATGCTCGGTTTCATCTTAGTGACCTCTGATTAAACAAAGTTCCTCCCCTCTTTGTTGTGTCTCCACACAGCATGTGTTTTGGGTTGTAGCGCGCCTTTTAATAAGCTGTTATATGCAAACTTCCTAACACAGTGTCACAGAGGAACCACGGCTTAGAAGACTGTAAACAAGCTCCCACCCTGAAGTGGGTAGTCATTTTAATAGGCAATTAATTATTAAGCGGCCTGATTTTTGTGTGATGTTAAGTTAAATAAACTGTCTCCCAAAGCAGGGCCCACACAAAGTGTTAAGCAGCATGGCTAAACTGCGCTTTAGCATAAGTTGGTATTAGCAGAAATCTTTCACGCCACCTGCTTTTGCAGCATCATGCAGCTTTTTTAACCGTACACAGAAACATCTTGTGACTCACACCCTGATTAAGAGCATGATCACTCCTCGGGGGATGGATGCCACAGTAAAGGCCTTCACAGTAGGATGGCCTCTGGGGCCTGTTATTCTTTTCTGTGCAGCTCTGCAACATGAGCATGGTTACATATAGTAAGCTTCAGTGAAGACAAACTTGTTTAATAATGACAGGGCTCCACTGACGGTTTTAAAAAACCTACAAATGTTGGCCCTTCAAGGAGAGTTTGGTGTGAATCATTATGCTAATGAACTAGCCAGGGGACCCAGTGAGGGGGAGGAAGAGAAGGAGGGGCTCCGGCTCGGCTCCGTCGCCTGTTTGAGGCTAACAAGTGCTCAGTTCCTGCGCTCGGGTAACTATGGCAACAGATCATCCACAAACTGGAGGGCTTTCTTCACTGTAACTGCTGCGGGGATCTGAGCATTTTAAAATGGCAAGCTTATGGATGCTGCATGGCAGAGGAGAGAGAGTGGAGTGTACCGTATTAAAGGCAGAGAGATGGATAGACTTAAAGGGCCTCCTTGTCACCTTTCTCAGTCTGCCTCTGGCCCTTTTCCTGCCAGGGCTAAGTATTTCCAATTTGAGAGACCTATTCTTTAATGGCCTCTATTTCATTTGAATTGCAAAACCTGCACTCACACACCATTTGAGGACTCTTTAGCAGAGGCCACGTCAGAACAAGATGGGACTGTCATGTTCGAGAGAGACGGGCGCATCAGGCAGGCTCATATTTTCATAGTCCTCCCTCACAAAATCTCCGAGCTGTGTAAACACTCTTTCATTGTGCCTGGGAGCTGCAGAGCATTAGCATATCCTCAAAACATCACCGACAAAAATTGTCTTTCAACATGCTGAACGTAGGATGTTGGAAGGAGTGACGGGACAGGCTGTAGCAAAATGTTGGCAAAAGAAACTCTACTCAGCAACAATATATCAGTCCAGACTGTCCTTCTATCTAGTAGCATTTATACTCCATGTGGTATGTTATGGACGCTATTATGTAACCAGTAACTCAAATATGGGGCTTAAGTACAGGAGGAGACTCCTACTCTCCTCCACTTTCTCTTCACCTCACCACACCTATTTCAACTCATACCAGAGCTCACACCTGCACTGATGTAAAATGCAGTCCTCCAGTGAAGCAAGTTTTACCTGCAATGATAATAAAGCAGCTCAATTATCCCGTACTAAGAATGTCTTATTTGTTTAGGGCGGTTAAAATCCAATCCTTGATTTAGAACATTTCAGCGTGAACTAAATAATAAAATAAAAACCCTGAAACCAAGTTTGTGCAGGACTCAGCAGGAGGTCCCACCCGGTTTGGGGCCCTGGGTTGTCCTTGAGTAACCTGCTTTGACTTTCAGCTGCAGTTAAAGCAAAGGGAATATACTGATGGCAGCAAAGAGAGGCAAGTAATGATCTCCAATCCCTTCAGTGTACACAAAATATCACAATCTGAATCAACAAAATGTGAGCTCCAAAGAAGAAAAATATCTTCAATTTCTTGGCCTATGTCTGCTTTCAGCGACATTGAGAATGAATGCTCACAACCAGACACACACATACAAAACCTAAGAGAAAAGGCAAACAAACAAATCTTAATCAGACATCTCGTATCATCAATATGAACATTCTGTCTCTTAAATTAGATAAGAGTTCACCATTATTCAGTAGTGAATATCTACAAACACTGAATTACTCATTTTTATTTAGAGTAGCATTTGCGCATCGAGTTTTCTGTGATCACCAGCTGATCTTCACTCTGCAAATTTCCCTGCAATTATCTGTTTTTGGCTCTTAACATAACTAAGAAGGATTTCAATTGATGTCTGTTGGTATGATTGCTTAATTCCACCCTAATTATAACTTCATTTTAATGATACAATCTTTTACCTTTCTCTGCAGTGTATATGTTGGATTTAATTCTGTTGTACACATGTGTCCATAGAGCTTTGATAATGAAGTGCGAGTAACAGCATTTGCCCTTTAGTCCACCTGCCAAACAAGATAACCATGCAGAACTCAGACCTATAGCTGTGCGGTTTTCTTATATAGTAAAAAAATAGTTACTTTAAATGCTTTAGATTTAAAGACTCAAGATTCTTAGTTAAAGAGCAAATATGTAAAATGTATTGTTCATACACTTGAAGTGAGAAAATAACCTGGAGCACCTTATTCCCTAAAACAAATGTGGCGCTGTGGAGCTCCACGTGGTGTTTGGAGTTGTAGCACAGCAAACATTGTGTCTATGTCCAGTGTTTTAAACGAGTTCAGGTCACACTGCACTGACACCAAAACCACCGATGAAGCATGCAAATGTTTCCAGACGGATGCAGTATGTATTTCCTGCTGCGAGGGCTTTCTCAATCAAAACACAGAACAAGACACGAGTTGATGACTTTATGAAGTAGCGTGGGATTGTGGGAGACGTTGATGTTCATTTATAAACAAGCACCACTACAGATAATAATCTATCTGACATGAATCTGACAGAAATGATGCTCACGAACAAGGTAGTGTATTAAAAGTTCTTCATCATTTCGTGCTTATGAAAGAGCTGCGGATTCGCCGACTTCCTTCATCAGTCTATGACGTATTATCTGGTGTTTCCCCGGAAGACAGGCGACCAAATGAAACATACTATTACCATGAATAAAACTACAGATTTCCCTTGGTTTGATTACTGCTGTGTGATTGAGGGTGACCTTTGACCTTCTTCCCTTGTCGACCCTTTACTTCCCTGTTTCCCATCATTCTCTACAGTATGCTCAAGTGACAGGAGAAATATTAAGACATATATTCCTTTAGTATTTTTATAGTGAAGCCAAATCCATTAGGCTTTATGTTGTATGGAGTTCATGTACAATAGATGAGGTGAGGATTTATTCAGGTAATATCATAACATCCTGCCATGTTTTGAAAGATGTTTTTCTCTACCTATAATACAGTGAAGCTTGAAACACAGCATGCATGGCCTGGTGACCTTGCTTTACAATCAGTGAGACACACACACAGTACGTTACTGTACAACGGCCCACAGGGGAGAAATATCCTGCAGAGAAAGGGCAGATGTCATCAGAAAGCTGCCAGTGCACCAGTAAACACTATTATAGCTTATAAATCGCATGACTTTTCTTATTTAAAAGGACACTGTGTTTATCCATACCTCAGCACTGGAATAAAGAAACTTTTCTGGCTTTCTTCAACCTTCTTTCAATCCTATCGGGTACAACTGAAGCTGAGCGGCTTCAACCATTCCGGTAATTCAATGCGAGTACGCAGACCACGGCTTGGTCTAGTCCTGTCCCAGATCCAGCAAAGTTCAAAATCACACGACGGTCTTCAGGCTTCGCCCACTGAGTCACGTTGTTAAGCATGACTTGAATGTACACTCACTTACTCACACACATTGCTGCGCTGAAGTCTCGCTAACCTCGGGATTTCTGCCACCGAGGCAGAGGAGCGTTTTACCATGTCTGATTCCAAATCAGTGTCCCAGAAATCCAGGCAACGCTACCCGGGCCGCAGGGCCTGTGAATAGCTGCAAGATGATGACCTTATCATGAAGCACTTTTAGATGAACATGCACATGACTATCACACATATAATAGGTGTATTTTCTGTGCATGGAAGTTCAGGGAATTGCAGCTTTTTTAAATGTGATCCAGTGCTCGCCCAAATGAAGCTGAGCAACTTTCCACTGCGGATGAGATTAAGGGTTAAAATCAAGGCTAAAACCACAAAGAAATGCTACTTTGTGCTTATCTCTCTGATCCCGCTCCTATTTGAACATTAGCTCTATCTTTTGATCCCAGTGCTGTCCATATCAGATAATGGTGGCCTATAGTCTGCTTGGTTTTTTCATGTGCTGCTACAGTAGTTTGAGTCTCAGCCACGTCATGTGGCCACAGATAGATCCAAGTGATTCATTTCACTTGCTCTGATGTGGGCAGGTAGTGCTGCACAGTCACAGCTCTGTCCACTAAAAGTGTAAAGAAAACATCTCAATGTAGCTGTTTATATGAGAACAGTTTTTCGTGATTCACTGCAAAGATTGAAAGATATAATATTGATAGTCTTTTTGTAATTTATCAAACAAAATTCAAAATATTTATCTCACCATTAGTTTAAAATGTGTTTTTATTGCCTAATGAGAATTAGCTTTTGGCTTATTTTGACATTTTACAGACTAATTATTAATTGAGAAGAGAAAACAAGTAATTATAGATTATTTGGTGATTAAAAAATAAGTAAAAAGAGCTGGGCTGGATATTCAAACCAGTTATAATCAAGTGATTTACCGACTAATATTATCTCCTTCTGCACAAACACAACCAAGAACAACATAATGAATAGGCAGCGATTCTAAGAAAGGCATTAACGTTTCATGAGGTGGCCTCCAACTGTTTCCTGTTTAGACGGCGCCCATTAAAGTACCACAGGGGAAAAGAAAGGCCTGCTCACTTTTGTGATAACACTGGAAAGACAATTCACAGGCAAGAGAAGCAAAGAAGACATAAAACGGTGCCAATTTAATGACAAAGATGAGGCAGGAAAGGGAATGATAAGAGGATACAGTCAGTAAGTGTAGCAGGCCAGCAGCGTGGGCTTCATCTAAAGTGATGGTGCTGAAATATCGATCCTTCTGTAGCATGTCAACATTATCTAAAGGCAAAGGTGGGGAGGAAACTGACCAGAGTAATTTGGGCTTCCTTTACAAGGTACAGTATGTACTGTGTAGGCAGGTACACAGCGAGTCTGCTTCCCCGCATTTCAGCACCGCGGACAGCGCCAGGTCACTCCGCAAACACTTGATGCGGAGGCTGCGCCGAACTGTTGCTTCACACAACACTACAGCCTTACTCCCTCTCGCTATATTTTAAAAGATGCCCCGATATATCAGCGTTAAAAATACTGCAGTGATTCTATGTGACGATTAAATGCGATGATATTACTGTCCAGCTGCAATCCTGCAGTGTTTCAGGAGCGATCATGACACATGCAATGCCTCCAAATAAAGTGTAAACGAGTGGGTGTTTGTACGTGGGAGAGGGGAGTATCATGTGTGAAGCAGCATGAGTAGCCCTGCAAGCAACAAGCTGTACAGCATCTGGACATGACTCATCCCCCTAATGAAACCCTCTATAGTGTAATCACATGCTATTGACACTTATGTGTGGCTGTGGGGCTCACCAGTCACTTTATAAGGGCTGTAAGGCACCTCATGGCGTTATTTAAGCCTTTTTTATACATATATTTGACTGCACACAGCCGGCTTTGACATTTGCTTTTTTGGCAGAGGACGGGAAAAGCTGATCCTGCTTTGCACACTTTTTAGGGTTCAAAGTTCACACACGCAGTGAGGAAATGTTCAGTGTGTTACAATGCAGCGAAGTCCTTGTTGTTGCAGCAGTAAAAGCAGTTTTCTATCCACAGGTAGCCTCTCCAGCTTCACTCCAGCCTACACCTGTTGGAAGGACGCAGTCACGATGCCCCCTCGTGGTTTCAACACGAATCGCGTTTTTTTCTCTCCCTTCCCCTCTCCCCCCCTCCAGATATGCTTCTATAAGAAAGGGCTAAAATGCTACATTGACGCATTTCTTTTCTTACAAAACCCACAGGGGTAAAGAGATGGAGCCTGATTTAAAGCACCGCCTGCGGTTGTGTACAGACTGCGATAGCATCTTAAAGGCGGTGGGTTGGAGGCTGTATCATCCCACGCAATTTCCCTTTCTATGCAGTCACTGGCCTTGCATTTCAGCCATTAGAAGTGTATGTGTTTTTCAGTGGGTGTAATGGACATAACAACAGGAAAAAATGGGCTGGTTAGCTTATGCATGGTGTCGATGGACAAAATTGGGTGTTTCTTTTGCGTAAAAACTGCCATCACAACGCTGTATGATTAAAGTCAATTAAAAAAGCTACAACCAAAACGTCGTAAATTAACAATAAACGTTGCAATAGACTCACCAACTCCGATTTTCTCCTCCTCTGTAGGTATCCACATAATTGGTTATTTTCCCTCCGGTAGAGCAAGCCACATTATGTCGATATCGTGAGATGATGCCGCTAAAAAATGAGAGCTGAAGGCTACAAATGATCCAGGCTGCTCATACATGGGACTACATGTCTCCGCCGGAATCAGTATCCTGACGTTTGTGTGTGCAAAAGGGGGGAGGAAGGACCATCAAAGCCTCAATATCTCCGCTCTATTATGTCCCGGCGTGTGTCTCCAGTCTGATGCAGTCTCCGTGTCCACCTAATGTAACGCACACGCACGCAAACGCACACAAACACACGCGCACAGGCAGGCAGGCAGGAAGGCAGGCGCGTACGCTCGCACGCACACACACGGTGAGCGGTTTTTCTTCTCTCCACAAAAGGTGTTATTGCAGCCGCACTTCAAGTGGAATGAAGAGGTTTCTTTTCCTCGAAGCTTATTTAATTAATTTCTTTGTTTTTATCTCTTTTTCCGAGCTTCACGCGCACAAAGTCCAGCTGATCCACGTTAGGCTCGTGCGGGCAGCAGCGGTGGGTAATTAACAGGTAATACGTCGCGATAATATTCAGCGGTCCGAACTGTCGAGCTGCTGCAAGAAAACACCGAGAAAACTGCAATATACCATAAGCTGCGCCATCTTCATACTCGTCACATGACTCGTTTTGTCAACACTGATGTGTCAAGCATTTGCAAATATATGCGCCCTCTCTCTCCCTCCTCTCTTTCTCTCTCTCTGCATGGCAGTTGCATCCATCACAAACACAAACTGCATTTTCTCCTGCTACCGGATGCTGAATGCTGCCTTTTTTGATTGAATGTGTCGCTTTGGGGGGGCTGTTGGCCATAAAGTAGCTCCCGGTGTTACAGATCAGGGCAGGCCATGTGGGGAAGCACCTCCTGGTTGAGTCATTTCAAAGAAACAGACCCACTACCGGCGCTGCTTTGTCATAGTGCAGTCATGCTCCCACACAGATGAGAGGCAACTCGTTTCTAAAGGCCAACTTCCCGTTAGGACAGGATTGATGGCTTTGGCAAACTGTTGGATTAGACATTAGATTTAAATCTCACAACCACTGGCTGATAAACAGATTCAAGTAAAATAAATGAATGGACGTAGTCATGACTCATGGTGCCCGATCAAAACTCGTATGTTACTGTAATCCAGTTGTTCATAAGACTCTGGACTTCAGTTATTTTCTACTACAGAAGCATTTGTTGCATATTCAAAGTGTTATCACTTGATGTTAATATCAAATTGTGGGTTACGTACCTTGAGCTGAGAATTTGTATTTTTTATTTATTCTGTTAACTCAATTATTCTCTCTGTAACTTTTATTTCAACACTTGAAGGCCTCACAGCTGCTTTCAAATTGCTTTTCAAAAACTCCAGCAGGGAAGAAGTAGTGAACTAAATATTTATTTAGACACTGAGCTTTTGACAGCCTAAAAAAAGTCAAATGTAAGTCTTTTTAATCCAAACTTGTGTAATCGGCTCACTTTGTTACAGTTTTTGTTATTGCAGAGGGTAAGCTGCCTCACACTGGCTTCAAATGAAAGACTGTGTGTTATGTGCTGAGGCCTTCACAATCAGATTTAACAATCTTATGGGAAACAGTTCGACTTGCGTTGATTAACCTGAAATGTTGTGACGTATATGTGATGCAGTAAATTCAGCTGAGACTGGATTGACTTTATGGAACGGTTAGTCAAGAAGTGAGTCACTGCTGTTAAATTAGTCTGTGGGGAAGTGATGAATACAATGCAAATGACTTTGCCGGAGACCTCCAACAATTTGTAGGTTAATTGATAGTTGTCAACTATGAAATTAGTCTTTAACCAGTTTAATTTTAGATTTATCATCTGTCATATTTTTAGGACAGTGTGCTGAGTATCTTTGGTTTGAGAAGACGTCAGAGGATGTCACATTAGCCTTTGGGAATCACTTTCACTACATTTTCATATATTTTCTGTACAAAATAACTAAAGTATGAATTTAGAAAATGGACAGATTTATCAGTAATTTAAACAATCCTTAGTTGCAGCAGAACTTTGCTGAGACTCTTCAAAACTTGAATCCTCCGCTGTGACCTTCTAATTATCTCCGTCAGCTGAAGGGCAGAAAACTTTGAGTCACACAACGGCACACAACATACTCGACAAACAAAGCCTCACGCTGGTGAACATTTCAGGAATGCTATGAGTGTTTTGCTTTGAAAGTGTTCGTCGGCAAAGCTGTCATACCTCGACCTTGATTTGAACATTTAGACATCGGCGTGCCGAAGGAAGATAACACACTTAAGAGTTGATGTTTTAAACAGGATGATTATACAGGAACATCTGAAAGATCTTTGTCATACACAGGCTCACACACTGCTGAATGCACGTCCTGTCATGTTGTGCATTAAGCTGTCTTGTCCTATAGACAAAGCCATCATGAGCAAAAAATAAAGAGTGATTTGGTGAATATTGAGCGTCCAGTGAGTTTGATGTAGTGTGGGAGGGAGGGCAGTTTTCAGCAGGGTAATTTCTCTCCATCATAGCGACGCTATGACTGACTCCCATCTGTCTATTACTTCAAGTGGAACACTGTGGGCGGTGTTCCAATCACATACATAAAGCTGGAGGAGTGTGGGGCGTTTTGTAAGCTAAATATGCATCCCAGCAAATAAACATTTGGGGGAAATTAAAAAATAAATTAAAAAGCTGCATGCAAATGGTAAAAAAAGCTTGCATAGGGGGTATTTTGAATCATAAAAGATTAGAAAAATGCCTCTTGCACAAATTGGTTCAGCTGTGGCTACATTTAGCTCCAGCTCTGATGCTGCAGCACTGTAAGGATGAGACACTGGTCCAATGCAAACAGGGACTGCCTAACACAGTGAGAGCTGCTATCTGTATCAACAGTCCCAAAGCCAGCAGACAATAAGAGCCAGCCGAGGAGGTAATAAGAAGCGTGTCTTAGCGGCTCATCCATCACCTGCCCGCACACAAACACACACGGCCTTATTTCTTTACACTCCTCAGGATGGTATTTTCATGCACTCTGTGCACCCTGTTAAAGTAATCTCCGTACACATGGACAAACACGTGCCTGTGCAGGAACACACACAATTAAGTAGACTTATTTGATGCCTCTCAGTGTGGTTCTGGTGACTATTTAAATGTGTTCTATTATTAACTGTGGGGGAGGCCACAGGAAAATTTAGTGGCAAATCCCAGCGTGCACAATTCAGAAATCTAGAGACCTGCATAGTGTCACTTAAAGGAGAATGTGAGGCGTTTAAACACTTACAGATGTTACCTGATCATATGTATAGAAAACAAATACATATTCCATATATATATAAAAGGTGTTATTGCTCCTTTTATTACTCAGCAGCTGCTTGTTCTTTATGTAAATGCTCATTTTTCATTAGAACCGGTCCTGCAGTTTCTCTCACTGGAACTCTGGACTTCAGATTCATTTACCAAAAGTAACCTAACTGTTATGTAGATGTTTTTTGCCTTACTCTTGAGGCCCACTGTTGTAAAATGAACATTTGACAGATCTGTAAAACAGATCTGTTTTGAAAAAGAGGCCAGAGTAGAGCAGGAGGAACAGAGAGGAAGATGAGACACAAGCACGGAGCCAATACCAACAGTATCAGAAACTAACGGTCCAAAAGCGAAGGTTTAAATTCATCCAGTTGGACCAGACTTTCAAGTGTAAAAGTCCTGTGCAATTAATTCCATTTATTTGGTGCCAAGTAGTGGAAGGCAGTTCCAGTTCAATATCAACCCGGGGGGGTATCAAGAGTTAGCCAGGACTGGGATCTGGTCCGATGAACTGTAGTGTTGGATTTTAGAAGAAAGGCGATGTACTGAGGCAGCTTTGGTAGGATACATTTACAAACAGTAGTAGTGTGAAGCTCTCTACTCTTTGGAGGTGAAATGAGCAGTAAGAGAGTGCAGGATATTTAAACACAGACATGATTTCTACATGTTCTCTTGTCCGCAAGAGAAAACACGATTCAGATTCTGTGCCAGCTGTTCCGCACAAGGTTTAGAAGTAACACTGTTCTAACTAGGGGTGGGACAAAATATCAATACGGCAATATATTGTCGTCCTGACTCGTGCAATACAATTATCGACATGCTGAAGCCAAATATCGATATTTTAATTTACAAATATACGGCGCTGTTAACAGATTTCACTGCATGAATGGAAATTAATTGGCCGAAGAAGAAGTTGACATCAGGATAAAAGAAGAAGACAGCAAGGTAATGTCGGACTGCAGTGAAAAGACCGAAAACACGTTCATCGTTTCATCTCAGTTTGTGTCAAATTCTGTGAAACTGACACCAAATAAAGACATTAGAAAAGAAAAAGAAATTAAGACATTAATCCTGCACTTTGCCTTTTTAGGGGCATATTGTATTCTTCAGTTAATCAGACATCGTGATATATCGTTATAGGATTATCGCAGAAGCGCGATATTATCGTTACCGTGGGCAAAGTATCGCATCGTGAGTTACCCTGTGATTCCCACTCCTTGTTCTAACCAAATCCCAGACGGCTCTAAGATTGAATAACTTTGATTTTAGTACAAGTTTGAGTCGGGGGTGAAATGTCAAAGGAATCTAGACTTGATTTGGAGAAGAGCTGTTTACATACAATATTGTATCATCTATATAAAATCATTGGCAGAGACTAAACCAAAGGTAATTGTTGTTTTTAATTATTATTATTATTATTATTTGGGACTTTTATGCCTTTATTGATCGAGGACAGTGGATAGTGTTGGAAACAGGGGAAGGGAGAATGGGGGATGACACGCAGCAGGGGGCCGATTATGGGAGTCGAACCCGGGGCCGCTGCACTGAGGACTGTAGCCTCTGGACACAGGCTGCTGATTAAACCGCTGAGCTAAACCGCCTCCCAAACCAAAGGTAGTTTTATATATTTTCCTAAAGGGTCCCTTCAGGAACTCCCTGCATGCAGGTGACCCAAAGGTACAAGTGAGTTTTGTGTTAATATGATCTTGATCTTTGCAGAATGGCTTTTCTTCCTTCTAGACACCTCTGCTGTTAAAGCTCATTAAATGTCGACTGCTGGCAAACATCATCCACACGTCATTAAAGAAGCACAGAAACTAATTTTGCGGCTTTATTTATAGTAAAAATACTTTAGATACATACAAGCTGTACATAAACTGTCTCAAGAAAGTCAACATAAAAGTCTCCTTATGGAAAAGAAAGAAATGAATAGTTACAAGGCAAAAAATCTGTCATGTGTGCACTGCTTTTAAAAAGTGTGCAAGTACAAGGCATTGGTTTTCACAATGTTGAGAGTTTGAAGCCTCCGGTCACTTCAGGAAACGCACGTTTGAAATGAAAAAAAATGTTTGACCAACTTTTATTTTCAATGTTTCTAAGCTGCTTTTTTAAGATTTAGGCGGACCTTTACTCCAAGGGACGAGGTTTACTGTATTGAACCAGAGCCACCGCGATAAATCCTCAGTGGTCTATCATTACATTACATGGACTGTAATCTTTTTAAGAAACATCCACTAAACCCGGATGCTTATGTGGCTGAATAAAGGTGTAAAATAAAGCAATGATAGAGAGCTGTTGAAGCCTCTAAACGTCAGTCGTGTGTGGAAAGTGAGCATGTGTGTCAATAGTTACAGTGTCCACACGGCTTCTGCACAATCAGCACAAAGCTGATTTAATTTCCCTATTTACACAATGAAACCAGGAGGCGATGTTCAAAAATGGCACTGCTGTGTGTGGCATTTTGGTCATCGGCTAACAGTGAGATGTTACGGTGGGTTTGACACTTGTTGAACCACCCGAAACATGTTTGTGAATTGCTTTAGCTGCCTAATTCAACACTTGAGAACTTTTTGGGTGATGATTCCAGGCGGTCTGTCGAAATACGAGCTTTGGAGAGCATTGTATCCCCCTGCCAAACAAATGCAGACGCACAGCCCTGCAAATGTAAGCCTTCTCCCCTACAAACACTAATCTGTGACCAAACAGAGGCTTATAAAGTGAGTGGATCAATATCAAATGAAGAAGCTCATTTAAAGAGCTGGAAATGTGCTAAAATATTTTTTTTCCCGCTGCATCCACACACTCGCTATTTCACTCATCATCAAGCCCACTTTTTGTTTTATAAAACTATATCAAATACAATCATTTTGCCAACCAATGAGTCAATTTATGCCCCTCCCTTTCTCCATCTCTGTGAGATTGCTCCTCCTCGGTCCTGTCACTCAGAGTGCAGACACCTACTGTTTCAAACTGGCAGTGCTCCAAGTTATCTCCCGCCTTATCTGCCGATATCATCCTCCTCTTTTTCTAGCCTCCTGTCCTGAAGCTCAAAATGTGTAAGAGGCACAAGTCTTGACACGCTGCCCAGTTCCTCGCTCCCCGATGCGGATGGCTCCTCACTCGTTCAGGGATAATATGATGTCATCCTCAAGGTCAGAGTTGTCGGAGCTGTCTGTTAGTGCGACAGACAAAAACAGAATTAGGAATGTGGTGCTGCTGAGGTCAGTGGGTCAGGAGGGAAACTGCCAAAATGGCAAAACACATAGCGGCTTTGGCTAACTGTGAAAGAGCAGCCATTTTTTTCCTCTTAAATTCCTGCTTCCTCCATCTCTCAACGTCTTGAATAATCCAAGACAGCAGTTTTTATACTCCACTGGGAATGAAGAGATTTCTTCACAGTGACCAGACAAGCATGAAAACACAGACACTGAACCGAACAGCAGCCTTGTTGCATGATTTACCTTCGAGTGACGTCTTCAAATGTAGCTTAAATGATCCGCGCTAACATGCTGGTATCAGGCTAAAGCATCCTGTTAGCTGTCATCCAGACAAATGTGTTCTTTAAGCACAGAGTGGGGACACATTTGGAAAGCTTTCCTCAATAAAATTGAGCTCTTATTTTGAAATGATGGCGACAAGAGAAGAGGACTAAACCCACGATCAGCATTTATAGAAAGGCTTTGTGCTGATCATATTATTGGACTCACATGAGGCATCCCAGCATGCACTTGGGCAGATTCAGCAGTCTTTGATATAATTAGTTAGAATTAATATGCTTTTCTACCATTATAGGCGTTGTGTTAGAGATAAAGCATATTTAATTGCATGCCCAGCCTTCAAAAAGGTGTTAGAAAAATAATTTACTTCATAAACTTGTTCCTTTAAAATTAATGCTTTCTTTAATCCATGCAATTTGTCTGTACTTCGGATTCAATTACAACTCTTACCTGTGATGTATAAAATTTGATTTAAGTAATAATCTTTTATTTTAAATAAATGTCTGTTAAGTCACCGAATGAAAGCCTTTGCATTTTCAGTATTACTGACTGGGTGTCTGTGGCGACTTTCACAGTAAAGAAATCACAAGCGGCGCCCAGTTAGTGACGCGTTTTCCATCAGCCAGCAGTGGTTGGTCTGCCAGATCGATGACTACAGATACAACTTCAAAAAGAAGTGAACATCCAAAGAAAAAGAAACAAATTTGACGCTCAGATGAAGGCAAACAGTCTAAAAAGGAAAGCGACCGTCAGCGAGGAAAATCAAGAGTTACAACTGGAGCCAACCGTGGACGTCACACATGCGGCACTGTCTGGATATCTGGGAAGTGTGCTTCCGAAATTCCCGTTTATCGCCATAGGTGCCGCCAAAGAGAACGAAACTGAGTTTTTTTTTAGATTTCAGACAGTTTGACAGGGTTTTTAAAAAAAAAAGGGATTTATATTTAAAATTATCTAACAGTAAAGGAGTCATTTGTGTCCGAAAATTAGTTAAATGTGAGGCTAACAAGTCTTTGCTAACTGTGAATACACCTGCACTTCTGCAGGTTTTGGTTGACGGACTTGTTGCCTTGACAACATTTGCAGATACATTTTAATCTCGCTTTGAAGAACAGAAAGATCCTTGTGTCAAATCATCTGCTGTTCAGTCAAGCTTACTTGGTCATTAAGAAGAGGGCTCAAACTATTTAAAACTAAATTAAATGAACAGTACAGAAAAAAAAAGAGATTTTGAAGAAACAATATGAAACAACTTGTAAGACTTCACAGAAAAATATAAAACTCCTTACACATAGTTCACTTGAACTGCTAGTACTCACCATTGTCGCCATCCAGATCAACATCGTCATTATCCGAGTCATCGTCGTCATTGTCATCCTCATCGTCGTCATCCCCAACGTCCACGTCGTCTTCGAGAAGGCGCGCCACCTCGTCGTCAGAGGGAGAGAATTCTTCGTTCCCATCATCCTCCTCTTCGTCGTCTTCATCCTCCCCGCCGTTCTCGTTCTCCAGCTCGGCGATGAGGGGATCGGTATCGACGTCATCGTCTGAATCGTCGTCATCGTCGTCGTCTTCCTCCTGATCGTCGTCCTCCTGGTGAAAAGACGACAAGGTCAAGAAAGTTTATGGAGGCCTTAAAAACAAAGAAGGCGCTAATAAAGTGAAGTAAGTAAGAACCTGATCCTCCTCATCCTCCTCCTCTTCCTCTGCTAGTCTCTGCCGGCCAACTTCATACAGCCTGCACACCGTGTCGGTGTTCACAGAGTCTTGGTTCTACAGGACAGGTGGGAGCAAAAGGAAGTTACAGTCTTTCTTATATTTCAAGATCAATCAATTTACTTAAAAAAAGCAACATATAGGAAGAAGTTACCTCAATCACAGCTAGGTAGCAGTCTTTGGTATCAGTACAAAGGTCAAAAATGTTCCTCTTGACATCGATAGTTGCTGAAATAAGAACAAAGAACTTGTTAGAAGTCAAAGCTTTTAAATCACAGAAACGTAACGGAGAAGAAGAGGGCGGGACGCCTTACCGATCGGTTTGTAGTCTGTGGCATTGAAGGTCCTGAAGGATGAACCAAACGGACTTTTCATCTGCATCTCCATCATGTCGTCCTCATCGTCAGCCTGCAACATTGCTGCAACAACCAAGAGCCACAGCACGAGAGAGTAAATAAAAGCCGAGCACAGCGAGCTGGTCGGCTGTGTTTCAGGCTCCTGTAATGTTCAAATGGTTACACGGGCAGAGCCGTAACGACACGCCCATGGCTCTTTCTGTGGGGTGGCTTGAACCAGCTGGTTCTCTCTGTTGCCAGTCCAACGCTGAGCCTCATGCCCATATGGCTCTAAGTGACTGTGGTATCACACACACACACACACCTCTATGGGTCCCGTTCACACCTCTCAGTCTCCAAATACACACATTGCTTCATAATTACCAGCCTTCAACTCAGACACACCTTTCACACACTCGCACTCGCTGTGGAGTGAGTTGTAGGCTCCATGCCAGACGCTCTACGTTACCCATCATGCAGTGGATTTCTGTATTTACCTCCATAGATGACGGTGCCGTTGTTGTTGAAGACTATTCTGCACTGGTCCAGAGCGGGAACTGTGTGGAGGAGGTGGAACGTCCGCAGATCCCACTGAAACTCAAACTAAGGACCTTTCCTTCATTTTTCATTTGCATCAACTAAATCTGCTACAAACTTAACTACACAGCGATTAACAGCATCCCCAGGGAGGTAAAAATCACATTTCAGGGCAATAAATATTTAATGCTTAGCTGTGAAGCTCAATCGTCATCCCATCACTGGATTGAGCTATAAATTCAATGGATAGGAGCAAGTGATTGTCCTGGTCAGACTTATGAAATGTTCCGCTGTATACTCAGAAATTAAAGGGATAGTTCGGGCTTTTTGAACAGGGGTTGTATGCAGCACTTATCAATAGTAAGTGTAGCACTTACAGTAGATATGAGTCAGCACGGCCCCTGTTAGGAGAAGCCGGCTGGACGGAAGCCAAGCTATGTACCGCTTCAGACCATAGACTGTATAAAAAGAGGGACGACATGACAGCTCCCTAAAAGTGAAGCCAAAACATCTCTATCGCCCCCTGCTGACTGACTGCAGTATAGGTCATAAAGCCCGCCTCCTCCACGTTAACAGATGGGACATGAGTCAAACTATAAAATCAAAATACACGCCAAATAAATTTTTCTCAAACATGGATTGTGTCATTATCGTTAGTGTTTATCGTGCTGATTTTTGTCCAAGTGTTCATTTTTCTGACAAGTTTATTTTTAATTAGTTATTGATGCTGTATAAAGGATGATTGACAGCTCTGTTGTCAAATCTGGCTACTGCAGCCGATCTGTTCCGGATTAGCAGAGTAGAGGAGGAACGGCGAGAGGAGACGTAACTAAAACAATCACTACAGTCATTGAAGTTTACATATCTGTGAACGTCTGCTTCAGACCAACACAAGAAGCTGCTCTGCTGTTAAACACACCGACGTGCGGGATCCTTAAGGGGGTTTTTGTGTGTTTTGGTTAGCAGAAGTGGCTACGGTTGCTCAACCCGCCAATCTCTACTGCGCAACTCTGGCTCCAAATGACGTCACCATCGCCGCACCCGTCACAGGGGCTATTCTAGGCTTCAATTTTGTACATTGAGAGCAGATGGAGACGCGTTGTCCATATAACCATCTATTCTACCAAAATGTATGCACGTTTCACAGCCTTAAACTTGGCAGTTAATGTTAGACGACGCCTTTGCTTCAGACTGATATGTCTTAACAATTGGATGGATTGGTGCTCAGTTTTGTTCAGGCGTTCATGGTTCCCAGTGGATGAATCCCTCCAACTAGTGTGCTTCTCTGACGTTTGTTTTGGTGCCAAAATGTGCTTTACATTTGTGATTTTACTGAAACATCTAAACAACTGTTGGATGGTTTATAGTGAATTTGGTTCAGTCATTTATGTCCCCTTCAGGATAATCTGAAATCACAAGGATTCCCTTCTGTTTTCATCTATTACAGCCTACAAATGTCTCTAGTATGGCTGCAGACTTAAAGTCGTGTTTGAGGAGATTTGGCTGCACTTCACTCCCCAAGAAATCGGCTTCTTGCCCTCAACAAGAAAACAAGTTGGTGTACTTCATTTTTATCAGCTCAAGGATACAATCTCCGTGTTGACGATAACCTCCAGCCCGTTGGGATGGAACACACCGCTGATGTTCATATTGAACTTGTCAAACTTGTGGATGGCCTGAGCCGTGCGCACATCCCACAGCACGCCGTCGTTCAGCACCAGGTCGTCTGTGGGGTTGAAGGTGGCGCAGTTCCTCTTGTAGTTGTTAGCCAGGTCTGGGTTGTTCAGAGTGAGAGTCACCTGCCCCGTCTGGATGTCATAAATCTGGTAAAAAGAAAAGGTGAACGTTAGCATTCACTATTGAAAGGGAATTTGTGGGTTTCTATTTTTTATCATGCTCACGAGAAGTCTGACACACGTACTCGTGCTACGTGTTCTTTCGTCCCAATGACACGATCTTGTGAGAGCTTACTGAACTCCACGTAATGGTCGCCCAGAAAGGAGTGCCTGCAGACAACAAGAGCAACATTTCATCAAAAACACAGCGACACAGTGAGCGAGTAGTTTGAAAACGTATAATTGTTTAAAGACATTGTAGAACATCCATCGCCAGAGTCCCAGTATTGCCTTAGTTAAACTGTGCGGATGAATGAAGTGAAATGCTTGTGTCCCATGAACTGAAGACTGCGCCCCCTCGGGCTGTTAGCGTACATTATTAAACAAAGTCCTTCGGCGGTTCTGTCTTCTGACAGAATAAAGCCGCTGTGTCATTTTGCACATGCTTTCTCGCAGACTCCAAATGCTTTAATATTCAGATTTCGTGTGTAAAGGAATGAATTTTGAATTGAAAATATTGGGTGACTTACTTCATGATGAACACTGATTTCATGCCCCACAGTGCGGACAGAGGGTAACTCCAAGAGGCCGACGTTAAGAGCAGAGAGCCATCCTAGAAATACAAAATATGATGGTTTAAGATTCCCTCCACACGTGTTTTAAACGACATCCTCTGCTTTGAATAATACATTCTGTGCGATATTATATTACTTAAATTGCCTCTACTCCTGGCCCCGGATTAAAAAAACTAGACTGTATGAAAATACAGATATCGCTCATTCTAACAATTCAAACTGAAGGATGTAAGACGTCCCCTACTACACTGGAAGTAAAATCTTCGCGTATGTGCTAAGAGGGACTTACATGCAATAGCACAATTACAATTCTACACAGTAGAAGTGTTTCTCTACTGACCCGTGAGGGCTCCAGGTGAGTGATGGCTGAGCTGTGGCAGCTGTAGCTAGCCTCCTCCTGTCCTGTAAACACATTGTAGAGTTTGAGCTGCCCCGTGCACGTCCCGAGCATCAGGAACCGCTCGCGAGCTGAGAAGGCACAACACATGAATCCACTCTCGTCCTCGTCTGCCTCCCTGAACACGGAGATCGGACGAAATCTGGGAAAGAGAGGGAAAAGGATGAGTAGTAACGGCTGTGGAGGATGGTGTTTGTGTTCAAGGAAAGAAATATGAAGGGACAGGAAGTTTCCTACCTGCTGAAGATGAGGTGTCTGTCAAAGCAGCCTCCGTCCACTCCTCCGTATTTAGGATATATTACCCTCCGTGTGTGACGGGATGTGAAGTTGATGGGTGCTTGGCGTCTCTGTTTGGGCTCGGGACACTGATGGGGGGTGAAGAGAGAGAAAGGCGGGCATGTTGCCACAGGGTTTTTACAGCGTGCGTGCTGCTCCCTCAGGTACTCTGTGATGATGCCGTCTAACGCAGGGGGGGACGGCATATGCCTGTCGAGCTGCTTCTTCATGGCCGGACTCTGGCTGAAGGCCCCGTGGTCAGACTTCTGCCTAAGCACACGAGGTTTCTTACAACTCACCGCGCTGCACCCTGTTTGCCGTTCGCGAGAGAAAACGATTCGTCCGATCAGGGGAGAGCCGTTGCTACAGTGGGGGCCGGACGCTGAGGGGAAAGCAGCAGAAGAAGAACATACAGCTGGTTGTGATGTAGAGGGCCGTGTTTGTGCATTGCAGGATCCCGGGGTGGACGAATGAGAGGGATGGTTTCCGAGTCTGGAGCCGACACCGTTGGCCAGCCGCGGGGTGCGTGGGAGAGTAGCAACAGGGGAGGCAGGTGGGGGAGGAGCGACAGGAGGGAACGCAGAAGTTGAATGTGAAGAATGAGACAGACACGCCATGGGCAGGTCCGCCTCTTTGGTGAGTGTGGTGGCAGTGTCATGAAGGCCTTTGGCTACAAGGTGGTTTCTTATAAGCAGCAGCAGCTCCTTCTCAGGGAAGGAGATCCTGGACTGAGCGACCACACTGGCCCTCTGCAGCCACGCCAGAGACACGTCCGTACCGATCAGCAGCGGTTTCCCAGAGATCCTTTCTATCAGCTCGGCCGCAAACTTACAGAACTTGACATGTTCGCTGCGTTTGTCCTGGAGCACAGGCTCCTTCATGAGCTGCTGGATGTGCCCGCTGCTGAACAAAGGCAGCTTGCTGATGATCTGTCGGACGGAGCTGGAGCGAGACAGACCCACCAGAGCCTTACAGGCCAGAGCTCGGATCTGATCTGCATCTGTAATGGGCATCTTCACCGTCAGCAGGGACAGCAGCACCTACAGGACGGATGCAGAATGTGAGTGAGAAACAAAGAAGAGAAGAAAAGGTTTCTGTCTATTCACCTCTATACAAAGATTTACCTTTGACATAAAACTGGATTTAAATTACATTTTAGTGCAATGGTTGTCTTCAAATCCCAATTAATCCATATTAATCCTCTGCAAGATGAATGCAGGGTAAGGTAACATTTTTTGCTGCCTGTGAATTAGCATGTAATGTTTAACCAGTTGTTCTTCTGTACTTTGTCATTAGGCGATACATTTTGCAGGTCTGTGCCTTGAATTGCACCTCCATGGATTCAGTGTTTGGATGCGAGTGTTTGAGGTTGAATGTGAGGCTTTAAAAAATGTGCACTGTGCCCAGGATAAAAGGCACTTTATAAACCCAGTCCATTTACCACGCAGCACTTAGCAGGACCTGTCACAGAGCAGAAATGTGCCACAGCTTTAAACAGACTGTCTTAGACACTGACTAAAAGACTTTGGGATCACTTAAAAAACATGAAGTTCAGATATAAAAAAGAAAAAGGAAATCAGAAACAGAGTGCTGACTGGTGTAAGTTATCTCTACCTTGATGCCATTGTTGGATTGCACCACATTCCACATCTTAGTGAGCACGCTCTCGCTGGCTTTGGTCTGCTGAGGCAGGCGGCGGCGGGGGGTACCCGCGATGAACTTGCCAATGCTGGACATGCGTTTGTCTGGAGCACAGACGCAGTTAATGACGACCTGCAGAGCCGACTTCTGAATCTCGGCATCGTTCACAAACACCTCTCCCTCTGCCACCGCCAGGACAATGCTCATTCCTGAGAGGGAAAAACAAACAGTGAAATGAAAAAGGTTGCAGGGAAAATAATAGTTGAAGTTGTGCCATCGCTCAGCAGGACCGGGCACGGGCTGGATGAAACAAAGAAAAATGAAAATACAAAGCTCCTGCCTGTTATTAAACTCACTGGATAGTTATACTAATACTAATTTGATTGCATTTTATTTCTGTTGCCATGCTACTACAATGAGTTTGTGACTATCGGCTATACAAACGCAGTTTTACATTGTTGTTTCAAATACAATACAGTTAAGAGACCCTTAGAGTAAACTGAGTCAGAGCACGTTTCAAGAATGTCTGATAATTAACGTAGTAGAGCTGCACAATTATTCCAATATTAATCTGATTAGCGGCAGTTTAAGGTGGAAGAGTAAACAACAGAAACCGGTGTTTCAGTTCAATGAGTGACCGTGTTAACTGCCAACTTTCAGCCAAATGCGTCTGTGGTTGTCGTAGTTACAGCAGCTGTTGAAAACAAGAAGACAATATGTAGCCGTCCTTGTGAATGTCTCTTTGTTGTTTTTTTATTAGAGCTCAAAATATACCGATCTGCTACGTCTGTTAAGTATTGTTTGTGCAAATGTGTCATGTAGGTGTTCATGTTGTGTTTTGAACGCTGCTCGTTGTTACGCTAAAACAGGAAGAGAGCAAGTCATTTGTTAAACCGAAACACCGGTCCCTCTGGAACAGTTCGAAATCGGTTGTTTGGAAGTATTTCGGGTTTGGGGCAAGAGTGCATGAAACCTGCGTCTGTGCCACAAAGCAGCACAACCTTTTCAACCACCTGAAAAAACAGCACAAAGTGCAGCATGATGAGTGTATGAAGGCTAAGAGGGATGCTACTCCCCGTCCTTGTCCAGCGTCAAGTCAGACATTAATAACAGCGTGACACCCTCCAATGCAATCACATTCCATTTGGCCAAAGATAAGTGTCCCATAATTCATGAAGAGAACCTTATTTTAAGTCTCAGTTTGATGCAAAGATTTAATATTAGCAGGAATGTAACACACTGACGTGAAAGCAGAACAGAGCTCTGTTGATTTCATTTTGGATAAAACATTTCTGGTACAATTTTATTGATATTTTGCCTCTAGAAGATGCACCAAATCCAGGTAAAGAAGCTCATTTTAAGTCTTAGTTTGATGCAAAAGTTGCACGCGAGCCTGAATGCAGCACAAAATGAAACTGAAAGCGTCACTTTGTTCATTTAGATGTGAAAGGGCACTAAAATAAATGTTGTCCCTTAAATTAATAAATAATCGCGATTATCATTTTGGCCATAATCATGCAATCCTATAACATACTGTTACATTTTGCTAAATAAAAGTTTTTATAGACGAACATTAGCTGAACTTGCAGCCCTCTCTAGTTATACCTACCAACAGTGGAAACAGTGGATCCTCCCTCATCGAGCACAGCAACAGCCTCGGACAACAGCAGCTGGGTCTTTGGAACAACTGTGAGGATGCTCAGGATGTCCAGAGCATAACGCACTGTGTCGCTCCTACAGGGAGTGAAAACACAATCACAGCATTAAAAAATGGGTACCGGTACAGTAGATAGATAGAGCAATAAGAAATAAGACGTGGTTCATACCGGCCATAGTAGGTCCTCCAGTCACAGGCGATGGAAATGAGCTGCAGAAGGAGCTGGACACACGACAGCTTGTGAAAGACCTCCGCTGGTTCCCAGTACAATCTGAGAGGGCCGTACTCGATCAGAAACTCCATCATTTCCACCACCTGCTCCCGGCTGTAGCTGACCGCCTGCAGAACGAGACAACAACATGCATGATAACAAGAAGCACACAAACTCTTCGATTTCATGAAATAACCATAATCACAGCAGATAAACAATTTAATCATACAATTCATTAAAAAATGTTCACGTGCAGTTATGTCAATCTGTCCTCTGTGTACCTTATAATACGGCTGGGAGTGAATGGGGGCGCCCCCCTCTGTGCGCTGCAGGGACTGCTTCACCTGCTCCACCTTGATTGCCAGATGGGCCTCAAAGTACCTGCGCAGGGCCATGCAGGTGTGCTTGGCCGTCTGCCTGCTGGAGAAAATCTCATCATCACTCAGCAGCGCTCCCTGGTCCTCGGGGTTAAGGATCTCCAGTGTGCTAATCTGGAAACAGGCAGTTCGTATCATACATTAGTACAATATCAGCGTTACTTTATGTTGTATTTCTTATGTACGATACAGACGGTTTAGTTTACATGGTTACAGTGAGGATAGCATGTAGTGGACTGCGGCTTTGTCCTACCAGATTGACGAGGCGTCGGAGCCCGTCCTGCTTGTCGAAGAGCTCCAGGACGGCGCGGAAAGAAAAGGAGATGGAGAAGAACATGGTGGCGTGGCAGCAGCCTGATGCATGCGAGCACTCCAGCAGCCACAGCGTGTAACCAACCACATCTGACAGGATGGAGTGGGGCAACATGCACACCTTGAGAGGAGAGGACACACCTATGAATACAAATTTTTTGACTGCTACTAGCGGTATGTAATACTGATGAAATGTCTTGTCATTTCCCAAAATTTTCATGCAGAAAGTTAAGGCAATGTTCAAGATTTCATTGTGTATTTGCACGTGTGTCTCTTTTGTACCCTCTCCATAGCGTCCTGATTATAGGCAAGGTAGTAGAGGCACAGAGACACTCCAGTCGCAGCCATTGACGGCCTGGGGATTTCCAGCAGCTTCTGAACTCCTCCGTGAGCCACGAACTCTGCAGCAAACTTCTTGTGCAGCAGCAGGGAAGCCAGGTACTGCGAGGGGAGAGGAGATAAATGAGTCTGAAACAGCTTTAACGTCCGCACAATGAAGGGTCGACTGCAGGAGATCGTGTTTACCTTTAGAGCTTCAAAGGTGAGCTGCACGTCATTGGTCTGCTTTAGATCCATATAATGCATGAGCAGCTCACGAGCTCCCATCTGCATGAACACCGCCAGCAGCTGCAGGTAGGAGGGAGAATGAGCATTGAGGACACATTAAACAAGCCCATTCATTTCCTGTATAGACTGAATCACAATCATGTCTTTAACAATAATTAAGGAAGACTGACATCTGCTGGTAGGTCTTTGACAAGACATGGAAAATGCAAAGTTAAATAGAGTGATCATCTACCTCCTGATACTCCCCCAGAGGAGTGAGATACTGCAGGATGAGCCTCTGCTCGATCTCTGGGGTCAGAGGGTACAGATGATAGTTGTTACCGATCACCCACGGGCTCATCTCAGACCAGCTGCTGTTGGAAAGTTCACTGAAGTTCCTCTCTGGGTCTGGCAAAGAGAAGTTCAGCTTCTGTTTGGAGGTCCGTCCGATCTCCCTC
This sequence comes from Semicossyphus pulcher, assembly GCF_022749685.1. Lineage (NCBI taxonomy): Eukaryota > Metazoa > Chordata > Actinopteri > Labriformes > Labridae > Semicossyphus > Semicossyphus pulcher. The sequence goes on from NW_027211637.1 coordinate 20,962,750, forward strand.
TCCGCCCTCCTTCTCAGGTAGCTGCTGCCATCAGACATGCCTTGGTGAGTGAGCGAACCAGGTGCAGACATGGGCTTCATCATGGTTTTAACAGCCGAGTTGGCGCGGCTGCTGGTCTTGTGGGGTGAGTTGAGACGGAACGAAAGCTCGTTTTCAGGCTCGATGGTCGAGAGGGGTATGTTGCCGTCCTCATCTGGCCCCGCCCCCTCCCTCTCTGCTCCATTTCTGCCCGGCGTGAAAGGCTTCTCTTCAAAGCCTCCGTCAACAGTCTCCTCATCTAAAGGCAGCAAAGGCTCACCTAAAGTCTTCCTGGGGCTGGGTCGTTTGATTTCTCTTTTGTTCTCAGCATCCTTATCCTGAAGCTCACGCAACCGATGCAGCATCAAAGGCACCTGTCAGAGTGAAGCGTGAAAAACGAGTTGATGGGAAGCTGCTAAATAACAAAACCTGTTGATGGTGGGCAAAGTGCTCTGATGCTTTGCACAGTTTTATTAGCTGTTGAAGTGCCTTGTCCATCACTTTGTGCTCCATGTTTTGCAATAAAATAAAACTGACATTGGAGACAGCAGAACCACATACTGACCAAAACAGAGTTCTCCTCCCTGTAGTTGGCAGCGATGTCCTGGTTCTCCATCGCACCGGCCAACAAGCCTGTGGCGTAGATCCTGAGGGGCTGCTCGGCCTCCTGCGCCCACTTAAACAGCCGTTCAACTATGCCCTCCTTTAGAAGAACAAACACAGGAGATGGGTTAAAGGGTTAGAAACTAGAATATAGAGGGACTGTTGAAAAAGAAATCTTGAGTACTGTATGTTGCCTTAATTTTTTGGCATTGTTTGTCCAAAAAGGATTTGATTATAGCTAAGTGTAGTGCTAAATAAAAGTATTGATAATGTAGGTTTGTAAGTGTAAATTATTTTTTCAGAAAGGTTCTAAAATACTTTGTAAATATTTTTGGGTCAAAGGGCCTAAATATAATTTTTGTATTTATTCTTTTTAATTGGATTATATTTTTATGCTTTTATCCAATTTTAAGAGCTGCATCACTGTCAGCTGATAATCCTTTACTGATCCCCAGGGGGGGAATTTAGGTGTTGTAGCTGTACAAAGACAAAATAGCAAGTAGGTAAATACAGTATAAAAATAGGAGTAGATAAAATAAGTAAATAAATAAAAATATGGTTTATACAACTGTTATACAAGTAGGAGTAAGTGTCAAGATAAAGTGACAGTTATGGGATAAAGTGACACGGTATGCAGGATGAGATGATACAGTATGGTATGAGCTCTAAGGTTTACAATATGGTACAATATAAGGTGCAGTATAAAAGTGCATAAGTAATATAACGGTAAAAATTGCAATTATAGTATAATATAGTATAGTGTAATATAATACAGTGGACTACATAGTACAGTGTTATATTGTAGTATTCTGTATATATATGTTGTTAATGTACATTATTACAATACTGTTACCATACCATACTGTATTATATTACACTATAATTGCTATTTATTGTACTGAGTGTTCCCTATACATGCTATGACATTCTGCCCTTTATACTGATGTGGCTATCTGCAATAATTCTCTTGACTGTAATATATACTGTATGTCATGTATCAGGGATCTAGGTGAGAAATTTAGTTTGTGTGTGTTGTTTGATTTGTCTGGATGTGTAAACTAGAGTCAGGTGACAGTTCATCTTCACCAGTTTGTCCTCATCTCTGCTGTCACTGAGAGGTAGTTAAAGTGTAACTAACTTGCAGGTTGGACTGTGACTCCACAAACATAAATCACATTTTTAAATAACTGATGTTGTTTGTATTTGATGGTTTTTTTTCCAGTAACACTGACTCACTGATAATTTGGCTTGCAAATCTTATTTTATGACTGTACTTGGGCCTGCTTCCGTTCCATTTTCAACAGCTTCAATACCAAAGGCAGAGAACTGTGCCTGAGAGACACCAATAGAAAGCAGCGAAAGGAACATACAAGTATATTTTCCTTTTACCACTAAACGCAGCATGTTTGATATCAGTAAATCTATGAAAACATTGCAGGGGAACACAGCAATTGCTTGAACAATAGAACAGAGAAAAAAAGTAAGTGGCCCACCTTCTCCTGAAAGACCACCGCCGTCTCCAGCCCAGGCATGATGTTCTGTAGCAGGCGACAAGCTGCTGCATTGAGGGAGAATTCTCTGCTGGTCATCACGTAGCTATTCACCAGCTACAAAGGGAAGAAGAAACATAAATCATCCTCCGTGCTTAAAACAACCTTGAATTTTGCATCATTAAGTCTCAATCCAGTCCACATGTTCTTACGGTGTTCATAAAGTCATCATTCTTGAACAGGATCTTGAGCAGGTGTCCTAACACGCATTCTGGATCAGCTCTCCCTAGTGGCCAACAAGGACATGTCAAAAACATCCCAATATTTAAATCATCGATAATCTTGTAACTATGTTTCTTTTTTCATACCAGGATGTCGATCATCAAAGGGGTCTGGGTCCGCTTTGTGGTACTCCTCTGTCTCTTTCTCAACCAGCTCTGAGATTCTGAAAGTAACAGCACATCAACACATTAACCAACTTTAAATCGCACCTGTCGTAACACAGCCTGTGAAACTAACTTATAAACATACAAAGAGCGTACTTACTTGGTGAGGATGTTAACCAGCTCCTGTGTGCTGCCTTGTTGCTCCCTCTCCCACTGTTCCAGAAGAGCAGTCAGCTCTGCCTTGGAGTCCACGCTGGCAGATGCCGACGCCATAGCGCAGCCTTTCAAGGATGGCATGCAGTTAATATCTATTCATTTCATTATTGACCTACTTTGTGATTAAGGTCACACATATCTGCTACTCCAGAGGGATAAAACAATTATGCTACTGTATGCCATGACTCATAATCATAAAAAGTCAACAAAAACACCACCAAGACTCAAACACAGACCAGCATGCCTGATAACTGTTATTCTGTTACGCTAAGCTGCCAGTGTATTGGAAACATCTAACTTAAACGAATGCAGTCTAATACGACAGTCCTGCAGTTATCCAGCAGCCCTGCAGTTTATAATGAAGTGTATAATTGTATAATTATTGAATAAGTTTATTAAAACTCTTTCAGATTTTTCTTAATGGTAATTTAGATAATAGTTTGTAATGCAATTGAACTTTATTGCATTGTTATTACTTTGCCCACCCATTTAAAGCAAGGGTAGACTCGATAACACAAACGCCTTTCTGTTTAATGCAGTACAGTTACTCCAAGTTCAAAACTGACCATTATAACCTTAATGGGGAAGGATTCGTTGCAGACGTTATGGCCATCATTAAATAATAAACTGGACACCACGTGCAGATTTCACTTATAGCTAAGAAGATGATTCGCACCATCGCTTCAGATCTGCATATAACTGCCTGGGTGCAGGTGTAGCTGCCCTCCAGGGACAGCAACTGTCAAACAGGCAATGGTTGTACTTTTCAAGTTAAATGTAGATTCAAATAGCTAGCATGTTCTCTAATTTGATAAGAAGTATTATCTCAGCTCCATCACTTCCCGTGGGGCTTGTTATCCACTTAAAGCCAATACTTCTTGTATTGAGCTGCATCAATCTCTAGGCACTGCCTGTTGCGATATTTTGCTAGCTAGACTGTGGCTAACCAAGGAAGCCATTCTGTGTGGCTCTCTAGCGACACTCTAAAGCGGCCATTTCTGAATTTCAGAGTAATAGACTACGTTAAATTTGAGCTGTCCAGACATGCAAAGCTATTTTTGTCAGATTCATATCATAATCGACCCAATTAGACCTGTCTGTACATGTAACCCAGCACTGAGGTACTAGCTAGCAGCATCACAGGTAAACCTGGCTAGTTAGCTAGCATGCTAACTTTACCTCGTTGTCCCGCTCAGTTCTTCTTCGTTTTTATCAAATTTAGCGAGACTTGTATCCACCGAAATCAGTCCAAACTTGATTGATCCAAGGTGAATATCTACGTGTCGATCGCGGTTTCACAAGCAAAGCTTAATGTGCTTTATTGTAGCTTTGTGTTCACGGTTTATTATCATTATGGCGAACACGTTCCTCACGTCATTTCACAAGCGACAGTCCACTTTTAATGACGAAACGATTCAACAGCAAAACATTGCGAAATACTATTTATTCAAGTGGCTGAAAAGTTGCAAAGCAAGTATGACCTTATTTTTATCAGGCACGATCATACACAGTTAATGATTTACCTTCACATAAAAAAACATTTCGTTCTGCCATGCAAGCAAATGCATAATATTACTCATATAAAAATATAATTGCTGCAAAATCAGTATCAAATAGTTTGTTACACAGATAATAAAAAAAACTGCTGCCATATAAAAGCAAAACGCTTCAGTATTCAGTATGATTATGATGATAATATTGTGTCACTAAACATTCTTCTTCTGTGCAGCATGCATGCATAGCACTTTAAACTTTATAAGTTAAAGTTAGTCATCTTGTAGTACTTACTCAAAGTTAAATACTCTTTCTGTGTAGCATTGAAGATCACTTACTGAAGACGTTTTATCAGTTCTACTGACTTGAGGGGAGGTCCTAGGTTAAATGCCACTGTTTACCTCTACTGAGTATAAACCTTTAATATGGACATAAATGCCTACATGTCAGGGAACTCCCCATTCAATAGTAAAACAGACTTGTAGAAAAAGTGATTAATTCAGATATCAAATTATCTGGAATGGCAAAACCTTCATATGCAACAATTGCAATTACATTATAGCACAGCAACAGGTAGCAGGATAGTTTTCTGCATTTACTTTGAACTCATTCCCGTAAACAAAGTAAATGTGTGATTTCCCTTTCCATGAGTAGGTCACCTTGGTGACAGGGATCAGCTCTATGGTTTGACGCTGCAGAAAAAGAAAGCAGATATGAACATGTTACAGAAAGGCAAAATTAGGCTGTGGTCATGAGTATTATCTGTTCCACTGACATATTATTTTATAGAAAGAGGTAGGCTAAAAATAAAGTGGATGCACTGTTACCTGTTGTAGAATGCGTGATGTCTGGGAGAATTTGCCCTGATGTTCGTTGACAAGGCGCTGTGCAGCATTCACCACTGCAACATCCGGGAAGCCCATCAACGGGTATACCTGCACAGAGTGATCACATTATTATCATCATCACTTTTAAAATTATATCCGATCATTGGATGACCGATCAAGCGGGACAGCAAAAGTTGTGCTGGTGGAGGGATGCACCAAGAGATTAATACACAACTGTGACCTCTTGATTAGGAGCATGTGAGTCGCAGCAGCTTCAGTGTGTACACAGAATGCTTCTCTGTGTATTCACCCGTGTTTTGGCATTGCTGAAAGCCCAAGACGGCCGTATTTGCACACATAAAACTAAAGGAAATCATTCTTGAGACCTTAAAAGAGGTTAAAGTCCTAGTTACCCTCATAAAGAATAAGCAGAATGTTTCTGTTTTATGGGCAGTGCTCACCACTGAAGTAATTAAAACATGTCCTTAGCTGACAGCATGTAAGCCTGTGGGTGAGGGTAAATGTGTAACAATTCCACCACATATAAACATGCATGGTTATCTGAGTCTAAAAATAAGATTTTCATCAAATCAAAATAATCTGCATGTTTTATATACTGAAACAATAATCATCCCAAACGTATCTTGAGAAACAATATTTTACCATGTACTGAGAGTCTTTGAAAAGCTCCTTGCCAGACACTTTGCTCAGGTTGTCCAACTGAAGTCCACTCGACTGCTCCACAACGTAGTTATCAGAGTTGTTGGTCCTGAAAGTATTTAATGAATAAAAAAGTATTCCAGTTAAGATTTACAACTGTTATATGCTAGTTAATCAGTTAAATGTTAAAAATGTTCTGACTTTTAATTGCATTAGTTATGTGAGCCATTCTTGACTGATGTTAAGAAAGAAGCACCATTTCACAGTGAGCTTGATGTAGACCAGAAGCTGCTGTTTCCCATGACATGTGTCACATTGCTTCGATCCTTGCCCGTGACAGTGGTTGCAACTGTAAACAGAGTTATGTTGAATATCTGTCAGTATCATTACTCATAGATACAACTTTTCCTTATTAGAAATCTCTAAGAGAAATGGATAACGCTTACTTTTCCCTCCCTCTGCCGGTGCAGTGGTGGCATCGATCATCTCCATGGCGGTAACCAGATCCATTACAGACCCAACAAACTTTCTAACAGGAGCAAGAAAGAAAATCATATAATCACATGGTCTCACTTCAGGTCTTAAAAGTAGCGTGAAGAGAAGTCTGTGGGAGATACTTACATTTCCAGCTCCGGCACAGTCTTTGCAAGGTTTTCTCCCCATTCCCACACATGCATGGCAGCTCTTAATATGAAATGTTTCTCATCAGGAATGATCACGAAAACCAATCACTGGATTTTTTTTCATTTCCAAACATGTCTTATGTCATTTACCTTCATAGATGATGTGTAGGGAACCTTAATGATCTGCTTGTCATCCACAAAGAAATTGGGGGATTTAACAGGAATATCCCACGGCCCTGGAGGTGGTTGGGCAAAGGCATCCACCGGCTGGCCTGCTCAAAAAAAATAAAAATGAGCAATAACGCTAAATAGTTTACTGACTACAGACTGACTACAAACTGGTGCATAACATTGTGACAGAGCCACATTGAAGAAAAAAAGTGTCAAATGAATGGTCATTAGAAGGGTATTCAAACTAAGACACTAAGAGTGATAATGTTTGTTTTGCCTTTTAGTGCTATGAAAATTAAACTGTCCACTGTAAATTAAAAGGATGTGGGTATGTGCCAGTTAAGAGATATGTCTGTGCCGAGGTGATGAAGGGGGATGTGACGTAGACGAAGGGGGAGATTCGGCGCGGCAGGGTTGAATTGGTGAGCGTCAGGCGAGAGTCTGCAGCTGCCCTTTACTACACAGTCTATTCAAATTGTGGAAAAATGTAATGAAGGAATTGAATTTTGAATGTACTGTGAGGGAAAGTTAAAGGAATATTATTCGAGCTCTCTGTTCCGGCATCTCCCGCAATACAGATTAAAAAGGGTGAAACTTATTTCATATTGATATTTTCTCTGATACCTGTTTAAATTTTTGATTAAAAAGGTTATAGGTTTTCTTTTCTTCTAAAAGAACCCTTGAGCGTTGAGCCTCGATAAAATAAAAAGGTCGAGTGTTACAACATAGTAGTACTGTACCATTGTATGGCTCATGACTCCACTCTGTAGATCTTGATTCAGTGAAGGTTTCCAGGCGGTACTAAAACGAAAAAGATTCATTGTCTTGCTGTTCATTTTAAACAGCCATAATACAACCTATTACTTAATTTGATATTTATGACTATGGCAGGTTTTCCGAACACAAACATTAATAGAGCGCCTCCTACCCTGTACGTATTGAATGCTTCCATGCCGGTGATCACGCCATCCTTTGCTGGTGCTGCGCTGTAGCAGCACTTGCTGGAGGCATACAGAGCAAACGCCTCCCGGGCAGTTTCCTCATTGATGCATGGGATACTGTAAGAATTGAGAGAATGAGATACAGTATGTCATCAGGCCAGAAAACTTTAAGGGGAAGTCTACGTTTTCTTAGCGCATGAAATGCTTAGGTTGCTTTAATTGTAAAACAATGAACGGAAGGTATTTTGCAATCATATGGAAATAAAAGGAAATGGTTTGAGCCTTACTTCCAATTTGGTTGCTGGGGTCCAGGCTGAGGCTGAGGAACTGGGTAAGCAGGCATCGGGGGAGGCAGAAATCCTATTACGGCAGATATTAAAAGTATCATCACTTATCCTGGGAGCAATCATACTGTTTTGTTTATGAGCTCAGTGGCCACTTAATTAGGCACCCCTATAAAATACAATACAACAGTGTGGCCATAAATTCTGGATACCAGATTATAATGTTCAGTTTTGAGTGAATTTTTACTCTGCACTCTAAGTGTATTAAGTGTATTATCTGTGTATTTGTACTTTGTGTTAAACTAGAATGTAGTATATCGAGAGGTGTTTCTAATGTTTTGCCCACTAAATTCACAAACATGAGAGGGGGTACAATATTACAAAGTAATAAGACCTCAGTTATAAGATGTGGTTCTCTCTGAACATGTTAACAAAAAATTAACATTATGAGCTTTATAAAGGAGGGAAAAAACATTTGTGGCAGAGCAGTTGTACTGGATTGCATTAGACTGCATAGGTGTGGTTAACCTAGTCAAGTGACCAGGGAGCATCTTGTCATGGAGGATGTCACTGTGGTAAATAAGACTATGTATACTGTGCTTTACCTCCTCCTCCTGCCACCGTTCCTTCATAGCCAGGCACACTGTCAAACATGCTGGCCGGAGGAGCGCTGGGGCCCTGGAAGTCAGCAGCGGGTGGGGCGAACATTGCTAAAAGAAACCAGAAGAACCAGTTTCAGTCTTGAGCATGAATGTAGCTTTTCAAAAGTTTACTCTTTTTAAGTTTTCATGCATTACACAAACACCCTTGCTATTAAAAATAAACAGTCAAGGGCCTAGTATATTATCCAAAGGGCATAACTCAATGTTTTCACAAAATCTAACTGAATTCTTGTATTTTCAAAGTTTGTAACATGTCTCCACATGAAAACACCAGAAGAGTTTTGAGTGAGTGACTTACCTTGTGCCTCCGTGTTATTATCCATCCCGAGATATTTTATAGCAACCAAAGAATCATAAACAGGGTTGGATTGTTTCCGAACAGTTTAACTTATTTAAACCAACAGTATCGGACTAAACACCAACAGCGACCGCGGTGTCAGACACCTCACTTAACCTGCACGTCAAAAATGACGTCACTGCTGTGCGCGCTGAAGTGTACAACGGAGGAGCGTGATTATTAGTCCGTTAAACAGTTTCACATCTATGTCAAAACAAAATCGGTTAACTTTTCATTGCGGAAGCGTAATAGTACACCATTAAGGATCTTACCTGGTGCCCCCTCTGCTGTCGGCATATAACCGGGGTTCGCCACTCCATAAGTTGGGTTCGGATGGCTGAAAGTAACGGGAAACGAAAGTTAGGCCAGTGAGATTGAAGATTTTTCCTTTGGAGTAAAAGACACCAAATTAAATGTAACTCACCTCATTATAGGCCGTTGCTCCATTGTAAAACACAGGAAACCAAATAAGAAGACAGGCTACAAACCCTTCCAAGCATTCGCCCGTGCTTTATCACACACATGCAATATATCAGAAATCATCATGTGACAAAACGTAGATCATTTACCTTTGGTCATACCCCACCCCTGCTTGCTGCATTTTCAGTCAGTTACTGCCTCCTCGTCTTAAACAGGAACCAAACTTGACTTTTGGATGGTCTACGTTAAGCTTGAGCGCTTACGCAGTGATATATTGGTCTGTAGGGGAAATGCTCTCGCTTTTTTAGAGAAGTACAGAGAGCCCCCCTGAAAAAATCATTTTCAGGAAGTGCGCACAATCCCATTTCATGAGCAGTAAACAATGTGAAGGTGGGCGTAAAGATGTGCATTCACTTTCAAACATGATACTATAACACTTAACAACCTTAATCATTAAGAACAACCAACACGATGAGATTTATAATGAGTTTCATAATGTTTCACAAAACATTTTTGGCAATGAATGCTAAATTCTATTTGACCACCGACGCCTTCAATAAGTACTGTACTATGTTAAAATACACTACCCATAAGCCTTTGCAACTCTCACGGAAGTCCTTTTCTTTCCTTCCGCCGTCGCTGAAGTCCCTTTTGGATTTACATCGGCGGGTGAGTTCACACAATCTATGTTAATCCGCGCTAATAATGGCGTTATTTGACAGTCTTGATGTGGATTAACATTCAAACACGTTCGCCCTATATGTGTTGGATAATATTTAGGATTAAACAATGTTATGCCGTCCTTGATGTGTCGACGATGAGCGCAGTGCTATGCCTAAAGCTGCTAACCGGCTGCCACCGCTCATCCCGTGAAATGTGGTCGTAGTATTCACTTCAGGCCCGCTTTACAGCATGTCTCACGATAAGCCATTACGGAAAAACAAATTATGGCCACAACACTTATTCAAAAATTATGTGTGTTCAGGCCGTAGTGTTGTAGCGGAGTGCATGAAGCAGGGTAGCATGGTTGGCTAACTACCTAAACATTAACTGCACCTAGAAGCTAGCTTGCCGAGGTTGGACAACACGTTTACCTTGAGGCTTGCAACACAGAAGTTGCTAGTGTTAGTTGTAGATTCTGAGCATTTGGGTCAACGCTTCGAATATGTCTGTGTGCTCACTTACCGTTTTTAATAGAAAAAAAATGCAAATAGACTCCTTATTGTAAGTAGCATGCTATGGTGTACTTCTGCAACACTGAAGTTGATCCTACCATACTTATTTGTACGTTGTCTGTCTTCCCTCAGTCACCATGGCAGCCCTCAGGCCCCTCACAAAGCCCAAGATTGTCAAAAAGAGAACCAAGAAGTTCATTCGCCATCAGTCTGACAGATATGTGAAGATTGCGGTAAGTGTCTACGATTTACATGTGCTCTGATGGGTTGCACATTTGTCATTAGTTGCTGAGTTGGACTTAAGCTACATATCCCTGAATATCTCTTTCACATCCTCAACAGAAAAACTGGCGTAAGCCCAGAGGTATTGACAACAGGGTCCGCAGGCGGTTCAAGGGTCAGATGCTGATGCCCAACATCGGTTATGGTAGCAACAAGAAGACCAAGTACATGCTGCCCTCTGGCTTCAAGAAGTTCCTGGTGCACAATGTCAAGGAGCTTGAGGTCCTGATGATGAGTAACAAGTAAGTTGTTTGCATACACTGTCCATAAATGTTGATTACTTCTACATGACATTTTTAAGCGCTCAAATGATTATGTCCATTCGCCTCCTTTCAGTGAAGAGATGTGATTAAACGTCTCGACTGATATGGTCATTGTTAATTGTTTTTTCTGAAGATTTTTTTCAGTGCAGTGAGCACCATAAAATACAATCCATTCACAATAATATGTTGCGATTGTAGCAGAGATATCGGTGGCAGCGATTTTTTTTATTTTTTATTTTTTATTTTTTTTTTAAGAAGGGCAAAAGAGGAAACACTTTAGGCTGTTATCTGTAACCACATAGAAACATCCCCTAAATACACAAACTACACTGACAATGTTTAGTCAAGCACTTGACGACTGATTTGAAAAAAGGAAACACAATTGTGGATGCGTGCTGATCCTCATGCCTCATTTTGAGGCACATAAGATGTCCAATATTTTTTATCTTTTAAACTGGCGAATACAACCCGCTGACAATCCAGGTGAAGTTCCTTGACATAATTTATCAGCGCACTTGTCGAACCCGTAAGAAGAGCCCTGAGTGTTTGAGGGGGGTTTTTTGTGACCCACTCACTTAGTTAGAAAAGGGTTATAACTGTCCTTGCAAGTGGTGCAATCATTTTCCTTGCTGTTTAACTTCAAAGCTGTGAAAAGATGAAAATTACAAGCCAAATATGCCTTGTGTTTTAGGGCATGCAACCCGTTGCAAAGTTCAGTTCTTTGAAATCCTAGTCCATGAATCTCCCTCCCTTTTTTCAGTTGGCAGTTTCGGTTGTGCTTTTTTTCTTCTTTTGGAACATTTATACATTTCTGTAGGGAGGAAGCATAGCATTACCATTTTCAAAACTTAGTCAAGTACTTATTTAGTAATCTGTTAATTGCAGGGTGGAAGAGGAGAGATTCTTCAGCTAGTCATAGATTTGTCCCCATCTTGCGTCCTTAATCAGGAAAATTTTAATCAGTCTAAAATTCAGACTTTAAATGAGCTTGCCAATGTGCAACAAACTTTAGAGAGGGTGCTGGTTTGGTCTTTTTTCCGCAGATTGTTTAACTGTGTTAAAATAATTCTGCAACAGTTTAAGCGGGACAATGATTGCCTTTCAAAAAAGGACGGGGCAGATGTGATTTAAAAGGTGTACAATAAAAGCTGTGCAACACGAGCTAGCTAAACGGGCTCACTTAGTAGTAGTATGTTTAAAAACCCGACCACGCGATTTACTCTTCCATTGGTTGATCACCAAAGAGACCAGGTAGACTACAGATTGAAACCACGTGAAAACCATTTTTTAATCAGAGTTTAAAGATAGATGTCTTTTCCCACTCCTTATTCAGATCCAAAATCTAGAAGCAACTTCAGTAGCATGGTACCATTATTAAGCGCATACATCCGTGGAAATGTCAGTTGATTCTAGGTTTCTTTTTAAATGTAATTATTTCAGTTGTAGTTTACATCTTGTTAATATGGAAGAATAAAGTCAAAAACATTGTAGCTGGGCTGAAGAATATCTGGGGTAGTGGTGTTTTTGTGCTGGTGTGTTTTCTGTGACCAGCCCTCTGAAGCTTGTTTCGGAAACAAAAGATGCCAGTGAGGCTGTTTACCCTTTGCAGAAGAAATGTAATTCTACCATGATCAGATATGGAAACTTTCTGCTTTTTTGTTTTATATTTTACTGAATATCTCTTTATATTTAAATGCGGGAAGTTACAAAAGAAACCAGGTGTGGTTATAAGGGGTGTCATGGTTGTAAAAACATTATGCTTGGAGGCACAGTCATTAGTTTGAAACAACTTCATTGTATTGAAGTGTGAATTGACATTAGTTTTTTCAAGTATGGTTTCCATAGAAACCTCAAAGCAATTGCAGCTCAAACTGTCACCGAGACGGCGACATCTTGTCATTAACCCCAACGCTTTTCTTTTGTCGCTGCAGGACTCACTGCGCTGAGATCGCCCACAACGTCTCCTCCAAAAACAGGAAGGTGATTGTGGAGAGGGCAGCTCAGCTGGCCATCAAGATCACCAACCCCAACGCCAGGCTCAGGAGTGAGGAGAACGAATAGACTGGTTATTCAAAATAAACGCTTTAAAATTGAAAGTGGCTTGTGAGTCATTTTTTGCACCTCATTGCTTGTTGGTAATGTTGATGGACATGTTTTGAATATTGAGTTAAACATGACGCACATTTCTGTCTAAAAATGTGTGAGGCAAAAATGTGAAGGCAGTGTGGACAAACCTGAGATCGTCCTCAGGTTGTTTTGGCAGAACTGATCTGTAGAGTAAAAATATCTTATTTTGTTAGCCTTTCAGTTCATCAGTTGTCATCTGTTTCATTTAAACCAGCATCTCTTGTGGGGGGTAATCTTAATTTCCAGATGGCAAATGTTTATTACCAAGTGTCAGCATGACCAGAAAGTTATATATGGGTAGCTCATTCAGGGCATGATATTTTGGAGACTTGAGCTACTTTCACTTGGTGCCAGGCGTCAAAGCAGTACAGAGAAGCTCACACACATGAGTTGTCTGTATTCTCCGTTGGGTAAATGGGGTTTTTCCTCAGCACCTTCCAGATGACTTGATGCTGGAGCAGAACAAAGGGGCAGAGGCGCCTGAAGAAGAGTGTTGACCCATATTATAAATGGAGGAGGCCACATAACTTGGTATGAACACAGTTTTCCTCCCAAGATGTCATCTGGGGTACATTTTGTACTCTTAAATTGAACTTTTACCAAAAATAATTTCAGGATACTTGGACAAAAAAAATAATTCAAGAATCAGATGTTAGCTGAAAGCTCTATTTGGACGCTTTAAAACAAAATCAACCTTTGTGTCAGTGTAACGTATGGTGGGGATGAATGAAAGGGTTACTCCAGGAATAAGATCTATTACAAATATACAAATCTATTTAGTTCATACATGTTTGCAAAGGTCAAGGTCAGAAGGGATTGTGCAGAGTCTAAGAAACTGATCTCTAGTCCCTTGGATGGAGCACACTTCCCTTAATAAAAACACTGAATCCTACATTTCCCATAATGCATAACATTTTGAAAAATTGAAATAAAAACATAAGATGCCTACACAAGGACTTTTTTTTGGTGCTTTTACTTTTTGAGTGTTGGCCTATTTTTTTGCAACTACATACTTGTACTCATCACTTTTAGAGGCCTGTTCTTTTTACTCCACTACATTCATCTGATATAAAATGTAACAAACACATTTTACTTGGAACAAACCATGAAATCGCACTTAAAGTAGTTACATTTAGCTCCACCATGACTTGAATTAAAATACTGCTAATGTGTTCAGTAAAAATAGTAATTAAATAATGATATAACAAAACAATCTGAAAGGGACCATTTTGCACGTTGAATATTTTTTATATTTCAACTACATGTTGCTGATAATGCTGTTGTACTTAAACTGAAGCTAGGAACTGGTCGAATGCTAACGTTGCTGTTGTCTAACGCTAGCTAATAGGGTAACAAATATGTTGTTGATGTTGATGTCAGATTGTCAGATTCCCTACATGTATTCAATCTTGCAACCTTTAACACAGCAGACGTTTAAGTTTCCCAGCCTGAGCATGACGTTAGAGGAAATCGCTTTGGTGAGTATGGAGCATTCCCTTAAGAGCCACAGAATACAAAGGTGTTTTTATAGGTTCTCTGTAGCAAACATGGTTCACTGATCTTGTGCAAAATTAGTTAGACTGCTCCTTTAATTCATTCATTGTGAAATAGAATCATCCAAACAGGGATTCACAGACTTGTATTTAAATACCATATGCCTGTTGGGAGTCCTTGATAAATTCATCCGGGTTTGGGGCTCATGGCAAGCAGTCAGTTTGGCATTCTGTGTCAGCATGTACAGACAAGTCCCTGATGTATCATCAACAGATTAAATAAAATGTAATGAGATGTTATGTGCTTAAAAAGGCCAGCTCTGATTGTTTATTTTGTTTTGGGATGTTCAGAGCCGGCTCCCTGCAGAGCAAGTTTCCATTGCATTCTGGCAGGCAAGCTGTGCCCCACAGCCCTGAGCCCTCTGCCATCTGTTCCTGAAAATCTGACATTGCCAGAGATGCAAAAACATAACATTTATTTAGCCAGTCAGCTTGTGGCAGTTTGGAACTGAAGGAAACCGGTTACATTGTTGGATCTTAACCTTTCCTCTTTTGAAAAGCTGCACCTGTTTGTGGAGATTTTTTGGATAAAGCTTCATCTTAGAGGACTGGAAGTTCTCCAGAGTGGGAGGAGAACATGGAAACAGCAGGCAGGACAGGCAGAGGATGCAATGTCTGAGAGATGCTGAGAGTCTCAGGAAGAGGACTGAATCCATTTTTTTCCTTGTCACTGGTCAGAAAATGAACATGTCAGCAAGGGTAGTGTTTGGAAAGGGGCGACTGGCTCCCAAGCAGCTCGCCTTCGCTTTCCCTCAGACAGATTCCCTGAGGAAAGGCAGCCGGTCTGCAGGAGGGAAGAGGAGGATGTTCTCTTTTTCTATCAGATGTCGACTGGGTGTCATCAGAGGGAGAACTAAAGGTAAAGCACACAGGAAAGTATGTCATGTGATAGTAATCAGTTCATGTCTTTAATAATGTAGACGTGGAACTTGATGTTTTAGTTATTTGCTAATTTTTGAAGTTGTAGAAAAGACGAGCTTTGTTGCAGACCCAAAACTACCCGGCTTTAACAAATGTATCTGTGTTTTATAAATCCCAACAGTCATCTGATTTCATACATGACCTTAAAAAACAAAAAAAACAGGGAGAACTTGTGTGTATTTTTGCAGAAGGCACGTCACATGAAGCGTTTTTTTTAACCTAAAATCTAACATTTCTGATGTACCAAAAAGGCAAACACCAAAACATGACTGTGTGTGTGTGTCACATCTTTTCCTCTGCCTTTTTTTCCCTTACACATTCTGATTTGTGTTCTGACAACTTGATTACTAATATTTGCTTTTCAGACTTTCACTTGAAAGCTGCAGCTGGATGTGATCACCATGAGATGGCAGTGTGGTCAGTTTGATTGAGGAGCAGGTTCAGATTCAGGCCATCTGCCTGTAAAACCCACATTATGTATAGAATAAAAATGTAGGCTAGTTTTACTTAAATGTTGATGAAGCATTGAGAAACATTACAAAGCAGCAGTAAATCCTAAACAGTCTCTATCCTCTTAAACATTATTATATCCGTACATCTGCCTCTGTTACACTTCTGTTTCAGTAAGTCTGTAAGCCAAGGTCACTGCAACAATTCTGCTCTCTTAATCTAATCATTACATTATCTCCAACTCTACATCAATAATGTCAATTAAGGAAGTGCAGAAGAGTCCATTTTTACTATAACCCAGCATTTCCTGCTCTATTCCCAGAGGTTTTTATCAGTTCAACGCACTGCTCCGTCTCCCACTCCTCTTCATTCTGTCTGAAATTAATTAGTCTCGCTCTGAAAGACTACGCTCGCTCACTTTGTAAATGGGGTATTAAGGACAGAAGTCTCGGAGGAAATTATCCACCCTGAAGAGCATTGTGTCCACTAGAAGACTAATTAGGCTCCATGCAACAGCGGGTAGAAACATGGAAGTGTTTGTTTGTATTCACTGTATACATATGTTAAATTAGCAGTTGGAGGAACGGCGGGTGTAATGTCAAATTGTGGATTTCTGTTCTGTGTTTTTGTGAGTCTCAGTGCTGAAAATAATTTGTCCGCAGCGACCAAAACAAATGAGGCAGAAGAGGCTTACAGGGGCCGCCGGTGAGGCTGGAGGAGGCCAGTTTTTTTTGCTGCTGTTGGTGGTGGGTGCAGAAAGGCTCAGGAAGTGGCAGGCGTCAGAGCTGGAGTGTGAGACAAATGGTGAGACAGGTGTTTGTCAGCACACCCCGTTAGAGCCTCTGTGTTTGGGTCCTGTCACATTCCTGAGGGGGGAAACATGAGATGCGAGTGCTTCATGTTTTAACACCATCAGATTCCACATGATCCTTTTTTGCTTCAATTTGCACATTAATTTCTGTTCACATGAACACAGCTCGATGAGATCTGTCATTAAAGCCTGAGGCACAGCTACAGCACTTTTTATGAGCAACATATCAACATGCTCCCAAAACAGGCAGCTGCTCTGCGCAGGAATTTTGCATATGCATTTTCCACTATGTGTGTGGGTGAGAGAGCGATACGAGCACCGTGCGGATACAAGCCGTGTGAAATGGGTGCAGTCTCTTATGTGAGAAAAACGTGACACGGTGCAGGGCTCCGTCTGACAATGAATGTGCAGGTGGTGTTAATTGTGCCGGGAGATGAGTGTGTGCACTTTGGTCGTGTCTAATTTCGGTGTGTGTCTGAGAGTGTGGGTGGGTTTGAGGATGTGCATAAGAGGGGTGTTTGACTTGGTGGGAAATGGATAAAGAGTGTGTATGTGTGTGTATGTGCTGGGGGAGGGAGTGACTCTCGTGTGTGCCTGCCTCACTGAACCCCTCTGGCAGAGAGAGAGGGAGAGAGGGAGAGAGAGAGAGAGAGAGCAAACACACTCACTCCAGCTCTGTATGAGAGAGAGAGGGCTTGAGTGTGAGCTCATGTGAGCGTATGAACGGGGGATGATAAACCCTCTGGAAAAGGACGGATGATTAGTAAGAATAGCTCAAAAATGGAGCCACGGCAAGATGGCAAGAAAAGGACATGAACCTTTGCTCTCCCTGCTTTGGATCTTATAGAAAAACAGAGCTTGGTTTATTTTTTTAAAGGATTCAGAAGGATGATTTAACACTGACATCTTTTTGTCAACAAGTTTAAATAAAGACGACCATCTGAGGAGCAGAATTTGCCCTCTGGAGCTCAGCTGGCTTTTACAAACAGGGGCAAGGGTTAAGGAAATGTTGGGAAAAGGACCGAAAAGAAGGAGATGGTGTTTTATGTGAGCGGCTGAGACTCTCGGGTCGTGTACTCTCACCTCAGCGTGGTGGGAACCTCGGCTCTCTGCCCACCACTACAAATCAGCAAGGTTACGTCCAGAGGGGGGCTGGTGCTGAGTAAACTACAGCCATGCTGTGTGGTCTGAGGAGAGACGCCAAGAACAGCATTGGTAAGAGCTCCACACTTTGATCTTTGCGGCTTGTGTAGTGAAGTGTCAGGCGGAGGATCAGTGATCGTGAAGATCAATTAGTAACTTGTGGAAAGCGGCTTACCGTACCGTGCCTTTAAATGTGTGGTTCATTCATGGTTCATCTGAGGGGCGGCCTCTGCACATGAAGAGTCATCCATACAGCCTGAATGTAAAATTATAATGCATGTATAATGATTGCCTGATAGAGCTTTAAATACGCGTGGACTGGACCCCGAGCTCCACATACCATCCTGCCATGTGTAACTGGGGCAGATATAGCAACACAAACTGGATCTTGCAGGACCCAGTTTATTAATAAAGTTTCACATCTGAAAATAGCGTTATGATTTCATTGTCATTGTCAGTGCCACCCCCATATTTAACCTACATTCTGATTGGTTATTAGAGGGCTTACATTCAGTGTCCTGATTTAAATGAGAAGTTAATTAACTCACCACATATTTATGCAGGAGCACATGATTTTATTTTAGTCCTTAGGTCCTTCTGCCAACCCTGATCCTCCAGCCCATAACTAACCTCCTCCAGACCAGGGGTTGTTTTTTCTTTCCTGTACATTATTGTTTCCTTGTTGGGGCTGTTTATTAATCAGCTTCCCTCCTGAGCTTAATTCTGCCCGTTGGGGTCGATGATGGTTATTTTAAGCTTGTGGAGGATGACTTGAAGGTACAGTAGTGCTCAGTCACGTGCAGAGCGCGGGGGTCTGCGTTACCCAGAGCTAACGATGCCTTTTGACTGCAATGACAGCTGCTGGACTGTCAGGGGCCCTCAGGAGCCCGCGTGGTTACAAAGCTTTTGTCCAGATTAACGTGTTTGTGATGTGTCACTCACTGTGTGTTTGTGCCTCTCAGCTATTGGAGGGGGATATTTGTGCGAGGATGTGTGTAAATTAGTGTGAAATGCCATATTATGCATATGTATGCCCTATACATCCCCGTAAAATGCAAAGTCCAGTAAAATATATTTATGTGGCTACGGTCTGCATCACGCAGCTGTGTGCACAAGAAGGCTGAATTTTCTTCTTCACCCCTCGTGTCCAGGGCCCACGCAAAGGTTTCAGGTCAGAGGAGGTTTGACAAAGGATCCGTGCCTCTCAGCTGTCTAAAGGCTTCATCTTCAGTCAGGCAGATGTGGGAGTTTGATGTGGACAGAGAGAAGGCAGTGGGCTTTATGCCCTCGGGGCACTTGTTTTCCCCCGGTTCGGTCTTGACAAATCAGCACAGATTAAAGGCAGATTGAACTGAGGTAATTGGGAATGTCATTACATGTCAAATTGATAAACTGTCAGGCCTGGGATGATAGCTCTGAAACGATGACAGGTCCTGTTACTGACCATGGAAGTAATTCCTGCTTTAATTGACCAGGGGTTTTCTAAAGACAATAGTGCCAAGTGACTGAAATTTATAATAGACACTATATTAATATATAGGTTTGTTTTTTTGGGTGATGAAAGCCTTAGTTTCTGGGGATGTAAACAGGAAGTACCCCTAATGTTGCCATGGAGTCAGTAAGTAAGCTAAGGGCTACAACTGGCCTCCGTTTTTCGCTAGTATTTGTTCACATCGGCTAACTGGAACGATTAAAAGTAAGCCGAATTAGCTATTAGCAGTCCCTATGTAGAATGTATCAATAGAAGATACTGAAGAAATGAAAACATGAATGTTCTCAGGCAACTTTTGGAATAACAAGGAGCGTATTAAGCAGAATTATGTCTATATGATCATATTTGATAGACTAATTCAAAGTAGTGTGATTTATTGTCCAAATTGCCGTTTCCGGCCTTTAAGACCAGCCTTCTTAAATACCTTTATTGCCTCGGTGAGTCGTGTGCCCGTTGGATCGTTCAACCCCATCATGGACCTGTCCTTTTTTTACTCATGTCAGTATTCGTATCTTTGTCTCTCCCTTACAAATGAACATTACAAAGTTTCTTAAAATAAGCTGTAAAAAAAAGTAGGAAAGCACTCACTGAAGACTTTTAGATGCCTGTAGGGTGAGGCACAAACATGGCGCCTCCACCAATAGTACTTCAGCTTCTCTTTCAGTTTGTAATATAATGTTCAATCACTGTGGCGGACTGTGGCTGAAAAGGTAATCCTCAGTGGACAGGATTAGAGAAGTGCCAAGTCAAGTTTCCTCATCACTGTGACTGCTGACATGCTCCTGTGGCTGCATTCAGGTTCACATGGCTGCTGAGCAGTGGCCCTGCTAATCTGAGGCCTGCGCTGGGTCAGAACTGGGTCCCTCTGTGGGTTAATATATATATATATATATATATGTGTATAAAAGATATCAGTATCCCTGCAGAGCAGATTGAACATTTCCTGGCCTTCAATAGCAGCTGCTATAAAGTATATGAACATGCCTGAACAGTCCATATGCCTGAACAGTCCATAACTGCATGCTGTTCCTTCAGGAGAATTCCAATGCTTTAGTGGTCGCATACATCAGGCTTGATGCAAATGTACTCTTGTGTTATATTATTGGTTTTCAATGGTTATTTACTGCAGACAGAGAGGAGCTATTTTAACCCTTGACCCCTCAATAGGATTGTGGAGGGACCAGGCTGATCACTATGTTTCAGTTGGTTAATGTCTGACAGTGCGGCTTGGTGCTGTTTCCCTCCCAATGTGCAGTTCAAGGACCATTCGCATAGCAGCCATTTTCCTGTGACGTCATTCTCAGGGTGGGAAGCTGTTGTTACAATGTTAAACTGTTGGTTGTAAGTCTTAGAAATAATTATCCTTTCACTGCTTCTCGATTGATCAGCGACTGAAAAGCAGCGAAAATCCAGAGGGAAATCTGGTCACGTTAGCATTGAGCCAGGAACGAGATTATATCACCGTTAGCTAGGAAGTGGCACAAAGCTAATATTACCGTTTAGAAGTGTTAAATGTAACAATAGGCAAAACTTCCTAACTAACATTACGTTTAAACGTTAGGATTTACTTTCCGGCTAACGTGATGTAAGCTAGGCCGTGGTAGAATGCTACTTTAGCTGTTGCCTAACAAAAGCTAATAGCTCATAAAAAATGTTGTTTTACGTGAAATATGGCCAAATTTCCCGCCAAATTTTTACTGTTTATTTGTTTTTTTTAGACGCTCTTAACTAAGAAGCGATAAATGGTGGTTGTTGGATGTGCAGAATTTATACACTTACAACCTGGAATATAGAAGAATGACACTGTATCAGAATTAAAGCTTCAAACCCTGAGCGTGATGTCAGAGTATGTGTGTCCAGCTGTTGTGATGTGCATGGGATGCGCGTGTTCATTTTGCCTTCTGCTGCCGAGTTGCCCTTCATGTCGCCACAGTGCTTGCTAACAGCACCTCCATGCCTCCCTGCTGTCTCCTCAGATGAAGGACCATACTCTAAGGGGAGCAAGGACTCCGGGACAACTGACCAATCGCATTCGTCCCAGAGGCGCAGCTTTTCAGGTACAATTCAGTCAAAGTTGACTGTATCTCATTTTGTTTTCTCTCTTTTATCTGATTCATGCTTCTGCTCCCAATTCACCTCAAACAGAAGAGTCGTGTGGCCTTTCACTGTTTGTGTGTCTACTGTTTTTTGCTTGATGTTGCACTGTTTTGAATGCTTAGATAAGGTGAAAAAAAACGCTTGTGTGGCATACCTGTCATTTGCACTAAACCACACTTCTACTTCAAGTCGAACAATTTAACAGCGCAGCACAATGTGGACCGCAAGACAGAATGAGTCCTCAGATGACACTTTATAACCACGTATCCATTAGGGTCAAACTCATTTTCATTCACTGAAGAATTCAATTGGATTTCAATTTACGAACTGATGAGTGTGCGGTAATTTTCTATCAGTCTCTTTTGTTGTAATAATGTAATGAATTTCTTCCATTATCAGTATTGGTGTGGTATTAATAAAACTGACCCTGTCTTCCTCCTTCATCTCTGTGAACCCGTCACAAAGATTCACTCAGATTGAGAGATGTGAAGGAACAAGGAAAAGACAGGACAGCGAGAAAATAAAGTATGTGGTCGTGTGTCAAAGAGCATTTCTGTGACAATCCGGAAAGAAAGAAAAAAGAGAAAAGAAAGAAAAGAGTCTTTCGTTGCCTTTCAGACAGGGTGATTCTGTCAAGCAGACGCTAATGCTGACTGTGGATCTGTGCCTGTGTGTGTATCCGTCAGCAGACGAGTACAGAGGAGTGACCACGGTGGACCTGATGAAAAGGGAAGGCAGCAGCCTTGGCCTCACCATCTCAGGAGGGTCTGATAAGGACGGCAAGCCCAGAGTGTCAAACCTACGGCCAGGTGGGCTAGCTGCCAGGTGAGATCTTTGCTCTGTGATGCGGTTAAAACCTGGCAACCACAGCAAGATGTCCAGGTCTGTTATTCTGTTAGTTACACCCAGCTCGCCCTGATTGCAGGACTGTAGGTGTAGCGTTAGATTAGCTTGATGCCATCCCACGATTAGTAATCCCCTTACATCAAAGTCCCCAAGAAAGCATGTAACATGTGTCCATCAATTGAAAGTAAGATGTTTATATTTTTATTTTTCAATGTCTTTAATGCCTAATTCACTGTGTGGAGGTAATTAATTTATAAGTTGTTAAGCTTGTTTTTTTAGTTCAAAGATAGCTTAATTAGCATCCGATTAAACCAATTTCCCTCAACGTCAACAACATTAAAACTCATTTTCCCCAACATCAAACACATGAAAGTAAAATGTAGTGGATGACTCACGTTTTATGATGAATAAGCGGCGTGTGTGACATAAAAACACACACACACACACACACACACACACGTACACAGTTTTGTAAGAATGACGCAGCCCCCTCTGAAAAACGCCTCAGCCAAACCTCGCTTGTCAAGTCCAGGGAGGTTTAAAGACGGACGCTGTGCTAATTCTTCCAAGCAGCTTGTCCTCCCACAGCTGAGTTCATGCTTGTGTGGAAGTGCTAGCTAATTTACTGGGTGGAGAGACACTCATGCAGACAGGAGAGAGACTGGCAGTGACATCGTGTGATGAGACTGGACCTGATGACAGGCCGGTCGGCTCTGCTGGTTAAGACGTCTCTCTCTGTCTGCTGTCAGCGCTGACTGGCAGTAGCCTAAAGGTGAAAGGGGTGAGCGGGGCAGAGCTTTTATTTGATTAATTTGCTTTTCGAAGAGCGGCGTGTTGACTCATATTGTCGTTTGTGAGACACCATCATCTCAGCCATCCCTATCCAGCATCTGCTCTTTATGTATTAGGGAGTCATAATCAAATTATCATTCCTGTCTGGACGCAAATAAATGCAACCAACCATAAAAAAATGTGTAAATGTTTTCATTTAGTCAGTGCTCATTCTGTATATTCATCAGTTGGATTTCTGCTGCTGTTACACAGCAGCATACCGCAGTAAAATATGCAAAAAAAGGACAGAATATTAATTCCAGATTAGATCTCCTTTTGATCATGACGTGATCAACTTGTGTGCAGCCAAATTTTGCTTTTGGAGCCCTATTTATGAATGCAAATGTAACAAACAAGTAGTCTGCATTGAGTTTCTCTCTGTACTGTTTGTTTTATTCCGGTTTTTCCTTTTGTGTTGACCTGCCAAGGGACTACAGATGCGAATTAGCTTAAAGCTATAATCTGGTACGGTGCATCAAATGGTGACATTTATGTTTTAAACTGTACATGGTCCCTTTTAAATAAAATACAATAAATAAATAAATAAAGTTTAGAGAGATGTGAGTGCAGGTTGTGAGCCGTAAACAGAAACAATAAGATGAAAGTAGCTAAAAAGCTTCATAAATCCACATCTTTCAAATTCAAATTTGAGACGCAAGGTAATGACTTAAGGTTGAGTTGATACCCCATATTCTGGTGATGTTGGTAATAAACAATTGTAACTCGGAAAACCATATGTGACATGCAGTTAATAATTCATGCGTCTTTCCATGATTTCCTCAGGAGCGACCAGCTGAATGTAGGAGACTACATCAAGTCAGTGAACGGCATCAACCTGTCAAAGCTTCGCCATGATGAGATTATCAGCCTGCTGAAGAACATCGGGGAGCGAGTCGTGCTGGAGGTGGAGTACGAGCTGCCTCCATTCGGTTAGTAACGTTTCGCAAGAGTTCTGACGTGTAGGAAAGTGCTGTCATCAAAACTGAGTCAAAGTTGCATACCACTAAGAATCGGCATGACACTAAAATATGAGTGGCGCGCAGTGGGCAGTGGTATCTGCCAGTTAAATCAAAGAGGAGACATTTATAGGTCCAGACAGCATCAACACATCACAGCAGCTTCATAACTGTTAATACCAGTCTGTGTATGACAGTGCAACATGAGCTTTATGTTGTTAATAGGAGCTATAAACTGTTAGAACTCAAATACAGATACGAATCAATATCGAAGTCCAGTAGAACAAAGGAAGCACGCAATTGCTACTTTTCTATGTCGCTGCATCATGTTGGTTTACTCTTGCTTGCAAGTTAAAGGGATATTCGTGATTTTAAATCTGGGCCCTATTTTTAACATAGTTACGGATACAGAAGATCACCTCAGCTGCAATGAGGCAACTGCTGACTGACTGAGATAGTTATTCTGAGACATTATGGAAAATTCCTCTGTCCTATTCTTGCAACAACGCACGTCTCACTGCAATTTTTGTCCCTCTTCTGTTTCCTGTTTCAATAAAAAGGAATGTACTCTTCATCTATCTGTGTAAGGATCTTTTTCCCTAACGCTGTCAGACACTTAAAATAACGATTCAAGCAATTCGGCTCCGGAGCAGGATATGTTAAAATAAAGCCCTTATTCTGGAGTTCATGCCTATTAAAAGAAAAACAAACTTTGCCTAATTGAGACGGAGGCAGGGGCAGAGAGTGCACAACATTCCTAAATAACACATATAAACCAGATGGGATAGCATAGGTGCGGGAAGAAGGGGTGCTGAGGCACAAGTAAAACCATCAGCTAATAAAACATTTAAAATTGTGTTTCACCCCTTTTTACAGCGATATATAAAAGAAGTGCTTTGTTTTTTTTCATTCGTAGCTTTTTACAGCTCGCAACACTTTGCTGTGTTTCGGAGAGATTTTCAAAGTAACCGAAGACGCAAAGGCACTGATGATCCTGTCAGACAGAACAGTTCAATCCACGGATAGCTGTACTGTTCACTGTCATGCAGCACCTGTACAGGGACACTGTATCATATGAGGATGATTTGATTATCATTGTTTATTTCCTGGAAATAACGTTTATGCGTTTCTCTAAAATTATGCATTTTAGTAGATTATTAATTTAATAACAATGGGTGACTGAGAGAGATAAGTGAGAGAAAGTGTGAATACACACAGATGTGGAGACAAGAAAATGATCTTCATTTGATCATCTGTCCTTATAACTTAGTTTATCAGTGAAGTGTGTAGTGTGTGTGTGTGTATCACTGCAGACTGGAATCTCTGTTAAAACATTGATGCTATCTCATATATGGCTCCAGTGTGGGTTTGGTGCGCGTCCATGTACGCAAATCGTTTTGTCTCCAGCATGAAACAATTGATCCTCACTGCTCTGTTAGTTATAAACTATGATGAACTAATCAAAGGCAACATCTGTGTGAACTTGTAATGTGAAGTTTGTTGTCTGTTGAAGTGATAATGTTATAAAATCGGTATAATTTACTATTAATACTTATTACAAATGAATAATCCTGAACATTATTAACACATAAATTAATAAAACATGAATTTGCGTAGCAGAAAGTATGACGTCATCATATTCACATTCTTTCAGCACCCCCAACTATGACTTACTTCCAGCGCCTCGTGGGACAGTGTCAAAAACTACTGAATCAGTTATTATTTGCAAGTTGGGACACCAAGCTAACAAGTTGATGATGGTAACGTTAGCTTTAGTGTCGTTGGCTAGCTTACCGGTTAGCTTTAGTGTTGTCGGCTAGCTTATCAGTTAGCTTTAGTGTCGTTGACTAGCTTACCGGTTAGCTTTAGTGGCGTTAGCTTGTGGTCTGCAGAGTTCAACGTTCAGGAAAACTCGATGGAAAAAATTCAAAAGCGGGTCAAAGTTTTACAGACCCTCATAACAATATCTTTTACATTAAAAAAACAACAGCATGTTTCTTGTCATTGGGCAAACGAATTCAAGCCTTGAACAAGATGAAATTCGCCAGAGCACAGAAAAAGCTTACAGTGGCACCATCCTGCGCGCCTCCCCAACTACGCGAGGAGCTAGGTGACAAGCTACTAGGTCTGCGGCAGTAAGCTACATGGTTGACTTTCTACAAGCGAGTCTCCATGTAAATATAGTTCTGTTAGACTGATAGAAATATAATGTTACAACCCAATGGCTTGCCAACTGTCAGTCTCATTAACTGGCTTAGTTTTATCGGAATATGAAGATAGAGGTAGGCCTATATTGATTGTAGAGGTCACAATCAATTGTATGACATGCTAGCTTACATGGAAAATGGATAAATATGTTAAGGTTTAATCTTAATTTTTTAACTCGTATTTTGAGATCTGAATTTGGCCAAAAGGTGGTGATACACGTATCAACTTTTACATCAACAGACAACGGAAACATCAACAAGCAACATGATGAGACACAGGGCAACAGGCATCTCTCTGTACTCCTCCGTTGCTGTCCTAACTACGGCGTTACCATAGCAACTCCTAGTACGACCGCAAGTTAAGCTAGCCCAAATGATCTAACACAAATCTGCTCACTGACAAATTTCACGGCGGTAAACCATCTCAAAAGTATTTTTTAGTTTATATTCAATTATTTTTACCTGACAAATGACACATTCACTTACCAGGGTAATGTTTTATCAGTGTAAGTTCCTCTCCTCGGTCCACTGCGCTTGGATGGCCGCCATTGTACAGAAACATTTTCAGGCCAACGAGGTCACATGACCCAAAATCTGGACTGTGATTGGAGCATTTCTGTATGTTGACCACAAGAGGTCGCTGCTGATCTGACATTTCCAGGTCAGAGGAGGTTGACCTTTTTCAATATAAAATACATTGAACATTGTCTGTGCTGTCACATTTGCTTCCATAGAGGTCAACCTTTATAAAAGCAACGCATAATGACCAATTAGTTCTCTTGATCCCTGAGCTTGGTGATAAATTACAAAAAGGGAGGAGGGCTAAAATGTTCAGAGACCAACAAACGATGATTGTTGAAATGATATTTGCTATTTCCTGATATTCTGAGAGAATGATTGAAGCACTAATGCCTTGAACTTCTTATTTATTAGATATGAAAGTCAGCTTACTTACTGCTTTGAATTGCTTCAGCTGAAAGAATAAGTCCAAAACTGCCATAAACACTATTAGAGTTCATCTGAGCAACACATTAATCATGGAATAAACAGATGTAATTATAGTGACATGTACTCGTGCCCTTATAATGGGCCAGTGATATTATAAGCCTTAATTTGTGCATTCTTCCCAGCTGTCCCCCCAGCATTTGGCAGCCGCAGCTGTGTTTCTTTTAGCATGGATTATGTGTTTAACTTCTTTGTATTTGTCTTATATCATAGTTTGTTCTAAGTTTGTAAAATATGCTGATCTGCTGTGACTTGTTAATGTTTGCGATTAGTCAATTGCTGCAAACTCTTTTACGTGATGCTTATGGTTGTATCAGGAAACCCTTAGTTGTATCACTTTTGTTAGTGTTAAGCCAGATAAACAGAAGATATCCTGGTTAGGTTGATTTCCTTTTGTAGTACAGGCCTCTGGGCACCCAGGAGTCATGTTGAGGCACCTCCAGAAAGCTTAGCATCAAATTAATATTTAACCTCATGAGCCCTCACTTCTCTCTACCCTGTGGCTTTTCTGCATGTTTGCATTTTCTTTGTTTGTTTCTACGTGTTCTTTCGGCGCTTTAATTCACTCGCACACCAAAAATTTGTCTTATCCTATTAAGCACTAATTTGCTAAATTACAGGTTAGATGTCTAGAGGTCTAAGATCAAACTGAGCTACATTTGCTTGTCTTTTTGACATTCAAGCTACAAGAAAAAAAAAATTTGTAGCACGATAACACATATTTGTAAAGCAGACCAGTGTCACAGTGAATAATAGACATCACAATCGTGTTAAAAGGACAGTTCAGTCTAACAATCATTAACCAAATTTATCCCTGATTTAACCTTGAGATCCAGACGTCTTCGGACCTGCAAATTACACAATCAATACTTATTGGGTTTTCTTGATCAAGACATCGGCCTCAGAAGCAAGAGTCAATCGCCCTGGGCTGCGTTGCGTCTGCTCACTGCTCCGTAATCATTAGTGTGGGTCAAACACAGAGAATTAAACCCCCCACTGAGATTAATTAAACACATTTCCTCAGTTCTTT
The DNA here is from genome assembly GCF_022749685.1 of Semicossyphus pulcher. Classification (NCBI taxonomy): domain Eukaryota; kingdom Metazoa; phylum Chordata; class Actinopteri; order Labriformes; family Labridae; genus Semicossyphus; species Semicossyphus pulcher. The sequence goes on from NW_027211637.1 coordinate 20,991,071, forward strand.
GTTCATTCTCACGATTCAGCACTTACTCAGATGAGACTATAATCAAACTTTCGTGAAAGCTTTACACATTGCTGATACCTCATTTATGAGCTGTTTTCAGGGATTATAATTTTCTTAATCTTTTCTGTCTTCTCCACTCTCCAGTCCAGACCCCCTCAGGAGTCATTACCAAAACCATAGAGGTGTGTTTACACAAGGAGGGAAACAGCTTTGGGTTTGTCATGAGAGGTATGTGACCAGGATTGTTTCACATAAATATTTCAGGAGAAATAATTTATCTTTTTTTGCGCTGATTTATTCTCTGTTTTTTTTTAAGGAGGCTTCCACGAGGACTGGCGCAGGTCTCGTCCTCTGGTGGTGACATACGTTAGGCCTGGAGGTCCCGCTGACAGGTGAGAACATGGATAGATGTTTGTGTATACAAGTGCTGCTATTTATGTGTCCTGTATGCATTTTACGGCCTGACTGTGCATGAATGAGCCTATTCAAAGTATTGTATATGCGTTTCTATAGTGTGTGCATTAACTGTAGATGTGTAGCCTAATGGATGTGTGTTTTACTAACTGCCTTATCTTTGTCTACAATGTAAATATTTATCTGTATGTAATTAGAATATTGAAAATTATGCTTTTTAAATTATGTAGGCGTTATTTATTTTGCATCAGCCTTCGTCTGCATGAAATTGTGGCTGTGACACATCCTGTAGTGTATTTTATCTTCAAAGCAGAAAGGGCACCGCTCATCCCGAGGCGAACGCAACATTGCACTTTTCCCCACACAAAAAAAAACTGCGAGCACCAAAACACTGGAGCAAACATAATTCACCATCAAAGACTTTTACCGCCGTTTATCTCGCTTATCCTTCATCTCACCTGGGAGCGAACACTCATGTGGAACTGTTTAATGATTTACTGTGACTGCCGCGTAAACGCTTGTATGCGCATCTTGTTCAGATCTTCTTTCTTCTTCTCCTTCTATGTTTCTCCAGGGAGGGCACTTTGAAGGCCGGAGACCGAGTGCTGAGCATAGATGGGATGCCTTTGAACAGAGAGAAGCACGCCGACGCTCTGACCATGCTGATGCAGAGCGGGCAGGAGGCTCTGTTCCTGATTGAGTATGACGTCTCTGTCATGGGTGAGCACACACACACGGGGAATATGCCGAGGCACGTCGGGCAGCGTTGCTCTGAGGGTAAATAATGTGGCTGTTTCGGCTGCGTGGATGTGACTGAGTGTGTGCTGGAGATGCCACTAGGGGAGTCACACTAGCCCATGAGCACAATAGAGCTCGGAAAGGGTAGATGGGTAATATTCAGGGTATTATTATATTGTGTGGATCTCTTCACTGTGTAACCATGGTAGGCTCAATCTGGATGTATGTTTTAAAAAGTAATACTTTTCTGTCATTGTAGTACTTTAGTTTACAGATAGGGGATGTCTCTCCTGCTTTGTTAAAAACATCTTTCAACATGTCCTCAATAAAACAATCACACTTCTATAAATTTGAGGTATTTAAGAGACAGATTACAAGAAGAATGGTCAAAATCAAAGCAGAAGCCAAGATATCCTGATGTTTAGTTCCTAAGATGAGTCAAGCTCCAAAAACAGGGGATCCTACATTTCCCACAATGCAACTTGCTGTTATTTTAACTTCTAAGCCAGGTAAAATATCTTTTCTTTCAAACACATCATCTTCAGTTAATAATGTAGACATTAAATAGAAATTTGAAGTCCCCATACTTGGGACAAGATAACCCTGATGACATCACTATGATATCATCAAATCTTCCAGAGGCACATACTTAAATAAATCACCCAGAGTTGTCATTTGCGGGACTACTACGCTGGCTTTAATCTAGTGCCTCAAATTGTACATATCCGTATTATTTCCATCAGTTTGGGCCACTTTTTATAATATTTATGCCCTTTGTTTCAACACCAGGATTCCAGGAAACAGTAACCCAGCAGGTCAGTGTGACTGTGAGTGTCCAGACTGAATCAAATGTATTTTGACTTGAAAGTATCCTCAGCACTGGGTCAAAAAGGAGTAAAATATGCCACTGAAGAGGAGACGGGAACTCACTGCTGATTATGAACTCCATTTGGTCATGGTGACTGATTCTCCGTAAGATCACAAACTCTGCCCCGCTCTCTGCAAACTAGGGCAGGTCACCAAGGACTTCTGACACAAATTATCGCTCTGTACGTGGGAGTTTAGGACTCAGGCCTCCTGTCTGCACACTGAACCATTCAGAGGGTTCAGGAGAAATGTATTTTACTGACTGAAATCTGGGGAAATCAGAGTTTGATTCTGACGGTTTAATCTGATTTTAAATGCTTCAGCCCATTCTCTGTAACAATGTCTCAAAGCATCAAGAGCAATCATCGCTTTATTTCATGCTGAGCAGCACAACACTTCATCTGTCAGTTCAAAAACTTGCTTTGAAAATGACACGTCCCTTTGTCATTGTTAAAGTCAATACAGTTAAATGTCTAGACGACTGTGTCAAATATCAGAAGACAAAAACTCTTTATTTCATTTGTCATTGAGACTTACAAAAGAAACATAATAATACAGCCAACTGAATAAACTCCTGTTATACAAACGTGAAACTTTTATGTCCCCTATTCAAAGTAAGTACATTTTATTTAACAATAATGCAAAATAAAAGACTAAAAGGGAAGTACAGTAAAAACACAACACCTCACTGGCTATTCAAACACTCATGAATATCTTGTTACTGCATTTTTTATGTGATATTTTCCCCAACAGTGAATTTAATGTCTTTAGGTATAAATAGCTACTGCGGCGGCTGTGGCTAGGAGGTAGAGTCGGTCGTCCTCCAATCAGACGGTTACCGGTTTGATCCCTCACTTCTTCAGCTTACGAGTTGAAGTGTCCTTGGGCAAGATACTGAGCCCCAATTTGCTCGCAGTCCATTTAACTTTAAACTACATTAAACAGCATGTTATGAGCTGCATTAAAAACTGCGGATGTTACTAAATGAACCAAAAAAATTAAAGGGGATTAAAAAGGTAAATATTCTTGTAGAGTAACAGAAACCTTCAGAAAAGCAGTGCAATTCAGCCTTTTCATTGTTGGTTAAGATTGTAAAACATGTTTATGGGGTTTCCTGCTTTAGATGCATCCAGTGCTCTCGTCAGCCTCCCTCATATCTGCATGTTTTATCTGTTTCAGAGGCGGTGCAGCAAGCCTCAGGCCCTCTGCTGGTGGAGATCGTGAAAGGTCCCTCTGCCAGCCTGGGGATCAGCCTCACCACAACAATATACAGGAGCAAACAAGTTATTATCATTGACAAGATAAAGCCAGCAAGCGTGGTGGAAAGGTGAAATCAACCTCTTATATTTTTTACACCTCTGAGACAAACTTTTCCTGACACCACCTGCCCGTGTCTCACTCTCTCAGGTGTGGAGCGCTGCATGTGGGAGACATCCTTCTGTCTATAGACGGGACCAGCACAGAGCACTGCTCTCTGATGGAGGCCACGCAGCTGCTCGCCAGCACTTCTGATGTGGTGAAACTGGAGATTCTTCCAGCCAGTCAGAGCAGACTTCCTGTCAGGCCGCAAGACACAGGTACGACCTGGAGGTGATACAAAATACACAGCAGAAAAAAAGACAACACAAGGATGTGAGAAAATAGAAGAAGATAAAGCAAGTGAGAGATCACTGAAGGCTGCCAATACATAAACACAGGCTGGAGGTGCAGTATGTTGTCCTCAACATATGAACTGTCGCTGCCCTGCTCTTAGTTATTTTACCTACAGCTGTAAAGAGCCGTGCTGCCTCCCAGCTGCCTCCTTCTATACGCTGTGAATCAGCCTTTGTATGTCTGAGTGTGTGTGTGTGTGCGTATGCTGCTGGCCACAATCCCCCTGCCTTTGGATACACACTCTGCTTCATTTGCTCCTTACGCACACATATACTCACAGATAGATTTTTCTCCGTCAGAGATCATGTTCGTGCCATGTTCTGCAGATTCTTTCTGGGTCAGCAGCTGCAGGCCTCCTTAACATGTGAGCACGGGTGAATCATACAACAAGACAAAGGGAAACGAGATGTAGTTTTTACTTCTCTGGGGTCGCTGGATCCTCTTTTCTATAATTATTCTTTGTCCATTGTCTGGTCCTGTGTGAAGCACTTTACTTTTATGTGTTTTTAACGAGTGTCTGATATTTATAAAGGTTTTAATCCAGCAGACAAATAGTACTTAACAAGACCATTTGAGCAGCTTCTGTTGACCATTGAACTGTCTCCATTCAAAGTGCAGCACAGGTTTCACCTACCTGGGAAATAACAGGCATGTATCCTGTCGTCTGAAATTTCTATTTAATAATGATTCACTTCATGAATCAGGCGCCATGACTATGATAAAATAAAACCATATCTTCACAGCTTCTTTTCCCTGCAGGATAAGGCGTGATTAAAAGATGCAATTTGTCTAATCTTCTCTGGGGATTTAATAAGACTGATACGGCCACTAAGAGATTAGGAGTTAATGTTTCCTTCCACCAGCGTAGATCGAAAAAACACCATTTCTTGGAGAGCTTCCCCTAGGTGAGCTTAGCGTAAGCCGTCAGAGCCGAATCTTTACAGGTTTTTGATTGAGCTCGATTGAGTCTGGCTCCGTGAAAAGGGCCGGAGGTTCTCCTTCGTGTGTTCTGATTACATACAGTTGGATTTAACCAGGTTCCCTGAATATGGCAAACCTCCAAGGCACAACCGCAGTCATCCATGTTTCCAGCAAATCCTCCATCCATGTGAGCAAGTTGTGGGAGATTAGACCCCACGCAAATGAAGCAGCGAGGATTACTGTCACATGTAACACTCTGTGACGATTTCAGCTGCATGAATCTGTGAAGGAGAAGTTAATTATGGAGGTGTGTGTCATACAGGAGGTCAGTTTTTCCCTTTGAATGCCTCACAGATGTTTGACCAAATGCTCCCTGTAATACAGGCTTTGAAATGAGGAATAAGATGCCTTCAGAATTACAAATGTCTGCTTTCTCTTTCGTTCAAAGCCTGAAAAAGTTGTTAAAGAAAATCACATGAATATTATCAACCAGGATTAAAAACATTTGGACCAATCAGAGACAGGCCTTTCATCATCAGCAATCAGGCTTTCAGCTGCTCCCAATCAGGGTCAAGCCACATGTCTCACTTCCTCCTGAACACAACAATACCATGCCCAGCGGTCAACTATCTCACGCACCTTTGGGCTCTTTTGAAAATGAGATTTTAAAAATGATCTCCAGTTTGCACTCAGCTTATTGGAAGCTTGCTAGGAAAAGTAAGACCTTTATTTTAGACCCTTCACCCCTTATGCTCGGTGTGTTGAACTGATTCTCAGATGCTCATCAAAATACATAAAAACCACAGGATTTAATCTGGTGTACCATGACGAAAACATTAAATATCAATTACCCTGCTGTGAATTATCCTCCAGGCGCTGTGTGGTGTGCTACAGATTTAGACATGGGAATGAAAGCGTGATTTCATGGGTAGAATTTAGAATAGTGGAGTGGATCTGCTTGTACTTAATGGATGCGTTTTTCCCTCGTTTTGCTGCAGTAAAAGTGCAGAAGAGCAACCATCATCACTGGGACCAAAGCAGCAACTACTGCCATCCCCCACATGCCAGCCACGGCAAGACATGGAGCAGCCCCAGCCACCCACACAACCAGCAGGACCACTGCAAATGTAAGTTATCTCTTGTGACAGCACTGCTGCTGGCGAGACACCATAGCAGGAGCCTTTTCTTCTGCACGTTTGTTAAATCTGTTCCAATAGGTTTCCTCCGACTCTGTTACAATGTTTTCTTTCCTTTTGTTGAATGTTTCTTTTGAGCATAATCTGCTGCTGCTGTAACTGAAATGTCATATTCGTACCTGCCTTTTAAAACGCGTAGTTGCTATGTCTCCTTTCAGCTCTGGTGAGTGGTGGCTTCTCCCCTTCCTCCACAGCCACCTCAGGCTTCAGCAGCCAGGGTAGCAGCACTCTGCCCTGCCCCATCCCAACCGTCGCCCCCAACAGCCCCCGCAGCTCCACGGGCAAGAAGAGGAACAGGAAGAAGGACCACAAGAGCTCACGTATGACAAAAAACTGCTTTGATTTCCCTTCATTAAAGAGTTTACCCAACAGAGTTACAAAGAAACGTGAAAACTTGTTTATATTGTTTGGAAAATGGTTCTAGTTTCAACATTTGTTTAAGAATTAAGCTACAACAGCTAACACATGCTATAGGTTGAAGTTTGTGGTGCATGTATGATATTTTGTGTTGAACTGGCAGGTATTATTGTGTCTGCTTCATTTACTCAACCCCATTAATATCTTTAATTTATCATATAGCACCCTCAGTCATGACTCCAATGTGTTCAATACTTTGGAGGATGACTAAAAACTAGCTAAACTATATAAGGTTCTCATCATCCTCACCGTTACCTTGTGTTTTGAACAAATTAGCATGCTAACACCCTAAACTTAAACCGCAAAAGTGGTCAACTTTATACTTGCTAACATTACACATGCTAACATCAGCCTGTTAGCATTGTCGTTTCTGAGCAATGTTAGTATTTAGCAATGCCAAAGTTCAAGCAAACAGAGCTCCTAGCGTAGCTGTAGACTGTAATTCTTGTTAAGTATAATATTAAATACTTTTCAAAGGAAATTTGAATCACCTCTGTTGTATTAGACTGGAGGCAGAAAACTCCGACCTTTGACCTGACCTTTTTAAAATGTTCACAGCTTTGTTAAAACATCTTTCCCTCGTGTTGCCCCTCAGTGTGTGAGCAGATCTGACTGATCACTAATGTTAGCATGACTGACGCTAACTCTGATAAGTGACTCATTCCCATGTTCTCTCTGTGGATGCATGTCTCATCCCCTTACTCTCCTCCATGTTTTGTCCACCACAATCCCTCCCATGTTCCATTTATCTGCCACTTCTCCACTGATATCTATCTCTGATGTGTCCCCTCCCTCCATGTCCCACAGTGTCTCTGGCGTCCAGTTCTGTCGGCCCAGGAGGGCAGATTTTTCACGTGGAAACAAGCGAGGTTGTCCTGAGGGGGGATCCGCTCACAGGTTTTGGGATCCAGCTGCAGGGGGGTGTCTTTGCAACAGAAACCCTGTCTGCTCCCCCAGTCATCCGCTTTATTGAGCCTGACAGCCCTGCTGAGAGGTAACACGCTGAGACACCTAACGGGTAAACAAATATCATATAGGGAGTCACCTTCAACTAGACGGCCCCAGTGCTAATCATTCAGCCACATGTAAAAGCAGCTAATTTTAGCCTGGTGTCTCATTCAGTATTTCAGCTGAAGGCAGGCACATTTGGACTGCATTTGTCTAATGAAGTGTTTAGGGACCTACAGCAGAGGTTAACAGATACATTTGAAAGGTCATAAATGTATTAAAAGACCAAACATGCAAATTATTTTGGAAAGCAGCAAGTAAAGCTTTTATGAGCAACGCTAGCAGCATTTTGGTCAAGGCTTCATCTCCCTCCTCAGAATGAATTGTAATAAACTTTAATTTGTCTAGTAATTTATTACCAAAATGTTAGCGTGCTACCTCGCTTAACTAAGATTGTGTTCATGGAAAACATTACACTTGCCAACATCAGCGCGTTACAGTTTTCATAATGAGAGAGTTAGCATGTTGACGTTAGCCTTTAGCCTCACAGGGGCACTAGCATAGCTGTAGACTCTTAATTGGCCGAAATAAGCCGAGTTTTTCTGAACATTATTTTAATTTTCACCCCTTTTCGTTTAAAGGGGTCAAATTCTACTGCTTTACACTTGGCGTGGTGATGGTTTTAGTGAGGGAGGTCAAGCATAAAATGTCAGGAGGTCAACAAATGTTTGGCACGAATCGTGACAGCAATTAGTCATGAATGTGTTTCTGACTAATGTAGAAGAGATGTATCAAACTTTTTAAAAACATTTTAATTAATTACTATCAGTTATTTCTTTTATTTTTATAGTTGTTGCTCCTTATTAGTCTTATTATTATCATGGTTGTTATTGATGTTGTTGGTGCTGCTGCCTTTTTGTCTCTGTCTCTCTCTCCCTATTTCAACCCATACAGTCAAGGCAGATGGCTGTTAAACTAGAACATAATTCTGCTTCAGGTTTCTGCCTATTAAAAGGCAAAGTTTTTATTGCCACTGTTGCAGAGTGCTTGCTAATAGTGGATTTAGCTTGGTCTCTGTATATAATATTATATAGAGTACGGTGTGTAGACCTGGTCAATATGTAAAGTGTCTTGAGAATACTTTTGTTTTGATTTTGCGCTATATGAATTTCTATCGATTCATTTTTAATGGGGGAAAATCGCCTTATATTGGTGTGTAGTACAGTATTGATCAAGACCACTTGTTGCACTCTAATTAACACACAGCTACGATCAGACCACTGTGTTGTATTCGTCCTTGTCTTGCAAGATTAATGGTGGTGTCTGCGGGCAGCGCAGGGTCCTCTCCCCTGGGTCTTGTAACACGATTAGTCCAGGAGCAGTTGAACAGGAGTGACTCAAGTACAGCAGCCGCCTGTGATGTGGGTGTCTCAGCCTCCAAACATGGTTAACGAGCAGCGGTGGTTAGTGAATTAATAAAAGCTGACAGTGCTTCAGTGTTTGCCCTTGCAATGAAGGGTCTGATTAAACGTGTGATATTTGACAGTTTTCTCATAATGTATATGTGCTCGCTTCTGGAAGTGACTTTTAAAGTTCATTGTAAGGATTGTTTCAGTGTGTTTATTTCAAGCCTAGAGGCTATATTTGCTATAAATGGCATTTTAAAGATTCAGCCTATGTGACATGTGGTGTCGCATGGGATGAATGTGTCACTCGTCAGAATAATTTCACTGAAAGCAGAAATCCAAACACAGCCTTCCTGATACTCGTGACGACATGTTGATACCACAATCAGAAAGCTTTTAACTAGCAAGGTGGTTGATCATCTAAGACATTTATGAGGGAAAAAATACAGAATTTGCGTCTTTGATGTGCATATTTTAATAGTAATATTATTTATTAAGATGAATATTTGTGCCTGTGTGAAACAGTGTGTGAGTTTGTGTGATAACTGCTGGACTTTCTTTAGTCTGTCAGGTGTTTCTCTTAATTAGCCTCCAATGCTCCAAAACACCACAAACTCCAGCCTCAACAACAACCACAACATTGCATCAACACCTCAAAGAAGCAGTTTCAGAGCGGGCTCTTGCATTCAACTGTATATATGAAAATTCCTGAATAAATAGAGTTTAAGTGGAAGACATTAACCTTGGGTTCTTGAAAATTATGATGCTCATTATAACTTTTTTCTTACATTTAAGACCTAACAATTAACAGATTGAGGAAAAATCTAAATCAAACATAATCAAAGTGCCACTGATGCACCATGGGGGTGTGGAGTACGCAGGCAAAACAAGTCATTTGTCTATTCTTATTGTTTATTTTCCCTAAAATAAGCAACAAAATAAGTTATTATATGTTAGATATACATACATATGTATTAGACTATAGATTATATTGTCAATGAATCTAGAGAGTTAATTAATGAATAAGGGGGGTGGGAGTAAATAAGTTTCACTTCTTCCCACTCCTATTCGGATATGGGAAATCTAAACATCATGTTTTGTTTTAAATTTTCATGTTGTCTATTGTTAAGTATTTATTTATTTTTCTGTCCATTACTGTTTTGTTTTCTTGTTTCCTTTTTACATGTCCGAAATAAACTACTACTATACTATACTATAAAGAACAGAGAAAATCATGGCTCCCGCTGCCTCACTTGCGCTGGTAAAATAGTATAGGCCCACCCAGGTGCATGCTTGTCCTCTACTTGCCTACCTACCTCAGGTGCCCACAGTGTTACACCTATTTCCAAACAAAACAAAATACTAATTATGCAAAAACTAAATATACTTACATTAATAATAATTAAACTAAACAAATAACAAGCACAAGTAAATATTATCAAAAATCTAATCTAAATAAAGCAAACGTCTAGAATAATCAAACAATACTTCTTATTATTAGTAAAATAAATTTATGAATAAATGCTAACAACAAATAAATAGCTCCAGTCTAAAATGTATCACCTGTTACATTTATTACTAATCACATATCTTCTAATCATGAATATTTCTTGTATAAACATTTGTTTACTGATTGGCTTCTGTGTGTGTTTCTTCTGCATGAAGGTGTGGGCTGCTGCAGGTCGGGGACAGGCTGCTGTCCATCAATGGGATCCCCACTGAAGATGGCACTTTGGAAGAAGCCCATCAGCTGCTCAGAGACTCTGCTCTGGCTAATAAAGTCACAGTGGAGGTCGAGTTTGATGTTGCAGGTATAATATTTTGATGATATTTTGTACTTGTGTGCATAATTGTTCTTTTATACTTACATTTATCTTTACTTTAAATCTTAATCAGAGTCGGTGGTTCCCAGCAGCGGCACCTTCCACGTCAAACTACCCAAGAGGAGAGGAGTGGAGCTGGGCATCACCATCAGTGGTGAGTTTGTTAGCAGCGAGACAAACAGCAGGGGGCAGTGTTGCTATACATTACCCCACAGACTCTGCACATTATAAATCTCCTTTGAATCAATGTGCTGTGATCCATAAAACTCAGGCTTGCAAAACAATGAGAGCACATACCTCATTACCTCTGAATAATACTGGCCTATACCAGCGTTCATCATTAACCTTTTCGCTCTGACTAGCTCTGAAAAAACACAAACAGGAGGCTGAGTTTGATTAGTGGGACAAAAAGAAAAGGAATTCCAGAGTTAACACGGTTTTATCCTGAAATAAAAAACACTTTCTTCTTCTTTTTCCAGCAAGTAAGAAACCTGGCAAGCCCCTGATCATCTCTGACATCCGGAAAGGAAGCATAGCACACAGGTACGTCCCATCATCAAGCACAATGATAAACAATTACAATACAAAGGTCAGTGGCTTTCAGTAAGGTCACTCAACAGAGAGACGTTGTTTCTCAACACTTTACAGTTCAGGGTGAAGAAGGTTTTGAGGCTCATGGGGGATTATTAAAGAATAAAATAAAACTGTTTTGTGAATCCACTGTGTAATACGAGCCTAATTGGATTGAGCTATCAAAACTGGATCAGTAGGGCAGAGCAGACACATTTCAGAAGGGCTCAGTGTTGATTAGGTTGAGGGTGAGGTTAGGGTCACCCCAAAGGATCCCACTGAGACACCCGGCTAATAGGATTCTCATATTGAGTTTGGGAAAAGCAGCTCCCTGCATGGACCCAGTTGACGGTTGTGGTTCTCTCTCTCTCTCCTTCTCTTTGTTCCCGGCAGAACAGGCACTCTGGAGCCTGGAGACCGGCTGCTGGCCATAGACAGCGTGCGCCTGGAGAACTGCACCATGGAGGACGCCATGCACGTCCTGCAGCAGGCCGAGGACATGGTCAAACTCCGAATCCAGAAAGATGAGGACAACATCGGTACATTAATCCCTTAAAACACCCCCAAAAAAATATCAAATATAGAAGCAGTGAAAAGTAACCACATAAATTGACTCAAATAAGGTACAATTTTTAGATACTTGTACTGAGTGTTTCTATTTAATAAACTTCCAAAACACATAACAAACCAGGGGTTATCTTTAGTAGGAGACCATTTGTCTAATGTCTGCTGGTTCATAGAAGGAGGGATCTCCCCTTTTAAACTTCTCACATGTTTAATTCAGATAGCTGCTCCAGGCCTTAAGAAAGAACGCTGTCCAATATTTGAGAAAAAAAATGGGACATTTCAATAAAAAATCCTATAAATAAACATTGTTTTTATATTTTCAACCCCTTCTATGGATCTCATGACTCCTCAGATTTGTCTTATGACCATTTTTTTCCCTCTTGGATAATAATCGATTCATTGTAGTTGCCATAACGATGTCAGAAAATAATGGCTGACTTATCTAAGTATCTTCTTTTGGTCCAACTCCAAATACACTTTATTATCATGGGAATGAAAGACGGAAGATGTTAACTTTTTAGCTTGAAAATGACTTAATCAACCATCAGAACTGGCAAATAATTTGTCTATTAATTCAGCCATATACTGGAATAATTGCTTATCTCTATATAAAACAGTTAGAATATAGTAGTAGTGTTAACAATAGAATCATGTAATATTTGTCAGGTAGTTCCAACAAAGTAATCTGATTGGACAAGAATCACTCCATGAGTGGTATAGAGCACTGGGACTTTTCACTCTGTGTATCACTCCGCCTTAGCCAGGTGTTCTGAATACTGTTGATTAACATTACAGCAGAGGGTGTATGTCTACGTTGATCAGGCTGGTACCTCTGAATCACACAGCAGACTCTCGTTTCACTGGTTGATGAAAACATACAGATAAATGTACATGCTGATCTGTGGTGATCTGTAGACACAGAGTGCAGGAGAATGTTTGGGTTGCTCGGCAACAACAGTCCAGTTTCAATTAAGTTGCGGAACTAGTTGATTGTCACTGTTTACTGCTATTTGCCGCTTGAATAGCTGTTGTATAAAAGCTTTATCACACTCGATGTCGTGGTGTTGTACTGAATATAACCGCGGCTGTGATTCGGCCGCAGATAATCACATCAATGATATTCAGCACAACATCGCTCCCTCTCATGTGACATTGCTTGAATACATCTCTCACATCAGCACTTTTCCTGAATGAGAACTTTTATGTTTGATACTTTTACTGACCTTTGTTTTACTTAAGTAATGCAATACTTTAACTTGTATTTGAGTATTTGTTATTTTACTTGCATAACGGTTGTGAATATACTTTCCACCGCTGTATAATGAGAATCAGTAGTGTGAGGACAACATGAGAAATAAGAGGTATGAAAGAGAGAGGGTTAATCGTGAACAGGGTTAATCTTCAAAAGGTTTAAAGCATCTGTATAATCCTATATATGGTCGTCTATATCTCATGTTTCCTCCATGTGCTGCAGATGAGTTGGAGATGTCCGGCTCTATTATCTACACAGTGGAGTTGAAGAGATATAACGGGCCGCTGGGCATCACGATTTCTGGCACAGAGGAGCCATTTGACCCCATCGTCATTTCTGGCCTCACCAAGAAAGGCCTGGCAGAGAGGTGAGAGAAGGGGCAGGGGGTGAGAGATGAGAGGTGAGAGGAGGAGGAGGAGGTGTGTGTGTGTGTGGGCGAGGTGAGGTATGACAGGCCGGGGGTCAGGATAGTTATTTAAGAAGATGGTGACACCTACATTAGTGTGAGTCAAATCTGTAGTGCCCTCCTTTAGAACCTTTCCTCTAAAATAAACAAGACAGTAAACAATGGCTGTCTCGTCTTTTTCTGTAACAAGAGGCCTCTTTGTTTTCCGTCTCAGTCGGCGCGCTGGCAGCCTGACAGCGTTCCCGGGCAGTGTGTCGGACTCGGTACTGTCTGGTATAATCTGGTATATCTGTCTCCTCTGCCCTCCTAACCCTGCAGGACCGGGGCCATCCACATAGGGGACAGAGTCCTGGCCATCAATGGGGTCAGTCTAAAAGGGAAGCCACTGAGTGAGGCCATCCATCTCCTGCAGATGGCCGGGGAGTCGGTCACCTTAAAGATCAAAAAACAAGCCGACAGTACGTTTCTTAAAGTTGATAGTTAATATAAAAATGAAATATATTAAAGACAATAAAAGTGAGTGCACACTCTGTTTCTCAAAGGCTTCCAAGCAGTGTTCTATTTTTGCACTTTGGAATGACAGGAAGTGCATTTTTTCCTTGTCTTATACTGTGTTGACTCACTGTTCATTCCCAGATTCTGATAGACGGCATTTTACGGACAGAGAAGCCGGGTTTTTAAGTGACACAGAGGATGATCTGACAGATTTCCACAAGACCAGTAAACACTCGGAGGTCTACTCCGCCACTGTGCCCAGTATAGACTCTGCCATGAGCTCCTGGGATAGCTCAGGGTTTGACGCAGGCTACGGCAGCCAAGGTGAGTCATCCACGGGACGCCTGCTGTCCAAAAATTACCCATTTCCTTTCTTTTTTTTTTTTTACATCTAATGAGGTCAGTGGATTTACTTGGTTTTTCAGGGACGTATCTTCACAAAGCATCCGATTTATTGCTCAATCCAAGTGAGTGGCGGCGTACACAGCACAGGAGCCAGACCAGTTCTAGCTCTGCAGGCCTGCTGCATCACACAGGGCTGTATGATGGGAGATTCACTGAGGATGAGTGGGACAAGATACCCGGGTAAGTGCTCAGACATGCAAACTACTTCCTGTCGACATCTTGTTTCATTTCTGTGCAGCTTTAAGTGTTTTTTATTTCATAAAATAAGGCATTTTTTATTTAAATCACATTCAGAGGTGGAAAGTCTGACATTTATTCAAAATGATGTTGCTTTATATTTCTCCTCCACTACATTCCAAAGGCAAACATACTTTTTACTCCACTACGTAAAGTATTTGACAGATATACCTAACAGATAAAACACTTAATATGAATATAGGGAATAAAACTCATTGTTGGGATTTCAAAAAATAGTTACCAACCTTCTTACCTTTTCTGACCCTTGACCCTTTACATGGGACCTCTTCTTATGTTTCAGAGGAGTTGTTTGAACCCCAGAAAGCTAAAGTGATTGATCACAAAACGGCAAAATAGAGAAATAGATTAGAAAAAGTCCTAAACATAAATAAAGATTTGTGCAGCAGAAATTAATATTTCTTCTTTCCTGTCCAATTAATGATCTTTTGACCGCTCAGATTTGTCCCTAAACAACTATTCAAATCTACCGAACTCTCTATGAAGTAGATTAAACTGCTGAACTAGACAATTTGGCCAGCTGCAACACTGAAATGCCGTCTACATATTGTTGCCGCGGCATTTTTAACAGTCCAATATCGGATCCCATCCGGTATAGTCTGACTTTGATATAGCCTCTGGGGACAACGGTGAACATGTCGGTCGTGTCCGGTTTAGCCAGCTGTTAGCGATAAACGACTTCCAGTTAAGACTTCCTTTTCCGTGTGCTGCATTGTTACAGAAAAAGAAACAGCTTTTCTTGTGATTTAATTTAATTAATGGGTCTTACCTTTGCTGAAATTTCAACATCATGATGCAGCTGAGTAAAAAGTAAAAATGAAGCTTTGTCAGGTCTGTCCTCGAGAGGAGACGAAAACAACTTCTAAAATGCTCGTTTGTTGAATGGAGGTGGGATTGTTCATGATGCATTCGAGGAAGTCGGGAAATCTGAACGGCTTTCGTGACACCACGTCAGGGAATTTATCTCGAGTTGAATTTTAGATCTAGAACGGATTGTTAGCTGAACTCGGGGGCGGATCCAGACTTTTTTGACTGGGGTGGCCCAACTGAGGCGCTGGCTTATGCAGGGGTGACATGAAATATGTGTCCACACACGTGCCCGCGAATGAATAGCATTTAATTAACCCTTTCTTCTCAGCTTAATTCATTAAGGATTAAAAAAGAAGACGTGTGACCAGAGTAACAATTTAAAGTTCTAAAGGAAATGCGCCACATTGAAATGCAAAGAAAGCTACTCACAGCCTGTTGCAACACAGCCCAAATAGTTGATTTTAACATTTGGTCCCACCTCTGACAAGACAAATAGGCAATCAGATTTCAAGGGGGGCTCATGCCACCCCTGGCCACCCCTCTGGATGCGCCCCTGGCTGAACTTGCTGCAGATGTCTGTTTATAGAGATTAATAAGGAACTTAATTGTTGTCAGATGACGTTGATTGGAGCGTTTTTCCTGCATACGCAGCAGCCTGCTGATACGTGATTGGTCGTGATTTGTCAATATTCAATAATCTATTCAATAATCCACGTCCCTGCCTACAGATTCTTAATAGTCCTACAGATTATTAACAGTCTTGTAATGTCATGTTTAATAATTGTTCATCTGTCACAGGGAACATTTTAACGCAGATTAAGTCATTTTACGTTTGATCCTTTGAAGTTATACTTCTGTACTTAAGTACAGTTTTGTATGTAGGACTTTGTAATGGAGTGTTTTAAATTTGTTTTATCGGTACATTTACTTGAGCAAAGGATCTTTGAATAGTGACATTTTCCACCTCTGAATATCAGTTAAGGCTTCTGTGATTTTCTTTTCCCCTCTCTGGGTTCATTGACAAAAACAAACTGCACTGTCTGAATTCCTTTTCTTCCATTTTGTGTTGTATGCTGTCCTGTTCTGTGCTTTTCCAAACTGTCCTTTTCTCTTCTTTCTCAGGTATTCTCTCTCTCATCTGCTTTACTAACTGCCCACGAGCTCTTTGGTGTTTCACATAGATGCATCTTTTTTCTTGTCACCCCCACAACACCCCACAACAATCAAACGTTTCCTCAGAAAGCATCTAAAGCGCCCAAGGATACATCCGCCTTATCTGTCTCTTCACACCTCTTTTTTTTTAATGAACTTTTGTGTCACATGGTTTCAATTTTCTGCTCTTTTTTTTCTGGGTGACTTTACTTTTGTAAAATCGAACTCTTTTAAAGGCTTTATCTGATCTAGCGGACTCCTCAGCTTTTGAGCTGCCACAAGAGAAATTAAACTAAAATCCTCACTGAGGTCCTGAGAGATTTTCCAGAGGGGATTCTCAAGCAACCAGAACCACAAAAAACTGCATTTCCCATGCTGCACCGGCGGTGACGTCGCAGGGCTGCTCTCATGTTCTGGTTCCTGCGTTGTCATAGATTCGTCAGCCCTCCTCGATGCCATGGCACCCTGAACCAGGACGACAGCTTCTGGTCCCAGGCTCTGCAGGACCTCGAGACCTGCGGCCAGTCAGAGATACTCAGGGAGCTGGAGGTAGGCCTCACCTGACACCTCCACCATCCCCCCCGCCTTCTCCTGCTGCTGTTTCCTCTCCTCCTCCTCCTGCTTCGTCCTACTCATGTATTCATAGAGCGGTGTCGGCCTAAATGAACACGCCAGATGAAGCATTATGATAATCGCCAGAGTGTAATCTGTTATTAAATCTGACAAGACAGGCCGGCACCTGCTGCCACACTGACCCAGGAGTGCTTTTCCATAATCAGGCTCCATGTGCACTATTTATGTGTGTGTCTCTTTTTCTTATACATAATGCTCTAAAAATCCCTTTTAATTTTGTGCTCTTTCAGGCATCCATGACAGGTAGTGCTCTTAGTCTGTATCTCGAGGAGACCAAGACCAATGACGACTCGATGTTTCAGTCTGATATTAGTCCCATTAAGAGGGAGGGAATCCACGTCGAGTCCAAGAACAAAAGCAACCTGAACATGTCGACCAGAGCCAGAGACACACCGCCCCGGGGCAAAGGGGACCCCTCTGATATGTTGTCCCCGACCACCCTGGCACTGCACAAGGTACATCAGTTAGAGTGGCTTTATAAGTTTCACATTAGAATATTTAATTTTTCTAGATAACAACAAAAAACTCAACTGCAGGAAACATTTGTAATGCTTTAAAGTATCAGTTTCGTTCTCTTTGGCAGCACCTGTGGCGATAAACTGTAATTGCAGGAGCACACTTCCCAGATATCTGGACAGTGTTGCATGTGTGACGTCCACGGTTGGCTCCGGTTGTAACTTTTGATTTTCCTCGCTGACGGTCGCTTTCCTTTTTAGACTGTTTGCCTTCATCTGAGCGTCGAGTTTGTTTATTTTTCTTTGGATTTTCACTTATTTTTGAAGTTGTATCTGTCGTCATCGATCTTTTCGTTGTTTGTTCAGCCATAGTAGATTACTGTTTACTTGCAACACTTGCAGAGACCGGAAAAGCAGCCACTTAGCTCCGCCTACCCTCACTGGCAGACCAACCACTGCCGGATGATGGAAAACGCGTCACTAACTGGGTGCCGCTTGTGATTTTTTCCGCCAGTCTGTAATACTACAAATGCAAAGTCTTTCATCAGTGGGCCATAGGCTCAATCACCATTGCGTTACCTCATTTAGCGATAGATAATGACTCAACAGAAAATTAGATTACTACTTTAAATTACAGCCCAAAAATGATATACCACTGATGGGTACCAATGAGATACTTCGGTCCTTCACAGGTGGGTGCAAAGGGAAGTAGCAAAGAAAACAAAGTGGTGACCAATTTGCAAATGCATATTACTCCAGAACCTCTCAGGCAGTTTCTAAATTTTAAAGGGCCTTATCAACAGAGCCATCTAAAAGGCCTCTGGACTCAACAACCAGCTAGAGGCACATATCTGGGATGTCTCAACAGCTTGTTCAAACATCCAATTAATATGGATTTTGTAGTAAACACTAATTATTTGAAAGTAACATAAACTACCATCCAGTTAGTAAATAGTGACACAATGGCAGATTTAGAACGTTCCACATGGGGCGGTGGTTTGGGTCACTTGGTTAAGCAGGCGCCTCATGTACAGAGGCTACAGTCCTTGACGCACTGATTGCAGGTTCGACTCCCGGTCTCACGATCTATTTGGTGCATGTCATCCCCCACTTACTACTCCCCACGTTTCCTGTCTTTCTTCAGCTGTTTTACATAATAAAGGCAAAAAAAAGCTGAAAAAATGATCTAAAACAGCAGCAGAAGATTTTGGTTGTTTAGGAAAATGTTTCAACAGCGCTTACACTCACCCAGTGTTTGAAAAATGGTTGTGACTGTTCTGACCTGAATCAGTCCGGATGCAAATCTGTCTGAACAGGAGGGGTATCAGACGCATCTGCCAGAGCAAGTAAAGCATGAGCTCAAAGATTTGCTCTGATTCCCAAATTATCCAAGAACTAAATCACACTTAAAGAACAAAACAGAAAAAAAAAAAAATAGACAAAACAACTGTTGACATTCCTGTCATAAAGACAAACTATTTAAAAGATATTTAAAGCATCTACATTCTAAAGCGCTCCTGGGCACCATTAGGCGAGTATGTAATCACTGATTGATCAGTCAGCAGCTCTCACAGCTTCAAAAACATTGGACAAACAAAGTGTCCTGAGGGAATCTGCCCATTACGAACCTGCATGACTCCTTTACTTGACTCACCATGCAGATTGGTACGGTATAACTGGACCCAGTGGATAACCCGGCCAGTCAGGACTTGCAGTGTGTGTGTGTGTGACAAAAACACACAACACTCATTAAACATGACCTCAGCAGCTGCACATGCTGTGACCCCAGACTGTGCCTATGTGCTCCCTGAGACGTCTTATTTGGAGTCATTCACGCATGTCGCTGCTCTGTGTTTGTATGAGGGAAACTGGCTTGGCAAGCTCTGCAACATTTAAACACGAGTGGTTACAACAATTGCCTTTTGACTTGGAATTGGTGTTATTTTGACGTAGTAGTATTAGTAGCAATTTCAGATGATCTCTACAATTAATTTCTCACTAAACCAAATGATAATTCTTGTTATTAACAATTAATTTCTTACTTGTGGAAATGTTTATTAGATACATTACTTCATTACAAGTGGGCTGCATGGTGGTGCAGTGGTTAGCGCCTTCGCCTCAAAGCAAGAAGGTTCCTAGTTCAAACCCCTGTCTGGATGAAGTCGGCCTTTCTGTGTGGAGTTTGCATGTTCTCCCCGTGCATGCATGGGTTCCCTCTGGTTACTCCGGCTTCCTCCCACAGTCCAAAGACATGCTTTTTAGGTTCATTGGTGACCCCAAAATTGCCCGTAGGTGTGCATGTGAGTGTAAAAGGTTGTCTGTCTCTGTGTGTCAGCCCTGTGATTGACTGGCGATCAGTGTAGGGTGTACCCCGCCTCTCGCCCAATGACAGCTGGGATTGGCTCCAGCCCCCCGCGAACCTGAACAGAATAAGCGGTATAGATAATGGATGGAGGGATGTTTTTAATGCAAAATACATTTAATTACCTTGTAAAAATCCTCTCAAGGCTTCTTTTCCTTCTCCCTCATTAAAAATTCCCAAATCTTCATAGTCTTGCCCACTATGCACATTTCTAACCGCCCCTCCATAGCGAAAACAAAAAATTTCTCTGCCATCGTTTAGTGGCAACTTGCTGAAACTTAGCTAGCTTGAAATGTAGTAATCAGTAGTAACGTTAACATTAGTAGTCAGTAGTGAGTTTGCAAAAATTACGATGGCGGTTACAGCTGGCTCGTGCATCGCCGAAGTGGTTGCCATAGGTTGCACAGAATGATATGCATAGCATCACCCCGTCCATTAACGAGATTGGCTCCTTAGGTTTGTGATGTGTTTGTGAACTGAAAACATGTTGTTCAGCCTGTCCTTGGTACACTGCAGTTTAAAAGCAGACAGGCCCAGCCGTGGAGATGACTGCTGATGTTGTCCCTGATACATCTTGTAGCACATGAGAAACACCACATGGAGATGTTTACAAGGTTAAACTTGATTTTCGCTGCAGGGGGTCTTTAAACCTCAGTTACAGATATCTTTATTTATTTCCAAGAAGACATAACAATTTATTGACATCAAAGATTCAGTTTTTACTAGGGGATTTTTTTAGCATGTTAAAATTTAATTGTAGATGTCTCTTATTGTTATGTTCACAAGCGGAAAGGGAATAACATATCTACAATTAAATTAAAGTATGAAATAGTTTTGATTAGTTGAAATGTAATTTTTTTAAACACCATTAGTCCGCCTAGCTGATATAATGCAATAAGAGCTTGCCATAAACTGGGACAGTTATAACAGTACATCGCGTCCTGCAGTGTGGAAATTAAACATGTTTGGAGTTGACACATCTAATAATGATATCATGGAAAGTCATCTAAAGTCCCACATTAAAGCTGTTTCTTGTTGTGGTTAAACCTGCTGACCTTCTTACAGAAGCGGTTTGAATCCAAAAAAAACAAATGACAGAAGCATGCGGCTGTAAAAACTTGTTTAGTATATACAGACGGTGGACGGTGGACAAAATAGAAGAGGACACCTGTGCAGGGCTGTCAAATTGAGAACAATTACTTAACTCGTGTAAAGATAAACAAACACCAGGTACTCTGTGTTCTCCTGCTGTTTCCATCTGCCGAATCCAAGTAATAGTTAAGTCACTTTTTTTATTTACAAAAGTTAGATGAGGAGATGACTGCCACTCTCGTATCTGTATGTTCTATATTAAGCTGCAGCCAGCTGCTAGTTAGCTTTGTTTAGCATCCGCTCATTAGAACATTAAAAAAAGACATGCAAATAATTGGTTGTTAGCAGTCAATTATCTTAAATATTGTTTACTTGGCAAGTCTAAGTGTTTCTTCCTGTTTGCAGTGGTAATGCTAAGCTAGCTGTCTCCTGGCTGCAGCTTTAAATTGAACAGAGTGATATCCTTCTTCTCATGTAGCACTCATTCATTAATTTTAACACCACTTACTAAAATATGTCTTAAATTTCTTCCAAGATGCTGGAGGAACAGGACATGTGCAGTTTGAAATTTGCATCATGTTAGCAGGATGAAATGAACGCTTTTCTATAACAAGGATCCAGTGCGTTCAGACTTTTCCTTAAACAGTGGACTAATAGTCAGAATATCTGACCCTCTGCAGTTTTGTTCAACATACGTGAAATACTTATTTGCTCAAGTACATTTTGACATGGCGTTAAAGCTCTCCAGATGTTTCTGAACTTGTAGAGTGCTGTTCAAGCTTTGTAACTCTTGTTCTTGTTTCATTCACAGGTGACTATAAGGAAGGACCTTGAGAGCCATGACTTTGGTTTCAGTGTTTCCGACGGGCTCCTGGAGAAAGGGGTGTATGTCAACATGATCCGCCCTGATGGCCCTGCTGACCAGGCGGGGTTAAAACCTTTCGACCGCATTCTTCAGGTACAGTTTATTTCAACAGCTTGAAAATGAAACATTTGAAGGAATTCAACATTTAGGTTTGCTTGTTTGCTTCCTGTAAAGAGTTGGATGAGTGGGCTAAACAAGAACAGCCTGCAGCCGATTAGCTAATCATAAAGTATGGGAGCAGAAACTAAATAGTTATTAAATTAGCTAACATCCGAGCTTATTGGGAAATTTAGATTTAGAGTTGGATACAAATTTTGATACCACTAATGATTTGTGTCAAATTTGAGGCTGCAGTCAGGTGATGGTTAGCTTAGCTTAGCATAACAACTGGAAACTGAGGGAAACGGTTAGCTCAATCCCAAAATCGACAATGTTGTAATCTTTTTCTTGATTATTCACTTTATAGGTATAGGTATGAAGAACATCTTTGTCTGAGTTGTTTGTGTGACTTTGTGTGTTTTTTACGGCTACGTTGTTTTTTAAATCTCTTATAAAGAAATGAAAGTGTAGGGGCATGTTTATTGGTAAATGATTTCATGGATCCTGATCTTCCAGGTGAACCGTGTCCGGACCAGGGACTTGGACTGTTGTCTGACTGTGCCCCTAATTATAGAGGCAGGAGACTGCCTGGACTTGGTCATTAGCAGGAATCCACTGGCAGCGTCAGACAACGGGCTGCCCGACGACTGTGACGACCCCTCAAACTCACTGTTCTGCTTTCCAGAGCGCAGGACCAACAGCATCGCCCTGTGACCCCAAAGACAGATGGACCCTAGCTTTTCAAACACCGAAACACATTCACACACGCACACACTCATCCTTCACGCACGGTTAAGTTTGTCACATTGTACCTCTCTGACAGACCTTCACACTCACGTCCAGCACGCAGGGCATCCAGGAACAGCCGCCTGAAGCATCTCTCACTCACAAAGTTACAAGTGCATGTGTTCACTATTGCCGGTTTTAGTCACTGTGTTCACATGATGCGTTTCAAACGGAGGCTCTGGCTCCAGGGCAGCCCCCACCCCTTACCCACCTCTTCCGTCTCCAGCGGCAAAGCCACATGCAGGGTTATATAACGGCGGAGTCATAGCTTCTGCCTGAGCCAGGATGTCAACACACATGCCTCAGCTCTGGAGAGAGTCAAATGCTGCACACGCACCGCATACATCCTATCCTATCTTTTGCTTTAACAAGCTTCATGTTCCCTTTGAGAGAACATTTCTTTCGTGTTGTTTTTATTTTGTTGCACACAAAATACGCACATGCAATGCTTTACATGCATATAAAAACGCACACATACACAGACTGACACACAGGGTGTTAATAGACTCAAGGTTCCAGCCACATTTAGCATATTTGAGTTATTTCAGCCAGGACTTGGCTCACTGCCCCTGTTTCCAGTCTCTCCTCCACACTGCCTGCCCTCCAGAGGGGACAGGGCGTCCAAATAGACAGAATCTGCTACTTGCCAAGTATCATTAGCTGTTTTTTAAAGCCCCTTTATATTTTAATTTACTTATAAATGAGGACAATCTACACTTTCTGTTTTAAAGTGACGGATAGTTTCTGAATGATTCAAGAGGAACTTGATGACTCAGCCACATGTTTACAAAGATATTGTTTCAGTTTCACATTCTGGACACGTTTCTTTCTAAGCCTGCACATAAAGCACCCTTCTGTTATGATTTTTTGTAGTTCAAATTTCCCTTTCATTTTTCACGTTTCATTTCACTGTATAACTCTGCGTCTCTATTTGTGGCATTGCACCAGAATGACTTATAGTTAGTTTCTTTTGTCCTTCACTGATGATTTCTTAAGTGAATGCATCCTTGCCCCAAACTGAGGATGAAATGCCTTTCAGTTTTCAGTGATTGATTTTTATTTTCTTGTTTTCACACCACATCAAACTGGATTGATTTCAGTTTTTGTTCCTCTCTTCAGTAGCTATGAGCATGTTGAACATGCATCGGGTTTGACATATAGTGTTTTTACAAAGCTTTTGTCTAACTGCCTCTCTGGAAATAAGAACCATTTTTCGTTTTGATTATCAGCCAACGTGAAAATGTAATGAGATAGTTGCAATGTCTCGTTTAGAGGAGCATTAGAGACCGATTATCCTTGGGACGGTAACTTTTTTTAATATCTTAATTTCAAACTCATGTCTAAGATTAAATGTCATGTATACAGAGGCCTATTTTTTATTAATTTACTGTATTGTACCTTATTTTACTCTTATGTGTTATGGTATGCAGTGCTTTATTTTTATTTGCAGTACATGCACATACAGTATAGTATCTTCATATGAGCTGTGATACTGAATGTGACTGCACAGTTTTGGTTATCCTCCCTGAATATGTCAGGAGTTGTTTCAACGGAACATGAAAGATTTATTATTTTTGTTATTTAATTTATTATAAACTAAGAAATGTATTTCTTTTTATCAGAATAAAGTTATGAAACTGTGGAAGATTTATTGTCTCTGGTTTCTCAAGAGTGTGTTTAATTTGGCTCTCCCCAAATAGATAATTTACTCAGGCTCAAGTGTGTCAACACTGAGGTGTAGTTTTTGTTAGAAAGTTTAGGGCACTCAGTCAAC
Source organism: Semicossyphus pulcher (assembly GCF_022749685.1). Lineage (NCBI taxonomy): Eukaryota > Metazoa > Chordata > Actinopteri > Labriformes > Labridae > Semicossyphus > Semicossyphus pulcher. Next base: position 21,015,432 of record NW_027211637.1, read on the forward strand.
AGCTTTGATGGATTGCCTTGATATTCGGTTCAGACGTTCATGTTTCATTCAAGATGAACTGTGATGCTACATTTAAACAAAAACAAAGTCATAAGGTCGACACTTTGGCTTTTCACCAAATGCCTGCACAACTGGTGACTTTTTCAACAGCCTGAGCTCTATTTTCTGTGAAGTGCTAATTAGCAAATGCTAGCATGCTAATTCACTTAACTACACAAGTAAACCAAGTAAATGTTATACTGCTTTAACATCAGTATATTTAGCTTTGACATTGTGAGTAGGTTAGCATGCTGACATTAGCATTTAGCTAGCACTAGTACAGCCCATGTACAGCTTCACAGAGCTGCTAGCTAGTGTCCAAACTAAAATTGACTAGAAACGACAAACTGCATAGCTGTGTCCATAATCCATAGCCTGGTAATTCTGTACAGAATGTTACACATACAATTTTTATACTATACTGTCTTAACATTTAGAATATACATTAAAAAGATGTTTTATTTTATTACATTGTTTTATTTTAACATACTTAAATTTGTAAGTGAGCATAGTAAACTTTGTGCCACCAACATTAGCATTTAGCTAACATAGGATAGCTTAATGAAGTGGCCAAACGCAGCCTTACAAAGCTGCTAGCATACCTGTAAACCTAAGCTGACCACAATCTAATAGTTGTATACAGACTATATTACATAAAAATAGTCATAGTCATATATAATAAATAGTCATAATATACTATTTTCACATTTAGAATAAAAAATTAAACATAACCTATATCACTATTTTATACTAATAGAAAATTATATATGTAAATCTGGATGTCACTGCAATTTAAACTTCAAAAGGAGACAACAAAATGCTTTTCCATTGATGTCATACTTATTTAGCACCCACAGATTTTCCAACTGTCAGCAGCTTCATACAAACATGCACTGAATTGTTTGAGAAAAGTGTCCATAGGCTTCCCAAAGTGCTTTGAGTAGCCTATACTTTATTTTATTGCTTTAAAGTGTTAACTCAAAAACCTATTTGAATCTGTGTTAAGTGTGGGTTTGTAACACAGTTTCCCGTGTCATTGATGGTGTCAACAAACCTATAATGTTCAGAAAGTAAGCTTCATAATCTACTTGTCTTCACTCAACTCTTTCCAGAAGATGCATCTGCAGGCCAGGGTAACATGAAGTACCATTTCCATGAAGCGTTTAGAGCCCCCTTGTTCCTCCTGCACCTCCTGCACTAATGTCATCCAGGTGACATCGATTAAAGTCTTTGGGGGTTCAGTCCCTCAAGGGCTTTGGAGGGCCAGCAGGACACCAGAGACGTGCCCAAATAAGCCAGTGCCATCTTTGTGGGTGAAATGTCAATGCAGTTACCACCTGCTGGGGGGGGTGCTAGATTGATGGTGGGATGGACCCCCTAAAAAATTTAGGACAAGTGTCAATGATCTGCCACAGTGGGAGGTCAGGGTGGTTGGCAACAGTATTATCTGTTCAACGGAGGACGTTCAAACACATAGAAAGCGATCTGATAGGCTGTAATCAAAGTGTATTGTGAGTTGTACAAGTAGCACTTAGTGGATAAAGTCCTCCGACAACTTTCTCTTCACCAGAGAGCTGTGCCCAGACTAGTAGTTAAGTCATCTTGAAATTAAGAACTGTAATAATATCCAGCTGGGAATCATTCCTGAAGAGCCTGTAGGTTTATCAAGACAGATAAGATGATACTGCGATGAAATTCAGCATCTAAATCATCTCTGTAATGCGAGATCTCCTTTTTCCACACTGCTGTTTTAATACTAAGTAATGATTATTATAGCGAGATTAAAATTTACTGTACCACAGAATACAGGCCATAATTTACAATGTAATTTCTATGGTACTAATAAAAGACTTTCTACAACTTGTACTGAAATGCTTTAGAGAAACGGGTATTTTTGTAAACACGGGATAACAGCTGGGTACAAAACTAAAGTGAAATTGTCAGATCATCAGACACTTCAGAAACATTCATTTTTTGAGAATAAAAGAATCGTTTACACAGAAAAATTCCAAAGAAAAAGATGTTTATTTGAATCTATAAGAAATGATGCAATGTGCATCTCAAAGGGGACAACTGTGAGACAAAAATACTTTGGTACACTTGAATTTCCAAGTAGCACAAGATCTTTACGGACAAAACAGCACGGTACAGTGGTGGCTCCTGCACATGCTTCAGGACGACAATTCCTTCAGGTTTTGTATTCAACTGTGCAAGCTGTTACATTATTGAACATTACAATTACTTTTAATTTGAAGGTGCATTTTGAGCGAGCAGGGAACGCCATTGCTTCAATGAAAAGTGCACACTGAAAAATGTAATCCAGGCTCACAATGTAGTCCATATTTAGAAGATAAATTGTTTGAGTTTTCAGTAAAATTAATGAATCAGTGATGGTGTTTATATGATGTACAGTATAAAATTGTTACAAAAAGGCATATGTGATTTACAAACAATTCAAATTCTACAAATACGAATGCCTACAAATGCCTAAAGTCTACATTAGAAACTAGAATCCAGTGGTACTGCTGCAGAGCACGTCTGCTTCTGAAATGTGCACGATGAAGAGAGCTGTTCGGATGTTTAAAAAAGGTCATTTTTTTTACGTTTACAAGTGATGTTCTCACAGATCCCACTAATCTTTAATACGAATCAGAATGTTTGGAGTCAGATTTCTACTCTATTTAGCCATTGTCTTAGCAAGGAGACAACTAGATACTGTATATCAAAGTTTACGATATCAAAAGTTAGAAGCTAAAAATATTTCCTCCTGAATGTGTTGCAAGAGTAACGGCAATACCTTGCAACGGTAAAAACAAACACTACAATAAAGGTGAGACGACATATAAAGTGCAAAGAGAGGTTTCAATAAATGCACTGGGACTGACTATAGTAGTCACACAGGCAGTGTACAAATACTCTAAAAATGCCACTTCCCTTTTCTCCTTACTTCCTCTTCCTTAGCTCTTTTTATCTTTTATTATTTTGTCTCAAGTGTTTTTGAGGACGGATCATCTTATGAATGCATTTCTCACAGTATTTGGCCAAGGCCATGTTCAACTTAAAGGATGTCAAGCAAGATAAACTCTATACACTGCATGTTGCCACTGAACATGTTATGGATATGTTCTCTGAGAGATGTGGATGGCTCGTGGTACATTCATTTTCACTGCGGGGATCAACGACGTCAACAAGAGATTAGAAAGTTAGCTCGGGCACCAAAGACTGCCACAATCACTTGAGCATGTTTGGACGGTTTCTACCTTTTTTACACGGTTAATTACTCATTTAGTTTACTGAATTTTGTGAAGCGAGAATTTTCCTCTTTTCTTCTATTACACCAAAAAACGCAAATTCCTCATCTCTCCGGAATCAATAGAAAGGTAGTAAACATTGAACATGTTCTATCTCTAAATACTGCCTAAACTGAGATCAGTGCCAACTACAGCAACAACAATTGTAACATCAACAATATTGATATAGTAAAAAATAAAAAAAAATTACAAGAGAAAAAAATACAACAATAATATATAACTCTTCATAGAAATCAAACCAGAGTATCTCTAACGTGAATATATTGAACAATGTAAACCTACCATTATCAATGTTAGCAAATATGATAATAACACAGAAAGCACATCAATCTTATTCCTCTCACAGAGAGCGCTCACATCATTGTTTCTACAATGGTGTGGGTGGGCTTCATCAAGCCATTGTTCCCGTTTGGGTCCAGGGGCTGTGTCAGCTCGCTGCCCTTCAAGTTGTACTCTTTCGGGCGAGAGCTCACGCCTGACTTCGCTGGGGCTGCCACAGCTTTGATCCTCTGGGGGATGGAGATGAGAGATTAGGCTAATGATCATCAGAAACTGGGGCAGTTTATAAGGCTCAAAGTGACAGTTATCAAACAACACAAAGACAAACATCAAAATTCATCTTTAATAGTATTTAAAACATATTCACTTATTTCAATGCAGCAAGCAGTCTTTACTAGAGGAATAGTTAAACATTTAATTCAATATGATAATTTGCTGTCTTGTCTGGAGTTATATCACAAATTCACTGTCATGTCTGTATTCTAAATATGAAGGTACAGCCAGCAGAGCATTAGCCAAGCTTAGCATGACGACTGGAAGGAAGGGGAAACAGCCACCATGGTCGCCTACAACTTCATGGTAACTATAAGGGAGGAATAAGGACAGGCTGCAACAGCGTTAGGATAGCTAGCAAAACTCCCAGCAAGCTAATCTGCTAGCTTGTTTACAACCGTCTGAAAACTATTGGCTGTGCAAGTTGAACAGTAGTGACATCATTGACTGACAGTGGGCTTCACTATATTGTTTTATTAAGTCTTAATTTTGAAAAAACATTTTTCAGCAAAAATTGTTGATAAAAATATTATTTTGCTGTCTAATAATTACGATGGCTTTGAGCTACACCCTCTTCATCATTTGCTACTTCTCTAGACATTGGATGTTAGCTATGGCTAATGTTAGCTAACATTAGTTTCTATAAGCTACTAGATGTTAGCTAATGCTGGGTTAGCATGCTGGGTTAGCATTAACTAACAACAGCTAAAATTGGGAGTTTAAGAGAGTGTTGTAAGTCTTCAATATGAATTGTATTGACCGAGGTTAGAACATGGAAACTCTTGAACAACTTGAATTACTGGAAGTTATGTTGCATTATAACTATAATAGATATAATGTAAAATTTTGGAGGGAGTAAGCTAGCTACAAGTCTTTAGTGTGTTTTCTAACGAGAATAAATCTTTCATGTTTTGTCTTATGTTAAGGATATGAGAGTGATTTCAATACTCTTATATAACTTTTAAGCATATTTCTGAAAGCTTCAAACTGCTCCTTTAAGAAGGTTGAGTTTGCTCACCTCGATCAGGGGTCCCTCAGACTGTAAGATCTTGATGACCATCACCATGGGGATGCAGATCATGGAGGACAGGGCCAAACACCAGCCCAGACCGATGGCCCAGTCAGGGTACTCATACACCTTGTTATAGGTCAGGGGCTTGTACTTGACCAAGGAGAAGACAAAGCAGCCCTGGGAAACAAACACATGCCTCTTTCAGAACAAGCTGAACCCCGCTCTGTGACCTTGAAATATGAACGTTCGTCACATGGCCGTATCGATGACTCTGACACAATAAAGCGACAAAAGCTGCAGCTCCAAAAATCTCTCACCATGCAGAGGACAGGAGTGATTATGGTCCAGCTCCATTTCATCCATGGGTTTGGTCTGTAGCCAATCATATCCTCAAGTCCATCGTAGAAATTGTCAACTCCTACCACAAAGCACAAAGAGAATAAGAATAATGAGTTCTGGCAAATGTTTTCACAAAACAGTACAAGACATATCATCAGTCTTAACAGTGTTATTTTCTGTTATCATAAGATGACCTTTATATCTGCCTCTGGAAATTAGCAGGTTTATGGCCTGTTGTCTCTGTTTTCTGTCCTAATCTGCCTCATTTGTTTCCAGCGGGTCATGTACTACATACTGTATATAGTATAAATAGTCTCAGCTTTGTTTCTCATAACTCGTTTATTAGGTCATCATTTATCTGTCCTCTGTGTTGACTGTGCTTTACGTGAGCTTGATGTCTGTTCCTGTGCTTGTTTGTAAAATGTTAACTATAACAAACTGTCTTATTATTCTGGTTTTAGTTCCTATGTAAGACTAAGCAAAGGACTACAGATTAAATTTAGCCTGCTAAGCTAACTGTTGTTGTTGGTGGTGTCATTGTATCTATTGTAACAATGATAAAAAAACACCTTCCAATTGTATAGGAATTTTTTAACTTGTGGCTCGTGACAGCCAAGCAGTGCATACTTGCAACACGTTTTCATCTTTTGAATATGTGTTTAAGAGTCTTGAAGAGGCAAAACATTGGGACAAAGTTGTGTGGTTTTTGCAGATTTGATTGACAGTGGCCTGGAAGCAAACCGACAATAGAGTTGCAAAGTGGGAGGAACTACCTATGATTCAGAAAGTAAAAGTCCCATTCATTTTTCCCCAGTGCTACATGCTACGGCTTTTCTACGGCTTTATTGGAATGAAAGATTAAGACCTGGAAATATTTGAAAATATCTGGATCTTGATTCCCAATGTGAATGTTGGTAAGAAGCATCCAATCACAGAGCTTGAATTTCTTTTACAAGAGCCCTAACTACGGGTGGAAGTGTGAGTTGTTGCGTAAACTGAAAACACAATCTGCAGCTTAAATCCAATAACTTTTAAATTCTCAGTCAGTTCAAAAAGCTTTGGCACCTTTGTTGTTACATAACATTTGTTGCTGCTCAGATTTGCATCTCTCACTGGCCTCTCCAGATGGCCCAGGCAATGGGTACTGGAGTGTATAAATCTGTCTGACATGTTAACACTAAGGTCAAAACATGGTTTCTAAAATGAATGTAAAAATAATTAAAAAGATGGCAAAAATATTACGTTTCTGTTATGTAGTATTAAAGTGATAATCTCGAAGATTGTCTGATAAGTCACTATCTATGGCCGAATGAGGTAACACAATGGTGATTAAAAGCCTTTGCATTAGCAGTATCATTATGGACTGGGTGTCTGTTGCGACTTTAGCAGAATAAATCACAACGCGAGGCCAGTTAGTGACGCGTTTTCCATCACCCAGCAGTGGTTGGTCTGTCAGAGAGAGTAGGTGGAGCTAAGCTGCTTTTCCGGTCTCTGCAAGTGTTGCGAGTAAACAGTAATCTACTATGGCTGAACAAACAAAGAAAAGATCGACGATGATCGAAAAAAAGAAACAAATTTGACCCTCAGATGAAGGCAGAGTTACAACCGGAGCCAATATGCTCCCGCTATTACCGTAGTTACAGTTAATGATTTAAGTCAACTAAAAGAATGAGATTACTTTGTGCAAATAGTAAGGTGAAAACAAAACTGGTCTACAAATGGAAAACACAGTCCGTCTTTCATTCTTATAATGGTTTCATCCACTAGGCTAAATGTTAATAGCCTAATGGACGGATGCAATCTGGTGGGAGGCGACCCTACATAGCCAATCACAATCTAGCGCGGGACCCCCCCCCCATCCCTCACGCCCCTGCATGCAGTCAAACATATTTACTACTGACGTGTAAAGAACCACAAGGACACCTTTGTTTACCAGCAAAGAGATCAGTTGTGCTCCTCAGGATCATTACTTTGAAAAACGACACACATAACACCACAGAAACCCGTCACATAGAGTCGTTTCCACTTACCATAAACCCAGGCTACAGCGATGCATTCAAAGAATGCAACCCACAAAAGGCACACACCACTGGCTGCATAGTAGTCAAAGAGTTGAAACACATACATGCCACCCTGGAAAAAGAAAAGAAGGAAAGCTGCATTAATTATCTCTTTAATGTGTGTGGAGGGACAGAAAGTCACAGAGATAGAGTGGGGTATTAAATAAGAGTGGGCGGGGTGGGGAGGGGGTTGCTGAAAGCAGCGTACAAGAATGCCTGGCACCCTACCAATAGAGGCAGAGTTCAACAGGTGCTGCGACGTTATTGAAGCATGGTTAACGGCTAAACGGAAAACGGCATGCCGAATTGTTCCATTCAAACACACAGGACGTGAGCGGTGAAGGTGGTGGGAAGCCATATTTGGTCCTAACAATGAAGCAGTGGAAAGTCTGTGGCGTTATCTCCGCTGTCGATCCGAATACGCGGAGTGTCTTTTTCCTTTTCTAAACAGGATAAGCAGCAGAGGTGAAAGGCTCTATGGACCGTCGGGTGAACTTACTTTCGTCACCATGGCGAGTCCCAGGAGATAGCTACAGAGGCACATCACAGCTATGAAGATCTCGCGCCGGTAACCCTTCCTGAGGACGGACGGGTAAAGATCCACAATGGAGGTGATCTGTCCTTCCACTTCAACAAACTGTGGAGACAAAAGCGACTTTTAAGATCTCAGAGAGGGAAAAAAAACAATGTGTCTTTTTGTGTGCATCCTTTTTTTTTTTGCCTCTACAAACCAGTGATTAGAGAATAAGAGCGGCCTTTGTTGGTCAGTAATGAGAAATTTAAACAGGGCTGCTCTTTGCAACACTGGTCTGTTGCTACCAAGACACAACAGAAACCAAACAACAGTGAATCACTGTCTCCTTCTCCCCCTGTTTCTCTCTCTCTCGCTCCCCAGCGTCTTCTTATTGCCTCATAATGTCATAACAAAATCATGAAATTGTTTCTATTTATCAAAGCAAGCTGTCTTCAAGCACCAAGAACATGCTCCTTTGTTGCATGAAAACCCAAACAAAACCCCCTTACATAACAGAGGCATGTATGTGTGAGGGACGTTAACAATATGTAGCATTCAGGGGCTGTAAATCTGCATGAAATGTATGGGGAAAAAGTTCACCCACACACGCACACACATACTGTCACTGGCACAGTTTCTCTCATGGAAATAGCCGCACTCGCATAAGTATTTACATGTGCTCAAATTTAGAGCGTCGGCCTGATCTCGCAGTTGGCTGAGATGAGTAGCCGGCAATGTGCGGGACTGAGTTAGCACGGGGGTAGAATTACACTTGGAGGCAGGAAATGTGATCTAGCCGGAGAATCCCTCGGGTGGACGCTTGTGTTTTGTCTACTTAGATTATCTTGTCTTAATCAAAGCTCTGCCTCCTGTCAAAGCTTGATGGCTTGCATGCTAGCTACTATAACGACTTCTTATATGAAAATGTTTGGCAACCAGCTTCTTAAAACTGAATTTGCGTGATTACAGGGCTGTAAAAGGGCCGTAATCCTCACACACTGGTAGTAAAATACCTTTGTGTGATCAGGCTGCTTTTCCTGTCCGCTTGCTATCTGATACCCTGCAGACGTTAGATGTGGATCAGAGAGACACTAAATGTGTTTTACACATTGCGGCTGGCAGGAGCCAACTAACCCATGGGGCCTGGGAGGTGTCTGAGTGAAATTAGTGGGCAGCACACCAACCGGCTCTTCTGTACATAGCTCCACAGAGCGATTGTGAGAATGCTGACCTGGCTGTCGAGGCCCAGAAGCAGCAGCATGATGAAGAAGAGGATGGCCCACAGGGTTGGCAGCGGCATCATGGACACGGCTTTGGGGTAGGCGATGAAGGCCAAGCCGGGACCTGGAGGGAGAACAGAGAGGGGATGGGGGAAAGGGGCGGAGAGCGGGGTTAACATTTCTATCTGATGTCGGCTTGGACGACAAAAGGAAGGACTGGAAAAATATTGTGAAGATTGTGCTAGAGAGGCTGCGGGGTCTGGCACTGCTGATAGTCTACAGGAAATGTGTTGTAATGTGTCCAACAGAAGAAAGACAAGGGGAACAATTAGCTAGAATGAGTGTTTATATTTTTGGTTCTATGTGTTGAGTGTCTGAAGGGATATACTTGTCTGTATGCACGAACATAATGTCTCTTTTACAATGTGCATATTACATAACCGCCCACTGTTTACATGGTACATATGCAAACCATTCCACTGTATAAACTACTAATTAGGTTGTGTTGATGGGGTTGCATCCTGAGAAATAACAGCTGCTTTACATTTAGTGTAATCATCTGTATGCATCAATATCTTTTCTCCTATTCTACCCCATTCATACAACACTATGTGCTCTTTGGCTGCTAGCTGTTTGTTTGTGGTAGCTAGCGTGTGCAGTTACGATAAAGTGGAATCTAAACAAAGCAGATGAGGATTTAAGAAAGGCCATGAACCGCATCCAGAGAGCATGACACACAAAGTCAGCAATCACATAAACTAGTGCCTCTATTGAACAGCTGGTAACATTGCAGGTCACTTCTCTCTGTAAGATTCTTAAAATCATTAGGTATGAAACTGTGTTTTCACATATAATGGAGCATCTCGTATGTATAAACATAGCGTCCTCTGTAAGTACTCTCACTGCCATACAGTTGTGGTGTGATGCAGTGTTTGAAGTAGCAAGAATTGAATTTGAAGTGAACAAAGCGAGCATGCTGAAAGAAGACGCATCTCCCCCAGAGTCCACCAAAAAGGGAAGGCAGAAACAGAACCGGTGGCGTCCACCTCTGGAGATCCAAAGGGTGTTAGCATGACTGGGCTAACAGTGCTATGCTGGGTGCCAGTGCACCTACAGAACAATGTCCTTTGGGTAAAAAAAGGATGTAAAGCTACTGAATGACATGAGCAGGTTGGCTGTGGGACATGAGGACACCTGCAAAAATAATGGTGATAGCCCAGTGCAGTAACACCGCAGTTCATTGTGTAGCTTAAACACACAACACTTGACCAATGCGATGCAATCTGTCCTCAGAAAAGGTGTACGAAAAACTCACACTGAAATCACAATTCTGTTTCTTTGAGGCTTCCAATCAAGGAGTGTGCAATTGCCGATACTTCTACATTTCAGCATCATCGTTTCCGAGAATCACTGTCTAACGCTTTTGATGAGTATCCAATTGTCTTTTTATGTTTTTGTTCGGCAGCAGCACCCACCATCACTGCTGCCATCACCTTGGACCCTCGTACCTGACTCTGCCACATCGGCAATGTCCACCCCTTGTTCTTGTGCCATGAAGCCCAGGACGGAAAATATTGCGAAGCCAGACACAAAGCTGGTACCGCTGTTGAGGCCTCCCAGCAGCAAACAGTCCCTATGTCACACATATGTCATGGAGGTTGTTAATGAACACAGGTGGAACCGAAGTTCCCATTTTTTTTCTTTTCACGCAACCGTCTCTGACACGAGTTGCTGTCACTACTACTGTCCCCTCTCCCCTCCCGGCAGAAACACAACTCACCTGTAGCAGTTGTATTTGTATTTGTTGTAGCTTCCCAGTGATGTCATGGCTCCCAGGCAAATGGCATAGGAGAAGAAAATCTGGGTTCCTGCATCAATCCACACCTGCGGAGACAAAAGGAAGAAGTGCGCTCAACAACAATTTCCAAACAAGGAACGCTTCCTCACAGATGGAGCAAATAAAACATGCCCTTTAAAGCCCCCCAAAAAAACAAGAACTGCATTGTTAAACATAAATCAAATGTATTTCAAAGGCTCAATGTTATCGCAAATAGACGCTCAATAGTGCCTGCTTGGTTTTGATGTAAATCTGAACACTTCTGAGAAATGATGTAATCGAGTTACATAACAAAAAAAAAATATTTTTCATGAAAATCTCACTTCAACAAACCTACTGGATTACTACAGTTAGTTAGGTACTGAGAGTCAGAAGGTTACAGCTAACAGCCAGTTGCACAAACTATTCCCAGGCGGGCTCTTCTCGAAGTCTCGTTGCCAGGCAATAAAACAGTGATGACAAGACATTTGTAAGTTATCCAGATCAAATAAATAAAACAGATTTATTAGAGTGTTTGAGTGGTGCTAGGAAATAGATTTTGTTACTTCTGGACCGAGAGTTTTTAATGCTAAGCTAACCAGCCGCTTGCTGTAGTTTCATATTCATTAAGTCTCATACAGACATGAGAGAGGTGTCAATCTTCTCATAAAACTCTCAGAAAGAAGCAATAGGCAGTGAAATCTAACATCAGCAGTCATCTCCACGGCTGGGCCTGTCTGCTTTTAAACTGCAGTGTACCAAGGACAGGCTGAAGAACACGTTTTCAGATCGCGTTTGAGACGTCACAAACCTAAGGAGCCAATCCCGTTATGCATATCATGATGTGCAACCTATGGCAACCACTTCGGCGATGCGCTGTATTTTTGTAAACTCACTACTGACTACTAACCTTAACGTTAACACTACTGATTACTTAATTTCAAGCTAGCTAAGTTTCAACAAGTTGCCGCTAAACGATGGCAGAGACGTGTTTTGTTTTTGGGACGGAGGGGGCGGTTGGACATTTGCATAGTGGGCGTGGACTATGCTGATTGGGGACTTTTTAATGAGGGAGAAGGAGGAGATGCTTTGGGAGCATTTTTACAAGGTAATTAAACGTATTTTGCAGAAAAAACATGTCAGACACAATTTATTATTTCAAGCAGAGCATTTTATACGTCTTAAAACATGACTGGAGCTGGTCTCTAACCAGCAGAGATCATGCTCACAAGTGAGATAATGTTTTATTTACTTAACGTTAAGTCACAAAATGCAATGTTAGCTTGAATGAAAGTAAAGCTTTCTCTGGACTTGAATATTGTTGGAAACATTGGGGATAATGAAGGTGCACATCTCAACAAAATATATAACAAAGGTCGAGTTGTTTCAGACATTTCAATACCTGGAGACAGAGATGTGAAAGACATGAGGGGGAGTTAGAGTTCAGATCTATAACAGGAAAAGAGGAGTGGAGGAGTTTTTGATCGTACCTCTGGATCTTGTAGGCGGGTCAGGTCAGGGTAAAGGTAAAATTTGATCCCTTCAGATGCCCCGGGCAGGGTCACTCCACGCACCAGCAGCACAATCAGCATCACGAATGGGAAAGTTGCTGTTATGTACACCACCTAGACAGGACAAAGGAGTTTTAGCCAAAATACTGAACAACGCAAAAGACTCATCGTCCTTGAGGTTCAACGGGGAAAAACACTACTTCTTTCCTAAGTTCTCATTTTAAGTTATGTATTTCTGACTACAGGAGCATCATTCTTAACGTTCTTAACTTCCTCAACACAGTAAAGGAAAGTAAGATCTGTGAACATACACCCTACAGAGGTCATGTAGTAATAATTCTTAATAGAGTTAATATTTTCCTCTACAGAGCTCCTCCTGTTGGCTCGGGCCCAGTTTCGCTCCCACTAACAGAAACAGAGGGAGGGCTAAGGAGCAGCAAATCAACTGTTTACAGCCGACAGTGAGTCTGGCCAACAAGTAACTTCCAGGACAGCACAGAGGCTTGTGCCTTTAAATCAAGCAAACTAACGGCCTTCCAGGGATGTGTGTTTTTTCTCCCAGCAACAGTGTTTTGTCAATGACTTGTCGGGGTAAAAAGTGAAGGCCAAACAGCATCCAGGCAACACAGTAAGTACAGGATGTGTGTGCGCCTCAGCACTCACTTTCCCTGTGGACTTGACTCCCTTCCAGATGCAGAAGAAGCAGATGACCCACACTGCGAGGAGACACAGGGCCAGGTCCCACTTCAGGGGCCCGATGTCCTCGATCCCAGAGGAGATGCTCAGGACGTTGCGTCTACAGAGGTACACAAAGGGTTAACAGGACTTGAAACAGAATACATACAATTTAAAACAAAGACAAGGATGTAGATCATTTGACATTTCTAAATTATAAACATTAGAGGCTAATTATAGTGGAAATCATCAGACACCTGACTTGGCCTTTCTGTGCTGAGAGTCTGAATACACTAAAGAGGTTTGGAGGACAATCTGGAAAAGCTGGAAGTGTTTAATCCTGAATAAACACTTCGGATTTGGTGCAGATTTGTTGTGATGAATTGTAATCAAAGTTCAACATGTTACAAAGAAAATTGTAATGAAAAAAATGTGGTTGATATTTCAGTTCAGTTTGACAATAAAAGTCAAACTTCGCTGTAGGTGCTGCACAAATAAAGTTTTCAATAAACCGCAGGAGAACTCAAAGTAAACTGTGCTGTGTGTTTTTGTAGGAATTGTTCCAGGACAAATACATTTACGCAAGCAAGATAAACAGAGTTGCTTTGTGTGTGTCCGCGTGTCAGTTAGGCTGCCGTCAGTGGATACTCACTCCCAGAACTCAGTGACGGGAGAGGTAAAGTTGGTCATGTTGGCCGCCAGCCACAGGGTCTTGTTCTTGCGGACTGTGTCCTCGATACAGTGCTCTGTGTTCCAGGGCTGCTTGCATTTGGCCCAGGGGAGCTCCGGCTGAAAGCACTGGAACAGGTAGTAGAGTCCCCAGGCCAAGATGACGATGTAGTAGATGTTCAGAAGCGAAACGATCACCACGGAGGCATAGCCGATCCCTGCAGAGTGGAAGGAAAGGCAGATTTTTTTATCATCAGCTCAATATATTATCTATGAGTCACATTTTGCACTCTTTGAGTTTAAACATGCAATAACCACTTTTTTTCTATTGATATTGTATCACCTGTAATGTTGCTCTAGAGATCTTGTTAGCAAAGCTGATACTGAGCAACATTATCATTCTTTTGGACTCATGTTTTTGATCACCTGATGAATGCAGTTCCAATATTCAACCTCTTTTAGTTCAGAAATATCTAGCTCGTTAGCTGCTAAATGCTATATTATCTTTAGCAGCTAGCGGCTAACTATCCTGTCTGCTATTTGGGGCTGAGCAGGTAGTTTACAGCGGGCTTAAGAGCTTTCTTGCTCCAAATAACACTGATTTGAATAGCAATCGTGAAATTACACACAATTACAACAATTACGACATGTATAAAACATAAACAAGATGTGTGTGTGAGGACTCAAAAGTAGGAGGAAGCTAGCTTGGTGATGGCGCTGCGTCTATGACGAAATACTGTAAAGCAAATGTAGCCCTTTGCTAAGTACGTACCAAAATATTAAGGACCATCTATAAAAACTATTTCATCAATATTAAAGATTGAAACCTCTAAGACTTTATTTGGCCTTCCAATAGGAAATATAGAGTCAATGAGAATTCCAGGTGGGTTAATCACTAACGAGAAAAAGTAGTCATGAGATCCATTATTCAATATTAATGATTATAGCCTCCTCCAGGGTGTGTTAGTTCACTTTGAGATCACATTTGGCTGTGGTTAAAGATCCATCAGTGATTTGGTAAGAAGTGCCATGGACTTGAAAGTTTCAGCGAGGGCTGTAAAACACAGATTTTCAGCCTGATGTGAAATAACTCTTGAAATAAGAGCTTTATATAAACAATTAAAGCGTTCCGGCGATGTGGAGACTGCCGCAGAGAAACTTCAAAGGCAGGGGGGGGAAAGAACAGCTCATTCTTATTGAATTAAAAGGGAGAACTTCCAAAGCTTGACTCGAACACTGTTATAATGTCCTTAGTGTTTTCACTCTATTTTTAGATGACTTTGCCACGAACCTGGGCGCAGAAATCCCCGGTACTCTTCCACTGCTCCAGAGTATTTTTAAACTCATCATCTCTATCAGCCCCACCTCCTCGTTCCCACATACCAAACGCCAACTGATAGACAACCAAAGCTGCGACAGGTGTGTGCGTATGTGTGTAGTCGACTGCGTGCAGGAAGTTAAGTCATGAATTCTCCCTGTGATAAAAACACGTGAATGTAGGGGGAGGGGGGGGACAATGAAGAGATTTGTGATAGCCACTTGTGGATGTTTCTCTGTTGCGCCAGATGGACAGGCAGCCAACCTCAGCGCTCTGTGAATAGCGGAGAGACCGCCAGCAGCTGCTGGAGATCCGGTGCTGCACACTTTCCTCTCTTTTCATGTCGCGTCTCCACGTGTGAACATGAGCACTGCCGTTATGGCAGCTGCTGAGGGCGTGGCGCCTCTGCCGCTTGTCTACAGCTGTCCCTCAAAGGTTGACGGGCTGCTTCAAAGAGCCACGAGGGGGGCCCGGACTGTCTGTAGAGTATCTGTGGCTCATGGTGATCTCAGGTCAAGAGATCCCTTGGAGAACCTGACCCTCCCAACACCGTCACAGAAGACATGCAGTATTTATGATGCTCTATAAGCTGAGACAAAGCATGTGCGTCCACATGGCAGCTCCATGTCAACAACAATGATGCTGTGTGAGACTTTACCCACTGCTTGATGTCTGCTTCTATTGCAACTCAACTTCAACATCCAGAGATGAAGATGCACCTTCAAGCATGAGGTGTTTGTATATTTAAGTTTATACAAAAAGTGTCTGAGGAGGTATTTAAAGCTTACATATACATGTTTATGTAATATAAGGAGTCCTGCATTATTCTCTGTTCAGTACCCTTAATAATCGGCTGCTGTGTTTCTGTGTTGTGTAATGTTGTTTACACAACAAAAAGCAGCCTCATGAAGAAATGTGGTCCAATTACACCGGCACGGAGCGGGATATTGTGCTGAATAATGATGAATGTGAGTTGAATAATTAGTCCTGGACTGAAACAGGAAGTAAATCAGGGCAGAATTCTTGTTTGGACAAATGAGGCTTTTAGTCAGCGTTAAATATTAAATGATCTTGTCAGGGATGATTTGTGCTCTGGTGCAGAGAGAATCTGTGAGAGTGTGTGTGTGTGTGTTCCTGTGCTTTGACTGACCGGTAAAGATGGGGCAGAGCTTGGCCCAGCAGGTGATCCCTCCTTCAGAGGTGTACTGTCCCAATGCAACCTCCAGGAAGAAGACAGGCAGGCCTCCACCGAACAGGAAGATGAAGTAGGGGATGAGAAACGCACCTGAGGGAAAGGATACAGGAATGAGCTCAGAATGAGACATCTTCTTTCTACGACTGTATTATTATATTTGTTGTGCTACTTCTACCTACCTCCACCATTTTTATAACAAAGGTAAGGGAAGCGCCAGACGTTTCCTAATCCGACAAAGCCTCCGGCCACCGACAGGACAAAGTCGAGCTTACTGGCCCACTTCTCCCTCTGAGGGGCCTTCCCTTCGGCCTCGTCCTCGGGCCGCGTGCCTGGGCTCTTCCCCGGTGAAGGTTTGAGGGTGTCCTTGTGAAAGTCCTTCAGGCATTGGAGTTTTTCTTTTTGTGCCATGCTGTGGACGGAGACAAAGGGGGGAAAAAAAGACATGAGACAAAGAGAGAGAGACAGAGGTGAGCGAGATAAGACCAAGATAGGGAGTAGCGTTAGGGAGATAATGCTGTCGCCTGATTGCGTTACAGTATGCTGTGTAACCACTGAGTACATGATATACAGTACTGTGCTTCTAATCTGGCTAATCTGAGCAGCTGATGTGTGGAGGTCAAATAGACTATAGAAAAATGTTAACATAAGGTGGTGATAAAAACCTATTCCAACATTTGATTAGGAAGATCCAACACATTTTAATGCACCTAATCATTCCATCTTCTGTTAATGAAGGGAAATAAATACGTCGATCTAAACTTAATACTCCCACTACTTAAACAAGACCCGATGTAGCAGCATGTGCACATAGAGAGTCAGTGTTCTGGTTCTCTGTGTTCCAACTCTCCGTGTCTCAGGGTGGGTTTTTGCAGCTCAGAGGGGGGCACATTGTCACCGAAAGAACAGGAAGGGAACATTTGGACCCGAAACACGCCTTTAAAACCTCGCCTGACCCTGCAGGAAAGTTTTCTTCTTGCTTTCTCTCATGCCAGCGAATCAGCAACAAGTCAGTCCAACCGTAATCCAAATTTAGAGAGGAAGATATCCCTGCGCATTCTCAGAGCCCTGGCTGCTCTCCGGAAGATACGACAGCTTAAGTTCACTCGAGTGTTTACACTGTAAACGGCCTTTCCAAGAAAGACAGGATTTGTTATTACTGAGCGAGGTATCCTATTTCCCCTCATGAGCCAAAGAGGAGAAAAGAAGCCCTAATTGGACAGGAATAACTGTGTAAGACATGTCGAGACTGACTGTGATTTAAGCTCCCAGCCGGCGCAGGATGAAGAACAAAAGAGGAACAATGAGGACGCTTTAGTTTACTGTTAGATGTGAGATTAATTGTAATACTATTGAGGAAGGTTTTCTCTTTTTTTAAGTCTGAGGATTTAAATTCAAACTGCGGATAAAAGTACAAATTTTACATAAAAAATTTGTTTTTTCCTCTTGAAAATAAAGTCCAAAACCCAGAAATAACACTTAAAACTGGGCGGTAATAAGTGGAAATTTAATTAAGGCAACCATCAGAGTGATACCAGTATCTTTCCCTTCCCAGTAAAGGGCACACGCATGAAGAAGAAAAATTCCTTTCACATTCCTACTGGGAACTATGCGTCTCTTCACTTCATCGACCCATGAACAACAACCCCTCCATCCCCTCCGGTTTGTGCACACACCGCGTCCCGTCATTTTCTAGGATTTCTCTTTTCCTGTTATGCATGACAAGTCAACTTGAACCGCTTTCCATTCTCAGACCTCCTTACATAACTGGATCAGTTCTTGCCCACTCGGTTCTCTCATCCTGTTTCTCTCTCTCTCTGTCTCTCTTACTTCCCCCCTTTATCCAATTTCCCCCTCTTCTTCTGCTCGCGTCTGCTCAGCGTTTGCTTTCACCTGCTCGCATGGTCTGCCAGATAAGACTTAAGGGAAACTGTCCTTGGGAATTAAAGCAGACATACTCAACACATTCCTTAACCTTATAAGCAAACATCTCAGCACATTCACTGCTTGGATCCTCGCTGAAACTTTTCTACAGAGACATCCAGTTTAAATGAATCAAACAAGACAACATTACAATATATTTTCACTTCTTTCTCTATTTGTTTAACTGTTTAAATAGACTTTTTCAATATCCTCTTAAGCTTCACACCTCTTTTGATTTATCCAAATAATGCAGAAAACTTCAAAACACACATGCAAATCCTGAAAAATCTCCTTTCCAAGCAAAGCAGATGAGAGAACTTACATTTCCTTCATGGCTGCGGCTATGTATAGAGTTCCTCTCTCTCAGCTGTCACCATTCCTCTGTACTGAATGCCTTTATGCCGACACGGGTCAGAAGAAGTGGAGCTGACAGCAGGACCCGCCCCTTGGCTAAAGACAATTAAATCCAAAGTGGAGATTGGACGCAGCCCGGCTGTGACGGACAACTCAGGTACAAACATGGGAGACTGTAAATTTCCACTTCCCACTTCTGCCTGCCCACAAACATACACACAGCCGAGTGGTGGGGGGTGAGTGTGTGTCACATACACACTTCTTATTCATGTTGGAGACACAGAGAACAAGTCAGAGGGAAAAAGAAAGGCTGGGCTGCTCCAACACTGGGGGCTGAGTTATTATCATGTACAAGTGGATGAACTGAAGGCAGCATTTAGAGCCTTAATATGAAGCCCCTCATCACAGCCCTGCGCCACTTCTACGCATCTTTGTGTTAAAACTATTTTTATTCACGCGTTCATGCCGAGATAATTCCTGGCATGCGGGACATTCAGAATCAGCGTCCTCCATTCTTTCATGACATGTGGTTTGTTATCTGGGAAATGTAAACCAGTATCAGCTTATAACAACTCCTAATAAGGTAATGTGCCTCCTCTGCTCCTCATCCGTCTGTTTAGATACCATTCACCGCTCCTAGAGTGCACAATGGCCGGACAAAGGCTGGCATGCAAGAGTCAATTAAAAACTGATAGAGTCCTCTGCAGGATATGAATGGTTAAATGGGGGACAAGGATCATCTGATGACACTGCACACACACAGACAACCACACACACCTTTGACACCTCTTAGCTTTGCACGGCGCCTTAATCCATCATATTCTGGTCAGTGTCATGCTCTGGATACTATTTTGGTTGCATAACCCTTCACAGACGCGATCTAATCCATTGTGAGAGACCGCAGGATTTGTATTTTGAAGGTAGAGGCAGCAGCGAGAAAAGGCCTGTTTCATGTGGACCATCTAATAAAGGAGCTACGCCCTTTGTAAAGAGAGAAGCTGCTGTATGTTCAGAACTTAATGCCCGATGAGAGCCTGTTTGAGCGGCTATTGTTGAATGAAAGGCATATTATCAGACTAGTTTTACAAATTGTAAAAACAAATACAATCTTCCTTCTACTTTTTTTGTTTTATTGTGTCTTCTCTTCCAAGATTTGATTTGTGTTTGACTTTAAAAATTAGATCAGAATCAGAAGGACAGATTTATGTGTATGTAAAAAGTTCCGTGTTGTGTTTGTGGACGATAATAAAAATCAAGGGAATCACAGTGCTATGGGGGGTTCACACTGCACGCGTAAGAGGTGGTGGCGGCCGCGAACTTCTTCATTTTTATTTTTAAATGCATGTAAACAGGTTAGATGCTTCAGATCGCTGCCGCTTCTCATGCACATTTACAGAATAGGAGGCTTTCCTATTGTTACTACAAGCCACGCACACTTCTCTGCCAAATTGAAATGTTGTAACTCCTATTGACCTCGTATCAACAATATTATCAACTCTTCCTGTCACAGGCATGGAAAGTAAAGTATGTTAACACTTCCTGAATTATTTTTCATTTTCCAATCTGGCATTCCGACTCCCCCAATTGTACACTATGTGTTTATTTTGATGTATTTCCAGGGCAGTTATTTTGTTTTTTTTTAAATAAACTTTATTTGTTATATTATCACGGCCGTTGTTTATTGTAAACTTTATTTGTATTTCCAGGGCAGCTGTTTAAAAAAAAAAAAGTTTTTATAAACTTTATTTATAACATTATCAGGGCCGTTGTTTGGTAGATAAAGTCACCCACAAGGTTCCTTTTTTTTTTTTAATTAAAAATGTAGTCATAAGTCTCACATAGGCCATAAGTACATTATGTTAGTAAATAATAAATAACATCAGGTTACATGCCATTATTTCTTCTGGTGTGATCTCTCTCTATCTCGGCTCTATCTTTTGCTGTATTGTTAAATGGTAATTGGACTGTACTTAGCACTTAGTCTTTGCAACCACTCAAAGCTGCTTTTATACTACATATCACATTCATCCATTCACACACTGATGGCAGAGGCTGCTACGTAAAGTGCCCAACTGTCAATCAGATATCACATTCATACCCGTTGGCTATGCAATTTGGGGTTCAGTGTCTTGCCCAAGGGCACGTCGCAGCTATTGTTAAGGTCTTATAACCTATAACAAAGACCTAAAACTGCCCCTGGATATGGCAACAGCCAGCAAGGCAAAGTGAAGAGTGATAAATGGATATATTTTATTTATGTGTATTAATTATTGTTTACAGCTGAGCAGAAACCTCTTTATTCTTTCCTGTATATAATGGATCTAAATGACATTTGTAAAGCGAACATATTCAAAATGTTCATGGCCTTTATTAAGGTAAAAAAAAAGGTCAAACAGTTGAAGCCGCAGCTAAAATAATAAATAATATAATAATAACTCTCACAAGTGCCATTTTTTTTTTTATCAGTAGTAGGTAGGCTGTCTTTATTTTGAATATTAATAACCAACTCCTTATTTAGCTTGGGACCCTCAGGAAACCCCTCACAGACCCCTAAAGGTCTCCAGACCACCTACTTGGGGGCTTTGTTTTCAGCACTCGCAGTTAAAAAAAAAAAAAGGTCCACTGACCCCCAGGCTTATCCTAGTGAGAGGGGATTGGGGTTATTACAGGACACATGTAAATCAATCAGTGAAAGGGTTGGGAACAGAACAAGTAGGTTAGATATGAGTCACTAGACATACGATATAAGCTAGTAAACATCTTAGTTCATCATATTTACATCAGCGGACAGCTCACTTTGCAGTGCATAAACATTCATTCATTCTTTTTTTTTCTTCATTCAATTGATGACTAGTGGGTGTGGAGGCTGAGAGTGCACCTGGAGTCTACTAAATACAATAAATATATCCCTTCACACACAGCCACACACATCACATGTCCCTGTGGAGCCGGGGTGTGCCTGAACGCATCACACCAGACATCCAAAAATGATCAAAGAGAAACGAGGAACAGGCTCTTATCAGATATAAACACAGGAAACTGGGTCCAACGGCCACAGCTGCGTTTATTGAGCCTTAACATTGTTTGATTTTGGATTTTTTTTTTTAACAAAAACGTTTTTTAGCGGTAGCTTTAAGAACACAGCATCATATAAAAGCAAAAAGAGAGCAAACATTGTGTGTTTACATGGCAGAATGAAATCAACCAGCATGCCTACTGTTCAATATCGAAATACGTGACGAATGACATTATCTCTGACACACACACAGACACACGTGTAAAAATAAATTATATGGCATTAACGGTTCGGGAGCAGGAATCTTCTACCGTTCTATCTTGCATTTCTTAAATATAAACATTAATATAAATATTTACTGACTTCATATGCAAAGAAGAAGCCGGATTACCTGTCCTTGTTTTATTTGGCAGCCTGTTGTTCCTTGTTCTGTAGCCTATGTTTAACGCTGAGTGACACAATTTAATGTATTTTTCTGTCAGAGCATTGTTTCTACGAGCTGGTGCGCGTTTAATATCAGTTTGAGTGGAAAATCACCAGCTTCTCCATGCAACTACTTCTTAAAGCGACAGCCTCCCTCCGTCAGCCCTTCACCTGATTGTCCAACTGTCAGTGTCACTGCACTATTACGAGCTAAATTAACTATCAACCACAGTAGTCTAATATCTTGTGGCATTTATTAATTGATTAACATTCACTTGCACAAAATTTAGCGATAACCTGTAAAAGCGTAGTCTACTCGGCAGTTAGCATTTATAATTGTAGCCTAAACGTGTGTGTAACGTTCAGAGTCTGATATGATAATTTCAAAATCACTAATATATTTGCATTTACCAAAAAACACGCCATGCAAATAATTTTGGCATCACTTTCTAATAAGGCAAATGGGCGATAATGCTTTAATGGTTAATGAATCAATTATAAGGCTAATGCTTCAGGCTAACAGATCAGTTAAAGACAATAGAATAAGCGTTGGGTTGCCAGGTTGTGAAAAACCTAATAGGCAGGTTCTTTCTATTTGGTAATAATGTACTTTTAAAGCTCCTGTGAGGAGTTTTTCGCTGGTTATGGAACAGACTGAACTTAATTCTGATTACTCTATATGACCTACAAAAGCAAACCAGACCATCAGTGAAAAGATTGATTATTTCTATATAATTATTTTTAATGCCTGAAACTGCTGGTTAGGGGTAGGTGTCAGATGCGGCGATAAAACGCACGCTGCCTTTGTTTATATTTTCCAGGGAAAATTCAAAGTGAGTGATACATAAGACTGTTAAAGACAGCAGGATGAGATTTATTTGTCAAAAAACACCACCTAAGCGTGTACAGGACAAAATCAGCAAAGAGATAAGAGGTACTGTTTAGTCCACAAGGGTTGCCAAACTTAACACAAACCGAACGTTCCTCACAGCAGCTTAAAGTGTTTGTTATGCAGCTCACATTGTGTACTACGACATCAAGTCTTAAATTATAAATGTTAATGAGTCATTAACAAAGGGTTGAGTCTTTTAAAATGTTAATAAATGTATTAAGTTGCAATCGTCTTTAATGCTAGCAATATTTATTTAGCTATATTTTTCTACAGCTGGCAAGTCTAATAAAATCACATTATGAGCCAAGGACAGCATATGCTAATATACCGCACTTTAGTTGTGAAAATGGTTTATATAGTAACAGCATATTAGCATCAGTGATGATTAGCATAGTCAATGGGAGCCTGTTAGCATGCTGGCATTAGCATTTAGATCAAAGCTTTTTCATGTTTAAAAAGACAATGGGCAAAAGTAAGTTTTCATAACACCATTGTTTTGTTTGATATCCATGCAGGCTGAGGACACAAAAAATGGACCCTCAGCGTACCCAGTCGTGTTAGCGTCATCTTTCTCACACAAGAAACTACACAACACAGAGTGAAACCTGCTACACTGACATTAGCATTTAGATCAAGGCTTTTTCTTGTTTTAAAAAACAATGGGCAAAATAAAGTTGTCATAACCTAGGGACCCAAAGTTGCTCATGTTATTAGTTTATATTGAACATTGCTCATTGTTATTAATTAGAACTTCAATATGCTTCAATAGAATGAGGTACCATAAAATTGTGCCAAGTTAAAAATACATTACATCATAATGTAGATGTTACTGTAACTGCATATTCCACAATGGGCCATCTGTGTCAACATTAGATATTTCTAATCTCATCCTGTGTAGCAAAAGAAATGACTGGAAAGCGTTTCTTGTGTCTGCAGGTCTTTTCCATGAAGTTAACAGTAGTCAAAGATGTGTTAGTGTAATTGTCTTAATCCGGAGCTTCGGCTATGCCAAACAGATGGCACAGGCATGTGTTCAGTGCGTCATGTATTGGAGGTAAAGTGCCTCTTCTGGAGTATCAAGATGGTGACAGTACTACAAATCACGTTCTTAGACTGTTAATCAGAAACAGGAAGTAAAGGCTTGTTGACTAGTTTTAAGACCTTACTGTTTTTTTATTTTACATTCTGAGCCAGAAATGAAGCAAAGTTTTCCATTTTGCAACTTTGTGAAAAAAAACAAAACCCTCTAGTCAAATTATGGGGAAGAACAGATTGTTTTTGTTCCGCATTTCTATGTTGTGTATACTTGTACTTGGCTGTTTCCTCATTAGGCGAAAAAGCAACATCTCATGTCATTCTTGTAAAGTGTGTTTCAAAGCCAGCCAGGCCCCTTGAGTTTCAGCGTTGGTTTCTCCCCGCACAGAACAAAAGTTCTGTCAGCAGAACAACTGCTTTCTGATGCCTGAGGGCCAAATGGCCAGGAAACAGGAAAGTGACTGAAAAAAAAACGCAAGTTTGGAAGCTCGGTGTTTGTTACTCTGACAAAAACCAACCTTGAATCTAAAGTAGCTGAACACACACAGGGGAGAGAAAACTTTATCTAACTTGTATCGAGTTAGAATAGCCGGCATGCCCAAAGAGAAAATACAAACAATTAACTAACCATTATGATAAAGTCATGTTTAGAGGAATAAATGTAAAGAAAAGTTATGTTATTAATATTCTAAGTAGGTTAATTTGAATTGGTGTTTACCTGGTTCTATAAGGTATAATTACCTCATGGACCAATCAGATTCCACCTTTGTGTCAGCTGGCTCCTGTGTGTTTGAGGTTTAATGAGTTAAAAAGATTACGTCCCTCAATCTCAAGTAATGCAACTGCAGAATTGATGATTTCATAGACAACATTATGGACTGTACTTATATAGCACTTTTCTAGTCTTGCGACCACTCAACGCTGTTTTTACATTACATATAACATTCACCCAGTCACACACATATTCACACACTGATGGCAATGACCTAAGTCCTATGCCTCCATAGCAGCTGAGCAATTTGGGGTTCAGTATCTTGCCCAAGGACTGTACTGGACATGTGACTGGAGCTGTCAGGGATCAAACCCCCAACCTTCCCATTGAGAGACGACCGACACTACCACTGAGCCACAGCCGCCCCATCATGGACAATACTCATGAATAGCAGTTGTAGAGTTGTTTTTTAATCCTATTTGATTTCTATTTAACTCTTAGCTAGCAATGCTAGGTAACTAGCTGGCAAATGTTAAGTACACAGACTATGCTAATGTTTGTTAGAAAGAGTTAATGTTGTTAGTAGAAAGTAAATGTTGCTGAGGCTTTTTCAGAAATTACATAATTGACAGCTGCATTCTTGATATGTAAGAATCTAAGATGAATTCAGGTTTTAATCCAGATTATTACAGAACATTATCTGATGTTAAACTCTGGTACACAGCTTAGCGGGTCTGCTTCTGTTAATAACTTGTTTACAGACAGAAATACTATGATGATGTTTTATCGGACCATGAATAATATCGGACACTGACACTGATGGCCTTCCAGCTTGTTCAGGTAGCAAAGTAGAAGCTAATTTTCTAGCTAAAGTAAGACACCTAAAGAAAAACAGCAGAAGAGAAAAGATGTAAATGAAGGAGAGAAAACACCTGATAGGGAAAATCTTTAAGCTATACTTTGATGTAAAGCATTTGTCAGTTTGAACCTTAAACTGTAACCCCAAGGTCAAGATGTGTCATCCTCGCTGCAGGTCTGATGCATCTATTCACAGAAGCCCACCTGATTGTTTACATTTGAAGAGTTCAGGGCAGAGGTTGTTGTCCTGGATGGATTTAGCCTGTCTTTTGTTAGAGGTCTGTCTAAGGACAGACCTGTCACATGGTAACGGTGTAATCCTGTCTCACATGCAGACGCTGTTTGGATCTATCTGCAGAGCTGGCCGTGTTCTCAACTGACAACCTTGTGACTCACCTCAGCTGGAGAATTACATTGCACTTTAAACCGACGCACAAACAAGATAGACACGAGGATAAAGCGAACGCACAGGAACATATGGTGAAAATAAAAGCACATAACACGACAGAATGGGCTGCATTGTTCCTGTGCGTTTGCATACGATTGGCCAGATACTCATCTTTCTCAGAGAGCCTACTGTCCTGGACAAAGCTGACTAATAAGACCACTGCTCTCTTGCCTGTCTGTGCCCTGGCTGCTAAGACTTCAGGGCAGCACGTAAAGCTTAATCCCATATTACCAAGGCTATGTTAAGTGTAAGCATCTGACTGTCACACACTTCCAAGAGGAGCCTCCACACCGAGCAGGGAGATAAACAGAATTCCTGCTTGATAAGCTTGAGCTGCAATCAGTGTTTATGAGACTTCATAGGCATCCTCAGCCTGCTGTTTGCACGGCATGATGGTAGAAATGTGGGGGGATAGCAACTGGCTGCTGAACGGCTCTCATTGCGAGACAATCCGATAAAGGGATCTTCTTGGCGGGAACCTATCGTTCAATTTAGTGCATGTGTTGTCTCTCCTGTGCCATTTCTTACATAATGCCTGGCTGCGACTGCCCAACACTGGCCTAAGTCCTAAGTCTGTGTAATGAAATGTAAACCGTGGCTTTCCCTCGGTGCAGAACCTGGACTGAAACTACAATATTATAATGTAGTGTTGTTGTAATGCATGTTTTAGTGTTAAAGCGGGCTGTAACATGAAGTGAGAGAGATGGGAAAGCTCTTCAGGTCAGTCTCTGGCTAAGTACGGGCTTACCACTCTCTCTCTCTCTCTCTCGGGTGGTAATCCCTGACTAATAGCAAATTAGGAAATTGGCAGTGACAGGAGCAGTGAGTTATGTCTTCAGTCGCCTGTGAGGACATATCAATACACAGGGACAAGGTCGCAAATGCACAGACACCTTTAGAACAGATGCTTTTTTTAAACTTTAATTTTATAGTGGGGAGATAATACGGCTGAAAAAATGCTTGTGTACGTACAATAGATTATTCATCCAATGGTGGCAGAAGCGTTTAGACCCTTTGCCTCTAAGTGCCACAATGTGTAACTACATCAAAACCAATCCACTGTACATAGCATTTCTATTTCTTTTCTTATGTCCACTTTGTATTTTGATTCATTTTGCTGCATGTTATCCCCTCCCCCTCTTCTCCACTGTCTCTCTTAGCTTTTCCTTTTTAGTAAAGGCAAACATGTACCCAAAGAAATATCTAAAAATCGTACTTTTTTTTGCAGTATTTAAATCTACAACAATATATTATATTGTATACGGCCATCATAGCTTTTGTGTGAAAAATGTATCCAAGTACAACTTCCTTATTTCAGTATTTAAATTGTCTGCTGCTTTATCCCCCGAGTTCACAATTTTTCAGTGGAAAATATTGTAGTTTGTACTCTGTGGGGTGAGAGTTTAGACAGAAAGTAAACAATCAGTATTTACAAATCGAGTGTTTAAATGACCCGCGCTCAATATATAAAGAAGTTAACATTAGCTTAAGCTTCACCAGCTGCAAAACTGAGGGGCTGCTATGACTGTAATTCAACTGTATGTTGAATAATCACTCATAGGGGCATTTTCTGCATAAAAAGTACATTGATTGATTGAAGATACATTGAGTATATTTTGCTGATAATTTATGCACTTTAACTTAAGTATATTTATACTGTTGCATTCCTACTTTTTCGTAAGAATAATGTCTGAATAAGTCTAGCAAAGAAACTACTAACTATATGGGGTTAGACTAAATGTAGCAGACTGAAATGGCAATTATTTGCTTATTACAAGTAGTGAACAGAAAGTATAAAGTATTATGGAGTGGAAATAATAAACTAAAAAAAACTACAAATGTACAACAAATAGAGCACATCTTACTTGCGTCACAGCTCTGCATCAGCTTTACGTTGGACCACCTGCAGCCCTGTCTATCTGCTCCAAACGTGATGAGTCCTGCATGTGAGCCATGTATAGAAAAGCATCGTGGTCGAGGTGAGCATGTTCGTTCCTGGAAAGACAGGAAGGCAGATGGTTTTAATGAGACAGCCCTGCACGTTCTGTACACGCCATCCTGACATTTCCCGAAGTAAAAATTGATAATGAAAAAGCAAAATATAAATGAAAGAAACAACCTAAAGGAGCAACAATGGAGGAGAGATGTTGTATGAAAAAGGGAGGAAAATGCTCA
Source organism: Semicossyphus pulcher (assembly GCF_022749685.1). Classification (NCBI taxonomy): domain Eukaryota; kingdom Metazoa; phylum Chordata; class Actinopteri; order Labriformes; family Labridae; genus Semicossyphus; species Semicossyphus pulcher. Next base: position 21,043,496 of record NW_027211637.1, read on the forward strand.
AAGAGACAAGGTAAAATCTTTCTGTCACTGCTGTAAGAGAGCCTGGTGTTTTTATTACACTTGCACAAACCACCACTATGACAGATAATAACCTTTATTATTCGGATGTAGAAGGAATTAAACAGCAAACAGAGCAGTTTCCATGTTTGTCTGGAAGATTTCTGTCCTTAAAGATCCTAGCATGAGGAGACAGAAGTCACAATGAGTCACGCTCTGGCATGAGTCAAGAGCCAAGAGATTTTACCCTTTACTGCCCTCCAACATTTTTTTATGGGAAAAACACATGGAAATCATCAGGAAAAAAAAATGTTTTTAAGGGCAGTAGTGGACACATGAGTAGGGTATGAGTCACGAGCTGAACAGAGAAAAAGATCAAAAATAACTTTCTTCATGTAAGTCAGTGTCTTCAGTAAAGGAGGCTGCAATGCAATGAAAAAGTGTTTCAAAACCATGAAAGTGCATGAATTTTGGCTCATTACATCAGTCATATAAATCCTGCCATTCTGGTTACTGCAATAGTAAACTTTTCAAGATAAAAGTCCGCCAAGTTATTACAGAAAATCTTTCGCTGCATGGTGCTGTGGTTCATCTTCTGGGGACAACAAACGGGTGTACCAAATTAAGTGCAGCGCAATTAAGTCCTTGTTGCAATATTTCACAAGATAAGTAGCAACTTTAGCCTGCTGGTGGCACTAGAGGAAAGTCAGGGAATCACCAAAAGTCACTTGGGTTCATCCTCTGGGGATGACAAATGGGTGTACCAAATTAAATGCCATGCCATCCGTTCGATGTTTAGATATTCTTCGGCATAAGTGATTACTTTGGTCTGCTGGTGGCACTAAATGATAATCAGGTGCGCAAAGTCATAGGTTTCATTCTCTGGGTACTATGAATATCTCCATCAAATGAATGGCAATCCGTAGAAGTGGAAATATTTCTGATTTCAACCTGATGGCGGTGTTAGAAGTGAAATCAAAGGATCACCAAATTAATAAGGCTTGGGGACCATGTATGTCTGTACAACATTTCATCTCAATCGCTCCAATACTAGCAGATATATTAAGACCTGAACCAAAGTGGTGGACAGAGCTATATTGCCATCCTTAAAAGCCATGCTGCTAAACTCTAACTGACCTTCTAAAGACAAAATTAACTGCCTGTGCTGTCAACTAATTCAGTGTTAGAAGTTTTTTTCTTGTCACCCTGTCCCGCTCTGATTTGGGCCCAGTGTAGGGGTGTGGAGGTGTTAAAAATGGGAGCTAACAGAGGCCCCTAGCTGCTGTCATAGAGAGGCTGCTTTCTCTTGTAAACACCGTCTCCATGGTTATTGAACAAAGCGATGAGAAAAATAACTTTCATGTACAGAACATAAATATCCATGTGCCTGAACAGTATGAGGTCAATTTGACTTCCAATAAACTGGACTTTCCCACCCAAGACTACAACCACACCATGTTCCTAGGCAACGACCACAAAACATTTGTAAAGGAAGCTTTCTGGAGTTATAACTAATTGTGCTGTTTATTCTTGTCTTTATCAACTTGTAGCCTTCAAGGCGCTGGGCTCAAAGCCAAATGTTTTGTTGTCTAGGATGGCCTTAGTGTTTCAGTTGAACTGCACTTCAGTGTGTGCTAACAGCAGCTCTGCCCCTCAGTGTACTCCCTGTTGGGATTTGAGCTTACCCTCTGCTCTGAACCTCAGGGCAACATTAAGGTGATGCAAAGCTTTGTCTTCATCTTCAAGACTCTTTGAAATGAGAGTGATGGAGACCACAGGGGCTCCAATTATAAACACAAACACAAATTTAAATCACTGCTAGGATGTAACTGTGCCTCACTACTTACTCTTCTTATTCGCAGCTTTGTGGACTAGTGATCAGTGATTTGAAAAATGGACAACATCCCATTCAGAAAAATGTTGCTAGAGACCTAAGTGAATAATTTGTTTCCCACAACGCGTAACGAATTATGTTTTGGACTAAAAAAATTAAGTGAGAGGAATTCACCATGATTATTACCACCACAATGATGATAAGCTAAGAAATGGCGCCATCTTCAGGCGGCTCCCTAAACTTGCATTTAAAATGTTAATTCATGGAAAGTGGTCATCGGATTCACTCACCTGTATTTGTGTTTTGGAGATCGATAATGTAGCAACAAAAAAAAATTAATAAAGGAAGAACAAGAGGAGTCTACCGTCATGATAGCAGTAGCTGTTCCTGTATTTAGGCACGGCTGTGCTTTGAGCTACATGCTAACATCAGTATGCTAACATGCTCTCAATGGCAATGCTAACATGCTGATGTTGAGCGAATATTTACCAGCATAAACCGTCTTTAAGTTAAGCATTAATAATACTTTTTAAGCTATATATAGGCCCAAATGATAAATAATATGTGTTAATACATAAAATGTTGTTGAAGACATCATTTAATTCATGTGTTTGCCAACAAATACCTTCTTTAAGAGACACTCTTTTAGGGGAGACTGGCATAACAATTAATAGTAACAAAAAAAATGGCTTTAGAGGATATAAAATAAATTAATAAATACTTAGAAAGTATGTGTGCTTGTAACTATATTTGGGCTTTTGGGATGGATTCATGGTTTCTATATTGCTTGTAAATGCAGTAAAACTAAGCATGGCTCATAAACCAAAATGTTGGACTCAATTTTGACCACATGATGGCGCTAAAATAAATGTCTGAGGATTTTTTTGAGGATAATCCTTTGAGAGGTATGAATGTCTCAGAGGGCACGGCTCTCAGATGAATTATATTACATTTTCTGGAACAAAGTAGTACACAGACAGACACATGAATATTCAAGATGTGTTCATAGATATGTTCAATAAAACACTACTCTCACTCACTGCTTGCAATACCACATTTAACTGCAAAAACCAAGATAAGTCATTTCTCTATTTTTTTAATAACAGATTGGGACTTAGAAATAGATAATAGCATGATTCTGAAATAAATTAAAACATATATTTTCCTTGTTTGGTTGGATATTACATGCATTGGATACTACAGTTAGGTTTCTAACAGCTTTATTGTCTTGTGCACACAGGGGGCAAGGGAGGTTTGGAGGCAGCAGGACATATTTTTATCCATTTAAGGCTTAAACAATAAGAAGCAATATCTTAAAGGTGGATTTGTGTAAGGATTATCGGGGGAGGATGTTTACCGGTCGAATAGCGAAATTTTGTTCTCGCATCAAATCCTAAAATAAAAGTATCACACCTCTGGGCATACATACATCAGGACATACATCATTAAGTTTTATGTAACTTCAAATAAGGAGTTATATTAAAACTTTTTTTTCTCTCATTTTTTTAAGTGAACATACTGTCTTGTTCTCCTTATTAGTTTTCACGTGTTACTGCCTGTCATGTACTCATTGCCTTTCTTTTAACATAAAGATAAAATTACATAGAGTTCAATGTGAGTGCTAGAGATAAACTTTGATGGGGTACATTTTAAAAGAGCCAAATAAATGTCTGTATTTAAATAAAATTAAAATAAAATAATACTAATAATGCCTAAAATAAATTCATGCATGTGCAAATCAAATATTTAACCCTAACACAAGAATTTGCTCAAAACCAATACCTTGTCTCACATTTGATACAGCTCAAACAAACTTTAAACAACCAACAAAAACAGCTTTTTCTGAAAATGCCCCGTAACGTCTGAACGTCCTTTGAAAATATATATTCTGTACAATATACTGTAAATAAAATAAAACCTACAAACATACAGAAGCATGTTTTCTACCACTACTCCTACTCCAACAATAGGTCCACTCACAAAGCACCCATCTTAAAAACGGAAAACTCCAAATCAGCCACAAACCACAAGCCGCCGACCCCTTAGCAGTCAATATTAATGTTGCAGAGCATCTCCTCCAAGGAGTCCAGTTTTTGATTCGCCTCCTCGATCGCGCTGTACGTCTGCACGTTGCTGGCGATGTGATAGCGAATTTCGTCCACCAGGGGGACGGAGTCAGTCTCATGTCGCTCCTCCAGCGATGCAGCATCCTCTTTGACGATCTCGGCAAACTCGGCCTGCTCCACCAGCTGTGACAGACGGGTTAGACAGGAGTGAATTTCTCTTGTGTCTGTGGCTGACCAGAATTTCCTGCAGGATTAACATCATTATCTTATCTTATCTGACCAGACCATTCGTAACACCCAATTCAGCTCACAGGCTGCAAAACTTAGATTTAGCTCATGAAGCTAACTGATGTGACTGATATTAAAGGGGCAAGTTCTAGAAACATCAACTTAGGATCAATAATAATGGAAAAAATTACTAAATCATAGATTTTGTGTTGCATGCCTTTGTCTCCTTTTACTATACGAGCTTCTCTTGTAGGTCTGTTTGTCTGCCAAATAAGCAAGCGCTGTGACGTGGTTAGCTTAGCATAAAGACTGGTGTGGGGAATTATCTAGCCTAGCTCTGTCCCAAGGTGAGAAAATCTGCCAACCATCACCCCTAAAGCTCACTTATGAACATGTTGAATCTTGTTTATTTAATCTGCAGCAAAAAAATTATGTTAAATCAACAAATTGTAGCTGCCCTGAGTCGTTCACTAAGCTACACTAATTATTTTCTTAAGAGAGGATAAGTTAATGCATCTCACTGACACTATCCACAGTATAAACACCACTTGTTGTACATAGAGTAATGAAAGAATATGTGCTGTGTGCAGATAAGCCTCCAGCCAAAACAAACCTCCCTCCAGTGTGAGAGACAGACACCCACCCGATCAATGATCTTGGCCATGAACTCTGTGCACTGATCCTCTAGCCGAGAGAGACGGAAAAGCTTTGCCATCTTCCACATGTACAGAACGTTTTCCTCACATATGGTCTTGCCGAGAGTCTTTCCACAAATACGCTTCAGACCCGGCAGCAGATACATGTCAGCCACGCACAGCACGTCGAAGACACTCTCTGCTGTTAGCTGGACGTGAGAAAATATCCAGTCAGTGGGTTAATTTGCTTCGAATTTCTAGTTTGCAACTCAGTTCAAACAAACTACATGTAGCCAGAAATGATGCACTTACCTCCGTGTCATCCGTGTAGATGTAATACATGACATGGATAAATATTTCATGGGAAATGTTGTGTAAAGTAATCACTGGGGTGCTCGGCTGGGACTGCAGCTGCTCCCCCTCACTGAAGTGGTCCTCCAGTAAGGCTTTGAAATAATCACTACGGCAGCAGAAAAACGCCTGCAGACACACACAATGATAATAAAATGGATGAAATGGAAACGTTCATTTGAGTGACAGTATCTGGGCATCGTGTGAGGGTCTGCGATGTGACTGAGGAATGTCGTGTGAGTTGTTTGTACCTTATGACACAGGAAATTGAAGCTCTCGACTTTAAAGCAGATGTCAGGATACGTCAGGAAGCGGTCGACTCTATTAAAGGGAAGTTCACCAAATCCAACCTATAGACAATGAACAAAAACATTTAGTTAGCAGTCTCATTTAATCTATAATAGAAGCAGCTGAAGTGTTTCATCATGTCCTTACTCTCAGTTCAGTAGGAAGCGCACAGTCTGCTAGCTGAGCCAAGTCATCCTGAAGTTGACAGCTATGAGGGTCCAGACTGAGGACCTTCACACAGACACCTGGCTTGTTGGACACTTCAGGACACAGACATTATTAATCAATCATCTGGTAAATCAAAGCTCCAGAAAAGGGTCAAAAGTTAAATGAGACACAGAAAATAAAATGTGTTTCTAAGACTATTTTAAAAGCTGTGTGTATTACACCGGTGATACTTAGACATGAAGCAGTGTAAATGTGAACCCAGAGCACTGTCTTACCAAAGTCATACACCTGTTTGCATTTACTCTCCAGCTCCTCTATGAGATCGGCCATTTTGCACTGTTTAGCAAGTCGTTTGGAGTCCTCCACAAGGTTTACATCGATATCCATTCGTCCTGGAACAATAAAAAATATGAAGAAGAAGGGTTTTGACTTCGAGTCAGACAGGTGTTTTGCATAGTGGTTTGAATATTATGGAAAATATCACATGACTGCATTCAGTTGAATTGTTGTGCGCTATTTCTCCTTTGGACAAACTGTAAAAGCCGCTGAGTTTGCCTCACTTATTTTAACTTGTCCTAAAACAATACTTTCCTTCAGTTTTGCTTGATTTAATAATTCCCTCTGTTCAAACTAGCTGCGAAGAGTTCCCATCTAACTTGCTTCACCTAAGTGATGGGCTTAAAATCTACGATCCTTGTTTTTTTTGCAAAGATATTCTGTCTATTCCACAGTTAAGCTTAAGTTAATATCACTGAGGCTCCAGCAGTCTAGTCTGAATTAGTAAATTAAATGGGGATGTTCCATGGTTACAATCTTTGACAGTGTCCCTTCGCTCAGCTTCAGTAGAAGGTGTGTAACAAAAAGTAGGACTTTCACACTAAAACTACTGCACCTTTGGAAGAAACCCACTTTATTTATCAAACTCAGAAGGCTAAAGCCGCATTTTCGCTTCAGGTAATCCTGGAATGAATTTCTGCACATGAAAATGACTGTACTTTTTATCCTCCATGTATTACACTGAAAGCATGCTATTAAGGGATCAACGGGCCAGTATGAACAGGAGACCTGTCTCATTGTTCATATGAGAACCAGACTATTGTTTTCAGACAGACATAAATAAACTTAAACCCTTTCTTTGAGGCACCCTTAAGTAAAAACACCAAGAAATTAAATGTTTTTAAATGTTACCATAACAGAATTTTTCATACCATGTTTTCATATAATGATATTAAAAGCTAATTAGTTAGCTAATTTTCAGACAAATCACAAACATGCATATTCTCCGCGCTTGTTTTTATATTCTCTGTTCTCTAATTTGATTTTCTTGAATACAATTGTATATCCCATTAAATTAAATGATTTTCATCAGGGTTTCCAATTAATTGACTGTTATCTTTGTAAAAGCTAAATTAAAGTATAGTAAAGACCTCAAAACTGTGACCTGTGTAGAAGCCTGAATATTTACAGCTCTAACACACACATACCTGTATAGAAATATTGCAAGATGGCTCCAAAGGCTGCAGGGTTGATCTGAAATCAAAACAGCTTTTATCAGCACAGATATAAAAACACACAACACACCTGTATTGTTGTAAACTGGACACTACCATCTAATTACACAGCAGAACACACAAAACAACACAGAATGAATCAATCAGAATTCATGTTTTTACCTACCAAAGGGTGTTTGAGGGTGATCAAGTTCTTCCCTTTCCACTTGGTCTCAAACATGTCAGTGAAGTACTCGGAGCGCGCGCAGAGAACACATCGGTGGGCTGTAAATATTTGGCCGTGGACCAAGAACTTAACATCACCGTATTGACCCTGCTCCAGTAACCTAAAGTAAAAACATATTAATATACAGATTACGTGGAGGTTTGCAGGGTTGAATGCAGACTGTATGCTGTATATTTGCGCTTCCTTCTTCTCATTTACTTTTAACTGTGAACTACTAAAAACGCCCGAGTAAACATGTACAGCCAACAGGCACTTGAACCTTACATGTGCAGGAAGTAGATGAAATCCCCCCTCTGCATGGCGCGGACACTGACACACTTATAGTCCTTGATCAGGCGTCGAACAGAGTCATTCAGAGAGCCGTACATACATCTCTCGCCGTCAAACGTGTTGGCTTCACACTTGGCACCTGGAAGCAAAGCAAATGAAAACAGACTATGTTTATACTACAGAACATTTCAGTACAGTTATAATCCTGAAAACCATTAAGGCTTTAATTGTGAAAATGTCACAATTACTCTAGTGTCACTTACCACTAGCCAACAGGTACTGGACCAGCTCCTCATGGCCACAAAGACAGGCATAATACCTGATGACAGCAGCATTCATATGTTACACTGTAAGGATCATGATGCTGTGTTAGCCTGAGTGTTAAGGCGGCTTGACTAAATCGTACTTACAATGGAGTGCTGTCCCATTTATCTCTTACATTGATGTCCACGTCCCTCTGTTCAACAAGGTATCTTAAAAGGAAAAGAAAAGAAATTAGTGCTGGAGGCTACAGTCAACATTGAAAGTCGGTCAACAGCCTGTGTTTATCTTATTTCCTGCCATCATTAGCACCATGAAAAAAAAACAGCAGTTACACAGAGAATGTTTCAGCAATAAAAGTATTTATTGAGTAAAACACTAATATTTGAAATTGTTATGACAGAGGCCATATCTTGCAATGCTGTAGAAAGTACATTTGGGACTGATTAAATTTAATTTTTCAGCAACAGCAAGGCACTGCTGTCTGCCCCTATACGCAGTTGACATGTCGAATACGAGTCTAAATCTAGGTTATATAGCCGGCAAGCAGAAAACCCCTTTACAACCGAACATAGTATGCATCTGATACTGACAGGTGGCATAATTTATGTTTTTACCCACGTTGAATCTGGAAATTTAGCAGCTGACCTACGTCAATGTAAGCTAAAGTTACCGTCTGGGGCATCAAAGCTAATGTTAGCAAGCCCGTGTTTACCTCCTCTGCAGCTAGCTTTGCTTTAGCTGCAGGACGACACTACAGAGCAGGCGACATAAACGGAAGGCTGATATTTTGTAGGACATTTAATATCAGGAAATCATTGAACCATGTAAAGTAAATTAAATTAGCTTTTAGCTTTCACACAAGCGAAGACAACCGAGCCAAAACAACCCCAGAAAAGCGGTCGGTTACCTGACTCTACAAATGTCGCCCTTTCTGCAACTAATAAACAAATCGTGCAGATCCATGATCTCCGCAGTGTTTTCGGTCCTCTGTAATGCATTGAGACGGCCTGCCTAGCTGACAGGTGAGCGATGACTTGGTAATCTTCAGAGTTTGCACAATCGACGACTGGAAAAGTTGGCTGCTGACACACCTTCTTGCAGTTGTTTACAAGCTGGTTGGTTGCTCAGTGTTTTGGTCGAAGAGCTCCAGTTGTCACGTGACTTGAGTGTCCACTTTACGTGCTGTATGGAATAACGGGAAACTGTCGACTATCCACAACGGGGCAGACGTTTATTATTTTTCTGCAATGAAAAGTTATGAAACGCCATTTTTACACACCACGACTATGAACGTCTTTTCAAGATTTTCAACAAGTAAACATTTTATGTTATTTCGTAACTGCAGGCATGTAACTTGAAAGCGTCGCAGGTCGAATTAACAGCTGAAAAAATCCCGAAAGTCGGAGCTCCGGTTGCTCTCGTTAATGCAGCACAGGTCAGTGTGTACAGTAGTATCAACTGTTTATGGCTTGCAGGAGCTGAAAGGCAGTCTTCCACGATATAATAGGTAATAAATAGCTTACCTTGTATTCCACCATTACTGTTTATTACGAGTTTGATTTGAAGCCACAAAAGTTTTTTTTTGTTTCACCAAAGTTCACAAAACCCAGAATAATAAGATTTTCATTCCAACGTTTGACCTAGTAAACTGTAGACTGTACTTCTGTAGACTGCTCTCCCCTAGCTTAAAATAGCAATTAAAGGACAACACGTTGAGTATACCAATATTTGTTCATTTTAATATAGATTTTAAATCGTGCAAAATATGGCAAAAATAAAACAAAATTAAAGTGGTTAAAAAAAAACATCAGTGTTTGAGGTCTTTCAGTCATTATTTCAGTTGAAGTGTGGCCACCCGCTGTTTCAATAAGAGGATCTGAAGTTGAAGTTTTTCTCGCTCCAGTAGGAGATTTTCCTTTTGTAGTTCCAACACATCGGACTGCAAACTCTCTGAGTAGAAAAAAATTACAATGAATACAAAATGTCATAACTTCCTCTGGAAAACCACTTCGATTTTTGGCACGTTACAAATTTTTCCTTTAATGTTTTCTGAATAAATATGTTGCTGTGTTTTGGTTTTGTAGGGCAGAATGGATGTCTAGGGCACAAAAGAAGAAGCTGCATCAGGCTCTGGATACAAAGACAATACTTATTGGTAGGATCAATTTATTTGTTGTTTTGTTCTTTTTATGAGATCAAGGCAAAAAGAAAATATACGATTGCATAAGACCTAATCTTTAAACCATACAATGCAATACTTAGTTTTTTTCACAACATAGGTATTTATGTGTCACTTACAAAAATACCATAGATTCCAAGGTTTAAACATATGCTTTTAACAATAGGTTTAGTTTGAAGGAAGAAAACACCCTAATACCAAGCATTCCCCTTCACTATTTTCACCCTAGTCATTAACAGAGGCAACGCTGCTCTGTCAATGCCAGAAGAAGAAGCACAAGCAGGTCAGCTCTTCTCTCAAATACTCCCTTTGATGTCTATCAGCAATAGGAGAGAGTAAATTACAGTTTGGCTCCTTACCTGTGACAGCTTTGTTAACTGATGCATGCTGGGTGTCACGTATTGGTTGGCTCTTTGTCATCCAGTAAGGAGGGGCGCTGCACAATTCTACCTCCACAGGGTAGTGGTCGCTCACTCTCAGGGCCTGTGGGAGGATGCATGAGGAATGTGCGAACAAATCAGGAGAGTGACAAAGCTGTACAAAGGGAAAGTTGTGCATAATGGTTGGCTTTTCAAGGGACAACTCACCATTTCTTCTGTCATTGCAAACTCTTCATGATAATTAAATGGTTTGGCTGAGTTTGGCACAATGGCTGCGAGCATATCGTCTCCATACACGACAATCCTGTCAGAGAAATATAGAAATTAATTCCAATCCATTATTTTATAATGACAATATGAGCACATTCTTAACAATAGAAAAAATAAAACCATCTTCTCTGGAATTGAATTAATGGAGATAATTCATGTGCACATGCCGGTCGTAGGTGTGTTCGTTTGATGTGTTTGCAGTCGTGTCCACGTCATCACCAATCAGCCAATGGAAATTCTTGTCACTGCGAATACGGATGTCCTTCATTTCCTTGCGGGTGAGGTATGCTCCGTCTGCATTGAAATCCCCCAGGATCATTATGTTCTGGAGGAAATCAGAAGTGGCAGTTTTAGTAGAATATTAGTATGTTATCTGTGTTTAAATAAGAAAGAGAAATCGTATCAAATGAAGCCACGTTACATCATTGTTTAATGATCATTTTGAGACATAAAACGGGTGTGATAAGGGAGTAGAAATAAAAGTAAAAGGTAATGAATCTAAACCTCATGAAAGCACTACTTTCAGGTGAAACTGGGCGACTCACATCAGTTTTCCACTTGTCTTTGACCACCATGAAGACCTCATACAGCTCGTCCAGCTCCTTCTCCGAGTCCCATGGTTTGGTGTGGACCGGAATCAGCACTATATCCTTCAGCACTGCATCAAAAAACAGTCCTATAAACTACAAAAGCTCGTCTCTGATAACATAACCCATCAGGGTATATTTAAAAACATGTGTAGATACACAAAGCAGACACAGACTGACTAAACTCGATAAACCTGCCCTGTGCTCCTTTGTGTCACCTGTCAAACTAAGTCAGATTCATTCAGCTTTGAAAAACAAACAGGTGCATACATAGACATGACTCAGACATACCACACACATCACAGCGATAATGTCGTCACATCGTCTACAGCAACCAGCTTAGAATCACATCAACAAACACGTTAAGCTGAATTTAAACGCAGAGGCTGACCTGTGTTCTGTGGTTTGAAGTGGAGAATATACGGCTCCCTCGCAAAAGCATCCATGTCGTTCGCCTGATTGTCTTCGTACTGATAGCAGTCAATCAGATCGACAACATCGTCCCTAACAGTCGGATAAAAATGGCTTTCAGTGAAGCTGTTTGATGGTTATAGAGGTTTCAAAGTCTGCCGATACGATCTGATCTCACCTGTAGAGAAACAAAAACTGCTCCTTGTATCTGTTCCTGCCCAGGCGGGTGCTGAGCTGCAGAGCGTAGTGATGGCCTGTGTTGACTCTGAGACGACACAGGTCAGCAAAAGTAAGCTTACATATAGGTAAAGAAAATTATTCAACTTTAATTTAGTTAAAAATATAAATTAATTGAAACTCACTTGTTCAGTTCTTTCAAGAAGAGTTTAACAGAAGCTCCGCTCACATCCACAACCTCCAGGATCAGTATGATGTCGTATCGGGACACAATCTATGGAAGAGGAAATAAAGGAGACATTAACGACAGCTATAATTACAGACGATCGAAGGAAGAATTATTTCCACACTTCAAAGTGCTACTTATTAGTTTTAGGTTTCCTCTTGGCTGCTTCCCAAAAATCACATCAGTGACACAAACCTTACATTCGTAAACACTGATCATTAAATAATGACTGTATTTTTTACTGCACAATGTCTTTGCTGAAATCAACCACCTGATGCTTTTCCTGTGCTGAAACAATGCAGATGAGACGAGCTTTACCTGCACCAGCGCAGACAGGACGTCTGGATCGGAGACTTTCGTCAGTCCAAACCTCTGAACGTTGAATGAAGCGATCTTCATATCTGAAAGGAGAGGAGTTAATATATACATTTAAAATGATTCAGTATAGCTTTAAATATAAACACACAGCAGCACAGTTGCAGCTTTACTTACCTTCAATAATGAGGTTTATGTCACGTAGACGGTACAGCTCCACTGGCACACAGCCTTTCCAAACCTTCAGAATAAACCTACAACAGGTTGTACCAGAGACTTATTTCAATGAAGTTGTTTTCTTAAAGCTGATGCCATTACATAATCAGCCTCTGAAGGGAGAGAGGGAGAAAAGAAGGCAGAGACTGTTTGACATCAAGAGGACAGCTCTGGTATGTGTTCAAACGGCTGTCACTTTTGAGTAATGAGAGATTAAACACAAAAAACAATCCCAATATTGTGACTCCAGCATCTTTTCTCTGTGGTCTGAACTGGTTTACAGAAGGAAAAGGTTAAAAAAACAAAACAACATTTTTTATCATCCTAGAATCCTAGATAGCTCATATGCTTGCCCCAGAACCAGTATGATTTACATTATTCTTTGGGCACATTTTCTGGATAATCAGCAGGAAATTATCGTCACCTTTGGTGGACTTAATTTCAGGGCTGCAAATTACAATCTATTAAATGTCTGAGAATGGTAGAAAAAATGCCACAGCTCAAGATGATGTCTTAAAATGTCTTGTTTTGTCTAAAATCCAAAGATATTGTTAAAGTACTGTTTATTGTCTTTACTGTTAAAGTAATCATCTTGAAGATCTTCATTTACATAAATGTCTTTAAAGTCACTATCCATCGCGGAATGAGGTAACGCAATGGTGACTGAGCCTATGGCCCACTGATGAAAGCCTTTGCATTTGCAGAATTACAGACTTGGTGTCTGGTGCGACTTTTGCGGAGAAAAATCACAAGTGTCGCCCAGTTAGTGACGCGTTTTCCATCAGCCAGCAGTGGTTGGTCTGCCAGAGAGGGTAGGCGGAGCTAAGCAGCTGCTTTTCTGGTCTCTGCAAGTTTTGCGAGTAAACAGTAATCTACTATGGCTGAACAAACTAAGAAAAGATCGATGACTACAGATACAACTTCAAAAATGAGTGAAAATCCACAGAAAAAGAAACAAATTGGACGCTCTGATGAAGGCAAACAGTCTGAAAAGGAAAGCGACCGTCAGTGAGGAAAATCAAGAGTTACAACCGGAGCCAACCGTGGACGTCACACATGCAACACTGTGTGGATATCTGGGAAGTGTGCTCCCGCGATTATCACCATAGGTGCCGCTAAAGAGAACAAAATTGAGATCTTTGAGATTACAACTTTAAAGAGGAAAGAGGACAACAGAAAATAATCCATTCTGAGAAGCTAGAATCGGAAAATTTTCCTTAAAAATACTTGTTTATTTTTTGTTAATGATTGTTTATCAAAATAGTCAAACTTAGATATTAAGTACATTTTTGACAACTAATGAATTAATGGTTGCAGCTTTACTTGTGAATTCTGGCAGTTTTATTAACGCCCCATTTCTCGATCAGTTATATAATCAGCTTTCTGCACTGCTCCTGCAGCAACTTCAGCAACATCTTATCTGGACATAGAGCCGAATTTATTATATACTGTGATTCCACACATTAACTCATTATCAATAAATCCAAAAAGATTTGAGCTCCTGATGACTCCTTGGTCATGGAGCTTTCCTCGAGTATACACTTGTAAAGCATTGCTCGAATGCCTCATACCTGAAACCGCAGAGCAGGCCAGAAGTCCCGCATAACAACAGAAACAATGCAACTCTCAATGGGGGTAGGTGGTAGAACAGGAGGCATGTGTCAGACAGGTTAACCCACATTGAGAAGCCACATATCTTCACTATCAGGCCACACCCAGAGGCACCTATAAAGCAGCACCCAAAAGATAAGAGATGCACATTAAAGTTGAGACACGGCCCGAGCTCTTCATCCTCTCCAGCAAAGAAATACCACACATCAGCACCGCCGCCATGAGTCTGAGGAGCAAACGCAACAGCCGCCAAGGACCACACATGTCCGCTGGGGGCTTCAGCAGCATGTCCATGGGATCCTACTCCTTCCCCAAGAAGAGCACCGGGAGCTTCCAGGCGGCCCCGATCACAGCCGTGACCATCAACAAGAGCCTGCTCACCCCGCTCAATGTAGACATCGACCCCACCGTCCATGCTGTCCGCAACCAGGAGAAAGACCAGATCAAGAGTCTCAACAACCGCTTTGTCTCATTCATTGATAAGGTAAGAGGAAATAACACAGAAAATCCTGTGTATCCATCACATTCACATTTACTTCGATGAAAGCTGTAAGGATCCGTTACATTTGTGCCCTAGGTGAGACACCTGGAGCAGCAGAACAAAATGCTGGACACCAAGTGGAAGCTGCTGCAGGGACAGACCGAAGCGTCCTCTAGTGTCGAGCCCATGCTGAAGTCCTACATCACCAGCCTGCAGAGGCAGCTGGAGTGCCTCACCAACGACAAACAGAGACTGGACATGGAGAACAACGTCATGCACAAAAATGTGGAGGACTACAAGACCAAGTAAGAGATTTTTGGGGCAAAAACCAGAGCTCTGTTGAGCCTGTGGACTGGAGTTTAAGACATGTGCCGAGTGGAGGAGTAATGTGATATTTGTGGGCTGTTTCAGGTATGAGCATGAGATCAACAAGAGGAGCGATGCAGAGAATGACTTTGTCCTGCTCAAAAAGGTGCAGTATGAAGTAATAGTTTTCTGAATGAATATAATAAATGCATTTGTATCTGTCTAATGCAAAATGTTATAAACTTAGGAAACTGTTGTACTTTTACTTTCTGCAGGATGTGGATGCAGGCTACCTGTCTAAGGTGGATCTGGACGACAAAGTGTGCTTCATCAGTGATGAATTCAAATTCCTCCAGGCTCTATATGACGCGGTACATAACCATTCCTTAAAATCCTTCTCAGAATTTCTTAGATATTAAATCATAGATAATATATAAATTGATTTGTCTTCTTACCGTTGTTTTGTGTCTTAAAAAAGGAGCTGCGTGAGCTGCAGGACAGCCTGAAGGAGACCTCTGTGGTGGTGCAGATGGACAACTCCCGTGGCCTGAACATGGATCAGATCGTGGCTGATGTGAAGGCTCAGTATGAAGACATCGCTGCTCGCAGCCGTGAAGAAGCTGAAAGCTGGCACAAAAACAAGGTAAAAAGCTAAAATATGTCCCTGTTAGTGTCGTAAAATGTGTCGTTGAACAAGTTTCCCTTTAAAAGTAGAAATATGACTGGTTAAGTCAAGCTCATAAACCTGCTAGAATGCCTCTTTCTTCTTATGTGAAACCGTTCCTTGTCAAACCTGATAGCTGATCTCACTTTCTTTCACTTCTGCCTGCACCAGTTTGACCAGATGTCAGCCGAGGCAGACCAGTATAGCAATGAGCTGCGAAGCAGCAAGGGGGAAATATCTGAGCTCACCCGGATGATCAGCCGCCTACAGAACGAGATCCACGCTGCAAAGTCACAGGTCAGTGAAGGTTTTATAGAATGCCTTAAATGTTGAAAGTCAAAGGTCACTGGACTTGTTGTTTAGCCTTAAAATTTGCCAGAGAAGGGATGCATTTAAGTTCTGCCACAGTTCTGTTTATGATCTAATATTTCAGCAGTAAACACACGACTCCTAATTATCATGAAATCGGCAAACTGTCTAATAGACTGTTAGTAAAAAATGTCCAACCCTGTATTTGAAAAGGGTGATTGACAGCACAGATCTTATTGAAAGCTTACACCGTCCATCACTGCACTTTTTTTCAGCGTGCCAGCCTTGAGGAACAGGTAGCTGAATCAGAGCGTCGCGGGGAGGAGGCCGTGCAGGATGCAAAGGGTCGCATCAGGGACCTGGAGCTGGCTCTGCAGAGGGCCAAGCAGGACATGACTCGGCAGCTCAGAGAGTACCAGGAGCTCATGAATGTCAAGCTGGCCCTGGATATAGAGATCTCCACCTACAGGAAACTGCTGGAAGGAGAGGAGGAAAGGTCAGTTGTTTTGATCAAATCAGTGTCCATTTCCATTACATAAAATTTTACTGATGACAGGCTAGTGGGGCTTTTATGCAAAAAAAAAAAAAAATAAAAGCTTAAAAGGATTCTCAAAACCTTGACAAGAAGATAGATGATATTAACAGCAGCTAATGTAGCAGTTGGCCTTAAAGTAGAGATGAGCAACAGGCTACAGAGGTCTAATGAGCAGGTGAAGATTTCAGGTCACTTGACACCATGGCAAAAAGGTCTTTCTTATCTTTATAAATATTAATTTCAAGAGCAAATTACTTACATACGAGTAGTCAGCGATTAAGTTTACATAATATATTCCATATTTTTAGAGTTAGGTTCCTCCACTCAGTGTTAATATTGATAAAGCCACAGAGCTTTAAGAAGTGGGAATTAAAAAGAAATGAGTGGTCAAATAAGTGAAATGTTAACTTAAAAGCACGTACATTTCACAAACCAATCAGGTAGTCTTCATCCTTGATATCTGTTGTCCCTTAAAACTGACAAATACGGCTAGAAAGCACTTCCCATTAAGCATTAATGTCATATTTTTGACGCTTGTAGATGAACATTTTTAACTGCTGCGTCTTCTTCGCTTGATGGACGACTTAACCCGTATTGTGCTCGTCATCGTCCCCTAATGGTTAGTTTGGGTAAAAACGTAATACTGTTGTATGGGTGTTTTTCCCCCAACGGCCACAGCAGGGCAACAGCGAGCTGGTCCAACGCTCACCTTTTGTTCATAAAAGGCCTGTCAACAGACTTTGATGTTAATCTATATATATATATATATATATATATATATACATATTCCCTCTGTTTGTCTACTTTGTCAGTATGATGCTTATACTATATATCCTGTTTTCTCCCTGACAGACTTGGACAGGAATCTATTCTCAACATCCAAACAGTGCCCACCAAAAGTAAGTAGCCTACAGTATTTTTCATGTAATTATAACAATATTATACCCCCTGGCTTTGTTTTTGTTTTTTTACACGTATAACAGCATTTATGTGATATTTCTATTATTCTTATCCCAACAGGAGCCCCAGTTAACAACCAGCTCCAGCGAAAGTCAAGTGCAATCCTTATTAAGACAGTGGAGACTACAGACAGAATATACTAAATCATAAAACAACACACTCTACTCTAAGCTGCTGGATCACTATGGCCATTTTAATCTACAAATTACATAAACCAATGTGTAACCTACAAAAATACAACTGCACCACTGAGCCAAATGGTAACATCATTAGTTTGTTTTCCTTGTCCTGTCTTGTGTTTGATATCACAGCATCACCTGTTCCGTGTTCAAAATAAAGAAATACTCAGCTTCAATGTGTTCTTTTTAATGGGTAATAGTATTTTCCTCTTTACATCCCTCTCAAACATTCTGCAAACTTTGGAAATAGGTTCTAGGTATCCATCTCTTGAACATTTCAGATTGTAAAAGTAGTAGTAGTAAGTAGTAGTTAATTGAAACTACTTATCTATAACAATACAGCAGAATATCATCGTTTATTATTCATCCTAATAATATAAATTTTGGCTAAAGCTGTCAGATAAATGTGTTTAAGGAAACAGTTCAACACATCCCGTCTGAAATGAAGTGTAGTAAAATAATAAAGTCGCATAAAAACAGTCCGTATGATTCTTGGGTAAGTATAGCCTATTTTGCAATTTTGAAGCTTAATCCAAAAGGCAACTGGACTTCGTTGAATTTCCTGAAGACAAAAGGCTTCTTCAGGTCTACTTTGTGAAATAGATTTTTTGCGACCTACGTATTTCTTTATTTAGAGTTATGCTAGAATGATATATTCCACTCTATTCGGACTCTAATGTCCAGGTTTACTTGCGCCTGTAAGGCAGAGCTGAGGGTTTAAAATCACAAGACACTTCCTGTTTTTAGCTGCTCGTGGTTAAATTGGTATGTCGCGACTGCGGCTGCGTTCCCCATGTAGGCGTGGACCCCACTATTAAAACATCTGTCTGCTTTCTACATGTAAATTTAACTTTACCACATTTTGTCCGGTTCTCTTTGTTTCCAAGCAACACTGCCGTGAAGGTAACTACTTTTCACTTCCGTGTTTTAAAAAAGGACAGCGGATCACTGTTATTATAGGCTACTGTTTGGTAAGACAAGCAGGGTAGACAGCTTTCAAAGTAGAGAAGTAATGTTTAATACACTGTAATTTATTTGCAGACATGAATAACATGTTGCCTGCAGACTCCTAATTGTATTATATTTGATGTTTTCTCACAGTGATTTACACAATGGACAAAGACACGGTGTTGACTCATATCCTGAAGCCAAAGGGCATGTCAACACTCTTAGGTGGAGAGCTGCCTGTAAGTGTCATAAACAACAATAAGTACATATCTCCAGTCACTTCTGAAGCTGAGGCGACAGACAGAAATGTAGAAGACAGTGTCTCCCTCGATAATGCCATCCTGACTGCTCTGTCTGGTGAAGTCAAAACGGTCTTACTGGTCGGTCCTGAAGGATCAGGTAAAACCACCACTATGCAGAAGCTAGTAATAGACTGGGCAAAAGGACGACACCTTCAAAACTTTTCTCATGTTTTCCACTTCTGCTTCAGAGAGTTAAATTATATCAATAAGATCCTCTCCTTGGAGAAGTTATTGCTGCATCATCACGGTCTAATTCGGCCTGAGTCATTGCCCTCCCTCCTGCAGAAACCTGAGGATGTGTTGTTTGTTTTTGATGACCTGGATCACTGCAAAGAAAGCCTGGACCCCTCAGTCCAAACTCTCTGCTCTGATCCCTGCCAGGAGGTCTCACTGTCCTGCTTAGTGGCCAGCTTGCTTCATGGATCACTGCTTAAAGGAGCAGCCTCTGTGGTGGCAACCAGGCCGACAGGATGCTTGAAGTTTCTGGGTGGCGTTCAGATGGAAGTATTGGGGTTTCAAAAGCTTCAAAGAGAGGCCTTCTTTAAAGCGTTCTTTACAAACCCAGGTGCTGCCAACAAAGCAATACAGCACATGGAGAGGACTCTAGGCTTCTATGAAATCTCCACCTCCCCAAGATTTTGTTGGACAGTTTGTAATATTTACAAATCCCTGATGGATGCTGCAGCAAAACTCCCTGAGACGTTATCTCAGCTGTATGCAGACATCCTGGTCCACCTGCTTCAGACGCGGTCCCTGAGCGAGGACTGCAACAGAGAGTTGGTGTTGGCCCTCGGTAAGATGGCCTCTCACTGCTCCCTTGGTCAGGATTCGAGCTGTAACAAAGATGAAATGGATGCCTTTGGTTTTCAACAGCTTCTTCCCTCAGCTGGTGTTTTCTTGCAAGTAGACGGCGAGCATTCAAATAGACCTGTCTTCTCGTTCCACTCCCAGCTGGTGCAGGAGTTCCTCTTGGCCGTGTCTTTCTTTTTGGATAACTCAATGCCTGAGAGTACGGAGAAGATGTTTGAAAAGCACAAAGGTCACTTTAACTTTCTAGATATCTTCTTGTCAGCGCTCTCTGAGCCAGTTCAGCGCAGGCCGCTGGAGACCCTGTTCGGCAAATTCAGCTCAGATCAGATCACGGACTTTAAGCGCTGGTTCAAAAGCAGCTCAGAGGCGACACTGAAGGGATGCTACAAAGACAAGCACCACCGCAGCTTCCATCTGCTCCATCAAGCTCAAAATGAGAGTTTGGTGAAAGAGATCATCACGCCCTCGGCACGACTTGGCATCAGCTATGGAGACCTGAGCCTCCAGGACTGTGTGGCTCTGAATTATGTTGTGACATGCCTCGGCGAGATGGAGTGCTTGAATTTGTACAGGACAAGAAATATGACGGAGGAGGAGGCAGAGAGGCTGGCTCAAGCTATGAGCTTGTCACGTAAGATAAAGTAAGTCATGATAAAAATTCAATTAAAGAAATGATTTGTTTCATGTAGAGCTGTTCTGCTATCGATACCGGTATCGTTACTGCCACCGATTCTTTCTGATACTTTAATTTTAAAGAATCGTCTACTTAAAAGCAGGATTCTACACAGCAAAAATATATATACTTTGGCTGCCCCCAACAACTACTGTTGTAGAGTTAAAAATAAGAACAGATTTTAGGTACATTATCATGTGTCAGCAGCAAGCAACAACAGTGCGATGCTAGAAAAGAGTGTAACAGTCAAAGCTAGTAGAATGTCAGCAAACATTGTTTTCCCTTCACAAGTTTCAAGGCCGTATCGATTCATATTTAAAGGATAAGATAATTGATTTTGATTAAAAAACACAAATTGAAGCAGTTTCATTTTAAATATCTTCGATGGACACAGGAAGTGCCGAGCTGCGGCTCACGTTAGCTTAGCTTGTTTTTAGGGTTAGGATTCTTTCAGTGTACCTACAAAGATAGCAATCATATCCCATCCCTGAGTGCACATCTGTTAAAGAATAGAAACAATATGAAATAATAAATGGTTTTTTTTACACTAGTATCAGACAGTTCGGCCTACAAGGTATCTAACAATGCATACGTCTAGGTTTTGGAAATGGTATCAGGAAGTAAAATACGGTTCAGTGTGGAGATAATATGTAAGATCACTCTGTTGTTTCCACCAGCATGTCAGACTGCTCCTTGAGTACCGGAGCTGTCCCTCATCTGGCTTCAGCTCTCAGCAGAGGACTCACAGAGGAGCTGGATCTCTCGTACAGCCGCCTCGGAGATGAAAAGTTTAAACTCCTCTGTGCCGGACTCAGAGACTGCAAGATTCACAATTTAAAGTAAGATTGTCTACAGGCTTTCTCATTACATGCCTTCGTGTTTACATTTATCACTCCATTCATATGATAAGTTATTGATATTTTGTGCTTTTGATTTTCAAGTCTTGTAGTATGCAGTCTGACCGAGGCGAGTGTTGAAGATCTGGTGTCCGTCTTGACCTCGGGCTCCTGTCAGCTGCGTGTGATAGACCTCAGGTGTAATGAGATCGGTGATCAGGGCTTAGTGAAACTGTGCAAAGCCCTGCACAGTCCTCACTGCAAACTAGAGGAGCTCCTGTATGTATTTAGGAGTAGAAAGTATTGCTTTTTTTTTGTCATAGCTGTCTATTTATGTTGACTTACAGATTTTAAAATGACCTTAATTTGGTTGTTTTAAGGATTCAGGGCTGCAATTTAACTGCAGCATCCATGGAGGCGCTTTCAGCAGCTCTGTGTTCAGGCCATTCAGAGTTGAGGAAGGTGAACCTGACACATAACGAGATTGGAGACAGCGGAGTTGAGGCCTTGTGCAAATCCCTGAAACATCCACATTGTAAACTGCAAAGCCTCATGTAAGCTTGACCCACGCTATTTCTATTATGTGCTATAGGAATGTAAAAGTGGGTCATTTTACACAACAAAAAATCCTGAATGTCGGCGATAAATCAAATCTTCACATCCGTGTTTTTCTGCCGTTTCTGACCTTTTGTTCATCTCTCTTTGTAGATTCTTTGACAGCCAGCTGACGGGCGCGTGCTGCCCTCATTTGATGGAGGCCTTGATGTCAGAGCACTGCTCTCTCTCAGAGCTGGAACTGTCAGTGAACGATTTGGGCCAGGAGGGGGCGCTGCTCCTCTGCCAAGCCCTCAGCCGACCTGGATGTCCAATAGAAAAACTTGGGTAGAGTCACATGTGTCAACAGCCTGATAAAGTGCCACCTTGTTGCTGTTCAGTTTTCTTAATCAGTGCATTTACTGCTCCACCCTGCAGCCTGAAACGATGCGAGTTAACCCAGGCTGTCTTCAAAGAACTGAGCTCAGTGCTGAGAAGTGGGACTTCTAAACTCAAGTCTCTGATCGTGGGTATAAATAAAGTAGGAGACCAAGGGGTTAAACTTCTTTGGGATGCTGTTGCACATCCGAGCTGTGTGTTGGAGGAACTGGAGTGAGTTGACTAAATAAACAAATTCTTATTACACCATATTTTTTATTCAAACCTGACTGCCTCTCTTAAAAAAACAGTGTCGAGATGACAGGTCTGACGGATGCCTGTGTGGAGGACTTGTGTGCAGCCGTGAGAGCCAGTAAGACTCTGAAGAGCCTGGAACTGAGAAACAACTTGCTGACCGACGCAGCCGTCCCAGCCCTCGTCCGAGTCATGCAGGACAGCCCCGACATGCTGGAGATGAAGTAAGCCTGGTTCACTCCAGCTAATTACAACCTACAGTGTTACCCAGTGTTCCTTGCAAAGAAAACTGACTAACTTCTGCTTCTGTCTCTTTCAGCCTGAAGTACAACGACTTCAGTGAAGACGTTTTCAATATGCTGGAAGAGTGTGATAGAATACGATACTGAAAAGACCCGAGTAGTATCACAAACAGTACATCAAAAATCAGAAGTGGATTAATCAGTTGTTTGACCAACAGAAAAGCAGCAAACATAAAGATAACTATTTTAACTATCAATAAATTAATCAGGTTATTCTTAAAGCCAAAATGGCTCTGCTTCCAGCTTTGTAAGTGTTAAAATGTGTTACTATTCTGTTGCTTCTTGCCGTTTTCTCACATCTTAATGAAGAAGATAATCTGCAGATTAATCAACAGTGATTCATTGCAGCCGCACTCTGACATCTATCTGATGGACAATAATTATAGAAGCATTTCCAATTTTCTCCAAATAGATGAGGCTAAAAATGGAACAATTATTTTTGTGCCAAAGAAGAAGAATTGAATGTTAGTGCTCATCCTGTTTAAGACTTGAAACTATGTCAGAAATGTTGTTTTCCCCCTCTGGGATGTGGTGCAGCTGTCTTTAAAGAGTACTTACAGTACTTTGCATGCAGTATAGATACATTTGAGACATACTGCTTCATTATAACATCGCACGTTAAACTCTTGACCCTCTTCCTCATACACCTGTCGCAGTTCATAGCACAAAGTAGCATTATTCCTGAAATAATAGTTGCTTTAGAGATGCAAAACAGTGTCTAGCTTGCAGAGGCACTCTTAAGTCTAGATTGTAACAGCATTATCACTGCAGTAAAATAACACGTGCATATCTCTGTCAATTCCTTTTGTTGTTATATGTCATTATAATTCTTTCTGTACTTAAACCACTTAAGCACCAGCGTCCGTTTCCTCTGTGCTCTCTCCAGGGGCTCAGTGGATGTTTTCATATCTTCCGCTGTGCAGAGGATTGTGGGTCAGAATAGCCAAAAAAAGCATACTGGCTTGCACACTGCAAAATGTCACCAGATGAAGTAGGACATCCTGGTATTTTTGGCATACTGCGTTTGCCATACATGTGATGGGACATAGTAAATCTTTTGACATAATAAGAAGTATGAATATTGAACACAGCTGTAAAGTTTAAAAGCCACATCAGCAGGATTAAATAAATCAGCCTACTACGAACTCAAAAATATAGCAAGAGTTAAATAACTAATTTCTCCATGAAAAGATTTGATCGTTGCAATAATGTTTTTAAAGGTATCACCCAAACTTCACAAACACTTTCGCTTTGCACTGGCTTCCAAAGAATTGTTTGTAAAGCACTGTTAGGAATTTACAAACCACTGAACTGTGAGCCTGTCAAAGTAAATGTCTGATACGCTGCTCTGTTATAAGCCATCCATAGCTCTTAATCATCTGGGACAGGTTTGCACGCTTTGTTGGGACGGAGTCGGAACCAAAACATGCAAAAACAACTTTCTGTTTCTATGCAACATAGACCGAGAAATAACCTCCAGATCGCTTGAGGTCAGACCGTCTCCGAGCTCTTTAAATAGAGGCTTTTATTTTGAAGTTAAAGAGGGTACATTTTTTATACTTTTGCACTACTTTAATCTGTTAAATCATTTTGTTTATCCTTTTTTAATTGTCTTATTTGTTTTGTGTATTTCTGCTTTTTTGTAGTTTATGTAAAACACTTTAATTTTCAATATAAAATGTGTAATTTAAATAAACTTGCCTTGCGTTTTTATTCTAGTCACTTTTTAAAACCCATGATAAAATGAGAGGTAGCACTCAATCGTCTGCATTTGACACAATAATTTTTATTAAGAAATCTTTGGCATTCAAGACATAATCGTAGTATACTCAGAAAAGGCAGATGCAGTGATTTGTTTTATAGCTGTAGAATATATTACCAGTCTCACTAATAAAATCTATTTACACGTACAAAATGACTTGACAGTAGCAGTGTAGACGTGCACTGTTAAGCCTTTACAGCAATTTATAACTTTGACAACACACTCGCACACACATACAGCAAGGAGCAGACAGATCACACACACACTTCTCTGTCTCCTCCTGTAAGAAAAAAGCAGGTGTAAACCTCACACAGTGTAAACTTGACTTAAGACAGCGCTAAGTCTGTATTCAACACATGTAGTGTGTGTGTGTATTTGAGTTAACTCTCCGTTTGGGCGACTCAGAAAATGAAGTGAATTCTGATGTGAAAAAAAGTCTTTTCATGAGGTCAAAGTGACATGGTGGGTCACGAAGGCACACGGGAGATGAATGAAAGGCACACTGGGAAAAACAATCTGCTCATGCTCAGTGGTCATGAGTGTCTCCGTTAAGGTTACCAGTGTGGTTGTTGTCCTTTGGTGTCAGGGTCTGACTGGGAGTTTTACTCCTCGAGTCCTCGTCTGAGCTGCTCTCGATGTCGCTGCGGTCATCTTTGGAAACCTGTTGAATGAATCAGCAAGAGTTTTAATATCAGCTGGATTAATGAATAAAACAAAAACAAGAGTAAGAGTGTGAGCAGTGCTATAAGGAATGCTAACATGCTCACAGTGACGATGCTAACATCTTTGACCATGTTAATCATCAATGCCTGAACAAATTTAACTGTGCTGGTATTTTTGAAAGAAGAGCCAGAGGTCACCAAATTAAGTAGGATCCATCATCTGGCAACAGTGAATATTTGCGTACATTATTAAGAGCATAAAGAGATGTAATGTCAAAGGATTCAATAGTTGTTTAGACATTTAAAGTAATCATCTTGAATATTTTCATTTTAATAAATGTCACTATCCGTCGCCGAATGAGGTAACACAATGATGATTCAGCCAATGGCCCACTGATGAAAGCTTTTGCATTTGCAGTATTACAGACTGTGCGTAGCGACTTTTGCGAAAAATAATCACAAGTAGCGCCCAGTTAGTGACGAGTTTTCAATCAGCCAGCAGTGGTTGGTCTGCCAGAGAGGGTAGGCGGAGCTAAGCGGCTGCTTTTCCGGTCTCTGCAAGTGTTGCGAGTAAACAGTAATCTACTATGGCTGAACAAACAAAGAAAAGATGGATGACTACAGATACAACTTCAAAAAGAAGTGAAAATCCAAAGAAAAAGAAACACATTTGACGCTCAGATGAAGCAAACAGTCAAAAAAGGAAAGTGTGGAAAATTTAAGGGTTACAACCGTAACAAAGCGTAGACGTTATCTGGGACACATGTGCCCACTATTGCCTTTTATCTATAAGTTGGCGCAAAATAGAACGAAACTGAGAACTTCGAGATTATCACTTTAACTCTAGACCAAAGGACAAACAAAGGACTGGCATTGCCATCCATGAAACTGCACCGCTAATAGCGCTAAAAACTGTGACATAAACACAACAGACGGTCAGACTCACCTTTCCCTTGAATATGGCTTTGATAGCAATACGAGCGACGAGGTAGAACCAGAATATGTGAAGAACCTGCAGCACACACAGCAGGCCGTTGAGCAGCCACCAGGCCTGGTACGGCCCGATGATCTCCCAACTCTCAATCAGAACGCTGTGAACAATCCTGCAAGAAATACACACACACAATCAGTTTACTGGACTTATGATTATTCTTACACTTTGTTAATTAAGAAACGTATTGGCAACTTTGGCAAAAGCATGTAATAGAAAATAAGCTCTTATCTGTCTCACCAGAAAGGGTAGATGACAAGCCGGGTGATGAAAAAGCTTATGCTGAACACCACAAACAGGCCATCACATAGCCTCTGGTACTTGGCATAGTTGGCCAGCTTGGCAGCCTTTAGGAAAAAGATAAGGAATTCATGATTCACACAAGTATCTCTGTTGTAATTTCCAGTGATGACACCTTTCTGAATTGACTAAGTGATAGAAATGCATGATAACAAAATGAGCTCACACCTGCTATTATGACCTACACTGGTACTACTACACTTCAGTGTCTTCTTGCCAGTGAAATGCTAAATAGAGATGCAAGTTTCTCTCTGTCAGACAGGTAGTACAAGTACCTCCCAACTACTCTACTACATGTCAATGAGATGCTAATGAGAGACATGTGCTCTGTCGGACAGGTAATACAAGTAGCTAACAGCACACCACTATTATATCCCAGCTGTGTTTGTCTACCTTTTGTACCTCTACTTGTGGCTTTGCCGAGTTTACGTCTTGGAAAAAGAGCAATAAGAATAAAATAACCTTCATCTTCATCGAGCTCTTTACCTCAAGGAAGATATCAGATGCATCGTGCACACACATGACTAAAGTGCCAGCTCTTAGCATGTTGTTGGCATAGGAGAAGGTGATGAGCATGATGGTGGCCAGGTGGTGGACAAGCATGATGAAGAAATCCTGTCATCGGTGAAATGAAGAGAGATGACAGAAAGAGAGAGAGAGAGAGAGAGGCGTAAGGGAATGAAATTACAAGTATGTAAAAACACCTGCAGCTAATGGAACAATGACATGTAGTATGAACAATCCACATTCATCAAGACTGTCAGCCACAAACTGACAGGCTTTGAATAAATACTGAGGCTGACAGGTTGATGCGATGCTATAAATGAGAAGCATTGCAAATATATGTGGCGCAGCAGTTAACCGTCTAACCTGTTTTGCTTTACGCATAGGAATAATAAGCTAATTCTCACACACTGGTGACATTTAATGGTGTGAAAATTGAGCTCCTAAACACACTGCAAAAACATACACTGTATATGATATTAAGTAAATATGAAAAGTTGGCAGAACACGGTCATCAAGTGTTCATTAGGGCCATTGAGAGGCTGCACAATAGTTTGACTGTTGTTGACTCACCTTGCGCTTAACGTCTGTGAACTGGGAAAACATCAAAGACCAATAGAAAGCCAACTCGGCGACATAGTAGTTGTACTGTCCAGGGCTCAGAGGCTGGAGGAGGGAGTCAAGCAAAAACACCTTGAACAAACACATAACCCTGATGGCCTACTAACATTACAGCGCTGAACATAATAGTCCTAATATAAGCAGCTTAATATTGTGAGGAAATATTAACCTGGAATGGATAGTTGTGCCAACACTGTCGGGTATCCCACATCCATGGCGACTAACAGAAACAGATAAAATGTGCATATGATTAAGATTGTAGCGTGCCACAGTAAAAAGAGGGACCAAAGATATGCACTTAAATGCAACAACAGCAGTATCGTACAAATGCGTATAGACGCTAATTCAACTCACCGCCCACAAATGCTTAATGGCATAGATGAAGATCCCGAGGTAAAATGTAAATCTCCACCTGAGGGGAGAAACAACAGAAGAATAAGAAACCCAGAATAACTTGTCTCTTCTTGAAAAACAAGATTCTAAGTCTACAGACATGCTTACGCCTCAGCTAGGCTGTACTAGCTCTGAGCTGTATACTAACATTGGTATGCTAATGTTGCAACCTGGGAGTTTTTAGTGAACGGATACTATTATTTCATCGTTTCATCTTTATATATTAGGTTGAGCCTGTTGTTTTTTAATCTGTGGCTTATACAGAACAAAATAGTATTTTTTAAGCAACACATTATGTCATCAGTGTTTGTGCAGCTGTGACTCAGTTATTGTTGATGTAGAGTCTGTGTTGTGGTAAGTGTAAAAGGCTGCTAGCTAAAAATAATTAGCCCAAAAATACAACAACAAATAGTTTATAGGGAAATGACGTTCACACAGTACTGGAGAATGAAGTACAGATGACAGAGTGCCGTCTGTGGGCGCAACACTAGCATGCTCAAAACAGCATTGTAAACACCTTATATCATTAGCTTGATTTAGGGTGTTAGCATGCTAACATTTGCTAAAAGGCTGGACGACGGCACTAAAAGAAAGTTTAAGGGAACACCGCAGTTAGTTCATTAATTTCCGGCAGTGGAAATAATTGTGTCAGCTACTTTCATGGCAATCCCTTCAATCATGTGTCATCATCATCGAGACATTTCAGTCAAAACCGTAAAAGTCAACCTCATAGTGGCTCTTGAGGAATAAGTAAGGAGATCACTAAAGTCACTGTGGTTCATCCTCTGAGGATTATGAACGTCAGTTCAAGTTGTTGAGACAGTTCAGTCAACCAACACACAAACATCAATGCAAATTTACATGTACAGCAGTGCAGATATGTCTCCGCTCATTAACTCGGTGCATCCACACAGCAGTTTAGTAGGAACCTTAGTAGGAACCTACATGCTCTCACAGAACTTTTTCTGCGTACTGGGCCTGTCTTGGTTCCGACGCACGCGAAACCATCTCTGTATTTTCCGTACGTCCCAGTCCAGCTGCTTGGAGAGTCCCTCCAGTTGCCTCGTGTCCGGACACTAGAGACAGGACAAAAAGAAATCACTTGTCTTTCATAGTCTCTACTTGTAAAACCACAATACCAGGAGGTATGACACACTTCATCAAATATTTACTGGACATGTAATTATGCCTGTGGTGGTGTATTCCAGTGCAGTAACATCTGTAATCCAGCATGCAAAGGAACATTTAATGGACTACAGCACAAACATGGGCCTTACGTACCGCTTTGGACTGATACACCCTCTCCAGGACATCGTTGGACTGAGCTCGCCGAGGCACTCCCGCCTGAATCTGAAGTATGTGGGCACAGGGCTTGGCCACTAGCCTGTATACACACAGACGGAGGCAGAAAAAAGAGAGAGAGAGAGAGAGAGAGAGAGGGAGAGGGCAGAGAGGGGACACAGAGATGGTATGGTATTAAGAGACACATTCAATAAAGGAGGGAGTCAGAGGGAGAAGTGTAGCACTTTGGACAGGCTGTAGCAGCAGATGAACTATTAGCTAAAATTGGCCTCACTGACATGAACTGTTGAGCATCAGCAGTTTTTCCACAAAGTAATGTTTGACATGCATGTGTGTGTCTTGGAGGGAAGGATAGAGAGTACAATAGAGCCTATAGGGGAGACCCAGAAGGAATCCTGGGGAATGTAGCACCTAGTCTAAACACAGCGTGATGACCTGTCATGTGAGAGGGTGGGAGACAGAGAAAGTCGGGAGGGACCACTCTAAACAAAAAACTGATGTGTGTCACAAGATCATCTGGTTGAGTTGACCAGTGTTCGAGCTCCATTGATTAAATCTACATCTAAGAACATAGCCCAACTTATCTGAATAGTTTCCACAGCATTAGAAAAATACTGAATGAATAGAAGTACAGACTGGACTTTGGCCTGCCCTCTCACTGGTGATTTTACTCTGAAAGGAAACACTGCTAAGAAAGTAAGGGCCTCTTTTTGCCTCTGTATTCAAGCTGAACTTTGCTGTAAAAAATCTGACTTTCTGTGTATGATATATGCTGCACAAGACGGTTTTAAAAGCCCCTAAAACATGCACAAAATGCTAAGTTTCCAGTAACCACATGAGGAATTACACTGTGTGATAATAACATGCCACTTATGCCATTCAACTGCAGCACTGATTATATGACAGCAAACTATCATTGCTCAGCAAGGTAAACTGGTGTCTCAAGCCAGAGGAGATATTTTCATGTCATGTCAAAGGAATGCTTTCACACTCACACAGTTAATTAAGAGCATGAAGCAAAAACAACAACATTGACAGTGCAAGCTCTTCAATAAAAACAGAAAATGAGACCATAGTCGTGTCATATGAAGAGGCTGAAGCTGTGGCAGTCACATATATGAATCAAAAGTGTTTAAATAGGATTACATGATTGCATTACAGCTATCTGTGAAAGCTCAGCACGTTTGTTAGAGCACATGATGGGACTACAGAAAGTTAGCTCTCCCTGGTTTCCACATAGTTTGTGTTCACCAAGAATGACTCATATGTTAGGATCGTATTGTTCTCTTTTATGCAGCCCTTTTTCTTATTTTTTTTTTACCCTTTCATACCACAAGCTCCCAACTTAGCACTTACAAAAAGCAGCGCAAGTTAAGAACAAACAAGGGTCTATTTTACCTTTCAAATAGCAGCCTTAGTAGAAAAACTCCGACGGCCAGAGGCAAGGCGATGAATATGTGTCTGAGTCGGGGATACTCCACACCAGGTGGTGGACGCTCCAGGTCCGCCCATGAAACATTTTCGGGAAGCCAAAATCTCTCACTCCAAAGCCAGGCTGAGATAAAGGAAGTCATCGGGGAGCAAAATAATAAAACTCGGGATCAGCCGTAACGCAGCGAAGAAGGTAAACCGGGAAACTTACTTTTCGCACATCTGGTTTAGTTTACTCACTGAAACCCGTCTGCAGTGATGTTTCCACCTCCTCCCTAGCTACTCTAGCTAACTGAGTATCACTTCTGGTTAACTGCTTTGAGTAAACTGCACGGACCGCTAGGTTGACACGTAAGGCTGCATGGCTACGCCCACCAGCACACTGTTGATTAGGCAACTTTCAATGAAGTTTTCCATTCGAAGGATGATCATGCTGTCTGCTACTCCAGAGCCTTTGATGCCGCCTCTCCGGTGCTACATTGTGCCATGAAAGTAGGGCTTAAATGGGGAGTTTGCAGCTCCTGTGAGGAGTTTTTACTGGTTATGAAACAGACTAAAATGTATTCTGATTACTATGTATGGTCTACAAAAGCAAACCAGACCATCAGCGACAATATGGAGTATTTCTATATAGTTATTTTTAATGCCTGAAACTGCTGGCGGGGGTAGGTGTCAGACAAAGTGATTAACCGCATGCTGCCTTTGTTTACATATGACATTTCATGTTGAAGAAAGCAGGATCAGATTTTTTGTTAAAAACAACCACTTACAGGCATTTAGCTACAAGGCAAAACCAGCAGGGAGATGAGAGGTACGGCTTTGTCCACAGGGGGCGCCAAATTCAACACAAGTTCCACGCAGGAGCTTTAATGTAGCGGAAGTGAGCTAAGTTTAACGTGAAACATAATTTGAATACATATTGCTAAGTTAGCTAATTATCACTCAACTTACCATATATATATATATTTTTTGTGGTAAGTTACAGCCGCCCACGTGCTTGTTGTGAATATTTAGCCACATTTAATATGTAACTTACTATTAAGTAAAGCAATAACTTATCCGACACAGTGCTGTGAGGAACTTTTGGTTTGTGTTGGTTTTGGCGCTCCCTGTGGACAAAGCCATACCTCTTATCTCTTTGCTGATTTTGCCCTGTACATGCTTAAAGGAGAAGTTTGATATTTTTAAACCTAGGCCCTGTTTGTACAAATTTGTGTGTTGAAATGACTCATAGGAACAAAAACCGGTCCAGTAGATAGCCTCCGCCATAGCCGCGATACAGCCACAATGGCTGCAACATAATCCAGGGCAACTGCGCCCAATCAAAGTACGTCCAATAAAAGTACTTGTTTTTGCCACTAACAGGCTCAGATTGTTATTCCAGGTTTCTGACAACATTACGGAAATGATCCACTTTTTAAGAGTAAAATCCTTTTTGTGTAACCAGAAACAGAAGTCTTGCTCAGGGAGAAGTCTCACTCTGAAATCACACCGGTGGTGAGATGTTACCAGAACAGGATGATGGAAGCGTGAGTTAGAGTTGGAGGCCAGGGGTGTCCAGGGATAATACCTCGGACACTACACAACGCTGCATAACCACGTCGGAGGATTTCCCCCCTTTGATCAACAGGGCTGTGATGTAGACATTCTTTCATTTGCCCAAAATCAACTAGAGGAGACGGCCAAGACCACAGGGACCACAGGGACTATCTATCGAGTAAGTAGACCTAACATATTTACATGCATCTAATTTGTAGGGATCATTTCTGTAATGTTGTCGGACACCTGGTGTAACAATCAGTGGCTAAAACAAGCACTTTCAGTGGACGTACTTTGATTGGGCGCAGTTGCCCCTGGATTATGTTGCAGCCAATGCGGCCGCATCGCGGCTACAGCGGAGGCTATCTACTGGACCATTTTTGTTCCTATGAGTAATTTTGACACACAAATTTGTACAAATAGGGCCCAAGTTTAAAAATACCTTTTCCTTTAAGTGCTGTTTTTTAATTAAAAATCTCATCCTGCTTTCTTTATAAGTCATATGTATCGCTCACTTTAAATGTTTGCCCTGGAAAGTGTAAACAAAGGCAGCATGCCTTTAATCACTTCGTCTGATACCAACCCCCCCACCAGCAGTTTCAGGCATTAAAAATAACTACATAGAAATAATCTATCTTGTCGCTGATGGTCTGGTTTGCTTTTGTAGGTCATAAAGAGTAATCAGAATTAATTTCAGTCTGTTTTAGGACCAGCGAAAAACTCCACACAGGAGCTTTAATAAGGCGGTTCAACTCAAATCTGTTATTGTGTGTTTGCCCTTCACTTGTCTGTGCAGAGAGCACTTATTGCGTGCTCTTAAAGAGTCTTAATCCCCTTAAGTGAAGATAGGCTATTTAGTGTTCTCGAGCGTGGAATCACACCCTCATGGGATGCCAGGATCCGGTTTGATTGCATAGATTGTAAATTTTATGGGAAATAGAGTAGATGGTGTGAAGGGTTGATTATTGACTGGAATGTGTCAATGATTTGCAGCTTTAATTCGTAAACCTTTAGTTCATTACCAGCCTGCCCTGCCAACCAAGGTTCAGGTCTCCGGCTGGAATCTGTCCACGCAGCAAAATTAAGAAACATTTCATCACAAATTACGTTCCCTACTTTACGCCTTGTGTTTTATTGGCAAAAGTAGACATTGCAGCGTCTTGCAATTTATTATCTTCTCAAAGGCATTGTTATTGTGTAACTGCAAGCGGAGTGCTGCAACCTTCTTAGTTTACAAACTACCCTTGCAAGTTGTAAGTGCTGACTTTATATGTACGGGCAGCAGACTTTTACAGCCTGCTAGTTGACCATCTCCTCTTAACACTGACTGGTTTGTGCTGTTTGAGTATGGTGGAGCGTTCTATTATCAAGCTCTTGTATAAACGTGCACTGATGTGGAAAAAAATAATTGACGCGAGAGCTGATCATACTTATACCATAGAGCCTGTGGCCGTAGCATTGTGATGATAATGCACGATATTACCCATCAAAGATATGTAATTGTGCAGCTTTAAATCTGAAGGGGAGCTGAGGAAAATCAGTTTGATTAACTAGATCAGTAAATAAGCTTTTTCACAAGGATGTAAGTAGGTTAAGCTTATAGTAACAATGAGCTGCGCACTGCCAACACTGAAGGAAAATAGAACAACAGTAAAAGCTGGAGTGACGAGCAAAACAATTACGGCTGTAAAAAGTATCATAAAACGTAGAGGGACTGATATCTGGTCATGTTTGTGGATGCTATTTATAGGAAGTGTAATAACTGTTAACCTCTTTCCTAAACCTGAATCACAACATGCACGTCCATGTGTGGACTATTTCTTACATTATTAAAGGAACTTCTGATGCAACACTGAGTTATAACAGCGTGTGACCAGAGCAGCACATTTCCTTTGTCCATTTGCCTATGTAGAAAAAGATATTTTAATGGCACCTAAATTTGATTTTACCTTTCCTTCACAGAAAGCACACTCCATAGGCTCATTGAGTATGTTACTGTTCAGTGCAGTAGAAACTAGTTTAACAGTACATGCTGTTTTTCCCTGTTAGAGTGAAAGTACAAATTCACCCTGCAGGATGACATGTCTCACCCTACGGGCTGTCGAACGAGGACTGAACGTGAAAATACAGATCGGCGTTCAGAACAAAACAGGAGGAGGGGGGTGGGTGCAGAACATACATGACACAAACGGCCACACTAACAGCCCCTTTTTCTTTGTTGTCATGTAGATTTTTCACATCAGTACCAACTGGTCAGAGAGCAGCTCAGCCCCCCTGAACAAAACCTCTCTGTGTCAGCATGCAGCTGCAGCTTCCGAGATGCCCTACTCGGATGCATGACCTAGTGTGGAGGGGCCAGGGACTTCAGCCACAAAAGAGGGGGGGGTCATGTGTTCGAGCACATTATTCTTACTTACCTCTATTATTGTATTTTTACCCCACTGGATGTATTTGTCAACTTATTTCAACCACTTCTTTTACCTTTTTTTACTTCAGTGCGACAGTTACAAACAGGTCGGGCAAACTGCGTCTGTCATCCTCTCGGCATCCCCCCCCGCCCCCCACTTGCTTGGACTGTTCCATTTCGCATGTGAAAAAATCTGATAGTTGGAGAAGAGTTCTTCATGTCAGGGACTGCTGTAGCCTGAGCACACAGAGAACTGTAGCTCCTGGATCACATAAGGTAACATTTACTCTTTTACTTATAATGCTTGTTTTTATTAGTGCCTTTTCTGTGACCTAATCCTCGGGGGATGTTTCTCCTCGGCTCAGCAGCTGCTCTGTGCAGAAGTATGCTTGTGTTTGGAGATGATCAGGCAGTTTTGTGTTTACCTTTTGAAAATATTCTATCTTTAGGGATAACTATAGAGAACAATGTCTTAATAATTACATTTGGTTATGTTTTTAAGATGTGCTTTTTAACTGTATTTCTTTTTGGCTCTTTTCACATTTTTTTTATTATACTTGTTTTCTTTTACAGATAAGCAAATGGATGAGAAAGAGCTGAGTGACCCCCTGAACAACCTATCGCTCATCAATGGTAACGCTGCTGTCTTATTTTTCATTAGTTATGAATGACTTTGCATTGTTTGGCTGTTAAAATAGCTCCTACCTGACACAGCGTATCTACCTAACTGACGACGCTGGGGAGGGAAAAAAAAGCATGAGTCACACTACAGGAGAGTGTGTGTGTAGCTATTAGGGGCAGCTGGTTTGGCTTCAGAGCTTACAGAGCTGTAGATGGCCTTGTTTTAGAGGCTGATGTCTCTTGTGTCAACAGCTTATTAGAAGATGGAGTCTCCTTGCACAGAGGGAACATCAGCTGACTGATGTGACATATAGGGTGGCTCTTGAAAATAGAAAGCAGAGGATTGTCTGGAGATTTTGTGTGAACTTAAAAATCAGTGAGGGGATAGTGATGTCAAAATGTGCAACCATAACAGTGACTGAGTCGATGTTGCGTGGTGAATGCATTTGTAATGCTAAACTGCACAGTGTATAGGAAGCACAAAGCGGACAGTGTCCTCACGACAGATGTGTCTCAGTCACTTTAAGACGACGGGGACATTTCTGGGTTTTAGTAACGGACCGCTCCTTCTGGAGCTGTAAATTGAGAGACTCACGGCGGTTAGATCAGCAGAGACGTGCTAAATACTGTCGACATTTAGTGCGAGCAGTGCTAACCCTGTGATTCACTTAGAGAGCGGCGTCACATTCACTGGGAAGGAAACCGACAGCGGGGAACGAGCATGATGGCTCTAGCCTTCAGCACTTGAGCTAAAAAAAGACTTTCTCCTACATTTTTTTTTCTCGTCACTTGAGGCAGTGTGATGCCCAATATCCCCCCGACTAGTCAGAGAGGTATTTTTACCCACGCTCTAATCCCATCATTACTTTGTCAGGTGTCACTCTGTGGCACTAAGACTTAGCATAAAAGCTTTGATATTTAATGTTACTAAAGATAACACGTTGGACGCACTTGTCTGAAATGCTCTTGTTATCTCGTGCTCTCAAGGGGACATTCATCTTCCACACAAACTGAGCACAAGCGTCCCCACATACAGGGAGCCCACACACATTCTGACGCTCACTCATACATATGCATGCATGTCGGATCACACAACCCTCATACACACATGCACGGCCGGAGCACTGAGCGCCCGGCCTTTGTCTGGCACGCAGCAGGGTGGTCATGTGCTTGAGTCAGAGGGTGCCACCAGCCTCCTGCATCCAGCAGCATACCCTTTAATTTTTAGCAACGGTTATCAATGCCACAAGCATGTGTGTCTCTGTGTGTGTGGGTGTGTGTGTGTGCAGTGTGTTTATGCAGCCGTGCGTGCCAGACACAATGAAATCACAGTTTTCACGACAAATGTGGCTTTTCATGGCCGCCTCGGCCCTCTCATGCGTCCATTTATGGTACATGTGCTTGACCTGTCCTGACTCTTGTTTTCCCCTCTGCCAAACGCTCGGCCTCCGATGAGGTCATCTCTTTTCCCAGTCGCGCTAGATTAGGGGATCAAGATATTCACTGTGCATTGCAGAGCCCAAAGTATTTGCAGTTTGTTTCCACCTCTAGGAAACACAACAGACCCTTGACAACCTTGGCTGGTATGTTCCCCTTTGTGTATTGTTTACAGAGACTAACTGTGAACTAGCAGTGGCATGTGCCCGGGGCTCGTATGTGGCTGGGTTAATCGTCCATTTGGAAGGAACGCACAGTTAGAAAATGCAGATAACGCAGTTGTGCCTATTTCTGGGTTGGTAATTAGATTATGTAACAGTCCCATTTAAATATCATGGGAAATCATCTAGTGCCTTAGCCCTGGTTAAATATTTGGGACTGAAGCAGAATGAATGGTGCTGAGCTTTCTATTTTAAAAGTATTGAACTGCCATCAATACAGCCTGATGTATTATTACTTTCTAATGTCTCTGTATAAACTCCAG
This sequence comes from Semicossyphus pulcher, assembly GCF_022749685.1. Lineage (NCBI taxonomy): Eukaryota > Metazoa > Chordata > Actinopteri > Labriformes > Labridae > Semicossyphus > Semicossyphus pulcher. The sequence goes on from NW_027211637.1 coordinate 21,080,632, forward strand.
TGACTCTGCAGAAAGATCAGAAGCTTTGCCCTTACAGCTCGATACGTTTCATGCTATGAGAAAGGATCTAATTTGTATGATGATTTCTAATCTGTGTTTCATGATCAGATGACCTGACCAGGTCAAACATGGGGTCGTCCGGTGAATCAGAAAAGGTTATCCAACACTTGAATGATGAACTCCGAGAAGCCCAGGAGCTAGCTAACACTGAGAAACACAAGTGCATGGAGCTACAAGGTAAAACATGTCAGTTTTGGATGTTTGGTTCACACCAATTTCCCTGCTGTGCATGCATGCGCAACTACCCATGCATGATTTTATTTTGTAGGTTTCCTGGAGGAAGAGAGAAAAGACAAGAAACAACAAGCTGATGAATCTGCAAAACAGATCAAACTTCTTCAAGGTGCATCTTTGTGTTTGTGGATTGGAGTTTCGAGGTTAATTACATCCTGATAAAATGTCAACATGCCTAATCTACACACCCACCTTGTCTTTAACAGGCCAGCTGCGGCAGCTCCAAGGCGAAACAGACGTCCTCAGACAGCAGATCGATGCCTCCTCTGGTACACGCGACGAGCTACAAAGCGCACGTGACGAGGTGAAGGCGCTGAAGCGTGCCCTGGAGGCAGCCACTGCTGAGAGAGACCGGGATGTTGCCGCTATCCAGACTAACCTGTCAACCGTGTCGAAAGACCTGGACAAATGGCGCCAGGCTGCAAACAAGTACGAGCACGAGATCGACAACCTGCAGCGCGACCTTCAGCAGCAGAGCAAACAGTGGCAGAAAACTGCAGAAATACAAGGTACCACACAATGCAGATACTTAATAACACCAGATATGATTATTGTAGCTGCTAAAAATGAAACATGCACACTCATAACTCAAACAGAAACCATAATCTGCATAGCTGAGACTTAGATTGCTGGGTTACTCAAATGGGTGTAGCTGTATGATCTTATAATTTGAAATATAGCTCCTTTGTTTCCTGCATTAAGAGATCTGTGTTTGTATTAAATGTATACTAGCTTGTCCACGCATGCAGAAAATGTAACCCGTATTGTAAGAAATTAGATTAGCTTCATAATTTGTAAGCCAATTAAGAAAAGAGCATCTGCTGGGTTACATAACACCTTATTCCTCCACAGCCGGCGAGCTGCAGTCCATGCAGGTGGAGTGTAACGGCCTCCAGAAGGAGTGCTCCGTCCTGAGATCTGAAAAACAAGACCTTGTGAATAAGCACCAGAAGGAGAAGAGCGGTCTGCAAAGCGAGTGTGCCTCCCTCAGGGCCGAGAAGGAGGAACTCCTCAAGGCTCACCAGAAAGAGAAGGTCAACCTGCAGAGTGACGGTGCAGCGCTGCGCTCCGAGAGAGACGCCGTGCTGCAGAAACAGAAGCAGCTGGAGAAGGATCTTGCCAGGTCAGTGCTCTGAGATCTCCGCTTCACCCCTGCCTTTGTGCTTCCTCTGTCTCTCATCCAACATCTTTTGCTACACAGCATACCACAAACCTCTCTTAGTATGATCCCTCACCTATTGAACTCAGTGTTGTTTTGTTTGTGGTAGTTCGCGTGCCCAGAATGCTGAGCTGAGCAGCAGCCTCAAAGCCCTGGAGAGATCCCAGCAGGAGTTGGAGAAGAGGCTGGCGGCCCTGCAGCTCCAGCACCAGCAGGACAGCACCGAGCTGCAGACCCAGCTGGATGAAGCGGACAGCCGCAGCAAGACTCTGCAGAGAGAGGTTTGTTTGAAACCAAAAAGAGGAATAGGAATCACTTTAGGGCTAAGAATATTTCACCCTTCAAACCTGTTACTGCTCAGTCACATTTTATTAATCCTGTGACTGATGTAACACATATAGCTACAGTGTAAGCAGTGCAGCTGTCTAGATTGGCCTTGAGTGTGTTGCTTTAGCCTTTAAAGGGCCAGTTCAGCGATCATGCTGTTATTGGGAGCTAATGCCATTGTGTTATTAAAAAAATGCACGCCCTGTTTGCACAACTTTCTCCACAGCTATGGCGCCAATTTCAAATATTATTGCTTCTATCGATTACAGAGAACACCAGCTTTGACTGACAGCGGAGGAATTGCTCCTTTAAGTCTATTTTCTTCCACTTATATACACAAGTCAATTTAAAAGTGATACAAACATTCATCTGATTTTTAATGTGGACGTATATCCGGTACACATATTTACTTTTGGTTAAAATAGTTGACTGCACACCGAGCAGAGGAGCTCGAGGACTTTTCATTTCTGTTCAGTTAAGAAAGTTAATAAAAAGAGGTTTACTCAAATGCCTTAAAGGAAGCTCTCCTTCTCTCGGATGCCTGATAAATGATTCTCTCTCTATCCATCTGGAATTTTGGCTGCTTTTTAACCGGACATGTAGATGTAGTCATTTATTTGCTTGTATGCATTACTGTATACTGCCAGGGACTTATTAGAGACTACAAAGCCCCGAAGAATAGCTTGTTTTGTCTTCGGTTAAAGGGAGGCTCCTCTCTTATGCCTTATAACAGTGGGTCCAAGTGTGTCACTGAGTATTTCTGCCCAGTTAAGACTGATTTTCTTTTTTGAGACATCTGATATGAACAGGCTCTGAACCCTTCACACACTGTGATTTTCATTGATGGAGTTACCCAGCTCAGGGCACAGTGGGAGCCACGAAGGCTGACTATCAAACACTGAACTGTCTTAAAGGAGAAATTCTACCCTGGAAAAAGCCACTGTCAGTCAAAGCTGGTGTTCTCTGTAATCGATAGGAGCAATGATATTTGAAATTGGCACCATAGCTGTGGAGAAGGTTGTACAAACAGTTTGTGGTTTCGCCCATTCTACATTCCTACAACACCCAGCGTGCATTGCGCCCCTCCCTCTGAAAGGAACGGCCCAGCGAGAGACACTGGAGTGAAATACGACCGTTTTCCAGTCAAGGACATCGATCGCTGCAGGCAACGGCTCAGAGCGGTACAGAATCTGAAATATGATGAGAATATACAGATGGATCGTCATTTACATTTCAAACCTGACAAGTTTGAACGAGACGACATCGGAGGCGGGCGTCCTAGATTGAGTGTAGTTTAGCAAGCTACGTGAATGCATCATGTGGCGGAGGTTTTCCAGGGCCCATTGGAGAAGCAGATTTTTTCCCCACCATAATGGCGTTAGCTCCCAATAATAGCATGATAGGACTGAGGTTGAAAATCGGCGAACTGGCCCTTTAACAGCTCTGATGAAGTTAAGTCTATAACCTGAAATGACTTCATTTAAAAGCGCCCTCCAGTCCAGACAGGCTACAGGTTGAGAGCTGCTGCAAACGGCAAACGACCGTCCGCTCCCAGTCAGGTTTAGCAGGCTGGATGGGGATCGGCCGCTGCTGTGACACTAAGACAGGAGGGGCACTGTTGTTGAATAGCAGAAAGCTGAGAGGAAGTCATCCTTAGCCGCAAGTCATTCATCCCAGAGTGGTGTTGCTTTATCGTGATGAATGAAAGTAGAAGCTAAGCGTTCTCACAGTGGCTTTTATAATGCGTGCAGCCACGCTTGTCTTGTAAAGCTGTAAAGAGGGCGACGCCTGTGAGAACCTTTTACCACTGTTAATCAATCAGTGATACTCACACCAACAACATGAGGGAGCCAACCTGTTCCCTTGTTAGCCTGAAAATGCATTAAAGGGAATTTGTCATGTGATTACTTTTTAAGTTAAAGTTTTCTGTGTGCAGTATGACGAGGCTAAGACGGAGCTGTCCGACCTGAAGGAAAAGTATGAGAAGTCAGAGCAGGAAAAACAGTCGCTCACGGATGAACTCGAGGGGTGCAAAGCCAGCATGAAGGAGATACAGGAGAAAGGGGCAAAGGTGAGTGCTGCTCGATCATACACTGTTATACTTTCTTTTTAACAGATTCATATATGACTGTTTGATGCATAATATATTAATGATAATACATTTAATAAGTGCATGAAGTGTTGGGATTACTATCTCCTTTTAAGCAGCAAAAAAACATCACCATAGCTTTTATTTGCATACGAAGCAAACGCTCTCAGTTTGCTTCAAGTTTTGCACATTTTATTGAACATCTGTTTATTTGCAAATTAGCTGCAGGCATAAGAGTTTAATCTTTTGTTAGATGCACAACATATTCTTTAATCTCAGCACACCTGCTCCTCTTAACTCATCCACTGTCTTATTTAACTGTTGCTTGTACACATTGTCAGCCGTGTGACTTTGAGACTTCTATAAACACCATTTACAGACACAGACTACTGACTGAGGGGTTTATTAATAAAGTTACACCCGACTAAAGTATGTCCCGTTGCAGTTGATTACTATAATATCCCTTCCCTTCTGTAGAGATCCTTTTTGCCGCCTGTTCAAGCCATAGTCATCGGCCTTATCCTGGCTTTGCTGTATTGGTGCTTCGGCGCATTGTGGTAGGAAGGTACACATTACTCCTGTCAAGTCGGCCTACATCTTTCATCCTCATAATTGTCTTTTAGATCATTGCATGACTTAATCAGGTTTTCCTCGTTCCCCAGAATGCCTTCCTCCGGGGAAACTTCCCAAAATTGACGTCTGAGAACTAAACCTTTCTAATCATACAGCTCCAACATCTGACATCTGTTTGTCTTGTCTGGGTGGCTAATGCTTAACAACTGTTTCTCTCTGTCGGCTTGGATGGGCTTAATCTTTACCTGAGAGCGCTAACTCGCATTCTCTGTGCTCTGCTTTGGCCTCTATGGCAAGCTGCGTCTGTCAAAGCTTTGGTGATCCTTGGATCGAATTCACGCGGCGATTGCTAATGTTTCCATCTCTGTGTCGCCATTTTTTTGTTTTCAGAAGCAGTGGATGATCTGGGGGCCTGTGGTCGCTGTGGCTTTAACAGCGGTGACTGCTGCTGCTGTGCTGTTCAGGACCTGAGGGCAACGTACACACAAGCAGACACACACACACACACACACACACACACACACACACACACAAGTGAACCCATATTTGTCATCAGATTTCTCGGCACTGAAACTGAAAAACTTGCCCTCCTATCATATCTGCACATTTAATAAGGAGGGCTCATCCTTAACACTGTTTAATTTTTAAGATGCTCTATTTTAGCTGACAGAGAGGTTAATAAAAGAATGTCCGTTTTGTGTGCAAATGAACCAGTTTGTCTGTACGTCTATTATTTGAAAGATATCTAGCCAGGTTGGTTTGATTTGTTTGCTATCGTGACTTACAGGATTATCTATTAATGAATGTAAAGATCCTCTACATGATTAATAAATTCTAAATATAGATGATGATATTTTAGATGAGTCACCTGGAGCTTGAACCTCCCTAAATGTAACACATCTCTGTAACTGTCAGAATAATAAATACTGTCACAATAATGCAGCCCCTGAAGATGTGTATGATGAACGCCCTCGATAACGTGGTGGGCACTAGTATGTTGTTATGTCTCATTATAACACATAACAATGTAAAACACTTGGATGGTGTTAAGCAGGAATTTATCTTTTAGTTTTTCTGCCTGATGTCATCAAGAGTCACGTTTGAAATATGTACTCTCATGTTTTTCCTCCAGAAGCTAGTTCAGGGTTGTAATGCTGCCTTCCAGACAACTTGAAAGTCAAGTTTTTACAACCTCCGACGACAAAAATTGCTCTGGAACGACAGTCAAAGTCGTGTTCCTACTTGTGAATCACAGAGAATCAGATTTCTGACGTCACACAACAGTGGCCGCACCCATGGAGAGGGAAATCGTTAACGGTGAACTATCAACTGAAAAGCAACATACTATATATTTGCCTACATTTCATTGAAATAACAACTACTACCATAACACATGTTCTTCACGAAAATGTTTGCCAAAGAAACATCAGTTTGTCACGGTCGGCCATGTTTTTTATTGACATTTGGCGTCGTGCACCTGGAATGCACCGGAAGTCAGAAATTTCTACTGGGAAGTTCTTGAGTTCCCAGTTGTCTGGAATGCAGCATAAGTCTCCTGCTCCTGTTTGCCTCTGCTCTCCCTTTAAGATACCAAGATACCACGATTGAAAAATATCTACTGTACAATTTTTCTTTAAATCTACTTTCTCACTTTCTGCACCAACTGCTCTACATCACAGTCCTTAATCAGCCACTCAGTTTACATCCTACTATCAACCATTTACAGCTTCACAACAAAGCAGGACAAAACAAGGAATGAGAGTTTTAAGTCAAGATGTAACATGCCTGTTATTTCTAATGGAAACCAACGTCGGACTGTGCGTCACTGGTTTAACAAAGCAAAGTCGGTATTTCAGCTGACAGCTGAAGATAGAAAGGAAGTATGGGGAGTAGAGAGTGAGGGATGACGTGCATCAAATGACCGGCAGACTGGGAGTCGAGCCTGCGATCAGTGCAACAAGGACTGTGGCCCCTGTACATGGGGTGCCTGCTCTACCGACTGAGCTGAACCAGCGCCCCTTAATGTATGCTTTTTAATGATATTGTGATGAATCGGCCCAGACCTTGATTTGGTTCTAGGAGTTTTTGTTGGTTTATATTTGCTTGACATATAGAAAACATGTCTATTAATCAGCTGTGTTTATGATATTTCTCTCAGTTCAGTGTAAAGAAGTACAAATCTCTGCATTTTAAGACATCCAGGGTACAGTTCATGAATTACAACTTTAACATATAAAGAAGGATTTAAATTAATTATATATATGAACCTCATAATTGCAGGTTTTAGTCATTACATTAGCAGGCGATCACTGAAGCCACCGAGCTAAAAGGAGATGTGGTCAGACCTCCTGCTGATGTAGCTTCTTGATTTTTGTGAATCACCCAACTTCTCCATCCGTTTGAGCTCAGCGCAGCCACGAAGAGGAACACTCAGTACATACAGTATATCTGAGGTAAGTTATCTTTGGTTTTAAGTATTGGGGGAAGGGAAATATATTTAAACGATGCATCTGTTATCTCATATTCCTGGTTTCACCTCCTTCTAACAGCGCCCTGTTTTGCAGATGGCATTTGCAGAGGCTTATTGAAGCTGACAGCAGGATGCAGAGGCAGTGAGGTTTTCTCAGGTGAGCACAGTGTGTACGTCATCCGGCCACTAAATGCAGCATGGAAAAAGACTGGGCGGCACCGCAGTATACACAGTGGTACAATGAACACCTGCAACACGTGGACAGACAGTGTTAGTGACCTGCAGTCTGACCTGTTTGGCAGGCGCTGACCTTTGGAGGCGCTGAACCACAGAAAGGTGACAAGGATATAATGCACATCTCTGACAGATGAGACTGCACTGTTGACACACAGTTCTCTTTGGGGAAGAGAGAAGCTCAATATGTTAGTCATTGAAGTCACGTGCTCCAGAAAATACCCAAAGATCTACATGCATACTTCCTGCCATTGTCATAGGTGTCAGCCACTCACAGCAGGAATCACCGGATTCTTTTGGGCCTTTACAGGATCTATGTTTTACCTCTTAATATCTTGTAAAGGGTCATTACACCTGGCAATGTGTGGTCAAAGGGAGAGTGTTTATGTCATCATTGAATATCAATATTACTCCTCTGCTAATTTGTCACACTTCGGAAAAGCATTGTTTGTTTTTGTTCCGAGGCTTTTAGGAAATGTTGTAAACCTGATCACATCTCATATCCATTCATAGAGCAACAAGCTCCTTATCTTTTGCCAATAAATATGAAAACATTTTAAACTCCAAGTTTGGAAAATGGACATACCCTCATATGATTTGTAGTTGGAAGAAAATGCAAAAACACAACGTGGGGAGAACTGAGATTTTATAATGAAGACAGTTAACCAGTGACGTGCAATAACCCAGCCTGTAAATACAGTTGTATGATGTTTCATGTGGCTCTAGAGGGAGCTTTTCAAGGTTAGAAAAAATACCTCAATGATGTCATCAGGGTTATCTCATCTAAGAAACACGGCCCTGACTTTCATTGAAGGGTGCCTATCCATCTGCAGTGTACAGGATGGACTATTCCCAGCAATTTGAATGTCTTATGAATGTGTATGTGTGTGGTTAGCGCTGTTGCCTCACAGCTAGAAGGTTCCCCGTGCATGTTGGGTTATCTCCAGGTACTCCGGCTTCCTCCCACAGTCCAAAGAGATGCTCGTTTGGTTATTTGGTGACTCTAAAAGTGCCCGTAGGTGTGAGTGTAAGCATGAAAGGTTGTCTGTCTCTGTGTGTCAGCCCTGTGATTGACTGGCGATCAGTTTAGGGTGTACCCCGCCTCTCGCCCAATGACAGCTGGGATAGACTCCAGCCCCCCCGCGACCCTGAACAGGATAAGCAGTACAGATTATGGATGGATGGATGAGCGTGTATTACTTTTGTTTATTCGAAACTGCACAAAAATAGTTGTTAGTGTGATTTCTTTCCACACTTGTAAAATCCTGTCTCTGAGTGAGACAATTGTTTGTGCAGTGTGACATCTGATAAGCCTTTTAATTATTCTGTTTCTCTCACTTCACATCCTTTTATTATATTTCATTTTTTCAGAGGAACCTCAAACTTAACTGCAGTTTTCATCCTGTAAGGCTTAGACTACACATTTCAGACAGCATTCAAAACTTGGGGTGTGAGCATTAAAGAGGATAGTTTGGTCCAATGAAAGAGCAGCTGGGATGCTATTTTAGAAAGCTTGTAGTCAGAATTTCCCAGCCTCTGCTGCTTTGATTTGATGACAGTCCCTTTTTTAAATCAGTCTCTTGTGATACCCCAACTTTATCTAAACATGATGCTAAATCCCTTCACAGCTACTCTTAAGATCATGAAACTCGGTTTGATGGCCTGAATTAATGTGACTGCTGACTGCGGGGGGGCCTTAACATCTGCTGGAAGATTACAGGGTTAACGCTCCTCAGTGCAGCTACGCCCTTTTAAGCAGGCAGACCACACTGATGTCAGCTCTTTGGAGGAGGATGCCGAATATTTCTCAACAGGAAGAGAAGTCTGTTGCTTAATACTCAGATTTTGTCCATATGTCAAAGCTCGGGAGCAAATCAGTGTGCATCTGATCCTCATTTTGGTTGTGCTTCACAGGCTATGTCGCTTCTGTTGTGCAGCCTTTGCTGCGTCAAGGATTCCTCTCGGTATGCAATGTGACATGTGACGGCCGGCTTGAGGTGTCTCTAGCCCGGACAACCTGGAGAAAACACGGTGTAACATGCGAGCAGGCTGAGGTCGGCCTCCTCGCCCTACATAAACTCAAATAAGAGAATCATTCCCACGCAATGCGAGCCTCTCTGCAGAGTTGTCGTGTCCATTTGTTCTGCTCTACTTTGTATGTAGGTCGTCTGTAGTGGACCAGAGATGCAGCACAATGGCAGCTGAGGAAGATGGTATTTTTACTGTGTGATTATTGGCTTTATATAGGCCTAATTTACATACTACAGATACATGCTGAAGGCCTTTTAACACAGTATGCTAGTATCTATAAACCAATTCCCTGTATGACAACACAGTAAGGAGCTTACATACAGTATACAGTGTGCGAGCTAAATCCTTCAAAGCAAAGGCTGTATTGTGTATTTCCTGGCCTGTTTATTTACATTTAAATTATGGAGTAAAATTATTTCAATGGTCCATAACATAATTAATATCTTGAGGACTATTAAATGAGTAAATGCAGGTTGCAGGAGATCTAACTTTATTATATCTTCATAGTTGTGATATTATTGATTGATTTAATAATTGCCAGTATGTATCAGATAAATATACCAGCAAAAAACACACCTATAAAACCCAGTGTAAGTGATTTTGATCCACAGAACTTTCTGGAATCTATCATGTCCGGGTCACCTCTGGAGGGCAGTGTGATTATAATGAGGCTCTATGTGTTCATCCCTTCTGTTTCTTCCCCTCTGTCAAGGAAACCTCCCCAAAGTGAAGCAGAGGTAGGATCGTAGGATGTCGTGACACTCGGTGATCTGTGCTAAAAGCTCTGGGATGTTTTCACTGCTAACTGCAGACAGGGAACACTCCGTAGTTTGCCTCTATTATGACACCCAGTGGTAAGTGTTGGACCTGAACGTGGAGATTTAAAGTGCAGTGGATACTCAGTATGAGAGTTTTCAGACGACAATGTGAGACTCAAAGCCTCGTCACAATATGGGCTTTAAATTGGAACTTCATATTTACATTGACTCGCATTTATTAGGCAGAAGTTTTTGTCCATATGGTTTTTTTTTGGTTTAATTTGTATGTCTGTTTTGTGTCTTGCTTTGCCAATCAATGTTGAAAATACATCCTGTAGAGCCGTGGTTCTCAACTGGTGGGTAGGGATACAGAAGTGGATCGCAGCTCTGTTTTCAGTGGCTCGCGGATGTGTGCTTGAAAAAAAAAAAGTTGTGCGAAAAAGTCTATATTGCGCTTTTATTTTGAAGGACATGGGTTTCCTATGACGTGCATTCAGTATTAGTGTAGTTTATTCACACTCCATGTACCCACAAAATTTGATAATCCCAGCTACAGTTACATTCTTGAAACTTGATGAGCTCTACAGTAGTTACTTTTATTTTGCACTTTTTAAAATGTCTGTTCAAAACCGGCTCGAACAAATCGAAGAAGGAATATTTTCGTTGCAATGCTACCTGCTGGTCATTTTGGTTGACTATTTTACTGTTGTGTTTTGTGATGCTGACATACTGCTCCATTTTTCATCAAATAAATTTAAGTTGTTGACAATTTTCAGAAATTTGGGTCACACTTTGTCATTAAGAAGGGGCTGGTGGGTCCTGAGGCTAGACCAATTTCTGTCTCTGTGTTACAAAACATGGAGCAGGTACCCAGCAAGTAACAAAGTTTGGAAAGACATAAGATTTGTCTTTTGTTAGTATTGTAACAATAAAGTAAAACAATATTCTGAGCTTCACCTGGGTGTGAATTTCTTGGTCATTGTTTGTAGGCAGGTAAGCTGTTTATATGCTAACGCAAAGACACATTTCTATACCTTGTCTCCACTGCAATCTGGTCAATAAGAATTACAACAATACACAATGATAAGTCTTTGTGTGTTTACCATCTATAGCTGTTGATATTGAGTTTACATCACAGTGGTTATCCCACAATGTTATATTTGAGCTTTAGACGTGTTCAGCTCGGTCTCAGTCAGAAGCAGACTCTGTCCTGTGCGTTCACTTTAAAAGATTGACCGAATAATGTTGGTGTCCCGGTTTCCCTAATGATGAGTAATAATCAATGAGGATATCCAGAGCAAACATAACCCCCTGGGACTGACTGCAATCCACCGGGACAGTTTTTTTTTATATATATATATTTTGAATTCAGAGAGTTAAGTTGGCTGTTTTTATGCTCCGAACACATCAAGAAACAGATGAAAGTATCTGCATGCTGTGAAACAAATCCACAGAATCCCTGTTGAACCAGCAGTCACATGTCTCAGCCTGAAACAGAAGAAGAGGGAAAACAAAATCATCTGAAAGTAAGTTTATTTTCTTTGATGTGATGATGGATTATCATCTACTGTCCCAGTGGATGTTGTACGCTGACTCCCCCGACATGAGAAACTGCATGTTTGTAATGGATGTGTTGTGTGTTTTAGGCGAGCCATGGCCGCTGATCTCGACGTGGTGAACCTGTTCATCATTGCGGGGGGAACGCTGGCTATTCCCATCCTGGCCTTTGTGGCTTCCTTCCTTCTCTGGCCCTCAGCCCTCATTAAAGTGTATTACTGGTGAGATAACTGTGTTGCCCTGCATCTCACTTTATATGTTTAATACCTGATGATCCTTCTAGAGGACCAGAGATGAGAGAAATAAAACCACATGTATTTTATATGCGAATAAGTACTCAAGAGAAAACATGCTTCTATCAAAACTCACTAAGTTCGTACTATATTAACCTTTTCTATTTATATAAAGTACATGTTTTTTCTTTATATTTTCTGTATGCACTTTTCTAGTCTTTTATTTAAGCTAAATGACTGAAAAATAGAGAACATTCTTTAGGTTCTATTTAATATTTTATCCATTATTCCCACAAATATCAGCCTGTGTTTGGATTTGAATAATGTTTTGCATCACAAGCCGTATTCAGACAACACTAACATTTCCATACGTACATTAAAATCACTTTAATTATCCCTCATGTCCTAACTGGACCACAAAGAGGAGCTCCATCTGAGGGAATTTGATACCAATAAACTTTGGAGGAACTTAATTTGACTAACAGAGACTCTTTAATCCTCATTACCTGCAGCTGTACTTGCAAATGTAGTTTTGCTGTCCCTACAGACTTATAAAATATTAAATGGACTGCTCTTATGTAGCGCATTTCTAGTCTTCAACCACTCAAGGTGCTTTACATTATATATCAGCATTCACCCTTTCATACACTCATACAGTCATATCCCTTCACACACAGTTTCTGTGGGAGCAACTTGGGGTTCAATGTCTTGCCCAAGGATGCTTCGACATTTAGACAGAAGTAGCCGTGGATCGAACCGTCAACCTGTTTCTGTTCGAAGACGACCCGCTCTACCCCTGAGCCACATTCACTCCATATTATGTTAAAACTACTTTAAGAGGGGATCTGTTTACAGCCAGTATGGACTGAAAGACATGTCTCTGTTCTATTAAAGTACGCCTCTCCTTCAGCTAATGTGTCTCTTTATGGACTTATACTTTAGTCAATTTGTCTCAAGTAAAAACCCTTTAATGCTACTGAGCAGTAAGGAGGAGAATGTAAAGAAAATGCCACTGTGGGCAAATTTGGATCGGTGCCCGTTATAACTTGGCCCAGTTTTGAATTCCTGTGCCGTCATGTCTTTCCGCCTGAGCTCAGACTCTCTGCTCCTCTTCAGGTACTGGAGGAGGACTCTGGGACTGCAGGTGCGCTACGCAGACTGCGGTGGCTATCGCTTCTGTTACTCCTACAGAGGGAAGCCCGGGATGAGACCTTCCATCTTAATGCTGCACGGCTTCTCTGCCCACAAAGACACATGGCTCACTGTTGTCAAGGTCAGGGGATGTGCAACACTCAACAGCTGTTAGCTTTTATTAATGATGCAAAACACGGACATCTTCTGAAACTAATAAAGCCCATTCATAAGTTGCTTGACATGTAGAAGCACATAAAGGCCATAGAAATTCTAATCTTTAAAACTAACACTTTATAACAAACGTGAATCATAAATGAGAACTTTTTGTGTAAGTTCTAATATCACTAACTTTATTTCATTGAAATATTATAAACTGGAGACTATGTACCTGAACTTTTGTGTTATGGATTTCCCCTTTTTGACATTTCCAGATCATTTCAATATTTAAAGAAACTTTTTGCTCAAATTAAATTGGTAATCTTTTTAAAAGTATAAATTGTAATAAGTTTTAAAAAACAAGTTGCAAAAGAGAGATGCATGAAATTAGGAAAATATAACGATAAAAATTGGACATCATGGGAGAAGAATAGGCTACCAATTAGGTCTCTGAAAAGTCACATTTCAACATAAATATCCCAATAAGGTGACTGTGCTTTCTCTCTTCTGCTCTAGTATCTACCAAAACACCTGCACATTGTGTGTGTGGACATGCCCGGCCATGAGGGAACAACACGCACCAACACAGACGATTACTCCATTCAGGGGCAGGTCAGAAGGATCCATCAGGTACACTGAAGACAGAGGCATGAAATTCTGTATATACCTATTTCTATTTGGTGCCTAAATCATTTCACTGAAGAAATCTGTTTGTCCCTCATTCTCCTAGTTTGTGGAAACCATCCGCTTGAACAGGAAACCTTTCCACCTGGTTGGGACCTCCATGGGTGGGAATGTAGCAGGAGTTTACGCAGCCTGCTATCCCCCCGAGATCTTTAGCATGACTCTCATTTGTCCAGACGGTCAGTCACGATATATATGTGTGTGTGTATGCAACATCATCAATGAATATTTGATTGTCAAAAGAAACCAGTAGGTACTTTACTCACTTGAAAGCAGCTCTCTTATGTCTTCTGTGGCTCTGGACTGAGCTGTTCATAATATCAGAAAGTAACCCTGATGATGTCATAATGATGTAATCTGGGTTATCCTGACTTGAGTTTTGGGGCAGAAATGGAAGAGAAGGGCCTCTCTTCCCATTTGCTCACAGACCTCAGGGAGTTTTACTTTCCTCTGTTTACAAGGGAGGGTGGGTCTAATAAAATTGGCTATTGAGTTGCATTTTGGGAAATGTGGGTTTCAACATTTTATGAAACTTTTATAAAAAAAATTCTCTCTTAGTTGTTTATGTGTGCATCATCCTTTCTAATGAGTAAACACTTCTTTTATCCTGCAGGTATAAGACACCCATGTGAGACCAAATTTGACAATCATCTGCAGGACTTGGAGCACAGCAATTACACATTAAACATCCCGCTGATCCCAACCACACCGGAGGAGATGGAGGACATGTTCAGACTTTGTTCTCACGTTCGATTTAAAATCCCTCAGCAGGTCAGGTCCACACTTGATAATGAACGCACCAGGGATTTCACTCTCAGTGCGCTCACAGCAGCTGACAAACATAGATGTAGTTACTCAATAATAATCACCTCACTACCAGGTTTTAACATGTGTTTTCATTCTTTAGATTCTTCAAGGTTTGGTAGATGTTCGGCAGCCTCACAACACATTTTACCAAGAAGGTTGGTTTGAACATTTTAAGGATTTTCCATGAAAACATACATTATAGTCCATGTGACCGACTTTCCATTAATTTTGCTTCTTTTGTATTAGTATTTATGGAGACTGTTGCTGAGAAATCAAGATATGCCTTACAAGAGCACTTACATCTCATCACTACACCTTTACAAGTGATATGGGGCAAAAAAGATCAGGTAATATACAATGTTTCACAATGACAGAGCCCATACAAATACAGAATATCCTGTTGCAGTGTACAAACCTGTGACCTGAAGGTGGTGATTCGTGTTTCTTTCCCCAGCTGATCAGATCTGCATAGGAGCCTGCAGGCACATGCAGTATTTGCAGTATTTAGATGATAATTGTCTCGTATTTGCCCATTTTGCAAGGTGGTGGATGTTTCTGGAGCTACAGTCATTGCAGAGGTGCTTCCTGGATGCAGAGTGGACCTGCTGGAGAACTGTGGGCACTCTGTGGTGATGGAGAGGCCTTGTCGTACAGCCAAACTCATCCTGGAGTTTATCATCTTGCAGCAAGATGCCAGGGGCGGGACAAAAAAAATTTCCTGAGCCTTTTTAGATGATTTCTTCCCATTGTAATGCTTCACATGTTCCTTGAACATGACATGCATATGCATACAGATGTCCAAGCTTCAAACATTAAAACAGTTCTCAACCATTTCTTATTAGGTAGTATAACACTTCGCATTTAACTTGTAATGTACACTATGTCATGATAATAAAACTCCCATGCATTTATCTTTATGTAACGGTGTTCAGATGTGTGAATGTGTTCATGCAGAGGTGCCTGTAGTTGCAGCAGGACCTCCTCCCCTCCTTCACCCTGCTTGTGTGCGCAGTTTTGCTGCAGCTTGAAGCCGAGCACAGCTGCCCGGTGTGACCAGCTGCAAACATCAGTGACTCTGTGGCTGCATAAACGCTAACCGCAAGACGCTGAGTTTGGACAAAAAACTCAAAAATAAGTAAGAAAGCGAACTGGTAAGGCTTTATTAGAACGTCTATCTTATTTCCAGGTAGTCTAATTCATGTTCCGACGTTAACCGTAGTAGTAACGTCAGCTAACGTCAACGGCTCGTGCACTGCTAGCTACGTTAGCTAGCTAGCTAGCACTTAGCTAGCAGGCTATATTTCCAGTGTCATAATCTCATTGTATTTAACGCTAATACCCCATGCATCCTGACTGGATTAACTACTCAGTAACACAGTCTTTAAAAGTGCACTGTGTGACTTGAGGTGCTTGCTTGGAAGCCTTATATTTATAGTAGACAAAGTGAGATGCAGTGAGGTTGAAGGCTACTTTTTAATAGTAGCTAGCCTAAAAAACAAAACAAAAAATAGCTGGCTTTTCTTGCACTTTATTAATTAACGCTGGATGGTTCACTTGCACTGTTGCTTAGTAACTTGGTATGTTAACTTTCTTAGGAATTAATGATCCTTTTGTAGCTCCAGGTTTCATTTTCTGCTCCCGACCACTGTCTCATATGCGTGTCTTCTAATATAGCTCTATGTTCATTCCTGATTTTGGAAAAGTAGTTTACAAAACGATTTAATTTAGTAGCTTTTTTGCAGATATCTAATATGGCAATATCTTCCAACCCTTTTTGGCGATTTCGATACCGATATATAAGCCACACATTATTTTCCCCACCTCATTGCAGAGAACATAAAGTCTCCCCTGTAGTGGAATTGATATCATGTCTACTCTTATTGTAGATTCCTGGCAGATGCAGGAATAACGTAATACAGTGCTTTTTAAAATGTACACATTCACTGGGCAATATAAGAAAACTACTTAAACTTAACTCCGCTAAATGGACCTTGCAATGGGTTTTGTTTAGTAAAAAGCAAATGCTTCTTTACATGTATTACTATTCTAGCTTTGCAAGCTCACTAACTAGCACTGCATGTAGAGATGAATAACCAACAAGAGCTTCAATACAGTATGTTCTTTAAATCCACAAAGTGAGCATCGCCTTCTAAGTAAATAGGCACCCAGGTAGATCATCATGTTATCAAAGATACAGGCACACACACACTCAGGGACCACATGATTTGACTAAGTCTACATGATGATGTCCCATAAGTTGTGCATAATGTTTTAACAGCTCATGTTAATGTGACTGTTTTTCACAGGTGAAATTTCAAGTAAGCCAAAACCGTATCTGTTCCCTCTCTATATTGGTTCTGACCAAGTGGATATTGTTCTACAAATGGATAATGGAGACTGGGGCCATAGGGTAAGAGATGGATAGACGTCAGACTGGAATAACAGCAATTTCAGATGTCTGTTTCTGATGCTAAATCCACTCTGTTGCCAGTTTAGTTCTACCATCTATCTAGTAAAACTAAAGCTACAGTCTCACAGTAGTTAAATGCCACCTCCATGAAGATCGTGATGTTAAGTGTTTTACGTTAAAACAGTTTTAGAGACACATTGATTCAACTTTTTGGTAATTTTGGAGGATGTAGTTTGTGGCTCTGTTGAACTGTATGTGCACTGAGAAGTGTTATTGTTATTCATTGTATCCTGATTGGTATAAATGGGTGCAAAACTGCATGGATTTATTGTAGTGCTGGTATTTTAGAGTTTCCTTTTAGCTCTGTGTCCCTACTCTACATATTATCACCAATAACTGCAGGATGCAAATGCTAACTTATTTTAATTGCACCAAGATATGTTGTACTTATCTTCTTCCCTGCTCCCTTTACTCCCTAGATGACTACTCCTGTTACCTTAAACGTGGGAGGCTCCCTCTACACCACCAGTTTATCCACCCTGCAGCGCTATCCCGACTCCATGCTGGGTGCCATGTTCCGGGGAGATTTCCCCACAACACGGGACTCCAAGGGGAATTATTTCATCGATCGTGATGGAACGCTTTTCCGGTACATCCTGAACTTCCTGCGGACATCTGAGCTCACCCTCCCTGTGGACTTCACAGAGACAGACCTCCTAAGGAAGGAGGCCGATTTCTACCAGATTGAACCTCTGATCCAGTGCCTTCATGACCCCAAGCCCCTGTACCCTCCTGACATCTTCGAGCAGGTTGTGGAGCTCTCTAGCACTCGGAAACTGTCAAAATACTCCAACCCAGTCGCTGTCATCATCACGCAGCTAACCATAACCACAAAGGTTCACGGCCTGCTGGAAGGTATCTCCAACAATTTCACTAAGTGGAACAAACACATGATGGACACCAGAGACTGCCAGGTGTCGTTCACCTTCGGACCATGTGACTATCATCAAGAGGTGTCCCTAAGGGTTCACCTTATGGACTACATAATGAAACAAGGCTTCACCATCCGCAACACGCGCGTGCATCACATGAGTGAGCGTGCAAACGAGAACACGGTGGAGCATCACTGGACTTTCTGTAGACCAGCTCACAAAGTTGAGGACTGAGTTACAGCACAGTCGTTGTGGATGTTTGATTTGTCTTCATATTACACAAATCATGATTAAAAACAAAAGTAAATTAACCCCTGTTTCAGTGATGTATTAGATTTTTCCACCTTACTCTGACCAAAGTGATACAGAGCCCAAGACTCAACGTCCAGACAAAAAGCATAAAAATAATGAATAATTGACATTTATTTATTCACCTGTTCGAGTGCAAGAGCGTTATCTGAGTCTAACGCTCCTGTCTGTGCTACCACTACATGTCTGACAAGGTTTACAAAACAAAAACAACATTCCCTCTGAAACAGAAAGACCATATAGCAAGGATTGTATCCATTAAGGGGACACTATATTATGACCAAACGCTAAAAATGTGGGTACATTTTTATAGGAATGACTTAATATGGTTCAGACACCTACATCTGTTTATTCCAATGTCGGTAATAAAGTGATTGTAAACAGGTGGCTATGATTTGAGACTCACTGTGTACTTATGGTATCAAATCTACACCTTAAAAATGCATTCATGTAATTTTAGATCAGAATTTTAGTAAAAAGGGGACAAAAAAAGTTTGCACATCATACAGAAGCTGTCTCTGTCATGTTTTAGACGAGAGAGAGGCTCAACAAAGAACTTATGAGCTGTCCCAAGTTGTCAGAAGTGTACCTTTTTTAATACTAGTAAAGTATGATTATCTTTAGACCAGTTTCTTTCTGATAATTTTCAGTAGCTTTAAAATTAGTCTCTTAGCTCTCTATTATCTCCTAATTGTGGTACTATTTCTTAAGACCCTAGTCGTTGTTGCATGTGTCTGAGTGTCCAGTCTTTGTATATGTATTTGCTGTGTGCGCTTTGCAGTATTGTGTCATACTGTTCATATCAACAGTGATGTGTTTAGTCATCCCAGCTAAAATAAACTCATTTGTGTATTTGTCACTCATTAATTTTGCTTCACCGTTTAACCTTTCAGCTTAACGTTGGTATTTTGCATGACAGCTCCTACTGATTTTAACTAATCAAAAATCCATCTGCTCACATGCTCCTTGCAAGCATGTGCGACCACGTTCACCACAATTTTAAGAGCTAGGGTTAGAGTTGAGGTTGTACAACAATGGTGGAGAGTTGAAGGCCTTACACATACCATGTCTGTTGGACTTCCTGTTTTCTCTCATTTCCTGTTGAAAAGCAGAAATTAAGATGGCAGCTTATGATGCGTTCAATAACATTTTCCCTGGTCTCAGAGTAAATTCTATGCTAAAAATAAAAAGGAATTACTAATTGCATTTTTCATCGGGTGAAAGTAAGTGGGGCACTGATAAGTAATTGTAAGAAATTTGTACCCATGTTTGACGACATTGTCACATAAACTTATTTTCTTATGTATGTCAGTGCAACCCTGTGGCGTCGTTTGATTTCCATCCGGTGACCTACTTTGTAGATAACTTATTGAATCCCAATAGAAAAGGCAAAAAAATAAAAATAGAAACACGCTGAAACCTCCATAAATATATCAATGTAACATCCACATCAGGCAAAAAGTTCCAAAAAGGTTTACATTTTAGCCTGGGAAAAGTTGCTATTAAAGTCAGCTGTGAAGAGTATGTGCACAGGATACACTGTAGTCCATGTTTGTTTTTAAAGTGTGCAGCTTTAGTCTGAGTAAGAGTTTGAAACCAACATATGGAGTCAGTGAGAGTAAACCTGGTTGTTAGGCCTGGGTTCCTGTCCTATCCCTCATAATGGTTAGTGACATTTCTATCTCCATCTGTTTAAAGAAATTTACATATCTGCATGCTAAACAAATGTTCTGCTCCAAACAGAAGCTTTGTGTGTAATGATGTTTTGCTGCCACATGGAAGCCAAGAGAGGGGGAATTCTGCAATAAGAATATGTCATCTGAATATGTATGTATTTTATGTCAGTGGGTCTAAATTCAATCAATATATTGATTTAACCTTGTATCAATACTCATTAATAGGCAAACATTTTGTGTTAAAAATAATACTGACACCATACTCATGAACTACTGAACCCGAAGTCAACAGAGGTGACTTTGGCCAATTATGTTCTACATTGCAATAAGTGATAGTAGTGATAGATAGTTGATAGTAAAATATTTTAATATCAATATTGAACCATTGGTCTGTTATTAAAAAATACAGGTAAAGTATAACATGCCACTTTGAGGATAAAGCCAAACACATTGATATAGATGTTATATTTACGTCTTTAGACACCCGGATGTTACATGTCTTCCTGGGTGCGTTCGTTTCAATATCCAGCGTAGAGCTGTCAGAAGGTCCTCTTTAAATTCTAGACACATCTGCTCCTTTGCTCTCCGCCAAGTCTCAAAACAAGTGCACCCTTTTACGTCCGTTGCTCTCGTAACGTCTGTAAAGGACATGTAAAGGTGCATGCTGCTTGTGCTACACTTGAAACTGTGGAGATTGTCCACGACAGTTTATCGAGACACGACACGTGTGTTTGAAAGCCGTAATGTTTCATAGAAGTAAAAATTTAAGCTATTTTCTGAGCCTGGTTCCGGGTAAAACACGTCTTGGGGCGTACAGGTTCTTACCCATCTTCTTCTGCATTGGAGGCGTCATGGAGTGGATCATGATCAACGTGAGGATAGGAAGGGAGACTTTTTGTGAGTGTAACATGACAAATTTGTTTTCAATAGTAAAGCCATGGGTTTACTTGGTATTAGCTGACAACTTTAGCATGAAGGGTATATGTGTTAGCATGTTAGCTCTTTAGCCTTCGTATGTAAGTTATCCGGTAATGGCAGAGAAAAAGTTAGGTATTGCCCACAACATGCGAAGTGACGGCAGTGTCTTGTCTAGCTTGCAATTAAATATAGTAAATTAAAACTTGGTTATATGTTTCAAGATGAATGAGATGTAAAAAAATTGCCATGTTGCAACAATGTGTTTACCCCAGTCGGCGTACTTCCAAGACTGTACTGTATACAGATTTAGTATTTATTTATTTATTAAATGTTTATTTGTATAGGGACAAGTATGAAGCAAGTAAACTCATACTACACACTACAGCATTATAGCCTTGGCTAATTTGCAATGCCCGTCCCAGTACGCAATATCTTGTTGACCATCCAACTATGTCCTGAAACTTTCCTATTCTGCAGCCTTTCTTCTCTCCTACCATAAAAAAAGATGGAAAACTGCAATTTCTAAGACATTGAGACGGGACAAACTGATGCAGGACACTGTATTTACAACTTGCATCACAGAAAAAATACCACCATTAATTTTTACTCAGTACCTCAGTATGCCTTCAGTTATGATATTTTGGTGATTTCCATACCACATAAACTACAGGAGTGTTATTGTCTCAAACAAACAAGGCATCAGAAGCTGTTCATATCATTAAACCCTGATGCAGACTTTTGAATTAGGAAAACATACTGTACATCATTATTATATCACAACATAAATCTGCGGTAATGTAAAGATGTATATCACCAGAAATGTTGCTGACAAATCTTTTTATGTCATTTATCAATTGATTGACCATTTATTGAACCTAGCATAGGTGGAGCCGACTACCTTTTAGGTTATCATTTAAGGCTTCAAAGGTACCAGTAAAAAATTGCAGTCAAATACATTTTCAAAATTATTTCCCACTGAGATTTGGTGGGGTAGCAGTGCTAAGTAGCAAGAAAAGTACTCAAGTCAAATTTAAGGAAGAAATGTAGGGCTTAAGTACCATGCTTAAGTTGCATATCACATTGTGGATGTTGCATTAACATGAGTGTAACTACACCTGAAGAGATCAGCTAGTCCGCTGGATCGTTCCAAGAACCCTCATGTGTTTTTACTCTCACTGAACTAAAATCTCCTTATTCCAGATGTGCCCCAGTGTGCTTTTCCAGGAGAAATGAGAGGAATCAAAAAACCTCTTGTGTTAAAAAAAGAAAAAAAACCTGCCCTGCATAGTTTGTCCCAGTAATCTGAGGCCATTTAGGGATACAAAAATATTTTCCTCTAAAGAGAGCTGACTCTAACTCCTAGTTTTATTCCTCGTCTTCAAGTTTCCATGACACATAGCTGTTGTCGTCTCGGGCTGTTTACTTTACCCAGTTTAAAAAAATCTTAGAATCCTTGTTTACAAACAACATTTGACACAAGCACAAGTGTTTCAGATTAACTGCTGTAGACCTTTTTTTCACGGCGCATATTTCAATATTTTTATAGCAAGAAAAGCACAGGTGAAACAAATATAGTCGATGGCTCAGTTCTATTAAGTGTCCATTACACCTTGTCACTGAACCAGCACCCTTGAACTCTCTCACCTAAAGGGAATACACTCATTATTTGTAGCACGTACGTTTTTCCTGCTAGGACGAGCCAAATCATCTCCTGTGGAAAAAGGTCAGCTGTGCACGCTGGCTTTCTGTCATGGCTTAATGGGGCAACTAGGTAGAAGAGGGTGATCGTTAATGTTATTAGTAACACCTGTGTGCTCCACCATGTGTTCCTGTCGTTACTCACTGCACCTTTAACTGCATCGATGCTGTGCAGAGGTCTCATTTTATTCTGTTATTGTCTTTCCAGATGATGTGTACCGAAGGAAACAGTCAGAGCGGGAGTACCAGCAGAAGATTGCAGATGGTTTGGTAGTGCTTAATGAGCCTGCAGCAAAGTGAATGGTGGTCGAGCCTAATGTGGACTTCACATGTGTTATCCAAGGACACATTCTTGGACTCTTACTGCCTTTGTTTCCAACCAACTGGAATGGACTTAATAGCAACAACAAATTGCATCACAGTCATGCATTTTATCAAGAGTGAATTCACTTAGAACATGCAGGTTTTATTGTTAATATCATCTTCAGTTTAAGAAACATTAGCATTGAAGATACTTAACATCAGTCTATGTTGATGTGTTATGTTCATAACATTTCATAGCACCTGCCAAAGAAAAACAGCCATTTGGAACATGATAGAATATACAAAATGAGTCCCTGTACTTGAAGACAACTTGGATATTATACAGATGTGTTATTACTGGCTGAAAGTATTTGATATGAAAACAACCAGAAAAAACACACATCACTTCTTTCCCCTCTGTTTTAAATCTTGCTGTTCTGTAATAACATCATTGTTTTCCTATTCTGAAAACACTGTTAAGAGGTAATATTCTGTATGAAAGATGTGGGTATATAAAATGTAACTTAATTGTATTTAACAAATGGCATCTGCATCCTTCATTTTACGCAGAACCCCTCTCCCTGACAAAAGCATACTCTTTTATTTCAGTTGTACCAGCCGATAGGGAGAGACTGCAGACAGATGAAGCTCTCGGGGTGACCCGACACCATGAGGGGGTTCCCGTCTAGTCTCACCTCGTACATGTTGGTCCGGATGTAGTGACTGTTGTTTCCTTGGCAGAATGTCTCATCTGTTATTGTTGAGATCTTGTTGTTCTGCAGAACATACACACAGATCAATCCAAGGACACAAAGTAGGCCCGTCAGGTACCTACAACTGGCTGTGCACATGGAGAAAAGCCTAATTGCTTCTGCAAAGCTTGATTAATTTGATTGCGGTGAATTACAGAGGAACTTACATGCAGGTGCACAACATGAAGAGACTCTGGAAGTTGGGGCACTGCTGTCAGTTCATTGTCTCCCAGGTAAAGATATGCCAGCTTTGTGAGTTTCTGCATCAACAAAAGACAACCATTTTTGACAAGGCCTCATGCTGTATGAAACATGTAAACACATGCAAACCTGCAAATTTCATGCAACATTTTAACATTTGTGAGCTCGCCAACTTACTTTAAAAGCAGTTGCCTTCACTCCCTGGGTTTTTAGCTTGTTTAAATTAGCGTTGAACGACACTAGCTTGGTGGGCAGCACGGGAAGTCTGGCCAGTCTGTTCTCTGTAAGAGTGAGCTCCTCAAGATTGGAAAGTTTGGAAAAAGCTCCATCTTCTATCTCAGCGATGAGATTTCCACTCAGGTCAATTCTTCTTAATGTGGCTGAAGAAAAAGAAAAGGAAGTGAGCTTGAAAGATAATATTAATCCTAATGTTTCCTTATTACTACATTGAGTTTGTTACCCATATCTGCAAAGTCTCCATTGCGGATTCTGGTGATTTTGTTGAAACGTGCATAGAGATACGCTGTTTCCTTTGGCAGCGCTGGGACGCTTGACATTTCAGGGGACACCTCCTCACAGTAAACCGATCCACTCAGGCAAACACACAGGAGACATGTCGGCAGGTCTGCAAAGGTCACAACATCGTTACATCACCTTTGTTCATACAGAAAAGGCGTTTTGTCTCTGGGAAGAGTTAACTAACAGATCTCTCTCAGCTTCTAATGCACCACAGTTTAGATGAGGACACTTGATCGGCCTCATTCTTACATAATATTGGCTTTAGCTACATTCACAAAAATGTGGAAGAATGCCTCAGTAAGTGTTGCATAATCGACTTTTAAACACTTTCTGTTTCAACAAACCTTACCCTCGGCTGCTGGAGCTGCATCTTGGTCATTATTAGAGTCTGGCAAGTTTACAATGTCCTTCTGTAACAAAAAAAAAGACATCTTAATAACTAAACTTCCCCCTCTGACTCAAGACTATCAAGCATTTCTTTCACCCGCCCATTTACTCCATGTATAAACCCCCAAAAATATTTACCTGAGGTTTCCTTGCTTCCATGTATTCATATTTTGCTGCAGAAGACAGAATCCATGGGAGCATAACAGATGTGAAAATGAATGTCCTTAGGTGCATCATTGTGTCTCAGTTGCTGGTGAGAGAAGAGAGTGCTGCCTGCCGGGATGATATCTGAGGTACATGTGAGCAGAAAAATTTTCCATCCAGTTTTTACAAAGCTGCCAGTATACTGCTGAGTAAGACAAGAGAGCAAAATTTAACTCAATACATGCTGTGTTTGTGTTGTTCTCAGTGACCAGAATGATTTTAAAGCTGTATTTTTAGTAAGAATGTTGATGGTGAGTACAACATAATATGCACAACATGACGATTAGATTATTAGTTATAGACAAACATAATAGACGCTGCTTTTAAAGTTTACTTTTAGTGACACAGGAATGTTGTTATTGGAAAAAGAGACTAGTTCTGGATTCCAGTAATTGATGCTGGAAAAAAAACTAATTTGAAAAAGGAATGCAAAGCAAGCACCAAACCAGAGAAAATACTAGTTTTTTAATACGTCCTGATTCCAACTTGATACTTAATTCAAATACAAATCTAAAAAGCAGTTAAACTTCTATGTCTCTTTAGGAGAGCTTTTTTCTTTCATTAGAAGTGACTATGAACGTTGACATTTTAAGGGTTGTGGTGTGGTGTGGATTGATGATTTCTGGAAGGCTTTACTTTGAAAATGTGCTGCTGTATTTCCTTTCTGAATTAGGATGATTTTGACATTCATGCATATAGACAGTAACCATCTGTTTTCAACAGTAACTCAGTTTTCCACTGGACGCAGCTTTATTTAAAAAAAAAAAATCTTAATTGAATAAACAGGCACTGCTCTTAAAGCTATATCTTAGTAGTCCAAATGCTGCATCTGTAAAACATACATGCTTCCTCTCTGCATACAGTCAATTATAGCCATTAACTGTTAATAGTTAGAAAATTGTCGGCTTGTACAAAAACAACCTCATTGTCACTTTTGTTATACTTTTTGCTGAATTCATGCAAAGATTAAATATTGAGCCTGCCGGTAAAAAGCCTTGCCTTGCTCACTTTACTGCGACCAGATCTATTAACAGTAACCATAAGCTGGGGTACAAGCTTCAAGCTCCTGCATTGAGAAAAATCTGATCCACTTAAGTGTCCTTGAGCAAATGGTGCATGCAGCTCTAAGGTAAAAGCATAAATGCTGAAAATTTCCTGTCTTTTTTATTGTCTGAAAAATGATTATTTTTCTTAGTAACTAAAACTCCAAAACCAAAGTCACAATGCTGGAAAACAATAAGCTGCTACTTTAAAATACATCTTCGCTAAGATTAAGCCTGAATAAAAATAATCAGCTTTATTCCGAGCTATTGTAAAAAAAAAAAAAAAAAAAAAAAAGTGGTGGTATCGTCCTTTTAAATCCCTTCAGATTACAAAAATGCGACGCAAAACGCGTGTTTTGAAAAAACTATATTTAAGGTTTGGCTATGATAATTATCTTATTTAGCGCATTGAGCAGTGGTTGCATTACGTAAGGCAGATGTGTGGTGAAAAAAAAGGGGAAACAGAAGTGCCAGTGTAGCGGAAGTGGTACTGCCCTGAACGATACGCTGAGCGAGACGGAGGACGGAGGCTGAATCGTCCAGAGAGTGAAAAAAGCAGGATTAAACGCCGCCAATATTGTAAGTTTAATGGCCCCAACGTTATCAATAGCGCACAATAATGCTTTATTGTTGTCTGTAGCTCGACATTTGAATGGCTGTTTTATCGTATCCGGTTGAATCCTGTTGAGAAGCCATAATGCTAACCTACAAGACAATCTAGGTTTGTGAAAGGATAGCCCGTTACCTCGCACACTAGCATTAGCTGCAAGCTAACCGACGGATTCCATGACACTTTGTTCTGACAGGCTCGTCAGCCTGGGCGGGCCGTGATACAGCTGTTAAAAATGAATTAAACGCGAAAGTAACTAACATGGAGTACAATATTTTGATTTGTGATGATTATAAAGAAGCCAAATGTTGATTGCCAACACCCTAACCGTGTCTTTTAAGCGACACTCGGTCGTTGCTTTCGCTGGCCTAGCTGGATAGCGGACCGTTAGATAGCGGTAACAATATTACATGGTTGCTAGCTCATTGCGAGCCGCTCCAGTCGCTTTGCAATATCTTGAATACGTCAGATTAGCTGTAGTATCTGCTTAAATGTGATCCAGTAAATCGCCAACGTAAATCAGAGCCAAACAATTTATAGATCATATCGCTTATCGAACCGCATTCACCAAGCTAACGTTCAGTTAGCCAAATGTATGTTCGCGCTAGCGTTGCTAGCAACATCAGGGGAGGGCATTACAGCCTGACCCGGGAAGGCTTCGGTTGATGTAGCAAGTGTCCGTTGTAACAACGTTAAACGGGCAATTAGAACACATGCGCATATGTAATCATACATCTTAACAGTTCGTAAGGAAGATTACATTATTTTCAAACAAAATTTGTTTAAACACTCAAAAGACCAGCCGCGATTGGTTAGCGCTATCGACTAGCTAGCAGCTAACATTAGCTAGTGATGTGTATGGCTGACCCACTTGCCAAGGGGCCCAGTTTGCAATGCTTATCCTCGCTTTCCATTGAACCCAATGGTTTCCTTACCTGATAGTCCTGGTTTGTTAAAGTGAAACAAAATAACTTCAGAACACATAGTGATATCCAGTTAATGGACGGTTATTAAATATTTCCTTGTTTTTCTACTAAAGTAGACAACACTTCCTCTAATTCTGTATCTTCTTCTCCTCAGACTAGAAAATGGATAAGAGCGACCTGGTACAGAAGGCCAAGCTTGCTGAGCAGGCTGAGCGCTATGACGACATGGCCACAGCCATGAAGGCGGTGACAGAGCAAGGTTCGGAGCTGTCAAATGAGGAGCGCAACCTTCTCTCTGTTGCCTACAAGAACGTGGTAGGAGCACGTCGCTCATCCTGGCGCGTCATCTCCAGCATTGAGACAAAGACTGAGGGCAATGACAAAAAACAGCAGATGGCACGTGAATACCGGGTCAAGATTGAATCTGAGCTGCAGGAAATCTGCAAAGATGTTCTTGTAAGGATTTCTAATCTTTCTGATGTTTTAAACAATCCTGGTTCACACACTTGTGAAGATGGTAATTTGGTTTTATTCAACCTGATTATCCAACAAGCCTCTTCTTTTCTTTTCAGGGACTGCTGGACAACTATCTCATTAACAACGCAACTGCTGAAAGCAAGGTGTTCTATCTGAAAATGAAAGGCGACTATTATAGATACCTGTCCGAGGTTGCATCTGGAGATGATAAGAAGGGTAAGTGAGGGCATTATTTACACCTGTGTTGTGACGGTTGGTTAATTTTTCGTTTCATGGCCCTCAAATGTATTTATTTGGTTGAATTATGTGCAAACACATTTTCCATTTCAATCATATGCTGAAAATACAGTATCGTTCTTGTTTGCTTGTTCAACTACCCCGGAGTGGCCAAAAATATAACTTAGTACTGCTTTAACATGTATTGGGATGTAATAAGGTGGTCAAATTATTTTTCTGTTTTGATTATCTTTTTCCGCCCAAAGAAACCGTGGACAACTCCCAGGATGCGTACCAGCAAGCTTTTGACATTAGCAAGGACGAGATGCAGCCAACACACCCTATCCGGCTTGGCCTGGCCCTCAACTTCTCAGTCTTCTACTATGAAATCCAAAACAACCCAGACAAGGCATGCTGCCTGGCTAAAACGGTATGATCTGATCCCTTAACACTTTTTGGAACCTTTTAAATAGGTTTGTCTCAATATTTAAGACGATTATCATGGCAATTAGCCAAAAGCCTTGCATTTTAGCGCTTGTGTACTTTCAAATTTAAATTAGTTGAATCTTTTGTATTTCAGGCATTTGATGAAGCCATCGCTGAACTTGACACTTTGAACGAGGATTCATACAAAGACAGCACCCTGATCATGCAACTACTAAGGGACAACCTGACTGTGAGTTTAGACCAAAGGCTCTTTTGCCTCTCATTCATGATGTTTTTATTTACAGCAAATCGTAACTTTTTTTCTTCTTCTCCTTTTCCAGCTGTGGACATCAGAAAACCAGGCAGATGAGGGAGAGACTGGAGACGGGGAAAACTAATGGAATTGCACTGTTAATCCACCTACACTCTTATCTTAAACACAGACAGCTTATATACATCCCCCTCCACTCCATCAGCTCCTCCCACTTCTGTATGACAAGCAGCCTGAATTGCTCCTGACCAACTAGTTTACCCCTCTCAGTTCACTGTGAGGTGACAGGGTGATTTTCAGTTAGCAGATTCAGTCACTTTGTGGAAACATGTTGTATTGATTAGTGAGTCCATGTTGCTGTTGTTTTTGTCGGCTTTGTTTGCTTGTGTGTGTGTCTGTTTGTAGTGAGAAAGAAAGTGTGAAAGGATGTGAAAAATTGTGTGTATGGTCTGGGGGGGAGGGGTGTTGTGAATTCTAATCGTCCTTCCAAATCCCTTTGTCCCAGCTAGTTTGTTGTGCATTTTTCATCCCTTTTTTCTTTTTTTTGTTACTTTATTTGTGATTCCCTTATGATATTTACAGGTTTTATTGTATGGTAATTAAACTGGCAGTTGATTTCCACCACACACTGTGATGTTAGGCGTTCCATTTGCTTCACAACCCCAGAACAGTTTTTTTTTGTGTGTTTGAATTTCCAGACACACGTACAATCCTGTATTCGACTAACTGCAATTCTGCTGTGTGCTCATACAGAACGGAGGCAGGCTGTATTGTGACACTGACATCTTGGTGTAATGCTCCTTGATCATGTTCACAAATTTCACAGTTTCAAACGTTTTTCGGGACCCCTTAAATTGTCATTTTAGATTTGTCCAGACATTCCACATTATTAGGCTTTTGAAAGGCAGTGCTCCTTTTTTTTGTTTTTATGATCTAAATATGGATTGTCATTGTAGTTTTACTCACTGTTCAGGTGCTGCTTGATCTCAGTACAATGGAAAATGTGTGTGCGTAAATGTGGTTCCATGTATTTTGCAGGATTGACTATCATCTGTATGTAAAACCTAAAGTAACCTTTTATTGATGTTAATTGAAAATGTCTTACCACACTGTATCAACCCTGCTTGCAAATTATTCCTCTTAAAGCGGTTGTTTTCTCCAAAAAAAAAACAAAAAAAATTTCTGTGCCTGGTTTTCTCTCGCAGCCTCGTTTTCATTAAGGGGCTGGATCTGCTTGTTTGAACGAGTTTGACCAGACAAATTAAATATGCTAAATCTCAGTTTTAGCCAGGTGCATTTCTCTGCTGTTAAACATAGCTGGTGAGAACGATCGCCTCAAAAATCAGGTCTATTTTGAAGGCGCAATTTGGAGATTTTGGAAAGAAGCTCAGTGTCACAATACCATGTATCACCACTACATTCCACATATTGTAGTTGAAGACACCATTCCACATTATAGCTGACAGTCTGTTTACTCTGACAATGCTCCGATGAATTGAAATAATCTTCTGTTGAAAAAAAAAAATCATGTCAGTTTATTATTATGCTTGATGAAAATGCAGTTAGTGAATGTGGAACGAAGCCTGTCTGTATATCAGGTATCTACTTGCTTTGTTTTTACTGACAAGTCTTATGGCTAAAATTTGCTTCTGTAACAGTCTATTACCCAGTGCACACACGTGGTTGTGAAAATTTTAGAATAGCTCTAAAAAGCAATGATGAAAATGGAGATAAAACAATGGTTGGTGTAATTCTAGCTTTGTGTTTATGTATCTTAAAACCATACTAGTTTCACTATACATGTAAGAAATAGGAAAGTGTCAAAGACCATTCAGTGAAATAAAGTTTCGTTTAAGATAACAGGCAAATTACGTCTTCATTTTTGTTTACTGGAAATATTTTCTGAATATGGTTTAGTCGTGGCAAGAACTTTAAATTCTTTCAGAAACAGTCGCTGAGATATGGTGACAAATTGTAGGTGGGTATTGTTTTCCACCAGAGGGCGAAAAACGTAGATATTACCCCTCGATACGCGAGGACTAGTTGTCAATGCGGAGTGTCACATTAGCTAAATCTCTGCCCTCGCACTGTTTGATTGGGATAAGTTGCGCGGAGGACAAATGCAGGTGTTACACGGTCTTAATTAAACGAAAACAACCTCCCGCCCATGTGGAAAGTCAACGGCGCTCACGACCTGCTACTCTGAAAGTCATACAAGTCTCAAGGCAGTGATAAATTAAGCTAAAAACTGTAAGTAACGCTCATTTTGAGGAGGGTTTAATCGGTTTGTGATTTTAAGTTTTCGCTGCTTCATCTGCACTATATATCAGCTAAGTTTGACAAGAAGTGCATAAACAAATTTAGCTAACTTTAGCTAGCTCTCCTGAATCTGTGATAATGGTGACAAGTCAATATTTTTTAAACTGATTTCTTAGCTATACATTTTTATGTCATTTTCCTTTAGTCCTAGCTTGATATAAAGCTAACGCTATATCATTATAAGACATTACTTTAATTTATTTTGTAGCTAGGAATCTTTTCACCCCAAGTTTTTAGCCACACCTTTCTCCCCTTGTTATAATTTTTCCGGCATTGATCTCATTACTCATAACATGTTTTTTTAAAGTGACCATTAGCCAAGATGAACAGCAGTGGACCATCCTATCCTCTCGCCTCTTTGTATGTCGGGGACTTGCACGTTGATGTTACCGAGGCCATGCTCTACCAGAAGTTCTCTCCTGCTGGACCCATCATGTCAATCCGTGTGTGCCGTGACATCATCACCCGCAGATCTCTCGGATATGCCTACATTAACTTCCAGCAACCAGCTGATGGTAGAGTACCCATTTTGCCCAAATGTACCCAAATTTGAATTTATAAGAAGTTCTTATTCACTAAAAAATAAAGTCCAGTTAACTTAACATAATTCAACACACTGAAATGTTACCTGTAACTATTATTATGATTATGAACCCACAACAAACAAGGAATTTAATGCCAAACTGCATGCTGTAATATACTAGAATAGCTACTGTAACGTGATGCCAGCCACTATAGATCTACAACAATAATATGGGATGAGATACTCAGGCAACAACTTCAAACATGTGATGTAAAAGAACATGGCATGTTGTTTTGTGTTGCTAATATTTAATAATAATAATAATAATAATAATAATGATGGGAGGTCATAGGGATTTGCAGATAATGACTAACATTTTGTCATAATTTGAATCCACCACAGAACTGTGACATTGTAGTGTCTGATGATTATTCTGCGATTGTTTGTTTGTTTGTTTTTTTAGCTGAGTGCGCCCTCGATACAATGAACTATGATGTAATCAAGGGCCGGCCTATCCGAATAATGTGGTCTCAGCGTGACCCGGGACTCAGGAAGTCTGGTGTGGGAAACATCTTTATCAAGAACATGGACGAGTCTATTGACAACAAGGCGCTGTATGACACCTTCTCAGCCTTTGGCAATATCCTGTCCTGCAAGGTAAGTGGCTGAAACATCTGTTGATCACTGTATGGTTGTTGTAGCTCTCTGGGCAGCTGTGTGTTTGTACAGTATCAAGCTTTGATAGAGGAGCAGGACTGTGCTTACATTTGTTAAACATTTGCCCATGAAGTATTTAATCTCTACAACCCAATTTTGTAAAACAGTAACAGAATGATCATATCATTCTGACACAAAAGATCAGTAGATAATTGATGTAATCTAATTATCACCCCGCCCAATACAAGAATACACATCTGAAGCTGCTGTAATTTGCCTGATTTGAAGCCCTTTTCTTTGTAGGTTGTTTGTGATGAAAAAGGATCCAAGGGCTACGGCTTCGTCCACTTTGAGACTCATGAGGCTGCAAACCGGGCCATTGACACCATGAACGGGATGCTGCTGAATGATAGGAAAGTGTGAGTAAAGTAAATACTTCAAAATGCTAAGCTGATAAGATTAACTTTGGCAAACACATAACATTGAAATAAGTTCAGGCAAAGAGTAGAGCAGAATATATGTTAATCATATAAGCTGTTAGTGAATGCTGATGACTCTGTTGAAGATGTCGCAGATTTTGTGCAGATGATTTCTCCATGTTTTGTTTTTTTTGCTCAGTCAAAAGACACGTGTTCATTTGGAATCTGGCATTGTCAACACAAAGGCCCGTTTCCTGGGGAAAAAATGTCAGTTGTCCCTGCTTAGGTCAGTGAGTAGGTAGGATCTGTGTCAAGGTTTGTTGTCCTTTGTGTTTATTGTCATTTTAGGGATAAACAGGCAAAGCAAGGTCATCAGAAAACATGTCCGTTCAGTGTACAGTGTAGGTTTTCTTCTGATTTCTTTCTCAATGGAGGCAGAATTTGAGATCCAGATTTATTATAAGTGTTAAGTTCTGGTTAAAATAATATTTGCCTTAGTAACTTCTATGTGACTGTTCTGTCTTTAAGTTGTGTTGTAGGGCTGGGCGATATGGACTGAAAATGAAATCCCTATGTTTACTCCAAACTCTATTATCTAAAATTAGGATCAATATTTCTCTTCTGACAAACAAAGGACTAAAGAGGTATTCTGGTTCTTGTTCTGTCTCCTCGTTGACATTTTACTTGCGCCTGAAGACGACTCTCCTGTTACTCAGAACTACAGGAGCTAAGGAGAGTTGTGGCATAATTACCCAAGTTAAAGTGGGGGGGGGAAATTCAGATTTAAAGGGCCAGTTCGCTGATTTTCAGCCTCAATCCTATCGTGCTATTATGGGGAGCTAATGCCATTATGGTGGGGAAAAAAAACAATTTTGCAGCGCCTTTGGAGGACGCTATCCGCTTCTCCAATGGGCCTTGGAAAAGGCCAGGGAGCTTGCTAAACTACACTTCCTCAAAATAGGAAAATATTATTGCTTGTATCGATTACAGAGAACGCCAGCTTTGACTGACAGTGGCTTCTACCAAGGGCGAACTGCTCCTTTAAACCTCTTCCTAATTGACAAGATCAACTTATCGCTCAGCTCTATCGCGTTTGTTGCTGTTGTGTTCTCTGTCTTTATTAATTGTCCTGTGGTGTTTTTGAACGACAAATTTCCACCATGAAACAATCAAGCGTCTGACTTTCTTTCTTTCCTTATTGTGTTCTTGGTGATGGGTTGGATTATGTCTGTAGTTTTGTTGGCCACTTCAAGTCCCGTAAGGAGAGGGAGGTGGAGTTTGGCACCAAAGCTATGAAGTTCACCAACGTCTACATCAAAAACTTTGGTGAAGATTACTCTGAGGAGAAACTCAAGGAAGTCTTTTCTGCATTTGGTAAGAAAGCATAGTTTTAACTCTGTACACTGTAATCAATTTGTATAACGATCATTTAGCATACCACAGTTCAGTCACAGACAGGTTTGTGCTCTATCTGTCAGGGAGGACTCTCAGTGTGCGGGTGATGAGGGATGAGAGAGGACGCTCGAGAGGATTCGGCTTTGTAAACTACGCAAACCACGAGGATGCTCAGAAGGTAGTGTGTGCCACGCCCGCAAACAGACGCACTTCATTATGTTGACATTAAGGGCCATGTTAGCTTTAGTTCACTTCACTGGCAAAGGACAATGTGCCTTTAATACTAACTGGGTATTCAAACACAATAAAGAGCATCTGGATTCTTGTTTCATAATCTGAAGTTACATCAGGCCTTATTTATGACTCTCAAACCTACAGCGCAGATACACAATGGGTTTATAAAGACAAGAGAATGAATTAGCTTAACATTTGAGCTTTGTATGGCTAAGTATTTGTTTGCTTTCTATCTGTGGTTTTAGCTCCTCCAGAATTTTACTAAATAACTAAAGTTTGACTCTGGCAGCTTTACCTTTTTGTTTAGCCTCTAGCTAACTACACCTCTGGTCTCATATTGCACACACTTGCTCCCCCAGCCTCTGTTTGTTTCTCCCTCCCTCTATGAGTCTGCCATTTTGACTTTCTTGGTCTGCAATATGTTTTATAGAGAAGCCTAAAAATTACAATTCCCGTATCTCAATAGCATCTGTAATCAACATGTGGTGGAGGCTCGCTGTTAAGGACAGACTGCAGGGGAAGTGTCTGTTTGAGTTGAAGAAGAAAAGGGACAATGTACATTAAACAACATGTAAACGTACCTGAGTTAGCCGCAAGGGTAGTTTTCATCAGTAATCCATTTTGCCAGATGTTACTGGCATCCTAAAACAACAAAACAATTCAATAGGCACAATAGTTGAAATATACTAGTTTGTGATAAAAGCATACAATACAGACATCGTTAAACAACATGAGTTGGACACAATTTAATTTATAGGTGACATGCAAACAGTTCAAGCAGTCAGTGTTGACATTTTTGGTTATCAACCAGCCGTTTCTTTACATTACACTTAATCTTAGTCTACGAGTGAATTCGGATGCAGGTTGCGTTGTTCTTTTGGGTGAATCAACAAATAAGAAGGCTCAAACGGTCCCAAAATATACTTTGTGGCTGATATAATTTTTGTCTACGTGTGGGAGTCACTGCCATCTTCTGACCACTTTTAGCAGGAAAAGAGAGGCTCTCAGAAATATACTGTATCCCTACTGGGCAGATGATGGCTGTATCAGAACTTGAACCCTCTTTGGACCAAGGATAAAACCAATTTAGGAATTGCAATCGATGCAGTTTGATCAAATTCTGCCATCATTTCCAATCAAACTGTTAAAAGTATGTTTATGGAAACTTGTCTATTGTTTAACATGACTTAAGACTACAAAGGAACAAGAAGTTATTGGATTCAGTGATCACTCTTTGTTCTCTAAATGACGATGCTCCTCTCGTTTCTCCAGGCAGTCGATGAAATGAATGGAAAGGAGATCAATGGGAAGATCGTCTACGTGGGTCGGGCTCAGAAGCGTCTGGAACGCCAGGGAGAGCTCAAGCGCAAGTTTGACCAGATCAAACAGGACCGCATTCAGCGCTATCAGGTGCTGCTGCATTTTATGTGTACGGCCATTTGTCAATCAAAGAATCGTCAGTGACTCCCTCTGTTTAATTCAAGACTCAGCTAACGTACATGTGTCATTTGTCTGATAAATACCAGTGACACATCTATTGAAAGCTTTTGATACGTCCAGAATACAGACGCACAATGTGTGTCAAAACCTATAAGGGTAGTATAAATTTAGTTGGGCTACGGTGTCCAGACAGATTATATCATTTGAAACTAAGGCAGCACTTAAGATTTGTTCTAAACGTCTCCAAACTCGGGAGCTGATTTCTTCTAGTTGACTTGTGATTTTTGGGATTTTCGTTGAGCAGGACAACTTTGACACAGAATGATATTTAGTAACATTACTGCAACTTAGATGTAAAGAAATATTAAATGTACATCTGTTTGTATGTGTTAAAAATATGAAGCAGAAAGATGGAAAAGGAAAGGATGCCAGTTGTCCTGTAAGGCTTTCAAAGACGAAGAGGAGACCCCATCAGAGTTCACTGGCCAAAGAGGTGTCACCATGCATCACTTAGACAGCTTTAGCCGCTCTTCCCATGAAATTCATACCCCAGTTTACACACAACACAACACACTATATATATCTGGATATGCTGCTTTTATATTGATCAGCTTGACAGAAAGTGGTTGGAAGCATGACACTTTTCTTACCCGCTTCTGATTTCAGGGGGTGAATCTGTATGTGAAGAACTTGGACGATGGCATAGATGATGAGAGACTCAGGAAGGAGTTTGCTCCTTATGGCACCATCACCAGCGCCAAGGTACTGTTGTGACCAATGTGTACACACCTGTAATGGTCTTGCTCATCCGTATATTTATCAGAGGTAGGAATAAAACTTAAACAATATAGCTTTTTACATTTAATTCTCAAGACCAGTCTTCAGGCATTCAAGTCCCAAGTAAGACGAGTCTCTCAGCATGAGTCAAAGTCTCACTCCACAACTCTGATGTCAAGTTCCTCACACCTTTCTGTCTCCTGTAGGTCATGACTGACGGCTCCCAAAGCAAAGGCTTCGGCTTCGTCTGCTTCTCATCACCGGAGGAAGCGACTAAAGCGGTGACTGAAATGAACGGGAGAATCGTTGCCACCAAGCCCCTGTATGTGGCTCTGGCTCAGAGGAGGGAGGAGCGTAAAGCCATCCTGACCAACAAGTACATGCAGAGGCTCGCCACCTTGAGGACCATGACCAGTCCAATCATTGACTCGTACCACCAGGCTGGATACTACATGACTGTACCACAGGTGAGTCTGATTTTTGAGTGTTGATTCAGGAGGAGTTGTATCTCATTAGCCAACGTGATTCCATTAACTCATCTGAAACTTTCAGCCCCCCACGCGCTCCTTCTACAACCACAATGCTGTCAGCAACATCAGACCAGTACCTCGATGGACAGGACAGCCACCCAGAGTGCAGGGTGAATGCCTCATTAGTTTTATCTGCACATACTTGTAAATATGCAGTGTGTATAAATCTTGTCTTCCCCATTTTCAGGACCCTACCCAGCTCAGTACGTCAGCAGTTCTGTTCCCCGACGCGGATCGACCCCCATCGCCACAGTCCGACAGGCCTCCACCCAGGCTCCTCGCATCTTCAACTCCAATCAAAAGACAAGTAAGTTCAAGGACTACGACAGCATGGTGAGCTTTCTACAGCATCTCATGGATGGTATTATCTGATGCATGCAGTGTCTGTATTCAGATAACATTGGGACCCAGACTGTGGGAGGGCGTACCGACATGCCCGGCGTGACCAGAAGCGGGCAGTACAAGTACTCGTCCGCAGTCAGGAATGTCCAGCAGATTGTTACTGTGCCGGCACCCATGACAAGACTACAGGTACTGTCACCTCTTTCTCTCCACTTTCTTATACTTATACCCTCAGTTATTTCAATGATAGTTCTTTGTAGTCTTTGTCTGGTCTTTTGTGGCCTACTGCAAATGTGCACCATGTTTCAGTGTAAACTTTGCATAAAGGTGCATTTTAAAATGCGTTTTTACGCTCAGGTAAAGATCAACAAGATTAACAATTCATGATACTGAGCTTGATTGCAGTTCAGAGACGGGTAGGTAGTTGTTGGGGATTATTTTGTTGCAGTACCACGAGCGGCCACCATAACAAAGTGGCAGTAGGGCCTGGGGGGAGGGCCGTAAACACTCAGATAATAATGCAGAGCTGTGCTTCTTTGTGCTTCCTCATGCATGTCCACAGCACAGAGAAACTCCACAGAACTTTGTATTCATTCTTTAAATGACTTGAAACTTCTTAAAGTACCGAGACAATAATTTCTTTGAGATAAGGGCACAAAACATGCATTTTGTAGCACAGTAGTTACTCATTTTTTAAGGAAGCTGCCGTTAAAAAAACATCAGTATCAATGATTTAGTCGTGAAACTGTTGTAACATTGTAGTTACTTAATTAGCCTTTTGAATAATATAATAAGAACTTTTCTGAACACTGTCTTTAGGTCGTTCCTGCTCCTGTGATGGAGCCGCACGTTCACATTCACGGCCAAGAGCCGCTCACCGCCTCGCTGTTGGCTGCAGCTCCGCTCATGGATCAGAAGCAGCTACTCGGTGAGTGGCATCACTCAGTTCTGCCCTTTTCCCTCCCATGCCGATTAAAGCATCTTGTATCTTTGGTTGTTTATCCCGTGTCTCTCTCTCTCTCTCTGCTGTGAAAACACAGGGGAGCGATTGTACCCTCTGATCCATGCCCTTCACCCAAACCTGGCTGGAAAGATCACAGGGATGCTGCTGGAGATCGATAACTCAGAGCTGCTGCACATGCTGGAGACGCCCGAGTCCCTGCACGCCAAGGCATAAATATGCTCACCTCTCTACATCTTTTAGTATCACCACCACACTGCACCACTTTCTGCCGAGGGCTAACGCAGACTACAAGACTACAGTTGTACCATTTGTTTTGTTTACTTCAACATTGCAGTAGCCTGAAATTACGGAGCTACTGTGTTGTCACATGAAATTATATTTTTTGTCTCTGAATTTTACAACACAGCAACTTAGTTTTCGATGAAGTAGTCTGGTATTGGCTGAAGCAACAAGCTGTTTTATGACTCATTTTCCTTATTGGCTACATGTTAAGCACTGACCTCTTCACCCTCACCAATTCACTCATTGATGAATAACTAGCTTCAATCAATGATTTGCTTTTCATTGGTCAGGTGGACGAGGCGATCGCTGTCCTGCAGGCTCACCAGGTGAAGGATTGCTCTCCTAAGAAGTGAAGAACCCGGTCAGGTGAGAAACTGCTTCTCTAACGCCTCGCTGTTTACAACTCAAGGTTATTATCCACTTTTTTTGTCTTTAAATACACTGGCTTCAGAAAAGTATTGCAGTAAATATATGGTGTTGTATTTTTTAAGTTCTGGGGAAGTGAGGGCTTTGGCTGTAGTAAAATGTATCTCTTGTGACCATCACAACTTGATGTTTTCAGAATGAAGCCTGTCCAGCTTTTTTACTCTTTAAGTGTGGTGAGGTGAAGACCCCAGATGTCTTCACGTTATCTAAAGTCTTAACCTTGTGATTTGTTTCCCCTCAGATGTCAGCGGCTTTCTGGAGGATCGTAAAAAAAAAAAGAAAAAAATTGTAAAAGTTAAAAAAAAATAATGAAGAAAAAAAAAGAAGAGAATTACTATGTGGATTAAATTGGAAGAAAAGAGATTTGTAAGGGTTAAAGATATTTTGTTGTGACACGTTTTGTTAGAAGATAAAGTTTACAGTATATGCATTAAACCTGTCTCGGGTCATTTGTTTAGCACAAGAGGTCAATGCAGCGGTACATCTATTTTAATTGTTCCTTTGAAAACCCCTGAAGATAACCCACAAATCTCACAGTTGTTAATGTGTCTGAGGTTTGTATTGCATTGTGTTTGCTTAATCTTAGCACCCTGAGTGGTAATGGTGTCATCTCGGGCCACTGATACTTGACT
This sequence comes from Semicossyphus pulcher, assembly GCF_022749685.1. Taxonomy (NCBI): domain Eukaryota; kingdom Metazoa; phylum Chordata; class Actinopteri; order Labriformes; family Labridae; genus Semicossyphus; species Semicossyphus pulcher. The sequence goes on from NW_027211637.1 coordinate 21,120,356, forward strand.
GTGAGAGCTACAGTTGTGGTCAGTTTTTTCCCCCCCACCAGCAGCAATGAGCCTCACAGAAAAACAACCTTAGGCAAGCACCACGAAGGTGAGATTTATGACTTCCTGGCAGTTTTGTTTGTTTGAAAATGAAGTTTAACACCTTGGCCACACTGCCCACCTCTGTATGATCTTAAAGGCTCCATTCCTGAACTTCTGCAGCTCAGCGGTTCTGCTGCAGAGCAGTTTCTGTCAATTCTTTCTACATTGAATTCACCTTTGATAATGCCATCAGTAATCAAATGTTTTGTTACTATATAATTCTCTGTTCAGGAGGATATACTCCAATAAAGTAGATGCAAACAACTCCAACAAATTAAGCGTTTAGGTAATATAATTTTTAGTGCGGTCTTCTGTGCGTGGAGCGTGATATTTGGACTTCACAGGCAGAAACACTGAAATGCAGTTATATCCAGCCATTTAAAAGAGCTGAGCATCAGAGCCTTACCTTACACGAGGCCACTCCACACTGAACCTAATTTACAAGTGATAGCAAAAGAGACATGTTGTTCATTTCTGTCATTAAGACTTTAATAACAAATGCACTCTTTAATCTCAACCTGGGGCGATAAAACAAACTGAAATGTCAAATTTGCCAAAGTTTATTTGGAGCCTTCATACAAAAAATGAAATTATGGCTGTAAAAAGTTACAAAGGATTATTGTTGACATTGATATACTTTTGGCATTTAAGGCCTATTAACCCAACACGTTTCTGTAACTCTTCGCAATTTATTTTAAATCTAAAACTGTTGATTTTAAACAAGCAGATAAGACGGTAATATTTAAAAACATACAGACCAATAGATACCTGCAGATTACTTCTCAGTGGTAGTTTTACAACACAAACCCACAAAAATCTGAAAAGCAACTCAAAACAGAAAATGCCTATTTTCAATGGTGAACACATGAACTTGAGGCAACTTTTATTACACACAGCCAACTAATTTCAATGCGTCTGTATCAATGACATTTCCATGAATGCAAACAAATGTATTTACACTGACTTTCATTAGCATGTCTCAGACTATCGACGTGCCGGCATTAGAAGCTGCTTTGCTGTTACTGAATCGGGGAAAAGGTTGTGGTAGGTTGGTAAGGGGACGTAGGCAGCTGTTATCATTTTGCCTGGAAGAAAGAAAGAAGAAGGTTAGAACTTTAAAAACATGTTGGTTTTATTTCAAAGACTTTAAACCAAAGAACAGAATAACATACCTGCAAACCAGCGTCCATGAAGTGCATTTACAGTTGCCATTGCTGCTGGTATTGAGGGACACTTCACATACACATTACCCTGAGTGAGAAAGGACAGAAAACATTACAAACTTCAGCCTTTTCAATATCAACTTTTAATAATGTCAATGCACCCAACTATTTTCTACCCAAATGTACCCCATTTCCTCTTTGATCCAGTTAGCATAAGTGCATTTGCATTTATTTGGGTGAATGAACACGTCTGTACTTACTTGAGCAGAGTTCTTATCAACATAAATGTGAACAATTCCTCCATGTTTGTTGCACTCTTCTATGACATCATCCTGGATCTCTATGGCCCAGGTGGGATCATTTTCCCTGAAAATAAAAAAGGTGGTATTGTTTTAAATCCAGTGCCTTCATAAGCTTAAATTGTTAGCTTTACTGTTACAAGACAATTGGAAAGGATAAGGCTGACATGTCTAGTCTTAGAAAAGAGAAACTGTTTAAAAATTACTTTTAAAGTTTAGTCGAGCGAATACCAGACCTCTGCAGTTTGACAAGGTAGGAATTTCATACCAATATGGCTTTGGAAAATACCCGCTTGGCTTGCAGGTTTAGTCTAATATAGGCTTTGTTATTGCTCTTCCTGTTCCTTATAAGCTGCTCAGACACCACCCACAATTTCAAAATATAGAGGCAAGCAAGTATTGTTGTGTATCGGCTTTAAGAAACGTGAACCAATCCAAATTATGATGTGCTTACGATTGTGGGTTGAACAGGTTGGACAGCTGAAGGCAGTGTGTGGCCAGCGGCTGTGATGGGAGGTTCAATGCTTGGCTTGGAGCTGGAGTTGGAACAGCTGCAGAATAAGGAAGGAATAAGGATCAGTCACTGAAATTCTACAGTTCAAGTTAAAAAAAAATGTTTTCCATCTTCATAACACTTACCTGGTGGAGCAGAAATGTTACCAAAGGGTATGGAGCCGGTCATCTGTAGAGCCTGCTGAGCAGCAGGAGGGATCTTCAGACCAGTTCCTGCACAAGGAAAGAGCATTAAGAAACTGTGTTGAACAGGCTGATTTCAGCAGTGACAGCATTTTTGCTCAGTATAATATCTGTTAGAAGCATGTCTGAAATAAAGTTCCTCTGAAAGAAACTGACTTTGTGTGCCCCTGCTTTGCCAAAGCAACGCTAATGCAGTTCTAACGAACCTTCTGCTAGTCGAGCCATGAGCTGCAGACGTCCTGTGGTGCCGAGGTCGATGCCGGTCCTCTCCAGTTCATCGTTGTCCAGGAAAGAGCTGGCTGTCGATGAGTCTGAGCGCTCCGTAACATGCCCCACTTTCATCGGACGCCCGGCCAGCTCGAAGCCGTTCAGCTGCTCCAAAGCCTTTTTCGCACATTCTGCATCTGCGAACTTTAAAACAGCCAAGAGGTTAGAATCAATCTCGCTGTGTTTACCAACAAAGAATCAGTAAAATACATTTGTTTGAGTTACCGATATGAAACCGTATCCTTTGGATCGTCCAGTCTCGCTGTCCATCATCAGCTGGATTCCTTCAATCTTTGGAGACAGAACAGAATTGTAATTTTTTTTTCTTCTACAAAACTGGTGAAGAATTATAATTTATTGGTGAAACTTGTTCCTGACCTTTCCGAAAGGTTCGAAGATCCCCCGGAGCATTTCTTCAGTAATGTTGAAGTGCAGCGAGCCCACGTACAGCCGCATCGGACCTGAACTGCCCTTCTGTAGATTATTGGCAGCAGCAGCAGCTCTGTTTTTCTCTGCCTGTAATCACATTTGAGAGGTAATGTAGTTATATTAAGTCAGCATACTTATGTAGAAATACTGAATTTGTGCAGACCCGATGTAACCTGCTTAAATTCGGCCTATTTTTAACATTTTAAGCTGTACTCTGCATTCCAGCAAGGTTTTGTGTTCCATATTTGCAAAGATTTCATCACATTATTCGTGTGCCGACGGCTCGGCTGGTCAGCGTTTGGGGCACAGACAGTCCTCTGCCGCTGACGCATGGCAGCTGTCTATTTATATGTTCGGTCACATCGGGTAGAAATAGTCCAGTGGAAGTTTATACTTAGAGGAAGTTACCATGACCTGAGAGGCCTGGACGATGATGGGCACTCCTAAAAGCCTCTGTCCAGTCAATCCAATTGCCAGTGGTACAGAAGAGGCCTCCACAAACTCTATGTATGCAATGCCCTTTGACCTCCTGGAGTTTCTGTCTGAGATCATCCTCACGTCTCTTACCTACAAAGAAAAAAAAGTGAGGATTTAAGGCACCATTTCTACACAACACACTTCCTTGATTAAACATGACATGAACAGAAAACAGACTGACTTTTCCGACGGCCGAGAAGAAATCTTCCAGGTCTCGAGCTCTGATTCTCGCAGCGAGCTGCATACAGAAAACTGTGCGGGCATCTCTCTCCTCTGGTGTTAGATTGTCAATGGGTTGCCTAAAAAAATAAGAGGATAACAACAAGACATTTAGTAAATAATGGGACAAATCATCAATACTTATGGCAAATAAAAATATTAATCATAGACATACCAAAAACACGGTAGCAAAAACATTCATCTCACCTGACGGGACTCTTTTCCTTTTTGAAAGGGGGGCTCCGGCTTTTGGATCTTTTCCGGCTAAAGTATAAAGAATATTATTTGTTTCAATTTTAATGTGCAGACTGTGTATGAGATGAATTTTCTGATTCAATATCACAAATGCCTCCTGTTGTCCCTGGTAAAGAGGCAATTAACACAGAGGACACTGGCATGGCACATTAGGGAAACAAGTGAAAATGTCAACATTAGTGATGTTGGACCATTTAGTTGCTTTAGCTTCAGGATACGTCAGGTCTTGTTTGAATAAACAAACCTTTACTGGGTAAACGGGTGTAGTGGCACATGTACAACTGACTTTGTTTATGCCTGCAATGTTCCTTTCTGTTTACTCTGGTTCATTTAGGTCCTCTAAAACATGTTCTTAAACACCACCATCAGTTTACAGACTGTTATTTTTAGAGATGTATCTTCAACACCACCTTTAACTATGACCTCATTAATAACATACAATTTAATTCTCACTGTTCAGACAATGCAAGCCAAGTAAAAATAGATGTTATAGCAGGGCTGTATCACATTGTACTGGTGTCACAATGGCATCAAGTTAAAGAAAGGTCACTTACATGGGGCTCTTGCGTGCTCTGTACCGCCCGGACCTTTCCTTGCTTCGAGAGCCGCTGCGATGTCGCTCTCTGCTGCGGCTTCGTTTTCTTTCCCGGCTCCTGCTCCTCTTCTTACCCTTCTTTTTGTCTTTGCTTCTGCTTCTTCTCTTCCTAGAGCCGGGGCTTCGGCTCTTACTTCGACTCCTCCTTTTCCTGAAACACACCGAGAACACGGTTATCGCCTTGCAAAAGGGAACAGATGTTAAATTGAATGTGTAACCGTATGTATTTAGGTAGGAGACATGCGTTTGACACTTACTTCTTGCTCGAGTCGTCATGTCCATTTGCATGAGAGGACTTGATCTCATCCTAAGCAAGGTTCATAGAAGAACATCATGAGGACGTAGATGAGACAATTCAAGTCGTCAAGGTAAAGGGGGTGGGGTGGGACAAGAGAAAATGCAGAATATATTCAATTAATAATAATACTTCAAACTTCCTACTGTCATGTCTGGACAGTGTCCTTCCACCACCCCATAGCTTCCCATCCCCCTCCTGTATGTTAAGTCAGTACTTAATGCAAGAAAGCAAAGTTAAGGGAGAGTGTCCAACATATTAGCAGAGTTCAGGAAGCTTTCACAGTAGTCAGATCATCTCCACCATTCCCCTCCTAATAGGCCGTACCAATGCCACTATTTGTGCCTAATCATGTGACCACGCACGGCCCACGGCCACTAAAAGAGATCCTGTGTGGTTGTTGTCAGTCCAGTGATCTTCACCCATTTTCGTTCTTGGACTGTAAGAGCTCGATGCCACCTCTGTCACACATCTTGCCCTGAAGCAAACAGGGATTCACACTTCTTAGTAATATTGACGCCCATGAAAATAAATGAAATTAAAAAATAAAAAATAAAATAAATCCATTAATTCAGCCACGTGTTACACTGCCATTATCTTTAGTTTCATAATATTATGAGTAATATTTCAAATCTTTTGACTTAAGGAATTCTTAGCTACTGAAAATTAACTCACTTTATAAAACAATGATGCTGAATAGAAATCTTTTTTACAGTCATTCTACTTATATATCAATATCTGTGGTATTTCTGTAGCATGCAAAATCAAGATGCTTATTCAAATTACAGTTGACTAATGCAAAGAGGCAGTATTCATATTTACATGCAAGAGAAAATTATGCATCTGTTTTTTGCTATAAAATCATGACATGGCTCATGTGTTTACACAATGAAGCCCTGCATCTGCAGTATTTTACATTTTCAAGCATACTGTGCTCAAATTAAAGTGATTGGATACAAAACAGTTGTAATTTGATACAACAATTCGGCATCAATCATTATGAATCTGGAGTTATATTTTTTTTAAAATCACATTTCAATATATTATTCTTGCTAAAAATCAATTTAGTTTAAGTTGGATTATGTCAAGGTGACAGTGCGGTATATTCTAGTCCAAGCCACACAGTGTCGTTCATTATTTTTCCATTTCAAAAAGTGAGTTTCATTGTTGATTACATGGGACTGCACATTCAGAATCAGTAATAGCATGCAGATTGTAAATCTGAATACTGCCTCCTTTGCTGGATAGGTAAGGATGGGCCACTGGCATTCACCTTGTTGCAACCGAATACGGATTGGATGTTCTAGGTTGAATCTCTTTTAGTCCTAAGGTGAACCACAGTACATCAGTATATGCACAATAACTACCTTCCTTTTTTTCACAGTTCACAGTGGAATCAAAGATGAATTCATGGGAGTAGAGGTGAGATATCATTAGGGAAGTCTATAAAGAGAGATAGATGTGGATTTATTTATAATTCTGTATAGCTTTTTAAATACTCAATCACACCACACAACATTCAAGTAAACTTTGTCACATAAGCAAATACAAAGGACTCAAAGAGTAAATCATAACAGTGAATACAGGCCTCATATCTCTGTTATCTGCAACCCACCTTTCTGTATGGAGCCTCCAGCATGGCCTCAACGTCAAAATCATCAGCCATGATGATCCTGTGAAAAACAGAGACAACAATGACTCTCTTTACATACACACACTGAACTATATCCGTTAGTAATCACATTAAAGCAAGAAAGTGGATAATGCGTTTCCATTTGGTTGATAATTAAGTTTTTTCTGCCCTTGCACACAGCAAACACTATTGATACTTTCTCTGTCTTTAATCTTTGTTATGTAATTGCATGCAAGTAAAAGTTTGGGTGGACTTGTTGAGGATTTAACTCGGCCAAACAATACGGTTTCACCGACAGACTTCCTTATACATTATCCAAAATGTGAAACCGGATTTTTTGTTTTCATTTTAATTGTCAGGGAGTTAGAGCTTGAAAAAAAAGGATTACTTTTATAAATGAGCCGTATGTAGACCCTGTAAATTACAGCTAAAAATAAGTTCGATGGTAACGATAACATAAGGAGACGAGTGTGTCTGTGAGTTTGCCTCAACTTCCGTAAGATGTCCGTTAATATCACGAATGTAAACCTTAAAAAGTTACATTCAAATTAAAGAGTTCACATTATTTATACAAATCTTAAGGCCAAAAATTATGTAGCAATCAAGGACCGATGTTTACTTATCATTAAATGCAACATACAAAACATGTTATAATGAAACACGCGTTGCAGTCGACACGAAGCTAATGCTAACTAGCCACCTCGAGAACGACTCCGTCGTTTCAACGTTTGCTTACGTTAGCTTATTTAAATAACCCTTGTTATTAATAATTCACCAAAGCGTTTGATTTAACCAACAATATAAATACCAACAATCATGTAAATATGGGCAATAAGAATCCTTGTTCAACTTAATTACTTCAAAATGTTTACAGTAGGCCAACTTACGTCTGCGTTTGAAAAACAAGCGCTAAGTTAACATTAGAGAACCAATATGGCTAACAGCGTCTCCGCGGCAGCGAGCTAGCTTTATTAGCAAACATTGACTTTACCGTTTTAAATTGATGAAATGATGTGCCAAAGTCAAAATATCACGGGAAATGTGCTGCTGTGGAGATTCGTCTCGACGTCTCCCTCTCGGCAGATCACACAAAGCTAAGATGAAATCACAACTGTCGATGTTATATAACCTTTTTTTCTGTTAGCAACTATCGGTAGCAGGTCGTGGCCTGGTATCAAAATGCTCGCCTTCCGTCTTCTTCGTCCTCTTCCTCTACTTTGAGGTTTTACGGCAGCGGAAGTATGTGGTGCGTCCTTACTGCCACCTACTGGAGCTCAATGAACATTTCACCGCTCTCTTCCTGAAACTGAGGTCCACCTCCACATAGAAAATGTCCATGGTGGAAAGTATCTAAGAAAATTTAGTACTCAATTAATTTAAGGTACTAGTACTTTTGTATTTATGTTTCTATCAAGAACTTTCTACTTCAACATCACAACATATCAGAGCGAAATACTGTACTTTTTTGCCTAACTAATTTTTTTTGACAGCTTAAGTTAGTAGTCACTATACAAATAGAGATGTTTCTTACAAAGGAAGAACTAAGACCTTTTAAAAACATGATTTATTGTAAAAACAAAAAAGAAAAAACCCCAGATTTAATAGTATTGAAAAATTGACCTTAAATTATTTATTGATTTATTAATGACTAATCTGGCAATTATATTCAATTCTGACATTCATATTTAAATCACCATAGAGCCCATTTCTCAGCATTTTTATTTTTTACCTTTATTTCTTATTATTTTACTGTATACTGTACATATCTGACATATTTCTTACTTCTATTTATATTTATGTTGCTCTGTGTCAGAGCAACTGTAACGTCCACATTTCCCCCCGGGAATAAATAAAGTATTTCTTATTTTGATTCTGACTTAATTTGTCCTTTATCAAAAAAATAATGAGCGGTTGTTTGATAACTGAGTAATCGTAAAATTATCAGGCAAATTCCTAAAACATTTCATTTTTATCATGGACAAATCAGAACCTTTGAAGGTTTGAATGGACTGATCAAGAACATTATCAGCAGATTATCAATAGGCTTCTGGAAAAAAACATTTGTTACAGCCTAATACAAAATAGTTAAACATTAGTTCCTTCCTGGCAAACTACAGAAGAAAATAATGCTTAAAGATACAGTAAATGCATGAGCAATAATAATATACTGATATATATTATTGTATAGTATATGATAATACAAACAGGGTCGATGGGGTTTATTGAGTAATTCTGAAACCTCCTGTCTATTTTTCCTACATTTACAAGGCAGGACTTAAACATGTAATATATAGTGTTTTTAAAGTGTGGTAATAACGTACATAAAAGTTCTTTATACATCTTTTATGGTTCACCACAGATCATGTTCGATTGTAGGACAATAAATGACACCACTACTTGTTGCAGTGTTGGAAAGTGTCACTGCACTGGTATTGTCTTTTATTATTATATATGATACTTTAACTTGTTTACACTGTAAATGATGTAAACACTGTAGGGCGCTTAGACAAATGTCACTTATTTACATGTTTTCTGTCGTCACATGCATTGACCACACTTGTCTGCTGCATGTCAGGCACTAGAGTCCTCCGTTGCGATTGTGTTATTGAGCTTAAGTGGTGAATCATAGTCAGGAGGGACTTCGAAAAACAGTTCATCGTCAAAACACAAGTCATCGGATGGGGGTGCGAGTTGCGGCAGCTTCAAGACGAAGCCTGTGAGGACCCCTCCCAGAGCTGACACTCCGATGGTGGAGAAGATAGCTGCGACTTGGAAGAGAGCCTGTTCCCGGGCAGTCCTCCCCAACCCTGGCTGTAAACCAGGGATCATCATCTGGAGCTCCTGCAGCTTAGGGTCTCCTTCCACTGGTGCTCTGTGGGTAAAGATCTCATAGAAACTGGGACCATAAACCTCCTCACTAGCCATCAGTATAGCACATATCCCTGCAGTACAAGATATCAGTCCTGTTAGGCCGTGCAAGTTATGTATTCCACACTGATCCTGGATCCTGAAGCGCTGTGCCAGGAAGGGGCTCAAGTATTTGTATCCCAGCATGCAAGCAGTGCATCCCATCATACCCAGAGCGTACGCAGCTGCAGGCGATATCATCATATCCACAGACGCCCCGACTGTCACGCCTCCAGCCAGGGTCACGTTCTGAACGTCCGCCATGGTGAGCTTTCCGTTTTTGTTCAGCATCGCAGAGAGGGCGAAGGCCGTGAGCGTGGAGGCGCTGAGGCCGATGAAGGTGTGCAGGACGGCTCTGTGCTGGTCGTCTCCTTTCAGAGTAAGAGCTGAGTTGAAGGAAGGCCAAAACACCCAGAGGAACAAGGTCCCCATCAAGGCGAGGATGTCAGACTGGTAGCTGGTGTTCTCCTTTGCATGGCCTTCATTTAGGCTCGGCCTGTACAGAACAAAAGAGACACCCAAACCAAAATAACAGGCGAAGAGGTGAATGAGAATGGATCCTCCTGCATCATTGATCCTCAGATACTTGAGCACGGCCCACTCTGTGACCGAAAACACTGGCACCTCCAGGAGAGCCATGACCAGCAGCTGCAGCGGACTGGTCCTCCCCAGAACCGCCCCGAAAGATATCAGAACCACGGCGCAGGCGAACTCTGCATTAATGAGGTTGATCACCCCAAGGTGGATCTTACCATCATGGCTGAACTGGAAGTACCCCTGCACCAAAATGGCCCACTGGATGGCAAAAGTAGCCGTGAGGAAGTTAAAAACCATCCCGCTAAAGCCATACAGTCGGAAAAACGCCAGCAGGCACCCAAAGCCGAGGAAAATCATCACCTGTATGTCGGTGAAAAAAGGGTAGTCCCTGTACACAGCATTGTCCATGGGGTTTGTGTTGTTGGTCTGAAATCTGGCGTCTGCATGCTCATCGTAGGTGACGAAAGCAGCGTACAAGGCAACAATTATCACCTCCAAAACAAACACAAACAACGGTAGCTTCACCCGAAGGCTCGTCGACTTGGTCTTCATCCTGACAACTCTTGAGAACAACTGGCTATCATTTCTTTTGCAGGCTGTTATTATCTGTGTTTAGATAAGACAGGTCAGAGGCTTTGTTGAAGCCTGCTCTCTCAAACACAAACACAAGCAATATTCCCGTGACAGAGAAACACTGCTGTGAGGACTTTGGCCATCGTAAAAAAGATATGTTGTATGTAGCCTTTTTGTGATGATCTTTGAGCACAATTCAGCAAGAATATATATCTGTAATTCCTTTGGCTCGTCCCATAAAGCGTACACACCTTCCAGATATAACATTAGTAACACATTGACCAAAAAGAGATATTTCCTGACAAAGTTAAGAGACATACAATAAAAATGCACTATAAGCATTTATATATAAAGAAATATAATTTTCGTTGCCTCTTTTTTTGTCATTATGTAATTGTGCCTGGCGGATTTCCATTGAAAACATTGTGAAAGAAAGTTTATTGACCTACAAACAGGCCTCTGAGCCAATCAGCTGGCACATAATCTCTGTAAAATGATGGAGCAAGTGATGTGATCTTAAACATATCATATGAGAGGGAGTGAGGTACGTGCTAATTAGCCGGGCTAATATTCAGTACAACAGCACGACCTCAAGTGTGATATTGCTTTTATACAACAGCTTTACAAGCAGCATATTGCAATGAAAAGCAATAAGCAACAAAAGATTTTAATGTTAATTAACAATATTGAGGCAGAGTGAAACATATAGTTAAATATCCAAGTGCTGTTGTACTGTATATCAGCACTCATGGAATAGCTCTTGTCCAATCAGATTACTCTGTTGGAACGAACTGTTGTATAAATATGTTTGAACTTGCACGTAACAATCAGTGCAGCTCAGCATGTATTGTCTGGATCAATAACTTGGATGTGGTTGATTTTTCAAGGTGGAGGTTAAAGGGAGATAAGAGGACTAATAAAACAGTTGATAATCCATTGATAATTTTAAACAACTTATTTGATAACACCTGCTGCATGCTGATAGTTCAGTTTGACATGAATTTGGCATGAAATTATGTCATTGAAACATTTTTTTAAATTAGGAAGTAGCTAAATCTTATATTAGTACTTTGATCTGAGTTTGATATACTTCTGACTGCAAATCAAAGTAAAAAAAGGGTAATGACAGAGCAGAAAACAGTACTGAATTAATTTTATGACTGAGAGCACTGCTTTTTGCGCCTTCTTTGAAAAGTAGCAGTAATAACCGGTTATCTTTAACTCTGCAGCTGATACAAAGGTTTGCTTCTGTCCAAGGTGCGGCAGAAAAATCCTCTGATCACATATAGGTTTATTACAGAGGCCCAGACTATGCTAAATCGCAATATACTTCAGCTAGTTTCGAGATAACTGCATGATTAACATGGGATCTGGAGGTAGTAGGACCAAAAGCATGTTTAGCTTTCATAGTTTATGACATACCTACAATAGAATAAAATCCCCATCAGCCTCAAATGTTTTGTGTTTAGTGCTAATCAGCAGATGTTAGCATGCTAAGGTGCTAAAATGTAATGGCTAATAGCGGACCTGCTAAACATCAGCATGATAGAATTATCACTGGGTGCATTTTAGCATGCTGATGCTTACACTTAGCTCAAAGGTCTAATAGCTAACATTTCGTACAACAGAGCGCCTTGATTCTCTCACAGAATAACTGTCATGTTCAGCGCTCCAGCAAAACACTGTAGCACAGCCGAATGCTAGCACAGTATAGAAACTGGGGTCCGGTTAGTGTGATGCCTTTTAAAATGTAGAAACATTCAATTGTGTATGACTGACTGCTGAGATCAGTGATACTGAATAAGGAGAGGCATTGGACAGTCAATGTATGCAAAGTTCTAATCAATAAAGCTAATGTCACTAATCTACTAGCATACACTGTCAGACAAGAAAACAGCAGACTCTTGAGGTGTCATCGTTGTATTAAAATGATTATAATTTATTGCATTTTGTGCCGACATATAAAATGGTTTCTTAAACCATTACTCTTTAATAATTGCATAAGACATAGTAGAACATAAAACAAAGCTCATTTCAAAGACAATACAACCCGCCTATTTTATCTCTATAAAACCTGTATGAACACACGTTACACTTGTTGACTCTAAGCCTAAAATCACACATCTATTTACAAAGTCCCATTTTCAGCCTTCTTGATGTTCAGTAACACACACCGTCCTCACTCAAACAGGTGCACACTCAAACATACAGCATACACTCACTGATACACACACACTCTCCGGGCGAGGGAGTTTAAAAATTGTGACTCTTAACTTCAGCACACCAGTGACCGATATATTAATTTTAGAACGACACCATCCTCTTATGACTCAAATATAAAAACAGTTTGACTTTTCAGTTATAAAGGAAACATTGATATTCACAAAAAAGACATCATGAGGTGACGTATATGCTACAGCATTGAAAACAAAACAGTTATATAATAAATCTAAAGGACGCTGGAATAATTCAGTCTCGTGATACCCTGGGAAATTAACTAAATGCTACTGATTTTACTTTTGCTAGAAGTTAATCCAGAATTTACTACTTATAACTTTAAAGGGAAGAAACAGAAACAAACTAGTGTATATAGATATGCTGGGACAACTCTTAATAAACTATTGATATCAAAAGCTTTGTTTCTATGCATGTTCTGTGGGGTAAGATAATGTACACTGGCCTGACTTCTACAGATCACAGTCGTGAAACATTTGCAGATAAGGTATTTGACAATTGAGACTGTCTTTGACAAAACGACACATGTGCAATGTTCAATATGGAAACACACAAAAAGAAACTTAACATCCATTAAATACATACTCGCAAAAATCCCTAAACTCTTGAAGTTTTCATATTAGTAGGTGCTGTTCTGTGTTTGCATTTCTGCATATATGTACTCAGTCTATATCACATCTGATGGCCATTCCTTTTTCGAATGGCGTGATTTAATATAGCAGCAAATTTTCTATGTAGTTTGACATTTTGAGGAAATACATACAAGAAATATTTATTTGGTTCATTAAAATATTATTATTAAATTGAGCTTTAGGGTGCTGTAAGCAGATTTTGTTCCTTGCTCTTTCTAGTCTTTATGCTAAGCTAAGCTAACAGTAGTCTGAGTGGTATTTCATGTCTCAACTCTTGGCAAGAGATTTTCCAAAATGTCAAACTTCTCCTTTAATACGGTGAATAAAATACAATATAATTTAAATTATTTGTATAAATTACAAATCTAAATCTTTTTTCTGAATCAAATCTATAAAAAATAAATTCTGAGATAAATTTCTTAAATATTGATATATTTATATTTATAAATAAACATCTGACACTGATTTAAGATGTAAAAAGTCGTCACATAACAAATACGTTTCAAAATTGAGTTAAAATGCAGATTTCATATCCCACTTGAAATAATTTCCCAAAATGTATCTTTAACATTTTGAGGAATATTTAGTCATCTATATTTATATCATTAATGTAAGTGATGAATGTGAACTCAAGTGGGCTCCCTGTGTGTGCTGTGAGGCATGGCTACATAACCGAAGGTAAAACCTATCTCATGATTAAACCTGTCGTCCGTGAACTCTTTACACTGCAGCATGTCACTGAGTCCATTCGATCTACATGATCCGCGTCCATCTGTGGGATTATAAAGTGAAACAAACAGGTTTGGGATCACGATAATCTGCATCCAGTCTTTTGTATTCATTCTTTCTGTTAAGCACAATATACAAACAAACAAATGGATAAATCCCGTCCATAATAAAAGACGAGGCTGGGGTAACACCAATGTTGCTGATGCTCATGGCTGAATCGCACATATCTGCATTTACACTGATGCTAAATAGACTTAGGGCACTAACATGAGTGCTAAACCCACTTAATCCAATTGGTATCTGCCTGTTTGTAACTATATATATATATATTTATATATAAAAACTCCCACATGAATGAACATAGGAGGGTCTTCCAACCTTTTTCCACTATAAATTAAAACCACTGCCAGAACTCTATTACGTGCTTCAACCGTACAACGACAGACAAAAACAGACCAGGACAAAGACAGAAAAGATGACAGGAATAAATACATAAACAACAATAATAAATAAATAACAAATAAAAGAAAATAAGAAAAAACGAGGAGTCCCTCTTTTACAGATGAACCGGAACAAAAGCTTGATTTGTTTTTAACTAATAACCATAAACTCATGTGTTGTTTTCAGCTGACAGGACGAGAAAAGAGAGGTGTTTTTTTTGTGTACTCTACTGTTAAAAAGGTTAAATGAAGAGATGAAAGGTGTTGCTGGAACGATACAGAGGTAGGAGAGGGTAAAGTCCGTGTAGGTGCTGTTATGGGCCCTTCAGGAGTAGATGGTGATGACCTCACGTCCCCCTCCACGCACCAGGAGGACCCGATTGAGACCCTCAGTGAGCACCTCGAGGAACTCCATGTCTGAGAGACAACAAAGTGAAGGAGGGTAGTTTTTTATAAGACATTAAAGTGTAAAACTAACCCACTGAACTGAACTTAGCAGAGACGTGTGGATCACAGTAAAGTTTGCATGATGAAGGATACAGTTCTCATCGCCCACGCGGTTCTTGGGTGGTCCCGGCATGTTGAGCAGAATAAGTTTGGCCTCCTTGGACTTCTTGGTGATGACCTCATTGAGCCGCATTGCTGTGTGCATGCGCCTCAAGTCCGTCGGGTTCCTGATGCGAGAAACATTCGGCCACAGTGAGTTTGGATCACAGATCGGCCTCTTAGCTGCTCACGCAGAATGTCTCAGTACAAAATGTTAATACTTACAAGTTCTCCCATTCTCTGCAGCAGCATGTTGGGATGGAAATAACAGTGAGTTACATACAGAAGGCCTATTCCTGACTTTTTTAAAGAAGGGCCATTGATGATTTAAAGGATTAAAGGGCCGTTAAAGGGACAGACTCAGCCCCTGGACGGCCGGTTGATTAGGTCTGACATTTGTAAGTTGTGTAAGCGGTGTTCAAAGTTTTGTTTCCACCCCAAGCATGGGTCATTATACACAAATATTTACCCCTGACCCTCGTCCTTGTGTGCATGTCAAATCTGCTTCCTGTGCGAGAAACGGAGGTCACTCACGGCTTCATGTTGAAGAGGTCTTTTCCCGCCTCCTGGTTGGCCGCTGTCAGTCCCTTCTCTGCACCCTTGTTGTCCGTCCAGGTTGCAGCGCCCCCTGCAGGCGCAGCGGGAGACGTGGGGCTGGTGGGCGTGGAGGCGTTCTTGCTGTGGATCAGCTGTACCTGTTTTGGGTTGGAGACAGCCACAGACTGAGACAGGGACACATCGTGACGCGACAGTGTGACAGGGTGAAAGAGAGAAAAGAGACACCTGTCAGTAAAGGTGAAACTGTGAAAGACAGAGGCCAGAGGGGAATCACAGACGCCGCTGTGATTGCTGCTCTTGTGATGAGATTAATGTGCCAAAGCCGGAGCACGGAGAGACAAACAGGGTGTGGAGGGGATGAAGAGAGAAGTCAACAGTGGCGTGGCGGCATTACCTCGTCTTCTGGTTGTTCTGCCACGCTCGCTGCCTCCTCGGTGCTGTGCTGGGAGCGCAAGCCAGGCGGGTTTTTACGCCTAATGGACCCACGGGATGAATCTGTGATGCTCTGGATCTAGAGTTATTAAAAAAAAAAGTGTGAAATTATTAGTTTCAACATTTAATTTCCCTCTGGAGTTCATTCTTTCCTCCCTCACTTCAGTGCAAACAAGCCTGAACACCTAATTATAAATTAATTTCCTCCCACAGAGCCACAAGGTGATAATACAAATGTCAAAATAAGAGTCGTGTTCTTCTTCTGTAAAAGCAGTTTGAAATGATACGAGCCAGTTTCTACAGTCGTGTACAGTGGAAGCTCTCTGGTTTACCTCTCTCTCCATCTCGTTCTTAGTCAGATGCATCTGTTTGAGGATCTGTGAACGTTGTTCCATCACCAGGGTCTTCTCATAGGTGTAGGCTGAAATGTCGCTGTCATGCTTTTAAAAAAAAGATTTGTCATTTATTATAAAACTGTCAAGTTAAGAAAAAGACTCATATGTAGGAAGGAGTTTAATTTTCTCAGGACACAAAGTTTGTTTTCCAAAAGTTTTCAAAATAAAAGTCCTCTCGCTTCAGGATTTGTGTGCAAACTCAGATTATGTGTCAGACGAGTCTCTCACCATCTCCACCACCTCCACCTCGGCATCAATGCGCAGGTGATAGAGGAAGGTGATGAGGTCCTTCTTCATCTGGATGCTGTTGTCATCCATCTGAGCCACAGTGAAGATGCGCATCTTGCACTTCCTCCACACCTGCAGAACAAAACAGGAACATTTATACGTATTAAACAACACTTTCTACAAGTCAGCATCGCATTAAACTTTCTCAAATGTGAAGATAATTTCATTTCCTACCTTGTGCTGGCGCAGCAGGAAGGGCAGGAGCATCAGCATGCCTCCATCGTGGACGATCCACCAAACATCTATGTGTCCTTCAGTGAAGCGCTCTCCGTTAGACGGGTAGCTGGAGATGTTCTTCGGAACCAACAAGGCCATACTGGCTATCGTCGTCTCTCTGACCACCTCTACAAACGGACAGAGGAGCATGAATTTGTTATAAAATATAAGACCCAAACTATCTCAATCATTAACTACGAACTGACATGTAAGACATCTTTTCCTTTACCCGTCACTTAAATCTTACCGATAAAGTTCCTGCACTGTTGGTGAAACTCCGGCTGTTTCCAGTTTTTGGGCCAGCTGACCATCACAGTGTTGTGCTTCAGTCCTCCCAGTCCTCCAACCTGGACCAGGTGGGACGTCCCATCTCTCAGGTTGGAGGAGATGACCACCTGAGAGAAGCCCTTCACCTTCTCTGTCTCCATCAGTTTACGCAAAGACTACAAAAACACAGAGACATATGGCTGTTAATTAATCGTGTTGTGTGATATCAGTGCACAATGTTTTTCATCACAAATGTACAAATTAGAGGTTAGAGGACGTACCTGATCTGCCCTCTGGGACTCTATGTAGTTGTCCAGGAAGGTTCCTTGCACTGATGTCCCAACAATGGTCAGACCTTTCCCTGCTTTCAGCTGATTGGTCAGAGAGAGCAGACGAGGCTGCTCCACGTTCTGCTCGGCGTCCACACTCACTAGAACCATGATCTGAGGCCTGACACAGAAATAAAAAAGCACCACGATAACGCGTTACAGGTTTCAACAGGTCATAAAAGCTTGCCAGCTGTGGTTTACAATCTGTAGCTGTGTGGACTGACCTCCAGTTCTTGGTGTGAGGCGGCCCCTCCTCCAGCCTCATGAGAGCGAAGCGAGCGGCACTGAGAGAGATGCCGCGTATCCCGTCACCCCACTCCTTCTCAGCTCTGTGACGCAGCAGATTAACGTTCGGCTCATGATGTTTTTATCGAGATACATTTATGCTCAATAGACAACAACCAACTGGACATTGGTTGCAATACAATGTTATTCTTGTGTTTTGTCCTGGTTGCTGTTCTGATGATTACTTACCCACAGAACTCGATGTATTTGTAGATGCAGGTGGCGATGCCCATGGCGACTATGGCGTAATACCAGGAACAGATGAACATGAGCGACAGACACAGACTCATACCCAAGAAAGACAGAGCCCTGCAGAAGACAGGAAGTCACAGGTTTGGTCAAAGTGATAGATTTCTGGCAGCACGGGGCACACAGCTTTGGTTCAAATTGTCAGCCAATTTCCCCCTTTGCTAACATTTCAAACAACACAAAACACACACATTCAAAGGCCCTGATGTTGTTACGTTTTTGACACACAAACTCACCAGTGGTAGAACTTGAAGCGTGGCCTCCAGTTTGGCGTCCTCAGCAAAGTCTGCAGCGCACAGGCAAGATTGACAAACATGTAGCACATCAAGAAGAACCTACAGAGAGAAGGAGCGACAAAAAGGTGCGATGAGGAGACTTAAACAGAGAAATGTGTGTGAAAGTTACAAGTCGCAGCGTGCTTACATGGAGAGGATGGGTGCGACTGCATCCAGGGAGGCAATAATGATGCCAATCTCACAAATGCTAGCAGTTAGCAGCAGGGCCCAGGTGGGCTCCCCGTTAGCTTTGCCATGCCCGAACACCTGCAGCAATAAACATGGGTTAAATTAAATCACATTTTACCACTTCTCCTGAAGAGAAAGTACTTTTTGTCTCCGTCGGCCTTAAGCTACATGTGTACTCACTCTAAGAAACGGGATGATGCCGTCTCGAGAGATGGCCTGCAGGAGACGTGGAGCTCCAGTGAGACTCTGGAGACCCGCTCCGCAGGTGGAGAAGAAGGAGCCGAACACAATGACCCACGGAGACGGCCATGCCAGTGTCCCAATCACCAGGTTACCATTGACACCTTCACCAAACCTGTGGAGTGAGACGAAGACAACGTGCTCCGCTGAATTATCTGCAAGTGATTTAAATACATAAACATCTGGAGTTACTGTCAGAGGGAGTTTTATGTCCACGGAAAAAAGGGAGTGTGTCTCTGTTCCCAGGGTGTTCTGTTCAGCATCCTCCTTAATGTGACACATTAAAGGGGGTTTCAGCTCCAAGCAATGTTCTTTCCATGATCAAATGTTTAATGTTCCCGGAGTCAGTATAATGAAATCCCCCACCTAAGGTTACACGACCAAGTCCATATACAGATGTTATACTCAATGAAACCCATCACTTCGTGTTGCTGGCATTACTTTAAACATCCTTGATATCCTTACAGAGGCTGAATTACTTTTTAACTTTCAAAGTGCACCTACTTCGTACTTCTTTCCCTGTCAAATGTGACGAGACAAATTCCAGAACAAAGCTATGAACTGTGGGGACGGGGGGGGATGATCCTCCTCAGAGAAAAGACCGATGGGATTTGAAGTCACATAAGGGAGAGTGGCAAACCAGGGTCACGTTAAACAGTATTAAATATGGATCCTAACGGTAGCTTTGATTCTGAGGAGGTTCAAAAATACAAACAAACAGCCTTTTAATCGTCCAAGAGACCAGGACCAGGCAAGGATTGAGAGAAGTAATGACCTGCTAGAAACCAGGTTGTGGTGTGTAAGGAGAAGTATTTAAGGATTCAGTTATTTTATTTTGCTTTGCTTTGCTTGGGAAAAATTGCTTTATTGTCTTTTTGAAATGTAAAGCTTTGAAGAGGGTCGAAACAATAAATAACACCATCTTACTAGTGTATGTAGTATCTACCTTTTTGTTGGAAAGGGATGGTGAATGGATACGGATCGTAAAAACATTAAATAAAAAGAGAGAGAAAATATTATGAATACATTTGTGTGAAAATTCACAAACACAGACGTACTTGTCTCGCAGGACGACTCCTTCTATGCAGGCACCGAACAGCACCACACAGGAAATGTCTGAGGAAAACTGTTAGGAAATTTACCGTTGGAAATATCTCATCAAAACATTCTGACAACTTATAATATAAAAGTCATCAATCAGCACTTTCAGATCCACACAGTTTCTCTTTTATCGACCCCGGCTCGGTGAAGGATACACACAGTCGACGTGGTCGTGATGGCAGCAATCGTGCCGATGGGGATCGACTTCTGAGCATCGCGCAGGTCTCCTGAACGATTGGAGCCGGCCATGATACCTGAGAGAGGAGGAGATTAAACACATCAGGAGCTTTGTGCTTTTACATCTGCACGGGGAGGTAATATTTATCTATTCTTTTTCCCTCTGCCTGCTGGAGTAATATCTCCAGTGTCACAACAGTCAGGATCTCTGTGCGAACATCTCTGCTTTGGAAAGATATATCTTAGGAATGATCTAACATCATAACACACATTTCGATAAATCAAAGGTCCTGATGCAAGCTGGAACTACAAAAAAAAGTAAAGGGTGCATAAATCCCGTTAACTCTTTTTTCACCTTTAACCAAGTGAACTTTTGCCTGATAATTTATTGTTACCAAAGATTTATTGTGCGATCAAAGGGACTTTTTAATGCATACGAGCATGAAAATACAACAGAGCAGACAGGTAATAAAAGCCAGAGTGAGTGCAGACAGATGGCCTCCTCCCCTGAGGGACGGTAGTAGGAAGGTCTTTTTTTTTTTTATGGTAACGGGAGTGAAGCGTTTGTTAATTGTTAACAGTTGGAAAAGGCAAAGGCTGATAGCTGTAGGAGCTTAACGAAGTGCCACAAAACCCCAAGAGGGGAATAAAAGCAGATAAGAACGTTACAGAGAAAAGCAGGCTTGACCGGAGTACGCCGTCTCTGATCCTGGGGCCATATTTTAAACTGACCTTTGTAATACTCCATTAGGCTGTGGGCACTAGGAGAGTGTGACACTACTGGAAGAATTTTGTCTCGTTCCTCGTTCCTCGGATTTGCAAAATTGTAACAAAATAAAACCCAAATAACAAATTAGAAGGTTGCTTATTATTCAGAAGAGCTGAGGGGAAGTGCAGAGTCTGTCATATGTCATGGTTGCTTCATCAGAGGAGTGAATGAGTCAGTGATTTCAGACACAACCTTCTGGATTACTGTGAAAAAATTCTGCTGTATCGCAGAAAAACAACCACGATCTCGACGAGCCCGTCATATACTAACCTGTGACAGATGGGAAGTAAATCCCGACCAGCAGGGTGAAGAAGCTGGTGATGTCAGCCAGGACGTAGCGGTTGGAGCCAGGTGCAGGACTGTCTGGATCCGCCGCAGATGAAAGCCCACGCTTCTCCAGGAACATCCCTTTTTCCAGGTAGTTCCCAAACAGGTTCTCTAAAAGACAGAGGAGAATTTAAGTGTGTGAGGGGGTTTGATCCTTACAGGGTGCTGTCTTTCATATTGATAAAGTGTCTTTCACCTGCCAGGATGCCACTCGTGACCCCGGGGATACCCTGAATTTCTGTGACGTTGTTGTTGGTGAAGTAATCGTCACATGTGGCGTTGAGGCTGTCAGAGTCACAGAAGGTCCTCCACAGTTTGGTGGTGACGGTGTCGTTGTCTATTTCGATCACCTTTGCACAGATGTCGTATCCTTTGGAGAGAAGAGTGCGGTTTCCCAGGAGGCAGACGCTGTGGAGAAAGCCAACAATCGTCACAAACTAGAATCATCGCCGGTGACACTCCGCCGCGAATGTTCGTGTCACTTACGGGAACGCAGGGGGGTCGAGGGCGGTCTTAATGACTCCGGCGTACACAGACAGGATGGAGAGGATGACACAGGCGAGGAACACCAGCGCCAGCTTGTTCACATACTTGACCCCGACGAACACCACCAGCGCCATAAAGCTCAGAACGATGGTGCCGTAAACCCGCATGTTGTTGAGGAGAGCGGCCTCCGCCTCCGGCCCCTCCAGGCCTTCAATCTTAAAGATGGCCGCCTGAGGAACAATATAAATCTGACAGGATGGAGATGTGGAGGGACAGGATGGAGAGGGAAGAGGATGTGACGAGATGTGGTGGAGTATGGTGGAGAAGTTTGGTCATCCAAAACTGACCTGGAATCAAAAAGTGAATTGATTTGAGTTGCTTATCACCCGATAACAGACTTTAAGTGTGCCTGTAATTTTAGCTTTTATACAGTTTCATTATAAACTATAACATTTGCAAGTAAAGCAAAGTAACATTCTCTTTCCTTTCTTAACTGTTTTGAAGGCATAAAAATTGGAGACATTTGTGAATAAAAGAGATAAAATAAATATAGGGGTATTTCCATTGAAAATATGTGATGACATCTTTAACAGAGAGGTTAAATAATAATTGATAATAAATGCTGTAAGGCTTAAAAGCAATCAGGCCACCTCAAGCCAGATCCTACGGAAGCCCTGAGCGGACATGCATCCATACATTTTATTTACTTCGTTTTCCTGTGATAACAAGTAAATTCTGGTTGTTTTCTCGAGATCTCCACTTATTTATCTCATCATCTCGAGATAACAACGCTTGTTTTTCTCTTGATAACGGGATACATTTTTGGTTATCTAGAGAAGGAAACAACAGGCTGGTCACTGTGATATCACAAACCACGACATGCCATGCTGCCATTGCCGCACACACTAATGAGGTAAATTAAGCCTGGGTAGACGGTAGCTCAGTCTGTAGGGACTTGGCTTGGGAACCGGAGAGTGGCCGGTTGAAGTCCCGGTACGGACCACACATGGAAATTGGGACTGGTAGCTGGAGAGGTGCCGTGTCATTGCCCTTGAGCAAGGCACTGAATCCCCAACTGCTCGGGGTGCATGTCCATGTGTCACTCTGACATCTCTGCATTAATGCATGTCCATAGAGTCTTCTTCTTGTACTTTGTACTTTTGCAACTTTGGGGATACGAGTTATGATCATCTGGCTGAAACAAGATAAATAAGTCGAGGTGTCCCTTTAGGGCTTCCGTATTAAAATCCTCATTTAGAATGTTGTTAAAAATGGAGCTTATTTCCATATTTGTTCTGCTAAATTTCACTTTATTGTAACCTTTTTTCTTTTATTACACCAATTTCTTTGTTGAAGGACTTTTGTTAATTGGATTTTTAAGATGTCATATAATTAAGGATTATTTTTATTCATCCTATTTATGCAGTAACTTATTGGTTTGAAATATAAGATGAATTGAAGTCATAAAATCTGGGTAACATTTTGCTATCGTCTCCACTTCTTCTGTTGTCGTTCATTACTTTCCTTCTTCTACTAATCTGAAGGCATAAAAATCACCAGTGACACTTAAATAAATGAATAAAAAAGTGTCCCCATTAATATCATCACACAAATCTTTAGTTCTTTAAATCTAAAATATATGATCACATATTTAACATTAAGCTTAAAATAGCGCTCATAATGAATAGATGCTGTTTTATTTAGCTTTAGATAAAGTCATCAATTACACCTGTACGCTCCCTGCTATGACGTGAAAATACGTGAGTGGAAAAAGGCCTATATATAAAAAAACAAGGTGGAAAAAGATAATAAACTTATCAATAAATATGTGAGCGAGTTGATAATAAAGGCTACTTACAAGCAGGATTTCAATACATCCAAGAATGTACATGGCACCTGCAAAAGTGGTGCCCAAGTAGAAGCAGATCCCAACAGCTCCACCGAACTCAGGCCCCAGGGAGCGAGAGATCATGTAATATGAACCTCCAGCTGTGAGTCACACACACACATAAGAGTCAGAGCACTGTTCTGTCACACACACACACACACACACACACACACACACACAAACCCACTAATGCACCCCCGCAGACATCCACTCACCCGGAACGACTCCGTTTGTTGCGATGGCGCTCATGGAGATGGCTGTGAGCATGGTCTGAAACAGAGCAGGGGGGACAGAGCAGAGTCTGAGCGGCAGCAGGTGGGAGCGTCAAATTAAACATGGCCGACAGCGAGGCCTTGATGAACCGAGGGGGATGATGGGAGAACAACATCCAGCAGCACAGTAGTCTGACTCATGCGGTCGCTTTGAATGGTTCGTGGCAGGGATGAGTACACGGCTGGTTAGGCACATACTGTCCCTTCAGTGATACTCCGACGCAGCCGCAGGATGAAAGGAGGTGAGAACAAGTAAAAACAGATATAAGTAATCTGTATGCTAATTTAGAACGATTATTCCTCTATATTCAGAGGGAACTACTTTTTCACTACTACAGCTGCTGAGCACAAAAGATCCAATAAAAGATTTCATTAAACTAAAATGAGCTTTTCTATATTGTTGCTATTTTTCTTAATGTATTTTAGAATTTAAATAATCACCTAAATGGCAGGTTTAAACGTCTGACTATATAACTTTTAATAAGAGTGTAGCCTGAGACCTTTAATAATTCCCACATGGACATTTAAACCAATCAAACTCGATCCTGCAAAGATCTACAAAGCAGATCCTCATTTAAATCCCTCCTATCAACCTAATCTTATAATATGCAATTTAAAACAATGTGAGATTATGTAGTATTTCCTGTAAACTTGCACT
Source organism: Semicossyphus pulcher (assembly GCF_022749685.1). Taxonomy (NCBI): domain Eukaryota; kingdom Metazoa; phylum Chordata; class Actinopteri; order Labriformes; family Labridae; genus Semicossyphus; species Semicossyphus pulcher. The sequence continues at coordinate 21,144,765 of NW_027211637.1, forward strand.
TAATTGTGACGGATATTATAACATGTTTAAAAGTGCTCTATGAGGGGCACCAGTTTAGCTCAGTGGTTTAAGAGTGTGCCCCATGCACAGAGGCCCAGCCCTCGGGGCTCAACTCCAACCCTCGGCTCTTTGCCGCATGCCATCCCCTCTCTCTCTCTTCCCACATTCCCGACTCTATCCACTGTCCTATGCCCTCCGCCCTTCTGTTATTCATCACTGTCTTTCCTTCATTACTTCCTTCTCTTTCCAAACTCATCTGAAGTATAAAAATCTGAATCCTCTTAACCCAAAAATGTGTCAAAATAAAAGAGTAATAAAAATTTTACTTTTCACCACCACCACAGTGAAACTTAACTCTGTTCTTGATCGAGCGCAGACTATTGGAACATGCACAGTATCCTATAATAAAAAATGTTAAACCAGAACTTTCTGCAGTTGTTGCATTTCATATTATGGTGCTTCTAGCTATGCTCCATGCCTACACCGTGGAGGTCGATGAATCCACCAGAACCCTCTTTGAACAATGACTGAGGGTCCTGCTACTTCAGGTAATCCTCCAAAATCCCGCACTTGTTTATGAACCAAAATAAACTACGTTTGAAGCATTAAGACCTCCTTAGGTCACCAGGATTTGTGCATGATGACATAAACAAACAGATTTTAATGGAAGCAGGATGCAAGATGTCGTTGCAGGAACACACAGCGGTCCTACATTCAAAGCCTGTCCTTTTCTGCACACGACAGAAACATGATCATGTGAAGGCCGGCTTTAAGTCTTTTTAGTGCTAAGGAGGAATTTTAGTGGAAATAAAGCTACTTGACACCTTTTATTTGATTTTTATTAGTGAGTTATTTTTACAGTTTTACTGAATCCCTCAAGGAATGCTGGGAATTTTCCTGACCACACAGCAGGCGTTTGAAAAGGACGCTCCAGCATGCTCAACCCTTCATTTCTAGCAGCAAACAGTAAAACTGTGGTGATGGTGTTATGTTTATTGCCAGATTTCGCTCTGTCACCTTCAGCATCTGTAATTAAACATCCTGTTTTAGTTTAAATAGAAACCGCATTGAGTGAGTGTGTGTGTGCTGAGGAAGCACTTAATCTTATACAACCATGGGGACGGATGTTTATAGCGTTTGTATTAAGTTTCACAGGGACCTTTTAATGCAGCAGCTGTTTTCTGAGAGAACCACAGTCGTGTTGCACAACAGAAATACGACAGCAGGGACGCCCGCACTTTTACTCACCGTGGAGCAACACATGAAGACGATTATGAAGGAGCCAAAGACGCCTCCGATCCCGACCATCCAGGTCATCCGCAGGAAGAGGATGACTCCAAAAATGTTCTGGATGCACGGCAGGTACACGCCCATCAGAGTGCCCAGCTGAGGAGCCTGAGAACCACAAACAAGGAGAGAGAGAAGACAACGTTTGTGCGTCTTACCGTTCAGACTAGATCTATTTTAATGGGGGTTCATATCTGTCATTTGTTTGCTTTGTTGTTCTCCGTTAATCTATTTGCCCTTTTAAATCCATGAAATGATTCCAACTCTCACTGTGAAGAAATGGAGAAGAAGAAAACAAACACATCGTTGACTACCTTTATAGGCTTTTTCGACGGACGCGCCCCCTCCTCGTTATTCTCGGCCTCTTCGTGCTCCTTGCTGCCCGTCGGCAGGTTGGAGTAGTTTGCCAGACTGCTGAGCAGAGAGGACACCATTGGACTGGTATCCATCTCCTCCTGCAGAAAACACACGCAGACACACGCAGACAAATCAAAACTCCGGATTTAAATGTGTTGAACAGCAGTCAGGAGCGCTTTCACATCCCAGATGTTTTATGGAGGGGTTGTGAAATCTGTCCTCACCTCAAACAGAGCCATGTTCTTGCCGTCATACTGCTGGCTCTTCTCTGCGTCGCTGGCTGCGCTGCTGTTGATGAAAGGACTGCTCTCTTTGGGGTTCCCATCGCCTGAAACACAACAACGTCCAGAAAGTTCAAGAGTGAGTGAGGTCAAAGGTCAAGAACAAATTGTTAAGCGACATTATTTTGGCCTGATTGCATTCCAGTCAGGCTCATGGTTGTTCTGACGGCATTGGCCATGCTGCCTTCCACTCATGTTAAATTATAATGTGTCACTGTAACAGCAGATTGGTTCAACCTGCCTTCCTTCATGTGAGACCCAGGAGAGACTGTGCTCAGGCTGCCTCAGACGAGAACTAAAGACCTGCTGCAGTGCATCAGGGCCTCCTCGTTACACAGGCTGCTACAGGCTAAAAGTTATTTTTTCCGTCTAAAACAAAAACACAAACAAACTTAACCTATGTAAGTTGTGCTCAGTGTGAAATCACAGCATTGTCCACATTGCTTGGAATCACACTGTGAACAATCCGCTTGCAGGATGGACAGGATGACTCACCTTGAAATACACAGGGTTAAAATGTTACCAGCTTTTTGGTTTGTAGACATTTCAGCAGGATGAGGTTTTACTGACATTTAATTGACTGCATGTATAGAGAGATTAGCATCAGGTAACACTTGATATTTCTCTTGCTAAGGTTTCTTATAAAGAGTTTTACCACTACATTTTAAAGAGTTGAAGAACACGTTGGTGTCGATGCACTGAATGAAACTGTATTTATATTTGTATTCTGTGAGATGAATGTGTCAGCAATCAGTTGCCAATTTACAAACCCGCAAATACAGAACAATATTATCATATTTGGAATCGAGTTTCAGGCGACCATGTAAAATCTCTTTCAGCTCTGTTTTTGGTCTCCACCAACTCCTGAGAAAAATATCTGTCTCTTTAGCCAGATATATTTGCTATGTTCACCACCTAGTTGCTCATTATGAATGTCTGATGTTTGGAGTTTTGCCACTGAAAACAACTGCCTTTGTTTTGAAAGGACGTTGATGAGAGCTGTGAGCGGGAATATAAACAGTTAAGCTGTGAGCAAGAAAACCAAAACAATGAGCTCAAAGATGCTACAAGAGAAGTAATACTTTTCAGGTAACACTTGATTGATTGTAGAAGAATATTTACCAGAGCAGCTCCAACTCTTCCAGTTACTAAGTAATCATTACCAGTCTATGTTTTCAGAAGCCATAGTGACTCACAAACCAGAGCAGAGTCATTACACTGAAACTACAGGCAGTCATATCAGTTTTAATGTCACCCTGTGTTTACAGGATTAAGTCTGCAATGTGAGCACTTCCTCTTTAATCCACTGTGACTGTCTTCTGTTAACATTCACATGCAGACACTCCTGACCTCTATGGGACACACACTGTAACACAATACTCTCAGCAATCAGCAAAACTCTGACATCCTGTTTCCCATTAAAACAGCACTATTGCATATACACAATGCATTCTGGGAAAGATTAAAGACCAGCTTGGCATTTCCTATAAAACACTGCAAATTATTGCGAATAGAGTTGCATTCTGAGAATGAGAAGTAGTAATAAGAGGCACGTCGAGGGACGTCCTGCAGCACCTGATGAGTGAAACATAATGAAGTCGCCCGCGCTGCAGCCGCTTCACACACTAATCTTCAGAGCAAAGAGTCAGATCGCAGCTGAACTGCTCTCACGCAGCACATAATCCTCCGACCGGCCGACTGCGAAAGGAGCCTTTTGCCTTTTCAATTGGATTAGAAAGCATTTTAATTTGAGGGCGATGTTGAGATGCTTGAAGGATCAGAGCTTTTATCAGCTTTTTATCAATATCTGAACAATTTACGGCCACTCTCCTGCTGACTTCTTCATAATCAGTGTGATCTCTTTGTGTTTCTCAGGCTGTGCATTATCAGACAATAATCAACACCTGTTTGTTACCTGTTATTATGAGACTCAAACTGTGTTTTCTATCCTCCTAGCAGCTTTTATTTCTGCTCCTGCTCGGAGTTTAGCCGATGTTGAAGCCGACCACCTGAGTATTCTGTAATCCAGCATGATTTTTAAATCTGCATTTAAAGCTCATTTCAGCTCGCGGCTTAGAGCGAAATCAGCTTTTAAAAAATTGCGATTTAACCATTTTTTCTAAATGTCTTTGTGAGTGTGTGTGTGCGTGTTTGTGTGTATCCTCACATGTGTGTATGTGACGATATGACTGTGTGTGTGAGGCACACTGTATTCTGTGAAGTGTAAGATGTTTATATCACTGCTTTCTGGATGTTTAGGGGGCGTGGGGTCAACTGAAAGGCGAGGGGGCGGTAATTGCTGCATCTCATGCTGTCAATAAAAGATGGCTTTTATTTTGAAATTAAAGATTGATGTAATTACACGAAGCTATTAAGGAGAATAACATCACCTTTTTAATGATGGAGTTCTGTTATAATACAAAATATATTGTTTCATTTACATATTCTACACATTTTATGGATCTGATTATCTGTTTCATAATGTATTATTTATGGATATGTAGCAGAGGGGGCAGATGAACTTAACAGTCTGTACCTAACCTCTGTTTTCTGCCTGCAGACCCTCACAGAGCAGCTAAAACAATCCATGTTCATCACGCAATGACGCTGCGGCTCAAAGTCAGCGGATAAGCAGTGATGGGTTCTTGCTGGCGGCTCTGAGACATTTCCTGTGGGACGGGAGTGTTGTGTAATAAACATCCTTCATTACGCTGCAGAACTTGCATTCCACAATAAAAGCTCTTCTGCTTTAGAAAAATAGTACCTGAAACTTTGATGCTGAGCTATTAAATATGTGTATTTTACCCCCTGCTGTCAATCATAATCGTCCATTTACAAGCTGTAAAAAACACACACAGCCCCTCCTCATCGTTCACTCACGAGTGACCTTGCAGTAAAAACAACCAACCGCAGGCCTCGCTCTAATTGATCTCCTGAGGTTATAAACAGCATCAGTCTAATTTTCCTGTCAATCTAGTTTTCTTCATTTCTGCACGAACTGCATTTGGAGATGTCTCTGTCAGTAACACTCTGATATAATAAGGGTCATTCAGCAACATGTAGATGTTTGCATCAAAGTTGTCTGATAAAGCAACTTCATATTTCTATGAAAACAGATTCTGTTCTGCTTTGATCTAATGCATGAGTCTGAAATATGATAATGAAACCATAGTTTTGGAAGCTGGTTCCAAACAGAAGCGTGTCGAAGGCTGTCCCAATTCGAAGTCTCCTTCAGATGTGGCCGACAAAGGTTTCCCCGGCCGCGAAGGATCCATCGGGTGCATCCTTCCCAGCCCACCGTATCCGGAGATGCATTGCGCGCCAATTCAAACAAGTGGTGGACTTTCGAACGGCCGAGGATCAACTTTAAAATGTAAACGTTTTTGGTTTAAACTCAATCGAATAGCCAGTGTTACATATGTTTAAGACAACGAAAGGGCCCTTGAAACAAATTGTCTTTAAAATAGATTAACTTACGCAACGTTAGTAATGCTAGATAGTAAGCCCGCTTGCTACCTGTTGCTAGGCGACAGGAGCGGCATTTGGTGACCTAAGGGTAGACCAGACCGTCTCATTTCAGTTCGGCTTTAACGGTGCTTTGATGGAGCATCCTCCGTGTAGCGCCTCCTTCAAAGGCTGCAGCCCGTGGATTGGGACACAGCTAAAGACAGAAGTGGAATGTCATCGTTAATGGAAAATAAGATTTAAATATAAACCCATTTAAAAACAGATCAAATAAAATAAGACAGTAGAATTATTAAAATTCATAAAATCAAATTTAAGTGCAACAATCATAAAACATTAAAAAGAAGTGGCAAAGTGCAAAATATGATTTCAGGCCTGTTTCGTCATAGCTAAAGTGAAGACAAGTTTTTAGCTTTATTTTTAAAGTAGGGAGCTGGTTTGGATGATATCTCCAAAATTCCAATAGTGGCTGCAGATGGAAATAGTTAGTATTTTAGCATACAGGATGCATACAGGTAGAGAACAGAACTGAAAGCAGATGTCGACACAATGAAGTGTTTTTTGCAGTCCGTCTGCACAGTGGTAATCCTGAACACTTTCCAGAATCCTTTCCATCGAATTGAACCTGCTCTTTGTCGCTCTTTTTGTCAATCCTAATGCCCAGATTCCGAAGAGCACAAAGAAATGGATGCAGTATTTGTTTAATTGCTGACATGCAGTGTGAAGACCCTACATTTGTCAAGTCAAATTGCACTTTCCAGCCACAAAAAAAATCTGTATTTTATACCAAATCAATGAAAGTGCTGTTTTTGTGGGCCTACACTCATGCAGTGCACACATATTCCCAGTTTGAAAATGGCTACTAGTAATAACTCTTGGCTATCAAATGTTACACCTATCCTGATACACACCTTTTTATATTTCATGATAGTTATGAGTTCAGTAGAAAAGCAGAAAACAATTAAATGTTTCACTGGATAACAGGCAGAAATAAGTGATACATTATTAGAACTATCATTGATAGATTCCCCGTCAACTGATTCGTTGTTGGCTGCAGCACAAGTGTAGTTATCCATGCTGCCATGAAGCTGTGCAGCCCCATTACGAGCACCAGGCCAGCATTGCTCTGGCCTGGTGTCTATAAAGCCCTCTTCAGACATTATAAAGAAGATCATGCCTGAGCTGTAATGAAAAAACAAAACCAAAAAGCCCCACCTCTCAAATATCCTGGGAAGATTTTTCTGCCAACTTACAAAGCTCTTAATGGCACTGTGGTATGCAGCAGACATGCTTTTTTTTTTCAGTTTGAGCCTCACAGATCACATCCATCAGTGCCGGTCAAGTCATTAGCTTAACTGCTGCATATTTCTGATATTTGATCTTTTTTCTGTAGGGATTGTTTTGTTGTTCTCTGAAGCACTTTGATGCAGCGCAAGAGGGACGCTGCACAAAAAAAGAGTGAGTCAACTGGTCTTGTGCATCTACCTGGAGGCTGTAAAACAGGAAGAAGAAAACACTTTTGGTTTCATGCTTGACTGTGATAACACCAGAAGTGCTCTGCCCGGGGATTTTTGCCTCTTTTTGAGCTCATAACCGGCTAAAAGATGGAACCTGGCACTAATTCAAGAAACATCTTAAAGTTGATAGACTACCCCGGAAAGCAATCTTCATGTCTGTCTGGACACTTTGGACTGGGTGCGGCCTGTCTCATGAAATCAAAGCTCATAAAACAGTCTACTTTGGATTACACAACACAAAGAAATCATTGGCCGGGAGATTAAAGAGGGTAAAAAGTGACCTACATAGATAAAGTCCCGCAGCCAAAGAGAATTAAGGGGTTTAAACGGTGTGAACAGCATTTAAGATTGATCTATTCAGCTTTAAAAGCTTCTCACACCTGAGAATATCCGTAAAGCTGTCATGTAGAGCGTCCACTGAAACCGCCAACATCACCACAACAATACAAAACGTGGGAATAAGATATAGCAATAGATAGAAAGCACATTATTTGTATGAGCTCATTGGGAGCAGACACAGTGAGTGTATTTGAGGTTACTGATGGGAACATGTGAAGCGGTAACACACTCTTTGTCCGTGATGTGCAGGTCGGATCGGGACGAGCCGCCTCGTCTGACCCCAACATTCACCATGTCCACGGTAAATTACTGCCCCAGGACGACCTCTTTATATTTCTTTGTCTGTTGTCCGTCACACACGGACACACACATAAAAATCAAATTTCTAAAGCACCGAAAAAACTGCATATGCAGGGATGGATGGATGCGTTAGACTGAAAGAAGTAATGGCCTAATTAAAGTACCGTGAGTGGACAAGTTCATCCAGTGGAGACAGATGGCCGTCCTCCTGAGAGTCTGGTTCTTCTCCAGGTTTCTACCTGTTGAGTTTCTATTGATGACATTTATAGAGTACAGTCTAGATATAACTTCTGTGGGTATTTGGTGCTACATTAGTACAATTATATGGACAAATTGAATGGATAGCTTCAACATCTGCTGGGGCCCATAGACCAGGAGAACTAGCAATCCCTTTACCCTCATCTCCTGACCCTTGTGGCCCTGCTGCATTGCTGTATTACAACTTTAGGACTTGACGATTCAAATAAGGTCTATAAAGGTGTGTGTAGTGTGGAGTTGGTTTGCCTACAGGAAGAAATAATATCTTATGGTATAACGACGTCTGCTTTATAATGCAGGTAAGGAAGGCGTTAGCAACTATGTCGAATTATAAGTGGAATTTGAACGATTGGGAACATGAACGTCTGTACAGAAGTTGTTGAGCTATTTCAAAATAGATTTAACCAATGAGAGACAAATCACACATGGGAAACCAAGACATCAAACAAAATTTAAAATACAGTTATTTTGACTCTCTGACCAGACTTGGGGCTGTTGCATTGTGGGTAATGTATACCAGGTGTTGTCACAGAATAAGAATGCGTGCCTCGATTTTAAGAGTGTCTTTGACTGTAAACCTTGAGTCGAACGTGGTTATAGGAATGTGATGCTTATTAAAGGGAGTACTCTTTTAAACTGCAGTATGTTAAATTAAACTACGACATTTCTGAGTAGGAGATGTACAGTGTGCGCAGAATTTGGTGAAGAATCTATAGAGAAGAATTTGTCCTAAATGCATCCTGAAAAAAATTAAAATAGCAAAAAAAGTTTAAATCAAATGTTCTGCAGCTTTAAATATTTTTTTGCCACTAATAGATAAGCCTTCAGTCTCTGTCCCTGTTTTATCCTCAGGACAGACATCCATGACGTATCGATAAGAAGTGATCGGCTCAGAATGACTAAAAATAGGAGAACGTCTATAATGACCTGACCTCAGCATGCAGATGAAAGGCAGCGGGCGGTGTAGACTTGTACCCTTGATGTGACATGGCTATTACAAAATGGACAGTTTATACCGGCTTTTAAAAGCTTAATAGGACGCAGGCTCAAGGGGATTATCCAGCAGCTGGAGGCCACAGAGGAGGGCAGAAATTAACTTCAGCATGTGAGAGACGTGCACCAATCAGCTGCACAGCATCCTCACAATTACATCAACCACACACGTACCTCATTCATTTTCACCTCGCCTGCTGTAACTGAGGAATTAAAGCTAATTCCATGGAGTCATTTGTTTAATTTAAATCTATCTCCTCGCTGCCACACTCTTTCACTGTCTGTGGTGCACACACTGACTGTGTTTTGTCACTCCGGCAGATTCTAGTCTGCAGAATGAAACTGAAATGTGATGTCTTCTGACAAAAATGGAGGCAAAACTCACCATTAAAACATGAATAAGGACAAAATATTAAGCTAAAATGAATTCACATTTTCTACAGCAGGAGAAATATTACATGATGAATTATGGTGTACACTTTGAACTCTGATATATTTACTGTTTGTACTGTATCACTGAGCGGTAGTTTGATACCGTTCTGCTGCATCTGCTGGACAGTTTTTAGCCATGCTAGCTAAAATGTCCATCTGTTAAACCGACTGCATATCAAAAGTGATTTTATAGATTGGCAAGAATATATTCATAATTCAGGAGGATGAATCATACAGACTTTAGTGATCTCCTTTGTCAAATATTTAGTTTATGATCAAAAACCTGCAAAGCTAAAGACATTTACCCTCAGCTGGAGCCTACTTTGGGTTTCAGCCTTCTGCTAATTTGTCTTTGTTGGTATGCTAACGCGCTAACAGAATGTGGTGAACATTGAAAACAATATACCTTGTATGCTAGCTTAGTCATTTTTCAAATAAGCAAATAGAGTTTTGTGAAGTAAATAAACTTCAATCAGTTAGTGTTATAGCTCCTGTTTCATGTCTCACAGCCTAAATGCTGTTTAAGCCACTTCATCAGTCAAGCAGTAATTCAATTTTGGTGGACAGTACAAGTTCCTCTTATTTAGTACTTTTTGTTGAATAAAGTAGTCATATAGTGCTAACATTAGCATGCTAACATGCTCTAAATGACATTGCAAAAATTCTGATGTTGTCAGGTGTAACAATTAGCATGCTAACCATCTTAGTTTAGCATATTAACATGCTAATGCTTGCTAACTAGCACTAAACACCAACTACAGCTAAGGCTGATGGGGCTGGTGGAATTTGGTCATAACCCAAAGAATTGGACAAATTGACCAGGTGATGATGTTTGATGATAATTATTGAAGCTAATCCTAAAGGGGAAACAGGATTTTCTGTAGGCATCTTTAAATTGCAGGATGTAATTTTGCAATGAAAGTGTCCATATTAACAGGAAAGAAGCACACAGCCTCGCTGCCCGCAATGCTAGCTACAGCCCTGCTCTTAAACTTAAAACTGATGCTGTCAGCAGAGTATTCAGGGAAACTGTTCAGTCAGAGTGTTGATGGTAAAATAAGGAGGTGCATTAGGCAGCAAAACATTATCAACCCTACACAAAATTACTCTCTCTTTTATCTGATACTTGACAGATTGATAGCAGCTACTGACAGTCTTGCAGGTATTGATGGAGTCAGACTGGTGTTAGCGTAACTCACACGCACTCAGCTAAGATGTGTTGGGGCCATTGATCTTCCTGACTTGCTGCTTTTTATTTAGAGGAATGCTCTGCCTGGCACAGGATGTACAATATAACACTCTCCTTCACTTGTTCTCCCCTCCTACTCTAAAGGAGTAATGATATTAAACACTCCTTTCAACTCACTCAAATATCCTGTAGGAGTCATTCGATGATCAAAAATGATCTGGAGGTTTTTCACTATCTGATTTGAGCAAGAAGACCTATTAAGTAAGCTTTAGATGTAAGTGTAGCTGGTTCATTTCCTTTTTCTGATAAAATCAGCCCTTAAGCTGTAGGGATGGTAATGTCTGTCTATTAATTTGGTCCAGACCAGGGGTGGACTCGGACTTTCTGAGGGTCAGAGCCGAAAAAAATAAAAAGGACACCAGCTGCACGAGGTGGGGACCAGCACTGATTTTAGCATGTAGGGCAGCCTAAATGGCACTGTATCACATTTTTTTCCTCTTAAGGGCCACTGTACAGGGCCATTTTAACCCCATATGCTATCATGGTTAGCATCTTTAATTTGTTTTTAGTGCTAACGCTTGCCTGCTATCAAGTTAAACCAAGATGGAAAACACAGTAAACATTAAAATTGCTTAGCATCCGCAAGCTAGCATTGTCAATATGAATGCTTTAGCATAATAAGGTTAGCATTTAGGTTATTTAGCTCAGTTGTTTTCGAGACATACCGAGCTGATGTCATAACAGACTAGGGTAAAATTATACTTAGCTACACTTAATGCTCATTAGGTGAATAATTGCTAATTTTTTACTGCAGACACAGTATATATCCTGCCAAACAGATAGCCATAAATATGACAAACAGAACTTGAGAGAAACCCATAAACTAAATGTAAACTGACACATATGGAAACCATACAGGCTATGAACTCTTCTGGGACCTTCCACATCTGCTGCCTCATCTTGTCATGTCTGCCCGTTAGGTTAAGTTTTCTTTTATTTTTTCCTCCTGTGTCTTGTCTGGTATTTCCTTTTTTATTTTGAAATCACTCACCCCTGTCTTTGTTTCAGGTCTGTGTCCTGCCCCTCCCCCGTCGTGTGCTCACCTGCTCCTGATTGTGCTCTCCCCAGCTGTGTCTCATCACCCTCATTACCTCATGTCATTTACCCCCTGTCTTCCCCTGTCTCGTTGCCAGTTCGTTTGTACCCTTGTGTCGTGTTCCAGCAATATGTTCCTAGTTCTCGTTTTTGCCTTCTGATTCGGACACAGGCTGTGTCCGAAACCGCATACTAACGTACTGCCTTCTACATACTCAAACAGTATGTACTGCATACTGCCTACTAACCTGACTATTAGGATGCCGTTGGCATCATACTCAGAGCCGTCTTCTCCGTATCACGTTACTTAATTGTTTACGTATGTCCGGTCTGATCTCCGGTCCATCTCCGCCATAGTAGAAGCTGAATAGCCGCAATGCATTTTGGGGCGGTTGAGTACAACCAGTGAGCTCCCGTCTCATACTCAAATATCTAGTATACATCCGGGTATTTCTCGCATACACAAAATTGCATACTATGAGATGGGAACGCATGACATACTCAATTTTACGTCACGGTTAGTATGATTACTATGATAGTATGCGGTTTCAGACACACCACCTGTTTTGCCTTTTTACCTCACGTTTTTTGGATACCTCTGCCTGATTCTGACGGCTCTTTTTGTGTACCGAACGTAGCCTGGCATTAAAATCGTTCTGAATTCTGACCACTGGTTTGAGTTTGCTTTTGAGTCCTTCCTTTTGGTCCCGGTTCATGACACATATGTTACATTTGTATAAATTCCTGATGTTTGCGTGATGGCCAAATATACATATTTTCTCCACTTACAATGCGTCACCAGTCCAACAACATGTGATCACACGTTGAGCGTTTTTATCACCTTGCCAACAGATCATATCAGACAAATGAAGAAAAAACAGGAGGAGAAAAAACTGCTGAAGATTCAGAGCAGCCTCAACATTTCCAGATGTGAAGCATTTTTGCGTTAACTAAAAAAACATTGTTGCCTCTGAAATCAAAGACATCTGCCTCTCCAAAACATCAATGCTGGCCAAAGAAACGGCGTTCAGTCACTGGCGAGATTTGACACCTCGTATATAACTCATCAGCTAATGAGACCACCCTGTTTCCTGTAAGTTCACGTTTGTTCACCCGCCGAGGAGGTGAGAGGATTGCAATGTGATAAGCAGCCAATAAAACACCCACATCCCTACATGTGCTATTTATACAGGAAGTATGATTTGCATTTGGCTCAACTAAAGGGACGCAGCGTTACTACTTTTACATCACACATTTCCACACTCATAATCTGATGAAGCCAACTGCTCAATAAACTGCTGCTTCACCCACAAAGTGGAGACAAAGAGCTGCAAAAGAGTCACACAGTAGTTTTCTACCTTAAAGGGAAGACACTGTCCCAGTGCACCAGCCACTATTGACATGATCACATATAGCAGGAAATATGTCAAATGTAACGTTTAACATTTAGGAAGGTTTAAGTAAAAGTTAAACTTATGTAGTACTTATTAACTTGATTAATTTACCCTGTTTTTGGCCATTGTCAGGGAGAGCATAATCAAAGCTTGATAAAGTAGGATGCATTTTACTGTTATGTTGTAAATATTAATGTTAATGTTAAAGCCTAATTTGCAGTAGATTTCCACTACTTTGTCATTTAAATGTATAGATTTTGAAGGGAGTTTTATTTTATGCCTTCATCTGCCTGTGTGGCATCATGAGTATCCATAAAATGTCAATTCTACTAAAGGAAAGACTTGATGTCCCCCTAGCAAAATTTTGAGGGCATCCAAATTTGTGGGAAAATAGCATATCCGGATCAGCAAATATCCAATATAGTGTTTTTGTACAGGTTGATAATAAGTCCTCCACTTACACTAAGTAAGTCACGGAGTTCCACAAGGTTTGGTGCTTGGACCACTTCTTTTCACCATAAATATGCTTCCTCTAGGTAATATAGTCATCCTGATACAAAGAAACAGCTTAGATAAAACAATTTTATCAGTTAGCTTTAGAGCTACTGCTAGGCAGATAGTTTTTTTGCTTTCAGACGGAGCAAAGCATGCTTTTTTCTTTTTTTTTCCAGTCTTTGTGTTAAGTAAGGTTAGCCAGCTGCTTGTGGCATTTAAAATCCCATGACACTGCCAGTTACAAAGTAAAAAAGTGGATGTCCCAATATAGTACATGCAGCTTGACTGAAATCAAAAACATTCCTTGGTTCTCTGAGGCCGAGTCTTCTTCCCTAAAAGACATATTGTTTTCTTTAAACCATTTTACAATTACGGGACATAGTAACCATTGTGGACAGAAGGTTTGTACACCATCTACAACATAAAACCTCAATAACAAACATCCCTGGTGGTAATAGTACATCTCGCTAATAAAAACATAGCTGGTATGCAGCCATCTGAAAAGAAAAACCCCAACCAAAACGGATTTTTGGTAAAAAAAACTGTGGAAACACAAAGCGTTCTTTTTTGGTTTCAAATAAAATGTTGGAAAGTCATCAGCCAAAATGTTTTACAGGCCTCTGAATTTTTTTAATAGCCATCCACTTATGTAACAGGAGAAGTTAACACACGGGATGCTTTTTTTTCGTTTATTCAACTGACCTAGATTTTTTTTTAAAAGGCAGCAGGCAAAAATCACGTCTTGGAAAATGTAGTGCAGACCTTCTGCTGTTTGAGTCAGGTTGAAGGTTATGTCATGCAATGTTCACGTTGCCTAGATATGATGATCACTTAAAAATCCCACCTACCTTAAGGGGGTTCAAGCTGAAGTGGAATACAAGATGAACAAAGTACCTGGTAAGCTTCAATTTCATTAACAATAAACAATTTCATTAACAATAAACAATTTCATTAACAATAAACAATATAATAAAGCAAAACCATTAAGTGTATTTACACACAGAAGACACTCAATCTGTGCTCTCTATTTCCTCCACAGACTGTGTGATGTGGCTGTGGTGACGATGACGACAGGGTTAAACCAGGCTGTTTTTAAGAATCGCCAATCTAAGACGACTGGGTGGAGGAAATGTTGTAGCTCAGTGGGAGGATTAGGGAAAGCTCCAACACTATTTGCACTTGTCTTTCTCCAGTTCAATCACTCTGCTGCTGCAAGTGTAGTGTGATCACGGTCTAAATAAAGCCTTCAAAGTCTCAGACAGTCATATCAGTACAAAGTTAAGAGTAAACTGTTACAATGGCTGAAGAAAAAAAAAAGATGTTTACAGAAAACAAACCTAAAAAACAATCGTAAATCCCCCCCAAAAAGAAACAATTTTGACGTCCAGATTTAGACAGATTGTCAACGGGGATGCTTTGTGGATCAGAGTGGGCCCAAAAGCACGGCTGCAATTACTGCTTATTGCCATAGGTGCCGCCAAAAACAAGTACACTGTAATCTTTCTACTTTAAAGCTGCTATCATGAATATGAAGACAAACGAGTGCTGCTGGGTGTTTGGAGTAATCACATACAGGTGCTCTTCGGGTTTGCTGTGGTTAATTCATCTTGTGAAATGGTCATTGCACGGGTGAAAAAATGCCCTCAATCAAAAAGAGTAAAATGCAGTTGTTCTTTTTGGCTGGTTCTTTGTTGTGGTATGTGAATGGTCCTCCCATTCCCACTCAACTGATGGGCAACTCAACAAAGGAGAGCAAACTACTGCTGACAAGGGTCCTGATAAAGACACAAGTTGGTCTAGGCTATTTTATTGCTATTTGCTATTTATTTATTGCTGATTTTTTAAAGCAAGATCTTCTTGGTTGTAAGGCCACAACTTTTTGGTTCTTTCTTAAAGTGTTTTTATCAGCAACAGCCGGCTGCTCTCAGGTAAAAACACCTCTCTGTACACTTCCTGCTTAGCATGAAACTGCAGTCAGACACAGTTAGCGATTAGCCGGTGAACACAGCGGAGCATTTGGCAGCTAAAGAGACAGATATTCTCTCAGGTGTTGGTGGAGAAGTGGACGAGCAGCGGACGAGCAGCCCCCCCTACTCCCCAAACAAAGTATCCAGAGCCGTATAGACAGAGAGTCGCATCAGTGGAGGTCCGATGTGCTCAGACTTCATCCAGCTCCTATTCTTCCATAAAACAGCCTGCTGATTTACGCTTCATCTCGTTCGGGAACAACACGTCTGATTTATTCTCAGCCAAAATTACCAAAGGAAAGTGTCAAAATAAAAGTAGATAATGGCTCCTCAGTATGACGATACATATTAACACTACACAATGCAAAGCAACAGTGACGTGACGTCACATCAGCTACAGTGGGAGATTGAACGTGTTAATCTGACTTGCCAAAGCCTCTCCCTATAAGAAGAAATGACGTAGGGGGGTTAAATAAATTATACTTAAATATAAAGGACCAAATACGTAAGCTTAGCAATTGAATTGGATCAAGATGTCAACACCTTTTAAATCCCACTTTGACATTCTGACCTTCTCACTCTATAGATTAAAGCCTGACCCAACCTTCACTCAGAATTGAAAAGCTGGGATAACAAGTCATAGGAATACAAACAATCTTCTTGATTCCTGATAAGTCAGACTTGTATAACTATCGCTGGATACTGTTTATTTCCTCTTCTGAGCCAGTTTATAAGAGCTGTAAATCAGCTGACGATACATCAGTGAAATTACAAGGAAGCAGCAACATAAAAATCTATGTGGCATTAAGAGAGCAGCTTTATATAATGCAGCACTCCTCTACGATGAGATAATACCTGCTGCACAATAACATGACAGCTGATGTCCACTACAACTCAGCCATGGACACGAGAGATCAATGAAACACAAAGTGGACAGTTAGCTGTCACTTTGGGCTAACTCATGTGGTTTCACTGATTAATTTCTGACGCTACTGCTGTTATAAATGTGATAAAATAAAGTAAAACAGGTGACTTTCTTTGTCCTTACTTAGCCTGCAGGTTTGACCCTAACGATGACAAAGAGACTGTCTGATTTAGGAAGAGCAGAAGGGTTTCCTTTGTGCATCAATCATCCACCTAATGTGTCAGGTCACCCTCCTCTCTCAGGGAAATTACAATGGCGCACTCTGCATTAACGTATGGGCAATCAGACAAATTGGTTCGGATTCGAACACCACTGGATGAGCTAACGACATCTGGCAGGCAGATTAAGTCCATCCTGTGGGGCTGTGGATGCGTAAGGGAGAACAGGAAGTTCTTATATGTCGGACCAAGGAAGGAACAGTTTGTAGGACGTGTCGAGAGCTTACTAAGAAGCTAAATACGCTAATGCTAAATATAAAGCTACTGACAAGTAAAAGGTTAGATTAGCTTGGCACAAAGAGTGGAACGGGGGGAACAGATAGCCTAGCTAGGTCCAAGTAACAGCTACTAGCAACTCAAAAGCTCAAGCTTTATCGTTCAAGTAGTTTGCTTAATATTGAAAAAGTCCAAGGAAAAGTACTGGTGAAAAAAACAAAGAGATAGTGAGAGAATTGCCAATCGTTGTCTAAGCTAAGATAAGCTAACTGGCTAATGGCTAAAGTCTCATATCTGCAGCATTGACAGAGTGGTATCTTCTCATCTAACTTTGGCATGAAAACAAATAGGTGCTTGGTGTTAGACAGTAAATCAGCATACCTCTAAAACATTGGGGTGTTCCTTTAAGAAGAATGAATTGATTTGTTTCCGGTCAGCTTTGTTCGGTCAGATATTAATCATTCACCTTTCAGAGGGACAGCAACAACCCTGTCAGAAGTGATTGATGCCAGAAACCTGCACTGACTTATAAAGGGGACAAGCATGCTGGAAGGTAGTTATTCCCAACCTCAGGGTCGAGGCCTCCAAGGAGGGTCACAAGGTGAATTTGAGGGGCCTGAAGGATGATTTACAGGAAAAGGAAGCGGAGAGTGAAAAACATTTCTGCAACAGATAATTATGTTATTTTTCAGTTTCCTGTAATAATTTATTCTTGTTTGTGACTAGAAAGTTCAACTCGCAGTGATGTGCCTCAGTCAGCACATCACTGTGAGTTGAAAATGTTTTTGTAGATATTCTTGGTCCACTGGGGAGGAATCCTTCAGATCTTAGTGATCCTGACTCTTCCTCTACCACCACATGTGCTAGACATTTGTGGTTCAGGATGAAATATCTCGACAACTATCGGATGAATTGTCCGAAGATATTCAAGGTCTCCAGAGGATTTGTATTACTTTGGTGATTCTCTTACATATTGTCTATATTAAAAGCAATGCCATCATGAGTTACATCCATATTTATTTGTGCAATCATTTGGTTTATGACCAACTATCTGGATAAGACGCACTTTGTGTTTAAGAGTTATGCTTTAATACTGAGCTAGGATGGTGAACATGGTAAACATTATACACCCTGAACATCATTTATAAGCATATTCATTGTGAGTATCGTGAGCATTAAATTCAAAGCACAGTGTCTGATTTAAACTTCAGAGAGCTGCTAGCTTTGCTGTGGACCCTTAATCTGCTGTTAACCTGCTCTACTGACTTAATGAAAGTCACATATTGAACACCACTAAAAAAAACAGTTGAGGCTGTTTGCAATAAGCACAGCATTACTCAGAGTATTGTTTACACTGTATATTGTATGTGTGTGCATGTAACTCCAACAAAGGTTTAATCTCTCACAGTCTAAACATCCCTAAGAAGGCAATCTGAGACCATCTGCCCCCAGAGCTCGTAGTGACCAACAAGAACGCTGACGTAGCAGCATCCGCAAACCTGCCGTCTGTCCATCTCTCTGTCTGTCTCTATGTCAACAGCCTGTCAAAAAAAATAATAGTCCTTTCAAACTCTTAAACTCACGCTTGATATGAAACACAAACCTCATACTCCTTTGACAATAATATGCTTTTGTGAAGCATTCAACTACATTTGTTTTTCATCCATCGGCTCCAGTATTATGCTAAAACCCTCACCTGTGACCCTGCATAACTCACACATGGTGACATTACATGCTTTTATTTTAATGCTGCCAAAAATGTGACATTGACATGACCTTAGTTTATCTGCTGCACCAGCTGCTCCAGATGATACGTGTGGTGGCTACAGCTCCTCTGTGCCTCTACAGCGCTGTGAACATGGAGTCAGTGGCTGATGTTTTATCCATTTCAGAAACTTTTCTGTAGATTTGTTTGATTTGAAGCCTGACGAAGAAGGATGTACCGCTCTGTCTAATTAGCATGGTAGAAGAAGTACCTTTATGTATTTACTGCACTATATTTCTCTCCATTAGATTTATTTAACAGTATAGCAAGTAGTTAAAATTTAATGCGTGCTTACGTAAGCTAGAACCAACCAATTTCAACCAATCAATCTGCAACATTTAGCCGCAGAGCACCAAGAACGCTCGGTCAGTTAGCTAGCTACTGTGCTGTGGAGAACGTCTGTCTACGCCCACTTCTCAGCGATCTAATCAAATTCCTCTAATGATATGTCCCGCCTGCACTTCCTGTTTCACTCGGAAATACGTCACGGTACCGAAACTAGATACTCTCGAAATGCCGTTTCAGCTCGACTTTAAAGGGCCAGTTCGCCGATTTTCAACCTCAGTCAATGGGCCCTGGAATGCCTCCACCAGACTACGTAAAACGCGTCATCTGGCGGAGGCCAGGGAGCTCACTAAAATACACTTCCTCAATCTAGGACATCCGCCTCCGATGTCATGTCTCGTTCAAAATCGTCAGGTTTGAAATGTTTTTTAGACGATCCACCGGTATATTATCGTCGTTTTTTGGATTCTGTACCTCTCTGAGTCATTGCCTGCAGCAAAAGAGTAGTATTTCACTCCAGTGTCTCTCGCTGGGCCTTTCCTTTCAAAGGGAGGGGCGCAATGCACGCTGGGTGTTGTAGGAATGTAGAATGGGCGAAACCACGAGCTGTTTGTGCAACTTTCTCCACAGCTATGGCGCCAATTTCAAATATTATTACTTCTATTGATTACAGAGAACACCAGCTTTGACTGACAGACTGAGAATTACTCCTTTAACAGTGAAGGACATCTACATGTGTTCTTCCAAGTCAGTTTTTAAATTTCAACTGCAAATCTTAAGGATGGTACCACTTCTTAAAGCCTGGTCTGTGTGTTGTACAAAATACAAATCTACTACTGAATTATTATTGCATACTTCTTGATGTTTAAAACATAATTTATCAATGACATGCTGGAGCTGAAAAAGAAAAAGGTGTAAAGACATCAGTATGGAATATTAAAGGCAAAATGAAGCTAAATGTTTAAAGTGTCAGGCCTACACCAGGACTGAGCCTTTTTTCTTTTTACCTCTCAATCACCCCTGTTGAACTTGATTAGAACTCATCCATTTATATTACCAGTGGACAGCGAGCCTCCTCCAGGGAGCTCATTAATCAGTCACCTCTCCTGCTCTGTTAAAACAGGCAACACTCAACTCAACTTAACACAGCTGCACCTTTCATACATAAAGCATGCAGCCCAAAGTGCTATAATGAGGAGCTATTTCCATCCAGGTGTGATCCCTGCCCGGCCTTTAGTAAACTCTGTGTTCTGTTTATATCGGGCTCACACTCCACTTGCAACACGAATGACACCTCAGTTTTCACTCCTGTGGTGTAATGTGGTAATGTGTGTGATGCGGCTCGAGTGGTGACCTTTAAAAAGTAAAAGGTCGTTGTCGCTGGGGTGTTGTCTGACACACACGAGGAGTTGAAATTCACGGCAAACATGAGTATCTGCCTCATGCGTATCATACTTGAAATTCATATCTTGGTTTGGTCTTAGTTTAAAGCAACATTTTTAATCTGTTTATACCCTAAGTCTGTCAGTTTCTCCAAGCAGAAACTACAAACACCACCTGCTGTCCATAACTTTGATTTGCTGCAAAGAAGTGCACCAGCTCCGTCACACTGTTAATGCTTTGTGGGGATTATAAACCATGCCTGTGCTTTATGAAATATCAAAACACTACAAAAAGGACGATGCAACAATGTCTTCCGTGCAGTGTGCACGCTCCAGGCAAACACAGAAAAGAAAGGGAAACTAATTAAGAAAAATGTCATCCAAATGAGATGAGTCTGAGAGCTCTACTACTAATGTGTAACACAAGTGAATCTGTCAAACAACTATCACCAGCAAGACTGTGCAAGATCTCCTGGATTGTTATTAACTTCACTTTATCATCATTAAACACGCAGTAGTTGCATATGCTGGTACTCATGGGAAATGGAGGATTTTTCACTACTGACTGATTTATTACTCAATTTATCATAAGGGTCCAATTTGTCAGACCTAATACTTGTAAACAGCTTGGTGTGGGGGGAATATAAGGTCAACCAGCTCAAGAACAAAAACGTTTTTTGTCTTGCAATTCCACATTTGATTTTGCAGCACGTCTGTATTCCCAGAAGAATATTGTGGGATTTGCGAGAAAAAATATACCCAAGACAAAGGCCCACAAACATATCAAGACCTCTTTACCACCTCAAGAGATCACACCCAAAGGGTGCGAACTGCCGCAGCGTACTGTCTCTCCAACACTTGCCAATATGAAACTGGCAGCGGTGCTTTTCCAGGAAGAAGGAATTAAAGAATCCAGAAATTATGAATGCATTGCTATAATTTAACTCACGTTACAAATACAGGAACTGAGAGAATATAATAAGTGTTTGTGAGATAGATGTCCAATTTTCAAAGTTAAGGTTTAACTTACAGGAAACATGTGATGCATCCAGACCAATGGGACAAGTTGGTAAAATAAACTGATGCTTTCCTGATGGAGGTGCGGCAAACACATCTTTCTTATCAACAAGCTTTAAATGCAGTTTGAGGTCTGCTTTATAAGAAGATAAACGATCCCATAAAATACTGCTGCAATAGCAGATTCAGCAGAATGTTTCTAACG
Source organism: Semicossyphus pulcher (assembly GCF_022749685.1). NCBI lineage: Eukaryota > Metazoa > Chordata > Actinopteri > Labriformes > Labridae > Semicossyphus > Semicossyphus pulcher. The sequence continues at coordinate 21,166,147 of NW_027211637.1, forward strand.
TGCGGCAGCCATCTTGGATGTTTACGAAAATAACTCAACTGCACTAACAGCAAAGGCGTCGTATTGAGCCTGCCCAGGCCAGGCCGGCTTCATATCTGTCTAATCTGGGGAAAAAATGTAAAAACAAATAATGATTGATAAATCAGCCAATTATTTTAAACAATACATTAAAGAACTTAAGAATATTTAAAAAGTGTGGCATTCATTCATCCTCAGAGCCCACAAGGATGTCTTCAATTTGCCTGTTTTGTTTGACCTGCAGTCAAAAAATATTCAAGAGAAAAACATGAAATTCTCACATTTGACAGGCAGAATTCAGAGAATAATTTTGCATGAAAATTTCCTGAATAAAGCAAAACAGCAGCTAAATTTCTGTCAGCTGAAAAATCATTTTGCATCATAAAAATATAATAAAATATATGAAAAGGTGCCATTCAGGATTTACTTGCATGCCATTTAGTCACACTCAGACAGCCTGTAAGCACTCGGCCACACATGCACCATTATGAAAGGCAGATATTGCCCCTGGCTAGATGTTTTTGAAGGGGGCAGAATAAAAAGCTGGTTTTCCCCAGACTCTCTGCAGGGGCTGCACTCACAAAACCTTTTTCTGTAGGTTTTATAAGTGTTTGACGTGGACTCATAAATCTACATGCAGGGGACGAACCTCTGCCGGACGCCATCTGAAGCACATCTGCTGCATCCAGATGTCAAATAAATTCATCCAATGACAAAAGCAGCTCTCTTTGTAACACCAGCTGGAAGGAAGGAAAAGTCGAGCGCGGACGAGTCGATTAAGGTGGAGGTGTGCAACCTCAGGAGTCAGGTGAACAAGCGTGCATGTTTTCTATCAACATTAGCGAGTCAGTGGGGGGTTATGGTGGACCTTCCCCTAGAAACTCAGACTGTCCAACACTTCAATGCTTTCGGCTGAATTTTTCCTATCAAAATAAAAGTCCTCTTCTGCTTGTTCTTCCTTGCTACGGAAAATTAATATTTATCAGACATAAGAGCAATCCCATCTCTGACTTTCTTCACTCTTCACACTAAAAATCTCTGCATCCCTTAAATGACATAATCTTGTTAACTTCCCCTAAACTCACTCCTAAGAGCAGCCACGCTGTCACACACCCCTCTCTTATCCACGTGTGGCACATTTCATCACTCACCCTGGCTGTTGGGTCCCCCCTCTGCCTCCTCGCAGTCCGTCATGTTGTTCAGCATCCGCTCTCCTCCTCAAGCTGTGCGCACTGAGAGCGCCTCTTGATCCTGTCGCTTAGAGAAGAGCTCTGGGTGGGCTTGAGCCTACGACAAGATGCGCTTCACTTCTGTGTCTCCCTGCCTCTTTTGTCCTGCCTCTGGTAGCTGACCAAAAAAAAAAAAAAAAAAAACAGTAGAGAGAGGAAGCAATAATTTATCCTCTTTTACTTGTCTTCTGTGTGGTTCCCTCTGTCTCTCTACAGCAGGAGGATGGAGAGACTGAGAGAGGCTGCAGGGGAGAGTTGATGATGGTGCTCGGTGTCACTCACATGCACGCTCTCTGTCTCTCCGTGCGCCACTCGCCCCCCAGTCAGTTTAAGCCTGATGACTACATTCATCATGTATTCAGAAGGTATTATCCCTCCCTCCCTCCCCTCCCCTCCCTCACGCACGTTCATCATCCATCTCATCAGGAGAGAGGGATGGATGGAGAGGGATTGAGAGACAGAGGCGACGCACGTCAGATGACAAAGTACTGCCTCCTGAGATTAAGCATCTCCTTTGATGTTCTTTTCAGATGGAAGGAGAGATTCCATTTCATTACTTTGTATTCATCCCTCTTTTGTTATTCCCCTCCACCCTGCTTGTTTCTCTTTCATATTTCCCTGCCTGGTCGTGGCCCATTATCCGTGGAAGCGCTGCAGGCTGCACTTGTGTAACTCTGTGAACTTTAAATGCAAGCCTCTCACCGTTACCACACACACTGGTTGAACTGCTCTGGTGTTTGCACTGGTCTCTTGGTCAAGTGTGTGGGGAAGACGCTGTTTTAGAACATTACAGGGAACCGTGCAGCGATGTAAACTGGCTGGTTAAGTTGATTACAAACTGATAGCTGGTTGAAATGGTGGCGTTTTGGACAGAAGAATGAGAGGATTACTTCATCAATGTTTTTTTACATTAAAATGCAACTATCATATTTTAAGATGCTACAAATTGTGCAAAGCTACACAAAAGAAACTCGTAAAGCTAGCAGTTAGAACAGAAGCAATAGAAGTTGTTACCATGGCCCCAATATACCATCTAGTCTAGTCCCATTGGAGTAAAGTGGCAGAACTGGCCTTAGGTATTGCTATATATATATGTAAATGTATATTTAAAATCCCATTAAACTTAATATAGTGTTCCACAGGGTTCAATACTTGGACAACTACTTTTTTACATAAAAGCTGAAACTCAGTCAAATTTTATGGTGAGCAAACGACACAGGACTGTACATATCGGGAGCGCCTTATAATTTAAATTGTTTGACAGATAGCCTATAATACTATTTCTATCATTCTGCTTATGCCTTGTTTGCTATAACTTTTACTTCGGCTGTTAAAGTGTGTTTGTATCTATGGTTCTTATGTAAAGCACTTAAGGGTTGGTAAAGCCTCTACCCGAACACTTTTTCTTTAAATCTTGTCAGGGCATCGTTAACCGAGAAAACGAGTACGATTTTTGTCAATAAATTGTAATTATTGGACAGCGTCACCTTAATGGCCCTGAGCTCTCAATTTGTAAGAGAGGTGACATCATGGAGGCGTTGAAACGTGGCTTAATGAATGTATATTATAGATTGTGGCATATAACAAATGAGAGGAAAAATGATGTGGCAGAGCTGGTTGATGGGGACAAAAGGACAAAACCGGAAGATGAATAGAGGAGTAAAGTGAGGACGGCTAGAGGACTAAGCAGTTAAGGAAAAGATGGACAAGAAAGGCCGACGTTTGTGGCTGTCAAAGACTCAAAAGCCGCTGGATTGATGTTTTTACCTTCATGTATGTTGCTTGTATCATTTTGGGACAGAGCATCTCTAATCCCCACCACCTGCCTAGTGATAAAGATAGCTTGGCCAAAAACACAACTGGCATTTAATGGATGAAAAGAGATAGAGAAAAAAGCTTTTTTCAAACCATTAGTATTTGTATGCTTGACATTATGTCACAGTGAACTGTGTGCCCATCTCTGGTTAGATGATCTCCGACTTCTGGCAGATGTTCAGAGAGACTTTATCCTCACCGACTGGCATCAGCTACAGACTGCATCATGTCGACTCGTGTCACCCAGTAGTGCACAGGCCTCTTTGATATTTTAAACATCGTGCCTGAACGACAACTCTGCATTTCATCATGGGGTTAACAGATAAAAGCCATGTAGTACATGTGATTTACATGTAACATTTAGCTTTTTCCTCATTGCTCAGCACAGGTCTGAAGTTTTCTCATCAAAATCACCAACTTTTAAAATTGATGCATTTCTACGTTTTTTTTTTTCTATGTCTAAATAAATATGCATAAAAACAGGTGGATAAACATGCAAATATTGTCAAGATGTAAACCAACTTGCAAATTATACATTATAACATTATCACTCATATAGAGTCATCTATCTCGCCCCAAAATACAAATATTACCCCCATTTTCAGCTCTGTTTTGGTCTCCTCCACCTCCTGAGTGAAATATCTTTAGCACTTAAATACTCCACTTTGTCCATCAGCTTGTCGCTAACTGAATACCCCTGGACCGAGCTCTCACTCTTTGTCACTATCCCTGCAATGCTCTGTTACTTTATGCACACTGTCTGAATGATACTGTATACTGTAGGCTGCACATACATCATGCATGCGTGTGGCCTAACTGACCGTTTCCCTGCCCTGTCAGTGAGAGTGTAATGTTGGCTAGGCTTTGATTGGCAGAGAGCCTGAGAGCCATCTTCATCTGGGCCAAGCGGCTTTAGCTCTTAAACCACGGGTACCTCCATCCCTCCCTCCCTCTCTACTCTCTGCCCGCCTGCCTGCCTGCCTGCCGCTGCATGTGGCTCTGGATACTACTGTTCATTCACTCATTCACACCTACGCTGGTGTACAAAAGCTTGCAAACACCAACACACAAGCAACCTAGCACAAAGAAAGCCTCACAAACACACACAAACATAAAAAAAAACACCGGATGGAACTTTCCATTGCCCTAATCCTGCAGATTAAGGCCATGGAGCGCTGGATTGAAATCCACTTTTTCTACTTCCTGATCAAGAACATAGGGCCTGTTCTGTGCCTCGCAGATGTTTACTTGGCATCCGAGCACCGAGGCGAAATCTAACATTTGTCACACCTACTGAGCCAAAAATCTTTTACATTGACATGAGGGAAAAAAACTTAAAGAAGATTAATACGATTTTTGTCCAGAACTAAATGAAACTGACTTTTTTATTACCAACACAATCCATCACACAAAACCTATTATTGCTACTGTGTGTGAGTGTCTGAAGTCAATTCATCAGGATGATGATTTGGCAAAAATTTTTCAATAAACAACCTAAAAAGGGGCATCAAATTATGAAATTCCCTCCTTATCTGTTATAAAGTTTGCTGCCCAGGCTTAAAACACTTTTTTGTGTATCGGTGTCCAAACTGCAACACCCACAAGACTGCAACTCTTGACAGAGTACAACATGCAAAAGTCCATTAATGACCACTGGGGCCGTTTCGTCATTATTGCCACTGCTGTACTGGGAGCGTCAAGATTTACGACTGATATGGGGCTCTGGGAGCAGTGGGGAGGAGACAGGAGGCGAGGGGGGGGGAGGAGGGATGGGAGATAGAGCTGTTCTGAATGTGTCCCCAAGCTGGGCTGTTCGAGGACGTCCAAAGGCAGGAAGTGATCAGTGGTCCAGCCCACCGGAACATCTGTCTGTCAACACAAGCATTTTCCAAGAACAGCGGTGAGAGACATATATACTCCAGCTATAGTCAGGGGAATTCAGTTGAGGCCCAGCTTCCTTTAACACGGGCCTGCTACTGATAGAAACTGGTTCTCTGTTACTGTAAGAGACATTCTGTCTACTCATCCCACTTTAAATTGTTAAGCTGTGAGGATTTCTTGGACATTTTAAAGGAATTAGTCCATCATGAGAAACATTTTCCAACGCTTTCATGTCTCGCCAAGAAACATGTGGTTACAGGCAGCAAGCGCTTAGCTTAGCTTAGCATAAAGCCTTGAAAAGCGGTAAAACAGATAGCCCGTCTCCATTATCCACCTAACAACACCCCTAAAGCTACGCAATTTACATGTAATGTCTTAATGTGATAATCTCAAAGATTTTCATTTAAATAAATGTCTGCTAAGTCACTATCTATCGCCGAGTGAGGTAACACAATGGTGATTGAGCCTATGGCCCACTGATGAAGTCATTGCATTTGCAGTATTACAGACTTGATGTCTGTGGCGACTTTCATGGGAAAAAAATCACAAGCGACGCCCAGTTAGTGACGCGTTTTCCATCATCCAGCAGTGGTTGGTCTGCCAGAGAGGGTAGGCGGAGCTAAGCGGCTGCTTTTCCGGTCTCTGCAAGTGTTGCGAGTAAACAGTAATCTACTATGGCTGAACAAACAAACAAAAGATCGATGACTACAGATACAACTTTAAAAATAAGTGAAAATCCAAAGAAAAAGAAACAAATTCGACGCTCTGATGTAGGCAAACAGTCTAAAAAGGAAAGCGACCGTCAGCGAGGAAAATCAAGAGTTACAACCGGAGCCAACCGTGGACGTCACACATGCAACACTGTCTGGATATCTGGGAAGTGTGCTCCCACAATTACAATTTATCATCGCCAAAGAGAATGAAACTGAAATCTTCAAGATTAGCACTTAAATTAATCTACACAAAAACAAGTGTAAAAACCACAACTTGGGATTGTTTGGGAAGTTATGTTCTTGTTGTGAAATTTAATTCCCAAAAAACGGTGAATATTTTCTTTGAGTAAACGGTCGTCGAAATTTCTTAGAAGAAATTACGAAATGTGTTTTTTGTTTTTTTTTCATTTAAGTATTACTTAGTAATTGTCTTTTCTGCAGCACAAACCTCAGTCAGTTGTATGTTTCTAGTTAAGAGTGATTTTTATTGAGCGGTAAGCGGAATAACAGTGGGATTACACTAAAATGTGCCAGTTTTAACCCTTCATCTTTTTGTCAGGGACAATGACCATGTATTAATACTACTTTATGAGGTGTGTATATTAAAATGAATGGCGCGCGAAGTCCTCGCCGCTTATTCAACTCCAACTTCAGCCCTTTGATGGGTGTCATCCCCTCTCTATTCCCCACATGTCCATCTTCACTGCACTGTCAATAAAATCGTTCTGTTAGAAGATGAAAGCAGGATGTGTCATCGCCTGCAAGATGGAGGACGTTCACCTTCTCCTCTGTTGTAATTTCTCTTTACACCACCTCATTCATTTGATTGATTTTCACATTGAAATCGTCTGTTTGCTTTGAAGCAGAAAAATAAACCGTCACATCAGCCACACGTGTTGAATTAAACCAAAGAGTAGTTCAGTGTGAAATTAAAAGGCTGACGACCCGAGTCTGACATGATGAAGACAAAATGAAGGGGTTTGAGGTTTACGAGGTTTTAAGTGTCATCTGGATTTGGTTCACACAAAGGCAACTTAAGGTCAGACTTACATTCAAGTGTGACTGATTTCATCTTATAACAACATTAAATTGAGTTCAAAATTAGGTGCACATATAAACGGTTTTGATATAAACAATGTATTTTAAGTGTTTTAAGTTAACTTTCATTAATAAAGTTAAGTTTGATTCACATGCAGAGTGTCTTTGGTCGATGATGAAACTCTCGCTCTTTGTTTCTTGTACGCAACCACCACTTTAAGGAGAAAGCATTTATTTAGCAGCCCACAACTTTAGTGCAATTAACAGTTGTGAGAAATACAGCATGCAAACTCCAAAAAAATGTACACAGTAAACATCGTTCTCATTGCATTATAATAACTCAGTGTTCCCTTTAAAAGTGTTATTTACTGCTTTAACAGCAACTGTAAAGATCTGTGTATTTCTGAAATTAAATTCAACTGGAGTTTGCAAAGAAATTCACTTCTTGCAGATGCATATCCAGGTATTTCATACCCTCTCTTGCAGTCATCCAGAATTCATAGAACCTTAGTTACATCCGTAACTTTTGTTCTTCTCACTGAAGGGCCTTTTTTATGATGATGGTTCTTTATGATTTTTCATCCATCTTAAGACAGCTTTTAAAATGTGTCACGGCAGAATGGATGGAATTAAACTGGAAATTTCAGGGCTATACTGTGATAGGAGTTTAGACGTTTGGTAAAGAGCGACGGAATCCCAGTTATATATATATATTATAGCAAAAGACCGAGAGATAATCTCACCTGCAATTTATGTCCACAGCTCACTTTCAGTATCATGTCACATGTTGTATTTTTGCATGCAAAGAAGAGAAAAGATTGGGCAAATTTCATGCAGCATGAATGAAAACAAGCGACACATCCTGCCTCTAAATTTTCCAGCTGCAGTTCAGTTCAAGCATTTGTCACCATCACATGCGCCAGAAAAGCCCTGATACCACATTATTTTATTTTTTTTAAGCCGTTATAGTTTTATGGTTTTGTCTCCCGACTGACCTCCGCGTGACCTCTACCATTGGGATTTAACAAGGTTAGCCTAAGGGGGTCCAATAAAACCCAGGGGCTGTATTGACTGTATGGATTGCACATAAATGTTTAAAGTAGGCTGTAAAAAAAAGTGCAGCAAAATCCCATTAAGAAAGAACTGTGACTTCCAAAATAAAAGCGCAATTACACGAATGTGCCATTAGTGTGAAAGGATGTCGTTCAATACACAACATGGTGATGTGTTCACTGACTCACAGATGTTTCTGTCTTCATCTGCGACTCCTGCCTCTTCTACATCTGACTGATGGCTCTGTGTTCATGTTGAAAATACTCTGCAGTTCGTACATCATCCTTCATCTCAGCCGTCTGTGGAAGAATGTGGCAACAGATATGGTATAGACTGATGGCTGTGTGAAAGGACACACTACATTTCTCATCAGTAAGTCAAACATTGGGATATGTTGTGGGTGATAAGAAAACCCAGAGGAGTTTCACGTAAGCTGAAGCGAGTAGGAGTTGGATTGGAAGGAACAGTTGAAAGAGGACAGTAAGTAACATCTGGAACAAATTGTATTTATTAACACACATGCTGGTGCCACAGATGTCTGCAGCTATATTAAACAATTGTTGGATGTAAATACATACAGAAACGCTTACTCGGGATCTTACTCGCATCTGGTGATTTCAGGAAACACAGTTGTGGTGCGGAAATCTTGACGCACTAAACACTGGATTTTAGATTCTTAATAATAATGCCTTATTATTTTGTTAAATAGAAAACATGTCTGCTGGAAAGGAAAAAGGTTTCTCTATGATTTACCGGCACCTTGAGGAGAAAACAGGGCGGGACATGTGAAAGGGACACATTTTGTTTTGATGAATGCATCCCGTCATAATTAAATGAAGACACATGTTTATAGCACGTGCAAAGCGAGGTAATTATTTTTCGGTGTTCCATGAATTTTAAACAAGGTTTTCTATTTAACGTTATAAACAAAAAACAATATTTTTGTGTATTACATTACTGTGTTGTGCAGCAGTGTGTTCTGTAATTTCACTTTATTTCATTGTTTGAGTTTAAATCCAGTTCCAGAAATGATCGATACACAACTTATTTATATTTCAATCACAATAGATCCCATTTCTCAGCGTTTTATCTTCATATCTAATTTTACTTTATTTATAATGCACATATTTTACATATTTCTTAATCCCTATATTTCTTCATGCTTCTCTCTGTATCAGAGCGACTGTGACGCCCGAATTTCTGCCCAGGGATAAGGAAAGAATTTCTGCTATTTTAATGGAGCTATAATGCTGACTGAATTATGCTTTCTATAAACATTATAAAAAACATTAATAGACGCAACAACAAGTCAAGAAATGTTGATGCTGTATGTATCAGTAAATATTTACTGACATTATATTTCATTTGTTAGCCACCAAAATGTGCAGTCTTGGATTACACTGTCCACATGTACAGGTTTTGTTTAATAAAAGCCAGCAGTGACTTGGGGCGGACTTTTTTAGAGAAAATTGAATAAAGTAAAAATTTTCCCCTTATCCTAACTGATCTACTCCTTTGTTGCTTTAACCAAAGCACAGACTCATGTACTTTGTAAGGCCTCCATCCATCCCAAATACCTCCTTCTGACTCATGCATGGTCCTGCTTTTGATTCACATAATCCAGTCAATAATTACATTATATATTAGGAAAATATTAATATAATTTCTGGGAGACAGGGCTGCTTGAATCGTCCATAACAGTGATTCCCAAACTGTGGACAATGTACCAATGGTGGTAAACCAAAGAGCTTCACCTGGTGCTACTCAAGAGTCCACTGAAAAGCTCATTAATGTTCATCAAGCGGGCCAAGTCCTCAACCTAAAACTAACATAGACAACATTGGGTGAATGTAACCCGGCATCCAACATAACATGAGCGAGTTAACGTTAACATTGACTAAATGAAGCTGGATAAAAACGCTTCAGTTGTTGATTGAAGCAGAATTAATGATTAGGGTCCAAAAGGTGACAACATAACTTCGGCTTTAATCAATTTTTATTTATATAGCGCCAAATCACAACAGTTATCTCAAAACAAAGCAGGTCTAGATCGTACTCTTTGTTATATTTTTTAGAGACACCCAACATGAATCCACCATGAGCAAGTACTTTGCAACAGTGGCAGGAAAAACGTCCTTTTAACAGGCAGAAACCTTGAGCAGAACCAAAGTCAGTGGTGAACATCCGTCTGCCATGACTGGAAGGGCCGAGAAAATGGGATAGATGTCATATTTACACCTGACATCCCAAGACTAAACCGAAAACAGGCTTATTCATCTAACTGCAATTCTACTATTATATTACATCATTATTATTATCGTAAATACAATAGGCAAGTTGGCATTTTAATTGTAACATTCATGGTATCTGCTGTTAGAAAGGGTACTTGGGAGATTTGGTTTGGTCTGAAAATTGCGAAAACTTCTGGTCTCTAAAGACATTGAGATAACATTTACACTGTATTTCATATGTAGGTTATTAGTGATACATCTGGATCCTCAAATAATCTTCCATCTCATCATTATTCTGCCACATCTGTCCCACGAGAACAACAACAGCCCCTAAAATATCCCACATTGATCTGGCATTTCTCTATAAATATATGTTTTTTTTGGGCCTCTAATCAAAGTGGTTAAGCAGTTTTGGTCAGGAAAATGTCAAATGGTGTAATCCTTTTTTAGCAGTGCAATCCTCTCAGCATGATGACGTGGAGCCCGTCTGATGGATCAGTAACTGGCAGCAGCATCTCCTGACTCTACTCTTTGTATCCTTATACTCAAGGGTCACTGTCAGTATTGTAGGTCAGTTGAATAACATGCGGGTATTGTTAGTTCAATTGGAAGAAATGGGACGCCTTGCTAATCTTTTGTGCAGGCAGAAAAATACTCAGACTAGATGATTGGTGGGAGCCTTGTGCTTTGAATGAAAGATCATGCAGTAGTTCAACAATTACACTTTCTCAGGTAAGAGCAAAATGAAACAGTCACGCTACTAATAAAGCTAACATTGCGAGACTGTGATGAATTAATAATACAAGCTACATCAGTTTTATAGTATTTTAAGCATAGCTTTTAGATTTTGGTTGATACATTTACTGTATTTTTCTGAGAATTAAATGAAGAGATATAATTTCTGTACAATAAAAATGAAGCTAGACTCAACCGCTGGTTAGCTTACAAAGACTAGCTAAAGCCAGGAACAGCTAGCTTGGCTCTCTCTAAGGGTAAATGTGTCTTCCAGCTTCTGTAAACATAACTTTTTTAAACATCTGTTTTGTATGGATTATACGGATATTTTTATTGGTGAGTTTTGGAGGCTAACTTTGCCAAGCTAGCTGTCCAATGTTTTTGCTAAGCTAAAGTTAGCTAATGGGCTGCTGGCATCACCCAATTTCCAGGGCCTTTGAGAACAATTTTTTTTTATTATTATTTTTTTTTATTTTTTTATTATTAATTAATTAATTTTTTAATTGAAAAGACGGGGTGCTGTTTAGCTTAGTTGGTAGAGCAGGCTCCCCGTGTACAGAGGCTACAGTCCTCATCGCACTGATCGCAGGCTCGACTCCCGGTCTGCTGATCATTTGGTGCATGTCATCCCCCACTCTCTACTCCCAACATTATCTTCAGCTGTTCTATCTAATAAAGCCAAAAGGCCAAAAAAATAATCTTTGAAAAAATTGAAAAGACTATCTTTGCTTTCATGTTACAACAGAACGTAGGCAGATAGAGTTTAAAATGCACTTTAAAGGGTTAAATCTGTTCAGCAACTGTGGTGCTATTAATGTCTGCGTTGCCCGCAAATTTGAGGTTACAAGTGAACTGTAGGTGAGTGGGTTCACCATATTGAAGTAGGAAAAATGTATTGCTGAGAACATAAATCCTTATTGCCTCCTGATTGTGTCACTTAGAGAGGATTCTCAGATGGGGAACATGATATCATACCACTGTTGGATGTAGCTTCATATGGGGTTCTGGCAATAATCCAAGGGTCTCATGTGCACTTTTATTGCTAGAGATTGGGGCGATATTTTCAATTTAAAATTTAGGGTGTGGATTTGAAGGAGTTGGCCTGTAACATAAGTAGTCTTTAAACTGTAGGTTGGTTATTGCAACATATTGACCCAGAAAAATATATACTAACCATCTGACCCAGGAAAACTACTATCTGAGAACATAGGAAAAGTCTTCTTATTGAGCTGGGGAATATAGACCTCTGGGAACATAAATTCGCTCCTCTTAATATTTAATGTACAGAAATTATGTTTTTTGTAGAGGAAGTAAAAGTGTACATCTCAAAACTATTTCTTTAATTAGGCTCGATGTAATTTACATAATTTCCTGTCACATTCCTATAGTTTAATTGGACAAATGCTCCCAATCTGTCAAAGCCGCACATGCATTGTTTCAACTGTCACCGACTCAAATCAAACTCGAGTCAATAAATTCAACTTAAGAACTTGAGGTGAGGCTACATCTCAAATTGTGCCCTCAAATCTTCCCGCTGTAACTTCTCTGACTCAGATCAAAGTCATGATGGTTTCAAAGGACATTTTACTGCAGGCGGGAATCCATTACCGTTCAGGCCTTCTGAATTTAACCCTTAACGTACCGCTGCTTTCTGCTTCTCAGATTTTGGACAGCGAAGTGTTCCTGCTGCTGACCAACAGATGGAGACACAGACTGAGTGTCTGCGAGTTCAATGGCTAATAACTGCTGATTATTTCCACCTTTAATTATTGTGAATTTCTAATTAGTCTGCATTGTAAATCGTCGGTATGTAGCACTTCAATATTTTGTCTTAGTGTGGTGATTTAATCTGCTCTTCTGTCTCGTCTGACATCTGTCTCTTGTGAGTGTCTGCCTTGAGGTTTTTACTGCTCTGCCCTGGTTTAAATTCTGATTTAAATACACTCATCTGGAACGACTGTTGGGATTCACAGCTTTCAGTCTGCAGCGATACCGTGAGAGAAATTCCTCGGGGATTTTCATGCTCTTGTTGTTTCATGTCAAGCCGCAAAAAGCCGACAGTAATAGAACAATGATATAATTTCATCAGCTAAAGAAAGGGATAAAATATAAGTCTAATAAAAAGAACACTTGTCTACCAGTTAAATTCATATCCATAAACAACATGATCACAGTCAGTGGCTAAAACATGCTGCTGGTGATGACGGACCAAAAACGGATGAACGGGATTAATATTTCCTATAACGACATCCAAATCATTTTGGCTTCTCATCCTCTCAGTTGTAAATTGGAGCGCCAGTGATGCACGACGAACTCGGTGATCCTGACGTAAGCACAAAAGAAGCATCGCCACACACCGGTTACGCAATCAGCGAGCCTGTTATCCAAACTGAAACCTCTGCAAGTGCTATAACTGGTTCAACAACAACAAAAAATAGTATAAAAAGCAACAGCTATATTGCAACCTCATGCAACAGAGAACGAAAACAAATTATAGGAGTGTGGTTTTTTTTAAGCCCTCATTCAAGTGTGTAATGTGGGCGGGTTTAGGATTTATTTGTCATTTATCACTTCATCTTTTATTGATTTTAAAGATAGCAAAAGAAGGTCTACATGAATCTGAAATAGCTTTACAGTAACAGGAAAGGTGAAACGGAGATAATCTGCTGCATCAAAATGCCACCACAGCCACTAACATCATTTACTAACAGGCCGGCGAGTGCCAAATAGAGATTTCAGAAATGTTTAAAAACATCTCTCCTAATGACTGGCTTACAGCCTTATGTAACCTCTGCATCATGCAGTAATCACAGTCATATTTCTGTGCAGTGTTGTTGGAACAGCATCAGTTAACTCACATCTCCTCAGTAGGTGGCTGCAGGGAGGAGCTGGGACCCCTGCTGCATGCTGGGCTCAGCTGAGCCAGAACGCTGTGGGTAGAATGGGAAGAAGCCAGTTCATGTGAATAATTAGATGATCCTTTTTCAGCCAGAGACATGAAATCCTCTCCAGATGCGTTTTCTTCCTCTGTAGACAGATGAACATGGCACCACATCGACTATAGCAGGAATCACATGTGTCTGTAGGTGTTTTTTATTCTCTATGCTCCTTCATCTTCCACATTTCTTCTCGTCTGTCAGACGTATACCTCTGCTGGGAAATCCACAACCACCTATAAATCAATGAAAACATTTAGTAGATTTACAACCAGTTACCATTTAGTTAGTAGTTAAGTTTGTGAAGTTAAAGGATCAGACATTTCAAACTTAAGTCCGTTCATTCACTATGAAGCTAGTGACAGGTTACTTAGTGTAGCATAAAAGCAAGGAGGGACAGCTAGCTTGATTCAGTCAAAAAGTTATGCCTGCTTACACCCCTTTAGCTCATCAATGAACACATTATTTCTTTTGTTCGTTTGTTTACTCAGTGAAGTAAAAAAATATTTTAAATGACAAAGTGGCAGGATTATTTGGAGTTTAGCGACTTTGCACCTGGCTAGGCTAAACTAATTCCTCTTTGCTTTGTTGGTATGTTTAGGGGGGGTATGCTGTCCCTACTTCATTAGCCAGCTAGCTGCTCACATGTAGCAACACTGGCTGAAAAAAAGATGATTCCTTCGTTCAGCTAATGTAATGCCCAGTTGTTATTTACTATTTGCTGTATCTTAAATGTAGAGAGGCTGCAATTTTTTTATATAGTACAACTGTATTTTCAAAAACTTTGTCCTTAACAAAGCTAAAGGCCACTGAATTGTGTGTGAGAAAAAGGCTAATTTATGCTAAAAGGCTAAAAGCTTTTCAATAATTTAGATATTGGATGTCGATTTTCATGCTCATGTAATTTCTAACATGGAATTAGGTTGTAACCGTAATTCTCTGTCAACGTAGGGTGACCTAGATTAGTTAGAAATATTATTTAAAAGCTTTTATCTTTGATGGAAAGACGGCTAACTAATCATATTTCATGGCTTAGCTTATCAGTTCCTGTTGCTCTTTGTTGTCACTCAAATAGTGAAAACAGCTGCTACAAGTTAGATCAATGTTCTGAGACAAAAAATATATATATATATTTTGTGCTGTCCTTTTTGTTTCCACATTATGAGCAAAAGCTCATAAACACCTCCAGAAAAGAACAACTCTCCAAGTCAGGAAATGAGAACATCTGAGGAGCATGTGAAGGCTCGAGGTATCAGTCATCAAAGTGATACTGAAAAGAAAAATTAATGAAGTGCATATGTTGTTTTTCTTTAATATTGCTTCAGAGATTTTAATATCTTATGTATACTTAATTTGAACACAATTAGTCATATTTTTAGCTCATGCAGAAGAGCCAAATGGTCTCATCAACATCACAGCAGATGTGGAATCTGGAGAGACAGAAGAGAGATTGTCAGATATGGGGAGATTTCCTTCCCGGGGAAAGAGAGTTCATTTGCTTGTGTCAGTAGATAATGCACGGAACCGTAACATCCTGTAATAACCCCATGTCAAATATTGCTTTACTTGTCAGGCTTCTTTGAAAGTCAACACTGTGAGATTTTTTTAAAGGTTTGCAGCACCAGACAAACAGATGGTTTGGGAGAACACGTTGTGCACAGATAAAAGGAAACTCACTGCATAAACTGGGAAATATGCAGTAGTGCTGGTTACTCCTCAAATACCAACTGTCAACTGTTATTGCACAGCCTCTTCAAATCTGCCTGACTCCTGCCTGTTAGTCAAATTGGATAATGGACGATATATGGGCCATTTTTCATTTGGCACAAACACACTACAAAAAATACTTTGCATGCTTACATACTGTCAAGGGTAGTAAAGATCTTAGGAAGAAAAAACATATTAATTCCAATGTTTCCAATTTGATTGATTTGATATTTTAACTTAATGATACTAAGATGTTCGGGATGTTTGGGAGGTTATAAGCGTTCAGCGTGGATGAAAAGAAAGGGAATGTGAGAGGAATTCTCAGTCGCATTCCCTAAAGGTAAACTGGAGAGAAGTTGAACTTATCCGATCAAGATTCTCATTTGTGGACTAACTAACTCAGATCTTGTTACTCCTGTGTTCCGGCACAATTAGGCCGGATCACGCAATGTGCAGTAAGTATAGTTTGTTTATAAGAGTCATGCATGAAGGTGCTTGAGACCCTGGAAACCTTGTTGTGATCCCACAGGGAATTTTTTAGGACTCCTCACGGCAAGGAAGACTAATTGAGCGACTTAATCAGAAGCTGGGCCGGGCTTTTCTGCCATCAATGAACTACTTTCAAATCAAACGGCCTTTCATCAGTGTTTATTTACATTGAACCCCTGTCTTTCTGTTTTCCAGGCTCAAAGACAGAAACAGTATTGTTGTTTTTTAGACAGCCCTGTTAGGAAACTTTAATATTTGAGGATGTTCATGACTGCCAGCCTCATTATGTATTCACCTTAGGTTCCCGGGCCCGTTTGATTTAGATTTCAGAAGCTGGCTGCTATTTAATCAGGTCATCCAAGGTTAAGATAAAAAAGGCAATTTTACAAATCACTGCCAATAACATTGAAGATGGGGCTAGCCAACAAGGTTTACCACCTTATAACCAATTATAACGTGGTAATTACAAGATATTAAAGAGTGGTAGTACCTCATATAGCTCCTGAAAAATTGAAAATACCCAAGTATGCAACATATTTGAAAACTGCTGATCTACGGTGTAACGCTGAACGTGGCATGTGTAGTTTATGATTGAGAAAAGGGCTGTCTGACCGCAAAGGTGAGCTGGTGAAAATATGCAAAATAAAGCGTACGCTTAAAATGATTCTGATATTTTGGATGGGATTCTTTGCAAGTGGCGATATGTACGTTTTGCTTTACATAGCTTGGCTTCCTTGTCTGTACTAAGACCGGCTTCTCCAAGCAGGGGGCTGTCCTGAACGCTATACTGTAGTAACTCATACAGACCCACTTCAAAAAACTCCCACTATGCCTTTAATGTGTTCAGATAAGCAGGCATCAAGTTATTGAGTTTAATTTAAATTCTCCACGGAAATGGAGAAGGGGATTCATGCCACTTCCTGTCATCACACTGTCATGAACCCAGTTTGACTCGACACACTGCCATGTTCTGTATGTTCAGATGAGGTGGGAGTGACCACCTTGAGCTTAAGTTTTATGGCTCTATGATGTAGCTTCTGTCATTGTACCAGATTGTACCATCTGTGAAAGAAACACGGCTGTTTCTCTTAACTCATCTTTTCACCATTCCTCACTACTGGTCTAATGCATCATTCTACGAGAACAACCAGACAAGATTTAGGCCCTACACTTTGGATCATAAAGCTTATAACCTGTGGATAAATATAGTAACAGACATTGGCAGCATGAGGCTACTAACATGTACCCGCATAGCCACTTTCCCACTGGTCAAAACCCCGCTAACACCCGGCTTTTTTGCTTAAATATCTTGGCTACAATTGGCATTCAGACCCGGGTCAATTATTGCCTCGGCTACTGCCTGTGACTCCTTGTCATCTCAGCTACAAATTTAACCTGTCTCCGTCCAAGCTGCGCATGAACATCGTTTCGGCAGGAGTTATTCACATGTGTCTGACAAGTGGCCCGCTTTTGTGAAACAAAACACAAAAAATACAACAAAATACCCTGATGTCTTTAATATATATAATTGCTGACACGTTGTGCTGGAGGATGTTTGTACAGATGCCCCTTATCAGTTCTGGAAACAGAGGTAATGGTCTCATGGCATCCATAACCGCTTAATTACTTTGTTTCTCTCAGAAGGCCTTTAATTAAAGACATCATAAGCACAGTTAAATTATTAGTCTATTACTCCTTTCCTTAGTTGGAAAACCTCCCTGCACGCATATCCACTGTTTGTTTAAATTTCAGAACTAATTTTTCAAATTGGTTTAAAAGGCGAGCAAACATAAGAAGCCATTGTCCCTATTGGGAAGGAAGTTTGTTATAATGTAGTTCATGTGTGCAAAGTTTGCTTAATCAATCAAATATGATGGCAACATATACTGATCAGCTATAACGTGACCACCTGCCTAATATTGTGTAGGACCAATTTTGCCCCTAAAAACAGCCCTGACCCGTCGAGGCATGGACTCCACTAGACCTCTGAAGGGGTGCTGTGGTATCTGCACCAAGGCGTTAGCAGCCGATCCTTTAAGCCCATCGGATATGTTTGGATTGAGAAATTGGAGGCCAAGTCAACACCTTGAACTCATTGTCGTGTTCCTCAAACCATTCCTGCAGTGTGGCAGGGCACATTATCCTGCTGAAAGAGGTCGCTGCTATTAGGTAATACTGTTTCCATGAAGGGGTGTACTTGGTCTGCAACAATGTTTAGAAAGGTGGTGCGTGTCAAAGTAACATCCACATGAATGGCAGGACCCACTGTTTACCAGCAGAACATTGCCCAAAGGATCACACTGCCTCCGCTGGCTTGCCTTCTTCCCATAGTTCATCCTGGTGCCATGTCTTCCCCAGGTAAGCAGACGCACCCGGCCATCCACATGATGCAAAAGAAAACATGAACACATCTTCCATTGTTCCGTGGTCTAGTTCTGATTGTAGGCGCTTTCGGCGGTGGACAGGGGTCTGCATGGGCAACCTGACCGGTCTGAGGCTACGCAGCCCCATACGCAACAAACTGCGATGCTCTGTGTGTTCTGACAACTTTCTATCAGAACCAGCATCAACTTTTTCAGCAATTTGAGCATCAGTAGCTCTTCTGTTGGATCGGACCACACAGGCCAGCCTATGCTGTCATGTCTCGTCGGTTATGTTAAGTTTTATGTTTTTAGTCCTGTCTTCCATGTTTGCCATGTCCGCTTTTATTTTGTAGTAACTGTCCTCTCTCGTTTCAGAAACTTTATTTCCTGCCCTGGTGTTTCCTCGTCAGTGTGATTGTCTGCTCCACCCCTGATTGTGTCCACCTGTTTCCCATTTCCTCATGTATTTTAAGTCTGTGTCTACCTGTGTCCTGTGTCAGATCGTCTTGTCTCTAGTCTCGTCCTGATCCCTCTTGTCCAAGTAAGCTTTGTTCATATTAGTGTGGTCTTTGCTCTGGTCTTTAGTTCCAGCTTAGCTGTGATTTTTTGTTTGTACTTTGGTCAAGCCTTTTTTCCAGCATTGCTGTGATTTTGTGTTTTTCTCAACCTGATCTTAGTTTTCCTGCTTAGCAGCGATTTTATGTTGTACTTTGTGTTTCTTTGGAATTTTCGTGGACTTCCTTTGTTAAAATAAACCTTTTGATTTTTCTGAATTTTGAGTCGTGCTCTTGGGTCCTTTTTTTGAGTCCTGTCATATGCTCCCCACACGCATCAATGAGCCTTGGCCGCCCATGACCCTGTCGCTGGTTCACTGGTTTCCCTTCCTTGGACAACTTTTGGTAGGTATTGACCACTTCTGACAAGGAACACCCCACAAGAGCTGCAGTTTTGGAGACTCAGTAGTCTAGCCATCACAATTTGGTCACTCACATCCTTACGCCTGCTCATTTTTCCTGCCAGACCAACATAAATTGTGTATAAACAAGGGTATTTCCACTGACAGATTGTGGATCTGGATCTTTTTCCGGGTTGTAAGACAAGCTTCAAAACAGAGGCCAAAACTTCAGGATCCAAACTGTACATTTAGAGGTTCTTTATTCGAGTCCTCACAGGAAACGAGTCAAACTCGGCTACTAAATTGAAAACGACAGACTGGTATTTGAGCTTAGCCAATAAGTAACACGATACTGCGGCCCAGAACAATCTTTTGTTGTTTGATGTCATGAAGTTATATAACAGAGAGCACTGACAGGTTTATCTCTTAATGGAAAAAATAGGCTCCCTACATTTATCAGACCATTCATTCATATCATATTTCAATCTGCACAGGTGGTTTGCCTCAAATGTAATAAGGGTTTGTTGGTTCACCATTTTCCAGGACAGTATCTTGAAGTCCTCAACTGTGCTCTGAACACATCTCGCTGTGTGGTCTGGTTCAGCTCTAATACCTTCATTACATTATCTGAACTACAAAAACAATGAAAAGGCCAAGTTGGACAAAGTAGCTGCCAATCTGGTGTCAGAAAAACAACCTAATCATATCTGTCTCAAAAACTAAGGAGCGTTTTTTGGACTTTCAGACAGCTTATTAATGTGTCAAACCATTAAAGATTAACGGGACTACAGTGGAGAGGGTAAGCAGCTTCTGAGATCACTGAGGATCTGATATGGACAGAACATACAGGACAGCCCTAACCTCCAAGAGGGCTCTGAGGGGCACTACTGGAACCACACTTCCCTTACTGCAGGACTAAAACTACAGGACTAAAACACCACATGAAGGCTCATGAAGGCTCATGAAGGATCCTCAAAATTGCACGCTACTGCAGTCAGTTAAGCAACTCCGCAGTCACACTGCCGAAGCAGAACTTCCTCGGGACATGTTGGAGATTCCCTAACTTTTCATGCTGCACAACAATGAGGTTATTGTTTGTGTACGGTTTTTGTTTAATCTTATTATAAAAAATAAAATAGAAAAAAACAACAACAATTTAAACCTAGCAAAACTTTTTTTCTACAGATAATTAAAGGATGGCAGAAGGGTTTTTTTGTTTTACATGTAATTCATAAACACGAGAGAAAACAATTTAGTTAAGACGCAGAAAATAGATCACAAGAGTTGTTTTTCTTTCTTGCCACTCAGGGCTTATGTACAACATGAAACTGAAGCGCAGAAATGACTGGAAGCTGGCAGAAAGGGGCAGAAAAAATCTTCCCATTTTAAGTTTTAGCCTGAAGACAAAGGAATATTACAAGTAGGACATTTTGCTTTGTGAAATAAAGGCGTTTTAAATCCAGATAAATCCTACAGTGCCTTGGATCGGACAGTTTCAGATTGAGTTCATATTTTCACCCATGCAATGACCCCTTCAGAGATGACTTAAAGTTTTAGATTTATAAAAGAGTTGGTATGAACACTCATGCCAGTCTTGAGGCTTCTGTGAAGAATGATGGCAGCTCTGTTAAAGTCTTCTGCATCTCTGTTGATGGGATACACAAGGCGCAGGTTTGGTTTCAGAAGCTAACAACTTAACTTGATTTACTGTCTTGTTTACTGTTACATTCCGGTGTACTTTGGGACTATTACATATAAAGTAAAAAACAAACAAACTTTGAATACCCCTGCCTATTAAATGCATTGCTTTGAATACGCAGAAAACTGAGGGAGACTCTGATGCCTGTGTCAACATCTTTATCCACTCTTGTGGTCTCTGTTATGGGCTGTAGTGGCTGAACAGTAGATACAGATTAGAGATTAATAAGAAGGAAAATCAGTCTTTATACAGTCTGTGAACAGAGCTATACATATAATTCTTAATTGGCATCAGCGAAAGCACAGATTTGCACCGTTTACTGCTAACACAGAAACTCTGTGAGCACCAGTGCAGAATCCCATCTGCTCTCAGAGGCCCAACCTCAACATAGCTGAGGCTGCATAATTGCACTCAGCCTCAATCAATTTCAGTCCAACCTACGAAACCCCAAACACATTAAAATGAAGAAATATGGAGGAGCTCAAAAGAATTTACCGCAGGAGTAATATTAAATTTCCTTTGGTGTGGTGAATTGCTTACTTTTAAAATTTTATGTAAAATCACAGAAATATTGGCTTGTTTGAAACAAGTAGTTATTTTTCATGTTGTGCTGAATTAAAACCATGTTTCCTGTTACTCCATAACATGAACTGAAGTTGCCCCGAACTAATTACCAAGGCCCTAAAACTTAACCAAGTCCCCCTCGCTCTGCTTTTACTGCTAAAAATTATTATTATTAGGAACTTTTGGTTTGTGTTGATTTTGGCGCCCCCTGTGGACAAAGCCGTACCTCTTATCTCTTTGCAGATTCTGTCCTGTACATGCTTAAGTGGTGGTTTTTAACAAAAAATTACTATGTATCACTCACTTTAAATGTTTGCCCTGGAAAATGTAAACAAAGGCAGCGTGCAGTTAATCACTTTGTCTGACACCTACCCCCCCACCAGCAGTTTCAGGCATTAAAAATAACTATATAGAAATAATCTTGTCGCTGATGGTCTGGTTTGCTTTTGTAGATCATATAGAGTCATCAGAATTAATTTCAGACTGTTTCATAACCAGTAAAAACTCCTCACAGGAGCTTTAAGTTCGGATTTATTTGAATTTAAGTTTTACTTAATGTTGAATATAGTACTGAATGTTTAAACCTGAGAGAAATATTCCCTTGTGGTGAAACTTTGCAGGTCTGGTTTACATGATTCCATCAGTACCTTTGAATTATTCCTGTGAGTCAAATTAGAACGACAAAGACTCGTGGCTTCTGTCGAGCAACTTTCAACTTTATTATACTAACAGTTTTTTACAGAGAGTAAAGCAGCTATATGGACAGTAAAAGTTGAAATGCTATTTCTTCTTGCCACCTTTTGGAGCTTTGTCGAGTCCTTGGATGTATTTCCGAGGAATTTGATAATGATCTGAAATAAAAGATAAGACAAAGTGAATTTATCTGCACTAATAAATACATTGAGAGAAGCAATTTGTATAATACTTTGTGTAGACAAGTAAGTAAACACACCGAGTAGCAAATTGCCGACTTGATGAATCTGGTTGCCTTGTATCTGGACCAGGACTTTGTCCTTGGATCCAGGGATTGGCTGTAAGACGGAGCTGGCCTGGACTCGGCGCTGTAAAGCTGTGGCCACAACTGCAGGATCCAACCCGTACACTTCCAAGTTCTTTATTAGAGTAACCTTCAGGTGGCATATGGGAACAATTAAGAAGAACAGTAAAAAAAGCCAGGATGATAGATAAACCGACACGAGCTTACTGCTGATCTCTATCGTATACTTGTCAGCCAATAAGTAAGAAGGTACTGTGTTACAGACACGGCAAATGTTTGGTGTTTCAGGTCATGTAGACAAAGTGTTTCTGTTACTTAACAGAGCGCTGACAGGTTTATGTATCAATGGTTTAATATCAGCCCCTTCCATATATCAGTCCGTTTATCTTCATAAGATTTTAAGTCTCTAAAGTAGCGTGGATGTTGGGCAATGTGGGTTAAATGGTCCAAAACTTTCAAGACTTAAATGTCTTAACCTCAACAACTTGTGACTGACCGGACGCCTAGCATGGCTGTTAGTCGTGTTAAACAGATATATCAGTAGGAAAAAGAAGAAACCTGTGCTGAGCTACAGCTCTTAGAAGTTACCTTCTTATTGGAGCCTCGAGAAGCTACAGAGATGTCTATGGGCTCAATGTGGCCCTTCTTTCTTATGGGTGCGTGTCCGGGGAATACAACTTCATAGCACTCCTGCATTCTTCCCAAAGTCCTGTGAAAATTAGGCGACAATGTTTAATCTGCCAAAGAAGGTATGCTAATACATCTATGTACAGAATACAATAACAACAAAAACTTTTATATTTCCTTTATTTAAGTTATAATGGAGAGCTAGGACTAAAAATGTTGTCGCTACCTAGATCACAAAATAGAATGTGTCTGGCCTTTACTGAGTGGAAAAGCCCACTGAACCCTTCTTTCACTTGCTTACTATGTTACTTACTACCTAAATATGAATCTCTATTTACAGGTTTTACATAGAAATGTAGAACCTGTAGGCAGGGACGTGGATTACTGTGACGGCAAGTGTTCTGGTTTCGGTTTGTACTACGCTTGTAGTCCAGGTGATATTAACCAATCACGGATCAGCAGGCTGCGGCGTATGCGGTAAAAAGCAGCCCGTGTGGAGAGCAAAAGCAGGCGGAACGTAATGCGCTGTCATGACAACCCGGCTCCCGCCAGCGTGATCTGACAATGATTTCTTATTAATCTCTATAAACAGACATCTGCATGCTAACAGCTGACAATCTGTTCTAGATCAAAAATTCTACTTGAGATAAATTCTACTTGAATATTGATCAAATTACTCTTACTTAGAAAAATAATTGCTGATCATGAAGTCACTACGAAATCATTCAAAAAGATGACATCATTATTCTGTAATAGCTCATAGAGCAGCAAAAGGGACACATTAGGATAATCACTTTGCACTGCATTCATTCTGCAATACTGACGCTCACTTCCCCCACCTGCCTGTATAAGCATTAACTGTAATTCAATGATGATGCATGTTGCAACTAATGTTATTTGCATGATCAGTTTTATGTTCTCCTATTGTAGCCTGCCAAAGGAGCGCAAATTTGGGGTAAAACACATCTAATAGCAACATATACATTCGATATTGTTTACGGTACCTTGAATCCAACATAAGTGCCTACCTGCTAAAGAGGTCATCCCACTTGAGAGACTCGACCTCCTGGTACTCCGATTTCTCCAGCAGGCAGTCGCACAGAGTCGGGTTTATGGTCACGTAACTGTCAAGAGGAGAGAAACGCTTTGAAGCTGCTTGCATTGAAAAAGAGCACGGTATACATCGCAAAGCTGGCCCTCAGTAGTGGACATGCTGCAGGGGAACATGGGAAATTAAACAAAATAAAATCAGCCTTCATGTTGCAGGGCCGACTTGATTTAATTTCACCCATCAGTCAATCGCAGTTAGTTCGACATCGACGTCATTACATTACCTAAAAAGAAACATTAGAGTCACATTGAAGCATTTGAGCCAGTTATAACACATCACATGGTCTGGGATCAGGGCTGTACTTGTTCAATGGGCATTAAGGCTGCCCTTTTACCACTGCACCCAGTTATGGGCAAACTGTTGGTCATCTTCAAGGTCAAACTGAACTCTGTGGCCTCATTCGGCCGCTTCCTCCTCCTGTGCCAGCTGACGAGCATACAGGCTTGTATTGTGAAGTAGTTATAGGTTTATATACTCGACAACAGTGACAAGAAGTTCTTGTATCTGTGGGTTTTAAACAATGCAATCGGCAGGAAAACAAACTGAGGCATCGACTTACTTCTTATTGTTTTCATCCACCAGTTCATTCCTCTTCACATACTCTGTGACGATATTTCTGACTTCAGCAGGCTGCAGTATTGTCCCTTTCCTGTGAAGGCAGCAAAGCACACTTAAGTATGAAGCTGTATAAAAACACGGACAACATGACAGCTCCCTAAAAGTGAAGCCAAACCCTCTCTATCGCCCCCTGCTGGCTGGCTGCAGTATGGGTCATAAAGCCCGCTTCCTCCATGTTAACAGATGGGACATGAGTCAAACTACAAAATCGAACTACACGCCAAATTAATGTTTCTCAAACATGGTTTCTGTCATTATAGTTAGTTCTTATCACGCTGATTTACGTGAAAGTGTTCTGACAAGTTTATTTTTAATTTGTTATTTGATGCTGTCAAAATGATGATTGACAGCTCTGTTGACAAATACGGCTCCTGCAGCCAATCAGTTCCGGATTATCGAAGTGGAGGACGATCGGCGAGAGGAAACGTAACTAAAACAATCACTACAGTCATTGGAGTTTACATATCTGTGAACGTTAACCTCAGACCAACACAAGGAGCTGTTCTGCTGTTAAATACGCCGGTGTGTGGGATCCTTGCTGGTTTTTCTGTCAGTAAAGTGTGTGATTTGGTTAGCGGAAGTCTCTGGCTTCAAATGACGTCACCATCGTAAGATCGCAGCGCCTATCACTGGGGCTATTTTGGCTTCAATTCCAGTCACTACACTTTATTACAGTCACTGGTATGAAAGCATCTTCAGTTCAGGGAGTTTTTAATGCTGATGTAATGCTACTGAATTTTATACCAACTTAAAAACAAAGACATGGACTGTGTATGTATTTAATTTTGGTCTTTATAGTGGCAGGGATATTGCATGGACTCCTGCCACATACCACAGCATTTACAGGCTAAGCTAGTTTGCAATGTCCCTTGAGAAACCTTTAAGTTTCAGAGAACTACAAACATATGGTACAAAACAGCCCAAACTATGAACCAAGCCATTTAAAATCCCTTCCAGATATCTTTTAAGACATATATGAATGTTGCAATAATAATAATAATCATCTGTTCTTTCAAACAAACTTATAATTTCCTTGTTGTCATTTTAAAAGATTTAACCACTGAACATAAGATTTCTTCTAACCTGATTTTAAACCAATAAGCTTATAGCAGCTGTGTTTAACAAGGCACATATGAAGAGAAGTAAGCGTGTAAGTCCCTACTCAAGATATTAAACCGCTATGATAAAAGGAACACAACTGTTGCTGAAACCTGTTTTCATCTAAGTTTCTTTCTGATACCATGTGGGAGTTGAGTGGAAATGGGGTTAATTGGTGGCGGTTTTGGGATCTGAGAGGTCCGGGGCTGAGAGAAAAATTCTGTTGAGAGCTGTGCATGTGATAAGTACAAATTGTTCCTCTGTGAAGACAGAAGGCTTTGGGACAAAAGAGGGAGCGCAGGGAAGTGTTATGGATTGAATTATGCTTTGGTGAAGCAGAGGATGGGGGAGGCGAGTGCTTCGAGTGCTTTACTGGCAGCGTCTGGAGATGTTCTTGGTGTCAAACTAATAAGGTAACATATAGCTATAGATATACTGCTGGAAAATGTACCATGAAATATGTGAGGAAAGCAACAAAATTCCACAATATGGCTGTAAAACATCCCCACACATGGAAGGAGGAAAACAGAAGTGTAAATAATAAAGAACAAAAAACTGGATCAAAGTGTGATTTCAGACACAGCTTTTGATTAAAAGCTGTGCGACTTGTGTCATGGGAATATAATCTTCCCACTGAGGTCAAAGGTCGAGTTCCGCTTCATAACAGAGCTCCCGGAGCTGCAAGGGATTTAGTGTCCTTAAGCAACTCGTGGATGCTTTGAGACACACAAGTTTCAACTCTCCCTGGTATGTTCCCCTGCTGTCTGATCCGAGCAAACATGTTGATTCATCAATAGCCAGGGTTAGGAAAACACACGAACACACACCTCTTGTTTGCATCCACAAAGAGAGGCTCCAGTCGAGCCGACACGGAGTACAGGGTTGTGATCTCAGGAGGATGGTACGGAGTTTCTCCTTCCCCTCCATCCTGCACTGGAGTCGCTTCCACATCTGTCTCCTCTGGAACGCTGAAGGAGCGCAGTCTGTACAGAGTTAATGTGATAAAAGATGAAAGAAAAAAAAAGCATAGGGCTGAATGTGGGCGGGCTGTGAGTATTTTTTGAATCTCAACCAAGAATTTCTTTAAGTTGAGGCAGGACTTGGCTCACTCTCGATTTTTCCAATCAACTTCCACAATGCTCTCCACACCCTTGGTCAGTTCTTTTACTCGCACAAGGTTGTGCTTCTGCTGCATGGCTTGTAAAAACTTGGAAAGCTGTTAGATAAACAAATGAATAAATGTTTATTGATTGGAAGAAATGTGTCTTTTAACATGTGTAAAATGTCACACTGTGGACATTCTGATGTACCTTTTTATAGCTGGATTTCTTGATATCAAGTTGCTTTCCACTCGGGCTACAAAAAGACAACATGTTTTCAGTTGTAAACATAAGTACATCTCTTAAAGTATTTCTCAAAGGATTAACTGTGATTTACCAGCAGGAGAACATGTGGTTGCGAAGAAATGTGCTGGTCAGCAGAGGGAGCTCTGACTTCTTCACCTTGCTCTTGAGAGCATGGAGGAAACACTGCAACAGCAGGGCGTCCATTGTCTCTGAAATCAAGTTACAACCCGGGTCACATCCCGTTCTTTTGGAACACGCTCCCATCTCGCCACATTAGAAAATCAACAAAACACAACCATGTGTTCACTAAAATAATCAGCAAGCACTAAATCTAACCCTGCAACAAATTAACGGTGAATCTCTTGATTCGATTTGAATGAGAGATAACTGGATTTAATGAAGCCGAGTCTGTGTGCAACCGTGGCAAATAACTTGAACGATAAAAATCCACAAAATGTAATACCTTGTGGCATTTTCTGATCATCCTTGTTCCCCTCCTCTTCCTCATTGTCCTTTTCACCTTTCTCTTCCTCCTCCTTAGCCAGACTCAGCTCCTCAACACCAGAACAGGCTTGATCTGTGACTGTTTCACCAGGACTCTGCTCCTCCTCCTCCACCTCCACGCACTTCTCAACCTCATCCTCATCGTCCTCACAGTCCTCTCCATTCAACCCTTGTCCTTCGCCCTCTGCATCCATTAACAAGGGAGGACCTGACTTGTCTCCAAACGCCCTAAAAAAGATAATCAAAAGTCACTTTAGAGGGTTTTCTTGGCTGTTGGGCTGCACAGTGAATCATAACTTTGGCTTCAGCTCGACAAAAAGAGTTTTTTTCTTGAGGATTATTGAGCATAATAAAAACAAATATAAAAATGAATGGATGATTTGAATCAATCCTTTGATCTCAATATGAAAGGAATATTTTGGAAATTACTATTAATCTTAGATGAGAAGCGTCTTAATATTCTCATGCTTTGCACTAATAAACATGTTATGTCTTGACTATTTCCTGGCTGAGGGCAGTGACAGGCCACCTAATCACTGTGATGTTGCTAAAAACCAGGCTGTACGACTTCACTGCTTAGAAATAGGATAGCAGATAACATAACACATGGGACACCATAACGTGTTCATTTTACACTTCCTGCATAGTTTTTGTTCACAGACCAAAGAAACGTGTTTTAGTGTGAGCCTTAAGGGTGCTTTCATTATAAGCGAGATTGCTTTTTTGTTTTTGGTTTCCAGTCATTACGCACGGGAAAACGGAGTAAATATTATGTATGCATACATGTCCGCTAAAGGCCTCCGTACACAACAAGGCGCTAACTTCTTTTTAAACAGGGCGCTAACAGGGCAGTACAACAAAACATTACTGAATACAAATTAGATAAGAAGAAAATATGACCTTTATACATTTAAGTAAATCAATAAAATGAATAAAAAGAAAAAGAAATGCACATAAATTATATCAACATGTATGTCATCCCCCCTTCTAAAAATTCCATAAAAGAAGAGATCGGTAGGCTTGGTTTATTAATTGACTTCCGAAACATGGCTATAGTGTGCTTTGCTTGTAGTAAACAGAAGACAACTGTCAGTTTGTGAGCGAAGCTAACTTTGCTTCATAACGAAAGTACAGACGAGAAAACATTCTCTGTATCTCCTCTTTTAACTCTCAGCAACAAAACGCTGAACTTTCCCTTTTAGCAAAAACAATCTGCAGGAAGATGGCAGCTACTCACCAGAGATTATCCATGTACGTGTGGAGAACACACACTCCTCTCCCTTTCATACCAACACTGTGCATCTCTGCACTGGACAGGGCAGCGGTGCCAACTGCAACAGGAGATCTGCAATCAACCAGAGGAGCAGTGTCACACTTAAATCCACGAGGACCGTGTCAGAGGTCTTACCTAACATTTGTTCATAACTTACCTATTGTTTACTAGTGTAACAGCACAGCAGTCGCCCCGTTTCACGTCTGGGAGACCACTTGATGGCACCACCACACCTGGCAGCATGAGATCTTTAGGGAAACAAAGTACTTGTTTATTTATACGAATCTTTGTATTAAGCATCTTTTTAGGTATTAATCTTGGAAAAGTTTGCATACCTGCCCCTCCAATCAACTTCTGAAGCACAGGCGACCATGTTCTGAAAGCTGGAAGGAGAGCAGGGTAGCGCCATAGCACATACACTGAAAAAAATAACGTAATAATTCACAGTAAAATAGAGTCCCATAAAATAATGTTCAGTATTTGATCCACTCAATCAATTTCACACATTTTACCTGTAGGATAAAGACGTTTTTCCAGCTCAAAGAACAGTGGATTTTTGTGAAGAACATAAAGCGTCACAGCATCTCCCTTATGTGCATAAATCTTCACTACATTTAATTCTTCTTTGTTTGGAACCAGCTCAGTCAGCTCCTCAGCAGACAGTGAAGGAAAGCCTGCCGATATGTCCGCTTTGAGCTTTCTCCTGAATGAAGGGGGGGTCAAAAGTCATCAGTCATTTGGTAGTGTGATGATAACTACAGAGTTACACATTTTACAGATGCAATATTTAATCATACTTTAATACATACTTGAATTACTTTCTTCACTGATTAACAGGCTGGAATTACTATATACACATGTCCCAATGTGTTTTTATTCATCTCACTTTTTCAGTTGTAATTTTTTTAACACAGCCTGCTGGTCAATAAATATAATTTTGCTCTGAATTTCCAGTGTTATTTGTGCATTTTTTCTATGCATGCAGGATTGATTAATATTCTGTCCGAGTGCACTGACATTTGCAGGCATTTACAGGAAGGCAAATCATGTATTACATTACTACATAGACAAAAAAAATCATGATAATATGACAAATAGACAATAAACAATACACAATATCCTGGCTAAATATTGATAAACAGTCAACTACTATTTGGCTGATTTAATCAGCTGTCTTCAGACGCTGGGATTAAATATAAAACCAGAATAGCTAACTATAAATTAAAACCAACAGCTGATATACGACAGGGGTACGACAGGGGTCTGTCTTTAACTTATCACAGCAATGTGTAAGTTCCAGTCTGCTACTTCTGCATCTTTCTGATAAAAATAAAGCTGAGATTGTTAAGTAGTTTTCACAAACCACGACAGAAATACAATATGACATAAATTCAATAAATAGTTGCTACGAATCAAGTGTGAGTTGAACTGACAGCAGGCAGAGGCAGTGACTCACCTGTCTGATCCTTTGATTGCGGTGTTGGATCTGACACGAAACTGTCTTGCAAACATCTTCTCAGAAAATAACAAATCAGCACATCCACCTCTGAGATAATGTTTTCATACCATCAGCACAAAAAAAATCACCAGCGCCCCAGAACCAGGGAAAAGGCTGTTATATTTCTTATACTGGTAATCAGCTGTTCCTCGTTGGCTATAAGGGTCCGACGCATATTTATTTCCGACCGGAAACTGTTCCGCGGCAAGACGATGTAACGTTGGTTCCGCACATTAAAAGAAGAGTGGATTTTGTATTTTTATTTTTTTTACAAACTTTCTCAAATGTCCACAATAACATCATGTCGCCTCAAGAGCAGGGTGCATATAAAACTTAACATTCCTAAAAGTGCCCACTGCAATTGTAAATTGAACGCTCCAAGCACACAGGTAAGTGCAACTGAAACTGGTGTCGCCTATTGTGTTAAAAGGCAACTTTTGTCTTATAAGCCAAAATAGCAATTGTTTCAGAAAAGTAACGTTGCTTCTTTGTGCGCTCTCGTTAAAGGAGCCAAAAACCAAACAAGCAGTTAACCACCATGGAAGAAACCAACAAGTTTCAGACAGATGGACATGTATTTAATATTTATTTTACTTACGTTACTTTACCTCAAAGTCGATTTTCCTTTTTTTCGATGAAGCAGCTCTTTCATGTGTCACACTTAGTGGTTTTCACGGTCACTATGTTTGACACACCTCTACCCTTCCTAGCTTGAAGAAAAGCAAAATAATACCCGAGCTGACATCATTAGCACTAGCTACTTAAAAAACAAGCCAACACTCGGGAGTTTTTTCTTTCTTTCATCTATATCACGTTAACTTCTTGTTGTTTGTATGTATATCTGTTCTGTTATTGTTCTTTTTCAGTGACTCATCATTTTGCATTTTAGTCATATGACAGTGACAACATCTGATTGTTTTGAAATTTATGGATTTTCTATGTAAAGAATATCCTGGTTATTACTCCCTGATTACATTCTCTGCCTCTTTGGTACAGGTTGTGTGTGCTCACAAAACGTGATGAACCTACTTCATTATATCTTCAGTTGCTTTTTCGATTAATATTTTAGTCAGTTTGGGCAGACTGTAAACCTGGTTTAAATTCATCCCTTTTTGGGCTTCAGAAAAAAATATATTCTGGCTTAATGGCCTCTTCCATGGCCATCAGCCATCCCTTATTCATTTATTTATTTTTGAATTCCCACCCTCTTTCACCCACGTCCCTGTTTATGGGAGGCCAAACAAATCAAAAACCTGGCAAAGATAGATGCAATCCAGTTGCGCTAGACACACAGCCCTCCTTTGAGGCATAGCGTGTGACCCGGTTGGGTAGTGCAGGTCTGTCCAGTTTGCTAGTTCGCAACCAAACTATGTCCTTCCCCGAAATTAAAGTTGTTTATAAATTTTCATCGTTATTGTTTCATTACTGCTTCCTTATTTTGTTGTTATATTGTTTAATTTCACTTATATTTAATATTTACCCTTTATAAATTGAGCCTCCCGGCTCACGATTGTAGCCTATTTTTAAAGTTACAATAAACATCTTAAATCTTGAATCAATACACTTACCCAACATTTTCATTAGTTCCAAGGGGCCACGCTTATAAACACATCTGTGATTAAAAAGCTTTCCTGAGTTTTGTGAACAGGATCAAGCACACTGACGCAGTTTTTTTGCCATGTTCTCATCACAGAAGATGTTCCATGCTGAGCTCTATGTTGAAAACAGATGTGTCTCACTTGTATTCCATTTTAAGAAAATCTGCTTCTCATACACTTGTTTCCTCTGTGCTCTCCTCAGGCCAACTTGTCCCTCAATTTAGCCCCCCCCCCCCCCCCCCCCCTCCCCCCGCACCTGCTTTCCGCGTGCACGTCCCTGTTTGGCCGTTACCAATTGATGCTGCGCTGACGTCCACCATTTCAGCCCGGAAGTTTTGACATTTGTGTAACCATTGACGTTTATCCATTTTATTGTGATGTTATTTCTTCAGCGAGTAAACTCGGTCCCAAGATGTTAAACTGTCAAATCAAATTGAACGAAGACTTCCTGGACAGTCACCCAGCCGTGACAGCTGCTTGTGGAGGACTTGAGTGAGGGCTGTTCAGCTACCCTGGCTAGCGGTGGGGTAACATCATAGAAGGACAACCTAAGCTAGGCGTTAAAGCTAGCTAAAGTTAGATATACTACCCCTGAGTGAGAAGACGACAAACGCACCTGTCGGGACTGTTATCACTCATGTTTTGCCGATAGTAATTATGTCGAATCAGCACCAGCCGGCTTTCCCGACCCAACAGCAGCCAAATCTCAACTCTGCTACTTTCCCTCAGTGTTTTGTGAAACCCTTTAGCGTTCCTCTTCAGATCAAACGGAATGTCATAACAGACGAGTACAGTTTAACAAGTCAGGTGCTCGGGATGGGGATCAATGGCAGAGTGTTGGAAGTGTTCCACAATGAAAGTGGGGAAAAGTATGCCCTCAAGGTAAACACATTGTTATTTGAATGTAACACAATTCAAATTTATATTTTTTTTGCATTTTTTTTTTTAAATGTACCAAGTGTTATAATGTTTCAGATTTTGAAACCTGCCGGATTCACAAAGCATTCTTTAGGAACAAAACAAGTTTTTGGAGTACATCTCATATCTACTAAAGTTAAGCTAGCAAATGTGACAGTTGACATTTTCATAAATTGATATAACATTTCGGTCATTTATAGTCAATAATGACACGCCTGATTTACAGACATAACTCATCTCATCTAAGTTTGTAAGTAAGAAAATAAAGAAGTTCGTACAAAACAAGACTGTTCTTAAGAAAATAATAGGGAATTGCACTTAAAAACATTCTTAAGAACTTCCTACACTTTTTTCTTTCGAATCCTCTTAAGTTTTATCTTAAGAATATGTTTGGAAAAAAAAGTATTTGTTAGTAAAGATGGCAGAACATGTGTTCTGTAGTAGATAAACTGTACCATTGTGGGTAACCTACTTCTAGTCACAGTGATAGTTATTTGATATGGGTTTGGATATGGAGCACGATATGAAGTCTGTCTGGCCAAATGTGGTTTGACTGACCTTTTCACACAAACCAGTATGACCACAAATTGTAAGCATATACTGGTCTGTGGAACATCATTGCAGTGGATGCTTATGTTTGTTGCATGCAGTCATTTGATACCATTCTTCTTTGAGTTCACATTTTTACATTGGTTACAGGCAGCACTTTGGAGTGCTGGGTAATTTCTACTTGCAAGGTGATTCAAAGGTAGAATCCAGAAGTATGGAATACATTATATATGTGGAAAGATGTTGGAAATACCCTGCATTTATCATGGCAATGTGGATATGATCAATTTATGACACATGTGCCAAACTTTTCCATTACTTTCCGGGGCCTTTCGTGTTCCACGTACTTGTTATCTAGCTTCCTCTGTCAGAGACTTTTCCATATTTGTGCAGTAAACAGGATCAAAGTCTGGGCGTTGATGAAAAACAACCTTCAAGCATTGAAGTTGCCTGTCTTTTGTCACGTTTCTCAGAATCAGTCAACGAGGTCGAGCCCA
This sequence comes from Semicossyphus pulcher, assembly GCF_022749685.1. Taxonomy (NCBI): domain Eukaryota; kingdom Metazoa; phylum Chordata; class Actinopteri; order Labriformes; family Labridae; genus Semicossyphus; species Semicossyphus pulcher. Next base: position 21,200,147 of record NW_027211637.1, read on the forward strand.
GGAAGTTTCAAGCTGTGCGCTATGTGCTGAAAATAAACCGATGCTTCGCTCTTATCTTTGATTTGAGAAAATCTGCTTCTCGCACAGTTTCTCCTTTTAAGTCTCACTTTCAGCCAGTGGGGGGAGATAAATAATTGTTTTTCCTCACTGCATTCCTGTGGGATCAGTTTGTCATTTCAAAGGCATGTGCGATGCACATTCAACTATAGAGTACCTGCGTTTGGAGTGAAAGGCACTACTTAGAGTTAAGAGTTGAGCACTGCCAAAGTTCAAGAGGTGAGGTCACAGCGGGCATTAGATGTGAGTCAAGATTTTTCTCTCTTGGAATCCTGTAATTTTCCTGCATTTTGGTGATGATACACAACAGACGGCTTTGTCAGGGTCTAATTTGTGTTCCAGTGTGTAAATTATATATATGGTCCAGTTGCTTTGGCTTATGCTCTACCATGTCGACATGTCTGTTTTGAAAGAGTGTTGACTTTTCTATCCAAATGTTGCCTGCCAGAAAGAGAGAGGGGAACATGCCTGTGTCTAAAAGTAGCCTCATGCAAAGGCCTTAGATGACTGAGAGATTATGATGTCTGCTGTGGTACAGCAGGACGAGGTGTCATGTAGACAGTACACGCTCTGCTTTTAGCAGGCAGTGAAGTTGTGTTGAGTTGGGTGTAGAAATCTGTAGTTTGTTTTTCTGCAGAGCCACATTTGTGTAGGCTTCTTATTTTTAATGAGAGACACGTTTTAGCATCAGCATAAAGGTTTATGGTCTTTTTATGAAAAGGTGTTAGTAAGGTTTAGTCAATTAGCCAAATTGATAGGCTGAGTTTGACTTGAGGTGGACAGGAGAGGAAGAGCCCTCCTAGTCTGACTCTTTGAACATCAGTAAACCCACCATCCTTCTCCTGCAGCGTGTAGATCTTAAATATGTCCAAATGGCTTATCTGCAGACATTTCTAAGTTCTTCTTTTAAAGGCAGCTCAAAATAAAGGAGCATTTCGTTAAGATATATTGTGTATGACAAAGACTTTTCAAGTCAAGGAAATAGTTCCTTCCAAACATACCTCAGTAAATCATAGTTTAGGGTCCTCACAAAGGGTCTTAACATCGTAAAATTGACATCCTTGAAGATGCTTCAAATTTATGTACCGAAAATATCACAGAGGAATGCAACTGGAATTCTGCATGTGGTTATTTGTTCTTGTGATATCATTAAACTGAGGGCAGTATAAACACCCAGCTTGTTCTGTTCTTCAGCCAGAATGGCATATTTGTGCATGTTTATTGAATTATTTGTGTCTGCACACATGGACAGCTGTTTCAAATATTTTCTAAATGACATAAATGTATACGTATTGGCTTTAATAAAGTAGGCTTTTTAATGCAAATATTAAGTTTGTATATTACAAATTATATACTTCTGTTCATCCCCATGTAGCATAAATACTTAACATTTATTGCTTAGTACATTCATGCATTCACAAATTCATTACGGTTATATTTAATGGGAAACAAGCACACCAATAGACTGCTGTGATTCGCACAGTGACAGAACAGATTTGCAACTAGAGATGCAAGTTGCAACTAACCAACAGTCAAAAACACAATATTCACTTTACAATCATTTATAACAAAAGAAAACGTTCAGATACTCACGTTTGGGAAGCTGGGGCACGAAATTATTGGCATTTTTGTGTAAGCCTGGGGTAGTACTTTTATGATTCAAGTGTTATTCTTACATGTTGAACTAGGGATGCACCGGCTGAACATCGGAATCGGCCCTGTTGACAGACATTGGCCCATCGGCAAATAAGGTGGCATGCACGGATGGCAGTAGCTGATGTTCTTATTATTTAACTGTTCTAATGGTGCAGTAAATTTAATGGTAACATAAAATAATTTATGTTTTCAGAAAGATTTTTGTTCGGCTATGTAAGCACTGAAAAATGTTTGTACTATGACCAGGTGAGTCTAAAACAGGCTGAGGGCCCGATCAGACAGAACACGTTTTAGCAGCTGGGGGCTTTTTTGTCATTGTTTTCAATGAGAGGCTTTTTGCGTGCTGCTTTTACGTTGTAGAACGGCTCGTGTTTTTCCGCTCTGTGCGCCTTACGTTTTTGAGAAAAACGCTCCGAGCACCTCGAGTTGAGAAAACTCAAAGCAGAAAAGCCCTTGATGTCATGGCTGTTTTTTCTCATTGTACAATCGGATGAAAGGCGAGGCAGGCCTTCTGTCAGTTTACAATACAACGGTTAGGTTAATGATAGCTAATGATTCGGTGGTTGCCTTAACTACAGTTAAAAAAAAAGGTGCAGCAAGCTGCTCTTTTTTTTTATCCGTATCAAAAAAGGCAGTGTGATGCTCCTCGCATTTTACAGCCTGCAAAATTTGCTCTGTCTGATCGGGCCCGAAAGGGGCTTTTCAGGCAGCTATTTTTTGAAAGGAGTTAGATTAAAAGGATGTATTGGGAAATTGAATCATCACATGCTTTCTCAAAGAGTGTGATGAAGGCCTGAATCAGTTATTTTTTATAATTAAAGTTAATTTTGGCCCCTTATCCAGACGAGGGCATTACTAATAACAGAAATTCATTTTGTTGGGGGGCAGGCCTGAAGGAAAGGGGTGCAACTTTTTTTACCAGTTGAAGACTCTCGAAGTCTAGCTCTCTCTTGGCAGCTCCTCAAAAGTAGTTAATCATCAAAATATTTGCTGAATAATTTTCCTACATTTTAATCTACAGTGTCATCCTGCGTTCTGACTTGTTTACACCTCTGCTGTTTGTGTCTCAGATGCTGCAGGATTGTCCAGAAGCCAGGCGGGAGGTGGAGCTCCACTGGAGGGTGTCCCCTTGTCCGCACATTGTACCAATCATAGAAGTTTATGAGAATCTCTACCAGGGCAAGACGTGTCTCCTTATCATTATGGAGTGGTGTGTATTTCCCCACGCTCACAGACATGCACAAAAATCAGAGCTAATGATGTATGTGTGGTCTTAAAAATTGATAGCATGTGTTGTCAAAAGTCCCTTCCCTGGACGCTGTTCAACTTTAAACGGCCCCTGGGAGTCGTGTCTTGTGTTAGCTGCTCTGTGGGCTGGTGGAGCCTGCCTTTATTTTAATGCACACCAACTGACAAGAGTAGTTTCCAGAACACTTCAGGGCCAAAAGTAATAAAAGCAAGAAGAGTCTGCTTAGTCTAAAACATAATAAAGCATAATAAGGGAAGGCACATGCTGCTCCAGCCTTGTACAGGTAATCTTAGCAGATGTCTAACATTAGATCCTGGAAATAAAGATCCAGGGAACTGAAGTAGAGTTATGGACTTTGGAAACAATAAAATATGGCACGACATACTACCTAAACCTTCATGAATATTAAAATTTAAAAAAAAACTAACAACCGTTAAGAAAATAAATTAGGCTTGCAGGACAAGTTAGCATCTAAGCTAATTTTAACATTGGTGCTAAAGGAGACATGCAAGTAGCGATTAGCATCTTTATATTGTGAAGTACACAATAAAAGGCAGAACACTAAGGGAAGAAAAGATGCGTATAAATCTTGTGTACGTTTTTCAAACGTCGGGTTACCGGCTCAACACAACCAAACTAAAAGGACTAACTACGGCAAGAGAGGAGGGTTATATATACAATCACAATTGTATTGTGATGTTTACAGCCACCTCATATGTTACAAAAGGATAGAAAAATGTTCTGGTCATGATCTGATGAAGGTGTCTGCTGACCATGAACTATAAGTGAATTATGATGGCAAAGTGGTTGCAAGAGTTTACTCCTTCAGGTATACAAGATATGATTAAGAGCTTTTTACCTAAAATATGAATTAGCATTTTATTGCGTTAGGGAAAAATAATTTTAACTATATGCAAACTGTATATTTAATAACAATTATGTATCATTTTACGTTCATACTGCTTTTTTTTTTACTTTCCAGCATGGATGGAGGTGAATTATTCAGTCATATTCAAGACAGAGGGAATCATGCATTCACCGAAAGAGGTAAAGGCATCATTATTATTTCTGAAGGAAGTTAAGCCATAATCCTCAAGATAAAATCTTAAGCACTACTTAGTCATGGTTGGCTCACTGTTGCCGGTGGAAACAATAAATGTGACCCCGGCAAACACTTCTTTCTTACTTCCTTCTTAAACTGCAGCCAAATAAGCATGTTTTGATAAAGACGTCCGACAGCACTTGTTTTTTTTCATCCATCATACCACGAGTTACCCATTAGCTGTGACTAAATACGTTTTTCTCCTGGCTGTAGGAGAGTGAAAAGTAAACAGCAAATCTATTTTCAATAAGGAATAATTACCGGAGCTGAGAGTGGTTCATTGTTAAGTTAAATAGAGCTGAAAGTCCCAATCATTTGTAATAACAGCTGCTCAGATCTTCTTCTTTCCATTTCTGGTGTTAATCTAAATATTTCTACTTTTTGGTCTTTTGTTTTGACAATCTGAACATAAAAAATTGAGCTCTGGAAATTGTTGAATACGTTTCTTTCTATTTTCTAACATTTTATTAACACAAGGAAATGATAGTGATTAATTGCTAACAGAATCTATTGTCAGTTTAACCCTGAGAAATGTGACACTGGATTAAGTCCTTCCTGTATGGGAAGACAACTCGAATCCTGCAGAGATTAGAGTGAACTGATATTAGTAGCTTTGATTTCATAGAGCCTAAAGGATTATAACTTTATCCTATTTCAAAATGTGCTGCTGAATGCTTTTGTATATGAACGCCATCATGTCATTCTCTTCGCTTTCTTTTCACTCAGAGGCCTCTGACATCATGAAAAGCATAGGAGAAGCCATTCATTTCTTGCATTCCATCAACATTGCTCACAGGGACATCAAGGTAATATATCAGTAGATATGTGAGTCACAACCTGCCACAGTGGACTGTTACAGAAAATAATGCAGTAGGTAAACTTTGCATCCTGCTCTTATGCTTTTTTATGTATATTTCCATGAAACCACGCTGGAAGTTTTCCCTTAATATTTTGTATTTTGATTTGGTCACTGAGCCACAATCATCCTTATTTTTTTCTGTTTCGCTGGAGCCTGGAAGCACAAAATATTGCACTGTGGGAAATAAGAAATATGTGTAAAACAAATTTGTATATTTAACACAATTGGACAATTATTTTTGTAACTTTCCAGTATGTTTAATACCAGTGGAGTGAAATAAACAGATGATATATTAAAGATCACTATCTTAGGGAATAACATGCAACAGAGTACAGATTATACGAAGAGAACTGAGCTTAAAACGTCATTTTATCCCACCTCTATGTCTTATGAATGGACGTCTGTGCCTTCTTTTTCATCGTAGTATTTGTGTTACTGTAAGATTGAAGACAAACCTAAGAAGCAGCGAGTGGCATTGTTTCTTACTCTCAAAGCACAAGGAGAAATATAATTTTAAAAGAGACCGAGCTTTTATTTATGCTTATATTTGATTTTTATTTGATGTAATTTATAATTCTTTGCTTTTCTTTGCTTAATGACCAGATATCTGAACATGTGATGACTGTCTCTTTCAGCCAGAGAACCTGCTGTACACCTCCAAAAGGCCGGATGCCCTGCTCAAGCTGACGGATTTTGGATTTGCCAAAGAAATCACCACCTTAAACTCATTGGCAACACCGTGTTTCACCCCCTACTATGTCGGTAAGACCACACAACATGTGATCTTGTACATCTATACCTGCTTGTCCAGATGTGCAGCAGTAACAGATTAAGTGTTGACGGCCAGCAGATGGATGTCAGTAGCAAACGTTGTCTCATGTATTCCTGGAGGCGGTTGGAGTCGAGTGTGGGCTGATTAAAATGTGTTTGTCACAGGTCAAGGTCACTGTGACTGCTTAAAATAAATCTCTCCTAGGCCATAACTCAACCATTCATACGCTAATTGTGCCACAATTTCACGATGACATTATAATGTCCTGGAAGAAGAACTCCTTTCTTGCCATCATTTCTTGAAGGCAATTATCTCAGGAATGCCTGGAATCTTCAAGTTAAGCGCAAACATCAATTTGGGCTGCAGGATGAACTCAGAAGTCAAAGACACTGTGACCTCACATCCGTCCCTTTCTTTGAAATGTGATATCTCGTCAACCCCTTGAGCAAATTTTATTATATGTGGTTTATTTTTATTATTTTACCCACCAAAGAACATGGCGCTATTTGCCCCTCGTTCTACCCCTAGGCACCGACTTGTTTTGTTGCAATAAGGGTCTGCTGCCAGTCAGATGTTCTGCAGATAAACTGAGAGAGAGGAGAGACTTTCTCTAGTATTATGTCCCTACTGCGTATCATGGGCTGTAATTAAATGGGATCATTCCAGTAAATATTTATGACTAGCATCTTGTGCTCTGTTGAGTGACCTCTGTGTTTTAAATTTTTACTTTTGCTTTGATGAATGTCACTGAACTGTATGAGTTCCTGTGAGACTAAACCCACTTATGTCATCGATAGCTATTTATTAAAAAGATAATCCCAGTAATGGGCTTTTGGGTCTGCAAGACAGAAGTCTGTGGATAGTTATTGTTTAATGCCAGACTCTACATCACTTTATTTTTTCTGTGTGCTTCCAAAAAACCTCACCTGACTCAGTCTTTTTGTAGAGTGCTTCCCCTGAGGGGAGTTAACAGTAGATAATCTGCAGACATGGCTTGATTGATCCAGTGAACTGGTTGGAAAAACATAATACTTTAATGACATATTTGACATGTAGGATTACAAAAGGCATGCGATGTAATACAGAAGTTTAATTTCAATCATTTCTCTTGACACTGTGGCAGCTCCAGAAGTTCTCGGTCCAGAGAAGTATGACAGATCCTGTGACATGTGGTCTCTGGGTGTCATTATGTATATCCTGTAAGTCAGTCAGTGTAACTTTGTTCTAGTGTGACTAAATTTTTGCCGTCTCTAATTACATGATCCATCCTGTCATCGTGCATTTTCTCCTTCCTCACACACAGGCTTTGTGGATATCCTCCCTTTTTTTCACATCATGGTCTGGCAATATCTCCAGGAATGAAAAGACGGATCCGTAACGGACAATACGAGTTCCCCAACCCGGAGTGGTCCGACGTGTCTGAGGAAGGTGAGGACGTGGCTGGAAAGAAAGTGGTGTTTTGTTGCTCTCTTCCTTTACTTCTGTTTAACTTCCCACGCATGCTCAAACACATATTTCTCCTGGGAAGCAGAGCTATTATAGTTTTGAAATTTTCATTAGTTTGTATTTTTATTTAGTCTTTCAGTTTGGATTTTGATTTCCGTTTAGTTTAAGTGTTCATAAGTATTTTTTTTTTGAGGAATTGACTAGTTTTAGTTGAGTTTTTATTTAGTTTCAGTTTTTCAGGTATGAAGAGGAAAGCCGTGATTTAAAGAAGCTGAGGATGAAAGAATGCATGACATTAATCAGATTTTCATTAGGCCTTTTTATTAGGCCAGTGTCTCTCGAGAAGTCAAACACAGCTGATTTCACCTGCAATTGTATTTAGTTTTAGTTCGTTTTGCATTGGTCATTGTAGTTTTTATTTTTATTTCAGTTTATTTCAAAATAATTTTTCACTGCTAGTTTTAGTTTTAGTTTTCATGAACTATAATAACCCTGCTGGGAAGACACCTCACTTTTTTTCATTTAATGGTACTCTCTATCTTCTCGTCTTCTCTGTTCTAAGTGACACCATTTTTAAATTATGCTTCACAGACATGTTCAGATTTTATATATCTTATATAACTTTCATGTAAAAGCAGCCACGGGTATTAAAACTGGTGCGGGACAATTGTAATGGTTAAATGATAATGATTATTTTTTCTGTTTCAGCCAAACAGCTGATCTGCCACTTACTGAAAACTGAGCCCACCCAGAGGATGAGCATCACAGAGTTCAAAAACCATCCCTGGATTAATGTAAGGTTGTCTCTGAGGACTGGAGTGTGATAGCTGGGCTTACGTGCACACTTTGTCATTCTGATTGAAATCATACGGGTCAACTGTTTACATGGGGTGATCCATTAGGACAGGGGTACTCAACATCATAATGTGTGACCTGTGTTATGATTCAGTACCATACATTTATACATTTTGAACGTCTGTCAAATCAAATAAAGAAAATACAATTAGGCAAAATAGTTTTTACAACACTATAAGCTTATAACTTTTACACAGAGCTCTCATAATTTAACAATAATAATAATAATCAATACTTCAATATTGGTAAGGAAATATAGTGTCAAACCCTTTATTTCCTGTATTTTGGTTTATTTTATGTCCCAGTTTGTGATGGAAGTGTCTTTATTTGTAAATGAAAACAAATAATTCAAATAATAATTGTCTGGTACTTCACATTCGAGCAGGATTGAAAGAGCCATATGCACATGCAGTATAATGTTGTCCATGCAGAAATCAGATGAAAGGGAGAGACAGCTTTACCTCTTCACTTAAGCTGCTCTCTCTCGGCCTCCTGACAGAATGATCAACAGGAGGATTCACTTTATATTTCATGTTTTGCCGAAAAGCATATGCAGTTAGACTTTTTCTCATGGGGAGTTTTAAAACTATGAAATAAATAATATTTAAACGCACTGTACACTGACGGACTGTTCAGCGCAGTAGTTGCCGTATCTCTGTGAAGTGTCCAGGCATGTGTTACCATTTTGGACTTTCTCCTGATACTGAAGTGATCAAAAAACAGGAAATTACACAATAAAGTAACGTGCATAAAAAGGAACCACACCCTTTAAATCATTTAAGCCATGTGTCTGTGCTTTCACAGCTAAATGTTCTCGACTTCAGTGTGTTACTGCTTAGTTGGCTCTGTTTTTTCCACAGCCTCTGTTAGCAAACTCAGAGCTGGGGCTTTTGCCGAACAGAATTACCGTTCACAGCAAAAACACTGATTTCTGCTGGTTTGATGTGTATCTGCTTCGATGGTGTTGGTGGTGTAATACAACGGCTGCGGTTGTTGTCATGTCACGTTTTTACCGGTGTGCCTGCCATATTGTATATCTGGCTCCTTCAGTTGCCGTGGTTACTAGCCTGCGTGCGCATAACGGGCAGCTTTAAGCAAGCAACAGCGTGACACCAATGATTGCAACGTATCCACAGAATCTAGCCGTCCAATAACACTGTGGTCTTTTTATGTTTGAATTAAAAATATAATTTACGCCAAAATGGAGGGCATGCGCAGAAGATCACAGTCAGGATGTAACCGGGTCAAATCGTTTAAATATTTCATTTGATCGGTTTATGAATAGGTTTAAACCACCAGCCTTTTATGATTTAGGTGTTTATATGGATCATTTTTGTTTGGTTTGGGCTTTTAAACCGATTTATAATCAGAATATTATGTAAACCCAACTATAGATAGTTTTGAAAGATGTTAGCAAGATTTGCTGAACTCTAATCAATACCTTCTCACCATTGCAGCAGTCAGTCGAAATCCCACAAACGCCTCTCCACACCAGCCGCGTGCTGCATGAAGAACAGGACGTCTGGGAGCAGGTGAAGGTGAGTGTTGGGGGTGTGCGTATGAGTCACTTTGGTGCTACTCGATTTTTTTTAGGCATTCAGAAATCAATTGTGGGTTGTCAGTTGTATTAATATTTTATTCTTTATGTATACATGTCTCACTGCACAATGCAGTCCATATAGTATCCACTTGAAACATGATGTGAATGCTGTGCATGCTGCTTTAATCCTGGTTATGTCTGATAAAAGGGAAATTGTTCCTTAACTATAGGAGGAAATGACAAATGCCCTGCAAACGATGAGAGTGGACTACGATCAAATTAAAATCAAAACGATTGAGGACTCGACCAATCCTCTGCTCCTGAAGAGAAGAAAGAAAAGTAAAAAGTCAGCCACACAACCTCCAGACTAGTGAAATGAAGAGGTAATCAGTTACACACACACACACACACAGAGAACACATGTTCATAAATGCATAAAACTTAAAAGCAGAGCTGAAGGTAAATTGTACCTTGTCAAGTGGCTCCGAAATCAAACTTTTATAGTATGTTTGTAACAGTTTTATTTACCTTTTTAAGATTATTTTTGTGGCTTGTTGCCTTTATTTATAGGACAGCTGAAGATAGACAGGAAATGTTGGGAGTAGAGAGTGGGGGATGACATGCACCAAATGATCGGCAGACTGAGAGTTGAACCTGTGATCAGTGCGACGAGGACTGTAGCCTCTGTATATGGGGCGCCCGCTCTACCAACTGAGCTAAACCAGCGCCCCAAATGTTTAATTTAAAACATGAAATGCTTTTTGGTAATAATGTACATTTAAGACTCTTATTTCTATGCATGGAAAGTATCCAGTGTGTGCACTAAGGCTTATTGCTCGATCTACTGTGTGTGTTATATACGAGGACAGGGCTCATTATTCTAATGTAAATACTCTGAGACATGTAATCGAGCTTTGTTGGCGTCTGCTGCTCCTTGTTTGCTTTCTGTCTGCTGTCGTTCTCCTGTTGTTTTTCAGTCTCAAACTATTCTAAAGCCTTTTTGCCCTGAGGATAGTGTTGAGAAAGTTGGCCAGCACTGTTCATATTTGTGTACTAAATGACCATTGCCAACTTTTTGCATGCTAATGTGATGTCAGAAGGGGGTCAAATATTACCACAAAATAATGGTTTCTTAACACACTGTGGTAGTGCAGGGACTGGTCTAACCATGTGTAGCAGCATTTGTGCTGCAATGCCCCTGAGAGGTGTGATAATTGTATTTGATTAGGGAAACTGTGCTGCTAACTGCACTCGTCATGCTTCTGCGGCTTTGAATTCCTCCAATGTGGTAATATAAGAAGCCAGGAACTCTGTTATGTTAGCAGTGGAAAGATGGATGGCTGTAAAACTTTCCGATGCAGGAAGTACTGATTAGACGTACAGTGGAAAATGTTGCACATCACTGTTATGCTGTCTGTTCTGGATTAAAGCTCCTCATGTTCTCTGTAGCTGTGCCTGTTGTTTGGTCAGTTAGCTGTTCTCCATTAGCATAAGGTCACATAAATGTCCTTCAGCACAATTGTTTCCAACATTTAACGGATATTTTTGGCAGCATTTTGACACAAATCACATTTTCAATACAAAAATATGCCACAGAAAGTGACAGTTGTTTTTTTTACATCCATGAAAGCCTGACATTGTGCCGTTAACACAGCATTTTTTTGTTGGTCTTTCATCTTTCACTAGTACTTTTGCTCAGGAGAGAGCAGGAAAAAATTAAAAGGGTCAACATGCTAAAGTAATCATAGTTTTAGCTACACAAATAACCTGTGCATAACCTCTGTTCAGTATAATGTAATGTTCCTTTCAAGGTCAATTACATGACTGCAATCTAGAGATAGACCGATATGGTTTTTTCAGGGCCGATACCGATTATTAGTAGTCAAGAAGGCCGATAACCGATATTTGGAGCCGATATTCATTTGCAGTAAAAGTGAAAATATTGGTGTCAAAATTTTGAATAATACAAACTCCAACACTTAACTTTGTTTAAATGCCTTTAAGCATATGTTTATTAAACAAGCAAACAAAAAGCGCAGGGAGTTCCCAGGGTCAGCAGCATCTCTTATAAAGTTTACTGAAAATTTAAATAAATAACTTCCTGAAGTTTTATTAAGTAAATAAAACAAAGTTAAATAAAATTTGCAAAGAAATGAACTTTTTCTCCTCTCTGCCGTGTGTGTGAGCACTCTGCACTCTTATCGGCCGTCGGATAAAAACATTTTTTTAATTTTTTTTAAAAAGGCCGATGCCGATATGCGTCAAAATGCCGAATATCGGCGCCGATAATCGGTCGATCCCTACTGCAATCATATGTGGAGGGACAGGTAGCTTGTTTTAAAGTAATGGGGATATCGCAGAAGCAATCTGCAACCAACCTGAGCTAACCAGACACCCAGTCTGTAATACTGCAAATGCAAAGCTTTTCATCAGTGGGCCATAGGCTCAATCAGCATTGTGTTACCTCATTTAGCGATAGATAGTTATTAGAAGTTAAAAAATGTTCACGTCAGCATTATAGGATATAATCCTACTATTAAAATCGAGGGGTACTAACAGAATTATGTAGAGGTACCCTGTCATGAACTGAAGTGACAAATTTTGACCATGAATGTCTCACAAATTTGAAGGCCAGCCATTCAATAGTTTCTAGAAACATCTAGAACCATAGTTCTATGGCAGAAAAAGCCTTTGTTATACAGTGGGATTAATTATGTATGATGCAACCTTTAGTTCTTCAGATTTGATAATTCAACACTCGGTTTTCAATAATTCCCAAGCTGAAAATACGACACAATATGTTTTGAATTAATATGTTGCTTTTGCTACAAACCGGCCCATTTGTAGTTTAGTTGAATCCATACGTGACAAAAAAAAGATGGATGTTTTCAGCTTTTACATCCTGTTCTAATTCAGACTTTATGCGAAGCTTCCAGGGGAACAAAGAAAACAAAGCTGTGTTGCCACAGACAGAACATTAATGTCTGTCAAAGGGGGAGATCCGAACCTGGTTTTACTATAACTGAATGGTCATCAATCAGAGGGAAGTTGTTTTCCTAGAAACCTTGGGCCCCTGGCCAGCTAATGACTGCTATACTTTTGATGCATTGCTGGGGGTTTCCCATTAGAAATTCATCTTAACAGAATAATAGGCATATCAGACAGGCAATAATGAAACTTCACTTGGAGAGTCACATTTTTGGTCTAATTTTTAGCAGAAGTGTCTTTGACTAAAGAACCTTGTGTTGTGATTGTTAATCTGCCAGGTCCTTTGTGCAAACAAATCCCATGTGTGTATCCTCAGGTTCCCTCTCCTCTCAGATTTGATGTAATTGTTTGGTGATTAGGGTCTATTACCTTTTCAACAACTTCCTTTATCAAAGCAGCACGTTGTCCTTCACTTCCTCAAAGGAGCCTAGGAAGGACATTTGGGAATTAAAGCATAATCCTTCAAATCTGCATGCAATTTTCCCGACTCGAGGACCACGTGAACGCAGAGGCCGGTTCTTAAGGGCCGATGATGATGGTGCTCTTCTGTCTGCAGGCGCCAGCACAATCATATGTTAACTTTCTCCCCAGTTTGAAAACTGTAATTAAGAAGCGTAGGCACCTGAAGGCAGGCAGGAACAGAGAGAGGCAAAAAATGCTTGAGGATGGTCGGGGACAAATAATAGGTTGTTGGTACACGTTAAAACTTTGAGTGCATAACGGACAAAAGCCTGCTGCGACTTCAGAGTAACGTTTTTAACTTTAACGAAGCTGCATTTTTTTATTGAGAGACACACCACCAATTACAGCGTCTACTGTACTGCGTTAACTTTTCTATACCATGACCCCCCACCGTCTTCACAACCCACATAGCACAATCATAAACAGCACGCAATACTTCAAGTGGCTGTGCTAATGATAAGGCAGGACACAGTAAGGGAAAACAAGGTTGTTAAAAAGCAGATGGCCGCACTGGTTCACAGATGGGATTGATATTGACGTGGCTGCAGGTTATGTGCTATATTGTAGGTTCTACAAGCAAGTGGAAAGATGTATGTGCTCTAATGAGACTGGGTGGCGGGGGCTGCAGCTGAGAAAGGGAGTGGGGTACTTACTCTATACCAACAAAATATCCCTGCAGTCTGAGAGAGACACAGAAGAGGTGAGCAAGGAAGGAGGCGTCATCTCTGATCAACAAGCAGGTAGGTATCCTGTACCCACTGTACATTCAAAGGTGGAGCAGAGAGCTCCATCTTTAAATGCTGAACCAATTAAGTGTGAGTGTTCTTTCTGAGGTCATATCCTAAATGTGACCTCAACTTTGACATCTTTTTCTTTCCGGTTTCCATCAGTGATCATGCGGACAGTGATACTCCTCCTTTTAATGGGATTAGTGGAGTTGGCTATGAGCCAGCATTACAGCCAGTTCAGGTGGCTGTCCCAACTGAGAGGGCGGCGTCGGCATGCCGGCTGGCAGGCCGAGGCTGTGGATTGCCCCCTGGAGTGCGACTGCCCATCTGCCTACCCCACAGCTATGTACTGTCACGGCCGCAACCTTCAGCACGTTCCCTACGTCCCGTCACATATTAAGTACGCCTACCTGCAGCATAACCAGATCACAAGCATCCAGGATGGGGTGTTTGACAACGCTACTAACCTGGTCTGGATCATACTGTTTGACAACAAGCTCAACTCAGACAAGATCGGCAAGAACTTATTCAGCAAGCTCAAGAACCTGGACCAGCTCTACTTGGACCACAATGAGCTCACGCGCGTGCCTCCCAACCTGCCCAAGTCTATCACCAACCTGCGACTCGGCCACAACAAGATCTCAAAAATCAACGCCAACTCATTCGAGGGGATGGCCGACCTCACCACCCTTCATCTCCAAGTGAACGCCATAGAGGACGTTGGAGGTGTGTTTAAGGGACTGAAGTCTCTGATCAAGCTGGATATGAGGAATAACAAGCTGAGCAAAATCCCTGACAACCTCCCCGTGAGGCTGCAGCAGCTCTACCTGGAGTTCAACAACATAGAGAGCGTGCCAGCGGGGTTCTTCAGCTTGTATCCCAAACTGCACTTTGTCCGCTTGGCTCATAACAAGCTGACAGATAAAGGACTCCCCTCCAATGTCTTTAACATCAGCACGCTGGTTGAGCTCGACCTCTCTTTCAATAAACTGGAGAAAATCCCTGTTGTGAGTAGGGACCTGGAGAACCTTTATTTACATGCCAATAAGATCAAAGGTATGGACACTTCTCTGTTACTCAACATGTTTTAGCACTTGAAGCGTTGATCCTGAAAATGTCCCATTGTAAATATAATGGTAAAGGTATACTACATCACTTAGAAGTTTAAACTATCAAAAATAATCTCAACTAGTTTTAGCGATTTATTTTAAACACAGTTTAAGTTGATTTATGGTTATTAAAAATGTAGATTTGTTTTACTTGTACATGGACCCTGCAGCTTCAGTTCCCTCATATTGTTTCTAGCTTCAATCTTTTAACTGCCTTTGGAAGACAAACAACCTCCAGCTGCTTAAAATAATTGTTCGGTCAGTTTCCTGAAACTCCAAGCTTTTCCTTTCTTTTCCGTTTCTTAACGTTTGATACGTTGCTCTATTGGTCCACGCCCCAGCTGTGATGTAACCCTGCGCATCACTGTTGGGGCAGCGACTTAACATCAGGCAAAGTAAACTGTCACCACTAGATGACGGCGATGACAGTGGGCATTAGTCTTTGAAGGGGGTTTTCCATGAACTCCTCTGAATATGGAAGCTCATACAAATGTAATACAAACTTTACAGGATCAATAAAAAGCCCAATAAAAAAAATTTAGGCTGTCAAACAAGGACATTAATCAAACACAGGGAGAACACTTTAACAGTTATATTACCGCTGTGTGACTAGGGTAGCTGTAATGTAGAAATAAAAGCACAGACTCCAGCCTTACTTAATGTCCCAGGAGGATTGTACAGCAACACTGACCTCCCTTCACATTCTCCTCCTCCTGTTGTCTTTCAGTGTTCTCGCTGACCAGTTTCTGCAGCACCATCGACATGAAAACCTTCTCCAAGCTGAGAATGCTGCGTCTGGATGCCAACGAGATCAGTGCCAAAGACATTCCTGCCGAAGCCGCCTACTGTTTACGGCGTGTATCTTTCATTGATGTGTAGCGCTTGCTCTCTCTCATGTGTGATGCGTCTCAAATGATCCATAGTGCTTCGGCTCCATCTGTAACAACCGGACCGCTTTTCATCCGTCACTAGGTTCAACCTAAATTGCTTAAAAGTCTTCTCTATCACTTCATTTTTTCAGGATGATGTGTTTTTAAGCTCCTGTGAGAGCCATTCGTAATACTCCAAATGATTAAACAGTTCCAGTGTCAATCAACGGGAAATACCACAGTTGTATAATCACGTAACCAGATGGCGTATAGATCACAGACAGCGATGTGGAGAGGCCACATGACTGGCTGCCCTTCAACCCACTAATTAGATTATCAGCTCCAGTATTCTGGCAAAAATAATCCTCAAAGTATAAACACACTGTTGCTGATGACAACAAGTTATGTGCATGTGCGTGTGTGTGTGTGTGTATCATGTCTGCCATAATATAACCTTTATAAAACTGCTAATCATTTGTGTGAGACTCAGTTTGGATCTTTGCCTCCACCGTGTGGCACAAGGTGATAAAACAGCAGCAGCGAGTCTCACTTAAACATGTTATCAGTCACGTATATTCAATTCAGATTTACTGTTCAATTGTGTTACGTGCAGAAGATTTATGTTTGTGGCTATATCAGATAAAGAACTTGTATTCTTCCTCGTACGAGCCTCTGAATAATCCAAAGATAACCAAGTATTAGTTTTATGACTGTATCGAATATCTTTTACCTTATTTTCTTATTATTTTTGATTATGTACTTACTTTATTTGGCTTGTTATTTTTGACCCTGTGTGTATTGTAACTGCATATTACGGACAAATGTTTTTGACAGACAGATGGCATCAGTAAGCTAATGTCAGGACTTTCCACGTTAGAATTGACAAAAATCATTTTGTATCCACTCAGCCAGAAAGCTCTAAATTACATAGACAATATTATTCAAACTCATTTGTCCACTTGAATTTTGGCTGAATATGTTTATTGCAACGATAACAAGTTCTGTTTCCTCTCATCTGGAAGTAAAAGAAGCAGAGCGGGGCGAAAAAAGGGCGGCATCTCTCTCGTCAGTTCTTACTGGTCTCAGGCAGTTCCCACATATTTATTGTTGAAGACAACTTGCCTTTTCATCTTCCACAGCTGCCTTTAATCCTCTGCAGAAAGGCACACAATTGAATTACAGGAATACTTTCCTTGAGTAGTAATTGAGGGATGTTTTGGGATGAAGAATGGATTGCTGCCAACGCCACAGTGGTTTACTCACTGATAAGCAGTAGCCTGTGAAATGAAGGTTGTTATTGATTGTAAATTGCAGTTCCGCACATGGCTCTGCAGAGGCTTTGAGGTAGGGCTGTGTTTTTCCTTCTTCGCTCCGCTGCTTCCTACACAGATTCTTCAAAAACACAACAGCGGCCAGGACATATGCACATGATCATGTGGGAATCTTTTGACAGGACTGACTGATGCGGTCCTCGCAACAATAAGTGAGGGGGAATTGTTCTCAACCTCAGACATTATGCAATTTATAATTTTAAAACAAAAGGCTGGACCATCACAGAGTAAACATGGGTGAAAGTCTTGACAACCCCGCAGCCACCCTTCTCTCAGCGTATTATCTGATTTTCCAGAACCACCCAGCTCTTCCCACTATGTGATTTTGTGTGGATGTGTCCAAGACAAATCTTCTTCGGGACATTAACAGCTATCTTATCTGATCAGATCCTGTCACACCCTGCGCAGTGAAGACGTGTGGTGTAGCAGCAACAGCGGCTGCTGTGAATTTAACCGTATTATTCTCTCCCTCAGCCAAAAACAGCATCTCAGCATGTGTGACCAATAACATAATACACTCCAGGGTACCTGGTGAACTATTCATACTGTTTTGCAATAAAACTGGATACAAAAACATTGGTCATAACTTCTTAAAGCAGGCAGCCTGAAGAGGGTATATTGATCAGCATTGCAAGTGATTATGGCGGGAAGTGAACAGCTTTCCAAAGCAGTGGGAAACACTGTTTTGGCAAAGACAGAAGAGTTTCCAACTCATGAAGTGTTAAAAAATCCTGTAATGAGGCCATTACCTGCTCTTTAGATGTGGCTTCATGTATTTGTATGTGAATGCACTGGTAGCTGGACAGCATTGTGATTAGGATTCGTAATAATGTAGCTTTTATTATCAGTACAGTGATTGAATAACGTCAAACTAATAAATAACTTTTGCAAACATCATTATGAACATTTGGTTAAGTGGTAGCAAATGGAGACACATTATCCAACATATATAACTAGTGTAAAAATAAAACTTTTTAGTGGACTTGAAAAGATATCTGCAGTAGATAACGCATAAACATTATATACATAGCATGGTTGTCAAAATAAGGTCCATCTCCGCTCTCAGTCAAAGCCAAGCTTCTGATTAAATAGGTGAGCATGATACGTTACACACACGGTACTGATATGGAAACCTGTTGATGATGGGTAAAATGTACAGCTTCACATGTGCTCCGTCTGCTGCTGCAGCGATGCGCTCTTTACGGCCTGCGAAGAGAAAATAGCACATAAGATGTATGTGCTCTGCAGTCGTATTTTACATTAAGGCAGACACAGGTGTTTGTTTAATAGATTCCAGATCCAGCTGTTTAACCGTCTGTAACACTTTTATGTAGGAGAGAAGGATACTCACATTACTATGGCTCCATCTCTATGTCCTGGAGGTCTCTGCTTCTATCCAGATGATAAAAGGTTTTCATTAGATCAATAAAGGGGAGACTGATTGTTTAAAATTGTAGAAGTCTGTTAGTTCTTACCTTGAGTTTCTGTACGATCTGTGAAGGATGTGAGTTTTCTGTTTTAGAAAGAAAACACTCGATGAAATAAAAGCAACAAGCCACATGAGAAAATACACGGTGGTTTCCAAAGTATCACACACACCTCATTTGCGGAAACTAAATCATATGCGCACACTAAACTAGACTTCCTGTGTGATCACAGAGCATAAGGAAGGCAGTTGGCAGGGTTGTAGGTGATAATTGTATTTAAGTATTAACATAACAGTTGACAGAGCAGACCTGCCAATACTGCAATCCACTGTAACGGAGATTCCACGCTCAAACTCTCCCTAACAAACTTTACAAAGCCTCTTTTCAAACTCTACCGCAGAGGAGTTCTTCGAATGCAAATCTGCTCTTTGGGAGAGTCCTTAGCAATGTGATGTTTATATTACTTGGGGTTTCCCGCTGTAGACAAAGCAAAGCTAGCCCCTTGTTCTCAACTAGCAGGAGGCGACCGTGACGGGTCACAGGTCAGTTAGGAGAGGATCCCGGCCAAAATTAACCTCTGCAGGGAAAAACGCTGCAGCGGTGATGGGAATTCCAGCTCTTTTGAAAGAGGCCGTCTGTCTGGCGCTAAAAGGAGCCGTATGTTTGAACCTTCGTGCAGTTAATAGCTCGGCTCCAGTGAAGTTACGAGAAAAATACCGCCGTTTCGCCCAAAATACGTACAGGTGGACTGAGCTTGCATGTGTAAGCGACAGCTCACAGTTTAAGGCTAAGTTATAGCTTTGAACTCTCACAGGGCTCTATGTAGCAACATATACATTACATCAAAGCAGAACGTATGTTTGACCATATGTCTTTGCACATCACACTAAACCCATCGTAGCCACAGCTTTGTTGGACAGGAAGATGAAACGGACCATCTGCGGACTGTAATTACGCAGCTCGTTTAGCTATAAAAAATAGACCAGCTTTTAAATATTTCTTTATGCACCGTGTAATTAATTATGTACGCTAATCTGTTCTTTATTGTTAATGGTAAATACAGCCTCTGATGCAAACAAACTGATTCTGCAGGGTACGCACAGTGAGTCAAAGAAATGCATTGCCTCAAGCCAAACAACTTTTCATGTTGTTCGCTTCCTAACACAGCATTTTGAGCCCTTTCATTCCTCCTGTAGCCACACATGCTCACTGAGAACACAGATGATGTTAATTAAAGTCAGAAAGGGTTTAGTGCTTCGGCCTTAAAGGGGGGCAGTTGGCAGGGAAACATTTACTCAAATGCTGAAGCGAAAAGCAGGCGAGACAGGAAATAAAGTGATATAGGCAAAAGCTACAGAATAAAAGCATTGCCAATGGCTACAGTGAGAGAAGCATTCCACAGATGGAGAATGATGCACTTAAAGTAACATCATTTTGTGCACTCTCTGCCAACATGCACCCAGAGGCAGCAGTAGTGGGGTCAAGCAGGGTCTTAAGCCCCACCTGGACAATCTTAAGATCTGTTCCCCACAGTAATTTTATGATGAAAATACTTAAGGAATGAAGACTATTACATTCACATGTGGAGACATGGATTTGTGAGTGACGATGACTGTTAACCTTTGCTGCATGTTGTTAATTGGTTGGTATGTATTGTTGCAAGTCCGAATGTGTGGGAAATAAACATTCATGACACTTGACAGTTTCCAGTAAAGGAGTTACTAAAGGAAACAAGACCGCTAATTCCAGAAATACAGATGCTAACGTGGTGGAGACATGCCACACACTGAGGATAATGAAGAGGACTGCCTGAACAAGCTGCATTTATACGTAAGTGACCTGAAAATAAGCTACACCTGTCATGAAATGTGGGCTAACGTTACAGCTACCAGGCTGCTAGCTAGCTAGCTTGAATTGTGCTGTGCTGTTTCCATGCTTATGTTGGATAAATCTGCTCTACCATATTCAATCTTAGAACCCATTGGCTACGTCTAGCGATAATATAGCTTCTTGGAGTGACACACAGCTTTTTGGGGCTTCTAGTGTAACCAGTGGTTAGCAATATAGGACAATATCGGCCAAGACTTCCTTTTCCGTGCGTTGCCATTGTGTACAGTCCCAATAGCAACTTGAGAAGCGCCTCCTTTTGTTTGCATATGTTTTGTTCGAGAGTAATGTACGCATTTAGTGACGCACATTTCAATAATATATCCTGCATATCGAATCTTGTTTCTTTGTAGTCATTTTATTTGTTATAGTTAGTTCAGTCAAAAGTCTTTAGCAACTGCTGCAAACATGCAGCCCGTGTCTAGTCTCGTTATTTGACAGTGAAAAAATACAACCAGATTGCACTGTGAACAACACTTATGAATTCATGCCAGGAAGCAAATGACGGATCCCTCTTTTCCTCTCTTGATTTACCAGCTGCAGAGTTTGGTGTGATTTGTCAGCGTGTTACTGGCTGTTGTGGCTATGTTTCTATATTACTCTGTAGTCTGAAACTTGGAAAAAAAACAGCTTCTGACTAACAAAATCCATGCTAACCGCAGGCCTAACGCCCCTATGCAACAGCTCGTAATAGATCCATTTGTTTACCATTAACTCGCCTCTTGTGCGGCGCTCTAATGTGTGATTGAAATTGACGTAAACCTCCTTTACTTCTGAAGTTGTGAGCGAGCTTAAATCCATCCCCTGCTTCTCTTGTGATCCAAATCAGTCAGCACACGTTTTAAAGAACTAAACACATTGTAGCACGGAAGGAATTAGCAATACTACTGCAATTGATTGGCACCACAATGAGTATTTTGCGGTGGCCGCCCAGTGCCCTAGAAAAACAACTGGCCCTAAATACAAACTAAAATGAAGCTTGTTTAACTTAACAAAGAACACTAATCACAAACATGGAGCAGCTTTGTCTATCATCACCCCAAACTTTTAGACTATTACAAGAAGCAAAACCATTGCCAGATTTTCTTTACAGCTCCATAGCCTGTGAGAGTTAGGTATAGGTTTATAAAATCCCATAGATCAAAAATTAGATTAGCTTCCCAAAGTCTGTATGGGGACTTATATAATGTAAACCAATGCCAAGTTCTGATTTCATTATTAGCAGGCCTGTTAACATAGTTTCACTTGTTAGGAAACCAATCTTTAACCAGGAATGATCCGCAGCTGGTGCTGCAAGGCTCTTACTTAATTGCATTTTCAAACCTTTAGTAAATCCTTTCTCGGTTTAAAGTCTATAATGAGGCAAACAAACATTGAAGTTGCCGCTGTATTCATGTGTAAATCTCAAACTATTAAGGCCATAAATAAGGCGTAAGGAAGAAAGAAAAAAGTGGATTGAGAGCCTCAGCCAGGTGAAAACCAACACTCGGGTCATAAAACACACAATCTAGAATCATAGCTAATGGCGCCAATTAGCCTGAAATAAAAGAAAGAGCATAAATTCACACAGACTTTTGTGCATTTGCTGTTGCAAAACCAGCCTCCACCTTGTTTTGTTATGCTCAGTATTTACCAGCAATGGAGGGCTGGTCCATCTGCGAGAGGGAGTTCCCCAGAGAACACAGCCAAGCAGCCGAGGACGACTTTATTGCAATATGATGAGGAATGCATGGCTAGACTTTATAAGGACACATGTCATTTAAGAATTAACAAAAGAGAAGCGCTGGTACCTTTTGTGTGATGAGACAGTAGAGAGTGAGGATGAACAGCAGTCCTCCGCAGATGGAGGCGATGATGAAGCCAAGCTTGTACAGGTCTCTGTCTGGTCTTCTGTGCGCCGCCTTCTCTGAGTTCCTACCATAACTTTCTGCAGAAAACGACACGTGTTATGTAATCTCAGCGGCGCGGCACATCTGTAAAATTCATCAGAGAACTTTCCGTATTATGGAAATTCCCACCTGTTAAATGTTCTGTGGTTGACTCTGTAAACAGCTCTGTCGTGGAGTCAAAGTTTTCTGTGTATTCGTGCTGGCACCTCCAATCTACAGGTGCGTCGCTGGTCTTCACCAGCTCCCAGTAAGCAGACAGCACCTCTGAGGCCCTCTGCAGCGCCTCGGACGGAGGCCCTCTGTACAGCATCTCAAAACTCTCTGGCTTATCCTGTGGCAGATTCCAAGAAACATATCTTAAATGTTTTGCTGATTTATCTGCAAATTCTTGGCAGTTCTTCTCATCACATTTTTCTATTCTGTGTTTCACATTATAGACTTTTTTTTTAACTCCCTCCGTCCTGAGGAAACAGACTGCAGGATCACTGCTCCGAATCCCACACTCACCTCCACCTCCTCGTTAATCTGAGGGACACATTTCTGGGAGTAGATGTTGAGGATGAGCGCCCTCAGGGACTGAACGTAGCCGTCATTGACTGAACCTCGGCTATATTTGAAGTGGGTGGTGAGCAGCTCCAGGATCCAAGGTAAAGCGGCTTTAACAAAGCAACATTTACTCTGCGGGAAACGAGAGTGCGAGGTCATAAACCTGAGCGTGTGATGCAGTTGATGGAAAGTCTAAATCAAAGGCTTCAGAAGGAAACAGCCCCATAAAACAAATGTTACCTTACCAAACTCCTCCGCTCTGTGAATGTGTAGGTGATGGAGCACCCGCTTCTTAACTGGTTATCCATCTGCAGAGGCAACAACAGGACATCTAGCGTGATTGACGCATCGTTTCTAATCCAACAGCCCTGGTTTTTTATGATGTTTGGACACCTACCAGATGCCTGACTGTCAGCAGGTGCTCCCTAGTGATGGAGTGTCTGCATGGACCAGGGACCTCAGTCATAGTGAGAGGGAAGCTCAGGAACATAAGCACACACAGACACTTTACCTGCAACTGACACAACCAGCATGGACATTAACTCAGCAGGACATTTAAACAGCAACTCCATCAAACAAAACCATGGCAGCATTACGGCTAGTATGCCATCCAGACCTTTATAGTTCAATATAAATGCACTCCACACAGCCGCCTCACTTTTATTCAGCTTCCCTCCTAAACCTGATCATCTTATTTTTCTCTTATAAATCATTTTAAAAGGAAAACAAAGTTCAAAGCAAACTTTAATGAAATTTCCCTTTTTATTGCGCCAACAGCAGTTTTACAGTATTAATCAGAGCAATCCCCGCCTTTCCATCCAGAATGTTCTTCACAGTGTTTACTAATAAGTGCGAGAAAAGCTGCTCAGGTAGAGCAACAACAACAGCTTCTTTCCGGCCCTACACATGTTTTATTTACTGCGGCTCTGCGGCTCGACCCAAGATTCAGGCTAATGCTGCGACACTTCCAGTAGCCGGTGTTTAACTGTGCTTGACCTCAGAGAAACCTAGGCTGGTGTTTGATTAGTTCCAGTTCTGGTCAAATAGTGCCCTCTACCATAAAAGCGGGGCTTTGTGGAGAGCATCATTCACTGGCTCGGGTGATGTCTGCTACCGAGCACCTTTTGGCAACAGTACCAGTAAAATGGGCTCCAGATGGACTTCTACTGAGGATTAAAAGCCAGAGACAAGCATATGTTTTTCACACTGCGGGCAAAACGTCTACCCTTGAAGATTTTCCTTCATAATCATCCCCTTTGACTCACTTGACCCCTTTGCTTTTGTAACAGTCAAGGCAGATGCCAGAGAAAGCCTGTACTGAAACAATAAAACATGATTTATCTGTTGCCTAGTTGACTTCTGAGTTATATTAAGACACAAAAGACAATTCTTTGAAACCCACAAAAGACAGCAAGTATTCCTTTCATTATTTGTTGCCTGGTCTTCATATTACGAATAGCTGTAAAGTTTAACTCTTTAAGTATCAAAATGTTCTCGCAGTTTCCTGAAAGATCAAATCTCGTGATTCACCATGAATCTGAGCTGAACAAAATGTGCATGCAAATGTATTGCAGGGGCCCGAAGGAAAGGAACAAATCTTGTGACATCGCGGTTTGAGTATTAAAGCGAATAAAAAGTAATGATCTGATGAAAGTCGAAAGAGACGCAGGATGAAAAGAGTGAACCTCAAAGTAAAACAAGATGCCTCGTGTGAGAGAGCACTCTCATGATAGACGCTGCTATTGGGAACCCACTAGACTGATTGATGATGAAATTATTGTGATCTAATGAAACTATTAATGTGGCTGGTATGTGGCAAATGCAAGAGCACATGATGCAAATGTCACCTGTCACATGATTGTTTTCTCCATGCTGTCTGTATCTGTATGTAGGTCAACAAACTCTACAATCAAGCAAAATAACTTCGCACGCAGACTAACAGAAGCATGCGCCGCTCTGTTCCTGCATCGCACCGCGGAGGGTATTTATGGTGCAGTTTTTACCCGCAGCGGTTGTAGAAGAGTTGTCACCTACCTTAGCTTTGCTCTGAGTCAGGGTTGACACAAGGATGGTCATCTGGTACGTGTTTGACAATGGAAAACACCAGACTCCTCTGTCACATACATTGAAGCAAAGAGATCCTGTTCATATATTCAGTTCCACTCCACAAGAAAGGAATTTGCCGCTGAGTAAATATGCCACTTCGTCATGTGGCGCTGTTCCTCAATGCATTGCCTGACGTGCTCCTTCTGCACAGAGTGAGTTCAAAAGCAGACTAACTGTTTCAGCTGACAGACAGCCCTTTTTAAAGACCTCCCACCTCTCTTCTCTATGACAAGTTCGGTCCTCTGTCGCTGCAGATGTCTTATGACAGATAGTTTTTAAGTAGTAGACTGACTTGATTTTTGTTTTCTTTCTAATGCATGTGGGGAAAAAGAGTCCACTTTGGGAATTATTTTACACATGCACACACAAAAAAGCTTGAGGTTGGTTCCGATAACATCTGTTCTTGTTCTTGGAACTCTATATGTCTGGAAAACAGCTTGCATTAAAACGCTGCTCCACACATGAACTCTCAGAATAACAAGATTTGATCAGGGGCAATTCACCCGTGTTTTGCTCAGGAGAATAAGTGCTGTGATCAAGTGGACCCACTGGGAAGGAAAAATAGGATGCAGTCATCGCTCAGAGAGAAGATCTGCACATCACTGCAGGGGTCCCCAGAGGTTGTCCAACAAAGCAGATGTTTCATGCTGCTCGAGGAATCCTGAACTTTTTTTGTATCGTCACGTTGCACCAAAAGAAAATTGTTGTTTTTTGGGACGGTGGGTGTGTCGCCTGCTACTATTTGTACGACCCGAGCTAACCCTGAGGAGAGAGGCATAAACTCTTTTATGGGCGACTTTTGATGGGGAATTCTTCTCATAACAAATCAACGGACTCCAACAGAGGACAAAAACACATTTGGCCTGGGATCTATTAACACAGGAAGTGATTCTCACACTTTGCGTTATGAACACATTCCTGCACCTACCATCGTAAACTCG
The DNA here is from genome assembly GCF_022749685.1 of Semicossyphus pulcher. Lineage (NCBI taxonomy): Eukaryota > Metazoa > Chordata > Actinopteri > Labriformes > Labridae > Semicossyphus > Semicossyphus pulcher. The sequence continues at coordinate 21,225,966 of NW_027211637.1, forward strand.
TGTATCACAGCCATTTATTGCGGCCGTACTGTGAAAGGTTCTGTTTTTATTGTTCGTCAGCGGTGGGATGCAACTATTTACATTGATTCCAGTACTGTAATTAGTTTGGGGTAATTGTGTTTTGCTTGTGTGTTCCCAATTTGTGCTTCTTTTTGTGTAACATTGACTGCACTGCATCTATCCGACAGCTGCAGTTACTTTGCAAACCAACTTTTTACATGCAAAACATCTGATCAACAAATTGAAAGTGATGCATCATGCAGATAACAGGAAACGAAGTAGACAAAATAAGTTCACATCAACCACGACAATAAATACTATTTCAATCCTACAAGACAAATAATATTATTAATTGAAATAATAGATTTATGCCTTATGAATGCACTGACAGTTACAGAGACTGTGTTTTGTACTTTTGCTAAAGATCTGTTCAACAGTTTTACACGATCGATTTTCATGTTAAAACATAGTGTAACAGTACTACATCTATGGAGGAGCCATAATGTAACTCAGTAATCTCTGTACAGCAACATAAGCCACTAAATGATGCTCAATATTCCAGACAAAGCATCACTGTAGATGCCACGTATTAAGTGTAATGAATGGTTTGACTGATTTATTTCTTTATTCTAATGTCTGGTGATATTATATCATTTTATTCTTGTTAAAAAGTTCCATGAAATCAGACCAAGTGTTGTCTGTGCTACCAAACCTTGGAGACATACCACCGTGACTGCCCCAAACTCATCAATTAACCACACTATTACCATGACATCCTGTTTCCAATTGAAAGCTTTGTGTAGAGATGAGGGGGTCGACTCTTTTTACTTACTCCAGTTTGTATGAGTCACTCACAAAAGAGAGTCGGGTTTTTGAGTCACTTGAGTCAGTTACCCAGACCTTGAATCCCTCACCGCCCCAAGTGCCCATAGAGCGCACTAGAGACTTTTGTCGCCTTCCTGGGTTACCTAACTTCAGGTTTAGCACGCTGTTTACATTAATGGAGGTTAAATTCAATCGTGCAGCTCTTCTAGAGTTTCTGATTGTTTTTGGACCTGGTCAATTTCTCATAGTAAAGCGAGTCATTTCACAGGGTTTTTTGACGCTCGTTTTCCCATGATTGTGTGCGGTAAAAGTTTGTAATGTAACCGCTACCTTATATTGTCTAAAGCTTGGCGCTGTTCCCGGTGGCTTGAAGCACTCAGCTTCAGAGCTGCCAACTTGAGTTGACAGCGGAGTATCAAATTATCCAGTGAGTCCCTGACTCGCAAGTCACAACCGCTCGACCAGAGGGTTCCACCCACTCCACCAGAACACACTGAAACATTAAACAACTCAAATCAAGTCTGAGGTAAAAAAAAAAACAACAACTCTGTGGCATGTTGGGAGAGCAGGTAGTGAGTGAGTGATTCAGTTAATGATTCGTGCAACTCAAGTCAAACCTTCAGCTCCAGGCAGAGAGCGAGCTCTGGTTGCGACTGTGGGGGAGCGAGTGCTGAGTTGAAACCAGCCCCAAAGTGGCAATACGGTGGTCTTGCCTCAAATTGGCAGCTTGCAGTGGCTAGTAGCAGGTAGGAGAGGTGAGCCAGTGAACAAGTCAGTGGAGATAAGGACTCATGACTCCCGAGTCAGTAAAAAGAGTAGTTTTTTTCAAACAATTGATTCATGACTCGCTCATCACTAATTCAAACCATTGCCAAGAGGTTAACAAAATGCTGATTAAGGCTATTAGCGCTTGTTAAATCTCTTTATGTTAGGCAGTACATTTTTGTCTTTTGAAATATCACCACACTGGCGCAATGGTAGTGATGTGTTTTTCATTAACTGGCAGTGGTTGGTTTGCCAGAGTAACCATAACACTGAAGTAGGCTACAGGAACTAATAATAAGCATAGCGTAGCCTCTGTGGGAAACAATTCAGAGGTTTCCAAGAGAAGTGTCTGAAACTTCACATATAAACTTTAACAGGAACGATTGCTGTCCAAAAAAAACAGGGATCAAAGGCAGGGACTAACAAGGCTAACCACTAGCTTTTGCTCCTGGGGTTAGGCTGAGAGAAGTTTAAGAACACATGCATCGACGCAATTTAACTTTGTGTAACTGTTCTTGTTGCCAGAAGGGGGGGACAAAGTTTAGCACTGGAGGTTTTATACCATAGATGGTATAAAAAGATATATGACATGACAGCTCTGTAAAAGTGAAGCCAAAACATTTTGAGCGCCCCCTGCTGACTGACTGCAGTATAGGTCATAAAGCCCGCCTCCTCCATGTTAACAGATGGGACATGAGTCAAAACTATAAAATAAAAATACACGCCAAATAAATGTTTCTCAAAAATGGTTTCTGTCATTATACTTAGTTATCATCATGCTGATTTACATCCAAGTGTTAATTTTTCTGACAAGTTTATTTTAATTAGTTATCTGATGCTGTAAAAAGGATGATTGACAGCTCTGTTGACAAATACGGCTGCTCTGTTCCGGATTAGCAGAGTAGTAGAGGAGGAACAGTGAGAGCAGACGTAACTAAAAACAATCACTACCGTCACTGTTTCCATATCTGTGAACGTCTGCTTCAGACCAACAAAAGAAGCTGTTAAATACGCCGCCATGTGGGTTCTTTGTTCATATTAATCTTCTGTGATCAGTCGGAACACTTGCACTCGAGGTTTAGTGCAGCAGAAAACTTTGATGGCCAGAAGTTTTGAGAAATAAACACATTGTCAGTTGTGGTTATTTCATCGAATTCGGGAAATACATTGTTGGTTTTGTGTCTTTTTATTGAATTCAGTCGTAGAAAGAAAAATATAGTACGACACTAGGCCAGAAAAATGCTTCCTGTGGAGTGAAACGTGTGATCATATTTAAATTCAGCCATGGGAATAGAGCAGCTAAAAGTTCAAATCCATCTGTTTCACATCAACAATTTTAGTAATTCTGCCGTTACTAGTTTTGTTTTGATGTGTTTCCAACTATGTTGTTTGTTCCATCGCACGTGATGTCTACAGGGGTTACTGGGGGAACTGGCGGGTTGGTTTAGCATTATAATTAGGGGTCATTGCTATGTTCCCAGTGTGCTATGTTTACTATGATTGCAAGAGCTACATTTGAGTTGAGATTGCCAAAGAACGAAGGGAGATGGATTTATTGCAATTTGAGTGTTACAAATATGTTAATTCATTGTGGAGTTACAAATGTTTAAAACAAAGAAAGCTGTCTTGTCCACACATGTAAGGATGTAGGTTTCAACATCAGTAGGCAATCAGTAGGCAAGCAATTTCAACATATTGACCCAACACACATTTAGCATTTGACCAAGTGTAAAGCATTGGTATTAAATGTCTCCTTATGGTGTAAGAGGATGTTGAGCTAGAAAGCATAGGAGCATGGGAACATAGATTTGCCCGACTGAAAACCAGGCCTTTCTCCAAAAGTAGCAGACAGCTCAAATCTCTGGAGTTTTTGAATCACACTTTGCCCTGACTGTTCTCTGTGAGTAAAGACTCCCAAAGTTCAAATGAGTTCTCAAATTAGCACTGTAACACAGTTCTAATGTGTAGTAATGCTAACCCTCTGTTCCTCTTCCACTTCCTTTAAATACTTTAAATAGTTTGAATTTTTTGGGGGGGAATGCTTATCCACTTCATTGCTAAGAGTTAGATGACAAGATTGATACCACTTTTATTATTTTTAACTGACCATCAGAGATAAAGCTAGATCAACGAGTCTGCTAGCTTGATGTAGCATAGCCTAAAGAAGCAGCTAGCCAGGCTGTGTGCTAGTAGATAACTAAATTCTGCATTAAAAAAATACCCATAAAACATGTCGTTTTTACACTTTATTTTGTTTTAAATGAGGTAAAACATGGACACTAATGAGTTTCAGAAGTGTTTAGTAGGCAGATTTTGCTAGCTTCAAATAGAGTCATGCTAGCTAACCTGCTCTCTGGATGTCTCTTTAGCTTTTAGCTGTGTTCTTTGCTAAGGGAATTCTTTACTGTTCTAAATGCAAAAGCACAAAGATGGATGTTTCAAATGCACTTTGAATGGCAAAATGTGTTCAACCTATGCATTAATCTTACCCAGTCGAGAGAGTATGATTCAAGGAGTCTGGTATCAGCGGGCTCAAAGCTGTGGGTGGCTGATTTCAACATACTGACCGAAGGAAACATATATTACACACTCCTTAATTTGGCATTTTTCAGAGGACATTATGCTGGGAAAATAAGACCTTTTAAGTTAGAAATCCCTAGGAAAATATGCTCCCACTGTCTGCCAGCTCCAGCTGTATATTGGACGTGCAAATATAAGAGTGGTACTAATCTTCATATCCAACTTGCAAGCAAGTGAATAACGAAATAAGCCCTCAGTGTACAAATGTATGAATCATTCATTGTAATTTGTACTATTGCTGTCTTACATACTTATGGCTTATATAAGAGTAAAGAAAGCCTGTCGTTCATTTGTTTGTTTGTAAGTTTGTAATAAAGTTCAAAGTGGATTTAAGGACGATAATTTGAAGATTTTCGTAATATTGCTTGGCTTTCAAGGATGATTCATTTTATAAATATTATTCATAAGTATAGGGTACAATTATACGTACTAAAAACTACATATGCAGCCCATACATTCGGGTCTTGTTAAGCAATCATGGGCAACAGTTCAAGAGTGAATGCATACATTTAAAGATCGTTGTACAGTTTATTTAACAAATATTTGCCAGGAACAATATAGATCATATTTTTAAACGTCTACATCTGTTATTTTTGGAATGCGTCTGAGCGGTTTGTTTGGCCTGGTTTCCAGCCAGAGTTTTTTTGTTGACTCACTGCCTAGCATACTGAGAACGACATTTTTGCAAAGGTTTGAATGTACTGATTAAATTCCCGCTCAGTGATATCCACTTTCACCTCACTGCTTTCTGCCAACAGATAAAGTCCCATCCAAGACAATTCATGGATGTGAGAGCAAGGAAGCATGTCACCCGACTATCAGATACCTGAGCATGTGAGGACTTTCCCCGAACAATTTAGAGAAAATTAGACAAAAAGATCTGACAACAGCGCCTGATTAATATGTGTACTTTTATTGTTTCGTTATCTTTGACTCATCTGCCTGCTAAGTAAGCACAAACAACTGTCTTTGTACGGTAGAGTCTGTCTGACCTGAAGAGGCATGTGTACTTCTGAGAGTCTTTTTTTAAGTCTGGTACTCAAAACAGAATTCAACTCTAAATCATGTTTTCCTGGGTTACAAAGTGAACAATAATTGCCTTTTTATAATTAGGTTTGCAACAGAAAATAGCTGTTCCTCAACATCGGAGATCACGAGCTGCAGACTCTTGAAAAAGGATGATTTGATTAGGGGGGAAAAAATCTCTTACTGTAATTCTTGCTAAATATAAAGCCCCACTGTACAAGTTGAGTTGGAAATCAAGTGTCCATGTGCAGCTTCAGCACACATGACTCCCGCACATGAGATGTGTGTTTGATTGTTTTCCTGTTGAACCCAAACTTCTGAGTGTTTATATGTCGTTTTAAACAAAGACAAATATTTCCATCTCGGCTCTGGTGTGGCTCATAACATCTGCTACGACTATCTGTTTTCACCTCGGACTTTCACATGGTTGGATAATGCATTCAGTGGACTTGAGGACAAACAATGCAGCCAGTAAGGAAGTTAGACTCAAACCGAATGTAAACACCAGCAGGAAAACAAGTTTATTCTCATGGTATCCGTAGATTACAGGTATGGAATTCCACCGTTGCTGTAGGATATAATCAGCGGTCACACACAGAAACAATGCATTTGCTTATAAATGCTTATAAATAAAATAAAAGGTTAGAGCGTATTCAGTGCAACTAGTACAAAATATTATATAAAAAGAAAGTAAAATTTGGCAGGGAGAATTATATTCCTTCGTGTGCACGCTGCAGTTCGATCATCTGTTATAATAAAAAGCAACTGTGAGGAGATAGCAGCAAAGACAGAGAGAGAAAGAAAACAGAGCAACACGGCTGATGTTTAAGTTCTTGTCAGACGGCTGTAGCAAACCCTATCCGGTTATTGCGACGGTCAAACTCTGTGTAGTAGCGTGCGATGAAGTTGGCTCCTAAAATCCAGATGGGACCTGTAGGGGGCGGCACATCTAAGCCCCTGAAGGTGACGGTGCAGACGTCCCCTTCGATCTGTGTTTGCTGGAGGCACAAAGAAAAGTCAGTCTTATCATAAAAAGCCATTTAAACAGTGACATGCTGTCATTGCAGAGCTGGAATAAGCACTTAAAGCCTATACTCTGTTTTTGAATCTTATGCACATGAGAGAATATTTTGTGCTTAACACTAAATAACCAATCACCGGGCGTGCGTGACAAGTAAGTCCCTGTACCTCGTTCTTATCAGTACAAAGCGAGCCCATGTAAATCCTAGCATGTGCTTTGCTTCATCCTGTGTAGGTTTAATCAGCCACATAAGTGAAAACACCTGAGTTTGTGCATGTGCGGAGCCTTTAAGTTATAAAAAGGTATTGTATTTTACAGCTTGAACATATGGGCGGTTTATGAAATCCAAGTTACTAGTAGCTGTAGCTGTAAAATAGCTGTGGGGGAGTATAAAGGATTATTGAAAATGAAAATATTGCAATACTAAAGTAAATACTTTTTGTTTCATTCCACCACTTCCTGTTTATGTTGAAATGGTTCTTACCCATAAGATATAATCCTCCTGAGTGAGCGAGTACTCGTGGCCACCCAGGTGGAAAGTGACAGTGGGCAGCGTCTTCACAGTGTCACAGTTGACTTTGTACTAATAAAAGCAAGACAAAGCAACGGGTGATGATGGTAATGATTTCCTTTTTACGGCAAATGTTTATGGTGGGAAACAATGTTGCGTGTGTAAAAATCTTACTCCGCTCTCATCCAGCTGTGCTCCGATGGTTTTCATCAGCACAGACACCGAGGAGGCCGGGCCTGTGATGTAGGAGGAGCCTGTGTCGATCACAGCTGTGCAGCCCTCAGCGCAAAACATCATCTCCACCCCGACAGAAACACTGAAACAATGAAGAGGTGAAGAATAAAACAGATGTTGTTTCCGAATGCGCGCACACACACACGCTGTATAGGTAATTAGGCAAAGATCTTACCCTTTCATGATGACTTCCCACTTCCCCATTTCTCTGGTGTCCATATAGTTGAAGTTGCCAGTGTAGTAGTTTGGATCTGTGCCCCCAAGGACCAGCTCTCCACCTGGGGAGTGTTTTGGGTCTCTAAACAGGATAAGAAATTGACTTGTCAAATCTAACTTTAACCATTTGCAGTGTTGAAGCTGTGGTTTTGGAAATATCGGTGAATGGTTACTCCTTCTGCTCAGGTCAAATATGTTGACCTCTCATTTTTCTCAGGAAAACAACAGTTTTCTCCTTAACCGACTATGATAGATGAATAAAAGGAACGCAAAGGAGAATGAGAAAACAAAACTGCATTTTTGTCAATCTTTGGATGTTTTAATGTTGTGTTTTTCTTCAGCTCCACCCAAAAGGTAGACAGGTTCAAACAAGCCAGTGCTGCATTGTTTCCTATTCATTAAATTCTTCTTCTCTCTTTTTCCATATATCTTTTAAAAGCACGCCTGTGGAGGTGATTGAATAGAAAAATGTACAATGGGTGCAGTTGATTCAGTTGGGCCCACCTGCTGTAGTAGACAGAGAACACCTCTTCCTTGAGGACGTGCTGAGACATGATGCGGTCAAACACCGGAGTGATGCCGTCAATGGCCACGTTGGGGTAACCCATCCCCAGGACACCGTCGAACTTTGCAAAGATGAAGGGCATGGCCGACAGAGAGGTGGCTTCAGCAAACACCTGCACCACAGGGATACCGCCAACCTGCAGGAGAATCATAACAGGACGGTGTAGCCTTTGAGATGTAATTAGAGAATCTATGAAAACAGATTCAACTGATACTTTTTCATTTTACACAGAGCGCTGGTTTTGAACTCACCACGACCACATCCTCACTCAGAAATCCCCTGACATTTCCTGAGGCGTACTGGATGGAAAATCCCGTACCGTTATCAATGTGAGTCCGGGATTGGGAGGCATCGTACCTGTTGTGAGTAACTAAAAGTTCAAATGCATTTGAGTCATAAAACCACCATGTGTCCAGGAAGCAATTTTTAAACAAGGAGCATCTCAGTTACTTGTTATCTTAAAAAAAACATTCATTTTGAGTTTCTGGCCATCTGCTTCAATTTTTACCCTCTTTTAGCTCTGTTTAGGATCTCAACCAGCCCCTTAGGGAAACATCTGGCTTTTTACCATCTAAATGTTCAATGTGTTCGTTAGCTAGGTGTTACCTTTCTCTGTCTGTTGCTGAGTAGGTATTACAGTAGGTTTTACAGCTCTTTCCCTAATAACAGCTGCCTTCTGCGGCTGAAAACAACACAATGAAATGAACCAAAATAGTAATGTCTCCGGCCTAACAGAAAAACAATGACTTAAGCCTCATTTAGTTAGGGGGATTTGCAGATTTGGGTTGTAATTCTCTGTAGGATCATCATTATCCGTTTCCACATAGTTTGTCCATTATCATTTGACACATTGCAATTATAAAGTTATCAATCACTGCTGATTTAGGCAAACGTTATTTTCCGGCTTTAATGTGCGAACACGGTCACTTACAACAGGCGGTGGAGAAAGGCGAGCAGCTTTGCGACGGCACCCACAAGTTGGCCGAGCCGGTGTCAAACACGACGTTGAACAACTGGGCCGGAGAGCCGATGCTGATTTCCCCAAAGTACTGGGTCTGAAACAAAAGAAGAAATTTACGATTTCTGTCTCTCCAAAACAAGTAAACTTTTATGCCGTTTTCATGTGCGTGTAAATCTTATTTGTAAGTGCTTTAGTACACCGCAAAGAATTATTTGAAGCGATGACACATGACTGATAGTGCGACTCATACAGAGGGAATAAATCAAGTGCTAATTCAAAAGGCAACTGGATCTGCTGTGAAACCCATTCAAGAGAAATGATGAAACCGAATATGCTGCTTTAATCTTCAGGTCTTTGGGTTTATGTCTGTGTTTGTTCTTTAGGGCTTAAACAGCAAATTTAGTAAGCTTTGATAAAGATTTCTTACAACCTGAATGATATAAGTACAAGAGGTTTTAAGATTTTTCTGAAAAATATATATCATTCTATATGTATATATAGATATAGATATATATATAGATATAGATATATATATATAAGTGTCTCACATCCAAGTAGTTGGTCAGAGGCGTGGGAACCGTGCCGTTGTTGGTGTTGTCTGTGCTCATCTGGGCCAGCTCAGTCAACACCTGCTCTGCAGAAACACCCATCTCCCTCAGCGTCTCCCTGATAGACGGCATCTTCTGCAGGCCGATTCTGGAAACAAAGCAGGCGAGCGGGTGAATTCATCGTCCTAAAAATTCAACAGTGGATGTAAGGACTGAAGAAATAAGAGAGATGTTCGTGATGTGCCTGCCATGCTACATATCTAATACATATGCCTGGTCATCATCCCAGTCTGACAATGAGCTTTCAATAAAGCACTGGCAGCTTTGTTCTAAGCTCGTAGCCAAAAAACGGAACAAAAACACGTGTTGACACAAGGCTGAAAACATAAGCTTTTGTAATAGACCTAAAAAAAAAAGCATTTGTTTTGCTGTCCTACTTTGTTTTGTTTTCAGCTGTCACTGGTCTGTATCATGTTTCTTTTTATGTGAACACGCTTACACATGCTTTACTATTTTGTAGTCAATTCGAGCAGGGATGTGAAAGAGTATGTTTCTTACCTTATCAAGGCTTGGCTCGAGGTCACTGTCAGTGCAACCAAACACATCCAATAACTCATCAGTAGAGCCATCTTTGATCAGAAAATACTGGCCGGTGATGAAGGCTGTGCGTGCAAAGCTGCTTTTCCTCTTTTAATGAATATTCCACGTTTATAAAATCTTAGTGTATGTCAGCGGTGACTCCCTCTGTCTCTGTCTGCTCCCTTTGACTCTTTTTATACCATGTCCTCCTCTCAATCACGGGCCACTGACTCTGCCTGGGAGCTTTCCTGGAGGTGACCACTTGAAAACAAACTCCACTTTCCCTCCCCCCCCCTGTCAACCCCTCTTGCCTTGGTCACACAACCCCTCCAGTGATAAACAGGTCCCAGTGAGAGGTCTGAACTCTGACCTCTTTACATACACTGAAGACAGAAAGCAGGGGTGCAGAGCTCCCGAGATTGCTGACGTCGGTGGGATGGACACCTTGTCGGCGGGGCTGTGAGAAGCTTTAGAGGGACTGAAAGATGCTCTTAAGGTTTCATGACAGATTAGTTCAGCTGCTGCAAACATGCCCTTCTTAATTATGTTGATGTTTTCTGTTCACTAGCTGCTGTTTCTGTTTTTATGAAATGGCTGATTTTATTAATCACTTTCATTCTGTCTCTCCCTTTATCCAAGTTTCTCTGCCCTTTTAGGCACAGTGGATGGCTGCCTACCAATGAGTCTGGTTCTGCTCGAGGTTTTTGGTCTGATAAAAGGAAGTTTTTCTTTCCCAGTGTTGCCAAGTGATTGCTCATTGGTGGAATAATGTTCGGCGTCCGTAAATAATATTACAAAACAGCTTGAAGTTGGAAGTGTGATGAGAGTTCGCGCTACAAATTGATAGATTTGACGGTGATGTTTGAACTTCAAAGTTTAAATGTTGCAGTTTTCTTTCTGCAGTTGATATCATTAGGCCTGTCTTCCCTCTTTTCCCGCAGCCATCAGGTTTTGTTATCTGTACAGCAGACAAGTTTTACACCTCTCTGTGCACCCTCTTCTCTGGATTTCTCTCCTCATGCAAAGTTCACTTCAGTTTGCGCACCTTTTTCGTATTGATTTTCACAATAATACAGGGCAAAACACATTTGTAAGTTCAGTTCAAGGTTTTAGACGAGGATTATTGGCAGGAGACGGAGGCCATGTTGAGTGTATAACGCGGACCAGAAGGTTGGCAGTGTGCTGTGTTTTTATACCGTATACTTCTTGCAGCAAAATGCTCTGACTCCACAACAGACTTCACACCTAATCATTCAGCAGTAGTTCTCACCAGGTTTCATCACAGCCAAGGTTTCCCACTGTATCTTTCCTCCCAGGTTGGGGTCGTGTGTTGGTGGTGTACCGACCACCCAGTCGAGCCGGGAGATATGCGAGGTTGCACGTCAGGCACAAGCTTGGACAGTCATAGCAGAGGTCAGAGGTCAGACGTTAAGATAGACTCCAGAAAATGATAGAGTGGTTATAGCAGCGATGATTTACAACAGCTACAGCACTGTATTGCAGGAAGAGTAACTAATAATTTGTGCTCTAATTTATGAGCAGTGCATAAAGTTAGCCTGTATGCAACTTGTGAACATAAAAATATTTTTTATTTTTATTTTATTATTTTTATTTTTTATTTTTAAGGTTTCTTACTGTTTTTTCTTTAAATTTCATTTATTTTAAAGTGGTTATAATCAATTGTTTTTATGTTAAAAAATGTGTCAAATGACAAGCCTGACATTGCCAGACCAATTTGCCAAAGTTAATTAATCTGGAACCTCTCATTTCCAAAGGACTTGCATCCATTTGTAGCAATGAAATAGGTTGAGCGGTAGACTGCTAAGCAAGTTCTAAGCTAATGCTAGCTAGCTAGTTTTGAAATCCAATTCATGGCTTCTAAAACCACAGAATACATGAATGTTTGGCCTGACATGATTTAGTAACCAACACTTACAATTTATAAGAAAAATAAACTTCTGTTGAGTTTGTGTAATACTTACGCAGTAGTGATTTCCCAAAGTTTCCCATTAGTCGCAGCCATCTAGGTTGTTTACCAAAATGTCTCAAAAGAGCTTTAACCCGCCTAATTTGTGTAAATAGTTTACAGGCTGGATGGAAATCTGTGGGACCAGCAGGACCAGATTAATTTGCCACAGCAAATACCTGCAGATGTGTCTGCCTCCCACACTAGATGGGAAAAATTTGACACACAGTGTTTAAACATCAGAGAAGAATCACCTGAATCTGCTGCTCCTCTCTACTAAACAGAGCTTTATAGTAAGTTTCAGCTCATTGTTTAGTAGTTTAGTTTCACTCTCCCTGCTCTCATAGATCATTTTGAGCCAGGCGGTAGCTGTTTCCAGCAAAGAAAGCCACTATATAGGCACAGTTAGCAACTAGCTAGTGAACATAGTGGAGTGTGGTGGAGCATTAGCGGCTAAAGTGACAGATATTTGGTGAAGTTAGTTGATGAAGATTTAACAAGTGTTAAAAGAAGAATGAGTATTAGGCCACAATCACCAGTTGGTCAGGAAACTACTCCAGACTCATTATATTGTTCCCCCAAAACTGCTCACTGTGTGAATAAGCAACTGTTAGCCTGAAGCAGTTTAAAAGGGCTGTAGCCTAATGTATAATGTTGAGTTCCCATCTTGTTTCTGCTGCGTACAAGTGGCCAAAAAATCTGTTGTCGCATGTAGAAATAAATTCTATTTTGTCCTCTTGTCGGCACAAGCTGTAAACACAGTATAATCCCCTTTTAAAGTCACCACCACAAACATGTTAGCAAGCTCTTGCCAGTAAAGACATAGACTACAGCAGATATAGCTAGCAACTTTAGCACTCATTTGAGGCTGTGTTTTTCTTGATACCTGACAGACATCAGACTCAGAAAGTGGACTGTCCATCTGTCTTATCTGAACAATTAGGCGCCAAGTGGCTGGTTTTGACATTCTGGGGACAATCTAATTTATCTTGCTTTCGACTTGCTTAGCTAACTAGATACCCACTAGTCTCTTTCCCACAGGCCCAAAGGAACCCATGCGTCACTTCTGCCTGGCCTCCCACCTCTGCAGTGAGTGCTATGCACTGGTGGGCATGGGAAATGTACGACTGTCTCATAGAAGATGATTTATTTGAACTTTGTAAGTTTTATGTGTTATTCATATTTCCTTGGAGGCCTGCAAGCCAAATTTTAACTGATTCTCTACAGCAGTCTCAAATCAGTAAGATCGCTCTTTGGTCTCGACAACAAATTACAGCGAAACATTTGTTGTTATTAAACAGGAGGCTGTTTATAAAGTTACAGCAGACTAAACCTCAAATGACTTTCTGCTGATAGACGCACATCTGAGGCAGAATTTACGTAAGAGGATCTAGAGGGGCTTCAGAGCCATCCATCATGATAAGAGAGATATGAAGTAGAGCAGTGCTTGTTTGCAGGAAATAAGAGCAGAGGGAAGTTATCACTCAACAAAACAAGCCAGACGCCCAAAAGCTCAATCTAAAATCAGCTGGTATGAGCCACACCGTGATGAATGTGTTTTATTTTATTTTGTTTACTTCTAAGACATTCCGTTATACAATAGTGTACAAAAAGCTCAGAACAATAACTGAATTTAAAAAATCAAGAAAACAGATTTTATTTACAGTTATGCTTCTGAATTTCAATGCATGCCCAGTTGGAGAGGCTGTGATTCCATCTGGATACAATATGAATGAAACTATGTCCTCACAACAGGAGTTAAAAATGTGCAAATTAAGACCAAAGGATGTCAAGAAAACATATTTCATGTGAGATTAGTATGTCAAGGGGTCTGTGACTTTCTTGTAGATTTGTTTATCCTTGTAAAATAGTGTTTTCCACATGTTTGTGGGAAATTATGCTCATGACTATCAAAACAGATGGTAGATTTCAAACAAAATGATTTATTATTAAACTGCTGTGACGGACAAATGTGGAACTTCATTTATAAATCAGTTGTTGGTGGATGGCTTAGACTATTTATTTGTACAATCTATGTTTTAGATATTAAAAAGGTAATTTTCCAACCAAGTTGAGTCTCTTTTTGAACCGTTTTAAGAGTTTTAAACATGCAGTATCTCGCCCGACCAGCAGAGGGTAGCATTGGACTGAAAAATACCAACAGGAGAGCGCTGAGTGCCAACTACTTTTCACCTGAGGGAGTCAGCCTGTACCCATGAAGGTAAACATTAATGTGTGTGTGTGTGTGTGTGTGTGTGTGTGTGTGTGTGTGTGTGTGTGTGTGTGTGTGTGTGTCCATATTATTAACTTATTGTCTTATTGTTCTATTTCTATTCAGAGCCAATATCCACTTCTTAAAGAGACAGTAATCCATGTGGCAGAAGATGAAATCCAGCCTACAATAATACACAATGTTTAAAAATATACAGAATTAAATTTTAACAAAAAAACACAACATCTTAAATGAAAATAAAACATCAATTGATGGACAGGTTTATTTAATGACATTTTGTGTTGTCATAGTAGAAAAGAGCACAGGTGTTGCACATTAAATTAGCTGCAGCTGTGTTCCATTAAAGCGTCTTAGTCAGCCATGACACTTAGCCAGCATGCAATCTAAACGGACCCTAAAACTGAAACAGCTAAATGGAATTCAGCCATCACTAATTGTATTATTTACATCTCTAACTTTCCTGTTGTGACATGTCGAAACGTCCTTTGTGAAAGAGGCATATTGTTGCAGTTTAACCTCTTTTCAAATGTGTTGTATCAGGTGCACATGTTGTGAAAAACTATGACAGAATCCAGTTTAAAAAGCAAACAATAATATCCCAAAGGTAAGATAAATAAATTAAAAAGTACAAATGTAACAATAAAACAATATAAGCAAACTATATTGGATTTAGTAAAAAAACAAACAAACATATAAATTAAAACAAGAGAGAGAGAAAAAGAAAGAGAATAAAAGTAAAGATAAAAAAGAAATACAGTTAAAGCTACCACATTCCTTTTATGTCCAGAATAAATTGAGAGAAAACATTTTTTAAAAAACACAATGCTTTAACACCAGATGTAGATTACAGTTAAGTTAACCAATGACTTTGTTCCCAGTTACAGTTTCAGGTTACAGTACACTATAATGGGTGTCTGTGTGTAATCACTCTCTTATCTAGGGCTGATAACCCGTGTAAATACCTGAACAGTGTCCTGTGAAGATGCACTTCCTTTCCCAGGGTGCTCTGTTTGGAAACAGGTGCTCTCTTACCACGACAGAAAACATCTGCCGAACACACTCAGTACTTCCACCCGTGTGCCAATCCATCACCTGCACCCATGAATATTTCATACCAGCAGTAGCGCACGGTAACGTATGTGAGTGTATCGCCTTGTCACTTTTAAGAAGCTCTGATTGGTGCGTGTTTGCCTCGTACGTCTTGTTGACAACGTACATCATTTCCTATTCATTTATGCAGTTTGCCGGTGCCAGGCGTACTTCTGTGACTACACACTGTTTTTCTCACTCTTCAAATACTGTGAGGATTCAAGGACGTATAGATCCTTTTCAGCACACACACATGCGCACACACGCACACGAACAGTATCCATGCTCTAAGGCTGTACGAGAAGATGTGCTACTACAAGATACAAGAAAATCTATTAAAAACTGTTTACATGTAATAATGTCATATAATGTACTCCTGCAGTGATATCTGATTTTAAACAGACACTACTGTCAGCGTGAAATTAACACTTTGCTTAAATTGAGACATTACAGCCTTCAGTGTTTCATTTGTGTGTGCGTGTTATGCAAGGCCAGTGACAGAGCATTTGTGTGTGTGTTTGTCTTCATGGCTCTGTGCACAGCATCACAAGAGAAAAATCCAAACTGCAGCCAGCTGACAGAAAAAGACAGCCAGCAGTGGCAGCGGTGGAGCCAAAGTGATTCAATAAATGAGCGAGCAGAGCCGGAGCACAGAGCGCTGTGAAGCCAAATGTTTTGTACTTCAAAGTCTGGCTAATATCAAAAACAAGGCCGCTCAGGCTGCCCGCGGTCAGAGCAGATTCCCTGGCTTATAGAAGCGCCCAGTAATTAAAAGCATGCTGCTTTATTTAAATTATGCCTCCTGTCAAATACACTCACTGTTAGCTCCAATAGAAAAATGTACATTTCACCATAATGGGCCTAAATGTGCAGCTTTATAATATGGATAATATGTCCTACTGCAATGCTGTAGCTCTGATGTGGCCTTTTAAGTGTCTTATACAACATTTTAATATGATGAACTATTTTGCAATGTTATGTTTGATTAGACTAAAAAATAAATCATCTGATAAACTTCAGTAACACCTTCTTTCTGTCATCTTCATTCACCTGCTGTCTAAAAGCTCTTCACAAATATGGATAATATGAGCACGAGGAGACATTTTGTATGTAATTCTCACTAATATATGCAACATTTTCATAATAATAATAATGATAATATTCTAAAGCTTCAATTTGTAGTTTTTATGCAGATTAATGACATGTCATGACTTGTATTTCATTCATATTTGGTTGTTTATATCATTTCCTGTTTTATTTTGTTATTTACTACCCTTGCGATGTTCTACTTCCTGCCTTTGTGTGTGATTATGTGCCCCGCCCTGATTGTTTTCACCTGCTCCTTGATTAGTCTCACCTGTGTCTGATTAGCCCCACCTCTCCTGTGTATTGAGTCTTCCCCCGTCTCTGTGCCAGTTCTGCCAGAAACTTTTGTCAACCCCTCGGTCAATTGGTGTCAAACTTTTCATCACCCCTTCATCGAGTCTCCCGTGTTCTCTCCTGTGAGTTTGGTTCAGATGTATTTAGTGGACTCTTCTCCCCGTGTTTTCTCCCTTTGTTGGAGTATTGGCCGGACCTTTTGTGTCGGATTTTAATACCTGGATCTGTAAGTAAGCCTTTTGTTTTTTGCCCGTCTTTGTTGTCTTTTGTTTTATTTAATTAATCATCCTTAGTCTGCAGCTAGGTCCTAAACCAAAACTAGAGCAAACCTTTGAACGGTTAACATATTTTGGGTTACAGAATAAACTGCCACATAGCTACACTGAACAAAAATATAAAATATCCCATTTTTCATGAGCTGAACTCAAAGATCTAAGACTTTTTCTATGAACACAAAAGGCCTATTCTATGCGAAGGAGATGTGTTGCACTGTGTGAGGCAAATGGTGGTCACACCAGATACTGACTGGTTTTCTGACCCCCCATTACAGTAAAACTGCACATTTTAGAGTGGCCAGCCTAAGGCACACCTGTGCAGTAATCATGCTGTCTAATCGGCATCTTGATATGCCACACCTGTGAGGTGCATGGATTATCATGGCAAAGGAGAAGTGCTCACTTACACAGATTTAGACAAATTTGTGAACAATATTTGAGAGAAATAGGCCTTTTGTGTACATAGAAAAAGTCTTAGATCTTTGAGTTCAGCTCATGAAAAATGGGAGCAAAAACAAAAGTGTTGCGTTTATATTTTTGTTCAGTGTACGACATTAAATTGTGTTTTACATATTTATGCAGCAGTGCTTATAATCTAAAACTGTATTATTTAACAGTGTTACACTGAAAGCAAATATTCAATGTCTTGTCAAGTACATTTAGCTGTTTAGTGGGCTGTAGGTTTATTTAAATGGGGTTTTGAATGCAGGGGTTCTTATAATGGGTCAGTTATTTCTAAGAGACTTTTAACACTTACAGCTTGTTCTGCTTTCACCAACAGGATAAACAAATAATAAATATTAAAGTCTTCTCAACATGTCCCCTTTCAACATAGCCCCTGCACACCATGGCCTATTATTAAAGGTTACATAAAAACGCTGTGTGTGTGAAAAAACCACAGGAGTCCCAGATGAAAGTCTGAAGACCTCATTAGTAAGGTGAGAACAAGTGATCATCAGTGTGCAGGTTTTTTTAGTTCTTACACATTTCCAACTTAAAGAATATATACGATGGTTTAATCATTGATCTCATGACAATACAATAACAAAATGTGCAGCAGTGAACAAAGGTCATCTCTAACTACTCCATTAAATCCGTAAATAGTCGGCCCCCTTAGACTTGTTGTTGTTACCTTGATCACATGACGGGATTGTGTGCACAGGATATCCTTATTAAAAAAAAAAAAAAACATCCTCCTAATTGCTCAGCTCTGTGACTTCCTGGACAACAAGCGTCCATATCCTCACACCCCCAAACATCCTCTGTGTAATGTTCACAGTAATGGGCTGACTCATCTCTGACGGCAGATCAGGGAAGTGTCTGATTGTTTCAGGTCTATTGTTGCTCTATTGTTGCTGTCTCTGTGACCTTACTGTCCTTTTTTTTTTATCAGATTTAGTTTGCTTTAGTGGTTATTGACCTAGAGGACTATCTACTACAGAATGGATGCCTTTTGATTTTGATGGCACTGTTACATAAAGTTATGTTCAGATTGAGGACATCTACACATGCAGATGATACTGTATTTTGTCTATTTGTAAAATGTGACATGTAAATATCACACTGGATCTCTTTGACGAGTTATGTTGTATTCATATGAAGTAAGAAGGTTGGGAAAAGTTATGAAAAACTAAAAATTCTTGAATTAATGAATTTTATTTATATCCCCTTTCTCTCTTCCCCTGTTTCCAACTCTATCCACTGTTCTCTCTATCAATAAAAGCATAGAAGGCCCAAAAAATAATCACATTTCCAAGATTTAAAAAAAAAATTTTAATCTTACTGTAACACCAAAATAAAAAAAATCTAATCAAAAAAGGAAACAAGAAAAACATTACAAAAGGGCTAGGAAAAATTTCACTTAGGCCCTATCCAAAGCCACACTTAGGCCCCTTTCCCACTGGTCAAAAACCCTGCTAACACCCGCGTCGACATGTCTCCGCCCCCTTTCCGGCGCGATGCTATGCTCCGTCTGTAACTTCTGCGACTCCTTGTCATCTCAGCTATATCCGCCTGTCTCCGCTCAAGCAGCGCTTGAACATCGTTGCAAATTTGTTGGCGCCGAGTGTGATACACAGAGTGAATAAGTAATCGATACAATAAAGACCTAACCAACATCTTCACTGGTTATTACCCTGTTTCCTGCCCGTTTGTGACGTCAGATGGTGACGCAGCAGAAAAGAGACAGAAAGGAGGATACTTCACTCGTAATGGGAAAAGAGACATTCGGCATCAATAAGCAGGTTGTCCCGGGACTGAAAAACCCGCGTCGACGCGCTAATAGCAGTGGAAAGGGATGTTACTGTCTGTTTCCCCCTGTCTCCAAGTATCATGCTAAGCTAGGATGAGCCAACCTAAGCTAAGTGTCCTCTGTCGCTAGCTCTATATTTCACAGACAGATATGAGAGATGTATCAATCCCCTCATCTAAATCTCCTCATGGTCAGGCTCATCAGTTACAAACATACTGAAGACGAGGGATATTCAGGTTGTGTGAGGTCATTAAAAGATCTAATAAGCTGGTACTCGGAGCATAGGACAATTATTAAGACGCTTCAGCTGAGATCAAAACCTCAAATTCAGCTGAGAATCAAACAATTCATATGAGTCCTCACATCCTTGAGTTCGTCTCATCTTATAAAACACGTGCTGACGTTCATCCTATTTTTAGCTCAAAGACGACGACTTCGCTTTAAAAGCTTCGCTCAGTATTATAATCTGTTTCTATTTTTCCTCCTGTTTACGCAGTTTGACTTTAGTAGGTGTTTTTAAAATGTGCTTCGCCTGGTCAGCCAGAGTTTCTCTCACAGACACCTAAACCTTAATATGAATCTATCTGGTCCCAAATCCTAAATCACCTTTTTAGCCAAATTCAGAAAAAGGCTTTATTCTGACTAGAACTACAAAGTTTATAAACGCAAATAAATAAACCAAACCATAACACATTGAGTTCATATGACCGGCATTACAGATGCCTTTGGAAGCAAATAAAAGTTTTTTGATCGTAAAAAAAGTCAAATTATGCTGACAAATCTTACTATTAGGTGTGATAAAATGTGGAACGTGATGGGAGAAAGCTGTGGCAGCGTCTCAGCTCAAATGAAACACCTTTTTGATGCCGGTTGTGAAAGATCTCGGCTATCGATCTCAGATGCAGCTGCAGTCTCGTCTTAGTGGAAGCCAGTAGCCTAAATAAAAACTCACAAGTCAGTCGAACCTTTATCTCGCACATCAACAATTGCAGTTAATTAAATTCTTTTTGCTTTTCTAAATATAACCTCTACTATACACATATACACCTGTCCCAGATACATTACAGCTCTGCTTTCAGGTATTAAACTGTCAGTGCTCATAAGGTGGATGGAGGATGGCTCAAAGGCAGAAGTGTCCTGTATTTGTCATTCACACCCCGTGAGATTTCACAGACAGAGATTAAAATAGTAAATGTGAAAGTAGGCTTTATTTTATTAGACACACTGCTCATTAAAAGTCATTTAGAACCTGCAAGTTTGGCTTCCACTGTGTCCATAAAAGCAGCCCCGACACACACAGACTAGGAGATTAATTAGATGAATCTGTCTCCTGTTTGGAGCGACGTGCTAATAACAAGCGTAGTGTATTATCTCATTCAGGGAAATATTTTTACACTGAGCAGGAGGTCTGTCATGATGTGAACCTCGTGGCTGCTAATAAAATACGTTAGGGCGGCGGCAGGGAATGTGTGTGTGTGTGTGTGTGTGTGTACCAGTGGTGTAAAAAGTACTCAGCTCCTCAAAGTAGCGATACTTTAATGTAACTATTCTCTTTGACAAATATTCCTAGCACAACATGCACGTCGTTTTCAATGTTTTTCATGCTTTTCAAAATGTTTCTGAAGTTCCAACCATCCATCACCTTACCGCTTATCCTTTTCAGGGTGGCAGGAGGCTGGAGGCGGGGTAAACCCTGGACTGGTCACCAGTCAGTCACAGGGCTGACGCATATACCCCTTTAACACTGCCAATTCCGTGGGATTTCTCCTCTGTTATGTCTTTAATGTAAAATGCAAAGTCGTTCCACCTCCGAGGAGCCGACAGGGCGGAACAGTGGCGTGTATGTATGTGAAGCTTGCGCTGTTTGTTTACACTTTCCGCACCTTTTGCTTCCTCAACAGTGAAACGCAATGTAAAAACACACACTGGGGCGGCTTTAAGCAGGGCCTGCGGCGGTATCGCAATGTGAAAAGGGCTTATAACTTTGAAACCACTTTGTGTCACTTGTTGCAGTTCTGTTGTGGAATGGGCTCATTGTTGCCTCTTGTGGCTGTTTGAGGAAAAACGGTTCTTACCAACTGTCCAGTAAGACTGTGCTCGAAATGCCATACTATATACTACATACTACATACAATATACTACATACTATATACTACATACTGCGTCCGGCGGTAGTGTGTAGTATGGAGGAGCTTTTCAAATGTATTTTGCAGTATGCTACGCCAGGCGGAAGTGAACAATAACCGCTGCTTCTGTAGCTATAGCGCCCCCTTCTGCTGGAATGCTGCTGCTGTCCATCATTTTAACTGCCGCTGTAACGTTCCAGCACTTTGCATTGTGGGATACAGTAGGCGAGGTAGACTGGTCCGATGCATACTGGAGATATTTTCCGAATCAGTACGACATCCGGGTATTTTTGGCACACTGCACATTTTGCTTTTGTTTGCATACCAAATACTATATTTTGGCTAAATCAGTACGTACTGCTAGTAAAGTATGGAAGAACACAGCATGAGTGTTTTATGCCCTCCGGCCTCCCAGTAGTTATTTTTAATCGTCTGACCTCAAAGTGTTTCAAGTGTACTGCGTCAAAAGTAGACCACAAGTTGAGGTCGATCCATCTTACAAGCAGGAACAATAAAATTGACTTTTATTGTTGTTACCAAACATCAATAAAATTCTAGTTCAAACTTGTCGGTTTAATGCAGCGGGTCGGTTTGGCAAATATACGTCTGACTAACCACCACCACGTTAAGGAGCGGAACACAGCTGCTTCCCTGAGCTTCCTATCCTGAAACTGTCCTGTACGGGGCTATTTTCTGTCCCTGCGATGAATAAAAGTCCAAGATTTACTCTTCCTTTAGTTCTGCCTGCTGCTGCTGGGATTTATGTCTCTGAGAATAGTGAGGTCTAATAAAAATAATAAAGTTGTTAAACCAAAAAGAGCTACAAGATGCTTGAGCTGAGGGGAACTGCTGAGTCAGTGTATAACTCTCTGAGGGTTTGTTGCTTTGAGTGACACCTGTGAAAAGAAGAAATCATTTGGTCAATAGCTGATAAAATCATGTTGATATTGCACACAGAAATGCATTCTGGGATTGTGCACGAACGACCATCTTTGCCTTTTGGAATCGTTCTGCTCGTCTTTTCCAGACTAAAGTCAACACAGGCCTGTTCCCTTCATCTCTCCAATGTTCTCTGTGCTTGAATAATTCAATGTTGCTCACTGTCTGCTCCTGTTGTGTGCTGCATGGTTAAGAGCCAGTGAAGGGGAAGGCTCAATGCATGGGGACAGGCCTTGTTTTCTACGCCTGCAGCCAAGCGTGTGTCTTATGTAAGGGAGGGGGTCGGAGTGCAACATCCACTGCATGACAACTCATGTCGCTCTGTCATCATGTGTCTTGCTCATCCCTGCTCTCACTTTCTATGAGCTGCGGCCTCTTTAATGCCCTAATTTTAAAGGAGTGGTTAAAATCATTGTCACAAACAATAATCCGCCATGATCTTACATTTGCTTTTATTCTGTTATTGTTCCCAAGCTATCTTTGAGTTCTATATCTGACTTCAGCTCTTATCTTTATCTCTCCTGTCCCCATCCCTGCTCTTCTTCTTCTTCTGTTTACAGGCAGACTTTAAACAGGACAAACATGATAACCATGAGGAGCATTGTATTCCCAAAAGATTTATTTAGGAGTATTTTGCTGCAAATTCAGAAACGGTGCAAATTCGAAAACATACAAAAGTCCAAAACAAATTAAACGACGGAAACTTGCAGCAAATGAAAAAACATGCATACACAGCAAAAGCACAAAAACTACGGAAACAATGCAGGGTCAAAAAAACACAAAACAAGAAAACGCATGCAACAGAAAAACGCTGCAAGCTGTTGATGTCTGTTCTGAATTCTAGGTCATTGCAGCAAGTTTGCCCTTTAAGGCCACCGTAGTTTTCAACATGCAATATTTCCAAATTGACATTTTACATGATGAACTGTTAGTATATGCCAAATATGAAGATTGCGCTCTTTACAGTGTAACTGCTCGCTGCAGCTATCACAGGTTTCTGTGAAAGACAAGATTTGAACCCCGTGTTCTGCGAGACATCTGGATTATGAGGATTCAGCTGTTAACTACTGCATTATTTAATGAAGCCTGCAGCCATCTGATCCTTCACAGGTGTACATAAATATGTTTCTCATGATTCTAAATAACAAACACCCCTCAGATGTTTCTCTGAATAACAAATAGCCACTGATTTCTTCTTTGTGTCAATATGCTTTGTACTCCTCAGTGTTATGTTGTAGCTCAGCCTTCTCAGGTTGTCTGGTAACAAACTCTGCTGTTCAATATGTTTGATCTCATGCATACAGAAAATATGCAGCTACACAGTGTGGTTTTAAAAACAGTCAAATTAAGAATGCAGTGAGTGCAATGCAAAGTTCAGGGCGTGTGTGTTTGTTCTTCATGTGGGTCAGAAATAATTCTTCTTGAACTCCACTAAACAGCTGTGCAATTGTGTTACGCTAATCTCTCTCACATGCACAGGAGGTTAACTAGAGGCATCAGTCTGTCCAGGAGCTGCGCACACTGCCGGCTGACTGGACTTCAATGGACTGAAAGAAGTTGCTGGTATTGATGATCCGACAGAGAATTAGCCTGGATCCGAAGCTTGCCTAGATGAGGCTTTATGGCAGGTTTCAATTCATTTTTTAGCTATCCAGCCCGCATTTTACTAACTGTGTGGACTCGTAGTGTCAGTTTTGACTTCAAAAAGCAGCTCCCAAGCACCAAAAAGGTCAACAAAGAAAGTTAGCGACTAGCTGGTTAACATAGTAGAGCATTTAGAAGCAAAAGAGCCAGGAGGAGGAGACCAAAAACAGAGCAAAAAGGGAGTGAATATTGGACTGACTTTTACCTGGGGGTCAGAAATGATACTCCAAATGAATGATAATGTTGCTCCTGTACATTTGCTGGTTGTATAAATAAGAATGTGCTTGCTAACATCAACTTAAAGGGTGAAGATACAGAATGTTTTGTGTTTACAGCTTTTTCTTGCTATAAACCAAATTTATTGCAGGTTTAACAAAATAAAGTTTCACTTTTTCTGCCACTTTTTCAGTTTGAGTCTTTGAGTTGAGTCTGACAGACAATGATTAAACCTCTGTGAATAGGAGTGTGTTTAACTAAGTACATGGATTGACTCAGTGAAACACATTGATCTTTCCCAGCATGAGTCCTTTGTTGACACCAGCCAGAGCTCTCATGCAGTTTCTCTTTCTCTCTGACCGCCATGACAGATCAATACTATGTTTGACTCGCTGGTTAATATTTAATCACCGTGCAATGATTGTGGGCTCACGACATTCCTGATGTGTGGACGGCCAATTACTGTCACTCATAAAGCCAAACACAGACTGTGTTACGTAATGCTGGGGGATTTGCATTCATTATTTCTCCTGTTGTTGCTGCAGACTCACCTTTATGCACCACTCACAGTCAGGCCTCTCTTATTTGTCTTAAAGCGACGAGGTGTGCGTTAGTGTTTACTTTCTATTCATGTTAAAGAAACAGTTTGTTCAAATGGCTACATCTAGTTTTAAGTCAATAAACAGGAACAGGGAGTGGAGCCAAGAGTTTCTGTTTGTTTAAACTGGTTAGGAGACAAAACATGTTAAATATAAATAGATAAATGTGTATGTAATACTGTGACTTGGATAAACTTTTAAAGAGGGGGTATTATGCTGTTTCACATTTTAAGACATATATATAATGTTACCATGTTTGATGTCCAGCCTAAACGTGGGTGTGGAGTAATCCCCAGGCTTCTCAGCTCAGTCTGCAGGCTGCTGTGAACGCCAGGTTTCACACCGTTTTTTCTACATGCTGCACTTTGTGACATCACAAAGTGCAGCCTCAGCAGGCCAACCAGAAGAAAGTGGGCTTGAAGGCCTGCACGGAGCACCAGTATCAGAAAAGGTCTGGGTTTTTTTTACTGTAAATTATGCTAAGCTACTCCACAGGTATCACAGAGTGAAATATGAAGCTTGAAATTGGCATAATACCTCCCTTTAATGATTTAAATGTTAAATAGACACCGCACAGGTGTTTTCACCTGCCCCTCACTGTCCTGTTAATACTGTTCAAAGAAATAGTTCGACACTGTCTTGATGGGAGATGAGATTTTATTTCAACGTTTGCTGAGGCTGACAATTATCAATCTGCCTTGTTTGTTTCAGTCATACAAAAAGAATACAAAAAGTGCAGTTTTACAGCATACTGAGATTTGCATGCAGCATTATATTTACAGTATAGACATGAGAGTTGTATCAATATTCTTATATAAGGGATGGTAGTTCAATCCCCAGCTCCTCCTTTCTACATGAAGCAATACGCTCATTAAAAAAGAACACTGAACCCTAATATGCCCCAATGAACAGGTCACTGCCATCAGGGTGTGTGAGTTCTTTGTATAAAAGTGTATGAAAAAACTCTTTACAAGCAATCAAACGTACACCTTTATCACTGGAACATTACTTTTGGTGAACTTCCGTAATTAATCACACATTTCTGCCTCCTTCAGCCTGAGCAGAGGTCAAACCAGTGGGAGTCACTGAACAGTGAACAGCGTGTGTATGCGGGGGTTTAAACTGAAACAAACTTTTTGTACTTTCCAAACCAGACTGTGTCAGACTTTCTCTCCTCATTACTTTATGACTTTCAGCATGTGTTGTTTGTCTGGGTTTAAGGCTTTCGTTAGCGATTGCTTATGTGGTCATTGATTCAAATATCTTTAGTGTGACAATATTCTATAATTGTGAACGTAAAGCCTGACGACTGTTCATGACTGATACAGTTCACCTCATATAAACTCTGAGGCTCACATAGTGAAGAAGTGTAACTTTTTCTTGGTGTTTGGAGTCACACGGCTAAATTATCCCATCGCTGTTTGTCACAAACACGTCATCACATCTCTGGATGTGTGTCAGTGGCCTGCGGCTATTAGTTTCCCTACTGAGAATGTCATGTGACATGTGACTGGCAGCACATGGAGAAAGTGATAGAGTGGCATGTATGTTGTGTTTACCATGCTCACAAGATGCATTCACACAATAAAAAAAGAGGATGACGGCCTTATTCTATCCGTCGGAGACAAAGCCGTTCTATACGTCGAGCCGTGGAGGTAAAAGTGACACAGTTGAGTCGCCCCGAACACTCGCAGCACTCAGCATTGAGATGAAATGGGATGGAAAGCTGCCTTTCATGCTCTGCTATCCAGGCCACTGCCCTCGCAGCCTGTGGGAGAGTGCCAACAACTGTACTTTATCTGAACAGGCAGGAAACACAGAGCGCCTGTTTTTCCCCTGACTGCCATGTGTTTCTCACCTGATCCCTCCTAACTCTCCCAACTGCAGACCATTTGCATCAGAGTAGATGATTGTACTGTCAGGCAGGCAGACGCTGACAAAGGTTCCCTTCAGCGTCTAAAATCAGATTGGTTTGGCTTCTTTTTAGGGCTGTCAGATGAAAATTTATGTGACGTTGACTAAATCAAAGAATAATTACCCGGAAATTATGTATGAGCTTGTCAAAAAGACTGAACAACAAACCTGAGTGAGTAAACTCTGAAGCTCAAAAGCTGAACTGTTGATGTCGTCAGGTGACTTTCACACATTTTAAACACACACAGCTTAGGTTTACTGGAAGATGATGGAAGTCACATTGGTTAAAAGTACAGTTTAAAGTTTACCATTGGACATTCGTCTGCCCAGGAGGTATCATTGTCAGTTGTCTTGTCTGCTGTAACAGGCGTTAAGACTAATAAAGAAATAGCCAATCTTCTCCCTGATGGTCTGGTTTGATATTTTAGGTCATATAGATGTGTCAGTATTAAATTGAGAGTGTTTCATTGGAGTTAAAGCTCATAATTTATGTTTTCTTTTCTTTATTTGTTCATTTAATAGTCACCAATAATATGACTTAAGAAAGTCAGTACTTCTTTTACCCCGACAGATACCAACATTATCTTCAAAGAAAGGATGAAGGCCGAGGAGGCCCCATGTTTGAGTTACTCTTGGGCCATGAAATCACTACATCCTCCCCTGCCTTCTATTACTACTACCACTACTGCCAATACTACTACTACAACAAGGTTACTATTACTAATAAACTCGCTTTCATATTCTACTAAATTTGACAATAAAAAATGTTTTGACCTCCATAAGTTTTCTTTTTTGTCCATGTGAGGAAAGTTAGCTTTGTTGAGATGATAGCTATAGCAGAATGTTTAGGCAATATCACACTCGAGGTGGTGATGTTGTCCTGAGTGTCAGCACTGCTCTGTTTCAGGCCGCACTTAACTGAAAACTGGACTGTTGCCAAGCAACACAAACATTCTCCTGCACTCTTGCTAGCTTGTTTGAGTGTACAGGTGACCACAGAGAGCTGCTACTTTCTGTTTCCTTTAATTTATCATCAACCAGTGAAATAAGAGTCTGCTCTGTGATTCAGAGGTACCAGCTTGATTAATGTAGACAAACACTGTCTGCTGCAATGCTAATTAACAGTAGCCAAAACACCTGGCTGAGGCGGAGTGATACACAGTGAAAAGTCCCAGTGACGTTGAACTTTATATGAGCACTCATGGAATGCCTCTTATCCAATCAGATTACTTGGTCGGAACTAGGCTAACTGTTGTATAAAGTAGAATATTGTGTTTCAATTTGGAACAATTTGTGATTTAACTTAAACCCAGTTACATAAACACAACACACACACGAGGCTTTAAACGTTACTCGGTGGAGTTTCTGTGTTACATAGCTGATCGTTTGGAGTTTGAACCATCAGCCTCACGCAGTCTCTGTGCTTCACTTCCATTATTTATGAATCAGGACTAAAGGCTGAAGCTCCCATAGGGGGATTAGACGCACAGATCGCTGTAATCCGTTTGAAAACTCGTGCGGACCGGCGGGCTGGCCGGAGCTTTAGGGCCCGGTAGGTGTGGGGTCGGGTGGGATTTTCCCTCGTGGAGTAGCAGCTGGACGCATGCGCTCCGCTTTCCACTACTCCTCCATCC
Organism: Semicossyphus pulcher; assembly: GCF_022749685.1. Classification (NCBI taxonomy): domain Eukaryota; kingdom Metazoa; phylum Chordata; class Actinopteri; order Labriformes; family Labridae; genus Semicossyphus; species Semicossyphus pulcher. Next base: position 21,254,063 of record NW_027211637.1, read on the forward strand.
AGAGCGCAAGAGCAGAGAGGATGAACTTGTCGTGCTACCTGCTTAAAGGCGCCGCCGGGTGTGTGAGCAGCAGGAAAGGTAATTGTTTGTCTCTTGTGGAAAGTTAAAAAAAACGGGGAATAATCGACAGAACAGGAGGCAGAACTACAGGATTAACGAGGAGAAGAGTGTTCGAAAGGAAAGCGGGCTATCAGAGGGAGGATTAGATCCCACAGCGAGGAATCAGAGATGCGGAAACAACAACAGAAGCAACAACAATCCGGATTTTAATCTGTCGGGATACTTACACGCACTGGGAGCAGCATGCCTCGGCTCAGGAGGAGGGTGAAAATGTTCCAACTTGGAGTGACACCAAAACACCTTAAAGTTTCCTCTCTGTTGGGACTATCTTCTGATTTTTACACCCTTTCGCGGTTATAACGGAGTTTATTTAGGACTAAACATGTCCAAAGTCCTGCAGAAGAAGAACCACTGGATCCATAAAGTGAATGACTGCGCGGTGGTCCCGGACGCGCGCGGGGAGCTGAACGTGGAGCTGCACGGCGGGGCTGAGAATGGAGAGTTCGCGTACATCGGGCAAGTTAAGGAGGATGCTGCGGTGTACCAGGACGGTAAAGTCAGCGAGGGGGAGCTGGTGCTGGAGGTGGAGGGGCTGGCTGTGTCTGGATTACCCCTGTATGACATTTTCACTGTGATTAAGTGCTGCCAAGGTCCCGTCAGGTTGAAAACTGTGCGTCAAGGTAAGAAAATCGAGGTAGAAGTGGAAGTTGTTTCATATTTGCCACCACATCAGAATCACACAACAAAATGGTGATGCATGTGAAGTATGGGCTTGCTTCTGCTGCTCATCTTCTCTCCAGCAGCCTGGAGTTCTCACTTTGACATGAAGCTGCCCTGACAGCCCTCTTTCCCTGCACAGACTCTGTGGGTCAGACCTGAGGGGTCACACATTAGGCCACTTACAGAGACTGCAGTTTAAAATCTTACACTTACAGCACACACTGTCAGCTGCTGCCAGTTTACTCCTCTGACATGCCAATGGAGCCAATTCCCAAACTTTTAAAGGTTCTGCCAAAGGCTGCTGTCACCTTATTTGGCTTCTTGTTTTCTCTGCTGGGAGTACAGTCCAGTCTGCTGCTTGATTTGTTCACAGTACGTCTCCCTAGAAGTGCAAGCAACATTAATTTGAACATTAATACATCTTTGATATATTTAGCATCATCATTAGACAGTTTGGTGCGTTAAAAGTAGAACAAAATAGCTTAAAATGTGAATCAAAATGTCTCTGAGCACAAACTGGCACCTTCAGAAGCTCTTTTTTACAACCAACAGTCCCAGAAATATCAAAATAGATTACATTTACGATGATATACGACAATAAGAAGCAACGCATCTTGAGGGTGTGAAGCAGTATTTCAATATTTTTGATGTTTCTTACCGATTCCGAGACCTGGACACTAAACCTGGCCGATACAGAAATATCCATAATATTGTTGGAAGAACACTGATCGCTGACATTTTGCCAGCTTCTACAACCATTACACTTTCTGCTAGCGCAGAGGTGTTGTTAATATGTCACATTCACATGATGATTAACCTGAAAAAGCTCCATTTTTGGTAGGGTTACTAAGTTATGTGATCAAATCAAAGTGTTTTGGGCCTTATAGTGGAACAACTCTTTTCAAAAATGTCTAAAACTAATATTTTTCTTAGAAAATTGTTGTTTTTCAGTCCCTCAAATAATCGATAAATCGACTCATGGTTCAAGTTCTGCATATTCACGTAAAATAACGCTGTTTCTGTTCAGTTCGGGGTTGCATTGTTAGTTAGAGCGGGCCATCACTGATGGGCAGCTGGGGTTATTTCTGGAAGTGCTCCCTGCATGTCAGATGAGCTTGACCCATTGCCCGCGGTCTGATGCGTCTGCATCTGTCTGAGAGGCAGCGAGAGGCCGAGCCACGCACACACTCGTACAAACTTTGCCTTTTCTCCTCCTCACAGTCTCCAGTGTGTTTTGCATCTCTTGTTGTTCTTCATTTCGGCCAGATCTGGATGTTCTGAGACGCCTGAGTGAATTTCAAAAAATTTTAAACTTTAAATCTTTTGTTTGTTTCAGCGTGAACGTCTCTTTCCTCACACACTCGCTCCCTCGCTCACACACTCGTGCAACATTTGTCAAAGCTTGCGTTGCCTTCTCTCTGGGGAAATCATTAACTGTGTTATATAACGGCGGTTTAGTATCGGTGTAGTGTCACTGCCTTACTGTTACACTGTACATCCATTAGTCGCTGCACAGAGAACGCTTGACCTCTGGAGCTGAAGTCGCGACCCCTGGGATCAGAGCTCAGCACAAATGCTGCTCCGTGTTTGTCGGACATACGATCGGAGCAGGCCTTCACCACGGGACAGTTTTAATATCCATCAACAGATTTCTAATTATTCTAACCTCCTATGGAAACACTTTGAAACTACTGCAGCACCCTGACTGCAGACATAAAGGAGATCCTGAGTCGTCTTTAAGGCTTTGTCATTAGCTTCTTGCAGGAGTCAGCAGATTCTCTCAGTCTGTAATTAAAGAGAGAGGATATTCTTGAGGAGCTCACAGGACCTCCATTGTGTCTCACAGTGTGTCTGAACCTGGATGGGATGGTGATCCAAGCTGCTCCAGACTAAATGACAGACTGCTGGCACAGATCGGGTCTGCCAGCTTTCCCCTCCAGAGAGCTGCGTGTCATGTTACCCCAGGCAACATCACCTCAGTACTGTGGGTGAAACTCTATCAGTGTGTGTGTGTGCAGGTAGGCAGGCTGCCGCCCCACAGGTGTGTTTCTCCCACTGAGGAATGCAGAGAGAAAACCACCTGAATGATGTCTGAGCATTCCTGTGGAGAAAGTGGAATATTACACTCTGCTGGGTTTTTATTAAGCTGCGTAAATAACTTTATAAAGGGAAGGAATGAGAGAAATGTGAAAAAGCTACAATAGTTAAATCTGGCCGACTGAAAGTTTAGTTAATGATACATCCACAGCACTCGGTAATGCTACGTTAGCTTACCTTTTACATCGCCCTGCCTGCTTGTTGTTGCACTTTGTCTGAGCTGTTTGTCGGAGCTCTTTGAGTCATTCTCAAGGGATTGTAGAAGAACTTAGTCCATAAATGTGTTTCTACCGAGAGACTGAATGCATCACTGAACGCAGGATGCTTCTTATCAGCATCAAACAGCAACTTTTAAACCGATGCAGTTCGGCAGTTCAGCTCACAGCACTCTCACCTGAAAATAGTTTAACTTTTGTGCTCATCATTGTCACTTCTCCCTCACCAACCAATCGAAATCAAGAAGGGACGGGCCTTGAGATATCAACTTTGTCAACAACAGTGGCAAAGTAGAAGCTAATCCGTTTTTTCAAGGGTACAATTTCCAGGTGTAGAGCTGCTGTCAACGCCAGGACACGATTCCTTTCCATTGTTTTTACTTTTTCTTAGTAAAATTTCCTTGAATAAAAGCAAATATTAAGAATACAGAGCGATTTAAAACACTTAATGGTCAACAATTTTCGTAACCTAGCAACAGTAAGCGCCGGTGGGAAACACTGTGAAATTGAGGTCGTCGGCGCTGCCAGCCCCCCAAAAAACGCTGTTAATGGACATAGTCCATTAGTAAACTCCTCCTCCAGGTAAAACTGCAAGAACTGTGCCCCCCAAACTCCCATAATCTGGGGGCTTCGGGGTATGTAAACGTGAAGTATAATGTTGACTTGTTTCTGATATTTAGCCAAAGTATGTATATAGATGCAGTCTGACACACTTTAAAAGAATGTTATTGGGTGTTGTTTGCATTATGAAAAATCCAAAACAGACATGCATTACGCGGCTGTGGTTCAGTGGTAGAGTCGGTTGTCTTTCAATCGAAAGGTCGGAGGTTTGATCCCCAGCTCCCTCAGGCTACATGTCGAAGTGTCCTTGGGCAAGACACTGAACCCAAATTTTTCCCGGTGGCATAGCCAACGGGTATGAATGTGATATCTGATTGACAGTTGGGCACTTTACGTAGCAGCCTCTGCCATCTGTGTGTGAATGGGTGAATGTGACATGTAGTGTAAAAGCAGCTTTGAGTGGTCACAAAGACTAGAAAAGCGCTATATAAGTACAGTCCATTTACCATTTACACGCACATCCCCCAGTGGGTGCTGGATCCAAAACAATCAAGTATATCAAAAAAATATACAAAGATCCCCACACCAGGAAGCTCCCGTAGAGGGTTTTATTCAGCACAACGTGTCGTTTCGAGCCAACGTGCTCTTCCTTAGACTTAACATTGTTTGCATTGTGCCCATGATTGTACAGACGCCTGTCTGAGTGACTTTAATGCAAAAGAAAACGCAGCAACGCGATGATGCTCAGGCAAAACCTGGAGTCATGAAGCGCGTCATTTATCTGTGATTTATTCTCCATGGACATTGGAGTTAATGACATCCTCAGAAAGTTTTAACCACCCTGAATCTGCAAATCGTGCGTCGTATCTCTAAAGAAAAGTTATGACTCAAAGAAGTAAAATATGCAACTAAAGTGGAAAACCTAACTTTCTGTTCTTGTTAATACACCGGCGTGTAACCTGTTCCTTTTCCCTCATACCTCATGTCATTACCTTCTCAAAAACTCTGGCTTATTCAACTGCAACACATACTCTCAAAGTCCACATTTAACACAAACACACTTAGTGACTGCAGCACACCTCTCCCCTCCTGTGGGCTGTGGTCACTGGAAATGTCATAACAGTAATCACACTTTGTTTACGAGGCCGTCATCTGGAGGTTAAAGTACACGGAGGCAGAACTTTCAGACATATTCAGACTTTGAGCCTCCAGTGAAACTCTTCTCTGACATCATCAGGTGAATCCAGCTCACAGGTCAAAGGTCGTTTCCTTGTAGTCCTGACTGTTTGTAAGAGACACCTGATAACAGTGACATCCGTGTAAAGGTGCATCAGGTTATATAACATTAGAAGAATTACAGTTGATGGCTTAAATTAGAGATCATTTCCAGTACATTGATCTGTAACAGGTGTGACCACAAAGCCACAACCCCCTCCAGCACCTTCAGGAGTTTATGGTGCTGAGATGATGGGTGGGTTCGCCTGGGTGTGTGTCTGATCTCGGGGACAAATGGCCCTCCGTTACCTTAGATCTCGCCTTCACTTGAACCCAGCCCGAGGGAATCCGACTGCAAGATGCCTGGCATTCCTGAGAGGTAGAGGACAGGAGTTCACTGGTGCACCACGATGAAATATCTACACCTTCATAGCCTGTGCTATCAGGTCATCTGTAGCACATTAAGATCTGTCTAGACACTTGAATCGATGATTTTAAGATCTATTTTAAAATCTCCAAACCAAAGAGCTCGTTATAAAACACACAAAAATAAAAGTTTAAACTTATTCAAAACTCAAACTAGATTTAAACGTTACAATATCCCTGTTGAAACAAACATCGTGCCTTGTTGGATGCTTTTCAAAATAAAAGCCCCTCATCAAACAGTAAAATTTGACTACCCAGGATTAAGGCAGTATAAAAAGGCCGTTAAATTAATCTCTTCTCCAGAGTTACAACATTAATTAGGTTATTTACATCACCTCTTGCTTTCTCCAGTCACCTGCTCACTCCCTCGAGCCTGAGCGGTTTGTTGATAAGGCCGACCATCTGTTTCATTGCAGGGCCTTTCTCTAACTACTCCCTACACCCTCTGCCTTTACACTTTGGCTCCGTTTGTGCGCCTGAGCGGAGGGTCCGTCACATCGAGTTCCATCTTTATCACAAGTGGAAAGTGGGAGTGTGTTATAAAACACTCCAACAGTGAGTCTACTCTTATGTTATGATTTACTGACCAACGCTCGAGTCCGCTCGACAGAAAGAAGAGTTCAGACAAAGTTACACATTTAGTCAAACAGTCAACAACCTAAATGTCACTTTGTCTTCAGGAACAAATGTACCTTTCTCTAATCTAGTTAAATGGTAGCTACTACAGAGTGAATGAAATGAGTCTGCCCCCTCATTATCCACACTGTAATTTCACTGTAATTAAAGTCTATTAATAATCTTGGGAAACCAAAACCATGGTTATGAAAAGTTCTAAGATATTTTGACATTTTATGACAAGTGAGAGGAGTTTGGCTCTAAGCTTATTGCTTTATTTCTACCATGCACCTCACTGAGGGAAGCTTCATTCAGCTGGGAGTGTGATTGTAGTTGTGTCCCAATCCAGGCACTGTAGCCTTCGAAGGCCGTATTTGAAGGCCGATTGTGTCACAGAAGAGCGTCGAAGGCTTTCCCAATTCGAAGGCTCTTTCAGATGCGACCGAACAAAAGCGTCCTCCATTTTCCGGGCCGCGAAGAATCGGGTGCATCCTTCGCAACTCACCATATCCCAAGATGTATTGCGTGCCAATTCAAACAAAATGGCGGACTTAAGGCAGCTGAGGAATACACTTTAAAATTTAAAAGCTTTTGGTTCCAACTAATTTGAATAGCTAGTGTTACTCATGTTTAAGAAAACGAAAGGGCCCTTGAAAACAAATTATCTCAACGTTAGTTATGCTAGCTAGTTAGCCCGCTAGCTACCTTTTGCTTGGCAACAGGAGCGGCGTTTGGTGACACAAGGGTGGACCAGGCCGTGTCATTTCAGTTTGTCTTTAACGGTCTACGCAGCTGATATCACTCAGTGTGTTGGAGAGTGGAGGGTCGGGTTTGTGAACTCCCCTAAGAGCTGAGCCGACACACTTTTGTCTGAATGCAGGAAATCAAAACTATATTACAAAACTTGCATCCTTAAGACAAGGAAAGGCTGATAGAGATGTACATTAATCTAGTCTTTAAAGTCAAATTGAAATATCACTTTAGGTGTATTTAATATGTTACGCTCCACCCTAACGTAACCCAGAAATTGACACAAATTAACTGGATGAAACACCTTAAAAACTGTTTTCACATTTATTAATTAATAAAAAAAGTAACCGCCTTGTTCTCACACCAGGTGCACCTCGTAAAAAGAACAGAGAAAACTACGGAAGCCCTGAGCGGACATGCATCCAAACATTTACTCCATTTTAGCATGACAATGTGTAATCTCCGGTTGATTTCTTGACTTATTTATCTCATCATCTCAAGATCACGGGGAAACGGAGTAAATAATATGTATGGATGCATGTCCCCTTAGGGCTTCCGTAGAAAACATACAGCTGTAACAAATATAAACCATGCACCAACCATGTGCAAATTTAGAGGTGGTATTTATCCAGCAAGGTGCTATTAAAGCCCTGCAGAAGAAGAGCATGCAACCAGATGATGTATGTAAGACATGATGGATTTTAAGGACATTTATTTGCTCCATATTTTAGTTTGAGGAACATCACAGTGTCCTCATCATCGCTCCGCACATCAGATGTTCTCATCTCTTCAGTGGAGTTCCTCTAAAGGCACTCGCTTCATGTTCATCATGATTTATTCAGCAAGTCTGTTTTCATGGCTTGTTGGATTGAGCTTTTATCGATACACCAACACTTCCAGCCTTTCCACTCACATTTTTAATGCAGGAATTCAAAATATAAGATGGTTCATAGAAGGTTGATAGTATTGTTTTTGTACCGCATTTTAAAAAGCAGGGGGTTAGCTAGCATTAGCTTTTAATGAATCTAATTAGCATTAGATTTTTTTGTGGCTTTTTCTTGCCTTTTTATTGATGGGACAGCTGAAGAGAGACAGGAAGTGTAGGGATTAGAGAGTGGGGGGCGACATGCACCAAATGATCGGCAGAGCTGGAGTCGAACCTGCGATCAGTGCGTCGAGGACTGCAGCCTCTGTACGCGGTGCGCCTGCTCTAGCTCCTCAGCTTTTCCACTTTCATGAGGCCGGATTCTGACAGCAAATAAGGCAGTGAAAACTTTGAGCACTGAGTGTTCCTGTGACCTCAGCGCTCCACATGTTAGCCTGTGATGTGAATCCCAACACGGAGTAATGCACAGAGTCACAGAGGGCCATATGGAGCACTGGAAGAATCACAGATGGGGCAGAGTGACAGCTTACAACACGAGTCCACAGCTGCTTTAGTTCAGTTATATCCCTTTAGTTATATATATATAAGCAAAATGAATTTAACTTCTAGTTTGACTTTAATTTCCGGTACGTTCTGCATCTTCAGTCTGTCTCCGCTCTGTAAAGGTTGCTCTGAGTTGTGTCACTGAAACTGTGTCTCTGTCTAAGAAGGCTTACACACATGCAGAGGATGTGAGGGCTTTGAAGACACAGATCTCCTCTGTGATGTGCACATCCCTTATATTTTCTTAAGCATGAAGATTTGTCAGTCTTGATTAAGTGCAGCCGACTGCAGAAGTTTATCCCCGAGAGGCTTGTCAACAGCTCCTGACATGAATCCTGCAGCTATCTCTCCTCCCTCTCGCTGTACCCTCTGCTTCTCCCCTCTTCCTTCCACATCCACCGACTCTATTAGCTCTCGGTTTAAGGCTTTCAAATATTTAGCATGTTTCTTTACATATATTCAACCTTATTCTGCACATAGTACATCGTAAGGCGTGTGTCTCTACAGGAACTGTTCAAATAGGCTTGTTTGCACGTGTCCAATCTGTTTATTAAGGTTTGGAATTTTACTGGATGGAGTGACTCAGAAACATTGATAACAATGGCAGCGCACCAGTGAAAGAGCGACGGCTCCGCACACAAGCAGCTTGTGTCATTTAAGCCTGAATAAACGGCGGGGTAATGCAGAGACTTAGCCTCAGGTGATGTAACAATGAGGTTAGACTGAAACGCAGAGCAGAGGAGTAACAAGAAACAGCCGCCAATTCGGTGGATATTGTAGTCCAGCAGGCAGAGGCATCTGAAGACAAGTAATTTGTTTATTTTGCCTGTTTTTGTGATACCATATTTGGTCAAACCTCACATGCGCGTAGTACAGGGCGTCAGAAACTGTCAAACACAGATGATATTTGGAATCTAGTCTACTTGCTTTGTTTATTTCTCGTCAGAACTACTACAGTGTGTGAAAAAGAGCTTACATTTTAGCTTGGAAGTAATGCTCGTGTAGATAAAGCGGACCGACACCATGCCTGTACAGTAAGTTCATGAAAAGATGCCAGTTACATTATCAGTAACAAGCATGGAGAGCCCTCAGGGTTCGTAAAATAGAGCGAGTTTGTCTCATGTGGAGTTCACATGCATCATGTTTCACCTCAAACAGAGTCCAAAACGGAGACATGAGTCTGAGAGAAAGCAGCGGAGAGACAGCATGTTGGTGTGCGTATACAAACACTCTTCCCTGAGTCTGATTTAAAATGACAAAAACACGTCTCATCTCCGTTTCTGCACGAGTCTTGAAAGTAGAATCACGTCCTCCTTTTTTCGTCCGTGTTGCTGCCCAAACTAAAGCAAAAAGCTGTTTTTGATATTTAAGGTTCAATGTTACTGTATTTATATTACCATTATGTCTGCACACACGCATGGTTCGAGCTGTTTACAGATGTGTCTCAGTTCAAACAGTGTTGTGTAACTGGGCTCTGATAACGCCACTGTGAAGTGTAAATGATGGAAGCCAGGAATAAACTCAGTGGTCCAGTTAGCAGCCTCAAAATTCCTGAACATGGACTGTAAAAATCAAATAAACATGTTACAGTAGTGACATAAAAATGTAAAAAAGAAATTAAAATATGTATCATTAAGCTGGTACACTTATTTGTGAATAGAAAAGGTACCAGACACTTTCAGAATCAGATGCAGAGATGAACAGGACAAAGGCTGAAGTTCAGAAAACAAGCTTTGTTTTCACTGACAAAAAGAAGGTGATACACTCCGAGATAGCAAACAAATCTCATGGGAAAAAGGCAAAAATCCAAATATTCAAAAGTCAGGCAGAGTCAAAACCATGAATAACAAAACTATGAAATTGCTGTAAAGCGATGTACACGCTCGGGATAACAAAGACTATCCAGCAGCCGAGGAGGGCAAACAAAGCAGTGTATGAACCGGCTGGCTAACGAGATAATCAGGGGCAGGTGTGCAATAAGAACAGGTGCTGGTAATTAAGGAACTGGAGATGTTAGATTTCAAAATAAAAGAGAAAAAGTAATTAATTGTAAAAACACAGCCCGTACTGTTATACATACAGATGGATGGATAGATATGTTTGTGCACATGCACGTTCTAAGCAGCAATAACGTGCATAAATTGTCAGCAAAGGACAAAGGAAATCGGCGTGCTAGTAGTCACCCACAGAAGCTAATGACCAGCCTAGCCAGTAGCCGATTCAATGGGTTGCTAGCTTCAGGGTGCTAGTAGCCAGCCTCAGAAGCTAATGACCAGCCTAGCCAGTAGCCGATCCAGTGGGTTGCTAGCTTCGGCGTGCTAGTAGCCAGCCTCAGAAGCTAATGACCAGCCTAGCCAGTAGCCGATTCAATGGGTTGCTAGCTTCGGCGTGCTAGTAGCCAGCCTCAGAAGCTAATGACCAGCCTAACCAGTAGCCGATCCAGTGGGTTGCTATGTTAGAAGCACTAACATACTTGCCGCCCTGGTCGAATGAATAGCCAGCTTCTCATTCACCACCGCTGGCCTCTCAGTTACCAGCGCTGGCTTGTCATTGGCCAGATCAGTAGCTGACTTCGCCAAGGACACAGCCTCCTTCGGCCTCTCAATAGTCTTAAGTTTGTCCTTTTCCCTGCGCCATATTAACATGCCTTAATGACTTTATGGCTGTTTTCTAAGGGTAGCAGATCATTTAGAGCAGACACATGGCTAGTTAGTTACATTTAGGCCTACTGGCTTTTTATTGCTTTGTTGGGCATGAATTAAGTATTCACTGATTCATTATATTATACACTTACATGAAGAACACGAGTGACAGCTCTCTGGTAAACCAAGCAGTAAAAAGAAACAAAGGAAACAGTAACACACCTGGATGACCCTGTTAGAAAGAACAAGACTACACAATCAGTGTTGTCTCTTATCAGCTCCCCTTCTGTTGTTCTGTCAAGAGTGTCAACAGTCTAACGTCATTAGAGCGGATAATTCTTGTTCAGAGGCTGATTAAAAAGTGGTTATTATGTAAAGCAAAAACACTCCAGGCTTATTTACAAGCTCTGGGAAGATGTGCTATAATAAAAAATATGCTTTTCTCTGGTTCTACTGTTTACAGGTTTGTGTAAAATGAACTTTTGTTTTATTGGAAACATTCTTACAAATTCCAAATGAAATATTCTCTCAATATTCTTTTCTTTGTATAAATATAACCAAAAGATGCAAAAAAAGATGTTTTTCAGACCTCTAATGATACAAAGAAAACAAGTTTATGTTCATGTTTGAACAACAGAATACTAATGTTTTAACTGGAAGAGTTCAGAAACAATATTTGGTGAATAACCTGTTTTTTATTTACAGCGTTCATGCATCCTAGAAGTCTTTCACATTGCTGTTTGGTGAGGTTAGGTCACTCTCTGTGCAAAAGTTCAAGCAGCTCTGCTTTGTTCGATGGCTTGTGACCATCCATCTTCCTCTTGATCACATTCAGGCGGCCTTCAGTGAGGTTCAGATCTAGAGATTGGGCTGGTCATAACATGAAGAGAGAGAGAAGCTGATTTAAGGAACATTTGGAGTGGGAGTCCTCATTTTTTTCCAGAGCTGTATATTTGCTTATTTCTGCTCCTCAGCCTGAAGAGCCACGCAAGCAGTCATCTAAAGGCTCTACTTAGACATGGCAGAGCTTTGAGCTACGTGCTGACATTAGCATGCCGGGCTCACAATAAGAAAAGCTGACATGCTGATGTTTAACAGGTAATGTTTACCAAGTTGTCGCCGAATTTGCAGATAGTTTGTCTTAATAAAGGTTGAAGATTGAACCTAGGATAGTCACGGTAATCCGTCATTGGGATTATGGACCAAATTGATCGACCAACAAGAGAGAGAGAGACACTGCCTGTGTGATTGAAATTATATATTTGGCTGGTCAAGTTTTGCTTTCTCACAGTTGGTTGGTTAAAGTTTGCAATGTTACCTTACAGGACTGTTGGCTCGAACCTGGCTGCTAGAATATGACGCTTTGAATCAGGTGACCCGGAGAGAAGACGTATACTTAGTTACTGATTTAATAGCTGCCATTGGATCCTCGCTCTCCGTCCTCGCTATCTTACTCTGCACTAAAATACACGTGCAGTGACCTTCACACTCACACATGCTCCTACTACTAAGTCAATCAAACACACACACACACACACACACACGCTCCTATAGTGGAGATGAACTGACATTTAAGCTCCGCTCCTCGTAGATTCACACATCTGGAAGGGATTAAGCACCATTACAGGCTCCCATGAATCATAGATCTACTTTTAGTCTGTTTCTCTGGGTTTGTCGTGGTGTTCAGGGACTGTAATTACACCTTCCTTAAGACTTAAATTGCACATAGTGTGAGAAACATACTAATTTTCCTGAAGGTCCTCTCTCATCAGGCTGGTTCAGGCTTTTAGATGGAAACTGATCTGCAATCGAGTCGCCTGTGCTCTCTCCTTTTATTTGTTTCTAGCTTAAAATGCTGCTGCGCTACACTTGTAACATCATTCTTATGATGGAAACCTCTGTGTGTTGTTTACATGAGGTGAAAGGTTTGCAGATGATCCTTAGAGGATTTCTCCTGCTGCTGATCTCTCCATCCCTCCCCTCCTCCGAGGCCGTCAATCTGCACAGATTCAGGTTGCTCATAAGCTCTTGAGAGGCTGACCCGACCCCGCCTGCTGCACCAGTGTATAAAACGCTTTATGCACCATCGCCTGGTGTCCTGACACTGGTGTATTTACACTGCTGTGTAATCTGAGGGCATTATTCCTGCTGTATGTAGCAGTGTCAAGATGTTATCCCTGAGCTCAAATTCAAACAGACTGCTGTGATTCTTTTCATCACAGGTAGTTGTTGTTCTGGCTCAGCCGTTCCCCTAATGTGTCACAGCTTACTTTTTTTGAAACAACAAACCTGTGATGTGGAGGGAAAAGAAACTTTTTCATGTGACATGCTTTTCCTGGAATATCCTCAAAGAGCTCGGCTATCTGCCTCAGTATACAAAGTCCAGACTCTCGTTTGGTTCAGAAAGCTTGCAGCCCACAGCTCAGGAGGAGATAGAAATACTTGCAGGTGCGCAGTTAAGCAATTATGACACAAATAGGTCTTTTTATCCAGTGTTTACTCAGTATGTCAAACAGAAAAGACTTTTATGTTCAAGCTGACGTCTACATATCTTTGTTTTTGTCCGACCTACAGTGTAAAACCTGAATATATTCCGTTTACTGTGATATCTGTTATACAGAGAAAAGCAGAAATAGATACTCACATTAGAAAGGCAGGAAAACCGAGAATGTTTGGTGTTGTGTGACTTCCTGCGCGGCACAGGAAGTGTCCTGGCAAAGTGGGACCTCCTTTTCTGTAGGTGTGTACTAAGGCAAATGTCAAAGCTTTCATTCTTCTGTTGTGTTGCCTTTGTTGAGAAGAGAAATGCATTAATTGAAAAAGAAGATGGGTCTCTGTATTGCAGGAATGTGTAAAGTGAAGCTGTTCTTATTACTGATGTTATCTCAGCCCTCTAGTGGTGGCATCGTGTATGATGCTGATCACGGATAAAACAGACAGAGGAGGGCCTCATCCTGGTGTGACTTACTTTGGTTTAAAGTGATTACACTTTAAGTTATTTTATCGCCTTTTTTTTTATTCAAGAAAAGTTTAATTGGACATTATTTACATTTACATGATGGCATGAATTAAGGAGAAACCTGCAAATGACAGTAATATAACGGTGCTTTAAATGATGTAAAGGGAAAAACACAATTTTAATGAAATACTTCCAGTGATGCTTTTATTTTGTAGGAGCAAGGAAGCAACCCAACTAGTGCCATAGCCCTAGATTAAGTGATAACATCAGTTTTATTTTGTTTTTTCAAATCTATATTCTGTTTAAAACTTTTAAAATTTTAACAACAAACATGTTTTTATGTTCCTAATGTTTTATTGATATCAGGCTTCATGTCTGCTGCTGTGAGCAGAGACGTAAACTTCTCCTTCTTACACCTAAACCGAACCTTACACACAGCACTGAGGGTCAGTAACAAGAGTCTTTGATGTCTGAGGTGCAGAGGAACCCAGCTATTTTCCCATGATTCTTCGAGTCTTCACCCTGGAAAAGGTCAAAAGGTGACCTCAAAGTAGAGGACTGACAGCTTCACACAGGTGGAGAAGGCCTGTATGAAGTAAGTGTACGTCCGTGTCATCTCATCTGTTCCCCTTCGTATATATCTGTGTGTTGTGGCAGGTGGAAGGACGTCTTATCTAAATCAAAGCGGCTCTGCAGGAGCCGGCTTCCTCGATCTGATATTCTCATTACTGTCGAGAAGCTGGAAGAACGTCCGGCTGTGGTGGTTCGAGTTAGTCACAGCAGAATCAGAGTAACGAGACACAACAAGGAAGGTGATTAGCGTTGCAAGGAGAAGCTTCTCTGCCGTGGTGTGTGTCGTCCTGCAGATCTTAAAGGTGCAAAAATCCACAGAAGAAAAAGCAAACAGGAGAATCAAGACTGTTGTAGTATTATGGACACATTAAAGTAGCACATGTTTAGCAGCTCCACAGTCTGATTGATGTGTTGCATATAAACATCTGTGTGTGCAGCTGGGACTCGTCTGCATATTACCCATAAGACATTTCTCTGTTGAAAGGCACAACAGGCTGATCAATCCCCCAACCTGCCACTGTGACAGTTTGTTATTTTTTTCCCCATATGCAACCACACCAAACAACGTTCTATTCGCTGCTACTGGCTCTGCGTTAGATTGTACGGACATGAGCACATGTTTTCTACCTGAAATTTCTTTATTGATTAATTTAATTTCACACCAATAATAAAGCAACAATTCACTAAGCCTATTTATTGAGACAGGGCCTACATTTGTTAGTGAACCCCTAAAATGGACAGTGGTGCTTTCCGCTAAATGCTAATGTCAACATGCTAACATGCTCATAAGGTTCCCATTGGGATAAATGATCTCTTCTTCCAGGGAGCCTTGTTCAAGACAGCACAAGCAGTTTCACATAAAAAATAAACAAATGCACACATTAGACATACAATACATAAAAACAACACATATGAAGACCAGACACATCCACAACATATTCCACAAGTCAAGGATTATGTAAAACATTTCATGACAATCTATCCAGGAGCTGGTGAGACACAGCAGCCACAAATGTGAACCTCATGGTTGTGTTGAGAAGAGGGCAGAGGGTCACCTCAGTCATCCGCTGTGAACCACAGAAGGCTGTACCAAATTTCATGGCAATCCATCAAGTACTTGTTGAGATATATTACAGTCTCAAACAAAGCTGTAGAGCCATGAACAAAGACTTCCATCCATAAGGCCACAACATGAACAAGAATACATGTGTATTTTGAAAATGTGGTCAGAATAATGGCTGAAACTAATATTTTTCACTATATCACTACAACGTCAGAAAACAGAACAAAACACAAAATAACTAACTAACTACAACATAGAACGGATGAAGCTGTGAATCCTCACTATTAAAAAGAGAGTAACAGCTTTGACATTTTTCCTCTTTAAGTTAAGAATGAATTGAGTATGAAAATATTTGTCATGTGACTTATGCATTCTTCGGCTAATCATCTTAAAAATAGTCACAATTTTCTTCTCCAGCTAATTTACTAAATTCCCAAACAAGCGCAACTGAACATATTCACAGTCGTCATGTTCCTCTCTTGTCAGGGTAGGAAGCTAATGCTGTGACAATGTCAAACTGCTGTGAGGTTGTAAGTCACATAGGCCTACATAAATAGTTTACCACTTCCTGATTGACCCTTAAAAAGAATGAAAACATGAAAATTTCAAGGGACATTAGGCCTTATTATAAAGTTTGAATGAAACATTTGAGCTAGCTGGGGCGCTGGTTTAGCTTAGTTGGTGGAGCAGGCGCCCAATGTACAGAGGCTTTAATCCTCATTGCACTGATCGCAGGTTCAACTCCCGGGCTGCTGATTATTTGGTGCATCTCATCCCCTACTCTCTACTCCCCAAATTTCCTGCCTATCTTCAGCTATTCCATCAAATAAAGGCGAAAAGACAGAAAAAACATGTGAGCTAGCTATCATCAGACAATAACTAACATTCAGCCACTTCCTAGCTAATATTATCGTTAGCTAGAAAGGGGCTGAATGCTAACATTATCATCTGATCATTTTATACTATAAGATAGGGAAGGTGTTATAATGTTAGCTAGGAAGTGCTAAGAGTCCAAAGAGTGACATCAAAGAAAAATGGCCGCCGTGTCTGTCTGTCTGTGCTTTCCAGCTGATCAGAAGTCATGTCTGACGTTCTGGTTCAAACAGTGGTTAAACACATCACATGAGGCTTCCTAAAAAACAATATTGTCCTTCAGTTCTTTGGCTGCTTTCACGTTCAAACCCACAGCAATCTGACACATGCCTCCACCTATGAAGTCACTTGGTGTTTTTCTTCCAGCTGCAGCTCCGATTCGCTGAATTTCCAGAGTAAATTTAGACTCTTTTGACAAAGTGATACAATAATGGAAACATTTGTCTCGAGCTTTTCACTAAAGCTCAATTCACTTTGAACATTTAACTTGTGTATCTCAGTTTCTGTCTTATCTTGTGTTGTGCTGCCTTTGTAAACGTGACCTGAAACTCACTCAGTTCTCATTGAGCTCTTCAAAGGAAAACAATATTTTATCCTTTAATGTTTGTCTCTGTTCTCAATATAGAGCCTCAGTGTGAGGTTATATATGGTAGCTGTGGCTGTTTAATCTGCAAACTGTCACTGCAAACGCCATAATCTATCTTCAGATAACCGTTTTTTATCATGGAGAGCAGGGACGGGGGAATATTATTCTAAAATGCTCAGCAGGCAGGATAACAGAAGGTAAATATCTGTTTCTGCTGCTCCTCAAAGCTAAAAGAGATGATATCCTCCAACTTAAACACAGAACAGGTTTGTTCTGTCACGGTCTGGGACTGTTTGCACGCTTGTGTCTGTCCGAGGGAGGGAGCGACCTTGTGCTGCAGCTGTTGGTCAGAAGTTGGCAGCATCTGGCTGCGCTGAGGGGTGAGGTGTGGTGGTGGGGATTCGGGTTCACTGAGGGGAGAGAAACTTTGTGAGCAGGTCAGGCAGGGTTAGCTAGAGGACAGGACTGTAACTAAAATTTGAACAGTGAGGAGACAGTTTAACTGAGAAAAACAGCAAATATTATACAGTACATGTGGATTTAGCCAATTAAAATCAAATTGTGTGCACTTTATTTCACTGCCAACCATTTTTGGAAAGAACAATCTCCAGCAAAATGACTCTTGCTAATCCACTGAACATTTTGTCCTCATGTTTTAAAGTTTTAAAAGTTTGCTGATGCATGAGTAGCAGCCAGGGACTACTCTAAAAACCCTCCATATTTTGGCGTCTTCCACCGAACAATGTTTGGTAACCATTTGGCTCTGATTTGTGATACCCAACCTCATGGGTGTGAGGCTTCTTGGCAGCCTATTCTCAAATATTTAATGTTAATGTCAGCACGTCCTTGAGCCTCCAAACAACTCTTTACTTTTAGGAAAGTTTATGAGTACTTTCCCAGTGTTGAGCTTCTGGGTGGGACAGTTACAGATTTAACAACAACAAAAACGTGTTTACCCAAATGAGAACATTTTTTATTTCACTTCTTGTGGTTTCTATCCATCTAAACAGTTTGGGTTTTCTATGCTGTGATTTTGAGATATTGCTTGGAATACCTGGAAAAGCGTCTTTATAACTCTGTGTACTCCTCATAGGCAATATTGTAATTTAAGTAAATACTTAATGTCAACACATCATTTAATTAAACAAAGGTTGTTCAACAAGAACTAGTGCTTAGTTGTTACTAAATATTTACCACCACTAACTGCTAGGCGCAAGCTAACTCTTGTGTAGCTAACTGAATCAGCCAATGTTAGCATGCTAATACAATCAGAATACAGTATTTTTGACATCTCTCACCACACACTTTATCAGAGTGTCTTTTTAATGATGAAACTTAAAAGATTTAAAGATATATTTCCCCAATAAACACAAAAGGTCACACTTAAAATTGTCAAAGTAATGTCACCAAAATTAGCCACTAGCCAAAAAGTACTTGTGGGTTAGCCGAATGGAGTATTTCCCTCTCATTCTTAATTGTATGAATACTAAGTCATCATGTATGAATATAACATTACAAACAGTCATTCCTACTTTCACAGAGGATTGATAGTAATGTTTGATATATTCTTTGGTGCCTGAAACTGTTATTTTTAAGCAGTTAAGCTACAGGTCATTATGCTACAAGGACTTCCTGTTTACACTTGTTGATTGCTTTTGATTGGACAGCGCTACAGATTTTTCCAAGCAACATTTAAATAGTTTTTTCTTGCTAAGCAATTTGCTAAGTTTTAATTGGGCAAATCAAATTAGATATTCATCAATCAATTCAGCTAGTTATTCTCTTGATTAGCCAGTAAATCAACACAAACTGAGAGAAAATTATGCATCACAATTTCACACAACTCGAGAGGATGCTTCAAATAGCTCGTTCTTTTTCTATCTTGCATGATTTTACCCGGAAAGCTTATACAAGGACACTATTGCTTCATCTGACCCACAATTCCCAGACACACTGAATTCATCACCAGTTAAAAAAGAACTGTGTTAGCATTGGAAACTGTCCAGTCCTATTGTCTTCACCTCTCCAGCTCTGGAGGATTTCTCGTCATTAGAACAAAAGCGGTGGGAAGGAAGGAATTACTAATCGGGTTTAACCTTTTTATGTGACACCAGCCTTGAACGTAGCCGTGATAGCATGTAGCCTGAAAAAGAAGCTAGCATGAAAAACTCAAATGGGACCACTGCTTGTGTTGTGCCATCAGATCCCCTTATAAAGCTGCATTTTAATTTGGCTGACGCTCTGCATCCTGATAAATGGTGGGCAATTTTTGGGTGACAAACAGGCTCTCATTAAGAGAGAGCTCAGAGCGCTTGACACATTATGTCACATCAAACACAATGAATCAGCTCCTCATTAAAGCTCTCACAGCAGCCACACTTAAACTCTGCAGAGGCAGGGTTGCATCAAGTGGGAAGCAGCGCTCAATCTCATTAAGAGATCACAACACATCAATGTTAAGTGTGATTAGGTTGTCATTTTTCATCCAGAGAAATGTTCGTATTATTGTATTTTTTATGTTGTCCGTCTTCTCAGTACAGCTTGTTCCACAGCATCCCATTATGTAAGATGATGTCTGAACACAGATGTAGAAACTGTTAAGTACAATGAATAACAATGAAGGGTTAAAGCTTGAAAATACTCCTGTCTTTTCATCTCCAAATTTCCTCTTCATTTTATGTTTATCAGTGGACTGTTTAAAAACAAAAGTCCTCAAACATCCATCATTCGCGTTGGGGCTGGAGCCTATCCCAGCTGTCATTGGGCGAGAGGCGAGGAACACCCTGGACTGACTGCTCATTCACAGGGCTGAGACATAGAGACAGACAAACTGTCACGCTCACATTCACACCTACGGGTCACCAGTGAACCTAACGAGCATGTCTTTGGACTTTGAATGAAGCCGGAGTACAGGGAGGGAACCAACGCATGCGCAGGGAGAACCGAGATTCGAACCAGGAACCTTCTAATTGAGGTGACAGTGATACCCACTGTCAGTCCCTCAAACTGAAGCCACACCTGTAGTTGCATCATTTTACTGTCACTTTTCAAGTGCTGTAAACACGACACCTTATGGATTGACATGTACCTCCTTAATTGGACAGTATGGGTGATGTCACCTCACATCAGTGCTACATGCACCCACCTGCATAATCAAATTTGGATGACAGACAAGAGCTCATGCTGTACTTAGGAGATGTTTTAAAGCTCAAAAATAACTGAGCTTAATTAGTTTAATTTTAACTACTTAAGGAAATATTACCAACAGGTAGAAATATGTGGAGATTTATCTTTTAACATTAAGAGTGTTTTTTAAAATAGACAGAACAGATGATGTGTGCGAGCATCATTTCAGCTCTACTTTCAATGACACTTCACTAAAGGCTTTGGTGGAAGCACACAGGAACCTTTCTTTTACATCCACTGCTCCAGATCTGATCTTTTCTCCTCACTCCGTCTTCCATCAGCTGTTGGTTTTCTCCCTTCATAACATCAATCGCAAACGCCTCGCAATCATCTCTGTCTTCGGCGTTACCCAGCTGTGAGGGAGAGTTTGTGAAGGTCAGATATTTGATGGTTTGATAGAGAGCGGTTTATGAAGGTTGAACAGTGTGAATGCAGTGTAACATCACACATGTATCCCCCTTTATATTGAAAGAGCTCAAGGCAGAGATGGGTCTCGCTTATAGTTGATGAATGGCCACTTCAACACCCTTTAAAGTCTTTTTAAAGGCACAATGATTGAAGAAGAAAATGTAACCACATTTAAGCATTTTATCTTCATTGTTCCCTCTTGTTGGTTACAGATCCATTGTTTTCTTTTTTAGTTTAAAGTTCCTCCATTTTTGCAGGTTTCTGTATAAACACGGCGCTTACAAACTCCTCTGTTCTCCGGACCATCTGTTACATCGTCACCTGTGGGGATAAATGGTAGATTTACGCGGCAAATCAATCTTTGTTGCATCACCGAAAGAGCCAGAAGCAACGTATGTCCCCCTGCGTTTGGGAAGTAAGATGTCACAACAGATCACATGCTGTTAGATTTCCTGTTTGATTGATTGGTCGACTCTTTAATATTTTACACCTAATGATGATGTCAATGTGTCCTTTGTTTCTTCGTCTGTGTGTGTGACTTGCTACTACGTGTTGCAGAGGATGATTAGGGTTTGAAGAAGTGGTGCTGATGTGCACCTATAAAGGTTTGCAGCATCACAACAACAAGATCCAAGGCCTCTCTTTAATCTTATCTCAGCTGTTGAGCTCCAGCTGTCAGTCTGCCGCGTGTTATCTCCGCTCTCAGACACTTTTTGATAAAGCCTGAGACGTGAGCGCCGCTTTAAGTGACTCATTTCATGTCTGTCTGAAACTCCACTTCTTCTTGAACTCCTTTTTAAAAACTATAATTCTTGGCAACGCTGCCTCGCCGTCGAGTTAAGAACACTTCTTTAAAAGCGAAATCCTCGGACAAACCTGCCCAGCTGGCTTTTTCTGAAATACTGCTTCCTCTCAGCACAAAACTATGCCTCCATTTGGGTACGTAACTGAGGAAATTCACATGACAGATTAATTTAATGAACGTCCCTGTGGGGCCCCTTGTCTGTCAGACGTCTCCCACACAGCTCTGTGTATCTGATGGATGGCCTCTCGGTTAGAGCGGCTATTTTTGCAGAAGTGGGTGTTCCATATATGTTAATTAATATACGTTTAACACAGGGGAGAACTCGGGTATTTAGGTCACATGATGTCCCGTCTTTAAGTCTCACTTCTGGTTTGTTTGTGTGCCAAATCAAGCCCTTAAATTATAGGCCTCAAGGTACAAATTAGTGGTTATTACACCCGCTGGAAAGGCTTCTCCTTTTCCACTCCTTCATCCAAACACGTGTAATTCAAGCATAATGTGGAAGCTTCTCCTCTTGTGTTTTATTGCGAGTTTCATCATAGTAGCCGGCTGGTGATGACACACTATTCTCCGCGGTTTGATGTGTTCCAGTCTGCTGCTGTAGCCGAGGGACCTGAGGAAGGAGGACGGGGACGTGTATCTCATCTCCGTCTCATTGCCCGTGGTCATCGGCTTCTGTGAAAGACGGGACTTTAATCACAGTGGGGCCCTTTGTGTGTGACGGCCAGGCAGGCAATGACATTTAGCAGAGGCAGCCAGTTAGAACTGATGGCATGCTCACATACCGACTGAAGCTTTCTATCAGCGGCGGGGAGGATTCAGCCCGCTTTGAGCATCAGTGTTGTTACACATGTTACCCACGGGAGGAAAAAAGATACAATGGACACATTAAAATAGCTACTTTTTTTTTTTTTTTCAAACATGGCGCACAGAAGTTGTTTTTCCTTTCCTTTCAAAATGAACCCAGGGGATGAGAATAGAGATCCTGCCATCTGGAGTGTGTTGAGTTTGGTGTTCCAGTATTTGACAGGAATAGCTGTGTATGTTTAGTCTGTGTTCGAATATTTTCGGCAGAATTTATAAGGAGTATCTGTTTATCTGGGATTGGGCCCACATCATTCAACACTGACCCTCCTCTCAACCCTCTCGCTAAAGCTTCCAGTCGTTCTCTTAGTCCTTATAATCATCCTTTCTTTCTCCTCCCTGTCTCCTTTTTTTTCTCCCTCCATCCTTTGGCCCACTCAGCTGTTAGCACAGAGCGGAGGGAGCGGCAGGCCTGGGTTTCTCTGGTTATATTTAGCAGCGAACAGATGCAGCGCACTGGAGCGGAACACACCGCCTCTGCTCGCCTTGCTGTGTGCTACTGTGTGTGTATGTCTTTGTCTGTGACTCTTGCTTCATGCCACTTCTCCCATCATGCACTGCTGCCTCTGACTCAGCAGCAGAGCACCGGAGAACTGGGTCAGAACTGGCCCGCCTGGATCCTTAATAAACTATCTATACATTTCTGTATGTTGAGTCGTCAGGACTCAGTTGTCGTTGAGCCTCATTTATGAAATTAGATTGTAAAAATGTTTTATTTCTTTTATTGTGTAGCATATGACAGCAACATGGCATTTATGAGATTTGTAATCCAAAAACTAATTCCAGGAGTCGAGTAAAAAAACTGGAAACTTGGCAGTCAAAGTTTTGAATTTCGGAGCTTTGCATAAGAACTTGAATGCACCAGCCTGGATGACCTTTCTAAACAGCCTGTGTTTTCATATCATACATATACAGTATATTAATATGTTCAAGACTGTTGGACAATAGTGCGAGCTGTAACCACACTCAAATGTGATGTCATAGTGCAACTCCTCAGCATCACACCAACAGGGTAAAAAGTTTAAGTACTCTTTAACTATCTTAAAACTCACTGTGAGCTGATTTTCCTACCAAACAGAAATTAACTGCTACCAGTTGTTGCCTGGATTCCAACGCTAGGCTGCTATGCTAGTTAGCTAGTTAGCTAGTATTAGTATCCTTTTCCTTTGCCTTCTAGTTCAACACAATACGCAAATGTTTGGCATGAAATGATTAGGTAGCCAAAACGTACTACTTGAACGTAAACTAGTGTCCAGTTTGTTTTTGATAGCGGGTTCAGAAAGTTCCACTTAGGCGGCGGCCATCTTTGTTGCCTCAACAGCCCTTTAACCCACCCCATATGGATAAACGGCTTGGATTGGCTCGGTTATTTGCTTGAATTCCGTTTAAAAAAGGTATTCAAAGAAATATGGAGAAGAAAGACACTTTGGGTGATAATGTGGTGGCATTCAGAGCTACTGCCTGTGTCTCCTCTCAACCCTGGCGCGCTGAACATGACTTTAGACTTGGAATATCATGAAAGCAGCTCTGGGTGTGGCTGCTTATGGAGGTAATTATAGAAGTAGAAGGCAAAGGGCTGGTCCAGAGCTTTACAGCGGCCCTCTCTGTGATTGTTGTTTTTTCCTCTCCACCCCTGCCACACTGATTGCAGGGCTCATGGAAGGCAGCAATAATATGGCGTCTGTATGTGCTCAAAAGAAGCTGAAAACATTGCTTCTATATTTGTGTGTGATTGCATATGTGTGTATGAGAAGACGATTGTGTGTTTATTTCGCGTGCGTCTCGTGTTTATATCATTAATATCTTGTCTTCTGTATCAGCTGTCATGACCTCTCAGACAGGATAATGGCTGGCTGGAGATTGCAGATACTTTATCGCACCATGAGAGCCGAGTGGACCCCACCACTGAGAGCAGGAGTATTGGATTAGTTTGTCTCCCCACGTTCACCCTCTCTGACTGCCCCTCCTTACATTGCTGAATAATGTAGAGTTAAATGCTCTCATCTGTAACTGGAGAGTCCAGTGTTGACTGACGGGATGTCCTGAGACCCACAGGAAGCCGCTGAAACAATGGAATTTACTGTTTAAGAACCAGCATTTCCAGTTCCTTCTCTGTGGCCATTATTTGGAATCGGCCAGGGGAAATACAATATTATTTGTCCTCTGGAGGAAATGCCTTCTCTTTGTGCTCAGGGTTAAAGGCCTGAGATGGCTCAGGAGCTGTGTGAGGTGATGACAAAGAGGGCAATTTAAAGATTTAGAACGTGGCTTAATAGACATAAAACTGTAATGGACAATCAGTGTGATTTGTGTCTGTAGTTGTGTTTAGGTTTTTGGTCCTCTTCTGCCACAACAGCAGAGCAGATAGAAGGTTGCAGACAGAGCGGAGCCGCCTTAATCAAAACGTGATAACAGACGGGCTTGAGAAATCCTTAACTGACCCCTGCTTCTAACATACCTCTAGTTCTAATCAACAATGCTGTTTGTAATATAATGCACGTCTAAATGTATCATCTGATACCATAAATGACAGCGTGAAAGGAAGAGCTTGACATTTTGACAATGAATTTCAAATTACATACATGCATACATTACATATTTGTTTTCATGTTGAAATTTAGAAAAGGCTATTCATACCAGTCTAAACTGTATATGAAGCTAGGGCCAGTAGCCATTTATCTTAGCCTAGCATACCAAGTGGAAACAGGAGCTAGTATGACTTTTTCACAAGGTAAAGCATCTCCTTAAAGCACACTAATAAACAGGCAAATCATTTTAGTCCAGCACATACACATAGTAAGTCCACTAATTGTGTCTAAACAATACATGCTACTGCTCTGAATCTGTATCTGGAGCTAGCAGCAGGTAAGGTCAGGTTAGCTTAGCTCAACATAACGTGTGAACAAGTGGAGGCAGCTAGCTTGCCTCTTTCAGGAATAAAAAAATCTCTCTAAAGGTCACTAATTAAGAGGTGTTTTTTTCTTGTTCGTATTAAACAACTGAGATACATGTGACTGCCCTGAATCTGCACCTGGAGCTAGCATAAGGTTAGCTTAGCTCACAGAAAAATTGGAAAAGAGAGGAAACGACATGTGTGCTGTAAAAAGGTACCTGTCTTTTTTTCTGGGGTTATGAAACGGATGGATTCTTGGATGTACCAAGATTTTGGAGTCTAGCTAGAAATAGACGGGTATATTACCCTCCCTAAAAATCGATGAATGATTGTTTTTGCTCTTTTTGTCTTTATGCGAGGCTAAGAATGTGGTATCAAACTCCTCATCTAATTCTAACTAACACGCTTATCTCCCAAAACATGGAACTATTTCTTTAAAGCAAATTATACTTGTAAACTGAATTCTAAAGATCAATGGTCGGTGTACCTGCTTGTTTGATGGCCAAACCTCTTGTCAGAGTCGCCTCAGCACAACACCCTCTGGTCGGGTCGAGCTCTGGAGGGCATCTTGTCTTACACCATAATCCTCTCTGTCATCACTACAGGTGGTGTTTCATTAGGTAGACCACTGTGTGTGTGTGTGCTTGTGGGTGTGTGTCTTCCATTTACTGCAGGATTGTTTTTTCTTCTCTTCATATAGTAAGGGCAGCCTGCCTGTCAATTGACAGCTCATCTATACCAGCGGCAACTTCTATGGGAGAGAGACACACACAAAGACGAGCCAGAAACACAAGAATAGAAATGTGTCGACCACTGTTGCGTACATACAGACTCTTTTCTGGCATCTTTGTGTCTTTTTTTTCTGCAATCTCACACCAGCTTACACCAGAAGCTAAGTAGCAAATTCCTTTTCTCTTAGCACGTACATAGCAGTAAAACAACAATTTGTTTGAGGATGTTTCCATTCTCAAATTTACCGTGCTCATTTTATCTTTTAATGTGTATTCTGCCTATAGTAATTAGTCACTTTCCAATTGTAGAGTATTAACTTTACGGTATTTTCCCACAGAGCAGCTGTAATTTAGGGATTTTCTCTCGCTGCGGTGCGTAACCCAAACATCCATGTGTGGTAAATATCGTAAAAAAGACAAAAATGTTGTGTGTTGATACTTCACTAAACAAATTAGACTTTGTGTTACAGCTTAGTTTGTCTCCTCTCCATTGGATGCTGGCTGCCAGCAAGTGCTTGCTACTTTAAGGTACTTTAAATACACCTTGGAGGAGGTGGAAGATATGATTTACATAAGTTGTGCCATGACTCTTATATTCAAGATGCTTTAGTAAGCTAAAGTTTAAAAATATGTACAGTATATCCTATTCCCACAGTATCCCAATTTTTTCAGTGAGGAGCTGATATCACAGACTGTTTTAAGTCCTTAAATGAATTCCATCTGCAGCCACAAGAGATTAAGCGGCCCATCTTTGAAGTCACATTTGAAGATCTCTGTTCCTTCAACCTCACAGGATTAAGATCCACCACTGGGGGGCAGCATCCCATAATGACCACACATGGCTCATCTCATTCACTGGCCGTCTCCGGGTTGCTGTGGTAACGGGTCTGTGTGAAGCAGAGGCCTCGGAGACACAGAGGGCAGTGTTGAGCTGGAGGACGGGGGATGAATCCCAATCAGCAGCTGAGCAGAGCTTCAACAAACACACTCACAGGGACATTTTACCATATTAATGGTCATCTTTTGCTACTTGTACATAAATATAAAAAAAAAAACACTAACACGCTAATACCTGGCATGATTGACAGGAAGTAGCTGTGACTCACAGTGCTGACAGCTGTTATGTGCTACTATAGGCTGCAGCTGCTTGGCAGTCTTCTGCTGATGTTTAAAGCAGCCACATACTGTATGTCTGTGTCCCTTTGCTATCTGGCCAGTATGTTTTCATGCATGCATTTGCTGTGTACTCTGCGAACCTTGCTTTATTTAAAAAATACACATCCAAACATTTTAAAATAAGCTTTTGAGACAACCTCTCCAGTTAAAATCTTAAATAAAACTGATTTAAATTGTGCATCTGCGTTTTTAGGTCAGAATTCGTCTGACTTACCAACTGTGAAATGAAGAACTACCTCACCTGATCTTATGCTAACCGTACTTTGTGTCATGCTAATAAGCTAATGTTAGCATGTAGACGTTCTGAGCTAAGATAGCAACCATAGTGAACCTTTTTAACCATTTTGAGTATGTTAGCATGCTGGCATTAGCATTTAGCTGACAGCATCCTTACGAATTTACCAGGCAATGATGGTTTTTACTGGATTAAACCAGTTTTATGCTCTGTTATGTGCTACTATAGGCTGCAGCGTCTTGGCAGTTGCAGACACGACCATATGTCTGTGTCCTTTTTCTGTCTGGACTGTATGTGTATGCAGATTAAACCCTTTAAAAACAGCTTTTGAGACAACCTCTTCAGTTAAAATCATAAAAAAAACAGATTGAATGTGTGTGTCTGTGTGTCTTAGTCACAGAAATATATATGAGAGAATGTTTGAATCACTATCTCCTTAAATGTTCATCAACACACACACGTCCACCCCTCCCCCAATCCCCAAAATGAGACAGGGATGCATAACTAGATTTAAGGTTATGTAATGCTGACTGGAGGCACGGAGGATGTGTATAATCCACTCTTATTTGGGTTAAACCCGTCTCTCTCCCTCACTCTTTCACTCTCTGTCTATCTGTAAGAGGACAGAGGCCTCACATCCTCACACATATTTCTTCCGCCTCATCCAGGGTCGAATAGCGCCGATCTCTGTGACACACGGTCTTTTACCAGCCGGCTCAACCAACATCTCCTCTCCCAGGAAACATCTCTCAGCACGCCAACGTCTCCTGTGTCTCAGATTCTCCCCTGATGGGATGATTTCATTGTTGTGAGAATGAAGAATATTGCCTCCAAGCTTCCAGAAAATGATCCTTCTTATCATCTAGAAACAGACTCATTGTCAGTTACTTTCAAAGACAGAATATTTTGCGTTTTTTAGGGCACCGGCTAATGTTTATTTCCTTTATTTATTTATGTTTTGGTCTGCAAAATGTCAGAAGATGACCTATGAATTATTTAAATTGCTTATTTTGTCTGACCTGCAGTCTACTATCCTAGAAAACCAGAAAAAAAATTAATTCTTGAAAAATAACTTTTTTTGTTCCCCAAGTCTGGTCCAGACAAAAAACCTTAAACACCGGACTCTTGGACTGTAATGATCCCTTAGGTTTTCATCTAGTAACATCATCAGGTCATTTATTTTTATTTGTCCAACACAAAATGACAAAACAGCCTATGAAACCAAGAATTTTCTCACCTGTACTTACGCTAACCCGACTTTGTGTCGTGCTAATTGGCTAATGTTAGCATGCAGACACGCAGAGGTAAGATAACAAAAAAAACCTACCTTTGATGATCCCCTAGTTTTTCATCTAATATCATCATCAGGTCAGAATTTTAATTTGTCAGACACTAAAAGACAAAACAACTGTAAAAGAACTTCCTCACCTGAACTTATGCTATCCCTTCTTTGTGTTGTGCTAATTTGCTAACATAAGCATGTAAATGCGCTAAGCTAAAATAGTGAATGTGGGAAACCTAACTTGTATGATCCCCTTGTTTTTATCTAGCACCATCATCAGGTGAAAATATGTATTTTTCCAACACTAAGTGATAAAACAACTGTGAAACAATGACTCTCCTCAACTGCACATATGCTAATCTACTTTTGCAGTGTTGTGCTTGTTAGCGAATTTTAGCATGTAGACGCACTGAGCTAAGATAGCTAGCGTAGGAAACATTTTACCTTCTTAGCATTAAAATGTCAGCATTTTAATGGCAGGTATGTAGGCTTGTTAGCGTTAGCATTTAGCTCAAAGGATTTTAAAAGACACTGAATTATTTCTTATTTCTGTTGTCATACTTTTTACACATTGCTGCCATGGTACTCAGGTTACACTATCTATCTATCTATCTATATATCTAGAAAGACATTATCAATAATACACTGATATGTTTGCTATAAAAGAGCTTTACTGTCCTTTTAACATTAAATGTACTTCTTATTAATTAATTAAAGCCCCTTTTCTATCAGAACATTTAAGACTAGCTTATAGCTAGGAGAAGTCTCAGCTATAGCACAGTGTATGAGAATGCCCCGCTCATTCTTAGTAACAATATAGCGTGTCTTATCGAACACAATACAACGATCTCCATTCAATACTCATGGTTGAATAGAACAATTCACCGTGAGTATTGTTCCAAATCAGTGGAACAGTGCAGCGCTGTAGTATCGCAGCTGAGATGATATCTCCTGTTGTCTCACCACATCTGGTTGTTTTTGTTGCATTGTAAAGCTTTTTCATGCTTTTTGTTACATGCTGCTGGGAAACAACTTTAAATGGGTCAAGAAAAAAACTCACATTGTTTTAGTTCACAATCTCAAAAACCATTTCATAGTTTCTTAAAGCTGAACGTTACGATATATTGGAAATATAAATATGAAGCACATTCTGAAGTACTTTGAAATAAAAAACAGTGACAAAGCTGAAATATATCACATAAAACCATGACTCTGCTTCCTGTCTGGATCGGAGAGGAGCTTATTTTATCAAGCAGCTCTACATCAGTACGGTTTTATTTTTCAGTTTGCACAAAGCTTCATCCACAGCAACTTAACATCTGGCTATTTGTTTGGCTAAACGGTGTTTGTGGTTAAAAATGGAGGGAGAAACTAAGTAAACAGCGTACGAACTGCATACACAGGCTTCAGTGGTGTGATTGTAATCTGTGATCCACACAGCGTTAATCCTCATGAATATTGAATATTTGATGACTTTCTCATTGATGGAGCACGACACCTGGGCCGCCCGCCCTCTGCTCGCTGTACGCACACAGGAGGGGGGTTGTTCCTGCCGGCGGTCCTTATCTCAGGGAAAGCATCTGAGCCAGCAAAACTGACACGACGCTGAATGCAAACACTGATGTATGTGAACGTATTTTATTTTGAAAGGGGTGTTTATATAAATCAAATCACCGAAGACGTGTAAACTGAGCAGCAGAGGAAGCGCTGATTGTAAGAAAGCTTGTGTATGTTTTGTGTGTGTGTGTGTTAGTGTGTGTGAATGCTGTTGTATCTGTTTTTTCCTTTTACAATCTGACTGCTGCTTGCCTAGCAGGGACCGTAATGATGGTCGTCAGCACTGGATGGTTGCTAGGTAACAATTACCTGACTGTGCTTTGCTTGCACTGAATTACACAGTGGGCTGTGTGCGTTTATGTGTGTGTGTGTGTGTGTGTGTGTGTGTGTGTGTGTGTGTGTGTGTGTGTGTGTGTGTGTGTGTGTGTGTGTGTGTGTGTGTGTGTGTGTGTGTGTGTGTGTGTGTAGAGGAACGGAAAAATACAGCAAAGTAGACTGTCAACCAGCGTCTCCATTCTGGGTAGAAAATAGCCCATACTAGAATCAGAACAATGGCTGTGATACTATTAGCTTAGCTGGGTTAGCTTAATGAGGAATACCCCTATTTTGTTTTTTCTAAATCACCATGATTCACATTTCTTTATGACATACAGTATACTTATTTTACTCAGGTAATTTTAGGTAATTGTCGTCGTATTAGATGCTCGTATGTTGTTGCCTTCCGGGCCTCGGTGCTTCACGCTATCAGTGCTACATCCTTCAGTATTTATAGTTACGTCCCCGGGGGGAGGAGGTGGATGTTGAAGCAGGGGCTGACAGATGATGATGTCACCACAGGGCCACACCTCAGGGCAGATGACTGATATACACTGCTGCTTTAAGACCTTTTTTACTTTCTCAGCTGCTGTGCTGATACTTCTGATCCGTGTGTCCTTGTCCCTGAAAGTCTCAGCAGCACTTCCTGTCAGCACTTCCTGCCTCCTTCCTGCCTCGTTCGCTTGGACTTTCACTCCCAAACCTTCAACCTGAGCCCAAACTCTAACCTTAATGGATCAGTTAGACATATAAAGGAAAAGGGCTTCTTCTCTTTGTAGCCAGGCTTAGCATAAAAGGTAAAACAAGCATATAAAAATGTGGTTTTAGTATGAATTAGACAAATGAGGAATGCCGTACTGATGAATTAGTTTAGAGGTGCTAGTAAGTGGATTCTGTTGGTTTACAGAATCAGGCTAGCTGCCCCCTTTCCAAGTCTTTATGCTAAGCTAAGCTAACTCTAGAAATTCACCACCTTACAGAAGCTGTAGGTGCTGTAACTGCCCTTTCACTGTGACTTTAAGCCATGATATAATTCCCATTAGCTCAATACAACACTCAGTCAGCACACTGACCCTGCCACCTCAAAGCACAGAGCCAGGAGAATCCCTTCCGCTGTGAGCGGAGGCCGACAGGAGGCCGTGGCACCTCCCCCAAGAGGTGCTTGCCAGGTCTCCCAGACATGGATGATATATTTGGAGATCATTAAATGCTCCTAAATGAGACCCTGGTGTGAGAGCGAGCTCTGACCATCTGGCCCCATTGTGAGTGCCGGGGCTCGGTTCAAACTCGGCCAGCAGCATCAGCACCTCTGATTGGATGGATGCTGAGTAGGCCTGGTAATTCCAGCCAATCAGAGACTCTTTTTAATCAATTACCCAAACGCGCCTCCATCTCAGTTTCTCTCTGAATGAACCTTTTTGTTGCGTACTCTGTGCCCTACCCCACTCAGTACATACAGTCAGTATGTTTTTTCCGATGTTTTCCCCCCATAATCATCTAATGAAAAAAAATAACACATTGATTTAAAGAATAAGAAAAATCCAGTAGGTTGAGTATCATCTTTTCTCTCTCGAGTGTTCATGTTGGGGTCAAAAGGTGTTTCATTTTCAGCCATGCTAGCTCCCAGGCTCTTAGGATGGCATGTCACAGGGTCAGACTGTCGGGCAAATATCTCCAAACTTATTAGATGGATTGTCATATAATTTTGTACAAACATAGGTTTACACCAGAGGATGAACCCAGTTAGCTTTGGTGATGCCCCGACTTCACCTCTAGTAGCACAAGGTTGGCACGAGAGTTATTTGATGGATTACCATTAAATTTGGTATCTACATTCACGGTGCCCAGATGATGTATCTGAATGACGAAGGTGATGCAAGACTTTGTCTCCAGTGCCCCAATAAGGTTTGTTGTTTTGAGTGAATTGTGTTAAAACAGTTGTATGGATTGCCATGGGATTTCACCACCCTTCACTTTCATCTGCAAACAGCTGTGTTCAAGTAGTTGCATCTTTCTTTTATTCGCCAAAATCGACACAAACTTCCTTCTTGCTGCTTTTAATACATTTTATTGGATTAGAACGTGTTAAAACAATCCAAAAAATACTGACTCATTTTCCGAAGGACTTTTCAAATTGTCTAGGGAAGGTAAACGAGGCCTGTCTTGTGCCCTTTTAGTGTCCAGGAGCGTTTCGACATCGGAAATGTCACTGCTTTTCATGACCTTACCTTCGGTCAAATGACAGCATATAAACAGCTCAGAGCAGAGCAGGTTTTCTGACGTCCAGTTTTTTGTCCCTCTTTTGTTTTCCAGGTCACAAGCTCAACAAGGACCTGAAGCACTACCTGAGCCTGCGGTTTCAGAAGTCTTCCCCCGACCACGAGCTGCAGAAGATCATCCGAGCCAATCTGTACCGCCATGCTGTGCCTTGTGAGTAAAGATTATCAGTGAATGTGATGGTGGATGCTGAAACCAGGACATCTGGCTGACGAATGGTGTCTTTAACCAGTCTTTAGCATCAGCTCTTCATCTTTACCCTAATGACCCACTTTCTTTTGGCGTCTATCTCATTTATCTTATCTCTCATTAATCTCATTCTTCCCTCTCGTTCACCCATAAATTATCCTGTTGCACTTTATTTCCCTTTCAGCGTTGAAATCCTCCCCAGCTCTTAAATTGAAAGGGTGACAAACATTGTTACCAGAAACCACGACTGTAGTTTTCATTGTGTATTACTGTTCGTTACAGCCGTTCGTGTTTTGACAGTGCCAGAGCACCATTTTGTCTCACAACTATACAAAAGTGCAGCTCGAGCCAAACACGGCGCACCGTGCCAGAGTCCACAGCTGGGCTCGGTTACGTCACAAACAGTTGGATGTGCGGTTGGGGGACACGGTCCAGCTCTCATCAGTTTATTTTCTTACTGTACTCATGTCGTGTTTGGGTTCGGAATACATTTAGCTCCAGTTGTGATGACCACAAAGCTCCAGGCTTTAACGGCACAGCTGATCAATCAGGGATGCGATTACACAAAGTGTGTGTGTGTGTTTGTTTGTGTGTGTCCCCCTGAGGAATAGCGTTGATTATCACACATATGCATAGACATGATTTAATCAAGCAAGAACGGGATCATCATTTCCAGTAAACCTCCTGTTTGACTGGGGCACGGCTGCGTGAGTTTGTTTGCATGCGTTTGCATTGTGGTGCCTCCTAATAAAATACGGCTTCTGCACTAGATTAATGTATTTTCCCCTCTCTCTCTTTTTCTTTGCTTTTTCACTCGCTGCCTCTCTGTCTCTGGCTGTCTGTCCTCCTCTTGCGCTCAGCCATGTGACCGGTAAATCCGGCTCTCTGAGCCTCCCCCGGTGCCCTGACTGGGATTATGATGTTCTGATATATTGAAAATAGATTCCTGCCTGATTATGTGATGAACATGTCGGGCTCTCGCAAAGAACACAGGGCGATGGAAAGGCCGCGGCGCACGGGGGACATACAGTGTGACATTAAGATTGCAGTTAAAAAACCGACTAGTCTACATAAATCTGTAGTGAGGCGGTCAGAGGGGTCACCAGATGGTTAAAGGGATTACATTTTTTTCTCACTTTTCACTAATTCTTGCTTTTTGCCAATGAAACACGGGATAAAAAGACCTCAAATTCCCTCAATTTTACATTCTAACACAAACATGTCACCTCTATAGACCTGTACAATCGTCACAATGGGTGACATACATACATCTGGTCAAGTACATGAAGCGAACAGTGTTTTGGAACGCTCTTCCAGTCGCAGTTTACAGGACTAAATCTCCAGCGCTGCCATCAGCTCTGCAAGGCAGCTCTGGGGCTTTGTTCTATTTGCAGGTGAATCAGATTTGTTTCTCAAATAAGGTCTTTAAGACGGACTGTCCCAACTGTTGTTTTATTCAAGTGATCTGATTTGTATGTCCAGACATCACCAATCTATCGGCATGTCTTTCTATGGTAGCCTCATAGGGGTCAGTGTGTGCGTGTGCTGGGGATCCAGCTTTACAATGTGTCAGCGTTAGAAATGGAGAGCCGTCATTTTGCAATTCAAACAACTGCAATGTCATGTTGTGTTGCTGAACTCCTGCGTGGGCCAGACAAACTCAGTGAGCAGCTAGTAGACGTAGTTGTTGTGTGTTAGTATTTCTACTAACCCGAAAAAGTATTTGCATTTCAGGGCTGGCAGTCTAAACAAGCCCTGAGATACACCTGTCGTTTGAGAAAGATGCTAATGTTGGCATGCTAACATGCTCACAATGACAAAGCACAAATGCTATTGACAAGCTGGTAAAATGTTACATTCTTCACTATCTTAGTTTAGCTGTTAGCAAGCTAACATTTGCTACGTTAAACAGTAAACACAAAGTACAGTTGGGGCCATTTTTTCTTGTTTTGTTTTCGAAGTACGTCACACTAAACCTCATGGTGGTGCTAGTTCAAAGGCAAAGCTTTAAAGAGCAGCTCCAGTCATGTTTAAAGACGTATAAAATGCTCTGTTTGAAATAATAAATTGTGTCTGACATGTTTTTTTCTACAAAATAAGTTTAATTACCTTTTAAAAATCTATCTAAAAAATCCCCACTATGCAAATCTCAAACCACCCCCTCCGACGCAAAAACAAAACACGTCTCTGCCATCATTTAGTGGCAACTTGTTGAAACTTAGCTAGCTTGAAATTAATAGTAGTAACGTTAACGTTATTAGTCAGTAGTGAGCTTGCAAAAATTACGATGACGGTTACAGCTGGCTCGCGCATCGCCGAAGTGGTTGCCATAGGTTACACATAATGATACCCATAGCGTCACCCCATCCATTTACGGGATTGGCTCCTTAGGTTTGTGACGTCTCAAACCTGCCAATCTGAAAACGTGTTGTTCAGCCTGTCCTTGGTACACTGCAGTTTAAAAGCAGACTGGCCCAGCTGTGGTGATGACTGCTTATGTTGTCTCTGATATGTCTTGTAGCACATGATGAACACCGCATGGAGATGTTTACAAGGTTGAACACTTGAGTTTCACTGGAGGGGGGCTTTAAGAAAGTCAGTAAGATTCACCTCTGAGAACCATAAATGTTTGTGTCCAACATTTAAAGGTAATTCAGGCAGGAGTTTGTAAGACGGTTCAGTCAGGAATTAAGTGGTCAACCAACAAACTGACACACCGACTGACAGGTTTATCACTGCATTCACTCGAGTCACTGCTAATAAATACAACAGGTGGTTTCCACTAGGTTTGTTTTTAGTTAAACATCTGCAATAGCCCGGTGTTAGTCCAGGATGAAGATCTCTTTTTCTTTCCAAGATATAGGAAGTATTTTCATATCATGTTTAATTATAGCAGATCAAAGATTTTGAATGCATGACTTTCACTTGTTTGGGAGCCTTGTAGTCAACGTGCTATGGCTACGTTTACTTAAGTCAAAGTCTCAAAAGCTGTATACTGATGCTTCCAGTAACGTGAGTCAAACAGGAGTACACAGTGTTTGTTAGGGACTATTTTCAGACATGAATTTGGTGCGCAAGCGAGTATTTACATCAGCAGAACGGTGTATGTGGGATCAGCTTAAAATAAACTACAGTGCCCACATTTCTGTTGATAAAGGAACATGTCATCCAGCGAAACAGTTTTGGCACACGGCTGGAGCGTTTTGGACGACAGCGAAGGTTTGCCGCACACAGGAGAAAGTTGTTGCGTTTTCTTTCTTCATGGGATTTGTTGACAACATGAAGTTATGAAGTGAAATTCTGACTGTTTGTTCTGCTCATTACTTAAATTAGCAAAATGTAAACACTGAAATGTTTATAGTGTTTACCCCTCCTCTCTCTCTCTCTTTCTTCCTTCCTGTCCCTCCCTCTCTCCCTTCTTCTGTGACCTACTATCGCTGCCACCTCCTGTTTATTGTCTCTCTCTTTCTCTCACACTCACACATGCAAATATTTCCTGGGCATGACACGGCAGAATGACAAAAGCAGTGAAATAAAAGCCACACTTCTGGGCCCTCGGTCTCCTTTGTCTCTGCGTGTCTCATGCCTCCTCCCCCTCTGCCGAGCACATGTGTTGCTGCCTGTGTTTGACTCGAACAGGTGCCACCACTGGCCGAGGTGTTTTTTTTCTCTTCTTTTGGGCAAGTGTGTTTATAGCAAGAACATACCCCCCCCCACACCCCCCCTTCCTCCTCCTCTTCTCCTCCTCCTCTCTCCTTCATAGCCCCGCTGCTACAGATGGCCATTGTTATCATGTGCAGCAAATGTCACAATTGATAGAGAAGTCGCTCTCTCGTGGGATTCATTTCCCTCTCACGTCTACAGCTGCTGCTCGGGGATGAGGGTTATCTCGGCGTTATCCTGGCGTTTCAGCCGCGGAGCGCACCAATCCTTCCCTCCCCCCACCTGATCTCTCCCTCCCTCTCTCGCTCTCTCCCTCTCTCTCTCTGCTCTCTTCTCTGTCGTCCTCCTCCTCTCTTCACTTCAAATCCTCCGTTGAGTGTCAGCGTCCCTGTGGCTCGGCGTTGGCTGCTGCCTTCCTCTGTCTCTCTCTGTCACACTCGAGCTGCTCCCACTGTCTCCCTCCATCTCCTCCTCTCTCTCTCTCTCTCTCTCTCTCACTCACTCTCTCCCTCCCCTTCCTCGCTGTCCTTCACTCCCTCGCTTCCTTGTTTTCCACTCCGCTGCCGATCTCTGGGAAATCATTGCTGGAGACAAATTTCTCTGTTTGCCGCCCGCACAAAGAAAAGGGATTACGGCTTGATTTGCCTTCTCCGGGCTCGCTCTGCATCCAGGCAAGTGGCAGCTCCTTATTCTCTCCTCCTTCTCTCCTTCTTCTTTTTTTCCATCATCATCCGCCATCCCAAGCCTGTGATGTATGCATGGCAGCGAGTGTATGTGTGTGTAGTTGATGCTGTGTATATAGGCTAAGGGAATCAGGGAAGGTGGGGGTAGGGGTGGGAATTATGTGAGGGGAAAGAGGGGGGCAGGCACACTCGGAGCAGGCACGTCCAACCCAGAGGGACAGATGGCCGGTAGCCCTGGTGCTTTTTCCTCTTTGGTTTTCTAATTCACCCTGCAGGCTTTGTGCAAGGCCCACTAGTACACAGACCTTCTTTTCAAGAGGCAAGAGATGGCTGCTCTCCTCAGTTAGAAGAGGGAGGGAGAGGGGGTATCTGTGTGTGAAGAACGGACAGGGGAGAGGAGAGCAGAGGAGGAGATGAAGGAGAAGGGGTGGGGGGGGGGGGGGGGGGTTTGCTTTAGAGGCAGAGCAGGTTTTTTAAGGAGGAGGTTAGAAGAGGAGATGAGGAGCTAGAAAGGGGGGGTCATCAGCCTCGAATGCATGGAGGTCAGGTCCAGATGCTGCTCAAACAAAAGGGCTCCTCTGGGGGGGAACGGCAGGGGGAAGCGTGGCACTCGCCATTGTGTGTGTCGCTGCATTGCAGGGTGCTGCCGGGGAGCCTCATGCTAATGACGGCCATTCATTCTGGTAACGGATGAGTGGGCCCCTGCTTCTGTTTGCCTGTTTTCACCACATACGCACCGCTCATATTTCCCTTCATGTGAGCAAATATGTGCTGTGTGAACCCCAATCCGCCGTGGAAACGAAGAGGGGTCGGAAAACGACCGCTTCCGAGCTTATTGAGGAAGCTGGGCAAATGTGTTTTTGCATAGTAATGATTTGAAGACAGGTGCAAACTGTGTGTGTGTGTGTGTGTGTGTGTGAGGGTTATGTTTAATGCATGTGTTGGTGTGTGGTTATTCTTTTACAGATGCAGGCGTCATTTGTGACCATTAGAATAAATCACACACAGGCCAAAAGGACTGCAGATCTGTGTTCTTGTTGATCCAGTAGAGTGATTGGCAGGTGGGTGGAAGGTGGCACTGAAGGCTGTGGTCTCTGACGTTGTTTTTGTTATTGGCAACCTCTTTCAGGCCCGTTTCAAAGGCATCTTATTGTACATTATCCAAGAAGAACCCATTATAACAACCACACAACCTCATTATGTTTCTGCACCTGGAGTTCAGAACAAGCCGTACCTTTATTTTGGTCTTAATCGACTCAATGAATCCTATAGAGACCACTGTGATCATGAATTTAAAAACAAGCGCATAATAACCCTTACTCACGATTCTTCAACAAGCTCTTGTGCCTTTGGATCTTGTAAAGGAATGATTGTTGCCAGGATCATCCCAGAGTCACTCAGGCTAAACTTTAGCGATCAGCCCCTGATTAATAAGTCACAATCTGTCCCACAACTGCAGAAATTGATTTAATTGTAAGCACTTCAGGCTAACTGTGAGTCCTATAAACATAGAACAAAAAACAAGCTTCAGATTGTTTGATTAAAGAAGGTTTATATCTCGTAACTATTCCATATTGATGATTACATTTTAGTTTGCATGCTAGTCTATACATTATTGTTGTTTGTGGTGTACTATGAGGATAATAACCCTGTCTTTGAGGTCAAGGAAATGAACTGTGCTAATTCACAGGCTGGACAAAGATTCTCTGTTATGTTCCCGCCGTCTTTAACCAGACTCATCCGTGTGTGAGAGTCTTGTGATGGTTTGGATGTGGATCCTCTGTGGCGGCCAGCTAGCCCACATACTGTAGCTCCCGAGTGTTAGCGAGCCTCGATGCCTCCGAGCAGTGAGTGTGATGACGCCAGTTGCCATTAAAATGCGGAAATATGCTTTAACTTTTTCCAGTGAACTTCGTGTTCACAAGGCTGCTACAGTATCTGCTGTGTTTCGATCATATTTACTCCTGTGGTTTAGCTCCCTCTTATTACCCCGGGGGTATTAAGTTTACACACAGGCTAATAAGTCAATGTTAGCTCCTCCAGTGCGGTTTACTGATTTACATATTTAGGTTTTACACACCTAACAATCTACATCAGGATTGCAGGTTTTATGTTTCTGCTCAAATTTCGTTATATTTTTTAAGCTCTGAACAGAGCCATGCTAGCTGTTTCCCCCTGCCCCCAGTCACCATCCTAAGCTAGGCTAATCTGCTGGCTGTAGCTTCATATACTACGCATGAAAGTGCTTTAAATCTTCTCTAACTCTTAAATAAAGCGTATGAAAGTGACATTAGACCAAAATACATGGACTCTTCCCCTCAATGACGTAGCAAAATTGTGCCTAAAGATGACGTGTTAGCAAGCTACAAACTTAGCTTAACTTTCTGTAGCATGTAAACCAAACAAAACGTCACAGTCACAGCGCTATCGCTATCTATTTAGCGACACAGTTTAATGTAAGTAAAGATACAACATGTTAAATTGAATAAAACACATTCAGAAATAACACATTTTATTATTCAGTCAGCAGAATTAGAATTATCCCTGTTGATTCACTTCAGGACTGCCGCTAACTTTTAGCCGAGGTACAATGAGGACATGTGGCTAAGATTGGACCATGTGCATCCAAACAGAAAGCTGCAGTCCTCTCCCCTAAGGGCAGCTCCGGGGCTCTGTGGTCAGGTTGGCTGGGCAGTCGTCCATGTCCATGCAGGTACTGTCCCGCGCTGCCAGGTGCAAGCTCTCCTTCGCTCTGCCATTGTGCTCTTAATCCAAGCTCCTATACATTCAGTCAAAGCATTTTAGAGACATCCAACCTGCGTCCAACACTACATTTCCTTGAGTCCCAAAAACACTGCTCATCAAATTTACTTGAGTCGGTAACATGCTTCGCATCTTCATCCTGCCCTTAACTTGTCCTGCTGCCCTCTTCAACTCCCTTACCCCAGCATTCACCCCTGGAGAGGTTGCTTAGCCATGAGACCAGCCTGAAGCTGCTGTTTATCAGGAGAAACCGTGTGTTAAGTAATGTCAGGAGTCTATATTTATGGTGAAGATAGCAGGAGAAAGAAAAAAGGAAAATAGAAAGACAGAGGAAAAGGAGAAGACTCAGAGGGAGAGAGAGGGAGGGAGTATAAGGCAGTGGGCGGGAGTATGATGCAGGGGGGCTGCAGCCATTGGCCTCAGACAGGAACTGGAGTGTGAATAGCTCACAATGGCTTAGCCTCTAAGCTGGGCTGGACCTCTAATTTGCTCTGCTTGTGGAGCTTTGAAGAAAAACGGCAGCTGCCTGCTAGCCGCCTGCCTGAATGAGCTCCTAGCAAGCTGGGAGCTAGCACCCGCTCACACGGCTCCATGGATGCTTTGGCAGAGGGAAGAGGGGGAGCAGAATTCAGCCTGCTTGGATTTATCTTTTTGAATATTTCTGTGGAATAACGTGCGGAGAGAGGATAGGAGAGGATAGCGGCAGCGGCGGCAGCAGCAGCGGTGACGGTGTAGAGGTAATTCTGTGACATTTACTTCTTCTCCTGGGAATGATGCCCTGGCTTCCGGGATTAGATTGGATGGGATGTGGGTGGGGAGAATAATCAGATACACACACACACACACACACAGAGGCAGAAATACAGAGGCAGGTGGATTTTATTTTGGAGGGACATAATGTGGGAATTTGTACCTTTGCAGTTTAGTGGTGGGATTTTAAAGAGCTGTTATTTTACTCTTTAAATGAAAGCTTCTTTGCCCTATTTCTTACAAAAAAATGAAATATTTTGCTGTATTTTACAAGATTTCCAGCCAATGATGCCTCAGATTGTATGTGCTTGCCCACTATTCATCTTCACCCCACTCCTCCTCCTCCTCCTCCTCCCTCATTCTTCTCCCCCATATTGAAAGGGGAGAGATGGGGAGGGAGCCGGGGGAACAGCAGGAGAATAGCGGCTGGGACTCAGCTGTGAGGAGTGTTGTGGCGCGAGCTGAAAGAATGGCCTGTTGTGTTGGGCAGCAGCAGTATTGTGCGTCTGGCCCCTCTCTCTGTCCTTCTCCTTTTAATGGATAACTGCATCATCCCTTTATTCAGACGATCACAGCCAGGAACCTGCTGCTCTGTAAAAGATAAAAAAGGCTCTTTGATATAGAAAATTACCCATTCAGTAATTTTAGAGCGGGGTATTGTTTGAAATGTTTCAATTCTAGTTCCTGTGATACACCTAAGAACTTGAAACACAGTGTGAGATGTCTCATTTCAGCTGTTGTTACAAGCCAAAAAAGGCCCAAACATATCCGAGTCTCAGCTCCTTAAATCGGACAATGTGCAGCTTTCTTTTTTACTATGTGACCGGAAACTGACTGGACTTTTTGAATCATATCAGGATCTATTTTATCTCAAAATAGGAAAATATGAGTACAGATGTTTCATACTTGATGTTTTCTTTTTACCAAAATAAGAGTTGACATACATAAAAGTGACCTTTTAAAATAGATATACTTTCAGAAAACCTACTTGGTACTCTTCTGTTTCCTTGTGGGAGGCAAGAAGACTCATTGACTCTCTCTGCTGAATCTCCCCCAACCTCCTGGCACTTAATTGAACTTCCAACAGCATGCCGTGCACTTTGCAGCACCTCAGCCTCTGATAGGATCTGTAGTGGGCCTGCAATTTGCTTAATCATTAATCTGAGGGCCCCCGCTACATTGATTCTCTCTCTGTTCCCCTTCATAAATCATTATGGACCTGCAATCCTTTTAATGGGGGGATGGAAGTGCTGATTGAACAAAGCCACCGCACTCAGGACGCAATACTCACCTTGTTCAGCAGGTCAGCTGATCGGGAATGAGGGAACAGGTCCAGTACCTGATGATGGAGCAACACACGCTTATATTAATAACCTTAATCTGTGTTTACACCAAATTTAGTGTAATATTCTGTATTTGCATCTCTAAAAAGATTTGTCAAGCCAACACCATAATGGATGCAAATGGACATCTATCCATGGTTTGTGGCCGAGACGTTCCCATCATCTGACCAGTGTATTAAGGGACTACTTGTGTAGACGAGGCCTTAAAGTGCTGCCTCAATCAATGCTGCTCCGGTAATTGGCTTAGAGGCCCAAGAGAGTTCCCCGCTAACTCCCTGTGTGACTGTTGGCTTTCTCTGCCCCTCCCCTGCCCTGTCTGCTCTGTGATGTGCACGTAATGCTTTCTCACGTCACCTCTCTGCCTGTGTTTTCAAAACACACACTTTCCCGTCAACGCTGAGCGGGTGTTTATGATGGAAACACACCTCAATTTATGGTGTGGCCGTTGCTTTTTGTGTTCAGGAGGAGACAGATACAAGTATTGGTGGTAAGATTGACTTTCTTTCACAATATAATGTTTAATGTGATGTTAGTTTTAATATATGTATTTAAGATAAAATCCACCTATTTTTTATACGATACGATGTGATACGATACGATGTGATACAATACGGTAAGGTGCGGTACAATATGATACTGTATGGTTTGTTACGATACAATACGGTATGATACGTTACCATACGTTACGTTACCATACGTTACGTTACGTTGCGGTACAATACGATATGTTACGTTGTGGTACGATACGGTATGATACATTAAGGTACGAGACGTTACGGTACGGTACGTTACAGTATGGTACGGTATGATACGATACGATACGTTACGTTACCTTACGTTACGTTACGGTACAATACGTTACGGTATGATACGGTATAATACGGTACGGTACGATACGATACGGTATGATATGATACGGTACGATACGATACTTCACAATACAATATGATACGGTGTGGTACGATACTCTACAATACGGTCAGTACAATGCGATAGAATACGATACTGCACTATACAGTACAGTACTGCACGATTTAATACCATATGGTGCGATACATTGCACTTTATTGTCCCTGTAGGGAAATTCATTTTGGACCCGAATACTACACACATTTAGCTTTCTCTAGAATAGTATATATAAATAAAAATCAATAACAACAAACAACAAAAAGTATGTTAACAGAGAAGCAAAGTAGCTCATACCAATCCTACCCACAAATTATACACATTACCTTTATTGCACATGTTCCACATAATACACATGAATCATGGTTGATAAGAGATAAGGACACCATGAAGCTGTAGCATTGTTTTTTAATGAATTGAGATAACAACAACTATTCCCCTACGGAGTTCACACAGGCTAATCTCACTCTGAGGTCAGTTGGAAGTTACTCTGCCTTGTGTGTTCTCCCCCACGCCATGCGCACACTCACAACCAGCAGGGGTTAAAACAGCAGATGTTTGGCTGAACTCTGTGTGTGTGTGTATGTCTGTGTTAGACAATGAGTGGAAGCTCCCCAGACCATCAACAGCAGGAAGGCGATTGAGGGTATCAGATGTCACCAGAGTGCTGTCAGTGTCCTATGCTGCCTTTTGTTAATACACAGGAGGAAGTATTTTAAACCTGGATTTGGTTGTGTGGTTGTGGTTGTGGTTGTGGAAGCTTTTCTGTTGGTTTTTAATATTAAAAACACACAGAATTGGTTTGTCTTCATCTTGGAGACAATCCGCAATACTTTGTGTGTCTGATGACAACAGGTGGAAGTCACACAGGAGGTCTTGGGTGTGCGTGGAGAGGTACTCGGGTAATCTTAGCCTCAGGTGAAAACTGAAACAAACTAGACTAAGGGTCAAAACGGGACAACAAGAGTGAAGCAGAGGGGATGTAGAGATAGCTATCACTCTAAGTCTGAAATCTTGCCCCTCACCTTTTTACCCTAACTAATCTGACTGTATCAGATGACGCTCAAACAGCACATCACTTTCTCTCTCAAGCTGCTGCACAACCTTTTAGAGTAATATGAACTCGTTTTTATTTCAGACTTCTGAAGCATGCTCCACATTGCACACAATAGCAATAAAGTGCTTTCAAGTGAATGTATTATGACGGTAGAACATATACTGAGCGTCTGGTGAAACAATAGTGTCTGCAGACATCCATTGTCTGTTTCAGGGTTAATCTTCAGGCTGGGGTTAAAGATAGAAATAAAGTCCTGGTTACTTTCAGTCTGTGCAGATTAAGTAGATAAAGGAGGGTGTTGTTTACAAGCCAAGTAGGTGCTAAACAATGCTAACAAGCTAATGTTCACCATCTTGGTTTGGATAATATTAGCATGTTTTTCATTCATCTTCTGGGGACCACGATTCATGATCGAGTTGAGATATCAAAGTGTTGGTCTGACCAACAGATTGACGTTAGCGTCCCTTTAGCCACG
This sequence comes from Semicossyphus pulcher, assembly GCF_022749685.1. Taxonomy (NCBI): domain Eukaryota; kingdom Metazoa; phylum Chordata; class Actinopteri; order Labriformes; family Labridae; genus Semicossyphus; species Semicossyphus pulcher. Next base: position 21,298,405 of record NW_027211637.1, read on the forward strand.
CTGCGAGCACGGCTTAAAACAACACTACAAAAATGTTCGTTAAAATTCATCAAATGTTACCACAGATGCACTCAAGTTTTAGTTTAAAAATAACGATCAGTACCAGATGAAATTGTTGTGTCCTTTCGCCTTCTCCTCCTGTACAGTACATAATGTAACATGCAGATACCCCGGCAGGCTCGGGCCACTTTTAGACGATACAAACATTCACTCAGCCACATGAATGAAATATTTAGTCAGCCTCCACAGATAACAGCCTCCCCCTTAATATAAACTCACAGCTCGTTTCAGCCCACCAGAAAGGGCTGCAGTGCAACCTCGTTTCATGCAAATATGTGACTTTTGTTTTACAGCGTACGCTAAAAAGAGCAATGACATTTCCAAATGAATACAACCCAGTGCAAATATGCATTGTAGTTCAGTGGATGTATTTTAGCTCGGTTATTTGTGATGAAATGTCAGTGAGGTGGAGGGATATATGAAGGAAAGTATGATTTTCTTTGGCTGCTAAAACAGTGAAAGTTGAGGCCTGTGCATTGTAAAAGATTCAGAAGCCATATGGCCTCAGAATCTGCTTTTCTCTGAAGCTACATGAAATGGCCTCTAAATGTTGCGCCACAAGTACTCGCTCATTTACAGGAGTGAAAAACATTTGGAAATGCAAACACCTCGAGATTCCGTTTGAGTCAACTTTAATGAGATTTACAACCTTGAGGACGGTTTCTATTTACTGTTTCTTCTTTGTTGAAGGTTGACGTTTTATTTTAATGTGAAGTAACCAAAAACATCGTCTGTCCCTGAAGCCTCATCTCACGCATGTTTTTGTCGATTTCATGACAACACTAAAACATGGCGATCGTATCCGTTGGGTCATGAAGAGAGAATGCTGAAAACTACAAATCAATCATGTTGTGTTTATGTCATTATTTGGAAACTGTTGCCGTTATGTAATTGAAGAATGCCAGCTAGTATTAAGGCGAACTCTGAAATAGTTTCTCACAGATGAAGGCTATCTCAGTGTTCTCTGTACATTTTGTATCTTTACGGCTCTTCTAGCGTGTATTTCTCGGGATATTCATCTTTTTATACACATTCTTGGTGTCTTCTTAAGGTGACAACATTTCTCCGCGGTCTGTAATTACTGACTTAGGACAGCTCTGATGCCACACAGTTTATGATGCGGAGAGTGAGTGGCCCAGTATTCAGAGACAGGATGTGGGTCATAGCGAGCGGTCCAACAGGCCACTTCAGGGACACATGTCCCCTGCTCCGGAGCTTTTTATGAACTGCCAGCGAGGACAGAAACTGGCTTCCACAACCTGCTATTTATAGTCCACTCTCTGAATACACTGTATATGTGTTTACACACTCCATGCTCCCCGGATTGTACCAGCATCTATGGGTGTGTTTGCTATACATATAACTCATATACAGACTACAGCTGAATCTAGAGCAGAGTAAGCAGACACGCGTCACTACTCTTAGGTTTGTAGTCGAGGATTTGTTATACAGGTGGCATAATAATGACATTTGCTTTGCTAAAAAAGAACTCTGATTTTAGGACGTTATTGCATCGAATTGTTCAAGTCGTGTATTAATTATGTGTCCACTTCCTTAATGTTTTGGTGCTGCAACTAATTATTGTCTATAATCAGATTCATCTCTGTATAACTTCTTGATTAATCAACTTATTGTTTAGTCTGTACATCATCAGAAATAGTGAGAACTGGGTGCTGGTGTAACTTAAAGCTAGCGTCCCAAGTACAGAAGCTCCGTCCTCAACACGGTGGCTCTGGGTTCGACTCCCTTCCTCGGTCCTTTGCTGCATGTCATCTTCACTCACTCTTGCCATATTTCCCACTCTATCCACTGTCCTATCAGATAAATGCAATGTAAAAACATCATCTTTAATGCCCACGGTAATTTACAAGAACAAAAACGTTTGTCTTTAAAGTCCTTTCTTTTGTTTCCGCAATCACAAATGAAAAATGCTAAAAATTAAAGTTAAATTTTTTTTAAATTTAAGTGTTAATTAAATATCTGTTTTTTTTTTTTTATTGTTGGTCTGTCAGAAAAGCCATTTGAAATGTCATGTAAAGCTTTTGGGAAACTATGACAGGCATATTTCAGATGTTTTTTGACTCAACTATTAATTGATTCATCGAAAAGAGTTCATAAACAACCAAAATAATCACTAAGTGCAGCCTTGAGGCAGATAAAAGCTTGAAAAATCCTCACATTCAAAAGCACAAACCAATGAAAGTTTTGCATCATTGTCTTATTGTTCATAAAGTGTGTGTTCATTAACTTCCAGCGTTGGTGTGCTCTGCGTGTACAGACAGAGCGTGAGGTTTACCAGTGCAGTGAAGGAGACATAAGAGACGATGTTGATGACGTGACAAAGGCGAGGACAGGCTTGCATGGACTCCTTTATCCTTTTAGCAGTCTGAGGATCAATACCTCACACACACACACACACACACACACACACGCATGCACATAGCCAGCTTCATCCTCGTGTGAGAGGGAGAGTGTGAGATGCTACACACTCAATAACACGATGCACAGACGAGATGAAAGTGGAGATGTGAGGAGAACCAGGACAAAGTGTGTGTGTGTGTGTTGTCAGTGATGTGTGGCGGTTGTTCGTCAGACAGCGGGAGGTGAGAATGAGGGAGAAAGTTCAGGCCTGTTTGCGGTGCGAGGGATTTCACGTTCCCATTAGGTGATTGTGTGTCACTCCTTCCATTGTTCTTCTTTCCACTGTTTTCAGACTGTAGCTGTACTTCCTGTATTCTTCTTCCTGTATTGATGCCGATTGGATGCTGTGCGTTTGGTTGCTTTCCTCTCAAAAGTAGCAAACATCAAACTACCGCTGCATCCACCCACTTAAACCTAAGAATATTTCAAAAGCAGGAGACTGAAATAGAGAACTTAAACTTCCTACTGAGGAGAGAAGATGAAAGAAGAGAGGGATTTCAGGGTGACGTACGGAGCCTGTACGGCACTAAAAAGAAAGCGATCTAAAGAAGAGATGGTGGGAGGGATACAGGAAGCTAATAGGCTATGCTAAGCGGACAGTGAGAATAGTTTTTCTACATTACACAATAAAAGTAAAGGGTAACTGAGGGGAGTTGTAAGAGTTCTTTCCTTTTTAAAGCATCGTGTTGTATTACGGAGGCCGTCCAGCTGACTGAGTTGTAACATCACTTGCAATGGTTTAATAGTGTCAGATTAAAAGGATTGTAACCTTGGTTTTCACAGTAATATCTCTGACAGTAGAGAGAATTCTATATTCATCACGCTGTATAGAAATATTCTTCAACATGAAGGCCAGTAGCTGCATGAATGTTTGCCATTTAAACAGCATGACCTGAACACTTAGTGGGTAAGATCTGATGGTATCAGGTTGTAATTTGGTTGCCCAGAGGTTGTTGTTTTTTTAAAGAGAATTTGTGAGCTACTTGCAAATTAATCACTGATGCAGGTTGTAGATTTCACTACAAGCACACTGAATCACATGACTCTTTATCTACGGATAGGTCAGTTTGTGTAAAATCGCCCTACTTAAACTCTGTTTAGTATTTCAGCTGATCTTGCAGCATCTTGTTTGTGATGGCATAGTCGGTCACTTACTAAAATATCTCGTCAACTTGATAGATTGTCATCAAAGGTCAAAACATTTCATGTTGCCTAGAGGATGAATCGCAATATTTTATGTGTCACAATAAGGCTGATATCTGTGGGTTTCTGATTGGTTAATTTCAGCATCCTGAGGTCTGTTATTTCTCAATAACAGATCGTTGTTATGAAGAACAGACCGTTGCTATGGGAGCGGCTCTAATCACACAATGCTGCGGACTAAATGTTATCACCTTCAGGATACAGAAAAAATAGTGAAGAAATCACAAGTTGTGTTTTGACATGGAGAAACTGTATGTGGGTCGGACAAGAAATAGTCCCACACAACCCCGGTAACACTGAACTTTAGAGTTGTAACATTGGAGCAAAAACAGTGCCCCGCTGGTTCTAATCTTTATGCTAAGCTAGGCTAAAAAGATGCTAGCTTAAGCCTCATATTTTCAGACATGAGAGTGGTATTAAGCGTCTCATGTAACTCTCGGCACAAAAGCAATTAGCATGTTCCAGAAAATGCTAAAGTGTTGCTTAAAGTGTAACTGACCCTCAATTGGTGTTCGAGGTCAGTCAGTATTAGTCGCTGTTACGAATATAACTCAGTTCTATGAACACTGATGATCAAGTAACGATTGCATTCTCATATCAGATAGCTGTAAATGTATCATCAACGAGTATTACTATCAGAGTACAGAAAATATGCTCTGTCTGACTGTAGAACTCCTTTCATCAGGTTTTACCAAATGCAGCTCTGGTCTTCACATTTGGTGGATTTAAGACAAATACTTAAACCATCATTGAAGACACTCTCAGCTCCGAGTCCCTGTGGAGGCTGCAGCCTGGACTGGAGATTAGAATTTTTTAGTTTTCCGAGGAAGGAGCTTGTGTGAAGACTTGAGCTTCACTGTTAGACGAGCACGGAGTGTCTCTTTCTGTAACAAGCTGTCATAGAACTGCCCGGGACTATAACTGTTGTATAAGACCACCTCTCTGTGTGTGTGATGTGTTATTAATTCACGATACACGTGACATCGGTAGATTTACAAAAACCTCACTTACCACAATTGTAGCTTAAAGACACTTTAAAGGTTAGAAAATATACAAAATCTCATGGTGCTAAATACTAAAGGTGAGCATGCAATATTTAATGATAGTGCTGAGCCATTCCAGTAAACGGCTTCAGGACGTGTGCAGCATCTTTACAGTGAGGTACATTTAAGACGGCGTTAAAATGCCATCCGTAAAACCAATGTGTCCTTTCCTTTAGTGAATAATCATCCCCACTGACACCATTAAACTTGAACTGCTGCGTGCAAATGTGGCTTTTCAAGAGCATATTTGAAGCGTGCAGGAGTCGGCCCGGGCCTGTCATATTAGATTTTGTAAAAGCACAACAAAGGAGGTAACAGAACACAGCGCTTTATTTCCGCACACTTCAAAGACGTATCACATGTTGTGTCAGTCAAAAGATCTGCGGTTGTGGGTAATTATTATAATTATTTTTAGAAATGTACGAGGTCGGGTTTGTAACGCTTTTAATCTTTTACCTGGGATGTGTATCTACTGGGAAAAACCACAGAAGAAGAAATACAGGAAGTGCCAACAAATAACGTAATGCGTAGTGCAATCAAGAACAAAGGTTATTCTCTGCTGGGTTTGGTGCCATTTCAAAATTAAATATTCTTCCAAATATACTTGTGGTAAGGTTCTCCACTCATTCACAAACTGGCTGGTTTCTCACAGTGAAAGAATGGAGTCCATTGATGGCTGTCCGTGGAAGTTAGTTCATCAGAGCCGGGGTCAGAGCTGAGTTTGGCCCAGTCATTGTTTCTCTGGCCAGAGACAACAGAGTCTATATACAGTGATGGAAGAGACGAGCCTGACCTCCCTGCTGCTGTCGAACACTGAGAGTCTGACTAACTCTCAACTGTGAATGCAGTTGATGATGAGCTACCCAGTATTTAACTCCTCTCTCTTTTACCATCATGTGTATGTTCATGATCTCTCAGTAAAATAAGTTTTCTGTGTAATAGGCGTGGGTGATATGATAATATATAAATATATATACACCATGACACAATATATATGTAATTTTAAGACATGTTGTTTTATACCACCGCAGCTAGTATACCTTTAAAGGGGGGAATTATGCTAATTTCAAGCTTCATGTTTCACTCTGTGATATCTGTGGAGTAGCTTAGTGTAATTAACAGTTTAAAAAACTCATCATTTTTCTCACACTGGTGCAGGCCCACATATAGCCTCTGCCTGAAACGACTCAGTCAGCTCTGTCCCTTTAAGAAACCCCGCCCCTACAAGCCTGCTTTCTTCTGATTGGCCAGCTCTCCACTGCTCTTTGTGACGTCACAAAGTGCAGCGTGTAGAAACAACTGTGAAACCTGGCGTTAAGAGCAGCCTGCAGACTGAGCTGAGAAGCCTGGGGATTACTCCAATATACTTTTACCTACAGATTTGAAACTTCACCCACGTTTAGTGTGGACATCCAACATTGTAACATTATATATATGTATTAAAATATGAAACAGTGTAATACCCCCTCTTTAATATCTCCAGGTGTATCCAGCCGGTTGCAGTCAGTGGGATAAACTGCTTTACAGGACTGTTAGGGCTGTATCTAGCAATCATTGTGATTATAAATTTACCAACTCTGCTAAATATATTATCAATTTACGTATTTATATTTTTGTCTAATTGCCATCATAATTTTTTAGGGGCCAAATGACATCAGCAACTGTCCAATCAGCAATCTCCAACCCAAAGATATTCGGTTGACAAAGATGTAAAATGAGCCAAAGATAAGATGAAGGAGAAAAGACTTGAAGACTTGGAGGAACCGTTCATGGCATTCTTACTCGAAAAGTATCTTATACAATTATGATTTTATAAATCAAATTAGGAATGTTTCAGCTCCAATTAATTCAGCATTATCGTGGGAAGTGATCTATAAGCGTGATTTATAAGCCACTTATCATTTTTTCTGAACAAGTGAAAAACAGAAATGACTGTCTGCTTATTTTATTCATTACTACTTAAGGTTGCAACAAACAATAATTTAATTATTGTTGAAAAATGGTGATAATTGCTCATCTGTATATACTGTACATGGCCACGTTATCAAACTCTTTTTTGCGTGAAAATGAATGCATGAATATGTGTTACAGTATATCTTAATAGATCATGCAATTGCTGCTGTTACTAATATTACTTTATATTCAGTGGTTTATCATGTCAACTCATTTGTTCAACTGTAAAGGTTCCTGTATGGTCACACTGTTCTAATGAAGATTAAGTCGGACACAGGTGTTGTTGTCTCTTTGATTTTAAAGCAGTGGAGTAGTTGCTTACGTGTAGTTAGTTCTGCTTGTTCATGTACACAACGTGTGTTTCACTGGCCAGCTTCTGTTGAACTCATCCAGCTTTAAACTGCTTGTGTCATGTTGCGCCGGGTCAGCCCTACACATAGGTCTGTGTGTGACTGAATGTCTGACTGACTGACTGAGTGACGGTACTTTCAGAGCCCTAGAGACGGAGAGAGTCGCGACACAATGGAGGATCATGGAGCAAACTCTACACTGATGCAACTCTTTGTCTATACGGCTCTGGATACTTTGTTTTAGGAGTAGGCGGGGGCTGCTCCTCCACTGTCCTCACCTACGACAGTCCTTGTAACACATGGCCCACAAAAGCACACATTGACCTGGTGCGGTCAGCCACATGCTAGGTTTTGACCTAGTCTTGTTTCCATCTTTATTTGACAGTCATCTTCTCTTGTTTGAGTCGAAACCTTTTCAGTAAAATTGGGAGATTCTTTTAGTGGTTTCCTCTGCAACGAATCAAACTGTAATTCTGCATTTTGGCATTAAATTAAGATGACTCGACGATGATTGCTGTGACATCATAAAATACGTCACAGTGTAGAAATAGAGGATGGATTGCCCCTGTGCAGCACGAGTGACGTGCTGCTGTTATGAAAACTGTTGCATTTAAATTATACAAGATTTCACAGAGAAGTAGAGCACAAACAAGATCAGGTTACATAACCCTGAAACCCAGATTGTCAAACTTCAAAAGGAAGTTTGAAAGAGTTGCAGAGTTCTCTGATGAAAAAACTCTGCAACGTTGATGCAGCAGAGCTCAAACCATTGTGAAGGTTAAAGATAAAAAATACTTTCAAAGATGTTATTGTTTTATACCAAACATATGATGATGTAACGCGTAACAGAGGATGAAAAGGTTTGCTATAATGAGGCGGCGTTCAGCCTTCAATATTCTGTAATATAGGCACACCAGAATTAGTCATCCTATCAGAGCTGTCCACTGTGGGGAATAGCCTGGAATAACAGCTCCATTCCCAGCTCAGCAGACAGCGTCATTAGAGCCTCAGAAACATCTCCCACCATGGGACCACCCAGCCCTATGACTCAAACTCCCAGACAACCTCACTTTCATCTCATCCTGATCCACCGAGGTGCATACAAAGCAGCTCTGTGCTCGCTGCTGCTGTAAGCGGTCAGCTGGATGATGTATAAGGATCTTTTCTCCTCGTGTTTGGTGCTCACATTCTGAGCACTACGTTTTAATAACTAAATTTCTCCTTCTTATCAATCATTTTGGAGAAGATTATTAAAATAGCAGGGAGAGAAGCGTTACAGGGAATATGTGCTGCTTTGCAGTGCAGTGCAGGTGTAGGGCTGAGGTAAAGGTTTGCTTATTACCACGTGTTTGTGGGCAGGATGTACCCTGAGGGATGGAGTGTAAGCTTGCATATCGGAGCGGCTCAGGTAAACACTCGAACAACAAAGAGTCTGGTGTCAAATATGAGCTTTTTTGTGATCATGTTCCAGTTTTTCAAGTACAAAAAACAATTTCCTTGAGTTTTCTGCCTTCAGAAAGTGTTTTTAGGCACTCTAGTGGCCTAGATGAAAGGTAGTGTTGGTCTGTCGGCTGGTGGTCCCATGACTTTGATTCATTCTGAAGTATCTCAAAGACTATGGGACAGATTGAGATGTAAATTTGTAAAGACATTCATTGTGCCCTGAGGATCAATCGTAATGTCTTTGGTGGTCCCCTGACTTTCCTCAAGCCCTAGCAGCTGGTTGACAATTTCACTGAAGTAATTGAACACCTATAGTTTGGATTGCTATGAAAGTAGGTGTAGATGAGGATGAACTTCAATGACTTTGATGAACCCCCAGCCTTTTCTAACCAGGAAGTTCAATGTTTTCACTTATCCCATAAAATATCTCAACATCTACTTCATGTATTGGAACAAAAATTGTACAGAAATTCATGGCAATCATGAAATGAACTCCAATGTCGTTGGTGATCTGCTTTTCCTTTGATTCGACAAGCAGGTTGATTTTTTTGGCTTTGACTGACATGCTTCATCAACTCCTGGTTGGATCACCATGGAATTTGCAATCATTGAGATTGCCTTAGATTAATTGTAATTAATTTGGTGATCTTCTGACTTTCACCTAGCTCCATTATCAGGGACTAGGGATGTATATTAGCATTCTTGCTAACTCCGCCATGTTTACATCTTGTATTTTTATACTGTGTTCATCAATGTGCTCTTAACCTGTAAACAAAAAAAAAGTAACTAATGCTAAAATAATACCAAAACTAACGACCTTCCCATCATCTTCAGCTGTATATCATTTTGAGTGGCAATAAGTACATTTTAGCATGCTTATTCCCTACACTAAGCCGTGTTAGCATTTAGCTTAAAGCACTGCTGTGCATTATTACAGCCTGAAACAGCAGCTAGCATTGCTCAGTCGTGCTTAAGTTGGTTGTTTCTTTTCCAGTTGGAAGTTAATTTACATCTGTTTTACTTTGCTGACATCCAGTAAGAGGAACTGCCTGAACCACGATGCCCCTCTTCTGCATATATTCCGGTGAAGTACACTTAGCTTGAGAGGGATATGATAGGACATTATACCCCCACTATATGTGTGTGTATGTACATATACTGTATGCATGTATTCACTCCTGATCACAGATGGGTAACAACTTCCGCCAGCCATCTGTCCTGTCATCTCATCTCCTTTTTGTAAAGACAGAGAAACAATAGCTCTTGTTCTTATTGTCTGGTGTCAGCTTCCTTCTACAAAGTGTTCTCACTACAAAGTAAAAACAGCGCAGACCACCAATCATTAACCCCAGTAGGTGATCAGGCTCCGGGGCAGTCAGGCCAGCCTTTGACATTTTAATATTGGGTTACCTTTTTAACACAATTTACAATCAAGGGGGCGATTGAGGGTCTAATCAAACCTCTAATGTGTGAATCTCTCTTTTCATTGTCTCCTGTTTTGTCTCTTGTAACGTCACCACAAAAGGATCAGACCTGTTTTATTCTGTCTCCGACTGAAAAGCTTTTATTGTACTATGTTACACCTAACAACACCTCTGAATGCAGTACGCTCTGCTGTTCAGCATTGCAGTCGTAACAAGGACAAAGCAGCTTTAACAATCGATAAGAGCTTAAGTAAAAAGACTATAACACTATTATGCGAGTGCATTTTCCAATTCCAGACTCACCATAAAGAAAGTGATGGATTGATAACAGTATCTGTAACATTGCTTAAGGTGACCTTTATTTTATCTTCGGACTTAGCAGGCAGCACTTCTCATGAGGCGCAGCGATAGAGATGCAAGCCTCGATTTAATTCCCTGACATAATATTCACAACCACTCACAAGTCACTTTGCGTCCAATCACTGCAGGGAATTACAATCACAGCCTCTTGATTTCAGGACTCTCTTATTTACTGCTTTGGAAGCCCTTTTTCATAGCCCGTCATTATCATCTTAAAATATCTGACTGAAGTTTGAGATGTTGGCTGCATTTTAACGCTAATGAAAGACTCCCTGTGTGTAAGATGCATATTGAACGTGTTGTTGTGCCAGGAGGAAAAATATGATTTCACCTTCAGTCAGCTCTAAGAACATGACGTGAATTTTAACGAGATATCGGCAGCCGAGTAAACTTTGTCTCTTTGTCCTCAGGTACGACCCGCCCCCCTCGAGACGGAGAGGTCCCCGGGGTGGACTACAACTTCCTGTCGGTGGAAGACTTCCTAGAACTTGAGGAGAGTGGCACACTACTGGAGATAGGAACGTATGAAGGTGAGGATTGTGATAATGATCCTAACTGACACTGCATTGGCGTCATGATAGCGCAGGTGTCCTGATTCTCCACAGATACAATGAGCGTGGCAGCAATCAACATTTATTTTTTCCTACATGCAGACGGGCTGTAAGACAGTGCACTCAGTTGATTCCGATTAGACGGTGCATGATGAGGCAGGAGATGCGTTCAGGAGACAGCAGGTCACTCCACATCTGCCCCTCTCACTCTGATTAGGACGGTGTTGTGCAGCGCTAAGTCTCAGTCTGACACAAACCTGTGTGTGTAAACATGTGTGGGCGGATGTGTGTGTTTGTGCATCCTGTGTTTGTTTGTGAGCCTGTGTAAGGGCTAAGTCTTATTTGTGTGTGTGTGTGTGCATGCGGCCGGGAGAGAATGTTACGACATTAATCTGCTTGGCACCGGTTCTGCTGTGTGTTGGCACGTTCCTCCCTTTCACGCAGACAATGTCAAATACCTGTCCACAGGAGTCTGTGGCCATCCAGACAACCAGAGGAGGACATGAGTATTGATTCAGAAGTAACTCTGGGTTTTTAGTGATATATGATTATATAAAAAATTTGATTATAGGTAACCCTCACAGTTTTTGTTCAGTTTTGTTCAGTATTTTAAGGGGATTTTGCCCTTTTTCTTGACAGTATCAGTAGAGAGTTGACAAGGCATGACAACAACATGCGTGACTGATTTCTAACTGTACAATAGAAGTGATTATTTTTGCAATATTTTTGCAAACAAATTGAGTTATTTGGTTTCTTGCTGAGAGTTACACGAGAAGATAAATAGCGCTGTCACATGAACAGTCAGATGTCTGTCAGCTTCCTTTACTCTAAAAAGACTAGATACGGAGGCTAACTGCTAGCCTGGCTCTGTGTGAAGCTAACAAAATGCACCCACCAGCTCCAATAAAACGCAATGCAATTAATCATTTTCTTTTATTCATCGAAACTTTTATTTTAATCTAAAAAAAACACTTAAGGTTTCCCTCATTGGTTTGTTTTATGACAGAGACATGCTAGCTGTTCCTCCTGCTATCAGCCTTAACCATAAAATAAGCTAATCAGGTGCTAGCGTTAGCCCTAAATTAACTGACCCTCGGTAAGAAAGCAAAGCAGTCGTTTTTGCCTGGAAACACACAGGAAATTCAAGGTAAATAGGAACTTACACTCAGAAGATGTACGTTGTACACTGATTGAAGAAAAGTGACACAAAGTACTAGCTAACTCTCGGGGGGCTGGTAGATGGATTTAGTTACCTAAAGACAGGGCTAGGTTAGCTAGGTCAGCAGTGTTTATGCTAGGCTATGCTAGCTGGTTGCTGGCTCTGGCTTCACTCTGAACGGACAGATTTAAAGTGGGTAGAAATGTTTTTTTATCTATCTGTAAGAAAGCGAATAAGAGTCTCCCCAAAATGCTAAAATATTCCTTGACTGTCTTCATATGCATTAGACATTAAAGCAGCCTCTTTCTCCCATATTTACAAAGAATACACAGATACATGATTCATAATGTGCCAGAAAACTCTTGATAAATTATTTGTTCATACCGCTGACAAAACCCGTCTCAGGCAGACAGAGCTGCTAAAACAGGCCGCTTGTTGTGAGCTGCTTCATTGTTTTTGCACAGTATGCTTTCAGAGTCTTGACAATAACGCTCTGCAGCCTCAAAAACAAAAACTAGAACCCTTTTATTTTCCCACAGCTGCTTATTTTCACAATTTGTGGTCACATTGTGATCCAGCTTTATGTCTTTTCCTCTCAGTGTAAGATTAGGAGGTTTCATAGATCCTCTGCTTGTTCTTTATCCCCGGCTTCCTCCCTCTCTGTCTCCATTTCTCCTTCTCCCTCCTTCTGTGTGTCTCTCTCAAGCATGCTAATGTCCTTCTTGTTGCCTAGGTAACTATTATGGGACCCCCAAGCCGCCCAGGCAGCCCGTCATTGGGACAGTGATTCTCAGTGATGCAGGCTCCCAGCAGTCCACCCCGAAGCGCACCAAGTCCTACAATGACATGCAAAACGCCCGAGTAGTGCCTGCTGACGACGACGATGACGACCAGGCCTCGGAAATGAACAACAGTTTTACAGGTGAGGGCGTCGCTGCTGTCGCTGAAGTTCCTGTTCCTGCAGCTTTTGTTTTCCGTGCCCGTGTAGCTTTCTCCATCAGCGTGTGCTGTGTTTGTTCTCGAGTGGATGCTTGTTTAAGAGTGGCTGTGTGGCGCCCGCGTGTGTGAACGAGATTAGGAATACAGAAGGAGGGAGATAATGTGTGTATGTTTACCATCCTCTCCTGTGTTGTACGGAGCTGGGTGTCTGGCGGTTACATCATGTCTTTGTGATGCTGATTGCTTTTTCTGTGAGCCTCCAAACACTGCCACCTGCCTGTGAGGAGGGGCAGGAAGTAGAAAACAGGCAATAAACAACATTTATTATTCTCTCTATGAGCTACAGGCTTCACATGCTTTCCTACCGTTGTCTTATTTCTTATTTTTTCTTTGATTCCGCTCATTAAATTCTCTTGCATGTGGACATCCTCATCCTTCAAGTGTTTATATTTCCTCATCAGGTGTGTTTTTCTGCCTGATATTTACACAATACACACGTTTAAAAGGAAATAGATCATATTACAAGTCTTTTTCTCTCTTCTTTAAACGCTCTCCTGTTTTTTAAGAGCTAAAGACGGTGTGTTTTTTTTCCCCTTTTGATGCTGTGAATCTATGCCCTCTCTGTGTCCCTCTGCCAGGCTGCCAGAGTGTTGAATTAGCATTTGATCAACCCTGAAAGGCCCACGGAAGTGGTGGAGAACACTGGGCCAGAAACTGGGGAACGAGTGGGGATGGGGGGTTGGGATGGCTAGCTGTAGGAGAAAGAGGCTTATGGGTGGAGAGGTATAACAGGGTGGGGGTCAAAAAGAGTTTGGGGAAGACTGCTGCTGAAAGAATTAGCATATTCCTGGGGCCCTTTCAGTACACTAGAAATGGGCGGGAGCTAAAGTTAAGATAGGGGGGAAGGGGGAATGCTGGGAGTTTGGTGTGGTTTAGTTAGCATGATGTGCTAAATACTATCTTTTCTGCTTATTTCATCTCTTCCTTTCTTGCATGCAAGAGACATAAACTGTGTTTCTGTTCTTTTTTTTGGTCTTGTCGTTCTGTGTCGTTCCCGTTGTTGTTGTTGTTGTTACCCAGGATCCTTAGTGCGTAGTCTCTTCCCCTCTCCTTTGTTGTGCACAGGTAACCCTAACGACCAGGACGAGAGCCGCGGCGGCATCCTCCGGCCGTACCCCGCGCGTGACAATGCTCCATCCTGTGGTCTGAACAATGCGGCCACCTCCACCTCAGACAGCGGGCAGCAGACGCTCGCAGAACCGCAGGTCTCTCCGGAAGACCCGCTGGGACCGCTGCCCGAAAACTGGGAGATGGCGTACACTGAGAACGGAGAGCTTTACTTCATAGAGTATGTATCAACAAGCGGCAACATTTCACAGTATGGATCTGCTGCTCACGCCTGTTTCACTGCCTGAATAAGCAATTAGCTCATACCATAGTTTGTGTTTTCTGCATTTTACCTGCACTATTATCCCTTTTGTTCGTCCAGTGGCTTGTCTTCCCCCATGATTTGGTTTTTAGGCCTCTCCCCAGCCAACCTGCCCAGCCCCCTGGGTGCAACCGCTTTCCTGTTAATCCCTGCATGTCCCGATCTCTAAAGGAGATCACATCCTGATCACCTGACTACCTCCACCTCTCTGTCCTCTCCGCAGCACGGCAAAGGCACACCACCCGGACATGGCTGTGTATTTTCAGAGCTTGTATGTTCATTTCTGCTATCACTGAATTACAGTATGTTCTTTTGTAACAATAGAGGGAAAAGTCAGGCTGTTTACTGTCGATTTCCTGCCTGTGCCGCTCTGTTATTCCCATTTCTCTTCGCAGCAGACGCCTGCTGTCCTCTGTAAACTTGCTGACGCGGTTTACTTTCTAATTCTTATTGATGCATTCATGCACCCCTGCTGTGCTTTTCTGTGTCGGTTTGACGGCCTGTGCTGAATTGTTCTGTTGTCTTGTTTGTTTCCTCTCAGCCACAACACAAAGACCACATCATGGCTGGATCCTCGGTGTAGAGACAAAGCCTCCAGGCCCCTGGAAGAGTGTGATGACGATGGTAAGATGCTAAACGTCATTTATTCACACTTTTCTGTAGTGGTTAGGATTCAGAAGTTGGTGCTTCAGGTCTCACACACTGTGCTGTGTAAGATTTTTCTTTGTCCTACTTTTACTTTTAGCACTATTTTCACATGAAATCAGACAAACAATTCTCATATAAATAAGACATGTTTGATGAATTTCAAATGACAGCGCACTAGTTCAGGATCCAGAACACAGATTGCTAAATTGCACCATCAAGTGGTGAAACACAAAGTGGCACGCTGCACCTCTGCACACAGCTGAGTTGTGTTTTTTAAATGTTGTTGTTGCTGTTTGAAACTAAGGTGTCTCCCGTTTCCCTATCCGCCTTTCTCTGGACTGTCACTTCATCCTTTATTTGCTCTCGTTTCCTCCATTCTCCACCCACCTCTCTCCTCTGTTATCCATCCCTTCCACTCTTCATTTTGTTTTCTTTGTTTCATTCTGCTTTCACCTTGGAGAAGAAGGGATACATACAGAGGAGCTGGAGACGGATCTAGGTAAGATTGTAACACTGGTGTTCCCGAGGTTTTAGTGACGTCGTTGAGAACTATCTGTAGCCTTTGAGGCGGACTTAAAGACAGCGGCAAGGGATTTTACATGTTTTTGACGACTGTGTATCAATGACATGAAGTGTTTACGTTTGTAATAGCTGACGTTCAGCATGCTAAAAGCAGAGAGATGACATGATAGATGCTTATGCTTGCTGTCGAGAGCAGAGGAGCATATCAACAGTTGGTGGTGGTAATAACTAAAGAAAGAAAGTCAAGGTGTTTCTTACAACAAACAAATGAAAAGAAAGCCTAAAGGATTTTTCACAGATAGCTTAAAGATCAGAGATGGTTCATCTTTAGAAATAGTAATGAAGTGGTGCTTGTTTAGCTCAGTCGGTAGAGCAGGCGTCCCACATACAGAGACAAAGACCTCCTGGCATCGGCCGTGGGCTCGACTCTGACTCGCGGCCCTTTGATGCTGTCAGCACAACTCTCTCCTCCCCATATTTTCCTGTCACCCTTCACTGTCCTGTCCACTGTCTGCTGTTTTGACCTAACAAATACGATACTTCCACAATTAAAGCCCCTGTGTCGAGTGTTCAGCTGGTTATAAAGCAGATTCAAATTCATATCGATGCCTCGATGTGACCTACAAAAGCAAACGAGACCATCAGCGAGAAGACTATTTCTATACGGTAATTTGTCATGCCTCTAACTGCTCGCACTGTGTCGGTGTCAGACGAGGCGATTAACAGCACGCTGCCAAGACAGCCTTTGTTTACATTTCCATGGAGAAGATTCACAGTGAGTGACGCGTTTGCTAAAAGGCGGCAGTAGGATTTTTTTCTTTGCAGTGTACTTCTTTGACAAGATAAGAGAAAAGAGGTACCGCTCTGTCCGCAGGGGTCGCCAAGATCTACACAAAAAGAAAGTTCCTCACAGAAGCTTTGAGGTTTTTGCCCGAGATGCATAAAAAACATTTGTACTATGTCACGCAAAGGTTTTCAGGGGCATAAAGTAACTTGAACTTCCTTCAGGGGCAGTCAAACGTCTCCGCTGCTGCTCCCCGTCCCATTAAGAGGTAGCACAAACAGCTGTAATGGAGCTGGAGCTCCGTCTTAAACAAGGCCTCACATGTCTGGCTGTGAGCCTTTATTATTGCTGGCTGCTCAGATGCAGACAGTCTGATTATTGATTGTGAAATACAGTCTCTTATAAAAGTGTTTACTGGACTTTGGAGAAACCCTCGGTAACACAAGGCGGTAATGTCTCTGTGTGAAATCAGATACAGAGAGGAGGTGGGAATGTGTCAGTTTAAAGGGCCTCATCTGTCCGCCTGTTCCCAGGGAGGCTGGAGGGGTGTGTTCACAGTCATATTTAGCAGAAGGAAGAACTACAGGCAGGCAAACACAGATGTTTTGAGTTTTTGAAACATTCAGACTCAATTTGTGTGTTCACTTTGATTCCAATAAAGGCTGTAGTGTTTGTTTTTGCCCGTTTTTGTGAGTTGTTTTAGTCCTAATGAGCGTAATAAAAGAGGTTGAAGGCACCAGGTTATAACTTAGTTTATGATAACGCTAACAGGTAACAGACATCAGGCGCGATGACTGGATTTTAATGAAACATAAGTGATTTGTGCCAGACGAGGAGCCAATTTGTGCTTGAAACATTGAGCTTTTACTGATGTAATAAAAGTTTAAAGCGTTCATTGGCAGCTAGAATATAATGATAATTTTTCCTGCTGCACATTATTAGATGGCTCAGGCTTTGGCTTTTGATCCCCTTTTGACATTTATGAGAGAATTCAAAAGGGCAAAATTCAGGGCTATAAAGCCAGCATACTCATTTAGCATGTTTATGAACATAACTCAATAAAGCACACACAATATCTTCCTCCAAAACTGTTCGAATAAGTAACGTTACCCTCTGTTGCCTGATCCAAAGACCTTAATTTGATCCTGTTAAATCCTCTGTAGTGTAGTATAAAGTTTGGGAATCAACCCAACAACACTAATTCACTAAGCTGGGCTAATGAGTGAGGTGTAAGCGTTGTTATTCTGTGTTTAATGTTGTGTGTCGTCTGTATTTCAGAGCTGCCTCCAGGATGGGAAAGGATAGAAGACCCGGTGTACGGGGTTTACTATGTAGAGTAAGTTAACGAAGTGCGAACAGAATCGTCTCTCTGCATCTTCGTTTTTATAAGAACATATTTAATGAGCGTGTGTTTTCTCTCCCCTGCCTCAGTCACATAAACAGGAAGACGCAGTACGAGAACCCCGTGTTGGAGGCGCGGCGTCGGAAAATCCTGGACCAGCAGCAGCAGCCGCAGCCTCCAGAAGGTGAGCGGTATATTCGAGGTTCGTTTCCTGCCCTGGCACGGCACCATTTCTTTCTTTCTTCATGTGTGTGAGTGTCATGTCCTTCTAGTGCGTCCAGTGCTCTCCAGGGTTTGGGCCAGACGGATACGCTCTCTCTTCTGCTTCATGCTACTTTGTTAAAACATGACTCAGAAAAAATTGGTGCTGATTTTTTATACACATCAGTGAAATAGAGCTGGCCCAAGCCCCGGTGTCGTGTTTGGTGTTTAGATTTTAATTTACGTGACTTTAAAATCATAACTGCCGTTTATCATTTGTATTTGATCATTTAAGTTGCTTTACCATGAAAATTCGACCCAGAGGTTTTAAGTTGAAGGGATGGGAGAGGCAGGGCTTTAAAGGGACAGGTGCATGCTGGTGTTTTTAAAACAATTGTCAGTTAGTTATTTTAGCTGAGCCTGTTGATTTTGCCCGCCCATCAACACAGTCAGGAGTCGGAGCAGCTGTGAGGTGCAGCTAATGCAGGAAAAGAAGGTACTCTACTATCATTAGCGCCATTTTACGTCGCACACAGACGCAACACACATATTTCCGTTTCAGTGTGACTGATACTTTCCAAACATGCCACCAATCTCAGTGTCCAGTGAGAGTAAACAACGATCAAAAAATTTATACTGATGTGTTAAAAACCTCCTAACGTACGGGCACAGTTGTCTTGGTTTCGTGGTGCCTTCAGAGTCAGGCTGGGAAAACCCGTTCCTTGGCCTGCAATGTCATAAACTTTTTCACTAATAACATTTATACCCTTTGGTACAGCATTACTGCTAAGATATATCATCTTGGGGGAGCCGGGTTAGCTCAGTGGATAAATTGCGCGCTCCATGCATAGCGATAAGTCTGCGACGCAGCAGCTCGGGTTGGACTCTGACTCTCGGCCTGCTGCATGTCATCCTCTCTCTCTCTTTCCATATTTCCGACTCTATCTGTCCTATCAAGTAAAAGCAAAACAATATCTAACAATACAAAATTTAAAAAAGTATCAAACATTAACAGGAGCTGATTTAAATGAGGAGCTTGTTACAGTTGAGGCTTAACAAAACATGTATGTACAGTCTGTGCTTAAAGCTTCGTGTGTCTTTTTGTATGTTGTTCAGTGTTTGTGACGTCTGCATGTTTTTTTGGCATGTAAATACACCTTCGTGTTGAGTGTGTCCTCATTAAAGTGCTCGTGACTGTCTATGCAGAGTGGATAGAGGAGCACTCCTCGGCAGCGGCTCCATTAGCAAACTACGCTCCAAACCACCTGGAGACCTACAGGGACCCGCAGGTCCCCCCAACTCTACCTCCCGGCCCAGCTGGAGTCAAACGTAAACACTGCTTCAGTACTACTGTTTGTTGTTTCTATCAGGTGCTCTTGTCAGGCGAAAAGAGGAAATTCCAACTGTTGTTTGACAGTTTATCTCTAACTTGTGGGCACATTTCATGTTTGACGATTTTTTGACGTCTTTGAATGTGACGTTTGAAAAGAAACAATTGTGGAAACTGCTGTAATTTATATTATAGAGAATGTCTGTGTGCATACAGATCTTTCAACTCAAGCTGTTTTAAGTCTAAGCTGTGTTTATATCAGAAGACAACACTTTTAAAAACCACATAAACATTTAAGCTGTTAAGTCAGAACTCTTCTCTCAGCTCTTAGATTTGTCCACATACAGATGCAGTCTACAAAGTATAATCCTGAACTGAAAGACGAAATTACCACTAGAAACATAACATTAGTTATCTGTTGCTCTGCAGGAGGGAAGCCCTTCTTCACAAGAAACCCCGCAGAGCTGAAAGGAACCTTCATCAACACGAAGCTGAAGAAGAGCCGTCGCGGCTTCGGCTTCACCGTGGTCGGAGGAGACGAGCCGGACGAGTTCCTGCAGATCAAGAGCCTGGTGCTGGACGGGCCCGCAGCTGTGGATGGCAAGATGGAGACAGGTGCAGTACATGACCACGATCCACAGGGGGCACTGTTTTCAAATAACAACACGCACAGACAAGTGTTCCTCCACTACATCAATTTTCTGTGCTGCTTAAGAGGCCGGTTACAGTGCGCCCTCTTAGACACTCACAGAGTTTGACGAGCACTCCAGCAAAGTCCGAGAGGGCTCAGGGCTGTCGCACATTGATGTCAGAAAGTGGGTGGTTTTAAACTCTTTATGCAAACTGTCCATAAGTCTGCAACTCTGCCATCCTTGCTTAAGAACATAACACATAATGGAAAGAGTTCTAATGTTTAAATAGAATTTTAAAGCCAATGTTGCTTAAAAAGGCCTGTTTTTTGTGTACTTGTTTGTCTAACATTATAGTAGCTCCAAACATATTGTTTCGGTCCAGTTGTACTTATCAACAGCAAGCGAATAATGAGCAACTTTCCATACACTACATACAGTCTGAAATATCAGCCTCACACAGTGCAAAGAAAAGTCTCCCTCTCTGAGTAACATGATTTCACAAAGTTCTGTCCAGGTCCTCGTGCAGCGTTTGAAGCCCTCGCACCCTCCTGTACTCGATTAAGGGAGAACTCCAACAATTTTACACATTACCGGTGTTGGGGAAGCCCCGCTGCATATGTTCAGGAAGTTTTAAAAAAGTCCTTTGTGACTCCGGAGGGAGCTGCGCAAAGTTTGATAACTCGCCTCGAGTGATGTCATTTTAGAGCACGACAAAGACGGAAGACGAGGAGTTTTAAAATTTGAATAAATCTGGGAATGTAGATGTGAACTTTGCCAGCTCCTAACCTCTGTTAGAGGCTAGCTGCTTGAGGCTACGTTAGCCGCTACTAGAATAACACGCTGAAGATTGGACAACTGTTGGCGGTGGAGTTACATTGTGGATAATTTTGGCGGCAGGTTTTGACGAGGCAGAAGAATGTGTGAAATAAAACATCTCTGGTTCTGCTGCGTCGAGTTTGGGATTTAGGGAGGACACTGGAAGTGGGCCATTCAGTTTGGGGTTGCGGGGGGCTGGATCACATCCCAGAATGCACTGGGACACAGTGCCTCCCTGTAAGGCGTCCTATTACGGGCGTAGTGGTGTTCTTGCTTCTTTAAACTGAGTAATAAAATGTTGCCAAACTCTGCAATAATAATAAATATCAGCCACAGTGTGTCTGAAAGAAGTGTAAGTGAAGTGAAGACGTGAGACGTAAGCATGATGACATCACTAACGGTCTCCTTGTCCTTTGTGCAGGTGATGTGATCGTCAGTGTGAATGACACCATCGTGCTGGGCTACACACACGCTCAGGTGGTGAAGATCTTCCAATCCATCCCCATCGGCTCCATGGTCGACCTGGCTTTATGCCGCGGCTACCCGCTGCCCTTCGACCCCGATGACCCCAACACAAGCCTAGTGACCTCGGTGGCCATCTTGGACAAGGAGCCTATCATCGTCAACGGACAGGAGGCGTTTGACTCGCCCTCCAACCAGGCCGGACCCGTTAACGGCATGAGGGAGCCGCGGCCGCACAGCCCCTCTGCTGAGGTGGCGTCTAACGGCTCGCACGGCTACTCCAGCGACGTGGTCACCCTGGCCTCGTCCATAGCCACCCAGCCCGAGCTCATCACCATCCACATGGAGAAGGGCGATAAGGGATTCGGCTTCACCATCGCCGACAGCCTGACGGGAGGAGGGCAGAGGGTAAAGCAGATAGTGGACTATCCTCGCTGCCGCGGATTAAAGGAAGGGGATATTCTCATGGAGGTCAACAAGAGGAACGTCCAGAATATGAGCCACAATCAGGTGGTGGACCTGCTCAGCAAATGTCCCCGAGGCAGCGAGGTCACCATGCTGGTGCAAAGAGGTGCGTATTACATCTTCCTGTCAAATATTAGCACGCAGGGGTGGATTAACAGATGCAGGAGCTGAAGTTTTGACGTGGAGAGAACTGTGATTAAGCGCACAAAAGAATGCGCCGTGATCAGCTGAACAGACAACAGCTTGAGCAGTTGGCATGAAAAAGAGCGACATAATGAGAAAGCGGGAGAGAGAGGAGCGAGGAAGGGAGTGGGCGGCGGGTTGAGGATGCTTCGGACTGCATGGGATGAAGCGAGGAGAGGCTGAGTTAGCATGGCAGTCGATGAGCAGATGAGTGTGGGAAGGAGTGGGAGGCGAGATGGATGAATGAGAGGGGAGGGGAGGGGAGGAGGAGCACATTAGGTCAGGGACGTGTGGATGCTGTGAATACGGATGCTGATGAATTGGACAGCGCAGACTCTTTGTCAGTGTTCACGTCTCATGTTGCCAGGACGATAATTGTGATCGGTTTGACTTTTGAATTCTTACCGGGGACTTTTATTTTGATATCTAAGGGAAGATTAGAGCCTGAATAACTTTGATTAGAAAATTGAGCTCATGCTTGGTAATGTAATATAATGGCAGGTAGTACTTTCTCTCCATCCCCAGCCCATTCACTGCTCCTCTGTGCCTCTCATGTTCCTATAATCTACACATTTTGCCTGTTATAACCCGAGGATGAATGTTTTCCTCATTGAAATGTCAAAACAAAACAAATGGTCTGTCACTGTGTAAAGTATCCACACAGGGACTGAATGACATTGGAGGTCCCTAAACGATGTCCCGTCCTTATTGTAGTTAAACTGCCGACCACGCCGCCTGACCCGTATCTCTATCAGCGACAGGTTGGGATCTGCTCCCCACATCAATTATGCCCTCTAATGAGCTGACCTTGTGCACTGCTGCCGGAGTGACGCCGCCGTATTGTGTTAAATGTCAGCATCATTATCGGCCCGTGTGAGCGCGTCTTGAGAGACAGAATTATACGGATGCGACGTTTCTACTACCAGAGAGCGCAGAGAGGGAGAGGAAGAAAGAGAGCAAGAGCAGGATGGAGAGGTAGGAGGTGGGGGTAAGTGGGAAGGGGGCGACGGGCGGTCACTGGGGCAGGAAGGGCGACTGACAGCGGCGTAGATCATCTTTGTTAGCTTTGACACCAGCTTGTTATTATTGTGAGCTTGTGTGAGCAGCCAGGTGATGAGGGTCAGAGGCTACACGCTCAGACAGCCAGGGGACGGATGAATCAAGCTTGTTAATGACAGTTAGACGTATAACGTGAAGTTTTAGTTCGCATTCTCAAAATCTTTGATTCCCTTCTTTGAGTCGATGAGCTGCACTTTTCTAGTCCTGCAACCACTTAAGGACCCGACCAGACAGAATGTGTTTTCGCAGCTGGGGGCGGCTCTTCTGTAGTTGTTTTCAATTTGTGCGCTGCTTTTGCGTTGCAGAGCGCCTCTGCGTTTTTGGGGAAACACTCGCGCTTTCAACAAAAAAGGGCAGTGCAGTGCACCTCTCGTTTTACAACCTGCAAAACGCGCTCTGTCTGATCGGGCCCTAAAGCTGCTTTTACACTACATGTCACATTCACACATTCACACACTGATGGCAGAGGCTGCTACGTAAAGTGCCCGACTGTCAATCAGTCTTCACATTCACACACCGATGGCTATGCAACCAGGAGCAATTTGGGGTTCAGCGTTTTACCCAAGGACACTTCAACGTAGACTGAGGGAGCTGGGGATCGAACCAACGTTCCGATTGATAGATGACCGACTCTACCACTGAGCCGCAGCCGCCACGGAGTTTAAACAGGTTTCTCTTCTTGTATTAAAACAAGTCTCAAAAGTTTAAAGTAGTATTAACACACGCATTTCGACGATAATGTTGCTGAAGTAAAATAAAGTCATAAAACGGAGGTTTAAATCAGAAACTGTTGTATCAAAGAATAAGGAAAGAAGAGCCAGCTGAACAACGTACATTACTAAAGCTTGATTCTGCGATCTTAGATTGATTGCTGGCTTTAAGGATTCAGAGGAAGTATGTATTGTAAGTTGCTCCATGAGTAAATCGAGGCCCTTTACTGTGTCAGTATTGGCTGTCTGACTTACATGTTTACTATTCTGAGAGAAAAGTGTAAAGTTTGGTCCTAACTCCCAAAACTTAGATCAGAATCTCAGACAGGCTCAACTGTCAGGCTATTGTGTGCCTCGACTACCAAAGACAGGCAGCCGGTCTGCAGTCCAGGGATCACAAAGTGACATAAAATGAAGATGAAAACACTGGCAGGCAAGAGATTTAATGAATCAGAATCAGAATCAGAAATACTTTATTAATCCCCGGGGAGAAACGTGGGCGTTACCGTTGCTCTGACACAGAGAAGCATCGAGAAATATACGGCATAAAAGAAGTAAGAAAAATGTCAGATATGTGCGTTATATGTACAATAAAATAAGAGATAAATGCTATAAGTTCTATACATAAGAGTTAGTTACAAATGAACAGTGTATGCAGTATTATTGCACAATTATCCAGCTTATGTACAGTAAGAGTTCATTTCAGTGCTCAGTTTAAAACATGTGTCTGTGTGTCAGACACTCAGAGGGAGCAGTTGTCGAGTCTGATGGCCACAGGCAGGAATGACTTCCTGTGGCGTTCTGTGGTGCATCTCGGGGGAACGAGTGTTTGACTGAACGTGCTCCTGTGCTTAACCAGCACATCATGGAGTGGGTGGGAGACGTTCTCCTGTCTGACACCACCGTCAGACAGTCCAGCTCCACCCCCACAACGTCACTGGCCTTGCTGATCAGTTTGTTCAGTCTATTGGCGTCAGCTACCCTCAGCCTGCTGCCCCGGCACACGACAGCAAACAGGATAGCACTAGCCACCGCAGACTCGTAGAACATCCTCAGCATCGTCCTGCAGATGTTAAAGGACCTCAGCCTCCTCAGGAAATTTTGTCGACGGCTTCAGTGTTCTTGGCCCAGTCCAGAATAAATGAATCTTTTGTTAACATATAGGGGGAGGAAAATGCAAGCACAAACAAACCAACATCCATCCATTATCTATACCGCTAATCCTGTTTAGGGTCGCGGAAGGGCTGGAGCCTATCCCAGCTGTCATTGGGCGAGAGGTGGGGTACACCAATTAGAGTCACCAGTGAACCTAACAAGCATGTCTTTGGACTCTGGGAGGAAGTTGAAGTAGCTGTAGGGAACGCACTCATGCACGGGGATAACATGCAAACTTCACACAGAAAGGCCCACTTTGTCCGAACTATGAAGCGGCAGCGATAACCACTGCACCACCGTGCCGCCCCAAACAAACAAACAAAGCTAAGAACAGAAACTAAACTACATGGATGACGCTAAATGAAGCCATGCCTCTGCTTTATATATGCGTCTCTACACACTGCACATTTGTCATACAATCTCACACGCCTGATATGAACATGAACATGTTTGTACAGTCTAACGCAGACTGCATCGTGGCTTTATAAGACCCTCTTCACACACTGTGTCTGTGCTTGTGTCTCTCACACAAAACAAGCAATCTGAAGGCGTCACTGTTGGTTCTGGGAAATTGAACAGGGCATTTTCCTCTATTTTCTAAACAACCTACTTGATGACTTCTTAATATGCATCACAGATTAGTCAAACATTGAAAATAATCATTAGTTGCACCCGTGCTCCATAATACCGACTCTTAGTACTGAGATGTGCGCTCGAGTTTCTGCCTGTGAATGATGCCGTGACCTTTCGTGTGATCGCTAGCTGCTGGCGCATAATCATTCACAAACAACAATTATGGGCGCTAAGAGGAGCGAGGGAAGGGAGATAAGAGGAGAGAGTGGAGGACGAGAAATAGGAGCGAACAGGGATCATGTTTTTGAGAAAGTGGAGGTGGAGGATTAGAGCGGAGAGTGTGAGATTTGCTGAACAGCACGGGGAGTTCAGCGAGGGGAGCGTGTATGAGGGGACCGGTTCAGAGGAGAGGAGGAGGAGGAGGAGGAGGAGGAGGAACAAGGTGGACACCGGTTAGAGGAGAAGAAGAAGACGCCTTAATCTGTTCATCTGTGACTCATCAATCTGCTGTCTGACTCAGAGTCAGCAGTCTGTGAGGGCACAGAGCGCAAGGTCAAACAAACAGGGACTATTTTCTATGTTTCCCACAGAAATGACAAGTAACTTTAGTTTCTGCGGTCGATTACCCGTCACAGTAGTTACAATTATTCTGAAAATAGTTGTAATTAAGTGTTAATGACTGAGTTTCATTAGATGTGCAGGACAAAGACATAAAAACAGCTTTTGTAATTCGACACCGGTGCATCCCAGGAGGCAGCAGTGAAGTTTGCTTTGCAGATAAAAAGCTTCACATGTGAAAAGATGAAACGTGTGTTTCATCACCGAGCATTCTCATAAGGCCGCGGTGCATTTTGCCATTTGGTTTGTGGATAGCCTAAAACAAGCCCACACACACACCTCCTGTACTACTTGGATAACAAGCAGTCTCTCTCGCTTCAATTCTGTGGTTGTTTAACACCAAGGAGAGGACAGACAGGTAGAATATGTCAGTAGAAAAAAACAAGAGGTTAAGTACTTTCGTTTACAGCGCCTCACAGCTAGAAGGTTTGAATCTCGCTTCGGGCAAAGTCGACCTTTCTGTGTGGAGTTTGCATCTTCTCCCCGTGCATGCGTGGGTTCCCTCAGGGTACTCCGGCTTCCTCCCACAGTCTAAACACATGCTCGTTAGGTTCATCGGTGTGAACGTATGTGAGAAAGGTTGCCTGTCCCACCTGCGACCCCCAAAACAGGAAGAGCGGTATAGATGATGCATGACAGGATAATGCAGGGAGATGATGCTACACAAAGTGTTAAATAAAAAGAAGGATGGGAAATAAAGGGGAGACAAGGGGGGCAAGTCACTGGGGGTATGAAGGAGTCGTGTAGGTGCAGGCACGTCTCAGGGCAGCAACAGGGACGGGGGTGTTGTCCAAAGTACTTTCTAGTGACAAAGCTAGATGAGAATATTTGAACATTTATTAAAATTCTGCAGCGTTTCAGATTTAAAAATAATAATTTTTAAAACACTTTTCATGTTTTGCCTTCCTGGATCATCATCTGACAAATGTGGCCTGAAATGTGTTAAGCAAGTGTGATGTTCAGGATCCTTTTTTACCATCTACTGATTCTGCGCCGCCCTCACACTCCGAGCAGTAAAATCTACCTGTTAAAAAAAACATCTATTCTTACCTGGAGCTTCTCTAAAGTCTCCGAGATGTTTTCTACCCAATCAAATTTTAAAGACAACATCTGGCATTTTCACACTCAGGAACCTTCCCCTCTTGTAAAGGAGGCCAGGCCAGCTATGACTCCTCCATCTTGTCTTTCCCATCGTTGTTGCCATGACAATCGTGCACAGCGCTCCTGTCCCCTGAGAGACGGAGAGAAAGAAGATGAAAAGACAGAGAGAGAGTGAAGGGGTTGAAAATGTAGAGGATGATGGAAACAATATAATTCAGATAAAGAGAGAGAGAGAGGGGAGACTCCGGGATGTGGAGCACGTAGAACGAGGACGGACGTTTGCAGAATTGGCTCCACAAAAGGAGTACATTACTCATGTTGAGCGCCTGCTAACATTGAATATAGAAAAGCTGTAGGAAGGAGCGTTCGCTGGCTGTGTGTGTGTGGGCTCTGCATAGACCCACCAAGGCCACAGCTTCAGCAGCAAACACGTGGCCACTCATCGCGCTGCACATTCAGTTTGAAAAGCTTTTTTTTTTTCACTTGTGTTGCTCCAGGATAAAAAAATGACCCTAACACTTACACTCACGCACACATTCCTAAGCACATAACATTGCAGAAACACGCACTGCTCTACTTTTACTGAACTTTTGCTCTGTTGCAGAGGAACAGCTGTGATTTCTGAAGTTATGTTGAAAGGATTTAGGGTTTGGCGTGACGGCAAGGTGTATGAAGGTGTGAGTCACTCCTTTATCACTTAAATTAACACAGTTTACAAGCGATGGAGCTGAAGCGCTAACACTGATTGATGAACGTATCGAGGCTCCACACGTCTATCTCCGCTCCCTCCGTTCAATATTTCCCTCATTAGCATATTTTCTTTTTTAATTCTTCCCTTCTTCAGACGTGCTTTACTGTCTACTGTAAAAGAAGCCGCCTCCTCCACGCTGCTGCTCAGAGCGAGCTTAGGTCACCAAACAACTGACGGCGCTCGCTTTCACATCCAATTTGTTTACTTCCCCTCTCATTTGAATGATAATGGACACAGTCTTAGTCATTCTGGAGGAAGGTTGCCTCGGTGATAATAAAAGCAGCCCTTTAAAGCCACTGTTGCATCCTCACTGATCAATTCAGACTCTTTTAAATGGAGCAGCGTTCGTAAGCGGAGCTTTGCTGTCATTCAGCAGCTTCAGCAGAGTGAAAAATATCTGGATTATGGCTGCGGCGCATAATGTAAATGTGCCTGCATAAGTAAACGCTCACCTCCTTGCATTCCTGCCTGCGCTGATATTACATCTGTATGTATACATATATAGCATGCATGAATTCATGTATGCTTCTGCACCTTCGCGTGCGTGCAGGAACATGCGATTCCCATATTTCTCGCAGCGAGCTTCGGCTTGCTCATAAATGTTACATTCAGGCACATTCGATCAGCGCTGAAATACACGTATGCATCAGCAGCACAATGCGGGCGGCACGCATGACGACACGCTCACGTCCGTGCGGCATGTAAATCAGCAGGTCCGGCTGACACGGCGGATGAAAGCTGGAGTTGAGGTCAATACGTCCGCTCCTCCAATCTTTATTCCCCTTCAGCTCCGAGCACAAAGTTACCAACCATATGGCCGCAGTTAAATTCAATTTCTATATGCGTGATGCTGATTACGCCGACCTTGTTGCAAGTTTGAAGATTTTTCAGAGGGTGTTTTAAAGTGATCGACTTCCTACGCTGAGTGTGACTTAGGGCTCCTGGGTCGTATAACCTGCTGATCTAATGGCAAACACTCATCAGCGACATCTGACCTCCTGATGTGCGCCCGTCCTGGGTCAGACACACTCTAACTCACGCACATATTCATCAGCATGTTAGCAGCTGACTTCCAATCGGACACCATAATGTGAGAGAGCGAGGGAGAGGGAGGGAGGGAAAACAGGGAGGATAAATTATGAATCGTGTAGAGAGAGGGGCTTTGCAGCAACAGAGAGTTTTAACATTTAATGATTTTTTGCCAATGCAGCAGAAAGAGGCTAAGATGGATGCTTGCATGTAGTTGCATGTCTCTCCATTATACTTTCAGCTGGGCTCTCCTCCGTGCACCTCCTTTGCTTTCAGGGATCAAAGGTGTGGCTGTAACGTAAATGTGCCCACTCCAGCGAAGCTGCTCCCACTGTACACAGAACTACTTGATTGCCTTGGCAACAGCGACTCTTTGTCCCAATCGTGCCTCGTGTCGTTTGTGCATTCACCCGTCTATTTTTGTCTCTCTGTGCTGTAGTAAGTGGCAGGAAAAGGAGCTTCAGGAAGGAGTTTCGTGGTGGTAAAAGGACCAGGGGGGAGTTTGATTGAGCTCATGTTGATGTGCTTGATGATAAAGGAACCTGAATGCAACGTTGGGTTGTGATGGGTGTGAGAAGAAAGCTGTAGAGTGGGACCGTAGATTATTCCCTACACTGGTATGCTGCGAATCCTCTCCCCTGACGAGCCGCTCCAAGTATTAATATTTCATTAGCACAAATGAGATTGATCTTCTCTGTGACTCTCTACAGTGTGTTAACTGGTATATGAGAGAGAGAGAGAGAGAGAGAGAGAGAGATCAAGTCATGGTGCACGGAAGAAGAAGAGGAGGAGGAGGAGGAGGAGGAGGAGGAGGGGGAGGGAACGAGGGAAAAAAAAGGCAAAGGGAGAAGATCAGCTTCTCAATGTGAGCCTTGAGCAAAGAGGAGTGGAAGCAGCTCTGTAGTTACTCAGAGGACATGCACAGTGAGGCAGGAGCTCAGGCTCTTCCTTTGATATGACGCTCCAGCCTCTTCTCAGTGGGTAATAGTTGAGATTCTGCTGGAGCGCCGGCGTGGAGGCGGCTTGGGAGGGGAAGGGGGAGGCTGCGTTGATGCTCGTTGGGACCTGTAGCTTTCGACCGGCAGTCCGATGCTTCTGCGGCGGCATCCTGTCTTAATGCAGATAGATCAGCTGCTCCTCTTCTAATAGCACGGGTGAGAGCGCTGAGGGGGAGGAGATCAGTTGGATTAGCGCGCAGCCTAGCGCAGTGTGTTGCTCGGGAGAGAGAAAGCAACAGAGAGGAGGAAGAAGGAGGAGAGAGAGAGAGAGAGGGGGAGAGAGAGAGTCGGGGCCAGTCGTGCTCCGCTCTGCAGCAGGAACCAGGGTCCACACGTCGGTCCGTCCGTCCGTCGGTCTGTCCGTCTCGGGGAGTTTTTTTTGTTTTTTTTTTGATCAGAGGGGACGAGGGACGAGCACAGCAGGTCATTAATGCTCTCTCTGTCTCTCTGCCGATGTTTTGCAGGCGTGGTGCCAGCCAAGAGGAGTCCAAAGCTGGTGGTGAGTACTCTGATCTCCTGCTTCTTCTGTGTGTGTGTGTGTGTGTGTGTGTGTGTGTGTGCATGTTAAATCTAGTGAGTGAAAGCAAGCAGCGCTATTTAAAGAACAAAAGAGATGTGATATCTAACTCTTGCTCTACTGTTCTGCATCCCGAGCCGCTGTCAGCGTTCCCTTTCAGCTCTTTTCTCCGTCTGTCACTTTGACTTTTGCTTCTTTCTTCTATTGTTTCCCTCCTCTGTGTTGTCATTTCTCCTTGTTTTTATTCTCTCTCTCTCTCTCTCTCTCTCTCCTCATCCTGCCATGCTGCCATCCTGTGACAGATTAAGCAGAGCAGTGTAACAGTGACCAGCTGTTGGGAGGGGGCAGACGGGCTCAGCTGAGGGAAGATGGGAGAGAGGCATTAAAGTGAAGGGAGGGGAGGAAAAAAAAGGATGTGGATGAGGGGAGGAGGAATACCAGCGTGGAGATAGTTTGTCCCACAACAGTGAATCACTGTGATAGCCCACAGACACAGAGGACGCACTGAGGCTAACAGACAGGGCGAAGGGGGGGCCGATGACGACACAGTGAGCTGGATACAAAAGCAGAGGGAGAGTCGGGGAAGCTGGAGGAGACATTGCAACAGATTGCAATGTGACTTGTAAGTTGTGACGGATAAGAGAGGACGGGGAGAGAGCAGCGGGAGGGTCTCTTAAGGGACAGAGCGGTTATTCAGGAGTTTAAAGAGCAAACGCCTCCTCATTTTTTACGACTCATCTCAAGCTGATCAAAAAATCAATACGAGCTCAGAAGAGATGCCGCTGCAGCTTTAAATTACTGTCACCCTAATTCACCCCTGGAGAGCCACCCAGTTTAGGTAGAAGGACGTCAGGCTGAAGCAAGGTTAGCGGTGTGTTCAGTTACCCCCTCTTCAGTGGGAGAAAACCACATCCCCTTGCTGGTAAAAGCTCTCCCCTCAGCTGGTCAAAAATCAGAATTAGGATTACTTTAAAAGGGTTTCAGTCCGGGCTGTGGGTGCTACTATCCAGGTCACATGCTGACGGAGAGGGACGGGCACTCTAAGGGGGGTCGATTAGGACCAATGGTGGCACTGCCTGTATGTCACTTTGGATTAGCTTTCCAGCTAGGAAAAGCCACTTTTCCCCCCTCTGTGTTATGTCAGTGAAATGTCACGCTGCATGCGACTTCGTGTCAGACCAGAACAACCATTTTGCCTCCAGTTCAGAGTCGAAATAAATGCTCACAGTAAAGTCCCATATGCAAAAGAGGCCGCGCTGTCTCAACCCATTAAGCAAGTCTCTGGTGATCAAATGAGAAGTCAATTTTGCATGGCTGTTGTCCTCATTAGGAAGCATTACTGGGATATTTGACCGTTCTTCTCGTACAGTGTGATGAATGAGAGGCCGTCCTGTGACTTCTCCACCGTCTCATGCACGACTTTATTACTCACATCAGATAAGAAAGGATGGAGTTGTCAGTTTCACATGCATAATTGCATTTTCTCAGTAAAGCTCATTTTTCATAAAGCTGAGAAGAGTTTCGTTACGACATCTGCAAATAATAGCGTTGTAATATATTCTCTCTTTCGTGCAGATGTAGAATATTGCCTAGTGGCACAATAACAGCACAAAGCAAGTATACTAATAGAAGATGCTTGTTGTGTGGGGTGCATTCAAGCACCGGAAACACAATGGAAAACGATCCAGGAAGTTCAGCTTCAATAACATACCCGTCAATTCAAAAGCTTATCGGGTCTTTGAATGACTCTTTCACAGGATCTGACAGCCCTGTAAGTTCATCACAGCAGCAGCTAGTTCATCGTTCTTTGCTACAATCACAGGATAAAGGTTTAGATTACAAGACTAAGAATCCGCCATTAAAGCTCCTGTGAGGAGTTTATCGCTGGTTATGAAACAGACTGATTACTCTACATGATCTACAAAAGCAAACCAGACCATCAGTGACAAGATTGATTATTTCTTTATTTATTATTTTTAATGCCTGAAGCTGCTGGCGGGGGGTAGGAGTCAGACGAAGCGATTAACTGCACGCTGCCTTTGTTTACATTTTGTGGGTGATATACCCCTTTCCCACCAAAATCAGACCCGGGAAGACCCGCTTATAAATGCTAATTGTCTCTTTTCCCATTGCGAGTGGAGTATCCTGCTTTCGATCTGTTTTCTGCTGCGTCACCGTCTGACGTCACAACTGCGCCTGAAACAGGGTTAGTAAACAGTGAAGATGGTGGTTAGGTCTTTATTTTATATATTACTCATTCAGTCTGTTTATCAAACTTGGCGCAGACAAATTTGGAACGATGTTCGAGTGCTGCTCGGACGGAGACGGGCGGAATTTGTAGCTGAGATGACAAGAAGTCGCAGAAGTTACATACAGAGCGTAGCATCGCGCCGGAAAGGGGGCGGAGATTAGCGTGTTGACACGGGTTTTGTGTTCCTATCAATGCCAACCGGAGCCGAGGTGATAATTACCTGGGTCTACTGCAGAGTCATTTGACCCGGGTCTGAATGCCGACTGTAGCCTTTCCCATTGAGCAAAAAAGCCGGGTGTTAGCGGGTTTTTTGACCAGTGGGAAAGCGGCATTACACACGACTGTTAAAGAAAGCAGGATGATTGTTTGTTAAAAACCACCTACCACATAAGAGGTACGGCTTTGTCCACGGGTGGCGCTGAGATCAACACAAACCGAAAGTTCCTCACAGGGGCTTTGGTTTATTTGACTCCTCATTTTGACCCCCCACAATGAAGCCAAAAGACACATTTTTGCCAGTCACCACGTTGGCCTTATTCAAGTGAATGAAGGATCTACTTTTGTAATCATGCTGAGCCAAAGGCTTCTGAATGGGGCCTGATGTTAATGAACATTTTCAAAATGTTTTACCTAAGCGATTTCAGTTTACTACGCAGGATTAACCCACCAGGTTTCTTTTCTGTTGTTGAGATTTTACAAATTTAACAAATTCCTGTTTCATTTAAAAGATGAACCTTGAGTCTAACCACAAGTTTCCATTCATCGGCCCCTCTGAGATAAACAAAGAGCCGTCGGATTCATAAAAGGCAAAAATCTTTGTTCATTAAAATTCCCTCACATTTCAATCTGTCTTTGTCTGGCAGCCATGGAAACCAAGTCACTTCTCCTCGCGCACAGCAGATGTTTTTAGAGAGACATTTTCGACGTCTAAAAAAGATGACCTTGGACGCTTTTTCTCGCTTTGTCCTCCATCAACACTTTTCTCACATCTCTTCCCCCCCTATATCTCACACACTTCTCACTGACTCACTTATCGCTCTCGCTTTTTTCTCCTCTCTCTGTCCTCTGCCTCCTTCCTCTGCTGATATCCACCCCCATCTCTTAAACACATACACCTCTCACCAGCTCTGTTTTTCTGTTTCTCGCAGCACCAGTTAGAGAGGAAAGACAGCCAGAGCAGCTCCCAGCACAGCGTGTGCAGCCATCGCAGCACCCACACCGATTCTCCCAGCCACCCACCCTCTATCATGCCCAGCGAGGCCGTGGCTCCCACTCCTGCTGCCCCCACCCAGCCTCTGCCGGGCCTGCCCCCTCAGGACCCTGCAGATGGCACCCTCACCCTCGGGAAGAAGCCGGACCCCTTTAAGAT
Source organism: Semicossyphus pulcher (assembly GCF_022749685.1). Classification (NCBI taxonomy): domain Eukaryota; kingdom Metazoa; phylum Chordata; class Actinopteri; order Labriformes; family Labridae; genus Semicossyphus; species Semicossyphus pulcher. The sequence goes on from NW_027211637.1 coordinate 21,332,256, forward strand.
CTGGGCGCAGTCGAGGAGCATGTACGAGAGCCGACGTGAGTAGAATTCATTTATTAAAGGAATATGAACTTTTTGCTGACTTCAGGGTTTAAGGGTTTATCCTCCAGCGATATTAAGGAGCCTTTAACCTTCTGTTAGGGTGAACGTGTCCTGAGAGCATCAGGCGGGAGACATTTTACAGCTTTAAAAATACAAGAAGCTCCTAATTGTAGAACAAGCTGCTTAAAGATATGAGGCTGTTATCACACCTTTTTTTATGGGCTTGTATGTTATGATGGAAAGGAATTTTCTGGCAAGGTTAGTAGATGACAAGTTACCGACCTCTTGTTTGTATGGAAATATGACGCAACAGCAGCAGCAGTAACGAAGAGTAGAAAACAGTTATCTGCTGTTTTTCATGGGTTGCAAGATGAGCAATCTCGGATCCCATCGGCTATAGTCTGACGACGGTGTAGCCTCTGAGGACAACGGTGGACATGTCGGTCGTGTAGCCAGCGGTTAGCATAAACGACTTCCAGTCAAGACTTCCTTTTCCGCATGCTGCATTGTTACAGAAAAAGAACCCGTTTTTCCTGTGATTGACTTTAATTAACGGGTCTTAAGTTTGCTGAAAATTCAACAGAGCATCAAAGTAAAAATGAAGCTTTGTCAGGTCTGTCCTCAAGAGGTCGAATCCATCATTTTAGATGCATTCGAGGAAATCGGGAGATCTAAATGCTGAACAGCTTTCGTGACACAGCGTCAAGGGAATTTATCTCAAGTTAAGTTTTAGATCTAGAACGGATTGTTAGCTGTTAGCATTCAGATGTCTGTTAATAGAGATTAATAAGAAGCTAAATCGTCATCAGATGACGCTGATGGAAGCCGGGGTGTCATTTCGGCGCATTACATTCCGCCTCCGTTTTTCCTGCATACGCCGCAGCCTGCTGATACGTGATTGGTCTATATTACTCGCACTACAAACGTGCTACAAACCAGAACACGTCCCTTCCTACAGAGATGAGCAACCAGAAACAAGCTAAGCTAACGTTAGCAGCAGCTCAGCTCTTTACCCCTGCTGATGATTTTGAAAAAATGTTTCCCCTGTTTTTTTTATCATCTTAACTTTAAAAATACAACCTTAAAATATGTGTTGGCTGACATTTGTAATGCTCCACTCTCCTTCAGCACCACATTGTTGTTGAAAACAGTAGCTGCTCGTGTCTAAGGGGGCTAATAAGTCATGGTATTGCATCTGTGCTGCTCAGAGGCATCTCTGCCATCACAACAATTCTAATTAATAACACTAATGTCTACATTTTGATGAAACAAAAGTACCCAGTGGAAACATCTCTGATTGTTTTTGTATTGTGGAAATGTTGCACAGAATCCAGGAATCACACCTGACATTACAGAGCGATCACCTCAAGGAGAAGAGATGTGCTCTGTCCACGTGTTTATGTCTTTTAAAGCCTTTTTGTGTGTTTGCTAAACAATTGTGTGCTGACTGACTCACAACCTATCGTGACAAAAGGTGCCTCAGAGAGGGAAGTGTCCTTGAAAACACCAAAGGGCTTCCTGGTGGGTGGTGTGGTGGTGGTTGTGTGTGTTCATGTGTCAGTCGTGCACACGTTTCTTGCCTTCCTTCTTGATTAAAGACGACCGGCGAACACAAGAAAAACAATGAACGTGAATAAGCTTACGTCTTCAGCATCCAAGCAGCTCGTCTGCAGCCCTGTTTAGTTCTGGAGAAAACAGGAGAATCCAAACCCCCAAACTGGAACAGCAGAGAGTACACAGCCCCTCTGTGAGTCTCCTCAGTATCATTTGCAGTCACGGCCTATTCCTGCATTATTCATGGGGAAACACTGTACGGGTGTCAAACCTCTTATTTTCTGTTTCTAGTAGAGGAGCCTGAGAGAAAGAGGAAGGATCCTCCACAATAACGGGCTCACTCGCTTGTTCTGGCTGAATTACATCTCTCAGCCCTCCTGTACTTGTGCTGGAGCTGATATTTAAAGGGAGAATAGGTCCGTGTGTGCCGTGAAATACATCTCTATGTTGTAAAAGATTGCTTTGTGATTGTAGAGTGGCGATATCTGCGACTGTTTTTGCTGCGTTGGCTCGTCCGTCATGCGTGTGTTGCCAGCCAGACGTGGACGTAACGTGTGTTGCAGTGTTGGTTAATAATCCTGGCTGCCTGTAGAATCTAGGACTTGCTGCTGATTAAATATTAAGCGAGCCCGGAGAGGGCTGCTTTAATGTGGCTGATTGGTATATCTGTTTGATAACCCCTGAAGGAGCTGCAGCCCCTTTTCCAGTCGGCGGTGGAGGAGGGGAAACAAGGAAGAGAGAAGGAGACAAGGAATGACAAAGAGGCCTAGATTCTCTGTCTGTATTTTTCATATGTATTCATGTGCATGCCGCTTCACACAAGTGCACACTGTTAGATTTTGAAGTAGGAGATTCCATGCATGCACTGAGTGCACTAGAAGAAGGCGTTACTGAAGGGTTAGCGTTTCGCCTCCCTGAATGTCTGCACACAGCCGTCCCTCTTCCTGTTAGCTAACGCTGCTTTGATGACAACTGTAAAGACATATGTCGGTGCAAGGTTAATTACAAGTCCAGCCACAGTTTTATTCACACCGGAAAGAAACTGGAGAGTTGAGGCTAATCGGTTCACTACTGTCCTTGCGTGGCAGCCGTGCAGACAGCAGGCAGCGCATGAGGACGTGGTCTGTGCCTCCTGTGCGGACCGGCCCCGCGGGTTGAACAGACTGACACCAAATTGCCTGTGTCCTCCTCCGCAGTCTGCTCTTGTCCGTGGAGAGAAGCTAACGTGCGGGCGAGTTGTGTTTTTCCACGAGGGAGTAACAGGTGAACTCGAGGCTACAAATCCATGTGTGTGTAAGAAAAGGTTCGGATATAAATGAGGGGCTAAAAATAGGAATCGCCACGGAGTAACTTTTCAGACTGCAGGTCTGATGAGGTCACAGCGTGAGACTTTGCAAGCCGACGGGCGAGAACAAGGAGGCAATCTGCTCCCAAAAAGCTGGGCCGAGGCGAGGGAAGGCGCAGCTTGATCCTGCCTGCTCTCATTTCGATGCTAATAGAAAAACAAACATGTTATTGATCAGCGGTTACACAACTAGATGTGGGTTTGTTATAATGAGACAAAACAGGAGACGTAACTTGTTGATTAAAGCAACAAGCATTGAGTGATTAGCCTACATAGATGCTAATCAGTCCATGCTGAGCCGAGCCTGCAGGTCTTTGGCAGATTTGATGGTTGATCTCCATGGAGACCACTCACTGTTTCTCTTGTTTATTTCAGTGCCAGATTGCCAGGAGCAGGACATTTTCCTTTGGCGGAAGGATACAGGCTTCGGCTTCCGTATCCTGGGAGGAAATGAGCCCGGAGAGCCTGTAAGTATCCCTCCACCTTTGAATCCCGTTCATCACGACAGCGGATGGATTAAAGACACGATACAACGCGTCCTAATTCTGATTACAAATGTCTGAATGCTTCACAGATCTAGCAGAGGTTGTCTTTCTCCCGACTTCTCTCCGCCTTTCTGCTCTTCTGTTTAGTTTGCCTTTGAACCAGAGTAGCAGAAAGTCCTACCACATCACTCTGATTCTAACTGGAGCTGTTGCTCTCTGGAGGATCATACAGACAGCTTGTTAAGAGAAGCAAAGGCCTTACCCACAATCCCTCTGGTTGTGCGCCATATATTTGTCTTAAAAGGAGGGGAGCAAAGGGGGAGAGAGCGAGGAAGAGAGGGAAATAAAATGGCAGCAGGCTTCAGGTCTACCCCACAGGAGATAGTACTTGTTGTTTGTGCCAGAAGTGCTGGGTGGTTGTTGTGCGCTTGTTTCCGTCAGAGCTGTGTGTAGACTCCCACACAACGCCTAAAGCACACCAGCTCCTCAGCGGCCCCAATAGGCTGCGTTTGGCCTTCTTGGTTTCTCCCAATGTCAGCCATGAAAACGTTCAAGTAATGCAACAGCAGTTTCTGAACGCTGCTGCGTGTGACGGATAGATTTAAAATCAGAATGAGACGAGTCTCTCTCGACTGTGTGAGTGTAATGACTCGTAATCATTATAATAAAGCTTCTGTTTTCACAACAATAATTACAATTTCTGCTTACAAAAGTCAGTAAATGAACTCGCCATTCATCGTTATTTCAGACTAAATATAGTGAACAAAGATATTTGAGGGGCGGCGGTTTGGCTCAGCAGTTTGTCTCATGTATAGAGGCTCAGCCCTCGACGCAGCGGCTCAGGGTTCGCCTCTGCTGCATGTCATCCTCGCTTTCTACTCCCCATATTTCTGACTCAATCAAACAAAGACAAAGGCCAAAAACATAATAGACATAAAGTTAGATATTTAAGGCCAGCAGTTTTCACGTGTGTAAAGATGATGTTATAACAGCGTGCTTTGGAGCCTGCTGCACTCTGCTGTATGCAGCTGACTTGCGGTGCAGTTAAAGCAAAGAAGCTACAGGTGGGACTTAATGATGCGTTTAGAAGATGGATGAGTTCAGGCCGTATGTTTGAGACTAATACTGTTCACACCTTCTCTGCTGTGTTGAGGAATTTATGACCAAATTTAAGCGTCCATTAATTGATTGATAAATGTAATAATAAAGGCACTAACTTAGCAACGCACACTCCTCTTGCATTTGGAACCTTTAGCCGACATGTCTGTATTTGTTTTAATCACATTGTCTTGAACTGCAGTTATTTAATAAAGAGTTAAAGTAAAAGTAATTGTGTGCGCTGGCCTTTCCCAGATCTACATCGGGCACATAGTGAAGTACGGGGCAGCAGATGAGGACGGGCGCCTCCGGTCAGGTGATGAGCTCATCTGCGTGGACGGCACGGCGGTGGTGGGCAAATCTCACCAGCTGGTGGTGCAGCTGATGCAACAGGCCGCCAAGCAGGGCCACGTAAACCTCACCGTCAGACGTAAGAGCACCGGCTACGGAGGTGAGGGCAGTTTTATAGAAAGAGAATGCATGTGAGTTTAGACAGAGGTTGCATGTATGTTATATAGACGGAAAACACACAGATATGTAAAGTCAAAGAAATGCAAGAGGCATGTTGTCTTACCTGTGTGATCTCTCCTACTTAAATCCCAGTGTCAAAAGGAGAAGGTGACGTCCCCCCCTCGCCGGCCTCCTCCCACCACAGCAGCACCCAGGCACCGAGCCTGACGGAGGGCAAGCGGACCCCCCAGGGGAGCCAGAACTCCCTCAACACCGTCAGTTCAGGCAGCGGATCTACGAGCGGCATAGGCAGCGGCGGCGGAGGCGGCAGCGGGAGCGCGGTGGTGCCCGCCTCCCTGCAGCCGTACGACGTGGAGATCCAGCGCGGGGAGAACGAGGGCTTCGGGTTTGTCATCGTGTCGTCTGTATCCAGGCCGGACGCCGGCACCACATTCGGTAAGCGAGGCAGACGGGAGCCGGAGCTAGTGAAGATTGACAGGGACTTGTATTTGGTTTGACAGGAGAATTAATTCTGTTTACAATAGGCTGACTGTGTTTGACTTTAATGTGATGCAATTGAGACTTTAATCTGACTCAACAGTTTGATGGTTCGGGCATTTGTAATCTGTGTCGGTGCGTTTTACGTGACAAGTTTTTCTGAAGATGATCATCTTTCCCCTTTTAATTTACCGTATTACTGGGAGCAGCAGCACAAACAACTACAAACACCACAGTCTCAAAGCAGTACTCTTTACTTATGGTTTCCCGTACAATGTACAAAATAAATACTTAATTTAGTTTCCGTTCAAATTCAGGCTTATTATGAGTCTAGCTGCTGTAGCTGCAGTCGTGACAGCATCAGCTACTGATCTTATAACTCCAACTGAACCAGGGATTGAACAACCTCCTGCACACGAACTATCCCACTTTTAATTCACACGGTTTACCCTCACTCAACGTCCTGCCGTCACATCTAAAGATATAACTTACATTACCTTCTATGAAAGGCAGGAAATATTTGAAGTTTCAGCTTTACTTCTGGGAGTCAAATGTAAAGCTCTTTGTACCTTTTAAGTCCTATTAATTTTAAGCAACATTCAATGTGTTTTTTAGCCCTTTCAAGAAGTGCAGAAAACCTGAGGGCTGGCACATGAAACAGCCCCACTCTCTTGTGCATATTTCCATCAAATAGACGCGTCCACAGAGGGTATAAATGAACCGCTGAGAAAAATGACTGATGCCATCTCCTGGCAGAATCACAATATTAGTACAGTTGCTCCTGAGTGAGTTTCCTGGAGTGTGATGGGACCTTAAAGGCACAGGCCGAGGTCAGAAAACCTACTATCATGCGCTCGGGGAAGAAGAAAGAAATCCCCTCATGTGCGCTCTCCCCCCGGGAACCGACGGGGCCGCGGCTTTATCACAAACACCATCATCACAGATTCATGCCTCACAGCTGCCCACACCAATTCATTTAGCATGTAATTGAAGTCTACTCAGCGCACTCCATGGCTGTCTGTACCGTTTACGTATCCCGGCAAAACAGCAGAATTGCATGTATTAAAGTTGCTCGGGCATTGATGAGAAATCGCAGACGTCCTCGTCGAACAAATTTGGTATTAACCTCCGAGTGATGAATATCCATCGGCAATGTCACGCCAAGGTCCCGTGTATAGTTAGCCATTATGATGATATACTGTGGTGTGTCACAGGCAAAACAGCAGAATGGATGAGATGTTCGCCACACTGACTGCCCGGGGAAAATTTCATTGATCCCATGGGCTAATGGTGTTGCTCTACAAAATGCGACGCGAGAATGAATGTGTTATTTATAGTGACATCAGCGACGGTGCTAGTCAACAACCTTGTCAAAACGTCTTCTAGTCTTTTGAGGTTGCTGGGGTTTTTTTTTTTTGCTGCTGCGTCGCCGCCGCGCTCTCCCGCGCCGCTCAGTCGCTTTTCCTCTCGGGACGACAAGATGAATGGACTTTGTTGCTTTGATGTGCTGAACTGGGATCTCGCTGCTCGTTCTCCTAACGGATTCCAACCGTGTGGGACATGACAGAGGAATGTGTGTTACTTAAAAAAATCACACATGGCTCTGTGTGAGGATTCTTCCAGGAGATAGTTGCCAGTTCAGGGAAGAACAAAGCAGATTCAGCGGATTCAATCTCCCATACATCACGTAAACCATTTTTCTCCAGTCCATCAGGGCCCATCCCCCCGCTGTGACCTGGGGTTGGCAGTGTGCTTAGCAGATTGCGTATTAAATCCCTAGTACTTGCCACACCCTGTCATGTCCCACATGTCATTATTCAGATAGAGTGACAGGATACAAGAGCATTTTTCAATCAGGACACAGGGAGGGTGATGAAATAAATATGGATGTTGCAAAAAGAGACTTGATAGAAGGGGGAGTGCACTGAGGGGAGGAGCGGAGATAAATGGAGTGAGATGGAGGGAGGACGAGGAGATCCCCGGGGTCTGTTCAGAGCTTCTGTGTAAACAAGACGTGCAGTATTGAGCTCCGTCACTCAGCCGCAGATTGGATTTCTTTTGCAGTTCTTGCATTGATCACATGACTGGAAGCGAAAACAGACTATAGGCTGCTCATCTGAGGACCACACATGTCAATTAACCTGAACGTCTCGCACGCTGCAGCGGCGATCGTGATGCCTGGTGGAGAGGTGTTCTCATGATGCTGTGAACAGTGTATTGATAGGCCGTCCGCCGTGGGCCCTGACCAGTGGCTTATGATTCACAGGCTATTGATTATTGTGTCAGGTGGAGGGGGCTGGGGTGAGATTCTGCATATTCCCACGGAGCGCATGAATCTCTTTCTGACATCAAACAGTTTAAACTCCTCCAGTTTGAGGCATCGACTGCTGTATTTTTTCATGTGCAATGATTGCCACGTTAATTATTGATCTACATGCATGTTAATAATCGTCTGTGATTGATTAGGGGGGTGGTGATCTTGATAATTAACCTCTCTTTTCATCTCTTTCTCTCTTCCTTCCTTTCTGTCCTTTTTATAAACTAAAAAACAAATCAATCAAATCATCCCCACACACAAACAAAATATGTAATGCTGTAACACGAAAGCTGGAAATGCTTGTGTGGCCATGCCCCACAAAATAGGGCGCATCATCGAGGGCAGCCCGGCGGACCGCTGCGGGAAGCTGAAGGTGGGGGACCGGATACTGGCCGTGAACTGCTGCTCCATCACCAACAAGTCGCACTCGGACATCGTCAATCTGATCAAGGAGGCCGGGAACACGGTCTCGCTCAGGATCATCCCGGGTGATGGTAAGACTTTTTTTTTTTTGCTTCCAGCCTCTCATGGCTGTTCCATAATGCAGCATGATGTGACTTATTCATGGATGTTGTGGGAAGGAAAGGGCACCGCTGCTCTTCACAGGCAAGAGCACTTTTCATCAGGGTGTGAACCCTGGTGTCTCAGAGGGTGAGTCACTGAGTGGGAGGAAGGTGATGTCGCCCCCAGAAACTACCCTTCTTTTTCTTTTCTTGTTTGTTTTCTTCACCAGATGTCTTACCACTTGCAATATTTTGCCAGTTTGAAAGGATTAAAAACACAGTTCGCATTTGATCAAGTGCTTCCTGTTGGTGTTAATCTCATGAGCTTAGCCGAGGAACGGGAAATGGAACTGCTTTATATTGCTGCACAAGCAGTTTGCAACCCAAAGCCCCACATTTTGGGTAAAATATGTCAAGTGCTTTAACTGGAGTGCTTGCTTCTGGCTTAGCGGCTGCTGCACCAATCAAAACACCGAGCAGAGCTCCGCTCTGACACCCTCCACGGAGACAGAAAATGCTGCTTAATTAAGACTGGATGTGAGAGAGGTGGGAAAAAACTCCCACACACGCTTACTTACTCAGAGGCTTGTTTGTGACCGTGCATGATGCAAGGTCTTTTAGCAGAAAGAATGACACGGCTTGTGATGTGATGCAACTTATTCCGATTATAACGGCTACAGAAAGACGTCCTATTCAGGTGGCTGTGAAAACGTCTTAATGAGGGAAGAGTGAAAAAGCAGCCTCTGATAAATGAGCCGGGCTGATTTTCCTCCTAAACACAGGCGAGCTGTGGAAACTAATGTGCGCTGCAGCGTTCTTGTTAGCGATAAGATGGAACTGAGGAAAGGCAAGGAAAGAGAGTTGTTTCATTTCCCTCCCGGAAAAAGCAGATGAAACAAAATGATGCAAGCCACAAGTTCTTTTTTCTCTCTCTTCACTGCTGTTTTTCTTTCGTGCAGTCGGGGCCGGTGTTGTCTATGAGCAAATGGCAAATGACAACATCACAGGCAGTTAGCGTCAGGTTGAATAGAGGAGCCTGTGGGCGGTTCGCTGGACTCTTCTGGACAGTAACATTTTGTTCTCCAGAGTCTTTTGAAAACGTGGCCGCCGGCTAAAGCAGTTATTTTATTTTAGTTTATATTAGTTGTTTCTTTTTCTAACGCATTTTTTTCTGCCTGTTTCCAGAATCTTCCAATGCTTCTCTGCTGACTAACGCTGAGAAGATCGCTACCATCACCACCACACACACACCTCAACAGACCACAGAGTCCCGGTAGGTGATGATGCATCTGTGTTTAAAAATACACACGATTTTCCATCGCTTTGTGCGCTATATTCTTTAATGCATCGCAATTCTTTCTTACAGGAACAACTCAAAGTCGAAAGGAGCCCCTCCTCCTCCTCCCACACAAACTCAGACGTCACAGGTGAGAATAGAAGTTTGCAGCCACCGTTAATGATCGTCTGGGTTTTGAATCAAAACGTATGTTCTCAAATATCACTCACTTTAACACACAGTGCGGCAATAAACAGAGGAAGGGAACTGATCAAAAGTCTTTATCTGAGCTGCTAAACAAAGGCACACATTTTCAGGCTCCTCCTGAAGGCGTTCATATATCAGAACGTCAGAAAGGTGTAAGGGTGTGGGCTTTCTGAAGCCATTCAACCGTCCGACAAGCCGCTGTGACGGAGCATACTGACCACTTACATGTCACATCATTACTAAGATTTGCATTCATGCAGGGATAGCTACCCTTGTGCACACTGACATCATTATTATAGAATTACACGAGCTTGGTTTACCAGAGCAGAAAAAGGCCATGAATCACAAACATTTCAAACAACGTTATGCTGAAGGTTTATTGTTGCATTCTCGCAGCTCTGTTAAAATAAGTATTTGACATATGTCCAGAGTAAAACAACATCAGTCTAACATCAACTATCAAATTGATTATACCATCCTCAAGTAGGCAGTGTCTGTCTGTACAGGCTGTTATGTTTGCACACACAAGCTGTGTCCCAGTCCAGGGGCTGCGTCCTTCGATTGGCTGTATTTGAAGGCCGGTTGCGTCACAGCAGCGCGTCGAAGGCTCCTTCAGATGCAGCTGACAAATGCGTCCTCCTTTTCCCAAGGATCCATCAGGTGCATCCTTCACGGCCCAACGTATCCCGAGATTCATTGCAGGCCAATTCAAACGAGATGGCGGATTTTACTTTTAAATGAAAACGTTTTTGGTTTCAACTCAATCGAATAGCTAGAGATACAAATGTTAGAAAACAACGAAAGGGCCCTTGAAACAAATTATCTGTAAAATAGTAGGTTAAGTTACGTGACGTAAGTTATGATAGCTTGTTAGCCCGCTAGCTACATCTTGTTAGGCGACATGAGCGGCGTTTGGTGACGCAAGGATAAGGGCGGGAACCAGACCGTCTCATTTCAGTAATAACTCCATAGACCACGTCCTTCGAAGGATGCAGCCCCTGAATTGAGAGACAGCTCCAGCGTTCTTGACTCTCTACTTGTTCTTGACATTCTAAACATCAACAACTATAAATATAACTCACACATTAAACACCACATCATCACCTGTTTTACTTTACTCTTCTTGAATTTACATGTTAAAGTTACCTTGAAGTAAAAGATCTCAGTATCTCTATAATGCTGTGTTTGAAATGTCAAAGTGTAGTTTGAAAATGAATAAAGTTTTGGACCAATAAGTGACAGAGAAAATTATTTTGGCTTGTGTTTGGAGGGAGCTTTTGATGAGTAAGGTAAGGTTGGGTCCAGCCCTTGTGGTGCCCTTGCTTAGTGATCTGCAGCCTCCTCACAGGCTCCTGTGGCATTAATTATTCATGCATTGTAGGGTATTGTACTGCGATTGACATTTTGTGAGTTTTTGTGGGACATGGCTTGATTAGTCCTGAAGTTTAGACTCACCTTTTGACTCCCTGGAGGATCATGGATTAGTCACTCGTTCTCTCCGGGCTCCCTGTGACTCGCTCTTTATCTCTCCCTTTTTGTTTGCCTCATAGGATGCAGAGTTTTACTCCGTGGACCTCGAGCGGGACAGTAAAGGCTTTGGCTTCAGCCTGAGAGGAGGACGGGAGTACAACATGGACCTGTATGTGTTGAGACTAGCGGAAGATGGGGCTGCTGTCAGAAATGGCAAGATGAGGGTACGAATTTATGATCACATAAATCCTTTACATGTTCGCAGGCTACAATCCCTCTTTGCGCACTATTGATTATTATTAGCACGCTTTGACGAAACGAGACTTCTCTGTTTTCAGGTGGGAGATGAGATCCTGGAGATTAACGGGGAGAGCACAAAGAACATGAAGCATTCACGTGCCATCGAACTGATAAAGAACGGTGGTCGGCGGGCGCGGCTCGTCCTCAAACGGGGAGACGGATCTGTACCTGAATATGGTAGGTAAACATGTCGCAGTGTTGTGCTCCTCTTCCTGTAAATAACGCTGCTAATGCCAGCTTTGAAATCGTATTATTCCTGCAGCGGTAAACACCGCAAGACTAGAATAAAGCTTCTTATCTGCTGAATGCACAGCAGGGACATTTTCTGAAATTGATTTCCATGAATTGTATTACTCTAAATGATAAAGCTTGAGCAGAAGACGCTCTCTGATCCATTACTGTAAAGCGACCTGTCGTAGTTTTAAGAATTGATCAGTGAAGAAATGTTTGCCATAATGGCTTGCTCTGTGATTGATACCGCATAGGATGTGTAGCAGATGTTTTACAGCTGAAGTAAGAGCTGTATGCTCTGCTGATAGATGATTCCTCTCACAGCCATGTTGTTGTATTTCTCAGCAGTATTCTCTTCTTCTTGGGGTTTAATTTTCTGACACTTTCTCCCCCTCTCAGATGTTTTTCATGCTGAATAAAGTGTAATATTTGACTTTTTTCAAAACAAACCCATCTTGGCTCTGTTGAGATGCACTGTAAAAACAGCCTCTTGTCTGTTCTATTTGTTCTCTTCCTCCTTCTTCCTCCTCTCTGATTGTCTCTTTGTCGCTGGGCTCTTCCTCCTCTCTCCAGCGATGATGGCTCCTCATCTCGCTGTTGGTACAATGAGGAATGACAAGATGGGAGAGCCCTGTTTCTACCTAATGGGCCAAAATCAGACCACGGTTTGTAGCCAAAAGTCTGTCCCAATCCACGCTCTCCGCTCATCTTTTTCCTTTCGATTTGATCCACCTTTTCCTTTCAGCTCATCCCTACCTGACTCCCACTATGTTTGTGTTTGCGCGCAGGTGTGTGTGCATGCTTTACGTCATGTCATGCTTGAATTAAACTTTTACTTTATTAACTTCTGTGAATTTGTACACGTGCAAACCTTCCAACTCCGCCAGCTTCACACCAGACATCCTTACTGGGACTAATTTAATACCACCGCTCATCACACGCTGCTGCCATAGCAACCTGTCTCTAAATTGGCAGACCTGCAGCCAAACACTTTTTTTTTTTTTTGCTTTTGGTTTGTTCTTTCCAATGATGCACATTGAGCTGTTCACCATTTTGTTTTGAATGACTTCCTAGGTCTGCTGTGCTGTGTCGTTGATACCCCTGCCCTACACTCGCCAATGTGTTGTACCTGCTGTTGTTGCTGACATCACCTTGTGTCTCAACCCGCAGCCCTATAGAGAAAACATGTTGAAGTAATCACTTCAATGCATTTTATGTGTATGGGTGTAAAACCGAATGTCACACATCAGTTAGCCTGATTGTTTCTGGGGACATACGTAGCATATGAAAGAGCACATGTATGCATGGTTTCCATAAATCTGTGCATTGACTTTCTGTCACGTCAATGCAAGAGCTCATATGAACCAACAAGGAAAGTCTGCTGAACACAGTTAATGGCACATTATTGATGTAAAAGTGTTCCTCTGGGTTTTTGTAGTCAACAAGCTTTTCCTCCTTTTTCCAACTCTGCAGACGGCAGCAGTGACGGGAACCCTCCCACACCCGGGGCACAAAACACTCCGGAAGTGAGAACGCTGCCACCAAACAGCAGATATCACACCTCATTGGAGTCCAGTTATCCACCAGACCTTCACAAACCATCACGCCAGGAGGAGGCTGCGCGTGGCCGAGACAGGGACAGGAACAGGGACAGGGCTGGGCCAGATCAGATGGACTACCAGGGCCGGCAATTTATCCCCCACCATCATCACACCTGGAATAACAATCACAGTCAAAGTACCCCCAGAAAGCAGTCTCCAGAGAACAACAACAGCAGTGGCAACAAGAAGAGCCGAGGCCGCAAAGTCAAGAAGTCCGAGTCGGAGAGCGGCATCTCTAAACTCCTAAAGACTCTGAGGAAAGACAGCTCGGGGAAGAAGGCTGCAGCTGCTGAGAAACTGAGGGGGCGAGAACTCTCAAGCAGCAGTTCTACTCTGGACGGGAGGATTCGTCCGCAGCGCCGCGGCTCCCTTGACCGCTCACCAACCCTTAAGCGCGCCCCATCTCCTGATCGCCGGCGGGCCAAGTCCATGGACCGCAGGGCAGAGCGTGCCCAAAGAGACCGTACACCTGAAAGGGAGTATGACGACGGAGGGTTCCTCGCAGCCACCCCTGAGCGTAAGTTCTACGAGCGGAGGCTCCTCAAGGACTCACAGATGGCTGGGCGAGTCATGGAGGCTTCAACCCCCGAGCGCGCAAACAACAACGGGGATACCTTGTCTCTTTCCAGGGGCCGTACGTATGAAAGAGCCACAAAGAACGGCAACCTCCTGAGAGACTCTTCCTCAGAGAGGAGGGAGGAGGGATATCGGATGAACGGGACACCGGAGAGACGATACCGAGTGGAGCGGGACTCTTCCCCTGACAGCAACTACAGCCGGGACGAGCTGAACTATGCAGCAGCACCCAGACTGAAGGACTACTACAGTATGATGAAGAACAACGCTGCACACAACAATGCTGCCTACAACAACACAGGCCATAACAATAACGCTGCAGGCCACAGCCCGAACCAGCTCCCTGAGCCCAAGAGACGGCTGTACAAAGAAAGCCCCAAAGACCTCAGCATCTAGAGCAGAGCAGAGATCCCCCTCGCCACTCTCTCCTCTATCTGTGCAAACTATGTACCATACACTGGAATCGGACTTCTGAGGATAAAAACTCTTGTGCTTTATTTGGTCAACTGGTTTATTGATTGATTTGATTGACTTAACTACTTGTGATCCCATCTAGAGATTCATAAAACAGCAGGAATACGATCCTTCTATGAGTTCACACTGGTTGTTTTGTCATTGTTCTAGTTATTTTGAACATAACAGAAGTTGTTGTACTATAGTGAAGGTATTGTATGTGCCTGCATATAAAATCAGTGATATTGCTTTTTGTAGGCATTGCTGAATCTAAATATTTGTTCCCTCAGAGGTTTGAAACATTCTTCCAGTTGTGGTAACTTCGAACTACTAAGCTTGTTTTCAACTTGTTTTTTTAGATGTCTTTTCCATCCCTGACTTGCTTTACTGAACAAACTATAGCACAAGACATGATGGTTCACAAGAACTGTGAAAGTCCAGTCGGACTGAAGGCAAAAACCTAAATTTAAGATCTGACGGTAAAAAAAAAAAATAGAGTGATAATTATATAAATAATATATGACTTTGTTGCATTTGCTCACTATTTATTTTGAATTTGGCACATATCTTGAACAAGCTTTGTTAATTCTTTGAGGACCAAGGTAGAAGTGCACACTGTACCTGGGAAAGCATGCTGTGCCCTCACTTGTGTTGCAACATTGAACTGTATGGCAGCTCGCCTTGCTTTCATAAAACACGCCCACACGCGGAAGAAATCAGGCAACTGATGTGGAAATTGGCAGTTGTGTTATTAGCTTCCCACTTGGAGTGGGGTTATAAAAATAGCTTGAGCGCTGTGGATCTTTTGTTCCTCGGTGTTTGCTGATGTAGCAGGGAAGGAAGCTAAATCACTTTCAACTAGAGGCAAAGCTCTTCTCATAGTTTCTCTGTTGAGGGGAAAAAGATAAATTTGTTGCGCATCAAAATTTCAATTCACCTTCTATGAGTCTTTATTATGCCAGCCTGAAGCTGCCATAAAATATGCCAAAAAATTACAACAAACAAACGTGTAAATTTTCCCTGTGCAAGTTGCATGTGTAACTCTAAGTGTAGTTTAACCACTAAATCTGTTGAAGTCTGAGCGGGAGTAATCGATAAGGAACATGCACTGTAACCCCACAGTAATTGTTGGCCCTGTCCTCATGGTGATGATACACATATTTGCGCACCTGAACACCTCCTGGGTCCTGACACAAATAGAGCTGATGTGGTTTGTTGTGTTGGTAACATCCGGAGAGTCCCGGTACAGGAGACGACCAATCTGCCATGCTGAGCCATGCTGTCACGCCACTGGAGTCTGACTGCTGCTTTATAATGTGTTCTGTGTGTATTCTCTGTTTTATGTTTCATTAGAGAACTTAAAATATATTGGATAATCCACAACAAATGCATTGTTTGATCACTGTTGTCGCCATGGTACTGTATTAACAAAAAAAAAAGACGAAAAAAAGAAAAGAAACACATTTAAGAACTTAACCTGTTGGCCATCACCTGTAAAGATTTTTCCAATGTAACTATTAGGAACCTGTCAAGGATTAAAATGTTGCCTTTTTCTTGTACAAAAGAGAAATTTATGAAAACCTCTGCAGTGAGGAATGTGATATTGTGTTTATATCTCTGAAATGGACCTGATGATTTATGGGAAATATGTTGATTTACTCTGGATCAGGTATGTAAAGACATTTTAAAATGAAAGACTGTATTTGGTCAATCAGAAACTGTGTGATGGTTTGAATCTCTCTCGATGGTTAGCCTGCCTTTGTATTATAAAGCACTTGTATGCAGTCTGTGTTCTTCAAGCATTAGTTCTTGCAATGTGCTCCGGACATAATGCTGTCTCTGTGTTGATAAAAGCAGTACATGTATATGGGCCAATCTTTTTTATAAAACTATGCATATATAAATACTACATTGTTCATAGCTTTATTTGACCCATGAAGCTATACATAACATTAGTCTAAGTACAAGTAGATGTGGACTTATCCAGCTTCTTTCCTTGAGATGGATTACAATGTATATGTAGCTATCAAAAGAAGTCTGTGAATGCTATTTTTATTATCAAATAAAGTTTTCCATACAAATTCAAAAGGATTTCATATTTCTGCACAGCCGTTTTTCAGTCGCGTCTCTGGAGAGGCTTCTGAGTTTGTACACTCCTTTTGATCAAATCACTCCGGTGTGTCAGTCGTGATGGCACCGTGCAGCTTCTGAGACTGTTCGGTTTGGAGGAAACTTACTATATTTAACAGTGACTGTACATTGGTTCAAACCCTTAAAATCCATGTAAGTAACATGGGAATAATACGTAAGATGTGTCACTAGCTTGGGCTGTCAATTGTATTGCGTTCCTCGCCTACTTTGAAAAGCGTATTTATACAACACATACTAAAACAAAGACAGTACAAGCAGACCTTTATAACTCAATACACTCCAACAAGAGCACAATTCATGTTTGAAAGTCTCAGCATACATGACATACCTTGTCATGGGAAATTGTACAATAATTGTAAAGTAAAAGTAGGCAAATTAGGGCGCTGTTTTAGCTCAGCGGTTAAATCACATGTACCATGTACAGAGACTCAGTCCTTGATGTGGTTCGACTCCGACTCTCGGCTTATTGCGCGTCATCACCCGTCGCTAGTCACGCATTTCCTATTCTATGCACTATCCTGTCCAATAAATGCGAAGGCCAAAAACCTATTAAACTCTTTCTTACCGGACTGGGGTATTAATTCACAGATCGCTGAATGATATATCGTATGTGGAACAAAACAAAATAACTTCAGATACCTTCATTAAAGTTTTTAGAGTACGATTATGCAACCACAGAAAGTTTCCTGTTGAATGATTCTTGTGCTAAATGAGAGCCGCGAGCGCTTCATATTTTCCCTTAAGCTCTCAGCTGGAGTTTGACGTCAGACTTTTCAGTGAGAATCTGTATTCCATGGAAGGATGGTTACTATAGCGACACATGAAGGACATTGTGGGAGAGATCTGGAGGTGTTTGCTCCCAAACAATAACTGAACAGGTATCACGTCATCAACTGAGTTTCTGTCATTTATCCTGCTCGAGTTGCATGGCCCCGTCTTTCACAGGCTATAGTAAGGTATTAAAAAAGCCCAGGGGATTCTTTTAGAAACACTTGCATATTAACCTGTGTTAAGTTTTATTTATACCGTCGCTTTCACATACGGGTGCCCTCAGGAAGAGTTATAGGCTTGTGATTTAAGATAAAGTCTTACAGATTCAGCCTTTCACAATGGCTTTACGTAAGGTTCGAATGGCTTGTAGGTTTATATAAGGGAAGTAAGGAACACAGGTGAGTCGTACCCGTTATCATTCCACCCTATCATCAAGGTGTCTCGGCTATACCGATTTGTGTCATCCAGTAAGTCTCTCTCTGTCTTAACCTTTCATTAATGAGATTAATATTCATCCTCAGATAAAGTTGGTGTTGTGTCATGAGTCTATTCATCCCTGATGAATGTCATAATCCCTCAGGTAGGCCAACTTCTAAATCCAAGGTGACCTGTGATCGAAATGCGATTACTGTAGCAACGCAGATGCGTCTACAAAATAAATTGAAAAACGTATCGATTCGTTTCTGTTTCGCAATAACTGTTTGTACTGTTAGCTTCTGCTGGAGATGAGCAGTTCCACTAATATAATAGCTGTACAGTAAAAATCGACTCAAGACATGCATGCATTCTGAACAGGTCATTCAACTTTATTCATTTGATTAAATATACTACAGTCATATGAACTTTGCCACCCAAGCTGTAAGTAAAACATAAACAGGATGAGTCATTTGCAAAGTGCGTTTTATTTTACGTTGCCTTGATTACATGCCTCTACATTCAAAAATAAGCCAATATCATATATGATCCAACTGTAAAAGATTAACATTTCTTTCCCTTTGCTCTCAGGAAAAAAAAAAATCATAGATAGTGAAGTTGGATATTCTGTACATACAGGAAAAACTCTGTAATGGGCTGACCTTTCCTGCAACTGTCTTTAGGTTAGAACCAACTCGTTGGTAAAAATACAAAAAGGAAGTTATTTCTGTAGTTGCCAGTTCCCAGGGGGGAGCAGAAGTCTTCTTCTTGGATAGTGGATGATGGAGCCTGTATTGGTGGCCCTTTTATGCAGGAGACACAGAGCTTGAGGAGACAGAGGAGGCCTCGGTCTTGGAGGCAGTAGATGCTCCCTCCTCCTCCTCGAAGGGGTTCTTCCCGCAGCACAAGGTGGTGATCATGCAGTGGCGGAACTGCTTGTTCATGCAGATGTAGATCATTGGGTTGTAGATGGAGGAGCTCTTGGCAAAGAAGGCAGGAATGGTCATGAAGACTGGTCCGAACTCAGAGCCCTGATTTAAGAAGATCCACCAGGCCACACTGGCATAGGGCAACCAACATATCAGGAAGCCGATGACCATGATAACGACCATGCGGGTGACTTCCCTCTCTGCCCTCTGGGTGGTCTCGGACTCCTGCTGGGCAGCAGCAGCCTCCTTGACGGCACAGAGCAAGCGTCCATAGCAGAAGAACACGATAGTAAGTGGAATGAGGAAGTGGCAGGTGAACATGTAGATCACAAAGGACTCATTGTTGAAACCCTCTGCACGTGTGTAGTAGTCGACTCCACATGAGCACTGCATTCCCTCGGGGATGTAACGAGACCAGCCGACCAGTGGAGGCACAGCACAAGCACAGGCCATCAACCAGGTGGCGGCCAAACCCATGATAGCGTGATTCTCCCCGAAGCGGAAGTTGCTGATGGGCTTGCAGACAACCACCCACCTTTCAATAGCCAGAATAACCAGAGACCAGAGTGAGATCTCACCACCGAGGGTAGCAAAGAATCCTTCCAGGTTGCATCCAAGGCGTCCTAGGACAAAGTAGCCGTGCATGGAGGTGTACATCGTTGTGGTGAATCCTCCAAACACCATGAAGAGGTTAGCCACCGCAAGGTTCAGCAGGATGTAGTTTAGAGGGGTTCGCAGCTTCTTGTGTTCAAGGGTGACGTACAGCGTGAGGAAGTTGATGGGGAAGCCCAGAAGGATGAGCAGGAACATGTAGGCGCCCAGGGCAGCATAGGCTGCTGGATTGACAAGGTAGTACTGAGGGTAATCATAAGGACTCCGGACAATGCCAGAAGTGTTTTGCATAGGGATATAGAAAAATGGTCCCTCCGTGCCGTTCATGATTGCGGTTTGTGGTTGCGATCAGCCCTTTGGTGGTGTTTCTTCTGGCTGCTCTCGACAGTAATTGAATGGGACCTTGCAACCAATGGACCCATGTCTGGCTTTTAAAGGCACACCTTGGATTATCACTTTCCAAATCCGTCAGCACAAAGTGATTTAGGACACAGTTAATATCTAATCCAGCCACCACTGCAAACATATCTGACCACTCATCAAGATATTAAGGTTACACCTGCTCATGCCTATGAAGCTATCTAATAACATATTTTAATGTATAGCTTCTTTTAAACCATGATTAAAACTTGCTGCATACAAATAATTTTTTGTGTGTGCACAGTTGGCATGTCTCATTATGTTTGTTTGACTTTGTCCAGGCGCTCCAAGCTCCTTAAGCAAACCTTGCAGGTAGAAGAACTTGTAGCCCCTGATTTGTTCATACATTGATGTGAATTGAAGCATTAGTGCTAATCTGTTTCAGCTGTGTGGTCTACCAGTGCCCTTGACTGGTTTAATGTGTGTGTCTCTCTGGCTTCTCCTGTGAGACGCTCCAGACCCTCTGACCCTGAATCGGCTAAACAGGTAAATGGGATTAATTAATATAGATACATTTCATGACTTGTAACCCCACTTTGTAAGACCACTTTGGTGAGGGTGCTCACGTGTATTAAAAAAAGTATGTGTGAATTCAATTTTGTACAAGCAGCCAGAATCAGTTACATGTACTAGAATATAGTTTACCCTTTTAGCCAAAACGCTAAATCTTCCTTAAACAAATTACTCTTGAGTAGGGCTTCATTATCGATCTATCGGCCATTTTTTTAATCAGTTTAGTCGGTTGGCTTTATACTAAAAGTTTTTGAAACAATGGACGGCTTCCAACGGACAGTCCAAAACCTAAAGGTATTAATTTCACTGGTAACACATCTTCCAACCACGATCAAATGTTTGGCTCTTTTGCTTGCAAAATTACTGAAATGATTCATGGATTATCAAAAAGGAAGACAATATATTTTCTGCATAGCGACGAACTGCGACTAGTCATTGCAGCTCTTTCTAATCTGACAAGTTTTTGTCACAGTATAATTCGTATTCCAAAGAAGGAGAACTCATGGAGTAGGCTAACAATCCTTTCAAGATTATTCGTAAAAGATGCCTAGAAAAAAAAGTGCTAAGTGGTAGATTGTGTGTACTACAGTGGATGTAGAGCAGAGACAGTGATGTTGCTGAGTGGTGGACCATCTTAGCTGCTGGTAAAGAGCTCAGCACTTTCCTAATGGGTGTTGTATTAAAGAGATTTGGGGCTTATGGATGTGTTACTCTCACAGGCCTGTAATGGATTTAATGTCGCAGAGGGTCACTCTCGCTCAGCAGCGTGTAGCTGTCTTCAGATGTGTTACCTTACATTTCTTCTTTTTTGAATCCTAATTTCTGTTCATAAATATGTGGCATGTCAGAGTAATTCAACTGTATTAACTTTGACAAACAATGAATTAGTTAAAGCATTTGTATTTAAGCAACTCGTCCATTATGGTGTCAGTGGTTTTCATTAATATTTACATGAGTAGCCAATTGTTAATTATCGAGTGATCTAAAATGCTTTGTAAAATGGTGTTATTTGATCTGGACAGTAATTGGACAGGACACTACAGCAGGGATTTGGCAGACAGTTCTGTGGAACAGTCGCTGCTTTGTGTTTGCCGTTTTTTTTAGTAAGGTAATAAAACACTGACTCGAGCAGTCACAGGCGCTCGCTGCCTTAGTTCCCCTAAAGGCAGTCTGTTTGGTGTTTTATTGCTTCAGCAGTAAAACACCAAAACTTGTGTATGACAAAAAAATTGTTTAAAATTGTAAACAAGTTTTATTGGACTGGTTTTTCTCTGGTGGTTAGCAATGGCCACCAATTGTGTTTTCCTACAGCCTAAAATCACATCTTAAACGGCCTTCTTTTCTAAGAGCAACACTAGATGTGAGGCCGTGTTCCTGATACCTTTTTATTTCTTTACTACGTTAGACCCTCAATAAATATTTGAACACAGAAAATGAGAAGAACAGAAATAGGAGAGAAAGCTGATAATACACCTGCTCCGAAGTCGTCTCACACCCAAAACTTAACTACATTGTGGGATCATATACATCAACCATCCATACATCGTGCTTGATTATCCTGTTCAAGGTTTTGGGGACCTGGATGCTTCTTGTACGATGGCCCTGAAGTGCACAACAAAATAACAAAGTCTCAAACACAAATTTACATTTTGGAAAACATTTTTACATTTTAGAAAACAAAATTACATTAGCAAAACACTTTTACCAAAGACAAAACTAATTTACAAATACAGATTTCTTACGGAAAGGGGTTGTACCAAATACCGGAAGTGATTGCGTGAGAGGTCAATCTCGGTTCCGGTATTTGGTACCATCCCTTTCCGTAAGAAACCTGTATTTGTAAAAGTGTTTTAGACTTTGTAAAAGTGTTCTGCCACTTGTAAAAGTGTTCTGCCACTTGTAAATTTGTTTTCTAAAATGTAAATTTGTTTTGTCCTTGGTCAAAGTGTTTTGCTTATGTAATTTTGTTTTCTAAAATGTAAAAATGTTTTCCAGAATGTAAATTTGTCTCAAGCTTTTGTCAAAGTGTTTCAGACTTTGTAATTTTGTTTTACACTTCAGGGCCACCGTATTCTTGCCACAGGGTTCATCTTTTTTTTTTTCTTGCCATCACAAAATAGCAACAAAGGAAGGATAATCGATTGTAAAGGACATAAGTTCAATTGACCCGTCATTTCCGGTTTTGGTGTTTGGTTGAGATTTCAGAATAATGGTCGTGTTAAAGTGTTAAAAGTGTTAAAAGAAAGTAAAGGAAAATTTTGATTTCTGAGTAAACATTGCTCTCTGCTGGAGAGTTAATTGCATTGACTATGAGACTAATATAACAGCCAATTTACAGAAGCAGAAGACCAGTTATGTAAATGGAATTTTCCTGAATCCCAGCTGTTTCAGTCATCATCTTTTTACAGCTACTCCGAACAGCGAAGAAAAAGAGCATAATGTAGAACCAGTGCTGCTGTGAAGTATTAGCTTACATCGTAAAGGACATTAGTTTACATTTTTTATAAATTTCCCATCATGCAATTGTCTGAGTGTAGGTGTAAGCTGGAACAAAATTGTTTCTTAATAGCACCCATAACGTTTTACACGAACACCAGATTGTCAGAGATGTTAAAACGTGGCCACGTTAAAGCATCTTCAGTAGGCGGCTGTTCTGCTCTCTGCGGACACTCTCAGGTTTCAGATAACTTAATATTACTTATATTAAATATTAAAATGAAAGATGTATTCGACCCTCTCCACAGAATTGTAGGCTGGAATTGAGACTCAGAGTTTTTCAGCGACAGGCACATAATCCCCCCATGATGACAGACAAAAAACCTTTCATCTAGTGAATCCAGTTTCAAGTCGAACACTGAGCTACAACACTTTGTTGATTCATTCAGCTGAAAAGAATTAACTGAAATCTTAATAAGTTGTCATTTTTCAAGCGGTTTAAGTTAAATGTGAGGTCAGCTGCCTTTCCCTGGTATATATGTGGTATATATGTAAGTACATCAAACACCTTGGGGACTGTTGTGTGGACAAAAGGAGCATTTAAAGACGTCAGTTTGAGCCTCTATAATATTTCAGACTAAAGGACTGAATGATTGATCACTAACTGATAAAAAAAGTGTTATAGTGGTGGCCCTACTCTAACACAGTTAAAGTCGTAAAGAAAACTTAGGTTAGGAGATTATAATGACAAAGTAAGAGTAATGTTTTTCCTTGTATACCTAAATACAATCTAAGTGTATAAAATAATTCTGTGCACAAACCAGTGTTACTAAGTACCCTGACTACTGTGCAACGTAAGCTAAAATAAAGCCAGAAATAAGTTAAATACAAGACGGATGAAAGTCGGTCAGACTTGAGAGCTACAATCTGTACAGCAGATATTCCTCCACATGCTGTAAAGGATTTATAGATCCAGGAGGAGATCAGCAGAGACCTGATGCTAAGCTGCTATAAATCTCTGTTCAGGCTGATATGGAGGTGTTTGCTGCCCTCCTCAGGAAGACTGAATAAGTACACCTACAGCTCAGTCCAAGGGAATGTTTACACTGCTACCAACAAAAAGACTGATATTATATTGACTTTTAACAAATAAAATTGAAGACGGAAGTTTTCCACATTAACTGAATCAATACAAACATACTATAAATATGGAATAAGGCCCATGTTCTATATTCGACCATCCACCCTTTTTCTGCTACTTTATGCTTTTACTCCTCTACAATTCAGGGAGGAATATTAGACACAACTCAACAGCTGTCGTTACGAGTCAGAATGTTCCATAAAAAATATAAGCAAGGCTTATAAAATACAGATTATTAAAGTGGCTGTGAACCTCCAAAAAAAAAAACAGCGGCTAGTTGGGGCCCCTTCAGGTGTCAGATGTCTTCCTCTAAACTTCTCACATGGACTCAAAGGAATAACTAATAGATTTAAAGAACTAATACTCAAAATAGTTATAAAACAGCATCTCATCATGTTACCTTCTGAGGTTCAGAAAAATTGACCTGGCTCCACCTCGTACCTCTATAAAGGTGATATTCTGCTTGCAAAATGTTGCATCAGCATTAACAATCCTGTTATAATAATAATAATAATAATACATTTTATTTGAAGGCACCTTTCTCGGCACTCAAGGACACCGTACATAGATATTTATATATATATATATACATATATATATATATATATATATAAAAGAGAAAGAAAAAACAATAAAAGTGACAAAGCAATTAGCGTCATGTGGAATAGGCGGATTTAAACAGATGTGTTTTGAGTTGTGATTTAAAATCGGGGAATGAATCGATGTTTCTGAGTTGTGGTGGTAATGAATTCCAGAGACGAGGAGCAGAGCGGCTGAATGCTCTGCTCCCCACAGTGGTGAGACGGGCGGAGGGGACAGACAGGTGTAAGGAGGAAGAGGATCTGAGGGAGCAGTAGGGAGTGGGAACATGGAGGAGGTCGGACAGAGTGTTATGTCATATATCATAACATATACTGTTTATCCCAAGAGGCCATTCTGATGCAGAAACTTAAAGTACATTCAGGTGGTAATAGTTTTATTTAAGCTATAAATGCAGGACTTTTTTAACACTGCTGTAATAAGGATCTCAATATCTCTTCAATAAAAAAAATCCCCTCTTCTTAATTATGTTCAACATCTTTGAACCTCTAAACAATAACCTCCCAAAAAGTATATGCAAAGTAGATATTCTGATACTTGGATGAAAGTAGATGAATTTTTTGTGCCATGTCTGAGCAAAAAGATTGAACCTACTTCAGAGCGGTCGTCACGGATAAGTTATGTTGCATAATTGTGTAAAAACAAAACTGTAGCTGTGGTTCTGTTATTAATTGAACTGTCTGATTTCCTCTGAACTCACTTTCAACTATTCTAAATTAAACATGGAAGGTGCAGAGTCTAAAAAGTATCTATATACTTTATAGATGCCTCAGACAAGACCTCTCCGCTGAATAATACACATGGATTCAGCCCCATTCTTATGAATAGTGCATGACTTTCTCTCCAAAGCGAAGAGCACAGGAGATGTACCGCCTGCAGGTGTATAATGTGTAAAGCAGACGTGGACTGTTCACATTCTATCAACACTATGTAAGAATAGTCCCAGTATGAGGCTCAGGGACAGTGATGAGAGTGATGAGATGTTCCACAACTTCACTTCCTGCCTTGATCTTTTTTTTTTTTTTGCATATGAAGATGAGTTTGGTTTAGAGGACAAACGAGTGGGCCGAGTGTGATGCTCTCTCACTCTGCCCACAGGAACTCTCTTGCTGAGTGACCGGTAGAGAGGAGGGAACACTGTGACCGGGACATCGCACACCACCCGCTCCCACATATATTTCACACGGAGGGTTATACATCATCAGGCCAGGGCAAAAATAACATCAGCTGGTGTCCAGGATGTCGAGATTCAGTCAGAGTTTGAAAACAGTCAAAGATCAGAGCCGGAAATAATCTTTGAGACTTTTATGGCTGAAACATGAAATATTCTAATCTGTTGTAGGCCTCCATAAATCATTGATTTTGTACTTTCTTAAGTATAACTGGCACACCTTTTCTTGTTCCAGCTACCTTGTCTAATCTGAGGATTTAATGGTTAACTTGTCTAACACAATAATGAACAGAAATTCTTTGAATTTGGAACTGTTGGTTGGAAAACCGAGACGTGTGAAGACGCCACCCTTTCAAGAAATTGCAACGAGCCTTTTCAGTATTATATTTTATTGACAAAAAAAT
Organism: Semicossyphus pulcher; assembly: GCF_022749685.1. Classification (NCBI taxonomy): domain Eukaryota; kingdom Metazoa; phylum Chordata; class Actinopteri; order Labriformes; family Labridae; genus Semicossyphus; species Semicossyphus pulcher. The sequence continues at coordinate 21,358,221 of NW_027211637.1, forward strand.
AAAAAATAATAATAAAAATATATCACAATGGAAATAATCCCGAGTAGAAAAAGTCCATAAAAATCAGCGAACAGTGGAAAAAAAGCCAATTTCAATTTCCAAAAGCGAGGGTGATGTTTTCCTTTTTTTTTTTGTCCCAATACAGAAAAAAAAAATCTTTTTAATTCAACATCAAACCAGCAAAAGCCTCACAGTGAAAACGCTGCAACCAGCAGCTCTGGCGTTGTGGCTGGATAAATTCCCTTTTTATCAATATCATATTTTTTATGGGTCTGAGATAAAATAACAAAAACACATTTGGACATTACTACAAAACTAAAAGGTGCGTCGCTTACAATTCTATTCAAATTCAACAATTTAGATGATTTTATTGTTTTAAGGAATCTGTAGCAACGAGGAAATGTTGTTGGGGTGAAATAATGCAACTATACAGGCGTATGTGTGTGTAATTATGTGTGTGTGTGTGTGTGTGTGTGTGTGTGTGATTGATTTAAGGCAGTAGAGGGCCCCTGGAACAGATACAGAACAGAAAAAATGACTTTAAAAGTCAGTATTATGTCTGCTTCATTCGATCAAGCAGCAGTTATTGTGGCTGATCATTTCATCATTCATTTGCTTGTCAGTAAGTATCAGATGCTCTGCTGCTGCTGATGGATTAAGTATAATAACACACCCCATAAATCAACAGGCCAGTGGATATACTGTAAAGACAATAATATTAGAAATATCATGCTATGACAACATCAGACTTTCCCCACACTTCATAGCTGAACACAGGACAGTAACTGAATCACAAAGAGGCAGCCATCGCTGCTGCTCTCAGGATGTTAACCAGCAGTGGGAGCTGTTAACCTTCCCTCTACTCGATCGACATGACTGTGTTCACATTCTGCATTATTATTGATTCGACAGCAAACGACTGAAGCAATATTTGCATCTTGTTGCTGAATTAGTCGCACCATTTCACGCTGGCAGTGTTTAATGCTGCCAATTGTGCCTCTTTTTGATACATTATTCACAGTGTTTGTAACAGCAGCGCTTCTTGATGCATGACCGTGTTTCTTTAACTCAGTCGATGTTTTTCACACCATCACTGTTATTACTGTGGGAGGGGGATTTGTCAGCTCTCTCAGAGGGCAGTAATGTATGTCAGACCGTCCTCTCTTATCAAAGACTGTTATCTGTCAGGAATAGCATCCGGGCCCGTTCAGCCGCTTTAAGTGCAGAGAAGATGAGGTCAGAGGTGTTGTCACAGCTTCATTAACCGGAGACCTGCAGGAAATCAAGTCACACCGGATCAACACCATCCACTCTCATCTGAAGCCGTCAGGGGATGGAGGATCTGTGAGGCCAGTTTTCAGGCTTCTGAAGCAGATTTCGTCTTGTGTGTAGCGACTGATCTCTGGGGCGCAATCACATTTGCACAAAATCAGAGAAAATTGTCAACTCGTTACACTCCATTTCCATCTTCAGTCTGACATTTCCTCCTCTCTAACCATTTCTGTTGGAGTGGCGGATCCAAATTTCCCTCTCACCAATCACGAGGTTGTCTTGAATCTAAAGTCATTTGAGTCTAAGAAGATGCGTAGCCATGCCAACACAATGTTTTTGCAAAGACGGGCAGGAGAGTTGTTCAGATATCAATAATAGTATCAACGTCTGATACTGCCTAAAATGCAGTACTGGGTATTGGCAAGTATCTGACACCAATTAGACTCGAAAAAAATGGTTTTGGGTGAATTATCGTGGGACGATAAACAACAATGTGGTGCTAGCAGTGAGTGTAACAAGTCAAAGGTAGCAATATTTTTGTGTCATGGTAACCACATGGCTGCAATACCGTGGGCTGGAATAAGTGAACGTCATCACCACTATTTATTTTAATATCATAGACCCACTGATGTTGCTAAGTGCACGTTCTGTGTCTCACAGCAAACACACTATCCATGCGTCCCAGGGAAGCACCTCATCATTCCTACACAGAATGAGACATTATGAACAACAAAGTCCTTTTAAAAATCACAGTTATCAGCATAAGACACCTTGCACTGCCGTTTCAACCCCCTGCACAACTAATTGGCTCGGACGAGCCCCTGTGCAGTCTCGCCACATGCTTGTTTAGCCGCTACAACAACAACTAGCCCGTTACCACGGGTTTCATTTCAGCAATAAAGGATATGCACTTAGTAGTGGTTGTCATGAGTTTCTAGTTTAGTTATGTTTTTGTCTTGTATTTCGGTGTTCAGTTATTATTTCTTGTTTTACCTTGTCACTTTGTGCCTTGTCATGAGTTTTTATCGTTTAGTTTTGTATTTAGTTTATTCTGTGTTCTTGTCAGTATTAAGTCTTGTTTAGTTAATTATTTCACTTGTGTCTCTTTAGTTCGATCATTTCCTGTTTTACTTTGTCACCTTGTCTCTCGTGTTGATCCACTTCCTGCCTTTGTGTTTCCCGCTTGTTTGATTGTGTGCCCTGCCCTGATTGTTTTCACCTGCCCTCGATTGTCTCACCTGTGTCTGATTAGCCTCACCTCCTAAGTTTATTTAGTCTTTGTGCTCCCCTGTCTCTGTGCTGGTACATTGTCTTTGTCTCTATCTGTGATAACCTTACGCATGTCTTCCTGTGTTTGCTTTTGTCTCGTTTTGGATTTTTGGATTTTGGATTTTGGATTACCCGGCTCCTTGTGGTTTTGCCTGTTTTTGTTGACTCTTCAGTTGGATTTTTGTTTTATTAAATCATTTAAATCTGCATCTGGGTCCTCACCTTTTTGGGAACATTGAACCGTGACAGTGGTTAATAAACTCGCGTTTCCACCACTCATGCTGTGTTCACTCATGCCGATGATGTTTTCTCGTCTAGGGGACGCGCTGTAGTTAAATAAATACAACATACTCCGGCAGCAGGCTGGGGCAGTGGTTTACCGCTGAAACGCAAGGGGACGTCAGAGTTTCATCGAGGTTAGAAAAATTCAGTACCATGACAGCCCTGCGCAACACTATTGGACAGGTTTTCTGTATCTGCAAATACTCAAGATAAGATAAGATTGATCTTAATGATGCTGAAGGAAGTTAGAGAGCCAGATTGCTCCAAAACTCAAGTACAAAATAAGAGTAATACCAAAATAGCTACTCAAATATAAGTGAAAATTTATATGTAAGTTATTTATAAGTTTATATGGGTTAAATAAGAAGAGACGTCGTAAAATAAGCATCTCTTGTCAATAGCTGTCGCAAATGCTGCCGTAACTCCTCCTTGATTCCTGCGAACAGCTTGACGACTGCATTAGTCCCGCCCCTGGCTCTTATTGGCTGATCGTGAGTCCCTTGCGGCTCCAATTGGATCAATTGCTTTTTAACCGGAGAAGCCTCTATTTCATTTCACGAGAGAAAGAGTTAAGGGATTCAAAGACAACAATCAGTAGAGCCACTGCATGTTACAGACTTCTTTAATGCAGTACAAGTAAATAACTACCTCTAAGTCAACTGTTTACACTACACTCTGCTGAGAAGCTGCAGTACCTCCATCTGGTCAGTAAGAAGTATGAACAGCTAGCAATATGTCTCTCTTCTTTCTATCAGTATCCTCAGATTAGCCGTGATTGTACCTCTCCTCCTGTCTGTATCTTTATGGTAATCTTTCATGCTCGTACACACACACACACACAAACACACACACAACATTCTGTCTGTGGTGACGTTTCTGTGACTCCATCTTACCGCCCATTGTTCATGTTTGACAACTGCAAAGAAATTAGCAGTCTTTGGCATGATTCATCATCTTTCAATCGACTGGTTGCTAAGGTGATGAATCCACGGTGAATGTGCAGGATGCTGAAATCCTGTGGAGTGTGTGGAGAGCAGTGTCCTCACTTTAACACACACACACACTGACAATGCGGTAGAAGTAGGACTAAACCTCTCCTGACTCGATGTTTTAGGGTTCAGAGAAAGACGCCCCAGATGCTGGTGGTTACACCTCTCTCTCTCTCTCTCCGCGCGCACAAATGTCGCCCTTATCACAACACTTTGAGACGCACACACACATCCACACACGACACCTCCCACGCTCTCATCTGCACACGATCACACAACAACCGCTTCAAAGCCACACATATTCATCAGCCCTCTCTACACTCCTTTTATCATATCTCATCATTCATATGCTAAACAGCCACACAGAGCTTGGGCTGGTAAACCAGAACGCGGCAGCTGGTGAGGTAAACACATGTTGGCTTTTGTTGAACTGTTAGATTCTTAAAGGACAAATGTTGTGACACCTCACTTTTGGTGCTCTTTAAAGGGCCACCTTTTCCATTTTAAACATGAACCAGTTAATGTGGCGCACATGTAGCCAGGTAGCCAAAATGTAATTTAACCCAGTGTTCCAGACTTGTCATGAACGCCCCATAATCTGAGCTAAAACTCGTCCAAAGCATCTAACTGGTGCTGATTGTCGGTCCAAATCATTCTCGAATCCTGCGCCAAACCTGGCATTGAAATATCCAAATATATATCCAAAAATATGACAGTCCAACTCGCATTTGGTCTCCAACTGCCAAACCAAAAGCATCAACAATTTGTCCCATCTTTGAGGCAGATACAACTTTATTCTAAGAGTTCTAAAAATCTGATGAGAATATATCAGCCTATCATTTTTTAACAAATACTTATCCAAGCTCCCTTTAGATGGCAATATTTCACCTTTTTTCTCATGTTATAGACAAATATTTAATCAGGAAAACAAATATTATCAAATATCATAATTGACAATAATGGTTAGATGATGCCCTTGATGGAAAAACATGTCAGTACTCTCTGATTTGTCATGGTTTTTAAATACCTCAAGCATGACGTATCTCTGGTAGGGTTGCACGATTTCTTTTTTCAACATTTAAACTTGATGTGCACATGTGCATTAGTCAAATTACATTTTTTTTACATTTGAAATTACCTGAGCAAATAGACTGGCTGTGTATCAGCTGCCTGTCACAGATAATGAAGCCTGGATGCAGGCGTTCAGTTAACAACCTCCACCTGAACTCATTCCGCTTGTCCATGCTAGTATCACAAGTCCCTTTTTACACTGTCAGATCGAGGCGGGAATATTACGCCTTTCATGTAAAGGCAGAATGGTGGGGTGAAGTCGTTCCGCCTCTTGAACCAACATCGGCGGTAGTAACAGACACCTATCAAAGGTGAAACAGCATCAGTGTTGACTGAGCTGGCAGGTCGGAACAGTGCCGTGTGTGTATGTGAAGCACGCGCTTTTTGTTTACACATGCGGATGTTTTGCTTCTGCAACTTGAACACTATGTAAAAACACACACTGGGGCGCCTTTGGCAAATGGCAAAGGCGACATAACAGCAGATATTCGGGAGCTGAACCATGTAGGATGTGGCGGAGGCTACCCAAATGATAAATATTTTATTAACAGTATAATAAGCAGAATTTTTCCTTGCATTTTGTCAACAACACATTCAAACTGGGCCCCTCCTCCTGGGCTCTTCGACACCAGAAGCTCACTCTCACTTGCGAGAACACGCCCACCCCGCCGAGCTAACACCAACAGCCTCGCAGTTACCTTTGCACTAGCATGCTAACAGCCGGTTACGGTTGCACTAGCATGCTAACAGCCGGTTACGGTTGCACTAGCATGCTACCCGCTGGTTACCGTTGCACTAGCATGCTAACCACCGGTTATCGTTGCACTAGCATGCTAACTGCCGGTTACCTTTGTGCTAGCATGCTAACCGCCGGTTACCTTTGCGCTAACTGGCAGTTAGCTTGTCCTTCCCGGTTTGAGGCACCTACCTGTCCAACAGAAGGCCAGCTCTGCATCGCTCTTTCACCATGTTCGCCGGTCTGAATGGGTCTACATTTTATTTTTCTTATTATACCTTCAACTATACATGAATAACACACTGCATCTATCTGGGGAGATTTTTTGGTATTTTTTTATATTGTAGATTTCTTTATTATTGATAGAAAAGATAGATTATTGATAGATAGATACATACACGTTTCAACATATTTGCAATATTCTTATTTGAGTCACTTTTTGGGTCTAGATCTACGGGCAACCCTGGTAGAAATCTAAAAATAATATTTCACTTGGCTCCTGTCTTTGGTCCACTGTATGACGGCAGTGCAGCTCTTTAACCAGGCCTTGTATCATCTGTTTTGCTATAATTAGAGTCTAATATTACAACAGATGCATCTACCCCTGCCATCAGCCACCGGTACCTCACTCCCTCCAAATGCACGATGCACAAAAAACAGTTGGACCTGTTATTGTTTAACTCTTTCGATGCATGCACAATGTTTCATCCTGACACTGTGAAGTGCAGCTTGCCCGTATAGATGCTTCAGCACATTAGATTTATCTCTTATTGGGTGTTTGTCGCTGTTATTTGCCTTCTGCTGGCACAAGTGTGGACTTGTCTTGTCACACTTTCTATTCACTCTGTAGCCTCGACAAGAGGATCACAGCTCAAAGCATGATGACGCCGTTTTGTGTTTCATCACAGGTCAAAAGAAATGGAGGCTTTGTCAAGTGAGGGGCATGAATAATATTTAAACACAGAGGAGTGTTTGAAGCAGGTCCATGCTCGTCTCTAGTTACATTAATATTAATTATATGTGTTTGTGTCCTTCATGAACAGAGCCACTGTACGAGTCACTCACAAGATTATCTTCAGTTCAGAACAAAATTCGTATTCATGCATGACTGTCGAATAACTCGGCACTGCTCGTTCCAATTTTCCAGCACGGATTAGCTCTGGTGGACCAGCGCGCTTGTACGTTTTTAGGCGTTAATCATTTGGTTGATAATGTGGCGTGAACGGTGGAAAGTGGGCGAAGATAAAAACATTTATAAGCAGGATATGCATCAGCGGAGCTGCCACCCCAAATTTGTCAAGTGTGTCTCCAATTTAGAGGAAGTTAAGGGGAGGTAGAGTTTCACAAATAGAATTAACACAATTTCCAATTAAGGCTTTCATTTCCTTAATGAGAGGGAGGGACCAGCGCTGAGACAGATGAGCACATGATGGATTGTGCTCCTGAGGGGTGGCACTGGAAATAGTCTGCGAAGGCTTTACACCCCAACTAAGCAACCTGATTTGACTCCTCTAGAGAAGACATGCCATTAAAATAATAATATGTATGTGTGTACAAATTAAAAGTGTTTAATTGTTCTAAAGACCGGACATTAGAAATGATCAAACCCGCTTTCTGCGTCAAGAGGTTTTAGTGTTTTGCTAACTCTCTGTTATGAAACACTCCAGCGTTTCTCTCAAGGCTGGAAAGTCTGACAGCTACATTTAAGGAGCTTCGGCTGCAGCCTGAGAGCTGATTGAAGTCTGCTAGTTAGCCAGAGTTCCCTGCAGAAGCAGCAGGACCAGAAGGCCTCAGGTTTTGTCTATTGAATTACATGGGGGGTCTCATAATTGGCATAGCAACTGGGCTGCTGGTGAAATTGACCATGAGCGAGTCGTAATCATGTGAGTTCTATCGACATGTCTAAGGCAGGTGAGAAAGGGCATCAATTCAAGAAGATATGCTGCTAACACCTTCAACCTGCTAGACATAACAGCTTAATTTATAGGATTTTAAGGTGTTACTTTTTAGCAAAAGAACAAAAAACAACTGAATTGGTCTTATAGGAGTTATAGGAGCACTCCTAAATATTCAACTGGAGGATGGAGTCAGCTCACTTTCCAGTAGGTGCTAAGTGCTTAATAAGATTTCACCTAAAAGTCTAACTATTAGGAATGGGAATCACAGTGTAAGTCACGATACGATACGCAATATATATTGCCCGCGATAACGATAATGATACAAAATATGTGGGGTTTTTTTAGTCTGTAAATTAAATGTACAGAACTTAAGAACAACTGTAAAACAGGGAGGAGGTTCACTCACACTCGGAGGGCCAAATCCAACAGATATCTAAGGTCATTTGTTCTACAGCAGTTGGGTTTTTAAACAAGCTGTAGGCACTGTTGCCATGGCACATATACCAAGGACTGTTGGCTTTGTGTCTATCATGATGACATCCATGGGAGTATGTGTTACATTACATGTATGTATTTCTGTCTCCTGTTCTTGTATGTATGTCTTTTATGATGTGTCTAGCCTTGTGTGTGCTACTGTTGCAAACAGTAGTAATGAACATAAGCTGGATTGTGCAATAATTCTACTGTGCAATACGTTGACATAATACTGCATACACTGTTCATTTGTTAATAACTCCTTTTTGCATTTATCTCTTATTTTACTGTATGTATATAACGCACATATCTGACATTTTTCTTACTTCTATTATGCCGTATATTTCTCTGTGCTTTCCTGTGCCAGAGCACCGGTAACATCCGGATTTCCCCCCAGGGATTAGTAAAGTATTTCTGATTGTGATTCTGAAATTGCCCCTTGGGGACAATAAAGATTTTCCAATCCAATCCAAGAACAAATTAGGACTTTGGATTTCAAAGTGGTTGGCACATCTCTTTATTTCTTTTCACCACTGTCCGACATCATCCCGCCGTCTTCTTCTTCTTTTATCCTGCTGTCAACTTCAATTCATGTCTGCTCATGTTAGCCTCATTCATGTCATAGCGCCACCCCAGGGAGTCATGAAGTAGTGACGTGGTGAGTCAAAAATTGCAGGGAAATCTGTATCGATATTTGGCAGCAGCCTATCGATAATTGTTTTGCACAAGTCAGGACAACGATATATTGTCGTATCGATATTTTGTGCCACCCCTAATAGGCATGCTGGCAAATCTGTGAGGTGGTAATTTGCTTTACTCTAAATATACAATGCGCAAATGTCCAATGCTGATATTATGTTATTACTATGTTAAGCATATTTAACATTGCAAATTAGTTTAAAACAAAAAGAACATCTGAGCCTGATTGGAATGTCGTGAGTTTGCAGCTCATAAACTGAAATATATAACAAATAGAAATCATGACCTGATTGTGGCGCTGAATCACCAAAGGTATTACAATGCACCCAGTCAGTAGACCAATTTTGTCGTCCCTTGAGCCACACCTATGGCACGGAAGAAGTCTAAAGGTGACTGCTCACTGCCCAGACAACGCCCAACTCGTTCTACAGCTTGCAGTTGTTGGTTTCAGTCTTTAGAATGTTCCTAAAACCAGCTGCCAGCTCCACACTGCCCAGGCCTGAGCTGACAGGACAGACTTTTGTTGCCTACTTTTTCTTATTTAGTTTTTGCTTTGTTTTGCATGGACAAAGGCCGGGCGTACTGATGTTCCACATGCGAGTACAGGCTAGTTGTCAAGGGAACGCACTCTCAGAATGTTTGTTGTTTGTTTGGAAAAGGCGCACATTGGTCCGACCTTACACGACTCCACCAAACCCAACCGGACAAATGTCAAACTCGAACAGCTCCATCTGACAAACACAGACTGACGGCGCACGCCGACCCGACAGTGTTGGTTGGAGATGGTCGGCGTCTGCCTGGGCTGTGTGCAGCCACCTTAAAGGCATGCAGGCCTTTAGCTGAGCAGTATCAGGTAACTCCCGTAGGCCTGCTCAAAAATCAACCTTAAGAGAAGAAATAAAAAATGATGTAGCTGCTCTTAGCTACGGTGTCTTCAACAAAATTATTTTAGATTATCAGACCCTTGCACTAAATTGGTGCTTAATGTGTGTATGAAAGGCTGAATGTGACATGCAGTGTAAAAGTGCCTGAAGTGGTCGGAACACTAAAGTGTAGTTTACATTTCCAATCTGTATATGATACCTGAGACACCCCGAAGATTACATTTTCAAGTCAACTCATGGCAGTCTCACACTTAACTGCTGCTGTGTCTGCTTATACAGTTTGCTACATCTACCTGCCACACACCTGCTGCTGGTTACACCTCCCACATCCCAACCTCCTGCCCCTTGTTCTGCCTTCTTATTAATCATACATCGCCTGGCATATCCTGCCTTGTGCATTATGTATATGCAATAGCTCAGCGAAACATATCTGCTGAGTTCTCCTCTGGTATCCGGTGCATTCTCTGCAGCTTGAATGCTGAGTGAAGCATCCCATCATGTACAAATATAAAGCCATTTGTAGCTAGAAATGGTCCTTTCTCCTTTTGATGCAAGTGCTTGTAAATTATTAATTGCTCCTGCATGCTGACAGCGGACACAACTCAGACATCACGACTGAAAACATCTAGAAACAATGTTACCAATTAGTGTGCTGTTTGGACAAAATCTATGTGCAGAAAATGGGAGATTAATCCTGCATTAGCAACAAATGCACAGATGCACATACCTTTGATGCCTGATACCTGCACCACCTTTTGGGGATGCTGATTATTTCTAACTAGGTTTGATGTAGTTTCATTTTTAACTTCTCTCTGCCTGCCTTCAAATGCAAATGCGCTTTACAGAACGCCTAATGCGTTTACGTGTGGCGGCTGGCTGATCAAAGCTGAATCAGATTTGTCTAATTGTTCATGTGTGTGCATGTGTCTGTGCCTTTGTGCATACATGTAAACTAATAGACTCCTCTGGTCATACAGGGAAGCTGTACACCACAAATGTACAACAATTAAAGCTGCTATTTAAGGCAACATGAATGAAATAATGAACTGTACACACACATAATGGTGCCACTTCCTTCTAATCCTTCTCGCTCTCTTAATAAAACAGCCCATATAAGATAATTCCTCTTAAATTATGTTGCCAAAAATATGATAGGCCCACCAGTAATCCCCGCAAGGCTGGGAATAGAACTGAATAACCCGGATGCTAACATGATCCTGCAGTACTCAGTTACGTAAGTGTTGGCGCTCAGAGCGGTTAGGTGCCGCTGTCCTTCATCCCTTGCTCTCGTGAATCTTGCGATTCTGCTGCTGCACAGTTTAACGTCTGGATTTTCAGATTTGTTTGTTGCTTGTCTCGAAAGCTGCTGCCACAACACCTCCTCTAAGCCTCGTGCTCATCCAGGAGACACAGCTCCTCACTGTCTGCTAAAATGACAAGAGTCTTACAGATCATGGCCAAACAGTGTGCTCATGTCTGCCGAGCTCAGGGTCTTACTGAGAACCAGTCTGCCCAGTTTAATATTCCAGACACCCAACATATGAGCTCCTGCCAGTAAGACAGCCTTGAGTCATGCCTTGCCCCGGCCTTATCCTGGCTTTTCAACAAGCCGACAGCAGGTTTGTGTACAATGTTGAATGAATCAAAGTCTTCCTGTTTGTTTGTTCCACCAGATATGAAACAACATCTGATCAGGAGTGGATCATGTGGCTCAAACATGTTTGGCAGAGGAACACAGCGGAGGCCCTGTGATAAATCAGGAGACATGGGAAGATAAAACACAGGAGATCAATCCTTGTGTTTCCTCGTGGACTTGGTTCGATAGCAACCGTCAATGTTCATTTTGGCATGCAAACCTCTTCAACCGCAATAGAGGCAACTGTACAAGAAACGTAACTTCAAATGACAATTTCTGCCGTGATTAATGTTTATGTTTCTTCTGACTGTACGGCCGGGGACGTCTCCGGAGCGGGCATGTTTTAGAAATTTATCTGAAAGAATTTATCTCCACTTAAGCCATTACCCGCGGCGGCGGCTGCAGCAGCCTGGGCGTCACTGGTAGTACAATCCTTTGATGTCGACTAGCAAGAAATAAAACATTTACTCAGCTGCAATGAAATTTGTTTTTTAGCCCTCTGTACTAATGCTAAGAGAAACTCATACGCACGAGAAAAAGGAAAAAAAGAGAGGGAGAGAAGTTGAGACGGAACGTTAGAATCCTACACTGTGAGAAATATAAGGTCTAAGACAGGTTTTCTCTGAAAAATAAATAATAAATGTACCGTGTGTTTATCCATCTCCCTGTTCCTCAGAAACTGCCCTTTCTATGTGGGTGGAGAAAAGTCTCCGTGTGCAGTATTAGCTGCAAAATATGCTGACTGTAGTCATGCAGCAAGAGAAACAAGCCCTGCTGTAGTAAATGTTTCTGAGGGATAGCATCGGCAAAGTATTTCAGCTGCCCATGTTTATCTGCCAGACTCATTCCAACCGTACATGGACGCCTTTTCTTTGTATACAAGGGACTACTAGCTAACTTCAATGGCCTTTTAATGCTTTCATTATACTGCATATTAGTACCATATCAGAAATGCCTCCAGCACAGCCTAAAACACAGTACAGGGTATGTGCGAGTGCACCGCTCACATACCATTATCTATCCCCCAGCTTTAGCCACTAATGTTAGCTCAGCTTGTTTTTAGCTAAGGATTCCTTCAGGCCATACAACAACGATTGCAATCACATCACTGAAAGCTGTTGAAAAATTATGACAACATGTACATTTTCATATTGCATGGTTGTTGGAGAGGTACTACGTATTATTCAAGTTAAGCCAGAGCATATCAGCAAGGAAAAACGATATGCTATTGTTGATATTTGCATATTAATGCTTTATATTTAGTAGGGATGCACGATATTGGATTTTTTGCCGATATCCGATATGCCAATATTTTACAACTCATTTAGCTGATTACCGATACCGATATTTTTGTCCTGCACACCTAATTGCAGATATCATCAACTCCTTTCTGTATTGGAATTAGCGTACAGTATAATGGTGATACTCTTATCACATTTGTTACAACGGTCGGGGTGACGGGTCTTGAGATGGTTAATCAAGTTTGTAGTGTTGAAAGACTTTGCCTTGGCTCCTCCTCGCATCACCGAAGCTGAGCAGTCATTGCAAATAGCAGTTTTTTTTCTATTTCCGACACTTTGAAAAACTTCCACACCACGGACATTTTGGCTTCTTTCTCTCTCATGCTGCAGGTAGACACACGTGACGTCATCACGCTGCGCCGCGCAGGTCTTCTTCCCATTATTTTATCATTTAATTATATCGGCAGATACCGGTGTGTTGGCCGATGTTCATTTTTAAGCCAATATCGGCCGATACAGATAACGTGCCAATAATATCGTGCATCCCTAATATTTAGGTTTTATATACTTATTTATATCTGCCAATGTTATCCATTTCCCATACCGCTTTGGATATATAGATGTCTGATCTGTCATGCAAATGAAGCTTACCCGAATTTCAGTTTAAGAGATACAGTGCAACAATTTCAGTCTAAGCAGTGGTTGCAGCAATGGTTGAACCGAACATGCTCATAGTGAATTTGTAGCTCTAGTTGCCAAAAATAATGTTATGAACCTCAATTACATGTTTTACACAATAGGTACGAAACCTTGAACTAAATTCGAACCAAAATACAACAATAAACCTCTGTGGATGAACAATTTCAACCTGGGTCCGCATGCAGATCACATGACTCACTCATTCAGCCGATCCAACAGAAACCCTGCCATTTACATTTTTATTGATGTGTCTAAATGTAACTAAGTATCCATTAAAAGGTGGTGAATAATATGGATCAATTCCTCCAAGTCCCCCATTATAGTTAATTAATTTCATAGTTATAGAGAAGCTGTTGATTAATAACCAGCTCATCTAGTAAATTAAATAGCAAAGGAGTCAATGTGCTTTACGTGTTATGACATAAATCATAAAATGCTATACTTTATATGCCACAGTGGCCCAATACAGGTAACACAGGGAGATACACAGGTTCAAATAGTATTCACATCTCTGATAGATGACACATTTTTTCACATTGCCCAACCATTTGTATAATGGATAGAACATACCTGAACAGTCGTATACGCTGCCATTCAATAACCATGCTTCGGAAATATATGACCTGCAACAAATGAAAAGGCCTGAAACATCGAGGGGGTGCCACATGCAACACAGCACAAAAACATTCATCTTCCTATGATGCTGAAAAAATTCTGATCCATTATATAATGTGTCAAATTAACCAGCACTGTTTCAATATATTCTCTACACTTGAATTGAGTGTTAATGCTGACAAATCTATTCACATAATGCAGGAATTTTCAATGCCTCTAAAGTATCATATATTTTCATATTTTGCATAAGGTCAACAACACATTGTAGCTGAATGTAAAGCAACCAGATCAGTTGATCCAACTCTTTTTAGAAGATAGGTTCAAAAAAGAGAAGAAAACATGACTAAGAGTCTACAGCTATTCTAGCAGCCCTGTGAAGCTGTAGGTACAGCTGTACTTTAAGCTACAAATTCACATTTACTATGCTAACATTCCAATGCTAAAAAGGAAAAGGTATACAGTAATAAGCATGCTCATAGTCTTAGTTTTGCAAGTTATTTGCATGCTAAAGCTTTCTAAATATAACTTAACTTAAAGTATGGGCAATGGGCAATTTTGTAATTATGTACTCATAAATAAATGTTATGAAATATTATAATTTTTGGCTGATGACAGCAGTTAAAAAGAACTTTGTGTCCAAAGACCCACAATCAACAGTATGACAGAACATCACCAAAGGAGACAATTCATAAACTACATAAATGCAAATAAAGTCTGAGTATGTGACTCTCATGAAAGTCATTTTCATATCAATTATTTATTTTTCTCAAAGATTGTTTCAAGACAAGAACTGAAAACATTTTTGTTTTGTCACACTTACAAACTTTCTTAAAATTGTATCTAAATATGGTAGATGAACATATTTGTGTCTACATGAACCAGAAAATAAGTTTAGGTGATTTTGGGACACTCAGATACGTCACTTCCGCTGACGTCTTTATAAAATAAGTTGAAACTGATTGAAAGTCATGTTCACTGTGCCGCACATTGAATATTTGTTGTTCCAGCTAAGTAAACGATTCTTCGAGGCGTCTTAAGAATGTCTTCAAACCAAAAGTAAGAGCTGTCAAACGTCTTGATACACATTAAAACGCCATGACAGGTTAACATTACGCTCTAACGGTTAACTTACCACTCAGTGGGCGTGTTGCTAGCAAGAAGAACCTCTTCTCGCGCTAACAACGACGAAGCTGGAAAAATAATCCGATATGTGCCATATATGGACTTCAATTAACCATTTTCACCTATATTTATACAGTTTGGCTGCGTTTTGAAAACAGTTTACTGCGTGCACCTGCAGGATTCGTGTGTCTGTTGTGGGCGCGTTTGATATGAGCCACCTAAAGTCTCCCCCGGGCGGTGCCACTTTCACATGCCAAGGTAACTGCTCAGTCTCACTCATTTCACACATTATGGACCTCTTTAGCTGTTTTTTCTTTCTTAATTCTTTTGTCTGCTTGCTAATTCTAATTATTAAAGATGCATATCTTTCAATTCAATGAGTTTAATGAGTAAAAGATTACTGTTGATCTGAGAAAAAAAGACTGCTTTCACATTTCTTTGCATATCTGTGGATTAGATGTTGTGAGACTATGTTGTTAAACCTGCCTGCATAAATTGCATACTTCTAGCCATCCCAAAAAAGGAAATGGTAATCAAATTGTGAGAGGTGTTGGATTGAAACAGCCTATTTGGCAGGGAATGGGATCAGTATTATAATATGACCCCTCCACCCTGGATCTAACAATGTTTGGGTGACCTGCCCCCCCTCCTGCGTGATGAGGTAACATCCTACCAAGGCTGTTAATCCATGACAGTCATTGAGGCATGCCTGCGAGCGTCCAGAAATAGAAATGCAAATGGTGACAGTTTCATAACTCCTCATATAGAAATCATTCTCTTGATCTTTTGATTCTCTTTATGTGCCACATCCTTTCATGAAGAGTAGTGTAGAAAACGCATCCAAACTGGTTTTTCGTGGGTTTCATCAGTGCAGCAAGCTTAATTAAAATCTAATTTAATAGCTGAAAAATGATTCACAGAACATATACAGGCAGCTTCCATTGTATAAAGGCCTTAGCATTCAATGAGTGCTCCGATGTATGGAGGTTTTGTGTTTCTCTTTTTATTCAATATGATGCCCCAGTGGGGGTTTGGAGGGGTTGAATTTGCAGTCTCTAAACACATGCTGCATATGAGACCCAATTAGAGGTGATTTACTGCCCTCGCAAAGCAGGCAAATGGCTGTGTTATAAGATAAGCAATCTGATCCCCAGATGTGACTTTCTCTCCGTCTGTACTTTGCTGCACAGAGGATTTACCCAGCATCAGTGAGAGGTTTATAGTTATTAGTAGTTTTTGTGCTAATTTGTGCCTTTATAGATTAAAGTTGAGGCTTTTTGCACTTGTCAGAGATAAGAGACGGAGGCCGGCAAACGTTTAACAGCCCCTCGTGTGTTTCTTGTGTGAAAGCGGTTGCAAATAGGTGGGATTAAAGGGCAGACTGCAGACATGTTGTTCCCACTTCATCTACTCAACGTGTTGTCATTAAGTGTCTTATCTAATTACTTCCAACCAAAGTGGATGTGGCATACACAGAAGGCTCGTCCTCTGGACTTTACACTATTGACACAATGTATTGGTGCTTAATGCAAAGGGGATAATGCACTCTATAGGGATGCACGATATTGGATTTTTTGCCCATATTTTTTTCCACCTTATTGCAGAGAAAATCAAGTCTTCCTTGTAGTGGAATTGATATCATGCCTTCTGTTATTGTAAAGGCCCACTGGCAGATCTTGCACCTTGCATCTTCATGCTCGATGGAAGAGGCGTGGTGCACGCAGTGCGTGCGCACACTCACGCAGAGTTAATGTCGTAGCATTACGACCACCTTTTTGAGGGAATCATCGCGCATTCAGGCATAATTAAAGCGTTGTTTTATAGGCGGAAAACATCAGCAGAAAAATGACACATCTGCCGCTGCCGATATGTCATTTTCAAGCCATAATCTGCAGATACCGATAACGTGCCGATAATATTGTGCATCCCTTGTACTCTAACCATGTATTTATTAGGGCACAACATAACAGTTATTGATTTCTGTTAGCATACATACACCACAGATGGACATTCAGTTCTGTCTTGATCGTTTGCTTTTGTCTTACTCTCAATGAAGGTTAAAGGATGGAATAGCTGCAGTTTGACTGTCTTTTTTTGAAGCAGCTCGGGATGAAACAAGGATAGCTTCTGAAAGAAAAACAGTCAGAGACCTTGCCTATCATTCCTGCGCTTTTCATTTTAATTTCATCTCCCTTGAATGAAAGAATTTCACAGAAAGATTTCTTTTTTTCTTCTTCGATGAAAAAGCCAAAGTCTCACAATTTTAAAGCTAGAGATAATAAAAACATCACAGCTCTGCGTCTGCAGCTGTATGCTGTTGTGAAACTGTATTTTCACCTGGGGGGTTCTCCTGCAGAGTGCTGTGTGCATTTGTATGTGGATGTGCACACGTGTCTGTGTTGTGACTGTCCTTCAGTTGAGTCTTTTCTTTTGAGCAGGAAAAAAAATGACAGCTTAGTACCCAGGGAGTTGTGATAAGAAAAGATAACGTATAAAGATGTCTGCTGGTTGACATCTTCTTCTCTGCAACATTATAACACGGAGTCCCTCTGGAGAGGCGCTGTTTATCTGTCAGGGGCTTTAAAGGGAACAGGTGTACAGGGGAATATGTGGAGGAGATAATGTGAAAGGATTGGACATGTGCAGGGAGGGAGACGGACGCTAATGTATCGAGAAAAGAAAAGAAAGCATGTTTCAGTGTGGCTTTTTTTTTTTTTACCCCTTATGCATGTTAGCAAAGTTTGTAATTGTGTTAATGCACTGTGCGTCCCTGGTTCTCTACCTTAATGGTCTTTTGAAGATGTATGTTGTGTACCAAATGCTTTTTCTTGCCCATGAAAGGGGATTATCTTTACCGCACGACTCTCCTCCTCCTCCTCCTGTATTGTCGCTGTGCGTTTGTGCATTGAACCACCAGGGAATCAATGGCTAATCTCCTGAAAGCTCTTAGTGGTTCTATGAGTGAGTAGTTATAACCACTTGGGCACCTTCATGCAGACAAGATCCTCAATAGCATTAAATTGAACAGCAGACAAAATGGTTTATTAGTTTCTAATGCATGTACTCTTAACTTAAACATGTAGCTTTGCATTGGCCCAGTCCTCATCCAATGTGTAGTCTTATTCCACATGATCTAAAATAGCATAATATATAATAAAACAGTGTTGTTCTACTTTTATTAGAGCTCTGTGAAGAGGTTGATATTTCCAGGAAAGCACACACACAGACCTTTGTCAGCTGAAAGCAGGCCTGGTAATTGGAAAAGGGACACTGGGAGATAATCACTCCATCACAATCCTGATATGACTTGTAAATATTCACACTTTCAGCGCACAAAATAGCCCTACCTGGAAGTGGTGATGTTTTGTTTGGATGGAGAAAGTCATCTATAAAAAGCGAAGCCCGACACAAGCGAACACATCAGGTGTCTCAAGTCATGCTTCTGCAGCCGAATGTGTTTTCACCCGGAGGAAATAAGAATCGTTGCTGTTTGTTTCTGCGTATGTTTTGATGTATTTCTGGAAGAGTGTTGCCATTCATTCACCTATTGAACACGTGTGAATTGTATCTGCTCTCACAGGAATAGTTGCAGTTTCACAGGAAGATTTTATTTGCACTGGATCTACAATAGAATACTTCCTGCTTAGATGAGAAAGGCTCTGATTGGTTAGAACCACGATGGCGTTAAGAAGAACTTAGAGGCCCTTTTCAAAGTGGCTAATCGTAATATGCTTTTTGGGCACATGCGCTAAAAAATTCCTTCCTTCAGCATGTGCAGCTGAGACGATGCTGGCCAAGCTGGCTTACTTCCTGTTTGATCCTTGTGCACATGAAAGGGACAAATTAACTAAATCATGCGGCTGTTTTTATGGAACCAAATGGATCGCATTCTGCTAATTGAGAGGGTTATCCACTCATCGAAAGATTGGCGGGTCTTTTGGCAAAACACTGAACCTCGAATTGCTCCTGAAGCTGGGCCTTTAATGCGTGTGAGATTGTGCATGAATGCAGGCTTGACTGGGCATGTGGTTGGAAAACTAAAAGGCGCTATGTAAGCGTAGTCCATTTACCATTTATAAAGTAAATTAGTAACGCATAGTATTTAATTGTATGACACCTTTTGGCTCTGTGTTGTTCTCCAGCGCTCCTCCAGGTCATATCTGACTCCTGTGTTCACCAGCTGTAAATTCCCTTGAAAATTCCCCTACATTATCCAGGTGAGCTGCAAGCGTGGATGCAAACAGCCACATTTTTCACCCCGACTTCACGCAGGCCTTTCCAGGCCTCCTAGTGAAATGTCGGCAAGACGCTGGGGTGAGCCGGTGTGTGAACGCAGCAGGTAATAGTCAGGACCATTCACTGCAAGCATGAATAGAAACATCAGAGGGTGATGATTTACAAGATGACAATAAAACGCTGTCTGCAAATTGGAGAGATGAAGAGATTCGGGAGCTTCTAGCTGTGAGGCCAAAATTGTTTGCCAGTTGCGGGGACCGCAGCATGCTTTTTACGTCATGTCCTGCCTAATGAGAGAGAAGAGCTTCTAACCGCTGCTTAATGCAGGGCATTATCAGAGCAAACAGTTGTTTTATCTCCGGTACAGCTCCATCTTTTGTTAGATTTTAGTCACTTCCTGTTGTGTTATGTGATACGTCCTGTTATGGAGAGATTCTGGGTGTCAGGCCTCCTTGTCGCAGTTACAGTGAGGGATGAGAGTCCTGCTTATCAGACTTTAGAGCTGGTTGTGTGATCAAATGAAAGGGCAAGCAGGATGACACAGAATATAATAGAAGCAACACATCAGTGTCATCTTCATTATCTCCCTTCTCCATTGACCTCATCACCTGAGTGTCACTGCGCATGCAGCACAATGGGTCATTAGTCTATTAATGTGTAAATAATTTCCTCAGTGTGGATCTGAATCATACCTGTAGATACATCCAAGTGAACTGAATGCAGATGATACGCACACAGAACACACATGTTCAACTCTCACTCAGTTACACCTCTTCAAAAGGAAGGCCTTCAGGGTTAGGGCCTGACAGCTTTGTGATCCCCAGATGCCGCACAGTGATGAAGGAGTTAAACCCCCATGTGTCCTTGTTGCAGTCCCCAGAGACATTTTCAGTAACTGAAAGGGAGTATGGCAGGACGGAGCTCCCACCTGCTCAGGGCGTTTAACATCAGTGTGCTAGTATCAGATGTGGAGGTCCTCGAGGGAGTCGAGGAAGTGTGCTGTGGGTGAAAACAAGACGGAGGGAGAAACTGTGACAGGGAGAGAGAAGTCCAGAAGGGGATGTGTGTGCCTTGAAAAACAGACACTGGTAACACTTGTTCCTTGTGGGTCAGATTTACCCTTTCTTTTTTTGTTTCTTTTTTCACTTTGTATCCATTATTGCTCGCACCAAGACATTCTGCCTTCCTTTCCATAGCTGGTGAATCATCTTCCTTTGACACACAGTAATCACTGAAGTCCTTTTAAGGTCATCTTACTCACGCAGAAACGTGACAGAAAGGCCCGGGAGAAGGAGAGAGAGAGGGTGATTTCATGTATTTAAAGATCAGGTCAGGGCCACAGTGAGGTGGAAATAGTAGCCAGGCCAAATGATATGATTATGCTATTGTGGGTGCACAATGGCCGCTAATGAATACATGATTGTGAATAACGGTGTGAAGAAGAAAAGGCTCGGGCTGCCTGCTTCTATTCTGCGATCTGAAGAAAAAAATATCAAACTTTGCCTCCATCTTGCCTCCTATTATTTCTGCTCGTAACAAAATCTCTCCAAAATACACGCTTTCCAAAAGTAAATCAATTACGGAAAAAAATTACTCCAGGAATATTAGGCAGTCCAGAGGGATGAGTAATGTCTTCACATCAAGCTTGATATTTTCAAGTCCCCGATGTAAATGTCAAACAGTCTTTTGTGGTTGTCATGCCATCTATCACTCTCGGTTGGATACAGCTGCTTTTACAAGGTCCAGCGCTGTGAGGGAGAAGCAGGGAGCTGCTTCCTGCTTTGTATCCGACCATGAAGCAGATTATTCCTCAGCACTTTTATCGTCGCTTCTACAATATTTAGCGGAATGAAGAGATGCAGCTGTAAAATACTTTCACTGATGAACTTAAAACTTTTCGCATGCTTTTATTTACAGAGCTGTTAGTGGCCCCAATTGATCAACTTATCCCAAATATAGACCTCCATCACAGTATCTTTTATTGGAGATAATTAGAATGTGAGTAGAAAAATAACCCAATGCTAATCAGCTGTAAAATCATGAGGATATTCTATTATTTTCATCTGATGGAAAAAGTCTATTTTCAGCCTGCAACAGAAATCTCATCGAGAGGAAATGACTGTAACAGCTCCACCGCAGCGTTCCTTTGAGTCATGTCAGGATCTATTTCTTCTCCTCGCACTCTTCTCCTTCTCCTGCTCTTCTCCTCTCCGACAATCAGCTATTGATCTCCTTCACCTCTCTGTCCCTCCTCTTACCTTGTCTGTATTTCCTCACCTTCACGCCGTTTGGCTCGAATCATTTCTCCGGCCCGACCGGAGGTGACAGAAATCCATTTGGATGTGCGATCGTGGCAGCGGACCACCACAGTTTTAGATGTACAGTTGTTAAAACACTTTTTGTGACAGTTATTGAGTTATGATTATTGGATTATGTGCCCCACACTTCACCGATGTCCCACAGCTTATCTGATTTCCCTTTAAGTCGGGGAACCAAATTAAATCTGGTCTTGGACATAAGTGCTGCTCACAATTGATTTTCAGTGAAATCCTTGAAAAGAACCCATTAATTCAGCAAGTGGGGTGTCGATCAAGATTAATCACAACATTTGAACATTTCACGTTAAATATCCGTCAATATTATTCAGTTCTTTACAAAGGCTTGGAGGGTGTCTTGAAGGAGAAATGATGACATAAAGTAATACAGCCTGTTCAGCAGAGGGGGCGATGAACAGTTTGAGGTCACAGGGTTTAGTTTCCTTGGACTCATGGATGTCATGGTGATAAGATAAGATAGACTTTATTGATCCCCCACTGGGGGAAATTCACTTGTTACAACAGCTCAAAGTAATTATACTATATATATGTATACTTCATGTTCCAGTTTTCAACATATGACGTTTAAAAAAAGGGGACGGTATCGGGTTTTGAGGAGTCTTTAAACTGACTTTTACACCAGTTTTATAAAGAGGAAGCCGTGCCACGTTTGGCATGTTGTTGGAGCAAGTTTTGAGAGGTTTGAAAATATACAAAATCTGGGAGCGTAGTTTAAAAGAAGTAAGATAAGCAGACTTCTGAATCCTGCTTCCTTTTTCTGCTTGAGGCGAGCAGCTCGAGGATACGTTACTCACTACTGGGATAAAACATCCAGAACTATGACAGAATTCTCCATCACACAGTTGCATAGTGGGTAATGTAGTCCTCAGGTTCAGATAATTTGTGGATTAATAATGACATTAAGGCTAGGGATGCACGATATTATTTTCACGTTATCGGATATCGGCCAACACGCCGATATCCGCTGATATAATTAAACGATAAAATAATGGGCTGCTGCATACTTCATTAAATGCCCGACCTCGGCGCAATGTCCCCGGCGCGAAGAAGACCTGCGCAGCGCAGCATGATGACGTGATGAGCATGAGAGAGAAAGAAGCCAAAATGTCCGTGGTGTGGAAGTTTTTCAAAGTGTCTGAAATAGATAGCAAAACTGCTATTTGCAACGACTGCTCAGCTTCGGTGATGCGAGGAGGAGCCAAGGCAAAGTCTTTCAACTCTACAAACTTGATTAACCATCTCAAGACCCGTCACCCCGACCGTTGTAACAAATGTGATAAGAGTATCACCATTATACTGTACGCTAATTCCAATACAGAAGAGAGTTGATGATCTCTGCAATTAGGTGTGCGGGAAAAAAATATCGGTATCGGTAATCAGCTAAATGAGTTGTAAAATATCGGCATATCAGATATCAGCAAAAAATCCAATATCGTGCATCCCTAATTAAGGCCGGTTCTGCTGCCTCGGTTTGAATATATTTTATTGTGCAATGAGCGCGATAGTAAATCAGTTGAGTATGCTTTAAAGTTAGAGTGTCTGTGCTCTCAGAATTAGACACATTTTGTGTACTATATTGATCTGAACTTTAAAGTTAGGTTAAGTCAGATCATTGTTGTGTTTCTCGACTCCAAATGGTGTTATAAGTGCTGACTTCCAGCCGTCATGGTATTTGAAGGTTGTCATATGCTTGTTATACTCCCACAAATTGGGCCACAGTAATTCTGTCCATTTGGCCTGGGGATCAGAGGTTGGCCTGATGAAGTCCAGAATGGAGAGGTGCCATTTCACCTCTGGGGCACTGCAGAGGCACCCAACATGACCCCATAACTGCTCGGGGTGCTGTTCCGTGGCAGACTCAACACTCTGACATCTCTTTGCATCAACTCAAAATGTGGGCACTAATGTACAAAAAGAGCTTCAGTGCGTACGCTATTTTCCTGATGCAGAAACTCTCATAAATGCGAGCTACTACAATTTGTTTCAATTCATGTCCAAATTCTGGAGCCCAGAGCAGACAGATCAAACAGTGTCACTATACTGTTACTTTCTAGGAGACACCAGAGCCACAAAACGGCCTTCGACTTCCAACACATGTCCTTCCCTCTTGTGAGTGTCAGCTTATTTATTTCCTCCCTTTCTGTAGTGAGCAATGCTGAGCTTGAATATAATTGTCATTCTTCATCATAGTGCTTAAAACATGTAGTTCATACACAGTAAAGAAAGAAAGAAATGTGACACATTTTACTGGTTGTAGAATTTGAGTACAAAGTTTGTACTGCTATCTGAAACTGTTTGTTTTGGCTCTACAGGCACGAGCAAGTCACTTCTGAGAAGAAGGAACGTTGTGACTAAGCTACTAATTAAAAATCATTGTTTGTTGGACATTAGATTCTATCTAGACATCAATAAGATTTTGTCACAGCTGAAATCAACACATTTAAACTAAATTTGTGTTCAACTACAATTGAAAAAGTACAGTTATCATGCAGGCCGTTCAATTTTGAATTAATTGTGTTTACGGCTTAATAAACAGCAAACTGTGTGTGCATCAGTCTGAACATTAGTGTGAGAGCTCTGACGACATTACCCAAACCCAACATGGATCCATCACAAAGAACAGCACAGTGACTTGGCTCGTGAAAAATGGGATCCGACCCGACACATGGCTTGACATAATTGAATAGAGATGGTGTATTATGTATACAGATAGCACCAGACTAATTGATAACACTGTATTGTAGGAGTGGGGCAAAACATCAATACAGCAATATATCATCGTCCTGACTTGTGCAATCCAATTATCGATATCGCCAAACATCAATATTTTAATTTACATATATCTGGTGATCGAAACAGATTTGCCTGCGATTTTGACTCACAGTGTCACTACTTCATGACTCCTCGTGGTGGCGCTGTGACATGAATAATGTAAGTGGAAATCAGTTGGCAGAAGAAGTTGACAGCAAAGTAAAAGAAGAAGAAGAAGACAGCGGGATGATGACATCGTGTTTAGGGCTGAACAATTAATCGAGATTTAATCGAAATCACAACATGGCCTGCTGCAATTTTAAAATTTGTATTAAAGGTGAAATGTTGCTAAAATACAATTTTAAATTTAAATATTGCAGAGATGTTCTGCACACACACACACTCACACACATACACATCATACACAGACGAAAGTATCAAATATCTGTGTGTGGTACGGGTCCCTGCAAACGCACCATAATCATTTTAATATGTTTTAATATCATTCAATTTAATATCACAAATCATATCGAAATTGCAATATAAGTCAAAATAATCGCAATTAGATATTTTTTCAGAATCGTTCAGCACTAATCATGATGTGTCATTATATGATTGTTTTGAAAAAATTAGCGCAGAATCGCTGTATCGGGATATTATCGATATCGTGAGCCGCATATTGTATCGTGAGTTATCCTACGATTCCCAACCCTACTGTATTAGTACTAAAAGCTGAACCAAAAAAAAAAAAAAAGAATTTATTTAAAATATTAAATGTATTGGGATGGGCAGGTTGATGCTGTCTTGCAACACTGATGCCTGCTTGACTATGGAGCCGTTCTACGTTCATAACATTGTTATTCTATTTGGTGCATTGCTGCATGTTTTGGCCTAAAGAAATTCCACAGGGTACCTTTAAGGTCAGGGAGCGACTGTGGAACGGAAACAGAAGTCTCCACTTCGGATCAATGTACAGACCCTTCTTCTTCTGCCTTTGCTCCTAAACAGTCTGAGTGCAGTCTTTTCTTTAGAGGATTCAGTTCATAACCGTAATGCTCCTTGGGAGGTGCAGTTGTACATAAACATGAGTAAAGAAGTCATACTCTTGTACTTGTTTGATGTTTCACCAGTGAACCTGTTTTTTTGTTCTTTTCAGCACACTTGCTCGTTGTTTGTAGTGATGATTCAACAAGAAGAGCTTCATGTCCGTCCAAGTCCTGCTCCGACTGCCAGCCACCAAACACTGTCTTTAACGAAAATGAACAGGAATTTAACTCCTGGAACAAAATCACCCAGAATAACTCCTCCCACCTCACTACACAGAAGAGCACTTGTCATAGCGAGCAGATCAGTGCGTAGTTACCGAGCGCGCAGTGCGGTAGTAGTTGTGCTCTATTTTAGTATTGTACCTTCGTTTTCCCAGGAAAGTTAGCGGGGTCAGACTTTATTGTACTCAAATGTGGCTCCAGCCTTGATAGAATGAATCATAATGTTGAGTGAGTCACAGCTCACAAGAGATGGAGTGAACACTGTACATTTATAACAGTATATCATCATCATGCCGTATGCTTACAGGCATGTAAATGAGTTGTTAGACCAAAACCAATCCTCCTCGCTCTCTGGAAATTGTATGAAATAGTAAGCCAAAAAAATTAAGGAGGAATTAGAGAATTTTCTTTTGCTTCTTTTGAATAAATCTCGTTGCCATTCCCTGCAAACATCACGTTATCTTCCCCATCCAGAGCAAAGTATGTCAAGTCCTCTCAGGCAGTTCTCCATTTTCATTCCCCTCTCCTCCAAACAGCCGTGCATAAATACTCCTGTTATTCTAATCGGAGGCTGTGTGCCGCCATATGATTGGCTGGTGGCTCATGACTCATTTGAACAGGCTGGTGTGAGGCTTGGCAAGAAGAGGGTGGGTGGGTGATGTGGGCAGGTGGGTAGGTGGTGGTGAAAAGGGGGAGCAGGAGGCGTTAGTAAGGCTTTCTCCCACCGCGTGTAGGCTTGTGTGCGCTTGCTGTTTTGTCACACACCAACACACACACAATAAACACTTGGAAAGGGAGTCAACTTAATCTATATGCACTTTTCTCACTGTGTTTTCAGCTATGGTTGCCTGTAGTCAGACTTAAGGAGAGACACAGAGCCTGGAGGAGGGAGAGAGGAAGAGAGAGAGAGAGGGAGAGAAAAAGAGAGAGAGAGTGCTGATCTGCAGCCCCCAGCCTTCCCTCTGTTGCTGCTACAGTACGTGTGGAAAGCAGAGAGAGAGGGAGAGAGAGGCGGCAGAGGCAGAGCTGGTGTTTGTCTCTGACACTCGGAGGGGAAGAACGCTGCGAGCCGTGCGGTGAAGAGCAGAGCCAGCCGGTCCTCTGGTATGTGTCCAGTGTGAGTGAGAGACTCGGTCCAGAACCCTGCGCACCTCCGCCGCTGTCTGAGCATCCTCGCACCAACCGGACTCTGACACCAGACAGGTGAGTCTCAATATCCTCAACAAGCACCCACAGTAGTGTTATTCAACCTGTCGCTTTGATACGCTAATTATGTTTGTTTACAATAAGGATGTATTGATTTATTCCTGAAAGTTTCCATCATTAGTTGTGTGTGCGTGTGGATTGACGGATGGGTTTGTGTTGTTTTTTTTTACATGTGTGTCCTTTGCGTGAAGGCTTGTTTACCTCCTGACTGACAGGTGAAAAAGACCACTGGGACTCGGGGAAAACTGCGAGCGAATCCGTCTGATTTCACCCCCGTTCCCCCCCCCACCCCCATGTGTAGATCCATGTGTCAGTGAGGGAGAAAGTGGGTGGAGTGGGAACCGTTTCAGCGCTGCTTCTGTTCTCTCAGTCTTGTTTAGAAACAGAAAGGGAAGGAAAAAAAAAAAAAACACGCGATGAAGCCGTCTGCGATGCTGCGATTTAGGCGGACTACGGTGTTTGAAGGAATGCAGATTTGTTTGGGAAGGAATTTGTCGGGGAAATCTGCAGGTGTTTACATTTCAGATTTACACTGCTTTTCTTGAGCTCAGCGTGAGCCTTTTGTCTCAACTGCGCAAGAGAACTACTGCATCCATCCTCGGTTGTTGTGGCACTGACGGGATGCGATCACTGTTGTGTAAGGTTGTCACAAACATCGCAGTTCAAAGTCTAATCTGTTACATAATGAGGTTTCCAACATACTGAGAGGATTTCAAAAGTAGAGCTGACATCGGATCATTGATCCATCTAATGAGCAAGATTATGCATTGGCCTTTTGTATGATATATTATTAACGAAGGGCAGGACGTTTGACTATATAATTGGAGATTTTAAAGCACATTTGTCCACTTCATGTCTTAAATCATGTCACATATTTGGTTCATTCCACATTTATCATCTAACCGCTTTGTCCATGATTAAACTAAACATCAGAATTTAGCACCTGCTCCTCCATGTTAGTATGTACCACTTGTCGCCTGTACTGTACACATGTAATTTGTGTGTAATGGCAGCCCATTAGTGTTTACTGCAGCCAAACAGCAGCAGGTTGCTCCTGAAATATTTCCTCTAGTGCACCACTTGTTGAATCCACTTTGTTTCTTTTTGAAGTTCTGTCTGTGAAGCGACTCTAAATCTGCCACGGCTTACTCCAAGCCTGTGTGATTTGCGTACAGAGAGGACAGAGAAATACGGGGCTTTGAATAGCACCATATGGCCGAATGAGATTTCACAGGGAGACGTTGTCAGTGTCTCGATGCTTTAAACCCCTGAGCCATGACCGTGATCTCAGCTGCCATTGAGAAGGGGAAAAAAATCCCCTCAACGTTTGTCTTTTTTTCTGGCTGTGGATGCTGCTGTTTGTTTGCCTCCGACTGTCAATCTGTCACAGAGTGTGATGTAGAGGAATCAGCCCCAGCTCCCCACTGACCCTGCCACATCCCTCTATCAATATATTCATCCATCCCTTCATCCATCCATCCATCCTTCCCTTCATGTTTCTCCCCACCGGGCTTCAAATGTTTGTCTCTTCACTTTCACCATGCACCACCCTCCCTCCCTCCTTCCCTCCCTCCTCCATCCCCCCCTCCCTCCGCTCTGGTCGCCACAGAAACGGCTGATTCAGGAAGGGTGGGCGGGTGTCTCAGAGCTCTCGCTGCTCTGCCCCATGCGGCGCTTTCACAGTACATTTCTGCTTCTGTGCTGCGTTTATGGCCCTGATATGCTGACAGTTCAGGTGGCTCAGTCAGATGTTATACAATCGTGTCAACTTCACAAAGGCTGTTTTGTTCCCTCAAAGGACGCGCTCGTTATTTAGAGTTACATTATCATTCATGTTCAGTTTGTCTTTTCCAAAACACAATAACTCTTTGCTGTTTTGGTGCCGACATTATTTATGTTTCTGACGCAGATGTCTGCCTCTTGACTGGCTGCTAATTAAAGATCAGGTTGATCCTGAGAGACTGCGGGTCTATTTTTACGTAAAACATATATGACACCCGGGTCGGAGTCACTCTGCGTGTGTTTAGAGACCACACTGAGGTGATTAATAATGTAATATACCATGACCAAGTCATTTAATAATAGATATGCTGTGACCTTTCTCTTACATAAGGTTGGATGAAGCAGAATGGAAGTGATTGAATTGAATGGATAAATAAATAACCTCCTTCTTAAACATGTATTTTAGTCGACCGCCCACTCAGAAAACAGAGAGCGCCAGATTAAAAGATTCGCTTCTGTAATTGCAGATGAATTTATCAGAACTGGCTTTTTGTTTTTGTGTTTTTTTTTCCCGTTTTGTGGCGTTTTTTAGAAACAGCTCTGGTTGCCATGATGACAGTTTGTACAGTAGCTTAAAACAGCGCCTTTAAGAGAGGCGTCTGAACAGGAAATGAAACCTGTGTTGCACCGCAGGACCCCGTGAGCTCGTCCTGCTGTGCCTGATTAAATTAAAATGGGAATTTGTATTCGCTGAGGAGGTAATGAAGTGTTGTGCTTTCGGTGGTTTTGTGGTCTTTGTACAAACACTTTATTGATCACAGAATCCGAGTCTTCCTGCAGGATGATGCCTCTTTAAAATTAGCTGTTGCAAAAGTTCCTCGTATCATTTGTTTAAACAGCAATGAAGCGTTCGTGTTTCATCTGATGATAGATTCAATAATGATTTTTCCGCGTCGGATTTTTGAGAATTAAAAATCTATAACAGTAAACAGGCTGCAGGGTTTTTTTCCACCCTGCAGTGTTCAGCCATTACAGTCAGCGGTGACGCAGCCCGAGACTCACACAGCACACTGCAGACCAGTCACAAGACTCAGCCAGAACAAAGAGCACACACTGTCATCTAAGAGAAAAATCTCAACATGGATGAAAACACAGAAGCAGCTTTTTCACAAAACATCACAGGAGAGGAGTTTGGGAGATTGTGACGCCGTGTGCTGAGACTCTTGAGTGGCTCGCCCTGGTACTTTTTAAGGACACGGTCTCAGGTACCGGTGTGGCGCCGAACGCCTCAGC
This sequence comes from Semicossyphus pulcher, assembly GCF_022749685.1. Classification (NCBI taxonomy): domain Eukaryota; kingdom Metazoa; phylum Chordata; class Actinopteri; order Labriformes; family Labridae; genus Semicossyphus; species Semicossyphus pulcher. The sequence goes on from NW_027211637.1 coordinate 21,387,920, forward strand.
TGGAACGCTGCGAGATTACTTTGGTATCCATGTGTTTACCTGTTCATATTCACTCTTTCATGTGGTCGTGTGGGGCTGTGAGTGTGTGAGGAGGAGGTCTCAGATGATGACAAACAACATCAGGCACTTTGATGATGTAAGTGTCATGGCCGCCTTACAAGATGGCTCAACAAACCCAAAACTAAACCACAAAGGTAAGTTGATACGAGAAGAATCAAATACTTTCCATCACGGTAAAAACTGTCAACATGTTTATCGACCAAAATTTCAAAATGGTGAAAAGGAAAATGTAGACTTTCAGTTTTGCAGACCCCAGCGAAAGAACATATTGATGTTTGCTGTTGCAGCTAATTATTATTGCAAATCAATGACATTATTCATTAAATGCAATGCTATAAAACCAGACAACACTCATGCAAGTGAAACTGCAAAGACTCCCTGCAGCATTAAAAGAGTTTTTAGTGCACAAATCCACCCCGGGTTAAACTAAAACAGTATTCATACCAATTTTCTCTCTAAAACTGAAAGGTGTAAAGGTCCTAAATGTTTACTTGCATCAGCTTGTTAACATAAAAGTAAAAAGGAGCAAAACACCAAAGCACACTGATCATATTTCAACTTGTATAAATGTTTATAAGGCTTATACAAGAGAAGAGGCTGCGAAGACTCCAAGGCTGTCCAATTTATAAGTAGGGTTACAATTTACATATAAATTACAGATAAAAAACAGATTACAGGTTTAAGGGGCCATTCTCATTCACCTCACTACTACACCCCTGAGAGGGGAGAAGCTTCCTGCCCACCTGTCACACAAGATAAAGAAGGAGGTTTAAGAAGCTGGTTTGTCTACCGAGAGTGTGACACAGCCGTATAAACCAACAAGAGCTACAGCATGGAAGCGATAGAACACATTAGTCAACTGCGACAACCGTCTGAGAAAGATCTTCTGTAACAGCGACAGGTACCCTGCAATATCACAGACCGTTGGCCACCATCAACCTGATTTAATATGATAATAAAAAGGGATAATAAAGGTAAAAAAAGAAGTCTACCTGCGACTTAAATGAATCTCCTGCAAAATCTGTGGCCCAAACATCTGCTCCTACTTAAACAGCTGGCATTAAAAGTCTTAAAGAAATAAAGTGAACGTCTTTAATTCTTATAGCGTCATCGAGTCTTCTCGCATCGATTTCCTGTTGAGCCAAAAAGCCTGTTGCAGCTTATTCCTCTGTGCCAAACCTCCATTATTGTCCAAAAACCACATCAATGAGCCACATCATTGCACACCATTGATGTGCTCCTGCATTACCCTGACCATGGGGAGTGTAGTTTTTTTCCCCCCCAGTCAATCCCACGTACGCCGACCTGCTGCTGTATATGCTCACTAGAGCGTCAAATTTGCAGCTGAAAATAGTCTCAAACTAACGCACTGTTTACTCCTGTTGGATCACTGTAAGGTTCGTTAAAAACGACTGTGGCCAGCTGTTTCAGGAAATCGTCTCCCCACTTTGTTTTTTTTTAAAATCTATATGAAGACCTAGTTTTGTTTCTTCATCTGGAACTACAGCTCTTGAGCAGACAGAGACAGACCAACATAACACATTGTTTGTGGTCTTTTAGTCTTTGATAAATGCAAAAAGGCAGCGTCTTTTCCTCTAAAATACACAATTAGAAACCACCGGGATCTTAAGGAAACAGCAATCTCACATGTACGGTTTGGGAATAAAGCTGTTTAAACACTTAAAATTCAATTAAACCCTGTAGCTTGTATATTTCTTAAAACAGGTTTTGGCATCAATGAATTCACACAGAAACTCACCTTTTCGTTCAGCTCTGAAAAACAACGAGCATACCTCTCATGTATATAGTAGTATTAGATGTTTGAGAGTTCGGTCATGAGACACGAGGGGGCAACACATTTTAAATATTCGAAGTGGATCTCCCGCAGAGAGACCGTTCTCCGTTTCTTTGGACAGCAGATTAATGACTATTGAGTCTTTCTTCCTTTATTGACTCTACTCCTTCGCTCAGCAGCCACCAAGATTGATCTCTCTAATAAGTTGGCCCTGTCTTTTAACTGAACTATTCCTGGTGAAGGATTGGGTAATGATAACAGAAAGGCTTCCATGAGTAATTAATGAAGATAATATCTTTGATTTTGACGAGCTTAAAGGAGAACACTCGGTCCAAAATACACTGAGAGACATTCCAGGGAATATTGCTCTGTGAAATATTTGAGGTGCAGACAGTTGATTTGATTTCCATGTGGAGTGAGAAGTGAATATTTAACCTCCAAGCGGTTTCACCACAATCAGGCACCTCTTAAAGTGGATCCTGGATGATTCCCTGCGGCTGGCTGCTGTCTGATGACTAATGTTCTCCCCAGCGCCGTATTAAAGCCCCTTAATTGGCTAGAATAACCCAATCATTAACTTGCTCATTAAAGCTTATTGTGGTGCCGAGGCCGCTGCGACGTGATCATACCAAACTTCTGTAATCGTTCCCAAAGCCGCATCGTGGTTCCTGTCTGCAACATCACTCAGGACTCATCAACACCAACGTCCTGACTCACTTTGGCTTCTTTGAAGATTCCTTTGCACTTAGTGTCAGGGTATTTCTGCGCTAACCTCGCTGTTCTGGCCAAAAATTAATTCCCATCTGGACCCGCTCTGCCTGCCATCTGCTCCTCGGCTTTCTTATCGGCCTGTCCCTTTCCACAGCTGTGAGGCCTCCGGTTCAAAATGGCACCCTCGAATGTTTTTTGAAGGAAAAGAAGAAAGGAGGTAAAGTGGACAAATAGAGGAGGAGGCTAAGAGACACATGGATTCATAAAGGGCTTAAACCTGATTCACCACAGTGTGTTTCTCTAGCGCCGTGCAACTTCTGTGTCTCAGCAGTTTCCACCCCATCTCTGTGTATCCTAGAAAGTGCTGACTGTCTTACGATAGGGATCACTAACAGAACAATATGCAGTTTGTGCTTAGTCAGAACACTGTTTCCCTTAAATTAAAAGTGAAATCCACAGAGGAGCAGGGAGAGAGGGACAAACAGAGGCTGCCATCATGATGCAGGTGTATGGATTACTTCCAGGCCGGAGTGACAGCGTAATGTTAATGCGGCTGCCGGTGCTGTTGGTGTCGATTGCGGCTCTAGTTTGGCCTCGCTGGCTGATGGATACGAGGAATGTTAACTCAGGGGGAATCATCTGTGGTGCTGCTGTGCCCTGAGGTTTAGCACTCACTCCATCCTCATACTAATGGCATCATTACTGGGCTTCTGAAATATCATTTTCCTCCTCCACAATGTGTATGCACACACACACACGGGGAGCGCATAACCCATTCACATGCAAAAAAGCCGAGGAAAACATGTTTGACAATTTATAAATGCACGCATTTATTATGATGGCTAATACTTAAAAAAGATCTTATCATCTTACACTGACATTTACATGTGATTCTGCACAGAGTAAAAAGTACTTTTCTGCAAAACTGCCGGAAGTTCTAAAGTATAAACCACAATTTCCACACTTGTCTCGCTGAGAGATCCTCACCCTACATTTATCTAGATAAGTGGGATGACATGAAAGGATGCAGGAACTAGCACAACATGTACCTGCCAAATAGGACATCCTTCCAAACAGGGTCAGTTTGAAGCAACATTATTTAATAACTGCTTTAGAGCTGCGTCACATCCCCGTCTCCGTATATAACTCAAATGTAGGGTTGTATTCTTTTATCCTTTTTTATGAATTTCTTCCAACTTACAACACGGCAGATGTGACAATGAGATGCGTTGTTACATAGTTTATGCAAATATAAGGACTGTGTGAGTAACCATTACAAGAATGAAACACAGACTTTATAAATGCATTCCAAGCACATTTAAATCACCATCTTTGTTGGCGTTATTGTCCAATGGGATCAGCTGTAGTTTCCAACTGCTAAATAAGATGTGTTGCCCGTCGGCCAGCTGATGCCTTCGACTGATTAATCAAGCGTGCACGGTGTGACAGAATATAACTTGGATCATGTGATCTAAACAGGCTATAAATGGACATGAGCTTCCAACGGTAACACGACTATCTGCAGGTCTTAAAAGCCTTAGAAGGTATTAAAAAGTCTAATATTCAATCTTTAATATTCACAAGTATTTCTTTCTTTCTTGCAATACACAGTAACGTTAGGGAAAAAAATATGTGCATGCAGTAGGCAGTTCAATCCTCTGTGTGGGTTTTCAGTTGGCATCATCAGACCTGCAGCAAGTACCGTCAACACTGAGCTGAAATATGTCCCTGCAGGAACATGTATAATTGTTGACAAATGATTGCTAGCTTTCAATTAATTGGTGTTTTTAAAGCATTTCTTTACCTAATATACCAAGTGACTATGGTTATGCAAAAACATAAGGAAAAAATAATTTATTAAAGGGGAAAAAATAAAGGTTAAAGTGCAAAAGATGCCCTTTACTTCTTGCTCAAAGCTCTTCTGGAAGGCTTCTTCCTGTTTGCCAAATCCAAAAAGCGTTTTACCATTTGGAACATTTTTAAAGATGGCCGACCTCAATCGATTTCCAGGTCACAGAGAAATGAAAGCCCAAGGATGTATAAATAAGCAGTTGGAAGGAATCCCACATCAACGCGATACCTGGATCCAAATCCACCTGCGGCCTCTGCTGTTTCTTTCATCTCCCTGAGTCGCTCTCATTTTTACATTTGCTCGTCAAATCCAACTATTGTTTAAGCGAAACAACTTAATATTTAAAAACTTAAGGTTTTTGATTTTCTTTTAGTGACATATTACTTTGACTTACACGCACATATGAGCATTGTACATTGTATTCAAACTTCCATCAGTCTTCTCGAATCAGCTTCAAACCAGTGACTTCTCTTCAACTCTATCACAGTTTAGGATGACTACGTGCCTGTGAAGTCAATTTTCCTCTTTTGGAAAAGATATTTCATCTTGTCAAAAACAGTTTATGTGGCCAATAAAAAACATCTTTGAGGTGGAAGGGGGATAATGAGATTAATTCTCATTCAGACAGAAAGGAAAACAAAGCAAAGAAGGTTCCACAGCAGGAACGAGGAAGCGTTTCACCAGACGTTTGATTACAATTGACGGCTTCAGGCAGCTGTTTGATGTCGACATTATTGCTATAATAAAAAATAATACTCAGAGCTTACACTGTTCAACATTCTTTCAAAATAAATTATGAGCCAAGAAAGGCATCTGTTCGTTTGTTCCACTCAGGGGGAATTTGAAGAACAAGACAAAGAGTCTGCAGCCATGCTGGTGGCGGTGGTAAACTGTTCTTTGGTTAGCAGCGTTTTGAACTAAATGCTAAAGTCACCATGTTATGCTCAGAATGACATTGATTACATTCTGGTATATGTCCGGTATCATTTTAACCACGTCCACCACCATCTCAGTAATCCAGGTCATGGATTAAGCTTCGTTCACCATCCTAGTTTTAGCATAAACATATTTGCTAAGTTGCACAAAACACAAGTAGAGCAGAAGGTGGATTGGAAGGTCATTCGTTTTTCAGATGGATCAAACTGAAATAAAGAATTAACCTTTCAAAAGTTAAAGGATCAACAAAGTTACAACAGGTCATCCTTCTGGTAAAGTCCATCCAGTCTTGGTTGAGATCTTTAGCTCAGATCGACGACTGTGTGTCTCGTGGCAATACATCCAGTACATGTGGAGATATTTCAATCCTGACCAAAGTGGGCCAACAACTGTCAGACCAAAGCTGCCATCCCCACAGCATTGCTAAAAACTAAGTATAACCAACCCCAAATAATCGTCCCTTTTATAGAACGAGTTGGAGGCTTGCTGTTCAGAATCAAAGTTGATTGAGTTTCAAACTTTCTAACAAGGCAATTTATGTCACAGATGTAAATGTAAGATCACCACAAAACCCCAGAGATGATGTCGATAAAATCAACAATGCTTGCTTGATCCAACAAATCTTCCGTTCCCTCGAGGCTTCAGGGAAATTCAATCATACAAATCTTAGTTTCCTCTTACGAGCTCTGCGTCACTCTACAAGGCTTTGACGAGACGAGAACGTGACGCGGGCAAAGCTGTTAACTATTACACCTCCTTTGTGAAAACCACACACACACACACACACACACTCGAGTACTTCACCAGATCCTCTCCTCTGCCGCACCACCTGCCTCTCTTCAACCCCCTCATCAGGCAGAATAAGATCCCTGTTAATCCACTTGTCTCAGCCCGTGGCGTACATACAGAGCTCCCTCTGCAGGGCTCAGCTGCTCCCTCTGGGCCTCCTGGAAGCCAAGAGTATAAAAAGGTGCTCACAGCCTACACACTGCCTTTATAACTCTCCCTCTCTCACTAGTTTTTTTTTTCTCTTTTATAAACACATGCACTGTGCTCTTTGCTCGTTATATTGCGAGGCACACTCAGGTGATGCAAAGTAGTGAAGAGTGATAAAGTACAATTTCTCAGGTACTGTTCTTCAGTACGATTTAAGGGACTTGTACCTTATTGAGCAATGTCTTTTATGTCACAGTCAGACAGAGGTATTCTACTTTTTATTGCAATACATTTATCTGGCTACTTTATTTTATAGCTATGTTTTAGATTTAACATCAAAACTATATGATAAGCTATAAAATATATACAATGTTAGAATAAAACAGCAATTCCCAACCAGTTCTACCAAAGAGATGTTCCCCAAACCAACCGTTTGAGAGCCAAAGAGGTCAAATTGTAGTCAACAAAAAAACAGAAATTAGAGATAGGCAATAAACAAAAAACGAACATAAATCATACCTCACTACATCACTACTATTTGTATGCTAATCCTATGGAGGATTGGAAACCACTGGACATTCCTGCACAAACTTTACAACTCTTTTCAAACACCAAAGACATATATTTTACACATAATTAAACACGTTTTACATAGTAATCTTTTATATTTATATTTTTTATTGTATCCTATTTATGTTTCTTGACAGTAGGAGCACTGCCGTTCAATGTCTCCTATCATTTATTATATTTCACTAATAAGACAAATTCCTTGTATGCGTAAATCTACTTGGAAATAAACCCCGATTCTGATTCTGATTCTGAACTGTTAAAACTTCAAACAGCCACCCCGTTGACCAGCTTCACCAGTAAAATGCTGCTTACACACTGTTGCATCAGTGCATAGTGCATATTCACATTATGATAATGTTATACATCTTTATATCTTAGTTACAGAGGTTACAGAGTTTTTGTTCAAAACCAACTCTTTCAGTTTTCAAGGTATAATAAGTAGGATTTTCCTAGAAAAATAAAATATAAACTTTTACGAATATAATATAATATAAATCATCATTTATGGGCCTCTATACATGTGTGTTAGTGAGTGTGTGTGCAGACCCCTGTGAGACTCTTCCCTCAGCATCTATTCTGTTGTTTCACTTTGCACGGGACGTTTTCAGGAGGGGCGCTGTTGTGGTTCCCTGAGCCACTCACAGCGTATAGGTGAATGTGGTAGCAACTGGGCCCCATTCAGACCGGCAAACATGGCGAAAGAGCGATGCAGAGGTGGCCTTCTTTCTGTTGGACAGGTAGGTGCCTCAAACCGGGTAGGACAAGCTAACAGGCGATTAGCATGCTAGTGCAAAGGTAACCGTGATGCTGTCAGTATTAGCTCAGCGGGGTGGGCGCGTTCTTGCACTAGAGAGTGAGAGTGAGCTTCTGGTGACAAAGAGTCCAGGAGGAGGGGCCCAGTTTCAATGTGTTGTTGACAAAATGAAAGGAAAAATCCTGCTTATTATAGCTTTAAGTAACATTTCCTGATTATATCTTTACTGTAATAAGGTTTTAAAAGCTCGACTTTTACTTGTTATTGGGTATTTACGGTTTAAGGTACTTTTACTCATGTAGATGATCTTCTTTCTGGCCTGGACATGCCTCCATTTGAGAAGAGAGATTGTGTGAAAACTTGTAACATATCTGTGTGTGCGTCCTCTCCCGCTTTGGGTCACTCAGTACTGTAGCACAACGAATCCTGCCGCCCCTTCTTTTCGGGGGTTGATTCATATTTGTTTCCCCTCACCGCTCCCTGCTAGCTCCCTAAATGTTTTCCCCTCTGAGCATTTCTGATTGTGTTGTTCTGTTGATGGCGGCCCCTGATGCCTGCCCTCTCATCTGGCGTATAGCACAAGTGGGGGAGTTATGGGAGTTATTTTGGCCGCAAAAGTCTTGCAGAGGACCATCAGGGGAGATCCAGTACCGAGGAGGTAATTGAATTTGAGGTTTCAGCTAATGATTTTTCCAACAGGGCGCTGTTTCCCCCTCCTTCTCCCGGGTCTGCAGTGTCATGCATGGCGCGGTGTGTCGCACAGGCAGGCCTTAAATCATCCAATAATGGCTTTGGAGAAGCTAAGTGCCTCTCACTCCTTTAACAGGTGTGATTTAACAGCACTTGTTAGTCCATACATATAAAGAGATTTGCTATCTTGTGTGTAGCCTTATAGGCTTCACTGAACAGATGCTGAAGCAGATTCATTGCCTTTGGACAAGAGCGTCATTGTTAGAAACCAATTAGGGGCTAATAAATGTAAATGAGCTCAGAATACTGTATTATACCCTCACATGTGAGCCCATTAGCTGTCTTATTTAGCTTATTTTGTCTTTAACTGTGAAGTGAATTTATTTACTGTGCAACTAATCTATTGATTTCTACATCGGTGTTCTTATAGGAACCTGTTGAGTCTGAAGTGTGGAGTTCCCTGTGACCAGAGCAGTTAGTTGTATGTTTGATCTCCCCCGTTTTAATTTGTCTTTCCCCTAAAATGTCAGCCTCGGGTTATACTGTAACTTTTATAATTAGCTTTAACATCAAAGAAAACTAATGACTGTATATATAGCGCGTCTCCATCTGCTCCCATTGTACGAAATTGATGCCAAAATAGCCCCTGTGATAGGCGCTGCCATCTTGTGATGGTGACGTCATATAGAGCCAGAGTCTGCGCAGTAGAGATCGGCGAGTAACCACAAACAGCAAGGATCCCGCACGCCGGCGTGTTTAACAGCAGAACAGCGTCTCTGTGTTGGTCTGAGGTTCACAGGTATGGACACTTCAATGACTGTAGTGATTGTTTTAGTTACGTTTCCACTCGCGGATTGTCCTCCGCTCTACTCACCCGAAACTAATCGGCTGCAGGAGCCGAATTTGTCAACAGAGCTGTCAATCATCATTTTGACAGCATCAAATAACTAATTAGAAATAAACTTGTCAGAAAAATGAACACTTGGATGTAAATCAGCATGATAAGAACTGACTATAATGACAGAAACCATGTTTGATAAAAATTTATTGGGCGTGTATTTTGATTTTATAGTTTGACTCATGTCCCATCTGTTAACATGGAGGAGGCGGGCTTTATGACCTATACTGCAGCCAGTCAGCAGGGGGCGACCGAAATGTTTTGGCTTCACTTTTAGGGAGCTGTCATGTCGTCTTTCTTTTTATACAGTCTATGAAGAAAACACATGGTTAAAAAAAGGAGTGTAAGTTTGTTAGACCTTCTGCGCTCTTTCGCCCCAGACAGATTGACAACTTTGAAGCTGCGGTTAAATTTGAACCTGGCTTCTTCAAGGCTGATTGGTTTCCATTTGTAGTTCAGTCAGGAACAGAGACTTCTCCCCTCGGACCCCTTGTCTCTTCACCTCCTTTGTCATCCTTTTATCCTTTTTTATGTTGCTCCACATAATCTCCATCTCTCTTTCTGTTTTTTTTGTTTTTTTCCTCACACAGAATCTTACTCCGGTATCTACCCTCTATTAAGATACTTAATATATTTATTTCCCTTTCTCGAGCTTGGAAGCAGCTCTTATCACAAAATGAGTGGGTATCATAATTGCTCCTTTTATCCCACCTCGGCTCAGCCCACACACACACACACACACACACACACAGACACACATTCGCCGTCCCTGTTGCTGAGCTGTAACCCATTTAGGTGCGACATCTTGTCGTTGCCCTTCAGCCGCACACACTCTCGGCTAATGGCCACCAGGTTTCTCTCATTAGTTAATTATGTTTTGTGATAAAGTCCACATCTTTGAGCTGTTAGCTGAATAGCTTTTAGGCTCATGGTAGCTGATCACCTCTGTACACACAGCGAAATTGGCCTTTTTGCGCACTTGTTGCATCGTCATGGCTGTCTAATACGTCTGCCTGTGTTCTTCATTCAACCGTGCAGAGAAGCTGCTGTTTAAACTCCATTAAACTTTTCTGCAGCCTCCTGATGCAGTCTGGTTCAGGTCAGAGGCCAGTGAAAAAGCCAGAGATAATGGCAGCGCCCACTGGTCTATATGTAATCATGCTCTTACTGGTAGTCACTCAATATAATTTTCCTCTCAGCATACCCCGCCTGTTGTCCTGTCATGGACGTGTAAGTGATTCAAAGATTAACAAGTCCAGAGGGAACACCTGCAGCAGCGCCGGGCCGTCACATACGGGTTCAGATTTGTTCCTTTCAGAAAAGTAGTCGGGATTTGACTTGATCCATTGAGATCTGATCGATTTGTGCCATCACATTGTCTGTTTCTTTTGTACTGTCAAAGCCAATTTATATTGCTTTGTTCGCTTTAAGAACGACTCCGGCGTGAGTCATTACTTGTGCATTGTTGATTTTGTCGCCGCACAAAAGCACTGGTTTTCCAAAAAAAGGCTACAACAATAACAGAGGGTGTCAAATGAATCATGCCGTCAGTGGCTACTCTCCCCACTCCTTTGAATTAAGGATGGCACCCCACTCTGCACAGTCAGTATCCGATTCCTTTTCTTTAAAGCCGAAGCAAACTGTTGTTGGTGGTGGTGGTTTGTCCACTCGAGAGTACACCGTGTTTCCAGCTCACATTGAGCTATCTCTTTGTTTACGGCACAATGACGCATGACCTTGTGATACTGAAGCAATATTTAAAACAACACTCTCTCCTCTTGGGTCCATCTGCTGTTTGTTAGAAAATACAGTGAATTCCTAACAAGAATACACTCCGCTCTCCGATGTAGCACTCGTACTTAATCAGCCTACCTCGTCTCGACGGTCCTGAACACCAAAAGGCATCTTCATTTGCACAACTCTCTACACATGCTGTAAATACTTCCTATATGGCAGCGTGAAACCATTTGTCATCCCTTCTGAGATGTTTTTTTGGTAAGTTTGTGGCCGGTTTCCCGCCAGTAAAAGAGAGATTATGGAAATATATTGAGATTTATAGCATTGCTCCTGGAGAGAGTGCTGAGATTGTGAAATTCACACAGTGCTGTCACATCGAAGCCCCGTGGGTTTCAGTCATAGACGTCAGAAAAGAAAAAATATAGCTTTATATGAATTACTTCTTTTATAATTCATCACACTGGCTGTGTGTGGATGCTGCTGTTTTATATGCGTGTCATTCTCAGAGCAGGACGTCGCCCATGAGGGAAGCTGTAGGTTCCACAGTTACACTGATGTAATTATACTTGGCAACAACTGAGGGAACTTAATGCAAGTTTTTTGGGAATTAATCATCTTTTTATGTAACACCAAGTTATTCTCGGTTTCATTTAGTTATGGAGCAGTAATCAACAAAGGACGATGGACTTAAATGCAAGAGACTGCGATTCATTTTTTGTTTCCTTTTGACATTCAACATTGGTTTCTTCACTTCCTAATCCATGAAGATCCCTCACTATAACAGCTTTGTAGGTAACTTTTCTGCATTAAATTCAATTTTGTTTTCTTACATTATCCCAAATGTTTCCAATAATGCCCGAAAGTAGAGTAATCCGTAATTTATTCAAGGGAATGATGTGTTTCATTTTGTCGCCTGTGATCACCAAAAGATACGATGTGATAAGGAAGTTGGCGAAATGTTTACATTATTAAAAGTTACATGAATAAAAATTCAATGTATTACCTTGACCACGAACATGACTTTTACCTGAGATAGATTTTTATCTGCAATGGTAGTTGTGTATCAAATACTACAATTCCCAGGTCCCACGATACTTAATGATGTGAAAAACTACATATTTTGTTATTGTTTTGGTGGCATAGTAGCAGAAATTACATACTGAGTGTTTAACACAGTGCTTAATTTAAAGACATAATGTTACTGGAGTTTCAAATCTGTAGGTAAAAGTATGTTGGAGTAATCCCCAGGCTCCTCAGCTCAGTCTGCAGGCTGCTGTGAACGCCAGGTTTCACACCGTTTTTTCTACACGCTGCACTTTGTGATGTCACAAACACCGGGCTTATCTGTTTAATGGAAAAAGTTACAATCGGCATTCAGACCCGGGTCAAATGACTCTGCAGTAGACCCGGGTAATTATTGCCTTGGCTCCAATCAGCAATGATGGGAACACAAAACCCCGTGTTGACATGCTAATCTCCGCCCCCTTTCCGGCGCGATGCTATGCTCAGTCGGTAACTTCTGCGACTCCTCGTCATCTCAGCTACCAATTTTGCCCGGCTCCGTCCGAGCAGCGCTCGAACATCACCAAATTTGTCAGCGCCGACTTTGATACACAGACTGAATGAGTAATAGATACAATAAAGACCTAACCACTGTAACATCTTCGTTGTTTACTAACCCTGTCTCCGGCGCATTTGTGATGTCAGATGGTGACGCAGCAGAAAAGAGACCGACAGGCGTATACTCCACTGGTAATGGGAACAGAGACAATCGGCATCTATGAGCAGGTCTTCCTGGGTCTAAAAAACCTGCGTCAACGCGCTAAATTTAGGTGGGAAAGGGGTATGAGTGGTTTCAGGCAGAGGCTGTATGAGGGCCTGCACAGAGCACCAGTGTGAGGAAAATTAGCTACTCCACAGGTATCACAGAGGGAAATATGAACCTTGAAATTAGCATAATACCCCCCCTTTAAAACAAAAACTTTATTAAGTTGTTTTGTGCCTAAATGTAACAAAATGTTCACTACAGGCTTATTTTCAGATTGTTTTCACAGTGATTTAGAGCAGATTGTGAAATGTGCCAAAAATGCTGCTATGTTTTGTTCTGAAGTTCGTGGACCACTGGAGCATTTTGTTGTGTAATTTGTCGGCTACTTGATCACCTGAGATGTGACATTGTTTCGCGGTTCCTTTTTGGAAACCCCGCACGTTACTTTTTTTACAATAAGTGGGAGAAAGGAGGAAGTCGTTCAGTCAAACATGCACCTTGAGGCGTTACATAACCAAGTTACATAATGACCCGTATAGCAGGGCTCTTCACCACAGGTTAAACTGCAAAATAAAACAGTGCTTTGATCCAACCGTATAAAAACCCAGTGCACATCCCCGTCGCTGTAACCCTGGAATCCACCTAAGTAATGGAGCAATCTGGTGAAACAACAAGCAATTTGAGGGGGTTCAAGCCCTTTTCCCTCACAGCATCAAGACGGCTCAGGGTAACGTCCGACCTCGAACGCTGCGCCCAGGCTTTTTAGTGCTTTTACTACTAAAGTGTTGTTGCATCACAGGGAAAATGGCTCAGGTAGCTTGTGTTCAGCTCCTCTCTGCCATGATGTGAAGAGAGCAGTGGGAGGACGTGTAAAAATGCATAGCAACAGACTCTTTTTCTCTCTCTCTCTCTCTCTCTTCCTCTCACAGGCACATTAACACAAACACACGGACAAATAAATACACGCCTGCACGGATATAGCACAAATGAAACATACAAGGCTCTGTGGAATCATAATGGCCCCATATTAAAGATTACACCCTCAGGCTGATGATGTAAAAGGCATCATACAAGAGGAAGCAGCTTCAGTATGTGAATCACACAGGTCTGAAAACTTAAACCACTGTGTTTCAGTGTGTGTGTGTTTGTGTGTGTTCGTGTGTGTGCGCCATTTCCGACCCAGAGACGGCTTGTTGCTCCTCTGACCCGCGTGTCATCATACCCGATCACGCCTGTCCGTCAGATAATTTTCATGAAATAACGGAGAGAGAATGCACACACACACACACACACAGTATCCGTTTCCCTGGCTGAGACGCAGGATGGAGCCTGTGCAGCAGTGTGTGTGTGTGTGTGGAGAGCGATTCGCCTGTTGAAACCCTGCAATTCTATTTCAGGCCATCCCACACACAGTGGGAGAGAGAGGAGCAGAAATGTGTCACCCTTTAATTACAGCTTTTCAGGTCCTTGTGAAATTTTGTGCATCTGTAGGTAAGAGAGTCCTACTTTGGATTTCAGGAACACACCTCCAGCAATTAGAACATCAGGGGCATGAACAGATCCGTGTGTGTGTGTGTGTGTGTGCTGAAATTAAAGCATTTCGGTTTATCCGCCTGTACTTATGGGATCCGCAGCTCCATCACATGAAAATGATGTCCTTCCAGCTATTGATGACAACACAGAATGAGTAATGCAGACAATTTGAGCGCGTGTTATGTTCCCAATTATATCACCAGCATCGTCACCCACTCGGAGCTTTTCTCGGCCTGTTCTGCCAGCTGAACCGGCGCCGCTTTATTCCTATAGGGTCAAACCCCCTTTCAATTAATTTCTTGTTAGTCCTGATCCAAATAAGCTGCGGTAAGAATTTAATCCCCATAAATGGATTATGAGCTGATTGGCGCTGCAAGAGAAGCCGTTTGTCGCTGGAATTAAGGGTTACATAATTCCGGATTTGATGGTGTATTGACAGCCAATCCGAGCCGATCGGTTCGTGAGCGCTGCTGCTTTTTTTTTTTGCGCAGAAGTGAGGATGGTTTTCCAGCTTCTAGCAGAGCGTATTTTTATGAGCGTCTTTGATAATGATTTTCTGTGCAGAATCAGAGAGCTGATGAACACAAAAACTCACACACACACACACCTCCTCTTCTGTGTGCATTAAGAAAAAGAAACAAGATGGAGGAATGAAGGACGCCGAAATTGCCTCTATTTCTTTTGCATATAGAGAACTGCAGTCATCTTCCATCCTACTCAAATCAACACCGACACACACAACTTCTTTTTCATCTCCCGCTTCTGTCTTCCAACATTTAGATAAACGAATAACATATTTCCTGTCGAGCCTCTTGCTCAGTCGCGATGCTGTTATTGAGTTTTTCCCCTTTCATTTCACGGGCATATAAGAGTGTTGGGCCAGGGTTGATGTATTTACTCGAGCAGCCGGAATCCATGGAGACCGGAGCCCGTGCCATTATCCTGTATGGAAGGTTACTTTGCTCCGGCGCACCCGCCTCCTGCTGCGTGAGATAATTCTCCTGACGTCGGGGGAGAGGCAAGAGAGGCAGGAAGTCTAAGGATAGGAAGGTGTGTGCGTGGGCAGTCGTTTGTGTGTGTGTGTTTGTGTGTAACCCTTTATTATTAATCAGAGATAAGGTCAGCTGGGGAGGGGGAAGAGGCCAAGGGTTGACATTTGGGGCTGTCGTACGTCCAGTAGGGAGGCTCACACAGCAGTTAGTGAAGATGTAGGTTACTGTTTCAATCCTTCCCACAATGCTTTGTTGTTTCACTGTGAATGTGTGAAAACACATTTAAATGTTTGCAGGGACATCACAATGTGGCAGCAATTTCATCCATTTTTTTATAACCTCAAGATTCAGCACACAATGTTTCTGTTTCTGAGTGTTATCGAACACGCTCAGCTGAGAGTGTCGATCCAAACTGAACCCGGTGAGCCGTTTGAAGCCATTTGCAGAAGGGAACCGGTCGAGGTGAAGAGGATGAAGCCGCATTTCATCCATCTGCTGTCCTGTAAAATTGATTATATCAGTCGATTATGTAAGCGAGTGCAGAGATGAGCCAACAAATTAGTGCCATAGTGTAGCAGGATCCCAATATCACTGGATGGAACCAGTAAAAATGAGTGGATATCAAAGCACATCACTCTTTTTGTTTTGTAAAAACACAACTAATCTGATAAATTTCCAAATCCTCTTGTTCCTCTTCAAAACACCTCGAGGGTTTTTGTAGACGCGAAAAGCACTTAGGCGGATAATTACCATCAGAAGTGCTCTAAGAATAATAGGGAGAATATTAATGACACAAAAAGGAGCCATCTTTGATTGTTTTCTTCATCGCTGATGTTGGAAAAGCAGAGAAAAATGGAACTGGAAATTTAAGCCAACATTGAAACAAATATTACTGAACGCTAAACTATTCTTTTTTGTACTTTTTATTTTATATTTGTATTTATCTATTGGTGATTCCTGATAGTTCGATTGTCTTAGCAGTAGTCCACCTGTTAAAGACCCCCTCCAGTGAAACCAAGTGTTTTACCATGTAAACATCTTCATGTGGTGTTTCTCATGTGCTACAAGACATATCAGGGACAACATCAGCAGTCATCTCCACGGCTGGGCCTGTCTGCTTTTAAACTGCAGTGTACCAAGGACAGGCTGAACAACACGTTTTCAGATTGGCAGGTTTGTGATGTCACAAATCTAAGGAGCCAATCCCGTTAATGGACGTGTTGACGCTACGCATATCATTATGTGCAACCTATGGCAAGCACTTCAGCGATGCGCGAGCCAGCTGTAACCATCATCGTAATTTTTGCAATCTCACTACTGACTGTTAACATTAAACTGCTGGTAGATTTCAGTTTGGTTCTCTTGGGCGCCCCCCAATGGCGATATACGTTAATTATGGGAGGACACTTCCCAATTTAACCAGACGTCTACGGTTGGCTCCCTTTGTTACCGCTGTAACTCTTGATTTTCTTTGCTGATGGTCGCTTTCCTTTTCAGACTGTTTGCCTTCATCTGAGCGTCCAATTTGTTTCTGTTTCTTTGGATTTTCACTTATTTTTGAAGTTGTATCTGTAGTCATCGATCTTTTCTTTGTTTGTTCAGCCATAGTAGATTACTGTTTACTCGCAACGCTTGCAGAGACCGGAAAAGCAGCTGCTTAGCTCCGCCTACCCTCTCTGGCAGACCAACCACTGCTGGGTGATGGAAAACGCGTCACTAACTGGGTGCCGCTTGTGATTTTTTCCACGAACGTCGCTGCAGACACCCAGTCCATAATACTACTATATACTGCAAATGCAAAGGCTTTCATCAGTGGGCATTGTGTTACCTCAAATAGATAGAGACTTAACAGACATTTATTTAAATGAAAATCTTTAAGATTATTACTTTAAGGTTACTACTACTAATTACTACATTTCTAGCTAGCTAAGTTTCAACAACTTGCGACTAAACGATGGAGGAGCAACGTAGCACATAGTGGGCGGGGACTATGCAGATTCAGGAGAAGGAGGAGATGCTTTGGGAGGATTTTTACAAGGTAATTAAACCTTTTTTGCAGGAAAAAAATATCAGACACAATTTATTATTTCAAGCAGAGCCTTTTATACGTCTTAAAACATGACTGGAGCTGCTTTTTAAGGAAAGGATATACTGGACAATCATTACAGTAAGTCAAAAACATCAATTTATGGGATGGTGTTTTTATTCTCCTGAGTGAAACTGAGCCCTGAGGCTCACTAAAAAAAATCAGCATTTCAAATTTTCAATGATAGACCTTTTATGTATTTTGTCGCATCATGTATTTGTCTGCCACGAGTCTCCTGGTCTGCAGGGGACATATTGTTTAACTGTTTGGTGCTTTGGAGTTTTGTAGACGGGGCCCGCAGGCAGATTTACCACTACAACTAATTCAACATCAGGAGCCTACGTTTAACCACTACACACAGGTAGATACACGCATAGACGAGGTAAAAATCCTCAAACACTTCCGCAGTACTCTAGGCTTTAATATTTCATCGGATGTGCTGAGTATGTGAGCATGTGCTGCTGCTGAAAGTGGTCGAGTGCAGCCATTACCCCGCAGAGAACACAGAGACGCATAATTTGGAGTTACATCCGATTCCAGTTGTTTCACGCACATAGTAAAGAGTTTAACAGCATTCATAAATCCTGAACAGTTGTTTGCTACATTACTGCAGCTACAGAGTCCACAACAGGCAAAGGATGATTAATGACTGCGTGTTGGAATAATAATTTCACACAGTGTTTGTTTACTATGAAATAATTGCCTACAGACAACACCGAGATTAGCTGACAACCAAGAACCTGTAGAGACGATTAGTATTCTCTTTGTTTGTGTATTAGAGCGAACACAGGAGTGAATGCTTTTTTCGGATGTGATGTTCAGGAAAAATCCGTCAACCAAAAGACATTTTAATTCCAGTTGTGTTGCCTGTACAGTGCTGAGAGATAAGGATGTTTTGCCGTCACGGCGGGGCCTGTAGCTGATTTGGATCGGCCTTGCTCTCGCCATGAGTTAATGGAGCCTTGGTCAGGCTCTGCGCTTCAGCAGAGCACCTCCTCTCATGTCAGCTTTTACATAAATAAGAGCTTTTTCTCTCCATCACTGCCTCTCCTTCTCTTTCTCTCATGCACACCCACACAGAGCCTGTCAGAGGCACATGAGGATGGGAGGAGGAAGGAGGGAGGTGGGTGAAGCATGACACGTGAAAAAGGAAAAGCGTTGCTCTTAACACTGCATCTACAGCCCTCCATCTATTGTTGCTCCGTATTTTTTTCCTCTTTCCCCGTCTGTTTCCAGTTACCGTATGTATTGAAGAGTATTTTCCTCTCACTAAAAGCGGAGCTGTTGTGAATTTATTCGCAGAGCATCTTCTCTTTGTTCTGAAAATTACCCAATTACCAGAGATCTTCTCTCCTCGGGCACGGAGATGTTGATTAATCTCAGCTCATTTATGTGTGAATTAAGACACTGCTAATTGGATCTAACCGAAGGAGGAGCAGATTCTAGAAAAACTCGATTCACATTCAGTGATGGTTTTTGATCTGTAAAACATGATACGCCTGAAGCATGTACATTATCCGTTATATAACGCTGTTACAGCGTGTGACAAAAAGAAGCTGAAGGAGGATGTAAGCTTCCTTAGACGACGTCGGATGGATAAAATAACAGGTCTCTCTCTGCTTGTACTTTATTGTTACATCAATAAAATCATACATTTCTCACCACACTAGTAAATGGGTGTTGTTCGAGACTTTGCACACCAATCGGTTGCCACGGCAACTTGCAGAGTTTCTCGAACTGACCTAGAGTTGGCTGACTGCTGCCTCACCGAGGTACAGCGTGGATGAGTTTTCTTTTTCTTTATACTAATCCATGCAAGGATCCATGCACACATTTTAAATACAGGGACTATAAAAAGGACTAATTCCCCTTTAAAGTTAATAAAGTTAAATGTTGCTTTTTTTTAAACTGTAAGACATTCTCTCTCACCTTTCTTTGTTAATCAGTGTCCAAAAACACTTTGACTCAGAGTGTTTATACGATAAAACTTATATAATAATTACTTAAAATAAGTGCGTTAAGTGAAGGCGGACCACATTGCAGCCAACCTTTTTAGACAGTATTAATATTCAACAGTAACGACCCCTCAGCTCGCTTCATTTCCTGACACACATGAAACCTTTTTGACGTTGTCCATCGACGTTTGAGCCCTAAAGTGGCACCCGCACAGTGACCGTGACATCATTGGTGCTAATTAGGACGTCATTGGGCTTTAAAGGTCAAATAATGAATAAAAAGTAAGACAGATGTTTGTAATGATTGCAGACGAGATGTTCAGCGGAGGGCACGGAGTCGGCGGCTTTTTTATTCCAGCAGCAGCTCCCTCCTGCAGGTGATTTCACTGATTAGTTCCTCCTATCTGCTCGCAAGTGTATTGATTGGTCTGAAAGAGTAGGAGCTATCTCTTGGTCCTGTAAGGCCCAAGATTGAACATATCTGTTCTAGACTTTTACACAGTGTTTATAATAAGAGCATGGGCCTTCTACAAATGTGCTCAAAAACACCGAAACCCAGAATATAAAGAATACATTTAGTTTGGGATGTATTTAAATCAGGTATTTAAGAGAAAGAACTGATTGTCCCTATAATTTCGACCGTCAGTCGTCGGTTGTAGAGCTCTGTTAAGATGTAGCAGTGTTAATGTGGCTGAAATATTCAAGTGTTTCCTTCAAGGACGGCAACCACATTACAAAAATAAAGAAAATACAAAATGGAGACCAGTGAAAGATCCTCAAATAAATCTTTCTGATGTAAGAATGACCCAAAAGTATGCCTCCTCCAGGAAACAGAAGTTCACAACTTGTCCTCTCTGCTTGTGTTGCTGGGGAAGAACAGAGGAGTGTGTTATGACTAACCACGTCGGCCTGGCAAGTGTGTATTACGTCAAAAAGTCACACACTCATCAGCAGCCTTCTGCACCAGCTGAATGTGCATTCAGTCAGGAGTTTGGCTGTAAAGACTACTCATTACATTGGAACAGTTTGACACCAAAGCTGTGTCTTTGTTTAACAATGCACAGTAGAGACTTACTGTACGTCTTAACAAGCAGGGTGTGAAGGGACCATTAATCGAAGCACTGGTGCACACAGCGACGCTGTCATTCCCTCCGTCTAACAATGTGTGAGCAAATTGAATGTCACATGCTTCACAGTCGTTCTTCTGGTCGTTTTAATGCTGAGAAAAGTAACATTAGTCTCACTTGTTTAAAAAAACAAAAACAATAGACCACAGAACTGTTACAATTTGTAGATACTTAAAAAGATGGTAGTGGACTCCTGCTCACTACAAGCACTAGTGTGCTGACCTTTTCACAGCAGACATTTTGAGTCGTCAGAGCAGGTAAAACACAAAAATGAATCATGGTGCCGCTACATTTAAAGGCTCCTTCCAGTCTTCCCTGGAAAAGGGCTTAAGCGTACCCTCGTTTCACCTTCTTTAAATGCACCCTCTGTCGTTGGTGTTTCTTACCTGGAGCTGGAGAATGATATAATCTCTGCAATCAGAAATAGCACTGTGACATGTTTAGCCTAGCTTAGCACAAGCCATGAAAGTTCTTAGCTACAACAAAATTGCCTTCCAACACTTGAAAACAAATTCAGCATGCCACTTTAAAGTCCTTTTATTGTGAACTCCCAACTTTACACACTATCCCATATCAGGACACAGTTCCTAATCTTTAACTGTTGCTAGCTTGCTAGTACACATTTTGATGAAAGCTAACCTAGTTTAGCCTTCCTTTGAGTCTTTCTGCTAAGCTAGGCTACATTCAACCAATCTCTCTTGTGAGTGCTCAGTTGGACGTGGTGAGTACTTGTACAAATGAATCTTTAACACCAAATCCTTTAGCTGAACTGACTACACTAAATCAGATGTGCTTGACAGTCTCCTGGCTGGTTTCTGACAGTTTTCATTACAGCTGTTTAATGTGTGGTTTAAAGCCGAGAACAAAAACAAAACAAAACACAAAGGTCACAGAAAGAAGTGTGTTGCAGATAGTTACCTTCTGAGATACTATTTGGATCTAGTTTTGTATGGACTGAGCTGTGAGAGTCAACAGGAACAGGCTGAACTTCCCACTGAAAGATGTTCAGACGAAGCTTCATAACATTACAAAAATGTGATCTAACTGCTGCTTCTATTAATACATAACTGTGCATTATGAACGGTGATATTGACAGTTCAGCTTAGCTTAGCTAAAAATGTAATTACTTATTGAGTAAGAGACTTTGAGGAAATAGTTATTAAAAGGGAACCAGGCTTATTTGCTTTCTTGACAGTTGCGTGTTGGACTGTTTGGAGGCCACATGACCCACATGGTCACATGATGTGTTAACTGGTTAGCTTTAGAGTTGTTTGTAGGCAGATTTTGGTTTAGTACAGAACCATTCTAGCTGTTCCCTACGTTCAAAACATTATGCTAAGCTAAGCTAAGCTAACCACTTCCTGCTTCATATTTAACGTACAAATACGAGTAGTATCAATCTTCTCATTTTACCTCTTCTTTTCTGTTTCATTTTATTTATGGCAGTTTTGCGAACAGTGTAAAATCAAACATACAAGACATAGTTAATTAAGAGAATGAGGTAGTAGTGTTTATGATAATAATAAAGCAGTATACATATAGGAACGTGTAAGCTCCAACTTTCAAACACAAGTACACATACACATGCATCTAGCACACGTGTACCTACCCAGTCACAAAGATTTATGCTTAAATAAATATCGTAACCTCTTAGCAAGAAGACTAATTTCTACCTTGAATATCAATAATCCCTATTTCCTTGTAACTCCCAGAAATAAAACAAATAACTTCCCTGTCAGGGTTCTTTAGCACCTGATCGGATTTCTCATCACAAATAAATGTCACTTTTGAACTGATGGCGAACTGGTGCAACAGGCTGCAGGCTTCCCAGCAGGCCTCCTCTCAGTCAGCCTCCATACACTAATGAAGAACAGCCTCAGGCCAGGCTGGAGGCTCAAGGTTACATACCTGTGATCCATCCTCTGAAAGAAATCAGCAGCACCCATCTTAGAGAGATAAACAGTGCTCAGCTCTGCTGGATGGAGGCTGACTCACTGGCTCAGTCTGTGGAAATGTCTGCTGTTCCTTGGCCACTGCTTAAGCTCTGTTTTTCTGGTTTCTAATCTGCTGTGGAAATGGTGTTGCTGTCTGAAAATGCCCGAAAAGACCTGTCTCGTGGTTTGAGGAGAATTCATTTCGAGTCAGAAATGTCAAGGCCTGTTCGCACTTTCTCACCGAACATCACGCGGTGTTGTTTTTGTCAGTGGACTGCAGTGACCTTGATAAATGACCTCCAGATACAGAGAGAAACATCCCGTCTGACGTCTCGGTTCCCTGTGCTGGCATTTCCACTCCAAGTGGATCAGATTGTTCTCTGTGATTACATTACAATGTCATTAATCACTGTTCAACTTATATCAGCTTGTGACATTGTTTGGAACCAAGTTTGTTTTCTTCCGCTTTACACTAATTGACTCCAATATCTCTCCACTCATCAGCTTTCTAAATAACAAGCCGTGAGATGTAAACTCCTTCCTGCTTGTTGCCGGCTCAGTAGATATCATGGTTGCCTGAAAAGCATTTCATTTTCATACTTAGGTGGTGGAGGCGATACCTAGTCCTGTTAATTATTCATGTGTCAGTAATGTGTGCAGCTGTTCCCCTCTCAAACAGCGAGAGGGAGGAGAAGCCGGAATTGATCTCTGCTCCAGACATTCAAGTAAAGCCATGAATGCAGATACAGCGATGACTGCAGATACTCATGGGTTGGGACTGCATTGTTTGGGAGATATAGTGTACATACACTAACACTAATATTTTTGTGGCTCGAGGGACGGCAATGTTGATCCACCACTTTGGTCCAGATTGAAATATTTTAACTACTACTGGATGGATTGCCATGAATTGCAGTCATTCATGATCCCCAAAGGATGAATCTTACTGACTTTGGTGACCTAATGACTTTTCTTTCTAAAGCAACTATGAGATGTACAGTTATGTTTCTATGTGTATGTCACATCAACTATTGGATGGATTGCCATGTAATTCTGAACATACATTCATGGCACCCAAAGGATTAATCCAGTTACCTTAAGCCCTTTTCCCACAGGTCAAAAAACACATTAACACCCGCTAACACCTGGCTTTTTTGCTTAATGGGAAAGGCTACAATCAACATTCAGACCCGGGTCATGTGACTCTGCAGTAGACCCAGGTAGGCATTGATGGGAACACAAAACCCGTGTCAACACGCTAATCTCCGCCCCTTTTCTGGCGCGATGCTCTGCTCCGTCGGTAACTTCTGCGACTCCTCGTCATCTCAGCTACAAGTTCCGCCCGTCTCCGTCCGAGCAGCGCTCGAACATCGAACAAATTTGTTGTCGCCGAGTTTGATAAACAGACTGAATGAGTAATAGATACAATAAAGACCTAACCACCGTAACATCTTCACTGTTTACTAACCCTGTTTCCAGCGCATCAGACGGTGACGCAGCAGAAAAGAGACCAACAGGAGTATACTTCACTGGCAATGGGAAAAGAGACAATCGGCATCTATAAGCGGGTCTTTCCGGGTCTTATTGATACACCTTAAATGCAGTTCACAAATCTGGAGCGCTGATGTTTATTAACCTGTGAATTTATAAAGTAAGACAGTATAATTTAACTCATTTTTTCTACATGCCTGTTTCACTCCATGGTTATTGCAGCAGAATCTACCTGCACGTTTCACCTGAAGCCTGAAGTAAGGACACACAGACTTTGCCTCCTTTCTCACTATCTTGTCTGTTTCCTTCACACAGGGATACCTGTGTCCACTGAAGCGGTTTGTGTAGCGGAGCATGTTGTGACAGCCATGTCTCTGGAGATGGAGAAGACCATCACCAAGCTGATGTACGACTTCCAGAGGAACTCAACCTCTGATGATGACTCTGGATGCGCGCTGGAGGAGTACGTCTGGGTGCCCCCCGGCCTCAGTCCCGAGCAGGTAAACAGAAGCTCCACAACCTTGCAGTTACATTTAACTCCCCCATCCCTACTCATTGCTTCATCAGCTAATGCTTTGTTTGTTTGAACCACATTGGTCAGAAGATTTAAATCATTTCGACGATAAAGTATCTGTGGCATTTTAAATCTCCTCCATGTTTTTTTTTTTGTGTCTTTGGGCTGGAGGGGGGAGGAGGGAAAAGCAGTGATGACTTGTAAATCATTGAGACTTAGCTGTCAGGCATTTCATGGAGGATTAATTGTAAAGACATTTTTCATCTGTCAGTGTTAAAGCTGACACTGTGTAAGAACACAGTCGGACTGAACGACAACCAGAACTAAGATCTTGTAAAGGAACCACCGACTGATTAGCTGATTACAGTGAGTGAAGGAAGCGTCGTCTGAATCACAGATCAGCTTTCTTACACTGAAATCTACAGTGTTTATCAAACTGGAGGCCCATCTCACATAAAAAGCAATTTCCTCCATCAGCAGAAGACGATTATAACATTTCCCTAAAAAGAGATGAGATTGTAGAAGTGTTACAATACAGTAATGTTTCATTTTATGATGCTTTTGGAGGCCTGAGCTTCACTTTCTTCTGCGTTCTGCAGATTTAGACCCGCAGGAATTAAAGTAATTAGAGGCTGTGAATGTTTGGAGGAATCTAATTGGAAATGTGTTTTTGCGTCCAGGTTTCACAATTCCCTGTCAGGACTCATTTGCAGTTTTAATGCCTTTTAATTGCATGCATGACCAGGCTAATGTAATCAATTGTGCACATCCAGAGGAAGATATTTCCTCCATCGCTTTTTTTTGTATTTTGTGGCTGTTTTCCTGCAGCTCTTCCATAAGATTAACACGGTACTGTTCAACTATATTGTGGATGAACAAAGGAAGTGTCTTGTGGAAGGGCAGCCCTCTAATACAACGGGCCTCCTAGGGTTCTCTTAACAGATGACAGCCCGGGCTGATAACAGTCATTTTCTCCAGTCAGCCATCTTGACAGGATGCTGAAAGAGGCTGCGGTCTCTCTAATCCAACGGGGGGTGGAGGCAATTGTAGCTGCCTGTTGCTTTTTTTAATACACTTGAATGTGATAATTTTTAAGCCTGCCACTATGGGTTTCTTTTCACACAGTGTCATTTAATGTGACTCGCGTTTTAAAAAGACAAATCAACTTTTCATGTAGTACAGTAAATGGAGCTGCCAGATAAGAAAAATCCCATTTTTGAACGACAGTTTTTGTGCTAATGAGTTTCACTTTTGTTAGAATTGACTTCATCATTTCCAAATTGTTCGACAAAATGTTCCTACTGCTGACCACAGATACTCACTGTATTCATACAAGATACTCTAATAGTGGTTACAACACATCATGTAAAAGCATGTTTCTCCCTTTTACCCACCTTTATTGTCAAAACCATCCACCACTATGCTTTCTCTATTCCAATTCGATTAGGTGCTAGAAAATACAGAATTTAGTGAGAACGAGAACAGAAGTTGGAACTTAGTTTGAACAAATCAGTGAATCTATTAGCAGATCGAGATTTATTAAGCTGCAACAATTTTAAGTCATCTTCAGTTAGTTATCAGCTTCCTTAAGTCTTTTATAAAATAAAAAATAAGTGATGAGCTCTGGGTTTTGGCTGTTGGTCGATATGGGAAAACGGACTCTGGGAATGGTAACAAGCATTTTTTCACCAAGCCAGACACAATGAATTGATACTTGTGATACAATAGCTATCAAGGCAGGTATTACGGTTTCATTGTTTTTGCAACCTGACAGACAGCAAAGAAAATACGCAGCATGAGAGAGAACACGGACTCGCCTGTCCCCGTCCCTCCGAGCTGTCCTTCTTTAATTTTATCGTGGACTGAAGTTTTGTCACCTCAAATGACCCTGACTGGGAGAACTGGCACAAGGCTCAGTGTCACCCTCCGAAGCGTAGAAGTGGGTGGATCAAAGGAAATCTAAGGGGCAGCACTTACAGAGACACACGTCCTCTGCCTCTCACTCCACCCCTCTGATTATCATAACTTCAACAGAATAGATCTTTACTCTGCACCGAAGACGAGACCACTTTGTGTCAAAGGCTGTTTCGCTGAAAATCAGACACAATTGACGACATTGCTCTGCGTTGTTTAAGTGTTTACCAACCAAGGTTTTCTCCTTTTCAACTGTTAACATGCAAATACAAAAGAGGGGTTCAGGCCATGGCTACGACGTGCTTCTACATCATGAATTGTAATGTCAATACCAGTATGGATAACTGAGATTTCCTCTAAGCACTGCGAATATTAGCTGTTGAATTTTTAAAGAAGCTGATGCTGTTCAAGGATGTGTCTGCAGCAGCAGCAGCAGCAGCAGCAGCACAGCACTCATTGTAAATCCCAGACACTAATTTCCAAGGGCAGCGATATTGGAGGGTACAGCAAAAACAAATTCTATTTGCATGAAGACCGCGATAAATTAATTTGAAAGTAATTTCAGATTAATTTAGGTGGGTCTTTCACTTTGAATTAATGAAGTACAGTAGATTAAACCTGCCAGGAAGTCCTCCGATTGATACAACAGTATAGGTCGATTCAAACAGGCTGGTGCCTGAACGCTATAATAAGTCGGATTTTTCCTTACATTTTGTTTTCAACACATTCAAACTGGGCCCCTCCTCCTGGGCTCTTCATCAGCATCGACAGCATCACAGTTCCCTTAGCGCTAGCATGCTAACCCACGGTTACTGTTGCGCTAGAATGCTAACTGCCGGTCAACTTTGCGCTAGCAATGTTCGCCAGGTTCGCCTGTCTAAATGGGGCCCAGTTGCTAATTTGAACCACTCCCACACTCACCTATACGCTGTGATTGGCTCAGGGAACCACAAAAGCGCCCCTCCTGAAAACGTCCCGTGCAAAGTGAAACAACACAATAGATGCAGAGGGAAGGGTCTCACAGGGGTCTGCACACACACTCACTAACACAGAGGCCAATAAGTGATGATTTATATTATATTATATTTGTGAAAATCTGTATTTTATTTTTCTAGGAAAATCCTACTTATTATACCTTTAATCTTACAACATTTCACAACGTTAACTGCATCCTAGAAGAGCTTTCTTCTACTTCTTCCACATGCACTTTGCATTGACTCTCTTAGTGCTGGCACATAACTGTAATAACTAACATGTCATGTATTTAAGTCCAAGAAAATGCACATTACAAACAGGTTTTGCTCTTGTACTTGAGTCCATGTAAACAAATCTTATTGACACATTTTGTGACAGTTGTAGGAGCTGCTGTGACACTGTGTTGTTCTGTCAGGTCCACTAAGCTGCTGATCAGAATTGTTTTTGGCTGCAGCAGGCAGCCATTTTTTAATGAAAGAACTGTGTGAGTGTACCAACTGTAAACTACATGCTCTGCACCAAACAGCAAAGCGACTAGCACAGAGGATGAACCTCGTGGTTAAAGGAGGATGAAAATGTATCTTGCCTTCATCAGGTGACCAGAAACACTGAAAGGAATGCTTATGTTGTTTCATTTCTGCTGGATGAGGAAACAGGGAACTGTTCCCTAACACGCCAACACTTCATTTGAGGATTAAACACTTGAATACTTATAGTTATGCAGTATCAGAACTGTATGTTTGTACCGTATGTTTCAGGTGCATCAGTATTATAACTCCTTACCAGAAGAGAAGGTCCCCTACATAAACAGCCCTGGAGAGAAATACCGCATCAAGCAACTGCTTCACCAGTTGCCACCACATGACAACGAGGTAAAGCAGCGCTACATTTTCTTCTTTAATGCTCACACTTTTTCTGTTGTTGTGATCAAATCCTGCAGTCAGGAAACACTCCAGCTTTGCATGATGATACCTGATGATGAATTATGTTACGCAGGTACGCTACTGCAACGCATTGGATGAGGAGGAGAAACGAGAGCTGAAGCTCTTCAGCAACCAACGGAAAAAGGACAACTTGGGAAGAGGCAATGTGCGTCCGTTCCCTCTCACCATTAATGGAGCCATTTGTGACAAGGTAAAATCAACAACTATCCTTCTATCCTCTTTATTCCCTTTTATCCTCCATTTCACTCAAGATATCAAATAAGCTTTCCCAATAACTTTTAAGGCTTTTTCATTTTCTATTCCATCAGTGTGATTCAGCCCCCTTTCTTATGATATTCTCGGTCCTGCTTGCATGGGCTCCTCTTTGATGTTTCATCAGATAAATGAAACGGAGATAAATAAGAAAACATTTCAATCTTGGAAAGATAATGGTAATTTCAAGTACCATCTTCTGACTCTCTCTTTACTTCTGACGGTGTGTATTCTTATTTTTCTCTGCCTCTTCTCCTCTTACATGATCCCTGTCCTTACCTGTCCTTTCCTTTTTTCTCCTCTCATCGTATCTCATCACTTTACCTTCCCTCTCCTATCCTATCCTCTCTTGCCTTCCCTTACCTTTCCCCTCTTCTCCTCTCCTGCCTCTCCTCTCGTACAGTGTGGTGGTCAAATAAACGGAGGGGACATTGTGGTTTTTGCTGCGAGGGCAGGTCATGGACAATGCTGGCACCCTCATTGCTTTGTCTGCGGCATGTGTGAGGAACTATTGGTGGATCTCATCTACTTCTACCAGGATGGCAAGGTCTTCTGTGGCCGGCACCATGCCGAGAGGCTGAAGCCCCGCTGCTGTGCCTGTGATGAGGTGCGCCTGTCTGGGCCTGGAGCCCTTCAGGGTTGGAAATGGCTGAATGGTTCATAGCTCAGAGACTTGGATTTGGTTTAAACTGGTCTGGAGAGAAAATATGTCTCAGTTTTCATGCCATGTCTCAGAAAGTCTGCTTGTTATCTAACCATAATGTGTGGCAAGCAGGCCTGAGATAACAATAACAATAACTCTGGCCACAGTGCTGTGGGCAAAAATGAAGTCTGGTAAGGTTTGCAGGAGCACGGGTATCCATGTTTATTCATCTGAGACGTGCTGTTATTGGTACAAATTGTTAGATTTCCTTAACCCAGAAGGAGTTCTGTACAGCTGATATCACATGCTTAATTGACATGAAAGATTTTGAGAGATTGATTGTAAGGGAAAAAACTAAAAAGTAGTTCTCTACAAAATATTTTTTTTATTTTCTTATTTAATCACTAAGAATAACTTCCGTTTTTTTAAAGATTATTTTTGGGGGCTTTTTATACCTTTTATTTTAGAGAGAGGACAGCGGATAGTGGCAGAAATGGGGGAAGAGAGAGTGGGGATGAGACGCGGCAAAGTGCCGAGGGTCGGAGTTGAGCCCGGGGCCGCTGCATCGAGGATTAAAGCCTCTGTATATGATGGCCGAGACGCCAAGAATAACTTCCTTAAAAAATCTGAGAGGGGAAAATCCTTTGTGGTTTAATTGTCAACAACACACTAAACATGTAATGTCACGTAATCATAAAGACGTTGCTCAATTATGAGGGGACTTTGGTTAAAACCATAGACTGTATAAAAAGATGGACGACATGACAGCTCCCTAAAAGTGAAGCCAAAACATTTCGGGTGCCCCCTGCTGACTGGCTGCAGTATAGGTCATAAAGCCCGCCTCCTCCATGTTAACAGATGGGACATGAGTCAAACTACAAAATTGAAATACACGCCAAATAAATGTTTCTCAGTTTTTTTTTAATTAGTTATTTGATGCTGTAGAAAGGATGATTGACAGCTCTGTTGACAAATACTGCTCCTGCATCTGTTCCTGATTAGTGAAGTGGAGGACAAACAGCGAGAGGAGACTTAACTAAAACAATCACTACAGTCATTAAAGTTTCCATACCTGTGAACGTTAACCACAGACCAACACAAGAAGCTGTTCTGCTGTTAAACACGCCGCCATGCGGGATCCTTGCTGTTTTTTCAGTAGGTTAAGCGTGTGTTTTGGTTAGCAGAAGTAGCTACGGCCACTTCACCCAGTAAACTCTACTGCACAGTCTCTGGCTCCATATGACGTCCCCATTGCAAGATGGCAGCGTCTGTCACGGGGGCTATTTTGGTATCACTTTTGTACAATGGGAGCAGATGGAGACGCGTCCTCCATCTATATTTACAGTCATCAGTTAAAGTAGAAAGAACCACTGTCCCAGGCAAACATAAAAATATTATGAAATAATCATGATCCAAGGATTATTCGGTGAGACTTCTTAAACATTGTCACTCATTTTACATTAACTCATGACCTCAATTCAACTTCATTGAATCTCTGAGTACCCCTGCTGATTAATGTAATGTCTGGGTCACGCAGATAATCTTTGCTGATGAATGCACCGAGGCAGAGGGCAGGCACTGGCACATGAAGCACTTCTGTTGCTACGAGTGTGCGACCACCCTCGGAGGCCAGCGCTACATCATGAAGGACGGACGGCCACACTGCTGCAACTGCTTCGAGTCCCTTTATGCAGAGTACTGTGACGCATGTGGAGAACACATAGGTACATCACTTCTTTCCTGCAGGTTTATTGTTGCTGCAGTAAGTCCTTTAACTGTTACCAAAACACATTGACATGTTTTTCTAACACTAAGAGCTATTTATTGTGAGTGTGGGTGTTATCAGCTCTGTGAGCCTTGTGTGCCACAGCTGCGGGGAGGCGGAGTCAGTGCAGTGAGATGTGGATGGTTATTATCATCCCAAGCTCCAGTAACAGTGAAAATGTGTGTTTCGGAGGATGCTTCCATGTTGTATCCAGATGGGGGCTGTGAAAGATGATTACTTCCTCTAGCTGGGGAGCAGGCTTGGTGAAATATATTCAGACTATCTTGCAAATCAAGTGATCATGCACAATCTTACAATTACACAAGTTCTCCTCCAGGAGAAAAAAGGCTCTATTAATGCATTTATCATTTCAGCGTTAGGGGCGTTTCTGACAGAAATGAGCTTAACCTACTGGCTGATGGCCAAAATGAGAGTGTGTGTTGGGTTCATTAGCTGCACAGATGAAGTAAAATAACATTTTAAAGTAGTGTTAGAGATAGCTATCTTTTTTAAGCAGTTAAAGCGAGACTTTATTTTTTTAATTTTTAAATTAAATTTCTGTTTTTCCCTTCTGTCCTCAGGCATTGACCAAGGCCAAATGACGTACGATGGTCAGCACTGGCACGCAACTGAGGAATGTTTTTGCTGTGCCCGTTGCAAGCGCTCCCTGCTGGGCCGCCCCTTCCTGCCAAAGCAGGGGCAGATCTTCTGCTCACGATCCTGCAGCGCCGGGCAGGTGGGTAATAAAAAAACTACGTTATTGAATTATATATTTTTCTTTAAGGGACACTCATACTTACATTAAACAGAATGTTAACATGTAAGGAATTAAGTCAGTGGGCTGATCTGTTTTATTTTACCATTCAGGATCCAGATGAGTCCGACTCCTCAGACTCTGCCTTCCAAAGCGCCCGTTCCCGTGAATCCCGCCACAGCACCAAGATTGGGAAAAAGGAGCGCAGAAATGCGGAGCAGGAGCGGCGGAGCGTGGAGGTTCGCCAGTCAGCTCCTCCACCCATGCCTGACCGTCTGTCGGCTGAAAGTGATCCCCTTTCCGGACAGATGGACCGTTTAAGCCTCTCTTCTAGCCAGACCCCGAGCAGGACACCTAATCGCACACCCAGCCGCACTCCGAGCCGAGCACCGAGCCTTAACCAGGTGTGGATGAGCCGGGATGACCCCTACGTCCCCGCTGCCTACGAGGGCCCCCAGCTGGCAACCTCCCCCACACCAGCACCCATACATCTGCTGGGTCAGTGTAACCTCAGGCAGGGCTACAATCCCAACGCAAACGCTCATCCTCCAGCTCAGAGTCCTGCCAACCCAGTGAAGAGGCCAGATTCCTGGGGAAAGGAACAAGGCAACACCAAGAGGACCCCTATGGCCGCTCTGAGGGGCCACTCCTTCAATGAAAACTGGACCCACCACAGCCAGGATGAGTTCAGGCCCAATAAGCTACGCACCCAGATGAGCTTCAATGAGATGTCTAGCCAGAACCAGGGCATCTCTGACAAGAGGAGCATCAGCCTGCATGGATTCCAGAGAGATGGCAGACCCCCGCTGACCAGGAGGAATCCCATCAATGCCATGAGCTTCAACGAGCCTCTGACTCCACTAGAACAGACCCCTCGTGGATCCATGGACTCCCTCACCATGTCCAATGCTACAGGTAAAGTTCTGCTAATGACAAAGTATTTTAAAATATGATATAATGCCGAGTAATGTAAAAAACTGACATGTGATTTACTGTTTAAACAGGTAACTCACTGGACGGGGTCAGTAAGCGGCAGGAGCATTTGTCTCGGTTCTCCATGCCCGACCTGAGTAAAGACTCAGGTGTGAATGTGTCTGAAAAGAGCAACATGGGCACCCTCAGCTCCTCAGTCCAGTTTCACAGTACAGAGTCGCTGTCCTCCTCTCGGCCCTACAACAACAACATGTACACTCCACTGAGAGTTGGCTACCCGCTGCAGTACTGGGATGGCCCGCAGCCACTGGGCTTTGATGGCAAAGGTCGCGTTGGAGTGATGGGCAGCAGTGGAAACCTGCGGATGGCTCCCATGAGCGACAGAATGCCCCGCCGACGTATCAGCGGTCAGGAACCCGCCTCACAGCAACAGCAGCCACAACCCAGACGGCGCAAACACCACCGTGGAAACCACGGTAACGGGCAGCACCGCAGTGGCCGCCACCACAAACGCTCTCGTCGTTCCCGCTCTGACAATGCCTTGCACCTTGTGGCGGACCGGCCTGCTCAAATGGTAGAGCTGCCCTACCGCCGCGTCCAGGAGGATTATGATCGCTTCCCCGCCGGTAATGCTGCTCGGGAGTTGTTTGGTCTGGAGCCAGGCGGGTACAGACAGCCGCCTCACCGGCCCTGCCCCCGCACCACTTCTGATCTCACCCTGCAGAACGCTGGCTGGCAACCTGTAGGGCTGGGTGGGCCATGCTGGGGCGATGGGTACATGGAGGCTGCTGACCCCTGGTGCTCCAGCTGCTCCTCTTCCTCCGAGTCAGAGGGAGATGAGGGTTATTTCCTGGGTGAGCCAATCCCTCGGCCTGTGCAGCTTTGCTACATTAACAACGAGGAGCTGCGCCACCGCTACACCCCCTCTGGGATAGCTGGCCATCACGGACCTCTGCACGGACCTATTCATGGCCAGATGCACAACCGCCAGAGGAGGAAGAGCAAAAACTGCATTATTTCCTAGATTTAGAGCAAAGTGAGGGTTAGGGATGAGCAGGAGAGTGAAAGAGATGAGATAGAGAGGTAAGGAGACAGTTAAAGCAACAGAGAGGTGCAACCGAGAGAGTGGGAAGGTGAGAGTGAGGCAGTTGACAGTGAGAGTGAAAAGAGACAGTGTTTGTGTGTGTGTGTGTGTGTGTGTGTGTGTGTGTGTGTGTGTGTGTTGGGGTTAAAGAGAGAAAAGGTCTATTTTATGTGCTTGAAAGCTTACACAACTCTACACCGAGTAGTGTTTGTGCACACCTACACAGAATGATCTAATCATAAGAGGAAGCTCAGCTGGCTTACACAACAGAAATGTTTACAATGATACAGATTAACTCCTCTGACGGTCCCTGAAGGAAGCACTGATGAATCTGACTACTAAATGTGCCGTGGTCAAGGAAAATAAGATGTCCGTGCGTGTCGTTGCGTGTATTCATGTCACAGAGAGATTGGACAATTCCTTTACAGCTCGGGAGTGAGGGACGTAAAACTGATCCAACCACAGCGATCAGACTGTTCATGTCGCAGCTCAGTGCCCTGGGCAGCGAAACTTATTCTATGTGGACAAACCAGAAATTGTGTTGGGATAGTGAAAGTTACGTGCTAGATTCCAAGCTATGTTGTTTACCTCAGTGGAATCCAAATGCTGCTGGAATATAGTGTTGGCTCGCTAGCCCTGTTATCACCTTGTACAAATAGTCTGTTGAACTTTGTGCTCTACATAGCCAGCTCTCCATGCTTAACCAAGGACAGAGAGCTGGACGGCCTCTGCTTCTTGACCATTCAGGCACAGTAACGTCAGGTATGGTCCCGTTTTCTCTTCTGCAACATGCTTTGTATTTTTAGAGTTACCTATAGATGAATAAGAATAATGAATTTATAATGCTAACAATAATAATAAAAATGCAAATAATAATTATAATAGTATTAAAGAATAATACCTGTTAAATGTATATATAATAATACACTTAATAAAGTAATGGTTGTAGTAATGTAAATGTTCTGTACATATGGTCTTAAATATTTATATATTTTGTAACTAAAGAATCATTATTTGTATAACATGATGTAGAGATAGGGAGACTTGCATGTTCATTTGTTGTTGTTGTCTCATACTGAAAATAAAGTGTACTTCAATGAACAACCAGCAAGTTGTCTTTTTATAAGCTGTTGTAACTTCCCTTTGCAAGAGTCGTCACAGCAGGGAGGCAGGGGTGAAGAGAAGGTCACTATCACTGCCATTAATTGTCCCAGTAAGCTATGCCAGTGAGCCTGCACAGTATGAGGACACTATGGTGGAACTGGCACCCTTACTTTTGTCACTTACATCTGGAGTTTTCCTGCCATGACATTCCAAATCTGTCAGCTATGAAAGAGGTCTGTTGTCCTACAATTCACTGCTCAGGGATTAAAGGGGGAGCTGCCCACAGCTGCAATAATCCCTAACCACAAAGTACATCTGAGTCTGATTTGGAATTTCATTAATTGTGCTGATGTTTAGTCAGAGTTGAATTCAGCTTATATTAAAGCTCAACAAAAGGGAACAGAAATAGCCAAAGTTATGAGGATAGAACCTCTAGGAACCATCTCAGCTGGCACTGGACATCAATGCAATGTCAGAATACTGGTTGGAAATGGAATTTTAGTTGATATCAAAACCCAACCACGACTTTAACTTCCAACACTGGATAGATGTTGAATTTAGGATAGATGAAAATCAGGTTGCGGTCAAACCCAAATGTGAGGCAGACATTAACTTCCAGCACTGGACAGAGGATGAGGTTCTGTAAGATATGAAGATCGACGTGCTGAAGGTTCTTGTCAAAACCCAACGTTGACTACACATAAACCTCCAACATTGGGAAGACATTGATTTTTGTTGGATATGAAAATCAGGTTGATGTATAACCGCAGGTTGACTGGACATCATCCTCCAACATTGAGTGTTACATTTTTACTAGATAAGAATATCATGCTGATGTCAAAACCCAACAATGACTAGTTGGAGAACATCAGCGTTGTACAGATATTGAATTTAGGGTGTATATAAAAATGAGGTGGACATCATCAACATTGAGTTTTGGTTGGATATGTAAATAAGGTTCACGTCAAGACCAAACACTGACATGACATCAAAATGAAACATTGGACAGACGTTGAATTTTCTTTGGAGTTTAACATCAGGTTGACGTCAAAACCAAACATTGACAAGGCATCACCCTGAAGTTGGGCTGACATCAAAACCAAACGTTCAGTTGACGTTAAACCAACATTAACTATACATCAACCTTTATCATCGGACAGATGTTGAAAATTGGTTTGAAACAAGCTGTTAGTTAAAAGTCAAGATCCGACACTAATCATATGAAAATTTAGTTGACAACAGAAACATGGACTGGACATCAACTTCAAAAATTAGATAGACATTGAATTTTGGTTTGAGTTGATGTCAAAACCAGACATTGATTAGGCATCAACCTCCAACATTAGAAATATGTTAAATTAGGTTGGATATAAAAAATATGGCTCGAAATCAAAACCCAACTTTGACAACAGTAACAATCATTCGACGTTCAGGTATGTTTGGAGAAGAAAATCACATTGATGTCAGAACCCAATTTAACTATACATCAATCTCCTTCCACAGTGATGAGACCGAACAGTGGCTGCCTGGCCTTTAAAACTGTCAACAACTGGCTCATCTTTTTTTTTTTTACAGTCCTTATGTGACTTAAGTTTGTTCACTTTAACATAAGTGGCAAATTCTTCTTGAGAAAGATTAGCATTTCAGCCTTCTCAGCTGTCAGCCTGCTCCTCCTTTCATCAATAATAATGGAGGCCGTGCTGAAGAACCTCTCACTCTCCACACTTGTTGAAGGTGCACAGAGAAATCTGTGACTGCCAGGGAGGGCAGTCTAGGCTGGGTGACTTTCCAGCATGACAGTGGATTGTCCGAACGCAGGATAGTTGGCTCACAAAGGTAGGTCTGCACTTCAATGTGTGCAGTTGTGTTGGCTCACTCAGGACCTACAGTGCTCTCCTCCAGGATTTCATGTCTTGCAGCCTCCACCCGAGGAGTCTTCTTTGCTGACTCTGAGGCTGCTGATTCAGATGAGGTCTTCCTCAACACATCCATCTGCCATTAAAGCATCCTGGAGAGGTACATGGAACAATAAAAACACAGATATGTAGCCTTTGACATTAGCTAACCCAGGATCCAGTAGAGTTGCAAACGAGTATAAAGGCTCAGATTCTACGTCTCTGAAACGTCTGTTCACAGCCTCATGGAGGGTGTCTTTCATGTTCTTCATTCCCTCGTCGGCCTTGTCTTTTTTGAGTGAGAACGCGTTTGAGGACACTGACAATCAGATGACATCAGAGCTTACCTCCCTTGTCAACTCCTCAAAAGGGGCTAAAACTGCGACAGCTTTTTCCAGTACTCCCCACTGGTTTGTTGTCAGTGTGGCTGGCAGGTTGTATCCCGCTGTATATGCACACAGGGCGTGTTTCTGTGCAATGAGGTTCTCGATCATGTAATGCGTACTGTTCCACCTCGTTTAAACATCTTGCTGCAGATGCTTGGGTGGCATATTTATCTCCACCTGAATGTCCTCCAAGCATGAATAGGCAAGTGACGAGCGCAATTTTGTCTGCCGACAGCCAGTGCATCACCGACACCATGCTGTGATAGCAGTCCCTCGTTCATGATAAGTTGCAGGTCATGCGCGAAACATCCTAAACTGGCAACTCCAAGGCGATCCAGGCGACCTCTCCAGGCGACCTCTACCAACATTTCCAATTCCTCCACAGTCATTGAAAAAAACAATTTTGCACTGAATATAACTGACATTACTTCAAAACTCCAAATGAATCCACTATGGACAGTAGGTAGACATCAAAACCAGACATCTCCATCTCGCTCACATTTTACAAACATCGAATTTTGGGTTGGATTTAAAAATAAGGCTGGACCAACATTGGACAGTTATTGAATGTTGGATATAAAAATCAGGTTGATGTCAAAGCCCAACAATTGCTTGACATCTGTCTCTTTTTTCAATGAAATGTGAGGGCACTCAACCTTTCGGCCCTGTGAGAGTGGTGGAAGAATCAACTCACTGCAATCAGGTGTGTGTGGCACTGATTGGCTTTGATTAAGCCCAGGTGTGGGGAGTCTTCATATACCCTGAGTCTCCAGTGCACTGCCCTGACTCATTATCTCACCTTCAGAGGTAGTGAGAGGTTCTCCATGTGGCTTCTCTAGTTATCGGCGTATCTGCAAACACCAACTCAGAACTTTGTGTGTATTTGTGGTCAATTGCCTGTTTCCCAGGGATTAATTTGGGGTGCTGGAGAGTTTGTGTGACTCCAGCCTTAAGGGTTATCAAAGGCCTCCCGAGCAGCCTTTGCCTTTAGCTTCGAGTTGTCTGGGTCTCCTGGACAATTTTGGTTTTGAGTCAGCTGCTTGGCAGCGATGATTTAGTTAATCATCACTTTTTCCTCCCCTTTCCAATCTATCGCTACTGCGATTTTGTGGTTATCCCTCTGGGATAACTTTGAGACACCCCTGGGTCTGCACCTGCGTCCCAACCCCCCTTTCCTGACATTAAATAACCCTACCACAAAGATTTACCTGTATTCTACATGATGTAAAGTTTTTAAGAGAGGTTTCAACAGACATCTAATTTTGTTTCACAGACATGACAAGCAAAATTCTCATATGTCTAGTGTTGTTTGTGACCCATGTTAGATTGACATTAACAACATTTGGCAAATGAAATATATTAATAAAAACATATTACTTACATCTAATAATAGTGGGATTGTATGGATGTTGACCTTAATGTATAAAACTGCTAATCTATAAAAACGTGTTAACAAAATATCATCTGGTATGTGTTTGTTTATTATATGACCACAGGTATTTTTCTGTGAGAAGCTCATTTACATTAAGATACTTGGTCCTAATATTCCCCTTTTGCAACACCTCTTTCATTATACACTCCAAGCCTGTTCAACACTTGTCCGTATGTAGTTTTTAGTGTTCTTTAAGCCCGAAACAAATCCTCTTGATGACTTTACTATGACAACATTCTGATTAGGGTTTTTGTGTATGACTCCTCCTGATGAGTATACCAGACTTAATTTGTGAAATCCATGGAGTAACAGGACGTGACATAGCTTGAAATAATAAACTTGTTTGTCAGGTGTGACCTCAATAACCTTGAACATCTTTGGCATTTCTGTATGCAGCTTTTTGCTACTTTATGAGTGGACATTTATGCTGATGTTGATAATGATTTGATAAAGCAATATAAGTACACAAACTTAAACCCTAAACAACAATGTGTGGCCTGTCACCTACTGTCACCTACTGAACCACGACTGTATTTCCTGCAATGACCTGGTTTTGTCTTGTCCCTCTATCCTTGATAAATTCACTGCAAACATTTTAAACCGTACAATGTTTAATAAGCTGTTCACAAATAAATCAGTCAGTTTGATGTACATACATTTTTGACTTCTTCAAAGAGAAAGAAAAACATTATAACCAGTGTACTTATTTATCATCACATTTAAAAATGAGAAACAAGAATCACAAACAAAGCTTCATTTTTCACAAGTGTTGCTCAGTGTTCACGAAAATATAAAGTGAGCACAGAGGGGGACTTTATCAAAGCAGCAGCTAAGAAAGTACACGCTTATTAGGCCTACTGGAAAACACAAAAGCAGCGTCCAATCACTTCAAATAAAACACTTTTACCAGCAGGATCAATCAAAGACAGAAATACGGCATGAGTGTGAGTCTGATTAGTGAGACGGCTCCCTGGAGTCATAGTCCTCTATAAATTTTTCCATGGCTTCCACACAGCGCTTGCCGATGTCCCTTAGATTCTCCTGCAGCGAGGACTGGATGGGACGCTCCAGGGACTGATCCTTGGCTATCAGCATCTTTGCCACGAGGCCGAACATTTCACATTCCTGATAGTACACCTGTAAGACACACATATCCGTGGTTTTAAGTGCTCCAAGAGTGAAGAGTGAGATGGTGCGGGGGGGGAAAAAAAGACAACAAGGGGAGAATGTGGGAGGAGGGCACAAGTTTCCAGTTATCACTGATGCTCAGATGCAGTGTTTTGTGTGCCTGTAATGCAG
This sequence comes from Semicossyphus pulcher, assembly GCF_022749685.1. Taxonomy (NCBI): domain Eukaryota; kingdom Metazoa; phylum Chordata; class Actinopteri; order Labriformes; family Labridae; genus Semicossyphus; species Semicossyphus pulcher. The sequence goes on from NW_027211637.1 coordinate 21,427,639, forward strand.
AGCTTTGTGGCCATCTTTTACAGCAGCTACCTGTTGCCAGACTGCCTTTCCCAGAATGCCTCTATAATCCTGAAACCATGGAGATATGAAAAGTAAGAGGCCATCTTTTCTGTCTAGTGGGTGGAAATACACATCGACACACACAAACATACAGTACACTCTCTCGCACAAACACACGGGCGATGAGCAGAGCCTCATGCGATGTCTGTCACATTGAAGACGGCATTAAAGCACGTGTTGGTGCCTCTCTTGTGTTCCAGGTGAGCCAGGATAAACAGCCTCACTTTGCATGTTTGCTCAGTTATAAGACTAAAAAGATGACACCATCAATCATGTCAAACTATGAATATGACCTTCTTTGTCAGGCACTACAAAGTGAAGACAATAATGACACTCAAGTTGCCTCAAGCTCAGCATAACAACATTATTGTTTAGTCGACAGAAAATGCATCTTTTTTTCTTGTCTCACGTCTCCCAGCGCTTTCCAAGATCTGTCCTCTGTCACTCTTTCTCTAATCTTAAGCTCTTTTATCTCTTCCTCTGTTTGTTCATTACCAACCCCTCTCCCAAGATACAAGCGTGTCTGTATAAAGACACTCCTCTACCTCATCTATTTCCCTCCTCTTCTGCTGGATGGCTCTGTCCCGTGCCACCGTCTGGCTCGCGGCGGAAGGGAGATCCCCGTCTCTGCTTCGTTCTCTCTCTTTGCTCTTGCTCCCCCTGTGATCTCGCTCCCCGCTTTGGTTCCTGTTGCCGTGGAAAGCCTAGAGAAGAAAATGAGACAAGAGAGTTGGAATGCATTAATCAGACAGTTGGCCAAAAACATGGGTGCAAACGCTGATGATGACTGAGCTGCTAATGACTAAAGTGAAGCTCCACATGTCAACTTGTAACACTGAGGCGAGGGAATATAAATGCAGAATTTGTTCTGACTGCAAATGTGTTCAATTGCAAAACATGTAAACTACACGGTGCAACAAAAGTAATATTATTAGCACTTCCTAATAGGAAATATTGCACATAGGTTTTGGATTTTGTAGCTGCAGAGCTTATTATTATTTTTCTGTATATTATTTTTACTTTACTGTTTTGGTTCACTCTTTAATCTGTGTTGTTCTCAGATTCAACAGCTCCTTTCAGCAACAAAGCTCTTAAAAACGACTGTACGCTGCCCTCCTAGCGCAGACAGACACAGTTAGCTACTAGCTGGTGACATAGTGTAGCAATTAGCAGCAGGCGCCCCAGATATTTCCCTCAGGAATTTGAAGAGAATAAGAGACAAAAAGAGAGCGAATGTGGAGTTAAATTAGTCGGACGGCCAACAACACAACTCCAAATTAATGCTTGTGTCGCTCTGTGTGTGTTCGATGTGTAAATAGGCAACTGTTGTGGTCACGTTGGTAAAGCCTGCAGTTGTACATGTCAGTCAATCATTAAAAAAAGCCAGGAATGAAATGAAATGTAGTGCTAGCTAAGAAGGCAGTGTTTAATCTTGAAAGCATACATAAAGAAACTTATTGGAAAATATCACAGTAACATTTTATTGCGAGACATTAAAATGACTTAACCTGATTATGTTTTGGGTGATTTGCATAATCTTAATGGTGGAAGTATTTCAATGAATCTGGATGATTTAAAACACATTAAAACTCTTGAACGGTAATATTTAAAGCGATAAATCATACTGAAAAGTTTAACCCTGTAAGTTGACGCTGCTGTATCGACAGACATATTTGATGTGCGGCATCAGGAAACATTAAAGATATAAACTCGAAGATCTCAGCTTCGTTCTCCTTGGCGGCACCTTATGGCGATAAACTGCAATTGCGGGAGGACACTTCCAAACGTCTCCGGTTGGCTCCGGTTGTAACTCTTGATTTTCCTCGCTGATGATCACTTTCCTTTTTAGACTGTTTGCCTTCATCTGAGCGTTTGTTTCTTTTTCTTTGGATTTTCACTTCTTTTTGAAGTTGTATCTGTAGTCATCCATCTTTTCTTTGTCTGTTCAGCCATAGTAGATTACTGTTTACTCGCAACACTTGCAGAGACCGGAAAAGCAGCCGCTTAGCTCCGCCTACCCTCTCTGGCAGACCAACCACTGCTGGCTGATGGAAAACGCGTCACTAACTGGGCGCCGCTTGTGAAAGTCGCCACAGACACCCAGTCTGTAATACTGCAAATGCAAAGGCTTTCATCAGTGGGCCATAGGCTCGATCCCCATGGTGTGACCTCATTCGGCGATAGATAGTGACTTAGCAGACATTTATTTAAATTAAAATCTTCAGGATTAGACCTTTAACTGGCGCAACACAACACTGATAAGAACACTGAATACTGAAATTCTGATATGAGGAAATCATTCTTGAACTCCTCTTCCTCTCTTCACTGTAACTTCACTGCAGCAGCGACCAGCTGTGATTCATCATGTGCTGCTCTGCTCTGTGTTCAGGTCAGCCAAGAAATGTGTGCGATCATCTGATCTCAGCTTTTCTGCAGCACCTGGACTGTTTGCATTAAAGCTGAGTCTGCCTCTGCTATGAGCCCACGTCTAATGAACAAACTGTTTTTATAATATACAAACAAATAAATGAAGCCGCAGATTAATCGATAATTAAATTGTAGTTAGTTGCAGCCAGTGACTGTATATAAAGATGGACGACGCATCTCCATCGGCTCTCATCGTACGGATTTGAAGCCAAAATAGCCGGCGGGTGGAGCGGCTTTAGCTACTTCCGCTAACCAAAACACACTTAAATAACCGGAAAAAAATGCAGCAGAACAGCTTCTTGTGTTGGTCTGAAGCAGACGTTTACAGATATGTGACTGTAGTGATTGTTTTAGTTACGTCTCCTCTCGCCGTTCCTCCTCTACTCTGCTAATCCGGAACAGATCGGCTGCAGGAGCCAAGTTTGTCATCCTTTTTACAGCATCTAATAACTAATTAAATTTAACAGAAAAATGAACACTTGGACGTAAATCAGCGTGATAAGAACTAACTAGAATGACAGAAACCGTGTTTGAGAAACAATTATTTGGAGTGAATTTTGATTTTATAGTTTGACTCATGTCCCATCTGTTAACATGGAGGAGGCGGGGTTTATGACCTATACCGCAGCCAGTCAGCAGGAGGCGATATAGATGTTTTGGCTTCACTTTTAGGGAGCTGTCATGTCGTCCATCTTTTTATATAGTCTATGGTTTTAACCCTTATGTCTTATCAGGTTGTGTTGTTTACATGACTCTTGTCACTGTCATCTTTAAATGTTTTATTTGCTCATCAGGAAAAAAGAGTCCAACCTGCTGTATATTTTCTCATTTCATGGCAAAAAAACAGGAAAAGGAAAACCAGAGAAGGGAAGGCAGAGCAGGTTTTTTTTGCTGGTGAACTTACATTGAACTGCGCGTCCTTGTCTCTGCTGGAAGCGGTCCTTGGTAAGAAAGGTCTCGGAGCTGGAAAACAGACAAACCACAAAGTCAACACAACACAACAACAGAATTACAGTGGGCTATCTAATTCAATGTATACATGTTAGAGGCCCTCCTTTTTGGATAAACCATGCCTATAGATACCTACAGTATCTATAGGTGTATCTTTAGGACACCATTGATGTTTTAAACCTCCTAATTTCTCTCTCTCTCTCTTCAGCCTCCTGTTTTTTGCAAGTACCATGCTCTAAAATCAGTGAGCAGGATCTGCTGATAATAGCATTGCTATGTTGTACTGCAGTATCGTATGTGAAGCCATAGTGTTGTTATGGCTCATTATATACTGTTGGCTAGTCTCTCCCATCTTTTTTTTTCTCTGCCTTGCTTTCTCTCACTCTCTTATACACACAAATCAGCGATGAGTCACCATCATCGCACCATCACTCAGGCACACAAAAAACCTGTTCCACACTCACACATACACAAACACACACCTCCACAGTGCTGCAGTGTGCGCACACATACAGTGCCTGAGTGCAAGAGAAGATAAAAACATACAGTACCAACAGCTCAGTCGTTAAAAACAACAACACAACACGCCACTTTAGAACCAGGAAAAGAACAACAAAAACAAGGACTTCACAGTTAGTTTGAAAGCATGGAAACAGGGTTGTAATAATTTCTAATCCCTTTTGTTTACTCTCATCCTCACAAACGATGAGGTAATTCTCAAGTGTCTAATTTATCTTAGTGTTACTAAATTACAGTGTACATGATGCTGTGTATAAAGCCTGAGCTACTATCAATCCTCTGGTAAGAGTGTTGACATAATCCATCTATTGAGTCCCGGAAAAGCTTCTTAGTGATCATCATTATGTAACACTGGTTTGTTGCTACCAGATTGTGACTACCTATCAACCAGCAGATACAGCGATGAGCAAATGCCCTCAAAATATATTTGTAATGCAAAGTGTGCAGGGAAAAGTGCATGCGTGTGCCTCTGCTTGCTTATACTGCCACCTTATGTTCATTTAATGAAGTGCAACAAGATACTGTTTAGCTTATAAAGTACTGGGCATCTTTTATATGTACTGTATACGCATTCATAATACAATATAATCTGGTTTAAAATGCTCGATTGTAGTTGAGACTTTATTGATGATTGACATTCCTACACTATATGGCCGTAGTTTTATTTACACCTGAATCTTAACACCTGCATGACATTATAAGCTAAGATAAGATAAGATAAAATAATCCTTTATTGATCCCCAGCGGGGAAATACGGGTGTTGCAGCAGTACAAAGACAAAATAGAAAGTAAATAGAGTATAAAAAATAAGAATAGTAACAGTTCAACATTAGAGATTTAGATAAGAAGATTGATACCACTATCATGTCTTTACTTCATATAAGGAGATATAGCCAGCAGCATTTTAGCATTAAGACTGTAAACAGAGGGGACAAAATAGTCTGGTTCTGTGAAAAAGAAAGAAAATTGCCAAACCACTACTAGAACTACTACACTAGAACCGCCAGGGGAAAATTTACCCGCAGCTGTCTTTTGATTGTATGGAAATATTCAAGCCTCCTAGTCTTTGACTTTTCCTAAATGTGTGTTCGGTAGCGCCCCCTATTGTTAAAAAATGTCAACATGAAGCCAGATTTAAAAAATGGCCATTTATACCTATAAACACCAGCAGGTCAAATTTACCCATATACAGAACGCCGTCATTTTGCGCACTATTCATTTTGCGCATCTAGACTGATACATTGTATGTTGCTATGGCAACGCCTTTTTTTTCTACTACGGTGTGTCATCAAGTTGCTCATCAAGTCAGAAACTCCAATTCAACATGGATAAGAGGACGAGATGCATGAATGTTAATGCCTATTAGATTTACTCAATGCCTTGAGTGAAGGTGAGTCTGATGGTGAGGAGGTCTCTGGACTACACGCTGTTCTTTGGTCGAAGCACCTTGTTCTGAAAGTGCTTCACAAATAAAGTTTATTGTTGTATATATATTTTGTTGTCATGCTGTCATTTTGTAAGCTGCATAAAGACCCCACATCTAGCATTTCATTATACAACTTTGTGTTGTAAAATGATAAATAAATGAACCCTGTGCCATGAAAATCAATACATTCTAATAGCAGGTACATTTTACACGTTGGTGGGTTTAGGAATACTGTGACCCCTGGCGGTTCTAGTGTTAAAGCTAGCTAATTACCAAGGTATATGTTTCTTTTCTAGACCATGCAAAAACCTACGTGAAAAATAAACAAGTATACGTGTCAGACTACTTCTTTGGTTGGTGTTGTAGCTTCTGGTCTCTGGTGGTTACATAGCTATCAAGTAATATCTCTATAATTACTCACTCAATCCCTACTCACTTACTTTTAATCAGTGCACGTGGATGATCCTGTAGGTAAGGACTATTTTGTCGTTAAGTAGGGTTATGTAAAATATGATACTACCTTTGATAGTCCTGAAACAAAGGTATGGAGAAATATAAAAATAAGATTTTTCTAGCAATAAGCATTTCCCAGGCAGCAGTGCAGGCACAGGCGTTACTTAACAATGTAGCTTACCATCATTAATTCCATTATTTACACCTGTTTGTTCCTATTCTGACATGTTTTTTACTTTTTAAATGTTCAAAAAGTTTTTATGTCATTGTCTATGGTGTTTCCCAAATTCACAATTTAGGACTAAATTAAATTTTGGTTATTAACAGTCTTGAATTTACTTCATTAGAAGGGTGTGAAAACTTGGTCTTAACTTTCCTCATTTATATAATCTTTGCAAACCACAGGAACAAATCATCTCGGTTTATGTGTTTTACACTGTCCAATTATTAAAAGTAATACAGCACTTCTTATGAATTCACCAAATGTTCAGCCACTGTGCATAAAAATTCTGCCCTTTAAGCCTGGACTGTAAAACCACAGCTGTCCCTATACTGAGTGCACAAGTGTGTATTTGTTTTGCTTTGACTGCACATGTGACTTGGGGCGAATAAGGCATCTAAAAAATCCTGCACCTGGGTTCTTCATTACTGTCCACTGCTACTAAACAAGAGCATCGGTGATGATGTGTGCACACAGTGAGTGCAAAGAACAGCTGAGGCCATCATATCTTTTGCAAATAATATTTGATGGGGTCAAAGGTCAGGGCTCTGTGCAGATCTTTCACATGCTCTTTGGAAACATTTTTTTTGGACCTTACTTTGTAATATAGGTACCTTAACCACAACATTGTCTAAATCCATTCTGTATGATGCAGTGTCGAGAAACACACAAGCACCTGATCTCTTCATTAATGTTCCACTGGGATGATTTCACAGTCTGTTGCTGCTGACATAAACTTACCACTGCTTTGTTTTGGAGGTGAGCTCCCATCAGTGCTCTCTCTTTGCTCATAATGCTCCTGCTCCCTCTCTCGCTCCCGTTCCCTCGGTGCAGAGTGGTGAAGTTTATGATGGTAATGATCTTTCCTGTGGAAGTAACCTCGCGGACTGAAGTGGTGGTACTTCTGGTTGCTGAAGCCCGGTTTGTAGAATGAGTGTTCATCCCTTGGAAAACTGCTTTTTTTTTTGATTAAAGAGAGAAAAGGGTTTAAGAGGAACCAGAATCACTCTCAATCTCATCTTGAATATTTTTTAGATTAATGAGTCATTATAAAAGTTCATTGTTGCATATTGTGGAGAGAAAACACACATTTAAGGGAAACAAAACGCAAGTTCCTCTTTTCTGTCAGTCTTACCGAGGTTTGTGGAATCGCCCTCCAAACTTTGGTTTTTGAGAAGAGGACAGCCATGCCCTCGGTCTGGATGGACTTCGTACTCTTCTGATCAGCCTCTTCTCATCCTGAATCAAGAAAACCATTTCATTTAACCGACACACTTTGTAAAGTAAGGTTGGCAGTGGTGCCTTCTAAAAAAAACCAAGGTGGTACCTGAGAGGGAGACACAGAGGTGTCAGTTGGCCTGATGTCGATAGCCTCTTCACCGAGTTCCCTGTGCCGCAGCATGGGGCCCTGAGGAGAGAAGCAGCGTGTTACTCTCAGTTATTATTGTGTTATAAAACAAGTATATGAAATTATTAGAGGTGACTCAATTATTTCGTTAAAAAAAATAATTGGAAAGTATCTTGGTCATTTTTTAGTATTTTTTTAAGCAATAATGATAAATATTCCCCAAAAACGATAATCTTTTGGTGGATTGGACACAATACCTATTAGATCATCATATTATACTCTATTATATTATTTGAGTTCTAAGTATGATGCACCTAATACTATTACGTTGTTATGAGTGTGTGTGTGTGTGTGTGTGTGTGTGTGTGTGTGTGCGTGTGTTTTAATTGTGTTGTTAAGCTTGTGTAACTTTAATATACTCTGTGATCTTTGATATTTATGATGAGATAACTACAGATCTTGTTCCTCTCCGTGGCTCTTTGTTAATGATTCGGCTGAAATAAAAAAGTCTTTGGTCAGAGGAGGAAGGCGGGTCACGTGACTGTCAATCTTTGCGCACACAGAGCCTCTGAGACAACTGTCAGTGTTGTGGCAGCTCTTATATATCCAAGGAAAATAGTTTTTACCTTGCTTTGATGCGCGTCCTGCGATGATGCATGATCCATTTCTGTCTGTCTGCAGCGTCGTTTGATCAGTTGAAATCGCACGCGGACTTTGAGTCTGCCTCGAGTCCAGCAGATCAGGAAGCGCGTGCGACCTTAAATTACTCTCGTCGGTGCATCTGGAGAGAGAAATATTTGCATTTCTCTCTCTCTCTCGCAGTTTCTTTACTCAGAGTGCACCGTGTTGAAAAGTTTGCGAGTTTTACCTCGAAGAATATCTAACGTTGTCGAAAGACAACTTTCGTTCTCGCTGATTCACGCAGGAAAATAACGCAACAGAGTTTTACTTCCTTTTACTGCAGTTGCCCAATCAGATCAGACTGTTGTCATAAAAACTTATCAAAACGAAAACAGAAACAGGCTGGCCTCCTGTAAACGCGCAGGCGCAGTTCACTATCTATTCTGCCACCTGTTTACACCTTTGGGAAACTGCTTTATGGATTGGTTGTATGCTAGTGTGTTATTCGACCAAATGGAGGCGCAGTTCATTCACAGTTTGGCGTAGAGATGAGACTTGGTATCGGGATATTTTCAGATCTATTTTTATATCTATATATATTTTTTATTTTTCTATTTTAATATAATTTAGACTGAAGATTAAGTTAGTTAGTCCTACTAGATACAAAATGTTCTGACTTAAACGGACATCCTAGGACTAAATGCTTGCACCCAAAACCCACACCAAAAGTTGGGGACTTTCTGACTTAGTACACTTAAATGTTTTAATTCAATTATCCACAGTAACAAATTTGAGGTCTAAAAAAATCAGGATGCGTGTGCTCCAAAATATTATATTTCAAGCCAACATAAAAAGTACATTAAACAATTAAATAAAGAGTGGTGACTTTTTCTAAACAAGAAATTATCTTCCTACATACACTACACTTCCTATACTACATTACAATGTGACATAGAAAACATTTATATACAAACTTAATACAACTATCTATTGTGGGTTAAGCTAACTCTTTAGACTCACATGGATTAGATATCACAATAAAAAGCCAAACAAACACATCTAGTGATAAGATGATCCAGAGTTCCTCACAGAAGTAATCTTGTTCTCCCATTGTGCAGACTGACACTGTGCAGAGAAAAAAGAGAGGCCATCAAATCCTGACACCCCTCCCAGAGGTTTAGCTTGCCTCCCTCCGCCCACTGTCTCCACCCATATCACCTCCTCCTCTGTGGAAAGAACAGAAGAGAGCGCTTAATTATAACCAGACAACTTTTAGATGACTTGGAGCAGTTCAGCCATGGACTTTTTCTCTTCAGCTCTCTGTAGACTTTAACCAACAGAGCACATTTTGGAAAGGTAATCCTGAATCGGACATGAGATACTAAACCTGCTGGGACTCTGCTCTGCTCTCTTGTTTGGAGGTGAGAACCTGTTGGGGCAGGTTTGAGTACTTGTTGTGTCAGAGCTAATAATTATGCTGTGTGAGTGTTGGTCTGTTCTTGTTTGGTAGGCCTTTCTACTTTAAAGGGCGGCTAGGGTGGAGATATATTTGAATGTGTCATCTGCTTTGATTGAGTTAAAAAGCATAACTCGGCTACCTCAGGGCATAAACAAATGCAAACAAACTAGTGAAAGCATTTAACTCTATTACATGCGTTACGCTTGCATTGCACTGTTGTGTGTGGTCATGCACCTCTGTTTCTTTTTTACAACTGAGGGAGTGGAAGACAAGAGGCAGACACAATGTGAACAGAGTTTTAGTTTAAGTGTATCGCTTTTCAATTGATTGATTTAAATTGATTATTGTTTTCTTTAATAAATAGGATTTGTTTTGATTTTTTCAGACCATCAACACTGAACATCCTGGCATCATTCAACACCCGTTACAAGAACAAGGTTAACAACTAAAAAGACATGAGGTAAGCACAGAATTGCTTTTAGCATCCTGATTGTACTCTTTATTTTTACTACTTCAACTTCAACTTCAACTTTAACTTTATTGTCCCCTGAGGGAAATTTGCTTTGCAGGCAGGTAAAAAACATAAAACATAGAAAGCACAATCAATCAAATTTAGATACAACACTGAAATGGATAAGGACAACTGAAGGCCGTACCATCATTACATTGTTGAGAAATAAATGCAAAATAATTTAGTTGTGTAATGGCTTGTGTATGAATGAATTTTTCATCCTGTTGGATTTCCTTTGGCAATCTAAATCTACTGTCAACCTATTCCATGAAAAGACCCAAACTGATGATGTGTTAGTTAGTCTCTCAATGTTTTACTACTAAAGCTACTCTCAGCACTGAATATTTTCATCTTTTCTCAGTTGCTGGTTTATTAGGTACATGTAGGTAAACCTAATGCAGTCTAGTACAATTGCCCGACAATGAATCCCTCCTTTATGAGGGTTATACGGTTTCTGATTCTGTAGTTTGTGCTTGTTACGCGTGACTGCAGCTTTACCAAACTCACACTTGGCAAGGTTAAGGGTCAACGATGCCAAGTGTGAGTTTGGTAACGCGACCGTCACTTACCCAGGGAAACAGGTTGGTCATGGACAGGTACGGCCAGTTGATGCAAAGATTGCAGTATTAATGTATTGTTGTTAATCCCCTCATCCCCTAAACACATTCGGGGAACGTAACAGTGCTGCAGTTCAACTGTGTTGCAACAGAAAGGTGTTTCTGTGACATTTCACACACATGAAGGTCTATTTTTACCTTTAAATTAGGTGTGCTGCAGCTGATTCTGATTCTGATTCTAACTTCAGTGTGTTTGAATACTTTTGGATAAAGTTTTATGGCACAAATAAATTAGCTATGTCAAGGTTTGACTACAAAGTTAATACTTTTAAGAAGCAATGAATTGTTGGTTTTGGTCTTTTTATTCATAACATTAAAAGAAATATACAATACAACCAGGAACATCCTTAATGCCTGAGTGTGTCAAACATAGGAACGTGGTTTAACGTTATGCAGTCATGTCTCACAGGGTGCAAACTTACTCAAGGGCGCAAATTCTACAGGAGTTTCAATTTCGATGCCAGACTCTTGCAGCCAATGACAACCAAGGCTTTAAACAGGAGTTCGAGGTAACTATAACGTTTGATAATTGAACATGGATAGCGATTTGTGATGCTAGAATCGTCTCTCATGTGTGCTTCGCCTTTGTTAAGGAGTTAAATGATGTTGGGAAAGACCTCCCCACCAGAGCGGGGGACCTGGAGGCCAACAGAGAGAAGAACAGATACCCCTACATACTGCCATGTGAGCGCAAAACATCATACTAGAAAAGATTGCAGCATAAATGTGTGGCAATGCATGAGACTTTTTATACGTCTGTTTTCCATTTTCTGACCACGTCTGGTTGCAGATGACCACTGTCGAGTCAGGCTGTCCGTTCAAAACTCCTTACCACACAGCGACTACATCAACGCAAGCTTTGTGCCAGTAAGAACTCATTCACTTCCTCATACAAATTTGTCATGTCTTCCTGCTGCACTACCCGTCAACTGCATATGTTAATGATGTGTGTCTGCATTCAGGGGGGAGGATCAGAAAGAGACTTCATCTGCACTCAGGGTCCTTTGCGCAACACCATGGCTGACTTCTGGAGGATGGTGTGGGAGCAAAATGTCCAGATAATCGTCATGGTGACCGCTCTGAAAAACAAGGACACAGTAAGAAAGACACGTTCAATTATGTGTGTGTCAGTGTTGGTTGGTTGGTGCTATGTTATGTCTTTACCTCTGAATGTTCCAATGAAAAATATTTCATTCACATTTTTGGGCAAATTTTTTTCCTGTCAAGAGTTCGATATGTCGCTATAGCCAGTGTCTGAAAAAATCACATGACATTTTTTTCCATCACCCAGCAGTGGTTGCTCTGCCAGAGAGAGTAGGCGGAGCTAAGCGGCTGCTTTTCCGGTCTCTGCAAGTGTTGCGAGTAAACAGTAATCTACTATGGCTGAACAAACAAAGAAAAGAACGATGACTACAGATACAACTTCAACAATAAGTGAAAATCCAAAGAAAAAGAAACAAACTCGACGCTCAGATGAAGGCAAACTGTCTGAAAAGGAAAGCGACCGTCAACGAGGAAAATTTAGAGTTACAACCGGAGCCAACCGTGGACGTCTGGTTAAATTGGGAAGTGTCCTCCCGCAATGATGTTTATCACCATTAGGTGCCACCAAAGACAACAAAACTGAAATCTCCGAGATTATATCTAGATATAAGATGGCATTGACAAGCAATATTGTCCACGGGCATCTGTTAAGAAAACACGTGTTTTTTTGTTGTACTGTTTTGCCATTAAGTGATGGCTTCATAGTGGGTTCAATGCCAGACTGTAGGCAGACAAAAAGTAGTCCACAACTTTAAGTCTTTGTCAGGTATAAACAAACACAATATATTGTGTTAATTAGTGAGCTTAAAGGGTGGTATGATGAGGTTATTGTTGTGTTTCCACAGAGCTACTGGTCTGCCCCAATTTCCACTCTTTATGCTAAGCTAAGCTAGCCAGTTCATGGTGGCAACCTGATATTTACCTTACACAGAGAAGTATCAATCTTCTCAAACTTTAAGCAGGAAAGAACTGCAGTCTTTTTAATAATAATGTGTTTATTTCTGTGTGTGCAGGTGTGGTGTGATAAGTATTGGCCTCTGGAACAAGGGACGGTTTATCATGGACTGATCCAAGTGACAACTGTGACCCGTAAAAAAGGTCCAGGTTATTTTGTCACCAGCATCAACCTCAGACAGGTGAGCCAAACCCACATCTGTCATTCCCTTTGGTTTCTTTATTCAGCTACTGCTGTTCTGTGTGCACTGCCAGACCGCCAAACAATCAAAGAAGTTGTTGTGGTTGGATTAAAGGAAAGGGTTTGTGTTTCAGAGAGACTGCCCGACAGACAGGATAATCACACACTACTATTACCCTGCCTGGCCGGACCGGGGCGTCCCTAAAGACTCATCCTCCCTCTGTGACTTTACTGAGCATGTGCGGCAGCATTTGCAAGCCATTCCACGCTTGGGGCCGGCTGTGGTGCACTGCAGGTTTGACCTCTGAACTTTACCCTCTCCTTCAGGAATTCACATTACCTGCTTATAAAAAAGTGCCCCTTTCAGTATTCATCCTGCAGAGTTTTTAGAGGTTAACCAATCACATGTTGCATCTGTATGTGTTTCAGTGCAGGCGTTGGGCGTTCGGGGACATTTGTGACTCTGTTATGGCTGATGCAGCTGTGTGCAAGGGGCATCCAGCCTGATATCAGGGCCGCTGTGGAGGACCTACGGTTACATCGAACGTGGATGGTCCAGAATCTGGTCAGTCCAGAGTAGAGAATGAGTTGCTGTGGTAGAGGAAGTTTGAAATCTTAACTTCAATATACTTTAAGGAATTTGAAACTGATGAAATTGTATGACCTAAATAAGCAAACCAGATCAACAGCCATGTGATAACTTTAATGCCTGTCAGCGCTCTCACCAGGTCAGATTCCAACAAGTTAAGTCACAACGTGCAGACTGACAGAGCCTCTGTGTACAATTCCTTGGCAAAGGTTCAGTGAGAAGTTGGGATGTTAAAGCACGAGGACATTTTAACCCTAAAAAAAAATACTTCACACAAATGGGACAGATGATAAGAAAAGTAAAGCTGCTTTATCCACAGGGGTGCCAAAATGGACACAAAATATAAGTTCCTTCAGCTGCTTTAGGTAAAAATAGAAAGTCCTGGGTGAAACCTTTTTTACATGTAAAATTCTAGTATCCATTATACAGAATAGTTTGACATTTTCAGCATATTCTCTTTCTTCTAGAGAGTTTGAAATCTGTGTGCTAAGTATAAAGCTAAAGCTAGCTTAGCCTATCATTAGCATTAGACACAGAGAGAAACAGCTCTTTCTGTTTCCATGGATAGCTTAGCTTACTATAGCATCATATCTTACTTTTTAGACATATTGAGTTGGCAGTAAAGCGCCATACCACCATAGCATAATACTAAGTGTATATCCCAGCCTACCTGGTCTTATAACTATGCGTAAAAAAATAAAAGATACTTCATATGTAGTTCAATTGACTGCATTCTTGCTTAGGTTGTTGTTTCAGATGTATTTGGATGCATACCTGAAATTGGCGGACACAAATTGTATTGCTTACTTACTCATGAATCCATCATCTCCACGCTCGTTAAAACTGTGTGCTCTAGCATATTGTATGAATAATAGGCAGCGTCCTCATTACATGCTCATCCCATTGTGTGTACACAGGAGCAGTACATATTTGTTTACCAGTGTCTGCTACGCTGGCTCAATGGAGGAACCTCAGCAAGGTGAGAATAACAGAAATACGCTCCCAGTGAGCAGCAACACACAGCAGATTCACTTTCAGCATTGGCAGCGCGTATTATTAGACTTGATTTTAATTAGGTGTCTTGTCCTTCCCGGCAGCCCACAAACTCAAGGAGAACGATCCCAAAGCTCCTCTGGACGCGGAGGACGAGAGGGGAGGAGGAGACATCACCATCATCGACAGATACCCCCGTCAGACCAGCCACAGATTACAATGCAGCAGATTTTACACCCTGGGAACCTACTGAGGAGGCTACTGCCTTCATCATCAGTGTTTAAGACTGGCTCACACAACTCCTGAAGCTATATAAACAATAGAAGCATGAAACTGGGTTAAATAAACACTAAAAATGCCCTCATATCTGTACCCGAACAGGAAGGACTAAAGGTGCAGCAATAATGCTCTGTGTGCTGTGAGGACAGGCCCTGCAGGTAGAAGACTGGCCTATCAGCATGCAAATACACGCTGGAAAAAGCACAGACGCAGCACTTCCCTTTGTTACAGCGCGAAAGATAAAGGAAAAAACCTGCGAGTCCGGTCAATCCTGTTCCTCTACTATGAATCACTTACCTTGAGATTCATGGGAACAGTGACGAGGCTGCCGTCTGTGCATAAAGTTAAATTCTGAGGAATCACACAAGCATGCCGACGGGTCCCTTAGAACAGAAAAACACTCTACATGCCTCCTGTGTACAGGTGGATCAATTTGTTTGTATAATGCATGTTTTTGTGTCTTTGTTTGCCTCAACTGGTGATGAAGTGATTATTTGAGATGACTTTTATTCAGGTTTTCTGAAAAACTCATTGTGCACCATTTTATATCACACAACGCAGGCTATCAGTACGTAAAGATGCATGTGCAGAATTGATAGCAGACCTGCTACAAAGGCAGACACATGGTATAGTGGCTGTACAAAAAAGGTCATGTTTCAAAAACACACAGGCACTGCCATTCTCCTTTGATGACTGAAACCTATTACAGTACATGAAGGAGCTATGAGTATAATACATTATAGAACATTAAGGGCTAACCCACTTTTTAGAGTCTTTCATCTGTCTGGTAATAAACATGTATGATACAATAGATCCCTCGTCCGGAGTGTTTTTGGGGTCAGTGATGGTCGGAAAGAGAGAGAGGAGGATCAAGCAGCAGTTCGGCATCCTCTGTCCTCCCTCTGCCACGTCTCCACCATGTGGCAAGTGCTTGTGGCTGCATGTCACTGTATTGCAATAAAGTCCGTGTCCTGATGTGGTTTTATGCCGCTGAGCTAGTCCAACAGGGGGCGCTACAGCCCAAGTAGCATTTACTAACAAGCAAAGTCATCTCCAGAGTTCGTTGTGTGCGGTTTCTGCTCAACGCCGACGAGAGTGAAGTACAAAGAATAAGGGAGAATTCACACGATAGCCTATTTTTGGCTACATAAAAGGAGTCTTAATACCACCGAGGTATTCTGAGACTTAACAGTGACAAAAGGCAGATGAGGGAAAGTAGAGCAGTGTCTAGGAAAAGCAGCATAGCGCAGGCCAACCCCAGTGAAAATATATATGAAATATATTACAGATTAAAACAAAACAGGACAGAAAAGAAACAAGTGTTCCTGACTATTGGTGAGGGGAACCAACAGTTAAAACAACATTTAAATTAGAGTTCAGGTCCAATAAAAAAGATTAGACACTACATCCTTTGGCCAAAAGAACAGAAGAAGAAAAACTTAACGGTTAACAGATTGCCTTAATAAGACAAACTAATATCTGTATTGGTTGTGTATGTACAGTCCATGTGTAAGATATGCTGACACATAATGAATATAAACATATACATGCCACCCTTAAAGACCACAAGGGGGTGTCAGAGAATAGAAAACTACTGATAATGAGCAATCAAAGGCTGGGTGACGAGTAAGAGGAAGAGTCTAGTCCATGTATTGTTCTCCTCTAGTCCAACTAGTGCACACTCTCCGACATGTTAATGGCTTCCTGGATTTCACGGACGACGAGGATGCGGGCGAGCATCTGTTCCAGCTGTTCTTTTGGGATGGGTTGAGTCGAGTACCAGATGGGGCTGTTTGGAGCCACCACGGGCTCAGGAGTCAGGTAGAAGGTGTCATTTCGACCTTTAGCACTCTGCGGACTGAGAGGGGAACAGAGGACACAGTGTGAGCCGATTTCAGGATCCACTTATTTACCAGATGTCAACGTTACAGCTTTGCGTCATCACCGCATACAATAAAGTTTTATTAAAAAATGTTCTCTGCAGCGGTGGGTGGGGATTAGTGGGAAGGTTTAATGCCAGAGTGGATGCCTGTGTCTGCTCAGGAAAAGTTTTTACAATCTGGAAAGAATTACCAACAGAAATCTAACTGAATCCAGATACACAACAAAGTGAAGAAAACAATGTCTTCTAAAAAGTGCATTCCATTTTATTTTATTTAACCCTTATTTTACCAGGTAAGTATGAATTAGCTCATTGTCAAGGGAGACCTGGCCAATACACCGCACACCAGTGCGACCAATATACCAGTATGAAATGCAGAGAAAAGTATTTTATTGCGTTGGGGTATTTTACCCAGACGGTGGCGCTATAATCGAGCTAAAGCTTCACCTTAGACATGTGCTGTCATGATCGCCAGTGCAGCTGCCATCCTCACAATAATCAACGTTACAGTAGGCTGGGCTGAACTACAGCACCGGTAGCTAGCAGGATTGCAAACTCAACATGGCGAAAACAGATGGTAGGCTGTGATTTGTGTGCTTTTTGAAGGTGTTTCAACATAAAATAAATTGAAATAGTGTTAATAACTTGTATACATGTTTTACTAATAAAAAGCTATAGAAAACTTTTTCGCTCTGGGGAACATACTGCGTCTTATATTGCGGATTTTACGCTACTATTTTAATTTTAAGCTAGTTGTACTCAACATTACCAAGGTGTATTGCTGCATGTCCAATGGGGTATATGCTTTCATTGTATTTCTGCTTCTGTAGTGCATTGTAGTTCTACGATACTGACAGCTGTATATTTAAATTCACTGTACATGTAAAAAGCTACTAACTCTAATTGCAGCACATGAGTTTCAAGGTCAGTATTAACAATGTGAAACTGGATCATCCCTACCAAATAAAATACAAATTTAATTTTAGTTTTTAGTTTAGTTAAATTTCCAAACAGAATGTTAGAAACCTGGAAAATCTGCAGATTACAATGCGTCAGAATCCAGGACGTTTCGACTGACAACAGTCAAAAACAATGTTTAACTTAGAAACCAAAAAATCCTCACATTGGAAAACTGAGAAATAGTGAATCTGTGGCATTTTGAACTGAAACAGTTACAATATATTAACACTGATTTTTCTGAAGTCTTTTCTCCGTATTCACAAGCTGTGAAGGACACTGACATATTTTATAGACAGCAAAGGGCAAAAGAGTCAGTTGCCTTTATTTCTCGTCATATTGTTGAAGACATAAAAATCATTCAGCGTTTTTGAGAGGAGAAAAGGGAAGAGTTTTTATACAGAACTCATGTTTCTTTAGTTGCCTAGCAACAATGTTCTGTCAAGTTTAACCACTTGAACACTGAGGGCAGCCTGTACTCCACACCCCATGTCAATAACATGAACACAAGAGTTTTATTTATAAAAGGTGGCAGCAGCACCTCAAAGGGGAAACTCTTGACTCGCGTTTAAAAAAAGATTTAAGATTAGTATTTCAAGACAAAAACACGATGGCTTCATATTTACCATTTGAAGAGGTAGAAATCGTAGAGTTTGATGGGGCATCGCAGCGGGTTCTCTGGGTCCTCCAGCTGCTCTGAGTACATGTCATCTGTAACTGAACGTAATAAAAGACACCAAATTAGTATTAAAAAAAAAAAGTCCCTTAAATGGGGTTTTTCCTTTCAGACAAATCAGCACAAATCTAATGTATGTGCACTCTCACCTTTCTGTCCTATGAACCTCTCTGTTGACTTTAGGTATCGGATGCTGGTGCTCTTGTCTTTGGGGTTGTTGGGGCTCTTCCTGGTGTGTCTCAGCACCTTAGAAAAGGCCACTTTTAGATGCTGATCCACTGTCTTCAGCTGGAAATACCTGTTGACACATAACATACATTCACTGATTTAGTCTGATGGCTGATTGTTAGCCATATGGAGGCAAAGGGGAGATAAAGAGTGTCTTCTTTAGATATGTATGTTAACATGTGGGTTGGGAAGTATCTGCCATCTAGATGAAGATATGGGCGTCTTTTAGGGGGTATAAAACAACAAGAAGTACAACATTCATTTGTGATACTGAAGTAAACACTGCATGACGGGAAATGTTGAAACTCACTTGGTGTTGAAGAACATTAAAGTTGTTAGCAGCGTTGAGGGAGAGTGGGCTCCCAGCTGTTTACATTCCCACAGCATCTCCTCGGTCACATGGCTGGGGATAACGTAACCTGGTAAAGAGAAGAGTTTATTAAATAAAAACAATAATGCAACAACAATCTACTTCTCCCAGGTTTTATGCACCCTACAACTTTTGTCCTCACCTAGCGGATGAATAGATGGTCTCCAAGGATCCAAGATCTGATGCAGACTGTGAGCGAAGCGCGTGTAGTACTGATCCGAGAAAACGTCATCCACACGACCGTTATCAAACAGATACTGCAGGAAAAATGGAGAAAGAAACATGAAGTCAAAAATTGTTCCTTCATCTGAACCAAGTACCAACAGAGCTGGAATGGATGATGAGCGCAGAGTGTGTGTGAATGGTGAGCTCACCTTTTGTATGCACAGAAATACATAGTAAAGAACATCAGACTCATATGACTCCGCTTCCAGCCCTCGAGCCTCCGTTGTCATCAAAGAGAGACCCATGCAGAGCTCGGCTACCGCACACGACACCAAGTCTTCCTGGAAACGCAGTGCCTGACGTCCTAAGATCCACAAACACATATCAGTGATTAGACAGATAAAAACAGGGTAGCAAGGATAAAGTATTGTTTTAGAACTATAATAATCATGTTGTACACTTACGGCCGATTGGTGCTAGTTTAGTTGTGTCTGATTTGTCCAGCTCTGCATTTTTCCGCTGAGCCCAAAGCCGCCACACGTCCAGCCCCTCCTCTGGCTTCAGAGTGGCAGGCAGCAGCAGCTCCTGTACCTGGACGTGCTGCTGGACTTGTCCATCTACCTCTGCTACCACTGTCTGACCCTGCAAACACACAAACACAATGTTACCTCATGCAAACAAGTATGTACACTCTATATGTATATCTAGCTAAAATGAATGACAACAACTGTGTTATTACCTGCAGCTGTTCCTGGCCTGTCAGCCCCTGCGTGTGTAGCACCTGCTGCTGTGGATCCCAGATAAGAGACTGTGTGGCGTTGGAGTAGCCCTGCACTGCCACGGGGATGTGGATGTTTCCGTTCATCAGCTGGGCAGGGAACAGTGTGTTTGCTGCCAGTGTGTGCACCACCTCCTCCTGGCCACCCATTACTCCAGAGCTTGTTATGCTGGAAACGGCCTGCGCTGTCTGACTCTGGCTGGCCGGGACTTTAAGCTTGTCGTTTTCAATAGTAACTTGTGTTGGCATTGTGGTCATTGTTGTAGTGTTTGCCCCTGCGACCTGCACTGTTCCGTAGGCCTCCTGGGGGATGGCGATGTGTGTGACCTGCTCGCGGCCTCCGGAGCCAGCAGGAGCAGAATAGACAGGGATTGTCCAGGTCTCCCCTGTGGGGCTTGTGATAGTGCCTGTAGCACTATAAAGGTGGGAGCTGTCCACAGTTAGGAGGTCTGGCCGCAGGGACACGTAACTTTGCTGCTGACCCTGTCCCTGAGGGATAGCCAGGACTGTGGCCACTTGCTGCCCAGGCAGGGCATAGGACACAGTGATGGGCATGTCAACCTTCCGCTTTTTGGCTGGCTGGAGGACGCCTGCTCCCTGTGATGTGGCAACAGTAGTTCCCAGTACCCTCCTCTCTGTGTTGTCCTGCTGCTGGGTGGGAGAGAGGGCACCCACCGTCTGGATTTGGATCTGTTGTCCTCCTGCAACAGCTGCCACCAACTGGGCTTGCAGCTACAACACATGGGAAGCAGATGATAACTTATAAGTAAAATTCAAACTCCACAAAATTTGCAATTCTGCCACACACTGATGCTGCACACATTGGTACCTGTTGGTGCTGTTCCTCTGTGAGTTCCCCTGGCTGAATCAGCTGTGCAGTGGTCACACCTTGAAGCTGTTGATGGGAGCCAGAGGGCACTTGGAGAACTTGACCCAGCATTTGACCTTGCTGCTGACCCTGGATCTGCACCTGACAATATTATTTAAAGTTTTATTTTACTGCCACACTAGCACCTCAAAAGAGAAGCCCTTGACTGTCATCATGAATTGACAGCCTTAACCTTTGCCAGAGTGAAAGACACAACATGGTAGCGCATAGTAGCAATTGGAATAATGTAGGCCAAATTAAGTGGAACACCGTTTTAATGATAAAAATGTAAAAATGTGCTAAAAAAGGTGCAAACCTGCACTATCTGTTGCTCTGTAGTCTGTTGCTGCTGTTGAGACGTCGACTCCTGTATCTGTATCTGTTGCTGTTGCGGCTGCACCTGCACCTGAACCTGCACCAGAACACAGTGTCTGTCAGAGGATAGCCCTCTCTCACAGATAGCTTTGTGACCATTTAGTTCACAGCCTTACCGGACAAGCAAGTTCCAACAGCGACCCCGCCACCTCTGTGCTGTCTGTGTAGATGCAGTTAGCCTCTTGTTGGTAGACCATAGTGGTGGTAGTGGTTGCAGTGTCTCCGCTTTGCTGGCTGAACTCCTGCAGGGCATCTGGACCCTTGCTGGCCAAGGATTCAAGGAACTCTTTCATGCGATGCTGAGGGATGCTCCGAGCTTTCTGCCTCACAAGCTCCTCGTAGGAGCCTGTACCATCCAGGGAGTTATTCATTGCTGCCAACAGTGTCTTCTCTATATTAAGGGGGATCTGAGGGAAAGTGGGATTTCAAAGTTAAAATAAATAAATTTAAATGCATGCTAACTTAAGTAACAGTCTATATCTGAAACAATAACAAATAACAAACAATAACAATAACAAAGACGATAGAAGACATATCTGATCTCACGACAAAAACACACAAAGCTGCACTGACATCAGTTAAATATTTAGGTATTTACAAACTGGACCGCTGATCACTGTACAGTGGCAGCACAGAGAGCTGATTATAGGAAAGGGTTAATTCTAGCAGTGTTTCAAGCAGGGACAAAAGCGCGGCCACTTTCCAAATCCGATGCAGTATTCAAAGCTGCGATGGGAACTGCTGCATAATGAAAACATGCAGGTTGTACACAACTGCTAAGTTAAGATAATGTGCCTGGTGCAATGGCTCTATAACAGCTAATCTAACAGCTGATTACACAACAAGCTAGGATAGCCAGGTACACAGCTAACTAGCCGCGTGTTGTTTGCAAATAATACCAAGACACCGTTTAGTTTTGCAGAAGTGCAACAGCGGGATCGTGTGCAGAAAACACAATATCTAGGAACGATTTGTACACAAACAGAAAACACTGTTACTAGGGGTAACGCTCTCTTCTGTCAGTGACGTTAAAAATACTGTTATCTCCAAAGCTAGAAGGCTAGCATTAGCAGGCGCGTGAGCTAACTCTCTTCACCAACCGGGCCGGGGCTGGAGCCGCCCAAGAGCGGTTTTACACCCTCGAAACGTAGCCCCTCCTCAAACGAGCACGGAAGCGAATTGCTACTGACCTGTCTAAGAAGCTGGTTTATTCTTTATTTTCCGTGGTTTTCGTCAGATGGCTAGCTAGTAGTTTTTCTTTTTCTTAACCACTCATATTTCGTTGGGCGCCATCTTACAACACCATCCCCAGACCAATAAGCAAGCGATTTGTAACTCTGCCGTGGTCTCGCGGTATTTCCATAGCATTATATCGCGATAACAGGCGCATGTAGGATGGTCCTTTAAAGGCGACACGCACAGGCAAAATAGCCAACAAGATTGGGTAGATGTCAGTCCTCCTTAAAACCCAGTTATGCCAGGCAGACGCTCCTAGTGGTTCACTGGCTTCTGAATCTTTTAAGGTAGTCCCAAAGAGATGCCCTGAATGTTTGGGTGGTGCTCCGGAGGGTCTGGGCAGTTGAGGGTTAATTCCCACGCACAATACTTAAGCGTGGTCTGCATTTCCCACACTGCTTTTTGTTTTGACCGAATATCTGCTTGAGCATTTGCCTTAACTTTATTTTACCTTTTTGGAAAATGGATGAGAGGACACATCATTAAATTCAGATTGTATTTCTTTATCTAAATTGCTGCATTATTAATGTGTAGCCCTGTTATCTTTATCTCTGAGTGGGAGCCTTTAATCTAGCAATTTAATTTCATAAATCCGCCTCACAGTAATTGTTGTACACGATAAAAGTCACACTCTCGGCAGAATTTCCATATATTTACTTTCCCTTAACATATAAGATACTCATTAGCTTTGGTTGTTTGTCTTAGAGGTAACATTACTTTTAGGCAATAGGCTTCTGATAGTGATGGAAATATATAATGGTCTCTAAAATATCACTGGTAGGAGAAAATATAACTTACGGTATGAACACAGAGACATTGCTGTTTTTTTGATAGTATTTATTTTCATTTCCTGTCAAAAGGATATAAGTTTATTCCCTCTGAGTCTTAAAAAACGTGATGGTTTGGCAGTGACTCACCACCTTTGTAAGAAAGTCATGTATGGCATTTGAGAGCATCTCTTCTGTGTAACATCAGCATAAAGAGTCAATATTTATTCAACATTCAGGAGATCCTTGTTGAACAGTCCAGAGTTGCATACATTTAACAAAGAAACACTGAGTGAATACAATGATTGACATCAGAAATGAATCAAGAGGACTGACACTGACTGACCTATCCTGAGACTGAGTGAAGTGCTACAGCAGAAATTCTGCCCACAATCAAGAAATATAAATATATATTGCAATTTCAATTAGACCAATCAATGTAAAATGTAATTATATCGTATCTGATTTGAGTCATTCTCACAATAAGCAGTCTGTGTGCTGGCTGATATTACACATAATGTGATGCAAACAATTTGGACATGTATCTGTGGGCTCATGGGAAGCAGGAAGTGCAGCTTGATCTCAGTTTATCAGATCTTCCCAGGGTCTTCTTTGAGGGTGACCGTTCTGTTGAAGACGAGCTGAGGAGGAAAAAAAGATTACAGTTACACTTCACGCTCATACTGCCTAGATTCTGAGATGTTTTTTAACGAGAGTCGCTTCTTAAATAGCCTCTAAGATGAACATAAAATAATATTAATAATACTAGTATAAAAGTTAAGTCTTGCTGTACCTTGTCTGACGTGCTGTCGGGGTCCAGCGAGAAGTAGCCAACCCTCTCAAACTGGAATTTGTCAAAAACTTTTGCTCCTTTGACTGAGGTATCCACTAAGGCACTGCTGATCGTATGCAGGGAATTCTAAATGACAAAAAACAAGACAAAACAATCACCAAAACCATTCCATCTCACTTAACCAGTCCTGTCACAGCAGCACAGAGGTACTCACAGGGTTTATGTCGCTCAGGAAGCCGTTGGGCACTTCAGATGTATCCTCTGGATTTTTGTGCAAGAATCTACACAAACAGTGAGAAGTTTTTAATTGGCTTTTCTACACACGTGATGTTTTTGAATGAGAGTTGATTGATTTTTGTGACTTACAGTCTTTCATAAAGACGCACTTCACACACCAACGGCTTGCTGACCCAGTGGATGAAGGCCTTTGGTTTCTCTGCAGTCTCAGAGCTGCAACAGGTCACCTCCAGTTCCACCACTTTACCCCGAGTGTCCTGAGAGACAAAAGGGAAGACAACATGACATGTAATGAGGACATGGACTAGAGAGTATGTAAAATAATACTCTTATAAGCCCCAAGGAACCTGGAAAACTCTACTTGGGACTGCTAATAAATTTACTGCACGACAGAGTGGTGTGAACTGCTATTTGACACACTAAAGCGGGGTACACACGACAAGATAATTGGGACGATTTTTGGCCCGATTCCTGCCTTCCGACAATCGTAAGCAAAGTCCAGATTTTTTGAAGGTTTTGAAGATTATCTTGCCAGATGTTTCTGTGGTGTGAGGTATGTTAAGAGTGATTTTACTTCCCCCGATCTGCTCGGATGGCCGTCATGGCCACACCGATTTAAAATCATAAATATTAAATATGTTCAATATTTACAATCCGTTCTCCTGTTGCGTGGGGGGAACCCCGATGACAGCCGAGCATGCTGTCTGTGGAGTGTCACATGGAACGAAACAATAGCCAATGGGGGAGCAAGCTGATTGAAGAAGGAAGCACAACAACCGCAGCCATGGCGACAAAAGTAAACAGGGGGCATAAAGTAAACACGTACAGCCCATGTTCACGCCGTCTCCACCACTTCATCCAGTTTGTTCTTTTTGCTTCCTGAATTTTCAGCAAAAAGTCAAAAAACTATCATCTGCAATTATTCCTGCCTGTCGTCCGCAATGTTTGTTTACTCTAAAGACTCATTTGACCGCGAGAGTTTTGCAAGATTTCCAGTTTTGAGAGTCAGGACGAGTCAGGTTGTTGGTGACTGAATCTGTTAGTGTGTGGTGTGCTGTTTTGGTGCAATCATTGCTCTCCACACACAAAGGAGCAAAAGCATTAAATCTATGATTATATATGGTCATGTGGGCTTTTAGTTTGGGCCAGGCATTAAATCTGGTTTGACCACACCTTGAAACATTTGGAGTCTTACCTTGATGACCTTCTGGACAGAGATGACGTATCCAGCATGCCTCAGACCTACAGGCTGATCCGGGGTCAGACGCTTGTAGCCCTTCTCCATCACCTGTAAAATCAGCCCATCATCATCTGTACAAAATCAAAAAGCTGAACAAACAAGATATTACCGTTAGGGCATATATCCATTTGTTTTACCTCTCTGAAGTCACTCTCTTCAATGAAGATTGTTCGTGTGAATGGAACCGTGTGGCTGCCTTTCGCCTCGTTGGCCGGAAAATCTGGTACTCGCACATCTGACTGTGACGAAAGAGGAAGACAGAAGGAAGACTCAGCACCAATTATGTTTAATATCATGTAGAAGACACATTATACAGGATAATACAGGTTGAATGTCTGTGGATTTATAAATGTTGTCCAACCTTTGAGTTCTCAGAAACGTTAGTTATGGTGACTTTCAGCGGCTCCAGCACGGCCATGACTCTGGGTGCTGTGTCGTTCAGCACGTCCCTCACACACGACTCCAGAAGGTGAGGCTCTGTTGTTGTCTGGGAAACTGTGACTCCAACCTGCCAGATTATATAGAACATATCATCACACAAAACCACCTTCCTCTTACATGTAATTACTGGTTTCTCCATCAACTCATTCATCCCTCCATCCACCCATCCTTTCTGCATACCCGAGCACAGAAGTTGTTGATGGATTCGGCTGGGAAACCTCTTCTCCTCAGCGCAGTCAGAGTGAAGAGTCGGGGATCGTCCCAATCTCTGTAATTAGAATTCCTTTACTGTAACCTGACAGATTCTATTTGTTATTACTAAGAGTAGTTTAAGCTTTTGATTGAGGACTTTAACCCTTTACATTCATAGGATTCGTAACATTTCTCACGTTCCTCAAGCGCTTAAAGTGCTGTTCTTTTGTCAACATAGGTTAACTATTACATATTACAAAAAACTTCAGTCAGTAGCCACCATGTATGTGTGCAACTTATAGCAGATTTTCAAATTCACAAAAATCATAATTCAACTGTTGCTCCAAACCACAAAAAACTATTTCTGTGTGTGGTGAATAACTGCTTCAGACTACTAGGTATTTTATGGCCCATCTATGATATTTATTACTATGGAAGCCCTTAGCAGACATGCATCCATACATGTTATTTACTCCGCTTTCCCGTAATAACGCGTAATTTCTGGTCGTTTCTCGAGATCTCGACTTATCTATCATGTTATCACGACGTTACGACGTTATCACCACTGTCACGTCAGATGACCATAACTTGCATCCCCGGAGCTGCAAAGTCACAAAATGAACATAGAAAGAGGCTTAATTTACCCTGTTACTGTCGGCAATGGCAGCATGGCATGTGGTGGTCTGTAATATCACAGTGACCAGCCTGTTGTTTTGTTTTATAGAGCGCTGAAAATTTGTCCCGTTATCATGAGAAAACCAGCTCTGTTACCCTGAGATAACGGCAAAAATGAGGCGAGATCTCGAGAAAACGACCAGCAATGACTCATTATCATAACGGAGTAAATAAAATGTGTGGATGCATGTCCGCTAAGGGCTTCTGTACATTACTAAACTGACTGTTAATCTTTATAAATAACTAACACGTTGGAAAAAACTCTAATTTACCTGACAACACCAGTTTCTACCAGTTTGATGATTTTCCTCTTGGACACAACAGTGTAGGTGAGGTTCAAGCGGCCATACTCCCACTGAACAGGGCAGTACACATCCAGAGCGTTACACAGCCAGAAATATGATGAACGCCTGCAATGAAAATAAAAGAACCCAAAGAAAGAAGGTGAATATTACAAGAGTTCTTATGCCTACAAGAAACGATAGATCATTGTAAAAGGATCCGTGTATACCTGGCCTGGAACTCTTTGGTACAGAGTGAGTGTGTGATATTTTCAATGGAGTCACACAGACAGTGGGTGTAGTCATATGTGGGGTAGATGCACCTGCAGAGAGACATAAAAAGAACTCAGCTTGTTGTGAGAAAAATGTACCAGGGTGAGAAAAAGCAAAACAGTTCATATTTTCATACCATTCATCTCTCGTCCGATGATGCGGCGTGTATTTGATACGGTACGCCACAGGGTCCGTCTTCCCGTCCTCCATGACCATCTTCATCCTGAGCGTAGCCTCTCCCTCAGCAAACAGGCCCTTCTTCATCCTCTCAAACAACACCAGGGACTCTTCGATGGGTCTGTCTCTCCAGGGTGATGGAGGCGCGTTGTAGCCCTTCAGTTCCTCCCCTTTCTGATGGCACACATACGCATGATCCCTGGAGAAAGACAAAGGATAGCATCAAAAATAATCTACCAGCTTATGCAGACAAATCAAGGCATACACTTACTGTAGTTCCCACACTCACCTGCGAATAAGATCCACAGCAAGATCATAGAGCTGCTGAAAGTTGTCTGATGCATGCGTGACAGCGTAAGGTTCGTAGCCTGTGTATGAAAGAAATATTGATGAGATCTTATTTTCAGGAATGTAAGCTTTCTTTCGATCAAAGGATGATGGATCATCAGAGTCAAACTTACCAAGCCACTCCACCATGTCCTTGATAGCTGTGAAGTATTTTTCCTCCTCTTTCTCAGGATTTGTGTCATCATACCTCAAGAAACAAATTCCATTGTTTGCCTGCAGAAAGAAGCAAAGTTTAAAATAAACAGCGGCACAAAGATGAGAGTGATGGAGGACAGAATGTAATGTACCTTTGCATAGCCAAAATTGAAGTTGATAGCTTTAGCGTGTCCAATGTGAAGGATACCGTTGGGCTCTGGAGGAAAACGAGTACGAATCTAAAGGCAATTTAAAAGAGAAGAATCAACATATAAAATCATTTTCAACTTCACGTTTCTTCAACAAAAGTTAAGAGTAACACAAATAAAGTTTGCACCTGTCCACCAGTGATCTCCATGTGCTTTTTAAGCAAGGTCATTGTGTTCGGCGTGACCACATAGCCCTCCGTTTTATAGTTCTCTCCTATATGAACGAAGGCAAGTTGAAAGGTACTTAGTGAGTAGATCCTTTAAATTGCTTTATAGAGTATGAAACAAGCAGAGCCGCAGCTGCATCATTGTACAGGTGGTTTCTTCTCACCTGGTTTATGGAACTTCAGCGCATCTCCTCGGAGCTGCGCCATCAGTGACTTTCCCTCCCCCGTCATAGCGTCACCTAAACAAAACAAAAATCACAGTTACAAAATAAGCGTACCACCACTACACACAAACATAAACAAAGAAATGAGTTTCTGTCTGCTGCTTACAGTTCACTGCAGCCTCCTCTTTCTTCACCTTTGTCTCAGTCTCTACGACTTTAGCTTTCTGGGGCTGCAAAATAGTTAGAGATTAACCACAGGTGAAGTCCACACATTAAGCGCACAGCAGTTAAATTATAAAAAAAAATTGGATTGCACAGAGTTACAACTCTCATGTCTGTATTCTAAGTATGAAGCTATAAATAGTAGTTTGTTAGCTTAGCTTAGCGTAAACATAGCTTTACAGTTTTCTTAAGAACACTTGTATATATTATTTGTTTAATCCACAAAAAAGTGCATAAACAACAAGCGAGGATTTTTTCCCCCAGTGGGTATACTATTTTTTGACTTGATGCAGGAAGAACGCGATTGAGTGCGTTTCCTGAAAGTATTCCTTTAATAAACGTGAAGTGTGTTACCTTAGGTTTCTTCTCAAGGTCTGCCTCTGTCTTGGGTCCTAAGAGATGCAAGACCTTTAAAGAACAGAGAGAGAGATTAGTTACAGTAGGCTGTAGTACAGACCTTAAAAAATAACAGATGCACATATCAAATCACAATGACCTGCTGTTAAAATTCTCTGTTTTAAAACACACCTGCATGTCCACCTCATTTTTGATCACCTTTCCATCAGCCCATTTTAGGGCAGCACGTGCCTCTCCTGTAAGAGACAAAAAAGCTCAGGGAAACATTCTGTCTGTCTGTTAACAATGCTCAACTAATTAAAAGTATGAGATCATACCCATTAGAAGTCCCATGTTAAAGTGGTACCTCTCCTTTAACAGCTGTTCCTTGTGCTTCTTGATCACCTTCTCCACCTGAACAACATTCCATGTCACTGAACATACCACGCCCAGTAAAGCTTGTAAAAAAAGATCATTCATGGAGATGCAAGCTCATGCACTTACTGCATCATCAATCTGCTCAGGTGTAATGACCACACCAACTCCACATGCTTCTTCAAACTCCTTCTGGTTGATGGGGTCCTGAGGATGGCTCTTCACAAAGTCCAGGGCAGCTGCAGAAAAGAGGGAGGACATCTTTCATGTCCACAAACCAATCTCATTCATTTAAACAGGTGCTATACCCATTAGTTGTGCTTTTTTCCTCAGCAATAGTCAAACTACTGTAGTGAAAGATCATCTCAGACTTTGTTCAAACAAACTCTATTATGTGTGAGGTGGGTGAGTGAATATATTGCATTGAATCTGTAAATATTGCTTTCTTGTGTTAAGGATCTTACATATTTTCCATGATCGTTCCTTGTGGGTTACTAATTGCTGTGATCAGTCAGGTTGGACATGCTAAAAATTCGTTCAAATTACCTGCCAGCTGTAGCTCTGTACAGATTTTGCACTGGGCTATACTGCCTGAAAGGAATGCCAGGCGTTTGGTGTCTTTAAGGCGAGAAGCCATACTGTACAGCAATGTACCCATGGTTTTGTCCACTCCTGATGCGCCACGGACGTTTTGAGCCTATTGAAAGCAGTGAGGAGAGCAGATTTTTCCCCCTTTAAAATGTGCATAGGTCATGCGCCATTGGACTTCGTTTCAGCAAGGAATGACAGGGAAAATCTAAAGTTTAGTAACCGTGCCATAACAACTACTAAAGTTCAGTGAAACATATCAAGACAATCCCCCTTTATTAGAACCAATTTAAAAGACAGAACAACTGATCGTGGATTCAACAAGTGAGCTAAAAAGAGAAAGTGAATGTCAGTCATACTTCACAGCTGCCCCTCCTGACAGTTGAGTTTCCTATATACGCTGGCTCGTACCTGAACAATTGCGTCCTTCAGTGCAGAACTCAGCGATTCATTTTTCAGCGTTTCTTTCGCTTTCTGCTCACTGAGCCCAATGGAAGTGAAAAGTGCCAACGTATCCGCCATTTTCCACCGTATTTACCGGCAAACTCAGAGCCACCCAGACACACCACCACCGCACACGATTTCGGTTCTCGGGGAAGAAGCGAGGGACGACTTCCTGTACACCTCAAAGAAATAAAAAATAGCCAATAGGACATCGCGGGTAAGAATGGAATTGACCAATCGTAGATGAGTTTGATGGAGGTTACCGCCTACTACGAGCGAGAGAGCCAATCATCAGTTGTGTTGACATGGCAGAGGGCCTACCGGAATCTGAGTAATGTTGCATCAGATTGACACTTGAGTTATTAAGGATAAGCATTAACATGAAGTTAGGACCACAGCTACTTCGTATTTTTATATAAGTTAACATTATGAGTTTTAAATTATTAAACTGAGCACTGTTTGAAAACTTTTCGTCTTAAATAAGTGCCGCTTAACAACGTTGTGTAAGGTTTTTGTTGTCCAACATTATCGACGCGAGCTAGCATAAACAACTCCGAGAAAGTAATTTACAATGGGTGCTGTGAGCATGAATGTCTCTTTACATAAATGTGTAATGTTTATTTAACTGGATCGCAAAACGATGAGTTTTATAAAACCGGGTCACAGTTAGGTCAGTATACTCTTGTTTTAACCCTTTAATAGTCAGCAAGTTGGCTGGTAGCATCACGTTTGTTATGGCCAAACATGCAGTGTTTTCATCTGGGGCGAAAATATGGCGATCTCTGGCCTGCGCAAAGTCAGAACTTCGTCTGGATCTTACTCTTGCCTGTGGACAATCTTTCCGGTAGGTTTGTTAGACTTGGGTGCAACTAGTCTGTAAGCATCCTGATCAACATGTGTGTCATTCTATTAACACATTACAACCCACAGCTGGAGGGAAACTGCAGAAGGCCACTGGACCGGAGCGATGGGAGGGCGAGTTTGGACCCTGACTCAAACAGATGACACTATTTGGTATCATGTTTACAATAGCCAAGACAGACACGGAGAGAAAGGTGACAGGAAGAGAAAAGCTGGTGTCTGTCTGCAGATAGAAAACGAGTCTGGGAAGAGATTCAAAGGAGCTTTGAAGAAGGAAGAGGAAGAGCCAGTGCCAGTGACTTTAGTGCCTAACATTGAGGAGGAAGAGATGCTGAGAGATTACTTCCAGCTGAATGTTAAGCTGAGGGACCTGTACAAGGAATGGGGGGCAGCAGACCCCCACTTCAAACGCATTGCGGACATCTTCACAGGTACGTTTTTGGATGTTATATCTTACTATCACACAGTAAGAAATGATTGAAACAATAATTTTTAAAAATATATATTGTTTGGTCTTTCCTCAGGTGTGCGGATGCTGCGCCAGGACCCCACGGAATGCCTGTTTTCCTTCATTTGCACCTCCAACAACCACATTTCTCGTATCCAGGGTATGGTAGAGAGGCTGTGTCAGGCTCTGGGCACCCCATTGTGCCAACTGGATGAAACTTCTTATTATAACTTCCCTTCACTCTCTGCACTCGCAGGTTTGCTTTTTGTTCAATGATAAATTCTGTATAATGTATACTTATAATTGTAAGATAAGTGTGCTTGCTTTAGATTCTTTGACACGTTGTCATATGTCTCCTGTGTTTATGTCTTCCTCCAACTTGATATTTTTGCAGCCTCATGCCTACTCCTATGAGAGAAATAATGAAATTTACCAATTTAGAAAAAAACTTTGATCACAGAGTGAAGAAGCCAAATTGACAGTCGTGTTCGCTGGCCATTACAATGATTAGTTAATAGAAATTTACTGAATTTTAAAGCACAACCGGCCTACATTTTGGCATCGTAATTATGTTGTTGTATACATTGCTTCTGGCAGATAACAGCGTGGAGGCGTGTCTCAGGGATCTCGGGTTCGGATATAGGGCTCGATTTCTACAGCAGAGTGCAAAGCAGATTTTGGACAACCATGGTCTCCAGTGGCTTGATGGTTTACGCGGTGTCCCGTATTTGCAGGCGCGGGATGCTCTGCGTACTCTCCCTGGTGTGGGCACAAAGGTAGAGTATGAAAAGAACCCACTAGCCTCTATTTTTCTGAATTAAGAAAACTTGTAACTGCAACCTGTAATTGCAAATATTTGTCTCTCTGTAGGTTGCTGACTGTGTATGCCTGATGTCACTGGATAAGGCAGAGGCTGTGCCCATAGACACACATGTGTGGCAGATTGCTAAACGTGACTACAACTATGCTTCTGGAAATGGACAAAAGAGCATCACAGATAAACTTCACCGAGATATTGGTTAGTTTTCTTGCAGCCAATAGAAGCATGTTCACAGGCTGATCGAAATGTTTTTTTTACAATTTTTAATGTAAAATTTCTACACAGGTGATTTTTTCAGAAAACTGTGGGGTCCTTATGCTGGTTGGGCACAGACTGTGAGTGTTATCATTTAGTACCTATAAGTGAGTTATTGCCATGCCTCTTACAGTCCGTCTGTTCTAACCTCAGACTGTCTTTGCCTGCTTTAGGTCTTGTTTTGTGCTGATCTCAAGAAGTTCCAAAAGCTGAAAGAAGAACACTTGAAAAAAGAGGGAAACTGTGAAGAAGAAACGAGAGCGGCAGGCAAGAAAACAAAAATCAAGTCAGAGAAAAGTGGAGCTGTGAAGACGACGAAAACCAAGTCAGCATGCAAGAAAGCAAAGACGTCTCTCTAACTGAGAGAGTAGTGAGGTAAACACTCTTCTTACAGATAACGACCACAAACATCTTTCAAATACTTTGGCCAACTTCATAAAAAAAAAAAATTGAATGAAATATGTGTAAGAAAAGTAACATGGTATGAAAATACAAATACTGTAAAAAGATTCTCAGGGTTTCAATATTGTGTTTGTTGCGAATTGTGACCTCTTTCAAGTCCACTGTTCTGTGAGTTCACTATTACAGTGTAAATGCAGTTAAATTGTGTTTTTTTTTTAAAATAAAGGTAAAATAGTTTTTCCAGCTTGTTTTGTATTGTGAGTATTTTTCCATCAAGCCTACTAAAACATAGCTGTCATATTGCCTTACGCAGACTAAATGTTGCCAGAAGAGGCCTCTAGGTGGCAGTATGCATCAGAAGTTACTGCTCTGCAGAATAATATGACATATTGGGCCTTTTCCTGTGGCCAGCCTTTTTTTAATTTAAGAATAAATATCATTATTTTCCTGGGTGGACACTTTCTGTCACACCCCCCTGGCCACTGTTACACCATCTCATCTACATGCATGTCTGAAAAGGTCATAGGAAACCCTAATGGTGTGGTTTCTCCTTTTCAGTGTGTGTGTGCTGAATCATAAAAAGCTGTTTGGCTGGGTGGCACTAAAATGCCATGGTGTCTGTATGTTTATCTATAGGCATTAGTTGACTGTGTCAGCTGTTCTTTTTATAGCAGGGATTGCAGTTATCTGCTGTCACTTCTTGGGGCAGGCGTGACTGTCTCTGGTGACAACTTGGACATGTCTCTTGGGGGGTTGAACTAGCACTGTCCCTTCACAACAGTGACAGGGCAATATTTTTTTTATTTGCTTTGAAATATATGGACAGAAATGACCTTAAATGCGTAATGTCTCTCATTCCTCTTTCTTGCCCTAAATTTGCATGATTGAGCAGGTGCGTCATGCATGTATTAATTCCATCTGTGTGGGTTTATATGTGCATGTCTTACATCCAGAGACCTTGTTTATTTGTGGAACTGTGTGCAGCCATGCGTCTTAACGAATATGTGAGTCAGCTTTCATCGCCACTCCAGTTGAGCTGGACAGAAGCTGAGGCCCAGCTTCAGGGCAGAGTCGTGGTGAAGATGTAAAACAGAGAGAAAATAGGGCTGAGAGAACAGGCATACACTGTTTTAAAAGGACAGGGAGAGGTGAGAGTGTGCTGGAGGTGGGGACATGAATTTTAAAGAAAAGGCAATGCACGCACGCTTTCTGAAACACAAAGGCCAAAACAGCACAACAGTGGCCTGCATATTATGTAAGAGATGGGTCTCAGCTTGTGTGATAGCCTAGGGAATTGTTCGTTTGAAAGGACATCTCTCGTCGAGTCTACTCTCCCTTAAGAGGGCTTGAGTATTTCCTGTAGGCACCAGGGGGCAGCATTTTTGGAACGCCAGCAAAAAGGAAAAGGCTGCTGTCTATTTCCAGATGTGCAGCAAGATTGATTTAGTTTGTCTCATAGTGAAGTGATCTGAGATGATGTGTTGCTGAGTTAAGTGGGAGCACAAGTGTGCTCTAAAAATCAAGCGCCCTTAGATTCTGTTATGTATTGTCGTATGCAAATCATCCACTCTATATGGTATTGTGCATCTTCAGATAGTCATAGGATAAATGTTTCTTCTAATTAATAATTCTTCTAATAAAGACATGCAGTCCAGCGCATCCCAACCATAGACATCAATACTAAAACATTGTGCAATTAACAGAAAAAGAGGAAGGAAAACAAGATCCTTATGGGCTTTATAATACAAGACAGGTGCCTCTTATAAAGTGGTGACAGAGTGTATATCTACAAACACATATTAAAAGTAGAGATAGACCGATATGGTTTTTTAGGGCCGATACTGATACCGATTATTAGTAGTCAAGGAGGTCGATAACCGATATTTGAAGCCGATATTCATTTGCAGTAAAGGGGGCCGATAACCGATATTTGAAGCCGATATTCATTTGCAGTAAAGGAGGCCAATAACCGATATTTGAAGCCGATATTCATTTGCAGTAAAAGTGTAAAATATTGGCGTCAAAATTTTGAATAATACAAACTCCAACACTTAACTTTGTTTAAATGCCTTTAAGCATATGCATCAGAGCCAAAATAACCCAGTTTTAAATTGATCTCTTATCGGCCGTCGTTTTTAAAAAAGGCCGATATTCAGTCTATCCCTAATGAAAAGGTATATAGAAATGAATGTAACAAACAGTAAACTAAGACATTGGATAGTCCTTTAAAGTATGAGTCAAAAACATAAACTACATTAAAAGTTCTGTGTATGTTTCTGTCCTTCACATGCCCCCAAACTGTCTCCATACACATCCACACTCTGTCTTCAACTTAAAATGATGGATGATATTATTCTTGAATAATAACACATGTATTATATAAAGGAATCTGGTACAATTCCTAAGATGGGTACAAATTTAAAGAGAGCTGTGTTGATATACCTTAGATGTGGTGAAACCAAATGCTGCTGGAGTCAGTCGTGGGGGAGCCTGAGGGACGAGGGGGGCGGTCGGTCCCCACATGGAAGTCTGTCTTTGGGGCCCGCAGTTGGGGAGATTATTCTGTGGAGTCTAGACAAATTTAGGGTGAGGGGGAAGCCACAAAGAGAAAGACCGACAGCACAGCGCTGGCAGGGGTATTTTAGATCTTTAGCTTTTCCGACTCGTGTGTGATAAGGATGGACGTTAGCATATGAAAGTCTTGGCTGTACTTAAAGAAAGAGGCTTATTTTGTGGTGAAAATGAATACTTTCTACCATCTGAAAGGATCCCCCACTTGGCTGGCGGTGATTAAGGTTCAATGCTGTATAGATTAAGAGAATGAAACAGTTCAGTCTGCTGCGGAGTTAAGTTTCACAGCCCGTACGAGGATCAATTCAAATGACTAAGTGGAATGTATAAACCACATTCCTGGACAAAGATGGTATAGAAACACTATCCACAGTACGTATGGGGATGGGAGAGCGGGAGAGCTTTTGGTGGATGGCTACCTCCTTTTTAAGAATTTGTTCATTTAGCAGGCTATAAATACTGCTCCCCCTTTAAATTATTTAAAGCCCGCTAAAAATGCCCCATATGAATCAAGCGCTGTCACTCCAAGGATGTATGTATGTATATGTAAGTCTAGGTCGTCCTCTTTGAATATAAGCAGGACGTCTGCACTTGTTTGGGTTATTTAACTCTAATTATTTAATGATCATTTGGACACGTTTTTTAAAGCATATAATAATTCAGGACAGAGACGACCAATGCGATGAAAAACCAGATGAAAAATGTAGGCTTACACTTGAGGTCAGCTACGCCGAGTGAGGCGTGTCATAATGTCACCATCTGTTGACAAAACTGGGAGTTTGAACACTTGCCTTTAGATTAATTTGGAAAGCTGTTTAAAACTGGGACAGGAGGATGAAGTGGCCTCATATCAGGGCTTTACGTGTGGAAGAAAGCTCTCATTTTATCCAGTGACGCAACACAAACTTCAAATCTATCACCTAATATATCACGTCCAACCCCCCCAAGCCAGTTGAAAAACTGCCAGGTTTTTTATTCAGACGGGAGTAAAGGTCACCTGTGCGATAGGAAAGACTCATCGCAGCCTTTATGATATTATTTTGGGATGTCACATGAATCAAATCCTGCTCTGATACACCAGATTACAATAATCGTATTACAGTAGTGACATAACTGGATAACGATCAATTCATTTGAT
Source organism: Semicossyphus pulcher (assembly GCF_022749685.1). Taxonomy (NCBI): domain Eukaryota; kingdom Metazoa; phylum Chordata; class Actinopteri; order Labriformes; family Labridae; genus Semicossyphus; species Semicossyphus pulcher. Next base: position 21,464,385 of record NW_027211637.1, read on the forward strand.
AAACATTGCATGTACACACACATACAGAAATAATCTAAACCTGTTATCTCTTGCAAAAACTTGACATTTACAGCCATCGCCTAGTTGCCTCTATTTAATGGGAGTGTTTAAATATGTGGCTGTGATACAGTCCTTGCTGTGATCACATATCCCCTACCTCTAGTATATTAGTCATTATCCACGTGCCATAACGTGATTACCATCTTGAACTGTTCCCGCTCCTCCCCTTCAATCCTTCAGTGTCTGTGCTGGCTCAATCGTAATGTAATGGCATTAAGACAATCCTCTGAGCCGCACAGGTTATTTTAAGACTCAGGTGTACAGTGCAAACGATACTATCAATCTGACTAATAGACAACGAGAAACATGACTGCTGCTTAAGCCAAGTTGAGTGGCTTCTGTAAAGTTAATTTTTTTGTAATCTTGTGTCTTCATCAGGGGAAATCTGCGGCCTCAACAGCATGTCCAAACTAGAGTGTTGTGCTTGTGTAAGACAGGGAGACAATCAGACAGGGGGGGATGAGGGGGAGGCACTGAGCCAAGGTGCAGCATGAGGAAACTGTATCATCTTGGCTCAGGCTGGCTCGCTCCTCTCTACAAACCCTGGTTAGAGGGCAGGCAGCTAGAGTTTCATGCACAGCTCTGTTCCCAGCTAATTGTCCTCGCTGATGCTGCTGCTGCACCACTGTGCCAGAAATGTCAGGTGCTTCCTCACCTGTCTCAATGACTCTTTCTTCACACCAATTTAACTACCCAGCTCAGAGCATTGCGTCTTATCTACCACAATGATCTGAGAGGAAAAAGCCCCAGAACGTGGATAGTGGCACTGCACGCTGGTTGATGATGTCAATGCCAGTGTCGTCATATTACCACCGGGCTCTGTCTGAGCAAGCTGCTTTGTGAAGGTATATAAGGTGAGAGGGTGTTCAATCCGAAAGTGCGTGCCGGACTGAGCTCTTGCGCAACAGACGTGCCAGGCGGTAGATCTGTAGTCGGTAGGTAGGAAGGCAATCGTGTTTATCCGCCTGAGAGGGAAAAAAATGAGAGGGAGGGAGCGATGTGGAGAGAGATGGAGCAGTCGGAGGGGGCGTACATCTCTGTAGTCGCTCATGGCTGGAAGGCTGGCAGCGGTACAAGCCTGCTGAACGCAACCTCTCTGTATTTAGGAGAAACGTCTTCACCTACACCGGGGATTTTGTTCATGTTATACAGCGGAGAAAGAGCTCTGAACCTGGACTAACGTTACACTTCTCCCTTGGCTAATTCGGCTTTTCCTAATCCTCACATCTTGCCGCAGAAGACGCCATCGGAGAGGAGCTGCACAGACCTGCAGGTATGTTTAATAAGAACGGATGGTCTTGAGATAACAGTAGTGGAGTGGCTGCTATGCGGCGATACTTTGCGCAGTGACGTTGCATCTACCTGTGCAGCAACGGTAATGTTACCAGCCGTCAGTTTAGGTTTACAAGCAATTAGCTGTTAACTTTACTTCTTTAACGTACCTTCGCATGTTTACCTGTACTTTGTTTCCTGAGTGGTAGGCAACCATGAACCTTAACTTGTCGTGAGGAAAGCAGAACACACCGTCAGATGACGCCTTCACGGCATCCTTCTGCCGTTAGGATAGTAACATAGCCTTACATTACACAATAACGTCTCACTGCTCTTCGTGACACACGGTGAATAACGTAATTCTATGACTGTAAATACATAAATAATACGTTAAACAGTCACCTTTATTAAAGTGGGACTCTTCTTTAATACATAAACAACTCTAGAGCAATAAGGTAGCAGAGTTTAAAGGGTCACGTTAAAGGCAACGTTTGTTGCTAACATGAATTTAAAAGTAAACATAAGTTACTAGGTTATATGTTAAAGCTAGTTAGCTTCTTAAACAATACCGAAAAAAAAGTTGGCCATATGATGATTGCACTAAAGTTGCAGGACAAATAAGGTTAATTATAAATGTATTACGAATTTTACAATTAGGCCCTTTTATTTTGTTCTGTTACAACCCCCTCACTAGTAATAGCTTGAAAATGGTCCTAGTTTGTGTTAACTACACTTAAAAGCCCACTTCAGTGTTAACCATGCGATTCAACCATGCAGCTTCTCGGGTTTCATTTGCATTGCAAATGTCCAAATATCCCAGGAAACTGAAGGGGATTGACAGTCTCAGGAGCAGAAATACCGGTAACTGAATTTACTTTGTTTAAACAGCAACAAGTAGGCTAGGTAACTATTTAACCATTTGACAACTGCTGGTATGTGCACCTCGTGTTGGGTGTCTGTGGGTGTGTCAAAGTGTGTTTACAGTATATTTACGACGGCAGTCACCTAAACACGTAGCTGCGGCACATGGAAAATATGGATTCACCTGTTTCCTCAACAGGACTTGAACGCATCCAGCAGTGAAAGGGTGCAAAAGGGGAGGAGGGGGGGCAGCTCCAATGCGCCTCTCACTAAAGAGAAAGATCTGCTCTCAAGTGCTACTAGATGTAACGCAGCGCCCCGCCGGCTGACTATGATTCAAAAGAAAAACAGCACACCCTAAATCATTGACAGTGAGAAAAGGGCGTACCCATGTGTAAAGCAGCTCAAGAGAGATTTACTGACTGACCGAGAAATTTGTTTTTTAAGATATAGCCTAAGGTGTAACAGGACAGGTGACGATCAACTCCACACCTTAGTATTTAGTGCCTTTTAGATATGTTTAAATCTTGTAAAATGAGTTATCAATCATCAATATATTTGGCCAGATACTTTCAGTCTGGCAGCACAGTTAAATATTAGGATACCTTCCAGTTAACACAGACATAACACACTTCCCAGAACAGACCGTCCTGAACAGAATAGCTTCGACAGAATGGAAAATAAAGCATAAATCACATGAAGCATAAACCCACTAAGCACTAGACATGATCTGTCCTTAAGCTCTTTTATGGCACTGGACCTTTCTGGCTGTGGTGTGATATAATGTTATATTCACAGCAGCCTACAAAACTGTATTTTTTTATGTACATACAATCTGTTTAGCTAATTTAGTGATTGCCAGACAACACACCACTTAACACAGCAGGCCTTTTATTGCATCCAGCTGTAACAGTGTGAGTCTTGGGTCTTGAAGTTGAGCTGTGGTTTACTCCCTGAACAGTCATGACTTGGGATGCCTGTAATCTGTTTTACGGAAAGTGTTTTTGTGGCTTGACGTGGTTTAGCAGCTGTCTCAATCACTCCCCAGACTTACTATCTCTCAGGCTGTTTCTGGGACTGTGTGATTGATCGATTAACGGCTATCCAGCGAGTCTGTGTGGATAATACAAGCTATCTGGTGAACGTTCTTACCATGGTCACCTATCATATGTAAATATGCGTAGCCTGAATGCGGAGGGCTGTCAAGAATGTGTGTTTGTGGTGGAGCCACAGTGCCGTTGAAATGCCTCACCCTTTCAGGCTGACCTTCAGCCTTTGATCTGTGGATCGCATAAAGGCGGAACATCAGTCAAAGATGTTTTGCGGCTCAGCACTTTTAAGCTGGACATCCTCTTCAACAGGGGATCAAAAGGCTCTACGATTGGTTCTGGAGCCTCCTCTCTTCTTATAGCGTGACCTCGCTGTGTGGTCGGCTGCCCCCGCTGGAGTTTTGACACCCCCCAGGCAGTGGCTCGCGACGAGAGAGAGGCATCTTTAACCCTGTTTGGTTTGTCTTAAGAGCTAAATGGATAGCTGAGGTAGAGGTGTAGAAGTTGGGTTACATCACATGGAAAACTTCCTTGAGAATCTATAAGCTCATACATCTCCTGATATATAAATCAACGTCATAGCTTAGTGTCTGTCTTATTTGATTATTTAAATACGGTAGCTATGATTGAAATGAGTAAGAGAATATTATGAGAGCTGTTTTCAATCCATATGTTATTTCAAGGTGTGGAATTTGTAACGGTCAAACCGGCGACCTCCCCCACTACCCCGCATACCAAGTTAACCACACATACTCCCATTTCTCCCCTCTCTCAGTTTCTCTATGTGTCTCACGTACTCACAAATTCACATACATACACGGCTCCACAGTCTCACCTCTCCCCCTACATAGCGCAGTACAAACAAGTTACACATCTGCATGCCGAGGAATATTAACTGCTCTGTCGGGCTGAGGGACCGTTGCAGTGCAGCGGACCACAGAGACACACAGCTCTCTGCTGGTTTATTCCAGTCTCTCTCTGTCTTTCCCTCTTCTTCTCCTCTCTGCCAATCTTTACTATTCCCTTATCTTTGCTCCCTGTGTCTGTCCATTCGTGCTGTCACTGCAGAAATACTGCTTCGTCTTTGTCACCTTGTAATCTGATTCTTACTGTCTATTTCTTGTCATTTTCTTCTTTTACTTTCTCCTGCTCCTCTCATGTTCTTCCTTTTCGTCCATTAACAAGCTTTTCTTCTCAGCCGAGAGCCCCTCTGGTCATGAGTGACTCTGACAGTTAAATCCTGCTCATTAGGGAGCCACCTTGACATTGGATACAACGTGTCAACTCAGGTCTTGGTTACTTGGTCAAAGACTCATAATCTCGTGCACTGACACGAAACACAAGCATGTGAACACACATAGTCACGTATACTGATGGAGACTAGGGATGTAGCATTTTTAGCTAAGCTAGCCACCACTTTGGTTCATCTTTCTTAACAACGATTGGTTTAATTGCCTTGAAACTTTTTACAAACTATTAGGGTTGGCATTTAAGTGTATGAGCTAATGTTCTACCAACTTTTATTGGATTGTCTTGAGATAAGGTACACACATTCATGTTCCTGTCTTTTTATTTATCACCATGATCAGGTACAAATATTATGTCTAAATAGTAACATTTCTATTAGCCTTAGCTGTATTAGCACAAGTGCTACTAGTGAATGTTGGCATGCCGACACTCTCAACAAAAATAGTGAACATAGTACAGATTATTAGCTTGTTAGCATACCAACTCTAGCATTTAGCTCAGATCACCCCCGTGTCCAGGTACAGCCTGACAGAGCTGCTAGCATGAGTTGAATTTTGTCATGTTTTAATATGTTTTCAATTCTTGAACAAGACTAGGTCAAAACCTAATATGTGGCTGACTGCATCAGGTCAATGTGCGCTTTTGTGGGCAACACTGGAAGCGTGGTGTTTGCGGGGCGGCTGCGGGATGTGTTCATTTTCATTTGATGCATGAAAACAGCTGTGCCGTCACGATGCTGGCGTGACACGTGCGCCGAAAATGTAGTGTATAGGAGGCTCGCCGCGCGGCTCTCAGTCAAAATACACAGTGAAAATGATTTGTGATGGGTCCTATTGATGTCCGACAGCAATATTAACATCTCTTTCTGTCGTTAAAGTCACAGGCTTGGAGAGCAGTGTTGCTAGAGCTTCTAGCCCAATTACAACTCAAAACCAGCCCAAATCATAACCTTGCCAGAAACCTGTGTAAAACCATAAAACAATCACATACGCAATAGAAAACAGATCATAAGCTTACAAAGCTTCATATCTGCATCAAATAACCAAAGGTAAAATGTTAGATAAATATGCTATCGCAACACAAATCGAGTGCAGTTAGGCAACCAAGTACACAAGATGCGAAATGCAACCCTGGCATCGCGGTGAAACCACAATAAAGTGATCAAATACTGCCATGAAACAGAAAACTATAGGATTGCTGAGGACTGCCAAAATCAAACATAAATATACAAAAAATATGAATAAATGGATATGCCATTAAATGGACCAAAACATTATCAAATGTGACTTAAATTGAAATTTCTCATTTAAGAAATGTAAAAAGAAGATTTATGTCACATTGTCAATGATAATGATGTCAAAGTGAATAGGTCCTTCCCTTATTCATAGGATTGAATACAACTCATGTCAATCATATGGGTAAACAATGATGAGTGGAAACAACAAAATTGTTTGGTGTTCAAAAACCCGCCAAATGTTGACAGAAGCAGCCAAAAATTCACCTGCCAGCCCGACGCTACTTTTCCCAGCCCAAGGTCAGTCAGTCATATACAGACCCATGTGTAGGGCTGACCCCGGCAAAAATGCTTGTATTATATTTGGTATCAAAACCAAAACAGTCCTTATTTTGATATCTTACTCGGAGGATATGAGCATTTTTTTCTCCAAAGCCTTTTTCATTTTGAAAATAAAGCCATATTTCTTGAGGTTGTTGCCTAAACTGAAGATTACAGATGTGACAAGACACTAAAATGCTATCTTTCAGTATCTGAACATGTTTCCATACTCTGCTTAAGACACATTTTGGTCAGTGAGGCCTCACATCCAGTCCTTATGGAGACAAGTGTACATTACACCAGCCTCTGTTGGAAAGACACAGGTCCTCCTGTCCACAAACAGACTCGTGTCTGCCCTTGGAAACATTCACATAAATTGATGGAAAAATTTCACCGCCAGACTTTTTACAATCTGGCAGAGAAGAGGGAGAACATTTGAAAAAAAAGGGGAGATTCTCAAGTGTCCAAACAAACTCCCTCGGCCTGGCTCCTTTTGTGAAGTACGGACATTTGCTGGTCATGTTGACACGTGCGTGTCAACATGACATCACGATTATAAAGATAAACAGATTAGTAGCAGCTAATGTACTGAGTCATGTTATTGTATAAGCAGTCGATCTATACTGTGGGCAAGGAGTTTATAGTAATCTTCAGATTGCTGCTTGCAGCTGCAATATTAGTTATTATCCGTTGGCATTTCCTGCTCTGGATAAAGAACGTATTGTGCGAGAGAGAGAGAGTGACGACATCTACACAACATGCACTCCCCACTGCAAATATAACATAGAGTGATGTGTCTCTCCGCCCCGAGGAGCGGAACATGATAAAAATACTCGCACTGACCCCGCACCCATCTGCCTTCTCCCTCTGGGACCATCACAGAGGGACGTGCTGTCTTAATACTGAGCATGAGCGTCTGTATTTTACTCACTGTTGCAAGAGACGTAGCATGTAGTGGGCTTCAAGCGTGCAGGCTTCTATTCAAGGCGAACTGATTTCAGATCTAGTATTTGTAGTTGCCTGTTCCTGGCTTGTGATTCAGACTGCTTAGAGGAGCTGCCAATCAGCTTAATTTTACTCCATTTGTATTAGCTTGATAGAAAATTAAGGTCATATTTTATAAATCCAGCCAAATATTGGACAGCTGCCACCGCGTGTGTGCCTGCGTGTGTGTGCTTTGGCCCGTGTGGAGAGATGAGATTAATGATGACAGCGTTTCCAAAACAGCAGCGGCGTGTTTCTATCCCCTCACTAAATCTTATTCGGCCTCTTTCGTCACAATAATCTCTTCTTAATACAAATACATAGACTGAGTCATATTGTATCACTGTGGGTTAAGATAGTGGAATGTTTACTACATGCTATTTCAGGTTGTTTATCCGTGGCTGCCAGAGACTTCGCACCTGCCTCCTAAGCTCAGAGGAAAGGTGAAGCGGGGCTCTGTTTCTCCGCATGCCTTCCTGGACAGACCACCGTGTCTCCGCTTGGACCACAACAAAAGCCTGCTTATCCTGAAATACAGTTTCCTCGTGACTCTCCGTCTTTGTCTCAAAATATTCTGCTTCTTCTTCTGTCAGTTTCTATTAACTAGCCGTCCCCACATCCTCCAAATTTACAGCCTCCAACGCTTCTCTCAGTCTTAATGTCTGTCACAGATTGCCTCAGCTTGTCCTCCCTCCCTCCGTTGTCAGCTTCATTACCATCATCATTCCTCCTCCACCCTTCCATCTCTGTCTTTCCCCTCTTGCCTGCTTTTCTGCGTTATCTCCGCATTCTCCTATCCACCTTATCTTCATGGGCTCTCTTTCAACCCTCGCCTAGGAGCATGCTGTCGGGACGGTGTTGTAATAACTCCAGTTAAATGAACAAGATGGGAACAAGAGGAGTAGAAAGAAAAAGGGGAAAGAACAGGGATTAATCAGATGTTGGTTTGGCGAACAGCCGACTAGACCGGGAGTAGAAGAGGTGGCTTGGACAGGAAAGAAAATAAACACTGCAGCTTCTGTGAGTAGGTGGGGATTGAGATAGACTACCGCCTCTATTACTGTACTCATGGACACTTTTTCTCTGCAGCTGCTCTTGTGTAACAATATAAACACAGTTAAAAGGAAAACAAAACACTGGTGAATACAAGACGAGCTCCAAAGATTTGTGTTTTTGTGCTCTTATTTCCTCAAATACCTTCAGTATGATCTGTGACTTCCTGTGGCGACTGACCTCTTGCGCTCACACGTACTTAAACATATTCTTTCCATTCACTCGCGCAGATTTCTCACATCTTACATGTGTTCATGAGCACGAAATGCACATGCCAGCCATAGTGTGCAGCTGCAGTAAGTTCTCAGGGAGCTAGCGGCTGTGAATGGACCGCAGGTGAGTCATAAGCAGCAGAGTGAATTCTCCCATAGCCACTGATTTCTGTTTCCTGTGCATTCCCTCCTCCTGTTTCAGCTGAAGTTTCAAGGTCTCAAGGTTATCTCCCGCTGTGAGTCATACATAGAAACTAGTGTGAACAAGGGAGGTTCATGTTAGTCAGATAGTAAAATAAAAGGGGTGTTTTTTTGATAAGAAGGGCATGTTGAGGAGGGGATGCGACCGGCAGCTGTTTAGCTACATGACTCGCAGGATTGCGTAATCCTCAAGGGCCTGGGGGTTCTCTCCGTGTCAGTGGGCGCTCGGAGCTTCGCCTCGCTCAGTGTTACAGCTGCCGGCCCCTGGCATCCATGACTCAAACACAACTGAAAGGGGAACAAGAGGAACAAAAAAACGTACGTCTCTGGAGGAGAAAAAAAAACTGCTAATCATCCAAAGAACATTTTATGGCAGAGATAGCGAGGAAAAAAAAGTTAATGTGCCCATCTGTTACAGAGGGAAACCATCTGCAGATCATTTTTTTGTCTTGATGATTTTGTTGGTGCTTCTTGTTATATAACTAAGATGCTGGACTCTTGTCTTTGTGTGCGTCAGTGTGTCTCGTCATATGTGCCATGTATTCTGAAACCATACACCTCACCACACCCTGTGTGTCCGCTGGTGTCGTGCTGCTGAAACCTTGTGGGAGTTTCACTGACCTGCCCTCTGAATCAGCAGAGCAAGGCTACAGCGCTCCTAAAATTAGACATCATTGTACATTCTTAAAAATGTCAGTATTTCATGAATTAACCTGCTAATTAGCGTCTGAGCTTAACGAGGCTGTTAGCTGTATTTCTGTACATGCTTTGCATACTTTCAGTGCTTATTGTGTTTGTATGAGGTTTGTTTTACTTCATGAAATGTTTCTCCTTTTTTTTTCTCTGCCAACAGAAGCACAGTAGAAGGATGGTGTGACACAGACGGACAGCTAGAGGGACCAGTCACTGCTGACCACTCAGAGGCAGACCATGGCCACGTCTGTCCTTTTCCTTGGCTTCCTTCTCTCCCTCCTTTATCCTTCACATGCCCAGACCATTATTGGCTCTTCCTCCTCCTCCTCTGTTTTAAACCTCCCTATTAATGCTACACCTCAGCCAACCAGGCAGAGTCCTAGATTCTGGCCTTCTTATCCTCCCAGAGGGCGCAGTGATGTGCCTGTCAGAGCTACAGCCCCGGATAGAGTGACAACTACGGACACAGTGACACAGCAGCAAAGGATATCCCGTCCTACTGCACAATCCACTTCTTCTTTTATATCTGCCCTCTCTAAAAAGAACCTCAGCGGGCCACTTTTAACTCAACCAACTGCCTCCAGGCCTAGGACTGATACAGCTAGCCTAGCAATGATGGCAGCGAGTGCAAAAGGAGATGCTACTACAAAAGGCTCAACTCCCCCTTTGCCCACTTTTCCCTCTGCTGTCCTTGAGTCTGCAGTGGTTACGCCTGTGACAGCAGAAAATCCAGAGAGGGAATCTGTCAAAGATACAGAGGATGATGATGATGATCCACAGGGGTTGGGATCAGGTAGCAGTCCCACTGTGAAGGAGGAATCACCTGTTCCTCCGCCAACACTTGGTGATGAAATGGCACAGTATCGGCCACAAGCACAGACTGCAACATCTAAAGTTTCTGATGTGAAAACACCAACACCAGACAGTCAGACTGCAAACCCTCAACTGCTGACAACAGACAGTAAAATCTCTACGACGCCACAGACTGAGACCAGAGCCACACTATCTCCTGTGGTAACGCAGACGACACCTCGGACAGCAGTGTTATCAGGTGAGAAACCCAATACACTAGAGTGAATGCTCCATGACGGTAAGATTTGAGGTGCTTTTCGACAGCAGGAACTTTACCCAGGAACTAGGAACCTTTTCAGGAACTCTGTGCGATTCGACAGCAGGAACTAAATTTAGGTCTAAATTTAGTTCCAGGGTAATTGACTTACCCTCTGATAAGTCCCTGCTCAGGGGGTAGTACTTTCAGGACCTTTTGGGGCAGGGCCTGCAGTGCTGATCGTTTCTGATTGGTCGAGTACTCACGGTTTTATTCGCCCACTCGGGCTGCATGCTATTGGAAAAAAAACATACATAGCATTATCTTTATGTTAGTTCTGCAATATTTATTGCGATATTAATACATACAGGAAATAATACCAGGTGAATGCAGTGTGTTTTCATGTCCATATGAACAATTAACAATCATATTTCTTATTATTTGGGACTTTTAAGTTTATTTCCCTCTAACATAACCCCCCCATTTTACTTTCTTCACTCTTGATTCAGACTGATACCCTTATCCGTTTATGTAGCCAAAGCATTAACCGGCACCGGGACGAGGTGCCGCTGTTGCACGAAACAGAAACGGACAGTTCACGAAGCGGACGTGCCACGGAGTGTTAACTTTTAGCAGTTACACCGGCAGCACAGGCACAGCGTGAGGTTGTGTGCGCCAACAGGAAGTAGGAGACGCGAGCTTTCGTGCTCAATGAATCCATTTGCAAAGCAATAAAGCACGATCAAAAACAACACACGTTGAATCTCCTCCATGCTAACGGGCTAACTGTAATGTTGCACAAATGATGATACCTTCTTCTTCTTTGAGTTTTAATGGCAGTTGGCAAACCAGCTTAAAGGTACATTACCACCACCTTCTGGACTAGCGGTGTAGTGCAGTTACTTTCAATGCTTCTCCATCGTCATTGGGCTGATTTGCATCGTCTTCCCGGGACTTTAGGCCGCCGTGGAAACGCAGACAGCAATGGGCCACAGGAACCATTTAGTTCCTTGAAGAGAAGTTCCTGAAGCTAAAAGTTCCTGGTACTTTTGGTCGAAAAGCACCTTTGGTTGGTGTCAAAATCTTAACATGATGTCACACGTGTCTTTTCCACCATTTTTCTAGGTGAGCTGACAGCAAACACGCCTTCCACAGTCAGAGTTATTCCAAGGCAGGACTCTACTGATGTGACATCACCCCAACCGACGACTAACAACAATGGCTCAATGGATAAACCGGCACAGACTGCAGGACAACCAGTTACGCCCAAAAGCAGTTCAAATGTAAAAACCACGACACAGCAAGTGACAACCACAGCGACAACTAGTTCTCTTACTACACAAGGGGCTGTAAAAACTTCCTTCAAAACAGCAAATCAACCCAACAAAACAACAGAACTTGGAAGAAATACATCGAGCACAACCATACAGTCGCCAAGGACAGGTAAGAAATAAGCGCCCTGTGCTCTGTGTTTTGCTAGTTGACTAGAATGGCCTTCATCCTTTGATAATTTGAAATGGAAATGTTTGTGCAGCTGGGACGTCTTGACTGGAAGAATCTGGAAACGGCTTCAAAGGGGGGGAAGAAACAGAGAAACTTTTCCATGGAAAGTGGGGTGGTAGATGTGTGGGGTAGACACAGGGAGGGAAGAGAGTATGAGCAGGAGGTGAAAGGGAGGGTTCAAAAGGGGGCGGATAGAATCGAAGCCAGGCAAAGAGAGATAGACAAGGAGGAGAGTCGGGTCTGAAAAAGAGACTGTCGGGAATACAGATGAGAGAGTGGATGGGGTGGGTGAAAGTGTGGTGCAGGAAAGGTACAAGCGTAGAAATGCAGGGAGTGGGGATGGTAATGAAATCCAGATGCACAGAGAAAGAGATGAAGGGAGGGGAAAAGTAGAGGAAAAAGGAAAAGCATGACACATGGGGTAAATGAGGCAGTCACTAAGAAACCATGAGAAAAACATCTTAATGTCATTCAGGCTCTGTTGTTCCATGAGCACATTTAAAGTGTTCAAGTAGGTTTCTTGGCCTGCATCCATGTCAGTACTAGTTTGTACTGTATGCATACAGTATATGTGTCCACATTTGGATATGGGTCATAAATGAATGTGTGTCCTTTGAGATGGAACAGGATATTTATTTTAGTAGTTCTTCGCAACATGTGGACATATAAGGCAGCGTAAGCAGTGCGACTCAAGGGTAGGGGCAGGTTTAAATGTATCCAGCTGTGAAATCTGATCAGCACATCTGGAATGTGTCTGGATCTTGCTCCTGTAAGAAAAAAAAGTTTGAGGGAAGGAAGTAAAACATACCTTTATGTAAATAAAGAAGTGTGTCTCTGATCTGCATGCAGTCTGCAAGTTAAACGGTGTGTGTGCGCGTGTGTGTGATACGAGGGTCGGAGCGAGGGAGGGGGGCCAGGAAGCGAAACACATGTTGGAGTGAGTCATTAGTCAGTGTGTCAGCTTTATGGATGTCTTCTGCGGGGTGAGGATGGGCTTTAAGTCCTTTAAAAGCTGATGACTTGAGAGTTTTACCACTGATTATGTTGTTTCACCATCCATCAAGTCAACACGTGGATTCCTTGGAAATAATTCGACATAAATACCTTCTTACAATCACTTTTTCTGAGTACCTCATGACTCAGTTTCTTTTTGTGCTTCTTGTCTTTCAATAAAATATGTAGCAAAATGATTCACGTGAAGTCGCGGTGCTCATTCAGTCCCTGTGTGTTATGTTATGTTGAGCTGTGTTATCCTGACTGTAAGTTCACAAAGCTAATGGTGATGAATGGCACCGTGATTATAATGGTGTTGGGTGTTCCCAGGGTGTTGCAGGAGGATAAGGTGGAGTGCCTTGAACAAACAGAAGTGTGTGTGATTATGAGAAAATAAGAAAGAGGCAAACAGAGAGACAAGAGATGCCACATTGTCAAGGTGTCTTTTCCCATGACCCATGTCCTTTATTGTATGTTTAATTACTGATCTTACATGATGTAACTTGACCTTTAGCGCCATGAAAGATGCCATTAAATCCAATGTGTTTTTTATTGGGTAGTTAGATATTGTATGATGAGAATCTGAAGTGATTGAGAGTTTCCTTGTTCATGGATGCATCGTGACACCGTTTGGTGTTACGTCATTTAGATGTTTTTTTAAATTACATAATATAATTAGGAAACATAATCACCACTCAGTTGCTTAAATTAGTTTTGTCCAGCATATTGTGTTTTTTTTTATGAAGATGTGGTGGCTGGATTTTGTCATACTAAGATTGTTATTCAATTGTTTTTTATGAGTGAATACCCTTTTCTAGATATTCCTTTTACAATACTTTGATGGAAATCAAAACAACACCTTATTAGACTTTGGCTTGAATATGTACTATAACATTGCCCATTGTCCACAGCATGTGTGCTGTTATAAGCTGATATATTGTGCCTTGTTTTTTTGTTTTACATGTGCAGGCTTATGTGCCTTTTTGAGTACATATATATGATTTCTGTTTGACAAAGGGGCACTGTCTGCAGTTTAGATCCATTATTTCCATAATAAGCCATGTTTTGGGATATAATGTTGCAGCTCACGGGTAGCTGCACAAACCTAACCTAAACTAACCAGGCATAAGAGGAGAGAGATTTCATATGAATTTAAAAATACAATTTCATGAGATTCTTCAAGTTGGCTCATCGGATGAGACATTGTCTTTATGCTTGTTATAAATAGACCTGGAACAATGTGTCTGTGCGGAACTGATTAGGTTACAATCATGAACTGAGAGGCCTAGATGATTCTAGCCCTGATTCTGACGGTGAGCCACAGCCCTCTAGTGGCTCTAAAATAGTATTTCATGTACTTTCATACTATTGCCATGCTATTCAAATGAAGACATTAAGGAAGAAGTTGACCAACAACATTTGAGTTTCATATTCAAAACTGAAAACCTAAACTCTGTTTCTCTTTTTTAGGGACCTCTTCCTTCCTTGCCACCGGAATCGTACCTGTTGCCCGAACAAGATTAAGCCCTACGTATCAGACTGGGATTGTTCAGAGGAACCGCTCCATACTCTTAGGACATCCTCATCAAGCTCCCCACTCTACTTCAAATCCAGCCCCCTCTCCTGGCACCAATCCCTCCCCTAATGCCACACTTCTGTACTGGGGTGACCTGAGTCGAACTCTGGCTTTTGCCTGGGAGCTGCATGTCTATGGCTCAGCGAGCCTCTTCCTCCTCCTGTTTGCTGGAGCTGCTCTCGGCCTCACCCTGTCACCTGGTGCAAACTGTCCTCATCGGGGAGCTCTTGCACTTGCCAATGCTCTATTGTTTCTAGTTGGCGGCCTTAGGGCAGCTCTGTTTCTAATTGACCCTTATGGCACAAGGAAATTCCTCCCTCGCCCCGCAGTTGCAGCCCTCTACAACTTGCCTCTACACCTGCTTGTGTGGACACAGGCTGCCCTCGCACTGCTCGCAATGAGGGCGAAAGGAGTGAGTGTGTTACCTTCGACTATGGAGCGTCCCCCTCTGGTGGCTGTGTTGGCTGTGTTGCAGTGTACCCTGCTCCTAGCAGCGGATCTGCTTTCCCCAGCCCTGTCCCCCTTGGTGCCGGTCACCCTTCAGGTCCTGTCAATATGCTGGGGTCTGGCTATCTGTCTGGGCTTCCTCTGCTATGTCTTTCCACGCTTACGCTGCCCTCCTAATCCCTACCCTGGTGCCCCTGAAGAAGCCGGGAGGAAGGCTTGGACAGGGAGAAGGAGGATGGGGGTGAGCCTGGGAAGAGTGCTTGCGGTGTGTGCAGTTCTAGGGGCTCTGTGCTGTGGGCTGCATGTTTATGCCACTTTGTGGCTCTATGGACTTCTAGGGAACTGGACAAGCTTCAACTGGGGATGGTGGCTGGTTCACTTCTGGGCTCGTCTCCTTGAGCTGGCCTGGGGGTTTTCTCTCCTTGTCCTGGGTTCCTGGGTGTTCTGGAGGCCTCATGGATGCCGGGGAAGAGAGGATTCTGGACCAGATGGAAGAGTAGCTGGAGACCTGCCATCCCCAGGTCAATCTGCTGGCTCTCCTCAAAGACATACTTGCTGGTCCAAGATAGTCCAGAGTCTGAGGGGGAAGCCCTGTAGAAAATCAGAAAGCAATGGGGTTGGAGGAGGAGGAGGAGGAGGACCCGGGGAGGTGCCTAACAACTGGGCTGGCCAGGAGCGCCCAGGAGCTGACATCAGCAAGAGTCTCATCAGGAATCAGAACCATGAGCAGGCCACTGCCCAGCCACGCTGCGTCAAAGACAGCAACAGGGGACGCAACCATAGGGGACACTCTGCAGAGCGAGGCATATCGGATGCCTCCACGGGGTCTCTGCTCAGACTGCAGGCATTTGGAGGGCCCCCGCAGCGCTCGGTGAGTGGCAGTCTGGATCAGGAAAGGGACACTTCCCTGTCCCTTTATGAGTTTGATTTGAGGCCCCCATCTCCCATTGACCTGACCCGCAGCATTGATGAGGCTCTGCACAGGGAGCACCTAATCGAAGGAGGGAGCTTGTTCCATCCTTTGAACCATACCTCACAATCCCCCTCCCCGGGCTCAGGGATCAGCCAGGGGCCTTGGCTCCGCAGGAACAGTGATCCACAGCTGCTATCCGAGAGCAGCGATGCCCCTACAGAGTCTTCCATGCCATTAGGGGGCAGCGTTCTTAGCAGTGTGCCTAGCAGGCAGGTGACTGCTCCCCCAACACCCTCTCACCAGGGTCACAGGTGGGCTGGGAATGGTGTAGGAAGTGTCCCTTCATCAGTGTCCTGCCCTGTGTCTCTTCGTCCCTCAAGAACATCAACAGGTAATCTGGGGGACGATGGAGTTGATGACACTCGGCCATTCATCACCCCAGACTCAGAGAGGGTGCGGGGCAGGGCCGGGAGACCTGTTGGTTCACGTAGTTACCTGGAGGTTAGCCGACATGAAGACTCTGCCAGTGTCAGCAGTGAAATTATTGATCTATGAACCAAACCAGGGACAAGAGGACCAATGACTGCACATCAAACACACCAATTTAACAAATCCTGACAAAGACTTTCTTCAACAAATATTGGGATTTTTTCCCCCACTGAACTGTCTAAAAATGAATTATTTTTAGAAGAGGGAAATACTAAAGAGTCTCCACTTGTCTTTTACCTTGTTAAAGGGTTTAACAGCTGTGTTTGTGAAACAGATATGGTACACCTTTTACTCTGGGAGTAAAGCTGGGTGATATAGCACAGATAAACAAAAACACTCAGATCTCTTCCCATCTCTTTTCACACATTATCTTCCTGCATTTCTTGTCCTGTCTTTCTCTCAAACACGATACAAATGCACAACATCAGTATGACTTCAAATATACAAGGATCGTACTTTTATTCAACATGGCTCTACAGGTCGGTAGGTCCCCTTTCTGTTGTTTCTGTGAAAGAATGTCTGCATCGCAACAAGTGTGATTTTCATGGCTATCAAAGTGTTTATTTGCTGTCTTCCATACTTTTCAATTTGGTTTGTGATGTAAAGATGTGCCATATAAGATTTGGTTGGTTCTGTGCTATTTTTATGATTCTATAAACCTGTTTGTTGGGATGAACCCTCTTTAGTGTCTTACCAGTATCATAGTGACTCAGATAAGGATTACTCCTTCTAAGCTCCTAACATGCTGTTCTCTTATTTGTGTCCAGTCTGCATTGTATGCTGATGTTAAGCTGGTTACATAAATAGACAGGTAGTAAACAACAGGCAGACACGCAGACAAATAGAAACACGTGAAGTGTTGCTGCGGCTTTTAGCTGTAGTTGAAATTGACTTCAAATTGAGCTTCAAGCATTCATCTACGAGATTTAAAGTAGGACAAAGCTTCTGCAAACAATATTTATGCACCATTTAAGCCTCTGACTGCATTTCTATAGAATTTGACCACGCATATCAAACATAATCATGATCCTATCATTGCATTGAAAAAAAATTGGACTTTTTTAATGTGTTAACTATTAAAAAGTTGCACAGCTTTGCAGGGCTGCACCTCACAGGACTGGCTTGGCATGAACCTCAGATATAACTGACCTTACACAATAACAGAGCACTTAACTGTTAAGCCTGAGCACTAGACTGAAGTATTTTACTACTTAAGAGGAAAATATATTTCAATTATATGATGTATAAGCAACAATGTAAATAATGTTATTTTTGATGTTCATAAATAAAGGTGTATTTCAAACATAGGTGTAGTTCTTACTGTGAAAGACAATCTAAAGAGGTTTTGCTTATGTGTCTGAGCTGTGCAGACAAACTGTGGCCTGTTTAGGAAATGCAGAGCTGTGAGATTTAATACTTGACTGCAATGGGTATGTCAAGGACTTCCTGGGCTATTATAAGGATTTCTATGATGTTATGCAAAATGAAAAATTTGTGGTGAGGATCAGCAAGACTTTTGGATTCTTTATTTTTTATTAAATAATGATAAATGATTGGAAATACAAAGACAAAACATGGAATCATATTTAGTCCATTGATTAACTTTGAACCTGTGTGGAGATCCTTAAAATAGCCTGGTGGTTCTTTTCTCACTTTTACATTTGAAACGTTTTGTTCCAACATGAGATCTAATTTTTTTTAATGGCCTCTCATATAAGTTATTATAGAATGTTATTTTTGGTGAGTGTAGCAAATACATAATGATACATTCCAAGAAGTGACTTTTTTCTAAAACATTATTTCAGGATAAAACTAAATGTAGGCCTCTGTCCCTGATGAAAGCAGTTCCATTACTTACTTTCCAGTCTAAGGTGACCAGTACCTCCCAGTGATGTGAGATGCTTGACTTGTTTAGTATTTCAAGTACAATGGCCTTATGTTGTGGTCTACATTCCAATGAACCTATAATATTTCATTATATGGTACTCGCCGTTACCTCTCCTTTTTGACCAGGGTGTTACCTCCAACGCCCGTAGTGTTGTCCCCTTCACAACGCAGTACGTGCCATAGAAATTACAATATTGTGCCCCCTCCCGTTTGTAGTCACAGTGCAAAAGTACAGTGTTAGATTCATATGTTTATTATGCTCATTGGATTTTTGTTCTTGTATTTCTGGCTGAATTTCATGTCTTGATTTCAATAAAAACAAGAAAACACCCTCATTATTATTTCTGTTAATTTATTTTATGATTTAATGAAGTAAAAAGAATTATATAAAAATCAAACTTAATTAAGCTGGTGTATGTCAAGCAGGGTCATTAACCAGCTTTCTGTGTTATCAAAACTTAATTAAGTGAGGTCCAGTATGTCACTGCAGACAAGTAGGCCTAGATAATTTGAAGATAAATATCTGCCTTTAAAGGCACACAGTAGCGCTGGATATCTGAATCAGAAAAGAATAAGATAAAATAGTTTTTAAAAGTCTAATATGGCTATAAGTTAGACTTAAAACTGGTTTTAGTGAGAATGAGGATGGTGCTGTTATTGGTATGTTAATGTTCAAAACTAGCATAACAGAAAATCCCATCAAATAAAAAACCAAATGATCATATAGACTACACCATGGACACTGTTGTTACCCTTAAATTACTGCCTTTGATAAGGACACTGAGACATGTTCATAACTGATTGCTAATGTTATCTGAGTAGGCTACATGCGATAAATTGCAAAGCTGATCAAGTGACTACTCATGTCTGAAGTAGTCCTGTCTAACTTCTGCTAAAATAAGAGGTTGGATGTGTATATCGCATGTTGGGAAATCAGGTTTTATTTTAGGGCGTAGAAGTAGATGTGAAATGGGAAAACACTCTCATGTCGTGTCAATGCCAAAGCTTACAGCCAGCAGCTAGTAAGCGTAGCACAACGACTGGAAGTAGCTAGCCTGTTTCTTGTCAACATAATCCGCCCTGACAAAACCTCTAAAACTTACCAGTTGTCAAAGTTATACTGAATGTTTTTTGTATACTCCACACAAAAACTAAACCTAAGCAGATTGTTCTTTATACACCTCTGTTTTTGTGTGGGTTAAACAAAAATGTAATCCCTATCCCTTTTGTTAGCACTGGACTGAGCGAGGCTAGCGCTCCTGGCTGTAGCCCTTTTATTAAAATTTTAAATTATTCCTTGAATAAGTATTTTATTAATGTTGCATGACTGCATTATTAAACTTTTGAGCTTCTAAACAACAGCAAGGTTCATTTGTACTTCCAGCTAAAGGTACAGGGCTCGTTTTTTTTTTATTATTATGACACCAGGGTTTAGACACCAGGTTTACAACAAACTATTTTTTATGCGTGCAACAAAATAATATAAAACTCAGTCATCTAAATCATTCCCCCTGTTTATTATTTCATTCTCTGTGTGCAAAGATCAAACTGATTAAATGAACAAATCCAAAGTCTTCAACCCACGCACACAAAAAAAATAAAATTAATAAAATTCACATATAACCGACACCACACACGCAAGCTCAACCTCAGTTTTTCATCTATTCTACTTAAATAAAATATGTCAACTGAAGGGTTAAATAACAAATCACTTATTACAATCCCAAACTGAAATGAAATCTCCCATCAAAAGAAAGAACAAAAAATATATATAGCAGGCCTATATCATCCAGTTCATGCATCTTCTATTGAAATCCCTTGAAACTGTCTATCCATCTTAGAAACCAAAAGAAGTACAGGAAAGGAAATACAAAACACACACACACAAAAAGGAAAAACAGGCTGATGTAGACCTATTTTTATAAACTAAGAGTTTAGAGTAAGGTTAATGTTGATTCAGTCAGGACATCTGTTTAATGTAATTTAGCAAGGTTGTGTGTCTATGAATACATATCTGACCTACAAATATATATATATATAGATAAATATATATCTATATATATATAGATCCAGGTATCACATTCACATAGAAATGCATAAAGAGTGTGGAAGGTTGCTATGTGTTGATCTGGACATTCATCATTAATTTGTACTTTCATCCTCAGGAATCTGCCATGTAACCTCATTCTGTGTATTTTCATCCAGTAGTGTTTGGAGTCTATGTGTCATGAGTCATTCTAGTTTAGTTATGTTTTTGTCTTGTATTTCGGTGTTCAGTTATTATTTCTTGATTTACCTTGTCACTTTGTCCCTTGTCATGAGTTTTCATCGTTTAGTTTTGTATTTAGTTTATTCTGTGTTCTTGTCGGTGTTTAGTCTTGTTTAGTTAAGTATTTCACTTGTGTCTCTTTGGTTAGATCATTTCCTGTTTTACTTTGTCACCTTGTCTCTCGTGTTGGTCCACTTCCTGCCTTTGTGTGTTTTCCCGCCTGTTTGATTCTGTGCCCTGCCCTGATTGTTTTCACCTGCCCCTTGATTGTCTCACCTGTGTCTGATTAGCCTCACCTCCTAAGTTTATTTAGTCTTTGTGCTCCCCTGTCTTGTGGCCTGTTCATTGTCATCCATCATACGTGAGTCTATGTCTTCCATCGTGTGTTAGTCTATGTCCATGACCTTACTCTGGATTGTCTTCGTGCCGTGATTTCCTCGTGTCTCTTGGATTACCTGTTCCTGGTTTTGTTTGAGTTTATTGCTGTGCCTTTTGATTTTCCTTTTTGCCTTCTGTTGGAGTTTAGATTTGGTTTTTGCATTTTTGCCTTTTGTTTATTAAATCCATTATCTAAGTCTGCATCTGGGTCCTCAACCTTTTTGTTTAAATCAAAACCCTGACACTATGTGCAGCTGAGAATCCAGAGGTATTGCATGTGGGGAGGTTATATGGATAAGAATAACTACTTTGGGGTAGAAATAAATAGTTTAATCAGTAGAGCAAGTCTCGGATATGAGGAGTGCTCAAACTTGCACCGTTGCCCGGACGCAACAGATTTGTTAGGAAGGTTAGGATAAGGTTTTGGGCGATATACCTCCTAATATCTCAGCTGCTACACTTCACTCCTTTTGAACAGGTTTCAATCCATCTTTCATCAAGTACTAAGCCTCTGTACACCGCGAAACGAACTCAATCCTAAAGTGTAGCAACCTTCAGATTATGAGACTGAATTAAAATAATTGGGTAACTAATTATATGTTTTCCCTGTTTTGTCAAAATAGGGTGGTGCCCCGTTAAATACCTATGATAGGTTAAGTCTTTTAATTAACTTTAAAGTTAACTTCTCGTCAATATAGAGTGCAGGCATTCTATGACGAGTCTAATTATTATAATTATTAAATAATTAATCGACCGATTTACGCTACAGTTCAAAACCATTTATTTACTCCAGTGTTTAAATAAAGGTGAAGATGTAGTTTCTTAAATATAATTGGAAAAAAGAATAACCCAGCTCTGTGGATACCGCACACCATCCTGTGAAGTTGCATGAAAAATACAAATAGATGGATTGAAATTAATTTGAACCCCCAGTACCTCTGATAACTTATGCTCTATTTCAAAGCAAACTTCAAACCTTTTTCTTTTTTACATTGAGCTTAAAACCCTGCAAGGAAATTTGACCCATTATTACCAGCAGATTTCATGTTTTTTTGGCCATAAAACTTTTTAAATTCTTTGTTTTTTCGCTCCCTTTTGTGCGGAAGAAGTGTTAAATGACGCGTCAAACGCCCCTTTCATGCGAACGCGCACAGAAAGTTGATAAACGGTAATCTCTCAGCTGGTGGAAGCCTGGATGTGCCGAACGTATTTCGGAGTACACCTCTCTGGTCACGCTGGTTTAAATCACAGATGGCAACGACTTTTACACGCCTACAATCATTTCAGGAAGTTATGTAAGATGTCACAGTGAATCTTTCACAACAAAGTGACTTCTTTAGTGAGGACGATCCAGACACAACCACTTTTTGGGGGAAATAACTACGCAGAAGGGTAAGTTTCTTGTTGTACGATTGTCTGTCCTGGCAGCATGGTCAAATGTAAGATCATATTTCATATTTTAAATTTAAATGTGTTATTGTTGCAGATGGATCAGCAACCTCGACCAACACTGTTTGACTTCCATGGAGTCCCCATGACCAAATACTTCACTGACAACTGGGAAAACATACAGAACTTCCAAGCAAGACCAGATGATATCCTGATCGCTACTTACCCTAAAGCAGGTGGGGCTCTGTGTGTAATTTTATCTTAATGAATGCCCTGGATTTATACATATATTTAAGTGAAGTCCACTGAACAGAATGCATTTATTTATTTATTCTCAGGCACCACGTGGGTTTCTTACATTCTGGATCTTCTTTATTTTGGGCTGACATGTCCGGAGCGTCAGGAGTCCATTCCTATTCAAGAGAGAGTGCCATTTCTGGAGATCATCATACCGTCTCTATTCACAGGTTGAATCATTAATTGATTAAAAGATAGAAGTCTAAAAAAGCCAAAGGCACACACATGTAATAATCATGCTCTTTTATCAGCATCTCGATAGGTGAATGGATTATTGTGGCAAAGTAGAACAGCACATTGAACATGGGTTCAAACAAAAAACCTTGTATGCAAAGAAAATGTCTTGGATCTTTAGGTTTCAGTCATGAGACACTGGACCATATCTGTTGAGTGTTTCACATTTCCCTTGATTCGTGCACTTTGCCTTCATTCTTTTTCTTATAATCATTGCATATTACAACACTGAGTGAGTTTTATTTTACAAACAATGTACAAAGTCCTGAAACAGGACTCTGTACCCATTTATAGATCAGTTCTGCTGGCATACATGCACTCAGCCATGCAAGTGATATGATGAATTGGCTGCTGCATGTATAAGTAGGCAACTGTTCATTAACAGGTGTTTTTATAGCAACTTCACTACTTTGAATACAAAGCCGCACCGTCAGACCACATGAATGTGCACTGCCTCACTTATGGTGCAGGAAAAGTCAACGAGAGAGTGTTTTGAGAGAGGAGTGGTGCATGTTGTTAATCCTTACTGTATTCAACCACCGATTTTTGTATTAATACAGGTCTAATATTCACTCTCTTTTAGCTCTGTTTTCCATCTCTTAGTTCCTGAGGAAATATTGCTCCTCAGCATATAATTGTACCTCTTAGTTAACCAGTTAGTTGCTACTTGGAGTGCAGGCAGGATAAAGAAGGATGACTGTGGGAACACGCAGGTGGAATGGCACAAAAGGAAGTAAACAAAGTAAATGGCGCGTTACATCATGAGACTGATCAGTTAACTGGCGACAGGTGAGCAGGTGGAGTGGATAATGTGAGGTGATTTCATGGCTGATAAGAGGCTCGTTCGAGATGAGCTCGGCCTGCGTGGAATCGATCGCCGCCTTGCCAAGCACAGTGCATGACGGATGTTGTCGCAGTTTTCAGGGCCAGGCGCCGCAGTTGCTCTCCACCGACTGCACAACACCATGCATGATGGGAAATGACTTGCTCTGATTTGAGCGAAGCGCCTACTGGCTGAAAAAAGCTCACACCACTCACAAGGGAGTGATGACACTTCTGTCTTATTCATCATTATTCCCCGATGAACATCATGAAATGCGAGACAGACACGGTTTTATCAAAATACTGGCATTCACAATGTAATGCTTTACTCATTGCTCATGAACGCTGTGTTAGTAAACATATCTGCAATGGTGTTTATACCAAAATAACTATCAAAACCCCTGAATTAAATATAATGAGAACTTGAATGAAGACTTTATTCACATCACTTTACAGTGAGGTGTTAGCATTACAAATGCTTGACGAGGCGAGCAGCAAACATGTCAACAAAGAAGTTTCTTTTTGACTCCTCCCCCGACTACAATCGGCTACTCTCGCCTGTTGCCGAGGCGAGCCGGCAGTCATCTCGACCGAGCCTTATAACTGGGAACAGGTGTGTTGATGGTGACAGGAAGGAAAGAGGAGGGCATCTGGTGGAGAGGTTAGGAATGGCAAGAGACTTTGGGAAGTGTGAATGTGACTGTTGATGAGGGAGAGAGACAGTAACGGCTAACTTTGGTGCTAAGCAGGTAGTGCAGAACTTTTTGGAGCTGTTTTACTGATCATAGCTGTTTTCTGCAGTCAAAATCAACATAATGACAGAAGTGAAACTGTCGTGTTGTTCTCTGGTGACTATGCTATTAACCTATGAGTAATCTCCAGGTAAAGACCAGGCAGACCAGCTTCCCACCACTCCTCGCCTCATTAAAACTCATCTTCCGGTCCAGTTCGTACCCAAGTCCTTCTGGGAACAGAACTGCCGGGTAAAATCCATTCATATGCATTATTTAAATATGTGAATAATAAACCCCACCTAATTATGATGCAGATAGATAAGTCAGTGTTTTCTCTTTCTGTAGATTGTCTACATGGCTCGTAATGCAAAGGACATCGCAGTGTCCTATTTCCACTTTGGCCGCATGAACACTATCCAGCCAGATCCCGGGGACTGGAGCACCTTTCTTCAGAATTACATGGAAGGAAAGGGTGAGTTCAGTGTATGTTTAGTGTAAAGGAGGCACACTGTCCTCTCATAACCTAAAAGTCCTCTCATACGTATGTTTTGTCCTCAGTGGTGTTTGGATCGTGGTTTGACCATGTGAACAGCTGGTGGGAGAAGAAACAGACTCACTCCAAACTTTTCTACATGTTCTACGAAGATATGATCGAGGTGAGTTGTTTCCAACATAGCTGGTGATCTTGAAAATTGTCTTCAGTGTGCTAAGTTATCAATCGTTTCTCAATAAAACTGATTTGTAGTAATATCTTATACTCTGTGTTTTATCAATGTTTAGAAGAAGAATGAGGATGTTTACCTCTTACTTTTCTTTTCTGTACAGTGGATGGGTAATGGTTAATCGATAATTGATTAGTGGTCGATAAGAATTTGGATGATCATGTTGAATTTTATCGATCTGACGTTGGTATCAAAATCCAAACAGTTGTCCTTTCACACATGTCCCTCACAGTGGAAGACTTTCCCTGTTGGACGAGGGAGGGGGGGCAAGTCAATTTGGCGACTAATTGTACCATGTTTCTTTTTTGATCTGTCAAAAAGATAGTTATTGACGAAGTTGTATCTGTAGTCATCAACACTTGCAGAGACCGGAAAAGCAGCCGTTTAGCTCAGCCTACCCTCTCTGGCAGACCAACCACTGCTGGCTGATGGAAAGCGCGTCACTAACTGGGCGCCACTTGGTCACCACCGACACCCAGTCCATAATACTGCAAATGCAAAGGCTTTCATCAGTGGGCCATCGGCTCAATCACCATTGTGTTACCTCATTCGGTGATAGATAGACATTTATTTAAATTAAAAATCTTCGAGGTTGTCACTTTAACGACGAGCCTCCTTTACGTGCGGCTCACCCGACATCGCGGATGAAAAACTCATAACGCTAGTTGTGTTTTTTGGGGCGACTTTGTAAAACGTGCAGCTCACGAAGAAGGTCAGCAGATCAGACACACAGAGGGAGAGAGAAACAGAAAGAGCTGCTGTGTGCAGTTACAGCAGGTGGAGGTGAGCGAGGGAAAATACCCGAAGAAAAGCAAGGTGAGCAGATTTAAGTAGTTTTGTGAACAAACACTAACATATGTTGGAGAGGAATGAAGCACAGTTATAATGATATATAATATATATATAATGATTATGATATACGGTTCTGTAAATAGGGTGACATATTGTTTGCTGCAATTTTTTTATTCTCTTTGTGTTTAAAAAGTTGAGGCTGTGAAAACATGAAAATAAATATTTGATTAAAAAATAAAACACAAAGTTAACGATTAATCGGGTAATTGATTGTTAACGTTATCGGTGGTCGAGTTAGGGAATTTCTTCAAACGCCCATTCCTAGTAACTATGCAGTAAGTAAGACAATGGTTAACTTAGCTTAGCTGAAGATGGTTAGCTTAGCTTAGCATAAAGACAGGAAACAGAGGGAAATAGAAAGCCATGGTGCTCCGTCCTGGAGTTCACAGCAGCTGGGAATCCACAGTGCAGTCGCTGCACTCAGCCAACAAATAGTCTTGCATATACTCGCTTGTAAAGTCGTAACAGGACTCAAGTATTGATTATAGGATGGAGGATTCAAATGCAGACAAAATAGTAAAGGCCAAAGGAATAGGAATCGGGCAAGAAAATGGTACAGGCAGGTTCATTTTAGAGTTAAGCTAGGCCTAAATGCACATCGCAGCAATTTAGCAAATTACTAGGTGTGTTTGGAAAAATGTGGGATAAGGTGTGTTTGCAGCAGAAAAGCAGGTGAAAGAAAAATGGGGAAGTATGAGGACATCTGCTGGAGTGGCTGTAAACTGAAGGATGCAAAGTTCCATGAATGACAGGGGCCAAAGGGAAGTTAGCATGTCAGGCAGGCTGAAGAAAAGGCTGAAACTTCAGCAGCCGTTGTGCAAGTGACATTGTCCAAACATTTTTATAGATCAAACAGAAAATATATCATGTCATTTGTGAAGTTTTGTGGTGCTGTATGAATAGTATGTCTACATTTGGACTTGTTCCAGTCTTTATGCTAAGCTTAGCTAAATGTCTCCCGACTCATTTTTATAAAACAAGTGATGAAAGTGTTATTGTACCATTTGACACAGACCATTACAACGTTACATAGAAATGTGACATAAATCAGTGTAGTATATAGATGTATAAATAAGAATAAGCAGCCTTTTTAAGACTTGATGTTGATCGGAAAGATATTGACTAATGTATGTTTGACTAGGCTGACGCAGAGAGTGTTTTATTTTCCTCAGGACTCTGGACGAGAGATAGACCGACTCTGCTCCTTCCTTGGTTTGTCTCCTCCAGCTGAGGAGATGCAAAGAGTCGTAACTGGAGTGAAGTTTGACAAAATGAAAGAAAACAAAATGGCCAACTATACCACCGTCCCATTAATGAATCATAAGGTGTCTCCTTTCATGAGGAAAGGTACGGTTGTTAAGATGTTTTCTGCTCAAACATTTTATCATTGGTTTTGTTGAATAACCTAAATGATCCTGTCTGCTTCTCAAGGAAAAGTTGGGGACTGGAAGAACCACTTCACTGTGGCCCAGGATGAAGTGTTCAATGAGATCTACAAGCAGAAAATGAAGAACCCTGCACTGCAGTTTCGTACTCAAGTGTAGAGACCTGGCCAGGCCTTGCTGTGCACAAGGAAGAGTCCTAAACTTTGATTCGTTTGATTACTGTGTTGATGTCTTTGATCGTCATTGAATCATCAAACATGGCTAAAAGCAAGCAAACAATAAGGCATTTTAGCGATGTTCAATCTCATTTAACTGTTTGGAAATCTGCATTCTGCTACTGATACATGGAAGTTGTTTAGATAGATATATACTAACTGTACGTACAATTATGTTATACATACATCTGCAGCCAGTAACGATCTCTTGGAAACAATGTCAAGGTTTGTTTCAACATTTTAAAAATGATTGGTGACTTTTATGTTCACTAATGAAGAGATTATCCTGAAATAACCACAAGTCTGGATTTCATTTTGACATGACAACCAAAGCAACACTGAGGCAATGGTCTGTTTTAGTTTATTTGAGAAGTGCAAATTAACGAATCAACATCGTTAAAACAAAGCTAGAATTAGCCAAAAAGGCTATTTGGCATATGAAACCCCCAGCTGGGGCTTTAAAGCCGAGCTGAAACGGCATTTCGAGAGTATCTAGCTTCCGTATCGTGACGTATTTCCGAGTGAAACAGGACGTGCCTGCGGGACATATCATTAGAGGGATTTGATTTGATCGCTGAGAAGTGGGCGTAGACAGACGTTCTCCACAGCGCAGTAGCTAGCTAACTGACCGAGCGTTCTTGGTGCTCTGCGACTAAATGTTGCAGATTGATTGGTTGAAATTGGTTGGTTCTAGCTCACGTAAGCACACGGGATATATTTTTGGATTTGGATATAAGAATACAAAGAAATGGATTTTCTGTCTTTTTTTTTGGCCTATATTGTCAAATAGATGCACAATATAACCGAGGATGTGATCTAAAAGGATTAAAATGACATTTTTCATAACTGCAAATCATAGAATATAGAAACCTCTTGGCAGCGTCTTTCATCGAGTCATTACAAATTACTTGAAAGTTAACAAGATTTAAGTTGACCCTTGACCCTTTTTTGATTGTTTTGGGGTTTTTGTGGAAGAAAAATAAATTGGATGAGAAACAAAAGTCTGGAGTTACTGAAAAATGAATGATGTTGGTACCTCCTGTTTGGGTCGTCAAACATCTGTCTCGGGTTGTAGGGAAGAAGCACTAATAGAGTAAACCAATGGCAAAGCCAATAAGAACAATTTTCACGATTCTCAAAGGGAAGGTATTTATATAACCTTTGGTGGTCTCACTAATAACACTAGCTCCTAGCTAATCATGTTCGTGTCACCGACAGTTTAAAGCTCCTGTGAGGAGTTTTTTGCTGGTCATGAAACAGACTGAAATTAATTCTGATGACTCTATATGACCTACAAAAGCAAACCAGATCATCAGCGACAAGATTGAGTATTTCTTTATGGTTATTTTTAATGCCTCAAACTGCCGGCCGGGGGGTAGGTGTCAGACGAACCGGTTAACTGCACACTGCCTTTGTTTACATTTTCCAGGGCAGAAATGTAAAGTGAGTATATGACTATTAAAGAAAGCAGAATGAGATTTTTTGTTAAAAAAACCACCACTCAGACATGTACAGTATCAACAAAGAGATAAAAGGTACCACTGTATCCACAGGGGGCGCTAAAATCAACACAAACCAAAAGTTTCTCACAGGAGCTTTAATAGAACACTTGTGTCATTTATGTTACCTAAAGTTTTCTGTTCTTTGCTTTTCTAATTGTCAACTAATCCTATAAAAGACCAATACCAACAATGTATCCCACAATACTTTTGAGTCTATTGGCCAACATTGTATTTTTTTTTAACTGAGGGGGCAACTTCCTGCTCACCAGCTAATAGTTAATAGTAAGAATAAGATGTCATAAAGGTTAGGAAAAGCCAAAGAGCAGCAGTCAGAACGTGGTAAACCAAGGGAAAGAAATTACATTGCAAATAGAACTAGAGAGGAGGAAATATAAAACTAAGAATACTTAATTGTAATCGTATATTAACATGCAACTCTGAAAGTTGCCAATAGGGCACCGATCTCCATGTGTCCTAACGAGGGGGGTCAAATCAAGTGAAAAAGAGACATCAATTTTATTCATTTTTAATACTTTTTATTGTCTGGTTATTTTATTTTGTAAATGTTTCGTACTCAAAACAATGTGACGTATCTCTTACATTTCAAATTATGGGTATGTATGAGACTTTATTCGACATTATCAGTGTTAATGGACTAGTATTATAGCTTCTTTTAAATTACGCACCTAATAATTGGTTAATTAATTTGCTTTACAAATATACAGTATGTTGTTATTACAGAAATATTCCCCCTCAGACATGACTGGTCTTTGATTTCTGTTGTGCTTCATAATATGCAGACAATCACAATCTCCATATAGATTAAAATAGAAAGAACACACTTTAACTCTGCAATCACATTATAGGCAACTACATATAACTTGGTTCTTCACTGAATTACCACATATCTAGTCAGTCATGGACCACTCTCTCACAGCCACAGCCTGCACAGTCCCGTTCAAACGTCAGTGCAGAACTGGAGTGTTGTGTCCTTCATCTTGTTCTTGTAGTGTTCATCGAACTCTTGGTTCTGGGCCACAGTGAAATGGTTCTTCCAGTCACCAATCTTCCCTGCAGAACCACAGAGAATCTGTCAGGGATATTAACCAAAGATCTGGTTTTGCGTATATGAGTCACTGTACCTTTTCTCATGAAGGGTGAAATTTTGAAATCCATTCCATTGAATAATGAATGATTGACCATTTTGTTTGTTTTCATTTCAGTGAAGTGGACTCTGCTGAGTATGTTTTTCTTCTCCTCAGCTGAAGGAGACAAACCAAGAAATGTGCAGAGTTTGTCTATTTCCTGTCCGGTATCCTGGAATGTGGTCAAATATGAAACGTCACACTATTACTACTTACAGCAGATTACTAGCACACACACACACACACACACACACACAATGCAGACAAATACCTTAGTCAGATCTTCGTAGAACATGTAGTGAAGTTTTGAATAAGTCTGCTTCTTCTCCCACCAGCTGCTCACATGGTCGTACCAGGATCCAAACACCACTGAGACCAAAGAATAATACATGAAGGCACCTCCGTGGTGTTCATTAGAAATCTGTGCACCTCTGCAACACTGCAAACATCATACTCACTCTTTCCCTCCATGAACCTGTGGAGGTAGCTGCTCCAGTCTCCAGGCTCTGGATGCATTGCGGTCATGCGTTCAAAGTGGAAATAAGACGACACGCTGTCTTTGGCGTTACGGCTCACATAAATGATCTATACAAAAAAAACCCATACAAACAATGCTTAGATTATTTCAGCAAGATTAGCCCTAATGGTGTAATATTGTTAACCATACCCTGCAGTTTTGATCCCAAAAGGACTTTGGCAGATACTTGACTGGAAGATGAGTCTTAATCAGTCGAGGAGAAGTGAGGACGTTGTTCAACATGTCTGTTCCTATATAAATAGTTGGAGACTTGGATCCTGTACATTATGGAAAGAGTGTACATGTCAGTGAATGCTACAGTGCTCTGTCTGAATAAGACAAAATCCTAAAATAGGGCGTATAAAACCAACAGATAAACTGTAGTTGATGTATTCAAGAAACTCCTGACCATAGTAAGTTAAGGCAAAACAAAACAACCTTTTGGCATGTTTGTGGAAGATAAAATATGATTTTAAATTCAACCTGGTTGAAAATCAGGGAATGTGATCTCCAGGTCAGGCACTCTAAAGTAGAGTGGGATGGATGTCTGACGATCTGGAGACATCTGACCAAAAAAAAGCAGGTCAAGAATATGGGAGAGCCAGGTGTTTCCTAAAAGGGAGATGGTGGACAAGTCTTCACTCACATGCACCAATTTAAGATTTGTGTAACAAAGCGCATCGTGTTTTTTAACTCACCGGCTTTGGGGTAAGATGCAATAACTACATCATCTGGCCTGGCCTGGAAGTTTTGAACGTTCTCCCAGTTGTCTGTGAAATAGTGGGTCAGTGAGATTCCATGGAAATCAAACAGTTCTGGTCGAGGTAAATCCATCTTTTTAAAAAAAGAGAACACAATTCAAACATTCCGAAGATGGGATCAGAGAGTGAGGGTAATCAAACAGCAGAGATTCACGTAGCAGCAGTTTTCCCTTTCAGTGTCAGACAGCGGCGTTAGGTTGTTTCAAAAAGTAGCTTCGGTAAATCAACCAGAGATATGCTCTTTTGATCAAACTTTAACCATCTCCTTAGCTCAGATCAAACAGGTCGAGGAAGTGAGCCCACCTACAAAAAAGACAACAAACCCCCCCACCCCATAAAAATCACATGATCAAAGTGTTGTGGTAACAAATTGGCAGAAATAAAGATTGTTCATGTTAAGGGACAAAGCTGGCTCAATAGAAAAAAACATGAAAATAAATCAGCTTTGACAGTAAATGCAAACCATCGTTAACTCTGAGATCGTCACTTTAGTTTTTTGGAAACAAACCATGCACAAGTGAGCGGAGAAACATATACATGTTAACTCCAATTATACAGCTTTCTCAGAATGAACACGGATATGCACATAAAAACAAAAAAGAAGATTAATTTATTCTAGTCACTTTTTCATATAGGGTCTTCACTTTCATTTCAACATTCATTTTCTACTTTCGTAATATGGTGTTGAATTCAAATAGTCGGATTTGTAAGTAGTGTAAACGTCTATTTGTAAATGTAAAACATTTTAATGCATCACCCAGATATATTCAATAAGTTATTGTAATATCAGCAGCTTGCAAGTAAAAGTAATTTTAACCGAAGGAGACAAACAAATTTGATCTAATGGCTACATTGATGTTAAACGAGTCTTTGACCCGTAGCAAAGTGAAACATCATTTTATAAAGAAAGAGGTCCAAAAACATTTAGAAAAACTGATATTGTGGAGACATACCTTGCCGAGATAAGTGAGACCTCAATATGTCCTCTGATTGTTGTTTTTCAGTTTTTATCTTTTCCAGCTATTTTGTTTATCAGATGATTAACAGCAGATCTGTATCCTTCCCCCTCCCATTTCATTCCAAATATTAAACTTCATTGTTATTGCTTAGAGAACACAGGGTACTGACAATGAAATTCAGATTGGCACTTTGGTAAATGGTTTATCCCTGTGATTTACTTTGTACCTCAGCAATACCAGAGGGTTACAAAGTGTGGGCGTTGTGTCTGTACTCAACCAAGGTGGGTAAGGCAATGAAGAGACGTGTGACTACCTGATGGTCCCAGTTATTTTACATTTTGAGTTCTCTTGTGAACACAACACAATGGAGTTGTTTTCCATCTTTACAACTAATTGATTTCTTTTCTGATTTCCTCAAAACCCTGCCCTCGCACTCAAATGGCTCTTGTAGTGAAGGAAATTATCAACAGCGCCCACCAGCAGAGATCAGTAATGATTAGCGTTCCTAACTGTCTAAAAGTGTGAGGCTGGGAATTGCACTAGAAAAGGTGACTGTAAGCGGCAGCTGTTAAAGCGGTGTTTCATGCCTCACTTGTCGGCCCCCAGATTGGATAGTGAACTGTACGAACAGAAGATCAGACGACAGAACAGACGAGTGCATTTAAACGTAGCTGTTGTAAACTCAGCTGAAGATAAGGCCAATTTGGTGAATTACAAGATACAATTTGAAAATTCTGCACAACCACCTGTCCATACTCCCAGGCGGGTTTAAGCACCGCTACATGAAAAGCTGAAGCAAGAACTCATCGTATGATTAGGAAGCATGAGTCATGAAAATGAAGAAGCCAACACCATAGATCGGAAAGACCTGGAAGCAAACTTAAAGACAAAAAATTACCAGATAACATCTAGAGATGAAATAATTGAAATGGCCCGTGCAAGCTGAATGCATCCTTCGGGCCTTTGGCAGCGCAAACTGCATGTCTTATGCAGGTGTGAAGCCAGACAAGATAAAGGAAGATGAAAGAAGAAAAATACTGGAGATGCCAAGAATGTTAGATAAAAAGGGTGTGATAAAAGTGCTTTGACTATTTTTACTGGCTTCATCTTGGACAAAAAGAGTGCACAGCTACTGCACGACAGATGTGAGTTCTAACATTCTTTGACCTGTCCAAAAGACACAATGATGAAGCTACAACATTATGATTGTAACCTGATCTATACACAGAGTAAGCACCCTGGGCTTGCTGGTGCTCTGCCAGGGAGGCAACAAAGACTAAAGCACAAAGTGGCAGTTCGACAGACTGAGGTGAACGAACACTTGAACTTGGATAGCACGGAAAGACGGCAACATGTGCAGGAATGGGAATGCAGCCCAACCTGCATCTTCCGTGAGGAAGAACCCAATCGAGATACAGATCAATGGATGAATTCTCCACCAGGACAGACCAAACGATGATGACATTGGCTAATGGATTATCCACGAGCAGACCTGCTGCAAGGTCTGCAAAAATGACTGTGGCCTGAAAATCCATCAAGCCCGGATGAAATGCTTAGGGTAGGGGAGTGTAGTGTAGCACACACGATTCACGCCTATAAGACGCAGGAGGAGCCCAGCCCGGAGACACCCCACAGAGCCCAGAACCTCCAACTGCTTAGTTTTCCAGCTCCTAGCAAATTAGTTCAGCAGCATTGGATCAAGTGGCCTCCAGTAAAGCAGCACAGGCTGACTCCAGCTTCCCAACAGCACCCTTGACGAGGAGTTCAGAGAATCCTTCACAAGAGAGGCACCGCTCTATCAGGACTCTAGGGTGGCATCAGCAGGCATCATGGTGCAGATAAGCAGGAGGCAAGTGGAGAGCCCAAGCAGGTCTGGAGACTCAAGGCTTCAGTGGACACAGTAGCAATTGGGCAGGCAGGGTTGGGAGCTCTCCTGCAGCCTTAACACAACAAAGCCCGTGAAAGGACATACGCCATCAAGTCCTGGAGGAGGTGCGGGCAGGTGTTGAGGAGAAGCGGACCAGCAGGATGGTGGGCATGCGGCAGCAAGGAGCATTGATACGGTGGGAGGGAGCGCTGGAGAGGAAGATAACCTTTTCTGAACACACACAGCGTATCAAGTTTATGGTCCAAGCTGTGTATGACTTCCTACCTAGCCGAGAGTGAGTCTCCAGCATGTCCTCTCTGCTCCGGGGAAGGTTCAATGGAGCACAACCTGAGTAGCTGCCCAACAGTCCTGGTAATTTAACCAGCTGCTGAAACAGTTTAATTATTGTGTTTTACCCATCTTAAATCTTGTTTCATTGTATTTTACTTAATGTTGCAGTCAAGACCACCGAAACCATGGCCAAGTCATGACCAAGACCGCATTATATCGTGACCAAGGCGACTTTTAGGGAATGGGACTGAGCCAAGACCAAGACAATGGCAGGGTAAGACCCAGTCAAGACCAAGACCAGACCAGTGCCAGTCCAAAAATCGATGACACATTTAAAAAAAAAACATACGGAACAGGCAAACTATGTCTTCCTTAAATTAACATGAAAAATCCTTAAATCAGAATCATTAGAAATGGCCACATAAAACAAAATAAGATCCCTCTTCATTCACCTCTTTCAATACCCTAGATCATTTCCATTATCTATACCGCTTATCCAGTTGAGGGTTGTGGGGGGCTGGAGCAGATCCCAGCTGACGTTGTGAGAGAGGCGGGGTACAACCTGGACAGACAATCACTGGGCTGATACGCAGACAGACAACCATGCAACCACATTCAGCCCTATGGGCAATTCAAGCATGTCGGACTCAAGTAGTTGTGTGTCATTGTGTAAATGCTGATCCTGCAAATCCTGCTGTGGATGCTTTGATATTGAATGTCTCACAGAGAAAAAAATACAAACAATATGAATCAGCTTATTTTGTTTTATTTCACACAATTGAGAGTATCAGTATAAATGGTGCTCATACAGCTGCTCTTACACACACAGCCAGACTAAGAGATACTTGAATACAATGATTATCATGATACTATTAGCAAGAAGACTCTATGCTTTATATTAGCGACAACTATAACTTCTGTTTTTAATCACATAAATGCCACATGTCCATCACGTCATGGACAAATCTCCGCACAGAGACAGTCTGTCAGTCCTGTTCAAATTTCAGTGCGGAACTGGAGTGTGGGGTCCTTCATCATTTTCCTGTAGTGTTCGTCAAACTCTTCATTCTGGGCCACAGTGAAGTGGTCCTTCCAGCCACCAACCTTTCCTGCAGAACCACAGAGAATTCTGGTTAAGACAGCAGACCTGATTTTGTGTCATGTCACTCACATTAGGTCATTTATTTGTCTGGTTACCTTTTCGTATGAAAGGAGAAATATTTAAATCCATAACTGGGAACGTGGAGTAGTTGGCCATGCTGTTCTTTTTCATGTTATCAAACTGAACTCCACCCATTACTCTTTGCTTTTCCTCGACTGAAGGAGACAAACCGAGAAAGCCGCAGAGTTTGTCTATTTCCCGTCCGGTGTCCTGGAAGCAAGATGATCAGATATAAACATTATAAGATATGAGCTTTAAAAGGAGCCTGAAAAGGGAGAAACCACAAAAGTAATTACCTCAATCAGATCTTCGTAGAACATGTAGTGAAGTTTTGAATAAGTCTGCTTCTTCTTCCACCAGCCGCTCACATGTTCGTACCAGGATCCATACAACACTACAACAAGAAAAATACATAAAGGCTCTTTGGAAGTATTCAGTAGAAATCTGTGCATCTCCTTTAAAAACAACTCTATTAGGACTGTATTTCATACTCTTTCCCTGCATGAATCTGTGGATGTAGTTGCTCCAGTCTCCAGGTTCAGGCTGAGCTAAGTTCATGTGGTCAAAGTGAAAAAAAGAGACCAAGTTGTCTTTGGCGTTGCGTGCCACATAGATTATCTAAAGAAGGAGAAAACAAATAATCAGAGGACTTCATGCCTCTGTCATTAGGCGCCTGCTCTACGGACTGAGCTAAACCAGTCCTGCCAGAGTGGCTTTTACCTTTCTTCAGCAGATACTTCAAAAATCTAGCTTACCCTTGCTGATGATGCTTTTACTGACCTTGCAGTTTTGCTCCCAAAAGGACTGTGGCACAAACTGGACTGGGAAATGAGTTTTAATGAGTCGAGGAGAGGTGGGGAGGTTGTCGGCCTGGTCTTTTCCTACATGAAGAAGTAAAAATGGAGAAAGTACTGCATGTTGTTGGGAACATGACACTGATAAAAGGGATATGACTCTTACAATACAATGATAAAGTTGATAGATAATACAAGTATTTTTGATTGTCTGTTCTACCTGTCGCCATAGACGGGATGTTGATCTCCAGGAAAGGCACTCTGTCATAGATTGGGATGGAAGTCT
The DNA here is from genome assembly GCF_022749685.1 of Semicossyphus pulcher. Taxonomy (NCBI): domain Eukaryota; kingdom Metazoa; phylum Chordata; class Actinopteri; order Labriformes; family Labridae; genus Semicossyphus; species Semicossyphus pulcher. The sequence goes on from NW_027211637.1 coordinate 21,501,010, forward strand.
GACGCTCTGGGGATGTCTGACCAAAATACAGCAGGTCAAGGATGTAGGAGACCCATGTTGTTCCTGAAAGCAACACGGAGAGAGGAATTTAATATTACAACCCCCCTTCACAAATCCATACACATCTTATGATCTATAAAAGGTTTAAACTGATTAGTTTTGGTCGACCGACCTGCTTTAGGGTAAGTTGCAATAAGTATATCATCTGGCCTGGCCTGAAACTTTTGAACGTTCTCCCAGTTGTCTGTGAAATAGTGGGTCATTGAGACTCCTTGGAAATCAAACAGTTCTGGTCGAGGTAAATCCATCTTTTTAAAAAGAAGATGGGATCAGAGATTGAGGGTAATCAAACAGCAGAGATTCATGCAGCAGCAGTTTTCCCTTTCAGTGTCAGACAGTGGCGTTAGGTTGTTTCAAAAAGTAACTTCTGTAAATCATTCAGAGATTTGCTCTTTTGATCAAACTTTAACCATCTACTTGGCTCACCTTTTGAAGCATTAAACTTCCCTTCAAAGCAAAATACACTTAAAGACAGATTATTTTAGAGGCATACCTCATCTGGATCAGCAGAAATTTCAGATCAGTCCTGATTCCTCTGCTGTATTTCGGACACTTTTGTCTCTTCTGTTTTAATTTTCCCTAAAAGCTATATTCCTTTCTCTCTCTTCTTGTTGCAGAACACTGTGTACATTGAACACTGTGTACATTCTTACTGTCGGCTCTATTATCTAAAATCCAGCTCCTCCCCGTCTGCTCTGTGTTACCCTCAGTTCCCCTTCCCCTCACCTCGGGGCGAGTTCACACTGATGTGCTTGGGCTCGTTCTGAAAATCTAAACAGGGAAAATGTTTTCCCATTTTCAAATAGTACTATAGAAGTCGGGGGGGGGGGGGGGGGGGGGGGAGAATCATTATGCAAGCACGTAACAGAGGAAACTGTAAACAAGTATGAATATGTTGCAACCTTAGAGACAGCACTTTATATAATCACTTTAATGCCAGTGCTGAGAGCATGAAAGAAAACAAGGAGCTGTAACTCTTGTAACTTGTAAGTTTACTAACTTTTTGATTTATTTTTTCTGCAGAAAACAGTTTACTTATGATGTTTGGAACCATAGAAATGATAAAACTTAATAAAGACATTTACTGTATTTGTTAAGGAATCCTGTTTGTGCAGCAAATTTGTGTTAGAAGTCCTGGCCAGTTCTGCTCCAGGACCCAGTGGAATAGCCTGTAAGTGCTGCCCAGAGTTCCTCTGAATCCTCTGGAAGACGGCTTGGAGTGACTTCTGGGAGCTCAACATCTGGCACGATTGGCACTTGCTCAAAAAGGGATCTGGGTGTACTATCTCAGTTATTCTCTTCGCCCTGGGGCAGCTGAGACTGAGCGCAGAGGCCTACTGTCCAAGTCTGGCATTTGGGCAGCCTCCCATCCATCCATCTATCCATCCATTATCTTCTCCTTATCCGGGGCCGGGTAGCGGTGGCAGCAGGCTCAGCAAGGTGACCCAGGCGTCCCTCTCTCCAGCAACATTTTCCAGTTCCTCCTTGGGGATTCAGAGGCGTTCGCAGGCCAGACGGGATCCCTCCTGCAAGCTCTGGGTCTGCCCCGGGGTCTCCTCCCAGTTGGACGTGCCCGGAAAACCTCCAAAGGGAGGCGCCCAGGAGGCATCCTAACCAGATGCCCGAACCACCTCAACTGGCTCCTTTCGATGCAAAGGAGAAGCGGCTCTACTCCAAGCTCCCTCTGGATCTCTGAGCTCCTACCCTATCTCTAAGGCTGAGCCCAGACATCCTCCGAAGGAAACTCACTTTGGTCGCTTGTATCTCATTCTTTCAGTAACTACCCAAAGCTTGTGACGATAGGTAAGGGTTGGAACGTAGATCGACTGGAAAATTGAAAGCTTTGCCTTCAGGCTCAGCTCACTCCTCACCACAACGGTCTGGTACAACGCCTGCATTACTGCTGATGCTGCACCAATCCACTTGTCAATCTCACAATCCATTTTAGCCTCACTCGTTTGGGCTGAGCCCGGCCGGGCCGCATGGACAAAAGCCTGGCCACCAGACGCTCGCCAAGGAGCATTCCCTCAGGTCTGGCTCCAGGGGGTAACCCCGGTCCCCCTGATCCGAGCGAGGTAGCTGTCACACGTTCTTGCCTCTTTATAGGGGATTTTTGAACCGGCAGCCTCCCATCTGAGTCTTTATGGATGTCCCGACTGTCATCACTGCATCAGTGCAGGTGATTCTGCCAACAGGCACTGGAAAAGCTTGTCTCCTGGGCAAGAAAGAGCTTCAAACCAGCCAAATCCAGGTTCATGGTGTTGAAGAGGGGAAAGGTGGTGGACAAGTTTTGCTTCTTTGTGGGTATTATTGCAATACCATCTATCCCGAGAAACCAGTTACAAGCCTAAGCAACTTCTAAATTTAATCCAAAAGGCAACTGGACTTAGTTGAAGTTCTTGAAGACATTTCACCTCTCATCTGAAAGGCTTCTTTAGTTTTAACTGACTGGTGGACAGAGCTAGAAATATAAGCCTCTGAAGGTCATTAGTATGCTAATTGATATGTAATCAAGGGTGAGTCATTAACCTGAGCTGTGGCCTAGTATCATTGAGAGTCATTAGTACCCTCTGATGGTGATGGGTCGTCAGGCTCACATGATCCTGAGTGTGAGTGTGATCTCAGCTCTTTGGGCAGAGAATTCAACACTGCATTGTAAGTGTTCCTCTTAAGGGACGGTTTTTCCAGCCTAAAAATAGATGGCTTCCTTGACACCTCTTTCGAACCAGTGGTCTTCTCTGGCCAGGATGTGAACCTTGCAGTCTTCAAAGGAGTGTCCTTTGTCCCTTAGATGTAGGTGGACAGCTGAGTCCTGACCTGAGGAGCTGGCTCTCCTATGCTGGGCTATGCGTTTGTGGAAGGGTTGTTTTGTTTCCCTGATGTACAGGTCCCTGGATTCCTCATTGCATTGTACTGCATACACTACATTTCTCTGTTTATGTCTGGGTGTTTTGTCCTTTGGGTGGACAAGCTTCTGTATGAGTGTGTTCGATGGTTTGAAGTGTACCGGAATTTCGTGTTCCTTAAAAGTCCCCCTGGAGTTCTCAGATACTCCAGACAGGTAGGGAATAACAACGCTGTGCCATTTGTTGTTCTCTTCTTTCTTGTTTTTTAGAGGTCCTGCTGAAGGCCAAGTTTGGGTAGCCACACGTCTGAAGTGCCTCCCTGTTCCTTCTTCTTCCCCTCTGTCCTGGTGGGTACATTTTGAGCCCTATGGTGTAGGGTTCTAATAACTCCAAGCTTTTGTTCTAGTGGGTAGTGAGAATTACTGGTCTGTGTGGGTGGGTTTCCTGTAAAACTCAACAATGTTGAGGCCAGGCTGTTTCCTCTAACATCTTCTCTGGTAAACTAGATGTTGCTGTCTACTGCGTTGATGTGTACAGTGAATTTTTAACGAACACTCTGCAGTAGACCCAGGTAATTATCACACAAAACCCGGGTCGACACGTTAATCTCTGCCCCCTTTCCGGCGCGATGCTTTGACACTAAAATAACAATAATCTCTAAGGTGATTGAACTTTCCTGGACATGAGGTAGATATGTATTTGATATAACATCCAGTGTGGCAATGATTAGGTGACTGGGTGAGCCATTAAAAACACACAAGCGCTAGGGTTTGACTAAGTTCAATCACCACACCCACCCACTCTCTCTCTCTCTCACACACCAAATAATTGTCTTCTGTGTACAGTATGAAATCTTGACATTGACAAATGGATACCTAGACATTATCAATCAAAATTAATGCACACACCATTGGTTTCTCAGAATCCGTTTTTTCATTTCACGGGAAAAAGTTTCATAATTTGTATAAGTTTTCAAATCTATGGGGAGCTTGTTCCACTCATTTATGGCCCTAAATTACTCAGTGTGACCTTCCATTGGACAGGATGTGACAGTAAAGTAAATTTGATAAACTCCATTAACCCCTCTTTCTTGAAGAAGCTGAAAACTAGGCTGGCATCAAACTAAGCTTAACTAAAGCTCGAGGGAAAATCAAGTCAGGAAGACTGTATTTTGAGGGGGGCAGGCTCCCTTTAATATCACATTAGTTATTAGTTTGATAACAAATAAGTCTGTGAAAGTTCTCAGTCATCCAGGTCAGAGCAATTCAAAGGTTTAATCCAAAAGGCAACTGGAATTGGTTGAAGACATTTCACCCCTAACCCCTAAGGCTTCCCCAGCTGAAGGAGCCTGTCGATTGAGAGGCTAAATGTCTTCAGGAACTTCAACCAATTCCAGTTGCCTTTTGGATTAAACCTTTGAATCATCTGCAAATAAACGAACAATAACGCTGGATATCTTTCTGGTTGTTAAGTTACAAGGCTGGCAGTAGAGAAAATAACAATGAAAGGAAACAGCTATGTAAGCAAATGTAATTGATTGTTCTGAGATTGTCTCAAATTTAAAACAACAAAAGAGAACAAGTCTGGAGAAGAACTTTCACAAATGGTCAAATAAAATACATGGTTCGTCTTAAATTGCTGTCTCAAAATACTTGATCCTGTGATCCTAACTAACTGAACTAACTGACTGCTTTGATATTAATGTCTCACAGAGAAAAAATACAAACAATATGAAACAGATTATTTTGTTTTATTTCACATATCTGAGAGTATCAGTATAAATGGCGCTCATACAGCTGCTCTTACACACACAGCCAGACTAAGAGATACTTGGATTCAATGATTATCATGATACTATCAGCAAGAAGACTCTCTGCTTTACGTTAGAGGCAACTATAACTTAATCTTTTAATCACATAAATGCCACATGTCCATCCAGTCATGGACAAATGTTCACACAGAGACAGTCTGTCAGTCCTGTTCAAATCTCAGTGCGGAACTGGAGTGTGGGGTCCTTCATCATTTTCCTGTAGTGTTCGTCGAACTCTTCATTCTGGGCCACAGTGAAGTGGTCCTTCCAGTCACCAACCTTTCCTGCAGAACCACAGAGAATTCTGGCTAAGACAGCAGACCTGATTTTGTGTCATGTCACTCACATTAGGTCATTTATTTGTCTGGTTACCTTTTCTCATGAAAGGAGAAACTTTTAAATCCATAACTGGGAGTGTGGAGTAGTTGGCCATGCTGTTCTTTTTCATGTTATCAAACTGAACTCCACCCATTACTCTTTGCTTTTCCTCGACTGAAGGAGACAAACCGAGAAAGCCACAGAGTTTGTCTACTTCCCGTCCAGTATCCTGAAAGCAAGATGATCAGATATAAACTTTAAAAGATATGAGCTTTAAAAGGAGCCTGAAAAGGGAGAAACCACAAAAAAGTAACTACCTCAATCAGATCTTCGTAGAACATGTAGTGAAGTTTTGAATAAGTCTGCTTCTTCTTCCACCAGCCGCTCACATGGTCGTACCAGGATCCATATAACACTACAACAAGAAAAATACATAAAGGCTCTTTGGAAGTATTCAGTAGAAATCTGTGCATCTCTGTGCCAATAAAAACAACTCTGTTAGGACTGTATTTCATACACTTTCCCTGCATGAATTTGTGGATGTAGTTGCTCCAGTCTCCAGGTTCAGGCTGAGCTTTGTTCATGCGGTCAAAGTGAAAAAAAGAGACCAAGTTGTCTTTGGCGTTGCGTGCCACATAGATTATCTAAAGAAGGAGAAAACAATTAAATAATCAGAGGGTTCAACATTACATTAGAAAACATATTTAAAATGTTTTTTTTTACACCAAAGCGTTTCTTGTAGTAACTTATGGTACCGGCCTGTCTGACTAGTTATCTGCCTACCTGCATGTGCTCCAGCCAGCTAGCTAGCTAGTCTCACAAGAATGGGAGAGGAAACATTGTGCTTTACTCCTCTCCCCAAAGCTCTCTCGTGGAATAGTCATGCATCATAAGTGAGGCAGACTGACTTTGTTTTTTAATTGCCTTTTTTGCCTTTGTTTGATAGGACAGTGAAGAGTGGCTTATGCGTTGAGAACTTTGCGTCTGTCAAGGGGCGCCTGCTCTATGGACTGACTTGAAAAATCCAGCTTACCCTTGCTAATGATGCTTTTACTGACCTTGCAGTTTTGCTCCCAAAAGGACTGTGGCATTAAGTGGACTGGAAAATGGCTTTTAATGAGTCGAGGAGAGGTGGGGAGGTTGTCGACCTGGTCTTTTCCTACATGAAGAGGTAAAAATGAAAAAGAAAAACCCTGATCCTTTAAAGCTGTAGTAGGTAACATTGTTTAAACTAACTTTTTGTCATATTTGCTTAAACTGTCACTTTAAACTTGCAGTACATGAGAGAGATAATCTGTAATCTCCTACTGTTCCTAATTGCATTTGCAAGAATCCAACACTCCCAAAACGCAACAACCAATCAGAGCAGTCTCTCAGGCTGCTGTCAATCACGCTCTGCGCAGCACCACTACTCCGCGCATGCTCACACGGTCAAGCTCCATGTCTCCAGTGTGCACAGCGTCAGCCGGTTTGTGCGCAGAAAGGCTGAAAAACAACCCCTGAGAATTAAAAAACCCTCCATTGCCAACTACGGCTTACGCTGCAAAGACCTTTAAACCGAAGAACACAAATGAGGAAAAGCAAGCTAAAAAGAAAGAGTTGGACCGAGACATGAACGAAACGAGAGTAAACATTGGAGCGGCATCTCAGAGGTGGAGAGAGCTACGGACCTGAAACAATTAAATAGCGATGCTGGATTAGACAGTTCTGCTTGACAGGTAATTACCCCAGCTTTATTTGTGCTGTAACTGTTTTCAAAAAATGTTTCCAAATTGCTAAGATTACTGTGCGGTTACTGTGACTTTGTGTTAAGTTGGTGTTGCAGTCGGGCTAACCTTAGCTTGTTCCCAGTGCGGCTGCTGTGTGGCGTCTTTTCATGGCGGTGTGGCTGAAAATATCTTTGTGAAGTGCCCAGGCAGTGTTACAGTTTAAGACATTCTCCTGACAGTTCTGTGTGCCTGTGCTCTCACAGCTGAATGTTCACAACTTCATCTTCCACAGTCTCTGTTAGCAGACTGGTGGTTTTGCCGCTGGTTTGATGTGTATCTGCTTCGATAGTGTTGGTGGTGTAATGCAACGGCTGCAGTTGTTGTCATTTCACGTTGTTACCGGTGTGTTCGCCATATTGTATATCTGGCTTCTTCAGTTGCTGTGGTTACTAGCCTGTGCGCGCATGATGGCCTCCTCTGCGGGGAGGGCTTTGGAAACAGGACTGAGAGAGAGAGGGAGGGACCTGGATGTTGTGATCTTTCAAATTTTGAAGCAAAGTACGCTCTCTGCTCCATCTTACCTACTGCAGAAAAACCCTGATCCTTTAGGCTGCTTAAGAAGTCTCTAAGTACTGTGTCTTGTTAGAAACAAGACACCAATAAAAGGGATATGACTCTTACACATACAATGATACAGTTGATCACCACATTGTAAACTGGCGGTATGTAATACAAGTATACTTGATTGTCTGTTCTACCTGTCTCCATAGACGGGAACATGATGTCCAGGAAAGGCACTCTGTCATAGATTGGGATGGAAGTCTGACGCTCTGGGGATGTCTGACCAAAATACAGCAGGTCAAGCATGTGGGAGACCCATGTTGTTCCTGAAAGCAACACGGAGAGAGGAATATAAATCCATACACACTTCTTATGATCTGTAAAAGGTTTCATTCTTAGTTTTGGTGGACCGACCTGCTTTAGGGTAAGTTGCAATAAGTATATCATCTGGCCTGGCCTGAAACTTTTGAACGTTCTCCCAGTTGTCAGTGAAATAGTGGGTCAATGAGACTCCATGGAAATCAAACAGCTCTGGTCGAGGTAAATCCATCTTTTTAAAAAGAGGAAGATGGGATCAGAGAGTGAGGGTAATAAAACAGCAGAGATTCATGCAGCAGCAGTTTTCACTTTCAGTGTCAGACAGTGGCTTTAGGTTGTTTTAAAAAGTAACTTCTGTAAATCATCCAGAGATTTGCTCTTTTGATCAAACTTTAACCATCTCCTTAGCTCACCTTTTGAAGCATTAAACTTCCCTTCAAAGCAAAATACACTTAAAGACAGATTATTTTAGAGGCATACCTCATCTGGATCAGGAGAAATTTCAGATCAGTCCTGATTCCTCTGCTGTATTTCGGAGACTCTTGTGTCTCTTTGGCACTTCTGTTTCACTTCCCTAAAAGCTATATTCCTTTCTCTCTCTTCTTGTTGCATAACACTGTGTACATTCTTAATGTCAGCTCTATTGTCTAAAATCCAGCTCCTCCCCTTCTGCTCAGTGTTACCCTCAGTTCACCTTCCCTTCAGCTCGGGGCGAGTTCACACTGATGTGCTTGGGCTCGTTCCAAAAATGTAAACAGATAAAATGTATAGATAACAATTGTTGTGAGCATCCCCATATAACTCTTACTTACCCTGATTTGTTTGTTTTAACTTGTTCAAAGTGAAAATGGACTTTGGATTATTTCAGAATCTTTTGGCTTGAACACATTTGTAGTGACTTTCTAACCCAGTGTTCCAGACCTTCAGTTAGTCACCATGCGTAGGTGTATGAAAACAGGTTTTGACGCGTATCCAAATAATAAATGTCTAGATTGATATTGCCTTTGGGTGATGTTCCCGTTTATTGCAATGGTGGTACAGATGAGTGGTGATTACCAGTTGATGAATGTTTAATGCTCCAATGATGCTGTGATCCTGTAGTTTGGTCTATGTGTTACGGTAAGAACCGTATGTTCCCTTCACCTACAGCAACTAACTTCCATTCACCTGTTACCTATAAACACATGACCTAGTCATGTGACCAATTACCCAACTCAAATACACACCCTAGTGGTCAAAGTAAATCATTATAACAACATATTCATCAAACTATTTACAACATAAGACAACCATAACACACACGCTCAAAATGGCTCCTACAACATTCATGTTTAAACGCTGCATGTTTTAAACATCTGGCCTTCTTTCTCCTTTAATGTGTCTTTGGGAAAATACTACATGGTTGTATTTATTTGCAGTTCTCTTCTCAGCTTTCAAGCTCTATTGGAATTTGAGAAACCTTATGTCAATAGTGTCAGCGAGACGGTTCCAAACATGAGCAGATAAAGATTCTTGGCACATTTTCAAATAGTACTTTAGAAGTCGGGGCGGGGAAATCATTATGTAACATGTAACAGAAAAACTGTAACCAAGTAAGCAGCTGTGAATATGTTGCAACCTTAAAGACAGCCCTTTATATAATCAATTTATTTTGAGAGAGGGATTTATGTTCTAAATGCCACAAATTACAGAGCTGAGAGCATGAAAGAAAACAAGGAGTTGAGGCAGGCCGTGTGAGGATCATTCTCTTTATTTATGATAGAAATGATGAAGCTAAATACTTACTGTCATTGGTAAGGAATCCTGCTTGTGATGCAAATTTGACTTGGAGCTGCTTAAATGCGTGTTTTGATTACATTTACACTCAACAGCTGAACAAATACAACCCTCTCAACAGTGCCACTACAGAAACTCTGCCACCAAATTAATGGACAAGCATTGGCAGGGAAGTGACTGCTGAAGGTCTGCTGTGTGAGGATAGGTTAGGCTCCGTTTGGAAAAGCAATCGCTTTTGTTCCCGTGGTGAAGCTCTATTTCTCATGAGCCACAATGCAGCAGAGGTTAAAGTGCTGTGCACGTACACTACTTGTTGCTATTTGGCTGGAATCAAGTTGTGTGGCTGTCCTCACCACTTTGTTTGCATTGCTGGTCGGGGCCTGTACTAACACAAGATTTAGTTTCAGCTCACAGCCACAAAGAAAGGCTAGCCGACCGCGAGAAAGCATCTGCTGAATTATTCAGAAACTGTATTGGATTAGACTTTCATACCCCATCTTTAAGTCGAGAATGAAGACGTTTTGTAAGACCTGGATGTCCCAAGCAGATGCGTTGATTGGAGCTTGTTCGAGGAGAACTGAGATTAACAGGACAAGTGTGCACTGTGTCGTGCCAGCTAATTCTGAAGGTTTTGTCCTTGAAGGGAGCGAGTAACAGTGTACTGGGCATAGACATACACTACTTTTACCAATAAGGCTGTTCTTTGTCGAGCTAAAGACGTGGTGAAGGTCCTAGGTGGTCTTGGACTGTAAACAAGGAACGATCCTATTATCTGGGAAGATGCTGAATCGAAATGCTCCTGTGTCTGTGTTATTGTCTGTTTTAAGACAATTTCGATGCCCAACCCTGAAGGGAAGTTGGTCAGGGCTAGATGTGGGAAAGTTGGAGATGTATGCCTCTATATATTCAGTTCTCTGGGGGAAGACAGGGGAGAAGGTCAGGAATAGACAACAGGTTTTTTCCTGCTTTGAGTTTATTTATCCTCAGTTTCTTACCCTCTGGCTACACTATCTTATGATCAGTATAAATGGTGCTCATACAGCTGCTCTTACACACACAGCCAGACTAAGAGATACTTGAATACAATGATTATCATGATACTATTAGCAAGAAGACTCTATGCTTTATATTAGCAGCAACTACAACTTGATTTTTTAATCACATAAATGCCACATGTCCATCACGTCATGGACAAATCTCCGCACAGAGACAGTCTGTCAGTCCTGGTCAAATTTCAGTGCGGAACTGGAGTGTGGGGTCCTTCATCATTTTCCTGTAGTGTTCGTCGAACTCTTCATTCTGGGCCACAGTGAAGTGGTCCTTCCAGTCACCAACCTTTCCTGCAGAACCACAGAGAATTCTGGTTAAGAAAGGAGACCTGATTTTGAGTCATGTCACTCACATTAGGTAATTTATTTGTCTGGTTACCTTTTCTCATGAAAGGAGAAATTTTGAAATCCATAACTGGGAGCGTGGAGTAGTTGGCCATGCTGTTCTTTTTCATGTTATCAAACTGAACTCCACCCATGACTCTTTGCTTTTCCTCGACTGAAGGAGACAAACCGAGAAAGCTGCAGAGTTTGTCTATTTCCCGTCCAGTGTCCTGAAAGCAAGATGATCAGATATAAACTTTGTATATTACCCACATAAGAGCTTTAAAAGGAGCCTGAAAAGGAAGAACCCACACATCATTGAATTACCTCGGTCAGATCTTCGTAGAACATGTAGTGAAGATTTGAATAAGTCTTCTTCTTCTTCCACCAGTTGCCCACATGGTCGTACCAGGATCCAAACGCCACTGAGACCACAGAACAGTACATGAAAACATTTAAGCATTGTTCACTACAAATCTGTGCATCTCTGTTCCAATAAAAACAACTCTGTTGGGACTGTGTTTCATACTCTTTCCCTCCTTGAATCTGTGGATGTAGCTGATCCAGTCTCCAGGCCGTGGTTGAACATCGTTCATGCGGTCAAAGTGAAAATATGACACCATGTTGTCTTTGGCGTTGCGGGCCACGTAGATTATCTACAGGAGATAAAACACTTAAATGATCTGAGGCTCAATATACATAAGACAAGATACACTTTTAGACACCTTAATGTAACATTTCTTAATGTAACTTGTGCTACCTTACCTGCCTACCTGCACGCTCTCTCCCTGTGCACTCAAATTGCGTATAAGTGGAGGCTTCCAAAAGCCAAAGGTCACAAGCTACAACAATGGGAGAGGAAGGTAATTGGATATGGTTTTTGATTACATCTATGTGCTTTACTCTCCCCAACACTCTTGTGAACTTGTCCTGTACCATAAGAGAGGCAAAGCACATTTATTTGTTGGGAGAGCGGCCTTCACATGTCTAGATTTGCATACTTCCAAAACCTTGCTTACCATTGCTGTTTCTTTAAAAATTGCATTAAAGATATAATCTGGAAGATTTTAATTTAAATAAATGTCTGTTAAGTAACATAATGGTGATTGATGGCCCACTGATGAAAGCCTTTGCATTTGCAGGATTACAGACTGTGTGTCACTGACATTCACGGAAAAAGTTAGTGACGCGCTTTCCATCACCCAGCAGTGGTTGGTCTGCCAGAGAGGGTAGGCGGAGCTAAGCGGCTGCTTTTCCGGTGTTGCGAGTAAACAGTAATCTACTATGGCTGAACAAACAAGGAAAAGATCAATGACTACAGATACAACTTCAAAAATAAGTGAAAATCCAAAGAAAAAGGAACAAATTCGACGCTCAGATGAAGGCAAACAGTCTAAAAAGGAAAGCGTCAGCGTTACAACCAGAGCCAACCGTGGATGTCTGGTTATCTGGGTCGTATACCTTGCAGTTTTGCTCCCAGAAGGACTGTGGCACAAACTGGACTGGGAAATGAGTTTTAATGAGTCGAGGAGAGGTGGGGAGGTTGTCGGCCTGGTCTTTTCCTACATGAAGAAGTAAAAATGAAAATGAAAGACCCTGATCCCTTAGGCTGCTTAAAAAGTCTCTTGACTCCCACAGTGGGATAAGTTCTGTGTCTTGTTAAAAGCATGAAACTAATAAAAAGGATATGAATCTTACAATGATAAAATTGATAGATAGTATGTTTGGTTGTTTGTTCTACCTGTCGCCATAGACGGGAGCATGATCTCCAGGAAAGGCACTCTGTCATAGATTGGGATGGAAGTCTGACGCTCTGGGGATGTCTGACCAAAATACAGCAGGTCAAGCATGTAGGAGACCCATGTTGTTCCTGAAAGCCACACGGAGAGAGGAATATAAATCCATACACACTTCTTATGATCTGTAAAAGGTTTCATTCTTAGTTTTGGTCGAACGACCTGCTTTAGGGTAAGTTGCAATAAGTATATCATCTGGCCTGGCCTGAAACTTTTGAACGTTCTCCCAGTTGTCAGTGAAATAGTGGGTCATTGAGACTCCATGGAAATCAAACAGCTCTGGTCGTAAATCCATCTATTAAAAAAAGAGAACCGGTTTCAAACCGATGGGATCAGAGAGTGAGGGTAATCAAACAGCAGAGATTCATGCAGCAGCAGTTTTCCCTTTTAGTGTCAGACAGTGGCGTAATGTTGTTTTAAAAAGTAACTTCTGTAAATCATCAAGAGATTTCATAGCTTTTGATCAAACTATAGCCATCTCTTTGCTCAGCTTTTTAAGCGTTAAACTCCCCTTCAATGTAACATGGACTGCAGCTCTTACAAAAAAGAGGCATACCTTATCTGGATCAACAGAAAGTCGGATCATTCCTGATTCCTCTGCTGTACTTTTAGAACCTTCGGTTGCACTTTCCCCTATGAGATATTTTCCTTTCTCTCTCTTCTCATTGCATAACACCGTTTACATTGTTACTGTCGCCTGGATTGCACATGTGATATGAAAATCCAGCTCCTCCCTGTCCGCTCAGTGTTGCCCTCAGCTCCCCTTCCCCTCAATTGTGGCTGAGTTTACACAGACGTGCTTGGGCTCGTTCCAAGAATTTAAACAAGGAAAAAGTAAAGATAACAATCAGTGTCAGCACACTCATGTAATAATCAAAAAAGGTGCTGTTACTTCCATACCCTGATTTGTTTGATTTAACTACTTCAAAGTGAAAATGGACTTTGGATTATTTCAGAATCTTTTGGCTCGAACACGTTCATGTTTAAACACTGCTCACCACTAGGGAATTGTTTAGCAGCGTGCGTGGTTTCAACTAAAAACATCTGGCATTCTTTCTCCTTTAATGTGACAAAATACAACATGCTCGTCCTTATTGGAGGAGTCTGAGGGAGGAAACATTCCTTCTGTAAGCACATAGCAAAGGACACAGCTGTGAATGTGTTGCAGCCGTTATGGGACCACTTTATATCAAGGAATTTGTTTTAAATGCCACAACTTAAAAAAACATCATTGTTAAGTAATAAGTGTTTAGTTCAGGTAAGTCATTTTAGTCATTTTCTATTCACTGACCTCTGCTGATGGTGAAGGTCTGCTGCTTGAGGACAGGATCAGTTTGGGAAGCACTCTGTGTTACCATGGTGTAGCTCTGTTTCTTATGGAAGAGAATCGCCGGCAGAGGTTGATGTGCTGTGTAACGGCATTACTTGTTGCTATGCGGCTGGAATCATGTAGTCCTCACCGCTTTGTTTGCCTTTCCTTTCACACACAAAATGGAAAGCTAGCCGATCAGAATTGCATAGTTGAAATGAAGAAGCTTTGTGAGACCTGGATGTCCCAAGCTGAAGCATTGATCGGAGCTTGATGGAGGAGATTAGCAGAATAAGTGTACACGATGTCGTGCCAGCCATTTCTGACGGTTGTGTTCTTAAAGGGAGCATTTAACCCCGCACGATGCATAGAGTCACTACTTTCCCCAATAAGGCTGCTCTTTACCCAGCTGAAGTAAAGTGTGTTATTTTGAATGAGACAGGTCTGTGCTCTTTGCAACTGTTGTATAACCTTAAAGTCTCAATAACAGAGAATCTTCACAATAAGCAGAAAGAAAATAACAACCACAATACATTAAAGTCTTTACTCATCCTCTCTCAGTCACCTTTCATGCCTGCCTTATACACATCGTAATGCTTTAAACAAACTGGCTGAACTATGTCCAGTCACCAACACTTTTCATAAAGATACACTATTAATCACTAAGTACATTTACTTATACTTATTTATACTAGAATACAAATTTCATGTTGTTTTGTTTTTACTTTAAACAACCGTCTGTTTTTAATGCAACTTTACTTACCCACTTCTTGTCAATGGGAAGTACTATTCTTGTAACTCAGTCACTGCATTTTTCTTTTTTTTTTGGCCTTTCATGCCTTTTTTGAGAGGACAGTGGATAGTGTTGGAAACAGGGGAAGAGAGTGGGGAATGACACGCGGAAAAAGGGCCGAGGGTGGGAGTTGAACCAATGGGCCGCCACATCAAGGACTATAACCTCTGCACATGGCCGCCGATTCCAGCGCTGAGCTAAAACCAGCGGCAGTCATTGCATTTATCAAACAGTAACTTTCCAGATGGAGATTTTAGATGAAAAAAAAACTTAATTGGCTTATGAGATTAGACACGAAACCCCTGACAAGAAAGCAGTTCTTACTTGTGACTCCATGTCACATGTTGTGTTGGAAGACTATGCATTTTTAGCAGTTTCACCAAAGGGTGATTTTCACGCCAAACCTCACATGGTTTCATTTAATTAATGGTTTCAGTCTTTCACTAAAAGGAAAGATTCACAAAGATTGAATAAAAATGTACTGTCTCATAATACAGTATGCTTATAATGTAACAGTCAATCATGTGAAGCAGATATTTTTACAGTTGATACTTCATGCACATTTTGCTGATAGTAAATTTGCTTTAGTAGAGTTTTAAATGCAGGACTTCAGGTTGTAATGGAGTACTTTTACTTTAATGATTGTAGTTATTTTTTTAAACAATGCCCACCACATATTAACTAATCAGGAAGTCCTCTGGTTCAGAAACCCATCCCATGAGGGCAGTTTGAACCCAAAAGATTCTAACGGAATAAAAGTCTTCTTCTTTCTATTTGACATATTCGGGAGAGCTCAAAGCTAAAAAACAAAACAAAAACAAGCACAAGTTGTTCTGAACGTATTTACTTAAATATTGAAAGGCCTAATGCTAATTCTACTTAAATTCTAGTCAAACACATTTTAAGTCAGTTTTCTCCTGGATACTTGGGATATGCAGGTTTGAAACTTATATCAGACTTCTGTGACACAAATTTACAAAAGTAAAATGTGTCACTAAGTCACTCTGTCACAGTCGATACATTTGAAATGGATCCTTAAATTATTTATTGTTTAGGCTAGGGTCGACTAAAAACATTTCCTGAACGCCATTGAAAGCACCTCAAATAGCAAATAAACCAGCACTGACTTGATTTTGTTTGTTTTTTAACAGTATTTTCAATATACTAACTAAACAGTTACTATGGAATAAAAAATAGCGTTATAAACACCAAAAAAACCTACTACAAAAAAAAGGGAAAAAATAGAAGTGACGTTCTTGAAGTGACGTCACGGGAAGTTAAAAACGTACACAACAAAAATGGCGTCCACCGACGAGGCAACGGTGAATACTTCACACGTGGAGAAAAAGAAGAAGGTAACAACATTTAATTAATTAGTAAGAGGGCGTCAATGCAACCGCGTCAAACGTTAGTATCAGCTAATAAAGACTAACATCGCAGTTTATCAACCTGACAGACACTACTAGCATTAGCTTATAATTTACTAGCACCATGCAGCTAACACGCGTAGCGCCTGTACGAGAAGAGCCGAAAAAGATATTGGGGTTAAATAAATCCACTAAACTCTCTGTCCTCTCCTAAAGTCAATGTCGTTTGCTCCTCTCTAACAGCCTCCAGCTCGTTACTGGCAGGAGAAACAGGAGGGGAAAGGTGAAGACGGAGTTAAGACTGAACAGGCTCTGCAAAAGACACAGAATGCCAAGAAAAGGAAGCAAGAAGAGGACCGAGAGGATGGAAAGAAATTCATATCAGGGGTAAGACTGGCGTCTGGCTTACACAGCATCAAGTTTATACTGTGATTGAGAGAGGTGGGACCTTTATCTGATTTACAAAATACCAACATTTTTGGCTTCTAATAACAGGACAGGATCCTGATGATTAGTATATCTAATCCGGTGATAACTGTTTCCTTAGCTAAAATAAATATAATCTGTGATTATAACATTTTTCCCTTTTTTTTTTTAAGTAGCCTTAAGATTGTAAAAAATATGTTATTTTATCGAATACTGTCTAATAGTATTATATTAACAGTAGTCAATAGCATTTGATGCAATATGTTTACACTTAGTGAGACTCAATTTTAAGACTGCCCCTTTACATCAGTTGGAAATTATGTTGATTTAATTTTCACATTAAACATCTGACATATTATGTATCCATATACAGTCACTGGGACCAAAAGAAATCAAGTTCAGTCAACTAACGTTTGTAAGAGTTTGAAACGTTTATTGCAGCAGCAGAACAAAGCTTGTGTTTGGAGTCCAGGCTCCGACCTCATCACTCCTCGCAGATTTGTTTTGCATGCAGAAATTTGAGGAGTGATGAGATGAGATCTTAAACCCCCCTGGCCAGAGCCTCCAGCTGGATGCTGGGGTGTTGGTGGGGCTTAAAGTGTGAGCGCAGTAATGGTTGCTGGCAGTGGTGGCAATGACAGAGCAGAGGGTGAGACTGGAAATCTTTCAGCTCAAATCGACCGCACAACTGGGAAGAAGTAGTTTTCAGGTGATTTGGGAGAATGACGCATGTCGAGCGTGAAATGCAGCTGGAGTTGCCTGCCTGAACTAGCTCACAGACGTCACTCCGTTAAAGTCAATCTTATTTCTACAGAGGAGGGATCCTTCTCCCTTGACGGATTGACATGAAATAGATGTGTGTACGGAACAAATATTACACAAATATAAATTATGACCAAAAAATGACAAATGTGACAAAGATCTTGATTACAATAAACCACAATATCACAACAGCTTTAAAACAGTACCTAGAGTATTGGTTTTATATGAATCTATCACAAAGCTCTACATTAACTTACCTTAAATAAGTGTGTAGCAAAGTGAATGCGGTGTTTTTCTAATGATTGATGTTCATACTCCCTCAGAAATCAGACCCTTTCCCTGGGCCTGCTCCCATCCCAGAAGACAGAGTGCAGAAGTTCAAGAGGAAAACTAAAACTAAAAAGGTAGGCAACCAAGCTTCTCTAATTTGCAGTTTCTTGTAAATAAATGAGTAATATGTTCTTATCCCTTTTATTCAACTCGTTGTAGCCTGGGCGCCGGCATTACAAGCTGAGGGACATGATCGCACGCTCAGAAGAAGCTTCAGACATGGCCCAGAAACAAGCTGCCCGGTTCGACCTCCTACTCCCAGAGGATGCAGGGTAAATTCTCACGTAGTTGCTGGCTGCTTTGTGTCACATTGTATGATAATGATCAAATGTCACGTCAGGGATTGCTGAAAAGCCTGATTGTGACACGTTTATCTCTCATGTCAGATTTTTAGAAGGTGATGAAGATGAGGACACATGTACGATCTCTCAGGAAGATATTGCAGATGCTGTGGATATAACATCTGGAGCAAAGGTGAGATATTGGCTGGCAACAGGTGTGTGTTTTAGTTTAGCTTGGTTGGACCTTGTAAAAGCTCCCAAAGTTACTATAAACAACTTTCTCTGGCATAAGAGTCGATTTTGTCACCACTCAAATTCTGGTCTAGATGGATTGTATGTGTCATTTTTCGCTGGGCAGTTATGACACTGCAGTTTTGCCACCCTTTTTAAACTTCAGTGAATAAAGAAAACAAGGTTCATAGACTTTTTGTCACAGTACACAGACCCGGGGAACATCAAAGGCATTACGAAGTACAAGTTGTTCCCAACTTGTTTACTTATGAATCGATAAAGCTGGTAGCAAAGTTAAAATGTATTCACATCCTGTGCTGTTTCTAAGAAGAACTTCAAATTTAAGTTTACTTATTAGATTAAAAGCACATTTAACTTCATTGTAATTGTATAAATCAGTCATACAAATATGCTCCCAAGTTGATGTTATTGCCCAGATAGACTTACTCATTTTTTCTCTCTCTCTCACTACTTCCTCAGTATTTTAATCTGAAGCTGTCTCAGTTTGGACCATATCGATTGGATTACAGCAAGACAGGACGGTCAGTATTTTACAGTCTCCATGCAGACACAAACAGTGTATGCAGATTTGTCTTTCTTTCATGTTATGTGATCATCTTTATATCTCCAAATGTCTTGGTTTAGTGATAGACGGTAGCTCCTTCTTCCTCTTGTAACATGAAAAAAAATAAAGAGACGGCCACAGCCAATTATATAAGTCAGTTATCTAAGCATTAAGAGAGAATATACTTCAGATGATGACTTGTTATTTTCTTGGCCACTGGGGGGCAGCGCAAGAAGTTAAACACCAAACAAACGTAAACAAATAATGCCACAAAGACTTTTCATTTTTGTTACCTGAGTAGACCTCTCTTCTGCACTGTGTTAGCCTCTACAGACGAGGCATAATTTACATCTCCCTTGCTTTTCTGTTTTGTTACAGCTATTAGGGCAGGATCATTTAAACTATTATCAATATTATTAGTCCTTAGAGCTTTATTACTTCATCTCCAACTATAAACACAGAGTGTCTGAATGTGAAGTGCTTTTGAACCAAGTAGAGCCATCATGAATGTTATCAGTTACACTTGGGCTCTTTCTTCTATGACAGATCTGATATTTTTCACACATTGAGCAGACACTTGTCAACATTATGAGTTATTTTAAGGTGTCCAGTTTATGTAGTTATTATTGTAGTTGCTACACGCTCCAGGCGCCACTCTTTTCATCAGATAGTTGTTAACTTTGTCTGATGTTTGATGCAGGTAGCATAAACTGAGTTTTCTCAAATATTTGTCAATAAAAGCAACCAAAACTCAATGTACTTAAATAAACAAACATAAATAAAATACAAATAAACAAATGAATCCAGAAACAGAAATATAACATTCAAAACCCATTAAGAACATGACCTTGTACTAACCCATACAACACACACATATACTCAAAGTACAGGTCTTATGCTCCCTGACCTATCCCTATTAGAGCACACACAGTTTTACATCACGCAACACGCGCACAAACAAAAACAAACTAATAGTCAAAGGCATGAGAGAAAAAGCTAAGTTTTAAGTCTGCTTTTAAAAGAACATAAAGTTTCCACAGATCTCAGGTCAGGAGGCAGTTTCAGAGAAGGGCACCATAGTGATCAAATGCACCTTCATCTGCTTTGGTTTTAAGGTACATTGAGGAGGCTCATGTGATGATCTGAGGGATGTGATTGGGCTGTAGCCAGTGAGCAGGTCAGAAAGATACGGGGGTGTCATGCCATTTAGAGCTTTGTAAACAAGAAGTACTTCAAAGTAAATTCTGTACTGGAATGTAAGCTAATGAAGATTTTTCAGTGCAGGTGTTACGTGTTCTATTTTCTTGGTCCCGGTTAGCACTCAGCTGAAGCCTGTGTAATGACTTATAGGTGAGTCCGGCATAGAGGGCATTACAGTAATCTACTTGGCTGGAGATGAATGCATGGACTAGTTGTTCAGAGTTGGATTGGGACATGAAGCACCTCAGTTTGGGAATGTTTTTTTAATGGTCGAAAGTCTTTGTTATAGCTTTTATGTGGTGTGTGTGTATCTATTACGACACACAGGTTTGAAATGATTAAAAAAAAGTAACAGGAACGCTCAACCTTTATTGAAACGTAAAAAAAGGAATGACTGACAGCTGCATCAGAAGGAGCTGTTGGCTTTAGGGGGAGGCGGCTTAGTTTCCTCCTCTCAGGCGCAGCACAAGATGGAGGGCGGACTCCATCTGGATGTTGTAGTCAGAGAGGCGGTGGCCATCTTCCAGCTCCTTTCTGTAAATATTGATTTCAATGTTTATGCTGTGTGTAAGTTGTTAACAGCGCGTTTTCTTCACTATAGACATCTGCTGGTCGGTGGGAGGAGAGGCCATGTTGCTTGTATAGACTGGCAGTCCAAAGAGCTCATGTGCGAGATCAACGTGATGGAGTCTGTCAATGACGTAAAGTGAGTCATCCGTCCAACTTTGTTTATTACAGTCATGCTTCACCTCCCAGTTTTCCAGTCTTTCTGTCATTTAAATCACACTTTGCCTTCCTTTAGGTGGCTTCATAGTGAGACCATGTACGCAGTGGCTCAGAAGAAGTGGCTGTATATCTATGACTCCAACGGAATCGAGCTTCACTGCATTCGCAAATTCAACGACGTCCTTCGTATGCAGTTCCTCCCCTACCACTTTTTGCTAGCCACAGCGGTGGGTCGATTAAAACCTTGCTTATGAGTTTCACACATGATAAATTGCATGTTAATTTTAATTATATCACAACAATAGGAAACAGTTGTATTCCCTTAAATGCTGAATTTACCAAATTTGTTTAAACAGGAAAAACTTCCAAGTCTAAAACCTCATTTTTAAGAGGACACTTTGAAACATTGTTACTATATTGACATAATAACTCTTTATTGCCTCAGTAATAGGTGTGTTGATAGTCTCAACAAAAGACAAATAAACTTAGTTATTTATAGAAATCTAGTATGCACCTTCTTTAACCTCATGTAGTATCTTTGCCTTAAATCTCTCACTCAGCGCCTCACAGTTTATTCTCTGGAACTCTTAACACTGACTTAAATTGTTCACCATCAGTAATCAGCTCTGACAATTTTCCTGTCGCCGTTGTCTCTAGAGTGCTACAGGTTTCCTGCAGTACCTGGATGTGTCCGTGGGAAAGGAGGTGGCGGCCATCTGCACCAAGACCGGCCGGCTTGACGTGATGTGCCAGAACCCTCACAACGCCATCATCCACCTCGGACACCACAACGGCACGGTCACCCTCTGGTCGCCCAATCAGAAAGAAGCTCTCGTCAAGATGCTCTGTCACCAGGGCGGCGTTCGCTCTGTCACTGTAGACAAGACGGGCACGTGAGTCGCCTTAAAACTTGCATTTTAATGTGTGGCAACACGGATATTGTATTTGATTTTAGTGGCAGGAAGCTAAGGATAATTGTTGTGTATGTATTTGCAGAAAAACGTTCTCAATATTTTACTTCCTCCTTCGAGTGTAGTCAACCCATGAAATCCTAGAATATAATGGACAATATGTTGTGTCAGGTGTTTTCTGTTAATGCCACTTTCTATTGTAACAGTTTGCTAATTTGACATGTTGCCATTGCCCCCTGTTGGTGGTGAAGTTTTCAGATAAATCTGTAAATGAATAGGCTTACAGTCTGGTTAAATTACTTTCATTTTCCATTAAGCAAGAAACTGTAGTTCCGCCAATGTCCACCAGAGAGCAATCTGTTGTTCTGGTCTCTTCTCTTGGCAGATACATGGTCACATCTGGAATGGATAAAAAGTTGAAGGTTTACGACATCAGAGCGTTCAAGCCCTTCAAGTCTTACTTTCTGCCTGCTGGAGCTTCCTGTCTGTCCCTGAGTCAGAGGGGGCTGCTGTCTGCTGCCACAGGAGATATTGTTCAGGTTATTTTCACCTCCACACTGCATGAATAACGATTTGTCATTGAAAGAAGATCCAGCGCACAGGAAGTGATTCATTTCATTCCTCTACCAGAGTGTGATCTCAACCATGAGCAACTCACAGCATTGATGTTAGATGGAGGCTTTCACTACTGTTACTACTTTGAAACCCAAACTTGCCTGTTTAGAAAGACACAATGTCTTGTTATATCAGAAACACCGAAGCTATTGAAACAATTGTTCTACAATTCAACCAAATGCTGTGACGCAAGCAAGAGCAGTGGTGAGTGAAGGGACGTAATGAGTCAAGAGGTAGTAGTCAAATACAAATTAAACTTTCTGGTTCTAGACTGAAAAAAAATGTTTAAAATAATGAAAGAGAGTCTATAACTGTAATAAGAGCAGTCGTCAGTATTCAGCTGAATTCTACTATTTGACCTTTTGTAGTGTGCCCTCATGTGTATGCAGAATTTATGGCAGGTTTTTATGGCTGTGCAAGGCACACCGCCTGCAATAAATATCGTTACGGTGAGAAAAACTAATTTTGATAACCAAATTATAGTTATATTTGTCTTATTGCAATACTCAGTGTATCAGCCGAAATTAACTTGATAATATCGTAGCACAGGGACTCTGGTAATTCCCACCCCTACTTTAAAGGTGCCTCGGACTTCTTTTCTTGTACTGTGGTATTGAAATAGGTTTCCCTCATAATCTTACCTCCTACACATGGGTCTGTATGTGACTGATTGAGTGAGTGAGTGACGGTACTCTCAAAGCTGTAGAGGGAGAGATTTGCAGCATCGCAATGGCGGATCATGGAGCATATTGGACCTCCGCTGACATGACTCTCTGTCTATACGTCTCTGAACACTTTGTTGGGGGAGTAGGCGGGGCTGCTCCTCCGCTGCACGCACCTGCTTTCAAACACGTTGTCATCTGCCTCATAAGGACAGTCCTTGTAATTCATTGCCCACAAAAGAGCACATGCACAGTTTTGACCTAGTTTTGTTTGTCCCTTGCTGGATGGTGACACTGTGATTAACATGTCTGCAATTTCGTAATGATGATGATTTTGTAATGAAGTTTCCTGTAGAGTAGGATACTATTTATAGGTTAAACAGTTCTGAAACTGATCTTCAGTTAGTTGTGTTCGGTTTAAAAACAGTTTCAAATTTCATCCCTGAAAAATGTATAAATTATTATTTTATCATTCTAACTGATCAATAAAAGCGGCAATAAAGAAGACGCCTCTTTACATAGGGGCAGTTTTTGCCCCCATTTAATCCGTCTGTGAAATCTCTCCTCCTGCAGGTATACAGGGACGTGTGGAACACTCCAGTAACTAAACCCTACATGGCTCACAGAGTTCGGGGAACAGCTTGGGGGCTGCAATTCTGCCCCTTTGAGGATGTCCTTGGGGTAGGACATGGAGACGGTTTCACCAGCATGTTGGTACCAGGTACAGC
The DNA here is from genome assembly GCF_022749685.1 of Semicossyphus pulcher. Classification (NCBI taxonomy): domain Eukaryota; kingdom Metazoa; phylum Chordata; class Actinopteri; order Labriformes; family Labridae; genus Semicossyphus; species Semicossyphus pulcher. The sequence continues at coordinate 21,524,483 of NW_027211637.1, forward strand.
TCGATTTCCCATCCTACCTACTTAAAAAAAAATTAAAACATTAAAAAGAAAACACTTGATTAAATAAGTAAAAACAAAACACATTAAAGTACACAACCCCTAAAAAGCAGGCCTTGTGTAAATAGGTTACTGGAATGCCTGTCTAACAGGTCTGTTTTTAGTCACCATGGCCTTAAAAGCTCGATAACCACAGATATAATAGCGGTGCATGGCACAGGCAGAATTTTTGCATATTTGACCTAAGTGGGCCACATAAGCAGGAGCCTAACTGTGCAATGCTCTATAAGTGAGACAGAATTATAAACTGGATCTTGTATGCAATTTAGAGCCACTGAAGGGATCTAAGTATAGGGTAATGATAGACCGTCTGTTGGACCTAGTGAGTTCTCTTGCAGCAGCATTCTTGACATCTGCAGATGATAAGTGTGTCAAGGTGGTCAGTGCAAGATAAGATAAAGGTATGTACGGGAATTTCAAGTTCAGCAGTTCTTAGTAAGATATTACAGAATATTTTGAAAGTGAGACAGACTAAACCTGGTTAACTTGGAACATAGTTGTTAAACAAAAAACACAGATCTAAAGTTACCCCCAAATTATGCATTTTGCAACCTATTCTCCTAGTTATCCTAAAGGCTTCACTGGGTTTGAATAAAACGTGGAGTTAGATATAAACCACAACAAGGGACAGCAAATATATAGAGAGTAGCAGCAGCCTGAGAAGCCCTAAGCCCTGTTGGACACCACAAGACAGTGGGGAGAAATATACCAATAATATCCAATAGAGACGGTGAATACCGGTTGAATGCTATGCCTCTTAACCAGAACATGGTGGTGTACTGTGTGTAATACAGAGTGGAGGTCAAGAAGTACCAACACAGAACAATCACCTGGATTAGAAGACATTAAAAAGTTGTTCCTTCAGAAGAGCATTGTGAGTGCTTTTTCCAGAACTCTGACTCACCTTGTGAGAAATGTTTGACAAGACTGGAAGTTAAATATTAGAATGAACCCTGTCTAGCCACAAGGGGAGTGAAGTTTGGTTTGTATGGGAGGGAGAGGCTTTCTGGCAGTGACTGGAAATTACCAGATAAGGAAATAAAGACATATAGGACAGGGAGAGGACCACATTGAGTAGACATATTGTCTGGTAATGTAGGTCATTTATATGGAAACCCTCATGGCAGAATAAAGCTACAATCTCTGAATCTTTCCCAGGATGCTATCCACCTTAAAACCTTTAAAGTAAAAAGTTGGAGGAATTTTTTTTCTTACGTTTCTCATGATCAAGTCCCAAGCTATGTCAAGGAGCAATCGGCAATGGTGACTGGAGTAGAATCACCTCTGTAAGAGAGGAAGACGTGTACTACTTTTGTTAAAACATTTTAATAATAGCAACCAAGAATTAAAAGTACTTTGCAAGATGCCTCTTAAAAACTGGGTAAGAAGTGGGTTAAAACAGTCAAACATGACTGTGTCCTAACAGAAAGCAGGAGCAGGACAGTCTAAGAGAGCGGATCTCTTTAAGAGCTGCCATCACTAAACTCTCTATTCAAGTTGAACTTTTATATGAAAAATAATCCACGGTTTACATTTTTCTGAGCATTTGAACTCCATTTCCACTCACAGGTGCCGGAGAGCCTAACTTCGATGGTCTGGATGCAAATCCATACCGCAGTGCAAAGCAGAGGCAGGAGTGGGAGGTTAAAGCCTTGCTGGAGAAGATCCAACCAGAGCTCATCAGCCTCGACCCCCACGAGCTGGGACAGGTCGACAATGCCACATTTGAGCAACGGCACCAAGACAGGGTCCAAGTTCTGGTCAGTGTCTAGAAGCATCCTATTGGCACACAGCAGCTTATTTTATTTAAAGATTGTCACAACCTGGCTCATGTCTGGACGAAGGAGTGGAGAGCAAGCTTGAGTTGTAACCAAAGTATATGTTTATATTGCATGACTAAGAGGGAAATAAGCATTCAGACAATCTGAATATAACAATGCAAACAGGGTAGAAGCCAGCAAACAGGAGCCTGGCTTCTGTATCATAGTGTTAACCAACACAAAAAACTGTATTCTCACCCAGTGTAGGTTTACAAGCATACATCTAACTGCTTACGCTCAACAGCAGTTTCCTGCAGCACACGTGGTGTAATATAGTGTGAATCACAGGAAGCAATAGGCGGTGACCTTGTTCTAAGAAGTTACTATCTCAGGGCTGTTAACTCGGTGTGTGAAAAGCAGAAGTGGGGGTTTGTTTTGTTTGAGGAAAATAGACCTAAAGTTTTCAAATGATACAATTAATAACACACAAGATATATGTTGTGTAATTTCATATATTTTTTATATCGCAAAATAAATCGCAGAAAAAAGGGATTGCAGCCCTGATTGTTACTAAACCTTAAGTATAAAATGCTTAATGGACCAACTCTTACAAAAAGACAAATAGGACATGCAAGCACCAAATGAACGCATACTAATTTACGATTGTCACAGAAGATGCCAACAACACAACCCGAACCACAAACACTTAATATACCTGTCACTTTGATCGCAGACGAGTCCTGTCACATGACCAGCTTTGCAAGTTTTAAAACAAGTCAAAACCTGGACTGTGTTGTTAATGGGAAAAAGAGAGGCATTTATAGTGGTGGTGTAGGCCTCGAGGCACCACCAAGGAGTCTTGACAAGCTATCGATCTGTTCATTTTAAAATTGACTCTTGATCATATTAGGTTTTTTGTTTATATAAATACACCTTTTTTTGTCATTTCAGGGCTTTGATCCACTTGCCAAAGAGAAATTTATCCCCAAGTATAAGAAAAAAGGTAGAAGTTCAGCTGGCAGTATTGAAAGACGCAAGAAACAAGTGGCTCATGAAGACCAGAGGGTAAGTAACCTATAATTTCAGATAAACATCGATGCAATCATATTGTGATCTTTGTGCTGTATCTGCAACGTTTGACTCATTGGTTTTAACTTGTTTACCCCTCAGGATATAATCAAGCAAACTGTGGAGGACAAAATGAAGATGGAAAAAGAGAGAAGGGAAAAAGAGAAGAAAGCGGCTGTGTTATCTAACCAGATATCTGCTTTGGACAGATTCAAAAAGTAAAAAAAGGAGGTCCCTCTGTGCAGCCAAAAAACCCAGTGACATTCTGTGGGAGTGACATTTGAACTTTATATAAAGGAAACATTCTTTTGGACACATTTCTCCACTGAACATGAACAAAAAAAACCAACAGCAGAATTTCTGGATGTAGCCAACTGAAAAGGGGGAGGAGGGGCAGTTCATTTGAAATCCATGTTGAGTGCAGAGTTAGGACAGTTCTATTCAATGCCTATAGCCTGAAGCCCTTCCTCTCTACATGGGAGAGGAGTAATGTGAGGTGCCATGGCTGGTATGGATGCACATTTTTCACTCAATTTTGACCCCTTCAAATGTAGTGCTGTGTTGACTAAACTGACTCTGAATTTTTTGTATAAATATGTCATAGAAAGAAATAAAAAACACTGTTAAGCCTCTGCGTTCTGAGGGTTATCTGAGGTCGAAACTGATTGCAATTGATTGGTGTAGCAGGAAGTATTGTGTGTAGCAGGCGTCTCATGTACAGAGGTCACAGTCCTCAATGTACTGATCGCAAGCTCCACCCCCAGTCTGCCTTTAATTTGGTGCATGTCATCCCCCACTCTCTCCTCCCCACACTTCCTGTCTCTCTTCAGCTGTCCTATATAATAAAGGCAAAAAGCCCTGCCCCCCCCAAAAAGAACAATAGCAAATCATATGAAAATCACTGTCACACTGTCAACACTAAACACAATGACTCACTTTAACTGTCACTATTATAACAGCCTAGATCTCACCTACATTCATTCATTTTTGAGAACTTATTGACCAGTTAAAATGACAATATCTAAGCGAGTGTCGCATACTAAGTCTGACAACCACTTCCTCAAATGTTTCTAGATTGTCACACCCTCAGTTGACAGTTAACATCTTCTGTGCAGGATGACTCGGGGTGTAAGATTGGCACTTTATCAGGCATCCTTGACTGTTGGAGCAGTCATAAAGCAAGTTAATGATAAGCAAAGAGTTGGATGACTTTATGGCTCTTGAAACTAAAAAAAAAAACGTACCCTCACATTCTTGAGACAGTGAAACATTGTCTGTTACAGTCTGGTGTTTGTAACTTCCATTTTTCCGTGAAAAGAGGAACCTTCTGTGACAGAGTTTTCACAAGTGTGAAAACAAAGCAGATCTGACTAAAGAAAAAAGGGCAACCTTAATGTAAGATACAGAGTGATTTATTGGTGATTAAAACATATTTCCTGAGTGTAAACACACTGACTTTCTCTTTATTTACATTGTGGGCGGAGTAACACAGCCTGAGGCTTGATCTTAACACTTAAGAGAATCCCTTTAAAAAAACATGCATTCAGACCAAACCCAGTCCAGGCACACCTGCACGGAGCCATTCATACTCGAGTAAATGTTTAATCTCACCCCTACAGGTAATTAATACTTCAATTCAGTGGTGGTAAACACTGTTTACAATGTCAGTTGTGCAGCCTGTTCCCAGAACATCTGCCTTTATTACAACAATCCGATTAATGGCTGCTTGCACATATATCATTTATTATTACTAAAGAACACAATACTTGGATACACCCTGGAGTGATGCTTTTGTTTGTCTGTTTCGAACACATCTTTTAGCTAGTACCTATTACTTCCTTCCTACTGGGTTTAAGAACGCTGTGGTTGGATATCTATCGAGTTTGGAACATCATGCATTTAGGCATCTTAATAGACTAACATCTACACTTGGAGTACCTGGTGATAGACTACATAGGCGTTAACTATATGAAGGTAGCAGCATTTATATGTAAGACTTAGTGTGTTCATAGAAATACTTATTCTAATGTGCATTCAGCACATAAGAGGCTGCTTAACTATCAGCTAGAGTTGTTCTGATACCCATAGCAGTATCACAAATGCCTGCGAGACCACCTAATAAGCAGGGCATATCGTTGCGTACGCAGTGTGTGTACCGTTCAATACTTTTAAAAATGACCTGTTTTACCAGAGATCACTTCTCAGCACATTTTTGTTCTGTCAGATTAACTGACTTTAGGTAATTTATCATGTGACACCAGCAAACAACAACTTTTGTTACTAGCAGACAATGTAGCGTTAGTCAGATTTAGCAAAATAGAAGCAATTTGGCCATATGTTGCACTGGAACAGCGATGTGAAGAGTATGCAAGGCTTCAGTTGTAAGAGGAAGCTCTGTTGTTGCCATACAGGGTTAGCAGTACATGCCTTTAGCTTTTAATCAATACTATGTATATTTTTTATGGCACTTGAATCTGATTGGTACTGATACACAGATTCAAGTATCGTACTCTGTAAGGAAATAATGGTATCTGAACATCTCTACTATCAGCATGCCAATGTGGTTTCTTCTACTTTAATATGTGTCAGTGTACTAATGCAGAAAGCAGCAACAGTCTAAGGAAAGGTTCAAGACTTCATAAGTACCAGCTGATCATTTCCTCTGCAAAAAAGCCACTTACTTATAGGGTTTAAAAAAATAAAGCTATAAAAAATAAGGTGACATTTTCCTCGTACACATAGTGTAGGTTCACAAGCTGAAGAGCACTTGTGCTGTTCACAGTATTAAAGCGAGGCACAGCCCCAGTGAGTCCAGTTTTCCTCCTTATATTAACCCTCACAATCCTTGCTCCAGCCCCAGAGCTGACCCGAGCATCGACCTGACTTTGCACATCCCCAGGGAAGCTCGTATGCTCAGCCAGGAGCAGGGCTGTGATGCATTGACGTCAGCCCAGTAGTGCAGCATCTCCCGGGGTGTGATGTGGTGGATGGCGACCATGGCCTGATAGCAGCAGCGCCCATATGGCATTGCTGGACCTCCAGAGAAGAGGGGGCAGTGTGAGGGCAGAACCCCAGCGGCCCGTGCACACAGACCCACAAACACATCCTCAGGGGGCAGAGGGGTGGATAAAGGTGATGCAGAGGCCGCCAGGGAGATTTTGAGCAATGCAGAGCGGGACAGGACATAAGCTGTACCGCTGCAATAGTCTGGGAAGACAGAGGCAGGGTAGGCCCCTGCAGGGAGGTAGTGCTTGCTGTCCGGGTCCCGGTCCGGGGCCACACGGAGGTGCACCCTGCCAAGGTACAAGTCTCCTTGTTCGTAAGGGTTTCGGCTCTTGTTGAGGAAGTGCAGGAGGGCACTGGGATTAAACAGGACATCATCATCAACTTTGGCCATGAAGTGAGCCTGAGGGCAGAACCGGCGGGCCCAGCCCAGCATGGACAGGGTCTTCAGGGTGAGGTTGGAGTAGGTGTCCACAAAACGCCCCTGAATCAGGTCTCCTCGCTCTCTGGCCTCCTCTATCAGCAGCTTGGCCAGTCCAGGGTCAGAGGCCACACCCACCATGAAGAGGGTCATGACCCGCAGGCCCCTCACCTCCACCTCCCCTCCCCAGGTTTCCCGAATAGCTTGGCGGGCCCTCTGATTGGCAGGAGCCGAGGTAACCATGGTGATGAGGTAAGGCTTGGCTCGCTGGCACACGAGCGGGCTGGGCATGAGCAGGAACTCCTCGGGTCTGGTGGGGGGGACGTTTTGCTGAGGGACGATGCCGGCATGCGGCTCCACCACCCTGTTCATCCTCATGGAGGTGACCCATGACTCGATGAAGTCCATAAAGAGCAGAGACAGCAGGGCTAGGCTCGCTAGTGCTGTGCACAGAACATGCAAAACACCACGCCTGCTCCCTCGCTTTCCAAACCGGGGCTTACATACCCAAAGTCCCCGTCCGACCATGACCAAGCCCCGCTACCACTACGCAGCTCTTTACACCGCTTTAGCTCCGTAAGCTCGGCTGTTTCTCTCTGGTCCTCCTCCCTTGCCTCCACGATAAGAATCACTGTACTGTCATTGCGCTTACCCCGCTCTTGATCTTCTCGTTGCTCCTCTGCTCACAGGGGGAGAATGCCAGTGTGGGTGAGGATGCGGTAAAGGTGATGGTATCCTGCTCTTGTGTTGATGCTGCAGCTCTGTCAGTTTCATAAAAGTAGGATATGCAGCTGCGCAAAAAAGACGGTTGATTCAGCAGCAGCCCGGAGCTGTTTGTCTGTCCCAACTCGTCGTTATTACAATATGGAGCTGCTTCTAAGCATCGATTGCGAAATATGCATATTTTGCCAAATGCTCTACACTTTTATGTGGCAGAATGCGTTCCGGCGCTCTAATGATGTGATGCACTCTGCTTCTTTGTTTTCCGGTGATCAGGGTGCGTACGACTGTCCTGTGGACAAAGCAGCTGCTAGCCTACACACAAATCTAAGAGAGGATCAAAATTCACATTTGCCCTCATACCATACTGACAAGTTGACCCAATGCACAATGCTTTTATTTTGTTGTTTTTGTGTATTCATCGTGTAGATGGATTATGAAAATATTAATATTTGACAAATGTCACTGATTCATCATTAAATCATGTATCAATAATAGACCATGTTGCGTAATTGGGCTGTAGAAAAATTGAATTGGATCGATTATATTCCATTGTATTTACTGATAGAGTCCGACATAGCTGTAATGTGGCCAATTATGGCGAAGCCTCTACCTCTATTGGCCACAGGAATGGAGTTGTGGCCTAATAACAGAATAATGATCAATGATGATGGCTTATTGTGGAATCGGAGTCAATAAACGAAATTAATGTAAGTGGAAATAGAGAAAAAGGAAGAGCGAGGACACGTCTCGTGGATTATTTTATTATTAAGGTCATTTGCATCGGTGTAAAGCTCTGCCGTGCGCATACTGTCCTCGGGCAAGCCCACTGTTTTTGCTCCTGCTGGTGCAGGGCGACATCTAGTGGCCATTTAAAGGTACCGGATTTTTGCTGAGGTTGAACATAGACTATAAACAGTCAAAGGGCTGGACCCTTAGGCTCATACTGTTTTCTTTTCAATGGGAGAGGAGGTAAATGCAGGCAAATGGCTCATGCAAATATGAAGTGATCCAACCCTACAATTAATGTTGTGAGGTGACATTTCCTTCTGAAGATGACCGCTCTCAACTGTTTAAGGAAAGAATAAACTCTCAGCCTCTGAGCCTAAAAAAACATCTTCATTAGTTCTCTAGTAAGGCATTAAATAAAAAAATAATGCCTCCATGTAGACTAATGTAAAAAAAAAAACTGTTGCAGATATCTGTTCAAATACACTGCTGTCATGGCAGCGACAGGGTGCCTGATTTTGAAACTTGAGACAGCCACTGCCTAGTTCATTGGTCAATGACCTGTGTACATATTTCTCTGCATTTTGTTTTTTAAAAAGTCTCAAGTAGTGCTAAAGTCAACTTCACATCTGTTTTATGTGACTTGTTGAGCTATATTGATACTGTCATTTAATCTATATTCAACTTTACTCATTTGATCTGTGTTTTGTGATCCATTACTATTGTCTGTATGTGTAGCCCTTTCATGGTTTAATAAAAGTAAAAGCGTACCACACATCTACAGGATAACATTCACACCACTATGACAGAGAGAGGAACCTTGTTTAGATCATACAAAATGTAAGCAAATTAGTATGTCAGGCTGTCTGGCTTTTTATTATAGTACCTTTATACGAACACACATCATCAGCTGATTAAATGAATCAACAAATATACAGAACATTTTAAATCTTTTAACTACATTTTATAGGTTAATTTAGCACCTTATATGATATTGTTTTTCACTGGAAATAGTAGGCTAGAAATATTCCCAGTTTTTCCATGATTGGGAAACAAGGGTGATGAGTTTTTCTCTGTCATTACATCTTTCTGTTATTGTTTTAATTTTATAAAAAAAATAAGTGACAGCAGCATCCCTAGACACTCAGACATGATGACGTCAGTTCTGTCTGGCTCGCGCCAGGGGTGGTGGGGGTTATTGGAGGCGCGCGGGGACGTGAGTGAGCAAGAGGAAGAAGAAAAAAAAAACCCTCAACCATCATCGACGCAGTGGTGGTGCGGGGTCACGAACTATGACCTTTAACAGAAGAAAACCAAAACAAATATTTTATAAAATAACCGAGAGCTCTAAATCTGTGACCACCGTTCCTCAGAGGTAAGTCTCAGTACCGTATTGAAAACCGTAGAAAGCTCTGCAAGAGATACCGGATGATAAAACAGCGCAGCTAATCTCCAAGCTAGCTAGTTAGCCAGTTGATGCGGAGCTCTCTTCCTGCCCGACTCTGGCTGTGCGGATCCGGGCAGGGAACGTGAGACGCTGGGCGCTGATGTGCTTTACAGACATTTAAACCTACTATTACTATGTGACACTGCTGTCGACTCTAACCAACCCCTGTTTGCTGAAGTGTCCAATCCAAATGAGTGATACGGGCACAGTCAGCTCTTGCTGCATCCTCTGTGTGTTCACATGTATTATGAAGCTAGCTTAAACAGCTAATATCAGTAAGCTAACGTTATTGTGGCTTCAGGTGAACTCGACCCTTTTACCTTTGCCATCCCGGTGACAGCAGTTGGTTCTAATTATTATGACAGTTAAAAGCTGCGTTTCCACATTTTATTTACTTGCAGCTCATCAACAGTGGCGCACTGTCCTGTATGGATATAAATGAACTTTAATGTATTTATCACAAGGATTTGTCTTTAGTGTTACTGGCGGACTGCCAGGTTCTCCATTTTGTTCTGTGTTGTGATGCGTTTAAGGACGGTTGTAATGATGGGCATTCTGTCAGACCAATCGGTCAACGATATGAATCAGCATGCTCCTCCCTTTGGTCATTGAGCGTGTGCAGACACTGCAGGCTCATAAATCAGGTTACACTTGTGCTGTCAAGTTGTGTTCTTTATTGTTATCCTAAAACAACAAAGACAAGACATTAAGTCGTCAAGTGCAAGGTGGCAATGGTTTTAGAAGTAGGTGTTATCATTTACTTCTGCCAAGGAAGATGCTCAAATGCAATGAGCAAGTGTGCTCACTCAGAATTCATATTAAGCTTTATAGGTTTTCAAAAACAATAAGATAAGATAAGATAGACTTTTATTAATCCCCAAGGAAATTATAGTGCTAGATAGCTTAAAAAAACACAGTACAAAAACAACTCAAATATCAGTGAAAATATAATATATAATGTGTATGTACAAAATGTACTAATAAGAGAAGTACAAAGAAAACCCCTCAAATATCAGTGAAAATAGAACATATAAAGTGTATGGGTTAATGCAAAAGAGACGGTGCCTAAAAGAAAAACAGTATTACAATAATCATCTACAAAAGTAGGCAGGAAGTAATGGTGGCAGTTAAATTGACAGTAGTATTGATAGTTATAATGTAGCCTACTAAAAACTTCTAGCCCTCAAGATTATGAATTATTGTACATGGTACTAATAAATAGACGGAAGTATTGCACATGATTATGCATTCTATAAATATCAACATGATATAGAATATTATTTCTGGCCTTATTAATACAAATATAAATATGGCCAGAAATAAGCTGTGTAGGGGAGATGTCTATGCTCCTGATTTTGACTATTAAATAATTTGGTATATTGCATTTAAATTTGATTGAAAAGGGAGTTCTTGATTACTGTGTTGCTCCACTGATTTGTTGCACTTCTTCCAAATGTGTTCAAATGCAAAAAAAAAAAATTTAAACATAACTTTTAATGGTTTGCGGTTCATTTTTCCTTGTAACACAATGATCTCATAAAAAGGATAGTTTGCATCATGCAAAAGCACAACGTTTTCTTCTCCCAATTTCTCCATCTTGAATCTTTGTATGTTATTTTAGGCAGTGTCAGCTCAGTCTTCAAGTTTGAATATGCATGGGTACAAACCATTTGACTCTTAAATGAGGTCATGGAAACATACTACTGATGTTAATGTCAGGCAAGATATGGAGCAGTGAACATAAATTATAAATATTGGGTTATTTGTGTTTCCTGTTATTTATGTTTATGACCATAAAATGAATGCATGCAGAAAAGCTGTAATGCTTGTAAGAAATGGCTTTAAGTCAAAGAAATCAGACATAAAGTCCCCACAAAAACCTCATAAAAATAACTTTCAATATTTTCATTAAAACCTATTCTTCAATTGGTTTCATTATGCATCTCCTCAAATTATGTTTATAAAACCATCCCAGGCAGGGCCGGCCTGCTCTTCTCTGACACTTTGCACCTTTGTGGTTTATTAATGTCTGTGGCATCTTTCCAAACAGACCTCACTAATGACCTTACATCATCATGACGACCAACCTGAATCTGCAATCACAGCAGAAAGTGGACTCTGAGCACGAGGCAGAGGTGAGTGTGCAGAGGAAGACTTCCATGGTTTACTGTTTTGCTGTCAGAGATCTTCTATTTAACCCATATCGAGGGGTTTTATTTTCATCAAAGATACTGCAGTGCTACCCTCCTTGGATGTGTGGTTAGCAGATGCTGCCTTTATTTGTTTCCATAGAGACAGACCTCCTGTAGACGGAGGGACAGATTTAGAAGTGTTCCATTATTCTTTACACAGACTTATTGATTGTAATTCGTACATGTTTCAGGTCATAGAAATGTGTTTCTAATTGTAGGGGTCGTGCTCTCCTTCAGACTCAATGATGAGTGAGTCACCACAGCGCTTTCAGGTCATCTCCACTGAGCCTACCACGACACCACAGCGAATACAGGTAATCACTTTAGTCTGAATATTAGTTGTCTTTGAGAATGAGACATTGCTTCCTGCCTGTGGAAGTAGCCATGAACAAATCAATGTTACAACATGTGACTTAGATCTTCTATCATCAGTGTCAGTTAACCTTTTTTACTTTGACCCAATTTCTGTTCAGTTACACCTCTCTCCTTTTCCCGTCTCCCTCCTCCATCTCTAACACCCTCAGATTGTAACCGATCAGCAGACAGGTCAGAAGATCCAGATAGTGACAACAATGAAGGCATCCAGTGCTCCCAAACAGCAGTTTATTCTGACTACAGCTGACAGTTCAGGGGCAGGCAAGGTGATCCTGACCTCATCAGACAGCCACAACGCTAAGCAGCTCATCTTCACTGCTGCAGACAGCCTGATGCCAGGAAGGATACAGGTACAGTTCCCCCATGATATCACTCTCTGGAACAGTATTGGTAATATCTTGGTGACATTATGTGATTCTGACATTGTGTTTAGGTGAAACACAAGATAAATGGCCTGTGTTTGACTTTGATTTTCAGATTGTCACAGATCCAGTGTCCATGGAGCGGTTGTTAGGGCAGGCAGGAGACTTGGGTCGAGCACAGCCAGTGGAGTACTGTTTGGTGTGCGGGGACAAGGCTTCAGGTACTGAACGTTTATCAGAGATGGTTTAATACTATTAATTTCCTTTCTGAAAGAGCTACCTAGACTGGAGTGTCTTATTTGTATATAAATAACTCTTTTGCACCGCAACTCTTATTTTGTTTTTAACTTTATTCTGGCTGATATATTTAATTCTAACACTCATATTTTATCACCATAGATCCACTACTCAGCATTAATTCTGTATCTTTATTTATTATGTATTGTGTATATATAATGTACATATTTTTTACTTTTATTTTTATGCCCTATATTTCCTCATGCTTCTCTCTATATCAGAGCCACTGTAACGCCCGAATTTCCCCCAAGGGATAAATAAAGTATTTCTGATTGTGATTAAGTATTGGCCGATATTGAGCAGCTATCAGATATCAATCTAATAAAAAAAAAAAACATTTTGTTAATAATTATCAAAACAGTATAATAACTCTGTATGGATGTGATATGATTGCTATCTTTGTTGTGTGGCCTGGCTCAAGACACGGAGGGAATCCTTACCTAAAAAAATAAGATGACCAACTTGAAACAAGCTAAGCTAACGTTAGCGTCAGCTATAGCCTCTCCTAACATCATGTGGCAGCTGAAGAGTGTTTTTTTCCCCCCAGTTTTATTTACCTTCATTCAAATTTTAATATATCTTGTCTTTCATGTGCAATTTAAAAAAAAAATACAGAATACTGACATTTTGCAAGCTTTGACTACCATCACACTCTCTGCCAGCAGTGCACTGTTGTTGTTGTTGTTGTCGTAACATGTTAATCCACCTGAAATCAGTTTTGCCACTGTGAAACAGTAGCTGCTATTGGCAGAATTAATATATATTATTGCTGTAGTTTTGGAGAAGAGGAACCAAGTTACATTAATAATTAATGTGGGGATAATTAATTATGGTACCACAAGAACTTGCATGCTCTCTTATAACCAATAACACATTTTATGCAGCATCAGCAGCATTTCTAATTCTGGTATCTGTGTAAAAATTATATTAAAATGTTCATTACCATGTGATATGGGGAACTAGTGTACCCTTAAATCAAATCTGACAGTATAATTTCCTGCACACGATCAGCAATCTAACATGCACCAACACACAGCGACGCACACACTGTGACTAGTTTTCTCTGTGCTCAGGTCGTCACTACGGAGCGGTCAGTTGTGAGGGATGTAAAGGCTTCTTTAAGCGGAGTGTGAGGAAGAACCTGACGTACAGCTGCCGCAGTAAACAAGACTGCGTCATCAACAAACACCACCGCAATCGCTGCCAGTTCTGTCGGTTGAAGAAATGCCTTAAGATGGGGATGAAGACTGAGTGTGAGTTTGCATCCACAATGCCACTCAGAAACAAACGAGGTATTATCAGAGTATTCACTGGTTTTTATCGTATAAAAATGATTTCATTTAGTTCCCTGAATGTGTTTTAATTGCAAAGACAATACTTGGGGGGTTGTAGGATGACATCAGCCCTCTTTGTCCCCACTGGTTTCCCATCATTTATTGACACTATGCCTGTAAAAGAAACTTTTAAACTAAATCTTTGAACACTGCAAAACTCCTCTAACCAAACAGGTTCAAGCTCCTTGGTCTATTGCATTACCTTAATAATTAAAAAAATTGTAACAACTCTTTATGTCTGCAGCAACTATGAAGTGTCTGCATTTGCCTCTCACCATTTTTTTAGTAAAGTAAAGACATGTTTTTTTCCATTTGCTGTTTATCTTCAGCTGTCCAGAGTGAGAGAAAGCCCATAGATGTGTTGCCCAGAGAGAAGCATGCCAACTGTGCTGCCTCCACCCAAAAGATCTACATTCGCAAGGATCTAAACAGTCCACTCATCGCCACGCCAACCTTTATCTCTGATACAGAGACAGATGGCTCCAGGTCAGTGGGAATCCAACCTACAAACATCGGGCTTGGGCTCTGTTTGATATTCTATCTCCAAGCTTTTTCCAAGAGTTTTTTTCATTGTGCTCTGTGTCGTGCAGATCCAGCCTACTGGACCAGGGGATGCTGGTTAATATCCAGCAGCCGGTCATCCATAGTGATGGCACTTTGCTGCTGGCTGCTGACTCAAAGGTACAGCTGTCAATGCAGTTGCAGTAGATATTACATCTGCCTGCTCTGTTTCCTTCTGCTCCCTGCTGTAGAAACATGATCATTTAGCGGAAACCACAGACACTCATCAGAACTTAAAGCTGCTGTGAGGAAATTTCGGTTGGTGTTGATTTTGGCGCCCCCTGTGGACAAAGCTGTACCTCTTATCCCTTTGCTGATATTGTCCTGTACATGCTTAAGTGGTGGTTTTTAACACAAAATCTCATCCTGCTTTCTTTAACAGTCATATCCATCACTCATTTAAAATGTTTGCTTTATACTATCTAAACAAACGCATAGTGCAGTAAATCGCTTCGTCTGACACCTACCCTTCGCCAGCAGTTTCAGGCATTAAAAATAACTATAAAGAAATATTTAATCTTGTCGCTGATGGTCTGGTTTGTAGGTCATATAGAGTAATCAGAATTAATTTCAGTTTGTTTCATAACCCCTTCAAGGGAGCTTTACTTGTAGTTCTACTATGACTGGAAAAGAGAAGAAATAAGGAAAAAATGGATCTTCAGGTGGCTGGAAAAGGTCAAAAATAGTATGATATTAGAGGTATATATATCACAGTAGTCTGAGTTAAGACTAAGTTTTAAACACAAGCATGTAAATACTACATCCATTATATTAAAACAAGTTCACAGCAATGTATAACAGATCTTTAGACAGCAGCCATGAGGAAAATCAGAGCATGGATCTGATGAAAATGCCTGATATCCATCTGGTCGTCAGAGAGTTATGTTGTTGATCTTCCAGAGAGTTAATCAGACGTTGTGACCTCAAACTGCAGGTCAAACAACAACCAATTTGCCAGGAATTCATACTCTATTCTAACTTAGTTTGGGGCCACCAACATGTGCCTTTTTAAAAATCTATATTTAGCCCTTTAATATATCTTGAGATGTCATTAGTTGTGCTGTACATGACAGATTCTTGTGCTTTGCTTCACTTTTCTCCACCAGATTGTGTTATTCCAGCTGCATATTTGATAAGAAATGTCGATTTAATTAATTTTAATTATTTTTCAGATGGACTCTGGGCAGGGGGACTTGGGGACACTAGCCAATGTGGTGACATCATTGGCAAACCTGAGCGACTCCCTGAAAGACAACCTAAACAATGGTGATACCTCTGACAGCCAACAGGAGGAGCAGTCTGCCAGCGAGATAACACGGTCAGTCAGCAGACATGAGGAGAGTGTGTTTGTGAGAGGTATTTGCAACATCCCAAAGCCCTCTTTGAGTTTTCATCCTTTCTTGGTCTGTTTTGGCGCCATGTGTCAAATGAAGGTGTTCTCACACCTCTCCTGCTCAGCCCTTCAATTGAAACACACCGCTAGGTCAAAATGTTTGGCCAATATGTGAACTCGCTTAAAGATTGCAGACCCCTCTGAAACTAAATGAGTGTAGTGATTTGTTTAATCCCTTTGTGATTGTATTTTAGCCCTCTAAGTTTTGCCATGGACAGATCCTGTGCTACTGCACTTGGAGATTGAAAAAAAAAAAAACACTAGATCAAAACCAAGTATGTGGCTGACCGCATCAGGTCAATGTGCGCTTTTGTGGGCAATGTGTTACAAGGACTGTCCTTATGAGGCCGATGACAACATGTTTGAAAGCAGGTGCGCGCAGCGGGACGTAGGTGAGGACAGCAGACGAGCAGCGGAGGAGCAGCCCGGCTCTGAAAGTACCATCAGTCAGTCAGTCAATCAGTCTCATACAGACCCATCCGTCTGGCTGACCCTGGCGGTCAGCCAAAAAATTACACAGAGCCATATCTGCTAGTAATGCTAGCAAAACTAGAGTTGTGTGGACTAGGAAATAATTACTTGTCAATAAACAAGAAAGCATCAAACTGTAACTGTCTTAAACTTAAAGAAGCTGTAGGGTTATCCCCATATTCTATTTTAAAGTGAGGGGCTTAAAAATAAAAGGAACTATATTGTGAACAAAAAGGAGAAAGAGGCCGGATCAGAATGAGAGTGGACCAGAAAGAAGAATTGAGTTCCCTTTTTATCTGCCTGCTTTTTGGTCGATGTTAATAGGACTGAGTTTGTCGGAGTTTTATAGATATTGACATTTACCATACTCCTCTACAATTCTATTGTTATGGGTTTTCTGTGAAATTAATTAAAAGTGTGTGTGTGTTGTTTACAGTGCCTTTGACACATTGGCCAAAGTTTTCAGCCCACCTGAAGTGAGTGTCGGACAGAGACTGGCAAACAAATCCCAGTGTGTCGGTGGAACAACCATTCAGCTGATTGGTCGAGACCAGGAGACCCCCATCATTGAGGTGGAAGGACCACTGCTCACGGATACACATGTCGGCTTTAAGGTGGTTTTAGTCATACAGCTAATAGCCAAAATAATAGATGTATATAACAATGTTTAGGGTACATATGACTCAGATGTAAAAAAGACGAGAAGAGAATCCCAAAAGATTTAATAAGCCCACTGTGAGGACCTACACAGCAATGTTACAAGAACAGACAACAGTTATGTGTAGTGTCTTTGGCATGAGTATGAGAATTTGAGGAAAAGTCACCGCGGCCAAGTCAGTCCTCCCTACGACCGGGGCGCACTGCCCACCAGAAAACAGCGTCCGTCTATGGCAGGGAATGCCAGGTAGGTCCCACTGTTTCGTGATGGTGACTACGGGATTTCTCAAATTTTCCTCGCTTTCTATTACGCACGGTTCAGGATCTGACTCACAACACAATCTTACAGCTTCCATAATATTGTAAATACGGGGACGCTTAGTTGGCAGAGCCATTTATAGATCTGTAAAAAACCGGATGGAAACCTGCGAAAAAAAACAAAGACTTTAACGTAACGACGTGTATTTCCGGTTCCGGTTAATCAGTGACTAAAAATGATCTACAATGCAAAGCTCATGACTTTATTTTCCATTTTTTCCACACTAAAAATAACTTTAAAATGATAGCCGCTCTTGGGGGCTATACTGAAATATAGAATGGGTGCTGCGGGGCGCTATAGGATCTAGAGGGTTAATAAAAAACAAAACATACCTATACTGTTGATGTTACGTGAAATTGAGACATCTGTTGTTGTTTTTGTGACCCTCGTCTGTTGGATGTCATTTGTCAAATATTTTGTTGATAATTTACTTTTCTATTTCCCTCTTTTATGCCTTTTCATCTCTGTCTAGCTGACCATGCCGAGCCCCATGCCCGAGTATCTGAATGTACACTACATCTGTGAGTCAGCATCCAGACTTCTCTTTCTCTCCATGCACTGGGCTCGCTCCATCCCTGCCTTCTCAGCTCTTGGGTGAGGATGAATTTGATACAAGAAGACATGGCGACTTAAAAAAAACACATGTAAATAAAAGGAAACATCTCTTCAATAAAAAAAACAAAGGAAAGTATGCAAAATTCCTTAAGGAAAAACCTCTGTGTTTGTCTCTGTATTTGTCAGTCAGGAGGCACACACCAGTTTGGTGCGAGCCTGCTGGAATGAGCTGTTCACTCTGGGCCTCGCTCAGTGCGCTCATGTGATGAACCTGTCGACTATCCTCACTGCCATCGTGAACCATCTTCAAAGCAGCATCCAGGATGGTATGGACCACAGACCTCGCCACCATTGCTCAGTAGGACACACACATATAAACTAAGTTGTTGGGAGGAGTCAAGAAACACTTTCTCTTATTGCTTCATTCATTTGTCAAGCAGCTGATGCATCGTGGGCATTGTTGATTAGATTGTGATGAATCTTGGAAAAATGATGGATTACATGTGTTTGTTGTTTTGTGAAGAGGGATTCCTTGTTAGATAAGGCATAAACAACAAAAAGGTGAATGATAAATGTTGATATATCAAACCGGGCATTATCGTCTCTCTCAGACAAGCTTTCGGGGGAGAGGGTGAAGCAGGTGATGGAGCATATTTGGAAGTTCCAGGAGTTCTGTAACAGCATGACGACTTTGGACACAGACAGCTACGAATATGCCTACCTGAAAGCTATCGTGTTGTTCAGCCCTGGTGAGTCTGCATTCCCACTCAAGTTAATAATAGTCATAACAAAAAACATAAAATAAATCAGTGCACTCGTGAAGGTGATTTCAATAAACAACCTGTTTTGGAGCTTTGACTGTGTTTGGCTTGTCAGATCACCCAGGCGTTGACGGCAGCGGGCAGATTGAGAAGTTCCAGGAGAAGGCTTTGATGGAGCTGCAGGACTACGTGCAGAAGACCTACCCAGAAGACCCCTACAGGTACACTCATGCCTCCAGTCAAACCAGTCAAATTGAGCTCGCCAATTCAGTATTTGTAATACAAAGTCAGCATTATTCCTGTACAGAATAAAGTATGGAGAATTAACAGTATGGAGTATCATATGTGCCCCAGGTCTGGGCATGTCTGGGCAATCTTGAAAGATTGTGGAGAAATTGGTTTGTAAAAAAAACAAATATGTTAAAAAAATCTCTTGTAAAATTGGTTTGAGGTCGTTCATTAGTATGTCAGTCGCCACTATAACTCATAAGATCCTAATCACATTAGGCAAGACATGCCTCCTGTCAACAGAGTCAGTTGTACTATCACGTGCTGCATTTGAGATCATGAAAAGAAAAGTGTACACATTTTAATAATGAATCTGTTTGATGCTTGAATGCATGTCCTTTTCACATATATACCGCCAATAACTCAAATAATAATTCAGTTTGATTGAAAATAACAACTAGTCAAAAATGAAAGCTTAAAGTACTGTATAATAGGTCAATGGCAAATGATAGTATTAAAGCGAAATTGATGAATATGTTCGTTTAAATAACGTTTGTTTACACCTTCCGCATATTTTGCGTGGTTCAGTGTAAAATGACAAAGGCGGCATAATGGCTAAGCTTCGTCAGGGCACTGAAGCGGATTTGCAATGTAAAAAGGGCTATGTACACTAAGGGAAATGCTTAAGAGCTTACGATAGCTTATTTTAAATAACACAAGGCAGGTCTGGGCAATATGATAATATATATCGTTAAAACAATGTGAAAATGTCTATCGTATGTTTTTCTATATTGTCTCTATCGTGATGTCACAAAACCAGCGTCTGAACTGCTTTGAAATTCTTTACGTCCTTGCAATCCAGTCCAGAAAAGGATTTAGTACTTTTTATTTGTCAAATATTTTATTTACACAGGATTATCCAAAAATAGGCTTCACCATGTGGTTATTTCATTTAGGCTAGTTATTTGTTAAATTACCAGAAAACATGATATATGGTGATATATATATCGTTATCGAGATATGAAAAATCCTATATCGTGATATAGGATTTTGGCCATATCGCCCAGCCCTAACACAGGTATCAAGTTGACTTTGAATTAATAGTGTGTTTCTGTCCCCAGGCTGACCCGTATCCTGACTCGTCTCCCAGCCCTTCGCCTCATGAACTCCAGCATCACAGAGGAGCTCTTCTTCACTGGCTTAATCGGTAACGTATCTATTGACAGCATCATTCCCTACATCCTCAAGATGGAAACGGCCGAGTATAACAGCCAGGAATCGGACCCTACAGAATGACGCCCAATCACTTCAGCACTCCAGCACCCTGGACTGTCATGTTAAAGATTAGCGAGTCTCCTCTTCAGGTACCCTGTATGTCTCTCATGGGGTTTACTGTTGAACCCAGGTCCAAAACCCTGCAGGGACCCCTTGTTTTCTAATGATGCATGGTGCAAAGTCATTCAGGAATCCTAAGTAGATTTTAAAAAAATCTGGTATTGGAAAGCCAGGATGACACTTTGAATGTTTTGTGGACCTCAGGCAGTTTGGTTATCTTGAGTTTTGGGCCTAAACTCAGTCACTCTAAACTGAATTTAAAAAAAGAATCTAATCTCCTTTAATGTCTTTAAAGCACTTCAAGCTAATTACACGCGACCTTTACCTTCCGAGCAAAGCCTTTCAAATCGTTTTAGTCTTCCCATGCTCTTATGTTTATCACATACATAAATTGAATTTAGCTTTTTTTTATTGCACATCAGATGAGTTTTATTATCAAGCATGGTCTGAAATCTAACAGAAATCTTACACGTGAAAGTAGAACTGTTTAAAAATCATGAAAGTAAAGTGCTTACTTTTAAAGTAGACTTTAAGGTATTTGTTTGTGTTGGTATTGGGAACAGTGTCTTAGTATAATATTCAGATGTACGTCGCTTTGGACAAAGGCGTCTGCTAAATGAAATTGGAACATTGTATAAAGATTTCAATGATAGAACTGTAGCTTTTTTGATTGTCAGACAAAGAATTTAAGCTTTGTATAAATAATTTTCCTGTTTTTTTGCATTGAGCTCCTACACAGCCACTTCTTAGCTCATAGGAGCATAACAAACGCCTTGTTTCAACCTTTCTTTGAGTTTAACCTTGAATTTCATTCACAAAGTCATATCAGCCAAATCAGCCTGTTAGGATGGCCATATGTTTTATTTTTTACTGAATGACATCTCAGAGTTTTTGAAGTTTTGGAGTTTTTTATATTTAGGTACGCTTATATCTAGGTTATTATGAATATGTTGGTAAAATAACCAGTGCAATCACCTCATCACTTCTCCCTTTATGACAATCAATTATGTTATTTCCTTCTGTCCCATTATTGTCAATCTGCATGTTATCAATGACATTTATTTCCTTTAAGGAATTAGATAATCTAAAAGATTTTGCTTTCAGAAATGTTACTTATGTGTAGCTGTGCTACTGTTTTTGTACCTGTGTTTGTATTTGCACTCTGCTAAGTGCACATCAATCAGCTTATGTGGCGTTTCACTGTGTTCATGCTGACTAAAACTATTTGTAGGTTTTCTAATGACTTTAATTTGTTGTGAACAAATTTTCTTGTTGCATACTAAGTGTACTTAAAGTACTTTTGGGCAGGTTTCCCTATTTTAAAAAAGAGATTTTTCCTGGAAGCTGGTCTCAGGGGCGTCAATGTCTTGAAGACCGTATGAAGATGTGCAGAGGCTTACCCACTTGTATAATGGTTTAAAATGAGCATCCACAGCAACATGAATGATAAGGGGAAGTAAAAAAGTAAACAAGGATTTTGTCTTGTGAAATAAAGTCACTTGTATTATTTGGGTTTGAAGCCCATAGAGACTGTTTGTAAAGGCACTGTTGTGAAATGGCCTTTGTATATGTAATTTCATAATAATGAGTGCATGTTGTTTTTAAGCGTTTTATAAACTTGTCGCTGTCTGTCTTTAAAAGGAGCATTGTTATCATTTTTATAGTGCATTGCAGTGCATGAAGAAGTTGCTTAAGTGCATTCTATCAAATGCTGTATGAAAAATTTAAAATTTCAATGTTGTGGCTTTAAAATATCTACCATGAGCAGCTTCCACATTAGAGGACGTTTTTTCCAGCTTTGTGGATTTAGTATCACATGTTTAAAGTTTTATACTAAGTGAATGTATTTTGTTTTCTGCTCATGTGCAATGTGTTTCTTCATACATTGAACAACATTCAAACAACATTCATGTTCTGCTCAAGTTTGTCACAACCCTACATTTCTACCTCACAGTGATGAAGTTATGAAACAAATGTATTAAGACTGAGCTTCTGTATCAGCATTCCAGTCTCTGAGGCTGGCTTCTCTGAAGCCACACATTATAAAATAAATAAACAATTAATTATGAAATGTAAAATGTCTGTGTCTCTTAATGCTGAGAGGAGAAGTTATGAAGGGTTTTTCTGCCAGATGTAAGCCAGTGCCTAAAAGTGACAGCTAAAGTGAAACTGCCTATGACCAGTGAGATTTGCATGTGAAATTTACAGACCTCTCATCGGTTTTCGATATGAAATTTAGAGGTCGATTTTTGAGGTCGATTTTTCAAGAAGGGTCGTTGGTTCTCGGTGTCACATTTTGAGGTCGATTTTTGACTTCAGTTTTTGACCCCAATTTTTCACGACGGGTGGTTCTTAAATTGAGATTTCAGGTCGATTTTTGGTGGTTCTCAAATGAAGATTTCAGGTCGATTTTTGGTAAATTTCTGACTTCAGTTTTTGACCCCAGTTTTCCCGACAGGGTCAGGGTGGTTCTCAAATTCAGATTTCAGGTCGATTTCTGACTTCAGTTTTTGACCCCGATTTTTCACGACAGGGCCGGGATGGTTCTCAAGTACAGATTGCAGGTCGATTTTTGGTAATTTTCTGACTTCAGTTTTTGACCCCGATTTTTCACGACAGGGCCGGGGTGGTTCTCAAGTACAGATTGCAGGTCGATTTTTGGTAATTTTCTGACTTCAGTTTTTGACCCCGATTTTTCATGACAGGGGGGGGGGTTTCTCAAATTCAGATTTCAGGTGGATTTTTGGTCGATTTCAGACTTCAGTTTTTGACCCCAATTTTTGACGACGGGGGGGTGGTTCTCAAATACAGATTGCAGGTCGATTTCTGACTTCAGTTTTTCACCCCGATTTTTCACAACAGGGCCGGGGTGGTTCTCAAATACAGATTGCAGGTCGATTTTTGGTAGTTTTCTGACTTCAGTTTTTGACCCTGTTTTTTGACGACAGGGGGAGTGGTTTCTCAAATTCAGATTTCAGGTCGATTTCTGACTTCAGTTTTTGACCCCGATTTTTCACAACAGGGCCGGGGTGGTTCTCAAATACAGATTGCAGGTCGATTTTTTGGTAATTTTCTGACTTCAGTTTTTGACCCTGTTTTTTGATGACGGGGGGGGGGGTTTCTCAAATTCAGATTTCAGGTCGATTTCTGACTTCAGTTTTTGACCCCGATTTTTGACGACGGGGGGGTGGTTCTCAAATACAGATTGCAGGTCGATTTCTGACTTCAGTTTTTGACCCCGATTTTTCACAACAGGGCCGGGGTGGTTCTCAAATACAGATTTCAGGTCGATTTTTGGTAATTTTCTGACTTCAGTTTTTGACCCTGTTTTTTGATGACAGGGGGGGGTGGTTTCTCAAATTCAGATTTCAGGTCGATTTCTGACTTCAGTTTTTGACCCCGATTTTTCACAACAGGGCCGGGGTGGTTCTCAAATACAGATTGCAGGTCGATTTTTGGTAATTTTCTGACTTCAGTTTTTGACCCTGTTTTTTGATGACGGGGGGGGGGGTTTCTCAAATTCAGATTTCAGGTCGATTCCTGACTTCAGTTTTTGACCCCGATTTTTCACGACAGGGCCGGGGTGGTTCTCATATACAGATTGCACGTCGATTTTTGGTAATTTTCTGACTTCAGTTTTTGACCCCGATTTTTCATGACAGGGCCGGGGTGGTTCTCAAATACAGACTGACTTCAGTTTTTGACCCTGATTTTTCACGACAGGGGGGGTGGTTTCTCAAATTCAGATTTCAGGTCGATTACTGACTTCAGTTTTTCACCCCGATTTTTCACGACAGGGCCGGGGTGCGTATCAAATGAAGATTTCAGGTCGATTTTTGGTAATTTTTCTGACTTCAGTTTTTGACCCTGTTTTTTGACGACAGGGAGGGTGGTTTCTCAAATTCAGATTTCAGGTCGATTACTGACTTCAGTTTTTCACCCCGATTTTTCACGACAGGGCCGGGGTGCGTATCAAATACAGATTTCATGTTGATTTTTGGTAATTTTCTGACTTCAGTTTTTGACCCTGTTATTTGACGACAGGGCGGGGGGTTTCTCAAATACAGATTTCAGGTCGATTTCTGACTTCAGTTTTTGACCCCGATTTTTCACGACAGGGCCGGGGTGGTTCTCAAATACAGATTGCAGGTCGATTTTTGGTAATTTTCTGACTTCAGTTTTTGACCCTGTTTTTTGACAACAGGGGGGTGGTTTCTCAAATTCAGATTTCAGGTCGATTTCTGACTTCAGTTTTTGACCCCGATTTTTCACGACAGGGCCGGGGTGGTTCTCAAATACAGATTGCAGGTCGATTTTTGGTAATTTTTCTGACTTCAGTTTTTCACCCCGATTTTTCACGACAGGGCCGGGGTGGTTCTCAAGTACAGATTGCAGGTCGATTTTTGGTAATTTTCTGACTTCAGTTTTTGACCCCGATTTTTCATGACAGGGGGGGGGGTTTCTCAAATTCAGATTTCAGGTGGATTTTTGGTCGATTTCAGACTTCAGTTTTTGACCCCAATTTTTGACGACGGGGGGGTGGTTCTCAAATACAGATTGCAGGTCGATTTCTGACTTCAGTTTTTCACCCCGATTTTTCACAACAGGGCCGGGGTGGTTCTCAAATACAGATTTCAGGTCGATTTTTGGTAATTTTCTGACTTCAGTTTTTGACCCTGTTTTTTGACGACAGGGGGGGTGGTTTCTCAAATTCAGATTTCAGGTCGATTTCTGACTTCAGTTTTTGACCCCGATTTTTCACGACAGGGCCGGGGTGGTTCTCAAATACAGATTGCAGGTCGATTTTTTGGTAATTTTCTGACTTCAGTTTTTGACCCTGTTTTTTGACGACAGGGGGGGTGGTTTCTCAAATTCAGATTTCAGGTCGATTTCTGACTTCAGTTTTTGACCCCGATTTTTCACAACAGGGCCGGGGTGGTTCTCAAATACAGATTGCAGGTCGATTTTTGGTAGTTTTCTGACTTCAGTTTTTGACCCTGTTTTTTGATGACGGGGGGGGGGGTTTCTCAAATTCAGATTTCAGGTCGATTTCTGACTTCAGTTTTTGACCCCGATTTTTGACGACGGGGGGGTGGTTCTCAAATACAGATTGCAGGTCGATTACTGACTTCAGTTTTTGACCCCGATTTTTCACGACAGGGCCGGGGTGCGTATCAAATACAGATTTCATGTTGATTTTTGGTAATTTTCTGACTTCAGTTTTTGACCCTGTTATTTGACGACAGGGCGGGGGGTTTCTCAAATACAGATTTCAGGTCGATTTCTGACTTCAGTTTTTGACCCCGATTTTTCACGACAGGGCCGGGGTGGTTCTCAAATACAGATTGCAGGTCGATTTTTGGTAATTTTCTGACTTCAGTTTTTCACCCCGATTTTTCACGACAGGGCCGGGGTGGTTCTCAAATACAGATTGCAGGTCGATTTTTGGTAGTTTTCTGACTTCAGTTTTTGACCCTGTTTTTTGATGACAGGGGGGGGGGGTTTCTCAAATTCAGATTTCAGGTCGATTCCTGACTTCAGTTTTTGACCCCGATTTTTCACGACAGGGCCGGGGTGGTTCTCAAATACAGATTGCAGGTCGATTTTTGGTAATTTTTCTGACTTCAGTTTTTCACCCCGATTTTTCACGACAGGGCCGGGGTGGTTCTCAAATACAGATTGCAGGTCGATTTTTGGTAATTTTCTGACTTCAGTTTTTGACCCCGATTTTTGACGACGGGGGGGTGGTTCTCAAATACAGATTGCAGGTCGATTTCTGACTTCAGTTTTTGACCCCGATTTTTCACAACAGGGCCGGGGTGGTTCTCAAATACAGATTGCAGGTCAATTTTTGGTAATTTTCTGACTTCAGTTTTTGACCCTGTTTTTTGAAGACAGAGGGGTGGTTTCTCAAATTCAGATTTCAGGTTGATTTTTGGTAATTTTCTGACTTCAGTTTTTGACCCTGTTTTTTCACGACGGGGGGGTTGGTTTCTCAAATTCAGATTTCAGGTCGATTTCTGACTTCAGTTTTTGACCCCGATTTTTCACGACAGGGCCGGGGTGGTTCTCAAATACAGATTGCAGGTCGATTTTTGGTAATTTTCTGACTTCAGTTTTTGACCCTGTTTTTTAATGACAGGGGGGGGGGGTTTCTCAAATTCAGATTTCAGGTCGATTCCTGACTTCAGTTTTTGACCCCGATTTTTCACGACAGGGCCGGGGTGGTTCTCAAATACAGATTTCATGTTGATTTTTAGCAATTTTCTGACTTCAGTTTTTGACCCTGTTTTTTGACGACAGGGGGGGTGGTTTCTCAAATTCAGATTTCAGGTCGATTTCTGACTTCAGTTTTTGACCCCGATTTTTCATGACAGGGCCGGGGTGGTTCTCATATACAGATTGCACGTCGATTTTTGGTAATTTTCTGACTTCAGTTTTTGACCCCGATTTTTCATGACAGGGCCGGGGTGGTTCTCAAATACAGACTGACTTCAGTTTTTGACCCTGATTTTTCACGACAGGGGGGGTGGTTTCTCAAATTCAGATTTCAGGTCGATTTCTGACTTCAGTTTTTGACCCCGATTTTTCACGACAGGGCCGGGGTGGTTCTCAAATACAGATTTCATGTTGATTTTTAGCAATTTTCTGACTTCAGTTTTTGACCCTGTTTTTTGACGACAGGGGGGGTGGTTTCTCAAATTCAGATTTCAGGTCGATTTCTGACTTCAGTTTTTGACCCCGATTTTTGACGACGGGGGGGTGGTTCTCAAATACAGATTGCAGGTTGATTTCTGACTTCAGTTTTTGACCCCGATTTTTGACGACGGGGGGGTGGTTCTCAAATACAGATTGCAGGTCGATTTTTGGTAATTTTTCTGACTTCAGTTTTTCACCCCGATTTTTCACGACAGGGCCGGGGTGGTTCTCAAATACAGATTTCAGGTCGATTTTTGGTAATTTTCTGACTTCAGTTTTTGACCCCGATTTTTCACAACAGGGCCGGGGTGGTTCTCAAATACAGATTGCAGGTCGATTTTTGGTAGTTTTCTGACTTCAGTTTTTGACCCTGTTTTTTGATGACAGGGGGGGGGGGTTTCTCAAATTCAGATTTCAGGTCGATTCCTGACTTCAGTTTTTGACCCCGATTTTTCACGACAGGGCCGGGGTGGTTCTCATATACAGATTGCACGTCGATTTTTGGTAATTTTCTGACTTCAGTTTTTGACCCCGATTTTTCATGACAGGGCCGGGGTGGTTCTCAAATACAGACTGACTTCAGTTTTTGACCCTGATTTTTCACGACAGGGGGGGTGGTTTCTCAAATTCAGATTTCAGGTCGATTTCTGACTTCAGTCTTTGGACCCCGATTTTTCACGACAGTGCCGGGGTGGTTCTCAAATGAAGATTTCAGGTCGATTTTTGGTAATTTTTCTGACTTCAGTTTTTGACCCTGATTTTTCACGACAGGGCCGGGGTGGTTCTCAAATACAGATTTCAGGTCGATTTTGGGTAATTTTCTGACTTCAGTTTTTGACCCTGTTTTTTGACGACAGGGAGGGTGGTTTCTCAAATTCAGATTTCAGGTCGATTTCTGACTTCAGTCTTTGGACCCCGATTTTTCACGACAGGGCCGGGGTGGTTCTCAAATACAGATTGCAGGTCGATTTTTGGTAATTTTTCTGACTTCAGTTTTTCACCCCGATTTTTCACGACAGGGCCGGGGTGGTTCTCAAATACAGATTGCAGGTCGATTTTTGGTAGTTTTCTGACTTCAGTTTTTGACCCTGTTTTTTGATGACAGGGGGGGGGGTTTCTCAAATTCAGATTTCAGGTCGATTCCTGACTTCAGTTTTTGACCCCGATTTTT
This sequence comes from Semicossyphus pulcher, assembly GCF_022749685.1. NCBI lineage: Eukaryota > Metazoa > Chordata > Actinopteri > Labriformes > Labridae > Semicossyphus > Semicossyphus pulcher. The sequence goes on from NW_027211637.1 coordinate 21,552,398, forward strand.
CACGACAGGGCCGGGGTGGTTCTCATATACAGATTGCACGTCGATTTTTGGTAATTTTCTGACTTCAGTTTTTGACCCCGATTTTTCATGACAGGGCCGGGGTGGTTCTCAAATACAGACTGACTTCAGTTTTTGACCCTGATTTTTCACGACAGGGGGGGTGGTTTCTCAAATTCAGATTTCAGGTCGATTTCTGACTTCAGTCTTTGGACCCCGATTTTTCACGACAGTGCCGGGGTGGTTCTCAAATGAAGATTTCAGGTCGATTTTTGGTAATTTTCTGACTTCAGTTTTTGACCCTGTTTTTTGACGACGGGGGGGTGGTTTCTCAAATTCAGATTTCAGGTCGATTTCTGACTTCAGTTTTTGACCCCGATTTTTCACAACAGGGCCGTGGTGGTTCTCAAATACAGATTGCAGGTCAATTTTTGCTAATTTTCTGACTTCAGTTTTTGACCCCAATTTTTCACGACAGGGCCGGGGTGGTTCTCAAATACAGATTGCAGGTCGATTTTTGGTAATTTTTCTGACTTCAGTTTTTCACCCCGATTTTTCACGACAGGGCCGGGGTGGTTCTCAAATACAGATTTCAGGTCGATTTTTGGTAATTTTCTGACTTCAGTTTTTGACCCTGTTTTTTGACAACAGGGGGGGTGGTTTCTCAAATTCAGATTTCAGGTCGATTACTGACTTCAGTTTTTGACCCCGATTTTTCACGACAGGGCCGGGGTGGTTCTCAAATACAGATTTCATGTTGATTTTTAGCAATTTTCTGACTTCAGTTTTTGACCCTGTTTTTTGACGACAGGGGGGGTGGTTTCTCAAATTCAGATTTCAGGTCGATTTCTGACTTCAGTTTTTGACCCCGATTTTTGACGACGGGGGGGTGGTTCTCAAATACAGATTGCAGGTTGATTTCTGACTTCAGTTTTTGACCCCGATTTTTGACGACGGGGGGGTGGTTCTCAAATACAGATTGCAGGTCGATTTTTGGTAATTTTTCTGACTTCAGTTTTTCACCCCGATTTTTCACGACAGGGCCGGGGTGGTTCTCAAATACAGATTGCAGGTCGATTACTGACTTCAGTTTTTGACCCCGATTTTTCACGACAGGGCCGGGGTGGTTCTCAAATACAGATTTCATGTTGATTTTTGGTAATTTTCTGACTTCAGTTTTTGACCCTGTTTTTTGACAACAGGGGGGGTGGTTTCTCAAATTCAGATTTCAGGTCGATTACTGACTTCAGTTTTTGACCCCGATTTTTCACGACAGGGCCGGGGTGGTTCTCAAATACAGATTTCATGTTGATTTTTAGCAATTTTCTGACTTCAGTTTTTGACCCTGTTTTTTGACGACAGGGGGGGTGGTTTCTCAAATTCAGATTTCAGGTCGATTTCTGACTTCAGTTTTTGACCCTGATTTTTGACGACGGGGGGGTGGTTTCTCAAATTCAGATTTCAGGTCGATTTCTGACTTCAGTTTTTGACCCCGATTTTTGACGACGGGGGGGTGGTTCTCAAATACAGATTGCAGGTTGATTTCTGACTTCAGTTTTTGACCCTGTTTTTTGAAGACAGAGGGGTGGTTTCTCAAATTCAGATTTCAGGTTGATTTTTGGTAATTTTCTGACTTCAGTTTTTGACCCTGTTTTTTGACGACGGGGGGGTGGTTTCTCAAATTCAGATTTCAGGTCGATTTCTGACTTCAGTTTTTGACCCCGATGTTTCACGACAGGGCCGGGGTGGTTCTCAAATACAGATTTCAGGTCGATTTTTGGTAATTTTCTGACTTCAGTTTTTGACCCCGATTTTTCACAACAGGGCCGGGGTGGTTCTCAAATACAGATTGCAGGTCGATTTTTGGTAGTTTTCTGACTTCAGTTTTTGACCCTGTTTTTTGATGACAGGGGGGGGGGGTTTCTCAAATTCAGATTTCAGGTCGATTCCTGACTTCAGTTTTTGACCCCGATTTTTCACGACAGGGCCGGGGTGGTTCTCATATACAGATTGCACGTCGATTTTTGGTAATTTTCTGACTTCAGTTTTTGACCCCGATTTTTCATGACAGGGCCGGGGTGGTTCTCATATACAGATTGCACGTCGATTTTTGGTAATTTTCTGACTTCAGTTTTTGACCCCGATTTTTCATGACAGGGCCGGGGTGGTTCTCAAATACAGACTGACTTCAGTTTTTGACCCTGATTTTTCACGACAGGGGGGGTGGTTTCTCAAATTCAGATTTCAGGTCGATTTCTGACTTCAGTCTTTGGACCCCGATTTTTCACGACAGTGCCGGGGTGGTTCTCAAATGAAGATTTCAGGTCGATTTTTGGTAATTTTTCTGACTTCAGTTTTTGACCCTGATTTTTCACGACAGGGCCGGGGTGGTTCTCAAATACAGATTTCAGGTCGATTTTGGGTAATTTTCTGACTTCAGTTTTTGACCCTGTTTTTTGACGACAGGGAGGGTGGTTTCTCAAATTCAGATTTCAGGTCGATTACTGACTTCAGTTTTTGACCCTGATTTTTCACGACAGGGCCGGGGTGCGTATCAAATACAGATTTCATGTTGATTTTTTGGTAATTTTCTGACTTCAGTTTTTGACCCTGTTATTTGACGACAGGGCGGGGGGTTTCTCAAATACAGATTTCAGGTCGATTTCTGACTTCAGTTTTTGACCCCGATTTTTCACGACAGGGCCGGGGTGGTTCTCAAATACAGATTGCAGGTCGATTTTTGGTGATTTTTCTGACTTCAGTTTTTCACCCCGATTTTTCACGACAGGGCCGGGGTGGTTCTCAAATACAGATTGCAGGTCAATTTTTGGTAATTTTCTGACTTCAGTTTTTGACCCTGTTTTTTGACAACAGGGGGGTGGTTTCTCAAATTCAGATTTCAGGTCGATTTCTGACTTCAGTTTTTGACCCCGATTTTTCACGACAGGGCCGGGGTGGTTCTCAAATACAGATTGCAGGTCGATTTTTGGTAATTTTTCTGACTTCAGTTTTTCACCCCGATTTTTCACGACAGGGCCGGGGTGGTTCTCAAATACAGATTGCAGGTCGATTTTTGGTAATTTTCTGACTTCAGTTTTTGACCCTGTTTTTTGACAACAGGGGGGTGGTTTCTCAAATTCAGATTTCAGGTCGATTACTGACTTCAGTTTTTGACCCCGATTATTCATGACAGTGGTTCTCAAATTCAGATTGCAGGTCGATTTTTGGTAATTTTCTGACTTCAGTCTTTGGACCCCAATTTTTCACGACAGGGCCGGGGTGCGTATCAAATACAGATTTCATGTTGATTTTTGGTAATTTTCTGACTTCAGTTTTTGACCCTGTTATTTGACGACAGGGCGGGGGGTTTCTCAAATACAGATTTCAGGTCGATTTCTGACTTCAGTTTTTGACCCCGATTTTTCACGACAGGGCCGGGGTGGTTCTCAAATACAGATTGCAGGTCGATTTTTGGTAATTTTTCTGACTTCAGTTTTTGACCTCGATTTTTCACGACAGGGCCGGGGTGGTTCTCAAATTCAGATTTCAGGTTGATTTTTGGTAATTTTCTGACTTCAGTTTTTGACCCTGTTTTTTGACGACGGGGGGGTGGTTTCTCAAATTCAGATTTCAGGTCGATTTCTGACTTCAGTTTTTGACCCCGATTTTTCACGACAGGGCCGGGGTGGTTCTCAAATACAGATTTCAGGTCGATTTTTGGTAATTTTCTGACTTCAGTTTTTGACCCCGATTATTCATGACAGTGGTTCTCAAATACAGATTTCAGGTCGATTTTTGGTCGATTTCTGACTTCAGTTTTTGACCCTGTTTTTTGACGACAGGGGGGTGGTTTCTCAAATTCAGATTTCAGGTCGATTTCTGACTTCAGTTTTTCACCCCGATTTTTCACGACAGTGGTTCTCAAATACAGATTTCAGGTTGATTTTTGGTAATTTTTCTGACTTCAGTTTTGACCCTGATTTTTCACGACAGGGCCGGGGTGGTTTCTCAAATTCAGATTGCAGGTCGATTTTTGGTAATTTTCTGACTTCAGTCTTTGGACCCCAATTTTTCACGACAGTGCCGGGGTGGTTCTCAAATACAGATTTCAGGTCGATTTTTGGTAATTTTTCTGACTTCAGTCTTTGGACCCCAATTTTTCACGACAGTGCCGGGGTGGTTCTCAAATTCAGATTTCACGTCGATTTCTGACTTCAGTTTTTCACCCCGATTTTTTAGAACCATACTTCTTTATTTTGATAGCTTAGAACTTTTATATAGGAGTCTGGAGTTGTAAATATACAGGACACTTCAGGGTGTCTATTGAAATTATATATAGATTTTAAAAGGTAATATTTGTCTATCTGTATTCTTTAGAAGTAAATGATGCATTTATATTGTACAAGTCATGTCGACACACATCATACAAAGCCGTGTTGCCACCTTTCAGGGGACCTTGTTGCTGTGGTCCACAGTAATAGTGAGACTGCACTGCCCTCTGGAGGAAATAACAATAACCACAACACAAATTTGGCTTTGGTGACTTTGGTTCTTTCAATAACTGACATGTCGTTGTTTGAAGGCTTGTGTTGCATAAAATATGTTATAGGGGAGCTATAAGGTCTGCTCTTGTAAAATAAGTGAAACTTTGTGCACACATATAGTACACAAATAATACTTATGAAAGCTTTTCAATTTCAAAGAATTAAACTGTAGATATTAAACCATTTTATAAATTGACAACATCTGTAAATAAATGAACACACATAATAGCCATTAATTTTTTTTTATTTTTTCTTCAAGGGGAAATGGTATTTTTCTCTTTGTCGTAGTCCTCAACTCTTCTTGTCTTTCCACTTTGCAGAACACTCCCCTTTCAACTCATCCAACTCAGGGATAATACAAATAAAACAAAAACAAATACGGAAGGTTTCATCAGGCCTGAGCAAAACAATGTTTCAGTAGTATGGGGGACAACCTTCCTCCCCTCTCGTGTTCCCCCCAAAACATCCCAAGAGTTAACAATCAACACAAGTCTATGGACAGCCAATAGAAATAGAATACATACAATGCACATTTTATAAACTCAAGTCCATTCTATAAACTGCTTATATGAATCACTCTTCATTGGTCACAGCTCGCTTCATAGTTGGTGATCTCCATTACATTACTGTCCTCGGAGCTCCCATCACACCCGAGGCCAAATATCATTGCACAGGAGGGACCAATAGCACAAGGCTGTGTGAGCTGGCTTTGGTACAAACATGATCAACTGTTGGTTGCCATTGTTGAGTGTGGCGGAAGAGCTAAAATCTGTGCTGATTTCTCCCAATTATAAAAGTTGAAGCTGGAGATAACTGCAATGATGAGAATGTTAACTGAAGATTATTATCGACAAGCCCTTATCCGTTTCCTTCACTGACCAAACATGAGAAGTCCGGGCAGGGCAAGCAGGCACAGTTCCTGTTCAGTGTTATATTATGATTTGTTTTTAATAACTTAAGGCAATCAAACTCAGCTATAGCACTGAAATACTGAGTGTGGGGGAATAGGATACAAGATATACAAGAAATATAAGCATGTTTGCTCATTCTGCCTTGTCCTCTTCACATCGTTTCAATACCAGGGATGTCATTTGTTAGTGCTGAGAAGTTAATGTGTGGAAAGGAGGTCACCTTTAAAGTCTGACTGAGATTTACAATACTGCAGTAGTGGCATAAATAAAAACAAAAAAAAGCACAGTGAATCTTCTGTATATGTGTGTGTTTACTGCGATGCTTATGTGAGCATACACCACCCAGTTTCTGCTGCAAAGGCAGCCATTGGTTATTACTTACTATACATGATCACACCTATCACCAGTGGAAAATACTGTATTGTACATTAGGACTGAACAGCAGGATTCATTGGCTGCAGTTGATCAGTTGGTACCAATGAGCTTGAGCTTTACGACTGGCATTTTACAAGAAAGCGTGCTGGTCTTTGATCCTTTTCATTGGAATGGAATCATCATCATAAGCATAATAATTAATCAGAGTCTTCATAATAATAATAATAATAATAATAATAATAATAACAACATTAAGAATATACAAATGATGGATACAGAAGTGATACAAAATACCCTACGTTAAAACAAACAAAAATGAAAACAAGATACCACAATCAGACATGCTTCAAAGCGGTTATGTTTGGCAAGAAAGCAGTTTTTGTTGTCTCATAAAAACCTCACAGTGAAAATAGTTATGCCCCTTCAGGATTACAAAGCACAGTATTCAGTCAAAATCAATATACTTTTCTTTCCTTCATCTATTTCTTCTTCATAGAAGAATCAAGCTGCGTGGTACCGCTGCGCTGAAATCCGAGGTTTCCCCCCCGATGGCTCTGGAACAACTAGCTGATATTAAGTTCCTTCATTTCCATTTGCACCAAAAAAATACTTCTGTGAAAGGGAAGGAGCATTCGATGATACTATTACGGCTGAAACCAACTGTCCACTGGCTGCTCAAGCTCTAAGGAACCAATCTGACTTGAAATGAGGATGATCCCCGCTGGAGCTACTTCTACTCCTCAGAGATAAAAATATAGATTTCAGATATCATCTTCTAATAACATCCTTAGTCGTCTTTAGTAATTGTGTTTAGAGGTTGAGGGCAATACCATATTTGGAGTAAAAGCAATCAGCCCCTTGCTGCCTGAATGACAGACAAAATAAATAAATCTTACATATTCTATGAAAACAATAAAGCAGCCTTTGCTGCCAGCAGTTGGGCAAAACGACAGGGTTCAGGCCTTCTGTGGAAAAAAACAGACGTGGTGATCATTGCTGACTTTAGCGAGAACATATCAAACATGTCTTGCCTTGCTTTTAGTAAATACTTTAGTCTTTGGTCAATATATTCCTCCTCAGTTTATACAGATATTCATACACACACAAATATGCATGTACATACACACTTATAAACGTGTAATAAACTGGATATTTGTGCACGTATGTATTCACACTTTTTCATAAAGGACCTTTTGCACAAAACATTGACATCAAAATAAATAAGTAATCCAGAAACAAAATATGAGTACCTGTTCATAATTCATGTGAAATAAAAATTACCGAAAACAAAAACACAAAGTAAAATAAAAAAGTAGCCTTATGTACAGCGTTAATCTTCTTTTGACACAGGCTAAAAGGCGTTTGTTTTAAATAAACAGACTTTGCATCTTTCAAGAAGCCTGAGAGAGAGGCTAGACGTGAGAAAAACACTTGTCCTTCAACATGTATGTGGGCCAAAATGGCGGTCGAACGAGAACATTTTCCTCTCATCAAGAACACTTTCCTTTTGAAGTCTTTAAAGTTTTTTCCTCTTTGCTTGGGATTCAAGTGATGGCGTCTCTAGTTTTTAGCCATTCGCTCGCACTGTGAGTCCTCGCTCAGTGGTGCTGTGTCCTTGCAGTGGGGATCACCCAGACATCCGCTGCTGCCATGGCTGCTAACTGTTAGGCGGTGCATCGTTCAGGAAGTAAGTCGTCATTTCCCCTTTACCTTTGACCTTTACGACCCCACGACACTCCATCACGTACCCTTTGCTTGCAAGCACCTGGTAGAGGTCTGTAGTCACCTGTAAGCAGAAAGGAGAACAGAAAATGCAGGTTTATATGAAGCTGTACAAATACTGAGCTGACAAAATAATTGTGCATTTCAAGTTGTAATCATGATGTTATGCGTATCAGGTCTAAAGACGCTATAGGTTCTCCTATTGGTTACAGAAGTAAAGTAACATTAATTCCAAGCTTTTAAAGGAGCAATTTTCCACTAGAAAAAGCCACTGTAAGTCAAAGCTGGTGTTCTCTGTAATCGATAGAAGCAATAATATATGAAATTGGCGCCACAGCTGTGGAGAAAGTCGTACAAACAGCTCATGGTTTTGCCCATTCTACATTCCTACAACACCCAGCATGCATTGCGCCCCTCCCTCTGAAAGGAACGGCCCAGCGAGACACGCTGAAGGAGGGAAATACTACCATTTCACTGCAGGCAATGGCTCAGAGCGGTACAGAATTCGAAATACGATGAGAATATACCGGTGGATCGTCAAAAAAAACTTCTGCAGGTCTGCAGTCTACATTTCAAACCTGACGATTTTGAACGTGACGCAACACCGGAGGCGGGTGTCCTAGATTGAGGAAGTTTAGTTTAGCAAGCTCCCTGGCTTCCGCCAGATGACGCGTTTTACGTAGTCTAGCGGATTGGAAAAGCAGATAGCGTCCTCCAAAGGCACAGAGTGAAACTGCATTTTTTTCTACCATAATGCCATTAGATCCCCATAATAACATGATGGGAATGAGGTTGAAAATTGGCGAACTGGCCCTTTAAATAAGTAATTCATAATAAAAATCTCAATTTAAACCAGATCTGATCAAAACATTTCAGTTATTGGGAGGAATCAGGACCAATGACCAAGGTGTCCTAAGGCAACTCTTTTCATTTTAGTGTTCAGTGTTCCTCAGCTCAGCAGTGTTTAAATGTCTTTCAGCTCATACTTTTAGTTCACACCTACTTATGACTTGCAGTTGATAGAAGACAGTGTTATGTTTACAGTTTGGTGCACTGACCCCAATTTACTAAAACTTAAGTTAATGCAGTTTATAGGAGTCTACTGTTTAAAACTTGAGCGTGAAAATCTTGATGTTTCTCACTGATGCTTTCCTTTTCAGACTGTTTTCCTTCATCTGAGCGTCGAATTTGTTTCTTTTTCTTTGGATTTTCACTTATTTTTGAAGTTGTATCTGTAGTCATCGATCTTTTCTTTGTTTGTTCAGCCATAGTAGATTACTGCACTCGCAACACCGCTTAGCTCCACCTACCCTCTCTGGCAGACCAACCACTGCTGGCTGATGGAAAATGCGTCACTAACTGGGCGGTGCTTGTGACTTTTTTCCGCGAGTTTCGCCACAGATACTCCATAATAATACTATATACTGCAAATGCAAAGGCTTTCATCAGTGGGCCATAGGCTCAGTCACCATTGTTAGCTCATTCGGTGATAGATAGTGACTTAGCAGACTTCATTTAAAGCAAAATCTTCTAGATTATATAATTTAAACAAGTTGTTTAGGCTGATTTGATATATCAATAGTAGTCGCATAAAACCTACCTGTATGCAGTCAGGTACCCCTGTGCTGTCCATACGACTGGCCACATTGACTGTATTTCCCCAAATATCATACTGCGGTTTTCGTGCACCAATAACCCCAGCTACCACTGGTCCGATGTTCAGACCTTGGAATTGGAGACAAAAATATTTCAGTGGATCAACAAAGTGGCTCCTGTTACCTGCTACCTTTATTAGAAAATACAGAATCATAGGCCGAATAATTTCTATAACTCAACATTCGCTTACCAATCTTCATCTGGAAGTTGTTGAAGGAATGCTCGTTGATGTATTTCATCTGCTCCCGCAGTCTCATGGCGTAGTCAGCCAGGGCAGTAATATGAGAACGGCCCTCTCTGTCGTAGGTGGAATCATTGAGACCAGAGGCCGCCATGTAGGTGGAGCCAATGGTCTTGATCTTCTCTAGCTGCCTATATTTCTCCTCACTGATGATCTGAGAACAGATGGTAATGACATTTGTGCGATTTGCAAACTTTCTCTTTAAAATTAATTCTAAGCGAACACAGAGAGAGAGACGCGTGCAGACACTCTGAGCTTTACCACCACGCGGCAACTAACTTTACCTCATCAAAGTCAGCAATGATTTCATTGAGCAGCCGAAGACACTCCACTCCCTCGTTGTTGGCCTCCAGCTCCACGTAGAACTCAGAGAAGTTGCTGATGGAGGCGAACATGACGGCCACACACTCACAGGACTGGTAGTACAACTCGTCGTTACGCCGCTCCCGCGCTAAGAAGTGAGCAGCTACGTCCTTCGGCAGAATATTATGGAGGAGGCGACGATTGTAGGCTTGCAGTTCCTCCATCTCCTCCTTCTCCTCTGTGGCCTGTGGGTGGAGGCTCTTTGTTAGATATATTCAGCTTTTTTTTATGAATGAGATTGTTTTGACATTCTGACTATTGTTAAGACAAGACTGCATATATTGTATTTTAACATAGTAGATCAGTCATTTGGTTTCGGAGGCTTTTTGCAGAAATGTGAAGAGATTCAGTGCTGTATGTAACTGATCAGATGGCGCCCTCTAGTGGACACTGTTTATACCTGTAATTTCCACAGGAAGTCGAGGCGTGCGGTAGATTCAACCTGCTGGGCATGCAGGTAGAGTGCCAGGACAAAGACAGTGAGGATCACTGGAGTCATGACCCTCAGGGACACTTTGGTCACAACAAACGGGCTGCAAAGTGACACATGGTCAGATTAATGGACGGCAGATGAAGCTTTAAATTGATGACAAATGTGGGTTACACTGAATGTAATCTTACCACTGGTTTGTAGTTTCATTGGAACTGGACCTAAAAGTGCAAACATAAAAATAAGATTCTGATCAATAGTGAAGCAAATAATATTGTTAAATTGATGTATAAGGTGTTTTTTAAAAATCTATATACAAATAACTTCTTACCATTGAGCACTAGTTTCATTTAAATCACTAGAAAAGGGGAAAAAATACAGTTAGAATAAACAGTGAAATACACAAAGAAATACTAATATTAATCGTCTCTTTTAAAGTCTTTATGTTTTAATTCCTGGCACATGTAAACTGTCAACTGTCCACCTTCCTCAAGCCATTTGCAAAGAGCCTTGGCGTGATCTTTGACTCTGCTTTCACTTTTAACAACCAGGTAAAAGCAGTAGTAAAATCCAGTTTCTTCAAGCTTCGGACCATTTCCCAAATAAAACCATTCCTGTCTTTCTGTGATCTAGAAAAAGTCCTCCCGGCTCGATAACTGTAATTCCCTGTATACTGGGATCAGCCAGTCGTCCTTGTCCCGCCTGCAGCTGCTACAAAATGCTGCTGCCAGGCGTCTGACTGGTCCCAGGAAGAGGGAACATATTACTTCTATTCTGGCTTCCAGTACGCCTCAGAATTGATTTTAAGTTGCACTGAATGGACGTGCCCCCTCCTATATCACAGACCTCTTAAGCCCTTATACTATCTCCAGGCCCCTCAGATCGTCCCACATGGGCCTCCTGACCGTCCCTCGCTCCAGACTTAAACAGAGAGGTGATCGCGCTTTCGCAGTCACACCCCCCAGACTGTGGAACAGCCTGCTCCTTTCAATCAGATCTCATCCCTCTGTCGACTCCTTCAAGTCCCGGCTCAAAACACACTTTTACATACTAGCTTTTGAGCCTTCCTGTTCTGAATAGGCTGCTTTATCTTGTTTGGGTTTTCTATGTTTTGTTTATTCCCTGTGTTGATGTTTTTCTGCGCTTGGTTTTTGGCTTTGTACAGCACTTTGGTTAGCTGTAACTGTTTTTAAATGTGCTTTATAAATACATTTATTATTATTTTTATGTTTTCACTCCTTTGTTTGGGGGAATATAAGAATGTTTTGTTTTCATATAAAAAAATGCCAATGTATAATGCATTTGAGCTGATAAAATCTGCCTGAATAAAATACAGTTTAAAGTTTGAAAGTTTCCGGTTTGAGATTAGAAAACATCTGATCGAAGAATAAATATAAATGACACAAGATCAAGCAATCAATGCAAACTTTTGTTTCCCTTCAAACCAATTGAAAGACAGAGCTGCACATATATTTTGTTCTGTAACACATACACTATTATCCTGTGTCATCCCATCCAGCCTGTGGCACTTACATGGCATTTGAGGTGACAAAGAGGTCTGCGTTGTCGAATAGTGCTACTTGTGGCCACTCCACCAGCAGCAGGAAGGTGAGCTGGATGAGCAGCATGAGGGCCAGCTTCCCTATGCTGCTGATCTGCAGGAACACCGAGCAGGCCAGCAGCGTCAGCAGCACACTGTAGCTGAAATACTGACACGAACAGGAGAGCGGTGTCACAAAGAGGTATTTATCAACAATAGATCTCAGAGAAACACAAATGCAAATGTGACATTTCCTCTTTGAAATGGTTCGACCAGATGCGTAGGGAACACAAACAGTGAAGTGGTGACACAACAATGAACTCACCTCAGGAAAGGGGCAGGAGGGGCCTTGGCTCGGACAGATCTCTAGACCCCCTTCAACAGACACATTCAAGCTGCGGATCAGACAGGGCGTCACCAGGCCTGCAGACGTGTTCAGCTTCTCGGCAACGCATTGCGCCAAGCTCTTGGTGTCACAGGCAAACTGCACATACAAACACGGGCGTGTGTTAAGCATGATTTACAACATGTATGGTTGGTTTACTGTGTGGATACACTGCCTCTTTGTTTGGGGAAGCCATCACTCACCATATTAACAAAGGCAGAGATGAAAACAAGAATGATGGTAAATACTCCAACCAGTGTGCTGTTGGTGCGAGACTGGACAATCTTCTTTGAAACAGTCTGCATTGCAGCCGGAAAGAGCTTCAAGAGGAAATAAAAGTGATTAAAACATTTAAAATGCAGTAAATGCATGGATGTATGTGCATAAATATCTGTTTGTGTGTAGCTCTGATACCTTGATACATGAATAAATGGCACAGATGAAAAGGATGTTGGCAAGTATGATGAAGATACTGATGTAGATTCCCAGCATGACCGGGGTGCTGTAAGAGAGAATAAAGAAGTGCAGTTATAGAGAACCTTTAGGATGCTTTTACGACAAACCTGTTCGGTTCGGTTCATTTGGGCTGCTGTAAAAGCTGTCAATCAAAGACTCTTGTAACAATATCACCACTAGGGGCGCTGGTTTAGCTCAGTTGTTAGAGCAGGCGACCCAGATGCAGAGGCTACAGTCCTCGACGCACTGATGGCAAGTTCGACTCCGGTCTGCTGATCATTTGGTGCATGTCATCCCCCACCCTCTACTCCCCACATTTCCTCACTCATCAGCTAGATTAGTCTATTCCAAATTTGACCGTTTCACAAAAATAAAGACTAATTGTTAACTGATTGACTGTTGACTAATTTTAAGCCAAAAAAATTAGACACCTTACCCCCATGTTACCATGGTTACAATCAGTGACACCTGCTGACCAGAAGCACCAAATTTTTAACGTCTTTGATGGTCCTTTCAACAGGCAGATCAACACTGTTTACTGTTGCTGCAATTTTTTTTCCATATCAGGTTTTTTGTTGTTGTTACACTCGTCGCTGAATTTTCCAAGTAAAATGCCCTTAAAACTGTTGAATTCCTCCAATAGACAAACATTTTCTGCTGGGGTAAATCAGCAGTTAGATGCGGTTACTCGGTCGGCCATTTTTTGTTTTGAATAAAGTCTTAATTTACCCAGAATTCAATGCACCATAGTCCTGCTTAAGTTAGTCAAGAACTAAACAGCTTTGTGAAACAGATGAATTTCTGACGGTCTATCTGACGTCTGAGTATTTCTTATATCTAAACCAGAGTCAAAGTCTATCTTTGTGTAACCGGCCCCTGGTGTGGTTTGGTTGGGCAGTTGCGAAAGCAGTAATTCTGGTGCGGACCAAAATAAGCGAACCCTAGTGTGGTCCGATTGCAGTGACAACATAAACAGACTGAAAGTAGGACCTAATATAGGAAGCAAACCAAAAAAACTGTGCATTGTGGGTTGTTAACGGGTGCTTACACTTGCAGAGACAGGCAGCAAGATGGAGCGACAAGGAAATAGAAATATGGGCTGACAAAACAATTTCACAAATGCTTGTGGAAACACACAAGAATAGGGAGGTATTCAAACTGCGCAGGGAGAAACTAAAGGAGACTGGAACTGATTGAACTGTGCAACGATGCCGTAAAAAAAAAAAAACTGACAACAAAACATTGAAGTCCACGATCGTGTTGAGTGTGATTAAGGAGTGTGGTCTCTCTCTCTTTGTTTACTTCAGGCAGTTTTCCCACATGGAAGTTCTGACCAATCAGAAAGCAGTTTCCTCGCGCATCAAACTTTTTGGGTCCGCTGGTAAAAGCTGCCGCAACATTGTAACAGTTTGGTCTTTGATTCGGATCAAACAAACGGACTTTACTCTTTTACTTTTTACTCAGTCTCGATCAAATGAACCAAACTACAGGTGTCAAAGCAACCTTAGACAGTGCATATTGGAGAATCTACAGTATGTAAAGGTATACGGTACTCACTGTGGAAAGACAACAATCTGTATGAACGATATGAAGCAGAATACTAGCAGAGTACAGGCGACATAGCCTCCAAAACGATCGTCCACTTTTTTGGAATACTATAGCAGGAAAAAGCAGAGAGAAATTGTATATGAAAAGCAGCTGGTTCTCTCCTCTAGATGTGAATTATCTTTAAGAAGAACAGATGATGATCAGGGATCTTAGTTTGAACCTTTTTCTCCAGGCTTGAGGTCTGGAAGGTGAGCAGAAACTTCTTAACGTGGTCTTTTCTTAGCTGATCGATACTGCGAGCATCGATGGCTCGCCCCAGAAACTCATCCACCTCATCCTCAGGGTTCATGGCCTCCTGAACACCACGGCTGCAAAACAATCAAGATTAAGGATGTTAAATAAATCCAGTTTAGCAGTGCAGGAGTTTTCACGGGTGCATCAAGAGTCAGCACTCACTTGTCTTTACTGGAGGTCTCATCAATCCCCTGAAGAAGAAGAGAAAGAAGAGAAAGAATATGACTCTCACAGAAAAGCTTGTGCACTGTGCTCCGTCACCTTGAGTGTTTGATGTGGAGTCTCACCATTTGTCTGAAGACTTTGGAGTCTTTGGTCCTGGAGAAGGTTCTGTCGGGGACCCAGCGTGGCATCAGCCCCTCGTTAGAGTTGGCTCTCGTCCGCTGCATCTTAGCCATCATCGCCTTCTCCTCCTTCTGCTCAGAGGGAAGCACATGAAAGCTTGACCAACTGTTCTCAAACAACACAGTCAAAGACAATATAAGTGTCTAAATACACTAGAAGAGGTCTTTGTTCCTTCTGGCTTCTTTCTTACGCCCACGAGGGACGCGTACAGTCAGTTCAGGATCAGGAACTTCATTCACAAATCTGTCCGCACTCATCTGTTATCATTATGCCTCTGCTGCTATTCACGTGACAGTTCTGCTTCTCACTGTTGACCTGCACGTCACCTTCACCGGCTTTAAGCAGCTTTAGTGGAAAAAGTTCATTCAATGAGAGCATTTTCTGATTATGTTTATGGATACCACATGACCTGTGTGGTACGCTTTACATTACATCAACTTTGGTGTCATCAGTGGATTGATACCAACACATTTCAATATTTATTCTCAGGCTTTTTTTTAATTCAAAGATTTATCTGTCACATATATATGTGCTGTAAAATGTGGGGAATGTGCTGAAAGGCTAATGTGGAAAAACAGAAATCTAAATAATGAGCAAATATAAGGACAAGAAAAGTGAACTAAAAAGGACAACATTTAAAAGATAACAAAAAAAGTAGGGCTGCACGATATTATCGGCCAACACGCCGATATCCGCCGATATAATTAACAGATAAAATAATGGGCTGCTGCACATTTGATTAAATGCCCGTCCTCAGCGCAATGTCCCCAGAGCGAAGAAGACCTGCGCGGCGCAGCGCGATGACGTCACGTGTGTCTACCTGCAGCATGAGAGAGTTAGAAGCCAAAATGTCCGTGGTGTGGAAGTTTTTCCGAAAGTGTCCGAAATAGATACAATCCAATACAGAAGAGAGTTGATGATCTCTGCAATTAGGTGTGCGGGAAAAAAATATCGGTACGCATATCGGATATCGGCAAAAAATCCAATATCGTGCATCCCTAAAAAAAAGTTTAGTTTTTTTTCTAACCAGCATAACAAACGTATCCCTATTTAGCTGTGTGTGTTCGTGTGTGTGTGTGTGTGTTTCGTGCACTGACCCGCTTCTGGCTGCAGCCGAGGACTAGAAAGGTCTCGATGCTGTTCTCCTTCAGATATGCGTTTCTCTCACCCCCAAAACCCGGCTCCACCTCATAGTCTCCATTAAGATACTGCAAGGTGGCTTTAGTGATGTGAATCCTCCTGTGGAAGCAGAAGCACAAGGAACATTAGATCAAATCTGCAATCTTTCTCAATTATGTGTGTCTGTAATTTTTTTTTAATACTTAATTGGTATTTGAAAAACTTGGGAATGCTTGAAACATGTGTAAACATACAAGCCAGATCTAGAATTACTATAGATGGTGGTCTGGGACAAAGACATGAATTACATCATAATAAAAGCAGAATAAAAGACTATCGAGATAGATAATAAAAACCAAAAGAATAAATATTTAAAGCAATAATAAAATATTAAATTAAAAAAAGCAAGAAAAACAGCAAAAACAAAAAAAAGATTTGGATAGAAAAGTAGCAGTTTTTGTGCTATTCAACTACAGTAAACAATCATTTATTAACTGATGGAAATACACTGATAAATGTTGTTAAAAACAAACGGTAATTCTGCTGACCACCAATTAAAACAATAAATCCCCTCACCCTGCTTTGCCTCCCGCCTCCATGTGATTTGCCAGTGTGACATCGTTTGACCACACATCAAACTGCCACTTCCTGAGTCCCAGCACGCCGCAGTGCACACGCCCACTGTGAATGCCAACTCGCATGTTAACGTTGACCCCTGTGACCTCTCGCACCAGCCTGCAGACACACAGGACGGAGGATCAGTGTCTTTTGCTGCACACTTCAGGAGGGGAAAAACTTCAACTCCAACTTATGCAAACACTTGAAGTACTCACGAGATGGCCTCTATCATGTCGACACCCATCTCCACACAGCAGTGGGCGTGGTCAGCTCGGGGTTCAGGCAGCCCGGATACACAGTAGTAACAATCACCCAAAATTTTAATACGTAGACAGTGATTCTCCTGGTAAAGAGAGGAAAAGAGAAGGGAGGCGTCTTTAAGTTATCAGAACAGAAAAAACAGGAACATTTAAGGAAATATTTGCTTTCATTCATTCATTTAAGTAAACATAAGACAGTGGGAAAGGACACCGCAGTTCCTCACCGATGCCAGCTTGTCGAAGCGGGCGAAGAGTTCGTTGAGAGTCATGACGAGCTCCTGAGCCGTGCACTGAGAGGCCAGGCTGGTGAAACCCTCGATGTCTGCGAACAGTATACTGAGGACGCAATCCAGAGGAAGAAAGACAAAGAAATATTAACCCTCAACAATCAAACATCCTCATTAAGATTTCCCTGTTGAAGATTTAGCATTAGCATTAGCAGCAGTGCTATAGTCTAGCTGCTGACCTTGAGGGAGGCAGGAAGTTTGACCTTAATGCCTTTTGAAGGAGATCTGCGTAATATGTGTGTGTGTGTGTGTTTGTGTGTGTGTGAGGGACGGAGGGACTGTGCATGGTGTGTTTGCTCAGTGCTGTAATTGAATGTGTGCCGAAGCTCTCCATCTTTGGGGATTATCTTATCTTGGCTGCTGGTGATTAAGTATTCCCTCACTAGTGTTAATTAGCCTCCACTCTGCCAAACCACTCTACCCTTTTCTGACTCTGTGAGCGCACTTATGTGTGTGTGTGTGTGTGTGTGTGTGTGTGTCCACAGAAAACAAGGTTGATAAGGTGAGTGATATTCGTATTAATGGGCGGAACATGAAATAAAGCACTGAGGCCCAGAGTCCCGACTGACCTGACATTGTCGTGTTTCTGGATGTAGATCTTATGGAACATCATGTCTTCCTTCTTGGCATTGATGTCAGCCTTCATCTCCATGGCAACATGCCTTGGCAACACTGAAAGCAACAGACGCTCCTGGAAAACACAGAAAAAAAAGAAACAAAATGCAGATCATGTCACTCACAATGTTGCTGTTCATGTGCAGTGTGTCAAGTGTCACGTGACATCAGTTTGGGGGTTTAGACTTGATTTTGTACCAGTTCTTTTTCCTTTAAGAGGCTTTGTGTTATGCTTAGAATTAGGACTAGTTTTATTTTTTCTTTATTCTGACAAATCCCATTCAAAAAAGACAAAAACACAACAATGAATTGATTCTTACAGCCATTGTCTCTTCATCTGAAGCCTTATCTACTGTATCTTGTTGAGTGAGACAAACTGTTGCACTTGCTGATGTCCCTGCTGAAGATGATAATGTTCTGTCGTTAATTCTAAGTTGATCCGTCCCATTACAATACATTAACATGGCAACGCTTCATCGTGCATAAATTGCCAAGGCCGAGCCCCCTTTTGTGGAAGAATCGCACTTTGACTTTGAAAAACATTTTAATCTAGTATTTTGTAGCTATTCTAACTCAACACTCAAACAAGTACATTCACCCCTTCACTGCTTCTTTAAAAGATCCGCCCCCCTAATTCACGGAGGCCTCCTACAACTAACTAGTAACAAGCACTTGGGGAAACTTCTGATACTACCAAAGGATAAGTTAGCCTGAATAGAAGAAACAATTTTTTATCGATATAATGTTAGAGGACGACAGAGACAGAGCCACTGCAGCTAACGGACTGTGAGGAGATATTCTATCAAGTATGTATAGACGTCTAAATTAGCAATATGTGGCCACTGGGTTGAGCTATTGATCCACTACAGGGAAAGAATGAAGCGGTGAAACATCCGATGATCAGCATTAATTTATTAAGGTGCCACAAAGGTTCAGGCAAGGTAGAAAAATAATCAAACACATTTCTAAATAAAGAACCTTTTTTTTTTTTATTTAAAGATTATTTTTGGGGGGTTTTGCCTTTACTTGATAGGACAGCTGAAGAGAGACAGGAAATGTTGGGAGGAGAGAGTGGGGGATGACATGCACCAAATGATCGGCAGACCGGGAGTCAAACCTGCGATCAGTGTGACGAGGGCTGTAGCCTCTGTACACGGGGTGCCTGCTCTACCAACTGAGCTTAACCAGCGCCCATAAAGAATGTTTTTTATACACACTTGTCAAAATTGTAAATCAAACACGTCGAATTGCATCAACATCTGTAGGATCTTCCCTGTTCTATTCCTGAAAAACAGTGTGTGGCAAAGACGTTCACATAAGTGCTGGTCAGTGAAGTTAAGAGATATTAAACGTGGAGAAAAAAAGGGACACCTGGAATCAGAAGTCAGTGAATGATGCTGAGTTTTAGGAGAGAACAGTTTTTGGAAGAATATAAAATTTGTTCAGGAAAAGCTTGAGGGACTAATGATATATGAATTTGATTTATTCACAACATCAGATATTTTCTGTGTTGCATTATGGGTTGTTTGAATCCAAAATGTTGCTAGGCTAGCTAGTTAATTCAAGTCCAATTATAGTGTGTTTTTGAGTCTTAATCCTGTTGAACTTCTGGAAATTTGGACGGCTTGTGTAAAGTGTTGTAAGTGTTGCTGCCAGGAAGGGGACTATTTCCTGACAATTAAAGAAGAGTTTGAAAGCATCTCCTGATTTCTGCACTGCAGAAACAGACCAGGGACTGAAGTATCTGTCCAATATCCAAAATTATCACTGGATGTCACAATGAAGAGCTCAAACAGAGCTAACTGCCCAGAAAAGGAGCCTGACAGGACGGTCTGTGCGAGTATAAAACAGATGTGAAGAATAAGCTGCACTTGAAGACATATTTGGACAAATGTGGGATTTATGTTGAGCTTTAATGGAAGAAGTTTCATTTTTAGAAGAGAAAATGCTTCAAGGATGTTAGTCTGCTAAAAAAAGGAACGGTCTTTCCAGGAACAAGCTATGAAAATGAGGCAGCTGTCTTAAATTCTTACAGACGTGTATATATATGTGTCTGTGTGCAGGCCAACCTGTTGTTGATTCTCCCTCTGCAGATGTAGTCTGGCCTGGATGTATCCTCTGGTCTCCTGGAAGGCTTGTCTCTGGGAAACCTCAGCGGGGTAGTGGGTACAGATTCCAATGATGTTAGTGCACAGGAAGATCAGGACATTAGCGCTCACCTGGAGGGAATAGAGAAGGGGGGGGATAAAGAGGTCGTTAAGCATAAAGACACAAGGGAGGAAGGAGTACACTGCTGATCCAGAGGATACCAGTGGGAGAATCTCTGAATGATTGAAGCATAAATGTAAGCAGGTATGAAAAAGATCACTGATAGTGCTTTCACCACACAGCAGAGCAATGATTCATTTCTCTTATGCCAGCGTTTTTGGTATTGTTTCAGGGATAGTAGCTTCATGAATCAAATAAAAAAACATGATCATACAGGGTAAGACGAACACATTTGGAACTGAATGTCTGGTTTACTGGTTGAAGTGACAGTGACGCTGACAGAGATGGAGACAGATGGATATAAGCATACAGTACATCTCAGGAGGATGACTGTTCCGGAAAATTCTTACATAAAAAGAAACGCATTTACTGGTAACAGGTGTTTACTGCAGTTATTGTCTGGGTTAAGTTATGACACTGGTATGAATTCCATCCCCCCGTTACCTCTTTTTTTCAACGTTTATGTTTCCTCTCTTTCTCAAGAGACATTTTCCTTAAATCAGCACCTCTCTCTACATGTCACGGCCAGCTCAATCCAGATCTGAACCCCACTGAAAACCTCCTGAATGTGATCAAGTGGAAGATGGATGTTTACAAGCCATCGAACAAAGCAGAGCTGCTTGAATTCACGTCACCCAACAGCTGCATGATCGCTGTAATCAAAAACCAGGTTATTCCACCGAATATTGATTTCTGAACTCTTCCTAAGTTAAAACATTCGTGTTCTGTTGTTTAAAAATGAATATGAACTAGTTTTCTTTGCATCATTCGAGGTCTGAAAAATACCTTTTTGTTATCGTAACTAGTTGACATTTTCTGCAAACAATTATATTTTCAAGTAACGAGAAATGTTGTATTCAATAAACCAAGAGTTTATTTTACACAAACACAACATTTTAAATAGTAGAACCAGAGAAAAACTGATTTTTGAATTCTTATTTTTTACTTTGTGCTGCCTTTACGCGAGGACTTTTTGCATTTTCTGAGACAAAAGTGTACAATTGTGTGAGAACAGTGGTAAACACACATCACCTTTCATAAATATTGGGCCTCCTGTGATTTGAAAATTGTAGCCAGCCATATACGATTTCGATTAATTGTTCAGCCCTACATGACACTATGTCCAAGTTACCATAATGTGACTGCTGCTACAACCCCTGTCTACAACCCTCCGATACACCATGTCAAACACCAACAGGAGCAAAGGATCTGATCTAATCAACAGTTCTGATCTAATTTGAGGCCTTCATTTTAAACAGTGTTTTACTATTTTACTATTTAGTTATTGGATGTGGTCAGTTTTCAAAGAAAGTCTTCTTTTGAATATTTCTCCTTTTGCTCTTTCTCGAGTAATTATGATCAATACTTCAGTATTTGGTTGTGTGGACGGAAGATTTTACATACTGACATCTCCTGGGTAAAAATGGAAATACACAAAGGCCAAGAGGTTCTGTTTAAGTCGCTCTAACACTTACATAAAAGCACATACATTTAGGAGGAGTAAGGACAAGTCATCTTATTCTAGTAATCCTATAACTTAATTTCTCAATAGTCTAAAGAGATCTTTACCTCCTTTGCAAATATAATATGTTGAGAGTTCATTAAATATTTGCCCGCTGTTTGAGACAAAGGCTAAAATCATCAAAAATCCTCGCTGTAAAAATGATCGTTTCTTTGCCATTTGTTTTAAAGGATAATTTTCTTGCAGAAATGCAACACAATACTTTCATGGGCTTTTGTAATTCTTTAATTTTTCAACAGCGTATTATAACAGTATCTTTATATCTGAAATACTTTTTGATGGGCTTCTTGATGCCTATTTATCGAGGCAAATCAATATTTTTACATCATAATGATGAATACCAGAGAGAACTGTAGCTGCCTTGCTTACAAATCCAAATGATAGAGACAAACAGACTGGAGAGAATTATGTAATCTGGGTGGATATAGAAGACATTTAAGAAATATCACACGAGAGGGAGTGATGTTACTGAATATCATCACTGCTGTGATTCGGTCGTAGGCACGAGGCCGCAGATAATACAAGCGTAGTTATACAAGCTGCAAACAGTAGTAAAAAGTATTAATCTACAACAGATAATAATTTTTTTCCTCCACCAACTCAACTAGCTCCACAACTGGACTGTTGTTGCCAAGCAACCCAAACATTCTCCTGCACTCTGTCTACAGGTTACCACAGATCAGCTGTTTTTATCATGTACATTTATCTGTTTATTTTAATTTATCATCAACCAGTGAGATAAGAGTCTGCTGTGTGATTCAGGCTCGGAGACCCTCGAGTTGAAAAAACTTCGACTCTAAGCAGAAAAGCGCCCGATTTCATTGCCGTTTATTTCCCATTTTCCAATTGGATGAAAGGAGAGGCGGGACTTCTCTCAGTTTACAATTATAAAGGTTAGCTAAATGACAGCTTATGCTCTTCTTTTAACTGTAGGCTTCAACAAAAAAAGGAAGCGCAGTGCGCCTTGCGTTTTACAGCCTACAAAATGAGCTGGATTTTCACTGGAGGGGGTCTTTAAGGACCTTTTCATTCCATTGTTCTTCCATTAAAAATTGTCACTGTTATTAATACTTCACAATACTTCATAAAATGTTTCTTTTTTCACTCGAAAGTGAATCCACAGGAAATCCAGTCATAATGTTATATGTCTTAAAATTAATTGTGTTCACAAACGCTTCTGATTCGCATCTCTTAAACTGTTTGTAAAGGGTATATGCATAGACCATAGGCATAGACGGATTACCGCATGGGCAAAGTGGGCGTGTGCTCAGGGCCCCAGAGCCAATAGGGGCCCTTGGCCTTCAGAGTTGTTGTTTTTTTTGGTACAATTAAAAAAAAAATGGAATGAATGTTGTTTTGAAAATGTAGTATGCTAATAAAATCATTTGAATGTTTTAGAAATTATAAGATTAAATCAGTAATGTGTGACACAATGAGGTAAGTACCTATGCTGGGGGTCAAACATACAGCGCGTTTTCAAAATGGAGAAGCGGGCGCTCAGTGGATCAGCTAAACGAAAACAAAGGAAAGAAAAAGAAGCCAAAGATGTCGCCTTGGTGCAGCAAATTCCATCCATCTCAACATTTTTCACCGAAAAAGTGAGGCATGATGATGGTACTCATGCAGGTGGTTAAGTTGAGTAGTTCCACTGTGGTTTTGTGTGGTCGTACCTGTGGCTCTTTACTGATGTTCATTCATGTTGCCTTTATTACTTTCACGATTTGTATTAGGTGGTTATATTTTAATTAAGGTGTGTTTTACTCTATAATACTGCAAGGGCTGGCTATTTGAGCTTGCTGTCTCTCCCATAATATGTATATTGTCCTGTACATGGCAGGTTCCAAACAAAACAGACCTAAATTGACAGTAATTTTGTGTGGTTGTGTGTTGCCCGGTGTTGTTATGTGCGTAATGGGAAGACCGCCTTTGCGCGCGCACTGTTTGCGTGTGTAGGCAGGGGCCCGTGGCGAGTTTGTGTCCAGGGCCTGTGGTCATGAAAATCCGTCTATGGGTATATGGAAGAACAAAAGTGAAAAGTGATGATACATTTAAAGAAGTACTGACCATTTAAACTTGCTTTTACTTTAAAAAAAAAGAGCCCTTCTGCTGTCTTAACATTAATCAAAAGAAACACATTTTAAAGGAACATGCATGTTAACAGAAAAGCATGAATGAATTATGTACTATATTAATAGTATTTTATATGTAATACATAATATATAAATATATATGGTTGCTAGAAGAGAATAATGAGAGATGCATTGGAGGGTAAAGGTGACCCAAGGTGACATAGTTGACGGAGTATCAGACACAGCAATAGAAAACAGATGGGTAGTGGACGGATGAGTTTTACAAGAAAGCAAACAAGGGGTGGGGTTAAAAATAGAACAGCGGCATAATGGACAACACTGATAAGATGGAAGACTGACAGATGTTGAGGGTAGGAAGGAAATGAGTGGTGAGGAGCGGGATGAGGAAGGAAAAAGACAATGTGACGATGACAGGAAGAGTAAGGGCGCGAGTGAGCGAGCGAGTGAGATCTGCAGAGAAGAGAGAGAGAGACAGATATGGGCCACAGTGACATTAGGCAGATGGCTCAGAGCGCTCGGCTCTGTTTACATTACTCTCACTGATCAAGCAAAAAACAGCCACGAGACAAAAGTGAAACCTGCAGCATGATTCGCAGGTGGATGCTTCCTGTCGGTCTGTCCGTGTGCATTCAAAGACTTTTATCTCTCCACATGCGATGAGCTTCGGCTACCGTGCGCATTCATCTGTCTGGATTCACACTCCATGTGTCTGAGCTCGCAGCCTCAAACTAATTGCTTGCTTTTCTCAAGAGGGCAAGGGCCAGTGGGTTTACACAGTACACAGTAAGGTCCCGTGTTTACGCAACAGTTCTCCACCTCTGTAGGAGCTCTTTACCTGCTACCTGTCCTGCACTCACTGACACGCTCCCAGTGCGAGGCCGCTGCACCTGCTCATGTCCTCAGTGCTCAACAACACACTCATTTATCTAAAGTCACCACTCATTACCTTTCCTGACAGCCTGTTCTGTTCTGTGCCGCTGTTCTTTGATGCTTTATAATCATACTACTATGTATTATAATATTCATTACTTACTCTTTGTCTTGTTTGAGTTACCAATACGATTATGCCCTGCTATAAAAGGGTTACATGCAGTTTGCAATGACAAAAACAACAGTAATTGAACATCACGTCACTTGAAAATCACTTTTGTTTAGCCATAAAATCAGTCATCATTTCCCCCGGGGTGACACGATGGACGCAGCCAGCCAGTCTGTGAAGAGGACCTCGGCCTAATCCCTGGATATCAAAATGGCATTATGTAAGAGCTGCTCTGATCTAGACAGGACGGGCACAACAGCACTAATACTGGCTATTCAGCCCAACATAGATTAAAATGTATTTTGCCACAAAAAGCCCCCCACAGCTTAGGGAGGATATGCAGGCTTAATCAATAAATGATCAACATGGCTGTATGGAAGCATTGCTGCATAAATGATGACCTCTGTTTAAGAACAGCTTTCACCTCTCTGTTATGTAGGTGCAAAATCTCCACAAGGAAACCTAAGATTTATTTTAAAGTCTTTTCCAAAATAAACCCCCAAAAACTCACAGTAATCTAAAGAGGTTTGGTATTTCAAAAATGAAGAATGTCGTCGTTATGATTATTACGTTTTCAGGAGGGGCGCTGTTGTGGTTCCCTGAGCCAATCACAGCGTATAGGTGAGTGTGGGAGTGGTTCAAATTAGCAACTGGGCCCCATTCAGACCGGCGAACATGGCAAAAGAGCGATGCAGAGCTGGCCTTCTTTCTGTTGGACAGGTAGGCGCCTCAAACCGGGTTGGACAAGCTAACCGGCGGATAGCATGCTAGCGCAACAGTAGCCAACGGTTAGCATTCTAGCGCAAAGGTTACCATGATGCTGTCGGTATTAGCTCAGTGGGGTGGGCGTGTTCTCACATGAGAGAGTGAGCTTCTGGTGAGGAGCCCAGGAGGAGGGGCCCAGTTTGAATGTGTTGTTGACACACACACTTATCATACCTTTAACTGTGTGTGCAATAGCTTTGCAGGTGTGGGTCATAATTTAAAGAACTGGGCAAATTTAATTCACACAGATGTTGAGTTGACTCTGATACTACCTTTAATGCTTGATTAATGCCAAAACAACAGTGCATCCAATTCAGTCTTTGTGCATTTTATACAGAACAGTAAGACAGTGAATATTTATAAGCCCCTTTTTGATTCTGCGCCATTACTCTTTTATTATGCGAAATGCCGCAGCAGCAACACCACACCCTCCCTCCACATCTACACACCCATCACCACTCCACACCTGATGAAACCCCTCTGATGTTACTGTCTGCAGGTTGGCCTAGCAGGCGAGAATGAAATGGGGGCGAATGGAACTTGACTTATAATACTAATGGAACTTTATTTATATTTGTCTCCTCCTTTATGATGGATTTACCACAGGAGCCATTTACTTCAGCGGGACGTCTGTGGTCCTGACAGTGAGTCTATAAACATTGACTTTTAAGGCCATGAGGCCTCATTTCAGACTGGGGAAGAGTTGTTTTAGAATGAGAGCAATATGGGAGCAAAATGGGACAATAACCAGCATTCTACGATAAGGGTACAAATGTAATGTACCAGGGGAAATTATTTAAGGCAGCTTTCATTAATATTTGTATATTAAAATGGATCACATAGCTCCCTGTATATAAGAGATGTTGTAATGATCCACTTGACTCTTCAGCCCTTCAGAGCTTTATAGAACTTATTAGTTTGCCCACGACTTCACGCCTCTCTTTGCACTTTATGTGTTTTAAAAAGCCAAATGTACAAAAAACAAACAAAAAAAACACGGACGGGTGGATATGTCTATCTACAATTGTAAAAAGACAAAATAAAAAATAAATATAGATAAGAAGTGCCCCCTGCAGTTGGTAGAGAGTAAAAACAGACCAACAAGAGTGAATATTGGACTTACATTCGCCAAATAGCTAAATGACTACAAATGCTTATATCGCTCTGTTGAGGACATCTGAATAAGCTACTTTTCAACTAACACAAAATACATCCAAAAACATGGTAATGTGTCACATAAAGGAAATCTGATCAACAGAAAATTGAGCTTGTAGGAAGCAAAAGAAACTAAACAATCCTCCACAAAAGAGAGAGCAGGGTGTTGCAAGAAGTCAGCACTTTAAGCCAATTTCTATTTGAACCAAACAGTCTGAGATTTTCTAGTCTTTCTTGCAAATGTCAGACCCAACATCTCTCGTTCTTCTTTTTCCTTAGTGCAGATAAGTAGGTGACCAGATCCCTTTTCTGATCCCCCATCATGCTCTCTACCAAAACTCAACTCAACACTGATTAGATAGATCCTTAGTTTAGCTGGAGTCGATCTGATTTGTCTCTTCAGTCCAATCAGTCAGTTGAAAAGTTGTTGCAAAAACAAGTTTTGCTATGATGCTTCTGCAGGTATGATGTTCACTCTCCTGACTTTATATTGCTGTTAAAGAGCTCATTTTGAAGCCAGCAGTCATTATACACCTCTTATGCGTGGAAGATGGAGCCGTGATGATCGTGGTGTTTTTATATATATATATATATATATATATATATAACTCGGTGTTGCTGAAGAGTCTCTCTCTCTCTTTCTCAGTCTTGTGAAAGGTTCTGCTTAGTGTTGGCCCGAGACTCACACCCACGGAGACTGTGAATTATCAGAGATGGCAGCACAGCTTTCACTTAGCAACTATCACCCACATTCCTCAGCCTCCCTCCATAAGACCTGCAGCAGTCCCCCACCCAGGTTCAGGGAGGGTGCAGCATGGGGACCAGCTGACAAGGAGTGGGCGTAAGGGGTGGGCAGATGACTTTGTGTTACAAGCTCATTAACATATTACAGTCAGTTCCCCTCATTAACTTCTTGCTTTCTCTATCAATAAATCTATTTATTTACTTAATCAATTAATAGCCGGAAGTATAAAATGTTGAGGTTAACAGAGCCCAAATGCAAACCAATCAATTTACTAAGCTGTTGCTACTGTTGCTAAGCCTGTCAAAAGTTGCACTCTTGCATAAAACATTTACAAAGTTACAGTTTACAAATAAAATGATGGCCGATATAGATATATTTTTGACACAACAAGTCTTTTATCTCAGACAGAAAATAAAACGTATATTTTCTAGCTGTTAAATACATTTGGCTGACTGAAATGACAGATTCGATTAGCTGTAGCTAGCTAGCTTTTTAAGCATTAGCTTCTAGAGTTAGACGAAAATACAATCTAGCTGACTTTTAAATGTTTCCACCAAACTTGAAAAGTACTACGAGAGAGGGCATGTAAAGCTGCCTTTTATGGCTTTATGATACGATGGTGCTGTAAGATTGTTTTGCCAAAAGTGCAACCATTGTTCTTGTGTTGCAGCTAGCAGCTAGTTTTGAGTTCTGGTACTGTATGTATGAAAAGAAAACATATAAGAGAAAAGCATTTAAGGATGAGAATAAACTGGTTGATAGGGCAAACGTAACTAACAATGTAGTCAATATTATTGCTCATTCTGGGGCGCTGGTTTAGCTCAGTTGGTAGAATTTCCCAGAGGGAGTCATCCCAAAGGGATCAATAAAGTTGAGTCTAAGTCTAAGTCTAAGTCTAAGCAGGCGTCCCATATATAGAGGCTACAGTCCTCGACGCAATGATTGCAGGTTTGACTCCCAGTCTGCCGATCATTTGGTGCATGTCATCCCCCCGTTCTCTCCTCTCCACATTTCCTGTCTCTCATCAGCTGTCCTATCCATTAAAGGCAAAAGCCAAAAAAATGACCTTTGAGATATTATTGCTCGTTTTTTTTGTCAGATTCTAGACAAATGGGACTGAAAACATGACCTCCTGAGTCAAACCACAAGTAGAGAAATCAAAAACTTTTCAGGCTTCCCAGGCTTACCGTTGCTAAGCTATGATTGGACAATCGCCGTGTCAGGGAGGGTTTCAGCAAACTGTTGAGCTTCACCACTGGAAATGTTTTAGGGCTGTCTCTGACTACTGAAGTCACTGAAGAACAATATCTTATGCGAACATGGAAATAAACATGTAGGCCGACAGAACAGCCACAGAAAACTGGAGAACAAGACGCTGAATTTATAAGACCTTTTCCCAGAGGGAGCAATGACTGATGGGATATTGTTGTTGAACCGGAGCCAGAGAGAGTGCAAGTCAGAGCTCATCGGCCTTTGAGAAACATCTGGAACTCTTTAGAGCATCTGTTTTAGATCAGGCTCTGTAAAACACTCTCTAACACCCCAAACACAATGACTTAGTGCTTTACACATGAGAGTCTCCGCCGTAGGTTGTCCCTAATCTTTCCTAAAGAGCGTCACTTATGTATTTTCTTTCTTTCATTTATTTGTCTTCGGCCTCCCCCCGCTCCGACTCGTGCTCGCTGTCACTTTGAGCCTTTGTGAAAGAGTCTGTGTGTGTGTGTGTGTGCGGTGCCAGGCAGCTGCTGGGTTTGTGTACTCAGCCTGAGCCTCATGTCTACACACAGCTCACACTGCCCTTATCTGAAATGACCAGAACCACATCAACAGATAAAGAGTCAAAGCCCCGCCTGCTCACTCGACCCCGGTGGTCCACACTCTGTAGCTAACTGAGACACACTACTCGAAGACCTTTGAGTCTTACAGTGGAAAAACACTTCACTAAATTAATATTTTAAGCCGGAGCGAAAAAAAGTATTTTGGCGCACAATCACCTGCACAGTCTTGTCATTTCTGTAATTTGTGATGAACAGCAGGGCAGAGTTGTGTCCTTTCTCAGGAAATGATTTTACAGGACATTTCCAGGACAACATCAATCAAACTGTTAAAAGGTATTCTTAGTTTCTCCAGAGATCAGACCTTTCTGAGCCGAGTTACACAGAGCAATAAAAGCAAAGTTTAACAGTCATCTGTCCTTTCTTTTTACCCAATTATTTTTAGGGGATTTCTGGCAGGGCATCCTCGAGAACTGTATTTTGATACACGCTTGTAAAAAAAGCTCTAACTATGTGCTGGTTACTTCCTACTTTTAAAGCGCTTTTCTAGTCTGCCAACCACTCAAGGCACTTTACACTACATGTCAGCGTTCACCCTTTAACACGCATTCATACAGTTATGGCAGAGGCGGCTAGCCAGAGGACGCTTAAGCCGCTTTCCCGCTGGTCAAAAAACACGCTAACACCCGGCTTTTTTGCTTAATGGGAAAGGCTACAATTGGCATTCTGACCCGGGTGAAATGACTCTGCAGTAGACCCGGGTAATTATCACCTCGGCTCCGACCAGCATTGATGGGAACACAAAACCTGTGTCAACCGCTAATCTCCGCCCGCTTTTCGGCTTGATGCTATGCTCCGTCGCTAACTTGTCAACTCCTTGTCATCTCAGCTACAAATTCCGCCTGTCTCCGTCCAAGCAGCGCTTGGACATAGTTCGTCGAATCACCGTAACATCTTCACTGTGTACTAACCCTGCTCCGGGTGCGTTTGTGACGTAAGACTGTGACGCAGCAGAAAAGAGACCGAAAGGAGGATACTTCACTGGCAATGGGAACAGAGACAATCTGCAACTATAAGCAGGTCTTCCTGGGTCTGAAAAACCTGCGTCAACACGCTAAATTTGGGTGGGAAAGGGGTATTAGACATGTAGACTGCAGGTGCCGGAATTTGTAGCGCCAACCTTCCAATTAGAAGACGACCAGCGCTACCACCGAGCCACAGCCGCCCTGAATATTCAAAGTTCTCAAAGTAAAATAAATAAATAAATAAAAATGCTTTACTCTTGATCTTTTTGTTTGTTACATAAACTGTTTTCCCAAAATGAAATCTTTAAATCTATCAAAAGAGCTTCTCACATGAAGCAGCATCATTTAAACAAAACCAATTATTGTGATGTAAGGGCATACAGTTTAATAATATAGCTCAAACACATTTGAATTTTATAGTTAAAGTTTTTTTTATATAAATCACAAATTTTCTCATTCTCAAAGCCGTTTAAAGCCTTTCGATTAGGATTTTATTTACTATTAAACTGTGAATGGAGACAGTCTGTGGAGTCCCATCATGGATATTTACATTAAGAGTTTTGTCTTTCTTTTACCAGAACCAGTTACTTCTACTCGCTTACGCAAAATGCTTCATTTGCACAGAAGGTGAGTGCGTCATTTTTAATTCAATCATGTGAATTGTTAAAGAAACTATATGTAACACAAACATCACGCTCACACAGACAGTAAATATAGTTAACAGGAAATAGAGAGTGATTTTGTACACATAGCTTTAGTCCGACTCTTATAGTAAATGCAGAAATAATTTATACAGGAGATTTGCCCCATTAGTTGATAATAAAAAATCTAAATGTAGTTTACTTTGGAATACATCAGCAGCTGGACTGTAGCATTTTGCACAGGAAGTGATGTATTTTTTTGTGGTTCGAGGTAGAAAATATGAGTCTTGTTATGCATTAGATAAATCACAAAAGAACAGAGTGTGGGAAGCCGATATTATATCATTCAAAACAGGAAATGTGTGACAATTTGTTTTAGTTTCCGAAAGTGTAATTTATTCAGAAAGCCAGTCAGAAAATATTTTATAACAACAAATGTATTTTTCAAAATGAAGCTCCCTCAATACTCTCCAACTCTCGTCTCCTGTCACTAACTTTTGTTATCTATCGACATAACTGGTGACACAGAGATTTCTATAAATAATTCTTTGTTGGCTTCAGCTTCTTTTTAGGCATCGTTGAGGCTGTGCACTGAAACACAAGACCATACACATCCCATAAATAATGCACAGCCTTGTCCTGACTTGTAATGCAAAGCCAGTTATCCTGATTCACACCGAACACGTTCAAACTTCTTTTCCCTCCGTCTTGTTTCTGTAAACACGGACAGTGACATGCTGGGGGCCCTAACATTGAAAAACGACACAGCACACACATTTCTTGCCAACCATGCGGGTGTGACTACTGTGGAGAGTGTGACTATTAAAGTATTCTGGCATTGGAGAAAAGTGTTTCTTATGTCAAGAACAACAAAATCTGCGTGAAAAGAAGGGATTTTCAGGAATAAACTTCCGCGATTTTTCCTGGAAGGCACGGGACCCCTGCAAGGACGGACAACAGGTTCAAGGATTACTGCTGTGATTAAGTAAAAGCCTGTCGGATGAGCTACGTCAACATTAGAGGAATGTAAAGGACTTATAAAGCAATCATCTGTGCCCACATAACTTACTAAAGGGCAGTTATTAAAGAATGAGACATCTTCAAGGGCCTTAAAACCCACCCTGCAGTATCTCCAGATGACAGGGGCCACAAACATGCACAGTCACAGCGAGCCGACCGCAGATAAGCTTCCCTGAACCAGACAACTGGCAAACAACATCCTGTGTGCATCCCTCCCTCTCGACTCCCCACCACCTCCACTCGCATGACCTCTCCTCTGTCACCGCCGTGTTTAATTATGGACCGTCTCATTTCGACAGCAGGGGGGACGAAAACAAAGCACAAAATCCATCCTCGCAGGCCAAACAGCAGCGTTTCTAGAAAGCTCGGACCCCTCAAACATCTGCCCCCCCCACCTCCTGAGCTTTCACATTCTCAGAAGGAGAAGTGAACAGCAGAAATCAATTCTGACCTGATTTTTTCTCTCCTCTCTTCACTTGAAGCAACGGTTACCAAACTGTACACACACACACACACGCACACACACCAGCAGGCTGAACTGGGTCTCGCTAGCTTGAGTCGTAGTTGTTTCCATGGCAACCGCTGGACCGACTTGAACACAAGCACTGAGGGGAGACACTTAGCGATGCTGTTTATTCCCCATCATTCTCAGAAGTGATGCTAAACTGATAACTCATTTCCCCCAGCGCTCTTATTGGTGCACAGATTGGCTGATTGGCGGTGGTGGCATGTGTGTGTGTGTGAGTATTTATGTGTGTCTGCATCCATGTTATCCTCACACGAGCACAAACAGACAGTTACAAACCAGGGAACTGTATTAACACATAGAAGAATTTACGCAATGATCACATCACTAAGGTGTAACAATGCTTCAATTTTCACACACTGCAACCTACATGGATCCTTTGAGTAAAGCTGAGGTGTTTTCTGCGTGTGTGTGTGTGTGTGTGTGTGTGTGTGTGTGTGGGGGATCGCATAAGTCAGCACTCATTCAGGTCGTGAGCAACGTGTACATGTGACAGGTATCCTAGTTAAAATGCTGCTGCCGCGTTAAACACACAAATTATTTATCAAGGAGGCTGTGGAAGGACTGCGTGGGGAGAATATCGGATTATCCCTCCGATCACGCCTGCCGCCTCCTCCTCCTCCTCCTCCTCCTCATACAGGGTGTCTTATTCTATAGCTGCAGCCTCGCACAGGTGATCGTCACAGGTTGACACTTCCTCCACTGGGATCCAAGTCTCCCGTCTCGATGCGTGATGCACACACAAGGTTATTCCAGCACCGGGAAGCTGCTGTGAAACTGTGAACAGCTGATGCACTTGATACAGCGTGAGATTAACACTGATTAAGATGCATTTATTCGTTGTAAAACATCCTGGACAATTTGAAATTGAGCAACAGCCATTTAGAAAGTTTGATGTGAGAGAACAGTTGACATATTTAAAGTCCTGTCTCTTATTTAATCTGCTGAGTAAAATACACAGAAAGACATGGTTGAAGCAGCGAAACGCATCGGTCCAGAGTACACGGAGAGGCCTGATTTGCCCTCTGTGTTGAATTAATGGGCTTTTAGGGGCTTAACCCATTATCTCTGCTGTGGTCAGAGATCAAACATCCATCCCAAAAATGCATCACGCTTCATTAACAACAAACAAAGATGAATAAACTGCAACAGTATCTGTGATTATACAGTATTAGCCTCAACACCAGTGTAGTGTTTCAGGGTATGAAATCGCAGCCCCGTGTGTATGCAGAGAAAATGGGGTTAGAGTGACCTGCCTGTTGCTCTGACGCAGGGTCTGATAAGACTGTTCCATGTGACGCAACAGTTAGCAGAAACACCAAGGGCTGGGTATTTTTAGGAACCAGTCTTTGACCTCCCACAGCACTGTCAATAACATTCACACACAACAATGCTACATTGTCAGGAGGGGCGAAACGCAAACAGCCATGGGGTTAATAATGTTCAAGTGTTACAAGTTTTATGACACAATTTAATCAAAAAGCATGGAGCAGAGCGGCGTGTATAAACGTGCTCTGGCTCTACGGGTGCTTCTTCTTTGTATTAAGTCCTGCACAACAGCACATGTCAGTATTCACACTCATACAGACACCCACACAAACACCAGCACAATACTTTTGGGATGTTTCCTCCCAAAGAAAAACAAACAGCAGCAATTCTGACAAACATTCAATAGAGACTAGAAGGGAAGGTGACAGCCTTAACAAAGCATGGGATGGTGTGTGTGTGTGTGTGTGTGTTGATGTGTGCCTGGGTGGGACACGCGCATGTGTATGTGCTGTACCGCTACGGCTCATTGATTTCTGCCGAGAAGTCTGAGGCTCACAGACGTGGCGCCAAGAAAAAAAGGCAAGAGATGCAAGAGCAAAAGCGGAGCTCACATGTAACAGGACGTCTCCACGACGAGCACCTTTGCATGTCAACGCTTCGACAGGTTGGTGTTTGCTTTGAAAGCAGTCCTGCGTGTAACAATGCGGGTTAAGCTGCTTTAGACTGTTTATGGTGGGATCAGTGCAATAAGACACTCAAAGTGAAGCTCGAGAACAGACAGTCAAGTTTACTGTACGCAGCTGTTAAAACACACATGCAGACCAACGCCAAGAGCAATAAAGTGTAAGACACAAGCAGATGGATCGCATGTGTTGTGAAAGGTTCGAAGCGATTAAGGGCCATGAATTTCAAGAGTCAATCATGACATACTTCATCGAGATGTCAGCAAGAGCCTCCTTTTACTCTGGCCCGGTGACAGATCCTGTTAGCAACAAGAGAAAGAAACTGAAAGGATTTATATTACATATACTAATACTGACTTTTATGTACAAAATACAGTAATCAAATTACAAATTGAGGTTATATTAAGACATATTTTTGTGAAGATGATAAATGTAAATATTTTACTGTTTTCAGCCTATATTTTTGTCTCCTCTGTAGTGTTTTGAATAAGCTCCTAAATGATGTAAAGTTATTCTGTGGAGATCTTTAGTATCTTTTAGGGATGCACGATATTGGATTTTTTGCCGATATCCGATATGCCGATTTTTTACAACTCATTAAGCCGATTACCGATATTTTTTTCCCGCAACTCTCAACTCTCTTCTGTATTGGAATTAGCGTACAGTATAATGGTGATACTCTTATCACATTTGTTACAACGGTCGGGGTGACGGGTCTTGAGATGGTTAATCAAGTTTGTAGTGTTGAAAGACTTTGCCTTGGCTCCTCCTCGCATCACCGAAGCTGAGCAGTCATTGCAAATAGCAGTTTTGCTATCTATTTGGGACACTTTGAAAAACTTCCACACAGCGGACATTTTGGCTTCTTTCTCTCTCATGCTGCAGGTAGACACACGTGACGTCATCACGCTGCGCCACACAGGTCTTCTTCGCGCCGGGGACATTGCGCCGAGGTCGGGCATTTAATCAAGTATGCAGCAGCCCATTATTTTATCGGTTAATTATATCGGCGTATATCGGCGTGTTGGCCGATATCCGACAGTTCATTTTTAAGCCAGTATCGGCCGATACCGATAACGTGCCGATAATATCGTGCATCCTAGTATCATATATATATATAAGCATATTTTACAGTGAAAATGTCCGTTCATGTAGATGAGATAATCTAAATTTGCTTAATGACTGTGTGTGACTATAACCTCAAGCAAGTTATCCTATTTTAAACAGAATTGAACAGATTTCATTCAAAAGTAACTACATAATGTGGACGCCAGTCATTTTTAAAGCCCGGTCAACTTTGTAATAAATCATTTTTTATGACTACATCAACAGCAATTAAAATTAAAGTAATAAATGAACATCAGAACACAGTGCGAGCGTGGTCTGGCTACAAAGGCCGACTGTCATCACATATGTTGCCAAACTGTACGCAGCATGGATGTATGAAGGGACATCATCTTTTTCCAAGAGAGCACGTGTTAAACCGTTTCAAAGAGCTCAAAACTAAAAGATACACAGAAAATCTTTCATGTTAATAGCCATCATTTTGTAACTTTGTTTTCAGGGTCAGAGACTCTTAAAAAGCAGCTCCTCAGTGGTGTTTGAGGTTATCTAACAGAGCTGCTGAACCAGATGTGCTGATGACGATCGTAGACAACTGAGACATTGACCCCTGACCCTTTGCTACATGTTGCTGATGAAGGTATTTCAGGTTTAAGAAGTAAAGTGTTATTTCCAGGGAACTTCTATTACCTGGGGACCTCTAGTAATTTGAAATAATTGCTGAGGTCATCTTTGATCAGCCATATAAGTAAATGTTCCAGTGCAAATGTCCAACTATATTCCACAAAACAGAGATTATTTTTCTATTATTTGTCCCACTTGAACCAGCATCTCTGTGATTTGAGGTCGTCATTTTGTTTTCATGGAGTCTGCCTTGGCAATTATAAAATACAATTTTGACAGCATTTTTTTTTACAATGTTACACTTTCATTTAGCTTTTGTCCAAAGTTACGTACATCTGAGAGTTAATACAACACAAGCAATGATCAAGACACGAGGGAACAAAGTCAGTAAGTGCCAACAAACGGCTTCAAGTGCGACCGGACAGGAAGAGCACAGAGCGTTTTTCTTCTTCTTTCCTTTTTTTTTTCATAATAATCCGCAGCAGCATCAACAAGGTCAATATAGTCATCATCATCATGAATATCCTAATCAACATCCTCAATGTCATCATCATCAATGGCATCAGTATCATTAAGTGCAGATGTGTTCATGAGGTCTTTAGCTTCTTCTTAAAGGTGGAAAGGGGACTCTGCGGACCGAGATGCTCCTGTTTGAGCTCAAATCCACCAGGAGAGCTTCATCCAAGAAAAAGGATGGAAGTGATGATGGCAGCGTGTGGTGAGAAACATTTTTCAATCTTTCAACAGGTTCAAAAGCATTTATGAGGTATTCTATTAAAAGTAAGACAATGTTACGCACAGCCTGAACATCATATCTGGGGGATACTGTCAGATGTTTTAGGTAAATTACAAACTTGGACTTATAAAGACTTATAAATAAAACACTTAACTTATAAAATCATTATAAATTTAAATATTAATTAATAAAAGTAGAATAGGCTGCACGGTGGTGCAGTGGTTAGCGCTGTTGCCTCACAGCTAGAAGGTCACCGGTTCAAACCCCGGTTTGTGCAAGGTGGGCCTTTCTGTGTGGAGTTTGGATGTTCTCCTCGTGCATGTGTGGGTCCCCTCCGGGATCTCCGGCTTCCTCCTATAGCCCAAAGACATGCTTGTGACTCTAAATTGCCCATAGGTGTGGGTGTGAGTGTGAAAGGTTGTCTGTCTCTTTGTGTCAGCCCTGTGATTGACTGGCGACCAGTCCAGGGTGTACCCCGCCCTTCGCCCAATGACAGCTGGGATAGGCTCCAGCCCCCCGCGACCCTGAACAGGATAAGCGGTATAGATGAAGGATGGATGGAAAAGTAGAATATACACAGATCTTAAGTCCAAAGTTAAGAGGCTACAGCCTCGAAAGTTTAGCAGCTTGAGGCCCTGTCCATGCTTTCAGTACAAACTGTCCACATATTTGCATAGATGTTTATGCACCTGCTGTTTATAAAGACTTTGATCCCAATATCTCCATTAAACACACACCGTTTATGATCTGTGAGTTTTAAATACATGGGAAACTCCAAGATTTTTGTGAAAGGGCATAGCTGATCACTAATATAACTCATAGAAGTCATGAAACATACAAGAACATCATTCACTTCATAGATAGAGCTTATATTTTTTCAGATATCAACACACTATCTGCGCTCTCATAGAGGAGGCGCCCAAGAGAAAACAAACACCCAGAATCTTACAGTCACAATCAGCTCATTTGCACTGATTCCTTCTCACATCCCTTTAAATCAGCAGCACAAAAAAAGAGGATCTGCAGCAATCAACATACACAACTTTATCACTCTCTGCACCCATTAACACCAGCAGAAAAACCCCGGAGAGGTTAATGAGTTATTGGAGAAAGAGGAAATACTCGCACACAAGCGCGAAGCAGTGATTGATGAAGCCGTTTCACCGTGTCACATAGTACACAAGACGAGCTCAGGGATAAACAGCGATGCCGGGCCGAAGCGATCTCATGACATCCACTCACTTAACGACGGCAAACAATGTTGGAGCCTGTGATGGATTGTGCTATGGTATATCACGCATGATGTTACAGAGTACAGAGCACTTTAGTTCCCACGGATATCACAACAAACTGATCTGTGTTTATGAGACTTTGTAGGTTGTCGTTTCTTCTATATACTGTGATTTCTTTACGTGTGAAAGGAAAAGTTAGTGAATGCATACCTTAAAGTCATGACACATAATCAGTGAGTCATAATTAAGTCATACATCCCCCTATTGTGTTCATGTAATGACCTTCCCTGTGTATTCCATAACTTCTCCCCAAGGAGGAGACAGTTGTGAAACAGCTATGGCCATACAGAAAGCAAGCAGCCACCATACTGTGTGAGTGTGTGTGTCCCCCCCCCCCTTCTTCGTCCTCACCCCTGTCACCCCACCCTTGGAGAAAAGTACAAAGCGTCCCTTGTGTGAGAGCACAGAGACCTGAGTGATACTGCTTTATATCATGGTATTCTCCCATCTGTCACACGCACACATAGCGCCGTCCAGCCCGGGCGGTTCACTCAGCCCACTGACCTTCAGCGAGCCCCCTCGGTGCTCCGCACATGACACACAAACAACACACTGTACAGCGAGACCCACGAGCACCCACGAGCGCCAAAGTACATTTACTAATTCTCTACAGCGGCTTTGCTGCGAGTTCACACAGCAATAACACCGCCCCATCATAAACATCATAACAGAGGAGACATTTTAAAAGCAGCCAAACATGCAGCAACGTAACAGTCTGTCAATTCAGTGAAATTACACACGTAACTCATCGCTATAGATCACAGCTTTTAGCAGTTGTCTGATGTATTTAATCAGTTATCCACTACTTAGATGAACACTTCACTTTGAGACATGCACCCCTTTCCCACCTAAATTTAGCGTGTTGACATGGGTTTTTTAGACCCGGGAAGACCCGCTTATAGATGCCGATTGTCTCTGTTCCCATTGCCATTGAAGTACAGTACACTCCTGTCGGTCTCTCTTCTGCTGCGTCACTGTCTGACGTCACAAACGCACCAGAAACAGGGTTAGTAAACAGTGAAGATGTTACGGTGGTTAGGTCTTTATTGTAACTATTACTCATTCGGTCTATGTATCAAACTCAGCACGACAGATTGGGAACGATGTTCGAGCGCTGCTCGGACGGAGACGGGTGGAATTTGTAGCTGAGATGACGAGGAGTCGCAGAAGTTACCGATGGAGCATAGCATCGCGCCGGAAAGGGGGGCCGGAGATTAGTGTGTCAACACGGGTTTTGTGTTCCCATCAATGCCAATCGGAGGCGATAATTACCCGGGTCTACTGCAGAGTCATGTGACCCAGGTCTGAATGCCGATAGTAACCTTTCCCCTTTAAGCAAAAAAGCCAGGTGTTAGCGGGTTTTTGACCAGTGGGAAAGCGGCTCAATAGTGAAAAAGCCAGTTACAATTTTCTAGAGCCCAAAATATCATCTTCAAGTGTCTTGTTTTGTCTGACCCAGCAGCAAATCTATTAAATTAAATGTCTGTTCTATGGACTATTTATTAATTGAATAAAAATTTCAGCTCCAAACTGTTGCAACCCCATTGTAACTATAACACAATTTAAAACTTGATGTATTGCATCTGTTAGTCTAGAGACTACAACGCACCAAACTCAAATATTCAAGATGCCTTTTGTTAAAGGTTTTCCACCGAAAGTGTCGTCTGTGTAGAATTTTCTATAATATTAGTATCTGAGAAAATGTCGACATTTTGTTTGGTAGGAATTTAAAATCAGAATGAGTTGGATTTGTAAGCTGCATTTTGTAAACACAACATTCAATGTTGGCCACTCCTCCCTGGCTCACTGACACCTGTATCTTCCTCTTGGATGCATGCTTACGATCTGGCAAATATACAGCCCCTTCCTTAGACCCACTACCGTGTTAGGCCCAATATTGCCTTAACATAGCAACATGACAAAATACAGGCGCATGTTTCCACAGATAAAGACACTATCACACTCCTCTATTTGGTGATAATGGATGATTAAGAGGGATGAGTGTTCATTGTTTTGTAGGATTCTACTGATTATGCCTTTAAAGGAGCACTACTCAATAATTTAAAATTATCATTGGGATTAAAGGACAACATGTAAGGTATCGCTTACAGTAATGCACTCACAGATTTATCATGTGACCTAAGGTCCTCTCAGCTGAGAGGATGGTTTAGCCTCTTTCAGCATCTTTTGTCAACGGACCCAGCAAAGGGCAAAGAGTTAAAGGAAGTGAAAAATATAACATGTTTACAGTATAATTATTCAATCATGAACTGCAGAATAAAATGTTTGGTCTGAGAAATAACTAACGGAAAGAATGAATGTTAAACATTTAAAATTGTTTTCAGTTTCTCTTCATGTCAAGCATTACAAAGCAAAGAGTCGAACCGGCACACGTCAGGCCTCACTTACCTGTTTCCAGAGGAACTTGTCTTCCTGGTTGATCTGCCAGGTGGTGACCACATGTATGATAGACAACACGGCTCCACTCAGCACCGCCGCTCTCATCCTTACAGGCAGCAGAGTGTAGATGATGTAGATGAAGAACACGGACCACCAGATGCCTTCTGAAGCGCTCCTGGGTGCCACCATGAGCACCCCGAACACCTGCACCGACACTAAGACTCCGATCACCAGGTAACTGACCATCCACATGTAGTCCTGGTGGAAGCCATTGCGGTTGCACACTACCATAAGAGCCATGAATAGCGCCATTGCCACCGACAGGGCCGACGAATAGGCCACTTGAGGGGGGGCGTGGACACAGTGGAAGGTCAGCATGATGCCGCACACGATCACAAGTACCCCCATGAGCATGGTCAAGGAGCTCTGGTTCAGCCTAAAGAAGTAACGCTGGTAAA
This sequence comes from Semicossyphus pulcher, assembly GCF_022749685.1. Classification (NCBI taxonomy): domain Eukaryota; kingdom Metazoa; phylum Chordata; class Actinopteri; order Labriformes; family Labridae; genus Semicossyphus; species Semicossyphus pulcher. Next base: position 21,593,199 of record NW_027211637.1, read on the forward strand.
GGCGCTCCAGTTTGCGGGACTGGAATTTTTTCGACTGGAACACCCGCACCACCCTGAGCCAGCAGTCCGCAGCTGTCACCACCCCTGCTGCGCCGTTGGGACCCTCATCGCCAATGTCCCCGCTTCCTCCGTTACATCCCCCTTTCCTCCCTTTCAACTCGCCGTCCTCAAAGCCCAAGTCGACCGATTTCAGCCCCACGCCTTCCCCTCCCCTTTTTCCGTAGTGGTCCTCCTGCCATCCGCAACGGACGCCAAACTGTCCCCCGCCTCCCACAGCCCCAGCCACCCCTCCGCGGTGGTGCTGATGGAGGGGGGCTCCAGAGGGGGGCTCCATAGCATCTGGGTCCCGCAGACAGCTCATGTAACGCGGGTTGCAGAGAGATGAGCCTCCCTTCCGTTTGGACTTCTTGCCATTGCGCTCCCCCCACGCAGTCTTGCGGTCGTCCACTCTAGCGACTAGGAAACCACTGAACCAGGACATTCTGAGTGAGCAGAGAGAGGAACGTAAAGTATAAAGACAATACAAACTAAAGGAAAGATATCATGAGAAGGAAACAAATCTTCCTTCCATATTTACCTGTTGGGGTTCTGGTACATGTCCCAGCCCTTTTTCTTGCAGCCGGTTCACTCATTTATCCCCGTGGACAAAATTTTGAAGAAGTGCGGAGGGGTTTGTAAAGGCCGCGCTGCAGGGCCACCGGATGGGGTCGACTGGATGGTGTCACCAGTCGCTTCGCAAATCTCCAGATGATTGTGCCAGAACCAGTGATCAGACACCAAGGTTATTGAGAAGACCAGTCTTTGCTGTGAGGACTATCTCCACGGCTTCTGCTGGGTCTAAGGGGGGAAAAAAACATAAACACAATATAAACACATAAACAGTTAACAATCTTATCTGTGATGGTGTCAGGGCATACATTGAAAAAGATAATGAGCTTTGAAGAACAGCCCGGCTTAAATTTAGCTCTCAAAATGCTATTTTGAAAAAGATATTCTTCACCTTGAATGTGACAGGAAATAAAATTCACCATCGTCCACGTGAAGCACATGAACCTCATTTCCTGGATAACCAGAAACACTTGAGATTTCATCTCATGTCTAAAACATAGAGATTCATAGGAGAGGAAGAAGCTGCTTCCAAAACTGTGAGGGGAGGAGGAGGAGGAGGAGGAGGAGGAGGAGGGACAAAATGACCCAAAATAGCTCGAAGGCTCGGTTTTTTAAGGTGAACCAGAACTTGCTCCCTTTGACCCCAGTGCAAAAACACATCCTCTGGTATAAACACACAGCAGCATTTTGGAGTCAGCTGGGCTGAGGAAACAGAACAACTCCTCAGGGCTCTGTTTATTATGCCAATCAAAGATAAAGATGAGTAATAAATACAGATAAATGCCAGTGGACAACAGGACACTGTCAAGACAAATATAAAGACAGAAACGAGAGACATAGCATGACAGGATCTGTGAGTCCTGAGGCACTGGATCAAAAGTTGTTTAGAAATTACTAGAAAATCAAGCTTCTTTCCTGTTGGCGTTACCATATACTGTATTTTACAGACATGCATGTAATGAAAGACGTGTGTTAGTGCCAGAGTAGGACAGAAAGTGACTAAGGCGCACAATCATTGTCTGAAAGTGTCGTGTGTTCAATTTGTTCATTATATATCCGATACGCTGTGTTTGAGACGTGTGCTTGTCATCTCTTGCCTCTGTTTACCTAATGTGTAATCTAAGTATACTCTTAAAGGCACATGTAGACTGGGCACGTCTCGGTTTATGACATTCATTCACGCACCTTGGAGTCTATACTTCTGTTATCAGTTATATTTATTCAGTCATGTTGGGCCATAGCAATGGCTGCCACAATGGTATGTTACAAAATAAGTGTGGTGTAAAGATTTTAAATTCTGGAAAACAAGCAAAGATGGAAAATAACCAAGTGAAACTACTTTGCTACTCTACTAAGGAAGAGTTTTTACGTGTCTGTACTTTACTTAAGTATTCATTTTTCGGACAACTTTTTACTATATGTACATTCTTCTCCCTACATGTTCAAAACAGGCTCTTACTTTAGCTTTACTTGAGGGATATCTAGTGAACGTGATGTCTTAGACCATCATGAAGAACTTGCAGCAACATGGGTGAAAGTGAACCAGCTGACATTGCTGACGATGTCAGAGCAAATTCGGAGGAGCAACATCCCCCATCCAACTGACTTGCACACATGGGAAAAGTTAACATTCAGTATTCTTAGTTTGATATTTATTTGATAGTTAGATTAAATGATTTAAGCTCAGTCATTTCCCAAATATGACTTGAGGTTCAGTTAGCACATCTTTACTGTGTGTACATTTCTGAACCAGGTAACTCTTACTTTAGTAAAGAAGTTGAATTATTTACCAGATGACCTGAGTTGAGCTCTGGACAGAACAGTCAGATCTGTGCATCCCTTTTACGAGGCTACATTGTGGTTTATATCCTGATTAGATAGATCATAGATACTCCCCTTGTGGTTTCTAGAAACTGAAACTGGGCTTTTCTTTGATATCTAATTGTAGGTTTGTTGTAACCTGGTCACATTTTATAGTGGGCTATCTCTGTCTCCAATGTTACTATTATAACCCTGTGAAATGTGATAATTGTAGTTAATTTAATAATAGTATAGTGGTGTATTCATAGTTTCAGTCCTGATTTAATTATAAAACGTCCACATATGCCTCTACAAGCTGATCTTACCAGGCCTCCAGACGCCCTGAGCCCTACACAGTGCAGGGAGACGCGCAAACGCAACGCAGCCGCTTCTGCGGCCGCCGCCGCCGCCGCCTCCTCGACCGGCATTCTCACCACAGAGGCACGCTGTGTTGTTGAAGCAAAAATAGCATTTCCTCGCTATATCTTGCCTGCATGCGCCTTCTCTGGCACGTATCCGTCCAAGTCGTATCCCTCCTCTCTCTGGCAAGCGAATCGACAAGATTCAAGGAGAACCAGCCCACCCTCTCTCCCTCACACACACACCTCCCCTCTCCTCTCCTCCCACCTCCACCACCACCTCCTCCTCCCCGGCTGCGTCCCTCACTCCCCTGCACAAGGTCGACCAGCTTGTACCCATTTGCAAACGTCGCGGTGTTGCCAGTCGCTTTGTGTGTATGTGTGTTTGCATGGTGCTTGGCTGTACTCTCCGGTTTCCCCCACTAGCGTTAGAAGAGGGGAGGGGAAGAGGGAAAGAGGGGAGGGGAAGCGGGGAAGGGAAGGCGGGGGTGACTGACTATTCCTAGGGGACATTTTCAACCGGACAGCCGCTACACTGGCGTTACAGTCACAAACAGCGAGCATAGAGTCATGTATTTGTGGGCTTGGTCCAGTTAGACAAGTACGAAGCTTGGCATGCATGTCTCTCCCTCTATTCCTCTGTGTGTCAGTGTTGTCATTCACATGCAAAAATACACCAAGAAATCAGGAGAAATCAAAGATAAGGAGGTTGAATGGGCATTTTTGCATTTTCTGCAGCCCTGTTTCTATCATGTGCGGATATGTTAGCCATCCGGTGTATGAATGCCATGCACGGGCAGGCAGGCCGTGTGTGAGGGCCCGCATTCAAACAGCGTAGGCTTCTTGTTACATAACACCATGGCCTATGTGACAACCATAGCGGGGACCATAAAACCATTCCGTTGCGTCCGACTGTCCAAGTTAAGACACAAACACGCCTCTGTCAGGGATTTCTATGCAAATGTCATTCAGCCTGCAGTCAAAGCAATAGCTCGCAGGATTAGTGTATTGACAAACACGAGTGTTGGGTAAATAAACAGATATAAACACGTTATTGCTGCTGCACATTCCTCAGCATCAGTCAGTGGATGGAGGACTATAGCGGCGAATAATACTGCAAAACCATTATTTAAATACTCCATGTGTGCCTATAAGGAAAATACCGTATACATGCTGGTGTTTAAATTCAAAGTTATGTTATCAGAAATGATTTGCGGCAGATTTCAATCATTATGAGCATCAGATGCAGACTCTGAATGTAGGCTAGTCAATTAACACTCCTCAGGACAGTGGGCTGTAATAAGAAACATAAACGCACTGTTATGCATCCCATCCTTTGCTTTTTCCCACACATATATGTTATTGGCCGCCAATGGAAACATGAACTGACCGTGTATCCTTTGCCACTAACACCACCAGTGTGAAGCGGAGGCCTGAACAGCAACTGTCGCCAGCTATGTCATTCACTCCTGCAGAAATGGTGTACTGACAGAGAAGTGGCAGAGGCGTCCACGGCTGAATGCAACAGCGTTTGACACGTTTGTGTGACAGGAGAACATATATTATATATGTCGGCCTGCAGTGTGCAGCAGCAGTGACGGTCAGAGAGACGGACTCACCGTGATCATCTTCTGTTTCTGTTTCCCGACAGGACCGCAGCTGACAATCCGATTCGGCGAGGTGGTCGCTCGGAGCGGCCAGGGTGGAGGACCATTAGTAGCCCAGCTGTCTAAGGATGGTCCGGTTAAATTGGTCACCCTGTGGTGGATCTCCTCCTGTCGTCTTCTCGCTCCACTCCCTTTCCTCTCCTCCCCCTGACCCTCTCGGCTCCAAGCACCACTGTCAAGCCGGGGGATATACGAAAACTGCACTTCCGGTACTCGTTTTCAAATTAAAGCCATTGCAACCAGCAGTAGAAGTATTACCATGCATTATAAAATACTTGATGAAAAGTTCTGCATTGAAAATGCTACCTACAGAAATTTTTGAAAGTACATTATATTTTGGTTATCGCTACCGCCTCCAGTTAGTTAGCTTTGCTTAGCACAAAGACTTGCAACAGGTGGAAAAAGCTGGCCAAAATCTTAAGAGTGAAAACAGGACATTTACTGTTATATGGGAGACTATGCATCAGGGTATTTCAATACATTCATATCTGCTGATAAATACAAGGCTAGAGCCAGCAGCCGATTACCTTAGCTTCGTACAAAGACTGAACACTGAGAAGGACAGCTAGTCAAAACCAAAGCATGAAAACTAAAATGAAAGAAAGCTATGTGTTGGGCTACTTTAATACTTTTATGTCTGTCGGTCAAATATAAGGTAACCATTTCTCAGCTTAGCTTTGCACACAGTCTTGAATCATGGGAAGACAGGCAGCCAAAAAACAGTGTAAAGCTGAAATAGATTGTGATTTTTTGTTTACTTGAAACAGATGTAAAAAACAAAATTTCCGGCTTTTTTTGATAAGGTATGGATAGTCTTTGGAAAAGGGACTTTTGGAATAAAAAGTGCTTGAATTCCATATAAATGACCTGATACAATTAGAAAAATCAAGCTGGATAAAAAAACATTTGAAAATAATGAGCCATGTTTTTGTTTTTTCTACTTATTTTTGTACTATTAATTTCATTTGAACACTTTGGGTATCCTTTGACAGGTGTCATACATGCCAGTTTATTTACAATACATTTTAGACTAGACTGCTTTTATAGCTGTACAATTTTGTTTTCTTGAAATTATTCATTTATTTGTTTATTCTACTTAAAAGATGATCTGTCTTTAATGTTAATTCACAGATATGAGACTAAAGTGAGTGCATAGGTATACTCTACAAATTCATATCATTCAAAAGCATTATAGGGATACATCGTTGTATTTAATACAACACTTTTTTATCCCCCTTGTTTCAATTCAATGCCTGTAAAGCTGTTCATCAAAATCTCCTTTTTATTTTGAAATCGAATTCCACTCAGTTCCGGTGTAATGGTGTTTAACTTTGGGTGGTTTGACGCAGCTCTCTTCAGCCCAGGCGCGCCGTTGCTCACACCGCTCTCTCATTCCCACTTTTAGTAACTCGGCGCTCCCTCTAGAGGTGAAGCCGTGTCTGCGGAGAGCCCGGCCGGTCAAACCACCAGCTGTGATCTCTAGCATGCTCCCAGAAGAAAAAAAAAACACAGTGATGTAGAGGAGGGCAAAGTCAGCTTTACAGAGTAGAGTTTTTAACCGTGTGAGGCCAATATATAACATTATAACATTGATGCATATTAAAAATCTAGATACAGAAAGTTTAAATCAGAATCGTTTAACACAGTTCGAATTTTAGGAATTGAACCATGTTCACTACAGGGTCTGGTTTCTAAGAAATATCCACTGATTTATTGTCAGTGTCTAAACTAAATCAAATATGGTATGCCTACATTATGTGACAGGTAGTAAGGCTCCATTGAACGTGTGAAAGTGTTACAAATTGTAAGAGGTTACAGCAGAAAAGCATAACTTCCAAAACCAGATAATAGTCTATATGCAGTAAGCTTTACACCCCAAGAGACTGTTTACATCTTTCTCAGAAGTGTAAGTCCAGTTTTACACATAACCATAGTTTGCATGTGAGAAGTGGATGTAGCCTCTTTGTTTCGGGAAGTGAAGCCAGTGCCAAAGTACCTTTATTATTTCTAATGGCCAGCAGGGGGAGACTGCACTGGTTGCAAAATAAAAGTTGGATTGTACAAATCCTGGTGAAAAAATGACTCAGCGTTCACTTGACTTATTACCTCGGTAAAGATATTACTAAAGATTTTATTGACTCAATTGTTAGTTTCAAGTCTTATTCAATACAGCATGATTGATTGATAAGTCTCTGCATGACCAAGATGATGGTGGGGTATTGGGCTTGATCAAAGACAGTGCAAAAAACAAGGTTGGATAAAATGTGCTTTCCTTTAACGCAGGTGTAAGATGAACAACCTGCCTACTTAAGAGGACAACAGAGGGAATGCTGAGAAAATAAGTATTGTTAAGGGAGGCTTAGACAGTCAGGGGACTGAGCAGATACTGGAGAAACAAGTGGGGTTACGAATGAAGATGGCACAAAGTTAGCTTGGTTTTACATCTTTTAAAAATAGCCGACATCTCTCATTCTAGAGCTTTCTCCTAGTGTAGATTACTAGAAGTTCATTTCCGTTTTCAGGGCCAGCGATACAATTAAATGTACTGGATGAGGGAACTAGTTCAGCTCAGCAAAGAGTACTAGTCATAAAAGAAGCAATGGTCATACCTTCACAAAATGAGATATAAATTCTGTATTTCCATGACCGTAAACACAGCAAAAGAGTGGGACAACATAAAGTGTGTCTTAAAGAGTAGGACACACTTTAGATTCCTCTGGTACAGGTAGACAGGCCCGATCACAACTCTGTCAGCACGTTAGGTAATCAGAAAAGCAAAACAGAAGAACAAATTGTCTAAAAACTGTGGCTGCAAAATGATAAATTAAAAAAAGTTATATTGTACCTGCTGAGGACGGGTAAATGTCACCAACTTTACCCTATACATTGTTACAAATATTGGGGGGGGTAAAGCTGTAAATAAAAATAATGAGGCAACTGTAATGGTTTGAGGCAATGTACTTCAATGCAACCACAGCTACCTGCAGTTGAACGACGATTCATAGGAATGAAATGTGACATTGATACATTAGGTCTGGTACATATTTTGCCTAGCTTAGCAGTTAGCTAACTTTAAGAGACAGCTAACAATTTCATAAAGTCCAACGGCTATACTTTACACGTGCATGGTGAATTTAATTTCATAAGTGTAGAGATTAAAAAGTTAGCAGGTAGCAGTTAGTTACTTACCCATGAGAGGTATTTCCAGCTAGCATAACAGCCCCAACTGTAGTGGCACTTCAGTTGGGGCTGTTTGCTGGCTAGCTAACAAGACAATTTTGGAGTTGGTGGAAGTTATTTTCGCATTGTAACTTATACCAAACTGCATACAGTCTTACTGCTTAAATAAACCAAAGCTTAATCAATATTTTCTGGCCACTAGGGGTAGTCTTGCCATATTGCCTTGAAGGTTGTTATGCTAGCATGGTAGTGCATCGTTGTTTAACGTCACTTGACCAACAGTACTTTGACAGGGACGTCGTATTTCTCGTCTCCTGATGAATGTAAGTCCAATATTCACACTCCTGTTAGCGTATTAGTCTCCAATAAACCCATGGCAAAGTCTTCAGCTAGCTAAATATCGTTTTCGTCAACAGATACAGTAGCTAACATCAAACGCTAACTTTGTCAGCAGTTTGGTGCTGCGCATGCGCGTTAACGTCAACTAATGGCTGCCTGTTGCTGCTGGAAATTACTTTCTAAGTATTGAGACCAAACCATACAATAACGACGGACTTTAACCTAAACTACAATAATTTAATTCAGTGATACTGAGTGGTACAAAAACTGGTTGTTTTCAGGTAAACAAACTAGCCAAAGATCTTTTTTAAACTACCTCAAACATATCTTTGCAGTCATCTGCTTACAATTTATTACAACTTTCTGGCTGACCCTATTTTTTACCTCTTAACCTTTGCCAAGTAGAACATTTAAAAAACAAAAAGGAAGATGTACTGTAAGTAGTCAAATTTCGAAATGACAAATTGCTATGTCACTCAATTTGCCTGTGTAATTCTGTCCAGAATTACCAATTTCAGAATGATGTTCATCATAATTTTGGATTAATTAATGGGTTTAGCATCACCAATATGGCAGCTGGTCATGGCACTACTTTTAACTTCTTAATATTATGCTGGTAACCTTAACCTTTAATATTACATCATAATTTTGAGATGCAAATAAGTTGTAATAATCATGATGCAAGGTAGATGCAAGGTAGAGTTGTCAAAATAAATGTATTGGAGTAAAGTACTAAAGTTGCCTCTGATATGTGGTGGAGTAGCAGTAATATTTACTGGAAATACTCTTGTTAAGTAGAAAATTGATACTTAAGTACAGTAGTTAAGTAATGTATGTTGTACGTTATGTAAAGCTGTTTTTAATGTAACGTTTGGAATAATCACCCCCATCTCATAAATTAAAAAATCCGCTCTTTGAAGATTCCACATATATTTGACTGTGGTTTTCTGTTGTAAATCTCGACTAACAAACCTATATTATCCAAAGACAAAAGTTAATAAGGTGTTTGTTTGAAGCAACACGCCTCTTAATAAAAGAAAAGTAAAATTGTATTCGTATATCTGAGTATTAATTGATTTTTATGCCAACTAAGCCAACCTTGACACCCCCGGCAGAGACATTCAGTTAGTACGGACCTCAACGGGTTGCTCGAGCGATGACGCTTCAGTCCGGTTTATTTTAGCTCCAGTATTTTTCCTGCCCCGCTTTACCTTACATTTTCCCCTCGATATATCATTTATTTTATTCAGGAGCATAAACTAGTCTCAGTATCAGCTGAGCTCGGACATTAATTATCGCGTTTCCCCCTTTACATTTTCGCTCCCGCATGCCGCTTCCCCCGCTGTCTTTTACTGCATATAGCTAGATGTATTTTGTGTCCCTTGTTTCCTCCAGTAACCCATGTCTGTGTGCATCCCGCCTCCCTGCGCTCTCAATAGATGGTGCAAGTCAAAATGTCCAAATCGCCCGTAGACCCACTGTCTGCTGTGGAAACAGGCTCTCAATCGCACTATTTCCAGGTAAATCCACACACCTTTATTCAAACTACTAGCTGTTATCATCTCCGGGTAAAGTGCGGTGGAGAAAAACGGTTAGCTAATGTCTTCTTACTGCTACTTGTTGTTGAAATTGAGGCGTCGCGTTTTGGCATACTTTCTGTTTTTTAACCTCCGCCTTCAGTGAAATTGCAGACTGATGCTTGATCGGTAAAAAAAGACACTTGGACCGATCATGTACGCTTATTATGCCTCTCAGATACCCAAACAGGTTTCCTTACATGTTGCTGTTTCAGATCGCGCATTTCATGGATTCTGTCCTTATATTTGATCATAGATTTAAATCGCATTTCCTGCTTCATCTACACCAGTGCAGGAGAAAAAACAGGCTCATAACTGGACCCGTATGCTGAATTTTATAGGTGTAAAGAAACGTACGTACGTACATAAATAGACCATGACTCTGACTCACCTGTAGCCTGAATCTACAGGGCCTGGCAGCACGCGCACACACGCGCGCACACCCACACACACACACTGCAACATACAGGTTTCTTATTAATTGACTCTGTTACAAGAGGCCTGGGGAAATCTGCCTCCTGATTTACACAGACCGGTATGTGCAGCTATAGATTTATTCAGTCATGAAATATTTGTGATACTGGCACTTGCACTTGTCGCTCTGGTGCAAAGCAGCTTTTACCAGTTTTATCTAAATGTATGCATATATATTGTTAAAATTACAAACAAAAGCCCCTTCTTTCTATCTATCTATCTATGTTATCTTATCATCATCTCCTGTAATTACTCTTTCATCACAGCTGCCCAGGAAGTTGCCTAAACGCAAGAGCCGCTTCAAACGCTCAGATGGCAGCACATCTTCTGACACAACATCCAGCTTCATCAAGCGGCAGGTAAGAAGCCCTTTGAGGCATTTTTTGGCGTCTCTCTCTCCTTACTCACGCATGAATTCTATGCTGGATCTTTCCTTCCTGTTATCAGGATCACAGGGCTGATAATCACACTGATAATGTTGGCCATGTTGGGCTCTGTAGTCTGATTAAAGCTGTAAGGGTATAACGGATGTTTCTCGATTGTTTTGCTGGTATTTGTGCAGCACTTTTATTATTTTTGAAGCATAAGCTATTGACAGAAAAAAGTTCCAAAAACCTTCCTTATGCTGTGTTTTTCATCCTTGTATCCAACACATGATTGATTCTGCCCTGCATCTTCAGCCACATAGCTGCTTCTCATTGTTTCAGTTGTTGTTTTGCCCAGCAGAGAGCAGCAAAATGCTTGAAAGTAGCAGTGCGTTACATCAAAATCCCAGCACAGCCCAGATTTTTTAATTAATGTTTTCAGGTCAAGCACGTGCAGCAGATGCAGATGGAGATTTGGTGTTACTTAAGACGATCTGTAGCTGAAAAAAAGAAGAGAGATTTCTGAGTTCCAGATTCCCCACAGGCTCTCAATGCGTGGCTGTGTGTGAATCATCTGCATCAGCTGATTTGATGGTGTAATAATCACTTTAATATACTTGTTTCTTAAGGTGAATTTGATTTGATTTGGGTGTTAATGTAAAGCAGAGCTGGTTGTAGTTTCACAGAGAGTCCAGCAGAGGGGACAACTTGATCCCCTGATAGAAATTAGGTTGTGAGGAGTCAAGAGGTTTCACCGGGCTACAGCTCATCCCAAACCGCCAGATCCCAGAGGTTCTGAAGTCTCAATACATCAAGGAGGGAGAGCTGGGAACCAGGAGAGATTTGAATAATAAAAGGAGCCTGTACTAATGACAGAAACTCCTACAGGCTGTAACACTGTCTGTAGAATATATCTCGAGTAGTCCTGATTAATTAATCTACAGCTGAAACGATTAGAGGTGAATGGGATAGAATGGATAAGAATAGAATTAGACTTAATTGTTCCCCGAGGTGGAATTAAAACACGCACACACATTGAATAACTTTACTGAGAGCATGAGGGAGTTGGTCCATCAAAAACGTTGATTGTCAGAAGAAATATTAATTATTTTCATATTTAATTAATCATGTTGGGTAACTTTTCAAGTTAAACATTAAACACTTTTTGTTGTATATGATAGTAATTGATCAGGCGATGGGTTTTGGACTTTTGGTTGCACAAATATCAATGAAACTTCAAAGTGGACATAAAGAAAAATTTGAACTTTTTTCACTGTGTGCGACTGTTGTAGATCTTTCAATCCATTGATTAATGGAAAAAGTAATCAGCAGATAAATGGATAATGGACAGTATTGTCAGTTGAAGCCCTATAGTCTTAATAAACCAGAGCCTCAACTTCAACCAATAAGTTGATTTCTAGAGAAAACATTTTTTGTGTAATTTAAAGTGAGACTGTTTAAAGTGGTTCAGCACTCAGATGCTCCTCCAGCCTTACCTGGTCTGGTATTACCAGCAGCTTATCGTGGATAATGTTGGCAGACATCAGATAGATACAGTTTTACTGTATAGCTGACATTTGTGAGACTGTAACATAACGCTTTTTGCATTTTTCATCGTCAGCAAATAGTGAAAAATGCCTGGCTCGAGTTCCCAAACAGCTGGTATCCAAAAGATATTCAGTTCAGTATTATACTACACAGAGAGAAACAGAAAGTAACAGATGTTGGGGAAGCTGGAGCCTGAGCTGATGTTGCTTTTCATAAAAATACCTAAATGATAAATCATTCATCAGAATAGTTACCGAGATGTTTTTCAATCATTAAATAACTCAACTAATTGTTTAATCTTTAAATGCATGTATATTTTTGAAATATTTAATGAGCCACAACTTACATAAATCAACCCCTTGTAAGCGGTAATACAGTGCATTGTGTTTTTGATTCCTTTTTGAGTCATTAATGTTAAATCCTGTCTATTAAATATAAATACCATTCAAGGTTCAAATGAATAGTAAAACTAATATATTATTTCTTTGTTTCAACTTTTCAATTGTGAGGATTTGCTGTTTTTTTTATATATGACAGTAAAGTAAGTTTGAGTTTTTTTTCATTAGCTGAGGGTTGTTAGCTGCAAACAATGCCAGCTTCCCTGCTGCACTCGTAGCTGCATGTGCAGCTGGAGTTTGAGCGCTGTTAACTTGTTTGCCACTCTTAGAACCGCTCGTTTTGTACAAAAGTCTCTACATAAAATCTAATCGAAGCTTTGTGTCGAAAGTCCAAGGAAAAAGTGTGATAAAGCACATATATAGCTAAAAGTGGACAGGGATTCCTCTCTCACATATGTCCTATCCCTACATCACAATCAGAATCAAGTTAATTGCCAAGTAGGTTTACACATACAAGGAATCTGACTTGGTGTTTAGGTGCAAAACAATGAACACAGAAGTAGAATAACAATAAGTAAAAAGCTATTTAACAGTAGTACTCCTGCTGTCAGTGAACTTAAGTATAATAAGATATAAAAAAGCAATATAATACAGAGTATGTACACCAGGTGTAACTAAAGAGATACATATGATCAAACTTATTGTATCCAACATTTAAAACTGGTGCATATTGAAAACATGACCTCAGTGAAATTATATTTTTAGAGTTTAGTAACAGATTGTGTCCATATTTTTTATCTGCCATTATAATTATTTTCTTGATTTCTGTTTCTGAAGCACCAAAATGTAATAAAAAAAACATATAGGACACAAGACGTCCTTACGTTGCTTGTATTAAAAGACGCTTCATCAATTTACTGTAATATGTGATACAAACAAGCAGAAAACCATTACATCTGATTATTTGAATACTTGAGAAATGACTAAAACACTTGATCAATTATCCAAACAGTTCTCTGCTCAACTAATGTAGCTTTAAATCAAATGTAGCTGAAAAGACAGTAGATGAAATGAAATGGAAATCCACTTTAAAATTCAATCATGAGCTTAAAACGACTGCAGGCGTTCTACTCCTTTCTTTCCAGTTGAATCTCATCGCAAACATGACATTCAAACAGTAAGACCTCTGTTTCATGCGTAGTATCGCTGGCGCGAGCGACCGTGGAGCAGCGTAACTCTTAACGGAGAGACGTTAGTGAGGGGAGAAAAAGGGCTGAGCAGACATCTTCTCCAAGAGGGGGACATTAGTTATCCTGATCAGGGGGCTTAATGACAATTTCCAGATTCCCGAGAATATTGCACGGCTTAAAATATTCATGATGCTCATTTTGAAGGCCTCAGGCGATGTGATGTGTGGGTTCATTGTTCACACAAGCTGCACCTTTAGCTTCTTTTCAATCATTACCTTCTCACCACACGCACAACAGGCATCACCTCCATAGCAGATATGACAAAGTGTTTTATGCAGAAGGAGTGAATTTCACACACAGAGCAGATAGTTTCTTGTCTGTGATAGGGGTGGGGTGTCTATGGAGGAGCAGTGGAGTATGACTCATTTCTGCAGCAGGATACAATAAGCAGTATGCTGCCATAAGTGTGGATGTATGTGCTATATGTAGGACAGGAGGCTGTGAGGCAGGAGTGGAAAGCTGCAGCTGTGTGTGTGATAAGAACAGCAGTTTCTTCTGTGTTTCCTCTCTCCTGGTGCATGTTGAATTGATCTTAAATTAACAGGAATGTGATGTAAATCTAGAGAGGTGGTTTGAAGTGACGCAAAAGCTGCGTGGTTGTTGTGTGTGTGTGTGTGTGTGTGTGTGTGTGTTGGGATGGGATGAGGTGGGGTAAGAATAGAAAAGAAGGTGTTGCCGGTGTCTGCTCCAGTGCAGGTCGTCCCTGGTTAGGGGACGGGACACAGTGCAGTGTGTGTGCATTTTACAGCATGTAGTATATAGAGAGGGAGGGACCGTCAGCAACAGCATCACCACATTAACTGAGTAAGTACAAACGACTCCCGACAGTCAGCTTCTTCTTCCTCTCCTGCCGTCTGCCCACACATCTCTTTGTAGCGTTTCAATGGCATTGTTGCCGCTCCTCTCTCTGTTTTCCTTTGTCTTCCTCTTTCACCTTGCCTCCTGTCGTCAACAAACGCTTTTGTTTCTCTCCTGCTTTACTTTTTGATTAGCGTCATCTCATGTGCACTCTTCGCCGCTCCTCGCAGAGCCTCGTGATTGATCAGTTCAACATACAGTATGCCCCGTGTTGACTTTGATATTGATGTAACCACACAGTGATTTATTGCTTTGTGTATCAGCCGGCTCTGTGCATGTGTGTAACTTGCTGACGTTGAATTATCGCCGCACAGTTAATCGAACACTTTTTGAAATTGGATATTTGGCTCCTGGATTTCCAAATCGCTGGAGCTTGCAGTTTTCTTTATTTTTCGCTCTGAGGGAAAGGTGTTTCAGCATCCTGAATAATACATTCTGCTCTTGTGCAGAATCTCCTTCCTGCAAGTAAAGACAGAGGAATGTGATTTTTTAGCAGATTGTTAGCAGATTTTTAGCGTTAGCGTTCCCTGCATTTTGACACCATTTCAACGGAACCCAAAGTGTTTTTAATCAATTCCTACTGTTAATTGATTACATACTTAATCATGTAACTTAACATCTCTACCAACATTTCTAAAGGGGTGCAGTAGATCATTACATCACGTTTTTCCTGCTATCCAGGTACCCATTGTTTTCAGCCGTGGTAATGTTGTGGGATGTTAGTGGGATGGCAATGAGGGGGTTTGGTCCCGACTGAAATATCTCAACAACTATGTCGTAAAATTTTGTGCAGACATTTATGATTCCCCAGGGAATGACTAATAATAACTTTGGTGGTTCTGTAATTGTTCAATCAGTGCTCTCATCAGGTCATACTTTCTTTTTAGTCTAATACTTTGGTTAATGGCCAAATATAGTGCTGCAGAAACAAGTCCTGAAACATGGAAAGGAGTTGGCATTTTTGCACACTGCGCTTGAAGTCAGTGGAGTTTAAAGCTCCTGTGAGGAGTTTTTCATTGGTTATGAAACAGACTGAAATTAATTCTGATTACTCTGTATAACCTACAAAAGCAAACCAGACCATCAGCAATTTTTGATGCCTGAAACTGCTGACGGGAACGCTGCCTTTGTTACATTTGCCAGAAATTTCAAGTGAGCGATACATATGACTGTTAAAGAAAGCAGGATGAGATTTTTTACCACTTAAGCATGTACAGGAGAAAATCAGCAAAGAGATAAGAGGTACAGCTTTGTCCACAGGGGGCGCCAAATCGACACAAACAGAAAGTTCCTCACAGGAGCTTTAAGTAAGATGCCTGAAAGAAGGTCTGCAGGTAACTCAAGCTTAACAGATTTTGACAGATGGTTCTGCCCCTATTTGTAGGTAAAAACACAACTCTTGAATTTTAAAGCTTTTGCGTATTTTAAACTAGGCAGTTACTAGCAAGTGTCTGAATGAGACTATAGAGTTTGTCTGGGACATTAAATGCCATCACACTAAACACAGCAAGTTTAAAACTATGTGGTAATATTGAAGTCTCCTGACACTTTCATTGGCTTTTTAATTTGGGCGATTGCAAAAGTATTGTTCATATGTAAAGATAGACTTGTCAGTATCATACACTTTTGGACACCACAGTGCTTATCTACAATTATTCAAATGAAATCGAACAATTTCTTTGGCTTTTATTGAAGGAACCAGGCGACCTCATACCTGCAGTAGCCCATACCTGCAAAACGTACATTCCCAGCAGCATCAGTTAAGATGTTCTATACCTGCTTAACAATCGTTTGTGTGTTTTGTGTTTTTGTGTTTTTAATCAATTGTGCTTTAGCAGATCTGTTTATCAGATTGTTGAAAATCTTCTGAAAACCTCCGCTCCTCACACCTTTCTGTCGTCAGCATTGTGGTGGCTGCACCTGACATTCCCCAAAACTTTCCTAAGCGACAATGCACCGTTTAGTTTCAATTCAAGCTGCACCTACACAGGGTCCGATCTGATCTATCTAGCTCTTTGTTTTCTTTTTCATAAAATGAAATCTTTAAATGTCAAATTTCAATTACCTTTTGTTGAGTGCCTGTACAGAAGGGAGTAGTGTAGAGATTTACAGAGTTTGACAGTGAGTATTTCCACTTCTTTGGAATTGTTCTGGCCTTTACTTTCAGTAGAAAGACGAGCAGTCTGCACTTGAAATTAAAAGACATAAAACATGAAACGTGTCTCTATGTCAGCTTGATGACTGTCTAACCCTAACCCAAGCAAACAAATGACAACATGTCAACCTAAATAAGTCGTTTGGAAGTAAAGGAAAAACGGTAAACATCAGCTCATTTTAGCTTTTTTTTACTTCAAAAATGTGGAACTAACAGTACATATATATAACTGAAGAGTTTTAGTTCTACACTCACCGGCCACTTCATTAGGTACACCTGTACAATCTAATGCAGTTCAATATAACAGCCATGAATTCTGCTTTTATGAAGTTTAGTTTTTGTTGACTTTTGTTTTGTTGAGAGTCAGAAGTGTGTAAATTCAATGATGTTTATCACTGAGGCTGTAGTTAAAGGTGCTGTTAACTAAATTATGTTGAAGATGTGTCTCTAATTTTTTGTCGTCCCTATTTACATACATGAGGGGGCCAGAGTATTAGAAACACCTCTGAATATAATGCAGCTCAGTACAGCCCCGCCACCAATTATGACTTTGATGCTGAAATATGATTGAATGACCACCTCTATGACAGCTCAGAAAAAAGCCTGTACATTACAGGCAACATAAAAGCAAATCTTCTTGCTTAGCTGGTGTATTGGATTACTTTAGATTTTGAGGTGTTTACAAACATTGATAGAAAACCGATTTAACTTAAATGGGCTTTTATTCAATATGTTCATATTTATGTATATTAACAAAGTAATATGCGTGATGTGAAAGAAATCACTCATAGTGATGAGCCCACAGATAATCACTTAACTCTGCAGCTTTATCGAGGGTTTCTGGCTTTTTCAACTCACTGTTTTGGTTTTTCCACCAACTTTACTGTTATGGTTCACTCTCACTGCTCTCAGCGGGATCATTTTTGGCCAACACAGGCTGCTGTTTTTGGCAGAAACAGCCCCAGTACACCCACTGTACACAACCTGCTCAGCACCAAACAGCAGAGAGACAAAGTTGGCGACTGGCTGGTGAACACATTGGAGCGTTTAGCAGCTAAGAATACTGAGCTCCAAAATGTTCTCAGGAGGTGGTGGAGACCAAAAACAGAGCTAAAATTAGATTTGATATTGGACTGTCTTACTTGTATTCATCAGTTGGACACAGACACGGCTGCAAATATAGTAATATTGCTTTGATGTCTGGTGGATGTGCGCCCACTGGAACTTTACAAGCATTTAATATAGTCAGTGTTTGTTGTACTGTCAACAAATGACGCAAATATCAAGCAGATTGAACTACATCAGAATACATAATAACAGATGTATTTGTTGTCTAGTGTTAATGCTTGTGTTAAAAGACCCCTAAATCAAATAGAATCAATTGGAGTGTTCATATATTTAATTATTTATTGCTTTTAAATGAACATTAATTGGCTTTGTTTTCATTTGTCTCCACAGTTGTTGCCTTAAAGTTACACGTTAGCATAATCACTATGACAAACCAGTTAATTAACATACATTACAAGAGCCACTAGTGAGAAAATTGCTTCATGTCATGCTCATAAGAAATGAGAACCCCTTTTTCAACCACTTAACAATGCATCAGTACAATACTGATCAAATGAATCCCCTGGCGTTCTGTCCCTCGACTGTAGCATGACTTAGCCCTCTTGAGGACTTCACTAGCTGGATGACACACTTCCTTGTTGCCCCCTCCCTGTGGATTTGAGGCCATCAGTGTTGCAGTGTGTGAAGAATAATCACAGAAGCAGAATAGGAAGGAACAGAGTTAAATTTAGCGCCCAGACTGGTTCAGTAGCTGCTAAAAAAGTACAATAAAAAACCATCCTCAGACCAGACAATAAAGATGTGCTCACGTTGTTACACTCTGCAATGCAGCGTAGCTTCACCTGCAAAACACACCGTTTTGTTTTCGGTTACAACACTTGTTTTTAATGTGTGTGTTTGTGTGTGTAGAGGGGGGGACAGGTGGCTAGGACAGAGCGTGTGCAGCAAAGGTCCACAGCCTCATGTCCAAACATTAACCAGCAATCACAGCCCAGGCAGCGCTCTGTGTTCTAACATCATTTAGCAGCTCTCTGACATAACGCCTTTCCCCTGCGCCCACCACCATATTTATACCACTTTTATGTCTGTGTGTGTTTGACTGCGTTCCCAGTGAAGACAGGGAAGCCGATACAGTGAGCAAAATTCATGTCTTTATCAGGCTCTAGCGCCGTCTTCCTAATCAGCCAGGTATGCCTCTCTTTCTCTGACCGTCTCTATCTGTGTGTCTCTGTCTCTCATGGTCACGCTCCCCTTTCCCCCACCTCCCCATCGCCTCCCTCCCTCCCTCCTGCTGTGTTTCCCCCTCTTTTCTTCTATCTGCGATCGTGGATAGATATCTAGGTCTCACTCCACTCCTTCATAGCATTTTATTATGTTCTAATCTCATCTTCCCCTCGAGATAGCCTCGCTTTATCTTGTCGTATAAATCGTTTATACCTCTCCCGTCTCTGCAACCGTTCCTCAGTCACTCTCCGTCCTCGTAAACATCCTTCTCTTTTCAGTATATCTTGTCAACGATATTCAAACCCCCCCAACCTCTGCCTCTGTCTTCTCTTTACATCTTTCCCGGTCTTCCTCACCCTCCTTTTCTCTCTCGGTGCTGCTCTGGCGCTGGTGCAGTGTTGCCTTGCAGAGCTTGTGAGTGCTAGGAATCAGATCTAGTTATCTAACATAGACACATACACACTCACACACACACACACAACAAAAATAAACGAGGAGAGGTGTTCGCTTGCCGTTTCTCTGGGACTTGAAGCGGTACTGTAGATGAATTTATCTTGGATTATGTGTATGTGTTGTGAAGTGCAGAGAAAGCAAAGGTGGTGCTTGTTTGTTTTTTTTTGTCTGGGCACTTTTAAAAAATATTTTGAGCCTGAATTTCCTTTTGTTGTGCTGCTGCTAATTGGTCCTCCAGAGGATTCGTTTGTATATGTTGGCAAGATGGATGACCACGACTAAGTCGCTGCACTCTGGAGGAGAGGGAAACCATAGTGAAAACTGTGTTATGTGCTGTTTCTTTTGGTCTCTTGCTGTTTTGCAAGAGCATGCTTGCTCGTCTGTGTGTATAAATGTATATATGGATGTAATTGTGAAAACTCAAAGTTCTTTCCTCTCTGTCTCATTCGTCACTTCTTTTATTCCCTTTCGTCTCCCGTGTCACCTTTCCTCTCTGGGGTTTGTTTTCTGCTGCAGCGGTTGTCGTTAGTGACAGATTCAGGACTGAGTTCCTTCAGAGGAGCCAAATAGATGCCAAATATAGGATACACACACACACACACACACACACACACACACACAGACACACTGTACCCAATCTGCATCTAGAACACCAGCTTATTCTTCCTCTTTTTCTCTGGAGTAATCAGCATCATAGTTTCTGTTCGAGTTGGTAAAATCATCATTTTAACTGCAACTAAAAAACGTTTCATTATCGGTTAACCTGCCGATTGTGTCCTCAATTTTTTCCTTTTGGCTATAAATCTAAGAAAAGAATGAAAGATAAAAGTCAATTTTCTGTTGAATATATTCCGTCAGCAGTCCAGAACATTTTACATTTTATAGGACAAATAAAGCAGCAAAACTTTGCAGTTATTGCTTCAGGAGAGCTGACTTGCTGAGCATTTAAACAACTAATTGTTTGGCTCGGCAGTAGACGGACATTTAAGGTATTTTAGAAAATAATCACACGCTTATTTAAAGCCCGCAGCAGCACCTATCGAGCCACTCTCACCCTTTCACTTTGTGTAAAATGCCTCTTTGTTTGCTTTATCGCTCGCTTTCAGCGTAATGTGCTCACCATCCCTGGAATGTGTCCTCAAAGAGCTTACAATGAAAAATGATAGCTTGCATATATTTTGCTAATGAGGAGATGTCCTTGGAGAATAAACAGGGGAATAAAGGATGTATATGTGCTGCACTGTGGGGGATGATGGAATGGATTGGGGCCAAGCAGGAGAGAAGAGGAAGCAGTTGCCTCCTTTGTGCTATATTTGGTGTACCAGAGGATGGCTGGTGTGGGAGAGGAAAGCATTGTGTTGTAGATCCACACAGGCTCACACATGAATGTGTTCATGAATACAGACACGTATTTGCATGCACACCTGCACACAAAGACTGCGGAACAGAAAGACAGATGAAAGCAGGAGTACAAGCAGAAACAGCACATCTACATGTCTAACCTCATGATAACATTCCTCTCATCCCGGCTTTGAGAGATGATCACATTGTACAGTATGAAATGAAATGATGCAAGTCCATCTCTGACTCTCTCCTGACAGGGGTCAGCTGATTCGTACACCAGTAGACCGTCGGATTCCGACCTGTCAGCGGAGGAGGACCGCGAGGCGTATCGGCGTGAAGCCGAGCGCCAGGCACAGCTGCAGCTCGACAGAGCTAAGGTACGACACACAGGGATTTACTCTGCTGCAAACTGTAGAGTTGTAACAGTTTTATAACATGTAAAAGGGGAGCCTTGGAGCCATGAGTGGGACTCGACTGTCCCAGAAGAATATTATTATATTTGTTACCAACCACACATCATCAGATCCACCAGAGGCTGAAAGAAAACTCATTTTGTTTTATCAATATTCATTATTAACAAAACAAACTGGGTGCACGGAGCTCACTGAACTCCTCCTGCTTCATGTTTGTGTTCATGTCAAACAGCAGCAGTGAAAAAACAGCTTGTAATGTATCCTGTGCACGCCTGTCTGTCCTCCAGACACGCTGAACACTTCCATGTTTAAATCACAGCATCACTGACAGACTTGTTAAAGATAAACCAGGGTGTGCTTTACACTGACCCCTCCCCTTGTGTACCTGCCAGTTTGTGAAGAATAACAAATTCAGTCAAAGTTTAGTGTTAAATCTACCGTACGTCTAATTTTAAATGACTGCTTTTAGCTTTCATCTAGTAAAGTGAAAACCAGACGTGGGAATTTGTTTTGCAACTCAGTTATACAAGTAAAGCAAGTCCGATCTATACCCAAAGATCCCAGGGGGGTACACTACGAAGCAGGATTTGCTGTTATCGAGGTAACTTCAGGGTTAACGCAGAGTTTTCAGTACTACAAAGGCGGTTCACGTCTTACCTGGGTAGATCACCGTGGTAACTTATGCTGAACACCTAACCTGCTCCGGAGCAGATTATCTTCCAGATATGAGATCAACCTGAACTCATCACCACCTACTGACCAATCAGGTCTCTGTGAGCAGAAAGCGAAAGGGAGGAGGGAGAAAGAGAGACAGGTCAAACACTTCAGCTTTACCGTCTGATTTTTTTATATGAAATATATTCATGAGAGATATTCATCATGCTTTACTGATATACATCTACAACAGAGACTGATAAAAACAATGAAGCCTGAAGTACTTTTGTACGTAAATGATATGAAAGTAAGCCTTAGTGCTGCTTTAAATTGTGCTTTTATATTTATTTTTATTTGCTCCATAGCTTGATGGGACTGAGGCTGAAAGAATACGTCTAAATCTGTCAGTAACGCAACAAAAATTAATCTATGCATCGTATGAATCTATTGTAAACACAAGTGTTGATGATGGAGCAGTTATATTATTAAATTTATGCATTGACACATTATGCGTTTTTTTTTTACTATTTGTCCTTCCTGCATTCAGCAGCTGCAGCTGAGTGTGATTCTAGTTTGGATTCTGTGTAAATTCTTCATATCTTTCTAAGATCATAGTTTGCTCTGAGTTTGTAACATATGCCGATCAGCTGATGGCAGACTTGCCCGTGTTTAGATTAGTCATTTGCTCCAAACAACGCCCCTTTAATGTGAACGTGCTCATAGAAACCCTGGGTTGATTTGTCAAACCAGCGTCGTGTGACCGCTCAGCGTGATATTCTGTGTCAGGTTAAGTGAAGCCAGATCAGGAAAAGAGACCCTGGGTATGTTGAATTGGCTTCCTAGTATAGGCCCCACGTCAAGCCAAGATCTTTAACTTTTTATTTTCTTTAGTCATGAACCAGTCATCCTGAAATTTTAAACAGCTTGAGGTTACAGCTGTCTGCCGGTCAACGATTACAGCTAACGTTATGTAGCATTAATTTTAAATGACAACATTTAAGCTACCAAAATCTTGGGTGCAAAGAATTCCTTCATTACCAGGCTGTGTTGGCTCATTGACTGAAAAGTAGAGTATTTAATGCTACCTCTCAGCTATTATTAGCTTAAGCTGGTCAAAGAACATAAATGGTAACCTCAACTTAGCATAGTCTTAAACCTCATGATGATGTCTCTTTGTGCTCTGTACTATGCCGAGCGTAGGTGAGAACATTCAGCCCCACAATATGCTCCCAAGGCCTGAAAAGCTAACTTAAATCCTGTAAGTCGCTAAAAATGTATGTCAAATTTTTATTTAAGGGTGCTACCAGTGTGTATACCAGAGAGGCAAAAGTATAGTGACAGCTCGATATAGTCATTTTGTGTCATTGTCCAACTGAAATGATCCACCTGAATGGCCACAAACATCAAACCAGGCCTAGAATAGCTTCAACATCTAGAGTTTGTCTCACAGTTTTCCCAGTTCGTCTCCAGATGCTTCACATTTTATCGCCTGTATCCACTTTTTTCATCTTGGCAGTTACTTTTTTACCTAGTTAGGGGTTCTTCACCTTTTTGATAGTGCATCACACCAGACAGCAGATTTAAGGCATTTTTCTGTTTTGTTACTGACGCACACAGCCCCCTACCTATCACTGACAATTGTCTCATTGTCCTTTTGTCACTGTTGCATTTATCGTTGCCACAGTCCAAACCTGTAGCGTTTGCAGTAAAGACCAATGTGAGCTACTGTGGAGCTCTGGATGAGGACTGTCCCGTCCAAGGAGCTGCAGTCAATTTCGATGCCAAAGACTTCCTGCACATCAAAGAAGTGAGTGATTATCCTTTGTCCGTCGTGATGAGCCCCCTCCTTTACATTGAAACAGAGCAGACGTGACACTTTTCTGTTGTTTCTTTGAACGTTACAGAAGTATAACAATGACTGGTGGATCGGACGGTTAGTGAAAGAGGGAGCAGACATCACGTTCATCCCCAGCCCGCTACGACTGGAGGCCATGAGACTCAAACAGGAGCAGAAACAAAGGTCAGTTCATAGTAGCAAAGTTCTCTGAGGGCTCGTTTCAGTAATATAGGTTAGATAATCAAGTGTGCTGTTGCAGGAAAACAGGGGGTAACTCCTCTAGTTTAGGAGACATGGTGACTGGGGGCTGGAGGACCACGCCGCCATCTGCAGGGGAATGTAAGTACTGCAAATCTGTTGTTATTAATGCTGGGAAAAAATACCAATTGTGCCCTCTGCCTTTTCTTTCATTGATTGTTATTTTCTTGTTTTCACAAGCTAAACAGAAGCAAAAACAGGTAGGTTTTTGGCACTTTATGACGCCACAGCATGCTCATAATACTCTGAACTTTAAGGGACATTATCGGTTTATGCAAGTCTTGAAAAGTTGAAAAGCATTAAATTCAGATCCTTAAAAAATGCTACACGGTCTTAAACATATTAACATTATCTTTTAATACCTTGTTGTAATACCTTTCTATTACTTTATCTTAAAATGACTTAAAAGTGAGAGCGGTGTGACAGTGGATTGTGTATGTAGGAGGCTGTGTGCTGATTGTCCAGGAGCTAAAAATCAAATTTTCTTATAGTGGGAATCGATTAATTGAATTTATCATTGACTACTTTGTTAATGTTCTTTCACTTGTTTGGGTCAAGTCAGGTGTTTAATTAAAGTACTAAGAATCATGATCACGTCAGAGTTATTATAGTTTTGACATTTTATTTTATTTAGTCTTTCTGTTTGGTTTTTCATTTCAGTTGAGTTTCAGTTTAGTTTTACGAGTTCATTAGTATTTTTATTTTAAGAAATTGACTAGTTTTAGTTTTTATTTGGTTTTAGTGTTAGTGTTAGTTTTTCAGGTATTATGAGGAAAGCCTTGATTTAAAGAAGCGTGTTACTGTGTCATTGTATTCTAGGTTCTTTTTAATAGGCCAGTGTCTGTCGTCAAACAGAATGCGCAACCAAAACGAAGCTGATTTTACCTGCAATTCTATTTAGCAGGGATGCACCAATACCACTTTTTTCCAGACCAAGTACAAGTACTTACATTTGGGTACTTGCCGATACCGAGTACTGATATGAGGACTCATTACAGTTCTCATAATGGCTTTAAAAACATTATTCATTTTCATCAGGTGTTCCTCACTTCCTGACTGTAACAAAGTGTAATGAAACCGTTGCACTCATTTTAAACATTCAACTTTGTTTTACTGAACAAACAGACATGACACTGCCACACATTTTACTTTTGTGTAACCTATAACACATTCAGTGGGTTTCAGTATAAAAGCTGTGTGTGAGGTCTAAGCCTTTTTCTGAAAGGTGACATTGCTCCTTCTCCGCCTACCTGCTTCACTAACGGGAGGCTGATCAAGTAAAGTGGTATTCGCGTGCGGTACTCGTCGTAGTTTTATGAGTACGAGTACTTAAGCTCCGATACCACCCGATACCCGATACTGGTATCGGTGCATCCCGACTATTTAGTTTTAGTTTGTGTTGCACTGTTCATTGTAGTTTTTATTTAGTTTTATTTTTTGTATTTTTAGTTGTTAACGAAATTATTTTTTCACTGCTAGTTTTATGGTCTTAGTTTTAACTATAATAACCCTGGATCACATACAGCTGGAAAACACTCAAAAGCAATATCAATGTCATCAAATCCATGCACTTAAAAACAGTTGCAGCTCTGTAAGCTTGTTTAAGTCTCTTATTTTAATTTGCTGCAAAAGTGCTGATGATGTGTTTTTGCTTTTCACTACAGACAAACTAGCACCCAAAATTACTTACCCCTGTCCCTCTCCTTCCTCTCCCCTTGTCATCCCCTGTTTCTGCCAGGAACACGTCCCTCCCTACGACGTGGTGCCCTCTATGAGGCCGGTGGTTCTCGTGGGACCATCGTTGAAGGGCTACGAGGTCAGCCTCTCCCTGTTTCACCTGCAGCAGACAGAGAAAGCAGCAGCTCACACTGCACTCCTTTCTCTGTTTACACTGTTTTCTGCACTGCTGCATGCGTGTGTTTAAATCAGAAAGAAACTTTATTGAAAGTGTGTTGCCACTAAGCACCCGAGTCTGCTTCTTATTCAGGTATTTATGGATACATTTGACATCTTTGTTTCCTTTCATGTTCCCATCCAGGTGACGGATATGATGCAGAAAGCTCTTTTTGACTTCCTGAAACACAGATTTGAGGGAAGGTCGGTAAAATGGTCAGATTACATAATGAATCTCTGTAGCTGTTAAAAGAAAGGCCTTTGATAAATCTGATCAGAAACGTTTCCTCTCTGTGTTTGCAGAATCTCAATCACACGTGTAACTGCCGACCTGTCCCTGGCCAAGAGATCTGTCCTCAACAAAAGACCCATCATGGAGAGATCCAACACCCGCTCCAGTTTAGGTAAACAAGCTGAAGTTAGCAAGAAATATTTTGGTATAGAAAAAAAGAACTGAGTTTAAACTTGAGTGTGTCTTTTCTGTGCAGCGGAGGTTCAGAGTGAGATCGAGAGGATATTTGAGCTCGCCAAAACCCTGCAGCTGGTGATCCTGGACGCAGACACCATCAACCATCCCGCACAGCTAGCCAAAACCTCCCTCGCACCCATCATTGTCTATGTTAAAGTTTCCTCACCAAAGGTACGTCGGCAGGTTGCCTCACTCATAAATGTTGGATACAGGCTGCAACATGACCTTCATGCTTATCTTTCCCTTCCTGACTCCAGGTGCTCCAGAGGCTGGTCAAATCCAGAGGGAAGTCTCAGAGCAAGCACCTGAACGTGCAGATGATGGCTGCAGACAAACTCTCTCAGTGCCCCCCTGTGAGTGGAGGAAGCGGGTTCATTCCTTTCTTATGCTCTAATATTTTATATGAACAGGTCAAATTTACCAGCAGAACATTTGGTGGTGATGCATTTTATCTAGGGATGCAATGTCTGTGACCATTTTGGTCTGGACTGAAATATCTTTGTAACTGTTAGATACCTAATATTGATGTTATTCAGACACTCATGAGGCCCAAAGGATAAACCCCTCAGACTTTGCTGATGCCCTGACTTTTTCTCTAACACCACCACAAGGTTGACCATTTTATTCTTTATTAAAATAACTCAACAACAATTGGATGGACTGCCATTTTATCCCCTGACCTTTTGGCTAGCACCGCCATCAGGTCAAATTTACAGTTCTCCAATACTTATAGATTGAAGATTTAAAGAGCTGTACCTGTACCTTGGGCTGTACAGTGGTTAGCGCTGTCGCCTCACAGCTAAAAGGTTCCTAGTTTGAACCCCGGTTTGGACGTAGTGGGCCTTTCTGTGTTGAGTTTGCATGTCACTCCGGGTACTCTAGCTTCCTCCCACAGTCCAAAGACATGCTCGTTAGGTTAATCGGTGACTACAAAATTGCCTATAGTTGTGAATGTGAGCGTAAAAGGTTGTCTGTCTCTATGTGTCAGCCCTGTGTACCCCGTCTCTCGCCCAATGATAGCCGGGATAGGCTCCAGCCCTCCCCAGCGACCAGTGGCGGCTGGTGAAAAATATTCTAGGTGGGGCTGTGCTGTGCCATTCTGAGTTTTTAACAACCATCCCACTACGACAATTTAAAAAAGTAAACACGGGAAGCAAAATAGTGCATTTACATGGCTACATCCAGCTAGCCAAGCCTTTCTGGTGTACCAGTTGCAAGAAAATCCTCTGGTGTAGGTTTTACCTTTTTCATTCCCTTGTTGGTTAATTTTAATATCTGGCTGATCCGGTCCAGTTTCTTTAATCCGTAATTTTTCTCTTAAACTTCTCCTCTCGAACAGATTTTGAAGAAGAGAGCGTACAGAGTTGTTTGCGGTGTCAGCGTCCATCATTGTCATTTCCATCACTCATAGACTGATCAGACTTCAACCACCGAGACTAACCGAATGGCGATTTCAGAATCGGCTTTCGGGGATTATTTTCTACGATGCTGATTGGCCAAATTCACGTTGATATGCACGTATCTTGCCCCAGCAACAGTCCCTGATTAGCTACTCGTCTCTGCTTTAGGGGCGCTGGAAAAAGCGCCCCTAAAGCAGAGACGAGTAGCCTAACGCTTGTTTCCCACATTTCCAATGAACATTAATTAATGTATATATTTTTTGTATAAATACATATATATATTACATATTTAAATAAGTCATTTTGTTAATATGAGGTTTTTTTTAATAAAATAAATAAAAATAAAAACACACTCTCCACTAGGGAGGGCGGCATGTTAGCATGATGCTATTCACACTTAGATCGAAGTCAACTAATCAATCAACCACTTAATTTTTTTTTCTCTATAGCATTCGGACTACTAGTCTTTTTCTAATCATAGAAACAAGGTGTTTGAACAGCAGTCGGTGGCCACAACAGCTCTGCACTGAAGTCGACTCATGTTGTATTTGACTGTCAGTAAGGGAAGGGAATAATTGCTCAAAGAAGGGAGAGGACACCTCTCATGCAGCCCAGTTCAACACCACATTACAGTAAAATTGTGTCCTTTCAGACATTGTCAACAAAAACTGGAGCTATGAGCTGAGATTTATGAGCTGCGTCAGAGTTCCTTTTAAGGAGGTAGATGAGATGTATATGCAGTATATACACACACACAGACTGTATATCCGCTGGAGGCTCAGGGAGACCAATGATATCACCCTGTCCAGCTGGTCAGATAGTGTTTGATATTATTGTCCTTTTTCTACACACATATTAAATATTAATTGATTTCATGCTTGTTGTTGTTGTTTGTTGTTTTTTGACTTGCAGGATATGTTTGATGTCATTTTGGATGAGAACCAGCTGGAAGACGCATGTGAGCATTTGGCTGAATATCTGGAGGTCTACTGGCGTGCCACTCACCTCCCAGGCAACACCCCACTTAACCCCTTATTGGAGCAGAGTCTGATGACCCCGCCTTCTGCCATCTCTAGCCTACAGGTGAGTCTGTCCTCGTCCCTTTAAAAACACAAGAGAGCATGGAAATACAGTTTTTATCTTGTCTTCAGACTCTTAAGTAGGAATCCTGTTTTGAACATGTTGTATGTTGTCACTGTCTTTTACCGGCTCTTCCCATCTCAGATTCTCACTCCTTTTGTTTTTGTTTGTTTCCAGTTGTCTTGTCTGTCCTCTCACTCATTCATGCTTAACATTTTTGCAGTTTTCTGAAACACAGGAATTAATTGAATGATCGCTTACAAAACTCGGTGAGTAGTAGGGTTTATATAAAAATATATATGCTGTATATTTGCACTCTAAACCCCAACAATCCCCCCCTCACACACCTCTCTACACCTGAACACGACACAGCGGCTGAGACAGTGAATGAAGAGCACTTTATTCATTCAGATCTCACCACAGAAAAGATGTTTTTCTTTCATTGCATCCTGCCTCCTTTTCCTTACGTTGACGGTCTCAGGTGAATCACTGCTCCGCAAGCTTTCTGGGAAAAAAAATTCACAAAGCGGCTTTACTTTCATACCACCACTATAAATGTCATGTTTGAAAATGAATGAAATGTCAAAATCTGACCATCTATTGTCAGTTTATTCTGAGCATGCTTTGTGAATGTATCGCCCCCCTCTCACAGCAGCACACAAAGCTGTCTTGAATAACGACTCAAATTAAAGACACGATCGGTGTCTAAATAATGTATTCACCTGATTTTAATGCATATTTCACCCAACAGTAAACTAAAACATCTGTATATTAACATTTCATGTCCAAGAGTAACCTCCTGATCATCCATTCAACTGTTCCACTGACATTTCTTTTGTTGGGTGTCTGTAGTATTAATCTGTAAACACACAGACGAAACACTGTCAGCACGTAACCAAAAAGGACTTTGATAAGACTCATCACCCCCCTACATACTTTACATGTTGTTCTGTCTCTGGTTCTGGTTCATCCTGGTACTTACATGCAGCTTATTGTGACTCTTTAGAATAAAACTGTCACAGTTTTCCATATTTTTTGAAACGTTTATTTTAAAATAATTTCTTTGGAAAGTGAACCTTCAGTTTTGGCTCCTTTTGTTGCTCTTTTAGTGGCTTTGAACAACATAAATGGAGACAAGACAAATCAAATCAAATTTTATTTGTATAGCGCCAAATTATAACCAAAGTTATCTCAAGACACTTTACAGAAAGAGCAGGTCTGGACCGTACTCTTTGTAAATATAAACATATAAATACTTCTCTATTGACCTCCTCTGCAGATATAAGCTGTACGCCTCCTACAGCTGTAATGATGAGCAGATTAATTGATTGTCAGCAACATTCACAGTCGCCACAGAATTCATTTCCTCTAGCGCCTCCTTCAGGTAGACATTTCCATTAAAGTGATAATCTCAAAGATGTCTGTTAAGTCACTATCTATCGCTGAATGAGGTA
This sequence comes from Semicossyphus pulcher, assembly GCF_022749685.1. Lineage (NCBI taxonomy): Eukaryota > Metazoa > Chordata > Actinopteri > Labriformes > Labridae > Semicossyphus > Semicossyphus pulcher. The sequence continues at coordinate 21,623,265 of NW_027211637.1, forward strand.
ACACAATGGTGATTGAGCCTATGGCCCACTGATGAAAGCCTTTGCAGTATATAGTATTATTATGGGCTGGGTGTCTGTGCGGAAAAAATCACATGCAGCGCCCAGTTAGTGACGCGTTTTCCATCACCCAGCAGTGGTTGGTCTGCCAGAGAGGGTAGGCGGATCTAACTCAATGTAAAGCGGCTGTTTTTCCGGTCTCTGCAAGTGTTGAAGATCGTTGACTACAGAAACAACTTCAAAAATAAGTGAAACTCCAAAGAAAAAGAAACACATTCGAAGCTCAGATGAAGGCAAACAGTCTAAAAAGGAAAGCGACTGTCAGCGAGTTACAACCGGAGCCTTTTCCACGTGCTACATTGTTACAGAAAGAGAAACCGTTTTCTTGTGATTTTCTTGGTATTAACGGGTCTTACCTTTGCCAAAAATTTCAACATCATGATGCAGATTAGTAAGAAGTAAAAATTCAAGCTTTGTCAGGTCTGTCATCAATAGGAGAAGAAAACGTTTAAAATGCTGGTTTGTTGAACGGAGGTCGGATCGATCTGATGCATTCGAGGAAGTCACAGCATCAAGGGAATTAATCTCAAGTTAAATTTTAGATCAAGCCGCTGAACTTACAAGCAGATGTCTGTTTATAGATATTAATAAGAAGCTAAATCGTCGTCAGATCACACTGATGGGAGCCGGGATGACAGCACGACGGATTACATTCCGCAGCCTGCTGATACGTGATTGGTCAATATTACTTGGACTATAAATGTAGTTCAAACGTAACCAAAACACTTGCCTTCCCGGAAGTCCACGTCCCTGCGTACGGATTCTACTATGTAGAATCTGTAAATAGAGATTACAACGGAGCCAACAGTGGACGTCACACCTGCAACACTGTCTGGATATCTGGGGAGTGTGCTCCCACAATTACCGTTTATCACCATCAGTGCTGCCAAAGAGAACGAAACTGAGATCTTCGAGATTACCACTTTAAGTAGTAAAATGTCTCAACAATAATAGCTGGATGAACAAGTTATTCAAATGTGTCATCAAACACCACCACAATCTTATCTCATTTATGTCAGTATAGTACTGTATATAAAATGGATCAAATATCACAATAGCTTATCATTAACTAGATGTACTGTACCTACCTTACAGATATGGAATCACAGGCAAACGGATTTTAAATTGTTGACAAAACATTTATTAGCACAGCTAAAAAAAACACAGCATTTATGATGCCAATTAGCAGCATTTTCAAGCTATAAATCAGATTCTACAATCAGCACCTTTTTATTATCAATGTTTCAAAACATTGATAATAAAATTAAAGGAAGGCGTGATTCCTATTGTGTGGTATTATCTCTTACATGTGCTAATTGTCAGATCTGATATGTATTATGTAACCAGCAGGCTGCTAAATTAGCACCATGAGTGTTACCTTCTCAAACAACACTGACATGCTCGTATGTAGGTTGAAAGGTGTTGCTGTCATTGTTCTTTCAGTTGTACTGGGTGTAAAGAGATTCCTTTCTTAACCAGTGTCACTGTAAATATTGTAAGAATGAATGAAAGAATGAAATGCATGTGTGCACATTACTACACTGCAGCTCATTCTTAACAAACAGCCTGTAAGACACACACCTCATTTTACTACTAAAGTCTGCTGTAATCTTGTAACAGCTTCAGCTGAACTTTGAATCACATAAGGACATTTGTGGACTTCACGCGTGTCATACACTGCAAACACTATAAGAAAGGGATTTCTGTGCTGCCAGTGTGCACAGGAAGAAGAATATCAGCAACTGTTTTAATGCACTCACGAGCATGTGAGTGTCGTGTTATGATAGATTTCCCTTCAAAGTCCTTCTTGATGTCGTGTTTGCATTTTTTTGTTCTGTGTGTTTGCTCTATATGAAAACTGTCTGTGCGTTTAGAAAGTAAGTTACCACAAAGTGTGAAGCTTCTTTGAGAAGTCGTCCTTGTTTCCAGAGCGTTCCTTTCACTCTCTCTGTTTTACTTCCTCCTTGACAACTCAAATCCTCCAGAACCAGAACAAGAACCAGCCGCAGCCTCGCGAGGCGGTCGGCCTGGAGGGTGACGAGGAGGAGGAGGAGGCAGGCGAGGAGGCCCACTCCCCCTTGGAGCAGGACAGTCTTATGCCTTCTGACGAGGCCAGCGACTCCCTGTCTCGCGGCCGGAGGGGGAGCCCGTGCCACAGGGGGGGTGAGGAGGACGAGGAGGAGGAGGAAGAAGAAGAAGAAGAAGAAGAAGAGGAGGAGGAGGAAGAGGAGGAGGATGAGTATGCCTCCCCCGTCCATGCTCGCACATACAGGGACATGTACCCCCCTCACCGCGGGCACACAGGCAGCGCCCACAGTGCCAACGGGCACGAGTCACAGGACAGGCTGCTCCAACGCGAAGCTCAGCAAGGTCACAACCAGAGGAACAACCGCCAGCGCAGCCGCCCCTGGCCCCGAGACACCTACTGAGGAAGAAGAGCCCTCCTCCCCCGGCCTCCAGATCAGCACGGAGATCACCCCCAGCCCTCCAACCGATGTCGTATGTTCACACTTTAGAGATCAAAATATTGCCCCAAAATCTGCTCCAGACTTTAATCAGACATAAACAGAAACAGCTGCCCAGTTTATAAAGTAGACAACTTTATTTAAAAGTATTTTTAAAGTATTTTCAGTCACACACTTCTAAAGTCGCAGATATCTAAACCGAGGTATTAAACGACCTCTCCAGGGTCATGTCAGTCAGATAGAAGTCAACAGGGCTACTGGAAAGGTTTCAGGCTACCAGCTGTACGAAACTCAAACTGCTTTGCCTAAAGTCTCTCTATTGTAGGATGTCTCATATACTGGCCTTAAACTTCCTTAAAAGACTTTTAACTATCTTTACTATTGCATGTATGAGTATAATTATTTTAAGACTATTTGCACATTAACGTCAGAACAGGAACTGAATGATCTTAACTGATAAACTAACGTAGGAATGTCTACTGTTGAATCCATTTATGGGAAATAGTGATGCATTTGATTACAATGTAAATACTGAATGGGCACCTGGTTTTGTTTCATTGCTACTATATTTGTTTGATTTTGATGATATGGACTTGTTTGTTGTTTCAGAGAAAATGTTCGCCATCCATCAGTCAGTTTGTACTCTGAGACGGCGAGTGGCAGGGGAGACAGACACAGTCAGACTGCATCTCTGAATGTTTATGAAGTTAAGTAGAGCCCGACTGATATATGAGAAGGCCGATATTATCGTCCGATCTTGGCCTTTTACAAATACATAAATAGGCTCTGTAGTACAACTTCTTTACAGAACATATAAAGTAGAAAACAATGCTTTGGGTTAATAAGAAATGTCATCACATGGTTTGTCCAGCAGAGTGCGATCAGACGCTATAGTTTGTTAGTTTGTTTTATATAATAGTGATTTGTTTTAGAAAGCAGCCCTTCACTTTATCATATCGCTGCAACAAACGGGAAACAATCCACCAAGAACATATCTATTTGCGTTCCAGTGCAAAAATATCGGCTGCTATATCGGTAAATATCAGTATCAGCCTATATTGGTCGGGCTCTATATGTCAGTACAAAGCTGCAGTACTGTACAGTGTGTTCTGGGCTTCGCTTGTCTCTGCTGTTGCACAATCACCTCTAAAATAAAAATAAAAACGGGCACACAGAATGTAAACACAACTGAGAAAGGGAATGTTATCTTGAAAAGGATGAATTATTTGCCAAACTGCTTGTTTACATCGAATCATTCACATATATATCAAGCACATGCTGCACAGCTGCAGCTCCTCTTCAGATCCAGGCTTCAGAGAATGTAAGCTCGCATGCCTTTTGCACCTCCAAGCACCACCCGGTGTCTCCAAACCCCCCCACCCCAACCGATCACCCTGTAATTTCGATTGTAGCACGTTATTGATTGTAGCATCCACGGTTTATAATCTCCCCCCTTCGTACGTCTTTGCCAAACATTGCATTAACAGTGGTGTACTGCAGGTTTACAGTTAAGGCAGATCCTCAGGTGTACACACTCATCGCGCTCCACCAAAACGAATGTGTCGTGCTCCTGAAGAAGGACTCGTAGCACCCGTTGACACGATTCATTCATTCTGTTCCTGCACCATTATTAGTCCGTGAGCCGATGATTTGAGTTTGGACGCGATGCCGACGGAGTATCGATAACCGTTAACAAGTTTTTAGGAGTTTACTGCTTCCATGTCTCACAGGTATCTCCCTATCTAGTGTTCTGTATATTTTGAAGAGAAAAAAAAAATCAGCATGATTGAGATAAAAAACAAAAGAAAAAAAATCTATGCAAGTGTTGCATGAAAATCTGATTGTTTCTTTTTACGGTTAAGTATTTTAGTAATGCATCAATTCTGATTCTCCTCGTTGTATTGTAGTGATAGTCATGTCTTTGGGGCTACTCACTCCTCACACCACTAACCACACTATTACTAAAGATCACTTTATTTATCCATTTAGAATGGGGACATTTTTTCCACAGTATTGGTTTGGACACTCGTTGACGCACTTTTAAAAGTCACCTGCTAAAAAATCTTTTCAGCCCCTGATCAAGATTTTTTAATTTGTAACAAAAAAGGAATGAGTGAATTATTAACGCCCTGCATGTCTTAGTTCACCAATTAGCTATTTTCATTATATTTTGGCAGAGTATGATTTTCAAAGCGGACCAATTTAGCAACTGATAAAGCAGTTGAGGTTTTTCAATTTATGAAGCACAATTTTTACAAGAGTTATAATTTAGTTTCCTCTGTCTTATTCTGTATGCAATACTAAGCCGAACATTGAAAAACTTTAAACGCCTTAGACCATCTGGACTTCCTCTTTTTTGTGTGAGTAGAGAATTAAAAAACAAAAAAATTGCACTACTTTTTTTTGGGATGGTTGCTTTGTAATGCAATAACTGCACTAAATATAACCGTGTATCCACCAGACTACCACAGCGTGCTAGCGTGACCCAACACGCCTCTTCCCTCTATTTATCAAAAGAGACAGCAAATGTGTAAAAAGTGAGACATTTCCTGCCTGATGCTGTATAGAATGCTTTCTATTTGAAAATAGATTTACAATGCTAAGTCAAATATGATTAAAACAAAATAAACATGACATTTTATGTACTTTTAATTGTGTGGCTCGTTTTTTGTGTTACATCGGTTACATCATGAGGGGCGGCTGTGGCTCAGCGGTAGAACCGGTCGTCTCTCAATCAAAAGGTTGAGGGTTCGATCCCTGACTGCTACGGTCACGTGTCGAAGTTTCTTTGGGCAAGACACTGAACCCCACATTGCTCCCGAAGGCATAGTATCAGGTATGAATGTTCATAGATGCTGATTGAAACATACAGTGCATGGATAACAGGTACAGTGTTTTGTAATTTCAGTTATCACGTTTACACTTTTGAATTTTTGGAGTCTCTGTTCTGAATAATGTTAAACTTGATCACAAGCAAATAAAGGATTTTAAATCAATGTAGCCACATTACCCTGCCACCCTGAACAGGACAATGGATGGATGGATTGATATCCACATTACTGCTCCTACAATCAAAATTTTAAACTAGGGATGCACGATATTATCGGCCGATATTGGCTTAAAAATGAACTACCGGATATCGGCCAACACGCCAATATCCGCCGATATAATTAACCAATAAAATAATGGGCTGCTGCATACTTGATTAAATGCCCGACCTCGGCGCAATGTCCCCGGCGCGAAGAAGACCTGCGCGGCACAGCGTGATGACGTCACGTGCGTCTACCTGCAGCATGAGAGAGTTAGAAGCCAAAATGTCCGTGGTGTGGAAGTTTTTCAAAGTGTCCGAAATAGAGCAAAACTGCTATTTGCAATGACTGCTCAGCTTCGGTGACGCGAGGAGGAGCCAAGGCAAAGTCTTTCAACACTACAAACTTGATCAACCATCTCAAGACCCGTCACCCCAACCGTTGTGACAAATGTGATAAGAGTATCACCATTATACTTTATGCTAATTCCAATACAGAAGAGAGTTGATGATATCTGCAATTAGGTGTGCAGGAAAAAAATATCGGTATCGGTAATCGGCTAAATGAGTTGTAAAATATCGGCATATCGGATATCGGCAAAAAATCCAATATCGTGCATCCCTATTTTAAACCTGAATTGTTACCTAAGGTTTTCCTATTGAGCACACCCTCATTGTTTTGGACTTTGCTACAGAAAGTCTTTGACAAACATATTAAGACGGTTATGAAACGTCATCACTCAAATTTGCTGTATTCACTTCATACAAATGTTTATATTTAAAACAATGAATTACAATAAAGCAAGCGTGTGTGGACTTCACTTGTGACACTGGTCTCGAAAACAGTCAGGAAAATCTAATTATTGGGAAAGTGTATAAAACAAAGCACTTACTACTCATCTACACTCCTGGCTGGTATTTATCACATTTTATAACTGAGGAGAAGTATTTATACAGAGCACATCCTGAAGCAAAAACAAACGTCTCTTCCACCGAGTCCACATTTACACAACTTTAAACTGAGTCTTAATATCCCCAAACTTGTGCAGTGAAGATGTTATGCACCAGAGAATCTGTTCGTTTCTACCAACAGACGGGTTGAAAAGACAAAAACACATAAGAATCAGAAGCAGGGTGCAAACGGATCAAAATAAATGAGATGTGTATAAATTGGACACCGAATTCTGTGTGTAAAACAGAGAAATGCCCGTCTGCAGAGATTCAACTTGATAAAACAGTCTGAAATATTTGTGTGTCGAGGAGTTAATCAGGCAAAGATGGTCTCCTCGCGTCTCTTCTTGGTCAGGATGGTTCCAGGTTTGTGCTGAGCGTCGGGGTGGTTGGCCAGCTCTGGCGGGCAGGTGGAGACCGGGCTCTCCAAGATGGCCTGCTTCAGGTCGTAGAACACAGCAGAGTCCTCTTTAGTGAGGAAAGTCATGGCAACACCGCTCTTACCAGCACGGCCAGTACGACCGATACGATGGATGTAGTCTGCAGGACGAGGAGAAGGAGAACACAATGACACGAGGCTTTGAATACTCTTTTTTCCCCCACAAAAAATAAGTTGAAAGTGATGAAAGAAATCGTACCTTCAATGTTCTTCGCCATGTCGTAGTTAAGAACCATGGACACGTCCTGGATATCGATACCTCGACCAGCAACGTCTGTGGCCACCAGGATATCTTTGGCTCCAGCTTTGAGGTTGGAGAGCGCAAACTCTCTCTGTTCCTGGCCTTTGCCACCGTGAAGCGTGCAAGCATTGTACTGCAGGAGCAGAAACAATTAAAGTTCAATTTTGTATTTGATGTATGCAGTCTTGTCATGTTATAAAGAACCACTGCTCTAGTTCACAGTAACTTACCCCCATCTTCTCCAGAGACTTAGCCAACACGTCGCAACCCTTCTTCTGGTTGACGAAGATGATGATCGGAGGCTCGAAGCCATGTGACAACACCTCCAGCAGCTTCTTCCTGCATTACAGAAAAGAAAAAAAAACACTCAGCATGACACCAACATATATAAACAGGATGTTGGAAGTTAACAGCCACGTTTGTGTGTCTCACCTCTTCTCTCCCTCTGACATAAGCAGGACCTTCTGTTCGACTCTCTCGTGAGGTTTGCCGGCAGACCCGATGTACACCACAGCAGGACGCCTCAGGTAGCTCCTGGCCAGTCTCTCCACAGCTGGAGGCATCGTAGCTGTGAACATGACCGTCTGCAAGGTGCACAAAAACATTTACAGTGAGAGCACAGTCTTGTTTATAAACTGAAGTGTGCAAACTTCTGACAGATAAACATACTTGTCTGTATTTATGTTTTCCAGACTCAAAGTTCATCATCATCTTCTCGGGGTCCTCAGCCTCCTCTGTGTCTGGTTTCTGATTGGTCACTGGGATGTACTCCAGAATCTTCTGGACGTCGGGCTCGAAGCCCATGTCAATCATACGATCGGCCTCATCAAGGACCACGTATGTGCAGCGGCCCAGGACCAGGTACCGGTTCTCAAGCACGTCGATCAGACGACCGGGGGTGGCGATTACAATCTGTTATGATGGGGAAAACAAACAGTTGGTGAGTGTGTTTGTTTTGCATATGCAGCAATGCCACCTTATGTATGTACTGGAAAGGGCTGCAGTACAAAGGATGTTTCTTAACAGTATATAAAATGATGTTTTTCTTTTAACTACTAAGGTCTGATAAGCTGAGGAGACAACAGCAAAGAGCTTTTACCGACTTAATTCTTCTCGTCCGGAAAATAATTAAACCCTTTCTGCCTTTTTTGCCCGTTTCTCTCTCCTTGTATTTACGGACTTTCAGCAGTTTCACTTCATGTCTTACCTCACAGCCCATCCTGAGACGGAAGCCCTGGTCCTCTCTGGAGATTCCTCCAATCACAGCCACCGTGCGGATGCCGAGCGGTTTACCAAACTTTATGGTCTCCTCTTCAATCTGCTGCGCCAACTCACGAGTCGGGGCCAGGATCACAGCATAAGGACCCTGGTCTGAGTCTTCAATCCTGCACAAACAGCCAATCAAAGAGTAGTAAATAAAATGTGCTGCTGGCCGATGGAAAACAGATTGGGACAAAATTTGTGGGTTTATTTGAGATTACTTGAGGCTTTGTCTGTGTTACCTGTCAATTTTAGGCAGGGTGGTGATCCATACAAGCAGTGGAATCAGGAAAGCAGCTGTTTTACCGCTACCCGTCTCAGCCACACCAATGATGTCACGGTTCTGCAAACCAATAGGAATGGCCTGCCTCTGAATAGGCGTGGGATCCTGGATTTTAAAAGAAAAAAGTTACTGTTGGTGCTTAAATGTACAAACGATTATATCAGTCCGTAGAAACAAAGAAAAAGTAACTGTATTTTAACGATTGAAGCCTTTTACTAAACTTGACATGACAGCTTCAACATGGAGTCTCAGTGAGCTGACCTTGTAGCCACATTTGTCGATGACTTCCAGGATGTGAGCGGGCAGGGAATACTCCTTCCAGTTCCTGATGGGGTTCGGGATCTTTCCTCCCTTGGTGGTGATGCTGTAGTCCTCTCTGAAGATTCTCCAGTCCCTGTCGGTCATCTCGTCCAGCTTCTTCTGGGACCAGTGCCTGTCGTCCCAGCGCTGCTTGGCTTCCTTCTTACGCATCTTCTTCAGCCTTGTCCTGAGAGGAGCAGGGAAGAAATGATTTGATTATGGTGAGATTGAACAGCTGACGAGGGGACTGTAATTATTCTGACCCTTCCTCCAGTCAGCTTTAATTTTTGCATGTAGTTAATAACTTGAGGTTGTTTTTGAAAACCACAAACTAAGGCGACCATGTCTCTGTTTTACTCACTCTTCCTGCTCCTTCTCTTCCAGCGTTCGCCTCTTTTCCATCAGATCACCGTAAAAGCGTGACTGCTCTCTTTTCTGCTGCTTCAAGTCGATGCCAGCGATGAAGCCTCGTCCGTAAAGCTGCACATGATGCTTTTCTTTGTAACTGGGGGACAGATCGGAAACATCATACTGTTAAGACAGGCACACATCAAAACTAAGACCTGCTTTGATTCAATAGCTACATGTTCTAGAGATACAAAGCGTTTATGTTGACTCACATGGGGTTGTAGTCGACTGAAGTGTCTTCAGAAGCATCCCACTCAAACACAAACTTCCTGTCATTCAGGTGACGAGTTCTTCTGCGTTTCTTGAGCCCTCCCAGGTAACGCTCCTGCAAATATCAGACATTTAATGTAGCAAATCACATTATGTAAGAGTTGGATTTTAATGCATTACTATGTTTTAGAATGTTTATATTTCATTTTCTCAAGACTAACCTTAATGGCGTGTAGCTCTTTGCTTTTATCCTTCTCCTCTCTGAGCTTTTGTCGTCCATCGTCGTCTTCATTCCCGTTGTTCTCTCGCTCCATTCTCTCTCTTCGCTCTCGTCTCTCCCTTTCCTGGGGATCCTCTGCAACGCACATTTTCATTTATCAGCATCACACTTCTACAAATACATGCTGTAATATAAAACTGAATGAACCACATGCTGATAACACACCCAGCATTTTTCTCCCCATGTCCTGGAACATCCTCCTCTTCTTCCTCTCATCTTCCAACAGCCTCCTCCTCTCTTCCGTCTGTTGCTCCCTCCGTTTCAGAGCCTCAGCTTCTCGCTCGGCCTTGGAGAGGAACTTAGGCTGAAAAGGACAAAAAGAAAAACAAGTAAAATAAAGAATATTTTTTTCAAGTTTCTGAAAAGAAGAAACAATGTGGACTTCAGGAAAGTTCTCACCTTTGCCTCTGCTTCCTCCTCTGCCTTCTTCTTGGCCAGAAGCTCTTCCAAAGACAAAGGTTGGACCTGAAAGGAATCAACAAAGATCAAAGATTCAAAAAACAACTTAAAAAAAAGATCATCCTATTGAAGTTTCACCCAGACCAGATTCTGACCTTCTCTTTCTTTTTTTCATCCTCCTCTTCTGTCTTTATATCCTTCTCTCTCTTCAACTTGGCTTCCTTCGACTTGGGCGAGAGACTTCTATAAAGAGATGTAAATTAAAACAGGTGTAATCAACCTCAACAGCAACAAAAACTTGGACGTTGGCGTGAATGTTGTTTACAAGTTGGAAACAAGTGACAATAATAACTGTTATGACATCATGTGATCCTTCTCCATCTCACAGAGCTGTGTGCTTCGGTATTCACGTACCTGGACCTCTTGCTGCGATCTTTATCACGTCGATGGCTGTCTCTGTCCTTACGGCCCCTCTCTCTGTCCTTATCTCTGTCTCGTTCCTTGTCTCTGTCCTTGTCTTTCAGGCGTCTGTCACTGGCATTATAAAACACATCAGATACAATGTTTAATTTTTTAATCTTTCTGTAACATCAGACAACCAACCGTATGGAACACTTATTATTAAATACAGTGACCTTGCATTCTAGTTACCGTTCTGCAGATTTAGAGCGATTTCTTTCTCGGGAATGATGGCGTTTGCGTAAAGGTGAGGCTTTACGATTCCGCTCTCTTGATCGGCTGCGTTTCCTCTCTCTGTCTTTGGTCCCTGAGGATTCAGCTTCCTTCTTGTCGGCGGAGTCGGCTGCCATCTGCAAACACAAAGAGTGTGTGTGAGTAGTTATGTAGTTAACTTGAAACTTTTACTTATTGTAAAAGCCAATTGTGTATAGGCTTTTAAAACACGTTGATACGATTAGTAGAAAGCCCCCCAAGTTAACTGACAGCCTTTAACGATAGACCATGGCATCGTAGGTCGGCCCAATCATAATAGCTTATGACTCCGCGGTTACGGACAGATGTATGGCAGCTCTTATACATAAAGCACAATATAAAACATAAGTTACGGTAAAAGCTGCAAATCAGATATCCCTGGTAAGGAAGCATATCTTGTCAGAAAGGACGCGAATAAGGAGAGAAAGTTAAGTAACTCAACCTCTGTAGAATGAATGTATTGAGAAGTGTGAACAAGCTAGCTCCTTACGTTAGCTAACAACTTAGCAAAAGGTCTATTTGTCTTGAAAAAATGCCCAAACATGCAAAACTGAGCAAACATTGAAGCCAAACGTTTACAAATTATAGTTCACAGCTATATAATGTGAAGTTGCAACACTTTACGCTCACCTTAATCAGTTGTCAACAAAACTGTTACGATTTACTTGCGCTTCAAGAAGACGCCATAACGCCCGACACGAGCTGAAGCATGCAAGGGTTTGTGGGAGTTGGAGTACAGAGCGTTCCATACAGAGTGGAGTAGACGGCTTATAAAACTACACTTACCAGCAAAGCGGATATATTTTGTCATGGACCCCGATTGTTTGGTACATGAACACCTTTATGCCTGACCCAAAAAATAACGTATTCAGTCTGACTATCTGTTGTCCGTTTTGGGCACAAGGTGGCAACCGTGTTCCAAGTAAGCACGATACTGATTTTTAATAGCCTTCTGTTACATTTTACCGTTATTAATGACTACATGGTAGATTTAAAGACTACTTTCAAAAAGCAACAAAATAACCGTCGGTTTACACAGCTTATTCTTCGTGTTTTCGGTGGTCATTGCACTAAATCAGTGCTTTGGGGCATTTTACAGCTTATAATACATACTGTGTTAAATATGGATGAAGTCAAGTCATGCTTTATAATGTTTTTTTTATACATTAAGTCTACGTCTTAAGCTCTAGTTCATCTATCTGTCATAATAAGAAGGAAATTATTATTATTACTTATCTGGAAGCTTTACAGAAATGAGAAAACTTAAAAACAACATAGGAATTGTAAAATTAAAAAAGAAAGAACGAAAATTAATTAACAGGTCTGCAAGCCATATTTATCGGTCTATCGTTTGCCACTGACTATCCTGCTGCCATGGTAAAATAGGTGGGTCTGCTAAGTACCACTTAAAAACACACTATCCTCTGCAGCAGATTAACATTCAAGAAGTGCTACTAGTGCAGAGACAATGCTATATTTTCCCCTGTAATCTTAACCATCCTCTGGTGTGAATGTCTGTGTTCAGGCTCTTGCAGACAGATAAAAGACATTTTAGATGCTGCTGTGCTTGACTACAGTTCGGATTGGCTAGATGCTGATTCATATTCTGGACCTGCCTTTTTATCCACCGGGAGATCAAGAGAGATTTATGGAGCTCTTCTGAAGGTGAAACAGTTTCAGAAGGAACAGATCAAAGTTGATGGTGAAAAAAAATACTCACAAAGGGGAAAGATACAGTTGAAGAAAACAATAGAGCGCATGCACACTCAAAGTCAGGGTTGTATCTCATATACTGAGATCATTAGCATATTTCTGTTTGCCCTGATAAGCTTTTATTCATGACTTCTAAACAAGTTTGATTAAGCCTGAGGATGAAAGCTGCACATGAAATGAATGAATGTCTCATACAGTGACTACTAATGTGCAAGGACCTATTATGTTCTTTAAAGTAAAGGAATCTGTATCAGGGTTACTCTCGTTGAACTTTTCCACAGGAGACATTTGACTCATAGGAGGAAGAGCACAGGTGTCACTAATTACATTAACAATGGTTCTGTTTTATTTGATTGTCCCCACAGTGTGCCATTAAGTCAACATGCACAATGCTAAGGGCCTGAAAATAATGCAGCTAAATGTAATTCAGCCTTTATTGATCTTTGTATTTACATCTGTGCGTATCATGTGATGTGTAAAAATGTCTTCTTGAGTCAATGCAACCAGAACAGAGCTGAGACTGGACCACATAGGCATTACAGGCAGTCTGCAAGAAGTGTCTCACAAATTAGTGCATACATACTAGCATTAATGTAGTAATGATGCAGGTAGTTCAGTCAGTTGATGAGTGGATGGGAAAATATTGTGCAGACAACTGATGGTTATGCAGAATGGCAGGTCTGGAGTAACTAGAAGTTGCCAAAATCGAAATGAAACTACTTGCCTCTCAAACAGAGGTGTAGGAAAGTGTCTATTTGCCTCTAGAGAAGTGGTGTAGGAAAGTGTCTACTTGCCTCTAGAGAAGTGGTGTAGGGTAGTGTCTACTTGCCTCTCAAGCAGAGGTGTAGGGAAGTGTCTACTTGCCTCTCAAGCAGAGGTGTAGCAAAGTGTCTACTTGCCTCTAGAGAAGTGGTGTAGGAAAGTGTCTACTTGCCTCTAGAGAAGTGGTGTAGGAAAGTGTCTACTTGCCTCTAGAGCAGAGGTGTAGGGAAGTGTCTACTTGCCTCTCAAGCAGAGGTGTAGGGAAGTGTCTACTTGCCTCTCAAGCAGAGGTGTAGCAAAGTGTCTACTTGCCTCTAGAGAAGTGGTGTAGGAAAGTGTCTACTTGCCTCTAGAGAAGTGGTGTAGGGTAGTGTCTACTTGCCGCTCAAGCAGAGGTGTAGGGAAGTGTCTACTTGCCTCTCAAGCAGAGGTGTAGGGAAGTGTCTACTTGCCGCTCAAGCAGAGGTGTAGGAAAGTGTCTACTTGCCTCTAGAGAAGTGGTGTAGGAAAGTGTCTACTTGCCTCTAGAGAAGTGGTGTAGGGAAGTGTCTACTTGCCTCTAGAGAAGTGGTGTAGGGAAGTGTCTACTTGCCTCTAGAGCAGAGGTGTAGGAAAGCGTCTACTTGCCTCTTAACAGTCATTTCTGCTCAACAGTTATTTTATTAATTTGCAGAGATGATAAAATATCTTTGGAAAACAAACAGCTGTATTGTCCAACTTTGTCATCAAGCATGGAAATTTGACTGACACTTTAAACATTTACAAAGTTAAAAAGTTAAACATGTTCTGGCCTCTTCATATTAAGCTTGCCTTCCAAAACACTATCTCTGAGTAGAACAGATTTCAAACTTTGTGACAAACTTCTGTTTCTGGCTAGGAGATGTATTTTAAAGCAGTGGATAAGTGACAAACCTCCAACTGTCACACAATGGTACCAAGAAACGTATAAAGTTTTACCCTTAGAAAGACTTACTGCACGAATGAAAGGGGATGATAGTTTGTTTGAGGGAACATAGTCGGCCTTTTTGAGGTACTTACCCCCGCCCCTCCGGAACACTGTAAATAAAGGGAGATATGCTTTAGACTGGAATACTTCCACTGGATGACTTGTGTTATTATATGTTACTGCCAGTCCCTGGATCTCCCCTTCTCTGCTTTTGCTTTGGTTTTACCTGAATATTTAATTGTATATATAATTTTGTTGTATTGATGGCTTTATTTAATTTATTTGGGTATTTTAAATTTAAATTTATTGTTTATCTGTTTTTATTTCGCTTACTTATTTATTTTTATTAACATCATCCACCCTGTTATCTTCTTGTGTACTTGTATCTTTTTTTTTTATCTTTTGGGGTGAGGATAGTCCTGAGCTACCTGAAGTCATTTTGGTTTGGATGGTTTATTTTTCTTCCTGTTTTGACATCTTTGTAAATACAGAGAGCACTTGTATGCTGTTTATTTTTAGGTTTCGATAAAAATCAATAAAATCTATTGTAAAAAAAAAAAAAAGTTAAACATGTGACAAAATAGTCATTCGACCATCTTTTTCAGCATTTTCTTTCATCTGAATGCCACTGCTTCGATAGCACCATCTTGACCAGCTGACTCGGATCTTGGCGTTGGATCTCTGCTCACAGGAACACCACAGCGCCCCACAATTAACCATGTAAAACTGTGGTCAGATATGGAACATCAGCGAGCCCCTAAGTTAGCAGCCATAGGGGCAGAAATAAATCTGCAAAAAGAGAGTTATGCTCTTGAGAGTCATGCATTGTGATTATTTGGTTCACCAGTTGGATCTCCGAAATAAGATTATTATCATTACTCAGCCTGTATATGTTATTTTTTGGTCCACAGTCAATATTTTGCTACAGTAACAAAAGGCAGGAAATGGCAAAACACTACATAAATGCGGACCAAATTTCCCCCCACAGAACTCAATTCAAGTACTTTCATATTTATCTTTTATTTATGTGCCTGAGGGAAATATTTAGCATAAAAAGCAATTGACAATGTTTAATTCTAAAAACAGGCAAATGAAAGAATTTTAAAAAAAGTACCCTGATCTACTTTTCTTTCACCACAAATGCCAATGACTCTACTTTTTTGTTTGCGTCGTTGCCAGTTAATGATCCTTTAGGTCTGGAAGGTCTGACCTGCTTTCAGCCAGCGTTGTGTAATGGTGATGATTACCTAATTGTGATCACTGACAGCTGACTAGTGATTACAGTTAAAGATAGGCTTTGTGCAAGCAAAGAGATCGATAAAAAGTCAACTGTTGCCCTCAAAACACTTTCGATTTAAAGATAGAACATGGATATGATTGCTCTGCAAATATTTACTCGTTTTCAAGCCCTAGAAACAGACTTAAGCTGGGGTCGCTCGATTGGTTGGCACAGATGTGACTGCTGTTATCCAGATGTACACATCACATCTCCAACAGTAGGCTAACCCTCTCCCCCAACTCCTAACAACTGTCGACCCCCATCCCAAGCAACTCATGTGCCCCAGTCTTGGCTCCCTTCCCCCCATATTCCCCCGATGCCAGGCGTGGTTGCCTAATTAAAGCGCTAGAAGAGCACAGGCTCTTGACATGCCCTCAGGGTGTGCCATACAGGGCACGTGGGCATGAAGAGGGGGTTAGATTTGAGGAAGGTGAACAGTGTGTGTAAATGGAGGTTTCTGGGGATGTCATCATACAGTGGATGAGGAGGTGTGAGGGATCAGATGCACCAGGGGGAGGCTATTCTCTCTCGCAGGGACACAAGGGGTCTTATCATTCCAGCAGACCTGAGCTTGAGCTGCGGTGTGCGTGAACCTGGCTCACCTCGCTGCACTTGGGAACGAGACAATATGCACAGCAGACGAGATAAACTGTTTAGTATACACAGCACACACTGACACACATTCATACACCAATTCACATGTACATCAGCACGCATGGATGCCTTAAGTTGCAAATACAGTACTCACAGACACACATGAACAGATAATTGGTCTGCATTGGCTTGAGAGTAACAAAGAAATGAGACAAGCAGTAATATATAGATACATTTTCTAACAGTCAGAGATGAAGCCTTATATTTATTTTCAGGATGGTATGCACTGTATGCTAATTCTGTTTAAGATGCTAAATATGAATGTAAATCAGTCCCTGTGGTTGGAGGCTACAGAAAGGCTGTGGGTATGCTGTCTGGTGATATCTGTTTGCCTCATTGAGTATGGCCCAAAGCACACAGACGTACACAGGCTACAGAGCCTGAACCTGTCACATCAGAACAGCTTTGGACTGAGCAATCAGACAGAGAGGGACGGATTTATAGAAAAAAACTTCACTTCATTTAGTCTGGTACGGCCAGAGCTTTGTTTTTGGTCTGGTTTTTAGTCTGTTATAGAAAAGAGATGACAGAGAAATTGAAAAAAATCTACATTATTTTAATTTGAAAATACAATAACAATTAATTATGCTGTTTAAAGGAATAGCTTCACATTTTGGGAAATATGCTGTATGTTTTTTTTGCCAAGCGTAAGACGAGAAGATTAATACCACTCTTGTATCTGTTCAGTAAAAATAGGACTACAGCTAGCAGCTGGTCATATTAGCTTAGCATAACAAACAGTGGGAAAAAAAACTAGCTAGCTCTCTTTAGGGTAACCAAGTCTGCCTACAAGCACTTCTGAAGCTCAACCATTGCTATGCTCAATATGAGTTTTTCACACTTGTACATGGGATTAAACAAAGGAGACATAATGTGTTTATTCTTGAGGAGCTAGTCGGGGGATTTTTTACCCTCCAACAGAGGCAGGCTAGCTGGTTCCCCTTGTTTCCAGTGCTATTGCAAGAGTTGAGTGTGGTAATTCAAAAAGTGGCCATTTTGCTTTGGCCGCTTTCCTCAGGATGGAAAGCTCCAATGCTGCTTTAATGTCGTATTGCAATGTTCCAGTTAGAAGTCGAATAAACTTTAGGAATCATCAGTTCACCGCTTCTTTATTGCACAGCAACTAAAGTCACACAATAGTGAAAACAGAGAGGGACATTGTGCCAAATTTCTAGGTAAAACAGCTAAAACCATGACAACAGCTAACGTTAGCATTCAACCACTTAGGCTTACTAGCTAACATTAACTTTAACTAGGAATGTGCGCCTTTCCTATCCATATGTATCACAATAGAGACTTTAAGCAACGACAGTTGAAGGGACGGCTATGGCATTCGGGAAAAAAAAAGTTCCACGTTGTGCACCCAGCTGTCTACTGCAGGAGAAAGACTGGTTTGCCGTAGTCAGTACAACGTTAGAGTGTAAGCAGTAATTATACCTTTTTTTTATATAAAGCATATGACAAGTGCTCTTACCCCTATCTGAACCCCAAATTGCTCCCGGTGGCATAGCCAACGGGTATGAATGTGATATCTGATTGACAGTTGGGCACTTGGCACACATAGCAGCCTCTGCCATCAGTGTGTGAATGGGTGAATGTGATATGTAGTGTAAAACCAGCTTTGAGTGGTTGCAAAGACTAGAAAAAGCGTGTATATGAGTACAGTCCATTTACCATTGCAACAAGCAGAAGTAGCCGTTGTTACTAATCGTTGCTTAGTGACATTCGATTTCTACCCCTACATCAACCTGTTGTAAGGTTTCATGGACGCTGTAGCCGTCCCTCGGCCGTCGAAGCTAAAAGTCCCTACTATCAAACAATAGGCTACTGTTAACAAGTACTAGGTTGAATGCTAACATTTGCTTTTAGCAAGGTAGCTAATGGGTTATCTCATGCTGTTTTACCTTTAAATAAGGACCTCTTACATATTCCTTATGTTTATATGATTAGCAACTGAATACATAGCATTATCCTTTTGATAGCAGCATTTGATTTTCCTGGCCGGAGATCATCTATCTCTCTTCAAGGATGCAATTTTTTTCCATTATGTCAAACAAGTAAGTGTATTCTAAAGACATACAGTAGGAATTATGCAAAAACAATACATTGAAAGACATTTTAGTGGCCATGTCTGCTGGACTGAACTAAAGAGAGGCAGATGGCAATATGGGACACTGGAGAATGTCGCTCCTGACCCAGCTGAGCCTTTGACATACAACCCAATTTTCTTTCCAGAGACAGGAGCTATGACTCTTTTAGAGCAGCTGTGGCAAAGCTCACTGTGCGCAGGCTTATAGGGGAATGTAACCTATATGTCAGTCTGCAGATAGCTCATCAGTAACCAGGCAGCATATCTCTGCAACCCCCCCTCCTCACACCAGCCCCTTTGCTTCCCTCTCTGCTGCTGCGGTGCTGCAGAGGTCTGATAGGTTGATTATGTGAATGTGTGAGACTGCATCATGTGTGTGTTTTTAATGTGTTGTCTGTGCGCTGCCATGTCTGATAGATGATGTGCTTATGTGGTAATGAGCCACACCGTACTGCAACCATTTTGTCAGACTTCCCGAGAGGGTTTCGGATGGCTGCACTCTTCCCTAAATCATCCCTCTGCATCCTGATCCTGATCCTCAACAGGCTCACCACCGTCTCCGCTGCAGGCACCTATCCATCCAGGAAGGAAGGGAAAATGTCGAGACTATACAGATCACTTGCTGCTGACCTGTTCATTAGTTTACATCAGATATGTCAGGGCCGCACATGTGTCACTGTAGGCCTTTACAAATCTATTTTCAAGTATGGACTGATTTCTGAAATTTTTCTGGACAGGGAAGAAATGTTATCAGTAGTGCAGTGGACCCGTTTCCTTTGTGTGATTTTTTTTATACCATACCTACTTAAAAGGGGAAAAAAATACAAAGATTATAAAAACAAAGACATAGTTAAATAAAGTCTAATGAAAAAACTAAAGCAACAAAAAGAACAGTCCATCTTATTGCTAAACGCAGCCTCCTGTTACCAATTCAGTGTTAATGTAACATATAGAGGGAAGTTCAGTGAACTTGATTTAAAGGAATAGCTAAGTGTAGTTTGACATTTTTGGCTATCAAAAATAAAGATACAATAGCCATTATAGTGCAGTTCATAATGCCAAAAAGCTACTTAAAGGAAAATGTTGAACATTTTAGAAATTCACATTTATTTTTCTGTCTTAGAGTTTGATGTAATTCAGTAATACAGCCAGCAGCTGTTTAGCTTAGCTTAGGGGAAACAGCTAACCTTGCCCTGTTCTTGGTTAAGACTTTTTTTCTTCACGCTTAGCTAAACAGCTACCGGCTTTAACTTCCTATTCAAATACAGACATGAGTCATGCTATCAATCTTCTCGTTAAACTCTCTTCAAGAAAGACAATTCAAGCATTTTGTAAATGTCCTTTTATACAAAGTCAGCAGCACAAAATAAGCTAGAAAGCTTCATCCAAAAATGTGCGTTCTTTGTCATAGCACCACCACACAGCTTGGACTCCACATCCACTCTGGGCATGCATTATAATCATGCCTCGGAGCAACCTGCCATGGATGACAGCCTCAATATGCCTTTGTCAGAGTTGTATCTGATTTACAGAGACATGTTGTGTACATGAGCCAATTTTTTGATAAATGAGTGTATGTATCTGTGTGAGAGAGACAGGCAGGGAGACAGGGAAACTGTAGGAAAAGATAAGAGAGAGCTGGGTCATAGACAGACAGGCAGGGAGCCCTGTTTATCCAAAAAAAACATCCAACCACTTGTCCATTTCCATCTGTAGAAAATCAATGTTGGAGCAGACAAGAGATTAAATTTACCTGAGACCAGTGCTGCAGAGAATATTCCCACAATTTCCTTGTCATGTCATTTATATTGTGCAAAGGTAACAGATAAGGCGGTCGTGAGTCCCTGCTGTATCCTGTGTGTGATAGTTCAGGAATGGCAAACATTCAGCTACTTCATCCACGTCGTGTCATCAGTGCGCTTAGTGTGACAGCAGGACGTAGCCAAGGAGATCCTGATAAGAGCCGATATCAGACGAGTGAAAGACTAAGCAAACATAGTAATGGAGGTCAGGGAGGATGGCTGGTTACATAAGGAAAAAGAAACTGCAAAGGAAGCAGTCGTATTGGAGACTACATTTTTTAGAACAGAAAGAACTACAGTAAGCACCATGTGGGTTATTCTGCTGCCCGTTCCAATTAGACAGTCCATTACTCAAGGGTTAACTAAATTAAGATTAACATGGCTAAATTATGGGTTAAAACAGATTAACTAGATAGATTGTAATTTAATATCTGCAATCAGTTGGCCTACCTCACATAGCCTATGTAACTCTTAAGTAAGGTCAGCTAACTGATTAAGCTAACTGACAGGTCTAATGTTAGCTTGTTGCTAGGCTAACATTCTTATTACTTAATACCAGGAGAATAGACTTTTCTAAAAATAGCTACGCTCAGGTATATCAGGGTGCAACTGTAGTGCTACTGAACTAGCTAGGCTAACTGACAGAACTAACATTAGCTTGTTGCAAGGCTAACATGTCGATTACTAAAATACAGGTTACAACAAATTATAGGGAGAGCATAGTTGTTTCCTAAAAAGCTTAGTTAATTCAGGGTACAACTGTTACATACTGTTAGCTGACTGAAATAGGTAACAGACCCAACGTGGGTTGGCTAAAATGTCGATTAACATCACTACATTAGAGGCTGCACCGCACGAACCAGACAGACATAGTTTCAACACTGTATCTTAGGTGTAACTCTTACATACTGTTAGGAAACTTAAATAGTAAAGAAACAAATCTAAGTTTAGCTTGCTGCTAAGCTAACCTTAGTTAACCAGTTCAGATGGACAATTTAAAGAGGTGAGACTGGTCAACACTTCATGGAACTTGATCGAAATATTGCTGAAAATTATACTGTTTAGAGCTTAAATTACATTTCAAAAAAGCACATTGGCCTATACCTCTAAGTAAATGTTAACCACAAATAATGTTGAATCTCGCTGAGTCAGTTTTCAGGTCATTTACTTGAGTTAAAGTATGCATTAATGATAAAGAAGGTTTTTACTGTCGTAGTTGGTTGAACTGGGAGTTTATTCAGTTTTTTGTTTTGGATTGAAACTATTAATTATATTCAATTATTGATTCTCAAGGTTTAATAAATCACTTGTTTGCCTAGCTTGTAGAGGTTCTGGTGACCTTAAGTTATGTCTAAATGGCATTAACAAGTCCCAGGCTGTTTAAATAGGACGACATGCTCATAACAACAAATCATCTTCTTGAAAAAAAACAGAAAGTGGCAAGTTTTCAAAACTTATCATGTATGTGACATGTTGTATGCATGTGGCAATGGACATGTGTATGTTTGTGTATGTTTGGGGTGGGGGTTTATCCCTTAAGGCTGTAGTCACGCTTCAGTGGTATAACATCCACAGGCTTGTTGTGACACCATACTGTGGAGCTGCAGCCATCGCCTAATTGTTGTCTACACTCGCCTTATATGGGCTGCACAAAATAGGTCTTTAAATTAAAGCAAAATGTTGCTGTAGCTCATTTTACACTATTAAGCTGGTGCTATTTGTTTTACTTTAAAGATCTACCATAAATAACCACCAGAATACACAGTTAAATCAGTTAGCCTTTCATTAAAACATACAGTAGAATCACTGTGTGAACTATTGTGCCCTTGAGCCGGGAAATACGTGTATGTTATCAGTCTTTTTAAGACAAAATATACAATGTGCTGCAGAGATATCAGTCTCTTTGTCTCGAGGAGCCTTGAATTTGATCAAATTACCCAAATAATCCTTTGTTCTAATTTGATATGGCTCCTGCAACTACTCATCGTGAAATGGGCTGCTTGTTAGAGGTGAATAAAGCTAAATGATGTACATGATCATAAAGAGTATTGACCAAGCTGTCCTCCCAGAGATTGTGCAATAACTATGTAACTGTCCAATACTTTTTTTTATACTCTTTAGAATTTCTTCAATTCATCCATCAGCGGTCTAATTTTGATGGATTCAACACTGAATTAAACACTGACTTGTTAATGATTTTCAAACATATTTATTTAAATAAAAGGTTTAAAGAAAGTAGAGTATGACAATAACAAATACAGAATTCACTCCATAATTTAAGCCATCAAAGGCAACTTGACACAGGCATTGTGTTTTGCTTCAGTAACATTCGTTATAATAAACAGTTTTATGGGGGAAGATATGTACAAAAAACAAAGTCTGTCTGTCAAGGAAACGAGCAAGAGAGAAACTTTGAAATGACGGCTGCTTATTGAACCAAAAGAAGCTCGTTTAGGAAAGCACAATGCACCAGACAGGAATGAGAAGTGAGAAATAATGACTGAAGCAGAGCTACAAAGGCATGTTTAGATGCTGTTTCCAACAACCCACTCGTGGCTGCTGCCAGCGCGGGGTCTTTAAAACCACGCAGAGATCACGAGCAGTCCGCTGCTCCCTGAAACGTCCAGCCCGTCACCTTAGCGGTGGCTTCCCTCTCATGCTACAAATAAAAAGGTGAGGCGTCCTCTCCGAGAGCCATCCCTCCCCTCGCTCTTCGTGAGGCGTGAACCTCAGGCCCGGCTCACACTGTTGCTAGGCAACCCGTTAAATTCCAGTGTTGTGTACATCCAGAGGACTCGGGGCTCCTCGGTGCAGACCCACTAATCATCACGTCCTCTATTAGCTGAGCTGTCAACAGCCGCTAACGCCAGAAGACTCAAGAGAATATAAGAACAACAGCTACAAAAAAACACCAAAGACATCCACAGGCAAGTAGAAACATCCAGAAAAAGATAAACGCTATTTAAGAAATGGAAAATGTTGAGAATACTTTTCTGGGAAGTTGCAAAAAAATAAAATAAGATATTTTAATGCATAAAAAGAGGAAGAAAAAAATCTCTCTCCACACAGGACCAGCCTGTTTGTGTGATTCAATCCAACCTTCCCACCTATGCTCCCCGGGACATTTGGTGTTAATGCAGCTAGCCAAGCTGGAAATGGCAACAGGTGCATCTTAAATAACTGTTAACAAATAAAAAAAGTTGAGCTTAATTCAGCACCTGGGGCCTAACGCAAGGTGACACATTTACAGTCTAAGTTCAGAATTGAAGATTTTTGAGGCAGAGGATTCAAAAACAAAGATTCTGTGATTCTTTTTGGTACATTAGATTAAATCTATCCAGTTCAGATTGTGTTAAAAAAAGGAAATAGAACTTCTTTTTTTGGAGGAAAATATTACTGTTGCAGAGAGCAGTGAGCTAACAAATCAAAGCCTTATGGTTTATAACACAGGGACCTGTCAGAAACATGCTAAGACAGTCTTGAATGTCCCAGGCGTTTGTGTCCACCCTAGACTAGTTTTAGTGGCTCATGTGAGTGCTGAGTCACATTGCGATGCTTTAAGATGCGCTCTGGGTTCGTCCTCCCACTGCCTTTGCAAAATGAATGCTCCTGCTTGCCAAATCCCTCCTTTCTCCCCCCCCCCCCTTTTTTTCTCCACTGTCAGCTTTAATTTCCAAATGAAATACTGCGAGGGGTCAGCGAGGGATAATATCTTCAAGGGCCACTGTTTTGAATTCCACCAAGCCGCATTTCTGTGGATACCACTTTCCTGTCACCGTCGGATTTTGCATTTCATCTCGTCACTCAGCTCGTATCGTGACCTTAAGGAGACATTCAGTTAAAGAGATGGATGGGAAAGGGGCGCCGCTATAAGAATTTCAAATCGGTCTCATCGGGGTAATGCAGTCAAACGTTATGTTTACGACCACTTTCCCCCCCTGAGGAAAGGATGAATATTGACCTCTCTTCTCTCACAGCGACCTTTAAGTGAGGAGTCTATACCTTAAAGTGCCTCTTATGCCCCTTTTGTACAGGTGGATTTAACAGATCAGAAATATTTAACATCAAACATCTGTCTCTGCACTGTTTGCTGGTGACAAGTCGTGATCAAAAGTTCAGTGTCAGAGTTGATTATAGGGAGAATTATAGAGAACTTTGAGGTGGTCCACGGGGAGTTTGGGGAGGATGCTGCAAAGGAGAGAGAATCCACATCGTTGTTCTCTTTCCCTTGCGCACCCTGGACCCCGGCTGAACCGTCTGCAGTAAATTTGTCCTTGCGTTCTTATTGTATTTTCTTCCTCCAGCATGAACTCAGCAGTATTCACATGATGGAGCAGCTCTTGGACTTGTCCTTGCTGAAGGTGGAGGAGAGGAGCTCCGTCTTGCTTGGCAGGTGTAGGAGTCTCTTGGAGAGGCGGCGGACAGGGCTGGGTTTGTTGGCAGGCTGGAGTTTGTTCATGCAGGCCTGAGCCGCAGTACGGAAAACGCTGTGGATGCTTTTCTCTGATGTGAAGGCTGAGCACTCCAGGTAGGTCTCTGCTCCGAGCTGCTTTGCCAGGGACGAACCCTAGAATGTGAAGGAAAAATGTGAGCTAAACATACTGGCATTTCTACAAGTCCCAAAGCTAGACAGGAAACAGAAACCTAAATAGACACAGGGAGAGAAAAAAAGTAGTGCTGGAACAAACCTGTTCATGGGAGATGGGTGTCTGTTTCTGATTGGACAGCTCCATGCGGGTGCATACGTCTGTGCGCAGGTCTGTCTTGCAGCCTATTAGTAGGATCCGTGTGCTGGGACAGAAGTCCTGGATCTCTGCTTTCCACTGCAAGAACAGAAAACATGAAGCAAATGAGTAAAATGAAGTTGTGAGATTGTGGTGTTGTCAGGCTGTCGTGCAGCAAATAGTGTTAATACCTTCTTCAGCGCGCCGTCTACTATGTCTGGTCGGCTGATGTCAAAACATAAGAGCACTGCGTCTGAGTCACTGTAGCAGAGGGGTCTGACGTTGTCGTAGTATGGAGAACCTGAGGGACAACAACATACAGTTATAGCAACAGAAAGGTGGTTCACTTGGCTTTAAACATCTTCGGAAATAAGAATCTTTAGATAAGTTTTCACCTCGTCAGCAATCTCTGTCTTTAGTCCAAATCCCGCTGACTCTTTTATAATGTCCTTACACAATTGTCCTCCTCACTTTCACACTGTACAAACACAAACACTCACACACACCTCTGCCAAACTGATAAGAGAGCAAACAATTAGCTCGACGCCCTCCCACTGACGGGAATCTTTCCAGCAAAGCAAACTAACTCACTGAATCACAGGCAAGGCATCCTTCCATTATTAGTCAAGAGCAAAACTTTATTAACCAAACTTTATTTTAGGCTAAAATTAACTACCAGATGTCCTGTGAAGCCAAGTCATCATCATGACTTTATCTTTACATAATATTTAGTTTGGCTTGGATGTTCAGCAGCAGATAAAGCACAATTAGGCTATTTTATTTTTATCATGTAGGCTGCATAAACAACATCCTCCTCTTGAAGTCATTTTGTGAAACAATTGCTTATTTTTATTTCTTTACTTTACTCTATTTTTATATTTTCTGACTATTTCTTAGCCAGTAACTTCTTTACACTTTGGTTTTCTGTAAGGATGGAACAAAGACGCGGTGAGATTTTGTTACAGATGGACAGAGCCAGGCTAGCTTTTAGCAGTCTTTTAGTTAAGCTAAGCATGCTAACATGCTGCTAGCTGTATGCGGCTATAGCCTTACAATTAACAGATGCTCATGAGAATGGTGTCAATCACCACATCTAAAAATGTTAAAGGCTTTTTTACTACATAGTGATTTCCTATAAACAGAAGTTAAGTAGAACTAGAATGGGCACTTTCTGGGGAAAGTACGAGTTATTGGTTAAAGAATTACAGCAAAACCAAACATTTGAATGGCAATTACATCGCCCTCTAGTGGCCATTCACTCCACTGTATCCTTAGGCCCAATCCCAAACTCTACCCTAAAGCCTAAGCACTGAACACTCACAGACTTTAATGGCGTCAGGCGTGCGCTGCGTGAGGGTTTGAGAAGTGCATATAAATGAGGAATGGGATGCACTATCAGGGCATCACACGTTGCCTGGAAACCAGATGGACCATTAAATCTAATAATTAAAAAAGCCGACCTGCAGGATGTATTTGTGTGTCTTACAGTGTTTACATAGGCCTATTTTAAGATAAGCTTTATTTAACAAACTATCAAAAGTCAATAAGGCATTAATGTTAATCAGTGGTGAATATTAAACTTGCAGATAAACGTATTTGCGGTTTCCGTCACCGTCAATGCTCGCATTGTTTACATTTATTATTATTTTTTGGTCAAATATTATTGAATACTACTTCAGTGTACGAACATCTCTTTACATTAAGTGGGGGGCTGGACAATCATGTTTGTATACGTCACCAAGTTCGCTATGAACCCTGGGTAAGTCCCACAGGAAAGTCTGCGTGAAGTCTGCAGATATGCGGAATCATGGAAAGTCCGAAATTTGGCATTGAGAAGTCCGCATCAGAGCCCTCGCACACTTGCTGATCTGACAGTGGGACAGCACTAAGCACTCGTGCACTTACCGGGAACGCGCCCTAAAAGCTAAATGGCTTATTGAAGTCTTGATTTTTTGCCAAAATCCAAATTTTGTTGGATAATTTTACAGAATTGTGCAAGGATGAATTATTGAACATTTCAAGTAAACCTTTGCAAAATAACTAACTTTAATTTATGCTAATTTGAAGTCCGTCTATATTTCTATTACTGTCTCCACCTCTGCCATTATATTTAGTATTATCATGATTATTTGTTTATCTTGCACAGTTCATATAATTTAGGTTGCAACTACATGTTGAAATTGAGAGTTTGTACAGCTCAGAGCAAAGACAAGAATGAACCTAACTCTTTTTTATTAATTTATCAGTATGTCACAAATGTTGCTAAAGGGTCCATTTATATATCTGTACATATTAAGTATTATTGAAGGCATATTTTCTAAGATTCCCACACATTTCTGTCTCTGGAGTTAATACCTTTATTAGCCTGCAATAACTTTTCTTTTCTAATGTTTTCAAAATAATTCATCACCTCTCTCTCCGACAGCCCATCCTGGCTGCTGTCTCATAAATACGTCACCTCACTTATAAGAATGTGAATCATGGTGTGAGGAAACGTATTTGTTCCTCACCTTTCCATAAACAGCACAGCTGTATGTAGAGCATTCTTTTTTAACTCTCAGGAAGGCCCCTGTGCTAAAAACAGACTGACAGGATGTCCGCTCTCCATTGTCTTCCCTCTGCCATCTAATCACTCCCCACACAGCAACACCAAGATTTAATTTCCTTCTCCTGTCCTCAGGGGCCAAATCCGCATCAGAGGATTTCCTTGCAAATATAAGAGGGTATAATTATATCAGGAATAGATACTTCTAATAAACCTCCACCGGAACTAACCAACAATCGTGTTGTGTTGATGAAATTGGCAGTCTCCTGAGATGATTATGAAAATAATTTTAACTATAATACACCACCAAGAAGCTCAGCAATTCAAAGCCCTCCTGGTTTACTGATCGTGTCAGAATCTGCGTCTTAAATCTGAAAAGTAGAGCCAGGCTCCTTACACAACTACATTCTATCAATAACATTTTATTTTAGTGGGAATCAAAGCAGCCGTCACATAACTTTCCAGGGTGATGTAAGGCTTGAGAAAGAGGAGGCAGAGAGAAGAAAGAGGACACAACTTCTAGCACCCACCGCCTCCCACACATTAGCTGCCCCCTGCTTGGACGCACAAACACAAACATACAAAATCCTTTTCAGTTGAGCAAATATTAGTTTGTGCCTTGAAACGGCCCTCTTTTCACTCAGAGAAAAAAAGCAAGAAGAAGAAGTTGGACTTACTTCCTCCAAAAACAATACGAGTATGTAACATACACTTGTGAGAAATCTTGTGGTGCACATGATGCCAAACATTATCGTCTTCTCACATGTCTCAGAGTTAGACACCTGGAGCAACGTTGTTTAGGATGAACAGTTTGTCCTTTATTAAATTAGATCGCCAGGGGTGTCAGCCGTGATCGACTCCCACCCTCTGCCCTTTGACGCATGTCACCCCCCCCTTCTCTCTTCCCCTGTTTCCAACACAATCCACTGTCCTCTCTATAAATAACGACATAAAAGGCCCAAAAAACAATCTTTTTTAAAATTAATTAATGACTACCAACTACATTTAGTTTGTGAAGGAACATTGTGACAACATTTGTTCTGATTCGTTTAAAGTCTGAGAACCTGGTCAGACATATTTAGGGCGTCTCTACCAGTACAACAATTATAGGATCATGTGACAAATCATGCGTTTGACGACAGTCATTATTGTGAAATGAGAGAAAACATGTGTAATGTGTATATTTAATATCTTTCTTTTAAAGTGACAATTTAAATAAATGTCTCTTAAGTCCGTATCTATCACCACATGAGGCAATACAATGGTGATTGAGCCTATGGCCCGCTGATGAAAGCCTTTGCATTTACAGGATTATGGACTGGGCGTCTGTGGCGACATTTGCAGAAAACATTACAAGCGGCGCCCCGTTAGCGACGCGTTTTCCATCAGCAAGCAGTGGTTGGTCTGCCAGAGAGGGTAGGCGGAGCTAAGCGGCTGCTTTTCCGGTTTCTGCAAGTGTTGCGAGTAAACAGTAATCTACTATGGCTGAACAAACAAAGAAAAGATCGATGACAACAGATACAACTTCAAAAATAAGTGAAAATCCAAAGAAAAAGAAACAAATTCTGCGCTCAGATGAAGGCAAACAGTCTGAAAAGGAAAGCGACCGTCAGCGAGGAAAATCAAGAGTTACAACCGGAGCCAGCTGTGGACGTCACACATGCAACACTGTTTGGATATCTGGGAAGTGTGCTCCCGCAATCTTCCAGATTATATCTTTAAACTGCATTAGTGTGCATATTTCTGATATTCAACTTGATATAAGATCATAGATGGATAATACTTTAATGTTCTAATTGTAGTTTTGAGATACAGACATTTTGTTAATTTACAGTCTTTAGGCACATGATAGTGTTTTTTTTTTTTATATAATGAGAAATACAGAAAAGGCTCAGGAAACACTACCACCAAAGGTTATTCAAAAATAGTTTCATGTAATTTTCAAGCAAAAGAGCTAAATATTCTGCAGTTTCAGCTTCTCATCTTTCATAATGTCTTATGTGATAATAAACTGAAGATATTTGGGTTTTAGACTACTGGTCAGACAAACAACATGTTAGATAATTCAGGAACTGTTTACAAGGATTAGTCCACTCATCAAGAAAACGTTCATACTAATCACAATAAATAATCGTTAGCCGCAGCTTTAATGTTTTAATGAAGATGACACACACAGAGCTTGGAAACAAACATAAAGAATGACGGGAACCGTCTGTTTGTGTGTGTTGCAAATGTAAATAGGTCTTATGCAATGTTTCCTCTGGAAAGGGTGACTGTCCAGAAAGTTTTTACTCCGTGGGAGATAAACACACAAACCTACATTAGTTCACTGCTGGTTTCTGTTACATAAGACCTTTTTTTTTTTAGGCGGCACACACACCATAAGGCAGTGAGGAGGTCATGCATATCTCTGTGCTCAGTATCCCTCTCTGGTGCCTTCTGTTCACTGCGACTGTGCACACGCACACACACACACTGCAAACATAGTAACACACACAATTGCCCACACTTGCAGAGACTTCCACCCCCTGCATGGACGAGGCTTCCCCCTCTCCCCTGTGAAACAGCCCCTCTGCAGGCCAACTGGCACTGCCCGACTTCCTCCGAGCACAAAGCCTCAGCCAGCAGTGTTATGAAATAAATCTATACCAGAGCGGATGGCTTTTCATATTGATCCTGTTTAAGTTATATCTCTATAGATGTAAGGTCATTATGTCAGCAGGCCGCTGCATTTAACCTATAAACACGCCCCACAGAACATTATCATTACAGCGACATGAGTGTTCACCTCATGTCCAAGGGATGGTGTCACTATGTAGCACTATAATTATTGTAGATTAATTTGCAGATTATTTTCTCCATTAATCAATGAGTTATTTGCTTATAAAATTATTTGTGGAAAATGTTGATCTTAAGTCTCCTCAAAGATCAAAGTGACGTCTTTAAATATCATGTTTTGTTCTACAGACAAAACTTTAAAATATTCACTTAACAAAGATAGAAAACTAAGAAAAGCATCAAATCCTCTTAAAGGAGCTGGAGCCGGCAAATTTGTGATACTTCTACTGGAAAGTAAGTGAACGTTTAGTTTTAAAACCAACTTTATGGGATACAATATATTGATCTCTTTAGTCATCCTTGATTGCTTGCCTTCTTCTAATTAGAGGTCAAAGGTCAGAGACATTTCATGACCAAAAGATTGATTCAAACTTGTCATAATTACTGTTTACGGACTAAATACACTAACCGCCTTTTCTTTCAGGTGTACAAGCACACAACACAAAGAAACTTTCTAGACTCCTTAAAGTCGAGGTGAAATGAAAAATGTCATTTTAATCCTTTTAGATCACATCCCCGGTAATTTTGTGCATCTATTTGACAATATAGGCCAAAAAAAATACAGAAAATCCATTTCTTCGTATTCTTATATCAAAATCCGATCATTTTTTCTTCCTGTTAAAAAAAATATATCCCGTGTGCTTACATAGGCTAGAACCAACCAATTTCAACCAATCAATCTGCAACATTTAGCAGCAGAGCACCAAGAACGCTCGGTCAGTTAGCTAGCTACTGCGCTGTGGAGTACGTCTGTCTACGGCCACTTCTCAACGATAAAATCAAATCCCTCTAATGATATGTCCCAAGTGCACGTCCTGTTTCACTCGGAAATACGTCACGATACAGAAGCTAGATACTCTCGAAATGCTGTTTCAGCTCGACCCTAAGCATGTTATGCTTATTATAAAGATCATTCTATGCAGAGTTGCAATATAGTTGATTGATCCAATTAGTCCATTAAACAGTAATGAAATGTGCTTTTTGATTGGCCGCTTTACTCAGTTTCATGTCTCTGTAAAACATTTTAAACATGTATTTTTATATCACAGTCGGCTTTCAGAAATGATCTTCTAGCATATTCTGACATCTTGTAGCCTCAAAACAAGATGAGTCTGCAAGCTTATGTTTTATTTTCTCTGGCAGATTTTCCTGATCCCGCCTCCCTTTCAGACAGATTTTACTCTAACCTAATTTAGGTCGGGCCAATCACTAACGTTGATCTGATATAGGGTCCAGCAACATTGAGGCATTGTTATTAACAACTAAGGTAGCTGCCTCCGAAGTGAAACATTTTTAATCTGCTATTGTATCCTAAATAAACACACACGGTCATGTGACATGCTAGGTGTTGGCCACAAAATCATGTCATGCCAGACTTCTGTGTTTTATGTTAAACTAGAAGCCATGCTGATTGGATGTTGGAGCTAGCTACCCTTAGCTTAGCAGCCTTTTGCTTCGTCACACGTTTAGTCGCTTTGATTTGCTGTATAGTCCAGAGGCACTCTGTCTCCCCCTGTTGATAACGCCTTAAAGGTTTCTAATGCTAGTCTAGTAATATAAAAACAAGATAATAAATTATTGAATCAATCAAATAATTGGTTGATTAATCAATAATTAAAATATTTATTTCAGCTAGCATGAAGTGAGTAGTTAGCATACTGTATAGGTAATTTTGTAGCTTCAGGGATTTTGAATTGCTGCTTACACTAGGTTGTATTTCTCAAATGTATGTATTATCTAATAATAAATATTTTGAATAATTGATGTGAAACTGTAGATTTGAGGCACCAGTTGTCCAGTGGATAATCCCGACAGGCTGGTTGTAATTGCCTACAACGATCCACCAAAGAAGATCTCTCAACAGATTTCACAGCAGTGAAAAGCTGCTTAACTGCATCAAAACAGGATTGGCAGATAGTGGCGTTTGGGTAAACAGCAACAACCCTGTTTTTGTTAAACAATGAGTGAGAGGGAGCTACATTTACAGATGTTACCCGACTCCGGGCTGGCTGTGTTGTAGGGAGGGTAAACAAGTTCCACAGATGAACTCATGAATACTGAACTGAAACCGTTGCTCAAACGCAAACATTGACTGGGAAAGGTTGGGAAGAATTTTAAATCGGTGGAGAGGAGATCACATCCTTTGTGAAACAGTCAGTTTTATTACACTTTGGGTAGGTTTAAAGATTATATGTCATTCTTACCTGATGTGTCCCAAAGGCTGAGCTCCACACGCTGGTCTTCAAGCTCCAGACAGGCCGTGTAGTTCTCAAACACCGTGGGAACGTACGTCTGGAAATCAACAATAAAGGAGAGGGCTTAGAGAGCATTTGTGACTGAAATTTACATGGAAATATAATAATTAAATCAAGCTATAAGTGGTAAATGTTACAAGTGACGAGCCCACTGAGTGAACAGTAAAAAGTATTCAGTATAGTTATATAAGATTAAATACAAAATCTTCCTATATCTGAAGCAGTGTTATTCCTAAACGAATCACACAATCAATATCTTTTGTAAATGAATCAGTTCATAGGTTCAGCAGTGCTCCATCATATTACTGCACAGCAATAATCTTACATTGGTGTTAGTGAAGTACAATGTGTAAATCCTACACTTGGAAATAAATAGCTTATAGTATAGCCTAATATCGATTACTGTATTTCAATACAGTAATACTATGAGCTGATATGTCACCATGTAAGGCCTCTAAGAAAATATATTTTAAATGAAGAAGGCTACCACTGGTGTATTAACGTTATATGGCTCTCAAACTTATAAGTATTTGATAACATAGACAGGAAAAACTTATATGTGAGCATTTAAGTAATATTTATTTTTCCTCTTTGGGGAAATTAATCGAGTTTTAATTTAAATCATTAGAATTTTTCAGAATAAATTAGAGTAACATCATTACAAATTATAATTGTACATAAACTTCTTACCTCTGGGTAGCAGTCTTTGGCTAAGACTTGTAACATCGCTGTTTTACCGCATTGGACGTCCCCGACCAGCACGAGTTTACACCTCGCGACACACGGCTGCGTGAGTCTCCTTTCCTTCATGCTGAATTAAACAAGCGGACAGTAACAGGAGTGAGAAAAGGACGATAAAGTTTTGTAAATCCTCTCTGAGCCCGGCTGTGTTGCTGCTCAGTCAGCGTGTGAGTGATGAGTGAGGCAGAG
Source organism: Semicossyphus pulcher (assembly GCF_022749685.1). NCBI lineage: Eukaryota > Metazoa > Chordata > Actinopteri > Labriformes > Labridae > Semicossyphus > Semicossyphus pulcher. The sequence continues at coordinate 21,656,834 of NW_027211637.1, forward strand.
CAGTAGTCAATGAGGGAATCACTGCGGAACTTTATATTGTCGCGCCAACCAATGAGCTCTGCGCAGTGCGCGAGCGAGAGGAGAAGGAAGAGGAGGGCGGTGCACGAGACCGCATCTTGTTATCTGTTGGTAATGGTGGATGGCGAGCTGCAGGACTACGACAAATATTGATGTCCAGAGGTGAAATGTAACTAATGACATTTACTCAGGAACTGAACTTAGAAACAAAGTTATTTTTTATGTATTAATATTTGGCTATTTGACAGCTTAGTTACATTTTAGAGTTTATAAAAATACGATTTTTTTTTGGTTTGTTTATTTTTCTTTGTTTGTTAGTTTTTCACACTGTGTAACCTGAGCATTACTGGTAGCCCACAACCGTTAAAGATAGTTTTTGCAACTGTACATGATATAAAAGTGTATTGTACGTTACCCCTACTAAAAAAACAGTAGATAAACAAATAACACAATAATCAACAGTTACAGTACAGCTGCAACGATTAGTTGATTAATCAAGCAATCAAACGACCAAATATTGATTTGCAATTCAGTATTTTGATAATTATTTTGTTATTCTCAACGCTCGAACGTTTCATGTGTCCAGCTTCCCAAATAAGAGGTTTTGCTGCTTTCCCTTTTTATTTTACATTTCTTTATATAATTCATTTTTTATATAATTTTGAGGTTCAGACTGTTGGTTGGTCAAATCAAGCATTGTGAAGGTATAAAGGTAGATATATTTTCAACCTCACAGGACAACCTGATTGACAAAATGTTATAAGCATTATGTTCCTCTCTATTTGTGTTTGCATAATATAGCCTGCATTGATTCACATGGCTGGAGAGCATCTCATCTAGATCTGACTTGTGTCCGTAGTACAGCCGGTTGTGTGTGCTAGCAGAAACTCAGTTGGAGGTCAGAGGTCAGAGCCTCAGCGACATGTCATCTAAGCTGAATGGTAAAATGGTTAAAAATGACAGCATGAGGGTCAAAGGACATCAAACACAGACCCAGCTGAGCAGAATATGCTGCAAATGTTGGGTTCATATAATGTCTCTTTTAGTATGCGTCAATCCACTGCATGACACAGCCTTGTGAGGACGCATTGAATATTTTTTGGAATATGCAACATATGAATGACAGTCTGTGTACATATGTTTTTATAACACATAGCTTGTAGCACATGCTGAGTGCTGCCAACCCCCCCAAAAATGACAGATGGCTTCATCAATCTGAGCTATGAGACAGAATTGGAGGGTGTGAGCCATTTGGAGAGGAAGTGGAGCATGGCAAGTTGTGCAGCACATAAATGAACACAACTGCTCGACTGTCACAGACGGCTCTTTGATGACATTAATGTATAACTCTGAATGAGGACATCGGTTTGCACCTGCTGCCAGGTGCAGAGAGAAACAGAGGTAAACGATTTCCCTCCGCATTCCTTAAACGAAATCTAGCTTCCCCTCACGTGCATGTCCTCTATTTACTAATAACACTCACCTGCACTTGATGCTTTACTCCCTCATGCTTCATTTCTCCCTCTTAGTGGTCTTGCTGTATCTCTATGTAAGACTTGAACTGAGTTACAGTCTTAATTGTGTTACATCCTAATACCTCCTTACCAATTTCACTAAGTCATTTTCTTTTGTTCTATCCATTATCCATAAAGGAAATTTGAGAGGCGTCAAGTTTGAAGTCCAACATTTTGGGAAATTTTCTTAGTTTTCCTTGCCGAGAAAAGTCTGAGCAGAAATATTCCACTTTCATGTTTGTGCATCAGCTATTGAGCAGGAGCAGGGAGTCGATTGCCTCCGAATGTAAAATGTGGACTTCCTAAAGTCTCTCTTTTTGTCATTTTGAGGGTTCAAAAATCAACATAAACTCCAGAAAGTACTTAAAAAACATAACACATGGTCCACAGACCAAAAGCGTCTGTGCAACCTTTGTCATGCATATTTTAAAGTCTGTCTGGGGAGCGGGAACCTGTTGGAGGAGAATCCCAGAAGTGTGTACACCTTAAAGCTATAGGATCTTTTTTGGGCTTCTGCACTCAGCAAGCAATTTTTTATGCAAGTATCCAGCTTCTATCCTACAACCATGCATAACTCCCTAAAATACCTCAGCCTGTCCTTTTTCAGCTCTGCTTGCGGCATGGCTCTTGGGATGGCAATGTCAGGCTGTGAAATCCTGAAAAGTCTCAATAACTTGTGGATTGAGAGGCATTTTGTACAGACATTCATGATGCCCTGATACTGAATCCGACTGACTTTGTGGTCCCCTTCCTTTTCCTTTAGAGCCACTATAAGGTGGACATTTTGGGATATGAGCTAAATGGTTCATGCCCCCCTCAGAATCAATTGTAATAACTTTGGCTGATCCCTTAACGCTTTATTTACCACCATCAGGTTGTATTTTTGATTTGTCAAAATCTTTTGTTTATGAAAAAAGGGCATCAAGCTAAATACTAATGATGCTATTGAACTGTGACACTAAGGAAAGGTATTTTCTAATGAACAAAATACTTCTAGTACGATCAACACCTCGACAAGCACCTTTGTTCCTTTATATTCCTAATCCCAGAAGTCTGTCCCCTAGCATCACAAACATTGTGACCTATAATGCAACATGATCTCAGCATGTTAAAACAGCCTGCCCACACTGCATACACACTGCTCAAAGTTACATTTTTCACCTTACCTAACTTGCCCTACTGACATTTAGTCTTTGTGTGTGTGGGGGTGTCAGTGAATGTTTTGTAAGCAGTAACTAACTCTCAGACCAGTATGATGTTCACATGCATGATGAGCTGCAGAAGAGCTCACTTATAACAGATTAGATATGGAAAATAATGCTTTAAGCTAGAAACTACTGGATGTAAAGTGCAGTATTTAACATCAAAAGTGTTAACAGACAGTGAGAAGGTCCGTAGAGTACGCACAAAGACTGTGTGATAATTACAAGTCCATTTTAAACCTTTTCCAAGACAGGACCAAACTAAGCACATCCCCTATGGCTGTCAGGGACAGAATTAACATAATTCAAGTAAGATGTGGTTGAGCACTTTTGCATTATGTAAATCAGGCTATGATTAAAGAATATTACCATAAATACAAGTGCAATCATCAAGCGGAAATGTATCTGAAATGCTTGTCCTATTAATTGCTCTTGAAAGTGGAACAGCTCAGTGATTCTGCAACGGAGAAACTATGATTGCTGTTAGCACACAGGTATGTCACATAGCATGTTATGCTAATCCGGTTAATTGCATGTTGGAGTGAGGTGCTCACTCTCTGACAATGGTTAAAACATTGATTAATGGAGTGCATACGAAAAGAGGTGTCTCTGTTAGACAGTTGTACACTTAATATATTCATATGCTAACATGACTTAATCTATTTTCTGTCTTAAAACCTACATTTCACATGTTGAAAGTTAAGGTTACCCTCAGTGAAAGAGGATGATGTTTGATTTAGTACAAATGAAGTGCAGGAGGACTGTATCTAGAGTGGTTTGCATGCAAAATGTCTTGACATTTACAATCTGTCCAATTTCCATTTTGTGTGAAATGGAGTCAGAATGACAGGCGAGAAAAGAGATGATGGAGAAAGGTTGGAATGGCAACAATGAACAGTCAGGAGATGAGACAGGGTGAATAAAATTATAGAGCAAGTCATATCTAACAGGCACAATACAAAGGACTACTCTATATTATACCCAAAGTACAATAGCTGACAAGAGCTCTCATAGCTGTACAGCCCTCAACCTTCAGTGCGAACAGTGCCACTTCAGTCAGATGGAGTTTGAGACTCTTGGAGATTCAACAGTATAAAAACATCATTATTAAGCAATCTAGACTGTGGACCACCCAGATCATCTGGTCGGACAAAAAAGGGCACCGCCACTGACCCTTTTTGTCTCGGAAGCAAAAGTGCCCTTTTTAAATGTCAAAGCAAAGGTCCCTCACACCGCATGCACCTACATCTGTATCAGTCTGAAGAGGGGATTGTATAAACGAGTCCAATTTATCCTGTAAGAAGCTAAACACAAATGTAAGCACACACTGACCCTGCATCCCAGGCCATATTTACCCTGATAACCAGAGAATTGTCCCTGTCCCATTTTTACTTTTATTTTGACTGATTTCATAGTCATCAAGTTGCCTTAAGTAAGTGTTTTCAGTGTCATTGATTTTCTGCAATGAAACCATTGTCATTGCATTTCCTGACATGTTGCTCAGTGTGGCAACCCTGTATATATTCGCGTGATACTGTCCTGCCTCCTAGAGGTGAAGAAAGGGGATTACAGTCTAAACAAAGCACTGAAATCACAACACATTTCAGTAATCTTTCGGTGCTGGAGTCAACAGAGAAAACATCTTTCTAAAGCAAATATCTTGAAGCTGCCAACATTGAGCAGGTAAAGTTCTATAAGGTCTCAGGAACTCTGAATTTATGACATAAAGTAGGAGTCCTGAAAGATTTCCTTTTAAACATTCAGAGCATATCTTTACATAAATAAAGAAAACATATTTTCTTTCTGACCAATTTGCTTCTTACATTTCATTATTATAAGTAAGCGTATGTCATCAGAAATTCCCTCAGTTATATTTAATTTTCTGTACTTTTATTATTACATATTAAATACAGTTTTCCTGTGTGTGCTTTCTTTAAATGTAATATTACAAGAAGCTTCTGTTCTTTTCAAATATGTATAATATACCAACATTAATTTTAAATTACATTGCAATAGAATTTGTAAAAGAACTGTGTTAACTGTCTCTTTAGAACATTTATTTCATTATTTAATAAAAAAACCCCAACAACTTCAGCAGAGTAGAAATAACTACATATCCCATGAACCTCTCCTCGACATTTCCGGACCTCCTCGTTTGTCGTAGGACGAACATTACAAGGATAAGACCAGCGCTGATAACGTCCTGAAAGGTCTCATAGAGCACATTAATCAATGAAATCCAACTGTAGCTCTCTTGTAGATGTATCTTTTAGTGTTTTTTACTGGCTGATATAACGGACAGGTTAATTTGTAAAGACACTTACGCGAAAATTTCCGCATTCGGTTGACGTAACTGTCATAACCTTATCTCATTGGTCCTCTTCTTTGCTTAAGACTTTTCCCGCGCTGCCCTCTTTCGTACTAAACTGTCAGCTTGTAGCGGTTGCAAGCTAGCGATTTAACAGTTTTCCTGCTGCCACAGCTGTTTCTTTATATTGTCAGGTAATGCCGTCTTCAGATTATGACTCGGCCTCTCTGCCGGACTTATTACCTCTGTACTACCGGCGACTGTTTCCCTTCTCCCAGTATCACCGCTGGCTAAACTATGGAGGATGTAAGTATTCAGACTAGACAGGCCAGCCAAGCTAGCAAACAATAATATTATGTTAAGTGATTGGAGTAATGGTTGTTCTCTGTTGTTTCGATATTGTATCAAGAGTTCCCTTCTATGACTGGGTCAAATGATTATTAGATTAAAGTGTTATTTTTTTTCTCTATAACCAGTGCAGAAGAACTACTTTCAGAACCGAGAGTTCTCCTTCACTCTCAAAGATGACATCTACGTCCGCTACCAGTCGTTCAGCACTCAAGCAGAGCTGGAGAAGGAAATGCAGAAGATGAACCCGTACAAGATCGATATTGGAGCAATATACAGTCACAGGGTGAGCATGCGTGCATCTGTTTTCCAGACGTTTTAATGTCCCTGCAGGCATCTGGATAAACTTTCATCTGTTTGTCCCACACACAGCCAAATCAACACAACACGGTGAAGTCGGGGACCTTTCAAGCCCTGGAGAAAGAGCTTGTGTTTGATATTGATATGACAGATTATGATGATGTCAGAAGCTGTTGCAGGTAAATGGATTAGACTTTTTTTTTCAATGATAGTAAACAACCACTTCATTCCACAATGAAGTTAAAATTCAGCATAATCACAGAGAAACTCTATTTTCAGTGCTGCAGACATTTGTTCCAAGTGCTGGACTCTGATGACCATCGCTATTCGTATCCTGGACCGAGCTCTTAGAGGTTTGTGTGTCAGTGATTCTGTGTCAAGAAATCTGCTGATATTATCTTTGATTCTGAGCATCGAACATTTATTTGTGTATTATTATTATTATTTTTTTAGATGACTTTGGTTTCTCGCACCTGCTCTGGGTTTACTCTGGCAGAAGAGGGGTGCATTGCTGGGTGTGTGATGAAGCTGCCAGGAAGCTCTCTGTTGCAGCTCGCTCTGCAGTGGCAGAATACCTCAGCCTGGTTAAGGTAATGGTACTTGTTTATTAGGTTTTTACTCCTTTGGGTACGTTATCAGCCAGTTTATGACGTGCACTTTTTTTACAGGGTGGTGAGGAGACGGTGAAGAAAGTTGTGCTGACGGATCCAATTCATCCCTTTATCAGGTACGAATCAGATCGTGTTCTTAGTGATGTTCAGTTTGAAGCTGTTTGCTTTGTTTTGATGTTTAAGCCGTAGTCACTGTTGTTGATGTTCTGTCAGATGTTGCAGCTTCATCAGTTTAATATTTTGTAACTGTAATTTCAACAGAGAGTCCTTGACAGTGGTGGAAAAATACTTTCCCCACTACGCACTACATGAACAGGACATTCTGGGACGCAAGGAATCTGTAGACAAAGTGCTGGGACTGGTGCCTGAAGATATCCTCTTTACTAAATACTGCATATTTATCACTTGAACAGATGCAGTAGAGCTGATATGTAATTATAAGATAATTATATGTTTTTTTGTTTGGTTAAAAAGCATGTTTACCTCATGCAGAAACCTTTGTGAAAATAACTTAACTCAGTTCTTACATGTCAGAAAAGAATTACAGCAGAACTTCCAGAACGAGAGGAAACCAGAGAGCCGTTGGAAATTGATCACGGATCAAGCCAGTAGGAAACAGGTTTGTTTATCTGCTCACATAACATAATATACATGGTTTAAACTTCATTTGATTTTTATATATCACAGTTAGAGGGCTGAAAAAACATGAACATGTGTATTTATTCTTCTACAGTCGACTGCCAAAAAGGGCCAATACTTTGAGAAGGAAATCATGCTGCAGTATTGTTACCCTCGGCTCGATGTGAACGTCAGTAAAGGGGTGAACCACTTGCTGAAGAGCCCCTTCAGTGTCCATCCCAAAACTGGTGAGCATTGTTCCAATGAGATTTAATGATCATAAGGCTGACAGCGACTCACCTCGACTTCTCTTTTTTGCACTGCGCAGGGCGTATCTCTGTCCCCATGGACCTCAAAGAATTGGATACCTTCGATCCTTTTGCTGTACCCACTATCAGGTAAGGCATAATTCAAGGTCTCAAGCTATATTGTGTGCAGTGTTTGGCTCGCTTTAAAGTTGATGTTTGATGTTTCTCTGAAGTTTTTTGTGTTTTTTTTTTAAGTCTGATCTGTGAGGAGCTGGATCGACCGAGAGCAGGTGAAGAGGAGGACAAGTCGGAGGACGGCAAGGAGAAGGAAAACGAGAAAGATGCAGCAGAGAGACGAAAGATCAGAGGTGAAATCTGAGTTAATAACTTTACATCTTATTTTAGAAAATAAAGATTCTGATTAAAAGAGAATGATTCAAGGCGGGGAAGGAAATACATAATGTCTTATTTCTCTGTTTCACTGCTTAATTTACATTAATGGCAGTCGCTGTCTTCACTTCCTGCTTATCTCGCTTGTCCACAGCTGCTCTCTCTCTTTAAAAAAATTTTTTTTTTTTAAAGCTTCGGTACCTTTCGGTACTATCGAACGTAGAAATAACAAGAGGTTGCATCATTTTAAACACGTGGTATCGAAAAAGAAAATCGGAAACTTTGACAACCAACAACCAAATAACAAGAATCACTCTGATTTTGTTATAATTAAACAGCAGAAAGATCTTTTTTTTACACAATGAGATACCCTAAGAAGCGCTGAGAACAGATAGTTATAGGTCATTATAAATCATCTGTTCACTGAATACTTTTGTTTCCAGATTACAAACGAACAAGCCTGGCTAAGTACGTGAAACACTTTGATCAGTTTCTGGACGGAATGGCTCGTTCATGGAAAGGAGAACTTCTCAAAAAAAGTGGTGAGTTTTATTCTCAGTAGATAAAATGAGGGCAGAGCTTTTGTTGTGTTCAAATTTTTTAATCTCTTATTTCTTTCTTTTTAGATCTTCAGAAAGAATTCTGAACAGGATCAGCAATCAGAAGAGACACTGTTTGTAGATCCCAATTTTCTGAGCACTGAGCCAGTGCCGTTGTTTGTCTGCTGGTTGCCGACATTTTGCTTTTGTACAGTCATTTGTGAAAATAAATTTGGTATTTCAACTCTTTCAAAGTCTTGTATTCCCGTTTCTTTGTTGTTCTTAGTAGTCCTTATGTTGAAACTGTAATACATTTTTCACAAGTGATGTTTGTAAACCTCAACTGTTTTCTGGGTTGTATTCACCGTGTGTGCTTTAGTTTGAATCTCTGAACTTCAACTCATTAAAGTAGTTATTCCCTCCATAATTATCTGATATCCGTATCGATCTCCTGCATACTTACTCAGGTGTATGTGTCTGAATACGATTATCACTTTAGGTCAAGTATTTCCCTTTTATGCTCCTTTTGTTAATCTTGTGATAACATTTTTACTATAAATATGCAGCAGGCAAGTACTTAGTTATAGGTGTGTCAGAGGTCACCGGGGGCGCCACCCACCCAGGCCAAGTGTAAAAGTTATTTTCACCAGAGATCTCCGGTCCTGCCCCTTTCGTTTGTGCAGCGCTACTGTCACTTAAGCCGCTTTCCCACTGGTCAAAAAACCTGCAGTAGACCCGGGTAATTATCGCCTCGGCTCCGATGGGCATTGATGGGAACACAAAACCCGTCTTGACATGCTAATCTCCGCCCCCTTTCTAGCGCGATGCTAGCAGAAGTTACAGACGGAGCGTCTGTAACTTCTGTGACTCCTTGTCATCTCAGCTATGAATTCCGCCCGTCTCCGTCCAAGCAGCGCTCAAACATTGTTCCAAATTAGTTGGCGCAGAGTTTAAGAAATGGACCTAACCACCGCTACATCTTCACTGTTTACTAACCCTGTTTCGTGACGCAGCAGAAAAGAGACCGAAAGGAAATACTCCACTGGCAATGGGAAAAGACACAATCGGCATTTATAAGTGGGTCTTCCTGGGTCTGAAAAACCGTCAACAGGCTAAATTTAGGTGGGAAAGGAGTATCATAAACAACCTCAATCGGCAAGGGAGAATGCTGGGAGGGTCACATACTCACCAGGGAGAGGTTGTGGCCCTTCTTTGGGAAGCAGTCGTTAGTCAAGATTTTATTGCCACTCAGAGAAATCAATAATAATAAATAATAATAATACATTTTATTTGATGGCGCCTTTCAAGTCACCCAAGGTCACCATACAGAGAATAAAAGCATAAAATAAAACATCAAACATTATTAAAACCAGACATCAACCTAAAACAAGTGTAGTGCACAGTGTCAGAGTGAATATGCCAGTTTGAACAGGTGGGTTTTGAGTTTGGATTTGAATGTTGTGATGGAGTCTGACCGTCTTATGAGTGGGCAGAGGGAGTTCCATAGTCTGGGTGCCGAGCAGCTGAAGGCTCAGGCACCCATGGTGCTAAGGCGTGATGTGGGGATGGTTAATAGTCCAGCAGAGGCTGAGCGGAGGGTGCGGGAGGGGTTGTAATCTTGGAGGAGGTTGCAGAGGTAAGAAGGGGCTAGGTGGTGGAGAGCTTTGTATGTGAGGAGGAGGTTTTTGTATTGGATGCGGTATTGTACCAGGAGCCAGTGAAGTTGGATGAGGATAGGGGTGATGTGGTCAGATGATTTGGTGCGGGTGATGATCCGGGCGGCCGAGTTCTGAATAATTTGCAGTCTGTTGATGAGTTTGGCGGGGAGTCCGGTGAGGAGGGCATTGCAGTAGTCAAGGCGGGAAGTGACAAATGAATGAACCAGGATTTCGGTGCTGGATTGGGACAGCGATGGGCGGAGTCTGGAGATGTTTCGGAGGTGGAAGAAGGCAGTCCGGGTGATGTTTAGAATGTGAGGTGCAAATGAGAGGGTGCTGTCCAGAGTGACGCAGAGGCTCTTGACTTGGGAGGAGAGGGGTACAGGAAATCCGTCGATGATGATGGGTGTGGCTGGGGTGTGTTGTGATTTTGTGAGGGTGGATTTGGAGCCAATGAGCAGGGCCTCGGTTTTATTGCCATTGAGCTTCAAGAAGTTCCTGCTCATCCAGCTCTGGATGTCTTCCAGGCAGGTGATGAGGGAGGTGGGAGGGATGGCAGTGGTGGGTTTGGAGGAGATGTAGACCTGAAGGGAGATTTTCTATTTCTCAGTTAATTTTCTTTATTCAAAGGATTTTGGATGTGTGCCTATACGATTTCCGCTAACGCGTCTTTTCCTTCAGAGAGGTACTATAAGTCTGCCCTTTCTAAAATAATTTCCGGTTATTCGGTATTGATCTCCTGCAGTGCAAACTTACTCAGGTATTTTTATTTAATGCTCCTTTGTCAACACTGTGAAAAGGCTTTACAATAAATTTGCTGAAGGCAAATAGTAAGTAATAATGCACTTTTATCTACCACTCACAACTGGAGAATACAAAAGGATTTGGAACAGTCATAGGTTGATTGAGTTGATGAAATGCTGTTTTTGCTACAGACGGTCATAATTTTTTTGATAGAGATCTGTACAAGTAGAGGTAGCTATAAAGTTGCTTTGCAAAAATATAACAAAAATTGCAAAAAGTGTTGAAAATCAAATTTCTTTTGGACTGACACTTTAAAATGGCATGAAATGAGAATACCCAAGTTCTTATATTCAAAATTGTACTGAAGTCAAATGTGTTTTTCTAGTAATGGATGACAGTTATTTTGACTGACATTTGATAATGTTGAAGAAGCATGAAATAAAAAAATGTCTCAAGTACAAATATTTAAAACTGTATGTAGGTGTTTTACCTTAGTAAAATTCTGTTTTCTTCTAGTAACAGATAGTGTTTTTGAAACATGGAAACATAAGTGTAAAGTACTATAAATGTATAAATAATTAAATTCTTACTTAAGTAGAAGCCGCATATTTTTATTGTGTGCTGAATGTTTGTGTAATTCTCATAAGAATCGACTGATTGTGCCTTTAAATAACCCGGAAGAAGAAACCCCTGCTCTAAACCGGATATTACCGCGAGACTAGGGTCAGAAGTTCTCTCTTACAGCCATCTTGGATATAACGTCCCAAGTCGGTAAGTGTCTCCGCTGACAATCCAATATCATCTAGCTGTTTTTAACATATTCTCCTCTGTACCAAAGGTTTCATGTGTTAGAGTAAAGCCGTGTCATCCGGCCAGTGTAGCTATTATTTCTCTTTGGTCCTTCTACTCAGTGATATATGTGCCGTTGTACCGCCGTTACCTGCTCAAAATGGGGGAACATGATGATAACCAGTGCACTAGCAGCCTGTCAGGGCCGCAGTGAACTGTGTGAAAAGGGATATGAGATAGAGTTGTGTGACAACTAACTGGTCTATTTAATAAATTTAAATTATATCGGAAAGTATGATGGTAGGCTTTGGTATATGCCGTTAGCTTCCGCTATTGAGGCTGACAGCGCTAGTTGGCTAACGTTAGCTAAATGCTACAATACAGACTACATGCTAAGTTAAAGCATGGGCACCGTCACCTGTTCAGCCAGCTATGTTAACTGCATGTCAATGTCTGAATTAGCTAACTAGTCCATGCCAACGCTGGGAGTCTCAGACGTTACCCCAGCTTCTGCTTTTGTTTCACACCACAGTTAAGACTCAGCTTGAGCTAATACTGTCTGTTAATACTGTTTATTTTCCTCACCAGCAACCATGCCCGGTGAAGCCACAGAAACGGTCCCTGTCACCGAGCAGGAGATGCAGCAGCCTCAAGTGGAGACTGGTACGTAGATTTCAGCTTCTCTTTAACATGCATGGAAGAATGCATATTAAACAAAACGGGGTCCTGGAACTCAAAATAGTGAGACTTGTTCAACAAATAGCCGTCTTTGGAAGGTCATTTGTTGATTAGAGGAACAATATAGCATGTTGATATTTGGTTCGGGGAGTTGACTCAGCTGGCTGGACACTGAGTTGATCGAACAGGTGACAGCTGTTTAGACTGTCACCTGCCATGGGTTGGGTCATTTGTAAGTGTAGTTTTGTTCTCTGGGGGATTTGCAGTGTTATTTCTCAGTTTGTCATGAAAAGAGTCAACCAGGACCCCTCTTTATTTACACAAACTCACAATGGTGTGGTGACTTGCACTGACAAGGGGATTAAGCACACAATGCATGGTGTTGAGTGTGGTTTTACCCTGTGCACAATTAAAACTCACTGTAGTGTAGACTAAAGCCAGGCCTTCCTGACCATGGAATCATTCATTGCATATTTCTTTTACCTTAAAATGTTATGACATCCTAATAATCAATATTAAGGTCGATGAATTAAGGTTATAAACATGTATTTATTTTCTTAATATTTCACATTATGGATAGCTGATGGTTAGCATACTGTACATGGTGCTCAAAGGACAAAGAGGTAATAGCTTGATAGTAACCTAAAGTTTGGATTTGTTGAGTTTCCATGTTAGTTGCAGACCATTAGGAACATTCTGTTAGTTACAGTGAAATCGCAAGTAGCTCTTACAACAGTGAATCACAAATGTTTGGAAGTCTGCCTAATTTTCAGATTGTTATGACGGACAGTTCACACATTTTTCTAGATATTTATTTATTACTTCTCACCAGTATGCACCTGATATTCTCCTCTACTAATGGTCTATATGTGGGTGGAGGTGCTTGCCTCGGGGTGGGGGAGGGACTTAACTCAGTGTAAAATTCCAGGGTGTTTCAGGGAGATGTACTACACTGTAAATGTACTGTATAAACAAATAAAAAAAATTGTTCAAAGTTATTTCACAACTTTCTATAAATAAGTACAAGAGACTAATAAACAAAGCCACTAGTATTCCAAGCTTTGATTTTTGCAGTTGGTCCGTGAAGCCAAAGGTTTGTTTAAGCTTAAATCAAACTGAATATGTAGTTGTGCTGGGCAGGTTTCCACATTGCTGCAGTTATAAAGTAGACTGTAGTTAGGGAGAGATCTACAACTTATGTTATTTTGGTCGAATGCTGTATAACCACTTAAAAATCTAGAAACCGGAATTGCCAGATTTCTTTGACTGTCAGGTATTTATAGTAAAACTGCAGTTTAACTATTGTGGGCAGTGAAATACACACACATTTCTCAGTGGTTTGAGTGTAACAGTCTTACTACAGATATATTGTGCATGTGAGAATACACACATGTGAAGAGGCCAATATTTGTCATTATGTCTAGCCTGGTGGGAGGAGATTGTTAAAAGAATAAAGCCAGCAGGGGTAATCTTGAGCACCCCAGATAGGTCAGCACTGGACACTTTCTCTACTACTGACTTTGGATGTTTCATAAACTGCTCAGAGGTGAAGGTAGTGACTCCACAGACTTTTGAATGAGATGTTTATTAATTCAGGGTTTTAGAAGGTAAAAAGTTGTCTAGCTTATTTTCATGCATTGTCTACTTTCTTGGAACAATGGAGGTCTTCTGGCACTTACCTCTCACTTAACCACTGCATGGAGTTGGGACACGGGAATCTTTGTTTTCCTTTGAGTGCACTCAACACTGTTTTTTTTAACATGGGCAAACCAAGAGTCCATTCTACGTCGCCGAACCTTTTTCACAAACTCGTCGTTTCCCTTCACGTATGGAGCACAACTTCATTTCCATTACACACTAAAGTGAATTTCTTCCAAAACGACTCCTTTGATTGCCCTTCTTCTTGTTACTCCTGATGCATTTCCTTTATCAGCTGCAGTATTGAATTCTCCTACTCCTCCTGAGACGGCTGATCCTACAGTAAGCAAAGCAACCCCTCCGGAGAATCCTCCAGATACCTCTGTTCCTTCTCAAGAGATAGTCTCCCCAGAAGAAGCCGACATTCAGACTACTGTTGATCAATCAAACGGTGAAGCTGCAGCAGAAGAAGTGGTCCAGCAAACTGAAGAGACGACACCTGTCTCACAGCTAGAGGTGACTGCTGAATCAGCAGTGGCTACCGCTAATTTGCCAGTTCCTGAAGAGTCTGTGCCTGCAGTTGAAGCTCCTATTACATCCTCAGAAGAGCCACAAGCTGAAGCAGTAGCCCCAGCTGAAGAAGTAGCCCCGGCTGAAGAAGTAGCCCCGGCTGAAGCAGTAGCCCCGGCTGAAGCAGTAGCCCAGGCTGAAGCAGTAGACCCAGCTGAAGAAATGGCTCCTGCTGAAGAAGTAGCTCCTACTCAAGAAGCACAAATTCAAGAGTCAGTTGTTGCTGCTGCAGAATCGGCTATCCAAGAGGTTCAGCAGATTTCGGTTGAAGCAAAGGCACCCGTAGATGAGCCCGAAGCAGTGACAGAAATAATCCCTGATGATCCAGTACCATGTGCTCCTGAAGTTGTCAGTGTGAACGGTGAAGAAGTGAAGGCAACTGATTCCCCAAAGACTGAGGTAGAAGATCAGAAGAATTTGGAAACGGCCCAAGTGGAAGTGTTGACTGCTGATGTGAACGTCGACGTGGCTACTCAGAATGAAAATCCCGACAAAGAAGAACCTATAACGCTTCTCCCAAAGGCCATTCAGTCCAAGGAGACCTCCAAATGTGGCGGACCACCTCTCACCATTCACCACCTGTCAGGTTGGTTTATCCCATGTGAAAAGCTGACAAGCAAGTGCTCCCCACTTTTGTCCCAATCTTTTAAACACACCTGGGGCAACATTTTCTTTTACACAAGTGGTAACATGAGTGGTACAACGTCAAAAGAATGAAGGTTTTATGTGTTTGTCCCTGAAAACACAAGAGTAGCAGTGATATGTTAATGGATTTCCTAGATGGCTTCACGCCTTCAGGTTTCTTGGAAAGGCGTTTTTATGCACCCCTATCTTGCTCGTGCAGGTGCGATATTTCAAAATGGTGTGTTTGTGATATGCATTATGCAAGAGTGATTTTCCCTTTTCTCCTAAGTGCATCTTGACTATAGTATAGAATTTGGATTCTGTGTGGAAGTATGTACTGAGCATTTTGAGTGGCAATTTGCATCAAACCCTAAAGTTAGGCAGGTGTGTCCTTTCTCTAACCCTAATCAAGGAGATTGCGTCTTGGTTTGTGCCCTTTTAACTCGCATGAGTAGGTCTTCCCCCTTCCTCTCCAAAAACTTTAAAGAAATGTTTCTCTATTCAGCTGCACCTCCTGCCCCGGCTGCCTCCCAGCAACCTGAGGCAGCCTCTGGCCCTGCAAAGCCCAAAGGCAAAGAAGCCAAGAGTGCGCAGGGTACCTCTGCCCCAAAGGCTGTCCCTGGCAGAAGAAAACGCTCCTCTATGTCTGCCTCTTCCTCTTCTCCCACCTCACCAAAATCCGCTACCTCAACTACCCCCCTGTCGCCCGTGAGGTCTCCCCTTGCGTCCTCACCTGGTAGCTCTTCTGCTAATCAGGCTAACCGCTTCACCCCAAAGGTTGTCAAGGCTGGCAAACAAGGAAAAGCTAAGAAAGGAGAGGCATTTGTGCCTGCTCCTGTACCTGTGGAGTGCAAGATGACAGCCGATGAAAAACCACTAGAGTCAAAGCAAGCAGCTGCTGCTGCTGCAAAGCCTGTTGCAGCTCCAGCTGCTTTTAAAGTTACCTCAAAGCCTGCTGTGGCAGCTCCCGTTTCATTTTCTGATGCTTTTGATTCTAGCACTTCAAAACCAGTTGAGGCCAAGATCGGTTCACCAAAGGCGGCTCCTGTTATTGCAGCTGTTGATGATGAGCTCCCTCCACTCATCCCACCTGAGAAGCTAATTAAAATGCCAGCATTTGTTCCCCCTGTTGAAAGCAGCAAAGCAGCCGCTACTGTAAAAACTGCTCCTGCTGCAGATGCTAAGGTTGTTGCTGAAGTCTCAGCTGCAGCTGTTGAGGCTGTTAAAGCGGCTCCAGTTCAGGCTCCGAAGCCAGTTATTGATGCAAAACCTGCTCCTATTGAAGCTGTGAAGCCAGTTGCAGAGGCCAAACCTGCTCCCACTGAGGCTCCTAAGCCGGTTATTGTAGCAAAACCTACTCTTACTGAAGCTGTAAAGCCAGTTGCTGAGGCTAAACCTGCTCCAGTTGAGGCTATTAAGCCAGTTGCTGAGGCTAAACCTGCTCTTGTGGAAGCTGTAAAGCCAGTTGCCGAGCCAAAACCAGCTCCCGTTGAAGCTGTGAAGCCAGTTGCCGAGGCAAAACCAGCTCCTGTTGAAGCTGTGAAGCCAGTTGAAGCAAAACCAGCTCCTGTTGAAGCTGTGAAGCCAGTTGAAGCAAAACCAGCTCCTGTTGAAGCTGTGAAGCCAGTTGAAGCAAAACCAGCTCCTGTTGAAGCCGTAAAGCCAGTTGTTGAGGCAAAACCTGCTCCCGTTGAGGCTCCAAAGCCAGCTGCACCTGAAGTCAGTAGGCCAGCCCCTGTGAAGGTTGCTGAGCCGGTTGAGGTTAAGGCTGCACCTGCTGAGGTTGCCAAGCCTTCCAAACCAGCAGCTGAGCCTTCACCTGCCCAGTTAAAACCAGCTCCAGTTGAGCCTGCTGTTCCTGTCCCAGCTCCACGTAAACTCACATTTGCTGAAGCAGTTGCAGCACCTGCTCCTGTTAAACCAGAGGTTGAGGTAATCACTAAAACTCCTGAGCCCGTCTCAGCACCCAAACCTGCCCCCACTCCTGCTAAAGCTCCAGCCAAGGTGGAGCCTGTGATCAAGAACGACAAGGGTATTTCCTTCTTTCTCTCTCCTTGTGTTCCTTCTGTTTTTCCAACTGTCACTGTACAACGGGGACTTCTCAAATTAGACGTGTTTCTAGCAAAAAGCCAGTGTTTTGAAGTGTCCACTAGCTTTGCTTTAAATTATAAACGGTCCTCTTCGCTCAAGGATGCTACCAAGTTGTTTATGGATGCACCTGTATTTCGTCACTAATATGGTTTCAGTCTAGTAAATGTGGTATTGGATATATGGGTATTGTTTTAAACAGCGTGCACAGTTGCATAGATCATTAATGGTTTTTGCAGATTACTAGAGTTAAAACATGTGGTTGGTAAAGTTCATCTCAACAAACAAACTGTTTTTTGAATCATGAATACTTAACCATTTTCATTCCCCAGGATTGATGCAGCGTCTTTTGATGGTGTACATACATGTAAAAGGTGGCATGTTGTGACTAAATTTGCTTTCTGTCTGGGTTCCTGTAGGATCCGGCACTGAGTCAGACAGTGATGACTCAGTCCCTGAGCTGGAGGAACAGGACTCTGCACAGACACAGACACAGCAAGCTCAGGTGAGAGTTTAGTCTGGTTTTAGATATTATGTCCTCTGTTGACTTGAGCTGAAACAGAAACGATCTTTACAACATCTGCTGCTTATATAAAACATTTTTGGCAGATGTTTCTACTTGACTCTTCTGTGATGATTAATACAGTGACTTTCGTTCTTCTGAGTCTACTGAAGCCAGCCTTTCTGTCCTGAGAAGAGAGTGTTTACACAATGACTTGTATAACAATTTTGCATCGGTTCATATTCAAATTACAACAACTACTTGACCTAAAATGTGGATGAACATTTGGTCTGTTATAGCTTGCAGCGGCTGCCGAAATAGACGAGGAACCTGTCAGCAAAGCCAAACAGAGCCGCAGTGAAAAGAAGGCACGAAAGGTAAATGGAAATTATCTAAGTGTTCTATTTATGGCATAATCTTTTTATTTTTATTTTTTTGCAATTGTCAATTTGGCCACATTTGTAAAATGACTTGTTTCTTGCAGGCGATGTCAAAGCTTGGTCTCAGGCAGGTAACAGGGGTCACCAGGGTCACTATTCGCAAGTCAAAGAACATCTTGTTCGTCATTACCAAACCAGACGTCTACAAGAGCCCTGCATCAGACACATACATCGTCTTCGGTGAAGCTAAGGTATGTCCAGAAACAATACTAGCAAGCCTAATGTATGTCCCTGTAATGCCTAGTCTTTGTTCTTTATAAGGAAGCAGAAATCTCATACAGAAACTGGAGTAATTATACCAAAGGGTTTGTGATAATTGTGCAAAATGTCCTGATCATTGTATTCCGAGTTCTCATTTTACTTCCTCTGTACCCTAGATCGAAGATCTTTCCCAGCAAGCCCAGCTGGCCGCCGCAGAAAAATTCAAGGTACAGGGAGAAGCTGTATCAAATATCCAGGAAAACACACAGACGCCAACAGTACAGGAGGAGAGCGAAGAAGAAGAGGTGAGATGTGAAGATGGACACAATCAATATGCACACTTCTTAAAATAGTTTTTATCAAGGTTTAACAAATTCTCCTATTTTTACAGGTTGATGAGACCGGAGTTGAGGTTAAGGACATTGAACTCGTTATGTCACAAGCCAACGTGTCGCGGGCGAAGGCTGTACGCGCCCTGAAGAACAACAACAACGACATTGTCAATGCTATTATGGTAAGATTCCAGAAACGTTTCGACTGATCTTGAAACAGACTTAAGATGTTGATGTTAATGGTTTGCTCGGCCCTCTGCAGATAAATCTATACGTAAACCTCTTCAGTGATGATTAATACAGTGACTTTCGTTCTTCTGAGTCTACTGAAGCCAACATTTCTGTCCTGAGAAGAGAAACATTTATTTAAACTGTGGATATTTACTTCTTTGTACAAATTGCTGACAAACTTTTTGTTCTCTTTGCAGGAGTTGACAATGTAATGGGACCCTGGCAATAAAGGGTTGAAGAAAGGTTGCTGATTTAAGCTCGTTTATACAATTTATACCCAAGATGGAAATAAAGTTGTGGCTTGATGAAATGAAATTTTGATGTTTTTGTGGTTTCTGGTGGTGTGGTTGCAGGATTGATTATTAGCCTTGCCAAGACAAGTGTACTGAGCCCGAACCCTTAAAGAACTAGGCATCACAATAGTGTCTTCTTGTTTGTTTTGCCATTTAATCACAACACTATAGTTTAACCTATGTGGGTAAGACTTGTGGTTCAGTCATTCATATGCTTGTCATGGGCTAGAGCAATAAACCATAGACACACTTATTACATATCCATCCATCCATCCATCCATCCATTATCTTCCGCTTATCCGGGGCCGGGTCGCAGTGGCAGCCTACTCAGCAAGGTGACCCAAGCGTCCCTTTCCCCAGCGACATTTTCCAGTTCCTCCTGGGGGATTCCGAGGCGTTCCCAGGCCGGACAGGATATATAATCCCTCCTTATTACATATAGCAAATATAAATAATTATATCACATAAGCATATATAGTAGCTGTAGAAAAAGAAATATGAATGTCAGCACAAACTGACCGCAGGTTACATCCCACTTCCCAGCTTTAATTGGTTGATAATTTGTGAAAAAAAGCATCTAAAGTGTCAGCAGGTGATTACTTAAGTATAAAACTAAGCTCTGATAATGAGAAATATTTCATTTTTTAATGTGCTCTGATCTTGTGAAATGTTTGACTTGGTATTTCTATGAAACCATGTGAAGATTTAAGCGATCATCGGTCGTATGCTTTGAGCCCAATAACTCCTACACTTCCCAAAATGCAACTTGATAGCATCTGCTTATTAGCCCCTCCCCCCCTTGTTTCAACCTCGCATCACTAGTGTGTAGCTGCGTCTTTAACTTATTAATCCCAAAGTTAAAGTTAAAATACTAATGTGATAAAATTTGACAAAGCTTCTAGGACTATAAAAGACTTTCACTTTGTCACTACCACCGCTATGACACACTGAGTCACTTTTCAAGACATGGATTGGCACCTTGAAAGAATAAAGAGAGCCTCTATCTGCCCATCCTACAACCACACAGGCAATTTAAATTGTTTACGCTTGATACCTGTGTGTGTACTTTGGTGGCACTTGTTTGGATGGGGTAGTTTGTATGTTTATGAATATTTTACAGTTCCGGAATGTGAGGTTGAATGACTTCTTCATGCCACACCTCGAAAAACCTGTCCTCTTTGGATATCTTCCAGGTTTGCAAGGTTGAATCCATCTGTTGGGTTTTCTCAGCCTGCCCTTGTTTGACCCATGCTGGATAGTTCATTTTCATTTTAATTACACAATTGGGGCATTTTAGTTGTTTTAAACAGATGAATCATAGAGTCAAGACACTATTAAAATTTGCCAATTGATGGCAGCCTGAATAGGGGGGCATAGACTGCATAAAACTGGCAACATGGGGACAAAGTTCACTCTCTTCACTGAAGAATGTGTTTTGCAAATTGTAATTTGACTTGGATATTTGACCTTCGACTTGCAGAAAGACCACCACCTTAAATCTGAATTTAACATGAGTACATATGGAGACACCCCAACTACTTTGGAACCAGTTCTGGTCAGATAGGAAGTATCCGGAGCACTTACTTCCAGTCAGAGACATTTATTCTGCGGTTTTTAAAATATATATATATATTACTTTTTGTCTGTGTTAATTTATTTTCTGTGAAGATTTAAATTACTTTATACATTTGTTTACGGTCTTTATAGATGCACGTTAAAACGGATTTGTATAAGAGATCGTGTTTGCTCGACACCATGGCCGTGCAAATGTGTGCTTTATCTACTTACCCTACCAAGCTAACGTTTCATTTACAGATTGTTAACCCACGGATGAGGTTATTTGAGGTGTTCATATTGAGTGGTTACGGGGATTTAGGTAAATCACATTAAATGTGGTCCACAGATTATACACTGCCTCCTTCACATCACCCGCAGCTGTGGATGAAAGCTCTAGAAACGTCTACTACGCTCCAACTACGTCAGCGCTGACATTCTGGTCCTGGGATACGCAAGAAGATCCGTAATATTCTAGAGTCCACAGGCTAGAGGCGTTTGCATTGCATTGCTTGTTTGTGGGCAGCATTCCCTCTTTTTGCCAGCATTACCATTTTTTTCTCAAGACTGTTTTAACTGCGGAAAGAAGCGCACTTCACGTGGAGACATGTAAGTTGTGGAAAGTTAATTTAAGGGTACAACGGAGGAAAAGTGCGATAGTACTCTCCGGAGCTAGCTAACGTTAGCCCTGTGACTACATGCTTTTTCAAAGGCGGGAGGTTGGCCTCGCCTCAGTGAACTGTGAGCTAACGGTACCTCGCTAGATAGCTAGAACCATATAGTCACGGAGAGACAAGTACAAAATGCACCATTGCAGTAATTCCAGTAGACCCAGTGTCCTGGCTTTGCCCGCAATCGCCGCTACTTTAGCCTACGGGATGAATCAGGCGCACCGCATGGCTCCGTTAACGTAGTGGCTAACGTCAGGGCTGTTAGCTTGATTAGCTAGCAGAGTGTTCATTGAACGACTTCATCTTGGAGGGTATGGTTAGATTACCATTAGTTCTGTGCCAGGAGGAGCCTTGATTACAAAATTAATTAAACATTCTGGACCCTTATGTCAAATACAAATCTATACGTATCAATGTGTGGTGGTTTGATCACAAAGTTTTTAACAATGTTAAGTCAATATTTGTATCTAACGGTAGCTTCCATACACTGCCTTGGTTGGTCCACAGGCGTTTGTAAGAGGATTTAGATAACGAGGCCATCCGTTCAATGGCCAGAGGAATATATTATCAGTACCCATACACACCACCATTTCAGCTTGCATAAAATATCTTATCAATAACCAGAGTGAGTCAGGGAGGTGTTCTTATCGCTTACATGTTTCTGTAATAAAGTCTGTCTTCCATTGGTGCAGTTAACACTGAGAGGACAATGACACATGTTTAACAGGTTTTTATTAGTTTCCTGTAGGGAAGAAAAGCTAATGGATGAATCAATTTGCTTCATCACTTGTAATTACACTTGCAAAAACTGATCTCTGAACTTATTGTACAATAGGGGTGGGACAAAAAATCGATATCGCAATATATTGTCCCGACTGGCATGATACAATTATCATATCGCTGGTGCCAAATATTGATATTTTAAAGCTCCTGAGCGAGGAACTTTTGGTTTGTGTTGATTTTGGCGACCCCTGTGGACAAAGCCGTACCTCTAATCTCTTTGCTGATTTTGTCCTGTACATGCTTAAGTGTTGGTTTTTAACAAAAAATCTCATGCTGATTTCTTTAACAGTCAAATGTATCACTCACTGGAAAATTTAAACAAAGGCAGCATGCAGTTAATCGCTTCATCTGACACCTTCCCCCCGCCAGCAGGTTAAGGCATTAAAAAGAGCTATATAGAAAAAATGAATCTTGTTGCTGATGGTCTGGTTGCTTTTGTAGGTCATATAGAGTAATCAGAATTAATTTCAGTCTGTTTCATAACATGTTAAAAACTTCTGTTAATGAGATATCGTGATGTATCATATGATTGTCTTTCAATATATCAATTATCGCAGAATTGCTGTATCGTGATATTAGCATTATTGTGGGCCACGTATCGTGAGTTATCCTTTGATTCCCACCCCTATTGTACAATCAGTAAAAGTACTTGAATTAGTCATTGCTAATTATTTGGTAGAAACCTATATATATATATATATATATATATATATGTGTGTGTGTGTGTGTGTGTGTGTTTGTAGAAACATTTGTTCAACCCATTCAACACACCATGTGGTTTTTTTTTTTTGCTTTGGGGCTTCTTGTTACTGGAGCTCACTATGTAACTTGATGCTGTATGTTAACCTGATCCAAAGGCTTTTTGATGGCAAGCTGTTGTGCCTGAACACTAATCCACCTGCCACCAGCACTTCTGACCTGTATTATATATTTTTAATGAATGCTGTGGTTGTGATGATGAGCTGTACTGTTAAACACAAAGGTTTTTATTGTTTTTGTTCCGAGCCTACACATTTGCCACATCATGGTGAATTTCAACAGGTGTCCCAATTTGTCTAGAAACCAATTGAAGCTTAAAGTTCTGTGACATCATGTTACATGTGCGGACTTTATGATGTCCTCCTTTTTCTTCACAGGCATCCAGCAACTGCCAAGTGGTACGACAGGAGGGACTCTGTTTTTATAGAGTTCTGTGTAGCAGACAGCAAAGATGTAAAAATCATTTTTGATAAAACAAAGTGCAACTTCAGGTATGTTTCCCTCATGCTGGTTCTAAAAAATTGTACTTTAATCATGAAATTCTAGTTGAATGTATCAGTGGTGTATTTCTCTCTCTTTCTCTATTTACTTTATTAAAATGTGTTTTATTCTTTCCCAGAAATAAGTCATTTTATTTTTTTCACAGTTGTCTTGGAGGAACTGACAATGTCAAACATGAGAATGAAATAGACCTTTTCGAAGCCATTGATGAAAATGTGAGTTAAACTTAATGTCCTAAAAACCATTTAATGATTATTCTTAAAAAAAACATGCATACTATATTGTAGATTGCATTGTACAAAACGCAGTCTGAAATTGAACTAATTTCTTTATTTTCCTTTCATCACAGGAATCCAAACATAAACGCACAGATCGCTCAGTGTTGTGCTATTTACGAAAAGCACAGCCGGGGAAGGCATGGCCGAGGCTAACAAAAGAGAAGGCTAAGGTCAGTTAAATACAAGCAAACGCAACATATAATGTGATGCTTCACTTTATAATGTCTTAAGTAACATTGTTTAAATCCACCACATCACTTTAACTTGAGACTTGTGTGTTTTCACAGCTGAGTTGGCTCAGTGTTGACTTCAACAACTGGAAAGACTGGGAGGATGACTCAGATGAGGAGATGGGCAACTTCGAACAATTCTCAGATGTGAGCACTATGCATTGATTAGTAGGGGTGAAGTAATTCAGAATTACCTTAAGGACATTCGTGTTTGACAAAATTAGAAGAGACTTCCAGAATGTTGTATTGGCTTTTAATACCATTAGCCAAAGTCACAAACAGGCACACCCAATACACCCACTCATTGTATTTGGTCACAACCCACAGTGTATGCTTAAAAGAATGTGGAGAGAAGACAATATTAAGGAACATTTTCATGTCTGTGTTGAAAATGGGATTATTTGTAATGTCTTAATTTCTTTTTTAACCATGATTATTTCATGTTATTTGTCCCAATTTGACAGTTTTGTGTAATTTTCATAATAACTCAATATTATACACTTGATCTCAATTACTCTTACTAGTAAGGGACATATTGCATAAACAAATAACTTAAAAACAAGGGGGCTCTTTGTGGGAATGATTTCAAATTTCCATTTGCCCTCCACAAATGAATGCCTCAAATGCCCCAAAACAAATTTTCAAACAAAAAGGGGAAAAGAAACACTAGTACTGAATGGTTTCTTGATATAAATGTTGTGTAATCGGTCCTTTGAGACATGAGTTAGATTGCTGTTTCCTTACAGTCTAGCTTATATCAGTCATTATACATATTAAGTGCTCTAGGGAAATTCAAGTATACGTTTCTGCAAATGTGAAAAAATTGCCTGACAACTTGTCAATCACACCTTGTCTCACTCCACCTGTAATTGAATCCTCTGTCCCAGCGTGACAAATCAGATTGACCTATGGACCGAACATAAACGTATAATGAATTGGATTTGTCAGTTGTGGTTTGTAAACACACCATTTGAAGTTGGCCCTGCCTCCCCGCTTAAAAGAGCGCGAGGGAGAGCAGCGGCGTTTTGAACGAGAGAGCGAGAGAAGGCGAATTAAGTTTCATTTTCTGCTTGTTTCACTGCAGTTGATTTCTAAAGCAAAAAAATAAACATGCCCACACGTCTGCACAACCCTGTGAGATGGTGGTCAAGCTGTTGGCTGGGGATGATGCACCAAAGGTTTATGTCCAGTGTCATCCTGTACTCGGCTAAATAATTATTTATCATACATGATTAGATTTTTTTTATTTAAAAAAAATAGAAAATACAGGCAGAGGGGGGAATCTCAGCAGATAGACACTGCTGCACTATTTTAATGGGTCATATGTGATAATTAAGAGGAATTCTTTTTGTGTGAGTGTCTCCACTCGGAAAATCCTACTCATACCTGTAAACTAATACCCCTTTCCCACAAAAATTAGCACGTTGACATGGGTTTTTCAGACCCGGGAATACCCGCTAATAAATGGCAATTGTCTCTTTTCCCATTGCCAGTGGAGCATATCCCTTTCGGTCTCCTCTCTGCTGAGTCACCGTCTGACGGCTTAAGCGTCAAACAGTTTTCAACCACTGTCCTACTTTGAGTGCTCAGATTTGCTTTGCTGGAGTAGCCGCATTTGTTTGATAAACAGGACAAGTAAATGAATCTTCTCTCATAGTTTTTGTGTTAATTTTACAGATGATGAACAACATGGGAGGAGAGGACGACATGCCTGGTCTAGACGATGCAGATGATGTAAGTCAGAGTTCATATTCTCTATTGAAAACGGATCATAAAGCAAATGTTGATCAGTGTCAGTATGGATTAAGGCTTTTAACAAGTGAGTTTCCCCCAATGGGATATCAATAAAGTCCATCTTATCTTATCTTAAGGTCATTTTACTGTACTGAACTCTTGTTGATCCATTATAACATTTTCAACCATATCCTTTTTTCTTTGCAGGCCGACTCTGCAGATAGCGATGATGAGAGTAAGTATTTACGAGCCTTTGAAACGACTGTATTTGATGGCTTCCGTTTCTGATCATACATTTGTCGTGATTTAAGGTTTAATGTAATTTCTTTTCCCTTTCACTTTCAGAAATGCCAGATTTGGAATAGAAGACTGTAAGACTCTGGAGAGAAAATGGAGGAACGCAGGGCAAGAGGAATCATAACAAATGTATATCTTGAAATCGAAGGCAGTGACAACAAACTGTACATATGAGTCAGTAGCCATATTTAAATCCATAGCCTCAGCTCCAAACTCTTGACCGATCAGTCCACTGAAGGTTGATATGCATGGTATTGTACAGAGCAGCTATCTCCACTTCCATTTGCTGTACTGCACCTTTTTGGGTATCTTGTTTTACTGTTAAATATTACAAGTAAGCACACATTATTTGTTGGAAAAGCTGTATAGTTGTCCTCAACTGAGCAATACATGTTAAGAGATTTACAAATGAATTGTGGTTCAAAATGATTAGGCCCACCCCATTTCCAATGTTGTTGTTTTAAGTTAGTCGAGCAGTGTAGATTTCTTTCATGATTGAAGACACTATATATGTACTTCAGATTAATTAGATGCATTTACTGATTGGGTTCCTCTAAAGCCTTCCATGTGCCGTGAATTAGATATCCAGGAAGCCAGTCGTTGTTTCTCGTGGCTTAACCTTCCAGCTTACATGTTTCCCTCCTCTTCTTGTTTAATGTTTGTTCAATTGGAATATTCAGAAATTATTGCAGAAATATTTGCATCTTCCCAGTTATGAGCCTAATTTGGTAATCTTGAGTGAGTTCCACACATTTCGTATTTTAAGACTTCTTTTCTCCGCGCCCACCAAACATGCACACTCATGTTAGACTGCTGAAACAAGGTGAAATGTCGTGCGTCTGATAACGGGGCTTGAAGCTTGGTTGGACCTCAGCATCATGTGGTTTGTTGCTATTCTCCAGGTTCTTTCCTTTTCGTTCATTCATCTAGAATGATCCTCCCTCGTCGGTGAGGGAGTGTCGGGACGTTAGGCGACGTGTAATGACCAAATTATATTTGCACTGTCAATAAAATGTAACGGAAGACAAATGGTGTTGAATTACAGTGGAAATTCTTTTTTTATTGTCTACATCTTTCTAATAAACTGTTCAAGAATCATTTTAAATGCCTTTTTCTTAATGATATGAAATGTATGTATTTGTCTCTTACATACATAGTGTGCTCTTGTATTTTAAAAGGACAGTTGTGGTAAATGGGATTAACGGCTAAATATTTGAAAAGGGATGAATTTGAAAAGAATACATAATTTCGTTAATATATTAGGCTTCTAACCTTGTTATAGATGCACTACATATAACTGTTGCTTTATCATGCATGTACCTTTAATTGTCAGTGAATCATATAAAAACATAATATACAAAACAGCCAACAGTATAAAGACAAATTTGAACCTTGTTTTTAGTTTAGATTTAGGGTTGTCTCTCTTTAGAGAATATCACTGGATTGTCTGAATGATTGTTTTGACTTTTTTTCATATACATGTTTTAAAGATACAATACTGCCTTGCTATGTCGTCCAAACTCAATATTAGTATTAATTTGTATTAAATAGAGTTATATTTTCTTGTAAAACATATAATAATAGTATATATATATATATATAGTATATATAATAGTTCTAATTGAGAATTGCTGTCTGTTCGGCGCTAGGACCCAGAAGCCTCCAGGCTCCTCGGCCCAGAAAATTAGCATACTTCCTCTTCAGGCCTGATTTCCTCCCTGTCTTTTCCGAGAAGATGACTGAAATATGCGACAATAGTTTTCCGTTGTCACCCTGAAGAACGTTAAAATAAAAGCGTAGATTTTAGGGTCGTGCTGTGTCTGTGACATAAAAACGTATAGGGTGGAGGTCTGTTAGCTTTTATTAAACCTGCTTTCTGAACGAACACGTCACCTTGATAAATACAAAGGTAACCCCCCCCCCAAAATAACCTTTATTTTAGATACAGACTTATATTTATCCACAATCTTTAAACTTACAGTGTTAACATCTATCGCTCTGTGTTGTAAGTCTTCAACAGTGATGTAAAGTCAATGTAAGTACAACTAGAAAGACTTTCGTGCCGTTCTGAAGTCCTGCACTTAGGATCAGTATTTCTATTCATGCAAGTCTAAATCTTTTTCTCCACTCCACTGGGGCACATTGTCTATTTTTTTTTTTAAGTCATCTTCAAGTGTTTGGTCTCTAAAATGTAAGAATGCAGTGAAACATTAAGATGATGCCCTTGAATATCTTGGTGTCACTACAACCTAATGGTTAATAGTTTACAATTTAGTTTTTTCTTAAAAAGTAACTCAATTCAATTAATTTGTCATCTAAATAGTTGTCAACCGAATTTGAAAGTAATCGATTAATCATAGCAGCTATATTACAAATACATTAGCAATAATTAATGAATAAATGGTCATTTAAAGGGGACATTTGTTTGGGAACATTCTTTTTTTTTTTTTGTTAAGAATAATTTTACTAGTAATAGCAAATACAAATTTAATTAATTATTATATAAAATGTTATAGTAGAATATTATTGTAACAATTATTATAATTATTGTTTTTTTAATTATTATTATTATTGTTGGGTATTTTCTTGTGAAGTTTCCTGAAGGAATTTGACCGGATGTGTATGATGTTATCGTTGGGGAGTTTACACTGCTGCTGTTCGCTCTGTTCTGTGATCATGGCTGCACTGGACCACACCAGCCATGTTTGCTAATTTAAAACCCAAAGGTTAGGGAATAGTTGTTTATTATGTACCCGTGTGCCATCCTCACCCACATATCCGCTTAGACGAAGGTTTAGAAGCCTCTGCGCCTTCGAAATCCAAGGACTGAAAGGTTGGACAGCTTAAACTGAAATATTAGCGAAACTTTTGATGGTGGCGGTGTGGGCAGATGATGCTCTGCAGAAATTGTGTGTGCGCGTGCAGCGTAAACAATGTAACTTCATCTGGCTGCTAGCTAACGTTAGCGCGTGAACAAAAGGGAAGCACGCCTCCATCTGTTAACAAGTGAGTCTGACTGAGGTAACGTTAGTCACTATCAACACACCGGTTCATATTTATTTTCTCTGCTACTGATGGGTACCGTGGATTAAAACCAGCGTGGTTGCGGTACCTGCTACCTGGCTATGAGCTAACATCGCAGCTCCAAGTGTACCGTACATTCTCCGGGATGCTATCGTGTAGCTATCTAGCTAACGTGTCTTAGCTAGGTTCTATTGTGATGATTTAGCTAAATAACCTTGGAACTGGAGTTGGGGATATTTTTGTCGGATGTTTCACGATAAAGTAATGTGTTTGTCTAACCTCTTGTTGAGTTGAACTCATATCTAACGTTAACAGTGTTTGTTATTAGCTCAGCCGACTAGCATCGCTTTAAAGTGAATTGTTCGTTTCAGAACGCTGCTAGCCCGACTTAGCTAGCGCGGCGCCTGCTTCTGCAATGGCCTTGTTGAATTAGGAAATCACGTATTCATTGAGGGCTACTTTTGTATTACGAGGGTATGAAACTGCCAAACAGCGACATGTTTAGTAACAGTCCTCTGGGCCTCAGAGTGGCTGTAAAATATTCTCGCTAATCCCTCCATTGTTAGTGGGAAGAGGCCGCCGGGTCTTGAGTACTGTCTGTGCCTGCCTGGGCCGTACATTTATCATGGCAGATTGAGGAGGATGTGTTCATGTTAGCGGCGCCTCATCAGCGGTAATGATGAGCTTCTATCGTAATATCCCGATTGTCCATTACTGCTCGCTTGGGCCTGGCATCTGCTGCTGCTGGCTGCGACATTTTGACGGTTGTTATTGGAAGGAAATGGTGCTGTCACAAGATGCAGCAGCCAAAATTATTTAGGAGAGACATTTCACGGATGAATTGGTCGTATTACGTAGCGCCCTAAAACTGCATGGAAATTATGAATTAAATAATGAATGTGTGATTTCTATGGCGATGCATAACGCGTACAGACATCTTTATGTTCCTTTAGCTTACATGCTTTCTAATGGAGATGGACATGAATTTTAGTGTGAGTTTGCGTGTTTATTTTTTGTACTTTTTTCTTTTTTCCAGATGGAGTCAAATAATCATTTCAACTATGGCACCCACTCCTCAGCAAACTCAGGACTGAAACTCTCCTCAGGGGATTCTCTTTATACTAACGGGTCCTCCATGAGTTTTCCTCAGCAGGGGAAGAGTGAGTATTTCACAGACTACAAATACAATGAGCCTTAGTGTGAAAATTGCTGAGTTTATGAACTTTATAGACTCAGACTACTCTTTCTCCTTATGATAGACTTTTAATTTGACATTCTAAACTCCCAGTGCTAAATCAACAAACATAAATGTTTAACTTATTAAAACTGTAACTTAAAAACATTTTTTTATTTGACTACTATGATTGTGTCTAACAGATATGAATGGCGAAATGAATGTGAATGGCGTCACTACTGTACTCGGGTCCAGTGTGCCTGGTTCCCACCCACCAACTGCTCCTTACCCACACATGAGCAACCACCACCAGAGCAGCATGGGCTATGACTACTTATGGGGAGGGCACCCTCAGTACGGTCCGGCCATGGGCTCCTCTCCTGGGCACGGGATGCACCAGAAGACGCCTACACCTGGGATGGCGCAGCCTCAGTCACAGCACCACTTCCAGGGACATGGACAGTACCAACTAAACGGGGGTATTGAAAGCTCCCACCAGCCTCCAGGCCCACCGAACATGCCTCTTACTGGGAGTCAGTACTGGAACAGGAGTAACCCTGGCCCACAGCAGATGAGCTACAATTCCCACAGTATGTATGGGAGCTACCAGAGTCAGGCGCATCCTGGGATTACACCCTCACAGCATCACCAGCAGCAGTCCATACAACCACCACCACATCAATCGTCACAGCAGCACCTCCACTCCCATCGTCACCCACACCACCACCACCAGCAGCACCAGCAACCACAGCATTATGGCATGATGCCTAATGGGATGCCCTACTACCAGCATCAACCCCAGCACCCATCCCTGCCTTCTCCCCAGCAGCAGCCGCCGCAGCAGTCTCAGCCCCAAAGCCAGGCTCAGATGATTCCCCCAGCTGCCCAGAATTTTACTCCCCCACGTGGCAGCCCGCAGCACCACAGTTTAGGCAGGGGGGGCACCGGCAGCCCCCTCTCTGTGGGGATGTCCTCAGCAACAGTGATATCACCGTCAACAGTGCGGGAGAGTGAATCACCCAAGGGCCACAGCAGGGAACGGAGCCCCCATGCTGGCAATGTGGGAGTATCTACTGTCATTCAAGGTGACCATTATACACTTCCAGACATGTTTGTGGAACTTTCTGACTCATTTCATCCTTTACCTGAACTGTTGAGTTTCTCCAGTTTCCATTTAAAGTAATCACTAATACTATTTTCTGGAACTGGTTAGTTCTACATTTTATACACTCCTGTTACACTGGTCTCCATTTTAAGTTTTATTTCCTCATCAATCTGACTGTTGTCCTCCACCCAACATTTCCTTCTTGATGCCACCAGTTGAGTGATACTCCTATAGTCATACGGTCTACTTCCTCATGACCATATTGGGCATAGCCGTCACAGCCAAACATTTCCTACTGGATCTTTTGAAATGCCAGAACTTGGTTTTTGGAGGATTTGTAATGAATTTTTTGTCGAATATCACTTTATTAGTCCTCCATTGGGGGAAATTCAGATAAGATAAGATAGAACTTTATTAATCCCGAAGGAGATTATAGAGCCAGATAGCTCCAAAAAATACAGTACCAATTAGAGAAATGCAAAGAACAACTCAAACACAAGTGAAAATATAAAGTGTATGGGTTAATGCAAAAGAGACAGTGCCTGAAAGAAAAACAAGAGTACAATAGTTATTTACAGAAGTAGGCAGAAAGTAATGATGGCAGTTAAATTGACAGTTATTACGTAGTAAGAGCTTCTATTGTTAAATTCTCTACACAGCAGCATAAGGAAAAAACGTAATTAAGTGATTTTAGTAGTAGTATTTTATAATTGTTTTTAGTATTTAAGAAATATACCAGTAATGTTATTCTTTTTTTTATTATAATGTTATTATTTAGTCATTTTCTCAGACCTGACTGTAGACTGAACAGCCTTGTGTTTTTCACCTTGGGTCTGACAAAGCACAACTTTTGAAAGGTTCCCTTTCAGCTGAGAAACTTGTTATTGCCATGTTTTACAATGTTTACAGACAAAATTAATAACTGAGAAAATAATCTGCAAACTACATAATTATAGAAATTGATGTTAGGCTGCAGCCAGTAGAGGTGTCTGTCTCACTGCCTGTGTTTAGGGGTTGGATAGTGCCAGGACTCAGCCAGCAGGTGCCTCTGTTTGACTATAAAACTGTAAAAGCTGTCAGTGAGGTGTTTTACTAAGGGTGCCATATACCTACCAAACATCCTTATCCATTAATAATGATGTTATATATGTGATTATCATATCAAAATTACCATAAATGTATCATAAACATTTTCTTATTTTTTAATGACTGCGCTGTTGTTTATCTTCTTTTCCAGGGCACACAAGAGAAGCTGTCAAAGAAGGAGACACGAGCTATAATGGCACGGAAAGGGCATCCGTTTCCCAGAGGCCACCCAAAAGTGACAGTTACCCACCAATCCCTGTGGGACCGTCAAGTGATTATCGTCAGCCTTCTGAACAGCCAGCAGCTCAGCAGCGACCAGAAATGGCTCCTCCTGTCAGAGAGTCAGCCGTGAATCCACCTCCTCATTCTGTGTCCTCTCAGCTCTCTTCATCTACACCTCCTGCAGCAGTGTCAGCGTCTACAACCAAGGCCTCAACACCTCCTCGGGTCTCTGCAGCTCCGGCTGCCTCAAAGTCTCCCACATCTGCCCCTCGGCCCTCGACAGTATCGTCCCCTGATGTTGAATCTGATCCAGCACAAATTTCAACACCTCCTCTAATGATGCAACGCCCAAGGCCTCCCACTTCTGCTGCAACCGACACATCCTCCTCTGGATCCAGGAATCTGTCAGTGGGGTCCTATTCCACTTCACAGCCTGCATCACCTCCAAAGTTGTCTAGATATCCTACTTCGGCTGATACTGTGTCTAAACCTGCTTCAGTTCCTTCAGTCCCTGTAGTCTCGGAGTCTGTGGCTCATCAGACCAAGTCTTTGTTGCCTCCAGCCCTTGTGCCCACGTCTTCTTACTCATCTGCACCAATCTCATCTCTTCAACGGATGGTTCAAGGGTCTAAGCCACCTTTGCTGACTTCTTGCTTTCCAGATAAATCTGGAGCTCAACATGGCAAGCCCGGACCCCCAAAGTTAATGCCTGCCTCTTCCTCAGTGGGTGAAAAGTCTTCATCCACTGGTATGGTTCCACCTCTGACGTCAGTAACAGGATCTTCATCTTCAGCACAACCTGGTCCTTCTTCATCTCCCATGTCTGTATCAAAAACTACATCAGTTGGTAGTAAACCATATGACCCAGCAGCCACACCACAGCGTCAACCATACACTCCACCAGCTGCTGACTCTGGTCTTCCCACTGCTTCTGCAGCAACCGTGAACCTCCCCTCAGCCCAGGAAAGTCCCACAGTCCGACCTCTGTCTACCCTACCTCTTCTAACCACTCAAGCCTCCAGGACTGCACCCCTGTCCGGCCCTCCTGCCTTGGTGTCTGTGCTTTCTGCAATGGGTACGTCTTCTGGAGTGGTCCGAAGTTCTGGCACTGAGCAGCATCCTCCTGACACGACTGCTCCTCGACTTCTAAAGCAGCTGTCTCCCAAGCCAGAACACCATGGTCATAGCGAGGACAGGAAAGCGTTTAAAAGAAACGGAAAGCCAGACGAACACCTCTCTCAGCTTGATTCTGGCATGATAAAGACGTCACAGAAGGTGGAAGCCGCTGAGACCAGTAAATCTGAAATTCTCTCACCCAAACCCCTCTCTGATCTTCCAGGGAAATCCTTGCAGACCCTACTCTTCGCTCCTGATCAAAAGCCGAAGAATAAACAGACAGATCCTGAAAAGCACCACATGAAAAGCGATGGCGCCTGCGATTCAGAGGAAGAGCAGACACCACTCGGAAAGTTCTCGCATCTCCACAGCACAAGGGCAGGACCGACTGATGACGAAAGTTTTGATACCTCTTCACGATTTGACACCCCCTCTAGAACGGATGTCAGCTCCGTCTCGGAAAAGTCTTTTCTTGTCCAAGAGGATAGCTCATGCCTAGATGACTCCGCTCACTTTGACAACAGCTTCCACTCAAGAAAGGACACTTCTCAGTTTGATAGCACTTCCCATGGAGAAGAGGAACCGTCTACTGCGTTTGACACCACCAGAGACAGCAGCTCCGCTGCAGAAGACTCCAGAGATGATACGTTGGACTCCACCAGGGAAGGGGAAACATCTGAGGCAGAGGAGTCCAAGGACAGCTGCCAAATCCCAGAAGAATCCATGCTGGAGTCTTCTTTCAACAACACCTCTCAGATGGAGGAGCCTTCTGTGGACTCCAGCAACGTGTCTGACTCCCGCTCCTTCATGTCACCTCAGCCAGGTCGCCACGGTACGTTTTGTCAAGGTTACGATCATGGAAACTATTGAACATAGGTTGACATGGCATAGATATGAGTTTATGTATGTAGAATTATTCAAACGAAATTCCATGTTGTTATTTCATATCAGGCACAGAAGAAGAGTGGGAACCCAGTGGACACGATACACCAGACTCAGTTGGACGCATTAGCATAAAGACCACGCTCAATGAGGCAATGACTCCCCCGAGTTTCAAGATGAGAGATGAGAACTTCATCGCCTTCAGTACCCCAGCAGAGGGCCCTGCTGTACACCCACTCCAACCAGTGACGGATCAGACTGTGTCAGCTGCTGGAGGACGAGTGAAAACCCCAGGGAAACCACGCAAACCTCGAGCTCCAAAGGCAATATTGGCGAAAAGCCCAGGTATTTAAAATCTGATTTCAACAAAATTTTGCGCCAAAAAATTAAAGAATTTATAAAAACATGATATCTTTTTTTCTATAAATTTATGTTTATGTTTTGTCTTAATCTCTTTTTTCAAAGCTCCAGAGGGGGCCCAGCGAAAGCCTCGGGGTCGAACCCCTAAAGTGGAGAAGACAAAGCCTGATGAAGAGGGAGTGATTAAAGAGCCAGGAGTAAGGGGCAGGAAGAGGAAGAAGTCTCTCAAAGTAGACGAAACATCAGATGCATGTGGAGAGGCTGGGCCATCCACAGAAGCGGTCGACACCATCACGGCAACTATTGAAGCTGTTCTGGCCAACGCTTCGACTCTCGACACCAACGTCGAGAAACCCAAGAAGGCGAGAAGGTCCAAGAAACAAGACCAGGAAGGAAACCTTGCAAAAACACCCAAACAGGATGAAGAAAAGACGGCTGATGATGCTGAAGAAAATGATGACGACAGCTCCACTGCAGGTAACATAGAAAGGTTTTGTGAGGTGGAGACATGATATCACAGTTGAACAGTCTGACACTTAGCATGGTTGTGTGTATTTTAACAGGTGAATCAAGAGGACGGAGGGTTGCAACTGAGGAGCAAGTTCAGTTCCCACTGCGGCACGGGTAATGTTTCCTTGTCGGGTTTATTTGTTTCCAAGAAAAGCCTTTTCTTTCTTGTCTCAGATTACATTTGTTATTGCATTGGCAGGCAGGAAGACAAAAAGGTCATGTAGACACTTATAAGAGAGTGGTACATTATCTTCCCCATCGAAACGGACAGAAAGATAAATAAGTGAAGCCTCAGCCTAATATGGACTCTAAGACTTTTTTGTTTCGTTTCAAAAGATGATTACTGAAAGGAGCCTCAACAAAACTATATACATCTAGAGAGAAAAGAGGAAAAGTAATGCAAATAAATAGAAATCAAGTAGCAGTAGATTGTGAAAACAATTACAGTGAGGTATTTGGACACAGGAGTAAAAATAAAATACAAATGCATAGATGAAACATACTGAATGTTCCTTCAATTCTTAAAGGGCCAGTTCGGCGATTTTCAGCCTCAGTCCTATCATGCAAAAAAATGCAATTTCACTCTGTGCCTTTGGAGGGTGCTATCCGCTTCTCCAATGGGCTCGCCCCTGGAAAACCTAAAACCTCAATCTAGGATGCCCGCCTCCGATGTCATGTCTCGTTCAAAATCTTCATGTCTGAAATGTAGACTGCAGACCTGAAGATTTTTTAGACAATCCACTGGTATATTCTCATCTTATTTCAGATTATATACCGCTCTGAGCCATTGCCTGCAGCGAAATGTCTCTCGCTGGGCCGTTCCTTTCAGAGGGAGGGGCGCAATGCACGCTGGGTGTTGTAGGAATGTAGAATGGGCGAAACCACGAGCCGTTTGTCCAACTTTCTCCACAGCTATGGCGCCGATTTTAAATATTATTGCTTCTATCGATTACAGAGAACGCCAGCTTTGACTGACAGTGGCTTTTTCCAGGGGCAAATTGCTCCTTTAACAAAATCAGGTCTCAGAGGTTTGACATATAGTACCCACTTTTTTATGAAAAGCCTTCTCTAACTAACATTGTTTATGGGTATCACTGCAAGTTTACAATTTAGAGTGTTAAATCCCATAAATTTGAACGTCAGCTCTGCGTAAAGTTTTCTGCTTCACTTCTTTGTTTTTTGTTCATTTCTTTAAGGTGATTTTTGGGGAAAATGTTAAACCTAACATTTGTTAATTACTGACAAAGATCCAAACTCCCATCTGTAAAGCATCTTACCTGAGGTCTTAAAAATACCCTCTTTTTTATAATTTATGGAAGTTTGCAGTGTTTATATATTTGAACTCCAACTACAGTTTGTTTTTCTGTGCTGTTGTGTCCGAACATCAGCTGGATGATAGTTTAATGATGAACTCTCTTAACTGTAGCTGGAAGAGGGAGATTCGTGTGAAGAAAATGGAGCACCGCATGAAGGGGGAAACCTGGTATTACACACCTTGTGGAAGGAGGATGAAGCAGTTCCCAGAAATAATCAAGGTGCATTTTCCGGCCTGCAAAACCTAAACTATCAAGGCATTTTAAAGTTTTTCTAATCAGTCTTTCAAGATGAGGTAATGATAAAATAAATTACTGACCGTGATTTTCTACGTCCTCATGTTTTCCTGATCTCTTCACGCAGTACTTGAAGAGACACACAGACAGTGTGGTCTCCAGAGAACACTTCAGCTTCAGCCCACGCATGCCTGTAGGAGACTTTTATGAAGAAAGAGAAACACCAGAGGTCTGTACCTTTATTTTACTGGACTCACTTTGCCTCAGTGTATTTTTTTCTGTTTAAGAAGAATGTCAAGTCATTCACAGTTTAGAGCTACTGCTCAGTTAAACCAATGTGTTAAGAGACTTATTATTCTCTACATTATGTTACAGGGTATGCAGTGGATGCTCTTGGCTAACGAGGAGGTTCCCTCTATGATCATGGCCATCACCGGCCGGCGAGGTCGACCTCCAAACCCTGACAAAGAGAAACCTCGCAGGGTCCGTGTCCTGAAGGGAGGGCCGGCCCGCCGCCCGGGTAGACCTCCAAAACCCAAGATGATAGACCTCCTGAGCAAAGTTGATGCCAAGCTTTTGAACCGACTAGAAGCGAAGGGTGAGTGAATGTAGACTAGTGGAGGTTGAGTGGATCAGGTTGCTTGTATTCAACACCTGTAGCTGATGGTTGTGTTCCCTTTAATAGAAGCTCTCACAGAGGAGGAAAAGGAGAAACTTGCAAAGATCAAAAAGAAAATGAAGAGAAAGGTATGTAAGATACTGCTCGAGGTATCTGAGGTTTTAAGTTGTTGACATCTCATCCTGAATT
The DNA here is from genome assembly GCF_022749685.1 of Semicossyphus pulcher. Lineage (NCBI taxonomy): Eukaryota > Metazoa > Chordata > Actinopteri > Labriformes > Labridae > Semicossyphus > Semicossyphus pulcher. The sequence goes on from NW_027211637.1 coordinate 21,694,362, forward strand.
TGTTCCTGCTGTATTATTTAGGCAAGAATGAAGAGGAGGGAAGATGCCAAGATTAAGAAGATGAAATTGGAGAAAAAGAAGGCCAAGGTACGGAAAACACAGATTTATCTAAAGTTTCCCTCTCAGCACCACCTCCTCCTCACCTCCACCCGTTCTTCTCTCCTTTGTGTGTTCAGCTTGAGCAAGATACCAAGGACCTGGAGCTGAAGGCCGAACCGACCGACCCGACAGCCCCACAGGTCACATCTCCAGCATCGGGATCTGCTGCAGAGCCCAAGAAGCCCGGCCGCAGGCGGTCAGTAAAGGTAGAGGCTCCTCCGCCTGTACAGCAGACAGATGAGGAGAGGATAGCGCAGGGTAAGAGAGTGCTGGGGGCTCGTAGTAAAGCCAAGGCACTGGCTAAAGCCCAGGCGGAGGCAGAGGCGGCAGCTCAGGCTGCTCAGGCAGCTAAGAGGGCAGCGGAGAGGAGAGCGCAGGCTCAGAGGCGTCTGGAGGAGCGGAAGAGGCAGCAGCTGATCGCAGAAGAGCTGAAGAAGCCGACAGAGGACATGTGTCTCACTGACCACAAGGTGAGTTTTATTTTTGAACCTGTTCTATTGGCAATGTGGCTGTAAAAGATTTATTATTCTATCTATTAAGGTATTTATGACCTTTCAACTTTGTGTTCCTCAGCCCCTCCCAGAGCTGTCCCGTATCCCTGGTGTGGTTCTCTCTGGCACATCTTTTGCTCACTGCCTGACTGTGGTTGAGTTCCTGCATGGGTATGGAAAAGTGATCGGTCTCAATGTACCCGGCGACATCCCGAGTCTCACCACCCTGCAGGAGGGCCTCTTAGGCCTGGGGGACAGCCAAGGAGAAGTCCAGGACCTGCTGATAAAGCTGGTGGAGTCTGCGATCCACGATCCAGGCCTGCCATCGTATTATCAGGTGTGTGATACAGTTTCAATATTTGCTCCATGAATGCAATCCCTGCAAAAGAACTGTACACCTTTTGAATCTCAATTTTCTCTCCTTTCAACCCTCAGTCAGTGAAGATCCTCGGGGACAAGCTGGCTGACTTGGAGCTGACTCGCAGCACCGTCTCAGAGGTACTGCGGATCTTTATGGAAGCGCACGGTTTCGATACAGAAGTTTGTAACACACTGAGGACCAAAACATTTCACGCCCTGCCTCCTGACACAAAAGCAGCCATCCTGGGTTTCCTGGTGGAGGAGCTCAACAGTAGCAACATTGTGACAAGGTTAGAAATGATTTTGCTGGCTACTCTTCAACCATAGTGCTTATACTTAGTTATACTTGATTAATATATGTATGCATTTTCTTTTTCAGTGACATTGATAACACATTGGAGAACATGGCAACTTACAGGAAGAACAAGTGGGTTATTGAGGGAAAGTTGCGCAAGTAAGATCATTATTTACTCTGCAAACACAAGTTTTACTCAGATCTCTTTTGTTTTGAAAGCAGTCACATGACATGTTGATCTTTTTGTTCCCTCTTGCAGACTGAAGGTGGCACTAGCGCGTCGCACAGGACGCTCAGAGGAAGAGCTGTGTTTTGAGGAGAGGAGGCGAAGTGCCAGAGTGGCCGAGGAAGAGAACCTCAGCATGGAGGAAAGCGGTCTCGTCCTGGAGAGAGGCAACCGCCGTGCTCGCAAAGAAGAGCCCAAACTCAGTGATGTAGGTATCTGCTCAAAGTGTTTTTCTTTTATTTCAGCAAAAGAAACAGATCGATCCTACTTTACATTTCTCTGTTACAGAGTGAGAGCCCTACTAATGCCAGCATTCCCGAGCTTGAAAGGCAGATAGATAAGCTAACCAAGGTGAGCCTGATGCCACAAAGACAAAGTGTTTTGTTAAATTATGTTGCTTTATATTAAATATTCCTTTTTTTTTTAAATCTCCACAGCGCCAAGCGTTTTTCCGTAAAAAGCTGCTACTGTCGTCTCATTCCATGCGGGCCGTACTGCTGGGCCAGGACCGGTACCGACGAAGATACTTGGCTCTACCTCACCTCGGAGGAGTTCTGGTCGAGGGGCCGGAGGAGCTGCTGAGTGAGTCGGAGGAAATGTCACTGCTCCAATTTTTCCCTTGGATAGTGCGTTTTTATCCTAACGGTCCCTTTATTTCTGTCCTGCAGCTTCTGAAGATGTCCTTGTTGCAGAGGTTCCTGTCACATTCCTCAAAAAAGAGCCCAAAGTTGAAGAAACCACAATGCCTACGACTCCCCCTCCTACTCTACCTTCCTCTCCTTCCTCTGCTACCCCCGCCCAGGACCAGGCTTTCTCTCCAGAGGAGGACCCCCTCCCTGGCACGGCGTCCCTCATGAGCCGGCCACGAGGACGAGGTCGCCCACGAAAAATCAAACCAGAAGTAGAGCTTCACCTCCGCACGGCAAAGATTCGCCGCAGGCGTCGAAGCAGCGCCCGATCTGGGGGCGAAGAAGGGCCGGGGTCACCGAACAGCGGCACACATGACCTCACACAGGCTGCTTTCCAGAGCTGGCTCAGCCAATCGCAGGAAGCGGTGACCACCAACGGCACGTGCTCGGCAGCGGGCGACGCTCCAGAGGGGAACCGACCTGAGGAGAGTGTGAAGGAGATGGCAGAGAAACAGGGACAGTGGTTCAACCTGCTCCCTAAACAACCGTGCGATGACAACTCTCTGACCGAGCCCCAGATACCCGCCTCACCCACCTCACCCAGATCACCCCCAAAACTCCTCCCTCAGATCGCAAGTGCTCTGCCAGCCCTCGCTGCCCCACTCTTGCAGGTTTGCCATCACAATCATAACTATAAATACGTTATCTTATACCATAATAGAAACATTTGAGTCTTTTGGATGCTTTATAAATACGAAACTGTCTTCCCATCCCTCAGCCGGACCCACTCTTGCCTGGCCTGGCCCCTGCTGACCCTGTGACTCCAGCAACACCACAGGACATTCCCCCTGCACCCTCTGCTCCTGCTGATCCTGTTTGTGACCAACCACCACCCCCTCAGCTTCTTCCAGCACCCATTCCTCCTGCCAAGCCTGCTGCAACTACCCCCGGCAGGCCAGGTCGTAGGCGGAGGAGAGGCAGCAGAGGCAGTAGTCCTGCTCGCAGGGGGCCGAGAGCAGCTGCAGCCAAACGCCGAGGAAGACCTCCCAACGCTGTGTTCCAGGAGCTCGAGCAGCAGTACTTTACACAACTGGTGGTCAAACCTATACCAGCATGTAAGTGAGAGCTGGTTAATAAGGGTGTTTTGATCTCAAGTAAAGGCTGTGTATAGCTTATGCCTAATGTGTTTTAATGTTTCTTTCCAGCTATGGTGCGGGGCTGGTGGTGGATCAAGGATCCAGAGGAACTGTACAGCACCCTACAGGCGCTCCATCCGAGAGGCATCAGGGAGAAGGTGCTCCACAAGCATTTGGCCAAACACATGGAGAGCTTGGCTGAGATGTGCACCAAAACTGTCAACGGTGAGTGTTGGGAAATGCTCCTTCTGTTTTCCCTCCTGCATGTTTTCCCCTGTTCCTGTGTGTTCTTACAACTGTGCTTTTGGGGGACAGACCCGATGTTCGAATTGAAGGTAGAGGAGAAGGATATGCTGATAGAGGCTCTGCAGCAGCCGTGGCAAGTGCAGGAGAAGGCGATGGAGAATGACATCAGTGCCCTACAGTGGGTGGAGGACCTGGAGCAGAGGGTCGTCGCCGCTGACCTCCACCTCAAGGTGAGAAAATGCCTCCGTTTTTAATTTGTCACTGTAATTCTTCATCTTAATTAACCCTGTTGTGTCAGAACAATAGCCAGTACTCAATTTGAGTCAACAAATACCCCCAAGAGCCAAATAATATTTGCAACAAACTATCAGTTAATGACGTATTTGGCTTCTTCTGGTAACATGTAATTGTTGTAGTAAAAACTCCTTTGTGTGTCCTTCCAGGCACTTCCTCAGGGAGCAGTGAGTGAAGCTGAACCTAACACGGAGACGCCAGTGGCAGAATTTCAGGTAACCATTCAAACCCTTATTAAAACAATTCCTCACTATTTAACTCTTGTAAAAATAAGGATGCTCCCCCACTGATGCTTACACCCTCTTTCTTTATTAGCCCTACACAATCCCAGATCCAGACTCCACACGCGACGACCTCCAGTACTACGAACACGACGCCGACCCACAGGATGACTGGATCGTGCGGACTAAGAAGGAGTGGTCGGGCCTGCCCCGTATCGCCACGCACCCGGTGGACTTGGCCATGCTGCGGTTGGCCAACCTGGAGCGAAACATTGAGAGACGCTACCTGAAGGAGCCGCTGTGGAACCCAGCCGAGGTGATGCGACTCGCTCCTCTCACGCCCACCCCAGGAGAAGAGCTGACCATGGATGTCATCAGGTAAGAAGAAGAAGGGGCTTACTTCAGAGTGCAGGGGGGAGTTTTGTTTGAGATTTCTAACCTTAATGTCTTTGAAATGCGCTTTTGTTCCAGTCTGGAGAGTGAGATCACATCTCGACTACGAACGTGGCGACAGGCTTTGGATCGCTGCCGCAGCGCTCCCCAGCTCTGTCTGTGTTTACTTCAACTGGAGAAGGCCATCGCCTGGGAGAGATCTGTGACTAAAGTGGTGAGGAACTGTGACCCTTACATCGTGCAGTGTGCTTACAAAAAAGTTTAAAATAAAAAAAGAGTTATGTGATTTTGACCATTAAGGCTTCTTCGTGATCCGCTTTTTTTCTAGACCTGCCAGGTTTGCAGGAAGGGAGACAATGACGATTGCCTGTTGCTGTGTGACGGCTGTGATCGTGGCTGCCACATGTACTGCCTGAGGCCCAAAATCACCCAGGTGCCAGAGGGAGACTGGTTTTGTCCTACCTGCGTTGCCAAGGTCAGAACCAGTTCTATGATTCTCCACAAGAAATAACTGACCAAAATCTATGAGCTTTTTCTTAGTTGTCTTTCTTTTTCCAAGTAACTTGTACTTGTGTTACTCATCAGCTCAATTTGCTCTCTCATTCTCTCCGTCTCACAGGACGACAGTGATTCACCACGCTCCTCCAAAAAGAGGACCAGGGTGAAAAAGAGAAGATATGAAGACGACAGCTCTGAGGATGAGACAACAACAACAACCACAATGACGACCACCACGCGCCGTAGCGGTGGCATGGCAACGCGGTTCAAGGAGACTGTAACACCCCCGTCATCTTCGCGTTCCTCTGGAGAAGGAGGCGGCGGTGGCGGCGGCGGCGGCGGCGGCAGTAAACGTCGTCGCATGACAACACGCAACCAGCCTGACCTCACCTTCTGCGAGTGAGTGCCTGAACGATCTTATAAGTTTAAATTACAGGATTTTAAAGTCATTTGTAAATCTGCACCATGACTCTTTTGGACAGTTATGTTGGATTTGTGTTAATTCTTATTTTTGATTTCTTGCCAGGATCATTCTAATGGAGATGGAGGCTCATGGCGATGCCTGGCCATTCCTCGAACCTGTTAACCCCCGACTGGTGCCGGGCTACCGCCGCATCATCAAGAACCCCATGGACTTCCTCACCATGAGAGAACGTCTGCTGCAGGGCGGGTAAGAGAGGACCATTCTACACATTTCATCACCACTTCATTTATCCTCGTCCTCAAAAGAAGGCTCAGCAAGCATTTTGATTTCTGCTGCTGGTAAACTTGAACACCTCTCCTCTGTGTCTCTGTCTCAGGTACTGCAGCTGTGAGGAGTTTGCGGCGGACGCTCACCTCATCTTCAACAACTGCGAGCTGTTCAACGAGGACACGTCGGAGGTGGGGGTGGCCGGACACGCCATGAGGCGCTTCTTTGAGAGCCGCTGGGCGGAGTTCTACTCAAATAAGGACAAATAGGACCCTACGATGTTCCCCCTCATGGTGGGGCTGTATACTGTTGGTGCTTTCACCGTCCCAGTCACACTCTCTCTCCATCACTGCAAAGACTCTCTGGAGGCTCTTCCAGCTATGTGTATTCTCTCATGTATAGGTATATATGTATAGATTTTGGCTCTTTGTCTGTTAATGTTCCTCTACAGGCCTAATATTTTCCAGGCCCACAGCTGAACTGGCTTGAACTTCTCGTGCTCATTCCCCATCACAGAGAGCGACAGCATGTCTCTCTTCACGCTCACCCTCCTCCTCTCATGTCGTCTCATCTTCACTTCAGCACCTCATCTCCTGTTTTGCGTTTGCCTGTCGCGTCCTTTCACAAGCCCCATGTCGTAGCGAGGCCTTCGGTCAGGGCCCCCCTCTCTGTGGGGCGATGACACGGTCTCAGGCCCCGAGTGTTTCTCTCAGACTCACACTGAAGGTCAGGGACTGATCACACTAACGCAGCCTCAGCGCTGCACACTGGACCTGCTCAGCACCGCTCGACGACTAAATGGATCCAAACTCTTCTCAGAGCTTCATCCATTTCTTACCTGTTCAATGGAAATGTAATGTACCGTGGTCTTATGCCTAGAAGTAACTTTTTTGCTCAATATATTTTTATTATATATTCTATATATAAATATATATACAGATTACAATAGCTGGGATTATTTAATAGCAATAGCTTGTAGTGAATGTGTACAGATTACCTTATAGAGATGTCTAGACCATTTATGAAAAGGCCAGTTAAACTTAAAGGAATCTGTTTTTGGACTGTCACAAGTAGACGTTGTATAACCTCCACTTAAAGTCGTGCACGCACACTTTTCACCAACACACACATGATTTCACACACATACCCACCTTCTGCTGCTGTGTGAAAGACACTGGTTTCTGAAACTGGAGGATTTTTAGTCGGGGCTTAAAGGCTCATAATTCACTGTCCCCCTTTTAAATAGTCAGCTAGTTACATCTATATGTGCCACAGACTGTATACAGGCGACAGGATGCAACTTCCACATGCAGCTCGCTCTGAAAAGTTGCTCTCATGTAAGTTGGTGTTAGCAGCTTCAGGACTTCAATTCGGTGTTTATACAAATTGCGCTTACACTTCTGTTTCTCTGTAGCTCATCTAAGCAGACATCTAAAGCTGGTTGTGTGTAAAATCCTCCCTTTTAAAGACTAGAACGACAGTTACTCTGATGATGACAAACTGGGCACCTTCCTGCCCGGTTTTCTTTCTTACATTCCTTTTTAGTGCTATTTTTTGTGCTTTCCGAGGGCCAATGTACGATGTTGCGCGGCATGGTTGGTGTGCTCTGAAGGGGACAGGACGACTTCCACACTCTGGGTTTTATTTAAACATGTTTCTTACACTGAACTCAAATCCGTTGATAGGAAATAAACTTTGATGTTCCTTATTACATTTAAAGGGACAGACGTTTTTTCAAAAAAGAAAAAAAAAGAAGACATGAAAACCAAACGTGGTGTTACGTGAATTTTTAATAATGTACAGTTTTGGTGACTTTAAATTTGTTCCTTTATATTTTTAGGACCAATTCATCATTTTTAAGAGGAGGTATTACAAGACTCTGTTGTATTAAGGTGATGTAACACGTGTGCATCTGTAGAATGTACTGTGAGTTGAATAAAAACCACATCTAGTAGAAAGTATTACTTCTCTTTGGCCTTGTAGCTGAATCTTTTTTTTTGTGCTCTCTAGTGTTCTCTTATATTTGAGGATGTGCTCATGTGATGCCGTTTCCTCCCACAGTTCAAAGGGCATGCGGCAGCAGATGATTTGGCAGCTCTAAACTGCTCATAACTCACGTGTCTTGCTGTGTTCCTTGGAATTGGATAGGCTGGTGACTTCGTTGGGGTGTACCATGCCAACTTGCCAGGTGCATGCTGGGATAGGCTTCAACCCCTCCTAGCTGCATACAGCTAATAATCTTTCAGGAGCGGATCCAGTGACATTTAAGAGGTATAATATGAATAAAAACTGGTATGAATGAGGTCAAATATACATCAAATTAAAACAACTATTGCATTTTGACCATATATGGCATTGCCGGGGCTGCTACAGAAATTATGCATCTTTTTTGCCAATTGATTAATCTTGTTCCAATATCTCTTTGTCTCAATTTTTCTAACAAAAATTAAATATCAAGGACAACAATTGGCAGATTGGTCTGTAACAAATAAATCCTTAATTGCAACACAAGGAATGAATATAAATGAATGTTATGTTAACGTGTATATATCTCTCTTAAACAACCTGATTAACAGTGTGTAATATTGTTAATAACCCAATAAGAAAGATGGACAACTTTTGGATATTTTCTTGTGTAACTGAATGAAAATCCATCTTAATGAAGGGGTTGAGTATCTCTCAACTATGACTCAGTATCATTCACTCGTATGAAACACTAGTATAAGTTAAATGTTTATAGAAATTAATAAATTGTGCACTGTAACTTTACCTGATAACACGGTGCCTCTTTTAAAAAGATTTTTTGGCAGGTGAACATTTTCAAGAGGATCTCACACGTTCCTTAAAAACGCCACCTGCTTACCTCATACCTGTATAACAACTCACTGTATACCACAAGACAAGGCCAGTGTGCTTATTCAGATCAAAGGGTGAAAATGAGCACTTAACTATGATGGAAATATGCTGAAGTATGTGGGCGGGGCTCTGCAGCTCCCTGGAGAGTCCTGTCTGAGGCACATGCTGCTGGGAACATCCTGCCATCACTCCCAGCTGCTCTTCAGAGGTAAAGACTCAAGTGCGACACACTCACACACCCTTACATCGTACAATCAAATCTACAAAGCATCGTTAAAACACATATTAAGAAACTTAATATAAGAGAAATAAAATAATGTGTGTATTGTCTTTTAATGCATCTGTCCCTCTCCTTTTGCACTCTATCACGCTCTCAATTCCCTGAGCTGGCACTTTGGCTTGAGTGTGTGTGTGTGTATATTTGTGTGTGTGAAATTGTGTCAGTGTCAGCACTCTGGGCGGAGGGGGCTGAAAACTCCCCACGCCAGCGGGTTCCAGTGTGCCCCCCGCCCGGCCCGCTCCACACAGTCGGGCTTAGCCCCACAAAAGGGGGGATAACAGTTAAACAGTTGCTGTGGAGAGGAGGGGGTAATCCACGGCATAATGGGGGCACACCAGAGCCCCACATCCCCCCTCAAACCCTGCAACCAGTTCATTCTGGACTCAGTCCGCCAGGTTGAGGGCCCCTGAAGCCTGGAGGGTCAGGAGAATCTGTTTTGATGCTAAAAATCTCCTAGAAATCACGTCAGCTGCCTCTAACATCGGTATTATATCCATATGTTGAAAAGCCGCCATGATTCCTACTTGTTGCATCTTTTTACCTAAACAGAGGAATTCTGTCTGTTTTACAAAACGTCTTCACAACATGCGTGTCTGTTCGATATCAAAGACTGAAAATAAAAGCGTGCACAGATGCAGCATCACAATAGGCGCTATGGCAACAGCATCATGAAAGAGTGTGTCCCCATGGTGATCAGAGCAGGACCTCACAAGTAGTTTGTGTGAGGAATAAAAGGAGGGTGGGAAGACGTGTTTGAGTGTCAATATAACACAATTCAATACCGATGTATGTCTTTGTCTGCAGTAAATGGAAAGCCTCTCTATCTCACTTCAAACCTCATTTATCTCTTGGAGATAAAGCATTACAGACAGACTGAAGGAAGAGTCATAATTATCTCATATTTATCAGATGTTGAGGTACAACATGTGACTCAATGGATAATTTCAAGGCAAAGGATGTGGTTTGTTCCAGTTGATCTGGTCCTCTATGCTCACTAATGGCCCCTTTCTCTTATAATTGATATGAAAATCAGGTTGAGCAGCAGTAATAGGTGCCAGGTGCTCAGGACACAGAAACGCAGTTCGGCCAAACAGGAAACAAAAAGACAAACAAGTAATGCTGTTGTATGGGTTATGATGTTAAAGGATAAGGGTGATGATAAACTATACTTTTGTTAACATCAAAACATTGTATGTAATTTGTTGAGATATTTCATTCTGGACCAAAATGGTGGACTGACAGGGGGGGATGAGAGGGTCTTAAGCACCCACTAAGCCCACCCTCTCCTCGCTAATTTTGTACAGAAGAATATTAATGCAATAAAAAATGTATGTGGATCCTATTTTTATAAAAAAAAAAATTATAATACAATTTTTTTATTTATGTATTTACATTTGAGTAACATGAGTGATCATGGCCGTTAAATGTTGCTGCAATTTGATTGGTTGGTTCGTGTCAGTGCAACTTTAATTATATATGTGGGACAACATAAACATAAGTTACTCTAGCAGTTGTTGAAGGCTACTAGTGGAGTTGTATTATTTTGAGAGCATTGGTCTAAGAATTTGTACGAGAGTAAGAAAGTGTCGAATCGGTTTGATAAAGCAAGTTTGATAAGCAAATTCAGTTCAGTTCTAGTGTGTTAAATACGTGGATTATGGACCGGAAGTGGAGAAGGTTAGTGTCGGTGGCGCCAATCAAAGAATGCTAATTCAAGCAATGAGGATGCTAACTAAAAGAAGACATTGCGAAGCCAAACATTGGGGAAAACGAGAACCGCGAGGATGATGATGAAAAGGAGTGTCTGAACGAGTAGCATTTACATGTAAACTAGCGCCAAGAGCTTAAAGTAAGCTACTTCTGTTATGTGTGGTGTTCTTTGAGCTAACTTTAGCTACAGCTAGCAGGCAGCCTAGCTAGCTGAAGCTGTGGAGTGCTGTTGCGTAGCATGCACATAATTAATTGTTCATGCCTTAATTTGCTAACTGTCATTTTAATATATACTAGGGATAACTAAATATTGTTTTAGAGTAGTAAAAATATTTGTTATGGGATGCTGAGTGAAAAATCCAGCCCCCTTATAATTCTCCAAAGCACAATTCCCTGCAGCCACTACTGCCCACTTGGACCTAAAGAAGTACTTAGAAAAAGATGTATGAAAATATATAAGTAAGTAAAGTCATGTTATGTGATGGACGCGGCATTCATCAATTAAGATAATTCAACTAGGACTTTTGTTCTCACAGGTGAATTGAATGAGCCCCTGTCTCCTGGGTGAGTCCTGTGTTTGTGTGGCCCATCCATCTACCACCTGATCCAGTTGAATGGCTCTTCATTCTACGTCACGTCACTTCCTTCTTCACCGTCATAATAACTACTGCTTTTAGGTGTCTCTGCTGTTCTATAAATATGAGCCAATTCAACTTATCAATAAATGATATGGGCCTTCTCAGCTGCCTAGGAGGTAGAGAAGTTGTCTGGCTGGCCCATATCTATGCAGCCAGTAACAGCCATTTAATAAGATGATAATACTACAATCTTTGATATATGCCTTTGCTATGTGGCCCTCCCCGGGTTCACAGCTTTTAATTATAGTATCTAAATGGGCCCTCCTCAAATCCTACATACTCAGCCCCCCTTTCCCCCCCCCAAGTCCTACGCCCTAGTAGCCCTAATAGTTCTCAGAAAACACAAGACTAAGAGGTAGGAGATGTAAACTACTAAAGTAATGGAAACAACAACCTGGAGAAATAATATACTACATGTAGTGAATAAAGCAATTAGCAAACACGTGTGCTATAGATCTGGCAAATATTGAGGCTACTAAATGCCTTAAATGGGATCATTTTTATTACATACATTTTCTCACAATAGTAAATCATTTTGATTTTCAACAAGATACTTTTTCTCGTATTAGTGCCCAACCGACAGACAACACTTGAAGCTGACTAATGCTTCTGTCATTCACCTTAAACTTTAGTTGCAGTGCTTTGTAATTGTGATTAAGTTATGTCATTCCATTCTGTAAGTGGTTATATCATTTTGTGTCCTCGCTGCAATGTTTCGACCATTGTGCTACCCTCTGAAGTGGCCTCAATCACTTGAGTTTGAGGATAAGTGAAAGGCTCCAGCTAGTTTGCCGAAGACGGATTAAATTGCTCAAGGTCGATAGGATGTGTTGGAAGGAAATCGGGTCGGTGTTATACATACAACCTTGGAGAGACACATTTGAAGGGCTTGCACTTGCTAATGTTTGTACAGAGGAAGACTTGATAGGGCCTGAGGTGTGGGGTAAGGAGAGGGTGAGGAGAGAGAGAGAGAGAAAGAGATTGAAAGGGGGGGTGGGAGGCTGCTCTCATCAAAGGACCTCTCAGGCTCTACAAGTTAATGACGGATGTAGCAGAGACCCTGAAGCCCTCAGACCCCGACAGCTACGCGGACGGACAGACAGACAGAAGAAACGACAGAGAGCAAAAAAAAAAAACGAGGATAAAAACTAATTTAGCTGGAAATGATGTGGCGTGAGGTAAGCATCATATTTTGTTGGCTTGTGTATCAATTCCTCATGATTTGCAAGTTTAAGCAATGTTGATTTAAAAAAAATGGAGTGCTTTGATTTAGTATTTCACGGTAGTTTGACCTATTCTAGCACTTTGTTAAAGGCCATATGGTTATTTTGTGTTATAAGTTGGTACAATTTCAGCAATTAAATCAATTTTTATCAAGAACACATCAAATACAGTGTATTACAGTTTTATGACATGGACTTGTTGACTTGTTTGTTTTTGATATAGAGCTAGAGTAACTATCTTCTCTGTATATTTAATTATTTTTATGATCTTTTTAACATTTTCTAAGATTTTTACATTGACTGTCTTGAGAAACATAATCACCAGCCTATTGTCTGGTATAGCATTGTGTTTATATCAATAAGTTCAATGTGTTTTTTGTAAAAAGATCCCAGCATTAGGGTTCTGTTTTTTTCAGTTTAAAATAAAAAGATATCTGGTGACCTATATATATACCATCTTTGTCAATGTGCCCTCTCCTGTGTAGCTACGGAGTCGGCAGTTCTGGCGTGCCATGCTGGCAGAGCTGCTCGGCACGCTCGTGTTAGTGAGCGCCGTGCTGGGTGCCTCAGTGCCGGGCCCGGGAGAGGGCCCTGTGGGACCCCTGTACCCAGCTGTGGCAGTGGGAGTGGTGATTGTTGCACTGGCACACTGTTTCGGAGAAATAAGCGGGGCACAGGTGAGACTCTAATAGTCACACATGATGATTTGGTTTTATCACACTTATGCTGGTAACACAGTAGTTGTAGGACTTAGATATATAGCACCAAAAACATCACATTTCATTAAAAAGTCCTGCATTTAAGAGTAAGAGTACTCGTTAGGGCACCAGTGAGTGATATATTATCATAAAAATTACATGATTAGATTGTTAATACTGGTGTATCAATATGTTATTGACTGTTGGTTTAAACTACTGTATTTACAGTCAGATGCTTTAATTTGGCTTGTGTCCCCTCCAAAAGTTCACAAGATAGGACCTGCTACATAAAGCTGTGTTCTTTACTCTGTCTTTATGCGTTTTCAAAAATTGCACCATTTACCCCTTCAGGCCTCGAAAACATTTATTTTGAGCAGTGTAAGAAAATCTCTTTTTTGTTGCCCTCTAAAGAACTTATAAGCTTCATTCGTGCCCCTTTGAGAGCTTCTGTGGAGGCCAGGTTGACCCGTTTCTTTTGGGGCTCGAGGTGTAATGGTCCTCTTCCCCTCCAAACGGCCTTCCAAGGGGAGTGTTTACAGATGCAGACTTCAAACTCCTGTGGCAGTATGACAAGGAACATGGCTACAGGTGCAGGGAAAGAAGCCCATATATTTGCAAATAATCATGCAAAGATTTAGAAATCAGTTGGAAAATCCTCGATTTATGTAGGTGCAAGTTATTTGTGATTTGTCAAAGACAGCACAGTTATTTGCCTGTATAAAGCTTAGAAAATATGACCTAATGAGCGGCGTACCATTCTCTGGGTGAAGATTTCAACCTCAACCCGTGTTACTCCACTAGCCAGTCAAGAGCTCTCCAAAACTAGGGTCGGTGCCAAGGGGGTGGAATTTGATTAGGCAACGGACACCTGACATGTGTGTCAAGGGGCCACAACTTGACTCTGTTTTTGTGTTAGGGGTCACACACCAAAAGGTTGGGAGTAACTGTTCATTGTATTTTACAATCTAACCGTATGTTAAACTTTTCATATTAAATCCTAATCTGAAAAGTCACTAGTAATTGAAGCTATCTGATAAATGTCGGGCAGTAAAAAGCAAAATATTTCCCCCTGAAATGTCGTAGAATAGATTTAAAAAGTACACTTACTGTACTTTCCACCACTCCAGTTGTTTTTTTGTGTTATTTAATAGTAATATTCATGACATACGGTGCCTATAATGGTGTGTTTATGCCCTCTGATCAGGTGAACCCTGCAGTGACTCTGTCTCTGTTAGCCACTCGGAGGCTGGATGTCCTCCGGGCCCTTGTTTACATAGTTGCACAGTGTTTGGGGGCTTCTTTAGGAGCGGGGGCCCTCTACCTGGCCCTGCCGCTCAAAGCCACAGCAGATCACTTTGTCAACAAGGTACATTTTCAGTGGGTTACCTTAGACAAGACTATAATACATCTTTTGTACAAGATTTCTTCATTAATTTTCCTGCTCCTCTTTAACCTCCCTCAGGTCCCTATAGAGCTGAATGCAGCGCAGGCTCTGGGCATAGAGGTTTTGTGCACCTTCCAGTTGGTCTTCACTGTGTTCTCGGTGGAGGCTCAGAGACGGAGGGAAAGTCCAGAACCTGGAAACCTCGCCATTGGATTTGCACACAGTGCAGGAGTGCTAATAGGGGTAAGAGGGTCACTTAACCACTCTTGTTGAAGCAACAGACCAGGTTAGTTTGTGACCACATCGGACCACGCTGATTACTTAATGGTACACACACTTGTGTCTCACAGAAGGTAGGTCATTTCAATCCCTGACCATTTTTGGGGGGATTTCAATTTTTGCCTCTTATTATTTGCCTCTGATAGTTGACACAGCTGAAGACAGACAGAAAATTAGAGAGAGGAGATGACATGCCGTAGATCTTGTGTTGGAAACCTGGGCCGCTGTGATAAGACCTTATTTGCCCAAGCAGGTGAGCTACTTGCAGACATGTTGGCTTAGTACAGTGCACATTGTCAAACACTGTTTGTCCAGGATACTTTCATTTGTATCCTATAAACCTTCTGAGTGTAGGTGCGAATAAGGAGGCCAATTAAATAAGTGAATTACCTCAAATAGTTCAATTGCAGAACACTGAACATAAGAAAACAATTGCAGCCCCAACTAAGTGTTAAATGAGTGGACTACCAATCACTTAAGAGTACAGAGAGATTGCGACTTAGTTATTTTTTTGAGTAGCTCTTTACACCTGTTTATTTAAAGATAAATAGAAGTGTTGTTTGTGTTTCAGGCACGGTTCTCTGGTGGGAGTATGAATCCCGCACGTTCTTTGGGTCCGGCCATCATCACTGGCTTCTGGGAAAACCACTGGGTGAGAGAGAGACTTAAAATTAAAGAGCAGCTCCAGTCATGTTTTAAAACATATAAAATGCTTAAAATAGTAAAAGGGGTCTGATGTTTTTTCTGCAGAATATGTTTAATTACCTTGTAAAAATCCTCCTTCTCCCTCCTGAATCTGTTCCTGAATCTGCATAGTCCCCGCCCACTATGCATATGTCCAACCGGCCCCTCTGTCGTGAAAACAAAACACGTCTCTGCCATCATTTAGTGGCAACTTGTTGAAACTTAGCTAGCTTGAAATTTAGTCATTCGTAGTAATAACGTTAACAGCTGTCTCGCGCATCGCTGAGGTGGTTGCCATAGGTTACACATAATGATACCCATAGCGTCACCCCGTCCATTAACGGGATTGCCTCCTTAGGTTTGTGACGTCTCAAACCTGCCAATCTGAAAACGTGTTGTTCAGCCTGTCCTTGGTACACTGCAGTTTAAAAGCAGACAGGCCCAGCCGTGGAGATGACTGCTGATGTTGTCCCTGATATGTCTTGTAGCACGTGAAAAACATCACATGGAGATGTTTACAAGGTTAAACACTTGATTTTCACTGGAGGGGGGCAGTACATTACAATGGAAGTACATTTAAGGTACTTTACTTGAGTGTTTTCATTTTGTGATCTTTTACACTTTAACCTCACATCAGCAGGAAATGTACTTTTTTCCCCCATGCATTTATCTAACAGATGAAGCGGCTTTATTTGCTTTCTGATTAATATTTTACACATTAAAAAAAGGTTTCTGAGTGTTTTGGTCTGAGACCTACAAAAAAGTTGTATTCAGCTGTTACATTTTTCAGATGTATAAGTTGTTAGCTGTTCCAAAGGGTTTTTTTGCCATTTAAAAAAAACTTTTCAAGGCCCAATGAGGTAAATCTAGCAATACTTCCAATAGAAGGTAAACATTATAGGGAAACAGTCTTTGTCTCTCCTCTTCCATTAATTACCTCACAAGTAACAGCCCCCCAGATTTATATTGAACCCTTCGGGGGATTTGAACCAACAGCCAATCAAAGCAGCGCCTTTCTGGTCTTACAACCACTGAAATTACTTCACGCTACCCGTCAATATTCACACATTCTTACACTAATGACTTCTGCAATGCAAAGCACCTAATCAACTAACACATTCCCACCCCAAAGGCTATGCAATTTGCTGTTCAATATCTTGCTTCGGGACACTACCAAACAAAGATTGCAAGAGCCGGGGAACAAACTGCTAGTCTAGCAATAGTTGGACAACCTGCTTTATCTGCTAAGCCACAGCCACTCCTTGAACTTGACTTAAGTATAATCTATATAATAAGAACGCAAGCCTGATTTTGGAGTACATAATATTGTTTCAACACGGCCAATATTAACGTTGCCTCAGTGCGTTGCCCCTATTTGTTGTCTTTTCTTCTTGGATTATCCAGATTAAGTGAAAGTATTCCTCTATCTCCTCTCATTCTATCCTGTTTCTCTCATGCCCACCCTCAGGTTTATTGGATCGGACCGGTTCTTGGTGCTATACTAGCTGGAGTGTCCCACGAGTTCTTCTTTGCACGCAGTGCGTCTCGCCAGAAGCTGGTGGCCTGTCTGACCTGTAAGGACATCGAGATTGTGGAGACGACCAGCATGACCGGATCATCACTGTCCACCGTCACACAGAACGCCATGAGAGCAAAGCAGGCCAACAAGCAGGAGAACAACTGATGATACATGGAAACATGCTGCAATATGACAGCGAAGATGCATGGTGTGCAGGTCATGTAGATCAGTGGTAAAGACCAGAGGCAAGAGAGTAGCTGTGCAAGTTATACTTGTCAAAAATGGACAGGTTGATTGTTTTGAGATTAAAGCCCTTTTACAAAAAAAAGGTGGTTGTAGCTCAGGCAGTGCAGCTATTGAACAATACTCTATACCAGCTTTGTCTGGTGTTTTTGAGCAAGACACCAATCTGCCGTCTCCTAGAGCCTAGGATGATGTTTTGAGATGTCTCGTTTAGGTCTACAAACAGTTTACAACTAAGAGATATCATATTTATGATGATATAAAACACATACATCCTCATATTTTAGAAGTTGTAAGCAGTTAATGTTTGGCATTTTGAATGAATTATTTATCAACAACTTTGGATAAATTCCCAATTATGGACATCTGGTCTCAGGATTATGAAGTATTACTTTAGATTTAAGAGCCGGGCAAATAAATGTAAAGTACATTATTTTTCTATTTTAAACATAAGTCCTGAATCACACATTTAAATGCACTGAAGTAAAGAATAGTTCATGTCAGATTGTGATGTTACTGATGAATAAACATCAGCATGAAAATCCCCAAAGTTTAAGGTGCCAGATTTACCACATGGTGAGATGAGGGACTGCAAGCTCTGCTTTGAATATTGTCCAATAGTCAGTGTGTTACTGAGCTGGAACAAAGAAATACAAGGCTTCTACCCCCAAAACAGACATATTTTATGAGTTGAATGTAGAGTTAAAATCAATAGTGGGCTCAATACAGTTGAAAGACAAATGTGGTTGAGAAAGAAAGTAAAGTATTTCTCTATAAAACATAGTGGAGGACACATGAAGTACAAAATGGAAATACTTGACTCATTTAACTGTAGCTGAAAATGTGGGTAATTTATTTTTTTACTTCACGCCTCTACTGAATCCTCAACCAAAGGGAGTGAACAAAAATAGTTTAAAATTAGACAAATTTAGCTTTTGATGATAACGTTCTTAGTAAATGTAGCCACCAAAAGCTACTAATCATTCCAGACTAAATGAGTAGTTATTAGTTAGTTGATTAAAGGGTATGTTTAACATTTCGATTTCTTTGTTTCTCGGATAATTACTGTCTCATTTTTTTCTTTCAAAATAATAGTCTCACCTTTAAAGTAATAACAATTTGAGGTCTCTGTTGCTTGTCGTGACATCAGTGGAAGCTGCATTTTAAATGGGCTGAGAGTGACCTTTGAGGTCCCCGCTGCCTGTCATTAGTGAATGTAAAGGTGTAGCCAATATTCTGACACTCAGTTTTGTTACTTCACATTTGCACATCATTAGAATTTCTAATGGACACTCATTGAAACTGTGCTGAAAAACACCCTCGTGTCTCCTCATATTATTCAGTTTCATCCTCTGTTTGAAATGCTAAAGAGGCCCTGCACCCTCGGTTCAATGATGCTCTCAATTTGCTTAACATCTCTCTCATAAACAGTATATGCCTGTGTGTGTCTGTCTCCTATTCACAATCAAATGGGCCTTCATACCTCCGTAATGGCTCTACAGAAGGAACACCTTCAGTGGGAATAAGCTTTGTACTTTAAAAAGGATAAATGAGCGTACGTGTGTGTGTGTAGGTATATTTGTGTTTGGGGTTTCTGAGAGACGATACGACATGTCTTTATGAAACCTTTGTTTATATTTGTGTGTTTTTGGTTTAAGTTGCCATGTTGTCTTGTCTTAAAATATGTTTTGCATGTAATTGATCGGGTCAGGTCATCCGAATTACAAAAGAACTCTTCAAGTGGTATCTAGCCTTTTAGATTTGATTGCTGCGTCCATTCCAGTATTTACCCATTATTGCTAAATTAATCAAATATATTTGTTTTGTCACTTGGATGAACTGACCCTTAAATCAATATTTATTGTAATAAACAGTATATTTATTATTTATTAATATGAATTCTGAAAGGAAAACTCTCTGTATGTGTGTATGTAAATAAAACCATGCTAACATTCAGTATAACTGCAGCTGTGTGATTTGAATACACACATGCCCAGTGCACGCATACTCATACATAAAGTATGCACACACACACACTCACTCACAAGGTACACAATAGCTATAACTGCCACAGTGCTGCCAGCAATTTGCATTGTGTGTGTTCTTTCTAACATGTATAAAAGGGTGTTAAAATGGCCAGCTCAGCGTTCTGCTTTCATCACCCCCCCCCTGCCTCTCCTCTCTAGCCCCCCCAAACCACTCACCCCCAACAACCACCAACAGCGATGGCTCTCGACCTGTCAGCCCTGCTGCACCTCTCCCTTTCCCCGGCTCCACACATACGCAGAACTTTCAGGGCTTTGGTCGTACCTTAGGCGTCCTGCAGCACGCACAAACGCCAAAACGCACTCTCACACAATGCCAACCTCCTCGAAGCCCCGGTCACAACACAAGACACAATCTGCTGTGTTATATCAATTTCTGTTTATCCGCTGCTTTTGATTTTTAACACTTTCTCCACTGTTGTTTTTCTTTCTTGCATGTGCTTGTCAGATTGCAAAGTCAAGTTCAGGTCTAAATGTTCATAATCACCTCTGAAACAACTGCCGCCACAAGTCTCCAGTTTCACTACATTACATTAACAGTAGCCATACATGTGATAGCACTCTTTAGCTTTAGCATCAAGTATATGCTTTTGCTAGCTGCTACCTCTCCGCTTTAGTTTAATATATATTTTTGTCTTCCCTCTTGTCCATACGTCGCCCTCATGCCTGCTACAGACAATGGTTTCACAGGGTCAGGCATTTCAATGTATGGGTCAGTTCAGCGCTGTAAGCTTTGGGCACTTCCGTCCGGGGCCCCAACTGTATTATCTGCATGTGTGTGTATACGTGTATGTGTGTGTGTGTGTCTTTGTGCATGCATGTGTGTTTTGCGTCCTTGTCCATCAGCATTTGTGTCCCCTGATTATGACAGTTATGATATGTCAACAGATGACATATGCCCCAAAGAAAACTTTCTCCCCTCAGCTCCAGCTGCCCTTCTCCAGCAGGCTGTTCCTCCTTCTCCCCCCCTGAATGTAAGACGCAACACTTCCTGTTGTCTCTTTATCCCCAATCTCTCCTCCCACTCGCTGATTTACACTCATTCTCGTTTTATCTGTTTCTCTTCTCTGATACACCATCTCTCATTGGGCCTCGGCTTGTTATGGGGGGGCAACAGAGGGGTTAAGTTTGTTTAGTTAAGGGTGTCCAGCACTGCCGCCCCCCGCCTTTGGCCCTACAGGGGGATTATGTCGTCACCTGGGGCCCCTGGGGGGGTATTATAAAGCCCCTGTCTGGCCCTCTCCCCTCCGTCAGAGAGGCTAAAAGGTCCACCAGACACTCTGTCTATCCCCGTCTCTACTTTAGAAACACCCCGTTTAGCATTGATGCACACCTCCTCTTGACAGCTCATCCCACTTGAGACCTCCACCCACACTCCCACATTACATCACACCTATGTCTTTGCGACAGGTGGACAGGGGTGGCAAGCAAACGCAGCTGAGTTGACTTTGTTGCGTGGATGTGTCTGTTGACATTCTGTTTTGTCTCTGAACAGATTCTTTGATTTTTTTTTTCTGTCAGCTGAGTGAGCTGACCTCAAGAGGGAGATCCTTTATTTGTTATTTTTGGCACTTGACGAGGACCGTTCAAGGTACAAATTTACCCTTTCTAGACTCACCCTGATTTATTCTTAGAGAACCTTCTTCATCTGGTGGAGAAACTCAAGTGAACAGTCACCATGTGGGAGTTTCGGTCCATGAATTTTTGGCGGGCGGTCTTCGCAGAGTTCTTCGGGACCATGTTCTTTGTATTTTTCGGCATGGGTGCAGCCCTGCGCTGGACCACTGGGCCTCATCATGTCCTCCATGTGGCCCTGTGCTTTGGGCTAGCAGCTGCCACCCTCATCCAGTCCATCGGCCACATCAGCGGCGGCCACATTAACCCTGCTGTCACCTTCGCCTACCTTGTCGGCTCACAGATGTCTCTTTTCCGTGCCATTTTCTACATGGCCGCACAGTGCCTGGGTGCTGTGGCCGGGGCTGCTGTGCTGTACGGGGTCACACCCGGCAACATGAGGGGCAACATGGCAATGAACACGGTAAGAACAAAGATGGATGTTGTATGAAACAAGTAAAGCAATGTTGGGAGAGGTGAGGTAGAAGTTTTTGGGCTGGTTTCATCCATGGGATTCAAATAGTGGTATCAGTTTAGATACCTGAGCGACCAAAAACCAAATAATATTTAATCCCTCCCAGTAGCTCTAAACTAGTAGTAAACTCTTTGACTTAAGCGAACATGTTTTTTTCCACTTGTGTATCTCCAGCTGCAGCCTGGTATCAGCCTTGGAATGGCCACCACTGTGGAGGTTTTCCTCACCATGCAGCTCGTGGTTTGCATCTTCGCTGTGACCGACGAGAGGAGAAATGGACGCTTGGGATCTGCTGCCCTCTCCATTGGCTTCTCCGTCACCATTGGACATCTCATGGGGGTGAGACACATGGAAACACAGATATTGTGATGGAAATCTGGAGCTGTGATGGAGGACGTTTCAGGAGGCTGAGATGGAGGAGGATTAATCTGAACACAACGCCTAAGCAGTCTAAAGACACACGATTCTTTCACTGTCCAATATTAATTAATAATATAACAACCGTTACCGTAACAAGAGAGTAACTTGTGTTTCAGATGTACTACACCGGTGCTGGGATGAACCCTGCCAGGTCCTTCGCCCCTGCTGTGCTCTTCAGGAACTTCATCAACCACTGGGTAAGACCTGCAACCACACAAAGAAAATAAGTCACCCAACAACTGTGTGAACTTTTAAATGTTAAAGCTGTTGCTCTCTGCCTGCAGGTGTACTGGGTTGGGCCTATGATAGGAGGTGCCATGGGTGCCCTCCTGTATGATTTCATGCTGTTCCCACGCATGAGGGGTCTGTCCGAGCGCCTCGCCACACTGAAGGGCAGCCGGCCCCCTGAGAGCGAGACCCAGCAGGACACCCGCGGGGAGCCCATCGAGCTCAAGACGCAAGCCCTATAAACCCGCCCTGCTCCCTTTCTCCGACTGGGGCCGTGGGATGAGGGACAAGGGCCCTGAGCTACGCCAGTCCCACCTCCACTTTTGTCCCCCCGCCCCCCCATGCCTCCACACAACATCGCACAAGACTAACCCAAATATTCACATCTAGACTAACACACGATTATTCCACTGTAAAAACCGACACAAACCTGAACACACAACAAGACTCCTCTACCCCCAAAGTCCTCACTCTGTATTCTGAACTGGACATTGTATTTTTTTTTTATAAGTGGTGACCAGAACCTGAACCAGCAGCTGCCTCGTCTCCCCACGCCCGCCTGCTTCCTCCTCCCAGCCAGGCCTTCATCAGGATCCTGAAATAGAGCAGAGAGGCTTGAGGAGGCAGGTGGTGGAAAGTTGGGGGCAGGATGAGGGTTTTTATGCAGGGATGTGGGTATGATATAAGAAGGGTAAGAGGGCATGGGGCAGGTGAGGGTGGAGTTAGAGGGATGGGGGTTGGGGTTTGGGTAGGCTAGAGAGGGCAACACTCTGGGTTTGTGGTCGTTTCAAGTTGGGTTAGACCAGTGAAGATGGGCATGCTTTTCATTATTCATCTGAATTTATCTACATTTTAGTTTTGTTTTTTTAGGTTCATTTTGTTTTCTGCACTTCAGACACAAGACGTGGATGTATGATACCATTAGATTTTACCAGGGTTTCACTATTTTCAACCACTACATTTTATCTGTGGGTTTGTTTGTGTGTGTGGACACTTCTGCAGTACATATGTGTGAGAGTGAGCGTGTGCATGTGTGTGCGCCTGCCTGTGCGTATGAGCTTGTTTGCAAGTATATGTGTGTATGTGTGTGATCAAGATTGCAGATACAGTACTTTTTATTTCAGTTTATTTGCATTACCGCTCTCCTGTTTCGTACCATTAACTGTGTTCATTTGTCAGCAGTTTTAAAGACATGATCATTTCTCCTCCCCTCACTGTGGTATTTGCTATGATATTCATTTTTACATAAATCATCTGCTTCTTTGTTCCGAACCAGCGCAATCAAAAGGAAATGTTGTATCCCAGACTTTGATAGTAGTTCTGTTCACTGCAGACCAGATGTGCAAGCTTTACATTGAGTCTCCTTTTATTATTTGATCCTTACTGGGAGCACAAGGTGTTTCAATAAACATTTCAATGAAAATAAACATAAAAAACTTGGTACATGCTTTGGGTCATTTTTGTTCTTGTAAATTCTGCATTTTGTGCAGCTGCTGAGCATGGAGGAAAATTTGAATGCAGTAAATAATTTCGGCCAGAAGAGGGCGAACAGAGCTCACGTCAGACTCGCTTTCAAAAGTCGAGATGGTTGAGGAAACCTAAATCATCTTTGGACATTAACATGAATTATAGAAGGCGACAGTGGCATGTCACATGGGTAATGCTGTATGTTGGGAAATGTAGTGAAGGGAGGGGTTGTTTGGGTTAAGCAGGGTTCACCCAAAGGCGGACCATTGCTTGTGTTTGATAAGATACGTGGTTAAAACGGACATATTGTGTTTATCTTCAAATGTCTTCTGTTCTTGTGCATCACAGCTGCTAACATGACTCCGCCAACAGGCCCCCTGACAAAGGATATGACATTTAAAGGATTTTTTAGGCTACATTTATCTCAGGGTTAACAAATCCCGTGAAACTATCACAAATAATTAATATATCATGTGTGGTCTGTGTAGTGAGAATCTGATATATCTTATAGACTACCTCTGTGCCATAGAGCTTCATTGTACTACGAAACTATAAATGCAACACATGAATAAGCTAAAATATTGCACGGGGTGATCTCTTCATTATTATGAACCAGGGCATTGCATTTTATTTTGAGTAGATCTCACCAACACCGACTTGCTACTGTAAACCAATTCACAAATGAAAACAGTCTCCAACAAATACATCAATACTTTTGAAAGACATTTACAGTGTTCACCTGTTGCATAATTTCCTCCCTTTTTCATTAACAAAACGTTATGTGTAATGATTAAAGGGACCAAAACCTTTAATGATGACTGTCCGTTTTGGCCTCATACAGTTAAAAAATATACAATATTGTTTTCCTTATAATAACTTTGTGAATATCTTTAGGTTTGTTTAAAATAACTATTATCACTGTGGGTTATACTTACTGTATTTGCTTTTCTTGCCGGGATTTGATGAGAAGATTCATACTAATTTCTACCTCGCAGTACAAAACAAGGCAAGCTAGCAACTGGTTAGCTAGTTTAGCTATGCATAATATCGGAAAACAAATGCTGGCAGTGGCAGCCAGCCTGACTCGAAGTCCGATACTTAACGAGATGTTTTTCAACAACAGATTAAGCAAACAAAATGTAACATTTTTGACGTGCTGAACATGATTTATCATGACCATCTTAAGCTAAAAGTAACGGACAAACAGTTGAAAATATTACACTTAAGTAATGGATAACTCCTTAAAATAGTTAGCAAGGCAATGAATAACCGGTTGAAATACGTTGTTAGCTTAAGGAACATTCAACGGTTGAAATGATAAGTTTTAGCGAAGTAAAAACTGTTGAAATAATTTGTTAAAGGTATTTGTCAAACGATAAAAAATAATTAGCCTAAATAAATGACAGAAATAAAGTAAAGGATATATGGTTGAAATGATTAGCCAAGTAATGAAAAAACAGTTGAAGTAATGGGTAAATGGTTGAAGTAGCTAAAAGTAATGGGAATTTTTTTATTTTTAAAGTTAGCTTTAAGTAATTGATAGAGTTACCTCAATCGATTAACGGATGAATTAGCTAAAAGTTATGGATGAACAAGTGAAATAATAAGCAATTGGAAAAAACGTTGAAATTGCCAAAAGTAATTGGAAAAACAGTTGAAATAGCTAAAGTAATGGATAACTGCTTGAAAAAGTTAGTAGGCCTATTGGATAAATGATTGAAATACTTGTCCAAAGTAATGGATACATTGTTTAGATAATTAGCTTAAGTAAGGATACATAGTTGAAATAATGAGCTGAGGATACAGGGTTGGTAGTGTATGGTAGCAGTTGTTTCCCACACATATTAACCACAGCATAACAACACGGTAAAACGATTGCACTCATAGAAAACAATTGCCTGTTTTATTTAGAAATATTCATTTTATTTTGCATATTTGTTTTAAATGTGATGTATGGCTTGGTTTATGAATACTAAGGTGTTGTCAGAGCACTGTGAGACTCCAGTTATCATTGCTAAAGCATCTGTCTGTACTCTGCTGCCATGGAAAAAAAGAAAGAAACAAAGACACAACTCTGACAAGTACAATGGGCTGGAAAAAGAGCTCGGTCCTGACACTGGGGTATACTGCATCGCTCTATTGCTTTTTCACTCACTCAATCTCACACGCACTGAAACAGACACCAAACACACTCACACGTTTTCAGTGACAACATACACTTAGACACCTACAAACACATTTACCTGATATGTATTGACAACTTTGCAATTTAATTTTCATGAAACCAAACAGTCCCCAGTAACAAATCCAAGAGTAACAGGTCAAAACAGGCCTAATAAGCAGCTGTAGGAATTTTATGTCATATTGTGTTTTGTGAACAAAGTCTTTCTCTCAGTATTGTTGTAGCAGTAGTAATACAAAAACAATATACCAGTGTTTTCTACCTTATTCTTGGTCAGCTTTTATAGTCGGAATTGCATATTCATTTAAACTGTGATTATCACTGTGTAATGACTTGCCATCAGTTAATAAAATGAACATTTAACCCATTTTGAGATGAGACTCTGAATAAAAATGACACAAACTGAACCAAGAGAGAGTGAACGATCTCTAAGGCCATAGAGAGAAAGGTAACCTCAAAGAGGAGGTAATTGGACCAGCGTTTCTGAAAGAGGAACTAGCTTTCAGCTTGGCTAATATCCAGCATTCAGCCCAGTGCCTTTGGAGAAACTGCAGCTGCAGCATCATGTCGAACAGACATATTTTTTATTGTCAGCCTGTCTCCAACCTCAGCGCTAAGGGTCAGGGGTCAGAGGAAAAATATATCCAGAAGATTAAAAGTGTTCTCATTCTGGTCCCCGACTTCTGACATTTATGAAAAACATTCAGATCGTATGCTGATGACTGTAGCAATAGAACATTTTCATTAACTATTACAACATTAATATATATTAAAAAAAAACAGGAATGAGAGTGCTTCCTAAAAGCCCTTTTGATTACATCACACTCTCTTCCTGGTTACACAGTCTCATCCTGATGATGTCACAGGTCAACAGTCACGCTGTTTTGAATCATCAGTTTTGCAGCTCTAGCTCCTCTCGGAGCAGCTCACTGCATGCGGTCTGGCTGGTGTAGAGGGTAGTGGAGGAAGGCCTGTGGGGCGGCCGACATGGTGGTGAGTGCAGCCAGAGGAGGGTGGATGGCAGCCGGAGGGGTCGGAGATGTGGTGAGAGTGGGCGCCGAAGTGCCAGGGGAGAAGCTGTAGCTGAGGTAGCCAGCCGAGGGCGACGGTGAAGGAGTGTAGGGGTACTGCTCCAGTCCTGTAGGGGCGTAGTGGCTGTATGCGGAGCTGTAGTCCAGGTAAGGGGAGGCAAGTGCTGCTGCTGTGGGGCTGAGCTGGGACTGCAGCACCAGGCCGGGCTGGAGGAACGCCTGGGGGTAGACGTACTGCTGGGCCAACCTGGACGACAGAGGCACAAGGGTTAGGATTTGAGATTAATGAGCCAGATGAAAGAAGTTATACATTCAGATTCATAGATTATATATTTATGATTTTATTTTTTTTTCTTGTTCCAGCTTTCAAATGTTAATATCTGATGATCGCAATATGAACGGCTTTGGGTTTGCCAGTGTTGGCAGGAAAAACAAGCAACTCATACCTGCCAGCTTGGACTAAGACATTGATGGGTAGTTTTTTTTCTTATTATCGATCAAATGTAAATAATCTGTAGTATAAATAATTATTACCCTCAGCCTTAGTGTTGACAATACATGACGATAAATCGTAACTACTAATAACAGAGGACAAACCTGGGTAGCAGCATTCTTTATGTGTTTTGTATAAACACGAGTGCATACCTCTTTCTCTCTCGTCATTTTTTCAGCAACTTCTTTGAACTTAATTCTGGATTTCACTCTCAGAAAACTCAACCTGAAAGGTATTTGTATATTTTTTTTAATCTTAAGTACTCTTTGAGGACATTCCCACATTCTCAAAGATGAGTCACTATCCCTGCCCCCCTAATTTATGTTCTTTATATTGCCTTTTAAGCTGGTAGGCCATTTTTGATCTTTTATTTTATTGTTCTCTGTTTTGAAGCTACTTGAACAATTACATGTGCAAACAAAGAAACAAAAAAAACTATAAAGAAACAACATTAAGAATATGGTTAGGAGAGGCAGATAATATAAATTTCAATTGAGCTGCAAGAATAGGAAAAATGTGCGTCACACACACATCTGACCACATCCATATCTGTGTGTGATGACAACGTCAGCAAAATCTGATTAATGTGCGTTTAGAGCCGTATCTCTGTGAGGTCTGAGTCCATTACAGTAGCCAGAGACAGAAGCAGACACACAAAGATGCATGTTTAAACACAAACAACAGTTTCAACCGTAACTGCTCCTTTTCTTTTACATCCTAATTTTAAAAATGGAGTCCTATAAAGGCACCCTCCTCCTCCTCCTTTAAAAGAAATGATCGGCCCTGTTCTCTTAAAATAGACGCCTCCCTTGTGTTTAAGTTTAATTAGCACGCTGTCTGAGAAAGGTAAAAAAACACCCACAAATGTAATATCACCCGTTTATAAACTGATTTGCTTGACTGAAATGTATTATCAATACAAAGCGTGGTCTCTAGATTACATGCCTGCGCAACAAACCTCAAACACACACACACACACAACCTGCCACAACAGATGCAGCGTACGAGACTGTTGATACTTGGAGCCACAGTGATAATGAGAGGAAATAGTGCTCCACTGTCCTCCTGTATTCAGTCATGCCCTTGCCTGAGGCTGCCCACTTAACCTGAACTGCCTCTGCTACATCTGGAAACAACAACAGCGATCAGATCAGAAGAACTAGGTTATGCCTCTGCTCTTAAGTAAAAACAACACAACATGACAGTATTTAACACGTACACTCCAGTGATCCGGCCTGCGGTCAAACCCATTAACCTGGCAGTAACCTTGTCGCCGAGTCTGAACAGGTGATCAGAGTCCGGCTGCTGCTGCTGCTGCTGCTGCTGCTTACCTCTAAACAGAGCGGGAGCAGGGATCAGGTGAGCTTACACAACAAACACCGGGACCGGGCCTGCTCGCACTCACTCTGATGTATACACAACACACAGACATACACACCAGCATATACAATATGCCTAACAATAACCTCATAAAGTTATTTTACCTTACTTAAATAAGTGCCATACTTCTCCTTGACTAACCTTGTTGTAGTTGGATAAACCATTGTGCCGTTATAGACCACTTCCTGTATCTGTAAGTTTCCACTGAAGCCACATTAAATCGTACCTAAAGTAAAAGTACTATACATTTGAGGCCACATATTTATGAGGATTCATTTTTATGGAATCACTTGCTGTGTCTCAAATCCATACATAACATTATAGTTTAATTTTGTAGTTTACATGCAGCCCCCTATAAAAAACCCTGGAGAAAATAAAGCAGTTATGTAGCCTGCAAAGTCAAATCCGGGGCAAAAAAAAAAGGACACAAAGCACTTTGTACTGCCTGTAAAGCTTTTTGCTGTGCCGCTGATAACTGACAGGGACTCAGATGAAGGTATGAACATTTTTATAAACACCTCTTTTCTCACATTTGGATTTTGGCCGCTGGAAATCAGTGGACTCAGTTGGATAGGTTTTAGTGAGTAAATCAAAAAGAAAACTGTTAAAAAAATATAAGAGATCAACAACCTTCACTATTTTATATTAGCAAAAAATTATATGAGACATCTTCTGATGGGAATAAACCAAACTTTAAAGTCGAAAGGACGTGTCAATTTGCTCACACAGGAAAGGAAGATGTTTATCCTAAAGATCCCACACTTGTTTTTATCACCTCCTTTTACAACAACAACTTGCAGCCACTCCATTGACGCCCTAAAGTTCCCTGAAAACTGTCTTTTTACCCAAGTATCCTAACAGCCTTTTCTATATGTCTTTAAAACGTTGTCGGTGTGATTTGATCAGATTGGTTTGACTGTGGCGTTGAAACATGAGCAAACAACTCGATAACTCATCACATTTTGTCACAAAGGTTGCGTCATCTTATCAGGGCACAGACATGTTAACATCACCTTCATGCAACTGTCCATCTGAAACAGAAATGTCTGCCTGACTTAGAGGAAGTCATAGAAAGGAGCTGCGTTTTCAGGGCTTTTGAAGGACGCCCGGCCGGGACAGAAACACCACAGCAAAGATAAAACCTGCTGCCTAATGATATTCAACAACATATAACGTCAAAGCAGTGCTGAAGCTAATATCGCCCTGTGTATCTCATCCCTCCTCGCTCGCGCTCCCTCAGTATCTCCCAGAGCAGAAGTGCAGTGTCATTCCCACGGCTGTGTGCCGCTGCCTGCCGGCCTGCCAGCCTGTGCACCCGCCTGACTGATCCAATGTGACAGCGGCATCGTACGAGAGGGAGCTGCGCTTCGCCTCTCTCCTCCCCGTGCTTGGCATCATCTCCGACTGTCAAACCCACATTTATATACACACACACACACTAGGGCTGCAGACGCACACTAACATAAATTACACTGAGGAAAAGTGAGCATGCAAGTCTGGGAGAAGCGATATTACAAAGGCACACTTAACAGGTTGTGTGTGGTGAGTTAAGCAGCTTAAAAGAGGATGTGGATCTTTGTGTGTGTGTGTGTGTGTGTGTGTGTGCTGAGAAGGGGCTAATTGGTGCAGCTGCATGGGTGTACGCTCACTAACAGACCCATGAGAGCAGAATAACCTCCACCGACTCCCTCCTCTCTCTGAGTTTACTCCCTCACAGTCAGCTTCCTCTGCACTCCCCCTCACTGTCCTTCCTCAGACACAGGCGGAAGGATTAAAGAGATAAAACGTACTGGATGAAAAAAAAAATGAAAAAAACATCTGCATTTTTTTTCTTCCTTTTTCAGGGTCAAGGTCGGGACTCCTTGGGCGAGGAGCGAGCGGGCAGGAGAAGGATCCGCCATCATATCGCTCACGCCTCGGGAGAAACACGCTTTTAATAGTTCAGATCAGGGATGTGAGGAGGGTGAGTCAGTCAAAGAGACAAACACACACTCACAGAGCACCCACATACATGACCCTCCGTCCTCCCTTCTGATACACACACACACACACACAGACACACACAGCTAGAGGGAGGGTGAGAGATAGAAAGGCCAACATCAGCACTGGACACTCAGCTCTAATGTCAGCAGACAAGAAAGACATTCAAATGAATACATGAATACAAATACGTCTGCGTGAGACGGAGGAAATGTGCATTCACTGATTTGTTTACTGGGTTTTATCGCAGCAGCGGAGGTGATGATAATTTCAAAAGTGTAAAGTATGCAAACAAATACCGTAGATTGCGCTCCATTCCAACACAATCTAAATAATTGACATCTCACTTTCACTTGTTGCATCAGACAGGCAACTTAAAAACATCCAAATCTGACCCATCAGCAGGAAACCATCAGAGACACAGAGCAGATCGAGATAAAGGGTTTAACATCACTCATCTGCAGCTGCCTCACAATAAAAGTCTGCAACAATTTAACTTTATTTTGAAGAATTCATTGGTGTAAAAAATAAATTAAATCTTTCTAAACAAAATCTAAATATATGCTATAGTTTTTAGCATTTAAGTCAACATTTATAACCTTTCTAAAGAAAGAAAGACAGAGAAATTGAAAGGTAATGATGAGACGATGTAATGTTATGCTGTTGTTTTATGTCTCCTGTATGAAATACAAAGTATTGTTTCTTTACAATTACAATATTGGTTAATAAGTAAAACCAAACAAGATGCATCTACTGGTAAAAGCCATTAACTGAAAACTCTGGAGCGAGTCTAGAAAGTAAAATTAACAAGGTCAACAATGAACCTTGAAGTTTAACATATCTTTATGAGTTTTACATACATTTATAAAAGACTTTAAACCTGCATGTGATGATTTTTGTGTGTATGTAAGACATGATTACAGCAATTTTATCTAAGGGATAATGTTGCCGGTTGTTGTCGGAGAATGGAACCCCGACAGGGTGAGCAGGACAGTTAGTCATCCCGATTGTGTGATTAGAGCATTATCCCTAGTAACGGTCTGTTCTTCATAACAACAGTCTGTTATTGAGAAATAACAAACCTCGGAATGCCATAATTGACCAATCAGAATCCAGTATTCAACACAGCCGTCTAATAAGTCAAGGATAATGTATTGTGAGCCGGTTGTTGTCACAAAATGGAACCCCTGCAGGGTGAGCTGGACAAATAGTCCCCCTGATTGTGCGATTAGAGCCGCATCCCGAGCAACGGTCTGTTCTTCATAACAACAGTCTGTTATCGAGAAATAACAGACCTTAGAATGCTGTAATTAACCAATCAGAATCAAGTATTTAACACACCTGTGTAATAAACAGTGTTATCAATTCAATCATTCACAGTTTATACAGGAACAGTTGTTGAAAAATACATGGATAAAAACTACACGCACACTAATATGGGGGAGCAGGAAGTGAATTTGGTGTAGAAATGCACAAAACTAAACTAATCAAACTGTAGAACTTAGTGTAGAATTAAGTGCAGATCGAAATGTTTTTCATCTTTCAACAGACAGCTGAAAAAAGGGAGCTTTCTGTGCTTTTAAAAGCTTCCAATATGACTCTTTTTATTGTTTTCGTTTGACAGAAGTGCCTCTCCTAATTGGGTCCCAGGGTGAAAGAAACATACACCTGAGGGCTCTCCGTTTACCTGAACCCCTCTCCTACAGAGAGTGAAAACTACAGGAGACGGAGGAAAGAGAAAGAAAGATCTTTTAGAGGAAAATCAGAGACGTAGAGAGAAAACAGTCAAAGCGTTTTATACTTCATGGTGTGTCATTCGCCCATAGATGCACTTCACACGCATAAACCGGCTCCGGCGTCACACATACCACCCGCTCAAAAGCTTCACTGAACCCAGCCACAACTGCACCCAGCCACAGGTGTGCTGTTAGTCTGTGTGACCCCCCCCCCTCCTCCCTTCCTCCCTTCCTCCCCCGTCTCTGTTCCACTGCTTCAACAGGAAGTGCCCCCCTCCTCCGCTGCCCCTCTCCTTCCTCTCCTTTCTCTCTCAGAAAATAAACACCAGAACAAAATCAATTTCACTTCTGCCAAGCTCCGACGTTGGGTGCTAAAGGCAGACAGCAGGCAGCCATGGGCGACAGATGTCCCCCCCTCCCTCGAATGACAACACCCCTCTCCTCCTCCTCCTCCTCCCCCTCCCCCCAACTCAGCTGTACCTCAGAGCCACATTTGGCATCAGCCGGTCCTCTGTTCTCTTAAAACTTAAAGCAAATACACCCAAGCAGCAGACAGAGCTTTGCTTTGTTTGAGTTTGTCTTTGGTTATTTGCCGTTTGAGTGAGCGTGTTAGAGTGAGTGTGTCTGAGCCATGTGTGGGTCCCTGAAGCCTTTCAAAAGCCTCACAGCGGTGAAGATGGAGCGAAAATGATGGTAACAAAAGACCTTAAAACATATTTCAGTGAATAGTTAGATCTTGCTAAACATTCTTTAACTTGATTTCTTTTTCTTTAATACGCTGCAGCCAGCCGCAGATTAGCTTAGCTTAGCAATACAACTGGGAACAGGAACATCCAAAGATAAATAACACAACCAGTAGATCCTCTTAAGATCAACTGAGTAAGGGATAATGTAGTGAGGAACCCCTTCATGGTGTTCAGCAATAACCACCTGCTCACTATACATTATCCCGCTTTATTACACAGCTACCTACGTACGAAATCAATAATTTGACACAAAATATTGATTTTGAAATGAGTCTATTAATTTAAAAATGATTATATTTCCAATTTCCGTTTAAAAATAGTCAGTTACACTCACAGTGAGAGCTGCATCTATAGTAACGGTCAACTCTAGCCTTCTTATAATGAGCTAAGCTAGCTGTTTTTACTCACATTAAATAGAAACATTTCCACTGATGGTGAAGTAAGACAAGGTGAACGGTACCGCAGGACTCAGCGCAGCACCTGATTGAGGTTTTCTGTCTCGTCTCTGTTGACTTTTTCTTTTCCATTCACCGTCTTTAAACACCGCCATATCCCGTACTGTGTTCTGTTTACTGTGAGCTTCATGTGCCGTCTTCAGTTTTGTAGATCTCTCTGTCATAGCCTTCATTTTGTGCATCTTTTAACCTTTATTGCTTTCTCTCTGCTGTTTTGTCTCTTTTCTTTTTTCCCTATGTAAACAGACCAACGTCACATTTAGCGGACTTCTTTCGGCTGATTGATATGATTACAGTTTGTCCTCCAGATTGTTTGATTAGAGCCGAATCCCTAGCAACGGTCTGTTCTTCATAGCAACGGTGTGTTATCGAGAAATAGCAGACCTCGGAATGCCGTGACTAGCCAATCAGAATCAAGTATTTAACATAGCCGTGTAATAACGTGTTATATCTTGTTTGTTTAATTCATACAAACTCAGAGGGGAAATTATTAATTGGGCTGCAATAATTAGAAAATCAGAAGAACTATTAATTATTTATGTCAGTTTAAAAGCCCCAAATTGACGGTTCAAGGTTCTCTGTCTTGAATACGCGCTTATATCACAATCTTATAATAAATATATAGAAGATTTATATGTAGCCTATGTATTGCATACAAACCTGAGTATTTGTCATGTAATCTTGCATAAAAAATCCATGTAGCGCATGAAGATTTTAATTGAGTAAAAAAGCTGGTATCTGACGATAAACACCACCAGAGGAAAAGATGGATCAGTAATAACTCCTGCTCTCTATCAGCTGCACAGGCCTGTGTAAAACCTTGGCGGTATCTTGAAGATGTTCCTAAAATAAAAGTCCTTCACTTTGCCAAGAGATGTCTTAAACTGACTGCAGTCATACTGATCATGTCAAAGACACATCTCGCCTCAGAGCAGAGGGACGTGAACTAGACAGATGCGCCCTTTGAAAACATACACAAACTGAAATATGCAGATATCACAGACCATTAATCCCACATTTAAACATGTATTTAAAAAGAAGTGTCTACTGTGTAATCTAGAGGAATTAAACCACGATGAAAGGTTGACAATTTGAAGAAAAGAAAAGAAACCCTGATTTGTGGCTGTTCGGTTATCATGTAGGTGTGGTGACAGATTACAACAGTAACTGTAACATTAATTCAACAAAGAGCGAATTTCCTGTTTAGAAAAATCTCTCACTGACTCAGAGCACACCACATCTTGCAGCTGTGCTGTACTGAGATCTCCTGAGGGCAAAGTAGTTGTATCACATCTCCTTCTGAAACAGATTTTTGCGCCTAAAAAAAACAACATCAAACAATGAAACTGAGCTCACTGGGTGCATCGTAAACAGGTGGGTCGGTTACATTTCTCCTTCAGGGTGCATTGCGTTGAAAAGAAAAGTGAATCAATTGATTGGTTGGTTAAAGGGGTACTCAAGCCATTTAGCACTTTCTGCACGTCTGATAAGTGGTTGAAGTTGAGGGAGTGAAATCATAAAACATGGTTGAAAACAAAGCATCAGAGGAGACGATATCCTGACCTTTAGTTATCCAGTGTAGGTTAACAAGACTAGGTAAAAACCTAGTATGTGGCTGACCGCATCAGGTCAATGTGTGCTTTTGTGGGCAAAGGGTTACAAGGACTGTCCTAATGAGGCAGATGACAACGTGTTTGAAAGCAGGTGCGCGCTGCCGACGTAGGTGAGGACAGCGGATGCTCTTTGTCTAATCCATTGTTGTTAAGATACAATTAGTAATCTGAAAATATCTTCTCATATTCTTAAAAAATATATAGATTTTAAACTCTTTTCTGCAAAGTGATAATTCACAAAAACACAGAGATTCATTTAAAAATACGTATGGGACCCCTTCAAAATAAAAGTTTTATAAGATATCACTGAAGACAATTTTTCATGTTTTTTCTTTGAAATATTTTAGGTAACCGGATGAAAAATATCCTTTTAGCTAATCCTCTTTTAATATGTGTATTTATTAATATGCACTGTCCCTTCTCAAGCAAAACAAATGAACCAAAATGAAATGATCAAAAGTTTAATGAAATCAGAATTTTTCTCTGTTCTTGATGCTAAAACTTGACTAAACTTTACTGTAAAGCCATCAAGTCTACAGTCAGTTCACAAAGGGACACGCACAACCACAAAGTGTTCGTTAGCCTTTCAGGTGCGAGTCATCGCTCTATGTGACATTTGGCTTCTTTTGTTTCAGGTTTGCGAGCTGTCGAAGCTGCGACTCATCCTGGAAGCAGAGATTTATAAAGGCCGACTCCCTCCGCCTTCACCGCAGAAGACTTTCAATCAACCCATCATCACTCATTCATAGACTCATCTGGGTCAGCCTCAATTCCCTCATCACTCATTCAGAAATTGAGGACTGCAATATTAATAGCGCTCAGAACAGTTGAGGTTTTTAATGGACTTTTCTGCAGCTACGCGATCACAACTTGTCACCCTGCGGAAAGTCTGCGAGAAGACACTAAAAATCACTAAACTACATGTAAAATTTAGGAGATCCAGTCCTTTTCAACAACAGCACATCCACACACTCAAAACAGAAAGCTGTGAGCAGTGATGCTAGTTTAAAATATCCTCTTCTTAAATACCCTAAACAACACTTCAGAAGCCGGATATCTGAGTCAAGTTAATGTTCAACATTCACAACAAGAAGCTGCACTGTCGCTTGTCTGTCTGGAACATCCCCGGGAATGAATCATCCTCCATGTTTCAATCATTAGTCACTTAAATTTCCTTTAATGCTCGAACTGAAACTCAGGGAGACGACATGAGGAGGCAGAACATCCGTCACTTGTGGATAACAGGGAGTTTTTGATTCTGAGCAGGTCAACATCCTGAGAAACTCCCATGATGCTAAATGTTGATGTTACAGTTTATTAGGCGTAGGCAAAATGGACAAAACCTCCTATAGTCTTAGGTTTACACTGTATTACTGATTGATTTACGATGTGATGTAGTCAATTATCTGTAAAAACATTTGATAACCGTCTTGGAATGAAATACCCAGACAGCAATATTTTGTTTTAGACTCATCCTGAAAAACTGGAGATGGTCCACAGCCATTTTTTCCTTCCAGATAGCCTACAGATTCCCATACCTAGACTTGAGTACTACAAGTACGCCTCAGATAACAGTACGATAAAAAAAAACCATGTAATTATAATTATTTAACAGCTGTTTGCTATACTTCTTACAGTGTAACGATGTGATATAATTGTTATGGTTGTTGTATGGCCTGGCTCTATACTCTCAATACTATCCCTCAAAACAAGCTAGGCACCTAGAAACAAGCTTAGCTAACGTTAGCTGCAGCTTTGCTAGCAGCCTCTACTGAAGCGCTGCGTTGAAATAACCCTAATTTTATTATGGACTGCTATAGTTTGTTTTTCTTATTTCATTATTAGTTTTAATTATATTAACTTTAAATTAAACAAATTAAAGAGCCTAAAAATGTTTAATTGGAAAACAATGTTAGCTAAAATTTTGCTAGCTTTGGCTAACGTGACACTCTCCTCTAGTAGCACAATGATCTTCTATGCTACTCTTAAACAGTAGTTGCTTGTGGTAGTCATAATAAAGGGCTAATAAGTTATATAATACACTACACCACACCAGCAGTATAAGAGGTATTTCCAGCCTTACAGAACAACTCTTGTCATGCTATTCATGACTGCAAGCTATTTTCATCAGTCATTACCGATTATTTTCTTCTATATCATTCTGGCTATAAAATGTTGGCCCTTATGATTTCCAACAGCCCATCAACAAGTAATTAGATTACTAATCTTATTCGACTTGCTGCCTAAATTGCAAAGATATTTAGTTTAGTATCACATATGACAAAAATAGGCATCAAATCCTCAAGTTAAATCAGATGGAACCAGCAAATGTTTCACATTTTTACTCCAGAAATGACTTAGATTAAACATCCAATTATCAAAATCTAGCAGCTCTAATTAGAAAGCTGCACGATTCACATAAATGTCAAACATTGCCTTGAAGCAGTTCAGTGATCATTGCCGTCCAACAAGGGCTAACAAGGTGAATTCCTAGTAGTGCATTAATGGGTTACAGATGTAGGCTATGCTGCAACTGGAGTGCACCTGATATACACCCAGAAATACTAGACAGATATGAGCCACATGTCACTGGAAGAAATAAATGAGGGATAATGTCAGCAGTGCATGCGTGTTTGTGTGTGTGGAGGACGCAGGGAAGTTTAACTAAACGGCTTGTTGCCTCAGTGAAGCCCAAGTCATGCGTGAGTGAAATCCAGAATTGAGCTTCTCATGTGTTTAATGGACCAGACAGAGAGCGAGAGAGACAACAGAAGCAAATCAAAACACAATGTAGAGATACAGATGTAACGTTATCGAAGTGCTGCACAGTTTAAACAACCATCAGCCGGGCTGTGATGCTTTTTTTCTCTTTTTCACACTTCAGAGTGGCACTAACTACCACAACCTGAGCTGAGAGCAGGAGCGAGTTCGCCCAAATGTCAAGGACGGAGGAGTGAGATGTGTTGAGGAGGAGGAGGCAGGTGAGAGAGAAAGAAAGAGAGAGGTGGAAATAGAGGTATTGATTGTTCTCCGTCTTACCCGTATTGCCTCTGAGCCCACGTAGGTTGGACTTGCTGAACTCCAACAGAGAGACCTGCAGACAGAGAGAAAGAGTGCGGGTGAGGAGGGGGATTTCAGTTCTTCCTCTTTGTCTGTTTGTGTCAGATGTTAGCATGTATAATACGAGGGTATCAGAGACCAACTGTTATTCCCTCAGCACACACACACACACAAGCTTGACACAAATACTGATGCACTCTACTGCGCACAAACATCTGTGACCTCGCTGCCTCCAGAGTTCACCAGGAATCAGCTGAGGCTGAGTAAGAAAGGAGAAACTTCTCCTCATCCTCCTTCTCTCTGCCGCTCCTCCTGACTTCATTTCTACATTCCTGCAGCTATTCATCCCTCTCTTTAACAGCACTCCTCTTTTGTGTTAACATATATCTTAATG
The DNA here is from genome assembly GCF_022749685.1 of Semicossyphus pulcher. Taxonomy (NCBI): domain Eukaryota; kingdom Metazoa; phylum Chordata; class Actinopteri; order Labriformes; family Labridae; genus Semicossyphus; species Semicossyphus pulcher. Next base: position 21,732,774 of record NW_027211637.1, read on the forward strand.
CACATTTCCTTTCTTCGCCGGGACAAAGAGGACACAGTTATTTCTTGCTCCTACCAGTCCCGTCCCCTCTTCGCTCTTCTTATTCCCTCGCACACAATAACAAAATACCAAGCGCTGCCATCTCCCATCAGCTGCATGCTTGGAGAGTTGCGTCGCAGTTGCTGGCCCGGAATAAGGACACACAGTCAGTTGTTGTTGGCGTCGCTGTTTGTCAATCACACCTACACTCGATGGTATTTCAGCCAGCGAGCTTTGGATGAGGCAGAGAGGGCAGAGCTGCTGTCAGGAGGGGAAGCACGGGGCATGTGTGTGCTGGTGTTTAACTCTGAAAATGCCCGGCAGCGTGAGAGCTGTGCGTTAAATCGACTACATAAAGAGTGAATGTATGGTGGGAATGAGCAGAGACAGTTGGCTGACAGGCAGATACCAGTGGTTTTCTATGTTTTATCCCACTAACCTCAAATTTGTTCATACATTTAGTGGTTTTGAGATTGATTTCCACACAGCTCTGGGCTCTGCTTTATTTCAGTGCAGCATGAAGTGCAAGCAAAGAATGATTTGATGATATCCTTGGGTTTTTCGGCACTTTGCTGTGATATTCGAGATGTCAGAGCCTTATTCTGAGATTATTTTTTGGCTTTTGCCTGTCTATCTTCAGCTGTGACTTGACAGGACAGCTGAAGATAGACAGGAAATGTGGGGAGTAGAGAGTGGGGGAAGACATGCACCAAATGATCGGCAGACCAGGAGTTTCTGCTCTACCAACTGAGCTAAACCAGCACCCCAGCTCCATCCTTTTTAATGCAGGAAGCATTTAATCCATCCACACTTTCCTCTGCACATAAACTGATTGATAGATTCCTAATTTATCTGCAGGGGGGGATTTGCCTTGACATGACATCAAAGTTGTTTTTTTCTTCCAGCTGAAGTCTCCCACAAACAAACACTAGTTTGGGAATGCAAAGCTTTACCAGTTGAAGCATACAGTATCTCCGACCAAGAAAAAACACACAGGAAGCTACAGTGTGAACTATAGTTCTTTGGTAAGTTTCTGCAACCTGTTAGCTTATAAATTCACTTCATAAAACCATTTCCTGTTTTGGAAATTGCTGGAAATTACAGGATAAGTCTGGGGCCTGTTTCACCAAATCTACAACATGGAAGCTGCAAATTGCAAACCAATATCTCAGCTAAAAGTACAAATGCAGCTTTTACTTAAGGCTCAGGAACATTTGCTGAAATATACTGTCAAGATGTTTTTACTGGAATTACTGTTATAATTTTGTGACCTCATTTTTTAAGATGTGTCTTCACTAGGAACCGAGTATGGCTTGAGTCTTTTAATGGATTAGTTTAAAGTTTAAAAAAGCAGAGAATCACCAGCCTTCATCCTGTAATATGATTAAATACATATATATATTGTGTCACTTACTTGTCTGCGAGCTGCGAGGCTTTGCTCCCAGGTACGCCAGGTTCACGTTAGCCTTCCTGCCGTCGATGATGGGGTTTGCATCTTTGCACGCCCGCTCTGCTGCCCCCCTGTCCACCATGGTCACCTGTTGACAGTGTCACAACACGACTTATTAACATCACTCATAGCTGCATGTCATGACTTTTATATTCAGTGACGATGGAGTGATTCCAACATGAGTGCTCGGATGAAGCAACGGACCCCAGAGGAGGCCGTCCCCTGAGGTCGCTGCTGTCCTTGTCTCTCCTCCAATGATTCAATCTTTTCGCTAAATACAAGAGGAGACAGTGACTCCTCTTCCTGACGGCAGCCATCACAGAGTTTTAACGCTTCCTGTGGAGCTCATGTAGGAGGAAGATTTGCTTTTTTTTTTCTCAGTCTGGGCTGCCAAGTATGAGATGCTGGAGTCTACCTTGAGGGGGTGAGGTGAGGAGTGGGCAGAGAGTAGTGGGAAGGGGTCGGTGAAGGTTTAGACTCACACACACAGAGCTGCCACACTTGATATATGGAGGTGAAGACAGCTCCATCACAAATAAATGTGACAGTGAAAGCAAAACTGCCACGCTCGCTTTCGTTTTGCAGCATCGGACTCTGGACTCTTAAGCAAACAGAGGCAGATCAGCAGGGTTCAAGAAGCTGCGGCGGGGAATCAAAACCGCTGAGGGGAAGTCGGGGATGACACGATCACGCTGTCCCAAAGCAGACAACTCAACTCAACACACGCTGGTAGCCATCAGCTGATTGGCTCACTGGCTAGGCAGAGGAAGAGATCATTTTAAACTGCTTGAGTCCAAAACACATGAACCCGCTGCCTTCTCCTTCAAACTCAAACCTGGCAGAGAGAGAGAGAGAGAGGAGGGGGGAAGGGCTGCATGGGAGGAAGTCAGAATGAAACTACTGCAGCCTTATCTTGCAGAGCCAACTGACATGTCACACCTCTGTGACCAAGACCTCCCCCCCTCACCCTGTCTCTCTGTCTCTCACACTAACAGAGCAGAAAGACAAACATCTGTCCTGAATGCAGTAGCTTATTACCAACTCAAGTGTATCCCTCTCCCTCTGTGTGTGTGTTTGCTTCTATACTGTACACTTTTAGTGTGTATGTGTGCCTGTGTGTGTGTTTGCGTACTTCGGGTCTCCAGAGATAATTGATGACACACTTATACGAAATAATCTGCCCCTCATGCTTCAAGCATGTGACTGCCACCACCAGACACTCTGCACATTTCTGCCTGCTGCTGGGACACTGTGGTAGTGTGTGTGTGTGTGTGTGTGTGTGTGTGTGTGTGTGTGCCTCCAACGACTAGAAACGAAACCTTCAGGAGGTTGTGATAACCAGGAGATTTAAAAAAAAACAACAACATTTGACCACAAAGACAAAGTCGTTTTCAGCTCATTATTGGCTGCAGCAGACATAATGTGTGTTTCTCAGACCTCTGACTGTCCTAGTGAAGTCAGAGCGGCTGATAAAAAGCTTAATTAAACCCCAGATTTCACTCTACATGCGTTCAGCTCCTCGGTTATTCAACAAGAGAGCAGTTACTTAAATGAACTCACAAAGCCGTATCCTCTGGACTTGCCCGTCTGCTTGTCTGTGATCACCACCGCCTCGTCGATATCCCCGAAAGTCTCGAAATATTTCCGAAGTGAAGCGTCGTTGGTGTGATAAGGCAACCCGCCGACAAAGATCTTGGTGTAGGTCGTGTCTTTCTCCATGGTGGGGTGCATTATTTCTAACGGAACCCCGACCAGCTGACCTAAAAACAGCTGTGAACTCATGCGGCTTGAGGGGGGAAAAAAAGAAGATTAACACGAAGAAAAACAAGAAAGCAGCAGGGTAACTTTACGCTCCTTGGTCACTAGAGGCTATAAGAGAGATAACAGCGCGTCCATGGCCAAAGCCTCAGCCTCCAGATGCCTCATATACAGCTCCTGGATATATAGTCCTCCTGACAGGTGTCTCTGAACCTCATGTCTCCTGTCCCGGATAAAAAAACAGTCTTTAAGCTCCGGTAGGCGCGTCTTGCGTGCGCCCACTGCGCGTCTGCTCCAATAAACGAGCGGTGCGTCTTTTCCATCGGCGCATCCCGCCTCCTGCTCCACCCTGCCCCTCCTGCACACACACATACATACACCCAGGAAACCCCCCACATATACTTTAGCAGCTGAAATACTCAAGTGAATGGGAGAAACAGTTGAATAATTTCACATCTACAGCGGTGAAGAGGAGACGCCAAATGTAATTTGACATTCAAGGGTTCACTGGAGATTGATTAAATATATATTTTACATGCTTTTGAAGATAACCGTCTAGCCAGGATACGCTGTAGAGAGTAGGTTAAACTGGCTAAAGGAGGTCACGCTTGTTTAAAATCAGACGCCATACGAATCATTTTTAATTTATGCTTTCATGAAAATCTTATTTTTGTGTTATCTATTCTTTTTACTCTCAAATAAGCTTTTTTGTTCTGTTTAAATAAACATTAAACTTCCATCAGAGGGATCTCAGAAGGGTGGGGGCAGATCCTGGGTCTGGAGTAGCCTATATGGTGACAGCTAAAGTTATAAACCAAATATATTTTTAGATTAAGATTTTTTTAAATATTATTTTGGTCTAATCTGAGCTCCACTGTGTAATATGAACCTGATAGCCAATTTTGACTACCTGAAGTTCCACTACAACTACCCTACTAGGCTACTTGAGCTACATGCTAACAGTGGTTTTCATGGTGGATTAATGTCTCTGTATAACAAAGAGTACGGTCTACACCTGCTCTTTAATTAAGTAAATTGTCATGAGATAACATCTGTTATGAATTGGCACTCTACAAATAAAAATGAATGGCGAGCTAGCATTCTAATGCTAAGAAAGGACATGATATTTACTATGCTAACCACTTGAGTTTAGTGCTGTAGCATGCTAATATTTGCGAATTAGCACTAAACAAATACGCACCTGAGGCTGATGGGAAACGTTAAGGTGGGTCACAACCGTCACAACGTGTTGGACAAAATAAATTGTTGACCTTGTGGTGGTGCTAGATTAAAAAGTCAGAGATTACAATGTTGATCTCAGCTCTACCTGAGGGGACATGAATGTGTAAGCTAAATTCATGAAAATGCATTGAGCAGTTATTGATAAATTTCACTCAAAACAACAAATATCAATCTCATAATGACACTAGAAAAACCCAGAGGCTTCAGGGTTCGTTGTCTTGGGAACATGAACGTCTGTAAAAATCAAGACAACCCCACCAGCAGCGTTTAGCACCGCTGGCTATATAAAAAGAATAAAGATCAAAATGGTATAATTTAGCAAAAACAAAGAAAGACTGCAGTATATTCCCACATAAAATCACATTAAAACAGAAGTGAAACAAAAAATTGCCTGTTGTCTTTTGGACTAAATATGTCAGACCATTTCTCCTCCTACAACACTGCAGTTTGAAGGTTTGAGTGAGTCAGCCGACATTAACCTGACAGACTCTGTAATTTTACAACGAATAACATTAAAGTCTTTTAAAGTTATTCAAAGCTCTGAATGGTCTGACAGGGTTCTGTAGGCCTGGGTACAGCAGCAGCAGGGGCAGCCTGGAGGTGTCAGATCTTTTCATGTGTCGCAAAATCATTAAGAGAAGGAAAGAAAGTGGGATGATGAATTACAAAAGCCCTCAGAGGGGGGCAGGAAACAAACAGCAGATTAAAGCGAGGCTGCAGACGGCAGCATGAAACACAGCAATGTCGCAGATACACAGCCAGTCTGAGAGGAAGCCCGCGTCTTTTCCAGCTCACTTCTGAGGGTTTGCCACAAAGATGTCCTTCACACTCTCGATTCCCTCCACACACTCACCTCCCACTTCATGCAGACTGGCAGACTCCAGTCATTATAAACTGTAGCTTGAATCACTACTTGTAGCTTGTGCTTGTGGCTCTTGAAAGTAACCTGTTAATGCAGTAAAACATATGTTCAGTTAAGACTGCTGCGGGATTGTTGAGTCATAGACAATATGAACATGTGCAAGAAGACAATAGACACATTGTAATGTTTAAATATAAATTTGTATTTACATCGATATTAACATCAAGAAACAAGGTAAGAAAAAAACGCAATAGTATTTTACATCCTTTAGTAATGACTGTATATTTCCCAGATGTGTTTTGTCTTTTCTTTAGTGCCACCGATGCACCATGAGGAGTTTCTTTCCTTTACAGCAAAACAAAGACATGTACTTGAATATACGTCGATTTAACTTTCATATTCTTCATTGAGACTGGGGTTAAAAAACAAGGTATTCTGAGACGTAAAAGACATCGATCATGAAACCGCCCTTCTAGCTTAGAAAATCTCAACATTCGCTTGTGAAGTAACCGTTTGCAGCACCACGATTCAACTGGCCATAAAATCTACAGAAAGGGAAGAAACAATCACAAACAGAAAACTCAAACCACCTCAGCAGAACCAGACTCATGTCTACTCTAAGTCATACGGATCATGGGGATATAATATATGCAATTAAACATATTCAGTTCAATGTATATTATAGGTTATGTGCAACAGTTAAAGCACACATGAGTACTTGCACGTCTACGTCAGGAACTGTTTCTAAGCACTGCAGAATGACAAACAAAAATCTTTGGATTGAGCATGTGTTCAAAGGTAGATACTTCAAAATAAAAGCTTCACAGGAAATAGAACAAAATTAAAGGCAAACTTAAATGTTCAAAAGAAAAAGAGTCCCCCTTTGAAAGATTGACAGGAAATACGAGATTGAGAGAACTTCTTGTGTAGCTTCCGTCAGTATTAAACGTCTGCAGACAAACCTAAAAGAGCTGAGGGGAGAGTTGTACAGTAGGACCGAAGTCTCGTCTCTGAGGCTGAACGCTGCAAAATCCAAAGCACAGAAATCTCGGGAGTGAAACTTAAAGTCACACATGGAAGCATGAGGTTCGGTTCAGAAAACATCAACACCACATTACCGGTAAGACATCTGGGCCCCTAGAAGCCTAACACAATCATGTGTCAACTCTTTTTGTATAGGCATATTTTGTGTTTTCTTTTTTTTTGTCAAAAGAAAAATAATTTATTTAAAACAAAAAATTACACACTAGCACCTCTTTAGCTAGAACTACATGCTCAGAAAAGGCTTTCTGAGAGAAAGAAAGTGACAGTATGAAAGTAAATCTACACGTACTGCTTACAAAAAGGAGGCCCTTTCCTTTCACACCAATGTTTAAAGTATTGAAAATAAAAGCTGACCTATGACGGATTAAGAAACTTTTAAATATCAAGCCTTACAATCTGTGCAAAAACAGTATGTGACCTACAAAAGCATATATATATTTATATATAGTACATTTGAAGCATATTTACAATTCATATTCACAGATTAAAGGAAAAAGAACTCCAAACAAGACATCATGTCTAATACTGCAGTGCCGTCGCTTTGAGTGAATGAGCTTTGTCCTCAGAGGAAAACCAGGAGGAAGGATTATTGCTAAATTCTGCACACTGTAATCTAACTCACACTTTGTCTAACAGTGTGAATGAATACAGACGTAATCTTATGACAGGCAATCAATTTCATTTCTGCACTCGTAGTAACACTGCAAATTGGTGCGAGGTAATCGAAATATCTGCAACGTTTGGATTGAAAAGTTACCTCTGGAATGATAAAATGATCACTTGGTGAATCTGTAGAAATATAAGTGGAGTTTTGAACATTAATAGAAGTCTATTGGACTTTAAAAACTGTTAAATTTTTTGTTGTTGTAATAAACTGGTTCACTGCAGACGAGAGTGTTGGATAAAATCTGTGCTTTCTGCCTTTCTACTGGTTCCCACTTTAGAGCAAAGATCGTAAAGGTCCCCTATGTCCAATCAACAGCCCCCTTTACTCATCACAGAGGAAAAGTTGGAGAACACACACACTAAAATAAACAGTAAATGTCTGCTGCTTTTACATTAACTTTTTACATTAACTCTTGGGTAAAGGCCTCTATATTGCCACAATCCTTTTGATGTTGGCCTTTCCTTAAAGTGCAATCAGCCAACGAGTAATTCAGTCGTACTTTAGCTCGGCGGCGTCCTGGAGGACGAAAAACAATGTGCTACTGCTGAATGACATTCATGGGAGTGTCACAATCTGACGGCTCGTCATCTGAAGCCGGGTTTACTTTACTTCCTGTCCGCAGGGAGATCCTCCAGGAGCAGGCGACGTTCAGAAGCAAAGAGATGAATCCCATGGTTTTAAATCTGAACACAGCTTCATGGTACATTCAACAACACGGAGCGGATGTGTCGACACGTTTGTCCGTGTTCTACTCACTGTTTGGTCCAGCAAGGGGTGTGTGTGTGTTAACTGAGGCACACACACTGCTCATAAAGAGAGGAACATTAAAACTAGGAGAGGAATCACAGAGCTGTAAGTCTTCCAGTCTTTGTGTGGAAATGTGTCACAGTGTTTCTGATTCTTATGAACGCTGCGTGTCTTCATGAATGTCTGTTTTTCCTCAGGTCGCCAGACTGCCATCACCAGCCGCGAGTCCAAAGGAGGCTCACTCCCCCGTCTGGTGGGAGTGCAGCAGTACACATGAACACACACACAAACACACACATCCTGGTCCTCCTCCTAACACTCAAGTGCTGCAGCCGTGTCCTGCCTCTGGATTGAGATCACAGTGAGACGAAGGCTTCTGTCATGATGCTCAGCAGTATTTCTACGTTAAGGGGAAGAAAGAGGAAACAAAGTGAGGAAGGAAAGTTCATAATTGTGCCCATTATGTACAGAAGAAATCATTCACCAAGCGATAACCCTTTCGGTGTTCATTCGTTCAGATAAACTCTAAGCATTCAGTCCTTCTGCACCTACCTGATCCGGCCCCATGGGCATGCGTCCCATCACCATCGGGTTCATCCCCATCTGCCCTCCCATCTGGCCCATGTGACCGCCTCCTCCGCTGGCTGCCATGCCCCCGTTCATCATCATGCCTCCATACTGGCCTGGATTCCCCTGCTGCCCGAACTGCTGCTGTCCCGGAGGTCCCTGCTGCGCAAACTGCTGCTGCGGGTACGAACTGGTGACGAAGAGCAACAGGAAGGATGAAGGTTTTATCCCACGTATTCAAGAAAGAGAAAAAATTAGGCCAGACTTTCAAATTATACCTGTTGCGTCCCATTCCTCCCTGCGACCAGCCTTTCATATCTGCGCCCTGGTACATGGGGCCGCCCTGTGAGTGCTGTTGCATCATGGGGTTTTGAGGCCCGAGCCGGCCGGGCATCATGGCATTTGGAGGACTACCGCCTGATGGGCCGAACGAGGGGTCTCCCTGCTGGCCCATCCCTGTGGAGATAAGACACACAGCTTTAGCTCGCTCCTCTCACCACAGAAATACATGAAGATATACAAAACAGAGTCCGTTCTGTTGCATGGGAGTTCTGATACTAAAAATCAACAACAATAAATAGTCCAACTATAAAAAAACAACAACAGAGATGTGTTTTTAAACATGACAAATGTGAGGCCAGAACCCTGCAGTGCAGAGACTCACCACCAGGGAGCAGCATTATTCTGTTGTCTCAGTAAACTCACCATAGTTTCCACCGTAGCCAAACTGCTGGGGGCCTGGCTGGCCCATGTTTGGCCCTCCCATGGGGTTGTCCATGCCACCAGGAGCCGTGACGTTCGGAGGGGGGCTGAATCCTCCTGCGGCTGCAGCAGCGGCCGCTGCCGCCTGCTGCTGCTGCTGCTGCATCAGCATCATCATGCGCTGCCTCCTCATCTGCATGGTGACCATCTCCCTGCTGCGCTGAGCCATCATCTGAGCATTGAGGAAGCCCGGCTGCACAAAACAAACATAATCAGAGAGATTGAGGATTGACATGTGGTTTAAGTACATTTGGAGCTTTAAGAGAATTCCCGTTATATAGCATGTAATGTTAAAAAGCAGTGTGTGATAAATTCCCTTGGACAAATACTGTAATGTGGATAGAATGTGAAATGGAAGAAGTTACTACAGCAGTAAAATAGCTTTAAAGTTGCATCAAAAATATATTACACCAACAACAATATGTTTATACTGTATGGTCGTGGCCCTCTCTGTCAAATTAAATTCAACAGACGACATGAGCCATTTGATACGGATATGTGACAGCATTGAGACAAAAGGTCAGAATAACTCTGAGCTCAACATGCTTCAATCTGTTGTATAGGGACGGACTGCAGGAGGATTCCTTACATAGTTTTGGTGTCAAAAGTAATTCCATCATCCCCAGTTTGATTTTGGCACAGGACTTCTGTCACATGAATATAACTAACTAATGAATGAATGAAGCTAAGAGATTGTCTGAAAAACTTGCCTTTGGCGGCAAAGGGAACTCTTACATAGTCTTTGGATCTGTTCTCCCCGGGGTCTGAAGCGCGACTGCAAATTTGACTCCCGTAAAGGTTCAACAGATGATGTACTTCCTGAAGTAGCTGAGGAAGTGCAACAGGATATGTTGTGCCAGTTTTACCTTGCCGTCAGACTTTTGTCTGTGCGTCCATCACTTTCCAATTTAAACCGGCCGACACTCCGTACCAGAGCCGTCTACAAAGGTCTGCTGAATGGAGATAACCTTTATAAAGAGGTTTAAATGTCTTTATGTGTCTGACTGCTGGAATATAATGCTGCACTAGTGGGAAAATTAATTTGGCATCATTTTAACTTATATTGGTGTTATTGATGTTGGAACTCCACTGAGAACTTATGGATTCCAGTTAAACATATAAAAAGAGGATTATGCATAGATTTTGGTCCCGTTAGAGGGACTTCCTGTTGAATTAAAAAAGAGTTGCCTGCTATAAATGAAACAAACGTTGTTCTTATTAATGGCTGAAAAAGTCAATGATATATTAATCATGAATAAAGTCATTAGTTAAGACTAACAAACGCTGGAAAAACAGTGACTCATGAAGTGGTACACGTTCACCTGGGCACAAACTTCTCCCCTCTTGCAGGTGCAACAGATAATTTCTCACTCGAGCTGTTCTCTCAGCCCCATGAAGTCTAAGCTGGTGTTCAATAATCCTGTAATAACCGTTACAATATCTTCTCCAAAGCAGCTGTATCTCTGTTCTTTGTCTACGTTTGTTTCGGTGCTGCATACAAGCAGCACCAATATGATTTGTCAAGTCAACTGGAGTCCATTTTTTGTCTACAGTATGTGAACATATGTGGTATAAGTGTATGATACCAAAAGGAAATCTGTGACATTAGGGCTTTTATAACAACATCAGTATAACAGTGATTTATCTGTAAGAGTTTTTGACATCTACCTGTGCTCCCATGCCGGGCTGCATGCCGGGCCTCATGCCAGGGTTTCCTCCAGGGTTCTCCATCTTCATTCCCATTCCCTGCCGCGTCTGATTCATAAACTGACAAAGAACATTCAACATAAGACGGAGCTGCAAATGCCACCCTCTTTCATACCATACATTATACTTATAGTAACATAGTTGGTGCAATTTTTGAGCTTCCTGTTCTCATACCTGCTGTCCCTGCAGCCTCTGTTGCAGCTGAAGCCTCATGGGCTTGTTGGCCGTCATCATCCGTGGTCTCATCATGTTTGCACGCGGGTGTCCCATGCCGCCCATCCCACCCATACCGGGGAAACTGCCGCCTTGGCCCATCTGAGAGAGCATAGGCCCAAACCCTCCCTGAGCCTGGGCCTGTCCCTGCATGGGGTTCCCTCCATAACCGGACTGCATGGGCATGGAGGGGGGGCCAGGATAGCCCTGTCCATAGAGAGGCTTCTGGTCCAGCACCATGGACGGGTCCTGCCCTGGAAAAGGCTCCATCTGCTGCTCGGCTCCCTGGTTCTGGATCAACAGACAAGAGGACAAAAGAGAAGTTTGTCAAACAGCTTCATCTAATTGATTAATTTCCAATTGGTTGGCTCTGTAATTGTCTTTTTCTAAGCAGCACAGACAGATCCCTCCGGGCTCATCTATCTTCCTTCAGAAAAAGAACAGTCTGAACACGGTGAGTCATGACTGAAATGTCTGATACAGAGATGAATGCAAGGCACACTTATGAGTCATGCCATGCAGACTGATTATTTCCCTCTAACTTTACTTACACAGGCTCAAAGATTAGTGCTGTTAATGTATCTTTTTATACATATTCTGATTTCTTACCTGGCTGACGAGGTCTGGGATGCCCAATGCTCGGTCTATCTCCTCCAGAGCGATGCCGTCCGTGTTATTGAGCAGGGAGTCCAGCTGGTCGAGGAGCGCCCGTTCATCACTCTGACCCTCACTGGTGGTAGGAGGCACCAGAAGATCATCTAAGGTGTTCCCAAACTGGCGTCTACAAGGTGCAAACACACAAACACTCACCATGAGGTTTAGCATTAACTGCCTCCTGAGATCACTGAAGCTAATCAGGAATGAATACAGAAAAATTAGGGATGTTGCACTCACCTGTTACCCTCCATGCCCATTATATTGTCTGGCCAGGATGGAGACTGGTTGGACTGGCCCTGCTGGCTGAAGGGGCTCATACCCATACCCATGTCAGCAGACCCACCTAGGATACAAAAAACAATACATTTCTAATGTATACATGTTTCTCAAAGCCCTGGTGAGCTTAAGAAAAACAAGGCAGAGTTCCTATTATGGCTATATACTCTATGCATTGTGACCTTATGTGTCATGTCTTAAATTTATGATCAACATGTAGCAACAGTATACCAGACGTACCCATTTCCATGAGCTGTTGCTGCAGCATGGACCTGGTGCCCGGTACGCTGTTGGAGCGGCCGACCATGGGTCCTGACATCATGCCCTTGCTGCTGTTGTACTCCATGCCTGGGCGCATCATGGACGGGTGTCCTGCTGAGCCCACAGGGCTGGCACTGGAGCGAGGCATGCCCCACTCCCCTGAACCCCCCATGGGAGATCTCTGGGGAACCATGCCTCTATTCATTGGTCCTGGTAATACATAAACAGCAGATGTGCATGTGTCATTATCTTTAAAACGTTAGAGGAGAGCAGTGAGGCTAAGACTTGGTCCTTAACAGTTAGCACCTTTAATCTGTTTCTTAACTGTTTAAATGTGATCTGACAAATTCAAACATAGAGAGAGAAAAATAATGTTGGCCTACTTGAACACACACCCATGTTTCCTGGGTAGCCGTCTGGACTGCCCATCATGTTCTCCTGTTTAATGAGCATGGGGCGTCTCCCTGCTCCTCCAGGCCCACCTGGAGGCTTCCCGTCCATGGACACGGCCCTCTGGAAAGGCCCCCGAGGCCCCGGACCCATTCCTGGACTCCCTGTTAACAAAAAGTATAAACTCTATGTTCACCCACTGCTCCATCTTTCTTCAGAGTATACAAATAATGCTTGTGTAGTATTACATTTATAGGGGGTGGGGTAACTGTCACTCTCTAAAGGCTTTTTTCCTCCAACCACTTACCCTGCAGGTTATCGTCAAGGCAACCCTGTGGTTTGTTTCCTGCGTCATTAGCCCCTCCACCTCCAGCCTGATCCGGGTAAAAGTCAGAGCTTGATCCCCTCAAATCTCCGAGGATAGACTCCAGGTTGTGCAACTGAAGATTCAAATAGGCCAAATTAGTTATCACGTAAACGTCTATGAAAAGTCACTTTCATCCAAACATGTCTGAACAAAATTAATCTTACGTCATCAGGTGGCTCTGACTTGATCTTGCTCTCAGGATGTTCAGCAGCAGGGCCGGGCCCAGATCCAGGGCCGCCCCGTGCAGGGCCGCCAGCGGCCACCGGTGCCCCCTTTCCTTCCAGCTCTTCGAGTTTGGGTTTGACATCTGCTGGCTCTTTGGAATCATCCTTATTGAGGAGGTAGTGAAGGAGGGCATGGGTCTTCTCCTTCTTGGGGCTATGTTGCTCCTGTTTGGGCTCCGTGACCCCAGGCCCTGCACTAGCCCCCGATCCTCCTGTTCCAGCATCACCGCCCTCCTGGCTCCCCAGTGACACCTTCCCTGTGGCCTCGGCTGTGATCTTAGCCACTTCATCTGGGGTGTTGCCATTTTGAAGAAGCTTGTGGAGGATCTTGTGCTTTTCTTGTAGCGAGCCTGTGTAGTGGGCTGACGAGAGTGATGTTGACACTCCCCCTGGCCCGGTGGCCTGGCCTGGATTGGCACTGGCAGAAGAAGAGGAGGAGACACCAGTAGACGAGGGGCTGGTCATGCCTCCAGAGGGGTCCTTACTGTCGGAGCCTGCAGGAGTGCTGCTGCTGGGTGGCGGTGGTGGCACAGGGGGCCCTGTTGGCCCGCTGCCACCTATTCCAAGCTCTTCTGTTGGGGAAGTCAGCAACTGCAGCAACTTCTTATGTCCCTTACTGTCCGGCATCCTCCTAGCAGGCTCAGAGCTCGCCACCCCTGCCTCATTGCCTCCCTCCCCAGACTCTTTAGTTGCTGTAGCTGCCTGGCTGTCCGGTCGATCCCCAGAACTCTCAGCTTGAGGATGCTGATGATGGTGGTGATGGTGCATAGGGTGATGATGGTCGCTGGGTCCAGGCCCTAACCCTCCCGCTGGGCTTTTGGAGCCATCTGGGCCTGGTTTGGCCGGTTGACTGGGCTGAGAGGAAGAGGAGTGGACGCTGGGAGAGCTGTCAGGTTTAAGGGCTGGAGAGGGGGATGTTAAGGTTGAGGGGAGGGAGCTGCCGACTCCTTCACTGATTGCTTGCAGGGCATTTAAGGAGCTGCTGGAGAAGGTGGTGGTGCTCCCTCCACTTCCTCCTCCACTGACAATGCCACTCATAGGAGAGTGTAAGCCTGGAAAGGACAACATAACTCAGATGAATCCAATCAAACAAACAAGTCAATCAATTTATTTAAAAATTGATGCTAAATTACAAGACATTGATGACTAGTACCTCCAGGTGAGAACTGGCTGGCCCCCATTTTTGGGCTCCCTCGGTTCCGTGGTGACATCAGGAGTCCCGGCTGTGGACCGCCCATTCTGGGGCTTCCCGAGGGGCTGTTCATGCCACTCAGCCCAAACCCTCCGCTGCTCTGAAACGGGGGCTGCTGTGGGTGCTGCTGCATGCCTTGTCCCGGGTGATTCATGGGACCCATCTGATTCATCTGATTCATGTGCCCCACCTGATTCATCTGCCCCATCTGATTCATCTGCATCATGCGGTTGCCCATGCCTCCACTTCCTCCTCCACCGCTCCCTCCGTACATAGAGCTGCCTCCCATTGGACCCATGTGACCCATGTGGCCCTGCTCGTTCATGCCGAACCCCCTGTTCATGCTGCCCATGCCCCCCATTCCCATTCCCCCACCGCTGTTCATGTTCATTTGGGCGTTTGGGTTCGGGCCCCCCATGCCCTGTTGTCTCATAGTGTTCGGCATCATGCCCCCACCCTGTGCGGAACGGTAACCATTGGGTTCCCTGTGTGGAAAGAAAGTGAAAATAAGCACAAGAATGAAAATGTATCATTTTTCTTGCATTGTCTTCATGGTGTTTGTATCTCTAATCACTTATCAGTGTTGTGTATTATGTGGAACATGTGGCAATAAAGTGTCTCGTATTGTATCATATTTTATTGTATCATATCGTATCGTACAGTGTCGTACCGTATTGTATCGTACAGTATAGTATCATATCCTACAGTGTAGTATCATATCGTATCGTGTAGTATCATATTGCATCATACAGTGTAGTATCATATCGTATCGTACAGTGTCATACCGTATTGTATCGTATCATATCGTACCGTATTGTATTGTACAGTGTAGTATCGTATCCTACAGTGTAGTATCATATCGTATTGTACAGTGTAGTATCATATCATATTGTACAGTGTAGTATCATATCGTATCGTATTGTACAGTGTAGTATCATATTGTATCGTACAGTGTAGTATCATATCGTACAGTGTAGTATCATATCATATCGTATTGTACAGTGTAGTATCATATTGTATCGTACAGTGTAGTATCATATCGTACAGTGTAGTATCGTATCGTACAGTGTAGTATCGTATCGTACAGTGTAGTATCATATCATATCGTATTGTACAGTGTAGTATCGTATCGTATTGTACAGTGTAGTATCGTATCGTAAAGTGTAGTATCATATCGTATTGTACAGTGTAGTATCGTATTGTACAGTGTAGTATCGTATTGTACAGTGTAGTATCGTATCGTACAGTGTAGTATCATATCGTATTGTACAGTGTAGTATCGTATTGTACAGTGTAGTATCGTATTGTACAGTGTAGTATCGTATCGTACAGTGTAGTATCGTATCGTATTGTACAGTGTAGTATCATATCGTATTGTACAGTGTAGTATCATATCGTATTGTACAGTGTAGTATCGTATCGTACAGTGTAGTATCATATCGTATCGTACAGTGTAGTATCATATCGTATTGTACAGTGTAGTATCGTATCGTACAGTGTAGTATCATATCGTATTGTACAGTGTAGTATCGTATCGTACAGTGTAGTATCATATCGTATTGTACAGTGTAGTATCATATCGTATTGTACAGTGTAGTATCGTATCGTACAGTGAAGTATCATATCGTATTGTACAGTGTAGTATTGTGTCATATAGTGTAGTATAGTACCGTATCGTATCGTGTAGTATCATATCGTATTGTACAGTGTAGTATCGTATCGTACAGTGTAGTATCGTATCGTATAATGTACTATCATATCGTATCTTACAGTGTAGTATCGTATTGTACCCCGAACACCCAAAACAACGACTCTATGACTCCAGATGCTCTGTATTAATGCAAGTGAAGTATTAGTTCTCATGTGGAGTCTTCTTACTTTTCACAGGATGTCAGTGTATAAAAGCTACTTCAGCTGCCACTTCAGCTCTTGAATACCTTGACTGCCTCGCATAGATATGCTGGAATTGCTTTTTTTGTCAGCACAGTACATGACACATTTTCTGCTTTGTTTGAATGGAGTGTGTGTGCATTCAGTTTCTGACCTCTGTAGTAGGTGAGTGGAGATGAAGCCTTGCGGCTCGTTGCTCATGGGGTGCCGATACAGTTTGCTCTTGGTCTGCGCTGTGACTGGAGTACCGTCGGACAGGGAGAAGCGGTACAAGGGTGTCTCAGCGTGACCCTGCAGAAAGGCTGCGCGGACAGATTAAAGGACAAATTAACACCCTCAAACACTAATCTGATAAAAAGGTCATCAATCGCCACCTTTATGTTATAACCAACTCTGTGATTACACTGAGGATCAATGTTGTAGCACTCAGTGTATCATTATTGATCTCATGAATACAAATGTCTAATGCATGAGATGTGTTTGTGGCCGTATATTTGTACTCATTGAGAGTCAGACATTCTTTCTGACGGGAGGTCTGGCCAAGATTGGTTGCAACAACTAATTAAACACATAATTTGGTTGCACAACACGTTGCTTATGGCTTTAACAATAGCATTGTAAGAGAGAAGATTGAGGTCAAAACTGAGTAAAGTGTTAATTAAACACGGCAACATCCTGATGATTTTGCCTCCAGTTCTTTCATTGTGGATTTAATGCGCTAAACATGATGGATTTGCTTAACTTCGTCAGTTTATTCAAGGTGTGTGTGTGTTGGTGTGTGACCCACCCTCATGGTAGTGGCGTTTGTGCGACCAGGGCTGCCCGTCACTATGCTGAAGGAACATTTGAATGCAACGCCTCAACAAATCCTCCCAGCCCGGACGCATCGACGCTCTCAGAGAGTTCTGGTCGATCTGGATCAGTTTACCTGCCGGGGAGGACAGAAGGAGGACGAGTGGAGGGAAAGGGAAACAAGGAGACGCAAGAGGAATGAGTCAAACTTGTTCATGGGTTTAGAATTGATGCCATGGACTGTTTCAGCTTCAGGGTCTGCAGCTCCTCACCTGAGAGCTCATGCCGGGTATTGAAACTCTCTGTTCTCTCCATGGCTGTCACCCGACGAGCCACACAGATCATACATGACTGAAGGTCTGCAGGGGGACAGAAGAAGAGTTTCAGTAAGTTTTTAGGATCATTACTTTTACTTGATTGCTTTTTTTTTTGTACTTTAACAAGTTTCCCTTAAAACTGATTCTTGAGCAATGCTTTTCCTGAGCTCCTGACATTTTTTAAAATGAGAAAAATAAATAGGAAAAAGGTTTGCACTCTTGAAGCCCAGACTTTCTACAAATTGATTTTATGTCTCCTTGCATTTAAAATTTGCTTCTTGTAGAGTGAAACACAGTTTGCATTTTAGAATTGCAAAACTAGAAAAGGCTTTTGGAAATGGAAAATGATGAGAAAAATGGGGAGAAGAGTCAAACAATCTTCCAATTATGAAGCCAAGTTACTCTCAGTAAGAAACTAACAAGAAATACTACAAAGTGGGCACTTTGCAAAATGTATTTAAAATCAGATTCTCACTTTATTCTTAAAGGGGACATATTTTAGCTTTGCAATAAATCTTCTATTATTCTAATGTGTTGGTGAAATTTGTTTCGTAAAAATAGTATACATATTTTAATTTAATAATTCTCTCCTTCTCGTGTGCGATCCCACGTGGGGCAACAACCACTGCACTGCACTGTCACTCCAAAAGAAGTAGAAAACATGGCTGCTCTAGGATCGGTTATTCGGCCTTATATGTACGAGCCAGGAGGTATCGGAATGGCAAGTTGAAATCTTGACGACAAGCTAGAGCGAGAGGGCAGCCTGAGGTGAACGATGGCGAATGACGATTGGTCGATTTCAGCAAAAGCAAGGTTCTACCTAAAAACCTGCAGTTTTCACTTTTTCACTGTGAACATTAAACCAACAAAATATGAGCATATCCATTTAAAAGATATGGACACTTTAAGATCCCCTCCAGACATGTGTTAAGTCTATAAAACAGTCTGCTTGAAATAATGTGTGTCTGATTTGGAAGTTCTATTACCTCGTTACTAATCCTTAAATTAATACTTCTTTCCGTCATTGTTTCTTTTAACATGCAAATTTTGTTTAAATTCCAAAGTTAATTGAAAAGTCAACTCTTTAAGTTTTAGGTTTCCACATCGCACTTTGGCAAGTTGCATACTGGATCATGATCGGCTTTCAAACGAGTTCTAATGTCAACACCGTGCTTATACCAATATGTGTTCTTCTGCAGGTGAGAGTTAAAAGTGGCTTTCTTTCTAAAAACCCTGCACAGTCAGTAAACCACGATGAGCAGTGAAGGTCAAATATTAAAAAAAGGACATTTAAAGCTCCTGTGAGGAGTTTTTCTCTGGTTATGAAACAGACTGAAAATAATTCTGATATCACTAAATGACCTATAAAGCAAACCAGACCATCAGCGACAAGATTGATTATTTCTATATAGTTATTTTTAATGCCTGAAACTGCTGGTGGTGGGTAGGTGTCAGAGGAAGCGATTAACTGCACACTGCCTTTGTTTACATTTTACAGGACAAAAATTTAGTGATACATATGACCGTTAAAGAAAGCAGGATGAGATGTTGTGTTAAAAACCACCACTTAAGCATGTACAAGATAAAATCAGGAAAGACATAAGAGGTACGGCTTTGTCCACAGGGGGCGCCAAAATCAACACAACATGAAAGTTCTTCACAGGAGCTTTAAGTAGAGGGGGACTATAAATATATCCAATGAACACAGATGAATGTATTTTTTAAGCACATTATTATGCTAAATTAAGTGTTAAATCTGTGACTTTTTCGACGTACCTTCACCCTCCTCAATCATGGCCTTGGGCTGCGTAAGAGCAAAACACTGCATGGTCTCGTAGCGTGGCCCTCCTGGCCCCTCCTCCATGGGGCCGTGGGCGTGGCCAAACTTGACCAGCATCCGGCATGTGAAGGTGTGACTCTTCTGTCGGGCAGCCTCGCTTCCCCACGACACTCCATTTACTGAAAAAGGCATCGCAAACAAAAACAGATTTAACATGGAAGGAGGATGAGACTGAAATATAGACGTAGCTTTGAATAGATTTCCTGTAATGAAATATCGCTGCTCACACCCTTTTCCTGCCGAGGATCCACACACAAACAAAACAAACAGACCACACTGCAACATGTATTTTCCCTCCTAAATGGAGGCGCAGAAGCCTCTCCTGCTGTTCCGATCCCTGGCTAAATGGACCATGGGATTAATGTAGCCAAGGTGTCGATTTCCAATATCTCTCCCTCTCAGTCGGCTCTGCAGCGGGCAGAGGCCAGGGACACTCAGCCATCTATCCTCATTTGGGCCCTGACTCCTCATCACAGCACACACACACACAATCATTTCGACGGGGTCACCTTCACAGGGGGGAGAGGGAGGAAGAGAGAGAAAGGGGAGGCAAACTTCAGAAAGAAATCCAACTGTCCTCCAAGGTCTGTGTGAAGCCTTATCTGGGCCTTGAGCTGGCTGGAGGTTTCTGTCTGGCAGGGGCAGGGTGGATACAAGAGAGGACCCAGGAGAGCGAGACATGTCGAGGGGGGTGAGGGGGGACTAACTGGTAGTGAGAGGTGATTTAACAAGGCCTTGGGTTTCTCTCCTCGACAGAGAAAACGCAGCACAGTCGCTGGGGCCGACATCTCCCCTCAGACACAATTAACCAACAGCCGGGCAAGACAGAGGGGTCAAAAAACACACGCTGCCCGACAACAAAAGCTCACTTCATGTTTTGTGCATGAATGTGCGTCTGTTTTTCGTTCGCCTATGTGTGTCTTGTGCGCGAGTGTGTGTATCTAACAGTAGCTGGCGTGGTCAGCGGTCATCCCACAGGAATGTGCAGCGAGAGCGTATTTCATTCATGGGTCCGGAGGATAATGAAGGGGGCAGAGCGGCGGAGCGAGACACAATGAGGGGTGGGAGAGCAGCGGCGGCGGGAGGCAGGTTGAGCAACAGACAACCACAATATTCGTCTTAGTCGGCAGCCGTATTAAGTATGAATGAGGCGGAGAAAGAGTGAGTCGAGAGAGGCACGGGGGACGCTCGGAGGAAAGTAGATAAAGATGAGTTTTAAGAGATAAAAAAAGAGTGAATGAATAAAGGAGCGTGTGGAGGACGGGGAGGAATAAGTGGGAGAACGTGTCAATGACATGTCGGAGCCGCCGCTGCTTAGGAACATTACTGCAGAGTTAATCGAGTAGCAGGTTCAGTCGAGCACACATATCCATAATTAATCAGGTTTATAAATAGAGCTCTGTGCACTTACTCACCGGCTTACACACACAGGAAACACCTTCAAAAAGTGCAACCTTATTACTGACATATGCATGCAAATACACACAGTAATACACACGCATGCACATGCAAACACAGTGAATTAAGCAGAGGAAAGTATGGAGGTGCATTATTCAGCAGTAAGTAGTTTCCAGATGGCTGCCATGGGATCTGAATAGAGCTCAGGCCTGTTTTACACTGTCTGGACCACTGAGTGTGACTGACAGCTGCGCTACGCTCTGCCTGCTTAGCACCGAGTGGGTGGGTGCTCCTGTGCGCGTGTGTTTTGTCAGGTGTGTGTGTGTGTGCGCGCATTTCTAAAATCCTCTCATGCACATAACCACGCTTCCCAGGAGCTCCTCATTACAACGAGAGGGAAAGTTGAGAGAGGAGGAGCATGAATAAATAAGCGAGTGAGTTTACGCTGACGTGCGCGTGTGTGCAGAGTTGTTGTAACCTCTCAAAGTTTGCTTTACACCTAGGCCCTCTGGAAGATGTCAAGCAGGGTTTACTTAGCAGACGTGCAGCTTCCCTGTGAGTGTGTTTGTGTGTGTAAGTGTGTGTGTGTGTGTTTCTCACTGTTAGTCTTGGGCAGGTTCTTGTGGAACTCCTCCCGGTCGTCCTCATGGAGAATCTTGTAAACGCTGGTGTTGATGAGCTCCTCCTGTTTGTACTGCAGGTACTGCGTGACGTTGTCCGACACAAACACGATGCTGCCCTCCCGGTTCACCACAAACAGGAAGCCGTCCAGAGCCTGAGAGCACAGCGACAGGAAGTCAGCACCGGAGAGTTAGCCGATAAAACCGTGTATATATATTGTAAGAGGCTCACCTGCAGCAGGAGCGGCCCCAGGTGGTCTTTGTCGATGACCCCCTGACCTGTCGAGGACACGTCTGACTTCTGGACGTCGTCATCGTTGGATGAAGCTTTTCCTGCAGGAGGGAAAATGGAGGCGAAAGAGGAAACATTATGAAAAAAATAATTCAGGCCCAGCTGCTTTCAAAGAAGCAGAAAAAAAGAGCAAAGGAGAAACACAAGGTGAGAGCAGCGATACCTGAAACTGGAGGAAACAGGCAGGAACTCACTACTCTATCTGCGCCAGCAGGGGGCAGCGTTTCTCAATCTTAACTTTTTCTTTTTTTTTTCTTTTTTTTGGGAGATTTAAAACTACAGGTGAGGAGGGAGACGGACGGAGGCAGGTTTCTCTGAGGAGCCCGTCAGGAGGAGTAGAGGGCTGGGTGCATGTGGAGCAGGTAGCAGCCGTCCTCATGCTTTATATTCAGTGTCAGACTCTGAGGGACTGTCTGGTAGGCTGGGGCCGAGAGAGAGAGAGAGAGAGAGGGAGAGAGAGAGAGAAGAACAGAGAGCGTGGGGAGAGAGCTAGAGAGGCTCTGGAAGCTGTAATGGTGCAGGGGCAGGAGCCGAAGCACCTGAATTAATGGAGAGAGAAAGACAGACAGAGAGAGAGAAAGGAGAGAGAGAGACAGGAGGGACTGGAGCTGAAGTAGAGGGATGTAAATGGTGACAGAGAACGGCTGGCATTTGGGTTGTTGTATTAATGCAGGGCTTGGTCTGAGAAAGAGGCGGGGGCTGCTTAGATACAGGAATCATTCTATCTGATTAGCTCCCAGGGGGCACAGATACCCACACAAAGAGGGAAAAAAAAGCCATCGCTGCGTACAGCCCGGCACTCTGAAGTTGGGCAGAGAAGGACAGAGACATAAGTGGGTGCATAAGACAGGAAGAGAGACTGTGCACTCCATCAGCTCACTCAATATCTTAAGATGCTGGGAGCAAACCTAAAGATGCTGCAACTCATTGTGCTGCAATACAGATGAGAGGGGCAGAAAAGGAGGAGGAGGAGAGAGTAAAATACATCCAAGTGAGACAGAAGCAGGAATGACTGATGGAGAAAAGAGCAATAATGAAGAGTGGCAGAAAGAGCAACTGAAAGTGAGAAGAGGAGAAGAGGAACAGGTAGAAAGCGGGATGCGAGTCTAAACGCCTGTGTCATTTCTGTCTTCACTTCCTGTAACTATGGCAACCTGTCAGCAGCCAGTCAGGGCCAGCTGTAGCCTCTTCCCCTTCCTGTCGAGGTGGCAGACGCTGACTGAGCCGAGCACAGAACGAAATTCAGCACCGGCTCTGCCCCCTTGATCTCGAGAAATTCACCTCAAATAAAAAAAAATCTCTCCCGACACCGAGTTAAAATATGTCCATGCTGCTCTGACGGCTTCTTAAACTGCAGAGACGAGCGTGTGTAACAGAGGCAGCAATGTGACAACAGCAGCTGTAACAGAACTAATAATTTGGCAGTTCAGCAGAATGGATGGGCATGTGATTACCTGCAAACGTCCAATTAAACAGCCCCTGGCGAGGCCAGCACACAGCTGTGCATGCACATAACACACACACACGCACACACAGGGACACGCACACGCACAGATGACAGGTTCACAAAGCATTGCCAATGTTTCCTCTCAAACATAAACAGTCGAGGCTGTGAAATTTGTGGGAGATGAATGACTGATTCGTCCTTGCACCTGGGTTCTGAAGAGGCACGTGTGTGTGTGTGTGTGTGTGTATGTGTTTGTGGTTGTGTGTGTGTATGTGTTTGTGGTTGTGTGTGTGTGTGTGTGAACCCCCAGCTGTCTCTTCCTCCACTCTCTCTCCTCGTCACCTTTTTCACTGTTTCCCACACACACTTCTCAACCGTCCATCTGACTCTCTCTCTCACAGCTTTTTAGGGCTTTCTGACGACCGTGTCCACTCACCCTGCTCTTTGATCTGGCGGATCTGGCGCACCGTCTCTTTAAGGATGGCACATTTGTCTGGTTTGACGTTGAAGCTGTCGATGTCGCTGAGGTTGGCGGAGATCAGCTCCGCCAGCTCCTCGATGTATTTGCTCTCCTGCTCCCGTCGCTTCCTCTCACACCTGCAGGGGGCGATGTGCAGAGATCAGAGCTAAGCTAATGCTAGCTCCACTTCTGTCAAATTGTCAGTAATCGTTTGACAACAATGTGAGTTGCTGAAATCAACATGGCAGGTAGCTTGTTAAAAGATAATGGCAACTTTTGGGCCCAATGGCTTTAAAGAGTTTGTCCCACTATTGTAGTATTTGAATTAGGATTAAATTACTACCATTTAAAAAAATATATATATATTTTAAATTGCGCTGGAAATAACGATAAAACAAGCCAAGTTTAATTTTATTCAAGCTAGCAACTAGCATGCTAGGATGCTAGCATCAGGGGGATTTCATATGTCCGTGCTCAACATTTTTCCCCTCATCGTCCATGCCTCCACAGCATGAAGGTGCTGACAGATTTCTTGACCTTTTTATGCTTATTTACACGTTTGACCTGCTGAAGATCCAACTGGTGTCTGAATGTTGTCTACATTAATAAATATGTGGTTTATCGTCGGGGTGCTGGTCCGTACCCTCCTTGGGAGAGATTTTAAACTTGAAGACATTTTTACCAGTTTAAATAAAGGTCAAACGCAAAGTTTTAAAATATATCTTTCAAATAAAACTAATATTCGTCAAGCTTTTTTAGGGAATTATCGAGCATTTAGGTCGACTTAAAGCGTTGTTTTATCGGCAAAAAATATCAGCAGAAAAATGATATATCTGTCGATGCTGATGTGCCATTTTCTTTTTTTTTTTTTAAGATTATTTTTTTGGCCTTTTTTTTTTTGGCTTTATTTACAGGACAGCTGAAGATAGACAGGAAACGTTGGGAGCAGAGAGTGGGGGATGACATGCACAAATGATCGGCAGACCGGGAGTCGAGCCTGCGATCAGTGCGACGAGGACTGTAGCCTCTGTATATGGGGCGCCTGCTCTACCGACTGAGCTAAACAGCGCCCCTGATGTGCCATTTTCAAGTCATAATTGGCAGATACCGATAACGTGCTGATAATATCGTGCATCCCTTTTTTATAACCATGAAATTCACTCTTTTTTCCCCACCACAATTGTCTCAGATTTTTGCACACATTTAGCTTCATACTAGTCAAAACATATAATGGAGCCAAACGGCCCCGGCTATAGAAACCAGTGACCCAGTAGCCCACTTTTCCCCCCTCTTGCGCTGATCGGACACACTCACCCCAGACCAGGCGTGTCGCAAGTGGAGAGCTTGCGCTTTCGGTTCTCTGAGCTCAGAGGCTCCATGGAGTTCTCCCCCAGTCCGCTCATCGTGAACACATATCAGCACCTGAGGGGAAGGAGCACACGCACACAGGTATAAATACCACTTTAATAGAGAGAGAGGAGGGATTTCACAGTCCCCTTTAGCCCTTTAGCTCTTATAATGTAGGTAACTGTGGAGGGAAGATGACATGGGAATTGTCTTCTTGAACTCAGCAAAAACAACAAACACAGAAACAGGTTGTGAAGTGGATACAGTGGAAACAGCACACAGCAGGGTGAAATATGCTTATAACATGCAAATCGTATTCTCCTGGCAGAGACTGACGAACACAAACATGTCTCGTCTGCCTCCTCCTCCTCCTCCTCCTCCTCCTCCTCCTCCTCCTCCTCCTCCTCCTCAGGAAAAGAGAGTAAGCATGTGAGGTTGTGTTTGTTTGTGTGGGCCTGTGCATGTATGAGTTCATCAGCTCATATGCTACATCCACACACACACACGCGCATGCACACCAACACGTCCACACACACAGGATTAGCAGTGCCTCTGATGATAAGCCACGCTGCACGGCTAACCCCGTTAGACAGCCGTCTGTCTCCCATAATGCTTCACATTTCGTCTCCAGGAAGTGAGCTGATAAAGGTTGTAGGAGAGAGAGAGAGGCAGATGGGACGAAGAGGAGGAGGAGGAGGAGGAGGAGGAAGAAGAGAGGGAAGGAAGCGAAGGAATAAGGGAGGGAGGGAGAAGCCGGTGCTGTGAAGCGGGCTCTGATTGGTCACTTTCTTTGCCACAGTGACAGCAGCTGACACTGGGGAAAGGTAGGAGGGAAGGAGGGAGGGAAAAGAGGATGGAGGATGGAAGGAGAGTAAATGAGAGGAGAGCACAAATGTAGTGGGAGATGGAGAAAATGCAGAGGAAGAAAAAAAAACACAGAGAGGGGGGAATCAGAGCGAGAAGAGGCGGAGGCAGGAGGAGAGAAAGAGAGATAAAGGCAGAGAAAGACAGGAGGGAACAGGTGAGAGGAGGAGGAGATGTAACATTCAGACTGTCTGCCGTGTGTTGTGAATGCATGTGTGGCGCGCAGAGTGGGCTGAAAGCCTCCAGTACCCCTCTTAACCTTCACAGCCAGAGCAGCTTTTTCATTCCATTGATTACATGGTTATCCTCTGACCAGAGCACTGCCTCTCCTGCATCGCAAATCAGGCCAACGGCAGGGGGAGAGAGACGCCGGCCTGTTATTTAATCACCACGCACCATCATCTCAGGCTGCTTCTTGAGGGATCAGAGCCGTCCACCAAAATGTCTGATTGCATTTGGTTTTCTTTTTTTCTTGGATAGAGGTTGTTCTAATCTTCAGTTGTGCGCTCTCGGCTCGCAGCAAGATCATATCAGGCTAAAACAAGCAGCGAACACACCTTCTGATTGAGACAGAGTCAATATGATGGCTGCTTTCATGCACGTCTTCAACGCCAGGTGAAACACAAGTGAATTCCCTCGCAGGAAAACAACGGGGAATTCTCATAAATCTTCTTCTAAAAAGCGAGAGGCGCTCTGAAGACGCTCCGATCCTCCTGCTCAATCCCTCCCCGCTCCGACTTTCTTTCAGATTTCTCTTTTAATCTCTCCCTAGAGTACCTCCCATCTGACTGTCTGTCTGACTGTCTTGTTGCCTTTGTCTGCTTGCCTACCTGCGTCTCTTCTCGCCTATCCCCCTGTCTGCCTCCCCGTGTGCCTGTCTGCCGCTCATCGTTAGACAAAACCCCTCGCTCGCTGTTGTCTGATGAAACCCTCCACGAGGGAGACGAGGAGGCAAAAAGCAGAGAGGCGGAGGCACAAAGTTGGAGGGATCAGAACTCCAAGAGCCAAAGCAAAGTGTTCGAGTGGAACTCCGTCTTTGCTCCACCGCCCGCCTGCCTGCCAGCCTATTGATGGAGTTCTCAAAGGGGGAGTTGCTCTAATTGCAGAGTGAATGAGGCGGCCCCAGAGAATGGTTGATTAGGAGGCTGCTGAATGCCCCAGGGAAATGGGTCACCTCCAGCCTGGCGCGGGCCGCCCGCTTTTCCAGCGCAGGGAGAAAGTCAATTACACGCCACAGGCAGTGGGGCCTGGTGGCAGAGAGGCAGCGGGGCTGCGCTGGGTACAATGCAGCAGCAGGGGGCAGCGGGAATGAGACGCGTAAAGAGGGAAATAGGAGAAGGTGATGGCAGAATGGAGGGCGGCAAGAAGGAGAGATGGGCACAGAGATGGCAATTTAAGGGAGAAAGAGTGAGATGCAGTAAATGTGAGAGAGAGGTAGAAGTAGACGGTAAGGTTGTGTGTCTGCACCTGGGCTAATGTGCAGTTTGAACAAGAGAGAAAACAGAACGTCGATTAGAAATAAACAAGTGAGGACGACATGATGGTGTGTTGACGGTCAGAAGATGCTCAACAGGATGTCTGCAGGAGACGACACAAATGTGGACAAAGAAGGCAAATGACTATAAAAAATTTAATATTTTAACTCTTTATCATTTCCTTAAACAAATACAAGGAAATTGACATTACAGTGTAGCTACAGTGAACGTAAAGGACGCTGACAGAGAGGTAAAGAGAGAGTGATCACGCAAGAAGCCAGACAAAAGTAAATCTTGGGACATTGTGCTGCTGTGAGTGATAGTGAGACATGTCAAGGACTGAACCTACGCCTGTAAAACAAACGGTCAAAAACCAAAAGGTGGGCCGCTGGTGGAGCTCAGTTGGTGGAGCAGGCGCCCCGTGTACAGAGTCCTCTTCGCGCTGATCGCAGGTTCGACTCCCGGTCTGCCGATCATTTGGTGCATGTCACCCCCCCACTCTCTACTCCCCATATTTCCTATCTCTCCTCAGCTGTCCTATAAATAAACGGGGGGAAAAAACAACCCAAAAAGACGCTTCTTTTAATATATAACAAAGAAAAGCTGCAAAGCCCTGAAATTTAAGCCAATAATTTGCTTGAAAATGTATTGATTGATTACCGGTGAAGCTGGCAGTTAACTTTCTTAAAGTGGACTAATAAATAAGTGATGTGACCTTTCATTGTAGCTCTTAATATACACACACCTAGCATAATAATAGAGGAAAAAAGAGGTGGAAGTGAAGTGTTACAGTAAGGCATCAGTCTTGACCAGCAGCTACAAGTTAAAGAGAAACAAACACACTCCCCAGGACACACGGCTTCTCTGTTGCTTCTTCTTCAGCTGTTCACTCACACACTTCCTCATATAGTCGAAGACGACTCAGAGACATTAATCAGGATCAGAGGTAATAGTGTGAAGCTGTTAATCAGAGCGGTTACTGAGCAGCAGCTGCTCGCGGCTCGGACGGAGAGTTGAGCTCCCAGCTGACCGAGCCGTCACAGGAGAGCGTGTTCCTGCTGCCAGCTTCGCTACAGGTGAGCGCGCACACCCAGGTGAGCAGCTCTGACCTCTCTCACTAACTCTGACCTGCTTCTCAACCCTGATCTTGACCCGAGCGCTTTCAAAGGGGTCACCGCCCTCACGCTGACAGTCGACCCACATATTTTCAGGGTCATTAGACGGGCGTGAAAAGAGGATGACTCGGGTCAGCAGTTGTTGTGACAGCACGCGGGGTGAAGCTGCTACAGGACAGCAGCCTGCCGGTGACCCCGGGGGCCTGGAGCCCAGCGGGAGCTCTGCTCACCAGGAACCTCAGATTTTATGGGAACAGCAGAGGAAAGAGTTCACCTCCTGAACCAGAAAACAAGCAACCCAATCCCTGTTAAGTTCACATGTGACAGGACAGACCCACAGACGTGAGGTAATCAACACTGTTCTACGACGAGCTACAGTGCCCTGAGTACATATTCAGCCCCCTTTAACTTCTCCATCATCATGTTGCAAATGCAAATCAAAATAGATTTCACAGTGTTGTTTTTAATGGACTAACACAGAATATTCTGTAGTATTAGAATCAGAATCAGCTTTAATGCCAACACATGGTGATGAACACGTACAAGGAATTTGACTCCGGTGCTCTAAAAGTACAGACACAGAGAGGATTTAAAAACAGGAACATGCTCGACAGAAAGTAAACTACTATGTACACAGAGAACAAGACTAGTATGTGGCTGACCGCATCAGGTCAATGTGGGCAACACTGGAAGCGTGGCATGTGCATGACGGCTGCGGGACGTGTTCATTTTCATTTCAAATGCATGAAAACAGATGAGAGTCTTCAGAATGCTGGCGTGACAAGCGCGCATCTTGTTCGACTCGCACCCCGAAAATGTAGAGAATTGGAGGCTCGCCTATTTTTACGGTGAGCTGCGTGCGGTTCTCAGCCAAAATACATGATTAAAATGAATTGTGATGAGTCCTATTGATCTTTGACAGCAATATTAACAGCTCTTCCTGTTGTAAAAGTCACAGGCATGGAGAGTAAAGTAGGTCAACACTTCAGGTATGATTTTTCAAAGTAAAAGCCCGATCTGGAATTCTGATTCCCCTCGTTTGTACACAATGCTTTTATTTTGAAGTGTTAACATTTTTTTGTTAATAAAATGTTAAAAGGGGCTGATCGGTGGTGCAGTGGTTAGCGCTGTCGCCTCACAGCTAGAAGGTTCTGAGTTCGAATCCCAGTGTGGACAGAGGGGGCCTTTCTGTGTGGAGTGTGAATGTGTTGGGTTCTCTCCGGCTTCTTCCCACAGTCCAAAGACATGCTTGTTAGGTTGATTGGTGACACTAAATTGCCATGGTGGTGAGCGTGAAATGTCTGTCTCTGTGTGTCAGTCCGGTGATCAGTCCAGGGTGTAACCCCGCCTCTCGCCCAATGACAGCTGGAAAAGGCTCCAGCCCCCTGCGACCCTGAACAGGATAAGCGGTGTAGAAAATGGATGGAATAAAATGTTAAAAGGCCCATATAAGTCTATTTAAATTCATGGTTGTAACAATGTAAAACGAAAAAGTGGGTGAATACTTAAGCAAGGAACTGCACTTGAAACACTAATGACCAGGTTTCTACATTTACTGTACATGTTCTTGGTTCTGAGAGGATCAACCTGAATGTTTCCTGTTGACGCCTGGCTTCCTGCTAGCTTCAAAATCAGACCAATGCCTCCTCATATATACAAGAAATATTAATGTACATCTTAAGACCTTTAAGAAACAGAATATATGTAACATTGATCGTGTTTATATCTTAAAGTGATTTGTCAGTCAAATGTAGGGGTTTCTTTAATAGTAGGTATTATGTTTCCAATCTAAAAGTATGTTGGAGTAATCCCCCGGCTTCTCAGCTCAGTCTGCGGGCTGCTGTGAACGCCAGGTTTCACACAGTTTTTTCTACATGCTGTACTTTGTAACATCCCAAAGTGCAGCCTTAGCCGGCTTCGGAGAGGTGGCCAATCAGGAGACAGCTGGCTTGTAGGGGCGGGGTTTCTTAAAGGGACAGAGCTGACTGAGTCGTTCGAGACAGAGGCTGTATGAGGGCCTGCACAGTTGTTTTTTTTAAAAGGTAAATGATGCTAAGCTACTCCACAGGTATCACAGAGTGAAATATGGAGCTTGACATTAGCATAATACCCTCCCTTTAAAATAAAATATTCTTTACAGCTTGATTCAGGCATCATAGAAAACAGCCACCATGCAAAGTATTAATATGCTGTATATAAACATTTTACTGGATATTATTCATTTCCTCCAAACCACTGTGTGTCTTTAAAAAGCTTCACAGGGTGAAACTGTTGGTTTATTATCGTGACTGTCTCAGCAGCAATATTGTCATCATGTGGTTGGTTTCGTGTAGATGGGATGTTTGTGACATTTCAGCTTGCGGGGTTTATTTTTGTTTCAGTTCTTTTTTTTTTTTCCAGACACACAAAATGTTTTATTATAGCGAGAGAAAATTAAGTTTGCAAAGAGATTTTATTGTTTCTAATAATAAGGTTAGAAAAAACTTTGTGACGTGTGGGGATTAGAGTTTCATTATTACCTCGGATATCAGCCTGATAACATTTGTTTTGTACAGTTTGAGCCCTTGATTAGTTTCAGATTCCAGAAGTAGAGAAAGTTTTTGCAGAACAGTTTGTCTGATTTTACCCAATGAGAGATGATCAACACTTCAACAACACCAGCGAGCTAGACTCTTGATTGAACAGAAGCTAAAAACTGAAAGTAAAAAAAAAGTTTGGCAGACAGACAACGGAGTGGCGAGACGACAGACTGCCCACGACAGAGTGAGTCAGAGCAGAGGAAAAAACAACGCAACAAACAAGAACGTGTTGGAAAGAGTTACTGGGGGAAGGTGATGAGTGTACGGGAAAAATCAAGGCCTATCTTTAATCTGTGTTGTTCTTAGTCTGTACACGGGGAGGTTTAATCCTGGCTGAGCATCGTCAGGTTTCATAAATCTTTTGAAAGCTACAAAATGGGCGCATATTGTCAGTCACCAAAGGCTGAGATGTAAGACCATGAAGGCAGCACGGTGTGGGCAGGGTGCTGGGTGTGGGCGACAAGAGGGAGGAGAGGGAGGGAGGGAAGGTGACAGAGTTAGCCGGGCGGCACGCTCAGGCCGGCTGATGTAAATAGCTTTGCTGTCACCCCCCTCCCTCCGCGCCGCCGCCTACCTGCCTGCCAACCACTCTTTCATAATCTGTGTTGACAAAACAGTGGCACACGGCCCCGGTCTGGCCTCATGAACTCACACCAGTGACACGAGAAGAGCTGCAGCTGCTGGGGCTGTGAGTGCTGAGCACAGGCCGGGGACGACCCTCGCTGCTGTTTGACGGATAGGAAGAAGAAATGGGCTCCCCGCTGATGGATTGATCACATCAGAGTCAAATCTTGAGACTTCAGCTGATTTAGGTTCCTCTAACCAGGCAGAACAGACTTCAGGTGAATTTCTCCCTTCTGTAAATTCACACTTCATTGCTTTCCTTTAATGATATTGTCAATGGTCTTTAAATATATCATTCAAGAGAGCTTTAATTTCATTTTTTCTGACTATCAAGTCAAATGCAGTTATTAAAAGAAATGTAATGACACAAAAGTACCAAATTTAAAATGGCAGTCTAAAAGAGAACTTAATTATGCAACCTTTATGTTTATTATATGACCACCTGTTCAGACTAATTTCCATAAAGTTTGTAATGGTGGATGCCAGGGCTGCAAGGGCTGCAAGGGCTGCATTATACAGTAGATGACGAGTTTCTTTTAATGGAAAACATTTGGGCAGTTGCAGCCCTTGTCAGCCACCGTAGCATATTTAATCATCTATTTGTCTTATATTTGTGATTATTCTAACAATGAAATGCCAGAGCTCAAACTGACATCTGACCAGCAGTCACAAACCGAAAGACGATTCGTTTTTTTGCGATAGGAGACGAATAAATCCCCACAAATATTCCTATTTTAGAAGCTGGAGATTTTTGGGGAAATTTGCTTATAAAATGACTTAAACAATAATGACTACTCAATTCATCAAAGTCCTGTTGCCTTTTATAATTTCTTGTTCTATAGTAGACTTTACTCAACTATATAATATTTGCACTTTACTGTCTATAGCCCCTTTTACACTGCCAGCTCAAGGTGGGATTATTAGGCCTCTGTTATGCCTCATCTTCTCTATAAAACGCACAGAGGCGGAGTGGTGGGACGAACTTGTTCCGCCTCTGAGCCGGTATTGGAGGTAGTAACAGAGGCGTAGCAGCGTCAGTTTTAACAGCGGAGCCGGCAGAGCGGAAAAACGTTGTGTGTGTGTGAAGTACGTGCTGTTTTTTTTAACACCTCGTGCACGTTTCACTTCCACAACGCCGGAACGCTGTGTAAAAACACACGCTGTAAAAACACACGCTGTAAAAACACACATTGCTTGGTCCAGTGTAAAATGGCAAAGGCTGCATAACGGCGGAGCTTCGTTACACTGTAAAAAGAGCTCATGTAAGGAACACAAACCGGTTCCCCTGTATAGTGAGTGTTATATATAGAAGGAATGTAGATAATATAGTGTAAACTACAGTACCCACGAGCCTCAGCTGCCATTACTTTGCAGAAGCAACCGGTCAAAAGCTCCAGTCAGACTTTGAGATGATTCAACATGATTCATTGTTAAAACAAAGCTGCCAAAGTCACCCACAACTTCTTGGCTCATTAACTAAACTTTCTGAGTTCTGTTGATGTTTGTTTCTTGTTCTAATGAACACCAGAGACCCCTGGGCTTCTACTTCTACATGTTTAATGAGAAAAAAATATTCAAGCTCTCTTTAAGCAGTCGCTAAACTTTTGAATCAAACAGCAGAGTTTCACACCGATACAAGTCGAAGAAGTTCTCCATCAGCAAGTCATGGAACATGACAACAATGAACTTTGTGGAAGATGACTTCCCGTTCAGGTCCAGTTTCTAACCCTCCTGTAAATGGGCTGTCCCTCCTCCCGTCTCCTACCAGCCTCACTCTGCACACAATCACTCCTGCTATCTGTGCAACGGCAACGTGTCTGCAGAAGCATGTGTGAGACTGCACGTGAAGAAAAAGAAAGTGCGGTTTGGTTAAGTCTGTGTACATTTGTGTGTGTGTGTGTGTGTGTGTTGTTGTCACCTGCAGACAGGGCTAAAAGATTAATGCTCTCTTTCAGCCTGTGTGGCAGGTGGAGCACAAAGAATAATTTGATTTCTCCTCCTGTCTCCCTGCTGTCTTCCCACTCTTCATTTTCTCATCTGCCTGAAAATCAGCCGCTCTTGCCCCTTTTTTGTTTCACCTCTTTTCTCCTAAACTATCCCACCTTCCCGAAAAAAAAAATCCAAACCTCAAACACCTCCACAAAAGATTCTGCTTCAGAAAACACACGCTGTTCTCGGCGCTCAGGTCAGGATGAGGATGTTGCAAGAATGTGGCAACAACAAGAAACTGTCTCTGGCGATGCGCTCAACCCTAAACCAGGCAGGCCGTTACCATGCCAACATTATGGGATGTTAGCCCACCTTGTGACGGCGCCGAGATGATGGACGATCAGATCCCCCCTCCCCTCGACTCTGGGGGTGTGGTCGTATGAGGGCTGGTCAATGGAGTCTGCAGGAAGAAATAAAAAATAAAGTGGCATTATAATAATGTTCATTATGGTTTTATTAATGAAGAACAAGCCGCCTTATTAATCAGCGGCCCGCAGACACACGCGCAGGAAGCCGCATTAACCGCTTAATGAGCAGAAGGAACTGTGAGGAGAGCTTTTGTCTTCATTACTGCTGCACGCGTACAAACACAATGTGGTGGCGGCTTTACATTTGCATCTACACACGCAGCCACGTGCACACACAGGAAAGGGGATGTTGAGACACGTTTTACAGGAAGCCAAACGGTCGAAACCTGCGACGACAGCATGTGCTCCACATTCTAACTATAAAAGGCAAAAGAGTCTTTCCCATTAAATGTGCACCTGATTTAAAACTTTATTTAAACGTCCAGCTTTTATTGGCAAACGTCTTCCCGGCTCTGTGGAATCTGAGCACAGAAACACTATTAGGCTAAATCGCTGCTCTAATCCCAAAAGCACATAACAGGCTAATTTATGTCCATTTAGATCCTGATAAGAAACAATGTGTGTGTGTGTGTGTCGGTGTGTTTGGGCCACACAGAGTTGTTGTAGTAGCTCGAGTGCTCTGTCTGAACAATCACAAGAGAGTATCCCGTGGGGGTAAAGAGTGTGTAACCATGGAGAACGCTGGGCGTGAGCACGCCGCCAGGATGTCTCATGTTCATCTGTCACTGTGCCTCCATTTGCGTCTGTGTACGTGTGTGTGTGTGCGTGTGTGTGCGTGTGTGTGATAGAGAGCGACAGAATGTAGGTTTACTTTCAGTTTTATATCAAGAGGAAGTAGCAGGATGCACGCTGACAACCAAAGTTGTGTGTGCATGTGTGTGTGCGTGTGTGAGGCTGAACTCATGCCAAACGAGCCTAGTGTATGTGTACATGCGTGTGTTAGTGCGTGCCTGTGCGCCATTCACCGTCAGCGACCTGACCGCTGGCTGCACCCATGATTGGGAGCAGATGGGGGCTGTCGGTGTGTGCGTGCGTGTGTGCGTGTGTGTGTGTGTGTTGGGGGGGGGGGGGAGGCGGAGGCAGAGGACGGGAGGGCGCTCTAGTTTAGGTGATGTATGGACTCTCACACACCAACAAAGACCCTCCTTCAGCCGATGTGTTTCCTATTAATTGAAAGGGGAGAAAAATAGAGCCGGAGAGCGGCTGCTTAAGCGGGAAGAATTTATAGCTCGGTCGTAACAAAGAGAAACACACTCCGTTTTTTGTGCAAAAGTTTGGGGGGGAAATGAAAAGGTAGTTCTTCTCAGTGGGGACAAAACCGGCGTGTAAACCAGAGTGAATAAAAGGCTAGTTAAGGACATGTTGTGTTGCTTATGCCAGCGTAAAAACCTTGGATGTAAAAGCATCGTTTAGCTCAGTTAACGCAGAGGTCTTTTTCCAGTCCGCTCTCCTCCGCTCTGCACGTGTGTGTCTGCTCGACAATGCCTCGTCACCAGCATCTAAAGAAGCCCTCGACCTCTCACTGTATGAATGTTTGTGTCACTGAGCAGCACAACAAAGATCTCACACAGCAGCGTCTTCCTCTTGTTAAAGTGAAGCAGTTAAAGTGCTGCCATAAAAGCAGCAGCCAGAGTTCACATTTCACTGTGGATGCTCATACGCAAGACATTCACAGATTTTATCTCAGTGATAATTCTGCATTTTAAAGATGAACGAGCGTCCGAGGCCGTCGGGGCAGCTGATTTAACTCTGTGGTCACTTTGTTGTGACATGATTTCTTCCTCTGTGGGCGTCACATGATATCGCACGACTCACTGCTGATGCATCCACGTTTACTGGGCCTCTTTTTATTGCCTTTAAAGTCATTTAAGGGGAATGTTTTGTTTGGAGGTCCTGTTTGAGTCGATGGTAAAAGTATGGGGTCAAATAAAGGTAAAAAAAATTGAGAGGGGTGCTGGTTTAGCTCGGGTGGTCGAGCATGCGCCCCATGTACAGAGGCTACAGTCCTCGACGCACTCGCAGGTTCAACTCCCGGTTTGCCGATCATTTGGTGCATATCTTCCCCCACTCTCTACTCCCCATATTTCCTGTCTCTCTTCAGCTGTCCTATGAAATTAAAGCAAATCATCTTTATAAAAAAAGCTTGCAAAAAATAATTTCACAGCCCGCAGTTGTATCCCACGTTTTGTGTACATGTGAAAAAAATTTGCATTCGATTATCTAAATTTGTGAATTCAAGTTTGTGAATTTGTAAAGAAGTTTTGCAGGTGTAGAAATATTTTGTGCTCACAGAAAAAAATCTTGCAAATGTGTAAAAAGTGTTTTGTAGCCGTCGAAACTGTCGGACACTTTGTGAAGTCTCAAAGTTGTCCACACACACAGCTCCAAAGTCTGAGTTACACACACACAAATTTCCTATCCGCATGTGTGAACCTGAAGTTACGAGTTACGAGCTGTGAGTACAGCTTTTTCTTCACGCCTCAGCTAACCAGCCAATCAGCTTGCCTCCACGTCGTTCACTGACCATCCAGTCAGAGGAAGCTAGATCAGGGCGCAAGTATGCTCTTGTCCACATAAATATGACTTAAAATCTGAGTCAGACAAAGACTGCAGAATGTATCCATGTCCATATTAGTCTCTGCACTAATTTTTGCGAGGCCATTTTTACCCATGTAGCGTAGTTTTGTTACCAGTTTGCAAAACAAGCAAAGATGGAAAATCCACGATGAAATCACCTGTTGAAGCTTCGAATACCCCTTTCCCACCGAAATTAGCACTCTGAAGACCCAGGAAGACCCACTAACAGATGCCGATTGTCTGTTTTCCCATTGCCAGTGAAGTATACTCATGTTGGTCTCTTTTCTGCTGCGTCACCGTCTGACGTCACAAACGAGCTGGAAACAGGGTCAGTAAACAGTGAAGATGTTACGGTGGTTCGGTCTTTATTGTATCTATTACTCATTCAGTCTGTTTATCAAACTCGGCGCCAACAAATTTTGAACGATGTTGGAGCGCTGCTCGGACGGAGACGGGCAGAATTTGCAGCTGAGATGACAAGGAGTCGCAGAAGTTACAGACAGAGCATAGCATCGCGCTGGAAAGGGGGCGGAGATTAGTGTGTCGACACAGGTGTTGTATTCCCATCAATGGCGATCGGAGCCGAGGCGATAATTACCTGGATCTAATGCAGAGTCATTTGACCCGGGTCTGAATGCCGATTGTAGCCTTTCCCACTGAGCTAAAAAGCCAGGTGTTAGCAGCAGCTTAATTGGTATTTAACTGCATCTGTGAGTGCATCAGCCAAACACAATGCTACATCATGCACCGTGCTGTGGTTAAAAGTGTAAAAATCTGAATAATGTTTATGAAACAGGAAACTAAAAGGGACTTCCAGAAATATATGCTTAACCGGTCGACACACTGGCGCTTCAAAAGAAACACTTTGTGAATGATAAGATCATTAACTGATTCTTGAATTGTTTTACAACCTAAATAAAAACCTGGCTGCTCCAGTTTCCTTCACGGACGCTCTCTCCTCTGACAGCAGCGGTCCTGAAGCTGAAGCACCACATGTACAGTCGAGCTGTTTAATAACCTTCATTAAACAGTTGGGATGTGTTTTAAAGTGTTTCCACGTCTTTATCTTGAACGCAGCCGCGTGCGGAGCAGAACACAATCTGAACTAATGACACTTTCTCAGCCTGCGTGTGGGTGATCGGTGTGAGGCCCCAGTAAGATAAAGACGGTCAAACAACACACACACGTTCTCATCGGTCACCTTTAGATGAATCAGGAAGTAGAGAGAGCCACATGTGGAACTGGTGTGAAAAAGTTTTTCAGTGGTAACAAAGTTTAATCGGTCAGCATGTGATCTGTGAGGAAACAAACTCCAAACTAAGGTCAAAGGTGGC
The DNA here is from genome assembly GCF_022749685.1 of Semicossyphus pulcher. Lineage (NCBI taxonomy): Eukaryota > Metazoa > Chordata > Actinopteri > Labriformes > Labridae > Semicossyphus > Semicossyphus pulcher. Next base: position 21,770,506 of record NW_027211637.1, read on the forward strand.
TCATGATAGAGGTGGTTATACTGCGACAATGTTGGACGAGATCTGAATAGACCCATTAACCTAAATCCAAACGCAACACGCAGAAATGACTCAATCTAAAAGTGACCTGTGATAAGAGCTGATAGTGAGTCAGCTTAGATCCATTGAGCACTCGAGAAACTGGCACAAAGACCTGCAGCAAGAGAACACAGGACCCAACCTGGACCAAGCGTAGCTGGAGATATAAACCAACAAGTTTGAATGATTGAAAACTTACAATAATCTCATCTGTCGCTGTGATGGTACAAATAAAGCGTGCGGGTTAAAAGTTGCTTCTGGATAACGCTGCATTGTTTAGTGTAGCGTTCAGGGACCGACCACTTTTATATGACTAAGGAAACGGTGTTTCATATCATTACATGAAAAGATAACCAATTTTCTGGAAGAGAAACTCAAAAGGAACTCCAACATGGCTGAGGAAAAAATGTGCAGCGCTTTATACGAGGTTGTTGTTAACCAGCTGCGGGCAGAACTTTATTGGGAGCCAACTTAAGCCAACTCATAAAAGTGCGACCAAAACCAAAGATGGCACTTTAGTTGGGTTGCGCTCACCATTAAGCCTGAAGGCCTCTGGTTTGTGTTAAATAACGTTTTATTGAATCTTTATCTAGTTTCAAATCCTCTCATCAAATCTAAATCCCTTTGAGTCCTTTATCAAGTTTAGCTTCCAACATTTGTAATTAACTCAAGTTATAAATAACGAAGACTTTTTACTTGAGATTTTAATCACCTTTTGTTGACTGAGAAAGCAGAAACAGTGCAGCCTAGTTAAAGTTCATAACCTGCAGCTCTGATCTGTAAATGATATGAGGTACTTACTGACCTATTAAACTAATCAGCTTGTTGATCTGTTATGAATGAACGTTTTGATTTCCTAAAACTGAAGTGATGCAATGTGACGGAGCGCGTCAGTCGTGTTGACTGAACACTCTGCTGCTCTTGTTGAAAGGCAAGAACACACACAGTTCACCTGCACTCAGTGACCCCGTTTACACCGGGTGTTATAACTGCGTTTCGGTGACTCGGCACCAGTGGACAGCAGAGACATCGTGTCTCTCATGCATCTACACGCGATCCAGGTGATGCTTGTGTTCAGATTTCATTACGGCCTACATGGTTACAGCTCGGAGAGTCATTATGTCACCGGACCAACAAGTGGCAGATTGGTTTCAATGGGCTGTCTGAGAAAAACGATTCAGTTGCCAAGACGCATTTCAAACAAGTCAAAGAATTACGTTACAAAGTGATTAACCCTTTTCTCAGTGAGTGTTCATTTGAACTGGATTAAATGGCGGCATACTCGGTTTAAAGTGAAAAGTAAATACAGACTCATATCATTCAATGGCGGTGATTATATGCGCACGAGTCGGCAAATAAGTCATTTGAATTTGCATTACAGTTACGCCAAACTCCATTACTTAGTTTGTCAACCAGACTGTTGACTTCATCAGTAAATGAACTGCACTTTTATCGCGCTTTTCCTCCTTCAGACCACTCAAAGGGCTTTTACACGTCACATTCACCCTTTCACACACATTCAAACACTGGCTGCTATTCAAAGTGCCACTCTCCAATCACGGTTTTAACCATTCGCGCTCAGTTATGCACCGATGGCTGCGCCTTCGGGAGCATTTAGGGTTCATTGACTTGGACACTGCGGTATGTAGACGGCAGGAGCTGGGGGATCGAACCGCCAACCTTCCGACTCTTCCACTGCCCCAACACATCCAAACTACTTGCACGTATTACAGTCAGAATTCTAAATACAATAAATACATTTTAGAATCTGACTTATTCAATAAGAGATTTGAGCTCATTCAATTGTGTGCGCCAAAAAGGAAGTGAATCTCAGATGGAACTACAAGTTTCTTCTGAGCTTCAGACTTCTGCGTCTCTTTAACAGCAGGGCTTTTCTCTCCATGTGTCCGTCCTCTGTAATAACTGTGAATAGGGGAAACTGTGCGGGCTGGCCAGCAAACACAGCGCCACAGTGAAGATCACATAAAAGTACATTGTGTGGAAGTGCGAGTGTGTGTGTACTCTGGAGTAACTCGGCTTTAGTTTTTTTTGTTCGCCCCGTCCCCTCCAACAGCTCCGGCGCTCACACTGGAGCAGAATAGGAGCCAGGCCACTTCTTGGCACTTTGCCTCGCCTTAAACAAATCAGACCACAGAGGCTAATAAAAAACTCTGAGTCGAAAGCTCGCCTCCACAGACGAGGGGGTACCAAAGAGGGGAGCCGTTCTCAACTACCCCGCTCTGTCTGAACTGAAGACAGAGAGCTGCTTTTTAAAGCGGACAAACAGAGCCGGTTTCTCCGCTGTCTCCACCATCCAACGCCTCTTTTATTTATTAGCAGTTAAACTCGGCTTTGATGTTAAATGTTCTCAGCTTAAAAAAACCCTCATTGAAAACAAATTGCTTCTTAGTTCAGTGACAAAGTGAGGGAGAACTTTCCATCTTTAGCCCAATTACCGCTCTGATAGCACAACGCCTGCTGCTCAGACTTCACACTTCAGAGACGAGGAGGAGGAGGAGGACGAAGAGCAGCAGAGACAAAGCGTCTGGCTCGGGGCAGAAATGAGCCAGACAGGTCGAAAACTAAAAAACTCATCCAGCCGACCAGGGTGTGTCTGCCGTTTGCTGCCATCAAACATGCATTTACATATTCAAAAAAAAAAAAAAAGGAGAGGAGAGAGGCGTCTGCATGAGTCATCCTTTCCAAGACGGTAGAGGAAACTAAACTCACAGCACGCTACACGTCGAGTCCACAACAATGAATCTGCAGTCGCGCACACGGCGGACTGAAACTCAGAGAGGAGAAGAAGAGAGCGTAACAAGGAATGAAAGAAAAATGACTGCATCAGGGTTTTTGTAATAATAGCTCAAGGCCACTTTAAAATGACTTTACGGTGCAACATCTGTTTTGAGTGCAGGCCGACAGTCGATGTAATAAAAACAGGCCATTCTGCTCTCTTTGAATTCAGCGAGTACCAAACACTGTGAGACGAGTTAGAGGATCACACACGCGCTTTTACTCACCAACATTTATTTATATATTGTTTTATATTCTTATTTGTCCTGATGATGAATGAGTCTCTTCACATTGTCTCTGTATTTACACTGTGAATGTTTGCACGTTTCCATGGTAACATCCTACACAATCTGTACAGCTCTGTCATTTCACTTAAAAAAGTCCCACATCTTTTAGAAAATGTTTGTTTATTTTATTTTATTTTAGGGCTGCACGGTGGTGCAGTGGTTGGTGGCTGTCGCCTCACAGCTAAAAGGTTCCCGGTTCGAATCCGGCTTCGGTTGAAGTGGGCCCTTCTGTGTGGCGTTCGCATGTTCTCCCTGCGCATGCGTGGGTTACCTCCGAGTACTCCGACTCTAAATTGCCCGTAGTAGTGAACGTGAGCGTGAAAGGTTGTCGAGAAAGCCTGCGACCCTGAACAGGATAAGCGGTGTAGAGGATGGATGGATTCTGACTCTGACCTCACTGTGGTTCTCTACAGCTCTGTTAGCCTATACAATTTCGATATCCCTATTATTTGGTTTAATATGGGACAAATATAGAGAACAAGCAACAACATGCACAGTGTGATAGCTGTGCTAATTAATCGCGTTAACTCTCAATAGTGGAGGTCAAAAGAAGATAGAGAAGGTTTGTGAGTAAGAGCTAACACGTGTGGCAAGAAAAGACTTCCTTTAACAGGCAGAAACCTGGAGCAGAAGCAGACTCATTGGTGAACACTCATCTTCCTTACAGACATTTATCACAGACATTCTTCTTCCCCTCTGTGTTAATGTTGTCCCTGTGTTTGTGTGTCCAGTAAAACACTACGGTTTGTGTCGTCACACAACACACTAGAGTCTTGTTACCTTCCTGTTCTTTAAAAAGGGTTCCTGAACAGCGTTTCAGTCCGACAATGACGAGCACAAAAGTGCACATTTTCAACAACAACTCCTGCTCCTCCGTTTGACCCCGGCCACGTGCTGAACATGTGTGCAAAGAGCACAGAGAGAGAGAGAGAGCGGCAGAGAGACCATACAAAGGAGCGGACGCGTGCCTGCGTGTGTTAAGCGATGACAGTAATGTTGCAGAGCCAACAAACAGGCCTGATAAGATAAGGACAGTAAACCACACGTGTGCGAACGGTCTCTTCCAGCTGAACCAGGAAGAGATAGGTAAAACACACGTGAAGAAATCCCAGGTCAACAACATGTTTCACTCACAGAGTCGAACAGGCCGCAGAGTCAAACAGAGAGGCAGGTTAAATAAAACGCCTCATTGGAAGCCATCAATTATGCAGGAGCTGTGCATTATCATAACATAGAGGGCCATTTCGGAGAGTTAATTAACAATGAGCGGCGCAGAAAGGCTGTCACATCGGAGAGCGCTGAATGACTGCAGCTTTGGTAAATACTTAAAACATTCTTGTCATCACAGAGAGTAAATTACACAGTTACAGGCCTCATGGGGCGGACGGAGGGAAGCAGGGAGATCGCAGGGAAACAGTCGTCACCTGCTTTTAGTTTCTGCTGCTGAAATAAATACGAGGAGCTGAGGAGGCTGTCAAGGGCTAATTAGTGCAACAGGTGAATCAATAAGACACGCCCCCCCCTCCAATCTCTAACCCCGCCTCTGATGGGCATTCTGCAGCCATGGCAACAAACAGGTGCCCCTCCCCCTCATCCATGCAAAAACAACCTTGGGTGACCTGAATGACGTCCTCAAGCTTATAAAACACATGTAAGTGAATTACTGTGAATGTAGTTACTGTGTAATTAACCAGGGAATACGACCAGGAGGCGACACGAGAAGGAGACGTTTTATTAAAGGGGACATATTTTAGCCATGCAATCACTTTCTGAGCCTCTCCTTCCTCCTGAACGAGCGAGGTCAGACCTTAGCCACGATTGGCTGACAGTGTTTGGAGTGACCGCGTAGCCCCTCCCCACACTCCAAAGTTGCAGAAAACACGGCCGCTCTAGGATCGGTTGTTCGGCCGTATACGAGCCAGAATCACCAGGCGGTATCGGAATGGTTAGTTAAAATCTTGACAACGACTTGACGACAAGCGAGTGCAAGAAGGCAGCCTGAGGTAAATGACGGTGAATGACGATTGGTCGATTTCAGCGAAAGCAAGGTTCTACATAGAAACCTGCAGCTGTTCTGAACGGCCCATTCAGAGCAACCTTTTTAAAAATGTCATTCTGGAAAAACATGAAATTATGCAGTTTTCACTTTTCCATTGTGAACTATAAACATCCAAAAATATGAAACCCATGAAGAAACGATGAAAAAAAACCACAAAAGTTTTAAACATATTTATTATTCTGTAAAATATTTGGTGTTCGGTGCTTAAACTTTGGGGAAATGATGGTCTTTTTCATCGACTGTGGAGTGTTTTGAACGAGGCAGAGCTTTGCGATGTGTCTTTACTCAGTTTTCTCTATTATTTGCACGTTTTGAAGCATCTTTTGGTGGAAGAACTTTTTGTCTTCTTTGGTGCAATTTGATAAACTGGACTTTTTGCATTTGTGTTTAATGTTTTTTGCATATTTACAGGATGTCAATGCATGAAAATACAAATATATAATCTCTGCCAAAGGGGTTTCAGTGATGTGTAGTGTAGATTATGGAAAAACCGCTGGCTGGATTCAATGGAAAGGTGAAGAATGGAAGAAGTAAGAACCTTGAATCTGCACCATATCCGGATCCAACTCAGGCAGTTTTTCCTCCTTAAAATACAGTTTGTTCTTTAAAGATTATTTTTTTGGCTTTTCTCTTTGGAAGAGAGACAGGAAGTGTGGGGAGGGGAGAGAGAGGGGGGTGGCATGCACCAAATGACCAGCAGACCGGGAGTTGAACCTGCGATCAGTGCTTTGAGGACTGTAGCCACAAACCAGCGCCACAAAATACAGTTTTAATAACATACATATATATATTTATGACAAGCGAACATGTTCATGGTGTTTTTTCACAATTCATGTGCATTAGAGAGTGTTTCCTGCTTTTTGCAAATGTATGTTTGATATGGGCTGCAATGCATTGTGGGCCAAGGAGGCTTCTGCTGAAGAGATGAGCATCACTGCCTCTGCTACAACAACTTACTTCCTGGATTTTACATAAGAAACTAAATATAAGTGAATTAAATGATACATAGCCAATAAGAAGTTAAAGTGGTTTGCGGGAGCTCACAGATATCCAGACAGTGTTGCATGTGTGACGTCCACGGTTGGCTCCGGTTGTAACTCTTGATTTTCCTCGCTGACGGTCGCTTTCCTTTTTAGACTGTTTGCTTCATCTGAGCGTCGAGTTTGTTTCTTTTTCTTTGGATTTTCACTTATTTTTGAAGTTGTATCTGTAGTCATCCATCTTTTCTTTGTTTGTTCAGCCATAGTAGATTACTGTTTACCCGCAACACTTGCAGAGACCGGAAAAGCAGCCGCTTAGCTCCGCTACTATATACCGCAAATGCAAAGGCTTTCAACAGCGGGCCATAGGCTCACTCACCATTGTGTTACCGCATTCGGCGATAGCTAGTGACCTAACAGACATTTAAATGAAAATCTTCGAGATTATATCTTTAAAGGAGCTACGAGATGTTAACCCCATGATAAATGAGTGTTAGTATTGGAGTGTTTGCAGTACTGCCACTTTTACGTAAAAGGATCTGAATACTTTTTCCAGTTCTGTGCATGAAACTGGTGAAAATCTGCGTCCTAAGTTTGGTTTTATTGGCCCAACATGTTCAGTATCCTGTCCCAAAAGGAGGGTTGGTGCGCTACACACTGAAAGGTTGATATAACTAAACTTGATGAACAATAAAGAGGAGGGTTAGTCAGTGTGAGGGGACAGTGCGTAAGTGTAAAGACGTTTCTCTCACTAAATAAATGCAGATAAAACTCAGGCTCTTCTTCTCTCTTCACTGCCGGAGCTGCCAGAAGAGAAAGAGCTCTTCTTTTTCTTTTTGCTGATGCATGTGTGTGTGTGTGTGTGTGTGTGTGTGTGTGTGTGTGTGTGTGTGTGTGAGCCAATAAGCTGTGAGACTTTCTTTAGTGGGAACGGGACATAATTGGATCACAATAACCCATCAGCGCGGTCTTAGCGAGAGAACACCATCTTCTCCTCCACCTCTCTACTTTTCCTCCTCGCCTCCTTCCTCACGCTCTCGTTCGCCGCGTTGACAGTGAGGGAGCAGATTCGCCACATAAACACCTCCCTCCCTCCCCCCCCCCCGCCTCCCTCTATTTATTTGCTCAGAGTCCAAAAACTGCACCGCACAGGGAAAAATGACGGAGGGGAGGAGGAGGAAGAAGAGGAGGAGGGAGAGGAGCAAGACGAGAAGAGGAGGGAGCGAGGTAGATACACAAACACACACTGCAGATTCGGCTGCACACACGTGGATGGGACACGCACGCATGCACACACAAACACACACACACACACTCCTGGTGGAGCATCTAAATCACATTAGCCGCCTGCCTGACATCCATCACTCCCACAGACAAAAGCACATGGCGGAGAGGCAGGGAAACTGCACGGCAACATGCATAACCACCCACAAACAAACACACACACACACACACACACACACACAGTCACAGAGCAGCCGACACACCTTGAAAGCAGATGACAGCGCGCAGGAGAAAGCAATCCCTCCTTACACACTTTATTCCCCAATCAGAAATCAACTTGCATTCGGCTGCACGCACATCACTGTCAGCGCACATCAGCCGTACGTTCGGGGAGCCGCTCGCTCTCGTTCGCCTCTGCGCTCTGCTGCTGCTCGGTGCGCTCGGGAAAAGCTGCATTAGCATGCGAGAAAAATCAACAACTCAATGCTAACACAATGAGGGGAATAAAACATACCATGCTGCTTTAAATATTTAAAGAGGAAGGAGCTGAGCAGGGGCAGAGCGACATCTTGAGAAACCTCTTTATACCGTCTGTATCAATCTATTAAAGGGGGATGTGTGTTAAAATGTTTGTTAGCAGCGCCTCTTATCTCGCGCGCATGTCAGCAGGGTGCTCCTCACCTAATGGGATGCATGGTGAGTGTGTGCGTGTGTTTTAACTAATGGGCTGTGTCTTGAGTGACGTAATTGGCTGGAATAATGAAGAAGGGGGGAAAGAAAAGGCGAGTTTTTTTGGGAGGGGGGAGGCAGGATGAATTGACATGTGCTCCATACGTTCTGAGAGCATATGGTGCCCACTGTGCAGCAGGAGCAGGCAGAGCATCACAGCTCAGCCTCTCTCTCTCTCGCTCGTCTCCCGCTGCTCTCCCTCCCTCCCTCTCACTCTCCCTCTACAGCTCTGTCTGGTTAACTCAATAACATCCACAGCCTCCTCTCTTAACTCACTGCTTTTTTTTTTTTTTTGCTGGCAAGGAAAGCGAAGAGAGAGAGAGAGAAAAAAATCTCTCCTCCTGCTTCCTCTCTTCCTAGACGACCGGCTCTGGCTCTCGTCTCCTCCACACCTTTCCCTTTTCCCCCCGCTGGATTTCTGTGCACTCATCGCGGGGCTTAAACCGAACCAAAAAGGATTACTTCAATCGCATTAAAATCTGAAAACTGACGGCGCTCTGTATGTGCCATTTCGTTGATGACGGGCTATGAGACAGTGTTTACACAAGCACGTGTGCAGCAGAGGAGGAGGAGACACATAACCTCTGCATCATGACTAGACAGGAGGGACGAGACAATGAAGTGTCTTTGACCCCAATCCTGATCAGTCCTCACATTTTTTGATTCTGCCCCTAAAATTTTCCAGCCGCCCTTTCACACAGATCCCTTACAGCCGAGACTTCCTGTACAGTGGGATGGTCTCATGAGGCAGGACATCACGTAAAAGATACGCTGCGGAAGTCACAGTGTAGTGTAGCAGCTCAGTCACAACCGAGTCCCTTGCCGTTCCACGCAACTGGCGAACAGTTTTGGCGTCTGCCCTCACAGCCAGAAGCTCCCAAAATCTCTCCAACATCTTTAGCATTGTCGTCTTGTAAATGATCCTTCTTCTTCTTCAACTTTGGACGTTTAAGGGCCTGTGTCCACTAGCTGCGTTTTTTGCGCTGGCAGCACCTATTTTCTGTACAAAACCAACGCAGTTCAGCGTTTTCATCCTTCAAATGCCCTCGGTGTCAGCTGTTCTTTGATGCTGAGCTCACAGCGATCTCAGTTGTGAATAGCTCAACTTTTGGAACACCTCCGCGCTCGTCAATTTGACACTGCCAGTTCAAGGCGGGATTATTATGCCTCTGTTACGTTACGTCTTCTATGTAGAACGCACAGAGGCGGAATGGTTGGGTGAAGTTGTTCAGCCTCTGAGCCGGCATTAGAGGTAGTAACAGAGGCGAAACAACGTCTGTGTAAACAGCGGAGCTGGCATGGCGGAACAGCGCCGTTTTGCTTCCACAACGTTATTTAAAAACGCACACTGGGGCAGTGGTGGTCCAATGTAGAATGACGAAAGTGGCATGGGGACGGAACCGCAGTGTAAGAATGGCTAATGTCACTTCTCACTCACCGACAAATCAAAATCAAGAAGAGGCGGGACTTAAGATATCAGCGTTGTCAACAACAATGGCGGACGAGAAGCTAATCATGGCGGTCACTTACATTTATCTCATGCTAGACTTGTTTTTCGAGGGTACAATTTCCAGGTGTTGCTTACGCCAGGACACGATTCCTTTCCATTGTTTCTTTGTGTAATTTAGTTCAAATAAAAGCAAATATTAAGCACACAGTTTTAAAACAGAATGGTCAGAATGGTCACTACCAAGGGAAGGGAAGCGGAAGTGCTGCCAGACAAGTTTCGTAACCTAGCAACAGTAAGCATCAGTTAAAAGCGCTCTGAAATTGAGGTTGTGGGCGCTGCCGGCGCAAAAAAAGCCGTTAGTGGACACAGGCCCTAAATCATCCTGTTATGTGTCGTTCTCCTGGTTTCGTACCAGTCACATGACATAAACGCAATCCCACTGGACGATTACCTGCTGCGTTCACAGATCAGCAGCCCCCGACTTCTTGCGGACATTTTACCTGGAGGATGGCAGGAAACGTACGGAAACATTCGGCCATTTGTGTTCACACATGCAGCCCACCCAGACAAGTGTAATGCAGTGCAGTGCATGTGTGAAAGGGGCTTATGTTAGTGACCTGTCTTGGGTTTACCACCAACCCCCCTCGTCCAGTAGGATTCACAACAGCCACCTGCGAGCCAGCTGGAAGCAAGTTTAAATTATTGATATTAATTTTGACACCTGAAACTGAAACGTCTACTTTTATGCGTTGCACATGTAGTTCTTCAAATTGTTTTTCCAAACTTTCAACCGCAAGTGTGCTCTAACAATTCATCATATCTACATACTGTATGAGGAAAAGCTGCACCGTAGAGCGGGATGTGGTAAAGGTGAGCAGTGCTGCTACACCTGCCGTCTGAGGGGAACGAACCCCAGCAGAGAACAGTGATTATGTGCTTACTTTCAGCATTCAACATACGCCCATATTGTCCCTGATACTACCGCTCACGGCTCAAGACGACTCCATTAGATCCTTTACATGTGAACAGCACCAACGCTTACAGTAGACTGTGCTCCACCACGCTGTGCAGTTCTGATATGCTAATAGTCGGATGCAGCTCAGAGCCCACGTGCGTCTACGTGCGTGCAAAGCAGCGAGCGAGCGAGCGGGCTGCTCTTATAGTTGGCTCATGAAACCATTTAAAATCATCCCCCTTTGCACACACACACATACACATATATAAACACACACACACACCCTCCACGTCGTTTGATGTGTAATGAGAGAAACCATTAGCAGTAAAAATGGGCTCTCCCCACCCCGCCGCTCAGCACATCTTAGTCTGAGCCACAGTTACATTTCTATTTATACATTCACTCCACTTTTCTTCTTCTTGTGCAGTCAGAGAGGCTGCATTCCTCCTCGTGTCTTCTTCTTCTACTGCTGCTGCTGCTCTCCCTCTGTCTCTATTCCCATCCCCCCTCTCTCCCTCTGCCTGTCTCCTCCCTCTCTATACCCTTCCCCCAGCTCTTTCCTGCTCCCTCCCTCCCTCCCTCGGTCTCATCAGGCTATATGCAGCAAGGCACAAATTCATCGGGGGGGGAAAGGGAGAGACGAGCGAAGGAGAAAAGCAGGAGAAACAGAGGGGGTTTGAAACGGAGAGATTGTTCGGACTGAAAGAGAGCAAGAGAGAAAAAAAACGAGAGCGGATGACAGACTTAACAAGGGAATGAAAGGAGGAGGAAAAAAAGGGGGCGAGGAGGAGAGAAAGAGAGGAGAGAAAGTGAGAGATACAGGGGGGGAAAAGGAGGAGGGAGGGGTGGGTGGATGGGAGAGCGGTGAGGAAGGAGGAGGAGGAAGAGGAGGAGAGAAGCTCGCGCTCGCTACAGCGATGGGCGTTCCTCTGCCTGTTCCTGCGAGGTCAAAAGTTTACCGTGGTTTTAATTTCACCTTTCCGCAGCCAATCAGAACGCGTCTCCGGCTGCACGGGGAACTTTGACCCACTCGCAGAGTCTGACTGTAAAGATACGGAGCTCACCTCTGCCGCTACACCAACACTATTGTTTTTTTATCTTTATTTTACATGTTTATTTTTCATCTGTTTCAAGCACAGCCCCCCTCCTTCTTCGCTCTCTCTTCCTGCATGTTTATTTGTCCTTGATCACAGAGGACAGAAAAAACAGTTGTTGCTCTCAGGGGAGAGAGAGAAGAGGGAGGAAAACAGGAGGCTGTATTGTTTGTTTTTTTTCCTTCATTTCAGTGCTTTTCCCTCGATGCCACCAAGACGACGTGTGGGTCGAGAACCGTGAGATCAACAGGAGGAAAAAAGCGAGCCCGCAGTCCATGTTAACAACACTCCATCAAAACAGCATAAATACTCGCGCAGACACACCCCGCATGCTGCCGGTGTGCTGTGGATGTATAAGCACCCTTGCGTGTGAGTGTGTGTGTTCGTGCAGGCATGTGAGCACGCGCGCGTGTGTGTGTGTGTGTGTGTGTATGAAGGGGGAGGAGGCTGCAGTTAGATCATAGCATCAGAGAGGGGAGGGGCCGCTCTGCAAATAGAGCGAGCAGAGTCGGTCCGCGACGGTAAGTAGAAGAGCTCCAAGCCTCTCCAATGTGTGTGTGTAAATGTGTGTGCGTGTTTCTATAGCCTCTTCATCACTGTCTGCGTGTGTGCGCGCGTGTTTGATTAATTAACAGCCATGGTCACATAAGAAGCTTCCCGTTGTTCTATTCTCCCCACATCAACTGCACGATTGCCCCCCATCCTCCTCCCCCTCCTCCTCCTACTCCATCCACCTGACTGTGATAATAAGACACACACACATTAGAAACACACATCCCTGTAAGAGCAGCAGGCTGTGCACACCACGAGCGTGTACAGATGAAGCGTGGACGTATAGAGCTGTATACCACCCCCCTCCACCTGTAGCTGACCTCCTCCTCACGGACGCAGCGTACATGTCTGTTACAATCAGCTGGACGTGAAGCACAAATCTGGCTATGTTCAATTATATTTTCTGTTAATTGGATTTCACTAAAATACCAAAAGAACCAACAATAAATTCATTCTTTTATCGAGTCTGTGCAGCTAAAGCTTAACATATATTATTCCCCTGTGCCATAGAGCTCCATCATTGTCCAAAAACTGTTTACAACCCACCTACAACATATATATTTGCACTGAGTGACATATTTCTTTCATAAGAATTAAAATGGACACTATTTTTAATCAATCCCACACATGCTGTAAATATTTACTAGAGCAACTAACCTGCACATTAAAATAGTCCCCATCAAATACACCATATACTTCAGTTTGGGTCACGTTTGCTAAAAGCTATAGCGCCCAACAGACATTATTTAGCCTCTTTACAATATCATACTTTTGGCCCATTTCAAGGTGCTAACTTTTAATTGCTTTGTCCAACCAAACAAGTCGTAACTAGGCCTGCGTGATATAATTAAACTCAGCAACATTAGGCCATGTCGACATGTACACGGGTATTATTGAAAACTGAGTTTTGCCTCCTTTGGTTCCCGAATAAATTCCGTCCACACCAGCACGGTTATAAAAAAAAACTAAAACACAACAGAAACACTGCCATGAGAATGCCAAAGAAAAGGAAGAATCGCGGCCAATCAAAAGTCTGACAAATCTATCGTGACGCGTCTGTTCCTCAATGTTGTAGACGAGTAACTGTACATATATGTGTAAGCATGTAAAAAAGTCCTGTTTAGCATCACTGTTTTTGTCACGTCCGTCATTTTGCAAAGAATGTCGCCACTCACAAACGACGCACAGCCCGACGTCACGAGCCAAAAACGCTATTTACCCCGTCTCCGCGGAAACAGATTTTCTAAAAGTCTTCACCCTGGCCGAAGTTTTACAAAATATCCCTTTTCAGTGACCTAAATCGGCGTTTGTGTGTCGAAAGGTCAACACGCAGAGACAAAGCTACGTTTTGAGAAACACCAGTGTACGTGCAGACATGGCCCTTACTACGTATGCGGTTTTGCATGTTTTTCAAACACAACTGTTTGCAACATGTCCCTCCTGAATCAAAATAAATCCAATTAGTTTATTCTTATTAGATTATTTTTTTGGCCTTTGCCTTTATTTGATAGGACAGTGGGAAGAATCGAAAATGAGGCAAGAGAGAGGAGGGGGATGATATGCAGCAAAGGGCTGAGGTTAGGAGTCAAACTGGGGGCTGCTGCTCCGAGGACTGAGCCTCCGTACACGAGGTGCACGATTTAACCGCTGAGCTGAACCAGCACTCCCCCCCAAAAAGCTGTTTTTTTTATCATCACTAAATTGACACCAATTAATCTGAGAGGAGCTGATCGCTGCTTCCTGGGTCTTTATCTGATCACATGGGTGTTAGAGCTTGGCCATCGCAGGGCTCTGTTAAATAGGTAAAACTGTTGCATGCTTAGAGAGAAAGCATGGCTTGTTTACATTAATATATTATCCTTCAAGAACTGTCCAGGATAAAAGCAATGATAGCACAGCAGCAACTCTCCTCTTTCACTCGATCTTGTGCAAGAAACTTCTGGGACATTTAGTTAAGTAGGAAAAAGAGCAACATACTGTGTTCTTGGCTCTCTCCTATCTTTCTTAGACGTTGTTTTTCAGAGACTTTTCGCTCGCTGTATCTGAAGGGTGTCCAACAGAACTCAAACCTTTCAAACTATCCAGTGATGATGCAAACTTTGCCAAAAAAGTACTTGGATAAAAAATCACTGGTGCTGAAAGCCGACCAACTGGTGCTGGAATTTTATCTTTTCACAAGCAGCAGCCACTAAAACACCTTCAGTGTCTCAGGTACACGGATCACGTTACACCTCTGTCCATCCATCTTCCTCTCAGCGCTTCATCCTCTCTTTCCTCGTGTCGCTTCTTTTATTTCTGATTTGGCCGTTTTCTGACCTGTTTTAAGACGGTTTGTTTTGCGGCACATTCGGGTGGGATCGATGGTGGTAGTAAAGGTGTGACGAGGCGTTGGAACTACTTTTTTTGCTGGTTATCATCAGTCCAGTGTTTTTGCAGGTGTTTTTCTCGTTTGTGAGCGAAGTTAAAGTTTGTTGGCTAAAATATTGATTTGCTTAAGTTCTTAGTTTCCCATTTTAGTTGCTACGTCTTCAAAAAGTCTCACGCACGGACGCTCCAACCTGCCTGAGCTGCTGCAGTACGCAGGTCTGTAACACTCTCGCCTGAGGGAGCGAGGCCTCAGAGTTACCCCCGGGTGTAAGGTTACACACTAAATGGACTGTTTGAAAAACACTTGAAATTTAACAATGTCAACTGCATTGCCTATTCTTCTCCTGCTTGGAATCCCCCGACCCCCCTTGTGCCACTAAAACCAAAACCCCTTCCCTCCTCTCGGCCTTCTTTCTCTCCTTTGTGCGACGGCAGCAGAGAGAAACAGTGAGGCAGAGAGAATCAGCCTCATCGAGTCCCTTACCATTAACCAGGACCTCGGTTTGTTTTGTTGACAAATACAAACTGAAAAACAAACAAGCGCCGCACAGTGTTTGTCATAGCTCCATAATCACACAGCAACAAGTTGCCCAACCCCTCCCCTCGACTCCTCGGGCTATATTTCAGTCCTTTTGTGCGGCTGAAATGTGGCAGGACAAAGGTTAAATGCAGAGCAGACGCAAATTAGCTCTAACTAGTCGGGAGTGAGAATATATGTGTGTTTCTGAGTTATGTGCTGTCAAAGGGACAAGTATGGAGTCAGTATGCACACAGCAGGCGGCAAAGCAAAGAATTAAATAAATCAGTGACATAAAAATACTTTAACTTTGTCCCTCCTTCAACACTTGAAACAAAGTAGCTCGTACAAAGTTCATGTGAACACATCTGAAGGTGGAAGTGTTTCTACTCGTTCCAAAGGTCACGTTTGCTGATGGGAGTCAAACGAGGAGTAAATAATCGTACAGATGCTGCTGCATGTGTACGTCAGACTGTTTCTGACACTGTTACTCAAATTGTTTGATGTAGACAAAGCATAAGAAAGGTGTGTGGGCGGAGAGGTTTTCAGATGTTAGACAATCTAACAACTTCTTTATTTGAAGCGTACAAAGTCCCTTCACACAAAGGGAGGACAGACTCAGCATCACTGCAGTTAATTCAACTTTTACTGCAGCTGCAAGTAACAAAACAGCCACATACATAAGAAATGAGTGAATATCGGTCACAAGAAAACACTAAAGAAGCAAAAATAATAGTTATTTTATTTTAAATGATAATTAAAACCCCTGAACTCACTCAGTGTGAAGCAGCTGCAGGAAGAGCTCAGCCACATGTTTTCAATGACATTATGGAACTTGAAAGTGTCGCTATTAATGACTTGAATTTTTAAATTCATCTTGATGAGTTGCTCATCTTGTTTTAAATTTT
This sequence comes from Semicossyphus pulcher, assembly GCF_022749685.1. Lineage (NCBI taxonomy): Eukaryota > Metazoa > Chordata > Actinopteri > Labriformes > Labridae > Semicossyphus > Semicossyphus pulcher. Next base: position 21,786,481 of record NW_027211637.1, read on the forward strand.
CATTTAAATAAATGTTAACTCGCCAAATGAGCACAATGGTGATTGAGCCTATGGCCCACTGATGAAAGCCTTTGCATTTGCAGTATTATAGACTGGGTGTCTGTGGCGACTTTCTCGGACAAAAGTCACAAGCGGCGCCCAGTTAGTGACGCGTTTTCCATCACCCAGCAGTGGTTGGTCTGCCAGAGAGGGTAGGCGGAGCTAAACGGCTGCTTTTCCGGTCTCTGCAAGTGTTGCGAGTAAACAGTAATCTACTATGGCTGAACAAAGAAAGAAAAGATTGATGACTACAGATACAACTTCATAAATAAGTGAAAATCCAAAGAAAGAGAAACAAATTAGACGCTCAGATGAAGGCAAACAGTCTAAAAAGGAAAGCACATTGTTATGCACCAGCTCAGTCTATAAAAATAATATTTTAGATTTAGTATTTAGATTTAGATTCTTGGACCTGCAGTGAAAATTCTCCTGGAGCTCCAGAGCTGGTTAAACAGCCCTTTTCTTTCCTGCCCTAAAAGCTTGGAAAGAGCTGCACTGCATACTTTCTTTTCGACATGTTCAAAAATATTTTGACATCAGAATTTCCAGAACAATTATATTCTAAAGTTCTACTATTCGCCATGATTGTTTTAAACCACTGACCGCTGTATGTCACATTGTTATGTGTTTTTTTTTCATGTCTGTCTCTGCCGTATGAAACCTTTCTATCTATTTATTGGCTGCCCGAGCATCTAGACCAGGACTCTGTGGCAGAAGAGATATTGTGTCTGAGTGAGACCTCTCTGGTTTAATTTAGGATAAAAAAAAAATCAATAGAGAGCAGAATACAGGACTGAAAACAGTTTAACCTGATTGAACTCTTGCAATGCGACATCACAAACAGAAAGCACACATTCCAGGTGAATTCAAGGTAACTGTACTATTCACAAAAAGTTTCCACGAGGATTGATGTAATTATTTTTTCCGACATAACTTCCCAGAACTAAAACCCTGCAGTTCTTTGCAGCTGGAAACTCATGAATCTTTTACTCAAAGCGTCCTTCCTGGATCATATTTCATCTTTTTTTTTATATATATCCCGGTGCTATTTCTGTCCCGAACGCCCACTAAGCACCTGAGCACACCTGGCCATCCGCTGTGGGCACAGACTTCCACACGTTACACACAAGTCAGATCATGTGGAACAGTTTCCTAACACCAAACAACGTTGTACACGAGCCTTGTGTTCGATGCCGAACACCACTGACCAGAGCTAAAGGTCGAGCTGGAGGTGTCCTCCAGGTAAATTATTAATGACTTGTTTTCTTTCCCTCCCTGAACCTCTGCTCCCCCTCCGTCCGTCTCCTCTCCCCTTTGTCTCGCTTTGATTGTTGTTTTCTCACTCCGCCTCGCTCTCATCCCCATCCTCGTCCCTCCACCCTCCACCGTGTTCTCGCTCCCTCCTTCTCTCGGTGTAAGTCTGGTGTGGAGATGCTGTTATTTTTAGCCCGTGTGAGATATGGAGAGAGATGGTGCCGGGCTAACACGTACTCTCCACAAGGCCTTTGCTGGAGGCCTGTCACTGTCTGGCTTTCACTCGACATATTTCCACCATGTGTGTGTGTGTTCACTGTAGTATCACTTCAACATTACTAGAATGCTTTATTCAGCCAGGAAAGTCCCTTAAATATATCGTATGCATGTAACCAAGATAAAGCACAACAGGGATGGACCGTCGCTAACACTGAAACAGGACAGAGAGTTTCAATGCAAGCCAGGGTTGCCTGACTGTCATATGACCGTCATATCTTTGGTCTTGTGGTGCGTTCAGTTCAGTTTTGGCAACTTTGTCGCCAGCCTCCGTGTAAGCGACATAAGTTTGCTAAGTTAAGGGCGCACAGCCTGAAAGAATGAGGTTGTTCATACTGATTTTTATGTGACGTTTGAGCTTTCCGTGCATAAGTCAGCGGCGAATTCAGCCTTTTCACATTATAGCTATGGGATGCAGGACAGAGCAGTTATTAGAGTGCACCTAAAGCACTTTCATACCGGACATGGTGATCAGTTAACATCTCAAAGCAGCCGGCACTCTTAAATGATGCTAAACATGAATGTATCTGGAGTTGAAGCTATTAACAGAACTACAGATCTGGCTTTGTGCCGTTGAGTCGTAACATCTTATTTGAGGCCGATCGTGATCTTTGGATGAAGGAAGTGAAAGGAAATGAGCTTGTGACTTGGATCACATCAAAAGTAGATCAACAGAGACAAATATATTAACAAACAAGATACCTAACATTATCGGCATCTCGAGCTGTAGCTACCCCCCTGGGCTCCACCAAGTTATTTTAAAATGCAAAGACTTTTAGTAGTGAAAAATGTGGCCTCGCAGGTTACATGCACGTCTTCCTCCTCCAGTTTCCTGACATGTTTGTCACCAGCAGATTCTAATGAGATGTTCTCACTGGCATTTCACCTCTAAAGACTTCCTTGAGATGAAAAAACAGTGTTTTAAAACTTGTGATCATGTCCATGTTTTCATTTGCAACAACATAAGTAAAAATATATATAAGGAGTGTTGGTTTAGCTCAGCGGTTAAAGCGCACACACTAAAGCGCGGTTTGACTCCGACCCTTGGCTCTTTGCTGCATGTCATTCCCACTCTCCGACTCTATCCACTGTCCGATCGAATAAAGGCAAAAAACAGACAAAAACAACTGAAAGAAGTCGCTAACAGTCGTGGCCAAGAGTTCCAGCTTTGAAAGCTCACAGTGTGGAGCCACTGCAGCGAGTCCGTCCACTTGTTGCCTCACAAGGTTGTTTAACTTCACAGTATAACGCTGTTTTAAAAATAGATGATTATAATATAATGAGGGAGAAAGAAAAAGTCAGATTTAGAGAGTCTTGTTTCATAAATATTTAAGGAACAAATCCTGTCCAGCGAAACGAGGGGATACCAAAGCTGAAGCCAGGTGTAGCAACAGATCTTCATTTTGCAAGTTAAGCTTTACTTTCACTTTAAGTTGTCAAAAGCAGCAGGACTGAGGTTTCTCTAAAAATACACGTCTAACAGTAACATCTATTACAGTTATGTATACTGCATTGATGTAGAGAGCAACTTCACCATTATGACACGTCGACTCGACTCAAGCTGCACAAGAGCTGCAACTGTTGGTGAAGATTTAGGCGTGGACTATTTGCATATTCACTGATGTGTGCAGACTAAAAAAAGGTTAATATGTAGAGTTACATCTCAGCCAGTTTATACACGGGACGGGTTTTTAAATCATGGGGGAAAGAGAAATGAGTTTGTAAGGGTTTAATCTGTTCCAGGAAAGGAACTTTAATATGATTTGGATGCAGGATATTGGGATGTAACAAGATGGAGTTAATAAAGCCAATCAGCGACAAAGGGAGTGTTATTTGATAGAAGGGACAGAAAGGTCAAAGGTCATAAATCTGTAGGAAGCAGGCCGAAACAGGACTTGTGTGTTTGAGCTGCATGTGTAAGGACAGTAGCTGGCAGGGTGAAAATACAAATTCATTTTCCATTCACGTCTGCCCTCTTGTTGCTCCGTAGTTATCAGTTCAAATGGCTGCGCCTACACACACATTTGTCCAGGCAGTGGACTGAGTCATGTAGAGGAAAAGGCAGTTTTTTTTCCCAGCTCACTAAACCTGAATCTGCAGCGATGTGAACAGTCCGTCAGTCACCGCTCCATTAGTTGGGCTTCATCAGCTCGATAAACATCACCAGCAGCTTTCCACATCTGCAGGCGAGCCGAGGCCGCTCACCTGATGGTTACCTGAGTGGGCAGCTGAGGCCGACCGGAGATGATATTTCATCCCGGGCATCAGGTCTAACTGAGGCAGAACCGAGACACGGGAGCAAGCACGTATACACGGAGAGGAGAACTTTAAGAGGAGCAGAACCTTCCTCAGTCTGATGCGCTGGACGACGCCTAAAAATACACAAACAACATCTATAAAAAGCCCCCAGAAGAGGAACACAAGACGAACCGGAATCTTTGTCTCACATTGCATCAAATCAATATTTAAATTCTGGCCCCTTTTCCTCCGAAGAGAGCATGCGGATGTCACTGCTTGTTTACTACGACTCGGATCTCGCAGGACTAACAGGCTCATTGTGAGGGAGGGAGGCTGTAGAAGTGAAATGAAAGGGAGGGGGAGAGCAGGGGTGAGAGAGGAAAAGCTGATTCAACCAAACGCGCTGCCTCCCCTCTGCCCGAGCTGAAGCCAGAGCACGGAGGACGTCTCTCCTCTCCTCTCCTCTGCCTGGCACAAACAGATGTACGAAGGTAGTAGCAGCTGAGTGTGAAACTCGGCAGTTTGATTAAAGCCACGAGTCACGTGTGTCATGGAGCAAACTCTTTCCCAACAGTTTCAGGGGGTTTAACGGCATTGATATCACCAGCGGAGCCAATTGCGATCAATCGATAACGGGTTGATTGATAAGCAAATAGCTGAGAACGAATAAATGAGTGTTGAACATTACCAAAACCAATGATTTGTATTTGGTAAAATGAATGTTCTTACTAAAGTCACCGCACTCATTCTGTACATAGATGGATGGAATGAGTCACTGCCTTTGTTCAGATTCATTCATTTCCGTTACCCTCATTCATGTCATAAGCGCCACCGCGAGGAGTCGTGGAGTTGTGATGCGGTCAAAATCATAGGGAAATCTTTTTAGAGCATGTGGAAGGATGACGATATATTGCCGTATCGATATTTTTTCCCACAACATTTGTTAGGGGAGCATTAGTCAACTGGTCGCCCCATGTCCCTCAACTATGATGGGACTCTTTGGATGGATCCAGTTGTGGACAGAAATATACATTAGGTGCTTTTCGACAAAAAGTACCAGGAACTTTTAGTTCCAGAAACTAAGTTGTTTCTGTCGCCCATTGTTGTCTGCGTTTCCACAGCGGCCTAAAGTCCCACGAAGATTATGCAAATCAGGCCAATAACGTATGGAGAAGCAAAAAAACCAATACAACAAAGATGACGGCATAAAACGCGACAAACGGGCCAGTATCATCATTTGTGCAACACTACAGTTAGCCTGTTAGCATGAAGGAGATTCAGCTTGTGCTGGTTTTGATCATGCTTTATTGCATTGCAAATGTATTCATTGAGCACGAAAGCGTCTCCTACTTCCTGTTGGCGCACACAACCTCAGACATGAGGTTTCTTTTGATAAAGTAAAGTAAAGTAAACATCTCAGAACAAACAAAAAGATATTGCTATGTATGTTTTTTCCAATATCGTGCAGCCCTAGCAGGTGAAATAAAACGCTGCGAGTACTCGACCAATCAGAAACGATCAGCACTGCAGGCCCCGCCCTGAAAGTTCCTGGACCTTTGGAAAGCACTACCCCCACAAGCTTTTCAGGGAGTAATTCAATTACCCTGAAACTAAATTTAGACCCTGGTTCCTGCCATCGAAATGCACAGTTCCTCAAAAGGTTCCTGCTGTCGAAAAGCCCCTACTGAGACCTATTTACATAGGCTATGATAAATGTAAATCAATTCCATATTTTAAGCACCTTTGCTCAGGGATTTATCCAGGATCTGGATCCAATTTCCACAAACCGCCTATTTTTTTCCCCGCTCTGTGCTGCTATCAACAAATTTAGAAGATAAATTTGTAGAAAACAACTTTCTGTTCCAGGAAATCAATTTCATTCTCCTAAATCTCCATCATTATTAATAAACCCTCACGTTCTGCTCATATTCTGAATGAATATACCGACAAAGGACCGATGATGCACGAGCACAGAATCTCCTACACGGGTCCAAAGTGAATCACTAACCTCCCTGTACATCTCTTCCTGGTGCTCATTTCCTGGTGAAGTTTTCTGTCCAATTCCACTTTTAAAGTATTTTGTGTGACTAATTTTATAAAGTAAGTCATTATCTGAAATGACAATGCAAGAAATTTGATGAATAAATCATAAGCTAGAAGTTAAGTCATACTGGGTTCAATCAAGTTTGCGTCTCGATAATGTTCTACGGAGCTTCTTTATGTTTCTTCTTTCCTTTTTTTAAACTGTAAGTGTATATTTAAGTTGGAGAGTTACTTTACAACATTAATAAATTGTTTTTTGTTTGTATGTTTGCTTTTGTGTCGACCCCTAGGAAGACTGGCACCATCCAAGTGAAGAAAGAACCAAAGACTGATGCTCTTTGTGCTTATGCAAGGTGCTGTTGTTATGTACAGTATGTTGTAACTGAGCCTGACAGGAGCTACGGATAAACAAGCCACTGTGACATCACCGCATCAACAGTGTGACCTCGACGAGGCAGCCAATCAGACGCAGCCTGCTTGACCGGCCCGCTGCTCCACACCAAGGTGACGAGGTGGGGGAAGCGGACCTTGGAGTGCTCTCCCGCTTATCCTGAGATGAGTGATGCTGCTGCTGGTGACACTGGAGAGGAGCTGGTGGATGGAGATGTGTGCGTGTGTGTGTGTGTGTGTGTGTGTGTGGGGCGGGGGCTGATATAGGAGGTGTGGCAACCGAGGGGGAAGGCAGAATTAAGTTGAGGAGGTGGTCACGTAACAGCCGGGTTCAGGCAGAGTTGAAGCCAGTTGCTCGCTGAGCTGCAGCTGGTAACATTTACCTCAACTCCTACCTCATAAATGTTTGTGTGTGTTTGTGTGTGTGTGTGTGCACGGACACGTAAAGGAGCTTTAAACACATAAACTAGGCCTGGATTTTTACAATGGAAAATAAGTAAAAAAAACACACCTCCCCTTCTTAAACACACACACACCCCTCTGAGGACCCCTTTAATAAGCATCCATTACCTTACAGCGAGAAGAAACGTGAAACTAACCTCCTTCCTCCGCCTAGAACCCACCTCAGCACTGCGCTCGCAAAAAGTGACGGATTGTGTTTTCATAACTCTTTAAAACAAAGACACACATACACACGCGCCTGCCCTAAACCATCATGTCACTGACCACGAGACAACGACAAGACTTGTCACTCCTCTCCAAGAAAATGGTGACTCTACGTGTTGGTTTGTGAACTCTGGGTGCACCCGGCAGAGAGGGGAAAAAAAGAGAAAACGGAAGCAGAGGAAGACCAACCTCCGAGTTAGGCATCAGGACGGGATGTTTGCTCTGAACATGATTATGTTTCAGATCTAGACTCCATATTGCATTAAATATTTGGTTATTAATAAAAAAAATCTAACTTGATCGAATTGTGTCCTATGAACGTCACAAACGGTGATTCACTGTTTGTGTTATACATCCCAGTATTGATTGGTGTCCCTGATTAACTTAAAAGGAAACACACCATTCCAACCAATTCAATTGAACAAGATCCCTACTTTTCCTGTCTAATGGTTAATGCAGTTTCCGTGACATCATAGACTATGTGATGTCCACCTCGGTTTTTGATGTGGCATCGATGCGAGTTTCACTGTCAGCCGTGTCTCATAGCTGTGGCGTAGAAATGTTTATTACTTTGTCTGCCTTCTGCTATGTAGCCAAGATGACAAGTCTCTGGTTGCTTTAGCCATGCTAGCGGAGGCGCTACGGAAATAGCAATGTCTGTCGGTCGAAAGCTTCTGTTTCTTTACAACCACTGGATGGACCGACATTCAACTTCAGTGATCTACTGACTTTTCTTTCATTGCCCCCTCATGTTGACGGTTTGTGGTTTTGAATGTGGAGTGAATTGTCTTAAAAACTATGGGAATGCTTGCCGTTACATTTGGTTCAGGCCGTCATGTCCGCATCAGGATTAACCCCAGTGACCTTTGTGACCCCCTTTTTTTTTTATAGCGCACCATCAACTTAAACTTTTTAAATTATCAAACACTTTGGTGTGTGTTCAAATAACTGCCAAACTCATGACTTCCATCTCCTTCAGCTGTATTTTGTGCTAATGTTAACATGCTAAAATGAGATGGTGAACATGCTAATCCCACTTTACATCAGCAAGGTAGATTTGTCATGAGCAAGTTGCTTTAGCTAGCATTTTAGCTCTTGACAGTCACATCAATTGTGAGTCATTGCAAAATTATATTCCTCACAATTTATGTCTGCCGACAGAATTTTTAAGTTTGCACAGCGTGACATGCAACGAACCTGCAGGACTGTTGCTGTCACACAGGGTGTGGGGGGGGGCCTTATCGGTACTAAGTGGGCTGTGCTGAGCCCAGTCTGTGCAGGCAAACACGCAGAAGAGCCCCCCGAGGGAGGCTGCAGCCCTCTGAGGAGAGCAGAGGAGGGAAGAGGAAAGGGAAAGGAGAGGAGAGCAGAGAAGAGGAAAGCAGATAAGAGCAGAGGAGAGGCGAGGAGGTGGGAGAAGCCCCAGGTAGCCTCACAGCGATGCACCATTAGAGAAAGAGAAACACAAAGCCGAGCTCTGCTGCGCTTCTTCTCCAGCCACTGTATCCCTCATCTCACATTGACCAGCTAAATATTTTATCAGCTGGAAAAAGAACCTACAAGCCCCAAGGCCAGAGGTTCTTTTTTGTTTGTTTTTTTATTGAAGAAAGACAGTGTGTGTGTGTGAGCATGTGTGTGTTTGTGTGTATCATAGCGAGTGTGAAAGAGGGGGGTTGAGTTTGTTCACCGACCACAACGTCACTGAAGTGCATTTGATTGGTCACTTTGAAGTAGTTTCTCTCTCTCTCCCTCTCTCTCTCCCTCTCTCGGTGTGCATCCTCGCCGCTCGGTTCAGAGCTCGATGAACGACCTTGAGCAGGCGCGCAGGGCTGTGTTGCCATGGCAACGAAGCCTCGCGCAACCAGTAACAGCTGGATGCAACAGCACTCCCTGAATTTTAGCGGGAGTCGCCGCGTTAATAAAATGACTCTCCACGTCTCCTCCCCCCTCCTCACGCTGTCTCTCCCCTCCTTCATCTCTCGCACATTTACTCACACACACACGGACCTGTGCTAACACAAAAGACAAGCCACGGTCGCACAAAGACAATATGTTTGCTAATAACACATAAACTTATTTATATATTTATTAAGGCCCGGGCAGCGGCTCGTTTTGTGCTGCCAGAGAGGAACGCAGCAGGGAGACAAAGACAGGGATGAAAAGGAAAAGAGGAGGGGGAAAAGACGGAAATCAAAAGTAACAAAACAAAAACAGAGAAAAAGGAGAAACGCACCGAGACGGGCACTTGACATTCCTCTCACAGAAGAAATAGCTCTCAGAAAAATAAAGCAGCAGAGGACATGAGCTGCACTGAGGCATTCTGGGGGAAAGAAAGGAAACAGAAACAGAGGAAACACAGCCGACAGTGCTTCTGACAGGCAGCTCGCCCCTCTCTCCCTCTCTCTCGCTCTGTTTATCATCAGCTCCTCGTCCAACTCCGTTTGATATTCAGCTCTGCCATTAATACAGAGACAAACTACTTTTCAGCTCCGTAACTTCACCAGAAACATTTTCATAAACCCAAACTAAATGTTTCTCCTGAAACGTCCAAACAAAGATCTCACCGGATTCAAAGATGGCGTTAAACAGCAGAGGAGAGAAACACAACTCTTAGATCAATTTCAGACCGACACGAGGACGTGACCTGTGTTTGTGAGTCTGTGCGGGTCAACGCGTGTTCACTGACCTGGTTTCACAACTCGCTCCTGATCAGTGTTAACGCAGTCTGACAAGAGCAGGATAATGTGGACAGTAGTAATGATCGGATACAGAGTAAAATGTTACAAGTTACACATTTTACTGTGTATTTTTAATATTTTAACACGTCCCCTTTTAAAATATTATTTTGTATTCATTCATTCAGGCCTATAAATGTCAGAAAATGGTGGAAAATGACCATCATTACTCCAGGAATATCATCAAAACCTTATTTAACAGTCCAACACTTAAAGATATTAAACATAAATTAGGAAATAAGACGCAAAACTTTAAAATTGCAGTATTAAGAAATTTATGTAAGCATGAATATTCCTTCTGGAAGGGCTGCACGATTAATCAAATATTAATCCTGATCATGATTTTGGCGTCACGCGATTAAATAAACATGACTGATGGCGATATTGATGTTTAAAATGCAGAAAACTCTGCTGCATATCAAATCAAGCGCTCACTAAACTATCAGGGGGGTGATCAAGAGGTTTTGGCTTAACTTTTGGGGGAGCAGGGCAGGCACGTCATATCATGGGCGCCTACCTTGCAGCGGCAGAGTGGAAGAGTAAAGAACAGAGACAGTCGGGAGAAACAAAAGTCAAATGTCTGGAACAGAAGTCAAAGAGCTGGAGTCCCCTGAAACGGCTCGTCATCGGTTGTTTGGAGGTATTTTAAGGTAAGAGATGTTAAGCACCAAAAAATAATGTGTAAAGAGTGCAAAGCTGTGTCTGCGCCGCGAAGCAACACAACTAACTTGTTCAAGCAGCTAAAAAAACAGCAGAAAGCGCAGCATGAAGCATGCAGCATGTGCACGTATGAAGGCTAAGAGGAATAACGTCGCTACTCCAGCGTCAAGTCAGACATGACGACAGCGACAGTGACGCTGAACAGCTCTGTTCTGTTTGTGGTACAATTTTAGGCTCATATTTTGCCTCTGGAAGATGGACCAATTTCAGAACCCAGTTAAGTTTGATGCTAAATTTGTACATGAGCCAGAATGCAGCACAAAATAATCCTGATTAATAATTGTGATATCAATATTGATCAAAATAATCGTGATTATCATTTTTTGGTTTAATCGTGCAGCCCTTCCTTCTGGACGTGTTTGTAAAAGAAGTTTACAAAGTTTGAGGATCTATTCGATCCCTTTGCCTCATTCTTCTCCGGTGTCACAGAACCCTTTGGAAATAATGATCTGTGATATTGCAGGTGGTGTCAACACAGACAAATTATGTGTGGCACCAACATCTCTTCCTGTACCGTGTTGACTCACGAAAGCACGTCAGCTTCCTGCACAAACACTCCAACGCACACAGCACACTGAAGTCATATCACTCACACACACACACACGCCACACTGACAATGAGATCCCCAGCACATAAAAAGGACTTAACAAATGAAGTTACATTTATATAATAAGAGGTTTAAATCATTTTCAGTTTATGAGTGTAAAATACTTATGAGTAGGTACTCCAGGGAGGGAGACAGAAAGAGGAATAAAAGAATCAACAAGTAGTTAAGATCATCTCAACACTTGAGGATAATTTACATGACTAATGTTAAATAAACTGAATTCACAGCTCTTAAAAGACACTCGGTGAAGGACTTTCATTGACAGTTAAGTGGAGAGCGGCCTTATGAGCCTTGAAAGCAGTCAAGATGTTTTTCTGAACGGGATGTGGGTGGTATTTCTGGTTTCAAAGTGTTAGCTGTATGATAACACAGAGCTCATTTGGGTGTCAAAGCTAAAGCCAACACACAAAAACCCTGTGTGTCTCCAATTCATTATCACAAGAGCAGCAGATAATACGTGAGCCTTGATGGCTTAACAGGCTGGAATTTTGGCTATGTGGTTCCTGGCTTTAAAGGAGAGCCGTAAATATAGCCAAATATTTAATTCACATGCAAAGTTACACGTAACAATTCTGTTTTTTGTTTCCACTCAGAGTGTGGAGATACTTGGCCTCAGAACTTTTTGGTGTTGGCCAAAGTATAGCCTTTTTTACACCACAATTCTGCCACAGCGCAGTAACAAAGCTCCACCGTTATGCCGCCTTTTCCATTTTTCCATTGGACCAAGCCATGCTGGCGTAAAGCCGCCCCAGTGTGTGTTTTTACAAAGCGTTTCGGCGTTGTGGAAGCCAAAACAAACAGCACGTGCTTCACATACACACACACGGCGCTGTTTACACTGACGCCGTTTCGCCTCTGTTATCCCTCTGTTACTACCTCCAATGCCGGAGGCAGAGCGACTTCGCCCCACCATTCAGCCTCTGTGCATTTTACATAGAAGACGAGACGTAACGAGGCGTAATAGTCCCGCCTTGAACTGACAGTGTAAAAGGGGGCTCATGTCTGTAATATCATTGTAGTGTCAAAAATAAGCAACCATTAGTTAGCAACACACAAGTGGCCAGACTTGATCTTTACCTGAACCTATCCCCTTACAAGTGATTGTCCAATCAAAACTCAGCAACCACGTATTTATCGAGTAAAAGATAAGCTGTAATTGTTAGCATGTCTGGCTAGTTAGCTTACCACCTACAATAATAACTGATGGTTCATATCAGAATTCAGGCTAATGTTAGCTAGCTCTGTCCTGCTCCAGCAAACATGGCAAACATTCACAGAAGCTTTAATCTTTCACTGTTAAAAGTGAAACAAACATACTAGTTGTTGAACTGGTTTGTTGAAAATACAAACAAGTACGCTAAACAGCTACATAGGGCTACGTTAGCATGAAATAAAAGCCTGATATCCTATTTCTTTCCTTACTGTGCTGTACTTATATACTGTATATATGGGCTAACTAACACTCTATTGTTAGAAAAATGCTGTCTCTTTATTTCTTGGTTTTCTACAGTGATGCTCAACTGGTAAGGACTCTTTCCACAGTAAGGACTCACTGTAGGCCTATTACCACTTTCCAGGCTTCTTTTGATATCATTTATAGGCCTAAAATATGAATAAATATCGTGACAGTGAATTACTTGCAACAGTTTTTCTAGTTTCAATGAAGCTAGAAGAAAAAAGAGGCGTTCAATATATAGGAGCCTTAATGTGCTTTATGTGCTGTTACATTTTGCTTTTTGTATTAGAGTTCAGTCGTCAGTCTTTAGTTTAATAAACAATAAACGCATCTGGACTTTTGTTGTTTTTTGTGTATGGACACGTCTCTTAGCAGCATTTTACTAGCTGTTCATTCATGCATCAACTGAATACCAGCTGACTTTGCTACGAGCTGATTGGCTGATGCAGATGACGTGTCATCTTTTCTAAAATGGTTTAAACGCTTTCGTCTTGTCGCAGAAACTTTGAACTCACCTGGCCTTTAGCGAACTAATTGCAGTCATTTTCATTATTTCTAAATCAGACTAATCTTGATTTAAGTCACTATTTAACAATTGTACGCTCTACTTTTATTAAGGAAAAGTTCTTTAATGGCAGCTTTGGTTTAGACAACAGCAAATGTTTAAGATTAAAAGATTATTTGAGTCATATTTGATGAATTTCAAAACAGGATTTTGTAATATATCATGTTTTTATTCCTCAAAGAAACAGATCAGAAATCCCTGTTTTGGTGTACGTATGAAAACTCAAATGCCATAATGTTTATAGTTTCAAAAGAGATACTAATATCCAGTAAGACCGCATCAAATCAGGCGGGAAGAAATCCACCGCTGGAAGGAGATGCCCACGTAAAAGGACAAGAGGACAAGAATGAGTGACACAGAAAAGACCCTTCCTCCACTGAGCGAAATCAATGAAAGCTGGCGAAGATTAATTCCTGGTTAACACATCCTGACACATGGGAGAGGGGCCCCAACAACAACAGCACAACAGTTCAGCTCACTACACTGCAGAGGGGGGAGGCAGGGGACAGCGAGAGACATACCACAGAGAGACACAGAGAGGACGGCTAAGAATGTGGTCTGTCTGAGTCTGAAAACTTCCTGATTCTACAAATGAGGTAAAAAACACAACAACACACTAGTCGAGGAGGAGATCAACAAAAGAGCAGGAAGGACGCCAAAGGCAAAAAATGGCAGGTAGAATTCCAGCACCTGAGCCTTTCCTTTTACCGTACACACCCCCCCTCCTTCTCTCTGCTCACACACACCCACACGCTGCTTCCCATACTCCCCGGCTGGTGTGTGAGGTCCTGCCTCCCTCTCTCTAAGCCTTGTGAGCCCTGCCCCCAGCGCCTGACCCAGTCACCAGCATCCCTGCTAACCTCTGTCCCCTTTTTCCCATTCAGCAAACATCATGCATCACTGTCACCCTCCTCCTACTCTTCGTCCACGCATTCATCCCGCCATCCGCTCAGCGAAGACCCCTAACGGGTGCCTACGATTCCCAGCAGCTTGCCCACACCCCTCCCAGTCCAACGTTCCCTCCGGTTTTCTTGTGAGCAGGTTGCAGGCGCGTGTCTGTCTGCACGTGTGCAGAGACTCGGGGCCACAGAGTCGACTGTAAATCTGTCAGGAGAGGGGAGCCGTGGAACGAGACGAGGGCTTCACGCCGCCACACCCCTCCACTTGGGCAGCAGACACACTGTTCAGCCATAACACCAGATTAGTCGATTGAACCATCAGCAGGAAATGAATCGCCAACAGTTTACTTAATGAAATCATCATGCAAACCATTAAGTAGAGCCTTGTAAAACCCCTTCAAAAAAGTTAATTCAAAATACAACTATTGAAAGCAAAAACAGCGAAGATTCTGCTTTCAAAAATGGGAGCATCTACATTTTTAAGTCTAAAGTGTTCAGAGGAAAACGTATTTGTTAGTGCCATTAAAAGGGATTGCAAGGATCATTACTTTTTTTAGAGGGGTATGTGTCATATTTGTGCTTATACCCAAAGAAGAAGGTGCATTTTACTGTCATTTATAAATCAGTAAGTCAAACCATTTCTGTCTGCAGCATTTCCAAAGAAAGTATTTGCCATTGTTATCTGATTTGACTCATTGCACACAGTATTGGGGTTTGGGACTGTTAATATGACAAAAGAAGTTGCACCCTAACAGAGGCACAAATACAGCTGCAGACAGGTCTTAATTCAAACAAGGACTCTATAGTGTGATTAACTCAACCTGACTTCCCTTACCTGTCCACACCAACACCATCTGCATCACTTCCATTCAAACACTGTTTACACACACTGAAGGGTGGACTGCTATTATCCGGAGCGAGCAGGTTTTATAGTGGGGCTCTGGTGTCATGCTCAAGGACATGGTGCTTTTCAAGTGTACAAACACACACACACACACACACACACACACTTACACAACACTGTTTCAGAGATCACACCGTGGACCTTCAGGGTTACAGGACAGAGTACATGCAGAGGGCCACGTTGCTGCCCCCTGCAGATACAGTGAGACACATTATTAGACACGAAGCAGATGACAGGAGGGGTTATGGAGGAGATCTAAGAGCACAGCGACTCATTCACGCTTTCACCTCACATTTTTAAAAGCAATGCATGCTCCGTTCAATGCACTGACGTGCACATCGGAGACATACAGTAGAGTCAGTGCACTTTTTTTTTATATCGCTCAGCAGTCTGGATCCGAGCAGGCAGGCAGACAGGCAGGGTGACTGACGGACAGCCTGCATCGTCTGTCTCTTCCTGCACCGCATGTTTGTAGTAACTAAACCACTAAAATACACCAGTAGCCTCTTTAAAACACGATGCATATGGTACACAGTTGAGTATGTTTGCATGCACATGGTTAGCAAACATTTTCAGACCAAATTCCCTCATGTTGCGACAGCGTCAGGCTCAGCTGTTTCCCTATAGCGACTGTCGCGGACAGGTCAGCAACAACCAAGCGGGAGAAAATAGTTCACCATCATCCTGTTTGTGTGTCTGTAAGCGTGAGCACGCGAGAGGAAAGTGTGTCTGCTCTCTGAAAAAAACTTACTGAATTTATTTGAAACACTTCTGTGATCCAGCAGCTTGAGCGTAAACTGGCCAGTTCGCGTGATCAAGTTAAGTTTATAAAAACATTCATTCATTTTGCAACACGGGCTAACAAACAAATACATGACACTCATCATGCACTTCATCTCCGTCACGGACAGGTGAGTATATCTTTGCTGTCATGTACTAAAATGACCATGCACTGTGCCCTCCGCACCGTACCGATGCCAATATTGTGTGCACTGTCGCTGGGAACCCAAGTCAGTACATTTCCGTCCTCTATCGTCATGCAAACCTAATGCAAAGTCGCGTTAAATTAGCTGAATGTTAGCAAAGCACACAGCACGCGCTTACCTTGTGAACGTATCTCTGTGCGGGATCGATAATTTCTTCTTTACACCATTAACTCTCCGCCATCTTCGGCACTGTTTGTTTAAATGGGAAACACTCCCGAAGCCCAAGAAGCCAGTTCTGTAAGTTGAGGCGTCGCAGTGGCTTCTGGGTAAAGGAGTTCGACGAAGTGAAGCGCCGCGCTTCCGGCTGTGTCGTGCTACCCGGATACGGACTACAGAGGCGGACTCCGCCACCGCAGGGGGAGGTAGTGGAGGTGGAGGAGGTGGGGGAACAGCCACTGTCTGTCTAGCAGCCTACAGACGGATGTCAGCGACGATACCAGAGCGGAGGGATGCCACGGTGTGTATTTTCTGTTCAACTCCCGACGACACGAAAAGCAAACTGACTTGTTTGTTTATTGGGGTGCCGGGTGTTAAAGAGGCACTAATCCCAGACCTTCTACCAAAAGCAGACGTGTGGCTGGAGTGACACAGATGTTAAAGAGCCTAAACTTGAGAGCAAACCAGGACGCGAAGGTCTTATCCTCATCCTGATAATGATGAGTTGGCCCATTTGGATGAATAAAAGTCTAGTTGGTGTGCCAGTGTCGTCCACTTTAAAGTACCATAGCAGCTGTTTTGCATGTTTCAGCCCATACACTACAAATCTTAAACTGCACCTTACAGCCTATTATTATTAGTAGCAGTATTTTGTGAAACCTGATTTCAGTCTAAAAAAAGTCCTTACATCCAATTTAAAACTACTTCCTTACATTAAGTTTTTAGCCTGCGCCTTTAAATTTGCTCGTGCTGAGTATTCCATCACAGCAGAACATCAAGTCTGCATTTATCTATGTCACATTATTGCCGGGAGCTATCACAGTGCAGAGTTTACAAATAAATCTGGTGCCTTAACGACATTCCCGAGGAAAAAATTAATGTGACACTGAGACAAAATGTAATGTAGACTTATTCGAGCAAGTTTCAAGAGCCTGCTACTGTATTTTCATAGCATATGGAAACAAAAAAATGCATGGAAACACGCATTTAAAACCTGTACAGCATGCTATGAACAAAACTTTACAAACACATTGAATCCCCCCCAAGATTGTTGTTTGAATAGATTTTATTGGCCTGAGGAGGAGAAACTGTCTATTATTTCTCAAGAAAATGGCAAAGATAAGAGACTTGTCTGATAAGAACATCTTGCATAACAGATTGTGACAGTATATTTCTTGACTTGTTAATCATCTCATGACCCCTATGACCTTTTGACCCCCAGGGAAACACCGATGAAGAGTTTTTCAGCATTTATCACAGGACTTAAGTGCTTCGTCGGTTATAGGGGCGTGTTGACACAACCAATGGAAGAAAACAGGTGATCTAAAATGCACAGCTCAAACTAGGAAGAGCGGAGTAAAAAGGCATATTTTTAATGTCCAGTCCATGTTCGGTACAGAGGTCATACACCGAAAAATGACTCACTAGAAAAATAGCTGGGAAGAGGCGACACGAGGCGACACAAAGGAAGACGCAACAAACTGGCACCGAGAGGGAAGACACACAGGTGGGTCTAATTAGGCCGGGGTTGACACATGAGGCAGGACAAGAGTGAGTTTCAAAATAAAACAGGAAATAACAACATAAATGAAATGAAAACAAAACATGACCTTAACAGACTGTGTCATGTGTGACAGATATGTACAAGTTAAATCAGGTGTGTCTGTACTAGCATGTTGAACTGAGCTGTAAAGACAAAATATTACAACAAAAGTATTTTATATCATCCAACTTATTTCCATGTACCTCTAATTCATAAATATAGTTTTTCATTAATAGTTATGTAACTTTTATATTGTGGACTTTATGTAATCATAAAATGTCATATGTAGCATGTGTATTATTTTACGTTATAAATTATAGATCATGTGGTGGTGTGAGTAAGTTTTAGTCTTTGTGTTGAGGAGATCTTTAATCACTTTGTTAAAACAGTTTCCTAACTGTAATTCATGTGACTCATTGCTGTGAAAAAGGTCACAACAGAGATTCTTTCAAATGAAAATCAAGATGTTGCCAACATTTTTATTGTATAATGAAATTAAGTGTTTAATACAAGAAAAACTTTATTCTCTGTTTTCTTCTTTCTCATGTAACAGACTGTTGATAAAATGTCACTGTACATCCTGCAGCCTTTTCACAGGAGCCTTCTGTGGAGTGTGTTTCTTTCACTGGAGGGTCCGTGGTTCCTTCGGGCCACCTATCTCTTATGGATGAGCCACATATGTGGGCTCCATATGTGAGCTGGCAGGGTCAGCGAGGAGCAGTGACGTAGCAGCCGGGTGGCCTCTGAACTGGGACACGTCGGCACAGCGCCTTGACTGCTGCCAAGATATACAAGGCGGAGGAAAGATAGCACCGAAATCCTTCACTATGATGATGTCAGGCAGAGAAGAGCGCAGATAGGATAGGTACAAAACACACACACACACAGAGTAAGGATGTGTGGATGACAGCAGGAATGAAAGAAGATGAGAACAGGAAGCTGAGAGAGAAGTGAGACAAGATGATGAGATGGTGGAGTTAAGTTTGAGGCAGTTTAAGGAGACGCAGAGACAAGATCACAGATAATGATAAATGGTGCCTATTGCCTGCAGAGAGGGGTACTCGGGAAAACCTATAGGTGTTCACGAAACACAAAGTATTAAAAAGGGGAGCGAAGAAAAAAGCGTGGAGCTGTCAGTGTGATGGAAGAGGAGAGGAAGTGTTGGAGCTCGAGGAACATGGAGGGAGGGAAAATAATGCAGAGAACTAAAGCAGTTTGACTCTGAAAGTGAGGAAGGGAGGGAGCACAAGAAGGAGAGGAGTGTAGCAGACTATAGGGAGGGGAGGGAAGTGTAGGAACAGGGTTGTGAGGAAGGTTTTGAAGCAATTAGCCTCGTGGGTCAGACTTAATTCATCAGGCAAAACTAAAAGAACGGCTAAGTGGAAGAAAATGTGATTATAATGTAACTCAGTGAGGGATTCAAAATGTTGAGACAGAAATGACATTAGCAAGATACTTTACTGCAATTTAATTTTACTATTTTATTTTGAGCACATTTAGAGTTATCACTAACTCCTCATTTCACAAAAACAAATGTGCATGCTTCATGCTGCACTGATACACACATACACTCAGAGACACACAGAAGTTAGCGCCAAAGGATTTAGAGACGTTTTTAAGCCTCCTTTAAAAGAAATCAGACTTAAAGTTTAGTGGCTCTACTGGACCAAAAACTGCACAAATAAAAAGCACATGAAGCTAACAGGTTGGAGAGGGAGAAGCGAAACTGTTAATGAACGAATTGTCATAGTTCACAGTATGTTACTGTGCAGTAGGTATGCTAGTGCTTATGTTTTTGACCTTTTTGACCTTAAGACAGTGGATAGAGTTGGACATTTGGGAAGAGAGTGGGGATTGTAGGCAGCAAAGGGCAGAGGGTCGGATTCGGCCCCTGCGTCGAGGGCCCTGTACATGGGACGTGCGATTTAACAGCTGAGCTAAACCACAGACACATTAGGCAGCTTTAAACATTAGCTTTTTTCTCTGGTTCTTGTATTGATAGGTTTGTGTTTGTGTAAAATGAACTTTTGTTTTATTGTTTACAACATTTCTCTCCTCTCAAATTACTCTTTTATTTGCAGAAAATGACAACTGGTTAAAGTGATATTCTCAAAGACTTTCATGTAAATAAATGTCTGTTAAGTCACTATCTATCGCCGAATGAGGTAACACAATGGTGATTGAGCCTATGGCCCGCTGATGAAAGCCTTTGCATTTGCAGTATTACAGACTGGGTGTCTGTGGCGGCATTGGCGGGAAAAATATCACAAGCGGCGCCCAGTTAGTGACGCGTTTTCCATCACCCAACAGTGGTTGGTCTGTCAGAGAGGGTAGGCGGAGCTAAGTGGCTGCTTTTCCGGTCTCTGCAAATGTTGCGAGTAAACAGTAATCTACTTTGGCTGAACAAACAAAGAAAAGATCGATGACTACAGATACAATTTAAATAAGTGAAAATCCGAAGAAAAAGAAACAAACTCGACGCTCAGATGAAGGCAAACAGTCTAAAAAGGAAAGCGACCGTCAGCGAGGAAAATCAAGACTTACAACCGGAGCCAACCGTGGACGTCACACATGCAACACTGTCTGGAGATCTGGGAAATGTGCTCCTGCAATTACCGTTTATTGCCACAGGTGCCGCCAAAGAGAACGAAACTGAGATCTTTGAGATTATAACTTTCAGATATCAAAAACATGTAAAAAAGATGTATTTCAGACCTCAAATAACGCAAAGAAAACAAGTTCATATTAAACAACAGAATACTAAAGTTTTAACTTAGGAAGAGTTCAGAAATCAATATTTGGTGGAATAACCTGTTTTTTTAATTACAGCTTTAATGCACTTGGAAGTCTTTCTAATTGCTATTGGATGAAGTTATTCCAAAATTCTTGGCTTTGTCCGATGGCTTGTAAACATCCATCTTCCTCTTGATCGCATTCAGGAGGTTTTCAGTGGGGTTCAGATCTGGGTTGTGCTGGCCATGACATGTAGAGAGAGATGCTGGTTTACGGACAATTTGGAGTGGTCTCTTAATTTCTTTCTGGAGCTGTACTGCTTGCAGTATTCTTTAGAACCAGGATGAGCTTTATTGGCCAGGTATGTGTGCACCCCTGTTTAACAATGCTCTACATGTAGATACACAGAAATAGACATGCGCTTAAAGACAGAGGACAACGAGCTTGACAAGGTAAACAATAAACTATGGAACTATTATGTAAAAGTATACAGACATACATTTATTAAAGAAAATACTACAACAACAATTACACTTGAAGACAACGAGACTAGTGTGCAAAGGTGAGAAGTGTAAGGATGCAGGAACGCATTGATTAGGACGTAACAGGTTGGTTTATATACAGGAGGTTTGACAGTATCTACATTATAGTGTGCTAAGACTTACGTACTTAACTTTATATTATTAATGCAGCTAGTTATCTCTTGATCAAAACATGAACAAAAGACATAGTTTGATGGACATGTGATGTCGTGTGTTTAGGCGAGTTGTTGTCTTTGTTGTTATAGTTATTTGTTTACAGAAACTGTTTGCTGACTTCCTTCTTCACTTTCACACCTCACATGTTGTTTTTCCTGTGACATCGCTGACCACACCTGACTGGCTGTTCTACCAGAGAGGGCACTGAGGTCACGCTCGGGAGGAGTTTGCACATGTTTTATATGCAAACTTTCTGAGAGATGCACCCGGTTTCTTAAAGCTCCTGTGAGGAACTTTTGGTTCGTGTTGAATTTGGCGCCCCCTGTGGACAAAGCCGTACCTCTTACGTCTTTGGTGATTTTATCTTGAACATGCTTAAGTGGTGGTTTTTAACAAAGAAAAATCTCTTCCTGCTTTTCTTTAACAATCATATGTATCACACACTCTAAATGTTTGCCCTGGAAAATGTAAACAAAGGCAGCGTGCAGTTAATCACTTCGTCTGACACCTTCCCCCCTGCCAGCAGTGTCAGGCATTAAAAATAACTACATAGAAATAATCAATCTTGTCGCTGATGGTCTGGTTTGCTTTTGTAGCTCATATAGAGTCATCACAATAAATTTCAGTCTGTTTCATAACCAGTGAAAAACTCCTCACAGGAGCTTTAAAAGTGTTTCACGTAAATTAGCTAAATTGGTAAATTGATTTTCGTCTGAAGGTTTTGAATTTACTGTAATTAAATTATTCTAATTATCATTTTATCATAACTTCTTAACTTCTCAAGTTGCTTTATGAACCATGTCAAATGAGGGGAAACTAATGGCTGCCTGGGAGGTAGGAAGCAGACATCCAAAGTTATAACACGTTATTATTGTATGATTTGGAAAATGGCTGGCAGTGTGAAGTATGTTTGTAACAAATGGGCTAAAGAGGGAAAAACCACTGGCATGATCATTAAACAGGGGAATGCCAGTGTAATTAGAGAGACATAAGACTTAGTATACTGAGACCTTTAAATAACTACTACATGGACGATGAAAGAAAGCTATATTTAGATTGTAAATCGGTGTGGTTTTAGATCTGTGCTTGCAAATAAATGACTTTTGGAAATATTAACAGCTTTTGACAATATCAGCTTGTGTATTTTTAAGTAGCTATGTCGCCATTGCAATTTGTAGTGAACACTTTAATTCATTAGGCCTGTTCCTGATGGACTGAAACAGTGGAGAGTTGTTTTTCTACAGCCAGCTGGCTCCACAATATTTAAAACCACATTATTTCGGCACTCATTGTCCATCATTTGGAAAATTCCGTCGCGTTGCCTGCAGCTACAAGAAAACGGAAATGGCAGAAAATGAAATGTAATGTGGAGAAACACATGCACGCACACACACAGGAGAGTCACTTCTACTGTAAGAGCACCTCAGACTGTAACAAAGATACAATAAAGCACACTTACAGCCTAATATACACCCATTAGATGCTTACAGTGTGGACGTAACACAACTGTGCTTTATTTACCTGCGCTCAGTTTATTGTTGAGACGTTCCCTCAGTGAGATTTTAAAGGACTGCAGAGAGAGAGAGAGTTGTGGGAAGGTGAGAGGAAACCGGGAAGCTGTTTAAAATTCCACACAGGTAGAGACGAGGCTTCAGGAGGGTAGTGGAACAGCTACGAGCATGCACACACACACACACATGCACACACACACTAATACAGATGTGAGACATGGAGAGAGAAAAGAAGCGAGCCACATGCAGGAAACGCTCTCTTTGATGACATCTTTCTGAGCATCTTCATTGTTTCTTTACATTTTACAGACCCAATGATTAATAAAGATAATTGTTAGATGAGTCAATAATTCTTAGTTGCAGCCTTATATGTGTCTCCTTTATATGTGACCATGTACACTATGAATAAAGGCAGAGTGGAGGTAAAGTTAATGTGAGCTTACACAACACAGGCTGACTGGAAGAATCTTCTTTCCCCATTGAGTTTTTCGATGAGCAGCTTTCATGAGGGTGATCTTCGTAAAGACGGCACCTTAAGAAGAGCACCGAGTTGGCTGGTGTTGTATCGACAGCACTTACATACCTACATATTGCCAGGAAGCTCAACAAAGATGCAGCAAGGTTAAGAGGTCACCAAGACTATGTATGCATGGTTTGAAGTAGGCTTGTGAGCGCTCACATGGACCTATAATGTGGATTCAAAAGACGAGGAAATTCTATAGAGAAGACTCCAGAAAAAGGAGATGTGGAAATCTGCCTTTAAATAAAGGAGCAGCGATAAAGATGAAGCTATGAGTAAAATTTAGCTGTCATTGATTTATGAATCATCATATGCACTCTGCCTCCAATGCTGTTTAAGAAGCCTACCAACGGTTCATCCAATGCGATTTCCATGCAATGCGATTGAAAAATACACAAAAATAACGTGGGCAGCTGTATGGCTGTTTAAAAAACTCATCTCAAATGTGTGAATAAGTGAGACGGCAAGATGGAGTGTGGCATTGTATGTTTACCGCCACCGTGGAAGAGTGCACAAACACGCTGAGTGTTGCCGAGCGAGTTCAAGCTATGGAGGAACAGATGAGACTGTACAAACACACGTGACCCTGCTAGTGCTGTCAGCTGTCCCAGTTGCAGCTGGGCCATGTGTGTGTGTGTGTGTGTGTTTATGCACATGTATGTGGGTAGGTGTGTAAAGATTCATGTACCACATGCAAAGCTTGGTGTTGCACAGCTGCACGCTAGAATACTCAATGAAAACAGTCCACACAGTCTACAGGACAGGCGTAAATGATATTCATATTACCTTTACGTTAGGGATCATTTCTGTTTCTCAATGAACGCTTGAGGCAAAAGCAACACATGCTGACTCCATAACTGAGGTCGTCACTGGCTCTGTAAGCTCGCACTGCAACATGCAAACAACAGCCATAGGCACTAATGCCACTTAAGACATAAACATAATGACCACAGCAGTTTATAACAATGAACAAATCCAAGCTGTAACCAATCGAGATTTGAGAGCACACAGGGACAGATATAAGAGTTTAGTTTAACATGTACTCTCATTATTTCTCCAGCAGTTTTGATTGGCTTTAAGCTTCCAGGAACTAAACAAGAGGCTGGAAAACCTTGGCCTCTTTTATAATGTATTAGCAGGCCAGGAACATACCAACGCTAGCTAGTTATTTTATTGATTGTACAATGTTTACCAGGATTATACATCATTTCGAGTAATTGAAAATAATAGGGAGAAAAGCTCTTCAAGATGGCAGTTTTTCTATCAGTTTGGTTAGCTTGGTTGCTAACATGACATTAAGTTCAATCTGTTTTTAGGAGTTGGACCATCAACTTTCAGCAAACCATTCCTCTTTGGTTGAGTAGTCAGCGCTCCGACATAGTCTACAGCTAACGGTTACATGATCCCGGAAGTGGTTGAATGCTAATGTTAGAATTAAACCACTTCCTAGCTTACAATACTAGCTGTTAGGCTGTTAGATAGCTAAAGTTAGCATAGTGTTTCAGGATATGATAGGAATGCTAATATTTCTAGCAAACTATAACGTTAGCTGGGAAGTGGTTTAAGGCTTGTGCTAGCTTCTTTAGCTTGACATATTTTTGATTCTAACCATCCATTGTTAATCCAGAAGCATTTAAATGATTTGTCAGATTCACTACATTTTCACCACTTGAAACCTGGAACACATAATTGCCACATTATGACAGCACTTGAGCTTCCAACGGGGCAAGACGTCAGAGGAAAATGGCGGCCCTTTGAAAATGGTAAAATAAAATCTGCACTGTTAAGTCAGCTTTCTTTCGGTCACTTGCTCGAATACACCTGCACCAGAACTTCCCATCCCTTAGATTTACTTGCTTGCTCCAGACTGAAAGCATGCAACACGATTACTACCAGTTTAGGCTTCTTCATTTTGCAGGATCAAAACATCTATTACTCGAACCTCTGTCCCTGCTTACCTTTACGACTCAAATCTGTCCCTGTGCTAACTCAAAGTTTGACTTGAAGACTGATTTCCATTTTAATTTGTTTATGCCCGTTTAGTTGTTTCACAGTTTATGAACTTCCACACATAAAGATAAATGTTTAGCCTCAGAGCCTTTTGTTATGTTTGTCTTCTGTTATTCCGCTGTTTGCCAAAGAACTTATTCTGCTTTGTTTTACCGTAAATTTTAGCACTCTGCTCAGCATTGCTCCGCCTTTCTTCTGTCTTCTCCGACTTTCTGTACTGTTTATTCTTCTGCTCCGTCTGCTTTTCATTCTCATCCCTCTGATCCGTCCAGATGTTTCCGCCCCTTCCACCCTCTGTCCTTCACCGGTCTCTACACCTGCTCCTTTTCTCACCTCAAACACTCCCCTCTCGTCTGCTCGCTCACAAATAGCCGCGAGGTCGTGAACGTCTTAGATCTCCACCCCGCTTCATGGATCACTGCGAGTAAACCTGAATGAGAGAGCAGCTGCTGCCCAATTTGCTCTTTTAAGACAATCAATGAAAATAACAAGGAGGGCCCACAATACTTCCAAAGGATTACACACACAAACACAAAGGATCACACACACTCGCGCACACATGCTCCGGTCCTGCTAATTGTCGGCTATTAGTCTGCAAGTCTGGGATTGCATGTCTTATTAAATACAGAATTTCAAATGAGCTTCGTTAAATAAGAAAGTACTCCCCTTTTAATGAAGCTAATTTATATGGAAATTACACATAATACTGACGATTCAGCGAGAGATTTATCCTCATTGGATGAAGGGGAGGAATTAAGGGGGGGGAAAGAGCGGGATAGTGATTCCCCCCCCCCCCTCTTGCTTTGGCCGATCCCTACTCTTGGACGCTGCAAGTTTGCTTTTAGAGCACACTCAGTAAGTTCAGGTCATGTATGTTTGGGTTAGTGATACAGCCATCAGTGTGTGTGTGTGTGATGGAGAGCGTGTGTGTGAACTCTTGTCCTTGTGCTGACCCTGCAGAGCTCCAGCCTGCCTCTCCGGGTCCCTCTGATCCATCATGCTGTCTGATTGCCCAGAGAAAAGCCATTACTCTGAAACAACACAACACATTAGCAGTGAGCTGCAGGTGTCTCTTCTCCGCGCGGTGCTCGTTCCTCACCCTCTGGATGCAGACGTCATGTTTACAGTGCCCTGACAGACAAACAGTGAAGCAGAGGTGGAGGTCGAACGTGTGAAATATTTGGATTAACTCATCAGTCGTTTCATTTTTGTTGGTTTTGTGCACACTTAAGTCTGCTAAACAGTGTTGAGCTGCATGCTGGGTGATAAGACAATGTTTCTGTCTTCCTCACTCTGACTGGTGATTTATTAATGCAGGTCTGTATGCAGCTCTGCCCCTGCAGACTGCCTCTGTCCCTCAGGCAAAAAAAGCTCACTGTTGCCCCCTGGTGGTAATTAGCAAAAAAGAAAAAGAGGAAAAAAAGGAGGATTTGACCAACATTTCATCATGTCTCCTGACACCAGCCCCAAAGGGAAGTATAAATGAAGAATGTTTAAAATCAAGTAGGTCTTCAAATATATCCTTAAGTGAAATAGGTGGAAAAATTTGTAACGAGCAGAAGTCGAGAGAGGGAAGCTTTAAAAACCAATACCGTGCGTTGTGAATTTCTGTGCTGCTTCACCTCAGAAGTGGATAATTATCTACAGCTCTCATCGTTCACGGTGCACTCTGAAACCCTGTTCTACTACATCTGTGGGCAGTGTGAGAAACATGTTCGACAAGTTTGCGTAATGAATAAAAGCTTTATTCAAACATGAAATAAAAAAATAGTGACAAAGAAAAATGATCAGAACGCACAAGAATTTGCATAAATATATACCATCAGAGCAGTTCAGAGACGACGTATTTGAAAAGGAAATATATATCGTAACATCTATAAATAAGCTGCAAAATAAAAACAAATCAATGCAGAATGAGTTAATAGAATACAACAAACGTGTGTCTCTTTTGTCTTTTTTTAAAAGTGGTCAATGCATTAATTGTTGTTGCCATCTAGAGGTCGCTCCTACAGCTGAATCATTGCAGTTCTTTAATTTAGTTTTCAATAATAAACAATTTAAAATTGCGCAACTCCTATTTGTAAATCACTGCGAGTCAATGCAGAGGCAGCCCAAGTGAGGACGCTGTGTTGCGGTGCCCTGACATAATGCATATTATGCAAACAAAAAGTGCATTCCTGTGGGATTATACAGGCCATTGTGTCTCGAAGCGAGGAAGGGGGGCGTGAACTGCACAGCGGCTCGTGTTTCAGAACCTGAACGTCTGCTGATTGTTGGACGTACGATGAGCAGGAAAATCTTAGAGATGGTTTCACTCTGCAAAGTTCTACATGCAGGTCTGTAATCACGACAAGAAAAAACACCTGCAGGACTTAAACAGACACAACGTGATACGTCCTCTGATCATATATTTAAACTCATGTGTCGATGACAGTGTAATATCACTATTATAAAACACGTAGTTGTGAAAGCTGCAGCGTAAGCCTGCAGCATACTGTTAAGTGAGCACTGTTATACGCTTGAGTTCATTTTGCTCTAATAAGGCCATGAAGTTAAATAAACCATTAAGCTAAGTAAATGTTTACACTCATACCACAACGTATACCCACGCTAACAGTTCAGCAAGCTTCATTCTTATATAAAAAAACAATTCATATTAATATGGATGCAAAACAAATATTCACACGTGTGTACTGAACAACAGTGAATTTCAACAGTTCCCCCTCTATAAAAATAGCTTAAAAATCTGACACATATTTCAGTACAGTGTAGGGTTAAGTCAGCTTTTTTTTCTCTTTTACATCTGAGACAGTTTTAATAACAGGCTGGTACAAACGTCCTCTGCTCCTCCTTTCCTCCTATGACACTGCCATGCACAGACGCAGGGCTTTAAAGACCACCAAAGTCCCAATAAGGAGCGCTAAAGGGAGCAAAAAAATGAGTGGCATCTTCATCTCCTCCCTGCTCTAGACTCCAACTGTCCGCAGACAGACAGTACAGTCTTTTCTGTACAGAGCGTCACATGCATGGTGGTTAAGTAGTAGAGCAGGACACGGCCGATAAGAGGGAAGAGTTTAGCCAGCAACAGTTTAATGCGTGCACTCCGTAGCAATGTCAGAATCATTGAAAAGGTGGAGCAGAGAGGACAAAACAGAAGTCACAGAATCTCTCTCACACAGGAAAGGTCATCTGAGGGGGCGGAGACGTTCGCACAGAAGCATTTAGTAACCTATAGAACACACACCGATCCACAGCTCAGTGCTTTAACACACGGGAGTGTCGTGGGAGCAGAGACGGGTCCGACCGAAGTGAACTAAAAGACAGGAAGTGGTGGTGAAATCCAACACAGGGCAGGAGTCAATGAACAGATTGTCACATTTCATGCTCTGCACGCAGGCAATTAGTTTTTTTTTAACGAGACAAGCAATAAACATCGCTGTCATCATCATTCACACCCAGTTAATTCACATACACAGTAGGCGAAACAATACTGTACCCACACGAGTTAAGTGCACAGGCATACAAACACACCTCCCATTGCACCATGGGATGTCACTTTGAGCGTAAGTGGTGAATAACTTGTCCCCCGATACCCAAGAATTAGAGAGCAAACAGAGAAGGCAAACAGAACGCGACACGAGCAGAACGAGTGATACAAACCACCGACATTATAAGGACACTTGAAGAAAGATTGTATTGTTTGGATTAACTGAACGCAGTTGCTATGTACCGCCGTGTTTGCTGGTTATAGCGTCTCAAAGCGTAGAAAATAATATCTATCTGTAGTTTATGGCAAAAATAAATAACTCAAACCTCTTGCAGCAGTTGTAAAAAGGCCACTGAATGCTTGTGTGTGTGTGTGTGTGCGTGTGTGTGTGTGTGAGAGAGAGATGCAAACTCAACAGCACATGTAGGAGCTAGCCATAAAGTCTTTAGCCTTAAACCCTCATGCATGAACATTACCATTAAAAAAAAGCTGTTTCTTGCTTTCCAATCATGCCATTATAAAGTTTTAACTGTATGCATACAGTACAGCATCTCAGGTCAAAGTAAAGCTTCCTCTTGGTGCGTCACCAAACCTGGACGAGCCCCCCGAAACAGGGTGAAGCCGATAACCAGGCTCGTGATAAAAGCAAACACAAAAAGTGCCTCAATCCTGTCATACGTAGGATTTCAAAGGCAGAGAGTCAAAAAAAATGGCAGTAAATGATCAATGAGTTAAGTACAAGCTTCAGTTTTCTGGCTGCAGCTATGTTGAATATTTAAATAGCACAAATATTCCTCTGGAGTCACTTATTTAGGATCTTTTCCCGACCGCAGCAGATCATCAAAGTGCTGTCCTGCAGAGAAACAAAGGCTTGTGAGTTGAACTGAACAAGGTCCAAACTTAAAATAACATCCCGCACAGATTTTTACGATACCTTGAAGAACACTGGTTCCTGTTAAATTACCAACTCAGTTTAAAGCACCCAGCCAGTTTGAAACAAAAGGACACTTTGAAGAGCTAAATCTATCCTGTTAAAGCATCAAAACCACCTCTGTCCTGCCAACGTCCCGTCCACACACGACCCGAATCAATAATAAACACTTCTCGCAGACGGTAACACTGAACCTTTCTCAAAAAGGAGCTTCAACTGCAAAGGGACAGTTATGTAAGGTTTCTTAGTGCGCTTAAACATTTGTTTTGGAGAGCCAAAATCTGAAGTTGTGTATAGACATAATGTCACATTGTCAGAACTCCCTCACTCAGGTTTTTTTGTCCCCCCAGTTCTTCCGTCTCTATGAAGCTTTGGCTTTTCTTGCCCGCGGCGATGTTTTATCCTCTGACTTTACAACCCCATTGGCAGCACCTCCTGACAAGAGAATAGAAACAATCCTGATGAATATTTATGTTCAACAATGAGAAGAAATTACATCATATATATTTGCCGGACTATAAAGATGCTGAGGTTTCCTGAATGCTCACCCCTCGTAGGCTCCCTTTTGTGAGGTTTGCTCTTTGGGCTGACCACCTTCTTCTTTGACGCCTGGTTCTGGCTGTGCTCCCTCCACTTTTTCAACTGGAAGTTAATGAATTTCCACATCATCCAGGCCTGTGTGAGGCAGATAGCTGCCAGACACGTCATCCTGAGGGGTGTGAAGGAAACAATTTAGTTAAAACAAAAGTAAAAGTGATGAAAAGGAAAGTAAAACCTCCTTAAATTTAACGCAAAAGCTAAAATAGCTTGGTGCTACTTGCCTTATAGTGAGCACATTAAAGTTGCCGTCTGCTAGAGAAAAGCCCTGGTTTTCTGTACGGGGCAGTCCGAAGCCAAATGTCAGAACGGAAAGTGTGAGGGTGAGGAGGCGGGCGATGACAAAAAGTAGTGCCCACAGAGTGAAACTGTAAAGGCAACAATACATCACATCAGGTTGTTCAGATCAAGGCACAACTGCCCTTTGAATATTAAACGCCAACTGAGACAACATAGACTTGTTGGAGGAAAGATTTACCCCTTCTGCTTGTTCTCGTCACTGAAGTAGAAGAGGCGTGAAGCGTGGAACAGGAGCTCCACCAGGTAGTGAGGGACCAGCAGCACCAGGCCCAGTCGGTGGAGGCTGCACATGACGGGACACAGAGAGAGGGGAGGTTAAAATTAACAGTTTTACACCCTCTGAAGACTTTCTACAAATCTCTGTGAGATAAAAAATAAAAGGAAGGGGATAAGCAAAGATAAGAGTTTCGTTTGTAGAGGTCTTCAAGGGTCTACCGGAACCTCAGGACCAGGGACCCGGACGGGTTCAGGTCCACATATTCCTCTGTTCCGGGTCTGTTCAACATTATGAGTAATACCCAAGTGGATCCGGGAAGATCCAGCCGTGATAAGAAAGCGTTCGTGATTAAAGTGCTGTGTGCTTCTGTGTTTGTATTTTAACTTGCAAAAATGTGTCATTGGCATGAGAACGTGTGGGAGGTAAAGTGGAAAAAAATGGAAGAAAGAGCAACAACGAGTTGAGTGACGTGTCACGTGACTGCAGGTTCAGAGAAACGTTGAAGCAAAAACCGGTAACGATGGATACCTTCCTCACTGATGTGGACGAAAAAACTAAAAGAAAATGAATATAAAGAAGTAAAACCTTGTTTATGCAAATTGTGGACAAGTTATGCGTAACACGTGTGTGTGTGTCTTCTAAACGAGCCGCGCGTTTGTCATCCGTCTGCGTGACAGCATGTGGACTTTCAATCAGAAATAACGAGTGGATTAGCATCTCTGTTTTTATCAACACGACATGGATAACACAATACCTGGATGTGTTTAATGAACTGTCTTGGCGGAGGATGGAGCATATGCACAGCCAGGCAAAGGGGAGAAGGCTGCGTCACACAGGTAGGACAAAAAGTGTTTGTTGGAGCTTGTTTTGACAGCTGACTAGCAGTAACTTGTTAATAGCAATCAGCTGTGAAGTCGTTGCTGATCGGGTCTGTTTCGCCCGGCCGGGGTCGGGTCCGACAGAACTCAGTTTGGGTCCCAGCTTTCAAATAATAGTGGGGTCCGGTTCCGGGTCGAACAATTACAAGTCTCTTAGGGTTCAGGCATGAAATTTTGGACCCGTGAAGACCTTTACTTGTTTGTAAAAAAGACAGGAAGAGCTCACAAACCAAAATACAGAATTCTCCATATAGAGGAAAAGTCAGCTGACCAGGCGTAGAGTTTAAAGATGACCTATGTGAATTCCGGACAATAGGAGAAAGCCAGATAGGACGAACATTGTCTATCCTGTAATTTTTATTTCACTTTTATAGCCTTTGCTGCAAAGTAAACTGCGTTTTACACACTGAAAGGTCAAAACAACTTTCTCAGACACTGGTTTGAAACATTGTCATTACTTTCCAAGATAAATTAGATCTGAGGGATCTCAGAGAGAAAACTTTTCTTTAAAAATTAATGCTAAAGAAAATGTATTATTTCACTCACTTTAAGACGTAGGCACCCGTGATGTGGACAACATAAAGGCAAATGTAATAGAGCTGGCGAGGGATGTCCTCCTGTGGGAACAAAACAAAGAGGGAGAGAAACATATTTTTACTGCACACAACAGTGATGTTTGCTGGAGGGGTATCTGAATGACAAAGCAGTTTATTATGTAGATTTTTAGCCATTACAGCTTAAATACCTCAGTATACATTTAAAAGTCATTTTACTTACTCTATATTGAAACATTCTTAAGATGCAATGATTTTATTTCTAGTCTGCGACCCTTAAAGCACAGCCCAGGCTCATTAACCACATTTTAGCTTTGACGCTAGGATGTATTATCCAAACTAATTAAGCCTTGACATCCGCTTGGCTCCAATTTACACTAGATAATGAATGTATGCAATACGTATATGCATAACAGCTACACACACATTCAGCATTTTAAAAAACCCAAATCAAAAACAGTGTTTATACAGTGGGAAAGGAGGAATAATACGTGATAGCTTCTACATGCTAATTCCACTAAGAAAAGACCTATCTCGAACCTTTATAAACATATTGCACACATGATCTGTCCATGTGTGACAGAAGACTACTCATTTACATACGTAGATTAATTGAAGCTCCTCTGCTTACCCAGTACAACTACAAAAACCTGAAATCTCTTTCTGTACAAGTACTTCATTTAAAAAAAAAAATGACACTCACCTTTCGTACTTTTTGAAAGTACAGCTCGGGGAGTGCATGGAGCCAATAGGCAATTTGGCAAATGTAGAAGAACTTCACCTGAAAACTAGAGAGGAGAACAGTTGGGCAAAGGTGAGAGCCTGTGTGGTACTTCAGCACAGACAGTTGTATTATATTATATAAACATACAACAGATCATGTTGTGCGTGGTGCACTGTTCTCTAACTTCTATTTAAAATAAAGTGCCATGCACGACAAGTCAAACCAGTGTGAGAAATGGAATCAAACAAAGCCTGACCTAATATCCAAACTATGATAAACATGGACTTTAGAGGCAGGTATCAATACATCTGTACTTACACCATGTGAGTGTGTGGGTAACCCTCCCATAAGAAAGTAGGATTTGTAGCAAAGTCCTCCTGTGAGAGAGAGAGAGAAAAAGGAAAAGCATTAGATAAAGCCCTAATGCAGGCTGGGACATTGTGTTTCTGTGCCTGCTGACCCTCGTACCGCTGTGAGGATGCTGCAGCCCCAGATGAAGGAGAACAGGTAGAACGCTGCAAGCTGTCCAGACTCGTTGAACTTGCTGTGTTTGGTTTTTGACAGGTGCAACCTCCTGTTCATTTTCTGAAATAAAAACACACATTCAAATGATCAAATGTGGATGCGGGGGACATTTAGTTCTTGAATTTTCATTTGAGAAGTGTGCTTCGTGCTGTAACTCACATCCCATTTCAGGACTAAGATATAAGGTGTAACATTTTTAATTGTAAGAACATTAGAAAATGATCTTTTAACAGCCAATTTTACTGCAAGCAAAACCTGTTTCAGTGATCACAAGGGCACCTGATTAGTGTTTGAAGACAGACATTAAGAAGTGGAATCCTGTTCTTTAAAGAGAGACGGATGTTTAAAAGAGTCTTTCTACACTGTTGAATGTGTTCCATAAAAAGGTTTTTATTTTTGGAATACAAATATTTAAAAATAGTCTTCTACTAACGCTCGCCTGCTAGCGATTTTTCACACGAAAGACAAAAGATGTGAGGAGAATCGTGAGCACTGTTTGGTTCAGAGCAAAGGCAGCTGGAAGGTGTCGACCTGATTATCTGCAAACAGCTTTGTAAAACTTGAATCATAGACAAGAATAGAGACAATGCATGTGGCAGTATCTGATGGGTTTGAAGTAAAAAAAAACTAGACAAAGACGATTGTAGTGAGTGCACAGGTTGTGTCATCTTTTATAATTGTAATGATAGTGGAGAGACATAAGTAAATAGATAATAATAGGCCACTGTGTAACAATGTGAGCCAATATGATGGCTGCTGTTTGGATGTTCATATACTCACATCGAGAATGTATTCTTGTATCAAGGCATGAAGGATGACCGCTATGAGCAGGTAGAAAAAAACAGTTGCCACATCTTTAGGGCCGTACTGGTAAAGGTTCACTGGCTCACTCTTTTCGTCTGCAGAAAAACAAAGAAACAGTTAGAAGCTTAAAGTCTAAAAGATGGCTTAAAGAGGCAGAATTAACATCAATTAAGTGTCACGTTACCATAAAACATGGGCTCACCTAGAACTTGTGTTACATTGTACTGGACTGTGATGAACATGATGGCGAACTTTGCTGTGACCTGGAACACAATACAACAAACAGGATTAATGGACTGATTCAGAGTGAGAAGAGAGATCTGTCTGAGAAGCTAAGCCTTTGTGTTAATAAACTAACTCTGTAATAGATGTGACTATAATCCTTTGAATGGTACCCAACTCTTTGTCATGATAACTTTTTGCTGACAAGTAAACATAAACAGGGTGTGAAGCTTTAAACATCAAACAAATGTGAAAAATCAATTCATTTAGGTGCTATAGGCGAGGGCTGCTGTGTCATTGCAAGAACCTGTATCCACTTCTTCCTGCATAACTGGGGTCTGGGGACCCCCAGGGGCTGCCTAGAGCGGCTGCTAAGTGCCTCTAGCAAAATTGTATTTATATTATAAGATAAGATTAAACTATGATTACTGCAATAACTTTATTGTGCCAGGATGATAGTGTGTTGACTCTGGACAAAGCAACAACCAATATTCATCTTCACAGATAAAGGATTATTAAGACAAAATCTGATCAGTTTTCACAGTATTCTCAGCTCTCAGTCTGTTGACTGGGTTTGGTTGAGGACAGGTTAGTGTGGGGAAAGCTATCTTGTTTCATTCAAACGTGGCAAGGTACCAATCAGCTCTGTCGAACCAGAAGGCTGGCTATTAAATGTGTAGCATGCAGACAGACTTCTAGCCTGACTATGTTGTTACTAAAGGCCAGGTCCACTTATTGATATACTATGGAGGCGAGGGATTAGCCTACTAGTAAAATGACCTGTTAGCAGAGTCAGTGGGCCTCCTCGCCATCTTCTTTGGCAAGCAGTAAGACACATGAGATGGGAAGGAGAAAGACACGCTAGCGCCCTGCCCCTGGAGTGCTGCTGCTGTCATATCAGCTAACGTTAGCAGCAGCAGCTAGCACGATTTGGCTAACAACAGCTCCTGTCCTGTCCACTCACACAGTACCTCGAACATCAGGCCGAGGAGGATAATCATGGCCAAACACGAAACCATGTCGGCGTGATTCTGGATCACAAACTCGTGGCTCAGCACCGGTGGGCTCTTGTTCTTCTTGCGGAAACCCATGGCTCACCGACACGGCTCTCCACTCTCACGTCAGGCTGGGTTGGAGCTAGCTTTCCCCCGCTGCACGGCGGCAGTTGGCCTGCACGTCTCAACGGATGGATGTTTGCTCTGCTCGCGGCTGATCTCTCCAGCGCAGTCAGTAAGCACAGTGAACTGCCTCTCGTGTGTTTAAAAACAGTCATGAAGATGCATCGCACCAAACCAAACACTACAGCGCAGCAACACCCACTTTTTCCTGCCTGGTAAAGTCAGATCACGGGCCCTCCCACTTCAAAACCCCATTCATGAACCGCCCAGTGTCATTGACGTAGAAGGAGAACCCAGGCCCGTGGTGCTTTCACGTACTCCACGTAAGCGCCTGTTTCAGAGGAGATAATTATTTACGTATATAGGCCTATAGGCTACTAGTTCTAGTTATTGATTCCTGTTTTAGTTTGAATAATACTTCAGAACAGCATACTTTGAAACTAAAGATCTGTTTGGAAATTGTATTGTAATATCAGAATTGCAGCAATTACAGCAACCCTGCAACTGAAGGAGAGAAAAAACCCACATAAAATAATTTAGTAAAAAATAACAAATATAACTAGTACATGAATAAAAACATTATTGAATCAGAAGCCAACAATCCAATAAAAATACACGAAAACAATACAGGGAAAAAGAAGAACAGAAAATGTGAAAATGATCAAGATCTCTTGTATTATATAAATATAAACCATTCATACAGAGGGCTCTGCAGACAAATTGTACTTTAAAGACCTTTATTATTAGTTTGTTTATTTATCAATTTCATTTTATGCTCACAAGGTGCATATTGCCAAAAAGTAATGTTTCATAAAATTAGGAGAAACTATTGGACACACCAAAAACTTTCCCCAGATAGTAAATTATTGTAGCACAAGAATAATAGGCTAGTGCCTGACAATATATTTACCCTTTGACTCCTCAATAAGTTTCATGTAAAACAGTAATGCATGACAAATACTTGTATTAACTTTTATACAATATACTTATGATAACCTGCTTAGGAATTTTTATACTTTGCCCCCTTACTGCCCCTAAACATTTTTTTGAAAGTAGAGCAGGTATTTCTGTTCTGTGATTGGCTAGGAAAGCCATTAGGTCTAACCTACCGTGTGACTTTTATTCTGGAGACAGTTTTTCGAGTGTTGCTCTTACCAGTGTTGCTCAGGTGCTCTTTGCCAACCGACGTGTAAACCGTGTAAAGCCATTTTGAACGTTCACTTGATATTTAACCTAAACCATGAACTTTACTTTATCACAATCCAGTCGGTCACGACACCAACACTAATCGGGTAACATCCTCTAGGGCTCTGTCGGTGAAAAAACGAACGTGCTCGTCAGTGCTCCCATTTAAAAGTCAACCCAAGTCGGCTACCAGGTAATATGTCGTATGATGTGTCTTGGGTGTTACCGTCATTAACGGACAATTCACTGAGAAAACAAACAGTCACATAGCTAACGTTAAAGTGGTGTTCAAGAAATGCGTCACAAACTTTCATCGCCAACCGTCAGATAACGTTTGCACTGCCTTCATCCTATTAATGAACGTTGTTCGATTTGAGGCTTTTGGGTGGTCTTATTCATCTTTTTAAACGGAGGAACGTTTATTTTTTTCATAAGGTTATTCTTTGTGGCTTTAAAATAACCGTTAAAGCAATAGTCTACATTAGACAGTCAACAGTTTGCTCTAAGACTCGAATGTAATTTACTGTTCTTTGACGCTAGGTGGCGGTATGAGACAGAATCGGGAGAGCAGGCCTCAACCTTGTCTATCTCAGTTCAGTTGTGCACACCAGCACAGCGTTAATGTAACTTCACAATCTTATCAACACTAGCCGTATACTGTACAGATATAAAAAGTTATTAGCTTTTTTAGCATTGTCATCGCCCGGCTAGCGGCACCGCACCCCCGTCCGACTGTTTCCCAGCCTCCAATCGCGTCCTCCCGATTTCAGCTTTCAAAGCCAATCGCGTCGCGGGGATTTCAGAATTTTCATCTTTCCCAACCAATGGCGCTCGGGGGATTTCAGCTTTCTAGCTCCCGCCCCCCTCCCTGCTCTCAGCCAATCTTAGCCACGCAAGTCCAACTTTCTGCGGGGAACCGGATGCGGCGGCAAACTCAAACTCGAAGCGGAATTTCAGCTCTCAATCTCAAGGTAAATGGCATCAATACAACTATTGTCATCCATATATTATTATATTGATCGTTCGCGCCATTGTGGTTAGCGTCTTTGTGTCAAATCCAGTTGTCGGTATAAAAAAAAAAAAGACCGACAGTCGTCTTGGTTAACACGGTCAATGTCTTCATTCACTACAATGATTATTGTTGTCAGCGTTAGAGACGCGTAAGTTATGTTTGTATTGTATTTTGTCGTGTTACATCGTCATGCATCCTGTATCTCCGCACGTCGTTGTCGTATCACCTCGATACTAACGTTGTTGAGGCCATTTCGGCTAAGTTTTTTATATATAGAATATAACATTGCCCTATTTCATGAGCTTATTGATTATTTATTAACATCTCGTGGAGGGAGGGGTCAGTTACTAAAAAAGAATGGGGAGTTTTGCTGTGTGGTAGGCTAAATAACAATTTCACAGTAACAGTGTTTTGTTTACAGTATGACCTTATAACTTATATATACTTCTAATGAAACTTGAATTATTACACACAACATGACCCTTACTGACCCTTACTTTTACCTGTTGTACCCTTCGTTTATGTATTTTTGCCCTATATTCCATGCTTAATCGCTATGTTTTATTAGTAGTTGTGAATAAGTTAATTCCACATATCTATACTATATTAACATTGACTTTGTTCTGTCTTATCTTACCTTATGATGGTAGCATTATGTGTTAAGATGGTGGGATTTGATAGTGTACATTTTTTCTCCTCTTTGGCCACAGATGGCTTCAACACAACAAAAACACAGGACTATGGGTGATGATGAATGGATGTGACGCCTGCGGAGGTTTGCTGCCGCAGGTGTTTGGCCGTCCGATGCAAGAAACAGGCCTGCTCCCCGCCAGAAGAAGTGGCATGACCTCTATCAGAAGGTAGAGTTGTATAAAGCAATTAGCATACAGTTATAAATGATGAAGCTAAATGTTTTTAAAAAGACACTTGCTTATTTGTTGTCATGAAATATTACAGATTGAGGAATGCCCAATGCAGCTGAGGGGGCAGGCAACTCTGTTCAGGGGCCCACAGACATGTGACTGTGGTTTCAATACTAAGAAGGTATTTGTAAACTAATATCAAATTGTCATGTGCAGATTGTTGATGTTGTATTCTTTATACTAATGTTTCTGCTTCTCTTTAGCCTCCCAAGAAAGTGTAGCCACCGAAGAAAGCGGCCACAGACCATCTACTGTCAGACCCACGCAGGGATGCCACTGGAGCAGTGGCTGGAAGACATTTAGTGGAAAAGGGCAGACATTTGTATTTTATTCTTTTTTTTTGGTATTGTATTTATTCACTATTGTGTTCTTTGCACTACTGGAGTCATTTGATTAATAATTTTTGGCATAATTTTTCTTATTTATTTTGTTGTGTTCAATTAATTGTCGTTCTATAATGTTGTGTGCGTGTGTGTGGAGATGGGGTGCGTGAAAGAGAGGGTTTGGGGGGTGGGACGTCTTTGTTTTCACTGTGTTTTCTATTTATAATAAATATGTGGTTTGTTTCTACAACAATTCTTTCATTTGACTTATTTAAATCTCAGTGTAAAACCAGGAGTCAAACAAGGTTTTGCTTTTTGCCCCACCATGCAGATGATAACACAATACAGTACCATAATATTGTGACTATAAAATTACTTAGATGGAAAAGAGACAATAAAAGCTAATATTTTCAATTCATTAGTTCGGAATAATGTCTTATAACTTATACAGTTCTTTGAATTAATGTCAATAAAACTATAAAACAATAAAACTAAAAACTGAGGTGAAATGAAAATCACACTATCACTTTCCTGCACATCATGAATGCATAATAAAATACAGAATGACAAATAGTATTGATTTCACTAAATCTGAATACTAATAAGTGTTTTCTTATGTCATATAACTCATATAACTCATTTAACTTATTTCACTTTTTTAATCTAAACAATCCAAAGCACTTTGGGTGAAATTTGTGTTGATCCAGGCAGGGATTGAACCTGCGACCTTTGGATCCATAATTCCTATTTACAGAAACCACAAATATTCAACATTTGGGTGATTTCTGGAATTATTATAAAAAATTATGAGCTGGAGGGGCTTTTCACATGCAGAAGAGCCATTAAGAGTCCTCATTTTCTCTCCTTTTCTCTCTTTTTCTCTCTTTTTCCTCTCTTTTCCCTCTTTTTCTTCCTTCCCCCTTCTTCCCCTTCTTTCCTCTTTCTTCCCCCCGCCATACAGACTATTGTTCCCCAGCTTTAGCTCAGTCGGTAGAGCATGAGACTCTTAATCTCAGGGTCGTGGGTTCGAGCCCCACGTTGGGCGAATATCGTTTTCTCTTTCACACATACACACGGTTCCCAAGAGCAGAAAACAGTATACAATAGTGCCCCGATCCAACATTTGATTTTTGTGGCAATGAAGGAGCATGCAATCAAATAATTGTTCATAGTCTATATTACAGTTTAATGTATTCACATTATATTGAAGGATATTACCAATATTTTGAAACCCTTTTTGCATCTGTGGAGGAGGCTATCAGTGTAAATAAAATCCATATACCGCTGAAGAGAACACAGTTACCACAAAATCTGCAATCCAAGATAATCTTACAATTCAATGCAGTACAAGTATAAAACCATGAATTGTAGCCCAAGAAATCCCCAGAGAGGAGACAACAATGGACTCTGTCTCAGTAAAATAGGAACATTTATGTATTTATGGCACAAGATTTCATCACACTTTGTGTTTCTATTTTCCTGAGCATTGATTATTTTCCACGGCTGTCAAATGTACAACCAAAAATACTGGTTAATCCAGTTGTGTTTAGTTTTTAATAAGACATTTGACAGCACAGTGATGACAGGAAATGCTGCACACGTTTTGATATTTTGCTCATGCAGGTTGAGTTGCTTTATTATTATATGTACAACATTTGTGGGTTTGCTTACCACTATGTCAAAATATATTAAGATTATACAGTAACAACAGTAATGTGTAACATAAAAGGCACAGCTTCCTCATTGCTCTTAGTATTTTTCACTCTTTTTTTTAACCACACACAAGTGGTTTGACTTCATGATTTATGATTTTGGCTGCCTAATTTTCTTTTCTTTATTTGCAGACTGAAGAGCCAAATTAGGTGAGGAGCTATAGCCTCTCTTTTCTCTGGTAACAGCCAAGAGGGAGGGAGGAGTTTAAACAAAGGCCCTCTCCACAGAAAAAAAATGGAGGCTTGTGCAGAGAAGCCATGGTGTCCTGCTCCTCTCAGTCTACATGCTGCCATTTCCACTTCTAAAGGCTTCAAATAAGACAACCACCGCCAGATTCTACACTGAGAAGCTTAAAAACACTCGTAGATGGGGTTTGTATGTCGTAAATACTTGTATTAATCATGTTATTTCGTGTTTTAAGGCCTAGTTCTGTGCTTATTTTTTCTTCCCCTGTCTCTGACACTCACAGTGCTGCCCCTGCCTGCACTGAACAAAGATAATTACTCAGGAAACATTTCGGCCAATCAGAGGCAGCCTTGTATCTTGCCTGTGAGGGAAGCGACCAGTCAGGATCTGGCTAACATCACTGGGGCCTGATCGCCTTGCCTGAAGAGCGGAGCCTTCCCCGGCTGAGGGCTGAGAGTGTCCTCCATGTTTTATAAGTGTTGACATAACAGTGTGTCAGGCAGCCATGCATCCACAGAGGTAAGCTCTGTCTTTTTTATCTCAACTCTCTGATAACAACATGGCTTCCTTCTTGTTGTTGTGCTGACTGTTGGTTTCTCATGATAAATGTGCACACCTTAAAATCAGTTTAGTGTGCAGCAGCAGCAGGAGGAGGAGGAGGAGGAGTTGGGGTGGATTGGAGGCCTCGCCAGGCCTCTCTGTTCCACAGTGCTGAGGAGGGTGGGGGGTTGGGTAACGACTCTCACCCTTGCTCTCTCTCTGTGTCTCAGGGTCACATGGGTGCCCCAGACAACCAGGCTGCCATACAGGAGGCAGAGTGGACCATGGCAAATCCTTTTCCTTTTTTATAATGCAAAAGAGAGTTAGAGTTAAAAATGGCACCCACATCTCCTTTCTGTTGTGGCAGTCTTGTGTTGTAGCCTGGCAGAGAAAGAATGGGGGATGGGCAATGAAAGAGGAGGGGGATATTATGTACCCTTTGTAAGTGGATTGCCTCTATGCTGTTTTCTTGTGCGTCATGCCAGGTCCTGGAACAGACGTGGGGGGCAACAGATGTGCTTGTTAGGCGGACAAGGAGCGCAAGGCATAACTGAATATACTGGTTTTCAGTTATGTTCTAATTCAGTAACAGAAATCATTCAGAAACTGAAAACTGAACGTCACATGTAAGAAACAAGTACTGAGAATGGAGTTTCCATATTGGTCAGAGGATAATCCCAAAAGAAACAAACCCTTTGTCGAAGAGAAGTCCTTCAATTCTTTCAGTCTAATCTAAAGGAGTGATATGTTGAGAACACTCTGTTCACAGGCCCTGAGTCTACAGCTCGGTGCTCTGTCGACTCTACAGCACGAGTGTGACACTGCTTCCTCCACTCTCCTCTCTGATCCTCAGACTCACA
The DNA here is from genome assembly GCF_022749685.1 of Semicossyphus pulcher. NCBI lineage: Eukaryota > Metazoa > Chordata > Actinopteri > Labriformes > Labridae > Semicossyphus > Semicossyphus pulcher. Next base: position 21,828,530 of record NW_027211637.1, read on the forward strand.
AACAGTGGCCATTTTGTGTTTCAGAGAGCTCTTATTTGGAAAACTAATGGCCTTGTCTTCACAGATCAGACAGCAGGAAGGAGAAACAGTACGAGCACAGTGCATGTTTTTGCACGATCTGCGTGTGTGAGAATATAAAACTCATCTGTCTGTTTGCTTTATGTCCTCCTTTTTTCCCCTTAGGCTGTCGTACTCTAGGTCTTTCCTGTTTTTACACATTACGCACATTGGAACAGAAATGCCCTTGTTAATTAAGGCACAGGCAAAGATATTTATAAGAAATCCACATAGAGACGAGCTGTATGAGGAAGCTCTGCCTTTTCTCACAGCATAGATCGTGTACTATGTTGCATCATCTTTCTCAGTCTCAACTGCGTGGGGAAAACAAGGAATGTTTTCTCTCTTGTGGCCTGACACGAGGCGTGTTTCATCTACAAGACAACCAGAAAATAATCGTGTTGCAATCAGCGTTTCCCTCGGATTATGACTAATTCACTCTTTCCCTAAAACCAAAAGTGTGCAGAATAATTTACTCATCGTAAAATAAATGCTTCATTGATAGTTAAAAATGTCAGCAGTGCTTAGCGTCATGGTGCTGGGACAGGTCGCCTGGGCCTCTTTCTGAAGCAACGTAGCCGTTAAACAGGACGGCAGAGGTGCGGCATAGCCACTGAGTTATGCATCACAACCACAAACATAATCTCCCATAAGGCCTTTTTTTAATCCCCTTTGGTTTCTCATAAAGAAATGCCTGTTAAACTGAAGGAATATAAAGCGTCTAACGCGCGGGGAAATCTCTGCATTGCAGCAAAAAATGCTTTTTAAGAGGAAGAGGGGAGCCTGCACACTGTGCTCCGTGTGGCAAAGCTTAGCCGACCAATAATGTTCCACCCTGTTGGCCCTGCAGCCAATTGCAGCTGCAGTTGAGGTTAAAGATTGACAATCACAGGGAGAGCAGCAGGGAGAGCAGGGGCCTTCTGGAAAATTCCACAGCCATCTTTGATTCACCCTTAACAGCCTTATATAAAATCCAGGTCAAACCTTTCTTTTTATAAAGGATATTCTGTGCAAATAAGTGTTAAACTTTGATGTTCAGACGTTGTTTTGACATTGTGAAGGAGGCGTGCTAAGACAGGCATCTTAATGTAGAATAGAATGTAAACCTCCTGCTTTTAATTATAGTGTTTTATTGATTTCAAGAAAAGCAAAAGCTATGTGTGCGCATTTCCTCATTTGTCTGCATGCGGTTGTTGGTCTTGTGAAAGCAGAATGTGTCTTGCAAAACCTCATAATCTCTTAAGGGGTTTATTGAACCAGGGTGAGTAGGATATTTTTTAGTCAATGGTGCTAAATTCAAAGTGTTTTCAATAGCAGTTTTAGTAAGACAAGTACAATATGATGTGTGCATGGAGTGCCATATCGATAGAAGGTTGTTACAGATATTTGTAAAAAATCTGCATATTCTTTAAGGAGTGAAGAACAGCTCTGCCAGGATCTGAGCATGGCTTCACAGTGTTGGTCTCTCTTTCTTCAAAATGAAATCTAATTATTCTATGACAGCAGTATTCACAGGGAAGGAGGGAAGCCAAGATCGAGGACATGAAAAAAACAAAAATATATAAATAACACAGAGAGATTGGTGCTCTTCACTTTGCTGGATTTTCTCGTGTCTCCCTCTCTGTGTTTCTCTTCTATCTCTGTGATCGACCGGGGAAGGTTTGTCTTGACAGAGCCGTGCTTTTTTTAAAAATGTTGGTCTGTAATCTCCACAGATCTCTATGGTCCTCCTGCATGGATGTGCCAGTGCCTGAGTCTGAGCCTCGGAGTGGGGGATGGGGGAGAGGGGGGAGGGGAGCAAGCTGTGGCCTCCATTTTCTGTGACGAGAGAACCCTGCTCGTCTCTCACAGGAGTGGAATCTAAAGGCATTGAGTCAGTGTTATTTCCTTTTTGTCCATCAGGTACTACATGCAGAGGGAATACTGTCAGTGTTTTCTTGAACCCACGTCTCTCTGGAATATATCCCAGAATCTGCTGAGGATTTATTTGCCTAACTCTTCCTGTGTGATGGATCATAGCTCCTGATCTGCCCTTTGGATCAGCACACTTTTTTTCCTGCTGATCATCCTGTCTTCCTGGTAGTTGCAGCATTAGTATTAAGTGTGTGGATAATATAGGGCTGTGGCATTTCTTTAAGCAGCTCTGAGCTGCCTGGTGGTGGCGAATGTTCTCTCTTTTCAGGGCTGTGGTACACGCAGCAGAGCGACTTGGCTAACGTTTTCTTGTGTTCATGTGGGCCTCGTTTGTTCTCTCAGTCCGGAACAGGAAGGCCCCGGAGGGGTTGGGGCGTGCGTGTGTGTGTGTGTGGCTGTTGGCAGGCTGAAACAAGATACCCATATGCCATATTTTTAAAGAACTCTGCTCGACCCATGCCATTTCTCAGACAACACGGGCTATGATGCATTTATTCTAAGTTTCAGATTGGTAAGCTCCCTGTGAATGCCAAGAACTCTGAATATACTAGCCTCGATGGTTGTGAGCTACAGTGTTAGCTTGGTGACAGTGTTTGATATGTTGTTTGGTAGAAAGAAGATCTTTGATCAATGTGAAGCCTCTGAATTGTGAAGCAAACATCAATGTTGACTTAGTGCTTTAATAGCTGATGTAATCACATTCATTAAATCATCCATGGCATGTATTTTAACATCCCTTTGCCTATCGGAGACCTGACTTTTGATCAACGTGGAGTGGATTGTCTCTTTAAGGCTGGAGGAGGGGACCAGAAGAGCATTCCTTAACTTTCAGAGGAGAAGAAAATGCTTATCCCACTAAACGTGGTTGACCTTTGAGTCGTGGCCTGTAAAGCCATCATCCTAGCTGGAAACCAGAGCTGCAGCCAAAGCTATGAACTGGTCAAGTGTGTGACCTGTCAGGGGTCCTTGCGAGGGGTTTTCTTCCCGGGGCTGGAGAATAAAGGCTACATCCTTGGAACCAGGCCCTTCTGTTGCTCTGACAAAGGAGGAGCCAAACACTCAAAGACTTTAATTTATCGCCAGACCCCCTTTCATTCTCATCTCTTTTTTCGCCCCTGAGGAAATGAAATGAGAGCCGGACTAGAGAGCTGGGAAATCAGGCTTTCCCTATGCTAGATGAGTGTTTTGGAGATACTGTAGTCTTAGCGTTCAGACTTGGAAAACACAAAAAATATATTGTTAATAGAAATGGCGGGGTTCCAAATGTGCAGGTAGATTGACGGATGGTGATATGGGCCAGCATGGCTACTCTAACTATACTATGAAGGAAAGATTCAGGTCCTGTTTGAAGCTTATTAGACGTATCTTTTGCTATTGGTCTCCAAGAATGGGCCCAAATCCTGCGGGGGTACGCTGTTGTTACTGAAGGGGCTTGAGAGGCAGCAGAAATATATACTGTTAATCGCCCTGAGACACAGTCCCTCCAGTAATATGGAGTACTATTCGACCAGTCGCCGTCTGTAACATTCAACATGCAGCGAAGATCAGAACCTAGTCAGACCACAATCGGCAGCCGCGGTCTCTGCTGAAGGACGGAGGTGCAGGCTAGTGTCAGCTAAATTGCCCTTTGTGTCGTTGTGAATATCAACTTGTGCTTAGCGGAGAGGAGCGTTGCCATGGTGATTGTTTCCAGTCTCATTCTTGTAACATAAAGACCAAATTCAGAGATGTTCATCACTGATATTATGGGAAGGATTCAAACTTCTTACCCCCTATGTCAGATATGTGGTGAAATCAAGTGAAAACAATAACAATGGAAACCTGCAGGGTCCCTATTGACACATCCTGAGGGACCCGGGTGCCTTAGGTGGTGTTCCACTTGTTTACTGTTATGCTGATGTGGTTTCTGAACACCCTTTCTGACTTTGTGTTTGCCTCTCTTTTTGTGTTCCTGTGTGCTCTCGTTCGGTGCTCTGCAGTCTGGCTGAGGAGGAGGTAAAGACAGAGTCTGATGTGGTAGAGGGGATGGATGCATCTGCACGAAACAAAGGTAAGTCTCTGAGGCCGAGCACCTCGCATTAGGAGTCAAACATCTTAGTTTCAGACGACGTAGAGGTTATTTACCGCGAGTTTCGAGGGCAGTGTAATGCATTTTGTTTGTCTCTGAGGATTACAAAGACAATCCATTATGCCTGGCTGCCTGCTTGTTTAGAATCTGTGTCAAGTATCAACACAGGGTCTAGTTAGTTCAGAGGAAGCCCTGCAGCTATTGTTACTATCAAGTGCTTATTTAATATGTATAAGTGGCATCTTCAATAATTGCTTTGTGGATCAGTTATGATTGCTGTCATTAGATGTTATCATAAGGACATAATTCTAAAGCTGAATTCTGCATAAGCATCAAATCACTCGGCTGAATCTGACTCGCTTCAATTTGTACCCTCTTGGTTTAAGAATGTGGCATGATGGGAATATCATTGTTTTCATCCTCTTGGTTTGTTCTAGGAATAGCTTAATGAGAGTCGAGGCCCCTTGTCTTTTAATCTTCTTAAGCTTCAGTAATGTGTTTGACTTAAGTGCAGTGAACAATACAAGTCTGTCTTGTGCCGTCTGATGACCTGATTTTCCCGCCTCATCCAGTCCCTGATCCACCGGGGTCAGCAGAGCGACCAGTGGCCCCGCAGAAGAGAAAGGTGTCGAGTCCCACCCACTCCTCCAATGGACACTCTCCCTCAGACACCTCCCCCAGCCCTCTGAAGAAAAAGAAGAAGCCAGGGGCCATCAACAGTAACAGCAAAGACCAGGTAAGGGCTCCACTATACTCAACTTCAAGATCTGGCGTGCTCTCAAAGGCTGTGGAGGATGCTGCTGTGGGCAGAAATGACGGTGTACGTGCCATGGCGTCAAAAATAATCCCACAAAAAAAACCCATCAGTGTCAGCTGCTTCTTTCACCCAGTGAGCAATTCAACACATTCCTACGCAATTCACTCACTGAAAGGGTAAATTGATAGCAAGAACCACGGCATCAACAACATGCGTTAAAACCTTTTATTGATGTTCAATCCTTGGAACTCGCTTTGGGTCATTCTGCTTGGCGATAGTGTTGTGGGGCAGCTTTGGTAGGGAATCAGCCGTAGCACCTGTTTGGCCAAGGTGTGTTCCTGCTCCAGAAACTCTGCTAAATAGCTTCAATGAACTGTAGCCCTTTTTACACTGGGGTTCCGTCACAGCAGCGTAACGAAGCTCCACCGTCATGCCACCTTTGCCGTTTTACATTGAACCAAGCCACAGTGTGTGTTTTTACACAGCGTTCCGGCGGAAGCAAAACGTGCGCGTGCTTCAAATACACACACTGACGCCATTTTGCCTCTGTTACTGTCTCCAAGGCTGAATGACTTCGCCCCTCCGTTACACCGCCGTTCGTTTTACATAGATGATGAAACGTAACAGAGGCGTAATAATCCTGCCTTGAACTGGCAGCGTAAAAGGGGCTACTCACAGAGGTCTACTGAATGGGTTTCGCCCAAAGGAAGTGGTGCTGACGACTTTAAAACCAACCTTGAACAACAAAAGCAAATGTGTTGTTAATTGCTCTGCGCAGGGATCATGATTAGTTGTGAAAATAATGATAAAAGAGCACTTGAAAGTGAAACTCCAATACCGAATCATTTCTCTACGTCACACAACGATCCAAGTTACTATGCCTGACGTGGGTGCGAATGTCAGATTGTTTGTTTCAGGAAGTTACAGAAACTTTTGGACACAGCACACCTCTAATCCGACATCAGAAACTGGTGGTTGGGGGAGGGGCTTATTAGACTGGCTAAGTTATCGGCACCTGTAGGCGATGAGAGAGCCCCACTGCCTTCATGTTCGATTCTACAATTAAAAATAAAGGAAGGAAGAATCGCGTTTGCATTTTATTTAAATCATTGCTGGGCAACCATCCAATGACCTGTCAACTCAATAACGGTTATCTACTAGTGAAAATACTGTTTAAATTAATGAAAATAACTTAACTGAGAACTCAACTGCTGCGTCAATTTGCCTAGAGGCCTGCTGTTTCCTGTTCAAACCATGGTGATTATTAAGCGTAAAATCATCCATCGAGTTTGGCCATCCAGCACCACCACCGCAAGCAACTTTGTCATCACCACAGAAAAACACAAATGACTTTGGGCTCTTTTCTGCTCTGAGCTGTAGTTTTTTTTTCAACTTGCAACGGTCAAAGTGCTAGTGCAGAAAGCATTGCGCTTAAGGTGCATAAGCAGCACACCAAACACTCACTGTCAATAGAAGACAGGAAAAAGACACCTCACTACCAAAACCGCACTTTCGTTTGACTGAGGTTTCAGTCTTCTTTTCTCACCTCCACTCACTGAGAGGTTATGACAAAAGTTTTGACCTAATGAACATGACTGAGCCACACCGCCTTCGAGAGCACGCCAGTTTTGATTTTGACTGTAGTGTAATGTCCCCTCACAGAGGGACACATGTATGGATGTTATCTGCAGTGATGGTGGATGTGTCTTGCTGTGGGTTTGAAGCAGTGCCATGAATGCATACTCAACTCAGTTACTTCATCAGTCTTAAGACATTTTGCAGCTATGGTAATTGAGCAATTTAAGTGTAATGCACATGCTTTTATGCTCTTAAGTTAAACTTTAAGTTGAATTTGCATGATTACAAAAGATACATTTGCTGTTGTTTTGTAGTTTAGGTTTGATTCTCAGATAGATGTCAACTGAATTAACGCCTGAAAGCCTGTAAGCTCAAGTGATACCAGTTAACCAGTTATAAGATTCTAAAACATCATTGTGAGCTCTACTAAGGTACTTAAGGTACTAAGGGCCTTCTCATGCATTGTGTCAGCTCTCAGGTGTAATGTGAGCTGTTTAATTAGATCATAAAGCACTCTTCCTGAAGCTCACACCCTAAAACCTGTTGGGCTAGTTTAGTTTGACTCACAGTTAAACCAGTCCCACGATCAAACGTTCAGTTAGTTTACTTGAGTCTCATGTTGGATTTAGCACCTTAACTGCCCTCTGTGCTGCTTACCCTGCTTTCCCCACCTCACTGCTGCCTTGTTTTTGTTGCACTGCACCTTTTTTGTGTTCCTGCGTGTTTTTTGAAACCTTCCCCCCTGTTTCTCTTGCCTGCATTTCAGTCAGAGCTAAGACATGGTCCCTTTTACTATATGAAGCAGCCAGCACTCACCACAGACCCTGTTGATGTTGTACCGCAGGACGGCAGGAATGACTTCTACTGCTGGTTGTGCCACCGCGAGGGCCAGGTGCTCTGCTGTGAGCTCTGCCCCAGGGTGTACCACGCCAAGTGCCTCAAACTACCAGCCGAGCCCGAGGGCGACTGGTTCTGTCCAGAGTGTGAGGTATCTCGTTGTAGACGTGTGTATGTGTGTGGCTGTACACAACTGGTTGTGGGATTAAGGCACAATCCTGCTTGCTTAGTAGAAAAAAGGGATGTTTGACTATGTGTCAGTCAGAGAGGAGGATAAAATCAGTGAAACTACCTGCTTTTGTCTGCAGTAAATCCACAAACCTACAGATTCTTTGCCCTCTGTGACACATGGTGTGACACCCCTGCAAGCTAGTAGCTCACACTTTAAGTCTCAGAGACGTTAGCGTGTTATAGATTTGATCTGCTTCTTTACGTTTAGGCAAATTTACAATGAACCTCTTTTCATTGGCACAATTTTATGTAAGTTAAATCAACGACAGCAGATGATATACATTTTACAGAAGTAAAGTAGTAGTCTAAATTAGTATCGGTGTTTAGCCCTTTGCCTGATGTTTATTTTCATCATATGTTCATTTATGTGATTAATTATTAAACATTTGTTGTTGTTGCAGAAAATAACAGTTGCTGAATGCATTGAAACACAGAGCAAGGCAATGACAATGCTGACAATAGACCAGCTGTCCTACTTGCTTAAATTCGCACTCCAAAAGATTAAACAGCCTGGGGTAAGAGAACCTTCATGTTATAGAAAGTGTTTTATGTTTGAAAAAAAAGTGCAGCACATATACCAGGAACTTAAACATCCAATCACATCTAATGAAAATATTTCTTGTTTTTCATATTTGTCCGATCCGAGCAGACTGAGCCTTTTCTGAAGCCGGTGTCTCTGGAGCAGCACCCAGATTATGCAGAGTACATTTTCCACCCAATGGACCTGTCTACTTTAGAAAAGGTACAACATCTTTCTTTCTTTTAAAATGGTTTTTAATAGAATCAAAAAAGATGCAGACAGAGATGTTTCAATGAGCAGGATAGGACAACAAAAAATATCCCACCCTGACACATTAAAAATGGGAATCACGAAACTGAAGAAAAGAAAAAGTTAACACAAAGAACATATTTATTTGTTACAGCTCACAAGTTACAGACATTAAACCAAATATTAAAAGTTACATACAATCAGTGGTCTATCTGTTTTGATTTTGTTACTTTCTCTTTTTCATAGAACATCAAAAAGAAAATGTACGGCTGCACTGAAGCCTTTCTTGCTGATATGAAATGGATCTTACACAACTGCATCATCTATAATGGAGGTAAGTCACTTTCACTCTCACAGTAATCTCCCCACTCTGCTTATTTACAAACGAAAATATAGGTTAATTAAATTAAGACTGTGACTTTATTCCAGGTAACCACAAATTAACCGCAACTGCAAAAGTCATCGTAAAGATTTGTGAACATGAGGTAAAGAAGCTTCACTTACTTGTTAAAAGCTAGTAGATGTGTCTGATTGTACAAATAAATGACATCTTTGTCATTAAATCTGCTTTTCTAGATGAATGAGATCGAAGTGTGTCCAGAGTGCTACCTGTCTTCATGCCAAAAAAGAGACAACTGGTTTTGTGAGCCATGTGTAGGTCTTTACACCATCTTACATAATATATTCAAGCAGTGTTTGTACATTTTGCTGTAGAGTTTAGATCTGTGAAGTACTCTTATTTTTCTTTCTCTTATAGAGTCAACCGCACCCCCTGGTCTGGGCTAAACTTAAGGGCTTTCCCTTCTGGCCGGCAAAAGCACTACGGGAGAAGGACGGGCAGGTAGACGCACGCTTCTTTGGGCAACATGACAGGTGAGATACGTTTTTTTTTTTTAAGTTTAAACCTGGCATTAAATGCGTCCTGGGTGAGCCTATATCAAGTTGCATCTGAAAATTACTCACTTTTTATTTGCATAAAGAGCATGGAGGTGAAATCCGATCCTTAGTGGTCACATGAGACGCATGTGGAGTCCATTTAAAAGCCAAGTACGTGACATACTGTGAGAACTGGCGACTTGTGATCGACTCAGCCAGGATGCATGTTAATGCCGGGTGTAAATGGGGCCTATGTATTAGGGATGTTGGCCAAAAACCAAGCATCTTAATTTGACAATGTTCTTTTCACGGTGCTTTCTTTCAGGGCCTGGGTCCCCATCAACAACTGCTACCTCATGTCCAAAGAGATCCCTTTCTCTGTGAAGAAGACTAAGAGCATTTTCAACAGTGCCATGCAGGAGATGGAAGTCTACGTGGAAAACATTCGCAAGAAATTTGGGGTCTTCAACTATGCACCCTTCCGAACCCCCTTCACACCCAACAACCAGCTGCAGATGCTCCTGGACCCCTCAAACCCCAGTGCTGGAACAGTGAAAACAGAGAAGCCGGATAAGCTTCGCTTCAACTTTGATATAACTGCTTCTCCCAAGATGGTCCTTGGAAAGAGTTCGACTCCCAGTGGCATGAGTCGGAGGGTCTCAATGACTGACATGCCTCGCTCTCCTATGAGCACCAACTCCTCGGTTCACACAGGGTCTGATGGGGAGCAGGAGATGGAGAAGGCCAGCAGGAACCCTGCCTTTCACTACAGCACCGGGGAGGAATCGATGGACTGCACTGGTAAATAAATGTGACATTTAAGTTAATTTTTGTTTTATATTTGTATAATAGCATTGTATAAAAAACAATGTGACAGTGTGAAAGAGGTGACTCGTAGAGGTGGACAGATTACAGCTAATTGTTTTGTGGGCTACCCTACGACTACTGTTTGATTAACTTTGACCCCTCTCATAGCATCGTTTTCAGCTTGAGGAGGCAGTTGTTCACAGATAAGACACTGGCTGTGTTCGAAATGTCATGCTATACTAGCAGTGCGTACTAGTTTTGGCCAAAATGTAGTATTTAGTATGCAAACAAAAGCCCAATTTACAGTAAAATGCCATAAACACCCGGATGTCGTACTGATTCGGAAACAATCTCTAGTATGCATCGGACCAGTCTACCTCGCCTACTGTATCCCACAATGCAAAGCGCTGAAACGTCACAACAGCAGTTGTTTAACTTCCACTTTCCAAAACCAGAAACTGGCGCCTGGTGTAGCGTACTGGGAAAAAAATGTGAACAGCTCCGTACTAGATACTACTGCCAAACGCAGTATGTAGTATACAGTATACAGTATAAAGTATGGCTTTTTGAACACAGCAACTGTTCCCTTCCTGCTTAGCAGACAGATAAAGTTAGCAACACAGTGGATCATTAGGTTTTCCCTTCAGGCAATGGTTTAAGAACAAACCACAGCTAAATGAATAGTGATAATTGGACTTACTGTATGTTCTCTTAGTAGCTAGAAACATGATTTAAATGAATGATAATGTAACTGCTCAATTTATAAATTAGCAACTGTTTGCTCATAACTTACCTGTATCAGCTTTTAAGAAGATGGAGTGTCAAAGCCTACAACTTGTTTCTGCAGCTCCTAAGAAGCCAAACATCAGTCGGCCTGTGTAACCTCAAGTGTAAAGATGCCATTTACTAAAAAACATACCTCAACACGTGAAGCTAAAATAACATTTTCATTATGTGGCAATTACAGCCTCTCCTGTGTCCGGTAAGATGGGTCCTGCAGGCAGTGTGGCAGGCAGCCCGAAGCCCTTCAACCCTGGACTGGTGCCCAAGCAGGAAAGGACTGCAGGCACAGGGGGCATCCTCAATCTGAACCTGGGTCAGTACCGACAGCACAAATATACTACCACAATGCTGTCGTAAAGGCTAATACTCCACGCATCATCCTCACTAGCATCATCATGCTAGGTAATACTTGAATATGTACTGAAATCTAATTATCCTTTCAGATCGGGTGAAGGCTGAGATGGATCTGAAGGAGCTAAGCGAGACGGTGCAACAACAACAACAACAACAAAATCAGCAACAACAGGGATCTTCATCTGCCCTCCCGACCCCAAAGAGACCCATCAGGAGCCTGGACAAGACTATTGAGAGCTGCAAGGCACAGCTCGGTACATACACTTCTCACATAGTACTATTTATACATATGTATATACAGTTATATCGGCCCCAATAACATTTTCTTGTAGTTTCTAAAACATTGAATCTATTTTGGCGGACAAAACTGCATTTTAACTGTAATTAAGACTGTGTGTTCCTCTTTACAGGGATAGATGAGATTTCTGAAGATGTGTACAAAGGTGTGGATCACAGCGACTCCGAGGACTCTGAAAAATCAGACTCCAGTGACAGCGAGTATCTCAGCGATGAGGACCACAAGCCAAAGAGCTCCGCACAGGAAGACAAAGACAGAGCAGAGAGAAAAAGGCCCAAAGCAAGCACGGAGGAGAATAAGGAGGGGATTACAGGGACAGCGGATAAGGCCACCCCTGAACCCCCGCACAAAGACAAGCAGGCCAGCAATGGCCCAGATCGGGACCTCCAGGAGAAGCCCAGAACGCCCCAATCTCAGCCCCTCACTGACAAGCCCAAAGCCCCAGAGGAGGGCAGAGCAGCTGCTACATCAGCGGCTGAGCAAGACTCTGACTCTGAAAGAGAGCTGGTGATTGATCTAGGCGACGAACATGGAGGACGTGACTCAAAGAGGGCGAGAAGAGAGGCGGGGGCTTCTGCTGCTAAAACTCCCAAAGAGTCTAATGCTGTCAAATTGGAAGGTGAGACCTTTGATATTCTATATTCACCTGATTCTCATTATGACTTGTGTCTTAGTAATGAGGACAACTTGGGGGAATTTACCCTCATGTTAGAATGGAGGAACATAGACACAGTATGATGCGGGTCAGAGTGAGCTGTCATGCATGTTCACTCACCATCCTCTCAGCTATCTCGTCAGGGTGCTGTCTGAGGTGGTTTTTCAGTTCCACTTTATGTGCAATCCATGAATCATAGATGCGTGTGTGTGTGATAAAAGACTATGGATATAATACGTTTACAAATATATTACTTTTCTTGAAGATAATATTAACAAATGACCATGACTCTTAGTGGATATGAAGAGTTATAAGAAATATGAACTGCCATAAATACAAACATACATTTATATAAACCATCTTTTTTAAATGTAATAAATTAAAGTTAACATCCATTGATTGGTTAAAATGGTTAAATAATACATTTTCAGTATGATCCAGGAACTGAGTCAGAGTTGGAGGATCAGATCTATATAATGACATCATTCTACATCAACACATTAATCATGCACTAAATGAGGGGTCATTAAAAGGTTGTTAGCAAAATTTAACACCAATTTTAGAACGCTTTACCTGCCAACAAATATTTATTTACTACGTCTATTTTATAATCAAGAGCTGTAACTACATCACAGGTATGGTTACCTGCATGTTGGCTGTAATTACGGCTTCCTTATTAACTCTTAGTGTGGCTGACTGGATTGAACTCTCTCCAGGAACTGTCTGACAGGATAATCAGTGCCCTGGTTAATTTGATTAAGTGGGTCACTTTTAAGACTCCAACTCCAACCTACCATGAGTTGCAGGAGGTTCTATAAATAGACTTTATTAACGGAAAGTAAAACCTCTTTCCCGTCACAAGTACTGGTATCCTGTACTTATATGTCCTGCATATCCAAGTCAAAAAGGTGGAAAACATTCAGTTTAAACCTTTTTTATTAATTGTGATGTTATCATGAATTTACTTAGGGTGTGCTTCAGCCTCCCCACAACCTGTACTTCCCACGATAGTGATACAATACAACCAATTCTGTTTTCTTTAAAGCACACGCTTAAATCACTTCTGTCTCTAAACATATTATGGATAATAATAATAATTTGACAGACTGCAGTGGACCATAACGCATCCATCACTTGAAGGAGAACCAAAGAAACTCTGCACTTACATGACTTCAATGCAATTTAACAACCAACAGTTGGGCCACAGATTCAGTAGCTTTATTTCACTTGTAGCAGCTGATTTAGCCTCAAGCTGCTTGTCTGAAGCAGAGATAAGGAGTGAGATTTATAGGTCTTGTAAGCTCACCTTCATCTAATTTCACACCCCTTGATTTTTTTAATGGATCAAACTTGTGGTGTTTAACCGCAAACTGATGACAAACTTCTGTCCCCTGAGGACAGTCACCAATAGACAAAAATCTTTAAAAGCCCAACTTACTTTTTTTTTAACTTTAAAAGCGTAATACGTTTTTCTTTCTGCGCAGGTAAACTGCCTTCATCTGCTGCAGCAGTCACACCATCACGAGAAGCCGCCTCTAACCTGAAAGACTCTTTACAACCCGCCATCACAGCAGCCCTCAACCTTGTGTCCACTGCAGTTTCTGGTCAGCCCAGCGCCACCACAGCAACCAGCGGATCCACCAGTGCTCCTTCTCCCGCCTCCACCTCTGTCTCCCAAACATCCCCAGTACCCGCCTCTGTGAAGAAACAGCGCCCTCTACTGCCTAAAGAGACGGCTCAGGCCGTGCAGAGGGCGGTGGTTTGGAATCCAACCAAATTCCAGACGTCCTCTCAGAAGTGGCACATGCAGAAGGTGCAGAGGCAACAGCAGCATGGAGAGCAGTCGCCAGTGCAGACGCAGTCGCAGGGGCAGGGGCAGGGGCAGGGGCAAGGGCAGGGGCAGACACGCAGCCCACAGCAGCAGAACTCCTCTTCAAGTACACGCTATCAGACCAGACAATCTGTCAAAGGTATAAACACAAGCATAATATTCATCTTAACATATATATCATAATAGAATAATTATTAAATGATGTACAATTTCCCTTATTTCCACCTTTAATTCCTGTAGGGCAACAAAAGGACCCTCCTCAGGGTACATCCTCCTCGACAGCCGCTCAGGTCACATCTGGTAGCTCCTCTTCCTTCACATCAGGAGACTTACAGATCCCCACAGTCTCAGCAGACGTGGCTGCAGATATAGCCAAGTACACAAACAAAGTAAGTTTGGATCCACTGTGATGAAATGTTTGAAATGAGAACAGGACTCCAGGAGTTAATCGTTGAGGAAAGGGCATTATTTCTCTCTATGTAATTTTCCCTTGATTTTAATGTTGCATTATCCTGTATGTCACACAAAATAAAAACAATTAAGAGCTGGTTTTAATAACTATAAAAAGGATTAATGCTCTGTGCAGGATGAAATGACTTGAACAGTTTACTAATGTGACACTTTTGCCTAAACTCTGCAGATCATGGACACGATAAAAGGGACAATGACTGAAATCTACAACGACCTCAACAAAAGCACATCAGGAAACACAATCGCAGAGGTAAAGTCATATGGCATATAGATGGACATTTATTAATATGTCATAATAATACCAGGCAAGTTTTAACCTCGGTGTATTTGTACCACAGATTCGACGGTTAAGGATAGAGATCGAGAAGCTCCAGTGGCTGCACCAACAAGAGTTATCAGAGATGAAACACAATCTTGGTAAGTTTCCTGCTGCCACGTACACATGCCTCCACACCTCTACTGAGCCGCTCTTTTCACAAATGTAAAAACATAAATATGTTCTTATCGTCCGATTTGATTGCAGAACTGACGATGGCAGAGATGAGGCAGAGTCTGGAGCAGGAAAGAGAACGGTTGGTGGCTGAGGTGAAAAAGCAGACGGAGTCGGAAAAGCAGCAGGCGGTGGACGAGACCAAAAAGAAACAGTGGTGCGCAAACTGCAGGAAGGAGGCCATCTTCTACTGCTGCTGGAACACAAGTTACTGTGATTACCCCTGCCAGCAAGCACACTGGCCAGAACACATGAAGTCCTGCACGCAGTCAGGTAACATCAAAACACACGGGAAGCACTTGTGTGTCCCATTTGGAGATTAAATTTGGCCACCTGCTTTGATAAAGTAACAAACATCTGTCACACAGTGGTTACAAAATGTATTGGCAATTATAGATATAAAAAGCTACACTTTGTTAGATGTTAGAATGTTGGTGGAGCAGGCGCCCCGTGTACAGAGGCCACCCTCCTCTTTGCACTGATCGCAGGCTTGACTCCCGGTCTGCTGATCATTTGGTGCGTGTAATCTCCCACTCTCTACTCCCAACATTTCCTGTCTATCTGTCTATAAGCTGTCCTATAAATAAAGGCAAAAAAGCCAAAATAACACTAATAATAAAAAACAAAAAACAAAACAAGTATTGTATTATTAAGTAACTTATTGTTTGTCATTAAAAGTTAAATTATAGGAAGGTAACCTAAAGGCACTTGCTTGTTTTCCCCAGAGCCTTTTAAGGCAGTGTTTTCTCAATGATTGTAACATGAACAAATCCTTCTGTTTTTTGCCCCTTTTCTGTTTTATTTAATATTCCTACTAAGCTATTTACTTGGCGAATGAATATGAAAATACTCCTAATATTCCTGTTGGTATGCAGTCAGGGATACTCTTACAGTAGTTGGTTTGTTTACAACCCACAGAGCTGACCGTAAATGGGCAAGAAGCTGAATGCTCTGTATAAATGTCTGTAAAGGAATATATCTGCTGTTGTGATGGATGCGTCTCTGGACATTAAACAGGTTTATAATTACAGTAAAGAAGTTATTTGACAGGACAGTCTTTCTTGTTCAAAAAACAATCATTGTAAATCTATATTACTTTTTTTACTTTAGCAGTTTCTTTGATAAATGCATTTTTTGTAGAAGGCTTGTTTTTTATGTTTATTTAAAACAAACAAAATCTGTCTCACTCTTGACTGCATTGAGTTTTTGAAACATTCAGATACAAATTCCAAGACAGCATAAATATGGCAGGGTTGAAGAAGGAGCTATGATATCCTGCATTTAATGCTAAATGTATTATGTGACAAGATGACGACCCCCCACAAACGCATTGGTCTATCACATCACCCTATTGTCACATTTCAGGGTGATGTGATTGAGTCTGTATCTTCTTATAAATACCTGGGATTCTTAATTGATGATTCTTTTATTATATTACATATTCAGCAACTCGTAAAGAAGTTAAAGCTGCGGCTGGGCTTCTATTTTAAAAACAAATCATGGTTTTCTTTTGCTACAAAAAGAAGACTTGTTGCTGCTACTTTTATGCCACTGATTGACTACGGTGATGTTTTATATATGCATGCGCCTTTACTCTCGACTCTGTACACCGCGGAGCATTGAGGTTTATTACAAATCTTAAGGCCCTCACTCATCATTGCTCCCTGTATGCTCAGGTTTGCTGGCCTGCATTGTCCGACTGTAGACTAAATCACTGGCATGTCCTTATTTATAAGGCAATTCTTAACTTGCCTCCCTCATACTTATGTACTTTTATTAATCTGACCCACTCGCAAGGCTTCATTTTGCTATCTGTCCCCAAAATGCGTCTTGAAGTGGGGAAAAGGTGTTTCAGGTACGCTGCTCGTGCTGCTTGGAATCTGCTGCAGGAGGATTTGGGTTTGGGGGAGCTGATCTCTTTAAATCTTTTTAAAAGTAGATTGAAGGCTCTGGAGGAAGATGCATCAGGTTATAGATGCTTTGATTAATAGCTTTCGCTATGTGACCCAGCATATGCTGACTTGCTTTTGTAATCGTTTTGTGTTGTATGCCTGAAACGTTGTTAAAATGTGCTGCTGCTGTCTTGGCCAGGGCACTCTTGTAAAAGAGATTTTTAATCTCAATGAGGCTTTTACTGGTTAAATAAAAGTTTAATAAATTAAAGAAAAAATAAACCCAGGGCCATTGTCGACTAGCCCCCGGTATCTCTCTCGTCTTTAAAAACCCACTAATGTGTAAAACTAACTGATAAAGTATGAGGTGACTTTGCAATAATAAATAAAAATGGATAACCTCGTCCTTGTCAGAGAGTAAGAGGTAAATTCTGCAGACAAACACACGCAGATATACAGTGTCCATGTTCTCATGTTATATTTTGCTTTTCCTTCCAGCCTCAGCTTCACAGCAGGAGCCAGAAGCAGAACCCTCCTCAGACCCTTCAGTCAAACCATCAGGACACTCTCCTGCAACACAGACCCTGCCCTCAGCAGCAGGATCCATATCAGACAAAAGCAACTCTCCAACATATATGGAAAAAAGCAAGGACAGTGCTGGTGTTACTGTGACCTAAGTGCTACACTACAGATACTCTCGCACGTTTTGCAAGGCCACTGTTGTGCTTGTCGTGGCAGACTTAAAGCTTCAAGGCCTGTTCATCTGTGACACATCACTTTCCATTCCCATATTTTGGTTCATCTCTCATTCAGTTTCCACAGGTCTGTGTTCAGGTGGATATTCACCATGTGAAAGTAGTCTGTCTTGAGAAATAAAATGTGAGTCTGTATGTTTTCATACTGTAGTTTTGTTTTGACTTTGTTACCACTTTGATTCAAGACTGAACAAGATTGTATAAAATTGCAGAATATTTGCTACATTAACACTTTCAATGCTGCTCTCAAGTACTTCATGGCTGTTCACTTCGTGGATGCTTTCCATATTATGAGACAAATCATTTGAAACGGCCATCAACAGTTGTTGCTCATTAATCGCGGTGCCATTAGAGGTATTTTGATTTATGCAAGTTTCATCCTCAGTTTAATACCATGTCCGCTGCATGTCATCATCCTTCGACTATGTCCTCTTCATGTCTGCGGTGGCATTTTCGGCTCATACCTGTTTTGTATTTGTAGTTCCACATTGTACAGACCTACATAAAAAAAATCTGTGATTTATCAAAAAGAACTTAAAAATGTAAACTGTACAAAGTTTTTGTAAGAAAATACCTGAACAATATTTATAGTGCTATATATAGTGTTTTTATAGTATGTTTAATTAAATCACATTTCTATGTGTCTAAACAAAGTTATTTGAAAAGAAATTACTTCACATGAATGTCAGCTCAGAGCAAACTCTGTGTTTAACCGTTTATCCAAAGCTGATGATCAGACTTTGTTTAAGAACTCAGTAGGCATAAATAAAAACTGCATTTTGGCTGGATGTTCTTTCCTGTGAGCATGTCTGTTATGAGCTTGTGTCTCGTTCGTGTTTACATATTGTACATACAATAAATGGAGTCGTGAAGAAAAAATAAAAATGCTCTGATCAACTTAGCACTGTGCGCCTTAAATCATTCAAAGTGTCAGACCTCTTTCAATGGAAATGAGCACAAATCACATTATCGCAAGATGAACAGGAAACCGCGGTGCTTTCCGCCAGTGAGTAGTTCTCGCGAGACTACGTTATCAGCAAGGCAGAGAAAATGGATGGCTGTACTAGCTAGCTACCTAGCTAAGGGAATCCATTAATAACTGGAAACTTATCATTTATATCCAAGGTATGATATCAGTTTTCTTAGATGTGTTGATGTTGAAGCGTGCAACATTCAATTATTTTGCTGGTAGCGTTGGAGACAATTATCTGTGCAGCGTGTTGCAATTATATACCAGCTGGTTAAGCAGCTAGCGGTTAGCTAAATTAGCTGCAGAGAACAATGTCGCCACCAAAAGAAAAGACTCCTCTACTCCCTTCATCGAATAATTGTTCAGTGGTTATAGTGTTGCAGGGCTAGGCTGCCTCTGTGCTTGCCTGGGGACTAAAAGTAAAGGGCTGTTAAATTCGTTTCTACTTTGAGTATGTAATTACAGGGCATTTTGGACTGGCATACTCCTGTTGATAAGAATTTGTTAATTGAACCATCTGCACCAGTCTGATTTTGCTACGGGAACACCAGACATAACAGTAGTACTTAGACGAATCCTTAGCTCTGCTAACTTAATAAGTACATTTTGTAAATAACTCAGAGAAACACAACATGTTAAATAGTTGTTTCACCTTTCTCCTCTTCATGTGTAATATTAGGGGTAAGCCTGTAGTTTTGAGTTGTGCCTAGCCTTACAGATGTACACTCACGTACATTTTACTAGGCACTCTTTGCCTTCACAACAGACTAAATGCTGGAAACGTTCCTCAGAGGTTTTGGTCCTAGTTCACATGATAGCATCACCCAGTTGCTCTGCTCAAAGTCCATGATGCAAATGTCTCATTTCACTACAGCCCAATTTTACTTGACTGTTTTTACATTTAATATCTAGTGAATGCCATTAAAAGAGCAACTAACTCTCTGTTGAAATCATTTTTCCAAAATTCATCATTTTGGCAATTTCACTTTGTTGTTTATTCTACCTGAATAAGATAAGATAGAACTGTATTCACCGTGAAGGAAATTATAGTGCCAGATAGCTCCAAAAATACAGTACAAATGAGCGAAATAGAAAAAAACAGCTTTAATATAAGTGATTATGATTAAAATAAAAAGTGTATGGGTTAATGCAAAAGAGACGGTGCCTAAAAAATATAACAAAAGTAAGCAGGAAGTAATGGTGGCAGTTAAATTGACAGTAGTATTGACAGTTATTACGCACTATTGCGCAGGATTATGAATTTAAAGATCAGTACTGTGTGCTCCTAAAGGGAGAGGCATGTAAATATACAACATTGATCCATGATAGCCAGCCTGAACTTTAAATACAGGCCAGAACAGATAAATTCTTTCACACTGTTTACACAAAACTCTTTCCCTATCGTCTGAATGACATGGCGGAAAATGAGACTGAGCAGACCAGGAAGCATTTTACCAACCTGCCATCTTATTTAGTTGAGCCTGTGACCATAGCTACATTTCCAGATGCATTGAGTTGCTGCCATGTTAATCGCTGATTATAAACTTAAGCTCAGGAGCAGCTAATCTGATGAGTGTACATACAGAAGCAGTTGCTCAGCAGTTAAAGTTAATGCAGTCTAATGCAACAGCTTGAAATGAATCCTAGTTGTGTTGAGGTTATAGTGTTGTAGTTTTTGTTGAATTAGTTTGTGGTGTTGTTAAATTATTAGAAACACCTCAGTATAGTACATTTCTACAGTTTAAACAAAGGTAAATAAAAGTCTTTATGTATTTGTGATGTATTGCAGGGCCCTTATATTAGGCAGCATTAGTTTATCAAGTGAAATTATACTTTGCATATCCTAAAATGAGGCTTTTGCAGCCTTCTACTTATTGCAGCACATCAAACTTACCCAATAGTAAACTTTGGTTTGAGCTTGTGTACTAACAAATTGTTCTTCTGTGTTTCGACAGCCTTGACACCCATGGATGTCAGTATGGACCCAATGGAAAATAACGACGCTGCTGATAATTATTCAGGTAAAACTGATCTATGAGTTTCTTATAAGTGCAACTTGTTGCCACAAAGGATCATGAATGCAGTTTTGCGTCCCTTTTTGTTAATCCTTTGTTCCTGTCTTTGTACAGAGGGGCAGCAGGGTCAGTCAGAAGGGGCCGAGTCGGGCGTGAGGCCATCCCTGTCAGAAGCTAAAAAGTCCTGGGGCTTCAGGAGGACAACCATTGCTAGAAGGGAGTTCTTAGATGTAGTCGGAGACCTAAGCCACAGTCCTCCGCCTGTCCGCAGAGCTAGAGGTCGTCGAGCAAACCAGACACCTCAAGCCTCTCAAGAAACCCACACCACCCAGAGAGCCTCTCGTGCAACCAAGAGTGTTATAGATGAGCTGGAGTGGTCTGCACCGTCATCACCTGCGTCAGAGGACAGCAAGCCAGCGTCAGAAGCTTCCGCTGGAGGGAACCTTGACCCCAGCTTATGGCAGGATTTTGGGTCTGCCTTCGACACTGCCTTCTCCCTGCTTGGCGGGGGTGATGACTTATCAATGGATATGTCAAATCCTCTGCCAGTTCCTGACAGTTTGGAAGCTACTGATGCTGTTGAGCCTCCTCCTCCACAGTCTACAGATGAAACTGAGGTGGCTGTTATCATAGACTCTTCTGATGAAATGGAGATTTCCCAGCCTGTTGTTCCCGACAATGTGGCAGAAGAGGAAATGGACAATGTGGTGTTGATCTCCAGTCAGGAGGAGGACAGTGATGAAATGACTCTGATACAGATTAAGGAGCAAATGGCAGCTAAAGGCAAGCAAGGAAGCACGAAAGCTAGAGGGGGGAAAGGTGGAAGAGGAAAGGCCAGAGGGAGGGGGAGAGGCAGAGGAAGAGGGAGGGGAAGAGGTAGAGGAAGGGGCAGAGGGAGGGGCAGGGGAGTGGAGCTTCTGTTGAGCATCGCAGACGATGAGGATGACGAGATGATGCTTGTTAATCCAGTTGAACGGCACCTGCAAGAGGAGGAAAAAGTAAATGATCCACACATCCCTTCTGAAATGGTGACCTCACCCGCTCACTCTGTAAACAGCATGAGTCCTGCTCAGCGATCGAGCTCAGACTGCATAATCATAGACTCTGATTTAGACCGTGTTACTGATGTAACTCCTGGCCAGTATGATGATGCACCAGAGGAGGAGGAGGAGGAGAAGAAAGATGATAGTAATGTAGGAGAGTATTCAAGCATACCAGACTTGGATGGGCATGACTTAGATACTCTGTACTGCATCTGTCGACAGAAACAGGATAAGAGGTACACACTTTTCTCTGCTATGGTCTCTTGGGCTTTAGAGGTTTGCGTACCTCATCCATCTGTCAGTTTCACTTCCTGATAATTGTTCATTCACTGATTCCAGGTTCATGATCTGCTGCGACGGTTGCCAGGACTGGTTCCATGGTGAGTGTGTCGGTATCAGTGCGACGCAGGGCCGTAAGATGGAGAGGCAAGGGCAGGAGTACATCTGCCCCCCTTGCACTACACGGAGGCAGAGCCAGCTCCAACCTGAACCTGAACTCCACCCTCAGCCGGAGCCTCAGCTGGAGCCCCAGCTCAGCTTGACACTAAGTCCTCGTGGTGACGAGGGGGAAGCGCACGAGGAGCCGCAAGCCCGCAAGGTTAGTGTTGCATTTGGGTTGGCAGCGATCTCCACATGGCTGCCTTTTCTCACGACAAACTATAAATAGCTTTTTAGCAGTCATTTCTTTTTTGAGAGTAAATATGTGTCATGTCACAGCATGATATGCATGATATCAGAAACATCTCCAATACCTGTAACTTACAGCTTCATGCCTATCTGCTGTTCTGCAGTTTTGCACAATTTTAAACCGTCTGAATTTCTTTTACCTTCTAATTGAAGCCAATTAACCTGATGGTTGCTGACTGCTAGCTGGAGCTTTATCTAGCCTGGCCTATGTATGTAGGGCTCTATCTGATAGGTCATGTATTCACATGCTTAGTGAGAAAGCATGCCACTATTACATTCAGTCATTTTTCTAAATCTGTTGTGACGTGTTTATTGTGCATGCTCATATCCCAATAATGATGACATAGCGATTTATTGTGCAGCCCTCCTTCATAGTATTATATTTATCATCATGAGTCATTAGCCAGTTTGCATGTCAGAAGCCTGGTCTTTGTGCCTGAGATGCAATTATGGTTACAGGAGACTGTAGTGGTGTTTGAGGAGGAGGAGGAGGAGAAGGAGGAAGGGCAGGCGGTAGCTCTTGTGACGAAGCAGGAGCCCGAACCTGAAGCCGAGATGGAGACCGACAGCTCTCTTCCTCTGTGCATTGGACCCTCGTGCGGCAAACCGGCTCTACAGGACTCTGTCTACTGTGGCACTGACTGCATCCTGCAACATGCTGCCTTTACTATGAAGACACTTTCTGGCCCTAAGGTGCCAAAATCTAAAGGACGGGGACAGAGAAAAGCTGCCACCGCGAGACCCCCTGCAAAGGTAAGTCATTTCAACAGGAAGACTGAGTGAACATTTACATGTCTGATTTAATGTGAAACCAGAGTAAAAATCTATTCTTTACTGTGTATTGTCTTTATTTTAACAACTACTTTCATCACAGGGTCAGAGGTCGAGTAGGATGTCTAAGAGATTAGCAGAAAAAGCTGAGGAGAAGGAAGAAGAGGAGGAGGTGAAGGAAGATGATGGAGGGCAGAAGGAGGCTGCATATCCCTTAGCCCGCGACCCGAGTCTCACAGAAGTTCAGGCCTCCTCCGTACCATCATCTAAGTTTTACACAGCGTGTATGTACCACTCGCTACTCACACACACTCAGATCATACAGCAGTTTACACAACACGCACCGAGTTCCTTCCTCTTTGAATCCTGTCACTACGTAACACAATTATACACAAGCACGCACACCTGGACACGTTCAAACTCTCTCTGACAAGTACAAGGTTTCGACAGTGGGTAAGTATGTTCACTTTTATAGTATTTTTGCCCAAAATGCGCTCAAACAGTCATCACTTGTCGGTTTACAGTACCATGACCAGACCAGACGCACTCATTGAAACCAGTCTCATAACTGGGAACTGAAACACAGCTGCAGTGTGCAGGGTTGTTCTGGGTAGGCAGGGTGTTTTATTGCGTTTGGTATCGGTGTCTTGAAACACTGCTCCTCTCCTGCAAACTCACTGAAGAAAAAGCCGTACGTATGCACCTCAGAACATGTCAAGCAGTCGCTGAACGATGAACGGGGTAGAAGAAGCTTTAGTGGGTGTGAAAGGAAGACTTAACACACCAACACCTTTGGTAAACTAGAAACATGCTGCGTGTAGTGGAACAAGCTGCTGCTTAGTGGTGTATGAAGAATACTTTACAGTCAAGGCTGGTGTTTCTAACCATCACCTGGCGTTCACATAAAGCATACAGTCGGTATGTTTTCACACGTTCAGCTCAAAGTCAACAGGAAGATGGCTTCATACACACACACACACACACGGGTCATCATTTCAAATATTAAACAATGGCAGTTTTTCATTTTCACCTCTAAGGATCAGGCTTGAACTGGACTTCCATCCTACGTCTGTAGACATTTAAAGTTGTTTGTCACTTGTGAAGTTACTTTTTATAAAGCTGAAAATAATCAAAATATAAACTAGTTAATTTTAGATTTTATTGTAGATTTTAGGTTGACTACTAGTGTCCACTGCGTATTTGGTTTAAGTGCTTTGACATGAGCTAGAAAGATTGTCGGACATATATACAAAGATAAGCTTTGCACTCTATATTCTCCATACCTTATTTTATGATACTTTTATCTACACACTTGATTTTATTCTGACTACTACAGGATCTGTTGTACCTATCAGAAAAGTTCTTTACCCTCAAATTGAGCACTGCCCAAATAAGGTCGTCGATTGACCTTTACATTTTGAATGACAATGAAAAGATCTAACCTAATCTAAATAGTGAACTAGTTTTTTATCGTGAAAAAATCTGTGGCTAGACATAAAAGAAACTTGATATAGAAAATACTGATCATTTGATACAAACGGACACTTTTAATATCGAGACTTCTGAAACTCTTATTAGCTGTAAGAAAGAGAAGGAAACTGTCTCTGCTGTCAATTTAGTTTGCCAATTATTATGATCATAATATCCAGACATTTGGAACTTTAAGACGTCTTGTTGCAAAAATAAATCTAACTCCACATTAAATCAGATACAACTCAAACGAACAACAGGAAAACGACATCACGTTCCCGGTAAAGATAACTCCATTTACAGTAGTTGTCCTGAAGTCCCTGGTGATCACCTTGCAGCGACCTCCCGAGACCTCATGGAGCCAGTGAGCCCCTCTCATCAGTCA
This sequence comes from Semicossyphus pulcher, assembly GCF_022749685.1. Classification (NCBI taxonomy): domain Eukaryota; kingdom Metazoa; phylum Chordata; class Actinopteri; order Labriformes; family Labridae; genus Semicossyphus; species Semicossyphus pulcher. The sequence continues at coordinate 21,853,294 of NW_027211637.1, forward strand.
GTCCACCAGCTTTCGCTGCCATGCTGGTGTCATGGTAGACATTTGTAAAACTCAGAGCACACAGTTAAACTGAGACCCCGTACATCAAACATTTCAACACTCCTCAGTATGAGTAAATGCATCAGTCTTGTGATGCCTGCTGAATGATGTTGTCGTGTCACGTTGTTGGCAAAGCACATCACAACTTTTCAAACAAGAACCGCAGCATTCGAGCACCAGCACATTTCTTTTTGTCTTCCAGTTGCATTGTCTGTTTAGTCAGTAACTCAACATATTTCTGCACTTCATGCATGGAATCCACTTTATAAACTTTGGACACACAGCATCAGAGTTCATAACTTCCCTTGTCCTTGGCTCTTCTTCAGACAAAACCCTATGTATCTCAGGGGAAACCTTTTACATCATGTCTCTTGATGCCGCAACTTATAGTGCCTTATAAAACTCTCAACACACACACACATACACACACACACACTCATCACACACATGTACTCTCTTGGAGCAGTCGTGGATAGGGACTGGGCAGCTGGTTTGGAGGAGGCGGGGCAGTTGACTTCTTGCTGCTGCAGAGACGCAGAGGGGCCTGGAGGATTCGTCTGTGCAGATGCTAGAATGAGTTTCAACCTGGAGTCAAGCGAGTGGTGAATGGGAGATTTGTTGTCACGTTTCCATGACGATGATTTCAAAGTGTCAGCTGGCCACCTTCAGAAATATGCTCCTCTGAGAAATGACTTCCCCTTCTGCGAATGAAGATGGCCGACAGTTCACCTCACAAGCATACAAACTGTAAAGATGAAGGATCGCGTACATATCGCGGGTATAGTGTTTACATAATCTTGCTTTGGCCACATTTAGTTAACAGGTAGACAATAATGGGATTAACACAACTATGCTTCTTATATTCTCAACCTCTGCCTCTCACTCAAACATGCATCCACATTTCTCTGTATAGTTACACAAACACACAAACACACAGACAGCAGCCAACAGCATTTGTAGCTTCTGAATTGAATGTGTGTTGTTTCCTTGTGATCACTGACCCGGGGTCAGCTTTTACACACTTTTTCCAATAGTTTTTGACTATTGTTCAACTTGACCTCTTATTCCCAAGTACAATAAAACAAATGCAACATAAAAGTACACACAGCAGATATTAAGTCTCCCATTACATATTTATTATCATCATACATAATGTAACTGGAAAACATTAAAAATACATTAATATGTTGGTATGAAACAACACACAGATTCATGCATTATTGAAAAGATTAAAGGCATTAACATGAACAGCTACACTTCTTAATCTCCCTTAAAACCTTAATATTTAAAATAGGGATAGACCGATTATCGGCTGGGCCGATTATTGGCGCCGATATTCGGCATTTTGACCGACGGCCGATAAGAGATCAATTTAAAACTGGGTTATTTTGGCTCTGATGCATATGCTTAAAGGCATTTAAACAAAGTTAAGTGTTGGAGTTTGTATTATTCAAAATTTTGACGCCAATATTTTCACTTTTACTGCAAATGAATATCGGCTTCAAATATCGGTTATCGGCCTCCTTGACTACTAATAATTGGTATCGGCCCTGAAAAAACCATATCGGTCTATCTCTAATTTAAAACATCAGTTTTGACACCCCTTACCTAACAGTGGAAGCTGATCAGAATATCAAGACGTTAGGATAAACGTAAGTCTTATTATAAAATACATAATAATAATAATAAAGCAAATACACACCTAACACCACATTAAATAAGGTACAAATTAAACCAACAACAGGAAAACTGATAACCCCAATAACTCCAGTTGCATTAGTTGTCCTGAAGTCCTTGGTGATCACCTGTTGCGGCCACCTCCTGAGACCTCGTGGAGCCTCTGAACGTGCAGCCGTGAGGTCCTGGCTGAGCTGCTTCCTCTTGGCAGGCAGAGGTCACGTCTCCAGCAGGGCGTCTGACAGTTTCACAGTAGGGTTGAGGTCAGGAGATGACGCAGGCTGAGATGATCCTGCTACCCAGCGATCGGCTCAAATATGTGTTTGCTGCACAGTTTTGTCTCTGCATCACACACCATCATGGATCTCATTGACCTAAACTGTACAGCTATTTTAAGATGAGTGGATTTTGATGATGCTGGGCATCAAAGTACGGCCAAGTGAACCTCAAACTGACAACTTACAGATCCTTCTATCAAGTTTTCACCTCACTTTTAGATGTGACTTTTGCAACTTCCCAAAACATACCTGTCAGTCAAGCCTCGGCTGGTTGAAATTCGTCAATGAAGATGATCTACGGTAAAAGTGACGAGTAGTGTTGGGGATGGGTTCCATTGTGACTAAAATGAAATAGATTTTCCTACAATGTAGAGTTGACGTTTTTAACTAGATCGTTTCAGCCTTTGCTCACACACAACTCATGGACTCTTAAGCACAGTCACCTCTGTCTCACACCCACATGCCGTGGGGTGAAGTTCCCATCAATGATGACCAAGCCTCAGTTTCCCATGTATGTATTTTGCATACCATCAAGGAGCATTGTTACGACTCAACAGATGCTTTTAAAAATATATATTTAAAACAGGCAGTCTCATTGGGATCTCTTTTTCAAAAGAGACCTGTACAAGTGAAACACGACACAGCAGGCAGTGGCTAAACATTGATATTCTGTTATGATTCAGTATTAAGCAGGTGCATATTGCGATCATTTCCTCGTGTTAATCGTCCACCTTGTGACTCATTGAATACAAAATAGGCAGTGGTGACTTTAAGCTACTCCTTTTTATCTGGTCAAGAGTGTGACATTCATGAAGTCCAAAGACTAAACTTCACTCACTTTGTTTATTTGTGGAGGACCAATTGGGCCCCCAGAACCTCTTCAGTGTCCCTGACACATACATGTGCAACATTTGTCTTACAGCATTCAAACCTTGCTGAGAAATTGCCTTTAAGAACAGAAACTTTAAACGACTCCACACACAAAACTGAAGACCCAGCTCCAGAAACACAAGTTGATTCCCAATAGCACGACGTGCTGTGTTTTTATTTTTATTTTTCAACTTCAATCATCGACTCTGAACTTGCAGTATTTTTTGGGGGGATTTTAGTGACCTTATGACATTCTGTTTATACAGTATCATATATATGATATTACAGAGATGAAACAAAGGTCCACGTGTGGACCTGAACAGGTGATGGTGCGGTTCATGGTCATTCTGTAAACTCTCTAACTTGCTGAGGCGACCGTGTGGTCTACTTTTTGTTATCAAGTTAAACTGCAGCAGATTGACACAATAACAAACTGAGTGGGAGATGCTGACCGGGGGGTGGGGGCACTTCTTTTAACTGGGGCACCTGCAGTATAAAAATATCTGCCTGGAACTTTCACTGACTCATTCAGATAAGTTTCTTGTCCTAAAAATAAGCAGTTCTTAAGAAAGCATTTTACATATATTTTTACACATTGTCGTGAAGAATAATAAAAATAAAAGGTACACCATCAATTATTTCATATCACTTATCTTATCTTATCTGAACACGTAGATGGTTATTAGAGTTACTGTTGCATAGAGCGACTTCCTTCTGCTTCATCGTCTTTCCTCTGTGCTTTAAGTGAAATCTCATCAGTTGTTAGCTGGAAACATGAACACATAATGACAAGGAGATGAATTGTACCAGGTGAAAGCGTTGGCAAAGTCTGAGAGAAGCTCTTCTGAGAGCTCCTTTTTTTTTTTATCCTTCTCAAACCAACGTGAGAACGAATTCTACTGAAGACACGTCACAGTCTTAGCACACTGCTGGCTTTGTTCACGCTACTTCCAAATCACTGATCCGTTCTTAGGACGATTTAATGGTTTGGTGTGAGGCTTTGTGAGGCTCCACTGAAAACACTTACATTAAATGAGATGTGATTGTTCACAAAACCTGAAATATTGCACTAGTAGTTATATGTTATGACGATGTTGCCCGTTACCTTGGTGGTAAGACAAAAAGTGTTACTAAATTTAGAGCTTAAACTAACCCTTACGCTGCTTATTAATCTGTTGATTATTTCCTCCATTATTAAATGATTGTGTGGTCTGAAAATGACCAATGACATTGTGAAAAAGGTGTTTTTGTGTTTCCCATGACAAAGATTACACCTCAAATATCCAGTTTTTTTTTAACAATTCAAAGATATATTCAGTCTGAGAACTTTTTTTTTCTTTAAAAAATTCAAAAAATTATTTATCAACCATCCAAACTGTTATCAAGCTTATTAAATATCTTCAAGATCAAACAATGTTTCACTTAGTGGAAGTTACATTACTTCAAAGAGTCACAGTTGGACTTGTTTGAAGCTGCGGTGCAGCGTGACATCCGGACGTAGTGTAACTCTCACGGGAAAAGCATGTGATCTCTGTTCAGTGTTCAGAGTCAGTCTGAAATAGTAACTCCTGTGGGGTCAGGGGGACACAGTTTAGCATCGGTGAGCTGAGTTTAATATATGAGCACACAGGTGTTTTGCTATGAGAGGTAATGTCAATCATTTTCAGGTATTGGCCAACTCTACCCACCTCTCTCCTTTATCCGCTCCATTTTCTCTGCTGTATCTGTTTGCTGCTTCATTTTAAACCGAATTACTACTGATTCACCATCACATGCTCGGAGAGCGTGCGTGTCCTGGGGCCTTCATTGGTTTAAACATTTCAATACATCATATAATTGTAGAACACGAGCGCCCTCTACTGGCCAAACCTTTAATGTGCAACCACAGTGTGACTGACGTTCTCCTGATTTCACAGTTAGTGAGAGGTGATGCCTCCTCTGTGCTCAGTCTTGTTTGCCTGCTTTCTAACTTCCCAACATGAACTTCAAAGGGTGCAGATTATGTAACCGCAGACATGTTTGAGTAAATATTAGTCAAGTTTTCTCCAGCATTATCATTTCAAAGGTACTAGGTACAAAGGTACTAGGTTATTGAATCATAGAATATTCATATAGATTTACATCATAAAAAAGCCCCTTTAACACCATTTTTTAAGTATTTGTCACGTTTGTTAAATGTATGTGTTCTAATTCAGTCCAGAATGACCCTGTTGTCTTGCCTGCATGTGTGAGCCCTCTGGAGAAATCAACACAAATTGAAACTGAAGAATCTGAGTCATTTTATAAACGGGGGAATTCCTAAATATGTTCCTGTAGACGCATGATTTGAAAGCTCTTTGCTCTGACATTTAATCACGTGTGTGGAGCAGCTATGCAGAATGAGGTTGTGAAAGAGGTTGGGAGGTGTGCTCATTTGCCATCTTGGTGGGAGATGAGAAGATTGATACCACTTGCCTATCAGCAGTTAAATAAAAGGCCTGCAGCCAGTTATCTTAGTCAGGAAGTACTCCTTCACACTGTACCGATTCTTTGTACAGAATTAATAAACACGCCTCCATGCGTTAATCAGATTTAACCCTATGTTGGGATAAGCTTACCCTCTCCATTTTAACTGTACAAAAATGTGTTTTTCTCTTGGAAAGGAAGTGAATAAGTATATTCCCCCAAATATCCAAACATTTCCGAAAGACAAACAATTGTTCAGATACATTTATTGATAACACAGTTCCAGGTCAGGAGTGAGGGGGGTCTGGGGTTAAGATCACATGGTGGTCTTATGTTTGACTCAGAAACCTGCAGACCATTGGCCGTCTGTGGTAAGTGGTTAAGAAATGATGGATAAGAGCTTGGAGTTCTAACCTTGAAGTGAGGAAGTACATTTGATGGATATTTAAATATTCTGTTTAGATTATGTTTTGCATTTGTTTGTCATGCTCTATTGACGGCAATGTCTAGCTGTTGGCCGTTATTTGAGTGGAAGATCTCAACAACTTTTGGATGGATTACGAAAAGACTTCATAAGAGATTCATGCTTTCTAGATTAGATCAATCTCACTGACATTGTTCACTTTAAAGGTTTTTTTAGTGAAACGACTTCACAACTGTTTGGGGTTTGATTACCATGAAATCTGGCACACTCATTCATGTCAGGCTCAGGATGAATTGTGATACATTTGGGGATTCTTTTACTTTTAACCAGCAGCACCATCAGGTCAGAGTGTATATTTGTCCAATACTTAGCAAATAAGCCACATTCCCCTCTTCTTCCACTGCACCTGTGTGACTGAATACAGCCTAACAGACCTTTTGGTCCTTTGTATCGTATGCAACAGGCATTAATGCACTTTTATATCATGTTGTGTTCATTATTGGAGGCCAAATATTTCATGAAAGCTTTATGCTTTCAAGTGAAAATCCAAATCGATGTCGTGTGACATGTATTACTAAGATGGAGGAGCTGGGGTAGTAACACAAGTGACTGAGGACATACTTACTGACCTGACAAAGAACAGGCCGGAACCATCTCTTTTAGGGTCCAGACCATTTGGTGTTTAGCAACTTTCCAGATTAAAAAGGAAAGAGGAGGAAGACATTCTCAACACACATTACCTGTTCAGATACTGTTTTTAGTGCCATCTTATAAAATATATGATCACGTATGCAAAGAACGGAGCTCACACTAGCTTCAAAAACCTGTTAATTGTTTGGTCAAAATAAAGAAAAAGAGGAAATGGGTACCCTTAAAGTTGAGAGTCAGAAATCTAATACTGAAATGAACAAATGAAGCATATAAAATACACATGTTCTCTATAACAGCGAGCTGTACAGTACATGTACAATATTGTGTCCGATGAGTGGAGGCCAGCTGCCATCATATAACTTTTTTTTTTTTTAAAGGGACGGTCCATCCACATACACATACCTGCCCATGTTAAATAAAGTGTTCATGAAGTATACCAACTTTTACCTGAGAATTTAGTTTGCAAAAATGTGTTCCAACTTTGCAGCATATCCCAACAGCTCTTCACAACTCTGCCTTTTTATACAAACCACAGTGATTATTTAACAAGTACATGTCTGTAGTATCATTTTCACTTTGCCTAAAAACCGAGCTTAAAACAACGCAGGTCATTGTTACATAACAGTGTATGGATTATGAAGAGTATACATTTGATCAGTCAGTGTATAAATAGGTGGGAGCTGTGGCTCAGTGGTAGAGTGGGTCTTCTTTCAATTGGAAGGTTGTTGGTTCGATCCCCAGCTCCCTCTGTCTACACATGGATTGGTCCTTGGGCAAGACATCCCCAAATTGCTGCCGGTGGCATATCCATCAGTGTGTGAATGTGAAGACTGATTGAGAGGGGGGCACTTTACGTAGCAGCCTCTGCCATCAGTGTGTGAAAGAGTGAATCCGACATGTAGTGTAAAAGCTGCTTTGGGAGGTCACAAGACTATAAAAGCTCTTTATAAGTGCAGTCCATTTACCATAACGTGACTCCTTTATGAGTTTGATTTGTGCAGGTTACTTGGCTAAAGTGTACAGTCTGACTTCATTCAAAAGAAGGCATGTAAAGGTTGATATTATAGATCACAAAGATCTATATTCATTGTATGGACTGAGATTGCTCCACCATTTGCCAAACCATTCTGAAATGTGTGCAACGATTCACATGTCCAATGTACCTACAGTCATCAAAAGAAAGTTTCTATTTGTATCATAGTTGTTTCTATCGCTTGCTTCAGAGTGAAGGACCATGGGAAAAACATGAATCTCCCTCCAAAAAGTAAAGTCCAGGGAGGAAGAAAAGCCACAGAATGTCTGAATCATCTTAGCTCTTTAGATATCTTCTTTTATTATGAGTATCTAGTGCTGAGGAGAAAATAGTTACATATCAAACAGGAGAAAAGTGCAATAAAAATTGGAGAAGATTACAGTACAATGATATGAATCAGATGTGATGGATTCATGGTAAATGGTAGAGAAGTACCACAGCTGTCATTGTGTAGAAATAGTCTTACAAGTAAAAGTGCTCAATGTGCTGCATGCCCCATTTCACAAACATATTAATCATATAAGAGATTTTATTGACGAAATAATGTATAATCATCACTGATGTTGCAGCTCGTAAAAGTGAAGCAAATTTAAAGTACCTTATGTACCCCAGGTAGCTTAATTTTTTATAATAGTTGATTTATATCGAGTATTGATCATTTTAAATGACTACAGATGTCCAATATATACAAATGTAGTAATTAAGGTTAAATGTAAATACAATTACAGGTTCCTTAAATTTGTAGGTCTACTTAAATGTAGTACTTGATTAGTGACATGCCACCAGTGAATTATAATAAAGCTTTTATTTACTCATCACTGCATGAAAGCCATGATGTGCTTAATTTTTACAGTATGTGTGAACGAACCAACAAAGTCTCCAATGAACCAAGAAAAACAGCAATGATGTGTGTAGAGATAAAAGATCAGCACAGAGAGATCACTGGGAGGTATTTATCAGTGTGTATCAAGGTTAGCAACAGAGGAAAGCTTTCTTCATTAATCTCCGGCTTTTCTAAATATAAGAGTCAGAGCAGGATCCCACGGAGTAGAGACGCTGGTGGTGGTGCTGGTTGAGTAAAGCCAGCAGGTGGTTGATGGAAACTCTGGGCTGAATCTCAGGAGGAAATGGTGCTGATGGGGAGCGGTGGGTCGCACAGTTGTAGGTCTGAAAGGCAGAATGACAGAATCGCTCTGATATTTAAACACCAGCATCTGTGGACTGAGTGGCTCCAGGACAGCGGCTAGATGGACACGGTGACCTCAGAGTTATGAATGTAGAGACTCTGAGCGAAGACTAGAGCGAGAGACAACAAAATAAAATCACGCTCTGAGGGAAAAAAGAAAAATGTTAATTAGATCTGCACTAAAGATTCTTCACAAAAATTCTAAATAAAGAAATTGCATGTCAGCATTTGATGCTGCAAGTTTCATAGATATGTGGATATTGAACAATTTAAAGAGATGTGCTGAGTTGGTAAATCATTGTTCAGTGAAAGAGTCTAAAAAAAGAGCATCATCCTGAACGACTCTTACTACTATTCTTCTTCCCCACTTTGTCTTTGAACCACACGTACACATTAGCATGATATAATACAATAAAGATATTTTTTTTATTTTATTCCTCTTAGATGCAGAAAGTCTCTTTTCTTCTCTCCATCATTTGTTACTTCATTTACACACGTTTTCCTATATCCGTTATTCTCTTCGCCTGCTGGTGCCCAAAAGTAGAGAGACGGCATGTATGCAAACAAAAAAGCAGGATCATTTACTTCCTGTTTTGAACCCTGTTGAACTGAACTGAGCTGTAGTTACAGCTTGAACCAACACTATTTTGGTGTGTGAGGCGTGGTATGAAGTGTCAAAGAGCCAGAGAGCGTAATTTAAACTACTGTAAATACTCCTTTTGTGATACTACTAATAGCACCTGCATTAAAAGAGTTTGAGGGTTTGGAGCTGGCTACCCGCACGAAAGATGTCCCAAAGTTTACGTCTCCATGCTCATGCTCAGTGTTAACTAAACATCCAAACTCATGTTTCATGTTTGCATCGTCTCCCTGTGTTTGTATGTTTGTTCACGGGTGCTAAGATTACCTTCCAGATATGCATTTTAGTTATCAGTAACATTACTTCACATATTATGAATAAAAATGTATTGAATATATTGATAAATGATGTAGACCCAACCTCAGATCTGCTTTGCAGGTTCTGCACTGTGACTGGTCAGAGCTCCAGAGTAGTTCTTAAGGACAGTGCTGGACAAAGTATTTAGATCCCTTACCCTTATTTAACACACTTGCATTAATGCATAAGCAGGACTTTGTATTTGATTTGTAGTCTGTTGAGTTGGATACATATTTATAAGTATTTTCTATAGGGATTCAAAAATATTATGGATTAATCTGATGATTATGTTCAAGATTAAATTAATTAATTGGAGACCAAAGTGACTTATTCACAAGGCTTCTTTCGTCCAACAAGCAGTCAAAGTTACTACATCAATTTATTTTCTGCCAATAGATTAATTGACTAATTTATTCAGCTGTACTTAGATAAGTTTGATAGGTTTTGTGTGCAAAACAATTTGAAAAGTAACAATTTCCTTAATAATTGAAGTTAAGGTAAAATGAACACATTTCCTTCTAAAAGTAGGGGGAAGAAGTGGCATGGAAAAAAATACTCATGTAAAGTATAGGTACCTCATTGCACTCCACCACGGCTGATGGATCCAGTGCAGAGGATTATTTTCTAAGGAAAGGAATAAAATTAGCGCCGACCACCAGCCAAATATTGAGTAAATGTTTGCTGAGACAGTTTTAATACTACGACTTGTATATTTCTCTCTCTCTCTCTATATATATATCTATATATATATAGATATAGATATATATCCTACCTAAATATGTATAGGAGCTGTATATGTTTACAGCTCTAAAGTGTTCTGCATAGATTTAGAACTGGCCAGAGCACCTGGCACATGAGGCAATGCCTTAATTGTCACTATAACAATCAACAGCCAGATGCATCAATATTTTTTATATGTCTGTGGTCTTCCTCATACAAATATGATGACAAATTGCTAGGTGCTGCGTTGTTGTATCAATTGGATGGCGCAGAAATTATTTGCATGTGTGAATGAAATTCTTCTCAGTGGTTTATGTCACTCGTCTTGATGTTACATATTGGCACTGCCTCAGTATTCATTTGAAAAAACTCTTTATGTACAAAACACTTGTTTGTTTACATTTTGAAAAATGCTTCTTGATCAAAACCTCAAATAGAAAATAAGGAATTTAGTAAAGATGACCACATATCCATGTGTTATCTTGAAGAAATTTTTAGCATGTTTAGCAGATTAAGGTTTGTCTAGCGTAAACCTTGTGCATTAATGCAACATAAAGTTGTCGATTCAGCGAATCAAAATATGTTACTGTAACAAAGTAAAACACAAGTATGTGTGACGGTATTCGTTGATTTAAATGATCCAATATCCTCCGTAATGTAAAACATTGTCTCTGAAGGAAAAGGGAATATTAACACTCATTATAATCACTTAAAAAATGGTACCTGGACACATTGGCTTAACTTTATATATTGAAGTCACAGATCCATAAAGAGAAGGAAGGCGCAGCAGTATTTATATTAAATATTAAAGTCTTTTTGTGTTGTAACATTGCAGTACTTAAAAAAGGTATAAGTGTGTGCTTAATGATGGCCTGTGTGTGTTATAAAATGGACAAAATAAAAAAATGACAAGAAAGAGGGCTATATAGGATCTATACGTCACTGTTGAGAAGAAGTGTGCTTTAATGTATAAATATATCTTTATGTGAACTGTTCATGGGCATAGGTCACAATCTGCATCCATTTAACAACTATGAAACTATTCTGGTTTACAGGCCCGGTGTGAAGTTTACAGAATATACTAATCATAATAATCAAGTTATTCACCTATGTGTTTACTTTCTCAACTAATCATAATCTGTTTGATTTATGATTATCAGGCTTGGGCAGCAAGTAATGGTAATGACTTGATTCGTAATTATTGTTTATCTTGTTACATGTTGGTTTAGGTCACAGTTAATAGACAGTTTTTTTTACTTTATATTCACAAAACTTTTTTTGTTTCTCACAGCTAAAGAGCACAATAAACAGGCCGAGGCTCGGAGCGAGGCGGTAACTCCACCAAAACAACCTCAGGAGGAGAACTCTACAGATTCTACTCCTTCCTCTCAACCTGCCTCTGAGCCAGCCCCACCACAGAGCCAAGCTCAAGTGAAACCAAAGGAAACAATCGGCAGTGGTTTGTCTAAGCAGAAATCTGCAGAATCGCTTCTCTCTTTACCACCAATCCCAGCAAAGTCCAAACTGTCTACAGCCACACAATCCCCTTCAACATCAGCTCCCAGGCATCATGAAACAGGGGCCCTTATGGTCACTAAGACCACATACGTCATACCAAAGAAGCAGTCTGCACCACAGCCTCCGTCCAGCCAAGTGTCGGCCTCAGCATCTGGCCAAAAGACTTCATCTGCCCCCACGCCGCTGAATGAAACCAGAAATCTGCCAGTGCCACCTGCGCCAAGCGCTCCTTCCTCCAGACCCTCTCAGCCCAACAACCAGGTCAGACAGAGCATCCAGCGCTCACTCAGCAGCATCCTGTTCAAAAGGTGAGTACTGATTTTAAAGGTATTTAAAATTGTAAAATGTAAGAAAACCTGAGGCTGTTATGTACCTTTTTAGGAAGTAAAAAACAGCATTGTTTGGTAAGCATGCAGAAATAAATTCAACATGTATTTTGCTACCAGGTCTTTATCAGAAGAGTGGGTCCTATCCAGATTATATGCTCGTTAATTACCTACATTTTTAGCTGTATTATCCCATATTAAAAATCTGTGATTAAACTCATAGGTTAACCTTCAGATAGAAACATTATTTATGTTTATGTTTGTCATTTTGCGAGTGTTCTTGTGTAGGAATTGCATCTCTATCTGTTGCCGCAGCACTGCACAATTACTTTGACTAACACTCTTTTCATTCCTCAAGGGTGACTGATTGTGAGGATTTGGAGATGTCTGAGAGTGAAGTTGCCAAGCTTGTTGCCAGCATTGAGATGGAGATGTTCAACATATTTCGAAACACAGACAGCAAATACATGAACAAGTACAGAACTATAATGTTCAACCTGAAAGACCCAAAAAACAAGGTTTGTTCTAAGTCGATTCATTTATTTCTGTTTTGTGATCTCTGTTCCTCCCATATGTTTCATTGCTGCTCACATTCACTCATGGGTTCTCTTCAGGGCTTGTTGTATAATGTTGTACATGGAGAGATCAGTCCCTTCAGACTGGTCAGGATGAGCCAAAAGGATATGCAGGCTGTCAAAGCATCAGAGCCAAGTCCAAAAGCAACAACAGAGGTACAGTGTAATAGCTAACAAACACAAAATCAAGGCAGATTTAGATATTCATTCAAATTTGTTATCAGACCTCTGAAGGATCAAGCAGTGTTTGCGTCAAAAGTGATTTTCCTTCTGCTTGCTTTTATCCAGGTTAAGGATGCAGCTGCAAAAGCGACAAGTTCACTGCAGAAGCCTGAGGCAGTGAAGGTTGATTTGCCAAGTTTGAATCCTGCAAGACCCAATAAACCAGCGGTTTGTACTCGCCTCATTTGCATTCAATTGGTCCATGTTGAATGCTCATTAGATTGTCTCTCCTGCCTCATACGAACATTATTATGATGATATTTTTTGTGGGTTAAGTCTTATTGTCTGTGTTTGTGTCATATGTTGCCACCCAGGAACACAAGAAAAGTCTTCCTGCTCCTGCTCCTGCTCCTGCTCCCAAGGCCAGAACAAGCCAGCCAAGCCAGGGCATTGCTGTACCAGATATTCTTGCCTGTATGCTGAAGGACACAACATCAGAGCACAAAACTCACCTCTTTGACCTGAAATGCAAGATATGTACTGGTGAGTTATAGAACGTTGCTACAGTAGCTGTTCAATACCAAGTAGACATTATTATACAATAAATGTAATTTCTAGTCCTTCAAAGTAGATTATTATTTCTTCCTGAAGGCCAAATGCTTGCTGGGGACGATGAGGAACCTGCAAAGAAAAAACCCAAGGTTTCTGAAAAAAGAGATAGCTATGAACCACCTTGGAGAAAGCCTGCAGGAGATGACTCCCCGCTGATGGCACCACCTGATTCACCTGACATGGATTCTCCAACATCATTCCTTATGGATCCTCCATCCCGCCTTATCATTGACGCTCCAGCGTTGACTATAGTAGAATCCCCAGCTTCCCCTGTAATGGATTCTCCAGCTTCCCCAACTTTAGAGTCTCCAGCCTCTCCTGTCATGGACTCCCCTGCATCCCCAACTCAAGAAACTCCTAAAGCTACTATACCAAAGAGAACATATACACCAGTTGTGATTCCAGCTGTTTCCACAGTAACCATCACAAGGCGTGACCCCCGCACTGCAGCAGGCAGGTTTACTGCTATGTCCAGTGGCACCTCTGGTCCCAGTAACACAACCCATAACCAATTAGCTCCTTATGCTCCTCTTAAAGAGACAGCATCTACCTTGCCCTCAGCACCATTGTCTTCAATACCACCAAAGAAGACATTACCTAAATCCATCTTGATGAAACCATCTTCCTCTGCAGATCCCAGACTCTATGGCACATCCTCAAGGTATGCAAATCATTTTTACTATTTTATTCTCTTTTTGGTTGTATACGTTTGAGCAAAATCAGCATAATGTGTGAGTATTATTGTATTTTGTTGTTTGTTTCTTAGGACTGTGATATCTGAACCGTCAGCTGATGGTGAGACAGCTCGGTTTTTGGCTAAGGAAGACATTGTGTGGAAAGGCTTCCTAAACATGCTCACGGTGGCCAAGTTTGTTACCAAGGCATATCTGGTTTCAGGACCTGCTGAAAATCTTAAAGCGGTAAAGTCCTGCAACAACTTTTATTCAAAGAGCTTTATCAAAAGATCTGTCATTATCTTTACTTGAGTTGACAAAGATTTGATGATTTTTTTCCTCCTTTGTGTAGGATCTACCTGATACCATTCAAATTGGAGGACGAATCCTGCCTGAAACTGTGTGGGACTATGTCGCAAAACTAAAGACATCTATTACAAAGGCAAGTGCTAGAAAAAGTTTTTCTTTATGTATCTTTTACAATACTATTGTAAATGTATCAATATTTAACATCTCTTTGTTTGTTTTTTGTTTGTTAGGAGTTATGTGTAATCCGGTTTCACCCTGCAACAGAGGAGGAAGAAGTGGCATATGTCTCCCTGTTTTCCTATTTTAGCAGCAGAGGTCGTTTCGGTGTGGTTGCGAATATCAATCGTTCCATCAAAGATGTGTACCTTGTCCCACTCAGTTCAAAGGAATCGATTCCATCCATACTACTACCTTTTGAAGGACCAGGTGTGATAATGCTTTAACTACTGCTAATAGTTAAACTTGAGATAGCACTTATGTTGCCACCACCAACACTTAACAGTAGCTCATATTCAGGCAGCAATATACCACCAAAATAAAAATATATTTTTTAGATATTTAGTTTAAGGGAATGAGTGAGGAAGACCGGCCACTGTTCCATCAACTGACAATACATAATGACAAATATCTCTTGTAACACTTTTGCTCTCTTAAAATTAAGCAACCAATTTTCCTGTCAAAACATGTTAAAAATAGATAACTACACCAATATATTATTAGTATTTTGCTATGGTATATGCTGTTGATACACAGAATAAGCATATTTCATGGCCATATATTGTTTTAAACACAGTAGTGTTAACCTCTACGGGGCCTTGTGAATTAGATTAATAATATTGCCATTCCAGTGATGGAATGATATTAAGTGTTGCTCTCGTCTATGTTCATTACAATACAATAATAACTACAATATACTTAATTCTACTTAACTATAATTAGATCAGTAATCTTATATTAGAGCTGTATTGACAACATTTGTACCCTCTTTTCTGTAAACACAGAAAACAAAAGTAAAGATTTTGAATAACATAAGCTGTTAGGTTCTCTACAATAGCATTTTTTTTCTTTAAGAAGAGAGAACAAAAAACTATAAAGAGAAACCTGAATCTTAAGAAGGCAATACAGACGGGAGCTAGCAAAGGCATTTACAATTAAAACATAATTTGGGATTCATGAGATTTAAGGTTAAATTGTTGTTTTGATTTCATTTTGCATTTGATTTAGTTGGCATAAATTAGTTTCTGAGCTTTCTTTCATTTTTGATTAATCAATTTATGGTCCCAGTGCTTATAAAAAGTCCAGCACCAACACCCATCCATTTCATGAATCTCAATAATTATCTAACTTCTCTGATGAAAATTCTGGTAGTAAATTGTCAGTATTTAGTTTAGACCTATTTTAATAATATCTCTCAATTTACTTTATTTCTCAGGACTTGAAAAAAAACGGCCCAATCTCCTTCTTGGTCTGGCAATCATTCAGAAGACAAAACGTCCAGGAAGCTTGCCCCAGGAAATTGAGGAGAAGCGACCCAAAGTTCATATGTCCAAAGACCCCATGTGGATCCCCAAACCTCCAGTCCTCTATGGTTCTGACAAATTGGAGATATTTCAACCCTACGATCCAGAGACTCCTGCAAGCACCACCCCTCCTAGTTCACCATCTTGCCCTGGCTCCCCATCAGGTTCCTCCTCTTCGGGCTCAGTCACTATACCATCTTTTTTGACATCCACTAGGGCAAACCCTTCTGTTTCAGGCTCAACTTCTGTTACTGCCCCTAAGTCCTCTAATATCAACTCTGACAAGAATCCTACAACAGAATCCAGTGATAAAACACCTCTGCAGACTATCTTGAAGACTTTGTTCTGCAATAAGACAACTGACTCAAAAAACTCTTCTGACAGAGGGTCTACAGCACCAACAGTTAGTGTTAAGAAGGTTCCAGTTTTTTCTCAGGTGTCCAAATCAATAGTGGACCCAATTGTCCAACAGTATGGACAGAAATCCAAAGTCAAAGCAATAGAAGAAGAGGAAAATGACTTCGACCGACCTTATGATCCAGAAGAGGAGTATGAACCAGCAATGGGATTTGGAATGGCTGCTATACAGAGCATAGAAAAAAATAAGGAAGATAGGCCTGCAGTATCAGGCCTTGTAGATGATGATGTGGCCTATGATCCAGAGGATGAGACTATCTTCGCCGATTTTCAAAGCGATATTGGAACGAATCCCCCTGTTCCAACTCAAACATCAGATTCCTTATCAAGCTCAACCTCCACTCAGGCAGAAGTGCCAGCTCCTACTACCACCCCAGTACAAACATCTACCCCTACTGGAGTCACAGAGCACCTTCCTACAGGCACTGTGGTTGTTTCAGCTGCAACACTAACAGAACAACAGCGGATGCTTGAGGAGCTTAATAAACAGATCGAAGAGCAAAAACGTCAGTTGAAGGAACAGGAAGAAGCACTACGCCAACAGAGAGAGGCTGTTGGTATGTTTATGGCTCACTTTTCTGTTTCTGACTCTCTCATGTCTCCCCCATCAAAGTCTCTGCCTCTCAAACAGTTGTCCTCTTTGCAGAGTGGCATAATGCAAACCGAGTCAAAGCCTTCAGAATCAATTGAGACTACTGAGACTGTGGACAGCTCAAATGTGGATTCACAAACTATTAACGTAGAGGACACAACTGCCATCCCTAATTTGAAAAATGATACAGATACTATTACAGAGCAAGATGAAACACAGGAAAATGTTAAGGAAAGTGACAAGTGTTCCTCAGCTGGAGAGATTGAAGATTCTGATATAGCCTATGATCCTGAGGATGAATCACTTTTTGACGAAATTCAAGAGGATGTATTTCAAGGAAGCACTCGTGATTCATCTTTTTCTAGATCAGGGAACAGTTCTAGTTGCAAGGGCACTTCTATGAAGTCATACCACAGCAGAAAACGAAGACTGTCTCCAAAGAGGCGGAGTCACCGTGAAAGCCATAGAAGTCCTTCAAGAAAGTCGCAGAGGCGTTCCCCTTCCCATTCTCGTAGGCACAGAGAAAGAGATAGACACAGAAGGAGTGAAAGGGAGAGGTCAAGGCATAGAGCTAGGGACCAGTCTGAACGCCAGGGTCACCATCGTAGAGAGCGAACCACGGGCAGACATTCTCGTGGGCATAGGAGATCCCCATCTTCTCCTAAGAAAAAAGATTCTGTGTCCCCTTCACCAAAACAGCACAAAGGACTTTCCCCTCAAGTTCTTGTAGAGAGTAACACGTCATTTATGCCGCTAACTATTAAAAAAGACCCTGATGGAAATCAGTTAAAATGTAATCTTGTTGAGAGCCCCAATAAAGAACACAAACTTCTTCACAATGTGAAGGTTGAGATTTCAGAACCAAAATCCCATGATCTTGAAAAACATTTGATCAGTGACCATGCCAACGAAGGTGGTGATTCTTGTACACAGATGGATATACCCTCTCAACAGGAAACTCTGCTTAACAACAAAATTGAAAGTACAGTTCCATTAAGAGAAATTGATCCGCCCATTCGAGATTCTCCTGAGAGCCCTGATCCAGAGCCACAGTTTATGAAACCTAGCAGCATAGAGAAAAGTGACCCTGTAAAGATTGAGGAAATCAGCGAACCAGTGACACATAACAATATATCATTGCCACTAGTTAAAGTTGAAAATAATTGTCTGTCTATGTGTGGTCAAGGAACACTGTCCAATATTCTGTGGCCTACTGTTGGAGCTCCAATATCAAATGTTAGAAATTTAGATTGTAGAGCTCTAAATCTTCATTGTCCAGGTTTTGGAGATGAAGAAATGAAAGAAGTAGACAAACAGATAAAAGGGGACAATCCAGGCTTGAAGCTTCCAATAACAGTGGGTCACGTTGAAGGACATTCAAATCAAGATACAGGCTCACATATTCAGAGCTCAGGACCTGGAATAGATTCTGTGACAAAGTGTCCAGGATTTGGTGTTGGTAATCCAGTAAGAAATCCAGGACTAGATATACAAGAGTCTGGACCTAGGGGACAACAGATACATCTTAAAGAAACAGGAATAACATTCCCAGGACCTGATATGAGAGGTCCAGGCATGCAAACATCAAGTCCTAATATTTGGGCTCCTGAAAAACATATAAGAGACCAGGTTTTTAGGGGTCCAGGGACAAATTTAAGTGATCAAGGGACAGGGATGATTGGAACTGGAAGCATGGATATCCAACAGCACAATACCGATAGAGTTATCTCAGGGCCAGGCATGAGAGGTTCTGGGATAAGCAGTTCAGTGCAAGATGAGGAAAGTTCTAGTGTGCAAGGCGTGAATCCACAAGAAAAAGGACAAGGCCCTGATTTGAGAGACAGTGAACCTGAAAAAAGAAGACAAATGCTTGTACCAGCAGTAGCAAATTCACATATGGAAAGATCAGGCGTACAGGATCAGATGAGAGATCCAGTCACAAGGGGGCAGAGTCCATCTATAACGTGCCGAGGAAGTGCTGAAATGCAATCAAGGCATAATGACAGTCCAGTTTTAGATGAAAGGGGCCCTCTGAAAAGGCATTTTCACCCACATGGAATTGAGAAAATTAACATGGGCCCTGGTCAAATTATTGGTAGTATGGATGGGTCAGACAAAAAACATCGCACTAGTGAGTCACATTCAAGGAATTCAGGCAAAGAAATGGGGGGAGAAAAAGAGGGGAGAAATGTACAAATGACTCAAGAAAACAGAGGTCCCATGCCAAAAATTACAAATCCAGATTGGAGAGCTCCAGGTCTGGAAATAAGTAAGATAAGTCAAAATAAGGGTCAGAGTCCACATATGAGGGATCCACACTGGAAAGACCCAGGATCAGAGAGGGGAGATGAATGGAGAGGACCAGATAGGAGGGGATCAGGTCCAGTCAGAGGACAGCCTGAGTGTAGAGGTCCAAACAGAGAGAGCCAGGGGTCTGACAGAAGAAGTGCTGGAGACCTAAGTTTTAGAAAACCAGGGCCTGAAATGAGTCTAAACAGGGAAGACCTCAGGCATGAAAGGAGAGGACAAGGAGGTCCAGACTTCAGGAGACCAGAGCCTGAAAGGAGAAGTCCAGCTATGGAAGGTCCTAAGGCCAACAGAGAAGGACCAGATTTTAGGGGACCTTGGTCTGAGGGGCGAAGTCTAGATATGGTTAGTCTAGGGCCTGACAGAAGAGGAACAGAAGACCAAAATGTCTGGGGACCAGGCCCTGAAAGTAGAGATCAGACTGCGGAAAGTCCTGGGACCGAAAGGCAAGGACTTGGTAATCCACATTTTAGTGAACCAGGGCCTGAAAGAAAAGTTATTTTTATGGAGGGTTCTAGGCCATCCAGGAGAGGGCCTGGAGGTCCCGATTTTAGAGAACCAGGACTTGAAAGAAGAGGTCCTTCTATGGAGGGTCCTGGGACTGAAAGGAGAGGATATGGAGGTCCAGATTTCAGAGGTCCAAGGCTTGAGAGGAGAAGTTTATCTAGAGAACGTCCTGGGCCTGACAGTAGAGGACCTGGAGGTCCAGATTTCAGAGGGCTAGGCCCTGAAAGGGGGAGTCCCGCTATGGAGGGCCCTGGGCCTGACACGATAGGACCTGGAGGTCCAGATTTCAGAGGACCAGGGCCTGACAGGAGAGGACCTGGAGGTCCAGATTTCAGAGGACCTGGTCCTGAAAGTGGGGTTCCCGCTATGGAGGGTCCTGGGTCTGACACGATAGGACCTGGAGGTCCAGATTTCAGAGGACCAGGGCTTGACAGGAGAGGACCTGGAGGTCCAGATTTCAGAGGACCAGGGCCTGACAGGAGAGGACCTGGAGGTTCAGATTTTAGAGGACCAAGCCCTGAAAGGAGAGGTCCCGCTATGGAGGGTCCTGGGCCTGACATGAGAGATTTCAGAGGACCAGGGCCTGACAGGAGAGGACCTAGAGGTCCAGATTTCAGAGGACCAGGTCCTGACTGGAGAGGACCTGGAGTTCCAGATTTCAGAGGACCAAGCCCTGAAAGGAGAGGTCCCGCAATGGAGGGTCCTGGGCCTGACATGAGAGATTTCAGAGGACCAGGACCTGACAGGAGAGGACCTGGAGGTCCGGATTTCAGAGGACCAGGTCCTGAAAGGGGAGGTCCCGCTATGGAGGGTCCTGGACCTGACATGAGAGGACCTGGAGGTCCAGATTTCAGAGGACCAGGCCCTGTAAGGAGAGGTCCTGCTATGGAGGGTCTGGGACCTGCCAGAAGAGAACTTGGAGGTCCAGATTTTAGAGGACCAGGACCTGAAAGTAATTGCTTATCTATGGAGGGTCCTGGTCCTGACAGTGGAGGACCTGGAGGTCAAGATTTCAGAGGACCAGCACCCGAAAGGAGAGGTCCTGCTATACAGGGTGCTATGCCTGACAGGAGAGGACCTGGAGGTCCAGATTTCAGTGGACAAGTACGTGAAAGGAGAGGCCCTGGAGGTCCAGATTTCAGTTTACCAGGACCTGAAAGGAGAGGTTCTGCTATGGAGGATCCCTGGAGTGACAGGAGAGGGGGCAAGGGTCCAGATTTTAGAGCACCAGTTGCTGAATGGAGAGGTCCAACTATGGAGGGTCTGGGACCTGCCACAAGAGAACTTGGAGGTACAGATTTCAGTGGCCCTGGGCCTGACAGGCTAGATACCGGATTTCAAGGCTTTAGTGGTCCAGGACATGACAGAGCCCACACTATAGACATTCAAGAGCCTGGAAGGAGAAGACCAGGAGGTCCAGATTACCAGGGAATGGCGCCTGACAGGTGTAGACCAGGAGGTCCAGACTTTAGAGGGCCTAGGTATGAAAGGAGCAGCCCCTCTATGCAGGGTCCAGGGACTGACAAGAGAGGACCAGGAGATCAAAACACTTGGGGTCCTGAAGGAAGAGCACCATGTATTGGGGGTTCTGGGTCTGACTTCATAGACATGGGGCCTGAAAGAACTGGTCCAGGTATTGGATGTCCAGAGCCTCACAGTAGAGGACAGGGAGGACCACATTTCAGGGAGAGTGCACATCCAAATATGGAGGGCCCAGAGCCTGCTGGAAGAGGTCCTGACATCAGGGGACCAAGGCCTGAAAGACCTGGTTCTGTGATGGAGGGGCCAGAACGTCCAAGCATGAGAGGACCAGGGCTTCAGCATTCAGGTCCAAATATAGAGGGCCCAGGGCGATACAGGAGAGGTCCTGATATGGAGGGCCTAGACTCTGATAGGAGAGGTCAACACTTCAGACGAGTGAGGCCTGATAGAACTGTTATGGAGGGTCCAGGGCCAGAAAAGAAAGAAGGACAAGATTTTAGTGGACCAGGTTTTCAGAGTAGAGATCAAGAAATCCAGGGCTTATTGCCCTACAGACAAGAAATGGAAGGCTTCAGTGAACCTGGACATGAAAGGAGAGGGCTAAATATTAAGGGCCCAGGACCAGATTGGAGAAGATCAGGTGGTCCAGACTTCAGAGGCCCAGGCATCAGGCAGAAGGGCTCAAATACTGAAGGTTTAAGGCATAGCGATGAAAGAGGAAGGCCTGACTTTGGAGGGTCAGAATCTATCCAACAAAGCCCAGGTGTAGAGGAAACTAGAACAGATCGGAACTTTAGGGGACGAGGGCCTATTAGGAGAAACACGAGAGGACCAGGGTCAGATTTGAGCAATCAGGGAGATGGATGGAAAGGGCCAGATTTCAGGAGCTCCGCACCTGATTGGAGAAGCACAGACACAGAGGAACAATGGTCAGATGAAAGAGGGCATAATATGATGGATACAGGAAATGAAAGAGAGTTTTTTGGTGATGACTGGCAAAGACATGGCAAAAGGGATTTAGGGCCCATTCAAGAAGGTAGAGATGAGCAGTTTCTAGAACATAGAAGGCAGGGTCCTGGAATGGAATGGAGAGGCCCCGGAAGTAGGGGGCGAACACCAATACAGGAAAGACAAAATATGCCATTTCCAGGGCCTTTAGTAAGGCCAGGTGATGAATGGAGTGGTCCTGATCACAGTGGTCCAAGGCCTGTCCAGGATGACACAGATATGGTATGCCCTGGGCCTGGAAGGGGAAGACCTGGAAGTGAATGGAGAGAGCCTCATAGAGGGGGCCCTGGTTCTTTTTTCAGAGGGGAAAGACATCCTGACAATAGAAGACAAGGCCATGATAGAAAAGGTCCAGACATGAGAGAACCAAGATCAGATATAAGAGGGGTTTCAGACATGAGGAATGAACATATGCAGCCAAACTTCAGGGGGAGTATGAGAGGGCTAAACATGGAAGGACCTGAGGCTAATAGGGGAGGTCCAGATTTGATGAATTCATGCCCAAACAGGAGAGGATTTGAGTTAGAAGGTCTTGATAGAAGAGGCCATGGCGGTCCAGATTTCAGACATCCTAGGCCTGAAAATAGAAATTCAAACATTGACGGTCCAGAAGCCGATGGGAGTGTAGACATGGAAAGCCATGGAACAGGTAGACAAGGATTTGAGCATGACTATAGGAGGGAAAGGAAAGGTCAAGACATGAGAAGACAAAGCCTTGATAAAACCGTTATGAGGGGTTCAGCACCTGAAAGTTCAGATATAAGACATGGCTTTGGGAGGTGGAATACAAACACTGAAGGCACAGGATTAGACTCAAGGGGATCCGGGGCAGCATCACCTCATTTCAATAACCCAAATCAGGTTACCCCATTTCAAGGCCCCAGTGATCCTCATTCAGCACTGTACACTGTACCCCTTGGTGAAAACCTACAAAGTCAGCAAGTAGTAAAACCCCAGAGACACAGAGGTGCCTTACTTCCTACTCCAACAGGTCTCATGCGCTTCCCAAATCATATTATCAACAAGCCTGATATCGGCAGCCTGAAACAAAAACAAAAAGGTCACCCATCGGACAGGGAGTGGAGTAGAAGTAGGAAAGTGAGTTGTGAAAGAGAGTTGGTCAAAGGGAAAAAGCAAGACACAAATTCTGCTGATAAAAAAAGCACACCTTCAGATGGAGGCACAGGGGGAAAAGATGGAAAAAAAGAAGAGGGCAATGAAAATAATAAACAGGGGGTTCATGGTGCTTGTGTAGAAATTAAAGCTGATCAAAGTTTAGGCAGTGATAAAAAATAAAAGCAATAAAAGCTCCACAGGTCAGTAAGGCTGTTGTAGTACAAAGTGTATCATCACATTAAAAGCAGAACATATTGAATGTAATTTCTCAAGGAAAGTGGTTGTCCATGTGTTATAATTTCAACGTGACCTACAGGCAAAACCATGTGAAGGATCAGATGTTGAAGCTTGATATGGAAATGCTCAGACGTTTTTAGTTTATTATGTTTTAGTTTGTCTTGTTGCATTTCAGTCGCTGTGTTTATTTTTATTTGATTATGACTTAATGCCTCCTAAACTTGTTTTGATTGATTCAACTACTTGATGTGCATTTGTAGTTGGAAATAGTCAGAAAGTTTGTGTACAGAAATGTATAGTTTTTTTTTCTTTGTTTTTAACATAGCCATGGTGTCAGTACAGTAGCCTTAATATGGCTTTTATGTTCTTCTGCTGCTAAAATGGCTTTTTTTGTTGTTTAAAAATGCAAGAAAACAATAAAAATGATACTTTTTTAAAAATTCAATGTAGTATAATTTTATTATCTGTTTTTGGATTCACAAATTGATGCTATATGGGGAGTACTCAAATCTGTTCAAGAAGAACAAGGTTGTATTTAAGAACAGTGCTAGCACTATTCTGTTTGTGAAAATACAGTATAACAAATTCTGGGTAGACTTAAAAAAAACAAAAGACTCTTAAATATTGATGAAACATTGTCGTTTTATTTTGCTGATTCTGTCTCTTTAGAAGCAGTATCTATAAAAGGCATAACATTACAACCTGTTTCAAGGAAAGAACCTCCAATTTAAGATGAATAGAGACATAATAGCTGATTTCTTTTTTTTTCTTTTTTTTAATTAATCTGTGTGATGTAAGAGGATTTAAGACATTTAAATACAAATATTGATATTACAATATAGTAATATTTCATAAAAAGCAAATTACAAAATAAAAGTACAGCAAGTTAATTAGTCATAAGAAACGTTGACAAACATTATAGCATGACACCCATTTCAGGGAAAAGCTTTGTGGCTCTTGTTTACTCTATACGTTATACAAGTTGCTGGCCAGTAAACTCTTGAAACATAAAATGGGCACTGTGCTGGTTTGTCTTGTTTTGAAATGCATAATTTTATTCTCGCAACTAAATTTTTTACAAAACAAGCATTTTTTTTTTTTGTTTTTCTGTTTTTTCAAGGGTTCTTGCTGTGTTAAGCAGGTAGGGTGGACACAGAGAGAAAGAATCAGAAAGTCCGTGAAAAAATTCAAATAGACTGAGTCTGAATGCATTTTATAGTTTGGCCCACAATTCTCTTCAGCATCTGAAAAAACCATGTCTTGCCAAATGGGGGCGACAGAATTCAGTTTGATTCAATGCATTACAATTATTAAGATTCACTATCATTTTTGGAAGTGGTCATTATTCAAATTGTTGTTTCGTTGAATAATTAAAACAGACTTCACTGACAGTTGTAGTTAGTGACACAATTTAAAATATATTTTATTGATATCTATAAGCCCTTCTAGATAACAATTTATTGAGGCATATTTATTTTTTGTCTTTTTGCCTTTATTGTATAGTAAGCTAAAGAGAGATAGAAAATGTGGGGAGTAGAGAGTGGGGGATCTAGATAACAGATTAGATATACAGGTATACACCATATAGTCATTGGTATAATCACAGTGTGATGGCACACAGCTGTCATCAAACACTCACATATTGATTGATTTCTAGTTTAGCCTGAAAAGTAAGAGAAAATTACCCTTTTGAGTGCTCAACAAATCAAATCAAACGTAAAATCTTAGGTTATAGATGTAAAATAAATGTAGTGAAGTATGATAAATTCCTCCAAAAAGAAGTGCAGTTGGATAAAATAATAATTAAAAAGGGCCTCAATTTTGTAAGTGTAATACTACAGTAACTCATTAAGTATTCCTACATGAAGTTCGTTACATGTTACCGCATACAAAACCCCATTATGTAATATGTTAAAGACATAATAACATTTTAAGATCTAAGAAATCTCTCTCTAACATCTAGGGGAGAAGAGACTTTACCTATTTTATTTAACTTGTACTTTGGAAAAGTTCATGAGTATATAAACTTTGTTTCCTTTCATCAGTGTCTTTTCATAGTTTGTCATAACATATCAGTTATTGTGATACTCCATTTTCTTTCTGTACAAAATATAACATTTTATATTATTTCGAGGCTTCAACTGTCACCGGGATTAGACACCAAGTGAGTCACCGGCTATCATCGGTCAAGGAGTTGGCAAGTAAGTTAAAGATTCAAGAGTTAAGCCCATTTATAGAGCTGAATAATAACCACAGCTTTTATAAGGAGCACATTTTTTATTCAGATGAATAAGTAATGGAAATTTTACAAAGGTTAGAACAGCTTTCAGAGGGCGAGTTTGCCAACCGCCAGCGTCCTAAAGGAATTACGAACGGTCAGGTTAGCTTAAAGCTTCCGGTTTGCTAACTTAAACTCACGCGCTAGCTGTGTTATGACTTACATGACTGACATCTGTGTGTATGGCGTAAAAATTGGTTAATGTCTGCATTTTCTTAAGTAGTACGTTTGTTAAACTCTAACAACAGTTTATACTACGTTCACTTGCGCCATTTTAAGAGTTAACGTTAACATTAAGCGTCTAACAGTTATTTCAACGTTAACAGCCAGCTCGTTTTACGCTATTTGCACTGCTCTATTTAAATGTTTACAAGTCATATTCTTCTCTATCCCATGTCCAGAGGGAGAATGTCGTGCCTTTCTTCATCCTTTAAAACCAGTCATGTGTCACCTTCAGTCAGAGAGCTCACCTGTGACTCTGCAGGGGTGAGCCAATGCGGATGTTTGACACATGACCAGGGGCAGATGTTGGGACCCGGGCTCAGTCTGATGGAGATGTCAGAGGTTGAATACTCACACTTTCAGCATCTTATCCAGTCAGAAATGGAGATACAAGCCGTGCCTCCAGGCGAGCCGGAAGCCAGATCTTCACCTGCTACAGTGATACTTCAAGATGCCAATGGATCAACAGTGACTTCTCCTTTCACAACCACCCAAGCTATTGACCTCTCAACTTCCACAGATGAACACAGTCTGATAATGCCTGGAGAAAAGACACCAGCCTCCTATGGAGAGATCCCAGGTTTTGTGCTGGCCAGAGTGAGAGGGGTAGACGGTCCGTCTGAACCTCGTCCCAACACCAGCAAATGTTCACAGAAGCGATCCAGATCAGCTGCTAGAGTCTGCTTGGAGACGAGGTTTAACACCATGTCCGCTGACACCCCAAGACAGCAGGATATTCAGTCCGCCGTTCTTAGCAAGTAGGCTTCACTTATATAGTCCATTTTTCTTTGTTAGTAAACACAGCCCTATATAAAAGACTTTGTTGTTCTGTTTCAGTTTTTTGACCATACTTCAGCAGTCTGCAGAGGCTAAAGAGGCAGCCATACACCCTCAAATGCACAAGTGGATGAAACCAGACAGAGCAAATCTTTATGAGGTTTCCAACCCATTTGTTGGGGGTGTATTCAACCCAGTTACAAACATGTGTGAACAAGTATGCTGAAAACAAAATACAATTTCTGACAGCTTTATCTCAGCCACAGGAAATACTCATGGACTAAACCTCTTTTTCCTTGCTTTTAATTACAGGTGATTAGTCATATTCCCCACATGGTTGAACCTCAGCATCCGAGTTTAATCATCCCGAAGAGTTTTTCAATTAATTTTGGCCCAGAGAGGGTTGTTAAAAAAGCTTACTCCTCAAGTGGAAGCAGCTCAGCAGAGGAGCAACAGTTGGTGAACATAGAAAGTAATCATTAGCAGTCCAAACTTTGTATGATTTCATAAGTTAGCTGCAAATGCATAGATTTGTGTCAATCTAAGTCGTACACTCATGTTTTTCTCAGATGTGTTAACGTCGGCTGCCTCCAGGAAGCAGGGTAGCACCCGCAGCCATCAGTACAAGAAGGGTGCAAAGGCTGCCCCGGGCTCTGCTGGAGGATCAGGAAGCAGCAGCAGGAACAAAACTCAGTCTCACATGTCACCGAGCCAGCGCAGGGAGAGACACAACTGTAAGGAGAGGGAGCGCAGGTGAGCAGTCCTAACTAACAGCCGATAGCATGTCTGCAACCTCCTCACACAGTTTGTGACGAGGGCTCATGAAAGACTAACTTAGAAATCAGTGTTTTTTCAGGTTGTCTTCAATGCAGGTTCCCAAGGCCCAGGCCCAATTAACTTCTATTAAACTTAGTCAAATATTGGGTTTGCTTTTTGAGCCAAAAAAACAAGACATTTAATGATGTCACACTGTGCTCTCGGATACTGCGGGTGCTTTTTAAACTGTTTTGTGGTGGACAGCCTAAAAAGTTTCACAAACACTGATCTTTAACACCTGTATGGTCTTTGCTGCGTCACAGGAAGAAGATCCGTTTGTGCTGTGACGAGCTGAACGTGCTGGTGCCATTCTGTAACTCCGACACAGACAAAGTCAACACCCTGCAGTGGACCACTGCCTTCCTCAGATACATCAATAACACTTATGGAGACACATTCAAAGAGGTACGTTTGTGTTGTTTGAACATTGATTAATGTAAATCATTTTTGCCTGGTCATCCTGAAGCTGAATTATTGAGACCATAAACCTGAGGCTAGAAGATAAGAGCTTAATTACACTGCCTGAATAATAAGTACTGCTACTGACTTATATGAATTTTGGTATTTAGATAGTTCAGAGCATATTTGTTACAATTTTACTCAACTTTATACAATTTACTGTGATTTTGAAATTGATCTGCATGCTAAATTCATGGTCACAAATTTAAACAAGCCATTACCTGCTGTTAAGTCTAGACGGCACAGACTTGGTCTGATCTGTCATTAACCACAATAATCTGCAATTCTGGGACGCTTGTTTAGCTCAGTGGTTAAAGCACGTCCCCCGTGTACAGAGGTAAAGGTCTCAAAGTAGCGGCCCAGTGTTGCTGCATGTCATCCCCACTCTCTCCTCCCATACTTCCGATTCTATCCACTCAACTATCAACAAAGGCAAAATGCCAAAATATAATCCTTCACAAAAATAATAATAACAATCTGCGATTCTCTCCCTTTAAGGAGTTTAAAAGGGCATTCATCAACAAGAAAGGAGTCATTCTTAAAGCCAGCCCTTCTTCAGTCCAGGACCCGATGCAGCGGGACGTGGACGAGACCCTCAGCATTCCTCTTGCAGTAGAGCAATAGAGCCCCTCACTATTTTAACTAAAGAAGCACACAAATGTTTGTCTGTGTGTTTTAGAGGTCTGGCTATGGGTAAGTTTGATGTGGTAACATTTTAATTGACAAAGTGTCTCCCTTTTACAATGATTTAGATTTGGACAGGCTTCAGTCTTGGACCATGTGATGTCTGTATTCTCCAGCCGCATCCTAACGCCACGCCGACATATTCTGAAAGCCATGATTTATAAAAATGGCTTTTCCAAGAGTCATACATAGGTGGCACTATTTCTCTTTGAAAAATATCTGAGATATGATTAGATTTCAGCTCCCCAGCAAATTTTAATTACATGAGCACATTTTTATATAATTGATTTCAACTTTTTTACACTTTGTTCATGTTTAAGGTTCAGTTTTCTTGTCCACGTTCAGTTCTTTTATCACATATTTAAGTTTTTTGAAAGGAAATACGCGTTGCTACTTTAATGACTTGACTTTCATACTGTTGAGCATTTTACTCTGAAGTACAGACTGTTCATTTGATATGTAGAGAAGAGTAATGTTTTACTGAAAAGTGGCTTTATTTGTTCTTTCTTACAACATGTCGCTGTAGCATCTTACTGTACATACAACAGTCACCCACAAATAATAAATAGTATTTAAGGTCATGTATATTTAATAGTTACAGCACCGGTAGTACATAGTGGATGTGGTCATTGCAGATTAAAAAAACAAAACAAGGAAAGAATTACTTTGCTCCTAAGCCTCTTCAATTGATTTTACAATGACTGGTTTTTGCATCCACGAGTTTTATTTTGTTTCAGATTCCCAAATCTGGAGAATCAGCTTCACATGTAGTTAAAAAAAAACAAGCTGTAAAAATATTATCAAAAAGTTTTTTTTGCATTAATCTACACAATTTCTCAGCACCTGGGTATTTGTGTTTTTATTCCTTTGACAGCACACACACAGCTCCTTGACAGAGGCTTTTCACCTCTGCTGCTATCTCATATTTTACACTGTAAGCCTGTATGTTGAGGTAACACCTGTGATTTACATTAAGGGGGCCATGATACATGCACATTCACTTTAGACAGTCACTGTTGTTTTTAGAGTTTCATCTGCCAGAAGGATGCTAACAAAGCTAAGCTAACGGGGGGCATGGAAACATGTACAAAGTTTTTATACACAAAGGACTCATCATTCATTTTCCAGTTGTTTGTAAGTCAAGTCTTCTTATGTGATACTGTAGTATTTGAAACAATGTGTTTGTTCTCTTGGACTCTTCCGTGTTTCTGTCCACTTATTTTCGGGATGTTATCTTGATGTTTTTGTCTCTCAGTTGGTTTTCGTGTCAATCCTCGGATGTTCCTCGATTCCTCTGACAATATCACACCTGTTGATGTTCCCATGTTGTGATACATGTATTTAAATAAAGAGGAACTTTTATCTGTGATCACTCTCTTCTTTCGCTCCTTCCTTCCCTCACGTATCGGCCGTCCTCTCAGGGGGGGGTGGCGACAGGTGGCAGGAAGTCACGTTTAATGGTTTTTGGGGTTGGATGATTTTCCAGCGGCTGCTGCTCCCTGGCACGCTGTTGTATCACAGATTCCAGGAGGTCCCTGGTGTCCAGTCCTACCTACCCTGCCTTGCTCTCCAGGCTCACCTGGATCTCCTGGAGATCCATCACGCCCATCCTTGACAATTCCAGGTACACCTGGAAGACCTGTAGAGAGGATACAGAGAATGAGCCAAAGAAAAGTAATGCTAACGGTTTTGCTGCTTTTTTATTAAGATTTTAAAAAGTTATATAAAGCTGCATAATGAATCGCACTATTTTGTAACACCTATGACACCTCTTTTTTGGGCAAGACATCTGTTAGGATGATTCATTCCAAATTTCCAGATGGTATCACGACAGGCTTTGCTCACACAGCACATTTCACAACTTGAACATTTGTAAGGAACAACGTTCCAGCTGTACTGTTTAAGGCCACATACCCTGGAGTCCTTGGTCTCCGACGGGGCCATCAAGGGCTTTGCCAATGGATCCCTTATCACCTTGCTCTCCAACATCACCTGTTGTTAAAAAAGAACATTTTAATTAGTGATGAAAAATAACCAACTTACTGTATTGTATGCTATTTGATACTCCCACTGCGCTCCATTTCAGAAGGAGAAACTGTTTTGTCATTTGATAAACGTATTTCATTAGTGACTTGTCAGAATAACATGGTACATTGCAGCAGTGTTTCCTTTTTTAAGTTTACTTTGAATGCAGTGTGCATACTAATGACCGTACAACTTTGTCATTACATCGGGCCTTGAACTTCGCTCACACAAAATTTGAATATTGTTAAAAAAACTGGTTGCTTTGAAGATACAAAATGCCATTTTCTGCGCTCGCCAGTGACGCACAGTCTGTAGCATGTCGGCTCAGTCGATGCGACAGCTGCACAGAGAATTACGTGTTCAGAAAAGTCAAGAAAGCATGCTGGCTTGCTGCTGAAAAATGCAGTAAGTTAAGAAACCGTATGTTGGCGTAATGTATTTAACATACATGCATTGGGATGCACTAAATCTTTTTCTGGAGGTATGGGTATTGGATGTCTAGTTAAAGTGGCAGTTCCACAAAAAAGAGATATTACCCATTTAAAACTTTCATTTAAGTAACTGCTGAAGGCTTAAACAGGTTAAAACTAACAAAAATAAAAGCACATTTTTATTGCAGAACATTATGCTGTTCTCTTTTACAAACACACACCCTCAGATTGATCCTTTAATCTTTCCCATGTCCTTTGAAGAGATGTTGGAACTACAAGACTAAACTGCCTTCATGTGTATACAATATTTAAATATACTGCTGACACAAATATGAGTTCCTACCTCTTTTACTTTTGATACTTGAAGTACAATTTGCAGATTATATTTCTACACTTTTAGTGGAGATTAGTAGGATTTTGAAAACAGGGCTTCCTTCCTTGTTGAATTAATGTATTTGTAATTTAACTTTAATACGGTATTAATCATAATAAGATGTGATTGTACATCTGAAGATGTGATTTCTGGCTCCAAACAAAAGATCAAAAGTCTGCTCTGATTTCATGTTTCATACCTCTGGGACCTGGGTCTCCGAGCTCTCCCGGCAGGCCTCTGTACCCCGGAGGTCCACGGGAACCTGGATGCCCGATAGAGCCAGCGACTCCTGTCTTTCCTGGAGATCCAGCAGGGCCGGGGCGACCCACCAGTCCTGGGGCCAGGGGTCTTCGAAGGTTAGCAGCCAGCTGTGCAATCTGATCTGCATGATGGGAAACACCAAAACATTACCTCCCATTTTCTTCAACACTGCAGTGAATGGCAGACACAGATTCATTAAGATGTCTCACCATCGATCATGGAGCCACACAGCTCTCTGATGTGCTGCTCACTTGCAAGCCGACCCTAAATCACAAGTAAATAGGACATTAATATCATAATTATAACCTAATATAGGCACATTAAATTTACATTTCTTATGTTTTACTTCGTTACAAGCATCCTATAGCGGAGTATACTTACGGGTACACCTGTCTTTCCTGAAATTCCAGGCAGACCCTGCTCCCCTTGGAAGCCCATTGTTCCTTGTTTTCCGGGGGGCCCTCTCGCCCCGAGCTCTCCTTGTGGTCCTGTCACGCCCTTAGGTCCCAGTTCACCCCGCTTTCCTGACTGTAATCAACAAGAAACACCCGTTCAATAAGTCTTTATATATTCCACAAAATGCTGAAATCAATTTCTTCCAACCTGGAGCTAAAAGAATCCATAAGCCTCTGATCTGATTGTTGACTAAACACTAACCAAAGAGCAAACTGGGTCTGTTGAGACAACGCGGGGGCGGACTCATATGGCGTCTTGTAGCCTGATAATTACTCCAACGAGCACAGCACACAGTAAATGAGACCACGAGAGCGAGGCTCATCACTAGCGAGTCTCTAATAGCATAAATTGTGCGGCAGCTTAATGTGACTCGTCTCTCTCCCTTGTGGCGATAGCAGCGAACAGGCCAATAAAGCTAAAGCAGCAGTACCAATCTCTAATTAATCCTATTAAACCTGGAATGTGAAGCAGAATCATGTGCAGTGAGTCTGACAAGTGGGCGACAGCTCAAAGCAAAGCACCAGGTTTCAATGTTTGGTGAGGGAGGGAGTTTGGAACAAACTTGTCCTGCGAATAACACCCACTCACAACATCTGATCCAAGTCTACTTAGTGCTAATAGGCAAATATCTAGTGTGTTACTGTGATTACAGTGAAGTTATAAAACATGTCAGAAGAAGTAAAAACACAGTGGAAATGAAACACTGATGGAGCTCACCTGTCCTTTTTGTCCAACCGGGCCAAAGGGACCCTGAAAATAATGACACATTTGTGTTAAACAGATATTAAATATATAAAACAGACTGTTACATCGCACTCATTCAACAATCACACTTTAATTTGTAAGGCACCTTTCATACAGTTAATGCAATTCCAAGAAATACAATTGATTTAAAGCTCCTGTGAAGAGTTTTTCCCTGGTTAGGAAACAGACTGAAATTAATTTTGATTACCAGACCATCAGCGACAACATTGATCATTTGTATATAGTTATTTTTAATGCCTGAAACTACTGTCGGAGGGTAGGTGTCAGACGAAGCGGTTAACTGCACGCTGCCTTTGTTTATGTTTACAAAGGCAAAAATGTAAAGTGATACATATGACTGAAGCAGGATGAGATTTTTTGTTAAAAACAAACACTTAAGCATGCACAGGACAAAATCAGCCAAGAGATAAGAGGTACGGCTTTGTCCACAGGGGGCGCCAGAATCAACACAAACTGAAAGTTCCTCACAGGAGCTTTAAGTAAATGAATAAAGAAGTCAATAAAAAATAAAATGGACAAGAGGAATTAGGTGGAAATCGTGCAGTTCTGGATCAATTCTACTAAACTAATTACTGCTAATAAAGTAATGGGTCTCTACGAGTCATTATACCGCATGTGTTTGGATTTTGATCAAGCAGTAGGTAAATGACTTACAGGTTCTCCATTCTCTCCTGGTAAACCATCACTTCCTGCCACACCCTGGAGACACAACACAACACAAGAATTTAATCTCCAAATTTCAGTTTGTTTTTCTTCATTGAAACAGTTGCCCCGGACCAAGAAAAATCAATACTTTTAGCATCAAAAGAAAACAAATTGAGAAACAAATAACTCAAGTTTCTGAAAGAAAATAAGGTGAGCCCCCAACGGAGGTCATATTTATGCATGGCCAGCTTTATGAATATTTACCATGTCTCCTTTAGCTCCAGAAGCTCCAACTGGACCCTATATGTTTGAGAAAAGAGAGAGAGAGAGTAAATACATGAGAGTCATGTAGAGACATTTTGTGGACGGCCGGCTGTGGCAGAGGGACGGGGGGGATGAAGGGAAGTGAGGTGGGCTGCTTGAGGGGGAACCATAAAGGCCGGCTTTGTTCTGTGCTCCGATCGTGAACAGGAGGCCTTTTTGTGTCTGAGACCTCTCCTGGCTGCAGTTTGAGTTTGTACCTCTAAGACTGAGGAGGGACGACCTGGTTATTGACATACAGCAGCCTCCCATCAGTGTAGCAGGATAACTGTCATGTCTGTGCTCTGTGTGTGAATGTGTTGGAAATCAAAGGAGGGACTTTGATGAAGACTTTTGTAGTTTTAGGGTCCTAAACATGTTTCTTTTGTTCATTATTAAGAGCTGTATTGATTAGTAGATCATTTGCTATCTACTATCTTAATAATGACTTTAATGTTGTGAGTCAAAATTAGCTGCTTTTTAACAATTGTTTAAATTATTTTTGTCTCTAGCAGAGTGTCTTTACATATACTGGTGACAAAAATATATATATATATTATATACAATACAATATATAGACACTGATAATAATATAGTACATTCTAAGAGTCTAAAAAACAAACATAAAAAGTGTATCTTGTACCAAAAACAGACTTTGGGACGTTTTTGATATTTGCTGACATTTTACAGACAAAGCGTTTTATCTCGAAAACAACAGGTAGATTATTTGATAATATCATTAATTAATATAATCAAATAAAACCCATTTTATGTTGATAAGAAGTTGCAGCTCTATACAGCGCATAGATTACACCGCATGACGTCACGTATCCCTGGGACACGTTTAATCTTGTCTCCCACGTCACACTCACCCTTTCACCGAAGTCTCCACGGATTCCCGTCGGACCTGGAA
This sequence comes from Semicossyphus pulcher, assembly GCF_022749685.1. Taxonomy (NCBI): domain Eukaryota; kingdom Metazoa; phylum Chordata; class Actinopteri; order Labriformes; family Labridae; genus Semicossyphus; species Semicossyphus pulcher. The sequence goes on from NW_027211637.1 coordinate 21,888,321, forward strand.
GACCTGGATCTCCCAAGGCTCCTTTAACCCCCTGCAGTGTGTAACGCACGCAGCCAGTGAGTAAAATCATCCTTTATAAAAAACTGATAATGATTGTTGATGTCATGAAACTGACCTGGAAGCCTTTCACTCCCTGCGGCCCGGAGTTGCCCGCTGGTCCGATTCCTCCCTGTTTGGAACAGACAGTGTCATGTGATCTTACTGGTTACTGGGAAGAGGATACAGTAGTAACACAAGCAGCATGTTAATGATGTCTCCCCTTGAAAAAAGATTTAACATTCAGCAAAGAAATAAAAACAACCTGCACAATGTTTGTGTGAGGTTTCATTCATTATGCAGTGAGGAGTGCGTTAATTCCTGAGATGTTTTATCCGTTTTTCCTTGCCGCAGGGTCTGATGTAAAAAACACAAGGACCCCTCTGTTTATTAAGTCCTGCTTTATGAATACCTGCTCTCATCACTGGACCTTCATTGCTAAGAAACTCCACCTTAACAAGCCACTGTATCTGCTACAATAGTCTTAGTAAGTTTGCAGCAGAATATCGTTGACTTCAAGGAGCAGCAGTTTAACGTCCTGCTATTCAATGTCATCTAAATGTGAGCAAATGAACGCTCTATGCTGGAATGCTTTATTGTCTTTATATTTATGTCTTTATGCATTGAAAAAAACACACTGGCTATTACATCAATATACTTTAAAGTGTTTAATACCTCATCTAAATTCAGATCTGTGCAGTCTAAGAGGCGTCTTAATGGTGCACACATTATTCTTACCGTCCTGTTGAAGCTGTTATGTCTATGCAAGCAGTGCAGCAATATTCATGTATGAGTGGCCTTAGTTAACAGTGTTAGCGTGAACTCACAGCCACTCCTCTGGGTCCTGCGATCCCCCTCTCTCCTGGGATGCCGATGTCACCCTGAAAGCGGACAGAAAAGTTGCACAAGTCAGGGACGTTTAGAGTCGAGGTGTTACATTGTTTAAGGTTTGATGGAGGGTAAAGTGACATGTCAAAGAGGCTGTGACCCGGTGTAACCCCCCCACGATAAAAGCCTGTCAGATACATACAGGAATACCTGGCTCTCCAGAGGGTCCCGTCTCCCCAGTCTTCCCCGGGTCGCCCTGGTGTAAAAGAAGATAACAGTTATCCTCCGTGGGTCTTATCTCGGGTTAAAGGTTAAAGATCGTTTCTATTTTTGTGTGATACTCACAACTCCTCCTTTGGATCCCTTTGTACCAGCCTTTCCTTGGAGACCCTGAGACAGAGAATACATGACTATAACTCCACGATGCATCCCATGTGACTTTGCACTTGCAGTATTTTCATTCATTTTCTTTTTTCAGGAGTTTAGCGCCCCATTTTCACTGATCAGAGAGCTATAAAGAGTGAATACTACAGTTAAACTGCTACATAAACTGGAGAATCAGGGTCAACAAGGGTTAATAAGATCCTTTATTATCAGTTAGACAGGAAATACTAGATTTGAATAAGAAATACTTACAGGGAGGCCGTTTGGTCCTTTCTCTCCGACCACCCCATGGCGTCCAGCGTCACCCTATCGACACAGACAACACTGTGACATCAGCTTTACTCAGGCTGCAGACTCACAACTAATCTACCTGCAGAAAGAAAAGGTGCAACTCACCTTCTCGCCATCTAATCCTGGTGTCCCATCTTTGCCATCTCTGCCAGGGATACCCTGAAGAAGACATCAAATATAATCCTTGTAGTTCTGATATGTGATGTAATAAATACAGATCATTTTTCTGATAAGCACTTACAGGCTCTCCTTTGGGTCCGGCTCCCCCAGGACCTCCTTTGGGACCTATTTTACCCTGTTAAAAGACACATTAAAGGTGTTTATTATCCATCTTATGCGTGAGAAAATCAGGGTCACATATCAAAGTCTTAAACTCACTATTTCTCCTTTGGGTCCTCTGAATCCCTGTGGTCCCTTTTCCCCGGCGTCACCCTGGAGACATCAGATGAAACACACACAGCTATTCATTGATGGGACCAGTTGTCTACTCTGGCTGTGAAATACTACCAAACACTGTTTTTAAATTTCAAGCATGTTACGAACGAAGAGAGACTCACTGTCTTTCCGATGATGCCGGTGATGCCAGGTTTGCCTCTGAAACCAGGCAGGCCCTAGAGACAAAGGAAAACTACTGTGAGCACATAAGTTGAAATGTCGGCGTTGCAAGTGATGAGAAGAGAAAAAGAAAGGAGCGATTGTGTTCGTAAAGTTGCTTACTCTGTCTCCTACAGCTCCCATAGGGCCCTGTAATCCTCTGAGACCACGTGGGCCCTGAAACACAGCACGAGAGCAGCGTGAAGAAACACTCAGGATGTTCAATCATTCCTCAAAAAAGGGCCTGAATATGTTGTACTAAATATATGCTATTGGACAAAAATGCTGTGTAGATACCCGAGGAAAAGTAACCCAAACTAATGTTCTGAGAAAACTCACCTGCAGACCCACAGTCCCAGGAATACCTGGTGGGCCAGGTGGACCAGCGTCACCCTGAAGATAGAGAACATGACACTCAGGAGGGCAACAAATCAGGAGGATATTTTGCACAAAGAGTTAATCTGTAACCTCATTAAAGACATTTCATCACTGACAGCAGCCAAAATATCTCCATCAGCTAAAAACTCACCTTCTCTCCGTCTTTCCCGAGCTCTCCCTTGTCTCCTTTGTGCCCCGTGTGACCCTACATGAGCAAAAACACACACGTTTAAAGACATACATAAGTCAGCATTAAGGAAATGTATTGTAAGACTGCAGGGCGACATAAGTTGTACATACTTCCAGACATCTTTAGCAGCATATAAAGCATTTAACATATCAGCTGTGACAGAAACTATGTTTACCTTGAATCCTGGCATCCCAGGAGGCCCAGAGGGACCAGGGGGGCAGATTGCAGGACACTGCAGAGGACAGAGACCAAACACTGAGCAGGACTCTACACTCACTGCATGCAGAGGATGCATCTGTAGTTTGACGCCATAAGACAGCTCGCACATGTGCACAGGCAACTTACCAGAAGGTCACCGCTGAGGTCTTGAAGAGTGCCAGGAAGACCCTGTGAGAGGGAGAAATGAAAACACACATTTGGTATTCAATAAATTCATAAATATTCAACAAGAAATCCACTAGGTAGCAGAAAAATACATCACATGACTTTATGATACCAGCATCCCCAGTTATCATGCGCACAACGTTACTTACTGGAGGTCCATCAGTGCCAGCAGTTCCAGGAAGTCCTGGAAGACCCTCAGCACCCTGAGAAAAGCATTAATAGAAAGCAGAAAGATTAGAAATATCTTCAGTGCCAGTTTAAAGAAATGATGAAGAGACAATCTGTAACAATACAGCTACGCAAAGTCATCTGGACCGTTACGACAATCACCTGACGACCCTAGGAAAAAGGGGGATACCGGGTGCTCAAGGTAGCAAGGTGTTAAACTCCATGTAAGAGCCAAATGTTCTTGAAGGCTAAAACCCTATCGAGGGAGGGAAGCCACTGGGCTTTCTTCAGGTACACTCGCACCGAGCCGAGGATGTAGTTTAAACCTTTATTGAATCAGGACGTCACTCGTAAAAAAACCAACGATATCAAAGAAATAAACGCCGACCGCTTTCAACCCTCATCAGGTCTTCCTCAGGGCGTGGCTAGGAAGAGTCATGACGGTGAGGACCCTGTTGAAGGTAGGAAGGCTCTCTGCTAACATTAAATCTGAGTTTAAAATGTGGATGTATGAACAGGACGTCATCACAACTAGTCGGAAGCTTATCCGACATCTAACTGAAACATGTTTGAAGTGAAAACAAGCACTTGCAGTGAGACTAGATTGTAATTGAAGTAGGAGACCTCCTGTGAGTTAAACCTTGAATACAAAATATGTCCATATTTTAAAGATTCTGGATTCCTCCCAGGGTTATGCTGATGTATTTCTAAGACAAGGTTGCTGAACTTTTTTGTGGAAAAACCATACCAGACATAAATTAGAGATCCAAGCAGAGGATTTTTATATGTAAAACCAGGTGTAACTCAAAAAGTGCATCTCTGTAGACTATGGTAAACCTCATATGAGCCTGAAAACAATCCTAATACTGACCTGAACTGTATTTTTAATGCTAAAACACACCATACTGTTGTGTCTTCTGAAACATGAAGTGATTATGAGCGTCAGATAATCCAAATAAAGTGTGACCCAGTGACACACTCGGCCAGTCCACTTACTGAAGAATCCTTCCTCTCCAGTGGGTATTCTTATCCTCCTGCTTGCGCTACATCATACTGGAATTTAGGGCAACGTTGTACTTGTTGGCTCTGCCTTCTCTGTCTTCTTTTAAACACATCTCTCTCTCTCTCTAGCCTTCTCTCTATATTTTTTTTGTGCTGAATACATTATTGTACCCGGAGCTTGCATGGCAGAGCCTGGGTCTGTTGAAGTTGCCAATGCTGCTTGGGTTGCAGTGACCACTAAGGTTCATGTGGTAGGTTAAGTGTAAGTATTGGGATGAGGGCATAAGGGGAGGGGTTTCTGTCCTTATCGTTAGGGTACAAGTATCTTATTAAAATTCAACGGAGCTCTAATAACAAGGTCGTGTACGACTTTTGCTGCCATAAAACTAAACGGATGATACGTTTTGATGAATGTTTTGTTTGGCTAACTGGCTATTAAATCGAGCATCGAATGAAATAGAAAAGATAAGAAGAATTATCTCATTGTAAATCAAATGATGTATCTGCTCCGTGAGGATGACAGGAAGTGTAATTGGGAAGATCAGGCAGATACTCACTGCTGGACCCTGTGGCCCGACTCCGCCTGGCAGCCCGTTGGTTCCAGGTAATCCCTGAAAACAAACAACAATCAGTGCGCGCAAGACATCACAGCACATGTGTTGACTAAGTATAAAATCAGGGCTACATTGTGAATCATGCACAAGGATGCAAACAAGCTGTGACGTGTAAAGAATGATACAAAAACACAACAAACTCTTTCTGCATATAAGCGTGATATAAAAAGACAGCGTTGTGTACTCACTGCAGCTCCTGGTCTCCCTCTGCCCTACGGAAGACACAGGAAGACAAATTAAGTCACAAACACCGAGGGGATGATTAGGTTTACTCGCAGCATCAATATCCAGCCTGTGATGTATGACTGCATTAAATCCACTGTGAAAGTTTTTCTCAGCTTGTCGCTGTGAGGTGGATATATACTTTTGCAGCCCAGTCAGATAAGAGCAATCTATAATCAGAGAATTACAGGACAATATATGACACTGTCGCTTTAAGGGGTCCTCATTATCTTTGTGTTAACTGAGGGCTACCTGAGTCTGATTAGAGCTGAGTTATAGCTTTGGATCTACAGGAGAAAAACATGGAGCTTAGGAGGATGAAATTATCCAATGCAGTCAACAACGGGCGCAGAGATACGTGGATTTATGTGGAAATGTTTTAGGCGTAACGTTGTCACTAGAATGGTTCGAGTAAAGTGGTTGCACATCAGAGGACTGGAGGGAAGTGTGTGCACCCATGTGTTGTTTCTTTGGTGTTACACAGTATGTGGGGTACTTACAGGAGGTCCAGCTGGCCCAGGAGGTCCAGCATCACCCTGCAGAGAGCAACACAAGACACCACAGTCCATCTCTTAGACATAATCAAACATATTCAGAACATTTGAACATAAACGGACACAATGGAAACTTTTCTTTCTCATAGTTAAAAAGAAGAAAAAACATTGGGCTTATTCATTCAAAAGTCGTGCAGGCACACTAATAAGAGAGCCAGCCAGAGTTTTAGCAATATAGCAAAATCTTGTATTATTGATCCACTATTTATGCATATCCTCACATTTTATCTTGTTGTTTATCTTGTTTATATTGATGGCATGTTTTAACTTGTTTTTACTAAGGGTTATCCTTTTAGTCATGAGCACTCATGTTTTACAAGTCTGTTTTGTGCTGTCTATTGTGTGTGTGTAAAAGGAGGCTGACTCACTCACTGTAAACCAAATCTATCTACGGGTACAATTGAGGTAACCTAACCTAACTAAGTGTTCACTGTGAACAATTCAAAGTATTTTAACTGATTCAATTCTTAACCTGTCTGTGAAGTTTGTCTTTTTGTCGTTGACAGGCTGCCATTAAACATATCTTTAAAGTTATTATAAGGGTGGCTACTATAAAGCCTTGTGTAGGAGTTGGTATATGTATGTGCTGTTTCACCACCTTAAAAACAATGGTATAAAAGCACTGATGTATAATTTTGCAATATGTTAAAGTAGGCAAAAAATCAAAGAATCCATGTTAGAAATAGATTTGGTATCAAAGGTCTTCTTTTGCAAATCAAAGCACTTCATATACGCGGTATTGTTAGCCTTGGAGGACATAATAACAAAAACTTTTGTTCTAAGATACTCTTCCACTGAAGTCTCCAATTTGATTACATTTTCTTCTATTATTTCATCAACAAAAAAACATTCCTACAAAATTCTTCCACAAATAAATGATCAAATTGTGTTTTCCTGCGGTGCCTCTTCTCGTCCTCCTCCTCTAACTCTTTGTTTACCTCTCACCCAGCTGTATTTGTGTTGCCTGAGAGGACCAAAGACTCCAAACAAACAGGCCTAACACAGTGATGCTACTTTTTCAATGCATTCCTCAGTCTGCAAACTAGACAACAGGGTGTTCTGGTGCACGAATCACAGACAAACATTTGCGATGAAGCTAAAAATGACTTTTGAATAAAAAAGTAAAATTAAGACCGACATCATCATCACGGTTAGCTGATTACCTAATGTAGTTAGCTCATGCTCCGTCTCAACCTCCAGTTTGATCCTGACTCTTCAGCACCATGAAGCAGCCATGACAGTGTAATAATCTGCGTAATTAGGGACATTGGTTGATCAAGCTTCCTTATTAGATTGGCTAATTAGTTGAATTGCTGGGAGGGGGGTTTATCAGTCTTCAGACAGTGTACTTCTTTCCTATCTTACATCTAACGCAGGGATATAACAGTCGTCCTGTTTAACCATAAGATGTAGCAGTGTACATGAGGTTTGATGCTCTCTCTCTTGTTGCTGTCTGAGGATAATACCTGTTTCTCTCTCATCGGGGCAACAGATCATCATCCCCTTCAGTCTCACAGATTAGTGGGAAACAGTGTGCATTCCGGGCCGGATTAGGGAAGCAGCAGAAATAAATCCGATTCTGATCCCTCATTAAAAATATTTCTCCCCACGAGGCTGAGCCGCCTTGACAAATCCAGGCCGACAGAGGAAACACAGGCCTTGTCCCCGTTATACCCTCCTAAAGATCTTCACACGGCACTATCCAATCAACACGCAGGATTTTTGCATACATATGTGTCTGTATGCTTTACTAGTGTCTGACTTAAAGTGATCATAAGACTGAGACACACTTACTGCTTCCCCTGGGGGTCCATCCTTCCCAGCAGGACCATCAGGACCCGTCAAACCCTGAAGAGAGAGTACATCAGTCAGCTGCACATCACTTCCTCCTGCTCTGCTACATTATGGCATAACTGTTTAGGCATTGACTCTTGACATTTATTGACAAAGACAAAGGTGGTTTGTTGGTGTCAGACGAGAAATTGTAAGTGTGAGTGTTTATTGGACACTTACGTCGACCCCTGGAAGTCCTGGCAGGCCTGGTTTTCCTGCTGACCCTGGTATTCCAGCTTTCCCTTTGGGACCCTTCAAAGACAGATTTATAGATAAGTTTTCTCGGCTACCGGACATTATTTTTACTCTTTATTCTAACTCTTTAATCTAAACACTAAGAGACTTTTGTGGACACTTTTTCCATATCAAAAGTTTAAGGATAGACTGTGCCGAAGAGATTTTAAGGCCTTTGAGACAAATTTGGGGTCATAAAAGGGACTATATGAAAATGACTATGAAGGGTTCAGAAAAGAGGGAGAGTATTTTAAGTTTGTTCTTGGCAGAAGGTAGAGTAGTTTTTTTTTTGGGATCGCAGAGGAGGGTCTTTAATTTTTTTTTCTCTTTAAATTATATTTTTGGCTTAATTTAAAATATGCTTAAAAATATATTTATGGATTGTTTAGATGTACTCTAACAGGTTTTCTTTGACACAGTTTTTTATGAGTACATCTCACATGAGAAATTGTTGGTAATGAAAAGGAAAGGTCAATATGAAGGTTAAAAGAAAACAATAACCCTGGGGGAGGAGCTTCATTTTTTACAAAGTAACATTTAGTCCTGATCAACGGGCAAATAATTTTCATACAGTCCCTTAATGAAACTTGAGTTGTAGGAATACTTACAGATTTCCCCGGCAGTCCAGCAGGACCAGGTTTGCCCTGTTAATGAGAGAGAAAAAATAGTAATTAAACCAACAAAATGCATTTTATGTATTTATTATTTGCTCAAGTTAGCCTTGGTGTAAATTCTTCAGTAACATAGCATAATACCAGCAACAGTACTATCAAAGTGACTGAAGCAGCTAGTGTTTGGTCTGCCTTCGCACAGAGGATTTGATGTTTAGCTCCTGCAGTGACTGGGGGAAGAGCAAACACTCCTAAAGTGACCCGACGCAGGCCGGTCACATGATTACAGCTTCAGTTTGGTTTGAGGAGGGGGGCTGAAGGTGTGAGCTGAAACTCTAGATGCTCTCACAGGGATGGGGAATGTATGAATGGGCTCTCTGTGTGCCTAAACTTTACTGGAGACCCAAAAATAATCACAACTAAGGAAATACCCGGACCAACCTTTTTTTCATTAAGCAGAAAGTTAAGACAAAAATCAAACACATATAAATAAAGGAATACAACATTTAAAGGGCTTTACACATTAAGTCATCTTTATACTCATGTTTTTCTTTTTACTTGGCTTAACCATAATCCAATTTCCTCTTATGCAAACTAATTCGAATCACTTTTAACCATAACATTAGATCAGCAACCAGACATAACCCTTAAACAGTTATAAGTCTTGTGGCTTAAATTTGAGGCTGACTGATATTATACTGTATGAGTTTACCAACTACTGAAGAAGTACACAGCTTAGACAGTATAAATATAATGAAACCTTTCATGGGTTCAATGTGAGAGGATAATTAACCAGGCAGTTTTTCAGCTTCAGTCGTCTCTTTAATAAACACACGCTCCAACCCTGCCTACCTGACATGCACGATTATGATTCCGTACTCGGAGGAGGGGCTTTGGGAGGAGTCAACGTGATAAAAACTAACATCTTGACATATTTCAGCCACATTTATGCACAAAGAAAACACTTTATACGGAAGATAGCTGAGTAGGAAATCCAGAAGTGAAACCACTGACTGAATGTTTACAGGAAGGCTGTGGCACAGATTTCAAAATATTGTCCTAATTTTTGGTTAATCTGGAATTTGACTTTGAGTAAATTTGTCACAGAAAGAAAATAAGGTGCTCACGTCTATTGTTTTATCGACTCACTGGAGTTGGTGGCACCAAAACTGGTCAAAAGTTAGACGGCACATTGGTAAAGAAGTTAAGATACGGTTGGACCCTGGTCAACTCACATCAGTGCCATCCTTTCCCAGTGGTCCAGGGGGTCCTGGTGGCCCAGTAGCTCCTCTGGGGCCCGGCCTCTGCAACAGCAAATAATCAAAACAGGAATTTATCTCCTTGTCATATAATCATTTCCACTGTTACATTTATTACCACAAGTAATGCATACATTTAAAGGTGTGATATGATCTGAATAGTATAGAAAATTATAAATCTTGTAGCCTATATCTTTTGATAATCACAAAGAAAATTAGCAAAAATTCTATGCTGTAAAATTGAAATTATTTGGCTTCATTCGTACGGTGGAGCTTTGCATAAATCAGATTCGACATAGCTATAACATTTTTAAACCACGATGCAAATAGGCTCAAATCCCCTCTTGCGCACAGAAAGGAAGGCTCAACTAGATTTACATGAATACAAACATACACCAAAAGTTCACAGTTCATCTAAACACAATAAACTTATTTCACTGAGCACTTTTCAAATGAGCTTCAGAGTCTCAGCTCAAGTCAGGGAGCCTGAATGAACAGAGGTGGCATTGTGCACTGTGGCACTGATCTCCAATCTGTGCATTCCTCAGGTTCAGGGAAAACATAACCCCAACTTCAGCAAGGAGTGTGAAAAGCACAGACACCTGCACACAATCAGGCGGACATGGGACAGTTGTAACAGGCCTACAGAGCCAGAGAGACCCACACTCTGTCTATTATAAATTATTGTTGAGAAGGATCACGTTTTAGGATAAAGGGCATGCAGGTCAGGCCTGAGCTGCTGTAATCAACATCAACAACACAAACAATAGCTTTTCTTTTTAATAGGTGAGCCTGCAGGACTTTTTGCAGAAAGTTAAGGCTACAAACGCTACCAGCAAACCCCACAGAGAAACCTCATACAGGCAGCTGGATGAAAGGATGCAGCACTTGCTAACTCTTACCTGGGCTGAGGAGGATGTCAAAAGCTGGCACAGTAAGAGCACCCAAAGTGCAGAGAACACCGCCATGGCTCCCTGTCGCCCTCACAACCCCGAGTTTAAACGGAAAAAGGTCAAATCCCTGGTTCCCGGTCCTCTCTCACTCCCCCCCAGCGTCCGCCACGGAGCCTTCCTTCACCTGACGGCGCTTAGCTCCTGAATGGCGTCCTCTTTGGTCCCAGATAAACCCGAGCCTCCGGCTGAACTGAAGGGGCTGAACTCAGTGTGGAGCACTGCACACAGGGGCGAGGGGGGAGAGGAGGAGAGAGGGAGGCGAGGAGGCAGAGGGGAGACCGTTTCGGACACCAGGAAAGTGGGCCGTGCTAAAAACGCTAAAAATATGCGGGGTTTCCTGCTCGGGCCAATTAGGGGCTGGCCAAAAAACATGTCTCAATGTCTTTGAGGTAAAAAAAAAAAAAAGTTTGAGTTCTTTAAGTATTCTTTAGTTAAAGTGTGTAGAAGAACAAGGAGGGATGCAGCAGTTTACACTCTCAGAAAGCCTTAAAACATATAAAAATTGTAATAATTGAGGCTAACACACTATGGAATGTATGCATGAAGCTCCAAAAATCCTTCATTCTACATTTCCCATAATGCAACTCAGCAGCAAGTCTTCATTAGTCTATCCGCATACTATTTGTAGCCAGACTTTCAGTAATAACTTTATAATATTCAGAACAAAGCAAATTGTTTTGTACTATCCTTTTAGAGGCACAGACGACTATATTAAAGTGTTTCAACAGGCTTCTCATCACGTTTTAAACAAGGAGAATTCCCCCTTTATTATTCACGTTTTAATAAGAGCAATAAATATTAATAACTGCAGGGCGAAAGAGACCAATTTTGCTCCTTCAGTCCAATATAACAATGTGTTTTAGGGGTGCCTTGCAACATGAATCGTCTACAGTAAGTAAAACCATTTCACCGTGAATTATTTTCAGCAGTGGGGTGGATGAAAAGTATGGCTGCAAGTAATGATTATATTCTGTATTGATTAATAGTTGTGGCATAATAGTAATTATAATACTGAAGAAATGTATGTCAAATGTATTGTTTCGTCTGTTTAAACCCCAAACACTACAACATAAGCAGCAAATCCCACTCATTTAGATGCTCAAACAGGTGAATGTTTGCTATTAATGGTTAAAAAGTGACTTCAATAATTACTCAATAATCCCAAAAGTTGCAGATTTCTGTACAAAAAATTGACTAATCGCTTCAGCACTACCACAAAGCACATCGTCAAATATAAACTGAAGTGAGCTGTATACTTGTATATGCGTTCACTTGTAGAAATGCAAATAATGTGCATACTTCGTTCATCTACTTCATGTATATAAAGTAGACTGTGACATTAATTAATATTCTTTTCAGCTCTCTTTGCACTCTGTAACCCTGGACTAGTTTATTCTTCTTTGTAATTTACAGAAGCTAGTATAAACATCTATTTTTACCACCTACAACCGGATACATTATAGTCTTTTTTTCTCTGTTTACCCATCTTTTTAGTCTCTGTTTAGGCTCTATCTCCCTGAAAATGTAATGTGTAACACTGAGAGAATCGAGTGATTTTCTGTGAGACATTTAGCCAATTAAGCTGATTCTGATACAGTGGGACACAGATGAAAAAATATTTACCGCTAATTATCGACTCAAAAGATCCACTTTCTCAGTGTAAAGTACAAGCATTATCTGAGCACTGCTCTTAGTCCAAACTTAAAACAAGCCAACAGAAAGTGTTAGACGTTTTATTTATAATGTTCCAAACAGGGAATGGGTAGATCTATAGATAGAGGCTGGCATGGACAATGCAGAAAACAAACAGCAAACTCAAAAGTACAGGATGTATTTTTCTTTCCTGACTCACAGCCTCGACTGCACACTGATCCTGAGGTCTGAACAGATTGTGTTGCATCAATATCTCCCAACATCTTCCCTCTGTTGCGAGTCGTGTCTTCACTGAGGCTTCGGTCTGCTTGTTGGAGAACAAGACGAGAAAAGATATTTCTGACTCTATGCTGAACCGTGATATCAAAATAAGAGTCTCAGGAACAGGAGCAAAAGCTGACATCTACCACAGTGTTATCCTGAGAGATACAATTTAATAAACTATAAGGGGAGTCAGACTTTGGCTGAACACAGATTAATTTCATAAAAACATCCAAAAATAGTAGAACTTTATTCTGCTTTGACAACAGCCAGATATGTAGTAGGGAAAAGTCATATATAAAGAATTTAGCACTTTTGTAAAGTTATTACCTTTTCATTATGTAAATAGCAGAACTTCAACAATTAATCGTGAAAATTAAGTGCAAATACAAAAAAGATGCATCAATATAATCAACCTGGCTTGTACATTTGATGACTGCACCCATGTCAAATTAACACACAGAGGACTTTAAATCACAGCCAAAGCTTGATCAGGTCTGCCAGCATACACACGTATTGTACAATCAACCAGTCTTATCACATTTTTGGCAAGGCTCTCGGATGTTTAAAAGTCTACCTCCCAAACCTGCATGAAAACATGCAGACTGTGCAACATTTTTCAAAATATAACTTAAGTGACATTCAGTCTTAAATCCATTTGAACAGCAGGGTCCAGCAGAAAAAACACAAACCAGGACAGAAAGTCGCACAGAAACAGCTCAAAAAGGGAGAAAAAAAAAGGTCTTTCAATTATTTCATATCAGTGCAAAAGAAAATTCTCAACTGTTAACGTATTAAGGTGTTAAAAATGCTGAAACCAACTCATTTAATTGATATGCATTAATAAGAGTGCTTCCTGTATTAAATATCAGTTGCTGACCGTCCCACCTTGAAGAAGCCTGGTATTATTCTATAGTTTTGTTACCGTCCAAAAATCCAATAAAACCCAACAATGAATCTCGCAAAATCACAATTCATGTCTGTGTATTCAAAGCCTGAAGCAGCTTATCTCTCTGTTGTCCTGAAACTATAGAACAATCGGTGAGTCACACTGTTTCAATGTCTGCCATGCTTTATCCTTTCAATTCCACTTACATTGTCTTGCTACTGTAAATTCTCACAAATCCCCCGCTGAACACAGCCCCCTAAAAACCACGACTCCCGTTTGAGTAACAATTGATAAATACAACAGCTGCCTGCTGTAAAATTTGTTATAATCACATCTAAAAACAAGCAGGGCAAAAGACAGAGAAGTCATGAGAGGTTGACTTTAGCTGAGATTCTCCATTGTACAAATGGGAATCCTGGTGAAATCCTGCGATTACACAACTGTAATAATGAAATATTGATTTAAAGTTTCATAGGAGGGATCCTTGAATTTGGTTTTCAAATTGTATAAACTAGAAATTGACGCATGAATATCCATTATGGATATGAGAGGCTTTCTTGCTACAAGTCTTCAGCTTGTGTCTCTCAAGTATTATGTTTTATAAATCACAATTTGTTCAAACTAAGTAGAGGTGTGAGAATAAAAAGCATCTTCAGCAATAAGAAGCAGACAGATCAACAAGCAAAGTAATCTCATTTTGTAACTAAATTTCAAAGGACATTTGATGCATGTGTTTCTTCACTGATTGTTTTTCAAGAACAAATAGATAAGCTGGCAAGGCTATTGAAAATGTGTCTACTGACAACTCTGGATGCGTCTCTCCGTCTCATATCCCTCACAATCTATCTGGTTTCCTGTTGGTTTTGGTCTTGACATGTGATTTGCGTCCAGTAATCAAAAGTATAGAATATCACCAGCCTCTTAAATATCGTCAGATAACCATGTACAAACTGAGACTCAACCACTCCCACATTAGAGTGAGTTAATTAATTCATATACTCCTTCAAAGTGAAAAGAACCAATATCTAAACACCAAATATAGTAGAAATAAGGCCCAGAAAAATCATACTCTGTCCCTATATTACATTTCATTTAAGCTCAACTAATGTATTTTCTCCAATCATCCATCTTGTTCATGAGTTCCCCATATTTTGGTCTGAGCTTGAGGGGTTTGATTCCATTTCAATATCCTCCGACTCCTTCCCGTTTGTCTGTTCATCCACAACTTTCTCGGAGCTCGTCAGTGACCCGTTTGTCTCTGACACACTTTCCTGTGACGTTTCTTCCTCTTCCTTTTTATCTGGCACTTGACTAAAATCAGTCCTTGGGATTTTTTCCTCCCTTTCTGAGGAAAGAGAGGGCGAGTGTTTGGAAGTCTTAAGGGGGGTTTGCGATGATGGGCTCGTTTGACCAGTGGCTTTATTAGCACCAGCTTTCTCATCCATCTGCCCACTGGCCAAGTCCCCAGCGGAGCCGTTGCTTGGCAGCACCTTATTATCTTCTCTCTTCTTCTTCGGTGGTTTTTCAGTGTCTATGTCCCCATCTGTTTGCATAATGTTGTCTGCTTCCTGGAGGCTGTCCTTTGAGTTGTTGGTAAGTTTGAGCTCGCTGTCGGCACAGGGCTCGGGTTTTGACGTCACAGACTCAGGACTGGTCGACTGATCCATCTCAGCATCTTCAGCATCATCTGTTGAGTCACTTTCATTCCCCAAATTTTCATTATTGGACTCACATTCAGCATTTCCATTTCCAACAGTCTCATCGTCTGGTTTTGGCTCGGGGGATGCTTCAGACTGTTTGTTTTTGTCTTTACTTGCTGTTTTATCAGTTCCTTTCTGAGCCTTACTAACATTATCCAGTCCATCCTCTTTCTGTTGCACTGCTTCTCCATCTTTGCTTTTACTCCTAGAATAAACTTCCTCTTTCCCATCTCCATTCCCAACTCCATCAGACCGTTTCTCTGCCTTTCTGAATTGTTTCTGAAACTTTCTGGGACACCACACAAACTTATCCTTTGGCTCAAAGTTAAGGTACGCAAAACGCACAAGCTCCTGGCGTTTCTGTTTGTCCAGGACAGCAAACAGAAAGTAGTCGAGCACGCTGCGTTTAACACTGCTAAGGGTCTTTTTGACTAGGGTCTCTTCCAGGAAGAAGCGCACAAGCGGGGCCTGGTAGTGCTCAAAGCCCAGCTCGCCGAGGCTCTTCAGGATGCGAGTGATGCGAAGGTTGTTGTGCATATTCCTGAGAGAGATGAGACGGTTGAAGGTAAAATTACAAACCAAAAAGCACATACATCTGATAATACTTACATGAAAATATCTGAATATTTACCTCTCAAGGTTTCCAAATCGCTCCTTCCAGTTATCTGCTCGTTTCACTTCCCCTGTGTCTTTGTTGACCAACCTGATGCCATAGAAGCCCAGCATGAGTTCATAGGACTCGACTAGTCGCTTTTTGGCTTCCTCATTCTTCTTGAATGCCTGGTGAGCATACACAGCGGAAGCAACAATAACGCAAACCATTACCACAACATTTAGATCACACCTACAATGAAAAATACACAATATTCAAAATGTTACGGGTATCCAATAAGAGGACAGAGCAACAGGAAGACATGTAAGAGATGTATGTGTCTTAAACCACTGGACCACCTCTACGGCAACTTTTGCAGCTTCTTTTGGAAAGAATTTATCACTCAAGCAATGACTGATGTCAGTTTAGTCAAACAAAGGCAGCTGATCAGTTTTTGAGGGTAATTTAACATGTCGACAGCTCCCTGATGGGATGCATCTCTCGCCAAAGCATCTGAAATACAAATTCAACCTACTGGTCCATTCTAGCTTTGCACTCATCAGATATGACTTTGTGGCATACAAAACATTACAACATTAATAGTCAAATATATTTGATGTGTAGCTTTGTATTGTGTCTATATAAATAGATAGTGACTGTTGACAACTAAACTCTCAACAATAAACTGTTAGATTGATAGAGTTTTTTTTTTATTATACACGTACCTCAATTTCCTTCTTGGTGAGTTCTGAAGCCATGTAATTAACCCCCGGCTCTCGCAGTGGAAACAGCCTTGTGATGGCAAAAGGAGAAACAACACAGAAGCAATTAGCATCTAATGAAACTACAAGTATTTCAATTAAGATAACGTCAGCTTTCTCTACAACTGTTCAAGAGCTCAACATTAAATTTACTTTTGGTGTTTCCTCCTATAAAAACTCCAAATACAACTTAGAAGCCCTATGATTTAACTAAAGACGCCCTTCTTATAAACACACATGACTTCTGGTATCGCTGTCAAATCTTTAGATGTGAAGGCTGAGAAGAAAAACTGATAATGCAGATGGCAACTAAGCAAGGACATTGTTTGAAAATGTTTGAATAAAATGTAATAAGATAAAATATTACTTCATCATTATTCCATTAGCTGTGACCATCCTCACTTCAATACGCCTCATAGATCTCGAATCCCTTCCCCCCAGCAGCATTAAAGGGCATAAAAAGCAGGTAACCTACTGACTTTTTACTGCACAACAAGCCCACCGGAAACAAGCCATGGTGCAACAGACATAAGTGTTTCATCTGATCAGCTTTTGCGTTTTCAAGTAGCACACTTCATGCACAACTGTGTTACATGCTTCCAACTGCAAGGTCACCAGAATATGATGACGTTATCTTTGTAAATGCAGCCTGGACACAGTCAAAACACACAGCACAAGGCAGAAAGTGTACGTACCACTGAATGTACGAGTGAACTCTCTCCAGTCTTTTGTAGTCATTTTTCCACTCCTTAAGAAATGATTCAATGTAGACATCTGTGGCAAATGACAAAGATCATATCATGACAATCCACATACACTTTCGCAAATGCTGAAATTATCTTTTAATAAAGTCTAAATACGTTACCATCTGGAGCAGAAGGAAATTTATTAAGATAAAACTGCAAATTGTTCATTTTGTCTTCTGAGCACTCATCATCAGTGAGATTCTGAAAGAAAAAAAACAAGCATAATTTGATGTCTCTCGTTGTTGATTGACAAGATATTTTTAGTTTGACTATTTGGCTGTTACTTACTGGATATCCTCTTCTGTAGTTCTGCATGTCCTTTGCTGCTCTCATATTTCTTGGCGTATGATGCCACTGTGAATGAAAGTGAAAGTGAAATTAGCCTACATTAAATGTCTAACCGTTATATAAATTGTTAGAGAATACTTCAGAGTGGAATTTACAACAAGTATGACAGGATGAGTTATATTTACTATTGATGCCATGATCTGTTATATTTCCAATAATTGTAGCAAGCTGGCATAACGTTATACATGTTGACATAATTAAGGCCAAGCTAACCCACTTCAAACTCCGGAAAAAAGGCTTAACGCTCGATAAAATGTTTCATTTTAGCTGTTAATAAAAAAAACTATGCATAGTAGACACCGTAAGCTGTCCAAAATGTATGCTTAGACGTAACAACGGTGGCTTACAACCCATAAAAAGTAAGCTAACATCAGCGGCTAGCTAGGCTAGTTAGCAAGCCTGCAGAAGAGCAGCGTAAAGCTATCATTAGCTTTCCAGTCATGGCAATGTTAGCAAACGCCTAGCCGGGTGCTAAAGCAACGAGTTACAAGTCAACGTATCCCACACCATAACATGATTTAGGTAATGTATGGTTTGACTTAGTGTTCAAGAAAAAGCGTACAGTTACTAAAGTCCATGCAGACTTGTTTTTGTCTTGGCATGACCGACGGGTTTGGCTCTCTCCGGCCGGGTCGTCTCCATCACTCTCTGGGTCCCAGGTCGAGTCGTACTCACAAACACAGTCGTCCTCCATAATTAAAAAAATGTTATATGACTAGCTAACGCTAAATAAATGTGTAACCTGATTTAGCAGTGTAAACTGGTACGAATCAAGTTACACTTGCATGTTCAGGTTATACGGGGACGGCTCTGACCATCCGTCTTTCCAGTCTACCATCGTCAGACAGCGGCACCGTTGGCGGCTGCAGTACTGATGCTGCCTTCAGGTGCTCCCCCGACGTAGCAATTTCCTAATCTCACATAAATTGATACACATTTGTCATTACTTTAAAAGGACACGACGTCTGTTAAAACAATAGTCTTTTGTAACAATTAACTTACAAAATAATCCTACTTGTACGGTGTGGTTGCTGCCTCAGGGGATCACCCTGTATCTACAGATCAAAATAAGTAAGAAAATAAAGGTAGGCCTACACACGTAATTTATTACTGATCCTGGAGGTAATCATCAGTTGTTCTCACGAAGCTATTTGTCTTTTTTTCGATCTAAACGTCCTCTTTTGACAACTGTTATCAGATATATTACTTAAATGTGGCGTTTTATGCAGTAAGTGACATGGTTATTGGACTTTCTAAAATACATTTTGTTTTTCCGACTCAATGGAAAGGCAGCACAATTGCTGTGTTGGTTGAAGGTGATAAAAACTGCAAACCAGCTGATATGAGTCAGGCAGCTTATCTTAGGTACAGGAGAACTCTTACACTTGAATCTTATATAACGAAAAACAACAGCAATGCAAAAGATAACCTAAGATTAACAAATGTATTACAAAAACACAACATGAAGTAACACAAAAATGATGCTACAATCAAATAATAGGCCTAACAAATATATTAAAAATGTTTTAGATGTATGTTAGCAAAAAAAAAAAAGATAGCCAGGCTTGTTGCTCACCGATTTAGATGAAAACAGATCTAAAAAAATAAAAAAAAAGTCAATATTAAAGCATGTAAATCATGCTGGTCTTAAGGAATCTCCTTCTAACTTATTGTTTTTACATATCTGATATTTTTATTTTGTATGACGTGACAGAAGTGCTCTTACGTACAAGGGGTAATAAATGTTGCAGATTATAATAAATCAGATAACAGTGAAATCACAGCGTAAGAGGCCGTTTTAAATGCAGTGTGGGGAAGCTACTTTGACAGCATAGATTTTCAAGCAGCCAATTACTTTGAACTGGAAGAAGACGAACTACATCAAAGCTACTACATGAAGAAAACTAGTTTGGTTAACTTAAGTTAGAAAAAGTAGTTCAAACTACTTTCTAAAAAAGAAAAGATCAAATTTAAAATGTGCTATAACTAAATCATAACAAAATGCTAGCCAAAAATGCTAATTGAGCTTATTGCATATAGTTCAAGTACTGGTCTTAAATACAAATACCAGAAAGCTACTACAAAATATAAAGTACTCTTTTAATCACATGTAGTTCACTCGCCAACACTGTTGATTTGCAGACTAATAAGGAGGAAATCGGCTGATGCTTGTAGATATTGAAAATATGGTGATGTTAAGTTTTGTACGTGGGTAAACCCATGTGTGTTTAACACATTGATGTTAAACCCAAACATCACAAAAACATTTAGAGCATATGCAAGCAACTGTAAGAAAACAGTCAAGGAACTGCTAATGGGATTTTAAAGAATACACTGTTTGCTGTCATTTTCTTCTCAGAGACTAGTCGGTCTTAAAATAAAATATGTAGGGATTGTAATAAATCAAGTGTAATTTTCTCAATCGAATAGGGTTTAAAAGCCCTTCATAAGTGCAAGGGGGTGTTTTCAAACTGCTTGTTTTGTAGATTATCCCACAAATAATTTCAGCTCCATCGGCTTTATTGGTGTCATTAACATATTCGGCGGCACTTCTATGTTGCAACCTTTAGAAATCACTACAGCCATTAAAAACTCACAGTCCAATTTATCTGCAGATCCTGTCTGAGGTCTCTTTAGAAACATCTCACATGTTTAATATCTTCAGTATATTGTATCATAAATTGGATTCAGTCTTCAGACTGTAAAGACCAGCAGCACAAAGACAGAGTCAGAGGTGTGATCGTATAATTGGACCATGATGTCCATCTTTCCAGTAATTGGACGGATGCATTCCCCCATGGGAGCATTTTTTACTATTAGAGTGTATAAATAGCACTGTGTATTATCACAGGGGATTCAGCGTTGAATGGCCGCTGGTGTGGGTTTCTATTTTTGGTTGTAGTTACTGTGGAAACCAGAGGGCTCTGCAGGCATCCAGTATTTGCTGTTGCTATTTAGTGCCTGTGCTTTATAAAATGGATTCCCTATTGGCATATTCACAGTGAGCTCAATACAGATGGAAAGATTTGTTAATGTACACAGAGATTATAATAATTATGTTAACCCAGACTGGCTGTGTTTGTAGGGGATTTGACATGAATTTGGGAGTAGTTTACAACTCAACCTCCCATCATAACTGAGTTTCCATCTTCCTGTTTATCCTTACACGCACCTGGTGGGCGGAGTCGAGGGTCATCTGAGGATGGTCTGCTCACAACATGTTTTTATCAGCTATTCGTAAATAAAAGACCAGGTTTGTGTGTAAAGTCCGAGTCACCAGTTCCTAAAAAACATACCAGCTACTTTAAAACCCAACTTAAAAAGGTCGCGCATGCGCATTTACCTGATTCCTGATTTAATGCACCACCCGGCGAGCACGCCAAGGGACCCAAATCAAACACATCCAAGCCCAACAGGTGCGTGTTGCTAATTGCTAAATGCTAAAATGTTCACACTCCTCAAGGTAACTTCTTCATTTGCAAACTTGATCATGATCTTTTGCCGTCAGTGAGATGTTTGAGGCCTTTCTGCTGCTTTGACTGTTTATGTCACAGTTGTGACTAAAACGTCTTTTTGTAGCCCAAAACTTTGACGAGCAGTTGGATCGAGGGATTAAGTGGACTGGTGTCAAATTAGACTGGTCCAAGAAGTTTCCATTGCGGATTGTTTGGGACTTCGCAGTGCACGAGACTTCCATGAAGCCTTTCAGACAGGTGAGTACAAAAACTACAGATAGAGACAACCTCAAAGTTGCAATGCAACGTGCAACAGGCATGTAAGTGTTCAGCCCTCTTTGCTTTATTTTGTGTCTACAGCAGCTGTGGAGTTTACACTGTTGACACATCTCTATGTTGTCTACTTTGATTATGTTCATCTGCTGTTAAACTGGCATTGATTGATTTTCTGTAGCATAATATTGCTTTGTTGTGTCTATAGTTCTTTTAAATTATTGTTGGCTATATATTATCGGAGTTTTGTCCTCTTTTCTGTATATAATATTAGTGAGGCTGTGCCGAGGAAGGCCGTTGCATATTTATAATTGATAATCCCTCACTAAAAACAATCTCTTTGAAATGTATTGTTGGAGTGGACATCAGGGCTGTTCACAGCATCATACTATATTAACAGTAATTTGACTTTTAAAATGTTGATCTGAAAAGTAACTAATTACTACATCTGTCAGATAAATGTATCAAAACTATGACATAACCTTCTTTTAATATAGCGGAGCAGTCGTGTAAAGTTGCATAAAATGGAAATGTTCAAGTTTAGTACAAGTCCAACATAAACATATGTAAGTGCAGAACTCAGTTACATGTACTTTAGTTTATTCCATCACTGGCATGTGGTTATGATGTATGGGTTATAAGTTACAAGAAGTTAACCATAGTGTGAATTGTGAGGGTTATTTTAGCTACAAATATAATGCACCTTTTACACTGACTGCTTTGTTTCCACCTTTCATTTTTACACATATACACTGTATGAAATGAGTAGGCCTGTAAACAGTAGCCAAGACTGTCTGTAATGCCACAATGCATTATTGGACCCAATCATGACAGACTGAGTTATACAAGTCCTGTGATGTGCGGAGGTAGCTACCACCGTCACTTACAGTTCATCTAACAAACGCTTAGACATTGTTTTTGAGCATTCGTCTGCTTTATAACAGAGGGACAATTACTCTATAGGATTTCCTCTTCTGTGAAGCCATAAACCACTGAGGAGGTGGAAAAATCCAACAGATGTTCAATGCATTGCAAGAACAGAGATAGGAAAATTCTAAGAGGTAACTTTATTTTACTGACAGTTGAACAAAGAGAGAGGGGAATTCTTTTCTTCAGAGGTATGACTGAGAAGTCAACGTGACGATAGAAGATGACACACAAGGTCTGATGAACTCTTGCAGCCTCAGATATCACCACATGTTACACACACACGCGTATCTTTTCTCCCTGGTGTACAGCACAAAGCAGACAGCACCAAATATAACTCCGCCTGTCAGTGACACATCTGAGGGGATAATCCTTTAGTCTTATGTCTTCTAGTGTGCCGTCTATATTCTCCTCTGGAGATGAATGCAGCTACTTTTACCATCACATTTACAGTTATGGTCTGTCCTCATGGTAGGGCAGAGATCCAAGTGTGCATTTTATGTGGGACTTGTTGCTACTTTTGCAAGCTGCAGTACTTGTTTAAATTAATGCTTGATGCAAACTCATTACCACATTATGTATATTAATACTCATTATTCCGTTCTGTGGCTGCCTTGGCCTAACTTGGCCTTAAAGTTGCAATACTTAAAAGTAAAAATACCCGTAATAGTGATTGTGTGCATATGTTACCTGTCTGTTTTTTTAATATATCAAACTATTACAAATTAAATCTCTTAAAGACAAACAAAAGTTGAGAAAACACTCGCAATACAACTTCTATAAAGAACTTGTTCGGGATCATTTGAAAGCATCGCATGACCTTTGAACTTTTCATTCATCTTTTCTGACCACCTCTCATTCATGTTGGCTTAAACGTTGGGAGTAAAAGATTCTCTTTTGACCCTAAAATTCTGACAAGATTCATGCCGTAGCTGTTATTGAATTTGTAACAGAGCAACATTTGAGCCGATTAAACTGGCCCGTTTGCCTTTTTAAAGATTTATTGTCTTCGATTTTTAAATGGCTGTGGCACATTTTCTTGCCTCTTCTTGGCAATGTGTTTGCTTTGCTGCTGGTACATAAAAGCAGTGTCGTATAATGTTAGATCATGTAATCAAAGCCTCCTAATTCCTGCAATCTCCCACCGTAGCTGTTTTTCTATCATCCTGCATATGTTCAGACTTTTGTTCAGGTGACAACTCTGTAAACTCTCTTTTTTTGAGGAGTTGTCCAGAAAGGTATATGTTTTAAGTGAGTGCTGTATCACTATTTCACAGTAGTCTCTGCATACATGCTGTAATTAAATGCAAAGGTAACTAAAAAAGCGTCACAGGAAGGTTCGGCATCTTCTTCCTGGTACATGGAGCCATAAACAGAAGAAGTGATGATTTTTTAAGAAGCTTATATAATCAGTAACAGCAACTTTTGTATGTTTTTTAAGAATAGTCCTTCACCAGATTAAGATGTTTATATCTTTCTGTCCTTTTGTTCTTGTCCTCCTTTAACAACAGGTGTATCTTCACAAATCTGTCTGTATCACAGTGTCCCTGTCTGTAATTTTCTCCTCTCCTTGTCAAAGCACAGCTGCTGTTCCCTGCTAAAGACCACCCTCAAAGTTTGGCTTTTTACAGACGAGCTTAATTTCTAGAAGCCTTCCTCGAGCCTTTTGCCAGATTTGCATTTTATTTTTTCCCGCAGAATTGGCAGATGGGTTTTATTTAGAAGAGAAAAAACGCCTCCAGGCACAAGGTCCCTTTTTTTCTCCGCATGACGCCATGTGCATCTTTTAAAACGCTTTTGTACCATCTGCATATTCTCAGACAGCATCACCAAAGAAACTGCAGAGGTCTTTTTGGTTTCAGGAGATAAAAACATGGACGAATGCTTTGTGTGGACAGTGTTTAGTGTGATAAAATGGGGAAAAATAAAACAGGACTGCTGGCATTATTTGCTGGAAAATGAGAGCCAGGAAAAGGAAAACTTTTTTTTTTTTAAAGAGCTGAAAATCTTCTTTCTGCAGTCGGTTATTGTCTCCTTTCTCCCAAATGACTTCTATTCCAGCTGTCAACAAGAAACCCAGACACAATTATGATGTAACAAATGTGGAAACTAACACAGTAGAAGAAAATGAAGCACTTTCATGAACCTGCTAAATTCAAGTTTAGGCCGGATTTTCATGAGCTGTGGTTTAAAATCATTAAAAGATATGAACAATGAGGCATTATGAGCAAGAAAGTGAACAATGGATGACATTTCCATAATCATTTCAGTGTGTTTTCATTGTTGCATGTCGGTAACTGAATGAAAAGTACCTGAGAGAGCAGACAAAAGAGAGAGCAAAGCTAAATCAATGGCGCATCTCTGTGAGTCTAAATACTTCTCCTTAAGCCCAGGGCCGACGGGGATTGATGGGCCTCCTCACTTTGTTCCAGGTCCTCGGGCTTGAAAAGGACGCGTGTACAAGCTGTGTGGATTGATGGCTGCCTGTTAGCGCTTCAGGTGCCTCTCTTATCAGCTGAGATGTAATTGATTTATGGAGAGCTGCTTTGAATCACAACAGGGATGCAAGTGTGCTGATTTAGCCACTTAACACAGGAACAGGGCCGCAGAGAGCAGGTCGCTGTGCGTGAGAGGAACAAAAAGAACATACACCTGCAGCGGCCTGCGTGTGCGTCTTATGGCAGCTGTAACATGATGCTTCCATTCAGTCAGTCTGACACAGCAGTGTGATCTAACTGTGTCTGACAGGAAAGATCCAGCCTGAATACTGATACAACATAATTCATCGAGCGAGAGCCCGGATCATTACGCTCAACGTATTACCTCACGGACAGTCTGTGATTCTGGTTTAAGTAACCATGGCAACCAGTTTCACCTACAGTAGGATTGCAGAAGCATCTCGTGCAGCAGTGTCGTTTATTTAGCGACTGTACGTGCGTGCATCAGTTCTCTAATGTGCAGTACCCCCCCAACACACACACATGCACACACACACATACAACATGTTTTCAGAGTGAGCAATGATGTCATGATACAAAGAAAGACAACTGCAGTAAGTGTGCTTCTATTTTACTGTTTTATTTTGTCTTTGTATTAAACTTTATGTGTAAGCACATATGCGTTATACATGAATTAGAATTGTATATTGTAAGGTTCTTCCTTTTTGCTGAACGCCCTCATCCATGTCGACACTCCGTCCCGCCCACTACGCTCTGCCATTGAAAGGCGCCTGGTGCTCCCATCACAACAGGGCCTTAAGTCGCTTCTCCTCAGTAATCCCCCGGTGGTGGAATGAGTCCATTCGGTCCGCAGAGACCCTTTCCACCTTTTAAAGAAGAAGCTAGCTCTTTCATGAACACCCCTGCACGTAATGATATTGATGATGATGACAATGAGGATGTAGCTTTTGCTGACTAGAATTTTCATGATGATGATGATGATGATGATGATGATGATGTTGATGATTTAAAAGAACTAAAAAAACTAGTGTCCGATGGCACTTGAAGCTGTTTGTTGGCACTTCCTGTCTTGTCGTTGCTTGTGTTGTATTAACTCTCAGATGTACGTCTCTTTGGACAAAAGCGTCTGCTAAATGAAATTGTCACATTGTAACATTTGTGTTATACGTAGTTCTCACTCCTATTTTTTTTTACTTTATAACATGCTGATTTTTAAATAGTTTTTATTTCAAAGCTGTACAGTTACTATGAGATCCTGCAATGTTATTCTTACTAGATCCCAAATATATCATCTCTGCTAGAGTTCTCTCTGCTTTGACATTTTGCCTTGAGCACAGAATGAGACTTTAAACTCGTAACCAACCAAAGTAGCAAACCATGTAAAAAGTATGATGTGAACGACTTAAGCCACTTAAAATTTGAAAAGTGATATATTGATATTTGATATAAAGTTGATATATTGAGATATCCTCAAACAAAATTCAGTTTTAATTCATTTATTAAATTTTAATTTCTTTCACAGGCCCATTCAGATAATTTTTAATGTCACCTACAAACTCTTTTTGTATCAGTCGACTTTTTCTTGCTTGTGCTTCTAAACATTGGACCAACTTACAAACTATTTTATTCAGCTCTCAACAAACATATCTTTGTAAATGTGTGCCTTTCTTCTTGAATCCCTGCTTTTCCGTGTTCCCCAGCCTTTGGTGTGCAGTTACAAAGCCAGTTTAAATGCGTGATCCCTCTGGTCGCTGTCCATGGTGCTGAACCCCCCTCCTCTTGTGTTAGATGGTATCTGCCGGGTCGAGTCAGGACCTCACTTGTTGCACACAGCTTTGGTAACACTGAACACTGGTGTCGAATCTTACTATGAGTTTTCCACAGATATTATTTTATTCACCGCTTTTTATTGGTGACTGGTTTGCGCATGCGAAGAGGCAAGCTGAGGCCACTCGCTGAGACTGATGACCGCGTGAGAGCATCGATCGCTCTCAATGCTCACAGCAGGATATGCGCCTTTTAACCTGAACGTGAAATCTGAACCTGATATCACAGATTTCCAGTGTTTTTTTCCACTGCACGCCTCCGCCGCTACTACGTTTTACGCAACAGGCTGCAACACCAATGTGGAGTCTACGCTGAAGACCAGTCCCACCACCTGTAACTGCGCCTCGCTGCTCGCCGACTTTTTCATGCCGACACCGAGGATGAAGAAGCAAAACATCCGGACCCTGTCGCTCATCCTCTGCATGTTCTCCTACCTGCTGGTCGGCGCCGCGGTGTTTGACGCGCTGGAGTCCGAGTCGGAGAACTCCCGCAGGCGCATCTTGGAGCAGAAGCGCAACGAGATGAAGAAGAAGTACCGCTTCTCCGAGGACGACTACCGCGAGATCGAGCGAGTGGTGCTGCAAGCTGAGCCCCATCGCGCGGGGAGGCAGTGGAAATTTGCCGGCTCTTTTTACTTTGCCATAACAGTCATCACCACCATTGGTAAGTTGATGTAACGCTTCTATATTTGGGCATGAAAGATGTTTTTCCACTGCTTATTTACAGGGTAACATTTATTATTTTAAGGCTTGTTTTAATTACAGCCCAAATCATGTTTTAGCATCTAAGCATTGCTTCAGTATGCGTCACCATGTTCCTCTCATTTTCATCCCTCGGCTTTAAGGGTATGGACACGCAGCACCAGGCACAGACGCAGGAAAAGTCTTCTGCATGTTCTACGCTGTGCTGGGCATCCCTCTCACTCTGGTCATGTTCCAGAGCCTGGGAGAAAGGATGAACACATTCGTCCGCTATCTCCTCCATAAGATGAAGCAGTGCCTGGGCTTCCGGCGCACCGAGGTGTCCATGGAGAACATGGTGCTGGTGGGCTTCCTGTCCTGCATCGGTACGCTGTGTGTCGGGGCCGCAGCCTTCTCCCACTTTGAGGGATGGAGCTTCTTTCACGCTTACTACTACTGCTTCATCACGCTCACTACTATCGGCTTCGGGGACTTTGTGGCCCTTCAGAAGAAGGAGGACCTCCAGGAGAAAACTCCCTATGTAGCGTTCAGCTTCATGTACATCCTGGTGGGGCTGACTGTAATCGGGGCCTTCCTGAACCTGGTGGTTCTCCGCTTCCTCACCATGAACACAGAGGACGAGCGGAGAGACGCTCAGGAGAGGGCTTCACTGAAGAGGGACAGAGGCCTTTTGGACGGGGGTCTCCGCGTTGTAGGGGAACAGAGCAGAGACAGCCGCAGGGAGAGGAACAGGAGCAACGCGGTGCACAGCCATAGCCACAGCGCGCTCTTCCTCCCAATGGAGGAGGGAACCAGCCGCACAAACCTCATCGCTTCCCCGGCGGAGGACCAGGAGAGGCAGAGAAGCCCCTGCAGACACAGGCTGCATTTTCAAATCAAGACAGGCAGACGCAGGCGGGAGTCCAGCCTCAGCTCCCTCTGCTCATGTGTGTGTTACCGCTTGGGGAACTATGACAGTCCTCTAATGTCCCACGGTGAACACCACGGCTGCCATATTAACTCTGTGTACTACAACTCTGTGTCGTATAGGATCGAGGGCTGCTCGCCGGGGTCCAGGGACAACACGGGACTTTCTTCCCCAGGAAGCACACTCTCACCTGGGCACAGCTTCCTGGAGTTCCCTCGATCACGGAGGAAGTCGGTGTAGAAAGACTTTAGAGGGGGGGGAGCGTTTGCACAAACTGTACACAGTATTTTCAATGTTTTACATCTCTTTCGTGCATGTCTGAAGACACTGAATCTGTCTGTTGTGGCTTTAAAAACACCTTTTTCTTTTTGTAAAGCAAGGATGAGATTTCTTATCCTCTTTGACCACAACATTCTTTCTGTTCTGCCGTTTTCCTCGCATGTCAGCCAAAGTGCAGTGCATGCTCCAGAGAATGTAAAGCACACAATGTGAATGCACGAGTGCTTTGTAAAGATGTCAACAGTCGGGCCTTTAATCTACTATTTTAACACGAGTATTTTGGATATAGTGCTTATTATTGACTGTATATCTGTATGTGAAAGATCCTCAGTGGCTCCTGCTTTAAACACAAACTTTTTCATGCCATAGCTAGAAGATGTCATTCAACTTTTCTATTAAATAAGCCTTAAAGAACTTCGACCAAGCACAGGAGATACGTGGCTTCTTAGCTCAGTGAATTTAATAAATCCTTTTACTACTTAGATATGTAATAACTCTTCAGTGCATTGTTCGCCACTGATGCACTCTAATGTAAAGAGATTATGATTGTTATATGACTGATGGATGTAGCACACAACAGATATGTAGCAGGTTACCTGTAAACTTCCAACAATCCTGGAAAACAATGTGTCACTTTCCAGCCAGGAAAGTGTTATTTGGTTTGTAGTCAGATATAATGTGAGCCTCTTACAGTGTTTTATTAAACCAAAGGAAACGAGCGATAAATGTGTGAGTGTTTTTATTTACAGCGCATTTTAAAGTGATTGAAAACATTTTCCTATTACCTGTTTTTACCTGCAGGAACCTTTGATACAATAGTAGAAGTTAAAGGGTGCATCAAAGGGTTAATAACAGAACTCTTAGGGATATTATAACAGGAATTATGCTGACATTTTTTTTTACAGTAGAGGATAATGCCAGTAAGAATTAAAATGATTTGCATGTCCAAAGACGTATAGATGTGGAGGTTAAATGAGCTAAATCCGCCTGTAACGTTTTACTACGTTCACTAAGTTTTGTATCAACCACGTAAAGTATCTCAATATTTAATGAAGAGCTGCTTCACCCTAAATGTTGGTCTCTGTAGGGGCGCTGGTTTAGCTCAGTGTGTAGAGCAGGCGCCCCATCTACAAAGGCCACAGTCCTTGACGCAGCGGCCACAGGTTCCACTCCCACCCTCATCCCCCCCTCTCTCTCCTCCCCATATTTCCTGTCTCTCTTCTGCTGTCCTTTTATAATAAAGGAAAAATGGCCCCAAAAAATAATCTTTATAAAAATCTTTATATCTTTTTTTGGCCTTTATTGATAGAGAGGACTGTGGACAGTGTTGCATACAGGGGAAGAGAGAGTGGGGGATGACATGCGGCAGAGAGCCGAGGGTGGGAGTCAATTTAAACTTAGACAACTTTTAAACTCGAAGTTTCACTTTTTTTTTTCTCACCAAATCAGAACTAGGAAAACACCAGTGATGACGTATCAAGCTTTCTCACATATTGTTGAGTAATTCTTGAGAAACGTGTACCTTTCTTTGTTATTTTATGCTGTTTTTTCCTCTAAACTTCATCACGATTCAGAGGTAAATATTGTACTTTATACTCAACTGCATTTATCTGACAGCTTAATTTTATATTACTTTACAAATTCAGATACATTACATTTAAAACACACAATCATTTTATGTAATATGCTGTGTGTTACAGACTGAACTAACCAGAAGTATTTCTTTTTACAAAGCAGCTTAGTTTAGACTTTTTATACTCGAAGTACATTTTCTAGTAATACTTAGGTGCTTTACATACATGACAATTTGGATGAATGACTTTGTCTCACATTGCTTACAACTTTCTACATCAGTATTTCTACATATTAACAGGATGTGAATGCTTTTGCATGTTTTTTTTACTCAGGAAGTCCTAATTTGTCTCCTTAGTCTGGATTAAAACCCTCCTCCTAACTCTCCCAAGTGTTCCTGTCCGTTTGAGCAATGAAGTTAATAATAAAATGGCCACAGTTTAAAAGAAAATACCTCCACCCTGGAGTGCAGCTCACAATAATTCATCTCTTTAAACACCTCGTCTGCTGCCTTGAGATAAAATCCCATCATGGGTCATAACATCTGCACACTGACTCCGTTTGCTATTTTTAGAAGCTGTTTTCACTTCGCGGCCAGGGAGAGAAATCATCAAGTCTTTACATAAGTGTCCCCCAAGCAGAGATTTCAGCCATCTGTTGATCTGCTGGAAAATAAGCTACTTTACATATAAATGTAAAAGTGATTGGGCAATAGAGTCTGAAATGGTGATTGGTTACGAAATGCCATCTGCTCAGGCTCCTCTGGGGCAGAAGGCGGGACGTTTACTCTCTCTCTGACATTGTTACATCACACGCTGTAAATCTGATTCATTCCTTAATGTGTGCAACAAGTGAGGTCATTCAAAGTGTTTGTCCACTCAGATACAAAGTATTTTCATCATTCTGGAGGATTTATGACTTAGAAAAAGGAAGATGCAATAACTTTGACAAGGGCGCCCTCTAAAGGGGAGTTTAGGAATAGAAAGTCAGACTTGTAACACACTCAGCCACTAGAGGGCAGTGTATGCCCGTGGTTTGATTTACTTCAGACACAATGAGCAGTATTGTAGTCACATGCGAAGAAAAAAGTGAACTCTCATCCCGTCATTTTATTTAATAATGTTTTTGCCTTTAATTCTGTGAGAAGGTTGAACTGTAAGAAGTAAGTGTAAACCTGAGACCTTGTGGCCTCAAGGGCCTCTTGTCCAGGTTGTTGACAAAGTAGTTCACAAATGCTGAACAAGAAGCACACAAATGAAGTCAATCAATTTTATTTATGCAGCCAAATATCACAAAAAACAAACAGTCCTATAAGCATGATCCCCTCTACCCTTGTTTCCTTGTATTGGATAAGAAAAAACTCAATCGTGTTAACAGGAAAACAATGGAAGGAAGTGCAACAGAGGAGGTATATACACCGTATATACGAACAGATGGACAAGTAGACATAACAATATCACATTACTGAAAATCAGGACTATATTATAGACAGATTTAATGATACCATATGGAAAACATGGATCCAAAATTGAAGTCTACACAACCTGCGATCCACCATGAAAACCTGAAGATGGGATAGGTTGTATGAAAGCAGGAATTTAAAGGGACAGTTCGCTTTTTCTGAAGTGGGGTTGTATGAGGTACTTATCAATAGTAAGTGTACTACGTACCGTAAAAACACAGAAGCTAAACTACGCACCGCTGCAGACGAGGTCAAAAGTACCACATACTTTGGACACTTTACAAGTCCTACATTTAAAATAGTTTAAGTGTACGCTGTATTTTTATTAATTTTTTTTCACAGCCCTTTCCTTTGGCACTATGTCTTACTCCCCACAAGCGCCCTGTATACCTACCTATTAGCTGTGCATGTCAGTGGTTTGTAGAAGAGACAACAAAGAAAAGAAAATACAACATTATGGCTGAGGCAAAGTGCTGTGTGACGTCAGTGTGAAGCGGCGACAAAAGACTAAAATACAGTGCAAACTTAAACTGAAATATTTACATGTAGGACTCGTTTAAGGCTAAAGTACATGGTGCTCGTAACCCCGTCTGCAGCGGTGCTTAGCTTAGCCTTCTCCTAACATGGGCCGTGCTGACTGCTATCTACTACTGCCATGGTTCTCAGCTGGTGGCCTGGGACCCAAAAGTGGGTTTCCTATGCATTTACATTCTTGAGCCCGACAGTAGTTGCATTTTTGTTGCACTTTTTAAGTTTATTTCTGTTGAAAAAAGGCTGTTAATCAGATGAATTGTAGAGGGAATATGTTGTTCTTATGCAAACTGCACATATTTTAATGAAATACATTTGAGTGGTTGTCATGAGTTTCTAGCTTAGTTCTGGTTTTGTCTTGTATTTCGGTGTTCAGTTATTATTTCTTGTTTTACCTGGTCACTTTGTCTGTTGCCATGAGTTTTCATCGTTTAGTTTTGCATCTAGTTTATTTTGTGTTCTTCTCAGTATTTAGTCTTGTTTAGTTAAGTCAGGTCCGGACAGGATCTCATGTTTATTAAAGATCTGTGTGCTGACCATCAAAGAAAGGTCGGCTGTAAATGTTTATTTCCGTATTGTTGCTGTTGGATCACACGGCTGTATGCTCACGTGCTTGCATTAAACGGACACTGGACAGTTAATATCTGTGGGCACGATTTTGGTGCCACGTAGTTATGCTTGAGGATCATAATAAATGTACCTCTTATTTGTGTGTGTGTGTGTGTGTGTGTGTGTGTGTGTGTGTGTGTGTGTGTGTGTGTGTGTGTGTGTGTGTGTGTGTGTGTGTGTGTGTGTGTGTGTGTGTGTGTGTGTGTGTGTGTGTGTGTGTGTGTGTGTTAGATAAAAAAAAAAAAAAACATGTATGACATCCATACATTCGGCTCTGAAGCAGGGATGTCTCATGTTATTAAATGTCTGTTGCCTGGACTCCTCTCTCCTCGTGTCTCTTCCTTGCCTCCTCTGCCCTCATCTCTGGTGGGAGGGACTAAGACGCGAGGAGAGGAGAGAAGAGCCTTTTGTCTGTTTATCCCAAGGTACGTCTTCCATATTGATCCCCTTGTTTGCCTATGTATTGTTTTTGATTTTGGATTACCCGCCTCCTTGTGTTTTCGCCTGTTTTTGTTGGCTCTTCAGTTGGATTTTTGTTTTATTAAATCATTTATGTCTGAACTATGAACCATGACATGGTTAAACAAAATCGGGTCGCGATTCATCGTTAAGGAGGTGGTGATGGGTCCTGAGGCTAGAACCACTGATCTACTGTATGTAGTACACTTACTGGTAAGTAGATCAAAGGACCTGCACTGTCCCTTTAAGGTGGGTGATGCCACAAATTGGGTCTCGATCCCATAAAATACCAAAGCAACCAGTATGAACACTGACTCTGACCTGTGTCGTTATATAATACTCACATTTAACATTCAGAAAAACATAGTTCATTGTTAAAACATACATATATTGTAGTACCTAACAAACATGTACTGTTAAGAGAGCTACCCTAGGAGATCAATGCTCCGTGCACTAAATGTTTATGTGCCCAGAATGTGATCGAACATGAGCCGGATCTACTTCTTTGGTCCTGATCCTTCTGACAATTATTCATGCTCACCACAAGGCTTTGACTCACTCTATAGTATTGATATTTCAGGCATCGACCTGACCAGAGGTTGCAGACGGAACACCAAATCTAACCTATTTTCTGAGATGCAGTCATTGATTCTGAGATGTCGTCTTATTGGCGTCACATCTCTGAACCCTCAGCGTTTAAGAGGGAGGAAAGATACGGATGTAACCCAGACACTGGGGAGCTTTTCATAACTGTATGTTACTAATGCACAGAACCTTTGCTCAAAGACCGGCCCAAAAACTGGCACAAATTCAGGACAGAAGGACTTCACATTCACGCAGCAGAGAGCCTCAAACTTTTCTAACAAAGAGGCTAAAACTGCCTCAAATCTCATGGCATGGTGTGTTATTTCACTTCACAGCCACTTCACATGCTAGTTTCATTTCTCGCATAAGAGGTTCAGGTTGAAAAGCACGAGTTTCCATGGCTATAATCCCGCTGCTAATTAAATTTTTTGTACTGCCTATTATCAGTGCAGCATTTCCCATTGTGTCCAGAAGGTAAAATCCATCCTGAAGTGAACTGAAACACAGAGAGGTGATTTTTCTCTGCTATTACATTAAAATTCCCCCCGACAGAAGAATCCCTTCATCTCATGGAGCCATTTTTATTATCCAGCCAAACAATTTTAAGGTTTTGTGAGGTGCTTTTGTGCTGAAGGCCATGGATCAAAGAAAGGTGCTACAGTACATCTGCTGAAATGAATGATCTTGAAAGGGATAATCTGATGGAGACTTATTAGAATGAGAGCTGCTGCTGGTCGTCTGTGGAGAGATAATTATAGTCTTCTGAAGATCACTGCAGATGTAAAAATGTAGTCTGCTGTAAATTAACATTATTTTAGCTCTGGTTGGTGAGTTTATCATGTGACAGTGAATGTATAGTTTCTCATATAAACCTGTATATGTACAAACTGTATGTCTTAAGATGAGGCTTAGCTCGTGAGGCATCAGTCGTGTTCTGATTTCTGTTTGTAGTGCGTTTGTACTCCAAGTAGTATTGACCAATCACGTATCAGCAGGCGTTGGTTGCATGCAGGAAAAACAGCCTCCCATTGATGGTCATCTATCGACAATTTAGCTTTTAATTTAGCTTTTTATATTTTATATTTAACAGATATGTACATGCAAGTACTGCTAGCAATCTATTCTTAGACGTCGCCTCTCAACACCAACTCTATCGTTGCTTTTCAGGCTGTTAGTCAGACTGTGAACAAGACTAGGTCAAAACCTAGTATGTGGCTGACCGCATCAGGTCAATGTGCGCTTTAGACGGCAATGTGTTACAAGGACGTGTTTGAAAGCAGGTGCCCGCTGCGGATGTAGGTGAGGTCACACACAGACCCATGTGTAGGGCTGACTCCGGCGGTAACTACACTTTTTGGTCCTTGGCATTTATAAGGCTTGCAAACAATAGAAATAAATCTGGCAATAATCTGTATTCAGTAACTTTCCATTTCATCGTCATTGTCTTCACTTGTCAATTATTTTTTCCTGATATGCCTCATCAACCAACAAAAATTAAGGTTTCCATTTAATCATATGTCCCCTTATTTAATCCTTATCCATTAATTTGTATTAATATAAATGTTAGATTTGTGTGAATCCGCATATTAATTGCTGACAAAGCAATTAATATGTAACTGGTCATCTCATTGAGACACTGAGGCTGTGTTCGAAATGCTATACTACATACTAAATACTACATACTACATACTTTATGCTACATACTACATACTAAATACTACATACTATATACTACATACTATATGCTACATACTAAATACTACATACTACATACTATATACTACATACTATACTACATACTAAATACTATAATCATACTGCATACTATATACTGCATACTACATACTAAATACTACATACTACATACTACATACTACATACTAAATACTATATTCATACTGCATACTACATACTATATACTACATAATATATACTACATACTACATACTAAATACTAAATACTACTTACTACATACTAAATACTATAAACTACATACTATATACTATATACTACATACTACATACTACTTACTATATACTACATACTATATAGTACATACTATATACTACATGCGACATACTGCGTTTGGCTGTAGTATGTAGTAAGTAGGAGCTTTTCAGATTCATTTTGCAGTATGCTACGCCAGGCAGAAGTACAATAACCGCGTCTTTAGCTATAGCGCCCCCTTCTGTGGAATGCTGCTGCTGTCATTTCAACTGCTGCTGTGATGCTCCAGTGCTTTGCATTGTGGGATTCAGTAAACGAGGTAGACTGGTCCGATGCATACTGGAGATTTTTTTCCGGGTATTTTTGGCACACTGCACATTTAGCTTTTGTTTGCACACTGCAGACTACATTTTGGCCAAATCAGTACGTACTGCTAGTACAGTATGGCATTTTGAACACAGCATGAGTCCCATTCTTAAGAGAGACTCGTTCCAGACAACAGCAGTGAAGCTACACAAAGTTTCAGAGAGTACAAGACATACACTGACAAACATTGTAAATAAATCACACAGCAAAGAAGTGGTAATCGGTGGTCAGATGAAGGACGACATACAAATCAAATAAAGGTGTATATAAAACCAGGTGGCCTCAATGTTATGAAGAAGGCTTCTGAATAATTCTTCTCCTTCAGTGTCGTGACTCAGCAAAAACCCTTTTCACCCTCTTTTTCGGCCATTCTTGGTCTTTAATTTTGGGTTTTTGTTAAATACTGACCAAGGTCTCAGGCAAACACTCTTTTTAAATCACTGGTAATGAAAAGTCCTCTCCTCCTCCTCTCGAATCGTCTTTAAATTCACAGAAGTACTCAGAGTCCAGGAGACTAAAATGGGTTGGAGGATGCAGAATTCACACTCGCCGCTTGGAGGCAGTGACACGTCAGAAAGCTCTCACAATGTGCCTCCTATGTTTGCTCAGCTGTAGCTTGTTTGCCATCATTAACCCCCCCCCCCTCAACACACACCCCCACCTCCCCCTCCTCTTTACTACTGCCACCACCGATCTGAGCATGAGACGGAGGTAAGCGATGATGAATAACAATTAAGATCCCTCTGAACGGGAACCAAAGCAGAGGCCAATATCAATATGAGATTTTTATGCGCTAAGTCTTTCATCGTTCATTTCAGGACAAATGTTGACAGAGCACGTTGCAGCGCGGCTCAAACAACACAATAATTAAACACTTACTTCAAACTGATATGTGAGCAAATAAATTGGACACGGACACACACACACAATGCACACACACCGCACACACACACAGAAAAAGGACAAAATAATGACATCCATTCTGCTGAATCCTCTGCAGCAAAGTCATTAATGGTTTTAAATGAGGACGAGCTGCCACTGATACAACTGATCTGTGTGTGAAATGGAATTAGTTGGCGGAGGATGACAAGAGGAATCTTTTATAGCCAATACTCATTGCTCATTGTGCCAGTGTAAATGATGCCTTTTGGTCTGCTGCTCGCTGGTTAACGGATGATACTGACGGCTCAAATTTTCTGCCTCCCATTGACATGTAATCAATTAAACTGATAGAATCATCAGTTTAATCAGTGCTACATAAAACTCTATCAAAGATGGCTGCAGTTAGTGTATCCACAGGTGGAGAAAGTTACTAAGTGCACTTACTGGTGTCTTTAGCATTTTATGCTGTACTTACTTTTACTCAACGCTAGGACATCTTATAAGAGTCTGAGACAACATAGTGCAGCAGATAGACTTTATTCAGGATCAGGATCAAGTTTATTGCCGTGTAGGTTTACACATACAAGGAACTTGGCCTTTAGGTGCAGAACTATAAACACAGAAGTAGAATAAATTGAGTAAAAAGCTATTTAACAGTAGTGCACCTGCTGTCAGTGAACTTAGTAGAATAAGATAAAAGAAGAGACTGTAAGAATAAGATATAAAAAAGCAATAAAATACAAAATATGCACACCAGGTGTACATATCTGCAGGTTTGTGCAAGATGAGGGTAGGGCAAATATTTAACAGTACGAAATAAAAAACGTGCAATGTATAATATAGTATAATATCTAATGTATATAGGGCTGCACAGTGGTGCAGTGGTTAGCGCTGTTGCCTCACGGCGAGAAAGTTCCTAGTTTGAACCCCGGTTCGGACGTAGGGGACCTTTCTGTGTGAAGTGTGTATGTTCTCTCCGTGCATGTACTCCATCTTCCTCAGACAGTCCAAATACACGCTTGTTAGGTTCATTGGTGACTCTAAATTGCCCGTCTGTGTGAGTGTGAAAGGTTGTCTGTCTCGATGTGTCAGCCCTGTGATTGATTGGTGTATATATAGTTGGACGACGCGTCTCCATCTGCTCTCATTGTACGGAATTGATGCCAAAACAGCCCCTGTGATACCTGCTGCCATCTTGCAATGGTGACTTCATTTGAGTCTGCGCAGTAGAGATCAGCAAGTGACGCCGCTGTAGCCACTTCCGCTAACCAAAACACACACTTAAGTTACCGAATAAACAGCAAGGATCCCGCATGCCGGCGTGTTTAACAGCAGAACAGCTTCTTGTGTTGGTCTGAAGCAGACGTTCACAGATATGGAAACTTCAATGACTGTAGTTTTAGTTACGATCCTCCTCTACTCTGTTAATCCAGAACAGATCGGCTGCAGGAGCCGTATTTGTCAACAGAGCTGTCAATCATCCTTTTTACAGCATCAAATAAGTAATTTATAATAAGCTTGAATCAGCATGATAATAACTAACTATGACAGAAACAATGTTTGAGAAAAATGTATTTGTCGTGTATTTTGATTTTATAGTTTGACTCATGTCCCATCTGTTAACATGGAGGAGGCGGGCTTTATGACCTATACTGCAGCCAGTCGACAGGGGAGCGCTCCAAATATTTTGGCTTCACTTTTAGGGAGCTGTCATGTCGTCCATCTTTTTATCCAGTCTATGGTCCAGAGTGTAACGCTGCCTCTTGTCTCATGTCCTTCATGTGTAACTATAGAATAAGTTTAGGTCAGCACAAAGCATGTTCTTCCCTCAGCTGTCACATACATTTCTATGAACTTACAGAGCACATATAGGCTGCTTCCCAAGTCTCTTATTTGATATCTCCTCGCTCCTCGCTCGAACCGGAAGTAGTTCTGGAGCCGCCATATTAAGGATTGTCTCAAAGCTCTTATCGCTACTCGGAGGAGTGAGGATCAAGGGGAGAGGAGGGAGTTCCAAGGAGCGATAAGCGAGGATACAAGAGCAGCCTCCACCAAAGTCTTTTTCTAGCTGGCACGCCCCCTTATTAGAGATAGTGATTGGACGCTGCAGCAGATCGGACTTATGTGAAACTTCACAACATCACTGGAGTTTCATATCGCAGAGAGGAAGAAGTGGACCTTAAAACAGACTTTACAGGGCGCCTTAAAACCGATTATAAACAACGTTGGTATAATGAGTTGGTATTTGACAACCTGTGATTGTTTAGAACGAAATATTGATCATAACTTGTTGTAAAATATATAAAATGCAGTGAATAACTGCAGATTTGATTTGTTTTCTGAGTCAACATCTGAGGAAAAATAAGTAAATTGTCTAAAAATCAAAAGTGTCAAAAACAGATTCATTTCTATTAGATTTAATCTAAAAAAAAAAAACCTCTTGTCATGATCAGTTATTTCCCTGTTAACTTTTATTACGGATGAATGAATGAATTCAGAGGGAGCAGGAGAGTCTCTCTGTCAGCAGGTAACACTTTTTACGTGTGAGAGTGATCATCAGTGAGGTCGGGTTTGATCAGCTTGACGTGATTTCTATTTACCCTGAAACTTTTAGCCTAATAAATCATTTTCATAGTTCATGAATCGACAGTATTTGGGCTTATTAAATAATTAATTCAGATCAGAGTGTCAGTGATCAAAATTTTTAATAATGAACAAATAATATAAAGACATAGTGCTGGTAGGAAATGTCCGTATGGCTCTCCTTTTGGCCTCTCTTGGTTTCCTCACATCTCTCCATGCATCTCTGGTGGGAGGGACTAAGACGCAAGTGAAGGAAGCATGGATGCAATTTAAGAGACATGAGAAGCAGCCCTGGACACTAAACCAGTCCAAGGCTACTCAAACAAAGGGAACATGAACAGAGTATGTTTGCTAAAGCTATGCACAAAGGCAGGAAGATTCATACAGAATAGCACAAATGATAAATGATGTCTCAATTCTGATTTACTTTTACAATAAGCGGTATAGATAATGGATGGATGGAGTCTGCTTTATAATAGTGGGGTCACAAGGTGAGTTATTGTAAAATACATAACTGCAATGTAAACAGGCTGTGCTGTTATGTAGTAATATACATAATGAGAACAGTTACAATATTTACCTTTTATTCTACAGCATTCATCTATAAACTATAGCTTCTTAATACCTAGAGGAATAAGATTTTGCACAAAAAACATATATTCAGCTTAATAAAGTTTAGAAAGTATAGAATAAACTAAAAGTACCTGAAGAGTTACAGTAGTTTCTCCATCTTGAGCAGCTTTACCTGTGAATGCATCAGTATTAATACTTGTTTATGCTACAAAAACCTGTTTCATATTAATACACATTTACGAAAGATTTAAAAGAAAAAGTGCCAGAAAGTATGACACAAATCAATTTGATCCAATAATACAATAAATGCGAACATACAATTTATGTAATATGATCTCACAGGCCTACTTTTATTTAATGTATTTAATTTAAAAATGGACTGTGTACAGTTTAAAAAATAAATGTCACCTTTTGATGCACCATACCAGAGTATAGCTTTAAGCTAGTTTGCATCTGTAGTCCCCTGGCAGGTCAAAAAAAACCAGGACAATAACAAACAAACAGACAAAGTTACACAAAAAAGAACACACCAAAAATACGAAGCCACACACAAAGCAGCGCATCATAAATATATACTCGTCAAATAAAAGCAAGCCGTAAAGACCATGAGATGGAAATCAAGGTCCTTTAGTACTGATACTATAATGTCTTCGTCACTAGGTGGCAGCAGAAACACAACAATGGCATGCATCATACTCTTGAAACTTGTAGTGAATACATCAAGATGCTTCATGTAACATCAGCACTTATTTGACGTCGATTGTGCGTCCACCTGATGAATGTCAGACCACAAGTCACTCTCCTTTAGGTCTGTTTCTGACCTCCACACAATCCTGAGGGAAAGATTTGACTCTTAAGCTGGTAAATGTTTCACTTTGCTCTCTAGCTCGTCACTTATAGGCTGCTTCATCTTTCTTTTAGAGCTTTCTTTGCTGGAAACAGCTCCCCGATGCAGTCGGACAATGAGCCGAAATGAGCTTAAATAGCATAGATAGGCTGAAGGGAAAAGTAGCCTATGATGTTACTGTGGTTTTATACAATTTGATCCATTGTAAATAGGAAACACTGATTAAAAAAGCAGCTGTAAGTGTTCATAAGATGACATCATGTGGGTACCTTTATGCAGATTTCTCTCACGTTGTTGTGTTGCTCCTTCACTTATGTAAAGGATCAGAGAGGACACTAATTCCACTGTGAATATCTGCTGTTTATCTGATTAGTTAGATCATCCTCTGGGGCCTCGTGTCCCGGAACACACACACATACACAGACATGTATCACCAGAGCTCCTAACAATCGATCTGAGCTGCTGACGCTCTCCGTCCCAGTGCCTCATGTTGGTCTCTGAGCAATTAGCCCGCTTGCATCCCAGTGAGTCCACAGCAGATACGTCGCTAATCTCCCTCCCTTTTCACTTTCTCCCTTCCCTCTATCGATTCTTTTATCTCCCGTTGAACGTGTTCCTTCGCTTTTTTCCCTCCGAGTTTGACTGTCTGACACATATAACTGGAGGTGTGACAGTTTTACAGCTCTCACACTAAATCCTTTTATTTGCCTGTAAAGGGCTATTGTTGGGAAGTCAGTAATGGATGTGTGCGTCTAAGGCTGTCAATTCTGTGTGTGCGTGCTTGTGTATGGGTGCGTATGTGGTGCGTGCGGACGGGTTTGTGTGGGAGTGTGACACTAAGATGTTTCTTTTACAGCGCTGTCGTAAAAAATAGACATTCATCGCCCCGGAGAGAGAGAGAGCAGCCATTTCTGTTCCACAGCAAAAAGGTTTCTGGACTCTTTGGAGATTGTAGCTTTATGAAGGACTACATACACAATATAGTGTATGTGTCTGAAAGTTTGAGCCTTTCTGTTTGGCATCCCTCTGAATGTGTGCAAATTGCACTCATTCACAACAGGATATACACTGAGTGGCTTTTAGAAGGGCACCTATTGTGTTCCTTTATGTTTCTTTAAAAGTATCTATATTGGATGTAGCCACTGTGATGTCACCCATTGGTTTATCAATAGGTGTTTTAAAGCGTCAGCATTTTGGCTTTCTCCATTGACGGGATTCACTAACTTTTGGAGCCAGCCACAAGTGGCCACTCGAGGTACTGCACTTTTTGGCACATTTTGGTTCATATTAGTGCTGTCAAAATTAACGTGTGAATTTTTGCGATTAATTTGAAACATTTAACGCATTAAAAAAATAACGCAATTAACGCAGCTGTGTTTACTTCCTGTGGCAATTCCTGTGAGTGTTGCCAATTAAGTGACTCTCAAAACCGACTCGCGACAAATTTAGTGTCTTTTTCAGACCAGTGAAAAGTATTGTCTTGGAATTCATTCCCATGTTTGCTGCTCAGAGTAATCGTAGTTCACTGCTCCTTCTACGTTAATTTCATGATTTTACATTTAAATATCCATTATTACAAGCTTCAGTCTTAAGAAGAAAAAAGCGATTAATCGCGATTAATCACAGCAAATTGTGCAATTAATTAGTAAAAAAATGTTTATCGATCGACAGCGGTAGTTTATATTCCACCATATACAACCATTTCCAAAACCCTAAATGTGACAATGTGATACTTTTCTCTATTTTTAAGCATTTTTTCCCCGCCTCTCTTTTTGGGATTGACTCGCTTTTGGAGTCAATCCCAAAAAGAGAGGTGGCCACTCGAGGTACTGCACTTTTTGGTTTATATTCTAACATATTTGACCATTTCCAGCTCCTTTAATGAGACAATTGTATTCTTTTCTTTATTTTAGTTTGAGTTCAGCATTTTGGCCGCCTCCATTGTCGGGATTGACTCGCTTTTGGAGCCAGCCCCAAGTGGCCACTCAAGGAACTGCACTTTGTGCACTTATGTTCAAACAATAATGCAAAACCATTAAGGATTCCAGCTCCATAAGTGTGGTAATTGATGCTTTTCTCTATCACTCAGAATACTGATCTGGCGTCTTGGAAATTGTGACTTTTCAAAGAAAAAAAAACACTTTCCAGAATGAAATGGTTCATTAAGAAAACCCTTTTGAAGGTGAATTTAGGGATTGAAAGTCATGATACCAACACAAAAACAAGCCAGTTCTGTGTGTGTGTGTGTGTGTGTGTGTGTGTGTGTGTGTGTGTTGTGAAGCATCAGAGAGAGATGGATCTGTTCAGTAAAACCCTCAGGCTCGTGTTTAAATGTCCATTCTTTAAATTATATAAAAAAGCCGGGGCCTCAGCCCAGCAGGAATCTTCAGTCACAATATAACTTAATGAATTGGAAAGAGCCCGAGATGGACTGCATTTAGTTTTTAAACTTCGCACAAAGTAATCAATGCATCTTGTTTTATTTCTTTTTTCAAACTCGCAGCCAAAAGACTAATGACACAGTAGCCATCCAGCAGTTGAGTAAACACGGCTGCGGCTCCCTGCTGGCGGCTGCATGCGGTGACCTGGGAACGAAGGAGCACCGTCGTGCTGACTCGCTGAATCTGAACGCCACAGAGGCTGTTTTGTCACTGTGCCAAGCGTTCGATTTGTTTAGAGACACAATATGGCCGTCTTGGCTGTGTGCTGCAGAAGACGCCGGGGGAGCGGGTACTTGCCAGCCAACTTTCTCTTGTCGCTCTCTCTCTTATTTTTCACTGTGAGGCCACACTCTGCGGGAGCATTCGAACAAGGAAATGTGCTTTCATGGAAGATTCAAAGGCGTGATCAAACATGCAGTGTTCTCCCCAGTAATCCGACATTTTGACACTTTCATTGTTTTCTGCTTGATTTATTGCTTTCAGCCTCATAATGTATTCATTATGCTGTTTTTTCTTCAAAATGATTGTTTTTATTCACATTACTTTACGCTTTGAAGCCAAATATCTTAATGAATAAGCTTCTAACAAATAAACCTGTTTGAATGATTTCTCCTATGACAAAAAGCCATTATTGTTTTAACATAATGACTGCATTAATCGTTGTGATAACAGCGTTATCATGAGTCTGATCCGTCACCCTCCTCTCTACTGCAACAAAAGCACCTAATAGCAACTGTCAGAAGAAAACAACGCACGCATTTATGTTGAGGTATTAATCCAGCTCCATCAAAACT
This sequence comes from Semicossyphus pulcher, assembly GCF_022749685.1. NCBI lineage: Eukaryota > Metazoa > Chordata > Actinopteri > Labriformes > Labridae > Semicossyphus > Semicossyphus pulcher. The sequence continues at coordinate 21,932,286 of NW_027211637.1, forward strand.
CTGCTTTTCAGCGAGATGAGAGCTGCACAGCCACAGAGATCAAACTTAAAAACATTCATCCGCGTGATGAGCCAGTGTTGACTCGGGAGCAGATGGCAGACTGTCTGTATGTTTGTCTAAAAGATAAGGCTGATATTATTTCATAGGTTTGCCATTGTCAACAACAAATCCCATGAAAGGACCCGAAGCAACATGTTGTCTTTCTCTTGAAACCTTCTCTGCTGCATTAGCACCAAGGCCCGTTTTTCCTACAGAAGATATACATCTTTAAAAATGAGACACAAACACATTTCCTGTTAAAAAAAAACTAATTAGTGTCCATAAACAGTCGAACACGGTACATTTTAGCAAACGTTATTTCAAAGGTAGTAAATTGTGATTTTTTGGGGACTATTTTCTGCAGCGAATTAATCACCATGTTCTCCCCCCAAAGTATTCAAATATGGCAGCTTGGTCAGAGGCAATAAAAAATGTACAAACATCAGGTTAGACTTTCAAAAGTTGAGTCAAGTTGGGTAAAGTAAGTAAGAAATATCTGATTGGACTTCAGTAAAAAGCTTGCTGAGAAACATACAACAAAAAATAATATTGGACATTTGTTTGTACTTGATTCTTGATTTTCTTTAGACACCATAGCACTGGGTTGCATTTAGCTAAAGATCATGATTTGGGTTTTAATAAGGGACTCCGTAAAACTATGACATTTGCTCGGATGGCTTTGATTTTCCAAGATATATCTGGGACAGTGGCGTACTCCGTAGTTTCAGGGGCAGGGGCACCCGCTGTATGCCAATGGGCACCAGTGCGGAGAAAGTTGTGATGCGATATAACAACGTGTAGAGGCATACCATGAGGGCACACAGGGGTGTGGGGGAGGCAAACAAATTTTCCAACATGTATCATTTATCCATGTATGTATGTATGTATCATGTATCAACCTAACCAAACTGTGACAGTAAAAAATAATAATCCTGGCCTCCTACAGGGATATATAACAAATTCTAAAGAGGTAACAGTGTTGTAGTCGAGTCACCAAACTTGAGTCCGAGTCGAGTCTCGAGTCCCCAAAGAAGAATCCGAGTTGAGTCCAAGTCGAGTCCTTATTATCTGAGTCCTGAGTCGAGTCTCGAGTCCCCAGTGTTCAAGTCCAAGTTGAGTCCGAGTCCCCAAAGAAGAATCAGAGTCGAGTCCTTATTATCTGAGTCCGAGTCCAAGTTGAGTCCCCATTATCCGAGGCAGAGTCCTCAAGGTTTAATTATGATAAAACTAAGCAGAGCTTACCTCTCCATCATCTGTGAGTCCATGTTTACACCGTACTCGGGTCTCTGAGGGTGTGATTTTGTTAAAACACGGAGCCAAATGATCAATAAATTATAATAAATGATGTTGAGCAGCTTTCAGGTGATTTCTTTGTGTTGTATAGATGTATAAATGTCCTCTTCAATTATTTACACTGCACATTAAACTTTAATTTTATTCACATCATCCAAGTACGTTGATATTCTTTTTGTGTACTTACAAAGGCAGCTCACAAAGAGAGGCAGCTTACTAACATTTGGTGTAAAATCTTTGAAAGTAAATCGCACAATTTGTGGAGTCAGACCAGCTGCTGAACAAGACGGCAAGTAATCGCACATGCAGATAAATGCACGTGAAAGATCTCACTCCAAACTCAATCAATTATTCAAAACAATAAAACAGTCCTTCAATAAATAAGTCGGAGTCCTCCTCTCCGTCTTCCGAGTCCGAATGCTGTCAATGCGCGAGTCAGAGTCCAAGTCCGAGTCATCACTGCTCGAGTCCAAGTCGAGTCAGGAGTCCTGGACTCGAGTAATACACTGCTTGGTAACACACGAGAATTGATCCCCTGTCCTCTGTGTGAGTCCCATATTTGTAAAGCTGATTAATATGTCTCCTAAAGCCTTTCCCAGTAAGCTTTCTAGTTTTACACCCAGTGGCACATTGTATTTAAAGTTCATCCTCTCGCTTTGCCCCTCCTGATAAAGGATTTGTACATCTAAATAGTTAAACATGTTTTGCCTGTTCCCCTTAGTATCCAGTCATGCTTTACAGCAGCTTTCACCAGCTTCCACTGGGACTATTTTCTGCTGAACAAAAGGTCCAAAAAAAAAAACCTGAACAAAACAAAAAAGCAGTGAAACCTGTCCCGAGAGACGCGTAACTAGGATATCAGAACTCCTCTTATTCAAGTGGTGACTGAACTCTCAGCAGAGGATAACTAATATTAGCTGGCTGGTTACATATCATGAGGGGTTTGTGTGCGTGTGTGGCGTACAGATCATTTAAGGCCTTCCCTTTTGTTGAGGTAATTATTTTCAGGTCTATATAATCGTTCCTTATAATTACAAGCAGAATCAAACAAACATTCAACAGTGACACCTTATTAGATTGACTGTGTATGTTTAAAAGAGCACTGCTGAATAACTGACTGATTACCTGTCATTAAATGCAGCCCAGTGTCTCCCTGACTCTTTATTATTGGAGCCCAGTTTTGTCAAAGAGGACAAAAGACTGAATGGATCCTTTCAGGTCGCAGGTGAAGCCTTTGTGTCCGTCCATAAGATGGAAAAGTAAAATGTCAGCACTAGATAGAGGATGGATCATCTCTGTCACCAGGTCAGTGGGAAAATGGAGCCTTTTGAAATGTGATGTAAATGAGGACGTCATGTATTCATAAACCATTAATGAACGCTGGGAAGGGACAATGCATCCTTTTTATAGTCCTGTAACAATAACGTTAGTAATTAGATTTACAAATTAAGTGTATGAAGTATGTTGGACTTTAAATTAAGTGTATGTAGGGCTACTTTATACGTCTATTCATGGCTGGATTGTTGGGCGACAATGACATCATTTTAAGACGAGGCTCTGATCGAGGGGCCGGTTCATGGTAGGCCTGTTCGGTGATCAATACATCCATTATCTATACGGCTTATCCTGGCTGGAGCCTATCCCAGCTGTCATTGGGCGAGAGGCTGGGTACGCCCCTGAACAGGTCGCCAGGCAATCACAAGGCCGACACATAGAGACAGAACACCAATCACACCTACGGGCAATTGTACAGTCTGTTAACCTAATGAGCATGTCTGACTGTGGGAGGAAGTACGAGGAGGGAACACACACGCGCACGGGGAGAACATGCAAACTCCACGCAGAAAGGCCCACTATGTCTGAATTAGGATTCAAACCAGGAACCTTCTAGCTCTGAGGTGACAGTGCCAACCACTGCACCACCATGCAGCCTCAGTTTAAACCACTGTTTTCTATATTTAGTGTGCGACCCCTTAAGAAAAGTTTTTCTTGGGATGTTTTAAGGAGATCAACCACTGAACTAAACTTCCATCCAACCAGATATCCATCCTTTATCTATGCCGCTTATCCTGTTCATGGTCGTAGGGGGCCTGGAGCCAATCCCAGCTGTCATTGGGCGAGAGGTGGAGCACACCATGGACTGATTGCCAGTCAGTCACAGAGCTCACACATAGAGACAAACAATCTTTCACGCTCACACTCACACCTACGGACAATTTAGAGTCACCAGTTAACTGATCTCTATTTACGTGGATTTCCAGGAAGGCAGGTGTTCTGTTTGAGCAACGCTTGTAGTCCGAGTAATATTGACCAATCACGTATCTGCAGGCTGCGGCGTATGCAGGAAAAACAGTCCGTGACGAGAGCAAAAGCGCTAACCACCGCCCACTTTAGATAACTTGTATATTTATTAGTTAAAACTACCTCCTACGTACATTGACCAGCTACAACAGCAAAGTTCTGCTTACACATTGATGCATCACTACAAACAAGCTACTAATGTTGCAGAATAATCACACACTGTTATAATTTTTCCTGCAGAACCAGTGCTGTGTTGATCCCCTTGTTTTCTTGAGTCTTTTTAACATTGTTGTAGTACTTGTAGTTTTCACGCTCATAGCCAGTTTCTACAGCATGTTTTTCTATTGAAAAAACCCCCCTTTGAAGAAAATGTGTGATTTCCTTTAAAAAGAACAAACATTTCACTGGCAGCCAGAGATAGTTTGAGTCAACGTGTTGACTGGCAGAACATGAAAAGATGAAAACAATACGTTGCTAAAACATCAAGTACAACTCTCAGAAAAGCAGGGAGACTTTTTAGTTTGAATCCTTTGCTGAGGCTGAGTGAACATTGATTTAGTGATCGACAGATCTGCTCTGTAAAAAACGCTGAAAGAGGTCACGATGTTGTCGAACATTTGCATGGATGTTATCGAGAAGGGACTACGATTATTGTTGAGTTCTGCAGCGTTTTTGTCATTTCATTCCTTTCTTTCATGTTCGTGCCACCTCGTCAAATTTCATCTGATGAAACCTAAAGTAAGTGCTGAGGCTCCTCACTGGGGAGGCACAATGCGGGGCATGGGGAATTGGAGAAATGAGGGGAGAAATGTAACGAAGGCGGAGAAAAGAAACCAAATCTGGAAGACTTCGAATCGTAAACTTTTTTTGTGTGCAGCTAAAATAATTGGCAGGGAGAAAGGTGTGTCAGATGTGACCTAATAAGCTGCAGCAGATATATTTTACCAGCTGCAGACTGTCTCTCAAACTACCTGTGTGAATCAGTGCATAAAAGCATGCATTTCTCCTGTAGCTTTCAAAGCGTGCTCTGGTAAAACAGAGATCATAATGACAGTATGGATCTCAGTGGGCTTAATGGCAGCAGGGTAATGGGATAAAGCTGATCAATACTATTAGAATCCAGCTTCATCGTTAGTTACACTGATGGGCAACTTTCCCCCCCCTCTCTATTTAAATCACACAGCTCATAATAATCTGCTTTAATGCATTTGTTTGCACTCTTCTCCTGCTCATCTTTAACAGTATCATTAAAATGTCACACTCGCTCTGCCGTTGTCTTGGCAGCAAGGGTGAAACTTTTCCCCTGTAATGGGCTCGCTATTGAACATTCACTGGTAATTGAACAGTAATGAACTGTTCTGTGACCTGTGGTGTGTGAGTAATTGATTCTGAAAGGCGTGTTTGTAGGCCCAATGTGTGTCTACATGTGAGCAGGCAGTGTGTAAAAGGCAGCTGTTGTTCCGGCTCTGCAGGCTGTCGTTGCCTCTGCCGCCTATAGATGTTGCTGCTGCACTTCCTGTCGCTGCGTGCACACACACCGGGAGCTCTCTCTGCTTTGGCTGTGGGTGATCAGCCCTCCTGAAATGAAGAGATCTCTGTGGTTAAAAGCTGCAGGTGCCCACTTACTGTGGATTAAGGTTTGTTTTTGTTGTGTGCGGGGATTATTGTGCGTCTTGGTATCGTTCTTTAGTTGTTCCTCAGGCTGTTTCTCAATCTGTTTTCACTGATCACAAACAATACTTCCAACTAGTTCCTCGTGTGATGCTGAAATTTTGTGTCTTCCTGAAAGATTGGTCACCCCGAAAAACGATAGTCCAATCAGTAACCAGGAATGGCAGGCCTTTCAAGCTTCAGATCCCTCAACATGTTGAGAGGAGCGTTGAAAGGCGTTGTCTTTTTCATCAGTTTCATCACTAGTACAAAAGTATAAGAAATGGATACACTAACCTTTATCTGAACTGCTAGCATTAGCATCTAAGGGTAACTAGCCTGCAGCCTCCTTTACAGTATAGGGGTGAGATAAAGTATCAATACAGCAATATATCGTCGTCCTGACTCGTGCAAACACAATTATCATTAGGCTGTATAAAAAGAGTTCCCTGCGTAGATTATGTTTTGCCTTTATTAGATAGGACAGCTGACGAGAGACGCTTGTGACATGAATGAGGGTAAAGTGAACGGAAATAAATTAATCGAAGAAGAAGTTAATTAGATATCGTGTTGTATCGTTGTTAGATTGTTTTGCAATACATCAGTAATCGCAGAATCGCTATATCGTGATATTATTGTTACCATGGGCAACGTATAGCGTATTGTATCGGGAGTTCCGCTGTGATTCCCACCCCCAGTACAGAACGCATTATTTCCAAAGGCAAGGTGCAGTTGCTAGCCAATCGCTAACTTAATTTGGGAGTTAAAGGTAACAACAATTTCTGTCTAGGGCCGGCGCATTATATATTCATCCTCAAATCCTTGTCTTGAGGAAAAGTGATACAATTTAAAAATCCTGACATTGGGGTGCTTGTTAAGCTCAGTCGGTAGGGCAGGCACCTCATATACAGAGGCAAAGTCTTTGACGAATTAACCCAGGGCTTGAATCTGACCCTTGTGCCTTGGTGCATGTCTACCCCCCTCTCTTCTCCCCACACTTCCTGTCTATCTCTAATGTCCTATCAATAAAGTGAAGATGCACACTTTTTGTGTTTCAGCCTTCGTCTTTCACCGTGTATGAGCAATCATGTGTATACGTAAACATGGCGAGACCCTCCACAGATAAAACAACACTTAAATGTGTCAGATACGTAGTTGTTTGACCTGCACTTTGAGGGGATCGTTAAGGCGGGTTAATTCATTGAAGGGTCCACAAACGACGGTCGGCTTTCTTGCATTTCAAGCAGTTTTATGGTCTAATTTGGCAAATCGATTCCAACAAAGATCCAATAACTTTCAACTTAAGCTTGTTTTAATATTAATGGAGTAGTATTTTAAGTGTGCGAAAACTACGCCTCAGCCTGTGCTGTAAAAACTAAAGATCCTGCAGAACAAACAAACATGTCTGCATCTTAAAGCCACCCAGGCTCCATATTTCTTTTTAATTCCTACTTTCTTTTTATAGTGCACATTCCCTTTCTCTTGTTTTGTCAACATTTTTTAAGGGAGCAGTTGCCTTGCAAGCACAAACGTTGACGTGCAACGTTCACTAAAGGCCTTAAGGCTGAGCAAATGTCCAATCTGCACCTCCCCAAACACATTCCAGCACCTCTCTCCTTATTGCCTCTCTGTTTGAATGTGCGCTGCAGAGTAGCCGCTGCATTAACCTACCATTCACCTCACCGGGCTCATCTCTTTCATTGGCCCTTCACTTTAATGGCCGTGGCGAGGTTTTGCCTTGAGCACAGATGGCGAACAACATGAAACTAGGGGGACCGTCCAGGCTTACGGCCAAATGCTGCTCTTTGTGCGGGCAGGTGAACTGTTTGGAGAGTGATGCGCAGCGACAACAGGCCAGACATGACGAACACAATCATCTCCCGATTGGCCCGATCATTGAATAAAGATGTTTGTTCTCGTCTCCTGCCTCTCGCTGGAAAACAAGCGATTGTTTCAGAAAGCACAAAAAAAAAAAAAGCTGTCATGAGAGCTTGTGATTTCAGCTGGAGCGCTGCTCGGTGTTTTATTCTGTAATCTGCGTCGTGGTCCGGCGTGTGAAAAGGGGCTGAAATGGATTTGATTGCTTTTGCTTTTAGAAGTGATGAAATGGGTCAGCACACACGCTGTTGATTTGAAGTCATTGTCACCGTCAGTTTACCTTCATTTGCCTCTTTTTTTCTGGGGCGCATCATAGCAAACCACGTTTGGATCGCTCTCTGATTGCAGTTCCAACAAGTGTCAATGAAACCATGAATACCTGCCACTCACTGATGTATGTATGTTGTGTGCTTTACAGAAAGTAAAACAGCCAGCATCCAAAGAGAAGTGGTTTGTGGAGAATCTGTTGTGCTTTATGTATAAAAGTAAAGAGTAGCCAACCTCTCCTGCTCTTAATGAATGCTTGACTGAGTGCAGCAATTACAGGAGATAGCTCCATTAAGCCATTTACTTTGGCTCAAAGTTAGGTTGCCTTTAATTGGCTCTATCTGGAAAGCTTGAGAGAAAAACAAAAGCGTGTATAATGTTTAGCTGCGTGCAGATCTGCAGAAACTGCGGCCTCACTACACCGTACATATAAAGCTTTTACAGTATAGTTGACATGGCAACAGTTGAACCCTGATAAGTTGTATCCCCTAAACGTCATGCTTCAGTCATACTGTCAGGAAACAGTACACTTCTAGATGTGAACTGTTCTTTGGGGATGCTCTCTGCTCTGCAAAGGAAAAATGTTGTCAGCGAGGTTTGTGGATGAAAAGTAGTCGAGATTTTAAAATTGAGCTTTTTTTTTTTCATAAAATGCTTTGAGCAACAAAAACAGAATTTGTTTCACCTCCATCATATTGGGGTCACAGCAGAAGTTGGAGCAGCAAAGATGAGAGAAGCTCGGTAAATAAACTATCTGCATAAGAGTGAGACAAAAGTGTTTGTTTTTGATGATTTGGGCGGGCTTATCTGGATCCACACAAGTAATGCTCCTTAAACAGATGGGGAAAAATCTGTATTTGTGCAGTAATGTGGCACATTCAGACAGAAATCTGCCTCCCATTCATTTTTTATGTGGAACAGGGCGTGATTCATTAGCTGTGACCCTGTGAGGTAATACAAGCAGAAGAGAAGAAGTGGTGCTGATTGTCTGTAGAGTAGTGCAATAACAAGGACAGAGGCTAATGACAGTAAAATGTTTCATAAAAATGAAATGCAAATCTATGAGGGACGGGTCCTGAATTTAGAATGTTTGAATAGTCATTTATTTATTAAAAAAAAATCTAAGAGTTCATGCGAATATTATCTCATCTTAAAAACATATGTTTGGCTGACCGCCGGGGTCGGCCCTACACACGGGTCTGTATGTGACTGACTGACTGAGTGACGGTACTTTCACAGCCGTGGAGAGAGAGAGTCGCAAAATCACAATGGCAGATCATGGAGCATATTGGACCTCCACTGACACGACCCTCTGTCTATCTGGCTCTGGATACTTTGTTCGGGGAGTAGGTGGGGCTGCTCCTCGCCTACGTCCACAGCGCGCACCTGGTACCCAGTACACGTATTCGTACTGAACCATTTCGGTACAGGAGTTTCAGTACGGGGCAGATGTGTACCGAATGCAATCTTCAACAGTGGGCTTGTTTTGTGTGCAGAACATATTTCAAATCCGAGTTCTCATATGGACATATTAAGTGGTGGCCTGGGGGTTTGTTTAGCCTCTGCCTCATGCTCCGCCTCGCACTGAGTGCACCACACACACAGAGCATGCTTAGCCCAGCCGAGCCTCTGGCTAGCTAGCGTCATGGCCGATGTAAATGAGAAGCCAGAGCTTGAAGACCCTCCCCTTACGTTAAGTCTCCCCTTTGGTAACACTTCGGTTTTCCGGTGAAATACAACTACAGACAAAGGCAAGTGGATAAGACAAAAGCAATGTGGCGACATTGTTCAGTAGAGATCGGGCATGTTGCTGGCAACACGTCAAACTTGCTAACTCATTTGAAACGGCACCACACAAACTTGGATATCACCGCTGCAAGGAAAAAGACGAGCGTAGTACAAGCACAGCTCCCTTTGGCAAGCTGGAACTGTTAATGCTGCACTTTAGTCAGTGTGGAAAAGTTCAGTTCTTCAAAGAAAAGAAATCTGAGCAGGCCGAAAAGCGGTGATTGTTAATGCTGCACTATATAATTGATAGTTATTGTAAAGCAAAGGGTGCGTCTAATTGGTGGTGGATGTGCAACACCTGACCCTTCCTGACATTTTAACAGCCTTTGCCTGGCAATTCAGATCAGGCCAAAGCAATAAAAAACGCCATTTGTGTTTTTGTAGCAGCGGATCGACGACCTTACTCAGTTGTTAAGAACACAGGTTTCAAACACATGTTGAAGGTGATTGAGCCCCGGTATGAAATTACTTCTCGTCTGTATTTCAGCCTGAAAGTCATACCAGCCCTTTATGAGCAAGTAGAAGAGGCTGTTGTCCACGACTTGTCCAAGGCATCTGCTGTACCACTCACGACTGATGGATGGACATCCAGAGCTACTTAGAGCTACTCAACAGTGACTGCCCATCACGTCATCCCCCGAGTGGAACATGGTAAGCCATGTTCTGCAAACTCGCCCAATTTATGAACAACACACAAGCACAAATTTGGCAAAGGGACTTAGGGAGGCAGTGTTGGAGTGGAAGTTGGAGAGGCCAGGAACTACAATTCCTGTCACAACAGACAGTGCTAGAAATATTGTCAGTGCAGTCAAAGAAGCAGGACTGGGCCTCCAAATTGGATGTTTTGCACACACAGTTCATTTAGCTTCACAAAAAGCCACAGGACTCAATCAGGTGTCCAGAGTGCTCGGTAAAGTCGGAAGGGTTGTGTCTTTTTTTCGCTGTAGCCCTACAGCTGCATGCACAATGGAGAGCAAACAGGAGATGCTTCATATGCCAGAACACACCCTTCTTCATGATGTCACCACCCGCTGGAACTCCAGTTACGATATGCTGGAGAGGTACCTCGAACAGCAAGCAGCTGTGTACTCAGCACTGACAGAAAAGGCCCTCGAGAAGAATAAAGACATAGCCACGTTGGCTGACCAGGATGTGAGAATGGCAGAGGAGGTAATTGAGGTCCTTAAAGCACTAAAAACCCTCACAACACTGATGAGCACTGAGGCTGCACCTTCAGTATCAATGCCCCTCAAAACCACAATGCTCAACTCAATGGAACCCAATGAGGACGACCGTCCAACTGTGAGAGAAGTCAAGGCTGCAATCAGAGAAAACCTGGAGAAAAGATACTCTGACTTCATGACTTCCTCCACAAAGGCACAGCTCTTGACTAGTGGATGATGCCTGTCGTGACAGAATCTAAAACAGCCTCATCACAACTATGGAAGAACAGGTATTGTATTAGTTTTCTCACGCATACAATAAATGTCTTCATTGCTTAAATTGAAACACTTGCTGCTACAGTGTCAGTAGTACTCGTATTTAAAGACGAGCTGAAACGGCATTTTGGGAGTATCTAGCTTCCGTATCGTGACGTATTTCCGAGTGAAACAGGACGTGCACGCGGGACATATCATTAGAGGGATTTGATTTGATCGTTGATAAGTGGGCGTAGACAGACGTTCTCCACAGGGCAGTAGCTAGCTAACTGACCGAGCGTTCTTGGTGCTCTGCGGCCAAATGTTGCAGATTGATTGGTTGAAATTGGTTGGTTCTAGCTTATGTAAGCACACGGGATATTTTTTTTTTACAGGAAGAAAAAATGATCGGATTTTGATGTAAGAATACGAAGAAATGGATTTTCCGTATTTTTTTTGGCCTATATTGTTAAATAGATGCACAATATTACCGGGGATGTGATCTAAAAGGATTAATATGACATTTTTCATTTCACCTCGACTTTAAGTTATGTGATTGAGAGTGAGGAGGCCACAGGAACAACAGTAGTCCGTTCATCCGGAGGCAGAAGACACCCAGATGCATCTGAATCATCTCCTCCTGTCAAGAAGTCAGGTATGGCTGAACTGTCTGGTGATCTCTTCAAGAATCAGGGGGGAAACAAGCCGACTTTGCAGCTGGTGAAGGAAGAGGTTACTTCACACAAGGCAGTGGACTGCATTTCACTGGATTCTAACCCACTTGTGGAGGACCAATGAACCCACATATTCTCATATTGCCAAGTTAGCTGTACCAGCTACCTCTGTCCCTAGCGAGAGGGTATTTTCTACAGCTGGAGACATTGCAACTGCCAGCAGATCTGCCCTTTCTGCGGACAATGTGGACAAATTGATTTTTCTGGCAAGAAACATGAAAGTGGAAACTGAACAAGGCTACAAGCTGGAACTGTTAATGCTGCACTTTAGTCAGTGTGGAAAAGTTCAGTTCTTCAAAGAAAAGAAATCTGGTCAGGCCGAAAAGCGGTGATTGTTAATGCTGCACCATATAATTGATAGTTATTGTAAAGCACAGGGTGCGTCTAATTGGTGGTGGATGTGCAACACCTGACCCTTCCTCAGAAGGAATACACAGGCATCCAAGGACTAGATTCAACAACAGTCTTTAAATAGTTGCACTCTGCGTGACAGGTCGAGGATTCTGTGGTTGTGAATGTGTAGGTGTGGTTATTCACCCTGATCGTCACAAAACACAAAGTGAAACTTAGACTGAGCAGCGGGCATGTGGACGTTGCTTCTTGGGAAACTGGAACAGACTAACTGCACTTGGAACGGGGTCCCATGATCAAGCTAGGGCAGCTGGGAAATGTAGTTCTACACAGATAACGGAGTTTTCTACAGTTATAGTTCAATTTATTTGAGAATCGTTTATTTGAGAACTTTACAGCAGTATTCTATTCTATTTTTGTTTATTTTAAAATTGTATAAAATAATTATACTGTTTTGAAGAAGTTCATAATAAACTAAGAGCATCGTTTCCCCTTGCTGCACCGAAAATGTACCGAACTGAGATGTTTGTGTACCGTTCCACCTCTACTGAACGTGACTTAAAACTTTTTGCAGTCTGACAGGAGATGGAAAACCAATTAACTTACATTAGTGACTGTTTCATATGTTCAATAAAATGTTCAAAGGAGTTTGCTCAATAGTTTCCCAACTTTAATTCAGAGTCCATCAGACCAGTTTAACATTTATCTGGGCTTCCAGGAAGTATGTCCATGACTTTTTGTTCCAATCAAATGCTTTCCCCCACTTCCTGCTGTTCTATTTTCAATGCTTAAATATTTAAATTTGATGTTCCACATTCAAACCTATAGATATGTATGCAGATACGAAACAATATATTAATGCAGAAAATTAAAAACAGACAGTTTTGACAACTTTTTAAACTCACCCCCTTCGGGTACTTTCCCAAAATGGAGAAAGAAGAAGTATGGGTGCAGACAAAGATGGTGTTCTGTTACACCCCTGTAATGAACTGCCGCCCTTCAAAGACAAAGCAATAGAGGAAAAAAAAGGTACATTTCTTTTTTCAGTTAAAAATGTTCAGCAAGTCTAGCTTCTTAAAAAAGCCTCATGCTGCTGCACCCCCTGCAGACGAGCTGTTTTACAGCCATCATCTTCAAGGAACTCCCATAATTCAATGATTCTCTTCTCTTGCTTCGCTCAAACGATATGTCGAGGCAACCGGAGCTCCAGACACAAATACTTGTCAGAACGTGTAATATAATGAGGGCAGAGGGGTTGTAGGAGTTGATCTGTCACTAGATGGTGATTTAATTACCTCGTGTAGGAAGTGTGGAGCGCTAACCTAAATGCTTCTGAGGCGGCGACAGATCACTGAAGGTGTTATACTGTCAGCTTTTCTGTACCTGCATCACGAGAGAGCGCCTTATTGTACGCAGACAATTCCAGCACACAGAGAAGCTTCAGGATGTTTCACACACACAGAAAGCTCCAGATATGCTGTTTACGCTATTGTGCATAACCTTGCTGCCGTGAAGAATGACTACAAAGTGCTGCTGCGTTAAAAAGCAGCCTGAAAATGCACAAAAAAATGATTTTAAGAGGGTAAATAAATATCTGCTCGTCTATTTCCTCCTTAAATTTGTATTCAGTTGATTCTATACGGTGCTTTTATACAGATGCTTTTCATATTAGCTTTTTCTTAAACACACCTGTAAATACTTTCTGAGCCGTTTGATGGATGAAGCAAATAAAAAGGTGTCTCCGTTTACCACCCAGGCAGAGAGCGGTGAATTTATTCAGGCACAGTTCTAAATGTGCTTTCAGGAAGATGATTTTCAGCTCCGATATGTGCTTTTGGACCGCATTTTGCGCCACAGAGGTGATTAAAAGCACTTTTGAGTCATGAGAATTACTGCGTATGCCTCTTAGCCTAATGCTCCGCCAAGAAAATGATCTACCTGAGTTTTTTTCCCCTTCAATCCCTCTCTCCTTGACTTCTGCACTCAGGCTTGTTTCACTCCTGCTTTTTCTGTAATCTCCCAGGTTCTCCCTTGTCAACCTCCCCCCCCAAAATGTATCATCTATTCTTTCTCTCCTTTACCATTAGGGAGACGCACATCAGACTGCACCGACTTTGAAATGGCTTTAAACCGCTGCCAGTGGAAGGAGGGGATGGAAGCAGACGGAGGAGGGTGCATTAAAGACTTTAGAAGTGCTCGGGATAAATAATCATATTTCTATGCACCCACGATGCTGGAAAAGCACCATCTGGGACAGGCCGTGGATTTGCATTACAATATAAATGGGAAGTTGCTGGAGCTGAAAGGGTGATGTGAAGTCATTCAGCCAGCCCCCTCACTCTCTGACAGGTCGCACCCCCCCTCTCCCTCCCCTCCTTCCTCGACACCAGGCAGGCGGCAGGCGCTCGGCACTTTGTTGGCGCTCGGCACGCTGGCGCACTTTTGTTGCTTCGCTGCCCCCCCTCCCCCTCTGCCTCCCCCTCCACAACCACCACCACCTTGTCTTTTTTTTACACACAAGCCCGTCTTTTTTTTTTGTCAAATGCCACATCTCCACACACATGGAGCACCCGATAGCGTACGCACCGGTGGCTTCTCTTTCAGATGTGATCTTGAGTGAACCCTCAGAGCTCTGGTAAGGTGCACTGGAGACAAGGAAACGAGCAAAGAGGAGGTGGTGTGAGAGCTGGTGCTGGTGGCTTATAGCAGGTACATAATAAAACTGATCCTCTATACACATAACCTCCTCGTCTTTGAATGTGCCCACTCAACTCAAACACATAATGAACCTTGTTTGTTGATTAAAAAGGAATATATTCGTTTCCTCGTCGATCTGGTGCCGCTGCAGAAAATGTTAATGTGATTTCACAAATGAGACTGTGGAGCTAAAGGGCACAGGTGATTTGTGCTTGTTTTATTAAACTTTGTATTATTTTACAGCAACTTTTAAGCCCTCTGTTCTGTTGCATTTTAAAGAAGTGATTCGCCCCTGGAAAAGGCCACTGTCAGTCAAAGCTGGTGTTCTCTGTAATCGATAGAAGCAATTGAATTGAAATTGGCGCCATAGCTGTGGAGAAAGTTGTACAAACAGCTTGTGGTTTCGCCCATTCTACATTCCTACAACACCCAGCATGCATTGTGCCCCTCCCTCTGAAAGGAACGGCCCAGCGAGAGACGCTGGAGTGAAATACTACTGTGTTGCTGCAGGCAACGGCTCAGAGCGGTACAGAATCTGAAATACGATGAGAATATACCGGTGGATCGTCTAAAAAATCTTCAGGTCTGCAGTCTACATTTCAAACCTGATGATTTTGAACGAGACATGACATCGGAGGCGGGCGTCCTAGATTGAGGAAGTGTAGTTTAGCGAGCTCCCTGGCCTCCGCCAGATGAGTTTTCAAGGGGCCAATGGAGAAGCGGATACCGTCCTTCAAAGGCACAGAGCTAAATCGCATTTTATTTCTACCATAATAGCATTAGCTCCCCGTAATAGCATGAAAGGACTGAGGTTGAAAATCGGCGAACTGGCCCTTTAAGAAGTCCTCGCACGACTGTACCTCACAGGTCGAGGCTCCTCCGTCTAACAGCACACAAACAGATTTTTAATACTTCATGGAAGTTGGCACTACTTTGCACGACCGCACGATGTTAACAGCAGAGCGCTGTGGATAGGCATCATGTTCAAATGACTGATTCTGCTGCTTTCAGACTGTGAAGCTGCTGAAACACACTCTAAGTGGTATGTTGTGTTTACTCGTGCCCCCACAAGAGCCCTAACCGAGTGATTACGCTCACGGGATGAGCTTGTTGATTTTGACACATTATGATTGTTCAGTTTTTCCCACAGTGGTTTTTACTTTTGCTTGTCTGATCCGATATTCAAGCAGTGTGATTTAGACCCTCCTCATGAAACTTTAACTCTAACTTGCTGCAGCGCACATTTTGACAACTTGTGTATTCACATGAGCATTTCCTTCGCAAGCTTCCACAATATAAATATGAATAAAAACATGACATGAAAGGAGGAACATAATGTCAATGACTTCCTGCTTCTCACAGCAAATGAGTCACAGGAAAATATGCATAAAGTGTTTCCACTAAATAAAGCTCAGTCTGCCAGAGGACAGATTAACCCAAAAACTGAAGGAAAAACAGGGAACGTCTCTGAAAATGTTTCATTGTTTGGATCGCATTCTTAGTCGCTAGCCTGCTGTTGTTTTCAGCGCTACCAGAAAGAGGATGAGGGCCTGTTTGTAAATTAAAACATTGTGATTTAGAGGTGATATGAATACTTTAAAAGTCAATAAGGAGACCAGAATGGATCAGAGCAGATGTAGTGGGAGGAAATTCACATGAGACAGTGAAGTGAGAGACAGCCTGTTTCAGGATTCCCACCAGGCCCTGATAAATTTCTCGGTAACATTGAGGATAAACTAACACACGTGTGTTTTCTTGACTTAAACCGAGAATTATGAAAGAAGAACCAGAGCAAAAATGGTGGCACTTTTCACCACCTTTAACTGTCATGATTGTGACAGTAAAAGAATGCCTGCTATCATAAGTGATGCTATGATATATCTCATAGTTACTGTTCATATTGTTAGCTGCTTCTCTTGGCCACATATAGACTTAAGGGTTGTTATTATCGTGTCTTGGTAAGGAGGAATAAACCATACTTACATTAAGGCAGCAATGCCCAGTGGTAGTTATGTAAGGAGCAAAGCAAAGGAGGCAGTAGGGGGACGTTGTAGAGTATGTAAAACCATCATTAAAACCACCAATAAAACAAACATTTAAAAACTATAAGTAGTTACTGGATGGCTGCACAAATACAGGTACTTTGTCATCCTTTCAGCGACCCATACACACGAACAAGGCAGCATCTGTTTTCCTCCTACATGGCTGATTGGTTATGTTTAGGACAGTGGAAGCTCCGAGCAGTTAATCTGAGCGTCTGATACTGCCGCAGACTGGTTTACGTTGGAGACGCATTAAAGCCTGATGCGTCTCATGCAGAGGCTGAAGCACCTTTTGTCTGACATGCAGAGGGCTGTGACCTCGCTTCGCTATATGACAACTTGGGTATGGAAAATGAAAAAGGTACTGTAGCCCAGGAGAATGGAGACCAGGTGAGGTCATTTAACTGATGTAAGTTGTGTTAAGTATGAAACTTTATTTGTTCATAGCTTCCTTGAATTTCAACCAAAACAACGTTTTCTGAAAACCGAACCAAGTAGTTTTTGTACTTTTTATCTTAGCAGTTTATACCAGGTGTTTATAGCTGTTACCATGGTAACAAAGGTCTGCTAACACTCGTCGCTGCAGACATGTTGAGAATAATAGATTGTTATGCACCTACTTACCTACTAGAATGTGCAGTTGGCCCTGTGTAAAGTTTTAATAGTTGAGACAACAACTGATAACGTGACATTTATTGGCCTTTTAACATCTGAAGTGGGTGCTTATGTTAAAAATACCCTCCAGTGAAAACCAAATGTGTTTCACCTTGTAAACATCTCCATGTGGTGTTGTTCATGTGCTACAAGACATATCAGGGACAACATAAGCAGTCATCTCCATGGCTGGGCCTGTCTGCTTTTAAACTGCAGTGTACCAAGGACAGGCTGAACAACATGCTTTCAGATTGGCAAGGTTTGAGACGTCACAAACCTATGGCAACCACTTCGGTGATATGCGAGCCAGCTGTAGCCATCATTGTAAATAGCAGCTTTTCATTTGTGAAAAGATATCTTGTTCATGTGGATACCAATTAATCCCTCTCCACTCAACGATCCAGGCCATGTTTCTTTAAGGAACCAGAAAGGACAGCATTTCCCTGCTTCAGTGACAGTGAACACAGGACTTGTGGAGCTCAGGTACAGAGGTGACATGGCTGACTTTTTCCCAATCTATTCACTTTGTCTGTCTGCAGCTGTGCAGACCTTTCAGTCGAATGTCCCATTGTTTTCTGCTGCGAATCCCACACAGTTCCTCCATTTGAAAAAAAAGGAAAGAGATAATAGCAGCCTTTGTTGGATGTGGCTTTGAAATATCACATTTAAATGGATGCCATTTTAGAAGTGCAGTTGCTGTTAAGTTTGAATAAAATGTGATAACTTGCATGGGGAGATAATACTCATTAAAACCCAGCCGCTCCACGCTGAAGGAGAGATGGTACATGCATTCAACCTTTTAGCAGGAGAGAAAAGGAAATTTCAAGCACACACACAAAAAAAATCAGTGGTAGAATAAAAAAAGAAATGAAAGCACAATTATTGTTTCAGCTTAAGGAACATTAAAAGAACAGATCCACCTTGCTTTGTCCCTTCTCACTGCTCTGCCTGGTTTCCATAATGTCGGCACTGATAGTAGAAGTGCTGACAACTCGTGCGGCTTTGTTTTTTTTTTACCCTCCTTCTATCTGAGGTAGTTTTTGTTGTCGCAATTGCTTTAAACATTAAGCAGGGATTCAAACACCTTGCGCATTTTGGATTATTTGTTCACGATCAAAAGGATGAAACGAGAGACAAAAAAGACGACAATGAAACAGGCTGTTTGAGGCTGTGTGTGTAAGTGTGAGCAATCATGAACAAAACTCAGCTGAAATCAAACACATTTAAAGAATAAATCATGTTGCATGTTGGTATTAAAGTAAGATAAATACACACAGTTTGTTTAATCTACATAGGCCGACTGCACACACTACATAGCATTCATTAGCAGAGACGATGTGAGGATTCCCAGTCTGATAGTTTCCAGTCTTTTCTTTCTCTCTCCACAAAGTTTCATGTTAAGTTGGAGCGCTGCTCTTTACTGTTCTCTGGATTTTCTGTCAGCTCAGCTCATGCTATTCTCAGAGCTGTATTAATTGTTCGCTCGCTCTTTGATTTGCCTCATTTAAAAGGTCTTTGGTTAATTTAATGGATCGCAGAGTGAGCTTTTCAAAGTCCTGCTGGGTATAAAAAATTGCAGACAGTAATCACACATCATTAATCTAAAAATACTTCCCAACAGCGATTGCTTTTCTTTAAGTCACTTCTGCCGAGGGGTGACTGATGCATACACTGCGAGCGAACTGAAAGTCAAAGTATAAAAAGGTGTTATTTCTAACGGGGCTGAGTCCCCTGCCTCACATTACAGGCTCTATCCTCCTGGATGGACTCTGCACAGCTGCCTCTCATTGTCCTGATTAGCTGATTGTCCTCAGCTGCTTCAGTTTATTTTGGCCGAACACTGCATTAACACAAGGTCGTCATTAATGAGGGGAGCAGGAACATCTCCCGTTATTCTAAAATGACAGTGTTCAAGTATTATTATCTGCTGGTTACTTCCACTGCTAGCCTTGTAATCTTCTAGCCTAAATGAGCTACTTTTGTTTATATATGCAGGCGCAACTACTCAATAATTTGAAACCAGATACAGACTGACAGTGAATCTTCCAATAAGACGACTGATACCCCTCCAATCTGTGCCTGCAGCCAGTTAGCGTAGCCTAGCATAAAGACTGGAAACCGCGCAAAGTGGCTAGCCTCTGTCAAATGTAAAGCTTACAAATAAATGCATCAAATCTGTGGTTCACAAATGCTTATCTGTTAAAATTACAAAAAAAAAATGTTGGTGAATTACGTGCCGAGCGACTTCTTTGCTGTGTCCACTGACTTCCTGTAAGGAACTGTTATGCTAACAGGCTGCTGGTATTTAAGGTGGCTACTTCCACTGCTAGCCCTGCAGTCTTACATCTATGCAGCCTAAATTAGCTACTTTTGTTTATATATGCAGATGTAACTACTAAATAATTTTAAACCAGATACAGACTGAGAGCGAAGCTTCTACTGAATTAGCGGAAACAATTGAATTGTTGTTAAAGTAATGGTTTGACATATAGCGGTGTATGAAATAGCTGAGGGCCAGATAAGACGACTGATACCACTCTTATCTGTGCCTGCAGCCCGTTAGCATAGCCTAGCATAAAGACTGAAAAGGGGCATAACCGCTAGCCTAGCTTACTAAGCTAGTAAAGCTTACTAATAAGTTAAATCTGTGGTTTACTGATGATTGATTATTAAACAAAAATTCTGAAGTTTAAAAAAAGACATTTTTGTTTGAGGGCTTGGTGCTGGATGAATGTCTTGCCCAGATCACTGACTTCCTGTGAGGTGCTGTTAAGCTAACAGGCTGCTAGCAGTATAGAGCTTCATGTTTACTAGACATGAGAACAGTATTGAACTTCAATGCAGCAATTTAGCACAAGGGCATTTATTAAATTTAGAACTACTTGTTTAATATTTACATGTACTTTAATGTATAGAAACTAGTTTTTTTCTAGATATAGTGCTTTGTACTTACGACCTGACATGAACTCAGCGCTAGTCCTCTCTCACCTCTTTGTCAGGTCATAAATCTTTGCTTCTATGCTTGATTTTCACGCAAAATCTGTCTGAATCAGCACCTGCAGCCTGCTGTGCGCTCACCAGTCTGTCAGATTTTTCCTGCAAACTACAGCACCTCAAACTTTTCACTCTCTCCTCCTCTGTCCCTGCTGATCTACAATATCTTTAAGCGAATAAGCTCGAAAACAACTACAAACATCATCACCTGTGCTTTTGTTTCTGCACTGTCCTTTATGTCTGCCAATTCATACATAAACAAAACAATCTGCTCTGCTTGCTGGAGCCTTTGTCTCTGACCTTTCTGGGCTGATACAACAGGAAGCAACAGTGTCCTGCCAAACTTTAATTGCATAAAACACTACGTGCGACCGTGCTGTGAAAAAGTTTCTGCACATAAAACATTACCGTCCTTGTGTTTTAATAAAACGATACACAAACTCAAAAGAAGCCAAACACACAGCCGCACAGCGAGATAACAGTAGAGGTATTAATACAGCATCATAACTGTGACTTCTAAACAGACTTCTTCCAGGAGAATTTATTACCTCCTCTCTGTTTATTTGCTGCTGGCCTGGAACACAATTTACTCGCAACTTCTGTGTTTGAACGTCTCTGCGGTGGGACAGCAACTCCACAGTATCAATCATTTCACACAAACAGACCAGTTACTTTCATGTTCAGACTGGAACGCAGTGATTGGCGTTCATTAATTAAATAAATTCTCCGCTTTGAAGTTTGTTTTATTGTGAAAAATTCTGGCTGAAGCACCGTCTGGAGTTAAAAAAAGAAAGTAGCTGTGGAATAAGTAACACCTAAGAAAGTCCAAGGGCTGTGCTCTGTCCGTAGAAGTAAAGTGGAATTGCTGAGATGTACAGTGCAGGAGTGTACCGAGTGCTTTAACTGCACTGTGATGATGTGTGTGTGTGTGTGTGTGTTAGTGTGTGTTTGTGCGAGTGATTGTAGAGACCTGCTGCACTCATAGCGGGCTCACACTCATAAATCAATGTCGTGTTTTATTCAGAGACATGGCCGGCTCTCTCCCGGTGAACCCCCCCCCCCCCATATCTCTGCAAGTCCCCGGGTAAAGACGGCACACATGAACAACAGCAGCTTCTGTTATCAGCCGAATCATCACAGGAGCCCCGACAATTTCCTTTTTTCCCCCCTACTCTTCATTCTCTTACTCCTGCGGCTTTCATTCTGAACGCAGCATCCCGTTCTATTACCTTCAGCTGTGACATTTACTCACTCTTTTATGATGAATTCATAAAATCACGACAATGATAGCACACTGAGAGCGCTTTATGGAAACTCATTACAGAGTATCTATCTCAGCCTGCCTGTCTGTCCGTCTCTCTCTCTCTCTCTCTCTCTCTCAGACGGACACACACTTTTCTGTCTTTCTGCTGAACACAGAAACAACAGAAGCAGCACACTGATGTGAAAAGTTTGGCTGTGAGCTCTCTGTGGAGCGCTCTGATAAGGCTATCAACGCTTGGCTGGCTGATACACTTGGTGAGGCTGCAGTCGTTTTTCTCTGAAATCCTTTTCTCAGATCGCTCAGACTGTCTCTTTGCCACATTAGGCTGCATGTTGTTGCTTAAAGGAGAAAACAGCTTCCAACAACACAAACTTTTAAAGTAATATTCAAGATATTTTACATTAAGAGAGAAATGGCCGACTCGCAGAAACTTTTGACACGCTTTTATGGCAAATACAGAGGTGAGTATAAGCACATTGCTTTGTGTCTGCGCTGGTATTACTCCTCTTTTTGATAGGAACTCTGCTACATCATTGTTCGGCTTGTCTTTTCTCCGCAAGAAGACACTTTTGCAAGAATGTCGTGCATTTACAGAAGTGTCAGGCTGAACTTTTCACAAGACAACACTATTCTTTTGACAGGACAACATCTACTTCACACAAAAACACAACATTCAACATGGCACTGTGAGAAACCCCCCCCTGCTCTCTTAGTTTCCACAGAGGACTCAGCAACCCCGGCCTCCATCCTGCAGCATGTTTTCTCTCGCTTCTTACATCATCATCTCAAACCTAAACTGACCTCAGCGACCGGCCCTCTGATTCCCCACAATCACCACACCGCTCCCAGGTTTGCCCGCACCCGCTACATTACCATGCTCTGCGGTTTGATGAGAAAACTCATGCGTCCAATATAACCCGAAGGCTGAGTTTCCATTACCAACCGAGCCGTAACTCAAAAACTGCATGCTTTGCTGAGGCACTTCTGAGCAGCACTCTCACTTTTGTGGGTTTAAATCGGAGCAGAGGCAGATAAGACTGCATAGCTCCAGGTGAGCTCACCGACAACAAGATGTACATCATCAGAGGGTGGTGATACCTCAGTTATAAATAGCTGAGCAGGAGTGGATTGCATAAACATGTGACATACTTTGAGTTATGTAGCTCCAGATTCGGCTCATGGAGTCTTTGCACCACCATGTCTGCTTAAAATTACATTTATGTAATAGTATTTTTTGCTATTAAGAGCATCCTCAATCTTTACATTTGAGTGCAGAAACATAACCATCAACAATGTCAAGAGTTTCCAGCCATGCTTTGTAATACAGGGTTCATGAATCAAGATAATCAAGCTGATTTTGGGCCAGATACCCCCCGTCCGTTCTAAAGATTATCGTCCAGATTTTCTGGTGGTGTGAGGTATGTTAAGAGTGATTTTACCTCCCCCCGATCTGCTCGGAAGAACGTTGTGGCCGCACCGTTTTCAAATTGTAATTATTAAAGCTCCTGTGAGGAACTTTCAGTTTGTGTTGATCTTGGCGCCCCCCTGTGGACAAAGCCATGCCTCTTCTCTCTTTGCTGATTTTGTCCTTTCCAGTTCCAGTTCTGGTTTTTAACAAAAAATCTCATCCTGCTTTCTTTAAGAGTCATATGTATCACTCACTTTAAAGGTTTGCCCTGGATATTGTAAACAAAGTGCAGCTAATGGCTTCGTCGGACACCTACCCCCCGCCAGCGGTTTCAGGCATTAATAAGAACTATATACAAATGATCAATCTTGTCGCTGATGGTCTGGTTTACTTTTGTCGGTCATTTAGAGTCAAGGGAATTAATTTCAGTCTGTTTCATAACCAGCGAAAAAACTTCTCACAGGAGCTTTAAACATGTTCAGTATTGTCCATCCGATATCCTGTTGTGTGGGGTGAGCCCTGAGGACAGCCGAACACACACTGAGTGGATTGTCACATGGAATGAAACAATAGCCAATTGCCCGTCGTCCGCCATGTTTGTTTACTCTAAAGTCACATTTGACCGCGAGAGATTTTGGGAGGTTTCCCACTTTTGAGAGTCGTGACTCTTTGACTCGTTGGTGAATGGAATCTGATAGTGTGTGGTGTGCTGTGCTAGGTCACGTTGTTGCTCTCCACACACAACACTGTTGAATCAGTCATTATTTGTCGTTATGTGTGGGGTTTCTCAGATTTTCAACATCAAGATTTACCATTTATTTTAGTGTGGCCCAGCTATTAGGCTGAACACAGCAGTCATTCTGCTTTGAGCTAAATGCTAATGTCAGCATGCTTATTCTACCGTTACCGTTATGACCATCTTAGTTACGCATGTTAGCATGCTAAAATTAGCATTTTAGCATTACAAACGAAGTACACTTGAAAAGTGATGATGGAAATGAGCCAGGTATTTGGAGACAAAGAAAGTATTGGACAATTTTAAACCCATATTGAAAAGTTATTGGAAACCAACGTTATTATATTCAACAAGAAAGGAACATGAATGTTTGCACCAAATTTTGTGGCAATACTTCTACTCTTGTTGAGATATTTCATTCCAACCCAACAGACGACTGCCAGCTAACACTGCCATCCCAAACCGAATGTAGGACTACAAAGAAAGTGTGCTTAGTTTTTAACTATGTGTTCTATTTATTATTATAAATAGAGCTTAGGATAGTTATTTATTTATTTATTAAAGGGTCTATTCTTTCCATTATATTGCAAAATGTTATTTATTCTGTACGCTGCTGGACCTTGGTAACATGTTTTTAACATGTTTGAATGACAGTAAACTGAACTAAATTGAACTTAAGTCTGAAGAGATATGGCATTGCAAGAGCAGATTGTAGGGAAAAATGAAATTAATTGTCAGAAAAATTCAGTATCAGCATTTTGTGCCTTGGGAGATTTTTCAACAGTATGTTGTTTGAAAGCATAATTCAGGAGACCATGTTGTCTTGTAAGCCTCTGAAATATGATTAAACCATGAATACTCCATAATACTCGTCATGAAGGCTGCAGGCGAATTAATTATTAAAACCAGACAAAAAACAGAAACAGAAAATTCCCAGGCTAATTAAAAGCAAATGGCACTTTGTAAATATAGATTTTCCCACCTTCTGCAGTACCTACAAGTGGTAGTAGTAGTTAGTAGTTAGTGGAGCAGCTACACAGGAATCAGAGTGACCACTGATATTCATCTATAGTCCTGGGGGCTCCGAGCAGCAGGGCAGTGTTTGACCTGAAGGTGTGCATGGGGATTCTGTAGGGTCAGAGGTGTCTTGAGGGATGGTAGGTTTTTCTGTGTACGCTAGAAAGTGGGGACATCATGTTTGAATTCTGTCCTGCAGGAGACAGTGATGCTGGACTCAGAGCAATGTGTTGTTTACAGGCTGTCCTCAGCCCTTATCTGGATCTTCTGCAGACTTCTGTCAGACATAACAACCTGTGCGCCTGAAGGGGATAAAAGGCCTGGGCCTGCTTCTCTGCCCGTGTCAGGCTGGGACACAGCTCTGAAATGTTTGAAACGGCAGAAAGAGGCTTTACAGAGTTACAGGATGTGGTGACAGTAAGGTCTGACAACTAGATGGATAAATGAAGAAAACAATGTAATGGTTCCATCACGTTCCATTAGGACTCGTTCATGACAGAGCGAGGATTTTTTTTGTTGAATATGTCAGATGGAACCTCTTTAAAAGGTTTCCATTTTACAAAAGTTTTATAGCTTGGCAGAAGCTATTTTTTAATCTGTCGGACAAGCCTCAAAATGACTGCTGAAGAGAGATGTGAAGGCCTTCCTTATGGAAAAAGGATAACTTGAGTGATTAGTAAACAAGATATTCAACAGAATTGACAAGGAGGTGGATCCAGGGCACATTTGGCTGTTTTATTCATTCAACTGTTCTCTTGGTGATTTTGTTTTGTTCAAGAGGGCGGGAGGGACCTCAAGACACACTCGTGACCAAAGTGACAAAGAAGAAGACCTACAGATGTGACGGGCTCGAGGATGTGATGCGTCTTTGGATGTTTTGAACAGGGTTAAAGAAACAGGACAGTTTGATGTTTTTCCACACTGACAAAGAGGTGTTATCACACATTTAGTGATTAGAGCATGGTACATAAGATAAAGGTAAGTTTGAAATATGCACACGGATGGAAAGTAGTTCTGTCCCTTTAAACCTTGGCTCAGTCTCTCTGGTTGAGGTCAACAAAGGGGCGAAATTAACACGTTCCCATTCAATACTGAGATGGGACAAGTTACACTTCAAAGTTATCTGAGTTGCTGTTGTAAAGACATCGGACTGGACGCGGGACAACAGAAGAGATTCTTAAGGTTAAAGGTTATATACAGCAAAGTTGTGACTTTGTTTAGATGATGGTGGTAAGTTGGACACGGCGAAACGAAATGACACAATGCACCCAAACCACCAAGCTATGGTCCTTGACCAGTGTCAGTACCCGATCCGTCCCGGCTGCCCGATCCGTTCTGCGCATGCGCAAAAGTCAGTGCATGCGCAGAATTGAACCTGTATTACGACACTGCCCGATCTGTTCCATGCATGCATTGCTCGACTCGAGAGAGTTGTGTTCGTGTGCAGGCTGTCAAATTAGCTAGTTTTACCAAATTAGCTAATTAGCATGTATGATACAGAGTTCTTTTAACAATCTATGTTAATAAAACAAGCAGTTGTGCAACTTTTTTGTGCTTTTATGTTGGCTAATAACGACCACGTACTG
This sequence comes from Semicossyphus pulcher, assembly GCF_022749685.1. Classification (NCBI taxonomy): domain Eukaryota; kingdom Metazoa; phylum Chordata; class Actinopteri; order Labriformes; family Labridae; genus Semicossyphus; species Semicossyphus pulcher. The sequence goes on from NW_027211637.1 coordinate 21,958,403, forward strand.
TTATTTGTATTGCAGTGTAGTGTATTTGTCTAATATTGTGTTGTTAATAAAGTTATTTAAAAAAAAGACTTGCTGCCGTCAAACGTTCACACGTGAGGTACAAATCGGGCAGGAATAAGTATGCGCATGCGCAGAACAGATCGGGCAGCCGGGACGGATCGGGTACTGACAACCAGCATGACATGGAAAGCAATGGAGTATAGATGCTTTTAAAGTAACCACTTGTTAGGCCTCGTGCTTGGTCTCTTCTTCTGTCCTTAACCTAAAGCGGTTAGACGCTGAAACACAATCAGTCAACAACTTAACCAAGACTGTCCAAGAGTCCTATAATCTTAACCATCATTTCCACCACAATGAACAAGGGTCACCCAAATTAAGCCCAATCCTTTTCCTACAGTGATTTGTGATGACTTTAAAAGGCACAGAGGAAATACATCAACCTGCCAGTAGGGGCGTCAGATCAGAAAACACTGTCGTTCTCGAGGCCCAGGACTTATTTATATAGACATTACTACAGGCGATATGATGTCTACAGACAGTAAAGTATATACACACCCCTACACACACACACACACACACATTCAGCCAGAGAGACAAAGCCCATAAATAGTAGCACTTGCATGAAAGAGATAGCAGGAGAAAGTATTTCTGAAGCTGGTTTCTGGGTTTGTTTGTGTGGGTGTGATGGGCTGGCAGGTGCTATATCTGAATAAACTAGACCTAAGTAAACAACACAGTGAGAGCAGCCTCGGCGCAGGCGCCAGAGCAGAATTAAGGAGGATTAGAGACATTTTAAGGGAAGTCAGGAAATGATTTCTAATCCCTCTCTGCCAGCGATCATTGTGATTGAAAGGAAAAACACAACTTGCCGTAGATGTCATTTCAGACAAGGACACGTTGATTTATGTCACTTTTTTTTAATGCAAGCTATTAGACCTCCTTTTTTCCCATTACTCCTACGAGTTTAGAATAAATTGCACAAACGGATATACGGCGCAGAAAGGAATTGACAAGGTCTGGCATGGATCTTAGTGAATGAACACTCATACACTCCTGCCTCGCCTCGGCTGGATGAAATAGAGCAAGGAGAGTGAAACGAGGGCAATTTTCTGCTTGTGGTGTGTGGAACAGTAAGTTCTGCCGTGGTTTCCAGTTTTGTCATTTTCCGGTGACACCAGAGGTATAAGTGTCGGAGGGGAAATGACACCAGAGCTGCACATAGCGGGGGTTACATCTGGGCCGTAATGGAGGAAGATTGAGCAGATGCGAAGGATGGTGGATTGGGAAATGAATGGCTTGTGAGCAGATACATTCCCCTGACCGGTCTTCATCATCAGTCCTCATTTACTCTTTTATTTCTTGTCTGTTTTTTTCTTTACCTGCATGTCTCTGATTCCTGTGTTCATTTACTGGCATTCAGCTATATCCTTCTCCTCCTCCTTCTCCTCCTCCTTCTCCTCCTCCTCCTCCTCTTTCAAGACAAGCGGACAATAGCAAGGTGCAAGGCTTAAGGTTACAGAGGATTTACAAAACATCAAGTAGAGATGAACATGCCACAGTATGGGCGTTTTAGAGGTAGTTGCTCAGCTTCAAATGATAACATTTAGCAAATGTTTGCACTTGCAGAACCTAGTATGGGGATGAGCTCCAAGGAAAAAGGTGAGACTTAAGAGGTGCAGAACTTGTTCATTCCTCTTCAACTCTGGAGTTTACGATTTCCATCCAATCAGCTGCAGCAGGAAGTAGTGCCCTACATGTAGCGTAAGTAAGTGGATATGAAGGCCGAGGAGGTTTTCAAGGTGGTTGCAAACACTAGAACCCCAAAACTACTATTGTACTATTACTCATGGTTTGTGATTCATTTTTTTCCTGTATGGTAAATGTACAAAGAGTCTAAGGGCGGTGGGAATTGTGCGTGGCGCAACTCTGCTGCTCTTATACTGGTCCAACGAACTGTCAGTCACGTCCTGCCCGTGACTCTGCTTGTGTCCTAAATCATTCACTTGTTCAATCCTCCCTCCTCACTACCTGTTGTGCTCTATGTCGCGGACTTTGTAATGAACTCATCTGCTAAATGAAAAAGCGCTTTCAGACACTTCCCTGCTCGTTGTTTCTGCTCAGTTAGTGACATCATTGCTGTGTTCAGTGCAACGCATGATGCTGTACATGTTGCACTGTGGAAGGCTTTTTAATCCACTATAAAATGAGTGATAATTCTAACTACACATTCGGACACTGCTTGAAACTTGTTATCACAATGTAGCCGATTATATAGTGCGTGTAGCAAGTGATTTTGGACACAGCCTCTATGAAGTGACAGCAGAACTCTGATGCTATTAGCATTTAGGCTGTAGCCCTGTCAAAATATGGGAACATATCATTTCCACTGTCTCTTTTATTACTTATTAATGTAAACTCTTTGCTGACAAAAGTTAAGAGGTTGTCTGCAGTAACCTGGACTTTACTGCGATTGAATGTTAGCAAGCTTGTTAGCTCGTTTGTTAGCTTGTTTGTTAGCTTGTTATCAACAATAAGAAAACATATCAATATCTGCCCACTACTACTAATTGGAACAACAAAAGATAATAAAAATGTTGATTTAAGACATTCTTTTTAGTTGCCTAACCCGAACCATATCCCGACCCTATATTCATGTCTTCCATTACCATGCTGTAGTTGCATTTTGCAGCTGTGACAGAAAGCGAGAATTAAAAAAACTCTGGCATTGCATGTGAAATAGACTTGTCATTGTGCGTTATCTGTTGCTCTGCAGAACCCTCCAATATTCATGTTCCCGTCTTGCAATGGGGTTACATGTGCAGGTTTCCAGGAATAGAGATGTATGAGCTTAAGTGTTTAAAGACAAGGCAATATGTATGTCTGAAATTGAATGTCACCAAGTGAATGGAAATGCACTGCAGCTGTCTGTTTTTCACATGGTCCTATACATGAATGTAGTTTATTATGTATGTTGGCTTGGGGTGCAAAACTAATTTCAGGGGAATCTGACAGTAAAGAGCAATCCAATTAATCATTATAAATCTAATCTTATTTAATCTTCCACGGCGACTTCTCAAGTGTGGCTTGTCCGTCTCCAGATGTGTGGCGGGCTTGTTTGTCGCTGTTTGGTGGCGGTGAGGCATCATGCAGATGTGGATGGTTGCAGACTTGGTCTTGGGGCTGTGTGCGCATGGTGCGTCGGGCAGACACAGGGAGCGTGTGGCTCCCGTCATGCGCGGTTCAAAGCAGGTATGTCTCTGCCTTTACTGTGCTTATCACTGTCCAGAACACCAATTGTATTTACTGACCATGATCTATGAGTGGATGAACCACTCAAGATTTCTTGATCTCTTCTGCCTTATCATAATTTGATATTTATTGTTCTGTCATTTTGTTTTACTTTTAGTTTTTTCTTTGTTTTGTTTCTTGTCTCGAGCTATGTTAAATGTCTTGTCCACCTGTACTTGTACTGTTTATTTCTGTATTCATGGATCCCCCCAAAAACGAGATGACACATCTCAAGGGCTCATTCCTAGTTCATCTCAGTCACGGTTCGGAGGGGAAAGGAAAAAAGATCAACAGGAGCGTCCTTCCTGGAATTATAAATATAACAACCAAGTTATAACAAATATATATAGAAAATCTATATAACATTTAAAACCTGTAACCCAGGTGTTTGACCTGATTCTTGGTGCTTCAGATACACAGTTTATCTTTTCCGACAGCAAATTGTGTAGATTTCAACATCATAGAATTCCCAGAGCAACCAGCCTTTTCCACCATGCTGAGGTAAACATGCTTGTTTGCAATTTAATCCAGAAATGAGTCAGACTTCTACATTAGTGAAGAGGAAGATTAAGTCCTCTGCTTATCCATTAGTCCCACAAAATTTGGTTTCTAAGTAACCAATTTCTGTGTTTTTTTGGAAACTGGAATGGGCCGCATTAAATTGGTTTCCTCTCATTAGTTTTAATATGTTGCCTCTGATAAACAGAAAACTCATCCTCTGGACAAAATGTACCTTTTAGTTTGAAAATATGTCCATGCTTCTTATAACAACTGAACACAAAAGTGAAATACTATTCCACACAAAACTTTTCCAATAAGGCTCAAATAAATACAGAATAATAATTCACAAACTCCCATAATTCATAGCAGCCTTCTCCTCGGAAAAAGAGCTGAAAATAAAAAAGAGCAAACTTCAAAGGGCAATTTTTGCAATGAGTATTTTAAAATTTAAAGTGTGAGTGTAGCTGAAAGTGCATCAGGAGGTTTTTTTATCTTCTACAAAGTCATAAGATTACAATTTTTTTTTACCATCTACTTGCAAGCTGCTTCTGAGAGATCAAAGGTACATTCCTTATTATTTTTTACTTAGAATGCAGTTAATGTTACATTTCACATTTTCCACCACATTGACCAATAAATGTATAAACAGACAAGCTAGAAACCGACTATCTGACAGGGTTGTACTGTTTCAGTTTGAATCTCTTTTGAATCCTGAAATATACGTCCGAGTTTCATTCAAAATATAATGGAGAATGTTTTTGTGACTCTTTCCAATGAGATTCCCTTTGACCCAGTAAGAATAGACGGTTAGATGATACAATAGTTTGAAATCTACAGTAAAAATAGATGACAGTGTGGTACTGTCTGCCACCCAAACACAGTCACACTCCCATACACACGGACAGTGCTTCAGTTTGGAGCTAATCTCAGAACGATGGGCGACTTCTTTTTTCCAGTGTAGCAAGCGGTTAGCGATAACCGCCTTCCACCCAAGACTTCCTTGTCCATGAATGGTTAACACTCCAATTAGCATTTTGAGAAGCGACAGATTCTGTTGTGATTTACTTTAACGGGTATAAGTTTGCCGAAATAACAACATCATGATGCAGATCGTCAGTTCTGTCCTCAAGTGTAGAAGAAAACAACTTTTAGATTTAGACTTTTGCTTGTTTTTTTAATGGAGGTCAGATCAATCATTTCTGATACATTCCAGGAAGTCAGGAAATCTAAATGCTGATGAGCTTTCGAGACACAGAGTCAAGCAGATTTGTAGCTCACATTTTGATTCAGAGCAGATTGTTAGCTGGAGCTAGCTTACACAGCAAACATCAACATGCTAACTTCCCAAATCAACACTGTAAACTACTGTGCTGATGTTTAGCAGGCACTGTGTTCAACACCTTAGCTTAGCATGCTAGCCCGCTAAGAATTAGTGCAGAACATAAAGTACCGTTGAGGCTGATGGGAGTGCCATTCTTTGCAGGAATACATGAAAAGTACAGAACAAATACAAATGTTGACCAAAGTTAATGCATCCTGAGGGGCACAGAAATGTTAGCCTTAAAGGAGGGGGCAATTGCGCCCAATCAAAGTACATCAAGTGCTTGTTTTTGCCACTGACAGATGCTCAGATTGTTACTCCAGGTGTCCAACAACATTACTGTCCAACTCTCACTCACGTTTCCACCGTCCTGTTCAGGTAACATCTCACCAGCCGCGGGATTTCAGAGCGAGACTTCTACCAGAGCGAGACTTTCGTTTCTGGTTACACAAAAAGGATCTTGGATCGGGCGCAATTCAGAATCATAATCAGGTTTGGTGCCAAGTAGGTACAAGGAATTTGTTTTGGTGATTTTGGTGCAGAACAATTAACACAGAACTAGAATAAAATAAGTAAAAGACTTAAATAGAATAAAATAAAAGTAGGTAATAAGAATCAAAATATAAAAAAGAATACATATAATACAAAATATGTACAACAGGTGTGATTACAAACTGTACAGATGTACAGGATATCAGTGAGTGCAAAAGCCTACAGTATATATTGCCCCAGGGGATTATGTTGCAGCCATTGCGGTCGTATCGCGGCGACGCCAGAGGCCACCTAGACCAATCTCAAAAGTTTTTGTTCCCATGAGTCATTTCGACAACGAAATTTGTAAAACAAAATAGGGCCCAGGTTTAAAAATCTGAACTATCCCTTTAAATATGAAGGTAAGTAATTAAGTAGTTGTGAAGAAAGTATTCCTCAAAGCCCCACATGCTCCAGAACGATCACTAGAAGTCACGGTACGTTTAATTATCTGGGAACCATGAATGTCTTTCCAAATGATCATTGAAGCCCATCCTGTTGTTGCTGAGATATTTTAGTCTGGAGCAAAAATCTCCAGCTAACTAGCTGACATTTTTTGTCATGCTCGAGCCACATAATAAATAGAAACATTCCTTTTTTTGCAACATGTTTTTATGAAAAGAATGTGGCCTCCAAAATGGTAACCCTATAACCCAAACCCTAAACTTGAGCCCTCTCTTCTGGAAAGTATTTGGATACGTTTGTGCCTTTTAGGTCGGTGTGTTTCAATCATGAAATAGAATCAAAACCACCTGCTGCTTCATTGCCTAGCTGACCTTTCAGTGTAAAACAGACATCACTGCCTCTGTATTGTATTGATTGTAATGTGTTAATGTTTGTGTAAGCAGGCCGGATGTGATGATGTTTGTGAGTCAAATTAATTGTGCTCTCTCTGTGTAAAATCCATTTTCCGTGTTGTCGTCTTCTCCTCCACTTTTTCATTTGGGGACTTTTTGTTCAAACACCACTCTTTTACACTTTTGACCTTTATTGTGTGGTAATTGCTTTAACGACAGAAAAAGGAGACCAGTTACTATGGAGACGATAAATCTGCCATGTAGTGAGTAATATATATTTGCACAGCAATTTTGTGCTCCACTGACCCCGAAAGTCTAAGCCAGCAAATAAATAGATACATAAATAAGAGTGAAATTCTTTACAGCCAATTAGACCATGACTGCACCTACAAGTCTGAAAGTGCTGCAGTGTTCATGTCAGAACAGCAATAATGAAGCTTAAAGCTGATATCATACCTGTTGTTATCAGGTGTCTGTCGAGTTACTATAGAGCCGTCTGCAGTCAGCACGACAACCTTTGTGGCTGAAACCTGAAATTTTCCTTTCTCTCTTTTAGCGCTTGTATCAAGGAAAAATCGGCTTTCAGTAGAGGTGCTGTTGTTGCATTTTTCTTCAGCTCTTTCTAGCAGGAGCTTCTGTGGGATGTCCTCGCATTAAGAAGATCCTTTTTGTACAGTGCTGTGATCGGTGTCCTCCTGCAGAAGGAAAAAGAAAAAGGCTTCAATAGGAAGACAATGTGGAAGTTTACTGAGACAGATCTCTTTGTTAAATGAAGGACTTTTATTTTGATATTGAGTTGCAAACACATTCACATGTACCTGGTTGGTTAATATAACAAGCTTCCTGTCAGGACAACACTGTTGTTCATTCAAAGGAGAAGGTTTTAAGTGCTAGTTATGTGTCCATTTGTTCAGCTAAAGAGAGACAGGAGGTATGGGGAGAAGAGAGTGAGGGATGACATGCAGCCAAGCGCTAATATATAAATTAGTTTACTGGATGCATCATGTAAAACCGCACGTGACCAGTAGTTAGTGGGTCGTAGTAGTTTGAAGTTATTTTGGACCAGAGTTGTGTTTTTGCATCTCACCTGGCAAAAGCTTTGTTTACATTTTCAAAAGTGTGTGCTGGTGCTCCAATTTATTCATTTCTCCCTCCCCCTCCCCCTCCTCCTCCTCCTCCTCCTCCTCATGCTGATCTAACATCACATGCAAGGGAGTTGTGGGCGGAGTTGTGTTACATTTCACTAGGCCACGTGTTAAAGATCCATTCAAATCTTAAAGCAATAATGTTAAAGATTTTCATGTAAATAAATGTCTGTTAAGTCACTATCTTTCGATGAATGAGGTAACACAAAGGTGTTTGAGCGTATGTCCCAGTGATTCAAGCCTTTGCATTTGCAGTATATTGTATTATTATTATGGACTGGGTTTGCGGAAAACATCACGAGCGACGCCCAGTTAGTGACGCGTTTCCATCACCCAGCTGTGGTTGGTCTGCCAGAGAGGGTAGGTGGAGCTCAGCGGCTGCTTTTCCGGTCTCTGCAAGTGTTGCGAGTAAACAGTAATCTACTATGGCTGAACAAACAAAGAAAAGATCGATGACTACAGATACAACTTCAAAAATAAGTAAAAATCCTCTCAGATGAAGGCAGTCTAAAAAGGAAAGCGACCATCAGCGAGGAAAATCAACCGTGGACGTCACACGCAACACTGTCTGGATATCTGGCAAGAGTGCTCCTGCAATTAGGGTTTATCGCCATAGGTCTCGCCAAAGAGAACAAAACTGAGATCTTCAAGATAATATGTAGTCTTAAGATTCTTTAACAAAACATATGTTACATCATATGTGCTTAAGATGCTTTATATTCTCTTTTATTTTGACTTTAAACCAGCCTGCTGAGCAAAGAAACTTGAGCTTTACAGGCTGAGGTTTCTACAAAGTGCAGGAGAAGTCATCTACATTTTCACCCCTTTATTGTCACAAGCTGCAGACGTTTCTGTTCCCCTTGAGTGCCTGATAGTAGGGATCAAAGAAAGTATCTGTCCCCAGATTTGAACAAAAGCAAAGGACATGTTTTTTACACTCAATGATGCATTTGTTTTGTGTCCCAGTTTTCAGACTGGGCTGTCTGTAGATGTTCTCCCGGTCCAGCGAAAAAAGCTACAACTCAATGATTTCTAGTCTAGTCAGCATTATTTAGGCCTTCTGGATATTTAGCTGGTCCAAGAATGAAATGAAATGAAATTGCTTTGATGACACGGTGAAGACTATATGAGGGCAGCACAAACAGAACATGCAGAGATATGAATCATACTGTACATGATGCAGAAGAGGTTGAGAGAGAGAGTTCAGTCAGTAACATCCGCTTGTAGCCAGTAGAAATAAGCAACATCTCAGGTAAAATACACTTCAATAAAAAAGAGTCATTAAATGCACCGTTTGATCCCAATGCTATAAAATATGTTGAATTAGCTGACAAAGAAATGCAACTTTCAACAACTTTTAACTGCAGGCAACAGAAGTGTTTACCGTGGGAATATACATATTTTAACATTCCTCAAAGCCATAAATCATACGGAGTAATCAGCCCCAAGAGCACCAAATTCAAAGTGTTTGCTGTAAGTTTGTTCATACCACTCTGGTCTGATGGGGTGATGGGAGCAGAAGTGATGCTAGGGGCCATTAGCAGCTTCAGGACTCCCTGGGTGGCTCGGATCAGACCCTAAATCAGCAGAAATAGAACTGTTCAGAGTTTTGTGTGCCCACATATATAAGTTTTTAAAGTAGGAAAATTCCCAGTGCCCTGACTGCACATCTTTGCTCATTATCCTCACTGACTCCGAGTGTTCTTCTGCAGCGTATGGCCCAGCCTGAGACTAAAAACAAACTGCAAACCAAACATTAATTGCAATTTAAAGAACTGTTACTGCTGCATTTTTAAACCGATGACACGTGATATCTTGTTAGACTATGTTACGACGACTTCCATTATTTTTTATGCACTTATCTTGTTTTTCCATATAATAGAGAGCTACAGTTCTGAACGGAACACAACACAAGTTGCGAGGAGCTGGTCAGAATGAATGGTGGGTGTACAAAGAACAAGACTTTGTCTCTGGATTCAAACTTTGGTCTCTGGTGTCAAACGAGTAGTCAGACTTTGGCAACAGATGCACTTTGGAGTTTGGATAAGGCTGGTGGTGTTGGGGTAGAAGTTGAAAAAAGAAACACGTCCTGTCTTTAATAAGTCACTGTGGGCTTTAGCACTTTTTAAAGGGGTACTGCACACTTAAACTGTCAAATAAATGGGCTACAATTCATAATGAGGTACACATGTTCACCATAAACTAGCTGCTTGTTAGAATGCATATTGGTTGCATTTTGGCATTTTATAAGTCATTATAAGCCACCTGGTAAGGCCTTTTTTTGGCAGGATATATGCTACAACTTAAAGCACTAATTAAGAGTTATCCCCCAATAACCTTTTAATTACTGCCTATCCATGGTAAGTAAGGAAGTTGTTATACATGAATTACTTAATATACTTTGCTCAGTATTGGCCTTATAAGGTGGAAGTACCACGATACTAAGCAAAGCAAATAAGGATCTTAATTCATGTACAACAACTTCCTTAATATCAATAAAATGGGAATAGAAGGTCATTAAGGAAAAAGTCTTTCTAGTGTCTTTTTAGTCGGACAATATGGTCATGCAGAATAAGGCATTAATGTGTGATACTGAAAGACTAATAAAAACTACTTATATGCATGCTAATAAGCAACTAGTTCATGGTTTAGCTTAACAAATAAAGATTACTGTACTGTGATGAAACACATGCTGGTGGTAGTATTGACATTTCAAATTGATATAAATTGGCATTTCATGTGTTGTCGACCTCTAATCAATGTCACTGACTAACGCTGGCCGCACACATCTATAAATAAACTCCAGAACTGAACCATTTTCTCTCGTGAATAAACGACACATCTACAACCAAATACAATCCTTACCGGTGAGAGGAGATTTCCTTCAACTCGTCACATGGATTTTAATCTTAACCTCTAAAATTATTTTGGAACTAACAGAACCACTTTGCGCCTGACTGTCCTTGAAATCCTCTGAGATAGGCAGCAATTTGTCTTCAAACATAATCAATTAACTTTTACAGTCTAAAATAATTCCCTGTTTTAGGTTAAGATGAAGACAATTGCTTGTTCTTCGCAATAACAGTGATTTCCATCAGACTGTTGGTCACTCGGTCTCTCCTTGTTGTTCAGACACACTCGCTGTGCAATGAGAAATCTAACCATAATAAGAACCCATTAACCTTTTCTTAAATTGGCCAATCTGAGCTTCGTCAAGCCTGAAATTGTCGTGATTAAAAGCAAAACTCAATCATGGCAATGCATAATTAATTTTCCTTGCATGTTAATTCTATTATGGACAGACAAGAATGATTTTAATCAATTCTTCTCAGAAAATCTGGGTTTAAGAAGGGTGACTCAGGAGCATCTCAGGCTGCAGAGGCTTTTATCCAGTTCATATTCATAATATTGTATAGTTTATTGTACACAAGCCGTTTAGGCCCGGGTAATATCTGTCATCATTGAGGGCTTTTAATTTGTCACTAACAGCATGAAGAGGCCCATTGATACCACTTTTAGGCCCTTCTTACAGTTAACACTGTGAATATCCATCTAATCCACTTTGCGGTGCCTCAGCGATTCTACTTTTTTTTTTAACATTTACTTTTTATCTCCTGGCTTCAATAAAATATTTTATTTAGTGCTTTAAATGTCAATGTCAAGCTTTTGTCCTCAGATTTTTGCTGCAGATGTACAAAAAGCATTTCAAGTGCTCTGGCTGGGCAGGCTGCAAGGATATCCATTGAATCCAGAGACACGCAACCGGTTTCTAAAACTACAGCAAACCCAAAAGAAAATGGGGGCGGTTGTGACTTAGAGGTAGAGTGGGTGGTCTTACAACCGGAAGGTTGGGGGTTTGATCACCGGCTCTTGCAACCTACATGTCAAAGTGTCCATGGCGCAGACGTAGAGTGGGTTGTCTTACAATCGGTTGGTGGTTCGATCCCCAGCTCCTGCAGTCTACATGTCAAAGAGTCCATGGTGCAGAGGTAGAGCAGGCTGTCTTACGGTAAAAAGGTTGCTGGTTCGAGCCCAGGCTCCTGTAGTCCACATATCATAGTGTCCTTGGCCCAGAGGTAAAGTGGGTCATCTCTCAATCAGAAGGTTGGTGGTGCGATCCCTGGCTCTGGCAGTCTACATGTCAAAATGTCCTTGGCTCAGGGGAAAAGTGGGTCGTCTCTCAATCGTGAGGGTGGCGGTTCGATCCCCGGCTCCTGCAGTCTAGTCTACATGTCAAAGTGTCCATGGCGCAGAGGTAGAGTGGGTTGTCTTACAATTGGTTGGTGGTTCGATCCCCAGCCCCTGCAATCTACATGTCAAAGTGTCCATGGCGCAGATGTAGAGTGGGTTGTCTTACAATTGGTTGGTGGTTCGATCCCCAGCTCCTGCAATCTACATGTCAAAGTGTCCATGGCGCAGAGATAGAGCGGGTTGTCTTACAATCGGGAGGTTGGTCGTTCGATCCCCGGCTCCTGTAGTCCATATGTCATAGTGTCCTTATATTAGTTAGATCTTGATGGATTTTGTATCATATCAGAGTATGAATGTGTATGTGAAAGGGTTAGGGTTAGGGTTGAAAGGCTGAATATGGTATGTAGTATAAAAGTTCTTTGAGTGGTTTAAAAACGATATATTTGTTTTGGTACATGTTACATGTTTACATGTATTTATGCACACAAAGGGTTTAGTCAAGTGTGACAGATTTCAGACACTATTCTAATAGGTGAAGTTGTTCCTGACCTCTGTTTTTGTGTATATACATCAATATGTGGAAAAATCTCAATACAGCGTATTCACAGCAGGTTAAAATGCTGAAGATGTTTTCTTCCCTGTTGAGGGCCATCACTTCTTCTTCTCCTGCCCAGTGATTTCTTCCTTCCCACTTTCATTTTTCTCTCTCATATTCATGAGTGAATATTCACTTAACTGAATGTAGAAGCACTACAGAAACCTTCCACCTCTCTTCTTCCCAGCAGTGCCTCACATCAGTAACACACTGAGTTAAGAGTGGAAGAAAGATGCCGGTTAAGTGTAAAGGCAGTGCTGCTGTGAGACGGCACCAGTAGGGATTTAAACTAAGAAATGACGAGCAGGCTCGCAGCGGTGCGGGAGGGGATGAAAGGATCGATTTAATAATGCGAGGAAAAGTTATTACACAGGAGACATTTTCAGATCTATAGCATGTTGATCTTTTGACTTTATTTGTTTGTCTCGGGGCTTTGTTCTAAATTGCTCTCTTCAAACGGCAACACACACCTACAGAGACACACAAACGCACACGCTCACGTGCACAGAGATCTGGACAGAGTGCATCAACAATGTGACTTTCCTTTACCCCCTGATATCAATAGATATCACTTTGAATGCATGTTTCTCTCTTAATCTACCAACACCATGGATTAGATGTCATGTGATTCAAGTAACTATACTACAGGGACAAAAGAATTATGTGAACAAATGTAATGTTGGTAACATGGTTACAGTTAGAGTTTAGCCTGTTCCCGGCCTTCTGTCACACACAATTCATGATATACCTAAAAAATTAGTTTTGGTGCCTACATCAAAAGTTCATGGTTGAAATTATGATTGGGTTGGATCTAGTGACTTTTTAGTTTGGTGAAAAACACACAGAATGTGGAAGAAGGCAATAAAGAGAGGCTTAATACAGGGCACAACTTGAAGACATACGACTGCAGATCGCACACTCGCAGTAGCTTGGACTTGAAGGCCTCAGGCGCACTATGTATATGCAAGTAACTTCTCTGTATCCTGCAGTGCATAAACTGATAAAGAACCACCAAGCACAGGGCGAACACTAGCCTTGAAAGCAATTTAGCATATTTCCTTTAAAGTAAAGTGAGATCCTTCTACTTTTTCCCCAGTAGCCTCAGAGTTTTTGCTCGACGGCCTGCTCTTGTTTTCCAATGAAAAATTCATAAGAATGCATCCGTTAGCATTCCTGATTTTTTTAAGTTTAAATGTGAAATTTCTAACCGTTGCATTACACTCCAAATCTGTAGCCTATACACAACTGTAATAACTCTATTCTTATGGCTCTTTTGCTCCTCTGGAAACTAACGATAATGATATTAGAAGTGTCCAGTTCAAATCAAATCTGTCATTTCATGCTTTCAAAACGATACAACACAGAATACGACGTCAAATACATAATAAATATGCAAGAGTAATATAGTTAATAATATAAATATGTATAAAAAAAGTATTTTAGATTTTGATTAGTCTCTGTTTTGCTAGCTTATTTCAGCATCCAAATTACAATCACAGTTACCCTAGATTACGGATGCACCTAGCTTACCATGCTAATGCTAGCTTTAGCTGATGACTAAGCGTTTTCAAACACTCTGCTCCTCTCCAGCTCCAGTCTTTTCTGGCTCTAAAAAATCACTGGTGAGGGACAAAGGAGCTTCAAAACAGTAGTGAAACAACCAATGGGTGACGTCAAGGTGGCTACGTTCGCTTCTTTTATACAGTTAATGAGGGACACTAATCCAAAAGTAGCTAAAATAAATCCCTAGCGTCCCTCTTTCTCTCTATCTCTCACTCTTTATCACACACACATGCACGCACGCATGGACACCCACACGCACACGCACACGCACACGCACACGCACACACACACACACACACACACACACACACACACACACAAACAAACTCCAAAGGATTTATGTGTTGACACACACCTCCGTGTCCATTCCCAGTGGCCTCATTAACAGTGCTGGGGGATACGAGGGCTCACAGTGGGCTAAGATACTGAAAGACTGTTCACTGTACAAACAAACCTTCAAAGTGGGCATTACAAAGGCACACTTGCACACAGATACATGCACAAAAACACACACATACTCTACACACACAGACCTAAATAAAAGTAGTGCACGAACACAGCCATGTTCATGTAGATGTGTTTAAAGTGAAAGGTCTTTACGGTGTGTACATCAAGTTGTTCAGTTAAGTCGATGCTGCACAGCCCTGAGTCTGAGTCAGCTGTTATTTAGGGCTCCTTTTAATCCTTCTGTGCCTTTGGCATCCGTGGCCCACATTAAAGTGTGCTGCAATTGTGTTCCTGTGAATGACGATTTGATACTAATGTGCTGCAAAGAATATCACATAATTACAGCTCAAGATATCATGTCTGTGTACGGCAGCACAGCCTAAAGGGGTTTAGACCAATTTCCTCTGGTGATTGCTGCACCCGCTGCACCAATCCTAATGCATTAATGTGGAGTAACAACACACTGAGACAATCTGCAAGGCCATTTTAACCACAGCATGAAAATTGTCTAATGAAAAAGATAATTATTACTTAGCCTTTTAATATACAATAGAGATTCGAGGGTATAAGCAGACTAAGAGGGGTGATAGAGAAAGAGAGCATAATATTGAGCGGCAACGAAGGCAAAAGAAGAATAAAAAATCCAATAATTGTACGATGAGCATATCCTCTGCACATCATCATTTCCATGGCGGGCATTAGATATGTATCTGGATGCCGCTCGCTGCTTCTCTCAAGGCCAGCCAGCTTAAATAATGATGATTCTGCCTGGGGGACCGCCTGCTAAAGGAATGTATTTTCTAATTAGATAAAGCCACTTTCCCAATTTGCTGGCTTCTTAACCATAAAGCATGGCAGCGAGAGAAGCCTCAGAGCCATCTTGAGACGCTGCCAATCCCCGTCCCAGCACAGTCTATCACCCGACGCTCAAAATCACATCACCATGGGAGACAATAGATTTTTGTTTCTGCGTGTGCTGATATGAATTCTGTGTGCATGTTCCAGAAACAATTGATGCTGGAGCAATTTTCATCTGTAGCCAAAGCAAAATCAGATTGGCATTACTTAGCTATTACCTTACAGTGCATGTGTTTCTGTTAATCACAGATAAACACGCAGATTGAAGGCGACAATTGCTTTAACAGTCTTTGTTCTCCGTTTTAAAGTGTGTTCAGTAAAGCTACTATCTTTAAACAGACAAAAAGAAGATGAACTTCACTCCTGCTGCACTCAGCTATGCAGAATATTAATTCATTTTTACTTTTGCCGACACTTTGACCCTGCAGGTCATGAGCCTGACGCTGCAAGAAGACGCAAGGTCAGGGATCTTTGACCTTTAAGCGGCCCTGTCAGAACAAAAGAAACAGGGAGGAAACAGAACAGACAATTAGTGTTTTACTTTGGTAACTGCAACAAAAGTGGTGTCAGGGCGCGTGGAGCACATCATTCAGAAAGTTCAAGTGTAAAAATACTTCAAACCACTCACAACTCTACAAAAAATAAAAGAACACACATGCGTACAAGAAAAGCAATGTTTCCACCCTCCATCCTCGTCCCCTTGCTTTTTTTTCTTTTCCTGAGCGGATTGGGGTTGTGAAACGAGAAACAATATCACACATGGACACACACTCTTAATTAGGAGTGAGATAGAGTTCACCTGCTGTGGATTTAATTCTGCAGCACGAGCAGAGAGAACATCTAAGCTTCGGGTGGATAACGGAGATGGTAGAGTGCTCGAGGCCTGCAACCACCTGCACGTAATCCAGACACCGGCGTCCTCTTTTGTCTGCCAAGATTAAAAGGCACTTAGGTGGATAGCGACCTTCAATTTCTCTTACTTTAAAGAGACATGATCAAAATTGGTAATGTGTCACTCAGGAGTGGAGTGGTTGTTAATCTCTTTGGTGAAGTGAGGTTTTAAGAGATTTGGCTTTAAAAAGCTTGTCAAGGACCTCGTTTTTAAAGAGGCTGATATCTCCCAACTTTGTGGTCAAAACAAAGTCCTTATTTTCAATATTCACCATAAAATGATTGAAGACTTTGTATAAATAGTTGATTTTCAAATGTAAAACGCTGCACAGCGGGTCACACATGCACCACTTAAAACCAGATGTCATTCATCATCATTAACCTCTGCTATTTCTTTGTTACAAGGATGTGGAAGCCCTCTGTGAGTGTAGTTTGTGATATACTGGTATGGCTACAATTTTCTTGACTTAAAGGTCAAGTGTGAAAGTTTGGAGGATCTACTTGCTGAGTTCTAATATTCCAGCTCGTTTGTGTTCCAACGTCATCAAAGCAGCAGCTTAGTCAGTTCCCCAACTGTCTAGATATGATGCTTTGGTAACGCTTCCAGTGATGTGGTGTAGAAGTCAGGTGAGTTAATTTAAAGGGCGTGAATGTCATGTTGGATGGGTCAAACATACGAGGGATTTAATCAACTCAAACCATGAGCCTTTCTCTTAACCTCAACCAAGACGTTTTGTTGTCTAAACCTAACCAAGTATTTTGGTGCCCTCACATAACCAAACTGAGACTGTTATAAAACCTTAACCTCCATTAAATGGTGGTTGCAATTCATTAAATGTTTAACTTTCTTCTGCTATGTAACCAAATGTTGCATATTTGTCATAGCTAACTGGACTGCTGAACCCTGTGCATGCCAAACTGAAGCTAGAGGGGACCTAGATAGTCGTATTTTGAAGCTTAGGGCCACAGAACAAACTGCAGTGAAACAAGACTAGGTCAAAACCTAGTATGTGGCTGACCGCATCAGGTGAATGTGTGCTTTTGTTGGCAATGTGTTACAAGGACTGTCCTCATGAGGCCGATGACAACGTGTTTGATAGCAGGTGCGCGTTTCGGACGCAGGTGAGGACAGCGGACGAGCAGCAGAGGAGCAGCCCCGCTTACTCCCCGAACAAAGTATCCAGAGCCGTATAGACAGAGAGTCGGGTCAGTGGAGGTCCTCTCTCTATGGCTGTAAAGGTACCGTCACTCACTCACTTGCTCAGTCACTCAGACAGTCAGTCACATACAGACCCATATGTCGGGCTGACCCCGGCGGTCCTCCAAAAAGAGTTGAATACTCATAAGTATGTTTGTACCTTAGATTGAGTGTATTTTTAGGAGCTGGTCTCCACTATGTTAGACCACCGTGTTTCTACAGGAGCCCAGAATGGACAAACCAATCACCAGCTATAAAGAGGGCCTTTCACATGTTTTGCCACCACCCTAGATACCTACCCTACCCTACATGCAGGTGAGTGAAGCAGTTGTCAGTTGGTTGCAATCTGCAGCCTCACCAATTACACTCAACACCACTAAATCCTGTACCCAGTACTCCTTTAAGTCACATCGACTAGACCAGAAGTAGTCCGGTACATAACTCACGGTAAACCCACTACTGTTTTGTAGCATTTAGACAAAACGATATAATATCCTAATTAATGGAGATTTAGATGTGCTCGTAGTGCAGTAGTTAACGCTGTTGCCTCACAGCCAGAGGTTCATGGTTCGAGTCCCGGTCTGGACAAAGTGGGCCTTTCTGTGTGGAGTTTGCATATTCTCCCTGTGGATGCGTTGTTTCCTTCCTGGTACTCCAGCAGTGATTGACAGCTGGGATTGGCTCCAGTCCCCCAGCGACCCTGAACAGGATAAGCAGTATAGAAAATGGATGGATGGATGACTATTAGTTATATGTATGAAATAACACATGCTTTGTCACAAGCACCTTCAGCAATATAAGAGTTTCTTTGTCGCGATGAAGATTGATGTAGGGCATATAATTGTATTCTATTTTCAGCAGCATGTGCGTAACTCTTTCCTTTACAAACTATTTGAAACACACGAGTCTTAAAATGTTTTATGACCCCGTCTGTAACCCCTCGATAGGCCCCGACTCCAAAGTAGAGAGGCTCTGCTCGGCTGTGTTTTCAGCCAAACTTTGAGCCAAGTGTATTGTTACATTCCCTGTCAGCACTCTGATGTTTGGGCCAAAATAACAGATGACCATGTTGACGAGGCTGGAGCTGTCACCATTCCCGCTCACCTCTGTGGCTGCTGGCACGGCCCACCACACTTCTCAATCTGCCTCTCCTTCTCTAACTCAAATTCACAGTTTGCCTCACACGTAATTATAAGTTATTACAGTAATATTTCCATTCTGCTGTATAGTAAATAGTGGCTGCTAATAAAAAAAAAAAAAGCTGATCCCATAAAGCGTCATCAGGGAGTCTAATGAGTTGGATTGCAGCCAAGGATATTTTCCCCCCATTTGACGCTGTTTCAGCATAGGAGCTTTTAATGAGTGTCATAATTACGCACCCCAAACATCATCTTGAAATGAAATACATAAATAGAGGGAGGGAGGAGGGGCGGAGGGGCGGGTGGCTGGGTATCGTCTTCCTCGGCAGCTGCTTGGAGACTTATTGTGCAATACCCGATCATGATGTGATGAAAATGTATTTTCTTTGGGAAAACATTAATTTCGCTCCAACAATGATTATAAACGCAGGACTATTAGCTTTCATTCATTAATATCGTATAATGACACAGTGAGAGACGGTAACCGAATCAAACTTGGATCTCTCATTAATATATATGAATAGATTGGCTTGTTATGCATAAACCATGAATTAGCTGATTAGGAGAGTGGAACCTGCGCACAAACTCGACAAAGCACCGACGGAATCATCCGGATCTCCAGTTCAAACAACAAACACTGCAGAGACTCGAGCTTCTTCTCTCTCACCGCTCACCGAACAGTGCAACCAAAAATGTTGCGATAGCAGTGATTATACCAAACCTCTTAATTTAGGAAACAACCTTTACGCAGATTGAATAGTCCATTCTCCCCTCCTCTAAAACAAAGCAGTGAGCTTTGTGGGACTGTTAGTTAACTTTAATTAGTTTTGCAAATGACTGCAGTGAATAAGGTTCACAGCCGTGACTCAACATCTAATCAAAGAGTACCTGATTACTTGAACACAGAGTTTGGGAGAAATAAAAGCCCCCTGAGAACTTATCTTCACAGTGTGCTGCTTACTAAGATCACTGTGGTTATACATGAACACAGCGTGAGAGAGATGACGGATTTCTGTGTGTTTGTGCCATTTTTACTGGACAGAAGTGGGCGGGGCTTCATGTTTCAAACTTCTATAAACCAATAAGGATTTTTATCAGAACCTGAAGGTTATTGGTGTTAAGTAACTGTCAATCAAATCTAATCAAACCACACCCACAAAACTTCAACTATTCTTATTTTGTAATAATAATTAATGTGGCTATAATAAATATTTGTTCAATAACAATTGCATCAGAAGACCACGTCAAATCTGTAACGGGTTGTTTGAAGGTTGTTTGAAGGTTGTTTGAAGGTTGTTTGGGTAGACGGTAGCTCAGTCTGTAGGGACTTGTTTCAAGTCCCGGTATGGACCAACTATGGCATTGGCGCTGGTAGCTGGAGAGGTGTCCTTGAGTAAGGCACTGAACCCCCCAACTGCTCGGGGGGCATGTCCATGTGCATCTCTCCATTAGTGCATGTCCATGGAGTCCTGTTTGTGCATGTGTATTTGGGGCCTGTGTTTGTGTAGCGTGTTTGTACTAACAGAGTGAAAAATTCTGGGATTAATAAAGTATATCTTCTTCTTCAGCTCTAACAAGCCTTTTAGCCTCTTTAAGCTAATTGTTTTGTTTTTCCTTTTAGCAGCTTTCCTTTTTCCATTTAGACTCACCTCTTAAAAAGCATCTGTGTTAGTCCCACCTGCAGCTGTTAACAGTGACAAAACTCTGTGTCCCACCTGCCCATGAACAAACAGCAGGTTGAGAATAGCAGTGAACATAATGTAGAAGTTTCATTACGAGTTGGCTCAACATCAACTTAAATGATGATAATATGGTAGTGTTGTGTTGACCATTCTTTTTTGCTGCCCCCTAGTGGCCAATTTGTTACTGCAGGTAAAAACGTTGTCAGCCTTTCATGGACTTTTAAATGGAATAATAATAAAAAATATAAGACTGGACTTTTTCTTTTCTTTACATTACGGCAAAGGAAGGATGAAAAAATGTGTTGTTAAAGCCACAATACCTTCAAACTTGAACTTCAAATCTTTCTTTAGGCAAAATGTAATATTTATGGATAAATTAGCAACAAAGTTAAAGCTCCTTTTGGTTTGTGTTGATTTTGGCGCCCCCTGTGGACAAAGCCGTACCTCTTATCTCTTTGCTGATTTAGTCCTGTTAATGTTGAGTGGTGGTTTTTAACAAACAATCTCCTCCTGCTTTCTTTAACAGTCAAATGTATCACTCACTTTAAACTTTTACCCTGGCAAATGTAAACAAAGGCAGCGTGCAGTTAATCGCTTTGTCTGACACCTACCCCCCCGACAGCAGTTTCAGGCATTAAAAATAACTACATAGATATAATCAATCTTGTCGCTGATGGTCTGGTTTGCTTTTGTCAGTCATACAGAGTAATCAGAATTAATTTCAGTCTGTTTCATACCTCACAGGAGCTTTAAAGTAAAAAACAACTTCTTGAGAGTTTGAATTTAACATTCAGCTAAACTGCTTCAGTGTGTGTGCGTGTGTGTGTGTGTGGTTTAATCAGATGTGATTGACAGCTGTCTGACAACAGAAACAAAAAGCTCCAAAACTTTCAGCACATGATTCAATTGATGCTAAATTGTGATTGGTGCATAGAAATACACGACCACCATAAAGTCCTTCCTGCCCACCTAAACAAGACAGAAGAGAGCTGACAAAAACACAAATACAGAAACTTCTCATGTCTAAAAAACGCTCTAACTTTATGAGAACATTGTGTATTCATGTTGGACCCCGTCACTTGATTTAGAAAATCTGACCTTTAAAGCAAAACAAAATAAATTGAGCGATGCAAATGAAGCGTATAACTTTCCAACAATTTAAAACTTTGCTGCCGTTTTGAATGTGAAAAAACTTCGGTAATGTGATTCAGACAGGGAAACTTGGATGAAAGCTCATTGGTAATTCCTGTAAGATCGGTAAAACCGATCCATCCTGTTCAGGCTGAGTCTCTACTTAAAATGTTTTTTCTCATCTCAGCCAGAGGGAGGACGGTTCCACTTAGTAATGTTGCAAAAATAGACCTGCTGTTGCTACGCCTACCCTCACTTTGTATTCCACAAGTGATTTGAAGTAATGTGCGAGTGGTAAATATACAGACTGCACAAACTGAGTGGACTTAATTAGATATTCTTCAGATATTTATTCGATGTTAAATGAAAAACAAACCCGAGGAGTTAAGGACTTTAACTTTGTATTTTATGGTGTGATTCATCGATCTGTTTGCTGATATATTCCACTTCAGTGGGGGGTACAGAGCCAGGTGATATCTCAGTCTCTTTCAAGCACCTGAAAGTCCAAATTACACTTCTCACTTTTTCCTGTGAAGAGGAGAAAGCGTGAGGCGTCAGCGATGCCGGAGAAGTGATGTGTGTGCAGTATTTATGGCAATAGTATTAAAACAACTTCATCATCATTGATTAGTGATGGCTCAAATCTGTTTTTAATTAACAACCAAACGTAGAGTCAGCAATGCAAGGGACTCTGTGAGTATCGTACGTGTTGTTCCACCTTTCTTTGTAAAACGTAACAACACGGGATGTGGAGGCATTGTTTCAGGAGTGGTTGTTGCCAAATTGAGTTTGTGTAAATAGGGCAGCAGGTAGGACAGGACAGAGCTGTGTTTGTGTGTGTGTGTTAGACCCGCCTCTTTTGCTACCAGAACACTGTAATTCAAACCGAAAACCAATAATGGGGTCGCATTTTGTCAGTATGGTTAAATCTGGGGTAGGCAAATTAGCAGACGCCACCAAGAATGAGCTTTATTTTGAAAGTATCCAACTGGGAGAATGTTAAAGCCACTCCCCTCTAACACATCAACGTGGAACACCTCAGCACACTAGCTTTAGCTTCTGGAAGACTGCGTTCATTCATAATGAGATTGTGCATGTAGACAGGCAGGCAGACTTTTCAATGATTTCTTTGGATCCAAAGGAAGTCCTTGGATGGACTTATTACCATCAATCAATCAAACAAATCATAACCAAAGTTATCTCAAGACACCTTACAGAAAGAGCAGGTCTAGACCGTACTTAAGCAATATCATGTGAGATAGAAGGAGTGGTGTTGTACTGAATATTATCTGCTGCACTATTACCTCGTGCCTACGACCGAGTCACAGCCATGCTGATATGCAGTACAACATCACAACCTCGAGTGTGATATTGCTTTTATACAACAGTCAAACAAGCTGCAAATAGTAGTAAACTAATAATCAACAACAGATGTTTTTTTGCTCCACCAACTCAACTAATTCCACAACTTAAACTGAAACTGGACTTTTGTTGCCAAGCAACCCAAATATTCTCCTGCACTCCGTGTCTACAGGTTACCACAGATCAGCCACTTTGTATGACGTACATTTATCTGTATGTTTTCATTTGTCATCGTCCAGTTAGATAAGAGTCTGCTGTGTGATTCAGACGTACCAGCTTGATTAATGTAGACACACACAGTCTGCTGTAATGGTAATTAACAGTATTCAGAACAGGCTGAGGGGGAGTGATGCACAGAGTGAAAAGTCCCAGTGATGTTGTTCTCTATATCAGCACTTATGGAATGCCTCTTGTCCAATCAGATGACTTGGTCAGAACTAATTGTTGTAAAATGTTTTTTATATTACAGGCCTTTAACAGCCATGGATAAGCCTACCCTATGCCTACACTAGCTTTATGTATAAAAAGCAAAGCCATATAATGTCGGGGCTTCGTTGTTATTGTGGGATCTGTGTTTAGAAATGGCTCATGAAAACATGCTGATGTTATATAAGGTTAACCATTATTAATCAAATCAAATTTTATTTGTATAGCGCCAAATCATATCCAAAGTTATCTCGAGGCACTTTACAAAAAGAGCAGGTCTAGACCGTACTCTTTGTTATTTAAAGAGAGACCCAACATGAGTCACCACTGAATTTATTGTATTTGAATAGGGATGATGCAATTTAACATAGTTCTAGTATATAGCACGAGACTGATGTGTTGCACAGAGAGTTTATATTTTTCGCTTATTTTCAACTCTTGTCCCTAGTTGGGCCTTTACATAAACAATATAATACAAAGTAAAGCAGTCCGTATCATAAAAAACAACAACAACATAGAACTACAGATTTGAAAGTACAGTTAAAAATATATGCTATACTATAACAACAACATAAGTAATCTAAAGTACAATAAGCCCTGTACAGCCCTGGTTTGCTTTAAGCCAGCATTTAACCTTTAATGTGAAAGATTTTACATCAGGGATTAATTTGATGTCTCTTGGTAATGTGTTCCAGAGCTGACAGCCCTTTATGGAGACGGCTGATGTCCAAATTTAGATCTTCGATGTTGTATTTTACAATTACCCTTATCCATGCTCCTGGTTACTCTCTTACTGTCCTGTCTTGTGATATATCTGGTAAGGGGATCAGGGGCCAGATTGCTAATACACTTCTAAACTAATTTGAGAAAACATAAATGCATGAAGCTCTCAAAACTTAACAGGCTGTATTTTTATAATATGTGACAATGATGCCACCGGATGGGTTTTTTGTCCATTACTTTCAGGGCCTGACTGTATAAAGATGACGAGTTTCTGGTTGTATTGGGTGAAGCTTGAGCCCATACTGTCATACAATATGAAAAATGAGAGAAAATCATAGAATGCATGAATACCTGGGCTGCCTGAGTTGGTATAAAGTGCCTAATTAGTTTAAAATAATTTATGTTTTTACTGTTTTTGAGATTTTCTTTACATGTTTATCAAATTTAAGCTGTGGATCTAAAATTATTCCTCAGAACTTAAAATCATTAACCTCCTGTATGTCTTCATTCTGTATCTTAATGTTCAGTTTTTCAGGTGAGCACTGTTTCCTAATAGAGAAACACATTGAAACTGTTTTTTTCAGGTTCAAAACCAAATGATTGTGTTCCAGCCACTGATAGACCTTATCCAAATATACACTTAGGACTTCAGCTGCCTTGCTAGGTGACTAAGCATTAGCGCATATGACCGCATCATCTGCATAAAGCTGGAAGCTGGCCTCGGGGCAAGTTGTAGGCAAGTCATTAATAAATAAACCATGAGCAGCACTTAGCAACATTCGGCACATTGGCAAGGAAAAACTTCCTTTTAACAGGCAGAAACCTCGAGCAGAACCAGACTCATGTTGAGCAGCCGTCTGCCTCGACTGGATGGGCCGAAAACGGGATAGAAGGAGATGCAGGATAGAGACAGGCAAAGAGAGCAACAACAACATATGTTCCTGTTACAACAACAGCATATTTCCTTGTTACAACAAAAACAACAGATAATACATACTTATGGTTACAATGGCAATAATAGTGGTACACAAGTGTGAAGATTAGCAAGAACAGCATAGTCATGATAAGAGGCTTATAATAATGAAATACCACCTTAGTTTAGTGTGTTAGCTTGCTCACATTTGGTAATTAGCACTTAACAGCTAAGGTTCATTCAAATGGAACAAATTGTAATTAAGCGTGTATTTGGTCTTAAACCAATCTCATGGCAATCCATCCAACTGTGTTTGAGTTATTTAACTACTTGTCAACCTCATGCAGTCCCTTAAAAAAAGATCAGGGGATCACCGCTGTCAGAGGGATCCACCGAACAATCGAGACGTTTCAGTCTGCTGAGTGAGCATTCCTCTGTTGAGGTGACCTTTAAAACTGGTTCAGAAGTGAACCTTTTTTTCACCCATGGAAGACGTTGATTGAAAAAATATTATCAGACCAGAATTTACCAGAAAATCTGCTTCTGTCCCAATATCCATTACACATTCACACACATATTAACGGCCATTTTCAAGTCACATCTCATAGAGCAGTGCATCACAGTTACCAACGAAAGGAGTTGTATTCAATCTCAGGAGAGCTGCATTTAAGTCTAGCACTCATCAGCGCCAGCCGCCGAGGCCTCTTAAGACTCGTCTTCCCATCAGGTATTAATCAACTGAGTCAGCATCCTGCCTTCGTAGTCGGAGCTTTTCTAGTTCTGTGGGGAACGTTTAAAACTGCCAACTTTATGATGTCTCTGAAACTTCTGACAAATAAAAAGCGTTGAAATGGCGTCTTTGCGTAGACCCTGATTTCACCAATTGCTGGAAAATGATGTTTGGAGAAATGTCGCCACAATCATCCCCTTCGTCACCCTTTCAAAGCTGAAATGGACAAATTATAAAAATGATTAAGCAAAGTTGTGTTTTGTGACATGCTGACAATGTAACTGTGTTTTAGCCGGTTGAAAAATAGTTAAAGTGGTCTCGGACAGTCTGACCTAATTTCACCCTTATTTAAACCCAAAAATCCATGTTGATGTTTTGCTTGGCGCTCACTAGACGGACTGACTGAATGACCGTCAGACTGACGGATGTTTCCATCCTTGCAGCGCCGCCATCAGCATGGTTACACATAATGATGTAGTTGCAGACAGATCATAAGAGGACAGGAAGGCCTTTGGCTATTTGCTCCAAATCACTGCAGGGCACAGTGTGTGTGAGTCGGTGTGTGTGCAGATCAGGTGTAATCACAACTACAGGAAGTGATTCTGGGTCTGAAAATGTGAAACCACTTAGCTTGAGGATTAGAAGGTCGCAGGGTCAGATCTCAATTTTGTAGTTGTTTCAAAACATTAATTACAGGCAGCTCCTCATGAGAACCGATGAGTATAATACCTCGCAATCTGTCTGTGAAGGGCGAGACGGTGCTTAAAAAGTGAAGCAGGACTGATTAGTGATGGGGAAAGTGTAACAGGGAGCACACTTCATTTACAGGGGTCTCAGTCTGACCTCCCACTGCCAGGAAACTCATGTTTTTTAAGCAACACAACAATATGTTCGGGTGGTGGGTCTTTTATAATTCAGGTGGTCGTGTGGTCAGATGTGCAACATTTTGTGTCGAGTCATTTAGCTGTCAAACAAATAAGTCCATCCTCAAGAAAATAGACCCAGTGGGTGAATATAATTGGACACTTTTGGGTCAAAGGTTTAATCCAGGTTATATGAATTTTGTCTTCATTTTTGGCTGTAATGTTTGCCATCGAGAGTGAGCTGAAGATTATTTCAGATAACACATAAATAAACCACTTTTTTTTGTTGGCTCATTCAAATTGCATATTTCCATATTTATGATAAAGTAGTAAACTTTCGGATTGTTTTGTCCCTTTTTAAAAGAAAGTTGTGCATGTAAATAAAGTAAAAATCATATTTAGTATTAATGACAGCAGTTCTAACTTAAAGTAACACAGGCGCGCGTGTGTGTGTGTGTGTGTGTGTGTGTGTGTGTATCCGTCTGTGTGCTTGTTTATGTGCGGCTGAGGTTAAAGGTACACAGAGTGTCAGCTGCAATAACACTGATTTATGTGTTGAGGAAAAACATGCAGTTTCAACAACTTAATGTTTAATTCATTACCGAAACTGGTGATGATTTGTGTGATAGATGTGTGTATAGTTGTAGCTTCTCTTATGCGCGCTGCAGCTAATAAGCTCTGCGAGGAGAGAGAGTGGAGAATATGTATCATTATTCCACAAGTTGAGCGGCTGCGGAGACGTGCGGGATAAAGGAAAGTTCTGTTCCCGCTCTCAAACTTTTCTGGACTGGGACCAATTATATCTCTGTGAATCTGCTAAGTCTTCACAATCAAAGAGGTATCAGAGTCTCCTAATCGTTATCACTCCATTGGAATATCAGATGCACACAGAACAATGCAGGGTGTCAGCATAAACATTGTGTGTGAATACGCAGAAGTGTGAAAGGCAGAGAAAATAACTCACCACACGCTTTGCTCGGTGTGGGAGTAAGAGTTGCCTTGTCTCTGTGGGAAGTAGCATATATTAACATTTCCTGTACACGAGGAGCCACTTATGAATGATGATTGCTCGCCGTATGATGGTGAGACTGGAGATGAAATGCTGGAGTCCTGATACATTTGCATGAATTTGTCTTCTATTGTTTTTCGTTCGCGCTGTGCGAGTGAAAGTTTTATTAATAAGAGAGGACAGTTACAGTTACACACCAATGACTGTATAAATAGATGGACGACATGACAGCTCCCTAAAAGTGAAGCGAAAACACCTCTATCGCCCCCTGCTGACTGGCTGCAGTATAGGTCATAAAGCCCGCCTCCTCCACGTTAGCAGATGGGACATGAGTCAAACTATAAAATCAAAATTCGCGCCAAATAAATGTTTCTCAAACACGGTTTCCATCATTATAGTTAGTTCTTATTGTGCTGATTTACATCCAAGTGTTCATTTTTCTGAATGCTGTCAAAAGGATGATTGACAGCTCTGTTGACAAATCCGGCTCCTGCAGCAGATCTGTTCCTGATTAGCAGAGTGGAGGACGAACGGCGAGAGGAAACAGAACTAAATCACTGTAGTCACTGAAGTTTATGTGAACGCTAACCTCAGACCAACACAAAGGAGCTGTTCTGCTGTTAAACATGTCAGTGTGCAGGATGCTGTATTTTTTGGTAAGTTCAGTGTGTGTTTTGGTTAGCGGAAGTTCCACCCGCCGATCTTTACTGCGATGTCTCTGGCTCCAAATGACATCACCATCGCAAGATTGCAGCGCCTGTCACGGGGGGCATTTTGGCATCCATTTCATACACTGAAGCCAAATGCCCCCACAAGTGGGTGCTTATGCGCATTTGGAGTATGCGCAGTAGAGATCGGCTGGTGGAATGGCTGTATTGATGCCACGGCCCTTCCGCTAACCAAAACACTCATTTAACTCGTGTTGTAGATATTCACGGTTATGGAAAGTTCACTGATTGTAGTGTTAGTGTATTAGGTGTGTGTCCTCTCGCCGCTCCTTCTTTACTCTGCTCTGCTACGGGACAGATCGGCTGCAGGAGCTGCCAACAGAGCTGTCAATCATGCTTTACAACCTCTTTTCATCCCATCAAATTATTAATTAAAACTGTTGGAAACGCTAATAAAAACATTTGGACATGAATCAGCATGATAACAACTAGCTATAATGTATTTGATGTGTATTTTATAGTTTGACTCGTGTCCCATCTGTTAACATGGAGGAGGTGGGCTTTATGACCTATACTGCAGCCAGTCAGCAGGGGGCGATAGAGAGCGTTTGGCTTCACTTTTAGAGAGCTGTCATGTCGTCCATCTTTTTATACAGTCTATTGTCAGGACGGAGTCACTCCCAGGTGCGACCAAATAATTTACACACCAGTATTCCTTTTTCGAACCACTGCCACAATTTAGTCTGGTCGTCATGAAAAAGAGCTGTGGTAACACCACCCCGCAGGATTAGATTTTTATCGGCTTTATTTTAGCCGATACTGATCCGATAAATTATGCCCAAATCGGCCTCGATTCCAATCTTGAGAATCGGTTTGAGGAGATACCTTTTGTCGTGCCACCGCTCTATTTTACCTTCCTTGTCCAAGAGCTTTCTTACCCACACAAAGGTTAAAAGATCGATACCACTCTCGTGCCTGTGTGCAAACTAGAAGTTAGAGCTAGGTCAGTCAGATTAGCTTAGCACAAAGACATAAAACTGACCAGGCATGTCTAAAGCTCACTGATAGAGAACAAGAATCTAATCAATCTTTTCATTTGCTTTTTAACGTAAACCCTTTCCTGTAGATCGCTCGACTCCACCATGAATTCTGCAGTGTTTCTCTTCAGCTTAATTCATATTTTCATTTAAATTAAAAAGATTAATTTCCCATAAAAATACGAACAAGTGATAATCAATAATAAACATTAAATGCGTTGTCTCCCAACACTCCCCGTTGTCTGCCCACTTTGTATAATTCGCTCGCGTATCTCCACAATTTGCTTAAAAAAACCCATTAACATTGTTTATGTGATGTTCCATCATGCTGTTTTTTTATAATTGAGTCCTGCATTAAAGAAAACATATTATTTCTGCGGGATTGACTATGCATATTTAAAAAGCACATGTACTTGTGAGGTTGGAACAAATAAAGAAGACCGACAGCACATTCAGCGACGCCAAGGCGTTTAAAAGCAAAGGTATGACATAAGGGGGAGAAAAAGCTAATTTGTAG
The DNA here is from genome assembly GCF_022749685.1 of Semicossyphus pulcher. Lineage (NCBI taxonomy): Eukaryota > Metazoa > Chordata > Actinopteri > Labriformes > Labridae > Semicossyphus > Semicossyphus pulcher. The sequence continues at coordinate 21,987,929 of NW_027211637.1, forward strand.
TAGCTGTGCTTGTCCTTGCTTCCAATTCAGAGCAGCTGTAAAGGATGCGGGGAATGCCAGCGCAGCATTTGATACAACATTTTAATCAACACAGCTTGAAAAGGCCTCGTCTCCACAGAATAAAACCTATATCTTATTCAGGCAAACCCCCTCCAGCTTCACTGCCTATCTTTGTCTGCAGCACACAAGAGCGGATAAGTTGTGTGTGTGACACAAGATGTCTGGGAGGAAAATTTAATTACTTTTCCTTATTAGATGCACAGTTTTTTTTTCCCCAGCAACATCTTTTAAAGAGTAGCTCTTTTGGGAAAGCTCTCTCTTTCTTTTTTTCTCTGTCTCTCTCATCACAGATGTCTCTCGCACACATGGCTGTGAATCGTGTGAAATCTGCCAGTGTTTTACACTTCTTCCTCCTCTCCGTCTTCTGTCTTCTGTCCTAGCCCCGGGCTTAAGCTCTGTTGTGGATTTAAAAGTCACATTCTTCTCCTGGTCTTTTAATTGTTAGGTCTCCTGGTTCTCATCGCTGTCTACATCCATCAATTTTCTGCACATCATGTCATATCCAACTCTTCTTAACTCTCCGATCCATAAAGATCGGAGTGACAACTTTACATACTGGCCTAAATACTCAGAGGCCTCCTCAGAGGCGAGTAGAAAACTTTATAGAGTCAAACGGCCAGAGATAGAGGCACCAGCGAGTGCTTACACTAAACTTTCCCTCTTCCTCTCGAACCTTCTGTCTCATCCACAGGTCACTGTGCTACACCTGTCCTCGCTCGGTGGTAAGCGGCTGAGACCCGCTCCTCCTGCCATGCTGGTCCACGGCGCTGACCTTCAGGCTGACAGGAAGGATGACAGGACGGGCCTGTTTTGCGGCTGACCCCTGACCGGCGCTCGGTTCAGCAGCGGCGGGGCACTCACTGCCACCAGAGCCAATTAAGGTCCGGGCATGCGGCTGCACACCCAGACCAGAACCTTCCACAGGGTGAGCTGCTGCCCCTAATCTCTTAATACCTCAGCTGCACCTGCAAGGTGACCCGATGCCACCGCGAGTCGACACACACTTACTGTACACGCACTATAGGGGAGGTGAGAGCACGCTCTGCAGGCACAGTCAGTGCTTTAAAGGCGCTTATGTGCAGAAAAAACACAAGAATGGACTTTTTTAAAAACTTTATTTATAAAGATGACACCTTATTTGCAAAAGTACACTCTCACGCCGCGTTGTAATGACACATCTGATGTTAAATGAGCCCAAGTTACAAGACAAAGCGCCGGAAAACTTTTCAGGATGATAAATCTGCCCGAGCACTCGGCATTGTCAGGGTCTCTTGACGTTGACGTTTTGATGAGAGTTACTTTGTCAGAGAATAAATCTGACTCATAAAAACCCCGAACGGCTCATATATTTACAGGCTTTTGTCGCAGATCGCTGACCGTCTCCTGCAAACACAATACAATGAATCCGTCAGAGGATTTCTCATTTCCCTCTAAATCATTCTCTTTTTCATGCATCTGCCTGAATGATAACCGCAGCAGATGTGTCAGCGTGAGGGAGCCTCTCCACTCCACTGGTCCGCTGTAGATGAAAATGGATGACTATTATCAAGCGAAACCTCAAAGGTGGTAACTTTGCAAACACGCCGCGTGCAACCCATCTTGATTTGAGCTAAAGGATTCACTTTGAAGATACACCGAGAGGCCTCTTCTGTATTTCCTGTTTTCACACGCTCTCATTGGAGATACGAGCCATCCGGAGGAGAAATATAGGCTTTGTAAACACATCACTCTTTGACAACAGATAGGAGGTTGAAGGCTTTTTGCAACCAGTAGAATAAACTGATAAACAAATCAAGTTCAGCCCAAAAGCAATTTCTATTTCTGATATCACAAAAGGGAAAACATCCAGTGTCCCTCACTTCCAACACGCTGCCTGCAGTATGTCTTTACTTTGTGGTGCTTTCAGGTGGTCCTTGTAAGCTCCTCACCTGCTGCACTGTGCAGGCGAATAGCATTTGGCTGCATTTTAAAGCAGCCAAGACCTTTAACTGGAGCTTTTTATATAATTGAGACAGAATTGAATGTAAGGTAGCAGATTTGTGTTTTAGCATCACTGCTGACCAAAAAGCTTAATTTTGCATTTTTCCTAAGTAGCTTCTTTTTGCAATGGTAATTATGAGTCAGTAATAAATATTCCGCCCGAATCTCCTGGTGGTTTATTAAACCCGCTCTCTGTGATTTATTCTAAGAATATATTTGTTTACAAACTCCCGGGACACCAAACAAAAGATATGAAAGGAACATTAGAGACACATTTGGATATAAATTAGTACCTTTTCCCAAACCGTGCTTCAAAATTGATGCTAATTACCTAATGGATTGAAGAAAAAACAGGGAGCAGGACTAAGGTCATCGCTAATGTTTCAAGAGTAGGAAATAATTATAAAGTTAATAACATTGGTGCTTTTTATGGAGGGCTTATTTGCATCTTTTTAAAAGAATCCATCCAACAGTTCTCGCCGCAGCGAAAGACAGCAGCTCTGCTTGTTAGCCAGACTCTGAGTGATTTCTTCCAGCTTGAATGTTTTGCTTTAACACTTTTTTTTTTTCACTGCTGCCCAGTAGCCAGGACACGCATCCCCCACCACCATTCATCCAAATGAGGATGGTTAATATATTCATCAGCCCATTAGAGGCTCCTGACAATGCATTAATAGAAGCTGATAAACCCCTCCTAATTCCAATTTTTTCCATGGCTGATAAAATCATGCCACTTGCTCATGGTAATTAATTACTGATATCTGGCAGATTGTAAGTGATGTCTGTGCCAAGGAGTTAAATATCTCCAGTTTTTGTGATCTCATCTGCCCATTGGCTCCTTCCCACATTTAGTTACAAATTTAATACAAACTGAGGCAAAAGCAGCGAGTTTGAATTAAAGTGCGGTTATGAATAAGGAGACACCTGAGGACAAAGAGGTTTATGGGATATGGCTCTGGTTTGAGTATAGCACCATGCCCCCAAAGATTTTCACATTTGCTTCTTTATTATATTTCATTTACAACAGTTTGACATAATAAAAGCCTTAAGTGTTTCCCCAATTCTTACATAAATCATCCGCTTAATCACCTCCCTTTTACAGGATGTACGCTCATTCCAGGAGTAAAAGTCAGCACTATGGGAAAATAAAACTTATAATATAAATACTGAATGTGATAAAAAAAGATGTATGATGCACATGCAAGATACACAAAGATTGCAGCCAGTCGAGTTAAGTGCATGCTTTATGCCTGTAATCTCTTGGCTGTCGGCTGCCTAACTCGTTGCAACAGCAGGCATTGCTGCACTTGACGAGTCTCTGGGGTCAGGTAAAGAAATTGTCTAAAAAAAGGTTTAAAGTCTATTAATTAACTTTTTTTTTAACAACAGTTATATGACAAGATCAATACCACTCTGTTGTGAGTATGCTAATGTGAAGCCACAGCCATCAGATGGCTTAGCTTAGCATAAAAGCTGGAAGCAGAGGGAATCGTGAAGCCTGTCTGAGCCCAAAAGTTACTAAATCCGCCTACAAGCAACTCTGAAGTTACCAAATTAACATTTAATATCTTGTTTGTACATGTTTTTGTTCACAAATCAGCCAAACAGTCTGGCACAAAAGTTAAAACCAACATTTTGATGCGTTAATACTTGTGTGCTCTGGCAACAGCTGTGCTTGGGGGGAATATCATCAAATTTGGCACAGCGAGGAAGAAATGATTTGATTTTTGATGTCCAAGATCAAAGGTTAAGTGACCTCAAGTCTGTCCCATTCTCTTAAAAGTGATATATGGTGGTCATTTTATTACACTGGACACATTGGACACAGGATTATTAAACAAAAAAATCCGTTTGAAAGAATGATGCCGTCTGCATTTGACTAAAAGACAATCAGGAATCTGGTCACAGTCATGGCCAATAAAATAGGTGGTATACCTCAAACGTCTTTGAACCAACTTTTCACTGTAAGGACGAGGAAGAAAGCGAGGAGCATTGTGGGTGACAGCTCTCATCCTCTCTTCGGCCAGTTTGAGCTCCTGAGCTCTGGGAGGCGCCACAGAGTTCCTCTGGCAACCAGAAATATCTATAAAAAGTCTCTTATCCCAAGTGAAACTCTTCCAAGTGATTAAGACGACACAGGCACTGATACGGACTATTGTATGTATTTTATGTGCAATGTGACCATTTCTGTTTGTCCTATTAATTGACTTTTTGCTGTCAGAGAAACACATACAGAGACATGTCCTCTGGTATTATGTCCCTCCTCTAAACGATTATGGAGTGGCCTCACCTGTTTAATGTAGGCCTACTTGTGCTGTTGAAATATACCCCCTGTACCCTGTCCCAGCCACAGTTACAGCATATTCTGAGGGAATCACTGATTAAACTTCAGCTTGACTGTTTGGCAGAGACAAAGACTTCTAGCTAAACTTTGGTTCTTGTTTTGCTTCTGTTCCCTCTGAACAAAGTCAACTGACTCTCTTATGCAAAGCTAACGGCTGCAGCTTTAAATTAACGATGCAGGTTTTAATACATGCCGTGGATCTTATAAATCATTAAGAAAGAAAGCAATGAGAGTATTTTCAAAATGATTTCTCTATTACTTTAATGAATACTTTTCAGGTTGTCTGCTTCCTCCTCAGTGTTTCCTAATTCTTATGTCTGTGACTAATTCTTCTTCAGCACTGCCAGATGGATCCTGCAACTTACACTAACAAAGCATGTATACTCTGTAACAAATGTTCACTTTAGATATGCCAAGGGAGTCGTTTTGTGGAAGCTAAATTACCAGCCAAAATTAATATTGACTTGATTTGCATACAGATCTTACAACCCAATATCCTTGTTCCATTTGGTGGAATAAATCAGAGGTTATCGCGCTGCCTCAAAGAAAAACCTGCCGCTCACTGCTGTGTCCTGATTTGGAGAATTGTAAAGTTGAGTTTACACTCGAGGCCACATATAATCAAGAATGCAAATAAAAGGTCGCTGCACGTGGGATCCATGTCAGTACAAGCGAGTCGTATTTTCCAGATGAAGGTTTGCAAAGAGCCCAGGGTTGACATGCTGACATCTTAGGCCAATATGTGCAGAGTAAAACCCCTGACTGGCTGCGTGTGATGAGTTCAGGGCTTTAGGGTTGAGGCCATGACACTGTGGGGCAAAGGGTTGATGTTTCTGGTACCCGAGTCAGTGAACTGAAGCTCTCATGAACCCCTGCTTTTGTTAGCGGCTGCTTGTTCCTCGTGCTGAGAGACCTGACGGCGCTATTGTCATGCTAACAGACTGGGGAACTCAGGAGGAATGTGTTCCAGGTTCTCAGGGTAGAGATGTGAGTGCAGCTGGCAGGGCGGAGATATATGAGTTTGATTTTCATCCTTACCCCCCGTAAGCCAAGGAGCACAAGGTTCAGTCTGAGTTAATGGCAAGATTTAGATCAACAGATGGTGAGGGGAGGCTAGTCACAAAGCGGAAAAGGAAGGCCCAAACTCAAGAGCTTGTTTCGAATAAGTTTAGGAGAAAAGTTATAGACTAAGATGTCTACAATCTGCTGCATGGGGCAGATGCCATGTCAGGTGATTAGTTTCAAGATTCCTAGAACTTAAGTTGCTCAAACTCTGGTAAAAACCTGCTGAATCATGAGTAAAGTTTTCCTGTTTGCAAAATAAAACACCCGTGAGACTTGAGGCTGAGAGTCCAGTGTAATTTAACAGTTTGCACTGGAGGTGTTTGTACTGGAAGAAGGCTGCTAACCCAAGGCCGAGCTGGTGTATATGTGTAATTGTGTGCTTTCTTTTCTACAGTATTGGATGCATTTAAGAAAACACTGCCTGTAAACACTTTACACTAAATCCTGTTTGCAAAGGCGGCAAACAGTGTCTCAATAAGCTGAGAGTCGAGACGCAGTAAGTGCCATCTTTAGGAAGAGGGCTGACAGAAATGTATACGTGATTCACTTCTTGACAGGCCAAATTTAATCCCTCAAACAGGAACATTTCTTATTAAAAAAAAAGTCATTTAAGTCAAATTGTAAAGGCTGTAATTTTGAGCTGAGCTGGAGATATGAGGGATTTTTGGCAGTTACCATATCTCCCACTTCCCACACAGCAAACTGCTGTTGACACTGAAATAACACAGTCAATATAGCACATTTAAAAGCTTGCACTTTGTCTCTATCTGGTTTCACTTGTTAAAAACCCCATCAGACATGTAGAAGTAGCTAATTTTAGCTAATGTCAGCTGGGGGGTACCCATCTTTGAATATATTGTGAAAAAATAAATAATATTGAGACTTTCAAGTTCTCTTTCTCTCAATTATTCTGACATCGGGTGATGTGAAGCGTGTTTCTTTTATCTTGGAGTCGTATCTGTTGTCCTGTTTTATCACTGCCCCTAACCAAATACAGCTAGCTTAAATTCCGCTGTAGCACCATGAGTTGGCAGTTTAAGAAGGATGAATAAACATGTTTATACCGGAGCTTTTAAGGTGGCGGTCGATTGATTTGATAAAGAACCTTCACCCAAGCTAGGCTAGCTGTATCCCGGTGCTCTCAGTTTTTAAGCTAAGCTAGGCTAAGCTAATTAGTTGCTGTCTTCAGGTCCATATTTAACGGACCGACATCTGACTGCTAGCCTGTTGATCTTGTCAGCTAAGAAAGAGAAAGGGAATTTCCTAGATTGTCAGACTTTTTAATTTAAGTTTTGAGGCAGTAACAAAATCTTCCATTTAGAAACAAAAAATGAATAATTAAAGGCTTTTGCTGCTTCAGTCCTACTGGTATGACTTTTAGCTTGTGGTGGCTAATGTTAGCTTACTTTACGTAGATTTAGCTATGTTGAGAATATTTCTGAGTCAGTTCAGTAACTTTAAAATAATTCTTAATGTCACACAGTCTCACTTAAAGATTCAATCTCGAAGATTTCAGTTGCGTTCTCTATGGCGGCACCTTTGGCGATAAACGGGAACTGCAGGAACAAACTTCCCAATTTAACCAGATGTCTACGGTTGGCTCCCTTTGTCACGGTTGTATCTCTTGATTTTCCTCGCTGACAGGCGCTTTCCTTTTTAGACTGTTTGCCTTCATCTTAGCATCGAATTTGTTTCTTTTTCTTTGGATTTTCACTTATTTTTGAAGTTGTATCTGAAGTTGTATCTGTATCTAAGTTGCACTATAGAGCTATAAGAAAAATGTGAGCATACAGCATTTAGAACATAAAATTGGCTTTGCAAGTGTTTTCTAAGGAAGGAAATTCATTCAACACATTTGTCAAAGCTCAAGGATACACATAATAAGATTTGGTGGGTAAATAAATGTAAACTTCAGCCTGGGAACTTGATGTGCAGGGCTGCCATTTAGAAACGATGTATTTAAGGTCAATGCAGGAGAAACACAGCGCCGTTAAAGGAAAATAAAACCTGAACCCTGAAGCAACGGGGCAAAGCAATATAGTCCCATGAGTCATCTTTCATTTCTCTGCCCCAATTGAGGACAGACTTACCTTTAGATGATGCCAAAATGAGCCCTCACACCCACTGTGTCTGTTGTCGGCTGCTTCAAATGATAGTTGAACTGTAATGATACGAGCCGTCATCTCATGGGAGTCATTAGAACTGATCATTATACCGGTTCAATAACATCAGAGGATTATGAGGCCGTTTACACGACCAACTGATGATAATGCCGTCGTACATCCTGCCAAACAACTTAAAGTGGTTTTTAAATCAACACCAATATGACATTGAATTGCTTCCATAACCATTTCAACTGCCAAATCGTAGTGTCATCGGATATTTATAGGAATTCACAGCGTGACGTAGATTTCTGTCTCTTTCATCACTTAAAGTTTCCGTCTTTGTTGCATAAAAAGTGGAGAAGGTTTTCTTTTTTGTGACGATAAGTATACACGCACAAAATGTCAAGATTTGTAATAGCAACAGAAATAGGTCAAAGTTGAGCAGCACTACTTTTTCCAGAGACTTCTTACACCTTGCCCGTTTTTCATCTCTCATCAAACAATAATCCCTATGGTCTCACTGATCTGTTTATATCAAGGGCAAACAGTATGACTTCCTGCACAGGGACAAAGCTCACAGCGTGCCTCACATTGGAGGCCTACAGAGCCTCCCAGCATGCACCTGTCCATCCATGTCTTACACACAGCTTGGTGGCCGGATGCCTCCCTCAGAGAGACGCTGATACAGTCGTGCTTTGTTCCTTTTTTCTGCCTTTTTTCCGTGCAGGTTAGAGATGGAGACATCGAGAGAAAATGAATGAGAAAGAAGAAATGATAGCGTATATTGTCAGAAAGAAGTCTGAATATTATTTTGTGTCACAGTGAGAATAGATAAGAAAAGATAACATAAGTATGTCTTAGAATGATGTCTTATCTTGCTTTATAACACGCTACATGAAACATATCTTTCTGGTATATAAGAGGATCTTTTTTTCTTTCAGCTGTATGTCATTTATTTTACCGTGGATTAGTTCAGACTCTGTATTATGGCCGGAGGAGGTATTAATGGAAAACAACGTGTCCGTCCTATTTTAGAGACTGTAAAGGATTAAGGGTTATAAATGAAAACCAACATGCTAGCATGTTGATGTTAACCGGTATCTTGTGCATCATGTTCAACATTTAAGTTTACCTCAATAGCATGTTAATATTTCCTAGAAAGCACCATACGTAGGCTGATAGTTCAGTAGTATTGCAGATTGTTTGAACCTGATGATGGAGAATAATGATAATTTAGGATCATCAACGTTATAGTAATTCATAATGAAGGGGGCATGAATATCTGTATTTAATTTCAGAGCAATCCATCTAATAGTTGTTGAGATATTTGAGTTACAGCCAAGTGGTAATGTCACGGTGCTGCTGCAGAAAAAGTCAGGGGGGCACCAGATTTAGGAGGAGTCCTCATCAGGGCACCTTGGATGTTTGTGCAAAATTTCATGGCAGTTTATTTAAAATGTACTGAGAATCTGAGATATGAGAGTGGACAATCGTGTTTTGAAAAATGACTGATATTGCCCCCATAGAGCCATGTTGCGTGAACATGTTCATATTTGGGCAGATAATATTGATTTAGTAGGGGACTTCTTTGAGATTAAATAGAACGACAACTTGGCGAGATTGTGGAAAAGGCTGCTGGATTCACATCCTCAAGAGGTTGCAGGTTAAAAACAATATTAGGATTTTTCCAGTGGAGGCAAATTGACACCTGATATATTTGACGTGTACAGAAATTATGTCAGGGGCTTAGAAATAAATGGCAATAGAAATGTAGCAAAAGCCTAATGTAAGAGTTAATTTTAGAAAGGTAATAAATGAAAAGAGATCATCATGTAGTTATATTATGATTTGAGACAAATGTTCCAGATTTTATTACATTTTAATTAACAACCTTAAACAATATTATTGAGGTTCTCTGTGTCTATTTCCAAAGCATGCACCATTAATAAAAGAATAACTCATAAAAGATAAAAGCTTTATTCTTTATGTAGATTACAGACTTGATATTATTAATTCACGAACAAATCAGGCATGCAGCGTGTTTGCTCACATGGTTTGGTGCATAAATGTAGATATTGTTTTGTTTGCTTACATGTGTATGTATTTTTAATATTATTTATGGAAGACAGGAATTTTTTCTTGCAACTGTGTAAAACATAGAACAAAGAGAGACCCACTGAATTAGGTACAAAACATGTGATAAAATACATGAGACACAATCAGCCCCAAATAATTGAAACTAATCATAAGTCTAGTAGAAATTACAACCTTGGCTGTGAGCTTGTTGCCGTGCTGACGTTAGCATGTAGCATTAGCTGTTGCATCTTTTTACTCCAGTTCTTCCAACTGTTCCGAAGTTCTTCTTAGTTTCGCTTGCGGGACAGTCAAAAAATGTTGAGTTCATGTAGTCAGAGTTGAATCTTTGCCAACTATTGGCACTTGTGTTGCATTCCACTGTACAGAAACTCATTTTAGTTTAATAGTCGTAAAATATGCAGAATATTAGTGAAGGAGAACGCTGTTTGCTGTTGCTTTAGATACTTCTCTGTGTTGGCCTTTTTTCCTCCTCCCACATAATATAAAACTAAATTCACTTCTGTCTCATTTCTTTAATTCATGCATATTATGTCCTCCAACATGTCATTTTTTTTCTTACATGACTGAATGCAAATGAGTTAATCACACGCTGCTGCGGTGGTAGAAGGAACGATATGTGTGTGATTTGTTAGATTTTTGTCAGCGTCACACCCGGAGCTGACACACGCTGCCATTTTGAGAGCAGTGATTACAGTAAAACGCTGAAAGGTTGACAGCCCCAAACAGACAATTATATAAACTGGCCCCTGGCCCTCTGTCAGTTTCCAAGAGAGGCCCCTTAGGCTACAATGTTTCAGAATCTCAGGTGTATTAAAGCAAGAAAAGGTGTCTTGATTAAAGTTGCAGCAGTCTGGGAGAACGAGTTTGTATATGTGTGTCTCACCGTGGCGCAGCGCAGATGAGCTGTCACAGTTTTTGTCGTTTAGGAGACTTCCCAGAGTTCAAGTGAACACCTCAGCACAGTTCAGCGCTCATAATAAATGATCTGTCAATTACCAAGACCCAGAAGATTCTGTGTTTGCCCTTATATCTCATTTAAAAGTGCTCAGATGCTAAATGTGTCTCTGTGCTCTCCCTGCAACGAGTAATTGGGGGACTAGTTAGCGCGGACTGAAAGCTGTGTGGGCTCTGTAGCATCAGCGATGAGGAAACTAGTCCCTCAGTCTCCCACACTGATTCTGTTAATTATGACCAGGAGAGATGAGAGGGAGTCGCGCGTCTTGTTTCCTGGTTATAATGATATATCTTTGGGTTTATATCACTCTGTGGACGCAGTGCAAACTATGTTGTCTTGTTTTGACGAAGTAAAGAAAAGCGATGTAGTGTGCAACATGTGCTTAAGTCTTACATCTGAGCCCACGCTTAGTTTCACTGCAGCATAGAGCAGTGTGAAGATAGGCCAGTCTGCTATTTTATTTATTTATTTATTTACATAGGACCCCTTTTTATTACAGCAGTAACAACTTTAATTCCCGGGGTCCCTATTTACATTCATTGTGTCAAGGCATGTCATAATAATGTCTATCATTGGTGTATGTTCTATCTGTTAGCACAAGACAGCTCGTGAGATGCTAGTCTGTGTCTCTCTCTGATACTCCATTTCTGATCAGAGGATATTAAAGAATGACCTCCTTACAAATATTTCTAATATTTCGACCTGCTCATACCACCATTTTACATCATAAATTCATTCATTATTATAAATATATTTTCTTTTCTTTGTGTGACTCTTCCCCCTGTGCATGACAACAACTGCAGGCCTCTTCAAACTTTAGCAAGTCTGCATAAACTCAGCACGTTTTTTGCAAGTGCAGCACAAATGTTTCAGGCAAAAAAAAAAAACCTGAGTCAGTGTTGCCTTCAAAGTACTACTTTCACTATCCTTGATTACAAATTTGTCTTTGATGAAAACATATGGTGTTCTCATACAAAATGCACCATCACAGACGTGGTGCTGCCATATGTGAGTTTTATTCTGTGCAGAAATAACGACGTGAAAAGAGTGAATGCATATTTTGTTTTCCGCTCTGTATGAATTATTGATATAAAATGTTGAGGTGTACATTTAAATATTGATTTGAATATATTTGATTTGTTGGCAAACGGTTCAGCTCTGGCTTCAGGTACATCAAGTCTCATTTTATTGAGAGAGAAATCTCCATAATTGCATGTTTTTAATGTATTATTTTTTGGCCTTTTATGTCTTTATTGAGAGAGAGGACGGTGGATAGTGTCGGAACAGGGAAAGGATGGCGGCAGGGGGCTGAGGGTGGAAATCTAGCCCGGGGCCGCTGCATCGAGGGCTGAGCCTCTGTGTGTGTGTGGCGCACGATTTAACTGCTGAGCTAAACTGGCGCCCCCATAATTCAATTTTTAAGAACTTATACTCTTATATATTTATCTTTATAGTCACACTGAAATTTACTGTATAAACCTGCAAAAGCGGATCTATGGATGCCATTTATTAAGACATATAGTCCCTATAGGACTAAAGCAGGGGTTCCCAACCCCCGGTCTGCGGACCAGTACTGGGCCATAGGTTGTTTAGTACCGGGCCGCGAAACCTAATACATGTCTGTGACATTCCAAACATACACAGAGTCAGAACCGTCGCATGGGCTGTGTGAAGTGTGCAACCGCACGGGGCCTCACGCCTCTAAAGACACTTCAAAAGTAGCCTGATGCCCCTCTAAGTCTCTGTGTTTATCAGTGAAATATATGAACTACACAGAATATTAGGGATAGACCGATTATCGGCCGGGCCAATTATCGGCGCCGATATTCGGCATTTTGACGCATATCGGCATCAGATTTTTTTAATTTATTTTTTTATCCGACGGCCGATAAGAGATCAATTTAAAACTGGGTTATTTTGGCTCTGATGCATATGCTTAAAGGCATTTAAACAAAAAAACAAAATTTTGACAATATTTTCACTTTTACTGCAAATGAATATCGGCTTCAAATATCGGTTATCGGCCTCCTTGACTACTAATAATCGGTATCGGTATCGGCCCTGAAAAAACCATATCGGTCTATCTATACAGCATATGGGCATTTATACTTTAACTATGCGCAGAAATACGGACTGATCACAACGTTATTGATTCAGGTATGAGCATCAAAACACACACAGGTCTGCGTCATATCTGCTCCTCTCCTAACGTCCGTCTCCTCCCCGCGCAGCATGATAACTCTGATAAACTCTGCGTGGATCACCTGCGGCTCATCTCATTCACAGCGTGTGAAGACGCATTTTATGCTTTGTAAAGGGTTTCCACGGAAATACGGGACCAATCGCAACGCTATCAAGTCAGGGGCAGAGCCTGAGAAACACACACATCGGTGTCCTCACTGCGCTGCATGATTATAAACTGCTCCCTGCTGGATCACATTATAAATTCGGATAAACTGTTATGATCACTCTATGGATCATCCGTCTCTGACCCGCACTGTCCCTCTCGTCGGATCGTCCCGTATTAAAAAGTTAGATGTCTCCTCACTGAATAAATACAGACATGATCTGTTTGAATTTCTTTGCATGTGACCGTGATTTATGCGCATGCATGTCAATGAGCAGAGCTGACCACCCCCCCGTCTGGTCCGTGTTGTCAAAAAGCTTAACTTGACTCAATCTAACATTTCTGGATGTGTATGTTTAAAACAAACAGGCCAGACATTTTTAATAAGTCAGGTTTCGATGGATACTTTTGAACTTTGGAAAGCGCTGTGCTAGCTGTTTTCCCAATGATTCTAATGTTTTTATGCTAAGCTAGCTATCGCTAAACTCCATACTTATTGCATAAAAATGAAATTGATAGAAATCCTCTCATCTCACTCTGTTATTAAGTCAAAGTACATATGTTCCAAAATGTGGAACTTAACTTTTAATAGTTTTACAGGTTAATCAAGTGCAAATAAAGACCAGGGATATGATGCCGACATATTCTGAAGCCTGCTTTTCTCTTTAAATATTTTAGAATATCTTTAAGCTGTTGGTATGCTCCCTTAAAGATGGAGAATATCTTCATTGACCTTCAGATGACAGCCATGAAATTGTTGACTACAGTGAGTCAGAAAATGACTTCGGCAAATGGACTCCAACATGATCTTGAAAACTGCCCTGCACACCAAAGCTCTCATGCTGTAATACTTACCTAGCCACTTTCCTCATGTTTACTTACCTTTTTGTCCTCCTTTTGTTCGACTTTTAATTAATCTTTAATAAAACCACATGGAATAAAACCTCTTCCTCCTCCTATAATAATCTGGTGCCACAACAAGCCTTCAGTGTGCTGTTAGGCGAAGCCACGTTGATTGTTGGTCCCTCAGTTTGGGGATTCTTCATTGCACCCTCCCGGCATATCCTCAGCACTTTCATTATTAAACAAACACGTTTCTGCTACAATATGCGGGCTTATTAAATGAAACCATTGTGGCCGTAATGGCAGGGGATTAGGACTAATCCACACAGGAACTTTGCTGATAAGTGCACACATAAAAGCGGCCCCGTTCACAGCACTTGGTTCATCTTCTCCGTACATTTTTGGACGATTACTTCATCTCACTAAAGCCATTGTAAGCACTTTCTCTAAGGCTTATGGGTATTTAACAGAAGAGGGTGAAACTGAATTTAATGCCAACAAATGCACGATGTGTAGTATAATATCTTCTTTAAGAATGGAGTCTTTGTGAGCTGATTTTTCCTCCACAATTGTCTCTGTCAGACTCCAGGTGTGATCAGACCTGACCCTCCTGAGGAGCCAGAGGGAGTCAGCCCAGTATTTCTTGTGATTTCTCGCCAAAATCTGATGCAGTTTCCTGTGAAAAATTTCAATGCTGTCCTGGGATTTCTTGTACTTTCTTCCTGAAACAGAGATGCCTTCTTCAAACCTCATTACCACTACCGCACACAATAGCTGTGGATATTCTGCCGTTGTTTGCAGTAAACCTTATGAACTCTTTGCCTGCAGCAGTTTATTCCAATTACATTTCATGCCAAAAGTGCAGGTTAGGGTTCAAGTGTGTGGCAAAAATAATGGTTCAATTAAATGAGTGAAGTTTAAATGAAGCAAAATGTGTAAATATAAACAATGCAGAGGGTTCAACAAGTGGCTGATCAGATATGCAGACCTTCACCCCGATGAAGCCTCAGGAATGGCTGCGTGAGCTGGATATTCCGTCTCCGTCTGCACACTGTATTCTGTACAACCCTCGGATCTGCACTATAAAGATGAACATTTGATCCCTCATAACCACTTCTACATAAAGCTTGCAGATGATGTGCTCAAAAGACAAGTAATACTGTATGGTTGGAATTGTAATTTTCCCACCTCAAAGATAAACTTTCAAAGGAATTGCTGTCCCACTAAAACTCATGACCGCATAAAATCAACGAGTGTGTGTCAAAGTTTACCACCAGGTGTGTTTAAACTAGTGCCGTCAGGTGCTTGAAAGAAGAGAGGGAGAGGGAACATTTAAAGCCAGGTAACATTGTGCCACGTGTTTTCTTCATGTATACATAGCTGCCGTATAGGGTTGTAAAATCACTGATGTCGAGGTCAGGGCATATTAAAGAGTGCTAAACAGCCCTAGTTAAAACATGACATAACTTTATGAACATTGTTCACCTTTCTGATTTTAAAGCCCGGGGAACCCCAAATCGACGATAGCCCTCAAAAGGTGGCTGCACACTGCCCAGACAAACGCTGACCAACTTCAACCCACACCAACTGTCGGGTTAGTGTGCACCGACAGCCAGTGTTTGTCCCATGGAGTTGTTCGTGTTTGACATGTTCAGTCGGTTTTGGTGGAGTCGTGGAAAGTCAGACCAATTTGAGCCTTTTTTCAAACAAACGTACAAGCGTTCCCTTGACAACTGGCCTATACTTGCGTGCCGAACATCAGTACGCAGACTTAGCACGACCTTCGTCCATGTAAAAAAAAAGCAACAACTTAAACAAAAAAAATTAGGCAACAAAAGTCTGGCCTGTCAGCTAATGTCACCTTAAAGGTGGCTGCACTCTGCCCAGACAACGCCCGACTCACCTCAACGTTCTAAAGTTGGCAGTTGCTGGTTGCAGTCTTTAAAATATTCCAAAAACCAACTGCCGGCTTCACACAGCCCAAACACCAGCTGACAGGACAGACCTTTGTTTGCTTTGCCTTATTTTGCATGGACAAAGGTTGGGCGTACTGATGTTCTACACGCAAGTATAGGCTAGTTGTCAAGGGAACGCACTCTCAAAATGATGCTGTTTGTTGGGAGGCGCGCATTGGTCCGACTTTCAGCGACTCCATCAAACCTGACTGGACATGACAAACTTGAATAACTCCAGCCAATTGGTTGGCGTTTGTCTGGGTAGTGTGAAGCCACCTTTACTTTCTATAGTAGGGTGTATAGTAGGTACATAATATTAAGCATCTAAAAAGTCAAAAACAAAATCTTTCTTCCTAATGAACCAATTCTCTTGCGAACCAAACACGGGAAAAACATAGCTATTCAGCTATTTAAACTCAGCATTAGCGACATCCCTGGGCCAAGTATTGACGGCAGTGGTTGTCAAGTGTGTACCAAAGGTGGGTCTATTTTGGGCTGCTGCAATTCAGATGGGGCTATGATGATTTATTTTCAAAGAAGAAGTGTTGAGCGTTGGAAGGAAGAACTTATATATGGTTAGAAATCACACAAAGATTTTCTGGTTGCATGTTCACTCTACGTCGCCTCTCTGCTGTGCTCCTTGTCACTGCTTCAGCCCATTTTTGGTCTGAAAAAAAACCTCTGTAATCTGTTTCCTCTGAGCCACCTGCACGCATGAAGCCTGCCAGTTAGATTGGAAGCAATTACAGAAATGGCTTCATCATGTTACAGATTGTGCCTGTTACGCTAAAAGCATTGCGTTTTGGCTTTGATTGTTCATTCCTGACCTCGCAAACAGCAGCCGACTAGTAAATTGTCAACACAGGGTCGGCTCAGAACAGTAGCTTTTCCGGAGATTGATTATGTCACAACACCTTCCTCAGTGGATGTCCAGTTGTGACACACTTTTTTAATTGCAAACTCTCCTAACTCAAGTTTAGCATCATTAGCGTGTAGCTTTTTAGCTGGATAAACCACTTTGTCATTGTTACTCATTAAAAAGGGCAACAGAGACCAGAGGGACAGCTAACGGGCGGAGAGGGGGTGTTAGTCTTAGTTGTCATCATCTATTGAGTCAGAATGATGTGTTAACACGAGGACACACATGTGCATCTATATCTAGATGTGATAAAGGGAAACCGTAACAGTATCATCCGGCTCGTCTGGTTGTGAGCAGATGATGGAGATAAAAAAGACGGGCCTCAAAGACAAAGAGGAGCAGCACAGGCTTTGTTTCCTCCTTGTTATGGACTGTACTGTGACGTAAAACAAAGGGAAAATATATATATTCGAGTCAAATGCTTTCAGCCTCTGTTCTGTTGCTGCTCCTTTAAATATCTTTAAAGGTCGGAAATTTAATGACTTGTTTAAGATCGAGCAGTTGGCTTTGTTTCTTCTTTACCGTGTGAAGAAAGAGGCGAACTAAAGCTGCACAGGAAATGATGTACTGATTGTTTTCTATTGAGGAGCAACTCAATAGAAAACTGATATATTAACCATATGACCATGCATATGCTACAAAGGCCCAAACGACAGACTGTATTATTGCCTGGGAGCATTGCCTCTGCTTGCAGCATCATGTCGATGCATACACTTTAAATAAGAAGAGGGTGTAGCTAGTGTGATGTTACCGGACGGCTGCGGCTCAGTGGTAGAGTCGGTCATCTCTCAATCGAAGGTTGGTGGTTCGATCCCTGACTGCTACAGTCACATGTTGAAGTTTCTTTGGGCAAGACACTGAACCCCAAATTGCTCCTGAAGGCACAGCCATCGGGTATGAATGTGCTTAGATACTGATTGGAGATTGGCACTTTGTCATCAGTGTGTGAAAGGTGTGTAAAAGCGCTTTGAGTGGTAGGAAGACTAGAAAAGTGTCACTTTAAGTAGAGTCCATTTACCGTTTACAGATTGGATTTGTTGAACTACCATTTCCAAACCTTGCGTTCGTCGCCATCTTGGTTTTTTGGTCCTAAAAGTGACCATTTTTGGACGAGAGGGTGGATACACATTGCTATATCTCTAACCTGATTGACAGGTTACCATGGTAACAACTTGTCAGTCACAGATAGCCCTAAAGAATACCCTGCTTTATCGTATCTTTTGCTTTAAATGGGACCATTATTAACTCTTCTTTCATTAAAGAAGACTTGATACTATTAAATGAGACCAACTTATTAGTGTTTGTTTAAATGTTTAAGGCGGGTTTTCTCATAGACTTTTATACAAGCTAACATTTGCAAGAGGTGTGTGTGTTATCACTCCTCTCATCTAGATTTAATAAAGCACAAGTGGTCCAAAAGGTCAAACTTTCATTACAACTGTCACACTTGATGGGAAGTTGTCTTTTGGCACTATAGTTCAATTGACTTCTGCCTCTTTGATGACATCTGTCCCGAAAACATAAAAAAAATGCCACAAAGGCAAAGTCAAACCAAACATTCACATTTCAGAAACAAAGTCCTTATTATTCATTCAAAGCCTCAGTTAAGCAGCACCCACATTTTCCCAAACAGAAAGGCTGATAAAAGCAGAGGGAGAAAATGTGGCCGGTTTGTGTAAGCACTCAGGAGAGAGGGAGAGAGAGAGAGACTCACACGCTGCCCATTGAAGAACGCAAACACTGGCTGCAGCGCTGACTAATGAGAAACTAATGAATTCATTGAGATAAATTGTTCATTAGCGTTTGCCTTCGTAGTTTGTTGGGGATTTGAAAAGTTCAGTGCAATTTGTGTTTACAGAATTAATGGTTTCATCAGTGTAATTCTACCAGGAGGCATCATTATTCCCGTGCTGTAAGGTAACTCTGACAGATACGGTCTATCACCAGAACGCCGCTGTACCGGCCTCGTCGGGGAGATTTAGGAGGCCGAAAAAGGAGAGACTGTCTGAAGAATATTTAAGACTTTTAAAATACTTCTAGTTTCCTTGTTATTGTTGTCTGCGTAAGGGGAGGAGCTAATTCACATCAAGTCCCACGTCTCTCTGAGGAAGCACAGGCAGGTCACATTGTCTTTACAAACAGCAGGATGGATGACACGGGGAACTGGAACAGTGCAATTGTCTGTAACATCACAAGAGCACCCCCCCTCTTTGGCACCTACTCAACTTCCAAGTGTGTGTCAAGCTGAGAAACCGACAGCTTTGACAACACGGCTTTTATCTCACACCCCAAATCTCTGCGCAATCAGAAAAAAAGAAGGAGAAAAAAGACTTGAGAGGCGGTATTGGAAAAGAGAACCTCTTAGATAAGGCTGTCTCTGTAGGTGCCCTGCTAGTTAAACATAGCCCAGCAGCCTCTCACATCCCCATTTAGACGCAAGTTTGTCACTTGGGAGGAGGTCACGGCGGTGACAGTGATGAGGAGGCCCAGACGCCAGACGTGCTGTCAGCGCTCGTTAAGGTCAGCTCATTAAAGAATGAAATAAATAAAGTGTTAATGGAAAGTGTGAGAGAGGAGACAGTGCAGGGAGGAGACGTCTCTGTCTCCTCTCCTTCCTCGCTCAGAGGAAGAAGAATCCAGGCAGGGGAGGGAGATGGATCGCAGCGATTGAGCTGTGAACCTGTGCGACACAGCTGCGTTTTCAGCAGCTAATGATTCTTTACAGAAAACGGATCAGAGCTGAAGCACTTGTCATGTGTCACAGAAGCATGCAGCTGCTTCTCACCCCTCCTCCTCCTCCTCCCCCTCCCAACGTGCAGGAGCCAGCTCTGAGCCTGCCGCTGATCAGAAGATGCCGCAGTAGAAGGGAGCGATGTAGAGATTTTGGTATGGGGACGCTGATTGATCATAGTCAGAAACATGGCCGATTTGGAGATGTGAGGACAGACACGCGCACGCAGAAACACTCGGGAGACAGGCACATCTTTCAAAGTTTGACACGCAGGCTTCAGCTGTCACTCACTCAAACCTCGCTGATTCTCTCCCTCACAGATACAGGGAGCATTCACGCACCACGGCACCGCAACTTTATATTCCACCCAACACTTGAGGAGGGAAAAGTTTTCTCATGGTGCCACTTTTTTTAACAGAGGGCATGAAAAGTCCTGATTGCTGCCAAAAAATGCACAAAACAATCAAATGAGTGTTTGCTAGTTTCACTCCAGTGGCCTTGGAAACATCTGCTGGTTTTTGTGCCTCCGTCGGTCGCTGGCAAAATATCAAAAAGGAAGCGAGAGAGGAAAAATGAGTGCAAAAAAGTAAAAGCTTTGATCTGGGTGCAAAAAAAAGGCACAGCACGGTACATAATAACACTTAAACAGAGCTCTTAACAGGTTGGATACAGAAAAGGGACGACGTAGCACTTAGAGGATTGTCTTTTGTCAAACAGGACAATAAAAGCGGGACTGACAGCACTCTAATGGGTATAATGGTTGGTTAATGGGAGCAAGAGACTTACAGTGCCTTGTTATACAGTAAAAACAAACACATGATGGGTTTGATGTATGTTGAATGCAGTGGATGGATTGTTCACTGATTTATTTCTCACTTGATGGCAGCACTGTGCCCTTGAAAAAATAATCAATATTTCAGCTCAGCAAACGTCCCAAACAGAGTTATTAATGTCGGGCCGCACTGGGCATCGTGAGTGCACAACTTTCCATTTGTCATTTTGCGCTCTTAATACTATTAGTCCACAATTTTCCACTTGAAGAGTCAGCTGAGTGGAGGTAAAGCATATTCAATTACGTTCATTTGTTCATTCCCAGCTCAACATCCATCCTTCAGCGATCCAAAAAAGTCACGGCGCAGCACTCAATATACCAAACTTCACTCCGCCTCACTCTGGCGTCTGTGCTGCTGCTTCTGCAAACAAGCTGCAAGAGTTTAGGTGAAGGAAATGAAATCAGTGTGCATGCTCCTGCTGCACCCTCTAAGCACGCATAAAAATCGGGAAATGTGTTGTGTTTTCCAAATTCAAACGGTCCAGTAAAGCTATCGCAGTAAAAGCAGGAGGCTGGAGCTCTGATGGTTTTCTGATGGACATTTTGGACATAATGCAGGCCAAATTCTGCATATGTCAGCTGCACTGAAAGCATGGATATCCGGGCAGCAGTCAGACTAACATCTGTTTCAATATTTCCCCCAACCAAAGGGTGCTTTCTGTTTGTACAACTCCACTGTTTTGGCCTCAGTGCTGACTCTAAACCTGCAGTGTGTTGTTGCATTAGAATCTTAATGAGGCTTTTTTTTCCAAGTACAAAAAGTCTGAACACAGTCAGAGTGAAAAGCTGCACTAACAGCTCTGATATCTACCTATGGGTCCATTATGTCTACAATAACAGCCACAAAACAACACCAGTGACTCATATGGGTTTATTGGCATTGACTTAAATACGTCTTCAACAAATTGGCCATCTGAGCATTTCAAACATGTGGGTCTCTACCGGACTGGAGATTTAGTGACAGACACTTTTGATTTGCATGTTGGGATTTGTAGGAGCCATTTCTTTTGAAGCTCGACCCTTTCAAAGCAAGAAAAGAAAGAACATCTCGGCCTCTTGGTCAGTCTTTTTCTTTCTCAACTTTATGAAAGTAAATCACAGAATGTCAGGAGAAACTTTCATCTATTGACCAGTTAGTCAATACTATGTCAAAAAATAGTGACAAATGACCAGTGGAACTTTCAGGGCAGGGTGACATCTTGAGATTGCTAGTTTTCTTTGACTGACAGAACAAAACAAGATATTTGATCTTCAAACCATCACATTTACAAAGATGGATGGATGGATGCATAGATAGATGGATATATAGATGATGGATCGATATAGAGATCAATGAAACATGGATGGATGGATGGTTGGATGGATTATAGATGGATATATAGAAAATGGAGCGATATAGAGATCAATGAAACATGGATGGATGGATGGTTGGATGGATAAATAGAAAGATGGATAGATGAGTTGATGATAGATTGATCATAAATGAATGCATAGATGGATGGGTTGATGGATAGATGGATGGACAGAAAGATGGATGATGGATGGATGGATGGATAGAAAGATGGATGATGGATGGATGGATAGAAAGATGGATGATGGATGGATGGATAGAAAGATGGATGGATGATGGATGGATAGAAAGATGGATGATGGATGGATAGAAAGATGGATGGATGATGGATGGATAGAAAGATGGATGATGGATGGATAGAAAAATGGATGATGGATGGATGGATGGATGAATGGATGGATGGATGGACAGAGAGATGGATGGATAATGGATGGATAGAAGGATAGATGGATAATGGATGGATAGAAAGATGAATGGGTGATGGCTGGATAGAAAGATGAATGGATGATGGATGGATAGAAAGATGGATGGATGGATGGATGGACAGAAGGATGGATGGATGATGGATGGATAGAAAGATGGATGGATGGATGGACAGAAGGATGGATGGATGATGGATGGATAGAAAGGTGGATGATGGACAAAAAGATGGATAAATGGATACATTCAAAGATGGATAGATGATAGACAAGTTGATGATAGATTGATCATAAATGGATGGATGGATATATAGATGGATATATAGATGGATGGATGGATAGATGATAGATAGATAGATGGAGAGATAACTAAAGACAGTCATCTCTGAGTGGTGTTCTAACTCTCCCCTGCCTCCATTAATTCCTCCCAGCAGCCTCTATCACTCTCTCTCTCTCTCTTTCTCTCTCTTCCTTCCTGGAGGGACGTCTGTCTGTCGATACTCCTCCTCCAAAGCACCATGACGAGAGGAACAGTGATCAATTTCAGATATGGCTGGAAGCACAGGGTTTACTAACAAAAGAGATTTCATGCGCTGTTAAAGCTATTGAGTGGCCGGTGGATTAGCTCACACTTCACATTAACCCTGAAAGTGGACGACAAAAGGCCCACTTAACAAACGCTCCCGCAACCTACGTGCTGTGGGCCCACTTAGGCCCCGATAGCATCAGTGGTAATTGAGACACTTCAGAGGCGACGTACAGTGGCATTTAGGAGACACAGATGCTTAATGCAGGGTAATCCAAACACATGCTAGCAGAGGCAGTGCGCTCTGAGTGCAGGTTTCTATCAGAGGCAAATGGCTGAGGTCACTGACGGGGCTTTTATTGATTGTAGGAATGCTGACGGGCTTTAACTCCTACTAAAAACAATTCACAGACAGCTGTTGGATTGTGAAATGCAACATTTTAAGAGCAGATTTTTCTTTAGGCATTGTTTGATTACACATGCAATACAATCCTCTGAAACGAACTGTTAATAAAAGCATTGACCAGCCCGGCTGTTCAAAAAGTTTAATCTGGATCAGGTAATCGGAAATCCATCTTTCTTTTGTCCTGGATTTTCAAAGTAAAACTGGATTGGATCAACCTTATCCAGATCAGACTTTTCAAGATAACCAAATCCGGGTATCAGGGCTCGAAATGGGACTCCACATACGACATACTTTGTCCACAGGGGGCGCCAAGCAAAACGAAAGTCTCTCACAGCTTTAAATTAGATATTTAATGCTGAGTAACACACACTGGAGGTTTTATCCAGGTACTGGATTACCTGATTTAATCCCAATTCAGAATTATTTTTCTTTTTTTTTAACAACCCACTCTTAAGATTTGATCCGATCCGATAGTCGTAATCCGATCAGATTACTGCCCGGGTGTATTGATCCACTTAATTGGACTTTTCTGCCCGAAGCGCGGCCTAATTATCTGCGCAGTCCTCACACTTAAAACACATCCATCACTAGACGCTCTCCCCCCTTTTAGATTTAAAGAGAAAAGACTCTGCATTATTAATTTGACCGCTGTGTGACAGTCACTGCTTCCCAGATAATGAAGCGCATGTACTGTGGAATAAAACACTATCTGTGAAATGTGATAAACAGTCTGCGGGTTGTTCTCAGTGTCAGGAAGTTAAAAAAAAGAAAGAGTTCCCAGACATTCGTCTTAACAGCAGCGAACGGAGAATATTTCTTACAGTGTTTTCAGGGCACATCATCATCATCCATCAGCGCTCTATAACAACGAGCACTGACTGTGTAATTTGTTTGCTTTGTTTGCTTACAACACTTGTTTGCTGAATCTCGTGTTCCTTTGAGAAAAAAAAAAAAAAGCGAGCGAGCGAGAGAGGAAGGATAAAAAAACGGAAACATTTTCAGAAACTCCACATCGCTTTGATCTCATCTCCTTGTTTTGTCTTTCCTTTACTATCCGGCGTACGCTCACGAAATTCGGCGTGATTGCAGCGCTGAATAAATGCAGCGTTATTTTTCGACTTTGGATTGTTATGTTGATTGTGTTCACCGACACTACTGCTTCTCAAAATGTGTTGCATTCTCACTGTTGTGATTGAAAGGCTTAATCCTGGGACATTTTCACAGAGCTACTGTAAACCCTCAGACATGCTCAGTATGTGCAATCACACGAGCCTGAATTCATTAAAATAACTTACACTTCCATCAACCTCGCAGTTCAAAAGGTTCCCTCGATATCCCTTTATTTATTTATTTGTTTTTAGCCGCCTTTGAACAGTAACAAATCCCTGGTTAATATATGTGCAATCAGCACTAATAACCCATCTACATATTCATTTCTTCGAGCTTGTTCACTTTACGCTTCGCTGAGCTAATGTTGATGCATGAGGTAATAGATCTGCTGAGAACATTTCACCTGACTTATAAATCCAGCTGAATGGAGCCGGTTTGAGGGATCGACACAAGTTCTGCACACAAACACTACAGGCCGTGTGAGCACAGTGACACATTTCTGAGTACAATGGATCAGAAATGAAACAATGACTAAGCGCTGACTTTAAGGGCTTATTTTCAGCTTCAGTATGACAGGACATTCACCGCTCTTTCTCATGCATATTCTCCCACATTAAACACACTGTAACGTACACCTAAAGGCCCCCCATGGAGTTTCAGTCTCTGTCACTAAAGCGCCCTGTGTGTATCCTTGAAGCCCCGCTCATAAAAACAGTGCTCCGAAGCACTCCGACTGCTCGTGAGAGCTCTACAGGGCACCTTTTAACAAACTCATTGTCATTAATAATTGGTTTGGGATTTGCAAACGCTCTTCAGCCAATGAGTGTTTGAACTTCACTGATATGAGCAGGTTTATTCCTCCAGTTCAGGCCTGTTCTAGAGACACCTGCATTTACTCCTGTTATTCGGGGTCTATTTTGTGTCAAGTCTGGCTTTAAGGAGGTACAAAACATGAGGACTAAATTCACTGTTCGGCCATGAAATACTTGTTAATAGTACAGTGCCTTGAACAAGCATCACCTCCTTTAACAGTTTGATTAACAGAACAAAAGAAGGCCAAAAAGCAGACTTCTGTGGGATGCACAAGTATCCAACTGAAGGCCATAGATTGTACCTGATCTCAGTCAGGTGTTACACAGCAGTGCAGTCAAAGTTTTTAGTACTTTTATTTGTGAATAATTTTGCTAACCCATCCATCCATCCATCCATTATCTTCCGCTTATCCGGGGCCGGGTCACGGTCGCAGCCTACCCAGTAAGGTGACCCCAGGCCAGACGGGATATACAATCCCTCCAGCGAGCTCTGGGTCTGCCCCGGGGTCTCCTCCCAGTTGGACATACCAGGAAAACCTCCAAAGGGAGGCGCCCAGGAGGCATCCTAACCAGATGCCCGATGCCCAATTTTGCTAACCATTTAATATTTCTCAAATCAGTGTCAATATAAGGGAGTATGACCTTTAAGGTTCATGTGGCCTCGATTGCTCGGTCATGTCGATTCGCCCTGTACAACATCAGGATCAGACCCTACCTTTCAGAGCATGCAACACAACTGCTGGTGCAGGCTCTCGTGATATCACGTGCAACTCCCTACTGGCAGGCCTTCCTGCACGCCCATTCAAACCTCTGCAGATGATCCAGAACGCAGCAGCGCGACCGGTCTTCAGTCAACCCAAAACGGCACACGTCACTCCGCTGCTCACATCCCTCCTCTGGCTCCCAGTCGCCGCCTGCATCAAATTCAAAACCCTGTTGTTCGCTTACAAAACAGCAACAAAAAACGGCTCCTGCCTACCTGAACGCCGTCATCCAGGTCTACACTCCCACTGCGCTCTGCCAATGAAAGGCGTCTAGTACTCCCATCACAACAGTTGCTACATAGACTCTTCTCCTCAGTAGTCCCCCGGAACGAGTTACCAAACTCCATTCGGTCCGCATGTCACCCTCCCTCTCTCATAAGCCCTTTTCACATGTGTTCCAGAAAATTTCAAGACAGTCCGCCCTTGAACTTTCCAGCCTTTCCCTTTCACTCAGTCCCTCACAGCAGGAGATGTTCTCTGTTCTCAGTTCGCAGGACACGACGTGAAAAGGCACGCTGCGGCCCTCAGAGTCAGAAGCTCCAAAATCTCTTCATCTCTCCAATTTTCAGACATCTTTTCTATTGTTGTCCTGTAAATGATCCTTCTTCTTCAACCTGTTTTTATTTCAATTGTTTTGAGTTTTCAGAGAGTATTGTCAACAGTACAAACAAATGAAAGCAAGGTAGGCGATGCAATCATCAGGAAGGCACAAAAGGAGCGTGGGAAAGGGGTAGGGTAGCGATGCGGGGGACCTACTTACCTGAAGTTTTTTCATCAAAATCAACCTGGGATGTTTTTAATCATCCTGTTATGTGTTGTTGTATGTACCCTTTTGATTTCGCACTGGTCACATGATATAAACTTCATCACCCTGTTCCTGAGTATCACCTGCCTTTTCTGTCTCTTTCTAGCTGTCCTATCTTCAACAAAGCGAAGGATGCAAAGAGGGACGTCAGGGGACTATTGGAGTGCGGCAAAGTGGAGGAGGTCCAGGTCGCTGGATGGGTCACCAAAACATCCAAATTCAACACAGTGAGCACGTTTATTTCCCGTTTTCAACTGACATTCAATTAATTTTACGCCACAGTTGTTGTTTTCATTCTAAACCCAGAGTGTAGTAAACAGTGTGAGTAAAAATCCCCGCCTCAAAAAATGTGTGTCGTCCCAGTTCTGGCACACTTAGCTGTTCGTACTGAGACGTGTGCCGTGCAGGATTTAATTGCTTCACACAGGTAGAGACAATGATTGCGTCCCAAATTCAAACTTGGGTAGAATTTTTTTTTTTACTCAAAGTTGCTCGACTCAAATGACCCGAAGCATCTTCTTCTTCTCCCAGCGTCGCTCGCTCGCTTAAGGCGCTCCATTGTCTGAGGAGCCGCAATAATTAACTTGGAAAAATGAGTGCATCTCGCACCCAAAAAAGGCGCACCAGTTTTCCCCAAGATTCCCGTCCTAAGCCAGAGATTACAGGCGCTTTTGATCTGTTCTTAAACACAGATTTGTGCGAGTGTGTATGTCCCGCTGTCGACAATGGGATGAAAAAAAAATGAAGCGATTAACGGAACCAGAAATCTCATTACGCTGCCAGTGCTGCAGAGGCTGCGGTGTTGTGTGAAAACCGACAACGAGCACACAAATATATTGTTCATTGTGCGCATTTACACACATTCGTGCAGCAAACACACACAGAGCTAAATTTAAGTGAGGAATAAATCATTTTTTTTGCTTTGTTGAGAAGAATAGAAACACATCGAACAGGTGCGGTCTCGTGTGAGCGATTATTGGAGGCTGACTGGAATGATATCACCGGGTATTCTGTCTTTATTTGCCTGTATTGATCTGCTTGTTACAGTCGTCCAGATGAATGTTTGAGGGGAAAATTGAAAGCAATTGAGTCTGACGCAACACGGTGTGCGATTCTTGTTGCAGGTTAAACAGATGCTCGCCTCCTTCTCCCCATAAACCACCTGTGCGGCGACTGTAAAACATCCCTCCTAACCAACCCACTAAATAATGAGGACACGAATGGGGATTCTATTACCCACTAATCTGCATTCAAGGACTTCTGCGACGCTGCGTGTCGTGTTTAAGCCGCCCTCATGTCTGTGCTGAGAGGCTGTTCAGTTGTGAAGCACCGACACAGAGAACAGCAGCTTCTTACAGCTTCTCATGTACGTATCAATCAATTAGTGACCTGTACCGCTTAAACTTTTATCATTAATAGCTAAAATATATGTTAGAAAATCATCAAGGGAAAAAACGTGTGTTGGACTTGCAGATGATGCATCAACTCCCATGAGTAATCACCACCGATGGACGACTATGATTGAAGATAATTAAGATAAATAAACCACGGCAACATTAGACAGCAAGAAGGGATAATTTACATCAATAAAGTTACCAATAACATAACACTTACATAAAAGTACAGAAGAATTATGAGCTAAACTTAACGTATTAAAAGTGAAAGTGCTTATTCAGCAGAAAATCTGCCCCTGTGGCTGACATATTATAAATTACATCAATGCATCAAAGTGTAAGAAACATTTTACTGTTAATACTGCAGAGGGTGGAGCGACTTCGAACTTTATATACAGAAAGATTAACTGGTACACAAACTGAGGGTGTAGGCCCTCCTAAAGGAGCAATCTGAGGAGGTTAGGAAATGTCCTGAGAGCTTTACCTTAGACATTAAACATTTAGTGAAGATGTGGAATACTTTAAAATGTTGATTAAAAGCAGTAAGAAGAGAGCACTGGTTTAGCTCAGTAGGTAGAGCAGGCGCCCCATGTACGGAGGCGACCGTCCCCAACGCACTGATCGCAGGTTCGTTCATTTGGTGCGTGTCATCCCCCACTCTCTGCTGCCCACACTTCCTGTCTCTCTTCAGCTGTCCTATATTAAAAAAATAATAATATTTACCTTTATACAAAATTAGACTATTGGCTAATATATCAATTGCAAATCACTGCTTTGCATGATGATGCTTCACACCTGCTGCACTTGAGAGAGTGAGGGAGAGACTCCTGTTCAAACAACGACTTAGAGAGACTTGCCGCCACAGAGGCCAGTAAATGTGTCGTGGTGTTTAAATGAGAGGGAAGAAAACTTCACTGCAACCACATAAACAGTTAACATATGCAGACTTTTAGAAGAGACCGGCATTTATTTGTCAAACATGCAGCTTTACGGCATCTCTGTCATCTCTGGTGTGCAGCTTGCAGAGTGCAGAGCTTCAAAATGTGTTCCAGCAAACGCACCATAACTTGACATGTACAGTGACGTTGTGGTGGAAGGAACTATAGAACTTTCTCGATCATAGCACGTACTGAGCGGGCACTGGTTTATCTCAGTGGGTAGGGCAGGCGTCCCATGTACAGAGGCAAATTCCTCGACGTGTTGGCCACAGGCTCGACTCCAACTCACGGCCCCTTTGTGCATGTCATTTTCCACTTTCCAATAAAAAAAAAAAATCTGATCATTGAATAGAATTGCTTCAAATGCAGTAATTTATGTACAAAGTTACTTTCCACTGCTGCTGAAGTTTGTAACTTTCTTCACTGTTCTTTGCTCAGTTATGTGTGTGTTTGTGTGTGTGTGTGGGCTCCTACGTCATGCCTCCTATTCTACATCTAATACATCTCTTTGCTATCGAATATGTATCTCCCTCCATAAATCCTCCTGATACACTATCATGCGCTTCCTATCTCTCACACACTCTTTATATCTCTCCATCTCTCTCTCTCTCTCTCCTCCCTCCTCCCCTCTCTTGTGTGTGTTTGTACAGTGCTGCTCAATGTGCCGTGGCAGAGTAAATGCTGACACCAACACCTGTTCCCTGAAGGTCACCCAAACCTCCCTCACACACACACACACACCAAACCTCCTACCTCCACAGACTGGGTTTCGGTTTTACATCTCTGATAAGTTTAGCTGCTAAAACAAAGCACAAAGCTCGATCTCTCCTACACAGCACCCACTTATCCTGTTAGATTTTGAATGCCTTGATTGTTAGCTGTCATGCATTATTCATACATGCAACCTTGAGTTCTCATGAGGAGTTGTCCTCTGCTTGAGTGTTTGTTTGCGTGCATCATTAACACATCGCTCTGCTGGGAGAGAAAACAGCCCCACAGGTCTGTTAGCATTAGCGACCCCGCTGCCCACACGGACGTCACACCGCTGTAATTAGCAGAGAGAGGAGCCGCCTCAGGCACAGTCACCGTTAAAGTCACTGGAGGAGCCAGAACAATATGTCTGTTTGCTTTTTTTTTTTTTGTATCTCATTATTTCTCGTCCGCAAACAAATATGACCTTCGCGACAATTTGTCATCGTCAGAATTATGGCGTATCACACACCCACTGGGTAACAACAACAGGAGGAGTGATTGTTAGAAGCATGCAGAGGAGAACAATGGAGACGTGGAAAGGTGCGATAAATACACGGAGATAAGTGTATAAGCATCGGCGGTTGTAGGAGCACTTGTGCATTTATTCCCCGTCTTCTAAAGGCACATTATCTATAACACGGCTACATAAGGAGAAAGTTTGCAGAGACGTGAGAAACTTTTCCACTTGAAGTGAAAGTGAACCTACCTAAAATGATTTGTTGTGCAGGGAGTGTGGATTGGGTGGAGATGGGGGAGGTGAGGCGAGGGTAAACCTGCTGATTCTCATGAATTTAAAGAGGCTACTTTACAGGGTTAATATACATAAACGCCTCCTTAGCAAGCGCAGATTCATAAGAACGTCATGCAGATTTTCTGAATTCATAACGCTCGGACATCCAGCCTGTTTCCATTATCATCTTAACCACTTCCTGTTAGGGAGTCACAGCCGAGAGGATGACAAGATAACTGGAAAACCTTAAGAGAGGTGACTTTATACAGCATCCGTGTTCTGTTCAAAATAGCATCTCCTATTGAGGTTTTACTTACTTTTGAGAACAGTAGATAAATGTTTCAGTTAATGTTATTTAGATGTAGATGGTTTATTTGTTGGATTTATTGTTGCTTGTGCTTTTATTTTGTAGTTACCGCAGTGATTTTTCTCTATATTAAATCAGGATGGTCTTATAGAGGTTACACCACCAGTTCATTCATTCAAGTTATTGAATTGAACTTTAGTTTGGAGGTGAATTCAGTATAATGTGTCTGTCAAATAATATATATGATTTTTTCCTAATGCCCTGGTTTAAACATGTACGGCACTATAAGGCTGACTTTAAACACTGACTTTTCTGAGTGCATTTTTAGCCAAGTGTAAAAGGTTAGAAAAGTTTTGAATGTTTCACTTCAGAGTTTTGTGAATTTTGCGTTTACTTTGTATTTCTTTTCTTCTTCGGTGGTCCTCCGACTCATCTAAAGTTAGATTAAAGGGGGGGTATTGTGCTATTTTCAAGCTTCAGATTTAACTCTCTGATACCTGTGAAGTAGCTGAGCATAATTTATAGTTAAAAAAACTCATTTTTCTCACTGGTGCTCTGTGCAGGCCCTCATACAGCCTCTGCCTGAAACGACTCAGTCAGCTCTGTCCCTTTAAGAAACCCCGGCCCTACAAGCCCGCTTTCTCCCGATTGGCCAGCGCTCAGAAGCCTGCTGAGCGTGTAGAAAAAACTGTGTGAAACCTGACGTTCACAGCAGCCTGCAGACTGAGCTGAGAAGCCTGGAGATTACTCCAGCATACTTTTACGTACAGACTTGAAACTTCACCCACGTTTATTCTGGACATTCAACATTGTAACATTATATATATATATGTCATAAAATGTGAAACAGCATGATACAGAGATGTGGACTTGAGACTTGGTGACTTGGACTCAAGTCGAGTCAAGTCACTGTTTTGATGACTTGCGACTTGACTTGACAAAAAATAAATGACTTGAGACTCGACTTGACTTGAGGCATGATGACTGGATGACTTGCATGTGTTCATAAGTTTGAATGTTAGCTGTTAAATATAAAATGGTGAAACTCTTGCTATCGAGTATGTATGCAGCGCAAACTGGGAATCATGATTGGACAATTCAAAAAGCTATGGTGTTGTCATGATTGGAGGACTGGCTGTCAGTCAAACTCCTCGCTATGGCAACATGCAACATCAGAGACCCGAGCCATCTGATGTTTTTGCCCCAAAGAGAAGCCTCATCAGTCGTACTCGTTACTACTCAATACTGTCTCAGACCAGACCATCATCATGGCTGCGTCTGTGCCAAGATAACACAGATACAATTCATTGTCATACTTTTTGAACAGGTTATATAAATTGGCCAATGATATCATTATTAGACGAGCTACTAACACCTTGTCTTTTCTCTTTATAAAGACCGGGTAGTACAGGTAAGAGTGCTGGATCTTAGTGACTTGACTCAGGACTCGACTTGACTTGACTTGACTTGACACAACCTGTGACTTGACTTGATTGACACAACCTGTGAATTGACTTGACTTGACACAACCTGTGACTTGACTTGATTGACACAACCTGTGAATTGACTTGACTTGACTTGACACAACCTGTGACTTGACTTGACTTGACACAACCTGTGACTTGACTTGATTGACACAACCTGTGAATTGACTTGACTTGACACAACCTGTGACTTGACTTGCCCAAGAAAAAATGACTCGATACTTGCTTGAAACTTGGACCAAATGACTTGAGACTTATTTGTGACTTGAGCAAAGATGACTTGGTCACAGCACTGACATAATACCTCCTCTTTAAGTTGATCTCACATACTTTCTGTGACACTCGACTTCCTCCACTGCTGTACTCCCATCATAATTACATTTTTTGACATAAACCGTGCCATTTTAAAAAGAAACAATAAACAAAACATGATTTAAAAAACAGGACAAATCAAAGAAAAACATTTTAAGAAGGTCCAATTTAACAAATCTGGCTTAATCCCCAAAAGGAGCAGCGTGGGGATTTGATGAGAACATCTTTCAATGTTTGATTACGAGCATTTGAAAAGGCCTTCTCTTACCAAACCGAGAGGCTCTTGTAAATGTTTTTAGCATTCAAAGAAAGTACTTTGACAGAACACTTACTCCACAGTTCAGAAATAATTAATATAAGCAGACAAGTTCTGAGTTGGTTGATTATTAGTTTTTTCTAAGAGTGAGCCAACATCATTGACACCTTTCTTTCAAATCTTAACCAGTGACTCTCTTGTTGTTTCTTCACCACTGAGCTGCAACATGCCTTCTTTTCTCTCCGTCGAGACTTCTTTCTTTCTTCCATTTTCCCACATTCCCACTCACGCTGACCTCCAGCCCCGGCTCAGCTTTTAGCAGTGTCACAGGATCTTGTGAGGGGAGCGGCCTTGTGAGTCTGAGGCCTCGGAGAGCACGGAGGAGTGTCAGGTTAGAGAAGGTCTGTCTTCTTTCCAAGGACTGTCCCCTCGAGGCGCAGAGTGCGGACGCTACAAGGCTGCACATCCCCGCGCTGTGCACTCTGTTCTCTGTTCTGGGAGGAGGAGGAGGGGGAGGAACGGTTGACTTTTGACAGCATTAGTCTCCTGATAGTGGTCTGATGTCACAAAGAAAGATCATAGTCGGAGAAAAAAGGACGCAGACCTTTTCTGGTACCTTGAAACTCACAGTTCAGAGTCAGACTAATTACAAACTCTGCAGGGGGAAGATGTCGGTGTGCAGTGGAGCCTGCTGCCATTAAAACAACTGATATTTTTCATTTTTAGTTGTTTATATTGAACTGAATTTTATGCTCTTTGCATTCTTTATGAAATGCCTCCTCATAATACATTGGCTGTGTCTGCTGCTCTTTCAGATGACTGCCCTGTGCCAATGTGCACTGAGGTATTCAATGCAAAATGAATTAAAGGACTATGATTGGTGTTGCTGCCGTATACGAGTCTGTGAAGGCACAAAGTAAACTGGAAATAAAAAGTAACTTCTTTAATTTAACTTGAATTGCTTCTAACTTTTAAGTGTTTTGTGTAATTTCTTCAAAGTTTCGGTTGTTTTAAACTTCTTTGGCTCTGATTTCTTATTGTTGCTGTGTGTTTTTAATTGCTGCTTTCATACCCTGTAAAAAGAAGAAGAAATACTCATTCCCCGCTAGCGTATGTTTTTTTACCACTCATCAGTCAAGATCTAAAAACAGTTAAAAAGCCCGTCTGTGTCTCACAGATATTTATATTTATATATCTAAGAGTGTCATGCTAAATAACCGCCGTGAGGTGAGGTGGGGATCGCTTTCATCTCGTCCCTGTTGTATTTTGCACTGTTTGCGAGGTTAAAGAGTCTATGTTTAACAGCGCAGCCGTCGTTTTAAATGACAAAAGAAGAACAAAGTAAATCAGACATGTAAAGCGGGTGTATTGTTTTTGCAGGAGATAATATGTGCAAACTGATTCATCTTCTTTTGAAATAATTGCATTCACAATTATAGAGGAAAAAAAAAGAACAGAGAAATGATCGTCAAGTGCTTTGTGTTTGGCTCGGCTTCACCTGTTCTCCACCAACACAAAGTCACATTCACGAGGAGGGTTGAAATCGTGTCGCGTGTTTTAATCAGGCAGTCTTTCTCCGCCTCTCTGTGCAGGGCTGTGCAGTAAGCAAGAAGTTAGTAAGTGATGTATAGAAGCAAGACTCTGCAATTGTACCACAGTGCATATCTTCCTTTGAGGTCCCTCATATGTTTGTTTGCAGCTTTATTGGTTGCAGTGTTTTTATTCCTGATGTTTAAACCTTCACTGACTTTGCAAAAGTTTATAGGTGCAACTTTGGCACCATAAATGTTGATTAAAGTCAGCAAAGCAACACCATTACAAAGGTTTCATCTGACTGCAGGATGACAGCGTAATGTGATGCAAAAAGAAGTCGAACCAAATTCTTTTAGCTTTCTAAAACAGCCTCCACAGACCGGCACATCTGACTGTGGCAGGCGCACGCAGGTGGCTGCTGTGTATCTGAGACACCATTTGGTGCAGCTTCACTCAAATTCAAATTTAAAGCGATGTTATTTACCACCTGAGCTCAGTGGCTCAGCGGGTTTAAAACAGCTACAGTCTGAATAAAGAGAGGTGGAAGATCTGAAGTGAAACAAAAAACCCTGCCATTTGGTCAATGCTTTTATGCAACTCATCTAACAGTAACATTTGGGGATGCATTAAATCCCGCTAAAGGAAGGAAACACGCTGTTAGCAACACCCACAATAAGTTCTATTAAAGCCTCTGGCTGTAACATTAGAATATGTATGACTTTGACAAACTTACAAGCTCTACACTTGAAAATAGGAATAATACTGTGTGTTTACTTTCATGTCCTCTAAAGGGATCAACCAGTGCTGTCTTTTTGCCTGGAACATGCAGCTGAAGCGTCAACCCTTTTGACTTGTAGCATAATGTGACACACTGTTCTACAGTGGTTTCTGTTTTCAAAAGAGTTAGCTGGAAGCGTTTACAAGTCAGCTGAAGACATCATTTTCAACCAACTCCTGGAGGTAGCATTAGCTCAGTTAGCTTGCTAGCTACAGCTGAAAATGTGCTGCTCAAAACATTGGCATGTTATTAAAACACTTTCTTTTTGTCTTATGTTATAGATTATTAATCTTTGGGTTTGTCTTTTTATATTGGACAGTGGATAGAGGCTGAAGTATGGGAAGAGACAGTGGGGACGACAAGCGACAAGGGGCCGCTGTGCCTCTGTTGGGCACACGTTTTAACCGCTAAGCTAAACTGGCGCCCCATTAATACAGCACTTCTTAAGACCAAAGCCAGAGAATTAAAGGCTTGAAATGCATTGTAACAGGAACTAAGAGGGCAGGACATGTCAAGGAGTCAATTTAGATTGTCTTATTTTACGACAAACAAAACCTCCTGCCGTCAGATTAACATGAAGTACGTTAAAATAAGCTAGCACCTGACCAGCTAGCTTTAAAATGTTGGGAGTTTTTACGCAGAACTGATGATGGCACCTTGTGGGTAACACGGCTACTGCTGCTTCAGCAAATCCTAAGCTATACATAGTGTTAATGGGGAGTTGTATGGCTGTAAGATTCACACACAAGATTGAATGCAACAGCCTTGAGTTGGTTTTGTAGGATTCAGACATATTCACCGATAATTGTAACCGACTCTTGTTTACAGAAATGTGAATTAATCCCGTCATGATTTCAATTACACAGCGTGCTCAACTTTTCCTTCTTGGCCTGTTCCCCACAAATCAGGTTTCTTCATGAGCAGGTGAATACTGAGCAGTTAAAACGTGTGAAATTGAATAGTTTCATCTCATTTGTGAGAGCAGAGTGTTTAGAGATCAAAGTGTATATTTGAGGAAATGAAAACTGTACTGATGGGTTTTATTCTTACCCTGTACTTACATTACCTTAAGGTAATGGGATGATAAGAAAATATTCACACTTAGAAATCTTTTTATTATCACGCTGTAATTTCTTTTGGCTGAATTCATTCCCCGCTGGGATGCTGCACAAGCACATTTTAAAACGTCCCGCTCACATCTGTCCTTTCGATAAACTCACCTCATTTTTACTTTGCTACTTTTTACTGTATTTTATATTATTGGAAAGCTCTCATATACAAACACATGTGTCCTCTAGCATGATTGATTACTTTGCGCTTGTAGTCCTTATGCTAATCTGTTCTGTCACCTATTTATATACCACTTTAGAGGTTACCAAAAAACGGCAATGACACATGTTTATTAAAAATGTGTGGGACTATAACGTGAAATTTGAAAAGAATTTGTATTAAGAACAAAACAGTGGTACATCACGCTTTAAAAACCATATTTACACTTCAGTCTACTTCCATCTGCTCTGTCATAAGTGACCTACATTGGCATGACATGCTCCAAGGCCCCCTAACACTCCAACACACACACACGCACATTCCCCACCTCCCATCTTCCTCTGACCCAACCTGTCAGATCGGAGCCATCCCAGGGCATTTAGCAGTGTTTGCCCCAGCTGAACCCTGGTCCACCACACGGCTCCTCCGGGGGGGGGGGGGGGCGTTCCTCTTGGCGCGAGCTGATCTGCGGCTCTCCAGCTGGGGCCGATACCCTCGGGGGGATGATGGGGAGGGTGAGGCGGGCAGAGAGAGAGAGGGGTGGCGACTCTGCTCCCGGAAGACAACACAGTGTGAAAAGCTCCAGACTTTGTGACGGGCGACCTGAGGACCTGGGTTGATATGTGCACACATTCCTTGCAACACACACACACACATGCATTCGCTTACATAAAAGTGAATGTGCAAATCTGCTCAGGGCGCTTTAATTGATACACAAACACCTGTTTTGCATAAAAATCAAGGTCACAAGTCTCGATTGAATGCCTACCTTTTTATCAAAAGCTCTCGCAGTAATTAAATGGAAACAAAGCTTTATAAATCAACAGTGTGCTAAGGTTAGTGAGGCTGTTTTCACTGTGTGTGTGTGGGAGTGTTGTACCCACACCGATGCTTGTTTTCAGCCTCCCGCAGGTAGCTAATGACTGCATTGTATCTTAGTCTTTTAATGTATATGAAAGAGATGTGCAGGTGTGCTGTTGCTCCCACAGACTGCATTGTTAACATGGAGATAGCCGAGAAAAATGTCTCTTATTCTGAAAGAGCACAAAGTAAAGATACAGAGGCAGGCAGGGGGTGGAGCAGGCATCGTCTCCGGCTGCTGTAAACTTTAAAATTAAAGCGTTAGGAGTTACCAGGCGCTTTGGAGTTTAATCTGTGCTATTGATCAAAAAAATGAAGCTTCATGCTCTCTGCCTGAGGGATCAGTGTTTTTTTCTCCTAGAAAAAGGGGGATAATCTCTGGTAATCATAATCAGCCCTGCGTTTTCTTTTATCATCACAAGGAAGGCTATTCAGTCCCTGTCCGGAGGCCCTGTGTTTTTATTATATTCTGTGTGAGAGAGTGTGAATGTTTGTGTGACGGAGCAGGCCGGGCGCTACAGGGAACTACCTCCGTGTGCAGTTCATACACTCCTGGAGGTAACACAGGGGAGACTAATTGACTAATCACCGCCCAAGTATCAGAAAACAGGAAGTTCCTGTGGGAAGTTGAGTTTGTAGAGTTTGTTAATGTTTTTTGAAGTGGTGTCCTCGTTTTCCAACTTACAGGGAGTGGACGAATACCAAACATCTCCCTGCAGTTAACACACATTTGGGAAGGTTCATGGTAAATTTAATTGAAACTGTCAACTACGGTAATTTAATGTCATGAACCTTGTTGAGGTTAAGGCTTGAGGTATCCAACATTTATTTCAGTGACTATTGAGGCAATCTTGGAACCGACTGTCATCTGTGGACGAGATAGCTTCAGAGAGTGAGTCTCATCAGTTTCACTGTTAACAGTAAGTTACACAGAGGCTTCACTCTGGCTTACCGCGACGGTATGAACCCAAAAAAGAGACCGTCTTTCTTGTGATTGACTGTAATTATAGGGTCTTACCTTTGCCGAAATAACAACATCAAGCTGAAGCACGAAGCTTTCCCAGGTCTGTCCTCAAGAGGAGAAGAAAACTACTTTTAAAATGCTCGTTTGTTTGTTGATCGATCATTTCTGATGCATTCGAGGAAGTCGGGAAATCTAAACGCTGAACTGCTTGGCGACACTGGTCAAGCAAATTTGTCTCGAGTTCAAACTCGAGCGGATTATTAGCTGAACTTCCTGCAGATGTTTGTTTGTGACGCTAAGAAGCTAAATCGTCGTTTAGAGCCGGGATGGCAATACAGCGCCTGCTTTTTCCTCTCTACTTGGACTGTTTGTCTTGATTATGCTGAAGCCTGCTGATCTGTGACTGGTCAGTACAACTCGGACTACAAGCGGACTACAAACAGAAACCAGAACACGTACAAATCCCCGTCCCTGCAGATTCTACATTTTTGTGTAGAATCTGTAAATGCAGATTCCTATTGAAGCAGTTCAGCTCCATTTGTTTTGTTAGAAACTGCTGGAAATATCTTTTGCTCATCTCATATATTATTGCAGAATAAATATTTATGGGAAACATGTCAGTAAATAATTGCATGTTTAGAAATGAAATAAAATTAGCATTTATTTGGACTCATTTTCTGGATGAAGTCTGATTTATTAACTCTCTTTTTGCTCCTTTTTTTTCTCCACCAGCAAATTTAGAAAAACTATTTAGAACCAGCAAGACGCTTGGCATTCTTACCATATTTGCCAATGTTTTATACCTGCCCTCAAGTGATGTGCAGGTGGCTACTATCAGAGGTTTGTTTTTTGTTGTTTGTTTTTGCCAAGAACACCTGCCTGCTTTCTGCTGCTAAGAACAGGAGTGAGAAGTTTAAACAGGAAGCTAAAATCCTCTTCAGAGCTTAGGGTGAGCGCTGAGTTGGATGACAGCTCTCAGGGTCACAAGCGCCAGCTTTCATGTTACGCTTCCGATCAATTGTCAACATCAAAACATGCACGTTTCACTCATCCACAATATATCTGAGCGTTTATGCGATCCGCCATCCGTTTTGGTGTCCATGAAATCTGCCTGAGAGTCTGAGGTTATTTTCTTGACCTCATCAGGAACACCAGAAGCACGTCTCCTCCGTAATAGCCCGGAGTGGTTGCACCCTCAATTTCTCTTCAGTGCTTTTACCCAGATGCAGCAGAGGACAGCACAGCACTTACACATGCAGCTGCTAAAAGCTGCCCCCCATTGACTCTCACCTCTGGGTAACGCAGATAAACATCCAGGCTTTAGTCTCAGTAGGCATTAACTAAGTGTCTCTGTGTGTTCCTGTGTGTATGTAACAGTACACCGGCCATGCGAGATGATCTCCTTTTTGAAGCTGGAACAAAATTCAGTGCTACAGTTTATTATTTATATGTGGAGAACATTAGCATTTAAAGGGTGATGGTGACCTGTTTTTAAACACCTGTGACTGTTCTAATTAATCACTGAAGATTTGCACTTCCAGTAGTGAGAATCCTCATTATTTAAAGGCCCGAAGCAATTTGAGGGAATCGGTGACGTTTCAAAGTTGACATCTTCCGTGTTTACCTGTAGCGATGATAATTCCCGCGCGCTCTGAACTAAAGACCAACGCCGCTGAGATCGGCGTCAATTTCCACTTAACGGGGGACTATTTGCTCTCCGTTTTATCATCACAGATAAGTTGATAAGTGAATGAGCCGGGAGTCGGTGTTTATTTTTAACAAGATGTGTGTGTTTTGGGAGACGGCATGAGGATTGTAGCTGAAGAGTATTTTCTCTGAGCTTTTCCGCTGTACACACAATCATTATGTTCGTTGCTCAACCACCCAAATGATTATTTGTTTATTCGTTTTTTGTTGACTGCACAAAATCCCCGCCCCTCCCCCCCTAGAGTCGCACTGGCCCCATGTTAATTATTTTGTCAGCCCTCATATCTCTTTTAATTGTCGTGGGTTTGTTTATCCTGGAGATCAAATTGAGCTCGGAGAGATTGTGGTTCTGCTGCCAACACAGATCAGGCAGGAAGATGGATGAATGCATATCAAATAGTCTGACAATCAGAGCGGCTGGGAGACGAGCTGACATTATTACTGACTTAAATGGATGTATGTGTGGTGTGATCAGGTTCATGGGCCTACTTTATTCCTACTCAAGAGCAATTTCATACAAGTTTCAGACATGCTGCTCATCAAGCGAGGCCGCAGCCTATACGTAACAGCTTAAAGTGCTGCTCTGAAACCGTTATATATCTATAATGGTGAGTGAAATAAGTGGTTACAGACTGATTGTCTGCAGCCTGGAGGAAGCACCTAAATTAAGTGTAGCTTAGGGGTGTCTGGTGGTATTTTTACCAGCATAGGACGTCAACACAAGATCTAAGTGTTTGCAAACTCCTCGATACAAACCTGCTCACATTTACATTTCCCCCCGCAAGTTATTTATTCGTGTTTAATTTGCATCTTTTAATTTTCAGCTCAACTAAATTCCAGCGGGAAAAAGTGTCAAAAAATGTTCATTATTGTGCAGACAGCACTCCCTGCATGCGGAGGCAAAATTAAGTGCGGTCTCAAAATCAGATTAAAAGTTTCATTGTTGCATCTCTGCTTTGCATAAATTCCAATAAGCTGCTTGTTGCTCTTTTTGCTGTAGTTATGGTGATGTTTGTTAAAAAACATGTTTTATGTCTTACCTTTTTTCCAAGGTAAACACTCAAACTGCTGGGTACATGTAATTAATCGAAGCTATTTATCTCTTCTTACGCTCTTATTTGTATCGGTCCAAATATCCCCTTGATGTACATCTGAATAAGTGGGCTCGTCTCATATTCGGTGTCTAAACCTTTAAATATAGGTTCTCAACAGTAGGCGGTGCCGCTTATCTGTAAAGCCCGTGTACCCCTCATGACTGAGGCCTGCTGTCACTCAACGTGCCGGGGGGGGTTTAAGATGGAGAAACACGGTAATCGCCAAGTTAACCAACAACTGAGGCGGAGTATTGATGCTAATTTTAAGATTAATGTTGTCACGGAGTGTAATGTCCAAAAATGGCGAACCCACGAAGAACACTGGCCACCGTAGCGCTGCGCCTCCGTGCCCTGTCCTCCTGTGCTTTCAGTGGGCTCACTGTGCGGACCAAGTCACCTACACTCGCGTCCGAACCTCACTGGCCACTTGGGAATTGAGACATCCTTTAAATGGAACCAACACCCCACAAGGTTTATTTACTGAATAGTGGACCGTATTCTTTAAATGCATGATTATGACATAATGACGTAGAAAAGCTGTTAAGAAATGGCATCGCTTGCCTGGTGCACGTCGCTAGGCATGAGTTCGCGTTCAGTGTGTCTGCACCTCCCCCAGGACTGGGCCTGCCCTCCCCGGCCCGAGCAAAACACCGTAACAGGCTGCTGTACCACCGCGTTCAGTCTTACTCAGAGAAAATTGTATTGTGGTCCTTAAAGCAGCTGCTTCCAAGAGATCAACAGGAGTGTGTGAGTGCGTTACTAACCAAGACTAGGTCAAAACCTAGTATGTGGCTGACCGCATCTGGTCAATGTGCGCTTTTGTGGGCAATGTGTTACAAGGACGTGTTTGAAGGCAGGTGCGTGCTGCGGACATAGGTGAGGACAGCGGACGAGCAGCGGAGGAGCAGCCCCGCCTACTCCCTGAACGAAGTATCCAGAGCCGTATAGACAGAGAGTTGCGTCGTCTCATACTCAGGGTCGTCTTATACCCATCTGTTCAACACAGCCTA
The DNA here is from genome assembly GCF_022749685.1 of Semicossyphus pulcher. Taxonomy (NCBI): domain Eukaryota; kingdom Metazoa; phylum Chordata; class Actinopteri; order Labriformes; family Labridae; genus Semicossyphus; species Semicossyphus pulcher. Next base: position 22,029,745 of record NW_027211637.1, read on the forward strand.
CAGCCTTTAACATTAATAGTAGTCATTTAATGTACTGTGTCTAGTCTGTGAGTGTTTCTGTGTTGTAAAGCGACCTTGGGTCCCATGAAAGGCGCTATAAAAATTAAAGTTATTATTATTATTTCCAGACCAATACGGTAATTGCATTCGCATGTACTTTCCGCATGCTTAATGGGTTATGTCTCCGGTGTTGCTCACATGCTTTTGAATGCTTCAACTCCCTGAGCTTCACATTTACAGCATTCATGGTCAGGACACATTCCCAAGGCTGCATTAGCTGTTAAATGGATTTGTATACAGTGGGTAAGACTTTGAGTCTAAAGGTTAAAAAAAGACAGTGTTTTCAAGGTTTTCCTGTAACATAGAATAAAGTCTGAAAGTCTGTGCAATATTTATAAAGCATAAAGATGCGCCATGCTGACTGATGCATCATAAGAATTTCAGGTGCAAAAAAAGGAATTCTTTGCATACATATTTAACCAAAGTAAGCGAGCGGCTGCAGGTGGTTAATAAACAGAAAACATCAGTGATGCAGGTAGTTTTATTGAAACATTTGATAAGTAACGCTGAAGGTAAATAAAGTTACGCTGCGCTGCTTTTACTGTGCAGCCATTGACTCAGCATCTCTGGTTGCGCTATCTATTCAGGCTGTGATTGGAATATTTCTTTAAGCTTCCAGAGAAGGTCAGAAAAGTAATTAACCTTGTTCGGTGTGCATCAACAGAGGGACTCTCTTTCTCTGCTACACACACACACACACACACACACACACACACACACACACACACACACACACACACACACACACGCGCAGATCCTCCGCACTGTAAGGTTGTACTTGAATGAGCAGATTAATGCAAAAGCGATTAAACATTTGGACTCCAGTGTTTTTTCTCTGATTTAACTTAATGGAAATAAAGACGGCATTAACGCCGTGTACAGTGTTCACATGAATTCACCCTTTAATGACGGACGCGCAGATAGACTGACTCTGACATTTGAATAACAGCACGGTAATCACAGGAAGCAGGAGTGGGCATCCCTCCGTGTTGCGCTCACTTCCTGTCGGCTGACCTGTCCGTCTCTCTCTTTTTCATCCCACCTTTTTTCTGCATTTGTCTTCCGCTCTGCAGACTGGGACAGTTTCATTTCTGAAATCCACACAGGTGTTGAGCGAGCTTTAACGCCGGCGATGTTCCTTCCCCCCCAGTCAGTCGAGCTGCCCGCCTGGAGACTTTTCCACGTAGGCTGAGTGATTTCTTGCTGTGCACTTAAATGCTGCAACCCCTCCTCCGACTCTCCGTCTCGCCTCGGCACTTGTGTTTTCACAAATAGGCTTGTTACATCACATAATGCTCCCCTACCCTTACGCAGCAGGCAATTTATTCTTGGATCAAACTGCTAATGTGAACAAATGTTTCAAAGATTTTTTCCCTTCCATTTCCCGCCTCACTTTAATTGTATGTGTGGGCCTTTAAAGTGCAACACAGTCTATTTCTTGGGGTTTTTCTTTGCTGTTTGAAGGCTGGGCTTGATTGATTGGTCAAAGGAATGCAGCGCTAACAGGGATTTCAAAATATGTTCTCCAAATCGGGCCTCTCTCTCTCCGAGGAACACTGCCCAGTGTGACATTTTCCCTTCCACAGGCAGCCAGGTTGTTTGTAATGCATGTATCGTACCGCCATCACATAACGCTTTTGATCACAGAAGATGGATATTCACTTTCACGCATCATTTAACCAGAAGATGACAACTGTGGCGAGCAACGTCACATGCAACAAATGCCCAAACAAACCTCCTCCTGATGCTGCGGCGCTCACTCACTAAATGAAATGCACAAATAAAAGCAGTAAACTCAAAACCCTGCAAACAGTTTTCTTTGTTACACCCTCCTCATTCATTTAAGTCATTTGTATAAAGTGTCTAATGATTATATAAAAGCTTGTCAGAGCATGTCTGTACAGTGTACGTACACTTACTAAGCTCTCAGGCTTTAAAGAGCTGATTCTGAGGGTTTGGAAGGAGCTCTTTTAACAAGTAGAGTCCCTAAACCATCCTGGGTACATAGTGGTTTCATTTGTTGGCACTCTTCTCTGTGTAGTTATGTATATATAGTAAACTATTATATAAAGGTAAGGGGATCTGGAAAAGATCAAGAAGGTGGATGTAAGGCCTAAAACACTGGGATATCCATCCATCCGATATCTATACCTCACATCCTGTGCAGGGTCGCAGGGGGCTGGAGCCTATCCCAGCTGTCATTGGGCGAGATGCGGGATTACACCCTGAACTGATTGCCCACACTCACACCTACGTGCAATTTAGAGTCACCAATGAACCTGACGAGCATGTCTTTGGACTGTGGGAGGAAGCCGGAGTACCCGGAGGGAGCCCACACAGGCACGGGGAGAACAAACTCCACACAGAAAGGCCCACTTCTTCCGAACCGGGATTCGAACCAGGAATCTTCTAGCTGTGAGACGACCACTGCACCACCATGCAGCACTGTGGGATATCTTCCATGAAAGTCTTTACAAACATCCCTGTATTGTGAAAGACTTTGCCAAAGAGAGGTGTATTTGTTTTAACAGATACAGAGGATCTGCGTTTATTCTGACGAGCAAAGCAGGAAGTTGTTTTTTAAATGGCGACGAGAGGAAGTCAGGGTGGATTGGTGGGTGTGAAAGCTGTTAAAGCTGGGGTAACCTAACCAGCAACTTTAATTAGCTTAAAGTCTTTTAAAAAGAAAAAAAATGCTTATGTATCTTCAAGTGACCAATCTGGAAAACTTTCCACATGTGTTGCTTTGTAATGTGTCCTTGGGAAGACACTGAACCCCAAAACGCGTCACGGCAAAGCCATCCGGTATGAATGAACATAGATCTGATTGGAGATTGGCATCAGTGTGTGAATGAGTGTGTGAATGGGTGGATGTGACATGTAGTGTAAAAGCAGCTTTGAGTGGTCTGAAGACTAGAAAAGCACTTTATAAGGACAGTTCATTTACCATTTAATGTAATTAAAATGATTAATTTTGGCTTGTTGTTTTACGCCTGCTCCTCAAAACAGCCTTTTCCCTGTCACGTCAATCTACCCTGTGTGGTTTCTAGCCATTAGTAGTGCTATAGAGCAGTAGGTACTCGTTTTATTTTCATGTCTTAGGTGCATTTGATACACAGTTGTATCACAAGTCACAACTATGACCATTTAGTGTATTTTTTGCAGCTTTTAGCCCGTGGCTACTTTTCTGGCTCTGCTACAAGATGACATCTTGTATGACTTTGAAGGCTTAATAGTGGGGGAAACAGTCAGTAATGCACCATACCTACTTGTATTGCTGAAAAATGTTCATTACAGGAAGCTATTGAACATGTCCCTTTAAACCTTCGGGAGCCAGGTCTTGAAAAACTGCGTCAGGTCCTCTCCCTCAGCCCCCTCTGGAAGTCCGATGATGCTTATGTTTTCCCGTCTCCCTCTGTCCTCTGTTCTCCAGGTTGTCAGTGCGCTCAGTCATGTCACACTCCTGTTTTTCCAATGCTCTCAGTTTGATCTCCATTTTCCAATGCAGAAATCCATGACTGTCGAGCTCTCCGCGGTGCATTTGTAAAACCCTTTCCATTGATGACTTTACAGATGTTTAGTTTCACTATCCGCATCACGAAGTCCTGGAACAAGTGAGCTAGCGTGAGTTTTGGCTTTAGCTTCGGCGATAGCTTCTGCGTTAACCACGCTGGTCTGCTGACTATGCTCACCTGAAGCGTTGGAAACTTTTTTCTGCGTGTCTTGTTGTCAGACGGCCTTTAAGAAGCAATTATACGGCTCATTTTAGACGATGGAGTCGACAAAACTAATAGCAAAATTAGCGATATAGTGCACCAGCTCTCCTGAACGCAACCTTCCTTCAAGCTGCTATCTTGAGAACGTGTGCCCTTCACTCTTGTTCGACTCACATCAACAATAATGTAGATATGCAGATCTGTTGTAAGAGAGAAATAGTTTGAGTTGTGGGTTTCACTGGTGATGGACAGGCATGATGGACAGCCGTGCTGTCCGCCTCATTAGGCCATAAGTTTTTGACCCCTCTGATGAAAGTTGTCTTTGTAACCTGGATGCGGAGAGGTCATCACAGGATGTCACCTGCCAGTCACTGTGACGCTTTTTCTTGAGTCCCAGTTTAATTATTAGCCTCCATCATGTAGCCCGGATAATGCTGACCCAAGCTGCCTTAATGAAGAAACTGCATCTTCAGCTGTCGGAGGATAATAGACTCATTTGACCTCACATAACTCCCCATTCCACTCTGAGCTATAGCAAAGGATTTCTGTTCTGTGTTCGTCTTTACTTTTAACTCGACTTCACCAAAAACTGCTCGCTCTGTGAACGAGGTAACCTCGACAATCAGCCTTTTCCCCCAACGTGCCTCATCTGTAAATCTGAACTTTAAAGGAGTTTTTTTTTTCGGGGATGCTACACAAAGATTAAAACAAAGTGCCATCAAAGGTTTTGGACCAGCTGTGGACGAGAGGAGATCTTTCATCACGCGCTAACAACAGATACGCAGCCCAATTATACGACATCAGTCAAGATGAGAATCATGACTTCAATCGCCACCTTTGAAACATGATCAGAAATGCAGAGCATGTTAGGACCAACAAACACCAAAGAGTACGTCTACTCTGAGGGACTCGGGCCGAGGAACATGAAATATAAACGTTATTAAAAAATGTTCTCACACTTTCATGAAACCAAAAGGATCTTCTTCTACACTTTAAAAAAGCTTTTTTCTGCATGCAGGAAATTATTTTCTAATGACTTCAGTCCATAATTTATATACAGCATCTGTTGTTGTGCGGCAAATCCCTGATTTCCATGCCCAAGGAATCCTTTAGTGTGATATAAACACTGCTGATTTGCCCCTTCTCTGCGCCGTCTGAACGGGACACACTTAAAATATAAGCTGACATCCATGGCAATTAAATTAGCCGGTAAAATACCCGTTCTTACGCTCCTGTAGTCGTCCAAAAAACCCCCCCCTGTAACATAAACGGGACATGAAAGGGCTTTCTAAAACCTTTCAGCATTATTTCCCTCACACAGTCACCAACAGGAGCGCCCCAGTTTCAGCATTTTTGAATAATGAATGCAGCGTGACACAGTGCTCGGGCATTCGTCCAAAAAACAAATCCATTCGGCAAAGCAAATGTAGAATTAATAATGGCTGGGGAAATAATTATTGCTGATTTAACGCATTCATTCTCGACAGTGGCATCCATCAAGTGCGAGTCTTTCCATTATGTCTTTTGAGGAAACAAACAGAACTTATTGAAGAACAATATTGGCTCAGTCTGAGAGGGGAAAGTAAGCTCTTCCACACACAGAGTCATGGATCAATTTTTTTTACTTTACTGAAGGATAATCTAGACAAGTTGTGTGCTCTGCTTAGCCACAGGCGGTTTAATATCACCCCAATCATTCTCTATAAATAGTTTAAATGTAGACGGAGTATATCACACAAAGTGGATCAACATGTGCGCGACCAAAGCGACAATGAGGAAGCGAAACCGAGACAACGAGCGAGGTGGAAAGACACCGCAGAATTACCTGGAGTGAGATGGGGCACAGATGGTGGGGAGGGTAAAGAGGTGGGGGGGGGGGTGCCATCCTGTGCTCCCCAGACACATAACTCAAAAGCACCATTATCACATTGACACAATGACTGCTTCACAGACATCTCCATATCCGGCCTGCTTCTTACACCGCTGTGTGAAGACACAACACATGGAAAATTACCACCTACTAAACAGAGAAATAAATCGCATGCACTGTGAGGGGGGATTTTTATATTGACAGTTTTATTAACTCTAGAGGTTGACCAGCTGAAGCCGGAAAATAATAAAACACCTCATTAATTTTTCAGTGCCATCTCTGGAAATGTTCAAACGAGCAGATTTGAGAGATAGGAGCGAGGTTCCATCGGCTTCCTCATTTGTTAATTCCAAGGTAACGCCTGGATGGTGACATCTTTAATTTGAAAATTGCGTCTCTTTTTGTCCTACAGTGGTCCTCTGTGATAAATCAGCCGTGTCTGCTGCCGTGCCAAGTTCCTCTGCAGATGCTGGGAGGTCGCTGCCGAGACGCTACAGCTGCCGAGTTCTGCAAGAAAAGCTTGTGCGGCTGCGACTCTGTGTCAGGACTCCTCGGGCCGTCTGTGGGAGAAGTTGATCTCTGACTTCCTGGGCCAGACACAAAATTAAATCCAGCAGGCCAAACGTACGTGACATTTTGACTCTGCTCTCTCTCTCTCTCACTGTTTAGCAAAAAATTAAACATCCTGCATCCAATCCTGACACCCTGTATCCACATCTATGCTTGTCAAGGTTTTAAGATAACATTGCTTTTCTCTCAAGAGGCTTCAGTAACAAAACTGTTTACACACGCTGCTCATTACTTGAACACACGTGGGCGTGCGCAACTTCAATGTTGTGTCTGTGTTGCAGGTGCACGTTGCATTTGAACGGCTGCTCACCCCGCATTTAATTTACAGCATCAGTTAAAATGACAACAACAACCTTTGACAAAAGCAGTAAAGAACGCGGCAACAAGGAATGTAATTAAATCATGTGACCTGCGGGAGAAGTGTGACAGCCAAGTTGTGAGAACAGAGGACAAGACGCAGAGAGAGAGAGAGAGAGTACAGGATGGTGCGTTCAGTAGCTGTAATTTGCAGTGCAGTGTGCAGGAAGTAGTTTTAAATCATGCACAGCGGCTCCTCTCAGGGTCACTTAGGCATCCTAGATTAATTGAGCTGAGATGGGCGGACAAGGAGGAGGGAGCGAACAAGAAGAAGGAGGCAGGAGGTAAAACAGGCGCGGGGGCTGTGTTGGTGCAGCTTTCTTTGCCTGTGAGCAGAGAGGTAAACAGCCCGTGTCCTGACCCTCTCGACCCTGCTGCATGACAAAACACAGCCCCACACTGTGCTGCGCTGCAACGAGAGAAAACACACCGATACGCGTGGCCTCTCCATCTCCACAGCTGGAGCATGTAAGCTGACAGCCATGTCTGCAAATCACATCTCCACGCCTATTCTTCACACCGCAAGGAGACAAACACGTTTTTTTTTCTCTCGCTGATTTTATCCTTAATTTCATCACAGGGAAGCGGAACCAAAAAAAAAAAAACGGCTAACAGACTTTAAGCTCTATATTTAGTAGAGTAGCCTTAATGTTAAATGGTTTAACCATGCACATGGAAAATGGAGCATCATTGATATAATCCTCTTAAGGCTCTCAATATCACTTGTGAAGCACTGATCTGAACAGGAAAATTCTCCGTCTAAATCTCTGTCTATCAGGAGGAATCAGGCAGCGTGGGTTTTAAATAGCAGTCAGGGGTCAGACGGGCTGGGAGCTTAAGAATATCTCCTCATCAGTGTGAATTATTTTTGAACCAGGTATTTGTAACAGCAGATATTGGCAAAACAGGAGAAAGGAGAAGATGGCAGTGAAACAGAGAACAAGAACACATCAAAAGCTTGATTGCATTTAAGGGAAAACAATCATGTTATTTCAATTCCAATGTTTTTTATGTTTTGGTTTGAGGGCCGAAATTGGCTGCAGAGAGACAATGAGAATCAGGGATAAAAATGAAAACAGAAAAGAGATGGACTGCAAATAAGAACCATTCCAGGGACGCACACGGGGGGTCTTTTACACAAAGAGCACTCTAGCTGAACAGAGGGCTGTTTGGAGGCAGAGGGAGTGCGCGCGTTGCCAGCGTCGGCTCAGCACAAAGGGGTTAGCAGGTGAGGAGCTGTGCACAGCGACTGCACCAGATAAACACACAGGTATATGAGAGGTTGAAAGTATCTGTCAGGAAGATGGGAAGGCTGGAGAACAAAGACTAGGTTGACGGCAGTTCTGTTGGACCCCGTATGCACGCACTAGCACATAGCGCACGCATGCTTGCTCATACACATGAAACCAAACAGTCCCTGAAGTGGACAGAGTGCCCACATGGGTTTATTTTCTGGTCTTTAATCTTTCACCACCAACAAGGCAAGTGGAGGCAAATCAATTCCTCCCCGTAGTGTCAGCATCTTCCAAATATCTGCAGCCTCGGGGATAAAAGGTTTGATGTGACATTACAACAGTCTGCTTTCTCTCACTCTTTCAGACTGGGTGTGTTTATTCAGGTTTAAAAACCAAGGACAGTTCAGGCTCATTTTGTACAAATTATTGTTAGCCTCATGTTACACAAACAAACACAGCGTCCGTCTACTGTTTTTTGCAATTATTTTTTAATGCTGCTAATCTGTTTGGCCAAATACATATTAAAGAAAGAGGAACTGCTGCCTTGATTATGTTCAGTTCAGTGTTTTTCCTGCATGCAGTTAAAGAAGGCAGTAGGCTCTGAAACTGCAGACCGGTATCCTCCAGAGTCCTCTGTGTGGATAGGTTTAGGCAACAGAAGCACCTCAGTTAAAAGGCAACTTCAGTGCACTTTCATGAAATTAAAGCAAGAAAGTGCTTCAGTGAAGGTCCCCACAACGATACAAAACCACAAAGTTTGTGTCCGAAAAACGTCCCCACAACGATTTTAGTCTATTTTAGTCCCCACGATTACATTAAAACCAGAAAGTGTGTGTCTGTAGAAAGTCCCCACAACAACACGAAAACCAGAATGTCTGTTTTAGTATGAGTCCCCACAATTACATTAAAACCTGAAAGTGTGTGCCAGTAGAAGTTCCCACAATGACACTTAAACACAAAAGAGTGTATCAGTAAAAGCCCCTCCAATGACTGAAACTAAACAGTGTGAGTAAGTTAAAGTGCCCACCTAGATAATAAAACCATGCATCCATATTTGTCCACTTTTCCAATGCAGGGTTGCAATGCAGCAGGCTCACGTTTTCCAGCTCCTCCTAAGGAATCCCAAGGTATTCCCAGGGTAGACGAGATGTATAATTCCTCCAGCATCTGTTCATCTCATGATCCATCTCACTCCTACTTCCAGATACGTGAACTCCTTTGCTTAAGGCGGTAACTCACTCCCAGCATTGATGGAGAAAACCACTGACCCTTTTTGCCAGGGGCAATAGCCCGTGGTAGGGTCTCCCAATGCAAATTAGACTCAGGGGAAGGTGTAGGCTAAGAGCGATTCACAAGATCCCTGTGAATCAGCAAGAAGGAGCTGTGCTACTGCTCCCCGGAAAAGGAAAGCCAGGAGCAAGGCCTGGGATGGAAGCATGCCCACTGGGTCTGGGCTTTGACCTACGGGGGCCTGGCCAGGTTCAGCCCAAAAAATTACATGGAGCTGCTGCCATGTGGGCCCACCACCAACAGGGATAGGGAGAGGGATAGGCATTGGAGTTGGGCTCAGTGCAAGTCAGGCGGCAAGCAAAAGCGGAGATCTTGGCTTATCCCCGACAGTGCAGACTTAATGACACAGCTAGTATAAACATTTTGGTACAAGAGTTACAATTAAAATCTAGTTGCAAAAAAAGTTAAAGCTTGAGTAGATGACCTGACCGGAGAAGACTACCCTCTTGGTGTGTGTGAGATGGCCTTTAGTGCCGCTTGCAGCCAAACCCTAAGTTGTATTTTTTATTTGCCTTTTCTCTGTTTGATTGGAGAAAATTATAGTGATTAATTTTTGGACGTGTATTGACATTTTCAACAGTGTTGTTTCCTGTTAAATGCCAGAGTTGAAGGTTAAATACAATTAATGCTTTTCCTTATTGCATCAAACTTGCTGCAGAGAGAATTTTAGGTTAGCTTGATTTGACAGTTAACTTTAGTTTTTTTGTGAGGAAACTAAATAGGTTAGTCATTTTAATAAGGTGTCCTTGTGTTTTTGCTTGTTTTACAATGCTAATTGGTAAAGTGTTTGCAAAAGCCTAGTTATTTGGGGGGAAAAATGTTTGTTAATTCTCACTAAACTGCCAGATACTTTCATAGCTGTCTGGGGTCTGATATGTGAAAGCAGATGTGATTATACATTAATAGCTGTGCATTTACACTTAGTTTTGAGTCCTTCTTGTGTGTTTGTCGTGCATGTGCAAGCGGACACACATTTGCAAGATAAATAAAGCCGGCAAAGGCAGAAAACATGGATGTAAACAGTGCGACATTAGCCTTTCAAACGTTAATTAAGGAAGGAAATGCATGTGACAAGTTTATTAGACCTCAAGGATATACAAGATGTGTTTTTATGACTGGGATAGAATGGAAACAAAACTTGTGTTTGGTTATATAGAGTTTCTCCAAGGTAAACCTTCATTGTAGCATGAATACAAAGAGCAAAGCCATTACCTTACTGTATAGTCAGTTAAAAAGTTCTGAGACGAAGTGAAGGCTGCTGCAAACATTTTGTAACTTACAAGATTTACTCTATTCGTCCGGCTGTTATGTGAAGTGCGGTTTTTGTAACATCATAGTGCAGAAATGGTACGACATCAATGAAACGTGAAAGATTGAAAATGCAGTTTGAAAATCTCGACTCAATATAACTTCTCGGAGCCGTCCCTTTTGTCTGTCCACCCCACCTGTCTCTGCTAATTTACTGTGGTCCACATCAATCTCTGTCTGGAACAGTTCATCTTTGTCTGCGTGTGTCAGCTTCAATCAGCGTCACCGAGAGTAATAGAGCATATCATCGTAACAAGGAGGCAGAGTGATCTCTGGGTACAGGACACTCTCAGCACACTTCACTACATCTTCGCACTGCAGGTAACTTCCAAAAAACGTGAACCCGAAGGCGTCGGTGCTCCTCACGTTTTAAGACTCTGCTCTCCTGGTGTGTAATCTGCCTTCCAGCAAACCAAAATAATTGTGGAAGGCTGTTGCCGTTGTTGTTGTTGAGATTCCCCCCCACACACACACTTTCTCCCCCCCTCCAGTAAACAGACCCTGACTCAAGCTACACTGAGCCTCATGGCTGCCAACTTGCCTAGGGGAGGACAAGGAACATATTGCTCTGCCTGCCGAACACTTCCAGGATTAAACATTAATTCACAGGGCTCTGCAACTTTAATGTCTGGGCATGTGTGAGGGAGTTATGTGAATTCAGCTCACGCTTGTCGTGTAGGTTGCAGGAGAAGACAATTGATTTGTCAGACATTTGCTTAAATAAATAGTACAGAAGTATCAATGTGTAGCCATGTTTTTAAAGCACTGTCAGATTGAGATTTTTTTCATCAATTCATCAGTTTGTTGAGCTTTAATAATCAATTTAAATGGAAGTTAAGAGGATAAAAGTGCAGTTATTAAAGACACCCATGGTTAGATGTACTTTGGTACTATGGTTCTGAAAGATTGTACTCCATATATTTGGCAGCTTCAGTAACATGAGAGGAGATTCAAATGTATTGACATTGTATAGAGTTTAAGTGGTCACAGGTTATGTCAAGTCAAGTCAAGTCGAGTCCTTAGTTAAGGCGAGTCAAGTCCCGAGTCAAGTCACTTTTTTTCCACCCAAGATCCAGCACTCTTACCTGTAGTACCCGGTCTTTATAAAGAGAAAAGACAAGGTGTTAGTAGCTCGTCTAATAATGATATTATTGGCCAATTTATATAACCTGTTTAAAAAGTCTGACAATGAATTGTATCTGTATTATCTTGGCACAGACGCAGCCATGATGATGGTCTGGTCTGAGACAGTATTGAGTAGTAACGAGTACGACTGATGAGGCTTCTCTTTGGGGAAAAACATCAGGTAGCTGGGGTCTTTGATGTTGCGTGTTGCCATAGCGAGGTGTTTGGCTGACAGCCAGTCATTCAATCACGACAATCACATACCAGGGAGCTTTTTGAGTCGTCCAATCATGATTCCCAGTTTGCGCTGCGTACATACTTGATAGTTAGAAACTTGACAATTTCATTGTTTTATATTTAGCAGCTAACAGTCATTTATTTTTTCTCAAGTCAAGTCGCAAGTCATCAAAACAGTGACTCGAGTCGACTTGAGTCCAATTCACCAAGTCTCAAGTCTCAAGTCCACATCACTGCAAAGAAAAGGCAGTTTAGCACCTTAACATAAGGGGAAAAAGCAGTAAAGGGCAGAGCAATGTGCATGTGCATTTGGTAATAAATATGGGAAAACTGTAAGCAAACATATAGCTTATTAAATATACATGTACAGTATCATAAGATAGGTGTTCGCAGGATATGGATGGTATAATACACTCTAGAATGCATATGTACTATATAGTCAGGGGTATAAATAGGACTGTGACACGGTTATTTGTAAGTTGTGCAATGCCTAAATACAATATAGCACTTCATGATGTAATACCACAGTTTCTTTTTTGCCAATGAGGATGTCCCTACCTGTTCATGGTATATCTACACTGCTTTGGCAAAGGAGAAGGAACTTAACCTGATAAAACATTCCTCAGTGAGTGAACGTGTGGAGAACATCTGTCAGGTAAAAACAATTGAATATAAACTTAAAACACGTTTGAGATGGTTTATAGTTGTGAAATTCGTCAGTGAGCAGATCAAGATCATTTGAGCTAGCTTAAATTGCGGTCGTACGAGGAGTTGCTATGGTAACGCCGTAGTTGTGACTGGAACGGAGGAGTACAGAGACGTGTTGCCCCGTGTCTCATCATGTTGCTTGTTGATGTTTACGTTGTCTGCTGATACGTGTATCAGTACCTTTGCTGTTAGTGACTGTTGCTATTTATTTAACTATTCTTTATGCACTATATATTTTATATAGGCTAATTGTCTAAGTTAGTTCACAGGGCCTTAAAGCCTATGTGGGAAGTCATATTGTAATTGTTTATGCCTTTATCATACATGGAAAAGTAAACCCTTTCTCAATGTTGGCGGTTAATGACTTTTAAACCAGGGTCAGCTATCAACTAGCATCTTTAGGCGTATACCAACGCTGACTGTTCTTCACTCTTTGCTGAAAGTGATATAATGATGTCAGGGGATGTTTTCCGTCCGCGGTCAGTTTTATGTTCTTTTCTATTATACCTGTAAGTAGTTAAATAATCAATGTAAGGGTAACTGTAAAAAAAGAGAAGTGGACAGCAGGGGAAGTACTCTAGCAGCAGGGCTGTCGTGCTGAAGGAATTTCCCCTGTGGAGATTTAAGGTGGTGAAACAATGCATTATGTGCTTTAAGTGCTTTCCTCTTTTCACATTACTTAATTTATCCTCAATTTAGTGCTGTAAAAATATGCTAAATGGAACAATCTTTTCAACCAGATATGGTGTAATAGGCATTAATGCCTGTTTGTTTTACGACTGTATTTGGCATGTCGTGCAGAGGTCTTAGCCCCTCCCTTACGTACCGGCCTGAGCTGTCCCTCATGAGGCTGGTCAGCGACTTGGTGCTGGGAGGGAGGCTACACGTTTTAAACCACAAAGTACAAGTTTACGCTTACAGACACAAAACCATGTTTTCAAGAACACCTTTTTAAATGATACAATATTCCACATGCTTGGAGAGCATGAGGGAGTTAGTGAGAGAGAGCCTGTAGGGGGCGGAGGGAGGGGGCGGGGTGCTATAAAGACAGCCTGTGGATTATTAAGACACCGTATGTTCACAAACTTGAGTTTTGTATTGCTCATACACATGACAATATGTTTTCATTCTGACGATGTCTTCATTTATTAAACTGTCACAGTAAAAGAAGGCTGTGTTTGCATGGTGGCCTGTGGGGCTCATGTCGGTCTACAGCACCGGCATTTACAGCCATGAGGAATGCAAACCACACAAAAACCTCTAAGCAATAAACATGTGCTCTCAGGGTCAAACGCGTCTTTAGCTCAACCTGTGTCATGCAGAACAGTCGATACAGTGTGCGGAGCGAGAGTGGGGGCACAGAGAAAAAAAAGCCCTTCTTCATCCCTGAGGTTTTAACGCGGCCTTCCCTGCAGTGGAGTGAGCCAGGAAAACAGTAGATCTGTCAGGTCTCTGCGCTGTAGCCTTGGAGCTCTATAATTCATCTTGCCTTAATAATCATTACTGGATGCTTTGGCTCTCACCTGTAACTGTCTCCCCTCCCCCTCCCCCTCTTTTCTCTTACCTGCCTGATCCTTTCAAGTGCTTTAACTGCATAAATGCTAACACAGAGGAATGACAACTTTAGGGGAGGGTGACTTTAACTTTAACAGTTTTTTTTGTCCTTCTCTCATACGTGACAAGATTGCAGATGTGTTACTTTTATGTTTATGTGCGCGTGTGTGTGACTCTTTTTGTATTAAGTGTCTATTCCTGTGGGGAATAAGGATGATCGGTCTCTAGAGAATCTACACGTTCACAGCTCCCTGTGGGCTCTGCGTATCACCTGCGGACAGTTATGACAACTCATAAAGTTAAAAAACGCTGAGTTTCCTTATTGAGTTTTGACTTTGTTCATTATTAAAGATTCTCTTTATTCCTCTAGGAGCTGTCTGGAGCAAGACCTCGATTCATTCAACATATGTCAATAGGTTATATCCGTCCATCCATTATCCTTACTGCTTATCCTGTTCAGAGTCGCAGGGGGCTATCCCAGCTGTCGCTGGGCGAGAGGCGGGGTACACCCTGGACTGGTCACCAGTTAATCACAGGGCTGTCACAGAGACAGACGACCTTTCACGCTCACAAACACTTACGGCAATTTTGGTGTCACCAGTTAACCAGCATGTCTTTGGACTGTGGGAGGAAGCTAGAGTACCCGGAGGGTACCCACGCAACTCCACACAGAAAGGCCCACTTCGTCCAAACCGAGATTTAAACTAGGCTAGCTGTGAGGCGACAGCGCTAACACCTGCACCACTGTGCAGCCTCAAAAGGTAATATTTAGATAAAAAAGCCAATTACATTTTCAGGTAGAAATATGTGAAACAACATATAGATCTTCCTCACCTTAAAGACAGATTGTGTGCCATAGGATTGCATTCACTCAAAGCAAATTGGCTTCAAACACCTTAAGCACATATTCAAGTCAGCTTAGCTTTTGGGCCAAAGGAATCTTAGGTAGAGCTCAGGATTCAGCCACATCCTCCCTAACATTAGCAGTCAAAACACAAGGCCGCACTTAGCTCCACAGAGTCCAGATTATCATGCAGAAACACCCAGGAGTCTGCCTCCTGCACTCTATTAAAACATCAACCCTAAGGTGTTTGGTGCAGCGGGGAAAAACAGGAAATGAGACATGCTCTCCCCACCGGCCATGGCTCACCACATGAGTGCAAACATGTATCCATTAAGTTCACAAAACAGTGAGGCAAAGGGTACCTGGTTTCCCTGGAAACTGTTTGTAGTCAATCTAAGTGGGATTGTAAAGAAATCTTCTCTGTAGGAAATATCAAATAATGTGAGGCCCCGTGAGCAGCGTCCAATGGTTTCTTATTTTATATGCTTCCTGGTGCAGCTGGACACATAGTTTCTTTTAACTTCTCATTAATGCCTCCTAAAACTGTTGTTGCACTGCGTCTATCTGGTTGCAAAGAACATGACGCAGACACACAAAGTTGGATATTAAAGCGCACACACACACACACACACACGGTGCACCGAATTGTGTTTTCCTGTGCGCATAAATAATGTGACAAGCAGGTACATGACAGCACTGTGATGTCCTGAGGTAGAAGCTGGTGTGATTTAATTTCAAACAGCATTAAAATATATTACAAAAATGATTATTTCATGCAGACTTTTTCCTGGCAGCACTTCAGAATGACTAAATGAGAATATTTGGTCTTTTTTTCAGTCTTTTGACAAACAACTTTTTTTCCCCCGCTACACCTTTTGTTTTCTTTTTAGAGGTGGATCAAAAGTGCTTTGCAATTCTGCATTACGCTTACATGACAGTAACCTTGATATTCGATCCTGTTTTTGCCTGTAAAAATGAAAGTGAATTTTTGAGGTGACCTTGTCGCTACAAATCCATACATGCAATGCTTTTTTTTTTTTTGTACTTGATTATTTGTGTGTGCGGTGCACCGTTGCAGGGTTTCGCCATGCATCTCCTTTGCGCGTCCCTTGGCCACGTTTGGAGAATGTGGGTGCATAATACAAGCAAAATGTCACCATGATAAATCTCACCTTTCCGGGGAGCCCTTAGCGGCTGCGTACCTGTGTACTTGCATTAATAACCAGATCTATCAAAAGGGAGTTTTCGGTTGCATTAGTGTTTGGGGAGTAATTGCTGTCAGCGGGCCTGGCCATAAATCCTGACACCTCAATCACAGCGGCTCCATAAATCACACTTAAAAAGTTCACATCTGATCTACACTTTACTCCCGCCCTGGCTGCTAACTGAAAAGTGCTACTGAGGAGAACTTAGTGAAAACTGTGTCTCTCATTTTTCAAACGGGTGCAGGCTCACTCCCGGGCTCTTGTGAGTGAGAACAAAGTTAGAGGACATAAAGTAAGCAGGATGTACTCTTTTTTTCTATCTCCTAATGGGCTCTGCCAGATAATCAAATTCCACCTTAGATATCAACTTTTGTACTTGTAACAAACTCCTCCCCCTTTCACTTTTCATTGCTCTGTCTATCAGTAACTTTAGCGATGAACAGTCTCTGCCATTTACTTTTAGAGTGCGAGCCACACGTCCCATTATTAGAATGACTTGATGAGACGAGATGAGACTTTGATTAAATAGGCGGACATGTCCTAAGAGTAGGGGGAGTCTTCTCTGTGGCGAGATGGGTAAAGGGACGATCCTTTGAAACAAAAGGTGTGATGTAACAAACAAAACAGCTGTGTTGCAAGTCGACACTTAATGTAAGAATACGTCTAGAGACTATCTATCTGTCTATATCTTTGATATCCAGCTTGTGATTCGCAACAATTTCTGCCATTGTCTGTAGTCGTCAGCACCGATTGGTTGTCTGACATTTGTTTTGTCCTTGCTTTTGTGCCAGAGCAGTGGTTCCCAACCTGGGCTCTGGGCCCCCCTTATGGGGGTGCCAAAGATCACTAGGGGTGAGCGAGGCTTTGTCTGCACTGAGATTGTCAAGATTAGATTTGTACATGTTAAATACAATCATTAAAAAAGCACAATATATGTATCCACACATAGACACATGTATGCACACAGATACATTTTTGACATACATTCATTCATGCATGCGGAAATATCTACATCCACATTCACCTCCAATTGAACTAAAAGGGGTGTTTACTGTAATAACTAAAGATAACTTTGATCAACTAAAACGACAAAGAGCTATAGGCTGATTGGTGTTAATTTTTGCCATACAAATCATTGTTTTGGTGTGCGTGTGTGCGGGCTCGGGGGGCTCAGCCTTTCTTAGATACTTATTTTTTCTCTGCACAGCTCTGCAGTAGCACGTCTATTATATCCCTTTTCCCCGGCTGATGACACAGATGGAGAGCCCAGTGTTGGGGGCACCTTTTGAGGAATGTTAATAATTATCAGTGTGGCTGTGCAAATAGTTATGTTAACATTATTCATAAAATAATTGCGCCTGGTGTGGACTGCCCTTAAAGGTGATGCCACAAGAAAGTCACAATGTTGCAAAAATTGAAGACTGGCCCTTTAAGGACATCTCAGATACAGTCTGTCAGGCTCTGGATTTGAGAGTGATTCTGTGAGTAAGCTTAATTTCATTGTCTGATCTGAACTTTGTAAGCCTTAGCTGGCTCAGCTGTGATACAAACTGTAGCGTTGCATGGGTTTGGGTTTGCATGTCAAGATACGAGTCGGCAACGATGGCTGCTGATGTTACCTTCAGCACAATAACATACATGCTAAGATTTTGTTCTACGTTTATACCATAGACTGTATAAAAAGATGGATGACATGACAGCTCCCTAAAAGTGAAGCCAAAACATTTTGAGCGCCCCCTGCTGACTGGCTGCAGTATGGGTCATAAAGCCCGCCTCCTCCATGTTAACAGGTGAGCTGAGCTGATGAGAGTCAAACTATAAAATCAAAATACTGTATATTTTGATTTCATTAGTTAGCTAGATTTTATCATGCTGCTTTATGTCCAAGTGTTCATTTGTCTGACAAGTTTACTTTTAGTTATTTGATGCTGTAAAAAGGATGATTGACAGCTCTTTTGACAAATACGGCTCCTGCAGCCGATCTGGAGGAGGAACGCCGAGAGGAGACGTAACTAAAACAGTCACTGCAGTCACTGAAGTTTACATATCTGTGAATGTTAACCTCAGACCAATACAAAGGAGCTGCTCGTCTGTCAAATACACCGATGTGCAGGAACTTTGCTGTTTTTTTTTGTAAGTCTGTGTTTTGGTTAGTGGAAGAGGCTATGCTGGGTCCACCCACCGATCTCCCCGCGCAGCCACTGGCTCCAAAAAAGGTCCCCAGCGGAAGATGGCAGTGCCCACCTCTGGGGTATTTTGGCTTCAATTTTGTACAATGAGAGTACATGGAGATGCGTCGTCCATCTTTGTATACAGTTATTGGTTTATACAAACGTTAGCATGCTAGCTATTTTAACATTAATGCCAAAGTAAGGCTTAAGTGTCTTTGTTAATATTCTAAAATAAAATGAACCTTATGGTGGCATTCATTTTATCCTCTGGAGACCATGACAGTCCAAATTGCATAATATATGCATCTGACTGATCGACACTGCTACACCCACTGCCGCACCATTTCTGCAGGTGAAAATGTCTGCCATTTCTCCGTCAAGAAAAATGAAGGAGAGCCCCAGACAGCTTTGCCTGTTCTGCTCGTCATCATTTGGATACAACAGCATTCCTGCTCATGATAATTGCAAACATGCATTACCTGCTTGTCTCCTGCACCCAGTGTACTGTAAGTACAAGCGGAGCTCCTGTCGCTGATAAAGGTGAATTGTGTCTCTGCTCCTGCAGATGTGTTATTCTTTCGTCATTGTTAGACCTCAGAGGAGAGAGATGGATAGAGCCTGTCTGCCTGCAGGTAATCTGATTATGGGACCATTAATAAAACATCATTCATTAAGAGCCTGTATCAATCTGCTGTCACCATCAAGTGGTTCACTCATCGGAGTATGACAGAGAGAGGTGGGGAGGGAGACGGAGGCAGGGGAGTGCTGCTGTGTTTCTGTTTCCTTATTATGTGTTTTACAAAATAGAATTGTCTATTGATCATGTTTGTCTTCATGTGCGCGGGCACTCCGGGGAAAAAATGTAAATCATTGATTCCAGCTCCCTTTTTGACTTGGTAATCGAACAGTATGTTAATCAAGTCAACTCCACAATTTTATGCAATGTTTTCTAGCTATGGCGTTTTTTTTACGTTCCACCTCTCCAGTTTAACTCGTCCTTCCATCTCTACGACTGCTCCTCCTGCAGCAGAGTGACAAGAGCCGCCCAGACTCTGGATCCCACAGGGCCTTCGTTATGACTGACTGTATTATGTAAAGCACTTAAAATGCCTAATTATGCTCTCTGCCTGGCTCTATTTTAGTTCCTAAGTGTTGCAGTCTTCTGACTGATGGTCCTCTGGGACTTCTCACTCTGTGTTTGAAATACTTCCCTCATATCCTCTCTTCACTTAACAGTGTATCTTCAGACACAAACACCTTCTATCAGAATTGGCGTCAGTGCGGTGACAGTGAAAGCACAGGGCCCGGGCTCCTGAGGTGGAATAAATGTGCCTCCAGAAATCAAGTTGATGATAATTTCATTGGGAGTTTTCATATGTAAATTTCGGGGAACTTTTAAGTCATGAAAAACATGATTGTAAAACTCATTTGGAATTCCTGAAAATGTATTTGAAAATTTATTTCAATATCTTAAAATAAAATGATTCATTCCTCAGTGGGGAGATGATTCAAAGCAAGTGCTTACATAATTAAAACATAGCCAGGGGTTAGAAAAATAATTTATACCCAACATTTCAGAAAAATCGAAGCGCTTGTGAGGCCGTTTCATTGTGATTCATGGTTGGTGACAACAGAATGGTCGGAACAGAGACGGTTTTTGTGTGTATGGCATTTCCTCTGTAGTGAGAAATTTAATTGAATCTCCCCCTGCGTTTCCACTGATTGCACCGAAGCCCATTTGCAACCTGAACTATTTCTATTCTACTCAACTTGCACTGGGCTTTGAGTATGTGCGTGTGTGTGGGTGGATCAATGTGGGTGTGTGCAAATGATCGAGAGAACGTAGTAAAGAGTGAGTGGGGTTTTGTGTGTTGGCATTGTAGGTGGAACTGAGGCGTGTGTGATGGATTTGTGTCTGATTGTCTCGCAAAAATTACCATACATAGAACAGAACAAATCCCTAATTGTTTTGGCTCCATACTCACAGCACAAATGCTTGTGAGCGTATTGCAGGCTCTTCTGAAACTCTACAGAGTGTGAGTATAAAGCTCGCCTCTCCAGAGAGCTGGGTCATATCCAGGTCATCCCCAGGTCAGAGCTGAAGAGATGGCAATACATCATTTTCTATATAAAGCTGAGGGATTGTCTCACAGGTGACTGGGCGCAAAGATGATTTGACCATCGCTGAACTTCTGACCATCTTGTCTGTAACGCGTTCATCCAAATCAGGCCTCCCATGGTTGAAATTCTCTGCTGGGCCCGCTACAGCAGCCAGAGCAGATGGCTGACTATTGACATGCAAGGAAGCCTGTGTAATGCAGGAGCTGTACTGCAGCATAAACAGGCGACAGGGGAAAACAGTTGATGGAGATTTAAGTGAATTAGTTTTATGTTTCGTTAACGTTTATTCCAGCCCCATGAGTCGACTCTCTGGGTGTTCTGGTGAAAGGACACATTTCACAGCTTTCTGTCTCTCCCAGCTATCTGGAAGTTTTGCATTTGAACAAACCCTGTTATTACAACATGTATGGCCTGCTTTGTTCTGCAATAGCCATCCTTAAGGTATTGATATTATGTACTAACCTCTTCTTACACTAGTTTTCATCATTAACGTCAGAGTCTATCATTCTTGTGCAGGGCTTTCAT
Source organism: Semicossyphus pulcher (assembly GCF_022749685.1). Classification (NCBI taxonomy): domain Eukaryota; kingdom Metazoa; phylum Chordata; class Actinopteri; order Labriformes; family Labridae; genus Semicossyphus; species Semicossyphus pulcher. The sequence goes on from NW_027211637.1 coordinate 22,050,641, forward strand.
GTCATTAAATGAACACAGGCTCCACAAGTACATCAGTTACTGTTTGTAAGTTAATCTGTAGATCACAGAAAGTTTCATATAATAACACCAGGTGACAATGATTCCATAGAAACACTGTATTATTTCACTGCACAAACAAGTGTTTCCACCAGTCAAACAACGATGAAAGAAATAATAAGACTTATAGAGGTAAGGATGGGCATTCTGATTGTCATTGGTATGCTCTTCTGTGTTTAAATGCTGACTGTTGTTTGTTTTACTGTTTTTTATTTATTAATACTACTATAGAGGCATATAAATGTATGCAGCATTCGAGTCTAAGACAAATTTTCCTACTGGGACAATAAAGTATATTGCGTCGTATATCTCATTGTATTTCACATGGTATATCGTATTGTATATCATATCGTATATCGTATCGTATATTGTATTGTATATTTCATCGTATATCGTGTTGTATATCGTGATATATATCGTATCGTATATTATATTGTATATTGTATCGTATATCGTATCATATATTGTATTGTATATTTCATTGTATATCGTATCTTATATCATATCGTATATTGTATCGTATATCGTATCATATATTGTATATATCGTATTTTATATCGTATCGTAAGTTGTATTGTATATCTTATCATATTTTATATTGTATATAGTATACTTTAAATCGTATCATATCGCACATCATATCGTATCGTGTATCTTATTTCAAGCTAAAATACTACTCAATATTCACTTTTGACCATTCTTTGAAGACCCCCCACCCCAGTCCTTTCCCCCCTTTTTATAGCTCAACACTAAACTCATGTCAGCCCAAATAGGTTTCCTGTTTAACCTGTAAGACTCCTACTTTTACGCTCTTCAGCGCTATTGGCTGCTGCAATTGCCAAACATTAAAGTCTGGCCTCACCTTCTGTTACTTCTTCTTAAAGCTCCTTTGAGGAACTTTAGGTTTGTGTTGATTTTGGCGCCCCCTGTGGACAAAGCCATACCTCTCATCTCTTGGCTGATTTTGTCCTGGAATCTCCTCCTGCTTTCTTCTAACAGTCATATGTATCACACAAAATTTTTACCCTGAAATATGTAAACAAAGGCAGCGTGCAGCACGCTTCGTCTGACACCTACCCCCCGCCAGCGGTTTCTGGCATTAAAAATAACTATATGAAATAATCAATCTAGTCGCTGATCGTCTGGTTTGCTTTGTAGGTCATTTAGAGTAATCAGAATTCATTTCAGTCTGTTTCATAACCAGCGAAAAACTCCTCACAGGAGCTTTAAATATGTAATTTATGACTGTGCAAACTCAGAGACGGCGACTAAATGGACCTCTCTTGGCATTTTTTTCGGATATGGGATAATAACACATGCGATTAGGATGGAGAATGTCTCATATCTGTGCTCACTGTTGTAGAAAATCAGCCGCTTTGCTCACTCTTTCTCTCCTGAGCCTTTCTGTCCATTTTACCTGAGCAAGCCTTATCAGGTAATTAACGTCATGAATGGAGGTTTAATGACCCTCACATCAACCTTGTTTAAAGGAAGTAGAATTAAAGATGGTATCAGGATATGTAATAATGCAGCAGGAGCCGGGGTAGCAGGGATGGCGGGCCTGAGCATCAATGTCATCGTTGTGCTGATCAGGCGCTGAGAGTCCTGCTCATGCATTATGAGAGCCCCTTAAGGCAAGCAAAGCTTTCTGACATCTACTGACTCGTCCGTCTGGTCTCTACAGGAGACTAAGAAGAGTTCACTCTCAATAATTGGGCTGTGACCCGGCATGAACATGCTTGAGTTGTAATTTGTATTGAGAATGGGGGGGGGGTGCAAAACAGAATGACATTTAAGGAAACAAGAAATAAATGAAAGCAAAACCAGAAATTCAAAGACCTCAGGGGATCAAATCGGAGCACAGACCAGTCAAGCAGCCATTTTAGTTTTTTATTTGGTTGGTTCCATTTTAGTAGTAGACCAATGAAATCACTTGTCTTGCTTCCCTTTAAGAGCTGTGCACTCATAAGTATTATTATTATTATTAAGATGGATGGAACATTCTGGAGTGGATTCATGACAAATGCTTCTCTCCAGAGGAAACTAATATTCTTGTGCTGAAGAGGTGCTGACTACAGATGCTTGCAATTAAGGTAGAAAGAAGAGGGTCAGAGTCGAGGTGTTCTACAAAATTATGGAAGAAAAAACAAACAGATGTATTGCCTGACATATTTTTAATATCAGCTTGCGATATTGGAACACAGACATTTTACTTTCTTTTCTGTGCTTGATTTTGTAATAAAGACAACTTGCAGCTTTAAAAAAAATGTATCCTTTGACTTTTAAACATTTCGATTTGATGATAAAAAATGTGAAAACATTAATTAACATAACATTTTAAAGTAATACTTTTAAATCAAAAGGTCTAGTGTGGCCTTGACAGCTTCCCACTTACCACTTTATTTGCACTCTTTACTCTCATGAGTGTCATGGTGCTAACTGACAGCACATCATCATCACCAGTGTATGCTAAAACATACACCATTATTTTTTATCTTAAAGGAGAACGTCAGAGCCAGGTTGGACAACCTGTCATCTCCAGACAGGTGATACGCTTCTGAAAAGGAAGTGTCTGTGTGTATGAAGCCGTGGACATGTAGGATTGCATTGAACTAAAGAATTAAGACTTGAATGGCAGTTGTTTGAAATACATTAGCAGAGAAGTAACATAACATGAAATATACACTATAAATATTGTCATTGGCAGGTCCATACCCCGGCATATAGACATATAATTTCTCCTATAGAAGATAAAGAAATGTGGCGCGGTGTTAAGACTGCCATTAACATCCTTCCCACTGAGTTGAGGTCTTTAAACCTTAATTATATGTCACATCTGTATGAATTGCGGCGCAGTGATAAAATCAGGCTGTTGCTTTTATCCATACACAGAAAATACATTTTTCCTAATGGCGCCATTACGTGTGATGCACAATATGTGTTTAGTTTTTTTTTTTAAACTTAATTGAAGTAAAAGCCACAGGGAGTTAAAGATCAGGATAAGTGAACATAAAATTGCAATTAGAAATAACGCTGTAAAATCTTAAGTAGCAAGACACCAACATGATGTTCGCTCCTTCAGATTAATGGGTGAAGAAGTAATGGAAACACCACCTAGGGAAGGAGATGAGATATGATGACCGTAAGAGGGAGAGGCAGAGAAACACTTAAAGGCAAATCGAGTGAATGAAAAATGTAGTTTGTCTTGTTGCCGTCAAAAATGTTGATGAAGACAGACCCCGTCTTCTCTGTGTTGCTAAAGAAAAGGCAAGCTTTGAATGAATTTCTTTTGTCTCCAGGAAGATTCAAAAATAGCACATATCATGACACCAACTGAGCAACAGCTCTGACACTGTAACTATCTATAATCACAGGCGTGTTATAGCCTGAACTAACTGCTGGATAGTTCAGGCTCCCCCACTATTGCATCAGTCAAATCCTGTTGACTCCTGGCATTAAAATTGCACTATGGCAATATGACTATATTGAATTGTTATTGTTACTGAAGCATCCCCTACAGTGCCTGTCCACCCAGTTCATGAGAGGTCACCTCACATCCAAGCTTACACAGTCGAGAAAACACCACTGAGAAAGACTATAGAGCCCTCAGAGTCATGTTTACTATGAGAAGCTCAGCTCAAGGCTTTTTAACATGATGCTATTTTTGTTCGGACCTCGGGTTGGGAATGACTTCTTTATTTTAAGGTCTGTTTCAAGCTCATGTGAGGAGTTTTATAGCTGGTTATGAGAAAATAATTGTAATGAAAGATTGACGATTTCTATGTTGATATTTTTGATGCCTGTTACTGCTACCACCAGGTCGTCATCAATGCACAAAGCTTCACAAGTTCTGCAGTAACTGCTTGTATCTGTATTTGTAGATAAGAGTTGTATGTAATAACAATAGGTGACAATGAATCAATAGAAAAAAGCGCATTGAGCCAATCCACTATTTCATACATAACATATAATAGAAGTAAGGATGGGCATTGTGGTTGTCATTGGTATGCACTTCTCTGTTTACATGTTGATTGTTGTATGTTTTTTTTAAATTTATCAGTATTACTGAAGAGCCAAATAAATGTATGCAGCATTTAAATCCAAGACGAATTACCTATGGCAACTATAAAATGTATCTTATCATATCGTATACCGTATCATATGTTGTATCGTATCGTACATCGTATCGCATATTGTATCACATATCGTATCGCATACCGTATCGCATATAGTATCGTATATCGTATCGCATATCTTATTGCAGATCAGATTGTATATTGTATCGCATATCGTATTGCATATCGTATCGTATATCTTATCGTATATCTTATCGTACATCGTATCGCATATTGTATCACGTATCGTATCGTATATATCGTAGCGCATATATTATTGCACATAGTATCGTATATTGTATCGCATATCATATTGTATGTCATACCGTATATCGTATCTTACATCATACCGTATAGCGTACCATACATCGTATTGTATATTGTATTGCAAATCGTATCGCAAATCGTATCGCATATCGTATCATGTATCATATCATATATCGTATCGTATATCGTATCGTACATCATATCGTATATCGTATTGTACATCATACCGTATAGTGTATCGTATATCATATCGTATATTGTATCGTATACTGTATCGCTTATCATATCGTGTGTCAAGCTAAAATACAATTCATTCTTCACCTGGAACTATATGACCATTCTTTGAAGACCCCACACCCTCCAACCTGTTTTACTTGTAAGATCCCATTTCAAGCTCAGGCATAATTCGCAGCAGTTCCTGCCTTCTGTAGAGGAATGCGTAATGCATAATTACATGTTTAATTAAATATGTAATTCATTCATTCTCTTGGTTGTGACTTCTTCAATATAAAGTCTCTTTACAGGTCATGTGAGCTGATTTTAGCTGGTTATGAGGCAGACTGAAAATAATTCCAATGAAAGATTGACAACTTCTGTTACTGCTGCCACCGGGCCGGTGTCAGACGAGGATATTGATCGCCTTTTTTTTCTTACATTTTCGACTGCACAGATTCACAGTGAGTGATACATTTGACTGATAAAAGGAAGCAAGATGAGGTGTTTCTTCAGAAATCACTACTCACGCTCACAGGACAGGATCAGCAAAGAGGTTTGTCCCGGGTGTTTCAAAAATCGACACAAACCGAAAGATTTTTTTGAACATTAACACTTTTAAGTTCTTAAATTGGTGATACAAAAAGGCATTAGCAAGTGATAGCAAGACATGAAATATTATAGCTTTCTTAATGCAAAATGTCTCCTGTCACCTTCCTCCTTAATTCACATGTGATTCTAACATCGTGCAATGTTCAACATAAAAAACAAATGACTATAACTTGATCAACGTATATTTTGTCCTCCTCCTTTGCTTATTTATCACAATTAGCTGTGATTGACAAATCAGGGTTGCACTGGGCCTTCTGTGCGCGATACATATGTTCCACAGTTGGATATCACAGCTGCCCACTTACCCAAAATTAACGCTGATTTTATGAGCTGCTGTTTTGCTCATAGGTCCCGTGGGAATTCAGGATGTTGACTATGAACTTCTGGAAATAAACGTGCTGACATTTGCAGTCATGCCTCACACCTTCAAATTTTTATCACCAACCTGTTCTTTTCAGTATGTGCCACGTAGGCACACGCACATGCACATACAAGCATACGGACGTGTTGCAGCTGTGTCAGGCTAGAGGTCGGGTCATACACAGGTTTGTGATATTGAACGCGTCTTGTTTTATTTGACAGCAATTGCTTGTCTCTGCGTTTTTTTTTCCCACACTGACCAGCAGACTGAATGCACCCGGCTGTTCTGGCTGTCTGCTTTATCTCCTTTGCATTACTCAGAGGTAATTTACAATGCCTGTGGCGTGATGGTTCCTCAGTATCGGTCCCCACTGATCATCAAACAAGCCTCCAGCCTTGGCCTCTGACTGCTGCCTAGACTGCCTCCATATCATCCTCCCTGCACCGAGCACAAAACAGAGTAAGGGAGATTGTATATATAGAAAGAGAGGGAGGGAGCGATCAAAAGGAACAGAGGGAGAGAGTTATCGTTCGATTGAACGACGTTTCTTTTCTCCAGTAGCACAGGGGAGATTTCATTGAAAGGCTGTTGCAGTCTATCGATCGGCCCTCGGGGATGGATACTGTGAAGCCGGGGATGGAGTGTGTGTGTGTGTGTGTGAGAGAGAGAGTGAGAGAGAGGTGGAGGATTCATGCAGCAAGAGAAACACAGAGGCAGAATAAAATTGAGTTGTGTTACAGGAGAATGAGAGTGAGAAACAAAGGATTGAAACCTAACAAAATATAGAGCCTGTTGATGTTCTTTGCTGGTCAACCATTCAGTAGCCGAGAGCTGTGCCCACAGATTGTCAGCCTGTAAGGGAGGAGAGGAACACAAAGGACGAGACAGAAGCCGTGCGTTGTGTTCACAACCTGAGGAGTGTTTCTCATAAAGAAAGATGACACAACAAAAGCCGTTTCGATCATATAGCTACATTTATTTGTGAGTTTATTATGAGCTTGTCGATGCAGCGGGGAACGGTTGGTTTTTCTATTTGAAAACAGTTTTCAGAGTGTAGTGAATAAAAGAGAAATGGCATTCAACTTAGGTGACTTTAAAGCAACGCAGAGCCAGAATGTTTAAACGGCAGGAAATATTGTAGCTTTGTAGCCTCACATTAACCTCCACTGGCTGAGTGTGAGCTGACTCTAAAAGAGACGAGTGGATTGTTAACCACTTTAAGAAAAGGATCAATGCTACAAATCTGTTTCTTGACTAAATTGTGTTAACTAATTTTTTCTATAGATACTTTAGAGTCTAACTGGCTTTATTGACAGTAAGCTAGCTAGCGAAGGGAGCTTTTCTCCCCCGAGGGTAACTGTTGATGTAAAGAAAAGGGTTTAAATTCCTGAGAAAAAGTACGAGGAAACTAAAAAGAAGCTCACAGAGTTATTTGACTATCACTTGCCTGGCTGGATAGCTGCTTATCGCTCACCGGCGTAGTGCCTTATTAGTGCTCCCTGTATTACTAAGCTTAATTTCACTAAGACATGCAGATGAATTTGCTGTGCCTCTTTCTGGTGTGACCAGGTCTTTATCCATATTTGTAGTAGGGCTGCGCGATATTTTAAAAATCTAATATTGTGATCATTTTTTCTCCTGTGATTTTTATTGCGACATAAAAAAAAATCAGGAAATTATAACAGATAAATGCAGTGTTTATATGTAAATTAACAATCATACTTTTTATTATTTGGAACTTCTAAGTTTATTGTCTAATAAAACAACCCCCTCCTACTTTTATCACTCTTCAGCGACTCTGACACCCACGTTAAAAAACGGAGAGCGTTCAGGTGGAGTGACACGTTTCTTTGTGAAATTGAATACAAATACACGTGTGGGCTGCAGTTGTGTTATTGATACAGTATGTCATCTAACGGTGTTCAAACGTTTGTGTAATCAGTGTGACCAGCCAGGTGACGGTAACTTTTGAAAACGAAAGCTGACCGTCTCCTACTTCCTGCTTGCACACGACCTTAGGCGTGTGTGTCATAGTTCACTATGTGCGCTTATGAAGGGCACTGGTGTGATATCAGACGGACTGTTGTTGTAGATTCATGATGGAAAACAAGAGAATTGTGAGTGCTCCTTTGGCACCAAAAAACAATACAGCAGCAGCTTGACACGTTTCACTTATAGCCTCACAATCGCACCTCCTGCGATGTGACTATTGCACAAGTGTAATTCACAGTTGTGATGGGTAGCATGCAAATCAACCATTACACAGCACCTTATTGCTTTTTGTTGATCCCATCGCTCTGTGTACCGTCTCTGGTTACACTGATAAAAGAAGCTCAATTAAACGCTTTCAGATATTTTCTCAGCAGGGATGACATTATTTGATATTTCTGTTTGTTCTTATATTTTCACATTTGAATAATTTTTGAGTTGTTTTCTTAAAGCCTGTATCAGAGGAAGTGGATGAATTGTTTATAGCTTACAAGGCAGCAGTGACCTGTTAGTTTACATTCAATTTGGTTATGTCAACTCCACCGACCATATTCCAGTCAAATCAATTACTGATAATTCTCTAAATAAATATTTGATTACCAAACACAGAGTTAAAAACGGGGTTCAAGTTGGTTTTCTCCACAGTAATGTGAAACATTAATTACACTGATGGAAAGCTGAAAAATGAGCATGCGAGTACATTTTGTGTTCTGCATCTTTGCACTCTCTATTGCACCATTGCACTATCGTCGATCGTCTTCTGTCTAGGTCTGTATATCGTAGTTTTAGATTTACTTTGTGGTGTCCAAGTGTCTGTGTTACCTTGTCTAACCTCTCCTTGTTTTTAATAGTATATCTGTTTAGTATGCGTGTCTTTAACCCATGCAGCTCCTACACTGCCTGAATCACATACCAACATGTATCTTTACTAAATTGCGAGAAATGTGGGGAAAGTCTGGGCACATAAGTCAGTAAGTTTGCTGCCCTTTTCCTGAACTTGAATTATTTTAACATAGTTGGAGGTAGGCGATTATGTATGAGACACTTCTCTACAGTGTCTTGCCATATGGGTGTGAATATACATGCATACATCAGTGTAAGAGGTTCATGATCCAATCTGGTCCTTCAGTCTGTACAAGCTTTTTAAAATCTGTCTGAGTTTCTTCTCTTGTTACACTCAAAGTTCTGCCGGTTTCACAAGCAGTCGGAGGGAAAACAACACAAAAGAAGAAGAAAAGACTGATGCCTGCTAAAGACTAAAGGACGGACCACAGGGTCCCCTGAGTCCCTCTTCTGTCAGACTTACAGTATTCCTAATGAGCACAGGAACAAAGCCTTGGATCCACCCGGGGTGAGCGCGTGCAGCACAGGACCACATCCCTGTCCTCCAGGGTCGGATCCAGTTCTGATGGATGACTCCACAGGGACATGAGACGGTTGAGCTGCTCCTCGTCTTCCTTTTGTCTTTGTGGCGTGTACATGGCGAGGTAAAAAAAACACATACGTATGGTCGGGCTGTGACCTTGCCCGTGACCACACACTTAAATGGCCGTGTTTCTGATGAGCGGTTTCCCATGGGGGAGGGAGGACGGGAAAAGAGGGGTAGATGTGATGATGAAATACAGTGATTGTCCCCTGATAGATTGGGGACAAGGCCCCTAATCGCTCTTGATGTCATGTGGATGACCTCCCAGGATACAGAGCACAGATTCATCACCTGCAGCTCTCCTATCATTCACCGGCAACTGAATCACTGCTCATGATATACTGTACAGGTGTGCCATAAATAGCACCTTTCACCTGATGAAATCCTCCATCATGCAGTGTTCTTAGGCCTGCGTAACACGAAGCTCGGCTGATGTGGCGACCCCATTATTATGAATATAGAACCGCCGCTGCTTACCTTAATGCATGTGATTTATCTCAACAGTGCTAACGGTACTCTGCATTTTAGAAGAACATGGCTGGAGAAGTCTGGTTTTGTAAGGGATGAAGGAGTAAACAAAAAGATTAGATTAGATTAGGTGTGTGTTTGTACGAAGACGAGGAGCCACTGAGTCATTCAGTGCTATCTCATCCCCGTGGACTCATCTATCAGAGATGCATCTCCCACCCCCCTGGAGGACTGATGTGATCCCATGGTGCAACCACAAACAAGGAATGGATCCAACCTTTTTTTTTATCCTTCATATTACCTGCTCAGACTGCACTCCTCCATCCTCAACAATACACTGCAATCTGTCTAACGATCGCAGCAGCTCTAGTGAAACGTCAGAAAGCGTTCGCACACGGTTCCTGCGGTTCTGTATCCAGGTGACACTCTCTCTTATTTTCACTTTGATTTTTGAAGGAAAAATCATTTAACTTTCATTTCCAGCTCTCAGACGTGGCGCAATACTGCCTCTCCACAATGGCTGCCAGGGTCGCGCTGCCCTTTCTTTGTTGTGCTTTTTATAGAGAGAGCAAGATGTCCTCCAAAAAAGTAAAGTGAGACGCTCACTCACAAATGGGAGACACACAAGCGAGAGGCTGCATACACAAATCCAGTATCTGTATTTCATGTGCAGAAAGTGTGAATGGTAACAGCCAGAACCTTCATGTATTATATTGTCGCGCAATTTTCATCAACTTCCATCAGCCTGATTTCATAATGCATGCACCAAATTCCCTCTCTGAACATTTCCACCCCTTTGAAAAGTGTCGGGAAAACTTACATTTCACAGATGACAAAGTGGATTAACAGAGTTGGTGTGGTAAACCCTCCATTACATCCTTTGTTGTTGTGTTTATGCCCCAGTGATCCGATTCCTTCTGAGCTCATCTGTATGCAGCCCGCTGGTGCCGTGCATGGCCGGCTCCGTACTCAGTGTATCTATTGCAATGCTCTGTGTAGCGTGACTGTTGCCTGTGTATCATCTATCAGGGGATAGCATAACCTCGCTTTAAAATCATATTCCACTGAATCAGAATTCAATTCCAGATTCCTCCAAGAAAATATCATAATAATACATCTCCCCTGGATTCCACTTGGGCCACTGTCACAGTGCTTCCTGACTCATTGCCTGCACTGTAATTTCTCAATAACATCTTTGGCGGGGACATGATGAAACATTCAGGGAATGAATTTCATTGGCTGTGTGTGTGGGGGGGGGAACCTTGGGAAGGTGTAATTTTAGATGCATGAAATCCAAAGGTGCTTACATACATTGTTCAAGTTGTTATGAATATGAAACGCCTCGTCGGTGTCCCTTATTACTGTATTATTCATACATCAGAGTCACAGTGTGATGGAAGAAGCGGGCTCAAGAAATGCAGTGCTACTTCTTCCCCCGATTGTGTCGAGTTGTTGACACGCTGTTTGATTGTACGGCAGTGCCAGTCTTCATCTTCGCCGTACTTAAATGTTGAATAGAGGTAATGAGATTGGAGCTGAATAACAATGATGATATTCCGTAATGGATTACCGCACAGCACACAATGCCGTGGTTTCACAGTTTCCCCCGATTAGTGGTACAAATTTAACACTTGTTAGGCGTTCTGTAAACAACACCGAGGGAGATTATTTGTCAGACGTGTAGGATTCTATCAACAGAGTCAGCCTGTGTGATGCATACAACTCCCACAATGCTCTTCTGGATAAAGCAGCTGTTTATCCTCTGATCAGAGTCTTTGTTCTACAATTACACATTGAGTCGCGCAGCATTCAAATTGTGATTACACGGCAAACACATACATAGAATGTTCAAATCTAGCCCTTTGAAATATTCATATAAGGACTTTGTTTATTGCAACTCTGTCTACAAATTATCTTCACATATATTTCATTGTTTTTCCTTTGATCCCCTTATGTGCACTGCAAAGACTGTGCTGTGTCTTTGTACCACAGCACACAGAAGTTGAAGGAAACTTCAAAGCAGAACTTTGACTCCAGCTCCTGAGGTTCAGGTCCTCGCTCCTCTGGGGGGTTAGGTTAACTGTACTGAAGTAAACACCTTCTATCTTGTATCCCTGTTTTCCTTTCTTATTGTTTGACCTAGACCACTGTCTTTCTCTCACCTTGCAAGAGAAGTTTGACAATCTGGGAAATATGTTTTCCGATGTCTTGACCCGAGTTAGATGAGGAGATCGATACCTCTCGGTAGGGCTGAACAGTGTATCGTTTAATCATGGCAGTAGCGATGTGCGCATGTGCAACAGTCACATCGCAGGACAGAAGATGTCGACCTGACACACCTCATGTTGCTTGATGCAAAACGAAAAACTCGCCCGTTTCTCCTTTTTCTATGACTAATCTACAATAAAAGTCTGCCTGATATCACATTAGTGCAGACCTTCATCCGAGCACAGAGTGAGCTGACCACATGCAGAGTCACCTGCGTGTAAACGAGCACTGGACGCTGCCGCCATTTGAACATCATTAGAAATGGCAGATACATAAAAGTGACTAAACATTTTGCCATTTTGCTTTTGGTACGGACGGTAGCTCAGTCTGTAGGGCTTGGGAACCGGGGGGTGGCTGGTTCAAATCCTGGTACGGGCCAATTGTTGCTGGTAGCTTGAGAGGTGCTGTGTCATTTTCCTGGGCACTGTCGAGGTGTCCTTGAGCACCGAATCCCCCAACTGCTCGGAGCGTATGTGTGTAGTATGTTTCTAATAGTGAAAACATTAAATTTCCCCTCAGGGATTAATAAAGTATATCTTCTCACCACCTGTTGTCCCCTGCTGTTTCATGCGGGTGTCAGAGAGGCACCAGTTTTTTTTAAAGTAGGAGAAAGGTTCTGTTTGTTCTGTCTTAGCAGAAAATTGACTTGAAGTCCCAAATAATAATAATAATAGTAATATATATATATATATCCATATATATATATATATATATTTGAATATTGCAAAATATCGCAGTAAGAATATCGCAATATTGTGCAGCCTTCCCCCTTGGTATATCTGTATGATGAAAATACAGGTATAGCCAGTTAGCTTGGCATAGCATAAGCAGTATCCTGTAGTGCCTGTCGCAGTAAGACGGTCTGTCACATAAGCTGCTGTAAATCCACAAGTTGTCATTGTTAAACTTTGTTTATATGTTTTTGTATATATATATATAACAATATACAACATATTAATTAGTATAAAAGTGCTAATGTGGGCCATTTGCTACTTTTGGACTGAACCAGATTAGTCTAGTTTTTCCTCTATGCTGAGATAACCACGCGCTGGCTCCTGCTTTATATTTAACACACTGATAACCATACAAAAAAGGGAATAAGTCTAACTCCCCAAAAGTCCAATATCCCTTTAATCTGCTGCTTTGAGCGTCCTTAACTCAAGCATACAGACGTTGAAGCATGCTTTAGCACAGTGGTTCCCAAAGATCGCTAGCGGTGCGCGAGGCTTTGTCTGCACTGAGATTGTCAAGATTAGATTTGCACATGTTAAATGAAATCATTAAAAAAAGCTCTGACTTGATAATCAAAAGTCTGTTCAACTATTGAAAAATATATTTCTTGCTTCTCATTCAAATGTAGTAGTTACCTTGTAGGCCACACAATGGAATGAATACCTTTATTGTTTTGGTGTACATGTGGGCCAGGGGGGCTTAGCCTCTCTTAGATACAAGCTCCAAGGAAACAAGGTTGGGAACCACTGCTTTAGCATACTGTCAGTAAAAGCAATAAAGTAATGTCCTTGCTTACTCAAAAAAGAAACTGCTTTGATTAGCTCTTATTATTGATTTGACAACAATATCTGAATCCACATAAGAGAGCTGAAACAGCTCATGTGACCTGTAACCTGCTTGTGAATTAGCCAGACCAATAAAGGCAAGGAATAATGGAACGATCGCTGCACACCATCAATCATAACTGCCTGCTGTTTGATTGGAACTATCAGAGCGTCTTGCTGCTCTAACCTCTGCACAGCGGCGCAGCCAGTGTCATTACACTGACTTATTCATGTGCGATGTGAAGCATGGTGCCTCATCTCCAGCATCCGCGTCCCACTGGTCACTAAGAGGAGTCAGCGATGCAAGTGTCTGGAGATGTGTTTGTCTTCATCAACAGTTACACGTGTCTTTCAGCTTATTGGCAAACTGTGTGCTTTGTCCGCGCTTCCTTAGTTTAATCAATATGGTCACATGCATTGACTTGTAAAGAACTGTTGCGTGGTGCAGATTCACAGCGGCTCTCTGCCCTGTGTATTGATCGAGTCGGTGATCTACAGCTCCACAGTGCTTCAACATACTGCTATTCAATTTAGATAAAGCCTTTCCATCATGAGGCAGCGGATCTGTGTTGAATACAGTGAACCATACTTATGCCTGCTTTCAGGTTTGATACATGCTTGAAACCTTGGCTCTCTGCATGTTTTTTCAATTTCATTATTAAACAAAAGTTGGTGATTTTAAGTAATGTCACACCTGAGATTTCCTAGCACTGTGCTTACTGTGAGGAAAAAGCATGACAGTGTTACACCAATAATAATAATAAAACCCAGACCTATAAGTGCCAGTTGAATTTCAAAACCATCGTTGGTTCATCTTTAACCAGGATGGTTCGGTTGTAACAGCGCTGCTGTGGCGAGCGAGCCATCCGATTGACTGTCCTCCTCCTGCCCGCTGCCCCAGCCCCTCCAGTCCCTGACTTCCTGCGCAGTGCTGCTGCGCACGGACCAAAAGGAGAGAGGAACTGCGATTAATCTGAGCAGCATACATGGGAATGAATTACATTATGACATATTTCACTGATCTGAAAAAGACGCAAAATTTGTTGCGAGTCTTCTTATAAAAAGTCGCCTAGAGGAGAGAGAAAGTCGCTAAATTGGCAGCACTCACGGGAATTGACACAGGACGTAAACACAGCTGCGTTAATTGCGTTGTTTTTCTTTTAACGTGTTAAATATTTCAAATTAATCGCAAAAATGAATGCGCTCCTTCTTATCTTGTCAATCTCCTGGAATACAGTTAGGGTACTTCGACCAATCACTTGCTATCACAAATCCCAAGATCAATGCTCAGTAACAGAGGGGATCGTGCCTTTGCAGTAGCTGCTCCTGAGCTGTGGGACATCCGATGAAATTTTAGACCCATCTCTTCCCGATGGCCTTCAATTCCAGTTGAGCTCGACTCTTCCTATTTTTATCTTATACCGTCCAGCAATTCTTTTTTTATGTATTCTGTTTTTCTGTTTTATCTATTTGCGTAATATTGGGAATGTGGATCCTCTTGGTTGTACACGAGTTGTTTTTAAATGTGCTCTATAAATAAACCTGTTGCAGAGTTTTTATGGCAGCAGGATGGTGCATGTGGGATCGACTCAAAATAAACTGCAGCACACATCTGCAGCACAATGGTGTGGCATATTGATGTGTAGTGTTTTTGGCAACAATGGAGCTCCACATCACAGAGGAATATTAGACAATACTTGTTCGTGGGATCAATTCATTGTTGGAATTTCTTATGGATTTGTTGCCATTGAAATGTAGAGTACCACCAGATTTATCCTCTAAAACTGAAATCAATCTTGTGCTTTGAAAATGAGTCGCTCTTTCCCTTGTTTTGGAAGGTTGTCAGCATGTTAGTTTCATGTTCATCATGTCATCTTGTAATCTTCTGTCATTTTTATAACAGCAACTATCTTGTTTTCTTTGTTTCACTCCACAAGCATCATGAATATTTTTCACAAGTAACTATCCAAGTTATTACCTGCTGCTCTGCTTGTTTTTGTCGATAATGTAGCCAAATACAACAAATCTGCCGCGGGTCTTGGACGATGATTTGTGTTTTCCTACTGTCCAATCACAACCCTACCTGTTAGGTGTAAAACATGCCCATGTGTTGTCTCTAGTGATCCAAAGCCGACTTACTCCCCACCCTCTGTAGTGATTGTAATAGCTCTCGTCTCGTAGTGTAGCGATCTCCTGAGCGCTCATATTTTTGACCTTTCTCATTCTGACTTCCTCGGTGTAATTCTCCCCACAGAGCGGCCGGTCCACCTGCCTTGATGTTTTACACAACGCGGCACTGCAAAGCCATTTTCCAGCCCATTCCCCTCAGATGTTGTCACGGAGGAGGTAAATCAAGGTCTGGCCTTGCGAGACTAATTGTGGGGTGAAACTCGCCTGATCTCACTTTCCCGGCTCTTGCCTTGCATGACAGATAAGAGTTGTGGTTTTATGTGATGTACGTTCAGTGTTGCTAATCCACTGCTGGGGTTTCTTATGGTAATGGTGCTTTTTTAATCTTTTTGATGCATTTCCTTTCTCATCATCTACATTTCTTTATGTAAGCTGATATTCTTTTAAGTCTTCTCATCCCCGGTTGTCAAACAGCAGCTTTATGTCGCACTCCTTTGTCGTGTCATACAGAAACATATGGCAGCATTTGTTTTCCTACTTTTCAACAGTCGGTCGGTTTGGTAAGGTTTAGGAACAATGACTATATGGTTAGAGTTGGTAAGAACAATAACTCAACCTAGACTTAGTCAAACTTTGGTGTCCTTGGTGAAATTCCAGTGTTGGTTGAAGCGTCCATTGGCCTCAATTTCCAAGTGTACTTAAAGGGCCAGTTCACCGATTTTCAACCTCAGTCCTGTCATGCTATTATGGGGAGCTAATGCTATTGTGGTAGAAAAAAATTTCATTCTATGCTTTTGGAGGACGCTATCCGCTTCTCCAATGGGCCCTGGAAAACCTCCGTCAGATTACGTAAAACGTGTCATCTGGCGGAGGCCAGGGAGCTCGCTAAACTACACTTCCTCAATCTAGGACGGCCGCCTCCGATGTCATGTCTCGTTCAAAATCCTCAGTGCATTTTTGAGTTCTCCATTGTTGCCTTGGACACTGTTTGTCCGTAAGTAGTATGTTTTTGATTTCTTTGATGTAAATAGGATTCTTTGAGCTGGTTATTGTGAACATAGTAATTTAGTAGCAGGCAGAGCTGTAAGCTAGCAGTGTGACTCAGCATTTTTAGTTCTGAAGATATGAGGCCTTACATTGTGCCTTACTGTTTGTAATCTTTACTTTTATTAATTAAGTAAACAATTTTGTTGTTGTTGCAGTTTTACAAAAGTGTGAATTCTTCATTTAAATATCAAGAAAAGTTACGCCTTGTGCTTTTTGGAGGACTCACAGCTGTTTGCTAACAGTCTCGCTTTGAATACCAGCAACTCAAACGCAAGGACAGTATAGTCAGGTTTGAAATGTAGACTGCAGACCTGAAGATTTTTTTAGACGATCAACCGGTATATTCTTGTTGTATTTCAGATCCTGTACCGCTCTGACCCATCGCCTGCAGTGAAACGGTTGTATTTCACTCCAGCGTCCGTTCCTGTCAGAGGGAGGGGCACAATGCACTCTGGGTGTTGTAGGAATGTAGAATGGGCGACACCACAAGCTGTTTGTACGACTTTCTCCACAGCTATGGCGCCAATTTCAAATATTATTGCTTCTATTGATTACAGAGAACACCAGCTTTGACTGACAGTGGCTTTTACCAGGGGAGAATCTCTTCTTCAATCTGCCTTTCTACTACATCAAGCAGAGCAGTTGATCTCAGCAATTTAATATTGAACAGATCAGCTGCAGGAGCCGTATTTGTCAACAGAGCTGTCAATCATGGCGCTACATCCTTTTTATTAGCATCACATAACATCATCATCCCCCAATTGATAACATGGTGGAGGCGGGCTTTATGACCTGTATTGCAGCCAGTCAGCAGGGGGCGATAGAGATGTTTTGGCTTCACTTTCAGGGAGCCTTCATGTCGTCCATCTTTTATACACGTCTATTGTTGTGACAAAGCGTTGGTGTTTGACCCTGATATGTCCGTGGAGGATCCTCCAAACTTTTCCCAAAGTGACAAAACACCTCCTGACCTTATCAACCAGAAACCTTCATATTGTCTCACTATGAGGTAATTTAATTTCAGTTGTGTTTTTGGGGCTTAGGTCTTTTTTTTTTTTTGCTCCTGGGTGTACAATGTAGGACAAAAGAAGATAAGATTTCACTTTCCCCTCAACTTTTAAACCACTCACTGAAGGAGCTGCTGCCTGATTGAATTATAGATAGTAACATGCTGAAGTGTTCAGAAACTAAAGAGGAAATACACTTTATGAGGCTGTAAAGACACATTCATACATAAGCATATAGAGTATACACATTAAAATGTCATTTACGTCTTAAAAACTTATTTGAAGAATTTCATCTCAAAGTAACCTTTCCCTCGCTCTGATGCAGTCTGCAGGGACTCTCTTGTTTCCTGCCCAGAGGTGGTGTCACATGACGCTGCTAACAGCAGACTTTGAGGATCTCTGACAGAAACCAAGGAATTGAAACTGACCCCGGTGCCCACACAGTATGACCTCATCTAATGAACCTAACAGAACCTGCTGTTGATGGCTACATGCGCAAATTAAAGTGATGTATCGAGTCCAGCTGATAAACCGTGAAGACCAACTCGATCTGTTGATGCTGTTAAGGCTGAGACAGGAGCGAGGCTGTCTGCTGAGTGTGTTAGTTTGATTTGTATATGAAATCAATACCAGCGCGAAACTGGAGTTCTGGTCTTCCATTAGTGTCATTATTTTGTATAAAGGAGCTGTCTGTTTTTTGTCAATCAAGCCAACTCCAAACATTTCTTATAACAAGGCTTCTCCGTCCTTCAGAATAAAATCTGTCAAATGGAAAAATGAAACGTCATAGTTCAGCTCAGAGCTTGATTTCCATGTGAAGCACAAATAGAGAGGAAAAGTTCCTCCGCCGAGGTGCTTTTGCAGGTGCCCTGCTTAAAATGCTCAAAGGCTGTGTTCCCTGGGGAAAATGTATGTACAAAGTGGAGGTAAATAAATAATAAAGAGATGAATGGAGGGCTAAGCAGACAGCTGATGAGGCTGATCGTCGGAAGGGGGTGAGACTGGTCCTCTCTGATGCTGTCAGCAGGGTGCGCGGGTTACTGGTGATTAAAACTGCTTTCCTCTTACCCGTCAGCAAACACGCACGCGCTCTCTCACAACTGCGCACACACACACACACTGCTATCTCTGCAAACTGACTTACAAATAAACAGCTTAGGCTCCTGTGATGTGCAAAACAGATGATTTTTTTTTTTTCACTCAGCTCAGATGGACCAATTTGACAAGCTCTGCATTTCCCCGTGTTTATGTGCTAAAGTTGACAGCTCCTCCTCAGGATGTTTTACAGTAATAGAAAAACAGACTCCATCGAGTCTCATATAAAAGCCCGTATATAACTGATGGCAAGAGGTTCAGATAGGAGCAGGGGGTGCAGCCAGTATTAGCAAATACTTCAGGGAATAAATAACCTACAATCACTAAAAATGCATAATTCAGATCTTACTTTACTGTTCTGCCTCTTTCAAACTATTTAATCTGCCCATAAATTCCAGTTGTGTTCAAGGTAGCTCCAATTAACAGTGAAGTAGAATTTGAATTAAAAAGAGAAACTCAATTTGCAAAGTATAGAGTGTTTTCAGCTCTGGTGTTGTACTGATGGAATAAGTGCTGAAGATATCAGGTAAAGAAGAAGGGCCCTTTGAGTTTGTACTTGATCAGGAATTGGTGAAATCTGCTATAAATTCTGGTGCGGACCAAAACAACCAAGCAACCGTTTCCAAGCAAAACCTTGTGCTGTCCGATTGCAGTGAGAACATAAACAGGCTAAAAGCAGGAACCTATATAGGAGCAAACCAAAAAAAACTGTGCATTGTGGGTTGTTAACGGGTGCTTACACTTGCAGAGACAGGCAGCAACGTGAGTAGGTAAGACGTGGGGGAGGGACGAGGAAATAGAAATTTCACAAATGCTTGTGGAAACGCACAAGAATACGGAGGTATTCAAACTGTGCAGGGAGAAACTAAAGGAGACTGGAACTGATTGAACTGTGCAACGATATCGGTTAAAGTCCACAATCATGTTGAGTGTGATTGAGGAGTGTGCTCTCTCTCTCTTTGTTTACTTCAGGCATGTTTCCCATGTGGAAATTCTGACCAATCAGAAAGCAGTTTCCTGGCGCATCAAAACTTTGGTCCGCTGGTTAAAGCTGCCAACTGAACACAAACCAGATGAGGTTTGGTCTTTGATTGGGATCAAACAAACAGACTTTAGGTGTGAAAGCACCTGATGGTGGCTGCCAACTGCTGTGATCAAAATGATTCTTCCATCCCTGAGCGCTCCAATCTTCAAAAGTACTAACATTTATTGACAGACAGATATATTCACTTCCAAAATCCTTAAATGTTTGTGAAATCTTATGTTCACCTTTAAAAACAAACATTTTCACCAGGTCAAAATCAAGCATAGCGTTAGTTCAGGCAGGCCACGACATCAAGCTATATATTAGCTGTCAACAGCGAGCCAAGCCAATCAGCTCAGCTGACTTCCCCTATGCTTTCTATTGGAAAATGAAATTCAGAGCGCTCTATTTAAACAGCTCTAGAACAGCTCCCTTTGCTGCTTCTTCTGCTGGCCGATTTGCAACCCACCTCCACCCCAGCTCCTCCTATCATGCTGTGTCAGAAATTAATCATTGTCATTCATGCTGTTCTTTCCCGGGGGTCTTTGCCGCTGCGCTCCCTTCTATAGCATGGTCCTGACTGAAATATTGTTTGCTGTCCTGCTTGACACACAGAATGGGAGGCACACACCTGCAATCAAACCATTCCGATATGTCTCTACGTATCCACAGTGCAATACCATCCAATTAAGATCCAATTAAAATTTGCATGCCAACACTCTTTACTAATTTACATATATACATAATCAGAATGATAACTAATCGAACACACGTGTCCCTCGTTGTGGATTTCAGATCTTTAGAATAACCACATGAATTCAAATCAAGCCGCTAAACAGAACAACCCTGCAGTTACTGCTGTGTGTACTTCACAGACTGTGAAACCTTATTTGTATTTCCAAAGTCCAAAGGTATTTTTTTTTTCTAGATTTCAGACAGGGACTAAGAAATCTTAACCAAGAGGTATAGATTTTTTGAGGCCCTGAACTCTGCCAGAGGAGAGCAAACTCTCTGCCCTCTGTGCAACCTCGCTGCCTCGCAATATGATTCAAGCATCAGTCACAAAATGCACGGGGGGAGGGGATATTTCAGATGCCATGCATTTTTTTCTTCACTTGCTCTTTCCTGTTTCTGTATGTTGGTAAAATTAGGATCAAATTGATTAAGCACAATGCTAATAATGCTAATAGGGCCTTGGTGCCTTTCTTGCCTCGTATGGCGAAATGTTGAACAGCCAAGCTTGTAAGGGATCACACCTAGCTTATAACAAGGGAAAGTAAAAGGAAATGAAAGATAAATATTATAATAGAAGAGCTATACCTAAAAAAAAAGAGGGGGTAAAAAAGGATCCATAAGTGGAAAAAGACGAGTGTGAAATACTTGTCTTTTTTTTTAAATGTACCTCTTTATTAGGAGGAAATAATACCATATTATTATTCCGCTCCTTTAAGGCCATAGTGCATGTACGCTATGTATAATGTATAATTCATTTTAAGTGGGCATGAATGTCAAATAGACTCTTCTCCTCTCTGTGCAGGCGGTGTCAGAGAGGAGAGGTCACATTGCAGTACGTGCTTGAAAAACATAGTTAGCGGCCTAACTAGCTTAATGTACAGAACATCCACTACTCTCCATGCTCGATAGCTGCAACGCCTGCAAAATGGGTCATCTTCCCCCTCATGACATATTGACATGAAGAGTTAAAGATCTACATGGAGGAGTCAAATCAGATAACTTGAGGCCTTTAAACTGGCTTAGAGAGGTCGAACCACATCAGCATTAGATCTGTTCCCAGTAAAAAACTACAAAGTCATTTATATAGTGACAGTGATTGCAGGTAATGTGCAGCTTAAACAGCTAGAATTCTTTAACGCTCAGTCTATACACTTCTTTTCTTTTTTACTACATCCAATTACACAGTCCCTAAAGTGGACGGGTGAAGTAGTGCTCAGGGAGGAGGAGGGGGAGTGTGACATAAAGAGAGAAAAAATACTTGGAGGCAGGGCAACAGTTTGTAGAGACTGGAAGAAGGAAACAAGGTGGAAACACGGCAGAGACTGGCAGATAATGACAGAAGAGGAAGTGGATAGATATTGCAGAGCGAAGAGACAGATGTGTAGATAAAGGTCCAGAACGGAAGACAACAGAGGACAGATAGCAGAGACAGGTAGCGAGATGAGAAAGGAAGAACAAAGATAAAGAGCTTTGATTAGGATTTATTGCCCTCTTTCTCCCCCTCCCTCCTCCTCCTCCTTCTCCTCTTCTTTGAGCTGTTGTTGCAGCAGAAGATGAGAACTGCAAAGTATTAATTGTCTCGTGTCACATGAGAGAAATGTGCCATGACAAAACTGCAATAAACCCTTCCTGCCATGACATCAGAGCCATCAACAACAAAGCACCTGCCAATTCCTCTGCACGCCTTCAGCACATTTAATGTGCAGAATGCAGCAGTTAGTGCCGCTCATTCATTTTTATTTAACCAGGTTAACACATCTAAGATTCATCAGGTAATAAGATTTAAGACCTGGTCTGAGCAGGATTTGAGGAAAGCGAAAATGAAATGCAAATTGTAATAAATCAAATTGATTTGCAGGGAAAAGTAATTTGACACAAATATTCTTACTTTGAGTTCAACTTTAGTGCACCTTGACATGCACGTTTGCACCCCTGCAAATTACAGCAGCAAATTATCCATGTGCACGATGTGGAAGAAGCTATTTTAGCCGTTTACAGCCGTGTTTCACCATCCACATTCATTTATTTCTTCTGTCTTACTATGACCTGCTTCACATCTTTTAAATGAATTGTGACTAAAGTCAATTAGCTAGCTAGTGAGTTTGCTAACTGACAGTTAGCAACCTTCTTTTTTCCATCTTCTAACTATTTTGAGCTAAATAAATTGCCTTGTACAAAAAAAGAAGAAGCAGCTCTGAGAATTATTCTGCCTGACTAGCATTAGCAAGCTCTAGCGGATTGGCCTGTTAGCTTGCTCAAGAAAGCAGTTCACCAGCAATGTCACCATTCCTTTGGAAAAATGTAAGAAGCTATCGTAGCTTTTACAGTTAGCTGTGTTTCACCATCCACATTGATATATTTCTTCTCCGTCTAACTATGAGCTGCTCCACATAGATACATGCTTTGCAGACACATGAAACCCGGGCTGACGGTACACAAACATCTGTTGAATAAATTGTGATGACAGTGACTGAGCTAAGCTAGTTAGTTTGCTAACTGAGAGTTAGCAACCTTCTTTTCCCTTCTTCACAACGATTTTTGGATAAAATGATGAACACTACTGACATAAAATGCCAGCAAAGACTCCACTAAGTGCCTGGTACAGAGAAAAAGAAAGGATTATTGTGACTGACTCACATTAGCATGTTTCTAGCATATTAGCATGTAAGCTGTTAGTTTTGCCAAAGAGAGCAGTTCACCAGCAATGTCAGCATTCCTTGCGAAAAATGTAAGAAGTTATTGTAGCTTTTACAGTTAGCTGTGCTACACCATCCACATTGATATATTTCTTCTCTGTCTTTGCTCCACAAAAGATTAATGCTTTGCAGACACATACGAAACCTGAGTTGATGGAACAAGAACATCAGTAAGATTGCTAACTGAGAGTTAGCAACCTTTTTTCTATCTTCATAACTGTTTTGGCTAAACTGTTGTATCCTGCACTACTGGCATAAAAATGCCAGCAAAGAGTAGACTTAGTGCTTGATACAAAGAAAAAAGAAAGAACATCTAAGTATTATTGTGACTGACTCACATTAGCATGTTTCTAGCATATTAGCATGTAACTGGTTAGTTTGCTCGAGAAGGCAGTAATCACCATTCCTTGAGGAAACTGTGTATTACTTTCCCTGTGCAGCGTTCATCTTCTGTAACAACAAAACATCAACAGAACATATGTTACTGATAATACAAAATACCTTACAGAAGTTTAAAATTGATCAACTTACCTTGTGTTTCCCACAATTAACCCACTGTAATAACAGCAGGTAATGGGATCAGAAAAAAGTAATTACCTATATCCATCACCCTCTATCCAAAATGCAAGGCTGCTGTATTAATAAACATGGGCATATGGTAGAGCCCACCTTCAGGGAGAAATGTATGTTTTCAGTTGGAAAGAATTTAGCTCCAGCTCTAATGAAATATTCACCAATAGATCCCCCTGCGGCTGCACCAAGCTCGACATATGGTCATTGTTCCACTCCCTCCCCGCTCACACTGTAGTGCTTTGCTGCAGCTTTAAATCCACTCGTATGTTGGAGGAGACACCAGGGGCACCTGAGAATCTACCATCTTTGGTTGTGTTTATTTATCCTTGCTCAGTTAGCCATTTCTCATGAGTGAAAGTTCAAGGAAGCCCTCAATAAGAGCTCCCAAAAGACCCCCACCCCCCTTTCAGGGGACAATGGACTCGACAGCTCTATGTGGAGTCTTCGTCTGAGGTGAGATAACCATCGTCTTTCTGTCCATTCAGAAGGTTTCAAACGGTAGGAGAAGGATTGGATTGATTTGGTCCTCATCCTGGAGCCTTTTCCTTTTTTCCCCTGCCCTTTGAATTTCATTTTGTGCTCCTATATGATATCAAGGAACCCTTTGATATCCTTAGTGCAGTTGGAAATGTAATAATAGAGGACCCTATCATCTCCAGATGACTGACCTTCCAATAAATCTCACGTGATGACTCAGTTTAAACACTAATTTCCCTTCCTGTTTATAGTCTAATAATCCATTAAAGCAACGTTTAGAACATGAAATATTAATCATAGTGTTTACCGTGCTTAGCCAACTAAGGTATAATGATTTACTGTACAACACATTATTGTCCCCATGGGTGCTCTTCAAACCCTCCACTTCCACTTTCCCCCTCGACTCACACACACTGTCGTGTTTATAGCACAATCTGCTTAGCGGTATTACAGCTTTCACATATCAAATGATCTCTACAAACATCACACCTATAAACACGTTTAATGGTGCCGTTACAAACTCGAGTATTGTGCAGCTTTCAGGTGGTATGAACACTCTTCATTGAGACAAATCCTGATACAGCTAAAGAGGGGGATGCAAAAATATAGTTCCTGTAGAAGAAGTCCCAGAGAAGTGCCAATGTATAACTCAGCAGCAATGTGATTAGCTGGCCATGTTCCTCTTTATCTAGAGTGACATGACACAGCTGTGGAGGGAACCTGGTGGCTCCAAGCAAGAGGGGACCAGGTGTGAATATTTCAGCAGGTACATGAAACATCTGGACATTTGGATGGAGGGATGGAGAGGTGAATAAATATCCGACTGGGCTGACTGAGGTGAATATATGCGACTCAAACGTATGAGGCTAAAGTTTGTTCTGCATGTCTCACCAATCGAATACAACTCAGCATAGCTCGAACTTTTTGTCCCCAAAGCAAAACTGAACTAATGAGCAATGTAGCTCTTTGGGAAGTGTACGTTTTATTTAAATCCAGTTGCTGAAACTTTATGGTGAGCAGTGGGGCTGTTCCATAAAATCATTAGCTGAAAAGACCCCGAGTCCACATGCATGTTGTCAGTCGAATATCCATGCTTTTGTAGCTGTGTCATTTACATGAGATGAATTATGCCCAGAGATCTCATCCACTCCAAAACAAATGGAGCCAGTGATTAAGAACAAGAAAATCTGTGTTTTCAGTGGACACAGGAGTCAGGTGGGGCCAAGCTAAGCTGCTGCTAGCTTGTTTGCATGAGCTAGCTGTGTATTTAGGCTAGGGTATCTTAGTGTTTATTGTTCAGGGGGTTTACTGGAAGGTAAATAGTCAGCAAAAGGTCAAGGTAAAACAGGGAAAAACTGAATGAAGCATGTTAAAAGTCAGTGTCCCTCCGGTGATCTTCGACGGGGCTTTGTGGGTTGAAGGCCGTGCTGACACTAACTTAAGCTCACTAGCTAACTAAAAGTTCTCTGTTTTAAAAGGACGTCGATGTGACTTCAAACACTAAGAATATAGTCAGCTAACAGCGTTTTTTAGCGCTGGCAGTGCCCACAACCTCAATTTCAGAGCGCCTCTCACGGGCGCTTACTGTTGCTAGGTTACAAAAGTTGTCCGGCGGCACTTCCGCTTCCACTTGCTTGACCGTGAAGTCTGTTTTAAACTGCTCTGTATGCTTAATATTTGATTTTCTAAAAGGAAATTTTACCAAGAAAATGTAAAAACAATGGAAAGGAATCGTGTCCTGCGTTAGCAGCAGCTCTACACCGGGAAATTGTACCCTCGAATCGATTAGCTTCTCCTCTGCCATTCTGCCATGTTGTTGACAAAGTTGATATCTGAAGTCCCGCCCCTTCTTGATTTTGATTGGTTGGTGAGGGAGAAGTGACTTTGACAAGCATGGCTGTGTTTTAAAAGTTGAACTATTTTTAACTGAGAGCGCTGTGAGCGCAGAGACAAAAAACAGTTGAAGCTGAGGACGTTTTTGCACCTAATAAACGCTGAAATGTATTGGTTTTGTAGAGAAAATAGGCCCAAGCAGTGGAAAAAAATGCTGTTAGTGGACACATGCCTTAAAGGTAAAACAGGAAATAGTCAAAGAATCGACAGACGGATTTCCTTGTCCAGAACAGCTCAGGTCAATAAGATTAAAAATCAATCTTTGCTTATTGGGCTGTTTTCCTTCATCGAGGTTTGATGAACAGGTAATAAGTGTCAAAATGGCCTCCTGGGAGAATGTGCAGAAAATAAGTCAGAAAAACTATATCTTATTAATTGTTGCCCTCTCATTAAAATGCTTTTATTGTGAAGTATACACACAGGAAGTTCCAAAGTATCTGTTTTTTAAATGTTAGCCTGCTGCTGTAAAAGGCCAGAGCAGAAAATAAAACCGTCTTTACTTTGAATCAGTGATGTTTGTTGACACCCGATCCACTTAATAATAGATAATATGAAATTTAATTATAAAGTCTACAGAGGCCTTTCAGTCTTCTTCATCTCTATCAACACTTAATTCTCTAGTTGCATACTTAAAAACGCCGACACAATATGCGGTATAGTTCTGATGATGAGCGATTTCATATGCTGTACATCACAGCAGGTGTTCGTTTACAGTTGTGTTTGTATGCCTATGATTCTGTGATGAGTGGGTGCTTATGCATTCACTCACTGCATGAAAATTGTTATTGTGTTCCCCGTCATTGCCTCCAGCTGCTGCGGAACAACACAAACAAAACGCTGCGTGGCCCTTCACACCCGCCTGCCTCCCTCCCTCCCCGCCGTCGCTCTTCAGACACAAACATCGGTCCCCTCTGGGCAATAGACACTGCGCTCATTCATTAACAGAGATATCAAGGCGAAAACAAGCATGACCCAAAGGAATCAGTGAAGGAGAGAATAAAAGACGATGAGGTGTTTAGCTGTGGTGTCCTCCTCCACCTCTTTCCTCGAGTGGTCCTAATTACCTAGTGTCTGATGTCTCTCTCATCTCCCTGTCTGTTCCCGGCTACAGTAGGCCCTCGTTGAGCCGAGGAAGTTAGCCTAGCGCCGGGTTTGACCGTGCTGCAGTTGTGCCGAAGCTTTACTTTCCCTCTGCTGGCACAGTAATGCTCATTAAAGAGGACACTCGAGGGACTGGCTCTCAATCCTCATCTCCTGCCCTACATTTCCCCTCTCGATTTCACACGACCCGGGTGAGGAACGGCCAGTTAAAAATTCCTCAAATTCCCTCAGGTGTCTGACCTCCACAATCCTGAACCCCCTGCTCTTATGAGGAGCATGAGACACTTACTGACACTACCTCACTTCCTGCTGCGGTGTTAGCTTGCTGCAGGGATACCTGTTCATCGTCATGTAAGTTTAAGCGCTTTCTGTTCTTTTTCAAAGTCTTTATCTCCCCTCATTTTGTGGATTTTGATGTCCCTTACATTCTCCACTACAAGGGATGAAAACCTGCATGTGTTCACAGCTTGTGAGGCAGTAAGTTCTTTAACGAAAGTTTCAAACTCTGTTCATACTTTGGATTATTGATGTTGGCAGTTTTGATGTGTGGCAGACAGGCTCTAGGAGACAGACACAGACAAGCTGGAGAGCGTGATTTGATAATGATCTATGGACAGAGCTTTTATTAGAACTCATCAAAAGCAGACAACTGTTCACCAGGCCGGCCACAATTGTAACAGCGATATTTTTTTTCCCAATATAGATTTTCCTTAGAAATATCGGCTCAATTTGGTCCTCCCACCGCCGCTCCTCTGGATAATTTCCCACCATCCTCTCCGTTAACTCAACTTCATTCAATAGCTTATGTGCCCTGACCTGTCTCATCCAATTAGCCTAATTGAAGGAATAATTCCCCATCTGTCAAACACAGCACTCTTTCACCTGTGGGGTCACATTGATGTTAACCCCCACCTTGGCATTATGACACAAGAAACCACCAGGAAGAATATAAATGCAGAAAGTTCGATGCAGTACACTCGTGTCTTTAATGTGTAATAGCACACTACAGAGAAGTTTGTGTCACATGGTTTGTCTCTGGGGAGAGAACACATCCCCTCTTGCCTTCTGAACTGTTTGGATGACACTGCATTGAATTCTTTTCCCTGTGTTGTATTTTCTAACACATGGGCAGCCAATAACGTGGGTGTGCCTGGCCATGAATTATAGATCTGTTGTTGGCACAGGGTGTGTGGATATGAACTGTGCATGCCGAGGCCAGATAAGGCCAGATTTATACCTTTAGCTGCCAGGCACACACTCGGGGAGCCAGCTCACAAATTAAATGGAAATTGCATTTGAGGGGGCTAATAAAACAGGCGTAGCAGCCTCATACAACACCATGTCCTCTTAGCATACAATGCATGCGTGATGGGGAAACATGCTTAAGGATTGCTGTGGCTCTTGATCAGAAATGAGAGTCCTGGTCTTTGGCTGCTCTTAGTACATTCATCTATGTACACTGGTGGCTGGATGCGGTCAGAGGCAATGGAGAAAACATTTTGTTTCCCGATTATGAAGACAAATTCTCTGTCAGGGTTCCACTGCTGCATTTGGCTCCCAATATTTAAAACTGATCCATTTGTGCCTGTTAGACTAAGGACACCATGTATTAAAAGTTTTGGGGACATGGTGTTTTGTGACTTTCTCTTGCTGCCACAATTTCAATAATTATCAATGCAAAGTCTCCCAACTATTCCTCCATCTTTAAGATGGATTATTAGAGTCCAGCGGATACATAGTCAAAGGTTCTCAGAGTGCAGACTGAGAGTGAAGCGATTTGTTATTTTGCAGAGCTGGTCAGGCATCAAAGGGCGCCACGAGCTAAGGATTTATCAGTGATTGCACTCTGTCTCCTTTCGTGTCAGATAGTCCTCTTCAGGCTTTCTCTTTACGTTTTTACATTTGACACAAGTATTCTATAAGCCTGAGTGATGTCAGTCCCGCCACTCGAAGACTCTCAAGAAGAGCGAGATTCTGTGTTCATATCTTTGCTTTTTGAACTTGAAAGAGTTATTTTCTTGCATCTTGTACATTTATATATCAAGACTCTTGATATATTAATGTACAAGATGCAAGAAGTGTGTCAAATATCTTGCGAAATCTGCTTTGCCTTGTAGTGTTTTTAAAAATATACATCTAGCAGTTCCATATACCAATCCTGGTACATGATCTCATATGACATTATGCAGAGACATGCTCGAACAATTATTGGCTGACTTTGTAAAGGGAAATGCATGCAATTCACCGTCTGATCACTGCAATTAATGTTATGTTCACATAAAGTCCTTCTTGTCCCACAAGTATATAGTCATATGCACTGGAGAAGCTTTTCAGATGAGAGGCGAAACGTCCTCAAGAACTTCAACCCCGTCCAGTTGACTGAGAACCTCTACAGACACTCAAAAATAAGCAGTTTTAGCTGCTTATGAATGGACTGAAATGAATAGTGAGGCCTCTATACGAGCTACAAAAGTAAACAAAAACCCATCAGCAACAGAATTGATTATATCTTTGTTATTTTAAATGCCTGAAACCACTGCCAGGGGGTTAACTTCGCGCTGCCTTTTTTCTACATTTAACAAAGCAAAGATTCACAGCGAGTGATACATTTGAATGTGTTCGAATGTTAAACGAAAGCAGGATGAGATTTTTTTTTCGAAATACACTTGTCCAGGACAAGCTCAGCAAAGAGATAAGAGGTACCACTTTGTCCACAGGGGGCGCCAAAATCCGAACAAACCGACTGTCGACACAAAACTAATGTACAACTCACGTTTAACTATTGCAAATGCTTAATATAGTTGTTTGACAAATCATAAAGTTATATAAACAATAATAGCCGATATTACATTTAGAAATGCAAAGAAAAGCTGGTCATTAGTAAGATAATCAAACATTAAATCAAGATTGAAAGAGAGAGGTCCTTTAGTGATAACAAATTGAATCAAGTGTAAAAGGGGGGGCAATGCCTTGATGATATAATGCTACAAATCCATTGAGATATACAGTCAGTGACACACACATTTCTGACAACTATTACATATAACAAAGGCCCAACTTTAATGTCTTTAATAAGAGAATTTTCTGATGTTGTTATGTAAGAAAGTGTCAGAATTTCTTAAACCCCCCTCCATGCCCGGAAGCATTTTTGATATCTCTATGATTATTCGTTCTGGATGGATCCGCGCTCCAAATAAACCCAGCCCAGCCCCTCTATTTCCTGGACAGAGATCTGAGGAAGTATAGGGTGCCCCTGGAGGTCTCAGCTTGGACATTTTTGTTGTTGTTGTTAATTAATTACCTCCCTGAAGTCTGACTGGGCATCCCAAGCTGAAATACCACCCAATGCTGTGTGTTCTCTTTTTTTTTTTTTGCTTCACTCTGCTCTCTCTTTGCCCTCCTTTCCACGCCCGTGGATCTGAGGAGCATATCTAGCCTGGAGATGAGCTTTAGGGGACTGGGCAACATTCGTTTGAAGTGTCATGGATAATGTATGGTACTCTATGCGATTTATATACACACCATTTCCTTTTGGAATCATGTGCTTTAATAATTGGGCAAATATCAACCATGTCCTACTTTAATGTCATAAAATAGAAGGCAGAATGTTCCAGGTAGACACATTAAAAACTAAAAGAGGTAAATTATCTCATGGGAAAGTCTTAAGTAGGAAGACACCTTTGATTATTTATGAACTGAAAGTGAAACATAAGTTGGCTGGAGATGTGATTTCAGCTGACTTAATAGGAATTAACGAGAGCTTTTTTCTGTCACCAAAGCAGCAGAAAAATCATCAGAGAATTTTTGCAACTATACGAAAGCCCAATTTAGATTGAATCAGTTCCAGACGTTAGCCAATTAATTTTCTTTACAGCCTCTCTAATGTTAGTGCAAGTATTTATTTGACACCCTCTACCCATGAAAGAACCCCAGCTCCAAACATCTGATATGTTTTGACAAGGTGATGGTCAATCTCACAATTATGCAGATGTTTACTTTTGCTAAATTACCAAATTAAAGCACCACTGGTGTTGGTGTTTATGCGATTTGCATTCCTGTTACTTCAGCTGCAGTCCAATAATTTAAATGTCTCTGGTTGGCTGTGAGTGGACATGAGGCAGAGTAGATTTGACACTAATGAGCACATTTAAATGCCTTGATGTTCACTTGGGCAGCAACTTCAACAAATGCCAATGTAAAACGTTAAATTCTGTAGGGGAATTAACGACTTGTTAGTTTCTTTCACTTTATTTCTACATATATGGCACCTAAATATATGGTGAGTTAGCTAATTGCTACATGCACAACATAAAAATCATCATATTTAAAACCTACCTGTTTAGAAATTGCAAGAAGTCAAGTTGCACAAGTATGGACCTGTAAGTTGACTAAATGCATTATTATGTTGTTTGTAGTTGTCATTGGTATGTGCTTCTCTGTTGACATGTTGATTATGGTTTGTATTGATTGTTTTTTATTTATTTGTACTGCTGTGGAGGCAGCTAAATGTATGCAGAATTAGAGTCCAAGACAAATTTCCCTGCAGGGACAATAAAATGTATCGTACCGTACCATATCGTATTGTATCGTATCTTATCATACCGTATTGTATCATACCGTACCGGATCGTACTGTATCGTATGGTATTGTACCGTATCGTATCATACCGTACCGTATTGTATTGTATCATACCATACCGTATCGTATCGTACTGTACCCTATTGTACTGTACCATATCATATCGTATCGTACTGTACCGTATCGTATTCTATTATACCATATCGTGTTGTGTCGTAGCATATCACATCGTACCATACTGTATCGTACCGTACCATACCGTATTGTATTGTATCGTATCAAACTGTATCGTATTGTATTGCACTGTATCGTATCATACCGTACCGTATCGTAATGTATTGTACCATATCGTGTTGTGTTGTATTGTATCGTACCATACTGTATCAAATCGTACCGTACCGTATCGTACCATGTCGTACAGTACCGTAACGTATCATAATTGACTACCCTTAATTTAGATATTTACTTTGTTTACACCCAGAGAATATCTTTCACTGAAGGAAAAGCTGAATCTTTAGTCGTCTTTGCTAATTAATTCTTTTGGGGAATTACTTTGCTTCTAGCTGTGAGTTTTAACTTGACACCAACCCTTGCTGTGACCAATGTGTGAACGAATTAAATCAGTGCGTCTGGAATGGCAAATGGTTACAGTTGAATACACCGGGTGGATGTCAGAAGAATGGCCTTAACATTTGGTCGGAGTGATGGTAAAACGTGGGCCATCATGCTGTGCATCCCTGTTATTCATCACAATCTCTGATACAGGTAGAAGATCCGCTGCATGACCAGCCGTAACGGGATGAAGAAACACTTACAGACAGTAATGTGCATCAGGCCAATGAGCCATTCATGGGCCTGGTGCCATCTCATTAGTCTTCCATTGACACCGGCAGAAGCATGCCTAACGTCCCATTGTCTGTTGGTGACAGGAAGGGAGAGAGCCCAGGTTAAAGTTAAAGAGAAAATCTTCACCAAACTCCCCTTTTTCTCGCTCTCTCTGCTTCTCTCTCCCTCAGTAAATTCCTGCGGGATGCAATTTTTTAAAAAGCTGCCTTTAAGCTCTCATTTTCTGGTGACTTTTGAAAGCAGAGCTCTGATTTTTTTTTGGGCCATTACGGTGATAATAGCTTAAAGTTCACATTCTGAATATGAACCTTTAGTCAGCCTTAAATGAGGTCCCAAATGGTCATGATTTGAAGTGGGAAATGAGTCCACTGAATAGCAGTACATATACTCACCAGTCACCTATCCTCATTTTTTCCCTGGTCCACTTCAAAACAGTGTCCCTCAAGGGCAGCCGTATAATCATATTCACACAAAGGAAACTGTGTAGTCTGTAGTTGTGCTTGTGAAATATGAAGTAGTGTGCATGCACAGGGCTTTAATTTGACTGTTACTCAGAATCTAAAGAGTACAGAAAGTTAAGACTTTTTTTTTTTAACTACCTTTCTGAAGAAAAAAAATAAAAATAAAAATCTTTTTTTTTTTACAAGGAAAATATTTAAGGAAACGATTTCACAATTCAAAAAGATAACTAATGCCACTTTTAACGTTAGCATGCCTAGCTAAAGGGGCTGCATACCTAAAGGTAATTACTCAATATTAGCATTTTACTCTAACAGTTAGCATATCAATATCTTCCTATATAGGACTAGTCCTCATTCTCAAATGTATTTCTAGTGAAAAAGAGAAACATATTGTGTTTGAACACTTACAATCAATCATAAATCTAACCTTGCTTGTCACGGTACCACATTTTTTTCTGTAGTACACATCTTAAAAGCCTGTATTTAACAGAATTATGATTTTAAGCAGACGTTTTTTCATTTAACCTGTGCCAGAATATAAAGGCTAGCTAGCTTTTTGGTTAGCCTCCGAGAATGATTTAGGCTTTACTGTTATTTGCATAATCACAGTGTTTTTTTGTTTTTGTTTTTTACAAAAACACCACTAAACTTAATAGCCATACAACTAAATGACCACACCACTGAACTCTATAGCCAAACTATATGGTATTTTCTATGTACTGTATTCCCATGGAATGAAGAACTCCACAATAAGCTAGCTAGCTAAAGCTGGTCAAATCTGCTAGCGACATTTGTCATTTCAGCTAGCCAAACAGACAGTTGCTTGTTGCTTTTGTCTACTCTCTCTGAAAACATTGACCTTTCCTTTCAAGAATGTGTGTTGTAAATATCAATTATCACATCTTTTCACTCGTTTTATGGTTTATGTTCTACTTTGTGTTGTTTTGCTGCTGTAGTGCTGTGCTGGATTCCAACACTTGACTTGTGTAGCAACAGCGTCTAAGGGCTTAGCTGTATAGTCAGTTAATAAAATGGCTTTCTTTGGTAGTAAACAAACAATTACATCTCCACTGTCATTGTCACAGACGCGCATTGTGTTCACATAGTTGCAGGATGCTCAAGTGCGTAATTGAATATGACAGCTGCCCTCACCTGTGTGCACTGTATTATTGCTGTGCGCTCAGGGTCAAACACGGCTCAGAACACCCTGTAATCAGTGACCTTGTGTTTCTTAGACCCTCATTTAATGTTTTTGTGCCACTCCAATGCAGGAGCGACCTGTGGCCTCAGTAAACTGCCTGCACTTACATTTGCTGAATAACAGTAATACTGCTAACATGTGGTCACAACCCGCAGAGAAGTACTCCTGCCCTTTTTACTTTGTCATCTAATCAAGTCAGAGCATTTTTTGAAGCTGCTTTGGAAACTGAATTTAGATGAATAAATATTGTACTTTGTTTGGATTTTTTTGAATTTGCTGACAGAGTTCATCCTGTAAACTCACTCTGAGCAAAAATACTTAAGATTCAGTTCAGTCCGACCTCAAACATTTCATACCCGTAGAGATAAGGGCATTACAATTCTCCATAATTCAGACATATATTTCATATTAGATCACCTTATTGCGAGGTTCAAAGGCAGGGCAGTCTGATGGTGATTTAAAGGCAGGGTCGTGATTGGCTGCAGTGGGTAATAATGTACCTGGTCAGCGATTGACATGGGGTCATCCACGGATACAAGGTGAGTGGGAGGGTCAGCATAATGACGAATGAACCTTGACATTGCTATTGGGTACAAATGTGCTCCTTTTCTCTCTCTGCAGCCGCGCTCCTGTCGGGTAATGTGCTGCAGCATTATGTTGAGCTGTAGTGTCAGTGAGGAAGGCGAGGGCGTGGGAGGAAAATGGATGTGGGTCATTTAAGCTTTCATGAGACAGAATATGAGTGAGTTGTTGCTAGCTGCGCGAGTTTCAACCAGAGTTTTTCAGCCATTAGATAATGATTTTGATAAAAGCCATTCTGTGGGAGGATGATAACAGCACAAAGGCAATTAATTTGAACCTAGCATTCAATTTTGTCTGTGCTGAAAGGCGATGTGAAACATGGAGTGAAATCATTTCACTGATAATGATGTGAACATCCTCACCTTTTTTTGACGCACTTCTGTCCCACTTTCTTTTAGCCTTCAGTCAGAAGAGTTGACAAACTGAAGAGAAACTTCTTTTTCCATATTTAACTTTATGTTTCCAAGCCCGCAGCGCTCTACATACTAGCATTTGCACAAGCCCGGATATGAAACACAAGTGAAGCCATCTGGTTGTGCAGTCTTAACTGGCATCCAAGGAATCCCCTGTATGATTGTGTGAGACCCAGAGGACTCTGAGGCACCAGTTAATTTTTGATTTTGCTCCTTTGTTGTTTGTGGCATTGTTTTCTGCAGCCACTGTGACGTTAGTAGTGTCAGTTTGTGTTTGATGGGAGAAAAATAAACACAATAAAACTGTGACAACTGGTTGAAAAAGGAGGTCTGTGTGATTGCCTTCAACAAAATGTTACCTTCAACTGAAGATATGTGCTGTATAACCTCTCAGAGTAATTACATATTCGCCTTGCA
Organism: Semicossyphus pulcher; assembly: GCF_022749685.1. Lineage (NCBI taxonomy): Eukaryota > Metazoa > Chordata > Actinopteri > Labriformes > Labridae > Semicossyphus > Semicossyphus pulcher. Next base: position 22,086,249 of record NW_027211637.1, read on the forward strand.
AACAAGACTTCTGAGCACTTTTCAATTACAAACCCTGAAACTAAAAGCATTTTCCACGACTCCAGACTGCATGAAATTGACAATCAACCCTCAAATCAAGGTTGTTTTTCCTCCCATATTATGCAACAAACCTAAAGATGTCAGGGTTTATGAAATTATTGAAAATATTTGAGTGTGGGCGGTGAAGCAGATCTGATCAACAAAAAGGATGATAATTCCAACCTAAAACGGTCTCTACGGCAGCCCACGAGGCACTGACTCATCCCATGTGTGTAGGACAGACAACAAATAGTGGGGAACATCAGAAGAGGTAACAACTGCTCCTCACGGCATTAAATATTGAACGGTATTTTAGTCATGTTAGCTCCAGCTTTTCAGTGTTATCATGCTGGACCATATGTGTAAAAACACACACACTAGAACACACACAAAAGGCAGCGGACTGAAGAACACTGAGGGGATTTTAATTGGAAAGCCTGGACGATACTGTTAGTGGTGCATCAGTCTTATGCTGATCATCTTTATGTGTCCAGAGCTGCAGAGTTGTCGACTGCAGATACATAATGATAAAGCCCGCTGTTGTGTGCGGGTGTGTGCCAGAAGGCAATTGTATCTTTATTTAATAAAGTGTGATTGGTAGAGATTGATAACAGGGGGACATCGCTGGGCAATTAATATCCTGATTGAGTGGCTATGGAGAGGGGTATCAGAGTACTGTTATTGCTGCCGCCTCCAGCTGGCTCCAGAGTTTAAGGGAAATAAATGACTTCAGTGATTAACATCACATTGATGTTCCTTTCCCAGCGAACAGAATGAATTGTCAGTCTTTGCACTTAGTGGCACGGGGAAAACCAAATTGCTATAGTGCCACAGATCACAGCAGGTTAAAACCTTCAGTACCAAAGTGATTACTCAGGCTGATGATTAAAAAGAGGGAAAAGCTGATAATAGACTGAGCCTGCACTGATCAATATATAGTTTATTTATCATTCCTTATATCTGACTAGTATTACACACTCTGCTGGTGTTGGGAGTTCTGGGTGGAAAACAAAGTGCAATCAATTTGTTACTGGTACAAATTAGGTGCCAAATTGGTCCCAGTTGAATAGCACCCCCACAGTGTAACATAAAAGGACTTGCTAGGAACTACTTTTTCTCTTCAGATGTACTCTTTGATTTTATCAGACGTTGTTTTGAGTGTAATACACCCCAATAATTAATTCAGCCCCCTTTGCACATGATGTGTTGTTGTGGACTGACTAGTCGAGAGGAATTCCAATCACTGCCAAGAAACTGAGGATTTTTGTAACTCACGAGTGAAGGATAACAAGCCAAGTGCTTTATAGTTGTATTTTTCACTGAATACTGATACTCTCTATGAGCTTGATTACATCAGCTCACTATGTTGCTTTCTAATTTTGTTGTAGATGCAAAATTTGACATTCTGCCAAGTAGAGACCGATCTTTCATTTCAGCAGGCTTACTGTGTGTGTTAGATTCATGGGCGTAGGATTCATTTCAACACTGAGGGATGCACATAGTAGGCAGGGTTACCACAAGCCTTTCTTTATAGACTGAACATGCTTTTTAATATGTGATTTGACAATTTTTTTTGTTGCTTATTTATTCAAAGTTGTTCCACCATGGATATGAATGCCCTTTTCCAAACCATCCCCAGGTCCAAAAATATGTTTCGTACAGAATGTCAAGATTTGTTTAATACAGTGGAGTATTGGAGCCACATTAAAGGACAAAAAAATCTGAGATTACAAGAAGAAAAACATAATATTACAAAAATAAAGTTGGAATTTTGGGCTATGTTAGCCTATATGTTATTATGAAGGGGAATATTAGCAGAGCAGCCAGCCGCCTGCGCTAAAATGACTAAAATCATGAGTCATTCTCAAATATAAACACCTTTTAGGTATGTGGTGCTGATGTGCCAAAAGATGAAGTATGTCCTTTTTGTGAAACCTCGTCAATATTAAAGTCGAGCTGAAACGGCATTTCGAGAGTATCTAGCTTCTGTATCGTGACGTATTTCCGAGTGAAACAGGACGTGCAGGCGGGACATATCATTAGAGGGATTTGATTTGATCGTTGAGAAGTGGATTTTCTGTATTTTTTTGGCCTATATTGTCAAATAGATGCACAATTTTACTGGGGATGTGATCTAAAAGGATTAAAATGACATTTTTCATTTCACCTCGACTTTAAGCTGTCTAATTTCTTTGCGCACTACTACGTGTTATACGGTAACACAGTCTTCAGCGAAACCAAGCAGACTAGGAGATTTCGCATGTTCTCAGGACATACATGCATGCTATGCTTCCATACTACTGGGTGTGTTCAATAAATATAGCTCAGGCTATATATGTTTTTACGAATATTACTCCTCAAGATGCTCCACATTCCTCATTTGATGGCAGGCAGCTTGCTGCTCTTCTGATATTCCCCTTCATAAAAACATTTAGGCTAACAAAAGTCTAACTTTTTAATCTAACTTTTTTCCCCCTTGTAATCTTACAACTATTTTCTCTTAGCACATTACTCTTGTAATATTACAACTTTATTCTCGAAATCTCCAATTATTATGTTCTTCAATGTGGCTCTGATACTCCTAGTTTAAGCCCATGTGAATCATGACTTCAATATGAACCCCTGTTTGTCTTCCTCTTCAGCTCTGTGTGTTTGAGAGGTGTTTTTTTTTTTTTTTGAGGTTTAAAGTTGGTTTTATGCTTTAATTATCAATAGATAATAGTCTATAATACATCCTGCAAAGGAGGCATAAAATAAAAACTGTATAAACTGCACTGCTGTTTATATTCTCTGTTAAAGATCACAAACAGGTGGGACATCTGTTTCATCTGCAGTCCTCCGCAGGTTGAATGAGCATCAGTAGATCCGCCTAAAAGCACCTGTTCTAAATACTGGTGCATATTAAGACAACATCTTTGCCTAAAGTTAGTTTAATATTCTCTGATGAGTTAGACACACCTGCTGTAATAGAATAACCAAATTTTAAAAACACCACTGAGATGACCCAGTAGTCTGACAGCTTCAGTCATGCTTCACTGCTCCGCCATCGCTCCAACCATTCAGAAGCACTTATCTATTTTTTACCCCGTCGTTCCAACATAAAAGGAGGATAAGTCATCCAGGCTGACATGTTCATGCAACCAAACCTCAAATGGAGGTTTCCCTGACAACATTTAGTTGTGCTTTTAGTCGTTATTTACCACAAGGACGAAAAATGTCCATTTCTAAAATGGCAAATGTCGCGTTCCAGTTCACCTGCAGCTGACATTAACAAAAAGTATCTCTGTGATGTTTCGCAGATCTTCTAATCTTTGCTTATGTGTCTATTTGTCAGCTTTGTAGATTACTGTTTTTAGTAGTGATTTCAAGGACCTTTGAGCCTTTAAATGCACAGTTTGCATGTGAAACACCAGGTGTGACTCAGATTACAAAGTCCTTTTTTACCCGTTTCAAATCATCATTATTTCTGTCACTAGCAGCCAATTTCCCTTTCTCTTGTGCACCATCAAATTCTACAACATGAAAAAAGACACCAGGTGCAGTTTTACATCTTTTATACCTCTGGCACACTGTATCTGCTGTCTTATAAATATGTTAAATAATGGCAGACGCACACCTGAGAAAAATGTTGAACATAAATCTGTGTCTCATAAAAAAAGAGCGGTACTCGTATTCTGAAAGATTTCTAGGTTTATGTAATAAAAATATCTTAACTGACTGAATGGTTTACAGACTAACCTTTGTAAGTGAGGTTCACATATTATATTATTGAATTCATACTTCAGAGTGCCATAAATACACACAAAGCACGGTGTGAAACAGGTCAGACGCTTTCAGCGCAGTTTCAGTAATCATGCACACAAACACACCCACCCACCAGCATGCTTCCATTAACCTGTCTACCCTCTGCTTTTGACAAGACAAATGATGGGCAACGGGTTACAGAGACAGAAAAAAGAGGGAGAGAGAGGCAGGCAGGGTGCAAAAAGAACAAGACAGGTATCAAACTCCAATACCTTGCAGCGCAGAGCTTTATAAGCAGAGAAATTAAGGTCAACCAATATTTGTGTGGTGCAATAAATTGAAGTCAGAGCGTCTCATAACTCACTGCTGTCAGACTCACATAAGGTGGCTCTATAAGTACGGAGACATGATTCCACAATGTGAGGCGGCGAGTTAGGACTCTCAGTTTGGGAAGATGTAGATGTTTGTCTGCAAATAATTTTACCTCATTCATTAGGGGTACAATATGCGATGCGATACGCAAGACTGTACGCGATACGGTATGCGTTACGATACCCAAGACTGTATGCGATACGGTATGCCTTACGATACGCAAGACTGTACACGATACGGCATGCGATAGGATACACAAGACTGTACACGATACGGTATGTGATTCAATACGCAAGACTATAAGCAATACGATACGCGATTCAGTATGTGAGAGCGCACGCGATACTGTGTGTGATGCGATACGCAAGGCCATACACGATACGGTATGCGCTACGATACATGATACGGTATGCGATACGATACACAAGACTGTACACGATACGGTATGCGATACGATACACAAGACTGTACACGATACGGCATGCGATACGATACACAATACGATACACATTACGCGGCCCACAATAACGATGATATCACGATACAGCGATAATTACTACATATCGCAAGACAGTAATGATACACCACGATATCTGATTAACTGAAGAATACAAAATGCCCCTAAAAAAAGAAAGTGCAGGATTAATGTGTTTATTTACTGCAATTTTGTGCCAGAATTTGACACAAACTGAGATAAAACAATTTACGTGTTTTCAGTCTGCAAATTAAATTTACAGAACTATACAACTAACAACTGTGAAAACTAATTAGGACATGAGATTTGAAAGTAGCTGGCTTTTTTTCACCGCTGTCTGATATTATCCCATTTAATTTCCGTTCACGTTACCCTCATTCATGTAATAAGCGCCGTCGGGAGGAATCATGAAGTAATGAATTGGTGAGTCAAAATTGCAGGGAAATCAGTTTAGAGCGCCATATGTTTGTATATTAAAGTTGTATTGCACGAGTCAGGAAGACAATATATTGCCGTATCATATATATATCCCCCCCTTCCAACGTTCATGATATAGTGTATTAATCTGATTAAATAGTGCAGTAGGTAGGAGTCTTTGCATGCATTCAATGTGAATAACAGGTTCTCAGGGTAACATGATATAGTGTCATGCATCTTGGCTTGACTGGCTTTGGCCATAGTGTTTGATGGATGATGCTCTTTCAGGAACATGTACAGATGACACCAGTTATTTCAATGTCCTCTGCGTGGACACCATTAATTATAATACCGTGCTCACAGGTACATGCATTTTATTCTACACCTTAAAGGAGCTCTTGTGGCTGCATTTACACCCCAGACACAGGCAAAAATGTGATATAGAATCATCGACAATATGCAGGCTACGATTAAAAATGTGTTTCGATTTCATATTGTGGCATATTGATCTAATCTGAGCAGAAATGTACAGTGTATTATTTACAGTATGTTGGCAAAAAAAGTATATTTTCTCCTTCCTCAGCTGGGAACAAAATGGGGCTGGTGCTGCAAATAGAACAATTTCAGGGTATTATGATTGTAAGTGGAGAACGTCTCTGTGATATCAGCTGTTATTATGTTTTCTGCAGTGTTTCATAAGTTTGTTGAGAATGCTTTTACAGCAAAATAAAAGCTTTACAGTGTCCTGCCTGCTTGAGGTTATATAATAAAAGATTAGAGATGATTAAACATATTCTTGTCCCATATGCTTATATTTGCATGCATACATAGAGTATGTTTTTTTGTCATTTAATAGAACATTGCATGATTTTTCATCCACAAATACGAGAAATCAATTGGAAGTGTATTTATTGGGGTTTTAAAAGGAGAAATCTGTTGGCGATTCAACCCACTGAAGTGAAGCTTCTTCATTGATCACAGGTTTATAGGAAGTAAGAGTAAGAACAAGATGTGGTGCTAGCTGTGGAGTAAAGCCAGCAGGTGGCTGATGGAAACTCTCCGTTGAATCTACCCGGAACATCCTGAAGTTAATGGTGCTGATGAGGAGGCAGTGGGCAGTAAGTCTTAAAAGACAGGCTGACAGATGCAACTATTTAAAGAACAGCATTCAACAACTGACTGACGCGAGGAAAGATCTTTGGTCTGACATGGTGACGTCAGCGTTCTGTGTGTGGGAATGTTTCATTAAGGGTAAGGAAATAGGAAGAGGTTAGAAGAGGAAGAAACAACAGAAACTAACAAAAGAATAAAAATAAGATGTAAGAAAGAAGACCAAAGGGAAAATCAGAGGAAAATTCTGTTACCTTGCTGAGGAGTTGGAGGTGTATCGCAGGTCGCCCGCAGAGGTCCAGCTCACTGTAGTTTAAAAGCTATTTTGTAGCTTCAAAATAAAAGCCACCCTGTGTTTCACCAGCTAAAAGCTTTGTGTTTAAAGCAGTGGCAGGATGCTCTTTTTGCATTAGCAGTTAGTTAGTACTTCTCTGATATAGTGTGGCTGATCTTTTGTCCTGGGTTACATTTTTATTTTGCATTCCCATTAGCCACAGCTAAGGTAGCAGTTACTTGTCCAGGGGTTTACACATATAATGCATGCACCAATTTCCTGTGAATCCCTTGTGTTTTTGAGGGCAGTCTGCATCAAGCACAATACTTACTTTCTCACCACTACCAACATACACAACCATCCAGATAGGGCTGGGCATTATGACAGTATACATCGTTAAAACAATATGAAAATGTCTATCGTATGTGTTTTTCTATATCGTCTCTATTGTGATGTCACAATACCAACCGATGAACTGCTTCATTTTTACGTCATTTTGACGCTTCACATTCTAATCCCTGCATGTGGGAGTGAACGTGGAGCGAACCATAGAGGGAGGAGCTGTTTATTAACATGGATATTAACGTGCAGAACAGGACTGTGTTTAATTCACACAGAATTATCCGGAATAGGCGTTACCATGTAATTATTTCATATAATAATTATTTGTTAAATTACCAGAAAACACGATATATCATGATATATATCGTTAAATCAATCAAATCAAGTCATAATCCTGAAATTGTATATTAACCTTGCAATGGACACGCTTTGTATCCCCAACAAGGTAAATGACTTCCCATTCTGTGACTGCATAAGCACAATCTTGCCCCTGCAATTCGATTAATACAAGTACATACATCGTACACTTCCAGTCCACTGTTGCAGTCCTGTCAGTTAAAGCTGAAAATAGAAGTGTGAGTTGATCTGTTTTGATAATAACTCTGTAACTCACGTCTGTTGTAGGTGGAGGTGGTTCTTTTCTTTTGCTCACTTCCACATTTATTTACATTACATTTTGGAGGGGATTTACTTTTGCATAGTTAGCTTTTCTGTTATCATCTCTCTGCTTTTGTGAAGAAGCAAGTGTCTCCTAAAGAGCGATGCTAAATCGTCTGTTTAATAGCTGCTGCTGCTTTTCACTTCCCTTAATCTTGGGAGTAAATATTGACTTGAAATCAAAGCTGGCAGGAAGCTGTTGCATCCCTGATTCATTTGGCTGTTAAAACAGTTTTATCCTCCAGGCCAGAGGAGGAGGAATATATACGTTTCTGGCAAGCGGCCAGCTTTGTTGGGGTAGATATGGACGTAGAGTGCATTCTGCCTACTGGAGCTTAAAATTAATAGCATAGAACTATTATGGTCTTAGCCAAGCCTGTATGTGCAATTGCTAATCAATAATGATTTGGAAACAATCACAGCCCAGTAGTTCTGGTATGAATCCTGTCTAACTGAAGGTTTAAGAGGCAGCTGTAAAGACTGCACATAAAATGCAATAGTAGGCGGTTTATTTTACTGCACCTGAAGGTTATTATGATGTATACTGAGGTGACAAACATCTGACAGGGTAAGATGAAGGGTTAACATGACACACGTCCATAGGCTTTACAGGGAAAGTTAGATGTTTTGATGGGACATGTCAAGTCAGGACTGTTTGAGTTATGAGCTATTAAAAATATGTAGATGTGACAGGGCTCCTCTTGAGGAACGCTGATGTGAATTCTCCGTAGGTTGCTTAGCCAGATCCATAAATAAATGAACACATCAGTGAATGAGTGAAGGGAATATGAGAGGAGACACGCTCCGTGATCTCCGAATAAAAAACAACCTCAAACTGTTTTATTTCTGCGGGCCTCGGCCGACGCTCCTCCTCTGATTGTTTTGCAGCAGATGTCCCTCATTGCACAATGTCAACCTGGACAAAATCAACTTGACAGCGGTCGTGTCCACTGGAACGTCCTGATGTCGTGGTGATAAGTAGCCAATCAGACAGCTGCTCCTCTGTGAGCATGTGTGACCTCACTAGCAATGAACTTGTCTGCATGATGGTCAGTGAACAAATCAGACTTTTCAGGCCACTGGATCGATGAACTTCAAGGTTTCACAAAGGAAGCAAAGGCCCTCTGATACTAAATAATACATGGAAAACACGTCAAAATTTTGGAGGAAAAAAAAAGAAGTTCTTTCTTGCTGAGAGTTCAGGAAGAAGATTAATATGAAGACAGCTAGGAGACAGTTAGCTTAGCTTGCAGAAGAGGGGCTTCCTGCAGTCTTTGTCACTTCTTGGGGCCAAGAAAAAGCTCTTACACGTTGGTACAACAATCAATCAGAATTACATCAATTACATAAAATATGCTAATTTATGAGCATTTGCGTGCACAACCGGCTGTGTCATGAGCGTAACTGTTCACAAATTTGTCTATGCACTCCACATGTTACTGGGGGATACCTCTAGAGGGCACACCAGAGAGCTCAGGCTGTATGCAACTACTTTATGTGCAGGATGTGAACAACAGACATGCCATCACTTAGAGGAGGTTACTGTTGTATTAATGCTGGCACTGCCCCCGCTCCGTTTCTCTAATATCCTCCGTGCACAGATGTTTCCATTTAGTTTTGCAGGTTTCCCCGCAAGCTATTTTGACAGGCATGTTTGTTGCTGTGTAGTGGCAATGACACATTGTACAGATGTGGATATTGCTGACTTGGTTTATCAGCTTGTCTTAAAACTTTCTGCAATTGTTGTCCCCGCTGCTGTGTTGACCCTGTCACATCCCCTCTGTCACTACACTCCCCCTACCGCTCATGTGCATTCTGTGTCTCGCGTACGCCTAGCGTTAATTTTTGGGGACGTGCACAATGTTCCGAACAGATGGCCGCCATCATGTGCAAGAACGCGTAGTTAAAAGCAAGTATATCTCCAGCTTAAGAGTCATATCTATGTCTAACAAAGTAGCCAATTCATGTACATTCTTTAATGTTGAGCTGTTCTATAGAGTCCAGTCTCTACTGGAATTCACATTCAAACATATGGTAGGTAGGTTTAGTTCCAACATTACAGGGGACACATAGTAAGCAGAGTTCTGGTGGGCCCCACCACTTTGAGAGTAGAGAACATAATGTTCTGAATTTTTTGGACGTTTTATGCATAATTTTATGCCAAATTAATACATAAAAAACATAAATTGTTGTTGCTGCCTGCATGAAGTTCTAGCTAGATTCAAACTGCTATTATACATGTGGTTGTTCAATCCCTGAGTCACCCATTCAAAAATCAAACGACAGAGAGAAGAGAGAGCGAGCGAGGGAATTATGAATGGCTTCACTCCTTTCAGCTGCGCTCTCCCTGCCTCCTGTGGTACCCTGATGGAAGAAATTATGACCCAACAAATAACTACAATTAGGTGACATGACTGCAGATTGATGGATGTCTCATGTGAACCAATCCAGGAAGCTGAAAGTACATTAGTACATCATTATGTTATTCAAATGATTGTGGCCAATCAGTCGAAAAATATTGGAAATTTTACACCCTTGAGGCAATAATCTGCACATGAATGTAGTGCTTGTGCATAAGGTTGATTAAAGAAATGCACAACAAATGTAGTACGTGTGTCTGGTTTGAAGCCAAATGAGGACATTAAAACAGATTATGGTTTTTTTTTGGCAGCCCTGTATTGTTGTTTTGACTTGTAAATGTCCACTCCCCGCAAAGTACCTTTATTATAGCTTGAGACTTAGAGTTAGGCTCACAGTATTAAGTCACTTTATTATTTGTGTAATAATCCATCCATCTATCATCTGTACCGCTTATCCTGTTCAGGGTCGCGGGGGGGGGGCTGGAGCCTATGCCAGCTGTCATTGGGTGAGAGACAGGGAACACTGCCAGTCAATCACAGGGCTGACACATCAGCTGTGTCTCAATTCAGGGGCTGCAGCCTTTGAAAGAAGCGCTCTAAGAAGGATGAGTCATTCGTAGCCCTACGGAGCATTTCCTGTTGGCGTCACCAGCTATTCCCGCCCTTACCCTTGCGTCACATAGCGTATCACCTGTCTCCAAGCAACAGGTAGCTAACTGGCTAACTAGCTAACATAACTAACATCATGCAACTTAACCTGTTATTTTAAAGATTTTCAAGGCCCTTTTCCTTTTTTTTTAACATTTGTATCACTAGCTATTCAGCTGAGGTGCAACCAAAACCTTTTACATGTACAAGTGTATTCCTCGGCCGCTTGAGAGTGCACAATTTGTTTGAATTGGCGCACGATGGATCTCGGGATACGTTGGGCTGTGAAGGGAGCACCCAATGGATCCTTTGTGGGGGAGGAGGTTGCATTTGTCAACCGCATCTGAAGGAGCCTTCGAAATGGGGCAGCCTACGATCCACAGCTGTAACAGGGACCATTGGCCTTCAAATACGTCCTTCGAAGGATGCATTGGGACACAGCTATAGAGACGGACAACCTGTCGCCCTCACATTCATACCTACGGGCAATTGTAGAGTCACCAATTAACCCAAAGAGCATGTCTTTAGACGGTGGGAGGAAGCTGAAGTACTTGTAGGGAACCTACGTTTGCACAGGAAGAACATGAAACTCCAAACCAGAATTTGAATCAGGAACCTTATGCTGTGGGGCAACAGCGCCAACCACTGCACCGCTGTTATGCCTTGGGTGTAAAAAGATCAAATATGTACTAGTAATAGGCCAAACAAATGGCAAACTCCAGTCATTCCACAATGATCAGGGTTCCTGCCTGTGTCACTCACTGACCTGATTCTGATGTTTACTCCCTGATGAACTGTAGGACACTTAATGTCTCTCTGCTCGTTCCTTTACGTTTCTAAAGTGCTGCAGTGTTTGTTAAAATGGGCAGCCATCGAGCTCCATTAAAGCTCTCCTGCATCTCTTAGTAGCATTAGTAATTCTTTCACGGGTCACATGTCGTGTCTGATTGCAAAATTATGCAAATTCACTCGTCTATGTTTCTGACTTCAGTGACATTTTGAAAATAAAAACTAGCACTTTTCATAATGTAGGTGAAATTATTCATGCTAGATGGAACTAGTAAAAGATCCACTCTATCATGTGTCAGTAGTCAAATCACAACTATTTAATCATCTGCTCGCTCTTTTTCACGCTCCTAGCTTGGCTTCTTTATTAACATTTCAACCAAATCCATCACCCTACAACTGGAAACATGCGACCGCATCTACTGAGAGCACTTCACCACAATGTGTCTGATTTTCAAAGAGATGCCAATATAATTACTTTCACTCCCACATTAATAGTTTTTGACAAGCTGCTACCTTACCTTTCATCTTGAAAAGCTCCAACAAAATATGTGTGTGTGGAAGATTGCTTGCTAAAGAGATGGGAGTTTGGGCTTCAAAGTGAATTTACTTGCGCGGTTATGTGAGAAGTTTAAATCTTCTTTTTCGCTCCGTTCAAACGGAAGCTGAACCTGTGCTTATAAGGAACAATGAGCTTAAGCTATTAACAGGAGAAGCTGACAGAACAAAAAAAGCTCAAGTATGTTGCTTTATGCTCAAGTATGCTCATTTAAGCTACTGTCAGATCTCCATGTGACTTTCAGAGTACGTGCGAGCAGTCAGAGATTTCAGGAGACGCTATATTTCTTGCTGCTTTACGGCTCTCTCAAGAAAATCAGGTGACTAGGCCAAACACATTTGTACGGCAGGCATCGCATAGTATATTCCGATGTAGGAAAGAAGCCAGGAATCACGCCAGGGGTGAAGAATCCATTTCAGCGCTCATTTGATGTCAGCCAGTTGTATTATTTACCCTATAATTACGCCTCGCTCCTTCATTACGAGGGCGATTCCTTGATACAACTGCAGTAATTTGAAGATGTTTCTCAGGCCCATGCTGTTCACGCTCTCCTTTGAAGCGGGGATATTGATAAGCCTCTCAGTGGGCCATGATAAGATCCTCTCTTTAGCCCTGATTAGAATGATTCATTCATATTAACATAATGTACACACTGACAGCATTTTCCCAAAGACGCACTGCATGAAAAACTTTCTGGAGTCCCCGACACTCAGGGAACAATTTTCTGTTGTGTTTCCTCCAATATCCAATATCTATTACTATCTAATAGCAATCTGTAAGCTTCAGGCTTTTACATTGGATACACACCACTACCACTTTACACCATTCTCTCTCATACTCTGTGTTTTTGCTCTTTTTTCGATTTGATGTGGCTGACACATAGACTTTTGACGAAACAAAAAAGTGTCTCCCCAGCCCGATCTCTCCAGAGCACTGTGCAGCACAAATCAGTTTGAACAAGCCTTAGGACAAGAGTTGTCCAAGTCACACAGCACTTGGTAATCTCATCCCCTTTTCCCAGACACCGCCGATGGCTTCTGCTCCGTTCAAATAATATCCAGTTTCTCTGAGACAGCAGATTGTACTCCATCTCCCCATTTTTGCCCTTCTGAGACAAGAGCAAGGAGTGAAACCGCTGCTAAACAATGAAGTCAATAAATGGTAGGGGGATAGGGGAGTCTCAAGTTCTTGGATGTGGTGTTAAAACGAGGCCTCTCGTGCCGACTGTGAGCGGGTCTTGTCATTGCTGATTTTTCAGCAGGGTGACAGTTTACTCTTTTTTTCTACTCCGCTGTGACATTAGTTGTGGATTTGCTGTCAAGCTGAGTGGAACTGGTAAATAGAAACTGGTGGAAATTCACGTCCAAACCGGGAGTTTGAGTGGTGTGCAGAAAAAGTCAAGTCGAATCAAGTCAAAAGAGAGGGGTAGAGGATTTCTCCTGCAGAGTCCCACTCCAGTTGGCTTTCTAACAGTTTTCCACATTTACAGTTCTTTTAGAAACCGAGAATGGCGGTGTGGTTAATATGGAGGAAGTAATCCAAAAATGATTGGAACCAGTTTGCAGTTTTAGCAAACGCTCTAAGGGGGAGGATATTGTCAGTGCTGTGTTTTGCCCCTTGACCCTGGGAATGACCTTGCTGTAATCCGGTCACCTCCCTGTGTCAGAGTCCTGGTCGGAGCCAGTGTTAATCATCTCAGTACCTCCATATTCCTTGCTGTCAAACGGACCTCTGTTAGTTCTGCTATGACCTTGTTCACTGAGGAAGCTGAGTGTGTTTCCATTGCCTGCTTTCTGGCACCATTCGTCCATTGGTCCCCCCCAAACATATAGGCTTAAAATACCTGGTGGTTCAAGGCTCCTGTGCAAGTGGTGCAAACACCAACACTTCAGGTCCCATCACTTACTAAGCTAAGTAGCTAACCTCATTGCCAGTTCCACCACCTAATTCCACACACTTGTCCTTTAAGACAAAATGTTGTCTACAGTAGAATTACAGCATGCTGGGAAATTAGCGAATAATTAATATGAGCTATATGAATTAAAAGTCATTTGTGGACCACATAATTGCATTGGAAGATTGCACCCCCTTTCTGTGTATTCTTACATTTCTTGCTGTGTAATAAGTTACAATTAGCTCATTAGCACGAGATAACCAAGTCTGCTCGTAACAAATGACTTAACAATTACCCCAACAGAGCCTGGACAACAATGATGCCATTCCTCATTAGCCCATTAAGGACAATAAAAGTCATTAATAATTAAATACTGTTTTTAAACTACAACAAATACGGCATCATTACAGCTAAATTAATCTCAACGGCATATCTTGTAAAGCCACTTAAATTCCAAAACCAGTCATTAAAGTAAATTGGTATTAAATAAAACTATATACATGTATGTCTTCAGTATTTGGTCAAAATCGTACAGTGCATTTATTGTTCATTGCCCCTTAAATATCCTGAAATAATTGTTTTCCAGAGTGCATGAACCACATTAAGAGCAGGGACAGCAATTGTGATTATGCCACTCTCCATCCAGCCAAGTGTATCTGATCCAGAAGTGCTCAGTGACAGAGGTCTCCACAGTGACGCCATTAGCCTCAGGTGCTAAGCTAAATCCAAATAATGCTGACTTTGACAGGAAAAGTGTCACTTTGATGTAAGTGTGGCATTTAAAAAAGACAAAGTTGCTGGTTGGCACTTTTTAAGAAGAATGCTAGGTTATCAATGAAAGGAGACAGACACATGGAGGAAGAAAGATGGAGGGAACTTGAGCACAATCCTATCTTTTGATTAGCTTCAGACTCCTTAATTAGGCAAGTGCCCATTAATGAGGCAGAGACAGACACATATCCAATGAGTCTTACCTGGAATATTCACAGGAGACATGAGAAAATACCTCTTCTCTTTTCTTCTCCTCTCATCCTGACCACAGATAAAATGGATAAAACAGATTTAACAGGTGCACTTAGATGGATGCCTCATTACAGGAACCATCCTCTCACTCTCATCTGAGTTTCAGGACGGTAATACTCCACAGCAGTATTAATCTAGCTAGCCGACTAATGAATGCAGGCTTTGAGTTAGCGTGCTAGGATCAGAGATGAAGCACACCTGCTTCCTACTTCGGTGTTAAGATCAAGGATTAGGAGCACTGATTTATAGATTTACATTCTGAGTTGAGATGAGAGTTTGAGGAAGCTAAAGGAAGAGTCTCATCAAATGGTTTAAGCTGAAGACAAAGCTTATTATAAGAACAGCAGCAGCAGCCTTAGTGAGTAAAACATGTCCAAGCTTACGGTGCGCATGAGCATGTTTAAAGGTGTGGACAAAAACACGACTCAAACTAAATCGATACGTTTCTTTATCAGTGTAAAGGAGCAATTGTCTTCTAACATATTAGCCATATCAAGCTGATAGGACAACAATCACAGAACCCGTTGACGATGATGTAGCGTCTTGGAGCAATGGACAGTTTTCTGGACTTCAGTTATTCGGATAAGCAATGAAGCAAAGACAGACCTTTTCTGTCATTGTATGAAAACGTGGTCATTGCAACAGTCCAACTAGCATCTTGAGATACAACAATTGAGTGTACAGGGGACGTCTACGACTGGATTGTTTTCTTTATTTATGCGGTAGAGTCGGTCGTCTCTCAATTTGAAGGTTGGGAGTTTGATCCCTGACTGCTACACATGTCTATTACTACTTTCCCACCAAAATCAACGTGTTGACGTGGGTGTTTCAGACCCGGGTAGACCCGCTAATAAATGCAGATTGTCTCTTTTCCCATTGCCAGTGAAGTATGCGTTTCGGTCTCTTTTCTGCTGCATCACTGTCTGACACCACAAACGTGCCGGAAATAGGGTTAGTAAACAATAGTACACACAAAGAACTTACATTATACGATTTGTCTGTTTATCAAACTCGGCGCTGACAAATTTGAACGATGTTCGAGCGCGGACGGGCGGATTTTGCCGGGTTTTGTGTTCCCATCATTGCCAGTCGGAGCCGAGGCGATAATTACCTGGGTCTACTGCAGAGTCATTTGACCCGGATCTGAATGCTGATTGTAACCTCTCCCACGAAGCAAAAAAGCAGGGTGTGAGTGGGTGTTAGCAGGTTTTTTGACCAGTGGGAGAGGGGCTAAAGTGTCCTTTAGGACACTGAACCCCAAACTGTCCTAAAGGCATAGATAGCCATCGGGTATGAATGTGCACAGAAGATACTGATAGAAGATTGGTCTTTGCCATCAGTGTGTGAATGGGTGAATGTGACATGTAGTGTAAAAGTTCTTTGAGTAGTCAGAAGACTAGAAAAGCACTATATAAGTACAGTCCATTTACCATATCATTGTCAGATGGCAGCAGATGGGTTCCAGGATTCCATTACGGACAATGTGTCCGGCTCTTTTCGTCTCCACATGAACGTTTTCATGCATTTCACCGAAGCCTGTGGAATCTGCTCCAAAACGGAAACCAGGACACTTCCAACACCAAAAGCTCTTTTCTGCTTCTCTGCAGTCAAATGTAGAAAATGCTGTTTATAGAAATTAATAAGACAACAATGTATCTTTGACAAACAAGTTTCTGAAAAATGTTATCCTGAAGTTTAAGCTTATCCTGACACGTTAACCTTTTCTATCAAATCCCCTGCAGTTCCTCGCACGCTATTATAATAAGAGAGAGAGAGAGATCTGTAACACTACAACAACTGCAAACAAGGTGAGTTACTGTGTTCTGTCATCTTAGTGTTAAGTCTGTGGGATTTGGCACAATTTACACTGGCTGGATTTAAGGAGGTACAAAAGGAGACAGGATTTGAACTCATCCCTAAACCTCTCTATTTTTTATTCTTTACAAATAAACCCACTCGAATGCACAAGTGCAAAAAGGCGCTCAACAATGTGGCCAGTACCATGGCTCCTGATTTATACCATGTACTATGGCACAACTGACATTACAAGCAACATATTGTGGTACTTAAATGGCTATTTCTTATCAACTGTCTGAGTCTAACCGCTGGTGCTCAGCTATATGATCGACTTATGAAGTGATGGGATTCATTTTGGGCAACCCCTCCTCCTCGAGCTCTGTCTTTGAGTGCCCAAGCTATTGGTGAAAAATGTTAGTACATCTAAAAACGACAACTTTTCCTGATCCGTTTTTGGCTTGCATCGATTAATCTCCCTCAGCTACAGGACCAGGAATAAAGAAAGTGTTCAGATAATCACGAGCAGCCTCCTGGAGTGCTCTACACATCAGAGGCAGGAGTGGGAGATGGCCTCTGGGGGCATGGGAGAGAGAGTCACAACAATAGCACGAGCTTGGCCATCAGCTGAGATGAGTGTTAAAGCACACACTCCCCCGTGTTTATGACCTTCAGAGCTGTTGACGGTGGATCCTCTTGCAGATGAGGTCAATCACCGCGACGTTCTCCTGCAGCACATTCAGGAAAAATATCACATCCGCTGTTCCTCCTCGTTCAGGTGTGTCAAGCAGATAGACACTGATTTAAGTGAGATGTCAGTTCATCCGCTTGGTATTCATGCGGCCCCTCCTTCAGACAGTGTGTTATCCAACTGCCAAGCATCACTCAAAGGTGAAAGCCACCAGCATACGCTACATGTTACTTTGCTTGTCGACATGATAGCGAGGAATACATTCCAGCGAACATTACTTACTTTGACGATTTCTGCCTGGCATAAAAATGCTACAATTCCCAGTTTGCACCGACTGTTGGACCTCGGTCTCTTTCAAGCTGTTGTGACTGTTGCATAGTGCTCCTATCGCTCCTCCCGGGCTAAAGACAGCAATCTGTAATCTTTTGTTCAATCACCTGGGAGAGATTGGGGGGGAGGAAAAAGGGCAAGAAAAGAAAAACATAAACAAAGCGAGGGAGTGCGTGTGTGCGTGAGCTGGGTGCGTGGGAGGGCCTGTGAGCGTGTGTGGAGAGGCAGAAGGAGCTGATGAGCGTCACGGTGTGCTGAGAATAGCCCTTAGAGGAGAGCTGCAAAGCCTGACAGGGCTTTATTACCCCTCCCTCCACTAAAGGACCTGAGCCTGAGCATTAAAAACCATTATTATTTCACACAATTCATCTGCCGTTTTTTTTTTATTCATTCAATCCCACAAAGTACGGTTAGTTCCTGTTAAGCATCTGGGACACAGCAGGGGATCATCACGTGAACGGGCAGGAGAATTATCTTGATGCATTGTTTTCTGAGGTGGCTGTGTTTAAATCTGGATGTTTAAATCTGGCTGTTGTTTATACGTTTAAGCAGATCTGTGCAAAAAAAATATGTTGATTGAAATCGAATGCATCCACTGGGTCTGATTAACGTATGTTCCAGCATGTGCTGTGATAGAAGCAACATCCGACCTGCAAAAATAGACTTGCAGTTTAAAATCCAAAGGTCTTTAAAGAGCAACTTGCAGGTTAAATTTTTTTTACTACACTAAAACACAATCTATCTCCTTGATTTCATATTATTTACAACAACAGCAGAAATTTAGAGGGAAAAGTGGCCGTTTCAGTAAAGCTGCTAAAAACGTCCTTTTTTTCAGCATTGCGTCGTATTACATAACAAGAGGGACTCACGGTGTCTGACTCTACCTTAGCTCAATGTATACAAGTAGGTGATAGTGAGTCTGACAGTTGTATCGTATATTATTTTGATTGTCTAACATTGCATTTCACCAGTTGCACAAACTCTAGCTTGACGGGGACATTGAGCCCACCGCTTTCCTGACAGGAAGAGGAACGGAGCTAGCTTTCGTGCTTGGGTGCGTTTTGTGCAGGTGAAGAGACAGGACTTCGGGAGGGGACACACAAGCACCTGTCAAACAAAGTGTCAGGAAACTGTCATCACTCTCCATCTGTCTCTCTCTCTGACACCGCTGTGGCACCGTAAGACGTACTACGGATTTACCGTTGAACTGATACAGGCTGACACTCGCCCATTAGCAACTGTAATGAGTAAGTATTAATGCTCCCACTTGCTACTGCTCATGATTTGTTTTAGCCTTCGGTATGTGAAAAACTTTACAAAGATGTGAGCACAGCATTAGATATCGCTAGCTAACGCCGCTCACTCATCACGACACCTGCCCGTCACACTACAGCTCAACGTCTCTCCTGTGGCCGTTATTTCTCCTCATCCTGGCCTGTTCCCGGTCTCTTTGACGCCTAACAGGCTCATAATTATAAGCCTGCAGTCCGTCTTGTGCAAATGAATTAACTATTTTTTCATCTTCAATGACAAGACTGGCATTTAGATCCATATTTATTCAAGTTGAAGCTGTCGGCGGGACTCCCTTCTGTGACGTCACATCCGGTTGCAATAAGAAAACGTACAGAAAATGACTCTGTAGAGTATTAATTCATATATTTCATAGAAAATATAATTACTAAATAATTCTCCGACACATTGATTCACTGGGGTTTCCAACCTGCAAGTTGCTCTTTAAGGCCTTATAGAGACTCTGCATGTTATAATGTCCATATGAAGAATCATAGGCCTTAATAGACAGTTTATTCTGTAACCAGAGTGCTGTAAGCCTGTATGCTAACTCTCTACAGATCTGTATGTTGCCTTCATGTAGTCATGCGCCCCTATCATCAACAAGACATCTGCTGTCAGAGAGTCCGCAGCAGTTGCACTAATCAGCTAGCTTCCTTTTTCCACCTCTCTCTGGGCAACCTCGATAAGGAGAAGAAAAAATGTGGTGTCATATTTATTCATGACCAGCTTTTCATTTCTACATTCTTCCGTCCTCCGCTGAGGCCCTGCATGTTCAGCCCACTCTACAACCAACCTAAAAAAGACAAGATTAATACTGAATGGCTTTTTCTTATTCTGCCTAAGAAAAAAAACAAACAAAATCATCATTATTATTTTTGCCTTGGTCCACAGGAGCCGAGAAAGAGAGAGAACGGTGATGGAATAACCTGCCTTTTCTTTTTTTTTTCTTTTTTGCACCTGTGTAATAAAGTAGATGAGTATCCCCCTGTGTGGATGGGAAATCATTTTGTCATCATAGCGGGAGAGGATGGAAGCAGAAAGGGAGAGATGGGGAATTGAAAAATGCACAAAAACTGGAGAGAATATTAACAGAAAATGGATGCATGAAAAAGAAGAGGGGGATTTATTAATAAAGTGAATGAACGGAGAGAAGACGAGAGGAGGAGAAGAAGCGGAATGCTGTGTGAATGCATTATGTTATAATTTTAATTACATTTGGTAAATAGTCCTGCAGATGGTCATTTGGCGGATTCATATTTTTATACAGCGACCAATAAAGCACCGTTAACTCAGTAATCTACATGCTATTGATCCCTTCCCGTTAGCCGTGACCTTACACAACTGCCACACAATGACACTTAAACTGAGGTGCGGCTTGTTTAACAGGAGGGACTGCTGTGAGCACATTCTCACAAACTGTACTCCACACGTGGACATTCCAGCCAATCTGCCGCCTGAGATGCTCACTTAATCATTCGTCCGTCGCTGCTTACTTACTTACATTCCAGTTTGCTCTATTTATTACTTCCCGGACTTTTGCAAAGAGGTCGGAGATTGTGTGTAAGAGCGGCCTGAATAATGTAATACAAAACTGCAGCTATAAAGCGCCGCACTCCAAATGATTAGTACAACACACTGAAACACGACTACTTATTTCCCTGTGTGATTATGCGGAATAAACAAGGTAATCTGCATCTGGAGGACAAGTTTGCTTATTTAAGGTACAAAGTGTGAATAATTTATGGAAATATGCAGCAAGTTGTGTAGAAAGGCGCGGATAATGGACCAAAGAGTTAAATTACTCGACTACCTATGTGCGTGTGTGTGTGCTCAGGTCAGACAGAACCTGAGCACACACACATACAAATCCCTACACACACACAGTCACTTTGTTTTCTGAGCAGCCTCGTCTGCACTAGCGTACATTTCGGCAGCTAGTTTAGATTTAGTCTTAGTCTTTAGACGAAAATGTACATTAGTTTTAGTCACATTTTAATTTAGGTTTAATCGACGAAAACATTTTGAGTCCAGTTTTAGTCAATATTAAATACTTCCTGACAATGTTCTCCACAGGCAATATAGATCCTCAGCTGAGGTCATACGTGTATATGGACACTTTTGGAAGGTAACAATACTGCACGTTCCTCTCCGGCCTTATTTGCAGCAGCCGTGTTGGTATTTACCGTTAGAAACTTTAACATATTCATCATCGCTTCTCATTTAAACAGTCCAACTGAAGCAGACAGCTGGTGATAGCTCTTTTTGTCCTCAAGAAGCGTCAAATGACGCGTAAAGCGCCCCTTTTTCTGTGAGCGCTCACAGAGCCTGAAGCAGAAAGTTTACAGAGATAGTTCATAACCACCTCCATGATACCTGTTATCTCTAACTGGTGCTTGAGGCTTTGTTGTGCCAGCTTACTTAAAGATACAATCTCGAACTTTTTCATTTTAATAAATGCCTTTAAAGTCACTATCTATCAGCGAATGTGCTAACACAATGGTGTTTGAGCCTATGGCCCACTGATGAAAGCTTTTGCATTTGCAGAATATTGTATTATTATGTAATGGGTGTCTGTGGCGACATTTGTGGAAAAAATCACAAGCGGCGCCCAGTTAGTGACACGTTTTACATCACCCAGCAGTGGTTGGTCTGTCAGACGGTGCAGTCGGAGCTAAGTGGCTGCACTTCCGGTTTCTGTAAGCATTGCGAGGACAGAACAGTAATTTACTATGGCTGAACAGACAATGAAAGTGAGGAAATCAAGAGGTACAAACATGACAAAGGGAGCCAGCCGTACATGTCTGGTTAAATTGGGAAGAGTGCTCCATATTTACCGATTATCGCCAGTGGGAGGCGCTCAAGAGTACACAAATTTAAATCTTCCAGATTGTATCTTTAAATAAAGCCTGGGTTTGTTGAACTTCTCAGTTTCACGTGAATGCCGTCATGTTGTCAAGCTGCCGCTTTGGGACATCATCACCTGTAAGGCTGGGTCGGATTCAGGGGGCTCTGTACGTGCCCCTCCACTCCACTAATTCAACCAGTTACAGGAATGCATCGCTTGTATTTTGACAGACAGATTAGACGCACGGTGGGGGAAATATCATGGACTTTCAATGTCCGACAGCCCACCTCTAACAATTTAGTCCTTTCTCGTCTCATTAACGGAAACAAAACATACATGTCAAGTTTTTATTGTCAACTATCTATTTTTCGCTCGTCAACGTCTCATCTTCGTCATGGATTAAAGGTTCGTTGTCGAACATGCATCGTCTTAGTTTTCGTTCCGCACCATGCAATGCCCAAACTAGTCCAGCGTATTCTCATCCTAAGTTATCAATTCCAACACTGAGTCACATCCCTTTGGTGTAACATTCAGACACACAAGAGAGCAAACAGACGCACATGGTTGCATGTCTTTTCTTCCCGTACTTTACCTGGTTAACGTCAAACAGTCTGTTAATGCTTGTGTCATGGTTTTAACAATAATGCATTGTTGCACACGGGACTTGAGTCCTAGTCTCCTGGGTTATGTCCTGTGTCGTTGGCTCTTCCATCACGCCCAGCCTCCACCCTTTTCTCCTACATCACTAAGAGCAGTTTCTCTAATATCACCACAGTGGAATGAATTACGGTTATTTGGTGCGTCCTCTGCAGACGTTAAATTACCTCATGCGTCTGTATGAGACACAGAGGACCATGACAAAGCTTCTATCTGACGCTATGGGAACGAGAACTGGCTGACTAATCAGTGGCTGATGAAGCGGACCCAGGTGTACGGTGATAGAAGTCTGTCTGCGTCAGGCATTCACCAAAATAACTTACTTTGGACAATATCCAGCTGCCACTTTTGTCTCGTATTGACTCAGAGTCTCTCCTGCTTCCTCTCTGCTTCCCTTCCTATTTGAGATTCTAGCCAGTGCAGGCGGTCAGATCTTCTTACACTGATGGATATGACAACAGATTTTCACCCTCTCGTTAGATAAACACCCACAGCCATGTCTTCGGATAAAGTCAGGCACCATTTTTTGAAAGCATTTCTTTCTCTGTAGTTTTATTTTGAAAAGGTTAAGGAGGGGGAGGGGTAACTGAGGGCATGTGGACAACACCATCGGTCAATAATGCACATTAAATACATTCTGACCACTTACTGTCTCTTTCTAGCTTTCACTTGTAATGCCGCACCATTCAGCAAGATATAAGCATTTCACTCCCTGTCTGGTGCCGTACTCACACCGCTGTAACGTATGAATTATCATCATACACACTCTTTGTTCTCCTTGACGTGTATTTCTCAGAGGGAGAAATGTACGGTAAGCTTAACGGTGAGTCTAAGTGTTTCAGTTGGCTTCTTTAAGTCATTAGCGGAGATCCGACTTGAGCAGGAGAACGCTGTTAATGAGGATTACGATAAGAGAACAAATTTGACATTCAAAGGAATAAAAGGGAGCAAAGGCAACCGTAAAGACGGAGGCTTCTTCTGAGGCGTCTCACTCTCCTTTGGAGGAATTGTGGAGGGACTTTATTGGTCTTTTAAACCTTCTTCTCTCTTCAGGAGTAAAGAATTGAACGTGCAGCCTTTCCTGAGCTACTGTTTAATTTCCTGTAACGTAATAAACAGCCAATTTATTACAGCCGGCAGAGCAGCTCTCCCTCAGAGAGAGCTCCTCTCTGAACGCTGCTGCAGTGTCTTGCTTTCTGCTCATTTCCCAGCAGCCAGCTGAAGACGGCTATTATCACTATACTCCCAGGATTCTTTTAAAACATGTTTATTTAGCTGCCCAAAGTTAATTGAAATGAGTAAAAACACGTTTTTGCTTTGCATTTGTGTCACAGAATTTCTTGGTTTTGGTGAGAAAATTGAATGCAGTGTTTTTTGTCGAAGAAAAAAAGAACAGTTTTTATGTCTAGACTTTGAGTCAAGGCTATCAATTTCAGCAGGAAACAAGAAACACCAAGAGCCTAAAATTGTACCTTAGGCAAAGTATTTCAATTTGACCAAGGAATGAACATGCACCACTTCAGCAAATAAAGTACATTTATCAAGTAGCCTGAAAGAGTAACATTTTTTAAATACCCCTCAGTGACTGCGGCGCACTCTCACACTACTTGAACCACAAAGCTGTGCACAAACAGCCCGCACTCACTCTAAAATCTTCAAATAAGACTGCTTAATCACTGGGCCATCATCTCAGAATATATGCCATTGAAGTCAGGTTATGTAGTGTGAGGAGAGCAAAAAATCCCCAATGGATGGTGGTCGTTGGTGACGCATGAGCTCACAAACGCTGGACCCCCATCCGAGACATCAGGGTTTGATTCCCTCATGAGGCATACATTTTTTTTAAGTTCTGTAGCGTGCATATTAAGTTTGCACTCATTTAAACTGTTTCCAAAACCTCACCAAGTTGTTTGTTGCCTTTACCCAAACACACTGCAGCCATTTTACAACGTTAACCATGAGAAAATCATTGTTGCACGTCCAGGACTTGAGATGTTTCACAGCCAGCTTTATTTTAAGAGTCTAACTAGATGTTGCCAATTTATTTTTGCTACCTTTCCCTATTAATTTAGAAAGTTTAACCAAATTATTTAATTGCCAACTTGACGACAGGGCCCTGTAAATTCACCAAGTTGTCATATTTGAAGCCTAAGGCCATTTACCGAGCTGCCATATCTGATGAGTTAGGAGTGAGATCGTGTTGCTAGCTAATTAGCAGCTAGCTTCCAAATAGCTTATTGTCCATTCTGTTCGGTATAGGCTATGGATAGACCAGTCCTTTACTGCAGACATGTATGAAAATAAGAGGGGGAGGGATTTGAATAATGAACACCAAGGAGACACCAAGTCTGGGACGCCCAGGTGTAGATGCTGTGCGTGCTGAAGCAAAGCAGAATCTCAGTTGGAAGTTAGATTGAATCTGTCACTAAAGGCAACACGGAGCGATTTTAATTGTATTACAGTAATTGATTAAATTACACGCTTTTTGTGTATCTTAGATCTTACAAGGCATAAAACTGACAATCAAGAGAGCATGGAGCGTTTTGCATGCAAGCTAAGGCTAATTTTATTATACAAATTGACTTACATATGCAAAATGTCGGCCTCCTTATAGGTACGTTCAGTCAGCTGTTGAATATTTAAGCTGTTTGCATTGGTCACTGCATGTGCAGGATAACCATTGTCACAGCCACACAAGTCAAATAATAATTGGATACATTTTGAACAAACCTGAGGATGACTTAGACGTGTTTTTCTTGTGTTGTTCTCATGAGACAAACGTGCAGATTGTGACTTCCTTCCCAGGACAATAAGACAAGAAACAGAGGAAACATGGTCTTTAGTGTTCCCAACATCTCAAAGCTACTGGTTTGTTTGCACAATGAGTCAGTGAGAACATTCATGGTCCCCAGAGGAAGATTCTCAATGATTTTGGTGACCCCCTGACCTTTTAGAACAATAGTCATATTTGTCATCTCCTGCTAGAGCTAACTGCCTCCAACACCTCAGCGCCTGCACAGAGCTTTAACACTTTAACAGGATGAATTCATCCCTGGTTCTAGTCTTGTCAGGGCGACGGTCAATGCCAGCTTTAGCCTTTAAGACGGATAAACACATACAGTACAGTCCGACTTGTCATTGACGTCTTTCAGCTCTTGCTAGGACTACAAAAGCATGGGCTTAATGTTTGGTAAACTTAAAATCAGTCAGTGTAAGTCATTGGTATTTGCATCAAGCTGTTTTGTATGTGTTGTGTCTGCTTTCATGCCGCATGCTTGTTATTGACCTTTTAAACCTTCTGTAAGTGCAGCTGTAGCTTGTTGTGATTAGACGCAGGCTGCTGTCACACTGCTGCTCTTATTAACTGAGGGTGATTTGATGCATATGAATAAACCTATTATGTAGCCAAGGTCTTTAAGTAAGCCTATTAAAAAGCCTTTTTTCTCTCTTTGCACTGCATTTGTGTTATTAAGGCTCTCTGCTATCAAGGCATTGAAGCTTGTGACTTCCCGTCTTGGACATTTTCACAGAACCAAAGACAGAATTGTAGAAGATTTATTGGAACAGGAAAACAGATATGTAAAAACATTTCTTCTCCTCAGTCTTTGAACCGGATTTTGAGTCTGTTCCTGGACATATCTGTTTGATTCAATTTCAAAGACAGTCGCATTTTGACGATTTGTGTATCTCAGAGTTTCATTGTGACAATGTGCTTAAAGTGGTAATGTTGAAGATCTCAGTTTCGTTCTCTTTGGCGGAACCTATGGCGATAAACGGTAATTGCAGGAGCACTCTTGTTGTGTTAGCTCCGCCTACCCTCTCTGGCAGACCAACCACGGCTCTGTGATGGAAAACGCGTCACTAACTGGGCGCCTCTTGTGATTTTTTACGCCAAAGTTGCCACAGACACCCAGTCTGTAATACTGCAAAGGCTTTCATCAGTGGGCCATAGGCTTAATCATCATTGTGTTACCTCATTCTACAATAGATAGTGACTTAACAGACAGTTATTTAAATGAAAATCTTCGAGATTATTACTTTAACAACTTATTTAGATAATTATCAGATGCTTTACTTTACAGTATCTTTAATTAGTGTTAACAATGATCCATAGCTTTTTCTTTTTTCTCATTTCTTACTGTTGTTGTTGTCGTTGCTTTTTTATAATTGTCTTTTTTTGTGTGTGTGTGTCTGTTTTGTTAATTTATTCCTACTATATTTATGCATATTTAAGCGTATATCTTTGTGAGTGGGTAGGTACATGTGTGCTAGATGCATGTGTATGTGTTATTTATTTATTATGTTATTATTATCACTAACACTACTACTTAATTCTCTTAAAAAACAAACAACAATGATCCTTAGCTGAGATCATTTATGGTTCAATGAGTGGAGTTAAATGGGAGATAAGGGCTAAAAAGTAAAGGTTGTTCAGAGGTTGGTAGTAGCCTGAGGCCATATTTGAGTTCTTCAGATAGAAAGAAATGTTCATAAAGTTAAATGTGGGTAGCAAATGTTATGTTTGTTAGAATATGTGACATCATGAGGCTTTTAAAAGAGGACCCATAGGGCACTGGTTACGCTCATGTAAAGAGGCTACAGTCCTTAATGCGGCGGCTCAAGGTTCGACTCCCACCCCCAGCCCTCTGCCGTGTGCCATCCCCCATTCTCTCTTCCCCTGTTCCCAACGCTATCCATTATCCTTTCGATCAGTAAAGGCCAAATAAAAAAAATCTATAAAAAAAAAAAGAAAGAAAGGACCATAAACACCCGTGCTAATTTTTATGGCAGAGTGGCCAGTGGTTGTCGGGATATATTGCCGTGAACCACAGGCGGTCGGGGCAGCCGCCCAAGCAGCTGACAACCCCGTCCACAGGCCCCCGCTGCTAATGGGCGACCAAAGGCAACCGTGGAAATTATGTGAGCAGTCAACAAACACATTTTCCAATGTTACATCAGTATGATGCTATCACGCTACAAACTTGTTATTAATGAGTGCGAGCGCATTCAGTAACATCCGGCTTACAGTTACAACAGAGCTGCAGTAGTTCAGAAGGTCTCGTGTCTCTGTGAGTTTCCTGCTCAGTGGATGTATCTTTGCGGTTTCCTCCTCACTCTTACAGTTTTAGGTCAGACTAAAGAGAGACATGTTCTTGCATATTTTAGTCTTGTGAGCCGTTGTTAATTACTTTAGAGGGCTCGACCATGTAGTCCTTGTTAAAGGGATGTATAAATAAACATGCGTTTAGAGGGGCTTTAATTAGTGTTCAATTTGTTAAAGGAAACTGTCACACCTTTGTTTCAACCTCAACGTAATTAACAGCTAATGGAAGACAATTTGTCATATTACTTTTGTTTTAATGGGTTAGCTTTTGGCACCTTACTGTGACACACGCAGCACATCTTTATAGCAGTTATATCTGCCCGACAGGTTAACTTTATCAGGGAGTTCCTTATAATGATGTAGTCATAACAATAATGAATGCAATATCAGCAGCAACGTATTATTTTGCTGCTGTAGTGCAATAAGATATAAATAGATTCCTGATTCTTCCTGCCGTGTTGTGGGTTAGAATTTGCAATTTTCTAAAATGTGCAAATACCATCTCGACCTTTGACTCGCGCTTGTCCCCTGGCTTACACTGTAGGCGTTTGGTTTGTTTTTTAAAGACACACAGGAGTAATAAAGCCGAGTATATTAAATTGACCCATCTCTCGTATTAAATGCACCTCCCTCACACAGATTTAACCCAAATGCTACCCGTGCTTTAATAATACTCAGACTTAATCCTGTGGGATAGTGGTGATTTTCAGCTTCCTCTCCGCATTTAGTCGCTGTGTGATTCACCTTCCCTCTCATCTCCTCTTTATGTCTGTCTGCAACATCACAAGAGTGTCTGTTTCTCCTCTCTGCAGACTGTAAATATTACTGATTAAATATTCATTGTAATTTAATTGTTTTCAAATAGGCGGTGAACTTCCACTGGGCAAATGGACTTACAGAAAACATATGTAATGAACTTGAAATGAGGTGAAAGTTAAGAAACTCGAACAGTTAAAGGTAAAAGTTTCAGACGATAATGAGAGAACAGGGAAATAGAAAAGAAAAGGGTGCATTACCAATCTCTGTGTGAAAAGAGCTGCCACTGGAGCAGCAGAGCTGGAGCTGCTCCCAGCCGACGGCGGATGAATATTTAATGATCCCAACCAAGATGCAGTAATTACAAGGGGAACGGACTGTCATACTGGAGCACTTTGTGCAGAACACCCTGGCATCTGCCGATTAGTGCTCTTTATGGTCCCAGTGCCTCAGGTGTGTCGCTGTATTTGGTTTAGGTCACAGGGAGGGGAGGCGACAGGAAGCCGCACAGACGCTGCAGTCTGTTGTGGTGCGAATGTGTGTCACAAACCGAGCATCTTGTTTTGCTGTTGGTTCCTGCTGAATCCTGGGACTAGGAGGACGGAGAGATCTGATAAGACGAGACTGAGGGAGTGAAAGGAAGAGATAGCTCGCAGTTTAGCGGCAAATTGACTTCCTCACAACATCGTTGTGAAGATATTACTTTAGCGTACTCTCGAGGCCTCGTGGTTTCACTGGACTCCTGGGAATTCGATCTCAACATCCTAAGTTAGCAAGTAGCAGAAGGACCATGAGGTAGAAATTCTGCTCAGGTATGAAAACGTTTAAAGCACATTACAAAGCTAACAGGCTTCAAAGACATATTCCTGACATCAAAGCACCCTCCACCACCGCCCACCTGTCTCCCACACTCACCCCACCCGCTCTCTTTCATTCCATCTCTTGAATCAAGATCAGGGATAGCATTCCTGGTATGACTTTGTAAACTTCTTGTGACAAAACACTGAAAACAACAGCAGACAGGGGCAGTACAAGTCAGGTCAAGTCGATTTATTTATACAGCCAAATATCACAAATTGGCCTGAAGGGGCAGCACCCTCTTTTCCCGGAACCTTGGAGGAAAAACTACCTGTAAAAAAACAAAAGAGAAGTTAAGTCTCCTGGAGGATTTAGGATATCCAAATCCAAAACATCAAGAGCGAGGCATGGACAGCCAGGGGACACACAAAGAAAGAGGGGTCCCATGATGGCCAGTCATCCAGGACTGTGATGCCTGAGTGAAAAGAGAGGTCGAGGAGGAGAAAATAGGGAGAGACAGATGGAGAGAGAGAGAGAGAGGCACACACTTTTCACGCTCATGTTCTCTCAGGACATCAAACAACCAGAGATTTTAGTGAGACATGTTTTCATTTTAGTTAAGATTCTAGCGGCAGCTTTGGGGACCTTTTGAAGACTTTTAGAAGAGGCACAGAGCAGACAGTGCGACAAATGTTACAGTAATTAGGCGTGGATGAAACAAAGACAGGAATTAGAATCTCTTCATCAGCCAGAGACAGAATAATAGCTAGGTTGTTTGTGTTAAACTGGATTTCTTGGTGATTTTTTGACCAAAAGAGGTTAGATTCAACCGAACACAAAGATTTATGGCTCTCAAATTTTGAGAACAGCAATTTAAACAATATTCAGGATTTTAAGTTCAAGTAATGGTAAGAAATATTGAAACATTTTGGCCAGTATTGGGTCGAGGAGGCAGGTACTTAGTTCGAAGCTTACACTAACATAGACAATGTTTCAAGAGAGAGTGTTGTACGCACAGAGACTGCCTGGAATTCAACATACGATGCTGCCAATTCTGTACAAGCAACTCAAAATGAGGAACCGCTCTCTGACTTCTGACCCTTTCCAAGTAGTTTCAACTACACATTTATTCAACCGCTGCTCTTAAACACAATCTTAATCCTCTATTGCTATCTATCTTTATCATTTTAATCTGAAGCGCATTTAATTAATTTCTTTTCTGAGTAATTAGACTTCAGGCCAGGGTCCAAAACCTCCCAAAAGCACAGAGACAGCCCTTATGAAGCGTTCCAAGGACCTTTTTGGTTGTACAATGCCTCTTCTTCAACTGTAATTTTAAATGTGGTGTCCCTCAAGGCTCTATTCTTGGGCCTCTGGTTTTTCAGTATACATTCTTCTTCTCAGCCAGATCATTAAAAAACAGTGTCTCCAACCATTAATCTGTGGAAGAAACTTTGATATGGAGAATAACCTATAGATAAATAAGGGGTTGAAAAGAACGTGTACGTCACTTTATATCATATATATTTCTGCTATGAAATAGATGGAATTCAGCCATGATGAACGTCAATGCATCCGGCATTTACCTTTTAGTACATCAAGACTTTTGACCAGACAAGCCAAGGCTGCAGCATTCAGCATCCACTTACCTTTTTAAAGTTTTTCATTTTCCTCTTATGTAAGATCATCCAATAGATAAATGGTGTTTTGTAGTATTTAACCTTTGATCTCAGAAAAGAATTGGTTTGTAAAGGCAAACTTTCATTTAACACAAAGCGGTAAATGAAACAATCAAAGTGAAGATAATTCTCAAGAGGACTACAGATTATATCCATTAACTGCAACATCAAGTACCTTTTCTTCCATACTGGATCAGAAGTGTTACTTCGATTTCTTTCAGTCAACTATTACGAATAATTCAGGGAATGTAGACATTTCAGCAGCTGTTGACCTTCAGTGTTCATTCCTTTAAGAGGCTCTGTAATGTTTCCAATATCTCTATCATAAGCTCGGCAAATTCACACATGAAACCCCCCAACCCTGTGTTATCGCTAACAGTTACCCGCTACCCTCTCCCTGCACAGCTCAGCAAATTACTCAAGCATCTTAATTTGTGCATATGGTCTAGTAATTCATGACTGCTCTCTCAGCCAAATGCACTGGGGCTTTTGCAGCACTCTTTAGAGGGTAACCCTGGTACATACAATGCTTAAACATATATCAAACAAGCAGAACAGACAGGAAGTGTAGTTTGCATGTTATTTGCATGAGTTTTGGTTCTCTTCTTTTTTACTGCTCGGCATCATTTCGTGCTAGACCTCCAGGAACAAAGCTGCACTGCCACTGCTGCAAGTTCTTCTTTATGTCTGTATCCTTGCAGTGCATCTCTTTAGTTTGTACAATATGCATGAATACATAAAGATATCATTATGAAGCAACGTTATTCCATAGATGACTCATGTTTAATTCATAAGGTAACCACATATTAAAAAGCAATAAGCAAATATCATTTGATATGCTACCCAACATTCATGCTCTTATTATTAAAACAAGTTAGTGTAAATTCCAGAGGCGAGCGTGGATTCTTCTACAGAGGGAGTGTATTAATAAGACTTTGAGTTTATGTATGTAGGTAATTCATATATGCACAAACACATGCACCTACAGTGGGTACTGGGAACACAAGGTTCATATGTAATGAATGCAACCTTTACATTCACCTTGCCAATAGTCATCGCCGCCCACCCCTCTGCACACCATCGGAGTTTGTTGCAGTTGGTGTGTGTACATTGCAAAGGAGGTTTAACAGTAGTCTGGCCTGTTTCCTGCTCTCTAACAGTGCTGCCGAATTAAAAACTAAGACGCAGAGCAGACTGTCGACACATAAAACCGTGTATGGGGTCACAGTAACTGTCGGGGCTACATGACAGCACACAGAGGGAAATGGGTCTTAGACTGCTATTAACTGTCCAACTGACCTAAGTTCAACCTCCCAGGTGGGCCGCCATGCACTAATAAGTCTAACCGATCCAAGTTCAGACATTAAGTAGCTGGAGTCACAGACACCAGCTGGGTTAACAATCCCTGCCAACAGTGTCACTGACCCGGGTTCAGCCGGAGTTACAGGTGCCAGACAGGTTAATCACAACACAAGCACAACAAAGAGACATAGTATTGACCTTATGCACACCTGCTCCATCTCCTCTCGCACTAAAAAAAAGTAAGTGACAACAAATCTGAGCTAAGCTTGTTTCAAGCCAGTGTGAATTTGTAGAGTTTCCATAAATACATTTTATTCCCTTCTGCCAAGTATGTCTTGCTGTCATCTCACCTTGTGCCTGTGTGTGTGTGTGTGTGTGTGTGTACAGACAACTATTATAACAGTAACTCAAACACTAATAAAGTGTATACACGGCGTTATTAGTTTGAAGGATGTGTTTAGATTTCAGGTCTTTGTTGCACATTTGTGCATATTAATGCAGGAAAGCATCTTTACAACATATTTTATATCAATACTGCCACTTGGAACACAAGTCTGTTTACATTGGACGTGTTTACTAATTGATGCATTAATGAGCTTAACTACATTTGCATAATTGTTTATTTTTAATGTATAATGGTGATCAAGGTAAAGAGAGCTCAAGTGTATCTTGTCATTGTTTGCCAAGGCTGAAATTGATAGTAAACAAGTTTACAGGTTTTTAATGTAGACACAGTAAGTAAGGCAATGTTATGAGTGTTTATATTATGCACTGCACACTGTAGTAGAAGGCATCACTAAAACATCATGTTCATATTCAGGTGCACTAGTTGGAAAACCAGCCAGCTCCGGATGCTTAACTTCTCTTAGCTCTCCAATAAAGTGCAGCATCACTGGCAGTGCCCTAAAACTGCATTACCGAATGCATAATTCATAGGCCTGGATCTGCAATATGTGTAAATGCATTCCTACATACATATACGCACATGGATACAAGCAGTGGGAGCTTATATCAAATCCAACCCAGGGCTGATGCGAAGCGTCTCCTTAATTCTAGATTAGTGTGTTATCAGCTAAAGGTTAGAGAGGAGAAAGCACATTTTCACCTTAAGGTGCAAAAAAAAAATACAATCCAAGTTTTCCCGGGTGAAAATAAGACCTCCAGAATCTGACAGGGAGATAAATAAATTTGATCTCATACATATTTGTATGTATTACTGACATACGGTACAGCGGTTGTTGTAATTTCTTAAATATGATTTATGCAAATGTATGCGAGGCTTGAGGGTTGGAATAAAGAGTTTTTAGCTAATATAAAAGGTCAGTAAACAAGAGGGAGTTTTTATTGTGAGTAATCAAGTGCAGATAAATGTAGAGGAAAAGAAATAAAAAGGTTGAACATGTTGCTCCTTTGGTCCTTCTGAAAACTGTGAGGCATACATAAACTTTTACGCTTTTTAGTTAATGATGCTGTTCAGGGTCGCAAGGGGGGGCTGGAGCCGATCCCAGCTGTCATTGGGCAAGAGGCGGGGTTCACCCTGGACTGATCTGTGTGTCAAGCACAGGGCTGACAGACAGAGACAGATAACCTTTCACGCTCACGTCACGAGTCACCAATGAACCTAACGAGCATGTCTTTGGAGCAGCCGGAGTACCCAGAGGGAACCCATGCATGCACGGGGAGAACATGCAAACTCCACACAGAAAGGCCCACTTTATCCAAACCGGGATTCAAACCAGAAACCTTCTAGCTGTGAGGTGACAGCGCTAACAGCTCAATGTTATGATTTCCTGTTATTTTATTTAAACAGGCCCATTTACAGACCATTATTTATCATAGCAGAACGACTGCTAAGAAAATGGCTACTGTATGTTTTAAAAAAGAAAGAGAGAGAGAGAAAGCCGTGTTGAGAAAAACAAGAAAAAATGTTAAACTGTAGTTAATAAGGAGGTAACATTTACACTTAACCTTCATCTCCAGCTGCTTATGTGAGCCAACTTGAGCTCACAGCTTGACATGCAGGATATGGAGTCAATAATTTCTCACAGGTGTTCTTCCGAGTTTTTTTTCTCCATGAGATTTAGTAAAATACCTCTTCTACTGTATATTCCCTCTGTGGATCAGGGACTGACATTAATGCTTCACCAGTCTCACCACCACCACCACCAAGACTTTGACGGCTCGGCTGATAAACAAATCCAACAGGCTCAGCAGGAGAAACAGGGATAAAAGCAACGAGTTAAAGGACGTTAGTCAGAGTTGGACAGCTGGGCAAATTAAATTAGACACATGCTGTGATGCCACTGACCATGTTTTAGTTAGCAGGAAATATTCACTATATATGGCAGCATTCAGGGATTTGACTTTGATATCAAGATTTAAACAATATGCGGTTCGTGACGTTGGTTTGTCGGATTGTTCTGTGAAAAGCAGTTGTAGCATCGCCCCTTTTTCTTTTCTCTTTGCGGGGACTCTTCGGTGCTCCGGCTAACGTTTCCGTGCACCGAGATGTGTCAACAACTCGCAGGCCTGTATCTCAGTGTTTACAACCCTACATTAAAAAACACAATGCCAGCATTGCACTCGGTCGCCCCAATTCTACCCAAGGGTGAAATTGCCTTTCCATAATTTCCATTATACTTGCTCTTTGAAAAATGGCTCTCACGATGTGCGGTAAGATAGAGGAAGTTATTTTTCTCTCAAAGTGTGTTTTGATGATGTGCTGTTTGATGGAGTGTCTCAGACCTGCTTTCCAAAATGCTGGTAACAGAGCTTTGTTTTTGTGTTTCATTTCTATGCTAGGTGGAAGTGATAAATGAAGGAGCTCATTGTGAAGAGGCCTTGCTTGGGGACACCTGTGCCCCGTGATCTGCAGCGACTGTGCCTACTGACAAGCCTTTTGTGCAGAGAAATGAAACTAAAGCAGGTGAATGCTTGTTCAAGGTGCAAGCTAACTATTGCGTGTTTTACCAACGACAAAAGGAAAGGGCTTTGACTGAGTGACACTATAGATTTATGCAACATTTCTTATTGACAGCGTGTTAAACAAACTACTGTTTCCAGTGAATAAATTAGGCTGTTGCACATAATTGCTTTGAAAAGATTAAGTGCCGTCTGCTGTGAGATTCCATCTCTGAGAAAGCATCCCACAGCATACATCTCCTGATATAATATCTTGATCTAAGCCCCAGCCACTCTTCCAGCCCACACTAGGGAGACACTTATCACCTACATCTTATTTGTGTGCAGTAAAGAAAAAGGTTCGCTTTTACCAAAGTACTTGCAGGGAAGTAGAGGGGTTTGTTATTTATTAATCAAGTACCCGGCACAATACAAACACAGCTTTCATATCTTATTCAAGGTAAGTCATTGTATCTTACTGAAAGTCCTTTACTTTTATTGTTCCGTGATGCTCTCTAGTAGATGGAGCACTTACAACAGGAGCAAACAAAGTCAATGGATGTAGAGCAAGAAAGTGTGTGCAGGGAGGAGGTTGGGGTTAAGGGATGGGTCATACACAGGAGACTGGCATTAAAGATATCATCTCAAAGATTTTCATATGACTTCAGATACAACTTCAAAAATGAAATGTGAAAATCCAAAGAAAAAGAAACAAATTCGACGCTCAGTTGAAGGCACACAGTCTAAACAGGAAAGCGACCGTCAGCGAGGAAAATCAAAAGTTATAACCGGAGCCAACCGTGGTGTACCCCCGCAATTATCGTTTAACGCCATAAGGTGCCGCTAAAGAGAACAAAACAGATATCTCCGACATTATCACTTTAATGTCCTGTGTGAATCCTAGAGTCACGTTATGTCAAGTAAGCAATGTTTATAAAATGTGTAACTTAACAAATGTAAATGGTAAATGGACTGCGCTTATATAGCGCTTTTCTAGTCTTCCACCACTTAAAGCACTTTTACACTTTGTATCGATGTCACATTCACCCTTTCACACACATTCACACACTGATGGAGGCTGCTGTGCAAAGTGTCTCTAATCAGGATCTCGTTAAACCTTCATGCACAGTAACACACTGGTGACTTTGGGAGCAATTTGGGGGTCAGTGTCTTGCCTAAGGATGCTTCAACATTTTAACTACAGCAACCAGGGGTTGTACCGCCAACCTTCTGATTGAAAGACGACCCTCTCTACCACTGCGCCACCGCCCCAAATGTAAATGATGTACGTATTTTAATCCAAACAATGATTTTTGCCTTAACATTACCAAGTGATTATTCACCATGTTAAACGAGTTAGTTCGTACGGCAGCCGCTCAGCCCTTTCTTATCCTCATTCAAGTTTTGCCTGCAACCAGTGCCGATTCTGGAAACCCTACTGTGGGTTGTATCAGAGGCTAGGGTTTAAATTACCGACCTATTTCTATTAGTTGGAGGACTTCTTCATTTGGATTCAAAATCTTCAATTTTATCACATTCATGTCTGTGAAAGTCTTTTCACAGACATCTTTTGAATTCTGCCTTTGAGTGTTTCCTTTAGGGATGCTAAATCCTCTCCCTGCCCTCTGGTATCATATTAATTTACCTGTCTGAAAAGTCTTATAAAATGTCCTGGTAAGGACATTTTATTGATGCTTTACAGATCATAAAGTGTTTTTAACTCCTCTAACACTGAGCTGAAAGCTGTTGGGATGTCAAGTGTACTGCACGCATGTTGATGTGTGTACTATGAAGGCATTCGAGCCCCTGAAGCACTGAGCTAAGGCGGTTTAGAGGATAGTAGTGTCTGCACAGTGCAGTGCAGCCATATGTTCACATTTTGATTTGGACCTCCGGAGGGAGCGTTCCAAATAAATGAGAAATACTTCGCTGTAGGTCTGTTGTCTAACAGAGCTGAGTCCGTGTGTGAGCGAAGGAGAGCGATTGAGGTCATGTCAAAGCTAATGTTGTGCCGGGCTCTGCCTGCCAAACACATTATGGTCTGGAGTGATCTACCAAAATTAGAGAGCTAATATCTCTTCCCAGACTAACAGGCCTGGTCGAACCATTATGAGTCTAGCTTAGGAAAGAGTTTGATGTGTTATAAACTGTTGGGCAGTAGAAAGGAGTGAGGGTCAAGTGGTGGTGGACCTGGTTTTCATGTTCCTGTTGGGAATCCTGTCGCAGTGTTCTGGGCAGACACGATTTAAGTGCAGAGTGTGTCAGACGACCAGAGGCTTTGTATGAACCCCATAAGTCTGCCTCATTTAAAGGGGAATGGGGACTCGTTCACTGGGAATAGTTTAATAATTTAGTATGGCCTTAAACTAATCTATTTCAAGCACCCAGATGGTATTTATATTGAGCAAATGCTCAGATAATTGAATGGAATAATTTACTCACTACTGTTGCTCAGTGTCAGAGAATCCCCCCTCTGCACCAACCCTGGAAAAGACATAAAGTGAACCACTAAACCAAATCACAGGCAGAGTGTTTGCAGAAATGAATGTGCTGCCGTGAAATCAAAGCAATTGAAATACCATATTGAACAGGAAAGAAATCTGGGTGCAATCATTCTTTAGCTGCGGCTGTTTGTTCTCGCCTTTGTGCTTCTATTGTACCATATGCATGCTTCTGTGTGTGCTGTGTGCTTATTAATGCTGCTTGTCTTATGGGTATGATAGGTGTCAGGGAACGCTACGGGCCATCTGTCCGGTGCGACTGGCCCCCGTTGGGATAACTTAGCAACCACCTGGGGAGCTGGAACGAGCCGCAGCACGGTGGAAACAACTGCTCTGACCCTTCGGTTTGTTTGCATGAGAGCGAGACAGAGAGATGAGGGAGAAGAGGTACAGAGAAGGTAGGCCAACTGGGAGAGGAAGGTATATAAAAAGAGAAGATGGAAAGACAGAGCCAGGGAGTGGGAGAAAGAGGGATGGCGAAAGAGAGGAATACAAAGAGATAGAAGGGGAACGGGCGGCTGCTGATTTTTAACAGGCGTGTCCCTCCGTCTCTGATCAAAGCGTCCTATCAGCCTTAGAGGCATCTCCGCCGAGTGCCTGGCATAGCTGCTAAAAATTCTCCCTGCCTAGGAATCATTTTAGCACCTCTCCTCTCATATTTGTCCATTCATAGGCCATTGCACATGCGCCGTACCTGCTGCGCATGAAAGCACCCATACATGTCTCTGGGGTTTCTCATGCATCCTCACCGGCAACAACATACGATAGAAGTTTTGTTAATGAAAGAGAATGGGAGATGATTTGCACCTGGTGGATTGGTCTGTTCTCACAGTCCAGATGAGGTAAAGGTAGTAGTTTGACTGACGGCCGCACATGAAAGCAAATGTTAAACTGTGGTAGATAATAAAACACCGTTTATATCAGATTTCTTGTCTCCTCCCGTCATTCTGATGGATGTTGGACAGCAGTTGTGCAGGGGTTTCAAAGGCTTAAAGGGCCAGTTCGACGATTTTCATCCTCAGTCCTATCATGTTATCATGGGGAGCTAATGGCATTATGCTTTAGGTAGTCTGGCGGAAGTTTTCCAAGGCCCATTGGAGAAGCGGATAGGCCAGGGAGCTCGCTAAACTACACTTCCTCGACGCCCGTCTCTGATGTCATGTCTCGTTCAAAATCGTCAAGTTTGAAATGTAGACTGCAGACCCGCAAATTTTTTTAGACGATCCACCGGTATATTCTCGTCGTATTTCGGATTTCGGTACCGCTCTCAGCCATTGCCTGCAGCGTTCGATGTCATTGACTGGACAGTGGTAGTATTTCACTCCAGCTTCTCTCGCTGGGCAGTTCCTCTCAGAGAGAGGGGCGTCATGCACGCTGGGTGTTGTAGGAATGTAGAATGGGCGAAACCACGAGCTGTTTGTACAACTTTCTCCACAGCTACGGCGCCAATTTCGAATGCTTCTATCGATTACAGAGAACACCAGCTTTGACTGACAGTGGCTTTTTCCAGGGGCGAATTGCTCCTTTAAGATATGAATATATGTAGCTCAAATGTTCAATTCCACACGCTTACGCTGTAAATAAAAATCGGTTATGACTTTTAGGCCCTTAAACACACCACAGCATGCATGACTCATTTAAGAGATGAATAATTTTGAATGGCACAATGCCACATTCCCCTGAGCATTTTTATCACTTGTCATGTGAATTTCACAGGCTATGGGACCCGCTGCTCCGCATTGTTCCGCTGACCACTTTGCAGCTGGCTTTTGTGATGTCTGAATATCATAAGGCTTCATGCCACTGCCATGCCACCGGGGATATCCAGCTGCATTTTTCTTTCCACTGACTCTCCTTTAGAGATGGAAAATCAAACAATAGTACTCTGTATTGCTCCAAGCCCAGAATTTCCCCCATTCCTCCTTGGGTCATTGTTCCAGAGCTGTCAACGAGTCTTTGAATCCATCCTCAACCTTTGAGGGCCATGCCTCCTGAGTCAACTGAAGGCAATACCACAGGATACTGGGGCCAGGAAACCCCTGCGGCCACATAATACAGACAGAATGGCTGGGATCATATCCTCGCCCCTTCATAAGAATCCAATTTTCCAAAATCATATCAAGTATTTTCTCGCGAGCTAGTCCGGCGGGTGACAAGAAATTCGCTGTGTCTTGAGTGACTATTCAGATGCAGAAGAAGGTCCCAAGTGGCACATAAAGAGAGAATAATTTATAAATGATTGGTACCACACTCAGCGGGTTTACTTTTTACCCTTTGCACTTTTACTCTCTTTCTTTTCTCAAAGTAATTTGCATTAATGGCTCCGGAGTGAAGTGGAGGCAGGAATACAAACGTGTAACCCAAACTGTGACCAAATCAGCTCACTGAGAGAGAGAGAAAGACACAGAAAGATCCCTAATGATTTTAGTGTATGGTACATGTCAGGCATCCCAATGGCTAATGAAAGCATCATTATCAGAAGAGCAAGACGACTTGGAGCAATGCAGCCTGTCTCCCCGATTTTCTTTTACTGACATTAGACCCAGGCTGTCTGGCTGTTTACGACTCCCTGGGCTTGAGTTATTTGAGTATTTTGAATACAGTAATAGGAGGTGACATAATGAAGCACCGTGAACACAGCACAATGGCGAGGCTCAATGGAAGTTTGGCAGATAGATGCTGGTTTTCTTGAGAAAATAATAACGCCCATTGCTCACAGCTCCTATAACTTGCTGCTGACAGAACTGCCGTCCAAGTTTTTGTGTTGGGCAGTTTAGCCTGAAGTTTGTGTTTAAATCAGCTAAATTCAAATTCCATCTGGGATATAAAAAGCTTTGTGGTATTTATATGCTGTAAAGTTAAGATTCATTCAGTAACTTAGCAGCAATTCCACAACCTTCAAAAAGACAAGAGACATTTTGAGCTGACAAATACATCTTGGAAATAAATTCAAGTTTCGATTCCCTGTCATCGCTGTCAACTTGAGGT
This sequence comes from Semicossyphus pulcher, assembly GCF_022749685.1. Taxonomy (NCBI): domain Eukaryota; kingdom Metazoa; phylum Chordata; class Actinopteri; order Labriformes; family Labridae; genus Semicossyphus; species Semicossyphus pulcher. The sequence continues at coordinate 22,126,588 of NW_027211637.1, forward strand.
CAGTTTTTGGAGCAGAACCGTCACCTGGCACTTTGAATGATTCAAAGGTAACCTGAGCTGGGAGGGATTCTCTGAATTTATACCAGGTTTTTTTTAGCTTCCTGTTGAATTGTTACAAAATATCCTGTTACAAGTGTAAAATAAACGTACAAATTTCAGCACTTAAATCAATAATTGATTAGCTGATGTTCAATTCTTCTTAAGAATAGGAAGGCGCCACTGCACATCAATTAAACTGCTGCTTTAAAGAGCTAGTGCTCATCAAACTTTGCAGAGAGAAGCAAAATGTATTTTTATACTTTTTTAATTTCCAAGTTAGTGGAGCCTCTTACCATCATTTAAAATTTGTTTATATTTTTTTGGAGTCGCACCTCCAGGTTCTTTGTGCAATGCATTGTGGGTCTATGGTGTACATTGACAGCCCCATCCTTATACATAAAAAGCAATCTCAAGAATCTTCTTTTATTTAACATAATACGATATAAACATTATTTTTATACAAAAATTATATTTAAAATATATTAAATGTCATGTAATTATAAATAAATTAAACAAAAAATGGTAAACACACATTCAGCTTATAACAGACATTTTCACATTGAATTCTGCGAAAGCACAGGTGGAATGAATTAAACTAACGAGGGCTACGTTCTGTTTAGTTTTTTAGGCTCTGGCACCCTGGTACTGTGCGTGCTGGCTCAGTCACAGGGCTTATTAGGAGACTTAATGGAGCTGAGCCCTCGTTAATGTTACCAGTTCCTCCTGCGCTCTACCTGCTAGGACGAGTTAAAATGCCTGTTGTGAAGTCTAATGCTGTTAGTGCTAATAAATACACATTTTACTGTTATTGTATAATTTTCTGCTGCAGCTGAAAACTACTAACTAATGGGTGAGTAAGAAAGTGTGTTTAATTTTTATCCAACAATATAATTAGAAAGTCACTGTCTGTGCTTATATGGTTAATGTGGCTAACCTAGCTTAAAGAACGGCTGACTGTAACAGTTAGCTTAGTTTTGCCAAGCTAATATGTTCATTGCCTTGTTTGACAATTAGCTTACCACACCAACATGTACCTGTTGTATTGTGGTGGTATTTTTGTAGGTTCACAATATAAATAATACTCTGTTTAACTTGCTTAGAAGGAGCCCTTACTAAACTCAAATGTTAACATGCTAACTTTAGTAGTTGTTTAGCTAGTTGACATCATGGCGCAGTCAGAATGCAGTACTGCAGGACTGTAAGAAAACATTGTATTTTCTCTTCTAATATTGTGTGAAGGCTTATAAGAAAACCTTTGCTTCTACTATTCAGCTGTGCTGCTCAAAAAATGCACTTTATGTTTTCTGCTAACTAATACAACGAATATCTCCGTAACGTTAGTTTATTTTATCTTAGGTATTATAGTCACATTAATAATTATAATGGAGGACTTTCACCCCAACCAAAATATTCTGACAGCTGTTTTGGTCGAATTGGAATTTTTCTTTTGTATTGGGCTGTGTAATAAAAGTGCAGAAGTACAATGTAAACTGTCCAAGAGCACTGAAAAACCATGTTTGAACAGAGAAGTTCTGAACTTTTCCCCCTAAGCCATACTGTACCTACCTTCCTCTGTTCTTAAAGAAAACCACAGAGGGATTCAGGCGCTCTTCAAATTTTTCACAGCAAGTACAACATGTCCAGATCCCTATTGGGAGTAACAGTGCTGTAAAATCATCGGTTAAAAAATCAGGCTGTCGATCTTGTTCAAAAAATAATATACTGCTATGCTGGACTTTTCACAAACACTTCTCCATTTCCGCTTCTTTCTTCATTTATTACCCACTAAAAACAGAAAAATTAAAACTAGCATCTGTACTTTTAGCAGAACAAAAAGAACGGTGTATCCAATTTTCAGTCATTAATTAATGCCAGTCAAAGAAATAGTAATAACCGTCATAACAACATTTGGCTCTCGTGCCTCGACTTGAAATGTGATTTTATTCTTGAGAGAACTCTTTGTTTGAGCAGAGTATCTGCGTCCCCAGCGCTCTTTAAAAATGCCACGTGCTCAACTACAAACAAAGAATATGATAAAGAAGCAACAATACATTAGCACGTTGGCTTTCCAGAACATAAACATGTCTTGTGTTTACAAGACATGAAAAGATTTTCTATTTGCTCAACAAGCATGCATGTTTTTAATTTAACCAAATTGGTTTAAAGGGGTGTTTAACCAGGATAATCAACTCGGCTGCTTTCCAGGGACATTCTGTGTATTAAAACAAACAATAAAACAAGACAACAGCTCACTGGTGCTACAACTTTTTTAGTCAACAGGGAACCATCATTAAAGTGATGCTAGAAAATGTAATAAAATTATTATAAAGACATATTTTATACCAAATTGACGAGCATAGTTTCACTGCAGACTTCTGACTGAAATGTTAAAGCTCCTGTAAGGAGTTTTTCACAGGTTATGAAAGAGAATGAAATTTTATTCTGATGATTCTATATGACCTACAAAAGCAAACCAGACCATCAGCGACAAGATTTATTATTATTATTATTATTATTATTATTATTATTATTATTGTTATTGATCTATATAGGTATTTTTGACGCCTGAAACCGCTGTCGGGGGCGGCGGGGCAGGTGTAAGACGAAGCGATTAACTGCACGCTGCCTTTGTTTACATTTTCCAGGGCAAACATTTAAAGTGAGTGATACAAATGACTGTTATAGAAAGCAACATAAGATTTCATGTTAAAAACCACCACTTAAGACTGTACAGGACAAAATCAGCAAAGAGATAAGAGCTACAGCTTTGTCCACAGGGGGCGCCAAAATCAACACAAACCGATAAGTTCCTCCCAGGAGCTTTAAATCCCCAGTGTCCTGAGGGATTGTTCATATTGAGCAGTAATGCAGCTTTCTGTTTACATTTTTTGGTACATACTTTTATTAACTAATCTTTACCACAAGATTTCCACACTGAAATGACTTTACTGACTCACCGTTGTCAGTTGAGCTCCCCTTGCTGGTAACTGAGAGCACAGTTGTCGGCTCAGCCGTGATATTTACTGCATGGTTAAAAGCTTACAGAAACGACACGATTGTGATGTGATAACTCTTGAAAATAAGGTGGCTGCTGAGCTATATAACCTTGTAAAAAGTGCTCATATATGCCTCAGCTGAACTTAACAGTTTGAGTCAGCAACTGCACAAAAGCGCTGCTGAAAAGACTTTCAGAATGAACAATGACGATGTCTGTGATTATTGTCAGTGACCATAACTTTAAGCTGAACTTCACAAAATGCTTCTCAAAGTGAGTCATACTTTCAAACTGTATTTAAGTAGCTAAGAATTGGTGTGTTTTTTAGGAAATGCAGTGTATTTGTCTCTGAGTTTATGGTGCAGTTCTTTAACAACACTGGTCTAGACAACAAGATATGGACTCATTTAACTCTGCTTTATTGTTTGTGCAGATTTGTGATGGAGAGATGCAGCTGACGAGCTGTGCTGTGGTGTGTGTGAACAGGCAGATCTCCAACAAGTCATTAAGGTAAACAACTCTTTTTATCTGTTATCCTGTGTAATCCACTCACACTGTGCCAACACGGCGAGATTGGTTGCAGTTGTCTCTGGCTCAGCTCTATCCTCCACATCTATTCAATTATTTGAACTCTGCAGTATTCCCATGTTACCATTTGCCAGCAACACAAACTTTTTAAAGCCTTGACCAAGTCTCCGCTGCTGAACCTGAGCTGAACGCACTGAACTTGCAAATTGGGGATTTCTATTTTTTTTGTGTGGAAGAAATCGGTTAATTTGTGACTTTGCAGAATTATCCTGAATCTTTAATATGACTAGGGAAAAAGTTGTTCTGACGTCACCACATATACCCCTTTCCCGCCAAAATGAGCGCGCTGATGCAGGTTTTGCAGACCCGGGAAGATCCGCAAATAAATGCAGATTGTCTCTTTTACCATTACCAGTGGAGTATACGCCTTTCGGTGTCTTTTCTGCTGCGTCAACGTCTGACGTCACTAACGCACCGTAAACAGGGTTAGTAAACGATAGTGTAGTCTCTCACTGTGCCAGAAACCTGTAGCCTTATTTCTTCTTCCCCTCGGATCAGAAGAAGCTCTCTTAGCTCGCTGTCTTGCCAGCGTTGCTGCATCTTGCACAAACAAAGAACGAATTCACCGTTGTATGTTCTTCTGTATTTACGCGACAGCGGCCGTAACTTCAATGCGCGTCATAGCATCGCGCCGGAAAGGGGGCGAAGATTAGCGTGTTGACCCAGGTTATGTGTTCCCATCATTGTCGATCGGAGCTGAGGCGGGTCTACGACAGAGTCATTTGACCCGGGTCTGAATGCTGATTGTAACCTTTCCCACTAAGCAAAAAAGTTAGTGGGTGTTAGCAGGTTTTTTGACCAGTGGGAAAGGGGCTATATTGAATCCAACTCAAACTCACGCACACACAATACAGAGAGAGAGAGAGAGAGAGAGAGAGAGAGCTGCCAATCACAGCATAAACCATGTCACAGGGCCCATCAGAAATAAAAAGAACTGCGGATAGGAGTGTTGGAGCTCATCCTTGGGACCGAGGGACGTGGATGAGAGAGGTGGTACAATGCCTGGATGTCACACAGAGGAAATTGGCTGAGCAGCCGCCCACTAATGCAGAGTCATACTCTTTTTGATATGCAATTGGCAAAGCAGATATGGACACCAGTCTGCCATTCAGAGCAGAATATAAAGGTCATTAGTTGCTCACGTAACCGGGCAGATAGGCCAACCTACATAATATTCTGTTTTTGTACAAAGAAGGGTTTTATGTAGCCACAGGACACTGGTGACAGGCACACAGATGCACTGCAGGCACACAGATGCAAGGTACCGAACAGACAGGCTCTATCAAACGTTTTAGGCTGAAAACTTTTATTTAACAGGATGCTCAGTTCAGAACAGCCATATTCAATTTGTTTGGTGGAACATTCAAATCCACTTTTAAATTTTTCTTTTGATTAAATTTCTCTTTACAGCCTCAGAGAGTGTATTTGTTGACAAAGTGAGTAGCCTGTTTGTTCATCAAGGAAGAGGGCAGTGAAGGAAGCCTGTCTGATAAGTGTAACACCATTACATCCCTACCTAAAGAAATCTGCTTCTAAACACTCCATGGTGTAGTCGATAATTGACCACAGAAATGATCATAAACCAGAGAAACCAGTCGATAGAAAGAAAAAACTTCTAAAACTCACCTCAAGTTCTGTATTCATTTTAAGTTTCATTTCCGCCATGCCTCGGAAAATGTATCCGAAAGTAAGATTCCTAGTGTTAGTCAGCGGTCAGAATGCTACAGAAGCCTTTGGCGGACATGCATCCATACATTTTATTTACTCCGTTTTCCCGTGATAACGAGTCATTTCTAGTCGTTTTCTCGAGATCTCGACTTATCCATCACGTTATCACAAGATAACGTTGCAGCACCACTTTCATTCAGATGATCAGAACTCACATCCCCAGAGTTGCAAAGGAACACAATTAACATAGAAACAGGCTTAACAGGCTCGGGGTAGACGGTAGCTCAGACACAGAATTGGGGCTGATAGCTGGAGAGGTACCAGCTCCTTTCCTGGGCTCCGCTGAAGTGTCCTTGAGCAAGGCACCGAATACCCCACTACTCGGGGTGCATGTCCATGTTTGTTCATGTTTGTATTTCAGGCCTTCGAGTGTGTAGCATGTTTGTAACTTAGCTCATTAGATTGGGCAATGGCAGCATGGCATGTGGTGGTCTGTAATATCACAGTGACCAGCCTGTTGTTTTGTTTTCTAGATCGCTGGAAAATGAAGCTTTTTTATCTCGAGATGATGGACCAAACTAATCCGTTATCATGGGAAAATCAGCTTTGTTTCCCCAACAAAATGGCAAAAATAATTCGAGATCTCAAGAAATCGACTAGAAATTACTCGTAATCACAGGAAACGGAGTAAAAAAATGTATGGATGCATGTCCGCTAAGGGCTTCCGTAGAATACTTATCACAGAAACTATATAATTAAACCTACATTTATAACTACAGACCACAAACAACTACTAATGGTATTACAATAATTAGGAAAAACTGTTCAGAAGACACATCCAAACAGTTAAAATCCTTGCTCATTATGTAAAAACACACCATCAAACATTGTCTGAATGCAGAAATATCTCTTGGTTGAATTGTAACAGGATGTGATTTTCTCTCAAAGCTGACAGATGTTTAATGTGTGGCATTTAAAGCATTATCATACAGGCACAAGTTTAAGAACCCATCAATGTGATAAGCTGCTTTTATTACCAGTAAATAGTCCCATAGTCATCGTGATGGAGCATACAGAGGGGGGCGAGGGGCACAGGAAGCTTTTTAAGTATTTTCTATACTTGTGCTGACCACCTGCAGGTCACATGGTTTACCTGCTGCACACACGTGACACATGAAGCTACTCTGTGTGTCATGCTAGGTTTCTTTCCCAAATGTTGCCTTTTGCAGGACTTTAAAGTCAGAATAATTCTACGCAGCTCTGAAAGTTTCGAATAGTGCACACGTCTGCCCGATTACTTAACTGTAAAAACTAATAATGTATATAACAGATGTTGAAGCTACGTGCTTGTTAGGCAGCGCTGGAAGTTTCGTGGCTAATGGTTAATGAGTTTGCCATACATTTGGGCACAGAGACTCGACTCCTGCATTACCAACCTAGTCATTTGCAAGCATAAAACTGCAACCCCGTTTAGGTCGCTATAGAAGCGGGACTAAAATATCGGGGTCCTCGGAGAGACGTCAGAGGTGGGATTGTTTGATTCAAAGCCCCAACGAGTGTTTCTTTAAGTGCGTGTGTGGAGTTTTCCTGCACCGGGTGATAGGAGGGGTTGGAGAGTGACGCTGGCTGCGCCTTGGTGCTGAGCGGAGCGCTCACCTGCAGATGAGAGAGCCGGGGAAACTCGGGGCAGAGCTGCAGCACACTCACGGAGCGCGAGGAGGGACGTAACGAGCAGTCTGACCAAGAAGAGGGGAATTACACCGTTATTGGAGAAGAATTACGAATCGACCCTCTTTCTGGTTCCTCGTCCAGGCAGCCCTGGTTTGCTTGCTCGCCACGATGAGAACTGACTTCGCTCTGGTCCTGACAGCAGCCCTTCTTTTTGACTCAGTCTGGGTGAGATTTACCATTTTTAGTACTGCTTGATCTATGTAGAGGAGTTGTTACAGTGGGAGACGAATCGTCCATTGTGCAGGGTTTTAAAGCAATTGCGCATAAGCTGTGATAAAGTCATGTAGTCGGATGGAGTCCAGTGTCAGTCCAGTGTGCCGCAGCAGCGCAGCGCCGGTCGTTATTTTCCTACAAGTACGCTAATTGGTTCCCTAATGAATTTCACTGTGTAAGAGTAAAAATAAAGAAGAAAGAGCAGTAAACGATCCAGTTATGTCGGCTGTGATCTGAGGTTTCCTCCGGAACGCTGCGGGTTCATCGCTTGGCTGCAATATCCTCCACAAGTTTAAATGATGCACAATTTAATCACCCATGGTGACACCTTTGTTTTTTTTTATCGAACCAATTGAGTCATCTCGCTTATTTCAACGAACGTTTCCCTGATCACAAGGCAGAAGCCTGCAAAAAGCTAAACTTTAGTTGTAGTTATAAGGCGCTTTTAAACCTTCCCTCGTCATTTAATCGATGAAAGCTGAATTAAGACGGCGCCGGTGTGCTTCTCGTAACGGCGCGACAAGTGCTCTGCTAAATCTTCCACCTGAACAAAGCTATTGCTGTCATATTCAAGAGATTTAGAAATTTTGCACAGATGGATTTTACATTGGCTGTACGCTCCCGAAGAGGAGAGGACCTAGTGTCTCCTCTTCATCCAGACCCCAGCTAGCCATGGCACGCGTGTATGCGTGTGTGTGTGTGTGTGCACGCGCGCCATTCAATTGCGCGTGGCTGTAGTGGGTCAGCTCCTGCAATCAAACGGTATGTACTCAATGTAAGGTGCAAAGTTTTCTGCAGACCAAGTATTGCACACAGTGTCACAGACATGCACTGCTCAGTTCCTCCTCAGCTCTCAGTGAGAATTCTCTGCTGCGTTCATGCAGCTTTCTTTTAGTGTCTCACTTAACCCTGAGCTCAGTCCTTTACAGTGGTCCTCATTTCATCAAGGGCTGCTTCTTTTATGGAGCGAGTTAAACAGCACATTTAAGCCAATGCACTCTGACAGAGATTATATTATCAGCAGTGTGCCTACCCAGGAGCATGTAGTTGATAAACTTGTTGAATATATTTCTGCTGTTCTATATGCTGCTTTTCTCCACCACTCAAGGCCAAAGAGAAGCAAGAAATCAATGGAATCCATGTTTATCGATGTCTTACATTGTATTTTCTTCCTTGCAGAGGAATAATGGGGAGCATGCTTCCAAAGGTCCCTGCCGAGCTGGCTTTTCACAAAGCTTCTACTCTGTGCTGATTTCAAGGGATGTACTGCAAAGCCAGGGCATGCATAAAGGTAGGACCTTTGATTGGCGATCCACTCCTTTTATGTTTTGTTAAGGAGATTTACATTGTGAGTGGAAGAGGTCTCTCTCTGCATTAAGGCCACTGAAAGGAAACGTGTCATGCCGGGTTTGCTTTCATTGGCAGACTCTGTCGTTTTCAGATTACTGAAGCAGCACTTCTGCAGGTGGAAGACGGATGTAAAATGTGGAAAAGAACAAGACTTTCTGTAAATTGCAGCTTGTGTTTGATTGACACAGAAGATGACACCAAATATTGCTTTTGACTGCAGCTGTGAATTTACAAATGATCTGATCTGGAGCAACTCGGTGCTGTAAAGTCAGCACGTCGCTCTGCTTGTTGTGAGTAATGTACAAACTTAAGACTTCAGACGAAACGCCACTCTATCATATTTTGAACGAAGCAGCAAATGGATAAAATACATGCAAATGATCACACTCGAAATGCTCTGATACTCCGGGTGCGTGTGCTAGAAATTATTTTGGTTTTTAATCCAACGTTATTACTATTATCGCTGCCTTCATCACTCTAATCTTATGTACGATCACCTTCACACTACAGCATCTTACCCAGTTGTGTGTGTTGTTCCAATTACACAGTGAGCCAACCAAGTTTGAGGGCCCGATAGTGCAGGAAATGGAATCGACATCCTGTGTCTAATCTGGCACTGCTCCTGCCAATGTGGGCTAATTGCAATTCTCTATTGATCCCAATGGTTTTTTCTCATAGCTCAGCTAAGCTGTATTGTTTTGCTGTGGGCGCACAATAGCTCTTTTGTGGGTCGACTGTGTCTTCGGCAGCTGCACAGTATATATTTCTCACTCTCCTTAGCAGGGAGAGACCTGGCGGGGATACAGCTGTCTAGACTCCCTCTCGTGAGAGTGCGCGTGAACAGAGACACACACGCACACACGCAGGCGCTTTAGATTAAGGATATATAGCACAATAGGGTTCAGTATATTGTTTTTGGGTTGTTTTCTCTCTTGTGTCTATATTTGTGTTTGTCCTGTGCAGCAGTCATATACACAGGTGTGGAGGAAGGCATCAGCTTGATTTCAGTGTTTCATTAACTTCACTATATTGTTGCCTGGCTGGAAGTGGGATTGGATGTGGGACATTGTCGCTGGGAGTGAGCCTGCTCTCCGTGCGGTAGTGATGTCTTCAGCCCAGCAGGGGGTGTCAACACAATCACAAACAATCACAGAATGAGCCATCACTGCTGCACAGGAGCCATTTATTTCAGAGAGCATTATTTATCTGCTTGGTCTCAGGGAGATGAAATTGTCTGTGTGTCTCCATTCAGACGTAAACTAATCTGTGGTGGTCTAACACGCTTGTTTTTAGTGTTAGGAATTCAATTTACCGCCAACAATTGATGCTTTAGTGTGCACACTGCCACACAAGTCGGCTTCAAACATGCTGCCTTATCAGGACGCATTAACAACGTCTCCACTCACGAGGCGAAATGTATGAACAGAATGTGCTTTAATTGAACATTCATCATCTGTGTCCTCTGTTGTTTGAAAGCTTTTTGCCAAAGTAACATTCACTCATCTGTACCGTGATGCCCTCACAGCTGCAGTGTCGTCTTCATGTGTGTCCGAGAGCACAGCTGCAGTGACCATGCGCACACATGTCCACACACACATCATATATGATTCACAGGGCTCAGGCAGTTGATTTATAGTTGGTAAGGGTGTCACTGGAGGGAGGCAGGAAGCTATACTCTGGAAAGGCTTTAATAATAACATTGTTTAACCCAAAACCGTCAGATGGGGGCAGGAGTAATGACACCCACTCATGCACACGTACACACACACATATACAAACATATATATTTATATATATATATTCATGTTAGCCTCCGGGGGAATAATGGGAAGGACAGAACTAGGACCTTGGCCATGATGGGGAGGATGCTTGGGTCTAGACAGGAGGTCAGGACAGAGAAGGAGAAGGAGGAGGGTGTTATATTTCACATTTTGTCATTTTGAGTAACTGAAGTGCCAAATTGTCGAACATGTTAAAGACTTGTGTAGTCATCGTAGCTGCAGCAGCAAAAATTATGACCGAGCCAAAGCTGAGAACAACCCACAGGCTAATATCTGCCATGTTGCAGATTTTATGATACTACAGTAGATTTATCGTCCAATAACATCGGTGAAAAAGATTATTGTTATTGTATTCCATCTTTGTATTCAAGGCCATGTCTACATGCACACGGGTATTTTTCAAAACGCAGCTTCGTCTCTGCATGTTGGCCTTTCGTCCACACACAAACGCCGTTTTAGGTCACTGAAAACGGATCTTTTGTAAGTGAAGACTTTCTGGAACTCTGTTTCCACGGAGACGTGTAGACAAGGTTATCTCCATTGTGAGGTGTCACTAATGAGGCGACATTCCTCGCAAAATGACAGACGTGACAAAAACAGTGATGCTTCTCACCTTGCTAACAAGACCTTTTACATGTTTACACATATATGTTCAGATACTCGTGCACTATAGAGTGGAACAGAGGCACTGGGCTGCACTACTTCCTGCAATAGATCTGACCAGACTTTTGATTGGCCGGAATTTTCTTTTTATTCTTTTGCATAACTGGGTTATATCTTTGGACAGAAAGCGTCTGTTAATGAAATTGTAAATTGTAACATTGTATATCGCCGCCTGTCGGTGGAGCATTCTCATGACAGCGTTTCTGTTGTGTTTTTGCTGGAGTTTTTTTTGGACGTGGCCTATTTTTTTTGTCATTTCTCCTCCAGTTGTAGGCCTAAGTCATATCTTATATTTAGTCTCCTCCATTTTCAGCTTTGCACAACTTTGTTTATTATTAACCGTTCTTTTATGGGCAGTGCTGCTAAATTTGATAACTTTGTAAAAAATCTACTGCTCAACTGAGGTTTCTATTGATAAACACAGACTGCCCAATAAACATTTATGAGTATGAATCCTTCACCCTGCATTGTTCCTGCTGAGTGAATCGATTCACTCTGTATTTATCTGGAAAGCCCCTGCCGGGTACCAAAGTTAATGGCTGAAACGCACGATTTGAAACAGGACACAGCTTAGTTTGTGCTGGTAGACTATAAAGATTGAAGATGAGAATTAAATGATTACTTTCGATATCTGACTGCGCTGACTATTATTGCTAAATTTTATGATTTTTAGAAGCGAGTTGATTACTGTTTTAAATCTAAAAGAAGATTTATGTGAACAGCAGAGGAGCAGCAGGGGTATAAGAGGAGAGATAATGGGTTTAAGGGGTGAGGGGTGTCATTTATCCTGTGTGTGTGTGTGTGTGTGTGTGTGTGTGTGTGTGTGTGTGCGTACATACATGAACTGTTTGTATGACACATTTAGTGCTGAGGACGCCCGCCGTCTTTTATGCCTGGTTTACATTAGAGCTGTGACAGCGTCTTTACCACTCACACTGTGGGCATCATTAGAGCCAGAGCTTCTCCAGGCCTGCTTAACATTAAGAGCAAAATGACTGATACACAAACACAAATGCAGACAAACACTGGAAAAACGGCTTCCTCAGTCAGAGCCTGTTTCAGCGCTGCAGAAAACTACAGCTGATCATTAAAACGATTTGAAGGTTTGATATTTGCACCAACAATAGATGCTGTCACTGTGTTTGAAGTGTTGTGTAGTTGTTGGGCTCAGGCCAGGCTCAGATAAACAGAGCCAGCTAACGTAACTAGGGCCCAACAAATTTATCGGTCAACCGACTTTATCGGCCGATATTCGCACTTCGCAGATGTATCAGTATCTATGTCCTCCGATATGCTCCGATATAATTTTACTTAACTTTTTGCAGTGCTGTGGGAGAAAGTCATTTTATCTCCTGACAAGCAGAGGGCTCAAGTTTCACTTTTGACAGTGGGAGAGCCAGGTTCTCTATATTTGTAATAAAATACAGCGGAAGTCACGAAATGAAACAGCCACCTCACTGCTTACAACTATAAACCAGCATAAAAATGACGATTACCAACATATGTTCTAAACAGACACATTAAAAACACTAACAAAATATTTTATTGCATTTTGGAACATAAATAGCAAACTTAAACAACTCAGTCAGCACTAGTCGGCAGGCATGACGGGAAATGAGGACGTCCCTATTGCTGCCAGAGTGCGCGTCACAGCTGAGCAGAGCAGCACACACAGCGAAGGGGAGAATTATCTTTCCCATGCAGAACGAAACATTGTGAACAACAAACTCGTGTTGAAATCACAGTAATCAGCCAAAGAAAGCTTGCTTTCAGAGCACCGCTGTTTCTACCCTCTGCGCATCTAAACTGCGCAGACGAGGTCCCGTGTGTACAGTCTGGCTCTCAGTTAGTTTTAAGTTTGATCATAACGAAGGCACAGGAGCTTTAAGCTTTATTGTCTGCTAGTTTCAAAGCGGTTACACTCCAAACAACAAGCTTACACGTCTACACCTCCATACAACCCCGCAGGAAGATACAGGGTTTTGTTTTTATAACCCATAGTCGCGCTGCTGCCAGGTGTGTGCGTCTGTCTACTCCGCCCTCAGCACACCTGCAGCTCCTTACAGCAGTGAGACACACACACGTGCGCGGACTGTTCTCATTCACAGAACGGCAAATGAAGACGTTTTGTGAAGTCCCTTTCGCGTCTCTTAAAGATGTTAACGTTACGATGTTACGGTGCTACAGACAGACAGAGAGCAGAGCAGAGAGACAGCCATGTCACTGTCATGTTAAGTTTTGATTGAGTCCCGACATGCGGACTGTTGGCTGAGCTCCAGACCTCTGCCCAATGTCCCAAACAGAGCAGAATAATAAGAATAGAAACACAGACGGAGGGCAGATCCTCTGCAGATACAGACACCAGCTCACACTTCTCCTGGATTATAATGTTGATAAAGAGGGAATATTTCATATGGAAAATCCTGCTCATTAAGCCTTTTATTACTGTTATTAACTGTATCAGTCTGTCAAATGAGCTGATCTGTGTTTCGTGACTTTTATCTTCAGCAGCACCGTGTGAAGGTGGGCAAAACAAGAAAATCATTTTTGTTCCTACTTTTGTGTGTTTTTGTTTTATACTCACTTCTATTAATTATTTTAGTGCTATTTAAGTTGCTACAGAAACACTATGTATGTCATGCAAATGTGACAATAACTTTTCAGATTTGGAATTTTAATATTTTAATTTCAGATACATTTTGAACATATGTGAATATATCGGCTGATATATCGATATCGGAATTTTTTAACTCCCTCATATCTGAATCGGCATCAGCCCCAAAAATCCAATATCGGTCGGGCTCTAAACATAACCTCATCCCATGTGTCCCTGCATCCCTCTGCTGATTCTGTTCCTGGTAATGAAAGCCAGGGCTGCTGGTTTCAGCTCAGTGAGCCCACTCTGCTGACCTTGGACTTTGTTTGGGTTACTGGTGGTTTTGGGCAGCCCTCACATTTTGCATGTGCGACTGTGGTTCTGTTTATCTTAGTTTGTGTGTGCTCGGGAGAGGAGGAGAGGTAAGGGGGGGGGATTAAGATTAAGTCAATTCTCATGTGTGTGTGCGCTTTTTTTGGACATGTCAGTTCCTGAGCTATAACGATGCTGACGTCCACACTGCAGCCTCTCGGAGGGAGCTGGAGATTTTCTCTGCCGTCATCACTTTGTTTTTAGAAACTCCACTGATGCTTGGATCTATTCTGAACATTAGTTTCCTGTACGAACTCACGAGCCACAATGAACAGCCTGCACGTCCGTATTAAGGTTACAGTATGCATCCTTAACCTCCAGGCTGATCATCAGGATTGTGCTCATGAACACATTTTCCTTTGCACTGTAAGCACTCTTTCTCAGTCTCTCATCCTCTTACACACACATGCACTCACACACTCAATGTCTGTGGCAGTGTCTTTATACGCCGCCATTCAGTATAAATTCACTGTGCAGTTGATGGTATTTAAATCTCCGCCTCGCCTCTGTGACCCAGATCCCCTCTCTCTCCCTTCGGTGCCACTTTGGCTCTATCATATTCATTACACATTCTGGCTGTTGCCCACCAGGAGGATAACCAGAAACCAGGAGAAAATGGCTGAGAGAGCTTTGCATTCTGAATAAAACAAATTGTTCAGAGCTGTAATTTTCCCCAGGATATTATTTCCCAAAAAATCTCCTCCAGCGTGCGCTCACAGGGCCCCGGGTGATGAGTCTCACTTGCTTTGGTTGCTGAAGCTTCCCTGTGAGGTATTTTTCAAAATCCAATAGCTGGGCTGTTACTTTGCTGCGGGCTTTGTATTCTGGATTGGATCATTTTCAACTTCATGCACAGAAGTTGATATAAGTATCAATTTCACCCCAGTTTAAAGCACGTAACTATTTTATAGGAAAGAAGGCTCAATATCAGAAGTAGCCTTACAGAATCGTCTGCCGCAGATATTATTACTACTAAGAGTATAATTAACTTCCTCTCTACCCAGAATCGGTGCTGACACTCACTTATCGGTGGTTTAGAGCGCTGGTAATGTGGGGACAGGAGTTGGCTTTGAAGGAGTCACTCGTGGGAGCCTGAATAAAAGATGCCATTTCTTTTCATAAGCTCTGTAGGGATGGACAATACATCAATTTTCTCTTTCTTTTTTGCCTCAAACAGAATTAGATTGTTTTGATTTCCTGTTTACCTTTCGCCCTAAATCTCATGATACACAGCCCGCGGTGTTATCTGGGTCGATAGCAGACAGGCATGGAGATTAGACGTTGTTGGAAAATGGCCTCCTTTGTTTCTTTCTGTTTCTGCCTAAATCACTCTCATGGCTTTCTTTCTTTACGAGTTTGCATGATGCCGCCTTTCTTTAAACTAATGTTGTGCAAAGTCCCGTCTCTTTTTTTATTCCCTCTTTTTGTTGTTCTGCATCATTCATGCTTTATTCTCTGCACCCCCCCCCCACCCCCTCTTCTAAACATCTAATCTCTCTTATAATGCAAAATAACAACACAAATCCTCGCTCTCTCTCTGCCATCTGTTTGAAGCATTACATGCTTTATGGCTAATTTTTGGGAGGACGTTCAGTCACTGAGACAGCGCAGACACATCCGTTTTCCATGCTTATTAATTACAGCAAGGCACGAGGCTGACATTTGTTGGATGTCTCGTGAAGTGGCGAAGACGCCACAGACATGCTGAGGTGCTGGTTTATGCTCTTCAGGCCGAAGGCTAATCTGACCCCAGGGAGCCGTTACAAATAGCCAGTTGACATATATTTACTTAACGTGTAACCTCAGGCCTGATGTATGTGCTCGATAGTTTTAAAGAATTGTGTGGGGACTTTCCAGAGAGGCTCACACGGATGATTTAGCCACATGGTGGAGTTTTTTTTTTCCTCCCCTGTTAAGGTCTAGACATGAGTGGTTTATGGGATAAGCAAGGGGGGCAGGCGTTACACCTGCAGGAGTTCTTTTGATTAATATTGTCAGGCTTGGGAACCCATGCTGAGGAACACCTATTGGTTTTTGTGTGTGCTTGGTGTGTGCGTTATGTGGTTGAGGCACTGAGCCAGTTGTCCAGTGCTCGGCGCATAGCCGGTCTCCTCCAGGTTTCTCCAAGCCGGTCATTAGAAAGGCAAGCAGGAGAGAATGAGAAAAGAAAGAAAGCAGGTGGAGGCCATTATTTTTTAATGAGATTTTTGACATCTTCTCCCTTTGTTTTGAGAGTAGGGACAAAGGAGACGGGAGGGAGGGAGGGAGGAGAGTGGATGAACAAATGTGGGAGACTTCCTGCAGATTGAGTTACTCTGCGGTGTGTGTGAACTCTGCATCCTTGTCATCTGCTTGCTACATTAAGAGACCGCCTGCCTTGGCATGATGGGCCTTCTGGGGTCCTACAGGACCAAGGTTATGGCCCTCCTGAAGACATTAAAGCCGTTTAAATACTTTGCTTGGGCTCCAGCTCTTTAACGCACAGATGGTGTGTATGGGCTGTGAAGGCTGTTAGATGACAAGGGGACACTTCTAGCTCGCTCGCTCTCCTGCTCTCTCTCTCTCTCTCACACACACACACAGAGCCACACATGTTTTGTCTGAGGTTAGGAGGGTATTTTTTGTTGCTGGTGTCAGATTAAGAATCCACAGCGGCTGTTGTAAGGTGTCCCTGCTGTCTTTGGTGAAATAGTTTGTCATGAGGAGCAGGGCCGATGCAAAGCGCTCCGAGGCCTGTGCCTTTGCCGGGATGTGGTGGACAGGGATTACACCAGCAGGATAACGATAAGCCTACAAGGCTGTTTTCTCTCTGCTCGAGAGTCACACTGACCAATGTCCTTCAGCGAGGGCTGCTGTCTGAAGGAGGGTGAAAAAGCGGGTGGAGTGGAGGGAGGGAGACACATTCCTCTCAACAGGGTAGAGGAGGAAATATGAGATAAGCTCTGCACCCTAAAGCTGCTGGCTCCTTATCGTATACGGAGCTGTTCAATATGATTTCACATTCAGGCAAACACATAGACAGCCACAAAGAAACACAAAAAACCCATTATGGCACTCTAAAACAAAAGGATCCAGATTTTCCCTCCCAGGCCGCCCACTACTCCAGTACAGCTTTGGCCCGGGCCCAAACACAGTGGTGTCCTCTTCCTGCCCACGCTCCCCAACTCCTCCGCTGCCTCTGTTTGTCTATGGCAGCATTTTAATTACAGCCTAATTGATTAAGTTACAAATGAACCCACTGCGAAGGGCCACCCGAAAAGTGCTGGTTCAGCTCTCGCAGCGCCATCCCTCTTTATTTTGCCGGTGCCTTGTGATAAACATCGGGGTGTTTTAGAGGAAGAGACGCGGCTGACACCGTTTTGCGTTTGAAGATTTTCTTTGTCTCACTATTTTAACTTTCAATTTCTGTTAAGCACTGAGCAAATTAAAAATGCACGAGCCCAGTTTGGATAATTCTCCTCTTCTCCTCAAAAAGCTTCAATAATGTCCTGCTACAAGAAGCTGCAGTTAAAGAGAAGTGGACTCATTTGCAGCCATTGTTATGAAAAAACTGCTCATAACAGTGATAAAAGGAGAATACCAAAGATGGCTCAGTGTTTTCACCTCTAACCCGTTCTTCCATTAGCTCTACACCCTGCCTAGTTTGCCCAAACCGAGATCACATCATTACTGCTAATTAAAGAGACTTCGGTCCATTCCTCACACTTTTCTAATCAACCAGCACAAGCGTATGATCTCTCTGAGAATGTGGGACGGACAAATCCGAGAGCATTACAGCCTCATATGCTATTCCTTTTGCTTGAAGATCCCTCGTCTTTGTTAAGGGAGGATGAAACAAGAGGATGGAAGCCCTCAGAAGACACGGGCTGTCTGCTAATCACTAATTGTGTCCTGAACTCCCTGTGTATGTTCCCCATTAAGTTCTTAAGTTCCGCACACAGCAGAATCATCGCCTGTGAACAAGGAAGCAGAGCAGAAACACAGGGGACGGAGGGAGAAAAGGATAGAGGAGCCGGGGGTCGACAAACAGAGTGCCAGTAATGTTAATTAATGAGGAGACAATGATGAGTCCCTTGGTGTCTGCGCCTACTTTATTCAACAGGCCAAAGGCTAATGCAGGGCTAACAAAGGCTCCTCCAGAGGACCTCTGGTCTTTGCAAACACTGATGATTCATGTCAAGATACATGTTGGCTTTTTATGACAGACTTTATTGATTTCTCCAAAGGGGAAATCCTCCTATCTCCCCACGGCTGCGGCAGGGTTAGCGAGCGAGTTAGGACCTTTGAAGTTGCGGTTGAATTATTTTTCAAGGACATGTTGGCAGGCTTGGTTGCAGGGGAACTGAAGTAGAAACCTTCAGGATTTAGAAATCGTATGGGAATTAGTTATTTGACTAAAAAAATTGGCCTCTGTTGTTGTTTCAGCTCTACATGTTACGTCAAGTCTCTTTTTTTGACGTATATTTAACTTGAGGAAGTGTACCCGCCATTGTGTGGATAGAAATAAAGCATCATGGCAGTGGAAAATGAGCAAAAGGAGTACATCGTGCTCTGATGCAAATCCTTTAGTGCAAAAAATTGTCCATCTTGATGCAACTTATTAAAATGTCTCTATGTGTGAGTGTGTATGCCGGAGCACACATCCACGTGGGCACCCATATATTTTAATAAATGCATAGCATTGCAAAACATGCCGGCAGATTGCTAAAAATCAATAAACATGGTAGGCAGCTGAAAAACAGGCAGTAGAGTTGTGGACGCTGTGAATCTGCGTCATTAAAATGGAGCTGGATGTCGAGACTGCGCACAGCTGAAGGTCGCAGCAAAGCCGTCTCTTCCAATCTCAAACACCTTTTTCAGGTGCACTTTGCAGTATTCTTGCTTGTTGGTTTTATGGAAGGCAGCAGGAGGTGTTCAAGAGAAATCACACATTTAAATTGTTAAAGTGGTATTCTCCAAGAGTTTTGTTCACTTTGGCGGCACCTATGGCGATAAACGGTAATTCCCAGATATCCAGACAGTGTCGCGTGTGTGACGTCCATGGTTGGCTCCGGTTGTAACTCTTGATTTTCCTCTCAGGCGGTTGCTTTGCTTTTTAGACTGTTTGCCTTTATTTGAGCGTCCAATTTGTTTCTTTTTCTTTGGATTTTCACTTATTGTTGAAGTTGTATCTGTAGTCATCGATCTTTTCTTTGTCTGTTCAGCCATAGTAGATTACTGTTTACTCGCAACACTTGCAGAGAGCGGAAAAGCAGCCTCTTAGCTCCACCTACCCTCTCTGGCAGACCAACCACTGCTGGCTGATGGAAAACGCGTCACTAACTGGACGCCGCTTGTGATTTTTTCCACGAGTCGCCACAGACACCCAGTCTGTAATACTGCAAATGCAAAGGCTTTCATCAGTGGGCCATAGGATCAATCACCATTGTGTTACCTCATTCAGCGATGATAGTAACTTAACAATCTTCGAGACTATCATTTTAAACTCAGTTGTGTTCCTCTTAAAAAAAATTCCATGACATCATAGTCGCTGTGGCAACGGTTGTCATGGAATGTTAATAACTTGCACATACTCGGTTAACATTTGCACTCTGTTGAGCAATGAATGAATGCATGCACTTATAAGATGATGAAGAGTGTTAAACAGGGGGTTTCCGTGCACTCAGTAGTGCAGACTGTGACTTGAGTCTGTTTTGCAGTTTAGGCGCTTCAAATTCACAGAAGTGCTTGAGACACAAATTACATTTCAATGATGTCTCGGTAAATTATTTGATGTGCAGGATACATTTTTTTTTTTTTACAGTATGAGTGTGAGGAGCATTATGCAAGTCGCCTTGACTTTTGACATTTGCTTTTTGTAAGAACCTGCAGAATATCCATAACATTGAATGTTAAAAGGCTGGGTACTCTAAACACAGAGAGTGATTATAATTGAGCTTTCACTGGTATTGTATACTCCTTTGAGCCAGGCACTGAATGCAAAAGGTTCATATGCGACCTTGCAGCACGTCTCTGTCTGTGAGGCTTAAAAGGCATGTAATACTATCGGTCAAATTTCATGACTAAATGTAGGCTGGAGAGAGACAGCCGTTCCAAGCCTTGGGACCAACCCAATTTTAAAAGCACACTGGCCAGAATCCCTTTTTTTCTCCCCCTGCCTATCTGTCTATTGTCTTTTTCAGCACATCAGAGGAAGAGGCAGAGAGCGAGGGTAATAAAAAGCCCTGCTTTCCTCCTGCGGGCCTGGGAGAATGTAGAGAAGCAGATAAGTTGTCTAGCTCTGAATCTGAGAATGATCAAAAACAAAGTGAATCCCGTGGCCGCTGAGGGAACAAGCTCCTCTGAGGAAGAGGGGGGAAATGAGGGAAGGGGAGCGGGGACTGACAGAGGAGGAGAAGGGGCTGGAGGAAAAGTCAGAAGACAAGATGGTGTTTGCTCGTCTCAGGGGTAGAAAGGGACGAGTAGCTGCAGGCTGGATGGGCTTCTTTCTCGGAGCTTGGACTTGGAGGGACAGAGAGGCGGGCTCGCTCTGCACCGCTCAGTGGTTTATGGGCTATGTAGCAGAGTGTTGGCGGTCTTACATGATGATTGGCATTTTGTTGGCCTCCGTGTACAGTGGAGATAATGAATGTTTTATTGCCCCTTCTATGAACTGGGCTTTAGGAAAGGTTAGTCACACACAATTAAATATTGCACACGTAATGGGTTTTCTACATACACACACGCCAGCGCGGCCGTACACTGTCAACTCGTTCCTCGAGGCGGGAGGCCTGGCCCTGGTCTGGGGGGGTGATTATCCTTAACACAGAAATGAAAGGATTACAAAGCGATGGTGTAATCCAGCTGTCAATCACACCTCATTAGCAAACATAGGTTTCAGAAGCAGCGAAAAATAGGGAGGAAGAGGGGGGCAGGGAGTGGATAAAGAGGAATAGGCAAGGGATAGAAATAGTAGGAGTGGTAGGGGAGAGAAACTAAGTAAGGCAGGAATGAGGAGGATATAAGAGAGTGGGAGGAATAGGAAACCAAAGAGAGTAGGGGAGGAGGAGTAGAGGTAACGGTCTCGCTATTCTGCTCAGGGGGCTCTGCGGAGAGTTTTTATTAAGCTTTCATCTGCCTTTCCTCTCCTCCTCTACCTCTCCATGCTTTCTCCACCCCGGCAGCACTAACAAAAGCAGATGCAGGGAGCGCTAGCCATGTCAGTCACGTCTCAAACCCGCAGTTCTGCTTGTAATTCCCCGATTAATTAAGAACAGTGATTTGTTAATTTAATTGTAGGTGTTGGGTCGTTTTTTTTTTTTTTTTTCATCCCCTCTCTCTTGCTTTCTTCTGCCGCTTGCTCCCTCTCATCCTCTTGGCAGGCTAATTTGCCCTGCAGCTTTGAGGAGGGGAAATGAAAGGTATCACAGAGGAAGCCTTCAGATGGTTTATTAAGAATTGATTTGCCACGGTGGCAGAGAGACAGACCGTAGGGAGATACAGGCTGTTGTGCCTCCCAGGCAGACACCCCCGGGCTGTGGAGGAAAGAGAGAGAGAGAGAGAGAGAGAGAGAGGGCATGGGAACAAAAAGAGGATATTGTGATGTTGTCTGGGTGTCTTCACTGGGTGCATTTCACAACCACTGCTGACCAACCCACAGCACCTTTAGAAAATGTGGCTCCACTGAACCCTCAGCAGCGTTGATCCTTCATCTTTTGGCCAGTGCCTTCCGCATGAGAAGGCAATTTGCAGCCCAGCAGTGAATAAAAAGGCGCATGGTAATGAAACGTCAGCACACCCTGCTGTGAAACATTTGATTCCTCTTGTTTATAGATTCATACGCTGTGGCAGCGGTAATCTGGACAGAATGACATGCCTCGCACAGCAGCCAGCTCATATTTAACTGTCGCATCAGAGCCGAGTTCTTTAATGAATTTACATTAGCATAGTCTGCTTGTTTCAAAAGACAGGCCGGCCACCTTTCCCCACTGCGGGCTGGCTGCAGTGCTGTCACATCCTGTTGCTGGTGAGCAGATGCACGCCGGACAGCATGGGAGGGGAGAGATAAATGACACATCAGAAGCATTAGAGCATCAAAGCTCACAAGAAAACAGAGAAGCAGAATCCCCCCCAGCTAGAAGGGAAGTCTAAGGAGCCAGTGCATCTCATATGTAGCTCCACACAGAAGCCCCTGCCCACTCGTCTACAGCTGGTCGGACACCAGAGCCACAAAGCTTATTGACTCTCCAGTCAGGTTTTTTCATCACCACATGTTCCTTATGTCAGGTGAGGTTGTTGTTTCTATTTCCAATCTTCACGAGTTGATTGGCCACTGCTGCGTTCCATTTCCTCTCATCACACAAGCGTGGCATTTCTCATTATCCCTTCCCTTAATTTATGCACAAATTATTCATAGTTTGGTAAATCACAAAGTTTAGCGACAGCAATTTGACAGTTCCTGTTGTGTTTTAAGAAAATAGGTTGGGAATCAGGGATGTGTTCTTTGTTTGTTGCTTTACACGTCACAGTGTGTGTCGGTTTGCGCGCAAGCTGGGAGCAGGTGCGCGAGTGTGTAAAATCAGGGACGCTGGGTTGGTGAAGATTGAAGTAGGGAAAGTTTGTTTTCTCCTCCAGTAAAACAGATGAACAGAAGAAAATGAAATAGAAAAACAGAATAAAGACACTCACTGGGACGGTGATAAAAGACTTGGCCTCATCATGCTACAGCACGGCACAACAACAACAACACTGTCAGCAGCCATGATGAAAAGGAGTAAGGGAACAGAGGCAGAGCTTAATAACACCATCTTACACATGTGACAGGAAACATGTATGAGCTTGACTTTGCTGCCAGTCAGAGAGGCTTTATATAGCTTCACACGTCTGCATCCTGTTTATTTATGAACACCTTATTAGCCAATAACAATGCACACACTAAACACAGTCATCTCAGCCACAGTATAAAGCATAGCTGGCATTTTCTTTAAACCATCATGGAGTTAACTGGACTAGTGAAGACTAGAGCTGCTTAATAGCTCCTGCTAGTTTGACCATAAAGTTTCTGTGGTTGACTTGCCGCAGTATAATGACTCTGTTAAGTAAATAAGCATCTGAGTGGTTTGGTTTGTGCCCAGCGTCTGGCTACATTCTGGTCCAGAAGTTTGAATAGCTGTGGTTTTCTTCTACCTTAACTGTAATCTCGTCTCTGGCCAGCAAAGCCCCAGAGGAGGGCTCGTCTCCTCGGAGGAGTGTGTGTGGAAACGCTGAGTCGGATGTGATAGTCACTGGACAGAGAAAATAGAGACAAATGATACTGCATTGACGGGCAAAACTTATATCTAAGACGATAGAATATTCTTCACAGATGCCTGCTCCTTCTTATAAAGACGAGGTGGAAATATCTTCCATCCATTTGATCCATTTCTACTCGAGCAGAGGAGAGGCTAAGGCGCTCTAAATGGAACCGTGCCATAGAGGAAAAAGCCATTTTTCTTTGAAGCGCACACACATTTGCATACACATGATTGCTGCAGTGTGCATTGCAGCAGCACTTTGCCATGTACAGATTTACAGGGCGAGCCGTTGCAGGGAAAACAACTCTCAAAGTTAAACATCATGTCACATCGAATCCATCAAATCAAATGTTTTCCAGCTTTTCTTTTCCCATGTCTCAAGCTTTACCAGGCTGAATCTTTATTTATTTATTTCGAACATAAAAAAATAAAAAAAACATTCAGGCAAATCGCAGTAACCACATGCTTTGTAAAGAGTCCCGATTCATAACTGAAGTCTGTTCGAAAAGGGTGTAGGATGAAGGATGATCTCGCTTGTGTGTGTGCTGCTTTTGTATGTCAGCATAGAAGTGATTTGTCCTGCAGATGCAGACTAATGAATGAGGCGTCCTGCTCCTGGGCTGATATTAGCCTGGGTAGCAGTTCCTTTGATGTGATTAGCTCCATGCACTCTCTTGACAAATTGGGCTGTCCTTTCCTCACAGCCGAAGCACTAATCTATGCCAAAAAACAAAGACACTCCTTCCGCTTAACAGAACATGTAGCTCTGTATGCGTGTGTGTGTGTGTGTATGAATGTGGTGAAGATAGATACATAGATAGGAGACTATTGTTTGAACTATTCACTGGATTTTATCTGCCACACAAGCTGCTCTGTGAGGCTGTACTTAGCGACAGTGCTGCTTTGTTCTAAAGGCTAGCATAAACATGCTAACATGCTCACACTAACAATGCTTGCAACTGCTGCTAACGAAGCAAAAAAATTCCAAACTCCTCATCGGCAGATTATCAGAGATATGTAACAAGGAAGGAACCCAACACCCTACCTTCACAGCCCCAGATTAAATCATGTGCGTTTTTTTTAAGGGGGCAGTCTGAAAAACCTCCTCTGATAATGGATGCAACCTGGCAGTAGCAGCAAGGCCATCAAGCAAACAGCTTTGGGAAGTGGTTTAGATGACAACAACAACTTGAGCAACAACCCTTCCTTGCTGTATTTTAAGAAGCTGGCGAAAAAACCCAAGGACGGACCAGGAAGTTTGGCATTAATTCAGTCAGGTGCAGGAAGTATTCATGTTGATATATCTATGAAGAGGCCATCCGAAGCTGTGATAAAGTCTGACCTTATTGCCTACAGAGTTATTTTGGTCTAAACATTGACAGCGCCCCTAAACCACGCCAATGCCAGAGCCTTGTCAGGCCGAGATGAGCAAAGCAAAATTTGTGGACTCACTGTGTGAGGCTATCAACAACTTCCCAGCTGACTAAAGTAAGAGACTGGATGGCAATTAGCATTATTGATGTACTGAATCGATGAGTGATTGTCCTCGGTTCCCCATCAGTTTTGCCAGCATCTCTTTCATTACCTCACCGTCTAGAGCATTTAGACTCGACAGTAACAGAGTTGGCCCTTTTTTCCATCTGCCTCCATAAGTGATAATTTAGTCTATCCTTAGTTAAGCTTTTTTCACACCCAAATACTTGGATAACCTTCATAATCTCTCCTTTAATGATGACAGAAGTCTCCGCCGTGTTGAAAAACCCACCACCAGCTTCTGATGCATATGCGTGTTAGCTTTTGAATAGGAATACGTACAAGCATGCTCTCTCTCTTTCCTGTTTGGACAGACAACACCGCAGCGCTCGGGAAATTCAGAACAGACTCACAGCAAATGATTTTCTTCTTCATCTGTTTGCAGTCAGATTTATCTTGGAAATGAACATATAAAACACGGAGCTCCCATCCCTCCAGCAGCTTTAGGGAGATTTTCTAAATATTTAACTTTAATTTAGATACCAGCACTCAGAGGTAATTGTGTTGGAGGACTCGCTGCGGAACTTTTTGAATAATGGAAGTCCATCAGTTCAGCCACTTAAGATAGCGTTTAATGAATTAAGCAGGCCCTGGATGAGTGACCTGAGGTGGAAGACAAAGAGGTTGTATATATTACACCTATCTGATGGGACGTCTGCACATTAAGCATAAAGTATTCTCATGTCATCATCAGGGGAAAAGGGATTTGCTTATCTTTGAATTGGAGGAATTGGCTCCTTTTCTCCTTGTCACCTAATACTCGGCCTCAGAGACTCGTCTCCCTGCGAGTTCAGACACGTGTTCGGGCCTGCTGCAGCGACTCGTATGTGTTATGTTTGGTTTGTTCATGGTTGTTGCAGACGTATAAAATGCTCATACCCTTTCCAGGATCAATGCGAGTCAGACTCTTTTAGCATCTCCTTTTCCCCCTTTTAGTCTGCCCCAGCTCCCCCCTCCTCAGGCTGTTCCCCCCCCACCCCAGCCCTGTACTGTGGCGAGTGGAGACTCTTATCATTGATTTTCTCTTTTCTCTCCTCTCCTCTGTTCACTCACTGCAGCGCCTCCCAACTTATCTGCCTCTGACAGAACAATGCTGCAGTAGGAGGGCACTCAAGGACAGATTAGATTGTTTGGGGATTCTCATTCCTCATTTTTTCATACTTCATCCATGTGTTCCTATCCTGTAGCACTTCTCCTGCCTCGATGATATTGTTTATCCACCTATCACTCGCAATTGCAACCACTTCTTCTCCTTTTCTGCTTCTCGGGCTGAAGAATATAATCTCCACCGTGTTACTGTATCTTTTCCTCGTGCAGCTGTGTGCATTAGTTACAAACTGACTTAAAGTTCACGTGTGTGTGTTTGTGTCAGCCTGTTTGTGTTGTGCCTCCACAGCGCTGAGTGTTTGCGGCGTTAGCGCCTCCTCTGTCTGAGCCATGGTAATTACTGTGCTTCACTGCCTCTGTAGAAGTCAATGAAGCTGAACTCATTGTCTCTCTCTACATGGAAGTCAACAATTGTGTGAATTCCCCGGCGACATCGCAGCCACTGCTAAACCAGCTCCCTGCATTTTTTATCACTCTCGCTGTGTCTCACTTTGTCCTTTTGTCTCCCTTTTCCTCTCCCTCTCCGCCTCTGTCTGTCTCCGCGTGTGGCTGTTGTTTCCACAGCCCGTTGACTTCTACCAGGGGTAATTGAGCTTAAGAGTGTTGTTATTTAATTTCCATGTATGTATTTAATTTGAATCACACAGCCTATTTAAAGTTGCTTACAGCAGCTTAATCTAATTCCCGAACAATAACAGCTCGAAGTCTGCTCGGTGAAAGTGTAGTATTGTCTTTTCTGTCAAAATAGATTTTAAATATTAAAAGTGATATTTCTTTGCAGGCGTAAAAGTGCTTACAGTCAGTTTTGTGTCTGTTTAATGGCATCCCACGCTACACTCAGCCTGCCTTTGGCTGTGCGTACAATAACTGTGTCCCTCTGCTGCTGAAATAAAGAGGAAATGTTACCATTAACTGTGCTAAAGCTGCAACCACTGCGACCACATTGGCGTCTTAATGGGGGGGATTGCCAGTTGTTCTCGAATCCAGACTCTCCACTATAATGTTTAACCTTCACACTGCACTGCAGATCACATTAAATGGTGAATAGGTTAGCCTCAAACCCAGGCAACCTCAATGGAGTGTGTGAGTGCTATGTGAGGCTGGAGCGTTTCGGGTGTGTGTGTCATGAAAAGGAGGTTAGTTGCATGGAATGTGTGTAATAGGATGGTGAACCGCGGCCCGAGATGCTGGATGTGATTCAGACCGTGCAGGCTGGGGTTAGCTAATTGCTGTTTGGGATAGGAGGAGATAAGATGAAACGTGATGGATGGCCTCCGAGTGCACGGATGGAGGTTGGCTCCAACTGTTTTTGCCCTTTTTTAAAGTGGATGGAAACCCAGCAAGCCATATGTTTCCATGGCACCAAACCTAAGCCAACACTGGTCATTAATTTCTCCTACCTTTTCTTCTATAAGCAGATTCTGTAGGTATGTGTTTCATATATGCATGCATGAGAGAGATAAGGAGAGGCTGGGAGTATTAAGGCTATAAATAAAACAGATCATAGGCGGTGCATTCAAATATAAACTAATAGTGAACACACACGTGTGCAACTAGTAATGATGGGAGTAGAGAGGAACTACAGTGAAAGGGAGCGGGGTATGGATTGAGGCCGGGAGTACAATTCAGATGTCGTTAATGCGCTTCTATTGTCCAACAAATTGGCTAGAGTACACTTATGCTAGCTAAAACAGCACGCATGCAATTAGTGCAGAGACAGAGAGAATGAGAGCGAGCGCTTTGCATGCCAGTCGCGTGCTGGGTGAGTCTTTTGGCACCAGTTAGCTTCTGTTGCCATGTTTAGAGTGTATAAATTGGTCTGCAGTTGTGTGTTGGCTCACAAACTGTCCTCCTCAGTGTCCATTTGTTTCCATCGTTATGGCTCCTTAATAGACCAACTGTGGCATCTATCTGAAATAGCTTGCTTCGCAGAGGTTTACTTAAAGCTAAGTAAAAAGGTTTTTTCACTTTAAAAGCAGCCTATTTAACCTCAAGTATGCACAGAGCCTGGACAGCCTTCCTTTAGCTAATAGTAGTGAGAATAGAGCTCAAAGGAGAAGTAAAAGGAGAGTGTGAATGGCAAGTCAACAGGTCTTTTAACTCTTCAGTCGGCAGATTTGGCAGAACGATGGAGAGGTTTTCTCGTGCTGTAGAAGGAGATCTGTCACGGGGAGATTAGGGTGAGGTTATCATTTCACTGAGGAAGGTAGAGAATTTGTTGTTAGTCCTTGTGGAGATGCTTTTGTTTGCAATGGCCTTTACCAGGAAATGTCACACAAAGCACTCAGGCATCAAGGGCCACTCTCAGGGCAGGGCCCCAGGCAGCCGCTACCGGGAGGAGGACGACACACAAACACACCCATGCCGGCATGTGCGCAAACATGTTTACATGTACACACGTTAAAAGACAACAATTACACAGGACTGCAAGGACTGAGTCACAGTTTGTGTAACATCTAACTTCCTGCGCAGCACAATGTAAGCTAGGCTTTGAAAAGGTTATAATGTTTGTTTTTAACAATTAATTGGTCTTTTTTGGCTCGATACCTGCTTCTCCAATCAGCTGTGAAATAACATATTAACATTAACCTTTTTTTTGCAAATCAACCAGTGCAGTCTCAAAATGACAAATTTGCATGCTCAGCAGGGGGCTTAAAAGAGACAAAGATTGTACTTCTTTGTCAGAGTCTCACATGACATTTGACTTATTTTTCCTGCTTCTGTTTGTATTTTCGCACTGTGGGTCTCTGGGGGAGACGGGAAGAGCCTGCTGAACTAGGCCAGTAGAGACACTGACATTTAGACTCAAAGGCTAATGGGATGCCTGAGTCTGCCCTGCGCTCGCTGGCTCTTTGTCGGGGGTTCTCAGATCAGGACTGACCAGCCCACGCTCCTTTTCCCGACCGTCTGGTGCCTTAATGCGTTCTCTCTCCAGACGCAGCGTCTTTCAAATGCGCCGACTTTTTTCATTCTGTCTCCACATCTGAACGCGCGTAGCTGAAGTCAGTATATGCCTTCTGCGTGTCTCTCTGGTGGCTGCAGCCGAGGACTCAGCTCATCTCACATGGAGAAAGGGCCGTGGGGAGGCCACCAAAAAGAATCGCATTGTCTCCTAATGGAGGCCCTGGACTCATGGAGTTCTGCCCTTACAGTGGTAAAGCAAGGCCTCTTTCAGACCAGTCATTTATACTGTCTAAAGGCTCATTTATTCTATCCCAAGGCTATGTTGTGAAAAACATCTCTAATGATGATAGTAATACCCAGTGGGTTAAGATGTTGGAGCGATCTTTCATCTCCCGTGAGACGTCTTAGTGTGACCTATCCTATGACCCTCAGGGCCAGTGCTGCCTATTGGAGCCCGTAGACTGATTTGACACAGCTCAAAGGCTGTCTTAACCCCTGTGGTAGACTCATATATCACCATTGTCCATCTTCAAGATATTTTATCACAAGAGGCACTTAAATTCAGGTCAGACACAAACATTTTGACACAGTAGGAAACTGGATACCGCAGCCAGGGTTTGAAAATGCCTGATGTCTTCCATCTGACAGCTCCGAACGTGTGCAACACTTTAGGTGAACATTTGGCAGCTACATTAGAGCGGTTTAAGTTTTCCAGCCTTCCTCAGAATCTAAAGGGAGCGTTATGTTTTTTACATTAATTTCCAGCTCCTAGATTTTTCCAGTCAGTCCGGGGATTTAAGTTGATGTCTCCGATTCTTAGACAGCTGCTGTAACCCCGAGGACATCAGTACCCCAGGATGTGAAAGGACAAGGAAAGGAGGCTTTTTAAAGGTTAGATTTAAGTGTTCTTTGCCCTTCTCCTCCAACAGCCAGTAACATTTTAAATATAAAAAGAAAAAAATAAGAGCGAGGTCGAGAAAAGGGAGAGGCAGAGAGTGAATGAGAGAGGTTTACTGTGCTCTTGGAAATATCAGCGTAATAAGGAGCAGCATATCGTTTACAAATTAGGCCTGACATTTGGGATGCTGGCGGGTAATAATGAAGAACTGTATTCAATCATGTGATGAGAGGAATGTCTTCCTGATTGGAGAGGGGGAATGTGAACTGCACGACTCTTTTCCCAGGTGTCACAATCAGTCCTGTAGTACCAGATGTTACATTAGTCGCTCGACTCAGAACAATCTCAGTGGCACATGATGTGTGTTTTCTCAGAAGTCACCAGCGATAGTTGTATTTTGCAAGAGAGAGATGTGTTTTGCACTTTCCACTCCATACAAAAAATCAAATCTACAATTTGCAGTGGCCTTAAAGGGCCAGTTCTCCAATTTCCAACCTCCTTCCTATCACGCTATTATGGGGAGCTAATGCCATTATGGTAGGAAAAAAATGCAATTTCACTCTGTGCCTTTAGAGGACGCTATCCGCTTCTCCAATTGACCCTGGAGACCTCCGGCAGAGCTCGCTAAACTACACTTCCTCAATCTAGGACTCCCGCCTCCGATGTCATGTCTCATTCAAAATCGTCAGCTTTGAAATGCAGACCTGAAGATTCGGTATATTCTCGTCGTATTTCAGATTCTGTTCCCCTCTGAGCCATCGCCTGCAGTGAAACGGTAGTATTTCACTCCAGCGTCTCTCGCTGGGCCGTTCCTTTCAGAGGGAGGGGTGCAATGCACGCTGGGTGTTTTAGGAATGTAGAATGGGCGAAACCACGAGCTGTTTGTGCAACTTTCTCCACAGCTATGGCGCCAATTTCAAATATTATTGCTTCTATCGATTACAGAGAACACCAGCTTTGACTGACAGTGGCTTCTTCCAGGGGCAAATTGCTCCTTTAACACTAAAAAGTTTTACAGGCGCTCATTTCTATTACTTTTATTAGTTACATTTTTACTTGCTTCAGACGTCTATGCAGAAACCTTTTGTAGCTTCCTGTGTCCTTCTGTTCTGAAAAGACTTATGCAATCTTTGAAGGTATGCCTCTTGAACGACTCATATGCTTCATAAGTATCCTAGTTCACACCTCAGCGCTCGTCACCTTTTGGCATTTTCATCCTTTCAAGTCTATTTCAGGCCTTTACAGGAAGCCTGAGTGGTAGCGAGTGAACCCAGAACCATTTGTTCCAATCATAGCACTTCAACTCTGATCCAGTTAGGCTGTGGCATGTTACTAAGAGATGCGTCCCAGATAGAGCATAAAACATCAGCGCTGCACAGCCGCGCTACATCTCTCCCAGGCATATGCAGAGACAGAGCAGAGCAGGCAGGAGTTTCTCATAAACACTGAGTCAACCAAAGTGAGGGCTGCACTGCGATGGGAGAGCGACTACAAACTCCGAACATCGTGAGGATTACCTTTGTGAGCGCAGGCCCCTGAAGGTTCACATGAAAGAGAAGCTGGATTGACGTAGATGTTTATTAGCTGTATTTGTGCTTTAAGGATGCTCGCTGATGGAGGTCCATGACTCCAGATGGATGTCTGTAGATAACTGGATACATCCTCCCCACAGTAATGTACTCCATCTCTTACAGTAAGCTAATTAATAAGCATAACCCCTGCAGTCTGTAAGTAATAAATACACATTACACACAATTACTTTTGTGCTTTATAACTGTGGATTTGGTAATAACAGTGCGCTGGGTCTTGCCATGCTGTTTTATTATAATTTATGGCCTCTCATAGCAGCACTGCAGAGAACTACTGTTGCAGTTATATATCTACTGTAATGTGTAGCTGAGGGAGACTGCCTCACAGCCCCAGAGAGCAATCTTAGCTTGATACGATCTGGCCTGCTTTGCTGCTGGTGATGAATGTCCTCTGATCGCAGCTTGTGAAGGTCTTCACTCTGGGTTAATCTCGGTATAAAAAAAATGTGAATAAAAGCTACAGAGCGTGATTTGTTTCCCGTTTTAGCAATGCGGCATGCACCCTGATACCCGTACACCCACAGCGCTTGACTCATTTTAAACGACAACTACAATTGAGCTCATATATTCTCTTCAGTCGCACCGGATTGACAAATTCAGCATTTTTCAGACAGCGAGGCTGAACACATTGCCGAGCTGTGATAGGTAATTTCTGAGGAGGCAGCCTTATCTGTCTCTCCTCCCCCTTCCTACCAGAAGAGGAGAAAAGTGGAAGGGTGGACAGGAGATGAGAGCAGTCGAGAGAGGAGGTAGATACATGTAGTGTGATCTGAGGTAGCTGTCTGCAAGAGGCTGCTGCTTTGTCCTGCAGAGGCTGAGGCTTCAGACCCACACAGGAAATCCCTTAAAGCTGCAGGCACAAATCCAGCGCACAGAGGTGTATACTGGTTCTGCACTAAACCCTGTTACAAATAATGACACAATGATCTAAAGATAAATGCCATTGTAGGATTTATAAGCCTCATTTAGTCATTTTGAACAGTATAACTTTGTTTCTGCATTTCTGAAGTATTTGTGTGCATGTGGCATGTGTATAAAATGTTCTTCTAGAATGTCCAGTTTCATCCTGTTCGTCCTGCTTTAATACATACATAAAGGAAATTTCAAAAAAGACCTGGCTGCCCACAAAGCAGCTCAAGTGAACATCCGGAACAGCTTGTCGCTAAGTGTTTTGTGAAACCATTTCAGCCTCATTTGTGCATCTGTTTGAAAGGATGGTTTAGGGAAGGACACAGGGAAGCGTCTTTCATTATTTGAATCTGTGTGGAGTGTGTTCAAGAGAGTACAGTATGTTCCTCTATGTAACAGCATCAGTGGTGAGAACTACTGCATGAAGAGTAAAGGGAAACCAATGTCATCAATGTAATCTCAAAGATGTTCATGTTAATAAATGTCTGTTAAGTCACTATCTATCGCCAAATGAGGGAACACAATGGTGCTGTCGAAGCTAAGACCTTTGAGATTATATCTGTAATGCGACTCATCTTAAAATATATGTTTCCATTGTTTTTTCTACCGACGCCTGGTTGTAATGCACTACTACCATCGGACGGTGGCTGTAGCGCATCTGAAAGCTGTTTGCTGACCACCATTAAATAACAAAGGAAGAAGAAAGCATCAGTGCCAGGTGCCGGTAAAGCGGGTGTGGTGCAGCGGGATTCGGAACCAGAGAAAAATGCAGAGACGTCTGCAGCCGTCAAAGAGCTCTGTGTAAATGGACTCTACTTGTATAGCACTTTTCTCGTCTTGCAACCACTCAGAGCGCTTTAACACTGCATGTCACATTCACATTCACACACTGATGACTGCTATGTAAAGTGCCCAACTGCCAATCAGTCATCTCATTCACACACCGCCGGCTCTCCACCACCGAGAGCAATTTGGGGTTCCGTGTCTTGCCAAGGACACTTCGACATGTAGATGAGGGAGCCGGGGATCGAACCACCAACCTTCCGATTGAAAGACGAACAACTCAAGTGCATCTCTACTGTTATTATGGCCAGATGCTAATCCAATGTCCATAAAGGATCTGGGCATTGTTAAAGTTGATGAACCTCGAGACTCGTCCTCAGAATCAGTCCTATACCGTATTCATACAGTACTTGGTGCCTGACAGCTCAGGCAGGCGTAGCCGGCTTAGTTTTGTCCGCACTGGCCTTACAAAATCAACTAAATGACTCATTTTTGCATTTTCACTGTGTGACACTCTAAATGAAAAGTTGAAAGTGACCTTGTCTCTGCACACCTTCCTCTGCTGGAGTGAGATTAGGTTGTCGCATCAGCTTGCAGGCGTGAAGCTCCAACAATTCAACATTTTCCCTCTACTGAGAGGTCATTGTGTTGGAGATGCTCTAACACCAGGAACGTTTCATCCAGCTCTGCGTTAAAAAAATATGCTCATAGAATGTTTTTACCTACTTGTCTCATTTAGATGGAGGCTCACTTCCTTTCAGTGAGCGCAGCACTAAGAGGCTGAACAGTTTTATACACCTCACCATGTGAGTCTTTCATGTGGGTTTCATCAACGAGACTCAGCAAGCTACAGAACGCCTTAGCATTAGCTCGCTAATTCGCATGCTACTCATTCAGTGTGGCTGAGTTGTTTGAACAAAAAAAGTATATATACAGTGTATATATATGTAATAATAATAATTTATAAAGGAGTAAATGCATTATTTGTGAAGAATTAATTGTCTCATCCAAAATAAAGCGAAGCCTTAATCAATACTAACAACCTTTAATGTAACGTTTAAGAAGCTGCATGGACCTCGCTGTCTATTCCCAATTTTTATTCATTTGCTTCAATAAATATTTGAGCTACAATATGTGTGTGTAAGTGTGTTCTCATAGCCCACAGCGGGTGTTTTGATCTGCCCACCTGGTTAAATGCTTCACACATCCAGGGTGAGGAGAGCCAGGAGCACTGCACAGTTAACTCCTGAGCTCTGTGTGTCTGTGCTGCAGTGTGTAGGTCATAGCTAATTGCATAAAATACATCAAGGATAGCTTTAATACTGGTGGACTCAGAAGAGATACATTTTTAATTACAATGTACTCAAGCAGGAGAGTCTAACCTTTATTTGATGTGCAGGAGATGGACACTTTTTCATCAAGAAGACCTCTCATACACTCTTATCACTTTAAATACAGTGGAATAAATGGCTGTCCTATCATGTTACGCCATTGTCCCCACATGTTACTGTATAGAGAAGACACATTTCAAAGCCTTCTGTCGAGTTGTTGGAGAGAGAAAGGAGACAAGAGGAAACAGATGATGCTCACTGATCCCTGTTGACTGGGGCGTTTCTGAGAAACTGATAATCTTTTTAGTTGTGAGGAAAGGATCAAAAGGAAGAAAAATGCCGAGAGGGCATTGCTATCTATCCATCTATTTATCTCCCATTTTTTACCCTTTCACTGGATCTATCTGTACATATCCCTTATGTCCTGCCTCATTCTTTCTGCCCATTCATCTTATTACGGTGTCCAAGCACATTCTGATTCCTTCCTTGCTCTTTTGTCTTACCGTCCTCCTCCTTTCTCTCCTCTCCACCATCTCCTGTCTTCCTGTCGTATCACACAGGCCTCTGGGCGCCTTTGACTATCAGCAGAATTTCATACTGAGATAATTCCCAGTCTTTCATCTCCTCCTCCGCTCACCTGCCATTCCTACATCTCTCCTGTATCCCATGGAATCAGAGTGGTTTTCGATGGCGTGTCTCCTCCGGTCTCTGTGGCACTGACCCTGTCAGCCGGCTCATTGATTTTCCTGGAGTGCCAAGAAATGGAAGCTTGCCATTGACACCTACCTGTCAATGTGGCCTGAAAGTGAAGACCATTGTGTCACCACGGAGTAAGAGTCTTCAGAGGTTCCTTCCATCGAACTAATTACCAGCCAGACATAAAATGTGAGACCAGTGACACCAACAGAGAAGAAGACGAGGAGATCAGAATCAATCAAACAAGAAGGTGTGTTTTGCAGAGAGACACAGTGAGTGCGTGACATTGGCATTAGGGATGCACGATAAATTATCGTCACATTATCGGTATCTGCAGATTATGGCTTGAAAATGACATTTCGGCATCTGCAGATATGTCATTTTTGTGCCGATATTTTCCGCCGATAAAGCGCTTTAATTCTGCCTAAATGCTCGATGATTCCCTAAAAAAGCAAGACGTAATGCTACGACATTAACTCAAAGAAGTTATCAACAATATACAAATAAAGACTTAAAAGTCACAGAAACTTCGAGCCAATGAATAAAAGTTAAACAACTTTCACAACTCTTAACTAGCTAATAGTTAGCTCACATTCACGTCTTTTTACCGGACTTAACAACATCAAACACGCTGAAAATACTCTCGCAGCCAAAGCCGACATAAACAGAGAGTAACATAAACATCAGTGCAAAACTAACTTACATATTCACGGACACACACGATAAAAAGAGTCCATCTGCGATCACTGATGTCTCCGTAGTAGGTGCAGTAAACAAGTCCGGGCATGTCTCCCTCACTGCCGTGTTTCAGGGGGATGCTGCATTCAGGTGCGCTCAGAAACTTGAGTGATCAGACACGTGACCTTTTGTATTCTCTTCCGTCAAGCGTGGAGAAGGTTGCAAGATGTCTGCGGCATGGCAGTTTTTGGCCACTAAAATAAAAGTAGGCATGATGCCAATTCCACTACAGGGGAGACTTGACGTTCTCTGCAATTAGGTGGAAAAAACATCTGCCTAATATATCGGTATCGAAATCGGCAAAAAGTGTTGGAAAATATCGGCATATCCAAAAAAAAATCCAATATCGTGCATCCCTAATTGGCAGAAGAAGCATCTCTGATGTTTCTGTCAACACTCAAGTCTCAGTATTTTCTCAAGAGCTCCTTTCTGGTCCTAATGTCCACCCTTACTCATCCTCTCTATGTTCGGTGTTTTGAAAGAGTTGGAGCAAGAGAAAGCCACAGAAGAAAGGAAGCGGCCATTAATACTAAAGG
Organism: Semicossyphus pulcher; assembly: GCF_022749685.1. Taxonomy (NCBI): domain Eukaryota; kingdom Metazoa; phylum Chordata; class Actinopteri; order Labriformes; family Labridae; genus Semicossyphus; species Semicossyphus pulcher. The sequence goes on from NW_027211637.1 coordinate 22,162,880, forward strand.
AATTGATCTCCTCAGGTCTCCATGGGTTTGCCTGTCTGCCAGTGATTGTAGTGTGCTCATTATCCATCTCTGCTGCAGGTAATTACTGCCTTGTTTTGATCGGAAAGCTTTTAATTAGTTGCTCATTAGCATTGTTTAATTAAACTCACCACATGCCTTTTATAACGCAGGAGTGTTCTCTCTCTACTTCATTAGAGGTTGTTGGATGGGGTTATAGTAGGATTAAGATACAATGGGAGGATTGAAGCTGTGTATGTTTTTGCATAGTTAGCATTTAGGAAACTCAATAGACTTTTTGCATTAATCTGCAAATGTGTTGAAGTAGGCAAAGTAGGCTCTTCCCTACTACGATGAGGAAAAGGCATGAGAGAGTGCGCGCAGAAAGTTTCCCCTGTGTTCAAAAAGCATTGTTGGGCAGAGGCGCGCCGAGGAGCCGAGGTGGCAGCAGGGGGTTAAGAGACAGAGCGACAGGGAGAGTAAGATGAAGTGGGAGAAAATGTTGGAGCCCAATGCGAAAGGCTATGTGAGAGGCTTTTGAATAGCCAGGCTGCACAGTTGAGTAGCCGGACAAGACAGGGACAGGACAGCGAGAAGAATGCCAAATGCGATGACTGATGCTCTGCTTTTTTGTCCATCTTTCTCTTTCTTTCCCCCCCCTTGTCTCTCGCTCTGTATCTGTCTTTTCTTGAGCTCTCACTCTATTCTTGTTCTTTATATTTCTCTGTGTCTCTGCGCGCCTTTCATGCCGCCCTCCTCATGAAATTCTCTCCTACATATTAAATTCTTTATCTGAGCTTATTTTCCGTCTTTCCGCCTCTGTCTATCCCTTCGCCTCCCTCTCTCACCGTGCAGGAGCTGACACAGTATCCTCCCAGCTGAGTAGTTTACAGGAGGAGGGGTATAAAAGTGTGTGTGTTTGTGCGTCTGCATGTGTGGGAGTTTATCTATTTGGGCCTACATTTGCGTGTGCGTTTGCACATCGCGTGAGCAGTGGCTGAACAGACTTAGTTTTGTTTTCTTAGCACGTCTTGCTGGAGTGTGACAGTGAACAAAGTGTCAGTGTGTGAGGGTGGAATGAAAGCCAGCCCCAAGTGTCATAGCATGCCCCAGATCTGACACTCTGGAGCCCGTAGCTGGGGACGGTGGCTAGATGTCTGCATGACGTGGATGAAACCAAACTGTGTAGCCGTAAGCCTCATGAGGAGCGAGGGGAAAGCCTGCAGGGACGCGAGAACAGCGAGTGGACGGAGTGGACTTTGCCTGTTGGCGTGAGCGCTGTCTGGGCATCACATGGCAGACGGCCTGGGCAGAGAGCCACAGAGATGCCACCGCCCGCCGAGCATCATCACTTCTGATCTACTCAACTCGAAACATTCTTGTTATTTAACCAGCTTTTTCTATTGTATCCATCACACACCCACAAGGCAAACAGATGCATAGACTTTTAAAATTAAAATTCACCAAAAATGATAATTCATATGATCAGAAAAACAAAGCTTCATTATTTTTCGGTTGATTAAGCCGTGAAAAGCAGGGGAATATTTGCTGTGTAGGTGTTTTTAATACACTTCTTAATCTGAGAGGATTTGGCGCAGCTGCGATGGAGGCTTACGAACACATGGTCTGTGCTCAGCCATATATTTGCTTTGACTTTCAACACAATCGCTCTAACAAAGGAAAAATTGAATGGTTTTATTTTCATCTGCTTATCTTCTCCTGTCAAAAGAAATCAGCTCTTTATGACCCCCGCAGCAGCAGCAGCAGCAGCAAACAAACAACAAGAGCGTGCCACTTAGGCTTTGGGGCTCTACATTTCCACTAGGGCAGTAATATATTGAATTATCTTGTATTATGTCTCTACTCCTTAGCTTTGAGGTAGCCATGATGATCCCCCGTGCAGCAGCTCTCCCTCTCCACTCATTCCTTTCCGTATAGTGCATTTATATACATTAAGCTGCCATCTCCTCAGAGGTGAATTAAATCTCTGTGCAATTCCACTTCCCATTGCTCTCCTCTGCTCTATTCTCCTGCAGCTCAACTCCCAGCGGTGGTTACCACTTCCGCAGCCGAGTTTGTCTCTGTAGGGGGAAAGAAGCAGCGAGCCGTCAGCATTGTGAACGCTCGCAGAAAGCTAAGGGGGTGCTCTTTTTGCAGCGGTACACAGAGACTCTGGCGTGGTGATTTAGACAGCAAGATCTAGGAACTGAAAGACCCTTCAAGCCATTAGGGAGTATTGGGAAGGTGCAGAAAGGAGCCAACTCGGCATTGTGGGTAAAGAATTGGGCTCCACTTAAGAATGCTCACAGGATAGAGAGGAGAACAGCAGCGGGCCCTAAGTTATGGCCAGAATAAAGGACAAAATTAAGACTATTTAGAGGCTGAAGGGCTGTATAATTTGCCGAAGCCAGCTTCTGATCTGGCCAATGATAAGCCAGCGCAGGTAACTGAGGGGCCGGTGATGGTAAATGAGAAGCCGCCTAGTCATTTGACCAGGGCGGCAAGTCATGCATCTAACATAGCAACCCACTGGATCGGCTACTGGCTAGGCTGGTCATTAGCTTCTGAGGCTGGCGACTAGCCACTGAAGCTAGCAACCCACTGGATCAGCCATTGACTTGGCTGGCGACCTTCTTCTGTTGGATTTTATTGGCGGATTAGAGCCAAATGTGCTAATGACCAGCTGATCCAATGGGTTGCTAGCTTTGGTGGCTAGTCACCAGCCTCAGAAGCTAATGACCAGCCTCGCCAGTAGATGATCCAGTGGGTTGCTAGCTTTGGTGTGCTAGTGGCTAGCCTCGGAAACTAATGACCAGCCTAGCCAGTAGCCGATCCACTGGGTTGCTAGCTTTGGTGGCTAGTCACCAGCCTCAGAAGCTAATGACCAGCCTCGCTAGTAAATGATCCAGTGGGTTGCTAGCTTTGGTGTGCTAGTGGCTAGCCTCGGAAACTAATGACCAGCCTCGCCAGTAGCTGATCCAGTGGGTTGCTAGCTTTGGCGTGCTAGTGGCTAGCCTCGGAAACTAATGACCAGCCTAGCCAGTTGCCGATCCAGTTGGTTGCTAGCTTCGGCGTGTTAGTCGCTAGCCTCAGAAGTTAATGACCAGCCTAGCCAGTAGCTGATCCAGTGGATTGCTAGCTTCGCCATGCTAGTCACTAGCCTTGGGAGCTAATGACCAACCTAGCCAGTAGCCGATCCACTGGGTTGCTAGCTCCAGCGGCTAGTTGCTAGCCTCAGAAGCAAATGACAAGCCTTTTGTCCTTTTACCTGCGCCATACTATGTGCACATACAGGCACATACACATACTGTACATACAATGTATTCACATATACCAACATACTTTCACACACACACACACACACACACACACACACACACACACACACACACACACACATTCGCATTAACACAGTGAGGGTGCCCTGCTCATCAGCTGGCTCACTGAGTTTAATGGAGAGCCAAATACTCTGCCTCTTACAAATTCAGCTGAGCAGCACATAGAGACAGAGGAGAGAGACAGAGAGAGAGAGAACACATGAATAAGTCTGCAGTGGGGGATACAGGGGAGGGAGGTGGTCCTAAAAAAAAAATCAATGACTTTACTCCTGTGTTTGTAAAAAGGAAAGTGCATGGTGAGCCGACCTTCAGGTGCCCTGGTGCCTTCCTTTCATGTGCAGAGCAGATTACAGGGTGATTTTCAGTGGGAAAAATGAACTCACTGATGCATTGCACTAATTTCATTTAACATTTAAAGGAATGAGAAGAACGGGTCCCAGAGAGTTGCCACAGGCGGAGGAGGAGGTGGTGGGGTTTGGGGAGGGAGGGAGGGGAGCTGTGGGAAACATGGTGCAGTCAGCAGTTTGTGTTGAAAGGAGTCAGAATGAGAGATAAGCCGGGAGCCATCAATTCATTACTCCACATATTACTCATTTTCAACTACACTCCTTTACATCTCTAGAAGTCTATCCGTCGTCCCTACCTCGGTCTCATCCGTACTGAACATTGACGTAATCTAGAGCGCTCGTTTCCTGTTCATTGACATTGCTGACAACGTGTGTGTGTGTGTGTGTGTGTGTGTGTGTGTGTGTGTGTGTGAGAGTTCAAAGGGCCAGAGCCCAGCGTCATGGAGCAGGTTCAGGATTTCCTGCTCCATCAGCACAGATGTATTGGCTGTGGCAGAGATGCTTCTCAGCGATTTCTGCAACATAAGAGTTAAGATGGCCGTGCTCTTGACTTCTACTAATCCTATTACTCGAGAGTGCTGCTCTTAGAGGGCTCCAACCTCACTTTTATTGGAAATCCTTTGCCGTTATAAAGCCTTTTAGCCTCTGGCTGGGCTATTGCTCCTATAAATCTGGTTCCTGGCCTTTGGGCGATTCCCTCATGTTTGTATTATTGCAATCTTACTTATAGACGTTTGTATACTGACAAAATCGACCTCTTGTAATTGTCATAATGCTCGTATCATTTAACACAAGTTTTCGGCTGAGGTCAGACTTTATGTGTTCTTTTTATATCCTTTTAGTTCTACACTTTCATTACTGCCATTCGTAGTGAAACAAGTAAAAGTCAGACAGAATGAAAACACGGAAACAACCAGTGCTGGCTGTAATGCTTCTAATTTCCTCCTCAGCTGATCTCTAAATGTTTGTGCTTTGTCACTGCCACTACACCACAGAATAAATTTACTCTTTCACCTCCCTGTGCCTCCTCCTTCCCGCTCTCTAATTCATCTCATTTCCGCCTCGTGGTTGGTTCACTCCCCACCTCCTTTCAGCTCTGGCTCCTCCAGCGTCAGGCCCGCGCTGCTGGCTGCTCCGTATTCTGGGGCCGTTGTGTCTCCGGTGGAGAGTGATTGTGCCGGTGGCAGGGAGGTCAATTGGAAGAAATTGCGTTGCAGCCACCGTGGAGCTGAGGCGAGAGGGAACAAACTGGATATTAGCCCAATCCATGTAGGCTGGCGTGTTTACACCATCTACCCACCCCCACCCCTACACTGCCACCGCCCCGACACACACATGCACGCTCACGCATTCTTCACTTTGGTCAGCGGCTGTGTGAAAATATGGGACCACGCCAGGACACTACTTAACATTATCATACATGTGTGCAAATCCACATTTACATATGTGGATACACTCGGTGTGACAAAATACAGATTGTATTTTTATGAGGCATTTCTCTGCTCTATGCCTTGTGACTTTCCTGCATGTCCCTGCAGCCTTGTTAGCCAGGCCAGCAGAGTAAAGCCACACAGCTCACGGTTCCTGTGTGTTGGCGCTTAGCTCAGGATTAAAGTGTGTAAATTTCAGCTTCTGGGGGCAAAACTCTTCTTGCCTGCACACTTTGTTCTCTTCCCTGGTGAAAAAACAATGTTTTTCAAAGGGTGTTTGTCAGAAAGCTAGTGTTACTCTGCGGCTCCAAATCCGATGTTGCTATTTGGGCTGAAGGAAGAAACAGGCAGCAAGTTATCACACATAACCTGTAAGACACACCTTTCTTAACATGGGGATGTGGATTTCTTTGCTAGTTCATGTTTCAGTGTGTTCTTCCACAGCTCTGTTATTACAGTAAAATTCGATGTATGAGACGCACACTTAATAAATTATTTTTCATCTAAAAATTGGGTTATTGTGTTACTGTACTTTACCCAGATGATGGCGCTATCCCATTGTTAAGTGGTATTAAACTGTTTCCGGGTCCAAGCCGCTACATTGTCTCCTATTTACAATATGCCGCAGTGCTGTTTTCCTTGATGTTTTAAGCGAGGAAAACTAACTTGATTGTTGCGAACGCTTCGTCACAGGCATGCACCGTCATGATCGCCATTGAAGCCCCCAGCCTCACAACAATCAATGTTATCGTAGGCTGCCAGCTACTGCTAGCTACAGCACAGGTAGCTAGCAGCATTGCAAACCTGACATGGCGAAAACACATGGTGGGCTATAGTTTGTGTGTGTTTTGAATGTGTTTTAAATTAAAATTAATTGAAATAGTGTTGAAATAACATGTTTTTAATTAATAAATAGCTACAGAAAACCTCTTTCCCTCCTGGATACCCCCCAAAAACAGACTGCATCTTATATTCAGGTGCGACTTACATTCCAGATTTTACGGTAATCAAAGTTTTATCAAAATCACAATTTCACTCACAATATAGGAGGTACAATATTTGTTAAGCGTACCATTTCTATTTTAGTGTTGTGCTGCGGAGTTGTTGTAGCTTAGAAATCATACACAGACGGAAATGTCAAATGTCTTTGTTTGGTACAGATTCCGGCAAAAAAACACACCATGATCATTTTCATGTGTTGTTCAGTGTGACTGAGAATTATGAGGTACAAAACTCCCTTTAATTTTGCAAATCAAATATAAGTCAAAATAAAGATAATTTTTTTTGTTGTAATCATTCAGCCCTAATTTAAATAGTACGAATTTAAGTTTTCTTAACCCAATTCAAATTCAAGTTTGACTCCAGTATGAGGATATAATGTTGGTATTTGGATGGACTGATGTGAAGATGAGACCCATGTGTTTAAATTTAGAAAGGCTCTTTTGTGAGCATTTGACCTGACAGCAACACCAGCCAAAGCTATGATGTTAAAAATAAAAAGTCGATTGCATCAGATTTCTGTAGCATGTCTTAAAAGTTGGACCCATAAAACCGAAACCAACTGCACTCGGAGTAAGTAAGATAACATCCTGTATTTTGTGATTTATTCAGGTGTACCGATCATTTCTTTGATATTTTTCCAGCTCTGGTGAAGTCCAGAGGTAAATCTGTAGTAAGGAAGCCCTTTCCTCCTGTTCTTCTTCCACCTTCTTGAAAGTTTTCCTGCCAAAAGAAAATCCAAACATGCCAAACACAGCGGTTTAGCAAAGTGCTCACCCCGACCTCTTGTTCTGTATTCTGGGTCATACAGGAGGCGGTGCTTAAAAATGTTTACTTTTGCCAGTTTGACAGAGATCTACATCAATTCTCACAAACTGGGAAGTGTTGGGCAGATCTGCCCCGGGGTACCATGATGTACTTTAAAGAGCAGATCTCACACCGTCTCCGCCGAGGTAAAGGAAGAAGTGCCACCACCCATCTGATGTGAGCTCCATTCAGACACTAATGGAGGTTGGCATTGGCAATTTCCGGTGGAGACCTTTTGTTGTTGTGATGAGTAATTAACAATGGCCTACGAAGATGTTGGTGTGAATATTTAATCGTGACAAAGCGGGGGAGTGAGCAGACTGTGTTAAAACTACAACTCATGTATAATTCATGGTTACTGACAGTGATTGGTCTATCTCGCTTCTCTTTCTCTCACAATGTGCCCCCACCCACTCCCCCCCTTTTCTCCCTTTCCCTCCATATCCCAGGGTGCATTGGGCTCCTCTTGTATCGAGGAGAATCCAGTGTGGAGTGGCACTTCCTATCTTGTCAGGCGATTTATTCATGGTAATGAAGGGTTTTAATGTACTGTGCAGCACAGAGCTCCGCGTTGGTTGTAACATACTCAGCAATGATCTGTGGGATGGATTATTTGAGCGCCGGCTTTAATTTGGATTCAATTACAGGGCTGGTGTTGTAGGATGGGGAGTGACCTCTAATGTCTGCTCACGCTGTCTCTGTCTGAGCTTTTACAGCCAAGAATGACAGGGCAACACCGGTTCAACCCTCACGACTGTTAGAGTGTGTGTCAGGGCCAGACGGCCTTTTCCTCTCTGAATTTCCCAGGTATTTATGCCCACTCTGTACATTTCCCCGTCTCTCTCTCTCTCTCTCTCTCTCCCCTCTCTCTCCCTTTTCACCCCCTCCTTTTTCCATTACTGTGTCTGACTCGCTGTTTGCCGTGGCTCTCTTATCTCCTTGCCCTCGCCATCCCAGTCTCTCTCAGTCCAGGCTTGCCAATACAGTCCCTCATTTGTACAACTCTTCACCTCTCCAACACACTTCTCCACACGGGTTTTTTCCAGCACACTCACTGATACAGTCCCACACACACACATGCACACGGAGGGACACGTATTCATACCCACACACCTTTTAGATGATGTATCTTCCCCATTCATCCTCCCACTCTGTGCTTTAGAGGATAACACCAGCAGTTTTCTGTAAAGCAGCCTATCAGCGGGCAGCATCAGCCGGGTCCACAGAGCAGGTTTTACCTGATTGGTTTCGACTGCTCACACATCCCACAGAGCATGCGCGGAATATAGAGCAAGATGGATGGAGTGATTATAAGCGAACACATGCTTTGACATTTATTAGTTAGTTTTTACTTCAGATATTTTCTCATTTCCTTGAAGCACAGGACTTAGGTTCTTTATTTTACAACTGGAATTGATTGCCTTGTTACTCAGCATCTCTCTTTCACTCACACACATACTCCTTTCTCTCCCTCTCTCTTTCTCCCTTTTCGTCCCCAGCCAGTCTGAGGCAGTAAATAACTATTGATCTGGGCCAACTGAAGCTTGCTAGCTAACATGCTATTGTGCTAACTGCTCTCATTTTTTCCCCGTTGTTGGTGTGTAGCACAGGCTTTTACTGTGCTTGATGTTCAGATGTCTGGACGTTCTGTTTGAAGTTTTACAGAGTTTGTTAGGAAATATTGATGGTGTTAAATCTGCAAGTATTGTCTCCTTGAGCAAAGAAGAGAGTGAAAAGGTAGCTAATGTTTAGGATTTTTTGTTTTGGCCATTTCCAAGGTACGGCTGGCTTAAGTTGAAGTTACTATAAAATCCGTAATATAGGTCGCACCGGAATATAACCGGTCTGTTTTTGGGGCTACACCAGAGGGAACAAGGTTTTCTATAACAATTTATTAAAGAGGGGGTATTATGCTGTTTCACATTTTAAGACACATATATAATGTTAGAATGTTGGATGTCCAGGCTAAACGTGTGTGAAGTTTCAAATCTGTAGATAAAAGTATGTTGGAGTAATCCCCTGGCTTCTCAGCTCAGTCTGTAGGAGCTGCTGTGAACGGCAGGTTTTACACAGTTTTTTCTACACGCTGCACTTTGTGACGTGACACAGCAGGCTTCAGAGAGCCAATCAGAAGAAAGTGGGCTTGTAGGGACGGGGTTTCTTTAAGAGACAGCGCTGACTGTGTCGTTTCAGACAGAGGCTGCATAAGGGCCTGCACAGAGCACCAGTGTGAGAAAAATGCTGAGTTTGGAGACATTATGCTAAGCTACTCCACAGATATCACAGAGGGAAATAATACATAAAAAAACAAGTTATTTCAACACTATTTCAATTAATTTTAATTTAAAACACATTCAAAACACACACCGATTACAGCCCATCTGTTTTTGTCATGTGGAGTTTGCAATGCTGCTAGCTATCTGTGCTGTATCTAGCAGCAGCTGGCAGCCTACAGTAACACTGAATGTTGTGATGGGTGGCATCTGCAATGGCGATCATGACGGTGCATGTCCGTGACATAACGTTAGCAACAATCAAGTTAGTTTTCCTCACTTAAAACAGCAAAGAAAACAGCACTGAGGCATATTGTAAATAGGACACGTTGTAGCAGCTTGGACCTAGAAACAGTTTAATGCGGAGGTGTGACGTTGCCAAATAACCGGATAGCGGCTGTCGTGTTGGTAAAATATAGTAACACAATAGTGTATTGGTTGCACCAGTATATTGGACACAGCCCACTTTTTAAATTAAAAAAAAAAGTATTAAAAGTGGACACGGAAAATGTATGATATCTCTTTTCTGGAACATTTTGGTCTTGCCTCCACATGGGACCATTTTTTTTAACACTCAAATATGTAAGTTTGCAAATTTTTTAAAGATTATAATTGCTCTCCATCCTCTAACAAGGGTCATGAATTTTGGTGCGGGAAGGCATTAAATATTTCCTAACCACCACCAAGTGCTGTACTTTCCCAGAGATCTTGACCTTACGCTGACATCTCGCCACAGAGGAAAAAAAGAGATGCTTTTGTTTCACCCGCATCCAGTGAGAGGATTCCTTCCTCCGACAACATACAGATGTCTGTGCAGACGCTTTATGGTGAGTGTGCTGATGTGCTTAATGTGCTCATTAAATCAGCGACAGCCGCACATGTGTTTCTGCTCAGTCTGCCCGCATGAGGCAGAGTTGTAATTCAATCTGCAGCCTCCCTGGTTAGCCACATGTGCTAATGCCTGCACCAGTCATTGATGTATCCTGACACCGCCGCGCTGGAGATACAATCTGTATGAAAGCCGCGGTTGCCAGGGTGGCTCTGGTGAGATAGTGAGGTACCGGACTCGGGCATGTGGAGTGTGTGTGTGTGTGTGTGTGTGTGTGTGTGTGTGTGATTGGGGATCTTGGGTGGGAGTTTACAGGAGGTTAGGGACTGGACCACATTTAGCCTCCTTAGCTCGCTGGGGAAATTTTAATGGCCAGAGATATATCAGCTTCATTAGAGTTTTCATTTCGTTTTTAATCAGGCAGTCCAGCGAGCAAAGATAGCTAAAATAACAGTTATTAATAGAGACGCACACTGTCCACCAGGATCTCCATGTCCCACAGCAGGGACGAAAAAAGAAAAAAAAAACAACAGGAGGCAATTATATTTTTTCCAACTTTTTTTTTTTATTCCTCCAGTCAAAACAAATTAACCTAGGGCTGGCAAATGTTAATGGCTGATGTTTTTATGCCCAGCTTGAAAGGGTGACTCATCCTTGTTATGGTGTCATCCTTGTCACCTTTGCTTTGGCGCGGGCACAAGACAAATCTGTGTATGCGTGACCTGGCGCTGGCCTCCCTGACATACCAGTGATTGAGACAAGAAGAAAATGGGATCAGCAAGTCTTTCTGCGGCTCCTGTTGGAAGAAAAGGCATCATTACAAATTGCGTTACATCATTAGAAATTATTTCGCAATAGAGTCACGCACATTTACTCTCCGGGCAAAGGAGCAATAACATTTCAAATCCACTATCCCTCCTTTGCTTTTCCTTCCCCTCCCTCTGAAGCAGATTTACCCCAACACTGTAAGCCAGACTGTTGGAGCCACGAATAAATTGAAGTGACACCCCATGTATCCTTCTGGAGTCTTCCAAGTGACCTCAGGCCAAATTCCCTTCAGAGCATGAGCACTTCACTGCTCTGGTGCCCGTCACAGCAGGGAATTTCTGTATTTGAGAACTTTCTGAATCCTCTCTGTTTTTTTAAAAAAGGCATAAAAAACAGAGTCGGGAACATCATTGTGTTTCTATTTCTACGATTACAATGAACTTGTGTGTAGGGATGTTCGTCTGTGACTGTTTATTGTGTCGTGTAAAGGAAAATGTGCAGTTTATTACCTAATTCTGAAAGTTCAGTGTTACAGTGAAGTATAAAGGAGGTGTTTTGAAAAACCCCCTCCAGTGTAAATCAAGTGTTTAACCTTGTTAACACGGCTGGACCTGACTGCCTTTAAACTGCAGTGCACCAAGGACAGGCTGAACAACACGTTTTCAGATTGGCAGGTTTGAGACGTCACAAACCTAAGGAGCTAATCCCATTAATGGACAGGGTGAGGCTATGCATATCATTATGTGTAACCTATGGCAACCACTTTGGCGATGTGCGAGCCAGCTGTAACCGTCATCGTAATGTTGCAAACTCACGACTGACAAATTGTTGTTATTCATGTTGTTAGTATTCCTAATTTTAGTACCCAGGTGTCTTACGGGGAGGGAGCGGGCAGTTTGAGAATAGAGGGGCAAAACATGTTTGCCTTATGATGTTCTGTGGTATTTAATTTAATGTCCATTTTTACCTCACAACTGACTACTAACGTTAACGTAACTACTACTACTAATTACTACATTTCAAGCTAGCTAAGTTTCCAGAAGTTGCCACTAAACGATGGCAGAGACGTGTTTTGTTTTCGCGCGGGCGGGGAGGGGGGGGAGACATGTGCATAGTGGGCGGGGCCTATGCAGAGTCAGGAATTTTTAATGAGGGAGAAGGAGGAGATGCTTTGGGAGGATTTTTTAAAGGTAATTAAATGTATTTTTCTGAAAATACATATCGGACACAATTTATTATTTCAAGCAGAGCATTTTATGTCTTCTGCTCTTTTAGGATCCAACCAAATTACAGCTCAGTGGACATAAAAAAACTCAATTAGTCTGAGGTCTTAAAAGTTTTAAAATGTATTAAAAATGATTTTTTATTGCATTTTTAAAATAAATGTCTCCAGTTCACGGATGTGTCTTTAGAAATGCTAACTGTAAATACTGAGGCAGTTGTTTGATTGAAGAGAGCCCAGACTTATTATGTGGTTAGTAAAGCAAAGGTTCATTCATCACTGTTAAAGACAGAGCGAAGAGGCAGATGTAAATGTAAATGACAACGCATATAAACAAACATGTAAATTGGTTCAATCTCAATGAGCAGCTGGTTGCTTGTAATATCTGCCTGCGTGTGTGTGTGTGTGTGACATTACGTGCATCTGCGCACACACAGGACGAGATCTGCAGGGTTCAGCTGCCCAGCGTATGGCTGAGTGATGCTCCCCGTCTGGTCGCCTCTGCACTTCCAATACGCAAACACCAGCATATTTCACAAACAAGTGTTGGCTGGTGTGCTTAGCCTCAGCGCCACCTCAGATCAACAATATTAATGCACTCCAAATATTAGTTTTCCCCCTCATTACCGAGCTGGGTGCTCCACGCCTGAACCCACAGCAGTCCTTGAGGATGGAGACAGCAGGATGTGTGTGTGCGTGTGTATGAGTCCAATTACACTCTTGTGCCCCTGGTATCTTTAGCTTGAAGAGAATATTCTGCGCCAGCGTGCCGTTATTTATTCCTATAGACACAAGTAACCATATATTCCTGCTGATGAATTCATATCACCACAGTGAATTGTGTTGCACTTGTTTGTGCTGCAGAATATGAATGTATTTAGACAAGAGCCATGACAGTCTCACTAAAGAGTTGCTTCTCGCTAAGCCTAAGTGGGAGAATAGTAAATAGAGAACGAGAGGAGAGCTGTGCATCGTGAAATCCCCATCTGCTGTAAAGTGGGGCGCTGACACTTTCAATCTGTTCGGCTTCTCGTTCGTCCCTGCCTCCCTGCTCTCTCTCTCTCTCTCTCTCCCCACACTCCATTATTGCTCTGATCCTTGATCTTCCCTCTGTGCCTGCTTTTGTTTCTCCTGGGCAAAGCCTCCTTGGTCGGCCTTATACAGTAATCACAGATCTATCACAGCGACAAGGCTCTGGCTCGAGTCCCGCAGAGTAGGTGCTAGCTGTTAAAAACAACCGCATGTGTTGCCTTTCATGTTCCCGGCCAGCGTAATGCATCCCCGGTGACAGAAACCTAACATGTCAAGCAAACATTGTTTTTGTGACTGTGCCTTTCCCCTCTTGTAATTACGCTGTGGGTGTTTACATTCCCTGGAGGGACTGTGGGGAATGTTTAGCACAGTGTGGCTAACATGACCACTTTCTCCTGGGGCACGGGGACCAGTGGTGGGATGCATTTCTGCTATTTAAATGCTCACATCTTCAGCCCCCTCCCATGCTCAGAAGCACCAGTTTAAATGTGATGTGGCTTGGCTCTAGTGATGTTAAGGAATATAGCGTTTTAACTGACATCGTGACATACCAGGAGATGTTTCTACTGTGGGAACACATTGTCTGTCCTTGTGGGAAAACACATATGTCTCCTGTATAGAGAGAGCGGTAGACAAATCCGTTCAATTATCAGCCTTTTCAAGCTCAGTTAGGTCAAGGAAAGCACTACATTGGGTCCAATCAGTGAGACATAGCAGATGAATTTCTACCTCAATTTGCTGTCTTTAATGTGTTTCCTTTTTTTTAATCTTAAAGTTCCTTTTTATCCAAGGTCAAAGACTGTAGAATACAAATGTAAGCAGGGCAAGAGCAATTTATGAAGAAGTTTTCTTCATTTATTTTATTAAGAAAGATTTCTGAGACCTTTTTGTATTATTTTTATTTATTAGTCTCTCAAAGTAAAAATCATTTAAATAAATGTCACCATCTTTCGCCGAATGAGGTCACGCAGTGGTGATTGAGCCTATGGCCCTTTGCAGTTTATAGTAGAATTAGGTACTGGGCGTCTGTGGCGACATTAGCGGAAAAAATCTCTCTCTGCAAATATTGCGAGTAAACGGTCATCTACTATGGCTGAACTAACATAGAAAAGATCGATACAACTTCAACAAGATAAGGTCAAAACCTGGCATGTGGCTGACCGCATCAGGTCAATGTGCGCTTTTGTAGGCTATGTGTAACGAGGACTGTCCTTATGAGGGCGATGGCAACGTTTTTGAAAGCAGGTGCGTGCTGTGGATGAGCGGCGGAGGAGCAGCCCCGCCTACTCCCCGAACAAAGTATCCAGAGCTGTATAGACAGAGAGTCGGGTCAGTGGAGGTCCAATATGCTCCATGATCCGCCATTGCGATGTCGCAACTCTCTCTCTCTACGGCTATGAAAGTAATGTCACTCGGTCGCTCACTCACATACAGACCCATGTGTAGAGCTGACCCCGGCGATCCAAAGAAAAAGAAACACAATCGACACTCAGATGAAGGCAAACAGTCTAAAAAGGAAAGTGACCGTCAGCGAGGAAAATCAGGAGTTACAACCGTGACAAAGGGAGCCAACCGTGGACGTCTGGCTAAATTGGGAAGTGTCCTCCTGCAATGACCGTATATCGCCATTAGGGGGTGCCCACGAGAACGAAACTGAAATCTTCGAGATTGTCAGTTTAAATTCTGTAATGTGTTTGTCAACGCAACTATCTTTGTCATGTCACGACCCCATTACAAGCTGGTAATGCATCAGCTATTGTACTCTTTCTCTTCTTTCAGTGCTATAGTAATCACCTAGATGTGTTTGTGACACACACACACACACACACACACACACACACACACACACACACACCACGATTCTGGTTAGTCAAGGGCTTTCTGTGAAGCTGGAGTGAGGGATGAGGTTGTTGGAGGGAAAGAATGAGAAACTGAAGGACTGCGAGTGAAAGCAGGACTAGAAGGGTGCTAAAAGGGTCACAGAGGCTGGTCTGCAATGCACAACCACTTATTCATTTTTCTCCTGGTTTATATAGTGTGTGTGTGTGTGTGTGTGTGTGTGTGTGTGTGTGTGTGTGTGTGTGTGTGTCTGTGCACCTGCTGCTTTTATCAGGCCAGAAGCAGGCTGAAGTATCCTCATTGGAGGAGAACTTTTGCAGGTGCATATTCACATGTCCTCTTTAGATGTGTGCATGTCTGTGTTAATTTTTGTACGTGTGGATGTGTATGAACACTTTTGAAATGCTTGAATTTGACTTTAAACAGCAAATCAAACCCAAGGTATAGAAACGATGGCTTCACCTTCCCTGATAGGTGGAGTTCTTGGGTTTGGGTGCTTGAGTGAGGAATTCCAAGATTGGCTGGCTTCATGCTTTTCTTACCTCAGACTCGGGAGTGTACCGGGCAGGAGAGATGGAAGAATGAAGGCAAGATGAAGGCCGCCTCGGAAACACCAAATGTATGGGCTGCCGTATCGCTGAGGTGCATGGTCAAGCTTACACCTTTTTCTTTGTCGGACATCCCTGAGGGTGAGCTAATTCCCCAGGAGACCGTGGCGATAAATGAGGTCGGGATGGCTGTGGAACGGGAGTGGATGGAGGGAAAGAAAAAAGGGTCGGGAGCAAACAGGAGACACTAATGAAGTATGAAGGGCTGAACATGGCCGCATGGTGCCTGCCAAGCACCACCAGCCCCCCTCCATGAGCTCCACCTGCCCCAGGGACACAGGCAGGGAGGTGGGTCACTCTAAAAAGGAAAAAGCTGTAAAGCTCATGCTGAATTAAAAAGAGCAAAAACTATTTCAACAATTACACTTCATCTTTGGAGCTTTTTTTATTTTAATTACACTGCCGCTTTTCATACAATGGGAGCATTTAAAGTTTCTTCCTCTTTCTTCTCAGCTTCTCACCTCTTTGTACCTGGCACTTTGTAGAGCTACATAAAAATGCTGTTGGAAAAATGTCAAAGCTATTACTGTATCACTCGCACAGCCCGCTCTCAACTGTGCTCTTTTCCTGTTATTTAAACATGCCTGTCTTTATAAGCGCCCACACACTTGTGCATGCACTTTAGTCCACCCGTGTGTGTGGCACGTCCACGCTACCACCTTCTCTTTCATGCACAATTGTTTTATGAAAAGTCCAGCCTATATACCCCCTGCGTTTCCCCCATGCTGCTATATGATTGTATGCCCACCACTTAGAGAGGAAGTTGGCCTATTTAGCTGACAGCATGACTGCTTCATATCTGCTTCATCCAGATCCATTGTGTGAGTCAGAAATCAATCAGGTCCTCCATCATTAAGGATTCCTTGAATTCCTCTTGGAGGAGAACGAAGCAGGAAGCTTTCATGAGGAGGTTTGAGCTGTAAAATGTGTCTTCTTATATTTTCTTTACATTCTCCTGCTAACTCAAGAATCTTTCTTTCAGCTTTCTTTACTGCCACTGTAAGAATAAAGTGTCGGACGTGTAGAGACAGAAGATCCATTTACTGTCTGTCAGCTGTATGAAGTTGCATATTTGAAGCAAAGAGCTACGGGCATTTGCATTTTTGATGTTCCCTGCTGGTAGTGACAGGCGTGTGTGTATGTATGTGCGCTCTTCACTGTGCATGTGTTTACCTTGTGTTGCACTAAAGTACATACCTGTCAGTGCATTTTTAGTATGCATCAGTGAATCCACATCTGTTGTCGTGCTTTTGTTTTGACATGCCCCGAACATGTCAGGAGCGTGGTCCCCGCCTGTCACCGGCCTGTCAGCTGTGGATGACTGGCATCCTCTTGATGTGCCCTCTTTTTGACCCTCGACCTTTTCAGTTTAAAAATGCATTTATTCAACTTTAGCATTTTAAACACTCTGGAGACAGTACCCACAATAAATATGTATTTTCATTAAGAAGGGGTTAAAGGTGGGCTTGCAGTAAATTGCAATATTAAATCTCCAAAAATGGCTTAAATGTAAAAAATGAGCCGTCCTTTTCTTGCCTGTGTGTGGACGTGTCTGTGTTGTGCATCCCGGGCTTGACAGTGATGGTGGTTTGGAGCTTTAAGAAAAGACGCCTGCAGCTTCAGCTTGGCTCCGTGCCAGACAGCAGGACAAATAAATCTCTAATGGGGACAAACATCCCACTGAGGATACGGTGCGAACATCAAACAGCCCACCACTCTTTGAATCGAATCCAGGTCCTCCTAAACTGGTCCGCTAAGCTGACGACAGAAGTGAAAGAACTATATTAGCTTACAGTGCTGACTGTGATGAGTAATCAACTGCTGTAAACTTCTTTTTTCAAAGATTAAATAGAGACAAAAGACATATTTTTGTATCACAGCAGCGTTTGAGATTAAAGTTCTGCTGCTGTGACGACATCAGTCCATCGTGTCCACATTAAAGCAGAATCAATGTTTCTTCAAACATCCCTGCATGTGTGCCATCATGGCTGCTGCCACGTCCCTGTGAGGACTGCAGAAACATGTGTGTGTGTGTGTTTGGCTGCTGCGACATGGTCGAATAAGTGTGCAAGTAGTAAAAGGTAGAACATTGCATTTTCAGTGCTAACTTGTAATAAGTGCTCTGTGGCCTGTTTTCCTTATCCCCCTCATTAAAATGTCCTTAATCTGCATTCTCTGCTTCTCCCCCCTCTCTCTATCTCCTCTATGCGTGTCTGTATGTATGCATATATGTGTGTGTATGTTTGTGCACGTGCCTGCGCAGCTCAGGACGAGGCCCAGGGAGAGATAATGAAATAATAACTCTTATCAAACCACTGCAGACTGAGTGGAGCTCTCTCTCCTGCTCTTCCCCTCTTCTCTGCCTCCTTGTCTTTGCTGCTCCTGTCTCTGCCTCGGCACTCGTCTCTCAGGCTGATTCCCTCACCGATTCTTCCTGCCACTCACATCCTGCTGCCAGTGCTCGTGATGCTGCCGCTGGAGCATGCAGCGCTAATACCAGCTGCGGCGTACCGTGTAGCAGACGGGGCTGACGCTCGGCTGTGCTGCGGGGTCTCAATCAGTGTGTGTGTGCGCGTGGAGAGCGAGTGTATTGAGAGACAGTTAGCGCTATAATGGTGCTTTTATTTTGAAATGTTAATGCCAGGATGAGGGGCCTTTAGTCTGTGAAAGATGAAAGTCATCCAAACACTGGCCTCCGCCTCATTATGGATCCAGAGCTGCTCTTCACCCTGGAGATAAATTATTCACAACATGGCCCAAATGAATAATATTCTTTTTGCCCTCTCCCTTTATCTCTCCGTCCCCCAAAACCTGCCTCACCCAGCGTGGTGCGGGTGTGGGAAGGGCACTGTGGCGACTTTCCTGTGTCAGAACCTCAGATAAAGGACAGTTTGGTGTCAGCCCACTAATGAACAGTGCGGCTTGTATTACCAAAGCTTTAACAGGCTTCCTCTGGTTTGTGCACATCTCATTTAGACGCTGCTCGGTATCGGCTGGCACAATCAAGATCTGCCGCCCTCCCCCTCCCCTTCCCGACGCCCGACTTTTTTCTGTCTCTCTCTGAGTTAGGCTACAGTTCACAACAGAATAGTTTCTTGTAAGTTAACTTTTTTTCTTTGCACATCCTCTAACTTCTTTCCCTTTCTCCACTGTCTATTGTCTTTCTCTCGCTCACTCGCCGCTCATTTCCCACCTCCCTCTATCTCTGTCCGTCTGCAGTGGCCGAACCATTTAAAAAGAACATTAAAAAGAGATGGGAGGGATAAGGCGTGAGAGAGAGAGAGAGAGAAGGATGAAGGAGTGAAGGTGAAGGAGAAGGCAGAGGGAGGGGCAGAGGTGTGAGGCAGGGAGCCGGGGGAAGCCTAAGTGATGCTGACAGGGACACATTTGCTCCAGAGCTGTGGAATTGTGTTGTGTGAAATTGAAACGGCGGAGCATCAGGAGCAGTTATTTGCAATAAATTTCAACTGCTTCAACACTTGAAGGCGCCAACCGACTACCGCCATCCCCACCACTCCCGCTCCCTCGTATTTCATTTACCTTTGGCTATATTCTCTTATGGCCTTTTGTCCCTCTCTCCGTCTTCACCCCCCTCTCTCGCTCTCTCATCATTTTGTCTTTCTCTTTTGTCATCTCTTTCCCTCTTTACTTCTCCAACTGTCTTTGCGCTGCTGGTATCCCTTAGGCCTGCTGAGCGTCATGTCCAGGCTTGACAGTCGACGCAGAGGCTTGGCTCCTCCACCACAGGCCCCTCTCATCCTCTCCAACCCCCCCCTCCACCCTCCCTCCAGCATCACACTAAGCAGCAGTGACAGCCACCGAGGCTGTCAGCCAGTCAAAGAGCAGAATTAATTTGTTTAATTTCATACCTTTTTCATTTAGCCAGCAAGTCACGGGGTGTCAGCGCTTCCAATAAATTTTGCACGCTATTTTTCGGAGGGCTCGGGCTCGCAAGAGGTCGGGAGCACGCCAACCAAAAGAGGACGACGGGGACACATTAGCACCTTTTACACAATGCAGTTAATGTACTTATATCAGGATGTAATGGAGTGTTCATAATAATAAAAGACAATTTCCAAAATCATTTTCGCCAGCTGATTATACAAGTCCATTTAAGCTCCAGGGGCCCTGTGATAACATTGCTCACAGACCTGTTACACGGGAAATGGGAAGTGACATGAAGTTTAGCAGCGTGACCTCATCGCAGCCTGTCAGCTTTTTAAGCAGCTCACAGATCCTGTGATGAAAATATTAATTATTCTGAATTCTACTACCCCCACACTCTTCACCCGGTGTCCACACACACACACACACATAAACGCACACACACATTCACAGTTGATAGACGCAGATGTAGACATCAGTAAAATCAAAGAAGATGGGCCATTACCCAATCCTTTTCACTAAGAATGGCCTTAACACCACTCATGAGGACCATTCTGAAAGCAATATCCAATCTAGCTTTGAATCTATATACTTCCTGCTGCAGCAGACAGTACAGCCACCCAATGGGCATAATGACACATTTGAATAAGATGTAATAAATGAGGTCTGTATTTACTCAGGGGATGCTGTCTCACTTGGCCGTGGCAAAGGGATGGTTTTCACCAATGACACAGTTTCCTCCTCCGGGCCTCAGCGCTGAAGTGTGTTTTCACGCGATGATTCGTCTTGATTCAAGTGCCCGGCTGGCTGTGGGCGTGTTTGACTGGCAGGGGGACGGGGGGGTGTTGGGGAAAATTAGCCCCAGTAAAGAAGTATTATAAAAGGAGGAGGCATTGTCAGTGTCCTGGAAGTGTTAAACAACACTGTGACTGAGGGCAAGACAGTATGTGGAAAAATATACAGCATATACCTAATTGTTTTTTGGCCAGAGGGACGATTCAAGATGTAACATTTTCTTCCTGCAGAGAACATAAAGACGTGATTGAAAATGTATTGTTCGGAACTCATGCAAGATAGCTCACCATGAATAATAAGACCTGCAACAACATGCACAACCTGCAAGGCTGTCTTAATTATGCACATGCTTAAAAAAAGAGAGGTTATCCCACACATCTGTGTCAGTAAGTCAACTACCACCTCAGTGATCAGCTTCCCAAAAGATGGGGCAGTAAAGTCTCCTCACTAAGTCATCCTCCCCTGCTGTTTGTGTTTCATGACAAGACTCTGATACCTTCTGACAGCTGGCTAGCTCGTGTTAGCTCCCCAGCAGGGGCAGCCTGAACAAAGTTGAATCCACACTCTTCAGTAGACTCCAGTGACTTCATGACTTCAGACCAGATAGTGCATCATTAAAGGGCCAGCTCGCTGATTTTCAACCTCAGTCCTACGATGCTATTATGGGGAGCTAATGCCATTATGGTAGAAAAAAAATACAATTTGGCTCTGTGCCTTTGGAGGACGCTATCCGCTTCTCCAATGGGCCCTGGAAAACCCCCACCAGACAACGTAAAAAGCGCCATCTGGCGGAGGCCAGGGATTGTGCTGAACTACACTTCCTCAATCTAGGATGCCCGCCTCCGATGTCATGTCTCGTAGACTGCAGATTTTTTAGATGATCCACCGGTATATTCTCGTCGTATTTCGGATTCTGTATCTCTCTGAGCCGTTGCCTGCAGCGATCGATGTCCTTGACTGGAAAACGTTTGTATTTCACTACAGCATCTCTCACTGGACCGTTCCTTTCAGAAAGAGGGGCGCAATGCACGCTGGGTGTTGTAGGACTGTAGAGTGGGCGAAACCACGAGCTGTTTGTAAAACTTTCTCCACAGCTATGGCGCCACTTTCAAATATTATTGCTTCTATCGATTACAGAGAACACCAGCTTTGACTGACAGTGGCTTTTTCCAGGAGCCAATTGCTCCTTTAAGGTTTGAAGCATGTTGTTAGATTCATTGAAATTCTCTTTATATCCTGACAGCAATCAATACATTAAATACTGGTATCTTTGGCTGTCACAGGCCTGTAAGAAGTCCAATCATTTCATGTGGATCTTTTTCAATTTCCTAGAGAGGCATAGCGTGCAATTAAGAGATAATTAGCATTATAAATGCATTTAAAAGACCCTTGTTTCAAGTTTGAAAGCACACAAACTCAAATCAAAAGTTTCCTCTGGAGTGCGTCTCCGTCTGCCCAACTGTTAGTCTTAATTACACCATGTTAGTAGCCCTGAGAACTCTCCATTGACTCTGTGACTCATGCAGACTCCAGTGGGGAATGTTAACATGCAATATAAACTACAGTCCTTTCCATTAATTATAACACACCACAAAGTCACTTGTATCAGCAGGCTTTAAAGTAGTGTTAATCCACGCTTGTGTTTTTGTATTAATATTGATGTGTTCATAAAAAGCTGGGCTCTGATTAGTAAGACCTCCAGGCCTTTGATAGAGGGCTGCGGGGATTTCTGAAAAATGCATGAAACATAAAAGTAATATAAAAAGTTTATTAACTCTAAATATTCCAGTGTCGGGCTCACATGTGATTACACAGTGCTAATTAAAAAACACTTGTGCATCCCACTGGGATACACTGTTTTACTTTGAAAGCTTTTATTATTATTTCCTGCTCGCTTTGTTTACTTATTACAGTGCATGTAGTTTAACGTTGCACAGGTGCCCTGCGACGAATACATGCATCAATACAATTATTTTTTAATTGAGTGTTTTAATAAAAAAAAAAACATTTTTTTCCTGCGCATGCTCCCTGGAGTTTTCTTGCTTCGTCCTGAGAGACGGCGGGGAGGAGTTAGAGGGGATGCATCCCCGACAGTCTCGCGCTAGCAGTTCTCTTAAAGCACTGCACTCGCTCAATGAAGGGAGCTAATGTGTTTGACCCCTCTTTCCCAAAGGAAGTGCTTCCCGGCGCTTGCAGATGAATGAATCAGCATGTTTATAAGCGCTCCTCATCAGTCACACCATTTTCTTCCCTCCTGTTTTTTTTTTTTTTTTATCTTTACTTTCTGTCTCCACGGCGTCCTGACACTGCGATACTAAACAGTCATTAGCTGAACTCAATTTATCGTCTGGGGGATTTAGGTTGAATGGAAGTTGAAGCTTTTGATTCTAAAATAAGAAATGGAAACAGTCTGCTCATAACAATGATAGAATAAGATTCAGCACAGTCTCTTAGATCCCGGTTCAGTAAACCATCTGGCCCTTTCTTCAGTATCAGTTCCTCACCACTTCTTAGGGAAGATATGAACTGTTTGTCACTCTGTCTGCTTTGCACCAGGCACCAGAGGCAGCTGTTTTAATATCGCTCCCATATGGATCTTTCCTGAGACATTCACAGGAGCCCGGTTTATTCTTAGCATCTGCTCGCATGGTGACAATAGGAGTTCATGAAATGTTAACTCTTCAGGCTGACTCTCTCGCTCTCACTACGCTGCCCCCCCCTTCCCGATCTCTCTCTATACTTTTTTTTCCCAACACACTCTCCATCTCCACTGTGATCCTTTGTGTTTGTCTCATTTTCATACATATTACATATTCACTGCTCTTTTCCATCGCCTCCCTCGGCTATACAGTAGCTCCTTTCTCTCTGCGGGGAATGGCTTTATGATACAACCCAATGGCTCCTGAAATTTTATGTCTGTGTGGAAAAGTGTGAGGTATTTGAGTGCCGCTGCTTCTTTGTTGTGTATATTGAGCCTGTGTTTGTTTGAAACGGTATGTGTGATATCAGTATGCAGCCATTTAGAATGATGCCACCTTACAATAAGGAGGGCTGAATCTTCGTGCTGCTCTTTTTTATGTGTCTCACTGTTTCTGTTTTCAGGTGAGACTTTCAGGTTAAGTAAAGTGGAAACTCTAAATGTAGTCAGAGCTGTCAGTCTGACTGTGAATGTTTGAATCCTTCTGAGAGTAGTATTTTCTCCATGTCATTCATCCAGTGCATCCTGGGATGTATGCCACTAAATATGAACTACGAAACTGCATATGGGCCAATTCTGATACTAGGTTGTTGCAGGTACATCACATTCAGTCTGTTTGGGTTTGTTAGGAACAGGACAGCAAGAATTCTGTAAATTAGGGGCGCAACGATTAGTCGGTGTTGTCGACAAAAATCGATAGCAAAATGAGTTGCCTACGAATTCAGTTGTCGGTAATAGTCGGATACGTCATCACACGTTTTTTTCATACTGTGCGCGGACATAACATCGTTTTCTGGAGCTCAGTTTGCTGAGGGGTGAGCCATCTTATTACTTTATTTTCTCCTGTCCTGTATTCTCTTTGATAACCTGCTGCTGCAACGCCACAATTTCCCAGCTTGGGATCCGTAAAGTACATCTATCTATCTATCTAAAACATCACGGCGGCCTAAAACTTGTAAAGTCTCAGAGTTTTCACCCTCAACACTGCAAAGAAAAGGATCGACTGCTATATTGGTAAAACGGGAGCACGTCGGTTATGTGCGAGCATTTGAAGAGAAGGCATGTTGGACTTGTGGATGATGCAGACTCGCACAGATCAGATTATTAGCTTCACAGCTAGCTCACATTAGCTACCTATGGACTGAGTTGTATTAGTTGTTTTTTTTGTTTTTTTTTAAAGATTATTTTTTGGGCATTTGGCTTTATTTATAGGACAGCTGAAGATAGACAGGAAATGTTGGGAGTAGAGAGTGGGGGATGACATGCACCAAATGATTGGCAGACCGGGAATTGATCCGCGATCAGTGCGACAAGGATAGTGCTGTGGAAAGAACATTACGCATCTTTCTTTTAAAAATCTACTCCGCAGTCCAAAGTTACAGCCACGCTGTGTGATGTTTCTTTCTTTTACACTTTCAGTCCCTCACCTTAAAACCATTCCCCTAGAACACACTGTTTTCTCCTTCTCATCTCTTGTTCTTCCTCCCTTTTATTTATCTTTTGTACCAGTAGGAGGCAGGTCAGCCACAAAGTTTATTAAAAGACATATTTTTGAATGAAGAACTCCAATATATCTAAAAACTGATAGCTAAATAAGAGCCATTAATTAATTGTGCTATTAAATATCCAACTAGTCGACTAATCGTTTCAGTAATCGATGACTAGACGACTATCAAAATAGTCGTAAGTTGCTTAGTATTACACTACTTTAGTGTTTCATCCCTGTGCATCTACACAAAACTGTGCATAGATTTCAGAGCCTGAAAAATCCAGACCTTTTTCATGCTAGCAGACAAGGTCAGTAGTCGAATGACCAGCTCATGTGTCTGAGATGACAGGGACACAGGTGTGTTTGTGCAAGCAGAAATCTCTCAGAATTGCCTCTTCATCATTATTCTCTGTCTGTGTGTGTTTTCACTAAGAAAAACATACACACACACGCACACACACATCTTACTGATGCAGGCCAGGCTGTGCCCTAAACCTCTTGCAATCCAGAGGTTCTGACTCCTCCGTCCCCTCTCCCTCACCAGAACAATGACTGATGAGGGTCAGCGCTCAGGTTAAATGACCAGGCTCAGACCCGTCATCAAGCAGCTACTAACCCTGCAAGTTTGCTGCAAAGAGAAAGCAAACCCTCAGCCTGCCAAAAAACATCCCTCACACACATTCACAGACGGAAAGACAGAAAACAGTATCACACAGTCGAGCAGAGGTGGATGGGGAAAGATAGATGTGTGCACGCACCTACACATTTAGACACATTCGGCCCAGGTAAGTGAGCCTTTCCCCCCTGCGGCAGCGGCTGAGAGGCTGCTCAGCGATCAGTGAAATGGAGTGTTGCTCAGCTCAGTCTGAGCTTTATTCTCTGTCCGTCTCCCACTGAGATGGAGCCACGTCCACCACCAACACCACACAGATCCTCTCCCTCATGGGTGAGCACATCGCGTTGACTCCGATAACTCTGCTGTAACTTTTGGGGCCATAGACATCGATGTTGTTGGACTAAGCTTTCATTTTTATACATTAAGAGTCCACCTCTGTAATCTCTAGGCACATCTGATGTGTACCGTACCCGAATACACATTAGCCGTGCTCGAGTACGGTACACAGTGTTCACACTAATCAAATGAACTGGACTTTGGGGTTAAGTGTACTCAGATCCTGGCCCGGGTCCCCAATGTGAAAGCCCCCTTAAAACTCACAGAAACTAGAGCCAATGAATAGACAACTCTTAACTAGCTAACAGTTAGCTCACATCCTCGTCATTTACCGGACTTATCAACATCAAACACGCCGAAAATACTCTCGTGGCCAAAGCTGACGCTAACAGAGTGTAACATAAACATCAGTGTAAAGCTAACTTACATATTCATGGACGCACACACGATAAAAAGAGTCCAGGGGCGCTGGTTTAGCTCAGTTGGTAGAGCAGGCGTCCCACATACAGAGGCTACAGTACTCATTGCACTGATCGCAGATTCGACTCCCGGTCTGCCGATCATTTGGTGCACGTCGTCCCCCACTCTCTCCTCCCAACATTTCCTGTCTATCTTCAGCTGTCCTGTCGATTAAAGGCAAAAAGCCCCCAAAAATAATCTTTGAAAAAAAAAAAAAAGAGTCCGTCTGCGATCACTGATGTCTCCGTAGTAGGTGCAGTAAACAAGTCCGGGCATGTCTCCCTCACTGCCATGTTTCTGGGGGATGCTGCATTCAGTACGCTCAGAAACATGGGTGATCAGACATGTGACCTTTTGTACCACGCCTCTTCTTTTTTAGTTTTTGGCCGCTACAATTAGAGTAGGCATGATATCAATTCCCCTAGAGGGGAGACTCGATGTTCTCTGCAGTTAGGTGGGAAAAATATTTGCCTAATATATCGGCAATTGGCAAAAAGGGTTGGAAAATATTGGCATATCGGATATCAGCAGAAAATCTAATATCCTGCATCCCTAGTGAACATGATAAATATCACAGTTACTGAACAGTAGTGGGCTATGTTGCACACTGATCTTAGCATGTAGCTCAAAGTGCAGCCTCACAGAGCGGCCGGTTTGGCTCTAGACTTTTCATCATGTTGGATAAAGGTGAACACTCACACGCTCCTCTGTGAGCGAGAAAATTATCCAGCCTCAGTTCCTTTTTTAGAAAGCGTTTAAAATCTTAAAGGTTTTTTTAATCAACGTTTAAAGGTCATTTACAGGTCACATCTTGGAGATGCAAAGTTTCACCTGTCAACACTACATGTGACAGTGTGTCTGCATGCATGGGCTTTTATCTGAAGTGTGTGTGTGTGTTGTTGTCAGTATTTGTATCAGTTTGGTCTGTAGCAGAGGGCGGTGTCAGT
Organism: Semicossyphus pulcher; assembly: GCF_022749685.1. NCBI lineage: Eukaryota > Metazoa > Chordata > Actinopteri > Labriformes > Labridae > Semicossyphus > Semicossyphus pulcher. The sequence continues at coordinate 22,189,594 of NW_027211637.1, forward strand.
TCTAATCTGGGACAAAGCAGGGATGGAAAGGTCAACTCTGCAGTGAAACACAGATATGGACACGCACACACTCACACACGCACACACACCGGCACAGACAGAGACAAGCACACAAATAGACACGTTGAAAAGCAAGCACACAAAAGAAGATATTTATGGGAAACATGACTCATGTGAAAAGGTCAAGATTCACACAGGGGATTTGCAGGTGTGTGCCACCTACCTGTGTGTGTGCGTGTTAAGGCGTGCGCTCAGCCGTATGCGTGTGCATGTTTTAGCAGACGAGCGTAAGCGATGAGAGTGCCTCCATGTGCTTTTTGGGAGACTTGTGATATTCCTCAGGGGAGGCAAAAAAGACAATGTAACAGTGAAGGGAGAGGGAGGCAGAGAAGAGAGAGAGAATGGAAAAGGAGGCGAGCCAAGAGAGTTGAGTGTGAATTTCCTTAAAGTGCTCCATTTGGTGAGTCATTATTTTCACTAAAGCCGCAAAGAGCATTTTGTTTCCCAAAGGAGTCGCTCCTACCCACTCCATCCCGCCTGCTCCTCTGCATTCTCTCCTCTCCTGATGCCAGCTGCTGTCTATCATTTGTTTGTTTTTCAGATGACTTTTCCGCTCTCGGAGCTAAAGAATCGTCTATGATCTTTTAAGATTTACCTCAAAGCTTTCAGTGCATCCCTCATACATAAAAGATTGTATAAAAGGACAAATTAACATCCCATATTCAGTGCATGGTCTGCTGCTCCTCTTTGCTTATATTCATTTTTCCCAGTGAGGACTGCTGATCCAAGCTGATAGATTATGTCTGTGGATTCATGGAGCTGTATTGCTTACTCATGCATATCTGTCGTGGCGGTGATTGTGTCCTCTCTGTGGGATCTGGCCGCAGCCTTACAATCAGCTCAGTGTGATAAATAGGAACACAGAGAGAACAAACCTTGCTGTCACTACAAATAAACATCTGTGGGGGCGCCTCAAGGCCAGCAAAGGCTTCCTCTTCCACATAAACACACTCCAGCACAGATGCAGAGACACGCGCAGACACACACACACACACATTTACACACATTCCGCCTCCTCCCAGCGATTCAGTTGTTCAGAAGGTTACTATCCTCTCCTGCGTATTATTTCGATCTGCAGAAACAAACGCCTTCGCTCCCTCTGGATCGCGAGATAAGCAGATTGGTTTGTCTTCTGGAGAAGACAAAAGGAGCTCAGTTCACACAAAGGTTTATAAAATGGCACCAGCACGGTGGTGGAGAAGAGATGGAGCCTCCAAAGCCTACCTCTAATGCCGGGAAATGTCACTTCTCGTATCGACATTAAAGACATGCAAATTCCTACCCAGGTACTTTTGTCAAGGTTTTACATCTGGGTCTCCTGCGCCGCCTGCACCTCGCCATGTGACTGCTTCACAGGCTGAATAATTTGTCATTGTTTGCAGGAGTTCTTTATTCACATTAAAAATCCCAACACTGTCACCTCAATTTTTTCCTTTTAGGAACAAGACATCAGTTCCTCTCCACCTTGGCTGTTGGATGGCAAACATTTCATTTCAGGTTTAACTTGGTGTCAGCCTGCTCCTCTCTCTCTCTCTCTCTCTCTCTCTCTCCTTCTCTGAGAACAAGGAGAAGTTCAGCCGACTGCCTGGCTCCACCGAACGCTTGAAATGCTAATCAGAATTGATCTGGATGGGGATATTAAAAAACTGGGGTGATTGCTGTCACAGTGCTCAGTGTGGGGCTGATTTGGAGCATCATAAATATTAATGGTGGATGCCCATCAGGGATGGCACGTCACTGACAGTCCCATGATTACATGCTGAGTGCAGTGCACGGCAAACCTGTACAAGTGATTGGTTGAGACACACACACACACACACACACAAACTGTGGGCGAGTTAGAGGCCTAATTGAAAACATAAACAGTGGTGGTGATGTGTGTAGTGACAGGGTTGATTAGGCTGCACGCTCTTACCTGGTTGAGCTTTATTAGAGATCTAATGGAAGATGTCCAGCTGGAGACACTGAAGCCACCTACACACACACACACACACACACACGATCACCTGCCTCCAGACTAAGGAGCCATACACATTATCAATAGAGCAGTATTTTGTCTGTATAACCCGCATACCCCACGATCTGTGTCCGCCATGTTCCGTGTGCGCCGCGACCTCCAGAGTCGATCGCGCCCGCTCTAGTCAATGCTCGTGTTTCCACAGCACGCGCCGCGTTCCGTCTCTGACGCGTCCCCGAAGTGTCTCTCCACTCTGCTCTGCTAAAGATACGTGCTGAGTCTAATTTGGACGGAGGCCGCTTCAAGCACGCGTCAAGCTGAACAGAACACATCGTTCCAAACAGGAAGTCAGACACGGAAAACAGCATAGAGCATCTGGTCATTTCAAAATAAACCATGTATAGACTCTGGTTAACAACTGTTCTTCTAACTATTAACTTCGTAGGTCAGAAGACAACAAAGTAGGACATAATTATAACATCAACACATTAAAATCTTGGAAAAAGAAAACTTTAAATAAGTAGTTTGTGGATATTCATTGTGGAATATCCAGATGAGCAGATAATCAACCTCGGAGGTGCAAACTGAACTGTTGTTTATGTGTTGCTCTGTTTAACACTGATGTTATCGCGTGATTTCGCAATTCCCACGCAACGATGTAGTTCTCCCGCGATCCTTTGATGTTGCGAATCCAGCTGCTAGGTAGGGCACGCGCCGTCTGACGGACCAGAAACGCAGCGCACACGGAATGCTGCAGACACAGATCCTGTGGGGTCCGCGGGTAAGAAGTAGGGGTGCGAATCTCAGGGTAACTCACTATGCGATAAGATACGCAATACTTGATACATTGCCCATAATAATGATAACATCCCGATGCAGTGATTGTATGATAATTGATATTTTGTAAGACAATAATATGATGATCTGATTAACTTCTTCTTCGCCAGTTAATTTCCGTTGACGCCTCATTCATGTCTTCAGCGCCAACACAAGGTGTCATGTAGTGACGTCGCCAAATATTTATAAATTCAAATATCGATATTTGGCGCCAGCCAATAATTGTATTGCAAGAGCCCGGACGACGATATTGCTGTATTGATATTTTGTCCCAACCCTGATAAGAAGTATGGATTGTGTTTTAAGACACTCATCTAGAGTGTGTTGTTGTTTACTTCTCCTGCGCACACAGGAGCAAAATAGTTAGATAGTTATTTCACCGCAGACAAAAACTTCTCTATGAAGTCTCACTTTGCTTTTTGAACACGCTATCTCTGTCCGTCCCCCACTTTTCCCCAAACTCACACATGTACCCGCGCACACACACACACTTGTCCTTATCAGCTGGAAGACAGAGTTTCTCATCGACTGCAAAGCGGGCCAAGTAACGTATGAGATGACCCCCGGACACAAACAGGCTCCCTCCGCCCTGATTCCCTCTTTTGAAGGGTGCCATTGGCGAAGCAAGGCACGTCTGTATTGATGCACAGAGTTGGCAGTCTGCAGACAAGATTCACAGAACATCCAGGGCCACGAGGAAAATCAATGGTTCCCATCTCTGCCGGCTCCTAACTGATCCGAGGGCAGCGGATGGATCCTGTTTATGACTTCGGTATTGGCTCCGTCCAAATTATTCATCCTGGTGCGACATCATAATCCACTGCTTCCTCAGGTCAGGCCTTATTGTTCACAGTTCAAATAACCATTAACTTCAGAAGCGTCGCTCTCTGCCAGTGGCTTCTGGCTTATTGGCATCAATGATTGAAGTGTCATTCCTTACATCCACATCACAGCAGCACTCAGGTGATGAAAGATTCCCCTCCCTTAAGCAGGGATGTAACATTTTGATTCGGTTGGAGATGGAGGAAAAACAACTTTGAGATCTGACATTTTGTTTTTGATCCGATGATTCGAGGCCGCGACTGGAGAGAAGTTTTACACAAATAATTTGGCATGCTGTGCAGTGAGATAACTTTTATGTGACTGTGCTGCTTGATGTGATACGTTTCAGATCTGTCAGCGCTTATGTTCAGAGGGAGAGAGGCACATTCGTTTTGACAGAGAGTAATTCAATCAGTGATGCTGATGGTTGTAAACAAGCCTCTTTAGATATTGTCTACAGTCTCCCACCTGATAGTGCTGCTCGTGGCTGAGATGTCACCTGCCACGGTGGAGAGAGGATGTATGTGCCTGTCGGCCTTCGTGCCTTCCCTCACGCTGTCAGGCCCGACCCGGTCTAACGAGGAGAGGCAAGGCTAATTGAATCCTAAACACTTTCTTCTTGTGCTTACCCCCGTCTTTCCTTCCTGCCTCACCGCGGGGATGGGTTACACTCCGCCTTCTAGGAAAGCATGACATTATGCTTTTAATGTTTTTTGACCATTTATCCCCCCCCCACTTCCATCTGTATCTCTCTTCTCTCTTCTTCTCATTGCTTTTATCTCCAGCGTCACCGCCCACGGCCCTGGGCTTAATTGCTGTTATCTTATTACTGTTTTAATGGTCCGTTAACACTGAATTTGGTTGCTGAAAATGTATGAGCATAACTGTAAGTGCGCGCTCTCTCTCTAAGCTGAGACCGGCATAAACAGATGTCAGCACAGCTATCACTCCGCGCCGCCTTCCTCCTCTTTCTTCTTTCGAACGTTCACAGGGAAAGCGGGGCTTTTCTTCGGCCCGCTCCGAAAGCTGCCGGGGTTGCGATCTCAATCTTGGCACAGCTTGCTACAGTTTTCTGGGCCTAAAGGCCAAAGCGCTTACTGAAGTACAGTAATTTCAATAAAATTACATTAATGAATAAAACAACAACGGTGATTGCACTCCAGCTCCCTCTCAGTGTGAGCAAAGTTAAAACTCTTTGTACTTCTTTCCTCAAGTCTGGGCTTTAACCCTTGTTGTAGCAGGCAAATAAAAGCTGCAAGACAGAAACCTCTATGAATATCAATCGCACTCGGGAGCTGGTGAAAGCGCCTGCGCTTTGTAAAGTCAAATACAGCTCCTCAGGCTCTGTGATACAATGGACAAGGTGGACCAGATTACAATTGATTAAAGTTTTGTGCTGCGAAGGTCTCAACCTTTTTTTTTTTTTCCCTTTTGAAAATCTAAGAAAATTGGCGAGACCTTTAACTCGGAGTAAATGTTCCTCAGACGACAGGACAGGAAGGCTCGGGCAGAGAGGCAACGCTCCCGTCCCTCATTCCTGAGGGTCGACTTTCCTGTAATGAAGGATGAGCCGACGCTCCGCTCCGTCCCCACTCACCGCGCTCCCTGATATTAATGGCCTCTGATGCTTTGATAGACAGAAGCATGTCCAGGGATAAATCATTCAGAGGTCATCGGTGAAGCTGTCACTCACTCGCTCTGACGACTGTCTGTCTGGTTCTTCTCCGATCTCCCCCATCTCTCTCTCTCTTTCTCTGTTGCTGCCTGTCTTCTCCTCCTCTCGACATCACCTTCTCTCGCTCCGTCTTTCAATCCCCGTCTCTCTCTCTCTCTCTCGTCACCCCTCACCACCGCTGCCCACTGTGTCCATGCTGCTAAGTCAGGCCTCAACAGGCTGCGATGTCAGATGTAATGGGGACATTTCATTTAGTTAAACACACTCTGCGCTCTGTCCACTGAGAAAACTATTGTTGTTTTGATATATAAGGATTAATTATTAACAAACAGCATTTTGCTTGTTGCAGGCTGACATGCTGATGAGTACAAGCAAACAAATCAGCACACATACAGTACACACACACACACGCGCGCTGCAATTGCCCCTGACAAACACGTCTTATGAAATAGATTTCCAGTAATTACAGCTGTCACGGCATATTCCCTTTCTCTATATTTTCTCCTGGTTGTTGTAGGTTTAAGTGGCTGTTCTGCGGAACAAGACAAGCAGTGCTCCATAATGAAGTGTTTAATATTTGATGCCTTTGGATTTCACAGCTAATAAAAGCCGTGTGTGTGTGCCTCCATTAGCCCTCTGTCCTGGCTCGAGAATAGTGCTGCATGGCTGCACAATTTAAATCACAATGTGTCCACTGCCAGCTAATGGGGCAACCCCCAAAAAATCTGTCATGATAGAAAAGTAGCAATACATACACTATGCTGGAGTTTTACAATCACAGATTATAAATAATTCACACGAGTGCTTTATGCTGTTTTGGTGCGGGGCTGTTTGTGCCAGGGGACAGGGAGATATTTTGTTGGAGGAGAGCCTCTGCGGATCTGTTAAAGAATATTTGAGAGGTGTGAGAGCATCCCCTGTTACTTCTGTGTGTGTGCGAGTGTCTGTGTATGTAGGAGCAAGGGACAGAGGGAGAGAAAGACGGGAAATAACAAGAGAAAAGAGAGAAAACTTAAAACACGGGGCTTGATCTCTTGCAGCACCGAGGCTGCCAACTTTCAGCTGCCAATGCAACTTTCAGGAGGAAAAAGAAATCTAACAAAACTGAGGCATACCTGTATTTATAATTGAACGCAGCTGGAAGGACCCGCATGTATTTATCCTTTAATGTAGTTCTGTATTTATAAGTGCATTCCTAACAATCTCTCTTTTCTCTTCTCTTACATATCCGTCCTCCACCTTATTGGCCTCTTGGAAACCAGGTAAGAAGAAATACATTTATTTCTTTAAAATGATCTCCCATCATCCTCTTCTTCTTACCGAACACTGACCATGTCTTACGTCAGTATGCTCTTTACAAGGTAAAAGGCGAGGGAAGTAATGGCTAACAAATGTCAATGCGAATAGCTGTGTAAAGTCATGACGGCCACTAATCGAGGACTGGTAGAGAGGATCGTAGCTTAGCTGATTGTGTACATAATGGGCTGATGTAAGGAGTTTGAAAGGCCTTGTTGTGGCTTGTTTGGATGAGACCAGCATGCCTGTGCAGGAGTTATTATAGCAGCCTGAATGCTAAAAATCACCTCCATGATAATGTTGTCAAAAATAACCTCATGCACACAAATGTCCCGGTGTGTGTGTGTGTATCGCAGCGAACAACAGAGGGGCTTCTCGAAAGATGGCAGCGGCAGCAGCCGCCGCAGTGTTGTGATTTAGAGGTACTTTTATCAGAAGGAGCCACAGAGCCGTACTTAGCCTCAGCTTGCATTTACTAACTCTTCTGTATTCACCCGTCGCGTTCCTGTTGCCTTTATCCAGCACTCCAACAATCCACTCCTCACCGCCAGAAGATCTTAGCACCTGTTTCATAAGAGTCGCAGAGCAATTCACACACCGAGTGCCGCACTTGGTTGTAGCTGCGGCAGCATGACATCTATTTTGCTGCTTTATTTAGACCGCTGAAATGTCGGGCGGTTGTATTCCGATGAAGGATTTGTTGTCAAATAAATCCCTCAGGAGTTGGACACAAAGTGATATAGTAATGTTTACAGTGTATTCTATTATAAACAGGAAGTGATGCATGTATTTGAACACACTTATAGCAGGTGGAGCCAAACACAGAAACAATAGTGGCAGGATGCTTGCAGCAGAAATTCCTGAAGCAGTTTAATATCAGCTGCAAATAAAATCCTGCTCACTAAGATGCACATTAGTGCACGCACAAATAAACGCCTGAGCGTACCCACCGCCGACTAAAGAGACAGTATCCCACTGATACTAACAGCCTCCTGAGCGCGCGCTGCAGCCGAGGCGATGCTGATCTGATATGCAGAGGCTTTAATTTGAAGATATTTGCTATAAAGACTCATATTCCCCGCTAAGGAAGTGGTGCTCCCCCTCCAATTATATTTAGATTACTGAGTTAGAGCTAGCTGGTGCTGGAGCTATTATTTAGGGAGGAGTAAAGGTTGGAAAGACTCCCCGGGGTAACTACATTCAGTGTAGTCATTAGCTGGGGAACCCGGGGCTTTACAATGTACCTTTTATTTTCATTTTGCTGCTCTCCCTCTTTTACATTCCCTCCTTCTTTTACACGAGGCGACACAGCACTCAGCAGTGTGCTCAGTGATACGGCTTCTTCAACTGCAGTATTCCAATTTAAAAAGTCCTTTGTTATGAAGACAAAGAATGCACTTATTTTATTTGGCATAAGCTGCACATCAAACATGCTTTAATATTCGTTTTCAGACTGAAGTTCTAAGTAAAGCTCAACGTCTTAACTAAGAGGAAGTCCAGTGATGTCGTGATGGAAAAAAATAGAGGCAAACAAATTCTGCTAAACAAACGGAGCCGTGCTCAAACAATCAGCCTGAAAAATTCCGATCAATCTGATCAGAAATGTGGAGATCCTAAAAACAGATCTTGCTTCAAAAATCGGAGGATCTACTCTATTCCTGGAAATTGGCAGCCCCATCATATGATTGGATTTGCGGAGAGACTGATAAGCAAGAAATTGGAAAAAGGAAGTGAACTTTACATTGAAAGGGCACTTTTGGGCTGAGGAGGGAACCGAGCAAACTTTTTAGGGTCATCGAAAGGTTTGAGCAACAACACAAAGCAGTCATGCAAAGACAGACATCCAGGTGAATGAGTGGAGGATTCTGTTATATAAAGGTTTAATGACCCAAGTGTTTAAATGAGGAAGCAGCTTCAGAACACACATTTTTTTTCCCCCCGGCCAGACTGAATTCTTCAGGATGGATCAGAAAAGTAAGATGTTTGACAGGCCTCAAGCTGGTCAGAGTTCAGTATGGAAGTTTCCAGGTAAGGAAACAGTCAGTTCGCTTAGTTAAAGTAAAATCCAGACTATTGTGAAGCAGGGAACAGAACATTAGCTGATTGTGGCTTGGATTGATGTGACTGAAAGAAACTGCATTTTTGCGTCTTACTTCCATTTTCAAACTGTTGACAATACAGACGAGAAAGGAAATAGTCATGGTCCTCCATCTTTGTCAAAGTGAGGAGTGATTTCCAGCTTTTGTGTCCTTTATTTGACAGATTTTAAAGAACATTGAAAAATGAAAACCTTTTCTGGGAAGAAAACATGATTTAGAGCAAACAGATGAGAGTATTTAGCTTTGATGGAACTTAAAAGAAACAGGTAGTAGGAGTATGTATTGACTTAAAGAGGGATATTATGCTATTTCATATTTCAAGACCGATGGGACCCCATCGAGGTCGGGTGCAGAGGGAGTTAGGGGGCTGCACAGCCGGAGAGCCATCAAGAAAAATCACAGATACCGCAGAGGAGGCGTCTAGATGGCTGTGGATCAAGCGGGGTGATCCGTGGACCACAGAAGCCGGGGGTCGCCTGGGCGGGCGTGTCTGATGTAGAAAGACCCGAAACACCCAATGACCCCAGGTTACATCACTGATGCTGTGTCTAACTTGCACAAAAGGTGTGTGTTGAAACCAGTTAAATCCAGACATATATATAATGTTACAATGTTGTTGCAGTAACCCCCAGGCTTCTCAGCTCAGAATGCAGGCTGCTGTGAACGCCAGCTTTCACACAGTGTTTTTCTACATGCTTGGCAGGCTTGGGAGAGCTGGCCAATTAGAAGAAGGCGGGCTTGTAGGGGCGGGGTTTCTTAAAGGGACAGAGCTAACTGAGTCGTTTCAGGCAGAGGCTGTACGAGGGCCTGCACTAAGTTATTTTAACTGTAAATTATGCTAAGCTACTCCACAGGTATCACAGAGTGAAACATGAAGATTGAAATTACCATAATACCCCCCTTTGATACCCAATAGGTCATGAAAACAGATGCATAGAGAATGTATGAAGGTGAAATATTAAATATACTGAGCTTATATAGCTTTTTAAGTACAATGGGATGTTTTTCTCATTCATATTTGTTCTTTATTACATATTTTATATGAAAAACGAGGCCGTTCTGAGAGAAAACAACATGGATGAAAATGAAAACATTGGATGTTCTTACGTAGTCTTCCTTTCTGTTCCAGCACTGAGTCTGAGATTTCCTGATGTCTTGTCTTATATGTGAACAGAAACCTCTCTGTCCTTGAACCACCAATTTGTGTGTGTGTGTGCGTGTGTCTAAGACAGATAACCGGCAGTCCCCGGGGTTCGGCTCAGGCTAACACTCAAAGCAAACAATGACAAGGCGTAACATCAGCTGTCTTTTCCGGCTGTCGCTCAGTCACAAGTGAGGAAGACCAATGTTAGTCATCGAACTGCGGGTCAGTGAGAGTGACTCAGGGTCCTCCGCCTCTGACAAATTGACTGTTATCATTAAGTATTATGATGTTGTGTCTGTACAGAAGGCATGAGTGTTTGTCATTACGGGCTACACTACTCATCCGTCTGTTAGCGGTGCCGTCGCAGCAGATGTCCTCAGCCTCCGTCCAGCATATTTCTCAGCAGTCTTTGTGACACGAGGACAACGCGGAGGCTGGAGGAAACGGCAAAGTGACTCTCACACATACTGCGGAGTGAAGGATGTTTACAGTCCACTGCGGCTGACGGTATGTCCACAGATTCCTTCTGTGATAGAGCATTCTGCTGGTCAAACTCCAATCCCACAAGGCTTTGCAAAAACAACCTCTCGAGGAAAGCTGGGGATTTCCTGCAAAATCAATTTTAGTGCACAAGTTTGTCAGCTATCAAAGGCTTTCTGAAGAAACGCGTCACACTGTTGGGTATCATGAGCGTCATGTTAAGTATCTTTTTTTTGCCAAAATGCCATCTGGAAAAGAAAAGCCTGCCTCCCGTCAGCTGTAACCATGAGGGAGCACAGCTCTGTCCAAACACATTACACACTCACTCACACTCAGTCACACAAGGTTATTGTTGCCTCAGACATCAGCAGCTTCATCATCAGGCCCAGACATATTTTACATCAACTGATGGTCTCAGACTGATGAATGAGAGATGTCATCAGTGGTAAACAGTATGATTTATGGAGTTGATTTCATGCTCTGCTTTCACTCACACCCCTCCTAACTGCCCTTTATTTTGCTCCAACGTTCATATAGATCGGAGACGCGTAAAATGCTGCTCCTGTAAAGATTTTCTCCCGCCGTATCTCCAGTTAGAAAGGTGACACATCTTCTCTCCTTGGCACTTAACTTTAATATTTAATACCAGTGCTTGGCTTCTGCATAACAAAGCAGGTAAGCGGGCAATAGAATATGTTAATGTGGAAATAGTTATTCAGCAAAACAGCTCCCTGGGTAACAATGACTAGAGAGAGACGGAGTGAGAGAAAAGACAAAGGGGAGAGAAAGTAGGTGGCTCGCCCTACATGCTAGAATTATATACATCTGCATTTCTCTCCTCTGTTTCTACAAGTTGTTTTTTCTCTACATTTTTCCCCTGACTTTCATCTACGCTGTACTCGGAGAGTGTCCCGAAAACCAACACAAGAAGGAATCCTCGGTGTGAGATCTGAGAATGTGCGAGTCAGAGCTGAGGGATGTTTGAAATATCTCACAAAGAATGACTGACGTCACTTTGCGAGAGAACGTAGAGGTGAAAGTGGAAACATGCGGGGAAATATTACAAGCTGCGGTGTCTGGCTGTGAGAGATTCCACAGTTTCACTTATTTGCTGGAGGAAGTCACCCAGGATTAGATGAAGGGCTTTGCACCGGTGCGTAAAACATACAAACCTCCGAACATGCATACATGCCACCGTGTGTGTAGCATGTGTGATTAAGTGCGCGCGTTCTACACGTGTTTGTGGCCTCTGGAACAACGGCGTGATTATCTTCTTGGCAGCGTTTATCTGTGGCTTCCAGGAGATGATGACTAATGCCCTTCAGCGGTACATTTGTCGCTGACACATCACTATATGCGCATTATAGAATATAATATAAAAAATGTATAGCGCATGCACACACAGTCAATTACACACAAACACACAGGGGGCAGGAGAAAGGCAGGAAAACATGCAGGAAGGAGGCGATAGCTTCTGCTTTCTAATGAAAGCGTAAATCAGTGTTTGCTCGGAGGGATGAGGACGACCTAATAGTAATTAAGGAATTGTCGAGTTCGGCTATTGAACTCAGATCAGCTGATTACGAGGAAAATCATTGGTAGGAGAGGGACAGATGAGGTTTTAAAGAGAATACGTTGCGTTAACACCCTGCTCTGTCTGGAGAAATGGAGCAAATACTCTTCATGCGTGTGCGTTTGCACCACTTTTATTTTTATTCTAAGTATTACAGGCATGATTTGTGAGTCTGTGATTCACAAAGCTGACTGACAGAGTCGCTAACTTTCGCATTACGCATGCTTTTGATTAAAACGAAGGCATAAACGGGCACAGCCGCAGCAGAGTTACTTTGAATGCACCATTGTTAATTAGCTGCTGGACTATCTACAGAACAGAAAGAGCAGCTTCCCCTGCTCGACAGCTTTAAACAAGTCTGGTAGAATTAAACATATTTGCTTTAACTGCAGCCTCACTCCTCTTTTTTTTACAAGAAAGCTGTATGCAGGAAAATAGCTGTTTATTAATTAATGTTACAGGAACAAAAACTTCTTTCTGTTGGAGGATTCTGTTTGAAACCTTGAGGAAGACGCTCGCTGAATTTCTAAGTCGTCTCTGAGAGTCTGTAACACCTAAAACGTGATATATTTTTAGATATACCTCGTCTCTTTTCAAGCTTTCAACAAAGGTTTGCCCACTCTCGAGGCTCGGCTCGGGACGAGGCCCTGCAGAATTTAAATTCCAGCTGATGTTTGGTGGATTTTAGGTCCCTTGAAAATTGGGAGGTGTTGAAACTCATATTTGGGGTTGTCCTTCAACAAATTCCTCGTAGTTAACGAAATCCACGAGATAATGAGCTCATAATGTTTGGGATTGGAGCAGCTGTAATGCACTAAAAACTACCTGTCAAACATATCCTATAATAGTAAAGAGGAATCAGCAGAAGCCAGGTGCTGGTCTTTGTGCTGCTGAACATGCATGTGCACTCAGCACAGTGTGTGGGTGTGAGTGTAGGAGCTTGTGTTGGGACTCTCTCCTTGTCTAAACGGTGAAAAAGAAAGAAAGCACAGGAGCTCAAAATATAATTAGTCAGAAAAGCAAAGACAGCAGCTGTGAATAATTTAAGATGGCAGTTTATGCAAATGGTCCAAATCTGGGACATGGTGCAGAAGGTGTGAGCGTTTTTACTGCTGACAGGATGAAACAGAGCTGAGTAGTATATGAGGTGTACAGTCCATACACGACCAGAAAAAAGCACTCCCAGCGTCACTCCATTACTTTCACATTGGTTTGGGATGGAAGATGTGTCTCTTCAGGAGGAAGCGGCTCCTGTTTGCGAGGTGTTAGTGCCATGCCTGCTGCTAATGATGCATTTAAGAGGCAAAGAAAACACTTTAACCAGAACACCTGGACGGCCTCGGCTTTTATGACTTATTATGACTCATTTTAATAAAGCGTTATCCGTGCTGAATGTTTAGTGCATTTTGCAGTTTAGTTTTTGATGGTGGTGAAGCACTGAGTGGATGGCAGACAGAGAGATCGCTGTTACCTGGGTTAGTGCCAGGTCTCTTGATGGATACAGTTGCTCTGCAGGAAAGTCAACAAAGCTGGGAGCCTTTTTCAAACCTTTGGCACAGAAACATGCAAAGTAAAAGTGATCTGAGGTGAGCTGTTGTCTCCATGGAAGCACAGTGAAAGCACCTTCTCTTCTACCTTTGCCTGACTGGAGAAAGTTAGACTCGGAGACGACTGCATTACAGTTCTGAGTAAACTTTATTACCTCTCTAATTAGACCCCAATTATGGAATTTAATATGCATTATTACATGCAGTACGCGACACACATCACCTCCTTCTGAATTCATTTGCTGGTGTTTAGCCATGCTCAGAGAGCTGACAGAATGGAATTCAAAATAGGAGTCAATGAGAGGGAAGGGAGTCTGTGTGCTCATGTGCAAGGCGAAGCGCAGCTACATTTGAATGTGATATTGCAGCATTATCGAGCCGCTGTCATTTAAATGTGGGGGTAGACAGTTTCTGTAACCAGAGACATGACGTATTGGCTGGATATGTTCAATAATTATTGCCCTGTAGCGATCCAGAAGAGTGCTAAGCTTCAGCCGGCATAAAAGGACCATTGTGGCCACGTCTTACAATCTGACAAGCACATTGATTTGCATGAATCAAGCTTATATATGCCTATGAAGCTCACACACAGCAATGCACCCTTAATCTGCCCAATCTCCCTTTCTCTCTTTGTCTTTCCATGTCTCCTTTTTTTCCTCACCGCCTCCCTCTCTCCGTGTTTTACTCAGCCATCCCTCGCCGCCTGTCTACGCTTTTGTCTCTTGTGCTGTGCTAGTGGTTTTCACAGTTTGACATTCAAACAGTATCCATAAAATATGCCCCCGCATCACTGCTTTGCCATTACCCAGGAATGCTATTTTGAATTCGAACATGTCAGCAGAATGAGGTTAAAAACATCAATACCCATAAATCCCCAATATTTGAATATGGATCGCAGTACAAAGGGACTGACCACAGTAATAACAGCAGCGGGGCTAAACTGTACGCCAAAGCAGAAACCCCCTAACACAACATTGCATGTTTTTATCAGCGCGTTTCAAAGCACGCTGGCGCTGAGTTATGAGGTTTTCTCAAGGATAAATGGATTCCAAAGCAAGATCCTTCCTCAGCAAACCGCTGTAGAATTCACTGTAATAAGTATATTCAGCGATACTGAAATTCATTTCCACCGCCGGGCGTGGGGATGTTTCCTGTGAAAAGGCATGCAGATGAGGGCAGGAGGTAACGGTAATAGTGAGAGGTAGAAAAGCAGTGATTGATGGACACCTTATACCTGGCCTCACTTGTAGGCTCCTTCTTGCTCTCTCTCTCCTTTGTCCCTCACTCGGCCCTCTCTCTTTATGGCCACTTCACGCTCACAACGGGGGGACTATTTGTTTCTCTGAGTGGATTTGCTTCTCTCAGTGGGCATCTGAGGGAACAGAACCCAGAATGACAGAATGAGCACACACTCGAGCACACACTCCCTCCCAGAAACATATTTACAGACAAGCAGCCACCAATAAACAGCAAGTGCGATTCACACACACACACACAAACATTTGCGCATTAACACACACACATAATCTCAGTGCAGGAGTCCAGCGCTGCCCCGTTCGGCTTTAAAACTCTTGAAGATGAAAACAAGCAGGAGACATGGTGTAGTTTTTACCATGATGAAAGGAGTGTGCAGAAAAAGACGTTCAAAGACATAAAGAGAGGGAGCAGAGAGGTGGCTCCTTGAAGTGGAGACGTTCATTTAAATTTCAGAATTTAATGACTGTGATACTATGTGGAGCGTATGAATGCCAGACAGTGCGTCTGTCTGCCATTCATTCTTTAACAAATCATGTCAGTGCCCCTCTCCTGGAGAACATTAAAACCATCCTCTTTGATGAGGGACTGAGTTAAACTTGCATTCATTTCCAGGCTCTGTTTTGGCTCAGATCTAAAGAAGCATCTCTGGCCTTGTAGACTTTTTACCACTAATACAACATGAAGGCAGCAGACATGCCCGGTTCGTAATTCTTCAAATGCTTTACAAGTTTAGAATAACTGTTAAAGATTTAATTACAAAACGGCACTCCTTTTGGATATCAAATAATTTTTTATAGTTTTTATCAGAAAATATACAACAGGGTCTCCAACAGGTAGCTCGGCCTTGATTTTAGTAGCTCACAGACTCTGTACAAAAAAAATCCGACGACAATAACTGCACCTTAAAAACCTCTTCCCACTTCAATTCAATCAAATACATGGATGCCCCACCCCCTCCAATACAAAACAATAGGATAGGCCTATCAGCTGTCAATTAAAAATGGTGCTGCTCCTGGCAAGTTTGTCAACGTCTGAGCCTAAGTTAGTGACGCGTTTCCCATCACCCAGCAGTGGTTGGTCTGCCAGAGAGGGTAGGCGGAGCTAAGCGGCTGCTTTTCCGCTCTCTGCATCGTGCGAGTAAACAGTAAACTACTATGGCTGAACAAACAAAGAAAAGATCGATGACTACAGATACAACTTCAAAAATAAGTGAAAATCCAAAGAGAAAGAAACAAAATTCGATGCTCAGGAAAGCAACCATCAGCAAGGAGAATCAAGAGTTACAACCGGAGCCAACCGTGGACGTCACACATGCAACACTGTCTGGATATCTGGGAAGTGTGCTCCCGCAATTACCGTTTATCACCATAGGTGCCGCCAAAGAGAACTGAGATCTTCGAGGTTATAGCTTTAAACCCAAATGTAATTTTTATTTACAACACTTGAACACTGATGGAGGCCTCTCCTATGGTCAGCCAGTTTGAGGCGGCTGTGAGGATTTATAGTTCAATGATTTGTATACAAATGCCTCCTCTCCCTCGGCATCTCAATGCCAACACTTTCAGCGCTGTTACTTTGTTGTTAACATTTACGAATACAAACCCTGCACGTACACACACACACACACATCTAAATATATGGTCATTAAATAGTTGGGATCAAAGATACATCAAGCTTGACCTGGGGCAGCGCAGATCTCTGGAGCACTGGCTGAACATCTAAAAGGAAACTGAGAATTAAATGTTTGGCTTCATGTTGCAGGAGTTTGATCAAGACAGATTTGAAAGAACGAACACAGAGAATACCCCCAGACCTCACACGCTTCAGTACACGCCAAAGGCAACAACAGAGCCCAGGGTGCTATAAATAAGAAGTCTTAACTGTGAGGAGACGGACGTAAAAAACTCAAGTCTACACTCACAACACTTTGAAATGTATCGCCCATGCACTGCTTAAAAACTATATAAATATACATTTCCTTTTAAATCATGTCACTGCTGAGCTCGGGCGTTGGCGGGCGCACACAGAGTCGTGCAGTCATGCTTTGGCACACTGGGGGAACACAGAGGTGAGATGAACCAGTCAGGTGTAACTCACAGGCTATAATTGTATTTTCTCTCTAAATTGCCCAGAGGAGAAGAACAGTGGCTGGTTGGGGATTAATTCAGTCTAAACTGATTTAAAGCCAGTGCATTTCAGCAGTTGATTAATCATCACCTATGAGCTCCTGATTTTATGTATCCATTAGCTTTTAATATGATTGCCCTGTTTTAGAGACGTAACCTTTTCCAAGATTACATTACTTATCTGAGGCAACATGTTGGGGAGAATTAGAAGCAGGGAGTGAATGTGAGCCGAGGGGGGGAGGGGTGCTTTGCTAGCGCAGTTAAATAAAGGTGGGGCTCCTGAATGTAATGCTGCTCATGTAATGTTTTGGTGCAACGACTGTAGGTTTTTAATATTGGAGGTTGCTTTAAATCTGCTCTCTGTACGCGGATCGAGAGCTGCTTCTCTTTTCTCTCTGCTGGACAGTTGCATTTCGGAGCCGTCCTCGCAGCTGTCACTTCTGTGATTTACAGTTTTCTCTTTGGTGAATATCAGAACCAGCTGTTTCTGTGCCATCTGTGCTCACATGTTGTACTGTTTGGACACATTGATGGAGTATGAACTGGTTATTAATCTTGCATCTGTGTTTGTCATCGTGGGTACCGAATGGACCCGGTGAGGAATGGACCACATGGTCCTTCAGCTTATCCCAAGAGACATTAGGCCTACAGAAAAGTATACAGATAGAAGGTTAGCTATGTATCTTAAAGAAATAATCTCAAAGACTTTCATTTAAATAAATGTCTTTTGAGGCAACACAATGGTGATTGAGCCAATGACCCACTGATGAAAGCCTTTGCATTTGCAGTGTAACAGACTGGCTGTCTAGCGCCCAGTTAGTGACGCGTTTTCCATCATCCAGCAGTGGTTGGTCTGCCAGAGAGGGTAGGCGGAGCTAAGCGGCTGCTTTTCCGCTCTCTGCAAGTGTTGCGAGTAAACCGTAATCTGCTATGGCTGAACAAACAAAGAAAAGATAGATGACGACAGATACAACTTCAAAAATAAGTGAAAATCCAAAGTAAGAGAAACAAATTTGACGCTGAGATGAAGGCAAACAGTCTAAAAAGGAAAGCGACCGTCAGCGAGGAAAATCGAGAGTTACAACCGGAGCCAACCGTGGACGTCACACGTGCAACACTGTCTGGATATCTGGGAAGTGTGCTCCCGCAATTACCGTTTATCTCCATAGGTGCCGCCAAAGAGAACGAAACTGAGATCTTAGAGATTACCACCTCCAGGTTCTGTGAATTGAGACGCAGCCCTCTAAGTTACTGTAGTATAACTTTTTCAGGCAGTCAGTTTTTCACTTTTAAGTTTTTCATTTGAACAACTAGAAAATAATATGCTTTAAAAACATGCACTTAATGAGCACTGAACATCAGTGTGTTTGTCATTGTATGCTAGTTAAATTTATCGCCATATTTATGGAACAAGGAAGTATAATGTCAGAATGCTATCTTATTAGAGCTGTTTCTTTCAATGATCACAAAGAAAATGTTAGAGGATTATAAAAAGATACTTTATATGAGTTAATTGAAAAAGAAAGGTCAAAATGTGCTTTGCCGTAAATATGATATAGATGCTCTTTGAGTCTGTGCACAGAGATGGTTTTAACTAAACAACCTTTAGGAGCACAATTAAAGTATTCCTCCAGATGAAGAATTGAATTGAACTTGTGGTCGTTACCCAAAGTAAACTCTGGTTATTTCCAGCAGTAGTTTGTCTCTCTGTGTTTATGTGTCTGTATGTCAGGCCAATGTTTGTGTGAATTTGCCCTCACTAAACGGGGCAGGCTGCATGCAGGATTTTAATGAATAATTGACAAAAGACGTTGATTTATTAAGGTAGAATTATGCTCATCTGAGTCAGCCTTAATTAGCTGACCCCTCAGTCTACTAATTTACCCTCCATTAAGAGTTCACTGAACAACCTGAACTCTGATCTCCTGTAACACTCGGCAGTCTTAATCGTCCTCGCATTCTCCTCTTTAATGTCCGCTTCTCTGTCGGTGTGCTGATTTATCTTTGTCATGTCAGCCAAGCGCTCTGTGCTCCATCTTCTTCTTTTTTAGTTTGATTTTTCTGGAAAGAAAAACAAAAGAAAATTCACTCAATTATAAACCAGAGGCATAATGACTAATTTTAATGGCTTGATGGAATATTTGTTAAGAACATGATGGAACATGTTTTATAGTTTAGAGTTAATAGACCATTGAAACAACAGTTGGTAAGTGACAGGGACAGTCTAATGTTAAAGGCACAAAGAATATTTAACATTATATTATTGAAGCAAAATAACATAGAGTACATACAGAGCCAGTACCGATAGACTGGAATCTAGTTGCAGAATTTGGACCGACCTCATGTGGTCCAGCTTAAAGGGATAGTTTGGATTTTTGTTGTATGAAATACTTGCTAGTAGTGTAGTGGATGCAAAGCTATTAGCGTACTCACCGAGTCCCGTGGTCGGAGTTCTGGCCGGTTCCAAACGTAGAAAAAGTAGTTCCAGCGAGATGCCAGGGTCATGAATCCAAAAAGTTTTACCCTACAAAAGCAACACACAGGCGATGGTGATCCGTTTTCAACACAAAATCATGGTCCTATGATTTCATATACTGCGCCGTCTTTTTGGCACTATTTTCTCTCTTGACAAATCCAGTATCACTACGCCTGCGGCAGGACGGTTTCTCAGATGACGTGATCCATCAGCTGTTTCTAAGAGAACACGCTGGACTTGGTAACTTGTGAGATGACGTTTGTTGTCACAGAGGAAATACATGTCTAAGTGGTGCGACTTTGTGATTTTCCTGGCTGTAGTAATAAAATGATTCCACTAATGTATTTCATCGTTTTCCTGACACGGATTGTGCCCTTAGAGGTCCCGCTGGATCTGTTGTTAAAGATGAATCTTCCTCATCACTTTCATAGTCCGACCTATTTACTTCAACGATGACGCAAATCAGTCAGAATCAACATGACACAGCTACTAGGTCCGCTTACCTGAGAAACCGGTCTGCCACAGGTGTAGTGATACTCGATTGTTCAAGAGAGAAAATAGTGCCAAAAATATGGCGCAGTGTATGAAATCCTAGGATGATGATTTTGTGTTGAAAATGGATCACCATTGCCTGCTGGCTGTTTTTGGTTTTCATGACCCTGGCATCTCGCCGGAACTACTTTATCTACGTTCAGAACCGTCCAGAACTCCGACCACGGGACTCGGTGAGTAAGCTAATAGCTTTGCATCCACTACACTACTAGCAAGTATTTCATACAACTTGGAGTCCAAAAATCCGAACTATCCCTTTAAGAGTGTCATGAGTGGCGTGTGCCTTGTCCTTTGGTTGAAAGAGGGTCCTTACTTTTGCATTACCTATACATTTAAATGGGATTCAAACATAATGCAAACACATTGTTTGTTTAGAAGTACACTTTAAACCTGCAGTAACAGATTTCTTTGGCCACTAATGGGCCGCTTAAACAAGCTGTGAACACTGAAATAGCATCACTTTTTCAAGGTCTAGTGTGTACGTTCGTGGATCTATTGGCAGAGTGATTCAGAAAGTAGTGATGAGTGTGTCTTTATAATAGTATAATCACCTGAAAATAAGAAACATCGTGTTTTTTCATACCTTAGAACGAGCTCTTTATATCTACAGCGATGGCGGATGTTTGTCTACAGAGTCCGCCATGCTGCGCTGCCATTTTTCTACAGTAGCCCAGAATGGACAAACCAATCACTGGCTCTGAAGTGGGCCCTTTGCGTTTCCCACTTTGGCAGCCACAGTAGGTTCTCCTTCACACTCTGAAGGGGAAAGTGAGGTGAGCTGTTGTTAGTTCTGCCACCTCACACTTGTATGCCACTAAATCTCTCTTTTTAGCTGATATGGTGAACTTGTAAACAAACAGCTGCTTTTTTACACATCAAGCAGTCCGCTTTCTTGAAGCCCTGTTTCAGTGAGCTAATCGCTCACAGTGTCAGTCTGCCGTCTGGGGCAGAGCCGCCAATGTACAGCGGGTTTTCAGATCTCTTTCACATAAAACAGCTCCCTGCTGCGGCCAAAAACAACACTTATGTGGAGCGGTGAGAGCAAATGAAAACAGTGATGTTGGCTGGAAGGCTAAACAGGAGCCGAAACTCTCTACAAAGCTCTGCAAAGCCCAGGGGAGGTACTATGATCAACCCCTTTTACTTTGTTGCGTCACTTTGCAACACACGTGTCCATTACATACTGTATATTGCATACAGCTTTACAGCAGCCAGGTCCTGCAAACCAGAGTGGATTTTATACCGTGTGTGTCTTTTATCGCTTATTGCCTCAGGATCTTTATGTACCTTTTCCCCGTGTCTTCCTCCACCTGAAGTTGGAAAAAAAAAAGCTTTTACAGTGAGGCATTTGTGGATAAGAGCTTCCACAGAGAGACTAAATGTAGCTAAACAACATCATCAGAATGAGATGAGAACACAGAGGATTGCAGCCTGTGTCTGAGACAGCTGCGTGATGGAGCGGCTCGAGATGAGTCAGACGTGTGAGCATCCCATAACAAAGAAGATGTATTTAAAACACGATATTTGAAAAAGCGAGACGGACTCGCACTCATATGGGAAGATATTGATTCCAAACACTGTGAATGTTGAGCTTTGTCCAAAACTTTGCTGTTTGCAGCATGGAACCAGTCAATAGCCAACATATTTTAACTTACCTTTTGCTGCTGACAGACACAGCACCTCGTCTGTCTCCAGCTGGTGTCCCTCTTTTTAAACAGTTCCAATGTAATATACTCCTTTATGAAAGCATGAGTCAGACACGCTGACCAATTTAGCTGAGTCATTTCACAGTCTTGTTGCTACAACCATGGCTCAGCTCATTGTCCTCTCCACAATGCGATTCAAAACAGTGTGGCTTGATATGATTGTCCTTTAACACAGCCAGTTGGTGCCCAGCTGTGTTGCACGTTCTTCTTTTGGGCCTTCATCTCAATTGCAGCTCAAATGTTGCAGCGGCTGGAGGAAGCAGGAGCCTGGGTTCGACATCACCCAGAGCCTCTGCAGAGCTCCCTCTCACTCCCAACATGCCACCATTGATAGACGCTTATATTCTAACTGCATCATGCTCGCCCTGCCAGCTCCTATAAATGACTCTACCTGCCTCCTATATGAACTTGACCAGTTGTTGATGTCTGCAAACTGCAAGTGAGTCCGTTACCTGTGCTTTGTGGTATCTTCATACAATAGACAGACATTAATTGCAGGGTAGTTGCCACTTTCAATTTGCAAACCGTGTTATTTGCTGGTCTGCAGGAAAACTTGAGACGTGACAATTGGCCATTTTAGAGGATTATTGTGGTTCAGACTACCAGTAGGAAAACGGATCACTAATCAGCATGCTCGTTAAACCAATTGGCAGCACCTGTTGTGTGTTCAGTCGTGGCACCTGTTTTGGATTTAGATGTAATCTCATGTTACAGTCACAGTATGTCAAAACTAACTCATATAAATGATGAATATAATAAAGTGTATAATTATACAAATAAATATTATATCAAATTAAATATCGATTTTCAGTTTTAGTCCAGATTTTGTAAAAAAAAAAAAGAAAAAAATATGAGTCTGATTTTCTTCAGGGAAATTTAAGTTGAGTTTTTATCATGTTCATTGAATTTGCACGCCTTCCAACCGTGTTGATATGCTACAGCAGCGGCCAATTTTGTCACGGTAACCCATGGCAACGTGATCTCCCCGTCTATCCCGAGGTTAGTGGAATAGCCGCCGTTTACTCGTTCACACGGGCTCAGGTTCACACGAACAGTATCCGTGTCATTCTGCTCTTTAGTAATGCAACACACTGACTCTCCTCTGTAAATACAGTTATCATCTCCAGACTCTGCCTGTTTGAATACAACCACTCATTTCTCTGCTGCTCTTTCTCACCTAGCATTACCACAGCTAGCTGTTCTCTTCACTGCAGAGCAGAGAATCACTCAATACATGGATTTGTGCTGTTCATAGTCCTGTGTCAGATGGAGAGGAGAGGCTAAGACACGGAATAGCATTTATGTACGTATTTATTTCTTCAGCGAACATCTGAAGAACGATTTGGATGGCTGACCGCCTACATTCGGCCCTTTGTTCTTTGCTTCTTCATACTTGTTTTCTTTGAGTTATTTTGGACTGCAGTATTGCCGATTCGAAAATTGTTCCTTAAACTATTAGGATAAAATATTTTGGAAGTTCCCAGGTTTTATTATTAAAGGGTCCATCTGGATGGATAAAAAACTTCTAGCTTCCCCTTTTTACTTGCAGACTCAGTATTCAGCGGAAGAGAAATAAGCTGGTCTTTGCCACAATATATCTTCATTCCCTTCAAAATAAAAGGATGTGATTGGCACGGCTAGATGCTCCGTGACAGGCGGTGGCAAAGTTTGTCTTGCTGCCACTCTAAATAAGGTTCGCCTCAGCTTCCTGCTTTATTGATCGTTACTTTTATCTGCTTCCATCTTCCGTCTGGGGCTTCTGTCAAATTGCTCGGCTGCAGTATTGTACCCACTGTGTCGGAGCAGTTTTTAGAAATTACACTAAGATAAGAAACATTTCAGTTTAGATTTCACAGTTTGAATCTACAAATCTAATTCAACTAAAGACTTTGAAACATTTTGGGGCAGACAGATCCAAATGTTTTTTGCTTTTCATTTAATTTAGCAAAATCTGTGATGGGAATTTTAAGTTTGAATTCACACATTGTTATGATTAATAATTAAGTGGAATAAGCAGACATGGATGAATAATTGAATTCACCATCACTGAAAAGCCCAAATTAGTCGATAATTGTGTTTTTTTCTGATTCATTTTCCTGATTATTACAGTTTGAGTGCGCCAGAAGGTCAACTTCTATTTCCCTCTCATCAGAACATCTTTATTTTCCCTGCTCTGCTGCAAAACTAATGGAAGCCACAATTTGGCCGCTGCCATGTAAACCTTATTTGAATGTTTCCGTTATTTAAAAAAAATGAGCTTCCGCTGATCTCATCCTCAGGTACACAGAGCAGGAATGTTTCTATCGTGTTTGTACACAGTGCCCTGAGAACAAACTCCAGGATGTTTTTAAGGATTAACTACAGATTGAGGTTTGCTTGCCTGGAGCTAACAGAAGTACGTCTCGTCGTGTTAGAATACCACTGAGCTCACCCCCATCTACTTCCCCTCTCTGCTGTAGAGTATCTGAATGTCTGAGTGCGAGCGTGAGTGTGTATTTGTTGCATTTCCATCCCTGTCACTCATTCTCCTGTGGTTGAAACAAAAGCGCAAAAGCCTCCAACCCGGTGCGATCACAGCGTCAGATCCTTGGTGCGGAGCTCACGAGGCGTCATGGCAAACAGAATAATACATTTTCTATCAAAGGAGATGAAACCATGAAGGGTTAAGAGGCGCGGCGTGTGGAGGGAGCATGCGTTAATGTCGTTTATGACTTTGTAAATTATGCACTATAGGCAAGAGTAGAGCGGAGACTCCAAACATAATAGCATTGATTTCTCACTGATGGCTACAAATAACGACATTTCTCTTGATCCGGGGGAAGAACAGGATGGGCTGCGAGGCCCAGGGGCACACACACACACACACACACACACACACACACGCTCTTACATGCGCTTAGGCTCCGGCTCATGATGCCTTTTAAAAACATTATATCAAACAGGCGTGCACACATACACACACACAACGAAACATTTGCCTTCAAGCGCATTCAGGTCATCATCCAGCACAGATACAGACTGCGTACACACTGGCATGCCTGCAGAACACACACACATCTACATGGACACACACAGACACACACACACACACACACACACACACACACAGACAGACTTATTGCTTCATCTCCTCCCGAGCTCTTAGTTTCCCCTGGAGGCTTCAGTTTAGATGAAATGTCAGTTTTAATGGAAATGGGAATGGAATAACAAAAAGTATGTTTTCTTGTACTGCGTCCCAGTGAAGAGGGAGAAGGTGTTTCTGCTAGATGGCACAACTTGGGCATTTACCAGCAGCTCATATGCTGTGTGGCATTAGATTGCGCCTAAGGCAAAGGACATTGCTTTTAAAGCCGTCATTTCAGAGCGGAGAGAGTGAAGTTCGACTTTTCTGCCGAGCACTAAATTATGTAGAAATGTGGAGAGGTTAAAGTGAGACACAACACAAGAGTTTGCATTAGCAGACCAACCCACTTGTCCGGGCCATGCTGGTCACCCTTTGGCATTTTAAAGACACCGTAATGCATCCGACGACACCATTAGTTGTCTTTGCATCAGAGGAGGCTAAAGAAACAACTTTCTTTCCTCAGATATAAGTACAGATACTTAAGTAACAAAACAACAATTCAACTTATTTAATAAAGTAAAAGTACAGGCTCTGAAATGATCTTGCAGTATAAGAGAAGAAAATAGCCCTCTGATGGACATCTCTACTTCACATCAAAAGGTGCTTTTCGACCAAAAGGAACTTCTCTTCAAGGAACTAACTAGTAATAAAGGTAACTGCACCACGCCGCCAGCGTATCTGGGCGTACACTTTCTCATTGCAGGTCACCATTTCCAATTCCAGCTGGATGTCATCTTCCGCATAAATGCTCAGCAAGGCCTGCACCTGTCGTAGGCTTTCTTATCTGACTCCATCTCAAAGCACGGTGATAAACGATCTCGAGGTACGATGATAAGAGTGAGCTTGCAGCTGCAGTCTTTTAAACATGGCGGGCTAACTTAAACGCTGCGAGTACTCGACCAATCAGAAACGATCAGCCCTGCAGGCCCCGTCCTGAAAGTTCCCGGACCTTTGGAAAGTACTACGCCCCGATCAGGGACTTTTCAAATCAATTACCCTGGAACTAGATTTAGACCCTGGTTCCTGCTATTGAAACACACCGAGTTCCTCAGAAGGTTCCTAGTTCCTGGGGAAAGGTCCTGCTGTAGAAAAGCGCCTAAAGTGCGTACTGCACGCAAAAACTGGTAAACTGTCAAGTTTGTTTGCACCCCAAGCGCAACACAGAACTCTCTGACGGCTGCAGAAGTCTCTGCACATTTCTCTGGTTCTGAATCTCACAGCGCCACGCCCGCCTTACACCTGGCACTGATGCTTTCTTCTTCTTTTGTTATTTAATGGAAGTTAGCAAACAGCTTTCAGATGCGCTACACCCAACGTCTGGCGGTAGTAGCGCATTTCAACCAGGCAGTAAAAACAATGGAAAATATGTTTTTATATTTTTAGATTAATTAGCAGCTGAAGATTGACAGGAAACCTGGGGAGCAGAGAGCGGGGGATGACACTGGCGGACCGGGAGCCGAACCTGCGACCAGCGCATCGAGGACCGCAGCCTCCGCACACCAACCAAGCCAATCAAAAAATCTATTTTGAAGATGAGATAATAGTCACATAAACTTTTAGATTTTCTATGAATTAATAACTATTTGAATTTTTTAAATTCATGACCCACCCCTAATTTCTACCGTCAGTGTTTTTGGGCAAAGCTAGCTGAACCTCACGTCGTATTTGGGAGACAATAAACGAAGAAAGAAAACGCCAAGGAATTCTTTTTTCTACGTGTTATCGTTCTGTCCATTTAGAAACTGCTCTTGATGTTAGGAAGGCAGCGTTCAGTGATGCAAAATACATAAAATAATTCTCCT
Source organism: Semicossyphus pulcher (assembly GCF_022749685.1). Classification (NCBI taxonomy): domain Eukaryota; kingdom Metazoa; phylum Chordata; class Actinopteri; order Labriformes; family Labridae; genus Semicossyphus; species Semicossyphus pulcher. The sequence continues at coordinate 22,216,127 of NW_027211637.1, forward strand.
CAAATGCTTAAAAGCTAAAGTCTGTTTTGAAAATGAGTAATTGACTTCAGATGTAGTCAGAGTCCTCCATGTTTTCTTGCATACGCAGCAAAGAGCTGCAGAGCCACTTGGAAGTGAAAGATCAAGAATACAGAGGGGTGTCAGTGGACAGGTGTGTCAGTCTTCACAGATCCCACTGAGCTGATAGGTCTCGTCACACAGACTCAGGCTCTCATCTCTCACCTCTCTGAAACATGATAAGGGCTTGAGTTTCTCTGTACGCCCGTTATCGCCACGCGCACATCTCCACTCTCTCTTTGGGCGACTGCTGTATCTCTGCATCTTCAGAAACACGCTCCTCTTTGAGAGCGGGTATCTCAGGGGCCGACCTTATCGTTTCATCACTCATCATCACGGCTTCAAAGAGCCAATCACACGTCCAACACAGAAGGGGATGCGGTTTACGAGGAGTGCAGCCTCTTGCGCTTTTAAATGTAAGGATTTCTCTCATTGATCTCCAATTTTTCCTCCTCCCTTCCACGCTCAACCTTTGCTTTTAACCCCTCCACCCTTTTTCCATCATTCTCATGACCCCAACCAAAGCGACCGTTGTGTCACTCCAAGTGGATGTGTGCGCCTGTGTAACACCAGCTCGCCTCGCCGCCCGCGCTCCATTAACTCCCCTCTCTAGTCTTTAGCTTTGTTTGGATTGGTGTCATGCCCCTAATCCCCACACTGCATGAAAATGGACCCCCTTATCCTCCCCACCGCTTCCCCTCTGCTCCGCCATGCTTTGCTCTTTTCCTCTGTTTCTTTTAGCCCCGCTTGTCCCAATCCATCACTCTCTCTTTTTTTAGCCACTTTTTATTTTAATTTCCAACGCACTGATTCCACACTGTAAAAATGATGTGGTAAGTTGTCTTTCTTTGGAAGATTTAAATCTAACAAAGACGTTTAATTAGTGTGAATTCAAAGGATTTTATTTTAATTAGGTGTCATATTTGTGTTTGTTTGTATTTCGCCTCGGGGTGTTTACTCCTGTTTTGTAGAAACCCCCCCTGATCAAGTGAAACGAACTTAATTGAAACAGGTGGAATCATCACAGTCCATTTGGCAGAAATACTTCACTCCCTTTAATTAAAAAAGGATTTACGACAGATTTAAAAATGTATGTGTGACTAAATGAGTCGTTAAGGTGGACATTTTTTCTCTCTCTCTCTCTCTCCCTCTCTCTTCATCTTTCTGCTTGACTTCCTGCTTTCACTCACAGCCCTGCTCCCTGCTCTCGTCTGACAGATTCTGCTGAGCAGGGTGAAAGTTGGAGACAGGGACAGAGACCCTTCAGTCCTTCTGTCTGTCTGCTCTGACCTGCTTATTCTTGTTTTGTTTCCTCTCGTTTTTATCGCCAATGTTTAAGAATACCGCTACCGTGCTGCACATTAAAAGTAGGCACAAACACGTCAGCATCAAAACACTATAAGATAGCCAGTCTGGCATCCTGTAGGTGAGGTGTTTGGTGTGTTTGCCCTCTCTCTTCTCTGCCCACTTCACTTCCCTGACTTTCTCTCTCTCTCTCTTTGCGCTGTGCACATCCGACTCACTCCTGCGCTGCTTCTTTCTGCATCCTTGCAGAAGAGAACAAGCAGGAATCCCCCCGGTTAGTAAGTCAGGTTGTCCCGGTGCTCTTTGTTCAGGACCAGGACAGACACAGCCCAAGGTGACTGTATGTAGGACGCTCCTCGGGAGACGGGGAACACCTGCTCGGACAGAAAGACACACACAGGAAAAAAAACACACACACATGCATCAACACAATATCTCCCTGTCTGTTCCACATCAAAAAGAAGCAAATGTTTACTCTTTGAAATGGTTAAACGGTCGCTGCGGGCTGCGCCTTTGGGTTCCATTCGTTCTTTATTATGGCCTTTATACCCAGAGAAAGGTCAGACATGATTAACCCCGTCCTGTTTTCCTTTGACCATATTTGAGCTTTGATCCATATCTTCATATACGCTGATAAGGTCAATACGCGCCATGATAACCAGTTTATGCGACATTGATTTGCTATTGAGCCTGATTGTTGCCAGACGGCGCCCAGCAGGTGGCCTTGAGGCGTAATCAATTTATCCGCAACTTTAATCGACAAGGACCTCTGCAATAAAGACAGACAGTGTGTCCCCAGGTAATCCAATAGAGCCAGCCTCTGACATACCCCGTCTTTGAGTGTGTGCGCACGTGTGTGCGCCTCCACCAGCTGTGTTAGTGTGTCTGTTTTTTGTCTCCACGAGAAATAAAACACGCACAACTTGCTCACGCAAGCAGCAACAATGATAGTTCGCAATCAAGCGGACCAATGATCGTCTTCTCCTCTGTCTCGCACTCTATTTTTTCCCTCTCTCTGTCCCCTCTCTCCGCCTCCACGTTCACCCTCCATATCTTGTTGTGTAGGTGAAGATGAGTTATAGTGGTCACAGCGATGCTGCTGATAGATGAAGGTGAACCCAGCTCTGGCCTACACCAGGAGACTTTAGAGGACACAGAGGCTGCCATCCATCCTCGCAGCCACCTACATACGCCTAAACTTTCGCAGCACACACTGCAGCGAGCACTGGAATTTTTCCACTGTGCAAAGTGTAAGTTTTATGAAGTGCATCGGTGCTCAACAACGGCATCGTAGAATTCCTTCAAATACACCAAGAAGTTTGTGAATAATCTATAATTTGATGTGTCAGACTGTCTAGGCAGTGCATCGCCGTGCCTCCCCGTAAATGTGATGCGTTGGCAGGAGAGATTATAAAGCACAGGTTTACTCTGCAGTGCTCGCTATCTGAGGTATCATTGCCATGCTCCATGGGCTGAAAAACATGAGTTTTCTATTTACAACATGCCTTTAAACCTCCCTCAGAATCCTGTGCTGCCACAAATAACCTCACAAGTTTACTCCTTCCATTCAACTCCTCTAATCAACCCGGCGACTGTTAACCCAACACATCCCAGCGTCAGTGTTCGGGGCAGTTCATCTCTTCACGGTTTAGAGGACAACCCCCTTCTGCTAGTATTATCAGTATCCTACTTCAGTGCCACACCTGCTCTTTTATCAGCCACACGATAGCAGGGACGATGAGCGCGGTGCCCCCTGGGGGAACCCAGAGTCCCACTTCCTTATCCTACGCGCCCAGGTGTGGCCCTCTCCCACATCCGCTATCGGCAGGAAATTACACGCACCTTAAGCCCATTACCACTTCAAAAGGAACAGGCATGGGGAAGAGGAGTGGAGTCTTCCCATTAGTGCCCTGCAGCATGCAGTCATGCTGTACCTGTTCCCAGTCTCAAGAAATAATTAATAATGGCAAATTCATTAGGCTGGCAACGAACAGGATATAGGTCATGCAGGGGTCTGTTGGTGTAGATGGAGCAAGGTGCTGCATGTAAATGTCAGTGTGTCTCATAGCCTTCACTGTATTGAGCTGTAAATCTATGCCAGCAGAACAGGTGTGTGAGAAAAATCCCTCCTGGGATTTATTGCTTCCCTTGCAAAAGCTGCGGATTAGAACTATTTATTGCTGTGCACGCCGCATTTTTTGACTCATGAGTAGACTCCATTTTCCTGTCACCTGCAGTTTGATGGCACACCAGAAAGCCTGATGATTATACTCTCGGCTGTAACTAGATATTTTACCTCTCGCTGACGTGCACTGCAGTCGCGGTGTGCGAGAAGCATATCCATCAGTGCTACAAATGTTTACATGTAAATGAATGGAGGTGCGGAATGAGGGAATAGGTGCAGGGAGCGGGAGTTTGAGGCTCAGGAGGAGGAAGTTATCACTGCTGTCAGCAGAGTTGATCTGCGTGTCACGATGGCTGCTACGTTAGTTTAAAATCCATCACAGCAGAGGAAGTGTTCTGTCGCTGTCACTATGGAAACAGACTCGGGAAGTACAGACAGCACGGCCCCAAAGTAGACAGAGTTGTGGCGAGGACACACATAAGATTGAAATTTCTTCCAAGTGAAGAAAAGAAATAGAAAAAGAGATGGAGAGATATGCTTGGCTGGACCGGCAATGCAATGCTTGACTGAAATGATTAAATTGTAACTGGCGGCTGGAGTGTGTGTGTGCGTGCGTGTGTGTGTGTGAGAGAGATCTGTGCGTGTGTTTGTATAAGCACATATGCTTCCATGTTCCATGTGTGAGTGTTTATATTTTGTGTGAGTCAGTGCAGAGGAGATGAAAGCATCCTTGGGTGTCACGAAACATTAAGGTCTTGTACTTATCTGGCTCTCATCGCTCTCCGTGTCGGCTAAACGCGCTCGCCCCTGGGAGAGCCCTAATGCAACGCACATGTTCATCCCGCTAAATATTTTCAGTGGGGAAACTTGGCCCGGTGTTGGCATTAGATCCTCTCAGACAAAGGTGGCATACTTGGCTTGTCATCATTAGGCAGGAGAAATTGAATTATGAGCCTCTTACATGAAGCGAGGAAATCAGGACCAGAGCGAACATCTGGCTCTGGTTCCAGCAGTAGCTGTAACGCTAAACCAGTCCATCTCCTCACAAATCTAATCTCCTCATCTAACACAGGACAAGACACAGGGATCAAAGAACTTTCCAGAACAGGGTTTGAAAAAAAATCTCATTTCCTGTGGTTGCTTAAAAAACAGAGGGTCAGTCTTCTCCATCAGCTCCACCATCCTCCATGTTTGTTTAACGTCCATGAGAGGAGGAGATGGCGATGAGAGACTGCACTGTGGCGCTGTGACTGCAACAGGTACTCTCACTCTAGTTGGCCTTCTACCTAGCTCCAGATGAGGTTAATAGCTAGGTTCACACTTTTTTGTCATTCTAATTAAAATCATTTTGATTGAAGATTTCGTGTCAACTTCTTACATGGGGTGTGATTCATTCACCTGTGTGACCTGCGCACACTCTGCATGTCTACCGTATGTTGAATCCTATTTTGGTTTGTTGAAAGAATCAGTGAGATTAATTTCAAATTAAATTTCTCTCTCCGCTTATATAGTCGAGAAAGATTAGAAACCAGTATTTTTCCACAAAAAAAAGTTGAAAGCTTCAGAAAAACGCTGCAAGTCAAAACCCTTTTTGTCTCTAAATGTTTCAGTTATAAGACATTAAAAGTACAACACTCTTTAAGGTCAGTGTAACAGTCCCTGGTGCTATAGCTCTTTAAGGGTTATGAGGTGTTATGAGCATCATTGTGCATTATGTACAGCGACTGTAACGGGAGTGGTGCTCTAATGGCAGCCATAATGGTTCGTTCTGATATCTACTCTCGAGTGTGTTCACAAGTCGTCTCAGATCGTTATGCACCAGCGATGCTGATGGGTCCTTTGTTTTCTTTCTTGGAAAGTGTTGCATCCTTCAGGACTCACTGAGGCATTTCTTTAGCTCTATTGGGTAAAGATTCAGAGTTCTTATTCATATACGGAGTATCAGCTCAGGACATTGCTCACACCTACTCTTGTAATTTCTGATGTAATTTCTGAGTAATGTAATTACTAATTTGATGCAATTCATGTCCAAGAATGTCTCTTCTTTCTTCTCTCTGAGTCAGCATCCTACTCAATTCATTAGAGATGCTCGTCAAACAAGAGCACAGTTTTGCTGTGTGTCGGACAGACAGCTGTTATTCCCCCACGACACTTTAAATATCTCTTGTGTCAGGTTCAGGGTTAGCCAGTTTCTTCTAGATTTTCGGGCAGTATCACGTGTAGTTGTCCAGCGGATAAAGAACGGCCAAAATGTCCGGTTTGAAAATATGCCAGATAAATAAATAATGAAAAAAGAGTAATGGTCTATAGAATCGGCTATTGTGTTAATTAAAAGACGTGCTGCCAAGAGAACTTAAATCTAAACTTAAACAGCCTTTGGCTCCACTGTTAAAACATCGAGAGATGTACAGGTGGTGACGGACAACGGCACGGTGTGACCCATCGTTTGCATCTCAGCAGAGCGTGGATCCTCGCTCCAGAGCCGGATAAAAACCGCCCTGAGAGGCCGCCTCACTGAGGAAAAAGGTTAATAACTTGCATTTTGTCCCAATGGGTTGGATGGCTTCAACTTTGCAGAAGCAGCAGAGCAGTTCTGTTCAATGAAGCCTCGCCGCAAACTGACCTCAACGGCTATTTGACAAATGCGAATTTTCTTTTTCCTTAGACGCATGTTGGCTGCTTCATTTAGCTTATTGTAAACTTATTTTATGGATAGGATGATGTCTAATGAATTCATAATAATGAATAGTTAATTAGGCATATATGGCTATTTATAGCATATGTCCGATATGTCCTATAAGGCCGGAATTCTGGAATATTAACGGCAAAATTGGCCGTCAAAAAAACAAGTCTAGCGTAAACTCTGGTCAGGTTAAACAACTTGTATCAAGTTTTGGTTTAAAGCTCCTGTGAGGAGTTTTTCACTGGTTATAAAAACAGACTGAAATTAATTCTGATGACTCTATATGAGCTACAAAAGCAAACCAGACCATCAGCGACAAGATTGATTATTTCTATGTAGTTATTTTTAATGTCTGAAACTGCTGGCGGAGGGTAGGTGTCAGACGAAACGATTAACTGCACGCTGCCTTTGTTTACATTTTCCAGTGAGTGATAGATATGACTGTTAAAGGTATAATAAGTAGGATGTTTCCTTACATTTTGTCAACACCACATTCAAACTGGGCCCTTCTCCTGGGCTCTTCGTCACCAGAAGCTCACTCTCACTCTCTCGTGTGAGAACACGAGCCACCCCGCCGAGCTAACAATGACAGCATCACAGTTACCGTTGCATTAGCATGCTAACCGCCGGTTAGCTTGTACTACCCGGTTTGAGGCCCCTACCTGTCCAACAGAAAGAAGGCCAACTCTGCATCGCTCTTTCACCATGTTCGCCGGTCTGAATGGGGCCCAGTTGCTAATCTGAACCACTCCCACACTCACCTATACGCTGTGATTGGCTCAGGGAACCACAACAGCGCCCCTCCTGAAAACATCCCGTGCAAAGCAAAACAACAGAATAGATGCAGAGGGAAGGGTCTCACAAGGGTCTGCACACCAACACACATGTATAGAGGCCCATAAGTGATGATTTATATTATATTATATTTGTAAAAGTCTATATTTTACTTTTCTAGGAAAATCCTACTTTTATACCTTTAAAGAAAGCAGATTTTTAGTCATAACAAACCGAACAACAAACAAACCGAAAGTTCCTCCAGTTACAGGAGCTTTAAATGTGGTCAAAGATGGGCGAGAAAACTAGTGGCTGTTTTTAAAGAGCAGCCAGACGACATGTCAGGTAACAGAGCAATGTGAGGAGACACGACTGTCAACTTGTATTCGCTTGTTTCAGGGTGGATGCTGAGTTTTTAGATCACAGAAAAAGACCATATGTTGATTTTGTGTTTGTTTTGTCAAACAGTGTTTCCATGCTTCACAGGCGCACGCAGGTCCGTCATAAATTGAAAGAACACTAAATGCATTGTAGCAAGTAGAACAGCAGCACATCAAATCCTCAAAAATGTATGTATATAGTGTTTCTACTGTTATAATCTTTTAACCTCAAGTCTTTTACACAAATGTATTAGATGTGTCTTCAAGGTTTTTCTGCAGTACACATACTATATATGTTAGCATGAGTGTGTTGCCCCTGACCTTTTAAATAAAGGGGTCGACCTAACAGAACATAAAGAGCTCTGCTGTTCGTATCCATGTACCTGTTGAACCCTGTATCATCTATACGTCCTGTTTCTTTGGGTGCACACAAGCACGGCTCCTTCCATTTGTCGTGATAGTCGTGACGCACTCGAGCACCCAGTGTTCCACTCGGATTGTGAGTCCTCGTTCATTTAATGGAGCCGCCTCGACACCGGCTCGACAGTGAGTCGCCTGTGGATCCTCCATGATGCCTTTAAGGGATTATAGGGGAGCGTGTCAGTATTGCCTGTAGGAGTTTTGGCTGTAGAGGATGTAGTAAAAGCAGCTGAGATTAGCAACATTAGCTTTATCTCCAATTGCCAAAATAGTGTTGAACATTTCCTAGAGAGTGATAGATCAATATCAGACACAAGTATATTACAGAACGCCTCCCTTCACCGTATCAGCTCTGTCTAATGTTTATAGTCAGGTAAGTCGATTGAGGTAATTCATTACGCTGATGTCCCAGTGTTTTTATCTGGCAGTAGATGCAGTAAATGAGATATTGTTATCTCATGCTAATTTTCGGTGTAATTTATTGTTCCTGGCACGCACGCTGTTGTGCACACTTTGGCGTCTTGGCAGAGAATCTCCGTCATTGGGCGAACGTTTCATGCTTTATTTCCCAAACAGAAAACAAGCTTATGTTTTTTGCTTTCATTTCACTGAAGGTCTGCGGTTGGAGATGCCAACTGCTGAAGGTTATGCAGGCCTGTCATTCTTACAGGATTCTCTCTTGAGTCTTGTATTTTGCTTTGTAGTTTGGCATTGTTATTTTTAATAGCTAGATTTATAAGCAGGTACACTCGGAGAGGCGTTTGCTTCCCATGTAGATCTGTACCCAGGTCGTCGCAGTTTTTATCCAGCATGTCACCAACCCTCTCCCCCCAGACTCCCGCCCCGGAGGCTCCGGTGGCAGATCTTTAATAAAGAGCGAGCCTCCTGGAGTGTTAGTTATGTTTCAGAGAGGAGAGATTGGAGGTTTGAGGGGTGTTGTAACAAACAGTCGTCTCTCCCCTCGCTCTCAGTGGGAGCTAAGCAGTGTGATGGATTAGGCATGAGGAGCGTCCGCTGGTTTAATGGCAGGTCCAAGGCAGCCTGAGGAGATGGTTTTAATCATATTTGCCTCCTCATTACCCTCCCGTCTGCTGCCTTAGTGCTGCGCTGGGATATCAGTGGCAGCCAACTGCACCCGCCCTCATACAAGAACAACAAACCGCAGAATACTATACGCTCTAAACACTCCTTATGAACTGGGGCCATTTCAGGAAGCTTGCTAGGATTACAGACGCTGACAGGGAGAGGCAGTAACGCTGATAAAAGCTGTGTACACTTAATTCCCCTGATAAATGTATGTGTAAATGGTGTAAAGTGTATATAACTACACCCATGAGTTCTCCATTATTAATGCTGACATAAAGATGGCTGCTGTGATAAAGGCAAACAGCCATTTTATAGCGTATGTTTTTGCGCCACATAACAAAGTCAATATTTATCACAATGCAACGAGACGTTTGTGATTCCGAATTAGCGTCGAGGACCCGCATCTTCTCCATCATAAGCAGAGTAGTGACCTTGACAACAGTGTGTTGGGGAGAGACAGCTGGTTCTTATCTCCGAGGAGACCTGCTGGAAGTCTGCTGTGTGACAGTGATGCCTATCATTCATTTAGCCACGACCTCAGCCTCCTTCACTAACAACTCGACAAACACAGCCTCGCAGCAGCTCAAACTTGGATGAGAGGGCGTTCAATACCAGCATATGTTTACACCACAGCAGGAGTTGCGCCTCTGTCAAAGTCAAATGATATTAGACTTTCAGATCATTTCTAATTAGTACTAACGAGTTCTTCGACTGCTATTTTTCTGTCTGTCTTTCTGTATTCTTCCTCATATTCCCCACTGAAATTAGCGCTTTGACGTGGGTTTTTCAGATCCGGGATTGTCTCTTTTCCCACTGCCAGTGAAGTATCCTCCTGTCGCTCTCTTCTGCTGCATCACAGCATGACGTCACAAACGCGTTGGAGACAGGGTTAGTAAAGAGTGAAGATGTTACGGTGGTTCGGTCTTTATTGTATCTATTACTCATTCAGTCTGTTTATTAAACTCAGCGCCGACAAATTTGGAACGATGTTGCAGCGCTGCTCGGACGGAGACGGAATTTGTAGCTGAGATGACGAGGCGTCGCAGAAGTTACCAGCAGAGCATAGCATCGCCCCGGAAAGGGGGCGGAGATTAGCGCACCGACACGGGTTTTGTGTTCCCATCAATTGCGATCGGAGCCGAGGCGATAATTACCTGGAAAGTAACCTTTCCTACTGAGCAAAAAAGTCGGGTATTAGTGGTTTTTTGCTCAGTTGGAAAGGGGCTGTACTTTGAAAGCACTGTGTCATTTTCTGTCTTTGGTCAAACAAATGTGTTTCCAATGGATTATTGCAGCTCAGGACCTGGCAGATGTTTTGTCGTTGGGGCTACTTAAGGAATTTGTTGTGCTTCTGTGTTCAGGTTTCGGGGCGAGGGGGATTTAGCTTCAGCAGCACCTGAGTAAAATAAATATGCAGGTGGCATTAACATGCAGGTGCCTCTCTCCTCTGTCATATCTCAGTTATGGATTTGGACTTTCTGTCCCCCGAAAAATTGCCTGGTCTCTCTATAATCTCATTTTTTAACATTTCCATGGACAGCCTCATTCTTTCAGGCCCCTCTGTCGCTGTTTTTTTCCTCTGGTCTTTTGTTTCATTGAATCGTCTCCCTGCTTGTTGCCATGAGCAGTGTGAGGGGGCTAATTGCATTTCCAGCAACCTTGTTAATGACAACGTTGTAATGGCTTTCAGCTATTATTGAATTGACTTTCAACATTGCCATTTTAGTTTACACAACTGCCATTTGCTTAAAAGCTTTGCCTCTGTACTTCTGGACAAGCTGGCGTGGTTTAATATGTGCATGTGATAACAGGTTTAATGCTGGGAGTTAAATGAGTTTCCAGAAGAGTCCATGGGGTTAGATTTGTCAAGTGTGTTTTGGCATCAGTGCAGTGCATATAATTTAATGAAGAGTGCAGGTGTTACTGTTGTTTGTCAATAGAAATTGTACTTAGGGGGATGAGAGGCTAAAAGCACCAAAGGTCCATTAGACGAGGCTCATTTTTATTTCTAAACAGCTCGTGTTAAATTTACCTCATTTCTGTAATAATGCAGTGATTAATGAAACTCAACTTTAGACTGCAAAAATGTGCTTTTTCTTTTCCAGGCTTACTTAAAGGGCCAGTTCGCTCCTATCATGCTATTATGGGGAGCTAATGCCATTATGGTAGACAAAAAAATGCAATTTCACTCTGTGCCTTTGGAGGACGCTATCCGCTTCTCCAATGGGCCCTGGAAAACCTCCGGCAGTCTACATAAAACGCGCCATCTGGCTAAACTACACTTTTAGCAATCTAGGACGCCCGCCTCCGATGTCATGTCTCGTTCAAAATCGTCAGGTTTGAAATGTAGACTGCAGACGGGAAGATTTTTAGACGATCCACCGGTACATTCTCGTTGTGTTTCCGATTCTGTACTGTTCTGAGCCGTTGCCTGCAGTGAAACGATAGTATTTCACTCTCTCGCTGGGCCGTTCCTTTCAGAGGGAGGGGCGCAATGCACTCTGGGTGTTGTAGGACTGGGCGAAAACAGAAGCTGTTTGTACACCTTTCTCCACAGCTATGGTGCCAATATTATTGCTTCCATTGATTACAGAGAACACCAGCTTTGACTGACGGTGGCCTTTTCCAGAGGCGAACTGCTCCTTTAATTTGAATAGTGAAATAGTCATTTAAAGTGCTGAAATCGGTTCGTGTGATTGCATTTTCTGTCTCCACAGTTTATTTCCATCATCGCCTTTTAAAATAGATTTAAAAGTAATCCAACATAAACATTGCATTTCTCTCCATCACTGTTCTCACCATCTCTAACCTCGCTTGCATCACACTCTGTCATACACAGACTCTTATTAGTTCCACTTCTTTGACTGAATCTTTCCTATAGTTAGTGTTTTTACACACAGACGTACACACATCACACAAATCCGGACTCAAAACTACTTATATCATGAAATGCACGACTTAAGTTCATCGCAATAAAGCATGAGAGGGTGCAGGGAGCAAAGTGAAGTAATGACTACTGACAAGACGGTCTGAGATTCTTCTGGAAGATGAGGTTCATGTTCTCACCTCTCTCCTACGCTGTTCCCTTTTCTCTCTTTCTTTAGGTAATTGATGAAAAAGAAATAACTCATACTTGCAGGGTAAAAACAGAATATCCTCATATCACCTTATTTCCTAAGTGGCTGCTGAGATACGATGGAAAAGATTTGTTACCTTTTGTAAGCTGTGAGAGAGAAATCTGAAAAACCTTGAAAGCACACTGCTTTACTTTTATTTATCAGTGCTTCTCATGTATACGTTACAAAAGTAAGAGTGTCTGTGTGTCTTTTGTGTTCCTTATGGTGTTAACCGTGTGTGTGTGTGTGTGTGTGTGTGTGTGTGTGTGTGTGTGTGTGTGTGTGTGATTGACAGTGGTGCCTCTCGGGTGTGACAGTGTGACGGAGTGTCCTGATCCCTCGGCTGGCCTTTCATCACCACGTTCCCCCCACTTCACGTCCTTCATCACCCACTCTGTATTTATCTTGCTCTTCATTCCACTTGGCAAATATGTCTTCTTTGTCTTAACGTCCCGTCTTCCTCCTAGTTGTCCTTTATCGCTATTAGCTGCCCCACCATCTCCACGTCTAATGCTTCTCTCATTCAGCGTCACCGCGGGAGTGCTGCGCTTCTCCCTGCAGAGGACAGCAGAGACAACAGCTGTGGCAGGATAGTTTCTCTCTCTCTCTTCCACCCTGTACGCTGGTTTCGTACCTGGGTATAAATGGATGGAGAGAATAAAAGAGAGAAACGTTTGATTGTCGGAGTCAAAAAGCGCCGGGAGGTCCGCTAGTTTTGTGGTGCTGCAGCTGGGTTCGAACAGGACTCATTCGCTCGATCTGCTCTCGCTGAGCTGTTGTCTGCTCGGCTCTTTCTTTCCGACTGACTAACCGCTCTTTCCACACGCTGGGCGATTTAAGGCTTCACTGATAAGATGATGGGCCTCAGGTGTGTCCAGGTCCAAAGCCGGATTTATTCTTCTGCATCGGGGTGTTGAATTGGCGCTGGAGCTACTGTCGGATGTGACGTGCATATCCAAAAAAACTACAATCATAGCACAGAGATCCCACATGTAGAGAGGCCTGCCAGAGACATTTATGTTTTGTAATCTGGTAAAGGCGTTAGCAGTGTGAGCTGTGAACGTGATTACTTTGGGAATATGATGTACCCATCAAGTCTTTTCAGCCCTGTTCCCATCTGAGGCCTGTAATAAAAAGAATCTTTACAGTGCAAAGTGAAAATGAGATAAGATAAGAAGTCCAAATACTCTCTATACATACTTAAAAAAGATAAGCAGTGTTGATTCAATATGTACCTGGTACATTAAAATAACACATTTAGATTTGGGCACAACTTGATCAAATTACTTATCATCATTCAGTTGCTTGGCTAAAGATGGAGCGGTTTGATGTTTGCTGATGGAAAAGAGATTTTAGATGTTACAGATTCGGAGGAGTGGAGCTCGTTGAATATTTCAGGGATGCAAACTCATGTAGACCTGAGGGGGGGGGGTCCGGTAAACTCCGATGCAGTATTGGTTAGGAGCACAGAATCGCCAGGATCATTTGAGTTGATCCACAGATTTCAAACTATGTGGTCTGGAGCCTTCTACTAATGTAAACCCCGAGATCTGTCTCGAATGGCGTCTCGTGCTTGACGCCGTGGACACACAGGAGGTGGACGTGCCGCGAAACTGCCTGCTCCCTTTCCGCGCCCATGTTAACCAATCGGTTTGTCCGCGCCCGGGCCCGGCCGCGCCGCAGCCAGCTCGCGATCTGCAGCGATGGTTTCGCCCTCTGTTTCTCCACTCAAGTGAATCTGGCGAGAAAACACACTGATGACTGGATAAAATGGATTTTTTTGGCCACAGACTTAACTAAACAACCCTGGGAACAAACAGTGCTGATACTGCGGCCATTCATTCAGTGTTTACTCTTTTTTTTTTACCCCTTACCTGTTTGCATCCCTGATATTTGTTATTTTTCACAATATGAGAATAAATAACTCACCCTCTGATGTGGCTAAAAAATGTTGCTTGTTGAGAAAATGTAGGCCGGGCAAGCTGGATGCAGAATTCGAACCTTCACACCGTTGCCCCACATTTCTTTAGGTTTTAATACTCAACATACTCACCTTTGTTGTCTAACGATGCAGCGCTGACACATCCATTAACATATCAAATTCTACACTGAAGTATCCTCAAATTCCTACAACAGAAGCGACTCTGGCTGAGCCACTGGAAAACCTTGACATGGAGGTCTTTAACAGGCTCAATGGACTGCAGCGTTGTAACAAAATAGCATCTTCCTTCCTCCTCCTCATTCTCCTCAGGCCTGAGGAGCTGTCCCTGGTCCTGAATTAGACTTTCAGGTAGCAGTCGCTGTCGCTCCTTTGCTGGCCCTGAGGCTGTTGTGTGGCTGTTTTCCATGTTGTTATACAGAGAATCCACAGGTGGTTTACAGAAGCTCTGTGACAATGCTAGCTTAAAGTATTAACTTCACTCTGTGTGTGTCACGTTTTAAGAGACAACACATCGTCGAAATGTCTCAATGGACTTCAGGCTGACAGAGAATCCACAGGTTCCCACAGGCTGAACGTTTACTCGTGTTGGTCATACCTGTGAGTGAGAGAGAGAGTGAGTAGTGTTGGAGCTTCAGCGGCATTTTTCACAACTTGACAAGGATGACTTTATCACGATTGCACATGAACCCAGCATTTTAAGTATGTTCCACTAGAATATAAATAGGTTTTAGTAAAGCAGTTTGAATTCTGACTATTCTGAATTGCATGTGAATTACATGCAGATCCAGGAAGTGTGGCTCAGTCTTATCACCCACATGTAAGTGTGTGGTAGGTGGCGCACACAGTTCCCTGAGATTGACTTGATTCGCTGCATCATTCAACATCCAAGAGGACAAAATAAAGAAAAAGGAATGAGTGAATGAATCATCGCTTTTATATTGGAAAGTAAGACAAACGCTGCTTTTAGACCACCAGTGATTTATTTTACTTTATATTTACTTTTAAATGGTTTAATTCCATTATATTAAAGTGGTAATCTCGTAGATCTCATTTCCGTTCTCTTTGGCGGCACCTGTGGCGATAAACGATAATTGCGGGAGCACACTTCCCAGATATCCAGACAGTGTTGCAGGTGTGACGTCAACGGTTGGCTCCGGTTGTAACTCTTGATTTTCCTCGCTGACGGTCGCTTTCCTTTTTAGACTGTTTGCCTTCATCTGAGCTTCATTTTTTTCACTTATTTTTGAAGTTGTATCTATAGTCATCGATCTTTTCTTTGTTTGTTCAGCCATCGTAGATTACTGTTTACTCGCAACACTTAGCTTTGCTCCCCCTACCCTCTCTGGCAGACCAACTACTGCTGGCTGATGAAAAACGCGTCACTAACTGGGCGCTGCTTGTGATTTTTTCCAAGAATGTCTCCACAGACACCCAGTCTGTATTTCTGCAAATGTAAAGGCTTTCATCAGTGGGCCATAGGCTCAATCACTGTTGTGTTACCTCAATTGGGCAATAACGTTTATTGAGATTATCACTTTAATTCACATCTTTACTGGTTATATTTCCTGCTTAGTATATTTTCCATATGAATAGTTTGTCAGCAGTGTTCCAGGTTTCTGCATAATTCTGATATGTAAATGTAATAAATTTAGTCTAATAAGTGACATAACAGAGCTTTGTATCCCCAGTTGACATTTACTAATTCAGTGCGTCTTAATGCCTTTAAATAAAGTTCTGTTTAGGTGATTGTGCGAAGTTTGCGATGACGCACATTGCTGCTCCTAACTTTGCTTTTGCATTTATTAAACATGCGTCCACAATGGCTGCTTCTGGAAATGTTTACATTTGTTTATTCTGCCTATTATGAAAACCAGACTGAAAGCCTTGACCTTTACACCTAACTTACATTTAGTTAACAACACTTCTTTTGTCATATGTTAACAAAAACAAGAATAGGAAACTATTCATGTTGAGAATTAGCATATTATATATAATTCTAAAATGTTGCCCACACAGGAGAAGCTGAAGAGTGTTCGCTCCGCCTGACTGAATAGGTTGCAGATGCAGAGTGTAGCCTGAGGCCTGTGTAATTCTTTGTCTCATGCTCAAACCTAGTCTTCATTATTAAGGTTTTATAGAGAAGCCGGAGGGTTGAAATAAGAACATTCCTTATGAATATTTCTGTGTGTGCGCATGAAATAGAAAGCAATAAACAATTATTAAAGAATGCGACGAGTCATCAAAAACATTTTCTGAAAGCTGTTTTGTGGGACATGTGCTTTCAGCGGGGATGATTGCATTGGATGTTATTTTGCGGTTTTATTTATTACAGCAAGAACTCTGGAAATGTAGAGTACAAGATATTGAAGTAATGCGCTTCAGCTGGTTAAAACCTTCACTCGGTTTGAGCCTCTTTTCCTCCGTCTCCTCCGCGTTCCTCTCGCTCTCAGCAGAATAAAGTGTCGCATAAAGCGTCTGTGTAGCATCCAGTTTGAAACCTAAATAAAACGATGTAAAGGGGAGTATTTCTGGTGGGAAAAAAACATCCAAAAACATGGGTAAAAGAAGAAGGAGATAAAAGTGAATTTTTTAGAGGAGCGTGGTAAATTGACAAATGAAACAGCAGGTTTATAAAAAGAAGAACGCTCCCACACATTTGGTACGATATCAAAACTAAAAGAAAACATTTTGTTGTTGCTTCTGTCTTTGTTTTTGATATTGATGCTTTCTGTCAGTATCTGCAGCGTGTGTGTGCTGATTATGAAACGCACGTCAATATTTGATTTCCTTCAGGCTATAAAGAAGTTTTCTTGTCACCTGCAAAATATTTGTTCTTAAGCAGATTGGACACTCTTCATCACAGCTTTCCACACAAACAAAACCTTTGCTGGAGGACGGGCCGCTGGGTCTGTGAGAGCTGTGGACAGGATGACGGTTTGAGCTGTTGAGTGATTCAAGAGTATAAGTGTGAGGGTTTTATACCTGCATTGTGTTAAATGGCCGCTCTTAACCATTGTGTCTCTTTGAATACTGTAATCAGAGTCGCTAAAGCTTTGGTGCTTATCACAGCTGATTCTCTGAGATGGAGAGGATTCAACAACACAAAACATGGAGGATAATAAGTTAGTATTTTTGAAGTGTGACATAATCAGACAAAGGGTTAGCGGCCTTGATAAAAATGGGTTGACTAGCAGAGAAGTGAGGACACTTGGATGAAGTGTTTCCTTTTATTTCTGTAATCACTGACTTCCTCTTTCCTCCGTCTTCTCTTTCCTTTTCTCACACCAACATATTTTGTTTGCATCAAAGTGTTTTATATGCGAAACGTGAATGCGTTAGCGCTGGGCGATATGACCTAAGATGTATATCACGGTATTCTTTCTGCTTGTTGCGGTGACGGTATTATATCGAGGTATTAGAAATGAAAAGAGTTACTCCTCTCAAAACATGCTCTCTTTGCTCCATTGCATATTTTGAAATATGACTTTTAAAGAAACACACGTTTATTGCTGCAAAATATGAATGAAAACGCGGCAAAGGCCTGGCCTACATGTGTTTCGGGAGAAGTAACCTGCCCTGTGAGTGAATTGTTTTGACGAGCAACATGAGTCTGAACAATAAAGAATATTTGGGGAAGTAGCTACTTCCGCTAACCAAAACACACACTAACTTACCGAAAAACACATCAGAGCAGCTTCTTTGTGTTGGTCTGAAGCAGACGTTCACAGATATGGAAACTTCAATGACTGTAGTGATTGTTTTAGCCACATCTCCTCTCGCCGTTCCTCCTCTACTCAACTAATCCGGAACAGATCGACTGCAGGAGCCGGATTTGTCAACAGAGCTGTCAATCATCCTTTTTACAGCATCAGATAACTAATTAAAAGTAAACCTGTCAGAAAAATGAACACTTGGACATAAATCAGTTTGATAAGAACTAACTATAATGACAGAAACCATGTTTGAGAGAAATGTTATTGATGTGTATTATGATTTTATAGTTTGACCCATGTCCCACCTGTTAACATGGAGGAGGCGGGCTTTATGACCTATACTGCAGCCAGTCAGCAGGGGGCGATAGAGATGTTCTGGCTTCACTTTTAGGGAGCTGTCATGTTGTCCATCTTTTTATACAGTCTATGGTCGGCACACACAACCTCACGCCGTGTGCGCTGCAGGTGAACCGCTAAACATAAACACTCTGTAGTGTAACCAGCACCGGGACGAGGTTCCGCTAATAACAGGGACAAACTCACTGAAAAGATACAGTAAGATAAGATAAAATAGAACTTTATTAATCGCGAAGAAAATTATAGTGCCAGATGGCTCCAAAAATCCGACCGACATTCTATATGACGGCTGCAGCGTTGCACGCATGTTTACAGGCAAGTGACAAACACACTCTGCATGCACAGCGTCAGGCCTCTGTGTGCTCTGCTTTAGAGCTGCATTAATGTGATATCAGACGGACTTTAGAGTTATGGAAAACAAGAAACTGGGGCGTTTTTGTTTACCTCTGCATACCGAACCAAAACGTTTGTGTTCATCCCAGTAATGACGGTATTGCAAATTCCATGTCGTGGCAGAACGTGACACCGGTGACGGTATTAAAAGCGGTACACCGCCCACCTCGAGCATGCATTATTTTTGCTTTTAAGAATCCAACACTTCTGCCAGATTGTCTTTTTCCTGCCTGCTGAGACTGTACCTCATGCAGAGAGCAAACAAAGAGAAGGGCATCAAGAAAACAGGGGCCACATAAAGATAGGTCAAGGGTAAGATAAGGAGAGGAAGGCAAATCAAAGTGGGGGACAGGGATGTAAAAAAAGAGAGAAATCTCTTGTGGACAGCAGAGGAGGACGAAGGGTGACACTACTCCTCATCCACTGTGTGATCTGTGGGTGGCAGTGATGACTGATGGAGAAGCACTCTAACTGAAGGTCATATCCGAAGCCCTGCCATTTTAGACTGCCACTGTCGCAGGGGAAAGGATAAATAAAGCTCAGACTGCCGCGCTTATTCACCCCGCTTTCTCTCCGGCTTTGTCAATGCAGGAGGGAGAGAGACGGAGAGAGATGAGGCAGAAAATGGAAGACAGGAATGCCAATAGATGATTTAGAGTTGTCTAAGTAGGATTTATGTTATCGCTCTTCTTCTTCACAGAAGATATTCACAAACTGTCATCCAAAGATTAATATTTGATTTTAATAACAAAGACCTGATCGTCCTTGTTATTCCGTCTCCCAGCGTTTAATACAACACAATTGAAGCTTCAAATCACACGTTTTCTAAAAGCACTCTTGTTATTTAATGATTTGTCTTTCCTCCAGACATGGCTACAATAGGAATCGCGAGTGATGGATAATGAAAGGATAGCTTTTCTTCAAATCCAGCTAAGTAGGATTTTGGTTATCAGTGTGATTATTTTTTTTACAACAGAGAACAGACAGCGGTAGCAATTACACAACCATTTGTCATCGAATCGTGTAGAGCCCAAATAGGCTGAAACAAATTCCTGGAGGAGAACAAACTAGCTTGTTTCTGACTTTGGTTTCTGCCCAGATTGTCACAAGGCTTCAGGACAGACGTCTGTCACCGCTCCAATGTCCCTCTAGTCGGGCTTGGACTCAGAGCGATTGGCCTGGCGCTGGATCCAGAGCTGCAAACGGAGGTTCAGACAGGGTTGTTATCCCCCAGGCAGGGCAGGATTCGCATGGCCAGATGACCTCGCTGCCCAGACTCTAATATCTGATCAAGAACCATCTGCTGAGGCTGCCAGGGCCCGCACGCTCCCCACGCCCCTGACCTCTCCAAGGAGAGCCCAGTGGGAAATCAAGCTATCAGCAGGCTATTAGAAGGATTCTGATCACCATTTGGAAAGAAATGCAGCACAACAAAATGATATCATCGCGGGGAGAGTTTATCTGCTGGGTTTGTATTGGAAGAGGCGTCATTCTGCTCGTCCTTTCCTGCTTCCTCGCTCGGGTCCTTTCACCCTTAATCGCCTAGCCTGAGACAAAGATCTTCCAATTTTCTGTATTATTTTCTTCTTCCTTTGATTGTTCCTGTTGACATATATAGATGCTAACATGTTGGCACAGCCGTGCAATTACCCTAAAGGGGGTATATTTTCGATAAATGTTCTATTATTCTAATGTGATTCTGAATCATGTTGGTAAAGTTTATTTTAAATTTAAAATTTTATTATTTTTCGGAGCCTCCTGAAACGAGGAAGCCAGCCACGATTGGCTGAGAGTATTTGGAGTGACCGCGTAGCCCCTCCCCCATGTGGGGGAGCGTCCGCACTGCACTGTCACTCCAAAGTTGTAGAAAACATGGCTGCTCTAGGATCCGTTATTCGACCTTATATGTACGAGCCAGAATCGCCAGGAGGTATCGGAATGATAAGTTGAATTCCAGACAACAACTTGACTACAAGCTAGAGCGAGAAGGCAGCCTGAGGTGAATGTCGGGGAATGACGATTGGTCGATTTCAGCGAAAGCAAGGCTCTGTGTAGAAACCTGCAGCTGTTCTGATCGGCACGTTTCAGAGGCGACCTTTTTAAACATGTAATTCTGGAAAAACAGAATTATGCAATTTTCACTTTTTACTGTGAACAATAAACACCCCAAATTGATGAGAATATCCATTTAAAAGATATGGCCCCTTTAAAAAGATTTCCTTCTCAGCACAGAATAGCTTCTGTGAAATCTTTGCCTGCTGGCAAAATGCCGCCATTATGCACAAAGTTTCTAATGTTACAGTGACAAGATGTTCAAAATGAGGGGAAAAGCATGTTTGCGTCCCAAAAGCTACGTAGAATGTGTTCAAAGTGCAGCTCACATGAAGTTTTAATAGCCTGTGCGAATACTTCCCCTTCCTGCTGTGTGTCGTGCAGCAGCGTTGGCCGGGCCCTGATAACAGTTGGTTAATGGGTAATGTGCCACACAAGAGTGATGCTGCACTTTCTGTTTTCATTTTGTTGCTGTAGTGCAGTAATTAATCCAGCTGAACCCTTTGTGCTCACAAAATAAATGCTTTCCATTTTCATTAATAGACAACTCATTAGTACATAATGAGCAAGAAGGCAGCACTCCCCGCGCTCCCTGTGCAGCACGTAGCAGATGAGCATGCGCTACACTCGGCTAATTAAAACCTAGGATTGTGTTCTGTCTTCTTGTTTTCTTGTGTTGCGAGGGAGCACGGGCACGGGCCTTTGAAAACATGAGTTTAATGAATCATGGTATGTACACAAGTGTTTTGCATAGCAGAGAAAAATACATAATTTTGATATTCAAGCCAGTGTGTTTGTGTGCGTCTCAATCGCGTTTCCCACAATAACGGTTATAAGTTGAGGCTCAATTTTATACTTCATATTTCACAGGGTCAAAAGTTTGAGATCGAACCAAGTTGAAGTAAACACTCTCCTCACATCAATAATAAACACACAAGCGTTAACAAGTAATGATTATACGCTGTCAGAGACAGAATAATGGTCTTTGGCTGTCTGCGACTTTAAACCTGGGCTGTAGGTTGAGCCGAAGCTAATCTCTTTTGTACAGATTCTACATAGAAATTTTACACAGAAATGTAGAATGTACTTAGAAATGTAGAATCTGTACGGAGGTGGATTTTTAGTAAGTGTTCTGGTTTCTGTTTGTAGTATATTTGTAGTCCGAGTAACATTGACCAATCACGTATCAGCAGGCTGCGGCATATGCAGGAAAAACAGTCCGTGTGGAGAGCAACAGCAGCATCACCTGACGACGATTTAGCTTCTTATTAATCTCTATAAACAGACATCTGCATGCTAACATGCTAACAATCTGCTCTAGATCAGAAACTCAACTTGAGAGAAATTCTCTTGACGCTGTGTCACAAAAGCCATTCAGCGTTTAGATGTCCCGATCTCCTCGAATGCATCAGTAATGATCGTTCAACAAACAAGCATTTTAAAAGTAGTTTTTTTCTCCTCTTGAGGACAGACCTGACAAAGCTTCATTTTTACTTCTTACAAATCTGCATCATGACGTTAAAATTTCGGCAAAGGTAAGACCCGTTAATTAAAGTTAATCACCAGAGAAAACGGTTTCTTTTTCTGGTTCATACCGCAGTAGCTCAGCCATGGTGTAACTTACTATTTACAGTGAAACTGAGACTCACCACAAACAGATGAAAGGGCGCTTCTCCAGGGGATTTATTGTACTAAGTACCGTAAGTACTTCTCTCTGACTGCTGAACCAGACACAGCTGACATGTTCACCGGTGTCCCCAGAGGCTGTATCCTCCCAGGCGATAGACGATGGCTTCCGAGATCGAACACAACCAATGTGCACTGTTGTCGGGACATATTTTGCTTTAAGGTGCTCAAGCAGAAAACGTGAGTCACGATTTCATGTGATTTATTTTACTCATCCAAGATGATCTGTAGCATCGCTTACTCCTCCCAGAATCATTAACATGTAGGTCAGTGGTCCCGACTGACTGGTTTCAACATTCATCACATAGCTGCCTCTGTCACTGTCCACCAGTGATTGTGATTAACAGACGAACAGCTACATTGTTGGAATTTATCCTAATTACATTAAAGAGATGATACATCAATAGCGGTTAATCATTTAGAGGCAGCTGCATTTGTTTCCACTGCAGTCTGCACACGTTTCTGCACACTTTATTCCAACATGCAGCTACATTATAAATTGATTAAGATTCCCGTTCATGCACACATGCAGTCACGCACAGTAATGACATACTCATTCGTGCATTTTTGCAGCAGTGTCCAGAGATGATCTGCTTTTCATTTGTCTTG
This sequence comes from Semicossyphus pulcher, assembly GCF_022749685.1. Classification (NCBI taxonomy): domain Eukaryota; kingdom Metazoa; phylum Chordata; class Actinopteri; order Labriformes; family Labridae; genus Semicossyphus; species Semicossyphus pulcher. The sequence goes on from NW_027211637.1 coordinate 22,238,825, forward strand.
ATGAAGCGATGATTAGCTGTACGGATTTCTCACTTCATGATGGGGATAAAATCGAAGCCAATTTCTGGCTGTAATTAAAACTATTCCCAGAGCGGCCTGCTGGAAGGCCACAACTTTAACAGGTCAATACACGACAGGTTTCCAATAGCAGTCTAATTCAATCAGGCCCGGATGAATGGTGCATGTTAAGAATCAGGGGATGATTCCCTCTCAGATACATCGAACATACGTTTGAAGTACCAACATGCATGTACTCATCATCTGTAATTACAGGATTTCAGAGCCTGCTGCGGGTTGCTTTGGACTTAGACGTCTTTAAGACTGTGACTTTATTAATGCTAATTATAAACTGCTTTTCTTCTGTGTTCACATTATCTTTTGCATGCAGAGTTTAATGACCCAGGAGCCTCTCAAATCCAACTGTACAAGCGTTAGAAATGCAGAGCAGCAACCTTGAGATCAAATTTGCTTCCAATAGAGAATTTCAGAGATCTTACACCGTTCACAGCACAGTCTCCCCCTAAGAAAGAGCTGATCTGCGGAGTTTCAGAGTCAAATCATCCAGCTGTCCTCACATCAGGGGTCACACTGAAGAACCGAACACAGTATCTGTGACAGTAGTCAAGGTTGAAAATGTAAATTAGAAAAGACAAAAGGAAGTGGAGTGAAGGAGTTCAGAATCCGAGAAAATCTGCGCCTGAGAGATACTATTTTTGAAGCTTCTCTCATCACTGCTGATGATTGTTCTCACTATCATCATTAACTAAAGTAAAATCCATCACACGCTGTTTATGGCTTCAATCTCGTCCTGCGCAGGTGTGCCAATTCTTCATTTAGACGCGCAGTAAGGGCAGACAGAAAGAGCTCATTGGTCACAGAAGAGAAAGCGTTCTCAATCAACTTGACGCCTGCCTTGCATATAATGTTCTCTATTTTGATGCTCACATGTGACAGATGGTAGAAAATGTGCCAAACTGTGCGAAAAGTGCTGACAACAGACTGACGCTGATGATCATTAGTGGCACAGAGACTTTGTCAACTTTTACTACACAGCACTTTCTGCACAGTTTGGCAACTTTAGTGTTATTTGTCATATTAGAGCATAAGAGAAGAAAACTGTCACTTGCACGAGGCATTAGTTTCTCTGTTGTCTCTGCAGAGTGTGTGTGGGGCTCTCTATGAATAACTGCTTACATATGTTAGGTGACACATCTTCGCCAGTGAACAAAGGTATTACAAAGTGTCTGAATCATCTTAATCTGGGATCTTTGTGTTGGCTAATAACAATTATCATCTGAGTAACTACCTGTCTGATTAGCTTACACTGTTAATGCTTAAATTAGGGATGGACGATATTGGATTTTTTGCCGATACCTGATATGCCGATATTTTCCAACCCTTTTTGCAGTTTGCTGATTTCAATACCGATATATTAGGCACATGTTCTTTTTTCCACCTAATTGCAGAGAACGTCAAGTCTCCCCTGTAGTGGAATTGATATCATGCCTACTCTTATTGTAGTGGCCCACTGGCAGGTGCAGAAATAACAATAACAAATAATATTAAACTCAGGTTATGTAAAAAATGCCATATTAATTTGCATGGAACATTTTCTTTCAAATAAAACTCTAATATTCATACAACTTAGACAGGATTAGATGTTGCGTGGTGTTATCGGTGAAAATATCGGCAGAAAATATTGTCAAGAAAAATCGGCCAATGCCGATTTGTGTCATTTTCAAGCCATCATCTGAAGAATACCGATAACTCAGATACTGACGCTAGTCTCAAATTGATGCACACAGTAGGTTCAGGGTCGTCTCTTAGTCATCGGGTTGATATCAAACACATCACAGGCTGGCAAAATGAGTAGTAACTGCACCACTAATGATTCTTTCTTTTATTCATGATCTTTCTTCAATTAATAGATTGTGATGTCAGTCACTATTTAAAGCAGAGACTCCATATCTGCTTCAGTGCTTCAAACAGTAAATGTCACTTAGTGTAATTTTACTTCTTCTCTGCTTATTGTTTTTTTATATATAGAATCAAAGAAGAACTCATGGAGCAAATAAATGGAGTAATGAATGTTATAAATATTAACACAAGTATTCTCCAGCTATTCTACATTTTCTGCTTGACTTGTTTTCCTTTCGCACGATTGACATTTTATTATTAAAGTCTAACGGTAAGAGGGTACATGTTTACCTAAATGAACATTACTCGTCGGTATTTCAAAATGAGTTTTTCCCTCCTTCATTTCCAAAAATATCTCCATCCAAACAAAACACCAACAGGAGGCGATACAACCCAGTTATGGAAAGAAGAAAAAGAAAATCGCAGCCAGATCAAAAGTCTGGGCGGGCTGCAATGGTGCACCGAGGAAGGGGGACGATATATCAATATAGTGGACGAGTAACTGTACATGTATGTGTAAACATGTAAAAAGTCCTGTTAGCAAGGTTAGAAGCATCACTGTTCTTCTGCTTCATTTGTGACGCCTCACTTATGAGATAACGCCGCACAGCCTGACGTCACGAGCCAAAAACGCTGTTTACCCCGTCTCCACGGAAACAGAGTTTCTAAAAGTCTTCACCCTGGCAGGAGTTTTACAAAAGATCCGTTTTTATTGACCTAAAACGCTGCATTTGTGTGGAAAGGCCAAAACACAGAGAAAAAGCTACGTGTTGAAAAATACCCGTGTACGTGCAGACATGGCCTCAGTCTTTCCCTCCATCTCTCCCCTCCCCTTCTTTCTTTCATCGACAGGCTTCATTTATTTTAAGGAAAGCAAAACATTTTGTAGAATTTTTACCTCCTTATAACTCTATCCTCAGGATTTAGCTTTTATGTCCTTGGGCATCTTTAGGCCGGTCTTAACTTTCCAGGCTTGCATGCATACTTGGCAGTGTGAAACCTGTATTGACATATGGCCTACTTTACATAATACTCAAACCCACAGGAGGACCGATGTGGGGGCACGGACACATCAAAACGCCACTCACATATTCACTGCAAATTAGTCTCCAAATCCATATAAGCCACTGATAGCTGGGAAGAAACGCAGTAATCAATGACGGGGGTTTTCTTTACCTCCCTAAACAGCCGAGTTATTTATGTGTGCTAACTCAGATCAGCGGGGTGTCTCAGCACTGACCCGGCAACTTTGTAGAGAGGGGAGAAGTGCTTACTTTTTGTTATTGTTAAAAAAACTGTTCCCACATTTCCTTCTCATGTATTCTGTACCTCATATAATATATCAGTGTGCACAAAGAGAGAGTGACGCATGGTGTGGCACCCTGCCGTTTACCCCAGGTAACTGTGCGTAGGGGTAATTAATTAATCCATAATAAACATTAGGCCTCGTTATATCAAATTAAATCACCGCTAAGTTCTGTTGTTTTTCATTTAGCCTTGCAAGCTCCTTTCCAGGAAGCAACATCTACTTAATTAATATGTGCTTTGTATATACTGTATACTGTTAAAATAACTACACAAGTGTTTCCACAGTAGCAGCTTCCTGAGCTCCTCATGTGCTACAAAACTCCTGCTTTAAGCGCCTGTAAATGTTGAGAGGTGCTGGAGTAAATGAAATGCGTGTCTGATGCCCACCAGTTACCTGTCACCGCTGCTGTCTCAGTGGCTCAAACTGGTAAGACTCGTGGTTTGGGCTTTCATTATAATCCCTGTAAGCTTCAGCTACATGGACAGATCCAACGGGTTTGCGGTTGTGTTACATAATACTTTGGATTTTTTTAAGCTCACAGACATGGAATAGTGTGTCAATTCACAGCTGTAGTCTGACACAGAGTCTGCTGATGAACATTTGTTTTACTTGAAAAACACTCTCCAGTGAAAATCAAGTGTTTAACCTTGTAAACATCTCCATGTGGTGTTGTTCATGTGCTACAAGACATATCAGGGACAACATAAGCAGTCATCTCCACGGCTGGGCCTGTCTGCTTTTAAACTGCAGTGTACCAAGGACAGGCTGAACAACACGTTTTCAGATTGGCAGGGTTTGTGATGTCACAAACCTAAGGAGCCAATCCCGTTGTTCATATCATGATGTGCAACCTATGCCAACCACTTCGGTGATGCGTGAGCCAGCTGTAATCGTCACAACTGACTACTAACGTTAACTTTACTACTGCTAATTACTACATTTCAAGCTAGCTAAGTTTCAACAAGTTGCCACTAAACGATGGCAGAGACATGTTTTGTTTCCGCGACGGAGGGGGCGGTTGGACATTTGCATAAAGGGCGGGAACTATGCAGATGAGGGAGAAGAAGGAGATGCCTTGGGAGGATTTGTACAAGGTAATTAAACAGAAAAAACATATCAGACACAATTTATTATTTCAAACAGAGCATTTTATAAGTCTTTAAACAGGACTGGAATGTTCAGCTTAAAAGCACTCCCCTATAAATGTGATGTTTCATTATCTTAGGTCGATGTTGGAGTATAATTTGGGGTATAAATCAGGTGTTTTGGTCACCACAGTTAAGAAAAAGCCTCCCCTGTTCTGAAATTCTCTGGGATATATTAGGAAAGTATTTAGCTTCTGACACACTGAAGCCTTTCTTTCACATAATAAACGACAAAGAGAGCAGGACATGGGCCAGCGACTTTGACGTGCTGGGTAATATTTTATCATCTATGTGGCTATTCTGAAGCTTTTAACAGCGGTGAGAGTTTGTAAGCCTTTTGGGGTGAGAAGGAAATGGACCGAGGATTTTCTTTTAGTGATAAGGCTGACTGCGCCGGGCTGCGAGAGTGCTTTACTAACTAATTATTTGAAGCCTCCTCTCAGATTAGGGTTAGACGCACAGAGCTTATGGACAGTCGCATAGCAGACAATCAGACCATGTAATAACCAGAGGGCCAATATTTGCTCAAATCCACTGTAACACCTCACAAAACAAAAGTGTGTAAAGCCCTAATGCTCAGTCCAATCCCACGCCACACTGCCTTGATAAACACTGATGCCACCCCCACAATGGGCGCCATCTTTACTCTGGCAATTAGGCAGAGCTTTGGATTATCGCGTCCTCAGTCCAGCACTCCACAAATCCACCTGGATTCAATTATTCCCCTCCCATGTCTGTGGCCATTTGGGCTTTTCGGGCACACGGCCAGCGGAGAGAAATGTTCTGCCGGATTTCAGCTGCTGAAAGTACAAAGTTATAAAAAGAAGTTATGAAAAGAAATTGCCTCCCTGCAAGTTTGACAAGTCTATTAAATAAAAATGAAACCTTGGGATCTTACAAACACTTGTCATGTAAATATTTTATGAGAACAATAAGCTAAATTTACTGCTGGTTTTCTCTTTCACAAACATGCCTCCTTCAGTCTGGTTTATTTTTGTGTGTAAATGTTGCAGCGCATCCTTCCCTCCGAGCGGCTCATGTTTTGATCCACACCTCGCGGGCCAGGAGTGTCTCTAGTGGGCTCTGACTAAGAACCGAAAACGCTTGACTGAAAGGGTTTGATTTGCTTTGTCTAGCTGCACCTCAAAGGCATTATTCCTACTTATTAGAAAGCTCACTCAAGGTAAAATTGCGTAAGAGATCAAGGGTTTCCAGGGGTCTGGAGACGCTTGTGTTTCTACTTCTGCTGTGTTTGCTTAGATGCTTTTTTCCTTCCACCTGGTCTCTCCTTGTGGAGCTGCTTTGTGTTTGTGTGTATTACTCAGCACCCCTGCTGTTTGCGTCGCTATGTGTGTTTGCATATTCAAGCATAAGCGTGCATGCGTTCGGTGAAGTGGATATTCTTCGCAGGTCTGAGATGAGAGACCCCCTCTGGATGTGAACAACCCCCCACCCTCTGTCTGTTTATCCTCTTGGGTGGCTCGTTTCCCTCGTAGCAAATCACCGCGGCTGCTGTCATCTCCTGCATTTTATGTGTCTGCTATACAGCCTGCTGTCAGCTCCTAACACATCCCTCTGTGTGTCTCCTCTCTTTTATCTACAGATACCACCGTGTCATCACAAAAAGGTAAGACAGCACTCCATCAGTCACCTGTGGATCCCCGTGCCTTTTCATAAGGGTGGCGTGTGGGTGCGTGCTTCTGAGTGCGCTCTCAGTTTTTTGCTAATGAGATGAAAAAACATTCCACCGTGTTGTTGATGTTGATTTGAAACTGAATCATCCAGTGTTTCTGGTACAGAACAATCTGTTTGATTACAAAGTCAATCACTCACACCCACTGACACCAAGACTAAATTATCCCGCTCTCCCGCTATGATCGACAGCCTACAGCCTGTGTTTATGCATCGCTTTCTGTAAGTCTCATGTTAGGTCTAATCACAGTTCTGTTTCGACTCCTCCGCACTTTCATGTGCTTGTTAATGGGAGGTTGGGGGAGGTGATGTTTTGCATGCTGGATCTTCGGGGAGAGACGGGAGATGTGGGAGGGGGGGGGAGATGTTTTGTAGGGATGTACCTGTAGGCTGTTTTCATTTTGAAAGATGATGGGGCCACGCAGTCAAACTGTCTAAACAGCTCCGGGGGTTTGCTTCTTCTCTGAGTGGCAGCCTGCAGGAGGATTGCGCCGAGCAGTCCCCGCGTTCTAGTCCTCGTGGCGGAGGTACAGTAATGGCAGAGGTAGTGTCACGCTCTGTGATTGCAAAGCAGGAGAAGACAATCACTCTGCAGAACTCCCTGCTGATTTTGTTGAAACTTTCTTTGCTCTCCAGCTGTGCTCATAAGAACTTATCTGTTGTTTTGCACGAGCTCGCACCAGAAAACGAAGAAGAGCAGAAGGCAGGTGAAGATACTTCTGTTGTCACCTGAATCGGATATAATGTGCACAACATGTGTATATTTGAAAGCATTGTGACACGCTTACGAAGCTGCAGATCCGTGGACGCAGCTTGTAGACAAAGTGCAGGAGGCATTGATGGAGTACATCTGGGTTACAGGGTTACACCTATTGTGCCCTCACACACACAGTTGGGAGGCCTATGCATGCGATGGCTATGCAGTGTATGATGCTGTCAGAAGGGCCCATAAAGGTAAGTGATGTTGTCGCCCGGGCCTCCGTCTCTGATGAATGTCTGAGGAGAGCAGAGGCTGGCGTGGCGTACATCATCCCTCCGCAGCCGCACTCGCGCACACACTCCTCTGAATGAGAGGGAGATAAGTAAGGCCGCGCATCCCTGACAGTGAATGAACGCTCACTGCCGTTAGCCTGTGTGTGTCCGTGTCCGTGCGTCTGACTTTTATGTGTTTGTATGTCTCTCTTCTCCGGCCCATTCAACGAGCCGAATTCAAATCTGTTCAGTCAGAAGCATCAACAAAAACATTCACTGCCATGGAGTGCCATGGAGAAAAATACCCTGCTGCATTCATCCATACGCGTTGTAGATGGCTGTGCACTTATGACAGTGCCATTTGTACAGACAAACATTGTGTACATGAAGCACGGTGTGGTGTGTGCACACATCTGAAAGGACCAGCCTACAAGTGTGTGTCTTTTTTTGTGTGGCTGAATGAAAGATGGAGAAAGCAGACCGTTCGGCGTCAACTCCCCACAGTGTCAATCTGTTAATATTCAGCATGAGTGATGTCGGCCTCACATCTGTTTAAACAATGCTTCTATACATGTTAGACTGAAGGAAAGCACATCGTGTTAAGGTCCAGTGTTCACGCTGTGGTTGAATAACCTTTACTGGTGTAACTCACCAATATAATGATTAATACAGGACCTCATTATAAGGTGACCTTATTCTTCAGCTCTCTTCTTCTGTGGAACATCCCCGCTCTCTGCCCCCCTACCATGACATCCTTTATCCGACGCCTCGCCGCACCCTCACTCTCCTCCTCCCTCCGCTCTGCCAAATGAAGTGTATTTATGGCACCTGCGCTGGAAAAACAGTCTCCAGGAGTCGTCCCTCTAATTTCATTTTCAAAATGCCAGCAATAAATTTATCAAATGGGCTGAATCGAATCGGAGTCGCACGCGGTGCCATCCGTCATGGGCTGTCCCTCAGGGGCCTGTGGGCGTACTTAAGCCGGCCAAAAACCTCTGCTGGCAGGAGAAAGAGACAGAGTGCTGGGAGTGGAGGGGGAAACCAGATGAATGTAGTGGGGAAATATGCTGAGGACAACGATGCGCATGCATATCTTTACGCGCTTAAATGCGAGCATGAATTAGCGTGCGCGTGAGCGTGGATGCGCACAGAGGTCAATGCTAATTCTTGAACACAGAGGAGCCTCGCGCTGGAATCTCAGGGAAGCACTTTGGCTGTCAATGCGGCAGCGTAATAATTGATTAATTGCAAGACAACTTAATTGATTGTTTTGCTCGTTTTTGCATTTGTAAATCCCTCTCAGTTCAAACGCCACTTTGAGCTCCAGCTCCTCCCCCGCCTCTGCAGCCTCCAGGTTCACACGCTCCGTGCCCTCCCATCCCTCGCTTCCTCCTCCTCTGTACCCCGACTTTGGCACCTTTGCCTCTCTCTTTAAACGCCTTTGTCCGCTCTTTCTTTTTATTTCACCCCTCTTTCCCTCCGCCTATCTTTCCTCCTCCTCTCAGCATTTATCAGTGTGCAGGTTAAGCCAGGCGTGAGCGAGGGTAAAGCAGCTTAGTACTAACAGGGCTAATGAAGTCAGGCCCCTTATTCCTCTGACGGGGATCAGTGGCACTACTCTGTGAAGCCTGTCAGCGTTTAATGATTAGATGAAACATTCAGACACCCGCTACGAGGAGACAGGCACACTGATATGTGGTAATACCCGACCGCGGTGTCTTTCATGCATATCCACTAACATTTATGCACGTGCACGTACAGGCGGTACACACACACATTCACGTGTCCCTACCCACATAGGCTCCCGCTCCTCCCTCTTTACAAAGGTGTGGATTTATGGCTCAAACATGGCATCAAGGGTATGCACACCAAAGTGATTGGAAGACACACAGATGACAGAGAGATTCAGAGACACAATCTGGCGATTGATTCGTCCAATGTGCAGGAAGGTGGAGAACAAAAGGAAGCTGCATGAGAGAGATTTACCCCTCGCCTTGATGAGCAGATTGCAAACAACTCCACATGCTCCATCCAAGATTCATGCTGTGATCCATGATTTTCACCGCTTCTCAATTCTGCTTTAAAAAAAAAACACATGATAGAAGATCAATCAAACGTCTAACATCTCAAAACCTTTTTGAACATTTCAAGATTCATCTCTTGTTCTTTCTAAATCCTTTTAGATGAAGTTACCGTCTCTGTGGACACGCGTGGCGGCTTAATGTGCGCTTCTTCTTATATATGTGTGTGTTAAAGTGGGAGGGTGTTTGTGTGTTTAAACGCTGACGATAAGAGTGACAGAGGCAATGGTCGGGTCAACAAGCTGCCTGTTTGTCAGAGTGAAAGGGTGACGGTGAGGCCTCGGCCGCATTTTGCCCCATTAGCCGCACATGCTAATTTACCTGTCAACGTACATCTACACAAGGCAACTTCACTCGCCACAACATCTCTCTCTCCCTCTCTTCTCCAGTCTCTAAATCTCTAAATCTCTCCTTCATTACATTTTTGTTCAATATCTCCCTCCCTCTGCTAAATTCCCTCCACACACCAGTAATTTCTCCCTCATGCGAAAGTACCTGTTTAGCTCCATGTCGAGGGATCTTAAGACACCGGATTTGAAATAAATGTATGTGCATTTCTGACAACGGGGCGCTGCAGTGTTTCTCTTGGTTTGCAAAGCCGTCTTAAAAGTACTCTGGGAAGCTACTTGGAGGTATAATTCTGCAAAGAAGCACTCCCATCGCACCCAGGAACTTGAGTTAAAGCAAAGCTACCATGAAGAGGAGTGGACACTGAGCTTGTTAGCTGTTAAGATTCAGATTCTTTGTCTTTACACTGTCTGGAAAAATGACCAAAGGGGATTAAAGACATTATATCTGATGGATATGAAGCCCACAGATCCGATGCTGTCTTATTATTGATTTATTTGCTGTAACTGATCGTGTGAAGTAATTTTATCTTCTCCCTGAAGCTGCTAAAATCTCAAAGTTTATTAATTATTCATCTTCAACTTTTCCTCCCTTTCCTTGTGAGGGTTTGATAACTTTAATAATTAGCTGAAGGCTACTCCTGACAGTTAGCACACGCTAACAAAGAACACATCTAAATAAGAATGAGGGGAAACAGAGACAAGGGCACAAACCAGACAGCTGGTTTGTGTTTGAAGAGAACATCAATATTTATACACAGAACGTAGAAATTCTCCAAATGAGTTACTGATGATCACAATGCACTAATCCTCATGTGATCTCCTCAGCTATTAACAGCCTCCTAAATCCAGACACAGCAGCCTGAAATGAGTAAGCACTATTGTGCCCAGACACAATAATACACATTGAGTTGATTACTAGCTGGAGTGTAAATAATGATGGGTGAGACACCTAGTATAAGCTCATGAAATAGTAATGCAATTAAACCGCACCCTGCTGCCTTGATCCCATCCTGACCGCCTTTAAAAGTAACTGTAGTCTCACTACTGGTAACACTAAATGCTGGTGTGATCTATTTTAAATTTGAGACTACAATTTGCCACTTCATTATGAAGCATGAAAACATGAAGCCACAATATAATGTTGTATTCACCACTAGTTTAGCTGCTGTGATTATTGTCAAACTGAACAGAAGTGTGGGGAGTTTGCAGGGGTTCCCTCCCACAGTCCGAAGGCATGCTCGTGAGGTTAGTTGGTGCCTCAAATTGCCCGTAGGTCTGAACGGGAGTATGAAAGGTTATCCGTCTCCATTACCCCTCACAGCATCTCAAACTTGGATGAGAGGGCGTTCAATACCAGCATATGTTTACACCACAGCAGGAGTTGTGCCTCCATCAAAGTCAAATGATGTTAGACTTTCAGATCATTTCTCATTAGTACTAACAAGTTCTTCGACTGCTATTTTTCTTTCTTTCTGTATTCTTCCTCATATAACCCTTTCTCACCAAAATTAGCGTGGTTACGCAGGTTCTTTCAGACCCGGGAAGACCTGCTTATAGATGCCGATTGTCTCTTTTCCCACTGCCAGTGAAGTATCCTCCTGTCGGTCTTCTTTCTGCTGCGTCACCGCCTGACGTCACAAACGCGCCGGCGACAGGGTTAGTAAACGGTAAACATGTCACGGTGGTTAGGTCTTTATTGTATCTATTCCTCATCCAGTCTGTTTATCAAACTCGCCGCTGACAAATTTGGAACGCTGTTGGAGCGCTGCTTGGAGCGGAATTTGTAGGTGAGATGACGAGGCGTCGCAGAAGTTACTGACGGAGCATAGCGAAGGAGCATAGCGAAGGAGCATAGCGAAGGAGCATAACATCGCGCCGGGAAGGGGGATGAGATTAGTGTGCCGACACCTCTCCCCCAATGACAGCTGGTTTTGGCTCCAGCCCCCTTGTGACAGTTTTGGTATCAGGAAACATGTAGTGGAAACCTCACTACTACGCTAGTATTGTACAGCCATTGTCATGTATGATGAGTAGAACAGATTCAAGATGAAATATATTGTGATAGCTCTGATTCAAACAGTAGATGAGCTTTATTATGAGAGCGAGAATGACAGCTGACTTACCTCATATTCTTTCTTCTGTGTTATTATAATTGACTGTAATATCTGAATATCTGCTGAAGGAATTGTTCTAATTATTTTCAGACATCTGCATTCAGAGCAGTAACGTTTAAAGCCTTGTTGCTCTCTTATCTATCATATGGTGACGCAGGTGGTTCTTTGTTTTACTTTGATTCTTATGTTTTCCCCAACTGTCTGCACTCTGTGAGATTATTATCACACATTGTCATCTGTTTTCCCAGAGATGGCATACTTAATAATTGCATGTCCTTTTAACAATGCACTAATAGCTTTCAACAACAATCTGCACACAGAAGAATCTACCAGCTTGTTTTTCATTGCTGTCTGTGAGAAGCCGTGGTTGAGAGTCGGGCCTGCAGTGCGGTTCAAGGAATGGTAAAGGAAGTCGGTTGGTTGGTGAGTATGGATGCACTGGTATAAATTTCCGTGCATCTATTCCTCGTCCCCTGAGGTTAAATTAAACGTTGGTGATCTCCTGGCTTTTCATTTAGCCTCACCAGCAGTTGTCAAAGTTGTCATTTTAAGCTTCTTGAAGATTTATCTTGTGATTTTGGTGTTCCTTTATTATTTTACTGATTCCCAAAGGTTGACTTCTTTGTTAAGCGTAAAATAACTGATAAATGATTTGCCATTATAATTGGTTTGCATAAGCTTCCCTCAGGATGAATTTAATAACTGCCTTTTATTTTTACTATAAAATACCACTTTTTTGTTCCTGATACTCCGGTTACCGATTATTAACCTACATATTTTAAGACATTAAACCTTGGATGTCCTGTGTGTTCAGCACAAATTAGCTCAATTTGGCATGCTAGCTTTATAAACTAAAGCCTTTTTTTACACTGCGGTTCCGCCTCAGCGCCATGACGAAGCTCCATCCTCACGCCGCCTGTGTCATTCTACATTGGACCACGGAAGCAAAACGTGCGCGAGGTGTAAACAAACACTGCACTGTTCCGCCCTGCCGGCTCCGCTGTTTACACAGACGCTGTTTCGCCTCTGTTACCACCTCCGATGCCGGCACAGAGGCAGAACAACGCCCCACCATCCCGCCTCCGTGCGTTCTACATAGAAGACGGAACGTAACAGAGGAGTAATAATCCCGCCTTGAACTGGCAGTTTTTAAGCCCTTAAAATGGTGAACATGGTAAAGATGAACTCACCTCTTGTTTTAGTAGGTTATTGAATGAGACAAGCCCTTTGTCTATGCAAGGTATGCTCATCAACTCATGCAACCATCGTCAGCGGGCTTTTATATGAAGAATATCACCAAGCTTGTTTAAACTGAAGCTTCAAATGCTTTGAAACCTTTAGAAAAACTACAAGGGAAAGTCTGCAGTGTAGTTGAACCATCAACAACCTACAGTTTTCTTTGCTGCAGTTACACTGCAGTGACAGGAGTTGCTTTCTGGCCTCCTATGCAGCCATTACGCCTGAATGACTTTGTTCTAACATGCATGGTTTGAGTTTTGCTGCTTTCTCTGTGATGAGAGCCATGATCACTTCAACCTTTAATTTCTATTTTCTTAATTTATCTGCGTGTACTCTGCCAGAGCGAGGGGTCACTTTGGACATGATATTCCTATATTGACTCCCTCAGGCCAGCTAATAAGGTCCAGCATATATGGGATTTAAATGCCAGCAGAAGACACGGTGGGTTCACACCAACCCTACCAAACAAGCATAATTGAAACCTTTGTGTCAGTATTGGTGAAAAGAAGACGAGATGGTGGATAATGTCACCTGAGCATGAAGCCGAAAGACGCTTTTTTTTTTTTCTGAAACAATGTGAAAGGCTCTCGCTTATTGCTCACCAGAGGCTGATAACGCACTTTGTTTGCTAGGCTAAACTTGCAACATGTCCAATTGAGTGTTCGCCAGAGATAAAGACAAAAGCACACAAAGAGAGCCGTCGCCGACCCCCATCTAACACTCATTAAGGCCGTCTGGGCATTGAAACATTTCTCAGTAAAAGACCAAGAGAGAGATAAAAGCTGAGACGAGAGTAACAAAAAGAATGGAGATGGAAGTAAACTGATCATTCCTCTTTCTATAAAATCCCGCTCTGAAGCCTCAACTGCCAATTAGATCTGAGAACAGCTTGTTCCCCTGACAGATGAACTTGATTTGATATTCTGTGGCCTGCTCGTTTGGGGAAAACACCGACCGCACTGGTGGAGGGAGATTGCTGGCCGTCCGTACAGGGTGAGTTTGTAGAGATGGACTGCAGCTGATCGTTGCTGTTCCCTCCGTGGTTCAGCGGTTCCATTTAAAAGGTGCATCAGCTCTGTATCTGATGGTGTGCGGCAGGTATCCGGAAGATTAGAGCGAGGTTGCAGGATGCCTGTCTCGCCGTCTGGAGTCACCCAGGAACAGAACTGCAGTAATCCCATGGAGCAAATATGTCTTTGTCATGATCAACAACATGTTATTGTCACAGGACTACCTGCTCCGAGTCACTTAGATGAATCGTACATCTTTGTCTTTTTACTGACAGGACGCCACAGTTGGGCTGGAAGCCCTACGGGGCTGGCATTGCCAGGGAAGCGGGTGGCATATTGCACCCAGCAGGACTGCTCCCATGTAGGCCTGCTTGGCAGAGGGATTTGGCCAGCTTGGATTAGCTCAGCAGGGTGAAACAGAGGGATACAGACAGGGAGGGACAGACAGAGTACATCAATCTCTGCTCAGTACACGGACACCTGAGACACCTGTGAGATTCATGGTGAGTGTCGTTCATGCACTGGCGCACGCTGCTCACCAGTGAAACAGGAAACAACTCCCCACGACTCTGTCAGTAGCTTTAAACCCAAAGGCAAGTTAATCAGCAACAATTAGACACATGAGATTTCAGATTAACTTTTGAGATAGTTTTGCCCCTTTTCACTCTTTTTGATTTCGTCTTCTTACATATAAAACGAGCCAATTTCTGAGCGAGGACATGTGAATATTCATTGAAACGCTCGTAATGAGATAAACACGTCTCACGACTCCGCAGTCACACTAATTAAGCAGGCTTATTCCTTTTACACTGCCGTGCTCCCAAACCACGTCTACTGCTCAAAGGCATGTCACCACAGTAATGGCAGATGGGTGTTCTCAAGCCAAAACAAAATACGTACATTTAAATGGTTAAAAAAAAAAAGCACACACAAACAGGAAAGAAAGCCAGTTGCCTCTGACAGACTGCTGAGGAAACGTCTCTTTATTCTTCGCTAAGGCTGGTTCATTTCTGTCCGAGGGATGGATCCGATCCAAGAGTTTATTACCAAACTTCAGATGAAAAGCCTTTTTCCTTTTCTGACACCAAAGAGGGCCAAGAAAATGGAGCGGGGTCTGGACAAATTGGCATCACTCACATGCGCGCAGTGGGAAGGAAATCTCAAATGTAGAAGTTCCTTCAGCTCTTCTACAGCTTCTTTCGCACTTTCTCTGATAACTATCCTAATTTTTTCAATCAAGGTGCGTTCAGCTGAGAATTTGTTTAACAGCACAAGCCAATACTGAGACTTCCTTCTGAAATCCTTATGGTATCCCTTTAGGCTCACAGAATAACATTTTGTCAGTGCAGAAGACGGAAACAGAGCAAAACGGTGTCATGAATTATCACATTTTGAGTTGTGTTAGCTGCATCATGCAGGTTTTCTGGCTTCACATTCCCTTCTTTGAACATCTGGGAATTCCCAGGGTTCCCTTTGCACTTTGAAACCAAACAAAGGAAGGCCCTTGAGGCGTTTCTCCATTGGAAACCAGTGCAGGGGTAAGAGATGGCAACCACTGTGAATAAAGAAGAACCAGAAGAAGAATAAAGAACCCGAGAGGAAGAAGCAGAAATCAATGTCTTGGAGGGAAAAAAAGGAAAGGGGAGGATCATCCAGGTCATGGTCATTCTGAGCTTAATCCAAAAGGCAACTGGACTTTGATTGATGTTCTTGAAGACGTTTCACCTCTCGTCCACAAGGCTTCTTCAGTTCTATCTGACTGGTGGACGGAGCTAGAAATATAAGCCTCTGTAGGTCATTAGTATTCTAATAGATGCGTAATCAGGGGTGAGTCGTTAACCTGAGCTGTGGCTTATTATCACTTATATCTCTTTCATACCTAAATGTAGCGTGTTGACGCGGGTTTTTCAGATGCCGGAAGACCCTTTTCCATTCCCTGTCAAGGATACTCCTTTCGGTCTCTTTTCTGTTGCGTCACCGTCTGACGTCACAAACACGCCCGAAACAGGGTTAGTAACAGTGAGGATGTTACGGTGGTTAGGTCTTTATTGTATCTATTACTCATTCAGTCTGTGTATCAAACTCAGCGCCGACAATTTGGAACGATGTTCAAGCGGTGCTTGGACAGAGACGGGCGGAATTTGTCGCTGAGAGTGTCACAGAAGATACTGACGGAGCATAGCATCGCGCCGGAGAGGGGGTGGAGATTAGCGTGTTGACACGGGTTTTGTGTTCCCATCAATGCCGAGCGGAGCCGAGGCGATTAATTACCCGGGACTACTGCGCGTCTGAATGCCGATTGTAACCTTTCCCGCTAAGTAAAAAAGCCGGATGTTAGCGGGTGTTAGTGTGAAAAGCGGCTTGAGAGTCGTTAGTACCCTCTGGTGTTGATGGGTCGTTAGGCTCACATGATCCTGAGTGTGTCCAGCTGTTTGGGCAGAGAATTCAACACTGCATTGTAAGTGGGTGATGTTGGTGTCTTAGGCCACCACCTCTGTTAAGGGATGGTTTATCCAGCTTAACATAGATGGCTTCCTTGACACCTCTTTCTGACCAGGATGTGAACCTTGCCGTCTTCAAAGGAGTGTCCTTTGTCCTTTTAGATGTAGGTGGACAGCTGAGTCCTGCCCTGAGGAGCTGGCTCTCCTATGCTGCGTTTGTGGAGGGGTTGTTTTGTTTCCCTGATGTACAGGTCCCATTCCTCATTGCATTGTACTGCATACAACACATTGTTTATGTCTGGGTGTTTCGCCAAGCATACAAGTGTACGAGAATATTGTGTGTGTTGAAAATCCTCCTGAGTTTCTCAGATACTCCACACAGGTAGGGAATAACAATGCTGTTGGACTCCAACAGGAAGGAAGTTGAGGAGAATAAAATTAACCCTTAAAGTACCTTTAGAGGGGTTGATGATCAGCAGGTCTCTCTGGAAGTGTTTCCATGCCTCCCTAGGAAAACGGATAGCATAATTCTACTCTAAAACTAAGATTAAGGATTATTTACAAAAGGCAGTTAAGTTCATGCACGCACGTCTCATGGATCCAGCGAGACAGCTAAAGACCTTACATCACCTTCCCTTTGTGCTCACAGGGCCCGTCCTCTTAAGTGTTGTTTTTTAAGTGCACCACTTTGAGTAACCATTTTACACTCAGCAGAAACAGGATAACAAATTACTGTGCAAAGCTGCCTAAGTTTCCAGTCAGCCTGTTTACCCTGGAGAGAGAAATGGCACCTAGGAAGCAAGGTAGGCCCAGATGGATTATTCAAGGCTAATTCCAAGCACAAATCAGCTCGCAGCCATCAATAATTCATGTGGAAGTCTTTGAAAAGTAAACACTGCTTAGCCCATTAAGAACCCAGATGGGCACAAAGCCATAATGGCATGAATACAGTACACAACTTATCTCTACATATAGAGGGTCTGCAGACACTACAGAAAAAAATGCCCGTGCTCTTTATGGAAATCCAGCTCTCATTAGAGGAGGCACAACTTCTGCAGACGTATCCGGCTCTACCTGCTGCAGCGTTAGCATGTGATCGATGCTAAAGACGACAGTAGAGCGAAGCAATTAGAGTGACAGCTGGTGCTGGGATGTGTCGAGTTTTGCAGATTGATCTTCTCTGTCAGCTTTGTTTGTCTGTACTTCACACGTATGGGAGACCTGCGCTCCCATTCAGTCAGTAAACGCACATAGCTCGGATGCTAAAGAGGATCACGCTCCCGCCGTATAGTTCGTCCTCCTGTGGATCATTTCCACATTGACTTTCCCTCAGCCAATTCTTTCCTTGCTCCTCTTTCATGCACTTTTTTAATATCAAGGTCTGTTTGTGATATTGACGCTGTGGGGAGTTGCAGGATGTGCGGTATGTTTACGTGGCTTTTAGCAATTCCCCGTCCTCAGCGCTGCGATTCCCAGCTGAGCAATGAAACGCAGGGAGTGGCCTCCGCTTCAGTCTGTCTGGGATGCTCATTAGATAAAGAGGAGGTTCATGTACTGTTGTGTACTTCCACCAGTGGTCTGTTTGTCTGTCTGTGTATTTCTCTCTCTCATCTTGCAAATGCTCTGGAGATGGTCTGCTCAGTACAAACAGCATCTGTCCGGGAGAATAATACCATCTATAATCGTTCCCCGGAGTCAGCAGTGGAAAACAGATTTCATTCCTTCTTTTTCTCTACTTTGCAACTCAAAATATATGATCCTTAAACACTTTAAAAATGCACCACTTTTAAACTAAGAGTGATACGTATTCTACATCAGCTCTTGTACAGTACTCTCTTTCCAAACGATATTTTCCCTGCTCCCTACATCTTCTAAAGCCTCGCCTCAGATGTGCTTCCATGTTCGGCAGAACCTAAGAGTTGCGGTACGAGTCAGAGAAACGTCTCTGCAATAGTGTTGCTGTTCTTTTTGAATGTGTGACACTCGTTCTTTTCTTTAACCCCCTCAGATGTGGCAAATAGTCCCTGAACAGTACGTTCTAACAGGTAGATATCAAACCACCACATCCTTGGGGTATGTGGGAGACAAGTATATTCACATAGGATCAGATTTCAATGGAAGCTTTCAGGCATATGTATTTATGTCTGACTGCAGAGAGGAGCGAGAGTTGGAGGGGTTCCCGGGTGGATTAAATGCTTACTTTGTATGTGTGTAACTGCGTGTTCATACAGGTGAGACGCGCGTGCACATATCAGTTTCAGCGAACATGCATGTGCGCGCTCGCAGTGTTTGAGTGTTATCGCTTTTGTTGCAGCTCACGCCATTAGTGGGGAGGGATTCCTGTGCTCTGCTCCCAGCCAGAGGAGGCCAATTAAAGCCATCAGGCAGCGTCAGGGGAGGCGCGCTGCTCTCAGAGCCCGCGGAGCGGCAGGAAAAAAGAGGGTTTAGACTGGCTCCATCCTGCTCCATCAGCTCCGCTCATCCTGCTGGCAGGCCTAATGGGCAGATCCTGGGACATTCACAGGTTAAATACTGATTTACACAGGGATGTAGATTCATTGCATCTATTTCATCTCCTTTAAATCACATTGTGTTGCATGCTTTATATATAAAGATTATTGTAATTATTATTACGTGCATTCATAGAGGCTGGGTTGCATTAAACACTAGTAGAAGGTCAGGTCTGTCTATTAACCCTTGTAGGCAAGTGATCGCTCAAACTTATTTTAAAGGGCAGTTAGGAATCACCAATCCAGCACCTTTGGGACGTGGGAGGTTGTTTCCCACAGGCCTTAAAGCTACCCAATCAATTCCACTATATAAATTCAGCCTTTCTCAAAATTAGTTCAGTCCCTATAAAAAAGAAAATAACTCCAATATGTACATTTATCTGCTTTGAATCATGAGTTCCAATCCAGTAGAGAATTAAATCAGCTCCCAGTGTTCATGAGATTGAAATTACGCCCTACTTTGCTAACTCCAAACCCTCCTTTTTGTATGACCTTATTTCCTAACACAGACAAAAACTCCAAAGTTTTGGATGCTTGCTTGAATACTTTTAAAACACATCTCTCTTGTAGAAATGCAGCAGGAAGCAGCAGAGATTTCAGCGCAGTCTGAGGCCTTCCCAGTGGGTGTTATTATTGTGCGCTTTTCCTGCAGCCTTCCACACTAATGCTCCTCTCGTCAGTGATGCTCGACCATGCTTCGGGGCTTTGTTATAGCGCCGAGGCCAGGGATGTCATAGCCTGTTACAAAATAAGGCACCAAATATGAACTCCCTCTTTTACTCCCCCCCCCCCCTCCTCTGCCCTGGGGATCACTACCGTGGAAATAGAGCCCGCTCCGTAGTGTCTACTCAGTAGGTAATAACTCGCTGTTCAGGCTCAGATAAAGAGCTCCATTCATTAAAGTGGCTGCTCTCTTTCTCCACACGAGTGACACCTATCCCCCGGGAAAAGCAGCGGTGAACTGCAGGGTTGAAGCTACAGGCGCAGCTTTCACAGGCCCTGATTGCCTCCCTCTGAGCTTTCGCTCCCCCCTCCTACACACCAGCACCCCGAGCCTCATACACCATCTAATCTCCGTTTCTTTCAGTGGGAATCCCTCTTTTTTTTTTTTGCCTTCACCTGCTTTCCTCTTGATACACTCATTGCCTCCATTATCTGCTGCCTTTACCTGCACATCTCCATCTCCCCCTCCCCCCATCACTTACTTTGACTTGCTTCCCATGTTTAATTGTTTCTCTGTACCGTCTCCTAATCCATCCTTCCCATCCCGGCCCGTCTCTCCCTCCGTCTCCTCGGCGTGTCTGTGAGTTCCCTAAGCACTGGAAGTCGCCGATGCGTGTACCGGTCAGCGGTACTCATGGGCAAATGTGTAGATCATTCATCCTCTGGACAGGTATGTAATAGAGGCGAACGAGGGAGAGAATGGGGACAGTGGGAGATCTCTGGAGGTATGAGAATCAATTTCATCGGGAATCACCGGAGCACAGAAGCAGAACCTTTCCCCCTCTCTTCCAGTCTCTCGTTTTCCTCCCTTCTTTCTGTCTCATTCCCTCTCTTTCTTGCTCCGTCTTCATTCCCCCCACTCTACTGTTTCATTCTGCTCTTACTGATCAACTCACAAGACTCTCTCGCATTACAGCCGCCAAATCAGCGGGATAAGTCCCTACACAAATTAGAACACAGAAGCCATTATTTAAGTCAACCCTTTCTCTCCCGGCTCCAGCGGGAAAATAATAGTGCTGTGTTCAGAGCTGCAGAACAAAGGAAACACACTGTCTTCTCTCCCTCCTACTACATCTCCCCGGGAAACAGTGGAGCATCAGAGCAAAGTAAAAAGAGAGAGAGAGGAGAAAATCCCACTGAGATCGCCCCTCTAGTGCTGCCGCAGCTAGCCACGGCGAGAGAGCTGATACACTCGCAGTGGAGAGCCACTGGAGGCAAACAGCAGTAACATGCATGCAGGCTTCTTCCAGCCACCTGTGAAATAGAGCTTTGGTTAAAACAGCGCGACATGCGTGCGCTCGGCACCTGCAGCAGAGACGTGCGCTTTTAATGCCTTTTAATGGCGTGACCATCCCGCACAGGTTCCACCCCATAAACCCAAATGAATGATTATTGGCCGGCTAACACACACCATTTGACCTGGCACGCTGGGGGAAACGGTGATGCTGGGAGACAGGGAAAATTGCTCATCAATCAGGAGCACGGATGGCCGGGCGCTCTCATCTTGTAGTAGTAATGTACGGTGAATTGATTATGGAATGATGAGGTGGAGTAAAACGCTGCGTCCAACACATTTATAGCAGAGTGAACATTTTTTTTTTATTTATGACGGCCATAAAAAAAGCGTGCACAGATGTTAATGTTTCCACACAATGCTTGAACGGAGTGTCGATTCTGAATATATTCTTAGTTTGTGAAGGAGACAGTGATGGAGCGAGATGAGGAACAAAAGAGGGAGAGATGAAGCGAGTGAGAGACAGAGGGAGGTTCTGCAGGGTGGGTTTTCCACTCCACCAGTACAGAAATGATGCATAACTCCACAGTATGCCCTTTAATTGCTGCTATTAATATCAGTTAAAGTTTTAATACCTATTTATTAAAACTTAAACTTTTTTTTCTCGGGCTTAATGTGAATGGAATTATGAATCTCGAGGGCTGTGCTCTATAAAAAGGCTCAGACATAAATTATTAATGCTCTACCACTTCATCTGCGAGATCTCGCTCCTACAAGATCGCTTGAAAAGGAAATAGCCCAAAGGTCTAATATTAGGATGAATTTCAACATTAAATACTCCACATGCAAGTTTCTTAACTATTTCTATTAAAGCTGCACATTTCACCTCCGCAGCGCTGAAAAGTTCTGGCAGCGCCTTGAACCTACTCATCATTAGCTCGTGGAACCTGACGGGAGATCTCTGGTCTAAATTGGTCATGGATAAAATGTAAACAGCGGCGGAGGCAGACGGAGATGAATCCTAAAGTACACAGCAGCCTAATTTGTCTGTTTATATCATTAGAGTCCTTTCCTCTGTCAGATAATGTGCGATGTGAGAAGCCCGAGCACTTATCTGCTGAGAAAAAGCAGCAGTATGTACAGAGAAACATTTTAGGAAGACAGCGATCCAGTTATCCCCCGTTATTAGAGTTAATTATGGTTCAAAGATTAAAAACTTTCTGCTTTGACACTGAGTTATCTGTAGTTTAAAGGATGAACTTTAGCTAAAGTTTATTCAGTGGGCAACAGAAGCACCAGGAGTTTAGTTTGTGTTTTTAAAACGTGGGGGAAATAGGGATCTAGAGCAGTGGTTCTCTCGCCTCAGGACCCACCATAAGCTCCTTAGTGACAAACTGCGACCCAAGTTTCAGATTTTTCAACCACTCAAATATATTTAAGGAAAGATGTTGCAGTTTGGACCTGAGATGGAGCCAAACATCATATTACAGCAGTATAGCAAAATGATGGCAGCTCATAAGATGAAAATATTCCCTTTTAAGAAATATGCAAAAAACTCATCAGGTGTCAGGAATGTAATTGTAACTGTAGCCTGGATTACCCAATCAGTGAAAACAGGAGCTGTGTCCCCTTCCAGGTGCGGCAGCCTTCGAAGGCCGTATTTGAAGGCCGATTGCATCACAGCGGTGCGTCGAAGGCTCCTTAGTTGCGGCCGACAAATGCGTCCTCCTTCTCCCGGGCCACGAAGGAACCATCGGGTGCATCCTACGCGGCCCAACGTATCTTGAGACGCATTACCCGCCAATTCAAACGAGATGGCGGACTCTGACGCGGCCGAAGAATACACTTTTAAATGTAAAAGTTTTTGGTTTCCATCAACTGAATCGCTCGATACACATGTTTAAGAAAACAAAAGTGCGCTTGAAAGGTGACAGGTAGTTAGCCTGCTAGCTACCTCTTGCTAGTGCGGACCCATGTCCTTCAAAATAAAAGCGCAGCATCGACTTTTTGCTGTTTGTTGTTCAAAGCACACATCCCACTGAAAACAACTTTCTGGGTCCCGATCCACCAGTTGAGAACCACAGATCTAGACCACCTCTCATGTAATGGTGTTTGATTGACTCGCCTTGTTAAACTTTCAGCCTTAACGTCTGTAGTGTCTCACTCCTCCACGCTCTACTTCTTCTTCCACTCTTTTCTTCCGTGTATCCTCAACCAACCCCCCTCACCGCCCAGTATTCTATTTCATCATTCCCCTCATAGTGGTCCCCTGCACCTCCGTCTCCAC
Organism: Semicossyphus pulcher; assembly: GCF_022749685.1. Classification (NCBI taxonomy): domain Eukaryota; kingdom Metazoa; phylum Chordata; class Actinopteri; order Labriformes; family Labridae; genus Semicossyphus; species Semicossyphus pulcher. The sequence continues at coordinate 22,261,849 of NW_027211637.1, forward strand.
CTCACGGTTTCGGCTGGAGAGTATGAAATGAAGCTTGTATAATTAAATATTAACATCCTGCTGATGAGGGGATTGAGAGCGAGGGTGGGAAAGAGGAGCACACCACCGAATCCTCTGCCCTACTTCTTACTGCTAATGTCCACTGGGAATTATTCATGTATCAGCTAACCTGCACTGGCACCTAAGGAGGCACAGGGGTAGCAGCGAGCTGTGCCGGAGTGGCACTGCGTGAGCTCGGGTCAATCAACATTAATAGAAATCCTATTGGGGGGGAATAGAATTCCAGGGCGGAGGGAAGCTTTCATTATTAATTAGCCTGTCAGATGCTGTTGGTATCTGTTTGGATGAGAGCGTTCGAAAGGGAAGTGGCTGCAGGACAAAGTTTCAGCTGCGGAGCAAATGGAAAAGTAAAAAGGTAGAAGTCAACATGTTTCAATTTATCCAGAAGTGAATCAGATAGTTCAAAATGCACGGCGCACAAAACATGTCTGAGTTATGAATCCTTTATAGCCTCCTCATGAAGAATTCTCCCTTCCATTTGAATTTGATGTTGGCAGTCATGAATAAAGCCAGATGACTTTTAATGAGGAAGCGCTAATTTAATCCACTAGCTATTATCATATTTGTCTTCAGCTGACTCGCAGCTTAACATGTACTAATAGCAGAGGAAAATGTGTAAACCCTCCGGAGGGACAATGCATGTTCCAGTTTTGGTGTTTGTTCAGGCATTAACATACACAAGTCCTCCTAATCTCGACAATTAGTCTTGATTAAACCAGGGTTTATGCAGAGTCTGAGCTGTGTGAGTGGATCTGCATAATGTGCCGCGCTCTCTTAGCTTCATTGTGCATCATCATAACGTCTGACAAAGATGAGATTTTAGAAATGGCTCGCTCATTAGAATATAAAAGATGCTGTAAACTTCTGCGCTCACTTTCTGTTTGGGTGTTAGTGTTGCGTGGCGTGCTTAAGCTCTCTCTGGTCCGGTCAGGCTATTAGAGCCCTCTCTCCTCACACCTCACGGAGCACAGACTTTTGTTTGTTTGGGTGTGTGTCAGTGCATTACGCTGTGCATGCGTGCATCGAGGTTGTCTTTAAAAGTGGACAGAGGCAACGTTCCCCCGCCGCTGCCACTTAATTCCTCTCCGTGAGATATCCATGTTCAGAGTGGACGCATCACGCAGCTCAAGGAGGCAGCGAAGCAATTAGGGCTCCCTGCCGCCCCTGGCGTGTCAGCTCCAGTAAATAAAACTCCCTGCAACCCCGGGCGAGCCGTGACTGGAGACAACACGGAGCAGACTTCTCCTGAAATTCAAAGGGATGAACTACCACCAACCTTCCCCTCCCTTCCACTCCTGCTCGGCTGAATCACGGAGCCCAGAGGAGGGAGTGGGAGGTGTGTAGAGGCTGTGTGTGTTTCGTGTGATCTTCCATCTAGGAGTGACCACCTAGTGAGGCTAATGGTCCCAGTGCTTTCTGCATCTCCAGCTGTGTGAGCAGGTTAACCAACCTACACACAACATCTATAGCATGACGTTCACTCTCTCTTTATCCCCACAGCTCACGTGTGTTTGTTAACTCGGCGAAGCGGAGGCCGGACTTGTTGTCTTTCACGCAACGCCTGGTTGCCTGGTTGAGCACAAAGACTTAATCACAGATCAATCTCCCAATACTTACAACTGACCTATTCTCCAATTCTCATCCGTCGCCTTTGGACAATTACCATTTTTCTATGCAGACACACGCCTGCCATCCCCGCACACACACACACACACACACACACACACCTCCTCAGGATACAAAGCAAGTAATTATCCCGCCCTGCTGTTTTCTGAGGGGCCACAAACTCACCGCAAACTGAAGACTTTAAAAAAGCTGATGAAAGTCCCCTGCATGCCACCAAAGAATCGTCCCCCTTTGGAGTTTTAAATTCCAAAAGTGTTCATTATTTGCTTTTTAAATGCCTCCCTGCACCTCACAGGAGGGCTTTGTTATCTATAGTCTGAGGAACAAAGTTGAGCCTGAGAGGGAAAACACAGGGAGGGAGAGAAATTGGCATTGAGAGGGAAGAGTAGATGATTTCCCCTGCTACAACTCTGGCTTTAAAGAGTAAACATAATAATAGTACTCACCTATTGGCGTCTGGAGTTTTTGCAGAGGGGCCCAGGCCTTCCTCTGTACAACTACGGGACGCACGTCTCCGAATCTGCTTTGTTAGCCAAGTGCACGGCGAGGGAGAGGCTGACACGAAGGGTGAAGGTCTCACATCACACCACAACTAATGACACCATTACCACCAGCGCTACTACAACTCCCATGAATCATCATCATTATCTTTATCGGCGCAGCCATTTCCCGAGCACATTAAGCGACTCTCCGACTAAATGACGATATAAAAGATTACATTAAAGGGAAAAAAGTTGAGACGCCAAAATAGCAATCATAAAAATAACACATGAAGAAGGCGGTTCAAGGACTATTAAGTAAAGTTAATTACGTAAATGTTTGTTTTTAAAAATGGGCTTGAAAAGATGATTCTGACTGAGCCTGAACTCATTAGGGAGGTCATTCCAAAAACAGAAACAATACAAAGGCAAAGGCTCACTAATCCTTTGAATCAAGCACATCAGGACATCAAAACACTCTCTGTTCCTGTCTTTGACATCATTATCTTCTTCTTTTAATATCTAGGTGTGCATGCTGATGCCGGTTCTTTAGAAGTGTTGGTGTGTGTTTATAAGCAATATCGCTTGTTTGCTGTTGTTGATAACGCGATTCTCCTAATGACAGTGGTAATTGCAGTGGGAGAAGGAGAGGGGACCGGCCCTGTTTGCTGCTGAGCTCGTAGAAGAATGGCTGAACATGCACCTGCCATCTCCAGAGATGCTCATTAAAGAGGAGACCTCCGTTTCCAGTAGAAGACACACAGCGGAAACAGTGCGCGGTGTAGTTACATGCATCCCCATGCATGCACACACATCTTTGATATAATCAGAACCAATTTCCTTTGCAGGGATTCTAATTCGCTCTCCACATTTTCCAATTCCTTAGAATCCAAATGAAACATTTCCCTGCGATCGCTCCCCAGCTGCAGCGCGAGTAATGCAACTTTAGGTGTGAAATTACAACCTAACACTATCTCCGCCTCTGCGACTAAGAACCAGGGCAGCTGCTAATGCCGTAGCGCACTGACTCACCTTACTATAACGAGCTATTTTCAGAAAGTTCCTCCGAATGTACACTGATTGAAGAAGACCAGATGAAAAAGAAGTATGTATGTCGGATTAAGTCCACAGCCCTGCCCTTGTGAGCAGCCGTGTAGATTGAATTTAGCAGATCAAAGCATGTTGATGTGATCGTGTGGACGCACGATTTGAATTCATTTGCATGTGGCATGTTTAATTTGTGTTTAGTCCTAATGCCACATGAGAGAAACAGCATGTATATCCTCCTTAATTAAGGCACCTTTCTTATCAACCAAATCCCATTGAAATTTTACTCAATTCAATTAAAGAGTCCCTGAGAACGTATGTGCACGCGTGTGCTCGGTCATGAAGCAGAACACGTGAACAAAAGAGGATCTGATCTTTCAACTATTTCGACTAATTGGCCCGCCAGTTCTCCTGACTTCCTGCTGCTTCTCCACCGTTCCCCTTTTAAGAGCACTCTCGCTGACTCTGTCACCTCTCTCTTACACTGTCAATCATTTCTTTCACGTGTCTCTTGAACTATACTCCTCTCCCCCTTTTAACTCCCCTTATCGCTATCTTTTAAAGCCCCTTCTCTCCATCAACCCCCTCCTGAATCATTTGTTCGATGTCTTTGATCTCCCACTTGAAGACAGGAAATGAAAGGTTAGGCTGCTGTGATTGTTAGCTGGTTCCGGCGTGGCCCCGCTTCAGGCCTGTCAAACGACCTCTTTTAAAGGTACGACGGGAAGAGCAGGGGACGCGGATGAAAGAGCAGGCGATGACATTTGTCTCTCAAAAACGTTAAGCGTCTTCATTTTCTGAAGTTTTACAGTTTTCCGTGTCTTTTCACAGCACGCTTTCCCTTTTGTACATCTTCAAACAACCTAACAAATTGCAGATCTGTATGACTGTGTGTGTTTCACTCAGCTTTAAATGTTATCTTCACTTTGTTCCCCACCTCTCAAAGAAACAGAAATACCCTGGGATCCTTGCTACAAGCGTCTTACTACGATTTTGCTTGACGTTTGGGGTTTGCAAAGAACAGATTGATCCCAGTCACTTTGAGTCTTTGTGCTGCGTGTGATCAAGACAGCGAATGAGACAAAAAGGAAGTAATGAGGAACAGATATGGCAACTAAAGTTAAAGAATGTAAGGAATAACAGTGTCAGGGTACACTGTAGAAAGCTTTGTATTTCAAAAGGCCTGTTCATGCTTTCATCAGTTTGTGTGCACGTGTATGTGTGTCTGTAGAGCAGGAAAATGAAGGGTATCTCATTTTGTTAGAGCTAATACCCTTTCCCACTGAAATTAGTGCGTTGTCGCGGAATTTTCAGACCCGGGAAGACCCGCTTATAGATGCCGATTGTCTGTTATCCAATTGCCAGTGAAGTATCCTCCTTTTTTTATTACACACATTAACCACGAAAAGACGAGAGACACACGTCTCTTGCATCGAATCAAAACACAACTGAGACCAGTGACTACCAACCCCACACCACACCAATCCACCCATCCATTTCGTCCCCACCATAATATAGCCCTCAAACACCATCAGTCAAAAAAAAGTATCACAGTACATTTGCCTTACACACAGATAATCATGCACGAAAGAGAGAAGAAAGTAAAGTATCCTCCTGTCGGTCTCTTTTCTGCTGCGTCACCATCTGACATCACAAACGAAACAGGGTTAGTAAACAGTGAAGATGTTACGGTGGTTAGGTCTTTATTGTATCTATTACTCATTCAGTCTGTTTATCAAACTTGGCGGCAACAAATTTGGAACAATGTTGGAGCGCTGCTTGGAGCGGAATTTGTAGCTGAGATGACAGGGAGTCACAGAAGTTACCGACGGAGCATAGTTACCGGAAAGGGGGCGGAGATTAGCGTGTCACCACTGGTTTTGTGTTCCCATCAATTCCGATCGGAGCCGAGGCGATAATTACCTAATGTGGAGTCATCTGACCCGGGTCAGAATGCCAATTGTAACATTTCCCATTAAGCAAAAAAGCTGCATGTTAGCGGGTTTTTTGACCAGTGGGAAAGTGGCTTAAGACAAATGCATAAATGGGTTTAGAGCCGTACCCAACTCAGACGTTTGTCAGTGAAATCAGAAGATTCACCACACAAAAGTCCGATATAAGCCTACATTAGTCTGTTGTGCTTTACAAGACGCGCTTTTATCTTAGTTTCCATATCCGTCGGCTGTTTGCCCAACATTAAAAAGATTTCCAGCCAACTACTTTCTCAACGTTTCAAGTCCTCTCACCAACCTTTGTAACTCTATCGTACGACAGGGTAAAGAATTTTAGTCATTGGACATGTACATCTTAAGTTAAAGGCGAAACAAGCTAAGCTAAAGTTAGCTGCAGCTCTGATCGTAGCCTCAGAAGCCCTGCAGAAGCTTGACGCTCTGTCCAGGGTTTTTTCTCCTATAATAACAGGTCAGTCTGTTTTTGAGGGGAAGAGAGCTCTGAGGATATTTCTGCTCCCGTTTAAAAACCCAGTCACCGTTGACCTCTGAAGGACTCCTCACCTCCAAACAAGCTAAGCACCGAGAACGAGCCGAGCCATCTTTAGCGCCACTTAGCTCACCGCTCCTCCTGTGACACCCTGTGTCTGCTGAAGTCATTTTAAAAGTGAAAGTGCTTCATTCAGTGTTTTTACAGGTTTTTATCACCTGGTCTGTTTGTTGTGCTGAGGACGAGACCTCTGTGGATAATTCCCTTTCTCGTAAAGACCTCATGAGCGCTGAGCGCTGAAGGGTCATTTTGAGACTTGGGGTTGTTAAGTTCACAGCCGGCCTTGTTGTTGTTGCTGCTTTGTTCTGTGCACAATAACACGGCAAGAAAACAAAAGTGCAAAGATCACGTGAAAAATTCTGAGTCAACTCGGGGTCTTCTCGACTGGTGATCCCAATCACCGACTTTTAGGGGGCAGCCCTGGGATAGACGGTGAGTGTGGCTTTGCAGAGAACAGTCTTTATATCAACCCTCATCACGTTTCCAGACACCTTATTCTCATTCAGTGCAGCATTACAGTCTGCAATATATTTTCACTTGGAATTGAGACGAGGTAATTTTGCCAGCTTGGAAGCACCTTGTGCCTCTCTCTTCCTGTCCGGGTCCCCTTTGGCCAGGACTGGTCATTTGGCCACCATGGCATAGATAACCTTCCCCTATTCCCATATCCGGCCCAGACTAGTCACCCTGAAAATGTCACATCTAATATTGACTCTTTTTAGCATGAAACTTTAATAAGCTGTCAGCGAGGGGAACCCAAGCAGACACGGTCCGTGAAGGGTATATCCGGCCTCAAATTATTGCCCTTGTTCTTCTTTCCCAGACCCTTTCACATTTATCTTTCTCTTTTTACTCCCTTATATTCCCCTTAATGTATGGCTGTGTAATATTTCATGGCTGCGCACGGCTTCATCATGCTGCATCACATTACGATTTCATCCCAAGGTTTTGGTTTCAGCTTTTCTTCTTTCCCCCTTCTCCTTTTGCGCGCGGCTTCTCCACCTCTCTTTCCCTTTGTTGTCTGTCCTCCTGCTGTCATCTGATTGATGCCTTTGCCAGTGTGCTGCGTACTTCATTACTCTGATTCCTCCATGTCTCAGGTGGGCTTTGCACCGGGGAGACTGTGAAGAACTAGAAATGTGTCAGTGGCGGTTGGGGGGCACGGCGCCCTACTGAGCAAATAAAATCACCCAAATAACATCACAAAATTGCGTCCTGTCAGCGCTCCTGCGACGGCAGACGAGGAAGAAATGGGTTGCATGGAGACCGTTCAAGGAAAGCTAGTGGTGACAAATATTCACATAGATCACAGGACCCAAAGGACGGACAGTCTCTACACCATCCTCCTGGACACACGCGTTATATTCAGACAGGATTTACAGATGGCAGACATGATACGGTATATTTGGGATTACTTTCGCCTCAAATGCCTTTAACCCTTGCTGTGTCTGTTGAAATATGTTATAAGAGGCTTTCAGCAGAAGAAAAAAATACAAATCCTCTCTGCAGACTTTTGGGCAGTGTAATTACAGAGTTAGTCGAGCTCCACTACTCTCTTATCTCTTCTATTGGGACAAGAGCCACATGAATGGACCCCTCTGTTCCCCATCCTCGCCAGCAAGCACCAAATCACTATCAGTAATAGATTTGCTCTCAGTCGCTCTCCCTCTTTATCTGTCTCATCCCCTCCCTCCTCTCTACTTCTTTGTCCCAAACTGATCTCACTCATGGAGTCTGTGGCACTGCTGTGTTAATGTATCTGTGCTAACGAAATGACTGTTAGCAGCTACATGTTCGCTCTTCCCGCAAAGGACGGGGCTGGTTCTCGAGGAGCAGCGCTTGATAGCTGGTATCGGGTACATGAGACTAAACAAAGCGGGGAATGGCGTGTAATGTATCAGATAATAACAGTGTTTACAGCTTGTTGTTAAGCTGCTTTGCTGTAATCCTTTGGAGGAAATGGATGTTTAAATGTACCTTTAGACAAATTTAAAAACACATTTAGAGATATAATCTTCAGGATTTCAGTTTTGTTCTCTTTGGCGGCACCTATGGCGATAAACTGTAATTGCAGGAGCACACTTCCCAGATATCCAGACAGGAGAAATCTTAATGTCGACACATAAACTGGTCTTGAAGGTATTTACTGATGTAGTGACTGTCTGAAAATGACTTATGTATTTGTATCCACTCCTGAGTGTGTGTATGCGCACTTGTGTGTCCCTCACTGCGAGCTCTGTTTGTGCATTCAACAGGAACTAAAACACAAATGGACTGTGAATTTTTGTGTTTACAAAAGCCTCCACTGCTGTTTTGCCTCGTTCGTGTTTTTTTGCTGAGGACAGCAACGGGTGTCAAAGCACGGCGGAGTTTGACATCCTGACGCTGCTTGAATCTCAGGCCAGCGGCTGTCAGTTCAGCGAGAGGGAGCGGGGGGCTCGGTGCCTCGTTTGAAGACCTGTCTGTTTGACATCGCTTTCCTTTCGCCATCTGACTGCATTATCTGTATTCTCATGCAAAGCCGGTATAACTCTGTCATTCAGAGCGTGCAGCCACTGCGTTTGTATGCTTGTGTTCAATTGTGCGTGTGTGCCTCTGCACTTTGCACACTTTAGGAAGCGGTCGGTGAGGCCTGTGAAGTGTTAGGATTTATTCAGTGAGGAATCATAATGAAGAATCACATTGTGGCACCTGCATTTCAAAAGGTAGCGAAGTAAAAGTGGACATGTATTTCTCTGACATTCTCCTGACATGCCTGTCATTTCAGATACTTATAATGGATGTCCTTTTGCTACTCTGACAGTGTGAGAGGGAATAGGTCAACTAGGAGGTCTGACATTCTCTCAGCTTTAATTAGGAGTCACCTGAGCGCACAACATTTCACTATTTTGAATGCATTTCCTCAAAAACACACTGCCAAAGCCAGAATCGGTGAAGCAACCTCACTTGACTCCTCTGATAGCTTCCCACTTTCTGCTACGTGCTAATGCTGCAAACAAACACACAATGTAAACTGTAGCTCACCTGGCGGGACATATAGCAGAGGGACTGTCTGCTAATTGACAAAATGTGAGACTATTGAGAGGTTGCAAGTCAACGCTTCCACCAAACACACTGCATTGTTCAGAGCTGTTAAAATTAGTCATATTTTGCACGCTTGCTTTTTCTTCCATATCTCCCATTTCTTACTTTTCTTTCCTCCAAGCAATTAACGTGCGAGTGAACTCGCCGGCTCTGCGGATTCCTAATAGCCCGTCCTTGACTTACAGAAAAGACAGATAGAAAAAAAAAAAAAAAAAAATTTGCACCGACTGTTTTGGCGAGCAGAAAACTGCTAATTGAAATCAGGAAAAGGGGGAATGAGGCGATGTGTACTGCACATCACCGCTCTCTCTAGAAGCACTGTCAAACAAATTGTCTGTCTGCTGATAATGTAATAACACAGCTGAACAAAGCGCTCTCTTCAAAGACATGGCAGGAATAGGACGAGAGGAAGAGAGTTGTGTTAGCTTAATTTTTCCTCTTTCCCCAGACCTGACAGTTTATATCAACAATCCTTCAGCGCGGATAAGAGAATCGTGTTCGAAGGTTCTGGGCTCAGCCTGCCCTCTGTCCATCTGTTTGCCGAGCTCTGCAGCACAGGAAATGACTGTTTTTCTCCCCCTGTCTAAACCGCTATGCTATAGAGGGAGGAGAATAGTGCTCGCAGACGTTCATTTGAATTGCACAAATTTACATATATCATGCGCATGCCTTCAGCTACTGAATATGAGACAATCTGTTTCAAGAATGTTTTTCTATATTGAATCTGAAGGCACAATTTCAAGTCAAATACAAACCCTTTCAGGCCCTTCTTCTAATATAGTTTCCTAATTAAAAGCTCCTTTCTTCACTCTAATGTAGGTCAAGCTCTCTAAGCGCACTTCTGGGCAGAAGGTGATCACTATTCATCCTTGAAGTTATGTTTTGTTACATTGATTTAGCTCTGCAACCTTTATTATAGATGTATGGTGCAATGACTGAGTAGAAAAAATACTGAGTAGAGAAAACCAAAACAGAAATGCTGGAAAAATCTTCCACATGGATGAGCGTTATAGACAGGTGACAGACTTGTTTTTCTGAGTTGAAGGTGTAAAATATAACCGAAATGAGGACACGTGGGAGTATTGTCAGCCATAACATTATTACCACCTGCCTCATATTGTGTTGCTCCCCCGCTGGCCGCCAAAACAGCCCCGACCCATTGAGGCATGGACTCTACTAGACGTCTGAAGGTGTGCTGAAGTATCTGGCACCAAGACGTGAGCAGCAGATCCTTTAAGTCCTGTAAGTTGCGAGGTGGGGCCTCCATGGATCAGACTTGTTTTGTCCAGCACGTCTCACAGATGCTCGGTTGGAGTGAGATCTAGGGAATTTGGAGGCCAAGTCAACACCTTGAACTCGTCATGTTCCTCAACCCACTCCTGAACCATTGCTGCAGTGTGGCAGGGCGCATCGTCCTGCTGAAAGAGGCCACAGCCATTAGGGAATACTGTTTACATGAAGGGGTGTCCTTGGTCTGTAACAATGTTGAGGTAGGTGGTATGCGTCAAAGTAACATCCACATGAATGGCAAGGTTTCCCAGTTCTGACACCTTTCTGTCAGAACCAGCGTTCACGTGTTCAGCAGTTTGAGCTTCAGTGGCTCTTCTTTTGGATCAGACCACACTGACCAGCCTTCAATCCCCACGAGCATCAATGAGTCTTGGTCGCCCACGACCCTGTCGCTGGTTCCCTGGTTTTCCTTCCTTGGACCACCACTGCAGACCGGGAACACCCCACAAGAGCTGCAGTTTTTGTGATGCTCTGACCCAGTCGTCGAGCCATCACAATTTGGCCCTTGTCAAAGTCTCTCACATCCTTACGCTCGCCCATTTTTCCTGTCCCAAAATACCAGAGAAGATTACACTTCTGTTATCACCTCATGCATAGTATTTGGTATGCAGTGTTGAATTTGTTAATATAGCATTTCCTATTTAATGTTTGAGCAATCAACATCAAGAGAAGCCTGCACTGCTGCGATGACATCAGTTTCTTTGGTTAATAAATAAAAGACTGCGCAACCAATTTTTTTTAATATGACATTTGCATTCACAGTCGACACCATGACCACCCCGCATTTTGTGAAATCATACACTTAATACAGTACGGATCAAAAGGTTTTCATTCAAGATGCAGTAATGACTGTCAGTTTGTGCAAAACCCAGCTGTTTATCATTGAACTTGCAAGGCTTTCAAACTCTGACAAATGGAGGTGGTCGTTCTGCCGAGAGAGAGCAGAGGAGCGGCCCGAGGCAGAACGTTCACCTTCGACACGGAGAATCTATTATCTTAACTTCGGCATGTGTGCCACTCGTAGCATACATCTCATGCTTAACTGAAGGCAGGCAGGCAGCAGAGCGGCTTATTAGAGCCCATTCTGTTCTTCTGATGGATCCGGGGTGGACTGGGAAAAGCAGGAGGTTGTGTTCGCTGTTAGATGTGATTTAGACAATTAATGTAGAAAGTGTTATCCATTTAAGATGATTCGATTCCACACCTCTGTCCCCCTGCCTTTTTACTGACACTGGATTGATTTGAAAGGAGTTGATCGACAGAGGAAAATGGCAAACAGTATGTAGTACAAGCAGTGTGCTGTATAGCTGTCAGCTACTAATAAAGCTGAAGGACACTCAGCTCTGTATTGTTGTAACCAGTCTAATCTGATGATTTCTTTCACTATCGTCCAAAGTAAGCAGTGTGCTTTGCCCAAAATAGGATTCCACAGTCTTTATCTACTTAATCGCAGTCCACTCATTATTTGCACACTGTAAGGCGATAGCAAACAGCGCAGTCGGCTGTAGATATCCAAAAGTGTGTTGGCTTAACTAAGCTGCACTAATGAACGTTTTTGTACTGTGTTTGACAGTTTGAACATCTCTACACTGATGTTCACGTGTCATGCTCCTAGTGTCGAGACTTTTCACTTCACCATCAGCTCTCAGCGCTTTCCTAACCTTGGTTTTGGTGGAAGCAGGCGATAAAAGGCAACCAAATCTACTGCAGTCTTCCTTTCCAGCACCACAAAACAGACCAGGTTAAAAGACAGGGTAGATATTGAACTTTTAGTTATCAAATGGCCACAGTGAAGTATTCTAGATGCCAAAATAGGCATATCAGGAAAGAACATATCAATGCTACATTTATAGCAATCACTGCCTGGCCCAAACAAAAGTCGGGCACTCTAGTATTTCGTTGGACCTCCTTTAGCTTTGGTTCCAGCACGCATTTGCTGTGGCATCATTTTGATAAGCTCATGCAATGTCACAACATTTACTTCCGTCCAGAGTTGCATACATTTTTCGCAAAGATCTTGAAGATGACGGCCGCTGCGTAAAGTCTTCTCCAGCACATCCCAGAGATTCTCAGTGGGGTTAAGGTCTGGACTCTGAGGTGGCCAATCCATGTGTGATTTCTCATGCTCCCTGAACCGCTCTTTCACAATCTGAGCCCGATAATTCGTGGAATTGTTATCTTGGAATATGCTCATGCCATCGGGGAAGAAAAAATTAATTGATGGGAAAACCTGGTCATTAGTCAGCTGACCAACTGAAGCAACCCCAGATCATAACACTGCCCCCACATGCTTGTACGGTAGGCATCAGGCATGATGGGTGCGTCACTTCATTTTTTACATTTTAGTGATCTCTGATCACGATCATTCAAGATTTTTTTCCGACCACATTTCTTCCTTTAATATGATGGTTTTAGTAGCTTCAGCAATCTCCTGGGTGTTTTTCTTTGATTGATGCAGGCCAAAATTTTCAGCGTTCTGAAACAGAGTAACGTCTTTTCCACGACCACCGGATGTCTTCCAAACTGGTTGTTGATACTTACTGCATCAGTTAGGGTTAAATAACTTGTTGCAAGCTGAAACATATTAATCACTGTACATATCCAATGGAAGGCTCTTACCTATTTGCTTAGTTAAATCCAGGTGGTGACTTTCTTTTGGACAGGCAGTGTATATGAGGAGGTCTTTGAATACGCAGATTTAATAATTGTTGAATAAGTGGGCAGCTGCGGCTCAGAGGAGGAGCGGGTCGCCCTACAATTGGAAGGTTGGCGGTTCAATTCCCAACCCCAACAGTCTGCACGCGAACATATCCCCGGGCAAGATACTGAATCCCAAATTGCTCCTGGAAACATAGCCTTTGGTGTTTGAGTGATTAGTAATTCAGTTACCTTGCATGGCACTAAATTAGTGTGTAAAAGCATGTAGTGTGAAAGGGCCTTGAGTGGTCTGAAGAGGTCTCGAAAGGTGCTATGTTAGAGCTGCCAATAAACCATTTCACATTTAAGTGATTTGAAACAAAAATATACTTTGTAAGGATCTTAAAGTGGATTACGATGTATTTTCTACCCAAAGAAAAATCTTTGTATTATTCGTTATCTATGCTTTTATTTCTAATAATTATTTCTGTCTCGTTTCAAAAAGAAAAAAAGAGATGGAGAGAGCAGGAGGAAAGGAACAGAGAGGGAGAGAACAACAAACAGCAGATAGAAGAAGGGATAAAAGATACAAGGCAACTAGATGGACACACACACACAAAACACACACGACACAAACACGCAGACACTCGCACTACTGCACCAAAAGTGTTGCTAAAATACACACATTTCATCCCCTCTCTGCTTTAATCCCCAGATTCAACATGTTTGAATCCATCACTTCTTCCCAGCACATCATCTGCTCTAATCTCTCTGTAATTGCATTTTGGTTCTACACACACAAACAGACACACAAACTCGGCACACAAACACAGGTTTTAGCACCTACATCTGAGGAAATCCCACTGCCCTAAGAGGCGCAGGGAACAGAGGTGTTTTTTGGATTATGGTGTGCGTGCTGTCTGTAAGAGTAATCTCAGCTCCTGCGAAGGGAAGGAGCCACGAAGGAGGAGAGCATATCCCTGATATCCGAGACACACGGCCACACTGGACCTAACCACTGCCACCTCACACTGTACGCTAACAGAGCAATCCCTGGATAGATCCGAGCAGCCCTGGAGATCCGTCTGCTCACATCTATTTTCCCTCTCACACACACAAACCCTTGTCCATCAGACTGGTGTCATGTTTCAGGATGTCAGCATTTATCAGGCCAGGGGCAGACATAAGTGTCCGTAGAGGAATGTGCGGTGGCCTGTCAGCACAGTTGGATCAGTCAGTATTGATCCCCAGCACTCCATGACTCAAACTGCAGTCTTCAACCACTATCTTTTGTTACCAGCGTCCTGAGAGAGCTCGGGATATACATCAAGATGGCACCGAACAAAGCAAATCTGATTGTGTTTTCGTCATGCACCTTGTTTGCAACACTCTCAGGGTTATACGTGTCGCCCAGGTGAAATGTGTGTTGCTTTATCAGCTCTTTTCAAAAGTTTGCAGCCCAAACAAGACGTGTATCTAAAACTCTGCATGGCAACAGTGAAACGATCATGATGTCAGAAGTAGCACTGTGGAAATTAATCAATTCTTCCAAATAATTAATTGCTTATTAAATAGAGGGAACATAATAAGATTGAAAAAGCCACAAAATTCCAATCCACCAGAATAGAGGAAATAATTAATGCAGAACAGAGAAAAATTTAATTAACTTGTGTGTGAAATAAAGGAAATCAAGCAAACACATTTTTATTAAAGCAGATATTTTTACTCTCCCTCTGTAGAGGGGACGGCTGCTTTTGCGACCGAGCTAAAGCGGCGCCCCTGATCAATTTCATCAGAGGTGTACTGAAATATTCTACTGAAGTAGAAGTACTGTTACTTGACTGAAATTGTACAAAAGTAAAAGGAGCTCACTAAAGTTACTTTCCCACCACGCAGATTTTTGTAATAAACATTATTTTCCAAGCTTACCTTACTCATGCATCATGTGAACTGAAAAGGAAGAGAGGGAATGATTGCACAGTTGGAGCAATGTAAAGGTTTATGTAGTTAAAGTGAGTGTTCCACCTAATGCCATAAATAGCTTCATAAAGCAGGGTTATAAAAGCTTATTGTGTAATTGGCTAATTAAATTGAAACTTTATTTTCAAACCTGGAACTTAATTTGCTGTATGTCAAAGAGAAAGATCCTCCGTTTAACCAGAAACAGCAGTTACATAGCTCTCTTCACAGCCACCAGACTCCATTGACAAAATCAGTCATTTTAACCTCGCAGAACACGGGAGTTGCTGATGGTCTACCGCTGCCTCTATCGGTTAGTTAGCTTGTGTTATTGTGTGGTGTTTTAAATGGTTAGTTCGGTTGCGCACTAACGTATGTAACAACGTTTAACAAGGCAGCAGTAGACCAGCAAGTCCCGTGTCTTGCGAGCTTAAATGACTGTTTTTGTTAATGGAGTCTGGAGGCTTTGCAGGGAGCGATCTAACGGCTGCTTCTGGTCAAACGGAAAACTTCAGCGGTGCGCGACACTTTGATCTGATTGGCCTGTTTTTGATGCGATGCATTTGATTGGTCCAAGTCAGTTTTTCTTTCGAGCTTGCGATAGATATATATATTACTCAATAACGAATGGATGTACAAAAGTAGCGAATTACTTCACGTAAAAGTAAGTAAAATAAAAAGTAAAATAACATTTCTAGGTGATCGTCGATACTTGATAAAACAGTTTTCATTAAATCTGTGTGTGTGTATGCATATGAGAGAGGGAGGGGAGAGAGAGGGCGAAGAGAAATCCTGCTGAGGCGGCGTTTGTCAGGTAAATGGTGACGATGACAGCAATAAAATGGAGATACTAATGGTCATGAAGGCAATAAACGAGTGTGTGAAGTGGCCTTCCCAGCAGACTTGGGGGTTGAGGTGATGTTAGGACTAACTGCTTCAGAATGGTTATGGCTGTCATTACAACGCCTCTGCATCTCTAACAAGGATTATTGTACAGAAAAGGACGACCCAGGAGACACTTAAATCTGAGTGTGTGTGTATGTGTGTGTGTGTACAGTAAGTATCTGCATTCGAGTGTGTTTTATGTAGTAGAATCAAAGCCTATGAGCTGCTATGTGTTTTATGTGTCTGCAGTGCTCTGTGCTTCTCACTGAGCGCTCCCCGTAGTGTGTTTAAAACCGACAGCGCAGAGGAGAAAGCCTGCGAGCGATGTGTGCTAAAAGTACATGTCATCTTCAATAAATGATGACAGAGTTCACAGGTCTACAACTGCATCCTGTTCCCTGTTCCCACAGCAGGCAACAGCATTATGTAGCACACAAGAGAGCCTCCTCACAACAGCCACGAAACATAACTCCTATTCACGCAGAGGTGCTTTGAATGCATCACCGATGTTACGGTCGGGGGTTCAAACTGTGCTCTCTTCGCCAAATGTCTGTGGGGTCTGTTCGGTGGGCTAGATGTGCTCTCGCAAATCCGTCACAAGTCACACACACACTATTCAGAGTGACGTTTGTCAGTTTTCGGAGCGGGGGCTGAGCACGCCGGAGAGTTAATCTGGTGGGAGGAGCGGAGCAGGCATGTGAGGCAGGAGATAGCCACCTCTGGGCTGACAGAGCCGATGTCAGCGCTGTCATCTCTATCTCCGCTTTTTTGTAGCGCCGGATAGCTTGTGTACTCTGGAAAAGCCCAAATACAGATACACAGGCACACACGGGGGGGCGGGAGGACACATGATGGGAACCCAAAAATATTCAGGCACACTCTCTCACCATCTCCATTTTTTACAAACGCACACAGTCATATATGCACACGCACACAGCAGAAAAACCTGCTCATACACATGGGCCTTACTTAAACCCATTTTGTGGTTCATTCCAATTTATATGGACTATTAAGCTCGTTGGCTAAATGTACGCATGAGGCAGGAGCTGCGTATCCGTCCGTCTCCCACCAGGACTGTGATTCATTTCACTTCCTGCGGCCTGCTCCTATCTGCTCTTGTTTACTTTCCTGCCCATCTGATAGCATCTGGACAGGAGGCAGACTTAATTGTTTTAGTGTAGCCTGTAATTCTTCTGGCTCCTGAGATCCGGTTCGAGGACAATTTAAGAATGAATGAGAGCTTTCGTCTCTCCAATTAATCTCTATTCATGTGATGTAGATGGAACAGACCGCAGCTGCTTGCCTGTCTTTGAAGATAGAGAGCAGATAGTGGCTTTACTGATACGAGGCTACTGTATGTCTTCTCTAAGACGAGCAGATATCTGTGCCTCTTTGTGATTGGTGAACATTATTCAGATAAGATACAACACAAATATATATTATGATCTATAAAAAATGGAAATGACGGCTTGTTAGATATCTGGCTACAGCGATTAGTTGATTAATTGATTAGTCGAGAAACATGAAGCCAAACAGCCGTTTCGATTAATCAATTACTTGCAAGAAAAAACGCAAAAAAGTCCAACCTGTTATTTTTGGGAATACGCTCCAGTTTTTAATCATCTCAAAGTGAATGTTTTTTGAGTGTTGACTGTTGATTGAACAAAACAAGAAAATAAAGACACCCCTTTTGGCTCTTGTATCTTCTAATTAGCGTGTTTACAATTACTATTTTAGAGGCTAAATGATCTGAAAAATAATCAGAGGGCTTCATAGTCTGATTAATTGGCTGACTGCATTTTAAAGTGTTATTTTTTTTATCTCTTATACGATCAGGAGTCCACGTGATGCAAACACATATACACACACACATCGACCCCCTGCCACTCTCCGCTTTGAGAGTAAATGCGGCACCATGTTTGCTGTAGCGATACTGATGAGTCGATCCGCGCCTACCGCTGCGCGCTCCTCCTTTCTCAGCTCCGCGTTCAGGGTTTAACAGGGGTGGACTCCGGGGCAGCGGTACAGGGGAGAAGGGGAATCACGGGCTCCTCCATCATCTGGTTTACCTCTCGGCGTCTCTCCACAGGCTGCGCACTCTGAATAATGATGCACCACTACCTCCCACTGATTACACTCCCCACACAGTAACCCGCTGATGGACCACACATCTCCCCCCGTCTATATGCAGCCTCCACTGCAGCACTCCTCAACTTATCCCATGATTTTCTGCTCCCTCTGCCCGTTGTTTTCAGTGTCCGTTTAGACTTTCCCTTTAACAAGATCATTGCGTCAGAACATCAGGAATTTGTTTTATACCTTGTTCATCTTGTCCCAACTCTACTCCAAGCCTTAGGCTCGCCCCCTCCAGAAGTCCAAGAGATAGCATTTTGATCCTTCGTTATGGGCTCATTCTTAATCTTTCAGTTGCTATGTGTGTGAGGCAGAGGTAAGACTCTGGCTCTATTCCCTATGTCCAGAGGGTTTGTCAGTGACGGCTCTATTCTGAATTACCCCAAGTGTCCTCAAGCCCTCAGAGAGACTCCGCAAGTGCTGGATTCTCCCTCTTCCCTAAAGCAGCCAAAGCACATTCCCATCCCTATTCCTTGAGGGCAATGGCAGCAGACGAAGAGGTACCTTCCTACTTGTAGCTACTGTTGCGTGCACACCGAGTGTTTGTGGGAATAGGTGTTTTCACTCAAAGAGAAGAGCTCCGCTGGGACCATCTTCAAGTTTTGCCAGTCGTAATTGGTACTTAAGTCTGGAGTGCTGCTTAGCAACATTAATTGGGGAACAGTCTCTGTTGGCTCAGCCATGGCATTTTATGAGAAGGATGGCATAAATGTTGGGTTTTTGTATATTTTATCTGTCTTGTCGTTGCTTGTTTGATGCCTTTTTTTTTGGATTGATTTGTGATCTGTTTTACACGATTTTTATGTCATAGTTTCTGAGAGAGCTAAAGGACCATACCCTGTGGCTGCATCGGCTAAGGCTGTATGCATATGTATTATTACTGTTCACCATGCTTGACCTGCATCGAAGGTAGCCAGTGGTTTTCCATTTCTTTCCCCATAGGAGGAAAATCTCCTCACAGATACTTGGGGGAGGCTGTGGCTCAGTGGTAGAGCCGGTCGTCTCTCAATCAGAAGGTTGGCGGTTCAATTCCTGCTGCTACTGTTACATGTCGTAGTGTCCTTGAGCGAGACACTGAACCCCCAAAGGCTTAGCCGTCAGGTATGAATGGGCATAGATCTGATTGGAGATTGGCACTTGGGCCTTTGTCATCAGTGAGTGAATGGGTGAATGTGACATGTAGTGTAAACGCAGCTTTAAGTGGTTGGAAGACTAGAAAAGCGCTATATAAGTACAGCCCATTTACCATTTACTAGCCAAACAACTTTGCCAGTTGTACCTTTTATTTTTTCTCTGTTTTTAATGTCAACACAACAAAGCTTTGCATGAACCTTCAGAGTGACAAAACAAAGCTTATTTAGCGTCCCAACTACCAGATCTCATGGAGTTCATTGGCTTTGGGAGCTTACAACGCTTGGGTGGCTGTGGCTCAGTGGTAGAGTCAGTCGGGATTTCGTCTCTGACAGCTACAGTCACATGTCAGAGTGACCCTGGGCATGCATAGATCCTGATTGGAAATTGGCACGTGGGCCTTCACCATCGGTGTGTGACAGGGTGAATGTGACAGTAGAGTAAAGGTGCTTCGAGTGGTCGGAACACAAGAAATGCACTTAATAAGTACAGTCCATTTTCTATTTAACACAAATTGGAGATTTGGACCCACCGCTTCCTCCGTAATGACAAATCGTGATCCAAATTTCCGGCATCTTTTAACCATTCAAATTTATGTATTGAAAAATGGTGCCGTTTAGACCTGAGACGGAAAGAAACATCTCAGTACTATAATAGTCAACCAAAATGATCAGCAGGTGGCAGGGCGAGGAAAATACTCCCTCGTCAATCTTTTAAATTGGCAGCCTTTTTTCAGCAGAAATAAACTAAGAACTGCTGTCGGGCTTATCAAGTTTGGGTCCCGACCAAAAGTGACCACAGATTTAGACCCTATCTGTGAAATATCTTTCCAGCCTCACATACTCCAGTGTCTCTTCATCATAAAACAGCCTCGCCTTCGACCGGCACATCTTCCTTACAACCAATCACTAAATCTTTATTTAGTGATGGAGCTGATGTCTAATCCTGTTGTCTGCCATATCACTTTGAATTTGCCCCTTACCTCCTTTCCCCTGCAGCACTTTCATGTAGTAGTCGCAGCCTATCGTCTCCTATGCAACACATCAGTATCCTGGACGATAACAAGAAATAGCCATTTGGCTTAAATCGATGTGGCGGCCTCTCCTCCCCCCTTCTCTTTTCACACAAGCTCAACATTTACGGCAGCATAAACAAAAGTGCTGTTTTCATTCCGCGTCCCGCTGTGAAGCAGCTGAATGGACAGATCAATGATCGTATGAAAGCCGTTTATACTTTCTGCTCCCATTGTGTGTAAGTGTGTGTGTGTTTCTGTCCTTCTCTTCATACTTGTGTGTGTGTATGTGTGTGTGTGTGGAAGCTCATCCTTTCAAGTGTATCGACAGTTTGTGTTGCACCCAGTAATTATGGCACAAAGATACACTCATTATGTCTCTGTAAGTGTGCGCCACAGCTCTAACCCACTGTGAAGGGAAAAAAGCAGATTAAGCGAGCAAAATACACAAAAACAAATGAGCACACAAATTAGGCTTCTACAGTTTTTTTTTATTGTTATTCAATATTTTCATTTAAGTGTGAAAAAACAATTAAATGTGATTGGGGACTTGCTTGTTTGCTAATGCAATTTAATTTATAATAGACTGGGGTGCAAAAGGGCTTTTCAACTTATATCGCTTTTGTAGAAACCTCCCAGAGAGGTTTGAAGCCACAGGCCAGCAGAGTTAAAACTGCATGAGAACAGAATGGTGCTTTTTCTTTTTCTATTTCTGCTTAATGAAAAGCCTCACTTTTCAGTTCAATTTACTGCAGCACCAAAACAAGTGGGCTGAAAGAGAAAAACCAATGAAAAGAAAGTTATCTTTGTGTGTGTGTGTGTGTGTGCGTGAGTGCGGATGTTGTCTGCAGTGCTCGGGGCATTAATCACCCACAATCCTCCCTCACCTCTGACCCTGCCTTTTAATTGCATCCGTACCTCCTGCTCCGCTCCTGCCTCCTGCTGTTCCTCTCACCTTCCTCCTCAGATTCCCCCCCCCGTGTGGCTAAAGTGTCGACTGGACTTAAAGGAGATGATATCGAACACGCTGAGGACTTTTTTACCTGTTTATGTTCCCCTACCTGTTTTTTCACTGTCGCCCTGTTTTCTATTTATTCCACTCTCTGTTTCCAAACAACGTCGCTGTCCGACAGCTTTTCCGGTTGAAAATGATGTTCTCTTTTTTAATAAGTCCCGTCTGCCATTTTTAGTATGTCTGGTCTCTTCTGATGAGAAACCGAAGGAAACAAATAAACAGACTTGTTTCTGTTCACTGCATTAATAGTCACTTTGCCTTTCACATTGTCCAAATGATTGATTGCAAATAATTTCAGCGTTCTTTGTCTCTCTTTTTCTCTGAAAACAGATAACAAATACTCAATAACTGAGTGTAGCACATCTAGATGCTTCCATTTATGTAATGTGTATGAAAGTACGGTTGTACGGTGGCGCAGCGGTTAGCGCTGACGCCTCAGAAGGTTCCTAGTTGGAATCCCAGTTCGGACTAAGTGGGCCCTTCTGTGTGGAGTACCCTCCAGGTACTCCGGCTTCCTCCCACAGTCCAAAGACACACTCGTTAGGTTAATTGGCGACTCTGAATTGCCCCTTAGGTGTGGGTGTGAGCGTGAATGGATGCCTGTCTCTATGGGCGTTTTCACATTAGGCATGATTGCTTCGTACTGTACCCCAGTATGGTTACCCCCCCTCTCCTCTCCCTCGCCGGTCCGATTTCATTCCATACCCGAGTACACTTGCGGTAGGACTCCGAAAGAGAAGGTGGCGGTAATGCACCTCAAAACAAGGAGAAGAAGAAGAGTCTCATCAACTACAGAACATTGTTTATGTTGTCGTTCCAGAAAAGTGTGCGAAACGCATGATCCCAAGCCCATACAATGGAGCACAACCGTACTCAAGACCACCTTTTCAAGTGGACCAGGGGCACGGATCAACAAACCGTGCCCGAGTATGGTATAGGTGTATTTGGATCCGGGCCTGGGTCCCTAATGTGAAAGCCCCCTATGTGTCAGCCCTGTGATTGACAAGCGATCAGTCCATGGTGTACCCCGCCTCTCGCCCAATGCTCAGCCCCCCGGCAACCCTTAGCAGGTATAGATAAGCGGTAAGCGATACAGATAATGGATGGATGTATAAAAGCGATGTGAGTTATACACACTTTAACACAATTGAACATGGGGAGCAGATTCTGTTCAACAGAAGAGGTGTTCAACATCTCTCGCAAACATAATCATGCACTACTGCAAGAAAGGTGCTCATCCCTCCAGAGGAGACATTTATGGTGCAGGTCTGATGTACCGACAGAGCCTGACAAGAGAACCTCCATGAATAAAGGCGCAAGTATTTCAATAAGAATAAATATTCTACCTCCGTTGTAAGTTTGCACACTTTGAAAATCCGAAGTTGGTTGCAGCAAGAGGCAACATGTATTATGAGTGAAGCTTTTGTATAAGTATTTCTTTTATGGAGAGTAGTGTATGGAAGCTTGTATGCAGTCAGTGGCTTCGCTCCCAGGCACACAGGTGCCAAAAGCTGCGGCAGAGAGCTTGTTCTTGCAGAAGCAGACAATGCAGCCTCCATCCTTGATTCTAGCCTAAGCTGCAGTACGTAGCGTCTGGGACCCAACGACCCAGACAATACTGCCGCCTCACAGTGTCAGATCTGATCTGCATGTGATTGACAGGAGACACACGAATGTTCAAGCTTGTTTATACTTTGCTGCTGAGCTCAATAAATGGTTGATCAGTGTTCTGCACCGTATTATAAACGCAGAACAGGAGCTGCTTGTTGACTAGTTCAGTTCCAATTACAGTGTCAGGGGCCTTCAGGCAAGGGTCACGTAACAAAACGAACGGCAGTGATTTACAGCATGGAGACGATGCAAAATTGCATCTCGGCACGCAGACGGGGCCCCAGGGCTGTCTGACCCCAGGAGCGGGTCGTTAGATCCAAACCAGTCCGAGAAAATGTAACGGAACTAATAATGACGGATCCTACTGACCTCAAGCCCTCAGCCGCGCCAGCGAGAGCAAAGAGAGATGACTTAGCCTTGACTCAAATGGTCAGCCATGGAGAATGTTTCAATATACAGCCAGCCTCCTAATGAGCAGCCTAATGAGGCACTGACAGGGCTTTTGTCTCTGGCTGTGCTGTTGTCAGTGATCGCCTGTGACAGAGGGAGAAGACCCAATGACTCAGGGAGACACTTGCCAAAAAACTCTGTGATTTATCGAACGATAAACTTTCCTCCTCTTAATCTTGGCTTCATTATTCATATCAGCCGCTCGCGTGATACGAAGTATGACTCAGTCATTGAACCTGATGTATGTAAGAATCATTCATACGGGCGCGTTGTGCTGTTGTCTCATGCAAAGTAGGCATCTCCATCCCCGCTGACACTGTTATTGTGCTCTGTTGTCACAGATCTAATTATGTGTTTCCAAAGCTTTGCACTTTATGATTTTTCTCCCAGCTTATCATTTTTTTTTGCCCCCCTTTCCTCACGGTTGCGTGACTGTACCATTAAGTGTTGTCTTCACTGGTTTAGTCGTAACCAAGCATCTACCGGGTATCTTGTGCACAGTGGGCGTTCACAGCCACAAATCACGTTCCAGCAGGACCGAAAATAAATTAGGCTCATGCGAACCCGTGGAGAACACATTTAGTATTTGCTCTGCGTTTGTTTGTTTGTTTGTTTGTCTGATGTTAAACAGCAGAGATAATTAGCACCAATCGATGCTTTGATGGTTTCATTTGGGTAACTTTGCACAGTTCAAAATCACAGTGCTAATAACAAATGCAGGTTTCTGTGCTTTGTTTTCCTCACAGCGGTCAAGGCCAGCTCACTGGGGTCCACGTATTAAAACAGAGTGTAAGAATTGCCTTAAAATACTACATGATCTCGGAGGGCAAATTCTCTCTTTGCAGTAATTGCAAACAGCTTCCTCTCGCTGCGGTGGAGATGGAGAGAAGCGGTTGAGGTTTCTGACCGCTGACACTCCTGACACGACGTGAAAGCTCTCTTAGCCTGTTAGCTGTGTTTGTTGTAATCAAACTGCTGGATCAAATGCTTTCTCTCCTGTCCGCGGCCGACGCCTTGAGACTTGAGAAGCGCACGCTCCGTGGCGTACCGTTAGCTCACAACCACATCGCCTCTCTTCCATCATACCGTCCTGCCACCTCCCTCCTCCTTCATGTGCCAAAAGACAGAGCTTTAGGCCGGGGCTGACAAAACGGCGTCATTATCTTAGCGTTAGCGCCTGCCCACGCTCTGCCTCTCATTCATTTCACAGCTAGCCTCCTGGCCCCAGAGGGAGAGATAGATCATGTGGGCGAGAAAGAGAGAGCAATCGGAAGAGAGGTCTCTTTGTCTGTGAGTCTACCCTTTCCCACTTGTTCCCCCTTCCCTCTCCGCTCTCGTCCCCATCTACTGCTCCCTCATGGTTTACCGAAATGCATGATGCCATTATGAGGACTCCCGCAAGCACTGAAAGAAGCAAAAGGGGGAAAAGAATCAGCGTGACAGAAAGAAGGTTAAGCTCACCTAGTAGCTAAGTTAGAAAGGAGACTGTTGGAGTCTGTGAAGTGGCGGAGATTTTCAAACTAATATGGCGTGTGCTATTATTTATGATGCTTCGCACAGTCACTGTAATCACTCACTTCTTAGCTCAGGGTTGCTTCCTCGCTGAGTGACGCCAAAAAAGGTTCATCGACAGAATCATCAAAACACAACGCTGTATTTTTATGCTTTCTAAAAAGAACTTTAAATGTGAGCGGAAACATTTAGTGAGACAAATCCAGAGGAGCGATTGTCACCAAAGAGTCGCTGGAGGAAGCGTGAGCAGGAATGAGAAAGGACAGGGCACAGCAGCAGCAGCAGCCCTTTAAATCCAGCGGTGGAGTCTGAATCATTTGCTCTTTAATGACAATCATAAGTCATTGTGCAGTTGTAATGTGTTCCACATTAACAGTGTGGGAGCTGGCTGTGGCTCATCTGTGCCTAATGCGCTATAGCTACAGGCTAAGAGCTCTCATCAAACACTGTTCAACTATCACTTCCTCCTCTTCAAGTCTTTTGTTTACTTTGTGTTGTTCTCACGCCCACGCGGCAACGAAACTTTGAAAGGCCCATGACACGTCTCGCTGCGTATGGTTTCTGCTCCAAGTCTCTTGAGACTTCAGTTACCTATATTTAGCCATTAGAGGTTATATTTGCTCATTATTTTTTGAGAGCAGCGCGGCGAAGTCTCACTTGTCAGCGAGCAGATCGCCTTCGGATGCTAATGAGGTGATCCTGAGGCCATGTCTATAGGCCATATCCCGGGAAAGTGTCATCCAGGTGCAAACCATTGTGCTTACGCTCGACTGAAGGCATCCAAAGTCTAGGAATAGAAGCGGCACAGGTGAGGCTTTGCAACCAGGCAGAGCCGAGAATGAGAGGAGTTGTTTGTGTCAAAGGGGCTATAGCTAATGATGGATAGGCTTGGGTAGAATGCTAGCATGTGCAGATTGGGCTAGGTCAATCGAGTTATTGAAAAACATGCACATTTTTCCTTCTGCCTGCACACAAATTAAATTTGAACAATAATCAAATTAAAGCTCGTAGCAACTGGTTGCACTGGTTCCTCCACACGAGTATAAAACCCACACTCCTCCAACCCTGACCATGTTTCACCCACACCATCCCCCGGTTCAGTCCTCCCCCCAGGGTTAAAGAACCACCCCTTCACTCTCTCCATGCTTGTTTGCCCGAAGCGTGCAAGGATTAGCTAAAGCGATTATCACAAGCTTTTGCAGTTTTGTGAAGATGAATCATGGTAATGCTACACAGCCCAGCGCCTCATGCATTCCTAAACCCCCTCTACTTGGTTTGTGATTTTCCAAACTCACGAGGAGCCAGTTGTCTTGTTCCCCGCTAAGCCAGGTGCAGGTGAGTCAACTGTAGCCAAGTTGGCAGCTTATCACAAGCACGTGTGTGTACACACTTGTCTGGTCGCTCACACGTACAGCACATGTCCGCAGGGATTCAGTCATATAGCGGCATGAATATAAAGCACTTTTACACAGTGCATAAATCAAAGGACAGCTTGACAAGCTAATGTTCAAAGTATTGTTTCACATCTCTTGACTTTTAATACATTACAGCTTTGTCATAACATGTTTGACTCTGTTTCACTCAGTCAAACGGAGCTGTCACACACCCTATGGGGACAACCTGCCTTTGGCAATTTTTGACTTTGCTACAATGCTGTACATCACGGGAGCGTGTTTGCCTAGAGGCTTTCTGACTTTTAACTGCCGTATGCTTTTCTAGTGTTATGAGTGCTTTGATTGCAAATGACCGGACTAAATGTTTCCCCAGCCGTTAATGTAAAACTTTATATTCCGTTTCCTCTGGGTCTTCTTCCTACAGTATTCTCCCTCCTTCTTTTTCCTTTGCTCATAGTTGCAGCTACACATTAGCGCGTCTCCTGCAGATGGTGTGGTCTAATTGTGCAGACTTTTTGCTGTTCCGCAGCCTCCCCTCCCTCCTCCATGCCCTCTTCCAGGCTGAACAGATGATCACGGCCTCTGGTTTCTCTCCCCAGCCCAAAAGACTCCTGAGGATGTTCTCATTAACAGGACTTGTCAGAGCAACCTGCTAGCACTGCTAATTTATTTTCCCCCCACACAAAACATACCAAAATCAGACCGCAAACACACACACACACACACACACGCACACTGATGCACATGTGCTTGTTTATGTTCATATGCCTCACACAGGCACACTCGCCCACCTCACATAAAAGCCCACCCATAGACACACACCACATGGCCTCTTCAGTCGAGCTCCAGGGCCTTCCCCTGCTAGATTGCACAACAATTAGCTGCAATGAAGGTTAGTGCCGCTTCTCAGACAGACTGACGAATGATAAATGTGCATTTGTTTGCAGAGCATATGTGTTTGTTTGTGTGTACTGGAGGATTTGTTTTTTGGAGGTATGAAAGAGGGTGGGCTGCTACACTGCTGTCTGTGTTTGTACCTTTGGGAGCCCTTCTCTGCCAGCCTCTCTCAGCCCCCAGCTTCTGTGATTCTCTCTCCATGCCGTGTGTGTGTGTGTGTGTGTGTGTGTGTGTGTGTGTGCACGTTTTTCAAAGCGAGTCCAAGGGTGTTTGCCAGTGTATAGGTGTTACCTGACAGGCTCGTCATATCACCGCGCACCTTATCAACAGATGCAGCAAAGCGTTCCTGTATTTCACACTTTCACCCGCAGGAGATATTTTTTGGACCGTTCATCGTGTGTGTGTGTGCGCACAAGCACACACACATTCATGTACACACACCAACACAGAACAACCACAAGGCCCGGCCACTCTTTGGGCTACACCTTGTTATTGTTTAAAGGCCCTAACACCGATTTGGCTGACACTTTTAAGACCCATCAGTCACCCCGCTTGTTCAGCCCCCCGAAAGGCTCAGTGCTGCTACATTATAGCAAAACATCATGTACTAACACATCATATGACACACATGCCCTCAGGAAGACGGTGGTAGTAATCATCAGTGACTAATGTTTCTCCTTTAGCTCGCTCTATGACACTATGCTCTAGCTTAGTAGCATACACAATCCTATTTGCACACATGGATGCACCCAAACACACGCGTTAGCTCATAGTATCTTACCACATTAAGAGGTATTCGTTGTGGATGTCAATGCTTCTTCAGGCCTTTATTCTTGTGCCATTCATGTGATCGCATGGAACCCTGTGAATATCAGATTTGGCACATAATGGAAGACGACTTGGATTCAAGAATGAACTGGTTAGAATTTAAAGGTCAAACTGTGACCTTACATGCGTTCCATTCTCGGTTTCTCTGCAACGCCTCAAAAATATTTTCCTTTAGACAACAGTTAGTTCCGACCAAGTAATCTGATTGGACAAGAGGCATTCCACGAGTGGCCAATATAAGCGGTGTCCCAATCCAGGGGCTGCAGCCTTCAAAGGCCGTATTTTATGTCTGGTTGCGGCACGTCGAAAACTGTCCCAATTCGAGGCCTCCTCCATATGCGGCCGACAAACGCGTCCCCCTTTTCTGCGGACGTGGAGGATGCACCTGATCCTTAAGAGGCCCGACATATCCCAAGATTCATTGTGTGCCAATTCAAACAAGATGATGGACTCTTAAGCAGCCGAGGAATAAACGTTTAAATGTAAACGTTTTTGGTTTCAACTCAATCGAATAGTTAGCATTACACATGTTTAAAAATAAAACAAAAGGGCCCTAGAAACAAATTATCTTTAAAATAATAAGTTACGTGACGTTAGTTATGCTGGCTAGTTAGCCTACTAGATACCTGTTGCTAGGCAACAGGAGTGGCGTTTTTGTGACGCAACAGTAAGGGCGGGAACAGCTGGTGATGCACACAGGAAATCCTCCGTAGTCCAGACCGTCTCATTTCAGTTTGGCTTTAACGGTCTGCGCAGGCTATGAATGGAGCATCCTCTGTAGACTGCCTCGGACTGGGACACAGCTATAGAGAACAACATCACTGGGACTTTTCACTCTGTGTATCACTCCGCCTCAGCCACGTCTTCTGAGTACTGTTAATTAACGTTACAGCAGACCGTGTGTGTCTACATTAATTGAGCTGGTACCTCTGAATCACACAGCAGACTCTTCTTTCACTGGTTAATGATACATTAAACAGATGAATGTACATGATAAAGCAGCTGATCTGTGGTAACCTGTAGACACACAGTGCAGGAGAATGTTTGGGTTGCTTGGCAACCAAAGTCCACTCTCAGTTAAGTTTTGGAGCTAGTTCAGATGGTGAAACAAAAAATAATCTGTTGTTGATAATTACTTTTTACTTCTCTTTGCTGCTTGAATAACTGTTTAAAAGCAATATCACACTCGAGGTCGACCTGCGGCCTCGTGCCTACGACCCAATCACAGCTGTGATGATATTCAGTACATCACTCCCTCTCATTTGATATTGCTTAAACATTCTGTTAGAGCTCCAGTGTTTAATGTCTGCCTTCTTTTGGCCTTGTTTTGTTTTAAGGGTAACGTATTCTTTCAAACACTCTGAATTTACAAAGTCATCTCCTGATCCTTCCAAAGTAACACTAATGAATGTAAACCGCAACTCAACGTGTTGCCAAAGGCGTACAACCTTGAGACGTAAATGCTTGTTTTTCTTCTTAAACTGTCTGAGTGCATTCTGAGTTAGTCTGTAAATTCAGTGGGAATAGGGATGAGGGGAAGAGTGAGATTATGGTGATTAAAAAATGAATGATTGCTCTCTACATATTGGAAACACTACTTCCAGCATTTACACCGAACTGTTGGCACTGAATGTAAACCATGTGGTGAGGAGTCCTCCACAGATCCTTGGGAAACCGGACTAGTTTTTCAGCTGACCTAAGAACGACAGACAACGGCTCATTCTCCATTAATATATCAATGTAGGCTGTTATCCATTCCTTCTGAAGTGTAAGTGTAACAGCAGTGTTTGATCCACTTCATACTAAAGAACTTGGAAATCAATAAACAGCTATTCAATTTTAAATACAAAGCAAAGATGTGTGCAGACATATTTCACAGTGTGTCGGTTCTTCCGCTCTGGCCGCTTGCTGAACTTTCGGCTGAGTTCGTATCTCAGTGAAACTTCAGACCCACTAATTGCATGGTTCAGCCATTATAGTCCGCCGTCAGCCTCCGGATTTCAGGGATCACAGCCCGATGGCTATCTTTCAAGGGAGGGAAAAAAAAAAAGGAGTTATATAACCTCGAACTGAAAACCGTGTTCCTTATCCTCCATACAGATTGTGTAATTACATGTATGTTTTTCCACGGTTTAAAGGCTGGAGGGATTTCTCTGGTTTATGCTCTGACCCCGACAATTGGAAAAACACAACCTTTTGTTAAAGTTTTGATGGAGAGATGTTGATTAGATTTGAGAAATACAGCCTCTATTTCCTCCAGCAGTTGGGGAAAGCAATTTTGTGCTGTTTGCTTCCTTGGGGAAGCTTGAGAAAACAATATGAAAATGATTTCTTTTTCTTTACAACAAGCATATTTGATGCTCGCAGGCAAACACTGAAATAAAGGCAAAGTTGAAGCCTTTGCTTTTTATGGCCTCTGCTAAGCTGCCTTTTTCATACTCGTCTATCTGCATTTTCCCTCTTGTTCTCCAGTGTGACAGAGTATAAAGAGATGCAGTGGTTGATGTAGTGGACTGGAGACTCCAGTGGATGCTGCACGAGTTTGACAGGAAAGGACACACTAACATAGGCGTGCTGACCTTCTAATGACTCTCCTGCATGAGTGGCACCTGATCTCTGTGGTCTCTTGAGGATCGACAGAGCAGACAAAAGCGGTGGAATAAGGTTTGCAAAATTTGAATGCATGAAAGCACAAATTCTGCACAGCCCGACTTGATGCAAACGTCTGACAGCAGCAGTCCCTCTCAGAGTAAACTTCATACTCTCAGACACTTCTTCTTCTACAGTTTTACTCCAACCGCAACACCACCATCATCTTTCACCCTCAAGCGGCAACAGCAGTCGTGCAGACGCCGGACCATGTTACACAAACACGCACATTCTGACCTCAGTCTGCTGCACTCTTAAGGCCTGCTGGTCAGACTTCATCAGATCTCTCGCTACGGGCCTTCAGGCAGACAGAAGTGCTACGAAATCTGTACGCTAACCTCGACTGTATGTATCATATCCATCGTGGAATTTGTCGGCTATTGATCCAGAAGACAAGCTGAAGAAACCAGAGTTTGCGTCCCCGGCCGCCTTTCACAACCACGGCCAGACGAGGTAAAAGGCCAGTGGACTACAGGGAGAGAAGGCGGGAGCTGAGGGATATGTGCCGCAGTTTGCTGTGTAAATACGACTAAACTATCCAGAACAGACAAGCTGCTGCAAAAAGAAAGTTGAGGAAGTTTGTGCTTGTTTCATTCTGCTGTTATTTCCGCTCCTTTTTTCTACAAAGGGGCTTTTCTCTTCCTGGAAGAGGCTTTATTCTGCCTGATCCTCTCTCTCTCTCTCTGCCTACTCTCCTAATCACCACTAAAGCCAGCCCTAATTGCCAAAAGACGTGTTCTCTCTACTTTTCTCCTTCTCTCGTTTTCTTGCTTTCTTGCTCTCTTCCTGTCTGTCTTTCAGGACAAGAAGAAAGGAAGTGGATTTTAATGAATCAGAATAAACAACTTTTTGGTTATAGGGACATAAACGGGAGTTTTAGCTTCATCATGATCGTTACAGGAAACCGTGCACTTAGATAGATCGATATTTTTCATGTTGGAGTCGTATTTTTATGAAAGTATTATTTAGTAATTCTTCAGGCGTGTTCGTACACTGCTAATTTTCCCCGTCTCTGTTGTTTTTATGAGCCCTTGGTGATAAAAGCAGTCCCACACTGTGACTGTTTGGAGTCCTGATACCGGCTCAGGCAGCCGTTCAGCTCCCCTCGCTGGGAGAGATGGTGAAGAATTGATGAAGGCCAATCAGGCACTTCTGTGCTTGTTTAGAGGAATACTAATCAGTCATTAGAGAGATGCTGATCAGTCAGAAACAATGTCTTTGTGGCTGCTCTCTTTGAATACGTGCGTGAACGTGCACGTGTGTCCTTGTGCTTTATTGATTAGCGGGTTTGTGCAGGCACGTTCGCGGCTGCAGTACAGGAGGGACGCGGTTATAAATCATATTCCCACTTCTATCAGCTTGTAGACTACATGCTTTTGCAAGTTCCTTCCTACTGTAGTGAAGATTAGAAAATCCCACCCCCGCTGTGTCTCTCACCTTCCTGCAGCTTTGGAAATGTCAAATAACCGTGGAGGTTCTCCTGCTTCTGATAAACTGCTCCCTGAAAATCTACTACTGATGTTTACAGGCAAATTTCCCAACACACACACGAACCTTAAAAGCTGAACACAAAGTAGCTGTACGGGCGAACAGTATTACAGCCTGTAACTAGCCTATAGTGTTCATGCCAAGTCAAGCAGCTCTGAGATCAGCCAGCCTGTTAACAAAAGTTGCCCCCCTTCGATGAGTAACCAGAAGCGGTTGCAGCAGCAGCCCCTTGATTAGCCGTCCAACAGCGCGTCGGCTCTGCCAAGAGACGATCTTGATGGTCAGGTAGGCTAATTATTACATTCCACACAATGTTTTACCCTCATTTTAGAAGCGTGGACCTCAAGAAACACTGCAGGAGCTTCGCTGTGAAGCTGGCAAGTGATATAACTGTGCTATTTGAATTAAAAAACACCACAACACCACACCAAAGCACTTAAAATAAACCAAAGTTACCTTATTTTATATATCACCCAATCCATATTAAAGACAAGTCCATGCACAGCATCTTTTTAATTGGTGTTTAACTGTTGCTGACGTGGTTAAATACAACCACAGATGTTCTGAGGAGGCGTACGACCTCCACACTTGCAGGAGTGCCCCCAGATTTACACAGCAGCGCGCACACACACACACTGCTATAACCGTCTCTTGTGTTTGCCTCCAGTCTTCCCTTCTATCTCAGCCTTGTCTCATTTATTCAGTTAAAGTTTGATGCAGAGCGTCAGTAAGACAGATCATCCAGCAAACCTACGGAGGAGTTTAAGGCTACAAAAGTTGTGCCAAACACAATCTACAGCCTAATATTTCATGCTAACATTGTTTGGATTCTCACCCAGAGAAAGCGGAGCGGTGAAGTAATGGGTATCGGTGTTCAACCAAACACAACACAAGAGTAAAGCTGCTTAATTTTACATAAGACACCACAGGCCATCCATATCCAGGACACACGCAAGTCTACAATCGCTGTATGGTCTGCTGCAGCGGTGCAGCGTGGCTGTATAAGCAGGGAAAGGTCAGAGACAGAACAGGAAGTGAGGAACAATTAAAATGCTGCATGACTGAAATTCAGATGCCTCGAATGAGAGCTTTATTTTGAAAAAATGTTTTCTCCCTCTCACTAGTTCTATATTTCCAAACCGAACAAAGCCTCCTTCAGCATCTCTCAGCGCCGAAGTAGAAAGTGGAATGACAAACTTTGTGATGAACGTGAGCCATCACTTTTCTTCCAGCGGGAACTTAAAAGACTCTAACCTCATTAGAAGTGTTGTTTTTTTTTTAATTTCCCGTACCTTTGTAGTTGACTGCAGTTCAGTCTCTTAATTTCCCAAGTGCATGTGGACATGAACTGCAGTAAAAACATAAAACAGTCTTATAATTGAAGCAATGCAAGCAGGTTTAAAGAGCCATGCTAATACATTAGCTTTGCTTTGATGCATATTTGAATGAAGAGCTGTTAGTTCTGTGTTGTATCTGATACATTTGTGCGCCACTTTATGAACTACCTCGGATTATTTTCATGGAAGGACATTAAAATATCGTATTTTGTTTCTGTGTTTTGGCTCTGCGCTCTTGTTTTGATGCTCACACAGAGTTTGAATCGTCTTTGTGTCTCTCTGTAACACGAGCCAGTCACCGCTGTCCTCCGTTTGTAGGGTCCTGGACACGATGCAGGGATGAGCCGCGATTGGCTTCAATAAAAAACGCTCCCTGATGGGCTTCTAACATGCTTTAAACACCCTTCCATCACAACTTTGTTCCTCTTTCATAGTCTGTCAGTAGTGGACAGTGGGCCTGGCTCTGTTTAGCCGCAGAGGGCCCAGCCCACTGTAGAGATCCTCTCCTCTCTGATTAGACGGCACACTCCCCACGGTGCCTCTGATCAGCCGCCATACTCGCCCCTCACCATCCATCTCTCCACGCCACTCTCTGTTTCCTTCTCTCCGAGCTCCGCCGCTCTCCCTTTGTCGCTCTCTTGCTCCCTCTATCTCTCCTCCCTCGTTCTATCCATCCATCCATCTGTCCCGATCTCTCGGGAGGCCAGCCCAATTAACCTGTTTAAACAGCCATCTGAGCATCCCATCCATTCCAATGTGGCTGTGTGAGAGAGAGCCAGTTCGCCGAGCCAGGAGCCCAATGCCAGGCCCCCATCCGCTGCCCTCCCCAGCCTCCACCTCCACCTCAGCTCCCACTCCTCTCTCCTCCCTCCCATCGTCTCCATCCTCCTCTTTCTGCGTCCTTGTCTGCTGTCCTCAATCGACGGTAGCGCAGATCAGGACTAGTAAGAGTTGTTTCTTCGTGATGCATTCAATGCACCATTCTCTGAACAATTTAAATGGATGAAGCTTTAAACTGTGACGCCTCTGGAGATCTCCACCTTAGCTACTGCAATCTGACTATAAGCCTCTTCCCCCCTTCTCCTCTTTAATGTTCTTTATTCCTCTCACTGCCTCTCCCATTTCCACCTCCACACATCCTCTCATCAGTCTCCCTCCCTCTCCTCTCTCCTCTCTTCTCTCACCTCCTTCCTGCCCCCCCCTCAGCTCTCAGCTCCTCTCCCCCTGACTGTATCCCTTTCTCACTTTCCTTTCAACACTTGTCACCTACTTCCTGTCAGGCTGTCCAGAGAACACCACAAGAAGGTCACAACTCTTTTCAGCGTTGCTCTCCTCCTTGTCCTTGTCTTGTTGGAGGGAGAAGTGACTTTAATTAGAAAAGTGGGGGGGATGTGAGGATGGGGCTTTGGGTTTGATATCATCGAGCTGCACACAAGGAAACATGTGACCGCCCCCAACTAATTATGGTAAAGAAATCTTGGGATATATATGATCATATATGTACTACAGAGGTGTAATTGCTGACATTGTCTAGAAAGCGGAGAAATGCTGTACACTGGGGTGTGTGTGTTATTTGCCAGATCAATGCACAACCTGGGCCACTGCTTTAGACGGCTTGTTAATGTGCAGCGCTGTGCCGATGGGCTTCATTGCTCTGTAGTCGGACGATTTTATAATCTCTCTTATAGCAGTATCGACCCAGCTGAGTGAAAGAGGAGCTATTGCAGGTTGATGTGTGTGTGTGTGTGTTGATGGAAGGATAAAATTGGCACTGTCTTTTTCTTTAATTGGTGCAAGAACGAGACCCTCCGGGTGCTCTATGTGCAGCCTGTCACTCCATTTGTGTGTGGGTATCGGTGCAGTTAGCCCAGCTTGTCAGTATGGAGACATGCAGGCAATCATAGAAAACAAATGCCTACACATTCACACACACACACACACACACACACACACACAGGGACTGCAGATTCCTCTACAGGATATACACTTCCACTTGCCTCATTATTTATTGTCTCATCAATTTCAGCGTTTATAGATTTTCACTAAAAGATACCTGATTTTTATGAAAGCTTTTTACTAATGCTGCACTTTTTCTATAGTTACATGTGTGTGTTTACATTTTCTCTATTCATGTCTGAGGAGGATATACACCCATCAGCCGGAACATTATGTCAGCACGGGCACCCTGACCGGCCCCATACGCAACAAACTGTGATGCTCTATGTGTTCTGTCGCCTTTCTCTCAGAACCAGCATCAACTTTTTCAGCAGCTTGAGCTGCAGAAGCTCTTCTGTTTGATCGGACCACGCGGGCCAGCCTTCGCTCACCACGCCCATCAACGAGCCTGTCGCTGGTTCACTGGTTTTCCTTCCTTGCACCACTTTTGGGAAGCACTGACCGCTGCAGAGCGGGAACACCCCACAAGAGCTGCTCTGACCCAGTCGTCGGGCCATCACAGTTTGGCCCTTGTCAAAGTCATTCACATCCTTACGCTTGCCCACTTTTCCTGCTTCCAAGTTGGAGGACGAGATGTTCACTTGCTGCCCAACATGTCCCATCCACTGACAGGTGCCACTGTAACAAGATAATCACTTTACCTGTCAGTTCTTAATGTTATGGCTGATCGGTGTATATTTATTGCAACCCGTTTCCCTGAGTGTGTCACCCCGTCTCCTGGACTGCACCATTAATGCCAATGAGAATATCAAATTAAATTAAGGGAAGAAAAGTTTAGAATTGGGGAAACTATCACGAGGCTTTAACCACTGCAACATTTTGCCACCTTTGTGGTTGAAGTAGAGGATGTTTGTGCTGCAAATTGCATTTGCAATTGTAATTTTCACCTATTTATTGTCTTGTTTTCTCTAGTTTTTTAGTTAAACTTTAACCCCCATGAATAAAAAGTATTACCTTACATTATAATTATAAAATAAAAATACTTTTATGGTAGTAAAGACCCCCCACACCTTAACCCCCACCCACTCCTCAGTGTGAAGCCTCGGCCCACAGTCCTCTTGTAGCCATGACTGCATTACTGCTGCACTGTTGGCTGCGTGCCTGGCTCACAGAGAGACGAGACAATAATTGGAGTACCGAGAGAGAAGGGGCAACAGACCACCTGCTGCTTGTGTTCTTTTCCCGTGTTTGACTGTTTCGCAGAGTGGAGGACTTAGAAACACAATAAAGCGTGCTTTGAGTTTGATTTTTCACTTTCTCGTTGTTAATGTAATCAGGCAGCCTTCCAAAACTCTATTTGCACAGACACATGTTTGCCAACTGGTGTGTTTGTTGTTGTCGCCCCCCACGATCCAAATCTAATCTTTGAGAATTTGAGAAAATAATGGTAAAAGAAATGAGAAAGGATTTGACAAAAGGCAGGAGAATGAGACAAACAGGAAACAGCAAGCAGGCTCTTTCAGGGGTTTGTGCGGGGTAGAGATGTTCAGCTACACAAAGACAGGAACACTCTGATGAAGTCGAGGCTTTTCTGCCTCTTGGGTTGATCTAATCCATCTCTTAGCTCCCGTCTCCTCCTGTCTAGACCGGGACACTTGTACAGCACCTGTTGTTTAAACCATACACTTTATATTTTATATTTTCACTTATATGTGAGTTGTTTTTTGCATACCTCTAATTTGTACTGTATTTTTGGAGCTATCTGGCACTATAATTTCTTTCGGGATTAATAAAGTTCTTGGTTCTTTGGTTTGATAGAAAACAATAACTTGGATGAATCTTGATTTTGATTTAAAGTTTAAATTCTTCTAAAAAAGACACTTGCTCATAAGTAGAGATGGCAGCTCTCGTTCACATTCAGTGACATATCCGGTTTACCCGTAACTCACTCTCACTCGTTCATGAACGATGACGGCTGCCATTGCATTCACTGGTCTACTTGGCCCAACTACCCATTACAAAACCTTCTGACATTATAATTTCTAAATAAATAAACATAGTTTAGTTTGTGTTCATCTGTCAGTGGTTTACACATCTGTGAATTGACTTGTATGCACAGATGCACCTAATCGGGTCGCGAGAGAGAGCAATTCGGTCAAGCGATACGTTCAGTCTTTCTCCTAACCAATGATAGTCATTTGATACATTTGATACAAACAGTCTGGTTTTCTAAAAGAAGAAGGGAGGCAGTGGGGAGCCGTGAGCGGAGCCAAGTGAACGAAAGGAGCGAATTTGATGCATGGAAGTGAACGGATCATTCCGTTACATACCCTGGAAGGGAATGTCTTTGGTTCAGGTTTCATTCCACATATCGAACAATGAAACAGAGTAATACTAACAATGAATTTATTATTTTTGACAATGAAAGTAATAATTAGACTGAAGAATTCTCAGTCTTCATCCTCGGGCAGGAAACAGCAGCAAAAGGCTTTTCGAAACCACCTGAAGAATCTTTGGATTCGTCCCTTGGTGACCTTACCCTGCTGTGTTAATGGGTCATTCTGCGCGGCATCGTGGACCGTCTGAAGAGCAGGTTCATCCCTGGGCTCCTCATTCCTAACCTCACCCTCCAGGACTGAAGCAATGGCAGTAGCTTCAGCCGGCAGGGTTACAGCAGGTGATGGAGCTGGAACCAGGGCCTGAGGAGCAGGTTCTGCGCTGGGCTCCTCATGCCTAAGCTCACCCTCCAGGACTGAAGCAATGTCAGTAGCTTCAGCTGGCAGGGTTAAAGCAGATGATGGAGCTGGACCCAGGGTCTGAGGAGCAGGTGATGGAGCTGGAACCGGGGTCTGAGGATCAGGTTCTGCGCTGGGCTCCTCATGCCTAACCTCACCCTCCAGGACTGAAGCAATGTCAGTAGCTTCAGCTGGCAGGGTTACAGCAGGTGATGGAGCTGGACCCAGGGTCTGAGGAGCAGGTGATGGAGCTGGAACCGGGGTCTGAGGAGCAGGTTCTGAGATGGGCTCCTCATGCCTAACCTCACCCTCCAGGACTGAAGCAATGTTGGTAGCTTCAGCTGGCAGGGTTACAGCAGGTGATGGAGCTGGAATCAGTGTCTGAGGAGCAGGTGATGGTGCTGGAACCGGGGTCTGAGGAGCAGGTTCTGTGCTGGGCTCCTCATGCCTAACCTCACCCTCCAGGACTGAAGCAATGGCAGTAGCTTCAGCTGGCAGGGTTACAGCAGGTGATGGAGCTGGAATCAGTGTCTGAGGAGCAGGTGATGGTGCTGGAACCGGGGTCTGAGGAGCAGGTTCTGTGCTGGGCTCCTCATGCCTAACCTCACCCTCCAGGACTGAAGCAATGGCAGTAGCTTCAGCTGGCAGGGTTACAGCAGGTGATGTAGATGGAACCAGGGTCTGAGGAGCAGGTTCTGCGCTGGGCTCCTCATGCCTAACCTCACCCTCCAGGACTGAAGCAAAGGCAGTAGCTTCAGCTGGCAGGGTTACAGCAGTTGATGGAGCTGGAACCAGGGTCTGAGGAGCAGGTTCTTCACTGGGCTCCTCATTCCTAACTTCACCCTCCAGGACTGAAGCAATGGCAGTAGCTTCAGCTGGCAGGGTTACAGTAGTTGATGGAGCACCAACATGCAAGTTTGATTTGGTCTCAGGCTCAAACAGCTCAGAGATTTGCCCCACTGCAACAACAGTGATGATGTTCAGCAGCTCTGGCTCAAATCGCCTCAGCTTCATCCTAAGCGTGTCTGGAGAGAAAATCTGCCTGACCTTCCCCAGTATAGAGGCGACCATGTCATCTCTCATGGAGCGGGAGAAGCTGACCTTATGGAGCGTGGTCGACAGAGCAGAGGAGACTCCATCCAGAACTGCTTGAGTCACGCCAACAGCCATCACACTGAGCTTCTGGGAGGGCATGTTGAAGAAGGTGGTTAACCGAGACACCCAGATGCCCTGCAGGACTTTCGGAACCACATCCATCACCACCTCTTGTGGACTTAACAGTTTGGAGCTGTGGGCCTCCTGCTGCTGCTCCACCAGGATCCTGGCATATTCCTGAGCCTGGTTGAGGATCTTGGGATTTTTAAAAGAGGGAGGCATGGCCTCTGGTGAGTCAAGTAGACGTTTGGCTTCAAACGCAACATCTCTCTTTTGCATGCTGGTGTTCACCTCCCACACCAGCTTAAGAAGAGGCAGGACATCTGCATCAAAATCCTCCATTTCAAACTCCCAGAGCTGCACTCTCAGCGTCTTTTTGCTCTCCTCCACCAGCAGGTCAGTGATGTCTTCAACTGTCACCGCTGATGGGAGCTCGTTCTCCTGCTGAAGCCTTAAAAATTCGGCCACTATCGCGATCTTGGTTTTGTAGGACTGGATGTGCCAGCAGATCTGCAGAGCGCGTTCATAAATGGGTGTTTCGAATAAGACCCTGATTGGTCTGTAGATGCCTTTGCTTTCTTCAATAAACTCCATGGCGAATTCGTTTGTTTATCCAAGTAGCAATGCACTACAAAAACAATTTCAAAACAATTTCAAAACAGTCGAGCTAATTGACTGAAGAGTACTCCTAAACACTTGATCCTCCAAGCACAAATGACCAGCCTGTCTTGTCTTATGGGCAGAGATTAAAGGTTCTCAGATGGTCTTTGATGAGTCACAGTGGTAAAGGTTCTGGAACTCCACTCACAGAATTCTTGTCTCCATGGCGCCACAATACAGAAAAATAAACATTCTATATCAATCACTATCTTTAAATTCATAAACTTGTGCAATAGAAGTTCTTACTAGGTAACTAACTTACTTCCTGTCTACTTCTGTACATAACTATTGTACTCTTGTTTTTCTATCAGGCCCTGTCTTTTTTGCATTAAACCATACACTTTATATTTTCACTTATATTTGAGTTGTTTTTTGCATTTCTCTAATTTGTACTGTATTTTTGGGGCTATCTGGCTCTATAATTTCTTTCGGGATTAATAAAGTTCTCTTATTTTATCTTATCTTAAGTAAACGGGCTGACTTTCATATCTTAGAAGTACAACCAGTACGAGACTTGAGTGATTATTTCAGTCTCTGTTGTACGATTCTGATATCACTAAACTTCTCATTGCGGATTCATATGATTGGACGTAGTCCTCCAGAGTCTGTGATCAGATAGACTGTTTCTGTAGGTGCAGCCTTTAACAGCAGACCACTGCTTTTTTGCAGCAGGGGTCTGCTATACAGAAATGATACATCAAAGAAACAGAATAGTGTTCAATAAAGCTGTGTAATAAATGGGGGCATTACACTTTTGAATTTTCTGGATGCATACAAACCACTTCTTTGTAGCAGTCTGGACAGCCGGCCTCAGAGAGATGGGTGCTGACTTGATCACAGGCATATTTAGGGCTAGACAGAACAAAAAGTCAGATTTACTCGCAGTTTACTTTCTGTAATGGAAGCCTTGTTTCAGATGTAGGAAGATACGGCAGAGAGTTGTAGCCTTTAGCTCCAGTTTTCTTATGATATGCCGTCTAGACATTGTAATCCCGGAGAGGGAGGGCCGCCGATCCTGTGAGGGAGGAAAGAGATGAGGACGGGAGGCCAGTGAAGGCTACACTTGCCTGTGACTCATCTTCTATTCTTCTTATGAACTGAGAGATCAAACACAAGAGTTGCCTGACAACGCAGAAAGCTTTGTACTGACCTGGTGCTGTACACTGCCATCCTAATGTGACGGAAAAGGATTTAATGTGCTCACTGGAGAACAAAAACCCAGAGAGATTTTCCTTCCTGTCTTAACCTTCTATTTCACCGCATCTCTGTATACTGTGAAGTCAAAGCTGGAGACGTTTCTCCTCCAATCAATAGTTTGTGTCCAATTCCTCTAAATATTTAGAGCATCCTTGCAGTCATGCAAAAAGCTCATTTTGGTCGTTAGATTTTTGTGGCACTTTATATTATTTAGGTTTGTGTTCTAAATTAAAAAATAATTAAAAATCCCCTTTGTCCTTGAAACAAACACACAAAATGTTCATATGTTATACATGAGGGGTGGGAATCGCAGGGGCAGGGTAACTCACAATGCGATACGCAATACGTGGCCCACAATAACCATAATATCACGATACAGTGATTCTGCAATAATTTATATATTGCAAGACAATAATAGAATAATACATCACAATATGTTATTAAAGTTGTATTCTCGACGATCTCTTTGTTCTCTTTGGCGGCACCTATGGCGATAAACAGTTATTGCAGAAGCACACTTCCAAGATATCCAGACAGTGTTGCATGTGTGACGTCCACGGTTGGCTCCGGTTGTAAGTCTTGATTTCCTCGCTGACGGTCGCTTTCCTTTTTAGACTGTTTGCCTTCATCTGAGCGTCGAGTTTGTTTCTTTTTCTTTGGAATTTCACTTATTTTTGAAGTTGTATCTGTAGTCATCAATCTTTTCTTTGTTAGTTCAGCCATAGTAGATTACTGTTTACTCACAACACTTGCAGAGACCGGAAAAGCAGCTGCTTAGCTCCGCCTACCCTCTCTGGCAGACCAACCACTGCTGGGTGATGGAAAACGTGTCACTAACTGGGTGTCGTGAAAGTCGCACCAGACACCAAGTCTGTAATACTGCAAATGCAAAGGCTTTTATCAGTGGGCCATAGGCTCAATCCCCATTGTTATACCTCATTGGGCGATAGATGAGTGACTTAACAGACATTTATTTACTTCTTAACTTCTTAATAGGGCAATTCATTTCTGTTCACGTTACCCTCACTCATGTCAGAAGTGCCTCTATTATACATAAATATGCAGATTATTTGTAACACCCATACAGAGAAACGCACACACACACACACACACACACACACACACACACACATATAATTTTAACAATGTTGGATGTCCAGACTAAACGTGGGTGTTTTTAAATCTGTAGGTAAAAGTCCAAGGCTATAAATGCAGTAGTGTGTAGCATCGGTTTACCGGCTTCATACTTGTTCCTATACAAATAAACATGAAAATAAAATAAAATAAAAGTATGTTGGAGTAATCTCAGGCTTCTCAGCTCAGTTTGCAGGCTGCTATGAACTATAGGTTTTACACAGTTTTTTCTACACGCTGCACTTTGTGACGTCACAAAGTGCAGCCTCAGCAGGCTTCGGAGAGATGGCCAGTCAGAAGAAAGCGGGATTGTAGGGCGGGATTTTCTGAAAGGGAGAGAGCTGACTGAGTGGACGAGGCAGTTTGAGGGCCTGCACAGAGCACCAGTGTGAGAAAAATGAGTTTTTAAAACTGTAAATGATGCTAAGCTACTTCACAGGTATCACAGAGTGAAATATGAAGCTTGAAATTAGCATAAACCCCCCCTTTAAGTGAAGTATATTTCTATTCTTTGTCCTAGGCTGTATAAATTGTTGAGACTTTTGATGTAATTTGCATTTTTTGAGCTCAACTAATAAAATTAACCGAACATGACTATATGCACTTGCCTTGTAAGTGCGGGAGAACGGTTCCCTGCGGAGTTGTTATTAGCAGTGAATACATTAGCATGACTGTGTTTATGCCAAGAAGATGTTGTGTGTTAGGCCGTACTAATAATACAGATAAAAATCTCACATAATTAATGATAATTGTGTATTCTGTTCCTAAGGTGCAAGAAAATATGAGAAGACTACATTTGCACACTGCTTAAATCACCTTCAAATACTCTGACTCACAGTAACAACAGGCGTTTTGCATATATTTAAGCAGACATGATGTCTATCTAATCTAATGCAAGTATTAGTTTTCCTCAAGCATATTTACAGTGAATATTATAAGGGAAACCAATGCATGTGAGGAGAGAAAGCTTTAGGAAGTACATAGCAGCCAGTTAAAGTCTTTGTCAAGAACCGTGACGTTTAGAGTACAGCATCGACTGTCTGTCGTTTTCATATATGTCTTCAGTTTATCTCATCTCAGACACAAATTGCAAACAGAAGAGGAACGGTTTGACCCGTGCGGCAATCATAGTGAAGGCAGATGACCTCATGGCGAGGAGCTGAGTCTAGCTGCCAGCGATAACTGCAGAAAAAGTAGAAATAGAGCGATTTGGCCTTCAGATTAAAAGCTAAAAGCATAGTATTTGTCACTCAAGAAATAAAAAGCCTTGTACCCTTGAATACCACAACACGAGTGGAATCAATATTTCCTGACAGAACAGTACACTTGAAACTTTTATGGATGTGAATGTGCAGATAACTGTCTGTAGAAATCATTCAGTTTCCCTTTTGGACTTTGGCTTTCTTTTAAAGTTGAAACATTGTTTACTAATAAGAGATTTATTTGTATTATGACGAGATATTCTTCTCAGCATTGTCAGCAGTTAATTACCAGACAGTCTGCCTGGTCTGCCTACAGTCATGCTCAGTTGTAAGTGCTATGAATGCCGATGTTTCGTCCCTCACAGCCCACCACACCATCCCTCTGCAGTTTATTCTCTTTTGTTTATCTTCAATAGTGCCTAATGGTGAGATGCACCTGTGTTAAATTAAACACAAACAATACAATCTTTCTAAGTATTCACTCTACAATCAACCTCCCAACGTGTGTGTTCTGCAGGTGTACTGTGTGCATGTCTGTGAGCGAGAACAGACGTTGTAACTGCTTTCTTATGCTCGCAATATGCTTAAAAAAATCTTCATTTTCTTGTTTACAGTGAAGTTTGACGACTGCGTGGGGAACCAAGCGGTTGTTTTCCGGAGCAGCGACCCTAACTTCAGCGTGCGGACAGATGGGTCCATCTTTGCCCAGGGAGAGGGAGCCAGCCTGGACGAGCCGGTGCAGTTTAAGCTGACAGCAAGCGGTCGGCACTCACAGGTCTGGGAGACTGTGGTCCAACTGGCACTAATAGACCCACCTTCACCTCAGCAAAATGGAAATGAGGTGAGCTGTACCCTTACTACACACGAGCACACACACACACACACACACAAATATCATGCTTCAAATTTCAATTATGATCCCAGAGTTCCTTCCTATCAATTTTTTTCTCCAGCGGTCTGGTGATGGTAACAGCCCAGAATCAGGTCAAAACTCTGAGGGGTTTTAGAGAGAGAGAGGGAGAGAGAGAGGGAGAGAGGAGCAGCAGCACATGGTTAAAAGTGATAGAATCACATTGCCACTGGGGGAGAGTACGATTCCCCTCAGCCATAAGCTGTTATTGGAAAACATCCTGTGCCTTGGACACCCC
This sequence comes from Semicossyphus pulcher, assembly GCF_022749685.1. Lineage (NCBI taxonomy): Eukaryota > Metazoa > Chordata > Actinopteri > Labriformes > Labridae > Semicossyphus > Semicossyphus pulcher. The sequence goes on from NW_027211637.1 coordinate 22,305,999, forward strand.
GGGGGACCGTGACTCTTCCTCCTCTATTTTAAAGCTGTCAAAGGTCGGGCAAGGACTGACTCACCCATCCCTGTGACTACAGAACCACAAGGGCGGATCTGAGAGTCAATATCAGCATGAGTGTTAATCAGATTAGGGAACGAGAACACACGTGATTAGCGGCCTGTGTTCACTGACACAGTCCAGTCTTAGACATAATACAGGAGGTAAGCCAGGAAGCTCCTGATGAGATCACATTTAGCTGAGACAGATGATCACTTAGGCGACATAATGACTGACAAGGATCATGTCGTCTCGATTGGTCTTCCTAAAACTGTCTGTTTGAGTCATTTACTGAATAAAAAAGCATCCATCATTTATTTATAATTGACTGTTTGTAATGTAGAAGTTGCTTTCAGTGATAAGCCCCCAGATAACGATCTAAATGACTCTTCAGTCAGAGCTTTTTAGTTTCTTTCAACTCATCGGTTTGCTCTTTCAGCTCACAGTTTACATTCTGTGTTTCAGTCTCACTGCTCTCATTGTGTCTCATTGTTTCGGCTGCTTTTGGCAGCTGTTTTCAGCAGCTATTTTCTTTTTGGGAAAAGAAGCTCTGAAAGCCTATTATATACTACCTACCCAGCACCAGCAAACAGACTATGTGAGGGAGTAGGTGGTGAACGGAGAGAATTTAGCAGCAAAGACGAGTTAGTGGAGTATAAAACGGAGAATAAAGTCAAAATTGAACTTTGATTCACCAAGTTAACATTAAAAAACATTAAAAAAGAGCAGTTGTGCTCTTTATGTGCTGGATGTGTAAACAGTAGGGATGCACGATATTACATTTTTTGCCGATATTTGATATGGCGATATTTTCCAACCCGTTTTGCCAATTGACGTTTTCAATACACATATATTACGCACATTTTTTTCACCTAATTTCAGAGAACATCAAGTCTCCCCTGTAGTGGAATTGGTATTATGCATAATCTTATTGTAGTGGCCAAAAACTGCCATACCGCAGACACCCTCTTCACGCTTGGCAGAAGAGGCTTTGTACAAAAGGTCACGTGTCTAATCACTCACGTTTCTAAGCACACCTGAATGCAGCATCCCCCTGAAACATGGCAGTGAGGGAGACATGCCCGGACTTGTTTACTGCACCTACTACGGAGACATCAGTGATCGCCGACGGATTCTTTTAATCGTGTGTGCGTCCATGAATATGTAAGTTAGTTTAGCACTGATATTTATGTTACACTCTGTTAGCATCGACTTTGGCCGCGAGTGTATTTTTGTTGTGTTTGATGTTGTTAAGTCCGGTAAAATGACGAGAATGTGAGCTAACTGTTAGCTAGTTAAGAGTTGTCTATTCATTCGCTCGAGTTTCTATGACTTTTTAGTCTTTATTTGTATATTGTTGATAACTTTGAGCAGGCAGTGCGCGCACACTCGCGCCTAGTTAATTTCGTAGTATTACGTCAATCTGTTTTAGGGAATCATTGAGCATTTAGGCAGAATTAAAGAGTTGTTTTATCGGATGAAAATATTGGCAGAAAAATGGCATATCTGCTGATGTCGAAATGTCATTTTCAAGCCATAATCTGCAGATACCGATAACGTGCCGATAATATTGTGCATCCCTAGAACAGGGAACAGTTTGGTGAGCTGTATCAAGCTAAAAGGACATAATATGTCAGTTTTGTTTTTACTGCTTATTTTTGCAGCCCCAAAATAGCCAAAAAAACACATTGCTGCTTTCCAGTGACAATAGAGCAGAAGAACCCCTTCATATGTGGTCCCTTTTATGCAGAGCCAAGCCAGACAAACCCCCTGAGATATGTACACATGGAGATCTTGACAGATTCAGATGGATTTAGGAGGCCGTTGTAACTGTCCTGTCATCACTTTGGTTCTTAGGTTAATCATCGGCCATAATAAACCCTGAACTTTCAAAGTGTGTTTAAGCAGAACATGAAAATAAAGTCAATAAAAAAAACACATCTGACATCAGCGAGGTTGGTTCGATTGTTTGAAGTTATCCGACTTTTCAAAAGAGTTTATTTCTTCACTAATCAGGATTTTGAGAGCTCGCACTCGAAATCATTTAAAAGCAGAGAATAAATCGCTCTCAGCTGGATTTTCTTTGCTCGGCCAGAAAGCAGAAGAGATGGCACAAAGTCAGTCATGGAATCAAAGAGACAAATAGAGAGGCGGATTGGGACATCGGCCAACAAAGGATCTATTAGTGGGAGTGGGTGTAAGGATGAGTATGTTGTTCTGGCTCTCAATAGGTTGGCCTTCATTCTCACACTTTTGTAGCTCAGGCTGCTTCAGATGATTCACTTGTTAGTTTAGTATGAGAGTCAGTTTGAAACAGCAGTATAAAAGATGAAGAGGCTGGCTATTCTTCTTAAGTTTCCAGTAATTCAACTTATAGAGGATCATGAGGAGCAGCAGGAGACAAGCAGACAGGGACAGGGTCAGAGGTCGGACACACGCTACATGATGGAACAAACATGTGTGCGGCGAGAGCACAAAGCAGCGCGCTAAAACAAAATGTGATGTTTCTTTATGGAAATGGTGCTTTTGTGGCGCGCTCTGTTGAATAATAACTTCCAGATGTCTGGGTAGCCAGGGGCTGGCTGATATCAAAGCGTGTAGGGTTTTGGGGAGGCAGTGGCGTTGGAGGGGAAGAGCTGGGACCACCGCCAGCTGGCTAAGGCTCATGGCACCAAAGGGTGGGGGGGCCGCATCCATTTCACACTCCTGTTCACATAGCGTCAATGTGCGGAAGCACGTGTGTGTGAGAACGGTATTTGTTTGTGGGAGATTAAGTTGGATCAAGTGTGAATAATGCTAATTTTGCGTTAAATTTTCATGGCAGTCTTTGTTTAGGGCATTAAGAGACTGTTTGGAGCGTATAGGTTTTATCTTCGCCGTGTGCAGGGCTGCATGTCAAAGAGTGTGCACGGCTCTCTGTGCTCGATGGAGGGAAATAACACACTCTGTAAATCTCTGGAATCTGTGAGGCTGTGGTTAAAATTCTGATATCTGACTCCGGCTCGCTCCTGCGCCTTATCCTCCGTCTTTCATAATAGTTTCAATATCTGCTCAGACATCTCCGCTTAACCTGTTTTTTAATCAGTTTCATCACCTTCCTGTACTTTCTCCCTTTCCGTGTTAGTGTGAATAAGAAAAAGGGGAATGAGAGCTGCGGGGTTTGATCAGAATTACACCATGGCTAGAGAAAAGCTCACTTAAGCCTTTTGTAACAGTGATGGGCACAGCTCTCTCTCTCGATCTCTCTTTGTCTCTTTCTCTGTTTTTTTCCCTTCATCTCTTTCTCTCTGCTTGTCTCCTCGGGGAACTCACTAGTACCTGTTAGCATGTGTAGATAAAAGGATCTGGAGCATGACTTATTTAGGCAGGGGGAGGAAGGGGGGGGGGGGGGGGGGGGGGTCACATCTGCTTCTGAAAACTCTTCTCCTCATCCTCTTTATTCCATCCAAAACATGTCTCGCTCCACCTCTGCCCCCTCCCCTCTCTGAACTGGTGGGATGTGGGACAACCATCCCCTGCAGTCAACCCCGCTAAGCCTTTCCCCCTCTGACGAAAAAGAATACATTTGTCCAGACCCGGCTCACATCTGTCTCATCGTACTCTGCTGACAAACCCTGTTTGTGCACACAGGCATGTTGCACTTGGCAGAGGTTGGTCTCCTGAATATGGACTGAAGGGAAACGATGGTGTGCATGTTTCAGTGAACTTGTCACACACTACAGTGAACATGGGATTTAGCAACATGTGTGTTTGGACAGTTCGTCTGTCTCTAAAACAAACTGGTAACACAGTAGAAGAGGGGGAGTGTTGGTGCTTTTTTTAGGTTGTGAGGATGAGAACAAGTTGCTTTGACTCAAGAGTATGATGATCTCTCTGTTTCAGCGGTTACAGCTCCCCAGAGGCAGGAACGTTAACGCTATATTTTACAAGTATTGCCAAAATTGTTATTCAGTTGAGTTCATGTTATTTTAATTCTTAATTTTTAACTTTAAAGACTTCTCAACCATGTGACTATAGGGTTAAGGTCAACAGACAAACATCAACAAGCAACATGGTGAGACACGGGGCAACACGTCTCTCTGTACTCCTCCGTTCCAGTCACAACAACGGTGTTGCCATAGCAACTCCTAGTACAACCGCAATTTAAGCTAGCTCAAATGATATAATACAGATCCGCTCACTGACGAATTTCACAGCTATAAACCATCTCAAACGTGTTTTTAATTTGTATTCAATTGTTTTTACCTGACAGATGTTCTCCACACATTCACTCACCGGAGTAATGTTTTATCAGGATAAGTTCATCCCTTCTAAGGTCCACTGCGCTTGGATGGCCGCCATTGGATGCCGCATTTCCAGATCAGAGGAGGTTGACCTTTTTCAATATAAAAGTGTACCGTCAACATTGACGTTGATGTAGATGTAAAAGTTGATACGTGTATCACCTCTAAAATTTATGTCTCAAGTTTGGAAATTAGCAGTCATCATTATCGCAATATTAGCATTCCCAATAAACACGTCGCAAAAGTCTTTTTTTAAGTGAACGAGGCGTGCTTTCTCACTCAGCATGCAGAAATTTTACCTGTTAGATGGAACAGACAATGGCCATGCTTTCACACCATTTTGATGCGATCAGATGAAGCCCAAGCTCGCTATCAGCTGCCCTCAGATTAATTGGTGTCAATTTAGTGGTGGGAAAAATGTTTTTGACTTATTTTGGATTCAGGAGAAACATGTTGCAAACATAGGTAACATGCTGAACTGCAAATTACATAGAAACAACGATTTATAGCTAATCTGCACTCTTTTTTATTTGCTTATTTATCGCATCGTATCGTTATTGCAGTATTGACCATTGGATTAGATTGGATTGGAAAATCTTTATCGTCCCAAAGGGACAATTTGGTTTGAAATTGTAGCACACACAAGCAATACACATCATAAAAGACCACTAAAAGAACAGGAGACATAAATACAGACATCATCATCATGATAGACACAAAGCCAACAGTCCTTGGCATATCAACAGTCGCACATCGCAGAGTTTTCCCATATCATGCAGGTCTGCTAGTGACACACTCAGAGGATTATTGGCCGGCCCTGCAGTCCCCCTCAGCTCTGCAGCACATTTAAGAGTTTTATAAGTGATTTTTTTGGTTGAACAGACCACATCTTAAGTGTTTTGGTTCCGTCTTACCAGTCACATCAGCATTGTTTTGAGACACAGGCAGCTGTTTTTGGCAAAAACCCATTAGAGTTAGCAATAACTGGTCAAACATAATTGAACACAGAGCAACCACAGGGCAACTTCATTTTGTCCTCAGAGTGGAAGAATTTACCAAAAAGAATGGTAACAAGAAAGAAACAGTTGAAACTCTATCTGGAGTTGGACTTCAAAGTATAACACTTCAAATTGGAACCAATGGATCGTCCAAGTTTTGTAGGCGTTAGAACCAAGATTTCGTACTCTGGTGCCCAGATGGAGCAGCAAATTCTGCCTCTTTTTTAACTTAATGGAAAAATATGATCTCTCCTACCTCATCCCTCTACCTGTGTTCTCACCCCCCCTTCTGCATTGTTACAAAGAGCACCCTGGATCGCACCCTACATGATGTCTGATATGTAGCGCTTGGTTGATGAAACTGAACATGACACCTTCGCCCATGCCCCCTCCATACCCCGACAATCCAAGCCGCCCACGCAAACACAATAACTATATGCCAGGTAGTTTGACACATTTCCTTTAAAGCAACCTTAAAAGCTTTCCTCCTGGGCGTCCATCTAATGAAGTCAGCCTTGAAAGCATTGTTTCCGCTGGCAGATACAAGCCAACCCTCAGAGGGATCTTGACCAGGCAACAGCAAACAGAGGGAGACAAAGAGAGAACACTTTTTATAGACTGCATCGTACAGGACCCTCAACTTTCAGTATGTGCCAGAAGCCATTCCCGTCTTCCAGCGCTGCAGCCTGCTCCTCTGTTCTGTTTTATTTTTACTCTCAAATGTCAACTGCTGGAGAGCAACTGGAAAGCTACACGTTGCACAGAAGTAATATAAAATGAAAAATTGGACGAGGTATTAAAAACAGTAGGCTCTTTATATGTAAATGTATGGTGATTGAACCTCTCCAATTCACAAGGCCAGATTTTTCTTGACATGAACACCCTCCCACCTACCCACACACATGCTCATACATGAGCACGCACACATATTCTCCATTCTCTGCCTTTTTTTTTACTATAATGGATCAGAACTGTTTTCTCCATCATCTGTGGTGAGTGCTTTCCCATTGCTTCTTTTTTTGTCCCCCCACAACCGGGCAAGCATCTCCATCCATTCTCTCTGTCCAACACAGTCCTGTCAGGACGCACAGTTTCACTCAGGCTACTTTAGAGTCCAGCCGAAGAGCTACCTTCATTTAGCATTAGCATGTTTTTTCCAATGCGTTAGATGTATTCTGTTGGCACCCGGTGTCTGCAGTTCCTTTAGCTTTAGCTCCCAACACTAAAAGCTAAAAACAAGCCGGTAATGCAAGCCTCGGCAGGCCATACAGGCAGGGCAACGTAAACATTTTTGCACAACTTGGTAAAACAGCCGGGATCTATAAGATCAGTGTAAATCTGACTTAAAAACTAGGTAAAACAGAGCTCCTGACAAGATTATTTTTGAAGTTGTATCTGTAGTCAGCGATCTTTTCTTTGTTAGTTCAGCCATAGTAGATTACTGTTTTCTCACAACGCTCGCAGAGAGCAGAAAAGCAGCCGCTTAGCTCCGCCTACCCTCTCTGGCAGACCAACCACTGCCGGGTGATGGAAAACACGTCACTAACTGGGCGCCGCTTGGGATTTTTTCTGCGAAAGACATCCAGTCCATACTGCAAATGCAAGGCCATAGGCTCAATCACCATCGCGTTACCTCATTCAGCGATAGATAGTGACTTAACAGACATTGATTTACATGAAAATCTTTAAGATGATCACTTTAAGGGTCTAATTGTTCTAGTTTTGCTTTTTCTTTTATAGTCCTGACAGAGAGAACTGTTATCAGAAAACTCTATATAAATATAAGTTAAGTTCATAAATGAATGAATTAAATAAATACAGCATCTCCCTGGTGCCCCTGGAGCATCCATAACTAAGACATGAGGAGAGAATTTGTTGTGTCTTGGAGGAAGGAGTGTTCGGTAGGTGAAGCTCAGTGCTGCTGTTTTACCTGCTGCTGCACCATCAGCCTAACACAGCCCAGTGCTTGAGGAATCACTGTTATTGAGACAAGCTGTCAGGACCCACTGACTGGGAGGAGAGACGGAGAGAAAAACAATAATACTGCAAGAAGAGGGCAGGGTGGGGGGGAGCAAGGGATAGCTCAGGGGGAAGTGATTGAGACAGCGAGTGCAACTGATCCATAGCTGCAGCGATGATGTTTGTGACTGAATGTTGACATGTTTTTACCGGCTTGTAACCTCCAGACATGTTGGTAGACTTACTGTAGAACAACTCTGCAGGTTGTCCATATAATATAACCATAAGATCGCTCCTATACAGCGCATGTATACAGCCCTTAGGACACCAGACATGCTGTATTTAAGCCCTGCGAGGGTGGACCGTTTGTATCCTTGACATGCACTCAGTGGTATGTGTAATGCACTCGGACATAAAGGTAACATATGTGATTATCTGCCCAGAGGTACATAATTAACAGCCTCTTACTGTATTTTTATTACTTTTGTTTGTTTCTACCCACTCTGCAAGCATCTATAATGAAGCACAATCTTTCACCTTCATGTGTTTCGCAGAGTTTTCTCATTAATTGAAACAGGTGAAACGCCTGATAGCTCCGGCATTTGATGTAGCCTCTCTGACTCCCCGGGTGAGTTAATGTTCATGAGGAGATTGAAAACGGGCTTCTTTCAAGCTCCTTATTTGAGCATCTTTCAAAAAGACAGCTTTGTGGTGGTCATTTCTCTCCGCCTGCAGGGAGTGTGTGAGAGGAGTGCATGATGGGAGAATACTGTATGATTGAAGCTTGTGTCTGTGACTCAGCTGTCACTGTCTGCTGAGAGAGGCTGTAAATCCAACCCGAGACATGCTCTTGCGTTAATAGACTTTTTATACCCGTTGTAAATGACAAAGTCTGAAGTTTATGGTCTCGTTCACATGCACATATATGCACATACATACCCTCTGATTCAAAGATTTCACTTAAGATTCTGTGCTCGTACTTTACAGCTCTGTCCTGCTCTGGCCTGATGCATGATGACACAGATGGACTAGTTAAGATGTCGGCATCATTTAACACATCCTGTTTGTTTTCTACATGGCTCATTGCAGGCAGTAGATATTTATACCTTTAGGAATGGAGTTTTTTTACTACCCTGATAAAGCATTTTCCCCTTTCATGTTGGTTATAGTTTTATCAAGTCAGTTACAGTATAGGGGTAAGTAATTTAAGGGCCTGTGTCCAGTAATGGCGTTTTTTGCACTGGCAGTGCCCACAACCTCAATTTCACAGCACTTCTCACAGGCGCTTACTGTTGCTAGGTTACTAAAGTTGTCTGGTGGCACTTCCGCTTCCCTCAGCAGTGATTGTTATGTCTGTTTTATATCGCTCTGTTTGCTTAATATTTGCTTTCAAAGAAATTTTACAAAGAAAACGCAAAAACAATGGAAAGGAATCGTGTCCTGGCGTTAGCAGCAGCTCTACACCTGATAATTGTACCCTCGAAAAAACATTGTCCATTTTTGTTGACAAAGTCGATAGCTGAAGTCCCGCCCCTTCTTGGTTTTGATTGGTCGGTGAAGGAAAAGCGACATTGACAAGCGCGACAGTGTTCCAAAAGTTGAACTATTTTCTACTGAGAGGGCTGTGGGCGCAGCGACAAAAAACTGCTCACGCCTGTTGACGCTGAGCGCTGAAAACACTGAACTGCATTGGCTTTGTATAGAAAATGGGTGTTGCCAGCACAAAAGTGCCGTTAGTGCACACAGGCCCTCAAAGTAGACTTATTTTACTACTCATCTAGCAAATATAGTCAAGCAGCAGAGTTGTAAATATCTTTTTTTCTTTAGTTTTGTTAGGGAGAATTTAAGAATGAAACTTTTTACTTTTTATATTTTTGATAAAGTTAATTTTAGAGCTATATTAGAGCCAGGAGAGTGAAGACTCCTGGCTGCCGGGCTTCCTTGTGAACGAGTAAATGAATTGATGAAACAGTGAATTAGCGTGCAAGTGGATCCGAGTGTTTCCATAGCAACGTCACCGTCCTCTTCCGCTAGAGTGATGACAGAAGTACTGTAGGTTGCAGAAACAAACAATAAATCCGTGTATGTGTGTTGCATATGCAGCGCCACAGTGAAAAGACTGCATGTGCTTCCTTTGATAAAGGAGACTGCAGGGCAATAGAGCTGCCTTACACACACAAATACCAGAGTTTGTATTTGCCTCTGACGTCTCATCTGATGATGGGTGAGGTTTTTACAAACTATCGCCAAGGCAACCATTGACCAAATCAATCCACATAGCAACATATAGAATAGGCATTTGTACTGGTACCTGTTGTCCTGGTGTTTATGTTTCTATTATAGTTAGCTAGACTTGCTAACAATGTCCTCTAATGAGATGCTAACATGTACGATAAGATGAGAGACTGTAGAGCAGCAACCTGTAGCTATGGTACATGTTGTTTAGAAGATCAGAATCCCCAGCGCTAACTGCTCACTCTCCCAAAAACCCGCAACACTTATTCTCTAACACAATAAACCAAGAATTGACTACCTTTAAAACATCAATTTAACTCAAACACAGCACTCAAATGTATCCCTTGTTGTCCTTTGAAAGTCCTCTTTGAGACACAAAGGGCTCGGGCATCACATCAGTTTCTGTTATCATTATCAGCCTGCTAAATTAAGCCTTGTGTTTTCTTAAAGGTCACAACTGAAGAGGGCAAAGTCGCCGAGAGAAAAGAGAGGAAGGACGCGTTCCAAGCACCACCTCCTGTCATCATGTTCCCCGGGTCCCGTCCGAACAGCACCAAGGGTCTACGGAGACAGAAGAGGGACTGGGTGATCCCACCAATCAACGTGGCGGAAAATTCCCGAGGACCGTTCCCTCAGATGCTCGTCAGCGTAAGTGACACATTTGATGTTCCCCGTTACTGCCTTGTTTCTAGATTAACAGCTGGGATTTCTCGAGGGCACTTCACGGCTAACGCTGATTGTGGGTTTGTGATGGAGGGAGATAAAGGAAAGAAACACATTAGCATAGCTTGGTTTGTTCTCCACATCCTCACAGATGATTATGTTGTGTTTCCCTGATGTAATTACAGCCACAAAATCTTTAGGTATTTAAACAGCCCTGAGAAGTTTTCCCCTCAGACGCAGAGCCGGCTCCAAACAGCTCAGCGGCTGAACTCTCCCACAGTGTGAGGTCCATTGGGCTCTCAGTGAAACGAATGATTATTTCAGCTCCTTCATGCATCCTTTCATTCCTTTATCACGCCACTTCAGAAAGGTTGCCTGAAGTTCAATACTATTTCTATGGCTCCATTATAACAATACAATTTGTCACACAATCTTTACTGAGGCCATAACTCCAGGCCTCAAGTGGGATATTAGGATAAAGTAGGAAAATCTGCAATCCCAAGCCAGAATAAGGAGGACAGAACCTTTTGCCCCAGTAAGGACATGATGGTTTAATCGCAATAGATCAGAGATAACACCCAGTAGGAGTGGGCGGTATACCGGTTTCACACCGTCGCCAGTTCTGCCACCACATACCGGGATAAACACACACGTTTTGGTTTGTGTGTGTGTGTGTCACCTGCCTGTAAACATGCGTGCGACGCTGCAGCTGTCATATATACTGTAATGTCGGCAGGATGATTGAGTCAGGCGCGCAGGTACTCCAGTCGGGTGTCGCCGTTATTAGCGAACCTCGTCGGTGCTGTGGCCACATTAACAGACCGTTCACGGAGCAGAGGTACTGCGGAGTGTTTACTTTTAGCGGATTCAACTGCTGCGCACACATGAGGTTGTGCGTTTAGCAACAGGAAGTAGGATGCGCGAGTTTCGTTTCCAGCAGTTCCTGTCACAGGGCTGGTCACGCTGATTAAACATACATTTGAACACCATTAGAAACGGAAGATGATAAACCAGTTGCAGCCCACAAGTCTATTTGTAGTCGCTGAACCAAGAGTGGTAAAAGTAGGAGGGATTTTTGTTTTGTAAAATAGAAAATAGAGAATAATTGTTTATTGTTTACATGTACATGAAAATACATTGATGTGTTCCCTTACTTTGACAATAGAACAACAAGGATAGTTCAAAACCTAGCATGTGGCTGACCGCATCAGGTCAATGTGCACTTTTGTGGGCAGTGTGTTACAAGGACTGTCCGTATGAGGCTGATGACAACGTGTTTGAAAGCAGGTGCGTGCTGCGGACGAAGGTGAGGACAGCGGACGAACAAAGAACAAAGTATCCAGAGCCTTATAGACAGAGAGTCGGGTCAGTGTAGGTCCAATATGCTCCATGATCCGCCATTGCGATGTCACAACTCTCTCTCTCTATGGCTCTGAAAGTACCGTCACTCAGTCAGTCAGTCACATACAGACCCATGTGTAGGGCTGACCCCGGCAGTCAGCCAAAAAGAGCTAGAATCATGTTTTGGGTAGATAACCTTTTCATTTTGTAGTACCGCAAATTAATACCGATACCGCCAAAAGGAAAAGAAAAATTAATAGATATTAATTTGAGGTCATATCGCCCACCCCAGCTATAAACCTGTATAAAGACCCAGAAATGAAAAAAATAAATAAATACTGTGATATACCGTGAAACTGCCAGGATATAAAAAAATACTGTGATAGAGATTTGTAGTCATACCGCCCAGCACGTTTAAGCACTAACACCTCATCATTATTCATAAAACCTCTCCTCATTACACATTCAAGTTATAATGTGGCAACAACAACTGACTCCATCACATTTCATTCCTGCAAACTGCTTGTTTTAATAAGTACAAAATATAAACCCAACATGGCAGGGGTTGGAGGTTGAGCCTGTGCGAGCCTGTCACAGAGAGAAAAAAAAAACATGAATAAGTAAAAGTTTTGTGTAAATGTGTTGTTGTGCAAAGGCTGGAGCTGCACACTTTTTAAAATTCAGAGATTCTGTCACAGCAGAGCGCTCTCTTTGCCTCTCTCAAAGCAGAGCTCTGGACGCTCAGCTTGTCGTGTTTGCGCTGTAATTCATCAAAAAAACATCATTCCAAGCAGCCGCTGCTGCTTCATTCCCTGCTACCACTTTCCTTCTCTCGTTATCTGCAATATCTAACCATCAGCTTCTCCCTGCTGTTTACAAACCTCTCTCAGTTTATCTCTTTCAGCTCTTAAATTGTGCAAAAGAAGCTTTTTTTTCTCTTCTGTTACTGTTCTTTGTTTTCTACCGGGTTTCATCCAGTCCCAAGGGAAAATCCTGGGGAGCTGCTTGAAGAAACTTTTTTTTTATATATACAGTGGAACAAAAACATCAAAATCAAAGAGCGGAGAGTTTGTAAGTCTTTGTTTTGGAGTTGAAGTGCCTCTACAGCTGGAGTGTGTCCCATCAGGCCGGCTCTGTGTGGGACTCTTATCTGAGCCCGCTGAGCCCTTCAGTGCTGCTACACCAGCCATAAAGTAGCCCGACAGTTCTGCTGAATCCATGAGCCGGTCCGAACCGGAGAGAGGCAGCGAGGTGACGGGGCAGGGAGAGATAGAGGCGGTATCAAAGGGAACGTTGGGGAGTATAGTGTGCAGCCAAACACAATCCACTTTGTGCAGTAAATAAGTCCGTCAGGGGCTAGTGGATTGCTGAGAGCGGAGCGTTCAGAGCAGAGGAGAAGTGATGCGAGTTGATGCCTCTGTTGGGCTCTCCGGCTCCCGTCTTTCTCTTTAATGATGACTGGAGGGCAGGCCGGGCCAGACTGAGAACTAGAGATTTTAACAAGGCAGCAGCTCTGGGGGCTGGATGGCAGGGGGATCATTTTGCAATACTTATTGTTAATATGTTTAGTCCAGTTTTATAACCGCTTGTGTTCCCTGTTGAGAATTCAGGCTTGTGTGCGAGCCTAATTTCGCTCGGGCTATTCTCACTCAAAAACACAAAAGAATCCAACACTTTAAGGTCGACAAGAACGACAGAATGTCGTGTTTTTTCAGCCGCTGTCATTTGATATGTTAATCACAATTAATCACAATCAAGTTTTCTATGGAACATGTTGCAAAACAGTGCTTGCAGTCTTTCTTTCTCTCATCTCCTCTCCTGTCGCTCTCCAACTGTGCCATTACTCAGTGCTCTGTGTGCTGTGGCTGTGTGATGCCTCCCCTAATGGCCTGTGAAGTCAGTCCCTCTCCTAATGGGCTGTTCTGTCATCCAGCGCAGCACTGAGTGACACGCAGGCAGCGGCCTTCCCCACCATCCCGCAGCTTTTCTCCCCGCGCTGACCAAGTTGCCATCAGTTGGACAGGCTGGGTGACAGCAGCCCTCACCTGCATCTCCACAGGTCTGCGGCGCTGTCACTTTGATCAGGCCGCCACAGGATCGGGCAGGTGTCAGGACAGAGACCCCGGTGACTGGCCTCTGAGCTCGCAGCCTGACGTGGCTCGGGGGAATTGTTGACTGCTTAGGTAAATCCTTGGCAGGACCGTACTCCCATAGCGCTCCAAAGCTAAGACGGTGTCAGAGCTCAGGGAGAGGTTATTGACTGCTTCTTATTAATAGCACCGCAGAAATAATTGCTCCAGCTCTTCAGACTCTTCCACTGTACATCAAGGTGGAGTGTGCACATCTTGTAACTCTGCGGCGTTATATTAGACCGTGTCAGCCTCTAGTGTCACGGACTTGTACTGAATATAGCCCGGTGTTAGCAACACCAGGTTCTGCTCTTATTTTTGTCCTTCCAGTGGATGGACAGCAGCGCTTTCTTACAACCAGAGGTGTAGCCAGGACTGTACACTGGTAAAAAACACAGTTTAAAAAAACAGACAAGTAAAGTTGTCGTCAAATACCAATTAGACTAATTTAAAGGAGCAATTCGCCCCTGGAAAAAGCCACTGTCAGTCAAAGCTGGTGTTCTCTGTAATCGATCGATGCAATTGAAATTGGTCATAGCTGTGGAGAAAACAGCTTGTGGTTTCGTCCAATCTACATTCCTACAACACCCAGCGTGCATTGCGCCCCTCCCTCTAAAAGAAACAGCCCAGCGAGAGACGCTGGAGTGAAATACTACCGTTTCGCTGCAGGAAATGTCTCAGAGCGGTAATGAATCAGACATACGACGAGAATATATCGGGGGATCGTCTAAAAAATCTTCGGGTCTGCATTTAAAACCTGATGATTTTGAAGAAGACTTGACATCGGGGGCGGGTGTCCAGGAAGTGTAGTTTAGCGAGCTCCCTGGCCTCCACCAGATGACGCTTTTTTGTTTTAGCGCCCCGTAATAGCATGATAGGACTGATCATCAGTGAAGTGGCCCTTTAATAACATACATACAAACATACTACTGTCTTTTTAACTTAACCACAGACAGACTTCCATGCATGGAGGTAAAGACATAATCCCTGATTAGGTCATCTGCAAGATTTGCTTCTAACTATATAGTCGTAAAGCACACCTTTACTTTATTAATTACATTATGTAAGAACACAGGAGTAGTAGTTTTGAAGCACTATACTATGAATATATATATATGATATACTATGAAAATGTGTATATAGTAATACACTTATTTGCATTAAAAATACACTCTCACTTCTCTTTGTAGGTAGGCAATGTGTGCTGCAGTCTGCTAACATTAGCCACTCATGCTATCTAATAGCCATATTCCAACACTGGAAAAGTGAGGCCAGGGATACTTTGTCTTATTTCATTTCAGTTTAAATAGTCAAAGATAATGTTACAGAGTAGAGTCACAGTCTCATCTGAATCTCCTGCTGTACCCACAGCCATTATTCTGCTATGAACTGAGTGAGAGTGCCAGCAGACTTTGGATAAGCACACCACCAGTCTCTTTTCATATAATGCATTAATGCATAAAACAGCGAATAGCTTAAAGTAGGGATAAATTGTATCAAATGGGAGTAATAGTTTAAATAAAGTCTTAAAATCTCCTCAAGTTAGAGTAAAGCTATGCAGCTTTCAACTAAAGTAAGTGTATATGACTCATTTCTCCCCACTTCTGCTAACAACAGACGGATATGAGTGCTGCATAATGATAAACAAAAGACTAAATGAAAGTGTAGCACAGAGAGCCGTGGAGAGGAAGCATAAATGAGGACTGTTCTTGAGAAACAAAGGGATGAAGTGATCCAGAAAGACTAAAACAAAGAGTGGAGCGGAGTAATTTTTCAGAATAAACAGGTGTTCTTTGTCGTTCTCTTTCTTCCACAGCCAAACAGCCATCAATAGCATGTAAGGGACATTGATTTTTCACAGAGGCTTTTTGAAACCTTCCATTGATCCACACACTTCTCCTACGGCAGAGAGGCATCGATTTCTTCTGCTCGGGTAAATAAAGACTCAACGTAACCGCCCCCACCAACACCACCCAACTCCCTTAACCCCCTATCAGAACAGCCGTCAGCAGAAAAATGAACAAAACCCTGATGAAACAACAGTTTAGCCAGTGAGCAGGACGGCCTATGAATACATGTTTGTCCAGTAAAATGCCCTTTTCATTGTACGGCCGACTTGTGTCTGTGAGAGTGTAACAAAGATGGAGACATAAGTGGTTTTCAACCTGAACTGAAGAAGACATCCCAGCAAGCAATTTTGTGACTAATAGACGTCTGATAGTGTCTATATGTAGACCTGATGTCTAGGCCAAAACACGGATAAATTTGGGCTGTCAGAGAAAGTTAAGTAGGCGTCTATCCATAGACCAAATATAGCCGAGACAGTTATTAGACGACTACATATATATATGGCTATTAGACACCAAAGTAATGGCTAAAGGATCCACGTATTCATATTTAACAGGGTCTATTCAAGAGTTGCAAGGAATATCCTGTGAAAAGCACTTGGTATCCTGTTACACAGGTTTGCGGTACATTCACATTGAGGGAAATCATATGTTATAGTAATAACGATGTTTGCTTGCGTCTTGTGAGAGACACTTTTAAACTGTCGAAGGGAGGGATGTCAAGACCGGAGATGGTCCGCGCAACATGAATGCAACATAACGACGTCTAAACACAAAGGCATCAACAAACTCGCTGTAACATAACACTGTACACTGTAACACTTAATTATAAGCAAAGCTGCTCAACTCCTTATCAATAACATTTGGAGTCCGCCCCAGTGCATGCAGGGAAAATACCAGAAGTACTCCAGGACGCTACAATATATTCTGTTTTCTGTTTAGTAACTGTTCTTTTGTCTTGTTCAATGCACATTTGGTACATTCTTTGTTATAGAGCTATCATATGCATATCATGATCTGCTAAAGATAATGCTACTTCACTGGATGGTCTAAAAGTATGCTACACGTAGCGTGTACTACTACACGTATTATCATTAGGGCACAAGTATCTTGTGTTTAATTCGAAAACATGATGGGATTTCAGACATCTTGCAAACTGCTTGAGCAAAAACTAAGTTAAATCTATTTCATGAAAATTTGGGCTGTAAGTGGGCTACACATAGCCGGACTAAATCAGGGCTATATCGAGCCCAGATGGCTGTTGCTTGCTGGGAAACTGTAGATCGGAAGGTACTAGAAACTTTTAAAAGAATAGTTAAAAAGTTTGATATGTATGCTGATTTGATTTATTACGGAGAGTAAGATTAGAAGATTGATACCTCTGTTATATGCTTCAGTTAAATATGAAGTGTAGACTAGCCTAGCTTAGCATTAGAACTCAAAACAGCAGTTAAGTTATGCTGAAGCTAAACAATGTGTTGATTGGCATCCTTAGGCTAGGTAGGTAGATTTCATTACATTTGGACTGAGCGTAGCTGTTTCCTACTGTTGTCTTTATGTCTTCTTATGCTAAGCTAGGCTAACTGTAACTTTATATTTAATGGGAGTGCTATCAACCTTCTCATTTGGCTCTCCACAACACAGTAAATACAAGTATTTCCCAAAATATAAAGCCATTCTTTTTACAGGCACAAAATTTGACTTTTAGCATTCATCGTCAGTTTTTCCCTCACATGGGACTAGCTGAGGTGTATTCAGACATCTGAAGTAGGTACAAAAGCCATTTCTCACAGCGTTAGCCTCTTCCCATCCTTTTCCTGCCATCTCTTCTCTTCTAATTGTTCTCCCATTGCATCATTTCTGTCCTTGTCTTTAAGCCTCTCCTTTTTTTCAGCCTCTTTCTTCTTAAAACAGTCGTCGAATCACTCCTAAACCTCTCCTGCTCAGGGTAACATTTAAGTGTTTGCCTAAGAGACATTTTTATTTTCAGACAGAGGACGTTTGTTTTGAGAGGTGGAGTAAGGCATGTGGAAATGACTGCAATCTCAGCTTAACTGTTGTTTTATTGGATAATATTTCTTTGAAAGAAAATTTTTCTGTCGCCGGCTGTCCTTGAGACAAAGAAGCCAGATATTCTGTTAAAGTGTCGCCGCATCCCTCAATAATCACGGCCCATTATATTGACAGAGAGACACAGCAGCTGCAAGAGCAATCCGCCAAATAAATGGGTACTTGTCCAAAGCCCTTTATTGATTGATATGAAGGCCAAGAGGTTTATTTGATGTCCTGCACTTCAATCAATAAGTCATTCATATCACTAATTTGTTATAGGCGTTTATTTCCTGGTAGTAGCTTCAGAATATATGCCTAATAACCAGCGGCCTGCATGTTAAACAGTGCACAAAACACCCACATTTGTATCTGATGTGATGTGTGTTGCAGTGCATCTGCTTGTGTTTGTTGTACTCGCTGCAGCACCTGTGCTCCAGTTTCCGCGTCTCTCTCCGCGGAGCATGTTGAGAAAAGCGTTTTCTGAGCAGAATGAGAGAACTCCCCCCCCCCCGAGGTGTCTGCTTTCTCCTGTGCGTACGTTTACCAGTGATTAATGACTGCTCCGCTTCACTGACAGACACGGCAACAACAAAAACAGCAGAAAGACAGACAAATGAGGGGAAAAAATCGGAGAGAATAGGAGGAACAAAAAGCGACAAACTGTACAAGTGAGCAGGAGCTGGAGCTTATTGCATTGGAGGATATAAGGGAGGAAAAGACAGAGCGAGCGAAAGAGAGAAAAAGGAGCGAGAGATGGAATGTAGGGCTAGACCGGGATTAGAGGCACGTCTGTGTTTGTGTTTAGGTCTGATAGACTTCCCCGAGAACTGCTGTTCACGGCCTCTTCCCTCGAGTCTAATGAAGCCTTCTGGCATCTGCCGCCCCACCACCCGGCCAACACCAGCACTACACCGCTCCAGCCTGCCCCTTCATCTTTCTCCACTCCCTCCTGCTGAGACATATGCTCACAAGCACGCACTCAATCACAAACAAACATACGCATGCATACACAGGCGCAGGGAGACATTACTTGTCATACACAAGCAGCAAACAAAGGATCAGTAAAGCGCATGTGCCGCGTTGTTGCCTTTGTATATGCTCATTGTTTGGGGTTTTGTTTGGTCGCGTTTCTGCTTCATCCCTGAACAAAGAGAGGAAAAAAGCTAAGCCAGAAAACAGGACTCCATCTTGTCTTTTTTTAAACCTAGTCCACTAGATAAACCGCAGGATGGTGAACGCAGGGATGCGAGTATTTAAGGATCACAGTCCGCTCCAGAGCGCGGTCACCAGGAAACCACACTACTGCCCATATGGAACGCTTTATGAAAGTAAACGCATCTTCTGGCATAAATATATTCAGGCTGTGAAAACACTGAAATGTGCGACTACACTAAGTCTATCAAACATGAACTGTACAGGAAGTGCGCGGCTGTATATGTATTCAAGCATATTTTGTTCAGGACTTTATTTTGTCTTGTATTCCTCGATGTTTTTGTGCACCGCTAAGGTCCTTTTCTTGGCAGGCGTAGGACTTCCACACACCGCACACACACACTACACAAACTATCAAGTCAGGGGGAAAAGAGACAAACAATAAACTCCTTTCAGATATGGGTGGACCTCCTTTAGAGTTTGAAGAGGGAGAAAAGTAAGGAGAGACCTGTGTCGACTCAGGGGACGAGCGCAAACAGTCGGGTCAGCATTTCATTTGCTCTTTGATTTGCTCAGAAACACGTCTTGGCTAGTTTTTAAACTCTTGGCTTTTTGTTTTATTTCACCTCCTGAAGAATTCACAAGGTATTTTCTCTCCAAACCCCAGCTGTGAATTTTATTCCAGCACAAGCAACTCCTGTTTGGAGACACTGCAGATCAGTTTCCTAAAAACACAGTTTGCTGTTTAGATATCCTCTTTTTTTAGCTGTGCTAGAACCGTGTCTCTACAGATGATGGGGCAGTTGGTCGGGGGGTTTGTCTGTTGATTCAACACTTTGGTCCGTACTAAAAATATCTCACTAAATAAAGGATGGACTGATATGAAACTTTGTACAATCAATCACAGTCCCCAGAGGATTACGCCTGCTGACTTTGGTGATCCCTTGAAATGTTCTATATAATAGTTGGAAGGACAGTATATCTTCAACTATTGGTTGGTTTGCACTAAGGCTGCACAATGTATCGTTCAACAGTCGCAATTGCGTGAATAGTCCAGTAATAAATAAACATGTCGCTTCACCTGTGCACTCTCTACTTTTTAATGCATTTGACAGAATCGCTGAACTAAGTGAGTTACAAGTAGGAGAGGGTTCTGTTTTGTTGACTTAAATGTCCCAAATAATAAAAAGTATGATGAACAAACATGAAAACACATTTCGCTTATCTGGTATAATTTCCTGTATTTAAATATCGCAGAACAAAACGTTATCGCAATGTTCGTTTTTTTCCAATATCGTGCCGCCCTTGTCTGCACTCAAACTTTGGTATGGACCTGCACAAACCATAATCCCTCTGGTTTTCTTTTAAACTCTCCTCTTGCGGCAACATCACATCAAAATATTCTTTTATGTAGTACATTTGTTTTTGACCGAAAACCTTTTGGATTGGATTGGATTAGATTTATTTCGAACATGTACAAAAGAAGGTCATACAGAAAACAATCATTACACAAATAGACAGCATAACGCAGTAACAGATTATCGAATATTTGATGATTTGATTATTTACATAATTATTTATTGTAACCAAAAATATGAATTCACTATCGATATAAATGTATATCAATAACAAACCAATTAATAAACAGTAAACAAACACCCGGTTATAATCAGACACCTTCATCCCTGTACCTTGTGAAAATCATATCCTTATACCTCTTTTTGAATTGGTTTATGTTTGGACATCCCTTGAGCTCATCATTCAAACTGTTCCATAGCTTCACCCCACAGACAGAAATACAAAAACCTTTCTTGGTTGTGCGCACCCTAACATTTTTGAAATTAAATAATCCCCTTAAATTGTAACTTCCTTCTCTTTCAGTGAACAATTTTTGTATATTTCCTGGTAGTTGCTTATTTTTTTGCTTTGAACATAATTTGTGTAGTTTGAAATTCCACCAGATCTGCAATTTTTAATATTTCTGACTGTAAAAATAGTGAGTTTGTATGATCCCGATACCCAGCATTGTGAACTATCCTTATTGCTCTTTTTTGGAGAATAAATAGTGAATATATTGTACATTTGTAGTTATTGGCCCAAACCTCTGCACAGTAACTTAAATAAGGTGAAACCAGAGAACAGTAAAGAATGTGGAGTGATTTATGATCTAGAACCTGTTTTGCTTTGTTTAATATTGCAATGCTTCTTGACACTCATTAACTCTCTCAATATTAACCCCATCTATCTGAATCTTCGACCCTAACGACACTGCACGCTTAGGTAGAACAACAAAGATTTATTTAAACACAAAAGACAAAAACTAGGCAACAACAAAAGACTTGCTTACTTACACGTTAGAATCGAACCGAAACAGGTGAAAACACAAGGAAAACAAAGGCAGGAAGTAGAACATCACAAGGGTAGTAAATAAGATGAAACAGGAAATTATATCTCGACAACGAAAGAATTATAAAACTAAACAAGAAACTCATGACAGACATTCCCATTAGCCTTAGCTGTGCTCTTTAGTAAATATTTTTCATTGGGCTAAAACCCTCTCTGAGCGTCATAGAGGAGCAGGCTGTCGATTCTTTATCTTGTTTATAGTCATAAGACCTTTAAGAACCATCATTGCAGATTTAAATTGCTCTATTCATGCACGTATTTATCAACCTTGGCATCAACTATGCAATTTAAAAAATATATTGCGATTAAATGACTCTTCTTTGATTTTTATAGGTCTTCTCTTATGACAGCTGAGATGGAGCTGGAACGCAGGCCTGAGTTATACCAGCATGAGTAAATCAGCAGAGGAACTTGAGAGTGCTTTACATTGTTAGTCTTACTAATGGAGTCTTTGTGATGGAGGAACACGCTCAGCCCTGTCTTTTTCGACAGGTCATATCATTAATGAAACATACCACCATAAAAGCAATTTGATCGTCTTCTGAATATGGCGTGCGACTCGGGTATTTAAGAGGAAAAAGCGAGCACCTGAGGCACATTAATATCTCACGAAAGGAAGTGGTCAAGGGCAATCATGAAAGAGGGAAGGAATAGCTTTATGGATTCTCTGACGGCTCTTTTTCTGCTTTGCTCTGATTCCTGCTCCACTGTTTCCCATGAGCCTCCACTCTTTGAGCAGTTGTCTCGTCTCGCCGTATAACAAATACCTTATGAACTTAATTTCCTCTCCTCCTAATTAAATTAGCGAGATCAATGTAATTACATTTATCAGCTCCAGGAAATGGAGTCTCCTACAATCTCCTGGTATTGACAAGAAAAACTAATTGTTACTACATTCATGTGTTTGTCAACAGCATTTGGCCTTTGTTCTCTCCTGTGTTTGGGGAAGTGAGACTGAAATGTAATTTTCACCGTTTAATATCTCATTATTTTGAAATTAGTGGCGTGAAGTCGCGGTAAACATGTTCATCAGGCGCATTGCTTATTCGCTAAGGGAACATTTTCCAGAGGTGGCCTTGTTGTGCACACCCAGGCCCAGAGCTGCTAATACTAAGGCTTTACACTAACAAAATAAACAACAAAACCCCTGCCTCAGCCGCCCACTCATACACACACACACACTCACAAATCCCCCCCCCAAACACTCTCCTCTCTGATATGACATCAGGCAGCACCAGGCGCGCTCCCTCCTGGGTTCAGTTGGTGTTAAATTAAACAGTAAATCATCTCACCAAAAGACACAAGAGTTATGTGTGAGTCAAGGGCAACAGTTCTGGGCTCTTTAATAGGAGATGAGGAGGACTTTATGAAGGAGATAAATAACAGCTTAACAAACAGCCTCTGCCTGGTCCCCTGGAGGTTGGCCTCGGCAACCCTGCGGATCAGTAGAATGAAGGAGAGCCAAGAATCTCCATCCCTCTAAAGACATGAAAAAATAATGTGCAGTGAAATTGGAAGAAAGATATGCGGACGGGGACTCTGGGAGTCGGGGACCGGCGATGAAGTGGTGGTGGTGGTGGTGGGGGGGCGAGGTTGGCAGAGATTGTTGGTGATACGAGACAAGGTCGGGTAAATTGAAAGGACAGGTTGACAGACAGGTTGGCAGTCAGACAGACAGAGGGGCAGCGGAAAGTGGATACAGAGGAAATAATGCAGGCAGACAAGCAGACAGAAGAAGAAAGACATCACGGTGACGTAATACCTTCCTCCCACCTGCTCGGTAACGTTTGCATGTTTCCTTGAGAGGCAGACCGAGCAGAATGAAATCAGATTCAACACAAAGCAACAGCATTGAGATGAGATGAAAGAAAAGAGTTATTGCGAGGAGAAAGAGTCCTTGGGTATGAGATTGAATTGAATACCGGCGCTTTTGGGTGCACGTCATGTGACATAAAATTCTAATCTCACTTAATGTGCTTGTATTTTTCCATTTCTCCCTCTTTAGCGCTCGTTCTCCTGCAGGTAAAATGCAACAAAAATCCAAATCCAGGCCCGCCCCGGAATAAAGTGATCCTATTTGCTTTGTCATTTACACTGAAAGGCCTCAGTCTGAATCTTTTTATGCAAATACAATGGATACTGTCATGAGGTGATTGTGTTTTTGTAGGCTGGTAAAGCCCACTAACCACAAACACACACACACAGGAGAATAGACAGACGCATAAAGATCCGGTACGAGCAGGCAGACATCCCCACAGTGTCTGTGTGTAAAAGTCCTCGCCGCATCTCAAGATGGAACGGCTCCTAAAATAAACCAGTTTAGCACCAGAATAAAAAGTTGCCGGTATTTTATAACTAGTCCTTTAACTTTGCAGGTTTCTCATTGCTTCTCGCTTACGAGCAGCTCTGCTCAATACTCCCCGATGCTGCTTAACACATTTTTATTTGCTGCTCGTTTTTCAGGAGAAAAGAACATTTCCTCCTAACGCTCTATAAAAGCTTTAACATCCCACATTGTTCATAAAACCAGAGTGATGCATAGCTCTTTGCACGGCGCCAGGAATCGCAGCACACAGGGTGCGACGTTATGGTTCATCTGAGTTCGTGCAAAGCGCTTCTTTACATTAGGGGATTTGTTGTGGTTGCTATATGTAGAAAGTGTCACTTTAAAGAGGAATCCGCTTCTGGGCGGCTGGTGCGTTTCCAGATTTGCTCTAATGTTTTCCTGACGACTTCCGGGAACAGACAAAAGGTTCCCAGAAACTGACCTCCGCTGGCTCTGATTCATTCTCTGATTTATATCAATCAAGGACTGACAGGCCAGCTGCCTTTGAAAAGGCAAACAGCACATGTACATCAACCATCTGTGTGCCGTCCTTATGATACACGTGCTTATGCTCGGGCGAAAAATACACAGGCGTGAATCCACAGACGCAGATGCATGGCTGCACAAACATACACACACCTCCTCACTCTTCCAAGGTTCATTTGTCAAGATGACAGCTGGACTCTTGCAGAGGTGGAGTTTGCCAAGCAGAATCCCTCGCTTGGTTAGTGGGAGCCAGAACATCCTGGGAAACATTCTGACACACACTTAGAGGCTGCAGTGTGACTGTGTGTGTGCGTGTACAAACACAGAGCGAGTGTGTCTTTTTTGTTGTGAATGTGCAACTTCTCAAAACACCCAGCAGCAGCATGGCAAGGTCCAGCCCCTCTTCAGTTTCTGCCTGTGCTTGGCAGGGGCAGCCTTGGCAGGGAGCTGCCCATTTTGTCAGGCTTCCAGTCGACATCAAACGTGCAGACTGCTCCTGCCTCTACCTGAAAACCTTTCCTCCTTTGCCTTTCCATTCACATCTGGATCCTCAGACATCTGTTTACCTCATGATACCTCCGAAGTGTTTGCCCCTGTAAGCTGGGAAGAACTGTTTCTTTTCCCTTCCAAGCAGCCTTTCAGCTGTGTCCACAAATGTGTCCATGCAATTATGTAACTGGATGTTTCTCCGGCTAGACTGAAGAGACAATGTGAGAAAAATGTATTGCAGCAGCCCAGAACCCCTCAAAGGTCACATGTCTGGTCAAGGGGGGAGAAACTCTATCCTCTTTCTCACAATAAAGACACATCCTGCCAAACGGATGTCCAATCAGACAAGTGCTGGCAACTCCTCTGAACTTCCTGTTTCCAGCCTTCCAGCCAGAAGGGCTCATGCTCCGCTTCAGAGTTGTGCTGATGCAGTCAATTCACAGCCACTTTCATTTCCTCCTCCCTTACTCTCACTCCTTTTTTTTCTCCTCCCTCCATTTTTTCCTCTAGTCTGCATTTCTCCTCTTCACTGCTGCCGGATGGCTTTAGAAAGTGAGAAGACGAAAAGAGGGAAGGGTGTGGGAGACGAGGGAGAGAGTATGAAAGGTGGACGGTGGAAAAGTGTCTGCGTGCATGTTTGGGTGTTGGGGGGAGTAAATGGCAGAGAAAAGTGCAATAGCAGCACATTTCTTGCCACTGTCGCCCTCTTTCTCTCCTCTCATTTCTCGCCTACGAGTCTCCAACACTCTTTACTCTAATTACCCAGATTGGGTTTCTTGGGGATGAAGGGATAAGGGAGGAAAGGGGAGTAACAGGGGGTCCTTGATATTGTCCTTGTAAAAGCCTTGGGGAGTGACAAGAGAAGTCATTCATGCATCCATCACAATCCCAATTTCACAATTTAATCAATCCCCTAATGAAAGAGAGTGACACACAGAGGGAGAGAGAGAGAGGGGTAAGAGTGAGACGGTAGTCCTAACACTCCAACCCTGCTAAGCTAAAGCTAAGGGGTGCTGCTGCTCTTTGTCTGCCGCTACAATGGGCGCCTTATTTTCATTCTTCCTGCCTGGAAGAGACGAGCGAACAGGGCGAGTCACTCCATTGTTACCTCCAGGGAGAATAGCACCTCTAATTTGCCATAAGCCTTCACTATTACAGCCCAGACTCCTTTCACACTGCAATAATTGGAAAAGTCATTCACTGCTTAACTTCTATTACTGCATGTTATTTTCACTAATGTGGAGGAAGGTCTTTTAATAATCTCACCTGCGTCTCTTCTAGCTATCATTCAAAGGACACAAAAGACGCACGGAGACGCTATCTCTCCATTTCATTCTGTCACACTCTCACACAGACCACAAAGCCGGATAAATCTGGAAACGCATCTTCTTCTTTTTTTGCCTTCCGTCCTCTCGGTCCCCTCTGCGAGTCTGCAAATGGCATCCTGGCAGAGAATTACAGCAGACAGGTAAAACTGAGCTTTTCAAAAGTAGTGACATAAGCCTGTGCATACATGAGCGGTGAGGCAGCAGAGTTAAAATGACAACTTTATCTCATATATTTTAAGGTGACGTTTTTTATAAAGGGGGGCATGAATGTCAAATCCGCAAATGTCAACCTCGTGTTGGCTTTGGCGGAAAAGTTAGGGCTCTTATTTCATGGAAGGAAGAGTTCAAAAGTTCATGGCAATCTTGTCATTTTTGAGCTACTTCAGTCTTTAAGTAGAGAACCCAGCAACCGCAACACATTGCCATCTTTAAAGCCAAACAACCAGTGTTGGGTTACTTTCAACAGCTACTTGTTATGTTACTGCGTTACCTAATGAGAAAAGTAACGCGTTGGATTACTTTTGCGTAACCAGAAATTTGGTGACTCATTACACGTCGGTTATATTGTCTAGCCTAGCCTACTGTGTACGACTCTACCTTCATTGCAGCCTAGTTTACAGCCCATAATCTGTAACTCTGCAGCCTAATAACAGGAACGACAGATGCAATATAACCTTTACAGCTCTTTATTATGCTAACAATCTGACAGTGAACTGGGCAGAGGCATACAGTATTAGGCACAGCTGTTGTTAAAGACAACAATACAACACAGGCTCTTAGTCCCACCAGTGTTGCGGCGCTGCAGATAGTAGCTGCAGATACTACTTCAGAAGTAGAGCTCTTCACAGCTGACAAGCACGTATCCTCCAGACACAATGCACATTTCACCGTCATGTTGCTCTTGTCCCTTTCAGACAAACATTAAAAATAATGTGAATATTTCCACGAAGTAAACGCTGTCCTCTCTGCCATCTCACTTGTTGAGTTAGCTAGCATGAGTACTGACACAGCTGTGTTTATCTACACGTTACCTGTTACAACAAAAGAGTACTCTAAGGGTTTACTTTGTAACGTGTTGGCCCCAACACTGCAATCAACTAGCATAAAAATATATTTATTCTTCTATATCAACAGTATTTCCTTGTTTAGCATGGACTTTCACCTTTAAACACATACCTACAGTTACGTCTGTTCATGCAGACTCCATGCAATCCTCACAAGCTAACGAATACAGGATGTTACGCAGTTTGTGTATTTATGTTTAAGTTAGTCTGTGCACTTTAGAAAATCCCAACTTCAGACTAAGATTCCCAACATCAATTCTGTCCTTCCGTTTGAAGACTCTCAATTCTCCACATCAAAGCTCGAGCAAAAGTCTGTGTTTTAAAAAGGGCACCGGAAAGCTTTTAATGCAGACACTTTGCTGACTCAGAGCGAAACACACAAGATGTCTTTTTATGTTTGTGTGTGCAACAGACTGCATTTGACAGATGGAGTGTGTGTGCGAGTGTGTGTGTGATATAAAATGCCAAGTAAAACCCTCTCTCTCGTAGAGGCTCCTTCCCTTCAGAGCTAACCAGTTTGTTTGTGACCCATTGGACTATACCTGTATTTCCACCTGCCTGTTGGGCTTTACTGTACTGCTGGAGGAGCCCGGCTCACTGTTTGTCCCTGCCTGTGTTTGTCTTTGGTGTATCTTATCCCTGTTTGTTGGGCTTTAGAGCTGTGAAAGGCCCTTTCAACTCTTTAGGGGTTTGCTGTGACTTTGCTGTCTGCGAGTGACTGTTTATGCTGTCCTACTGCTCACTGAACCAGTGTCATCCTCTGAAACAGCGGTGCACAACAGCACACCTAATTGGCACACTCATGACAGGCTGTGGTGTGTTTGTGTGTGTGGGGGTTCTGTTTCTTCTTATGTGTGTGTGTGACATGCTTAAGCTGGTATAAGTTATACTTTGAAAATTTGTATATTATTTCAAAGCAGCTGGATTCAGTTTTGCTCCATATCATTGCACTGTTTGTTTCATTTTGAAATATTCATATATAAATCCATAAACAACATAAACATTCAAGTTTCACAGCAGCAGCCCTCCAGTCATTTAGGTCTGCAATATCTGATGCACAAAGCTGCAGGACAGTTCAACACGTTCATTTCAGTGTTTTTGAAATGACATTGGGCTGCACGGTGCAGTGGTAAGATCTGTTGTCTCACAGCTAGACGGTTCGTAAATCGAATCCTGGTTTGGACAAGGTGGGCGTCTCTGTGTCCCCGTGCATGCGTGGGTCCCTCCCTCCGGGTACACAGTCCAAAGACATGTTCATTAGGTTAATTGGTGACTCTAAAATTGCCGGTGAGTGTGAAAGGTTGTCTGTCTCTATGTGTCAGCCCTGTGATTGACTGGTGATCAGTCCAGGGTGTACCCCGCCTCTCACCCAATGACAGCTGGGATAGGCTCCAGCCCCACCGCGACCCTGTACGGGATAAGCAGTATAGACAATGGATGGATGGATGAAATGACATGTGACCAAATGTAAACTGATTTAAGGAAGATTTTTTTACGCACATCTAAATGTGGTTTAGAGTTGCGTTATTCCCTGGCATGAACAGTAACATGTGGTCAGTTATGTGTTTCCATGCTGAAACTGCACTGTCAGCCACATCTGATGTGCGCTGTCTCATGTCATACGCTTCAGTAAAGCAGATGTAGTAATAACAGAATAATATGTCTGAAACATATCAAGCTGATGTGTTTTAGTTGTACTGAATATTACTAGTATCTGCTCAGATCGCCTCAGTTGGTAGAGCAGCCTCAGTGCACAGAGTAAAACCAGCATTAGATCGCAGTAGAAGGTTAAATGTCAGAAGCGGTTTCATTTACTTTTGTCTTTGGGCTGCATGTTTTAAATTAAGCAGTTGTTTGTAATATTTCCTAAAGTGTGTGTGTGTGGGGGGGGGTTATGCTAATTTCAAGCTTCATATTTCTGTGATACCTGTGGAGTAGCTTAGCATCGTTTACAAAAACTCAAACTCACATTTTTCTCACACTGGTGCTCTGTGCAGGCCCTCGTACAGCCTCAGTCAGCTCTGTCCCTTTAAGAAACCCCGCCCCTACAAGCCTGTTTTCTTCTGATTGGCCAGCTCTCCGAAGCCCGCTGAGGCTGCACTTTGTGACGTCACAAAGTGCAGCGTGTAGAAAAAAATGGTGTGAAACCTGGTGTTCACAGCAGCCTGCAGACTGAGCTGAGAAGCCTGGGGATTACTCCAACATACTTTTACCAACAGATTTGAAACTTCACACACGTTTAGTCCGGACATCCAACATTGTAATATTATATATGTCTTAATATGTGAAACAGCATAATACCCACTATTTAAGAAGAGTTTGTCCTTTGTGTCAGCTGACACCTACCTCTTAACCTAGTCCCTAATACACAAGGATGTAAAGTTCTCTATAGTTGCCATGGTAATTGCTTCAATTTCACCCATAGATGGGTTAAGGTTAGAGAACTTTACAGGCACGCATTTGGTAATTGTTTCTCTCTGAACATGCTACATGTTGGCGTGCATGTATAATAGGTCTGCTTACATGTGTATCTCACTAAAGTACACAATGAGTCAGGTAGTCTGTAGGTTATGTTAATCAAGTTTAGCACATACAAAAGTAACTAAAGCATTTAATGTGTTTCGGCCTCATTTGTGCTTCATACAAAAAATACTAATAGATAATGTTTTAAAAAGTCTTCTCATGCTCTGATTTTGATTGATTTTGAAGATGTTTTTGACATGAAGCTAATTGTTTCGCAACCACTGTTTTGTCAGGCAGATGGACCTCTTTTTACCGTGATTGATGGATGGATGGGCAGTATTAAATGAAAGCAGCCACTCTCTTTGTAAGATCATCCATCTGGCTGGCACACACACACCTCCTCATCCATCATTCATACAGAAATCTCTCCCTTGTATCTCCTTGTTTAGTTGAGCAAACAAATATACGATCTCCTTTAGTATTTCTGTAAAAAAAAGAGCACCAGAGTTTCATCTCAAGCGTCTTCTTTTTATTTTCTTTTTCAGGCGTCACTTTCACAGCACCTCCATTCTGACATGTGAACATAATGAGTATACTGGCATTGACAGTGTCTGAGAACACAGCAAATTCTATTCACAATTGTGTATACTGGAGCCCTAAGCCTCTCCATGTTCCTCCCCTTTGTTTACATATGGCGCCTTCTCTCTTAATCTGCCGTGGTGAGAGTTGCGTGGGCTGAGGAGAAGCTTGAATGCTGAGGCAAACAAATGCAGTGGTAATATGCTCAGAAACGCTCCAGTATCACACAAAGCAGAGACGCCCGACATCGCCGGAGTTTGAACTTGAAACACCTCGATGATAGAGCCAGCACAGACCTGCCAGGCACGGCGCGACCTGAGGTTATGTAAGTTTGCAGAGCAGGCAGACACAATGTTTTAGGTTAAAAGGATACTTTTTTTTATAAACTCCCACCAATCAGAAAATATAAAGCATTTGGGCCATGAAGCAGGTAACCCAAAAGGAAGTCAATGAAAGCACGGCAACCGGAGCAGCCGAGAACTGAACTACTGACTGAAACAAACTGAGCTGACTGTGTTTCTGTATGTGTATACTTGATGACTAACGCCGTTTTTTTTGTGCTGGCAGCACCTATTTTTTATATAAAACCAATGCAGGTCAGCGTCCTCAGCGCAAATACGCCCTCGATGTCAGCTCTGTCGCTGTGCTCACAGCGCTCTCAGTTGAAAGTAGTTCAACTTTTGGAACACCACTGCGCTCGTCAATGTCACTTCTCCTTCACCCACCAATCAAAACCCAGAAGGGGCGGGACTTCTGATATCAACTTTGTCAACAACATTGGCGGAGGAGAAGCGTATTGTTCGAGGGAACAATTTCCAGGTGTAGAGCTGCTGCTGTTTTAGTGTTGTCTTTGTAAAATGTCATTGAATAAAACAGACTTAACGATCACTACCGAGGGAAGCGGTCGCCAGAAGTCTCGTAACCTAGCAACATTAAGCGCCGGCTAGCAGCGCTCTGAAATTGAGGTTGTGGGCGCTGCCGGCACAAAAAGTGGCATTCGTGGAAACAGAACCTAAATGCCAATATCACAAAGAGAAACATGTTCAAAACTAAGCAAGACTCGCATGAACTTAATGTTACAGAGTGACAGTTTAGCAGACGCTTCCGTTCAAAGCGACATACATCTGAGAGTTAAAACAGCACAAGCAACGACAAGACAGGAGGGAACAAAATAAGTGCCGACAAACAGCTGCTTCAGCTTTGATCAGAGGCAGAACATTTTATAGTGTAGGCTAGTTGTGCACAGGTATAAGGATTTATAAAGTGTTCATAAACCTACAGAATAATGAACTTTCCCTTTAAAGATATTTCTTATATGATCACAAATGGAGCGCCGCCTGGGAGCTAGTTCAGGCAGGCAACTCAAGCTGCACAGATCGTCGTTTTCCACAATCACCTGATAAACACTTCCTCCCAATTTGCTGGTCTATTTAAGCGGACTCTCCCTCTGCTCTGTCATGGCCACCGCTGCCCTGCACCAGTACTGCGCTCATACTCTCAGCCCCAGCATCCACCTGCAGGCTCTGTCTATAGGGCAGGCGGGGGGGGGGGTTAAGATATTATGTCATCACTCCTCCTCACATTTCTGCATGTAAAATAAATCAGCATGAAGTGTTTACGTCAGAGCCTTAAACATGAGCTATGTTCTGCTGCAATAAACCTTTGAAACTATCACAAACGTGAGTCATCTGAACCGTGTTCACACAGATACCTTACTTTACAGGTGTCCACAGAAGGCCCTAAAGTTAAAGCTTAAATTTAACGACTTTAACCCTAACACTAGATATTCCTTTCTTTCTTCTAGTGTTATTTTTACTGTGTATTTATCTTCTCCTGCGCTGTACTCGATTTGATAACCTGCTGCTGTAGCGCCACAATTTCCCAGTTTGGGATCAATAAAGTACATCTATCATCATCTGTCTATCTAGAAGAACGCTGCACGGGGAGGATTCAGGTAAATAGTTGCTGACCTGTGAAATAACTTCTACAGACATAAGTATTTTTGCAACAAACGTCCTGTAACCTTCGCTGTATCTTAGTTTGGTTCGGCCCAAGTGTCGGCTTCTAAGGTGCAGATAGGAAAAAGGCAAGGCACGCTTTTAAAGTCAATATGGTCAATTTGTTGCTACTTTTTTTAATGTACATCAAATGTTCACTTTCCTTTCAACTCTCTCCTAAAACTCCTGACAGAAATATCTTGCTCTTTAGCTGCTGAATGGCGCATTATGTTTGACAGGTAGTCTCTAACTGAGCATGACAGGGGAATTTTAGTGCTGGTAATGTGGCTAAAATGAAACTTTTGGTAATGTAAGAGTGAACCGAAGCAGTGCAGTTCGGCCGGAAACAAAAACAATTCGCTCAATCTCAAAAGTGAGTGATCTGAAGAGAAGCTGTGACTGTGAGTGTTTCATGGCTATAAGCGCCCTCCTTCACATCCAAATAGCCATGGGATCCTTGTTTAATATAAAAATATCGATTGTCTTATTATTGCCTTAAATTTCAGTTGTCTCTCGCAGGATGTTTCTAATGATTTTTTAAGGGTGGGGATTATGGAGTCTTTCATTGGCTGGCCTTTTATTTAAAGGTGTTTTCAGCCGTTTTTCTGCCTCCGTCTTATTGCAGTGGAGTTAATACTGTAAGTATCTATTTCTTTTAGATTGCATTACCCTCTGGAGGTGCTTTCATTTGTAGTCGCTCTTTTTATACAGCTTTACGGCTATTGTATCTTTAATACATCTGTTTTAATCTTTGTAAAAATGTTCCCCCGTCAGCACGCAGCATCGATCACGTAATCAACACTTTGGATTACACTTCAGATTTATGTCTTCTAACTAAACCATGTAGTAGTTTAGACCTACCAAATACAGCTCAATGACACATCTAAGCGGTGGGCGTTGGACACTTTTCAAAGTCTTAGTCAACATGAATTTTTAAGTGCGAATTAATTCCTCTGCACCGCCGTAACTGTGCTTAGAACGGCTCCTCTGTGTTATTCATTCTCCTCTCTTCATCTCCTCTTCTCTGTTTTCCCCCAAGACCCGGTAGCATGATAATTTCTCATTTGATTCAGTTTTGCCTGGCAGAAGGGAGCTAAGCTCACTGATAAGATCTCCTTAAGAAGCAGACAAGTTGTCAGTAATGAAGGGAATTGCTTTGATCCGTCGACAAATAGGTCATTTAGGCAGTGTCTGGTTTCTGATGCCGGATGATACAGTCATGACTCTCCCTCTCTCTCTCTCTTTCTCTTGCCTCTCTCGCTCACTCTCGCTATCAATCTCTCTTAGCTGAGCGTTACACGTCCACTTTCTTTCCCCTATAGACTCACACACACATTATCAGGGAAATAATAAGGAAAGGAAAAAAACACAAAAAGAGAAAGAAGTGAAAAGCTGTTTCTGATTATCTCTTGCAAATGAATTCCTTTGTTACTTATTACCCAGTGGAGATACCTTATGTATATGTGTTATGTGTGTGTAAGGGGCCAGATTGCAGAGAGAGAGTTTCCTTCTTTTCATCAAAGGAAATAAAAAGTGTGTATCCAGTTATGAGAAGCATCTCATGCTGCTTTTCTAACACGTTCCCTTTCTGAGGCTAAAATGGCAGAATGACAGTGAGAGCCGTCACGTTTGAAATGACATCCAGCCTGTCACAACGTTCTGTGATCAAAGGAGGAGGCTGCTAGCGCAACAACAGCTAGCTGTTCCTTAGCATGATTGGGGCCCTCACTGCATAGCAGTGTCATGTATGTATTTAAGTATACTCATACAGACCTTGCACACATATTTATAGCAGGAACAGACGAGGTTCAGGGTTCTGGCATCCTCCGTACATAGTTTAAAACTGTTACGTGAACGTTGTGGGCGGGAGAGCTAATTGGCTGCAATGACTCTGGAAACATGCAGCCGAATCTCTTTCCCCCCCAAGCAGGACGACTTGGAAACGGGTGGGAAATCAGGGGGGCGGGGAAAACCCAAATGGAATTATGGAGAGCTATCACTTCCTAACTGGTGAGGATTTATACGCCACTGCCAAGGCCAACGGATTGAAGTAATTTCATTTTTCATGCATGGCTTCTGTCCCCACGGAGACCTGAAGCGAAGAAAGAGGGAGAGAGAGCGATGAGAAAGTACGTGGCGGAGAGAGGGGGGGGGGGAGATGAGAGGAAAGGGGGAGGAGTGGAGATGAGAGAGAGAGAAGGAGCCCGAGAGGGGAAGGGAGGGCAGCGGAAAGGGGAGACAAGGAAGAGGGGAGGAGAAACGGAGGGGGGATGAATGAGTGGGGGAGACAGTTTGGCGGTGGGATGTGTAATAATTGCTTGTATTTTCTAATGCGACAGGAGAGGTAGACGGAGTCGGCGTGCTGCAGCCCCTGTGCTTCGCCTGTAGAGGAGGGTAATGGCTGAACATTGAGGGGTTCAGCTGAGTTGCTCGCTGGGTATTTGTTAGTTTGTTGGTGTTTAGCGGGGAGAGTTTCTTTGAAGTAATAGCAGTCGATGCCTGCAGCTCGTTAATTATCATAGCTGTCAGCGGTAATTCAGTGAGAAATGTGCAGCGCATTCTGACGCTCTCCTCCCTCTATTCCCTAAAGAAAACACACACGCACAAACAGCATTAGCGGGATGCTGTGACAGCTCCTCTTGCATTGTTACAGAAACACCGTCTATACCTGATCACATTTGTTTGATTAGAAAAGCGGATCTCTCTCATAGACAGTTGATGAAGAGATGAGAAGGGGAGCAGTGATAATATCATTGTCAGTGATGGTGACAGCTTTTTCTTCCACTTGCAGGAAGAGTCAGGATGACACCTGTCTAATACTGTATGTCCGTCTCGTGTCCTTGTTAGCTGCTCCAGCTATTTTCTCAGCGGGGCAGAATTCCCGGTGTGTCAAGAGAGCGGCTAAATTGGTTCCTCAAGTGGTGAAAGATGGCGACAACTTTGGACAGTCTTACTCATCTGGTGCACTCGGGCTCTATCCCTGAAATCGTCATTGATTATAAGAAAATGTGTGCGTGCGTGTGTGTGTGTGTGTGTGTGTGTTTGAGTACAGAATGTTCCCGCATCTCAAGTAAGTGCATGATTGAGTCATTTTGATACACCGGCTGATGTCCGCGGGTTGTCATGCAGTTAATGGACAGGGATGGGATGCTCAGAGGTTTGGACTCTATTTGGGCACTAAATTGAAAAACTCCTCAAATGAGTCCCAATTACACAGCACTCCAGCCCCAATCACAGGCCCAGCCGCGCACTTAATGCACCTATTAGCTGTGTATCTGGAAAGGAAAGCTGAACCAAAATACAGGCCTCTTTCTTAAAGAACATGCCGCTCCCCATCTCCCACAGTTATTAAATAACTCTCTTTTTGCGTGCACCCCTGGAGTTGAGACCATTATTTGCCTCTGCCCCATTTTTTGCCTCCTCAGAGTGTGTTTATTGTTGTGGTGCCTGTAGTCGCTTCCCTAATTACACAACAGCAGCAGCCTCCTACTTTTACTTTCCTCCCTAATTGTCAATTTTGTTCACAACACGTCCGTCGTCCCAGCTTGGCTCCGGCAAATCTTAATAAATCCATACCTTATTCTCACATTTAACAGTAAACATATTCTGATTTTATTTCCCCTTCCACAAAACATTGAATTAAAATGTTCCCTTTTGAAGCTTTCCAATCCTGACAAACAGAACGCACAGCGCTCCCCGCAGCAACACTGATGGGATCCTCGAATACGTCGAAGCTGGAGATGTAAAACTGTGATGAATCTGTGTATGTGTGTGTTTGTTTCTGAGCAGGTTTCCTCTGAAAAATATGCAATATCAGGTTTCTGAGATTGTGTAAGGATGAAATCTTTATATCACAAACTGCTGCTTGAATAATAAACAACTCATCTCGCATGGCGCGCAAATAGGTGCAGGATGGCCCCGGTAACTTTATGTTTGACTCCAATTTCCACAGAACAGGAACAGAAGCAGAAAGTTTCAAACACAGTATGTCTGAGTGTTTGTCTTTGTTTCTGTTGATGCAGATTCGTTCGGACCAGGACCAGGACATCTCCATCCGCTACAGCATCACCGGGGTGGGAGCAGATCAACCGCCCAACGAGGTGTTCAACATCGACCCCGTGCTCGGAAAGATGTTCGTCACCAAGCCTCTCGATCGAGAACATCGCTCCTCTTACCATGTGAGTGTGCGTCTCTCTCTTACTTCCACGCACACACACACATTGTACAATCACACAGAACAGCGATGACCTTTTAATTGCATGCCAGGAACATTACTGTACAGCCAATTAACCCTGACACGTAGGTACCACATACATACCACGCATCTATAAACAAAAAGGGGTGTTGACAAGTGCGTGGTGTACTCTACATTATAAACAAGTCCTTGCTTATGAGAAAATGAATAATATAATATAACTAGACAGGCAGGTAGTTAGGAAAGAAATGTGTGTTTATTTAGTATATATAGAATAAACCTCATCTCTTCTTTTTATCATGTTTAAAGATACTCATCTTTTTCTTTTTCTTTGTAATTATCCGTCAGTCTGCACTGTGATGACTAAATGAATCATAGAATTTCCAATTTGCACCTCTTCACTCACATACTACAGCTGTGGAAGTGCGAAGCATCTGTCTGATGTGACGTATATGTTAGAGAATGTGATAATTAATCATTAGCTCTCAGACTGTCACATTACCTTTGTCATGGCTTTTTAACTACAATGCGTGTAACAGTGGTATATGACGAAAAGACGCACTGACTGAACAATTAAACCTGGGTTCGAGGCAGGATTTTGATACACAAACATTTTGGGTTGTATCGTAAAATCTGGAATATAAGACGCAATCTGTTTTGGGGGCGTCACAGAGGGAAAAGAGGTTCTCTGTAGCTATTTATTGATAAAAACATGTATAAGTTATTCCAACATTCAATTTATTTAAAACAAATTGACAACACACAAATTACAGTCTACCATCTGTTTTCACCATGTCGAGTTTGCGATCCTGCTAGCTACCGGTGCGCTAGCTAGCAGCCTACAGTAACGTTGATTGTTGTGAAGGTGGCGGCTGCACCGGCGATCGTGTCGTCGCATGTCTGTGACAATTCGTTAGCTAGCTTATATAAAATATTGCATTTTGTACTGGTGTATTGGTCACGCCGGTATATAGGACGCAGGCCACTTTTTAGATGAAAATAAATGTATTAAAAGTGCGTCTGATACACCGAATTTTGTGGTACTTTTGGCAACATTACAAGATAAACTTCAGTCTCATGCTGCGCTTTAATAGATTAGCTTTCTTTTCTTTCTTGTTCAAAGTTAAATGAGAAAACGTTGATAGAAATCCCATGTTTGCAACGGTACCCACAGCAGCTAAGGTTAGCTTAGCGTAAAGACTTGAATCAGAGGGAACAGCTAGCCTAGCTAAGTCAAAAGTTAAAAAAAGAAATCTGACCTGACAGCCCCTCAAAGTCTTACCAATTTACCAACCATTTAATGTATCTCACCTTAGATGTAAAGCTGCTAATATGCAGCCTTTATAAGCCTTTGGAGAGCAAGGTTAGCTGCTTTCAATCTTTATGCAAAGCTGAGCTACTCATCTCCTGCCTCTGGCTTTATATTTAGTGTGCAGGCATGAGAGTGGTGCCAATGTTTTCTAACACTCAGGCAGTTAAGCTTCATTTCCAAATGTTTAAAATACTTTTTTTTTTACTGCTGTCAATGTGCCCTTCACAAAGTCAACTGGCCTCCTGTAAACGTGCTTTTGGCCCAGTGCAGCAAACACTGCCATCCTTGATTCATTCATGCTGTGCTAAAGTCAAAATATCAAATCTCCTCTCTAGGCATGAAAATGTAATTTAGTCCAGCAAGGTGCTGTTAAAATTCTAGAAAAGTAACGACCTGAATCGCTGCTTAAGTTAGTCTTTCCACTTTATTTTCTAATGCAGAAAAATAGAGCCCCAAGCTTTGATTTATAGAGCAACAACACCGGCTTCATCACTTTAAGTTTTGCTCTCCGTTTCTCTCTGTCTCTGTACCTGCCGCCTTCCTCGTATTTATATAGGAGTCTGGTCTGACTTACAGTCCCCCTGAGCTGGCAGGCCCCACCTCTCAGTGCGTGCTGAGAAGATTTATACCCCGGAGAAACTCCAATCAATGAGGTGATTTGTTAAGAAAGGCGGAGGGCCCTGCTAAAGGCTGTTCGAGTTAAACTCCGTGTTTGTTGTAGAGGGAAAGTGGTAGTTACCGCGGAATACTAAGTGCGGGGAGAAACCAGATGGGACGAGGTAAAGATGTACGAGTAAACAGATGAGGAAAGGTGTTGCAGTTCAATTAAAGGCCTCTCAGAGTAGATGCTGTTAGAGCAACGGGAAGACAATTAAAGCGTGAGCTGTAGGGGGGAAAAAAACATCCTCAATCCTCGAACTTTAAAGACGGGATGGATTTTATTCTCAGAGCAGCAGCATCCTGGAAAGCTCCAACACACACGAAACTTTAATCTGACTTTGTGCTCTTTCTTTTGTTTACTTATTTTTCATGCAAGGACGGAACAAAGTTACGGTCTGGGGCTTTTCATTGCAAAAGAATGAGCACTCTGAAATTCAAAAGCAACCATGTAACAAGCTGCATTCATATGAGGAGAGAAACCTTGGAGGTTGTGGGTCTGCTGTTTTCTCTGTCAGGACGGTGCCTCTTTGCCAAATGCCGAGCGCTGCCTGGTACCGTCTGTTTTCTCCCTCTGCCTTTCAAGATAATAACTTTAATGTGCACCCAGAACTACATTATGCCTTCTTTAAACATGGCGGTAATCTCCTGACTCCTGCTGTTATTGAATTAAGGTGTGGGTGCTTGCGGGATGGAGGGACGAGGGTGGGTGGAGATAAGGGGGTCCTGGCTGCTTGCCTGCTGCGGCACGGAGAGATACGATATGCGATGGCAGCGCGCGGATATTGGGTGCAGGACGGATCAGACAATGCAGTGGAAAAAGTAAAGTCAAATTAACCTCGGGGAGACCTGAAGGCACAATTTTGGTGGAGGTGCGGAGTGGGAGAGGAGGAGAGGATGGGCGGCGGTGGAGAAGATCTTCACCTCTCTGAGGGGAAGAAGCCGATGGAGAAGGCTGCTTATTCTATTTCCTGCCGCGACGAGCCCGGAGGCTATTTCACTTATCTTGCTCTCATGCTCCTGCAGTGGCCAGGTAGCGTTTTTTTCCCATCATGCATGCTCAGATGGAAAGAGTAGCGTTCCCTCAATTCTTCACACATGACCACAAAAAAAAAAAGCTCATGTTACAGTTTTTCATCTTTCTTCTCAATCTGTTGCTCTCATGTTTTCATTTTCCTGCTGCCCCTTCCAATTTCATCACTTTATCATCCTCTCCCTCAATCCTTCCTTCGATGTACGGCCCTTTTCCTGAAATTGATAGCTGACATTTTAAGAGAATAAATATTTATCTGCCTGTGTTGTTAAGAGCGGGGCGTAGATAGCATCTGCATTTGGTTTTTTCCCTTCATATGATATAAACTACACATCCCCAGTGCTTCTCACTGACAGGAATATCGCTGAATAAGTCATGTTCAGGGATATAAACATTCCCAGCTAAGGTGAGGCGAATCAAAACAGCTTTAGAGAGAAGCGAGGGCGTCATTTTGAAATGCCACTTCAATTGGATCGTTTGACCTTCACGTATGGAGTGAAAAAACAAACCACGAGCATTTATATAAAGCCGACATTTCCCTGATAATTCACTTATTTTCTCTTTTATCCCTCCAGACTTCATACGAGAGAAAACAGTAAAGACATTTTGCAGCGTGTCCAAACTTGGTGAGGAATCCGAGTCGGTGATTCCATTGATCTGAGCTCGGCTGAGTTGAGTTTGAGCAAGCTGACGGCGTTTGTGTAGTCAGAGGGAAAGCGAAGAGATTTCAAGACTCGCCTTCAAACGAAAGCAGACAGAACGTTGGCCTGGGATCCAACGCGGTGATCCTGAAACAGACACCTTGCCTTTACTACAGAGCCAACTTCCAATAAAATGAGATGTTTCTTGTTTTGTTTTTCGCTGAGATAAAAACTTCTGGGGACTAAAAGTAAAAGAGATAAGAAGTGTGGAGAAGTGTAAGCAAAGGCAGTTACTCTGCGAGAGAAATATCCTCAGTTCCTCTTCTGACCCTCTTTGATGAAGTGGTGCAGGGTTTGGACAACTTTTAGAAACTTCTACATAGTTTTATTCAATAATGCAGATTTTATCAGCCTCTTGTTTTCATGAGCAGGGTTGGATGCCAAATTTCAAAAACAGTGCAGAGGTGGTTCTGTGAAAGTATTCACCTTGAAGGGTAAAACAATTCACTGCTTTGAGTTTTGTTGGTGTTTTATTTATGTTGTTTCTTTTGTCCACTCCCGAGCGGAGACAAACGGGAGCTGAGGGGATGCGGGCAGCTATCCCAGGAGTTAGACAGAGAAATGACATTCAAATATGCCAACAGCTATTAAACTGAAGGCGAAAACAGCAGCTAATGTGAAGGTTTGGTTTCAGAGGCATGCTCAGACTGCAAAGAACCAGACCAGATGAAAGCAGACTGAAAGTTTGAGGTGCTTTCACACCTGAAGTCTGTTTGTTTGATCCGAATAAAAGACCAGATTGTTCCAATGCTGCATTTTGCATTTTGCCTCCAGTTTGGTTTGTGTTCAGACGGCAGCTTTTACCAGCAGACGTAAAGATTTGATGCGCGAGGAAACTGCTTTCTGATTGGTCAGAATGTCCACGAGGGAAAACTCCATGAAGTAAACAAAGACAGAGAACAAGAAGAGCGAGGGTCGTAGACCTTCATATAAATGGACTGCACTTATGTAGCGCTTTTCTAGTCTTGCGACCACTCAAAGCTGCTTTTATACTACATGTCACATTCACACATTCACATACGTTCATACACTGATGGCAGAGGCTGCTACCTAAACCGTCAATCAGTCTTCATTGATGCCTCTGGCAACGGGAGCAATTTGGGGTGCAGTCGACATGTAGACACGGGATGGGGATCAAACCACCAACCTTCCAACTGAAAGACAGCCGACTCTATTACTGAGCCACATCCGCCCAATGAGTTTTTTCTCCTTTTAGCTGACATTGTTCTGCAGTTCGATCAATTCTAATCTACCTCCGTATTCTTGTGCGTTTCCACAAGCATTTGTAAATTGTTTGGTGAGCCCTGTCAGAGCCCTCACCTCGTCGCTCCCCTACGTTTGTCCTCAACTCGTTTAGCTGCGTGGCTGTCTCAGCAAGTGTCAACTTCGTTAACAACCCACAATGCACATGTTTTAGTTTTAGGTCCTACTCTAAGTCCCATTATGTTCTCACCTGAATCGAACCAGACCGTGGTTCAATAGGAAACTGACTTGAGTCCCGTCTTTTCTGGTGGACCATGGTCCCGCCGTTAGGTCTACCTGGTAATTACAGTATGCATTTAATTGTCTGTTTCTTCAAAACACAGGCACTGGAGGTTAAAGTATGGCAGAGTTTGGTCCGTGATGGAAAAAGGGGTTGAAAAGTAATCTCCTAGATCTCAGTGGAAGTTACACCAACGATGTAAATGTAGTGTGCAGAAAATAAAGTCCTATCGTGCTCATTATTCTGCTTTATTCATCAAACACGAATCCAAGAGCTCATCACAGACATCACATTCCTTTCTGCTCCTGTGATGTTCTACCTTCATGTCTTGTGTTTTTGTGTCTCCTAGCTTCGAGCCCATGCCGTGGACATGAATGGAAACCAGGTTGAGAACCCGATCGATCTGTACATCTTCGTTATCGACATGAACGACAACAGACCGGAGTTCAAAAACCAGGTGTACAACGGCTCTGTGGATGAAGGCTCGAAACCAGGTAGGGAAGCATGAATGTATGGATGTATAGGAGGACAAAACAACAAGTAAAGTGTGAGGCAGGAGCCTTTACAGGACAGAAGTATTTATTATGAAAGATTAAATAAATATGTGGAGGGGTGAGGGATTTGGACACGGGTGGACAGAGGCAGATCGGCTAGTATATCCGGAGAGATTGGTGTCGTTAAAAATATGAGCACACCAGTGAATCTTTGACGCAACACAGAATTTTCCATTCCCCTTGATTTAGCAGACAGACGGAGAATTCGTCTCCCACAGTGGCTCTTCATTTAGCCGGCTGCAGCAGCGGCCATAAACCAAAGAGGGTGCTCAGGCTGGAGAGGAGATTGAGGATTAAATGTACCACGCTGTAGCACCACTGGGTCATTTTATGTCTAACCTCAGAGCGGAAGAAACACAGAGATGAGTTCTCCATGTGCATCTGTGTGTGTGTGAGCGTGAGCCTGATGGGCCTGATTTTCTAACACAAGAGGTGATCTCGAGGGGTGTCCAGGTGCTCATTTACTTTATTTCTTTTCTTCCTTTCTGTCTTTCCTTCTTCTCTGCTATATTCTCTGCCCCCCTCTTGCCCGCCCTTGCCCCACGCAGCAGTCTCTGGTGCATGCGTGACATTCAGCTGAACAATAATAATAAAAAAAAGCGACTTTTAGAATTTAGAGCTCCAGTGGTTTCAATGGAAGGCCAATTACAGACTTGAATTAGTTTGCAAATTAAAGAGTCATTATGGGGACCTAATCCTGTCAGGCACAGCTTAGGACGCCCGTACAAAGGGTCCACATTAAACCCCCTAAGAGTGCAGCTTAATGAAATTACCCCAGCGATGTGTGACACATTGTGATTCTTCATCTCCTCCTCTCTATCCCTCCATCTCCAGAAAAGAAAGTGACGAGTGGAGGACTGATAGTCGCTCCTCTTGGAATCAAACCAAATATGGAGTCTGTCCTCTATTTCTCTTTTCCTCTCCCTCCCTCTGTTCCTGCCGTCTCTCTTCCTCGCCGCGCTGAGAGGCCTTTAGAGTGCTCCCTCTGGCCGAGTCATTGACAAATGTTGCTTTGAAATGTAATGAAGTTTGAAATGGGAGCTGCGGTTACAATTATCCTCGGACAGGGGCTGTCACTGGCATGATATCACTATCTCTGGCAATTAGAACCGGCTGTGAGAGAGGTACAGCGAGAGGGAGGGAGAGAGAGATGGAGAGATTGGGTGACAGGCAGTGATCCCACAGAGTTATATGAGTGTGTGGAGGCAGCAAACAAGTGGTGCATTCATGGACGGATGGTGCTGTACTGTCTCCAACGCGGCTGTGCCCACTTCTGACTATTGTCTGAGTTTTTTATTTACAGATCTGATTTCCAACAATTTAGGATTAAATGTAAGCGAGGGATTCATCAAACATTTAGATGGTTTATTAGCTCATTGTTATGCAATATTAATACATAGTAATTAGAGTATGAATAATGGAATGGACAAAATGTTCTTTGAGTTTCTCGTTTTGAGTAGTTGAAAAGAAACTTTTATTAAGTTTGACGGATTTTCACAAAATAAAGTAAATGTAAAATTAAATGTGAGTTATGTAGCTGCTAAAAATGATCAAAATTATATCTGCACATTTTATATTGAGTATTTATTATTTACAGAACAGGTGTCCAACATTCTGCTAGCATCAATCTAAAGATGCTACATTATAGCAAGGGTTATTAAATCGTTACCATTAATTAATCTAAATTATTAACCATATTTATGCACACATGAACCTGTTTCAGTATGGTTAGTACCAGGAATGTATCTGTTATTCAAATCTGTAGTCACAATCATTGATTAAGCCGAGCTGCATTGCGCACTAGGGCTGTATATTGTAAGAAACTGGCGATACACTGCAGGTTAGGATACAATATGGTGCCAATATATAGGACCAGATGGAAGCAGATAGTCACAGCCTTATGTTCCTCAGAGAACCAAGAGGATTAAGTACGTTAATTACCTCGGAAAAATCCTCCCAAGGCATCTCCTAATCTTCCTCATTAAAAATTCCTGCATAGGCCCCGCCCACTATGCAAATTTACAACCGGCCCCTCTGTCACAAGAACAAAACACCTCTCTGCTATCGTTCAGTGGCAACTCGTTGAAACTTAGCTAACTTGAAATTTAGTAATTAGTAATAATTACGTTAGAAGTGGTTGCCATAGGTTACACAGGATATGCATAGCGTCACCCCGTCCATTAACGGGATTGGCTCCTTTGGTTTGTGACGTCTCAAACCTGCCAATCTGAAAACGTGTTGTTCAGCCTGTCCTTGGTACACTGCAGTTTAAAAGCAGACAGGCCCAGCCATGGAGATGACTGCTGATGCTGTCCCTGATATGTCTTGTAGCACATGAAGAACACCACATGGAGATGTTTACAGGGTTAAACACTGGATTTTCACTGGAGGGGGGCTTTAAGTATATTGCCATATATACTTTCTCATTCAGTTTTTGTTGTTACACTGGAGTGAAAGAGTCAAATGGCACTACACAAAACA
The DNA here is from genome assembly GCF_022749685.1 of Semicossyphus pulcher. Taxonomy (NCBI): domain Eukaryota; kingdom Metazoa; phylum Chordata; class Actinopteri; order Labriformes; family Labridae; genus Semicossyphus; species Semicossyphus pulcher. Next base: position 22,350,254 of record NW_027211637.1, read on the forward strand.
CACAACACAAATTTTAAACATTATTTCAGGATACTCAAGTGAATCAGTATTTTCGTACACCGCTGTAGTGAACCAAGTATTTTGTTTTGTTTCACTTTAAATATCCAGTAGAAGACACAACAGCACAAAATAATCAGAGTCGAAAGTTAATTTTGTAGAGACAATTATATGTCAGTGTTCATATAACAGCAGGCGCAGTGGGCACAGAGGTATTTAAAGAATAAAGACACTGAATTATACTTCAACTCCTAACATTAACTTGAGTCAGATTCTTTTTTTGCTTTTGAGAGATAAAACCAGTGAAATGTTAATGTGACATGTTAAAACAGAGTGTAACAGCAGCAAAAGTACAGATGAGTCGAGGCCATCAGGTCAGCGAACTGATTTAGAGAAGTTAGCTAACATTAGCCTCCATAAACTACTGGGCAAACCAGACCAGATGTTAGCAAGTCTTGTGTGAACACAAGTTAGGTTCAAATGAATCTATTGCTACGTAATGGAAGTTGTCTTCCCTGCTTTATATTTTCTTTTACATAATGCTTGTCTGCTTGGATATCTATGTTGATAAAATGTTTTTTTCTTTATCAGGGACGTATGTGATGCACCTGTCGGCGTTCGATGCTGATGACAACACCACAGCTAACGGCATGGTGCGCTATCGAATCCTGTCCCAGACGCCGCACAGCCCCATCCCCAACATGTTCACCATCAACAGCGAGACCGGAGACATTGTGACGGTGGCACCCGGGCTTGATCGAGAGGTTGGTCTTCTCCGTCCTGAAGCATTCGCTGAAGGCTTTTTAATGTTTGACAGAAACGAAATTAAGCAAAACAATCAACACAAGTCAGGAGTGTGTAACGCTTTTAGCAATTAAGTGGCGTCCAGACAGTTTGAGTAGCTGTCCTGATGATGCACCTTTATCTCTGTTTATGAAGCACAGTTCATCACAGCATTGTTTACTCTGATGACACTCTGAGATGCGACTTACAAATGCTTTCTCGCCATTTGTCACTACACACACATCAACGCGCCTTTTTTTTTTTTACAGTAAATTGCCTTCTTCTGCGGTCACCTTGTTTATGGAGCTATAAAAGTTGTGACAAGATCCAAATGTGTTTATTCTCGCGACATGGATGTGCCAGTGACAACTCTGCAAAGAAATCTCCGAGACAGATCATCCTCCCAAACTGTCACCAGTGACAGACCTATTAACAACACATCACGCTGCAGTGGGCTGCTCACGTTGTGTTGTGTGTGAGCGCGAGTCTGTCTCACCCGTCTGTGCTCGTGTGTGTGTGTTTGTGTGGTGAAGATAGAGTGGAAATATCGGAGATAGAATGCCCTTGACACCTGTCAGACAAACACAAAAGCCCATATAATCGCATCTACACTCGATAAAACACAGGCAATTGAGGGGAAAAAAGGAAAACTAAAGGGAGCGATAGAACAAAAACCGAGCCGGGCAGACGGGGTATTACAACGAGCTGGGAGGAAGTGAGTGTGAATTTGGCAGTGAAGATGAGACATGAGGGTGCCAAGGGGGAGAGAGAGGTAAAAATGTCTCAGCTGAACCGCTGTCGCTTATTTTTACTCTGTTTTTTCTGCGCACTGCTAATCCAGGCAGTCACCCATAATTTAGGATTAAACCCCTACCCCCTCTACGCACACACACGCATACACAAGCATACACAAGCATGTTTGTTCTGCTATACCTGCGAAAATCGAATTCATCCTAGCCTCCAAGTTTGTTTATAACCTCTATTTATCCAGGGTAGCATCACTGAGAAATCAGACGCACCCTCACAGTAACTGTGTTACACATATTCACACCCAAGACCAACAACCTCAATGTGATCTGGTTAGCCACAGAGCGGTTAGCCTTCCTCAGACGCACCTCCAAGACACTTTCAACAGCTAATTTATTAAAAGTTAAAGCCGCATTAATTTACAGTCTTACAGTAACAATTTTCCGGAGCTTTGGTTTTAGCTTATTGTTTAGCAGACTGCAACTTTGCTGCTTCGGTTCACTCACCGCTCTCATAGTGTCGTTTTCAGCAAGAGCAGGCAGCTGTTTTCATTTAAAAAAAAAGGCTGTAAAGACCGACTCAGCACCAAACAAAATACACATTTAGCAGTTACATGGAGGAAATAGTGGAGCGTTTAGCTGCTAAAGAGCCAGATATTTCCCTCAGGAGTCAGTACAGACCAAAAACAAAGCTGAGAGTGAATATTGGACTTACAGTTGCCAGATCGACGGAAACAGAAACACAACTTCATGACCCCAAAACTGCCGGACGTGTAAATATGTTTGTGAAAAAGTTCCCCTAGAGTTTTTGACCTCTAAGTTTGAACTGTGTTTTCTTTGAGTTGGTCCCTGTTTGCTTGGGGACGCAGATAAAACTAAGTTTGACTGTAAAACATAATCTTGGCACTCAAACAGCACTTTAGGGACCAGCCAAAATGCTCTCATTTACAGAAATGCCTTCCCCCTCAAGATGTAAAACTCACATTTGTCCTCACTAAGAAAAGACAAGTGTGCAGACACACGTGCTATGTGCAGATATAAACACAAGTTTGTTTAGCAGGGGTGGGAGGAAGTCATACTGCAAGTCACAAGCAAGTCTCAAGTCTTTACCCTCAAGTCACAAGCAAATCACTGTGGTGAGAATCAAGCAAGTCAAGTCGAGTCCCTGCTATAGATTAAGCAAGTCGAGTCGTTGCTCAGGTCAAGAAAGTCACAAGTCAAGTCATATGAAATTCTGATTATCTGTCAGTTTCCACATTTAAATAATCAAAAGATAATTCAGATATCATGAGAAAGGGATCTGGTATGTCATGCGAGGACTCACGTTAACATTTCACCTGGAACCATTTAACCATGAGTGTTACAGCAGAAAATGCAACCTAGATGGCAGCCTCGGCTGACACGCGTCCAATCGTGTAGTCTTACAAATCCACTCGATGTCCGTTGTAGAGTTAAGAAAACACAAACAACTTTATTCCACAGGTGTCACAAGTCTGTTAATCCACTGACTTTTCTTCTCGACGCCACAGTTCAACAGCTTCACAGAAGTACGTGCGCCAGGGTGCGCTCTCTTAAAGTGACAGTACGTGTTTATCAAAAATGAATGAAATAGGCTTTTCTACACCTAAACATGAAATGTTAAAGTTAAAGTCAAGTATAATAAAAACATACTGATTCATTATTATTAGTAAACTCTTAATGTTCAAAAATTCAAACTTTATATAAATGTACAAATTCTAGGAACAGGATACAAGAAAACTATGAGGAAAATTAACCTCCTACAATGAGCGAGCTAGCAACATGCCCGCAAAAACGTTAGTTTACCTGGTTAAATGGCCCCGAATCAGTCCCCCCGACTTTCTTTTCAAAAAGGTCTTATCAATAAAATACATTATTGATCCGAGGCTAGTCTAACACAGCATAAACTTAATGTTACATTCCTTTCTTTTGTGGGTTTTGAAGTGACGAATGAAGATTGATGTGGTGGTCGTCGAATTGTTGTCGAAGCGCATACCTTACAAACTTCTGTTCTTTTCTTTTTTTATAGTCGCCCATTACATACTTCTTCAATCCAAATTGAATTATTTTTGGCGTAGCGCCCGCCATATTTGCTGCCTCACAACCTGGAGGTTGCCAGGTTTGTGCACACTGCACTAAAAATCACCAAATCATGTGTCAAAACATAATAAATGCAAATATTTAATTGAAAAAAGGTCATAAGAGGTCATAAAAAGTCAAGTCCTTACGAGTCATCTGTCGAGTCATCAAGTCTCAAGTCCTCAAATTTGCGACTTGAGTCTAAGTCGAATCAAGTCATGTGACTCGAGTCCCCCACCTCTGATGTTTAGTACTTTAGGTCTCTCATATATTCATACAAGGATGCACACTTCCCCACTGATTCTGCAGCTTACTAACATGCGCCTCTTGTCTGCTTTCTCTGATAAATGTCACAGGAGAACAGAAGTCTCAAACATTTCAGGGAAAAAAATGGCAGCTTATGTTCTGTACACAAACTTCACAGGAGGATGCTACACAGCACGCCGCGGTGCTTCCCTGGTCCATTTTTAGTCAGCCATTTGGCCCTTTGAAACTTTCTGCACCTCCCTTCTCTTCTCGGGCCAGGATATAGGAGGTGTTACCAAACAACAGAAAAACACAGAAGCATCTATTTTTGGTCGTCTTCCTCCCTTGCGCCTCAGCTGCATCCCCTGCCGTCTCCTCTCCTCTGTTCTTTACGTTTGAAACGTCTTCTTCCTCTCCTTTATAAACTCCCACACTGATACTCCTCTGAAGGTTTCCACTGGTCTGCAGTGGACTTCTGAGAGCTCGTTGACAGCAGCGGACCTCAGTCCTTTAGAGGAAGCCGGGTGTGCTGCGGTGTTGCTGCACTGCTGAGAGGTTCAGAAGAGCTCTACATAATTACTCCCTTGCCTAATTAGTGAGAGTGTTGTGTACACGGCGTACACTGGCTGATGGGACAGTCAGGCATGCACTGCCTCTAAACAAGATATGGAGAAAGAAAGGTGCACGTGTGTGTTTATGCGTGTCTGTGTGTGCGTATGGGTGTTAATGAGAGTGTGTGCACAAGGTTGGAGTTCAGCATCTCGTCGAGCATCAAGATGAGAAGAACCGAGCGGAGCTGTCTAATCCTCCTGACGTGGCGTCCCGGCCTAATTGGGATATTTACTCGGTAATTAGCAGGTGAGAGAGACACTGGGAATGTAATTGGGAATCTCAGTGACGCGACACATTATCCAGACAGTCGGCTCCCGGGCTCCATCCTTCCTACAGCCCATTAACTGCACCCTGAGACTGCAGAAGAGACGGAGGATGCAGCCGGAGCGAGGGAGGAGAGGAGAATGGAGCTGCATGACGAAACGCACTCAAGTACAAAAATAAAAATAAGAGAACTATATTTCAGCTCCCAGCAAAGTGACACTGTGTCATTTCAAACGATAAAATTGCATTTATCATTCCCTCTATTACTGCTCCATAGATAGTCTATTAATCTCTGTCAGTTGGATCATTGTCTTCACATCTGTCCATCAGTGGCACTGAATAGGCGACGTCTTTGATAGCATACCCATGGGGAGGCTTCACAGTGCAGCCTTCAGATGGTGTAAAGTCTGGATACGTTCCACTGCGGAGTTTTCAACTCAGTCGAATGAAAGATTTCACCCTTGTGAATCTGCGTTTCAAATAAAACCACGGACTGCTACTATAGAACAGAAAACAAGCTCTGCTTTCTTTCTTTTTTTTTAATGTTCCTCTGGGAGTCACAGTCTGTAGCTGTTGCTGTAGACTCCAGAAAACAGAGAGCTTTTTGCAGATGAATAACCACACACTCTGTTTTCTTTCCTCTCCTTGCCTTTTACAGAAAGTGTCCCAGTATACCATCATCGTGCAGGCCACGGATATGGAGGGCAACCTGAACTTTGGCCTCTCCAACACAGCCACTGCCATCATTACTGTCACGGACATCAACGACAACCCTCCCATGCTGACCTCCAGAACTGTGAGTCGCCGCAAATAAGACAGTGGGGAAAGGGTAACGATTCGGCAGAGGAGAGGGGTGAGCCTCAGAGGAGAAGAGGGTGGGAATGTTAAGTTCATCGGAGGGGGGGGGGAGGCGTATAAGAAGAGAGGCGGAAGGAAATGACTACAACGAAGATTTAAACAAGGACAGAGAGGGAGTGTTATGAAGTGCAGAGGGTAATTACATATTTCCTTGCACACACACACACACACACACACACAAGGGAAGAACTAATCCATATCATCGACTTTCATCAGCAAGAAAACCAGAGCCAGCAAATTGTTAATGATTGTTGTCATGATAGTGATATTTAGAGTGATGATTACATTATCGAAGGTTATTTTGGGGAGCAAGGTACAATTAAAACCACTAAAGTAATGAACTGTATGTAACGTGTGCATGTTGTGCAATCTAGCAGCATCATCACTAATTATATAGGGAAAGAGGGAGATATGAGACCAATCAAGGGGCTGCAGCCTTCGAGGGAGGTGGCCCACGGAGGATGCTTTATTCATAGCCTGCATAGACCGTTAAAGCCGAACGCGTCACCAAATGTCTTTCCTGTCGCCTAGCGGGCTAACTAACGTCGAGTAAGCTTACCTATTATTTTAAAGATAATTTGTTTCAAGGGCTCTTTCGTTTTCTTAAATGTGTAACGCTCGCTATTCGATTGAGTTGAAGCAAAAACATTTAACATTTTAAAGTATATTCCTTCGCGGCCCGGGAAACGGAGGCCGCATCTGAAGGAGCCTTCGAATTGGGACAGTCTTCGACGCGCTTCTGTGACGCAGTCGGCCTTCAAATACGGCCTTCGAAGGCTGCGGCCCCCTGGATTGGGACACATACAGTGTTTCACACTTCATCTTATCTCTGGTAGTAGTTAATGTTTGGATGAGCAGGTGGAACAGCTGAGGCAGCAGCAGTTTTTCCCACTGACAGCTGGAAAGTGGGGGAAGAAAATTCAGGGTTATTATTTGCGTGGTTTTTTAATGAAACTCTCTCTTTTTATTTGATGTGGCAGAGACGTGCGTTTGTTTAGAAGAGTAAAGATGGTCAAAAGTGGAGTCAGTGAGCCTGCATTCTAATTTCCTGTTCTGATGAAAAAGTCACTTTGCCTTTAGGCGTCAGAATTATTTAGTATGTGTGCTATGCTATCAGCAGTGATGAGAGCGCGGGCCTGTTGGGTAGATAAGGTGCTTAGCTGTGCAGCTGTAGGGGTAGCGGCTGAGGCGGTATCAGCAGTACTGTATAGTATAGACTCTGCTTTTTGAGGTAGCAGCAGAGGGGTTAGCATTAGCATTTGCCCTGGGGGCTATTAAGACCCTATGATGATGAGTTAGCGCTGGCGGTAAGCATGTGTCAGCCATAGAGCTCATCAGAGAGCTGCTACATCACACACAGCAGGAAATGTACAAAGAGAGGGCAGAGGAAGAAGATAAAAATACACACAGAGGAGATGGTGAGCAGAAAAGAGAACAAAGAGGGACGAGGAGCTGCTGATGAGTGGACCACCGTGAAGAGTCCAAGACCAGAAATGAGGAGAGGAAAAAGTGATGAGAGGGAGTGTGATTTTCTACAGCAGCAGCGATAAACCATAGTCTTTCCCTTCCTGACTTGGCGTTCCTCTCTGATTTATGATTCTCTGCACATAGTGGCATATTGATGATAGAGGCTCGTAATAGGTTCAAATTCTCTAACTGTATTCCACCATGTTTAAGTGCATTTCCATCATCGCCACAGTGGGAAGTTAATACGATCATGGATATTGATGATAAACTTTAGTGGAGGTTTTGGAGCCGGGATGAGCCGAGCACTTCCTCCGTAAATCAACCACTTTAGCGGTGGGATAACATAAAAGCCATTTTGTTGAGAATGCAGGCCATTATGCAAATATTTAGTGTTTGGAATAAACCCCATAGATCTTTCAGCTTGTCCCAGAAATATAAAGTTTGGGGAATTTGTCTTTAATGTTGATGATTAATATTTCATCACGCCTATCAGAGGCTGCCCTATTTTTCAAGGGTGGAGTATGTGTACAGATGTGAAGGCTCTGGGTGCTTATTCGGGGGTGCGTGCATGCTTTGCATTATTTCTGTTCTGCAGATAGATGACATAAAATGGAAAAAAAAATGTTATTCATATTGTTTGTTTATGCATACAGTATATGGGGTAAACAATGTGTAGATAATAACTGTGCAATCAGGGGAATATGTGCTTCCTTCCTTTAGCGTCCTCACTAAGTTCCCATGATGAAGTCCCCTGTCACTTCTCCTCTCCCTCCTCTCACCTCGCCTCCTTTAGTCTTTTCCCCACTGCCAAAATAGTGACAGAAGGATGAGGGTGTCGGCGAGAGGTGTTTTGTCAAGAGCTGTTTGAAAGCCAACTCCACTCTGTGCCAATCACAATCAAAGGACTCCCCCCGTCCGCTCTGTTAGTCCAGCAGTTTTGGACAAGATCCAGTTTAATAGACAGAAGAACTACCTGATCAGAGAGAGTCTGAGCCTCTGCTGAGAAACACCAAGGTTATATTATATACAACATTACACTTTGAAAGCAAAGCACTACAGTAAACCTAAAACAACAATGCAATGAGTCAGAGCCGATGCAGTATTAATATAATAAATCATAAAGAGAATGAATGTAAGAGAAAAAACCACAAGGTTTTTCCACAACAGACTGAAATGCTTCTTTTGAAAACCACAAATATTTAATCATATTCCATTATTGACAACACGGCTGCCAGAGTCAAGGCTCAGTCACTGTCAGAGAAATAAAAGCTATGAAAGAAATCAAACAATTATTGGAAAGTTTACTTTTAAGTTTACTCTGAGTACCAATCCGTCTGGAAATACTGTCGTCTACCTTAATATCTTCATGTTAACAGCATAATGCACCTTTTTGCAATATTTTGGAAGGTTTAAATGGGGGGGGTATTAGGCTAATTTAAAGCTTCATATTTCTCTCAGTGATACCTGTGGAGTAGCTTAGCAAAATTAACAGTTAAAAAAAACTCACACTGGTGCTCTGTGCAGGCCCTCATACAGCCCCTGCCTGAAACGACACAGACAGCTCTGTCCCTTTAAGAAACCCCGCCCCTACAAGCCTGCTTTCTTCTGATTGGCCAGCTCTCAGAATCCTGCTGAGGTTACACTCACAAAGTGCAGCGTGCAGAAGAAACTGTGTGAAACCTGGCGTTCACAGCAGCCTGCAGACTGAGCTGAGAAGCCTGGGGATACAACATACACTCACCGGCCACTTCATTAGGTACACCTGTACAAGCTAATACAGTTCAGTACAACAGCACTGCCAGGGATTCTGCTTTTAAGAAGTTTACTTTTTGTGGACTTTTGTTTTGGTGAGAGTCAGAAGTGTGTAAATTCAATGATGTTTATTACTGAGACTGTAGTTAAAGGTGGTGTTGTACTGAACTAAATTATATTGAGTCTTAAAATTTTTGTCCTCCATATTTACATACATGAGGGGGCCAGAGTATTAGAAACACCTCTGAATATAACGCAGCTCAGAACAGCCCTACTGCCAATTATGACCTTGACACTGAAATATCATTGAATTAACACCTCTATGACAGCTTAGAAAAATGACATTAGATTTTTCAGGTGTACCTAATAAAGTGGCCAGTGAGTCTACTTTTACCTACAGATTTGAAACTTCACCCACGTTTAGTATGGACATAAACAACATTGTAACATTATATATATATATATATATATATATATATATATGTCTTAAAATGTGAAACAGCATAATGGCACCTCTTTAATGGAATTTAATTCTACAGTATTTAGCTCAGGGTACCTGAACACACCATTGCAACCTTAACTCACATATGACAGAAGTTTATTTCACTCATTGACCTGTGCTTTTTTTTTTTATCTTCAATAGCGGCTTTTTTTTTTTTTTACAAAGCCTTTCACAATGTTCACAGTGAACTGTCAGAAATTTATTTTCCATGAGATTTTAAGCACTCATGATGAAGAGTTTTATGTGTAGGGAATTTAAAAGCTGCCATGCCATGTAAGATTGCCCATCAGAAGAATAAAAGTTGATTAGCCGAGCTCTGGATGCTTGATGTAACCCCTCCGACTCCCCCAGCCCATAAAAAGATAATGAGAGAAAGAATCTTAAACGGGTGTATTGATAATAAAGAGCTTTGGTGGACCCTTCAAAGCCTTCCATCAGATCTGGTTAACTCTTGCCCTCTGTTGTTACTCTTTGCTGAGAGAGAAGACCCTCGAGGGCCCTCAGGAGCTCAAGAGCCATCTCTGAAGTTTTATTTTATTGAATTGGCATTGGGGAGTCCTTGAACCAAACCACAGTAATAAACCACTCAAGCACACACACGTACGCACACACTCGCTCTGACACAAACATACGACAGCCTGCCTACTTATCCAATGCAAGCAGTGCATCAGGACCACCCGGACTTGTCTGTTGTCTTAAGAATGTCATTGAGTCTCTGAACAGCTCTCCTGACGCAGCCTCCTAATCTGCCCGCTGCTGTCGGCTGTTTGCTGGGTGATGCGAGGGTTGCCAGGCGGGGTATTATGGTCTGTTGGAGTGTTTGGTCTGGGGCTTTGCTCTTTGATATCCTACACTCATATAAGCAGCTCAGTGGCTCTTCCACGCCTGTTACCCATGGTGACACGGTGACTGTATGATGCTACGCGCCTGTTGCCTCCAGATGAGATGAAGACACGCCAACGCACTCACCGCCTGACCCCACGTGTGCGCGTTGGCGGGGCTGCAGTCGGCTTGTGTTTTACAGGAAGGCAGCGCGGCCCTCTTTCCGTCTTTGTGGGCTTTATCCCCTGAGCCTGCACAGCTTTGATCAATCCCCACCATAACAGACACATGACAGACAGCGGCTCACTCCTCATCAGGCTTATCAGGACAAAGCACATGTGTTTGTACAGCAGGGGGACAAGTAAAAGCCACTCATATACACTCAAACAGCTGTTTTAACCCTCCCTAAGGCTGGCTCCTTTTTGCTGCATCCATTCTCTCCTGCTTTGTCACTCTGGCTTTTCAAAGGAGTAAAGTATCGCTCATCAAGGATGGGCGCCCAGAAAAGGCAGAATACACTGAAACTAGAACAACGCCTTTGTGTGCATGTGTTTGCAACTGTGTTTACTGCTTGTTTACCACTCAGCTACAGTAAAAGGGAGATCATTAAACCTACTCTACCTGAAAACCTGAAAGGAGGATTATCTCTAGAAAGGAGTTGCCACATTCAGACAGCTCAGTGGGTCCCAAATTACCTCAGCGCCAGTCCAAATATAAATGTTTTGAAACAACAGATCACAAACTAACACATGACTCTACTTCCTGCAGTTTTCCGGCGAGGTCCCAGAGAACCGAGTGGACGTAGTGGTGGCTAATCTGACGGTGATAGATGCTGACCAACCGCACTCGCCTAACTGGAATGCCATCTACAGGATCATCAGCGGAGACCCGTCAGGGCACTTCACCATCCGAACTGACCCGGTCAGCAACGACGGCATGGTCACCGTGGTGAAGGTAAGACGCCAGCCCATCACAAGGGGATGTATGATATTATCAGCACCTTATCGGTATCTGCAAATTATAGCGTGAAAATGTCATCGGCATTGGCAGATATGTAATTTTTCTGCCTGTATTTTCTGCCGATAAACGCTTTAATTCTGCCTAAATGCTTAATGATTCCCTTAAAAAGCTTAACATAATGCTACAACATTACCTCTGCGTGAGTGTGCGCACACTGCCTGCTCAAAGTTAGAAACAATATACAAATAAAGACTATAAGGTCACAGAAACACGAGCCAATGAATAGAAGTTATACAACTTTCACAACTCTTAACTCGCTAACAGTTAGCTCACATTCTCATCTTTTCACCAGACTTAACAACATCAAACACGCTGAAAATACACTCACGGCCAAAGCCGACGCTAACAGATTGTAACATAAACATCAGTGCAAAACGAACTTACATATTCATTGACGCACAAACGGTTAAAAGAGTCTGTCTGCGATCACTGATGTCTCCGTAGTAGGTGCAGTAAACAAGTCCGGGCATGTTTCCCTCACTGCTGTGTTTCGGGGGGATGCTGCATTCAGGTGCGCTCAGAAACGTGAGTGATCAGACGCGTGCCTTTTTGTGCAACGCCTCTTCCGTCAAGTATGAAGAAGGGTGCAAGATGTCTGCGGTATGACTCGCTGTTCTCTGCAATTAGGTGGAAAAAAACATGTGCCTAATATATCCGTATTGAAAAAAATCCAATATCGTGCATCCCTACCATCACAACATGCTCAGCTTCTGCCCCTATAGAGGTCAGTGTAGAAGACACAGTGTCATGTCTTTTTCTGTACCGACTGTCACATCCCCTCTGGATTTAAGAACGAGCAATAATAATAGACCGCAGAGTTAAACGGGGACAGGCTGGGGTCTTTGCCTTTCATATGCCCCTTTATGTCCAAATGAGGGATTGGAGGCCGCTGCGCCCTTCAGGAGCAGCTCATACACTCACACAACAGACTTAAACACAATGGCTGGCGAGACCACTGTAGCAAATTAGGTATTGATTTCTCAATTACAAAGGCAACGGTTTTTATACACTCATAATGTTCTAGCTGCTGTGGTAAATGGTAGCAACAACAAAGCCGTGTCTGTAACAACCTGCTATGTTAGTGCTCAACCTCTCAGACGGAGTTTGTGTGGAGGGCTTTAACCGAAAAATAAGGAACGTGGACAACAAATCTGTATGAAATTCAGCTTATGCTGTGTGTGTGTAAAGTGTGTCGGTGTGTGTCCTGTTGAACGTCCTTTGGAATTTTTATTTCTGCATTCATGCCTGAGTGGATCACTGTAAATGTGCTTATCATGTTGCATGTGTTTTATGGAAATAACTTGTTTATTTGCCTGACCCTGAGGACCCAGGGGTGCGCTCCTCATGTATCTGGCTCCTGCAAACCACACCTTGCGTCCTGCAATAATGTTTAAAAAGTAGCAATAACATCTCGATGTAATTCCCACAGCGCCCTGAGCAACGAGCATTGGCATTTTGCTTCTCTTCATTATCTCTAGATGACTGCCTTTTATAATCCATTCCTCGCTCTTCCCTGATGTAAAATTCAGCAGGCAGCCGGGTAGCCGTAAGCTTCCATGGAGACCCATGGGAGGTTATCAGGAAATCAGAAAATGAGAGACAGGACACCCCCTGGGAAAAAAAACAAGACATAGTTTCAACAAGTAAACAGAGGGGCCTCGGCTCGCTCTGGAGCTCTGGTTCGCATCAGGCGACATAGGATAGGCGAAGTCGAGAAGCCATAAGAAGGTGATAAATCGGGGTTTCCTATTTTTACCGAGGCGTCTCGATTCAAACTGACACCCAGGTATGTGGCAATATCCCACGAGGGACCCGGGCTCTCCTGTAAACAAGGGCTGAGGTCTTAACCAGAACATGTCACACATTTACACCGCTCTCCGGGGAGTTTTTGAGACGCATTCTCATTTGCCGCACGGTAATAGAGCCCGTAGACAAAAAAAACAAGCACGCATAGAAACAGACAAACAGAGCCACTTGGTTCAAATGAGTCATTAAGATATGTAAATCACGGCTTATGATAAACACGGAAGATGACAGGGGATGTAGGGAGGAGGAGAGAAGTGAGGCGAAGACAGATTTTCGAGGATTGAGAGCTGCAGACCGCAGAGAGCATAGATCACAGAAAATGGAGGGGGGGGGCAGAGGTAAGGAGGCGAGCGGGTGGGAGTCTGAGACCGGCGGAACAAATTAAGTAAAAGGAAAAGAGAGGAGGAACGAGTGAAGCGGTACAGGGGGGATGTAAGATGGTATGGCTCATGGGCAAAAGATGGAAGCCGTGTTATTGACCTCTCACCCCTCTGGCTTCCCTCAGGGTGTGTGTGTCAGAGCGTGTATATGTGTTTTAGTTAGCCTACAGCTATACTCTAGACCTCCCTGTGCTCAGCATACCACTGGCTGTAGATCAAAGGGCCTTGAGCGTGGTTAGCCTGTAAATTTGTTCCCAGTGCACCACGGGGTCACACACGAATACACACCCATGTGCTTACATTAACTCGTATATAAGCACAGGAGGAACACATGCCTTCGTCAACAACGCTGCCTGATTAAAGAGACTTTTTTTTTTACCACCCTGCCAAACTGTCCACTCATAACACTCAGGCAGTGCAACATAGGGATGTGCTCAAAGTCATTAACATCACCATCAAACAGCACAGATACCAGACTCGTGGCAGTAATCATCATCCACCTATTTAGAAATGTGGCAGCTGTACCTGCGAGCAGCGTGTTTGTTTGTTGGTTTTATTTCCTTCCTTGTTGTTGTCATTTGAACCTGATCGTGTAGTCTTCATTAGGAGAGCACAGAACTGTCACTCTGGTTTAGGCTCAGCCAGCCAAACCCCCTGCAGAGTACACACATACACACATACACACACACACACAAACACACACACAATCACTCAGAAGGCAGGGCCATGACAGCCCCTATGAATAGTCTAAGCCCTGCTGCCTCCTCTCAGGATGTGTGTGTGTGTGTGTGTGTGTGTGTGTGTGTTGGTTAGTTGTTTAGAGGGAGTATGGGTCCCATTCATCAGGGGACCACTTGACATGGCATCTGTTCATTTATTGTGTCCTTTATCATCAACAAGGTTCAGCGCATATTCCCCAGGCACAAAGAGAAATGTCGACAGGGGTTGTAACACTTTAATGAGCATAATATTTATAGTACACCCCCTATGCTTGAACACTTGACATGGTCTGCTCATAAAAGCGCTGATGATATTAATGCCGCTAAATGAAACAATAATCACTCACTTTACAGGACGAGAACATCTATTTTCTTAACCTGTGAATCAACAATGATGACAGAAGTTATTATGCGAATGTAGTTATTTTTTAAATATAAAAGATTCACCTTTTTAGGTCGGATCAAATACATGTATAAGCCATACTAAAAGTAGCCGATAAAAAATGCCATATAAACACTGTTTAATTTGTAGGGTTTCTGCTCTGACTGTGTCACAGAGGTGGTTATTTACGTGGTGGTGTTGCATTAACTAACACGTAACGTGTTTTTTAAATGCTGGATTTCCCTGTTTTTGTAAGCTTTTGACATAATATGTGAAAGTGACCTGAATTATAAAGGGATGGACAATGTGCATTTTATCTCAGCATTAAATCTTTATCTTTTATTTTATTAAATATATTATGTCTTATTTTATTCTATATAGAATGCAGATATCGGACAGTTTCTCTTACTTCTATATTATCTAAGAAAACCTGTGCACACCTGAATTGTGACAGGTGTGTCAGAGGGAGGTGCAGTCATGAAACAATAGGTGAAAAACTCCTGCACACTGTCTCGCTTGTTGCTGATAATATTTATTTCACATCATCGACGTTTCGGTCGTACCGACCTTCATCAGGTTCCTTAAGGGAACTTAGAGGAACGAAGGGGGGCCCCAAGAAGCCGCCTGCAACTGTGAGACAGTGTGCGAGTTTTTCACCTATTACTTCTATTTTATGCCATTATATTTCTCAATGCTTTCTCTGTGTCAGAGCGACTGTAACACTCGAATTTCCCCCCGGGGATTAATAAAGTATTTCTGATTCTGATTCTGATTAGGGCCTGTGTCCACTCACAGCGATTTTTGCACTGGCGGTGTTGAGCGTTTTCAGCTCTCAACGAAAAAACGCCCTCAGCATCAGCTGTTTTTTGACGCTGCATTCACAACACTCTGAGTTGAAAGTAGTTCAACTTTTGGAACACTGCCGTGCTCGTCAATGTCACTTCTCCCTCACCGACCAATCAAAAACGAGAGGGGGCGGGACTAACAATATCAACTTTGTCAACAACAATGGCGGAAGCGTATCGTTTTGTTTAGCTGTTACCACCAGGACATGATTCCTTTCCATCGTTTTTATTGTAAAATTTCTATGAATCAAAGCAATTATTAGGCATACAGAGCGATTTAAAACAGACTTCAGGATCACTACCGAGGGAAGCGAAAGAGCCGCCAGACAACTTAGTGTTAAAATATGATAAATATGGTGAAGGTGCCACATTGCTAATGTACAGGAAGCTTATTTGTTCCCTCATGCTGAATTTTCTCGATCTACACACCTGTACCTTTGACTGGTTTCTCAGTAAAAAGACTTGAATTCACTTCCTCTTCTCATACGCTGTCATTCACTTCCTTCCTCCCTACAGCCAGTAGACTTTGAGATGAACCGCGCCTTCATGCTGACCGTGGTGGTGTCCAACCAGGCACACCTAGCCAGTGGCATCCAGTCCTCGCTCCAGTCCACAGCCGGGGTCACCATATCTGTCCAAGACGTCAACGAGCCCCCTTACTTCCCCACCAACCCGAAACACATCCGCTTTGAAGAGGGCGTCCCTGCTGGCACCAGCCTGACGACCTTCTCAGCGTCAGATCCTGACCGACTACAGATGCAGCAGACAATCAGGTACCAAAAACAATGGACTCAACTACAAAACTGGCTGCTTAATGGGTGAATTCTGACATTTCGACAGCATGCCATTAGTTAAATTTTTCCTCTGGTGATTAGTTAAGTTAAATTTGTCTCCACACAAAGAAAAGTATTGTCTTTTTTAAGTCTTACTCACTACATTGTAAGTAAAAGCCTGGCAGAAATCCCTCCATATACACTAACAGCAGGCTAAAAAGCCTCTTGGATAGGTTCCATGTCAGTAGTTAGGGGTCAAAGTTCAACAAGGGTTATATATTTTGGCATCACCCATCTCTCAAAGTCTTACTGTGCGAAGTTTATGAGCCAGTGAGGAACTCTGGGTAAGGAGGGTAAGGTTAATAGGGAGCAATAGCCTCTGGGGTAATAAGAAGTGTGTGCTTTCTGCAGGTTGCATGAGCACATACGTGCAGGCGCGCACACACACACACACACACACAGAAGTAAAGAGAGAGAACAGGAGAGATTGTGGGAGGAGGGAGAATAAAGAGAACAGCTGGCTCCAGCCCAAACACCTGACACAGCATTATGTCCACCTGCAGTGTTTTTCTCTGCGCTAAGCCTCTCTGGATCTTAAATGTAAACCAACCTCTAAATGACCAGCAGGCCTTTCTGCAGACCTGCTGTCAGCCTGACAGAAACACTGACTGCATTATGGCTTTCCCAACTTAAAGTTAATCTTTAACGTGTGTTGATGCTGTAAAAAGATTTGGATTATGTTTTTCAACACATTCACCCCATCTCGTCTCAAGTATCCCTCGAGGGTTTTGCATTTGAACGATGTCAATGAAGCAATAATGAATGTAATATATTTTTAGACTTACAAAAAAGCAGTCAAGTTAATTATAATAAATAATGAACATTCAGTGAAACTGTTTTGACAATGCAACAATCATAAAAACATAGTCAGCATTGGTAAATGGTGGAAGTTTGTTTATGTTTCGACACCATGACTGCTTAGTTACGTGAAGGATAAAGATTTAGGTTGCACTTTGCTTTTACGCAACTGACATATGACTTTTATGTCATTAAGGTAGGTTAAAGATATAATCTCGAAGTTCTCAGTTTTGTTCTATTTGGTGGCACCTTATGGCGATAAAAGGCAATTGTGGGCATCCCAGATAACCAGACGGTCGCTTTCCTTTTTAGACTGTTTGCCTTCATCTGAGCGTAAATGTTTTTCACTTTTTTCACTTATTTTTGAAGTTGTATCTGTCGTCAACAATCTTTTATTCGATTGTTCAGCCATAGTAGATTACTGTTTACTCGCAACACTTGCAGAGACCGGAATAGCAGCCGCTGAGCTCCGCCTACCCTCTCTGGCAGACCAACCACTGCTGGCTGATGGAAAATTGGAAAAAGTGATTTTTTTCGGTGAATGTCGCGCCAGACACCCAGTCTGTAATAACACTATATACTGCAAATGCAAAGGCTCTCATCAGTGGGCCTTAGGCTCACTCACCATTGTGTTACCTCATTCGGCGATAGATAGGGACTTAACAGACTGTTATTAAGATGAAAATCTTCGAGATTATACCTTTAAGTTAATCAAAAATGAGTCAACCACTTTGAAGTGATCAGTCAATCAATCAGTCAAATTTTATTTGTATAGCGCCAAATCATAACCAAAGTTATCTCAAGACACTTTACAGAAAGAGCAGGTCTAGACCAACTCTTTGTTATTTATTAGTCACCATGAGTAGCACTTAGCAACATTTGGCACATTGGCAGAAAAAAACTTCCTTTTAACTGGCAGAAATCTCGAGTAGAACCAGACTCATGTTGAACAGCCATCTGCCTCGACTGGATGGGCCGAAAAGTGGGATAGAAGGAGATACAGGATAGAGACAGGCAAAGAGAGCAACAACAACATATGTTCCTGTTACAACCACAACAACAGATAATACATACTTATGGTTACAATGCCAATAATAGTGGTACACTAGTATAAAGATTCGCAAGAACAGCATAGTCATGATAAAGGCTGATGATTGACCGCTACCTCGACGTGGACTTTCACAGACTTCATACCACGGTTCGTCTCCTGACTTAACGGCACATAAATGCAATTTGCTTGGGAACAGAGTCCAGTCATGACGCTACTCACAGCGTCTTATATGTAGCTTTGGACCAATGATCAAGCAGCTGTACAGGCTGGTTTTTTACACATTGTCACATGTAGATAGTTGACATTAAAGTGCACATAGTGTGTGCATAGTCTACATTAAAGTGAGTGTAGTGGTGTGAAATATACCCAGTTGATAACACGGCTGTTTGCCGCGACATTAATATCACCTCAGTCCAACCCTCAGCAGCCTTTAGCTTCCTATTTTCTCTGGGGAAAAGATATAAACAAATTTCCCAGCTAATTTCCCAGCAAATGAGAGTAAATTGGGTGTACATTATAATTTAGAAAGACGCCAAAGTCGCCAGCTGGGCTCTCTCTCTCTCTCTCTTTCTGCACTATCTCTCTCTCTTTACCTCTAATCCTTTCTCCCTGTTGAATTCGCTTTGACCTCTTTGGTTTTTCTCCCTGTTTTTTTCTATGACCTGTGCGCCACTGCAGCACTTTACATCTTGGAATTAAGTTAGCCATTTACAACCATTACTGTGGTATTTCACGCTCTCTTAACACAAACACAAGCCCAGTCTGCTTCCTCCGCGCTCACTACACGAGGAAGTGAGACTGTCGAGATGGCAAATCCACCACCTCCTTCAGTTGAATCCATCTGGATGGGATCACTATCAATCCCCCGGCTTTACACCAGTTCCATAAAAAGGTATCTACTCTACTGTTAGGCAAGGACACTAATCACAGCTCTTCCTTGTCTCTTGAATTATTCTGGAGAAGTACAAATCAGGGGCTAACACTTGTGCCGATTATGACAATTATGTAAATCTACGTAATACATCAAATCTAATATCACACAAAACAGATCTCAATGTGCAAACCTTAAAACCCCATCCATCACACGGTTTGCTCATGTCTCTTTGCATAGGGGGAAAACATTAGGATATGACACAACAGATTGTGTTACATGTAATTTACGGCACAGGTCTTTGCACATCAAAGAGCTGTGTGTCTTTGTAAATGGATCAAGTGGAAACAGACAATGATTTAGAGGAAGCTGTAAGAGTCCAAAGGAAGACATAAGGGAACATGGAGGGAGGCAGAAGGGTATGGTGAGCTGACTGCAGGTCAAGGTTTAAACTTGACAGGTGCTTATCAAAGGAGAGACAGGCTGACAGTGTCCTGTTGGGGTTTGGGGGGAGTCGGTGTGGACAGGAGCAGGGCGGGGGGAGATGAGGGAGGGAGGGTGAGGCATCGTGCATCAACTGTCAGACACCCGACCAGTGAGGTCGAGACATGGGACTCGAGACACCGGCATAAATGATTACCCAAACCGCCTTGGCTAAGCTTGAGACATGCATTTTTCATCCTCAGGGTCGGGGGTTTGAAAAATAAATGTCATACCTCTCCCTGCTGCTTGCTAAGATCACTAACCTGCCAGGCCTAATCATGCATCCAGCTATACTCACACGCCAGCCAGCTCCCAAATGAGAGAAGCTTTCAGGTAGTGGAGACCACAGGACGGCTCAGGAGATAAGACACTGAATGGAATAGTAAAACTTTCACGCAGAATATAAAATTTAAACCAGATTTTTATTCCAAAATACCACGAGTAAACAAGAACTGTTTACCTTTCCAAGAAGACAAAATTGGCATAACACTTCATTAAAAAGTAAGCGAGGGGGCTGCCAAATGCCCACAGTAATGTTGTTGACAGTTGGGACTTGTAAACAAAAACATTGTAGCTGCTTTCACAGTCATTATTCTAATGGCCAGAGTGGCCCTATTGTTTGCCAGGCGTCGTTAGAAAAAGTGCAGTAAAAATGACTGTTTAAAGCCAGCCACATTCTGCCCTTAACCCTATCTGGAGTTTCTTTAGCCCAGAACTAATAATGCAGAGGATTGTCTATTCAGTGTGTTGGAAATGAGCTCGGCTGCAAGAAGTGTTCATTCAGGACTTCATTTGCTTCGTATGAGGTTTATTACAGCGGCACAGAGGGCTGTTTAGGAGACTTTAATTAAAGTGTGCTGGACGAAGCACTCTGCTCTGTGAACAAACCTTTGTGTTATGGCTTTTATCATCAGAGAGCGCGCAGTCACTTCTGCTATCGTGCAGTGTGACGGGGAAACAATGGGCTCTGGTGCTATTTTATAGCCCATTATGGAAAAACTCTTCTCGTCTTTTTTTTCTCATTTTTCTTCCTCGTCTTGATCTTAATGGGTCAGTAAAACCACATTTCTGAAACCAGTAGTGGAGATAATGTTAGCTGCCTAAAAGTTCTTTAAAGCTCCTGTGAGGAGCTTTCAGGTTGTGTTGATTTTGGCGCCCCCTGTGGACAAAGTCGTACCTCTGATCTCTTTGCTAATTTTGTCCTGTGCATTTTTTGTTGAACAAAAAATCTTGCTTTCTTTAACAGTCGTATGTATCACTCACTTGAATTTTTTACCCTGGAAAATGTAAACAACGGCAGCGTGCAGTTAATTGCTTCATCTGACACCTACCAGCTGTTTCAGGCGTTAAAAATAACTATTTAGAAATAATCAATCTTGTTGCTGATGGTCTGGTTTGCTTATCATATAGAGACATCAGAATTAATTTCAGTCTGTTTCATAACTCCTTAAAGGAGCTTTTATTTAACCCCAACGTCCAGTCTTCAGGGGTCTACCCAGACCCCAGCATCTGAGAACCAAACAGGCCCTGTCAGGTCAGGTCCCGTTCTATTCTGTTAATTTATTCAGTCATGAATTACACAAGTGAACCCAAGACGACCTGTGATCAGCGCTGATAGTAAGAGAAAAGCTGTTTGTAACTTGCCTGATAGTGAGGCTGATTAAAGATCAGATTACATGAGAGAGCGTAAGGTGAATAAAAGCATTAAGCCGCAGCAGAAAGTTGAGGCCGTGGAGGGAAGATAAGAAAGGTTCTTTAGGGAGGTAAAAGGTCACCTCATAGAACAGAAACAACAGAAAAAGTGGAAGTACAATAAAATACTATAGATATCTGAAGCATTATTAAACATTTCAATTCATTTACAGTATGATGGGTGTGTCCCAGGAACTTCTCTTCAAGGAACTAAATGGTTCCTGTGGCCCATTGTTGTCTGCAGTGGTCTAAAGTCCTGGGAAGATTATGCAAATCAGGCCAATGACTTATGGAGAAACAATAAAAGTAACTGCACTACACCACCAGTCCAGTAGGGGGCGGTAAGAAAAAGATGAAGGCCACACAACAAAGATGACGCCATAAATCGTGACGAACGGGCCGGTGTCATCATTTGGTATCATCAGCATAGAGGAGATAAACGATCTTGAAGCACGATAATAACAGTGAGCTTGCAGCTGCAGTCTTTTAAACATGGTTGGTGAAATAAAACGGTGCAAGTACTCGACCAATCAGAAACGATCAGCACTGCAGGCTCCGCCCTGAAAGTTCCTGGACCTTTGGAAAGTACTACAGGGACTTTTAAGGGGGTAAATCAATTACCCCTGAACTAAATTTAGACCCTGGTTCCTGCTGTCGACACACACAGAGTTCCTCAAAAGGTTCCTAGTTCCTGGGGAAAGTTCCTGCTGTTGAAAAGCATCTTAATTAGCGAGTCTGTTCTATGTAACCAAACTGTCCCAGCTCTCGGCTCTCTCTCCTCTCAGGCATGCACGGGGTCAGGTCTGTATCTCTGTAATTTCCTGAGTCAATGGAGGTTTGTGTCTGTGGCTTTGGACCTGTAAAGACCTCTAACACCAACACAGTGGATGCTAATGGAAGTTGTGTTGTGTTGCTCAGAGTTATAGAAATACTGAAGCATTTGTGCAAATGCAGTTAAGCAATTTCTTGTGAAGAGCTGCGTGAGAGGATAGTTACCTCTCGTGTTTATAAGCTAGATATGAAGCAGGTGCCAACAGACCTTAGCCGAGCTTAGCATAAACACTTACAGCAAGGTGAAATAGTTAACCTCGCTTTTGATTCAATTCAAACAGCTTTATTAATCCGTCTAGGGACAATTTGTTTGGAGCAGCTTGTACATAAAAGACATAAGGAAAACACAGTGTTTTTTATTGGTAATACAAATCCACCTATCAAGCTACTTTATTATGCTTTTATTTCTGTATTTGTATATAAGCTGAAGTGTAAAATTTGCAAGTTAAGGGTTAAATGGGGAATTATGTGGTGGGTTATTTTATGGCTGAAACCAGCTACTTCCTGGAGGCTTGTGTTCGGATTAAACAAACAAGATATGCTGTTTTAATAAGTGGCCTTTACAAACTTTGCACAGAGCCATGCACATGTTGGTCTGCCCTCCACTGGAGACACTAAAAAGCATGTTTTTTCTCTCACCTGGACGTATAGAACGTCAGTTTAGCGTGGCAAAGCCAAAAGAGTTGCTGATGGACAGAGAAGCGCAGCAGGTATCAAGTCTCTTAATGAGGATATTAAAACCAGATCATGCAGCCATGCAGCTTCTCTCGAATGTCACCTCTCCGTTCCCGACCATTCCCGATCATTTCCCTCCCTCTCTTTAGTCCCCCCCCTCCCACTGTGATGGACCCACTGTAGCACTGGTGGTGATTTCACAGTCCGCCAGTTAGTGGCTGTGGGCTTGGCTAGCCTGTGCGAAACCGTCTAGAGTGTGGGAATGTCATCCCTGTGATCCCCTTCCCCGCACTGCGCTACGCCTGGGATCATGCCCGCTGCCTGCTGGGAAAATCCCACCTCCCTCACTGCAGGAGAGAGATTATACTCCCTGAGCCCCCCCTCCTTACCACCACCCACCCCTCTAGGCTTTCATTCTCCTCCGTCTAAAATGTACATGTGGTATTTAATGTTAATAAACAAGTGGGCTGTACAATGACAGTAAGCACCCTGCAATTCATCCAATATAAAAGCAGGGTTAAGGCCATATCCATTCCAATTTGGATAGATTTTAAAGCTGGATGTGTGTCACAAAGCAACATGGCCTTATTGCCCTAACTGACATCCAGTAAATGAAATTGGATTGATGCGGAAACCTCGTTGTGTACGCCGAAGGTGTCCACAGATGATGTTTCACACACAGAAGTGAGACCAGACCGAGAGAGGTGACACTTGATGAACTGTGTATCACGGAGGGAATGAGACGCGGATGAGGAGATACAGACGGGGGGATAAGAAAATGTATGAATACAAAAGCACAGCAAGATGAGGTGAGGCAGCACAGGTCGAGAGAGATCAGATAGAATTGCAAGTGTGGAACGAGCCCAAAGCTACAAAAGCCCGTGAAACAAGAACAGTTAGATCAGAAGGAGATTGGGATTCAATCCTGGAGATGATCCCCTGTTCCTTCCCCGGCCTTTATCCCACGGGAGTGTCACCACCTGCTACCACATCCACTTTTCTGTTTGACGATCAGGACTAAGATCCTATCATCCTGCCTCCACCCTGTATACAGCCTCACACGCGTAGACATTTGGAGATATACAAGCTCTAAAACATTCATGTACTGTATATAACCCTGTCATGCAGTTTGGCCTTCACCAGCACAAGCAAACACTTCCTAGAATATGTGCATGCAACACACACGTAGGCAGCCGCAGCAGTGCTTAACTAGGGAGGTAATTGACTTCAATGCCTGGTACACAGGAGTGAAAAATGAGGTGAAATTGACTGTTGGCTGCAGGCTCGGGAGGAGAAGTCAATGAAGAATTAAACTGTGTGAAGGTCAGGCTGTTGTGATTTTCTGAGCGTGTGTGTGTGTGGAGGTAATCTATCTATGCATAGACTCAAGAGAACATTTACAATTGTTTGTAAACACGGAAACTCGAGCGCTAACTCCTCCATCGATCTGTCCTTGTGTGTCTTTAGGTATTCAAAGCTGAATGACCCCGCGGACTGGTTGTCCATCAACAGGACCAATGGTCAGATCATAACAACAGGGATACTCGACCGGGAGTCTGTCTATGTCAAAAACAACATTTATGAAGCTACGTTCCTGGCGACAGACAACGGTAAGAGCCTCTTTTGAGACACATGTTTTATAAGTGTGCATTTAGTCTGCTTCCTGCGCTCCACCGGCACTCTGTACATTAAATCTGATAGCCCGAATAACACCAGAACTGAACTTAAAACTGTCACACATTAAATAACTATAACTGTCATAGTTTGGGATTTTCAAGATACTATCATGCCGCCTTCATACCACGCTTTATACACTGCTTTCACATGGAGACAAGCAGATGGTTATGACAAAGCCCCAACTCCGCCTAATGCTCTGCATGTCTGGAAGCACATACTGTACCTGTGTACAACTTAACTCTGATATGAAGATGAACAAAACCTCACACCGCAGTCGTCCCACTGATGCACACCTTCACTCCATCCTGAGAGTTTCCACAGCTCAGAGCATAACCCCAAACATTAATGAACTTGCAGCCAAGAAAAGATTCCAAGCATCTGGCTCGGGCACATGGGGTATAAGAGTGTTTCCCTTTTGCATTTGTTCCTGTTACACAAGGTAGACTGTTTATGGTTAAAAAATGTAACCATGTCAGTTTGTTCAAAGAGAGCAGGGCGGTGTGATACTGCTTTAATACAACAGTTACACAAGCGGTAAATGAAAAATAACAATGAAGAACTGATTATTTTTTGCTCCACCAATTCAACTAGTTCTGCAACTTAATTGAAACTGGACTTTTGTTGCCAAGCAACCCAAACATTCTCCTGCACTTTACCACAGATCAGATGTTTTTATCACATTTATCTGTTTGTTTTAATTTATCATAGAACCAGTGAAATAAGAGTCTGCTGTGTGATTCAGAGGTACCAGCTTGATTAATGTAGACACACCGGTCTGCTGTAATGTTAATTAACAGTATTCAGAACACCTGGCTGAGGCGGAGTGATACACAGAGTGAAAAGTCCCAGTGACCACGTACTCTTGTCCAATCAGGTTACTTGGTCAGAACAAACTGTTGTATAATGGTAGACAACATTAATCTGCAATATTTTTTTTTCTTGCCAACTTTTTGCCGCCTTCAGCGACATAATTTAAACTCCTTCACAAAAGGAGAAAACAAGGTTATTTGGACTAGAAGCTAATAATTTGATCCAGGCACAAACAAGGAAGACAAGCACTGCATTTCTCCTGTCACTATTCAGGTTTGAAATTAATGAAAAACCTTGGGCTTATTTACACGGTGGACGGCGCACAGTCTAAAGCGCATTTAAAGCGCATAAGTGTGATTTAGGGTGTGTCCGACACATCTTTGCTAGTTACACGGCGCACAGTCGTGGTGCAAACTGAGGCACTGTTTCTGCGTTTATTAGAGAGAGCGTACATCAGAATGAGCGTGCTGGACGGAGAGCTTGGTGTCTCTGCAGTTTTTGACCTGTGCATGGCTCGAGCAGGAATCTCCCGGCACTTCTCACCAGATCGGTAACAAACCGAAAGCAGTATCATGATTCATGGAGAGCATTTATTTTAAGTTGTGTTTAAAGCTACCTGCGTTACTATGATAATTGCATTAAATGATGCACAATAAATATCTAGTTTCATATATTTTAATCTTAGTAAGTAATACATCACCGTACCAATATATATCGTCAGGGGTGTTTTGTTTTGCCATCCTGCAATTCCCTCTGACTATTTTTTGTTTAAGCCGTGCGTGCCGTCTACCGTCGCCCGAGTTCATGTAAATGCAGCATTGTTATCACAATTTAAATCAAAGTGTTGGCTGTTTTCAGTTTTCAAAATATAGGAATTATGGTTCTGCATTACAGCAAGAGCAATTTCCCAGTAATCCAAAGACCTTTGCGTGGCTTGAATGTTCACAATACATCTTAACAGAAAATGAACCATCCTAGGAAGCACTGAAACTTCAAGTCTCCCATTGTTGATTCCAGTGGTGCTGGAGTTGAGTGCTTGGATTGCTGACAGTTTAATCATTGTGGGAAATGATGTCATACGAAGGTAGAATCAGGTTAGAGTGAAAAATGTTGTTCAGTGTTCGGTGGAAATGAAGACATTTGTGTGGATTTAGAGGGATATAAAGAAGTGAAAGCTGTGCAGCATTCAAGTGTAGTGCAGCTGTGCTGGAGTTAGAGAAAATCCTGGATTCACACAACTGGTCACACTCTTGATCCTCCTCCCTTTTCCTTTCCCTCTTCTCGTCTCCTCTCAAACTTCTTATCTTCAGTCCATGACTGCCTTCACTTCCCTTTCTCACAATGTGGCACATACTGTATATACTCTGCCTCAGATTGAAGCTCATGTTTAGCTGAGCAAACTCAATCACAGTAAGCAAATAAACTCCCTTTTTCTCAAGTGGAAGCGAGTGCTTTTTCTTAAGTAAAAAGGAAAGGCTTTTTTTTTTTGTCCCTCCTCCCAAATTGCCTTATCTGAGGCGAGCAGTGCGCCGGTGTGTTTACCTTAAGTTGAGCTGGCTTTGAAACGGTGGTGTATTTTTAGGTTTGAGCATAAACGTGTTTCCGATGCACTCGTTTCTGAGGGTGTTTTTCTACACATTTTCCGTGCGATGATTGACAACGCCAGACACCATGATGTGTGACCTGCTGTGCTGATGGGAGGGAGGCGGCAGCGGGATTAGAGGTTGACTCGCTCCTGTTGTTTGGACTTTGCAAACATCTCATTTACTCCCTGGCATGTTGCTGCACGGTTTGTCTGATGTTTGAACTGTGGTAAGTCCAAAAGATGAGAAGCTTGCTGTTCAAGTGTGTACGCACGCTTGTGTGTGTGTGTCTGAATATTTAGATGCTGCTGAAGTGCCAGCCGTCACAAACTAAGAGGGATTATGGTGAGAAGTACCGTGAGACAGTGCAGGTAGTGGGAGAGGTGGTGACACATGATGAGAGGTGCTGCCATATTTTTTTGCGTCGACCCCCACTCCACAATCTTCTGCCTCAGACCTCTCTGACATAGTTTTCCTCTGTGAACACCTCAAGCATTGTTTATGTGTTTGTGGGCTCTTCAAATAACATATGGCAGTCGGCTCGCTACAAGTCTTTTCACCATGCCTCACATCTCTAAGCCACCATCAAAAAAAGGAGTTAATACAAATCCTTTTGAGGAATTTACACAAACATAATTATTTATTTAGCTGGTTAAAACCCACATAATTCTCCTATCAGCTGTGGCAAGCTGCTTCCACATGTCCCCCATACATGGCTGGGATTAACAAACCCGCAGAATAGGAAAGCCTCTGCGCGTGCTTCTGTGTGTGTGAAACCTGTGTGTCTATGAGCCACATGTTTTTATGCTTTAATATGAATGTGTGTTTAATTTGCATTTAATACTATACGTATATGCGGTGTGTGCAAGGAGCCCCTGAGGACAGAATTGTTATAAAAGGTTTAATAAAGACGATCAAATAAAGTATTTCTCCTAAGAGCTTGTAAACATTTAAAGCTTGGGTCCTGTTTTAAAAAGCAACATTGAAATGTAACCTGGTTATGTGGCTTCCTTAAGGGTGCGTTTTTTTAATGTCATTATAGTATGACAGTGATGTAATCATACTATAATTATAATTAAATGTGAGACAAATGCAATATTTTAAGTTAATACTCTGAAAGTATTATTGGATCAAGAACACAGTGCAGTGTTTGGTTCGGTCTGAGCTCTCCCATTATACCAGAACACATCAAGGCCAAGGTGCGTATCTCCTGTGGTATGGTAGGTCAATTTACAGCTGTTTATAATGTGGTAGCTGTTAATCACCTTTCAGTACAGTAGTCAAGTTTTAACAAACCAAATCGTTTTAATAACATCCATCCATTAATTTTTTCATACTGCTTATCCTAGTCAGAGTCGCGGGGGGCTGGAGCCAATCCCAGCTGTCATTGGGCGAGACTGGACTGATAGACAGTCAGTCACAGGGCTGACACATAGAGACAGACAATCTTTCACACTCACACACACATACCTACGGGAAATTTAGAGTCACCAGTGAACCAAACGAGCATGTCTTTGGACCGTCACCCCGGACTTCCACTGGTTGCGTGTGCGCTGCGTGCTCCCTCGTCCGTCAACACCCACTTACTCCGTTTTCAGTGTACAGCACGGAGCAGCATTGCTGAGACCGAGGAGTTCCCGCGGTAATTACAGAATCATGCTTGATCGTGCGAGATAATATGCAATACGTTCTATAATACAATTACAAACACAAGTGAGGATAACCCATTCATAAACAAATGTGCTTAAATGCGACCTGGTGTCAACACGGAGTATTAATTTCCTGTCTTGCCCGAAGCAGGTTGAAGCACACTCTCGTTGACTAAAGTGAAATCTATCAGCTCCGCTGGGTTATAGGAAGCCGTAGTACCCAGAGGGAACCCATGCATGCACAGGGAGAACGTGCAAACTCCACACAGAAAGGCCACTTTGTCCGAACCGGGACTCGAACTAGGAACCTTCTAGCCTTGAGGCGACACCACTGCTCCACCATACAGACATTTTGAATACCAGAAGAGGTTTATTTCACTTTTACAAATAGATCTCAAACCTGATTTTAACCCAAAGACTATATACAAAAAATTTATGTAGCCTCTTGGATTCAAAGTGAAGCGAATGCTGGAGTGCTTTCAACCTGCATTGTTTCTAATGGCCAGCAGGGGGCGACTCCACTGAAGAAGACGGGTCATGAGAAAATGACCCTACTTATCAGTTGATTTTTTATCTCAGTAAAAGTTTAACTGATGATTTTTTGGTCTGAATCGCTAGTTGAAAGTCTTCAAGAAAAAGATAGTGACGGCCAAAATGCTGAACTCCAGGCTACAAAACAAAAGCACTAATCAATGGGTGATGTCACAGTGACTACATCCACTACTTTTATACAGCCTATGTCTTAACCGGGTCTTTAAAATGCATACAACATAAAGTGATTGTAGTAATACCAGTGAGACAGAGTTCAAACTGTCGATAGACTCTCTTACACTGAGCTACACCATGTCTCAGTCTTCTTGTGGCAAATGTCTTGCTCTGTTGCCATGTTTAATTGGCAGATCTGTCAGCTTTGCATAAATCTTTCTAAATTACATCGCCCTTATCTCGTCCCAGAGATGGGCCCAGAGGTCGCTTGATTCCATCCAATGGCTCAGCCAGCGGGGCATGGCGAGGAAATGACTCGTAATTGGAGGCAGCTAAGGGTCGTCACCTCCTGACACACACTCAATAAACAGCCCTGAGCTTAATACAGCTCAGCGCTCTTCTTTCAGACTTCTCTGTGCTTTATTTTGATTCCACACATACACATTTATGCATTCTCCTCTCCGCTCGGCTATCTCGCTGTCTGAGATTTTAAAGTATCTATTCTTTACTCCCAATTCTCTGTAAATGCTGCTGCTGATGGTCTGTTGCTCTGCTCAATCAATGCAAAAGGCTTCAGGATTGTGTCTTCAGATGAGGTGTGTGTGTGTGCATCAGTGCATGTTATTACAGTCCAGTGCTGACAATATTGTACCGAACGAGCACCTGCTAAGGCTGCCTACATATCAGACCAAATGTTTGCAATTGTTTTAACTACTTCCACAGAGCATGTTCTTAGGTGCAACATTAGTGTGGAGTCTAAGGAGTTAATTTGAGAGGAGTTGGGCCTATTCAAGCTAGGATACATGCAATCTCAGATCCCATCGGCTGTAGTCTGACGACGATATCACCTCTTGGGACAATAGTGAACATGTCGGGCCATGCCAGCGGTTAGCCATAAACGACTTCCAGTCAAGACTTCCTTTTCCGCGTGCACATTACGTTCTGCCTGCTCTGCTCTTCACATGGACTGTTTTTCCTGCAGACGCCGCAGCCTGCTGATACGTGATTGGTCAATATTACTCGGACTACAAGCACAGTACAAAAAGAAACCAGAACACTTGCCATCCCTAAAACCACTGGCGCGACTCTCTCTCTCTACGGCTCTGGATACTTTGTTCGGGCGGGGTAGGCTCCTCTGCAGCTCGTCCACTGTCCTCACCTACGTCCACAGCACGCACCTGCTTCATCGGCCTCATGAGGACAGTCCATGTAACACATTGCCCACAAAAGCGCACATTGACCTAATGCGGTCAGCCACATTGTAGGTTTTGACCTCATCTTGTATAGTAAGCAACAGCAATGCTTTAATTTCCCGGTGGGATCAATAAAGCTCTTCTGATTCTGATATCCAGCTTTGTTAGCTTCCCAGTAACCACACCTGCACATGTGTATATAAAATAATGTTGTTGCTTAAAGCATATGTGTGTATCATAAGCCAATCCACTACTAAGGATTTTCAAGAGTGCCTGATTATATGTGAGCAGGGAGTCATTCTGTATGTAAGCACACAGCAGAGACCTCGTGGTACAAAAGCACAGGCATACAGTAAGTAGAGTATATTTATGTGAATGTGTATAAGGATGGAGGACTGTGCACACTCACTGTCAGAAGTACGTTGTTAATATAGCCGGCAGAATAGCCGTTATTTACAGAATCATAGACGTCTCTCCAGGTGGTGTGTAAATACACACAGACAAGTACTTGTTTGATTGTGTTACAGTCATCATTATTGTACCTAAGCCGTCTTGAGGCGATTGGAGGTGCAGTGCCTACATCTGGATCGACTCTGATGGCTTTGATTTGGCTGCAAGGCTAAAAGACGAGCGGGAAAGCAAAACTGTCAGAAGTGTTTCTGTCAGGGGCACAAATTGTCCTCCAGCTGTACAGCATCCTTACATCGAAACACGTTCCTTTCCCCCCCTTCTCTTTCTTTCTTTTTTATCTCTCTTTTTATTCTCTTTCATTATTTCCCTCTTCCCTCTTCATCATCCCTTTGACTGCACACATCTTCTCTTTTCATCTTTTCCGCCCATCATGATACTATTCTCTCTCTCCCCTCGTTCTGCTCCCAGGCTCCCCTGCAGCCAGCGGCACCGGCACCCTGCAGATCTATCTGATAGATATTAACGACAACCCCCCAGCACTTATACCCAAGGAGTCTCAGATCTGCGAGCGGATGAACAGAAACGTCAACGGTGTCAACATCACTGCCGCTGACGCCGACACGGATCCCAACGCTGGACCCTTTGTCTTCGAGCTGCCCAACTTTCCCAGCAGCATCCGACGCAACTGGACCATTTCTCGGATCAGTGGTGAGGAGGCGTCAGTGCAGGAGTATTAGCAACCATTAATGAATGCGATAATGATGCCTTGTCTCTTTTCCTTTCCCACTACGCAGGTGATTACGCCCGCCTCGGCCTGCGGTACCAGATCTACTTGGAGCCGGGGGTGTATGAGGTCCCTATAATTGTGTCCGACTCGGGGAACCCTCCGTTGTCCAACAGGTCGGTCATCAAAGTGAAGGTGTGTCCCTGCGATGAAAACGGAGACTGCACCACCCTCGGGGCAGTTGCAGCAGCTGGTTTAGGGACCGGAGCCATCATCTCCATCCTCATCTGCATCATCATACTGCTCAGTGAGTATCAGCTGCTCATATTTCACCGACACGTCACCGCTGTCAGACACACACCTACACAAAGAAATACAACTTAAAAAGTTAAAGCTGCAGATGAATGTCTTTGATTTGCCCTTGTGCTGTTCCAAGCGCAGTCATTAAACATTTACAACGCTGTACTTACAGCAACATGAACAATAGTTTGCATAATGGATTAATGCCCCGACTGTAGGAATCCTCTCCAGCGTCTCCTGACAAGAAGTTTTCTTGTCTTCTTTTCCTGGTAGGGTGAATATCTGCTGCTGTCTGTGCTGCCAGTGATTCATGCTGCTGGCTTACTTTGCTGCTGCAGGGTTGCATAGTTCATACATATAGAAAAGCCGTTTTCTCCTGCAGGGATTTTTCCAACATATTTTAAATGTTTATGCTGAAAAGAACAGCCGGTTTTAAATATCTTTCTCGAGGGGACAAAGACCACGCAGGGAAGATTAAGAAAAGCAAACAACGCTACAAAAAGTAAAGTTAAAAAACACTTACAACCGATGAGAACATGCAAGGAAGGAAGACAAGGAAGGAAAGACAGGAGGGAAAATGAGGGAGCAGACATTCATGGTCCCATGAGGATGAATCTTACAGACACTGGTGATCCTCCGACTTTTCTGACAACCAGCAGGTCAAAGTTTTCTGCTAACCTGCAAAAACTCAACATCTATGCGTACAAAAAGGCACAAACATTGGTATAAACATTCTTGATTCCTAGATGATGAGCCCTTGTGACTTTGGGGATACAGTTACGTGTCCATTTACACCATCATGAGGTTGATAACTGTGGTTTTAAGTGAACTGTCTAATCTGCATTCGTGTCTTCATCAGGAAGGTGAAGTCACCAGATAACTCCTTAAAAAACCCACCACCAGCCTCAGCTGCACATTGTATTTTGTCCCAGTTAGCTTGAGACCATGCTAACATGCTAAACCTGCATAGTGAACATTGTTAACATTATACGATCAGTATGTTAGCAGCAGCATTTCCATAGTAAAGTCAAGAACTACGTCAGCGTCCAGGGGTCGTTCGGCCTTCACAGTCAGAGCTGCACAGTCTTCTTTTTTCTTCTGTTGTTCAAAAGTGCTCCCTTTACGATGTCCCTGAACCTTCGTGTTGACATCACACAGCACATAAAGGGCCGTGTTCATGATTTTTGTATGAAAAATAAAATGTGTTGAATGTGATTTTGGAGAAATCTATGGCACAATCATCACTTTTGTCCCTTTCAAAGCTAAAATAAACAAATTAACAAAATGATTAAACAGAAAAGTATTTTCTGACACGCTGATGTCGTAACCGGTTGAAAAATTGTTGAATTAGAGTCGAGTCTTAGACGTTCGGACCTGATTTCACCCTGTTTTCAACAAATCCCAGTTGTACTCACTGGGTTAGTGTTGTTACTTACTAGTAAATATTTCCTGATTGTGTGTCTAGACTATCACAGCGTAAACCTTAAAGTTCATGGTGTTCATGTGTGTGTCGCTGCAGGCATGGTGCTGTTGTTTGTGGTGTGGATCAAGCGCAGAGAGAAGGAGAGGCAGACCAAGCAGCTGCTCATTGACCCTGAAGATGATGTCAGGGACAACATCCTAAAATACGATGAAGAGGGAGGAGGCGAAGAGGACCAGGTGAGCTCCTAAGGGACATCCACGCACACACACTCTCTATGTTGACCTCCCGCACACACTTACATCTGTGTGTCTGTGTAGGACTACGACCTGAGCCAGCTGCAGCAGCCGGACTCCTTGGAGCACATCATCAGCAAGCCGCCCGGCGTCCGCAGGGTGGACGAACGCCCCATCATCCCCGAGTCCCAGTACCCGATCAGACCTGTCGTGCCCCACCCTGGAGACATCGGGGACTTCATCCACGAGGTGAATAAACACCGACATGATGCACACACACGTCACATCTGGCATGCATAATAGCTCGGCCCTCATTAGATTGTTTCTCCCGCAGTGAGCCGGCCTCTCACTTTCACTTTCCATCGATCTGACATCTAATGTGATTACTTATTTCTGGATGCTGTTCAATATGTAAACTTCAGCAGGGTGATGGAGACAACGCAGAGTTTTGTTTTACTTTACAGCTGCACTCACCTTGCCAGCTTTATACACACACACTCACACGCGCACACACACAAACTCCAGCGTTGGCACACTGATGCGAGAAAATGCTGATTGACAGACTCGTGACAACACGTTCACACTCGAGAGGTGTTGGCAGCTGTTCAGCTTTGATCCATCCAGCCTTGACTCCCTCTCTCTCCCTCTCTCTCCCTCTCTCTCTCGCTCACTCATGTACTCACCTGATCTCGCTCCAGCAGTCTGGTAAAACACAAACACAGCAAACACATGGTGTTCCTGCCATGCACTGTCCCCCCGGGGGTTGAGGCTTGTTGGGTTTCTATCCATAGCATCTCTTTGTATTCCAGTGAAGTAGATGAAGTCCATTCTCCTCACCTGCCTAACCTTAAGGTCAATGGCTCTCATTTGTCATTCTAAGAAACAAGTGCAGCAAACACACAGACCTCCTCACGTCTTGTTTATGAAACTGTGGGGAGATATTGAAGAAAAGAGTTTTATCACACATAGATTAAACAAAATGAGAAACAAGAACTGGCCGATACATCCCGTTATAAATATATGATTCTATACGAAACCCTCTGAGGATGTTTTTGCACTAAAATACTAAGAATTCTTTGTTATAGACGTGTGATCCTTTCTGATGCTTTTGTACGTTCATGTGGCTGTTACATCTTGTCTCTTATCTCTTCTTTCTTTCTTCTGCAAGTTAAAATAGATTCTGATTTCAATGAAACTACCAGATGAGATCACGGTTAGAATAATTTAGGAGTAACAAACTTTAACATGTGAACTTGTCTTTAGTGTTTAATCAGCCCTTTGTGCTGCACATCTCATAGAAACCTATGCATTATTCAGTCTCTGTTATGTTGTGCTTTGTGCGTATGAGTACAGTACAGCCTTGGTGTTAAATATATCTGTAGTTTTTTTCATGTCAAAAGCCATGCATCATTTATTTTAACTTGTATAAAACCACAAGAGCAGAGCAGGAAGTTCCATTCTGAGGTAACTGAGCTGTACCATTTATGCCACTTTATACCTTTCTATTAATGTTGTGCTTTTTACACCATTGAGCTGTTGTTAATAGAAGATCTCAGATAGAGATATTACATACAAATATCATGCATTATTATGGATTAAACCACCCACCAGTGTACAAGGTCGAAGTAGTCACTTCACTGGCGTTAGCAAAATGGTGATGACAATGTAGCTACATAACTTGTACAATAATATAACACTATGCACAGTGCCATTCTTAACAATAAGAACCGATTTACACATAAAGATCAGTTATTGAGAGTAATGCTGTGTGAAAAGTGTTGTATAATGTCCTCTGAGGCTGTGAGCAGATGCGCCTGGTGATGTCATAGTGATGTCATCAGGGCTGTTTTCGGCCCGTGCTGGAAACTTTAAATATATAACAAAATAAAATGTGTAACAAACTGGGAAAATTTAGTTTGAATATGTAGGAAGGAAATGATGCTCTTGGTTGCATCATGGGAAATGTAGGATCCAGTCCTTTTAGGGCTTGAGCCATACTGATGACTTACATCAGGATATCTCTACTTCTGCCGCCTCAAGTTTGACCTTTCTTTTTTAATATGACTCATTTGAGTTGAAAGATGAATGTGAGGGGCGCTGGTCAGCTCGGCTGGCGGAGCAGGCGCCCGACTGTAGAGGCTACAGTCCTTGACGCACTGATCGCAGATTTGACTTCCTGTCTGCTGATCATTCGGTGCACGTCATCCCTCGCTCTCTACTTCCTGTGTTTCCTGTCTCTCTTTAACTGTCCTATACAATAAAAGCAGAAAGCCATGATGCCTCCACATCCCTGCTCCCCCTGCTTTTTATCATATTCATTTCAGGTACGTGAGAACTGACCACTACCTTTCCTCCTCTTTCCGTGTTCAGGGTTTGCGAGCAGCAGACAACGACCCCACAGCTCCTCCCTATGACTCCCTGCTGGTGTTTGACTATGAGGGCAGCGGCTCTACCGCCGGCTCCGTCAGCTCCCTCAACTCCTCCAGCACGGGGGACCAGGACTATGACTACCTCAACGACTGGGGCCCCCGCTTCAAAAAGCTGGCCGACATGTACGGAGGAGGGGATGACGATTAAACCTGCCCAGACTCACATGCATACACACACGAACACACAAACCCTCGTCCCGTCAGCTGGCCTGCCATGCTCTGTCCCACTAACACAGGGGGCTACAACACCCTTATTGAACACACTATAACAATGACATGTTCACACTGACCAACCAACCAACCAACCAACCAATCAAATTACCCACCACAGAGGACCGCTGCCGTCAGTCAGTGTCGGGTGCTCTTCACCCAACCGTCTCCTGCTCTAAGCCTGTCTGAGACTGACGCAGAAGCTCTGGATCGCAGGCTTCTCACATTTTGTTTTTGGAAACTGTTGCTTTTGTTTCATTTCAGGTTTTATGCTTGATGTAGGTTTCCACTAGTCAGATTTTGTTTTTTCCTTTAGTTTGTGTAGCTTTTTTGCTTTTTTTTGTCTCCATTCGCCTTCAATTGGAGCCGCTCCCTATTCCTGAGGGTTTTCACTTTTCCCTCGCCGTCAGCCCCCGCCTGCCTCTCTCTGCAGAAGCTTTAGGTTGAGCCGCTTGCTTTGTCTGAGGGGAACAAAAAAAAAAAAGAACAAGAACACAGAAATGAAAGTCCTTCTTGCACGGAGGGCCCTGGTTTATTCTTTCTTGAACTTGAATTACTTAGAACAGAAGCACTGTTGTTTAAAAAGTGCCTTCAGTGGTGCGTATTTTAGCAGACTCCCGCTAACTCAGGATTGGTTGCCATTTTCTGGGCGTACATGCCCCCATATGACCCCTGACCCTTTAACTCAGACCTCCCCTTGTCATCTCTATGGTCCTGCAGGGCTGCGGTGGCTGCGGGAGAGATATCAGAGGAGCGTTGACTGGCTTACGAGGGCGCTTTATGTAGACAGTGTGTCACCTGCAGTGTGTCTGTAAGTTATGAACAAAACATTTCAAGTCAGGCGTTCCTGCGCTCCTAGATCACAGCCAACTTGAATGTGATGACTGAAATCACAGGAATACAGTACGGGACTGTGTTAGAGAAGAAATGCATTGCGTGTCTTTGTTTATTGTGGCTTGAATAGCAGCTGTGTTTGTTTTGAGCTCTCTGTATTTGCACCAGAAACCTGGCTTGTTGCTAAATTTTAGGGATTAACAAGTCATGTGTGTTACCTCTATAATGTGTAAGAAGTACATATGAGGGTTATTTAATGAGACTTTGCCTTTAAGATCGTTTAAAGTTTGCATGTTTATCCCTTCACCCAAAGGTAATGAACATGGCGACAGTTACTGTGTGCTAAATGTGTCAAAGAAAACTATATAAACTGTACAAACATGGAGGGAAAGAAGTGCAGGATTACTTCAAAGAGCTCTGAAAGTGTTACATGCAGGGTTATGAGCTTGTAAAAGCCCCATCCTGAGTCTCTCTCTGTCTTTAGTTGTTTTTTCTTTTGTTGATTCGTGGCTCGGCAAACTTTTAATACACAAACTTTGGTGTTGGTCCCTGTCACAGAAACTGTGGGAATTGAGCCTCAGCCAGGGATTTAAGCGCCTTCACAATCTGTCTCTCTTCAGGCAACGTTTCATTCATCAGGAAAAAAAAATTTTCTCCTGAAATTTTTTGGCTGAAAGTTCAAGAGGTTTAAGAGACAAAGTTAGAAGGGAAAGGAAAGTCTGTTGTGAAGCTCTGCACTTTATCAAAGCAGACTCGCAAGACTAAGGCTTCAGTAATGGCGCTTTAAAAGAGAGACGTTGTGAAAGAGAGTTTTGTTGTGTCTAAATGAAAAAGCAGCACTACCCATGGGCTTTTGTAATCATATTTCAGTCCCCCAGAACTGCATGTAGAGAAATGAGAGAAAGAGCTTTAGTCTGTGTATTAAATTATTTAAATATGCAAAACATCTCACAGGGGGGACCGGGGCGATGCTGCCGAATGATAGAAAGGTTTAATCATTCCTTATCTTCTGAGTGCCATTGAAACACTCCGGTTTCATCTTGATGTGGACTGACCAGATTTTCTATTAATTATGGATATGATGAATGCTTGGAAGAAATCTCGGTAACCACAGTGTTCTTTAGATGTGGTGTGATGAGAAGGATGCTCCTCTCCTGCTTTTTCTCCTGCTGCTCTCCAACTGTTTTTCATCTTCTCATTGTTCTTATGAGAACAGCTGTAGATAAAAAGATAACCGTGTCTGTACTTTCAGATTGGACAGAGAGGAAGAGGGAGATATAGATCTCTCGACTGCCTTTAGGTGCATATCATGCCACGACAAAGAAACAAAGGAGTTTTATTTGACTGTAACCAAGGGAAGGAAGGTTAGAGTGTAATATTTAAGGTTAACAGGGTAGGAATCTCTTTATTATTTAGATTTAGGGATGCACGTTATCGGTATCTGCAGATTATGGCTTGATAATGACATATCGGCAGATACGTCATTTTTCTGCCGATATTTTCCGCAGATAAAACTCTTTAATTCTGCCTAAATGCTCGATGATTTCCTAAAAAAGCTTGACGTAAAGCTACGACATTAACTCAGCGTGTGCAAAGTTATTTACAACATACAAATAAAGACTTAAAAGTCACAGAAACTCGAGCCAATGAATAGAAGTTACACAACTCTTAACTAGCTAACAGTTAGCTCACATTCTCGTCATTTTACCGGACTGAACAACATCAAACACGCCACAAATACACAGCCAACGCTAACAGAGTGCAACATAAACATCAGTGCAAAACTAACTTACATATTCATGGACGCACACACGATAAAAAGAGTCCGTCGGCGATCACTGATTTCTCCGTATTAGGTGCAGTAAACAAGTCCGGGCATGTCTCCCTCACTGCCATGTTTCGGGGGGATACTGCATTCAGGTGCGCTCAGAAACGTGAGTGATCAGACACGTGACCCTACTTCCGTCAAGATGGCACTTTTTGGCCACTACAATAAGAGTAGGCATGATATCAATTCCACTACAGGGGAGACTTGATGTTGTGTGCTATAGGTGGGAAAAAACATGTGCCTAATATATCCGTATCGAAATCGGCAAAAAGGGCTGGAAAATATCGGCATATCGGATATCGGCGAAAAATCCAATATCGTGCATCCCTAATAGAAAGTGTCAGTGACGACTTGTTGACATGGGAAAAGGAGCAGTTCCCACAGCCTGCTGCTGGATAAGCTCTTTTCTACCCGGCTGCTCCTCAGCCTGCAGAATATCTCCACAAAATAAACACAGCTGTTACTTTCTGCTATCTGTGATTATTTCTGACATCTAAATGTTGTATATACAGAACATTTTTATACATTTGGTAACATGATTTCTCTGTTTCCGTGAGGCATTTTCTTTCACTTCAGCTCTGTTTCAGACGAATACTCGGCAATGTATATTTCACCTCTAAAAGCCATGTTGCATTTAAGGGAATCTGTTCGATATTACGTGAGCTTACAGCCATACTCGTGTCGCTGTTCAAGATTAGCTTCATCGTTCAAACCAACTTGTACAGTCTTTACTAGCACACACTCACTCCTCTAGGCCTTACTGTATATATGTGAGTGTTCTATATTATATGAGCCCTTACAGCATTGTTTCAATTCAGCCGCGGGGCGCCAACGTTATTGAAGGCCGTCCAGTTTTCACTGAATAAAGAAAGGACTCAGGGCCAAACATAGCAGGAGGCCCCACACACACTTTACACAAGGTAAATGACCTATAACTGTGTCATACATACATACATGACACAATGCCATTATGATACTGAATGTTATCAATGACTCACAAAGATACATGGCAGCAAATCATCGGCGGAGTCGGTCAAACTTGACACAACCATGTAAATGCAACTTGTGAGGGGAAATGAAGGGAGGTTGATCATTACGTGTTACATACTCGGTCCTCTTGTCTTATTGACGTCCTCTTGCTAAAGCGAGGGGAGAATTAGCAAACGATAGATTAAAGGAGGAACGATTGCACTGCTGAACTCCACCCCTGTCTTCTGGCTCGTCTGCCTCTCTGACTGGTGTTAGTTAACGGACACTTGGTCTCTCTCTGGACACTGCCTGACCATGGACACACACATGACGGGAGGCTCCAGCAGACGCCAGTTTTTTCTCTCTGCTCCAGCCAGAACTGCAAAGACAGGCAGCAGTGTTTTATACCACTTCTCCAAAAACTGCTCAAGTCCAAGTGTACATAATGTAGTATTTGCTTGAAGCTAAACCGACCAAGTTAGGCAAACTGTACCTGTACAATTGGAGCTTTTTGCATGTGTCTTTTTATAATGGACAGATGAGTTCTATTACAGTAACCATACAACATTTTAAAATGTGTCGCAGCCCGCATGACCGGGGCTGCAGTCCAGAAGGGATTCTGGTGTACCATACTCACATAGTTTCCAACGGAGGAGAAAAAAAGCTGAAAAAATGATTGCACAGTTATCGAGTCAAAAGACTTTTTTGTAAATTGTCAACAGCACAAATATTTTGTATTGTTGTTTGTACCATTTTGTAAGAAAATGAAGAAAAAAGAAACAAAAAAAAAGGGAAAGAATCTGTTGTTTCAAGCGTGTGTTTATAGTGCCACTGCAATCTTGGTTTCCAAATACCGTACAGTAAATGCGCAGCCTTGCAGATCAACCTTGTAATATAGACGCTGAGCTGGAGACTCCCTGTCAGCACCATGTGTTATAAATAAAATTTCCCCTCCTTATAAGAACGCTGCCTCCTGTCTTTTCTTTGTCGCACGCTCCTTCCTGCAGGCCGTGCATTTCCTCACACCAGTGTGTCACACCATGGAGTGATAGAGTCCTTATTTTGCCCAGAAATGGTAAGAATCAACTGAAAAAGTATCTCTGTAACTGTGTCATGTTAATGTTTCATTTCAGTTTAGTTTTATTTTTTGTAAAACAAGTCGTGATACATTATGAAATGAACATCAAAATGACTTAAAGGAGCAATTGGCCCCTGGTAAAAGCCACTGTCAGTCAGAGCTGGTGTTCTCTGTAATCAATAGAAGCAATAATATTTGAAATTGGCGCCATAGCTGTGAAGAAAGTTGTACAAACAGCTCGTGGTTTCACCCATTCTACATTCCTACAACACCCAGCATGCATTGCGCCCCTCCCTCTCAAAGGAACGGCCCAGCAAGAGACGCTGTGGTGAAATACTACCGTTTTCCAGTCAAGGACATTGATCGCTGCAGGCAATGGCTCAGAGCGGTACAGAATCTGAAATACGACGAGAATATACCGGTGGATCGTCTAAAAAAATCTCCAGGTCTGCAGTCTACATTTCAAACCTGATGACGGGACATGACAACGGAGCCGGGCATCCTTAATTGAGGAAGTGTAGTTTAGCGAGCTCCCTGGCCTCTGCCAGATGATTCCAGGGCCCATTGGAGAAGCGGATAGCGTCCTCCAAAGGAACAGACTACTACTACTTGTTTTTCTACCATAATAGCATTAGCTCCCCATAATAGAGTTGAGAATCGTCGAACTGGCCCTTTAAAAATTAAAACGATTATTTCTTTCATCGTCCTCAAACATGTAGTGTGTTAGCCAGACTCCCCTAAGTCTCACTCTAACCCTACAAATAGAGTAAAATATAATGGAAACACTCGTGCAGTATTGAGAGCAGCACTTGCCTTTATAAATCAAACACAAAGTGATTTTGTCAACTGGATTATCCTGCAGGAACACATCAGCCCAGGATCAAACTGTCTCGCCTCAGGAGAACGAGATGTAAAAACGGCATGATTTATCCGTCTGCTGTTTTTTGCATTTCCACAGTAAACAACATGAGACGTAATTAACAGGTGACAGAAGTATGTATATGCACTATAAGCATACTTGCCGCCATTCGTCTCATTAACACAAAGCGCCTGCACTGACGGATGCGTGTCATTGTGGCGGCGCGGTAATACACAGCCTGTTCCTCACATATAAATGATCCTTCTGCTTCTGCATAAAAAGAAAGCATAATATATTCCAGGAAACATTTCCACTATGTCAGAATCAGAAGAATTTGAAATTATGATGTGCTTCTGTTTGCACTGGTTCAATATTCAGATGATTGAGTTTCATATTCCAAATTAGTTTCAGTGCCAGCCATGAACAAACATAAGCTCAGATGATCAACACAATTAAGGCTGTTCATTTGTCAACTGTGCCTGACAGGGCCATCTTCCAAGGTGGAATAATGAAGTCTTTCCCAGCTCGAGCTGATGAAATGCAGAGACAGAATGACTCAGAATGAAAATAAAACCCAAACTTCCTGCGAGGCTAGATAGCACTGCTGCAAGAGAGAAAACATGTTTGTTTGGAATTCAGGAAGTCGCAGCTTTTATCTCGGCTATAGGTTCGGTTTGTGGGCTTAGTTTGGTGTCCTTTATCAGCTGTAGATATACAGGTAGGGGTGTTTCCAAAAACAGATAATGACAGCTAGATAGGAAAATAATATTCATGAGGTCTGATGTTGTAATCAAGCAAAGCAGTTCTGCCGTTCATGACTGGGTGTCCGACATTTGAAGCCATTCAATCCAAGCAGTGACGAAGACCACACCAGGTGCCACACCTGTCAGCTAAGAGCAGGAAACTGAGGCTACAATTCGCGCGTGCTCACCAAAATTGGACAATAGTAGATTGGAAAATCGTTGGTCTCGATTTCTGCTGCGACATTCGGACGGTAGGGTCAGAATTTGGCGTGAACAACATGAAATCATGGATCCATCCAACGGTTCAGGTTGCTGCTGGGGGTGTAACGGTGTGGGGGATATTTTCTTGGCACACTTTGGGCCCCTTAGTACCAAGTGATTATTTTAACACCGCAGCCTATACCTGAGGATTGTCCAACACGGTGCTAGCACAGCCGGTGAGTCTATTTATCCCATAACAAAACAAAGATGTGCACTTCATGTACTTTTCACCTTCTGTCTTTTTGCCTAATAACCATCTGTATGCAGTGTTTTTGTTCTCCGATTGTTGTCACCAAAGAATTCTAAAACAGATGTTGCTGTTACGAGAGCAGCTGTATGGTAAGACGATGCACAACGTCCCTCTTGTTTTGTTAACTTTGTTCATTTGTTTGTTAATGGGTTTATCTGTAATGCTAGGAAATAGCTACACTGCAACAGGAAATATATTAAGGCGAATGTAGAAAGCTTATGTCTAAATCTAAAGAGATCACCAGATGCTTTACACAATAGAAATATATTTTAACAAATATATGCTTGAAAAGTGCCCAACTCTCATGAATCTCAAATGTCAGAGTGTCCTTAAATGCACCAAAAGAAAGTATAAAAACTGTGACTTCCAGGTAATGATGATGTCATATCCGCAGCAAACTAAAACAAATGGATAAAGGCCATTAAATC
Organism: Semicossyphus pulcher; assembly: GCF_022749685.1. Classification (NCBI taxonomy): domain Eukaryota; kingdom Metazoa; phylum Chordata; class Actinopteri; order Labriformes; family Labridae; genus Semicossyphus; species Semicossyphus pulcher. The sequence continues at coordinate 22,393,383 of NW_027211637.1, forward strand.
GATCGATTTGATATAATGTGGAATGTCCTGTACTTTATAGGTCAAACCCAGAATCTTCAAAAGCATGTTCAGTGATTAACGGTAAACTAATTTATTTTGACATTTAAGCTCTGTTTTAAATCCTGCTTCATCGACGTCCACCTTCAAGAGAGAGGAACCCCGCGCGGAGGAAATGAAATCAGTTAGCAATCATAGCAGGCAGTGAGGGCAGCATGAGGAGCAGGATGAGTTGACCCTCGTGTGTTTTCTTTTAGCACAGCAGGTCAATGAACCAACGGCGGACTGCATCTCCTCCTCATTGATTGACCTGTCGGAGCACGTCAATGCACACGCAGACAGAATAAGCCCCGCTGTTACACACCGCTCACACAAGCACACGTCAACACACAAATCTGTCTCCTCAAACTACAAGAAAACTGAGGCTAAAGTGAGACCTGCTCCTGGCTTCCCAGCAGCCAAACTCCGGGGTTGACAGGATAAGTCAGGACGGATTAAATCAGGTAACAAGCACATGATTATCAGAATTGCCCCATGCTGAAGTCTGACCCGGTGTGGATTTATACACCTGGGTGGCTTACAACTAATATCAATCCACCCTGCAGCCTTTCTTACCTGCCTAACTGGCTTAGATTTACAGGTCACCACGTGTTAGCTGGACACGTTTATTGTTGTCAGCCTCATGTAAGTTAAATATCTAATTATTCACTTTCTTGCCAGGAATTAGATGAGAAGATCAATACCACTTCCAGGTCTGTACAGTAAATTAAGCCATAGAGTAAATCACTGTGATGACGTGCTAACAACAAGAGTCACTTAGCAGAGATAACCTGTTAAACCTGTCCATTTCTTCCTTTGCTCTACATCAAATTGTACGTGACGCAGGGGTTTCCTAGCCGCAAGTTACTGTAAACAAATTTCCGTTCATTAAAATAGCTGCAAAGTTAGCTTAGCAAAAAGATTGGAAAACTCACCTGTCTTGGTTTGATGTCAGAGAAGCTCATTACGTAGCAGGTGAAAGCCACTACTTGGTCTGTTCTCCCTTGTTTCTGGTCTTTGTGCTATGCTAGCTAACCAGCAGCTGTCTGTATGTCATAATTTAAAAACTTTACCCTAAATAACATAATTCGTTAGCTCTTGCGCTCCAAGTAGGACAGAACAAAGCTAGCTGTTTTCCTCCAGTAGGCTATTCCTCTTGTTATGCTAGGCTACGCTTACCGTTTCCTAGCTTTAGCTTCATTTTTAACATGTTAGAGAGGTATCAATGTTAAAAAAAAGTATGTTGTATCAAAAAAGGAAATAAGTTTAAATGTTGATGTCAATTTCAGAGCGCATCTCACAGGCGCTTACTGTTGCTAGGTTACAAACGTTTTCTGGTAGCACTTTCATTTCCCTCTGTAGTGATCATTATGAAATGACTCTGTATGTTTAATATTCACTTTTATTCATGGAAATGTTACAAACAAACATACAAACAATGGAAAGGAATCGTGTCCTGGTGTTAGCAGCAGCTCTACACCTGGAAATTGTAGCCACGAAAGGATTAGCTTCTCCTCCGCCATTGTTGTTGACAAAGTTGATATTGTTAGTCCTGCCCCTTTTTGATTTTGATTGGTCGGTGAGGGAGCGGTGACATTGACGAGCGCGGCAGTGTTCTAAAAGTTGAACTATAGCTGTGTCCCAATCCAGGGGCTGCAGCCTTCGAAGTCCGATTGCGTCACAGAAGCGCGTCGAAGGCTGTCCCAATTCGAGGGCTCCTTCAGATGCCGCTGACAAATGCTTCCTCCGTTTCCCGGGCCGTCTCATTTTGGTTCGGCTTTAACGGTCTACGCAGGCTATGAATGGAGCCTACTCCGTGAACCGCCTCCTTCGAAGGCTGCAGCCCCTGAATTGGGACACAGCTTATTTTCAACTGAGAGCGCTGTGAGCACAGCGACAAAAATCAGCTGACGTTGAGGTTGTTTTTGTGCTGAAAACGCTGAACTGCATTGGTTTTGTACAGAAAACAGGCGCTGCCAGCTCAAGAAGTGTAAGTGGACACAGGCCCTTAAACACACAAAGTATCAAATGAGATCTCCATCTGGTTGGATTTTATTTTGGCAACAGTTCTTGAGCTCGGATAAGGCAGACAAAGACAGAACACACACACACACACACGGTGCTGTTGTCAGGAGAGGTCATAACGTCACATAATGTGAGTGTGGGGGACAGTAAGTGCTGTATTATCTCCCTCTGTTCTCTTGACCGGAGCATCGGCTGACGTTAATGTCACTGACATCACCGGTCGCCGCATTCTGTAAAAGCTTATTACATGTCTGCTGAATGAACAGGTCAGCATTAACCAAACTCTAGACTCCATTAAAGCACCAATTAATCTTTCCATTTCAGAAAAAAGGCCTAATTTTTGAAAAATATGTTGCCGACAGTAATCTAAATTCATTCATGTGTTCTTGTTTTGCAAATAGGCACAACAATTATTGGAAAACCTAATTCAGTCCTGGGAAGTGAATGTTTAGGCCTATTACTCTGAATGTTTTTGACTTGATAAATGCAGCAAAGTGCACGGAAAAGAAATCCAATTTGCAGTGACGAGTCTGGGAGACAAGGTGTTCTGCAAAAATGTAGGAAAAAAAACATCACGACAAACTGCTCTGACTCATCTGTTTTACCTTTTCTCTCTGCTCTGACTAAAAAATGCTTTTGTCCCTGTGCATGGCTGTCATTGAAAAGGTTTTAAACTCTTCATCAATGAAAGCAGAAAAAAAGTTTGAAGGATTGAACGCATCACCATGATCACAATGATGTATTAAACACAAGTAATGCTAACGACATCATTTCCTAAGCTAATTAGGGCCCTCGTTTCTCTGTCAACATACTTATCATCATAAAACAGAGATCTGTGAACTTGTTTATTTAAGTACAGCCTCTAAACCATGACTGGTGTCTAAATGAGGCCTGTAAGTGAAATCATTACAGCCTTAATAAGGTTCTCAGTGTCTCTTTTAAGTTAGAAAAGATCTGAAAATGAAACAGCTGAGTCTGATCATAAATTTGCGCTGTAGAAATCAGATATTTTCTTCTCCAGCCAATAAGCCCTCAACTTAATCTCCTGTCAAAGCTGTCAACAGGATCATGCTGTTCCACAAAAATGATTTTTTCCCATCGCAAGACAAACATTTATTCAGCAAGATGCTCTGATCTGATCTGCTAAGCTTTTTATAGAGAAAAAACTGTTGTAATGACTTCAGTTATAGTGTAAGAAAGAACTCAGATCCTTTACTGAAGTGAAAGAAGCAGCACCACATTGTACAAATGCTCAATTACCAGCAAAGTCATGCATTCAAAAGGTTTTTCATAAGTTCAAGTCATTGTACTTAAATTAGTACTTAAAGTGATAATCTCGAAGATCTCAGTTTCGTTCTCTTTGGCGGCACCTATGGCAATAAACGGTAATTGCAGGAGCACACTTCCCAGATAACTAGACAGTGTCACGTGTGACGTTCACAGTCGGCTCCGGTTGTAACTCTTGATTTTCCTCGCTGACGGTCGCTTTCCTTTTCAGACTGTTTGCTTCATCTGAGCATCGAGTTTGTTTCTTTTTCTTTGGATTTTCACTTATTTTTGAAGTTGTATCTGTAGTCATCCATCTTTTCTTTGTTTGTTCAGCCATGGCAGATTACTGTTTATTCGCAACACTTGCAGAGACCGGAAAAGCAGCCGCTTAGCTCCGCCTACCCTCTCTGGCAGACCAACCACTGCTGGCTGATGGAAAACACGTCACTAACTGGGCGCACCAGACGTCCAGTCTGTAATACTGCAAATGCAAAGGCTTTCATCAGTGGGTCATAGACTCAATCACCATTGTGTTACCTCATTCGGCGATAAATGGTGACTTAACAGACATTTATTTAAATGAAAATCTTTGACGTTATATCTTTAAAGTTTGTCTCCTATCAGTTCCATTGAATTCAGGCATTTATCTCTTTGTGCGCTCTAGTTTTTAATCGTCTTTAATCACATCTATAAAACTACAAAAGATATCTATTGATATATATTATGTATTGTTTATTCTTCTTGAATTATCTGTGCACATTTATGTCTAGAGAGATTAACATTAACAAAACATATTCTCTCAGTGTTCTGTCAGAGTTCAATCCTGATCCTAACTTTCTCATGTCAGTGTATTAATCGGACGTGAACCCATAAATGCATTTAGACGAGAGAAATGATGGAATAAAGCTCTTTGTGTTTCTTACTTTGGTTAACTGAGTAAAAAGAGACAAATGCTGATCCATAAAGGACAATATTTATAATCCAAATATTCTCTTCTGGACTGTCAGATTTGACAATATGCAGCAGACTGATGTTCCAGATGTTTCCCATTTGCGTAGATATTAAATCCTCCTCTATCTTAGATTGGAAACACACACTGTGTCAACATGTTCTCCAAAGAATGTCCATTTTAACAAACGGCTCTTCAGATGTGAATAAGCTAGTCGGAGGTGTGAACTTTTCTCCTGATCGAACACTTACATACAGCCAGGTGTGGGTATTATTGTATATATGCTCCCTTAGGGGCTCAGTAGACACAGTGAGATCAGTCATCCATCCATCCATATTCTCCATCAGTGACTTTCATTTCCTCTATGATGGCCGGAGGATGTGAGGGGCAAAAGAGAATGCAGGAAGGAGCGAATGACCCAAGTCTGATTGGATATCTATCTAATGGCTTCTTTAGTGGACTGCCCGCACCGCCTCTGGACCCACACATAGAGCGAGATAGAGATGGCAGGGGCGGCCTGTGTTCTGAGTCATCTCCACGTAATGCATTTACCCCGAATGATCCAAAGTGCGGCGCTCTGTGTAATAAGAATAAACAAATAGCCCTACCGCATTTGCTTTATTGTCTTACATCAATGTTGATTTATTCACCGCCAAGGTGGGCTATTGTATGCAGATTGCCTGATGCCCCTGCGGTGAACCCCTCATCTAATCCTTTCACAGAGTAACTGCATTGTAGGGGAGGAGTGGGCTCCCAGGAGGAATGAAAGAGGGTTCAAACAGTCGTTGGGAGCACGAAACCACGCAGGGAAACAATCCTGAAACTTTACCCTGGTCTCTCCACCGGGCCAACAAAGCCTCGCACAGAAGGAGCGTCGTTTGGATGCCGGCGGCAGGTAGGATGAGCGTTATTACGATATGATGAGAGTCATTTCAATGAGCATCTAAAAGCTGAGATTGGAAGCGATAATGTTTCCTCCCGGGTCAGTGAGACCCCACCCCGGAGAGAACAGCTGCAGCTGACCGCATTATGGCTGGCGAGGGACGCAGATAAAGGAGTGAAGCTCTGGGCCCATAGTACCGCCTCAAATCAGATTTAGATTCCATTCTTACAACCAAATCATATTATGCCGCACAGCTATCCACAGAGTAGCTATCTATCACTCACATACACACACACTGTCAACATGATCCGACCATCTGTCAGTACTTACCTACACACTGCTTCAAGATACGGCCCCGATGGAGCCTCTGTATTAGCTCTTGCTTTGACATCTCCTCTGCTGATGTGCGCGTGCTTCGCTTTAGAAAACAGACACAGAGCTCTAAATTGTTGCATCAACACATTCAGCTTTATTAACAAGTATGAACAGCAGCATTTTTTTCCATCCTCCGATGAAATCTTCATATTTCATTATGTACATCTGTGGAAGAAATAAACAATCCACATCCAGGCGATTTATTTCCCATTAAATGCTCCCTGAAAAATAGACTGTCATGTTTGATTTATGAGATCTCAGTGCTGCAATAAATGCTTTGCTTTCATGCTTAAATTGTAAAATATTAATCTGAAGAAACAGTATTGGGAATTGGAAAAGGAGACAGGCAGGAAAAAAATGTTCTCATTGTTTTGCTGGGTGTGAAATGTTTTAGATTCAAATCCCCTTTGTGCTCTCTCCCTCGCTTCCAAATCTTCCATTTTCTTCATTTGCACACAAAATAGGGCCTCTAGAGTTTACAATCTCCCTAATGTGGGACTTAACTAATTGAGTCTCCATCTTCCTTTGGCTTGTTTTATGTTACGACAGAGTTCCTTTAACTAAATTTCATGATGGTTTGTGTAATCACTGCAGCCTCCACGGCTGGAACTTTCCAAGTTTTAACTGTGTTTTTGTCCAAAAGATATCTATTCCAAATCTCTGTTCTGCACAAAGAAGACAATCTGTGGATAACTGAGCCTCTCATCTTCACCCCTTTTCTCTCTGACAGCCGCGGATGCAGAGATCAAACACGCAGTCCCCCCCCCCGCGGTGTGTTCCTGCGTTTCTGCAGTGAAAGGTCAGCTGTTGATTGGCCTCACTTTGTGACAACATAATCAAGGAGGAGGAGGATTTGAGACATCGTTTGGACCACCGAATAACATGAAATATTTCGAGGGGTTAGCTTGCTGCAGTGCACTTTTTTATTTTCAAAAGATGTTCCCCGGGTAATTATTTATTGTAAACTTCCCTCAGTGAGTTCAAATATAAAATATACACATGCAGATCATAAAGTTAGTGCTAATTTCTGTGAAATACATTCCATTGAATATCTACCACCCATCAACATGATCTTTTATATTTAGAGCTAATGAACAAATATAACATTTCAATGTGTTTTTGACGTTACTTAATATTAACTGAAGGTATGTAGGCATGTTGGCAGACACCAGTGAAGGTGGACAGGTACAGATATAAGGGCCTGGGCTGGCTCAGGCTCCGGCTGGAAGGCAAAGAAAGATGATAGGGGCGACAGGTTTGAGTGAAAGGAGAAAGGTCAGAGGGCATCAGGTTGACAGGTGAAGAAGAATCTCTATTTACAGTTCCTACATATAATTGTAGAATCTGGGGGCAGGGATGCTGATTCCCGGGACGGCAAGTGTTCTGGTTTCCGTTTGTAGTACACTAGTAGTCCGAGTAATACTGACAGATAACATGTCAGCAGGCGGAACGTGATGCCACGAAATGACATCCCGGCTCCCGACGATGATTTACCTTCTTCTCTACAAACAGACATCTGCATCAACTTACAATCAGTGGCCGGTTGCATGACGCATCCTTATTTAAGATTTTCCTTAAAAATTCTCTTAAGGTTTCCTTAGAAAAAAATGTCCTGTGATATTTCCTCAAATACTTAAGTTTTCATCCTTTTATGTTTTTTATCTTTATTCCTTAAAATCAGTAAGCTGCTGCACAATCATCCTTAGGAACAACTTAAAGAAGAAACGTTTCCTTTGATTTCCCGACTTTATGAGCCTACGTTTTTAACGTTACGAAACAACAATTTCAAATAAACACTAACGTTATAAAAAACCTTGGGTCGGTTTCCCGTCACCTTGGCAACTGTGGAATATTCATAACGTGTTTAAGCTGGACTGTGGTAGACGGCTTTTTTCTTACCTCAGGAATCAGTTTGAGATGCAACTGTCTTAAAAAATAACAACTCAGGAAAAATATTAACTTAAGTGAGTTCCCTATCTGAAAAACTTAGGAGGCTTTGTGCAACCGGCCACAGTTCTAGATCTAAAATTCAACTTGATAAATTCCCAGTGTCACCAAAGTGTCAACAAAGCTGCTCAGATTTCCAGACTTCCTCGAATGCATCAGAAATGATTGATCAAACCTCCGTTCAACAAACGAGCATTTTAGAAGTAGTTTTCTTCTCCTCTCGAGGACAGACCTGACAAAGCTTCTTTTTTATTTTTTTTTAAATCTTCATGATGTTGAAATTTCGGCAAAGGTAAGACCCGTTAATTAAAGTCAATCACAAGAAAAACGGCTTCTTTTTCTGTGAACAATGCAGCACGCGGAAAAAGGATGTCTTGACTGGAAGTCGTTTATCGCTAAATGCTGGCTACACGCCCGACATGTTCAGCGTTGTCCCCAGAGTTGATATCGTCGTCAGACTACAGGCAATGGGATCTGAGATTGGGTAAAGAATAATGGGGAAGTAGGGAAAGTGGAGATGTGGCCGTAGAGAGACGGAGGAGCAGTAGTTTAAACAAATGAGGTGGACATCTTGATAATCAGAACTTTAGCTTTACCATGACTTCAGCAGGAGACTTGAGACTTTCCTTTTTCTTTCAGGTAGAGCACTCAGGTTTCAAATCTTTCACCACGTCAGTTTTAATAAAGCCACTTCAGGCAATCAACGTGTTCACTTCTATTCAACTCTAACTATTGTTTTAGAGCCACTTAGCTTTCACCGTATGAATGCGAGAACCTTATGAATGGCCATTATTGCCCGAGTCTCTCTTTCTGAATTCACTCTGCTTGATTAGGACCATGTCACAGCGAGCGTTCTCTCGCTGCACTTCTTGAAAGTAGCTGGAGGCTGCACCGCTGATGAGGCCTCGCAGGGAGTCTTTGAGGTCAGGCCATGAGGTTCATGTACTTCCGCAATTATAACACTCTCTCATCTTAATTTTAAAGCAATAGCCTTTCCTTTCACGCTGTTATTAAAGACTTTCTATCTCTTCAAGGAAAGTGGTTTGACAAAGTCCAAGCAGCCAAGTGGACCGGCTACCAGCAGACTGCCGCTGTAATTGATGGACACTTGGCATGCGGCATGCGCCGGGCGATTTGTAGAATCCATAAAAAGAGATGTTGAAGTAATTATGTTTGTCATGATATATTGAAAGCAGGAATCGGCTAGCTAATCAGAATGGCTGACAGCTGCAGCGTGCAGATGCTATCAGACCTCTTGTCCGTGGCGATAAAATGAAAGCGGGTCATTTTAACAGGTAACAGCTGTTCATAGCTAATTTGTTCAATTATGCGCAGAGGAGGCAGGCGGAGGTTGTTTCTCGGCCCTGAGGGACCTCCTCTCTCCTCTCCCTTTGCTTCCAGATAGAGCTGAGTAATGGAAATGTACTTCCAACCAATAAAGCATGGTGAAAATCCTGGAGAAACAGCAGGAACACTTGGGTCTGTGATGAACCAGGATGTTTCTTGTGGCACAAAGGACAAAGTCGGTGCTAATTCCTGCGAGCATGATTATTTTGAGTGATTGTTTTGTCCTGATGGCAGCAGAGTGGAAATGCTGTCTCATGTAGCGTTTCCTTTGAAATGATGAGCTGTGATCAGGCCAGTGAGTAAGCAGCATCATGTGTCCAACACCGCTGACATGTTGGAGAAACCGCTGCCATGACCATGCCTTCCCCCGCCGAGTAAAATCATATCATCCAATTCACAAGAAAAATGTATTACGGCTTGATGGTGATCACTCACAAATGTAATGTTATTGTTAGCGATGAAAGGTTGTCTAGCCTTGGATTGATTTAACGCAGTGAAGTTTCCGCTACAGCGAGGGCTCACCCTGACCTTTTAGAGAAAAATTAGATTTAGACGCCTGCCTCCTGCACAGCTGCCAAGTCGGTGTGCAAATGCCATTCCAGCATTTACTGTAAAAGCCAGTGAAACCACTCCGACCAGTCAATCATCTGTGCAAATAGCCAGTTTTGTTCACATCTGAGTTAGCATAACCTAAAAACCCAGACATTAGATTTTTTTGTCAGCAGAACATTTATTTATTTATATATGTTATTTGCTACTGTTTTACCGCTTCAGTATACTAAGTATAAAAAATACTGGTGAATGATTTTCTACCTAAATAATAATTAATAAGATAATAATTATAATTTAAAAATTATTCTGGTTTCAAGTAATCTGATTACGATTTTAAAAAGGAATCTGATTACAATAAAAATGTAATTGCACTTAATTGAATTGAACTACTGTGATTTTAAAAAGTGCTTCAGTGATATTATATTGCATCGGTACAACTCTTTTAAAGGTTTGTTTGTACTTGTAAAATTAGGACGGTTTTCAATTACTGTAATATTAATACTTAATAAAATAGAGGGTGGAGGAATACTTAAACTGGTGTGGCGATTAGCACGTCTGTCTCACAGCCAGAAGGTTCTGGGTTTGATTCCTATCTGTCCTCTTTCTTTAAAACATCATAATGTAATGGAAAATATATACATACTTAAACAGGTCATTTCTTCAGGGAGGCAGGTTTGTGTGGTGGTTAGCAGCACCGCCTCAAAGCCAGAAGGCTCTGGGAGCGATCCCCAGGCTGTGGCCTTTCTTTAAACGATCGGCGTTGTTAGCACCGTCGACTTGCAGCTGATGGATCTGGGTTCAAAGCTGGCTGGACTCTTTCTGTGTGCAGCTTGAATGTTTTACAAGTAATCTGATTACAATATATATATAAGTAATCAATGCACAGGTAGAGCACCGGTCCCGTGTATTGAAAAGTTCACGCGCACACTATTTCGATCCCAGCTTCCGGTAGACCATCAGTCACGTTTGCTTTACCTGAATTGTCATTTAACATCACCATCTTACAAAATTATAATCAGTTCAAATCACTGAACGGTCCCCCTCATGAAGGGCATCCACTTAGCTCAATGGATAGAGCACCTTCTCTGTGTATGGAAGTGTACATGCACACCCTGGTTCAAACCCACCCTTGGGCAGAACAAGTAACAACATGCGCGGTGCGTTTGATAAACAGACTGAATGAGTAATAGGTACAATAGAGACCTAACCTCTGTAACAGCTTCACTGGCCTCCATGCTGCAAAGAGTATTATATAAGTTCTATTGTTTACTAACCCTGTCTCTGATGCGTTTGTGACGTCGGACGGTGACGCAGCAGAAAAGAGACCAAAACGTATACTCCACTGGCAATGGGAAAAGAGACAATCAATATTTAGTAGCGGGTGTTCCCGCGTCTGAAAAACCCGTGTCAACACGCTAATTTTGGTGGGAAAGGGGTAACAGTGTCAAAATCATAGTTCATAGCACCGCCTTGCAGCCAGAGGGCTCTGGGTTGGATTCCCTGCCTGGGGCCTACATACACTTGAGCAGGTCAGTACTGCAGGGCAGCAGGCTGGTGTGGTAGAACTGCTGACGTGTCCAAAGGTTCTGTTTTGGAAGCTTGGAGGGGCCATTATGTACGGACCTTGATGTTCTCAGTGTGCATCTATGAGTACTTGCTAGTCGGGTCTCCTTCCTGCAGTTTGGTTTCAGAAGTAACCTGAGTACAATTTTAAAGAGTGGAATTTTATTGATATAAATAAATGTGCCTTCTACAGGCACTTTGTTCTCTGACAGTCTCCACACACACACACACACACACACACACACGCACACACGGCACCGCTGAGGGAAAAGTAGGAAACTGTGCAAGTATTTAAAAGCTTGAATGTTTCTCATTATAATCCTAAACCAAACCTTTCAGATCTGACAGCCACGAAATGTCAGGACACACTTTTTCCCCTGACTGAATCAAACTGGCATATCTGATGCAGGGAGATAATATATAATCTTGACACCTATCTGTTCATTTTCTACGCTTCAACATCCAAATTCAATTTAAGATATTTTCACACTTTTTTTTATGTGTGCATGTGGAACATTTTGCTGCTCTGCAAAGCTAACGCTAGCCTTCCTACACGGTTCAGTTTAATATTCCATCAGCAGACAAAAGTCATTTACGAACTCGTTTAATCATTTATTGTTGCTGCAAGGCTACAAACAAACACGAATTCATTCATTTTGACGACAATACCAACGCTGTACTGAAGTGTCTCTTTAAAACCATTTGCAAGTGCTTTTGAGAGAATGAAGAGAACATCAGATATTAAGCACATTTACTGATTGATCCTGTGAATTGGCCTGTTAACATTATATTTCAGTCTAAGTGTTTATTATTTCAACTTTCTGATTGTCTTACAGCATCAGTTTCAAAAACACGTGATTCCTAAAAGTTATAGAGCAAACAATGAAGTATGAACATCGCCTCAAACCGTCTCATCTCCCCCATTGATGCGAGCAGTGTTCAAAATACTGAGTGGCTTCGAGTTGTAGGGCCAATACCTCCAGTAAGCCTTCTGAAATCCTCCAACAAAGAAATGTCAGGGACAAAAACAAACACTGACATTGACCTGAAAGAATTGTAAGGCCATGCTGGGTTTCTGTTAAACAGGTACGTGTGTTTTTCAGCTGTTACTTTGGGGGATATTCATCCAGCAGTGTTGATAGCCATTGTAAATTGACAACCAACACTTTATCAGTTAGTACATGATGATGTAAGCTGATGGCTGGCTGAAACACACAGATAACTGGCCTGTGTGGTTTGTACTTATTCTTTATAATAGTTAGATAAGCGATGGGTTGCTACATGGTTGTTTCACACCAGAGAGTTTAAGAGACAAAAGCAGCTTTGCTTTTTGTTTCTTGTGGGAGAAGCCAATAGTTACAACAGGCAGGGTGACACATGCAAGCCCAAGTAGCTTAGTTTTACTAAGTCACCAACTGGGTCCATTAAAGACTGGGTGCATCGACTGTGCACAGTTTTCACACTATATTCCGTCAATCAGATTCATTACAGCGATGTTGTTGTCCTCTAGGAGTCACTAGCGTGAGCGTAGACTCTGTTTTTTCTGGTGGATGCATAAGATGGGAAAAGGTTATGTCAGGTACTTGTGCACTCAAATCAGTGTTTAAAGGAGCAGTTCGCCCCTGGAAAAAGCCACAGTCAGTCAAAGCTGGTGTTCGCTATAATCAATAGAAGCAATGATATTTGAAATTGGCGCCATAGCTGTGGATAAAGTTATACAAACAACTCGTGGTTTCGCCCATTCTGCATTCCTACAACACCCAGCGTGCATTGCGCCCCTCCCTCTGAAAGGAACTGCCCAGCGAGAGACGCTGGAGTGAAATACTACCAGTCAAGGACATCGATCACTGCAGGCAATGACTCTGCGCTTCAAACCTGACGATTTTGAACGGGACATCGGAGGCGGGCGTCCTAGATTGAGGAATTGTAGTTTAGCGAGCTCCCTTTACATAGTTTGTTGTCCTCTAGGAGTTGCGAGTGTGAGTGTGGACTCTTAAACTTCTTGCGTTCTGTCTGTTTTTTGGATGCAATAAGATGGGAAAAGGTTACATCAGGGACTTGTACACTCGAATCAGTGTTTAACTGTGAAAGAATCAGCTGCAGCTAACGTGAGCCCGAGGCACCCAGCAGATGACAGAAAAAGCTTACTCTCAGATCACGAGGCTAACGTACTGCTTTAATACAGCTCGGTGTGACAGAACCTCTTCTTCCCCGTCTTCTTCATCTTCCTCATTATCTTCCATTTGTGGCGACCCAGTCTCCCCCATGTTGGCAATTAGCATCCCCATTGCTGAAATGAGCAGTCTGTGATTGTAGCCTCCAACGTCACTACACGTACCCTCGTTTTCCATCGATAAGAAACGTAACATCCTAGACTATGAGCTGTTGTAAGGTGTGTTCATGTTGTCCCATACATTCTTATTGATTTGCAATAATATGATCCAACCAATCAAATAGCAAAAGGAACAGCAAAGGCATCATTACTCGCGTCACTTTAACATCATTACTAGAACATCTATAAAAGCCAGATCCATGTCTCCATGCTGATGAAGCCAATTTATGACTATATTTTTCCTAGTCTATCATTTATTGCTTCTTATTTAATGATCAGAAATAATGTTACAGAGAATTATTGAAACCCATTTTTAAGTTTCATGACATTAACCTTGACATAAATATATTTTCCTTAACTTGGGCTGTCAGTGTGCAGCTATTAGCCGACACTCATGTGATGAACACATCTAATTCGTCTTAATGAATCGGCTCATTATCGTTGCATAGCAGAAGAGTAACGTTCACTTTATGTTTAAAGGTGTGTTTTTCCCAATAAGTTTCAAGGTGCTTTATTGAAACCACACGCAAGGCTGTGCATGTGCTTCCAAAGCTCTCTTTTAGTTTTTACGAGTGTGTATTTCACTTGGAGAATAAATCCAAACGTGTGAAATATATTCACTCATCTTCATTGCTGTCACTCAGAGACATTATCCTGCGAGCAGCCAGCAGCCCCTCATTATGCAAAATCAAACAAGACAGTGGAATTGAGTTTGGTGTCCCAGAGTAACATAAGCAAATATAGCCTGACAACTCATATTGGAGAAGACTTAGAAGTCTGCCTGTGCCCGGATATCAAGACAACCAAGACAACGGTTGAGGCAACTATACAGGCGAGAGATACCTTGTCTGCAGAGGGAGCAGAACAAACAACTTTGTGAGCCGCAAATCCAGCAAATCTGAAGGAATACGAGAAAGTGCTTTGGTGTGATCCTTAACGGATATGTCCGTCACTCTGTGTGTGTGTGTGTGTGTGTTTTATGTATAAGATCCTCAGACTTTCCTTGCAACAAAAGTCAGGAAGTCAGTGCATGCATAAACTCATACACCACCAGGTCTCTGCACCAACAACATATAAACATTTCAGAGGACACTGCTACATTAATTGGTAGGATTCTATTATTTTCCAACATGTTTAGACATGTAAATAAAGGATAGACAATGTATGCTCCCAGATCATACAAGCTATGGTGACAGATGATGCGTAATCTCAGGCTCTGCGCCTGTCAAACTTACATGTGTTTGGTTCTGAGGTGGTGCAACAGTGCCCTCCTGTGGACGCATCAGGGACAACACTGTCTGTTTTCTCCACTGAAATACACCTGCCAAGTGTGATATGAATCACACAAAGATGTATATAACAAAATAAATCAGGCCAATAAGGTTTAGTCAGCTGCTAGAAGGCCATTAATAAAAACTCTGCCAATAGCTGAAATGTGGAAGGAAAAGAGTGTCCATATTTAGGAAGGAAGGAACTTGATTTTAAAGGGGCCATACCTTTTAAATGGATGTTCTCATATTTTCATGGGTTTCATATTTTTGGGTGTTTCATATTCACAGTGAAAAAGTGAAACTGCATATTTCCGTGTTATTCCAGAATGACATGTTTAAAAAGGTTGCCTCTGAAACGGGCCGTTCAGAACAGCTGCAGGTTTCGACGTGGAACCTTGCTTTCGCTGAAATCGACCAATCGTCATTCAGCGTCATTCACCTCAGGCTGCCAGCTTACCACTCTGATACCTCCTGGGAAATCCAGGGTTGCTGCACTTGCTCCAGTGGATCGTCCTCCAAACTCAGTGTCCGATTCTGGCTCCTACTTACAAGGCGGAATATGTTCTACAACTTTGGAGTGACAGCGCAGTGCGGCTGCCCCCCCTGCGTGGGGTCGGACACGTGGGGGAGGCTATGCGGTTACTCCAAATTCTGTCAGCCAATCGTCTCACCTTTGAATGGCAGCTTGTTCGTTTCAGGAGGAAGGA
Organism: Semicossyphus pulcher; assembly: GCF_022749685.1. NCBI lineage: Eukaryota > Metazoa > Chordata > Actinopteri > Labriformes > Labridae > Semicossyphus > Semicossyphus pulcher. The sequence goes on from NW_027211637.1 coordinate 22,408,639, forward strand.
GAGGCTCCGAAAAATAATTAAATTAAAATGTGTAACATTTTTAAAACGAAACAAACTTGAACTATAAAAAATACTGTTGTTATAATTATTATTGCCCAGCGAAGGCTAAGCCTCAGCATAAAGTGACCCAATGCTTTGGACCTGTTCTTGTCATCGAGGTTTAGAATGAACTTAAAGTGATGAAAGTGAGCTTAGTGTTTAGGGGATAAGAGACATGTTCGGCTCATACAGCAGAATATAAAGAAGAATGTAAAGAAGCTGAGTCTTTGCTTTAAACCTGAAACAGTTCATACTTCCTGAAACTTATTATTATTACAGTAATTTGTTACAGTGCCCTTCATTTTTTCTTTCCTAAACTCCCCTCTCTCAGTCTGTCTGTTACCAAGGTCAGTGTGAATGTCTGACTCCTTTTTTACTCTTCCCCCCTCAAAGTTACATCATCACAATGAACCGATGCCTCATGAGACGACGAGCACTGTGGCTGCATCTAAAAATAATAATAACATTGAAGAGAAATGCTGCTTGTATTGCATCACCGCAGAGTTCGCGTGACATACCATCGCTTTCACATTTAACTAGAACTGAAATATTTGACTCAACACATAGATGAGTAATAAAACATTAAATATCAGAGTTTAGATCCCATCTTTCACCTCACACTATACGCTGGATTGAAGGACATTGCTGACTCTAATGAAAACTGAACACTAAACTCCAGTTAAATTATACTTTTCAATTTTGAACCTGATAACAAAAGTATTTTAATCATCCTGCTTCTATTTATCATGTACGAAGGCAGTCGGAGGATCGAGCCAGTGATTTTAATCTTATTTATAATGGACAAAATATCTTTTGATCATGTTTCAAGGTAAAAGGGAAATTAATTCTTTGTGTACTGTCTAATCCAGCAATAATGGCCTCCTAATTATTTGATTTTGGAGAGCTTGTTCTCCTCATTCTCCTCTCAGCAGTGATGCAGACTGAGCTTTAAGCACAGAATATTAAAATGTTTTTAGAGGCATCAGCACCCACAGAGGGTTACATTTAACAGCGCAACGTTTCAGGTTTGTGATACGGTTCTTGCACCAGAGAACTGTTTGAGATGATCATTTCAGGAATGGAAAGAATAGTTTTGGAGCATCGAGAAGTATAAACATATTTTACATTTTAAGCCAACCAACAAATCACAAACTTTCAGAAAGGGGTGAGTCAATTCAAATCTACCCATCCTGTCTAATCTCACAGTTTGAAAAAGTAACGAGTGACTCCACTTATGTCAAAATATCTCCAAGAAATCGTGTCCTGTTTTAATACCACTCAGTTGGTTGACTGCGTTAAAGGAGAAGTTCGGTATTTTTAAACCTGGGCCCTATTTTTTACTAATTTGTGAGTCGAAATGACTCATAGGAACAAAAACTTTTGGAATCGGTCCAGTAGATGGCCTCCGCTGTAGCCGCAATATGGCCGCAACATAATCCCCTGGGGTAAGTGCACCCAATCAAAGAGTACAAAGAGTTTTTTAAAGAGTAAGATCAAGGAGAAGTCTTGCTCTGAAATCCTGTTGGTGGTGAGATGTTACCTGAACAGGACAGTGGAAACGTGAGTTAAAGTTGGAGAGCAGATTTGGTGAGATTGTTGTGTTGGTGTACAGAAAGCGTAGGTTAGTGTATTTGTTTTATCCTTCTCTGTCTGTTGCCCTCCCCCCTCTCTCTCTCTCCTCATCTTATCTTCAATTTATATGAGCTCTTCGTCCGTATCATCTGGCTCAAATAAATAGGGACGGCAATCAAATTCAAACGCCTCATCTTCATCGTCGAAATCAGGTAAGTTTTCAGTCATGGCTGTTGAAATATATTCTTGCTGGCAGTCCTCTACGTGAACAAATCCTGTCTCCAACTCTAACTCACGTTTCCACCGTCCTGTTCAGGTAACATCTCACCACCCGCAGGATTTCAGAGCGAGACTTCTCCTTGAGCGTGACTTCTGTTTCTGCTAACACAAAAAGGATCTTTCTTTGTAGGGATCATTTCCGTAACGTTGTCGGACACCTGGAGTAACGATCTGAGCCTGTCAGTGGCCGAAACAAGCACTTTCAGCAGACGTACTTTGATTGGACGCAGTTGCCCTGGATTATGTCGCACCCGTTGCGGTCGTATAGCGTCCATAGCGGAGGCCATCTACTGGACCGATTCCAAAAGTTTTTGTTTCTATGAGTCATTTCGAGACCCAAATTTGTAAAAAAAAAACAGGGACCAGGTCTAAAAATAGCGAACTTCTCCTTTAACACATTTTTACATAAAACTGTAGTTATCTGATTGTAAATGGTAGATAAAACTATTTTAAATCACATCTAAATGGATGATTATCAATTCTATTATTCCCTCTCTATTTGGGCCCTTTAAACTCTCCACTGTCTGTCGTAACACCTCTTGGACAGTTTGTGTTCAGAGATGCTGTAAACCAGGGGTCTCCAACCTTTTTTATCTGAGAGCTACTTTGAAAAAATGAAAGTGGCCAAGAGCTACTTGCATTACATCGCTGTAATTGCTGGTGACGCCCCATGTTGATTCTTTTGTCGACCGAAATTGGTACCACAGATGAGGCATACACACTTGTCCTTCACATTCATGAATAAAAACTTGCATTCCCACTCCCCTATTGAAATAGTATGTTTTCTGCTTTTTCTTGGCATGACCACCTTCCTCCTCCTTATAGCTCCTCACTTTAGCTCATCTAGCGTACAGCATAACTGACCCGACCTGTCAATGGAGGTTGCTGCAACATTGTTACTGCATCACTGTTTTTTATTGACAGCTGATAGGCCTATCCTATTATTTTGTATTGGAGGGGGTGGGACATCTGTGTATTTGATTTAATTGAAGTGGGAGGAAGCTTTCAAGGTGCATTTATTGTCGTCTGATTTTTTTGTACAGAGTCTGTGAACCTCTTGGCGAGCTACTGAAACCAAGGCTGTGAGCTACCGGTAGCTCGCAAGCTACCTGTTGGAGACCCCTGCTGTAAACAAATCACAGAAAATATTGGATAACTTGCAGGTGGAGAGGGAGCCTTCACATGTGTGCTCTCGCAGTGTTCTAAGCTCTAACATGAACTACGGTACAAAGCCCTAAATTACCAAACTTGCAACAGTCATTGAAGACAACACAGATATGTTTGTTTTTTGTTTTAATAGAGATCATTCTCTCCCAATCGATTGTAAAATAGCAATTAAAAACTTCTTTTAGATTCAGATATTTACATATAAACAAATGGCTGTGCAAAATGTACAATACATTGGCAAGAACTCATCCTATATTCGTCTTATTTCTCACACGTGTATTATTTACACATGTGAAAAATAAGACAAATATGCCCAACTTGAAATTGTCTTCTGATAAATCTACAAATAGCAACCTTAGTATGTACAGTAATAAAATCTGCAGGTAAACATTCGTAAAATTCTCATTCATAAAATGACAAAAAGGTAAAAAGATCAAAGTTAGTATGTGCACTAAAAATATAAAAAGTTATAAAGTGGGTATGTTCATCTGATCGACTTAAAAAAATGGATCTGTCAAAGTGCTGTTCCTTATTCTGCATTTCATGTTTCCCAACATCCATCACTCATAAATATAAAAATATGGACAAACAACTTATAGACAAACTTTGATTGACTTAAATGACAAAAACATTGTTAGGATTAATTTCTCAAAACACCACTTTTAAAATTCAAACCACAGCAGATGAGCTGTAGACCCGGACACTTCACATTAACAACCATTGTTTCCAAATTCCATCCTAATTTAGATTTTTCTGTTTTGTTACACACAGCGACATATGTCCAATCTTTGCCTTAAAGGAGCAGTTCACGCCACTGTCAGTCAAAGCTGGTGTTCTCTGTAATTGATAGAAGCAATAATATTTGAAATTGGCGCCATAGCTGTGGAGAAAGTCGTACAAACAGCTGCGGTTTCGCCCGTTTTATATTCCTACAACACCCAGCATGCATTGCGCCTCTCCCTCTGAAAGGAACGGCCCAGCGAGAGATGCTGGAGTGAAATACTACCGTTTTGCTGCAGGCAACACACCCGTTTTAATCATATTAAGCCTTAAATCATAGGGGCCGGATCACTTGATTGACAGGTGGATCCTGCTGGTCATCTGCTAGACATCAACACAGACACAGACACTGAGCTTAACTTCACCTGTTTGTGCGTGTCATTCAAAGTTTGGACAAATAATCTGTCTCTGTGGGATTTATGGAACTTTATGGCCGTGCAAGAAGTCTGAGCTCCAGCTTTTCGGTGAGTTAAATGTTAGTGTTATTGTATTGAAATATTTTTAGCACCAAGTAGCAGGTATACTGTGCTGGCTTTAGCTGCTTGTTAGCCTGTACAGTGTTTATCAAACATTTATTTAATCGTCGGCCAGTAAGTAGGAGTCAGGAGTTTAAGAGATTACAGCGGACTGCAGTGATGAGAAGATCGGTTATTTTAAGTTTCCCGTTACGTGTCGGCTCGCCGCTCTCTCACCGGTCAGCTACTTCTTTAGTCTGATAACTAAACACCTGCAGTCAGTCACCGACAGAATCTCCTCCTGGCAAAGTCAAACAAGCTCATTCATTATTTATACAGTCTATAGCTAATAACCGCTAGCTACGCTGAGGAGCATATAGCCTAGCTTCATAGCCGTAGCTGGCTGATTCTTGCGGCCCGCCCATCGAGCTCAGCCATAGGCTTTAGCTCTGCCGCGCTCCGCCTCCTCTGGCATTTCCAATATGGCGACCCCCAGCGGCGGCGCAATTCGGGCTTCAAAACGCTGCTTCAGAAACCAGTGGGTGACGTCACTGAGACTACGTCCATTATTTATACAGTCTATGGTTTGAAGCAGGCAGCGTATTATCGCCGTCTGTTGGAATACAAGGCACACTACTTTAAAGGCGAGTGCATTCTGGGACTCTGGACAGCGGATTGCTACTTTGTTCGTGGGCAAGCGTTATCTGCTGCGCTTCACTTTTATGTGCGATCACATCATTACAGTTCAAACTATTCATATTTCAACAGGTTTGAATGAAACATTGAATTCCGCTTGAAAAGCGACTGCACTAGTGTTTGAAAAGGACTCTCTTTAGGTTGAGTTTTACTTTTATTGTCCATGAAGACACGATTCAATCGGCTGAGTTTGGTATGCTTTACAAATGATAGTTAGGAATGTGAAGTGTCTTTAGTCTTTGTACTCAATGCGTTAGAATCTGAATCAAAAGTGGATTTTCTCTTTCAATCACTGTCAGGGCCTCTCATAAACCAACACCTGTGATTACAGAAAACATATAAATAATCTTTTTTGTTTCCAATGAAGCAAAGACAAAGAAAGGTTAGAACGAAACAATAAAGCACAGATCGTAAAAGACGGCTGGACAGATGACGTTACTGAAGCTGATCAATCAATCTAATCCATATGGCTTAATTTGGTAAGAAGGCAACTCAGCAGATGACAAGACTTTAAGATTAGTCTCTGTAAGAAAATCCACAGGCGTTACAAGTCTGCTAAAATATACTCTAAATGTGTAATAAATTAAACTCCCTGTTAAGAAGTTAAACAGAGTGTTTACTTTAAAATGGTCAATACTGCAGGCTGTATGTGTTCATCTGAAATGGAACGACTTCACAGAGATTTGCTGCTACAACACAGATGCCGGTGAATTAACCCTGGCGAGGTTCTCGTATGAGAGTTGTTCAGTTTCCTTAAAGACATGTTTGCTTGTGTGCAGCATGAGGCAGTGCATGAGTGAAGTGTGGTCGGGTGCAACCGGTCTCCGAAGAGCAAACCGAGCTGAGAGGCAAACTGAAATCAGGGGAGAGTATTCCAATGTTTGCACCATCTCCCAGCTGCAAATACAAAAAGGCCTTTGCTTGAGGAGGTTTTAAAAAATCTTTTCAGTGTTCAAGATGATTCTCTTCAGACAAATCTCTCAGAAGTGGGTGATTACAGACGGTACCTGCAGAGAGGGTCTGAGCTGACGTTCAACTCTGCTTCTCTGGATTCCACCAAACGAGTCATTTCACCACAGGTGCTATTTGAGGAAGCCTTTATAGAGCAGTTGCGAGTGACTGGTCCCTCTTTCGTTCTCCAGGCAGAAGAGCAGGTCCCTGAGGTTGACTCTTGTGATTCTCTGTCGTGTAAACTGTCTGGAACCCGCCCCACCGGAGCCTCCAGGCTGGGAGGGGCCGGACCCCGAGCCCTGGTGTGTAAGATGGAGCAAACGCAAGAAAGATGTTACAAGCGTTTTTCAGGTCTTTTCAAATTTGAAATAAATGCCTACATGTTCCTCACCTCTGCGCTGGCACCCCTAACAGGGGAGTCCATTTTCCGTTTTTTCCTCGGGCCGATTGCTGCCAGCGCCGTCAGGTTGGCCTCTCTCTGTCTTATCTGAGCCAGCTCCTGCTGCTGCATCTGGAATACACGCATTAACACGCAGATTAGTCTCACATAATCAGAATGCTTCACAGAGCACAGCGACTTATCCTCGCGTGCACTTACCTCTTTGGCTTTCTGTTTAAGTCGGAGCTGCTCCGGGTCTTCTTGCCTCGACCGAGACTGCAGAGAGGTAGAGGACATTTTAATATTTCAAGATGGATATGTTCAATTTATTCAATCAATTGTTTTATTCATTCACTCACTCCGCTAGCAGGGCTGTTCTCGAGCGACAGCAGCAGATGTATACTAATGACGCTGACCTTACTTGCCTTGTCTGTGCAATTATGACAGTGTGTAGGATTCTTCCTGCCAATGATAGAATGTGCCCTTGTTATATATTGTTACCTTGGCAGCCTTTAAGAGAATCTCCCTCTCCTGCTCTTCCTTCCTTTGCTTCTCCATCTGATCCAGCTGCTCGAAGAATTTCAGCTGTGCCCGCACATCGCCGACCTGCTCGTACCGCTCGTCCTCCTGAAGGGCAACGGAAAGTAAGATGTCGCCGGAAAGGACAGGAAGGTAAAACAGAAAGAGTTAAAACGGAGTCAAAGTCAATATATCAAAGCAGATCTCAACTGGCTGTAATTTACAGTCACCTTGAAGGTTCCGTTCTTCTGCTGCGCCACTTGTGACACCTTTTCCAGCAGGTTCTGTAGTCGCTGCTGTGTAGCGTAAGAAATGTAGTTGATCACATCTGCGCCCAGCTCGCTGACACCAAACTTCTTACCTGTCACAACAGTGCAGACAACCGTTTGACCAGAGTGAGACAGTGTCGGCCTTTAGTGGGAAAAAGGTGCTCGATTAAGTTTCTGTGTCTCACCGATCTCCAGAGCTCTCCGGGTGAGCAAAGAGGTGGACAGGAAGGACTCATCCTTACAGGAGCGAGTCACCACGCCTATAAGCTCAGAGTTGGTCGCGAGGATACGGGCGCTCTCCTCTGACAAGTTGACTCCTGCCATGGAGGCCACATCGTTGATATCATCATCATCCCTGGGTGAAATAACAAAGTGACAAGGCAGATAAAAAACAATTCAAAGTGTGTAAAAATCTGATCTCTGTTTTGGCTTTAATACAAAGTAATCCCAATAGTTTCATTTGGCTGTAGTCGTAGTCGTCTCCTGGAGCAGAGAGCACCAGCTGGGCGTACGCCTGGGTGTAACGCGACGTCGGCCTAGAGCCGTGACAACCAACTTTAAATTGCGCCCTGTGCACCAGTTAGACTTCTAGACGCCCTGTTCGTGTTGCACCCGAGCGTATCTTTAACGCCTGGGATGGAGCAGGCGCAAGTTTAGAAAGTCTGACTTAAATCCAGGGTGAAACAAATGGTAAAAGTAACGCTCACAAACTTAAGAGAAAAGCACACTGGCAGCGCGTCTTGTTGTTACACAGGATGATTAATAAGGAAAGGGCATTAAGACGAGAGAGATCGAAAGGTGTCATTTCAGCAGACAAGCCCCATTTGAATGTATTAACACGCTCTCCCTTCAACTCCATTATGTGTCGGGTAGAAACGCGGAGCTGTCCCCGCCCTGCAGGTGCTGACTGAGCTCAGATTTGATGCCAGCCTGGCCTTTCAAAACACCGTAGGAGATATTATAAATGTTCTCGATTATGGCATGCTCATCAGTATTGAGTGCAGAGTGATCAATTCTTGTCGATATATTTTGGGTTTGTTTTGTGTGTTTGTTTGTTCACTTTGCTGTGAAAACATTTTTATGTTCTGCACAAACTCTGAGTTTTCCTTTTTTCCGCTACCCGTAAAATGATTTTTTCTTTACTTTTCTTTTATGTTATCCATATCTTCTGTCGATGATTTGATGGGAGTGGAAGTTAGAGAGTGGAGATGTGTGTTGCTTGGCAACATTCACAGCTTTGCAGGTGTTCACGTAGACGCGCATCATAAGACTAGGCGCAGCTACGACGAGTGTCAGTTAGACTTACACCGACTGCACTTGGTGTTAATTGAAACCAAGACATTGCTCGAAGCTAAGTTGGGCGTGAGAGAAAAGACCTATTTTTTTACGTCCAGCTGGTGCACTCGGCTCCTGATGATGAACCTAGAAAAATGCAAACCATCAGTGAAGTATTTCAATATTTATATTAAAGTTAATGTGAGGAAAGCAACAAAAACTACACCAATTTAATAATTTTTCCACAGACAAAAATGTAAACAAATTAGATTACCATGAAAGATGCTAAAATTACATCAAATATATAAGCACTGTGAGGCGTGAATGCTAAAAAAGCACTACTTTATGCTCACAAATGTGTTAGCCAGGCTTAAAAAAGTATAAACCAGGACAGTATTTACATGGTTACAGTCTTATCTAGTACAATAGCCCTGTAATAAATCCTGTTTATTGCCATCTGTAGACCAATATGCCCCTTTGTTAAAGCAAAAATCAGGTTTTGTTGACTTTGTGTCAACTACCACGATGAATTATCCACCACCAGATACGCTTATGAAGATGACACTTAAGATGATTAGGGCATTAATTAGCAAACGTGTCTGTGTTAATCAATTTATCATTAAACAACACAAGGTTGGTAAAATATGAGCAGAAACCAGGACTCTAATTTGACATGCTGAAAAAGTATTCGTACTTATAGGCCAGACTTATGTTTATAGAACAGCCTGCTTAAGTAGTAAAAGCTTCAGTGTCAAACATTTCTGTAAAACATGCATTGTTTATATGAGACATAGAGACAAATTTCAAATCCCTACTCGATAATCAAAATACTTTCTGATTAATTCTGTCTTTGAAATACGACCCTGGTTCCAGCTTCTAAATATACGAGGAGAAAATTTTACGTGTGTGTTGTTGAATGTAGAAAAAAAGTTTAACTTCTAACATAGTTTCAACATCAAGTATACTAAAACAAAAAACTGCTGGAACAGGGACAATAAGGAGAGCAACATTCAAGAGACAGTGGCTGTGTTTGAAATGCCATACTATACTAGCAGTACGGACTGATTTGGCCAAAATTAAGTATGCAGTATACAAACAAAAGCAACATTTACAGTATGCCAAAACTACCCGGATGTCGCAGTATGCATCAGAACAGTCTACCTCGCCTACTGTATCCCACAATGCAAAGCGCTGGAACATCACAACGGCAGTTGAAATGGCAGACGGCAGCAGAAGAGGGCGCTATAGCTAAAGAAGCAGCTTTTTGCTTTTGGCAGGCTGTTGTTTACTTCCGCTTTCCAATACCGGAAACTGGCGCCTGGCATAGCGTGCTGCAAAATAAATTTGAACAGCTCCGTACGACATACGATTGCTGAACGTAGCATGCAGTATGTAGTATATAGTATATAGTATGGCATGTTGAACACAGCCAGGGATTATATTTATTTGAATGTGTCACAAACCTGAACGTCCCCCCTCCTGCTTCCTTCAGCTTGTTCCTCTGAGCAGCGGTGAGCGCGGACTGACTGATTACTTGTACTCCTTTGGCCCCTGGAGCCAGTGTTTGCTTGACTGCTGGAATAAATATTAGCACATAAACAAAGGCAAATTCAGAATTCAGGAACTAACTGAGAGAAATGAATTGTAGTTCGTGATAAAACTGTCAGTGTACTGTTTAAAACATGGGCTATGATGTGAATGTAATTTCTGTTGGAATCATATTTGTATCCTGCAATTACAGACAGTATCCACAAGATGGAAGCATGACATATGACATTATTTTCTTTAATGCATCTGAGCCTGTCCACAGATGGTTTGATATGATACAAAATAAAGAAAGTAACATATATGAATAAACAATAAACTGCATATTGAGTTCATTGGTAGAAGAGATAAAAGAAGTGTAAGTGACTGTTGAACACACACCTGTGTGTAGCTGTTTGACCACCTGCGGCTGGCTCACAATGATCCGGTTGTGAGGTTGTCCTCTGAGCGTTACCATGGGAGACTGAGCCAGCGTCACCTGTGGCCTTAAGATGGTCCCCTGTTGCTGGGGCGTTATCTGCGCACATTCAGGGACAGAGAAAGAGAAACACTAAATAAAAGCACGGACTAGAATAAAGAAACTCGCTCGTACGAGGTTTTTACTGCTTTGTGCATGTCAATGAATATCACAAATTATTTAATTCACAGCATGTGACAAATTACCAGTCCAGGTTTGCTGTGAGGCGTCTGAGTGAGGCTGATGACCGTGGTTTTGGTCGCAGCGGTGCTGGTGGTCGGAGTGGAGGCGGTGGAGAGAGGAGGTCGTAGCACCACGGCGGTGAGGGCGGTGGGGGCTGCTGCAGCAGGCTGAGTGCTGGGCAGAGGAAGCAAGCTCTGCTGGATGAAGGCCTCTGAGTCTGGGGTCATCTGACGCAGGGCTGGGAGACTTCTCTGCAGGCAGACACAGAAAAGTGAATATATATCCAGATTGATAACTTTACACACAGGAACCACATTTCCAATGACAAATCTACACATATGGCACTGATAAATATGTTTTAGATTAGAATAGATTAACTATTTTAATGTTGTCATCTTAAAAGGGGACATAAGGCTGATGCTTGCAGAGAAAAAAATCTCTCACGCTGTACTCTCTCATCGTTTTACATGCAAATCACTACTTTTCAGTACTCTTTATATTGTCTTTACATGAAGTTTACAGACAAGTGATGTCTGTGTAAACCATAGACTGTATAAAAAGATGGAAGACATGACAGCTCCCTAAAAGTGAAGCCAAAACATCTCTATCGCCCCCTGCTAACTGGCTGCAGTATAGGTCATAAAGCGCACCTCTTCCATGTTAACAGATGGGACATGAGTCAAACTATAAAATCAAAATACACACCCGATACATTTTTCTCAAACATGGTTTCTGTCATTATAGTTAGTTCTTATCGTGCTGATTTACGTCCAAGTGTATTTTTAATTAGTTATTTGATGCTGTCAAAATGATGATTGACAGCTCTGTTGACAAATTAGGCTCCTGCAGCCGATCTGTTCCGGGTGAGCAGAGCGGAGGACGAACAGCGAGAGGAGACGTTACTAAAACAATCACTACAGTCATTGAAGTTTCCATACCTGTGAACGTTAACCTCAGACCAACACAGAGAAGCTGTTGTTAAACACGCCGGTATGCGGGATCCTTGCTGTTTTTTCGGTAAGTTAAGTGTGTGTTTGGGTTAGCGGAAGTGGCTACGGCCGCTTCACTCGCCGATCTCTACTGCGCAGACTCTGGCTCCGTATGACGTCACCATCGCAAGATGGCAGCGCCTATCACAGGGGCTATTTTGGCATCAATTACGTACAATGGGAGCAGATGGAGACGCGTTGTCCATCTATATATACAGTCATTGGTGTAAACTGACAAACACAACAGTTATACAAGTTTTTCTTTCTCTCCTGTTGTGTTACACTGAAATGTAACCCTGTAATAGTCACAGCATGTTTTACAACTCAGACTTAACGCATATTTCAATTCAAACTAGCCGACTTTGCTAAATGCTTCAGTTTCCACTTCGTAAAAACTTTTGGAAGATGGAAACTGTTTTGGTTGGGCAAATAGATTATGTGAATGACAGCGTGCAGGGAGGATTAATGAAACGTGGGTCCTAAGAGAATTGGGATATCACCATCTGAGTGCACTTACACTCAGTTTACTGTGCACAATAGCATCTGTTCTAGTCAGAAGCAGATTTTTAAAGAACAAACACCAGCTCAAAAACCTCCAGCACTACCTGGTGGGCGGTAGGAAGAAATCCATATTGGATGCATGTTTGATAGTTAATGATCTCACCTTGAGGAAAGGCACAAGGTACGGCTGTGGTGAGGAGTTGAGCTCCCGGTATAACCTGCTGGTGAAATCTTCAGGCTCAATCTTCGCTTCCTTTTGTAGAATAAACACAGAAATACGTATCAGGACAAAAAGAACCGTTAAATAAGACAGGTATACAGACGAGGAAAAAAGAGAGTTTAAAGAAAGAGATGGTGTGAGGGCGAGAGAAATTCACCAGCAGATTCTTGACCAGCTCTTTTACGTTCGCCGTGGTCTCAGAGGACTGTTTCCCACTTGCCAGCTTGATCAAGGTGGACAGAAAGTTTCTACATTTTTTCACATTCTCCAGCGTCTCCTGTAACACACACACACACAGAAAAAAAAACATTTTTCTTACACATCCTACACAACAAATTTACAGTTAACAGTAGAAATGTGGAGTATCTTTGTAGTGAGCTTTAAAAGATCTCATAGACAAAAGCATTCAAGGTTAGTACTTGTCTCTTACAGCTGTGATAGCTGTTGGAGTGACAGGGGTCCCAGTGGTCGCAAGGGCCCCCACCCTCTGTGTAACTGCTGCGGCTGCAGATCCAGGCTGCACTGTGCTGGGTGTGCCTAGCGGCTGTCCTGGGGTGGTGGCACTTCCTCCCAGCATGATGGTGTTCTATAAAAATCGGTGAATATGCAGTCATGACATGAGGCTCGGGAAAATGACAAGGTCAGACTAACATCTTTGACATGTCTGCTCCAGGGTAACAGTATTGTCAACTACTAGGACCAGTACGATTTTTCCCCTGAGCTTGCTATCAAAGAACATGCATACAACACAAGCTCTTGTAAGCTGACTATGCCTCATCTGCATACCTAAATCACAGTAGAAAAGCATGTTGTTCCACAGGAAAATAATTAATTGGGTCTATTGAAATGTATTAAATGATGTTTTAATGGAAATCTCATGGCAACCTGAACAACCATGACTCACAAGAATGATTAACACAACCAGCCAGGTTTTTTAAGTGAGCATACAAACAGGCTACCCAGAGAATACACAGAGATGAAAACAAATGTTCCGGCCTTGACACAAAACCCATCCTTTCATTGCATGGTTAACAGGCAGAACAAAAGGATTACCATACAACCTGTGTAACGGATTCTGGGACTATTTTTATGAAGCATTTCAGGGTAGGAAATAAATCCTTGCTGGTCCAAGAGAGATTGCATGTAGCTATGCTTGTAAAGCTTTATATTCACCTTGTTAGCCTTAATTAGCTGCAGAGCTGCTCCCAGCAGGTTGCCAACAACAAGACATGTGCTCGTGGAAATCTGAGAAATGATTAATTAAAACTAACAAGCTTCTTCAAACATATGAGTGAACCCGATGTGCTTTTTGTTTGCTTCAAGCTAATTCAAATCTTTTTCTGTGCACATTTTTGCCGATCCTAACCAAAGAGGGAAGTCTTTTGGGTCTGACGTGAGGTAGGGGGAACAGCTTGAGGTCATGAAGATCACACTTTATGTCTAGATTGATCTGCCAAAGAGAGAATAGGGGGCAACATGGTGCTGATTCCACTGATGAAATTGATTTCTCTGAGTCACAAGAGGTGCAGAGCGAGCAACGCATCGGTGTCAGGAGTGGCAGGTAGAAGTTTTATCTACCTGCCACGACTGGTTGGGGAAAAAAAGCCTTTTTAGACCGTGTGAGCGACTTTTATGATTGGGGCTAATTTAAGCCAAATTGGCTGCTTTCAAATGTTTAAGCTGCAGCTTATAAACATGAAGTTCCATTCAGAGCACACAACTCTGACGGATTAAACTCATGGACGAAAAAAGAAAATCGATCACATAACCCCGCTGCTAAAGACACTGCACTGGCTACCCATTCCTTTTAGAATTGATTTTAAAGTTCTTGTACTCATTTATAAAGCTTTAAATCACCTTGCTCCTCCCTACATCAGAGATCTTCTGATCACTGAGGTCCTCGAATACTTCTCTTTGAAATGTTCCTTATGTGTCCCACACAAGCACCAGCGAGAGAGCTTTCTGTTTTTATGCCCTAAAACTATGTAACTCACTGCCTCTCGATATCATAACAGACAGCTCTGTCTCTATTCTTAAAAGGAAATTAAAGACCTTTCTTTTTAATCTGGCTTTTAATTTGCAATCATTTTATTGCCAAATTTCTCATCATAGTTTTATCTCTGGTATTAATTTTCTCTTAAACTTTTTACTGTTTTTAATTTATTGGTAACTAACATTTTATTGGTTTTACTGCAGTGATTTAATTTTTTTTTATTCAAGTCTTTTAAAATTATATTTGTTGTTGTTCTATTTTTCTGTCAGTTTGTTCCTTTGTGGAGCACTTTGGGTTGCATGCTTGTATGTATAAAAAGTGCTTTATAAATAAAGTTGAGTTGAGAATTCAGTTTGCTTAAGTACTTTATGCCCTGCCTAGGAGATGTAATACCCAATGAGTTATGTGGGGGAGTTACCTGCAGAACAGGAGGCCTCTGCAGTGTGGTGGTGGCCGTCACAGTGGTTTGGACCGGTGAACCTTGTTTAATAATGGTGGTGGGGGTAACGGGACGAGGCAGCAGTGATGCGCCTGGAGCCTGCAGAAGAGCATGGAATATGAGTTGGTCAACACTTCCCCACTTAAACTAACGGGATAACCACTCTGTTTCCAATATTACATGACACTGTATGTAACCTTTTTTCATAGTATTATTCTTAAAGTGTGAACAGAATTGTCCTATTACTGATATGCACACGAAAGTAAATACCAATCCAGTTTATCAGATGTATGCGTCACTATCTTACATGAATGAGTCACATTTTCTGTGTGACTGTACCCATGTGTCCAATGTCCTGTTACCTGTAGAGAAGTGATCTGGACAGGTGGAGTGCTGGTGGGGGCTGCTGGTCGTGGTGTCATGGCACTTTGGGACTGCGACTGAGCTTGCATCTGAGCCAAAGTCTGCTGGTGAATCATCAGCAGCTGCCCGGTTTCACTGCGGACCAGGACCATGCCTGCGAGAGGCAAAGGTCAGAGGGGTTAAGGTGTCAGGGCGTTTCTGTTCTGAAAAGGCTCATCAATTTACTGTATGTATGCATGGAGATTCTGATATGAGTGGGTATGGATAACCATCTGTAGGTCTACTGGGAGGTCTACAGCAGCTAGTCAAGGGCCGGTCATCCTATAATAAGCCACAAATATGGTGTCTTCACAAAAGATATTGTAGGCACTCACTAAACAGTATAGCAGCAAAGTAGCTATACCTATAGCCTGCCCATTCTCCAACAAATAGGTCCCTGGCTGTGTAATAGTACTACACTGGTCTATAACAAAGTAGTACCAAGTTACAGGGAGGCCTATCAGCAGAATTAAGCAGCAAAATATCAACATTTTGAGCTGTATTTTAGATACAGGCATGTTATTAATATTAATGGTGTTGCTTGTTTAATAACCTAGTTTTTGCAGTTTATGTAGATATGACCAGTTGCTCTCTGATTGGAAAGCTCTACTCATTTCCATGCATTTATATTATTTTGTTTACAACATGAATCATCTTTTATATCAAAGAAAATCTAAAATGAACCATTTACTGGTTATGGGTAAAATCAATATCTGTCTCTGCGAAAAACTTGGTGTAATATTTGAGGTCAGAGACCGTTTTTAACAATCAGCCCTTACAAACACTTCAAAACACTCACATAGATATTTAAAGATTACCTGTTATTAGCTGTCAATATGACAACAGTTTGCTATTGTCTCTGACAAGACAGAGTGATATAAATCAAAAGATAACAACAGATTGCCAATTTGCTAGTTAGATATACTATAGGATGAATAACTTAATCTAGTCTGCAGTTAGAAACTTGCCTACCTCTAATCTGGCTTTAAAAGACAATAAATATTGTGTCCTCTCTGCTAGAACTAGAGTGTCATAAACCATTACTTGCCTTGGAGCAACTAACAGCTATAAATAAATAAAACAAAGATATGTCTGTGTTTGATAGCAACAACTTTACTGACTTAGCTTTACACAGCCCAATAGACAACACTGTAACTAACCAGTTAGAGAATGCTCTTAATCTATGAACTTTACTCTGTGTTACCTGGAGGGAGCTGGATGTTTTGGATGTTTGGGGCGTTTTGTTGAGGCTGAGTGAGTCGAGGGGCCAACACCTGTGGAGCAATAGCTCGTATTCCTGCAGGAGGAGTAGCAGCGATTGTTGTCGGTACTGAAGTCCTCAAGTTCTGCAAAACTGTGGGGCTCCTCATGGTCGCTGTTGTCCCAGTCGCAACAGTTGAAGCAATGACGTGCCCACTAGTCTGAATTATAGTTTTAGAGGGGTTTAAAATAGAGCCCGCCGTGCTTGTAACACTTACGGCTGGTGAAGTTAAAACAGTTGTAGCGCTCCCTCCGCTTTGTGAGGTGTTAGGAGTTTGCATAGGTGGCCTCACGAGCGTGACTGTGGGTACACTTTTCACAGAGGGTTGAGAGGAAGTGACAGCGCTATGTGGACTCGTAGTTCGGATGATAGTACTCGGTGCGGCAGACAAAACTGTTGCGCTTCCTTTGCTAACAGAAACAGGTCCGTTGTTGACGAGCGTGACAGCGGGCTGAGAACCGCTCGCGCTGCTGTCAGCAGACGCTCCACCGGGTATATGACAGTTCATCACCACGGCACTTCCATTCAAAGTTTGAACAGCACTCGTTCCAGGTTTTCCAACAACAGATGTTGCTTCGGATACAACAGTTTCAACTCCGCCGGCTGTCCCCGGCTGACTCTGAGCGGCTGTCATGTTCGAGGTCCCGACTGCTCCATCCATGCTTGAACCGAGGGACCCCGTACTGTTACTGACACCTCCGTGCACTTCTGCCCCTACACCAGCGGAAACACATGAAAACAAGGGGAGGGTGTCGACAACTCTCCGAGTCGAAGTAGTTTCGGGGAACACACAAGTGAGTCAAAATCTGCTACTATTAGTTGAACAACGTGATCAAAATTAGCTAATGTTAGCTAACCGGAGTGGGCAGCTATCTTACCTGCTTTAGCAAGCTCTTGTTGTGAAAGTCCCATTTTGCTGCCCTGAACATTTGAATTAACGTTACTTACTACAGCTGACCTGCCGACTTGATTTGCTGAAGATTTCGGTCTGACTATTATGTTGACGCGTTCTGCTTATGTTCGCTCACACTCCAGAGATTCGAATAGATCTCTAACTACTTTTTCGTCCACCTCTGTGTTGAGCAAAACATCATCCAGCAAATCGGAGCTCGCCGCCATCTTTGCCCAGCTACGCTCGCTCGTGAGACGCATGCGCCGATTGGATGCACCGTCAATGACGCGGCCCCACCGGGTGCTGTGATTGGCTGATCGAATAAAATATAACTTGGAACAAATGGTTCAGAGCTGCAGTGTAGAGTGTCAGCGCTGTCTTGCAGTTCGATGGGAAAACAACGATACCGCTCACAGAGCAGCCCCTGGTGGGACTCACTTCATAGCGAGGAGGCTCTCTGACATGTCTAAGCAGGATAAGGCACTGCATCAATGATTTGTATATCCATAGATTTTATTGTAAAGAACCCAAAATGGCTGCGAAGTTGCTATTTTTTTGTAGAAGCAGCTGCCTCAGCGCTCAGAGAGAAGGCAGGCTATCTGATCCTGAAAGACAAAAGTTATTGTAAAAATAAAATATCACACACAAACACTGCCAAAATAAATAGTACGAAAATATCACAGCTGTCGATTACGCTTTATATCAGACACCACCAGTCAAACTAAAACATGATAAAGGTCCGCAAAGAGAATTCTGTTAATTAGAGGTTGCCAGGTGCGTTTATGCCTCAATCAGTGGGCGTGGTTTCAAGTTATCTGAGGACGCCGATAAATTGTTTGTGGTCGCCCCGTGGCTTGAATGCTCGTACTAGATGTGAGTTCCGGTTGAAATTGTTCCTGGATATACTGCAGCCATGAGTTCAGCAAAGCCGTATATTGGCTGTAAAATAGGGTTGATTTCAAAAGCCCAAAATCGTTATGAGGGGATTTTATACACAATTGATAAAGTGAACTCCACAGTGGTCCTTGCAAAAGGTGAGTTGAGTCGGCCTATGCTATACAGCCTTAACATTATTGTCACATTGTTAGCTAAATCAAACATTGTCTCTGAACTAGTCAGGTGTTTGGGAACAGAGGGGCGGCCCACTGACAGACCGACACCACCTAAAGATGATGTCTATGAGTACATCACTTTCAGGGGAAGTGATATTAAGGATATCGCACTGTGTGAACCCCCAAGATCTCACCATGGACTTCCCCCGGATCCTGCGATTGTACAGGTATGTGAAGCAAATGGTTCACAACCCGAAATAGAGAACTAGGAAGGAGACTAATTTTATAGATACACAGATAATGATTTTTTAATTGTTCAAACATCTTTTGTTCAGTCATCCATTGCAGGGACTTCTGGGGTCTTCTCATCTCGTGGACCATTTAGCCCTGCAGGGATGCCCGCCTACAACCAGCTTGCTGCCAGCTCTCTCCTGAATCAACAGTATGCTGCAGCTCTTGGCCTTGGTAAATCATTAAATGCAGATGTATTCCTAGTCAACTGACCTTTAACCTGTTACCAAGATGTATATATAATTGCGTTTGTCATGCAGGGCCTGTACTTCCAGGCTCACATGTCAGAAGGGGCCCCATGGTGGAAAAGGCTGTTCAAACCCTTCAGGCAGATAGATCCAGTCTGAGAAGACCCCTGACTTCATCCCAGGAGCCAGAGCAGTGGTGGGAGAGGAGGAGGCCCCCAAGGGACAGACAAGAGAGTCCTCTGACCAGAAGAGCCCCTGGAGCAACCAGTAAGTATACAGAATTACAGTAATGGATGGCAAAATAAGCTACAATGTCCACTTATGAATCTAAAATTAAAGGCTCGGATTGACTAACCGTTTTTAAAAATTCATAAGGAAAGTCCGGTCCAGGTATGCCAAATGCTCTGCATGAAACTCGCCAGCAGAATATAGAAAACATGCCACCACCCAGAAGAAGACAAGGTAATTGTCAAACCTTCACGTTTTTGGTTTGTTTTGTTAAAAAAAACAAAAACTAAATTGCAACAACTAAATTGAAACATTAATTTCTTTTTTTTGTCATAATCTTAGGTGCTCGAAGGCGCAGGAACCGTAGTAGAGGCCAGCTGATGGTGGCTGATGTTCCGTCTGCCACACTAAAGTTTGACACAGACTTTGATTTTGATTCCTCAAATGCTCAGTTTATTAAAGAGCAGCTGGAGAAAGAGGTCCAAGACAGGATGAATTTAAAAGGTTGGTTCATTAGCTCAAATAACCACTAATACACCAATGTATTTAGACCTGGGGTGTTGCTTAGATGTGAGTTTAAAATCAGTAAATCTGTCTTTTAAATAAAAAGACATTTTGCATATTGTATAGGACAGCTGAAGAGAGACAGGAAATGTGGGGAGTAGAGAGTGGGGGAAGACATGCACCAAATGATCGGCCAACAGGGAGTCAAACCTGCGATCAGTGCGACGAGGACTGCAGCCTCTATGTAGGGGGTGTCTGCTCTGCCAACTGAGCAAAACCCGTGCGCCTAAAGGGCGTACTTTCAAGGTGAATCAGTACATGTTTCTGTCTGCAGATGGAGATCATGAGGTGGAGGAGAAAGAAAAGGAGGAATTGCACTTGACCACGGAGGAGGATCAATTCGGACCAAAATGCTACTATGACAAAGCAAAGTCTTTCTTTGACAACATCTCATCTGATAAGAAGTTCAGGTAATTAATGGCTTTTTTAATTAAGCAATATCACATGAGAGGAAGTGATGTTTTACTGATTATCTTCGAGAGGGATGCCTGGGTCACCTTGCTTAGCCTGCTGCCACAGCGACCTGGCCCAGGATAAGTGGAAGATAATGTATAGATGGATCTTTGGCGATCAGCCTGCAGCCTCGTGCATACGACCAAATCACAGCCGTGCTGATATTCAGTACAACATCACAACCTCAAGTGTGATATTGATTTAATACAACGGTTATAAAAGCGGCAAATAGTAGTAAAAGGTAATAATCCACAGATAATTATTTGTTGCTCCACCAACTCAATGAGTTCCACAACATTACTAAAACTGGATTTCTGTTGCCAAGCAACCCAAACATTTGCCTGCACTCTGGTTACCAAAGATCAGCCATTTTATCATGTACATTTATCTGTAGGTTTTAATTCATCATAAAACCAGTGAAATAAGAGTCTGCTGTGTGATCCAGAGGTACCAGCTCGATCAATCCAGACATACCCAATTTGCTGTAATGTTAATTAACCGTATTCAGAACACCTGGCTGAGGCGGAGTGATACACATAGTTAAAAGTCCCAGTGATGTTGAGTAAAGCGCTACAGGCGTTTGTGTCTCTTTGTGTTTTAGACTAACATGGGCAGAGGAGAGGAAGCGCAATCTGGAGACTTTTGGGGTCCCTGGACGGTTCCTGAGGGGCCAGGGCTTCAGAGGAGGCTATATTGGACGACAAGGACGGGGAACTGCTCCGCCTCTGTCTACTTACAGAACCAGGAGTGGACAGATGTGAAGGTCAGAGTTTGATACCAAGGCACTCTAAAGCAAGCTCGCCCCTTATGTATAATAAATGGGACTATGTTACCCATTATAATTATCAGCAAAAGCAGCTCTGTTGGCACTGTATGAATAAGGATCTATTCTTGTTTTTTTCCCCTCCCTGAGGCATATTATCGGCTCACATATTGCCAGTATTTTCATTTCTCCTTGTCATCTGGCTCACAAGATGGTCCACTGTTTGCCTTTTTTTCCCTCTTTAGAATTTTTGCCAGATTTTTTTTTCCTATTAAATTGGAGATGAATGTTTACGTTTTGGTTTTCTGTATTGCTAGATGGTAGAATTTCACTCCCAAAATGTGTTTTGTTTTATGTTTAAAGTTTCTGGCTTTGCTTCTTGGTAGTTCTCCTTATAATTTGTACATTTATTTCATGAACTAATGTTGTAAACTATAAATGTTGTCAACATCAAATGAACTAAATTTAAGTGTATTTAAAGAAGCTTGTGCATTGCTTTATTCTGTCGAACTGAAGCAACAAGTATGATAAATGTAAATAAACTGGAAATTGCTGACATGATTGTCTCTGGCTCTCTGATGGAAATTTTACAATTTATCGCCTTATGAGTTTGTGAAGTGCATAATTTAGTTTTAAACATGCCAAACAGGATCTTTATTCTGGGGTCCTATTATTGGTTCCTTCACAAGGAAAGGGTGTTTTTAGTTGATCATGATGTGAACGTTATCCAATGTGTACAATTTCAAAAGCAACAAAACATCTTTATCTTGGTCGCTTGATATGAAAGACTAGGGCAGACAAATACCTAGCAGAAGTCAGGTGCATGGCAATAACGTAACAAAAAGACTTGGTATAATGATGTGGCATTCAAATCTTTCTGAAGGCGCTCGCATGAACTTTAGCCGTCACTCTTCACAATAGCTCCACCGATCAGCCTGAACAATGTGGGCTGATTGGCTCTCATGAATCAAAGGATGCCCCGTCTACAGTGAGTGAAAGTGGTAGGCTACTCACTGTCCGGATCATACCAAAAACTGAGGGACGGGGGTTTTCCTTAATCCGTCAACAGCTAATTTCTCTGACATTTATTGCATGTAATTGCATCAACAATACTTTGAGATGCAATGCGTTCATTTACATTCAAATAAATCCAGTGTTTCTATTTTTCTTTCTTTTATGAAAGAGAAGACATTTTCAAAACCCCCCTCACTTCTTGGTAATGGATAAACTATGTAGCCAAATAGAGGGCTGCGCTCATGATAATAAATATTAGAATAAAAGAAGCGCTTTTATTTCCCATATGACAAAAATGTCGGTGGCATTTTCATCGTCGCGCCCCAGGAGTAAAGGGGAGGTGACACAGCAAACCATTCAAAAGGTAATGAAATACATTTGTCGCGCCGTTTGATATTAGATATTGTAGTCTGGGTGGGAGTGTGCGTCCGCCGCTAGTGCAGCAGAGAAAGTATAGCCTGTGATGAATTTCACAAGAAATGGCAACTGGTAGCCTATAGGTACAGTCAATTGAAGGTGCCAAACAAAGCCATGACGGTGATAAAGGCGACCGCTTGTCTCAGCACCGGTTGGGGCAGGTTTCTTTGACATGCTGTCATACAAGCTGCTTTTTCCTGACCAAAAATTGTTTGTTTTTTAAATTTAAAATAGGTGCTAGCTTTCCTTTTTGTTACTTCTTTACAATACATTTTAATACCTTTGCGAGGTTTGTGTGCCATTGTAAAAAAAACAACATATATCATAAGGTTTAAATAGTTATTTTAAACGCGTTGGCACAAAACATACTTAGAAATACACGGTAGAGTTGGATGGAAGGAGGGAAACTGGGCAACACGAGACAACCCTGAGCCTTCTGCTCTTCAGACTGCTTTTATCCTCGACTGAACCGGATGTTTCCGGTAAAACGCACTAAGACAGGGACTTTCAAACGATGTCCTGGATAGCAACTGTGGGAAGCTGCTGCTTTATTTGGCTCCATTATGAAGAAAAAAAGAAAAACGTGACCTAGATAAAGTGTTTTTAGGCTGGCTGAAGTTCTGAGAATCCAGGACAGCATCACTGTCATGTCTTAATAGGACATAATGTGCTGTAAAATGTACCATGCCCACAGTAACACTGATTTGTGTTGTTTTCTTCCAAAGATGCTGGATGAAAACCATCATTTAATACAATGTATAATGGATTACCAAAGCAAAGGAAAGACAGCTGAATGCACACAGTAAGTGTTCTTGTTTTTATCCCTGAATGATGCCTTGTGAATGTCATATTGAGAAGTTACTAATTAAAGCTATGTTTTATTTCCCCTTTTGACAGGTATCAGCAGATCCTGCACAGAAATCTTGTTTACTTGGCCACGATAGCAGATTCAAATCAGAACATGCAGTCACTACTACCTGCGGTGAGTCCTTCATGAGGTTTCAGGGACAAGAAACGTGGTAGATTTCCCATTTTTATCAGATTTATTGTGCTTTCTCACACCTCCCCTTAAAAACAAGAACATATGATACCTTACAAGTATTGTTATTTATCGGTTAACTATTTCTTTTTACATTTTTCCCGTCCAGCCTCCCACTCCCAGTGTGTCCATGGGTCTTGGAGGGACACTTGGACAGAGTGGGGGACACGCTTTAAGTAACCTCAATGACAGCATGGCACCAGGACTGCCCCCTACATCAATGATGCAGAGCCAAATGAGCAATGGTGAGATTTGGTGCATTTTTCAGAAACTCTTGCCCACATTGCCTTTATGTTACACAAAAATCCAGGTTTCTGATGCACATAAACCGCTCCTACTTGATGTCTGTCCCCTGTCTTGAGTGCTCGTCTGATCCTGACTTTGCTGCATGTTTGTGTGCAGAAAATAAGACCATGTCTCGCAGCGTCTTTTCTTTATTGTCTCACTTCCTGCAAGAATCTGTGGTCTTATGTTCACCTAATTGTCTGATATGTTTGCAGCAACCTTTGCGTTCTTTGTTTTTATTTTACAAACATTATCAACACATGCAAGCTTCCTGTAAAGATGAACTGAATGTGGGTCCATGAATAACATGCACCAAGGCTGCTCTGACTGTGCGTGTGTGTCGTCAGGCCCCAGCCATGCCCCCATGCAGCAGCAGCAGCAGCAGCAGCCTGGTCAGGTGCAGTCGGCTGTCCCCTCAGCATCCCTCAGCAGCTATGGTAGCTCTTCCTCAGCCTCCAGCTACAGCCACGCTGCGCCCTCCTCCCAGGGCAGCATGATCCAGGGCCCTGGGCCTGGCTATGGCTCTTCCTCCTCTTCTTCCTCCACATCCTCATCCTCTTCTTCCTCCTCCTCTTCCTCCCGCAGCAACCTCAACATGCAGTCTAACCAAGGTGAGCCAGGAATAGAGCATTATAATCAGGGAGTTGTTCATAAAGCATCAGAGTTGAACAAACCAGTGAAGTTTTGGCACTAAGAGGAAGGAGATATGAAAGTTATGCCTTTAAAGTTTTTAGGGTGAGATACTTAAGTACCTCTGAATGTGTTCATGCCAAACACCCCCTCGATTTAGCTTACAACATTTTCTCACTTGCGTATTTACCCTCCTCACTCTCTTAATTCCCTCCTAGTCCAGTGTTACCATCCAAAAAAATCAAACACATTCAGTTCATCAGAGAAATATCCTGCCTCGTCCACTCTTCCTCCTGCTCCAGCTTTTACATCCCCTAATCTTTGACCCCTGACCTTGAGATGCAGCCCTCCTCTCCCTGGATGTCCATGCGTATTTACTGCTTCTTCGGCTTCACCTGCTTTGTCTGCATTTTTACTTCAGAGTGGCATTTTGAAAGCATCTCTTAAATTAACTATTTCTATGACAGACCACTGACTTGCTGTTTCCCTGATTGCCCTGACGTCTTTTTTCTATGTCTTTATTTATCAGTTAAATTGTGCAGCCTCCCAGATGTAAGCTGTCCAATGCTATTGCTATTATATACTTGTGTATAATAATGTATGAGATCTCTTTCCCATAATCCAAACTCCTCCATAGTCACCATGATGCACCAACAGTCTGCCACTCCGCACTACTCCTCGGCCCAGGCCGGGGGCCAGCACTATCAGGGACAGCAGGCCATGGGCATGATGGGCCAGGGCACTCAAGGGAACAGTATGATGTCTCAGAGGCCAATGGGATCCTACCGCTCCTCACAGCAAGGTAGGTGATAAGACTTCTTCATGCTAGTTTGGTTTTGCATTGAGCTCAGTGAGTTTGTTGTGTTTAAAGTACACACTAGATGGATGTGTGAGTAGGGTTTGGAAGTTTTGGGACTGAAATGGACGGCAGTTCCCATTAAGTTTGGCAAAATGTTTCCTAATATGTTGGAAATTTTGCTGCCTGCGTCATTATAGTTTTTGTCCTCAAAGATCAGAAACGGAGAGCGATGTTAAAGGTCCGGCCCAGTTGCCTTCCTGCGACTTTAAGAAGAATTCTGGAGATGTATCACTTGTGTCACATTTGCTTCATGTCCCTCTAAATCATTTTTGCTGTGTCAGCATGTGCCTAATAATAGCTTCACCCTGTCCCGTTGTGTCCTTTGAATGGTGTGGACTATGCACATAGTAACTCAGATTTATAATAGGTACTGTTTCCAGGGCAACAGGCCATGGTTGTAAGTCCTCATTTACCCCGGTGCACTGTTATCCTTACATGACTGGGAGAAAGCTGTGTTATAGAATTGCTGTGTCCAGTGGCACACTGGGTAATTGGTTCTGGGGCTCCTCTATCAATTGCTGCTGCTTGGTTGTTCCTGAAATGATCAGATATGTTGCTGTTGCTGCAGAAGATGAAAATGTTTGTATGCAACATCTTATCTCTGTATTTGGAATCTTTTAGGTCGCTCATGGTTTGTAAAGAGATCAGACTGTGCATGGCTTCTGTTTTGCATCTTCCAGAGGGTTTTTGTTCTGTTGAGTTTGTGACATAAAAATGAAAGAGAAAGAGTGGAATCTGAAGTTTCTGCACACCATCACCGAGCAGAGATCAGATCCGATCTTCCTGATAACTGGCGCCTGTAATCCCCCCTTTATCTCCTCAAAAATTAAATCCCAAGTCATTTGATACTGCTACACTTGAAATTTGGGTTGACCTGGAATAGCTTCCCTCATTTTATTTTTCAACCCATTGAAAATTATCACAAGTGAATGGCAACTATACACTATAAATAGGGATGCACAATATTATCGGCATGTTATCGGTATCTGCAGATTATGGCTTGAAAATGACGATGCCGATATTTTCAGCTGATAAAACAACGCTCTAATTCTGCCTAAATGTTCGATGATTCCCTAAAAAAGCTTGACGTAAAGCTACGACATTAACTCTGCGTGAGTGTGCGTGCGCACTGCCTGCACCACGCCTCTTCCGTCAAGCATGAAGAAGGGTGCAAAATGTCTGCGGTATGACAGTTTCTCAAAGTTTCCATTTCCAATGGTTGCTCAGCACCGGTCATGCGAGGAGGGGCCAAATCTCATTCATTCAACACTGCGAAAAAGAGGACACTATTTCTCTGTTATTTCAGTTGGCTTTAATCACTGTACAGTTGTACAATGCACTTAGTTTCACATGATCTTTTTGGACAGATTTCATTTCATGTATTCGTTCTGTGCTATAGGTACAATTTGCCCTAGTTGTGGCTGTTGTCAGGATTGTCTCAGGGAGAGCATCATCCAAGCCTGTCTAAGTTGTTTGAATATTACAATTTTATTTGAAAGAAAATGTTACATTTTATACATAACCTAAGTTTAAGTAGTTTTCTTATATTGCCCAGTGAATGTGTACATTTTAAAATGCACTGTATTATGTTATTTCTGCATCTGCCAGTGAGCCACTACAATAATAATGATATCAATTACTACAGGGGAGACTTGATGTTCTCTGCTATTAGGTGGGGAAAAAAACGTATATATGGATATCAGAATCGGCAAAAAGGGTTGAAAAATATTGGCAAAAAATCCAATATCGTGCATCCCTAACATTAAAGTCTAATTATAGGCTTTGTTATAGCTTTATAAGTTAATGTTAACTTCCAAGAAACTTTCCATAATGTCACCTGCTATAACCTTTTGCATTCCTTCAGAATTCATAAAGTTCTATCTTATCTTATCCTATTTTTCTTTCATTGTTCTCACAGTCATAACACACATGTGCAAACACGCCACTTCAGGTTGCCTAAATTGCTGAAGTATCTTCCCCTTTATTCTCCAACTCAGCGTCCAATCGGTCCAACCAAGTGTTTAACCAATCGTGGTGTCGCCTGTCTTGCAGGATCTGCACAGCAGTACATGGGACAAGACGAGTTCTACGGAGAGCAGTATGGACACACTCAGAGCTCCAGCGAGCCCATAAACCAGCAATATTACCCAGATGGTAATCATGCACATCCATAAACTCCATACACACAGCTCTCAAACACACAAACCCCCCCTTTATAGGTCATTACAATTCCTTTTAGTGCTATCCCACAGGCCTGAGCCACATTTACCACAACACTAAAGCTTCTTCCTCTTCCCAGTCATCGTCTTTCCCCCTTTTTTGTGGGAGATGAAAAGTAGCTTACAAAAAAGACCGACATTGATCTCAATTCTGTTTCCTCCCGGTGTGTCTGTGTCCATACTGTCCCCTTTGGTGTGCCGAAATTTCAGATTTCAGAGCGTGCTAAAGTCATAGCAGTGTGTTGAGAGGAGGGTGTAAAACTTTCTCCAGGGTGTTTCTTGTGCATAATGTAGTAGGGAGAAGCCTTGAAGATGTTTGTTTGTGCCTTTAATTTTGTCGTTGCACATGCATTATGAATGTTTTTGGTTTTAAAGTGTGAATAATAATCTCTCTTCTGTTCCTAAGCGGGTTTTTGCCTGTGCAGAGGAGTTTTTGCATGTGTTGAATCGTGTTCTCTGCAGGTCATGGGGAGTACTCGTATCAACAGTCTTCTTATGGTGAGCAAGGCTACGACAGGTCCTTTGATGACACTTCACAGCATTACTATGAAGGAGGTAACAGTTATTAATATTGTGGATATGTTTTCCTCCTCCTTCACAACCTCAGTTTGTCTAAATGTATCCAACCAAATCTACAGATGCACATGTTTTATGAATGATTTGATTCTGTAAAAACAGTAAAGAATAATTCCTCCTCTGTATCCTCTGTTTTGCTTGTAAAGTACTACCTGCTTCTGTATATCAACAGCTGATGTGTATCTGTGTGTACGCTCCTCCAGGTAACTCTCAGTACAGTCAGCAGCAGGCTCAGTATCAGCAGGGCTCCGGGCAGCAGCAGCCCTTCAGCCAGCAGCAGTACTCCACTCAACAAGGCTACAGCGGGCAGCCACAGGGATACGGTCAGAACCCATTGTGTGCATTCACGATAACACAAACGCAACATTATTGAACAAATGAATTGAACTTGTCTCTTCTGCTACAGTTACTGGACAGGGCGGATCCTCGCAGTATTCTCAGTATCAGCAGAGTCAGAGCCAACAGTACGGTTCTTACCGCTCCTCCCAGGGAGGCCCTGCAGCACAGACGCAGAGGCCCTATGCCTACGAACAGGTACATCAAAGTCCTACCTTTTGTCTACATCTCAACAGCTATACTGTATGAGCATCTTTGGAAATTGATACGTATGAAACACCAAAAAAGTTGGTTCACGTAGGAATGATGGAGCAGCTCTGAGAGATACTTCTGTACTATTTGTTCTTTTAACTAGTAACTGAAAAGATAAAAGAGTCAACAAAACAATGACTGAAATACAATCTAATCTCTTGTTGTAAACCATTTCACATTGCAGGGTCAGTATGGAAATTATCAGCAATAAGATGCTACACTGTCTTCCTGTCGCAAAGAAGATCTGGCTTCATCATTACTATTATCCTCTCATTAATAATCATAAGAACAGATAATGATCTAGTCATATATGATGCTTTTTTTCATCTGTTTTGTCGCTACAGGGTCGTAGCTGGTAGCTGAACGTGTAAAGTATTACTGGCAGCACTACGAAAATTCAGGCTGCTTGTAGAATCAAGACAGTTAATGTAACTTCTATAAGGAATAGTACGGTTTCTTTCTTTTCTGTCTTTGCCTTTAACTTGTCTTTGTCCCCGTTCATCCTTTAATGTTTATTTTATTTTACAAGCCACTTTTTTATACTATTTTTTTTAGCACAAAACAGGTCAGTGAATTTACAAAGCAAATTATAGGCAGGAAATGTCCCTTTATACTGTATTTATCTAATAGACTAGGTCCAGCTCCTGCTTTCAGTCCTAGCTGAGATACACACGATTAAGGACATTGAAGGTGAAAATGTTTGTCTTGAACCTGACTTGATCAGGGGTTTGTCTGTGTTAGTCAAACTGTGATGTATAGCTGTGTCTGTCTAGCATTATGTGTTTTCACTGTCTACATATGTCGTACTGAGTTTATCGAAACATTTAGACCTGAAAGTGTGTATCGTTGTCCATGATAATCTTACATTGTGGTAGCATTTTCGACAGTATGTTTTCAGTGGAATTACTCTGCATGGACATATTGATACTGCGCAGAGATTAGAGCGGTTACAGTAATCTGATGCCATTTTACATACATAGATTAAAAACATATTGTCACTTTGTCAGCACTTTATTTTGCAGTGACAGTGTTGGTGTCGTCCGATATTTTGTATTGTCGTAAAATTTGCTGTTTTAACAAATGATCCTCAAAAAGCCAAAGTAACCCAGGAACAGAGCAGTAACGTGTCCTGCACCTCTACTTCTATAAGTGCAATACAGTCAGTCAGTCATGTTAAGGTTGGTTCTCATAATGAACGCACAATGTTTATCATGACTTGTAGTTTCTTGACTCACGATAATAGCTAAGCTATTTATGGGCTAGGGCTGTTCAGTCTTATATTGTTTAACATTATATTGAGGAAATTATTTTCTTTAAAGTTATGAGACTTATGGGTAGAAAATGTTTGTTTTTGTTTTTCATCACAAACGTAAAGCTTACTCATGTATTTATTTTTTTCTGTGAAAACATTTATCATCTTTTGTATTAGATGAAGAAAAAAATGTTTAAAAAGTGCTATAAGGTTTAGAAAAGGTGTTGAGGGTTAATTTGTAGATACAGTCATGTTTAAGTCGTAGAGCACAATTGCCTTATTTTTCATATTTATGATATTCTATCTAACTATCTATCACATATTATGTTGTTATTTATTTATTGATAAGATTGGTAAGACAACACCTTTGGTCATTTCACTGATGTTTAATAATTTTAAGTGTGTCTCTTAGGGTCCAACTTTGCAGTATTAACTTATCTCAGATGGGTAAATGTACACAATGGTTGCAGTTGTTTTGCAGGGTTAATCAAGTATGGGAGATACGTGGCTGTCAAACAGCTAGATAAACATGTACCATTTAACAGTGACAATCACATGCTTCTCTATACTGCATTGATTTTGTATCAGTGTTTCATTGTAATGTGAATTCAACATGTATGGCACATTTTTTCCTGTTCTATGTAGCGTGTCATCACTGATGTGGATGGTGCGCCATGTGTGTGTGTGTGTTTGCTTGTTTGTGTGCCCATGTATGTAAGAGAAAGATAGAGAGAGTGAAAGAAAGACAGTGAGTGAGAGAGAGTCAAGTTTGTCGTGCATAATCAAAATATGAATGTTATGTACTCATCTATTGTACGACTGCGTTGCCTGATCTTTTCTGCTATCTTTTGTTACTGTTTGTGATATAAAATTAAACTGACGTCCACCTTTTGTGTGTCTGCTGTTGTGTATTTATGATGTAGTCTCATAGAGTCAAATATTATAATAATGATGTTATCAAATGTCAGTTTAAATGAGTTGGCAGGTCATCATCTAAAAAAAAAATCCTTTGAGGTTAATTGGCAGGACAGCAATTTTCTTTTACATTCCAGCACAGAAGGTGGCGATAGAGGACTTAAACACAGCTGCACATTAATACAGTAAATAAAGAAAAATTGCATGCAAAAATTTTACCTAGTTTACACAGTCGAGATAATGGCTAATTCAATAGCATTGCAGTGGGTAGAGCAGTCAAAGGTTAAAAAAGTCATTTTATGCTCAGGTTCATGTTCAGCTTTAATGTCCTTACAATCACAGTAGACATGATATTGCCCATGAAATATATGAAACCCTATACAGATTAAAAAATATGAATAGACTGGTTACATTTTTGTGGATACCAGCACACAGAGGGCTAAAGGGAAATGAACACGTAGATCAAAGAGCAAAACGAGCCTTAAAACAGGACGAGGTTGTCGAAATACCATTTAGTAACTCTGAAGCTGAAGGAATCTTTAAAAGCAACATTATAAAAGAATGGCAACACAGTTGGGACACAGAGAACACAGGTAGATACCTTTATAATTAACAGCAAAAAGATGGTACAATGAGGGCAGCTCAGAGGAGCACAAATGAGGAAAACATCTTAACAAGGCTCAGAGTAGGTCATACGTGACTCAACAAAACATTTATAAGAAGCAGTGGAACATGGTATTTTACAATGCCAAAAAGCGTCTAGAGAAAGACAAAAATTAAAGGCAGAGCTTACTTAAAAATTTTTTATTTGAAATTGGGTTAAAGAATGTATTGTGCTATTTGAGAGAAACTGGGTTAATAATTTAGTAATAACTCCACACTCCAACACAGTAGGTGGCGGTAATGCACCTAAAAGCTTAGTGCCACCCGCGATAAAACAAACACAAGAAGAAGAAGAATTGTACCTTCACACGCTCCGTAGTTGTCAGGGGTGCTTGTGTTCTGTCAGCAGACAGTAAGTAGTTGCTGGACATGCTTTGAAGATTATACAAGAAATGTTTGTCCTTGTAAAATGTCATTGTAATTCTAGCAGCTGTTTTAAACGTATTTTCTTTAAAGAATCTCGTTTTGCTCGCTGCTACTGATGTGAGGCAAACGGTCGAGCTGACATTGTCAAACCGTCGTTAGCTAAGTTACTTCAGCCAAAACTACTTTGGGTCTGTTAGATGTGACCATGTTGCCGTCGTTGTCAATACTAAGAAGACCTCGGTGGCTTTCCACGGACATACTTTTAGTAAATATTTTAGGGCTAGAGGCTAAAAGAGGCGACTTTAGTTCTACCATATTGGCAGCGTGGAGGCGGAGAGTCAGTGGTACCAGAGATGTGAGCACCTCCTGTGTGCTGTGCGCCAAAGTCCGAGGACAATCGAAGAAGACCGAGATTTCTGAGAAGAAGCTGGTATGTATTTAGAGCTACCCAATTCTACCTGGTCTACTGTATTTACCTGAACAGTAACAGAGCTTTAAAGCTCCTGTGAGGAGTTTTTTTGCTGGTTATGAAACTGAAATTAATTCTGATTACTCTGTAAGTTCTACAAAAGCAAACCAGACCATGAGCGACAAGATTGTTTGTTCATTTGTTTATAGTCATTTTAAATGCCTGAATCTGCTGGAGGGAGCTAGGTGTAAGCGACTAACTGCAGGCTGCCTTTGTTTCCATTTTCCAGGGCAAAAATGTATAGTCAGTCATACATATGATTGTTAAAGAAAGCAGGATTAATTTTTTTGTTAAAAAGCACCACTAAACGGGTACAGGACAAAATCAGCAAAGAGATTAGAGGTACGGCTTTGTCCACTGGGGGCGCCGAAAGTTCCTCACAGTACCTTTAAACAGCAGAGTGTGGAAGGTTAGGTTGATTATAGTCCATATGTGTAGCGTCTTCCCATTTATACAAGTAACTGTGTACACAAACAAAATATCCCTCAAGTTGCCTTCAAAACAAAGCAAACAAGGCCTTCATGTAAAACGCTAAACGCCCACCCATACATTTTTTTTATTTAATGCATTCATTTATTTGAAATCCTCAAAAATCACATCACAAGAATATCCAATACCCAGTCTTAATATTTGTGCCATGCTTAACTAGATATATCCTGTGCTAAATGTTAAATGTATTGTGTATTTCTAAACGGGAATCAACATTTTAAATTGCCCTTAATGAGTTAGATCCATTATGATATTTCTGACATACTTATTTGAGCACTGTTCTTTAAACTCCTGTGAGGAACTTTGGGTTTGTTCATAACCAGCGAAAAACTCCTTACAGGGGCTTTAACTGATAGTAAAGTTTATTTTTTCTACAGCTCATCTATGAAAGCTGCAAAGCTTGTAATTCATTCCTTGTTTAACCATTAAAACAGCTATTTTTTATGTTTAATTTATCTTAGTGTTGTGTTGTTGATGACCTACAAACTATTAGGATTTGTTGAAGCTGTCCAGTGATTACTTGTTGATTTCTCCCATAGACCCGTTACTTTGTAGACCATCGTCGTGTGAAGCTGGCGGCTGGCTCAGGCGGTAAAGGAGCCTGCAGCTTTCACAGTGAGCCCCGAAAAGAGTGGGGCGGACCGGATGGAGGCAATGGAGGAGACGGAGGAAGCATCATTATTAAGGGTACGTTTGGAGCAAGGAATGTGTTTGCCTGTTATACCGTGTATATTTTACAATGTCTCTATCCAGTCTTAAGACACCACACATTCAAAGTCTCTTCATTATTTGCGTGCGTTCAGCTGACCGGTTTGTGAAATCGTTGGCGAAACTAGTTCCGGTTTACAAGGGAGAGGATGGGCAATCAGGGGGCAGCAAGAACTGTTACGGCAGGAATGGCAGCGCAACCTATATTTGTGTAAGTCCGTACATTTGACCATAATTTACATATAATCTATGAACAATGTTCTCATGTTTCTTTCATAAACCTACTGCTTAACTTAGCTTTATTCTTTTCCATCTTAAAGGTACCATTAGGCACTGTGGTGAAGGAACAGGGAAAGACAGTAGTGGACCTTTCTGAACATGGCCAAGAGTATCTCGCAGTATTTGGAGGGTCCGGCGGTAAGGGGAATCGATTCTTTCTATCCAATGAGAATCGTGCCCCAATGGTAGCAACCCCAGGAATGGAGGGCCAGGAGAGGCTCCTCCAGCTTGAGCTCCGCACCATGGCACATGCTGGACTGGTGAGAAAAAGCTGCTTTTCATTGAAAATAGCAGTACCATGTTGCTATCCGATGCCACAAGTTGGATGAACTGATTTTTTTAATAACCTTTTTCCCCATCAGGTAGGGTTTCCTAATGCTGGGAAATCATCATTGTTGAGGGC
The DNA here is from genome assembly GCF_022749685.1 of Semicossyphus pulcher. Classification (NCBI taxonomy): domain Eukaryota; kingdom Metazoa; phylum Chordata; class Actinopteri; order Labriformes; family Labridae; genus Semicossyphus; species Semicossyphus pulcher. Next base: position 22,442,612 of record NW_027211637.1, read on the forward strand.
CATCTCTAATGCCAGGCCTGCTGTGGCTGCTTACCCTTTTACAACACTCAACCCACATGTGGGAATTGTCAAGTACAGGGATCATGAGCAAATTGCAGGTAGGTATTATGTAATAGAATAAGAATGATTATTATTATTATTATTTCTCAACAATATCTAAAAGTTTTAATTGGATCTTGCTCATAATACTATTCCATCTATTTTCCACCTATGTCCTTCCTCTGTGTAGTTGCTGACATCCCAGGCATCATCCGGGGAGCTCATCTAAATCGAGGCCTGGGCATCTCTTTTCTACGACACATAGAACGCTGTCGTTGCCTCCTCTTTGTTCTGGACATGTCATCTCCTGAACCGTGGACCCAACTCCAGGACTTGCGTTATGAACTGGACCAGTATGAAGCTGGTCTCTCCCAGCGGCCACAGGCCATCATAGCCAACAAAATGGACCTTCCTGAGGCTCTGGAGAAGCTAAAGACTATAAGGAGCCTCGTCACACAGCGGGTCATTCCCGTCTCGGCTCTTACAGGACAGAACACAGAGGAGCTTATCCTCCACCTCAGAGAGCTGTATGACGGTTATCTCCAAGGGGAAGGCAAACCTACCAGATGGTAGTAAAAACTGGTTCCATTTTTATGACATATATTTATACTGGAAAATATAGAACGTACTTAAATTCTTAATAAATATATAACAAAAAAGCTGCAATGTCTGTTTTTTTTGGATGATTTCCAGCAAATTGCTCATACACTAAAAAACGTCTTTATATTACACAGTACACGTAAAATTGTTTGGATTATTAAATGCCTGTCTAGGGTCAGCCTGGTCAGACATTTATATTTATTTGCATAAAGATATAAAGGATTTCTGACATTAACATAATTCCTAAATATACCAGCAGAGGGCACTTGTCAAAATATTTTAGATTACATTTATAAACCATCGTTTTTGCAAACTAAGCTTTGCAGAGACCAAATGTTAACATTAGTGGGGTAATAATATCTCATTCAATTACTGTCTGCAAGTCAGCAAAACAGTTTGCGTTTTTGTCATTCCAGAGGCGTGGTGTGTTTTGTTTGAGGCTGAAAAACAACAGGAGTAGTGCCCTCTGACCCCATGTCAGCGTTGTCTCTGTGCAGCAGGTTTTGGATGTTTGGTACTGCTGCTGCTCGTAACTCAATGCCCAGGCTCACAGTTGTATTCATGGGTTGTTTTACCAGCAGCCGTTAGTTGCCTGTTTAATGGTAAAATTCCTACTGTATAGTATTATTGTACTTCTCAGCAAAAATGATCATCTAGAGCAAAGATATATTTAATTTTAATGTTGTGTGATTCTACACTGAGATAAATTGACTAAAATAGATGAATAAAGGAAATTAGTCCCCAAATCTGCTAAGAAAAAATTACACCTGTTTTGCATGTTGTGGTAAAAGCAGTATTAAACACTTGGTAAAAAGATGGGTCATATGTTTAATTGAATGGAGGAGCTATGATGGATAAATTGATGGAAAGAAAGGTTCATAAATAGAGACATTCAAGAATAAAATGCCTTAACTGCTGTACAATCGCACTTAAGAGGTAAAAGCTTCAGTGGACACCAGGCACTATTTTGGTCACTTGCTCTTTTCAATGATGACCTATGTCAGCCTCCTCCCCCCAAGCTAATGCTGTTATGGAGGCTGCAGTGTCACATATTTTCTGTTTGTGAACTTTACATGACTGATGTAAGTTAGCTCTTCTGATGTTATGACAACTTCTTTTCTTTAAACATAAAACTTCTCACGACAACCAATGCAATTTTTACTTGAGGGAGCTGTTGCGTAGCATCATGTTTTTAATTTCATTGTGATTTTCTTTGTAATGTGGCTCATTACATTAAAGTCTGCTCCTTGCTTCTTTCCACAGCTCAGCAAGTGAGAGGAATGGATGAAGAGAGTGAAAAATTGGCCAGAATCCTGTGGGACTACCTTTGTCTGCATCAGCCTCTGGAAAAAGTATGGATAGTCAGAGATATTTGAAAACCCATTTGTGTATAAATGCCTATAAATTCACCTTTATTTACAATTTCTGTTAACACAAGACAACACATCTTATACCAAAGAGAAAAAATACAAAACACAATTGTCTTTAATTATAGTATATAAAGCTGCATTATCACATGCTGGCCACTACGGGGCAGAAACGTCAAGAACAGCCTAGACGTTGCCGTACTAAACTTCAAAACTAAAAAGACGTACTGAATGTACTTAAAACTGTGAAAAAACGAAGCAACGTGAGCATGAAATTATAGCCTCCTTCTTGGCAAGATACTACAGTAAGTTATCGACCAACCAGCTCAGGTTTAGTATCCACTACCTTTTGAGAAAATAACTTGTATGTTTAGCTTGCTAGCTAATAAAACTTCCTCGTCAGTTAGCTAGCTAGTAAACATTAACCGTTTAAGATGGAACGCTGTTTGAGCAGCGGTTAAATCCACGTTGCTGGTTGTTCAAATGGGTTTACGTATTCATGTTTACTAAAAAACATAGTTTCTTTAAAATAATATAATGAAATTGTCGGCTGTAGATTGTAAAACCAACCGCAAGAAGTTCAAACGTTAAAGCTTCAGAGAATTTTAGCTTATAACTGTCGCGTACGTGTTACGGTAACGGTAGGCTGAGGTAGACATACATCTTCATTTGATTCGCAGTTAATGTTGAATTTTAATTTCATTTTTTATCTAAATTGAATATCTTCATTATGTGATGAAAACGTTTCAGACATAGACAACGAATTTGTTGCTGAAAGCAGCATGCTTTTTGCTTTCAGAGTGACGTGATAATCGGCCTGGGGTGTCATGACCTGCGGGTTGCTGAGAGGTCAGCTGCTCTCTTTTTGGAAGGATGGGCTCCATTGCTGCTCTTCACTGGCAACCTGGGCAAACAGACAGCAGGTCAGTGAGAGTACACATCCCCGTTCTAATGTTCAAGAATTATGTTATCATTTCTACATAACTGTGTAACTGTTTAAACTGTTTCAAATTGAGTAAAATGATACAATTTTCATGATTCATTTTCAGGTGTTTGACTTTCTGATCGCTGGAACAGAGACATCTGTTCTTCCTTTCTTGTATCACACACACACAAACAGTCACATCATTATATCAGTAATATGCAGTTCATATTTTTCATAGGCGTTTGGACCAGACGTGAGGCTGATGTTTTTATGGATGTAGCTCTGCGGATGGGGGTTCCCAGGAGGAGCATCTTGCTGGAGACTGAGGCTACAAACACTGGAGAGAATATTCGCTTCTCCCACAGAGTCCTTAAGGAAATGAACATCCCAGGTGGGAGTTCACTAGCTGTGTCTGTAAATTAGTGTTAGCAATTTTCAGGAGAGTGAGCAGAGTATAACCACCTGGTATGAATGGAACCTTTTTTGTAGTTATTATTATAATTATCTCAACTATACACAAACAGATAATTTGTCAGTTTTATTAGTTTAATTCATATTTATTGTTCTTTCACCTCCACCACAGTCTCCAGTGTGATCCTGGTGCAGCAGCCCTTCCTTGAGCGAAGGGTTTATGCCACCTTTATGCGTCAGTGGCCTGACCGGGGAGAGATCACACATGCCATTGTTAGGCACCCGAGTTAGGCATCTTTGAATACCCTCACCCCTCTGTTGGCACAGCCTCTGATCTCATCTGTTACATGCTCGGTACTGTCTGTCACTCATATCTTAAAAGCCATCACTGTATTATCACAATGGACTGCTGTACGCTTTTGTGTTCTGTTTCATGCGTGTATTTTTGATGTTGAATTATGATGGTCATGTTTTCTAGGCGTGGTGGAGAGAATTCGTGACTATCCTAGTAAAGGCTTCCAGGTGGAACAGCAGCTCCCTCACAGCGTCCTGTCTGCATACCACTGGTTCCTCAAGGCTGGCTACACCCCCAAGTAAACAACACACACTGTATTTCCTGGTGTTAAGACTGCAGTTTTAATTAAATTATTAGTTCTGGTTATTTCTCCCAAGAGTCCATGCATGTAATGTAATTGCAAGTAAATAAGTGCATAAATGAGACTTGCAAAACTTTGGGTTATTAGAGGAAATCATACTCTGGTTGAAAAAACATTCCTATTTTTATCTTGTGCCAGAGCACTTCCTTCAGCTACAGCTATATTTGTCATATAATTTATCACCACCTAAATAACTTTATTTGCTTACAGCTCTGAGTGTGAATTGTAACCTCATTTAGGTTCAAATAATCACACTAAAATAATATAATAATGTTTGAACAAAGTCAACACCATACTTGCTGTCCATACAGTAGTTTACGATCTGTAAATTCATAACTTAAGTGTTTCTTCCAAAACACTTTGCTATATTAATATTCAAAATAGTTTAGTGTGCTAATAAGGGACAAAGGTAATGTCAATATCACTGTATAACCACCAGGAGTCAGTATTCTATAGGTGAAGTATCAAACTTCCTTCTGATCTGTGTTCACTCACAATTGCATCTATTAATTAAAAAATATTTTTATGTCAAACAATTATGTAATTACATTTAATTAATGCAGTGTAATAAAATCTTTGAAAGAATAAAGAAGAACCGCTGCCTTAGGCACCTCAAAGTACTCACACAGGACACATAATTATACACACTGTTTTATTTTATCTACAATCACGAAAACAAACACAAAACTGGCTTGACAAGCTGGTAACGATAGGCTTGAGTTGCCAGGGAATTACAGCATCAGTAGCACCCCTTATTATCTTTCTTCCTTGGAAGAGATGTGTTTACCAAGAGACACACCTGCAGATTTATGGCATTCACATGCAAAGCAGATGGGATTTTGTCCCCTGTCAGCATTTGTTCATTTCCTGAGAACTTGTAATGGACTCATAGTGAGTAAATGAAAAGCTTGTAACATATTATGTAACCAAAGCAAAGGCTAAAACATGGCATGAAAAAGACACCCATAAATAAACCTTAAAAAAAACCCCACAAAAAACCCATCCATCTCCATGTCATTACTGTAGAATTATTGAATGTAATTTGTAGTAGAAGAAATAAGATATAAAACATGACTTAAAAAATGCCCTTTTCTCTGCTAAGAGAAGCAATCTCCAAGACCTCAAATTTGTTCTCTTTGGCATCACATATGGTGATAAGCTTTATTTGCAGATGTGTTTTAGGACCTCACTCCAGAGATTAAAACCGTATCTTTGCTGAATGTTCGTACTTTTAGTCTCCATCTGAATGGCAAATTAGTTTCTGAAGCGATCAGTTTTTTCTTGTTTTTTTATACCATAGTAACTCAGCAGAATCAGAGAAAACACACTGCTTCTGCAATTTCTTTCTGGCAAATAAACTATATTACAAATACTAATACTGGTGTTTGAAATACTTAAGAATAGTGCAAATGCGTGGACTTTTATCGGTGGCCGATCTACATAGTTTTAACCCTTATGCCCTCCTCGGGCATTTTTGTACATTTTTTTTTCCTTTTTTTTTTTGATTTGGCGATCATTTTGGCTGTGTTACAGCTTTTGGCATGAATTTTTGCAGGAACTTTTAGCTACATTTTTTTAAATCAATTGTCTTTTACTCTTACAAGTCTTTTATACTCTCGTGATGCAGTTTGCACACTCTGGACACCTTCGTGGCAAAAATGTACGCTATAAAATCATCATATATCAATTTCTGCTTTTTTTTTCATAAATCACTTAAACAACTTCAGACCTGCTCAAAACGACCAAACATGCAATCATTTTCAGGATTTTAACCCTTTAAATGCCAGTTTAATTATTTGAATTATTAATTATTTATTACAAATAATAACAAATTACACTCCCTCTGGACACCTTCGTGGCCAAAAGTGCCTCATTGACTTCCATTAAAACCACATTTTTTAATCTCACTGCCATTACAGTATAAAAGCATGCATTCTGTAATGTCAGCATTTCATTTTGAAGAAAAGTAGTGATATTTGACATTTTTACTGTATTCCACCATATTCGACCATTTTCCCGGTCTACATAGTTTTAAGAGAGACAGAAAATGTGGGGAGTAGAGAGTGGGGGATTACATGCACCAAATTATCGGTAGGCCGGGAGTCAAACCGGGTGATCAGTGCGTCGAGGCTAAACCAGCTAAACCAGCTAAAGATTAAAACATTTCACTTTTGTCAACTGTTCAGACAGTACCCTGTCTTAATTATGAAGACTATGGTATGAGATTCTATCTCCACAGCCCTACCCTACTACACACCCAACCACACAACCGTGTGGTTTGTTTGTTTTGCTGATGCTTAATCGACATGCTGCTGCATACCCCAACCTTATGGAGTTAAATAATGTATCCTTTCTGTAACTTTGGAGCCGTTAAATCCCTCTCCCTGTCACATTTTACAATCCTTGTTCAATGGAACACAAGGAAAGTTGGCTTTACTTGAATTGTATTTAAGTAGCAATGATGCTTCATTTGAGACCCACTGTACTTGCAAACAGGTCCAGTAACATTTATGAATAGAAGGTAATACAGCGTGAATTGTCTCAGTTGCTAACAAAGGCCTCTATAGCAGTCTGCTTGCCTAGTCCCTTTTTCAACAAATGTGTACACATTAATCTTTAGACCAGCAAAGAGTTAAGAAAGAATGAAATGGATAAATGGATTAGTCAGTTAGTGTCGAGCATGTGACATAGACTTTTTGCTAAGTTGACTGAAGATACATGTGATTGGAAGCCATTTGTCCAGTAGACGTGTTGTCTCTTTTTTTCTCTTACTCTATTTATTTATTGATTTATTAATTTAACTCTGTGTGACCTTTTAGAGATTGTATTCCCTTGTCCTAACATAAAAACAATGTAATATCTAGTACAGCACCCTTACCTTCACATCGGACTTTGAAAACACAGTGATCATCAAAAAGCGATGAACAGTAGAAGAGGCTGGCAGTATCCTTTTCTCAACTGTTTCCATTACTCAGGAGTTGTTTATGGCTGGTGCTTTCACGAGGCAAGCACACTGAGGCCAAAACAGCAAATCTAGAGTCCAGGTTCAGATCCAAGTCAGGGTCAAAGGGTATATCAGGGATTGAGATGGCATCAAGTGCATCGTTGGGCTCTGTGTTTTTCTCCTCGGCATACACATGAGGAGCGTAATCACCCAGCTCCTCTCCCGGTGCCCGCAGAGTGTACAGCTTCTACAATATACAGAAGGGAAAATAAATTAAATAAAAATAGATTTTTTTATAAAGATATCCTTGAATTATATGATTATTTAAATTCTTCTCATTACCGTTTTCAGTACTTGGTGCAGAAATACATTTTTCATTCCACCATTCCTTTGCTCCGCAGAATATTTCCTTTGTCGCCCCGAACTCTGGGAAATCAGAAGCAGATAGATGGATGGTATAAGTTGCGTTATAAATAACGTCAAGGAGTTCAAATAATATTTTAAAGGTAAACAACACTCACCGGCCACTTCGTTAGGTACACCTCAAAAATCTAATGTAATCCAATACACCAGCTCAGACGTCAGATTTGGTCATAATTGGCGGTGGGGCTGTACTGAGCTGCATTATATTCAGAGATGTTTCTAATACTCCTGCCCCCTCATGTATGTAAATAGGGAAACACATATAATTTAGTTCAGTACAACACCACCTTTAACTACAGCCTCAGTAATAAACATAATTGAATTTACACACTTCTGACTCTCACCAAAACAAAAGTCCACAAAAACTAAACTTCATAAAAGCAGAATTCATGGCAGTGCTGTTGTATTGAGCTGCATTAGATTGTAAAGGTTTACCTATGGAAGCGGCCGGTGAGGGTATATGAATTATATTATTAGACAGTGGAAAATTCAACAGGTAAAGATCTCATTGAAGTGTAGTTTGCTGTACCCTGCGCATTGAGGTTTGGTTCTGCTGTCTCGTTCTCATCGATGATGATGCACCCATGGACTGCTAAATGAAGAAATCAGTAAATAAAACTGTGCATTACGTCAGCATTTGAAATATTCAGTATTCAATTTAGTGGGTATCGTTGTTTTTAGAAAACATAACTTCAATAGGTGTAAATTGAATATATATTCAGGGCTATATTCATTTCCTGGTGGCTAGTGAGTATTTAGCAAAAGACTGCTTTTGTAGTGTTATTTTGGTCTTTTAATTGGTATTAGTATAATGAGAACAGAGCCATCTTCAGCAAAACAATAAAATCTGATTTTATGTACCACATGCAAATAGTTTGCCTGCCGTTGTAGGATTTCAGCTTGGGCTTGGGCCTGCTGGGCATAGGCCTGCTGGGCATGGGCCTGCTGGGCATAGGCCTGCTGGGCATGGGCCTGCTGGACTCGTGACATCGACGAAGTTTTTGTCTTAATTATTGTCTGCAATAAAACAAAACAAAACAAAAACATTTTAAGTCATAAACACGCATAACATATTCAGAAAAAATGGTATCAGTACCCATTTGTCATAAGGTGTAATTTCAATCACTCACTTGGTTCGCAGTATTAGTTTGGCCTTGGAATTTCGTCTTGATTTTCTGCCCATTGTAGCTGCTCCCTTCGTGTGTTGGATCAAGTGCCACCTGTTGAACATTTCAATGCAGTCTTCAGCTTTTAGAACAACAAGGAAAAGTTATTTTTTCATTCTATCAGTCTGTACAATATGTCTTAGAGTATGAACGACTCTATAGTTGTTACCAATGCTCTTGTTAACATTTACTTGTAACAAAAAAATTGTGTTGTATTTTAATAAGCCTTTGTACTTTAAATTGTAGAGTTTAAATTAAACATAAAATGAAATATCATGCAAATATTAAAGATGAATTAACAACTGAATATAAATGTGTGGTGCACACAGTACTAATCAGGTACAGGTAATTTTGTAAAAGGTAAATACTTTGCAGTCAGTTCCCGGTGTCTCAATGTTGCAGTCCATCAGATGCTGTCCTGAGCCTTCATCTTCTGGTATCTTGATCTGCTTTTTCTTACATGACACCAGCAAAGCCAAAAGTAGCACAGCTGGGATACAAAGATCACACACACAAATTAAATTATACAAGCTATTTGCCATCTGAGGAAGGGCTCATGAAAAGATGTACAATTTTAATTAATTAGATTTTGTATCGCAGTTTCACGTAGAAGATATTGTTAAACAGAACATTCAATGTTTTTAACAACTTTAAACCCCCCTCCAACATTTTTTATTCACAATGATAACAGTATTTTGGATATGCGTCCTACCTGCAATGAGTAGTAATGCTAAAAAAATAATCCCAGCAAAGGCTCCTCCTGCTGTCGAGCTAGTTGACTTGCGAATGCGACAGTTTGGCTTTTCTGGATTTGTGCACTCACACACAGTAACTGACAGGTTGTGGAAAGAGGACTTCTGCTGTAAGTCAGACACTTCCAGCTGCAACTCGTAGTGTCCGGAGTGAACTTTGCTTTCTTTGACCAGGTTGACTGAATACCCTGTATATGCAAAATACATTGACGTATTATAAAGCTTCTTTAAGACCATAAAAACTAGAGTGATACAAGTGAGGATATTTGCACTGCTTATATGATCTTAGCGACCTTTGAATCCCAAAGGTCGGTACTAGAGCTCACCTTGAGGCGACTCAATCCTCCATTTCCCCTGAACATCTCCGTGGAGCTTAAAGCTGAAGGGTCCGCCGTAGGCGCCTTCATCCAAGTCAAAGGCACTGATGTTGGCTTTAGATGGTTTATTCGACTGGCATATGTCGAGTGTGCTTACAGTCAAGGATGGAGAGTTGTCATTCTCATCCATAATGTGCATGATGAGAGTTGCAGTTGCTGTCATTGGAGGTTTACCTGGCCAACGGAAAAATTTACATTTTCAGTTATTGGATAAAGAAATGTATCACAAAATGTCTTTATCAACAACATATACAGTGCGTCAAAACTTCTTCACGTCCTACCATTGTCAATAGCAAGTATTTGGACGGTGTAGGTATTGTTTATCACAAATGCTGACTCTCGGTCTGCAGGCTGTTTTGTGGTAACCTTTCCAGTCTTGGGGTCCACTGTAACCCAATCAGCTGGATCGTCTGCTTTTCTGTATCTGAAACACAATAATGTATTGAGTTGACATTTTCAAGTTCTTTCTTGTTCTCTGTTGTAAGAAAGATATGAGTTGTTGTCTTTACATACACAATTATGGTGTTACTGGCGACGTCACTGTCTTTGGCTTCAAATGTCTCCAGATAATATCCGGCTTCAGCGTTCTCTTTCAGCGAAGCTTTTTTGCTACTTTTGATGAAGAACGGAGCATCATTTACATCCTCCACAATCACTGTTACTGGAAGGGGTTGGCCATTCACGTTCCCACTACTGACTACTTCCCAAAGAGCCTTGTTTGTGCGAGTTTTAACTTCGCATGAGTAAAAGGGGAGCTCATTCTCTACACTGATACTCAAGTCCTTTTTAGTACTGTCTTCATAGTCCAGATGCTGTAAAAGAAGTAAGATGAAATGTTGATTAAACAAATACTTCAGTGTCACTTCACATCATGTACCACAGGTTGCTGTGAAAAACAATTAAATTACAGTTACTTAGCAAAATGGTTAAATTTAAGTTACATTGATTTGATAAAGATAGTTAGTTTAACTTTTTTACTTATTTATTTTTTCAATTTTTTAACAGGATAATTAGAGATCTGTAATCTTGCTATATTTCGCAATTAACCGTCATAGTTCAGGGCCCTTTACTTTGTCATACACTGGTAGTCGATGGTTTCGTCAAAGCTGTTAAAAAGTTTAGCTCTTCTGACACAGTTGATTTCCTTAAAGGGACCAAAAAACTTTCAATATAAAGGAGGGAATGTTTTATTGTGTCCTGAAAAAAGCCACAGGTTGAAATGTTGCCTTCATTTCAGACAAAGGGATTGTGTGATTAAAAGAGCTGTAGCAAAATCTGTGTTCCTTTTAATAGTAGCTCTGTATGGTCTGAATGGATTCTTTAAAATACCAAATTGAACTGAGGTTCTTAGAGCTTGTGGTGGGGCAGTGCACAAACCTTCTTCACAACCAGTAGGCCGTCGTTTGTCTCGGGATCGGTGGTGATTTCGAAGTTTTCATTGGAGTCTCCATGGACTATGTATTTTGCTCTCCAGGCCGGTGTACCTTTGACGTCTTCGTCTTTAACTTGCACACGTAAAACAAGAACATTTTCCTCTCCTTCTTTCACTCTCAATGGACCCTGAAGTACACAAGAAACAAAAAGTTGTATTATGAAAAGAGACCTTTGTTTTATTGGCGTTATTTCTCTCTGAGGTTATTCAAAGAAGTAATGCTCACAGTTTGTCCAGTGACCACAGGAAGGTGGTTATTTCCATCCTCTATGTTGACTATGACGGTGCAGGAGCCAGAGAGCTGTATATCTTTTCCATGGTCTGTGGCCACCACAATAAGGGTGTATTTCTGAGCTTTCTAATCAGTTAAAAGGAAAGTCCAAAAAAAAAAAATAATTTCAAACATATTCTATTTGGCCATTTAATTCCAAATTTAAGATAATAGAAGTTCCAATATCAACTGACTCGATGTTGACTCCTCTCACCTTGTGTTCCAGACACCCTTTAAAGGAAATGGTTCCAGTATTAGTGTGAGCCACTTCTTGTAGGTAGAACTGCACATCGTCATGTCTAGGAATCACTGACTTTATTTTTAAATCAAATTGTCCGTCGTCGCCGCTGTCCACATCGATTGCCTGAACAATGGTCACTGCCTGGCCTGCCAGTATCAGAGGAAAGCAGTTGATGGTTTTATGTTATTTTTATTGTGTCATTGTGACTATTTTAATTCATGTAAATTATTGTTCAATTACTGAACCATGAGCATTTACCTTGTTTTGTTGACTCTGGTATGCTGACCTCGTACACGTCCCTGACAAACTTTGGAGCGTTGTCATTGGAGTCAATTATTAATATCTCAATACCCAGCTGCGTGTCCACTTTGGAATGGTCTTTACTATCAACGGCCCTGAACGTAAGCTGTGATGAGGAGGCAAGAATTGCAGTAATCTTAACCTTTTTCCATGCTCCACACCCCAAGCACACTCACTCAAACACACACACACACTCACTCACTCAAAAGCACGCACACACAAATCCTTTGTGCTTTCCAGGAGATCATTGTAAAAATATATTAGTAACTTTCTTCTTACCAACAAAACTGGGTAATCCTCGTAGTCCACAGGCTTGTGAACTGTGATGTCCCCTGAGTTTTCGTCGATTTTTAAAGTGTCCTTGGGCTCCTGTTCAAAACCTTGGCCACTTATTTGAAAAATGGTCATGTTCTTGTCCAACTTAATCTGTAGTGAATAAAAACAAAACAGCAGTGAACCTCCTGCATCTCGGCATATGTGCATTGTGACTTTGGGTAGATACTCACTGAGCCTAGTGTATACGGGAAAGGTCCTTTATAGCTTTCCTCTATCTTAAAGGAATCAATTATCCATCTTCTTTTCTGTCGCTGCAGAATTTCTGAAGATGACATTTGGACTCCCAAACACTGCAAAAACATACATTATAGTTACACTGGATTGAAGATTCTTCTGTATATTATTATTATTATTATTATTATTGTTATTATTATATATCACACCTCTCCCAATACACTGCTGCATAGGTCTACGGGATAAAACGGTAATTTGTTCCTATTGTTGACCACCATAAAAATTCATATTGAAACAACCAGTTGGATAAAAACACATCAAAACACAATCCCTTCTATCAGGACATTTAAGATGACTTCTTACCAGCATCATGAAAAGACTGAGATGTATTGACTCCATTGTAAATCCAGATTATATGTCGTCATAGAAGTTAGTCTCTTAGATAATAGACATGAAGCAGCTGAATAAAAGATCAGCTGAAAGATTAGCTGAATGCGAACTGTGCGCTCTGGCAGCAGTATACCTGTGAGTGGGAGGGACTGTGGCCAAAAAAAAAAATCCCATGTTAACCCCATAGGTTCAGAGTGGAAGATCATAGCAGGTGGGTGTGGACAGAGTATCCTCTGTGTGTGTGTGTGTGTGTGTGTGTGTGTGCATTTTAGCAACACATATGTTTTGTGTACATATTTTAAATTTTAAATTTCACAATACTTGGTTTCACAATGGTTCAGACATAAGATACAAAATAATATAATGGTATAAGCTGGATGTGAATTAAAGGACTCCATGTCCGATGGTTGATTCCCCTCGTCCTTTAATTCCTGATAATGGACACATTGTAATTATACCTACAGCTCCGGCAAAAAAAGTTCTTCTCTGGTTCTACTATTTATAGGTTTATCTTTCAGTTAAATTAACTTTTGTGTTATTGTATACAACATTTCTCATTTCTTCCAAATAATATATTCCCATTTAAGTCTTTTATTTGCAGAAAATGTCAACTGGATAAGATGACAAGATGCAAAAAAGTTGTTTTTCAAACCTCGAATAATGCAAAGAAAACAAGTTCGTATTCATTTTTAAGCAGCAGAATATTCATGTTTTAATTTAGGAAGAGTTCCGAAAATCAATATTTTGTGGAATAACACTGATTTTTAATTACAGCCTTCATGCGTCTTGGAAGGCGTTCACATTGCTGTTATGTTAGGCCCCTCTGTTGGCTTTGTTCGATGGCTTGTACACATCTTCCTCTTGATCACATTCAGGAGGTTTTCTGTGGGGTTCAGATCTGGATTGGGCTGGCCTGGACCTAAAGAGAGTGATGCTGATTTAAAGACAATTTGGAGTGGTCTCTTAATGTATGTTATGTTATATATTAAGTCTTTGACATTAATCTTTTAAAAATGGATAACTACTTAATATTGGTCTTTAGCTTGTTTTAACCGGCTTCTTTTCACTACATCAGATTCCAGCATTTTATAATTCAAAATGTTATTTTTTCCAAAGCCTCTTGTTCCAAAGCTTCCTTTAACTTCACACTACAACCCTTGATCGCATGCTCTTTGTCAGTCAGCACAAACAAGGCGGAACCAGTCGTATCACTGGCAGTTGCTTTCGTCTGCATGACCTGCAATGAATTTTCTCATTGTGAAAAAAAAGCGCAATGAAGCTGAGTTTCAACGTGAGCTGAATTCATTAAATATAGAACACTTTGGGTCGTAACAAGCTTTATTTTTCAGAATCTGTTACGGCTCAGCTTTAGTTAAATGAGGTTGTGTTGGGTCGCCAATTGATGCTGTTGTTTTGTAAGGCCAAATTGAGATCACTATAGATGTCTTTTTTTTTTTTTTTTAAATCTAAATCATTCATGTCATTCAATCTCATTCATTCATCTCCTGCTTCGTGTTTTTGTTTTGTCTGTGCTCATTGTGATAGAATTGGAAATATTCTGACTGACTGCTAACATGATTGATAGTCCATCAAAACACACGTACACTAGCCTTTCATTACCATGCACCTCAGAAGCAACTAGAACAACAAATGTTTACTTCCGTTTGTTTGTGAGGATGGGGAACTAGCAAACATCCTATAAAACTATCCTGTAAAATGTTGGTGTTTTATTAGAGAGGTAGATTTAGAATTAAGATAACAACTTTGCTTATTAGAAAGGAATTTTTAGCAACTCTGGGACAGTTGAATTAACAAAATAATGTTAGAAACTTGTTAAAAGTTGGACATACTGTACATAGACTGAATCGTCTGACTCACGTGGCTTCGCTTCCCTGGGAGGGTGAGCACATTCTTAAATCATTCTGAGTGCGTCTTTTACTGACCATAACAAAACAAAAAAAACACACCACACAAATCATTTGGCTCAGGAGGAGCTCCTGCAGCATCTTGTGTAATATTATACAAGTCCCAGCCAGCAGCCAGCATCACGCTAAACCATGCATTTTGCGGAGGAACAAGCAGCTGCAGCGCCGTTTACCAGCAACTCCTAAGCAATGACTTCTCAGGAAAAGCGTATGACAACTGTAACAGCCTGCAGGGAGATTCCAAACCTGTATGTAATGTCAGTGATTAAAAAAAGACAAAGATAGAAGCTCAAAGGATTTATTTTTTGTGTTTGGAGAATACACCTTTCAATTAAAGTGAGATTAAAATTTAAAAATGTTATTGTAGCCCCAATCAGTAAAAGTAATCGAGCCTTTTATACCCCTTTGCTGTAGTTATAAAGATTAAAGTCAGTTTGCAATTACATGATTAATCCCCAGCAGAATTCCAGGTTACT
The DNA here is from genome assembly GCF_022749685.1 of Semicossyphus pulcher. Taxonomy (NCBI): domain Eukaryota; kingdom Metazoa; phylum Chordata; class Actinopteri; order Labriformes; family Labridae; genus Semicossyphus; species Semicossyphus pulcher. The sequence continues at coordinate 22,457,817 of NW_027211637.1, forward strand.
TAAAATCATTTGAATGCTTGCTTGTGTGTTTTGGTGTTTATCTTGCTTAGGAATGTGTTTTGTTGTTTGCTGCTTGCATATATTTCCTATTTCCTGCTGTAGTCGAAGGCAAAACCACCAGTAATGTCTTGTATTGGCGCGAGTACTGAAACTAAACTGAACTGAAGGTAAAAAAATGAATTAGATTTACATTCCGATTGTGTCTGCCATGGATGTGGATCATACAAGCGCGTTGACAGATTTACATGTTACTCTCTTTGCCACAGCTTAACCTCATATGGCCTCTCTACATACAGCGCAACGCTGACAGGCTGGGGGGGGGGGGGGGGGGGGGGGGGGGGGGAGCGAGTTCAATCTTTCAGCAACATCTCACAGAGCGAACACCAAACCAGGATATAACAAAACGTGTCAAATAAAATCACTCAGGCTGGAGAATATTTTGGCGGCCATACAGGGCCTTCATGTAAACATGCAGTTTTAAACCTGTACCAACTCGGTAGATAACAGCTGTCATTGCTTTTAAAAACAATGTTAAGAAAATAGCTCTTGAATTACATGCGGGGTGAAAAAACCAAGTGGATCCTACTTTACTAAAAACTCCTGCCGCCATTACATCTCTGACAATCTCTTCATCTTTTGTGGTTCGTGGCATAGCCTTAAAATCAAGCTAGCAATGGACGCGCTGGTTTAGCTCAGATGGTAGAGCAGGCGCCACATGTACAGAGGCAACAGTCCTCTGCATTATTTTATTATAATTGTTTCAATAGATGAACACTTTTCCCCACTGTCCAGGTAAAAAGATGAACCCCCAAAACATTGCAACAAATGATTCTAGTGTTTTCCCACAAAATGACATTTTATTTGTTTTCTAAAAGAATGCACGTTTAAGACAACAGATATAAAAATGCACATTAAAAAAAAAGCAAAACACTCATTAATACACTAATAAATCCACACAACTGTATCACCAGATCATTAACAGCCTATTACTATTACTATTTAACAGTTTCTGCCCGTCCTTATATGGAATCTTTTACAAAAGGGTGTTCTTTGAATGGGGACCGGCAGAAATTACACATCTCACATACTCTCAGTTCCAACACAGATAAACGCTCACTTATAAAAAATAAAAATAATACTGCCACGACTAAACCTCCAGAGCTAGAAATGATGTGCTTTCAAAAGTACCGAGACGTGGCAGCAATCGCTCCCAAAGTAAAAAAGTAAAACGAGCATACGCACCCAGTCACTGTCAAAACATAACTTTACAAAATCACCAGAGCATTACAGTTTGGGCAGGGCAGTAAGTCCAAGTTCAAGCAAGCAAATGTCAACATCTATTGCAAAATCCTGTTGATAGACACCAATCGACAATATCAAAGTTTTTAAAATCCCAAAAGATCTCTCCAGTGATAAAAAATCCGATCCATCCATTATCACAATCTCAAATGAGGAGTGAGAAACAATTTGGTTGAGATGAAAAACTCAGTCCAGCAGTGCCTTTTAAAGCTTTATGTTTTTTTCTTTAAGACTCTGATGCAAGATGCCTCCCAGTGTCTTGAACCTTGGTCCCAAATCATTTAGAAAGTTCATATCATCTCCATTACTGCTGAGTGACAGTCTGTCCAGTGACTGGGATTTGCTGCCCCGTCCCTCGTAGGCGTACTCATTGGGTTGGTACACTGGGTGGTCTACGTCAGTTCCATCAATGGTGTACAGTCTCTGCGGGCAGGAGGAGGCAAAAAAAAGACTATTTTATTGTATCATCACAAAAATGGCTACTTTTGTTTTTATATAGAGCTTTTATCCAAAGCGCTTTACAGTTTGCCTATTATTCATTCATATATCTCTCACACCAATAGCAGTTAGCTAGCACACACGGATGGTCTGACCATCAGAGGAACTCTTTGTGGCAGCGGTTCAGCTCAGTGGTTAAATCGGCAGCCATATACAGAGGTTATAGTCTTCAATGCGGCAGCCCCGGGTTCAGCCCTCGCCCTCGGCCCTTTACCGCGTGTTGTCCCCACTTCTTCCCCTGTTTCCAACACTATCCTCTGTCCTCTCTCATGAAAGTCCAAAATAAATAATCAATTTAAAGGTCATAAACTTTATGTATTGAATTTGGTATTCTATCGTTGTACACAGAAGTTGTTTTACTGCTCGGAGCACTGGGAACTGGGAGGTGTAAATGGCCATAGCTGTTAAAAAGTTAAATGTTGTTGGGTACAGCACTTTCTCTCCGTGTGAAGAGGAAGCTCCCTGGGATTAGTCGACAACCTGTTCTACCTCCTGAGCCACATGCGCCCCAGTAATTAGACGTGCTATATGTAAAAGGTGTCACTAGGCATTCGTGTTAGCACAGAGCTGGTGTTCAGCTCTGTTTATGCGAGACAAACTTCTTACCCTGTCAAGGTGATCTGCAATGTGTAGATTGTGCCTCAGGCTCTGAGAGCGATGGTATCTCGAGGAGCCTCCCTGTTCACAGAGAAGAGGATTGTGAGTCAAACTATTGTGGGAAAGTACTGCGGGATTAACATGCCGTACATTATGAGTTGTATACAATGCAGGCAAAGACATTATTTTTTACCTGCTTGTTGAAACATGCTAGCTGTACTACACTGCTTACCTGGTAGGTGTTTGTCCTGTTCATATTCCATGTAGAGTACTGAAAGCAAGACAATTAAAGATGTGAGTTTTTACTATCTTCACTGGACCTTTTCTGACAATATCTGTATTTTTTAAAAGTAAAAAAATCTACATCAGTATCCAGCAAATTTATATCAATAATGGTTCATCTTGAAAACCTCTCAGTATAACCCGAATAAAATGTAATTGCAATTGTTCAGCTGTATTATCAATGTAAAAAAAAAAATCAAATAAATGCCAATAAAATCAACATCAGAATACACTTAAACAGTTATTTGATATTTGCAACATTTTTATAGTCAAGTAGATGTAGTATATCACAAGAAGAAATTTCTGTAGAGAGAGGGAAGCAACTGGGCTTACTTCAGGCTCACTTGCTGAGCTAAGGATGTGGTTAAAATGCCTTTATTGGTTTAGGGCTTCTCATGTTGGTTTAGGGTGATGTGCCCTAAACCAATAAAGCCTTTCTAACCACATCCCTGGCTCGGTGTGAGTGTGCCTGGAGTGATCACAGTGGCTTCCCAGTTGATCTATTTGACGTGAAGAGCACCTTGCGTTCACCTGGAGTTAACTACTCTACCACAGTGAGTACACCGTATCTGTCTTTGTTTCTCCTATTAGTTATTTGTCTCTCTGTAAAGAATTTAAGGTGGATCAGAAGTTTTTGGGTATATTGAAACCATTCAAATTTTTTGGATGTCTTGTCGACAAACACACAAAAGAGAGCTAAAGAAAAGAAATAAAACACTTCTAAATACTTTCAGAATGCTAAATGCAAGACACACTGTACAAAAGAGGTGTTGCTCATGTAGCTTTAAAATCCAGGTTGTAGTGCCCCCTTGTGGATTTAAGCGGGCAGTGTGCAGACTCTAAAAAGATACCTGTGAGAGCAATAGATCTCACTGATGCCGTGTTCTAACACCCAACAGTGAAAAAAGGGAAGCTATTGTAATCACAGCGGTGTTTACTCACCATTTTCTGCCCTCCTTTGCTTCTGAGAGTGTCTCTTGATGTCTCTCTCTGATTATGCGTGGTCGTTGAGGTCATGTGAGAGTTAATCTGTTGGGGAATCACGTTAAGGTTAAATCAGGGAGCGTAGTAAAGGACAACTACAGGCACGCACCACTTAACAAGTTCACTTAATGTTTGGAATCATCCTGCTGCTGTAAACTGTCCTTTTAATTTATGTTATGGTTTGTTCCCGTTGCTCACCATGGTGTGTCTGTAGTCGTTGTATGTATCCACGTCCTGGTTGATTACTGGAGCCGCCTTAGACAACTAGTCGTGTAAAGCAAATTGATTAAGCAACCTTATAATCAGAAGTCTGTCAACATTGTGCTGTAGTTATGTGTACAGCACTTACCAAAGCATTTTACCAAACATTTGAAAAGGGAAATTTACAGGTCACATACAATACATTTACAATTCTCTGTAACTATAGATTCATCATGAGTATATTTAATCAACGTCTTATACGTCTGGCGGTTTAAAACAATCCTCTTAGGCATACGTCAAGATTTCCAAATATTCCAATAATCATTCATTTATAAAAAATCGAAACGTTAATGTGACTCTTATCTCATCTTAAAAATACGATATTTTTTCCATTGTTTTACCGGTTCCAGGGTGTAATGCGGCACTACCACCGGACTGCCTGTAGCGCATCTGAAAACTGTTAGCGTCAGGTGCCAGTGTTATTAAACGGGTGTGGCGCTGTGAGATTCGAGATCAATCAGTGGCGGGCTCTGTCCCCATATAAGATGTTGAACTTGCACAAGGACCTTTTTCAGCCTTGTTTTTTGAGAAATACATTTTCTTTATTAGGATTTTGTTACCTTTTTAACAAAGATAATTCTTTTTCGAATGATTGTCAAATAGTTCCCAGTGAATATTGAACAGTATTTTTTTGAAATGGCCCACCCTAAACCCTTTTAACGGCTACTACAGTGCTTCACATGTATCAACAGTAAATGTGATCAGTGCTTCCAAAATAGTTTCCAGGCTCTCTCAAGATGTCTTCCTTGCAATGTGTCCTGCT